>NC_060140.1:248360370-253360370 GCF_021461385.2 Schistocerca piceifrons | reverse complement strand
AGTGCTTGAACCAATTTCAGACGATAAGGTTTCATAACTAACCTTTTTCGTAGGACTCTCCATACAGTTGATTGTGGAATTTGCAGCTCTCTGCTAGCTCTGCGAGTCGATTTTCCTGGGCTGCGAACAAATGCTTGCTGGATGCGTGCTACATTTTCATCACTCGTTCTCGGCCGTCCAGAACTTTTCCCTTTGCACAAACACCCATTCTCTGTAAACTGTTTATACCAACGTTTAATACACCACCTATCAGGAGGTTTAACACCACACTTCGTTCGAAATGCACGCTGAACAACTGTCGTCGATTCACTTCTGCCGTACTCAATAACACAAAAAGCTTTCTGTTGAGCGGTCGCCATCTTAGCATCAACTGACGCTGACGCCTAGTCAACAGCGCCTCAAGCGAACAAATGTACAACTAAATGAAACTTTATAGCTCCCTTAATTCGCCGACAGATAGTGCTTAGCTCTGCCTTTTGTCGTTGCAGAGTTTTAAATTCCTAAAGTTGTGGTATTCTTTTTGAATCACCCTGTATAATGAGTGTAAGATAAAAACTATTTATGAAAATAAACTGTATTACAGAAATATGTTTTACCTTGTTATTGGAAAACTAAATAGAATTTGACATTTGATTACTAAGATACGTTAATTTCTTTCACGTAGACACTCTGACATCGATGATGCACTGTGTTGCTTAGCTTTTTGATCTAGTCGGGCTAGTGACTTGTCTCACAGGAGGGCCTTTGTTATGCGACCTTCCGTCAGGCGCTTTCCGCGAGGATTGGCTTTGAAATCGACGTGGTGTGGCTCTGACACTCTTGTGCCTGTCTCGGATGTATTCAGCGATGCGGTCGTCGCTCGCTGTTTCACTTCATGTTGCTGAAAATATACTGATGACACCGCTACATGCTACAGGCTTCAGCAGTGCTTTCAACCACGGTCGGCTACATTCAAGTACGACGATCTATTTTCCCAATGTAGCTGTTGAAGTAAATCATTAACTTTTGTTTGACATTATGACTGAAAATGGAACTTCTTTTTGGACTGATTCAAGTCGTGTGCCAATGTGAACCAAAATACCCATGCATCCTAGGCCATCCATGATCATGTTGAATACTAAATCCACGCTCTCGTTCAGTAACAAGTAAATTTGATTCTTTAACATCATTATTTCATCTATCTTGTTAAGTGATTAATGTATTTTGTCCTTGGTCTTAATTTCGAAGTTGACTAATGAGCTTCAGTGTAATCTGCTTATTGTGTAAAAGGAGTGGTTCCGTAATATAGCACTAATTAGCAAATCTGGTGTCTACATTCCTGTGTCTATGTTGTGTAAAAGGAGTGGTTCCGTAATATAGCACTAATTAGCAAATCTGGTGTCTATGTTCCTGTTTATCCTAACTTCCCTTTCTTTTTCCACCCACCAACATACTTATGCAAGCTCACGTTCTGCAACAGAAAATACTGCGATACCTTGAAACATTTAATTTTTCTGTCCCTCACAAGTATCTAGCACATTTCCCAAAGCCACAAGTATTATACACGTGGTGAATCACTTAAAACTTGCACCGCAAATATTGCGGAAACGGAAAGCGTTATGGACTTTCTTGAATTACAGCGCCAACTACCAAGAATCAAAACAAATCTTTAAAACAAAATGTACGTAGTTTTTTATGTAGAATCTGATTCTGAAATAAAAAATGGGGGTTCCCATTTGAAATTTTATAGTTGCCTCCCACCCTACCCCTAGGGGGCTGGGGTGGCGGGCTAATTTTAGCACCTGCAGACGTCACCCTCGAAAATAATGAACTTTGGATACTACAAATGTTTTTCGTGTGAAGCTTATTTTTCGAGTTATTCTGGTTTGTCAACTTAAAATTTAAACCCTGATCTCGCGTCTCCCATCTGTTTGCCCCAATGAAGGATGCACTCCACGCAAAGTAGTACATGGATGATGGGGATGTTATTGATACAGCAGGACTTTGGATCCGACATCGACCAGTAGAATGGTACCATGCAGGTCTAAAGGCCCTGCCAGTAAGATGGCCTAAGGCTGTCGCATTGAACGGACAGTATTGTGAAAAATAGGATTTTGTAGCCGAAAGAGTGGGGAATAATATGGGGTAATGGAATCTTGAATAAAACCAACCTGCTTTCAGAAAAAAAATCTGTTGCATTGCCTATTGAACGCCCATCGTAGGTTTATATGTCGTTGTAGAGTATTCGTGATGAATGCACTTGTCTCTCAAGAAGCGGCTTTTATTAATCTTTTAGGCAGAAAAAGGCAAGTAGCTGTCCGATTCTACCCCTGCTAGCACAATAAAAATGTGTCAGACTATACACACATACACACACAAACAAACACACACACCCACACACACACAGATACACAAACACAGAGATTTGGAACAGTGAGGCCACGCGCTATCAACATACCGATACTTCATCCTTGAATTCGAGTGGTATGTGTTTAACACGCCGCTATCTCCGTAGTTGATGTCGGTTTTTGTAACTGGAGTCCGTGATCATCCTTTAAAATTTTAAATAGTTCCTGTGCTGTCCTCGCGAAGCAGATTGGCCACACCCATGTTATTCCTACAAGGAGAAATTTGTGGCAGTACTCGCGCTACTACCTGGATTCTCCATCCGGCACCCAGACAAGGTGGTTCAGATTTCGCAGGAATTCATTTACAGGGCGGTTGGTTGAACTGAGTAACAGGGTACGACGCCGGAATGAGGTAGTCACGAACGAGCTAGGCCACTACTGGTATCCTCCCGGAGAGACACTGAAGGCTAGTGGGGAGTAAGGTTATTTCCAGTCATGTGGAAGCGGCGAGCGGAGAGCGTGGATTCAAGCGCAGCGCCCCAGACCGTGTTAGCCGGAGCGGACTGTACGCGGCCGTGTACCATTAGGCGCGACAACGGCGGCGTGTCCACCACGGCAAGCGCCCAAACACAAAACGGCGCGTCCACCCTTTCCTCCCCGTCGTTCTTCACGAACGAGGCTCACGGTTTCCTCCACGCAGTCCCAGAAGCTACCAGCAATCGAAGAGGCTTTCCAACGGCGCCTGCTGCACTCGAGTTCGCCAACAATCCCTACCAAATAACGCTCCATTAAGGATTGACCCGACTTTGATATGCGGCTCCTACTTTCAAGAGCGTATGCAGGGGAGTAGGGTGGGGTATCGGCTGAGGGAGAACCTCTGTTTCGTGAAAAGGGGAAGTGTGGAGGAAAAGATATAACGTTTCTTATAGTATAAAACTCAGAACATTAATCCCGAGGTACTGTAGGATGCAACAGCGACCAGGCGCAGTCAGCATCACTACAGAATGTTAACGAAGGTTCGAGTCGAAGACTTGTTAAGTAATAGAATCCACTACGTTGTTCTTGACGGTGAACGCACTTTGGAGACAAGGTAATCATCAGGACTGGGCCAGAAAGTGCAAAAGGTCCGCTTTTCTCTTCTAAATGTCGTTAGGCCCATTTTGTCTTGTGTTTCGGGAGATGTTTGCTGTTTCGTTTTTTCATTGTGTAGCTGGAGTCAATCCAAACAACTACTGCTCGTCACATCTTTCATGCGACGCTTAGTGTTAATTGAAAGCGTCGACTTCTCTCTCATTAAATATAAAATTATTTTTGGGTCGGAATTTTACGTGCTCATTCAATAGAGCACTCTCAAATTAGTCTCGTCCGATATTCGTTTCATCGATAAGTATTAACAGGGACAGTGAAACACGGAAGAAGTAACAGCAGTGCAGCAGCGAGTCAGTAGCGCTGCTTGCTCGGCCGTAGCAGGGCAGTGCTGTTGCTGCTGGAGTACTGTTCGAGTTTTTACTGTCCCTGTTTGTTAAAAAAATAGTAACGTGTGAACTATGAATTATTGAAAGACTGCGTCCGTGTGCGCGATGAATATCAAATCTTAAAACAAGGTAGTCGTGGTGGGACAGGGGGTTGGGGTGGGGAAGGATGGTTACGTCGGATCTGCTGATGTCATTTGACATCTGTCGTATCTTTCTGACCCGGTTAGAGCCTCAATCAAGTGTCTCTGGCTCTCAGAGGTGGTATCGAGTCTTGGAGGCGGTATGTATGTAGTTGTTGGTCATCAGGAACATACCAAACGGTGATGGGAGCAACATCCATTGCACACGCAATTTCTCGTGTACTCATTGACGGGTTCTCTTCAACATGAAGCAGTACGGCCCCTTCCAGCTGGGGGCATCCCCTTGGAGCACCACAGTCGCGCCTGCTGACGGTGAAGGTATCCTTTCTCGAAGCAGTGGTGTAGTTGTGACGAAAGAGGTATGCGATGGAGTCAGACGTTGTGGATAACGATCTTGATAAAGGCGACGAGTAACTCTTTAGTTACCGTGAGCTTCGCCATACAGAAGGATCATGTCGGTATATTCTGCAAATGTGTTCTCAACCTTGTTGCTCTAACTCTTACAGATATGTGAATGAGGCTCGAACCAGGTCACAGAGGTAAGACAGACGTCAAATGTCATCAGCCTATCTCACGTAACCACTCCCTACCGTGACTACCCTCCTGCAGACCAACCAAGCAAACATGTTTCAAATGGCTGTCTGGACACGGATTCCTATTCAAAATATTATGTAGGTACTCAATAGCTTCTACATGTCCTAGCAGTTTGCAACGGGAATTTCCGAACACTCTGTGTACTGTACGTCACTTTCAGATTTTCGCGTGATTTTTGTAGGACATAAAGAATTTAAAGCGATTTCGTAACGTCACAGAAAACGGAGTGCGGTGGTAACTGCCTGCAGACGGTACTTGACGCATCGTCACAACTTCGAACCTCAGATGTCAGACAGCAACTAATTTAAATCAGAATATGGTGTCTGTAAGAAGTCGAAATCAGTTACAGTACGCGAGGCTGGGAAATACAATAAAAGAAATTTTCTTACAAGATGGCCACTTTCTTTTTTAATTAATTGGCGTTCGGGACGTGCCCATGCAATCACCTCAATAGTGGAATGTCAATTACGATGATACGAATGTGAGGATAACATGACATCCGGTCCCCAATACTGTGTTTTCTTGTGGCAGTGCGCCTAGTTTACGTACGTGTGTAGTGATTCTAACACTGCACCATAGGGCTCGCTTCTTTGGGACGGCGAGCGAGCACACGCCTGGCGTGAGGAGGAAGCTCTACCTGGAAATGCCAACGCCTTCCGGGCAGAAAGAGAAATGGATGTCGGCCGCAGGAGACTCGTTATCAGAGGCCCGGCCGGGGGCTGCAGCGGCAGAAGAGCCTTTCCTTGTCCCCGGGGCGTGCCGGCGCCTCTCACAACTGCACGGCCGCTGCTGGCTCCAGACAAGGAACGAGGGCACGCCAGGATGACGGTCTCCCGACCGGGGAAACTCCTAAGTGCGAATGATGGTCACGGTAGATATGGCAATAACGAAGGGCGAAGTGCAGCTGGATGCTTTGCTCACGGCCCTACACAGCGATAATCCTTACAGCGATAGCTACCCAAAAAGATGTGACCCAAAATTTCCGAAAATGTCACCGTAAAAGCCAGAAAACTTGCTTTAAATTCTAATTTTCTCCGTCACATTCCAAGTAGTCTCTTCGCGCTTCTATACAGCGTTTCCAGCTATTTTTCGATTGCTGGAGGCAGGGCTGAAAGTCTTCTGGCTTCATCGTGATCAAAATTAGTAGCGAAACATCTAGAATTTGTTCTATGAAGTCGAAACATCAATCTTTCAACTTCAGTTTCATTTTCGAAAAAAGAAAGAAATCGCAAGGGGCTACATCAGGGGAACGGGGTGAGTGTGGAACAGCTACTAAGTTGCTGTTCCTTATAATGATCAGGCACATCGTCACGATGCTGTAACCATCTCTCAGGCAGTTTGCTTCTAACATCCTCCCTCAGTCCCGTCAAAGTATCGCACTAGAACATCTCTGTGGGTGTCTGACCTACGGAAGAAATTGCTTATAGACAGTTCCATGAATGAAAAAAAAAGAAAAGAAAAAAAATCTGCGTTTTCATGTTTCTGCGAACTTGTAACGAAAGGATGGTGTCTTTCACTGCGAACGCAGCTGCTGTGTTTCAGTCATAACCGTACATTAATTATTCGTCGGCTGTCATGACCCTGGACAGGAGATTTAGGTTATCTCTAATTGTTGTCTGCAGTTCAGTGCACACCGAACGCGACGATCCCGTTGGTCGGCGATCAAAGAACGACGACCAAACTTCATGTTCAGTTCATCAGCTAGAATGTGTTGACATGTCCCATATGAAACGCCAGCGATTTCACAAACATTATGGACTGTCTGCGACAGTCCTTGTGGATCACTTCAAGCACGTTCGAGATCGTTTCTGGAGTTATGCATGATGAAAGTCGCCACAAGTGTGACACTCTAGACAGATTCCTAGCCATCTTTAAGTAGCTTAAACCATTCAAATTTTCTTGCTTGGCTCGACGCTTGCTCACCAAAAGCTTTCCTTAGACTTTTGCGCAGCATGAAGCAAAATTTAATGCAGATTCTTTGTTTCTTCTAGACAGCGACACTGAACCGCCAAAGAAACTGGTATGGGCATGCATATTCGAATATAGAGATATGTAAACAGGTATAGAATACGGCGCTGCGGCCAGCAACGCCTGTATAAAACAAGTGTCTGTCGCAGTTGTTAAATCGGTTGCTGCTGCTACAATGGCAGGTTATCGAGATTTATGTGAATTTGGACGTGGTGTTATAGTCGGGGCACAAGCGATGGGTCACAGCATCTCTGAGGCAGCGATGAAGTGGGGATTTTCCCATGATACTATTTCACAAATGTACCGTGAATATCAGGAATCCGATAAAACATCAAATCTCCGACATCGCTGCGGCCGAAAAAAGATCCTAGAAGAACGGGACCAATGCGACTGAAGAGAATTGTTCAACGTGACAGATGTGCAATCCTTCCGCAAATTGCTGCAGATTTCAATGCTGGGTCATCATCATCATCGATATGGGCTTTCGGAGCCACTCGTGTATCCATTATGACCGCGCGAATCAAAGATTTACGCTTCGCCAGGGCCCCTCAACACCGACATTGGACTGTTGATGACTAGAAACATGTTGCCTGATCGCATGAGTCTCGTTTCAAGTTGTATCGAGGACATGGACGTGTACGGGTATGGAGACAACCTCATAAATCCATGGACCCTGCATGTCGGTAAGGGACTGTTGAAACTGGTGGAGCCTCTGTAATGGTGTGGGGCGTGTGGAGCTGGAGTGATATGGGAGCCCTGATACGTCTAGAATCGATTCAGATAGGTGACATGTACGTAAGCATCCTGTCTGATCACCTGCATCCATTCATGTCCATTGTACATTCAGACGGACTTGGTTGATTCCAGCAGGACAATGAGACACCCCATACACCCAGAATTCCTACAGCGTGGCTCCAGGAAAACTCTTCTGAGCTTAAGAACTTCGCTGGCTGTCAAACTCTCTAGACATTAACATTATTGAGCATATTTTAGATGCCTTGCAACGTGCTATTCAGAACCTACCTCCACCCCCTTATACTCTTACGGATTTATGGACAGCCCTGCAGAATTCGTGGTGTCAGTTCTCTCCAGCAGTACTACAGACATTAGTCGAGTCTGTGCCATGTCGTACTGCTGCACTCCTGCCTGCTCGGTGGGGCCCTACATAATATTAGGTAGGTGTACCTGTTTATTTGGTTCTTCAGTGTACTTCGAAAGTCGCAGATACAGTAGCACACTGTCTAAGGAAATCAGCGACAACGTTTACACCACTGCACTTACAATGGCTTCGCATGACAGATTGGAAGCTGAAAGACTCAACTGCAGGCAACTTGGCACGGAATGTCATACTTCTTATGTATTGGGCGGAATGATGAAACTCTCGGAAATGTTGGTACTCTGACGGAACTGAACTACGAATATCTCGATTCTCCAGTATTTCAATTCAATTTTTGCAGCTGAAGAACGTTATGAGCGCTTGATGAGTATTGGTTGTGTCAAACAATAGGAATATAGCATGCCCAGATGACGCGCGCTTGCGGCTTATCATCTTCGTTCGTACTCTGAGGTGGTCAAATCTGTCGCAGGGAGGCCTTGAGAGCATCATATCGACAGGCTGTACAGACGGTTGATGTTGTACAATAACTGTAGAATGACGCTCAAATGATGGACTTACGAATACAGTGTGGCCATATGAAAAGGTACGGGTCCACCCAAACGGTCTACACCAAGTGAGGATCGCGTGATTGCTCGAAGGGCTGTGGCCGATAGACAAACTACAATAGCTGTAATCTGGGTAGAGCCACAGTTAAGTGGGATACTGACTGGCATTCTTTGTGTTCAGCATCGAGTCTCATTCTGTTTCTGGCGATGAGATCGACGTCACAGTGTCTGTTGAGGACCTAGTCAAACATCACAGCAAGGTTCGATTCTCACGATCCATACCTCCTCAACCCCTGGAAACATAGAGCGAGCACAGCTACTGAATATAACAACAGGACTGACGTGGTAATTGTTGAAGGGAAGCTGAATATTCGCTAGCACGTGGCAGGAATAGTAAATTCTGTTCCTGAATCTGACACACACACACACACACACACACACACACACACACACACACACACACAACCTCCCACAGATATATAAAAAGCTACGCCCAGTAATAACGAGTAGATTCATACCACTCAAGATGTCTGTTCGAAGGGGGTCAAAGTATATGGTTGGAAGGAGTGGACTGATAAGAGTGATAGGAAAATAAATAAATAAATAAATAATGAAAATACGGACAACTGCAAGCATAACTCGCGCTCTGAGGGTATATAAAAGATGACAATAATAGTATTTTCGTTTCGTTTAATGGCGTGGTGCACGTCTTTCTTTTGGCTACCATTTCGGCGTGATGGATGGATGGATGGATATTAGTGTTTAACGTCCCGTCGACAACGAGGTCATTAGAGACGGAGCGCAAGCTCGTGTGAGGGAAGGATTGGGAAGGAAATCGGCCGTGCCCTTTCAAAGGAACCATCCCGGCATTTGCCTGAAGCGATTTAGGGAAATCACGGAAAACCTAAATCAGGATGGCCGGAGACGGGATTGAACCGTCGTCCTCCCGAATGCGAGTCCAGTGTGCTAACCACTGCGCCACCTCGCTCGGTCATTTCGGCGTCTTGGGTCTTGCGTGTCCCTAACTTACTCTAGTTATCCAAACGGAGAAAGGGAACATACACTGAGGTGTCAAGTCGCATGAAAGCGATATGCACGCATACGGATGACGGTAGTATTGCATACAGAAGATATAAAAGGACAGCGAGTTGGCCGAGGTGTCATTTGTACTCAGGTGATTTATGTGAAACGGTTTAACGTGATTACGATCTCATGACGGGAATTCACAGGCTCCGAACGTGGAATGGTGTTTGGAGCTAGACGCATGGGAGATTCCACTTCGGACTTCGTTAGGGAATTCAGTGTTGCGAGATCCACAGTATAAAGCTTGTGCCGAAAATAATAAATTTCAGCCTTTGCCCCTCGCCATGGCAACGAAGTGGTCGACGGCCATCACTTAACGTCCGAGAACAGCGGCGTCTGCGAATAGTTGTCACTGCTAATAGACAAGAAACGCTGCGTTAAATAGCCGCAGAAATCAATGGGGGACGTACGACGAACGCATCTGTGAGGACAGTGCGCCGAAATTTGGCGTTAAGGGGCTATGGCAGTATACGACCGAGGCGAGTGCCTTTGCTAACACCAGGACAACGCCTGCAGCACCCTTACTGGGCTCTTGACTATATCGATTGGATCATAGACGACTGGAAAACCGTGGTCCGTTCCTAAGAGTCCCGATTTCAGTTAGTAAGAGCTGATGGTAGTGTTCGAATGTGGCACAGACCCGTCGAAGCCATGGACCCAAGTCATTTACAAGGCACTGCGCAAGCTGGTGGTGGTTCTATAATGCGGTTGGCCGTGTTTACATGGAATGTACTGCGTCTTCTAGTCCACCTGAACCGATCATTGACTGTAAATGGTTATGTTCGGCTACTTGGAGACCATATGCAGCCATTCATGGACTTCATATTCCCAAAAACCGATGGAATTTTTACGGATGACAGTGTAACATGTCAAAATATTCTGGACATTTCGAGCGAATGATTTGACGATCCAGATTGGCCGACATGAATTCCATCGAACATTTATGGAACATAATTGGGAGGTCAGTTCGTGCACGAAATCTTGCACCGGAAACATTTTTACAATTATGGACGGCTATAGAGGCAGCATGGCTCAATATTTGGTAAGCCGGGACTTCCAATGACGTGTTGAGTGCGTACAACGTCGAGCTGCTGTACTACGCCGGGCAAAAGGAGGCCTCACACAATATCCCATGATTTTCGCTACCTCAATGTGCAGTTTAGCGTGCAGTCGTAACCAGATGTTGTTTCTGGCCATTCCTACCACCGCTGAGAGGTGAAGGCTAGGTTAAAACAAAGGCTGAAAAATACGTGGTTCTACCGAAATTCGATCCCAGGACCTCTCAGTTCCAGGCAGGTACGTTACCGCTAGAGAGGGCATCTACATCTACGTGATTACTCTGCTATCCACAATTAAGTGCCTGGCGGAGGGTTCAATGAACCACCTTCAAGCTGTCTCTACCGTTCCACTCTCGCAAGGCTCACGGGAGAAACGAACACTTAAATATTTCTGTGCGAGCTCTGACTTCTCTTATTTTATCATGATGATAATTTCTTCCTATGTAGGTTGGTGCCAACAGAATGTTTTCGCAGGAGAAAACTGGTGATTGAAATTTCATGAGAAGATCCCGTCGCAACGAAAAACACGTTAGTTTTAATGATTGCCACTTCAATTCACGTACCATGTCTGTGGCACAATCTCCCCTATTTCGCGATAATACAAAACGAGCCGCCCTTCTTTGAACTTTTTCGATGTCATCCGTCAGTGCCACCTGATGCGGATCCCACACCGCACAGCAATACTCCAGAATAGGGCGGACATGCGTGGTGTAAGCAGTCTCTTTAGTAGATCTGTTGTACCTTCTAAGTGTTCTGCCAATGAATCGCGGTCTTTGGTTTGCTCTTCCCACAACATTATCTATGTGATCGTTGCGATTTAAGTTATTTGTAATTGTAATCCCTAAGTATTTAGTTGAATTTACAGCCTTCAGATTTGTGTAGTTTATCGAGTAATCGAAATTTAGCGAATTTCTTCAGTGCTCATATGAATGACTTCACAGTTTTCTTTAACCAGGGTCAGTTGCCACTTTTCGCACCATACAGATATCTTATCTAAATCATTTTGCAATTCGTTTTGGTCATTTGAAGACTTTACAAGACAGTAAATGACAGCATCATCTGCAAATAATCTAAGAGGACTACTCAATTTGTTTCCTTTGTCGGGGGGTGGGATTAGCGTTTAACGTCCCGTAGACAACGAGACCATTAGAGTCGGAGCACAAGCTCGGATTAGGTAAAGATGGAGAAGGAAAGCAGCTGTGCCCTTTCAAAGGAACCATCCCGGCGTTTGCCTTGAGTGATTGACGGAAATCACGGAAAACCTGAATGAGGATGCCCGGACGCGGGTTTGAATCGCCGTCTTCCCAAACGCGGGTCCAGTCTGCTAACCACTGCGATACCCCGCTCGGTGTTGCCGCTAGACTACCAGACCCGACATGCATGTAAATAGTTGATCTATAGATTTTGGTGAGTGATTTTGCGAGTGTCGAAATATGTGACATACATGGCCGTATCTTTTGATTGCATTGAGTTAGAGGCATCCATTTTCTACACCACCAAGGAACTGTAGATTTCAATCTTTATTTCTTTTGCTTGAGCCGTTTTTCCCGCGGATACGCAGGGTCGGCGTGGTTAATCGGATGTGGCAATGTTAGTTGAAGGGGTGGCTGGATGCCCTTCCTGCCGCCACCCCGTACCCCCCGGGAAGGAATTAATGCATCCCAGCTGTCTGCTTCGAATTAATGCATCCCAGCTGTCTGCTTCTAGTGTAATCCATGGAGTAGTGCGAAAGTGTTCAGATGTCTGCGAGCCGTGTAACTGTGGCGGGACGTGGGGACCAGTCCGGTATTCACCTAGGGGGATGTGGAAAACCGCCTAAAAACCACATCCAGGCTGGCCAGCACACCGGCCCTCGTCGTTAATCCGCCGGGCGGATTCGATCCGGGGCCGGCGCGCCTACCCGAGTTCAGGAAGCAGCGCGTTAGCGCTCTCGGCTAACCTGGCGGGTGAACTGTAGATCTCAATATGAACCATTAATTTAACTTGATACCGCTAACAGTTCCTGAAGAAAAGGGGTCTTAACAGTCAGACCGACAGACTGACGGACAACAATATGATCCTGTAAGAGTTAAGATTTGTACCGATTGAGGTACGAGATCGTAAAAAGACCGCACTATGTACATCTTATTTTGTACAAGCAGACTGTAAGGCGGATCACAAAGCAGCTTGTGAGTTTTCACACAGGTTGAAGTCATTTTAAATCACACAAAAATTCGCGGAACGAGAAACTTACGATTTCTAGTTTGACTGAATGAGTTACCCACTTAGATAGGGCATAGCGCACTGAAAGGAAAAAAAAAAATCAACTATTTAGAAGCAACGAGGTTAATGGAACGCCCACTCAGACCGGTACGTAAAACTTGTTTGAAATCATGCCACAGATTTGATAAAGTGACGGAGTGTGAAGTTCGTTGCGTGAAAACACTAGTGAATATCATTATTTACCTTGCTTCGGACCCTATCAGACACACTTCGCTACAGCCCTCCATCTGTAATCGGAACATATATATCTTCAGAACGAGTTTTACGGCACGATTGTCAAGGATAAGTGCGGGTGGACCAGATAGTCGTTTATAAAGTAACCTTTTCGTTACGATGCTTATCCAGAAGGTCCATCCATCTGCTCACCGGTGGGAAACTGGTGGCGGAATACATAACCCGTTTAATCACGCTTAAAGCTGATAAAACGCTTTCATGAGACTACAGGGGCCATTAATCTTCGTCTCGATAACGCGTCCCGGCGCGGATGTGAAAACTTGCGCCTGTTCAGAGATTAGGGCGCTGTGGGTAATAAGTGGAGATGACGGGTCGTTAATGAGCCATCACCGATGTCCCCTCTAGGGGGCGGCCCTCAAAGGAGAGCGAGCAGTCTCGTCCTCGCTCGGATATTAATCGTGGTCGCTGAGGCGTAATGAGCGACAAATTATGCTTTTAAACGACCAGTAGCAAAGTCTCGTACGAATCACGGCCTGCTATTAAATAGTAGAGAGTCTTGCGGTGCTTTATTTTACTTTTGTTTTAGAAAGAAAGAAAAATACTGTAATGCGTACCGCGCAAAATTATTCCTATATGACACCAGATCTTGACAGCACGACAAGGGACTTCGTGGCATTCCGAAAAGGGGACGTTCGTGAAGTACACTTGACAAACAAATTTGAAATTCGACTTCGTTGATATCTTCTGGAAGAAAGTCTATTTTCAAAAGTCTTACGTCACTACGTAGGAGGAGAAGTCCGTAGAGAGCTCGGTGCTCATTCTTAGCACTTGGGCAACACACTGAATTGGTCTGGATCGGAATGTGTTTGTTATTGCAAAGAGCGGGGCTTATACTACATAGGAAAGACACCTAGATCGGTGTGTACCAGACTTAAAAGAACAGCGCAGGAGCTGGAAGCAGTAGAAAAGACTCCAACATGGCGCAGCATTGTCTGGAAACCAAACGCAGTTATGTAATAGGTGTAAAAATCCTGCAATCTGGTCGCAGTGTGAAGGAACTGTCACCGCTTGAAATACTGGAGATCTAGGGGCACCACAAGAACCATCCTGAGCAGCTACTGAACGAACACACAGGAGTCAGTTATTCTCCACTTCTTTTTATTCTTTTTCTATGTATATCAAACATGGAAAATCCAGAATAGAATGTAACGATACCAGAGAAGGAAAGTTGCTACTCACCATGTAGCGAAGATACTGAGTCGCGATAGGCACAACAAAGAGCTTCACACAATTAAAGCTTTCGGCCATTAAGACCTTTGTCAGCAGTAGTGTGGTCTCAGCTCTCTGAGACTGCAGACGTGTGTGCATGTTGTGTTTATGTGAGTGTGTGTGTGTGCATGTGTATATGTGTGTCTACTGCTGACAAAGGCATTAATGGCCGAAAGCTTTAATTGTGTGAATCTTTCTGTTGTGCCTATCGCGAACTCAGCATCTCCGCTATATGGTGAGTAGCAACTTTCCTTCTCTGGTATTGTTATCTTCTATGTATATAGTATACTACATGCCTTTCGGAACGTGCCCATACAGCTATCTCAGCACTGGAAATGTGACAACTCGAAGTAGGCAATAGTTTAAGTCGTAGCCCGGTACGAAGTTACGTAGGCTTAACACAGGACAGATTCCGACATAAAACAAGTTTTACAACCACATTATACTGAAACGATTAAACAAGATGAAAATGTAGCACAGGAAAAGGAAAGTTAGTGTGCTACAAAAATCCTGCCGGTAACGCAATAAGAAAAGACAAATCTGACAGATAGTTGGGATATTCCCAGTTCAATCCATATTAATGACCAAAAATCTAAATTAACAGTAAAATATTATTTTCTACGTTCTGCAAGAATTATATTAAAACCTGCGGAGAGGGAAATGAATATTTGTGTAGGTCTTCAAGTACCATCTAGACAGCACAAGAGAACAGTTTACAAGAACCAAATTTGGGTATTACAGCCATACGTATAGCTACACTAGTATTTAGACACCTACATACAGGTAATACACAGCGACACACGTTTAGAGGGCATTCCAATTACCGAGAGCACTACATTAGCAGTCCAGGGAGACATATCTTGATGTTAGCACTGTTGATGAACTCGTACTGTATAGTTTATACGTTGCTATATCGTTGGATGCTAAAAGGGTTTGAAGGCTCCTTGGGAACTGATGACCAAGAATCGTAAGTTACCTACAAGGACGTCTATGTGATACGCGTTCCGAGAATAAATATAGAAATACATCGTTTGCTTCTTCTTCCTATCCGCATTCACACAGAGGGGTGGCGCTTAGGTTGAGCCAACGGAGGTGTTTTGTTGGTCTTACAATGATTAAGTTTCAGCCGTGCCATAACGGTCTTGAAGCTCCTTGACGCTTGTGCCTTATTATACCATGGTACCCTTGCAATCGTGAGATGCATTAGTGCTTTGTGACTGCCTTTGAATTTAAATATCCGCAACCAATTCTCTTACCAGTCCGAGGACAACCAGTTTCGGAGCATGGGTATCATATCTGTGAGAGGGAGTTTATTATTTTTAATAGTTCCATGGAGATATGCCTGTTTTATAGGGCATCTGCTTGATGATTTCTAGTTATACCAGGGCGGCCTTTCATCCAAACCATCACGATGTTGCGATAGTTCCTCCGCAACCGAAACACAACATCGACGATTGCTGTAACTATGGTGCTGGTACAACTATTATGATAGGTTTTAAATCAGATGTAGGGTACTATCAGAGATAATGACTATTGTGCCTGCTGTGGTAGTCTATGCGAATAGTAGGGCTTCCAAAACGGCAATCACCTCGGCTATCACAATAGTGGAGTGTGGATGTATAGGCACTGTTGTTTGCTTCGGGGTACCCAATAAGCCCTACAAGCACCTTCCCTAGACTTGGACCCGTCTGTATACATCACGCACGCATGGTGATAGTGACAGGAATCCTATTGCAGTTGCGTTAGTCGGGTCCTGGTTTTGAACGTTAAACTGGCCCTGGTACCAATCTGCAGAGTCGACGTTTCTTGTAGCCTGTAACTTTTCCACATCCGGTGCCTTCATACCTGCATCTCGACATATTCAGTCGCGACGGGTGGAAGTTTCTCACTTATCCAATATCTTCTGCACATACACTAGGAAGTTATTCCCAGATTTTTTCGTCAAGGGGCTCATATTTGTCGAAATAGAGCCGTAGGAAGAGTTTCTTGCAGAGGTTATTCGTCGAAAATTTTACAGTGATTCATTCGTTCCAGTGAGTAATGCGTTGTTTGGGGTTGACATTAACGCCTCATTAACTATACTCAAAGCTTTGTAATGCATTGTGTCAACTCTTTAGGAACCTGCTATGTGATTGTGTTCTGTAGCACAGGTGTCCGTAATTTATGTGTATGCTTAACAGGGACTGGAATAAAGTCATTGCTGTCCGCCGATCAGAAACCCACCAGGCTTTTCCACATCTGATATGTCGGATATGAGGAGCCCATTTTAATTTATTATCGATAATCATCCGAATATACTGTTTTCGCAACTGGAAAATTTTGTAGTCCCAGTTGCATTTTTTGAGGAAGTGAAATCATAAGGCGTGTAAAAATCATAAGAGTAGACTTACCATCAGGGATTTCGAAGTCACTTTCTGTACACAACTCATGCAGTGACAATGAAACGGTATGCATTTCAGGGTGACAGAACTGAAGAATGCTGACTTAGTTATTAAATACAATATAATTTACATGTCCGATCGCATATTCGGATTGATAGTAAAATTACGAATCGATTGATCTGTGTCACGGGTTGAACTGATTATTAATTCAGAAGCCGGTGGAATTAATTGTGAAACAGCATGTATCCAACGAATTTTCCCCAGCAATTAGAGACCACCGTAGACTTGCCTAATCAGAGGACTATTGTCCCGTGAGGGTGATGTGATTCTCTGAATTCTGGATTAATTACTCTCGATGTTTTGCAAGATAGCTAAAATCCACAAAGTGTCGTTGAACCATTATTTTGAAATTCATGCCATGGCTACTTCGCGGTGAAGGGACACTAGACCGAGCCGGCTGCGGTGGTCTCGCGGCTAAGGCGCTCAGTCCGGAACCGTGCGACTGCTACGGTCGCAGGTTCGAATCCTGCCTCGGGCATGGATGTGTGTGATGTCCTTAGGTTAGTTACGTTTAAGTAGTTCTAAGTTCTAGGGGACTGATGACCACAGAAGTTAAGTCCCATAGTGCTCAGAGCCATTTTTTGACACTAGACCGACCCGCCCTTTTCAGAGCTGCCGCCATTCCTGTGCCCCCTGCATCTGAACTGTCAGGCCTGGTCTCGCCGTCCGGAACGAATCGTAACTGACACCCTGGTTAGCTTGGCCACGGGGTCGTCTCTCTGCCGGCGGAGGCATACTGTAGTGTGGTGTCGAGAGAGGGCCTCGTCATCTCAATTCATGGTTGGGGCACATCGTTATTCTCACCAGCGCGGGTGCTGCCGTCATTTACATGTCTGTGTGCACGCTTCCTGTAGTTGGAGCAGCCATGACCTCGCAGCTCGTGTTAGTGTGTATAGCGCTGTAGTGTATGTAACATACAGCGTGCATAAGTGTCTTTGCCCAATGTCACCTCCGCAGTGGAATTCTCACGCTTATGAATGATTAATATGACGCTGCCATTGACAGCCTATACCTAAGGATTTCCATAAAACGAAGTATCGTGCTGTGGCCAACGGCCTTGCCGCAGTAGTAACTCCTGTTCCCGTCACATCACCGAAGTTAAGCGCTGTCGGGGTGGGCTAGCACTTGGATGGGGGACCATCCGGTTGCAGAACGCTGTTGGCAAGCGGGGTGCACTCAGCCCTTGTGACCCACACTGAGGAGCTACTTGATTGAGAAGTAGCGGTTCCGGTCTCGTAAATTGACATACGGCCGGGAGAGCGGTGTGCTGACCACATGCTCCTCCATATCCGCATCCAGTGAGGCCTGTGAACTGAGGATGACACTGCGGTCGGTCGGTACCGTTGGGCCTTCCAAGGCCTGTTCGGGCGGAGTTAAGTTTAGTTTTAGTATCGTGCTGTGGTTTCACTTCACTGTAGCTTAGCACATCAAACCAATCATTCCTATCGGAATGCTACTAGAATGAATCAGAACTTGGTACCGTAAATTATTTATTTTATTTTTAAAAAGTCGGTTGCAAGAAACTGGTTAAATATGAAATACAAAATGTCAGATTCTACCCTACATGTAATTTCGAGGTTGGCAGAACATGTGTTTGACCTTCTTTAGACCGCGCCCTGCCCTTATCACCCACATTATTAGATGGACATAAAGTTGGTTGATTCTGGTTAGCGGCGAGTAACGTAAGACCTACACCCTGGATCGCACTTTCAGAAAAAGACCTAGTGGTCAAGCAAATGGAACTCAACACATTTTCTGTGAGTGTTTCCCTATCTGCCGAACCGGAGTGCGCAGATCCCCTACTGGAGTACGGACAGCAGTGTACGGCACCGATGACTTGCTCGTTGCGGCATTGGCCGCCGTGCAGATGACGTATGTTGTGTGCCTCCACTTCTCTGGTTACACAGCAGTGCAGGCAATATGCCGTTCGCAAACTCCTAAGGCTGAAGTTATTTCAGTGAAAGACAGAACACGACTCATGGTTTCTGTTCGCTCACTATCCAAGAACAGTAATTACGCTCAAGTATTGTCTCATAAAGAAGCACTTCAATGTGTATCAGACTCCAGTGAGAGCTACGGAATCGTCACTCTAGTAAACAGAATAACAACTTCGTTCAACGAGAAACGACTTCAGGCACTCCAAGTGTCACGAGCAACACTTCTCAGAATTTAACTGCTGGATTCTCTATGTGACTCTCGCCAGCGAAGCCTCTAGCTCGATCCCTCGAGGGAAGTGTCTTCGATTAACCGTGCAGGGCGGCGCCTCTCTACACCTAAACAGCTCCCTCCTGCACGTTTGGAACCTATGTTTGGCTTCAGGCGACGAATCGCGGTGGTTATTCAGACGATTTTCTGAAAGTTTCCATTTCTCCTCCTACATCCTGAGCACTCTGCCAATCAAATACGCGTCTTTGCTTTTCGGTTGGAAGCGTGCGCCCATGCTTCCCTTGAAAAGATTCCCCAGACGCCAGCTCATGACCATAGTTTGTGATCCTGTGCGTTCCTTTACACTAGAAAGAAGTGTTTGCGCCTTGTTCCTCCCCCCAACGCTCTTTCTTTAAGTATACTTTTACGTTCCACCGAACTGCAACCTCCTGTCCACATTGTACGCACTACGAGGGTTCTGGGGTTCTGCAGCCTCCAGCGTTATAAATCCCGGCTCCTCATTCTACTCTCTCAAGACAGTAAATGTCCTCCACTGCAGAAGATGACAACTCTCTTCCCAGCCCATCTTTAGCCGACAGCAGCTTCTGAGGAATCCATGGCCAATGTCGTCCTTTCTGTCAGTGTTCAGCTCTAATTAACTCCCAGATATGCAGTACTATAGAAATTGTTAGTATGTCGTGCTAGCCAGTATCAGCCAACGAAATGATTAATAATTCGATTGCGCACCATAAACAATGATCTAATGTGAACACAAATTGAAAAGAATGATCGTGGGAAAATCTCGCCGCCTTGCCAGTGAAGCTTTGATAAGTAACATGGCTTTTATTATTTCAGCTGTGATTCCATGGTGATGCAACTGTTAGCATCCCGATCGGTAGGTGTGATGAAGCTGAGCATGGTTTCGCTATACGTAATTTGTGATGTCTGTGCCAGGGCTTCAGTCATCTCAATTATCTTGGCTACCAATCACTTTAGTGTAATTCTCATGCAGTATCTATTGAACAGGGGATGGGCGAGTTATTCAGATCTTAGTGTGTATTTCAGTTATTTGTTTTATTTGTCTCGACGTGAAGCAAGAAATTTTCAATGCCGGGTTTGATTTGATGACGGGTGGAATGACCGTTTCTAAATTTTAACAGGCTGCCTCGCATTTATGTGTTTTTGAAACAAAATATTTCTATTTTTACCCAATTCGTCTGTATTCTGGTCTGGAGGTTTCTCCAGCTGCCTCCTATAAATGTTATTTATAACTATCAGAAAACCCTGCTAGATGAAACGAAGTGCATTGACAGCTATGGTCAAGACGACAGAAAAATTACATGCTGAGACCAAGTGGTCTAGCTAATTAGGAATAGGACGGCAAACAGCTGCAGTAAATCACCACCAATATCGCCACGTTCAATTAGCAATAAACAACTGCATCTACGCCTTCCTACCTAACCGAACATCGGGATAAGCTAAGAGCCCCAGGTTACGCAGAAGTGTTTCAACCCCACCAAAATCGGTCTACAAGAACTGGGTGGCTATAATTAAAGAGTAGCTACTCACAGAGATGCAGTTTGAGCTGTAATAATCGCATGACAGCGAAACTCGGTAGACATGATAATTCGTTAATACGGAACCGATTTACGCTGGAAAAAAATTAGTCCCAACTTTGGCCACCAGGTGCAAATGTGGCACTGTCCAGCATCTTGTGGACGCCCCCGTGCTCGTATTGAAGTAACTGTGTAAGCGGCAGTTGATAATAAAATCAATATTGTGCCTTTCTCACTTGTTTGACCTTTTCTGCCCACGTCCTGTACCTAATATATATATGAATTTGGCCAGCTATGGACCGCATACAACTCAAGACTTATGGCGTTTCTTTTTCTTCCGTTCTTTCCAGTAATTCTTCATTTTCTCGCCAACTGCTTGTCTCTGCTCATCTGTCCACACTCTCTTGGGTCGAGGTTTTGGCTCATCTTCTTCATAGTTTGCGTTTTCTATCAGTAGCTTGAAGTGATTCCTTTCGCGTATTATTTCTTCTGTATTTTGTTGGCGTCTTTCTTTACTGCTCCTATCGATCCTACAGTTTCTTCAGCTTACTAATATATAACCTCCCCAACAAAAATTATTAAATGAATGATAATGGAGCCAAGTTTAAACTCCCCACAAAATTGATAAATGAAAATTGACCAAAAACCCACACAATAATATTAATTAAATAATGAACCATGAACTAAATGTAACCTCCCAACAGAAATAATAATATCTGGTAAATTTTATAAGGACAGCAGCGCTGACCTTCGGCCCTGTATTCTGAATAAAACAAGCAAAAATTCTTACCTCAGTAAAACTGCAACTATATATCTGCTCTTATTTATCGACACAGCTTCGTGCAATGCTGGCGTATATATATATTTTTTTTATTCTTGGAAGGAATGCATAGGAAATATTCTTTAAATTGAAATGAATGCTTTTTCTTCAAAAGAGTGGAAAAATTCTTTAAATTGAAATGAATGGTTTTCTTTAAAAGAGTTACTTTATAAAAAAATTATTATTGGGGCATTTTTTTCTGAACAAATTAAATTACAATTAACATACATTATTAAATATGCGCAAGGCTGCTTCTTTACCTTCTACAACAATACTCATCCTCCAGAGTCCTGACCAGAGTCGCGACCAGAGCACACATCCGACGCATGCCGACTCCCTACTACCGTATCCGACTGACTACTGCTGCAGACTCGCGCAGACAAGCGCAGACTCGCGACAAGCAACAACTAACAATAAACTACTCTCTGGTCAGAGATTCTGTCATGCCTCGCCCATCGCCGGCGAAGCATACACCTTACAATATATATACATATGGAAACATTTCTGTACGCCTTCCTTGCAATCACTGCGCCAGATGTGCACCTGGTGACCAAAATTGGAACTAATTTTTTCTAGCCTAAGCCGGTTCCATATTAACGCATCGGAATATCTACAAGTTTCGAAGCCGTACGGTATTTACTGCCTGCACCGAAGCTCCGCGAGTAGCTGCACTTTAATTATAACCAATCGCTATAAGCCTAGAGGGTTTCGCTGGTGGGCATATCAAAGAGAACATGGAAAGCTCGAGTTTTAAATTCGCAACAGACGGCGGAGCCCTCGTAGGCAGCGCAGCGATGTACGCGCGAAGTTGGACACGCTGCTGTTCAGAGGGTCGCTGCCGCAGTAGAGTACAAGTACATGCGATAGGCTGCACTGCCCGCGACGCAAGCGCTCCCGCTCCACCGCGCTGCGGCGGCCACCCGCGAATGGAATTACCGGAAAATTGAGGCCGGTCCCTTAATGCGGGTAACGCCGCTAAATGAAGATGGGCATCAGCCTAATTGTGCAGGACGCGGCTGCAATCAGCGAGCCGCTCAATCAGCCGCGCCCGACCGGCCTGGTCCGGCCAGAGCCGGAGCCAGAGCCACGGCACCGGACGGCGCGGCCTGCTCTGTGTCTCTGACTCTGCCCGCCGAGCCCGCCGGCGGCTGCGGCCTAATCGCGCGAGGATTGCTTCTGATACCATCTGAGCACCGCACTGTGCACAGCAGGGGCGCAAAGCCCAACCCCTCAGGGGGGAAGTCCGAAATACACGAGGACAGATCAAGCGACCGGCCGGTCTCACCGCTTCGCTGTCTGGTTAGCTCGTCTTACGAATCGTTACTGCTGACAGCCGTGGGAAGTAATTCACCAGCTGATGACGGAGCGAGAGATAGTGCAGAAGGAACTGGCGATTCGTAGTTGTTGAATGAGCTGGATCAGCAGCACACTTTGATGGTTCCTCTACCCTCCCCCCCCCCCCCCCCCCTTGCCTTCCCTTGGCAAACTGATCCATAGCGTAGCCCGAGTACTGTTGCTCGATTTAAAGTTGCGGGAAAGTTTTCGCCAGAAGTACACCAATTGGAGCCCAGAATTGAGGGCTCCCATCTCGTTGCCACTTACGCTGTGCAAACCTTTGAGCCTGCCGTATCTCAAACAATAAACCCTTCCCAACGCAAAAATTGTGCTATGAAAAGAAATGACATCTAAAACCATCAGTCCGTATGTCGGGCGACAGTCATTTGGTATCCCACCACTGTCCAGGACGTCTCCAGACACGACTTCGCTGGTTCTCAGGCTCATTTCGAAGCGCACCTCATCTCTGAAGATTATTCTACTCCAGATAGTGATATTCTAGGCCAAATATGCCCTACAACACTGCGGACGGGCTTGTTGGTATACAGAGGTCACTGGTAGTCAGCGCTAGAGCCGCTGTGAGTTCAGCCACTTTTCTGTGAGACGCCTATTGGGGGTCCTTATGGTCACTGAACCACCGCTGTCACGTCGGATCGATGATAATGAATTTTGTATCAACTTTTCTTTAGAAATTAGTCAGTCGCAGATGTGACTGCAATTAATATTCTGTACTGGGGTGTCAGGCAGTTTCTCATGGCTTCAACAAATCACGGGATCAGTGCATAAACCATTGTTGCCGACTATGTGAACCAAGTAACAGTTCCAGCTATGTAAAATGACACTTTTCCAGGCTGAGTGTTAGCCGTACTGTACCCAACTATAATAGATTTTCGTGTAAATGCACTGAAATGTCTGGGCTAGCAGGACAGAGTTCGCTCCTCACGTTACATCTTCTCTCTAGGTCGACCACTTCCGTCTTGACTCTCTGTCCGGCCATGGGTCACCCACTGCTGCCAACATCGTCAAATAGGGACATCGTTCCTGTTCAAATGTAGAGCGATTCTCCAATAACTCCGATCGGTTTTTCTGAGCCCAACTACACGTCCTCTTTCAAATAAGGACATCTGCGTGTGCGAGTGTTGTTCATGTGCCTGTCTGCGAGGCATACTTACTGTCCAGCCGAGTGCACCAATGAAATTCGTAAGACTTTATGTCCTGGTCTCGACACGTCCCGTTTACCATCCTCGCCAGCTGCGTGGTGAAATTGCGCTGTAGCGACACACATTCTTCCATAGGCCGCCGAAGATTACAGTTTTGCGTATAGTAGCGATACCTGTATGAATATCTATTGTAAGTGGGCTGCTTGTGTGTTGGCAGCGCTGTGTAGCGCTTTGCATTGGATCTCTGACTACGCTTTCTTTGTAAGAGACTCTGTGGCTGGTTGGACTCGTTGGAAGTTAATCGCCAGTAGTATTTGGCTGTTGGAAGTTAGTCGCCAGCAGTGATCGATGTACTGGTGCGCAGTTGGAGATGAACAGCCAGCAGTGATGGATGCCAAATGTGAGAAGTTAGCAATGATGGAGGGTAGAGGTCTGAAGTGTTAGTGTAGGCTAACGATATGGAAGTATCCGACTTGGAGATTGAAAATTATTCATAATTATATATCTTTGTACTGGATGCCAATGACGATTTGTATTCGTGTTTGAACTGGATGTCACATTATTAAGGTAAAAAATTCATTATTTGGTTTGCAACAAAATCTTTCCTTTGCTAACCACATGCCTATTAGTAGCTGGTGGCTTTAGTAGTTGGAATCTATATATAGCTCGCAGTATTGACGCTCGCTGTATTGCAGTAGTTAGGGTAATGAAGATTTTTGTGAGGTAAGAGCTTAATGAAATGTATAGGTTATTGTCAGGATTGCTTCTTATTCATGGCCATTTTTTATTGATTATTTGAAGTCAGGTTGTAATTTTTTTTTTGAGGAATCAGATATCGTTGCGCTAGGATATTGTGGGTCAGTGTTGACGTGATAAGAAAAAGTAAAGAGAAAGTAGACTCAGTACGTTCAGTTTTACTCAGCTGTTTAAGAACCAAATAACGTAGAAGTTTCATTTTCTCAGTCATTCAGCAATTTAAGTACAGACACACACATTTAAATAAAGAAGTTTCACACTCTGTGGCCAGTTAGCATATCTCCTTCGTGGTGCGTGTCTTTCTTCTTTTTTTCTTAGAGTGTAATTTCTAGAGCAAATAACTGTTGATATTTTGATATGGTTCGACGACTCTTTTTACAATTCTTTCAGTTCTTAGCAGTGTGAAGGATTTACCACAGGATTTTTGTCAAGAAAATCCACTATAAATATTGTTTCTGTCGTTAACAGATTCTATTGTCATTGCTATTTCCTTTATTCTGTTACTATATTTCGGCTTTTGATGAGGAGGGTGGTCCCTCATAAACTCACCTTTCGAAAGCCGAACTGCACAGTAGACAGCACTCACAGCACACGCAATTTTGGCGGCGATATGTAAACAAAAACGATCACTCCGAAACTCAGCATGGAATAATAACGCAGGGACGCTGCGATAGTCTTGCTAATCACGAGCTGTCTACTGGGACTAAAAAGTGGTTCGTTGAAAGGGGCTTTATGTTATATGTTACCTAACTCCAGCATTCTGTCAGCGAGGTATTTGTTACATTCACTGACCACGTACGTTCCCGGACTATTCCACAGATTACTGCCTCTGAAAATGGATCAAAAAAGAAGTTTTACTAGTCGATGCTAATAGAAGAGACGAATCATCGCACAAAATACGAACAGAGTTACCCTGAAAATTGTAGGTCATGGCTTTCTCTCAAGAATTAACGTCTTATGCCGCACACGTTAATATGCCTCATACGAGATTCGGGGAGGCGCGTAGACCCCGGATCGAATACGCCTGGCGGATTATGACTGGATGCTGTCTTAGGCATTTTTCCACATCCCTGTACGCGTCGCTCCGATGCTATACTACACGCAAACCTTTAGGAAACGTTCGCACGCATTCACATAAGGTAAGACTAGTCATTTACAGTCGGGTTGAACAAATTGCGTCGGGGAGGGGGTTGGTGACAGGAACGCTACGAAAAAAGAAAAGTCTCTCCCGCTTTTTCTTGGATCTTCCAAGCTATCTTCTAATAGGCGCTTTGTAAATGCCAATATGGGAAATCGGTGTGTCGCCCAACTTCTTTACGTGTTCGAATCAGTTGCTGCAACATTTAATTATTTTACTGGCTCTACTTCTGTCTTCTGCCGGGCAGTTTCGTTTTTTATGTCTTATGCTCTCGAGTAGCCTCTTGCCATTAAAAAATAATTTTTGTGTTTTCTACTCTGTCTAAAGTTCTTTTATATGCAACTACCAATCACTAACAAGAATAAGTGCCGAGAGAGACATCATTTTTCTTTCTTTTTCTTTAGTCATATTCTTTAAAGACCAGGGCAGTTCATAATAAATACAGTGATTACGAAGGGCTGCATTTTATGCATAGCTATACTCCGATAAGAAATAAGAGACTAAAAGAAAGTACAACTCTTTTACGAATTTTATAGATGTTGTGTATGACTGCGTTTGATCACATGGATTACTTCTAAGGTGCTAAGCGATAATACATGTTGAAACATGTGTTGAGTGATCGGCTCTAGCACATTAGAAATCTGGTTTTGTTTTTAGCAAAGAGGTTCTTTCACATAACTAACTCATGGGTCTCAGTGACGAATGTCTAGGTGGCTACAAGCAGAACACAGTGGCGTCACGTTCAGTACGAACGATCCAACGATTTGGAAGATCTTCATTTAAAAATGTGCAAACCTCCATACATCAATAGGGAGGTGCTCCATTTTGCTGATATATCGTGATATCTGTATCAAGCTGTGGTATGAGCCATTCATCAAGCAACGTTTGTTGCAACAGTTCGCTGTATGACGAAAAATGTGCTACACAATTTTTATGCCGACACTGCGCAGCGTTAAGTTTTGGTGTGTCTCGCTGGAATTCGTGTTCATTTACACAAGTATGCGAATGTTTTGCAGGTCAACCTGACCACATATACTGGAGGTAGCGTCATCGTTAAAAACGAGACGTGTGTCAATTGTTTCGTACCCTATGGCTTCCGGCATTGCTGTCATTACTTATGAGACGGAATTTTTAACTTCTGCGTCACCGCATATGGGTCGACTTTCGATGCACTGCGTTTGAAATTTATTTTACTTTCTTTGTTATTCTCATCGATGTGTCGCTATGCATTAAACAAGTAGTTTCCAACCTTTCAAAGACCATTACTCGAGTGAAATCAGCCGGCCGAGGTGACCGAGCGGTTCTAGACGCTACAGTCTGGAACCGCGCGATTGCTACGGTCGCAGGTTCGAATCCTGCCTCGGATATGGATGTGTGTGATATCCTTAGGTTAGTTAGGTTTAATAAGTTCTAGAGGACTGATGACCTCAGAAGTTAAGTCCCATAGTGCTCATGGCCATTTGAAACATTTTTCTAGTGAAATCAGATATTAGCTGGTACACCCTCATCTCCCCTCCAACCATCATTAACATTAGCGCCTAGCTAAACTTTAAAATGAAAAAAAAATTCTTTCAGGACTTTCATTTATAATCTGACGAAAGATAAATGATATTTAGTTTTTGTAGATGTTTTATTAAACCACGAACTAATGAATCAGTGCAAAATCAGTACTTTTTTTCGATGAGCGATTCTCAGTGCATCACGATTGCTACTGACGCCTTCTCAGAAAAGAAAGCCAACTATCCACATTGAGGGTAGAGACTTTCAGAAAACATGCTTCCCCTGCATCACTCCCCTCCCTAGATACTTGATTCACCCAAACCGCGCAACCCCATTTAAAAAATCAGGCAATTAAAAAAACAAACTAGTCCTACAACCAGTAAACCACTTGATTGCTGGAATCAAATGAAATGCTGGAGTAACTACTTCTGACCTGTCAGAAATTTAAAGACTTCAGGTGGCAAATACTTTATTTCTGGCCACTGCCATTAATGATAATAATATACAGTGTGGGTCCAACAGCAGTGTAGTAGCCATTACATAGTTATTGTTGTGTTGTGCTGTCAATTAGTCCGTTTACTGTTGCGAAATGAATAGTGAAGGAATTTCAGTTTTATTGCGGGAACTGCCTACAGCTCGGAGAAACCATTTTCGTGAGATATTTAAGTATGTGTGATGTATTTGTCTCAGTTTTTCTATCGTAGATGCATAGTACAAGATATGTGCGCAGTGGGTGGACTATGTGAGGAAGACGTTGTTCACAAATTCGTTTCAAAAACTGTAACCTCTACCATTTGTGTCACTGGTTAATGCTAGCATTCGAAAAAAAAACTGTAATTTCAAAATAATTTAGTTTCGTAACGAAATTCAATTGAATTCTTTTGTCTGTACATCTCAGAAAATTACAAATTAGCCTACCTATCAGGGGGTAATTATCACCAGGTCTGGGACCATGGGGACCACTGCATTACACATTAAGCAGTTTCTAGCTGTATGAAGACGTTATATTCATTTTGAATGCCCTGTATTACGAACTGTCTGTATTACCATTTCTTTAAGTTTTCACCGTTTCTAGAGTGACTTTCCATGTTATTACATCCCTAGACTCTGTTCCATGACAGGAATGTATGACAATGACGACTTTCATTTCGCTGATATGGATATTATTAATGTCTCAAATGGAAAACACGAGACCGCTCCCCTATTTCCGTGAAGTGTGTTGCTAAAACGAGAATCCCGGGGGAAGTTCTTCTCCGGTACGTAGACTGCATTTGCGTGGGCATGCTGTTATGGTCTCTCGAACAACTGCTCACAGATTGCCCGCGAACAGAACAACACGGGCGAATGAAATTCGGCGCTGACGGAGAGCCGGTAAATGCCGTTTGCGCAGCAGATTGATTACGCGGAGAACCAGCGAGCGATGCCCGGTGCGGCGCCGAGAAGCGTTGTGCGCAGGCGCAGCGCGCGAATATTTCACGAGCGGGCCCGACAGCGTGTCCTGCCGCGCATCCAACATGGCGTGCCCGCGCTGGATTAAACAAGAGAGCAGCGCGCCGCGTGTCCCGTCTGCATTATGGACGAGGGACACCGCGCCGCTGACAAGCGACTGTCGCCGCCCCCGGCAGTTGCGAGAACCGCCGCAGCAGCCGGCGGCGCCAGCGTCGCCCTCAAAATCAGCGCGACAGCTAGCGCCCGCCTGTCGAACACTGAAAAGGGGGAGTGGAAGGTGAAGGGGGGATGGGGAGGGGGACGGGCCAGTGAAGGGTTCGCTACAGAACATATCGGCCGCTTCTGGCAGTCGCCGAATAATGCACGCGATTGATTGACATCAATTTTTGAAAGCGAGAGATTTTACAGCTACAAGGCTAAAAAGGAGCCCGATAGCCTCGTTGATTAGTTTAACGTTCCCCCGGCGATCATTCTTTGAATGTGAACATGTGGCGGAGTGCTGTAAAAGTCTGAATCGAAGGGTAACGAGCTCAATTATAAATTATTTGTATTACATTCAGTGTACTGCAATTTATTGGGTGTGTTTCGAAAGACGCCCCTGTACACCATGTGGAGTAGCGTTTTTCGCAATTGTCGGGGTGCATCATTTTCTAGATTAAGGCGATGTAGCATAACAAGTCTCATCACTTCATGTGTAATGAAGGCCGCATGAAGCAAATACTCTGTGCTGTTTACACGTATGGTTTGCAAGTGGCAACACTTGGATTATACGACAATATTGAAGATTTATCAGTTATTCAGCTAGTTTGACAATAGATTATATTATGAGGATAATGCGGTTGTATAGTAAGATACGTTTTAAAAAGTTACTGCCAGTGACCACTAAATTTTTTAAAGATATTTCTTGCCATTACTGGTTTCGAACATTTTCATAAGTGGACTGCATTGCATTTACCAGACGAACTACTAACCAGTCGTTAGAATATATGGAGGCCTTATTTCAGTAGTGGGCCACTTCTAATTTTGTTCATTTCGAGATACTGGGGTTTAAACATAATTGCGTGATGACAATTCTCTGATTACGATACCTGAAATATTGCAGTCCATTGCTTGTTGCAGGGGATTACCATTTCTTTCTATTGCCATCACTCATGAATAAAATTGGAGGTGTACCACTATTGAAATAAGGCCATTATGTATTTTATGTGCCACGGCGGACTTCAGAGAAAAACAGTTTTAAACCGATAATTTTCGGAGTAGGAGGTCAAATGCATCCCGCTCCCAGAATGATATTACTGAGAACAGTTAGTTACTAAAGACATTTTAAAGCAGACAGCATCTGTTTTGCACTTCAGATTAATTAGGAGTGCATCCAATAAATGATTGCAGATATTTAACTTTGGCAACATTGGCTCGAGGATGATTTCTTCTGTTGACTTGGTGTCAATAATGGTCCAGAGTTTCATCAGTTGCTTGAATAAAACATAAGATTCTTTTTTTTTTTGCTGTTTATTCGACCCAAGAAAAGTCACTTCGTATATTTTTGACATAGACGGTAAATTCCACTTTCATCATAAAAACAGTGAAATCAAATTTTTTTCTTTATAATCCAACAACTGTTCTCATCTCGAGTTACAAGCACGCTAATGCAGTTTATTGCTCATATTTCATTACAAACATGTCCACTCGACTCAGCTTCCAAAAAGCAAAGATAGCCTTATACCAAAGATTGGATTCCAAGACGTTTCGTTGGTATGAAAAAATATAAACTGTGATATAAATTTTTATACGTCAAAAGGTATAAATGTATGCATTATTTCACAACTGTGTTGATATATTTAATTACTGTTGTTATACAAATTCGTTTTAAATCAAATTTAAAGTACCTGGATGACTATTCTTCTCGGAGCTACAGCTTTTATGTCTTCTGAACATCTAAAAAAAACTCACATAAATTTTAAATGAGAAACGAGCCTGCCAGTTGTACAAAAATAGAAGGATCTCCAGTTAGAACTGATAATCTGTAGTCTATCTGTGGTCTATCTCCTGCTTCCTAGTCTACAAATTACCGTTGTGACCATCCGAGGCACAACAGAAAGAACATGTGTACCACCACCATGTGACCAACAGAACCTGCCGATGCCATCACAAACTTGTGACCATAGCCATTTCTAGTAAGGCTTTCTTGCAAGGTTCAAATGGCTCTGAGCACTATGGGACTTAACATCTGAGGACATCAGTCTCCTAGAACTTAGAACTACTTAAACCTAACTAACCTAAGGACATCACACACACCCATGCCCGAAGCAAGATTCGAACCTGCGACCGTAGCGATCGCGCGGTTCCAGACTGAAGCGCCTAGAACCGCTCGGCCACATCGGCCGGCATTTCTTGCAAGACAGCCAGTCTTCTTAAAACTTAGATAAGATTTTTCAAAAAGAATAAACTCCGAGCATTCGTACAAAGGCGTCTTCAGATAAGTGCATGGAAAAGATCTTTCTAACCGAAATCACATTCTGTATCGCCGAACAAACAGTCGAATCAGTCTGTTGCGGCAACGCTCCTCCACGTAGATGAGTCTGGCAAGCTAAATGCCTATGAAATCCGGTTTCCGGGGCCAGAATATTGCTGAGGCAGCATGGCGCAATAGCACAGTTCGTCGCAGTGTGGGGCAGAATTACCTGCATGCGGTGGTATGACTGGGCACTGCCTTGGTCCCGTACGTGACTGAAGGTGGGGCCTGATCATAACAAAGCTGCGCAAATCCACTGTAAATACTCGCCCCCCAGACTTAACATTATCTTGTCTTCGGCTACTACCGGCTCTAAGACATATTCCACGCCGGCCGACGATCCTATGTGGGCCAGCCATTTTTGCTTACATCTAACCGCTTCGTGTGATAGCTGCCAGTCCACGAGCTACTGCTAGACTGGTGCTTGAGCCGAAGCCAGCAAGAGGGTGCACTTTCAGGGTGATTTCTTCAGGTCTCTCGACGTCTCCGAGGGGCATCTGTTTCACAGCCAGTGCGCCAGAGCGCAACGTGCTTGATCGACTGTCAGAGAAGCTGGCTAGCCATATACAAGCGCGCCTTCTGCCTACCTATCCCCGGCGTCAGCCCCGCATCTACAACTCCTATATAGCAAGCTGAGTCGTCTGCCATGTCTTCCCCAATTCTGAAGATTCGGCAGTGTTTACTTTCTGTGTGGCTAACCTAACCATGCAACTTTTTTTACAGTGTTGCTCATAAAATATTTGATACGAAGAGTAATTACTGTGTACAGAGATATTTATAATGCTCTTTTCATCTAACATAAAAAATTAAATGTTATACACTGAAGCGCCAAAGAAACGGGTATAGGCATGGGTATTCAAATACACAGATATGTAAACAGGCACACTACAGCGCTGCGGTCAACAACGCCCATATAAGACAAGTGTCTGGCGCAGTTGTTAGGTCGGTTACTGCCGCTACAATGGCAAGTTAATAAGATTTAGTCGGCGTGTTAGGTGTTATAGTCGGCGCACGAGCGATGGGACACAGTATCTCCGAGGTAGCGATGAAGTGAGGACTTTCCCGTACGATCGTTGCACGATTTTACCGTGAATATCAGGAATCAGGTGAAACATCGAATCTGCGACATCGCTGCGGCCGGAGAAAGATCCTGCAAGAACGGGACCAATGACGACTGAAGAGAATCGTTTAACGTGACAGTTTCAATGCTGGTTCATCAACAAGTGTTAGCGAGCGAACCATTCAATGAAACATTATCGATATGGGATTTTGGAGCCGCAGGTTCACACGTGTACCCTTGATGTCTGCACGACACAAAGGTTTACGTCTCGGCTGGGCCGTCAACACCGATACTGGAAACATCTTGCATGGTCGGATGATTCTCGGATGGACGTGCATGGATATGGAGATAACCTCATGAATCAATGGACCCTACGTATCAGCACGGAACTGTTCAAGCTTGTGGAGGCTCCGTAATGGTGCGGTGCGTGTGCAGTTGGAGTGATATGGGACCCCTGATACGTATAGATACGACTGTGACGGGTGACACGTACGTAAGCATCCTGTCTGATCACCTGCATCTATTCATGTCCACTTTGCATTCCGACGGACTTGGGCAATTCCAGTAGGACAACGCGATGCCCCACAAGTCCAGAATTGCTACAGAGTGGCTCCAGGAACACACTTCCGAGTTTAAACACTTATTCAGCATATCTGGGATGCCTTGCAACGTGCAGTTCAGAGGAGATCTCCCCCCCCCCCCCCCCCCCCCCCCCTCGCGTACTCTTACGGATTTACGGACGGCGCTGCAGGCTTCACGGTGTCAGTTCCCTCCAGCACTACTTCAGACATTAGTCGAGTCCGTGTCACTCCGTGCTCCGCCATTTGTGTGAGTTCGCGGTTATTAGGCAGGTCGGTTATTAGGCAGGTGTACCAGTTTCTTTGGCTCTCCAGTGTATTGCACAGCTATAGAAATACAATGAGTTAAGAACTCAGTACCAGTGTCTTAAATATTGCTGTTCTGCCGTAACAATCTTTGCCTATGCATTAGTTTTTGCCCATATATAGGCACCTGTACAAGTGATATTTATTCTTTAAGCATAAATAGGAACTTTAAGAAATGCAGCATTTTTATTGTACAGAGGGGAGAAAGTACAATTTCATGTTACAGTGAAACGAATTTTTATTGGTAGTTTCGTCTATCAAACTTTAGTCTTTCTAGATTATGTCACTTGTGCAGGTTCCTTCACAATGACCAATCAGCTGTAAAAATATCTTCATTATCACTCGTCTTACCGTATTTATACAAGAGATGTGGTTAGTATTATACAGTTTGTGTTTGTATGTGTATGATCACGACGTGTAACTACATCATAAATATTCTTCCTCACTTTGCCAGTTGAAAAAATATCTCAGGAATCGAACAATTTTGATACGAACTGATTCAGTATGGTCTTCGACTGGGGGGGGGGGGGGAGGGGACGCAATTGTATGTATTTGGTTTCATGTTTGTAACAAATGTTACTATCCTATATCTACAACACACAAATGACCGCCTGTTCCTGATTGTCAGTCGTCTCTCCGGTGTTTATGGCTCATATTTTTCTTCCTTCGGTATCACTTGGATATCTAAAAATGCGAAAATCATTTTTGTAGTAGTGAGAACAGCTCACAGGCGGTCACTCATATTTGAAAAAGATTTTTCAATACATTTAATTAGTCATCTCCACTCGCATCATGTCTCACATGTAAACAAGTATAAATATCTTAGACTTTGGGGAAAACATGGGGGACAGTGCAGCTCAGAGTAAAGGAAACACCCGCACCAGCAATGCCACTTCGCCGAGCCAACACTACTGCCCGGCGACCACGCACTGCTGTGGCCAAACAGCCCGCCTTGTGCTATGCTGAGGTAGTCACTTCTACCTGGGGATCAATGAACGCCGTCGAGTCACTGGCATCAACCACCGTGTGAGCGCCCTACAGAGAAAAGGATGTATGTGGTGTCACAGCCAGACACCACACTTGCTAAGTGGTGGCCTTTAAATCGGCCGCGGTCCGGTAGTATACGTCGGACACACGTGTCGCCACTATCAGTGATTGCAGACCGAGCGCCGCCACACGGCAGGTCTAGAGAGACTTCGTAGCACTCGCCCCAGTTGTAGAACCGACTTTGCTAGCGATGGTTCACTGACAAAATACGCTCTCATTATAGTTTAGCATAGCCTTCAGCTACGTCATTTGCTACGACCTAGCAAGGCGCCATATTCAGTTACTATTGATATTGTGAATCATGTACCGTCAAGAGCGACGTTCATCATTGATGGATTAAAGTTAAGTATTCCACCAGCTACGTCCGTTCTTCTAAATTCTAATTTCCTTGTCCTGTTCCAGACCTCACGCCAGCCTGCGTGAGCTAAAATGCGTGCCTTTCGGCCTCCTCTAGTAACACGGTGTTGGCTCTCCTGCCTACCACAACAATGCACTTTTCGACTGAGCTCTTCCGATTCCACGACGGCATAGTTGATGGTGTTCAGCAACACATGACCTTCCACACGCCACCCTGGGTTCAGAGATGGATATGCTGGCAATTAATCAGTGACCGTATCGTCGACCCTATTACAATTCAATTTACGTTTGTAGAAAGCCAGAACATGCAATTAACATTGAATAGAAGCAAATGTACCCGGATCCATTTGCCGTCGATTCTCAAAACTGTTTCGTCGCGAAGATAACACGAGTTGTCCTTTCTAGCTCAGGTCTTGGATGCACTCCTGAAATCGTAGTATACGCAGATACACTGAACTCCTTATTAAATCTGATGATTCTGTGATGACGTTACAAACTTTCAGGAATGATGGGGAGGATGATGATAAATGCAGGTATAACGTATATCCTTTAAAAAAGAGTGACAATGATTTTTGTGCCTCATAAATCAAATTGCGGAATGAGTGTACCACATTCTTTCTTCCTCTTCCTCCCGTTACATACTTTTATAGTGGCCCGGGGATGAATGGGACTGCTACGATGCAGAGGTGGTGGGTTGGCGGGTTGTAGAGACGGAACTGCTGGTCGCAGATGGCTAGGGAAACTCCGCTGCAAGGTTCAACATATCAGGTTGTTACAATTAAAGTGCAGCTACTCAAGCGGGCCCAGTCTGGGTGTGGGATGAAAGTATTGTATGGCAGTGAAACTTCGTAGATATGCTGATGCCGTAATGTGGAAATAAGTTACGCTGGAAAGAAATTAATTGCAGTTTTGGACACCAGTTGCGGATCTGGCACTGTACGGCATCTCGTCGACGTCACCGGTCCTCATATTGAACAAACTGTGCGAGTGGTGGCTAGTAATGAAATCAACATTATGCCTTTCTCACTTGTTTGACATTTCCTGCCAGCGTTCCGTTCCTCATCCATTACATACGGAAACATTTCTAGAAGTTTTTCATGCATTCACAGCGCCAGATTTACACCTGGTGGCCAAAATTGTAACTAATTTTTTGTAGTGCAAATCGGTTCTTCACTAACGCAATGGAATATCTGCCAAATTTCGCTGCCATACAATAATCGCAGCCTACAATGGACCTACGTGAGTAGCTGCACTTTAATTATATCCACGAGGTATTTTACTTGTCCTAAATTACAATATCGGACTGCAGTTTCGCCCCTTGATACACCCTCTGCAGGTACGTGATCCACAGGCAATGCACATGACATAGGAAAGCCGAGGCGTTGTGATGACTGGTTGACGTCTGCGCCCAGCTTTGCTGACACTGCTTACCTCACCCAGCGGTGCGTGCCTGAGTTAGCACTATGTGGCCCCAAGTGAGCAATGCCAGCGACACGTAACTCCGCTGAATCCTGGTGTGGAGGGAAGGCGGAAGAACCGCCTTGGCTACGAACCATTGCGCTCCCAGGCACAAGTTCGGTGCTGTTGTGGCCCCTAAAGGATGATTTCCCTTTGTCGCATAAATCCGCGGCAGTGGACTCAGAATCGTGAGCTGGTCGTGTGGAGCTGGCTGCCCAGATTGGCATTGGCTGTTGGCTGGCCCATAGCATGCTGGAAACCAACGAGGCCCCAATGTTGTGGAGGATGCTCCCAGACTGCGCATAGCTGTGCTAGAATCAGAGAGTATTTACGGCGACTAGTAGCATACTTATGCCGTTACACTGGTACCAGGCACGTACAGATCAAATTTCGGTGTTACAACAGTGTTGAAATATGCCGCAGCCCAGGCCGTGTTGCAAAGCGTATCTGCGATGTCACCATGATTGCGCGGCTTAACCTGGCCGCTTCGCGGTGTACAAAAGCAAGGAAGGGAAGGAAGATTGGGGTTAACGTTCCGTTGACATCGAGGACATTACAGACGGAGCATAGGCTCGGATTGTGTCAAGGATGGAGAGGGAAACCGATCGTGCCCTATCAAAAGAACCTTCCCGGGATTTGCCTGAAGCGATTTCGGGAAATCACGAAAAAACTACATCTGGATAGCCGGAGGCGGGTTTGAAACGTCGTTCTGCCGAATACGAATGGTAATCACTTCGTCATCTCGCTCGGTGTACAAATAGACACGTTTGTGAAATTACATATTAGTGCCTGTTCCCTCCTGTTTGCCTCACACACGGCTGCTAAGGTGCTTATACAATTTAGTAGCGTCCAAAATTTAGCGATGGTGTTACACTATACAGGATGAATCGTCTAAAACTTGCAGCACAACTATTGCGGAAATGGAAAGTGCTGTTGATATGTGGTTTTCACAGAATGGATTGGTAGTCAGGGGCTCGTTACTCAATCAACAGATTGTAATGATGCTTAGAAAGTGTGTTTTTGTGCACACATACACATTTTTAAATCGAACTATGCCTATTGCTATTAACAAACTAAAAGTAGGGTAAATTAGAATATCACTTGTGTTTGTTGCATGATTCTAGTGCGATTCGTGTACGAGGTACCGCATTTTGAAAAGTTCCCACACCGACACTTGCACAATATCTGTGGTAACACACACTGAAGAGCAACACGAGTGTGGATTCTAACCAGTAACGAGACAACTGACAATCACAGCTCGTGTTCAAAATGACACCCGACTGAGGTAATACACGCCTCCAGTCTGGTATGGAACGACTGCTGCACAGGTGCTAGCATTTCAGCGGAGATGTCCCAGCAGGCTGCAGTTATACATTGTTGCATATCATCGGGTGTAGTTGGTATGTGCTTGAAGCGAACGTCTTTCAGCTTTCCCTACAGAAGAAAGGTCTACACTCGTCAAATCCGGACAAGCTGGCCAAGGCACAAGTCCTCTGCGACCAATCTGACGATTTGGAAACAATTCGTGAAGACATACCGTAGTACTTTGTACACTATGGGCTTAACAGGCGTCATGTTGGTACCACAGGGTCCTCCTAGTCTGCAGAGGAATGTCTTCTAGCAGCCGTGGAAGATGGTCAGTTAGGAGGCTACAATATTTGTGAACGTACAGTGTTCCGTCTATGAAAAACGGGGTATGAGATGATGGTTCACTATCCTACACCACTCGTTTACACGCCATGGACGAAGAAGCTCCACCTGTCGAAGCCAACAGGCATTGTCAACAGACCAATAGCGCATGTTTCAGCGATTTACCTGGCCATGACTTGTAAACGTGGGTTCATCACTAGACGAGATACATGATACATCTGGCGTACACTGTATTAATGTCCACGTACAGAAGTTAAAAGGATTCCCATAATGATTTCCATGCACCTCTTGATGGAGATAGACGTGATAGGGATGAAACCGATGTCGATCGAGAATGCCTGGAACACTTTCCTGACTCATACCACTTTCTTCTACGATTGTGGTGGAGCCAACGTGCGGATCAACGGCAACAGCAGCAAGATTATTAATGTCCCCTTCTTCTATCGTCACTTGTTTCCTTCTGTTACGTTTAACGGATGTTATGCTACCACTTTCCCATAAATGGCTGAAGAGTTTGATAAATAATCGGCGAGATGTTTGACAGCAAACATAACAATATCGTAACAAACAACTACGCAGGTTGAATGGCGCAAAGAAGTGTCGATGTGGAAACTTTGCATAATATTATATCTCACAAACGACTCGCACTAGAATCATGTAACAAACACCACTGATATTCTAATTTGCACTACTTTTAATTTGTTAATGTCAATAGGCATTGTACCATTTAAAAAAATGTATGTTTGCACAAAAAACACCCTATTAGTATTATTATAATCTGTTTATTGGCTAACAGTAAGGGTCCCTAACTACCAATCCATTCTATGAAAACAGCACATCAATAGCACTTTTCATTTCCGCAATATCTGCGGTGCAAGTTTTAGGTGATTCACTCTGCATATTGTTACAAATATGCCCACATACGCTTCTGCTGCGTACCAGCCCGTGACGTCAGCTACGCGTCGGCAAAGCCAGCGCCACTGCTGGCGAACATGCGCTACTGTGGGCAAACGCGGTAGCTAGAGATGAGCAAATACATTATCCATTTGGGCTAAAGGATTTTGGTTCAGAAACGACCGGTTCCAAAGTTATAAGCGGAATATCTTTCTGATACCTCTGACAATGGAATGCACTACCGGTACTGTTGTTGCTAACAATGTAGGGTAGGCAACTTTCGGATGTGGTGGCATGGACCAAAACAAGAAAAAAAAAGCCAAGTAAACATTGGCTACAGTATGAGCAATTCTTCGTCTTCGATGCTGCGAAACACATCTCTTCTACTGCAAGCTCTTTGGTTTCCATATTTTTGGAGGAAGAAGTGTGAATCAAAACAAGGAAAAAGGCCAGTAAATATGGGGCGCAGCCCCGAATCCTCCCGCGGTCAGAAAAATGGTACCGAATCCTTCCAATTCTGCAAGGCTCTGAAAAACGATGGGACCGAATCCGAATCCCCCCGTTTGAAGCAGGTAGCAGTTCTAAAAGTTATGAATACTCCAAACAGGCAAAGGAAAACATATGGAGTTACAGCAGAAGATGTAAGAAATTTTCGCGTGTATTGTATGTATAAAAGTTTTATCTTTTATCTTATTGAGATATGCTCTCATCAAAGTCAGAAAACATTTTTGATGGCGGAAAGTTCAAACCAATATTACTACATTTATCAACAACGCTTTGCAATACATATTGATACGACGAAGTTTTCTTGTCGTTCAATAAAGATAAGACCAATGAAATGTAATAGCCATTAAGTAACCAAAGTATTGTAAACAGCTGACAAAAAAACTCTGGACAGCACTTGAACGTACCATCAACGTATATAGATTCAAACGGCGTTAATGTTTTAAGGTTTGCAGAGTCACAAAATACGATCACTTTTTTCTCGCTGTTATTTTCTAATAAATACTTTGTCCCGTCTGTGGTTTCCACATTCAGCGTGTTGATAACATCATGAACATCTGCAGCATACGTGAGCAGTTTTGGCAGAATTTTGTGCCTAGCTTTGTAAATAGATTTACGAAAATTGTTGACATCTCTCGTAGTTGTATCTTGCGTATCTTCACCTTTTAACTTTTGGTAAATAATTTTTGACGGTCTCTCACAAATATCTTCTATGGCTTTTCTCTTTTGGTCAGAAATGATTTCTTGCCTCCGAATTTTGTTATGAGGCATTTCTTCATGATTGTGCTCTTCTTGACACTCCACGACATCCAGCTCCTCACTAGAAATAGTTTTAACAAAACTTCTTCAGCCATTAATGTTGCACGTACATCGCGCTAGACCACGTTTCAGCAGTTTTTGAAAACTGAAGGTGTTACCTTTCAGAACCAACATGTTCCTTCCCGTCCTACTTACTGAAACTGTAAGCTCGTCTGAGGACGTGTTCACTCTACAACGACCTGCCGTGAACTGCGAAGTGGCCGCAGGCAGCTGTGGTCATAAGCGCACACAATGCTCTGTCGCATTTTGTCAGTTTGGGAGGATTCGGTCCTGTTACCTGCTTACCTACCTGGTTTCGGGAGGATTCGAGGTTGCGCCCTAAATATGAGCTCCAAAATGTCTTAAAAGCTTTGGGCACTTGTTACTGGACATTTCTTTCTTGTTTTGGTCCATAAAAGTCTGTATATGAAGCCTAATGCAAGAAAGGTATATCTTTACAGTGATGCATCTTTATCTTAGTGCATGTTAAAACATGAAGTGTTAATGAATATCAGACTGTTCATTGCGTAAGTGTACATACTGAACCACAATGCATTTTAGCTCCAAAAGCGTGCAATACAATGAAAATTACATCATCGTCGTACTTTGTGCTACACGGGAAATTCAAGTTTCATTTTAAGTAGGCCTACACGTTCCTTTTAATTCGAGTTTGCCTTCAAATTTCATTTCAATTTAGAGCATTTCAAATGTTTTAAAAATATACCATCAATTTTGTGGTTGGTAACGCTTTCGAAACGCAGACCTATCTACACTATGTGATCAAAAGTATCCGGACACCCCCAAAAACATCCATTTTTCATATTAGGTGGGTTGTGCTGCCACCTACTGCCAGGCACTCCATATCAGCGACCTCATTAGTCATTAGATATCGTGAGAGAGCCGAATGGGGCGCACCGCGGAACTCACGGACTTCGAACGTGGTCATTTGACTGTGTGTCATATGTGTCAATACGTCTGTACGCAAGATGCCGACCTCGTCTGTTGACTGACAGAGACCGTCGACAGTTGAAGAGGGTCGTAATGTGTAATAGACAGACGTCTATCCAGACCATCACACAGGAATTCCAAACTACGTCAGGATCCACTGCAAGTACTAGGACAGTTAGGCGGGAGGTGAGAAAACTTGGAATTCATGGTCGAGCGGGTGCTCATAAGCCACGCATCACGCCGATAAATGCCAAACGACGCCTCGCTTGGTGTAAGGAGCGTAAACATTGGACGATTGAACAGTGAAAAAATGTTGTGTGGAGTGACGCATCACGATACGCAATGTGGCGAACCGATGGCAGGATATGGGTGTGGTGAATGCCCGGTGAACGTCATCTGCCAGCAGTAAAATTCGGGGGCGGTGGTGATACGGTGTCGTCGTGTTTTTCATGGAGGAGGCTTGCACCCCTTGTTGTTTTGCGTGGCATTATCACAGCACAGGCCTAAATTGATGTTTTGAGCACCTTCTTGCTTCCCACTGCTGAAAAGCATTCGGGGTTGGCGTTTGCATCTTTCAACACGATTCAGCACCTGTTGATAATGCACGGCCTGTGGCCGAGTGGTTACACGACAATAACATCCTTGTAATGGACTGGCCTGCGCGGAGTCCTGATCTGAATCCTGTAGAACACGTTTGGTATGTTTTGGAACGCCGACTTAGTGCCAGGCTTCACCGACCGACGTGCAGCACTCCGTGAAAAATGGGCTGCCATTCCCCAAGAATCCTTCCAGCACCTGACTGAACGTATGACTGCGAGAGTGGAAGCTGTAATCAAGGCTAAGGGTGGGCCAACACCATATTGAATTCCAGCGTACCGATGGAGATCGCCACAAACTTGTGAGTCATTATCAGCCAGGTGTCCGGTTACTTTTGATCACATAGGGTATGTGAAATATTTTATTCATGGCTGCGGCAGTGGAAGAATTTTATCAATGGCTGTCTTGAGAGTCAGTGTGGCGCTTCGGACGGATAAACGGTAACTGCCCACGTGAGAAGGGTAATAAATTATATAAGATATGAATGCCACAATCTTAGCATGGACTAAAGCTCGAGCCAAATTATTGATAAATAAATCCCAATAGTCAGCCAAGTTAAATCACTAATGCTGCATGAAAACTACAATCAATATCCATTACTTCCATTGATACATTACTAATTATTTCACTTTTTTCCCTCTTGATACGGTGACGTAGTGTTGTTATTTCGGCAGCCTCGGGAGCTTTTAGCTAGCTCACAAAAGGAAAGTTGACTTAAGGGAACAGAAGAGTCATAATACTGTTTGGTGCTGGAAGTTGCTCTCCCACAGGTAAAGAGCATGCTGTGTCCAACTGGCAGGGGTGTCAAGAAGGCCTATTGGTGTGCCTTGAAAATGCCACGTGTGAGAAGCGTAAAGGAATCTTTTTTAGCTAAGATAAAAATCTGAAGGCCAGACGCAAACAGAAGCCTTCATATCATGAAAGCAGCCATTAAGCCCTCGCGTGGCATACTGGAATGTATGTTCACATGCTAATAAGAGGTTCTAATAGTAATTACTTTGGTAGAAAGGGCAAGTCCTCAAGTGTGTATGTGTGCAGGAATTTTGTTCGGCTCTGACTGAAAGTCTTACATGTAACGAGATAGATTTTCTGCCCTCTTTCCTGTGTCACGCCTTACTGGTTAACAGTAACGGTATCCCCAAGAATAGGAAATTGTTAAACTTGTTTATAAAATTGTCACTGCCAGAACTCTGCTGCAGTTGGCCAGCAAGATTTTAACGCTGGCAGAACCAGCTAAGTTCTGTAGTGTAAAGTTGAAACACACTTCGCTTTGGGTCGCCTCTGAGAACATGCTTCGTTTTAGGCAGCCGTAGAAGATACTTGCAGAGAGAGAAGTCTCCTACTTAAAGCAGAGTACAGAGGCCGAGCTTAACTTAGAGATTTGAGCCGTCATGCAGCCAAATCCTACACTCGCACTGTTCAAGAGTGGTAAGCATGCGTCGTTGTTGCAACCACCGAGACGATGAGAGCGCAAAGGTAGTTAATTTGCATCAGTATTTCATTTCTGAAATTCAATTTTAAGAGCCATCTAGTTGCACCTAGCATGCCCTTAACCAAGTTTATTGGTGTTCGTTCATTTTTTTCGGAAAAATTTCTTTAAATCACTAACCTTTTACGCAATAATCGGCTGTGTTTGTGACATAGTTTCAGATTATGCTTTTACTTATCCACCCATCCATGCCGAGGCTGTAGATCGTAGCTGCAATGGCTTGTCCAAATATTAAATGTTTATATGCCTAATTCAGTGGGTAAATCATGCGTTTAAAGCCTTTGGCAATAAATCATATTATTATAGTGCCCAATTTTTACCTTTCCCTTCATTATTACGTTTATGTGATACCAGTACTTTCAGGCTTAACTTGACCACAGTTAATAATTTTCAATTAATAAGGCGTTATCAATTGCATGACCTTGTTTCTTTCAAACTTGTGTGATTGTATGGGAGCTTCACATTCCTGTGGGTCACCGGGAGCCGGATCTGTAGCATCTTACGGGTATGCTAAAGAGCTCAACCGCTACCTCCCAACTTCACTCCGACAAATGACTTCCAACAACTAGCCAAGAAGTGCTAATGTAATACATCTATCAATGAGAGTCTTTTACACAACAAATCAGTTAGATATCGATTGTATTTTGTGAAATTATCTTGAAAACGTATAAATAACAATTTTATTGACAGTGACTTCAAATTAAATTAAAAGCCAGATAAGCAAATTTTGAAATAAATCGAGTGTATGAAAAATAATTAATTCTATTGAAAGATAATAAAATTAATATTATTTATGTTAGATTGATGTTTGAGCACATGTTCCGTATATAAATATACAAAACTTTTTTATTTATATGATTAAAACTGGCAAAATGCAAGGTTGTAATTTTGAACTTATCTGTATCGTACAGTAAATTTGTGGAGTGTATCGAGTGATGCAGTATGCAACAAAAGTCGAGACACAGAGAAGCTCCATTACAGTTTTAAACTTCTTTAGTAATGCGTACCATTAGCGAACGGCTGAATATCGTGAACCTACAATCTCTGTTAAACCTAACGCTAATCAAGTAACCAAGGACATCCTGCAATCAGTAACATTTTCTGCGCCTTAAGCAGTCAGAGGCTGAAGAGATAATCATATGGCTGGACGCCTGTTGAGCTTTAACGCCTCCGCTAACTGGGAGAAGCAGGTTTTGCTATTTAGCCGCCCCCTGGGTTCCGCTAGCGAGGGGCCGGCACAGCCGACTATTCGGAACTGCACCCAACGCTCGTCGAAAGTCAGTCAACATGGCATCAACCTGGGCACCGGCATCTGGGTTTCGTGCACGAGCAGAGCGAACTGGGTTTTACACGATCGTCATTTGCGGAATCCATGTCGTTTCCTACAGAGAAGATTTCCGGTATCCAGAGATGTCATAATACGTGACCATAAGCCTCATTCCAACCTTCTACAACATACTGACGCCAGCGATAAACTGTGTTCCAGATGCGTGCAACATGCTGACGTCCGCAATATAGGACTACAGGTTTGCGCGTCTCTTCGACCATCCTTTAGATGTTTGTAATAAATGTGCCGTCCTCCTTTATACGTTTACACACAATTCCATTGTCCAAAAACCGTCTACTCCAACGTTTATCCTTTATGAATCTGGTACTGGTGAAATACGAGTATTTCCCCACTGGCCATCGAGCAGTATATTACATTAACACATGTATTTCTCCCTACTGGTCATAGATCAATAAACTACAATAATACATCTAATTCAAAGATGAATATTATGAAAGCTTTGAATACTTAATGTCTTTGAATTGAAAATTGTAGCGACTAAAGCTGGAGGCTATTCTTTTTCACGACTGCACACTCTCGAGGCTTCTTTGATTCACAAAATTACAACTATTGTTTATTGCTTTTAATACTGTTGCTTGAAAAGATATTAATTCCGATTTCAGGAGAAATTCTACTTATAGTTTGCTTGATTTACTGTTGAACTTCTCTGAGGAAGTCTCGTAGTTCATTCTCCGGCGTTTCTGCAGTCTCGTTCTGAAACTATATCATCTTTTACTAGAATATCCGTAAAACAGTTGCTTTCACCTTCATAGAACGTCCCTATGGAGAACTGATGGTACTCGTCATATTGCCGTAAGCTAAGCAATCCTAGAAATAATAATACTCTAAAACGATGACGGTGTTGCGGGTTCTGACTATCCACCCATTCTTCACCGATCCTCAATGTCTATGTATCGCCGAACTGCGTACGATACATAAGGTTTGATCTACACAATTAGAACTCCAACACACCCTTTGGAATAATAACAAAATGTATTCTCGAAGAAGCAGTACACTTTTGCTCTACGGTTCGCTGCAATTTCTTTCGTAATTAGCTCACAGTAATTACATAAAGTGAACATGATGCTCAAAATTACACAAAGGTGACTACTAACAATGTCTAGGCTATATAAAAGATTAGATTTTCATGGAGTAAATGCCACAGTGCAAAGAGCGCTCAGCTAGCAGCCCAAGTGACAGTTTTCATCTGATACCTGTGGTGCATTAATCGCTTATTGACGTTTCTTAATTTTTCAGGTTTTGTGCCAGTGAAGTAAACGACATTATATGATATGACTACATTGTGACCAAACGCATAACAGTAGTCCGTTCGCTCGTCGGTGATGAAGAAATGCTTGCTACAGGTTAACACGACTTGTATATTCTCGACCAACGTCTTTCTGTCTATTCCATCTCCTGTCGTCGTGACTCATGTCCTTACACTGAATACACTTTGCGCCTAGGCATAACGAATGTTAGTAACAGAACTACATTGTGGCCAGGGTAACAATGGTCCTTGTTTCCGATGCGTGCTCAGCGAACACGCATTTGGTCTCAGTAGTTCCTACTTCTGTCAACATCATGCGGCGACTACAATAGAGTATGCTACGTTTGGAAGCACATGCATACTGTATTTTCAGTTATTTGTTCCTGCCGAATCTCGTCGTTTCCTAGGCTTTCTTCACCCGTAATTTGACTTTGGCAAACTTAATAACTATTTGGTCCACTGAGTAAAAAAGAGAGAGAGAGAGAGAGAATTAATTTTCATCGCTGCGTCTGGGGCTTAAAATCTCCTTTGCTTATATTAATTATAAATGTATTCGAAAGTTGCATGTCATCTCTTAAACGTTTGTGTGTCAAGCAGTTTATTTCGTAGTCATGCTGATGGAACACGTTGTCTGCACTTAATGCCTAAAGATTTGCCTTACATTACAACTTATTTTCGTACAATCGTTATTTCTGCTAGCCTCTTTTTAATGGTTCGACACGGATAATTTCCACGTAATTTTCTTGGCCCATTTTTTGTTGTGGCCACGTGACGACATGTTACACTACGCCCTATTAATTGAAATTTATGTACAATAAAAATCTGTAAGTCCAGAATGAAATTTTCACTCTGCAGCGGAGTGTGCGCTGATATGGAATTTTCTGTCAGATTAAAACTGTGTGCGGACCGAGACTCGAACTTGGGACCTTTGCCTTTCGCGGGCAAGTGCTCTACCATCTCAGCTACCCAAGCACGACTCACCATTGTGAGGACGTTCGTGAATCGCACTTGGGTAGCTCAGATGATAGAGCACTTGCCCGCGAAAGGCAAAGGTCTCGAGTTCGAGTCTCGGTCAGTCACACAGTTTTAATCTGCCAGAAAGTTTCAGTCTATAAGTATTTACTGATGAGCTTCCCATCATTCGCTTCCCTCTGGGGGCTCTCTGCTCTACGAGCTTGATCATTTTGTCCATCTGATGAAAAGAACCAAGACGGAGCAATAAGAATGGAAGGCCTATGATGTGTTACAGTCAAATGGGTCTAAGACAGGGATGCAGTCCTTGTCCACTACAATTTAATCTGTACGTCAAAAAAGCAATGACGGAAATAAAAAAAGTTCAGAAGTAGGCTTAACATTCTGGGTGAAAGGATATCAATGATAAGAATTGCTTATGACATTTCTATCCTCGATAAAAGTGAGGAAAAATTGCAGGTTATGTTTATTGGAGTGAACAGTTTAATGAGCACAGAAAACGAATTGAGAGTAAAGAGAATAAAGAAGACCAAGGGAAATGAGTTGCCACGAAGTACACTCCTGGAAATTGAAATAAGAACACCGTGAATTCATTGTCCCAGGAAGGGGAAACTTTATTGACACATTCCTGGGGTCAGATACATCACATGATCACACTGACAGAACCACAGGCACATAGACACAGGCAACAGAGCATGCACAATGTCGGCACTAGTACAGTGTATATCCACCTTTCGCAGCAATGCAGGCTGCTATTCTCCCATGGAGACGATCGTAGAGATGCTGGATGTAGTCCTGTGGAACGGCTTGCCATGCCATTTCCACCTGGCGCCTCAGTTGGACCAGCGTTCGTGCTGGACGTGCAGACCGCGTGAGACGACGCTTCATCCAGTCCCAAACATGCTCAATGGGGGACAGATCCGGAGATCTTGCTGGCCAGAGTAGTTGACTTACACCTTCTAGAGCACGTTGGGTGGCACGGGATACATGCGGACGTGCATTGTCCTGTTGGAACAGCAAGTTCCCTTGCCGGTCTAGGAATGGTAGAACGATGGGTTCGATGACGGTTAGGATGTACCGTGCACTATTCAGTGTCCTCTCGACGATCACCAGTGGTGTACGGCCAGTGTAGGAGATCGCTCCCCACACCATGATGCCGGGTGTTGGCCCTGTGTGCCTCGATCGTATGCAGTCCTGATTGTGGCGCTCACCTGCACGGCGCCAAACACGCATACGACCATCATTGGCACCAAGGCAGAAGCGACTCTCATCGCTGAAGACGACACGTCTCCATTCGTCCCTCCATTCACGCCTGTCGCGACACCACTGGAGGCGGGCTGCACGATGTTGGGGCGTGAGCGGAAGACGGCCTAACGGTGCGCGGGACCGTAGCCCAGCTTCATGGAGACGGTTGCGAATGGTCCTCGCCGATACCCCAGGAGCAACAGTGTCCCTAATTTGCTGGGAAGTGGCGGTGCGGTCCCCTACGGCACTGCGTAGGATCCTACGGTCTTGGCGTGCATCCGTGCGTCGCTGCGGTCCGGTCCCAGATCGACGGGCACGTGCACCTTCCGCCGACCACTGGCGACAACATCGATGTACTGTGGAGACCTCACGCCCCACGTGTTGAGCAATTCGGCGGTACGTCCACCCGGCCTCCCGCATGCCCACTATACGCCCTCGCTCAAAGTCCGTCAACTGCACATACGGTTCACGTCCACGCTGTCGCGGCATGCTACCAGTGTTAAAGACTGCGGTGGAGCTCCGTATGCCACGGCAAACTGGCTGACACTGACGGCGGCGGTGCACAAATGCTGCGCAGCTAGCGCCATTCGACGGCCAACACCGCGGTTCCTGGTGTGCCCGCTGTGCCGTGCGTGTGATCATTGCTTGTACAGCCCTCTCGCAGTGTCCGGAGCAAGTATGGTGGGTCTGACACACCGGTGTCAATGTGTTCTTTTTTCCATTTCCAGGAGTGTAGATGAAATGAAAGACTTCTGCTACCTTGGAAGTAAAATTTCGTATAACAGACGAAGTAACAATAATATGCGAACTAGACTAGGAAAGACAGAGATTTCATTTCTCGCCAAAAGCAGACTATGAGTGTGACACGTCGGACTTAATTTGAGTAAGGAATTTCTGTAAATGTACGTCTGGAGCTCAGCATTGAATACAAGAGAATCATGGAGCGGGGTGAAACGGAACACGAAGACCACCGAAGCGTTTTGAGATATGGCGTCACAGAAGGATGGTGAAAATTAGGTGGACTAGTAAGATAAGAAATGAGGAGGTTCTCCACAGACTCGGCAGCGAAAGGAACATGTAGGAAACGTTGGCAAGAAGAAGAGTCAGAGAGGTAAGACATGTGGTTTGAGACGTCAGGAGGTTCACGGTACTGAAGGGAGCTGTGGAGAACAAAATCTGTCGGAGAGGACATATATTGGAATAAATCAAAGCGTTGGATGCAAGCATTGCTCTGAGATGAAGAGGTTGGCATAGAAGAGGAATTCGGGCTGGCGTCGCCTTATCAGACCAGCCAGAAGGCTGGTTACTCCTAAAAGAGAAAAAAATTAAGTACGACTAGGTAAGTAGCTGTGCTCAGACAGACACATGGACAAAAGGCAAGAACACACACACGTGTCACAATCTCAGTAACTTGAACGCCCTGTCTTTCGCATATCATACAATTCAAGTGTAAAATAAGGTTTAGATTTGCTTGAGTTCAGTATGCGCGAGATGCACGTTCCTATCTTTAACAATCCTGAAAGTGGAACACAGTGACATGAAGGCATTACGAGCCTGACAAACTGTTCACTATAAAACTATCAATTTGTTCCACAATATGTTTCAGAAGAAAGTCTTTGTTCCGATTTCAAGCCCGATAAAAGCTGCGCGAACGACACAGCCAACAGCGGAATTGCCCATTCTTTTAGGCGACGAACTGGTGGACAATTCTTAAGAGCCCCGCTCAGTGATACTGGGTGGTGCTCGAGCTGTAGTTAATAACGTTTCAGCAGCTATCAATTAACAGAGACATCTTTTGGCTCTTATGCGCCCGCGTCGTCGAGCGATTTTATAGGCTCGTGCCGGACGAATTTGGTAGCGAGAGACGTTTCGACGGCTTATCGCGACATCGGTCTAGCGTTACGGCTCGACCTATTGAACGCACCCGAGTAGAAAGACGGCTGTCTGATTCCTCTACAACGTTAATTACAACTCGGACCGTCCACTCTCGTCGGTGTTTTACAGCTCTCCGCTTGTTTTAAAGTCTGGCCCTTATCCTCCTAGCCGCGTTCCTAATTCGGGCGGAGTGCCGAGTACGGAAACGGCGAAAAGTCAGGCGCCCAGCTGCGTGAACGGTGCGGACGTCAATTAATACGGGAACACGGCGGTACTCAGCCCTTTATCGCGTCCGAGCAAAGATCTCGTCCCACAAACTGAGTCTTCAGGATGAGGGGGGCTACGCGCCCCCGAGAGGCATCCATCTCACTCTGCGCCGATACGGCTAAAACACATCCCGGCGGACACGATTTAATAGCTCTTTATCAGCGCCTTAAACAGACCGCCCATAAAACTTTGGTCATTTCGAGAGCTGCCAGGCCACAAACACACACAGACACACACACACACACACACACACACACACACGGACTGGAGAGAGAGCGACAGTTTAAAACACTCAGACTGGGGAGGCAAAAAACTTTAGACGGGGAGGGAAGAGAAAGGGAAAAGAAAGAAACAATTCGAAGAAAGAGCGGGACGCTGGGCTATACTTATTAGTGTAAAATGAACGGCTCCCACACAGCCGCGGGAGCTGAGCGGCGGGACAAAAAGGCGAAGCAAGCCAAACAGAAAACGAGGCGTCTTGTAAACAACCCGTGACGCCTCGGAAGGTCTGAGGTCGCAGGTTTGCCAACTGCTGCGATACGCGCGGCGCGGTGCGTGCGCCCTGCGGCGGTGGTCCTGCGCAGAACAGCGGTCCTTAGCGCCGGCTAATGCGGAGAGCGGGCTCGTAATGGGCTCCGCCATTTAAAAGGCGCGTAATTAAACAGCGCCGGCCGTAACTGTAAAAGTGCACCCGCTCACTCTTTGGCATTACGACTCACTCGCAGTGGGGCGGGTACTAACCGGGCTTGTAACTGCTTTCAGGCTGACGGGCGAAATGGTCGCGCAGCGAACGTGTTTATGCTGTCGGTACGATTACCTTTTGGCCTACCGAGATTCCTATCTTTTTAACATTTCGCCAAGTTGCTCTCTCTGAAAGACGGCTTCATAACTTCTAGTCACAAAACGCGTGGCAAAAACGAGGAGTACCTGCTTACCGGTCGCTGAGCGCAAGTAGTGAAAGGGTCTTTCGCGTCGCGCGATATCTCACTTGCCGCCGCGAGGCAAGTTACGCGACGTATCGCCCTGAAGGTATAACGGTCCGGCTATGTCGAACGTTCATTCGCTTTTTTATTTTCCCCTTTAAGTAGTAACACTAGGCTATGCAATAAAGCTATTTGATGGGTGTTAGAATTAGGTCTGCAAGAACGAGAAATTTATTATCTTAATTCTTTAACAATCTGTTTCGCTTTGAACAAAGAGCCACCACGCAGTAATTCTACTATCCAGGCGACAGAGGTCGTGGACGAAAGAAGCGTGAGCGGTGGCAGCAACTCAGGGTGCGATTTGTGCTTTTACCAGTGGGGGGGATGTCTTAGGGGGTCAGTAGAATTACATATGTTACTAGCTTGGCGTTACGCATGGTTAAACAGCTATTTATAAATAGATGTTAATGCCGAAACTCACTATTGACGCGTATGCACTATCAGATAAGCCATCCCTCGTTATATCTTTAAAAGTACATTATAGGTAAAGCTTATTTACAAAATCATCTACATACGGGTACAGTTATACGAGGGGAATTCAAAAAGTAGAGGCACATTTGTGAAAAGTTGTATGATAGAAAACTGAAACATATTAATAGTCTTAATAGTAAGACTTATTAAAAACTTTCAGTGTTCAGCTCCACAAATTTAAATTATATGTAAAGTTTTACTCCAGTGCGTGGGAAAAACATCCCAGGTTGGGATGCATAAACTAAAGCCAGAGGAGGGGATGGTCTGATGCAGAGGGGGGGGAAATCCCCCCCTGCAAGTCGCACACTGCAGCAACTTAACCCTTTGACTACCTTTTTCTCAGACTGAAAGACATTAATGTACTATTCTTTTATGCAATGTCGTAGTAGAACGAACAGTATGAAAAAAACGAAATCTCCCATAGCCGAGAGGGGAGGCACATACAGGGTTATTTTTACGAACAACTGCGATTTCAGAAAATGAATGCGCAAAAGCTACAAAACATACGGAAAATAGACCTACATCTGTGGATAAAGCACCTCTCCAAGCTTGTAACTCAAAACTAATGGTTTTCAGTACGGGCATCGTTTGTGACGCGGCAAACGTCATGTTGTTGTTGTGGTCTTCAGTCTAGAGACTGGTTTGATGCAGCCCCCCATGCTGCTCTATCCTCCCCAAGTTTCTTTATCTCCAAGTAACTACTTCAACCTACATCCTTCTGAATCTGCTTAGCGTATTCATCTCTTGGTCTCCCTTTTTACTCTCCATGCTGCCCTCCAGTACTAAATTGGTGATCACTTGATGCCTGAGAACATGTCCTACCAACCGATCCCTTCTTCTAGTCAAGTTGTGCCACAAATTCCTCTTGTCCCAAATTCTATTCAGTACTTCTTCGTTAGTTACGTGATCTACCCATTTAATCTTCAAAATTCTTCTGTAGCACCACATTTCTAAAGATTCTATTCTCTTCTTGTCTAAACTAGTTACCGTCCATGCTTCATTTCCATAGATGTCTACACTCCGTACAAATATTTTCAGAAATGACTTTCTGATACTTAAATCTATACTCGATGTTAACAAATTTATCTTCTTCAGAAACACTTTCCTTGCCATTGCCAGTCTACATTTTATATCCTCTCTACTTCCGACCATCATCAGTTATTTTCCTCCCCAAATGGCAAAACTCATCTACTACTTTAATTCCCTCATCATCACCTGATTTAATTCGACTACATTCCATTATCCTCGTTTCGTTTTTGTTGATGTTCAAATGGCTCTGAGCACTATGGGAACTTCTGAGGTCATCAGTCCCCTAGAACTTAGAACTACTTAAACGTAACTAACTTAAGGACATCACGCCCGAGGCAAGATTCGAACCTGCGACCGTAGCGGTCGCGCAGTTCCAGACTGTAGCGCCTAGAACCGCTCGGCCACTCTGGCCGGCTTGTTGATGTTCATCTCAATCCTCCTTTCAAGACATCTGATCTTCCAGGTTCTTTGCTGTCTCTGACAGAATTACAATGTCATCAGCAAACCGCAAAGCTTTTATTTTCTCTCCATGGACTTTAGTTCCTTCTCCAAATTTTTCTTTTGTTTGCTTTACTGTTTGCTCAATAGACATATTGAATTACATCGAGGAGAGGCTACAAACCTGTCTCACTCCCTTCCCAACCAAAAATGGTTCAAATGGCTCTGAGCACTATGCGATTTAACTGCTGAGGTCATCAGTCGCCTAGAACTTAGAACTAATTAAACCTAACTAACCTAAGGACATCACACACATCCATGCCCGAGACAGGATTCGAACCTGCGACCGTAGCGGTCGCTCGGCTCCGGACTGTAGCGCCTAGAACCGCACGGCCACTCCCTTCCGAACCACTGCTTCCCTTTCATACCCCTCGACTCTTATAACTGCCATCTAATTTCTGTACAAATTGTAAATAGCCTTCCGCTCCATGTATCTGACCCCTGCCACCTTCAGAATTTGAAAGAGAGTATTCCAGTCAACATTGTGAAAAGCCATCTCTAAGTCTACAAATGCTAGAAACGTAAGTTTGCCTTCCCTTAATCTATCTTCTAAGATAAGTCGAAGGGTCAGTATTGCCTCACGTGTTCCTACATTTCTACGGAGTCCAAACTAATCCTCCACGCGGTCGGCTTCAACCACTTTTTCCACTCGCCTGTAAACAATTCGCGTTAGTATTTTGCAGCCGTGACTTATTAAAGTGATAGTTCGGTAATTTTGACACCTGTCAACACCTGCTTTCTTTGGGATTGGAATTATTATATTCTTCTTGAAGTCTGAGGGTATTTCGCCTGTCTCATACATCTTGCTCACCAGATGGTAGAGTTTCGTCAGGACTGGCTCTCCCAAGGCTGTCAATAGTTCTAATTGAATGTTGTCTACTCCCGGGGAGTTGTTTGGACTTAGGTCTTTCAGTGTTCCGTCAAATTGTTCAGCAAGTATCATATCTCCCATTTCATCTTCATCTACGTCCTCTTCAGTTTCCATAATATCGCCCTCAAGTACATTTCCCTTGTACAGACCATCTATATACACCTTCCACCTTTCTGCTTTTCCTTCATTGCTTAGAACTAGTTTTCCAACTGAGCACTTGATACTCATTCAAGTGGTTCTCTTTTCTGCAAAGGGTCTCTTTAATTTTCCTGTAGGCAGTATATATCTTACCCCTAGTGATATATGCCTCCACATCCTTACATTCGTCCTCTAGCCATCCCTGCTTAGCCATTTTGTATTTCCTGTCGATCTCATTTTTGAGACGTCTGTACTCTTTTTTGCCTACTTCATTTACTGCATTTTTATATTTTCTCCTGTCATCAATTAAGCTCAACATCTCTTCTGTTACCAAAGGATTTCTACTAGACCTCGTCTTTTTACTTATTTGAACCTCTGCTGCCTTTACTACTTCACCTCTCAAAGCTACCCATTCTTCTTCTATTGTATTTCTTTCCCCTGTTCTTGTCAATCGTTCCCTAATTCTCTCTCTGAAACTCCCTACAACCTCTGGTTCTTTCAGTTTATCCAGGGCCATCTCCTTAAATTCCCTCCTTTTCGCAGTTTCTTCAGTTTTAATCTACAGTTCATAACCAATAGATTGTGGTCAGTCGACATCTGCCCTGGAAATGTCTTACAATTTAAAAACTGGTTCCTAAATCTCTGTCTTACCATTATATAATCTACCTGAAACCTTCCAGTGTCTCCAGGCCTCCTCTACGTATACAACCTTCTTTCATGATTTTTAAACCAAATGTTAGCTATGATTAAGTTATGCTCTGTGCAAAATTGTACCAAGCGGCTTCGTCTTTCATTCCTTACCCCCATTCCATATTCATCTACAACTTTTCCTTCTCTTCCTTTTCCTACTATCGAATTCCAGTCCCCCAAAACGTCATACATGGGTGCAATTAACTGATACGAGTTGTCCGGGAAAATGCAACAGCAGCCCGCTTAGCAAGTCTGCTCACTGTGTTGCCTATCTGCAGGCGCAAACTTAGAGATTACGGAGTGGAACAGAGTTAACAATGAAACCTACAGGAGCCCATCGGGATAGCCAGGCGGTCTAACGTGCTGCCTCCCGAGCGGGAAGGCGTGGCGGTCCACGTCACGAATCCGCCCAGCGGATGAATGTCGAGATCCGGTGTGCCGGCCAGTCTATGGATGGTTTTTAAGGCGGTTTTCATCTGATTCGGCGAATGCGGGCTGATTCCTCTTATTCCGCCTCAGTTACACTATGTCGGCGATTGCTGTCTAAACAATGTCTATATGTACACGTACAGTATAATTATTATACAACCCGAACACTTGGGGTTACATTCGTCTGGCATGAGACGTTCCTGGGGAGGGGGGGGCGGGGGGGGGAGGATGGGGCGACTGCACTGGGGGCCGAACTACCCACTAACCCTGTGTTCGTTGTGGCGGTATCGGGCGGCGGTGTGGTGGGTGGACTGCTGTGGCCTGTTGTGGGGTTGTGAGCCCCTGAGAGCTACGGCGGGACAAAGTCTCTCTGTCGTTTCTAGGTCCCCGGTTCAATACACACAGAGTACACAATGCAGGACCTATCTGTGAATTAACCAGTGGGACAATTGTAAGGTAAAATTTACACAAACGTCCAAGTTACAATTTGTAAGTGCTCGACTAAGCCGTTGGCATAAGAAGGCCAATCTATGAAGACCAAGAAAAAAATGTGACTGTAATTTGCGCAGTCAAAAATTTTTGTACAGTGGAGTGCCATGAACAATGTACTACAAATCCGGCAGGTGATGGCTGAGTGTGGGAGCGGAGGTGCGTCTGAATGTCACTTCTGTACGTTTTTCTTGAATAACTGGAAAACTTCCGCTTCTAGTATCCTAGTACAAAATTCAACTGTATTAAAGTTCGTACAAAAATGTCTTGTCCGTTTCTTTCTTCTGCAGGATTAATAGTTTGAATCTAGTGAGCGAGAGAATATGAAAATCTCGTGCTTAGTTTTTAAATGCCTGATATACACTGAAGCGTCAAAGAAAGGCATGCTTATTCAAATACAGAGACATGTAAAACGGGCAGAATGTGGCGCTGCGGTCGGCAACGCCTACGTAAGACAGCAATTCTCTGGCACAGTGATTACATCGGTTATCGCTGCTACTATAGCAGGTTATCAAGATTTAAGTGAGTTTGAACGTGGTGTTACAGTCGGCGCGCGAGCTATGGGACACAGCATCTCCGAGGTAGTGATAAAGGGAGGATTTTCCCGTTTGACCATTTCAGAGTGTAGCCTGAAAATCAGGAATCCGGTAAAATATCAAATCTACGACATCGCTGCGGCCGAAAAAAGATCCTGCAAGAACGGGACCAACGACGATTGAACAGAATTTTTCAACTTGACACAAGTGCAAGCCTTCGGTAAACTGTTGCAGATTTCAATGCTGGGCCATCGTCAAGTGTTAGCGTACGAACCATTCAACGAAACATGATCGATATTGGATTTCGGAGTCGAAGGCCCACTCGTGTACCCTTCATGACTGCACGACACAAAGCTTTACGCCTCGCCTGAGCCCGTCAGCACCGACATTGGACTGTTGACGACTGGAAACATGTTGCCCCGTTTCAAACTGTAACGAGAGGATAGACTTGTACGGGTATGGAGACAACCTTGCATCCATGGACACTGCATATCAGCAGGGGTCTGTACTGGTGGAGGCCCTGTAATGGTGTGGGGCGTGAGGTGTTGGTGTAATGTGGGACCTCTGATACGTCTAGATACCCTGCAGGTGACACATACGTAAGCATCTTGTCTGATCAACTGTATCCACTCATGTCCAACGTTCATTCCGACGGACTTGGGCAATTACAGCAGGACAATGCGACACCCCACACGTCCAGAATTGTTATAGAGTGACTCCAGGAACACTCTTCCCAGTTTAAACACTTCTGCTGGCCATCATACTCCCAAGACATGAACATTACTGAGCATATCTGTGATGCCTTGGAGCGTGCTGTTCAGAAGAGATCTCTACCCCCTCGTACTCTAACGGATGTATGGACTGCGTTGCAGGATTCATGGTGTCACTTCTCTCGAGCACATTTGTCGAGTCCATGCGGCACTACTGCGTGCTCGCGGAGGCCCCACACGGTATTGGGCAGGTGTACCAGTTTCTTTGGCTCTTCAGTGTAGAACTGAGGATTGCATAAAACGACATGAGTAGGAGCAGCTGAATCACCGTGTATGTCATAAATACAGCTGTTGTTATACTGATGCCTGAACATTATTTAGTCCAATTCATTTGTGTACAGGGAAAATAAGTGCAGAGTGTCTGTGGATAGCGTAGAGCGCGAGATGGTGTGAGTCCTGTCGCGGACCAGCCTGCCCGTAGGCTCACGAGGACGCGACGATTGGTTTGCGACACCGTTTCGCTCTCCCCTGGGCACACAATGAATTTCTTAAAGACGGGGGCGCGCGCGAGCGATAAAAAACTGTGCACCGCGGCTCGTAAACAGATTTATGTGGTACGTGCGTGGTGCCCGCATCGACGACAGCGGCGGTGGCGGCGCCGGATGCTCCCCCGTAGCGTGCGTGCGAGCGGCTGGCAGCAGCCGTGGCCACAGCCCCGCCCCCTGTCAGCCAGGCCTGCTGGCCTTGAGAGGGCGACAGAGCGCTCACCACGACCGTAGCTGTTATGTTAACCCGGGGGAGTTGCAGCCCTTCTGCAGGTGTTCCCCGTCGATCAGCCAGCAATGACAAGACTTCGACCATAAATATAATAGACTGGCCCTGACGTCATTTTCGTGTCTCCAACATCTCTGGGCTAAAGTCACGTGAATGTTGGCAAAACATGGTTGTTTCGTGTTGCGCTTATGGCTGTACTCAGCGTTTTGTCGGGGGAAATGGCATTACATTTCACGTGTAAGTGTTTGTATGATAGTGCAGATGCGTTTATTGAAATCTGCTGACGTGACTTTTATATGTTTTTTACACTTGAAAAGAGTATCACGTAAATTAAAGTGTTGAAAGTGATGCCTGTAAAGTCAGACTCTTATAATTCGGTTACAGAAGTAAGTATAATTGTTTCTCGTTCCAAGGATGAAAACCGAAGGCAGCTTTGGATACAGGCCCTGAAACGGGAAAACTTTAAGCCATCTGCACATACGCGCCTTTTTGTATATACAACTGAGATAATAATAAGGTAAGAGCACCTATAGTCGACACATGAAGATAATTTTTTTCTAACTTCTAATACTATTAAGTAAATGTAGGCTCCAAAATTATTTTCTGGAACTTCAAATTCTCACCTTTCATCTAAAATATATATTTTTTTAAACTGATAGTTTAAACTTTTGTAAAAATAGTAGGAACTGAACCTTTGAAGTGCACCTAAAATTGATACTCTAAAATGGACCCGCTCCTAAAGTCGAGAATTTTGGCACCTATAGTTGACATAATCCCCATATCACATTTTCTTTTAAAAGTGAGTAGAGCTCAAAACGCGGCGAATCCAATGTTTAAAGTTTTGACACGAGCCCCTTCTTACTGTTTAAAAGAATTTTAACGACATTTTACTTTAATTGATAGTTTATAGTAATTTCTTCCCGCTGCCCACCAGAGGGGCGTTTGATGTACACTCCTGGAAATGGAAAAAAGAACACATTGACACCGGTGTGTCAGACCCACCATACTTGCTCCGGACACTGCGAGAGGGCTGTACAAGCAATGATCACACGCACGGCACAGCGGACACACCAGGAACCGCGGTGTTGGCCGTCGAATGGCGCTAGCTGCGCAGTAGAGTTGGACAACACGATTCTTTTTCCCGATTCGATTCCTACGATTCAATCTCACACTGCGAATCGATTCCTACGATTCGTTCACGATTCTTTCACGATTCATTCTAGTCTGCGATGGCACGATTCTTACGGAGTGCAAAAAGTTTTATATCTTACTCACAGATGGCAGGACATGCCTGAAATTGTCAATGGGGTTAGAATCGAACTGTGTCATGATAAGATATGCCAGAAATAGTTTATTTATGAGTAAACATGCATATGACGTTACAAGTATGATTCTCGATTTATACGTGTAATGCCTTAATTGATGAAGGTAATGTTTGATTTGATTACATCTTTTGTTTTATTTCAGTATGACAGGAAAGAGGAGTCGATTTGTGCGAAAGGTGGTGCAAAATTATGTGGTATGCCAGTTTGGTTGTGTGGCTTGAACGTATCTGACTAGTCTTCTGTTTTATAGTAACAAAATCTAGCAATGAGGCAGACGTGGTTTGGCTCATATCATCCTATGTTTTTCTGTGCTAAGATGTCTTTCCAAGTCCACATCACCCTTGTCATTCATAACGCAGCTGACAGCCCTCCCACACAGCAAATTTAGCTTAACTTTCATGTCTTCTAAATACAAAGCATAGGTATTTTGCTTTTAATTTGTCTGAGAACATGCCGCAGTCACTACTATTTACGTGAGAAGACGACATACTTCTAAACAGTAGGATTCAATCGTATACAGCGACATTACTTCACTAAAATTTAATATGAATCTGAACACGATAACATTCGAAAACTCGAACTTGAAATTATTAATTAAAAAGCTTTTGTTTAAAGATAAACTTAAAAATCAAAATCGGTATCTAAATATAAAATTTTATCCAAACTGTTAAAGCCGTTCCCAAGAAACACGAAATTCGCGTTTTTATTTAAAAAATTATTTTGTGTAAAATCGCGTGCTGTAAGGAAAGACACCTATATACAGATAAACATAAAAACCAAAACTTTAACAACATTCAATATGTACTAAAAAAGTTTTACGAGATGGCGTTATAAAAACATGTGAAATAGCTTTTTTATAATATAAAATTGCGTTTTTACGAATGGAGCTATGTAGGATATATATATTGCAAAACTGACTTTTTACGAAAAAATAGAACTATGTAGGTGAACTCAAAAAGCAAAAACCAGTCTAAATACAAAATTTCATCCAAATCGTTAGGGCCGTTTTCGAGATACGCGAAATATAATACATAATCGTGTGTATAGAAGGTGTGTGTGTTTTGCATTCCATCTGCAACAAATAAAGAGGTACGTATTTATTCATCATACTTGGATTTCTTGGTTTTAATCCTCTGTATTGGGAGCTGTGTACTCGCTGTATATCGTTTCTGTCATCACTAGTTCGTGTATTACTCGCGAAAACTAAGGTGACGTGGGCGCGGTGGTTGATGGTAGCGATAGTAAATGGGAAATGCCTTTACGCTCGTTCCCGTCAGCCACCGCCAAGTGTCAGCTTGGTTTCCACGAGTAATATTACGGCCCACGAACTTCGTTTGTTCGTTCCGAGCTTCCTTTGTTCACACGCATTCTCCACTTGACTGCCATCTTGCGGTCATAATCATTCGGCACGACTCGGCATGATTCGGAACTTGCCTTCGAAGCACAGCGTACTAAGAATCGATGAATCGTTGGAATCGTCACGACTCGGAAACACGCAATCGTTCTTACGATTCTTTTGAACGACGATTCGTCCGTATCACGATTCGATTCTTACGATTCTTTATTTAGAGTCGTTCAAATGAACGACTCATTCACGAATCGCCACAACTCTACTGCGCAGCATTTGTGCACCGCCGCCGTCAGTGTCAGCCAGTTTGCCGTGGCATACGGAGCTCCATCGCAGTCTTTAACACTGGTAACATGCCGCGACAGCGTGGACGTGAACCGTATGTGCAGTTGACGGACTTTGAGCGAGGGCGTATAGTGGGCATGCGGGAGGCCGGGTGGACGTACCGCCGAATTGCTCAACACGTGGGGCGTGAGGTCTCCACAGTACATCGATGTTGTCGCCAGTGGTCGGCGGAAGGTGCACGTGCCCGTCGACCTGGGACCGGACCGCAGCGACGCACGGATGCACGCCAAGACCGCAGGATCCTACGCAGTGCCGTAGGGGACCGCACCGCCACTTCCCAGCAAATTAGGGACACTGTTGCTCCTGGGGTATCGGCGAGGACCATTCGCAACCGTCTCCATGAAGCTGGGCTACGGTCCCGCGCACCGTTAGGCCGTCTTCCGCTCACGCCCCAACATCGTGCAGCCCGCCTCCAGTGGTGTCGCGACAGGCGTGAATGGAGGGACGAATGGAGACGTGTCGTCTTCAGCGATGAGAGTCGCTTCTGCCTTGGTGCCAATGATGGTCGTATGCGTGTTTGGCGCCGTGCAGGTGAGCGCCACAATCAGGACTGCATACGACCGAGGCACACAGGGCCAACACCCGGCATCATGGTGTGGGGAGCGATCTCCTACACTGGCCGTACACCACTGGTGATCGTCGAGGGGACACTGAATAGTGCACGGTACATCCAAACCGTCATCGAACCCATCGTTCTACCATTCCTAGACCGGCAAGGGAACTTGCTGTTCCAACAGGACAATGCACGTCCGCATGTATCCCGTGCCACCCAACGTGCTCTAGAAGGTGTAAGTCAACTACCCTGGCCAGCAAGATCTCCGGATCTGTCCCCCATTGAGCATGTTTGGGACTGGATGAAGCGTCGTCTCACGCGGTCTGCACGTCCAGCACGAACGCTGGTCCAACTGAGGCGCCAGGTGGAAATGGCATGGCAAGCCGTTCCACAGGACTACATCCAGCATCTCTACGATCGTCTCCATGGGAGAATAGCAGCCTGCATTGCTGCGAAAAGTGGATATGCACTGTACTAGTGCCGACATTGTGCATGCTCTGTTGCCTGTGTCTATGTGCCTGTGGTTCTGTCAGTGTGATCATGTGATGTATCTGACCCCAGGAATGTGTCAATAAAGTTTCCCCTTCCTGGGACAATGAATTCACGGTGTTCTTATTTCAATTTCCAGGAGTGTATTTGTTAGATTTTATAAGTGGTACTGTGAACAAATCGAGGTCAAATGTAGTTCTGACATAATTTTTCGCAAATAAAAAAGTAATTTTTGTTGGAAGCATTTGACAGTCAATTGAGAAATGTGGGTAAAATACGATACAAACATAGGATGGCAGACCGCTGATTTGAAATCCCGCCACGTTTTGCCAATAGTCACATGGTTTATGTTGGAGCCACGCCAGCCCTATAGCTTCTGCACAGCAAGGGCAGTCCACTAGTATCTATGGTCGAAGTGAGAAGACACCTACGAACCACACAACAGATACCGCAGTTGAATACGTGGTTACTAAACTGAGTGGCCGAAAGTTACGGATGGGTTGTCGGGTTTGAAAATGTGCCACCTACGAAGCTCTGATGTGGCGTTAGATGTGGCGTAGAGCTCCGGTGAAGCTACACAGTCGCTTATAGACAGATGGTAATGGAACGGATCAATGAACCACTTTCACTATGTACTAAACAATCTGTAAAACTCCATAAATTTACTATCCGGTAAAGGTAAGTTCAAAATTGTAATCTCAAAAAATGGTTCAAATGGCTCTGAGCACTATGGGACTTAACTTCTGAGGTAATCAGTCCCCTGGAACTTAGAACTACTTAAACCTAACTAAGCTAAGGACATCACACACATCCATGCCCGAGGCAGGATTTGAATCTGCGACCGTAGCGGTCGCGCGGTTCCAGACTGTAGCGCCTAGAACCGCTTGGCCACCTCGGCCGGCTATAATCTCACATTTCGTAGAGTTTTAATGACACAAATAAAACATTTTTTACACTTACATACAAAATATGTGTTCAAACGTAAGTATAACATATGTAATATTAATTTCATTATTTTTCAAAAAACGTAATTATTTTTTCATGCATTGGATTTATTCAAAATTTGGCTATGCAAGTGTAACTATACTTGAAGTCATCGATATTGAAATTGTTAATGATAGATTTTCAAAATGAAGTTAGCAAATATTATCGACTTCTCACTCAACACTCAAAAACCGTTCAACTTATCGTAAAAATTATAACAATTAAAAAGTCAACAATAATGAGGCGTTTCCCAAAGCCACGTAGCTATATGAAGGTGCTTTATTCGCAACAGCTTGGTTACGTCAGTTCTGAGGCACCTTCAGATTTTTTTGTCAAGAGTGCAGGTTACTTTAGCAATAAAGCGGAAGTACGGAATTTTAAGTTTTACTTCACTGGTTTTATACTGTTGGTGTCTATAGGGTCTTATAATATATCCTACGGGGTGTTATCCGGTAAGCTATTTTTTGGTTCCACACTAGAGTATTACTTTTTTGGATGGTATTTTCCTTGCACTTATAGCACTTTCCCCAGACCTTTGCTTAATTTTTGGGCATTTTATCCCCCTTCAAAGTAGTGTCCCATTCATTGTTAGTTTTTTCCCCTGCTTTCTTCTACGCCTGGCTCATTCAGCATTCATGCTTTGTACGTTTTAATAAGCATCTATCGGGTGTGTGTGATGTCCTTAGGTTAGTTAGGTTTAAGTAGTTCTAAGGTCTGGGGGGCTGATGACCTTAACAGTAAAGTCCCATAGTCCTCAGAGCCAGCCATCTATCGGGTGTACTCAATTTTATTATGATAACCCACCGTCGTCCGCAGCTCGTGGTCTCCCGGTAGCGTTCTCTTTTCCCGAGCACGAGGTCCCAGGTTCGATTCCCGGCGGGGTCAGGGATTTTCACCTGCTTCGAGGTGACTGGGTGTTATTGTTGTTGTCTTCATCATCATCATCATTCATCCCCATTACGATCGGAGGAAGGCAATGGCAAACCACCTCCGCTCGGACCTTGCCTAGTACAGCGGTGCGGGTCTCCCGCACGTTCCCCTGCGCTCTGGCAACGAGTATGGGACATCAACCTACTGTTCTATGTTGACTCTTAACGGGGATAAATTCCCGAAACCTGGGACTCCGTAACTGTCCATCTACATTATGGAAATATAACCATTGTGAGTAGTCGTCACTGTTTCTTGTTGAATGTCAACACCACGGTTCTCTATATCTACCGTTCAAATGTTCAGTTGTGTGTGAATTCCAAAGGGAGCAAACTGCTTACGCTAAGAACAGCACACACACCCATGTCCGAGGGAGGACTCGAACCTTCGGCGGGAGGAGCCGCGTAGTCCGGAACATGACGCCTAAAACAGCGCGGACAGTCTGCGCAGCCTACCGTTTCAAAAATTTCTCACAACGATTTGTATTCTTGACAGATGCACCTGAAATGCGTCTATACTGACGTGAAACCGGTAGTTGCGAATAATACACTTTCATAGAGGTATGCGGCTTTTGTAATCATCATTCTTGATTTTTTCATTCTTATAATTTTTATGATAATTTGAATGGTTATTGCGTGTTGTTATTACTTTAATTCATTATGTCTATGAACTGTGGTTGCCCTCCCCAGAAAGCTGTTCGAATAAGGAACTCAGTTACGTAAAAGACTTTTTTTTTATGTATGTGTTATCTTTGTTCTTCTTGGGTAATAGTTTGAAGTTCTTGCTTGTGGTTGACGGGAACTTACTGTACTGTGAGTGTCATGTCATATGTTGAGTTTCAGACATATTTGAATTTTGAAATGGTGCTGTGACGGGGCGATAAGAGTCAAATGCTCTGTAGAAGATAAAGTGACTGCTACAAGTTACTTCGCGTACATGTTTTGAACTAAAACCTGAATATCCTCCTGCAAGTAGGAATATACCTCTTGTTGTTGAACCAGTAGTGACGAAAACATCCATTGACTGAAGACAATTAATTAAGTGATGAAAATTACCAAATTAATTCTTATCACAATCTTTATTTTATGAATAATGCAACCTTTGCTCGTATTTGCTCTCAGTGGCAGAACATATCACGTAGTGATATGCAAAGAAATAATTTGCAAGGCTTGTTACAAAATTATATTTTGGCAAAGCATAAGTCTTGGGTAGACAGGTTTGAAAGTATACAGTAAACAAGACAACAGGTAGCTCGTTAACCGACTTCGAACGTAGGATTACGACCGCAGCAAAACGCATGTGTCATGTTGTATCTGAGATTGAACAAGAATTTGAGTTTCCTAGGTCAGCAGTGTGAAGAGTGAGCTTCATTGCTGCAGAGATAATGTTTCCATTCAGAGATACAATCATACAGGACGACCACAAATATATGACGAACAGAGGTACGCTGAACCATGTGAGGCGAACTTTTTAATCCAATCCGAGGATTTTATCCCCCTTGTGTGAAAATTTGAAGCGCCGGTCCCCTCCCATTCCTCTCTTCCATTTTCAGACTCAGTCAACCTTTATCAGAATATCCTTCATCCATGATGTCTTGTTTTCGTATATCATACTTATTCGTACGTCTTTTTGGCATGAATACGTCTTTAACAATAGAGCCAGGGAAGGATCACCCGTCAGTGAAACAGAAGTGAAACGTTTCCAGTGTAACAAATTCCGAGTTATAGTTCGAAATCAGTTACCTCAACCGCAATAAGTTATGTTACTCGCAGAGTATATAAGCAAAATCTTTTCAGTTCTTCTCGTTCCCTGAATAGAGGGAAGCGAGCTGTGCGGAGGGACCTGTAGTAACTAGCACAGCTGAGAATTTGTCAGCGATATCAGTGGCGTTACCTCTGGAAAGTTAAATGACTGCGAGTGTCTTAAATATAAATGATTTATTTGTTGAAAAAAAAAGTGTATAAGTCGCCAGTGCCTATTTACTGTATCAGTAGTACATGCAGGAAAAAAAGTTAAGGTGGGTTGTCGAGAAAATGTGCTTTCCGGCATGCCACAACCTTGCTTGTGGCTTAAATCAACAGTTTTTAAAACACTCTTATTTATTGTAGCAAGAAGTAATAGTTAAATCCTAAAGTTGTTGAAAAGCAAACGGTGTGAAATACAACAGGACAGGAGACAATGTGGTGCAGTTTAGTTGCTTCAGCTACAAAATAAGGGCTGATAGACACGATCTTACTATTAATGTCAATTGACTACGATTTCGATACCGAGACAGAAAAGGGAATGACGTAACTTTAAAAAGAAGTTACAGACAAAGCAGAAAAATAATTTACAGGTGTGTGGCAAGGAGGAGAGTTATGCAAATTGTATCAGTGGCAGATCCAAATCGGAAGGAGTGGGGGCGAAAGATTCCATGCGTCTTGTCACATCAAAACGCTGATTAATCACAGTGTCTGGATTCAAAAGACTATGGTATGTGACGGGCGGAGCATATTTTACTTATTTTGTACTTATTTCTTAGAAAGTATTTTTTTAGCTATGCAGCTGTAGGTGTTTAAGGTTGCTGAATAGGGACTGTTGAGCCATCATGTGCTGACGTCTATCTTTATTATAAAGTTTTGCTCTTCTGGAGGGCCTTTCAAGCGGACGTAGGTACATTTCAGTGCTGTGTAGGCGCGTGGTAGAAAATGAATTGCCCACTATGCCATTAGCAAGTTTTGGTATGTTGAAAGGCGCAGCCAAGGTGACAATCTCGAGCGCTTCATTTCTCATTTGTTCAACTACATCGTAGATAATTTCCGGTAAGACACTAGATTTTATGAATGATTTGTACCTCAAACTTGTTCTGAAACGTCATTACTTATTCAAAAATGTCACTGTCTTGTCATTCATCCGGACCACATTAAAATTTAACGTTTTTCCGCCTCCAAGAACCTGCCGCCCTGGGCAGTGACACAATTCGCCCCCCCCCCCCTCCCCCCCGATCCCCCCATAGAGCCGACCCTGTGATGGTACAACAACAACCACTTTATAACAGGATTATACGAAGACAAGAGCACCGCACAGGTTCCAATAACTGACAGCCGACTGGCGCTCTCTTTCTGATATCTCGACACGGAGCTCAACAGCTGACGTCCGCCTGCGATCATCATCATTGGACACTGAAACACTGACGGCCGTGTAGCACGGTCCAATAATTCCCAGTTGCTGGACGCGTGACAGTGTGGCTGACGTCCCATGAAGCTATGAGTCTTGCGTGTCAACAAGGTTGTGTCCATACAGGAGATGATTCAGTTTTATTCCGGGCTGTGTAGTCACTTTATGGTTCCAGGGACCAGTAACAGATGCACGTTATATTGATTCTTGCAGAGCACATGAGTCCGTTTCTGGCACTAGAGTACCCTGATTGACATGCCGTATTTGACCGGGACAACGCGACACGTCACCATTCTGCTTGAAAGACGGTTGCTTCATGAATATTTCAGTGAATTAGCGAGTGTGGTTTGGTCCCTCAAATCACCTTCCCTTAACCCAATCGAGCATTCATGAGATGCCGTCCATACTTGTATTCCGTCGATGAACTCATAACCAGCTACACAATATATGGATGTCTATCTTATTGCGTGGACGACGGACTTCAGCTGATGATATACAGGGTGACCCAAAATAATGTATACACTCCTTGAAACGGAATATCTTGCATGGGGGCTTAATTAAATAAATTGATTGAAAATACTTTTTTAGTAGCTGTATGTCCGATTACGTAAGTCTCGTAAACGGCTGGCCCTGACTAGTATTATCTACGCTATCTGACTGCAACAAACAATGTAAGAAAATTTTCGTAAACACAGTTAATTAATTAAGTCCCCAGCAACTATAAAAATCTACGAAGCCAACAAGCACAAGAGTAACTGTTCTGTATGTGGGAGTGTGACTCAACGTCCACATCTGGCACGGTTCTTTTCCAACAAGACAAGAATTTTTTTAAATACCAACTACGCTGACGTGACAAAAGAAATTTAGAAAAACTGTAATTGCGTAAGAAAACCAGAATTCACTCTAATACAAGAACACAAGCCAGATGCTTTGTTGACTGAACCTGTAGTGATGCATTATTTCAGATACACAATTAATAAGAGAACATTGTAAGTTTTACCTTCATATATATTGACGAAATGCACACAATAACATCTGCTATCTCTCCCATCAAATAACTGCATAAAACATTGAACAACACTCTTTACTACAACATCTCGATCCGACTTCACGACACGACAAGCACTGACTACTGACTTCTACGAACTCCTAACTCGCACTGTGGAGGCGGCTTAATAGTACTCTTTGGCGCACTCTCTGGCGCAGTGGCACAGTGTAGCCACCTTTCATATGCCCCTCCTCCACAGGCCAGAATTTGATGGTATTTTTGCCAGCATTGGTGGTGAAAATACCACCAAATTCGTCCAGAAAAATACAGACAAAAATAAAAGATAATATTAATACCAAAATATCACATAATTAGTTAAAATTTTGGCTTTGCACTGACCTTTCACTAACCTAACATATGAAATACAGTAAGCAATACAACTTCTTTTCATACATGTGACTTTACATAATAGTTTACACAATATACAAAAAATCAGTTTATACAAATGTTCACATAAAATGCTTTCAATGATTAGTTTATACAAAAAAGAACACCAACAGGTAACATCTTTTCAGTAGAAGCAGTCCATCAGTTGCACCCAGTAAAGTTTAGCAGGTACACCCAGCAACAAGTCACATCAGTTCAGTAGAAGCAATCCATCAGTTGCACCCAGCAATGTTAAGCAGGTGCAGACACCAACAAGTGACATCATTTCAGTAGAAACAGTCCATCAGTTGCACCCAGCAATGTTGAGAGCAGGTGCAGACACCAACAAGTGACATCATTTCAGTAAAAGCAGTCCATCAGTTGCACCCAGCAATGTTGAGAGCAGGTGCAGACACCAACAAGTGACACCATTTCAGTAGAAGCAGTCCATCAGTTGCACCCAGCAATGTTGAGAGCAGGTGCAGACACCAACAAGTGATATCATTTCAGTAGGAGTAGTCCATCAGTTGCACCCAGCAATGTTGAGCAGGTGCAGACAGCAACAAGTGACATTATTTCAGTAGAAGCAGTCCATCAGTTGCACCCAGCAATGTTGAGCAGGTGCAGACAGCAACAAGTGACATTATTTCAGTAGAAGCAGTTCCATCTGTGGCACCCAGTAAAGTTCAAGAGGTACACACAGCAACAAGTCACATTAGTTCAGTAGAAGCAGTCCATCAGAGGCACCCAGCAATGTTGAGTAGGTGCAGACAGCAACAAGTGACTTCATTTCAGTAGAAGCAGTCAATCAGTTGCACCCAGTAATGTTGAGTAGGTGCAAACACCGACAAGTGACATCATTTCAGTAAAAGCAGTCCATCAGTTGCACCCAGCAATGTTGAGTAGGTGCAAACAGCAACAAGTGACTTCATTTCAGTAGAAACAGTTCATTAGTTGCACCCAGCAATGTTGAGTGCAGGTGCAGACACCAACAAGTGACATCATTTCAGTAGAAACAGTTCATCAGTTGCACCCAGTAATGTTGAGTAGGTGCAGACAGCAACAGGGGACATCTTTTCAGTAGAAGCAGTCCATTAGTGGCATCAGCAATGTTGATCAGGTGCACACAGCAACAGGGGACATCTCTTCAGTAGAAGCAGTCCATCAGTGGCACCCAGTAAAGTTTAGCAGGTACACCCAGCAACAAGTCACATTAGTTCAGTAGAAGCAATCCATCAGATGCACCCAGCAATGTTAAGCAGGTGCAGACGCCAACAAGTGACATCATTTCAGTAGAAACAGTCCATCAGTTGCACCCAGTAATGTTGAGCAGGTGCAGACACCAACAAGTGACATCATTTCAGTAGAAACAGTTCATCAGTTGCACCCAGTAAAGTTGAGTGCAGGTGCAGACACCAACAAGTGACACCATTTCAGTAGGAGTAGTCCATCAGTTGCACCCAGCAATGTTGAGCAGGTGCAGACAGCAAAAAGTCACATCTCTCAGCAGAAGCAGTTCCAAAAAATTCACTAGCACTGATCACACTGTTTATCAGAGTTTATGAGCAGAAATTAAACATGTCCTAGTGGCACCAATCATGTAGAAAAGGTACAAATAACAGTCCATAATTTTTTAGAATCACTGATCACACAGTTCTTCAGCAGAAATTAAACATGACTAAATGTCACACATCATGTTGAAAAAGTGCAGGTAACAGTTCAGAATATTTATCTTCACTAATCAGACAGTTCAGGCATGAACAATAGTTTGAATGCACATACAAATGCTTTTACAGTAACATACAAATCATAACAAACACACAAATGATATCAGATAATTGTCCTATTAACTATTACAATACACAAATACCAGTAAACCTATAATATTCATGGGTGTCAGTGCAAGCCACTACAAACAAATAAAATAATATTTAGGAGATAGGTGGTTAGGATTAGGAAAGGAAAACACACAAAACACACTCATTCATCTTTCATTCACATTAAGTACTACTGTGTAACTGAATAGTGTTAATTGTGTGAATGTAATTCTGTCAAAATCTGATGTTCATCATGTGTATCAAGTAGTACTGGCAGCAATGTATCAGAGTCAATAATAGTTAAGTCAACGTCATAGTCATCATGTCAAGACCAATGTTTGCCAAGCCAGATCAAAATGTACTGTTGTTGAACAACTGTCAGTGAGACAAGATATGCAATTACTTCCTCTCTCCAAAAAAAAGTATATACTGCTTAGTGATTTAACAAAGTGTGTATAGACAATCTTCCTTCTATTTTAGTGTTCTAGTCTGCTATCTTCATCCTCCTTGTTCCATAAGACAAACAAAAAAAAAAAAAATATGCTCCTCACTTACTTTACCTCTTATACACCAAAACTCCAATAATCATCAGCTTCACACAATCTCAATAATACCTCAATAATACCTCTTCAATACGTCTTATCATCAATATCATTTACCTTACCTCTTGTCCACAAAAACTCCAATAATCAACAACTTAATATACTCTCAATACCTCAATAATACGTCGCTACATATAAACCTCAGCACCAATATCATTTCACTTCCATAACAACTCTTTCCTCTAGTCAGTCTCCTTGAACAAGTACAGATAAAATCCTAATGCAAACCTCATCATCTCATACAATCCGAAGACACATTGTCAACACACAACCTCTGTGTAATCCATCTGACCCAAATTTTCTACTCATTATAAATTATAAGATACATTTTGGTTCCTTGTCCATCATTAAATAAAAGAAATGCATACCTGACCTCTAACAGACTTAGTTCGAATAACTCTCAGTAATTAAGTACGATTACGGAGTGTGAATGATCATAATATTTCACAGTGTGTACACCACTTCAAGAATCATAGCAGAAGCAAACATGTGGAGTATTTTTTGTGTCAAGTGTCACTTCCTATTTCAATTGCTTACGAAAAATGCAGTCTAATAATTGTTAATGGTCTAAACCTAGTTTCGGTCTGTCATGTCGTTATCCTCCTTCCTATTTGCATAAATTTATACAGCTTCCATAAAACCTCAGCTCATGTGACTTCAATGACTTTCTTGTACTAATGTCGTTCGTCGAATTATAGCAGTGAATTTTCTTATCTTAAAAATATAAGGCACTGAGCGTAAGCAAAACAAGCAATAGCGAGTAAATAGACCAGTAAAGAACAGAATGTCAACAAGTGGATGCAGCACAATTCCTACAACGAGGCTCTGCCAAGCGAACAATCTATAATTAATACAGTAGTGTGACCTAAACTCTATGTTCATACATAGTATATCAGCATTTCTATATACCAAATTAAAGAGCAGCTATGGCAACAAAACAGAAATGTGTAAATATGTAATCCATGCAAAAAGCAGCAAACATATATCTTACGTAATAAACAAGTCATTAGCATCATATCAGCATAAGCAACAAGTGGATGCAGCACAATTCCTACAACGAGGCTCTGCCAAGCGAACAATCTATAATTAATACAGTAGTGTGACCTAAACTCTATGTTTATACACAGTATATCAGCATTTCTATACACCAAATTAAAGAGCAGTTATGGCAACAAAACAGAAATGTGTAAATATGTAATCCATACGCATAGCAGTAAACATATATCTTACGTAATAAACAAGTCATTAGCATCATATCAGCATAAGCAAATAAATGTTCATATGTCATCCTAATAAATAAACATGAAGGCGCAAGCAGATAAATCACAAAGTATAACTTACATACCTAAACACATCAGCACAACTAATCAGGTGACAATTATAATTTAAATAAATAAGCACAGCAGACACATAATAAAAAAATATGACATCAGTGAAAAAGCATAGCAGCCAAGCGATGCATAATATACACAAATAACAACCCTGTTCATTAATAAACATTGACAAAAATCAGCAATTGTGCGCAAGCGCGTCGCTTCACACGTAAATTCATAGAACATGAAATTTAGCACAAAGTATGAGTCACGTAATCGCGAGCAGCAAATTACGTCTAAAGTACGTACCTAAGTGGAAATATGTTACCTGAAAAATGAACTCAATTAACAGTTACCTTTTTTAGTTTATTAGTTTCTTCTTCGAAATTACATTCTTCCTGAAATTTTCTCGATAGCAGGTCGTCTTAACGTCGGACACGCACAGAATTTACCTGAAGTTCTTAAATACTTTATACAACCGTATCCTGCAAAATACTGAATGTTAATATCACAATTCAACAAGTCCTTATAGCTTTATACAGAATTTAGTCGGAGAAATTAGACTGTGTATTTGTTTACGTCTGTCAGTGTATTCGCACTGAGCGCTCGATCAGCTGTAGGCGCGTGACGTAGGAAGCTATTGTTTGCGGTCAACGACTGCCTCGTGCGGCGCGCAGACTTCACTGTTGCTTTGAGTATGTGCCGCCGCCAAAACACAGCGCGGTATCCTTGTACTCTCCGCATGTTTACATGTAGCTGTTAGTTTCTCACAAGTATGTCATTCCACAAAAATTTTAACGTTTGATATATGATGTATTCCTTTAGAGCGTCGAGATTTAAGAGTTTCTACTTCAACAGTGTTATCATGTATAATTTTGCGAATTCTGTATGGACCGTTATAAAGCAGAAAAAATTTGCGACATAAGCCTCTTCCTTTGTGCGACAAACGATGAGATTTAATTAATACCTTTTGACCAACTGACAAGATTTTTGAACGACCAGGACGTCTAGCTGATTTCTCTCTTCTAGCAGCCGCAGATGCAATATTTTGTAGAGCCAGGTTAACAACTTCAGAATGCCGCAGTTTCCGTGAAGGCGGAAAAGGAATGATTTCAGATATGCGATTTGTTGGTACTTTATTTTTTAATATCAATATAGGCGGTAAAGAAGTTGAATCATTAGGGAGTTCATTCAGAATGTTTTGAAAAATATGAAGATACTGATCCCAAGTTCTGTGATTCTGATGACAATAAAGACGGCACAATTTATTGATTTCCTTCATCCATCTCTCTGAAGCGTTAGATTGAGGGTGAAAAAGTGAGATGAAGATTGGTTTAATTTTACGACGCTGTAGAGTACGAAGCCAAATTTTAGAACGAAACTGTGATCCATTATCTGATATAACCTTATCAACATGACCAACTTCTTTAAGAAAATGTTTGATGAAAGCATTAGATACTGAACGAGCTGTTGCTTTGCGTAACGGTGCAAAACACACATATTTTGATGTCAGTTCCACTGCTACGAAAATGTACGCAAAACCATTAGTAGAACGAACCACTGGACCAAACAAATCGACTGCAGCCATCTCCTTTAATTTCGCTGGAATGACGGGAAACAACGGTGCTCTGTGAGAAATCGTTGGAGGCTTAGCCATTTGACATAATTTACATTTGGCAAGAACAGATCGAATACGTTTTTCCATATTACTGAAGTAACAATTTTCTCGTAATTTGTGAAAGCATTTTCGGGGACCAAAGTGTGCATAACTGAGATGCGTATACCAAATCAATTTATTGACCCACTCATCAGGAATACAAACTAACCAAACAAAGTTGTCGACCGATTTTCGTTTAAAAAGAATGTCATTGCGAACTAAATAATGCTGTCTAATCGCTACGCTTTCCTTTCTCCTCCACTTCTCCTTAATGTCCTTCCAGATTGGATCCTTATTTTGCTCCTTAGCGATGTCCTGGAGCGAAGACGAAATAAAGTTCTCAAAAGCAACACCTTGAATATACATCAAAAAATAATTGTTTTCCTTGCAGTCCTCTTCAGCACTTTGTTTCAAACCCATAGGTGCACGTGATAAAGCATCTGCAACAATATTTGAAGAACCCTGTATGTAAACAATACTAAAGTCAAATTCCTGTAGGTACAACGCCCATCGTGACAATCTGCCATGAGTTAATTTTGTTGACATAAGAAATTCCAGAGCTCGATGATCGGTGTAAACATTAGTATGTCTGCCAAACAAAAATGTGCGAAATTTTGTGAAAGCCCAAACAACCGCCAAAGCTTCAAGTTCCGTAATCGAATAATTCTTTTCTGATTTAGAAAGAACACGACTTCCAAATGCAATAGTTTTCTGGACTACAACGCCGTCTTCTTCTATCTCTTGAAATAAATGTGCTCCTAGGCCTTTGTATGATGAGTCCGTTGCCAAACAAAATTCTTTAGATAAATCCGGATGTGAAAGAAGTGGAGCAGCAACTAAAGCATCACGAAGCTGTTCAAATTCTGACTGAGCTTCCTCATCCCAACACCAATTAGATTTCTTTCCGGATAGTTCACATAAACGAGGTGTGGCCAAATCGTCCAATTTAACAAAGCGTCGAAGAAAATTACAGACACCAAGGAAACCACGAACATCACGTTTTGTAGTAGGAACAGCATAATTACGAATAGCATCTAATTTTTCTGGATCAGGAAGAATACCTTCCGTAGAAATAATGTGACCGAGAAATTTCACCTGAGAACGACCAAATTCAGATTTTTCTAAGTTCACTGTGATGCCAACTCTTGCAAAAATACGTAATAATGAGTCCAAAATTTTGTTGTGCTCACTCCAAGAACGTTTAGCAATAAGAATGTCGTCAACATAAGAAGTAATGTTGTCACGAAGATAAACAGGTAACATTTCGTTTAAACTACGAATGAATGCTGCATTAGGTACATTAAGTCCAATCGGTAATTTCCAAAGTCACTTTTGGGTACAATTAGTCATATTCGGTTATTGTTCACTTACTCACTAGATAGCTTGATAGTCGAAGAGTTGGTTTGACAGATGCAAAGAATAGTAAAAGAGTAGGCAGCGGTCCAGAAAACTAAAAGAGAAATAGCACCACTACAGCTCGGGGCCCTATGCTCGCTACGGCACATATTCACTTAGAGTAGTGAATCCCCTGAGGACTTTAATAGGTTAGAACAGTAATTTTCGAAATCTCATTTAGGTAAATAGTCAAATCCGGTTATTGTTTATCTACTGTCTAGATAGATTGATAGTCGAAGAGTTGTTTTGACAGATGCAAAGAATAGTAAAAGAGTAGGCAGCGGTACAGAAAACTAAAAGAGAAATAGCACCACTACAGCTCGGGGCCCTATGCTCGCTACGGCACATGTTCACTTAGAGTAGTGAATCCCCTGAGGACATTAATAAGTTCAAACAGTAATTTTCGAAATCTCATTTTGGGTAAATAGTCATATCCGGTTATTGTTTACTTACTTACTAGATAGATTGATAGTCGAAGAGCTGTTTTGACAGATGCAAAGAATAGTAAAAGAGTAGGCAGCGGTACAGAAAACTAAAAGAGAAATAGCACCACTACAGCTCGGGGCCCTATGCTCGCTACGGCACATATTCACTTAGAGTAGTGAATCCCCTGAGGACATTAATAGCTGCACATAATTTCTAGTTTGTGACTTAATGGCAAATTTGGCGGAAGTGCGTACGTAAATTGATCTAGCCATGCACATGGATGTATGTCATTCTTAGAATTGCGGAAGATCTTAAATTCCCGGACAGTCAAAAAGTGTTTACAGTCAATATTTTCGCCTCGTGGCGACAAAGACCTACCGCGTCTGTCCCAGTCACAATGACGACTATTGTAAAGTTCGCGCGCCTGGCGCTCTCTTGTTGCATCCCGTAAATGAAACAAATTATTTTCCTCAAACCCTTCTGCTAAACTAACACTTGTCAATTTATCTGATATCTCAACTCTTTCCGATGAGTCACTTAATTGTTCTTTCTGTTTATTTACGTCTTCTGTAAATGTCGCGACTCGGGTTTCGGTGTTGTCACTTTTAGTAGTTAAGTGTTCACACTGTTGCGTTAAGTTATTTATTCTGTCATTTGGTACGGATTCCTCGATTCTTTCAATTATTTCTTCCTTGTCTTGTCCGCGTTGTAAATTTAACTCTGAAAATTTCTGTACTATCACGCGATCTTTTTCTTCCCGTTCTCTGTCCTGTTCCTCTTGTCTGATTTCTGTTGAAATTAAGCTATTATTGTGAGAATTTAAAATCGGTTGTACTTCTTCTCTAATTTCTTTCTTTGATTCATCATTCGTATTTTTGAAACCTGTCCCTCTTCGTGAGCGTAACCATGTTGTCATTGCTTCCATCTCAGTTCTAATTGATCCTATTTGTGAGCATAACCGTGTTTCCATTCTTAATATAGCACTCATCAACTGCCCCATGGTAACTGTTTCAAAATTATTTTCGCCCCTGACATTTCCCGCAAAACCAGTTTCCTCCGTCATAGCTGTAAAGCTATCTGTGTTCGATACTATTTCAGAATCTTCTATCGTTAATCTCGGATTCTGTGAATTTTCTGATTGAGAAAAATTTAGAAATGGTTCCGGACTATTTTCCCGACTTATTACATTGTTTTCAACTCCATAATTCATCGCACTGTTTTCCTGTGTTGGCGAGTTCGCCATGTCAACAATTTCGTTCTCACTATTCATCATTTTTGCCTTTTTCATTGATCGCGTAATCATTTACAAAATATACAAAAGATTCGTCACTGTACGAAAATTACACACAATGCCTCCTTATCTCCAACAATACTATTCACATGAAATGTCTCCCTCAGACACGATCAATCGAACAATTGAAATAATTGCACTAATTTGTCAAACGCGTATACAAGGCAATAAAAATTAAATTTTGAAAAATACCATTAGAAGAATGCCAATTACCAAATCTACACACTCAATACAGACTACAATCACTAAACTCAAAATTACTACAACAATACTACAGTCTACAATTTTCACAATCAGAAAAATTCCAAGGGACGATCCGAAGCAGCGGTCGCCACGTGCATGGGGGCTTAATTAAATATATAAGATTGAAAATGATTTTTAATTTTAGTAACTGTCTGTCCGATTACGTAAGTCTCGTAAACGGCTGGCCCTGACTAGTATTATCTACGCTATCTGACTGCAACAAACAATGTAAGAAAATTTTCGTAAACACAGTTAATTAATTAAGTCCCCAGCAACTATAAAAATCTACGAAGCCAACAAGCACAAGAGTAACTGTTCTGTATGTGGGAGTGTGACTCAACGTCCACATCTGGCACGGTTCTTTTCCAACAAGACAAGAATTTTTTTAAATACCAACTACGCTGACGTGACAAAAGAAATTTAGAAAAACTGTAATTGCGTAAGAAAACCAGAATTCACTCTAATACAAGAACACAAGCCAGATGCTTTGTTGACTGAACATGTAGTGATGCATTATTTCAGATACACAATTAATAAGAGAACATTGTAAGTTTTACCTTCATATATATTGACGAAATGCACACAATAACATCTGCTATCTCTCCCATCAAATAACTGCATAAAACATTGAACAACACTCTTTACTACAACATCTCGATCCGACTTCACGACACGACAAGCACTGACTACTGACTTCTACGAACTCCTAACTCGCACTGTGGAGGCGGCTTAATAGTACTCTTTGGCGCACTCTCTGGCGCAGTGGCACAGTGTAGCCACCTTTCAATCTCTTTAATTAAAGTAGACAGAAATACAATTCTTATGCGTAATAATTTAGAAGGCGGTGAAAAACATAACAATGCTTTCTTTTGTTTCAGGTTTGTCCTTTGAACAACGGAAACGGGTGCTAAAGTGTTACTTGTAAACAGAGAATGTGAGTGCGGTACGTCGAAGTTGGAGAGTTGAATGTGGAACACCACCACCGACAAGAGTAACAATTACAACCATCAGAGATAAGTTTGAAGTCGAAAGAACGGTGCGTGATATGATGAAGGGACATAGCGGACGAAAGAGAAGTTCAACAGACAATGAGAGTGTTGATGCAGTAGTCCAGGCGTACACACGATCCCCGAAGAAATCTGTGAGGCAATACTCTCGTGAGACTGGAATCTGCAGAAGCAGTGTTCATAGAATTTTGCAGTCTCAGATCTTTAAGCCTTACATTCCAAGACTTCTCCATGCTCTTAATGAGGATGATCCTGATAGGCGAAGCAAATTTTGTGACTGGTTCGTTAATAGATGTGAAGAAGAGCAACATTTCCTAGATCGAATTCTTTGGTCAGATGAAATGACGTTTAAACTTGATGGAACAATTAACCGCATAATTGCGTGAACTGTGCCAGGGAGAATCCATACGTAACCGAACAAAGGCATGTTACTCTACCAGGAGTAACAGTCTGGCGTGGTCTGTCTTCTAGAGTGTTAATCGGGCCGTACATCCTTGACAACACTGTCACAGGCGACTCGTAGTTGGAAATAACTCCTGGCATTGGAGTTGTGTTTGGAAATGAAGATTATTACTTTCAACAGGATGGGGCGCCACCTCACTTTCACTCGGATGTGAGGGCATTTCTCAATCGTACATTCCCTGCCAGATGGCTAGGACGAAGAGGGAGTGTGGAGTATCCCGTTCGATCTTCAGATTTGACTGTTCTAGACTTATTTCTGTGGAGTACTCTCAAGAACACAGTTTACACTGCGAGACCACACACAGTGGAAGATCTTAGAGAGCAAATTGAACAAGCCTGTGCTGTCATCCCGATGGAAATAATAAAGTTGGTATGTCGCTCGGTCGTAAGTCGTTGTCGACGGTGTATTGCGATGGACGGACGCCAGTTTTAACATTTATCACCTTAAGACGGACCATGAGGCACCTAACACCACTGAAATTGTATTTCTAAGCCCTTTCGTTAAAGAGATGTTCAGTTTTAAAGAGTGTATACATTATTTTGGGACACCTGTACATGACAAAAAGTACACCATACCTGTATCTTGAGAATGGCCTTACTCTATCACATGACTAGTTTCGGCGTTGGAGACAAAATGGTATCGAGTATAAACTCCTGATGAAAGCTATCCCACGTGTTCTGGTGACATGAATCCCACAGTAAATGCGCCAGGGAACTCAAATACTCTTTTGGCAGTGGTGGGACCTGAGGATGGCGATAGTGTGCCGCATAAACTAGCCGTGTGATAGAATAAAGACATTCACAAGATGCAGTTGTGTTGTAACTTTTTGTCATAACTACACAATAGTTGAGGTGTACCAACGCAAATCGCGTCGATCAGTATCTCTCTAGAACGATGCCGACAACACGTAAGAGTCTGTCTCGCGTTTTACTGCAGTTTTGAGGACTCACGTCCAAGGGATTCGCACGACTTTTGGCTTCTCGTTGTGCAACAGTGTGTTGTGTCATCGATATCTCGCATTGTGAGGCTCAATGTTGTCACCAGCATTGCCACCACCACAGAGACTACTAGAAGCATAGCAGCCAGCCAGCGTGGTCTACCACGACGTGGCCGAGGGCCACATCTACGAGGAAGCTTTGCAGCGCAACTGCAGCCAGCTGCTATGTACATTTAGCCTTAAAATTCTAAGCTCAGTCTGTCTTTGGTCTCGAGTCTAGCATTATAGTGTCAGCAAGTGTCGGGGGACTGTGCTGGCGTAAGCTGTCGCCAGCACTCCTGGCGGCAAAGAGGTTGCGAGATGATCGATAGTAGGCGCAAGCAACGCGCCTATCAGGAGAGAGGCCAAAAACACACTCGCAGGCAACGCGCCGCCAACGCCCTCTCGACCGCCAGTATTTAGATCACCGCCGTGGACCGGAGGATCCAGTCAGTCCCAGTCAGTCATCCAGTGAGTCGACAAGTCGAGTCATCAGTGGAAGTCACAGTCGCAGTTAGCTCAGCCTCTAGCACAGAATCTGGCAGCACTTAGCGACCAGAATAGTGTACGTAGCGGACTTGTACTTCACCAGCAGTGAGGCTAAAGGTGGAAGAGCTTGTACCACAACAACAAGCTTAAAGATAAGTAATTTATTATTCTTATGAATAAAAAAGCCTGTCACCACATGCATGCTGTTGTGTTTTAGAAAGACCAAACAACATCCTCTCCTTGCTTCCCATGGTACAAGCTTACATCGACAATGAGACGACACAAAATAGACAAAGTATTGTCCGTGTAGTCTACTTGCAGTGTCTCTGCCTAATCACTGTACTGTACTACCAGTGAACTGGACACTGTGTTTTATGTTAATAGTGGATTTTCTCTCACTGTTGTACCGTCCCACGGAAGGATCGCATCTGCTATACAGATTGAGGGTTTCTCTTCATTAATAAAAAATTCGTTTAGAATTGTGCCACTGTTCTTTACTGTTTTAGGGCTGCACGTCCCCACCCTCTACACGTGACACAACACAGTGATACCCAAAATTACCACATGGGAACCAACAGTCCGCTTGGATCCTCTGCACATATTACTTGTTTGACTTTAGGACGGTATTTCTTTGCTGTGAGAAGGAAACAAGACAGATGAGAAGCAAGATTGGTGTAATTTCGTTCTGAAAAAAACGAGGTACATCGAAATTATGGAAGTAGGTGATAAAAGTTGCCATGACAAGAGGAATCTTACTCGTCTCATGTACAGGGCTTGTAGAGTATTAATTGAACATGTAGAGTTACGCAGAGCACCGTTTATGATCTCCAGTAAAGAGTGACGAAGAATCGCGTTAACCCGGCGTTGCCCTGTTCTAAACGTGCCACCATGCTCCGCCGCTATTGAGAAGACAACCCTTCAAAGAAAGAGAGCTGACGGCGTTGGGTGTAAGTGCCGCTGTAAAGCGAACAAATGGAGTTAGTCCGGCGGTCGAGGAGATTGTCCGGTAATCGCCTTAATTACACGTTCAGGACTGCGCGACCCGGGTTTATAGCGCACTCGTATGGGATCTGATTGTCAGCGTGGCACGACGGTCGTCACGCGCAAGGCCTCCAGCACGGCTCTGGAGCCGGGTGAACGCTGGACTCCAGCCGTTGCAATTCGGCCGACACGCCCGCGGCAGTCACGCGAAGTCACACGTTCCGCGAAAGAGCAGTTCTCCGCTCGGGTCTTTCCTCCTACGAAATAGGTTCGCAATGAACGCTTCTGAGAAAGAGACGGACCGTACGTTATTTCCTGAAAGGGAAAATTATTGCGCCACAAAAATTTTGTCCTCCGGAAATGAGAATAATTGAAAATAACTGACACTAAGGTAGTGGTTGGCTTCGTCAACAGTGCATCTGATGGTCGGTAGTATGGTCTGCTGAAGTCATGAGCGTCCCCAGAAATTTATCCAAGAGGCGCAAGACTCTCAAATCGTCGTTTTCAATACAAGGGATTCGGTGTTTGAAAACGTGAGTAGCCCGAAAATCAAACTTGACAGGAATGACAAAAAACTTATTGTGTCTCAAACGATTAATGGCTGTCCACTCATTCTGTTTCAGGTAGATTATTTCGACACCGAAATTGTTAGCATAATTGATTAATGTACACTAAGAACATATTTTTTATATTATTAGTTTGTATGAACGCCACAGTTTTGATTCAACGATCCGAAATTACATGCTTATGATCATGAAAATGCAATGAGTTATTCACAAAAAAATTTGTATTCGTAAGACGATAATGCTAGTTTTACACTGAAAATTAAAAATCTGAAACACAAAAAGAAAATTGAGAAACTCCTGCTGGATAGCAACAAAAAAACAAAAGAAAATGTCGAATTAATGCTCCTGAAACTGGAGAAGCAGAAATAAGATTTATAAAATTCAATATTTCTCATCGCAGTCGGCATATGCGATCTGTAAGAATGGTAGACAGTCACTGCAGAAATGAGCAAGAATTTGTAGTAAATGTAAAAAGTCTGTACCCGCAGATTCCAGGAAGAAGCCTTTGCTCCTTCTTGTGCCCCTCCTTTCTCCCTCCCCACCCTTGCAGACACCATTGGTTGGCGTATAAGCCACGCCATTTAAAGCTGATGTGTTGTTCGTTTGATTTTTCCGAGTTCGCACTAGTACTCCCTGAAACGCACGTTCTCTTAGCGTTTTCCATCTCTCACTGATGAAATTTCCGGGTCAGAAGCCTTGCTTAAGTTGAAACCCCCATCTCGCATTATTATCATTTTCGACATATTTATTTCGATCAACTCCTTAACTACACTGCGGCAGACACTTACGTGGTGTTTGCACCGTGATACCGGTCTCGCTGTCTCCCTGGGAACAGCGTAAGTAAGTATTCAATCGAAATACATATCCCGATAACCTAAGAAACCGAGAGGAAGTTTCATTTTAAACAATACTTGAGGTTCGGCACCCAATTTATTAAGATCTGACCAGCCACTAATTCCATCAGAGCTGGAAAGCGCCGAGAGAATATACCTTTCACGGAATACCAGCGCTGCCTTCAAAAAAAAAGATTGAGCAACAAATGGAGCAGCGTTCGCAGGGTGACGAACTTGGCTGCAGAAAGTTGGACGATACAAACAATACTTCGTAGTGCGGCAGGAGTCCAGACAGTGAAAACGTATAATGCCATAGCTTGCTATATCCGACAAAGGAGACTCGGTCTTTTGTCATATATGGTTTAGAAAAAAGGAATCAGCAATTTTACCTCCAGGATGGGGCACTGCCACACTGGCATCTGGAAGTGCGGGAATTTTTACATCAAAGGGTTACTGAACGATGGATCGGTCCCACTGGATCATTTGATTCAGCCTTACATTACTGAATGCAAGTCACCGGACCTGACCGTATGTTATTATTTCTTGTGGGGGTTTCTAAAAGACTCTGTTTAGGTCCCTCCGTTACCAACAAAAATGAATGAACTGAGACATCGCATAACAAGAGCTTCGGAAGCTGTAACTCAAGACATGCTCACTGCGGCGTGGTAACAATTTCAATACCGCATTGAGATATGCCGTGCATCTCAAGGGGAGCATGTTGAACACCTATGAAAAGGTATGAAAAAGAGAAAAAAACATTTTGAGTTTCCCGTTCATCAGAACACAAAATAACTTGTATGTGTTTATTAGTTTCAGAAATACAGACGTGCAAAATCGGATGATTCTTTCTGATACACTCTGTATAGTAAGATACACTACAGGCCATTAAAATTGCTACACCAAGAAGAAATGCAGATGATAAACGGGTATTAATTGGACAAATATATTATACTAGAACTGACATGTGATTACGTTTTCACGCAATTTGAGTGCATAGATCCTGAGAAATCAGTACCCAGAACAATCACCTCTGGCCGTAATAACGGCGTTGATACGCCTGGGCATTGAGTCAAACAGAGCTTGGATGGCGTGTACAAGTACAGCTGGCCATGCAGCTTCAAATCGATACCACAGTTCATCAACAGTAGTGACTGGCGTATTGTGACGAGCCAGTTACTCGGCCACCATTGACCAGACGTTTTCAGTTGGTGAGAGATCTGGAGAATGTGCTGGCCAGGGCAGCAGTCGAACATTTTCTGTATCCAGAAAGGCCCGTACAGGACCTGCAACATGCGGTCGTGCATTATCCTGCTGAAATGTAGGATTTCGCAGGGATCGAATGCAGGGTAGAGCCACGGGTCGTAACACATCTGAAATGTAACGTCCACTGTTCAAAGTGCCGTCAATGCGAACAAGAGGTGACCGAGACGTGTACCCAATGGCACCCCATACCATCACGCCCGGTGATACGCCAGTATGCCGATGACGAATACACGCTTCCAATGTACGTTCGCTATTATGACTGCCTATTCTTCTCTCTTCAGCTTACATTCTTCCCTTACTGCATCCCCGTGGCCGCGAAACCACCAGAATGCATTCAGCCTCGCTGTGGGCAGTGATTGTAATGTTTTGGGCCCTCAGCGTATGCAGCTTTAATATGGTAGACATATATTTGCATTCTTCATGCAGGACTCCTAGTGGAGGACCACCGCGGTCGGCGAACACTGCTGACCTCCGGTGATCCAATTTTCTTTCAGTCACTGAAGCCAGAGGAAGACTCCTAAATTCAGAATGCGCACTCCTGTCTCCTGCATAAATTGCTTTAATAACAAGGATCGACCAAGGCAAAGGTCCCGAGTTCGAGTCTCAGTCCGGCACACAGTTTTAATCTGCCAGGAAGTTTCATATCAACGCACACTCCGCTGCAGAGTGAAAATCTCATTCTGGAAGGATCGACCAGTGTACATTGTTAGTATCGCACTAGTAGATAATATTGTAGGGAAGGCGAAACAATGACTGCGCTTTGTTGGCAGAATACTTAGAAGATGCGACAAACCCACTAAAGAGACAGGCTACATTACACTTGTCCGTCCCCTGCTGGAATATTGCTGCGCGGTATGGGATCCTTACCAAGTAGGATTGACGGAGGACATCGAAAAATTGCAAAGAAGGGCAGCTCGTTTCGTGTTATCGCTCAATAGGGGTGAGAGTGTCACTGATATGATGCGAGAGTTGGGGTGGTAGTCACTGAAACAAAGGCGGGTTTCTTTGCGGCAAAATCTATTTACGAAATTTCAATCACCAACTTTCTCTTCCGAATGCGAAAATATTTTGTTGACGCCCACCTACGTGGGGAGAAATGATCATCATGATAAAATAAAAGTAATCAGAGCTCGAACAGAAAAATTTAGGTGTTCTTTTTTTCCACGAGAAAGGAATGGTAGAGAAGTAGTATGAAAATGGTTCGATGAACCCTCTGCCATGCACTTAAGTGTGGATTCCAGCGTAACCATGTAGATGTAGATGTAGTATGTAACACAATAAGGTGTCTTAAAAGTAAGAGACTTCACATGGTTTTATGACAACAGTACATGACCATTTCACACTAACTGTGTAGCTGTTTCCTTTTCGTGTACTACCACTGCTGTGTTCGCGATCTGTATTAGTTTAAACTAATAGGCGATGCGAATGGAATAACAAAACATCCGAAGCGAAGAAATAGCACACCAGTGGCGTCAAAAAAAATTTTTTAACTAAATAGTGTGCTTTTTCTTCATATCGGCTTTCTTGGAAAACAATTATTGAAAATGATGAACAAAAATGTAACTGACAAGATTGGTTTTTGCGGTGGGCGGAGATGTGTGAGGGGAAATGCTTACGCACTTGTTGGCGCTACCAACAGAAACTGCAACGTTTAACTTCAGTATGCAATTTTATTTTGACGCTACAGTTGCCACTTATATGCAGTTACCATTGTTAGCAAAGTGGTTATCATCAAGCGTGAAAGCGCATCTTTTTCTTTAAATTCTTGCTGTAAGGGATATAGGCAGGCTGCTACCTAGTTGATGTACAGGAGGTCTAATGATAAATCGGTACCTAACTATACAGCTCTAAAACCGACAGTATATTTACAATGTGCAGCCCATATTTTTATAGGCCAGTACATCGATATTTATTCCGCCGGTATATCGACACCACTCTTCGATATATAGATGGCCAGAAGCGACGTTTTTAAATATCGGTATATCGTATTCCTGATATTTTAAAAAATATCAACAGTCCCAGCCTGTACGACAAGCTGAGCTTCTGCAGTTTTTAGTTCGTAGCTAGTCGAGCAGTTGGACGCACTCTGAACTTAATATTGTGGTAGATTCTCTATGTAGGAGGGCAGAAAGCACGCTAGCGAATGAGGTGGTGAATGAAGACGGCAGTGAATGCCGCGTGCCCGGGGCGCCGCGTCGCTGCCTGTACGGCGTCTGCGGCGGCAGGGCTGAGGTGAGCGCGTAGGCCGGTAGCAGAGGCCCCGGGCGGCGCACGCGAGCCGCCAGCGCCCCACACGCACGCACGCTGGGCCGCCCGGTTGCTACCTGCGGCCGGCGCCACCTCCTGGCATCCAGACACTGATCGCCGTCCGAGGCTTCAGCCACCTGCTTCACCCAGCCATACTGCCCGGCCATTCGTGACTATATCTTGCTCAATCTGGCTACCCTTCATTTCTCTACCTTGCGATATCGAGATCTTTCTTCTTTGGCGCGTCCCTTTTACCTCGTAAGTGACTCTTATATCCTTGCTATGTTGTTCGTCTAATGCAACGAAATGAAAGACATTTTTTTTTATCGTAGCAACGCGTTTCGCTTCTTTTTATTTTTGAAGCATCTGCTGTGACATGTAATACTTGTTTGTTTTCGCGTATAATTGAGATACAGAATAACTACAAACACACTACTGGTCATTAAAATTGCTACACCACGAAGATGACGTGCTACAGACGCGAAATTTAACAGACAGGAAGAAGATGTTGTGATATGCAAGAGCAATCTGTCATATGCAGAGCATTCACACAAGGTTGGCGCCGGTGGCGGCATCTACAACGTACTGACACGAGGAAAGTTTCCAACCGATTTCTCATACACAAACAGCAGTTGTTCGGCGTTGCCTGGTGAAACGTTATTGTGATGTCTCGTGTAAGGAGGAGAAATGTGTACCATCACGTGTCCGACTTTGGTAAAGGTCGGATTGTAGCCTATCATGTTTGCGGTTTATCGTATCGCGACATTGCTGCTCGCGTTAGTCGAGATCCAATGACTGTTAGCAGAATATGGAATCGGTGGGTTCAGGAGGGTAATACGGAATGCCGTGCTGGATCCCAACGGTCTCGTAACACTAGCAGTCGAGATGACAGGTATCTTACCCGCATGGCTGTAACGCATCGTGCAGCCACGTCTCGATCCCTGAGTCAACAGATGGGGACGTTTGCAAGACAACAACCATCTGCACGAACAGTTCGACGACGTTTGCAGCAGCATGGACTATCAGCTCGGAGACCGTGTCTGCGGCTACCCTTGACGTTGCATCACAGACAGGAGCGCCTGCGATGATGGTGTATTCAACGACGAACTTGGGTGCATGAATGGCAAAACGTCATTTTCTCGGATGAATCCAGGTTCTGTTTACACCATCATGATGGTCGCATCCGTTTGGCGACATACACGGATATCCATTGATATAAGCGGTTTTGACAAAGGGCACGTCGTTGTGGCGCTGCGGCTGGAAAAAGAGAATTTCTAAAATGGAGGAGCTGGTTGGTTGTTAGCGTTCTACCATCGTTAGCAGCTATGGAAACTGATTAAAGGATGGCGGAGTAAGGCGTAGTACTGGACGTCCACGTTACATCACGAAATGTATGTGTAATGCGGGATAGGTAGCGATCTGAGGCAGATCTAACGACAGAGTACAGTGCTGGTGCAGGAACAGGTGTTTCTGAGCACTCCGTTCACAGGTCATTGTTCAACTTGGTTGCTCCACATCACACGTGTCCTAAGTGTTCCTGTGTTGACCGATCGGCATAGTCAGCTGCGACTGCAGTGAGCACAAGATCACTGAATTTTCACCGTGTATCAATAGAACCGAGTTGCCTGTCGAATGAATCGCGTTTCTTGTGATACAAGTTCGATGGTTGTGTCCTTACACGCCGCCATTCAGGCGAATGGCTGCTTGAAATGTGTACCGCGCCACGTATGTAGGACGGTGAGGGCAGAATTACGCTGCGGGCTTCTGTGGGACCTGTGGTATTACTCGAAGACACCATAACAGCAGTGAACTACGTGAACATAATTGCGGGCCCTTTATGGCTGAAGTCTTCTCTGATAGAGATGACATCTTTCAGCAGGATAACTGCCCGTGTTGCAAGGCCAGAATCGTGCTGCAGTGGCTTGAGGAGCATGATGGTCAATTCACAATGATGTTTTAGACAGCAAATGCCCCTGATCTGTATCTATTGGAACACAAATCGTGCGCCAACTGCGCGCCCACAAATCACCGTCCCGTAATTTGCGGAAATTTAGTGACCTGTGAGTACACATCTGGTGCCATACTTCTGGAAACCTATGACGAACTTCTAGAAAAAGTGGACCAACGCGCTTTTAAACTTGCGGTCATAATGTTTTGGCTCATTGGTGCATGATTCCTATTTTTGTAACTGCATTGCCTGACAATAACCTGAAACACCCAGAGAACATGGTCGGTGTCAGTGTACACTCCATCAGCAAGTATTTAAAGGATTATAACTGCAATACGCTGCGAAAGGTAGAATGTCCACGAGAGAGCACTACTGTCGTTCGTGTTTCGTTACAAGACATGTTAGAATATTCAAGGGACGTCAACGGCGCCTGATCTTGAGTAATCAATATGGTGGACACGAAGTTGCTGCGTACTGAGACAGCGTCATCAGCACATAACAGAGTTTCAAAGAGAATCATTATGAGTCTCCATTTGGTTTGTAGGCTAAATCACGCAATATTGAGATTTTTTGAGCATTCTGTTCTGACAAAGGCTCGATGGTGGATTACAAGGAAACGTGAGGGCTAGCATACCTTTCGTCAAGGTTCCCGTCGAAACGTCTGACCACCGCAAGTAAGGATCATCGTGCTGTATACCAGTTACATGGTAACCCACTCACATCTGTACGTGCCATCTCAGGATACGTAACCGACTGCCTGCAACGTTCTTCTTCATTCCGCACCTTTGGTCGGAGAGCGCCATTAGCCAGACTAGGGAATTACCGTCCCATGCGTAGGCTGCCGATAAAACCACAATACAAATGACTTCGTTTATGGTTCAAATGGCTCTAAGCACTATAGGACTTAACAACATCTGAGGTCATCAGTCCCCTAGACTTAGAACTACCTAAACCTAACTAACCCAAGGACATCACACACATCCATGCCCGAGGCAGGATTCGAACTTGCGACCGTAGCAGCCGCGTGGTTTCGGACTGAACCGCCTAGAACCGCTCGGCCACAGTGACCGGCCGGCTTCGTTTGAGTGGCGCCGTGTCTGAGAAGCATGGACTGCTGATGACTTGAGTCGCATTGTGTTCAGAGACGCATCCCAGTTCTGCGTTTCTTTGAATGATCTTGTAAGTGGTCCCACTCTTCTGATGTTTTGGAGAGGCACAGCGGTGGTACCAAAGATGTCGAGAAGTGGGTAGCCACCGGGTATAACTTCAGGTAATGGCTGACAGTAATTGAGGGATTTCTGACGGCGCAGCGCTACGTCACGGACATCCTGCACCCTCATGTCTTATCTCTCATGTGACGGTATCATGATGCCATTTTATAACAGGACAATGCCTGTCAGATATGGCACGTATCTCTATGAAGTGTCTGCATAATGTCAAGATACCCTGTGGACAGTGAGGTCCCCGTATCTGCTTAGGACGGAACACGTGTGGGTCACCAGGGGCGTCAACTCTGTCCCAGTGACAAGTCGAGGATATCAACAAGTTACAACAGTTGTGGAATGGCTTGCCTCAGGATAAGAAGCGTTAATGACACCCTTCGCAACCCAATCTGTGCGTGCATCCAGACGAGAGGGGGTGTAACATCATACTGGTAAGTGGAACATTACTACCAAGTTCTTTGTAAATTGGATTCGGTCTTGTAATCATTTCAGTAACTGTACGTACTGTCTCAACCTGTGAAATTTCATTTTGATTGCTTCTCTCCTGCTGGGTACTTCACTGTTTTGACCGACAGTGTAACTGCTTGGATCTGTCAGCTTGATTGACAGGAGTAAAGGAAAAGCAAAGTTGAGTCGTATTACACGAGACCTTGGCGTTTCAAACTTCCACTTACGCTGTGTTCATTGATTATTTCTGTCGTTAGGGTTCTTTTTCGGCTCTTTATTGATTTGTGATCCCAGCTACCGACTTGAAGAAGTCAAAATTTTAAAACATTCGCGCACATTTGCGGTACTGTCCATCGTTATAGGAAAAATGTAACACATAGACAGAATCAATTTAACTAAGTAATGGCTGTTTCTACCCCACGCTACAAAAGTAAGAACGAAGCCCCCTCAGCAAAATGGAATCGAGGATTTAGTCACCCGAGATTTCCTAGGGAATAGTTTAGGAGTGTCCAGACTGGATAATGTCAGAAACGAAGGCAATAAACTGGAACTGATGTTCTTTCCATAAATGTGAGGGTCTAGAAGTACAGAGAGTACTGGAAGGACCACATCGATAGACTGGAGCATCTGAGTTAGAGCAGGCAAACGCCGATACACAAATCAGCCGAGAAGAAATATCACCGACGCCAGTGGATGCGATGAAATGTTTAGTAAACTTAATACCACATGAAACAGGAGCTGGTATTTTGTTTTAGCCCTCTAAGAAGGAAGAAGAAGCCTTCCGTGGTACCTTTCCTAGCCAAGTATGAATATTTTCTTTTGTGTACTTCTGTCGATTTCAGATGACAGTAGTGCAGGTAGACTATATTGATGTCACCGAGCAAAGAGAAGAAAGGAGCGAGAGGAGGAGGGCAGAATGCTTATAACTGTCTACTTAGGTTATGTACAGTTCTCTGACAGAGTCTGAAATAATTGCTTTGAACAACCTTGCCACTGTAACCTTATTATCCTCAAGGCTTTCCTCAGCAATCTGAGATTCTCTTCTGTCTCTTCAGACTTCACTGTCAGCGAAACTTTGAATTTTCGTTTTCCTTTCTGCAGAGCTAATAACAGGGAGACAAAAGATGGCAAACACGTTGCGCCAAATAGATCGACCTTCTCGTATAGTCTAAGGTCGGCTGTCATTGGACGAATGGGCAACCAACAAGCGTGGCTTCGACTCTCTTATTAAGAGATAAAGTAGAGAGGTTTGGAATTTAAACCATGACATTCGTGCTCCATGTGTTGATTAGGAATAGTCATCGTCAACTCCTCTCTGCTTTACGTTACAATTCCGGCAATAAAATTGTTTTTTCGAGTAAGAATTGAACTGCTGTGGCGCCCTCACTGTGTATAATAATTGAGCCACAAACAATCCAGAGCTGATAGAGAGCATCATGACTGATACAGGGATTAGTGATCACAAGGTCGTTGTAGCTAGGCTCAATACCGTTTCTTCCAAACCCACCAGAAAAAAACGCAAAATTATTTTATTTAAAAAAGCGGATAAAATGTCACTAGAAGCCTTCCTAAGAGACAATCTCCATTCCTTCCGAACTGACTATGCAAATGTAGACGAGATGTGGCTCAAATTCAAAGATATAGTAGCAACAGCAATTGAGAGAGTCATACATCATAAATTGGTAAGAGATGGAACTGATCCCCCATGGTACACAAAACAGGTCCGAGCGCTGTTGCAGAGGCAACGGAAAAAGCGTGCGAAGTTCAGAAGAACGCGAAATCCAGAAGATTGGCTAAAATTTACAGATGCGCGAAATTTGGCACGGACTTCAATGCGAGATGCCTTTAATAGGTTCCACAACGAAACATTGTCTCGAAATTTGGTAGAAAATCCGAAGAAATTCTGGTCGTATGTAAAGTACACAAGCGGCAAGACGCAGTCAATACCTTCGCTGCGCAATGCCAATGGTACTTCAAAAAAATGGCTCTGAGCACTATGGGACTCAACTTCTGAGGTCATTAGTCCCCAAGAACTTAGAACTACTTAAACCTAACTAACCTAAGGACATCACACACATCCATGCCCGAGGCAGGATTCGAACCTGCGACCGTAGCAGTCGCGCGGTTCCGGACTGAGCGCCTAGAACCGCTAGACCATCGCGGCCGGCCACCAATGGTACTGTTACCAATGACTGTGCCGCTAAAGCGGAGTTATTGAACGCAGTTTTCCGAAATTCCTTCACCAGGGAAGATGAATGGAATATTCCAGAATTTGAAACACGAACAGCTGCTAGCATGAGTTTCTTAGAAGTAGATACCTTAGGGGTTGCGAAGCAACTCAAATCGCTTGATACGGGCAAGTCTTCAGGTCCAGATTGTATACCGATTAGGTTCCTTTCAGATTACGCTGATACAGTAGCTCCCTACTTAGCACTCATACACAACCGCTCGCTCACCGATAGATCTGTACCTACAGATCGGAAAATTGCGCAGGTCGCACCAGTGTTTATGAAGGGTAATAGGAGTAATCCATCTAACTACAGACCTATATCATTGACGTCGGTTTGCAGTAGGGTTTTGGAGCATATACTGTATTCAAACATTATGAATCACCTCGAAGGGTACGATCTATTGATACGTACTCAGCATGGTTTCAGAAAACATCGTTCTTGTGCAACGCAGCTAGCTCTTTATTCTCACGAAGTAATGGCCGTTATCGACAGGGGATCTCAAGTTGATTCCGTATTTCTAGATTTCCGGAAAGCTTTTGACACCGTTCCTCACAAGCGACTTCTAATCAAGCTGCGGGCCTATGGGGTATCGTCTCAGTTGTGCGACTGGATTCGTGATTTCCTGTCAGGAAGGTCGCAGTTCGTATTAATAGACGGCAAATCATCGAGTAAAACTGAAGTGATATCAGGTGTTCCCCAGGGAAGCGTCCTGGGACCTCTGCTGTTCCTGATCTAAATAAATGACCCGGGTGACAATCTGAGCAGTTCTCTTAGGTTGTTCGCAGATGATGCTGTAATTTACCGTCTAGTAAGGTCATCCGAAGACCAGTATCCGTTGCAAAGCGATTTAGAAATATTGCTGTATGGTGTGGCAGGTGGCAGTTGACGCAAAATAACGAAAAGTGTGAGGTGATCCACATGAGTTCCAAAAGAAATACGTTGGAATTAGATTACTCGATAAATAGTACAATTCTCAAGGCTGTCAATTCAAGTAAGTACCTGGGTGTTAAAATTACGAACAACTTCAGTTGGAAAGACCACGTAGATAATATTGTAGGGAAGGCGAGCCAAAGGTTGCGTTTCATAGGCAGGACACTTAGAAGATGCAACAAGTCCACTAAAGAGACAGCTTACACTACACTCGTTCGTCCTCTGTTAGAATATTGCTGCGCGGTGTGGGATCCTTACCAGGTGGGACTGACGGAGGAATCGAAAGGGTGCAAAAAAGGGCAGCTCGTTTTGTATTATCACGTAGTAGGGGAGAGAGTGTGGCAGATATGATACGCGAATTGGGATGGAAGTCATTAAAGTAAAGACTTTTTCGTCGCGGCGAGATCTACTTACGAAATTTCAGTCACCAACTTTCTCTTCCGAATGCGAAAATATTTTGTTGAGCCCAACCTACATAGGTAGGAATGATCATCAAAATAAAATAAGAGAAATCAGAGCTCGAGCAGAAAGGTTTAGGTGTTCGTTTTTCCCGCGCGCTGTTCGGGAGTGGAATGGTAGAGAGATAGTATGATTGTGGTTCGACGAACCCTCTGCCAAGCACTTAAATGTGAATTGCAGAGTAGTCATGTAGATGTAGATATAGAGTAATGTCATAAGGGACATACAGAGATATTTGTAATATGCAACAGCTAGAGGGAGAGTTTTGTTTCAGGATGTACGAACCCATTACCCCACCGCGACGTCCAGAATGCACCAGTCTGTGGACCTAACAAACTTAGGTTACGGAATCAGTTGCGGCGCTAATCGCGTCTAGTGCAACCAGTTCACGTTAAGTGGCGCCCCTAGGTGGCAAAAAACATCGACCTGTAAACTTACGCCTCTGTCCACTTGGGATGCTGGTGCAGACCCGAGAAATAATACTCTCGATATCCACCAACTCTGCTGTTGTACTAAAACGATAGTTCTGCTCTATCGAATCGACACGGCGTAGAACTAGATGATTTCGCGACGGTAGCTGTGTAACTGGAGAACAGCCACATCGCTAAGCAATAATACACACATACATATAATCGTGACATCTAGAATAATCTGAATCTATTTTTATCATAAGGCGATAATTCAACGTCATGTTAATATAAGACTATGGACAACACAGTACGTCACGTAAATTTCTGGACGGGTTGAAGCAGAACTCCACCGAAAAACTTACAAAAGTGGCAATATGGACCAAAACAAGAAATATGTCTAGTAAACATGGGCTCTAATGTGCATACCTTAGGAGCTTTGAGCACTTGTTCAGTTGAAGAGATGTGTTGCACACTAAAGAAGATGAACAAGCGCTCATACCTCTTTTGAGTTCATTTTTACGGGACATTTGTTTCTTTTTTGTGGGATCGTTTCACTTGACGTCGCTTGCACATTCCCACGAACTATGTTTTATGGGTTCTTATGTTTGTGGGTCACTTAAAACGGAGACTTTATGTAGCAAACTTTTCTAATGCAGAGACATTCATAATGCAGAGACGCTTCATCACCATTTGACATAAGCCTTCGAAATCATTCGAAACCGGCCATAGGAGTTCATGAGCCGAGTGTTTTCGTGTGTAGCAGCAAGCGGAGAAGATTGTGAGAAACTTGTGAAATGTGCTTTCATTAATAACTCGAGAACGGGGGATGGTTCAAATGGTTCAAATGGCTCTGAGCACTATGGGACTTAACATCTTAGGTCATCAGTCCCCTAGAACTTAGAACTACTTAAACCTAACTAACCTAAGGACATCACACGCATCCATGCTCGCGGCAGGATTCGAACCTGCGACCGTAGCAGTCCCGCGATTCCGGACTGCAGCGCCTAGAACCGCACGGCCACCGCGGCCGGCAGAACGGGGGATTTTAGAAAACAACATTACATAGATTTTCTTTGGTTTGGTGCGACAAATCTGCTTCAAAGGTTCGTTAAAGTACTTCTGGTATAGCCCGTATATTACTTGATGTTGCCTTGCGAGATTACCTGTGACAATTGTAAGAAGCGTTGGTGGTTGCAGCTGTGGTTTCTGTGCAACGCAGCCAGCGTGACAGGACGGAGAAGAAACCAGCACGGTGAGTGATAAAGACGTCTCCTGTAAGTGCTCGTCGAAGCTAGAAAGCGAAGCAAATGGATTGCAGCTGCGACATTATTCTTCGTTCTTTACGTGAAGACATGACGTCCAACTTCTTGAGTATAGCTATGCATTTACATCACATCTACAATAAAAACAACAGTCGAATCATTACCGAAGGATAGCTGAAACATAACGGACAAAGACTCAGGAAAGAAACGTCAGCTACAACTATTCTGTAGACATAGTTACCAACAGTGTTTCCGAAATAATAATCACGATTTAAAAAGAAGTAACACTTCATTTCTATGGGTTTACTCTCTATCCCCTGGTCAGACATCAAACAAAATGAATCTTTCACTCTGCAGCGTAATGCACACTTATTTTCAAACTCCTTGATACGCACTAGTTCAGCTGGGAGGGAACTGCCCGCGGAACACAAGGTTCCGGGTTCGGTCCGGAACACAGTTTTTAATTGCCACTGAGTTTAATTAATAACTGGTTTCTCTAACCTACAAGACCAATTTTGTGCAGGTGGTTCCTCACAGATCGCAAATATTTGCAGGAAGTCATGCGAGCAAGCACAAACAACTGCTAATTAAAGAAAAGTTTATTCACTATCACTTACTACGTAGTTGTCGTCATCAGGTAACATAAAACATCGTGCTTCGCTGAAACTGCCGTCTATAGTAAAATACGATACTACAGCAAAATAATCTTAGTACACTGTCTATATTCTAGTACCATGCTCTTGTGCGGTACATACTTCCCGTATTCATGCCAGATCGGAATAACATTTTCAGAACTGCACAATTGCCAAGTCATCTACTGCAGAATATGAAAAAGCCTTCTCTCCGCCGGCCGGAGTGGCCGAGTGGTTCTAGGCGCTACAGACTGGAAACGTGCGACCGCTACTGTCGCAGGTTCGAATGCTGCCTCGGGCATGGATGTGTGTGATGTCCTTAGGTTAGTTAGGTTTAAGTAGTTCTAAGTTCTAGGGGGCTGATGACCTCGGAAGTTAAGTCCCATAGTGCTCAGAGCCATTTGAACTAACCACCTTCTGTCCAATCCTATATGCTGTGTTCGTCTGTTATTAATTGCAATAATACTTCCGTAGACTTAACGTATATCTTCTTTGCATAGTTAAAAGAAAGCTAATAGCTGTTCTTTAATACCTTTTTCTTGCATAAAATTGTGCTTTAAAAACATTCAGTATGTTTCTTACAGTAAATTGCTATGTATATACCATTTTAGTTGATTTCTAACAACGTTTACCGAGCGAGGTTGAGCAGTGGTTACCACACTGCACTCGCATTCGCGAGGACGACTGTTCAAACACGCGTCTGGTCATCCTAATTTATGTTTTCCGTATTTTTTCTAAATCGCTTCAGCCAATATCAGAACGGTTCCTTTGAAAGGGCACTGCTGACTTCCTTCCCCATCCTTTTCTAATCCAATGGGACCGATGACCTCGCTGTTTGGTCCACCCGCCCAAGTCAGCCAACCAACCAGGCTAACAGCGTTTGTAGCCTAACAAGAAAATTGTTGAATTTTAACTTGCTCTTTATTCTAAGCCTCTAAAACAGATGAATCTGGAAACGTGTGCGGCCCAGCAGATATAAAGGTCTCGGGGTCACTGGTCGTTTGCCGACCCCTGCACTAAGACTTACAGGTGGCCACGCATACTGCATTGACTGACTGGCTGGCCCCAACAAAAAGAAAAGGTAATTTAATGCTGGCAGAAAGTCCCTGTACTATTTTAAAAGTTTAGCGTGTTAAATTAAAAAAATTCGCAAGAAGCGGAACGCTATACAACACGACCGCAAAAAATACATTGGGATGTAGATCATCTGGATTATCAGAAATCCGGATAGACCAGAAATTTGTATATATAGGCTATAGTAACACCGATGCCGTAATCAGACTTGTTATGGTTATTGCTACGTAAACAGAAACTGTACATTATTTTTACGTATTATGGCCGTATATCGTTTTACGAGGTATTCAGTGTATACAATGATTGTATACGCTGAAAAAACCAGTTACTTTCTTTTGAGAATGAAATTTTCACTCTGCAGCGGTGAGTGGGCTGATATGAAACTTCCTGGCAGATTAAAACTGTGTGCAGGACTGAGACTCGAACTCGGGACCTTTTTGCCTTTCGCGGGCTTGTGCTCTACCATCTGAGCTACCCAAGCACGACTCAAGACCCGTCCTCACAGCTTCAATTCCGCCAGTACCTCGTCTCCTACCTTCCAAACTTCACAGAAGCTCTCCTACAGACCTTGCAGAACTAGCACTCTTGGAGGAAAAGATATTGCGAGGAGATGGCTTAGCCATAATCTGGGGGATGTTTACAGAATGAAATTTCACTCTCCATCAGAGCGTGGGCTGATATGAAACTTCCTGGAAGATTGAAATTATGTGCCAGACTGAGACTCGAACTCGGGACCTTTGCCTTTCACGGGAACTGCTCTGACATCTGACTTACTCAAGCATGACTCACGGCCCGCACTCTCCGCCTCAGAGTGAAAATTTTATTCAGGAAACATCCTCCAGGCTGTGGCTAATCCATGTCTCCTCAATATCCTTTCGTCCAGGAGTGTTAGTTCTGCAAGATCTGCAGGAGGGCTTCTGTGAAGTTTCGAAGGTAGGAGATTAGGTACTGGGCAACGTCGTTGCCACAGTGGATACACCGGTTCCCGTGAGATCACAGAAATTGCTATCGGGCCTGGCCGGCACTGGGATGGGTGACCATCCGGGCCGCCATGCGCTGTTGCCATTTTTCGGGGTGCACTCAGCCTCGCGATGCCAATTGAGGAGGAACTCGACCGCAGAGTAGTGGCTCCGGTCAAAGAAAACCATAGTAACGACCGGGAGAGCGGTGTGCTGACCACACGCCCCTCCTAGCCGCATCCTCAGCTGAGGATGACACGGCGGTCGTATGGTCCAGATGGGCTGCTTGTGGCCTGAAGATGGAGTGAGGTTAGGTACTGGCGGAACTGAAGCTGTGAGGACGGGTCGTGGGTCGTGCTTGGTTAGCTCAGATGGTAGAGCACTTACCCACGAAAGGGAAAGGTCCCGAGTTCCACTCTCGGTCCGGAACGCAATTTTAATCTGCCAGAAAGTTTCCTTTTCTTTGGAGCCACATTCGTATTTCGTTTATGAGCATCACTATCATGAGGCGTTTACCCAGCGTTATTTCGGCCGAAGTAATTTCCGCCTGGCGTTCCAAATAAATCATTACTTCGTTGCCTCCGTCGTGTCTCAGTGTCTTCAGACTGAGCTCTGACTTCGTCAGCCAATCCACCGTTACTAGCGTCACTTTCTACAGATGAACAAATGGTTCAAATGGCTCTGAGCACTATGGGACTTAACATCTGAGGTCATCAGTCCCCTAGAACTTAGAGCTACTTAAACTTAACTAACCTAAGGACATCACACACATCCATGCCCGAGGCAGGATTCGAACCTGCGACCGTAGCGATCGCGCGGTTCCAGACTGAAGCGCCTGGAAATGCTCGGCCACAAAGGCCGGCTACAGATGAACAACCACTGATTATTTCATCATCAGAAATCATGCCGTCACCTGTGGCACATTGCGTCAACTGCAGTGGACAGACGTTAATGGTCGCTTTTTTGTCAGTCTCAATCAGTCCCGACGCTGCAAATGCAGAGTCTATTGCAGTAGGCACTCCCTATTGCTGTTGTGCCCTGCGTGTATTTGCAGCCTCATGACTCGTCGAAAACGTCAGAGAAGTAACCACTGAAAGCCGTTCACTGCAGAGAAAATCGTGCGTAACAGGGTTAACACACACGTCCGAGCATCGTGGAAAGTTTGCAAAAGCTTCATCGGACTCAGACGGTTCGAAATTGTCGCCAGTTTCTTTATTTAATGTGCAAAATGCGCTAGGGGACTCAGAAATGGCTGTCCATAGTGCATCTAACTTGCTGTCTTAGGAAACTGCCACCTTCCTTCTCGTTCATGAAATTTCACAGTTGCGACAAACGGAGGCAATACAGTACTGTGCAACTCAATACTAACTTGCTGACTGACACCGTGCCATTTAAATGTAATCACTGCCTCCGTCGAGCGTTCCACTGTTATTTCTGGAGTTGAGATACTGTGTACTGTCACCGTACAGAGTAAAATATTAATAATAATAATAATAATAATAACGGTTCGGGTGACCCAGAGATCCCGATTCATAAACGAAGTTCGACTATATTTGACAAATCCAGGATGAGTAAGTATGCAACATGTGTTTACCGAAAAAAAAATGTGAATATCCCCAAAGGTACAGGAAATCGAGCAGGAGCTCGAACTGCATCACAAATATCCACTTTTTAGCAGTAATGTAACTGCATGACTGGATCTAAATATCTGTAAAAGGAGAAGTGTCTGTCATAAAATTTACGAGTTTCAGAAGTTCCCCTCACAGATGCGGAGTTCATTTTTCGTCTAGCAATTTAAAAGTAAGACGCTCTTCTTTGTCTCCACGGAACAGAAATAAGGGCGTTTAAGAGGAGAAAGGCTTATTTTGTAGCTTCCAGGACAGCAATTCATCGTTGAAATTATCTTTGGAAGTACAAAATATTGCCTGCCACGGCATTGCGACACCATTTTTGTCGACAGATAATGCAACAGTCTGTTGCTGTATATTTCTGAGCACGTTCCCTTTATCGTACCATTAACAAGGCAATTTTTATCATACGAAACAAATTGTTTATGCCGCTCAGGGTCGGAACTGGTAACACTTGACAAAGTGTGTGGGTTTGACAGTTTGGGGAGAGGGCGGGGGAAGGGCGGCATCGTGGTAGATAATGCAGGAGTAGGAACAAAGGATTTTTCGTTGGCATAGTGTCAAACACATTTGTTAGCATTGGGCCCACTTTCACGCGACGTATCGGACACCCTTATCGCCCGTTTAGACCTATCCAGCTATGCAGAGCACGCCTCTGGCACCCCCTGCTGCCAAGCCACAGGGAAAACCAGGCAGATAGCACAAGTCCTGAGCTACCTCGCGCAAATATGCATAAATACCGTTTCTGTGAATACTAAGAACTTCCAGGAGCTCTAGGTAAGTTGTTTTACCTGGTGGCAGCAAAGTTACCGACCACATGGGTATTCTATGCGATTTGCAAAAAGGAACAGGACGTATTGAGGATACTAAACGTAAACAAAGAGGGGAACTACGAACGGTCATAGTTTTCTCTGATCAACGGACGAGCATCACGGAAATGCTAAAAAAAACACGAACTGGCGGACGTCGAAGACAGCCTCCGTACAAAGTTGCAAGAATCAGTATCAAGTGATGCATCTACGAATATACTCCAACGCACTACTTCTCCTATTTCGACTCTACCTGTAATGATCAGCATATCGACGGGGTGTTTGGTTTTTTTAGATATCTTCGCTACTGAGGTAACTAATTTGTATTTCTCCTCGTGAGTTAAAAAAACTGATTTATCCCGATACAGCCATATATGATCTACCGTCTGCAGTTTTGATTCCTAGGCGTATTCCTTCCATAATTAATTTTTGCCAAAGGCTCCCTTTTCTCTCTAGTCGTTACAACGGCGAAGTGTTTCGTAGATTAGCTAGATTATTTCAGCGTGCAAAGTGTATGAATAGTGTCCTGACTCAGATGTCTCTTCATATTACACCAATTTTTTCTCGTATATCCTTGTGTTCCTGCTTCATATACTATGTGATCAAAAGTATCCGGAAACCCTCAAAAACATACGTTTTTCATATTAGGTGCATTGTGCTGCCGCCTAATGCCATATCAGCGACCTCAATAGATATCGTGAGAGAGCGAAATGGGGCACTCCGTGGAACTCACGGACTTCGAACGTGGTCAGGTGACATAGTCTCTATGCGAGATTTCCACACTCCTAAATATCCTTAGGTCAACTGTTTCCAATGTGATAGTGAAGTGGGAACGCAAAGGGACACGTACAGCACAAAAGCGTACAGACCGACCTCGTCTGTTGACTCTGAAAGAGCGCCAACGTTTGAAGAGGGTCGTAATGTGTAATAGGCAGATATCTATCCAGACCATCACACGGGAATTCCAAACTGCATCAGGATCCACTGCGAGTACTATGACACTTAGGCGGGAGGAGAGAAAACTTGGATTTAATGATCGAGCGGCTGCTCATAAGCCACACATACGCCGGTAAATGCCAAACGACGCCTCGCTTTGTATAAGGAGCGTAAACATTGGACGATTGAACAGTGGAAAAACATGGTGTGGAGTGACGAATCACGGTACACTATGTGGCGTTCCGATGGGAGAGTGTGGGTATGGCGAATGCCCAGTGAACGTCATCTGGCAGCGTGTGTAGTGCCAATAGTAAAATTCAGAGGCGGCTGTGTTATGGCTTGCACCCCTTGTTGTTTTGCGTGGAACTATCACATCACAGGCCTGCATTGATGCTTTAAGCACTTTCTTGCTTCCCACTGTTGAAGAGAAATTCGGGGATGGCGATTGCATCTTTCAACACGACCGAGTTCATAATGTACGGCCTATGGCGGAGTGGTTACACGACAATAACATCACTGTAATGGAATGACCTACTCAGAGTCCTGACCCGAATAAAATAGAACACCTTTGGGATGTTTTGGAACGCCGACTTTGTGCCAGGCCTCACCGATCGACATCGATACCTCTCCTCCGTGAAGAATGGGCTGCCATTCCCCAAGAAACCTTCCAGCGCCTGATTGAACGTATGCGTACGAGAGTGGAAGCTGTCATCAAGGCTAAGGGTGGGCCAACACCACACTGAATTCCAGCATTAACGATGGAGGGCACCAGGAACTTGTAAGTCATTTTCAGCCAGGTGTCCGTATACTTTTGATCACATAGTGTATTATGGATAGATGTTTCCTCATGTTACCTGAAATTTGAGGAGTGTACTCAACTACCGCTTCGTGTTGCTAAAGTACGCCTACGGTGGCGGCGGCTATTGCGTTTTATGCTGAGGTGAGAATATGGTGGCGCTGGTCGTAGCCAATCGTGTGATATCACTGAATCTGCTGCTTTATTTCGGGAAAAGCTACGAATTAATTACGTTTTTTTTTCAATATGGAGAGCGCCAGAATAACTTTTGCTGATCTGGTTATTGTGAATTTTATCACTGATTACTGATTTTCATACGTTTTTTTGGTGACTGGAAAAAGGTCTGACAGACAGATTTACTACGTAGTCAGAGATCTAGGTTAGGTTGGAATGTGACAGTTTGGTTGCGAGTTGGGAAGGTAGCTAATGAGAGTGGAAGAAAACTAGACATACTAACAGACTGTTCTGCAGCGTAGACCGATGCCTAGATTGGGTTTGAATGCGATAATTTGCTTTGAGTAGACGAAGCCAACGAATCTCAGAACTAAAATACGTTTGCCGTAATAGACTGATACTTAGCGCAGCGCGATATACATATTCGTTACAGCAATAACATACTTGTATGTTTTCTTGCGAAAATTCCGACGACGTTGTTGAATTCTAACTTAAGTAGAAGAAAATAAAAGCTAACTTTACTTACGAACCATTGAAAATTATGAACGAGCTTACTGACTGGCTACCGACGACCTGCTTACTGTTCGTCGTATTTAGTTCCCATTGTTGAACACGTGAGTTATAACCAACACTGACACGCAACGAACAGTAGCGGACACCCTAAGTGCAATTTTACACTTCATGTAGATCCTCTGTTAATGTGTAACTTCATTCCTCCGAATTGCAGCAGTGACCTTACAATCTCCTAAAACAACTCACTGTGAAACCGTTTAATTGCGAAATCTTTCTCTCATTTTGGTCCGCTAAGGGATCTTTCTCTCTTTGTATGTTTTCACAGCATTGTGGTATTGTCATTTAATCATTAATGTGCGCTGACATCGAGGTAGGCCGATGCGGATTTGTATCTGCTATGGCGCACTACAAAAATTTACGCTTTCCTCTTACTGTCACTATTATTAGACTTAACTGTCTCACCTGAAAGTAGAAGTATTTGAGTTCTACCAATAATTCTATAATTTACCTCAAAATTGCGGGTAGAGTTCATAAAATACCCTAGACACAGGTGGCAGGACTGAATCTGAACCTTGTTCCTGCCGAATAGGGTCCTTTGTTTCAAACACTGTTCGGTCGTAATTGTAAGGGTAGAACCTCCGAAAACGCTCGTTGTTGCCTAAAAAAGAAAGAAGACAGAGAAGAAGCATTAGCGGCTAATTCCGTATCTGTCTGTGATCCGTCTGCAAGTGGACAGGCATAAAGTTCATCAGCTCCGAGTGAATGGCTCAATCTGTTTGCGGGCTCGCTGTTTTCTCCGTCCATCCGTGGCCGACGGATTTCTTTGTCTAGTAAGCGCTGTCTAGGTGGATTTTAGTGAACGCTTCTCTCGCATCAGTAGCATCGGGTGTTAATAGTGTCATTGTACCTTCCCCTAACAAAACTGCTACCGTCCACGGTGTGTGAGCACGATGATGAACATAGAAAACCTCGGTGCTTTCTCGTCTTCCGACAGCAACTATGTAGCCAACTCTTGATAGATCTTCCACTACGGCTAGCGGGCCGTTTCTTACACTCCGACTGTCACGAACCAGAGGCTACATCGACCTGCTGGGTTGGTCAAGCGTGTTGTTCTGCTGGGAAAAACTCCCAGGGTCTAAGGCACTTCGGTTTTTCCTTGATGAGAACAGCGCGTTCACTCCAAGCCTGAAAGTCATGAGTCGGAGCGAGCAGATAGAGTGACTTCTGAAAAGCATTTGACTCGGTATCATACAAGCTCTTATTAAGGAAAACAAGATCGTATTGGGCAAAAAAAGTAACTTTGCGATCAGTCCTAGAAAACCTCCCCGTTTTCTTGCCTGTAATATCGCATCAATTGGATGAATGGGCACGGGGTTGCCACACCACTCTCTCGGCAGTTGTCAGTTTTCCAGACCCTGGAGCTGCTACTGCTCAGTGCGTATCGAAAGAAATCTGTGACCCGACTGAAAATTTCTTCGTATGAACGACACAGGATGCCACGATGGAGTGAGAGTCATTGACAATTTTATGAGGTGCGTTCAATAAGTAATTCAACACACGTCAGCTTTGGTTTAAAAATACGGAATTTGTTGTGGGACATCGAGGAATATACCCGCTTCAGCTCCTAAAGTTTCACGAAGTTCCTATTGGAGGCGGCGCTCTACAAAGCCTTAAAATGGCGATTGTAACGAAAGTGCTTTCCAAGCACAGAGCTGTTATAGATTTCTTGATGGGTGGGCTCAATCGTCTGCAGTACAAGAGGCCATTTCCCTGACAGTGCCAAGCGTACAGCAAATTTGAATCGGTGATATGTTTCTTTTGGCGGAAAACCAGAGCATCACAGATATTTATAGGGGTTTGCAGAATGTCTGCGGAGACCTGACAGTCAACAAAAGCACTGTGGGTAGTTGGGCGAGGCGTCTGTCATTCCGCAACAACGTCGCACAAATCCTCACGATCTCTCGCGTGCCGGCCTCTCTCACACACCTGATCTACACTCAGGAAATTGAGGAAACAACATGAGCTTGTTCGTCGCCACAAAAATACAAACGAACTTCTGCTTCTCTGTAATAAGGCAAGGCCTCACACAAATCTGCGCGTCAAAGTTCATTATTTTCCTTGTACATTCTATGTAGCTCAAACTTGGAATTGTTATACTGAAGAGATTTCTCATTTTGTCTGTCGCCCTTTGCTTGCGACATATCTGTTAAACACGAGGTTAAGTATTGTCAATTACGTTTCGTAATATAAATCATTAATACTATTTGCCTGAATTGTTGTCTAGCGATCCGAGAAAGCATGTTTCCTAGACACCCCATATTGGACGACTATGCAGGATTCAACAACTAGCAAGTTGCTTCAAATGTTCATTAATGAAAATTTGCGCACTTCAAATAAGTAGAAAGGTAGTAGCCCATGACTACAACGTGTCACAAATGGAATCATAATGCTTTGGTATAACAATTTGTGGTAATTGAGACAGGACTGAACCATTATAGCTTCTGTACCGGCGCCTGCAGTGGTCGTTGCTTTCGCACAATAACACTTAAGAGTGCGGTGTACAGATGCAAGACGAGCAAGTGCAATTCACGTTGCTTTGACACTGAATGCCAGGAGAAACGAAGTCGTACTGATATAGGACAAGCGGGTCAAAGCCCGTCGCTTTCACAAAATAATAACTAAGTTATCCTTGTGGCAGCCCACTGTGTACGAGGATAATGCCGATACCATGTAGTCAACCAACTGAGAATAAAACCGGTTATATCTCTTTTTTAATGGGTTGCCTAATCAGGACAACTTCTAGCATAAGTTAAAAGGTCTTGAAATATAAGTAAAGACGGAGATTAACAGTTATTTATTTGACCTGATGCTTGACATAAACCACAGCCATGTCAACAGATAACAAAGTTCTGTATAATTCAAATGAAATTACAAAATGGCGCTAACACTGTGGGAGCTACCAGAAACTGTGGAAGACTGTATGGAGTTGGCGCAACGTGATGTGCTTGTCTGGGCGGCTCGCGTAATCAAAGTCACCGTTACAGTGCGCCGACCATCACCAGTCAGCGGCCAGAGATGATGCCCTCTCTATCCGCCCAGAGCAGAATGGTTTCCCCACGACGACCCGGAACGGAATGTCCAGAAGACAAGTTCACAACCGTCAACTCTCCAATCTCTAAAAGAACTCTAAGTGGCGGGGATGTTGTTGCCAATGCGACCGGCGATAACTCTCACTAATTTCATGAAAAATCAGTGGAAAGCACGCAGATTTCTTCCTTTTACATAAAAAGCGCACATTTTTAAACACGAATTTGGCACTCTGCTGGAGCAGTGTCTTCCTGACTGGCCAATCTTATGTGCCAAGAACACTGTCCAGAGCAGTGCGGTACCATTGGGTGCACAAATTTTTTTGAACGGATGCAACAGATTCTCCCAAGATGGCGAGGTGTAGTCGCGGCATTGGAACCTTTGAAGTCGCACAGAAACGAAAGAATATTGCGCTTCATTACTCTCTGGGGCTGTGGTGCGCCTATGGCGTACATTGACCATACGTGTGCTGCCGGCAGCCCAGCTTTCAATAGCCTCGGAGCGTGCCACTGCCCGAGTTCCGTGAACTGCCCATTCCCCCCGACGTAGGCTCGCTCGACCTAATGAGATTTAGCGACTGTCTGTCTGCTGACAAAGGAGGCTATAGAGACGCTTTCGGCGGCACACCACCCACAGTGAAAAGTGCAGGGCTACGTTCTCAGACACACTGCTGCAGAATACTCACTAGATAACTGCGAAATAGTCCCACAAAATTATATAACATCGTATAGAGATATGCGACAGTAACGCCACATTGTGACAGTAACGTCACAGAATGATATGAAATGGAATCATGACATAGGCTCAATCGTAGATATAGCAGATGGATAGGAAACTGGAAAAATGTAATCAGTCTACTCAAGAATCCTAAAAAATTGCTCAAGTCTGTAGAATCCATACCAAGTAGGTCCAACAGGTTTTTTTTTAGGGTTTTTTATTGATTTATTTATTTACACGTCAAGTTCCGTAGGACCAAATTGAGGAGCAAATCTCCAAGGTCATGGAACGTGTCAGTACATGAAATTACAACGTAAAAGTAAAAACTGATAAAAATAAATGTTCATGAACCTGAAAAAAGTAAGTCCATAAATTTAAGTAAACGCTATCAGCAATACAATAAGAATCAGCTTAATTTTTCAAGGAAATCCTCGACAGAATAGGAGGCGTGACCCATGAGGAAACTCTTCAGATTAGATTTGAAAGTGCGTGGAATTACTGCTAAGATTTTTGAATTCGAGTGGCAGCGTATTGAAAATGGATGCAGCAGTATACTGCACACCGTTTTGCACAAGAGTTAAGGAAGTCTGATCCAAAAGCAGGTTTGATTTCTGCCGAGTATTAACCGACTGAAAGCTGCTTATTCTTGGGAATAAACTAATACTGACAACAAGAAATGACAATAAGGAATATACATATTGAGAGGCCAATGTCATACCCAGACTCGTGAACAGAGGTCGACAAGAGGTTCGTGAACTCACACCACTTGAACATATTCGAAGAAGGACAGCGCGAATAGACACATGTTCGTTTGACACTCGCGAGGCCGTCACGGATATGCCGAGAAACGTCAACTGCAGATGTCTGAAGATAATCGCCAACTGTTCCGCGAAATACTAGTATAAATGCTTCAAGAGCCAATATTAGGTGCAGAGTCTAGCAACATACCGCAGCTCCTTGCGTATTGCTCCCGTACGACAAAAGAAAACTAGGGTAGAGAATTTCAGGGCACACGTAGACGTTTAGGGAGTCATTTTTTCCGCGTTCCATACTTGGAATAGAATGATAATAATAATAATAAATATAATAATAAATATTGGTCGCACCTCGTGGTCTTGCCGTAGCGTTCTCGCTTCCCGCGCACGGGGTCCTGTGTTCGATTCCCGGAGGGGTCAGGGATTTTTCCTGCCTCGAGATGACTGGGTGTTGTTGGGTCGTCTTCATCATCATCATTCATCACCATTACGGTCGGAGGAACCACCTCCGCTAGGACCTTGCCTAGTACAGCGGTGCGGGTCTCCCGCATCGTCCCCTATGTCCCTCGGAGTATGGGACCTCATCATCGTCAATAATAATACGCGATAAAAGCATACCATCCTATGCCAAGCACGTCACAGTGGTTTACAGAGTATGTTTGTACATGCAGATGGCTTCTCATGTCTGCAGCCCCACCGATATCTCCATCCTGTTTTCTTCAAAAATGGCTCTGAGCACTATGGGACTTAACATCTATGGTCATCAGTCCCCTAGAACTGAGAACTACTTAAACCTAACTAACCTAAGGACAGCACACAACACCCAGCCATCACGAAGCAGAGAAAATCCCTGACCCCGCCGGGAATCGAACCCGGGAACCCGGGCGTGGGAAGCGAGAACGCTACCGTACGACCACGAGATGCGGGCATTTTCTTCAAAGAGAACAAACATTTATTGAGATTATACAAGTATATGAATCTTGACTGATGACTAATCCTGGATGGCCTTCTTCACTAAGGTATATTTAAAGCTGCCCTCACACAGGAAATTAATATGAACTTGGACGAGTAGTGTGACGAGCATTGCTACGTCATAACCTGAGAATTTTAGAATGTGAACAGTAGAGAAAAGCTCATTGTAGTTGCTCAAGTTTCTCAGTGGCCTAGTGGCTAGCATTGCTGCCTCTGGATCATGGGGTACAGGACTAGATTCCCAGCTGGGCTGGGGATTTTCTCTGCATGGGTACTGGGTGTTTGTGTTGTCCTCAGCATTTCATCATCATCGTCATTTATGACAGTGGCTGGATGGGACTGTGTAAAAAAATTCGACTATGTAAAAATTGGGACTTTGTACGAGGCTGAGGATCGCACAGTTGAGCGCCCCACAAACCAAACATCATCATCATCATGATCAACGTGCAGCCCATGAACCACTGCCAATAAATGTCCCTCCCTTTGTCAGACAAGATGGTAAGTGTGCTGGCGTAGGCACTGGAGCATGCGCGCATATCAGGAGAGAGGCCAAGCAACGATCTGCCAACGCCCTCTCGACCGCAAATGTTTAGATCGCCGCCGTGGACCGGAGGGCCCAATCAGTCTCGGTGACTATCTCAATTTCTATAGCTGGCGTCTGTCAATTCACGTCCTGGCTACGAGAGTATAGTGTTTATAGTGGGATATGTACTTGACCGGTAGTGAGGCTGATGTGGACTATTACGGAAGAGCTTGTACCACAACACACGGACTAGCTTAAATATAAGTAGCTTCCTGTTGTACTTAATGAAGGACCCTGTTAATACATGTGTGCAGTTGTGTTGTAGAAAGATGATACCAGCCACCAAACAACATCCTCTCCCTTGCTTCTCATGGTACAAGAAACTACAGTGGCAACGACGACACAAATGTTAGTTTATGGTAACGTACTGTGGGTGAAAGGTATGTAAAAGGGAAGGAAGGAGACCTAAACGAGAAACAGCGAGTCAGGATTTAGAAAGCAGCACGCCAACATATGTCTTTTCTCGATTACTGATCGGGCGTATAATTTTAACTCCTTACAAATGTTGCTTGTAGAAATATGTTTTACAGTGAAACGATTCATTGACAGATGGCCGACATAACTCTCCACTCTTCGCGAAATAGACGCTTGAGATGACAGGAAGGACATCTGGCCACAGAATTAAAGTTAAAACAACTACCAAACCACGGGTGAACCATTTTAAAAGCTAGCGGACCCTGCCACAAGGGCGGCAGATTCCGAGGGCATTGAATAAAAAATAATTACAACGTAGTTGCGGTTCCACGTGAAACTGACAGTGTAGCTAGCTGGATTAGGCTGTTACCGGATTAAATGAAACTAATAACACACCATCTCAAACAGAACAGAGCTTAGCAAAACAATGTGATGCTGAAACCAACATCTGGCAGAGTAGCTGTTTCACTTGACAAACATTTCAATAAATTACTTGTTAATTGTGAATAACTTACACTTATTGCGCCGGTAAAAAGTCTACGTACACCTAAGTGCTCTTTTATTACAAGAATATTTATTAATATGAAATTCTGAGCGGTAATTAATTTCCCTTGTTCATAATCTGCAGTGAAGTGGGCCCCTGTGGCTCTCATTCGTTACTGGATAAAATACGGCATAGTGTATCTCGATCAATAGAGCTCTTGATGTGTAATTTATCACAACAGTCAGCTTTATTTTTGATAGTTGATACGGCAATATATGACGAAATTCTGTCAGTAGTGTCAAATGCAGGACTACAAGCAGACCAAAGCAACAGTACGATTTACTGATGATTTATCACTGAATGCCTTCTGAAATACCATTTTCTTAAAAATAATCTAGTAACAAAATAGCAAATGTTTGCTGCTATCAACTATTCAAGAGAAGATAAATTACAGAGATATGTCAACTCACATTATTCCAGCGGTCTGGATGCGGTGTTACTTTGGAGGAGGTATGTTAACCGCAGAAAAAATGCCCTCCCCCCCCCCCCCCCCAAAAAAAAAATCATTTGGCCAAAGATTATTTGTGAACAGAATGAGATTTTCACTCTGCAGCGGAGTGTGCGCTGATATGAAACTTCCTGGCAGATTAAAACTGTGTGCCCGACCGAGACTCGAACTCGGGACCTTTGCCTTTCGCGGGCAGGTGCTCTACCAACTGAGCTACCGAAGCACGACTGACGCCCGGTACGCACAGCTTTACTTCTGCCAGTACCTCGTCTCCTACCTTCCAAACTTTACAGAAGCTCTCCTGCGAACCTTGCAGAACTAGCACTCCTGAAAGAAAGGATATTGCGGAGACATGGCTTAGCCACAGCCTGGGGGATGTTTCCAGAATGAGATTTTCACTCTGCAGCGGAGTGTGCGCTGATATGAAACTTCCTGGCAGATTAAAACTATGTGCCCGACCGAGACTCGAACTCGGGACCTTTGCCTTTCGCGGGCAAGTGCTCTACCAACAGAGCTACCGAAGCACGACTCACGCCCGGTACGCACAGCTTTACTTCTGCCAGTACCTCGTCTCCTACCTTCCAAACTTTACAGAATCTCTCCTGCGAACCTTGCAGAACTAGCACTCCTGAAAGAAAGGATATTGCGGAGACATGGCTTAGCCACAGCCTGGGGGATGTTTCCAGAATGAGATTTTCACTCTGCAGCGGAGTGTGCGCTGATATGAAACTTCCTGGCAGATTAATACTGTGTGCCCGACCGAGACTCGAACTCGGGACCTTTGCCTGTGGCGGGCAAGTGCTCTACCAACTGAGCTACCGAAGCACGACTCACGCCCGGTACGCACAGCTTTACTTCTGCCAGTACCTCGTCTCCTACCTTCCAAACTTTACAGAAGCTCTCCTGCGAACCTTGCAGAACTAGCACTCCTGAAAGAAAGGATATTGCGGAGACATGGCTTAGCCACAGCCTAGGGGATGTTTCCAGAATGAGATTTTCACTCTGCAGCGGAGTGTGCGCTGATATGAAACTTCCTGACAGATTAAAACTGTGTGCCCGACCGAGACTCGAACTCGGGACCTTTGCCTGTGGCGGGCAAGTGCTCTACCAACTGAGCTACCGAAGCACGACTCACGCCTGGTACGCACAGCTTTACTTCTGCCAGTATCTCGTCTCCTACCATCCCCCAGGCTGTGGCTAAGCCATGTCTCCGCAATATCCTTTCTTTCAGGAGTGCTAGTTCTGCAAGGTTCGCAGGAGAGCTTTCTGTAAAGTTTGGAAGGTAGGAGACGAGGTACTGGCAGAAGTAAAGCTGTGCGTAGCGGGCGTGAGTCGTTCTTTCGGTAGCTCAGTTGGTAGAGCACTTGCCCGCGAAAGGCAAAGATCCCGAAAGGGAGCGTCGTGGTCTTGTGGTAGCGTGAGCAGCTGCAGAACGAGAGGTCCTTGGTTCAAGTCTTCCCTCTAGTGAGAATTTTGCCGGCACGGTAGCTCAGCGTGTGCGGTCAGAGGGTTAGCTGCCCTCTGTAACAAAAAAACTGAGTTAATGGATCAACAACGAACTGAAACGGGTGTCTCTCGATGTCCGCGCCGAGCAGATACAACGAACTAAAATGAACAACATGAGATTTTTTTAAAAAAAAAAAAAAAAAAAAAAAAAAAAAAAAAAAAAAAAAAAAAAAAAAAAAAAGTTGGTAGAGCACTTGCCCGCGAAAGGCAAAGGTCCCGAGTTCGAGTCTCGGTCGGGCACACAGTTTTAATCTGCCAGGAAGTTTCATATCAGCGCACACTCCACTGCAGAGTGAAAATCTCATTCTGGAAACATCCCCCAGGCTGTGGCTAAGCCATGTCTCCGCAATATCCTTTCTTTCAGGAGTGCTAGTTCTGCAAGGTTCGCAGGAGAGATTCTGTAAAGTTTGGAAGGTAGGAGACGAGGTACTGGCAGAAGTAAAGCTGTGCGTACCGGGCGTGAGTCGTGCTTCGGTAGCTCAGTTGGTAAAGCACTTGCCCGCGAAAGGCAAAGGTCCCGAGTTCGAGTCTCGGTCGGGCACACAGTTTTAATCTGCCAGGAAGTTTCATTATTTGTGAAGAAAACTAACAGTCTTGACGGGTGAGTTTATGATCGAAGTTGATGATATCTCCGAAGCCACCGTGCGTCCTGGTTTTTGTTTCTGATGCTATCCTTGGTTCCTATTTTCCGCATTACAATGGTTGTACGATTGTGTTGTGTGGGCCGCGCGATCTAAGGCGCTGCAGTCATGTATTGTGCGGCTGGTCCCGGCGGAGGTTCGAGTCCTCCCTCGGGCATGGGTGTGTGTGTTTGTCCTTAGGATAATTTAAATTAAGTAGTGTGTAAGCTTAGGGACTGATGACCTTAGCAGTTAAGTCCCATAAGATTTCACACAAATTTGAACATATTTGGTAGTTGTGATATGATCGTCTGAAGTGGTAGCCATCTTATCTGCCTCCTTCACACTAATGAATTTTTCAAGTGGGAAAATTCTAGACTGTTACAATATTCTTCATCTGTTACGAATATTCTCGAATGTCAACGAATGTTTTCGAATGCTCTAAATATTCTCAAATGTTCTAGAGTACAACCTGGAAAAAACACATATCGCATTGATCCGAATTCCGACAAAAGCACCTGATTCAATGTGTTGCGCAACGTAATAGAGATAGATGAACAAGAATCAAAAGAGTATATACACTTATTGAGAGAAATTACGTACACAAAGAATGTTTGTGCGAGAGAACAATTTTAAGGACAAAGACGGCATAGGTCAAGAAACAAATCAGCAAATACATAATATGGTACCGGGGGGAGAAAAAACATTTAAATCCATTGACACAACAGAATTCGTAAATTCTCTCGATGTTTCTGATATGCCTTCATTATGAAAAACTTCCTGTACATCATCGAAACGGAAGTATTACCGATAAGGAAAAAGGCAAATAAGTATTCATATTGCGAAATTCACTTATTTCAACAAATTTACAATTCGGCTTTAAAAGACTACAGCTTTGGGTAAGATTAATGTCTAATACTCATTTTACTATCAATAAAGCTCAAGGGTGAACATTCCAATGTTGTGGAGTGAATTAAAAAAAAAAAAAGTCCAGCTTGTTGGACAAGTACAAAATTAATTCGTATTTGCATCCTAAACCGGAACACCGGATATGCTTTATAAGAATGTGCTTTGAATAAGTTGCATGCTACATAAATGAGATTATATTTTTTTCAGTTCAGAAAGCAAATAAAAAACGCCCAAGTGAAGCAGGTCCTTTTCAGGCTGTATTTAAATAACTCGTAAGTAGCGTATCGTTTCGTATGTACGTCAGAATTAGGTTCTCATGAAGAATCTTTGGTATGGTTCATCACCTTCGTTTTCAGTCCGTTGTTCTCCAGGGAAATTTAGTTTTTCCACAGAGAAACTGAAATAAACGTCATTTTTTATGTACTGCTGTGTCAATTACGATGTGTCGAACTTTTATCCGCCACTGTAGTTAATACTGTATGTTTTTGCCCCACGTTTGCTCAAAGCTAATCTATGCCTGCCTTCCGCTCGGTTGTCTGTGCAGTGTTTGATGGGCGGGATTAGTCGTCTGAGGTACAACAGGCCATTTCCCTAACAGAGCCGACGGCCAATTTGAGACGGTGATTTGCGCTCGCATGGCGAGGGCCACTTAACGCGGGCCGGCGTGTTCTCGGTCCGTTCCACGAGGTATCAGCACGACTCCCACGTTCCTTCTGATAGGCGCAGCGGAAGCACCGCAGCAGGAAGGACCACGTAGAATGACCGCACGGTAGGGGAACGAGCAAGGCAATTTTCGTCTCTTGTTATTCAGATAAGAAGGGAAGGCGTGGCCGCAATGCTAATGGCTTTACTCGCTGTATTCCATTACAAGCGATTCCATTTACGTTCCTAAATTACATCGGAGAGAACAGACTATCGACAATAAAAATCTAAAATTATTCTTTCATAGCTGCTTTATTTCCTTTGTGGCTTCTACAAAAAAAGAGATGCAATTGACGAGTCTCGTATAGAACGGGTCTTGACGCACCAGAGCTACACCTACGAATGTCGCGACAACACGCTCCACTTGATACAACATGATGTATACATACGAATTTATTCAAACTTAGTCTTAAATATTACTGCAGCAACTTCAGTTTTTGGGTATACACAGCCGTGGAATTGTATCATGATGAAAAAGACCGCTTCAGCTGTATGATAAATATGTATTCTAAATTGGACTACCGACCTCTTGACGGTAGAACATTTTTATCATAATTGCACGGAGAATGTTGGGTCATCTACTGGTTATCGCTTAAGCTAAATTATGAAATAAATATGTATCCCCGAAGAAGTGGGTTTTACGCCGCGAACTAGTTGGACTACAAATAACTATTTATCACACAGCTGTAGAGATATTCTTCATCATGTTACTAAAATACAGAGTGCTTAAAAAGTCCGGGAACACTTAAAAAAATTACTGTAGCCGAATGAGTAGCATTACAAAGCCACAATATAGATAATTTTAAAGAGTAAACTTGTAAGTTGTTCAGTTCTTATTTTAAACGTTTCTTTTTCATTTTTATGTTTATATGTACAGTCTTTGCAACAACATTTGTAGAGCTGCCTTTTCAACTATCTCCTTCCGAAGCTCTAGTATTTTCTTTGCATTCACTATGATCCCGTCTATTAACATGAGTTTGTATGCAAAATCCAAACAACTCATTGCATCTTCCGAGCTACCTAGTGTTTTGTAGTTGCTAATTATTGTTTTTCTTCGTCGATTTTCCGTTCTCTTACAGCTTATTAAAGCACACAACTGAATAACAGTGGTGACACACCCAGATATTACACACATCAAAACAAGTTTTGCATCACCCCTTTACCAAGGGTTTCGGAACCTGAACAGAAAATTGGAATAGATATCAACATAAACATCGTTGCCGCCTTTTTTATTGATAATGAAAACCACACATTGCACGTTGTACCACCATACAACGAGACCTTCAGAGGTGGTGGTCCAGATTGCTGTACACACCGGTACCTCTAATAACGAGTAGCACATCCTCTTGCATTGATGCATGCCTATATTCGTCGTGGCATACTATCCACAAGTTCATCAAGGCACTGTTGGTCCAGATTGTCCCACTGCTCAACGGCGATTCGGCGTAGATCATTCAGAGTGTTTGGAGGGTCACGTCGTCCATAAACAGCCCTTTTCAATCTATTCCAGGCATGTCGATAGGGTTCATGTCTGGAGAACATACTGGCCACTCTAAACGAGCGATGTCGTTATCCTAAAGGAAGTCATTCACAAGATGTGCACGATGGGGGCGAGAATTGTCGTCCATGAAGACAAATGCTTCGCCAATATGCTGCCGATATGGTTGCACTGTCGGTCGGAGGATGGCATTTCCGTATCGTACAGCCGTTACGGCGCCTTCCATGACCACCAGCGGCGTACATCGGCCCCACGTAATGCCACCCCAAAACAGCAGGAACTTCCACCTTGCTGCACTCGCTGGACAGTGCGTCTAAGGGGTTCAGCCTGACCGGGTTGCCTCCAAACACGTCTCCGACGAATGCCTGGTTGAAGGCATATGCGACGCTCATCGGTGAAGAGAATGTGATTCAATCCTGAGCGGTCCATTCGGCACGTTGTCAGGCCCATCTGTACCGTGCTGCATGATGTCGTGGTTGCAAAGATGGACCTCGCCATGGACGTCGGGAGTGAAGTTGTGCATCATGCTGCCTGTTGCCCACAGTTTGAGTCGTAACACGACGTCATGTGGCTGCACGAAAAGCATTATTCAACATGGTGGCGTTGCTGTCTGGGTTCCTCCGAGCCATAATCCGTAGGTAGCGGTCATCCACTGCAGTAGTAGACCTTGGGCGGCCTGAGCGAGGCATGTCGTCGACAGTTCCTGTCTCTGTGTATCTCCTCCATGTCAGAACAACATCGCTTTGGTTCACTCCGAGACGCTTGGACATTTCCCTCGCTGAGAGCCCTTCCTGGCCCAAAGTAACAATGCGGATGCGATCGAACAGCGGTATTGACCGTCTAGGCATGGTTGAACTACAGACAACACGAGCAGTGTACCTCCTTCCTGGTGGAATGACTGGAACTGATCTGTTGTCGGACCCCCTCCGTCTAATAGGCGCTGCTCATGCATGGTTGTTTACATCTTTGGGAGCGTTTAGTGACATCTCTGCACAGTCAAAGGTACTGTGTCTGTGATAAAGTATCCATAGTCAGCATCTGTCTTCATGAATTCTGGGAACTGGCGTGATGTAAAACTTTTTTTCATGTCTGTATATGAGTGCGTCATGACTGTTCTTTCGGACATTTCCAAAAGAACAGACACCACGCCGAATCCTCAGCTGTGTTACATATTATGTATATTTAAGGAGAAGGGAGAAGAGAGAAAAGGAAAGCGAAGCGACAATTGATATCAGCTTCGTCAGGGCTTTGTGCGGATCCAGCGCTCGTCGCCGCTGATGCTGCACGAAGTCATGGTGCAGATGGTATCAATTGTCTCTTCCCATTCCTTTTATCTCTTCTCCCTTCTCTTTAAATTTACATAATATGGACTCCTGATACAATTTGGAAGGGACTAGAAGCTGTCCCAAGAAATTTAAATATAGACACTGTGCTTGCGAAGGTTTGTTTAGTTATTTCCAGAGTTTTCAAAACGATTAAAATTGCATTTGTAGATTTATTAAAGGAAATGTAATCAGGCGAAAGGACAGTAGATGGGACAAGGTTGTCCGCTGAATTCCAAGAAAAGAGGAAAGATCTAGGTGCAGACTTAATGGAAGGTTTATAAATGACATTACAAAACTTATAAGGCTGGAATTATCGCGTATCGCTGAAGAACGTAATTAATGTTAAAGTTAGAGCTTGCCTTAATTCGTCAAAGAATGCCAGTTGGCCACTAATGCTGCTGATGTCAAAGATGACCCTCGGCGTTCTCTTAATGTAAACAGCAGGCCATGCTCAGTTCATCGTGGCCACATGTCGTATTAAGATCGTGTTGCGTGCAGAGATAATCTTTTGCTGGTTAGATATGTGTACTATCGTTGGTTTCCAGATCGACCCTTCGCTCGTCACAAGGTCTTCGAGAGTCGTCTCCAGTTCTGCCTCTTTTGGTAATAATACTTTTTCGACGACTTTCTGTTATCCGCTCATGTCAATATTATAAATTCCTATTTATTTGTTATTTCACTTAACTTTTAAAGCATTTTATTAGCTTCTATGTCACCACTTTCCTCTGCCTGCATGTCCCACTTGTAACTTGCCTCTGCTCTATTTAAGTGTCACCCCCTGGCACGTCTCAGCAGTAGTCCTGTGTCCCTTCAGGACACCTGACATGTACGTTCAGGTAACATATGTCAGTTAATTATACATGACTTCATACAATACAGTATCCATGTTATTACGATGTTTATTGACAAGTTATTTTTCAACATTATTGGCTTTACGTAGCAAGTATCTAGTTTAACAGAAGGTGAGCTGACGCTACATTACGTTTGAATTTGCTGCTTTTATGTTGTTAACGATGCCTGCTACTATATTCTTCTGTCTCTGGCTAATCCTGTTAAATTTTGTTGTTTGATACAATATAGATACCACTGGATAATGACCTTGGGGATCGAATCCGGTCCTGTTTTTAAACTAAAAATTACGGTGCAACTGGTGCTGACATTTTATTCAAAAAGCATCTAACACACCGCTTGTCATTTTCCGTAGTTTTCGTAAACCACTGTACGTGAATGCTGGGAAGATTCCTTCTTTACCACTGCCAACGTACACAAGTACTTCTTCTTAATTTATACCCTTCTTTCGTTGTTTTCCTTTAGCAATAAAATTTGTATTTCTAGCATTTGTATAGGTACCATGGACTTTTGATTGAAAGTCTTGATCGTCTGATTGAACAAGCCAAAGCATACCGAATATCAAAAAACAAAATCTATTTAACTTCGGGCAGTTAACTTAGCAATACTCTTAAACTGTTATTTAACAGTCGCAGCTAGCTTAATGTCATTTACGAAAGGAAATCTGTAACAAGCCCGTGACGCTTAATAACCATTACCGTACGTCGTTTGTATGCTGTAGAAATGTGCAGCAGCTTCCAATTGTAATCTTCCATCTCTTACCAAATAATCTGAAAGGACATTTCTCTTACTTTAAAATATCTGTAATGTGCGCAGCAAAGTAGAAACCACTGTAAAAGGGAATTTATGTTTAAATGGTGAGCGGTAAAGCCATAATTCTTCCGGAACAAAGAGAGATAACGCCGGGCAAGCGTATCTAAATCGCCGTGGAGTACAAAGCCACGCCACAGGTCTCGCCGTAATAGAAATACCAGGGATAACACTCATGCGCTAATTAACGCCGAGCCAAGACTGTGTAGCGATTGTGCTCGCGTAGTAACTCAGAAGAGTGTGCATTCCAGTTGTTTTCGTGCGAGTGCTCCAGTCTGCGGAAAGAATCTCACGTTCCTTTCGTGATGCAATACTTCCACATAATATCAACACTTCAAAAATTGTGGGGTTTACCGATGACATTATAATTCTGGAACAGACGACAAGGGACGTGGAAGATCAGGTGAAGGGAGTGTACAGTGCCTTGAAAAGAAGTTATAGGATGAATGTCAAAAAAAAGTAAAACAAAGGTAATGAAACGTAGCCGAATTAAACTGGGTGACAGTTAGGAAATTAGATTAGAAAAAGGAACTCTAAAATCAGTAGATTCATTCCTTTGACCTAAAACCAAAATCTGGACAAGTTAGAGAAAATTTCTCTTCTTTGTAATTGAACGTCAGAGTGTATACATATACGTACAAGATGTTCACTAAAATTATCAGCAAACAAAGAAGAGACATTGAATTTTAGTGAAGCAAAGGAGGAAGGAGATTTTAGAATGAGCACATTATCAAGGACTATCTGCAAGCCGTGAATGAAAGTATGGACCAGAGCAACAAGTATGCACTAACACTTTGTCTAAGATTAACAGATTTAAAAAAGAAAAAAAAAAAAGCTTTCGACTCAGTTTCGATCAAAGATTTTCATCCCCCCTTTGAGAAGTATGGAATCGATTCAATCTATATTAGAGTACCAAAGAATAAATACGTGAACATTCCATTGCAGTCATCAGGATTATAGCAAATTCTCAATTGAATTGGGAGTCAACCAGGGAGATTTCGTATCATCAAAACTAATCTCAGCTGACCTAGACGTAGTGACTGGGAGAATGAAGAGGGAATACGTGTTAATGGAACGCATTTGGATCACGTTCATTTTGCCGTTTTACCGTTTTAGACATATAATGTTGAGACATGGACAATTAATAGCGAAATCCAAGGATTGCACAGCCAACACGTGTCTGAAAGGAAAACTCAACAATGAGAAGGTATTACCATTTTTGATGTGTGGTAGTGAATCACGGAGTTTTAGTGTGGAAAACCATTAAAAAAGCTGGGGTTACACAGCTAGTTTGGAGAGATGCACATTGGTAATTATTAGGAGAGACAGGAAAACAAACGAATGCCTTAGGGAGCTGACTGGAGTGGAAACTTGATTGATAATGCCTATAATGAAACTTTTATGTATTAATTTATTCCACTCGATGAGCATGGAGGACATGGACGGTGATTTCGGGTAGTGGCGCCATGTGGACGTGCCCAGATAGTCCGCGCAGTTGCGATAACACTGTAAGCATGAAACCGCGGGTTCGAGTCCCGGGCCGGTACACATTTTCATTTGTTGCCGCTGATTCTACGTAAAGTTACGATGCATCTGACATCAATGGCTCCTTTCCTTTCCATTCTCCCCCTCTTCACCTTCAATTTACATAAAATCGTTCAGTGTCGTCTACAAAATCTAGATATCCAAACGAATTCCATTAACACGTATCTCTTCTTCATTCTACCAGTTCGCGAAGGACTGTATAATACTATATTACACAGCCAATTTTTTAATTTGTTTGCAGGTTATGTGTCTGTAGCACAGCAGACAATAAAATCGCTGCGGCACAGTACCATAATATGTCGTCGGAAGGGCCTAGTCAACATGGCACAGCCGACTGATAAAGTGGAGTATCATGTGGTGATCCGTTTCCGGCATCAACGGGAATGTTGCAACCGAGTTAGGACAATTCAAATGGCTTCTTTAGCTACCCTCATGCCCCGCCTCCTCTCCACGCCCCAAGCACTGGTCACGCCTACAATCTCGAAAAGAGACAAAAGGCCTGAAGTCGCCGCTACTGCGCTGCAAGTTGCCGAGTTACCCGCTTACACTGGCAGGGGAGTCCCTTGTCGGCGGCGCCGCACGTAGCCGATGTATGCGGCCGGCAGCGCCTCTTATCGCGAGCAAGTGCGCGCTAATGCGCGACACGCTCTTTACAGCGGCGTGACGCACAAAACGCTGGCCGGTCTACTCTCTGATGCGTACCGCCCGTTCACTGCTAGCTTCGCAACGCGGCAGCGGCAGTCGCCAGAAACCGTGCATTACAGGAAATAAATTACCAAATCCTCTACGAGTGTACAGTAGTCACATTTGGCAAACTGGCTTGTGACGCACCATCCCGAAACTGAGCTATGTAAATGTTAACCGCCTTTGCTGCCTTGAATACTGACCTTCCCAACACCGATAACTAAATATGAGGGGCGTTCGGTAAGTAACGAAACACTTTTTTTCTTGGCCAATTTCAGTTGAAAAAATATGGAGATTATTGTGGGACTACTTGGAATACTCCCTCTTCAGCGCCTATACTTTCATGATATTCCGATAGGTGGCGGCGTTATACGTAGCCTTCATAATGGGGTCTCTAACGGAGGTACGTTAAAAGCAGAGAGCTGTCATTGGGTTTCATTTTAGCGAAAAACCAGAGCATCGCACATATTCATAGGCCCTTGGAGAACGTCTGCGGAGACCTGCTTGTGAACAAAAGCACGGTGAGTCGTTGGGTGGGCCGTCTCTCATCACCGCAAGATCACGAAGACCTGTCCGATATCCCGCGTGCCGGCCTGCCACGCACAGCCGTTACTATTGTAATGTTGGAACGTGCGGATACCCTCATTCGAGGTGCTCGACGGAACACAATCGAACACCTCGCTGCGCAACTGGACGTCTGTTTTGGTAGTGGTGACAGACTCGTCCACTCAGTTGGAGCACTCAAAGGTGTGCGTCCACTGGATCCTTCTACCCCTAACAGGAGACCATAAAGGGCAACGAAGACCATTAGTACGTAATTGATTAGACGTTACGAGGCTGAGAGTGCCAATTTTAGTCGAACATCGTCACAAGCAACGGAACATGGGTTCATTACTTCGAACGGGAAGCAAATTGGCAATACACAAAATAACGCCACATCGCCTCTCCTACGAAGAGAAAGTTCGAAGCCGCATCCTCAGCTGGTAAAGCCACGGCCATGGTCTTCTGGAAATCTGAAGGGGTTATTCTGTTTGATGTCCGCCCTCGTGATGCAACGATCAACTCTGGAGTTTGTCCGCAGCTCGTGGTCGTGTGGTAGCGTTCTCGCTTCCCACGCCCGGGTTCCCAGGTTCGATTCCCGGCGGAGTCAGGGATTTTCTCTGCCTCGTGATGAGTGGGTGTTGTGTGATGTCCTTAGGTTAATTAGGTTTAAGTAGTTCTAAGTTCTAGGAGACTGATGACCATAGATGTTAAGTCCCATAGTGCTCAGAGCCATTTTGAACGCTGGAGTTTATTGTGCTACCCCCAAGAAATTGAAGAAATGACTTCAGCGTGTTCGTCGCCACAAAAATCCAAACGAGCTTCTTCTCCATGACAGCGTAAATCTACACGACCGACAGGAGCTCACGAAACTTTATTGGACTGTTATTGCTCATCCGCCATAGAGACCGGATCTCGCACCTTACGGCTTCCATCTGTTTGGCCCAATGAAGGATGCACTCCGTGGGAAACAGTATGTGGATGATGAGGAAGTTGTTGATACAGCGAGACCTTGGCTCTGACATCTTCTAGAAGAGTGGTACCATGCAGACATACATATCCTGCCAGTAAGGTGACCCAAGGTCGTCAGATCGGATCGAGATCTTGTTGAGAAATAGGGTTTTGTAGTCACAAGAGTGGGGAATAATATGGTGTGGTGAAATCCTGAATAAAACCCAACTTGCTTTCAGAAAAATAGTGTTGCATTATCTACTGAACGCCCCTCATAACTGGGTTGTTAGACTCACGATAAAATGTTGATCCTCAGATTCAAGAGAAATTTACTACCTGTGACAAATCAGACTCTTCTAACTACTCATTTGCCAAAGAGTCAACATTCGTTCAAAGGGCTGCAATGTAAAGGAATATAAAACGGTTCAAATGGCTCTGAGCACTATGGAACTTAACTTCTGAGGTCATCAGTCCCCTAGAACTTAGAACTACTTAAACCTAACTAACCTAAGGATATAACACACATCCATGTCCGAGGCAGGATTCGAACCTGCGACCGTAGCGGTCGTGTGGTTCCAGACTGTAGCGCCTAGAACCGCTCGGCCACCACGGCCGGCAAAGGAATATAAACACCAGAAACTGCACAACAATAAACCCAGATAAACGACCAACTCTTCTGTTCACTTACGTGTCCCACAAACAAATATAACAGGACAAACTGAAATGCAGAGACAACAAAAATACCTGAAACCATTTTAAGATAGTAATAGATATTAAACTTAAATCCAAAGTTACATTTTTAGAGTAATGTCCAGAAATTACTGACATTTTGTCTTAACTCAGGTAGTTGCTAAAACTTTGCTAAGTCTCAGTAACATCCTTAGCATCTCCTATATTCTTCTGGAAACTAGTCGCATTAACAGGAAACTACGGTTCCTCAAGTCCTTTGAATTCCTTTTTCTCACCTGTAAACTAACTGCGAGTTCCCTTCAGAATTGTACCTTGAGTTACGCAGATGGCATCTCCCCGCTTTCACGCCATTCTGCATAGAACTCCCGGTCGCTTCTTTTGTGCAGCGTGCCCTTTGGCGCATGAATGTCCCTAGGCGCACTCCACGCTGCCCCGTCCTTCCTTTGGCGGCCAACATCATCCTAGCACCGACTAATTACGCTCCCTTCCAGCTCCCGTTCCCCGATACTGTTCCTTGTTTTGATCGGTTGTCTCACAAACATCTATACAGACGTGATCACATTGCTCACTCGGCTCCCTGCTACCCCGCCGCCTTGCCAGCTCCTCCTAGGTGACTTTCTCAGCATAGGTATCGTCTGGAAACCACAGCACTTTGCAGCTGCCGACCCACCTCCATTCGATGTTTCAAAATAGCCTAGGATTTCCCATAACCGTCGTGTAGGCTACGTATCAAACGTTGCCAAGAACGGGTTAGGTTTGCTGTATCCTGCATTCCCAGAGAACCCTCACCCAGCGTTACATAAGCCAGTCTTCTAGCTTCCCAGGAACGCGACATTATATGCGTCGTTCCCTCTCTTTTGCCGAAGACCGTTATCCAAGGAGATAATCTGCTTACAGTCAAGGTAGCTGGTGGAGCTTATCGATGTCTTCAGAATAAAGCCTCACTAAATGATTCGCCATGGGATGAGCCGAAAGCGTCGAAGGGATAGCTTTTCACAAATAACGAAACTGGTACGGAAAAACAACACGTGCATGAGGGGGCATACTGGGCGCTGGAAGTCAAAATCCGCTGTAAATATAAACGAGACACCAACAACACGTAAATTCGATAAACAAATTAGTCATACCTAGGAAAAATCTCGCTAAGATCTTGTAACGGTGTGCGGACATTTGCCACGGCGGACATTTGCGACGATTTTACCTGCTCCGAATGGTTGGGCCCCTTGTCTCCCCCTCCTCCTGCTCCTTCTCCTCCTCCTCACTCGCCGCCCGACCCGCAGTAAAAGTACTTACTGAGCCTTTCCGCTGGTTTTCTTAACATAGGTCCAGAATCTCTACGGATATTTCACCACATTTGTAGAGAGAGTTTCGTTGTGGAAACTATTAAATGCATCTCGCATTGAAATCCGCACCAAATTTTGAGCCACAGTAGAACTTCGCCAATCTTTGAGATTTTGCGCTCGTATAAATTATATGTGCCTTTTTCGGTGCCCCTGCAGCAGCTTTCTGTCGTTTTTTGCGTGCCGTGGGGGATCAGTTCCGTCTGATATTAATTTATTTGGTATGAATCTCTCGATTGCTGTTGATACTATTTCCTTGAACTTAAGCCACATACGGTCTTCACTTACATAGTTTGGAAGGATTGGAGACTGTCTCTTAGAAAGACGTCAACCGAATTTTTAGTTGCTTTTATAAACATATATATTTCGAGTTTAGTTTTGGTGAATTTCTTTGTTACGGAATTGAGGCTCTCTACGACTGTGTGTTCACAAATCCCTGTATCCTACATGATGCTCAGGATTATTTGTGGCTAAGAGGTCAAGTGTGTTTTCGTAACCATTTACAATTTGAATGGCCTCGTGAACTAATTGTTCGAATTAATTTTAAAAAAAGCATTTAGAACAATTACTGAAGTTGTATTCTATCTACAGTAGGGTCTGAAAATGTATTTTTGTCAACATACGGAATGTAGACTGAAGTCACTGCCAACTATAATTGTATGAGTAGGGTACCTATTTGCGATGAGACTCGAGTTTTCTTTGAAATGTTCAGCAACTGTTTCATCTGAGACCGGGAGTCGGTAAAAGGAGCAAGTTATTAATTTATTCTGGTTGCCAAATATAACCTCTGTCCATACTAAGTCACAGGAACTACCTGCTTCAATGTCGCTTGTGAGCTGGAACACACATTACATTACTTTTCCTTAAGTTGTGCTTCTTGTTTCCGTTGTAGTGGAGATCATTACAATTACGGCTTTTTCCTCCAAAACCTAGGATGCTTTCTCTGTGACCCTGTTAATACCAGAGCTAAACATGGTAGAACAACAACGTACGTTACAATCATAGCATTCTGTATTACTTCATTTCCTTATTTCTAATATTTTAAAATTGTACGTCGACATTAGATGACTCGTCAATCATAGATGTTCTTATCTCTGTTTATGAACGTACTTGCAACATTTTTTTTAACATTGTCCCGCTACACTTTATTAACTAATGTTTCGCCGGAAGGGATATCGGATTTTAGATAGCAAATTAATATGGAGTATGTCGTTCTTTTTTTCAAACATTCACATACCCATTTCTTCTTTCCTTATTGTCTTTTTGGCATGCAGTTGTAGTAATTAAAGTAGGCACAAATGCAGCGATCAAAAAGAAATGATTAGCGTACATTCGCATTCTCTTTACAGCATTCCTTTCTTGTTGCTCCCATGGCGTTGGACCGTTTCTATCGCAATCAGTAAGCGTGAAAGGAAGCTACCGTACAGACAGAGGGATCTATATTTATACTTGGCAGAACTAATTACATACTGACATAATCGTCGTGATTGCTTTCGTTTCCCAAAAGATATAAATATTTCGATTTCGGAAAAGAAGCTCTGTATTTGGCCAAGATGCCGAAGAAGAAGGTCCCTTACGTACTGGTTGTATCGAGTAAGATGTGGAGACGGTGGTTTGAAAGCGGGCAGAAGGAGTACGAGGAAGGGCGTCCCTTACCTGAGGGATCGCTACTCAAGCTACCTGGCGAAGGGGCAAGTGTGGCAAATGTCCAGCGTGGCAAATGTCCGGCATTCCTTGTAACACTGGTCTTATAATGACCTACATCTGGTGAGGGAGAGAGTCCACAAGTTCGAGGGTTGCTCAGAAAGTAATGCACCGCATTTTTTTCTTCAACTATTCTTTATTAAATATTACAAGAATGGCACATACGAAAGTATGGTGTCTTATCTACACACCTTATTTTTCCGCGTAGTCCTGGTGGCGGACGCTCGTCCACCAGTCAGGCTACTCAAAGGTTTCTTGCCGCCTAACAGAAGACCATGAAGATCAATGAAGGATCAACTACGCAGGATTGCTTGCGCTTTACGAGGCTGATCGTGACAATCTTTTGTACAATATCGTCGCGGGCGACCCTTGGAGTGGCGCTATTATCACCTCTCCTCCGAAGAAAACCTTGAAAGCAGCGCCATCAGCCGGTAAATTCATGGCGACGGTCGGCTGGGACTCAGAGGGGGTTATTCTGTTCGATGTACTCCTTCATGGAGCAACTATCATCTCGGAAGTGTACTGTGCTACCCTCAGGAAACTGATGAAACCAGTTCAGCGTGTTCGTCACCACAAAAAAGCAAACCAAGTTCTCCTTCTCCATCCCGACGCAAGGCCTCGCACAAACTTGCACACCCAAGAGCAGCTCACAAAACTTCATTGGACTGTTCTTCCTCATCCACCCTGCAACCCGGATCTCGTACTTTCCTACCTCCATCTATCTGGTGCACTCAAGGATGCACTCCGCGTGAAGCAGTACGTGGCTGATGGGGAGGTTACTGAAGCAGCAACACTTTGGTTCCGACGTCGGTCAGTAGAGTGGTACCTTGCGGGCATACAGGTCGTGCCAATAAAGTGCCGTAAGGCCGTCACATTGAACGGAATTATGTGTGAAACACGATTTCGTAGGCAAAAGAATGGGGAAGAGTATGATGCACTGGAATCATGTGTAAAACCAACCTGCTTTCAGAAGAAAGTGTTGGCTTACTTACTGAACGTCCACCGTACTTCACGCGGTTACACTGAAACATTAATCATTGCTTATCAAAGCATTTCGTACACTTCATACCAGTTTGACGTTTGCTTCATGACTCGTTCATGGAATCACTAGTGTTGTAATTTTAATGGTTCAAAAATGGTTCAAATAGCTCTGTACACTAGGGGACTTAACATCTGAGGTCATCAGTCCCCTAGAACTTAGAACTACTTAAACCTAACTAACCCAAGGACTTCACACACTCCCATGCCCGAGGCAGGATTCGAACCTGCGACCGTAGCGGTCGCGCGGTTCCAGACTGAAGCTTCTAGAACCGTTCGGCCACACCGGCCGGCAATTTTAATGGCCACCAGTGTATTAAAACCAACGGAAGTCGTGCTGTTGACCTGATATGCATATCCAGCTGGTATAGGAGACATGTCTCCACCATTTCTTGTAGTTGCACTGATTCCAGTGGTTAGCACACTGGACTCGCATTCGGGAGGACGACGGTTCAATCCCGTCTCCGGCCATCCTCATTTAGGTTTTCCGTGATTTCCCTAAATCGTTTCAGGCAAATTCCGGGATGGTTCCTTTGAAAGGACACGGCCGATTTCCTTCCCAATCCTTCCCCAACCCGAGCTTGCGCTCCGTCTCCAATGACCTCGTTGTCGACGGGACGTTAAACACTAACCACCACCACCACCACCGCTGATTACATATAGAATACTTAAGAATTGATCACTGTCCATTGGTTTCATTGGTCTTTTTAGACTTATTGTACCACTTTTATTGCAACGAGGACGCTATAAAGACTCATCGTAGATTAGTTATAACAGTTACTGCTCTTTCATTGGTTAATAACGAGACGAAAATAAACGTCAATTAACTAGTACTCTCCGGTTTTACCCGCTATAAAAGAAAATCAGCTTACACTTTATAAGAAACGTACTTAGCAAGAGAACAGTTTTACCTATAGCTGCAATGGCAGCTATCGAGTAGACTTGGACGAATTCACGATTTCATGTCATCATTGCCTTGTAAACGGGCAATACAAATAATAAAATAATGTATCGCGCACAGAAGCAAGTCAACCATTTTAAAGTTATTTATCGGCCGACAAACATAACTAAAGCAATTACAAAGGCTCATTTGCTCATTTATCATCATTACCTCCCCCCCCCCTTCCCCCCTCCCCCCCCCCCCCCCCACCCGCAATCCACGAAGCCGTCCCCAGAATCTTTCTACGACATCATCTTCTTTATCATTTATCATTTTACCAAGACAGTCTTACAATTTTCTTTTGCATTACCTGTCTGTATCTCCGTACGACTTTTTCATAATCCTTTTTCTTTGGGCTTCGCCAGGCTGCTAGCTTTTGCATTATCAAATCATGACCTCTTAGAAGGCATTGCACGACAGTGACATGGTTCTTTTTCGTTTATTCCCCTTTGTGCTTCACCAGCAGTATGTTTTCACGTTTCAAAATATAGCATTGTCGGTTATTGGTTGTAAACTTTATTTCTGATTGGTCAATTTCGATTTTTTAGTCATTTTAGAGCAACATTCAGATATCTCTATGCAACACGTTGCAACATATGTAACATACAAATAAATCCATCGGACCACATGTAGAGCCACTTACAAACATTAATGACGTATATATGCTGAATTAAGAGAGCAATGAAAATTCGTACCAAGGTCAGGATTCGAACCGGGGTCTCCTGCTCACTTGGCAGATACGCAGTGGCTTCGCACAACGACACAGACTACCCTAGCACGGCTCCCTCCTCAATCCAAATTTCCATTCACGCCTCGTCCTGCTCGGTATACCCCATGAACTCAAACATCGTTGCAGAGGCTCTCCAACTGTACTGGAATAGCACCTCAGCATCGAACAAAAGGGGGTGTAGTGGCCAGTGCATCTGCTAGAGAGCAGGAGATCCAGATTCGAATACAGGCCTTGGTACAAATTTTAATATGTCGCTTCAGTATGCGTATATACATCACAGACGTTTGAGATTTGAAATGGTCTCTGGCTCCATATAGTTTCATGAACTTAAAGCACCTATGTCTGGGTTTCAGGTAGGATCCCCGTTTCTTTCGACAATGAAGTGCTATTCAAATACAGCTGGAGAGCCTATGCAATGCTGCTCGAGTTTTGGAGGGCTGAGGTGTGAATTGAAATTTGGATTGAGGAGAGAAGTGTGCTAAAGTAGTTCACGCAGTTGTGCAAAGCCCCTGTGTCCAGGTTTTGTAGTGGTTAGAGTATCTGTGTAGTGGGCAAGAGTGCCAAGTTCGAATCCTGGCTCTGGTACAAATTTTCATTCGTCGCTTCAGTCGGCGTAGATGCCCGACACTTGAAATGGTGTCTAGGAGCATACAGTTTCATTTGACATAAACATTAACACGATCAGTATCAAATAGGAACAGAATGTTTATCATGCATTCACGTAGTATATAGCTAAAGTACGTATTTTTACATCAAGCCACTGAAACCTACATCATTTCATACATGAACATCAACTTGTTCTCTCGATATATTGACAAGTTTGATATTGGCGATAACTTTGTAATAACTGAAGAGTAGGCAGCTCTTCAGAGTCTGAAATTAACAGCCAAGTGAGGATGATTATTTGAAAAAAATTCGCCGTACAAACATAATTATGTACATACACAGTTCATCCAAAATCTCGGTCCCATGGATACCAAGACTTTTGAGAATATGTTAATTTCAAATTCAAAGTCGGATAACAAACGTCAAAAGAAAAATGTATCGTGTGATATAATTAAGAATTAGTAACTTTCTGATTTTTTCTTTACTTCTACTGTGCCAAATTTCATGAGTCTACGGCAAGGGATATTATCCCAGGCGTTTTAATGAATCTGTTTGAGAGTATAAAAATATGTGACATAAATGGTCGTATCTTTTGACTGCGTTGACTTACAAGCTTGATTTTTTACACCACCAAAGGACTACAGACCTCAGTAAGTGTTATAAAAATGGTTAAAATGGCTCTGAGCACTATGTGACATAACATCTGAGGTCATCAGTCCCCTAGATTTAGAACTACTTAAACCTGATTAACCTAAGGACATCACACACATGCATGCCCGAGGCAGGATTCGAACCTGCGACCGTAGCGGTCGCGTGGCTCCAGACTGAAGCGCCTGGAACCGCTCGGCCACAACGGCCGGCAGTAAGTGTTATAAATTTCAACTTTATACGGGCCCAATTCCTGAGAAGAAGGGGTGTTAATAGACGGACAGACAGACAGTATGATAACAAACGACAAAATTTTTTTTCGTGTGATGTAATCACAGAGTAACAATTTTGGGATTTTTTTCTTGGATTGTAGTGTGAAACCTCGCTTCTTCCTAAATTTCGTGATTCTATGTCAACGAAAAGTCCCTGCAGGTTTTGATGAGCGAATTTGCGTATATCAAAATATGTAACATATATGGCCGTATCTTTTAATTCCATTTACCTAGAAGCTCCATTTTTATACGTCGCCAAAGGACCGTACACTTTAATATGCGACATACATTTCAACTTGATACGTCTACAGCTTCCTGAGATACGGGTTTTAAACAACTGGACAACCAGACAGGTGGAAAACAAACCAATGCTGCAAGGGTTGCATATTTACAGATCTACGTATGGTACCCTAAAAATGTGCTAAACTGACAAGGAGAACTGTACTGGACCAACTTAAAAAATGTGATTACTAATGGAGTTAGAAATATGGAAGGAAGCCAAGTTGGACTAATTCTAAAATGAGACAGCTGTTTCAACTATTATGTCGGAAACATGTGTGGCTCACAGCATGTTCAGGTATTGAGAATGCGACTAGCGGTTGCTAAAATGTTTGCCGACCCCTGATTTATGACTCGCCTGGAGGAAACATACGTCGAAAAACTATGCCAGGCCGAGCAGTTTTCACCTTGCCCTCGTAACATTGAAAGACTGAGCTCGAGATCGAACCTGTGGTTGTGTTCTGTGCTTTTCCGCAGTTGCGTCTCACACGCAGCACACAGCTTCTCCGAAACGTCGGCATGAAATGGACTGCGCAGAGGCGCGTGCGCAGGTGCCAGCAGCTCGCCTACCCGGCCCTGGGACAAAGCGAGCCAACCACTTCCGTGCGGGCGTTATCGTAGAGTGACAGGTACAGCTGCCAGACGAGGGCGCCTGCGAAGTGCAGCGGTTCTCTCTGCCAGTGTGGTAGTAGCGACTCGTGTCAGTAAGTTAAAAGTTTCTTACACTTCCATGAAGAAATATGGTTTGATGCAGACGTAATTGTGACAGGGCAACATAGACCCTGAGAGATAGATGAGGCGTGAGAACGATGCCATTTCGTGTGGCTGCAACAATGCATGTCGACGGAGTTCTTGAATGCATTGCTACTGTACTGTCTAGGTATTGTATGCGTGTGGCACACACCATTCCCGCACTGCAGAAGTAGGGTGACGCTCTCATTTATTTCGATGATGTTACCTAGGGCTTAATTATTGAAGAAAATGTAGAGATCATTAACGTCCAGCTCCGATAAGGCAAGGGAGAGCAAGGGAAAAATACGTTTCAATGGAGCCATTTTCTGTAACATTGTGTTTCAGGCCTTTAATTTTTGTTACTTGATGAAGAATTAATTTCTCTTGTCGTATGAAATATACGTTGAAGAACCGTCCACTTTGGGTTAAGATTTCCATATAGCAGGCGAACAGACTTTTACAAGTCATTATCAGAGAGTAACATACTTGTGGCCTGATTCATCCAAGAGAAGTGCTCGACACCGTGTTTCTCGTCAGAAAGGTCACAGTTGGTAGTAACTGACGTGACGTTCAAAATGGTTCAAATGGCTCTGAGCACTATGGGACTTAACATCTGAGGTCATCAGTCCCCTAGACTTAAAACTACTTAAACCTAACTAACCTAAGGACATGTTGTTGTTGTTGTTTTTTGGGGAAGGAGACCAGACAGCGTGGTCATCGGTCTCATCGGATTAGGGAAGGGAGTCGGCCGTGCCCTTTCATAACCTCAGGACATCACACACATCCATGCACGAGGCAGGATTCGAACCTGCGACCGTAGCGGTGACGCGGTTCCTCACTGAAGCGCCTAGAAACGCTCGCCGATTACCGGCCGGCCGTGACGTTGTCAAGTGAAACTGATTTTATATCTGATATTTCCCAAGGAACCATTATAGACCATCTCCTGTTCTTAAGCTACATTGCCGGAAAAAATAGTACACCCTTTTAGAGGTTTACAGTTCATTCAAGCTTTATTGTTGCAACAGTGCTGTTGGAGTACATTAGATGATTACATTCACAGACGAATAGCAGAAGATGTTTTGAGGAACCAGGAAACATTCATATTAGTACGTGGCGTAGACTGTACGGACGGCAGTGCAGTTGTGAAACTTCGTGGCAGATTAAAACTGTGTGCCCGACCGAGACTCGAACTCGGGACCTTTGCCTTTCGCGGGCAAGTGCTCTACCAACTGAGCTACCGAAGCACGACTCACGCCCGCTGCTCACAGCTTTACTTCTGCCAGTAACTCGTCTCCTACCTTCCAAACTTTACAGAAGCTCTCCCGCTCGACTGGACACAAGTCCGGAGATCGTTCTGGCCAGGGAAGTGGTTGCATGTCTTGCAGAGCACTTTGAGCTTCACGGACAGTGTGTGGGCGAGCATTATCTTGTTGGAGCAACGCATCACCTTTCTATTGCAAGAACGAGTCTAACAACATTCTGCACGTATCGAGCGCTGATTAGCGGCCCCTTCAGAAACACCAGGAGAGCTTCTGTAAAGTTTGGAAGGTAGGAGACGAGGTACTGGCAGAAGTAAAGCTGTGAGTACCGGGCGTGAGTCGTGCTTCGGTAGCTCAGTTGGTAGAGCACTTGCCCGCGAAAGGCAAAGATCCCGAGTTCGAGTCTCGGTCTTGCACACAGTTTTAATCTGCCAGGAAGTTTCATATCAGCGCACACTCCGCTGCAGAGTGAAAACCTCATTCCGGCAGTGCAGTTGTTGAATAGCATCCAGTCGATCGTACAGATGACGAAAACTGTCCAGCGGGGATAGGCCTACGTTATGCCACGCCCGCTCGACTGTTCATGCAGTTCTGTAAGAGTTGTTGGTTGATGAGGCTCACGAATCGCTTCTCGTCCCATCATATCCAACACGTACTCGACTGGACACAAGTCCGGAGATCGTTCTGGCCAGGGAAGTTGTTGCATGTCTTGCAGAGCACTTTGAGCTTCACGGACAGTGTGTGGGCGAGCATTATCTTGTTGGAGCAACGCATCACCTTCCTGTTGCAAGAACGAGTCTAACAACATTCTGTAAGTATCGAGCGCTGATTAGCGGGCCCTTCACAAACACCAAAGGTGAACGAGAGTTGTGGCTTATCGCTCCCCGGACCATAAGGCCTAGGGTGGGGGCCAGTGCGTCCAGGGCGAATACACTCTACGAGAGAGGGCTCACCAGTTGCACGTGGTATGCGCAAACGAATATCGCTTGTGTGCAGGCAGAATATGCTTTCATCGTTGAAAACCACAGCGCACAGTTCCATGCTCCAAGTGGTCCACTGACGGCGCCAGACAAGCCTTGCACGTCGATGCTGTGGCGTGAGTGGAAGACTGGTTAGAGATGTGCGTGCCTGAAGATCCACTGCAACCGGTTCACAACAGTTTGAGTTCCCTCGCCTGGGCTCACAAACGCTGTTATCCATGCTGTGGTAGCTGTACGATCTGCCACAGCTGGCCTTACTATACGATTTCCCTGGCGGACGTCTGTGCTGTGTGGGCGTCCAGAACTTCGTCTACAGATGTGAGGACGTTCACACGACAACTGATACCAGCACCGTAGCTCAACTGACGCAGCACGTCTAACTCGTGAGGCAATTCTCCGAATAGACCAACCCGCTACTCGGAGGGCCACAATTTGACCACTTTCAAACTTGCTTAGTTGGCTGTTGCAAGTAGGAGTACGACGCCGTGGCATGGTTGACTGCTTGTTTTACACGTCTGCACCACAATGAGCCTTTTTTTCCCTTTATTGCTATTTCACACCTTACTATTTATGTAAGGTGTGAAGTGGTGTAGTCAACTTAAGTCGGGTGATGCTGAGGGAATTAGATTAGGAAATGAGACACTTAAAGTAGTAAAGGAGTTTTGCTATTTGGGGAGCAAAATAACTGATGATGGTCGAAGTAGAGAGGATATAAAATGCAGACTGGCAATGGCAAGGAAAGCGTTTCTGAAGAAGAGAAATTTGTTAACATCGCGTATAGATTTAAGTGTCAGGAAGTCGTTTCTGATAGTATTTGCATGGAGTGTAGCCATGTATGGAAGTGAAAAATGGACGATAAATAGTTTGGACAAGAAGAGAATAGAAGCTTTCGAAATGTGGTGCTGAAGATTAGATGGATAGATCACATAACTAATGAGGAAGTATTGAATAGGATTGGGGAGAAGAGAAGTTTGTGGCGCAACTTGACCAGAAGAAGGGATCGGTTGGTAGGACATGTTCTGAGGCATCAAGGGATCACCAATTTAGTATTGGAGGGCAGCGTGGAGGGTAAAAATCGTAGAGGGACCCAAGAGATAAATACACTAAGCAGATTCAGAAGGATGTAGGTTGCAGTAGGTACTGGGAGATGAAGCAGCTTGCACAGGATAGAGTAGCATGGAGAGCTGCATCAAACCAGTCTCAGGACTGAAGACCACAACAACAACAACAACAACATAAAGTGGGTTGGCAGCAGCACAGTACGCTGCTCTTCATCCACAGGTATTACAAAAGAAAATCAATGGAGACACAGAATATACATAACATAGAAAAAACAGTAGACACGGTAACGAAAAAACACGAAGCCGTTCGCAAGCGAAGAAAACCAAAGAAACTGTTAGCACTGAACACGGACACTGATGATGGAGACGACACGTGAACGATGGAGCGTGGGCGGCGAAAACACTGAGGCACAAACACGACGGGACACACACTTAAACGATGGCGATGATCTCCGGCGCGCGAATGTCCACTGAACGTGTGCGTGTAACAATGAGCCTTCTGGCTGTGAGCATTACCTATGAAAGGAAATACACAGATGGCGTTCTGTCAACTATGCCACCATGCCATCAGTTGGCGGACGACACTGAAACCGTTATACAGTACACCTGCTGTCCAACAGGTGGCATATAGTACACCTGCTGTCCAACAGGTGGCATATGCCGTCATCGGATCAAAACTGATATCGTCTTTTCAGGTGTGCTGTTTTTTTGTTTTGTTTTTTTTTGTTTTTTTTTTTGTTTTTTCGTCAGCGTATATAAAAGATGTGGAGACAATCCGAGCAGTCCTGTTTAGATTGTTTGCAGATGATGCCATTGTTTACCGTGCAGTAAAGTCATCAGAAGATAGAAACGAATTACGAAATGATTGAGAGAAGATATCTGCAGGGTGCAAAAAGTGGCAATTGACCCCCAACAATAAATAGTGTGTGGTCTTCCACATCAGCACCAAAAAAAAAATCTGTTAAATTTTTCGTTGCAATAAATAGCAAATCAAGTGTAGCCTTAGAAAGATCAGCTAATAAAATATTTTTGGACATTAATCACTGGTTCCTAGCCAATTCCTTGTCACTAAACTTTAAAAAAACACACTACATGCAGTTCAGAACTTGTAAGGGGTGTCCGACGAGTATATGCCTAACATATGATGACAAGCAGATAGAAGAAGTGGACAGTGTTAAATTCTTGGGATTACAGCTTGATAATAAATTCAACTGGGAAAAGTACACCACAGAGCTGCTGAAACGTCTTAACAAATCTCTATTTGCAATGCGAATTGTGTCAGACATAGGGGATATAAAAATGAAAAAGCTGGCATACTTTGCTTACTTTCATTCCATAATGTCATATGGGATAATTTTTTGGGGTAATTCATCAAGCCAAGCTAAAGGTTTCCGGGCACAAAAACTTGCAACAAGAGTTATATGTGGCGTGACCTCAAGAACATCCTGCAGAAGCCTGTTTAGGGAACTAGGGATGCTAACTACTGCTTCCCAATATATTTATTCTTTAATGAAGTTTGTCATTAAAAATATATAACTTTTTCAAACCAACAGCTCAATTCGTGGAATCAATACTAGAAATAAGAATAACCTTCACAAGGATTTAAAGTCACTTAGTCTTGTACAAAAAGGTGTGCATTATTCAGGAACACACATTTTCAATAACTTGCCAGCAGCCATAAAAAGCTTAACAACCGATGAAATTCAGTTTAAGAGAAGCCTAAAGGATTTATTGGTGGCCAACTCCTTCTACTCCATTGATGAATTTCTCAGTAGAACCAACTGACTTGTGTTTGTGTGTATATATATATAAGTACAATATAACTTCTGCACAATTTCAGTGCAGTAATGTGTTCATTGTAAATAAGTATTATAGTAGTTGTATTACACGTTTATTACTTTACAAATAAATAAATAAAAACTTTTTTATTTTGAATTCACTGCATTAGTATTTGTAAAATGATTCTTTCATGTAGTGTTCATTAAAAAATGACGATCATTCCACTTGGGACCTGTGGAATGGTACATTAGCTTATTTGTTTGAGTTGTAAATATTTGTCATGTATTGTTTTTCTGACATGTTCCACATCCTGGAGGACCTCCTCACTACGGATGAATTGGAATGAAAGTAAATCTAATCTAGTTACAAGATAAATCATACAAATGTAATGGTTGTAGATTCAACAAAATTGGAGGGCGCGCTGAAAAGTAATGCCTCTGAATTTTTTATTCTGTTTTGTGTATCGACTGAGACATTACATGTTACGCATATTACTCGGTCGATTTTACTGCTTCTCTGACAGAACTTGCAATCCTCAGCCACTAGAGGGCTCCGAATTGTAGCGTATAACACGGCGGTGTGTAATGTAGCTATGTCAGTGCCTGAGAAACCCTCAGAAAAGTGAAAGCATGAATTCTAAGACTTCGTCCAAATATGGAGCTCCCTCTCCTTCAGCATTACAATGCCAGACCGCACTTGAGCTCTGCAATGGAGGACATTGAAAAACTTCAATGAGGGACAGCGTGTTATGTGTTATCACGAAATAGGGGAGAGAGTGTCACTCTTGTGATAAGAGAATTGGATTGACAGCCATTAAAACAAAGGCATTCATCATTGCGGCCTGATATTTTCACATAATTTCAATCACTAACTTTCTCCTTTAGATAACAAAATATTTTGTTGACTCTCACCTATATAGTGATAATAACGATCGCGATAAAATAAGAGAAATCAGAACTTGCAGAAAAAGAAGTCTTCATTTTTCCCTTATGCTATTCGAGAGTGCAATGGTCAAGAAAGAATCTGTAAGTGTTTCTATGAAATGCAATTAGATACGGAGGTAATATAAATACAAACTGAAAAGTAAATATGTATGAGGCAGCATCATAATGCGTTAACCCGGTTACTATTTAATAGCTCGTTATTGTAAGCCGATGTTAAAGGAAAGGCGTTCCTGTACAGAATTTTGACGACATGTGTCGACTGCCTTATTGTTCCACTCTCTTTCCCGGTTTTGGACGAATCACTTTATTAAACTCCATTGAATAGTCTATGAAAGCCATATGTGTTTCCAGATTCATTTTGTGTATGATTTGTACTACAGTACACGAAATAAAATAGTCGAATATGAACACAAGTTTGTGCTGTGATTATAGATCCAGAAGTTCTCAATACAACTCTTGCCGCAGGAACAAAATTTTAGTCATCCCTATTCGGGCGAACTGGCAGTCAGTAGGACAATTATGCACATAAAAAGTCAACATAACTTTCGGTGGAATTGAAAGCAAAAGGAATTCCGCTGTTAAGCGTAAAGGAGAGAGCGGATAGCCGGAGATACAGTATTAAAGACAGAGTTTGACAGAGCCACGGATGTCTTGTGATGAAGTAGGGCAGAATGGATAAATAATAGTTCTTCGGAGTTTGTAAAGTTATTGACGAAAATGGCAACGTTAGAATTACTCAAATTAGTTCAAAATCTTCAAATGTGTGTGAAATCTTATGGGACTCAACCGCTAAGGTCATCAGTCCCTAAGCTTACACACTACTTAACCTAAATTATCCTAAGGACAAACACACACACCCATGCCCGAGGGAGGACTCGAACCTCCGCCGGGGGCCAGCCGCACAGTCCAGGACTGCAGCGCCATAGACCGCTCGGCTAATCCCGCGTGGCCTCAAATTAGTGAACAGAACCTATGACTATGGGATCTATGACACTGTAGTGTCAGAAGAACATCATTCCCACAATCCCGAAGATACCAAGTGCAAATAAATGCGATAACTGTCACACACGGCGCTTCAAGGTTAATATATCTGCGTTCCTGACCGGAATAATATACAGAAAAATGAAAAAGAAAATTGGATTAGTTTGGCTTTACTACGGCATGGCACCAGGGCAAAACAAGGCGGATGTAAGAAGCGGAGTAGCTCAGACACAGGGTGCATGGTTTGTTAAAAGAAATCTACTTGTATCAAACATTGGCCTTAACTTGAGGAAAAAATTTCTGAGAATGTATGTCTGGAGCACAGCATTGTATGGAAGCAGATCATAGACAGTGAGAAGACTGGACAAAGCGTGTGAGATACCGGTACCGTGTTACAAAAGGAAATAACTTCCATGGGGGCCGTAGACACCAAAAATTGTAGAGGAAGAAAGAGATTTAAATATATGCAACAAATAGTATGGGACGTTGGGCGTCGGATGGACAGAATGGGATAATGTAAGGTGCCAGGACATAGGCACCTACACGTTCGCTTACCAACATTAGTATTAAAAATAACGGGACTGGCAAGGGCATCAGATCATGACTCTATTGAATTACGATAAATATGAGGCACTCTCGAGCAGTATTCCCTGCATGTCTGCTTGATTAAGTCACTAACTTAAATCGTTGGTGAAAAGTGTCGGAAGTTGAGAATTGTGGAATATGAAGTCTGCAGCTGGCCGTAGCTCGCCGGGCCGCCGTGGGCAGCAGGTAGCGGTCACCGGAAACGCGGGACAATACGGCGCGGCATCAGGAGCCACCTGTGCTGGGCAACACGTAGCGAAGATGGCAATTTCGTTTGCCTAGGGGCGATATGACCTACTCGATCATTGGCTACATCTCAGAAATGCCGTTTGAGAGATTTCGGCGATGATAGAGCGTTCGACATTGGCCGAAACGGGGTATTCTTCTGCGGCGTTTTCGTACGCGTGTGAGACGGGAGAATTGTGGAGAGAGAGGTCTTCGCCTTCAGTCATCGAGCGGTACGGACGTGGAGACGGCGTCTTGGCCATCGTCTTCGAAGGGAGATACACGGTCTGTATCGCAGCACTGCACCAACGCGTGTTCCGTGCAGAGTTCTGCGGTTAGAGCTCTTTGCGTGCTCAGAAGCGAGATGTTCACCAACGCTTAACCACTTCCAACAACTTACCTAATATTCTTGATCTGGTAGTTATCCTTCCGAGGTGCTGAGTATTTATCGACGTAGCTGCCGGTAATAGGGGCGCAAATTGTTAATGTGCCATTCTTAGGAGTCTGTGGGTGGACAAAGAAATTCACATTTTTTGTAAATTTTGTCAGTTGTGGGGGATATCAAATTAATATGCCAGTATTACAATCGAATTATCGACTTCATTGTAGCTAGCATTTACCCTGTCCCAGTAAGCTTTACATGTACCCCAGTCACTGCACAGCTTTCCTAGACGGGAAGGAAACAAGGTTTGCTGTCTTCTCGTATGTCAGCCACAGACAAATAAGCTCACAATACGGGAGGGAGTCGCGGGCGGCACATCCAACCGGTCAAAAGATTTATGAAAAAAAAATACTCGGCTAGCAATGACCAGAGAAATGGCAGCGAACAGTTCTTGACCACCAGCCGGTGCGCCAACATCCTTCATTAAATTTCACATCTATCTGCAAGGTATCGGGAAGTAAGGGAATGTGATACTGTTGATGGTCATCGGACCGTCCGATATGGAATTTTAAATTCATCAGAGGAGTAAACTGCATGCCGACCGAGAGTAACATCATCAATGTCAAATAACTCAAGCCGAAGTTCCTTAGATATTATACATTGACAGTAGCCACTGAAAGCCGAATTACTGTGAATGGAACTATCGCGATGTGACTGTAAAATCATTCTCCAATTTCGAGTAGTGTGGAAGCATCAATGGCGTGTCCAGATCATAAACAGCCCTTATGTTCGGCGTCACCCAGCATCTGAAGGCCCAAGAGTGTCTACTGCAGTGATGTTACTCCGTTCGCTTCAGAGAATCGCGATGTGACTGTAAAATCATTCTCCAATTTCGAGTAGTGTGGAAGCATCAATGGCGTGTCCAGATCATAAACAGCCCTTATGTTCGGCGTCACCCAGCATCTGACGGCCCAAGAGTGTCTACTGCAGTGATGTTACTCCGTTCGTTTCAGAGACTCGCGATGTGACTGTAAAATCATTCTACAATTTCGAGTAGTGTGGAAGCATCAATGGCGTGTCCAGATCATAAACAGCCCTTATGTTCGGCGTCACCCAGCATCTGACGGCCCAAGAGTGTCTATTGCAGCGATGTTATTCCGTTCGTTTCAGAGAATATACTGTTCCGTTTATAGTGCTCGGTGTAACACAAAGTACTAACTTGTTTCTGATGACTGTCCATTGCTACGGGCAATAAAGAACGGCGATTTACAAAGATGTTTCGACGTATAGATATCGACGTGCTGCGCAATAGATTTAACGACCATGTTGCCCCAGATTAGTGGCAGCAGGAGTGAAAGAGGAGGCGCAGTACGGGTTTCCACTCCGATGTTAAACAAGCAACGACGTGTAGTCCTTAATCAAACGGAACTGACGTTTTAAACAAATGGCAGCTGAGTGAAGAGGCTCTCGCTGACATTGAGTTCTTTTCCAGCAATAGCGAGCGTTGCGAACAGTGATGTGGAGTTGAAAAACCTGTTACGCGCTCGTTTTATCTGTGTCACGTACGGAGACAAGAGCCGGCAACTAAGTGGAAAGTCACACGTACACAACAGCCACTGCATACAAATTCTGCCTTCTTTGTTTGTGGCAGTCTAGGCGTATCAACAACCTATAACCGTTAACGTTAATATCTTGCAGAACGGTCTCGGCTCTAAACGTCCCATCTAGTTTGTGCTGAAATTACCTCGCAAATTGACAATTCATTGAAAAAAAAGATGGAAATTCCACAATATGGCTATCTTTACTCCTCACTGATGTCGGTGGTTTCTGACAGTATGTGTTCGACACATTCCAGCGCTAATGTACCTGACAGGACCTGCATCTGAAGCTTGCTGAAGACTATAAAATGATATTATCAACAGCGAAAAGCTAGAAGTAAATTTTACAAGAAAAAGACCAATATTGCGATACTTACCTCAAATCAATGCACAAAATTTGTCTTCCATTGACGAAGTAACATACCTATAAAAATATACGTTACTGGAACCAGTCACATTCATTGTTCTTCCGGCTACGCTTTTCGAGGCGCGAGGATGCTTTGTTTTATTTACTAAGCCATTGATGGTTTGTATGTCCAGCTTTTTGTTGGAGACCTATGTGACGCTATCTGGTACCACACGAGAAATAAAAACTATTTCAGTACAAGGTTGAAAGCTATTTCGTGCACGCAAATCGTCTATTCCTCATTAAGTCCTTGTGATGATTGAGGAATAGTCCCCCGAAACACGTAATGGGGAGAGCAATAAATGTGACGTTATACTAACTTGTATTTTCATAGCCGGCCGGGGTGGCCGAGCGGTTCTAGGCGCTACAGTCTGGAACCGCGCGACCGCTACGGTCGCAGGTTCGAATCCTGCCTCGGGCATGGATGTGTGATGTCCTTAGGTTAGTTAGGTTTAAGTAGTTCTAAGTTCTAGAGGACTGATGACCTCAGAAGTTAAGTCCCATAGTGCTCAGAGCCATTTGAACCATTTTTTTTAAATTGATATTCATAGTGAGTACAGCCGAGCGTAACCTGAAACTTTCGCATTTGAAGTAAACTACTCACGACAAAAGGCCGGTACATCAAAAACATCTCACAGAAAAGGAAAAAATATTACCCAGCAGTGGTGATGTAGCTGATTTCATTGTTCATCAACGATGTCTTGAAAATCAAAATCTCATTAATGCTCTACAAAGCAACGGAGGTTCAACCAATGTGATGTTATATGTCTGCGAAATGTAGGGCACTACTAGTTGCTAGTGAAAGTAATGTAAAAAACAAAACAAAAAAATGTGATCCGAGATTACACCATGAGATAGACGCTGAAAGTTTCACTGCGAGCGCCAACTATCACAACGTAGACTACATTAAAAATTAGATTACAAAGTCGCCCATGAAACATGTTCTAAAATTTGTAATATTGGTGAAACTGAACGAAATTTAAGCAACACAGCGCTAAAGAAAACACAAAAATGTCACGTCACCTACAGGAGAGGTATAAAAAAAATGAGAGAAAACACGCAAAGGTACAAGCAGGAGCAATACTTGCAGCTCACGAAACCACATTAGACACCATATTAATGAGGTTCTTCCGTCACTGCTTTTTAGGGTTGTAACGTAAAAAATCTGTGTTTTGTTCCATTTATATGCATTTGTTATTAAGTGGTTTTCAGTTTATTAGGTCATCATCAAGTAACAACTGACCTGATTCACAAGAGACATTAATGTGCAAGAAACCATGCCATGACAACTAAACACATTACCAAAGGTTTGATTTCTTTCATGCTAGAGTCTGTTGCGGATGCTAGAGAGTTGTTATTTGGCTACGGTCTAATAAATAATAAAAACATTCTAGTGGAGCAAAACACATTTTCCTATAAATCATAAATATACGAAGGTAAGTCAAAATTATCCACAATGATAACATAACTTTTCTTAAATTGTTCATACTGACTTCTGTCCTCGTTTATTTTATTGTTAGGCTCTTTTGGTCCTGCTATGAAAGTTTGATTCAAATTCCTCCATTTGTCTTCCTTTTGTTGCAGAGTTGAAATTACAGATTGTGTGACTGAGCGTTGTGTTTAGCACACTGGACTCGCATTCGGGAGGACGACGGTTCAAACTCACGTCTGGCCATCACGATTTAGGCTTTCCGTGATTTCCTTAAATCGCTTCAGGCAAATGCTGGGATGGTCCTTTTCAAAAGGCACGACCAATTACCTTCCCGATCCTTCCCTCATGCGATGATCCCGCCGTTTGGTCCCCTCCCCCTAATCAACCAAACAACCAACAGGTTATGTCTCCGTTGATTCATCATAGACAGGGGAGATCAGCTAGTTAAGTAATTGTCAATATCAATGAAATTCTCAACATTCGTGTAACTAAGATGTTATTTTATTTTGAGAACAACCAGTTTCGGCATTCCGCTATGCCATCTACAGGCCGCATATGACTCAGTTTTTTTTTCCTGACAAGTCTTCGAATGAAGCACTTGTGAAACGGTTTGAATTCACGTAATCCATGGATATATATGCCACTGTATGGCATTAACGTTTATTTTGAAAGATGCATACGGGATCTGAAGATGGCATAGTGGAATGTCAAAACTGGTTGTCGTCAAAATGAAATAAAATAACATCTTAGTTATACGCCTGTTGGAGAATTTCATCCATATTGACAACAGAATATGTGCCCCTACTGACAGTTCCTGATCTCTCTCCTTTGTACAAACCAGGACAAACATTCCGAATGCAAAACAAATTTTTGGACACATGGAGATGTATGTATAAGAATGTATCATAAGTTCATGATTATTATTTCACGATGTTAGGTTCAGTTACAATGATGTTTTCTCTTCATTCCAACAACTACACTTATACCAACGACTACAGTTATTCCAAATACTGTCCTTATTTAAAACTATAACAGTCCGGAGTTTCGAAAGGGTTCCCTCGTTAATTGTATGCACAAAGCTTCTCGAGAATCAGTCTATGTATTAGTGAAGACCTCATTGAAATCCCTGCAGTAGAGCCTGAGATTAGATTGAACATACAGAAAGAGAAAGGATAGCGAGGAACTTTAACTTACGAATGTGTGCTAATCACCATACAGTGGAGACGATGAGTCGCAGATAGGCACAACAAAAAGACTGTCACAAAATAAGCTTTCGGCCAACAAGGCCTTTGTCAAAAATAGACGACAGAGACACACACGCTCACCCAAACGCAACTCACACAAGCATGACCGCTGTCTATGGCAGCTTCAGCTGTATGGTGAGTAGCAACTATCTTTTCCATAATACTGTAAGATAGATAGATGCCCGATGTGATGTACGAGTAGGCTTGATGGCAGTGTTCTTCCTTGGAAAAATAAATAAATAAAGACTCACTCTTCAGATACTGAGAGATCTATAATAGATTTTGGTTCAAATGGCTCTAAGCACAATCTGACTTAACATCTATGGTCATCAGTCCCCTAGAACTTAGAACTACTTAAACCTAACTAACCTACGGACATCACACAACACCCAGTCATCACGAGGCAGAGAAAATCCCTGACCCCACCGGAAATCGAACCCGGGAACCCGGGCGCGGGAAGCGAGATAGATTTTGGTCTTTGGTTTAATATTCTTGCACGCCGTTAGTGGAACTGTATCTTAAAAGCTTTTTAATATTCTTGCACGCCGTTAGTGGGACTGTATCTTGAAACCTTTTTGATTTGTAAATACTAGCCGTTAGCCTGTGTGGAGGTATAGGATTTTTTCCTCAGAATCCTTTTTAATCAGTGACACTGCGGAAGACGCAGGCGACTTTCAGCGTAATTACGGAGCTGTCCCGTGTGATGTTGCGCAAGGAACGTGGACGCGGGTCTTTCCCCCGCCAACACGCATGCGTTGCGTGTCGTGCGTGCGGACTGCGGCAGCGAAGCGCGTGCGTAGCGCGGCCGGCGCGACCCCGGCGCCGTAAATTCCGGCGGCTAACAGCCGCTAAACACGCCAGATTAGCCGCTAAACACGCTTACGGCCGCCAACTGCTGCCGCTCACACGGCGAGTACGTAGCCAGCCGCGCCGAGTGCAATCGACTGCTTCGGGCTAGCGGGTAGCGGACTACTCCCAGCCAACGCGGCACTCACCGCGGCCGCAGCCTCGCAGCTGCGAACTACTACCCTTCCGTTCTCGAGCCTTCCATAAGACGAAATTGCTACACGCCAGATGTCAATTCTCACTGGACGTCAATGCAGCAATACGCCACGTAATGGGAACGTCTCTTCAAATGTCTGAAGTATCTGCTAGCTGAAATTCAAATAAAAACAGTCTCTGCCGCGTTTTCAGGTTTTTTATTTGTTAGCAACCGGTTTCGGCCCTTTCCTCAGACCATCTTCACGCTTTTCACAGCCATTATGGCTGCTGGTGGTGGCATTTGAAGCGAGATCCTAGACTGTGCAGTCGAGCAGTGACGAACGTACTTAACGGACGTCGCTCCGTCAGCTGGCAGCAGCAGCCATAAAGGCTGCGAAAAGCCATGGTCTTAGGAAAGGGCTGAAATCAGGTGCTAACAAATACAAAAATCTAAAAACGCGGTCGAGACTGTATTTTATTTGATTTTTAACATTTTATGCCGATTGCTGTGCTCCAATCACAAAATGCTTTGTAAAATTTTATCTGTTAGCTCACCACTGACGGATCATCAGCATTACGTAATGTCACAATAAACACCGAAAGTGAAGTTTAAAGCGACCGCCCGTGTTACAAAATGTCGGTATACAGAAAAAATCAACGGCCGGTGTGGCCGTGCGGTTCTAGGCACTTCAGTCTGGAACCGCGTGGCCGCTACTGTCACAGGTTCGAATCCTGGCTCGGGCATGGATGTGTGTGATGTCCTTAGGTTAGTTAGGTTTAAGTAGTTTTAAGTCCTAGGGAACTGATGACCTCAGAAGTTAAGTCCCATAGTGCTCAGAGCCATTTGAACCATTTTTGAACAGAAAAAATGTCAGTATATATGCAAAAGCACCGAAGAAACTGATATGGGCATGTGTATTCAGATACAGGGGTGCGTAAACAGCCAGAATACAGCTTCGCGGTCGGCAACGCCTATATAAGACAACAAGTGTCTGGTGCAGTTCTTAGATCGGTTACTGCTGGTACAATGGCAGGTTACCAAGATTTAAGTCAGTTTGAACGTGGTGTTATATTCGGCACACGACTGATGGGACACAGCATCTTCGAGGTAGTGGTGAAGTGGGGATTTTCTCGTACGACCATTTCACCAGTGTACCGTGAATATCAGAAATGCGGTAAAACATCAGATCTCCGACGTCGCTGCGGCCGGGAAAAGACCCTGCAAGAATGGGACCAACGTGACAGAAGTGTAATCCTTCCGCAAATTGCTGCAGATTTCAATGCCGGGCCATAAACAAGTGTCAGTGTGCGAACCATTCAACGAAATATCATCGGTATGGGCTTTCGTGTACCCTTGATGAGTGCACGACACAAAGCTTTACGCCTCTCCTGGGTCCGTCAACACCAACATTGGACTGTTCATGACTGGGAACATGTTGCCTGATAGGACGGGTCTCATTTCAAATTGCATCGAACAGATGGGCGTGTACGGGCATGGAGATAACCTCATTAATCCATGGACCCTGCGTGTCAGCATGGGAATGTTGAAGCTGGTGGAAGCTCTGTAATGGTGTGGGGCGTGTGCATTTGGAGTGATATGGTACCCGTGATACGTCTAGATACGACTCTGACAGGTGACACGTACGTAACAATCGTGTCTGATCACCTGGACCCATTCATGTCCATTGTGCATTCCGACGGACTTGGAAAATGCGACAACCCACACTTCCAGATTTGCTACAGACTGGCTCCAGGAATACTCTTCTGAGTTTAAACACTTCCACTGGCCACCAAACTCCCCAGACATGAACATTATTGAGCGTATGTGGGAGGCCTTGCAACGTGCTGTTCAGAATAGATCCCCACTCCCTCTTACTCCTACTGATTTATGGACAGCCTTAAGGATTCATGGTGTCAATTCCCTCCAGTACTACTTCAGACATTAGTCGAGTCCATGCCACGTCGTGTTGTGACACTTCTGCGCGCTCGCGTGAACCCTACACAATATTAGGCAGGTGTGTCAGTTTCTTTGACTTCTCAGTGTAGGTGAATGTATTAAGGGACGAAGCGAATTTCGTAAAGAATATTCTTGACTGACCTGGTATGTTAAATTCTCTACGTAATGTAGTGAACTGAAAGGATATACAGTGTGTTTAAAAAAACTGTCATATATTTCTCGAGGAAACTGGTCAAAACTAGAAGAAATGTTCCTTACGGTGATTCGTCCGAAAACCGATAGCTGTTGAGATATGGGCCGATTTTATCCTTTGCAGAAGCCGTCTCTTTAGCCAGTACTGCATGTGATTACTTTAGCACGCGTCCTGACACATCCTTCAGCCCTCCCTCGCAGTGAATCTCGCCTTCTTTCAAATGAATTTGGCATCATTCGGATAGCGTCACATGGCGTTTGCCACGAGCTCTTGTAACGTCTGCACCTTGTTGATGGGTGGATATACGAAGTGCATTTAAATTTCTCTATAACCAGAAATCCAATGAATTCAGGTCGGCTGAACTGGGAGGCCATATTACCGGATTTCCTCGAGGAAACCGTCGCTCATGTAACGTTGTTGTGCGATAGTGTCTCACGATCCTTAGCAAACAGGACGGTGACCCGTCGTGCGTAAACGGCAGTCGTTGTCTTTCTGGACCAGGAAGTTCTCCAATAGTTCTTGAAAGTCACTGCTCGGAATTCGGCGATAAAGAGCACCTGTTAATCTGGTTGCTAAAGCATATGGCCCTATGACTCTATCATCGAAATTCCAGCTCAAACGTTACCGAAGCGACCCTGATGCCGCACTTCCATGTTTGCTCAAGGATTTGCAACTGTCCACAAGTAAGTACCGTGGTAATTTACTATTTCATCTCTTGCCAATCCTACCTCGTCTGTAAATGGAATGTAGTCTGTGAACGGCGGATCGTCACGAGTAGCGCAGCTCACATTTCAATAGACAGTGGTTTCCGGATAATAATTATAGGAGGATTTCTTCTAATTTTGACCAATACTACTTTCCGGGGAATATGTGATACTTTTTTTAACACACCCCGTACTTTTATGGAGAAACACTGTCATCATGGTCATCATCATCACATCATCATCATCATCATCCACAACACCAGCAGCCAATTGAGAACCACTGCTTGGTTAAAGACCTGATGTAGACTCTTCTATGATATAAGGTCTCCGCTGATAAGCATACACTCAGTTCTAATATGTTTTCTGATGTTATTTACCAAAAAAAGAAATGACTGTGTGGCACTGTTGGCCGGGAGGCCCAGTCCGGGGAAGTTCGGCCGCCAGGTGCGAGACTTATTGCAGGTGACGCCACATTGGACGACTTGCACGTCGGTGAAGCAGAGATGATGAGGACAACACAACACCCAGTCCACGGGCGGAGAAAATCTCCAACCTGGCTGGGAGTCCAACTAAAGTCCGCTGCATGGGAGGCAAGCACGTTACCACGCAGCTAAGCAGACGGGCTTTATTTACCACTCTTCCACTATGTTGCCATCTCGGTCTTCTCTTATCGCTTCGAATCGAGGAACAATTTCCTTCCCTCTACGTCCACATATACCACACACAAAAATTTATTTTCAGAACAGTAAAAGGAAAATATTCCCCCAATTCACTCTCTTCTCTGACTCATTCGTTCGTTTTCCTCTCTGCAACAAGCGTCCCTGCATTCATGACTGAGACGTACAAAGTTTATGAATGGTTTCTGCATTCCATATTTCATTGCCTTAAGTCAAATCTGGTAACATGTATTGAGTGTAAGCATTGCTTTCAGGGGAAAATATGCACACGGACACATGGAATGACAGTATTTAGAAGACAGTACGCTGCCTCTTTTTACTTTACTCTTTGTGTCACGTTCTCTTTCAGATTTCAATATAGAACCAGGAAACTGTATTTTTCTCCCTCATTGGATGAGATTGTTTCATTACTGCAACAGTTATTCACATAAGGGGTAGTCAAGGAAAAATGAGACACATGAAAAATGTAGGTAAACTGTTCATTATATCAAAAGTAATCGCAATGACTGTTCATACGTTTATCCCACTATGTGATAATAAGGTCAGTGCCCTCATGGAAAACTGTGACGAGAACCTCATCGTCCGAAGCAAACGGGCCGCCACGAATATTTTTCTTCAAGGCTCCAAAAATATGGAAATTTCATGCGGAGAGGTCTGGACTGCATGGAGGATGTGTAAGGGTTTCTCAGCGAAACTTCTGCATCATACTAGATTCTGTCTTGAATCTTGGGTCTAGAAACGATGCAATGAAGTAGTTTGGATCTTTATTTAAGGAGCTGAAACGACTTTCTAATTCAGCTTTCAACGAGCTTCTCATACGTTTTACGTCAGGGAATCTTTGTGCTGTCTGATGATCTACACTACTAGCCATTAAAATTGCTACACCACGAAGATGACGTGCTACAGACGCGAAATTTAACCGACAGGAAGAAGATGCGGTGATATGCAAATGATTAGCTTTTCAGAGCATTCACACAAGGTTGGCGCCGGTAGCGACACCTACAACGTGCTGACTTGAGGAAAGTTTCCAACCGATTTCTCATACTCAAACAGCAGTTGTCCGGCGTTGCCTGGTGCAACGTTGTTGTGATGCCTCGTGTAAGGAGGAGAAATGCGTACCATGACGTTTCCGACTTTGATAAAGGTCGGATTGTAGCATATCGCGATTGTGGTTTATCGTATCGCGACATTGCTGCTCGCGTTGGTCAAGATCCAATGACTGTTAGCAGAATATGGAATCGCTGGGTTCAGGAGGGTAATACGGAACGCCGTGCTGGATCCCAACGGCCTCGTATCACTAGCAGTCGAGATGACAAGCATCTTATCTGCATTGCTGTAACGGATCGTGCAGCCACGTCTCGATCCCTGAGTCAACAGATGGGGACGTTTGCAAGAGAACAACCATCTGCACGAACAGTTCGACGACGTTTGCAGCAGCATGGACTGTCAGCTCGGAGACCATGGCTGTGGTTACCCTTGACGCTGCATTACAGGCAGGAGCGCCTGCGATGTTGTACTCGACGACGAAGCTGGGTGCACGAATGGCAAAACGTCACTTTTTCGGATGAATCCAGGTTCTGTTTACAGCAACATGATGGTAGCATCCGTGTTTGGTGACATCGCCGTGAAAGCACATTGGAAGCGTGTATTCGTCATCGCCATACTGGCGTATCAGCCGGCGTGACGATATGGGGTGCCATTGGTTACACGTCTCGGTCACCTCTTGTTCGCATCGACGGCGCTTTGAACAGTGGACGTTACATTTCAGATGTGTTACGACCCATGGCTCTACCCTTCATTCGATCCCTGCGAAACCCTACATTTCAGCAGGATAATGCACGCCCGCATGTTGCAGGTCCTGTACGGGCCTTTCTGGATACAGGAAATGTTCGACTGCTGCCCTGACCAGCACATTCTCCAGATCTCTCACCAACTGAAAACGTCCCGTCAATGGTGGCCGAGCAACTGGCTCGTCACAATACACCAGTCACTACTCTTGATGAGCTGTGGTATCGTGTTGAAGCTGCATGGGCAGCTGTACCTGTACACGCCATCCAATCTCTGTTTGACTCAATGCCCAGGCGTATCAAGGCCGTTATTACGGCCAGAGGTGGTTGTTCTTGGTACTGATTTCTCAGGATCTATGCACCCAAATTGCGTGAAAATGTAATTTCATGTCAGTTCTAGTATATTTGTCCAATGAATACCCGTTTATCATCTGCATTTATTCTTGGTGTAGCAATTTTAATGCCAATAGTGTAAATAATTAATTAATGCTGCAAAATGGCTCTGAGCACTATGGGACTTAACATCTGAGGTCATCAGGCCCCTAGACCTTAGACCTGCTTAAGGACATCACACACATCCGTGCCCGAGGCAAGATTCGAACCTGCGACCGTAGCGGTCGCGCAGTTCCAGACTGAAGCGCCTAGAACCGCCCGGCCACAGCAGTTGGCCAATTAATGCTGCAGCAGGTGATATTTTTGGCGTAGGCAGGAGAGACCCGAAATTATTTCTGTTACTTCTTCAGAGGACTTCAAAAGCTTAAAGAAATGTTCCATCAAAGACTACTGATGAGATATTAAATTAATAAGCGTATAGAGCTGAGATACGTACAGTGACATAGACCGTTTTTGTTCCAACAGGTGCTCTACCGTACAGAAGATGGAATTCCACCCCGTACTGATTTCTTGCATCAAGTGATCCTCCGGTAAGTATAGCTCCTTTTGAATCGACGACAGTTTTTCTCTAGTATTATTGAAGAGCGTAATAAGATGTTTGTCAGTAGCGATCATTCCTGCTACGTCAGGTTGGACCAATACTTTACTATATGCTGAGTGTCAATATCTGGCCGAACATTCCGGCTAACGAATGTCCGCCTGTACGGTTTATAGGATCATGAGACATCCGGTATTCGGCCGAACAGCTATCCGTTTCATTTCTAATAATTTTAGAGGTTTTGAGAACATGCTACAGTTAGTCAAAATGTAAGTAACTTGACTGAGAAAACATTAAGACTTTTGGCTATTTAATGACGTTCTGTCGTATGTGGCAAATATCAGCAACTGTTCATCCCTCATAATTTCTCTTTCACCGTTCGGTCCTGGGCAGACCGATGTGACGTGATGTTGACATTGCATCTAGAAGTAACACACTAGTACCTGTTATTGCGTTTCGTGACGCTCCGTTGAAATCGAGTATAGTCTTTACTTTCGCACATTCCGTAACGAACGTCTTGGAAAGAAAGTTGGTGTCCAAAGTCCTGTCGGTGGTTAGTTCTGTATCTCAGTTGAATAAGGAATAAGCAGTGAATCGGCTCTGGGCTTACCTCTGAAATCTTCACGGGGTTCGCTTGAAGTGATTTATGGAACACACGGAGAACTACGAAAAACCTAAATCACTATGGCCGGGTAGGTACTTTAACCTCTTTCCTTCCTTTCACGAGTGCGGAGTCTTAGCCATCGCCGCGCATTGCTCAGTACTACTAGGGATCACTACTAATTACTAATCACTAATCACTACTAAATCACTAAGGCTGGGTAGGTATTTTAACCCTTTTCCGTCGTTTTACGAGTGCCGGGCCTTAGCCATCGCCGCGCATTGCTCAGTACTACTAGGAATACAATTGCAGGACTTTGGAGTTCGTAGTAAGTTTGTTATAGCAGAACACTTAACACGTTCTGGGCAACGGGATCCGACTGGCTAGTGAGATCTTTATGGGGCGCCTCGGAATTGGACCCCGGTCGGGTGACACGCTTCTGCTCTTCCGTATCGGCGGCCGCTCGGCTTTCCCACGCCGATAGCCCGCCTGCCCCAGTCCGGGGCTGGTGAGCTACGGGCCGCAGGCCGCGGGTCCCGTGTGGCGAAAAGAGGAATCAGGCGGGTAATTTATGGCCGGCGGCCACCCTCCAGCTCCTCCAGCCACGGCGGAGGTGTGGCCGGTGCTTTACGACCGCGCGCCCGCGTCGCGCTAGGGGCAGCCGGGGGCGGCGACCCGCGGGGGGGCTGACTGCTCGCGCCGCTGCTGTCGTCGGGACAGATTAATACCAGCCGCGACAATGCTGATGACAGGATGCTCGTTACGGAAGTGAGGAGAAAAATAACAAAAATGTAGCTAGCCTAGAACACTTAGGTTGTGACCATTACAAGCTCTCGCTGATCGTAGGAGAACACGATGGATCAGCGAGAATAGGGCAGGCCGACTTAGGAGCTAAATTTTTGTATGATTACAATATGCAACTTGATTTTTTAGAAATTGTCGTTTTGAGATGCAGGAATGACAAGTGAACTATTTAGAAATTCAATTTTAATTAATTATTATCAGCAGGTTGACTTAGTGGCTACTTATCGAGTAAAAGCACAATGAAATTTTAACAAATTTGTTATACGGTTAACTGATGTCCCATACCTTGAATTGTATACGAGAAACATAAATTTACTGACAAGACATTCATTCAGACAGAAGAAAACACACTATTAGTGGGAAAAATATACAGGCTGTTAAAAAAAGGTACGGCCAAACTTTCAGGAAACATTCCTCACACAAATAAAGAAAAAACGTTATGTGGGCATGTGTTCGGAAACGCTTAATTTCCATGTTAGAGCTCATTTTAGTTTGTTCTTCCACCTACGCTCAATGGAGCACGTTATCATGATTTCGTACGGGATACTCTACCTGTGCTGCTAGAACATGTGCCTTTACAAGTACGACACAACATGTGGTTCATGCACGATGGAGCTCCTGCACATTTCAGTCGAAGTGTTCGTACGCTTCTCAACAACAGATTCGGTGACCGATGGATTGGTAGAGGCGGACCAATTCCATGGCCTCCACGCTCTCCTGATCTCAACCCTCTTGACTTTCATTTATGGGGGCATTTGAAAGCTCTTGTCTACGCAACCCAGGTACCAAATGTAGAGACTCTTCATGCTCGTATTGTGGACGGCTGTGATACAATACGCCATTCTCCAGGGCTGCAACAGCGCATCAGGGATTCCATGCGACGGAGGGTGGATGCATGTATCCTCACTAACGGAGGACATTTTGAACATTTCCTGTAACAAAGTGTTTGAAGTCACGCTGGTACGTTCTGTTGCTGTGTGTTTCCATTCCATGATTAATGTCAGTTGAAGAGAAGTAATAAAATGAGCTCTAATATGGAAAGTAAGCGTTTCCGGACACATGCCCACATAACATATTTTTTTTCTTTGTGTGTGAGGAATGTTTCCTGAAAGTTTGGCCGCACCTTTTTGTAACACCCTGTATATAGCTGGAGAGCGCGCATAGTATTACCCACAACAGACCATATATTTCACATGTGGCCAGGAGGAAAGTACACTCTAAACTAAGACAAAACAAAAAGCGACGCACCACTAAGGAATTATCTAAAGGAGCGGAAAATAGTAGATGTGACGCACATGTACGGACAAAAAAATGATTACAATTCCAGAAAAAATCGATGGTTTATTGAGCGGAAATAGCTTCAACGTGTTGATCCAACTTTGGTCCTTATGCAAGCATTTATCCTACTTGGAATTTTTTGACAGAATTGTTGGATATCCTTCTGAAGGATATCGTGCTAAATTCTGCCCAAATGTGGGAGTCATATCGTCAGAATCCCGAGATGGTTGGAGGGACCTGCCGATAATACTCTTTGCTGGTCATCGGGACTCAGTTCGAAGCGGGTCTGATCACTGAAGACAATTCTATTCCAGTCAGTGACATAACAGGCAGAAGACGTCTCGAGACGCCCCCGACAGTGGTAAGATACCAAACTGATTGCCACGCGCCGTACAGCTCGACAACGAGGAATGATGGTGAGGGATGCCATTTCATTTCATAGCAGGACACCTGTGGTTGTCTGCCGCGGCACCCTTACAGCACAACGGTACGTCGACGATATTCTACGTCCTGTTTTGTTGCCCTTCATGGAAAACCGTCCTGGCCTCACATTTGAGCAATATGATACTCATGTGCACACAGCGAGAGTTTCCATTGTTTCTCTTTCTGCTTGCCAAACCCTATCTTGACTAACAAAGTCGTCAGATCTCTCCCCAAATGTGAAGGTTTGGAACATTACGGGAAGGGCCCTCCAACAAGTTTGTGATATTGAGTATTTAACGTGCCATTTCGACAGAATTTGGCACGATATATCTCAAGAAGGCATCCAACAACATGAATCAGTGCCAAGCCGAATAACTGCTTGCATAAGGGGCAGTGCTGCACCAACGAGTTAATAACCTGCTCCATTTGTGAAGCTGTTTCTCGTGAATAAGTTATCAAATTTTTCTGAAATTGTAGTTGTTGATTTGTTTGTACATATACATCACATCATTCTGTCCCTTTCGGATAACTCCTTCGTGGTTCGTCGACTTTTTTGTGTTAGGGAATTATCACCACCGACCTATTATCGATATAAACCCGCCCGGGCGGTAGCGGCGTTACCTGGTGAGGAATTCCTGCTAGTCAGACGCATGCACGTTACATGTAGTATCAGTGAGCGTGCTGTCCGTGTGTAGAATGGGGAAGACGCATGAGCTGAGTTTTACCGAGGGAAGATCGTGATGGCCTGGAGCCTCGGCACGATCATTTCTGAAACTGCACGACACGTCGGGTGTTCGAGGAGTGCTGCGACGAGTGTCCTCAACATGTGGCGAAACCAAGGTGAAACTATGTCCAGACGTCGTGGGGTTAGGAAGATGTCGGTTAGGTTCGGTTAGTGGTGTTTAACGTCCCGTCGACAACGAGGTCATTAGAGACGGAGTGCAAGCTCGGGTTAGGGAAGGAAATCGGCCGTGCCCTTTCAAAGGAACCATCCCGGCATTTGCTGAAACGATTTAGGGAAATCACGGAAAACCTAAATCAGGATGGCCGGAGACGGGATTGAACCATCGTCCTTCCGAATGCGAGTCCAGTGTGCTAACCACTGGGCCACCTCGCTCGGTGCAGATGTCGGGCATCGCAGGCTGGGCAGAATGGTAAAATAGGACAGGCAGAGAAATGGGGCGCAACTAACATGTGTCTTTAATGCTGGGCAGAGTACAAGTGTATCTGAACACACTGTGCAACGAACACTTCTAACGATGTACCTCCGCAGCCGACGACCCGTGAATGTGCCAATGTTAACACCACGACATCGGCAACTACGACTGAAATGGCGCTGTGGCAGAGCGTTGCATGGTCTGGTGAATCCCGTCACCTTCTTCATCATACCGATGTGAGGACGCGAATCTGTCTCTTCCAGGGGAACAGCTTCTTGACACCTGTAGTGCGGGACAGAGGCAAGCTAGGAGCGGTTCCATTATGCTCTGGGGAACATTCACGTGGGGATCCAGGAGTCCAGTGGAGCTCGTGCAAGGCACCACGATGGCCAGGTAGTATCGCACACTGGTTGCAGAACACGTACACCCCTTCAAGACATTCACGTTTCCCGACGGCAGCGACATTGTTCAATACGACAATGCGCCATGTCACAAGGCTAGGGGTGTGATCCAGTGGCACGAGGAACATAGAGGCGAGTTCCAGTTGCTGGTCCCCCAACTCGTCAGATCTGAACCCGATCGGACACATCCGTGATGTGACTGAACGTGACGTCAGGCGTCAGGGCTCATCGCCCCCCTCCCCACACACACACACACATATATATATATATATATATATATATATATATATATATATATATAAAATAACGTAGATTATCATATCAGTAAACGTTCCATATTTCTTTTATTTATTATTCAAGACCTTTTGGGAGTCCTTTGCTCTTTCTTGTCATATAGTTTCTTATTTAATTAACTGGAATAGTTTGATGAAACGGCTATTTGCAGGTACATAGCAAGGAAACATGCGAACCAATAATTTATTGCGTACATTAACCTTTCGAAACCTGTAGTCGTTCCCTAATATAGCCCAATGGAACAGCATCATATGGTTCCACACACAAAGAAAAGTAGCGTAGAGTCTCTGAATTGAATCTAATGTACCTGAAATCAATAACCAAAGAACTCTCGTGATGTTTTAAATAATGAATAGAAGTTGTTTACAATCAGTGAATAAACGTTGTTTTGAATCATCTACTGGTATTACAACTGTAGGCTTACCTCTAGCTACGTGGCTCAAAGTACGAAGGAAGTGGCATAAATTCAGTTAATGAAATCAGAAACTATATGAAAACAAGAAGCGAAGTACTTCCAAAAAGGTTTTAATAATAAATGAAAGAAATGCGGAAAAGTTTACTGATATGACAACGTGAACAGGTTGACCTACAGCCAAGTGGTTCAATGGCAAAGCAAAACATCAGTTTACCCCTCACGTCGGATTAAGGTATACCTGTGCAGATCAGTTGCATCTGCTTCCGCCAAAGTAGAAGAGTTCTTTGACCGTTGCCGAAACCGTTCACTTCCCTATCGGTTAATGGCTCGCGTTAATTTTACTGTTCACTTGTTATTGCAAGTTTTGGTAGAACAGGCTTCTACAGATTTGAAAACTTCTCTGATCAAGCACTTGTGTGTGCAACCACAGAATCAAATATAAACGATGCAGTTCCGTTTGAAAGTTGGCAGAATTTCTACAAGAAGTTAGTTTGCGTGGCCATCAACCGCAGTAAGCACAGAAATATTCGTTTTGTAAATATAAACCTCCTTTCCTTGCTGCAATCTATTTTATTTCTTCCAGTCGCATTTCGCCTTTTGATATGCGATATTTGCAGATTAAAAATTATATAAAACTGTTCACATGTTTTTCTTACGCAAATAATTGATTACTGACAATTATTCGCGTTTCTGGCTGGCATTTGCCTTTAGTTTCACCTGGTCACGTGCTGGTGGTTGCCCATATCTTCACTTACGATACGTAATCACGTTATCGTGTTACGAACTTTTTCTTTACAAAAGTTCTTTGCAAAAGTACAGATGAGAGGAAATGCAGATGCCGGACAAAAACACGAATAACTGTAATTAATGACTTATTTACAAAAAGAACAAGATGTGAGCTGTTTTATAATTTACAGTCTACAAATATCGCATATCAAAACGGAACTGTATCATTCTAGATTCCACTGGCGATGGCTTAAAGTAAAAGGCGATACCCGTTGGAAGAGATAAAATACGTTGCACCAGGAAAAGGTGGATTTTATTTACTAAACAAGAATCTGTACAAGTAACTTACAGAAGAACGCAATTATTATTACCAGATTAATATTATAAAAGGAGTGGGAAACATGCAATCAAATCTACTAAGCGATAGTCTTTTCTCTAGCTACAGTACGTGGATCTCCTTCGGTTTGTAGATTCTCGGGGAGGTTAAGGTGGCTCGAGTTATGAAACCTGACAGCACTTTAGTAGCCAGTGAGTTTCAAAGTCTCTGAGGAAAGATTTATTCAAACAGCACACATGACGCTAAAACGCCCTATTCTTTAGTAATGTTCCAGTATTTTAGCAGACATCGAAGAGTTCAGAGTCGCGGTGCTAAGATCGTCGCAACAGGTCCGCACTACCCTTACGATATGTAACAGAGATGTTCAGGGAAGAACATAAGAATGTATCGCAAAAAGGCTACATACTTTCTGCCAAACTCTGTTGGGCAAATTTAGAGAACAGATATTCCAAACGGACTGTGCAACAGTTCTGCCGTTTGTTCTATCTGCTGTATGGACCATGAGTGTAACATGAGAGAGATATGGTACACAGCGGAGGTTCATAAACAACCATTTACCCCTTATTAGATGCGCGAATGCAGTAGGCAGAAAGTCGCTGATTTTGCTAAGATCTACATTTCGCCCTCTATTGTGCCTTACCTCACGTAGTACACTGAGGTGACAAAAGTCAAGGGATACTTCCTAATATCGTATCAGACCTCCTTTTGCCGGAGTAGTGCAGCAATAAACGTGTCATGGACTCTAGTCGCTGGAAGTCCCCTACAGAAACATTTAACCAGGTCCCTTCTACAGCCGTGCACAATTGTGAAAGTGTTGCCGGTCCAGAATTTTGTGCACCGATTGACTCCTCGATTACGCCTCATAAATGTTCGATGGAATTCATTTCAGGCGATCTGGATGGACAAACCATTCGCTCGAACTGTCCAGAATGTTCCTCAAACCAATCGAGAACATCTGTCGCTCGGTGGCACGGCCCACTGTCGTACGTAAAAATGCCATCGTTGTTTGCTGCAAATGGTCTCCAGGTAGCCGAACATAACCGCTCCCTGTCAATGATTTGTCAGTTGGATCAGAGGACCCAGTCCATACCATGTGAACACAGCCCACACCATTTTGGAGCTAACATCAGCTTGCGTAGTGCCTAGCTGAAAACTGTATCCATGGCTACATCTGGTCTGCAGCACAGTCGCACCCTACCATCAGCTATTACCAACTCAAATCGGGACTCGTCTAACCAGGTCACGGTTTTCCAGTAGTCTAGGATTCAATCGATGTGGTCACGAGTCAAGGAGAGACGCTGGAGCCGATGTTGTGCTTTTACAGAAGGCACTCGCGTCGGTCATCTGCTGCCAGAGACCACAGAAGCCAAATTTTGCCGTAGTGACCTAACGAATACGTTGGTTGTACGTCTCATAGTGATTTCTGCCTTTATTTCACGTAGTGTTGCTTGTCTGTTAGCACTGACAACACCAAGCAAACGCAACTGCTCTCGGTCTTTAAGTGAAAGTCGCCGGCCACTGCGTTATCCGTCGTGAGAGATAATGCCTGAAATTTGGTATTCTACAATTGACACTGTAGATCTTGGAATATTGGATTCCGTAACGATTTCCGAAATGGAATGTCCCATGCGTCTAGCTCCAACTACCATTCCACCTTCCATAGTCATGTCGGAAAACTTTTCACTTGAATCACCTGAGTACAAATGACAGCTCCGCCAATGCATTGCCCTTTTATACCTTGTGTGCACTACACTACCGCCACTCTCAGTCTGTATACTTAGATAATTGAAAAGCCACGATCGCTTCAATATCTTTTACTAGATGACCGGTTTCAACACTCTGAAGGTGCCATCATCGGATCTGAAACGTGGATTAACATTTATAAAACCATATGGACATCATGGCACATGAGGCAGACCATCTGATAAAATCATTGTCACAACCAATAAAAATAATAAAAAACTGCTCTCATGGTCGTTCTATCAATAAAATATAAAACACAAGTCACCAGAGGAAACTACCACCGCTCGCCTAATACCGGTCGGCATCATAGGTGCTGCACTACTTCAGATATCAGTGCAGTTCATGCCACGTCGTGTTGCGGCACTTCTGCGTGCTCACCTGGTCCCTACATGATAAGAAGAGATGTTATTAAAGACAAAATTTATGCAAGTAAATTGCATGTGGTGATTTGTGTGAAACAATTCATTTGAATAAGATTGCACAATTTTTAGAAACATGAAGAAACTTGTTTACATTGAGTCATAGTGCAACCTTTAAAGTATAGTTGTGCATCAAGACTGTAAACGAGGAATTTCTATCCTGTCGTTCAGAAGTTATACTAGAAATGCATTTGCATGGCACCTATAGTCTGAAATTTACGTGTGACTACAATATATACACAATTTACTATTCATTTTCGCATTTCAAAACCTACTTTTTCAACAACTGCTATTTGCCGCGTGAGTTGAAATACTCAATTAACTGTTCGTAATATCACAGCAACATTACATTTATGATAACGCGAGCACGCAAGGAGCAAATTTTTAGCAGCGTGTTTAAACGTTCAATGTTTTCATCTACTTTGATATCAACATGTATAAAAAGATGGTTTGCGCGTGTGTATACGTGCTTGCGCTCTCTCTCTAAGGTGTGTGTGTTTGTGTGTGTGCTCCATAACACATCTGGAACTCTTGGAGCAATTACAATCAAACTTGGTACACAAATTACTTAATTTTACGAGACAATAACCGCTGCGATTGGACAACACCCTCAGAACCAAACTTGCGGAGTAGGAGTGTGGGTGAGAAGTTATGATACATAATAATAATTCTGGGATCCCAGGAAGAGTTTTCATTAAATGTTGCAATGTATAGTTTACCGCAAGGAAAAAAATAATTTCGGGATATCATACCCAACCTGCTTGAGGTAGGGGTATGGGTCAGGACGAGCCAACATAAAAATAATCTAAGATGAACATTATTAGTGTCCAATCAAATCAGAGGAGCACTCTGTCAAATAGTGTGGAATGGATTTGATCGTCATATTTATCCCATTTTATGTTGCTTGTTTAAGAGAGTGTTAATCAAGTTTTTTGTTGAAGTAATTTTACAATGGATTTTACTTTTTAACTTTAAAAATGTATTTACATTTTTACACATATAAATAAACTTAGCTTGTTTTTATGCTACCCTTCTCTAGCTAATAACAGAGTAGGGTTAAATGTAACCGGAGAATGCCGGCTAATATCTAGTTGATGTAGATAATCTAAAATAATTCTCTACATTGCACAAAAGGGAGAAGAAAGGTTGCGCGATTAGATAGAAGATGGATCAGACAAAGGTAGGATTGAGGCCACAGTGATACATTTGTCTATAGCTTGAACGAAAACGAAAAAGAAACAAAATAAAGGCAGATGTTGGTGGAGCTGTGACATGCTGAAATTATAGCAAATATACTATTTCGACATGATATAATGATAATGTTCGGAGCGGCATTCAGATGTTCTCAAGAAGTAAGACTACTGGGATTGTGAATGTTATGTGGAGTCTAAGTTGGCTTGTAATGGAGACGTGCTAGCAGAGTTCTACGCTACATCTAGTACATTTTCAGGCTGTCTGCCCAACACGCTAGTGCTTTAACGGAGACACATCGTTCCATTTATTTAACCTTAGTTGCTGCAATAGCTTGACAGACAAGAAAGTTGAGAGTATTATTTATACTGCAAAACCAACTGTTTGCATCTATCACTTGTTGCAAACATTATTTGTGAATCAGGAACTATCAATGAAACATTAGGGCTCTTCATATACTGCATTACTGGACGATAAAAAAGTGTCTAACATAGCTTACATTGATCTTTTGAATAGCTTGTTTACCATATTTAGTAAAGTAGGACTTTATTCCATGTCTGATTTAGCCTTTTAAGAAACAGTCTTCTGAGACGTAGAAGAAGGTGTGATACTTGACTAAATCAAGTTTTTTGAGGTGAATCAAAAACTTCCTTGAAATAGTAATCACTTTCATTTCTCGCCATGTACTCAAACGTCAGCCATGGCTGTAATTTCAACTATACGTTTTCCTTGAATAGAGTAGTTCTGCAAACGAGTAACACGAAAGATCATGGCCACCGCTTATAGAAACTTCGGGCAACAGAAAACCAGACTGTAGTTGACACATTCATATCCAATAGCAGAGATTGTCTCTGAGTGCCTAAGGCCGTAAGTCGACAAACAAAAGTCTCTGGTTCTGCAACTCACTCCATTTTGCATCAGTAGAATCATTCTGATACCCCCGCCGGCACCACATGTCACTTTAGAAGAAGCACTTAGCGTTATTCCTTATTTTATACTTTGCATTACTTCAGTTCTCCTAAGCGAGCTACGATATGCAATCTTCCATTGTCTTTTAATTTTGTACGCTGCGGCATTCCCCATTTCTAACGTTACTTTAGAACTCAACAAGAATTTATGTAAAACGTAAACACTGCGCTGTGTAAGAACTTAGATAGTGACAATTTTTGAGGTAGATAGGTTCATTTACGATAATTTTTCCAGCTCTTCCCGCAGCGAAAATTGTTTGTTTGTCCTCCCGTTTACGGTCGTAACGATAGCAACTTCCAACATGAAACCTGTCGGAGTTAGTGGACTCACAATGAGTCATCTCACAAAAATCCCAAAAGTCGTCTAAGCCGTAAATTCAGACAACACTAATTCAAATGTCCCTCCAAGAAGAAATGAGCTTGCAGCATATTCATCTGTTTCAAAACAGGGGTTCATATAAACGTGAATATTACCGAACATAATGACAATATTATGGTGAGAAGAAAGATAGAACAGGTAGAAGCCGACTTCAGGGAAAATCAGTGTGGTTCCAGAGAAATACAGGAAAATGCAAGTCAATACTGACCGAATGATTTATCTTAGATGACAGACGGAAGAAAGACAAAGCTGGAGCTGTAGTAGTTTGTTTCTATTGGACAGCAAAGTGGATGACTCTACATTCCCATGAACACCCAATGGATAACACTTAATTTTTAATCGTTAGATCGGCTTATTGATTGTAATTTCTGAATAGAACAGTAAACAAAAATGGACAGTCTTAACACTCACAGATGTCAGCGTCTGTTGAATCAGCCTGACTCCAAAAGTTATGAAGTGGGCTCAGTGTCAATGGGAGCCTTAGACGTTTGCAGGAATCTATGGGCAACAAAAAGATCTTGCTATATAAAAAAATAACACCACCAATCGTGTTGTGCACTCTCAAGAAAACTCTAGCAAACATATTCTCTGTCAACGATTAATAACATCTACATCCATCCTCCAAAATCCACTTAAGGTTATATCTTCCTTGTGCCAAGTAATGCAGTTTATTCTTTGTTTCGTACACAGATGGCCTGTGGGATGAATGTGTATGTGAACTGTCGTTAGTCTAATTTTATTGTCACAGCCCCCAGGGAGGCGAAACGGTCACCGTTTCTAAAAACCGCCATAAAAAGAACTGTTCTAGGAATAGGTAGGAAAGATTTATTATTCGTGTGTCAGAGTTACAAAGAATTGAGAGCAACCTCTCGATTATGTGGAGCGCAGTTGCTCGAAAGAAATTGCAATTATACTGTATTTAATGTGTAAATACAATGTATTTATTTTGTTTCTTACTCTGTTTCTGCGCATTGTAACACGATAGTATCGAAAAAAAGGATGCTTGGATTACAAAACTCCACTATGAAAAATAGCACTCAATATACCCAAGAGCTTTTTACTACAGTATTCAGAGAGGTACATAGTTCTACATCTTTTTCAGTACGTCTGGATGTACGTATCAGTAACTGCTAAATATAAAAGACGATAGTCAGTTTGAGATCATATCAACTGAAGTATCTCTGGAGTTATAGTTTGATTTGCAGCTATGATTCGACATTAAGGCAATTTCTCAAGAAGAAGAAATCCAAAATCGCAAAGACGGCTTTGTGGGGGACACAGATCACCCAGTTCAGTCCATGACTTGGTAGACTTCTCATTAAGACTGCATCCAAAGTTAGGCTGATGTATGGAGGAGCTCATTACCACATCCAAATAAACTTATTACCAGTTACAGCATCTTCATCTTCAGTTCATGAGAATGAAAATTCAGAGGAAATAAAGTCTCAGGTCACACCGTTCTCTGGGATGAAGTGAAACCAGATTACGTCATTATGAAGTAGGCCACACCAGACATTCACTCTGCGGAAACTAAGGTGGTCCTGGTACATTTACTATGGTTACTGTACTCCTTAAATACGGCCTTAGGCCGATTGATCCCTCCACTGGTATGAACGTCGGCTTCTCAGTGAAAAGAATATGCTGCAATAGCCTTTATTCTCCTCCTCCTCCTCGTCTTTATAGTCATCATTAACGTCATAATAATCACGTGTTTTGTCTAGAATCAAACTGCGAATTCAAGTCGCTGTGGTCTTTCCTCAGCCTTTACCTCGTGCCTATGCTGAATCTTGTGGTTACGTAGCTTTTGGAATACTTCGATAAGTAGTCGACTTTGTAATACTTACAAGATAAGATGGCATGCGGAGTGCGCTCAATATTCTTCGCAAGTGCCCTGTTGGCATATTCCTTTTGCTACGCATCCATATGATTAGGATTCATTAATTCATTTATCTAAGATTTTATCTTGTGAAGCTTTCTGTCCTGATATCATATTAGTCATTTACTTCGTACTACCACGGTTCGTTTCAAACCCGCACACACTTTCAACTCTGCACTACCAATTCTAGCCACATTTATGGGAACACTAACTCAGACTGAATATGCAGTGAAAGAGCAGCCACTGACCTGTTCGACGCACACTGGCATTGCCATCAAGCAATCACAAGAATTATTCCCGTAATTTCAAGACTTCATTATGTATTGTTGGTGAAATCTCGAATTTTTTTCGATGACCCCATGTTAGATGGGTTTCCCTTCATTTGTTTGACACAATACTCCTTGACACACAAAATAATGTGAACATTCGCGCTACCGTTCTGTGTATACTGTCCCCTCCTGATCCTATGTGATAGCCGGCCGGAGTGGCCGGGCGGTTCTAGGCGCTACAGTCTGGAGCCGCGCGACCGCTACGGTCGCAGGTTCGGATCCTGCCTCGGGCATGGATGTGTGTGATGTCCTTAGGTTAGTTAGGTTTAAGTAGTTCTAAGTTCTAGGAGACTGATGACCTCAGCAGTTAAGTCCCACAGTGCTCAGAGCCATTTGAATCATTTTTCCTATGTGATACGAATGACACAGGTCTGAGCATTACTGCCGTGTTGGACTGCGTATGTTTTATGTACAAAGTCTTTCTAGACCAAACTATAATTGCTCATTATCCTACCTACAAATCAGAAACTGCCGACTGGTTTACACGTGACTGAAACGACGAAACCCTTCCACGTCTTACAGAGTGAAGCACCAAAGAAACTGATATATGCATGCGTATTCAAATACAGAGTTACATAAACACACGGAATACGGTGCTGCGGTCGGCAACGCCTACACTATATAAGACAACAAGTGTTTGATGCAGTTGTTAGATCGGTTACTGCTGCTACAGTGGCAGGTTATCAAGATTGAACGTGTCGTTATAGTCGGCGCACGAGCGATGGGACACAGCAACGCTAGAGGTAGGGATGAAGTGGGGATTTTACCGTATGACAATTTCACGAAAGTACCGTGAATATCAGGAATCCGGTAAAACACCAAATCCCCGACATTGGCAAGCCCGGAAGAAGATCCTGCAAGAACAGGACCAACGACGACTGAAGATAATCGTTCAAAGTGACGGAAATGCAATTATTCCGCTAATTGCTGCTAATTTCAATGCTGGACCATCAAGTGTCAGCGTGCGAACCATTCAACAAAACATCATCGATATGGGCTTTCGGAGCCGAAGGCCCATTCGTGTACCCTTGACGACTGCACGACACAAAGCTTTACGCCTTGCCTGGGCCCGTCAACACCGACATTGGACTGTTGACGAAGGGAAACATGTTGCCTGGTCGGACGAGTCTTGTTTCAGATTCCAGCGAGAGGATGGACGAGCACGGGTATGGAGACAACCTCAGGAATCCATGTATCCTGCATGTCAGGAGGGGACTGTTCAAGCTGATGAAAGCTCTTTAATGGTGTGGTGGGTGTGCAGTTGGAGTGATATGGGACCCGTGATACGTGTAGATACGACTCCGACAGGTGACACGTACGTAAGCATCCTGTCTGATCACCTGCATCCATTCATGTCCATTGTGCATTCCGACGGACATGGGCAATTCCAGCAGGACAATTCGACAACCCACAGTGCTGAATCGCTACAGACTGGCTCCAGGAACACTCTTCAGAGTTTAAACACTTCCGCTGGCCACCATACTCCCCAGAAATGAGCATTATTGAGCACATCTGGGATGCCTTGCAACGTGTTGTTCAGAAGAGGTCTCCACTGCATCGTACGCTTACGGATTTATGGACAGACCTGCAGGATTTATGATGTCAGTTCCCTCCAACACTACGTCAGACAGTGGAGTCCATGACACGTCTTGTTACAGTACTTCTGCGTGTTAGCTGGGGCCTTATACGATTGTAGGCAGGTGTACCAGTTTCTTTGGCTATTCGGTGTATAACGCTTTGCTACTTTCAGGCAGTAGCATGATATGGCTGCCTCAAGTCGTAACCAAACGCGTCGGCCTAGTGGTAAAGAAGCTGGGCCGTATGCGGAAATACTATCGAACTTCCCCATTTACGCTTTCCATCAAAAGAGTCGCAACCGTTTTCTTTCTCTAGCCGTAGCCAAAATGAACTTGTTTGACGTCTATAATGATCTTGACATCTGCCGTTAGTTAATTTCTAACCTTTCCGCCTATCAGTTGAGACATCTTAATTGTGGAGTCAAAGGATTATGATACGCTTTCACGTTTCATGAAGTGCACGACTGTACATTTTTCTACTGCGAAACATAGCGTTGAATATCTGATTCGCAAAGCATGAAGTCGTGTTCTCAGACTCGTTAATTACCTTCCTTGGGTGGAAATCATCCTTTACAAAGTCAGTGTGTAATTTAATATCTTTTCTTCTGCCCCACGTACTATCAGTTCGTTGTAAGTGTTTGATTAGCCCATTCAAAAAAATTAAAAAAGTAAATAAATAAATAAAAATCCAGCTCTAAATATACAGTCTGTACCACACTTTACGATGTGAGAGTAAGGGTACTTCTGACCTACCTATTATCGATATGAACCCATCCAGGTTACAGCAGCGTCACCTGGCGAGGAATGACTGCTAGTCAGAGAGACGCACGGTGCGTGTAGTATCAGCGATCTTGCTGTCCGTAGGTGTCCAGACGTAGGGTTGGGCAGCCACCCCTCATTAAAGATGTCGGACGTCGTGGGCTGGGCAGACTGGTAAAACAGGACAGGCGGCGATCTGGGGCGGAGGTAACATCAGATGTTAATGCTGGGCAGAGAGCAAGTGTGTCTGAACACACAGTGCTGCGAACAACCCTAACGATAGGCATCTGCAGCCGACGACCCATGCATGCGCCAATGTTAACATCGTGACATCGGCAGCTATGACTGATATGGATGCGTAACCATCGGCACTGGACTTTGGTGCAGTGGCAGAGCATTGCATGGTCTGATGACTCCCGGTACCTTCTTCATCATGCCGATGGGAAGGCGCTAATCCGTCGTCTTCCAGATGAACAGCTTTTTAACACCTGTACTGCGGGATGGAAACAAGTTGGCTGCGGCTCCATTATGCTCTGGGGAACATTCACTTGGTCATCCATGGGTCCAGAGGAGCTCGTGCAAGGCACCATGACGGCCAAGGAGTATAGTACACTGGCTGCATAGCATGTACACCCCTTCTTGAAGATCACGTTTCCCGATGGCAGTGACATTTTTCAACAAGATAATTCGCTATGTCCTAATGCCAGGAGTGTGATGAAGTGGCGAGTTCAAATGGTTCAAATGGTTCTGATCACTATGTGACTTAACATGTGAGGTCATCAGTCCCCTAGAACGTAGAACTATTTAAACCTAACTAACCTAAGGACATCACACACATCCATGTCCGAGGCAAGATTCGAACCTGCGACCGTAGCGGTCGCGCGGTTCCAGACTGAAGCGCCTAGAACCGCTCGGCCCCTTTGGCCGGACAAGTGGCGAGTTCCACTTGATGTGCTGCCCCCCCAACTCGTCCGATCTGAACCCGATCGAACGCATCTGGTATGTGACTCAATGTGGCATCAGAGCTCGTCACCCCCTCCCAGAAATTTATGGGAATTAGGTAACTTTTCTGTGCAGATGTGGTTCCAACTACCTCCAGAAACCTACTGAGGGCTCGCTGCTTCCATGCCACGACGCGTCGCCACTGTAATCCGGCCAAAGGTGGACATACCGGCTATTATGTTTGCTACGGCTGATGAGTGTATGTGGAAGGAAGTAGTATGTTCCCGGTTCGTACTCCCTGGGAATTCAAATCGAAAACCTATCTTGTACCGTCTGCCACTGAAATTTGTTTAGCATGTAGTAGACGATCCCATGACAAAACGCGCCCCTTTTCGTTGGATTTTCTCTATTTCTACCTTTAATCCAATCTGGTAAGTGTCCCATATTGATGAACAATACCACAGAGCCGAAGGCACAAGTGTTTTGATTTTCTTTTCTTTCGTGGATGAATTACATTTCTTTAGGATGATTGCTATGAATCTCAACCTGGCATTTGCGCTTCCTATTTGTTTTATCTGCCAATTCCACTTTAGGTCGCTCCGGATCATTACTTCTAGGTATTTCTAGGTAGTTAGTGTATCCAGTGATTTGAAAACAATAATGTAATGTAAAGTAGTCGATTTCTTTGCCTATTTATGAACGATACACTACATTTATTGACGTTCAGGGTCAACTGCCAGAGCCTATACCACTGATCAACCCTCTGTAGGTCATTCTGCTAATCGATACTGTCTTCTGGCGTTGCTACTTTCTTATAGACAAGTGCATCATCTGCCAACATCGTCTCCGACTTTATCCACTAGATCATTTATGTATACTATACTCAGTAATGATCCTATCACACTTCTTTGGAGTACTCCTGAAATTACCTTTACGTGTCTTCAAGTTGATCCTTTAAGAGCGACGTGTTGAATTCTACATGGAAGGAAGTCCTGAATCCAATCACGAATCTGGTCCGATACTCGGTAATCTCATATTTTTTTCACCAAACGACAGTGCGAAACTGTATCGAATGTCATCCTGAAGTCAAGCAACACGGCATCAACCTGAAAGCCGATGTCTAGGGAGTTATAGATATCAAAAACGAACATAGCGAGTTGAACATCGTAAGACCGCTGTTTATGGAACCACTGCTGATTTTTATGGAGGAGATTTTCGTTCTCTAAAAACGACATAATACATACACATTCCACCACGGCGGTTTAGAGTAAATATGAGGGGGCCAACGGGCAATATGTTATTTCTCCTCACTTTTTAGCTGAATTTTCTTTGTATGACATTACCACCGCAGTACGACGTTCCTATACTTCGAAGAGCTCTTTCCTAGGCTGAGCTGTCAAAAAAGACTGCTTCCCAGCTGATAGTTACGGCGTTTTCAGCTAGCTTTGAACAGACTTTCCAACTGTTCTTCCGACTTTCATCAAGGCGATCACTGCTGGTTAGTTGGCAGTACTGCATATGCACGAACCGTAAGGACCACCAGAACCGATGGGCAGAAAGATGTGTGGTTATTATGCCAAATAATAATCAGAAGTTTGGAAGGTAGGAGACAAGGTATTGACGGAAGTACAGCTGTGAGGAGGATTCGTGAATGGTGGTTGGGTACTTCGGTTGGTAGAGCACTTACCCGTGAAACGCAAAGGTCCCGAGTTCGAGATGAAAGTCGGAAGAACAGTTGGAAAGCCTGTTCAAAGCTAGCTCAAAACACCACAACTACCAGATGGGAAGTAGTCTTTTTTGACAGCTCAGCCTAGGAAAGAGCTCTTCGAAGTATAGGAACTCTCAGTTTTAATCAGCCAAAACGTTTAATACCACTGCGCACACCGCTGAAGAATGAAAATATCTTTGTGGAATAATCAAATGTTTCTCGGGCATATGTGATGAACTTTTTCAAGCATTTTAATGTTACGCTTGCCATTTACCCAAGTAATACATTCACACGCGAGACCTTAAAGCACAACGCATTTGGACACAACAGATCAACTACAAATTTCACAGTCATTGATTACCATCTCTCGCGCATACAGCATTTCAAACACTTCACCAGTGCGGTTGAGACAGCACTTTAACGTGAATGGCAGATTTTGCAGAGGCGGTTTGTATCGAGTGGAAAGCATTAAATATTCTGGACGGGTTGCTGTTTTAGTTACTTTGTCATGAGCCCGTGATTAAACTATGATTGATAGGCAAGGAAACAGAAAATTATCTTATCTTATCTTTATATATTTCGATAAAGAATTAAAATGTGGGTAATATAAATATCAGGATCGGTTTTACTTTCTCACTAAGCGTTACGGCCAAGATCACGAGAAGTCTGTCGACATATTACCAAATACAGTGTAGAAAGCCTGTCTTCTTTCTGTTCTCACTGATCTCCAACATAAACGTCCAAACTGATCGCTGCCGTAATAAGCACGCTGTTGGTGAGATACCAGCTGGCAGGTAGTACACTTCATGTACGGTTTCTGATCCGGAGACTACGTCGAACTGGATCGCCTGTAATATTTGTCGACAAAATTCTCGGACGAGCACTAGGCTCGAAAGAAACATTTGCGAAAGTTGAATGAACCGGTTCCGTTTGCGCATTTAGTAACTGCTTCTGTTCGTCTGTCACTGAGTCGAACGTGTACAATGCTCATCGACGAGGCACATGCGTGTGGTTATCGGCGACAAACATAGTTAATAACAGGCACAACGCCATTATGTAAATTATCTGCGCTTACATGTTCCTTATTTAGATTGCACTAACGTCATGAACATGCGATCTGTTTCGCAACAGGTGACAGCGTTTTGTTACATAAAGACACAATTTGAGCATTTTCCGGCTACCTTGAAAACTACAGCACGCCTACAATACATGGATTTGCGGTGGTAGTTTCCACTCCTCTGTCTTATGGTTCAGAACTCAATTAATTATCATTTAAAGTCTATTCATATCCATCCAGTGCCCCTATAGATTATACAATGCCCACAGTATGTCACTTCTGTCCAGAGCTCACTCAATACAAGGAAATGAAAATGACGAGCTAGTTACAGGCAAAAACTTAACATATCAACAGAGACGAACGAAAGTTTCGTTTTAGTCTATTCTAAACCTACTACTTATCGAGAGACTATATATCTCTTTCTTGAAAATTAAGTAATATAATAACAAATCCTTAAGGGGGGTAGGACGTCAAACCGGCCGACTTGGAGCGGGAGAGGCACCACAGGACATTTTAATTTCCACTGTCTATACTTTTACACATAAATTCATAAAACTTTGTCAGCATGGACAGGAAGGTTCAAATGGTTCAAATGGCTCTGAGCACTATGGGACTCAACTGCTGTGGTCATAAGTCCCCTAGAACTTAGAACTACTTAAACCTAACTAACCTAAGGACATCACACACATCCATGCCCGAGACAGGATTCGAACCTGCGACCGTAGCGGTCGTGCGGTTCCAGACTGTAGCGCCTTTAACCGCTCGGCCACTCCGGCCGGCGGACAGGAAGGATTCAGTATTCACACTCATAGCAGTGGACTTCAGAAACATAACAAAATAAATTATTTTTACCTGTGAAATGTCATCATTTTTTTCACTTACTATTGGCTGCATTTGTTGCTATAGGTACACTTTTCTTCATAAGTAAGAGAGATTCTTCGATGAATTTTGCAGAGCATAAAAAACCATACTTACAGGTGTATGAAACTCGAGAATTTTCGAAATCTATTGAAAACAGTGGGAGAAATTGAGATGACTAAGTATAAAATTTCAGTTTTTTTCTAAACGTGAGGTTTAAAATGTAACAGCTCATTCATTTCTTCATAAATTAAATAAATTCTACAGTTCCATACACCTGTAAGTATGGTTTGTATGCTGTGCAGAATTCATCGAAGAATCTCTCTTACCTATGAACAAAAGTGTACCTATAGCAACAAATGCAGCCAACAATAAGTGAAAAAAACGATGAAATTTCACACGTAAAAAAAATTATTTTGTTATTTTTTCGAACTTCCACTGCTGTGTGTGAATCGTGAATACTTCCTGTACAGTGGAAATTAGAATGTTCTGTGGTGCCTCTCCTGCTCCAAGTCGGCCCGTTTGACGTCCTGCCCCCCTTAAGCTAGTATTAATAGTTGTTGAACAACTGGTCGACTGAAATAGTGCTAGTGGTACCAGTATGTTTGCGTTAAAACAGTAAACTTAGTAAAATCATTCTCTAAAAATATGAAATTGAGTATCTAATCAAAATTTCCTTTATTTTATGTCCTTATTCTGAACATGTGAATAATTCATATTGTGTTATATCATTTCGTAATAACGTATGATATTTTAATACTTTCTTCCTAACTTCATCCGATCATAATGTAATATGATGTTATCTGTTAGAAGTCGCATCATAAGGCGAAAAAAACTGAAAGCTTAATTAACAGGTATCTTCAGAGTACTGAAACGTTTGCTTGTTTAATGTGTATGGAATTTTCTTTCGCATGTTGCGGCAAGTACTTACATAACCACACATCGACATGTTTTAAGTAACTTAGTTGGTCCCTGTCATGTTTCTGAATGGATGTAAGTCGTTTTGCGTCAAGAACTTAATACCTAATTAAAAGCAACATCTGTATGTAGAATGAAGTCCAAGCAGCTTTAAATGGTGAAAGGAATGAGTTAGTATTTTATAACAAAAAGTAATAGAACGAAAAGTAGAACATAATCGCATGCTATAAGTATGATATTTAGGAAGTGATTTTATCTGATACCCGAGGGGAAGCGTATATCATCTTATTACATAATGAACGTAATATAATATCAGTGTCTACCGAGCAACTAAGAGTTGCGGAGTCAGCAAGTCAGGCTCAACATTTGGTAATCCTGAGAAACGAATAATCATAAATAAGAAGCTTTTATGAAGTAGTCAGTTTTTTATGTTTTTGTTTTTAAATAAGCAGAAGCTTAAAAACGTCATCAGAGGCATTTACTGACGTCTAGTCGGTTGAATTTGGAAACTCAATCATTAATTTGTTTACGATTTGTCGTGGCCGTCTTTACTTGGAGAACGTTATGTGCACAGCACTAACGCGCTGAAACAAGGAATGCACAAGAAATGAGATCTGACCTTAATGAAGAATCATCCGCTATCCGTTTGAGCAATTTAAGCAAACTGTCCGAAATCAGTTTTCCTGTTTAGTCACCGTGCAACATACCCCCGACTTGGCCACTCTCTGTAACGGCATTTGTCAGCGTAATCTTAATAATGAAGTTATGGCTCTGCAAAATTTGTGACACAGACGTGTGAAGCCTGGCTGAAAAACGTTTCAACAGAAGTTAAAAACTGGAAGACGACAAAATTGCTGAACCTAATAAAGACAACCGAAAGAGTAGATGAAATAAATAGACAATATGACTCAATAACAACACTCATAGGAGTATATCGTTTATTTTTGGTGAAATAATAACAAATGACAAACAAAAAATAATCATTTCAGATGACAGTGTGACAGACCTACCAGTTAATTTACTTATTTACATCTGTTCGTGTTACACACTTTAGACTGTTAACAAAGATCCTTAGCCACAGATGATATCGAACTTAAAAATATATGAGGCGTGAAGAACATGATTATGGTACCTCAATAACAGGTTTGTTAATAAATTTGTGACTATAACCAATGATTTGCGTAGCATAACTAAATTCTGACTTCTAGTGATAGTTATAACTTGATTACTAATGAAGTTGTGACAATCGGAAATTCTGTCTTTCGTAGCACAAAATCATTTTAATTTATTATGACTCTCTAGGACGGAGAATTCTCGTAAAATGAGATATTACACGTAGAAATGGCTTCCAAACGCCATTTATACACCGTTATTTTCGGCTCGACTGGAGTGTGTGATTATCCATATAATTACATTTTTATAGCAAGGCCACCCGTATGGAATTAAACAATTCCAACTGCTCGTAGTTTTTGGAAGTACGCTACATTGTTATGAAGTTGCATCGTGACGCTGCAGAGGAGCGATCGAAAAAGTTTGATGATGATACTAGCCGGCCGGTGTGGCCGAGTGGTTCTAGGGGCTTTAGTCTGGAACCGCGCGACCGCTACAAGCGCAGGTTCAAATCCTGCCTCGGGCATGGATGTGTGTGATGTCCTTAGGTTAGTTAGGTTTAAGTAGTTCTAAGTTCTAAGGGACTGATGACCTCAGAAGTTAAGTCCCATAGTGCTCAGAGCCATTTGAACTATTTGATGATATTAAACAAGCCTAAACCGTCAATTCAAAGTAACCTCGATGTTAAATATTGAGTACTGGTTGACGAAAACATTCATTTAGGGATTCACTCAGGTACGCCATTGTGATGAACTGCACAATCAAATCGAGTTTTCTACTTGGACCTACGTTAGTAAGAACTCTGAAATCTGAAAAGTTTCTTTTCTTTTTTTTTCAAAAAAAAAAAAAAAAAGAAAAGTAGCTCATCATATTTCCAGCTGTCGATTTCATCAGTGAAGGTACTCTATATTGGAATATAGAGTTGTGTCGTGCTATGTGACCATATGAAATTGTGATGCTTAACACATTTCCCAGTATCAAATGGGCCAAAGTGTAGACAACTCTGCGAGATCTACCTCAGATGCAAGACTACGCTCAATCATTTTCTTCGAAGACATTCGCAACTTTGTCCAGTTTTGAGCCGAGTGCGCGTATCCGCAGATAGCAGCGAAGGCTGCGCTGTCGTTTCCGCAGTGCAAAAAGAGGCCGATCCGACCGGTTTTTCAGTCGGACTGGTCTCGGTAATACGGCGCTTGTCGTCCGCACAATGTAAGCGACTATCTGAATAACATTTTCTTAATTTGTAAATACTTAACTTCCACATCCGTGACTCACGACGTAAAGGGATGGACAAAAATATGGAAACCTCAAAAACACAATAGTTTACCGTGCCTAATAGGCTGTAGGAAACCTGCTGGCATTCAAAACAGCTTCAAGTCACGTCGCAATGGATGAATATAGGTCGTGTATGATTTTCAAGGGAATGTTATAGCATTCTTCCGGCAAAATACGAAGTAGGTAGCGATCACGCACCATTTTCTCCCAAGTAGCCCACAAAGGCGCAATAATATTGAATTATGCTTATTGTGGTGACTAGAGGACACGCTAAAATACATCCAATTCATCCTCACACTCAAAAACCCAGTCGTGAACGATGCGAGTTGTGTGTACAGGACCCTGTCGACTTGCAGCACAATATCACCATTGGTGAACAAATATTGTACCATGGCATGGACCTGATCAGCGAAAATCGTCCCACAATACTTGACATTAACACGACCTTGCAGATTAACCATGGACCCCATGGAGCACTACGATATGGCTGCCAGAACCCCCGCCATGTTTCATTCTTGGGACGTTATCTCGAAGTTGGAAATTGTGAAACAAGACTCATCCGACGCCATGACTTTCTTCCATTGCTCCATAATGGTTTTATTGCATCAGCACCGCATTTTCCTGTTGTGGGCATCTGCATCGCTCATGTGTGTTTTTGGAATGCTCGCCCTGCAATTCTCTGCTTATGGCGCTCCCTTCCCGTTGTTTTGCCGGTGACATGTTTAGCTAGCGTGATGTTCAGTTCTGCAGTTACTTTTCCTGCTGTCTTATTTTTCGTCGCAATCCTCGTCACTGACCGCCCGTCAGGATAACACAACACACCCATTCGTCTGCATTACGATTAGTGGATATTGTTTTCCCTCTTTCCCTGTATGCAGAATAAATCTTCGATATAGTGCCTCTTGAAACACTAAACGCTTTGGCTCTCTTGGTAACGGATGCACCCACAATACGAGCACCAACAGTTTTCCCACGGTCCGACATAATGCACTCGCAACCACACAGAACATTATTCTGACCATGACTGACACTTTAAACTTGTTGAGGGCATTTCACAGGTGCCGTTTGCGACCAAATTCAACAGCGCTTGCACAGGTACCGTTCACGATCACTCAACAGAGCAATCTGCAGGCTTGGCTATCATGTGCATTTATGTTGAAGCACGCGTTTCTCGCAGTGTTTCCATATTTTCGTCCAACCACAGCACGTATCGGATGTCAATATGACTCCCAAAACTGCTCGTGTGCCAACTATTGCGCGATTTATTTATTTGCTTGAGCTCGCAAAAAGTAAAGGCTGTCAGGCCCTCTGTTACATCTAACTAGGCAGTCTACATATTTTACACTATGTTAATTATAAAAAGCACGTTAAGCTACACGCAGTACAGAACCCAACATTTAAAAAATTTTATGACATAAATAGTGAAGAAGAAACAGTTTATATTCGGTCATGATAATTACAACAATAAAGACGAATTACATGCAGGTGCGGTTTAACTTGAAGGCTAGCAGCAGTGGATATGTGGATGGGAGCAGAGGAGATAAGAGGGATAGAAAGAGGAACGAGATATAGCTATAACGACAACAGGGGAAAAGGAAGTGGCGTAACTGACAGAGAACTGAAAAGAAACAGTAGCGGGACTGGAAGGAAATTAAAGCGTCTGCTTTACTGACATTATCGTCGTCTTCATTGCATCATGTGCTACCTGAGACAGTCTTAGGTAGCACCTGGTGAAAGTGACGAGTCATATCACCAGCATATCGTGCAAGGGAGACTACAACATAAGGCAGTACATCCGAAACTCGAGAATGTCAGCAGATCACCGGAAAAACAGGGTAGGTTCATCTACAGATGAAGTCCGTCTCGACAGCTGAGAGGTGCCGGCACGGTAGCTCAGCGTGTTTGGTCAGAGGGTTCGCTGCTCTCTGTACTAAAAACCTGAGTGAACGGATCAGCGATCAAACTGAACGGAGGTCATGGGACGTCCGCCCCGAACAAATACAACGAATACAAAAAAAAAGTGGTCACCGCGACGGAAAGCCGTGCAAAAGGGCCAGGGTTCGATTCGTGGCTGGGACGGAGATTCTCTCCGCTCAGTGACTGGATGTCGTGTTGTCAGTCGCCGAAGTGGCGTCAACTCAAAAGACTTGCACCAGGCGACCGGTCTACCCGACGGGAGGCCCTAGTCACACGGCATTTTATTCTTTCACAGACCAACAGCAGCAACAGAGAAAGAGCTTACGTATGGTTTTGTTTAATCGAGGAGCACAGCTAGGACAATAGAGAAGTGAGACCTAGTGTTATGATTACGATGAGACGAGAGGTACTCATTTTCTCATGTGAGGTACTAGGGCACAGGCGCAATGCGGAGCCGATGAATTGCACATAGAGTATGGTAATAAAATGTGTGGACTTCAGAATTATTGATCTACAGTAGTAACAACCACAACAAGCGTGAAGACTCTGTGCATCCTGTTTCGTGCTCATCTAAGTAGAACCATGCGGTATCTTTTCAAGGCGAGTACTCAGTGAAATATAGAATGATTACTCCCTGCAAACTCAAACCCAGCTGCGGCTGCGGTGGCCTCGATGCCAAAGCAGCTATTGGCCAACGTCTTGAAGATCCCGAAGTAAGGTTTTGGGGTTTTAAGTGTTAGTCTAATACGGTATACAGTATTTCACGAAAAGTGTTTGGACACATATTAGAGGATGTTAATATCTAGTGCGTTCACCTTCGCTTTTATGAGTATTTGAACTTAGCAGGGAACACTTTCAGTGAGTTGCCGAATATCTTTGGAGGAATGGCAATCCACTCTTCCTCAAGAACCGAAACCAGAGAAGGTATGATGTGGGACGCCGGGATCTGGAGAGAAGCAGTTGTAACTCATACTAAAGGTATTCCACTGGGTTCAGGTCGGAACTCTGCGTTGGCTAGTACATTTCACGAACGTTATCATCCACAAAGTACTACCTCACAGATGCTGCTTTATGACAGGATCCATTATCAGGCTGATACAGTAATAGCTCCGAACTGTTTCTCTATGTACGCAGCAAAATATTTTCTCATTTCCCAAAAGTTATTTTAATCTTAAGTACAATAAAGGCACCTAACCTAACCACGAGAAACATCCCCATACCGCAACACCACTTCCTCCTCACTTTGCTGTTGGCACTACACTCGGTGGCAGGTACGCTCTTCAGTCATGCGCCAGACCCAAAACCTACCATCAGATTGCCACACGGTACAGCGAGTTTCTTCACTCCATTTCACTCGCATTCAGTGACATCTCTCTTTACACCACCTGCAACGTCGCCTCGCACGGACTACAGAAATATGTGGCTTATGAGGAGCTGCGATGATGATTACATGATGGACCGAGCGGTTCTAGGCGCTTCAGTCCGGAACCATGCTTCTGCTGCGGTCGCAGGTTCGAATCCTGCCTCGGGCATGGATGTGAGTGATGTCCTTAGGTTAGTTAGGTTTAAGTAGGGGACTGATGACCTTATATGTTAAGTCCCATAGTGCTTGGAGCCATTTTTTTGATTACATGATGAAACAGTATTGATCATGGGCGCATGACAATAAGATCTTTAGCGTCCATACTAAAATTTTACGAAACGAGTGTGGGTTAAGGTTCCAAAATTATGAAAACCTGAACTGCAGAGAGACACACAAATAATGTCCTAAAAACATGCTCACACACACACATACACACACACGCCCGCGCGGCACAGACAACGAAAATTACTTTGCCAGGTTTGAAACTTACAATAAAAAGGGAAAAGCATTCGAAAGAACTAAAATAATGTAGCAGATAGCTTAAAAACTTTGGCCAAATTTCTGACAACTCACAACATTTTAAAAGTTTTACCACACTCGTCTCGTCATCAGCTAAAGTAGAAGGCAGATCATTAGCTAAATTTACTTGTGTCCACTTATCATAATCAAAAATGCACTAATTAAAATGTGATATGCAGTGGTTTGCGCGCCACAGGCATCACAGACAGTGGGGTAGGAAGCAACGCGTAGGAAGCTACCTGTTAGAGGGCAGTGCCCAATTCGGAGGCGGTTCAGGGCTGCTTCGTCGGATAGCTGGTTGCACCAACTGCACCTACTTATCCCTCACTGCCGGCGTCTTCTTCTCCCACAAATGCGTGGTTCTCGGACTCACCATGGAAATGAAACCTGCAAGGGACTGGCACATTGTGTCACATCATGTTCCCTGCAGGCGTCCTACGCGGTTTGAATCCGTTAGTTCATTTCCTCAAAATCCCACGTGCCTTGTTACCCAGAGGAACGATACTTGCTTCCTCTGCTTTGTAGGACGTGCAGCTGACCATATATCAGCTATCAGCTGGACCATTTTCTCTGCTGTGTACATGCGCTGCAATGATTATAGGATGCTAAGGGAATCACAGCGAAGTGTGAAACTGACCGCCCTAAAGACGCCTTGAAAATGCTAGTAAGTTAGATTAGGATTAAACATCCCATAGACGACGAGGCTATGAAATATGGAACACAAGCTCGGGTTGGGGAAGGATGTTAGGATATTGAAAGAAATTGAACGTGTCATTTTAAAAGGAATCATATCAGAATTTGCTAATGCTACTTAGGGAAAGCGTGGAAAACATACATCTGGGTGGCCAGGTGACGATTTGAAAATAACCACTGCGCCATTTTGATCTCTATTTATAAAAGACACGGTGGCTGTGTCAAAGTCCCGTTAAGTTATAGGCTCACCAGACTTTTCAGAGTAAGCCCGGAGTTCGCAAGGAACACAAAAACGCAGAGTAGTAACTACGTAATTATAATTTGTTTATTCAAAGAACTTCGGAGGTGTGATCAATATTTTCGGCTTGTAAATTCGTCAACAAAAGGAGAAGTATTTCTAAGAGTAGGAGAGAAAATAAAACAAGTGGAAATTTTAAGAATGAAGGCAGATATTGCGAAGAAATTGCCTGTACGGAAGAGTCATTGAAGGAAAGACTCCAGTGCAGGGAAGGAAGCGAGAGAAAGAAGAGTACTTGGAACGCTGGATGACGTTCTAAAAGGACGAACTTACCAGCAGATTAAGGGAGAAGCACAGGACAGAGGAAAGTGAATAGCCTAAAGTTGATTTCTGCCGTAAGATCAAAGAGGAAAGGATAATAAATTGAAACGATGAATTAATGAGACTCGACTCAACGAATATTAGTGTATAACATTCCAACACCAACGAGATCATTATAGAAAATCAGGTTGATATCGGTCAAAAACGAACATAAGCAAATAAGCTAAAAGTAGTAGTTATAAAAGTCGAAGGACGTGAAAGAGAAACAGTAGATGAGAAGGGAGTGAGACAGGGTTGTAGCCAGTGCCTGGTATTATCAAGTTATACACTGAGAAACCAGAGAAGAAAACCAGAGAAAAATTTGGCGAAGGAGTTAAAGTTCATGGAGAGAAAATAAAATCTTCGAAATTTGCCGATGACATTGTAATTCTGTCATGGACATGGAAGAGTAGTTGAACGGAATGGCGTGTTTCTTGAAAGGAGGTTATAGACAGAAGCAAAGCAGGGGTAATGGAACGTAGTCCAATTACATCAAGCGATGTTGAGAGAATTAAATCAGGAAATTAAACGCTAAAAGTTGCAGATAAGTTTTGATATTTTGGCAGCAAAGCAACTGATGATGACCGCAAATGTAGAATGGTTAACGTATTGAATTTGAGAATAAAGGTTAGGAAGTCCTTTGTGAAGGCATTTGCCTACAGTGTAGCATTGTACGGAAATTATACGTGGACGATAAACCAGACAAGAAGAGAATAGAAGCTTTTTAAATGTGGTGCTACAGAAGATTGTTGAAGATTAGATGAGTGGATCGCGTAGTAAGTGTTGAGCTACTAAATCGAATTGGGGAGATAAGAAATTTGTAACACAACTTGACTGAAAAATGGGGTCAGTTGATACGACACATTCTGAGGCTTCCAGTAAATGTCAATCTGGCATCGAAAGAAGTGTGTGTGTGGGTGTGGAGCGGCGGGATTTGGGGAGGGGGCAGTAAACAGTAAAAGCCTTGAAGGGTTCAATATTGAAACACAGGTTCGAATAGATGATGTAGGTTGCAGTAGTTATGGACGAAAGACCACAAAAAGAACGACAACAACAATAATTTCGAAGGTGATTATAAATTTGATGACGCACCGTGTAGCGTATTTCAGATATCACGAAGCTTCATGATGTGTGAAACACATTACACGATATATTACAAACTGCTGGATCTATCTAGCACTGTCCTGAACAAGAATGGAGAGTATTACTTTGGAATCAGCTCCTAGTAATGACACTTCGGCCGCAGTAGAGAGTGGATTGGGAGGGGGTAGGGGGGCGGGTGAACGGGATCAGCAGCAGGGCGGAATGTATGACAAAAAATTTATAAAGATAATGACAAAGTCCGATTTCTGCTATAAGACCTAAACAGAATTCAAGCAGTAGCTAATGAGTTACAATGCATCATTCTATAACACTGCATAATAATAAATCAGTCAGTGGGTATTAACACAACAAAAACCAATAAATAAAAACCTGAGGATGAATAATTTATATTGTCTTCGTAACCATCGCCCGGGGTATCCAATTTACTTTCCGTTTCCAGTGTCTAATAGGGACGTGTAAAAGGATATATGAACAGTGATAGCAAAAAGTAACTTACGTTTGAAGCCGTAAACAGATGGAAACACTGTCATTTTTTACAGCAGACAAAGAAAATTTCCAGTAGATAAGATGTGAGCACAAAACACTTGTAGAAAAAGCAAGAGATAATTATGGACTTAAAATTGTGCCTGTGATCCGTAGTCACCGTTGGAACATGTTGTTTACAGTTACTTCGATAATAAGCTAATTTTACGCGAAAATAAAATGTACGCGGTTTTGTTATTTGGCTAAAATGATTAAGCGCTAATTACCTAATAGATATTACTTTCTGGTGCTACTTATCTCAACAGCTTAGCCCATTTATTATTATCAATTTTTTTGTCATGTGACGTAGAACGACTTACAGACAGCGTTGGGTGATGGGCAAAACATTACTGATATTACATAATGTGAAGAAAAAGTTGTCGGACTACATACTTTTTTCAGGTCGATTACACATTTCAGAATGCCGTAAAAGGTAGGACAAAGAAACAGATTACTTCTTGCGCACGTTCAGAACTTTATAGCAAATATGACGAAGATAACAGATTTAAGAACTAGAAAATAAAGGTAGAAAGGAATGAAAATATTTCCGAAGTGTTACCTTCCGTATTAATTTTTTATACATGCGGGATTTTGTACGAATATCATAGAAGTTTTGTATCTGCTATTTATACCTTGCTCTTATCTCTCGAATCTTATCATCTTTTGCCAAAGTGTTTACTCTCAGGTATTTTTTTCAAATTTAGAGACAAGTGAAAAGACTTGCAAAACTAAGCTGTGCGATGGACCCGCCAAAACTGCAGTCTCGATTCTGTGCCAGTCTATAATGATGAGGCGTCCTTGCTACAGCAGTTCCACCATGCCACACATAGCATAGACACAATCCTGAACCCGCTTCAAGAAACACATTTCATGACACTTCTGCATTCCGGCCATGAAATTCGTTGAAGTTTGAAGACCTATTTTTTACTCTCTAGAAAATTACTTCAGAGACGTCAGTCCTTCTGCACTCTTGAATTATGCGGCAGTTTGTAGTAACGTTTCGTCTATAACTTTTTCATTAAGCAGAGAAACGATTTGGTGATTAAATACAGCAGCTGTATTCCCTTTTGCGCATAGAAATTGAACCACGAAACGTGCACTGGCACCTAGATGTGACTTGGAAATGGTACGGCGATTTTGAGTTCACTTTTCTTACACAACACGTGTTTAACTGAACTATTGAACTGTGGCATCCCAATCACACAACAGAAAAAAGAAGGTACCACAAATTGGGAAAAACGAGCTTTCTCCTTTATCTGTTATACTTCCGTTTGGATAAATCTCTCAAAATTCGCCGCATCTACATTAGTTATTTTAACATAAACCAAAATTTTGAAAATGTCAAAACTGCAGATTATCTCCACAGTTTCAGATTCGCAGCGAAGTTAATGAAGTTATTTTACACTATATTTCAACAGTTATCGCAACTGTCTTCACGTGTGTCCACAAAGCTTCACCCTGTTCGTCGCTGCCTGATCCGCATCTGAAGTATATTACTATGGAAGTGACGAAACCTCGTATAAATGACAACATTAACTAGACTGTAAACTAGAAAATCTGGAGATCTTCAGTTTCTCCGAGAAAGAACATGTGTTCACAGGTGTGCAGACTGAACCGCATTTCTCTACAAAACAATCAGATCACTACAACAATCAATCGGATATTGCAAAAACGGAGGAAGAATAAACTCTTTATGTATTAGTTAAAGCTATTTACATACTTCTTACAACATTTTAAGGGTTCATCTTAAATAATAACGGCCTGGATGCTCTTGTAAATAAATTACAAGAGCAGCCAAGCGGTTATTGTTCAAGATGTCTGCTTACGGTTACGGTTGTCCCTCATACAAGTTTGTATGTTAAACAGTGGGCAAACAATGTGAAGCAGTGAGGAAGTAGGATTAATAGTGTTCGGAAAAAATGATTTCAAAGAGTAATTAACGGTTCTGCGTTGAGCAGAATGCAAAGAGGACAGTAATCAACGATCTGCTCGCCATAATTCCAAAGATATCCGTCCCCGGTAGCTGAGTGGTTAGCGTGACAGAATGTCAACCCTAAGGGCCCGGGTTTGATTCCCGGCTGGGTCGGAGATTTTTCTCCGCTCAGGAGTGGGTGTTGTGTTGTCCTAATCATCAGCATTTCAATCCCCATCGACACGCAAGTCGCCGAAGTGACGTCAGATCGAAAGACTTGCATCCGGCGAATGGTCTACCCGGCAGGAGGCCGTAGTCACACGACATTTACAATTCCAAAGATATTTTGTTTGAATAAATTCTTATCATAAGTACGTTATTTTTGTGAACTGTAATCGGAAAAGTTCTTATTGCCAACAGGATAGCACTGGCGCAAAAAAGGTATGTGCTACAACGCTCTACTGTTCGCAAAAAAACATCGCTCATGTTACTCTTATCTTCTCTGAAGCCAGTCATTAATTTTTCCTCCTCATGTACTTCATTTCAAATACCTATTAGGTGCTTTTTACAACAGTCTTTTCTTCTATAATTATGGAGTAATATGTCAAGTAGTTCATGGAGAACACTTTTTCTGGCAGGAGATGAAGCAAAAACAGACTTACTTACGGAGGAAGTTACTCAATAATACATCGATTACTTCGTCGCATACTTATAAGGGGCGATCAAAAAGATCTGAGGTGTGTATATAAGCAACAACATATAGTCAAGAAATTCGTGTGGCATTCGTATGTTTCCCACGTGAGAAGAATTTGTCTGGGAAACCATGTATGTCGAAAACCACTGACGTGGAATGGCAGCCAAGGGGAGCTGCTGATCCATGATAAGCACGTCTCCATATTGCAAAATTCTTAACGCAAAAGTTACGCCAGCTCAAGTGGGATACACTCGAGCACCCTCTGTCCTAATCTCTTCCCATGCGATAGTCACGCCTCCGGTTCCTTGAAAAAGACCTTGAAGGGTCAGCGATTCCTGTCGGACGAGAACGTGCGGCAGGCAGTTACGGACTTCTTCACGTAGGAGGACACGGTGTGCTACCAAACGGGTATCTTCAACGTGGTGCATCGATGGGATGACTGCCGCAATGCTGACGGCGATTTTGCCTGATTGGCATACCGATTCTGGACTGTACAACCGTAGAACTGAAATTTTTTGATCGTCCCTTTTATTTTGTACGCCTATAGTGTCAACCTGCTCCTAACACGACTTTTTTTTTGATCAAATTGTGCAACTGCAGCAATCTTCTTTTCTTGTAATAATTTGATTTATATCACAAATGAAATGGAAATGAGCGTTTGGCATCATTGGCCGGGAGGCCCCTTACGGGGCAGGTCCGGCCGCCTTGGTGGAGGTCTTATTACATTCGACGCCACATTGGGCGACCTGCGCGCCGGATGGGGATGAAATGATGATGAAGACAACACAACACCCAGTCCCTGAGTGGAGAAAATCCCCGACCCAGCCGGGAATCGAACCCAGGCCCGTAGGACAGGAATTCGTCACGCTGACCGCTCAGCTATGGAGGCGGCCTATATCACAAATAAAACTTACTAATATTTTTATCAGTAACGAAATCATCAGGAATCAAGTTACGTCGAGATTTAGAAAGCAATTGTAGGCAGCGCAACCAGAATTTGCTATCCATGTAGACGAATGGCTACATTTATATAAATGCTTTTATACTCCGCAATCCACCAGAGTGCTCACATCGGAAGGCACATTCTGTACAAACATCATTCCGTGCTCTTCATACTCCATGAATAGTGTAAAGCAACAGAGACTGTACATGCCGGCCGCGGTGGTCTAGCGGTTAAGGCGCTCAGTCCGGAACCGCGCGACTGCTACGGTCGCAGGTTCGAATCCTGCCTCGGGCATGGATGTGTGTGATGTCCTTAGGTTGGTTAGGTTTAAGTAGTTCTAAGTTCTAGGGGACTGATGACCACAGAAGTTAAGTCGCATAGTGCTCAGAGCCATTTGAACCATTTGAAGACTGTACATAAGCCTTCGTAAAAACCAGATTTTAAAGAAAATATATCACGCTACTCATTCCACAGGACGCATCTTGGAGGAAGTAATAAGATACTTCACTCTCCTCGTATTATGAGGCCATAGACTTCTAAGAACAATACACTCCTGGAAATGGAAAAAAGAACACATTGACACCGGTGTGTCAGACCCACCATACTTGCTCCGGACACTGCGAGAGGGCTGTACAAGCAATGATCACACGCACGGCACAGCGGACACACCAGGAACCGCGGTGTTGGCCGTCGAATGGCGCAAGCTGCGCAGCATTTGTGCACCGCCGCCGTCAGTGTCAGCCAGTTTGCCGTGGCATACGGAGCTCCATCGCAGTCTTTAACACTGGTAGCATGCCGCGACAGCGTGGACGTGAACCGTATGTGCAGTTGACGGACTTTGAGCGAGGGCGTATAGTGGGCATGCGGGAGGCCGGGTGGACGTACCGCCGAATTGCTCAACACGTGGGGCGTGAGGTCTCCACAGTACATCGATGTTGTCGCCAGTGGTCGGCGGAAGGTGCACGTGCCCGTCGACCTGGGACCGGACCGCAGCGACGCACGGATGCACGCCAAGACCGTAGGATCCTACGCAGTGCCGTAGGGGACCGCACCGCCACTTCCCAGCAAATTAGGGACACTGTTGCTCCTGGGGTATCGGCGAGGACCATTCGCAACCGTCTCCATGAAGCTGGGCTACGGTCCCGCACACCGTTAGGCCGTCTTCCGCCCACGCCCCAACATCATGCAGCCCGCCTCCAGTGGTGTCGCGACAGGCGTGAATGGAGGGACGAATGGAGACGTGTCGTCTTCAGCGATGAGAGTCGCTTCTGCCTTGGTGCCAATGATGGTCGTATGCGTGTTTGGCGCCGTGCAGGTGAGCGCCACAATCAGGACTGCATACGACCGAGGCACACAGGGCCAACACCCGGCATCATGGTGTGGGGAGCGATCTCCTACACTGGCCGTACACCACTGGTGATCGTCGAGGGGACACTGAATAGTGCACGGTACATCCAAACCGTCATCGAACCCATCGTTCTACCATTCCTAGACCGGCAAGGGAACTTGCTGTTCCAACAGGACAATGCACGTCCACATGTATCCCGTGCCACCCAACGTGCTCTAGAAGGTGTAAGTCAACTACCCTGGCCAGCAAGATCTCCGGATCTGTCCCCCATTGAGCATGTTTGGGACTGGATGAAGCGTCGTCTCACGCGGTCTGCACGTCCAGCACGAACGCTGGTCCAACTGAGGCGCCAGGTGGAAATGGCATAGCAAGCCGTTCCACAGGACTACATCCAGCATCTCTACGATCGTCTCCATGGGAGAATAGCAGCCTGCATTGCTGCGAAAGGTGGATATACACTGTACTAGTGCCGACATTGTGCATGCTCTGTTGCCTGTGTCTATGTGCCTGTGGTTCTGTCAGTGTGATCATGTGATGTATCTGACCCCAGGAATGTTTCAATAAAGTTTCCTCTTCCTGGGACAATGAATTCACGGTGTTCTTATTTCAATTTCCAGGAGTGTATTTCAAGTGATGAACACTTTTCCTGCAGGATATCTCACTGGAATCTGTTAAGCTATTCTGTGATGCTCTTCTGTTGGCTGTCACAAATTGTGCATCGCTTCTTACAATAGCTTCCATCCCTTCCACAAAGCCAACTTGGAAGGTATTTGAAAGCGACGAATACTTAATAAACGCTCGGAAGAAGGTTTTATAAGGATCTGTTTCATATTCATCCCGCAAATATTACTCTGGCAGTTGCATTCCTCACTAGTAGATCCATCCAACAACTGCACCGTGAGTAGCTTCGGATAGATGCTCCTATATGTTTTACGGTTGTGACTGGTTTCCCCGACTGATCGGAAATTTCTGTCCAATCACTAGCATTATATTACATTTGATAATGTTGAGTGTTGATTACTGGCCTTTGCACGAGACAATAATCAACTGCATGTCTTCCTGCATTTTATAAAATTTGCTAATGATGCGACCACTTATGTAGTACTGAGTAGTCTGTAAACAGCATCATTGGGTTGTTGACTTTCACCACAACCTAATTTGCACGTATCATAAGTAGGAACTTCATTCTGACACGACCGGTGATACTTTCGCTTTTGATGACGTGTCTCCATTGAGAACGGCGTAGTGGTTTCTCCTTGCTGGGCACTGTCCACTCTACTCCAACATATGAGCACAGTAGTTACCACACTGGACTTGTATTCGGGAGGACGACGGCTCAAATTCCCGCCCGGCCATACAGGTTTAGGTTTTCCGTGGTTGCCCTACATCGCTGAAGGCAAATGCCGGGATGGTTCCTTTGATAAAGCTTGGCCGATTTCCTTCCCCATCCTTTCGTAACCCGAGTTAGTGCTCCGTCTCTAATAACCTCGATATTGACAGGCTGTTAAATTTTAATATTCCTTCTTTCCAATATCTACTCAGATATTTTGCAGAAAAGGTATTTGTTTCGATAATATCTCTGCGAAGTACCAACTGTGTTAATCAATAATTTGTTCGCTGTCTTTCAGCAAATACACCAACTCTTTCCATTTGCACTCAAACTTTGTCTATTACACGACTATGTGGGAGAGTATTAAAAAAATTTCCGAGAGTCATGAAACCTTCCATTAACCTGGACTCTGCTATATACAGCCTTCTGCGTTATGCAAACGAACAGAGCTGAGTTTCAGGCCTTGTTTGCTCTACAAAATGGTGAGATCATTCGAGTACAAAACAGCGTGAAAGTAAAGCTGTCCTCGATCCTTAGGTTGATTTCAACACCACAGTACTTTCCTCTAGGGAGTGGTATACTCTTGTCTTCCTGCAACCTGCAAACCGATTTACTTAGCCAGTTACAAGGAGACTTACAGTTTAACATGGAATCCAAATGGTGTAATTCAATATTTTTCACACAGAAAAATCGCAGTGAGAGGTGAAAGGAGCAATAACCGAGTGCGAAAATTCTAGGGCCAACCAAGAGTCAACTCTGAACTTCTCGATTTGTAACTTGACAATAAAACACGTTCTATTATCCGGCAGTAAAGGGACGTCAGTATAGTTCAGCGAATTATTCAAAAAAAATTAAAGCACTGAAGTGGAGCTGGGTAGCTCCATTGTGTTCTGGCTCTTCCAGCGTCCAACTTCAATAGAGTGGTGAAGGAATTTTAAAGTATACCAGGAAAGCAGACGTGTACGTGCACGGAATCAAAAAATAAATAAATAAATTCGTGATTTTATTTTTTGAGGTGAAAATTAAAACTTAATAACGATACACCTACATCTACATCTACATGGTTGCTCCACAATTTACACTTAAGTGCCTGGCAGAGGGTTCATCGAACCATTTTCATACTACCTCTCTACTTATTTTATTATGATTAACATTTCTTCCTACGTAGGTGGGTGTCAACAAAATATTTTCGCATTCGGAAGAGGAAGTTGGTGATTGAAATTTCGTAAATAGATCTTGCCGCAAAGAAAATCACCTTTGTTTCAGTGACTACCACCCCAACTCGTGTATCATTTCAGTGACACTCTCACCCCTATTGCGCGATAACAAGAAACGAGTTGCCCTTCTCTGCACTTTTTCGATATCCTCCATCAATCCTACCTGGTAAGGATCCCACACCGCGCAGCAATATTCCAGCAGAGGACGGACAAGTGTAATGTAGGCTGTCTCTTTAGTGGGTTTGTCGCATCTTCTTACTGTTCTGCCAACAAAGCGCAGTCTTTGTTTCGTCTTCCCCATAATATTATCTATGTGATCTTTCCAATTCAAGTTGCTCGTAATTGTAATTCCAAGGTATTTAGTCGAATTGACAACCCTTAGATTTGAGCGATTTATCGTATACCCTAAATTTATCGGATTTCGTTTAGTACCCATGTGGATGACCTCGCACTTTTCTTTGTTTAGTACCAATTTCCACTTTTCGCACCACACAGAAGTTCTCTCTAGATCATTTTGTAATTGGAATTGATCGTCTGATGATTTTACTAGACGGTAAATTACAGCGTCATCAGCAAAAATCTGAGGGGGGTGCTCAGATTATCACCTAGATCATTTATATAAATCAGGAACAGCAGAGGACCTATGACACTACCTTCCGGAACGCCAGATATCACTTCTGTTCTCCTCGATGATTAGCCGTTTATCACTACGTAGTGACCTCTCTGAGAGGAAATCACGAATCCAGTCACACAACTGAGACGATACTCCATATGCACGCAATTTGATTGATAGTCGCTTGTGAGGAGCGGCATCAAAAGCCTTCTGGAAATCTAGGAATATGGAATCGATCTGAGATCCCTTGTCGACAGCACTCGTTACTTCATGGGAATAAAGAGCTAGCTGTGTTGCACAAGAACGTACGTTTTGTGAATCTGTCCTCTAAATGCTTCTTAGGCTGTGCCACAGACGTCACATATCACCGTACTGAATTCCGTAAGAAACATGCTCAGGTCTCTGACGAAAACCTGTTGTAAAATAAAACCAAATACAAGGTCGTGTAAGCGTTCTCAGAGAAGACTATAAGAGAAGAATATTTGATAATGAGTTTCGAGAGTGCGTTGCAGGACGCAGTGCACTTGCGGCCGACTGCAGACTGCAGGGGCAGTTGTGAGCGGCGCGCAGCTCCCCCTGCTGCTGACCGAGTCATCAACAGGAGCGCAGTCCTCTGACGCGGGCGTTAATACTTGATGCTGCCCGGGGCACCGCACCCCACCGCCCTTTGATGAGTTTGCGTCCCGCGCAGTTCGTGACACACAAATGTTGCGCCCGACTCCTAGTTTCCTTGTTACAGCCCAGTTTGTCTCATATGAGCACTGCCGAGTGGAAAGCAGACAGAACCGATGTGATGGCAGCCGTGATACGAGTGTGAAGTGATTTTCAGCACTCCTACAGATAAGTGTTAAACTGTTTTGTCAAACTTGTTGATTAATCTCAAGACTATCAACTTCTTGCGTCCTCTAATTCTACTTCTTGTTCACTTCCATATGCTCAAGTCCAAACGTTCTCAGTAATATTAATCACAAGCTTTACTTTTTATAAATCTTCTCGTACATTGCTTCCTCCAGTTTCTAATTAACCTAAGGGGGCGTCGGATTTTGTCCAAACGTTGCTTCCTCCTTCTTTCAGTACGGTAAATATTGTCATCAACCGTCTGTCCGTACCACTTTTTAACGTAATTTTCAAACACTGCATTTAAAATTGAAAGAAATAGTCCACTTTTCTACTTCACACCTGTACGTCGCACAGATCGAAGTGACACAGTGCTAAGACAGTGATGTCGTATTCGCCAGTACAGCGTTTCAAACCTTTTCCGAGCACCCAGATTTAAGATTTCCGTGGTTTCCCATAATTTCTTAAGGTTAACGCAGGGATGGTTTCTTTGAAACGACAAAGCTTATTTCCTTTCCTATTTTTCCCCAGTTCGATCTCGTGCTCTACATTTTAATGACCTACGCCCCTTTCGGTTTTCCCTTGCATGCCACACCATAATCGAAAAATGTACAAGGATATGCTTTTATGCCGCTAGCAAGCTAGTGCTTGTCAAAAAAATAATTCTCTCTGAAAAGGCACATACCAAGATCTGACTCCCAAAGAACTCATACTTTCAAAAAATTCTTATGTGTGCTTAATATGTCGTAAATCATTTCGCTAGCTGTGTCACACAATTCTGACAGCCGTAGACGTTGTCAATGACGTAGTATTATCTCACACACTCTTAATAATGTCAACGACTCCCAGTAACAAGAACAGCAGACCGCGAACGTGTAGAAAAATGAAGAACAGCTTGGAAGCTGTGGTTAAGTCGCCCCCTTCCTCAATATGCTTTCTCACATCGCTGCTCCTCGCGTCGCTAGAAGGAGAAGCTCTGTGGAGCTTGTTATGTATGGTGAGAAAAAAGTTTCAAGTTCAAGTTCTGGGTCGGTCCGTGAAACGTGCTTGAGCATCGCAACTACTAGATCGAACTCCGCGAAAGATAAGGATCTCGGCTCTAGTAACGATGTGGCAAAATACTAATTTATCACAAATTTTCCATCTGCAGGCCATTCTCTCGCATGTTGACGTGTTTGGGTCCACCCAAATTTACAGCGATGAGAGTAGGTCGGTAAGACATGCGCATTTACGGAAGAAGAATCAACTAATAAGTTTTCTCAGCACAGTATTGCACAGCAGATCTGCCACGTCACTGGCGTTTCCAACCTAAGATCATCTTCAGAAAACACTTAAAAACATCAGCAACGAATGAAATTTATCAGCTTAGACAAAGGCAGCGATAATACGTTGGCCACTTGAAGCCTACTGACCGGTTACCAGAAATATGACTTGGCTCTAAACGATTGGAGACTAAACAAATCAAAAGACGAATAACACAAATTGGTGTTATGTAATGTGACTGGTACCAACAGATAATACAAACTGTTTCGATAGTGTTTTGCTGTATACGAGAACCTTTACTTCTGTAGTTACCACGTTTTGGTTTGCATAGGGGCTCTAACGTTACATGAAGATCCCTGATACATTGTCACTGGTGGAAGATACAGAAAGAAAGCTTTCGATGGCGGATAGCACGCTAAGAGGAGAGTATTTTGCTGCTTCTCATCCACTGTCTTTTTCGTTTTTGTCCAGTATTTATTTTAAAGAAATCGCTTCGAAGTTTAACAGCCACCCTTAAAGAGCTCTCTATTGCCGAGAAAAAAGAATTTCGAACCATTTTAAGAAAATATTTTTCAGTAGATCCAAAAGTTAGAAAAATGAACCGCGGAAAAAAACATTTATTTCGCTGGCTAATATGAAACTGATTCGGTGTCTTGAACACTTTGTTTGAAGTGTCAAGTGTATTCAAGTTAGAGTATCTTCTGAAGCACCGTGAATGCTACTATTTTAGATTGGTGCTGTTTCGTTGCCAGTCAAACGTCTTCATCTACATCATACTCCGCAAGCCTCCGAATGGTGTGTGGCGGAGGGTGCTTTCAGTACCACTGTCTGATCTCTCCAACCCTGTTCCAAGCCCGAATAGTGCATGGGAACAACGATGGTCGGTAAGCCTCAGTATTGGCTCTAATTTCTCGAATTTTCTCCTCTTGGTCAATACACAAGATGTATGTGGGGGGAAGTAATATGTTGTCCGACTCATCCTGAAATGACCTGTCCGGAAATTTTAACAGTAAATCCCTCCGTGATGCACAACGCCTCTCTCATAACGTCAGCCAGTGGAGTTTGCTTAGTATCTCCGTGACGCTCTATCGCCAGCTAAACGATCCCGTGACGAAACGCGCCTCTCTTCATTGGATCTTCTCTATCTCCTCTATCAGACCTACCTGATAGGGATCATAGATTCATGAACAATACTCAAGAATCGGACGAACAAGCGCCTTATATCCACATCTTTAGTGGATTCTGCTATGTAGTAAATCAGCACTGAAGATTTTACAGTGATGTTGGCTCTGAGCACTATGGGACTTAACTTCTGATGACATCAGTCCCATAGAACTTAGAACCACTTGAAGCTAACTAACCTAAGGACATCACACACATCCATGCCCGAGGCAGGATTCGAACCTGCGGCCGTAGCGGTCGCGCGGTTCCAGACTGTAGCGCCTAGAGGCCGGCCGCGGTGGCCGAGCGGTTCTAGGCGCTTCAGTCCGGAACCGCGCGACTTCTACTGTCACAAGTTCGAATCCTGCCTCGGGCATGGATGTGTGTGATGTCCTTAGCTTAGTTAGGTTTAAGTAGTTCTAAGTTCTAGGGACTGATGACCTCAGAAGTTAAGTCCCATAGTGCTCAGAGCCATTTGAAACATTTTTTGTAGCGCCTAGAACCGCTCGGCCACCCCTGCCGGCACAGCGATGTTAACAATTGACTTATAAATGTAACAAAGTAGCGCTTACGCTAGTTTGCTTCCGTAACTACGCTAGTAAACAGTTTCTTGTTTTTATTTCCTTCTGTTAATAATAAGTTTCAATCTAACGTTTAAGATTATGTCAAACAGATGTAACTAAGAAATGCTGTGGCCAGAAGCGGTTTTCTTGGAACACAAGGGAAATATTCCGTGAGGAAAGGAAAAAGCGAATGTGAGATGTCAGCGTGTCGGACTGCCGCGTGGGAGACCTATGTTGAGTTCTCAGTTGCGCCAAGGATTTTTCGTTGGTGGGAGGACTGTAACAGGGTGATCTAAGCCTTTTGGGTCCACTTGAGCAGAAATCTGAATAACCAGTAACAGCTCCTAGGTTCCGAAAACTGGCGACTGCGGGATCTAAGTGCTAACCACATGTCCTTCCATACTAGTCTCCAGGGTCTGATCGCGGAGTGGAATGGAAGTTGCAAACTTTGCTTACCTTAATGTTTGAAGGTAAATAGAGGGGAGTAATGAACATCTTAAATGTAAAGGCTTGAAATTTGATTGCACACAAGGCGAAAACTGAAAAATAACATTAAGTTTATCAAAAAATTTAGCAGTCTCGCAGCGAGAACTAAAACATGTAATTAATGATAAATATGAAGTACTTAATTTCAATTTGTTTATTAGTTCCTATGAATATGTTGCCGACAACATTCTAAAACAATGCTACAACAACTCGTGGGTTGCTTTTAAAGCGTGTTCAGATTACAACATACACCTATTTTGTACTTGTGTCGCCATTGCTAATGGCCAGTCTAGAACAGTAAATTTTCTGCTTTAAAACCTAGCCAGGCGCAATCTAATCTTAAAATACGTATGTAGTTCAGGCCGCAAGTAATAGCTGCGTGTCGAAAATGAGGTGCATGGTTATCGCGCACAAATTAGCGGCTTCTGTCGCCGAGTGCCTGGCGGCGCTGCGGGCGGACTCCCGCTAAACACAGCTAGCTGCCGGTGACGCGTTCCTCGTGCTGTTCCTCCACGCAATCGGAATTTTGTCGGCGTAGCCTTCTCTACGATGTGACAAATACAGCTAGCCTCATACATGATAAAGGCAACGCGGAGTGTAGCTTAGCTCGACTACAAATTTTAGGAAGAGCAGAAAAGAAAAGAGGTTTTAGAAAAGGCGAGTGATGTAAAAATACAACAAACGCAGACCCAGTGTCACATTAGGACTGCGCTATGTCCCGTGTTTCGAATTTACTGAACAGAGGCGGCGCTGAACGTACCAAACGCGGCTTTTGTTGTGATAGTATGCGTTACACAATAAAGTAATTTAAGTGTCAACCTAATCTGCCGAGTAGTTCGTTTATAAGACTTCGAAAATATTCGTGTCTGAGTGTTGAACTAACTGCAACAGCAAGTTATCATAAAATTTTTCGTTATAGTAGCTTGATTACCAATAATAACAATAATAACAATTTCGTGTAACTCAGTGGCCTGGTGCTGGTCTTTCATCTGGACGCCACTTAGGCGACTTGCGTGTTACTAAGCTATCCCAGTTACCCATTTGTGGAAAGGGGACTACACAGTTTAACGTGGAATCAGAACCACGTGTTTTCGGCGACTCCTCACGATGTCGAGAGATGAAGACTAGGTTGAAACAAAAACTGAAAAAGTTCCTGACCAACCGAGATTCGATACGGCTGCCTCAGGGTTTCGAAGCACGCGCTTCACAACTTCTTTATTTTTTTATCATAATGCGTACGAGACTTTTATTCTTTTTCCCTTCAGTATCTACTTATTTGTACTTATCTAAGTTCAATCTTTAAAAAGGTGAGACTAAAATGAGAGTTACCCCTATGTGGCACCGCCACTTTTACCGTTCCATAAAAATATGAACTAACCCTCTTCTGTCGGTGCATCTAACTATTCACTAAAAAATTCCTGAGCCGATAGGATATTAAGGGTGGATGGCTACCCGCCGTAAAGTTGTCCTGTTGAGTTGCAGACAGGTCCGTCGAACGAAAAAATAGTTAATTATGTAGCTTTCAGTCAAATACATTCTTCAGCAACGACAACACACACATTCACACAGTCACACCTCACACACACACACACACACACACGCATGATCGCTACCACCAGCAGCTCCGGTAGTGTGTCTGAGATGTGATTGATTGTGTGATTTATGTGTGCGTATTTTCTTTGCTGAAGAACGCTTTAGCCGAAAGCTATAACATGTAGCAGTGTTTTCGTTGGGCCTGTTTGCAACTCAATGTGTCAACTTTACAATGAGTAGCAATCTATCCTTTTCCTAATATCGCTGATATTTCAACATGGAGTTACCATTGTTTGATTTAATAGCTCGGATGTTTACTTTAGTGGCGGCGTATTACACGAAAGAAATAAAAGATGTCTCTCTGAATTTTTTTAGCTAATTTACAGAAGTATTTTCGAGGGCTTACACAAGTGAGAGAAATAAGCGCCACAGCCACATCTTCACCAACACAATACCAATATTGAACTTCTTTGAGTAGGATATAGGGGTTACTGATTTCGCTTTGTGTATTAAGAACTTGTCGAAATTACTTCATTTATATTTTACTTCTAGTCTAGGGAAAACGAATTTATTGACAATGTGATCCTATAAGGATTCCGTTATTACCGACTGAGCTACGGAATCCTAAAAAGCGACGATATGTCGACGCTCTTCTTTAATTTCCGTTGCGAATCATTGAGGTATAGAGAGTACAAAAATAACAGTAGGCAGCAAAGATCTTGTGGAAGTCAGTTCTGCAACGTTTTTAAACGCGGTCATAGATAACAGTAAGCTTGGCACTGATTCGCATTTTTTTGAAAGTTTACAAAGCGCTGTATTTGTTTCCCCTTGAAGCACTTGCAACGGATGTTCACTGTAGCATGGAGAAAGGCACCATTACCAACAGCTCTGATTGTACGTGCTAATTTTCCGCTGCGTTACCCTGTTCTCTGCCAACAACACACGCTGGCCTGCACCTTAATCACTAGCTCCCCGTTCTTCGCAGAGAAAGCATTGCTGTTATCTAACAGCGCAGAATGGTGATAAAACGTAAGAATTTTCTTTCTTGGTAACTAGCCATTGGAACAGAACGTGAAGGTCAAATTTTTTCTGTAAAGAAAGAAAATGCGTGCGAGTAAGGTGAATAACATGAGCAAAGGAAAACTGACTGACAACAAAAGATCCACAGATAGAAATGCGAATGTCCACTTGTTGAGGAGGCGAGCTTCCAGCGCAAGAGTAATTACTGCATTTCCTGTGCCATATTCACGAGGCACATCACCCGATGGCGTGGCGTGATGCACGCTTCCGAACACGGCTTGCTGATGGCCGATCTGCAGAGCGACGAGAACGTGTATAGTTCAACCAGTGGAACTGCAACTGCCGAGGCCAGAGCAGGCAGGAAAGACACTCAGGCAAGGAATATAAGAATGCATTGCTCACAGATTATTAGGTTCATGGTAACTAACATCAGTAACGGAAGTTTAAGAATAAACTACGACGGTGTTTCCCAGAAGTAAGTACTACAAGAGTAGAAAAGATTGTCAAAATACGACACAAAGGAAAAAATAACAGAAGTTTCAAAAATGGTTCAAATGGCTCTGAGCACTATGGCACTTAACAACGAAGGTCATCAGTCCCCTAGAACTTAGAACTACTTAAACCTAACTAACCTAAGGACATCACACACATCCATGCCCGAGGAAGGATTCGAACCTGCGAAAGTAGCGGTCGCGCGGTTCCAGACTGACGCGCCTAGAACCGCTCGGCCACACTGGCCGGCAACAGAAGTTTCCTTTAGACACAATCGCATCTCTTTAGGAGGAATATTACTAAAGTACAGATGTTATCATAGATTTTCAAAGATTTTTAGTTCATATATGAGTTATTACATCCTTGTGTTGGCTTTCTACCGTGCAGAAATCTGGCGTTAAGTGGCTGTGGTTGTATAGAAGTACAGCTGGTCTCCTACTGAAGCGAAAACATTATCTAAATCCTGCTTATTAGTAAAGTGGAGTTACTACCGTTTTGGGGATAGGTGACTGCCAGCACCTGCTGCAAAAGTACAGTGTGAGAGACAATGAACTGTAATAATATGGAACTTTTTATGTTCCAGCCTGCCGGAGTGGCGCTTCAGTCTGGAACCGCACGACCGCTACGGTCGCAAGCTCGAATCTTGCCTCGGGCATGGATGTGTGTCTCGTCCATAGGTTACTTAGGTTTAAGTAGTTCTATGTTCTAGGCGACTGATGACCTCAGATGTTAAGTCCCATAGTGCTCAGAGCCATTTGAACCATTTTTTTTTATGTTCCGCCTTAGGTAAACGTTACGCAGACATTTAGAACATTTTCTCACACTTGTAGAGAGAATTTACGCTCTACGCAGATGGATGGATACACTGCTTCTGTCCTGGTTTTTAGATATAACTACAACATTTGTTTAGTCGACAGACTTTCGTTTTCTTTACAGAAAGCATCAGTGTAGCACAGAAACAGTTCTCTGTGTTTTTTTTTTTTACAACATTCATTGTTTCGTGAACTTTTGTGCTTAAAACAGGTCGATTTAGTCTGCTAATTCTGCAGGACGGTCTCTGCAGTGGCCTACATTTATGTCATCACCAGCCCACTACTCTATCTTCATAAACAAATGTTACGGATCATAGAAGAATTGAACTGACACACAGCGGGTCTCTTCTATAACATATACACATATTTTGCTGAAAACCTTTCCTATGACTTACCCGCCCGGATAGCCTCGCCGGTTATCGCGACCGCTCCTTGGACGGGGAGGTACGCCGGCCCCGTATCGAAACCGCCCGGCGGATAAACGATTAAGGGTCGGTGTACCGGCCGACCTGGTTGTGATTTTTGGGTGGTTTCCCACATCCCGCTAGGTGAGTAGGGGGTCGGTTCCCATATTGTGCTTCAGATGCACGTCACAGAAACATTTACAACACTCTGTTGCTGTTGCACATAGAATTTGCTCCGTTTGCAGACAGATAATGTACATTCCTTCTGTCGTGGGAGATGAACAGTGGACTATTGATCATAGCTGTTTGGTCTACTTAAACACTGAATCAAAATAAGAACCATTTTACGCGTAGCAGGAATCTACGTTGTTTGTTTACCTTACACACTACTTATGTACTCAACACTCAATGTGTTCAACATTCTTTCGCCGAAAGAGCAGTAATACTGAATCAATTCTTGCAGCAAGCGAGTCCATCGCTGATCGCTGATTTAAATGGTGAAATATGAATTATACAAGCACCCGTCTATTACATTGCCATTCATGGCGTCTTCTATTTTTATATTGCTTGATAATAATATTTCATCATTTTCGTACTGTTTTTTTTTTTTTTTTTTTTTTTTTTTTTTGCACTTCAGTCGTCTATTTATTTATTGTTGCTGCACGTTTCTTAAGTTTTCCTGTACTTGCCCTTGGAAATATTCTTGTGTTTGGGCGCTAAGTGCCTTCCTTTTCTGAGACAATTACCCCTGAACGCGATCAGGTATTGGATAGTAGCTTCACACCCCAGTCGTTAGCGCCCAACTTAATTTTATAATGAAAATAATTTTCTATGAACACTTTGTTTTTAAGATAACGAAAGATAAACGACATTTAATTTTTGTAATTTTTTACTAAACCATGAACTAATGAGTCAGTGAGACAACTGGTGCAACTTATTGCTAATAATGTCTTTATTTAATGATGAAGCAATTCTCGGTGTATTACGTGTGGTACTAGCAACTCTTCCTCAGAAAAGAAAGACAATTATTCACATAGAGGGCAGACACTTGTTACTAAAGACGTTTCCTTTGTACCATTTCACTAACTTCGCTCACATCCTGCACCCCTATTTGAAATCAACCAAACTAAAATGTGTGAACTACACTTGGGCCTGTAGTTCGTAAATCACTTGACTGTTGGACTCTTTACTTCTGAATCGGCCGAATTTAGGAGATTTCAGGCTGTCATCGCACTGTGTCTGACCACCGCCACTAATAATAATAATAATAGTAATCATAATAATACCTCTGCAGTGTAGGTCGTGCATCAGCGTGGCAGCCATGACATAATCACTGTTGTGCTATTTAAGCATATGTGATATCCATGTTTCAATTTTACTGTCATAGATACATGATACAAACTAAAAAGAAAATTGTTGTGGGATGACTATTTGTGGAAGATATTGATAAATTAGTTTCACAAGATGTAATATCCTCCACATTGCGTCGCGTTAATGCTAATATTTGCAAAGAAGTGTGATTATTGGTAACTAATGTAACCAGTATTGCACTCTTACGAAATAGTGATAATATAATCTACATCTAAATGATTACTCTGCAATTCACAAATAAGTGCCGGGAAGAGGTCTCGTAGAACTACCTTCAAGGTAGTTCCACACTCGAACGGTGCACGGGAAAAACGTACACTTATGTGCGAGGTCTGATTTCTCCTATTTTATCATGATCATCATTTCTCCTTACGTAATGGTCACCTTCGGGATATATTCGCAATCGGAGGAGAAAGTTGGTGATTGAAATTTCAGAAGAATATCCTGCCGCAAAGAAAAACTTCTTTGTTTTAATGACTGTCGCCTCACTTCGCGTATCAAGTTCGTGGTACTTTCTTCCCTATTTCGCGATAATACAAAACCAGCTGCCCTTGTTTGAACGTTATTGATGTCCTCCGTCAGTCCCATCTGATGTAGATCCCACACCGTACGGCATTACCCCAGAAGAGGGCGGAAGTGCTAGTTAAATGCTGTCTCCTTAATATACCTTCTGCATTTTCTAAGTGTTCTACCAATACATCGGAGCCTTTGGTTTGCTTTCTTCACAACATTATCTATGTGATAGCTCCAGTTTAAGTTATTCGTAAATATAATTCCTAAGTAATTAGGTGAATTTACAGCGTTTAGGTTTATGTGTTTTGTGGTGCTACCGAAATTTGGCAGATACCTTTCAACACTCGTGTGGATGAATTCACAATTTTCATTATTTAGAGTCAACTGCCACTTTTCGCACTATACAGACATCTTGTCTAAATCGTTTTGGAATTTATATGACTTTATATGACGGTAAATGACAGCATCACCTGCAAACAATTTAAGAGAGCTGCTGAGATTGTCTACCAGATCATTTATGTTGATCAGGAACAAGAGGGAGGCTATTCTTGGGGAACGTCAGACATTACTTCCGTTTTTATCGATAACTTTCCATCAGTTACTACGAAGTGTGACCTTTCTGACAGGAACTGACGAATTCAGTCGCACAACTGAGGCGATACACCATAGGCACGCATTAGAAGCCGCTTGTGACGGACGGTGTCAAATGTCTTCATGAAATCTAAAAATATGGAATTAATTTGACATCCTCCGTTGATAGCACAACTTCGTGAGAATAGAAGCTAGTTGTGTTTCACAAGAACCATATTTTCTGAATCTGTGTTGGCTGTTTGTCAGTAAATAGTTTTCATCGAACTAATTCATAATGTTCGAATACATTTTATGTTCCAGAATCCTACTGCAAATCGACGTGAGGCATGTGGGGCTGTAATACAGCGGCTTATTTCTATTTCCTTTCTTGGGTATTGGTGTGCCTCGGACAACTTTCTATTTTTTGGTACGGATGTTTCGTGATTGTGATATTTTAAAGATAATTTAGTTTTGTGATCGCAGCACAGTTGAATCCTTTTGTTTTTACCCGTCAGAATATTACATTTCACCGTTCCGTTCATGGGGCAACTACTCCCAGCTTGGTAATACTGTTGTAGAGCAGTCATGTGACGGGTACTTGCTCGTATCGTCCTTACAGTTACTTTTCATTCTTTTGCACACTGCAGCTTTTCAGAAGGGAAAAGAAAGAACGGGAGCGAGTTCCATTACGGCGATCTAAGTGCAGCCAGCTGAGTGCCGCTGTAAGGCGTACGTAACGACCCGTACTACTCGTACCACGGACTGGCAGTTCGGCCTGCCGCTATCGCGTCCTGCGCAGCGTTTAATCTCGATTTGCTGAAACGCGGCGATTCCGCCATCCCTTTATGAATCGCGCTAACGGCGTTTTATCACGTTAATTACGTTTATGAAATGGCTGTTCCAGGAGGGCACGGGGCACCAGCTCACAGCTGCACACGTAATTATGGAAAACCGCCAATGCAACGCACTGCAATCTGTGTGGTCGCGGCCGCAGCAGCTGCAGCTCCGACGCACACCAACAGGGCGCTCTCCTCTCGGCCATTCCGGCTGATTGTGTTCTGCGAACGGAACGGTGACAGCGATAATTACGTCTTCACCTGCGTCTGCAGCTAGCACGCCAGCGTACGGTGGCTGGCAGAGGGCAACTTTTGCACGTATCATGTGTCTACAGATATCAATTTCGCTTGCGTATTGTTTCGGAAGTTTCAGAAGTATCGTAATTTCCCTAGTGTTTTCGACGTTATTATTAGGTAACACATATTCGGGAAGAACTCGAAATGCACCGACAAAATTTTTAACGCCACTCAGGGATATTTTCTGAGTATTTTAATATAATGAATCAGAGGTCTTCGGTGGTTCGTTTCAGATTAGGACTAATCAAGGGCATCCATACTCGGGGGAAAGAGCGCGATCCCAACCCCGTAGCTCTCAGGGAAAGAAAAAAATAGCGTATCAGATATTTTTCCTTTCAAGAACATGATTTAAAGTCGGTATTACGTATGTTTTTAACACGATCGGAACTGAAACTTTTTTATGTCTAATTACAAGTAGCCATCCGTCTTCCAAAATATTAAAAGTACTCTATACCTTCAGGTCCAGTCCGAAACCGTTTGGTCGAAATTCAACCATTTCGGAACAAACATTGCTGCCATACGTTTCATGCCCAAAACAACTGAGAAAGTGCTTGGCATGAGCCAAAGGATATGCCGACATCATCAGCAATCTCTTTAATGGTGATTCGGCGATTTACCAGAACCATTTTCTTGACTTCTTCCACATCGTCGTCAGTAATCGACGTGCTAGGGCGTCCAGGAAGGTCATGATCTTCAGAGTGTTCTCGACCCTCTTTGATACGTTTGTACCACTCTTGAACTCTTGTCTTACTCGTAATAGATTCACCAAAAGCCACAGTCAACATTTCGAATGCATTGCTACACTTTATTTTTCAAGCAAAATTTAATGCAGATTATTTGATCCATCTTTTTCGAAAGTAAAAATTCGCCGAGAGCTCGAAAACACATACAATCTTTCCAACTGTCAACGATGAATCAAATATTTAAAACAGCTGAAAATGTAAACATACATCAGTATCATGTTTACCAACAAGATAAAAAGAATTTTGAAAATCTGATGTACAAAGCCCGCGAAATTAAAAAAATTCCGTTACTTTCTTTATCGCCCTCCGAATATGAGAGACCGTAAAACTAGTAGTTCCCTGTCATAATGACGCCACGCCGCCCGGGATTAGCCGAGCGGTCTGTGGCGCTGCAGTCTTTGACTGTACTGCTGATCCCGGCGGAGGTTTGAGTCCCCCTCGGGCATGGGAGTGTGTGTTTGTCCTTTGGATAATTTACGTCAAGTAGTGTGTAAGCTTAGGGACTGATGATCTTAGCAGTAAAGTCCCATAAGATTTCACACACATTTGAACATTTTGAATGACGCCACTGTAGAAGTCTAAAGGCATAGTGCAGTTTTCGAATATCTCTCAGTGGAGCATTCGTGAATTCACGTAACTTTTTCAGTCGAAGACTGTATATTTGGCACCGTCTTTACCACAGTGAGTATTGTATATGCTTATGCGGCGAACCTTCAGTCCAAACTGTTTCGAGACCGCATTAATAAAAAATTGAGAATAGTTAAGATGGTGGTTTCTAATGCTTCGGGTGTTCTACAAATTCACTCTCCACTTGAGTTCTACGCACAGAACAGTCATACAACCTTGTGGAACTGCCAGGAAAGTTCTTCTCATCACGCGCGCCACATTCGCAACTTCTTCGGTCTTGGCGAACAGAGGCCCACTCTGCACTTTGTCGTTTTGTGGTAGATGCATTCTGATAATACCGGACCTCGTTACGAGTGGTGCTTTTTTCTTTTCAGAAAAGAACGGCCTGCGTTTTTCATTTCAATTAAGCCGCGGCAGGTGCCCATGCGTCGTTGCTTTTTATTCGGAAGTCAAAGTGTACGGGACAAACTTTGCACTCTGTTTTCTCTTCTTCAGAACATTTCGGGGAATGTCCTTAACACTTGATTTAGAAAGTTCTGTTCGTTGCTCCATTGCAATTTGCGACGCTGCAACGGTGGCACAGTGCTGTCGCACGTCCACTGCTTATTCCTCCAGCTGCATAAACAAGAGGCAGTCGCTGGGCTGCTCGGTAGATGCGTCCAAACCATCGATCCTGTGGAGCAAAACAGTTCCTGTGTGATGCATTGTGTGCGTAAGTTTGTTGTCTTGCATATAAAACAAAGTCCCCGGTGCACCATTTCTCGCCGTTCTGTTGAGCTTTCAGAAGTAGCATTCGACCATTCCATAATAGTTATCATCAGTGACAATACGTAATACAGACTCCGTGAGGTGGCATATGGGAATACTGGTGTCGTATTCGGGAGGAAGGCGGTTCAAATCCCGGGTTGACCATCCATATGTCCTATAGTTTTCTTAAATCGCTTAAGGTGAGTGCTGGGATAGTTCCTTTGAAAGGGCACGATCCTTTTACTTCCCCGTTCTTCACAAATCCGCGTCTGTGCTGTTCTTCTAATAACCTCCCAGTCGATGGGACGTTATGCCATAATCTCCGTTCTTTTTGTATCGTCGAGGTAAAGGAGATAACATTCTGACTGAGAGACAAAAGCAATAAGAACAATATAAAAAAGCTGTTTAGGATCACCTCTGATGTACAGAGCACTGGAAGAACGTGTGTAGTTGCTCTAAGAAAAACATTGCTTAGAGTAGTAAAGTTATAAATATATATTGCATTGCCCGAGGAATGACTGTCAAGAGATACAGGCTTCGAGAGAAGTTGGAGCACTCTTCCCCACGAATTAGGATCAGTTGGATATTTGGTCAATACGAGTACGTCGAAGATCCAGAATCTTATAAGATATAGAGAAAAAAGTTTGGTAAACTGATAAAGCTAATAATATGTCTGTAAAACTGCAAACTAAGTTGATATTCAATTCGGAGTGCTTGTAAATGTGTTCATTTAGTGGAGATCACCTACTTAAGCCTACATATATCAGCATTCGTTCCTGCCGCTGCTCAAAACATTTCTGCGCGTCGTGATTCGTGAGCTTTTATCTTCCGTCTATTGTAATGTGATCGTCCACCTCTACTCAGTTTACTAGAGAAAGCTGAAACTTGTTATTGCTGAAGGAGACAGTTGAAAGAAGTGAAGTAGTAGCTTACAAATGCGCTACGACAAATAGTTTCTTAGTCACGCAACAAGTCTAATTATCAGAACTATTTCGCAATTAAAGCGTATTTCACAAGAAAAATAGACGCTTTTACCAAAGACAGAGGTAATGACCGTTCGAGGTAGGGGATACTGCAAACGATACCTACTCAGACGGAATGTTGTTGTTCTAACTCGAAATTTAGTGCGACAACAAAAATGAATAATGACTTTATGACACGCTCCAGAATGCTCTTTACACACAAAATATAATTATAGTCCATCACCATACTGTGCAATTTATACGCTAGTTCGTTAGTGCATACAACGAGTATTCCCCCGCGTTAGTTGCTGGTGATGTCTGTCGAGTAACGTAATAATCTGTGAATAACTGCACCTAATTCACGATGTCAAAAGCAGTGTGACAGAGGTAATGACAGAATTTTATGGAACACGTTACACATTGATTGTTGTACGATTGCTTTTATTTTGCCTACTATTTCGTCAGTACTGATGTTCGAATGCGAGACGGAAGCGCATCGATTGAAGAATCCTTTTCCATCACGTGGTGCGCAATGTAGCTACAGCTAATAAGAAGCTCTTGCTATTCTATTTCACAAACGCTCCTGGACCATATGTGAAGCGTCGGTTTTAGATTAATTGTGTTCTGCAATTACGGCGTTAGTGAACGTAGAGCTCGTCTTTCTGCATCATCTGAGAGGCACATTTCTTCTTTCCCTCATATCCATCACAAGAACTGCTGCATGGAGATGTGTCATCTGTCATATTAGCTCATCATGGTTTTACTACCCAAAAATTCGCAAAAGCTGGCATTTATAGCGATAAGTTGTAACTTGTTCTTTAACTAGTATTGATATTCTGATATTATTCGAGAAACAAGTAGCACGTGGGTTAATACATGCAAGTACAGATGTCCTGAAAGTATTTGACAAAAATTCCAACAGCTCGCACGGGTCTTCGATACTAAAAATAAATTTATGTTGAACAAAAAACTAAGGAACGGATAGGCAGTTGTAAAAATGCATGCATGCGGAGGTATCAGTTCCTGGCAAGGAGAAGAAAAATAGGCATGTTAAATCCAATATTAACGATGTCAGCGAACAGCACGAAGTGTGACATCTATTAAGAAATACTGAAAGTTTAGAGAAAGATGACATACACCACAATCCATATAAACCTCGCTGCTCTGAAGGGAAAAAAAAAGTCTAAGAATACGCTGTGAAACACGCTACATACAGCAGTCTAAAAAACAGGCTTGCTACGAACATGATCACAGAACAGTTTTGCCATTACGAAGTTTCTGTCAGCAACCAAATTTGGTCTGAAAACAACTATCGCATTCACACATTTAACGCTTAGATTAAACCACAATTTTTTCGGCGTAATCTTAAGCACACAACAAAATGTTCGGCTACTTTGATGGTGAACAGAAGATTTTGTGAACAACATGAATAATTTTAAAAAGAAGTTACGCTTGCTCAGTAATCCTTTACGTTTAATGTAAACATAAATATCAATCTCTGTGGAAGTGTGTTAGCCTATTTCTGTAATTAGATTGTTACATCCAGTTTCAAAGCATTATACTGCGGACATGAAAAACGCAGCATATAACTGAGTAATATTTCAAGACAATATTCCTGAAATAAAACAAACGAGATAGTATTTCACAGTAGTTTTTTAATCGTCGTAGCCAGTGGTGTATATACGGGTGCTGGGAATCACAAAACAAGGGTTTACATTCTCACATTGTACAGAGTCGTATTTGCAAACAATATCTACAGCACTACGTAAGAACATATTTGAAATATATTCCGGACGTCGACACACTTTACAAGTTGCGAGGTACGTAAAATAAACGCAAACAAAAGTTTTAAAAAATGCTGTTAATATGCGGACAAAACGAAACTGTCTCCAGCTGAGGCATGTTCACTCACGCTGTTAAGCATATTTGAGGTATCAGGGTCTGTAGCGACGCGACTGCTGAACGTGTGAGCACCGGTACAATTGTCTTGTCTTGCGAATTCACTGCCCTGCATCGACGGATGCCTAGGAGTCACTCCGGTGTAATGGTATACGGTTGTCAGCAATTAAACCACTTGATCAGAACGACCTGCCTTTTGGTAACAGGAACCGTAACAGATACATTTCATTAAATTACGTTTGCATCACAGTTATCTTGTAAGAGGAGAGTATAGGCCTATGCAACCTAGTGCGAGTCCCACGCGGGTACATAAGCACCAACATGTGTGATCTCCTCTTATATTTTGCTTTTTCACGAGTTCCCAATGGTATTGGATAGTCAAATTTCTGATCGCACCCGGGAATTTACCCAAATGGCTTGTGCCCAGGGGTGATTCTAGAAGTCGGTCAAGAGGGGGGGGGGGGCTAATGGGGGGAGTGTATTTTGAGGGAGTGGAATATCGCTTAACAAAAGGATAGTTGGGGTCCTCCACCGACAAACTGGTAAAATTTGGATTTGCTTAAAGTGGTTTTTCGTAACTGTTTTCGAGTTCAGGGTAAAAAATGTGTATTAAATATAATAAGACGCCCATTTTAAGTTAAATAATATTTATTGATTTAGACAGTAAGCTATTTGCAGCTGTTATTCTTTTATTGAAATGTGTTTAAAATACATTGCAACCTATATAGCTACAAAATTATAAAAAAAAGATTGAATCTGTTGGAGTAATATATTCGCTGATTTCTGAAGTCATTTTATACTGTGTAGCCCATTAGGAGCGGCTATAGCCCCCATAGCCCCCCCCCCCCCCCTCCCTTGCCACTGCCCCTGCTTGTGCATAAGGTTGGGGTTGGGAATTGGCAAGTACATTAAATGTATTCGCAGTTGCGAATATGAACAACCATGAGCTGTACAATGCAATGAGGCCAATGAAAATTTGTCCCGGATCGGGTCTCGAACCCGGATTTCCCACTTATCGCGAGCCGTACCTTAACACGACTCACGAGACCCAAACTTCCATATGCCGTCAACCACGTGTCTACAACCTGTGCTTGTACATCAATTATGCATGCGTGTATGCACGTCCGAAGGAACTTCGCATCGTATTTCTGAGTAACACAGGCACTGCAATACCGTATTTACCCGCCACACCGGACAAGCGACTTTCAATTAAAAATGTCTTCCCTGTACAGGACTATACATATTAATGTACGAGTGCAGTTGTAGACACATAGTCGACGACTTATAGAAGACTGGGTATGGCCGTGAAGTCGTGCTCGGATAGCCTCTTGGTATGGTACGGTTCGCGATAAGACGGAAATCCAGGATTGAGTTCCTTATCGGGACAAATTTTCATTGCCGTATTTCCATTTATACAGCTAATGGTTTTCCATATTCGCAACTGCGAATACATTTAATAAATAACTTCTGTAGCCGCCGCGTTGCCGGTTCCTTCGGAAGTACGCGCATATCCGAAGGAACATTGCATCGTATTTCTGAATAACACAAGCACTGCAATATTGGTTTGTGAAGTATATTGTTCTAAATCAGCAACTAAGTAGTAGTGAGTTATTTATGTAGCTACCAACATCCGCTATATTTGTTTGTGTGTAGTAAAAATTTAGCAATGCCAAAACTGTGTACACGATTGCAGAAGCCAAACGGATGAAATCATATGAAATCTCAGCGCTTCTATTTCATCTGTTAAGAGGAGGTAATCTTCCGATAACAAAGTTTTACAGAAATATCCGATCTACAGTACAGATACAAGAACAGTTTCACTCTTAAATATTATTTTCCAATACTTGGCACTAGTAGGCGAAAGAAAACTAATGTTGCACTGCATGTAGGCAACAATCTAAAACTAAGGTTACAAAGAATTAAACTTTCCATGAAAATAATTGGTATAACGTCTCTTCACCACTCGTAAAGATGTAAAGGGAAACGTTTTTGAAGGAAAGCTTCTATCGGACACAACAGCTAAACAATGTGACGAATGAGAGTCTTAAAAAAGCTGCAGCTAAAACAATGCGCAGTTAACCGAAAAGGCACGTGAACACGAAATATACATTAATAGAAGATGAAGTATGCTTTTATCTAAAATCAGCGAAGCAAATAAGTTATTCTCCAACTAAAAAGCTGAGCTTCTCGCAACAGACGCTGGTGGGAAGGTGGTAGTAGATGTACATTGCCCATGAAGGAGTAATCCTTGTAAAGGTAATGGGTGTATCAGTGTGAAGATGCGCTTATGTTCACAATTTGTTACAAGAACGCATTAGAAAGAGCATTAATTTCCGTAACGTTACATCGAGACGAAACAAATAAGATGAATAAAGTTTACGAACAGCACATAACACGAACCGCTTCCTGGAATATTAGAGCAGCTAAACAAAAGCGAAACACCGTCGCCCAGTACATTATAATTTCTTCAACGAATGAGCGCTGAAGATACTAATCTCTGGGACATTTGAGAGGAGAGAGAAGGAGTTAGCGAATAGCAGACCGTCGTCCCGCAACTTCATTTGTCTCCGAAATTTATAATAAGCCAATAGCTGAAAATAAGACATGCAAAGTTAATTATTTTATAAGTAGAGGTATTTTTAGTCCATTCAGCTGACCAGTTCATATCACTTTCGTGGTACTGCAGTTAGTATTAGTTTAAAAAAGTTGGTGCAGTTGTGTGCTTCACATAGACGTTATATGACAAATCACAAAACCCGCCGACTGCACGGTAATTTTCTCAGAACTGTAATGGGTAAAAGGACCAAGAAACTGTACATGACACCTAATACCTGTATTTCTCTAATTTTACAAGATTATGAATTTTGTAGTTTCTCCTACTTTTTCGGAAGTTTTCTCAAAAATACTGGCTGACCACGTGTGTTATGAAAACAAGATACCACGCTCGCGTAGAATGTGTAGCTTATTGAACTATTATAATCAACAGGACCCGCTTAATAATTTGAGTAATTGGAATATCGGTAGAGTTATCTTGTTTTGGTATTGTAGCAATAACAGGCGTAATATATTAGTAGTTCTAGCAGAGACTTCATGTGTCTGTTTATACAGATATTACACTATAATAGTGCCGAAGTAGAGCACAAAATCATATAACGATTTTGTATGTGGAAAAACTATGCGTAACCTATGGTCAAATATAAAAGGCGTCAACTGAATCCACACCTTAGATTGTGTAACCTTCTCCAGATGTATATCCTTCTAATAAGTTTACAAAATCCATTTGCATATAGGCCCTTGGAAGAAGTACAAATAAAAATGTCAACAGTATCCCACAGAGAGTATTGTTAAACTTCTTCATTATAAATTGAATTCATTTGAGCACGGAGTTCTTTCATTCGTTAATGCTTTTGAAGGATAGACATCGTTTGAAGGAATGCTTTTGAAGGTACATAATTATCTTCGTCTTATCGTTATTCATCAGTTTTACAGGTTTCAACCAGACTTTTGTTCTGTGTGGTATAGTATAAGACATGAAATCAGTATATTCAAATTATACACTGGTACAAAGTATTCTTATATAAAATCAGTAGGGTTTAACAATTTGCTGTTGTCATGAGAGAGCTGGATGGGGAGTCGCAGAGCTATTATCTATAAAAAATATCAAAATTAGTAATTATGAATACAAGATAAGAAACAGTTATGGGGAAATAAACGAAGGTGTGTTACGTGTGCCAGGTTGAGATAAGGTCACTGAGGAATGTGACTGAACGTATTAATAATTAAAAAAATAAAGAGGTGCAAATGAATACAGGAAATTAGGCAAATCTTGCACAAACGTCAAACAAGCCAATGGAATACTAGACACGATTTCAGAAAAATACTTCAGAATATTAAATTCCGAGAAAAACAAAGTAGTAGTTAACAGTATAAGACGAAGACAAATAAAGAAAAAGTAGCTCATCTATTGAGATTTTGGTTAAAACAAAAGCTCCTTATTATAGAAGCTGGATTTCTGCACGGTGTGTTCTCTGTAGTTTCTAAGGTAACAACAAACAAGTTAGTGTGTAGGTTATTGACGGGACATGTGTAAATAAAATGAGTCCTAAAACTGATTACGTCACCGTCAGTTTAGATAAGCTATTATTATTATCAGTTCTCATCGATTCATAAATTAGGTGTGCGGTCGAACGATATTCATTTCCGCTCTGTTGGTAATTTCAGCATAGTTTTTTCCTGCGTATTTGCTTAAAATACGGCTCGCTGTTCAGATCGAGGGCTATTACTGATGAAGCTTCTTAAGAACTTCTCCTGCTCACCTTCAGATAAAAATGAAAATTAACAATGATCTGGTCATAAATGCGAGGACAATTGTCCTAATGGGAGTTCCAAATCGATTAATTGATAAGTTACTTCTTCTAAAGTGAATTTAAAAAAATATCATTACGTAAAGAAAAGTCGAACTGGCTTTTGAACCTAAATGTTTCTTGGCCTTTGCTATGCTACTACTGCCGACTCAGACAAGAGATTGTGTACATGTTATCGTCGAGTATGTAAATTAGGGCCTTTCCTAAAGTTACATTGCTGTCTATTCAAAAAAGCCGCATTGAGAACGAGAAGGGTTTCACAAAAACAACTGCCGAAACATAATTATCGATGTGTCATCACACTGAGATAAACATGTGATAGTAAATTTAACGAAGCATTGTATAAAACGAACATTGTATAAAAGTTTTGTACTGGTATGTGTTAGATTTTTCACAATTAGATATTCGATTTTTACGTCATTTTTAATTTAAATTAAGCTGCAGTCAATAAAAAACATTTAAGTCAGACATTCTACAGGCAAAAAACATATAAGTTTTACAGCATTTTCATAAAATAATCTGGATTAATAATCGGGAAAATATACTCACGTGCTGAAAACACCTGCGGTTATCAAGATTAGTAAAATAAGCGAAAAGGATTTGAGGTTTTGGTTCATGTCAGCATTCGTTACATACACTAATTATCAATACAGATTATTTCATAGAAGCAATGTTAAACGTGTAATCTTTTTGCCTGCGAAATTTCTAACTTTAGTGTTCACTACTGAAAAATAAGAGAATCGAACCGTTTGAAATATGTTGGTACTAACAGATACTGAAAGTTGGGTGAAATGATAAGAAAGGAGGAAGTTCTTCACATAATTGGCAAGGAAAGTAAATATGGAGGACAATGACGACAAGAAGGGACAAGATGATAAGACTTGTGTTATTTCATCAGAGAATAACTTCCATATTATTGGAGGAAGGTATAGAAGATAAAATCTTTATGGGAAGACAGAGATTCGAATATATCCAACAAATAATTGACTACATTGGTTACAAGTGCAATTCTGAGATGAAGAGGTTGGCACAGGAGAGGAATTTGTGCCGGACCGTATGAAACCAATCAGACCACTGATGGAAAAAAATAAATTACTACAGCTTACCCACTCGAAAATGACCGAAAAGCCGCAATTGTAACTGTGGAAATTATAATAAACAGTACTGTTAATACGAAAATATCATTTAAAAGTTCACGTGGCTATAGTCGCAAAACTAATAGAATTGTGTATTACATTTTGAATGAAAAACCAATGTTGTAGAACATTGCAGTTGTGTGTGTGTCATTCAAAATATATAAAATATTCTATCAACGACCGACGGAACAGTCAACCAGTGCAATCGTGTGTTATACTAAAGCGTAATGTATAGTTCAAGTACATGTAAACTGGAGCGAGATAATTATTGTCTGTGTGGTAAACGGGGTAACTACTTACATAGTTATTCCTTAGTTATAAAGACTCCTACGTTACATCCTTCAACTTATCCACTGTGTATTTACGTGAGAATTTGTACTCGGATAAATTTATGTAATTCGATATGTTACTTTGTACAACTTATCAATTCTTTATTTTGAACATTGTGTGTAAAAATTTGTTTCGATAAATTTATGTAGCTTTAAATGCGAACACTTTAGGTTCGCCTTTACTACGCCTGTTATGAATATCATTTGGGTCTACAAGTGAGTGTAGCTAGTATTGCCTGTTCGGGATTTTTGGCCGAAGTTTGTTTAATAATTTTTCTGACGTTTCGCAAGCAGGAGTGGCTGACATCATCAAAGATTCATTATCCATCCACGAACATGAATTGAGTGCGAACCTTTGACAATGCCAGCTGCTCGTCTTGGCGATGCGTCAGAAAAGTTGTTAAACCAACTTCGGGCGAAGATACTGACGCAGAAGCCAACAGGCAAAACATCAATAAGTGACCACGAAAGCCTCAACTGCTTTGTAAAAAAAATTATTTAAATACCACTATGCGTTTCAGAGGGTGAAACCTCCACTATCAGATGGACTGAGACATGTGACTTATAGGTAGCCTGTGGCACTGTGTGGTAGCAGAATCCAAAAACAAAACAAAACACTATTTGTGTACTATTTTTGGGTAACCAGTTGGGTAGCAATATTTTGGAAAAAAAAGAAAGCAAATGAAAAAGACCTGATGATGGAGTTTAACCTACCGAAACGTGTAACAGAAATTAAAAAAAAAACAACTGTGGTTGGTTTATAGCGGAGTTTAAATAATTTGTGACTGGTTACGGTAGCTTGTCGTTTCAACTGAAATTTGCGTGTTCATGACTAATCATCATAGGCCTACCTGTAAACTAAACTGCTAACTTTGGGCAAAGTCCCCGTTACAGCTTGCCTGTCTACCGATTTCCATGATGAGAAAAAATTGATCTTCAATATTTCATACAGTTCCTGACGAATTCAAACTTTAAAATGATATTATGATCCACTCATTAAGAGCTAAAATCTTATGTTACAGGTTTTAAACAATAAGTCGAGTATTAAAGCTACACACTGGGTATACGTCTTGAGGCAGCCAATAGTCTTGCCGCAGTGGTCGGATCACCGAAATTAAGTGCTATCGGGGTTGGTTAGCACTTGAATGGGTGACCATCCGGTCTGCCGAGCGCTGTTAGCAAGCGGGGTGCACTCAGCCCTTGTGAGGCCAATTGAGGAGCTACCATAGCGGCTACTGTCACGAAAAGTGGCAACGGCTGGGAGAGCGGTATGCTGACCACATGCCCCTCCATATCCGCATTAAATAATGCCTATCGGTTGAGGATGACACGGCGGTCGGTCGGTACCCTTGGGTCTTCCGAGGTCTTTTCGGACAGAGTTTATATCTTGAGGCAATTTTACTCAAAGCGCACAAATTATCCAGAATATACTCATCCAGTATTTGAGAATGAGAGCACTTAGCGTCTTCCAACAAACTTTATCCATAATTTCTAGCCTTTGTGAAATTTTTTCTCGCTGACTTCCCTCACAAAATGATGGAAGGAAAAAATTCTGTAGCTTCCTACACTGATGCTGTTCTTGACTGAATTCAGCAACTTAATATAATACTGATACTATATGCCTACAATACAGATTTAGTACAGTAAGTCAATTATTACAGTTATAAACTTGTAAATATCTTGAGGCAACGTAATTCAAGGCACGCAAATTATCCAGAATATATTCATCCAGTATTTCAGCATGACAACACTTAGCGTCTTCCAACAAACTTTACACATAATTTCGAACCTTTGTGAAATTTTTTCTCGCCGGCACCCCGCACAAAATAACAAAAGGAGAGAAGTTTTTTGCTTGCTACATTGTCACTGTTCATGCAGTAAAACTGCTTTACCAGACTCGATGTTGAAAATTTGTTATTTCTTAAGTATTAATTCCATTCGCAACAAATTTGGCATAGTCCGCTCCTGCCACTGAATGTACTTGTGAAATAACATCGATAGTTCGTGAGATCAGACTTTTATGCTAGGGAGTTCTGTCACTGTGCGACGTGTATTTCAGAAGACATGACGTTTTATACAACGGATTTGGGTTCTTTAAAGAATCGGTGGTGGGAATTTACTGGTACTTCATAATTTTGAAAAATAAAGCCAATTCTACAGGCTGTTTCAAAACGAATGTCCTGATTTCAATACTCGATAAAAACATACTGCAGACATGCAATAAATTGCAAAATACTAATAAAATCTTTAAGTTTTAGCTATGATACTACAAATGCCTTATGTGTCCACCAGCAGCAGCAACGAACAGCGTCTTGACGATAGCTAAATTTGTCATAAATTACACAACGTATCCACATTTACAGAACTTACGACAGCTGTTATTCTGTTCTTCACTTTCTCTATGTCACAAGGTTATGGGGAGATGAACACACTTTTCTTCACACATCCTCACAAGAAAAAGTCGCATGGGGTCACATCTGGCGACGTTGGAGGCAAAGAGTGCAGGGCAGTGTCTCGGGTTCCCATGCCCACTGTCCAATGTTGAGCTGTCTTCAAATGCTGCAGAACTGGCTTTTTCCTCAACTTCAGGAGGACTCCTATGATTTGATTCCCAACATGATGGAGCACCATAGCACTGGCATAACAACGTACGGCAGTTTCTCAGTGATACTCTGCCTGAATAAGGGCACACGGGACCCCGAGACTCTGCACTTCATTCTCGGCCACCATGATTGCCAGACATGACCCCATGCGATTTTTTCATGTGGGGATATGTGAAGGAAAGTGCGCTCATCTTCCCTGTTCGTGTTGCAGCTGGTGGACACAGAGAGCGTTTGTTATAGCATAGCTAAAACTTTAATTTTTTGTATCTTGCTATTTATCCCATGTTTTTAGTATATTTTGATCAATAAATATGGAGTTTTGAAATCACGTCGTTCTTTTTTGAAACACCCTGTGTCAAGACTGTTTGACAAGTTTTAGAAAAATATCAATGTGCATACTTCCGACACTGAAATAATGTCTCGTTGTTAGAGCCGTTGTTCCACTGCGGTATATATATTAGGAACACGGGGAAGAAGGCGTTACCTGTGAGGCGCTCCTTGACGACGTGGGAGGCGAAGGCGGCGGCGGCGGCGCTGCGCTGCAGGGCGGCGGCGTCCAGCCAGGGAAAGGGCGGCGCGTGCGCGTGCGGGGGCGGCGGGGGTGGCGGCCTGTGCGCCGGCACGCGGATGACGCCCGCCGCGCCCGCGTACACCAGCGCCGCCGGCACGCGCATCAGCGGCGGGAACAGCGACTGCGGCTGCGGGGGCGGCTGCGACTGCGGAGGCGGCAGCGGCGACTGCGGGGGCGGCAGCGCCAGCGGCAGCGCCGGCTCCGTGCCCAGCAGGCGCGAGATGCTGAACGGCAGCGACGGCGCCGACTGCTGCGGCGGCGGAGACGAGGACGCCGGGGGCGGCGGGGGCGGCAGCGGCACCGCGTGCGCGGGCGGCGGGGGCGGTGACGAGCCGTCGCTGCTGCGGTAGCTGTCGTCGTCGCCGCTGCACCGGCTGTCCGTGTCTACGTTGATCTCGCGATCCTCCTCCACGTCCGACGTGCTCATAGTGTCTGCTCGCTTCTTACGCAGAGGCAACTCAGTGGCACATCCTCACTACTACAAACGTCACAACACACACGAGAACGTACCTCCCCGTCACAGTTAACCAACTACAAAATCACTCTTCATAAACGTTTTCGTGCGGATATTCTGCCATGATGTGCGCACGTGACATTCCAGACGATTGTCACTTTACCCGTCCTAATTCAACGTTGTCCTTTGATGAAACGAGACTGTGATAACAAGTACCGTGGTACAGAACTTTCTTTTTACCACTAGTGAACAGACATACTTATGATGATCGTTTGTCCCTCAGTAAAACACTACCAAAACAGCACTCCATTCACTGCGTAGATTCAACCACTCTTTGAGCTAGTGGAATCTGCCAACGGGTATTACAACCTTCAAGCTATATTCTGCTCCTTGACATGCGTTAAAGATGAATTAACAGCTGTCTGATGCCTCGCTTCCATCAGTATGTCCTTACGAAAGCGTGGACAGCAGAGCGTCAGCTGCTGTTTGCGCCGCCGCGTGGTCGTAGCTCTGGACGCACTCCTGCCGACGCTGCGCCCCGCCTCAGCCGACAGACGGACGGACAGTGCGCCAATGCACGCGCCGCGCCGCTCAGCTGTGTGTACGCGCGGTGGAGGGGGTGGCAGCGGCGGTGGTGGGGTGGAGCGCCGGTCCGCGCTGGGCGGGCCGGCGCCGCCCCCCACCACGTAGGCGCTTTCTCCGCCAATCACGGTGCGCCACTGCGACCCGCGCCCACGCCCCTGCGCGGCGCCCATTGGCTCCGGGAAAAACCTGCACCGTCAAAGATACACAAATTGAAACACATTTAACTTGGAGGAGAAGTCCGTACTGGGGAAAAGACGACGCCAGCGCCGCTCTGTCGGATTACGTTGGGAATTAATTATGCCCCCCTTTCCCTTTTACGCCCCGGCTGCCCCCACCTCCTCCTCCTCTCCTTTGTTCCTACTCTGCGGCTTTTCTTTGTTTTATTCCTCGCTCTACTTTTTATTTTCTCCGCTCACATTCTCCCACTCCGGGAAGCAGGCAGACAAAAGAAAAAGGAAGGCATGATAGCGGCTCTCGCTTGTTTTAACAACGGCGGAGCCATGTACCCGTGTCTCTTAGAATCTCTTTTGGCAAAGCGGGAGAAGAGGCTTGTAAGCCGCTCGCCAGAAACCGCCACAACGGCGGAAGCTGGGCCGCTAGTTAAAGACGCGCTGTAAAACGAGGATTTAATTAGCAGTTTCCATTAGCCGACGTTACGAAATGATGCTGCCTGCTTTCTTCCCGCCGAGGCTAAAGCGCTGTCGCGAGTAACGAGATAAAACCGTCGTCTTTACTGACGAATTACGCACGTCAGCGCGTAAAAGAGTCAGCTCCTAGAAAAAAAAAATTCTGCTCTCATCTCGAGGTTTGCTGCGGCTACAGTTTACAGCCACTGGTTAACATAACGAGTGTTGCTTGTTACACAGCCCACCGATGCTGCAAATATTTTATAGATTCTACCTTGACTGCCCAAAAGACATGAAGTTGCAATGCATGTTATGTTTACTGTGTGTCGCTTCTCCGCGAATCATCAACTGTAATAACTCGTCAAGACATGTATAGTACGAAGTGTTGGAATCTTTCTGGAGAGACATTGACATCGGTCCACTCCTCTTGCAAAGCTACCCAAAATTTTTCTTGTGTGTTTGGTGTCAGACGCGGTTTCCAGGTTCAGTTCTGCAATTATAGGGGAGATCACAGTTTGTTCATGATTTAGGGTGATTTTAAAATGAATATTGATTGTGATTAAGCTTTCGCTGCTTGAGGGGGCCCTTATGAAAAAAGAGTGATCTTAGGACAATGAAACATCGTGGGACCGTTTGTAAAGACATGTGGAAGAGAAATAACGAATAACTCATGCAAAGGTTGAAATGGGCTCTGAGCCCTATGGGACTTAATTTCTAAGATCATCGGTCCCCTAGAACGTAGAACTACTTAAACCTAACTACCCTAAGGACATCACACACATCCATGCCTGAGGCAAGATTCGAACCTGCGACCGTAACGGTCGCGCGGTTCCAGACTGTAGCGCCTAGAACCGATCGGCCACCTCGGCCGGCTCATTCAATGGAACACATTGTAATTTCCCCATGAGAGGGTAACATTTGTTGATTGAGTCCCATGTTTGCGTTCCAGGCTAATAATGTTTCCAAGTGTGACGACCTTCTGCGTCCACGACAACCTCATACTTTGTGCGTGTACCATTTCACAATTGTTTGCAACTCTTTTCGAACATCGGATCATGGCATGTTCAACTGTCGTGACGCCTTTCGTTCAGTGCTTGAAGGTCACATGTTGCGTCCATCATTCTCAGCCAACCCAACAGCAAATTATTCAACAGGTTTTGGCGCAACTGGCTATCGGTCTCTCCCAACATGACACCAAGTCCCCTAGCGGAGAAAATCTCCGAGTTGGTCGGCAATCGAACCGGGCCAGCTGCATGGGTGCCAGACGCACTGACCACTCAGCTAAGGGGGCGGACTGCGGATTCTACATCTAAATCTACATCTATACTCTTACAAGACAACTTAAGGTGGGTGGGGAAGGGTACTTTGTGTGCCTCTGTCACATCCCACAATTCCAGTTGCAAATAGATCGCGGGCAGAACGATTGCTCCGTCTGAGCTCCATGGTATTTTCGAGAGATATACGAGGTGGTTCAAAGAAGCAAGTCACACGTCATCCGACTCTAAGGCCACTGTCCAACAAGAATGGCGTATTGTCAGAAGAGAGTACATGTTACGTGTTTCCTGAAGACATTGTTCTGCAGCTATACGCAGAGTGGGAATAAACTGGTGGGTCAACTGGAAACGGAGTCTAGAGTTGAAATACACTGAGGGGTCAAAGAAACTGGTACACCTGCCTAACATCGCGTAGGGCCCCCGCGAACACAAAGAAGTGCCGCAACACGACGTGGCATGGACTCGACTAATGTCTGAAGCAATGCTGGAGGGAACTGACACCATGAATCCTGCAGGGCTGTCCATAAATCCGTAAAAGTACGAGGGGATGGAGGTCTCTTCTGAACAGCACGTTGCGAGATTTCCCAAATATACTCAATAATGTTCACGTCTGGGGAGTTTAGTAGCCAGAGAAAGTGTTTAAACTCAGAAGAATGTCCCTGGAGCCACTCTGTAGCAATTCTGGCAGTGTGGGGTATCGCATTGTCCTGCTGGAATTGCCCACGTCCATCGAAATGCATGAATGGATGCAGGTGATCATACAGGATGCCTATATATGTGTCACCGGTCAGAGTCGTATCTAGACATATCTAGGCATATCACTCCAACTGCACTCGCCCCATACCAGCTTGAACAGTCCCCTCCTGACATGCAGGATCCATGGATTCATGAGTTTGTCTCCATACCCGTACTCGTCCATCCGCTTGATACAATTTGAAACGAGAATCGTCCGACCAGGCAGCGTGTTTCCAGTCATCAACAGTCCAATGTCGGTGTTGACGAGCTCAGGCGAGGCGTTCAGATATATATACCAATGGACGAGGCAATGCAGCAGCACATAACAAATTAACACAAACCGCAAGGACAAAAAAATGCAAATTGGCAAAGCAAGCAGCAGTATTACAACTAATATAAGGCAATGAGCAGCAAACAAGAAAAATAAATCACTAGTAAAACTGGCTTAACAGAGTAATGTAAAGTGAAATTTAGTAGCACTATGCCTGGCAAACAGCAGCAGCAAATGCAATAACTTATATCTAAACATGACAAAGATCAAGCAGAAAAAATATTGCAGTAAAAATGGCCATGTTTAATACCTATGTTACATCTTAACACTAGGGTGATGCATCACCTTAAATTACACTACTAAATAAGTTACCCAGTCATTGACAAAAATTATGTATGCAATTCCTGTGAAGGGAAATATCTTTTTGTGTTCCCTCGTTTTTTTGGAGTACATCCATCATAAAGTTATTTTTTACTGGATATGTAGGCATAAAATATTTATATTAGTACATCTATAAAATTTTATTTTAACCAATGCTGCATTTTTTCCAGGCGTTTGTCGCGCAGCTGGGTGCCCACGACGCATTACGTGAAGGTGGTCACTTAACTTTCTTACCGAAATATTTACGACAGCAGTTTCCGCTACAGTGACAGGCTCATATAAAAATATTTCACAGGTCAAGAATTTGCGTTACAAATCTGTAGAAACAAAATCCTATTGATATAACAGTGTCCAAAAAATTTTCGTCGGCATTGTAATACATTCACGCATTTACATACATTTCATAACTCTTAAAGTACGATTCTTGGTTTCCAACAGCCTCTTTCACAATCCAGAGTCCCTAACCACTACTCATTATTCCTTACCTTATTCGTCGAAACTTCTACAATATTTCATCATAACAGATACGTAGCATAATCAAATAACTCATATAGCATCAGCTTATTGCTCATAGACATACCGCAACAGCATAATATACATACTCATTGTAATAATATCATAACACCTCAGTCAGCTCTCAAAATCGTCATAGCTTCCTCCAATTTTCAAAACCTAAAAAAAAATCTCTGCTCATGTCAAAAGTGTCATCTGCCTCAAACGTACTTTAAAAATCGTGATCCCATACCAAATATATCATTCAAAGCTCTCATAATATCACAATGGGTCCGAAAACATATGAACAGTTCACAAAGTACAGACAAAATACAGTTTCATAAGTGTGAAGTTATCCAACTGTGCAATTACGTAAAGATTTGTCACAGTGTCATCTGCCTCAAACATACTTTAAAAATCGTGATCCCATACCAAATATATCATTCAAAGCTCTCATAATATCACAATGGGTCCGAAAACATATGAACAGTTCACAAAGTACAGACAAAATACAGTTTCATAAGTGTGAAGTTATCCAACTGTGTAATTACGTAAAGATTTGTCACTGATGTAGTAAAAAAAATGTTTGTCTCTCAGTTAAATGATCAGATAGCTGTGTAATTTATGTGTTAGAGAAATATGGTACCGATGTGTACAGTTGCATAAGCAAATACCATATTAGCTAGGGCTCCTTGTGCTTGCCACACACATGGTACACAAAGTGAATTATTATGGGTGGAGGTTACACTAAACAACCGAACTAGGTTAATAATTGGCTCCTTTTACCGACCTCCCGACTCAGCAGCATTAGTGGCAGAACAACTGAGAGAAAATTTGGAATACATTTCACATAAATTTTCTCAGCATGTTATAGTCTTAGGTGGAGATTTCAATTTACCAGATATAGACTGGGACACTCAGATGTTTAGGACGGGTGGTAGGGACAGAGCATCGAGTGACATTATACTGAGTGCACTATCCGAAAATTACCTCGAGCAATTAAACAGAGAACCGACTCATGGAAATAACATCTTGGACCTAATGATAACAAACAGACCCGAACTTTTCGACTCTGTATGTACAGAACAGGGAATCAGTGATCATAAGGCAGTTGCAGCATCCCTGAATATGGAAGTTAATAGGAATATAAAAAAAGGGAGGAAGGTTTATCTGTTTAGCAAGAGTAATAGAAGGCAGATTTCAGACTACCCAACAGATCAAAACGAAAATTTCTGTTCCGACACTGACAATGCTGAGTGTTTATGGAAAAAGTTCAAGGCAATCGTAAAATGCGTTTTAGACAGGTTCGTGCCGAGTAAAACTGTGAGGGACGGGAAAAACCCACCGTGGTACAACAACAAAGTTAGGAAACTACTGCGAAAGCAAAGAGAGTTCCACTCCAAGTTTAAACGCAGCCAAAACCTCTCAGACAAACAGAAGCTAAACGATGTCAAAGTTAGCGTAAGGAGGGCTATGCGTGAAGCGTTCATTGAATTCGCAAGTAAAATTCTATGTACCGACTTGACAGAAAATCCTAGGAAGTTCTGGTCTTACGTTAAATCAGTAAGTGGCTCGAAACAGCATATCCAGACACTACGGGATGATGATGTCATTGAAACAGAGGATGACTCGCGTAAAGCCGAAATACTAAACACCTTTTTCCAAAGCTGTTTCACAGAGGAAGACCGCACTGCAGTTCCTTCTCTAAATCCTCGCACAAACGAAAAAATGGCTGACATCGAAATAAGTGTCCAAGGAATAGAAAAGCAACTGGAATCACTCAATAGAGGAAAGTCCACTGGACCTGACGGGATACCAATTCGATTCTACACAGAGTACGCGAAAGAACTTGCCCCCCTTCTAACAGCCGTGTACCGCAAGTCTCTAGAGGAACGGAGGGTTCCAAATGATTGGAAAAGAGCGCAGATAGTCCCAGTCTTCAAGAAGGGCCGTCGAGCAGATGCGCAAAACTATAGACCTATATCTCTGACGTCGATCTGTTGTAGAATTTTAGAACATGTTTTTTGCTCGCGTATCATGTCATTTCTGGAAACCCAGAATCTACTATGTAGGAATCAACATGGATTCCGGAAACAGCGATCGTGTGAGACCCAACTCGCCTTATTTGTTCATGAGACCCAGAAAATATTAGATACAGGCTCCCAGGTAGATGCTATTTTTCTTGACTTCCGGAAGGCGTTCGATACAGTTCCGCACTGTCGCCTGATAAACAAAGTAAGAGCCTACGGAATATCAGACCAGCTGTGTGGCTGGATTGAAGAGTTTTTAGCAAACAGAACACAGCATGTTGTTATCAATGGAGAGACGTCTACAGGCGTTAAAGTAACCTCTGGCGTGCCACAGGGGAGTGTTATGGGACCATTGATTTTCACAATATATATAAATGACTTAGTAGATAGTGTCGGAAGTTCCATGCGGCTTTTCGCGGATGATGCTGTAGTATACAGAGAAGTTGCAGCATTAGAAAATTGTAGCGAAATGCAGGAAGATCTGCAGCGGATAGGCACTTGGTGCAGGGAGTGGCAACTGACCCTTAACATAGACAAATGTAATGTATTGCGAATACATAGAAAGAAGGATCCTTTATTGTATGATTATATGATAGCGGAACAAACACTGGTAGCAGTTACTTCTGTAAAATAACTGGGAGTATGCGTGCGGAACGATTTGAAGTGGAATGATCATATAAAATTAATTGTTGGTAAGGCGGGTACCAGGTTGAGATTCATTGGGAGAGTGCTTAGAAAATGTAGTCCATCAACAAAGGAGGTGGCTTACAAAACACTCGTTCGACCCATACTTGAGTATTGCTCATCAGTGTGGGATCTGTACCAGATCGGTCTGACGGAGGAGATAGAGAAGATCCAAAGAAGAGCGGCGCGTTTCGTCACAGGGTTATTTGGTAACCGTGATAGCGTTACGGAGACGTTTAATAAACTCAAGTGGCAGACTCTGCAAGAGAGGCGCTCTGCATCGCGGTGTAGCTTGCTCGCCAGGTTTCGAGAGGGTGCGTTTCTGGATGAGGTATCGAATATATTGCTTCCCCCTACTTATACCTCCCGAGGAGATCACGAATGTAAAATTAGAGAGATTAGAGCGCGCACGGAGGCTTTCAGACAGTCGTTCTTCCCGCGAACCATACGCGACTGGAACAGGAAAGGGAGGTAATGACAGTGGCACGTAAAGTGCCCTCCGCCACACACCGTTGGGTGGCTTGCGGAGTATCAATGTAGATGTAGATGTAGAAAGTAAGCGTGTACCCCCCTGAGAATTAATGTAATTATAACCTCAGGTGTTACAGATTACAAAAATGGAATGAAATGTATCCCAGAAAACATTTGTATCATTGTACTTCAAATATCTTTAAAAATAAATGATTTAAGTACAAAATTAATCACTCAAATACGTGTCCTGTAGCGCTAAATGTGCATCTTGCTGTAAGATAATCTCTGTGGAAGTGTCGTAGTTATTGTCCTCCGAAAGCTAAGTTCTGCAGAAGCCAATGTACTTACCTCATGATAAACAAAAGTGAAATGCTTTGCGTATAGATGTCGTAGTTATTACGTACAGTACCGTGATCAAGAAAGTACTACACTGTAACGTACTGTTGTACTACAAAACAAAAAAAGGCTGTCTTATTGTAGCTATACCACAAAGTTACTATTAAACATGTTTTACTTTCCAGAAGAATTCAGAAAAACTGTGCAGATATAAAGCAGATACAGCGCAAAAGCAACAATGTACATTGTGTCACACATTAGTAGCGTCGTGATATAATTGTATAGCTGTCAAAGAAACCAAGTGCTAAATCATCTTTAATCCCACAGAAAGTACCTCAAATAAAGAATGTCTTTTCAAGTAAACCAAAATGTTGCATGAAAATCTCATTAGCAGTGCCGGTATATGTTCTAAGTATGTGAGCCTTATAGTCGTTACGTGATCGTGCAACTAACAAGCAAGAATATACAAATAACAACACTGTGCCGTCTGTTCACTATAACAATGCATTCGTAATTACTTGTCTAAGTTCCCTAGGTTCTTGACTGGATAGTTAACTTTAAAACATAATTGCATGTTAACAGTTTGTAAGTGTGACAAAGAGTACCAGTAATGTGAAGTGAAAAATTTTATAGCAAAGACTAAGTTAAAAAGCAGATTATCATTCAAGAAACGGTTTCACATGTGAAATGTGGTGTAAGCCTTTACTCTTCCTACTATGCAGAGCTCCAGCTTCAACGGAATTATCATATGGTATTTGGTACATCGGTAAAGAATGCTGCGGCTGCCTGCGGTGCGAGTCATTGTCTGTCTCTTTGTTGGCGCGCGTCGTTATTGGGATTAGGAGACCTAACTTCTACAAATTCACCCTGTCGAGAGTGCCCTGCTCTGTTTGAATCTCCCCAGTTCTGATGAAAGTCAGGTCTGTCGATATGATTATATCGTCTGTCGTCATGTCAGTAGTTCCTGTAGTTTCTTTCTGGTCGGTTAAGTGGTGGAGAATTTCTCCCTGAATTATCACTGCACGGTGGACCGTTGCGTCTGAAGTTATTCTGTCTCCCGTGATAATAATAGTTCCGGTTGCTATATAGTCTGTTTCTATGATTGTCTCTGTCATATCCATTACTACGGAAATGTGATCTTTCTCTGTAATTATTACTACTCTGCCAACGGTTGTCATACGGGTAGTGTCTGTTTTGGTCACGATTTGTGTTGTTAGAATAGCCTTGTCGTGTCCAGTTATTATTTCTTTCATCGCGGAATTGCGACGGATGTGACCTGTAATTGTTGTGTTCCTGTTTTCGCGTTCCGCGATTATCAGTGTCAATTTCTAATTCTTGTAAGAGTCCCTGAAAAGCTTCAATGTCGCCTTTGCAACGTCCTGCCAAAATAATATGTCGTAAATGTTCAGGCAATTTGATTAAGCAAATGCGGATGAGTTCTGAGGGGCTGTATGGGTTTGACAGGTACTGATTCTTGTGCAACATGTCTTCAAAATATTTCACAAGACTGGAAAATTCAGATTGTTCGAAATGTTTCATCATTATGATGCTATGTTTTACTCGGTCTTGTGTAGCTTGAGACCAATATGCTGAGAGGAAGGCATGATAAAATTCTCCTTCACTGTGACAATTGTGAATGACTGATTGCATTCTTACAGCTGGTTCATTCTCTATATAGCCACACATAAATTCTAATCTGTGCTCTAATGACCAGTTGGGAGGAAAACAATGAGAGAATTGATGGAGCCACACTTGTGGATGAATGTCGTTGCCAGAATTCTTAAACGTTTTGAATTTACGTGTAGTAATGAACAGCTTATAGTCAAAATCATCACGTCGGCGAGTCTCATGTCGGTCATTGTTACGTCGTGTCGGCGGTTCCATCTCAAAATTCGGTGCACCTTGCCAATTTCTTTCATAATTTCCGAAATGTCCTGTGTTATTATTTTGTGGTTGTTCCGTATTTCTATGTCCCTCTTCACGTACTGGAGTGCGAGTGTCCTCTGAAATAAGTAATTCTTGTATTACTTGTGCCAACTGATCTTGTACTTCCCGGATTTCTCTTTTGTACTGTGTATTGATTTGATTTTGATTTTGTTTGAATTTTCTAATTTGTTCATACTCTTCAGTGTCCGTGAAGGCTACAGGTCTTGTGTCATTCAGATCATCATCTACCTTTGTAGATAAGTTAGTGAACTGATCTGAAAGTTCGGCTACTTCATCCGATAGTGAAATTATTTCCTCTGTGTGTTTTTCTGAACCAAGTTTCAGAGTATCTACTGTGTCCTTTAAGTTTTCCTGAGTTTTTGCAAGTTGCGTAACCGAATCGGTAGATGCAACTGAGTCAATTGTAGCTTGCAAGGTGTCGTAATTTTCATGAACAATAGATTGCAGTTCTTTTATGGCTGCTTCGTGATTCTGTAATGCATTTTCATGACGCGAAAAAATAGGTTGGAAATGCTCACGAATTTGCGTTTTTACGTCATTACAGACTTTTTGACATTTCGATTCTATTTTATGTAACTCAGTAGTTAAATCTTCACGTGTTTGTTCAAGCGTGGTGTGAAAATTTTGTTCCATTGCGTCTAACTGTTGCTGTGATTGTCTCTGGTGTTGTTCCATTGTGTCTAACCTTTGAAGATTTTGTTCCATTGTGTCTAACTTTTGAAGATTTTGTTTCATTGTGTCTAAGATTTGAAGCTTTTGCTGTGTTTGTCCCATTATTTGTATTAATTGTAATAACAATGCAGTGGTGTCTGAAACATGTTCCTCAGTGCTTTTCGGCAGTGAATTTGCACCGGCAACGTTCACATTTTGACAAGCAGAAAATGTATCTTGACTTATTTGAGAAAACGGTGAGGACCCAAAACCTGAATCTACAGTATTTGCGAGATTGTGTCCTGCCATTTCGGATTCCTGAGGCGAGCTGTTGCCGACCGATCGATCGATAATGCTTCCCTGTTCACTAATTGTTTCACTGTCTACGCCATTATTTGCAGCCCGCTCCATTTCCCTATGCACAATTACCAAATTACTACGTTGAACATTAGCTAATTCATTACACGGTGGCGCCAACTTACTGCTTACGTCTTCACTGCCATTTCTCAGTTTACTTTGGAGCCTAGTATTACGTTTTTCACACGCCATTATTGTCACAATATTTCACACAACAACACAGAAAAGCACAATTTGAAGAGCAAAATAAGAAAACACATTAATATAGCATTGAAAATAATATATAGTTAATCGCAAGCGCAGTTGCGAAATACTTGGTGCAGATCTACATGCATGCCACAACTGTTTTACTGTACAACAATGAAAGACTGCAACTACAAAGAAGATTCTCTCTACAATTACGCGCTAGCAATAAACAAAATCTACACTAATTACACAAACTACAAGAAAAAATCAGAAGATTCCAGTGAGGTATCCTCGGCTAAGGGTCAACATATGAAACGTCCCCTCAGGAAAATTTATACATGACTGTCCTTAAACTGACACGCAATCTGACTTTCAAAAATCTCTACAAAAGAATGGCCCTGACTAACATTAACCTATACGTTTCACAATTTACTTAGCTCACAAAAATCTTGGTTACTCGAACTACTGCAATACAGCGAGTGCCACTACTGCCAGCTAAATAAAAGATTCAAACTACTGAAGGCACTAACTACTGATAGGCATAGTTAGCAAATGAAAGATTTTGATAGAGAACAAACAATGTATTCACCTTAATAGTCATAATATATATAGCAGTTCATGACATCCAGTCTTACATATTTCAAAACTCCACCATTTCTCTCCCCACATCCACCACTGCTGGCGGTTCACCTCCAATTGCGCAACGCTACGCGCTGTTCACATCCGGCTGCCCAACACTACAATGGCAGACAACAATGCAAACTAGCCACAGACTGCACACAGCACAGCCAGTGATTTTCATACAGAGCGCTACGTGGCGTTACCAATATAAAAAACTAAAATGCCTACTTACAACTGTTGTTTCAGATACTTGGTAATGATATCGGGAGCCTACGCTCTCAGACATTGAACAGTAGACCACTGTGTGATGCAGAATGCCTCTCTTGCAGATTCTCTCATTGGAGTTGGCTAGACATCTCCGTGATGCTTTCGTTCTTACTAAATGAACCTAACACGAAACGTGCTGCTCTTATTTGAATAAACCTGTTTCCTCAGACAATCCTGTCTGGCATGGATCTCAGACTGATAAGAAATATTCAAGTACTGATCGAACGAGGTTCACGCCGAAAGCCCAACCACAGGGGTTGACCTCAGTCAAGCAACTAGAAAGTTTCCTGTGTTATAATCTGTAATTCCTTGCCACTTTTTAGACTCTTAGTTTTGACGCTACTTCATGCTTCGAAAGTAGGCTGAAAAATTTGGCAATGATAGGCCTACATTCCAAAATAATAACTCTTTAAGTAAAGCATTCTATGGCGTGGTCAACATGCCCCTGACCTCCTGGCCTCCCTCTTGGCTCCCCACCTGGTTGGCATTGGGATAATCGAGTTCACTAGGGTATCAACAGCATATCATAAATGCACGCTTGGAGTAAAATGAGATGATCTGGGACTGGGGGAGGGATGGGGCTGGAGTGGGGAAGATATGGTCGTATATTGTGTTGTTCATCAAGCCACATGTGTGTAACCAAAGAGCGGTGATATATCACACTGTTCTATTGAAACAGGACATTTCCATCTCCATTTCTCTTCTTCCCCCCACCCCCCACCCCTCTCTCCCTCTCCGTTACTTATGTGATGCTATCGATCCATGTTATGCTTTGCCGCCCTCTTCTCCTTGTGCCTTCTGTGTTGGTGTAAGGTGTCGACAGCACTCCAGTCGGCAAAGAGGCTGCGAGAAGATCGATAACAGACGCCAAAGCAAGCGAGCCTATCAAGAGAGAGACCAAGGACAGACTCGCAAGGAACGTGCCGCCAACGCCCCTCGTTCGAAAATATTTAGATCGCTGCCGCGGACCGGAGGACCTAGTCAGTCATCCAGTGAGTCAACGGGTCGAGTCATCAGTCGCAGCCCTGTGAGAGCCAAGTCGTAATCAGAGTCTCAGTCTCAGGCAGCACACAGCGACCAGAGTAGTATACATAGTGGACTTGTACTTCGTGGAATATTACGGAAGAGCTTGTGCCACAACACCTTGACTACCTTAAGTTAATTACCTTCCTGTTTACGTTAATAAAGAACCCTGTTAATACATGCCTGCGGTTGTATTGTAGGAAGAGCATATCAGCCACCAAACAACATCCCCTCATTGCTTCCCATGGTACAAGCCTACAGTGACTACGAGACGACACAAAACCTTCGACCTTGCCCAACATTTAAGGTTTTTTGCACGGAATTATGTCCTCTCGAGATGTGCCCAGAGCAGGTCAGTTTTTGTTTCTGTATGAGACATTGACAGGTGGAGTCTGGTTTCATTTATCGTGATTCTGAGCTATTCGTGCTTTTTGCAGTCAGTGGAACTCTAAGGAGTTTCTTCCAGCAATACATTCAAAGCAGTGTATTCTACGGCGTTCAGCGTTTGGTATGGTCGTCTCACATCCCCACATCACTACAGGAAAGACGATAGCCCTTACAATAAGGAAATTATGCCTGTACTCATTAAAACATTGTTAGTGCTAGAGACGGCCTCTCTACAAAATAACAAGCGTCTCTTGATTTCGTGGATGCAGTCACTGGTCACTGTCGGCAGAAATCTGGGAGCAAAGATAGCTGAAAGTAGAAACTACTTCCATTGTTTCTTCTCCCACGTGGCATGAAGTAATAGGCGTAGTTGGAATAATTTTATTTTTCCCGATATTTGACATCAAAATGGTTCAAATGGCTCTAAGCACTATGGGAACCAAACATCTGAGGTCATCAGTCCCCTAGACGTAGAACTACTTAAACCTAACTAATCTAGGGACATGACACACATCCATGCCCGAGGCAGGATTCGAACCTGCAGCAGTCGGTTCCGGACTGAAGCTCCTAGAACCGCTCGGCCATATTTGACATCAGTCCAGCCTTCGTTGAATGTAAATAAAATGAAAATTATGGAGTTTCCATCATGATAACTCAAATCGAGAAAATGAAACAGCTGTCCAATAACGTACGCCTTTCACTGGTACCTGCAACCGGACATTGGGTTTAACTTCGACCTTCAGAACACAGCCCAGATCATAACTCAGAACCCAATTGCCTGGACATAATGTTAAGACTTAGGATCCTAGAATATATCGGCCGTATATGCGCCTTTTTTTCTCCTTGGAAAGAGGCCAAGCTGGAAAAAATACTTGCTGAATGATGGAGTTCAGCTGCAAGTGGGAGACAATCTTTCCTTTAATGTGTCCGTAAAATTGTTTTCAGTATGTCAGGGACCGCAACGTAGTAATTCAATCAGCCAGGAACGGAGTGGCTGGTCTTAAGCAGCGTGAGTGGTGACGGAACTCCCACAGTCGGGCGACCATCAAAGAGTATTTTGAAGCCATGGACGACTAATGAACAAAGAAAATATATAAGCTATACAGTTTAATACTGAAATAAAACTGTTATTAAGCCTATAAGTGTTTGGCTTTATTTTAATGCGTCTTCAGTGGTCAGGTTTTTTAGATTCTTAGTTCATTCTTAATATTTTTCTACTCATATGTGTTAGAGTTGTGTACACAGTACTTTCTTTATCGTACACGATATGGCGAGATGACAGTGGACCTACACAAAATAAAAATGTAAATACATTCTGTGTCAGAGTAAGTGCTGTGTACAAAAGCATAACAGATAGGTGAAGAAGAACATTAAGAATGCGTAAGAAACAAAAAATGCTGACCAATGAAGCTGGTTTGTAATAAAATGAAAAGCGTATGGCGTTAATAAGACTTTTATTACAGTCGCAAAAGACGATGTCGACGTATATTACTCGTATAACTCCGACTGCGGAAAATGAGGCCGAAAAGCAAAGAAGGGAACGTCTATGAAAAATATGTCGTAATACGTCGTTTATAGCATTGTATTCTTCTGAGACTGACGTAATGCTATAACGGCTGCGCAAGGTCAGAGTCATTGACTGAATTTGTTAATAATACTGAGTAAATCTTCTGAAAGTCAGTTAGGCATTACGAGGCGCATTGTGCATATCTATTGTTCCAGAACACATGTCACTAGGTTTGTTACCAGATAGGGCTTTTATTTGACGAGGGTATTAGACTGATAAATGATGATCAATTTACTAATCCAAAGCGCAGTGCTACGTTTCAGTCATTTGATGAAGATCATGTAATGAAGAGAATTATTTACTCTCGGAAAATACAGTTTACTCCTTGACTTTTGAATACTCACGTTGGTAGCAACCACAAGTGCGCAGGCAGTCACATAAACATCTACAGCCACAAAAAGACTTTCATCCGACGTACGGTATTGGGAATTTTGTACGGCAGAGCCCTTTGTGATGGACAGTTCACCTGGGACAGAATTTTAATGTGAAGTTTTCGTGAACGGGAAGTTAGGACAGTTGTTTATTAAACCCAATCGCTTCAACACCATTGAATAAGTGAATCGCCAGCACTCCGATGCGCCCATAAACTCGTTACAACTGAGCCGGAAATCAATGGACCATGCTCCAGTGATGATGTTGACGGGCCATGTCAGTTGATGAGCTCTGTGTCGAGGTGTCACCAAAAAAGCCTTCGTGTCCATTGTCGCCCCTTGAAGCCTATGCGGTACATTCGTCTCCGTAATAACCTGGTAGGAGAGGTTCCTGACGCCCCACATTCAAACAGGTGACAGTCTGAATCCCAGTAGACAGTCGATAACCCAGTATGGCTCTGCTGAAGCGACGAGATGCCCGTCAGTGAATCACTTGCGTCGTCCCGTACTGCGGTTTACGGGTATCCACCACCCATAATCATACCACGTTCATACTTCGTTAATTCGTGACGCGCTGCCATGTTCACTGTACCACTGTCTGTAGTAGACAGACTGTAATGGACTCATGGCCGACTGCACGACCTTGATTAAAAGCTGACCGTTGTAAAGTCGTAATTTGCCCGCCCGGTTAGCCGTGCGCTCTAACGCACTGCTTTCCGGGCGGGAAGGCGTGCCTGTCCCCGGCACGAATCCGCTCGGCGGATTAGTGTGAGACTTTCCCGGGGGTTTCCACTGGGGGCCGTACCGCACCAAGGAATCGTTAGCGCCAGGATTTCACCCGGAACAAGTCCCGCCCACTCACCCCCGGTCTTCCCGGTCTTTGTTCGGCGCCTGGGCATCGTTTCAGTTGACCCACGTGGTTTACCGCGTTCAGCTGCACTCGCTCGGCGTGAATGTTAGATTAATATCTTGCTAGGTCTTAAATTTTGCCACATAGTTACAAGACACGTTACAAAAAACGTGTACAGTTGGCCTCAGCTGTGCCAGGTACTTCCACAGCAAACATAAGAGAAAACAATTTAGCACTGAATTCTTTAAATGCGAGAACTCAGTATTCAGATGAATAGCCTATGAAGAAACATACTTCTGTGTGAGAAAAAGCACCCAAAGGGAAAACAGGAGAAACCTACCCTCAAAGAATAATTTGCTAGGAGAAATAGGAACCACGGTATATTTGACACTCGAGTTTCAGAACTCAGACAGTATACGCGAAACAGGCACCAGTGTTCACTATAATTCCAGAGGGCATCAAAATTACTTTGTTCTTGCTAGATCGATCCAGTGTGTTTTCGCATGTTATTCACTGAATAGTTTTGCTGAAAAGTTTTAGGGGTGGAAGAAGAGCTGCATAGCATGAAGAACGTTTTAAAGCCGTCAAATACTGCAGCATTTATTTCCTCCATAACTGCTCTGTGACAAACATACACATCATCATTATCATTTTTAAAAAATGGTTTGAATGGCATTTATGAAATTAATAAATCTTTTGGTTAAAAATAGACAGGACAAAGAATAACGACAGATTATTTTCCTGAGACGTTTGCAACAGCGTATAGTACATTAATCACACAGAAACAGCCACAATTCTTTATAACCTCGTTTATAATGCGCAGGTATGGCATTGGAAGAATTTACAAGTTAAAATTCACCCATTACCCATGCAAATACTAACGAAATATGTCATATAAGCAAATATCTTACTTCTTTCATTAGGCATTTCTACTTTATGGCATTCTTATATTCTTTAATTTTCGTGAGTTACTATGAGGGCCTACATAAACAAAACGACTTTCACTTATTTCTATATAACGTTGATGTTAGACAACAGAGTTAGTCGACTGCACCCGTGGCTTTACTACCGACATGACAGCTTCAAGACCATTGTTTTCGCATTGTATGTTTGCTCTGCTGTTTCCCTCAAATAAACGTATTATAATAAGTGAATTAGTTAATGAAAATTTGTCCTTATTGCCCTTAAATAGCATCACGTTATTTTTTGTTTTCTATTGCTGGCGATGCTTTCAATTCTCTATAAATATCTTTATTTCTTTAATAATTCAAATTCGTGTTATATTACTATCCAGAAAAACTTAAATTTCTTATCATTACTGAATTTCATCACAGTGTAACATGTGTTGAACAGTGACGATAACAACTTTGCTGTAGCTTCCAGTTTGCGGAACTGGCGGCTGTTTAGGGGAGGGCCTTACACTACAGATAGGCGTGGAGGGGGGTGAATGGGCGGGACTTGTTCCGGGTGAAAGCCTAGCGCTAAGGGCACGTACCGCACCATAACACTGGGTCTGGTGTGAGGCAGCGGTGGGGTGAGCGGACTGCTGTAGCCTGTTGTGGGGTTGTGTACCACTGCGGACTACGGATGGGACGAAGCCTTTCCGTCGTTTCTAGGTCGCCAGTTCCATATAATACAATACAAAGTCAGAATTTAATTATGTTCAACGCAAAATTCTGGTGTATCGATCTCGATCAAACTTAAACGAGGGAGCTGACCGCAGTTAAATTTGATCGTGGTTTTCTCGAGAAATTGGAAATTTGTGGTAAGATCTTATTGGACTACACTGCTGAGGTCATCGATCCCTATATTTACACACTACTTAATCTAACTTAAACTACCTTACGCTAAGGACAATACACACACCCATGCCAGAGAGAGGACTGAGAGGACTCGAACCTCTACCAGAGGGAGCCGCGTGGACCATGACAAGGCGCCCTAGCTGCGCGGAATTTTTTCGAGATGACCAGGTTTTTACAAGAGTACGGTATTAAGATGGTGGCACGTTTCGATGTACTGATACAGATTCAAGGCAGCATATACCTGTTCATAAGACAAGCCAAGGAAGTTTATTAAGCTATGAATCAAGCTTACCAGGAATAGAATCAAATTAGTCCTTCACATGTGAGCACATTGCCTGTTTTTCTTTGACAAGGGGGCCAGAAGACAATCGCAGTTTTGTAATTTTTTGTATTTATGAGACGTGAAGCTCAAAACTCAAATATACCTCTTTCATGCCAGATCGATGCAACTCTCAAGAATTCTCGAGAAAAGCGACTTGTTCCAGCTACGTTTAATACCCCAGAACGAGGTAGATGTACACATTTCGAAAAGGGTTGAGTACGCAGCGTTCACTGATTGAGAGCACTTCTTCTGCCTATACTCGCGTTGAGACGTTATTTAAATTCCGTCCTTGTGGCTAGGAGTTCGCGCTTCTTGCCTGTAGAACACAGAGAGGAGAAGACAGTATTAGATTATACTAGTCAGAGGACCGCCTTCTGCTGTCCTAGTGTATGAGTTTTTATTTTGTGGCTGGAGTTCTTCCATCGTCGCAGACGTGTACGAGAACCATCACTCCGACGCACCAGACGCAGTACATACGGTGATATTGCTAATTGCTTCGGCTTATTAGTCTATAAAGCTAAACGGCTGTGATCACGTAAGTTTTATTTCCACTGAGGTTGCACACCACTGTAGGCCATCTTTGAAAGTAGTCTCTTCTACTGTTTGGTACGTAGATAATGTAGTCATGTCGCGTGATTTATATTAGATCGCGTAGCCATAAAAAGGGGCAGATTTGGACAACTGATCAGTAAGATTAGTTAGGAAATTCATTTGTATCTCTTTATGCCATTGCACTTTGATATATAAACGTTTGTAACATATAAAGGGGTTTTAATCTATAATAATTGTATAAGCAGAAACAAAAATAATTCCCTTAATCATTAATTTATGTTTATGTTATGATTTATATGTTAAAGAGCAAGAAGGAGGAAATAATATCACCATTAAGAGATCCTAAGATCTGCTTCAGGGGGTACTCAGACAAGGCAAAATCTTCATTTTCGCGTTCAGTATTTCCCGTTTCGCACATTCATTTTTACACCCGCCTGTAGTAGCATCTTGGACGTCTATTGCATCCTGCTATTTCTCTATGTTTATCACCTTGTTAACCTTTAACTTTCGAGATGACTTTTCTGTAAGGTAAACTACGAGATGTGGTCTCTGGGAGCCTCATGTTTAAACTGAGAATAAAGGCGCAAATAATTTGAATTTTTAATTTAAGGTAATTAACTTTTATTTAAATTATTATTTAAATGTTGTTATTTAAACACTCTTGTTGATTTTATTGCGCTGAATTAACCGTAGAGTGTTTTACTTTTCATCACCAAAATCACATTCCTTCGCACGGTCTTTTAAACAGTACATATAAACAAACTGTTAGAGAATGAAATTCAGCATTCTGAAAAGTTACAGAAATCTTTGTAGGTAGTAAGTATTCACATAAAACTAATTTCGCATAAAAATTGCCTTCGGTGGATACGAGAAGAAAATCTACAAAATTGACATTTAATGCTCGGATTTACAGTTATCTTTATCGCCGCTCAGAACACATTTTATTTGAACTAACAGTTTAAATATGTTATTAGAGAAAAAGTATGTACCCTTTACAAACCTCTTGAAGTTCTTCCTTTGAATTCTACCCCGCTAGCAGAACTATGATCACTGGCTGTTGTAAAGTCGTAACCTTTTTCGTTCATTTCTTGATCTAGATTACTCACATCTTCCTCCATCCACTGACTAACAGTTTCGTCAAACTTAGGATCCTTGAAACTGACACGTTCCTGCAAATACATTTTGTACTGTACCGAGAAAAACAGTTGCGTAGTTGACGAGTTGCGGTTTTGGGAATCCCAGCATGTGACAGCTACACGTGTCAACAACAAACATAGAAGGCGATAATGCAATAGATATCAAAACGTTGTAGGGCATGCGATTTAGGGTGAGTTCAAATGTTAAATTTGGTAGCAAAGTTAAATTTAGTGACTTGGCTTCCCTATCTTTCAGGAACCACTGTAGCCATTTACATGAAACTTTTGCAGAACATGAAACTGTATGTTCTGAGTCTACTGAACTACAATAACTGCTTTCGGAAATACAATTTTTTAATTACACGGTTAAAGTTTTGTGTACTTTTTGTAAGTTATCGTAGATAATTTTAATTATATATAACATTATGTTTTTTTTTAGTTCAGTAGACTCGGTACATGTATGTTATTACTCCATGAAAATTTGAATACTCTGCTCGAAGTAGTTTCCGAGATTTAGGAAAAAAAGCAACAGAAAATGTAAATTTTCAGGAACGGCTTCTAAAGTTTCAGAAGACTGTAACTCAATATATGCTTAATTTTTTATTTTTAGTCACTTAGAAGCACCCTGCACCATACTGTATATCATTCTCGTGATCTTTTTCCAAGTTTTTTCTTATTTTCTTCTTTCTGGGCTCCTTAGTGGCCAACTATGCTACATACTCTGCTTTATCACTGCGAAACTTGTCTATCCGTTCTAGTTCTCTGATGCAGTTTGCGCCAGGATTAATTCGCATATGCTGTAGCACTTTCACCCTACCAATGTTGCCATCATTAAAAGCAATAACACCATTACTGACCCCCCACTTTAGTGTCTTCATTCCAACAAAAACACTGTTTGGTAATCGAGCCCATATAAAACTATTGAATGACTCATTGGGATTTTGACCATGCAGACACTTCTTCAGTAATTTAGGATTTGCCATGTCTCTATAAAGAGATTTTATGATATCCATGACTGCTGCTGGGATGGAATGTTTATGGCTGTATGAACTGTTTGAGTACTGGGCATTGCGGTAATTGCACTATGAATCAGGTCCAGGAGAGCAAAGGTGGTGTACTGGTTTTTCATCAGTTGACAGTCTGTGGAAGAAGGTAGCCCATACTGCCTGCTTCATTTTCTACAACTCCTCAGTATTATTTCTAATGACCATCCCGTAATACTGTTGTAATTCATCAACCATTTTGTCTGTCAGCCTGCCTCTTATGGTTTCACCATCAGAAAGTTTCTTGTCCCTCAAACTTTGTTTCAGCTTCCTCAACCTGGTGCCCATCCTCTTCTGGACATGACCTTTATAACACAAAAATCCACAACTTTCTACATAAAAAATTACCGATTTTATTAGATTCTGAAGTTAGACACTTAGAAATTTTAACATTTTAAACCAGTGTAGATTATATTTAAAAAAGAAAAAAAAATACTTTCCATGTAAGTTTATAAGTGATATACACACCATTTTATTCGAAAAATTCCAAATTTTATAATGAGATAAAAATCCGAAAATGTAAAAAAAAAATCTTCCGTTCTAACTCCCCTTAAGGAGGGTAGGGGATGTAGAAGGGTTGCTATGTAGGGTGTTTCACAATTCATGTTACACACTTCTAGAGGCTGTAGAGGTGATTTACTAGATCAAGTTTTACTTACGAGCCCATGTCCGGAAACGTTATCAAACGACGCTACTGAGCGTCAGAGTTATAGCTGCCGGCGCCTGTAAATGTATGTTTCTACCGGTAGATTCCGTGTTGATGTTATAAATTTTCAAGGATGATAGAGAAGGATAAATATATAAATTTGAGGTAAGGGTCCCCGGTTCGGGAATGAACGAATCGAGAGGTACAATGAAAGGTGGCTACACTGAGTCACAGCGCCAGAGATTGCGCTAAAGATTATTATTCCGCCGCCTCCACTGGGCGCAGTAGTAGTTCAGAGGATGTCGAGAGCAGTCATTGTTCTGTTGGGCGAGAGAGTAGACGATCTGAGTGTTGACTGAAAAGTTGTACTGTTCAGTTGGTGTAATGTGTAGATGGAAGAAGATGCAATTGTCAGAATATATTTGAGAAAGGAGATGAGCTTTTTATTTCTGATGCTCGTGTAATGGAGTACATAATGAGGTAAAAAGGTATTACAGTTTTCTTTAATAACAATCCCTCTTGCTCACAGGTACAGCCAACAAAGCATCTGGTTCAAAAATGGTTCAAATGGCTCTGAGCACTGTGGTACTTAACTTCTGAGGTCATCAGTCCCCTAGAACTTAGAAGTACTTAAACCTAACTAACCTAAGGACATCACACACATCCATGCCCGAGGCAGGATTCGAACCTGCGACCGTAGCAGACGCGCAGTTCCAGACTGAAGCGCCTAGAATCGCTCGGCCAAACCGACCGGCAAAGCATCTGACTCGTGTTCATTTATTAGACTTGTAATTCTGGTTTCTATGTGCAACTATAGTATTTCTGGTTTTTCAATTAGTTCATTGTAAATGGTGTTTAAAATATTTTGTCATATTGAGAAAGAATCGATCCAGATACATGTGCGTTGAGTCACACTACCACACACAGAACAGTTACACTTGTGCGTTGTTGTTTCGTAGCTTTTATAGTTGCAGGGGACTTAATTAATCAGTTGTGTTAATGGAAATTCCTTGTAATTCTTTATTTTTATTTTATGCAGTCACATTGCGTGCTAATACTAGTCAGGGCCAACCGGTTACGCGACTTCGTAATTATTGCATTTATTCATTAATATTAGTCATTTCTTTTTAATTAAACCCCCATGCAACAAAGGAAAATCATTCTGATACCTCTGACAGTGGAATACATGTACCGGTTCTGTTGTTGCTAGGAATGAAGGGTAAGCAACTTTCATAAGTGATAGTGCGGACCAAAGTAAGAAAAAAGCTTTAGTAAACACGGGATATAGCACATGTTCAGTAAAGGCGACGGGTTTCACGTTGGCTAAGATGAACAAATGCTCATAGTCCCTCATGTACACATTTTAGAGCCCACGTTTACTGAACATTTTTTCCTTGTTTTGGTCCACACAACACCTCTGGAAGTAGCCCACCCTACAATCTTGGCAACAAGAGCACCGGTACATGTATTCCACTGTCAGAGGTATTAGAACGGTTTTCGGTTATAACTTTCGACTCGTTCGTTTCCGGTATAGAGACCCCTACTACAAACTGGTACATTTACGTTTCTCCATCATCCTATCACACTGTATATACTTGTTAACTGTCTCAATATTTCTAGGGCACTCCCATACTTTTAGCCGTCGTTCACACCTACGTCTAACTCTCTCGACGACGACGAGGACACATTCGTGTTGTATTGTGACGCTTTCTTGGCGTCGCTTCCTGCAACTTGCCGTCCCTGCGTCGAACGCTATGCTTTTCACTAATTGCACCACAGGGCTTCATGCGATTAATTGCCGACGTTTCCAGAATTATTTAACACGATTCCCTTTTCTTACTGGTGCCTTTTCTTATCAAACTATGAAATTATGAAGGAGGAGGGTTTGGCTTCCTTCCTCGTCAAAGTGCGTGCCGCGGTTGACTTTTGCCATGTACGGTTGGTTTTATTTAAAATTACTACTCAGACTGAATGACTGGAGAGGCAGAAAATTGCTGCCACTAGATAGCCAAATCCGTCCTCAATAGCAGCAGGCGATCTGCCTAGCCCAATGCTCCTATCTTCGGTATGGTCGTAGCGTGCCCTGGATATTCGTGGAACCAGTCAGGAAGTCATCATCGTCATTTTTTACATTATTTTAGTCATTAGTCTGTCCCTGATTTTTTACCGCTTTGCATTTCTTTCATTTCTACCGTGACACCATAACAAACGCCTGCTACGCCGTGTGGTTATGAAACTAGTTGATTTGATGGGTTGAAAACACAAAAAGTATTTTTGGTTGTGGTTTTAATTTCTTTTTTGTGTTTCTAAACAACTGGAATTTAGAATCACAAGTCTGTAATAACGTTAAATGCATATGTCGTTTGACACTATTGGCTGGAAAAATCTCACCGGACGGGTTCAGCCACCCAGTGGAAAGGTGTTCTCCTCCCTTGCTTTGAGAATATGTGAGAATTGTAACTTATGTGTATTTGTGGAGTGGAAGTGAGTGTAATGGATGCGTGTATAGTGTAGTGTTGTGTTTCATTAACGCACTGACGGAAAAAAATCTCTACATCAACAAGGACTTGTGTGACATAAAGGATAGTTGGTAGGCATGCTCCTGCATCTGAAAGATGATGCCCATTCAGATTTCGCACCAGTCGCATCAGTGTGGTGTTAGTAGAGCCATCATGAAGACGCAGATCAGGTTTGCTTGAACGGGCGCTGTAACGGTCGTGGGCGTTCATTACCTTTGAGACTGGTTATGGTGAGTCGATGTTAGGTAAGAACGCCTTTAAGGTGATAAAGACGCCACTATGAATACCTCACTGAGTTTGAATGAGTTCGTGTAATAGTGCTACGGGAAGCTGGCTGTTCCTTCTGCGATAATGCAGAAAAACTTGACAGAAATGTAGCCACTGTACAAGAATGCTGGCAGCGATGATCACGAGAATGTACGGTCGCAAGAAGACCGAACTCCGGTTGTCAACTTGGCACTACCTTGAGGGAAGACCATCGTTTTCAGCGTATGGCTCTAGCAGATCGTATTGAATCTGCAGCGGCAATCTGAGCAGCAGTTGGCACCACAGTCACACAACGACCTGTTTCAAATCGGTTACTTCAAAGACATCTCCGAATCAGATACCCTGTAGCGTGCATTTCACTGACTGCAAACCACCACCATTTGCTACTTCAGTGGTGTCAAGCAAGGTCTAATTTGTGGGAGACGGCCACTGTGGCCGAGCGGTTCTAGGCGCTTCAGACCGTAACCGCGCTGCTGCTACAGTCGCATGTTCGTATCCTGCCTCGGACATGGAAGTGTGTGATGTCCTTAGGTTAGTTAGGTTTAAGTAGTTCTAAGTCTAGGGGACTGATGACCTCAGTGCTTAGAGTCATTTGAACCATATTCATTGATGGGCAGGGTGAGATGATAGGTGATTCTGCCTCGGTGCCAGTGATGTTCGTGCTTTGGTTAGGAGAAGGCAAGTTGGGGGCCTGCAACCAACTTGTCTGCGTGCTGGACACACTGGGTCTACACCTTGAAACGTCCCCTTAGAAAAATTAATGAATTACTGTGCTGATAAACGCCTTACGTTATTTGATTTTCAAACCGCTGAACAAAACTGAATGTACACAGACATTTCTCTCTTTACTTATTCTGATCATCACTAAACTGACACACAATATTTTTAGCGCAACGCAATCTGACTTTCAAAAATCCCTACAAAAGAATGGCCCTGACTAACAATAACCTATACCTTTCATGAATCACTTACCTCACAAAAATCTTCGTTACTCGAACTACTGCAATACAGCGAGCGCCAATACTGCCAGTTAAATAAAAGATTCTAACTACTGAAGTCACTAACTACTGATAGGCATAGTTAGCAAATGAAAAATTTTGATAGAGAACAAACAATGTATTTACCTTAATAGTGTTGGGAAGTCATAATATATATATCAGTTCATGACATCCAGACTTAGAAATTTACTGTCTCTGATGGACACACGTCCAGATCATCAGCTCTCAAAACTCCGCCATCTCTCTCCCCACATCCACCACTGTGGGCGGCTCACCTCCAACTGCGCAACGCTACACGCTGTTCACATCCAACTGCCCAACACTACAACGGCGAATATTCAAACAATGCCACCCAGCCGCAGACTGCACACAGCACAGCCAGTGATTTTCATACAGAGCGCTACGTGACGTTACCAATATAAAAACCTAAACAGCCTACTTACAACCTGGAGTTATGATCTGGTGTGCGAAGTGAGTATCCCACACACCCTGACTGCAAATTTGTACGTCAGTCTGGTGATTCAAGCTTTTGTGCTGCCATTCATTAACAGCATTCCAGGGGGTGTTTGCCAACAGGATAACGCTAGACTACATACCGCTTTTACGGAGTGTCGACATGTTACTATGGACTGTTCAGTCACCAGATCTTTTTCCAGTCGAGCATATATGGCACATTATCGGACGACACACAGCATTAACGAAGTGCAACAGGCTTGGAACTCCAACCCACAAACTGACATCCGGCACCTGTACAACAGGATGCATATTCGTTTGCGTGCTTGCATTCAACATTCTCGTGCTTACACTGGTTATTAATGCAGCAGCATTTCGCATTTTCAACGGCTTATCTCGCCAACTACTGGCGGGATTAGAACCGGTTTACTTCCGAGTCGAGTTCCACTGCAACGGCGTACGTTAACGACCTCGGCTACGAAGGCAGGTACTTGTAATAATGATATCTGGAAAATTTCGTCTGATTGATTCTAATTCTGAATTTTGAAGCTCCCGTCGACTCTTCGGAGCGTAGCAGTGGGAATGTGGACAGTAGGGGAAGGGAGGTGGGGGGATAGGGCGACATAGACTCGCACGGGGCGAAGATCCGAATCTAGCATTTCTCCTGCTTGTTAGTGTAGAGTGGCAGCCCTGCATCTTCAGTTGAGAGCTTTTATGGTGGAAAATTCAGGTGTGTTGTGTTACTGGTTTGCACTTTGAAGCTTTCGAGATATAAGGTGGATTACTTCTTTGGTACTTTCGAACTAAGTGTTTATCAAGTAGTTGATGACTGTATGTCTGCTATTACAAAATCCCAAGGAATTACCGATATGTTGTATGTAAGTATACAACCTAACTCACGCTTTAAGCTTAGCTGTTAGTTAAACAAGTTGCCATATATGACAGCTGATACCAGAAGTTCAGAAATCAGTGGCACGGGGCAAAGATCCTACGACATAGCTGGAGCAAATGTCCACAGCCGTGCCTTTGTCCCAAAACGTTTGTCTTTTCTTTCTTCCATTTCAGAGCTGAACGCGTAGATTTGTTCAACACAGTTAATGGATCTTAATTTATAGTTCACTATTTCGCATCGACTGATTCAGTATTTAATAATGCTAGTTCAACTTCATGTTACAGAAAATACGTGAGAAAAACGTCCTCCACGCCGCTGTCTTCCAAAACGTCAGAGGGGGCTAAGACGCTAATAGAAAGTGGACCTTCCATTAGAAATACAGCTAAAAGGCTTGGATATAATGAATTCACACTACACAAAAGACTTGAAGTAGACTATAGCAGGCTTTGAAATGGCATCATTGCTGAGTTTCAAAGGAGTATGTTCGGAGACAGAGGAAACTGAATTGACGGAGTACTGTAATGGTCTGGATGTGTGTTCTATAGCCTTACGTTTAAACACTTCCGGCATTTAGCGTATCCATTTGGTGAAAGTAATGGCGCAAACTACCCGTTGAATAAAGAAACTCAAGTGACAGGGAAAACTGGGGTCGCTCATTCATCGTTCGTCATAATTTAAGTTTGAGGTAACCGGAGAAAATCAGTATTCGGAGTATAATGGGGCTCAAAAAAGCACAAATGGAACTTTTTCCCTACAACTTGGAAACTTTGCAGTTTAAGTATAATTTCCCTTCCCATCGTGCCTATAATGAAGACGAAACAGGAATACCGACCACAGCGGGAAAACTGCAGAAAAGTGTGACAAGAAAAAGCCTTATAATAATAATAATAATAATAAGCAGAAACAGACACATACAAGATGATACCACAAATGCCTGAAGTGATAATTTTGCAACATGAAGTCACCCGAGCAATTAATTCTACTCACAATTGGAAAGCCCCTGGAAAAGATAAAATAGCAAATTTCTGGCCAAAGAAGTTCACCTCAACACATTCACATCTAACTAAATTATTTAACAGTTACATTGCAGACCCATACACATTCCCTGATACACTTACAATTGGAATAACTATCTGAAACCCAAAGATCAAGCATACACAGCAAACCCAGCTAAATATCGCCCCATAACATGCCTACCAACAATATACAAAATATTAACTTCAGTCATTACACAGAAATTAATGACACATACAACACAGAACAAAATTATAAATGAAGAACAAAAAGGCTGTTGCAAAGGAGCACGAGGATGCAAAGAGCAACTGATAATAGATGCAGAGGTGACATATCAAGCAAAAACTAAACAAAGGTCGCTACACTACGCATACATTGATTACCAAAAAGCTTTTGATAGTGTACCCCACTCATGGTTACTACAAATATTTGAAATATACGAAGTAGATCCTTAATTGATACAGTTCCTAAACGTAGTAATGAAAAATTGGAAAACCACACTTAATATCCAAACAAATTCAAATGATATCACATCACAGCCAATACAGATTAAGCGTGGAATATACCAAGGAGACTCATAGACTCATTAAGTCCTTTCTGGTTCGGCCTTGCTCTGAATCCACTATCCAACATGTTAAATAATACAAATTATGGAGTCAATATTACTGGAACATACCCACACAAAATCACACATTTGCTATACATGGATGATCTAAAACTGCTGGCAGCAACAAATCAACAACTCAACCAACTACTAGAGATAACAGAAGTATTCAGCAATGATATAAATATGGGTTTTGGAACAGACAAATGTAACAAAAATAGCATAGTCAAGGGAATACACACTAAACAAGAAGATCACATATTGGATAACCACAGCGACTGCATAGAAGCGATGGAAAAAACAGATGCCTATAAATATCTAGGATACAGACAAAAAATAGGAATAGATAATACAAATATTAAAGAAGAACTAAAAGAAAAATATAGACAAAGACTAACAAAAATACTGAAAACAGAACTGACAGCAAAAAACAAGACAAAAGCTATAAATACTTATGCTATACTAATACTGACTTACTCATTTGGAATAGTGAAATGGAGTAACACAGACTTAGAAGCACTCAATACACTTACACGATCGCAATGTCACAAATATAGAATACATCACATACATTCAGCAACAGAAAGATTCACATTAAGCAGAAAGGAAGGAGGAAGGGGATTTATCGACATGAAAAAACCTACATTATGGACAGGTAGATAATTTAAGAAAATTCTTTCTAGAACGAGCAGAAACTAGCAAAATACACAAAGCAATCACTCATATAAATGCATCGGCTACACCACTGCAATTTCATAACCTCTTCTACAACCCTTTAAATCACATAACATCAACAGATACGAAGAAAGTAAATTGGAAAAAGAAAACACTACATGGCAAGCACCCGTATCATCTAACACAGCCACACATCGATCAAGGCGCATCCGACACATGGCTAAGAAAAGGCAATATATACAGTGAGACGGAAGGATTCATGATTGCAATACAGGATCAAACAATAAACACCAGATATTACGGCAAGCATATTATTAAAGATCCCAATACCACAACAGATAAATGCAGGCTTTGCAAACAACAAAGAGAAACAGTAGATCACATAACAAGCGGATGTACAATACTAGCAAATACAGAATACCCCAGAAGACATGACAATGTAGCAAAAATAATACATCAACAGCTTGCCTTACAACATAAACTTATAAAACAACACGTTCCCACATACAAGTATGCACCACAAAATGTACTGGAGAATGATGAATACAAATTATACTGGAACAGAACCATTATAACAGATAAAAACAACACCACATAACAAACCTGACATCATACTCACCAATAAAAAGAAGAAATTAACACAACTGATCGAAATAGCCATACCCAATACAACAAATATACAGAAGAAAACAGGAGAAAAAATTGAAAACTACATCCAACTGGGTGAGGAAGTCAAGGACATGTGGCATCAGGATAAAGTTGACATTATACCAATTATACTATCAACTACAGGAGTCATACCACACAATATCCACCAGTACATCAACGCAATACAGCTACATCCAAACTTATACATACAACTACAGAAATCTGTAATTATTGATACATGTTCAATTATCCGAAAGTTCCTAAATGCAATGTAACATATACCATACAGTTAAAAGGAAGTCACGCTTGATCAAGGTCCGCGTCACTTTCCATTTTTGACCAGACATAACGTCTTTGAAATGAAAGAATAATAATAATACAGTTGGTTTCCATGTGTTAAAATGTTTTGTATTTAAACAAGTGATGTGTTAGTCTCATGTTTGTGTGTTTAACACGACAACGATGATAGAGACATTGATGATGACGATTGTGATGAAAGTGATGATTTTGATACAGTAACACATTATACACATTGATAATGATAGTACATGACAAATACTGTAAATCTCCCGTACTCTGTTATAATAATTCCTTCTTTGTGGAATTTTGACCAATAACAGCATGATGTCTAGGTCAGGCCTGCGGTAAAGATTTGTTTTCTTCATTTGTAACATTTTGTTAAGTATAATTTTAATACGTCATACACGCAACATATGATATCGACTAAACTATGGTCCTAAATGAACTGTGTGTGATTTTCAATGTTATGTAACCAAAAAAGCAGAAGGGAAAATTAGAAAATTGTTAAGTGCGCACTTTGCCACCTCTTATCCTAGAGATCAGAAATGGAAAGAGTACGGGTCCAACATTGAGGGCTCAGTACGTAAGAAATGAAGACGCCGCTGTTACGCCAGTGCTTCACTGAAGAGCCAAAGAAAATTGTACGCCTGCCTAATATCGTGTAGGGCCTCCGCTAGTACGCAGAAGTGCCGCAACACGACGTGGCATGGACTCGACAAATGTCTGAAGTAGTGCTGGAGGGAACTGACACCATGAATCCTGCAGGGCTGTCCATAAATCCGTAAGAGTACGGCGAGGTGGAGAGCTCTTCTGAACAGCACGTTGCAAAGCAGCCAAGATATGCTCAATAACGTTCATGTCTGGGGAGTTTGGTGGCCAACGGAAATGTTTAAACTCAGAAGAGCGTTCCTGAAGCGACTCTGGAGCCGTTCTGGACGTTTGTGGTGTCGCATTGTCCTGATGGAATTGTCCAAGTCCGCCGGGATGCACAATAAGCATGAATGGATGCAGGTGATCAGACAGGATGCTTACGTAGGTGTCACCTGTCTGATCTAGACTTATCCAGGGTCCGATATCACTCCAACTGCACACGCCCCACACCACTGTAGATCCTCCACCAGCTTCAACAGCCCCTGCTGATATGCAGGATCTATGTATTCATGAGGTTTTCTGCATACCAATAAACGTCAGTCCACTCGGTACAAATTGAAACGAGATTCGTAAGATCAGGCAACATGTTTCCAGTCATCAACAGTCCAATGTCGGTGTTGACGAGCCCAGGCGAAGCGTAAAGCTTTGTGTCGGATAGGCATTAAGGGTACACGAGTGGGCCTTCAGCTCCGAAAGCCCATATCGATGATGTTTCGTTGTATGGTTCACACGGTGACACTTGCTGATGGTCCAGCATTGAAATCTGCAGCAACTTGCGGAAGGGTAGCACTTCAACCACTTTGAACGATTCTCTCCAGTCGTAGTTCGTCCCATTCTCGCAGGATCTTTTTTCGGCTGCAGCGACGTCGGAGATTTGATGTTTTACTGGATTCCTGATATTCACGATACATTCGTGAAATTGTCACACGGGAAACTCCCCACTTCATCGCTGCCTCGGTGATACTGTACACCATCGCTCGTGCGCCGACTATAACACCACGTTCAAACTCGCTTAAATCTTGATAATCTGCCATTCTAGCAGCAGTAACAGATCTAAGAGCTGCGCCAGACACGTGTTGTGCTATATAGGCGTTGCCACTGTCTGTTTACATGTCTCTGCATTTGAATATGCCTGTGCCCGTTTCTTTGGCTCTTCAGTGTATATAATAAATCCTTGGTTATACTTGCGAACACGTTTACTCCCTCTCGTTACTGAGCTAGGCAAGTCTACTTCCACTCGGCAAGACTAAAGCGACGAGGTTAGTACTACGTTGGCAGTACCGGAGACTTGCCAGCGTACGTAGACGCAGAGTTCTAAGATTACGTCTTACGAGTTTGAAGTAAGTACGCGGAGCTCATTTATGATCTCTAGCGGCCTCTTCTTGGCGAATATTCCTTCGAGTGTGCAAGGATCCTGGAACGGAATCGATAGTGTCTGGAAAAGCGCTTGTAAGAAAAACAAAAATAAACCTAGGGTAATGGAATGTAATTGTATTAAATCAAGGCATTCTGAGAGATTTTGATTAGGAAATGAGGCACTAAGTATATCTATTCTGCTACCTAAGAAGCAAAATTGACCGTTACCGAAGTAGAGGAGATATTTAATCCAGAATGGCAATGTAAGAAAGGCATATTTGCAAAAGAGACATTTAACGTCGAATTTAAATTTATGTTATAAGAACTCTTTTCTGAAAATATTTGTCTGGAGAGTAGCCTTACACGGAAGCGAAATCCAGTCGATGTACAGTACAGACAAGAAGAGAATGCAGTGCTGTAGAAGCATGGTGGCAATCAGATGGGTGGATAAGATAACTAATGAAGAGTTACTGCAAGGATCCTGGAACGGAATCGATAGTGTCTTGAAAAGCGCTTGTAAGAAAACAAAAATAAACCTAGGGTAATGGAATATAATTGTATTAAATCAAGGCATTCTGAGAGATTTTGATTAGGAAATGAGACACTAAGTATATCTATTCTGCTACCTAAGAAGCAAAAAATTGACCGTTACCGAAGTAGAGGAGATATTTAATCCAGAACGGCAATGTAAGAAAGGCATATTTGGAAAAGAGACATTTAACGTCGAATTTAAATTTATGTTATAAGAATTATTTTCTGAAAATATTTGTCTGGAGAGTAGCCTTATACGGAAGCGAAATCCAGTCGATGTACAGTACAGACAAGAAGAGAATGCAATGCTGTAGAAGCATGGTCACAATCGGATGGGTGGATAAGATAACTAATGAAGAGTTACTGCGTTAGATTGGAGCGAAAATAAGTGAATGACACAACTTGCCTAAAAGAAAGGATCAGGTGATAGGACATATCCCTAAACATCAAGAAATAGTAATTTGGTAATGGGAATAACAGTGGGCGGTGAAAATTGCAGAGGGAGACCAAGACTTGACTATAGTAACAAGAGTCATCCTATTGTTGTCTTCGCACTATAATTCCTCAGTGTTGTATGTTTGCGGATGCTTGGAAATAACGTAGCGCCGATTGCTCCTGCTCCACCGATGAACGAAAAACAGATTGAGATCCTCAGAGTTGTTAACATTCATCCGTTCCTTTCCCGTTTCGAAGCTGCCTACCCATAAGCATTTAATGTCTAATCCAAGTGGTGCTTTACCATGTTTCGTTTGTCCAGCGTATGTGAATATCCTGTAGATTTCTTTTACTTGTGATATGCTGAACTGAGTAAATCTAGACTCATGGAATCTTTTCCAAAGCTAGATACACCTTGCCCCATATAATTTAAATAATTAGTGCAAGACAGGCACTCATTTTTTATTTGTGAGATCTTTCTTGCGTTATCTGTAGCAAAATTTTAACGATATGCATCTGAACACATGGGGGTGGCGGGGTATTCTGATTTCCAACAGTCCACACGGGATCAACCATAAACCGACCTGTCTAGTCAAGGTCTACATCGCTCTTTCACGTAATATCACGACCCTGCTCAGGATTCACCTATTTGGAATCTTCTGATTTTCGATTGGAACTTGCACGATATGTCGATTCGACTGCGCGAAATTTTCTGAGGACAAGTCGCGGCTTGTAATAGGGCAAATAGCGTAAAAAAATTTAAAAATTTTATTTTCTGGCGCGCATCAGGTAATCATATGTTTCTTCCCAGGTTTTTTCTTGCTATGTGAGTTTTTTTTTATCCATGTGTGTAATTTTTTCTCTGTCTATGTATTCTGGTGTTCTTCGTGGAGTCTGTTGTTTCACGGCGTTGCTAAATTAGAGTGGAAACTTTTGGAGGGTTACCTATACGTATGTTTTGTGAATCTATGTAAGTGTGAATTATTAGACAAAGACGATGAAACGTCTTCTAGTTGATGTGTTCAGTAGTGTCTCAGCAACTCCTTTTCTGTCCCCGGATGAACATGGTTACATTTAAAACGGAGGGTACTTGGCAGGTGCGTAGCTATCAAAAATATTATATTGGGACGTAGGTAGAGAAGAAACATCAGAAGACAGGAGATGTAGTGGATGTTTAAGAGATATTAGGATTGCATAACTCATGATTTGTGCCTGGGACACCAACAGAAAAACTTAACTAGCTGAGAAGATAAGTTGCTATCCAAAAAGAGCAATTCCGTGAAAAATGAAAGGTACTTTGGTAATTTTATCGGAGAGTGATACTGGTGCTGTCAAAGGAAATTACCTGAGTTGGTATGGATTGAACCTTCCCTCATCTCTCTGTCCATATCCTATTCCTCCTTCTTTACATCTATTTCCTCCCCCCTTCTCCGCCCATTGTCTCCTTCGCCCTCTGTCTGATCTTATTTATTGTAATTACAAGCGGAACCTTGACCGGGAAAATTGGAAATTTGTGGCAAGTTCTATGGGACCAAACTGCGGGGATGATCAGAATGGTTCAAATGGCTCTGCGCACTATGGGACTTAACATTTGAGGTCATCAGTCCACTAGAACTTAGAACTACTTAAGCCTAACTGACCTAAGGACATCACACACATCCATGCCTGAGGTAGGATTCGAACCTGCGACCGTAGCAGCATGGCTGTTCCGGACTGAAGCACCTGGAACCGCTCGGCTACAGCGGCCGGCGGGGGGAGGGGCCTTCGGTCCCTAGGCTTGCACACTACTTAACCTACCTTAAACTAACTTACGCTAAGGACCACACACACCCATGGCCAAGGGAGGACTCGAACCTCCGACGGGGGCAGCCGCGCGAACCGTGGCAAGGCGCCCCTAGACCGCACGGCTACCCTGCGCCACGGAACCCTGACTGGGAATGGGTAAATTGGTTGGAATCATTAGTACACAGGAAATGAGAGACATCTTTCCAGCTGCTGGATCTGTTAGGATAGTAGCTTTAAAGACAGTATTTCTCATGGGTTTAATCTACAAACACGTAGGATTATGAAGTTAGGAATGAAAACAAATTTCCCGTTTTCTGTTAAAAATGACTGCGAAAAGGAAAACAAAGGTGCACATTTTCACACCACAGCTTAGTTGGTGTTTCTTATTCGTTCATCACAATGCTTGGTGATGAACGGTATTTTTTGTCTTTCCATCCGGAAAGAAAAATAATAGTGTCGACGTTTACAACCCTCGAGCACGCCACGTACAACTGCCCATTGGAAAATCATGGCAATTCTAGGTTTATTCCCCACACTTCAAACAAATGGCCTAGTGATTTATCAATCGTCATAGCGAATACAAGGCGAACCGCGAACTGGACACGCTTAAAATGAAACGGCAAGTCGGTCGGAATCAGTTGTATTCTTGGAATCAGAACGTCTTCGCCTTTGTATTTTCCTATATTTATCGTTCGCCAAATCACGTTGTTCGTGAGAATCTTAACAACGAGTCTTGATCCATTGAGTAGTTTCGGCGAGGCTCAGATTGTGTAACATGTTGGTCTCCGAGCCGAGTTGCAAATTGTGTTGTGTAATTCCTGTAAAAACAATGAATTCAGAAATTCAACTGGATAATTGACTCGACCTTCGTGTAGTTGGCTTGCTTTGCCCGTATGCCGTCCGATATTACGACTCCTCGTTGGTGTTACTTTTTTCAAAGGAATAGACCACGAACTGAAATAAACTGAATGTCTGCAACACACCAAATACCACGAAATCATATCAGTTCAATCTTTGCAACCCACCAAAGATTGGATCACCACCGGTGTCACCCGTTTGTCCCTCTGTTTTGTCGACGCTCCAAATTATTTTGTGCGTAAGCTCCGACTGAGCTAGTCGAATGTATCAATTGTTCCAGAGTCATAACATACAGATCGCGCTTGAGAGTTTCTTATTCGATTCGCCGCCAAACGCTGTTTACTCTCTTCGTCAGTCGCATTGACTCGACGGTCATGTAGTTGGTCTGCGTTGTAGTGCTGTCCTAAAGCCGCAGTGAGCCACTGTATTTTGCGCATGGTGCTTAGTCTAACCACCGGCACAAAATTTGGTAGCAGAGTGTGAATTCAGGATAAAAAGGACCAGTCACAACACTTACAGGCCTCAGCGCCTCAGAACAGGATACGACTGCTTTATTACAGCCTACCCAACCGAAACAGTACATACATCCAGGCCACAGGGGATGCAACGTCATACTGATACGGTGGCTCATACTACCAATTTCTTTGTAAACTTGATTCCTTTTTGTAATCACCCATATAACATAACATACCATCTCGAACCGCGAAATTATATCTGAAGAGTCAGAAGATGGCCATCATCAATGAGCAGGCAATATCGCGGAAGATATAGCAACGATAATGAGGCAACCAACGAGATGTTTTGTAGTTTTAAAGAAATAATTTATGTAGCAACGAGGCATTCGGCTTTGAATTTCGGGCAGGAATTGCCGTTTATATCTCTTTTTTTTGGAGAAGAATGTGCTCCTCATCAAAATATACGTCCCCTTCGTCCCCTTCGTCTCATAAACTACTTCAAATGGCTCTGAGCACTATGCGACTTACCTTCTGAGGTCATCAGTCACCTAGAACTTGGAACTAATTAAACCTGACTAACCTAAGGACATCACACACATCCATGCCCGAGGCAGGATTCGAACCTGCGACCGTAGCGGTCGCTCGTCTCCAGACTGTGGCGCCTAGAACCGCACGGCCACTCCGGCCGGCGACGTACCTAGTAATATTGCCACTCCGTCAGGTATCAATACTTCAGGAAATACAAAAGCCCACGCCGTGAAGAAGATTAAAAATTCATATCTGCTGTTCTTTGAGAATATTTGGAAAGTGAAAAGTATATGACCTTCGTCAGTACACCGGTCAAATTTTCCAAATGTGCAATCAAATTTATATAAAAAGAAAAGTTATTGCCACAGTAATTGCAACAGAAATAGAGATTGGTAAAGAACCATCAGACTGCGTTTGGGTAGAAGTGGCAGCTGCAAGAAAAGCTACAAGACTTAATAAAAGGTGGTACTTTCTGTAGCATCACATGTATCGAAAATAACTGGTTATTCATTTAAATCATAAATAGTTCCAATGAATTTTTACATTTAAAGTGAAAGGAGGGGAGTAAGACAGGAATGTCCATTATCACCATATTTGTTCAACTTATTTATTGAAAAAACCATTGAAAAATTGAAAAGAATAACCAAAGGAATTAAAGTTAACGGGGAACGAATACACTGTATCCGTTTTGCAGATGATGTAGTAGTGCTTGCTGACTCAGGAAAGGAAATTGAGTTTATGTTGCTAAAATTTGCCAAAAATCCTAAGAGAATTTAATTTAAAAATAAATAAAAAGAAAACAAAAACTATGGTAGTAGAGAAGACAAAAGAAAATGGTAAAGTTAATATTATACTAGAAGATGATGTTCTAGAGCAGGCTGAGAACTTTTGTTATTTGGAGATCACAATCACTGACGACAATTAATGTACCACAGATATAAACAGAAGAATAGCCTTGGCAAAGCAAGCTTTCCAAAATAAAAGGAATTTACTAACAGACAATCATATAAGCCTAGAAAGTAGGAAAAAGTTTGCCAAAACTTTTGTCTGGAGTGCCTTAACGTAAGGATGTGAAGTGTGGACTCTAGGAAACGAAGAGAAAAAGAGACTGGAAGCAATGGAAATGTGGATATGGGGAAGAATGACAAAAACAAGCTGGGTAGATAGAAAAAGTAATGAACAGGTCTTAAGACAAGTGAATGAGAACAGAACACTGCTAAATTACATAGGGAGAAGAAAATCAAAAGTAACAGGGTACATAGTAAGACACTACCAGTTCCTAAAGAATGTATTTGAAGGAAAAGTTTTAGGGAAAAAACCAAGAGGCAGGCCAAGAGCAACGTATTTTAATAACATCAAAGAAGATATGGGGATAAAATCGTATGAAGAATTGAAGAAGATGACAATGGAGAGAGGGACGTGGCTAAATCGACAAGGCATAGCCTTTAGTTTATGATGATGAGTGATTGCAAATAAACCTGCAATAAACTGTTCCATGTGAAAGTGAAATATAATTACTAGTACCTAACGAATATGTCTAGCTTAAAGTAAGTAATAATGTTGTCTATCTAAATTAATTTTGAATAGATGATGGCTGTAATAACGGAAACCTAGCACCATCAATAGAAAGAAAAAGTTGCGATTTATACTGTGGTATTTATACATATGTAATGATCTTTCTTTTGACGAAGCATCCTTTCTGTGTAACTTGTTAGGACCAGTCGGATGCCGGGCTAGGTGGTCTATTGGTAAATCGTATGTCTGACAACCGAGCAGTCGCGGTATGGAATCCGTCAGACCATGGAAATTTTTAGTGTGCCTGTAATCTAGCCTTCACCTCTCAGATATGAGAGTACCCGCCAGGAACGACAAGTGTCTCGTATTCCACGTTGAACTGCAGATCCCCTTTCCCCCTATTGGACAAGTGGGATAGATTAGGGACACGTAAGACGCCGAATTGGTGTCCAGTTGAAAGACTGGCACCCTACCACTGGGTCAAATGAAATTTTAACTAGTTAGATCAGGCAAAAGCAAGTGTATGAAAACAAAATCACGCATCACGAAGGAGTTATGAAATTTGGTCACAAATTCATACTCATATTCATATAGGTATCGACGGAAAATGCAGAACTGTAAACTATGGCCGCCGATGGATTAATGTGTCACGCTGCGGCGAAATTTCATCTTGCAGCTGGTAAGGATGGTAAACTGGGGACATGTCGATAACAGGGCATAAAGTATTTGCGAATTTCATCCAGTGTACTGAGTTGGACACTCCCTATGCTTCGTAGACGTGCGCATAAACAGTATACGCAGATGTCAGTATTGGAGAGAGGACGTGTAGATGTGCTCAAAGAAGCCGGTTGGAAAAATCGGCGAATGGCTTGACATTTGAAGAGGAGCAATGCCACTATTAGACAATGTTGACAGGAATGGGTGAACCATGGCCGAACATAGCGCCAAGAAGTAAACGGTCAACCTAGAGAGACGACAGAACGTAGGGACTGAACAATCGTCAGAGACATCCCGAGTTCATCATTATCATCGATCCGACGTGCAACTGATGCTTCAAGGGCCATTAATAGAAAGGAAGCTGAGGTCACAGTGCCCCTTCTGCCGACTACCATTGACCTCTGTACGTCAAAAAGCCGTTTTGCAGTAGCGTCGGGCACATTCGGTCTGAACTCTCATTGACTGTCTTCAGTGATGAGTCCCGCTTCGAAATGAGCCCCGATGTGCAGAGAAGACGAGTCTGGAGATGCTCTGAAGCGCTGTGGGATACCAACCTGACTGTCACCCGCCATATGTCCCGACATCCAGGAGTTATGGTCCGAGTTACCATTTCTTTTCATAGCAGGACCCCCCTTTCGTTGTCATCAGCGGCACCATTATAGCACAACGGTCAGTCGAGGTTTTTTTGTCCTACTTGGTAAGCCACCTGGGCTTACATTTCAGCAAGATAACGCCAGCTTACACACACCGAGAGATTCTACTGCTTGTCTTCGTGCTTGCCAAACCCTACCTTGGCCACCAATATCGCCGGATCTCTCACCAATTAAGAACGTTAGGGGCATTATGGGCATGGCCCTCGAACCAGTTCGGGAGTTTGACGACCTAACGCGCCGGTCGGACAGAGATTGGTACGATATCCCTCAGGAGGACATCCAACAATTCTATCAATAAATGCCAAGCCTAATAATAGCCTGTATAAGAGCTAGAGCTGGACCAACGAGCTATTGACTTTTCTTGACTTTCTCAATTTGTGAAGCTCGTTCTCTTGCATGGGGTGCACTCAGCCTCGTGATGCCAATTGAGGAGCTACTCGACCGAATAGTAGCGGCTTCGGTCAAGAATACCATCATAACTACCGGGAGAGCGGTGTGCTGACCCCACGCCCTTCCTATCCGCATCCTCCTCTGAGGATGACACGGCGGTCGGATGGTCCCGGTAGGCCACTCGTGGTCTGAAGACGGAGCGCTTTTTTTTCTCTTGTATAAATCATACTAGTTTGCTGAAATTGTAATCGTTTTGTACATCACATCTAGCGATTTCCTTCTCGATCATATAATTCCTTCGTGGTGTGTCGTTTTTCTTTTGTCTAAGAGCGTATTGTTCAATAATCAAAGTAGTTCAACTCTCAGGGAATGAGAGTAAGGAAAGCAGAGGCAGGAATCCTACATCGCTGTTCTAGGCAACGACATAGTGAAATTGGTTTGTTGTTGCCTTCCTCCAACCAGTAACGAAGTATTAAGTGTGTATCTCTGTCGTGTGGATGGCTGTGGTGAGCGATTGCACAGTATAATGGATAAAGGGAAGGCAGAATGTGAAACACAATGCCTGCAAAGAGTCTGCTCCTTCTGAATAGCATCTAGGGGGTCGCAGAGCTTAACCTTCATCCGACTGACAGATTACCATCAACGGTATCACATGGTTTCTCTTCATAACACACTGCGAAAAGATTTCGAATTAATCCAGGACACTGGCGCAAATTCTGGCAATTAGGAACCTGACGCGACCACCTTTCCTCACTTTACCGGCCAAATATTGGCAATGAAAATTTTCCACCATCAGGATTCAAACCGACAGACATCCGAATCGGGCGCCACCGCAGGAGTGCATTAGCGATATCAGGTGTGGAGACGGGTTAAATAGGCCATTGAAATTATTATTATACTGTTGGTTAAACAGCATGCAAGCAATAATGTTGTAGTTTAATCAATATCACTCATTTCTTCACTGTGACACAGTACTCAAGTAAAAAATCACGTCTAGCTTCAAAATGTATATGGCGAGAGAACGGAGCAACTGCTCGCTAAGCAGAGCTGTTGATGTTGGTCAGTTAGCGCTCCCCTCTCAGACAGTACAGTTGTTCGGGTTCTGCGGCGCGCTCTGGTGAACGCTTAACCCGTGTCTTAGGTAGTGGTATTGCTGTAAGTTTACCTGATGGCTCGTGTGACGACTTCTAAGCAGGCAACGTTGACTGCTAAGCCATCTGTAGGGAGTTTCGCACGTTTTCGGGTGATTTCTCCAGTGCTGTATCCCTTCTAAGAGTGTTAAGATACTACCTCCACTGGCCAATCTGAAATCCTGCTGGCCTCTGATGTCACAACATACAAGGTGTGGCCAGGCCGCTAGTCCGATCAGGTGAAGGATGCACTCGATTAAAACTTAACGACACAGTGCCTTTTAACTACCACGGATAGTTTTACAATGGAATAAAGTACGCATTATACCGTCAATTTATGCGTACTGTGAAGAGTCGTGCTTATATGCTGAGCAAACTCCCTATCATTAGAAAAAGTATTCGCATTCGAAACAGAATTTTGCCACCAACAATTTACCGCAGACTTTTATCTTGTAACAGCTTTAGCAGGGAAGTCAGGTGTCCCCACTGCTGGCTAGCTGAGTGTAATAACATACAGAAAGGCAGTAGTCGGCTTGCCGATTCCACCGCGATAGAACAGTTATATGTTCTTGTAGGTGTACACAGAGACTGCTAGTTAATCTACCAAATAAGGTGAAGCAGTGGCGGTACGCGTAGAAAGTCGCATACGTGCCACCTGGTTAAAAAAGTTTCTCTGTTTAAAACAGTTTCTCAAATTATTTTAAAGAAACTGTTTAGTAAAGTAAAAACGATTTATTCGATTCTTATAGTCACATTTGCCTGGTGAACTTTCTGTATTTTCGTTAATGGTCATAATTAATGTGATATTTCGAAAATAAGTAATCCGTCACAGAAAATTCGAATAGTTCCCATAGGAAAACTAGAGTCCTTATAAGTTTACGTTTACTGGATGTTACTAGCTAACAGGTAAAATCTGTGGCACAGACCTACGAATGAGCTACTGACCAACTGCCTGTTAGTCCAGCCTTTTTTGATTGCATCATTGGGAGGTGGTGTGCCCTTCGCTCTGGCCACCTTTCACCCCAGGAAAAGATGTACGGTACTCATCTGATAGCAGGCTGAGTTGACCTGGGGCCATCCTGTAGGGACTAGAATAAAAATGAACTTCCCTACTGCCCACGATTGAAACAAGGACCTCTAGGGTCGGTATTTAGTGCTCTATCCGCTAGAGCACCACAGCCTCTTGAAATCTAAGTCGAGTATTGCATTTTTCTTTCAACTTGGGAGGAGATTTATATCTACAGTGAAGAGACAAAGAAACTGGTACACCTGCCTAATATCGTGTAGTGCCCCGCGCAACACGACGAGACATGGACTCGAGTAATCTCTGCAGTTGTGCTGGAGGAAATTGACACTATTAATCCTGCAGGGCTGTTCATAAATCCGCAAGAGTACGAGGGGGTGACCTTTCTGAACAGTACGTTGCAAGGCATCTGAGGCATGCTTAATAATATTCATATCTCGGAAGTCTGGTGGCCAGCGAAAGTGTTTAAACTCAGAAAAGTGTCCGTGGAACCACTTTGTAGCAATTCTGGACGTGTGGGGTGTCACATTGTCTTGGTGGAATTGCCCATTTTTGTCGGAATGCACGATGGACATGAATGGATGCAGGTGATCAGACAGGATGCTTACGTACGTGCCACTTGTCAGAGTGACGTATCAGGGGTCCCATATCACTCCAACTGCACACGCACCTCACCATTACAGAGCCTCCGCTACCTTGAACAGTCCCCATGATTCTATGGGTTCATCAGGTTGTCTCCATGCCCGTGCACGTCTATTCCCTCGATACAATTTGAAACGAGACTCGTCCGAGGAGACAATACGTTTCCAGTCATCAACAGTCCAATGTCGGTATTGACGAGCTCAGGCGAGGCGTAAAGCTGTGTGTCGTGCAGTCATTAAGTGTACTCGAATGGGCCTTCGGTTCCAAAAGCCCATATCGATGATGTTTCGTTGAATGGTTTGCACGATGACATTTGTTGACAGTCCAGCACTGAAATCTGCAGCAATTTGTTAAAGGCTTTGCACTTCTTTCACGTAGAAAAATTCTCTTCATTCGTCGTTTGTTCCGTTCTTGGAGAATGTTTTTCCGGCAGCAGTGATGTCGGAGATTTAATGTTTTACCGGATTCCTGATAATGGCGGTACACTCGTGAAATGGTCGTACGGGCAAATCCCCACTTCATGGCTACCTCGGAGATGCTGTGTTCCATCCCTCGTGCGCTGACTACAATACCACGTTCAAACTGACTTAAATCTTGATAACCTGTTATTGTAGCATCAGTAATCGACCTAAAAACTGCGCCAGATACTTGTCGTCTTATATTGGCGTTACCGATCGCAGCGCCGTATTCTACCTGTTTACGTATCTCTGTATCTCGTATGCCTACACCAGTTTCTTTGGTGCTTCAATGTATATTGATCCCTGATGCCAAATTCTGAAATACATGCTGCCACACCACCACCGTCCCAGAGGGCTCAAAACTAGCCGCCTGCATTCCGCGAGAACTACTGACTGACTCCACTAGACATCAACAGCTCCCAGCACGCCACACGAATTACTTTACTATACAGACGTTTACTATACAGACTCCAGACCAGACAGTAGACACTTCGACTGAGCACAACCTAATAAAGTTCATAGTACTGTTGATATGTCGTGCTGGTTGCCATCACTGTAAATAGTTTGTTCCCGAACCGTATTACGAGACACAAGCCATTGGGTGGGAAAAATTTGCCTTTGAAAATCCCAGATGGGACCAGACTACCGCTTTCTAGCATTTCGGACATTTATCTCCAGACTGGAGAATCTGTCTCCCAGAAGCTGGAAAACTGGCGCAGTCGCTCACATTTGTGACCACTCCTAGCCGGAAATAATACGTTACAGACGACAGCAGTGTTTGCTTCTCACTGACACCAGCCATGCTGATACAGCTGCAACCCGGTCGGGGCAGCCGCTGAACTCCGAATTTCCTGTCGATGCTGTCAGCAGCTCTTGCCTGAATGATTCGATCCACTACAAGGGTTCACTGGTCCAGCGCTCAAGACAGCGCAGCCGCCATCCGCGCCTAGAGGGATCGTTTTTTGGCCGCGAGCGCTCTCGTCCGTTGACGCGGGCTTAATGACGGATGGAGGCACTACGGCGCGCTGCCAGGGGCGGAGCTTCCCGGTAACGGCGCGCCGGTAAGAAACTGTCTGCCGCCCAAATGGACGGTGATAAATACTTCTGCGGCTGCGGCTGTTCTCCGCGCAAAAAGGCCCGATTCCCGAGAGCGGAGCGCGCGGCTCGGTCGTCACTGACCGGGCCATCGAAATATCGCTCTCGTTGCTCCTGATTACCAGCCGTTTTACACGTGCGCGGCTGGTCCTCGTCTGATCAAAAGTATTCGGACACGTATTAGTGGACATTAATATGGGATGTGTCCACCCTTAATACGCTGCATGAGATCTTGAACTGTGCTAGTGGCACTTTCCGTGATACCTCTGAATATCTGTGGAGGAATGGCACCACATTCTTCCTCAAGAGCTGAAACCTTAGAATGTCGTAATGTTAGACATTGGGGTCTGGAGCGAAGTCGATGTCCCAGCACATCCCAAAGGTGTTCCATTGGGTTCAGATCAGGACACTGGTCAGGCCAGTCAATTTCAGGAATGTTATTCTCCACAACCCACTGCCTCATAGATGCTGCCTTATGACCGGGTATATTGTCATGCTGATAAAGACCGTTATCGTCTCCGAACTGTTTCTCAACTGTGCACAGTACACAATGCTATAAAATGTGTTAATATCCTTCTGCATTTAGCGTCTTATTAATCGCAGAAAGGAGGCAACGCCTTAACTACGAGAGACATCCTCATATCATAAAATAACCTTCTCCATACTTCACTGTTGACACTGTACTTGATGGCAGGCAACGTCTCTAGGAACTTCCCAAACCGAAACCCTTTCCATAGGAAATAGCGTGATTCATCACTCCTAATCCCTCTTTACATCGTCCCAAGCGGCATTTAGTATCGACTACAGATCCGTATGGCTTATCAGGGGCTGTTCAACCGTTGTACCGCTTTCCTGTAATTACCTAAGCACAATCATCGTGCTGCCTGGACTGCTGGTAGCTCTTTTGAACTCATGGGTGAGCGAGACAGTCAGTATCTTCATCAAAGTCTTTATAATCTTGAATAGGGTTTCTTGGGAGACAGTCGGCATCTTGGTGTTTTCTTCCACTTTTGTACACTACGGTAATGTCATACTCTTGAACACTTAGTGCCCACCTGGCGAGTCGTCCTGTTGGATCCTTAAGACCTGTCAACCATCATGCGATGTTTTAAACCCACACTCCACAGTGCTCGACGATCTGTCCGCCAGTACATGAGGTCTGCCTGGTCGTGATTAAGCTGTGGTTCTTCCTTTGCATTAACATTTTACAAGCACATAGCTTATATTTAAATTGGGCGGCTTTAGAAGATTGAAATGTGCCTAATGAATTTGTTACTCAGGTGATATCTAGTGACTAGTCCACGTTCGACGTCACTGAGCTGTCCTGGACTATCCATTCTGCTGTTACCGCTTCTCTGCTGTCAACACAATACTCTTCTCCCCTTTTTGCTACTGACTCCACCTCGTTTAATAATGTCGGATCCGCCTCTGGTGACATCTAGTGATCAATTCTGCGTTACATAGGAGTGTCCTGATACTTTTGATGAGATGGCTCCGTAGTGCAAGCTTCTGAAAATGATGTACTGGATTCAGTCGTAATAGCCCGTTTGCGGTCCTCGAGTACGGCACAGTTCGATGTGCCAATGTGTTACGCATGGCGCCCTGCTTTCCATTACACAGCATCCTTGCGTGTTGCAGATACCAATTGTGACACATGGTATGCGTCAGACTTGTTTCCCTGTCGTCCGCGGCAAGCAGAAACTTAAAAAAATTATGCACGCACCATGGTTTAAATTTGCTGTGCGGCAGTGGGAACAATTACTGCTTGAAAGCGTCGCCACATGCAGTAATTTGTCTAATTTTATCTTCACAGTTCCTGCGGGAGCTATACACATAGGGCTTGAGACTGTATCTAGATTGTTCACATAATAATGGTTCTTGAAATTTTGTAAGTTGTCCTATGCAGGATAATTTGAATAGATATTCAAGCATATGTCAATTAGGAATTTTCGACTCTGCCGGGAGTCAGACAAACCTGTGACCATTCGTTCCGCCCTTTTTTTTATACGTTCAATATCCCCTGTTAGTCCTTCGTGGTATGGGCTTACAGGGTGTATACAACCAGGGGCAAGCGGGAAATCCGGGAAAAACCGGGTATTTTTTAGAAATCCAGGAATTTCTCGTTATTTTACTTTAAGTTAAATTTTTGTAATTTTCACTGGAAGATACTCTAACAAAGAATTTTACTTTGGCCTGCAACTGCAGAATAATACTGGAACGATAAAACATAAACGAGTAAAACACACCAAAATGAAACTTAAGCTGCAAAGAAAATGCATCACTTACAAAGACAAATCACAGTGCGCACACCGCAAAAAGGTCAAAGACCTTAGGACGAAGACTATGCCATACTTCGTAACACAAACTGCTTCCGATGAGCGTGACGTCACAATTGTTTAACAGGTCGCGAGGAAATATTGCGAATGGTGGTTTGAGAAGCGTTACTTTCAAAGTAAATTTGCTTTTACGCAACATGAGTTATCTTTATGTGAGAATGTGCGATGAAATTCTTAAATCACAAACCGTTTGACTCTCTTTCAAAACTTAACACTTTGAGTGCCAGCCACTTAGAAAAATTTCGGGCCCAGAAGACCAGACATTTATGATATTTCTATATGTATATTAATTTAAACCATTAACTTTTCCTATTTGAATGTTCGCACTACTTAACAGTGATGTCTCTATTGGCTGAGTACATCACGTGTCCTTTTTTTTTGCTGGGTTTCGTTACCTAAAGTGCCGGGAAGTTTAACGCCGGTGTATAAAACTTAACCAATCAATGGACTGATAAGTTTCACAGTTCGGAGGGAAAGTATACTATCACATAACATGGAAAAAGTGTGTTTTCACCCGGGAAAATGTGTATTTTCTCCCGGCAAAATGTGTATTTTTGACCGGAAAATCCGGGAAAAATCGGGGATTTTCTTTTTACTTGTCCGCGTATACGCCCTGGTCTAGGACAACCGAGCAATATTTGAGATCGAGGGCGCAAGTGACTTGCAAGCGATTTAGTTTGCAGATTCACTGCATTTTCCCAGTTCCCTACCAGTGAACGGTAGTCTTGTGTTATCTCTGACTGAGTCTGTCTAATCATCCAATTCCATATCTCCACAAATTGTAACACCAAGCTTCAGTTTTGCGAAGTGCATACGTTGCTCTGTACGCGACTGTTAAGTGCATGGTAGAGGTTACGGCCCATTGCACCAGTTATTAGGGATTTTCCCCGTTACATTCACGAATGAATATCAGGAAGAGTGACTACTGATATTAATCTAATCTTGTCTTTGTAGTCACTATGGGAGCGATGTCTAGGGGAATGTAGTATACGACTAGATTCATCTATTCAAGTTGATTCTAGAATCTTTGTAAGTAGGTTTTCACAGGATAGTATGCGTCTATCTTCAGTTGCGAGCCAGTTCAGTTTCATCAGCGTTTTTGTGACACTGTGCCATGAATCGAGCATGTCTACAACCATTCGTTCTGCCTTTCGCTGTACAGTACACGTTCAGCATCCTCTCTTAGTCAGACATTGTACAGATCCTACACTTTTGAGCAATGTTGTAGGAGGGTTCGCAGGAGGGTTTTTAACGTAATCTCCTTTGCAGACCGATTGTATTTCCCTAGTAGTCGACCAGTTTGCCACTTGCTTGACTTACGACGGAGCCTGCGTGATTGTTCGATTCCATACCCCTACAAACCGTCACACATAGGTATTTGTGTGACTTGAACCATTCCAAGTGAGACTCACTTATATTGCAATAGTAGGATATTAAGTTTTTTCGTTTTGTGCAGTGCATAATTTTACATCCCTGAACACTTAAAGCAAGTTACCAATGACTGCACCATTTAGAAATATTATCAATATCTAGCTGAATATTTCTGCAACATTTTTCAGGCAGTATCACATTATACAGTAGATAACTGCATTATCTGCAAAAATTCTGAGGTCACTGTTAAAACCGTCTGCAAGGTCACTAATAAATATCGTGAACAAGTAAGGGCCCATCACACTTCCCTGGGACACATCTGAAGTTACATCTACATCTGTCGATGACTCTCCATTGAAGACAAATGTCCGTGTATTCCACCCCGCCCCCCCCCCCCCCCTCCAAAAAAAAAAAAATAAACACACTAAGAAATCCTCAGTCCAGTAACAAACTCACTTGATACGACACAGGTCGTTCTTCGGATAATAAGCGCAGGTGTGGTAATGAGTCAAATGCTTTTCAGAACTCAAAGAAAAATGCATCTGTCTGACGGCCTTGATCTATGGCTTTCAGAATACCATGTGAGAGCGGCGCTAGTTGGTTTTCGGATGATCGATGTTTGTGGATTACATGCTAGTTAGCATGAAGGAGGTCATTATGTTCGAGATATTCATTACATTTGACCCCAGGATATGTTCTAAGATTGTACAACAAATGTATGTCAAGGAATTTCTACCGACCTTCTTGTAGATGACTGTGACCTGTGTTTTCTTCTGACCACTGGGCACATTTTTTTGTTTGAGGGATCTTTGGTATATTGTCGGACTGCATTTCCGCTCACCGGACCGCAATTCCTCCTCGTGTGGACGTTTAAAGAATTACGTGTATTCCGCATTCGTGAACAAGAAGCACACGTTAAAGGTGCTTGTCCCCACGCATGCATTTGAGCAAAATATGACTGTCAGGTATATTCGCACGAGTTCGTGATTCTGTAAGAGGTATGATGATCTGAAAAAAGTGAATGGTAACCACATTCAGCATCTCCTGTAATGTCAACAGTCAACAGACAGGTGGCTCTCATTGGACAGAATGGCCCATGTTTCCAGATATACTGGCTTCCTGGATTTTTCTATTTTTGACCAGTAGTTCTGCCATGTCCTGTAAAGATACGGGACATATTTTTTACTACCACCAGTATGTTGAAGATTAGCAGACCTAATATTGATTCTTGAGATAAACCTTTATTCGTAATCCATGCACCAAGAATGTTATCTTTGAGTTTAATAATCAACGACTTTGTTAGCCTACTTCCAAAAGTGACTAAAATTGAGCGTAGAAGAAAAAGTGTACGCCGTTTTTAAATGTCCATCTACTAAGAAAGATACGTACGCATTGCCTCAGTTTACACTTCGTACCACTGTAAAGGTGAGTGATATAGGCAGTGGTTCTCAACCTTTCAGAGACCATTACCCTAAGACCAATCAGATATTAGCTGGCACCTCACGGTCCCCTTCCCTCCCTATCATCAATATTACTGCATAACCAAACGTTATAAAGAAAAAGAATTTTCTTTGAACACTTCTATTTTTGAAATGATAAAAGACAAACGATTTTTAGTTATTGCGTTTTATTAAACCACGAACACAGTTGGTATTGTTTATTTATAGCAATCTGTTTTACAGAATGATGAAGTAATTCTCAGTGTATCTCGAGTGCTACTTACAATTCCTTCTCAGAAAAGAGTACACACTTGCTACAAAACATGCATCCTCTGCACCACTCCTGTGTCTAGTGACAGTTATTTCACCCATGCTTTGCACCCCCATTAAAAATTAACTACGTTATAATGTGTGCATTAAACATCATTTGATTTCTGGACTCCTTACTTCGAGACTAGTGGAATTTGGAAGACTTCAGACTGCCAGTGCTTTATGTCTGACCACTGCCAGTAATAATGACAATAATAATAATAATAATAATAATAATAATAACAATAAAACCCGTGGAGGCCCGGGAAAAGAATAGGCCTCCGGCATGTTCTGCCAGTCGTAAAAGGCGACGAAAAGAACAAACCACTAATAGGGCTAACCCCCCTTTTAGTGTGATTAGTTGGTTCAGGACAGAACTAATGAAGCCTCGGACAAGCGGTGTCATGGTCGGGGACGACACTTGAACCCTATGCCCGTCCACAATGGTAACGACACCGCTAGCCACACGGAAAATGATTTAAATCCAAATAGAGGTGTTTTGCAGGATATGCTTCCTGCAACCACTCTAGAAGGAAAACAAAGACAGAGGATGAGATGGTCAGATGAAGTTAACCGACACCTCATGTTCTGTTACTACCAAGCAACAAACTTAGAAACCAACACAACTGGATACAGATCACAAGTATACACAAAATTTATTACCAGATACCCAGAATTAAAATTTTTAACAGAACAACGACTAGCTGATCAGATCCGTGTAATAATCAAAAATAACAGGATACCCCAGTCAGAATTAGAAAACATCAAACAACAAGTACAACAAATACTGGAACAAAATAATGTGCAATCAGAAGAAAAAAAAATACAGTAATTGACTCAAACATCCCAGAACAAACAAACAAAGAACACCACGCATCAATTAAACAATCAGAGGAAAACTAAATCTTAAGACAGCCACCAGAACAAGCACAAATAGAACATGAAGTGACACAGATATAGAAGAAAAATGTCAGCTAACATATATAGAATACAAAGACACAAATACAGACATTAGACCGTTCTTGCATAGACCACCAAATTACCCACAAGTCGAAACAACAATAACAACTATCAACACAATCATACACAACAAAATACATGAAAATACAACTATGGAAGAGTTACAACTACTGGTTTATGTAGGAGCACTCACTACACTTAATATACACACTAGGCAGAGATCAGAACAAACCAACACACAGAAGAAACCCACAAAACCAGCATGGCAACACAGGCTACAGATCAGAATAGAAAAACTGAGAAAAGACATTGAACAGCTAACACAATTTATAAGAAATGAAATATCAGACAAAAAAACGAAAAAGGTTAGGTAAAATCTCACAACAAGAAGCGATAGAGCAATTAGATGAAAAGAAGCAGAAATTACAGGCATTGGCCAAACGACTTAAAAGATACAAAGAAAGTGAAAATAGAAGGCAACAAAACCATACATTCAACACTAACCAAAAGAAATTTTATCAGACAATAAATAACACACACATCAAAATAGACAACCCACCAAACATAACAGACATGGAACACTTCTGGAGCAACATATGGTCAAACCCGGTACAGCGTAACAGGCATGCATGGTGGATACAAGCAGAAACAGATGCATACAAGATGATACCACAAATGCCTGAAGTGATAATTTTGCAACATGAAGTCACCCAAGCAATTAATTTTACTCACAATTGGAAAGCCCCTGGAAAAGATAAAATAGCAAATTTCTGGCTAAAGAAGTTCACCTCAACACATTCACATCTAACTAAATTATTTAACAGTTACATTGCAGACCCATACACATTCCCTGATACACTTACACATGGAATAACTTATCTGAAACCTAAAGATCAAGCAGACACACAAACCCAGCTAAATATCGCCCCATAACATGCCTACCAACAATATACAAAATATTAACTTCAGTCATTACACAGAAATTAATGACACATACAACACAGAACAAAATTGTAAATGAAGAACAAAAAGGCTGTTGCAAAGGAGCACGAGGATGCAAAGAGCAACTGATAATAGATGCAGAGGTGACATATCAAGCTAAAACTAAACAAAGGTCGCTACACTACGCATACATTGATTATCAAAAAGCTTTTGATAGTGTACCCCACTCATGGTTGCTACAAATATTGGAAATATACAAAGTAGATCCTAAATTGATACAGTTCCTAAACATAGTAATGAAAAATTGGAAAACCACACTTAATATCCAAACAAGTTCAAATAATATCACATCACAGCCAATACAGATTAAGCGTGAAATATATCAAGGAGACTCATTAAGTCCTTTCTGGTTATACAAATTATGGATACAGTATTACTGGAACATACCCACATAAAATCACACATTTGCTATACATGGATGATCTAAAACTACTAGCAGCAACAAATCAACGACTCAACCAGTTACTAAAGATAACAGAAGTAGTCAGCAATGATATAAATATGGCTTTTGGAACAGACAAATGTAAGAAAAATAGCATAGTCAAAGGAAAACACACTAAACAAGAACATTACATATTGGATAACCATAGCGACTGCATAGAAGCGATGGAAAAAACAGATGCCTATAAATATCTAGGATACAGACAAAAAATAGGAATAGATAATACAAATATTAAAGAAGAACTAAGAGAAAAATATAGACAAAGACTAACAAAAATACTGAAAACAGAATTGACAGCAAGAAACAAGACAAAAGCTATAAATACTTATGCTATACCAATATTGACCTACTCATTTGGAGTAGTGAAATGGAGTAACACAGACCTAGAAGCACTCAATACACTTACACGATCACAATGCCACAAATATAGAATACATCACATATATTCAGCAACAGAAAGATTCACATTAAGCAGAAAGGAAGGAAGAAGGGGATTTATCGACATAAAAAACCAATATTATGGACAAGTAGACAATTTAAGAAAGCTCTTTCTAGAACGAACAGAAACTAGCAAAATACACAAAGCAATAACTCATATCAATACATCGGCTACACCACTGCAACTTCATAACCACTTATACAACCCTTTAGATCACATTACATCAATAGACACGAAGAAAGTAAATTGGAAAAAGAAAACACTACATGGCAAGCATCCGTATCATCTAACACAGCCACACATCGATCAAGACGCATCCAACACATGGCTAAGAAAAGACAATATATACAGTGAGATGGAAGGATTCATGATTGTGATACAGGATCAAACAATAAACACCAGATATTACAGCAAGCATATTATTAAAGATCCCAATACCACAACAGATAAATGCAGACGTTGCAAACAACAAATAGAAACGGTAGATCACATAACAAGCGGATGTACAATACTAGCAAATACAGAATACCCCAGAAGACATGACAATGTAGCAAAAATAATACATCAACAGCTTGCCTTACAACATAAACTTATAAAACAACACGTTCCCACATACAAGTATGCACCACAAAATGTACTGGAGAATGATGAATACAAATTATACTGGAACAGAACCATTATAACAGATAAAACAACATCACATAACAAACCTGACATCATACTCACCAATAAAAAGAAGAAATTAACACAACTAATCGAAATATCCATACCCAATACAACAAATATACAAAAGAAAACAGGAGAAAAAATTGAAAAATACATCCAACTGGCTGAGGAAGTCAAGGACATGTGGCATCAGGATAAAGTTGACATTATACCAATTATACTATCAACTACAGGAGTCATACCACACAATATCCACCAGTACATCAACGCAATACAGCTACATCCAAACTTATATATACAACTACAGAAATCTGTAATTATTGATACATGTTCAATTAGCCGATAGTTCCTAAATGCAATGTAACATATACCGTACAGTTAAAAGGAAGTCACGCTTGATCAAGGTCCGCGTCACTTTCTATTTTTGACCAGACATAACGTCTTTGAAAAGAAAGAATAATAATAATAATCATTATTATTATTATTATTATTATTTATTCTCGTATCAGAAACATACATATTATTTACACAGTTATGACTCAGTTGTTGGCCACTTCCAACACATTTTCTGTTCCTTGATGAAGTTCATATTCTGTGCAGGATGCTGGACACAATCGCCACTGAAGCATGCGATGCACAATCTGGTCTTCTCGACAGCTGGACTGAACATCATGTTGATCAGCATAGCCTTATCTTGCCAACTTGCCTTGGATCTGCCAATTCCAAATCTCATTATGATCAGGAACTTCCAAATCATTTATTTCTCACCATAGTTAGGAGGCAGGATTTCTGAAACTCTATTCCAGCAAGAGGGGAGCCAGGTCGTAGCATTTCATAGCTGCAGCTTAGCTTTCCCAGAAACGGTTCCAAATGCCATCGATGTTCTCAGGCCACTCCTCCTTCGCTTCATTTGCTGTGGGTGCCTATAAAGAGGATACGTTCTCTCCTGCTCCACTTTCTTTCTTTCCTTATTCACGGCCATTTCTCTTCAAACGGCAGGTGGTGCTATTCCTACGAGGTGGTAAAGCCGTTCGATAGGTGTGAATTCTAAACACCCTGATATGATTCTGCAGTTGTGTTTGAGAGTTATGTCCATCTATTTGACATGTCCACCTATGTGGCATGTGCTGAATTATACTAAACAGGAAAGATTGATTCTAAATCACATATCACCTGTAACTGAACCCTTATGTATATCTCAGCAATCTGCATTTCGGCGTGGCGAAAGCTGTAGTGGACAGCTGCTAAATCTAACACTGTGTATAGAAGTTGGGTTTGAAGCTCTTAACGTGACAAGAGTGGTATTTTTCGACTTATTACCAGCTATTACTAGCCAGGGTGTACAAACTGATCAACGATTTTAACCTAACTAGGCTCACAGACACTCTTTTGGAGAAAAGCAGGTTCTTCGCCGACTGCCAAGATCAGCGTAGCCGATGGAGACTACAGAGAAAACTGCCTCCCACAGGGAAGTGTGCTGGGTCCTGTTCTATCCAGCATATACACAAATGACTAACCCAAAGCACTCAATACTAGGAGCTTCTTGTATGCCGATGACCTTGCTCTAGCCACCCAGAGCACAGATTTTGAATCACTGGAAAACAACCTCACGAATGCCCTTAAACAACTTTTGATACAATACATCACAAACCATGTTAAATCAAATCCCAAAAAGACACAAGTGTGTGCTTTTCATTTGAGAAACAGGAGAGCTAGCCACAAATTGAAAATAGTATACTTAGGTCTTGAACTGGAACACTATGAAGCCCCAAAATAACTAGGAACCAGACTTAACAGATCTCTTACTTTCAAGAAACACTAAATGAACTGCAAGTCAGAACTTTCCACCAGACACAATCTTCTACGGAAACTGGCTGGATCACAGTGGGGTAGTCAACCTGAAACTCTACGAACCTCTGAAATGGCACCTGGTTATTCTGCAGCAGAGTATGCATGTCCTGCTTGGTATAATAATAATAATAATACAGTATAGGCCTTGCAGCAGGTTAATTGTGTTTTGTTGTGCTGTCAATTGGTTCAGTTTTTGTTGTAAAATGGATTACGAAGCATTTTCGGGACTATTGTGGGAACTGCCTACAACCAGGAGAAGATATTTTCATGAGAGTTTTAAGGGGGGATGTAATGGACTTTGGTCCAAAAAATCGATTTTTGAAAAATATTATTTTCTTGATCTACACAGTTTAATCTATGTTGTGTGTGAATTTTATCCTGATAGCAGCTTTAGGAATGCCTTTAAATTGTTAAACTGATTGATTCTGCTTTGAAGGACTTTTCCGACATTTGGGAAACTGCTTGCTTTAGCTGAATTTCTGTCAGTGTGAAGGCTATTTTCTTTCTATATCTTTGACTAACATCTTTATCTCTGCCTGAAAACCTTCTTGCATGTGGTTGATTTACGTTTTGACAATGCTAACGATGTTAGTAGGGGGAAGGTTGAATTCGCAAACCTTTAGGTGGAAGTCAAGATTTATGCATAATGGGTGGTGGAAAAACTGCGTTTAGGAAACGGAGGTTTCATGGAAATAGGTTTACCAACAAAAAAGAGGAAGCAGCTCGAAATGACGAACATAAGTTCTCAGCTTCAGCATCGAAACTTGCGGCTCAAAAATTGTACAGGTGCGTGAATGACGTTGATATGGATTCCATTGGATTCAGACTTATTAATCTGCAATTCGTGGCTATGAATTTTCATTTTACTCCTCCAAAAAGCTGACGCTGGTACCTATGAAAGCAATTTCACGTTAGCGTATGCTCTGAGATGCCTTGTACAGGACAGGGAAGTAGGTAATATATTGTGTAGTATTCTGAACATGCCTCTCTCTACCTTGCGCCAAGTTGGAAAAATAAATAAAGAAATGTCTGATGTTGTATGCAATACAGACAGAGTTTCTATGAAGAAAGCAATGAAGGAACTGGTGGAAATAAACCAAAAAGAAACAGATCCTGGGGTAGATATTCATGACAGTGAATCTCCTACAAATGTTACTGACCTGTGTGTGTCTGTAGATGGGATGTGGATGAAATGGGGTCACACATCTCTGTATGGAGTTGCATCTGTTATTGGTATTGACCTAGGTAAAGTTTTAGATGTAGAAATTATGTCTAAATACTGCCATCAGTGTGCAACAAGAAAAATGTTCAACAATGAAGACAGTGAGAAACTGTGACAGGAAAAGTATGCAGTAGCATGCTCTAAAAATTATAGTGGCTCAAGTGGGGGCATGGGGGCTGCTGCAGATGTTCTCCAGATCTGAGGACCAGTATGGTCTTAGTATACTAATTACCTTGGTGATGGGGACTCCTCTTCGTTCAAAGCTGTAACAGATAAAAATCCGTACAATAAAACAATAGAAAAGTTGGAATGTGTTGACCACATCCAAAAGAGATTTGATGGTAAGCTTCGTCGCTTGCTGAAAGAGAAGAAAGGTGAAGTACTTGATAATGGAAAATCGCTAGGAGAACAAAAAAAGCAGGCTTACTCTGAAATAAGTTGATTCTCTTCAGTTATTTTATGGGAGAGCTATCAGGAAAAACACACATAATTTAGAGGCAATGAGGTGTGCTGTGTGGGCAATTTTTTTCCACAACTGACCAAACACCAACGCTCAATCTGTGTCACGACAGACGATTGATGTAAGTTCAACAACAGAAATGAAACGTATTCACATTAACACTCATTACCAGAACATGTTACGAATTCAATGAAGTCCACATTCAGGTTTCTTGCAAACGCTGATTTACTGTGGAAATGTTTTCACGGGAAGATACAAAAAGCAAATGAATGCGTCAATAATTTAATTTGGATTAGATGCTCAAAAAGGACATTCTGTGGACCTAAAGTACTCAGAATAGGTGTCTGTGATGCAGTTTTATGTTACAGTAACGAAATAATGGCAGAATTGTTGAAGAGAGTTAATACAGATCCTGGTGTATTTACAACAAAAGCATTTTACACCATCGACGAAAGCAGGACCAAGAAAGCTAACAGATCAGTGTCTTACCTGCAAATAGAGGCCAGGCAGGTTCAAATGGCTCTGAGCACTATGGGACCTAACTTCTGAGGTTATCAGTCCCCTAGAACTTAGAACTACTTAAACCTAACTAACCTAAGGACATCACACACATCCATGCCCGAGGCAGGATTCAAACCTGCGACCATAGCCGTCGCTCGGCTCCAGACTGTAGCGCCTAGAACCGCACGGCCACTCCGTCCGGCAGGCCAGGCAGGTTAGAAGAGGAGAGAAGAGAAACCTGGAGGATGAAGAGTATCATTATGAAGGATTTTAAAACTGAGGTAAGCTTATTACATGTAGAAGTATGAGAAGAAAATCTTTTAACCTCATTTTTTTTCATTTTTCACGTTATTAGAAGCCTTTTTTCAAAAAGTATATGCGCTAATGCTATGAAATTTTCAGGAACTGTTCGCAACGTGTTGCTGTCACCCTGGAACTAAAAAATACGTTTCCTGCAATTACATTCTGTTTTTTAGATGATTTTATGTTTAAAAAATTAATTTTGGACTGCAAAATTAAAAGCTCTGTTAATGATACAATTTGGACCATAAATTAATAACTTTAGTTCATTGGTCTTATAACCTTCTCGGAACACTACAATAAATGTTTCAGATTTATTTCATGATTAGAATTTGAGTTATGGCTTTTTATCAAAAAGACGATAAAAAAATTAAAAATTCAAATTTCTGGCAAAATATTAATCCTGGATATTTTCTTGTATTTTTTCGTTGAAACACAGCTCTTTTGCTTTACACATGCAAAATTTTAGTTTTTACATTAATAAATATGGCTGTAAAGATTTTTTAAACAAATGTTTACATTTTCCGTTGTATTCCTCCTTAAGCCTACGTCATGTATGTATCTCAATTTTGCTATCATAGGCTCATGGTATGAAGTGCAAAGTGTCTTGCGTTAATGCTGGTATTTGGAAAAAAATGTAATTTATGTAATCAGTATTAGAGTTCTACGAAATAGTGATAACAGTAATAAAAAAATTTTGTTTCGCGACTGAAACACAACTGAACTCTTTTGTTTTCACCCCCTACAAAATTTAATTTCATCTGTCAGAAGGCAGGCTAATTACTCCCAGGTTGGGAATCAATTATATAGATATTAGTACCAGTGGCGCTAACAACTAAAATCGCTGAAATTAAACAAAGCTTCAGGACTTGACGGGATTCCTGTCAGATTCTATACAGAATTCGTAGCTGAATTACCTCCAGTTGTAACCGCCACATGCCTAAGATCCGTTGAAGAAAAACTGGGGATAGTTTTAAGTGATATGCCTGATTACATTGTTACAGATACTAGACTAAATAAAGGAAGCACAGCCACTGAGAAATGAACGTCAACAGATTGAAACCTACACAACTGTTACCCATTCTGTACAACAGTAAAATATTCCATATGGAAACAAATATTTCTTTTGTGACATTTTCCAGTTATGAACAGCACTATCACTTGAAACGAAGTTGGATTTTTTTTCAAAGTGCCTATATATGAATGTTAGGAAATCTAATAAAATGAGCAGGATGTAAGACTGATGACAATGCAATGTTAGTACACGTTGATGATAGTTGTCAGAATATTGTGATTTTTTGGAATGCGTGATTATCAGGAAAGTTTATGGATTAGGAATTACTATCTTTTGAATTTTTTCCACACTTTCAGTTTCTCTAGTAGATAAGAAAAAATTTTCACGTCTTTTCCGATTAAATTTTACTCAGTTTATTGATCAAACTTGTTTCACCTGATTGCTGTTGGCATCTTTAGTGGTCTTCAACAGAAATAACTGTTGTTGTCATTTTTCGACCATAACTATATTTTTATGTAGATATATAACGTTTCTTAGCAGTTCTTTTAAGATTAGCTTCTTATGTTTCCAAGGAAAAGTGCATATAGAAGTATAATAACGGTACCCAAAAAGTAATTATGGTTTCTCCTAGTTCTGAAAATATACTTTCTGCCCAAAAGTCTCCGAAAGCGCTAACGAAAATGCTATGTACGACTTCAGGCATACAGGATACTGAAGGACCACGTTGACAAACATTTCGGAAGACAGATCTCGCACAGTGAGACTTAATTGTTAAGGTAACATATACCTTTTGGCTAGTCGCTTATAAGTTGTACGCATTCTATGTACTTGAGAGTCTGGGAATTGATTAAAATTGATTTATTAATAGTAAGTTCGAATGAATAGGTGTTCAGAAGTCTCTCTAGAGCTTAGTTGCCTGCACGATATGTTCACGTGTGTCGAGCATGTTAAAAGCTCCGTTTCACGTCGTGTAACGTCTGGTTGATTCGGGTTATCGGCTCCAGTCTGTGAGCAATCAGAGCATTTCATACAAAGCTGTTATTCACATGTAGATTCTTTAAGCTACACAAGTTATGGCAGAACGAGACTAACGCCTATTCGTCCGGGTTCACTGGAACTAAACTCACAGCCACGTCTGCAATGAGAAGAATTGCCATAGCAATATTTAAAATTTATTTTACTTGGTACAGATATACCTGTTATTGAGTACGTGATGGTTCTGTGTTACTTCCTCTTTCAATCTTCATTTTTATAAATAATTTATCCTACCACTTCTCAGAAGTAGTTCAGCATACCACTCGTCAGAAGCTAGGGCAGTGCCGTTTGCAAATAATATTATCATTTTTGTTAAAGACACAGTGATGCTGATACCCAGTAGATGGTTCCTGTGACAACAGAAGAAGCAGAAAATTGGTTTAGAAGAAACTTCTTTATGGTAAATGAGAAGGAAACGGTTTCGAGAAGCCCTAGAGACATAATAATAGAAGCGAGAAGGAGTATAATACTTTAATTAGGGGCGTGTAGCATTGAAAAAACATCTGCAGTAGGGAACAGGATGAAAGGAGAGTCTTTCGAGCACAGTTCACAGTTTCACTGGTAAATATTTTAGCAATATTGTGTTTACGCATTTCACGTTGCACTTATTCGTTGATATTTTCCACTTTTTTTATATTATGTTAACATATCTGTTGGAGTCGAAGAAATCATAACCTGAACTTAGTGTTAATAGCTTCTTTCATATTCACGTGTGGCGATACATCGTGGGCTCAAGTGCAACTATACAGTAACCTGTTCTCTTTCTGAGCTGGCCAAGTGGTCTTGACAGCACTGCAACTTGCAGGAAAAACCTGGTAACTTATGCAAACAGAAAAGCTATCTCGTTAGACAAGGAATGTGTAAAGTACTGTTCATTATCAGAGGCAGGAAAAGTGTTTTGTGCGATACCAGAACCGGTGCTTATGTACTGCTGATTTACGTTTCTATCTTCGTTACAAAGCAAATACTATAATATGTGATACAAAATTTCGAAAGGAAGGAAGATAAAGATTTAAAGTCCTGGCGACGATAAGGTTTTTAGCGACGCGACTCTAACTCGGATTGAGGAAGAAAACAGTCTAAGTTCTTATCAGTTAAACCATACCGGTAAAGACATTAAGCAGTTCAGGACTAATGACTAAGCAAGGATTACAGTCTTGCTCCTTCCGAAAGCGACTCCATTGCATTAATCTCTGCGCCACTTTACTAGGCACAGAATTTCGATACATCAAAAACCCTGTCGAAATCGAGGACGTTAGGGACCAACCTCTAGGTCAGGAAAAGAAAGAGCAACGAAAGGCATTGGCCGAGGGATTGTTGGCGCAAAAATCTCTCATGCAATAAGCAAAACTTCAATGCTATAAATAAAAATGGCTATATCGGACTTTTAACCTCTGTCCTCCATAATACGAGTCCGTTTTCTCGGTCACGGAGCCTACTCGTTTGATCAGTACTGATATAAACGAACGATTAAAGGTTTAACCATTTAAAAACTTACGAAGAACTGAAATTAGATCTTCTGCATTCTATGAAACTGAGTCAAAGAGTCGTTTATTTGTTCCTGAGGAATTCCCTGTCACACATTTCACAATTGAGTGGTACTTACACTTTAGGATGAACGACAGTTTGGGTTCACAGAGAGCATCTGTCACAAAGTTCAGTTGGTGACTTTTCTGCCAGTTAGCTAGACCAACAAAGAGTCCTTCGCTCTGAACAGCACCCTAGAAAATAATCAGAAATCACTCAGACTTAGGATAGAGTGGGCTCACTGGCATGCTGTTTGACTGCAATGCCTCTTGCTTATCTTTAGTAACTACATTGACGTTAAGGAATTGAACTATTTAATTACGTGTTCCACAGATATTTTGTGCAGTATCTATTGAAATGTTGTAGACTGAGTCACTCATTCAGCTGTGTCTACATGAATTCTATCTGTTCTGCCCCTTTACAGATTAGTGGATAGCACAGTGGTTTAAAGCTGAACATATTAGACTTCGGCATTACAGACGTTATCTGAGAAATGTTCGGAAACTTACCAATAAAAGTAAACATGTCTTGTAATAAGACATATAACTACCTTCTAGTTTCATTTTGAGAGGTGGCATAAGCCCCCTCTCATATTTCTATCTTAGTCTAAGTAATTCGATCTTCCTCTCTAATTGCATGCGGTGAAAAGTCGCTATTCCTTCACATGCGGACTTCCCACGCAGTGTCTCTCGTCACCCAGGTGGTCTGGTGACAGGCGGGCGCTGCTGATCTTGAAAGGGTTAAGCCGATGGGTGTGAGGGAGTCGAGTGAATGCCTTCCAGACGCCGACATTGTCATAAGAGCGGCGGAGACACGCCCGCAGGGGCCTGAAGGAGCGGCTGGACTAGAGATTCCGTTACTTCACAGAAACTAAGCGAAAACACTTTCTGTCGGGCTACCAGAGAGGCGTGGGAATGACTTGTGTTCCCAGGCAGTCTTGGCGGGCAAATACCCGCGTTTTCTACAAAATCGTAACTGCGATTGGCTTACTCAGGGCATAGCTCCGTGACGTAGCAAAATCGGCGCAGAAATTAGCGCCAAGAATCTCCATTGGTGGAATAGTAGTGCTTCGGCAATAGAGTGGAATTTTCCGCCGGTTTTCGAGCTACTGATTGGAATGTTTAACCACGGCCACTGTCGTGGGGGCAGGAATGTTCTGTGTTCGGTTTGTACGGGTGCTCTTGTGGGAGTCGGCTCTCGCCTTTCGGTCAGAGTAGGTTACAAGACTGAGCTCTCGCTGCTCTAGACAGCCTGCCTTCCGTTGGCTGTCTAATATACTTTTTTTTAATTGTAACTGTTTGACGAAGTTGCTGAAGTTTCGACTTCAATGTAACTTTCTGAGTACAGTTGGCAACTGAGCGTTCTGCATACAAGTGGTCTATGTTGTCTGTCTTGAGCAGTTTTGGCTAAAGTTGACTGTATTGGAGTTACTGTGTGACTTTGCTTGTTAAAATCAATCACTGTACCGTCAGTGATTGTGTGGCGAGCGTTCTTTGTCTCCCTCAGAGGCGCATTTGTATTGCTAGGAAGTCTTTAGTCTGGAACAACCAGACCAGGATAATTTGTTTCAGGCTATACTCGCGACATTATCATCACCACGATGGGACGTCGAAGCAACCAGACATCGCCTCTGGTACGCCAGATCGTGTTCTTACAGTTAAGAAGACAGCTTGGTAATGTATGTCCGCAGCAGCGGCAGATTAGGGATTTTCCTAAGTGATAATCAGCGCTCAGCAGAGCGCATCTGTTCGTCTCTTTCCTAACTTTGTTCTGTCTTGGGTGTTCATTGTCTGAGTTCTCACTACTGTAACAGCAATTAATGTTGCGTTGGCTGTGTGTTTCTCCTAAGATGTGAGTTGCAAGGAATTGGCTCCATATACCACTTCGTCATAAATGTCACAATCTAGTTTAGGGACAACTTCACCTTCACAGCATTTATTTAAGTATCCAATTTCAGCCAATTTGATGTATTGTAAATGTTTCATGTGTTTTGTTTATTATTTTGAGTTTAGTCATAGTAAATCATATTGTTATTTTGGACAGAACTTTCATTCTGTTAATCGGTAGAGCAACCCTTTCATTTCTCACTATGTTAATGAAACTTTCCTTTATTTAACTTATTTATCAAATTAAATTATTGCAGGTGCCAAACTCTTTTCTACTCCACTTGCAGGGTCGATTACAGTCCGCGTTTCTTTTTTATCCATGTGCAACAGCAAAAGTCGGAGTTAGAATAGGGGGGGCTTAGAGCATCATTTATATATGAAGATTCTAGAAGAATTTAGTGTTAAATACACTAACAGCCCCGGCACCTCGCAATTTCACCTCTGTAATTGAATGAGTTGTCAAGAAGACGTTATTTTAATTCACATTTAAAATTTATTTTAGTACGTGCCACACATTTGATGTTACTGAGCAAATAGGAAAAATTGTGTGGCTACATATTCAGAATTTTTCTGAGCCATTCAAAGCTTCATGCACGAATAACATCAGTCACCCGAACGGCAGGTTTTAGCTGCCTAACCGGAAAGGTTTTCCCTATCCTTTGCGCCCGCGAAGCGTATCTGTTACGTTTAGATGGTAGTAATTGTGTGTGCGTAATGTAGTGTCATGTCCATGTCGGAGGTGATAAGATAAAGGAGAAGGTGAAACCAGGCACTCGAAGAACACCACGCGTCGGCCTATCTTAACGTCCCCATCCGACGGACAGATCACTGTCAACAGTGTCGAACTTGCTCGCATGCTGAGACTCCGAGGAGATGCTTGGAATTCAATAAAGTACACTGGCGCAAAGACTGGTGGTCAGAGACTTCACATCACCACCCGTCCTGTCCCCTCTGTCGTAAAGGCAAAGGGGTAATTGTCAACGGCGCGGGACGTTTCGGGCGGTCGCCCATCCAAGTACTGGCCACACCCGGCGGACGTTAACTTCGGTGATTTGACGGCAACCGGTGTATCCACGGCCGTTGACAGGCTACATGTGAGGATGCTGCTATTGTTTTCAAACTGAGATGGATTTTTAATAAGGATGGAAAACTGGTTTTGCTAATAAAATGTTAAATGTATCACTAATAACATTAACTATTAAATCAGAAGAAATCTCCAGAATTCTGTTCGAAATTCCATTGACTTCATTTTACACCTTTCATAACTCTGTTACGTACAGAAAAGCATATAAGTTACTGCTATTTCCTTAAATGAACTACCCTAGCGATACTCACGGCCCGTCCTAACAGCTTTACTTTTGCGAGTACCTCATCGCCTACCTTCCAAACTTCACCGAAGTTATCCAGCGAAACTTGCAGGACTAGCACTCTGGAAGAAGGCTGTAGCGGAGACATAGCTCAGCTAGAGCACGTGGAACTGTTTCTAGATTGAATCTTTCACGCTGAACGGTGTAAACAATGATATTAAACTTCTTGGAAATTAAAACAGTGTGTCGGACCTTGGCTCGAGCCCGGGACCTTTCCGTTTCGCGACCAAGTGCTTTACCAAAGTAGGTAGGAGATGAGGTACTTGCGGAAGTAAAGATGTGAGGAAGGGTCGTGAGTAGTACTTGGGTAGATAAAGTTGTAGAGCACTTGTTCGAGAAAGGCAATGGCCCCAGGTATAGTAACTAAAAGTTTATCTTGGCGCAAGTTATAAGTTTCTGGTTCATGTGGTTGCCGGTAGATGTCTCCCTGGCGCAGTTAGCTCGCTCACTCGTTCATTGCCCTCTGTGCGTCGAGTCTAGATGACTATAACACGGCGCCCCCAGGGGCTCAGCATTCGTTTGCTGGGTACGGGCTTGGCGACCCCGGGGTTCCTGAGCTGGGGACTGGTAAGCGCCGCCAGTCCCCTGTCACCGTAACCTCTAAGCATACTTCAACGACCACCGTGCGGCGCGGCGGTGGAATGTTGTGTGTCTCAGGGAATGGGGATCTTGGCTTGACCGCCCGGATCGCGAGGATGGAATAAACCTCTATAAAAAACCCCTCAATCTCAAGGTGTGCTGCGCGCTGATGAGATGCATGGCTGTTGAGGTGGAACAGTCGATAGCGGGCAACCTCTGGGGAACCTGCCGCACCTCAGTTGTATAAGGCTTACCTAGGCACGCGGGGCTCTGTCTAGGTGGACTTCTAGTTCCCTAGCTGCTCGTGGGACCGAGATGGATCCTTCGAAATTCTCTTTTCTTCCTCCCAGCGGAAAGGGTGGGCCGCTGGAAGGTTCTAACACCCAGTCTCTTAAGCGGGCCCGTGCAGTCAGTCCCCCTGACTCCGGCGCTTCTTTGAAAAGTCCAGTCTTAGGTAACAGAATGCATTCCGGTAATCCGAATGTGTTTCTCATTGTGAAACGGAAGGAGGGTAGTTTCGAGAAGGTTTCGCCCTTCTATATACAAAAGGGATTGGAGGGAATCTGTGGCTCCTTAAAATCGGTGAAGCGCTTACGTAATGGGACCTTGCTAGTGGAAACTTCCACTTCCCAGCAAGCAACCAACCTCCAATCTGCTAAATGCCTTGGAGAGTATGCCATAGACACTGAACTGCACAGCACCTTGAACTATAGCAAAGGTGTTGTGACGTGCCGGGATCTAGCTGATATTTCCAAGGAAGAACTGCAACGTGAGTGGGCTCCGGAAGGTATCGTTGACGTCCAACACATCATGAAGAGGGTTGATGGCGCTCTTGTCAAATCCGACTCCTTTATTCTGACCTTCAGTAGCACAACACTTCCTGAACATATTAAAGCTGGCTTCCTTCGCCTCAGTGTGAGGCCTTATTTCCCGGCCCCAATGCGCTGTTTCAAATGCCAGCGTTTTGGGCATACCACCTTAGGCTGTAAAGGCGAAGCGACTTGTGGAAACTGTGGTCAGGCTGCTCATGAAGGAATTGGTTGCTCGTCTCCGGCTAAATGTATTAATTGCTCTGGGAACCACCCTGTTTGGAGTAGGGACTGCCGCATATTTTTAGAGGAACGCAAGGTCCAGGAAATAAAAACAACCAAGCGTATCCCCTATGGTGAGGCCAAGAAGATCTATAAGTCGATGCAACCTCCCACATTTGCTACATCTTTTGCATCCCTGGTACAGAAGCCTAATCCAAAAGTCGATGCCTCAACGCAGACAGCGGTGGTGAGTGTTGGCACTAACACCTGTAGCTGTCAGTGCACTTGCAACGCAGCCAGTGTTCCAGCGCCAGTCGCCCCTACTCGAACGGCAGACAAAAGTACAGTGGCGGACTTGGTCCAGCCCCTCGCACCAACAGCTGAGGTTGTCCCCAAGCCCAGTGCGCCACTTACCACTCCCACATCCGCTCCCCCAAAGTCCACCAAGCCACAGAAAGCTACTGTGCAGCAGCAACAGCGGGTCAAATCCCGTGGTAAACCATCTGACCATGCGGATGTTGTTTTACGCGAGGCTTCATCTGACTCTTCCCCAGAGTTGATGGAGTACGATGTCTGTGTGGGGCAATCATCTCGTCCCACGCCTGCCCCTCCACCTGCTGCGGTCTCCCCACCCCGTCGGAGAGACAGGGTGAAGGTGCTACGCCCAACATAGATGGCTCCCATCCTCCAGTGGAACTTGCAAGGGTTCAGGACGCATGTGGAGGAACTTCGTCTACTTTCTCAGGGTCGACCATTGTGTCTCTGTCTCCAGGAGACGTATTTCCATCCCTCATACTCCCCTGAGATACGTGGCTATACACTCCACAAAAAGGACGACCTGCGTGGAGAGAGAGCTAGAGGAGGCGTAGGTATTTTCGTCAGGACGGACTACCATTCCTCGCCTCTCTCACTTACGACGACTCTACAGGCCGTCGCTGTGTCCGTGCACGTGCGTCATCCATTGACTGTCTGTTCACTTTACTTGCCCCCACATGATGCTCTTGATGAAGCGGCCCTCACCGACCTTCTTACACAGCTCCCCCAGCCATTCATTATTTGTGGTGATTTTAATGCCCACAATGTGCTTTGGGGCTCTGCAATTACCTGTCCCAGGGGTAGAGCAATTGAGAGGCTTCTCCTGTCATCCTGTGCCTACTTGCTCAATGGAGGGCAGAGTACTCATTTCTGCACGGCGACTGGGTCGTTCTCTGCCATTGATCTCTCGCTTTGCTCTCCAGCTCTTGCCGCTAGTGCTCACTGGGAAGTGGTCGCTGACTTGCACGGCAGTGATCATTTCCCAATCTGGATTCACCTGCCAGATGGCGTGGGCCCCGAAAGGAGACCACCACGATGGGTAATCAGTGGAGCTGACTGGACACTTTATGGTCAGTTGGCCCAATTCGAACACTGTGCGAATGTTGAGGTGTGGGTGGATCATATTACCAAAACAGTCCACCATGCCGCTGCGGCATCCATTCCACAGTCCACAGGCCACCGCAAACGGCCTCCTGTGCCTTGGTGGAGTGACGAATGCCGCTCTGCAATCAGGACCAGGCGTGCGGCTCTGCGGCGGTTCAAGTGTCGGCCGACTGCTGACAATCTTGCAGCCTTTCGGGTGGCGAGGGCGAGATGTCGCCGCATTATTCGTGAGAGCAAGAAGAGGTCATGGCAATAGTTTCTGAACACCATCAATCGTTCCACCAAAAGTTCCACTGTGTGGGAGACCATTAGGAGAATTTCTGGCAGAGGAGGGAGGTGCCCCATAGCTGCTGTAATGAATAACGGCACTCTCCACACAGATCCGCGAGATATTGCCCAGACTATGGCAGCATATTTTGCGACAGTTACTGCCACAACCAGTCAGGATCCAGGTTTCCAGCGCCATAGAGCGGTTGCTGAGAGGTGGAGTCTGAACTTCCAGCCCACCTCTCATGAAGTTTACAACTGCCCTTTTTCTATGTGGGAGCTGGATTCTGCATTGTCTGGAGCTCGTGACACTTCCCCTGGTCACGACAGGATCCATTACAGTATGCTATGGCACCTCACAATGCGCAACAAAGAAATCCTCCTCGCACTTTTTAATGCCATTTGGGCGTCGGGTCACTTTCCTGACGCGTGGCGTGAGGCAGTTTTAATCCCTTTTTTAAAACCTGGGAAAGACCGCTCGAGCCCAAGTAGCTACCGTAGTATTTCCCTCACTAGTTGCGTAGGGAAGACCTTGGAGCGGATGGTCAACCGCCACCTTGTCTGGATGTTGGAATCCCGGCAACTACTTAGTCGCTATCAGTGTGGGTTCAGGAGGTTTCGTTCCACCTTCGATAACCTTGCCCTCCTGGAGGCGGCTATCCAACAAGCTTTCCTACGCCGTCATCACCTTATAGGTGTATTTTTCGACATCGAGAAGGCCTACGATACCACTTGGCGGCGTCTCATCCTGGAGCAGCTTCACGAATGGGGTTTTCGTGGTTGTCTTCCTCTTTTTATTCAGTCTTTCCTCTCGCCACGATATTTTAGATACCGAATTGGTGACGTCCTGTCTGATCGCTTTGAGCAGGAGAATGGTGTCCCTCAGGGTAGCGTTTTAAGTGTGACTCTGTTTGCCATCGCTATTAATCGCATTACGTCCATGGTGAAAAGTCCTGTCCAGTGTTCTTTGTTTGTGGATGATTTCTCTTTGTTCTGCTCTTCTTCAAGCCTTGCAACGACAACTCGTCAGTTGCAACTTACGATTAGGCGTTTGGATGACTGGGCGCTGAAGAGTGGATTTAAGTTTTCCACCGAGAAGTCTGTATGTGTTCTTTTTAACCGATCTCGTTCGATTTTCACCTTTCCTGAGTTGCGCTTGAGGGACACTATTCTTTGTTTTAAAGACACGGTGAGATTTCTGGGGCTCATTTTTGACTCGAGGCTCACGTGGTTACCTCATCTTAAAGACCTGAAACGGCGGTCGCTTCAGGCTTTAAGCATTTTAAAATGTCTTAGCCACAGTACATGGGGAGCTGACAGGACTTGTCTGCTCCAGTTTTACAGGGCGTTTGTGCGATCTCGACTCGATTATGGGTGCACGGTGTATGGGTCTGCGAGGCCTTCGTACTTAAAGATTTTGGACGTTGTCCACCATGAAGGGCTGCGGTTGGCCACTGGGGCATTCCGAACTAGCCCCATACCAAGCCTCTGTGCAGAGGCTGGTGAACCGCCACTTCATATGCGGCGACGGCTCCTTACCGTACGCCAGGCGTACAAAACTTTGTCCACACCATACACACCTGCATACCATACCGTTGCTCAGCCTCCTCTGGCACGGTTATTTCATAACCGGCAACGTGCGACGCAGCCCTATGGGATTCGCGCACAGGATTGCCTCACTGCAATGTCTATGGCTGGTCTTCGTGTTTTACGTCGCGGTTGGAGCAGATCTCCACCTTGGCTCCTCCGGAGACCCAAACTTATTTTAGATTTGACTCGTTTTAAGAAGGATGGCACGCCAGATTTTACATTCCAGTCACTTTTTTTTACCATTTTAGATGTGCATCACGGTTTCACTGTGGTTTACACTGATGGCTCCAAACAGGAGAATTTCCTTGGCTGTTCTGTGGTGTTCCCTGACCATATTACCCGGATTCGCCTCCCTGCTGAATATACCGTTTTCGCAGCGGAGCTCCACGCGATCCTGACGGCACTGGAGCAGATGCATCGTGTTCGGGGCGATCGATTTCTTCTCTGCTCCGATTCTCTCAGTGCCTTACAATCGCTGCAGAACCTGTACCCGACTGAAGAGATGGTCCAGCTGATACATCGCCAACTGTACTTGCTCCAACAGCGGGGTAAAGAGGTGTCCTTCTGCTGGGTGCCTGGTCATGTCGGCATATGGGGCAATGAACAGGCTGACCGGGCTGCCAAGGAGGCCTGCAGAGGGCATGATGTGGTCCAGTGTCCTATCCCCTTGCAGTCAGTCATTGCTGCACTCCACAGGAAGTGCATGGAGTTGTGGGAGGACGAATGGCTGGCGGTGTCGGCCAATAAACTGCGGTCGGTAAAGTCAACCACTCGGCCGTGGCGTTCCTCCTGCCGGTTGCTCAGGCGGGAAGAGGTGGCCCTCACACGTCTGCGGATTGGGCACTGTCCTGTGACGCATAGCTATTTATTACGGCGGGAGAATCCTCCGTTTTGTGACGCTTGTGGTGTGCACATCTCTGTCCGGCACTTTTTAACAGACTGCATTTTATACCGTGATGCAAGGGCAGAAGCACAAGTTGATGGGGATCTGCCTTGTGTTTTAGCTGACGATGAGACGTGTGTGTCTAGGGTTTTTAAGTTCTGTGATGTGTCTGGACTCTGGCCTAAACTTTTAGGCTGGAGGTTTTAGTGTGTTGCAGAGTGGCTGACTCCTCCCCTTTTTTCCTTGCGGTCAGCCAGCCACTTCCATCTGCTACATTGTTTTAGCTGTCTCTCCCATTTTCTTCCTGTGTTGTCCATGTTTTACTGCTGACGCCCTGCTTCATCCCACGCTTCGGTGTGGGTGAGCACATTTTTTCAACGATTGTTCCCCGTGTTTTATGTTCCATTTTATGTCAATGTTCTGAGGTTTTTCTTTTTCTTGACACCCGTCTCACTGTGATACTGCACGGGCGCTGAAGACCTTGCTGTCGTGCGCCCCCAAAACCCCTCTACTACTACTACTACTACTACTATAACACGGCAACAAAATGCGTTTTTCTTTCTGTCTTTCAATTGGAGCAACTCAGTTGTAACCGTGCAGCGCGAATTTCGTTGAAAGTGCAGCACTACAAGTTGTGCAGTTCAGACCATTCGTCGTTGGCATCAGCAGGGGAGTTTCAGCTTCCAAGGCACAGATTGTTTGGCGTAATAGGAAATCACAAGTCGCTCCCATGTCGTCGTTTAAGACACTCAGCGAGCTCAAACTGAGTTGCACATTGTCCACATTTAACCAATAGTATAGTGCCTTTCTGGCGCTTTTGTGGCGGCGATTCTGTTTAAATCTATACAGTATTGAAATTACTCCAAACCATTCATGATGGTGATCAGTAACAACGTGTAGAGGTTTGTGAAATCGTTCTGGGAGTGGAGATGGATGATAGTGATTTGCTTTCACGTTTAGTGTTCAGTGATTAGGCTACATATCATTTAAGTGGGAAAGTGAACCGCCACAGCGTAAAAATATTGCAGACAGGGGGAACACATAGTAGTGCACGAGAGACGCTTCATGCACGCCTTTCACCAAGGAAGAACCGAAATACTGCTCAATGTACTGTGTTTATCAATATTTTCATAAAAGAAACGGAAAGGAATGGCACACGAAAATTTGGAATTGCAAATAAATTTCCAGGAATCGACTGTAATTAACAGGGTATAGACGAGAACTCTGTATATAAAATTAAATGCTTTTTTTACAATCGATGAGCTACAAATGGTGGGGCGATATTCGTCGTAAAAACGGTGTAAGCAATTTTGTCGGCATCTTGAACACGTTATAGACGTCGCATTTTTGTAATTGTATGGTTGTTTTAAAATTTCTATAGAATAACAGACTTGGATTACATTCATGAGAAGTTGCCTGTCATCACGCAGTTTGGCAGTAAACCTCACTTAACGAATCATTTCGCCCAATTTTGGGGAAGACAGCTTTTGTTGTACAAGGCAATGCATTTTGATGTAGCATTATTTCAGTTTATTTCTCAGTGTAAGTAACGTAAAAACTAGCAAGCCCGGTTAGCCATGTCGTCTAACGAACTGCTTTCCGGGCGGGAAGGCGTGCCGGTCCCCAGCACGAATCCGCCCGGCGGGTTAGTGTCAAGGTCCGGTGTGCCGGCCAGTCTGTGGATGGTTTTTAAGGCGGTTTTCCATCTGCCTCGGCGTATGAGGGATGGTTCCCCTTATTCCACCTCAGTTACACTACGTCGGTGATTGCTGCGCAAACACTGCCTCCACGTACCAGTACACCATAATTACTCTACCACGCAAACATTTGGGCTACACGTGTCTGGTGCGAAACGTTCCCGGGGGTGGTCCACGGGGGACCGAACCGCACAATCGCACAATAGCCCTGCGTTTGGCGTGGGGCGGCGGTGGGGTGAGTGGGCTGCTGTAGCCTGTTATGGGGTTGTGTACCACTGCGGGGTACGTCGGGGACGAAGTCTCTCCGTCGTTTCTAGGCCCCGTTCAATACAATACAATAAAACCTAAAAACTGGAAATTAAAAATGTTTCCGTGAAGGAACTCAACACCACGACCCCCGGATTATAATTCATTTCTCATTTCACTGCGCCAACCGCTGCCGCGAAACTACGCTAACATACGAGGTATATCCACATAGTAAGTTCCGTTTGGTTATATAAAACAAACGTGTACAGATAAAGAAAAAATATTTGTTGTACAAAAATCTACAACTGTTAAACTAGTTTCCTACATAGCTTCCGAAATTTTGTAGGTACTTCTCATAGCGTGGCCAAATTTTTGTATGCCTTCTCCACAGAAGGTTGGCGCCTGTGTATTTAACCACGTGGTAACATGTTCTTTCAGGTCGTCATCATCGTTGAAATGTTGACCACTAAGGATAGATATTAGGTGTAAGAAGAGATGAAAGTCGCTAGGAGCGAGGTCCGGGCTGTACGGAGGATGATCAAACGCGTCTCAGTCAAATCCTAGTAAGAGTTGTTTGGTCACATTCGCCGTGTGAGGTCGGGCATTATCGTGGAAAAAAACAACACCTTTTGACAGTAATCCTCGGCGCTTGTTCTGTACTGCGCGGCGCCATTTCTTAATGGTCACGCAGTAACCATGTGCATTGACTGTTTGGCCTCGTGGTAAGAAATCAATCAGCAAAATGCCTTTTCTGTCCCAAAAAACGGTGCACATGACTTTTAGAGGTGTCAAGATTTGCTTAGGCCTAACCTTCGTTGGGGATGAAGTGTGCCTTCATTCCATCGATTGCCATTTTGTTTCAGGGGTGTCGTAAGATACCCAATTTTCATCCCCCCTGACTATCTGAGAAAGAAAACCATCGCCTTGTTCATTGCAGCGTGTCAAAAATTGAAGTGCACTGCCCATCCGTTGTTTTTTGTGTTGTTCAGTAAGAATTTTCGGTACCCAACGTGAGCAAAATTTTCTAAATTTCACTTCTTCAGTAACAATTTCACGAATACTGATCGTGAGATTTGCGGAGCTTCCATGGCAAAACCACTAAGTGTAAACATACGGTTGTGCTTAATCTTCTCTTCAGTTGTGTGAACCACTTCATCGGTAACCATAGACGGGCGTCCACTTCGTTCTTCATCGCGCACTTGATCACGTCCTTCATTGAACAGTCTGACCCATCTTCTAACCATTGAATCACTCATAGCATTTTGTCCATAAACCTCGCTGGTTTTACGAGGATTTTCCTTTGGTTTAACTTTCTTTGCGTTTAGAAAACGAATCACAGATCTGATTTCACACGCGCCGGCATTTTCAATTACATTATAATGACATTATAAAGAAACACTACAAAGCACACGTCGGCAGCAACGATCTGAAAATGGCATGCATGTCTTCTCCTTGATTCAGAGTAACTGCCGCGCATGCTCTGAACTGCGATCGTAACGCTGCCGCTGATAGAAGTAGAAACGGAACTAATTTTGTGGACGACCCTCGTAAATTATGGGCCATGCCTCTCCCTGTGCTTGCCTAAAACGCTAGGCTGTCTGGAGCTGCCACTTCTGTCATTTTCATTTCATGCCAAGCCCTGCATATACCATAAATTTGGATGTAATCTGTGCTGACGAGTTGGTTTTGAGGTGGCGAAGCCAACCAATGTGAACGCCAAGTACTGGTTGTGCTAACTGAATGGCCTCTTGCGTAGTCTATCGTTTCTGTACGCTCCTTATGTAATAGGTCGTTTTCAGCCGAACGCCAATTGTACCATGCTCAATTTACGTGCTCGTCAAATTACACTGTGTGCCAGAATTAGAGGATCACAGTTTCGAAACCCTGTAATTCTCACGCAATACCACGGTTAAGTATGAAACTTGGCTCAATGGTGCAGAGACCTTCCTCTGTAATAGTACAAAAGTGTGGCGCCCTGCGACGTCACCTCAGGTTTGGCGACGCTTTCAACAGCAAGGTATCGACTCTTGCGAAAAAATGCCATAACTCTGAAATTCATGTGATGTGTAAGGTGGGTTAATGATGTCACAGTGGCACAAAATTTCGTCACAATTCTGCCTAATGCCGCTGTGGACGTGTCACACGATTGTAAGGTCATCACAACCCGTCTTACTTACATTCCACCCTTTCCTTTGACGCCTGTGCGATGCAGGCCACAAGCACGACGCCAAGCGTTTAAACCACGCTGCTTTCTTATGAGTGCCCGAAGAAAACATTACAGACACACCGACGCTCAGATTCGGCACGAAAATGCCGCAGGGGTGGCATAAAGGAGGTCAATGAAACTGCCCTTCTCCTTGGGGCCTTGATTCCCTATCATTTCGCAATCGATATCGACAGTACGCATTATATAGTGTACCAACACACAGAGCAACAGCCAGGGTAGAACTATTAGAAAAAGGTCCGCCTTCCCGTGCGATGGGAAACGGAATGGGTGCTTGTCAAGCTAACCTAACTTGTGAGCAGCCATTACGGCTAAGAGACCTGCATGCTGCCTGGCTTGTTACTTGTCTTAAGTAGCACACGGCCCACCTTAGTAACCCAGGTGGTGGGTTACTCTGTAGTGTTTAAATAAAAAGAAAGTACACAATCCTATTAGCAACAAGAAGTTCTTCACATCCTTTGACACTGCTGACATTCCGCATGTTTCAACCGCTCTCGAAGGACATTGTGGAGCAGCATCCCATCGAAGGTGATGGCACCCGTTTCGAGCGCTGAGCGACAGCAAATTTTTCTCTTTCGTAGAACCACTAGGGGCTGCTCAAAACCGTTCGATGAAATTTAAACGTAATTTGAAGCAGCTAATGGTGCCCATGGTTGTTTAGGCCTCGTGTTTTGTCTCCTCCTGGGGAGTGGTCATGAGCAGACGCGTCATTGACACATGCTTTGAATAGAGACGCAAAGGACCCCTCTAAATTCCCGATTTAGGCAAAACCCTCGGTGGAACCCGCCCATCTTTATTGAGAATTTTAAGAATGTACCTGCAAAAACAGAACCCGTGACGAGAGCATCAGGTGTCTGCAGGCAGGATATGCGGCTGCTTGAAAAATGCATTGCAAACGGTCTCGACCGCAATGAAGTTTTTATTTCAATGGTTACCCGTTTCGTATCTTATCTTCATGGTCCTCACACGCAATGTGTGTTGGAGATTGTAGAATCGTTCTGCAGTCAGCTTCAAATGCCAGTTCTCTTTCTTTATTCTCGAAAAGAATGTCGCCTTCCCTCCACAGATTACCTCTGAGTTCCCAGAGCTTATCTGTAACAGCTGCATGTTGTTCGAACCTACCAATAACAAAAATAGCAACCCATCTGAATTGCCTCAATGTCTTCCTTTAATCCGGCCTGCTACGGACCCCAAACACTGCATCAGTACTCAAGAATAAGCCGCGCTAACGTCCTTTGTGCGGTCTCTTTACAGATGAACTACACTTTGCTAGAATTCTCCCGATAAACCGATGTCGACCAGCCGCCTTCCCTACCACAGTCCTCACCTCCATCACACATGCTTGCAAGTGGCGACACCTTGCTGCTTTATGTGCTGTCGAGCCCGAGGATGACGTCACACGGCGGCACGCATTTGTATTACAGGCTGTGCACATCTTGAGTTGAATTTCTAACTTAACCATAGAGATGGGAATTATGGCGTTTCGAATAGGTAATCCCTTAATTCTCTTGCAAATTGTAGTATGCATAAATTGAGGCCCACCCGGTTAGCCGTGCGGTCTAACACACGGCTTTCTGGATTGGGAAGGAGCGCCTGGTCCCCGGGACGAATCCGCCCGGCCGACTTGTGTCGAGTTCCGGTGAACCGGCCAACCTGTGGATGGATTTTAGGCGGTTTTCCATCTGCCTTGGCGAATGTGGGCTGGTTCCCCTAATTCCGCCTCAGATACACTATGCCGGCGATTGCAGTGCAAACAAGTTCTCCACATACACGAACACCACCATTACTCTACCACGCAAACATAGGGGTTACACTGGAAGAGTGTTTCGGTGTGAGGCGGTGGAGGGGTGAAGTGGACTGTGGTAGTCGTCGTGGGGTTGTGGACCACTGCGGATGCGGCGGGGACGGAGCCTCTCCATCGTTTCTAGGCCTCCGGTTAACATACAATACAATGCATAAATTGAGTTTGTGGCCATGTGGTAGATCCATGCTGGAATATCGATGTATCATTATGAGATTGAGAGATGTCAACTATTTTAGCTTGTCCTCTTTCATTTGTTTTCTTTAATTACCCTCTCGGTGTCAGTAGAAAAGCAATAGGGCTTCAACTCCTCTTCGCTCGAGTTAAATCATGTGATTTAATTTTCCATAGTTTATTGGTGGACATTCTGTGAGGGACAGACGTGTTGGAAGGTGAGTTGTGTGTGGCCACCTCCGCCGAGTTCCAGGAAGGTCGAGCTCAAGTCGTCCTCGACAGTAGGGCACCACAGGCTTTGTCTAGACTGGGTGAAAGTTATCGAGGCTTGCACAGACCGCTGAGCGGGCAAACAAGTCTTCCCATCTTTAAAAGAGCGATGCTTGATTACGTAAGAGGGATGGGCGGCAAGCCCCTGAATTGGAGTACGGTTTTTCGTGGTGTGTTGGAGGGGTGGTTGCGTGGAAGTTCATATAGGGGCCACTGTTGGCCACTATCGTCAGCCATGCGGCTTGGTGTGGCCTGCACATCTTAATTTTTGGAGTTTGTGTGTAGAACTGAATTTTCTCGTGGGTCTTTTGTGGGCTGCCAGAGAGAGAATACATGGGATAGAGACTGGACATCAGGTCACCTTAAGACTTTTCACTGTCTCAGTAGCCCATACAGGGATAGATCGCACACAGAACTGAGGCAGCGTCAGGAGGATCGATGTACAAGAGTTTCCCGCAAAGAAACTGGCAGCAGGGTGCATGATGTGGAACCAACAGAGAGCATATGCGCAATTACATCCTACCAAGATGGTGCTGTGCTGGAGGACGACATTATAGTGGACAGGACTCGGATAGGAGGGAGACTGGAGCGTGTCCGATGGACGTGACAAGGGACGATGCTTTGATCGTTTCTCTAGGCAGTATTAGTGTGTGAATAGTAAGGAAAAGCCGCATGGAACTTTCTTTTGCGCTGTCAGACCAAGCTATATGCGGTGCCGAGTCGGCGAAGGCCAGAAAATCTGTTGGTTCCCACCAGACATCACATATAAAAATGTCATACAATAAGATTTTCTTAGCTGAAATGTGTTACGATTAAATTAATTAGTTTTGCAAATAGGTCTAAATAATAATGAAGTAGTATTACATTTTTATGTGAGTTATATTTTTACTGTTCGGACGGTCGACAATAACGGCCATCCTCAACATGTTGTTATTCAAGACTTAGAAGTCATTAGTGGTGGGGTATACATAAGTATCTGTGGGATGGATTATCACTCCCAACTAACGGCTTACTGTTACATGGGAGCGTTGCCATCTTATATAAGTATGAGGGTTCCAGATTTGCTTTATTGTGTGTGGAATCTCGGACAGGTTTGAGTCGTTGATGATATTGGGGAGGAGCTTGCTCTTTTGAGTGAGTTTGGGCACGCCTCTGTTGCGTTGAGCCAGTTTTCGAGAGAGTCTCACATTGCCGTGGCCACGCGTTTGTAGCGTTGTACTCCTATTTTATAAGACTATGATGCTAAAGAGGCCACTGCACCGTTCCACGGGACTGTAGCGTTGGGTCTATCCTCGTTTGAGTCGAGAACTATTCGCAACAGCGCTTCGTCTGCGCACGTGACTGTTCGATAGAGAGGCATCATGCAGCGAATACATGTGGATGTGTGTGAACTGCATCTCTTCGATAACGTCGTGACTAGAAGTCGACTAAGAGGCACAAGCAAAACAAGGTCTTCCTGTAAACTCGCCCAAAAGGTGATACATTAATAGGGAGAGGATGTGTTGTTTTGTATAAGCCTGGCGATCGTCTAATGGATATCTGTAAGTTTCAGTAATTATCGTTCAGCCCACCCGGTTAGCCGTGCGGTCAAACGCACTGCTTTCCGGGCGGGAAGGCTTGCCGATCCCCGGCACAAATCCGCCCGGCGGATTAGTGTCGAGGTTTGGTGTGCCGGCCAGTCTGTGGATGGTTTTTAAGGTGGTTTTCTAGTAGCCTCGGTGAATGCGGGCTGGTTCCCCGTGAGTGGACTGCTGCAGCCTGTTGTGTACCACAGAGAGCTACAGCGGTGACGAAGCCTCTCCGTCGTTTCTGGGTCCCCAGTTCCACACAGTACAATACAATAAAATGGTCGTTCAGAAGCAAGATGGCGACTCAGAGCACATACCCCCACTGAGAGCTGCCACAAGCCCTGCGGCGAGACACCGCATCAGCACGTCAGCACACACAGCGAAAAGTGTACTTTCCAAAAGTATACGTGCTGCCAGTATTTTTCTCTATCGTTTCTTTTGTTCAGTCTCGTGAGATATGTAGCTATCATGCTGTCGCCTTAGGTTTTGTGTTTGGTTTCAAAATATTGACAGGATGAGTGCAGGAAATCCTTGACGACCTCATTGAAACAGAGGGCACACTAAGCACAATAGTTAGCCATCAGATTCAATGCTTGTAGTTAGACAGAAGATTTGGTGATGGGTACAGTTTCTTAAAATTTTCAATAACTAGTGTGTGTACTAGGATAAATACCTGCACTGGAATCAGTTTTTCTTTTAGAATATACAGTCATATCCATGTTGTTTATTTTCTTCTTTCTATCTGGTGGTGGTAATTGCGATAGTATAATTTCCAAAAGTCTGTGTACACGTGACTAGTTGTCTAGAAGGGCCATTAAATAATTATACGTCATAGGAAGTTCATAAGACTATTAATCGTTTATGAATAGTTATCTGTCCTATTTCTCATAGAGAAAAAAATTCTAGATATTATATATCCCTGAAAATGTGGAATTCCATTGTTTATTTTATTTTTCTAGGTAAAGCAGTTGGGATTTCTATAAAGTCAAAGAAAACTCCCGTATGTCTTTGTAATAATAATTTTTGTGCAGTGTTGTTGAACAATTGTTATATCAGTCGACACTTTGGGAAGACAACCGATAGGGTTCGCATTAGTAACATACAGGTGATGAATTGAGGAGCACAGCACAATGCGTGGGAACCAATTTCGGATGTCGTCTGCAGCAAGCAATGCGCCGAATCGGTGGTCAAGGACGGGCAGTGGTCGAGATGAGTGGGCGGAGAACCACCCCACATTCTGGTGGGACTCACTGGCACGTGGTGCACCAGGGGCCCCTAAGAGGGCAGCCACGTCTCTCTACCAGTCTACATGACCAAGGCAGCTGACGGCAAAGGACTTCCTGCTGTGGCGAATGGCCGGATCACAAGCAGTCATGGGACAGACTGCTTGGCGCCTCTGGGGGCACTCAATCCAGAGATGCCCCATCACAGTGACGAAGAGAAACGGATGGAAGATGCTCTTTTCTGATAATCTCTCGTACTTCGTCTGCTGCAACTACTGTCACGCAAAGACCTGTGCATCAAAAAAACACTTTTTCCAGTCAAAGTACTTAGGCAACCATCCAGACTGCAAGCATAATGCAGCTCTGCACTCAGCAATTATGGGCCCCAAGTTTTATTGTCTTTCTCCTCTCCTACAGAGAGCACACCCGTGATATCGACCATGAATATGGATAGATCAGCTTACCAGTTTCTGTGGCCCCTGGATGGCATTGCCTCTGGACAGTTGACTAAGGGCCGACAATTATGTGGTCGACCTTAGTAGGAGTGCATCTACCGTCCAATATACCAGAAAGAGTCACCCTTATATGCATCTATGGCTGCCTGTCGAGATGTCCCTGTCGAGTGACCTTCTATTACCTGGCGTCTTCCAACCACGACAGTCACGTGGTCCAGCTGTCCCCACAATGGCCGTGACAGGGGATGCTGGGTGTTACCTACTGCTGATTTCTCCTGGTTCCATGTCATGTGGTACACCACTGAGCTGCCATGGTCTCCGAGCTGATAGTCCATGCTGCTACAAAAGTCGTCGAACTGTTCGTGCAGATGGTTGTTGTCTTGCAGACGTCCCCATCTGTTGACTCAGGGATCGAGACGTAGCTGCACGATCCGTTGAAGCCATGCGGATAAGATGCCTGTCATCTCGACTGCTAGTGATACGTGGCCGTTGGGATCCAGCACGGCATTCCGTATTACCCTCCTGGACCCACCGATTCCATATTCTGTTAACAGTCATTGGATCTCGACCAACGCGAGCAGCAGTGTCGCGATACGACAAACCGCAATCGCGATAGGCTACAATCCGATATTTACCAAAGTCGGAAATGTGATGGTACGCATTTCTCCTCCTTACACGAGGCATCACAACAACGTTTCACCAGGCAACGCCAGTTAACTGCTGTTTGTGTATGAGAAATCGGTTGGAAACTTTCTTCATGTCAGCATGTTGCAGGTGTCTTCACCGGCGCCAACCTTGTGTGAATGCTCTGAAAAGATAATCATTTGCATATCACAGCATCTTCTTCCTGTCCGTTAAATTTCGAGTCTGTAGCACGTCATCTTCGTGGTGTAGCAATTTTAACACACTACATCTTGGCAACGTGTACACTATTCATAAAATGTTTCTGTCTTCTCATTTATTGTTGCTTCTGGCATTCAGACAAGCCTCAACGCTTGCAATTGACATGGTTTTTTTGGTGTTGCAGGATAAGTACTACATTACTTTCTGCTCATTACTGTACTGCTGTAATGATATTCAAGCAATTGCTGTGTCTGTAGTTGATTTTCCATAATTGTGCTTTACACATGTTCAGTGACACAGTTAGAATTAACACAATACAAAATGATCTTCACATACTTTTTGTGCATTCTGCAGTGTTTGAACGTGAAATAATTCATAATCAATGTGGTACACATCTTTCTCATTTCGTTCTCCTTTAACTCCTTTAACGGCTGGCCGCTGTGGCCGAGCGGTTCTAGGCGCTTCAGTCAGGAACCGCGCTGCTGCTGCGGTCGCAGGTTCGAATCAAGCCTCGGGCATAGATGTGTGTGATGTTCTTAGGTTAGTTAGGTTTAAGCAGTTCTAAGTGTAGGGGACTGATGACCTCAGATGTTAAGTTCCATAGTGCTTAGAGCCATTTGAACCATTTTTGAACACCTTTAAATAACATGTGCCAGTAGGTCCCACTACAATTCACCTTCATAAACACGTTTCATTTGTTACATGTATGAGAACAGTAAGATCGTGCAAATCATCATATTACAAAGTTTGAATGACCGATGAAAGGACCTTCTGTCATTTCACTAATTGTTATATGTCCTCGGTTTTGGTCAGGAGTACAGTTTGCATGATAGTCACAGAATATTGCTGAGATAACCGCTGTATTCGTGTTTATTTTTACAGAAAAGCGTAAATGTTGTTGAGTTGGGGCCACTTATCAAATGGTTCAAATGGCTCTAAGCACTATAGGACTTAACATGTGAGGTCATTAGTCCCCTAGACTTAGAACTACTTAAACCTAACTAACCTAAGGACATCACACACATCCATGCGCGAGGCAGGATTCGAACCTGCGACCGCAGCAGCAGTGCGCTTCCGGACTGAAGCGCCTAGAACCGCTAGCGACAGCGGCCGGCGGGCACTTAACAGTTAATTTATCATCGTATAGTTCGTTTCTGAGGTTTCCTGAGACCAAGAACTGAGATTTAAAGTATCACCAACTTCAGCACTAATGTCAGCCTCAAGCCCAACCATCGTATAAGTGAGTGAGAATACGTGGGTGTGACTGGAGGTTCTCCTGAGTTGCTTCTGTGTCCGATGAGCTGTATTAGTTTTAGTAAAAATAAGGGGTTGGCACTGGAGAAAGCAATCCACCCTTTCTTTGCTTTACTCTAATGTTTGATGGCTTATTTAGATGTTAGATTGTTCAGATGTATCACTGTGGTCATAACACACTAACTGAATCCTAAGTGAATTATTCAATGGGAGAAAAAAATCTGTTGTAAGTGGTGGAGGGGGAGCGGGGGGGGGGGGGGGAGGAGGATATGATAGATGCCAAACCATTCTAGCTTGTTCTCTCCCATTTATTTTTTTAATTATCCTATACAGGGGTGTCACAAGGAAGGTGATTGAATATCGATGGCTTTAATTGCTCTTTGCTCGAATTTAATCACTAGGTTAGTCGTACTTCATTTGTTCTACTCTCCAAGGTCTGTTAGTGGACAATGTTTGTGGGAGAGGCACGCGGGACAGGGAAGTTTTGTGCGAACTCCTCCGCCGAGTTCCGGGAAAGCGAGTCCAAGTGACAGTGATGGTCAGAAGTGGTTTATATCAAAGGCGTCCTCAGCAGCCGGTCACCATCGGCTTTCTCTTGGCCAGATGAAAGGCAACGATGATTGCATGGACCGCTGAGCGCGCCAACAAGGCGCTGTATTAATAGATTTACAACCCGAGGCTGTCATCCCGAGCGAGCGTCGAATCTTCCAGTGCGACGCCGAAGTGCCTATGTTAGGGCAGACGGGTGTTGTATCGATGCGTTCTTAGACTCGCCACTCGGTGACAGCAGGGTGTCCGCTAAGCTGGCGCCTCACAGAGTTTTCTATGTTGGATACGCCTCTTACACCGAGGTCCTCCCACGCACAACTTTAAAAAGCAAACCGATTGGCGGACAATCGGCTGAGGTAAGACGGAGCTGCTAATTTTTTGGCGTAAGCCCCGCAATTGTCGTAGGATTTTTCGTGGTGTTCCGGAAGGGTGATTGCGTAGCGGTTCATATAGGAGTGATTAGCGCTAACATCCTCGACCAGCTACTATTGGCAGTCAGGCAGCTTGCTGCCGTCTGTGCATCTCAACTTTTTGAAGTTTGTGTAGAGAACTGAATTTCCTAGTGGACTCTATTCTGGACTGCCGGAGAGCGAAGACAGAGAGTAGAGACAGGACATCAGGTCGCGTTAAGACTTCTCACTGTCCCAGCAACCCGTACAGACTTTTGCGTATGCTGATCTGGACCGCCGGTCAGCATAACCCGGTGTCGATACAATGACTTATCGGAACATCGTCCACGGCCTTCAGGCACCCTCTCAGCCTGCGTTGTAGCGACGTCTTTGCGATTTAGTTAAAGAAAGCGCCGCATTCTATGAATTGTTCAGGTTGAAACCGCTATTTCTAAATTGCGTCTTTCATCACTGAGTCCTAATAGTATGAAATCAACGCTAGAACGTCGACATTTTTATACTGCATAGAGTAACCGGTGTTGATGTAGTTCCCTATCACAGTAAATTCGTTGAGCAGCAATAGCCTATGTACCTTGGGAGGTCTGTGCATCTTTCATGGACTGTACGAGTCGTCCGCCCGATGTACGAAAGGCTACTCTCTCAATGGAGCTTGCAAACGGAACCGAAATATATTGCTGTCTTCAGCGGAGAACGAAAAATCACTTGGAATTTTGTTCTTGGTGAGGATCTGACCTATTTTTGTCGAAAGGATTGTCATAAATTACAGGAAAGTCACTGATTAAAATCGCTTTATGTCTTCTTCCTCGTTCCTTATGTTCCTTCTTCTTAGCGCCTAGCGCACTTGTGCATAATACCTACTTGCTTAAAAACCTCCCTTTTAGCGTAGGTGATCATTCTTCAGAGTGCTCTCATCAGCAATTTTATGCGTTCTGTGATCAAAGTTCTGAGAAAACTCATCGCCTCGGAAGGGTGGTGGCAGCTATTTGCACGTAAACGTAAGTTCGTACCAGTCGACTTCCAGTATACTGAATGCCCAAGGTGCCACCATCTTTTTGACGTACCAAAATATTCTAAACTTGAAGGCATCCCTCCTTTTCTTTTTCCACTGTAAACTGAATTTTTCCGTTGATGGAATATAGATGTCTTTTCCCCTAATTCCGAGACTATGACGGAAATTTAACGCTTGAACAGGACAGGTACCGCTATGGAACCTTCTTGTAAGAGAAATTCTTAACAGTGAGCTGTGTGAACGATAGATCATTCTCTCTTAGAGACAGAAAATCACCAATGAGATGATCCTCCAACACTGTATGGCCGAGGTGACGCAGTGGTAACACAATGGAAAGCGGGATTCAGATATCCGACAGACTATGTAGAATCACAGTTTCCATGGTATCCTCAAATGACTTCAAAGGAATGCTGTGATTATTCGATTCGTGTCCAACACAATCTTCATTCTCTGTCGTCCTCATCGTCTACAGTGCGTGAAAAACTAGTCTTCTTTATTCTCTTAAAAAAATCTTCTAGAATCACAAAAATTATAATACTCGTCTCCATAGTTTCCGCAGTTTTAAGTAAAGGTACGACATAGTCTAATATTAATTCAGTATGATATAAGTAGCTAAGGTACGCGCCACTATTTTCTTGTCCTTAGCATCTCTGGTTACTGACACTGATGTTCCGTGTTCGTTTCCCAGTTATCACTCTAAATATTTCTCACATAGAGAAGTCTGGAATGTGCTTCGCTCAACCCTATGAGGCCAAATGAGAACTGAATACATAATTAGCGGCATTTACACGCAAGCAGCCGATTAGTAGACAAAGACAAAAGCCTGATGTATCTCACACGATAGGGGTTTCAGAGGAGATTCACTTGCCGCAACGAAAGATTCGAAAACCTGTCTGGCAAAGCACACAACTCCTTTTCAGTTACCTAGCCTTATCAGTGTACTGTCCAAGGAATCGCAGTCTTTAGCTTTTGCTTCGACGAAAATTTAGCACAAGGTTAACTAATACAGTGTATTGACAACGCTTTTCAGATAATTAGCATTCCAACGATAAAGTGATAAATCTACATTGTATTCTTTTTCTCCGTGCGCATAAAATTTGACTCAAAACATAAAGAATGTCTATGCGAAATTCCCAGATACGTACTATCGTCAGACAGATACTGTTCAATACCAGTCTGCAAGCACTACAGTTTGCTTAAGTAGATCTTGAAATGAATATATAATTTGGAGGACTTTTTTAACGCCATACAAGGTTTACAAAACCTGTTGAAAGAGCACGAACCAGCTAACATTACGAAGAAGGAGAATTACAGTACTGATAACATATAACGCTCGAAAAATGACAGTGATTAATGTCATTTCAACTCAAGATATTATGCCATAATCAGCCTTTTCAGTGCCTTTAAGTGGCGGTCAGACGTGGATCAAGGGGGCAAACAAGAAGTTACTAACTTGGCGTGCATAAAGTCTGTCTCGTTCACTGAGTGCTATAAGGGGGACAATACTGAGATGACAAAGAGCCAAACGAAATAATTTTCTGTTTTTGTACTATAGGTCATCCAGCGAAGTTTGAGGGAGATTTTGCAGATGTATCTATCGTCTTACACTATTCTTTGGGTTCACCGGGGTGTACAAGAAAGTAACAACATAACTGCGATGCAAAGATTATAATGGAATGTGATCATCACGGCTCGTGATTAAATATTCCTCTCCTAGAGCATACACTAGGCTTAAATACTTCGACGTTTCTGGATGAAGAGAAACTTAGCTGAAAGAATAAGCACGGATTCATGAAACAGCTTAAGTGTGAGGCAACGCTTGCATTGTTTACAAGAGATGTCTTGCAAACAGGAGATGCAGATCAACAGGTAGATTCCGTCCTCCGAAATTTCTGAAAGGCATTCCATACTGTACCACATTGCTGAATAATAAAAATAACATAGAGTTACAAAATTTAGTTTTTTGTCAGGGCTTTTATTTATGATGGGTGATTTTTATGTATTTTTGTCTCCTGTTCATGAATCTGAAGTCAGATTTCATCACGTTAGTATTTTACGGAATTTCACTTTAAATATTTACTTAATGTACACTGATCAGCCAGAACATAATGACCAACTACCTACTATAGATATAAGCCTGTCCAGGCGACAGCAGCGTCACCTGGCCAAGGATGACTGCTAGTCAGACACACGCGCGGTGTACGGAGTATCAGTGAGTGTGCTGTCCGTGTGTAGAATCGGGAGGCGCGCGATCTATCTGATTCTGAGTTTGGCCGAGAGCAGATTGTGATGTCCAGGGGCTTCGCACGAACATTTCGGAAAATGTATGATGACTTGTCTGGTGTTCAATGAGTTCTGTGGTGAGTCTCTTCAACACGTGGCCAAAAGAAGGTGAAACCACGTCCAGAGGTCGTGGGGGCGGGCGGCCACCCATCATACAAATGTCGCACGTTGTACGCTGGCTGGGCAGGCTGGTAAAACAGGACAGGCGGCGAACTGGGGCTGAATTAACATGAAATATTAATGCTGGGCAGACTAAAAGAGTGTCTGAACACAGTGCAACGAACACTCCTAACGATGGGCCTCCGCAGCCAACGACCCATGCATGTGCCAATGTTAACGCCACGGCATCAGCAACTACGACTGACATGAGCACGTGACCATCGGCACTGGAAGTTGTCGCAGTGACAGAGAGTTGCATGGTCTGGTGAATGCAGATACCTCCCTCATTATGCTGATGGGATTGCGCGAATCCGTCGTCTTCCTTGGGAACAGCTCCTTATCACATGCACTGCGGGACGGAGACATGTTGGCAGCGGCTCCATTAACCTCTGGGGAACATGCGCTTGGGCATCCATGGGTCCAATGGAAGTTGTACAGGGCACCATGATGGCCATGGAGTATCGTACACTGGTTACAGACCACGTACACACCTCCATGACGATTATTTTTCCATACGGCAATGGCATTCTTCGACAAGATAATGCAACATGTCACAAGGCAAGGAATGTTACGGAGTGGTTCGAGGAACACAGTGGGGAGCTCCCTCCAGGGCCTCATTGCTTCCCTGCCACGACGCATCACCGCTGTTATCTGTACCAAAGGTGCACATACCGGCTATTGGGTACGTGGTCATAATGTTCTTTCTGATCAGTATATAAAATCAGTTTAGGAAATTTAGCGTGGAAAAGTAAGCATTACTATCTTGAAATGAAATAATTAAAGAAGGCAGTGTGTTCATCAAATTGTTTCTCAACATATGACATTATTTTCGGCGCGTGGTTAAGTCAAGGATACACATTTAATGGTTTAAACTCGCTTCCTTTTGTACAGAAATGTAATCTTCGAAATTTCCTTATGTGTTGCGACCATATTGTCCCTCTTCATAGTCCAGCAATACACAGTTAACGTCACAGAAATCCTTACCACCTGATAACGCCTTTCTATTTCTTTCGTGTACTGCGGGAACCGCTCCCTCGTTCTTCACTAAAATCTCTCGACTTTTTAGGGAAAACGTCGTGATGGCTGTGAAGAAAATGCAGCTTGATACTCAGTATTACAACCTAAATTTGTGATAGCCATCAACGCATCTTCCACTGATTTCTTCCAATCTGGGCGCTTTCTGTTTCCCAAAAAATGGTTTATCGCAAATCCTGAATCCTACCCTCGCCAAATCTTCAAATCTTACGTCTGTCGTTAGATTCTTTATTAATGGTCACTCAAAGATTTCTCCTTTCAGTTTAACAATACATAGGAAGTAAATTTCTGACAGATATACTTAAAACATTCGCCGTCTGTATTCACTCCCTTTACGAATTATTTCATAATCCTGATTTTTTGTGTACATGTGACAGAATGATTTTCTCTCGTATCACCAAACTTTTTCTGCTAACGTTCTTGTCTCTAGGTTTCAGATATGTTCTACCTGCTCATTCCATTCCAGTCCACTGCGACTCAGGTCCACGACTATCACACAGGCAGAGGATGAAGGCATATTTTGTGTAGCCTGACTGTTGTCCAAGAAGCATTCCTATAATCGTTAGAGCCCGACACACAACACATTCCTGCAATGAATACCTTATTGCCGTTAATACCATTGCAAGGGTTTCGTAGTTTTTATTCAAGACGTAAAGGTAGACCACTGGTATCAAACCAAACTTATTAGTAATGTGTAGGAGTATAGCTTTGATACCTATTTGGGTTTCATCTATAAATAACCTCCATTCTTCCTTGTTGTATGTGATTCTACATGTTTATGCTACTCCTTCAATGGTATTACAGTAATCAAGAGTCCCATCTTCAGTGAAGTACTCACGAAACTCCTCTTCTCTTGTTCGATATAAGGAGGATGATGTACCAGCGTTTACTCCTTGAAATGATAACCCAAAACTCGTGAAAATTTCATTGAGAGTTCCAGATATCTTACTGAGTCATTTAGTTCACGAGTAAACAGTTCTGGTTTCAGCTCTTCCGTGGACGCCGAAATTTCGTCGCCGTCTACAGGATCAGAAGATGGTGACGTTATTATGCTGACTGTAGATTTGTGGGTGGGTAGGTACAGGAATACTGGGTCCTAGTGGTACAGATGTGATGGCTGATTTCAGGTATGGAAATACAATGCTTTTAATATTTTTGTTACGACACTCAGCTTTGACCGTGCAGAAATCACAATCATCAATGTGGTTTGTTTGCTCTCACAACCATTTACTTAATCCCGTAACACACGTACAAAACTCACTGTGTGGTACGAATGTTTTTCTTGGTCTGCTAATATGGCACGAAAATAAGCTAGATAAGCTTTATTCACAGATGAGGTTAAGTTCTTACTTCTTGGTTATAAAGTAAAAGAGTCGTAGATGAAACAAAACGAGTTGGTATTATTTACACACTGTCGTATTGAGGAGCTCACCATCTGTCGACTGACTTAAATGCGATGGTAAATGTAAGAGTCATACACAAAATACTTAAAAACGAAACTAAGAAAACAGTAGTACCGTAGTGTTTCTGTCTGAACATGTTATCAGAATGTATCGATCATACTATGACTGCCCATTTCCGATTACTGTAACTTGTATTATATACCCCGCTGTACATTGTTACCCGCGCATTTTAGAAGAAGCAAGATTACGTAATTATGCAAAAAGTTTGTGGGTTAAAGGAAATCTGATACCATATTTGTAAACAGCTGTAAGAAACTATCTAAAAGCACCTATTTTCAAGCAAAGCTCCAAAATGATGTTACCCACTGTAATCAAAACACGATTGTAGATGGTACCTTCACAGATATGCTTCTAGCGCGATGAATTTTCGAAATTTTTAATACGTAGTTGAAAGAAGCATAATGTGACCTCTAATGCTGTCTGGGCTAACACAGAGTGTCGGCAGCACAATCAGATAGATTCATTACGATGCTGATGTCAACAGGAAAGTATGAAGTCAGACGATTGTAAGGAAATGCTAAAAGACTTGGACAAAATTTTCAATTGGTCTGAACTGCATTTATTTCTTTACATATGGATAAATGCGTATATGTGTTTACTTGACTTTTTCCGATAAAAATGTCAATCGAGAAGACGCGTAAAGCTTGTGAAATGTCACTTATGTGTCGGCGATGTGAATTGGCCAATGAAATTAAAGAATAACTCTGCCACTTGGTTTCCAACTAAGCAATGACACATACAGAATGTATGATAAGAAAATATTATAAAGAGATGGATATGCTATTCCAAAATACTTTTCTAAACAACCTTTCACGTACAGTAACATATTGTGAAAACCATGCGTAGAAGCCAAGTGACGTCACTTATCTAATATCACGGAACAACAAAACATTTGTAATAATTTAACTACGTAGATAATTGTCATATGTAGTAACACAGTTTCTTGGAACACTGTCCTTTGTGGTCTCGACAAAACGCTACCATTCGATATCTTTTGTGATTCGTTCATAGCATTTCGCTGTTGTAGACCGTGACAATCTTCTAGGAAAGCTCAAATTTTATTGAAGTAATGGTATTGGAATCATAATTAACAAAAATAATCAAAACGTTGTGCTGGATAATTTAAAAAATGCTACAAGAAGAGTAAAATTTAATGAATGGGAACCTAGATAGTTTAGATACTGTACTAGCATTCGAGGGAACACGGTTCAAGTACCCATTTGGGCATTCAGAGTTACGTTTCCCGTGGTTTTCCTAAATCACTTAAGGTTAGTACCGCAATAGTCCTGTTGAAAAGGTAATGGCTGAATTCCTTCTCTGATCCCGTGGTTTCTACGTTCCGTCATTCCGCCATAAAGTGGAGGAGTAGAGGTCTGTTTCGGATCTGACATTCTCGGGACTCAAAGAGATGAAATTTTTCGTTTTCCTTGGCTACGTAAATAGAACTGAAAAGAGCGCAACTTGCAATGGTTGGAAGCACCCTCTGTCAAGCGCTTTCGGAGTACAGATAGAGACGGGTCCTGTGCCAGGTGGGCGTCCAATAATGGACAGAAACAATGTCTTTGAAAACGACGCTATGCTATGAAAATAAACGTAAAAATCTAGAATAGGGCCAGTGGCGGTCGTACGTGTTTCGTGCAGGCATGTTGCCAGCGCGTGCCTTGTGGCATAATGGGAACAAAAGGAGGTGTGTGAGCCGTTTGTGTTACGCAGCCAATGAGAGTGCAGAAGACAGATAACGTGTTTGGAAGTAATACATCCGGAAGAAAGATTGCAACGTTGTTGCATATGAGATTATAAATTTAATGCAAGGACAGCGTCGCAATCCACGATATGTTCGAAAAAATAATGAAAAATTTATCTGCTCTCTGTTGCTATGCAATCGACCTGCGAGAGCACACAGAGTGAGTGGATCAATGTTTTTCAATTAATTCATGGTAAGAGGTAGACGGATCAATATTTTTAATTACATCATGAGAGGAGGTAGGTGGATCAATGTTTACTAATAAATCCAACATGCGACTCCATTATTAATAAACATTGAGTCACCTACCTTCTTCCGTGATTTAACTAAAAAGAAAAACTGTTTTTGCTATGCATACAATGAGAGAACAGCAGGCAGACGATGTGTTTCGAAATAATACATTCGGGAGAAAGACTGAAACATTGCCATGAAGTAGGATTAACAAATGCAATTGCTTCTTATTTGACTGCTACAGACAAGAAGAACGTGGAAGAAATTTTATTCATATGGGCTGTAGACTAATGCAACAGCGTGCAAACAACATATAAATGTATCTGACTCTTGTTGATTCTGCTTCCTCCATACACAATCAAAGAGGTAGTTTCCAAAGAAATTTTTACATTGCCTCGTGCTATGAAGGGATCTTTTAATGGAACGCATTTGTGCCTTCTGTAGTATTTGTGTGGGTACTTAGCTCGGGATGTCTGAAGGTCAGTTTATGATTTATTTGAAGGTGTTGGAAACTTTATTTCTCGAACATTTGTATGTTGACAAACAGTCGGAAGCAGCTCTTGTTCCTGTCAAAATATTTTCTGTAATAAGTTTCAGAGGGACTCCTTTTGAGTTCCTTGGCACAACACAAAAAAATCTTTTGTGTGTATCTCGCTGTATAGCGTCCAACACCCATCGTGCTATTTTCTTGTTGCCTCTGTCAACCTACTCCTTCCCGAACTGTTATTCGACGATCTCGACAATCTGTCCGTCGTCAGCTACTTTGTCATTCTATCTGAGGCAGATATCCATGCAAACCTCTCTACAGAATTGTTGCCAGTCGACCACAGTTTGCTCCGCTAAAACAAGCTCTCGAGATATAAATTTATATTCGCAATCATAAAGCCATAAGTATTTGAACTGCAAAATTGCACTAATTTGTAGCTTGCTGCTAGAAAACCACTCGCTGTTTTTGCTATGTTTCTAAACAACTCCATCAAAACACACTTGAGACTCTTTATGAGCTATTTCACTCCAAAATTAAATACACTTCCATGTCTCTACAATTAATCCGTGACGCATACACCAACGGACGACGTCGCCATGCAGAACTAAATCTGTTAAACAACTCCACTTCATACCATTTGCTACCATCACCATACAATACATCTTTCTAAACTCACTAACGCAACGAAAAAACAGAAAGTAAGACAATGGTTTGAGCTAGAAATACGTTGCTTCTCTTCTCGCCTCTGATTTGTTATTTGAAACCGTCATCCCATTGGCTACGCGAAACAGACGTATTACCAGCCTGTGAGACTGCTGTTGGTCTCGATCTAGACTTTAGCCACAATAAATCAGAAATGGCTCTGAGCACTATGGGACTTAACATCTATGGTCATCAGTCCCCTAGAACTTAGAACTGCTTAAACCTAACTAACCGAAGGACATCACACAAGACCCAGTCATCACGAGGCAGAGAAACACAATAAATCCTCAATAAATAAACAAATCACAAATGCTATGGATAATATACAAATGATTACTAGTGTATATAAATGGGTGGCTTATTGTAAACAATACTGATAATATAGCAGAGGATAAAACAAAAATGAGAGTAGAAATAAATGAAAATAAAATTTACTGCTTTCAGATCATTAAAATTATATGTACGTATGTATTGTGAACTTACACTCTGTCTGGCAACCGAAAGAGAAGAAAACGGCGAGTATCTTGCAGTCACCAATGACGGTACTTGAACAGTTACACAGTCAAAATGTAGTTCTCAGAATATTTTTCCAAAAAACATTAAAAAGTCTATGATAATTACACAAGCTCGATTCACAGTCGTGTTCACGTCGCTAAGCAACTGTTTTCGTCGATCAAAGATGTTAGTCTAAGTCAGCGAGTTAACCGTAGATACATACAGATCGCGCATACCTCTTGTCTCTACAGTGCTCGTATTTGAAACCAGCATCTAAAAATTTACACGCGTGGCGGGTGGAGTTGACCTTGTCCATGTTATTATGAGCTGTGAGAATCAGAGAAGACAGCCGCAGTTTATCTCATTTATAGCTGAAATCAAGCACTGATTTTAACGACTGAGTGACATGCGACGCTATGTTTACAAATGTAGAGCTGCAATTACGGAAATTCCTGCGAAATTTTCGATACTGGTACGATAGTTAACGGTGTCACAATCATCCGAGTAAAACCGTAACAAACAAGCTTTACAACATTGTGTTTAAATTTCCTTTGGTGTGTATTTTTTAGAACAGACAGAATTATCGTTTCTTCTCTGAATTTCCCCTTTTTTTATGTACACCGTCCACATCTGGTTCATCACTTTTGAAAAACTGTAAGAAAATATCCATTTCGGTAGAAAATATTTCGCTTTGACATTTTCTCAATAATACAATTTTTCTGTTATCAGAAATAATACAGTTTTATCTATCATACGCTATCTTTAAACAAAATTGATGCTTACGTGTTGCGACTGTTACTAAATGCAACACTGTTACTGAACCATTACTAGAAAACGAGGCTAAGTATATATGAAAACGTTGGTTTTAAGAAAACCATTATGGTAAGTCGGATAATTTAACATTTTGTGACTTTAAAACCCTCGTCATTTATGGAGTTTTGCATCTGAGGAGCAACATAAATACCAGGCTTTTGCATTGATTACTCACACAAAACAACAAAAGTTCGCTAGTAATATCTACAGTTATGTTCACTACATTCTGCTACTGAAGTTTTGCTCTCAATATCCGAGCGATTAATGCTTTAATAATAGGAGTTCTTATTCAAGAACAATGGTACTCCTCTTAGGATTTTGGAGAAACTAATCAATGTCTCGAATGTAGTTTCAAACAGAGTTAACTGGAAGTTGAAGCGATTAAGTCTTATGCCCGACAATTTTCTTTTTCTTGCGTATTCATGTGAAACAGTACACACTCTTTTTTCACTAGATAATAAATCACCAGGCAAATTAAAAATTGCTGGCACATTATCTGGCTTCAGTTTTTATCCGACACAAAGAGTTGTGTCAGAACATCCAGGGGAAAAAGCTACAGGGAACACTTTGTGTTTTTGTTCAGCGTAAATTTTTTCTTCTTGTCATGGTAAGGGTCGAAAGATGCTTCATCAGTGGCAATATTGTTATCAGAAGGCCTACGTAAAAAGAAGTACAGAGAGGGTATCGTGGACAGTAGAGAAATTAAGAGTTAGTATTTTATAAATTTGCATATGAAGTTTTGTGAGAACGGTTTGCAATGAGTAATATTCGTCATAAATTCGTGACATTTGTACATAAATATATTTTCTTAAATAGAAAACCATTTGCATCTACTCCATAATGGCGTCAGTCTTCAGCTTCAGCCAATATCTAATTTAAAGTTTTCATCTTGAAAAACATGTTAGAAAAATTTTTGCGTTTGGAACAAAATGTTACCTCGTTTTAGATGTTTTTTCTTGCAATCAGTCGCTGTAAAAAACTTGAACGTTATAATAAAAACATTGTGGTAGAAAACGCTACAGTTAAGAAAAACTGACGATTAGCTTATAAGACACCTGGTAGTGGTATTCAGCCGTCAGCTGATCGAGGCACTGCCGGCCGCTGTGGTCTCGCGGTTCTAGGCGCTCAGTCCGGAACCGCGCGACTGCTACGGTCGCAGGTTCGAATCCTGCCTCGAGCATGGATGTGTGTGCTGTCCTTAGGTTAATTAGGTTTAAGTAGTTCTAAGTTCTAGGGGACTGATGACCACAGATGTTAAGTCTCATAGTGCTCAGAGCCATTTATTTTTTTGATCGGGGCGTTGTTTACAATATAGTGATATCATGCGCGTACTATCTCATTTAGGTCTACGGGTAATACCGAAGTAATTCGATACTTGGTTCTTTAGGGGCTGAATCTTAACGAAGGCAATCCAGTTTTAGAAATTATTACATTACTGAACGGATGTATTTATGAACCATTTATGTGAAACTGTTCCAAGTTGTTGACAGCTATTTGTGAAAGCTAGTAAATCTGTTAGGTTTTACTCAAGCAAAGTAACGAACACTTGGCTCTAGTCGATTTTAATTCTGTTTTTGAAAAATAGGTAACACGTATATCTATTGTCATAATATAAATTGTCTTGTAGCAATTTTGTATGGTAAATGTACATGGTTTTTATGAAATTTACATTATTTTAGTCAGCAATCTTTCTTATTTTTACTACAAAATTCCATAAACAAGAGAGGAAAAACGTTGATAGTTTCATGTGACATAGGTAAGGGTAAACGTACGCGTTCTCGGTTTCAGTAAATATTAAAAAAAACTAATGGCAGTGTTATAAGAGTTACGCTCGAAACACTTAGTCTGATATCTCGGTAACATTGAGTAAAAGTTTCATTGTCATTCGGTTATTATTAGAGGGGTAATTAAAGTTTTCCTCAAAAATAACTTTGCATACTTTTACCCCATGCGGTAGGTAAGGGTACGCGAGCCTCGGGCAAAAGTACGCAGTGCAGGATTACGAATAAATACTTGGAAAAGCAAATTAGGAACTCTTTAATTTTCAGCAGATTGATGTAATGATGTGAGGGTAGGGTCGAGAAATATTTATCGAGGGAAATCCAGTGATACAGTATTGGTTATTGTTCCTGTAATGAAAAAGTATTTGTGAATTGGTCGAGGTGATCACTATCTTTGCTGGTTTTAAGACTTTTCTTAAAGCAGCCTCCGAAAACCAGGTAGCTTTGGACGCTTGCCGTGTTGAGCGGTCATTTTCAACACGGCAAAGAGCTTGACAGTAGAGGGACTGAATTAATGATTGCCGAGCTGATGTTCTTGGTCAGTTTCTGGATAAAAATGCTACTATAAAATATGTGACTATATTTGAAGTGTGTCTGAGAGGTAGGTATGTCCGGAAAAACCACTACCCAATGAAAAAAAAAACTACAGGAAAAAAAATAATTTAATCTCTCTAAGGTGAATAATGAGGCATCTAAGGTACACAAACACCAACAAAATATGCTTGAATAAGCTAGAAAGGGTAAACGTTCGCAGACACTTTCTTGATGGGTTAAAAGCACAGCCTGGGAACTACTGCCCCAAAAGACCCGCGTACTTTTACCCCATTCCGTCTTTTTCTTTTTCGGCAGTATATAGATGCTACACATCTAAAGTCGGGGAGATCAAGGAGGATACTGGGAGATTACAGCCGTCAGTTCCGGTACCTAGTTTATATAATTTTTAGGTACATTCATGTTCTCCTAGCGCTCAATAAAAACTACGCAAAGTTTACGTCGAAAACGTACAAGCGTGACTAACTGTATTTTTGCAGTGTCCGACTGCCACGAGGTACGTAACGTATAATTGGCAGACATCTGTGCAGACCATGACACAGGAATTCCAAACTGCATCAGGATCCACTGTAAGTGCTATGACAGGCTGGAGGTGAGAAAACTTGGATTTCATGGTCCAGCGTCTGCTCATAAGCCACACATCACGCCGGTAAATGTCAAACGACGCCTCGTTTGGTGTAAGGAGCGTAAACATTTGACGATTGAACTGTGCAAAAACGTTGTGTGGAGTGAACAATTACGGTACACAATGTGGCGATCCGATGGCAGGATGTGGGGATGGCGAACGCCCGGTGGACGTCATCTCCCAGCGTGTGTAGTGTCAACAGTAAAATTCGGAGGAGGTGGTGTTATGGTGTGGTCGTGTTTTCATGGAGGGGGGCTTGCATCCCTTGTTGTTTTGCGTGGCACTATCACAGCACAGGCCAGCATTGATGTTTTAAGCACCTTCTTGCTTCCCACTGTTGAAGAGCAATTGGGGGATGGCGATTGCATCTTTCAACACGATCGAGCACCGGTTCATAACGCACAGCCTGTGGCGGAGTGGTTACACGACAATAACATCCCTGTAACGGACTAGCCTGCACAGAGACCTCACCTGAATTCTACAGAACACCTTTGGGATGTTTTGGAACGCCAATTCCGTGCCAGGCCTCACCGACCGACATCGATAACGCTCCTCAGTGCAGCACTCCATGAAGAATGGGCTGCCATTCCCCAAGAAACCCTCCAGCACATGATTGTACGTATGCCTGCGAGAGTGGAAGCTGTCATCAAGGCTAAGAGTGGGCCAATACCATATTTAATTCCAGCATTACCGATGGAGGGCTCCACGAACTTGTAAGTCATTTTCATCCAGGTATCCGGATACTTTCGATTACATAATGTATATTGCTGACCATTAAAACTGCAACAGTAGAAGGACTGCAAATAAAAAAGTTCCACGTTTTATGCATACACACTGTGGTAGGAAGAATACATGATTAAATTTTTAGGTGACTTGGGGTAATCAAGTTGAAAAATGTAGCACATGGAGATGCAACCTGTGACAACAACAATAGCTCTAACCCGTTTGTGCATAGAGTCGTACTAAGCTTGGTTGACAGACGTTGGTTCGTGCTTCCACGTTGCTGCAACTCTGTTCCAAAATTCATCAGTCATAGAGGTTAACGAGTGACGGAATGCCCGTGTAGCGGCAACCCAAGACCAAGTGATTTCAAAGGGTGAGAGATCCTTAGAACACTCTGGGAGGATATCGAGGTACGGCACGATAACGCTGACAACATGCGTTTTTACATTGTCCGCTTCAGCTATGACGTCACTGAAACCTTGAAGACAGGGCAGAGCCGTCAGTTTTAACACGGCAAAAACATAACGTCTGATGTCCGAATTACCGGCTATGAGAATAAGATGTCTGATTTTATTGTCCAACAAGTGGACTACCAGGCCAGGTGCCAAGCATGTTTTATGATGACGAATGTAACCTGGAACATTGGTTCTCCACGGAGCTTCCATGTACGAATAACTCTACCATGATTCTGTACGCAGAACCGCCTGGAAAGGCGACGTGGCCCCACTTCTGTGTGTTGTTTTCGTCAGACAAACCACTTTTTGTACTCCTCTTTCTGCTGCCATGTGAAATGGAGTCCCAAGAATGATAAACGTGCTGGCATTACGCAGTGGTATAGAGGTCGCCGTGTTGTCCATGTGAATACTTGTGTTGCTGCAAATTAGTCCGTTCCCTGTATGAAGGCCTATGTTGACCCTGAGCACTTTTTTTTCATTCTTTGTTTTCTCAAGCGGTAGGCTCGTGGAGCCTGCATAGAGTTGCGTATGGACCCCCTGAAACCATTGATTGCTTATTCTCATGACAATAGAGAAATCCCGACCAACGAGAGCTACAGAGTTGTAATAGCATAAATCAGAATCTGAGCAGACCACGGTTACCCTTCACACTCGTCGCATAACATTATGTTCTCATAAACAACCAAAATGTAAATGCTAGTTTTGAAGGAGAAACTCATAGCGTAATCTTTTCTAATATACACATCGTGTTACTCTTACATGCACTTTGCCGTGGGGCTGAAATGTTGCTCATTTCCATACCCAAGCACGTAATACCCTTCGAGACGTTTGTCGAACGCCGTCTTCATACTACTGCAGTTGTAATGACCAGTAGTCTACAAATAACAATATTCAGTTCCACACTTCATTAGTAAGTCAGAATCCACGAAGCGGATAAACGTACAATATTCTGGAACTCGCAAGCGTTTCCTATGTTAATAAGACATAAGGTAAACATCTACTGGTACAATCAAATACAGCATATTATCAAAAAATAATAATGTGGCCTTGTTTTGTCTACTTAAAAGACACTTAGAAGAACCTCAAAGAAAGAAGTCGTGTCTTATCAGGATAGGCGGTGGAATCTGTTATATTTCTACAACACGGAAGTACATTTGGTTAAGCGCCGTCGCAAATGAGAAGCGTGATTCTTCTCGCGGTTTTGTTCGGACTTTCACATACACTGAATGATCATTACTGCTCGGGCAGCATAAGTCAAGGATCACATAGAGATAAACATTTTAATTTAGAAGTAACTTCGTAGACATTCAAATCGCCACTTACCGTTTATTATTGGATAAATCAATTTAAACGCTTTTGTATGAGCGCTGCAGGTGTCATACGTTCCAAGTGACTGATCGACTTTATTGAAAGGAAATGATCTGTAGAATCCATGGTAAATTGGTATTGTGGTACAAGATCGTAGCAACAAGACTAGTGAGACTGTTGAGACGGCCGGTCGAAGTGGACGTGCGGTTCTAGGCGCTGCAGTCTGGAACCGCGAGACCGCTACGGTCGCAGGTTCGAATCCTGCCTCGGGCATGGATGTGTGTGATGTCCTTAGGTTAGTTAGGTTTAACTAGTTCTAAGTTCTAGGGGACTAATGACCTCAGAAGTAAAGTCCCATAGTGCTCAGAGCCATTTGAACTGTTGAGACGTTAGGCATCCCATAATATCCTAAATGAAGTTGTTCACATCATATTTTACACACACATAAATGAGAAGCCTCATCCAATTCAAAGAACTAGTGCTCCATTGTCTAATAATTATGCCTCCTATCACAGATTAGTATAATATATTTAATTACGGTTCCAGTGATAGTAATCACATGCCTACTGCATACTTAACTGACAAATCGATAAATCTGACTGTAACAGGGAACAGATTGTTCCATCTCATTATAATTAGTTTGCTCCGTCGCATTATATTGATTACTATAGATGTTTGAGATTCTTTCATCATTTTTCCAAATTTAAGAAATGTTATAACTCGAGTGAAGAAATGGGCTACCTGTTTATTTAATGCATAATTACACATATGCACTTTCTTTCCTTAATCCCTCTACGTTGCTTTGGATTAATTAACTCTGAGTTTGTATTAAGAGTTGGTCTGCTGATAGTGGCAAGGCAGAGATGTGGTCACTCTGTAAGTTGGTTGGTGTCAACATAAATTTGGGGTACGGGCAGCGATGACGCACCTGTTTGCCAGGGTAGTTCGGGGTTGGTAACAAAATCAAATGGCTCTGAGCAGTATGGGACTCAACTGCTGTGGTCATCAGTCCCCTAGAACTTAGAACTACTTAAACCTAACTAACCTAAGGACGTCACACACACCCATGCCCGAGGCAGGATTCGAACCTGCGACCGCAGCAGCAGCGCGGCTCCGGACTGGAGCGCCTAGAACCGCACGCCCACCGCGGCCGGCAGTTGGTAACAGGTTCTCCGCTCCCCCAGGGCGGAGGAGAACGGACGGTGAGGGCCGCCATGACACAGACTGTCTGGGGGAAGCTGCTGAACTGAGTAGACGGAATCGAGAGCGATCTCCGTCTTAGCCGCCAAATTTTTTTGTGGGATGATGTATAATTTATTATATTGCTATTAATCCGCTCTTTTTCAGGATGGAAGTAGTTAGCATGTCGTTACGATCATTCATTTTTCTTTTTTTAGAAATTTTGCCTGTAAAATTAAAATTTTCAGTTACGGTTTCTTTTCCAGAGGTGAGCATGGGGGCACACGTTATCCATTTGTAGTAATGCAATCACTTAGTGCCTTCAGCACATGAGAGCAGTAAAACTATCAAAAAATCATATAGTTCCACTTTTAGCAGCAGCGTTTTGCAGTTTTAAATTTCTTCCTGGTCTTGCTAAAGCAATATGGGGTATCACCCCGCCTAGGTAGCTTAATAGGTGGTCGTTACTGCTGTTGAAAAATTTAGACGATGATTCTGTCTGAAACCTGCTAGGATATGCGTGTGTTTTGCGTGAGTTACTTAAGGTTCTAAGCGTGTGACGTAATTTTTTTGGCAAATTCATAAAATTTGTGTACGGATCTTTTGATTCATGACTATCTTCATTTGCAAGCAGCAACCTAGACGAGGCTCCACGTCCTAACTAATTCCAAAATAATAGGTTGTGCGTGTGAATAATTGCGTAGATTGAAAACAAGAATGAACAGTAGGGTGTGTACAAAAAAAAAAAAAAATTGCCGCTGGTGTCGATCACCTACGTGGTGTCGAATTGCACCGCCACCGTGCTACCAGCTCTGGAAAATAGTGAAGGTGAGGATGCTTGCGTGTGCCGTAAATTGTTAATTTGCATGTGCCAAATTTTATAGGATGTTTTATTTTTAAAGAAATTGTTTTTTTGTGTATACGAGAGATGTTTGTGTCTGCTTTGGTGAAATCTGCACCCAGTTTACCTGGAAGCTATCTACCCACTAAGCCCTTCGTCTTCCATCTTGAACACATTACCGACACTACCCATCCCCTAGTTTCCCGCCTGCTCACTGGTGCTGGTACTCTCCCGTGCCTCCATCACCAAACTCGCCCATACACCTCCACACACTCCACGTCCTCTTCCAGTGTAATCTTAATCGCCTTCCCCACCCCAACCATGAAGTCCGTCCCAGTATATACCATATACACTGATCCTACCAGACGTAAAAGAACCCTCCTCACTTCCCCAGTTTGTGCTCCCTTCGTCTCCACTCATTTCCACCCACATGCTAAGGCTTGGCCCATAACAGCATCGCTCTTCAGTCTCCGAAATCCCTGCTCCAACCATCCGCCGACACAAACACCTCCTTAGCAGTACCCTAACTGCTACATTCCGCTGATACCCCTCTCCCTGGCAGTCTAGGCCCTTTCAGCATTTCACTTATGTATGTCTCTATCTTAATCAATCAACACATCGACTCTTACCTTTTAACTTACGCAGCTGTCAGTTTTATATTTTGTGTAACACTCATTTACCATTTCATCTGTGTCAATATTTTACTCACTCAGCATTTCAGCCTTTTATATTTTAACTTATGCAACTGAAAATCCGTCTTTTTAATTTGTAAATCTTCATATTGCCAACCGCCATGTCCAAATTTATGTTATTTTTTAGAACTTTTACTCTCATATGGCCGAAGAGCGGCGACTTGTATCCCCTGACAACCCACCCTACCGAGCATGTGAGGCGAAGGGGATGAAATGACAATTAAAAAATAAAATGGACAAGATATTAACTAAAAGTACCTTCCAACATTTCAAGAACGAGAAAAAAACTACGATCAGAGATACTTAGAAAGATTTACGAGAGAGGAACACAGCTGAAGTAAACATTAAAAACAGAAAAAACTTGAAAAGCAAAATGAAAAATCTCTAGGGTTTTCAGTAAAACGAGAGGAAACGTGAAAGAATCTTCACCAACAAACAAAAACAGCAGCAGGTATAGAGAACTTCGTTCGAACGAACAACTCTTCTAATTAATGGTTTTATGTCTTCCGCAGGTGGCCAGATTCAACACCTGAAGGAGTAAACTCATATGAGAAAACAGATGGTTAATACGTACACGAGGTTGTGCTTGGTAGGTGAGGCAAAGAAGAGAAACGCAGATGGAGCGAACTGTAAAATTATATTAGTAAGTTCTTAACAATTTCATTTACAGTAATCGTGTTTAATTAGCCACCTACAATTTGGCAGACTAGTAATAGGATTTTGTAGTAATTTGAATATTTGCGTTTTAAACACAGCTGTAGCCCATCGTCTTTTGGAATTGAAGTGCTACGCTGGTGCAGGATATGTAGACGCTGTGTCCAAGGACTCGAAATCCGCGTCAGCCTGGAGTGTAGGCAGGGCGTAAATTTTGAACAAAGCGACCTCTAAGCGCGCTCGCTTGTGAGTCGGGAGGCGCGCGTCAGAAATCGGCCTCCTCGGTGTGTGGGCAGCCACTCAGCGACGTATCGGCAGCTGGAGTGACACTGCCTTCCTCCGCGCCTGCGACGGCGGAAATATTTGAATGGGCGCAGAGCGGCAGGCGCCGTAAAGTCGGATTGAAGTGCTCCAGTCCATCACCGCCGGCGCGCGCGATGCATGAAACATGCCGCCCACAATGGCCGCCGTCTCTCCCGCAGTTTACCGGCCCCTCTTCTCGTCTCTGCGTCCGCCGCCAGGAGCGCCACAAGTCTCTCACTCGAAGAAAGCTGGCGTCGCGCTGCCCTGCAGCCGCTGTGTGTGTCTTCAGACGCGCTGAAATTCTGTTTGAAAGAGGACTTATCCTACTCTATACTGAACACTGCTATTCCGTCACTCTTGTACACAATAGTATCATCCCTTCAGTTTCTGCATAATTTCTTTCGTCTTTTGTAGCTGTTCAAGCGTGGTGCAAAACTTCAACTGATTCTCCTGCAGAGACAGAAGGGATGATACTATTGTGTACAAGAGTGACGGAATAGCAGTGTTCTGTATAGAGTAGGCTAAGTCCTGACACTTAAATCTATACTCGATGTTAACAAATTTCTCTTCTTCAGAAACGCTTTCCTTGCCATTGACAGTCTACATTTTATATCCTCTCTACTTCGACCATCATCAGTTATTTGGTCCTCAAATAACAAAACTGCATTACTACTTTAAGTGTCTCATTTCCTAATCTAATTCCCTAAGCATCACCCGACTTAATAAGACTACATTCCGTTATCCTAGTTTTGCTTTTGTTGATGTTCATCTTATACCCTCCTTTCAAGACACTGTCCATTCCGTTCACCTGCTCTTCCAAGTCCTTTGCTGTCTCTGACATAATTACAATGTCATGGGTGAACCTCAAAGCTTTTACTTCTTCTGCATGGATTTTAATACCTACTCCGAATTTTTCGTATGTTTCCTTTACTGCTTGCTCAATATACAGATTGAATAACATCGGGGAGAGGCTACAAGCTTGTCTCACTCCCTTCCCAACCACTGCTTGCCTTTCATGTCCCTCGACTCTTATAACTGCCATCTGGTTTCTGCACAAATTGTAAATGGCCTTTCGCTTCCTGTATTTTACCCCTGCCACCTTCAGAGTTTGAAAGAAAATATTCCAGTCAACATTGTCAAAGTCTTTCTCTAAGTCTACAAATGCTAGGAACGTAGGTTTGCCTTTCTTTAATCTATCTTCTAAGATAGGTCGTAGGGTCAGTATTGCCTCACGTGTTCCAATATTACTACAGAATCCAAACTGGTCGTCTGTAAGGAAATCGCGTTATTATTTTGCAGCTGTGATTTATTAAACTGATAGTTCGGTAATTTTCACGTCTTTCAACACCTGCTTTCTTTGGAATTGGAATTATTATATTCTTCTTGAAGTCTGAGGGTATTTCGCCTGTCTCATACATCTTGCTCACCAGATGGCGGAGTTTTGTCAGGACTGGATCTCCGAAGGCTGTCAGTAGCTTTAATGGACTGTTGTCTACTCCCGGGGCCTTGTTTCGACTCGGGTCTTTCAGTGCTCTGTCAAACTCTTCACGCAGTATCATATCTCCCATTTCATCTTCATCTACATCCTCTTCCATTTCCATAATATTGTCCTTAAGTACATCGCCCTTGTATAGACCCTCTATATACTCCTTCCACCTTTCTGCTTTGACTTCTTTGCTTAGAACTGGGTTTCCACCTGCGTTCTTGATATTCATACAAGTGGTTCTCTATTCTCCAAAGGTCTCTTTTATTTTCCTGTAGTCAGTATCCATCTTACCCCTAGTGAAATAAGCCTCTACATCCTTACATTTGTCCTCTAGCCATGCCTCCTTAGCCATTCTGCACTTTCTGTCGATCTCATTTTTGAGACTTTGTATAACTTTTGCATGCTTGATTTACTGCATTTTTATATTTTCTCCTTTCATCAATTAAATTCGATTTTTCTTCTGCTACTCAAAGATTTCTACTAGCCCTTGCCTTTTTACCTACTTGATCCGCTGCTGCCTTAACTACTTCATCCCTCAAAGCTACCCATTCTTCTTCTACTGTATTTCTTTCCCCCATTCCTGTCAGTTGTTCCCTTATGCTCTCCCTGAAGCTCTGTAGAACCTCTGGTTTAGTCAGTTTATCCAGGTCTCATATCCTTAAATTCCCACCTTTTTGTAGTTTCTTCAGTTTTAATCTACAGTTCATAAACAATAGATTGTGGTCAGAGTCCACATCTGCCCCTGGAAATGTTTTACAATTTAAAACCTGGTTCCTAAATCTCTGTCTTACGATTATATAATCTATCTGATACCTTCTAGTATCTCCAGGCTTCTTCCATGTATACAACTTTCTTTGATGATTCTTGAACCAAGTGTTAGCTATGATTAAGTTATGCTCTGCGCAAAATTCTATCAGGCGGCTTCCTCTTTCATTCCTTACCCCCATTCCCTATTCACCTACTACGTTCCCTTCTCTCCCTTTTCCTATTCTCGAATTCCAGTCACCCATGACTATTATATTTTCGTCTCCCTTCACTATCTGAATAATTTCTTTTATCTCATCATACAGTTCATCAGTTTCATCATCATCTGCAGAGCTAGTTGGCATATAGACTTGTACTACTATGGTAGGCGTGGGCTTCGTATCTATCTTAACCACAGTAATGCGTTCACCATGCTGTCTGTAGTAGCTTACCCGCATTCCTATTTTTTTATTCATTATTAAATCTGCTCCTGCATTACCCCTATTTGATTTTGTATTTATAACCCTGTATTCACCTGACCAAAAGTATTGTTCCTCCTGCCGCCGAACTTCACTAATTCCCACTATATCTAACTTTAACCTATCCATTTCCCTTTTTAAATTTTCTAACCTATGTGCCCGATTAAGGGATCTGATATTCCACGCTCCGGTCCGTAGAACGCCAGTTTTCTTTCTCCTCATAACAACGTCTTCCTGAGTAGTCCCTCCCGGAGATCCGAATGGGGGACTATTTTACCTCCGGAATATTTTACCCTAGAGGACGCCATCATCATTTAACCATACATTAAAGCTGCATGCCCTCGGGAAAAATGACGGCTGTAGTTTTCCCTTGCTTTCAGCCGTTCGCAGTACCAGCACAACAAGGCCGTTTAGGTTAGTGTTACAAGGCCAGATCAGTCAATCATTCAGACTGTTGCCCCTACAACTACTGAAAAGGCTGCTGCCCCTCTTCAGGAACCGCACGTTTGTCTGGCCTCTCAACAGATACCCCTCCGTTGTGGTTGCTCCTACTGTACGGCTATCTGTATCGCTGAGACACGCAAGCCTCCCCACCAACGGCAAGGTCCATGGTTCATGAGGGGGAGGACATAAAGAGCATTAAACGATTAAAAAGTGTCATTCCATTCACAGATGATCAGCATCAGTATTAAGTGTGATCCCCAAGAGCCCAAATAAATTCTTTGGATGATTGTGATATGGACGCAATAAGCCTCCAAATGTAATCTTGAGGAACTTCTTGGCATACTTGAACATAATGCTATATAATTTCCCGGAGAATACTGGGTGTAGGCTGGTACGAAAGTGCAGGGTGTACGTAATAAAAGTTGCAGTTTCAAAACACTTTCAGAAGGATGTAGGTTGCAGTAAGTACTGGGAGGTGAAGGAGCTTGCACAGGATAGAGTAGCATGGAGATCTGCATCAAACCAGTCTCAGGACTGAAGACCACAACAACAACAACAATCAAAACACTGTAGAAATAGAACCACTGCTCAGAATGGGTCAGATTTCAACAGCATATTATTGACGCTTGGGGAAATACCAAGATGGGAAAAAACAAACGAAAATTTGACCAATAGATGGCGCTAAAAGTGTCAGAATATGCACACCAACAGACGCGCTGCACACGGCTATTTCTCAGTTTGTGCCCGAGATGCTCAACGTGATTTTCTCCGTGAAAGACCACGAGTTTCTGGGTTTTACAAGAACGGTGACTATGCGCCAGTAGCCCTGCAGAAGTTCCTCACACGGATGGGTCTGAAAAGAAGTCATTGATTCGATGTCTAAAAAGAGTCTGGAGAAAATGATTGCAATAAAAAAAAGACAGGTTCTTCTGAAGTGCAGTATGGTAGAGGGAGGAAAGAAGTTGGTCCGCCGTCTGTCGAAGATGTTGCCACAGCATTGCAGAAGGGGTCGCGCAGTGATGAGCAAACATGCAGTGCGCAGGTAATTGTCCGAACTTTGGACATGCGTAAAATCCTACAAAACATACTGCATTGCTCTCCGTACAAAATCACTCATGTTCTGGAGGTGCTCCCTGCTGACATGCCACCCTATGCCCTCTCTATAATTTCTTGCTCGCGTAGAAGTGGACAATGAATGGCCATAGAACGTTCTGTGGACAGACGAAGCCCTTTTCCATCTCTAAGGCCATGTCAAAACGCAGAATACGGGCAACGGAAAATCCGCACGCATATCAACTGGTACCACATCATACCGCCGAATCTTTTTTTCGAAGAGAAGAGCCCTGTGGGTCCTGTTGCCTGTACCGTCACTGGTAAGCACTGTGAGAGTCTTTCGCGCACCAACGTCGTTCAACCATTCAAAGGCGTGGATATGTGGACAGGAGCACTTTTATAGAAGATGGTGGTCCTCGGCACACTAAACAGCCAGTAAAGCGGTTGCTGCAGAAGACTCGGAAGGACTGAAATTGTCAACTTTCATTTGCCGCCGGCCGTTGTGGCCGAGCGGTTCTAGGCGCTTCAGTACGGAACCGCGCTGCTGCTACGGTCGTAGGTTCGACTCCTGCCTCGGGCATGGATGTGCGTGATGTCCTTAGGTTAGTTAGGTTTAAGTAGTTCTAAGTCTAGGGGACTGATGACCTCAGATGTTAAGTCCCATAGTGCATTGAGCCATCTTGTTATTTACCTATAGCCTGTCCGTCCAGATCACCTGATCCCAGGCATCGTTCAGCAGAGGATCCACTCGTTTCGCATGCGCTGATCTTTCCCAAACTGGGGTAGCGTATTCAGCAACCGAGTAGCAGAGTGCAAGTGCCGACGTACGTAAAGTACGGGATGCCTAAGACCCACCCCGGTTAGCCAACTTTATTTGCTTAGTGGCATAGCTCCACCCAACATCAGACGAGCTATAGCAAGCGAAGCAGAGCGCCTCAAGCAGCTGCGCGACCAGCGCCATCCTCTCTTCGGACAAAACCCTCCACACACACGTCTAAAATCAAGACGGAGTTTCCTCACCTCAGTTCAACCGATCGAAACCTCAAAACAAAAGGCCAGATTGTCAAAATGGAAAGCAACACTGCCTACGGGAGACCAGGCACCTCTAATCTCACCCAACGAACAATTGGCCTCTGGAAATGAACTAAAATGGCCATTATGGAGAACCCTCAACCGACTACGAACTGGGGTGGGCAGATGCAACGTAAACATGTGTAAATGGGGATACCGAGACGGGACGGACAGACCCAAACAATGGACCACCTCCTGGAATGCAGCAACATGGGGGAAGTGTGCAGGAAAGAAGATCTGGCAAACGCTACGGCAGTGGCAGTTAAATGCGCTGAATTTTGGCGGGACGTGATATGATATACACTCCTGGAAATTGAAATAAGAACACCGTGAATTCATTGTCCCAGGAAGGGGAAACTTTATTGACACATTCCTGGGGTCAGATACATCACATGATCACACTGACAGAACCACAGGCACATAGACACAGGCAACAGAGCATGCACAATGTCGGCACTAGTACAGTGTATATCCACCTTTCGCAGCAATGCAGGCTGCTATTCTCCCATGGAGACGATCGTAGAGACGCTGGATGTAGTCCTGTGGAACGGCTTGCCATGCCATTTCCACCTGGCGCCTCAGTTGGACCAGCGTTCGTGCTGGACGTGCAGACCGCGTGAGACGACGCTTCATCCAGTCCCAAACATGCTCAATGGGGGACAGATCCGGAGATCTTGCTGGCCAGGGTAGTTGACTTACACCTTCTAGAGCACGTTGGGTGGCACGGGATACATGCGGACGTGCATTGTCCTGTTGGAACAGCAAGTTCCCTTGCCGGTCTAGGAATGGTAGAACGATGGGTTCGATGACGGTTTGGATGTACCGTGCACTATTCAGTGTCCCCTCGACGATCACCAGTGGTGTACGGCCAGTGTAGGAGATCTCTCCCCACACCATGATGCCGGGTGTTGGCCCTGTGTGCCTCGGTCGTATGCAGTCCTGATTGTGGCGCTCACCTGCACGGCGCCAAACACGCATACGACCATCATTGGCACCAAGGCAGAAGCAACTCTCATCGCTGAAGACGACACGTCTCCATTCGTCCCTCCATTCACGCCTGTCGCGACACCACTGGAGGCGGGCTGCACGATGTTGGGGCGTGAGCGGAAGACGGCCTAACGGTGTGCGGGACCGTAGCCCAGCTTCATGGAGACGGTTGCGAATGGTCCTCGCCGATACCCCAGGAGCAACAGTGTCCCTAATTTGCTGGGAAGTGGCGGTGCGGTCCCCTACGGCACTGCGTAGGATCCTACGGTCTTGGCGTGCATCCGTGCGTCGCTGCGCTCCGGTCCCAGGTCGACGGGCACGTGCACCTTCCGCCGACCACTGGCGACAACATCGATGTACTGTGGAGACCTCACGCCCCACGTGTTGAGCAATTCGGCTGTACGTCCACCCGGCCTCCCGCATGGCCCACTATACGCCCTCGCTCAAAGTCCGTCAACTGCACATACGGTTCACGTCCACGCTGTCGCGGCATGCTACCAGTGTTAAAGACTGCGATGGAGCTCCGTATGCCACGGCAAACTGGCTGACACTGACGGCGGCGGTGTACAAATGCTGCGCAGCTAGCGCCATTCGACGGCCAACACCGCAGGTCCTGGTGTGTCCGCTGTGCCGTGCGTGTGATCATTGCTTGTACAGCCCTCTCGCAGTGTCCGGAGCAAGTATGGTGGGTCTGACACACCGGTGTCAATGTGTTCTTTTTTCCATTTCCAGGAGTGTATATACTATGTTTGTCTTTATATTGTAATGTGACTCCCCATTTTGGGTTTGTTTTAGTTATACATATGTGTATTGTATTTGTATTTGTGTGTACATGTAATATGTGGGTTGTCTATGGCTTGGACACGATTAAATGAATAAATAAATAACCTGATCCCAACCCGTGTGACTGGGCGCTGTGGAACCATCTGAAAGATGTTGCGTGCAATGCTCCAAATACGAATGTAGCTGAACTAAACGCACGCATTGCGCAACGCATTCTGAACGTGAGGCATCGAGGAAAACAAAGGTAACATCTCGCGTTCCCCAAGAAAGTGTTATAGGCCCTCCGCTGTTCCTGATCTGTATAAACGATTTAGGAGACAATTTGAGCAGCCCTCCTAGATCGTTTGCAGTTGTTGCTGTTATTTACCGTCTATCATGGTGATCAGAACAGCAAAACCAATTGTAAAATGCTTTAGACAAAATATCTGCCCTGTGGAAAAAGCGGAAATTCACTCTAAATAATGAAAAGTGTGAAGTTATTCACATGAGTACTAAAGGAATCCGCTAAGTCTCGGTTACACGATAAATCACACAAATCTAAAGGCCGTGAATTCAACTAAATACATAGGGATTACAATAAAGAATAATATAAACTGGAATATCACATCGATAAAATGTGGGAAAAGTGAAACGAATACTGCATTTTATTGGCAAAACACTTAGAAAATGCAACGGATCTAATACAGACACTGCCTAAGTACACTTGTCCGTCTTCTCCTGGAGTAATGCAACGCGATGTAGGATCTGCATCAGATAGGTTTGAAGGGAAACACTGAAAAGGTACAAAGCTTCTTTTTGCACTATCGCGGAATAGGAGAGAGAGTGCCACGGATTTGATACGCGAATTGTGGTGGCAATCATTAAAACAAAACCGTTTTTTACTGCGGCCTGATCTTCTCATGAAATTTCAATCACCAGCTCTGTCCTCTGAACCAGAAAATACACTACTGGTCATTAAAATTGTTACACCAAGAAGAAACGCAGATAATAAACGGGTATTCATTGGACAAATATATTATACTAGAACTGAGATGTGATTACATTTTCACGCAGTTTGGGTGCTTAGATTATGAGAAATCTGTACCCAGAACAACCACCTCTGGCTGTGATAACGGCCTTGATACGCCCCGGCATTGAGTCGAACAGAGCTTGCATGGCGTGTACAGGTACAGCTGCCCATGCAGCTTCAACACGATACCACAGTTCATCAAGAGTAGTGACTGGCGTATTGTGACGAGCCAGTTGCTCGGCCACTATTGACCAGACGTTTTCAATCGGTGAGAGATCTGGAGAATGTGCTGGCCAGGGCAGCAGTCGAACATTTTCTGTACCCAGAAAGGCCCGAACAGGAGCTACAGCATTCGGTCGTGCAGTATCCTGCTGGTATGTAGGGTTTAGCAGAAATCGAATGAAGGGTAGAGCCACAGGTCGTAACACATCTGAAATGTAACGTCAATGCGAACAAGAGGTGACCGAGACCTGTAACCAATGGCACCCCATACCATCACGCCGGGTGATAGGCCAGTATGGCGATGACGAATACACGCTTCCAATGTGCGTTCACCGTGATGTCGCCAAACACGGATGCGACCATCATGATGCTGTAAACAGAACCTGAATTAATCCGAAAAAATGACGTTTTACCATTCGTGCACCCAGGTTCGTCGTTGAGCACACCATCGCAGGCGCTCCTGTCTGTGATGCAGAGTCAAGGGTAACCGCAGCCATGGTCTCCGAGCTGATAGTCCACGCTTCTGCAAACGTCGTCGAATTGTTCGTGCAGATAGTTGTTGTCTTACAAACGTACCCCTCTGTTGACTCAGGGATCGAGGCGAGGCTGCACGACCCGTTACAGCCATGTGGTTCAGAATGGCTCTGAGCACTATGCGACTTAACATCTATGGTCATCAGTCCCCTAGAACTTCGAATTACTTAAACCTAACTAACCTAAGGACATCACACAACACCCAGTCATCACGAGGCAGAGAAAATCCCTGACCCCGCCGGGAATCGAACCCGGGAACCCGGGCGTGGGAAGCGAGAACGCTACCGCACGACCACAGCCATGTGGATAAGATGCCTGTCATCTCGAGTGCTAGTGATACGAAGCCGTTGGGTTCCAGCACGGCGTTTCATATTACCCTCCTGAACCCACCGATTCCATATTCTGCTAACAGTCATTGGATCTCGAACAACGCGAGCAGCAATGTCGCGATACGATAAACCGCAATCGCGATAGGCTACAATCCGACCGCTATCAAAGTCGGAAACGTGATGGTACGCATTTCTCCTCCTTACACGAGGCATCACAACAACGTTTCACCAGGCAACGCCGGTCAACTGCTGTTTGTGTACGAGAAATCGGTTGGAAACTATCCTCATGTCAGCACGTTGTAGGTGTCGCCACCGGCGCTGACCTTGTGTGAATGCCCTGAAAAGCTAATCATTTGCATATCACAGCATCTTCTTCCTGTCGGTTAAATTTCGCGTCTGTAGCACGTCATCTTCGTGGTGTAGCAATTTTAATGGCCAGTAGTGTACTTTGTTGACGCCCACTTGTATAGGGATAAATGGTCATCATAATAAAATAAGAAAAATCAGTGCTCAGATTGAGAAAGATTTAAGTCTTCGTTTTACTCGCGTGGTGTTCAAGACTGAAACGGTAGAGAAATGGCTTGAAGGTGGTTCGTAGAATGCTCTGCCAGGCACTTCACTGTGAATTGCTGAGTAATGATATATATGTATATGTGTGTATATGTGTATTTATGTATATCTATAGATTTTTACAAATCCAGTAACTGCACACACCGTGTTTCCAGGAGTTGGAGAGGAACAGGTGCTTCCTATCGATACTCATCGCTGAATAAGGCAGAATGATAGTAAATGAAATTACGTAGCAGCACGTTGAAAATCTGAGCATCGGAAATTGAAGACTGAAACTCTTCTAATTGGGCAACTTCGGTTTTGTAAACGAGCTCGTGATAGTAGCGTCTAGATAACAAATTTTTGCTCGTCAGCCGATAGTTAACACCCGTTATAAAAAAAATGTACACGTTGGGAAAAGTACAACGTGGGCGTAGCACAGCTGTAGTTCAACTACACCACCAGAAGTCCGGAGATGTAGCGTGGGTCGTACGCGGCCGTAAACGGCAGGGTCAGAATACAGTACGCACACGAGCCTGTGGAACGCTAAGCTGTCGTAATACCTGGGGCTCTCGAGGCGACCTTTTAGTAACGTGTACCACGAAGTCGGATCTCTTTGATCCCTATGTTTAAACCCAGATTTAAGGCAAAAGTAATATGAAATTCTCAATTTATGATATAACATTTATTTATATATTATTTTACTGTTGTTTAAGTCCTAGTTTATTTTATCGCAATAAAGAAAGCCTGCAGCATTTTGATATTTATCACACAAAAGCTCGTAATTTTGTGTGGTTATTTTAATTAGTACACATAAATGAACTATTATAGTACTGAATTTTACATTCTGAAAAATTATATAATCTCTGTAGCAAATAAATTTCCAAATTCGAGGGTTTAAATTTACGCATACAAATTCCACACGATAGGTACAAATAGAAAGTCTGTCAAATTGACGATCATTGCTGGGAACTACGTTTTTCTTATCACCACTCAGAACACAATTTAAGTATTTCATTAACACTTTAAGTATTTCATTGAAGAAACAGACAGATCCCCAACACAACTTTCATGAAATTCTTTCTCTGAATGATACTCTTGTTCGATAGCAGAACTGTGATCACTGGCTAATGTAAAATCGTCGTCTTTTTCGTTTATTTCTTCATCCATAGCCGCGCGGGGTAGCCGAGCGGTCTGGGGTGCCTTGCCACGGTTCCCGCGGCTCCCTTCGTCGGAGGTTCGAGTCCTCCCTCGAGCTGCCCTTAGCGTAAGTTAGTTTAAGTTAGATTAAAGTAGTGTAAGCCAAGGGGCCGATGACTTCAGCAGTTTGGTCCCATAGGAACGTACCAAAAATTTCCAAATTTCCTTCATCCATATCACTGACACTTTCCTCCATAGATCGACTAACAATTTCATCAACTCGGGAAAGTTAAAACTGACACACTTGTGAGAACACATTTTGAGCTATAGGGTACCGTACCGAAGAAAACAGGTACGTGTTTCACGAGGCGCGGTCTAGGAGACTCCAACACCTATCAATAGCTCCTGCCAACTATAAACACAAAAGGCGATAACGTAACCAATATCAAAACACCGTAGACTTTGCAGTTTAAGGAGGGTACGGAGAGTATAGAAGCATTCCACCACAACTGACATTGGGGAGCGAGTTCGAAAATCTTTGCGCGTTCTGAGAGACCACACCTCGTGAGTTGGGTTAAAGTGCAGCTGCTCACAGACGTCCAATGCGGGCTGTAATTATCATGTGGCAGTGAAACTTGGTTCTTATGCGTTAATGAGGAAACGACTTACGCTGTTTCAGTTCCAGTTTTGGCCACCAGGTCCAAACCCGGCAGTCTGAAAACCTATAGAAAACCTATAGAAAAGTTTCCGTCTGTAATGCATTACGAACGATGTTGTTGTTGTTGTTGTGGTCTTCAGTCCTGAGACTGGTTTGATGCAGCTCTCCATGCTAATCTATCCTGTGCAAGCTCCTTCATCTCCCAGTACCTACTGCAACATACATCCTTCTGAATCTGCTTAGTGTATTCATCTCTTGGTCTCCCTCTACGATTTTTACCCTCCACGTTGCCCTCCAATGCTAAATTTGTGATCCCTTGATGCCTCAGGACATGTCCTACCAAGCGATCCCTTCCTCTAGTCAAGTTGTGCCACAAACTCCTCTTCTCCCCAATCCTATTCAATACCTCCTCATTAGTTACGTGATCTACCCACCTGATCTTCAACATTCTTCTGTAGCACCACATTTCGAAAGCTTCTATTCTCTTCTTGTCCAAGCAACTTATTGTCCATGTTTCACTACCATACATGGCTACACTCCATACAAATGCTTTCAGAAACGAGTTCCTGACACTTAAATCTATTCTCGATGTTACCAAATTTCTCTTGTTCAGAAACGATTTCCTTGCCATTGACAGTCTACATTTTATATCCTCTCTACTTCGACCATCAAAAGTTATTTTGCTTCCCAAATAGCAAAACTCCCTTACTACTTTAAGTCTCTCATTTCCTAATCTGGTTCCCTCAGCATCACCCGACTTAATTCGACTACATTCCATTATCCTCGTTTTGCTTTTGTTGACGTTCATCTTATACCCTCCTTTCAAGACACTGTCCATTCCGTTCAACTGCTCTTCCAAGTCCTTTGCTGTCTCTGACAGAATTACAATGTCATCGGCGAACCTCAAAGTTTTTATTTCTTCTCCATGGATTTTAATACCTACTCCAAATTTTTCTTTTGTTTGCTTTACTGCTTGCTCAGTGTACAGATTGAATACCATCGGGGAGAGACTACAAACCTGTCTAACTCCCTTGCCAACCACTGCTTCCCTTTCATGTCCCTCGACTCTTATAACTGCCATCTGGTTTCTGTACAAATTGTAAATAGCCTTTCGCTCCCTGTATTTTACCCCTGCCACCTTCAGGATTTGAAGGAGAGTATTCCAGTCAACATTGTCAAAAGCTTGCTCTAAGTCTACAAATGCTAGAAACGTAGGTTTGCCTTTCCTTAATCTTTCTTCTAAGATAAGTCGTAAGGTCAGTATTGCCTCACGTGTTCCAACATTTCTACGGAATCCAAACTGATCTTCCCCGAGGTCGGCTTCTACCAGTTTCTCCATTCGTCTGTAAATAATTCGCGTTAGTATTTTGCAGCTGTGACTTATTAAACTGATAGTTCGGTAATTTTCACATCTGTCAACACCTGCCTTCTTTGGGATTGGAATTATTATATTCTTCTTGAAGTCTGAGGGTATTTCGCCTGTCTCATACATCTTGCTCACCAGATGGTAGAGTTTTGCCAGGACTGACTCTCCCAGGGCCGTCAGTAGTTGTAATGGAATGTTGTCTACTCCCGAGGCCTTGTTTCGACTCAGGTCTTTCAGTGCTCTGTCAAACTCTTCACGCAGTATCGTATCTCCCATTTCATCTTCATCTACATCCTCTTCCATTTCCATAATATTGTCCTCAAGTACATCGCCCTTGTATAGACCCTCTATATACTCCTTCCACCTTTCTGCTTTCCCCTCTTTGCTTAGAACTGGGTTTCGACCTGAGCTCTTGATATTAATACAAGTGGTTCTCTTTTCTCCAAAGGTCTCTTTAATTTTCCTGTAGGCTTTATCTATCTTACCCCTAGTGAGATAAGCCTCTACATCCTTACATTTGTCCTCTAGCCATGCCTGCTTAGCCATTTTGCACTTCCTGTCGATCTCATTTTTGAGACGTTTGTATTCCTTTTTCCCTGCTTCATTTACTGCATTTTTATATTTTCTCCTTTCATCAATTACATTCAATATTTCTTCTGTTACCCAAGGATTTCTACTAGCCCTCGTCTTTTTGCCTACTCGATCCTCTTCTGCCTTCACTACTTCATCCCTCAGCGCTACCCATTCTTCTTCTACTGTATTTCTTTCCCCCATTCCTGTCAATTGTTTGCTTATGCTGTCCCTGAAACTCTGTACAACCTCTGGTTTACTCAGTTTATCCAGGTCCCATCTCCTTAAATTCCCACCTTTTTGCAATTTCTTCAGTTTTAATCTACAGTTCATAACCAACAGATTGTGGTCAGAGTCCACATCTGCCCCTGGAAATATCTTACAATTTAAAACCTGGTTCCTAAATCTCTGTCTTATCATTATATAATCTATCTGATACCTTTTAGTATCTCCAGAATTCTTCCATGTACACAACCTTCTTTTATGATTCTTGAACCAAGTGTTAGCTATGATTAAGTTATGCTCTGTGCAAAATTCTACCAGACGGCTTCCTCTTTCATTTCTCTCCCCCAATCCATATTTACCAACTATGTTTCCTTCTCTCTCTTTTCCTAATCTCGAATTCTTGTCACCCATGACTATTAAATTTTCGTCTCCCTTCACTACCTGAATGATTTCTTTTATCTCATCATACATTTCTTCAATTTCTTCGTCATCTGCAGAGCTAGTTGGCATATAAACTTGTACTACTGTAGTAGGCATGGGCTTCGTGTCTATCTTGGCCATTATAATGCGTTCACTATGCTGTTTGTAGTAGCTTACCAGCACTCCTATTTTTTTTCATTATTAAACCTACTCCTGCATTACCCCTATTTGATTTTGTATTTATAACCCTGTATTCATCTGACCAAAAGTCTTGTTTCTACTGCCACCGAACTTCACTAATTCCCACTATATCTAACTTTAACCTATCCATTTCCCTTTTTAAATTTTCTAACCTACCTGCCCGATTAAGGCATCTGACGTTCCACGCTCTGATCCGTAGAATGCCAGTTTTCTTTCTCCTGATAACGACGTCCTCTTGAGTAGTCCGCGCCCGGAGATCCGAATGGGGGACTATTTTACCTCCGGAATATTTTACCCTAGAGGACGCCATCATCATTTAACCATACAGTAAAGCTGCATGCCCTCGGGAAAAATTACGGCTGTAGTTTCCCCTTGCTTTCAGCCGTTCGCAGTACCAGCACAGCAAGGCCGTTTTGGTTAGTGTTACAAGGCCAGATCGGTCAATCATCCAGACTGCTGCCCCTGCAATTACTGAAAAGGCTGCTGCCCCTCTTCAGGAACCACACGTTTGTCTGGCCTCTCAACAGATACCCCTCCGTTGTGGTTGCACCTACGGTACGGCTATCTGTATCGTTGAGGCACGCAAGCCTCCACACCAACGGCAAGGTCCATGGCTCATGAGGGGAGGCGAACGATACATGGGCAGAAAAGGTCAAACAAGTGAGACAGGCATAATAACGATTTGTTGAGTATGAGCACTGCAGACGTCTACGAGATGCTGTACAGCGCCAGATTTACATCTGGTAGCCAAAATTGGAACTAATTTTTTCCAGAGTAAATCGGTTCTTCATTAATGCATTATTTACCAAGTTTCTCTGTCATGCGATAATAATATCCCACACTGGACCTATGTGAGCAGCTGCACTTTATTTATGACCAGCCGGTACTTCTTTGCCAGTTTATGACTATGAGCAGTATTGGATATGGAAAACGAACATGTGTCCGGTCAGTGTATAACACTACCGGCTGTTACCACATGAGCGATTCGCCTATAATGTTACTCCTGCCGGAGGATCTGTAGTTGACCATGAGGGTGTGCTAAAGGTTAAGATATCGGATTACTTTTTGTTACTCGAAAGTTACGTTTGACACGGAGCAGTAGTTGAATTAGCGGGAATGGAACAAAGGTTACAGTAGTTTTAAGCAAACAGAAATTTTGCAAAAAGGAGGACAATCGTCTTCTTAATTAGGTAAAGTGGTACCGAGTTGTTATAATGTTTGTTACGAAAATACTGTATATGATTTTACTTGGTACTCAAATCTCTTTTGCAAATACTACACGAAATGGTACGACAATCTAGCAAGTATGTTGAGGCAACAAACTATCTCTCAGTAACGTATAACATTCAAAGCAAGAAATCTAATATGCATTACACAGGGCCACTACATAAAGGAGAAACACAACTAATTTGGACTTGAGAAGGTTTTACCACTTTACATTGCAAAACATTGACATAAAAATAATTTTTAAATGGTTGTACTGAATGATGTGATTACTATGTTTCCAAAGGTAACACATAATTCTTTTCATTTAGTAGAGCATAAGTGAAACAATCGGGTCGTGAATCTATTACATTCTGAACAAATTATAGCGGGTTCATCTTTAAAGAACACAAAATTTATTAATATTTTTGCTGCACTTCACTAGCACTTTCAGCGTAATACTGATTGTAATACTGGCGCAGCATTAACATGGGGACCAGAAACAGTTCTGTCTCTTGAAAGGAGTGAGAACAAATACTTCAGGCAAGTCGCACTAAAGACACACTTATAAACACAAATACATGAATAAAACAACAATTCTACAACCCCATGAGGCAGGTAATCATCATGTAGGCCCTTGAACTGTTATTACCTGTAATCACTTTTGATGATCACTCTTTCATTGAATTACTTTTAGAGATAAGAAATATTTTGGTAATAATGGAAATGAAATAAAGTAATTAGTTCTTTGCTTAGCTTTCACTCTTTTGCAAAACTTTAACTATTCACCTATGCAAATCACGTGGAGTATTTCAGAAACAAAGCCAATTGAACGCTTAAGAAATTTACGACTCCACAACAGTTAATGATCACTTATAAAGCTGCATATAATCAACGCTTCAGTAACAGGTCATTAGGATATACTGCATTACTAGAATATGGTTACTGTTCAGGTAAAATGAGAAGAGATGAATTAATGTTATCAACAAAAAGTTGGAAGTAAAGAGCTTATTATTTACATCTGAAGCAAATAACTGGTCCACGGAAACAACTATAATACCAAACTTTTACTTAAGCTGAAGGTGGTTGCTGTCGCGATCTTCTGTGGCTAAAGTAAAGGCGGCAAAAGTAATCATGGCTCTTGAAGAATAATTCCTCTGAAAATTATCTTCTTGGCCTCGTATTTTGATGATCCAGAGTTAACCAATAAATGTAATTACTTAATACACAGGACACGTAAGTTTGCACTTATGTGAAACCTGGAGGAAAGTCCCTCCGCTACGAAGCGCGATAGGCAGGAATACAAAAGCTGGATTTTGGGGTTATTTAACCAGTAACGTTCCACATACGAGGCATAATTAGTCTTGCTGCTTTCCTTGCCTGCTTCAGCATAGGAGATGTGAACAATTTGTAAGTTAGCCTCCGACTGTATAGTGCCACAAACATTCCTAGCGTTTCTACCACCAAATCGAACTTTTCTATTCCTGCCTATCGTGCTTCGTAGCGGAGGGGCTTTCCTCCAGGTTCTATATAAGTATAAACCTACCTGCATTAACCAGTTCTACAAATACTATCTTACTAAGTTCGTATTTTAACAGAACATAATTTCTTTTAATTCATGCACAGATTAAGTTTTGTTAGATAAATTTACTGAGAATATGAACAAATATTTACATATGATGTAAACCAAAGAACACAGTGACACAAATATCACATATGCATAAGACAAAACATAAGTTACATGAAATAGGTAAGTCGACGTCGCAAGTAAGCGTTACAAGTTGGCCGTGTCCATATAGGCAGTAAATCAGAGGGTGCTGACATCTATAGTGGTGCAGCAACCCTCGGAAGTGCACGGTGTAGTTTATATTGCGTTGTAACCAAGCACTGTCAAAAGATATTACTTCACAGTGTTTTCTTATTTTGTATGTCCTACTGTACTTAAGCTGCGCAAAAGTCGATTATCACGTGGAACTCACATTATCTGATGTTGTTAATGATATCCATGAATTGAATAGGTCTGCTAAGAGAAAATGGGACTGACAGATGGAGTGAGCCATTAATGAATCAAACAGGTTTCTTCCAAACTATGCCTAATAAGTAAGTAAACAATATTTAATTTGTGAAAAATTATTGAAAATACGTGTTCCTGAATAACTTTCACCTTCTGATTCGACTTAAGTATCTTAAGCCTTTGTGTAGATTGTTCTTACTGGCAGTATACGATTTGTGAACTGCACAAGTGGTACAATTCCTCTTTTCGATGTCTCGATTATAACATTATTTATGTCTTATTGTAATTGATTTTCAGACATTAGGGCAAATTTCCACTGTTTCCTTCTTTAGCAGCTGAAGGCTGTGTACAATGGAAGCAAACTGCTCAGCAACGGTTCCATCCAAATCAGAGCCTTTTCTATGCCGGGCTGGGTACTGGTCATCTTGGCCTTGTTTCTGTTTCGCTGTTCCGTTTCAATTTATTGTTGGTTACTGATATCGTTATCCACTCTTTTCATAACTCTCTACATTTACCTCTACTTAGTGCCATATTACACATTTTTACAATAGTGGAAATCAGTATAAAGACAGGGCTGCTACGTAAGTAATACACGATGTGTGAAGTACAAATTACTTTTTCTGAATTAGTAGGATTACTGCGGTACAGGTTACAGGTTTCCACATAGTCCACCCACTACATACATATGTTTTGCTTTGTAGTGTATGTCGCCTTGAGTCCTTATACATTCTAATCCTTTCTGCCTCTAGTACCTCAGTGTACATACTAGAGCCCACTCTAGTATTCACCCAAGCTGTGCATGATTTACCTTTAGTACAGAATGCTTCCTAAATCATAACACTTCCATCGCTAAAATTTCTGCTCATTGTTGCTTGTTACTCTACTCTCAGATCATGCCAATAATTTTGAAATCCATCCGGACCATTCAGATTAAACTTCTCTCATCGCTGATGTTCGCTTTATCCCATTCTCTAGTCCACGACATATGTTTATCAGCAAAATCCAATCTAGCCTATTTTTGTTTGGTTGTTTGAGCAAGCTTCTGCCGTCGTTTCTTGAATGCAAGATCTTTTAATTTGACAAAATTTGCCCTACACGTCTGGCAGTTATTGGCAACTGAAAATCAGCAACAAATTGAGAAGAATAACGGTTTTGGGCCCTTGCTTTGCGCAAAAGTGTCCGTTTCGATGCTTCAAATAATTTACTACTTTTCCCATGTTTCCCGTTCTGTCCATCTCGAGCGCTGAATCTAACGAAATTATAAATCGCTGTACTTGGATGATTCATCTTCTCAGCGATTTGACGATTAGAGTGTCCCATTTCCTTCCTCGCACCTATTTTTGTTTTTTCATCATGTGACGACTGTTTCCCATGTGGCATTATCAGAATCGTTGTTTATGTACACAATACACACTGTCACTAATTGTGTGTTTTTCCAATCTGCACAAAAGGCACGTACGCAAAAAGGCACGTACGCTATCTCTAACGCCGAACAAAGCCGTCTGCATTTATATCGAATTCCACCCACTACCACCTGAATCGCTGATGACTGCTTTTGTCAGTACGTTGGATCTTATACTATTGCATATACATTGCGCGCAACTGTTCCAACCGACAATGTTAATTTTCCTACAGATATCCATGCCTTTATGCTGACTTCCACAACTGTATGTTCGTAAGTACCCTTGTCTGGAACCGTAGGCGTACTTTGCCTCATATTCTTTTAATACATATAACGTTGTTATTTTCTTTTAGTTACTTTTCTGCACTGGTTACCTTTCCAGCGGAATAATTTTTCTTCCTTTTATACTATACGCTATTAAGAATTGAATATTCTTTGAGACCGTTCAAATGCCACTTCAGCTCGTTTTAAGTACACACTAAATATTCTTTCTTTAGTTTAAAAAAGCTGTACCTTCTTGAAGTCTGTGCGCTGGAGCTACTATGAAGGCCAATTTACAAGCTTTCCGAAGTTTACAATAAAGAGTTGTCCGTATTGGTCATCGACGTTACCAAATTATCTTGGCCATGATACACCAAGAGAAGTAACAATGTTGTTAAGACACCTATGAACTATCAGAGTCAAATCCCAACCCAATCATTTAGATTTACCTTCCTCATGGCTTTCGTAAATCGCCTGAGGCGAACACCTTCCTTCCGCATGCTTGTAAAATCCGATTTCGTTCTTTTTAGCTAAAAACATTGTTGTCAACGTTAAACTGTAACCTTGCTTTCTTGACCATGAAATCAACTGATAGTGACCGATACTGTTAATCTCACAATGAAAGTTGGCTTTAGAAAAAGAGAGAAGGAAAACGTAGAGCTGTCAGTATGAGACATGAGAGGTTCAACACTAGTTGACGGTCACCATTATCTGCTTTTTCTGGAATATTAGCCTATCGTTCTGCAGTCAAGGGAACTTCCGAAACCATTATACAGCTGATTTCATTCTATCATTCGAAAAAATTCCAGTTCTTTGACACTACACAACTGATATACTGAAATACTGATGGAACTAGAGCGGAACTTCTACGTTCCCCGCTAAACAAGTATGGCCCGCCAACGTATCTGATTTCTGCGTAACAGGAGAGAGTGTTGTAGCTTGGAACACTTCTCAGAATTTCCCCTGTAGTCAGCATTGAACAGAAGTTTAATATATTTTCATATTACACTTAAAAATGATAGCATTAACTTCATGTGAGATGTATGCCACAGACTTCTTTTTAATTACGAAAATTACTCCGAAAGAATTAGGCTTTTCCAAATGTGGAAACATCTTCCAAGATATGACATAGTCATGTACCTGGGAACAACTACGCTATTCAAATTTGAAAGTTTTGCAATCGAAAAAGTCTTGTCAATACTGTATTTAATAAGCTATGTGTCCCATTACTACTTTGCTAGGTACTAATAACAAGTAAGTGAAATCAAATTAAAGGGAACTATTACCAAAATACAGTTACGAGTTAAAACATTTTTAAATCGAAGCCACTGGAAAGTAGGACGAATTTCTGCTTTCGAGAGAGGGTAAATTGTTAAGACGTTATAGAAACTCAATGCGTTTGCAAATGTTAAACAAACGTCCTGTTAAGATGGCGCACGACTGACGAAGTATGGCTTAACCGTCCAAACCTTATGCAACTTGTTTTAAAAGTATACTAAACTTTACTCACTATAAAAATCTGTAACCGAAGAATTAACGAAGTCCTCCAAATATATTTAACATATTATAAGGCACTTAAATATGTAGGACTCATACCACGACGGGTGTTCAACAAGTAATGCAATACATTCTTTTCTCGGCCAATTTCGGTTGAAAAAATGAGGAATTCGTTGTGAAACATCATAGAATATTCCCGCTTCAGCCCCTACAGTTTCATGAAGATCCGATAGGTGGCGGCGCTCTAGGTAGCTTTCAAAATGGTGTCTGTAATGGAGTTGCATTCGGTGAGAGCTGTCATTGTGTTTCTTTTTGCAGAAAACTAAAACAACACAGATATTCGTAGGCGCTTGCATAATGTCTACAGAAACCAGGCAGTGAAAAAAAGCACGGTGAGTCGATGGGCAGATCGTCTGTCATCATTGCAACAACGTCGCGCAAACCTGTTCGAAGTCCCGCATGCCGAACGGCCACATACAGCTGTGACTCCTGCACTGTTGGAACGTGCAGACATTCTCATTCGAGGTGATCGACAGAATACAATCAAACACCTCACTGATCAACTGGATGTCTCTGTTGCTAATGCTGACACACTCAAATCAGTTCGGTTGCTCAAAGATGTGCACCCGCTGGATTCCTCGCAGGCTGTGGCTAAGCCATGTCTCCGCAATATCCTTTCTTCCAGTTGTGCTAGTCCTGCAAGTTTCGCAGGAGAACTGTGAAGTTTGGAAGGTAGGAGACGACGTATTGGCGGAAGTGAAATTGTGAAGACGGGTCGTGCGTCGTGCTTGGGTAGCTCAGTGCTGGAGCACCTGCCCGCGAAAGGCAAAGGTCCCGAGTTCGAGTCTCGGTCCGGCACACAGTTTTAATCTGCCAGGAAGTTTCAAAATCAGCGCACACTCCGCTGCAGAGTGAAAATTTCATTCTGGAAACGTCCCTCAGGCTGTGGCTAAGCCATGCTTCCGCAATATCCTTTCTTCCAGTAGTGCTAGTGATGCAAGTTTCGCAGGAGAACTGTGAAGTTTGGATGTTAAAAGACGAGGTACTGGCGGAAGTGAAATTGTGAAGACGGGTCGTGAGTCGTGCTTGGATAGCTCAGTGGTGGAGCATCTGTCCGCGAAAGGCAAAGGTCCCGAGTTCGAGTCTCGGTCCGGCACACAGTTTTAATCTGCCAGGCAGTTTCAAAATCAGCGCTCACTCCGCTGCAGAGTGATAATTTCATTCTAGATGCATGTTGCTAAGTAATGACAGAACAAGAAAGTAATCAGTTGGCTCAGAAGACAGACTGGAGTGAACGTACATAACGCGAATGAAACTGCGGTAGGCAGAACAATCACCCATTGTCAGCGTATTATCCACACGAGAGTATTAGGTTCATTCCCTTAGATGTATAATGAATACCGACGCTGGAACAAGGTAACAACGCCGCGTTGGGAGAAAAATTCAGTTCATACCTTTAGCATCAATAATAGTATTTTGTAAAAACAGTCTCTGTCTTAACTAGTGTATTTGCTCGATCTTTCGAGTGAGGAAATACAGGCTGTATTTTTAATGGTGCAGCCAAATGCTAGGACAAATATTAGTTTTATTGTAGCAAACACTAGGGGAAAGTTTTATATAATGTAACACTTTTCGGACCTTCGCGTCTAGATTGCTCTGCAATAGACGTTAGGTACATTTTCTGAAAAGATTTTGGAGTGGTAGTATTAGCTTTACGTGTGCTGAATTTTTTTTGTTACAAAAATTACTCGGAAAAAGTACGGTTTTCCCAAATATCAGAAACTCATCCAAGGTAGGACATGATCATGTACCTGCGGACAAATACTCCACTTAAATTTAGAAGTTCTGATATCGAGAAAAATCTTGTCGATACTGTATTTAATGTCCCAACGCCACTCGACCCGCCCGGGTAGTACCTACTGTCTACGCTTTGATCTTAGCCAAAAGGTCAAGAAGGGATGCGCGTTGATGTGCCACTTTCGGGATTCCAGGACTTAACGCCGATCCTGGATCGAATCCAGCTGGCGCTGTTTCGACGAAGGCATCGCCTGGTGGAATCTGACCGGAAATATACCATTACTTTTGCGAGATTTCTGAAAGTTGCAATGGTTCATGGTTATCAAAAGGTGTTCCGGGTTGACTAAGGCACCACGTCCAGGAATTGCCTGAGTTTACCCCTGGATCTTTGTCACTCGGACTTTCAAACTACCCTTGACTTGCCTATACCCAAGATTTGACAATGGCCTTCTGGGCATCACTAGAGTAGACTGTTCTATGATACTGATAATATGGCAATTGGTAACATGGGAATTGTGTGAACCTTGTATGAAAAATCATTGGAAAATTAGAAAACACGTAATCTATCTTAGAGGATTATTACTTCGTTAATTCTATGGGCGATTGGATTATCTCGCCAGTTTCGTTTTCACTTGAGTGTGCTGCCGTCCCTGTTTTTATTTGCCTTCATTTCTGTCTTTATTTATTTCTTCCTTTTTAGTTTCTAAACTCATCACTTGCTTCACACCTGCAGAGAGAGGTGTATTTCTGAGTAGTATGTCGTCACCCCCTGAGGCATAGCAGAGTATGCCTCCGCTTTTATTTTCGGTTTATGGCAATGAATATTGCTACTAACAGCACCCTGTTAAAAAAAAATTAAAAAAGAAAAAAAAAGTAAGTCTTTGATCACTCTAGAAGTTCACGTGTTGTAAATGATTATTCGGTATGCTGGTTAATAATTTATACCTAATGAATACATCTGTAAACTGTCAATCATATTTACATTAATCGACATCTCATGACATTATGCTTCATTAAAGAAGATATTGACATCTGCTGAACCAATACTAAGCTTCTGAAGATGACGAATTTGTTGAAACTGGTAAAAAAAAAAAAAAGAAAAGAAAAAGGCCGGGGCGTCGGCCATTCTGACTTCTGACGATTTGCCATACCCGCCTAGGTGAATGCCGTGCTGGTTCCTACTTCCCACCTCAGTTACGTGATTCGCAAACATTTAGAGAACGTTCTCACGCTTTCACTTGAGATAACGCTAGACGACTTATGGGATTCATAAATTCTATTCCATGGGGGTTTGTGTAGTGGTTATTTGTAGAGGGGAGGGGGGGGGGGGGGCATATGGTGTAGCGACAAGAAGGGCATCTGATCATCCGCTACCACTAACATTGCCAACTCAATAAAGTTAACATGCTGGCCATGTGAAGATACGGGATAAGGGCCAAGGAAAAAGAAGATTTGTGTACCAACGCCACTGTCACTCATTTTGACTCTTTTGTACGTTTATTTTGCTGTCCGTCCAGGTATTGTCTTAAAGCACCCGAAATAAATGAACACGTTGCCTGGTTCTTATAGTTCACCGTCAATTAGTTGTGCTTTATTTGTAATGTGATGGTAATTTCGTAGGTGTCATGTATAATTGTGGTATCTGAATCGATTGTGAGCGAGCAGCGATGATGTAAAGGTGTATCTCAGAAATTAGGTAAATATCTCTGGTGCGAGCGGAGGAGCAGGGTCAGATAACGTTGAGCTGTGCTGGAGTGAGGAAGCAACTGTAATGTTATCTTTCAAATGTAAAGTCTCAATTTATCAAATTGAATAACGAACATGACTATATCAAGATTGTAACGGAAAGTGATTTGTGAAGGAGGAAGTTTAATGGAACTAAGTGTATACCAGAAGTGGAATGTCAGAGGTAAATATATTTACGTTATGTTTCTTTTCATTATTACTGTGTCATTGGACTAACTTGGTTATTGTACTGAGAGCTGTTACATTTGTAGGATACGAAAGTGTATTGTTTGGATGTTAAGACGTTCATTAAATTTAAAATCAGCATTGAGCAGTTTTTCACAGTATGCAAAAAAAAAGTAGTGTTGTCATTTATGCCCATATTTCATTTTTCACATTTTTCTCACAATTTTTAATCGATCATGGTTTTTTTCAGAAGTAGAAAAGGAACCAAGTGTGTTCGGAAAATACTTCCATTTGCAACTAACAGAGAACTCATTGCACCTCACTAGTATCTCTGTGTAGATATAGTAATTTGCAGCTTTAGCATAGTGGCGCGCTAGATAGAGCAGTACTGCAACGCCTTATCCAGATTTGCGCAGAACACAGGTAACGACTAAATATTTCAATTTTTTTTTTTTTTTCAATGAGGGCCAACTTATTTCATTCAGAGACAGTGTGTTGTGTATCACTTTTAATTCTGGGATCTGGAATCAGTTTTTCAAAAGTAATTATCGTAGGTTTTATGTCAAAGTTCATTATTTAGGCAGTTTATACTGTTCAAAATTCTTGGAGTCAGACTTCCCTTTACATTACAACAATTAATTATTATTACAATACAGCTTTGTCTCCACATTACGACAGTTCAATTTTCTATTCCGATTCATTATTACTTCTGCACAGCTCTTATTATTCAAAACAGAGTACGTTAGCCATGTTTTTAATATTTAAAGAGAACTTCCAAATTTAAAATTTCTCTATTAATGCAATTGGTTTTCAGGTGTATTTCCAAAATGCCTGTGCTACGTTTTTGCATTTGCTAGTGAAATTTATTTGCACTAGGGGCAAGCAGTAGACTCTCATGAGCAAAACAAATATATTTCTGAAGTGCTCCATAAACATGAATTAATTCTTCGTCTTCTTTGTTTAAGTGTATGTAAACTTCAAGAAGGACCACTGAAAACAGTTTTACTGACAGGAAATCTCCTTACCTGATTCCCAGCCATAGAACATTAAAATCATTGCATATGTCTGTACTCAAATCATATGCTATGAAGACAAACAATGTGTTGTATGGGAGGTCAAGTTCTGTATTGACTAAGAACTGTACTAGGCTTTTGTGGTAGGTCGCTAGCTCCAAAACTTCTCATGGAGACGACTCGTTGTCAAAATGAAGGGAGATTAGTGTTTAACGCCCCGTCCATAACGAGGTCATCAGAGACGGAGCACGAGCTCAGATTGAGGAAGGAAATCGGCCGTGCCCTTGCAAAGGAACCATTTCTGCCTTTCCCTGGAGCGATATAAGGAAATCACAGAAATCCCAAATTTGTGTGGACAGACAGGGAGTTGAACCGTTATCTTCCCACACGACGGTCCAGCGTGTTGACCACTGCGCTAATCCGCTCGATGCTGTCAAAATGATTAAATGATTACCTCAAAGCTTTCTCTACTGATTTATTTTATCCATTACACCGTACTTACCAGCTGGTATCTAGAATTTCCAGAAATTAGAAATGATTAAGGATGCACTCAAATACTGCTAGGTGTCTGGCCATACGGCCTTCTTGAATCAGTGTGTCACGTGGCTGCGAGCTGAGTGAATCGGTTAGATGTTGGTGAGCATATTTCCACTGCCATGTTTCAGGGAGTTTGAACTTTTGCAATGGCTGACCTGAAAGATTAGCGTGTCTGTGTGAAGTTTCGTTTTGAGTTTGGCAAAATCGGTACATACAATGAAGGCTTTCGCGAGTGGATGTTTCAGCTGCCGAGAATTCTTCCGGGTTGTATGGCTGTGGTCCATGGAACTCTTCTATCCCTGACGTTTCGTCCAAAGCTATGTTGGACATCTTCGGAGGTGCTCCTGATTGTGCTGAGTCTTGCCGACTGACGAGTCAAACGTCGAAGAACGTGGGCGTGGTCTAGATTTCACGCGATAGCAGAGATAAACCTTGTCAAAGATAAAATATAACTATCGATCATAGTACGTCAAAGATAAAACTTCTCATCGATTCTGTAGCGCCACTGTCCAAATATCGCTTTCATAGGTTCTTCTTTTCTGTTAAAATTATCCACGTGTTTATATATTTCGGTGGCTTCTCTATACAGCCGAGGATAACAGTTCGTCATAGTACATAAAACTTCAGTTTCCGAAAATTTCACTACGTGATCACCCGACTGAAGAGCATGTTCCGCCACGGTCAAATTGTCTGTTTTCCCTAGTCGGCAAAGACTTTTATGTTTCTTCAACCGTGTATTCACACTTATCTTTGTAGTTCCAATGTAGACCCTACCACATGTACACGGAATCTTGTATACACCACTTGCAGACAGAGGGGGACGTTTATTCTTAACGGAACGAAGTTCTTGGCCTGTTTTCTTAGTTGGGCTGAAAATCTGTCGAACGTTATGTTTCCTTAAAATCTTGCCGATTTTATCCGTTACTTTTTTGATGAAGGGTAGAGAAACCTTGTTTTTCCATCGCTGTGCCCTATCGTTGTCATTAGGCCTCCTGTTATTCGGTCTCAAAACTCTATTTATTTCCTTACTAGAGCACCCATTTTTGTCAAAAGCATGCTTTAGATGTTTTAACTCGGCGTCCATCTAAAGCAGAACGTAGAATAAGAACGTACAATGTGATTAGGTCCTACTGCGTGTTTTGTCGTGCATTACCGGCCACCCGATTGTCTTTCAGTATCGACCGGAAGTAATATCCATTTTTAAATTGTATTTTCATCTCTTACTTCTTCTCTGATTGAAATGGCGGAAAATGAGAAAAGAGCAAGAGGAAAATGGAAAGAAGAGTGCATGAAAATGGCTGTAAGCAAGGTCATGTCTAACAAAAGACCACGAAAGAGGCAGCTGAAGTGTTTTTAACAATTAGAAAAGAAAAAAAAGTAGTCACTGAATAGAGTAAAAGTAGAAAAATAAAGTCTGAAACAGACTTGCACAAAAAATAAACTCCCAAATCGTGGCTACGGACAGCCAATTACAATGCAGTGAAGAGACCTGAAATTTACTCTAAGTAATGGATCAACAGAGGAGACTGAAAAGAGCGTTATGGTCATTCGAAGACTAGCTGCTGTGTACCATGTATAGATGCTGACGGATGGTGGGTGTGTGGATCAGGAGAATATTTTCCATTTTATTTGCAGTCTCTCTAAAGCGGTGAGCTAAACATTGGTGAAATGAGCTGAACTAGTACAGTAAGTTACCATTCTCATTTGTTCTGTCATTACAGTAGAAGTATCAGTGCAGTGTATCGTTAACAACGGAAATTATCACAAAAAAGACAATGGCCAGTAGTGTGAGAGGTCTTGTTATTGTAGCTCTTTCACTTTCTGTGTAATTAAAGTAGTACTACGTCGTCAGGCCACGGGTGGCCTACCGGGACCATCCGACCGCCGTGTCATCATCAGAGGGGGATGCGGATAGGAGGGGCATGGGGTCAGCACTCCGCTCTCCCGGTCGTTATGATGGTATTCTTGACTGAAGCCGCTACTATTCGGTCGAATAGCTCCTCAATTCGCATCACGAGGCTGAGTGCACCCCGAAAAATAGCAACACCGCATGCCGGCCTGGATGGTCACCCATCCAAGTGCCGACCACGCCCGACAGCGCTTAACTTCGGTGATCTCACGGGAACCGGTGTATCCTCCGCGGTAAGGCCGTTGCCCTTCTGTGTAATTAAGTACTACAAATTAAAAATAAAAATCATTACATCGAGCTGTTCATAGAACATGTCTTGAGATAGGAGAAGAGTGTATTAATATTCCGATTAACGACTACATAAGCCAGCTGATACTGCACAACTCTCCCCTATAACTGCAACAGAAAAATTGATATAATCGGATTCTGAGTGGTAGCTTGTTACATGGTAGTATCAGTAACGTGGTGAGTGCCAGCTTGTTGCTGGAACGGTCTCTGGTTCGATTCCTGGTCACGTCTAGGGCTTTTATCTGTCACATATCAGTTAGTTCATCACCAGCATTTGTAGATGTGAAAAATGCGTTCTGAAACCCTATTTGTCAGTCTGCCCAGTGCCGGCTTCTGGCTATTGTTAAGTACTCCACCACATTCACAGAAAGGATAATCTTGCAGGTCTACTTGGTGAAGATGGCTGGGAAATGAACTGTAAAATCTCATGTTAATTATTACATTTTTAAACTTTTGATATCCCTTTGTTGTGTGGAATCAGGCCTTCGATAGACTGCTTCGCTGCATTTGTCCATAATATTACCCTTTACTTCGTATCAGTGAGTGATGATCGTCTTCCCATTGGCCTCTTGCTCATCTGTATAATAAAACCTCCAGGTCATATAACAGTAATGATGCCCTAAATGTTCAATTTCGAAGGGCGTTCTACGCTAATTCAACGGTTATTTCATTGTACAAGGTTCATTCAAGTCATAACACCTCCGATTTTTTTCTCACAAGCTAATCACACGAAAACCGTGAAACTTTTGTCACTTCTCGACGTAATCATCCTGCAGCGGTACACATTCTTCAAAACGTGGACACTATGATTCCATGGTAGCTACGAACGCTTCTTTATGAGTCTGGTTTAACCACTGGAAAATCGCTGATGCAGTAGTGGCACGACTAGTGAATATGGGACCACGGAGACTGTCTTTCATCGTTTGGAATAGCCAAAATTTGTTGCGACCTCGATCAGGTGAGTAGGGTGCAAAGTACATGATTTCAGAGCTATTGTCAAGAAGAAACTGTAGTGTCGTGTTTGCCCGATGCGATGGTACGCATTCTTGGAGAAAGAGCACAAGTACAGCCTTTACCGGCCGTTTTTCACAGAATACTGGAAGAAGCTTGTTTCGCAAAACAACTGTCACTGTATTATCCTTGGAACGCAATGAACAAGGATTACGCCATCGCTGTCCCAGGAAACGACCGCCATCATTTTTTCAGAACTGGCGATTACCCGAATATATATATTCATTTGGTAATTACTTGCGCTTCGTTTCAGGATTGAAAACGGTATCCATGTCTCATCCATTGTGACAATCGATGGAAAGTTAGTCCCATTCGTGCCGTCATCATGCGCCAGGATTGCCTGCCAATGTGGCACCCACGCAGCCTTTAGGTTGCATGTCAGCATTCGTGACACCGACCTGGAGGACACTTTTCGCATTTTCAGCTCTTTGTGCTGGATTGTGTGTACAGATCTCAGGGAAATGCCAACTTTGGGGGTGGAGTGTTCCACACTCATGTGGAGATACTCCAAAACAGCTCTCTCCACTCGCTCGACCATGTCGTCAGACCGGTTGGTACGAGGCCGAGGTTGTCTTGGTTTGATGTCGCACGACGTATTTGCCTTCTTTTAACTGTCGCAACCCAACAAACACACATTACATACATCCATGACACCATCACCACATGCGTCACTCACCTGGCGTTGAGTTTCAGTCAGTGTCACACCTCACAAACGGAAAAAAGTTACGAATACACGCCATCTTCGTTACGGAAACGCCGCCCTTTTAAGCATCAGAAACAATCCTCACTCTCATCATTGCCGCTAGAGTCCTGCGTGCCGTAAAGTTCTGTCATCTCTGTGACGCTTTCGCGACGAGTGGTGCACGAAAATTTTAAAACAAACAGCATGTTTCTACCTGTTTCCAGTAAAAAAAATAAATAAAAAAAACGGATTCACTTCGTATTTAGTGTTAACTTGTTCCTTAATCCACGTAAATTTTACCTGAGATTTTCGATTTCCTTTTTGGTATTTATACTTTCACACTGTACGTGACCAGTGGATTTGTTTTCTTGTGAACTAGTGGAGTCTGCAAAGCAAGGAGCAAGTTCCTACAATCCGTTAAAGTAATTTTTTCTGCTGTGTGGTTCTGCATGTAATGTAAAGCTGCAAGTAGTTTCAGCAGAAGAACTATAAGTATCGCTGGGAAGTGAAATGAATTCTTCGTGATCTGTGCTTGGACATAGGAACGCGCAACCACCTTTGCCACTACCTGTGATTCTGTGGCCATAAGCCGGCCGCGGTGGTCTAGCGGTTCTAGGCGCTCAGTCCGGAACCGCGCGACTGCTATGGTCGCAGGTTCGAATCCTGCCTTGGGCATGGATGTGTGTGATGTCCTTAGGTTAGTTAGGTTTAAGTAGTTCTAAGTTCTAGGGGACTGATGACCACAGATGTTAAGTCCCATAGTGCTCAGAGCCATTTGAACCATTTTTGTGGCCATAAATAAGCCCCATTGCTTGTTGAAGTACTCACAACAAAGCTTAGCGGCTAACAATACTTCAGGCGGAGCGAAATATATCAAAAACTACTATTTACAAAGTGACGGAAAATAAGTAATATTTATCTAACATTGAAACAATACCGACGTGGATCTCCGGCTAGACTTCTATTCATGGCAATCCTTCCGAACCTCTCTAAAACTGTGAAGTCTAAACGAATAGCAAAGTTTAGCACATAAATGTACTTTAAGCAGAGAAAAATATGTTACAGCTTTTATTTTCAAAGTGACGAAAAATAAAAAAATATTTATTTAACTTCGAAACAAATAATATTCACGCATTTTTGTAAATTATTATTAGTAAAAGAGTCAGTAAAACCGTCGGTGGTACTTGTACCTGTCCTTTTTATCTTTGTATTCTATGTCTGCCAATGAACATTGTAACTCCTGCAAGTTGAAAGAGGGCTGTATACTGCGAAACTTTTCAATTATCTCAATTATATCGTTGTCATGGAGCAGTCGACAGTTTTCCAGTTTACCGCACAAATAAATACGCTGTCAGATCAAAAGTATCCGGACACCTATTAGTGGACATGAATGTGGGGGGTCTATCTACCATTAGCCTTTATAACGGCTTGAACTCGGAAGCCCCACAAGTCATGTCGACCGGGCGAAGCATATGACGAATACCGTATCGTGTCAACTGTGAACTTTGCAAAGATGCTTGACACCTGTCGTGGTAGCCGATATCGGCAGGCAGAAGAATGATCAAGCGTACGCGCACATTCTTATTTAATACAGAACTGACCAATAGATCTCAGGAGAGGTGCACCAGCGGTACCAAAGGTCTAGGGAAAGTATTGTTTTGTCAGTAGAGCCGTAGTAACAGCAGAATGGATCTGTCGGGAGTGCTCAGTGACTTCGAACGTTGAATAGTCATTGGAGGTCAGTTGGGTAAGAGACCCATTGCTGATAGTTTAGTGTTTCTAGTGATGCGTAGGTAGTTAAAACGAGAGGTATAATGGTCGAATAGTTTCTCATAAGCCTCACATTTGTGTAGCCAGTGATGAGCGACGGTTGATGTATCCACGGACCCAACCAACCAACTCGCGCACGCGCACCCTGACCGTGACATCGCTGGCCACAGTTCCTGTCGCGGCCGTCGGCGTCTCAAGGCGCTACCGCCGACGGAAGAGGTCGCGCCATGGCTGAGCTCGGGTCCGCAGCGCCCTCTGCCTTTTGCATATAAGGAGGAGCGCTGGCCCCGAGACGGACAGTCTATTGTCGATTGTCTGTTGCTAGCCTTTCGTGGAGTTTATAGCGGAGCCATTGCTGTGTGATATTTGCTATTGTATTCGATTAGACTCAGTACACAGATTACTCTTGAATTTTACTTGACTTGTATTGCTGGTGCACGTTTCGTCAGAAATAAAGATAAGTTATCTCTTCATTCTAGCTGGCGAAATTCTTGTCATTAATTATTTTTCGGCCAACAGACACAGCTACATCCTGGTCACTACTCATGCTTTATACAATTTTTGGTGGCTGCCCCCGAGGACCTTGGGTTTGGGAGCCGTCACAAAAGTTGAGGTGGGGTAAAAAGCGACGCAACTGGACAACGGAAACGAGTGATTTGGAGCGATGAATCGCGGTGTGCTTTATGGCAATCTGATGGTGGGGTTTGGGATTGGCGAAAGCCTGGAGAGCGTTACCTGCCGTCATGTGTAGTGCCAACAGTAAAGGACGGAGGAGGCGGTGTTACGGTATGAGGGTGGTTTCCGTGGTTGGGGTGTGGTCACCTTATTGCGCTTGAGAAAACGCTAACCGCCTAAGGATATTAAAACATTTTTCAGCATTATGCACTGCGAACAATATAAAAAGGGTTCAAAGACTGTAACTGTATCAGCGTGAACTACGCACTCTATCATAAATCATCATCCGCGAGGCAATAGTTCCTGAACTTCAATATTTTTGAAATGGACTGGCCTACTCAGTGTCCCAACTTGAACCTACTGGAAGGTCTTTGACATGTGCTAGAACGTCGACTTGGCTCCAGACGGCAACGTCCAACATTCCTACCTTCTGTGATTTCGGCTATTGAGCAAGAACGGGCTGCCATTCCTCCACAGACTTTCAGATATCTCACTGAAAGTGTCCCCAGGAGAGTTCAAACGATTCATAAAAGCGAAGGGTGGACACACCCCAAATTAGTGTCCATTAATAGGTGTACGTATACTTTTGATCAGACAGTGTATTTATTTGTGCGGTAAACTGGAAAACTATCGTCTACTGCCGACAATGAGATAAATGAAAGGTTGCGCAGTACACAGCCCTGTGTCATCTTGGAAAAGGACTTAACAATGTTCATTGGCCGACACGAAATACAAAGAACAAAAGGTCAGATGTAAGTACCACAGACAGTCTTACTCACTCTTTTACTAATAATAACCTACAAAAATGGGTATTATTTGTTTCGAAGTTAAATAAATATTATTTCTTTTTCGTCACTTTGAAAATAATAGCTGTAATATATTTTTCTCTGCCTAGAGTACAAAAAAAAATGGTTCAAATGGCCCTGAGCACTATGGGACTTAACTTCTGAGGTCATCAGTCTCCTAGAACTTAGAACTACTTAAACCTAACTAACCTATCCATGCCCGGGGCAGGATTCGAAACTGCGACCGTAGCGGGCATCCGCAGTGGTATTGATGTTGCAGATAAAATACGGTTCTGATGCAGATATCAGTGGCTGTGTATCCATAAAATAACTGCTTTGTGGTTAAAAGTTAAAAGTCAAGTACCCTTGTTGCAATTTTCGTCTGTTTTTGCGTTATAAGAGTTCTACGACAGTGATTACTATTGTTACTCTTTTGAGACGGAATGCCTTAATATTGGCTTGAATGCACGGTATCGTAGGGACGCTATAGGGGAAGTTGATATTTGCAAGTGCTACACATTGCGATGTGGTGATCTTCCGCAGTATTACACGTACATTCTAAATCCGTCGAACCAGCATCTGCCTTACATATGAACCATTTCTATTTTGATTACGTGAACATAGTTACCTAACTATCGGTAACTGCCACAAGGGGACAAGAACGCTGCTCTAAGTTCGCAATATTTTTCCATAAGTTTAATAAACACAACAGATGTACACAACAGATACTACGAAACTAAACTGAACTAAACTCCGTCCGAACAGGTCTTTGAAGACCCTAACGGCACTGACCGACCACTGTGTCATCGTCAGCCTATAGGCGTCACTGCATGCGGGTGTTGAGGGGCATGTCGTCAGCATACCGCTCTCCCGGCCTTGTCAGATTTCGTGACCGGAGGCGCTACTTCTCAGTAAAGTAGCTCCTCAATTGGCCTCACGAGGGCTGAGCGCACCCCGCTTGCCAACAGCGCTTGGCAGACCGGACGGTGCCCCATCCACGTGTAGTCAAGCCCGACAGCGCTTAACTTCGGTGATCTGACGGGAGCCGGTGTTACCACTGCGACAACAGATACTACAGTGATCAGTAATATATCCTCCTTCACTATTTACAACAGTCTGCCAATGCTGGGGTACCTTTCCGATTCCGTGACTGTAGAAATCATATGAGTTTGAGGCAAACAACTCCCCGAGCCATGTTCGGAGCGCATTTTCATCTGGAAAGGAAGTTTCTTCAAGGTTTTCGACAGAGAGTGGAAAAGACGAAAATCTGAGGGTGCAAGATCAGGTGATTAAGGTGGATTCGTTATGACGTCCCAACTCCATTGCTGTCTAGTTTTTTTCGGGCGTTATCGTGGAGTAGCATCACTTAACACAGTCTTTCTGATCGTTGTTCTTGGACCGCAAGTGCAAGGTGTCTCAGTAGTGGACAATAAATGTCAGAAATGATAGTTGCATCCAAGGGAAGCAATTCGTAGTTCACCACATCGTCGCTGTTCCACCAGATGCCCAGCATTATCTTCTGTGGATGCGCGCACGCCTTTGTACAGGGAGTTGATGCTTTGTTTGGATACCACCATTGCTTTCTTTCCATTATGTTAGCATAAACACACCGTCTCTCGTCACCAGTAATGATACACGACGGGAAAGATCGCTTCGCTGTTGTTCGCGAGCTAATTATTGATTTTTGTGATTTTGGCTTAGAGCATGCGGCCCCCATGCACCCAATTTTTGAACCTTCCCCGTTTCACCCAGTTGTCGCACAATGGTGCAATAATCACATTTCATCATCCACCAGTTCTCGAGTATACTGACGTAGGTCATTGTGGATTAATGCGTTAAAAAGATCTTCATCAAACCCCGAAGATATTCTCAAACGTGGAAAGGCTCTAATGTCAAAACGATTCTCCTTAAAACGAGAAAATCATTTTATCGCTGTGCTGTGTCCAATGGTATTATCCCTATACATGCCACAAATGTTTCTGGCTGACTCAGCTGCTATCATCCCTCTATTGAACTCAGTCCAACGGTATTATCCCTATACATGCCACAAATGTTTCTGACTGACTCAGCTGCTATCATCCCTCTATTGAACTGAAACAGAAGAATATGTCTGAAATGTTCCGATTCATCCACTTGGCACTCTCGATAAATAAACCCATAGTAATCGAAATACCAACATGCAAAACAAAAACGCTACGAACATGCGCACCAACCTAATGTGTCTAGTATAGTAAAAAGCAGCATACTGAGATATACGTTATGTAATGTTTAGTATAGTATATCAAAGCAATGCTGAATCCCTATTCATCCCAGCTATTGAAGTGAATCGTAAGCTCGACTGACCAATTAATCATAGAATATGTTCAAAAATGGTTCAAATGGCTCTGAGCACTATGGGACTTAACTTCTGAGGTCATCAGTCCCGTAGAACTTAGAACTACTTAAACCTAACTAACCTAAGGACATCACACACATCCATGCCCGAGGCAGGATTCGAACCTGCGGCCGTAGGGGTCGCGCGGTTCCAGACTGTAGCGCCTAGAACCTCTCGGCCACAACAGCAGACCATAGAGTATTGTTTATTGGGTAGTATGACGTACTATGATTGAACTTCTGTAGATTTTATGACGCTTCATGCGTGATGAGAGGCACCTTGTATTTTACCTGTCGACCTGACTGTCATTCGAGGCCACGGACTTCTGGTGTCTGAGCGTTGATAAGGTGGTTGCCGAGCTTGCGCCTAGTGCCTTCGTTTCCTGAGTTCCTGGCGATATGTAACAGCTTGCTTTGATTTCGTATCGACACAGACCAAGAATGCTAAAGGGAACCGTCCTAGAAGAAAAGAAAATCATTTCCTGTTACTATCGTGTCAACGAGTTGAAAAATATACACGTTTAGTTCCCGGAAGAAGGATTCGGTAACCATGCAGATAGAGAACCGGTCGCGTACACGTTATAAGATAAAATTACGCAAACATAAAAGTATTTCAGGAATGTAAGATGGTCGAGTAGGGGCCCGCATCGTCTTCCGCCGGTAAAACATGAGTCACATGCGTGACTAAGTACTTTAAGCGAAAATATTCGTTCTAATTAAAACAGACTGAACTGAGGCGAAAAAAGTCATGGGATAATTCCTAATATCATTTCGGGCCTACTTTTACCCGGCGTAGTGCATCAACTCGACCCTGCATGGACACAGCAAGTCGTTGGAAGTCCCCTGCAAAAATATTGAGCCATATAGCGGACCATAATGCGAAAGTGTTGCCGGTGCACTCTCCATTATATCCCATATATGTTCGATGGGACTCAGTTCGGGCTGTCTGGGTAACCATTTCGCCCGCCTGTCGAGAATGTTCTTCATACCAATCGCAAACAACAGTGGGCTGCTGGCACGGTGCATTGTCATACATAAAAATTGCATCGTTGTTTGGGCACATGAGGTACATGAATGGCTCCAAATGGTCTCCGAGCAGCCGAATTCCACTTCATGATCGGTTCAGTTGGATCAGAGGACCCAGTCCATTCTGTGTAAGCACAGCCCACACCATTATAGAGCCACTACCAGCTAGCACAGTGCGTTGTTGACAACTTGCGTCCATGGCTACGTGGGGCCTGCGCCACGCTCGAACCGTACCAACAGCCCTTACCAACTCAGACTGCAGTCGTCTAACGGTCGAAAAGGTATAGTCGCGAGCCGAGTGGGGGAGGGGGGAGGGGGGAAGGGGAGGTGGAGGAAGGCCCCTGCAGGCGATGCCTTGCTGTTAGCAAAGGCACTCTCGTCGGTCGTCTGCTGCCATAGACAATTAAGGCCATGTTCCGTCACACAGTCCTAACGGGTATGTTCGTCGTACGTCCCACCTTGATTTCCGCGGTTATTTCAAACAGTGTTGCTTGTCTGTTAGCACTGACAACTCCACACATATGCCGCTGCTCTCGATCGTTAAGAGAAGGCCGTTGACCACTGCATTGTCCCTAAGAGGTAATGCCTGAATGGTATTCTTGGCACACTCTTGACACTGTGCATCTCACGATCCTGAATTCAACAGGATATGTACAGTGAAGATAAAACAGACACGGGAACTGTTGTGACGTGCTCTCTACTTATGTTGAGCTGCATCACTATTAACGTCTGCAGCAGTGCAGCGTTATGAAAATGGCGTATTCCGGTATGACATCACTCAATAGTCCACCGCACATGAATGTAACTTTGTAAATGCGACCGTCGACTGCAGAACACGACTGCTGACTGTAGGATGCGACTCCAGAATGCGACTGTGACAGCCTCTGTAGGCTTTGGGCTTCAGGTTAAAACATCGTGTGGGTGCCGACAATGGACCTGCATGATTGGCCGTCACTGCTGGAGATAACGAGCTCGTCGCCCGATGGATCCCCTGGCTGGATGATGTCATCATCGTCCCTCGTTTGTGTCTGTGGGAGGTGTTGTAAAATATTTCCTTTGATCTCTGTTGATCAGCCGCTGAGTTTTGATATACTTATTGCCCGAACACAGTGATGTGGGATGGGGTCTGTCCACCAGGAAGATCGAACATCCCTCTTCACCCTCCCCCCTTCCCCCTAAGAGAGTGGGCGGTGAACACTCTTCTTTTCTGGACACTACCAAAGGTTGTGGATGGCTTCCATCTGCATCCTTGCCTCCATGTTGTCGCTGCGCTCACTAAATCCCTACTGCACTAGTGGTGGTCAGGTGTTAATGACAGCAGGACTATGCTGTGTTCAACCTCCCACTTCAGTCAAATGAGAAGATGTCCTTATGTGTGGCACTACTGTATGCAAAGAGAAACATGACGAGAGCTTCCTCTCGAGGGTCCTTAGCCACTAACTTCTGTATTTGCCCCTTGAATGTTAGATTAAGTGGTCGGTGGGCCGATTGGTCGTGCTTTGGAGGTGCTGTATGCAGAAAGAGAAAAACTCTTGAGTTACAAAGGGGACACAGTAATTCGTCACAGTGCCACAAGGAACACCTTCAACAGTGAAGGTACGCTGTAACGCTGTAGGGTTTTGTCTGACAGTAGCTCTTGGAGCCTGGAACCCAGCGACAGAGCCAGCCACACCATGTCAGGTATAGTACAGCAAGGCTGCCTTCACTGTCTCCAGGTCAAGCGGCATTGTTAACACTTGCAGGGCCTCTGTCGATACAGTACTACAAGCTCTGTTCATCTGTAACAATAATGACCTTTGAATTGTATCGATTATTCTTTTAACATATCGGTGCTTTGTCCGATCTGCCCATGCTGCTGCACTATTCTTGCAAACAGAGACACGCAAGTCCTGATAAATTAGCCTTAATGATCTTTTCTGAAGATCCCACTCTATTCTAGTTACACTCAGGAGGGAAACTGACACAGCACTTGATCTATTCTGGATGTTTCTCAAGTGAGTTGTGAACCAGAGTCTTTCATCAAGAGTTACAATGAAATATGTAAACTCCGAAACGAAGTTTATAGTCCCTTCCTCGAATGGGATTGTTGGTGGTCTGTAACTGTCACATCTGCCTTTGATGGTCATGGCAACTGTCTTTTGTTTGGATATCCCCACCTTTTTTTGTGTCCACCGCTTACATCACTCAGCGCTAGTCTTGCTCGGTACTCTATCTGTTTTCTGCTCTGGCCTTTAACTGCACTACTGGTCATTAAAATTGCTACACCAAGAAGAAATGCAGATGATAAACGGGTATTCATTGGACAAATATATTATACTAGAACTGACATGTGATTACATTTTCACGCAATTTGGGTGCATAGATCCCGAGAAATCAGTATCCAAAAGAACCACCTCTGGCCGTAATAACGGCCTTGATACGCCTGGGCATTGAGTCAGAGCTTGAATGGCGTGTACAGGTACAGCTGCCCATGCAGCTTCAACACGGTACCACAGTTCATCAAGAGTAGTGACTGGCGTATTGCGACGAGCCAGTTGCTCGGCCATCGTTGACCAGACGTTTTCAGTTGGTGAGAGATCTGGAGAATGTGCTGGCCAGGTCAGCAGTCGAACATTTTCTGTATCCAGAAATGCCCGTACAGGACCTGCAACATGCGGTCGTGCATTATCCTGCTGAAATGTGAGGTTTGGCAGGGATCGAATGAAGGGTAGAGTCACGGGTTGTAACATATCTGAAATGTAACGTCCACTGTTCAAAGTACCGTCAATGCGAACAAGAGGTGACCGAGACGTGTTACTAATGGCACCCCACACCATCACGCCGGGTGATACGCCAGTATGGCGATGACGAATACACGCTTCCAATGTGAGTTCACTGCGATGTCGCCAAACACGGATGCGACCATCATGATGCTGTAAACAGAACCTGGATTCGTCCGAAAAAATGACGTTTTGCCATTCGTGCAGCCAGGTTTGTCGTTCAGTACACCATCGCAGGCGCTCCTGTCTGCGATGCAGCGTCAAGGGTAACTGCAGCCATGGTCTCCGAGCTGATAGTCCATGCTGCTGCAAACGTCGTCGAACTGTTCGTGCAGATGGTTGTCTTGCAAACGTCCGCATCTGTTGACTTAGGGATCGAGACGTGGCTGCACGATCCGTCACAGCCATGCGGATAAGAGTCCTGTCATCTCGACTGCTAGTGATACGAGGCCGTTGGGACGCAGCACAGCGCTCCGTATTACCCTCCTGAACCCACCGATTCCATATTCTGCTAACAATCATTGGATCTCGACCAACGCGAGCAGCAATGTCGCGATACGATAAACCGCAATCGCGATGGGCTACAATCCGACCTCTTTCAAAGTCGGAAACGTGATGGTACGCATTTCTCCTCCTTACACGAGGCATCACAACAACGTTTCAACAGGCAACGCCGGTCAACTGCTGTTTGTGTATGAGAAATAGGTTGGAATTTTCCTCATATCAGCACGTTGTAGGTGTCGCCACCGACGCCAACCTTGTGCGAATGCTCTGAAAAGCTAGTCATTTGCATATCACAGCATCTTCTTCTTGCCGGTTAAATTTCGCGTCTGTAGCACGTCATCTTCGTGGTGTAGCAATTTTAATGGCCAGTAGTGTATGATTGCGAGGTCATCCACATATGCCACTTTTTTCCATTGCTCGCCTTCTTTTCAATTACAATCTCATGAAGGACGATATTCCAGAGGAATGGGCCTCAAATGGAGCCTCATGGGCAACCCTTTGTGACCGTTTTTTCCACACACCCATCCCTATTTTTTACTTTGACCTTCTGGTCCTTATATTAATCTGCCATTAGGTCACACAGTTTACGGGGGCTCTGCATTGCTCTCAGTCACCTCATAACACTAGGCTGCAATAACTTATCGAAGGCTCTTGCTATGTCAACAAATATTACCACCGTATACTTCTCTTCAGAATCCACACCACCCAACACTTGCTTGATGGACATTTCTGTTGATGCACCTTTTCGGAACCCAAACTGGTTGTGAGCCTTGACGTCTGAAGCATCACAACGTTTTTCGATACGATCAACTACTAGTCATTCTAGAACTTTACCTAGAATAGAGGGAAGGCATATCGGGCAGTAAGATTTTGTCTTGTCCCTAGGTTTGTCCATTGATTTCAGCAATATGCAGACGTTTCCCTTCTTCGACGTATCTGGGGCCCTTCTTTGTTGCAGACATTTATTATATAAATCTGAGAGAACATGGGGACTGGTGTACCAACACTTTTTATAATTGCATCGTCAATACCATCAGGACCTGTTGCTTTCCCTGGTTTGCAAGCCTTTATAGCGGCCTCTATTTCCTTTGGTTTGAATTCTGGGTCAAGTTCCCTGTTGTCATAACTGTTGTTTTCACTTTTCGTAGATTGTTGGTCATCTGTGTCCTGTTTTGGGTCATCATCAGGAAGCAGGCTCTGTAGTAATGATCGTGCAGCCACCTCCCACGTCATTGTAGGAGGTTGGCCTTGTGTTTTTAAGTTGCTGAGCAAATTTTCCGTATCATATTTTGGTCGATTATCTTTCTCACAATGTCCCAGGGATTATTCTGGTCGCAGTCGGCGACCCATTTTTTCAGGTCTCTTCTATAGCTTTCGCAATTTCGTTATTGTATTTGTTTTTAATTCTGCTGTAGGTTTGTTTTGATTATTCTAGGTCAGTTTCATTATTATTTCTACGTGCACGTTGCAAATCTTCTTCGTGTTGACATGGTGTCACGCCACAGGTAAGCAAGTGTTGCATTCCACCATGGCACTGGATTCTGTACCCGTGTCCTCTTTGTCATCGATCGGCGGCAGCTCTCATGGATTGCCACCTGTAGCCTTGTGAACATTTCACTGACTCTTTCATTTGGACTGTGTTGCCAATGGGCTGTGGATCTGATGAAGTGCTGGTCAAAGGTGGGCCACTTTGCGAAGGTTGTACTGCAAATGACAAGTTCCACAGTATCTCTTCCTCTTTGAGGTGCCGTGAATTCATATGTTATTGCCCTGTGGTCACTTGACGTCCATTCTTCATGAACCATCCATTTTCACACTGGTCGCAGCAGAAGGTGTGCAGAATGTGACGTCAATATTAGATAGATATCCAGCGATCACAGGTCCTGTAGACCACACGCTGCTTCCACAAACTGCCTCCATTCCTTCCTGTTTTGTGTCCGCTTGCTCCAGTTGTCTTCAATCCCCAGGGCTGCTAGGTCCTCCGTCAGGTCGTCCATCCAGCGCTGCCTTGGTCGTCCAATGGGGTGTTTGGTGTTTGGTTTCCCCTCTAGTGTCATCTTCGCCTGCCTTCTATTTGGCATACGGACTACATGACCCATCCATTGTATTCTTTTGCTCTGTATGATAGTTGGTTGTCGCGTCAGAAGGTAGATTTCCTCGGTTTTCCTCCTCCTCCATTCTCAGTTGTCTAAAACTGGTCCCCATATCTTCCTCATTATTCTTCTCTCAAATATTAAGTTTTTCCTTTTCTCGTTTAGTCATGCTCCACGTTTCTGAACCATGCATTACTGCTGGGCATATCACTGTGTTGTAGATTTTCATCTTGCTGTTCACTGAGATCGATTTAGAGCCGAACGTCTCTCTGAGTGAATGCATGCATTTCATTCCCACTGCTGTTCTCTCCTTGATGTCAATTTTTATGTTGTTGTCCGTGGTAAATCAAGATCCCAAGTATTTGAACCGGTGTACTCTCTTGAACCTCTTGCCATCTATCTCAAGAAATTCTTCCTGCTCTTGTCTTCTTCCTAAATTCATGAACTCTGTTTTGTCTTGATTCACTTTGAACCCTATCTTCTGTGCATAATTATCCATTTTCTGGTACATTCCTTTCAACTTATGCTTTGATTCACTTAGAAGTACTATGTCATCTTCATATGCGACACAACTGAAGTTACCGTCCATCTGTACTCCAGCCCACTCATGTTGCCTACACTCTTTTATTACTTTCTCTGAGATGACATTGAACCTAACACATGGGACAGTACCCCCTTGTCGGAGGCCTGTCTCAATCTCTAATGTTTCTGATGTGGCTCCTCGGAAACGTACTGCTGCCTTTGATCCTTCCATACAAGCTTGCACTGTTCTCACTAGCTTTTCAGGGATTCTGCAGTCACGCATTGCATTTGATAGGCTATTCCTGTGCAGGCTGTCAAATGCACGTTGAAAATCGACGAACAGGCTGAAGATATCTTTATCATATTCCCAGTGTTTTTCAAAGAATTGTCTTAGAGTGAAAATGTGATCTGTTGTCGATCGGTTTGGTCGAAAGCCAGTTTGGTACTGCTTTATGTTGTTCTCTGTGATTGGCTGCAATTTTCTGAGGATAATGATGGACATTCAAAGAGCTGATTCCTCTGTAGTTACCACACTCCATTTTGCTTCCCTCCTTGTATACTGGGCATACTATAGTCAATTTACATTCTTCTGGCGGTGTCTCCTTCTCCCATATCAACTGGATCAGTTTATATAAGTGTAAGCTCTCACCTGCCTCCTTGATTAATTATGATGTTATTCTGTCCTCCCCTGGGGCTTTGTTGTTTCTGAGTCCTTTGACTGCGATTTTCACGTTTATTTCACTAATTTCCCATTCTTCTTAATATCTCCTTTCCTCTGTAGTGTCTGCAGGTAACATCTCATCTGGGTCTGTGCGATTCAGCAGTTGTATTCTTTCCATATTTCTACAATTCTTTCCTTGTCATTCATCACGTTGCCGGTCTTATCTCTAATGAAAAAAGTTGGGCTTTGAAAGCCACGTTTCCGATTTTTTTATATATTGGAAAATTGCCTTGAATTCTTGTTTTGGCTCTCTGCCTCAACTTGTTCTAGCAAACTGGTTAGATATATTCTCTTCTCTCCTCTTAGGATTCGCTTTGTCTCCTTTCTGACGTTGATAAAATGTTCCCTTTTCTGCTCATTCTCCCTGTCAGCTAGCCGCTTCTCTCTCATCTTCCTTCTCTTTTCTGTAGCCTTTTGGCATGTCTCGTTGAACCATTTCCTCTTCTTCATTATCTTATTTCTTTCCAATATATCCTCCGCTACACTTAGTACCGTGGACTTCATTTCTTTCCACTTTTTCTCCACGTTCTCTCTAGCTTCCAGGGTCTCTAGGACCTCAAAACGGTTTTTGATTTCTATAGCATTCATTAATGGCATTTTCTCGTAGTTTCTCAACAATCAAAACAGATTGTAGTGTCCCCTTCTTCTTATGCATGTAGATGAACATGAATTTAGGCATGCACACAATGAGGAAGTGGTCTGATGCACGTATGGCTCCTCTATTCGACCTGAATTCCGTGACTCTATGGTTATAGCCCTGGTCCACCAAGATGTGATCTATCTGGTTGGTGGTTCTTCCATCCGGTGAGCACCATGTTGATGTATTCCACTGTGTTCGAAGTAAGTCGAACTTACTCTCATGTTCTTTGAAATAACGAAGTTGATCATCCTCTGACCATTCTCATTGGTCTCATCATGCAAACTGTGCCTTCCTATAGTTGGTATGCAGAATTCTTCTTTTCCTGCTTTTCCATTAAAATCGCCCAGCGCTATCCTAATATTTCTAGTTGGTGTGCTCTCAATTGTTTGTTCTAGTTGGTCAAAGAACTCTTCCTTTTCCTCATCTGTTTTATCCTCAATCTGGGCATGAATATTGATGAATATGATGTCTGACACTTGGTTTCCAAGTACTGTGTAGGATATTCTCTTGTGAAGAGCTTTGAATTCTTTAACCGAATTTGCTGATTTGTTGTGTATTACAAAACCAGTGCCGAATTCGTGTTTATCTACACATCCGCCGTAGAATAGTGAGTATCCATCCTCTTTGTGAGTTCACTCTCCTAGCCATCTTGTCTCTTGTAACCCCACCAGGTTCAGTTTATATCGGTTAATTTCTGAGACCATAGTCTGGATGCTTCCTGGCCTATACAGGCTCTGAACATTCCAAGATCCAAAATTAAAATTTCTAAATCGTATACCGTTTCTTCTTTGCAGTTTTCGTATTCCATTGTATCCATCCATGACCGAGACAAGTTTGTGTTTCATAACAAAGAGTTTTTTTACAGGATTGGGTTGTTAGCTCAATGCCCAACCCTCCTCCATTATCCGGGCTTAGGGCCGGCGGTGGCTGTTGCACGGCAACTGACCCCAGGCGGTGTTGTGACGTCAGTATTTATCTCCCCATTTGTGCCAGAAAACTTTGTTAGCTCTGACCTCTCATTTATGTTATGAGATGAAGTCTTCAAGTATCCCGCCTGCCGCATTCATCATTGAGCTGTGTCAGACTGGTGAGTTGGCATTTGTGTCCATGCCTGTAACAACTGATTTTCATGGGAATTTGTCCAAGTTAATCTCCAGTTGATGGAGAAATAGGTCAATGGGTGATCCATACTGGCAGTATATTCTCTCTATGGAAATCTCACAAATGACTCCATTTATGCTGGCAGCAGTTACGTACGTATTGCAGAAGCTTGTCAGCTGCATAGCCGTTACTGTTTGTAACTTAACTGCTATGGCTGCCTTAGGTGCTTCATCTTTGGGGCTGTAGCTCAGCTGGAAGTTTGTGGGATATCCAAATACTATATTATTTACACAGTATGTTTCCTGGATCAATAGCAGATCTATATATTCTTCTCTGATTCGCTGTGCCAATTGATCTGGGACGATTTTTGTCTTTTGCACACTTATTTGAAGGATCCTTATTTCATTATTTTGTGTGACTGTCTGTGGTCTTCTTCCAGTTGTACTTCTACGTTGTTATTACAGTCCATAGTTAATTCTGTTATTTATTATGGCCTTTATTCTGTTGTACTCTCGGCGAGATCTGTCCATCACTGCATGAGTATGTGGCTTCCTTGCCCGCTTAAAGTTTGTACATTGGGCTGGTTGGCCCTTCTTTGAGCATTTCTTGAAAGTATGGTCAGGTGCTGCACAGTGGACACAGATGGTTTCTGCATTTTTGCACTTTGCTGCTGTGTGGCAATGACCTTGTCACTTGAAGCACCTGCTTATACTGTTGAAGTTTTGTAACCTGTATGAAGTACATTTGATGTAGACCCGACCCCGTTGTATTAAATTGCTCCAGAGTTTTGATGACACTTCCAGTACCAGGTTTGCTTTTTCACGATCTCTTGGGCCAGTCTTGAACAGCACCCTTATGCCATCCATAACTTCCCCCTATGTCATAATAGTCCTGGAGAGATTTCTCTCAAACAGTTCCATTTTCAGTTCATCTTCGCTTGTATTTCTGGGTACATAAAAATTGATAATCTTCGGGATTTTTTTTTTTTTTTTTTTTGTTTAGATCAGAAACAGCGATGCCTGATTGTGAAATGTCATCACTCTTCCTTATTTTCTCGACGTCCTGATCATTTGGGACTTCAAGAACAATACCTTTGTCCTTTATTGTGTTGGATTTGGATATCCACACATCCTTCAGTGATGTTGCAACAAGGTTCTTTAAAGTTTCTTCAAGTTCCTTCTCAGTTTTCTGGATCCATTCTGCTGGTTTTATCATTAGGACTTTAGGTTGTAGCGTTTTTACTGGGTGCTGTTTGGGTGTTGATGGTTTTTCAGCCGCGTTGTTGGCATAGCTTTCAACTGGAAATGACAGTCTCGAGTAAGGCTTCGCAAAGCAACAACCCAGTCCTTAAACGACTAGTCTGGCGTGTTATAAGTACGTTAATATCTATGGCACGCCGATGCAATGACACGTTTACTCTGAAAAGATTTACCTGACCTGCCCTTAACATCTCAAGTCTTCGGGAAAAATTTTTGAACCAGTCCATAGAAATAAGCCCTAGCATTAGATAACTGCACGTTTACCTATATTTCCTGACGTTACGTGTGCAGTGCAGTGTTTTTTCAGTCTCACCATGTAAATAGGCCATTGTTCCTGTGACGGAACAAATGGGTCGAACATGGTGGCGCGCCAAACATCTATGTGGTGCTGTTCCCAATCTTCCATGAAATGAAAAGTCCTAACAATTCTCTCAACCCCCCCCCCCCCCTCCCCAGCCCACTGATGAGGATATCGTAAAATTCCTTGAAACCGTCGAGCAAGCTCAATACCCACACACCATCCTACTAATCTCCCTTGGTGTCTGCCCCATTTTCCACCTCAACAGTGGAGCCACCTGCTCCTACAATCAGGTCGATTTGTTTTCACACACCTCGACACCTTAGTCTAAATCCCCCCCCCCTACTTGTCACCCACACAAGCCACCCACACCTCTTATCATTGTGTGATAGCACTATATCATTCTATTCCACAACATCTGTTCCCTTCTAACAAACAAACCCCTCTTTGTGCATAACTTGTCCCAATACAAAATCCATGCTTTTCAGTTGAATGAGACCTTCCTCCAACCTATCACAGCATCCAAATCTCTATGTTTTACACAGCACAGATAATACCATTCCCCAAGCCAGAGTAAAGTTGCAATGGGCCACCAGAAGACCATCCCTGTTTAGGCACAACCCTAACACATTACTCCCACGAAACACATTATCCTCACCCTCTTCTTCAAAATCTTAACCATTACCTGTGCCACCATCTACAACTGATCTAATGATCCCATCGCCTAAGACTTCCTTGCCCATATAGACTGTACCTTTCCCATTTTGTTATTGCTACTGACCTTAACAACCACAGCCAATACCCTGTAGAACCCCAGTGGTGACTTCAGTTTACAGACTCTCTCCAGGGAGACATTGTGTGCATCCCCCAGCACACCCATCTTGAAAGTAATACAACTCTTGTCATAATATTAGCTTTTCCCAACTTCCTTTGATGCATCACTGCAGCAATCCTCGATAGAATTTGAAGTGGCCATCAACCTCTTCTCATCACCATCATCCACACTCTACTTTTCCCCATGCACTCCATCTAAATCTGCATGCAAAGATTATACAAGACATCTCCTACATCAACTCGAAGGCCTACAGGGAATCCATAGATACCCTGACTGGAGACCACCCACTCACCTTTTAGCAAGCTGATAGTATTCCCCATGCCATGTACTTCCAATTAACTTTGTCTGCCTTACTGCATCCTCCATATCTATTCACCCATCCTTTGTCATTATTAACAATACCTGTCCCTGAACCTTCAACCCCACTGCAGGTGTGGCCCAAGGCTACATCTTCTTTCCTCTCCTTTATCTCTATTACCCTGCTGATACACCAAAGGACCTCCGCCAATACATTTCCTTCAGTATGCTGATGACATCCCTTTCCTTGTCGTCTACACTACACCCCATAAATCCCAAAGATCCCTCCAAATTCACCTCACTAAATTTACCTTCTGGCCACTTAATATCAACCCTCCAAAACCCAGACAATAGTTATAGGACGAACGCCCAATATCTTGCATCTCCATGATTTTTACCTTACCATTTCCGACCCTCCCATCCTGTAATCTAATACGTTATAATAGTATTAACTAAACCTTGACTGGCGGTTAACACGGAAACCTCACCCACTAAACATCCAACAGAAAACCCACAATAGACTAACACAAATAAAACTACTAACTGCATGAACTTCGTGATTATTTCTATAAGTTCCTCCAAATCCCCAATCACCATACACTCTGCCTTGCTTTCTGCATTGGTTTAGCTCCCCCCCCCCCCCCCCCTACACACACACACACACACACACACACATACACACACACACACACACACACCTATCCTCTACAATCTCATCAGATTCATATCCCTCCTTGCCCCTGTCAAACACTACCCACATATATTCGACACCTCAAAACAAACACCTCCAAATGCTTTAAACGATTATTCTGTAGTAATGTTGTTACGATGTATATTCTTTGCACTTTGCGATTATGTCATCTCTTCTGCTGTACGAACCTTGCACCCAGCTGATTCCAGACGCCATCTTTGTTTACAAATGTGGCAGTATACATGTGAAGTGTTACGACAGAAAAAGGAACCTGTTACCACTGGAGGTACTTTAGTTTACTTATTAAAGTTTACCATTAGATATCAGTCTAATTTTTTGTCAAAAGTTATCCAAAACCATATTCTGAAATAGTATCTTGTTTCTCCATTAGGCAATGCCACAAGTTCCTCCAAAATCGTAACACAACATACACACATATGTAATACTAACTAATGTAAATCCACCCGATGATCGAGGTTTAAACCTTCGAAACGCGTCGTGGAAAGAAATAAAACGGTGACTGGTAACAGTAAACTTGTTGTTTCATTTAATACTACCCACAGGTTCCAATAACACTATTGCTTCCCTCAAATGACAATAACTCTTCCCCAACTATCCCAATCCACATCAGTGTTCCCCTCTACTTTTCCTTCTCCATCACTCTCCATCCCTTGCCGCCTCAATATCACGTCCTTACCAATGCAACAAACTCTTTCTCTTTTTCCGTCTTCATACTGTCCAACCTTGGATCTACTTCCATTGCAACGGACACCTACCAGCAGCCTATACTTTTACACCCACACCAGTCCCCCCTTAAGAATAACAACTGGTTTCCTCTCTCCACAACCATTGTCCCCACTGCAGGTTCTTCAGCTTCTTATAATGATGTGACTTGATATTTAAAATTTATTCAAACTAAATGTAGATCTCTTTGTTTTGTGCCATATACGTTTCGCTTCTTTTTATTTGTGGCGCATCTTCAGTTTCCGGTGATACATGTCTGTTTAAGGTATACAATAATTGCGTTATATAATGATTACAGATATGTTATTTTATTACAGCTGTTTTGTCATTCTCTTGCTGTTAGGTGAGAAACAACTTTCGAGGCGCAAGTTTTGAAAGATTCCACTGAAAATGCTTCAAAAAAAAAAAAAAGGAGTGAAACGCCTATGCCACAAAAAAAAAAAAAAAAAAAAAAAAACAGGTTTCATTTAGTTGTATAGAAAGACCACGTCTCCAAGAATATGCAAGCAACTGAGGAACGATAGAAAACAAAGTAAAATGGTGCGGAAAATCACTGGGAAATAAGTCGAGTGCACTATCATGTTAGTTCACCCCATAAAATAAACCATCGTTCACTGACTTAAAAACTTATATGTTCTTGCAATAAAATTACATACACTGCCCCTCATGAAACCAATTCATCTAACAGCTTTAATCAATAATAATTGCAATAGTCCTAGCCTAGTACAACCAATAAGGCATCAGCCCAGAATGAGCCCAGAATGAATGTAAGCAATGACTGACTCTCATACAGTGACTGAAATCTTAACTGATTCCATACAAAAAGAACCTCGTCTCCCACGGCGATTGTTCCACACCCCCACCGGATCCACACTGGTTTCACGGATACTTCATGCATTGGGAACGCAATGTTGCGTGGCGCCTCGGTCGCGCTTTGCACTGTACAGACAACAGATTTTCACGAAATTATTAATAAAGTGATCTTGAGTTTCATGCTCGTCATCTTCACGCGAAATGTCGGGTTCACGTCCAGTTCGTTCCCTGATGGTCACTGGACCGCAGGGTCCAGTGGGTGGGCCAACACTGTGGAAGGGAAATCCCAGGCGGCGTGGGAGGGGGTCCGGGCGTTGAGTGATGGGGCCGTCTGTTCAGTCCGTCCGCTGGTTCCACCGCTTTCACATCTGAGCGCTCCTGACGTATTTTGGCTCACGCTGCATCCCATGCCTTGCTCGGTTGCGAACCACTGTCACACTTGACAATATCTGTCGCGTACTGTCGTTTCCACTTTTTGTAAATGAAACTGTCTAGATCAGTGGACATCAAACTGTGCCACGCAGGCCAGATGCGGCCCGAATCGAGTACTCGTCTGGCCCACGGTTATCGGCTCCGTTTCATAATAATATGCATCTAGCCACTAACAGCAGAACAGAACAACTTCAACTTAAGAGCTTGTTAAGAATGTAGTTTTCCTGCTTACGAGGAGAACTAGGCAAGTGCCATCATCCTATTTCCCAGGAACTTCGCACAGTGGAAGAAGAGTCCAAATAAGCGAACACGTGTCTTGGCTTATCCGTAGATACTCGACTGTTTCTTAAAAAACGAGAGTCAAAGTCTTCGAGGTATTTTCGAGGTACATTATCACGCTATACCGTCAGATGGAACCGTGGCTCAGTGATTAGCGTCACGGGCTTCTTAATTATGCGCTCCGTGTTCGAAACCCAACCATATTTTTATTTATTTTTATTCATTTCATTTTATTATTTTCATCTATCGACCCGCGACCGTAGAAGGTTACTACACGAACATTTCTTATCAAATTAGGGGATACAAGGGCGTTAAATTAATTGTAAAATTCCAACTGAATTTCACAATAAGTGTCACACATTTTTTGCATATGTACGTATGGTATGTTGAAGGGTTATAATTGTTTCACATTCTCACGTTCTGATATATCAGTCTCATAGCAGTTCTTACAATAATTCTCATATTTTATTCGCATGTTTATTCTTCTGGAAGATTTAGAACATTCTCACAGATGATATCGATCGTAAAAACATTCGAAACATTACGAACATCGTAACGAGGCAGGTTTGCCACAGTGACATTTCTTCGTATAAATATCACTTGGGAAAGATACGCCTTTAACATTGGCGAAGATTTCGCTTATTGGCAATAAATTCGCGGCAAACCATGCATTACTGATCTATTTTCCGAAAACTGCGCTTGCAATTGATTATGAATCAAGAGACACTACGGGAATTTCACCGAAAACAGTTTTAAATAGTTCTCTCATTTTTTTAGCTGATTCATTTGAGTTGCAGTTAGTATACCAATAAGGACCATGTTATATAAGTATGCACTGGAAAACATTTGTGTTGTACTCTTCTACAGGCTTTAGTACATGAATGAAAAATAAAAATAAAATTAATATGCGAGTTTCGAACTCGAGGCACAAAATTAAGAAGGCACTGAGCGCGGTGAAGGACACATAAAGTACCTTTAAAATACCTCGAAAACATTGATCGTTATTTTTTCAGAAACGGTTCAGTATCTACAGATAAGCTGAGACACGTGTTCTCTTATTTTGACCCCTCTTCTGCCGATCGAAATTCCTTGGAAATCGGGTTATAGCATTTGACGTGTTCTCATTGTCGGTAAGAAATGAAAATACTTGCAAAGACAGTAATACTTTGAGATGTGAGTGATTTTAATTGACGTTGGCGAATTTGTCCCTGAGCAGAGTAAAGTTGGCCGCTTACCTCGGGGGCAGAGGGGTAAGCATTGCGGCCAAATCAAGTGGCTCTGAGCACTATGGGACTTAACATCGGAGGTCATCAGTCCCCTAGACTTAGAACTACTTAAAACTAACTGACCTAAGGACATCACACACATCCATGCCCGAGGCAGGATTCGAACCTGCGACCGCAGCAGCTCCGCAGTTCCAGACTGAAGCGCCTAGAACCGCTCGGCCACAGCGGCCGGCCATTGCGGCCACAAAGGGGCTGGACGATATGAGAAGTGGAGGGGGGGGGCGGATGTTTTGTTGTTATTCTTCCAGTACTTACTGACAGGATACGGGTGTACATAAGTCGTACTGATCAGATGCTGTACTATATATTTTTACACGAAAGTAACTTGGATCTGCGACTGCATTATAAAGACGTACAAATGCATACTTATTTGAAACAAGGAACATTACATTAATTTAGGCTGTGGTAGTACGACGCAGAGAGTAGAAGAAATTTGGCATTTAACACGTTTATTAAACTTTTGTGAAGGTGTGTCGTAGTCAATAGTGCATTTAAATATAAGTACAAATACTATTATTAATCAAAGTCTTTGGAGCACATAGTACAACAACAACACTTCAACACGGAACTGTGTCGGAACTGTTAGATCGCTGAGCTTAGCAACAATCGGAAACAGACCACTGTCAACACAAAGTGTTTCGAGTGGCACCGCCATGTAGCGTGTCTACTATAGAATAACACTACCAGTAACAAAACTGATAACAACAAACTGACATATTTGTTCTTGTAAACTGCATTTGAATCCTAAGTAATTGCTTTTGTTACATAAAAGCGTAGAAGGCACGCGATCACACTAATTTTTGTTAGTTACAAAATGCAATTTATATTTGTTAAGGATATAAAATACACAGTGGACTACGAGTGAAAGACTGTTTGAGCCTGCCCACCTCGGTATTCGCTAAACCCCCTGTCTTGCTTTCCTGAAAAGTAACTCAGTTGTGATCCTGCGGCGACAGTTTTTTACTGTTTGGCTTTAAGATACCTCCGGGAGCGGAGCTATTTGAGCCGTGGCGAACAATCTTCCTCAATAGTGTGTTTCTGCTTGCCAAACGATGCCTAACAGTGTTTTGTCACCACCTGTGCAAGCGGTGGTAATGTGACGGCGGTCCCAGCTGCTACTGGCGCTGTCATGTACGTTTATGATTAATGCGGTTTTTGATTTATGTTTTAGGTTCTGATCTGGCCAGATACATTAGGATACCTGGTACACAGTCGGAGAGCTGTATTATTTTCTGTATTGGCGCCCTTGGGTGAAGTAAGGTGAGATTCCTTACCTGGTTCTTGGAGCGTTATTGGGCCTGCGGGCCGTCTTGAACTGATATCTGACCGTTATATTATTAATAAAACCAGGATTTCAATCCGGAAGGGAAGTTCTAAATTGTTATTAAACTGTTTTTAAGCTTGGTTACATTAATATACTTGTTCCTGGTTGTCGCCAGTGTTTAAGTTGTACTATTCTAAGTTTAGTCTGTTAATCGCCGTTTGCCAGCTGTTGTTGTACCTTATTCTGGATTGCTTGTTCGTGTTTCTAGTCATCTTCTAGTCGCATGACGCTTATTTTACGATAGCCCTGTTACCGCCTAATGGGGTCAGTTACTGTTCCTGCAGTCTGCGCGTGCAGTTGGCGCGGCCTGACAAGGGGGGAGCGCATATGAGGCACGATATTACTGGCCGGCATTTGGGATTCGCCGCTGCCGTTACCTTGTGTGAAGCTGCTCTGTGGCCCGGTGACTGCTGCCTAAGTTCTTTCTTGACTGGTTCGCGTGGGGCTAAATCTTTGCAGAGTTCGCGTATTTTTTGCCTTTTAGCGTGGTTAGCATGGATCTGGTTTGTTGCTGTACGCTTTCTGTATCAAGTTCCCACTAGTCATCCGGACCATTTGCTGGCCCTTGTCACCTCTCTCAAAGAAAAGTGTTATAAATGTTGATCTGTAATTTAAAACCATTCTGTTAGTTTGGACATTTAAATCTGTTTCAATATTTTACCTGTCGCTAAATTTGAGCTAGTCGTTCTTTCATCTCACCTTCAAATATTTTGGTTTAAATTTGTAAGGCCTCTTAAAGGACAATGTTAAATCTTGGATCTCTGATTTACAGCCATTGTGTTAGACTGGGACATCCGAAGTCTCACATTCGTTTAAACAGTTGTCTATCATTGTTAAATTGGTTAAACCATTGCGCTCCTTTGAATTTAAAGCATTCCACTAACTGTTTTAAGAGCTACAGATTTCTAAAAAAATAAACAAAACTCCTCACGAACAGGCCGTAAAGGCCCAACGGTACCGACCGGTAACCGTGTCATCCTCAGCCGATAGGCACCACTGAATTCGGATATGGGTTGTGAGGAGGGGGGGGGGGGGGGGGGTATGTAGTCACCACATCGCTCTCCCAGCTGTATGTCAATTGCAGAGACCGGAGCCGCTACTTCTCAATCAAGTAGCTCTTCAGTTTGCCACGCAAGAGCTGAGTGCACCCCGCTTGCCAATATCACTCGGCAAACTGGATGGTCACCCACCCAAGTGCTAGTACAGCCCGACAGCGCTTAACTTCCTTGATCTGACGGAAACCGGTTTACCACTGCAGTAAGGCCGTTGGCAATAAGTTCTAAAAAGTTATTTCATTGTGTTTCACTATTGTTGCTTTAGAAGAATGACGTCATAAACTGGGGCCTAGTCCTTCCACGAATTCCTGTTAACCTGGCTTCTTTCCCCATTAGTAGTAATACCCCCCCCCCCCCCCAATTCTACTACGTCGTTGATATAGTGTAACAAAACTACCGAATCGTAATTTTGGTAGAGCGCATCTCCAGGCGTGCATCTCGTAACAATGTTCAGAACGAGTGAGGAGCATTCGCCTCAGTCAACTCAGAGGAAAATCTACAGTGACAGAGCGTGGCATCAATAAACGATACATGGGCGTTTCTTAATAGACAAAGGTGCTTCTCAGCACCAACGGGTACTAGAATTCAGTTATCAAAGAGGCAGTGTCTCCATACCAGTGATCATCAACCTATTATGTTAAAGAGCCAATGCTGGCATTGTGGGGCGCCGCTTTGGGTTGCATATGTACCGGCCCTATTTTCGATTGATAAGCATTATCGAGTGATTCAAGTTACTTGGCACCTTACAGCCAACGAAAGGGGCGCGCTGCATTGCCACTTGTCGCGGCCCAGGGACGTCTGGAACAGAGCGCATGTTAGGCAGTTGGCAACCATCTGCGTTCATATGCTAGACCGCAACATTTGATTGTCCAGTCGGATATCAAGGAACAAGTGCGCTTAAATCTCAAGTGCAAAGTAATTTGAATCCAGCTGTAGTTGTAGCAAGCATCTACAATGCAATGGGTAAACTCCGTCTGTCCTAAGCCATTTACACAGCAGCAAGTACAACGGGAAAATTTAAAGTAAAACCACAGCCTAAAAAGTCTTATGTTCCTATAATTTGAAGAGCGCTCATAAATTCTGATGCTATAAATATTTGTTAGTTTTCAAAATCTTAATCAAGGCTGCGATTCAGCAACTGCATAAATCTGAAGATATAGCTGGGTGGTTAAATGTTGGGAGTGGCTTTATCATGTTTAAATAGAACCTTTAATCTTTTGATTGTAAATAAACATAGATCTTATCGCTTTTACTTGTTTCTTGGAAAGGCTAAATTTCTGTTAAGTTATTTTCCCCTTTGTTTACAGTGAAGCACTTGGAGATGCAAGTTTAATTTGCAAAACCTATCTTCTTCTCCAATAAAGAATTCTAACAGCCACGGCGGTCTTGTTTATTCAGATCATTGAATATTTCGACTGTGGTTGCTCTACATATTAAGTAGTATGTACAAGGCGTTTCAATCACGCCATACTTTTGAAAGTGGGATAGTTATGGTTTTTCCGTCTATGGCACTTACTACCCAGATATTGTCGTTAGCTTTGAGATGCCTGTGATACAGCTGAAAAGTGAGTGAAGTATGTTAATAGTAACACATTCAAGCCAAGAGAAAGTGCAAAAAATAAGGTACTCTAACTTAAAACATGTGTAGTAAATTACATTCAAAACTAAACTTACCAATGAACAATTATTAACTGTGAAATCCTACCCTTGAATTAAATGGAGCCGTTTCTGTCCCATTACATCGTCTTCAGAAAACTTCAACACACGAACCTTGTTTCATGCTGTGTAATTTACATTACCTTTTGGTACGCAACACTTCATAATCGAAATGAAGATGAAACTGCATAAACAAATATTACGTTGAGTTAAAGTTGCACAAACACAACTTAATTAACACACAGTGTCATATCTGTGTACTTAAATAACCTTCTCATAACGATTACGCAGCACAACGAGCTTTTTGTACCCAACTCGTTGTTGATACAAAACAACGCAGCTACTGGTTTTCGCCGCTTCTCGATGACGTCACAAACTCTAGTTTACGCAGCCATTCGGCCCTTCCATCTAGGTGGTGTTGGGGTACATGGCTCAGGCAGAGACAGTGTAACAACACACCAAAGATCGCGGATCCACATTCCTTGTCCTCAGATGTGAGTATAACAATATATGAAAGTACGAGGGACATTTAATAAATAATGCACACTTTTTACTTACACTTTTATTTTTTTCAATATCTCTTCATATTCCTTCGATGCAGTCTCTTTGTTTCTCTATGACTGAATCCCAACGTCTCGGAAGCTCTATTATTCCACCCAGGAATGGCCCGGGTAACGGAGGTAGAAAGCTCTTCCACGGAAACGCAACAACATCCACACATAGGTTTCTTCAACTTCAGGAAGAATTAGAAGTCTCGTGGAATCATGTCCGGGCTGTAGGGTGGGTGCGACAACAGTTCCCATCCGTATTCGTGCAGTTTTTGGGTTACAAAACTGCGGATGTGCTTGTCATTTTTCTGCGCAGACTTTGCATAACACACTGTAGTGACATTTCTTCCACATGGGACTGTCAACATGATTCCTTGATGATCATAAGCAAAAGTCAACATTTCCTTGAGCTTTGATTGAGCGCGTCGAATTTTTTTTGGACGTGGAGAATCTGAAGCTTTCCACTCATTGGACTGTAATTTCAACTTCGGTTCAAACTCTCTAATCTACGTTTCATCAACAGCGACAATTCGACACAAGAATGCTTGACCTTCACGGACGAATTGTTATTTCTTCAAGGTTGCAATGCCCAAGCGTTCCTGCTTCTCTTCATCAGCCAAACAGCGTGGGACCCATCTCGCAGAAAATTTCTCTTCTTCAAATCATTTGTGAGAATATGGAACAATAATGTTGGGTAATTGCTGTGGTTTCAGGAAGTTCCTCACAAGCCGCATTGCGATCTTCTTCAAGAGAATCTGTCACAAGTTTCATACTTCCGTCATCGTTTGGCCTTCCGGGTATTGGATTATCATCTGTTCTCATCCGACCAGCATGAAAACAATTAAACCAACGTAAAACTGTGCTACGGCCTACTGTAATTTCACCACAAACTTCACTTAGCGCACTGTGGACTTACGTCGGGGGTTTGCCGCGTAGAGTTTAAATCTTGATGTACGACCTCTAATCTTCAATAATCATAGTACTTCACTTAGCGCACTGTGGACTTACGTCGGGGGTTTTCCGCGTAGAGTTTAAATCTTGATGTACGACCTCTAATCTTCAATAATCATAGTACCTGAGAACTCCGCAAGGTCCATTTCTATTTTTCGGTAATTTTACACGGCGAAAAAACAAAAACACATGCTTCTTCCTTAAGGTCCCAGCTACACTGATCAGCCAGAACATTATGATTACCGACTTACTATCGATATAAACCTGTCCAGGCAACAGCAGCGTCATCTAGCGAGAATGACTGCTCGTCAGACAGAAACATGAAGTATCAGCGAGCCTGTGTGTAGAATGGTGAAGGCGCGCGGTCTACCTGAGTTTGTTTGAAGGCAGATTGTGAATGCCCTGAGGCTTGGCACCAGCATTTCGCAAACTGCACGACTTGTTGGGTACCCGAGGAGCTCTGTGACGAGTGTCTTCAACCAAGTTGAAACCACGGCCAGACGTCGTGGGGTTGGGCCGCCACCCCTCGTTACATGTCAGACGTCGTAGGCTGGGCAGACTGGTAAAACAGGACCGGCGGCTTACTGTGGTGGAAATTGCATCAAACTTTAATGCTGGGCATAGAACAAGTGTGAACACAAAGTGCACTGGACACTCCTAAAGGTGGGCCTCCGCTGCCGACGACCAATGCATGTGCCAATGTTTACACCACGACATCAGCAACGACGACTGAAATGGGCACGTGACCATCGGCACTGGACATTGGGGCAGTGGCAGAGCGTTGTATAGTCGGATAAATCCAAATACCTTCTTCATCAAGCTGATGCGAGGACGCCAATCTGTTGTCTTCCAGGGGAACAGCTCCTTGACATCCATACTGGGAGACGGAGCTCTATTATGCTCTGGGAAACATTCACATGGGCATCCATGGGTTCAGCGGAGCTCGTACAAGACGCCATAACGGCCAAGGAGTATCGTACACTGGTTGCAGACCAAGTATATCCTTTTCTGACGATAATGTTTCCCGACAGCAGTGACATTTTTCAGCAAGATAATGCGCTCTGTCACAAGGTCAGGTGTGTGACGGATTGGTTTGGCGAATTCCAACTGTAGGCTTATTTGTCCGTAGCTGACATAAAAGACCGCAAACCTTCTTTCCTTCCAGTCTGGGCAAGCTGTGCAGTGACTAGAGTACATGTAAAGCTTGCTGGGATAGGGTAAATGCTAGCTACAATGAAATCGATAATTCGATTGTAATACTGGAATTTTAATTTGATATTCCTCACAACTGACAAAATTTACAAAAAAACTGAATTTCTTTGTCCACCCACAGGCTCCTGAGAGTGTCACATTAACAATTTGCAATTACGCGCCCCTGTTACAGGTAGTTACGTTGATTAATATTCTGCACCTCCCAAGGATAACTACCAGATCAAGAATACTAAGTAAGTTGTTGGAAGTGGTTAAGAGTTGGTGAAAATCTAGCTTCTGAGCACACAAAGAGCTCTAACCGCAGAACTCTGCACGGAAAACGCGTTGGTGCAGTGCTGTGATACAGGCCGTATCTCTCCCTTCGAAGACGATGGCCAAGATGCCGTCTCCACGTCCGTACCTCTCGATGGCTGAAGGCGAAGTCCACAATTCTCCCGTCCCCCACTCGTACGGAAACGCGGCGGAAGAATACCCAGTTTCGGCTAATGTCGAACGCTCTATCATTGCCGAAATCCCTGCAACGGCATTTCTGAGGCCTACTCAATGATCGATTAGGTCATAACGCCCCTAGGCAAACGAAATTCCCGTCTTCGCCACGTGTTGCCCAGCACAGGTGGCTCCAGATGCCGCGCTACCCCCAAAAGCGCCGTATTGTCCCGCGTTTCCGGTGTCCGCTACCTGCCACCCACGGCGGCCCGGCGAGCTACGGCCAGCTGCAGACTTTATATTCAACAATTCTCAACTTCCGACGCTTTTCACCAACGCTTTAAGTTAGTGACTTAATCAAGCAGACATGCAGGGAATACTGCTCGAGAGTGCCTCATATTTATCATAATTCAATAGAGTCATGATCTGATGCCCTTGTCAGTCCCTTTATTATTAATACTAATGTTGGTAAGCGAACGTGTAAGTGCCCATGTCCTGACACCTTACACAACTGATGTTCTAGCTTACCATTTCACCAGATTTGAACATGACCGAACACATCTGGGATATAACTGAATGTGGCCTCAGAGTTCATCCCCCTTCCCTCCCCGTAATTTACGGGAACTAGGTGACTTGCGTGTACGGCTGTGGTACATGCTCCCTCCAGCGACCTACCTAGGCCTCACTGCTTTCGTGTCACGACGCGTTGCCACTGTTATCTGTGCCAAAGGTGGACATACGGGCTATTAGGTAGATGGCCATAATGTTCAGGCTGACCAAGGTACATCTGACGTAATTATCACCGTTGTTTCATCAAACAATCCACAGTAATATCAACGTGTACATTATTTACGGAAGTCCATTGTAAAAAGTTAACAGTTCTGTACTGACCAAGGTGACACGCACACCACACAGCATATACGATACCATCTTGTGGGCGACCGAAACTGCAGTCACATTACGTGTAAAAGAAACAGTGCTGACACACACAGTGGTTACGGTTACTACAAGCCACACCACAAGTTGGGAAACGGGGCCAAATTTCTAGTGGTTTACTGTCGAGTTGAGATTTTCACACACAAATGTTTTATTCATATCTTACAGAAACTAGCAGAACGGCAATGAACAGCCTTTTAAACACGCCGCTAACGGCAATCAAGGAATTTATAGCAATACAACAATTTAAAAAAAATTAAAGAACATTAGTAAACAGGCTACTAAAGTAAATACAGAAGTTTGTTAATAAAGTATGAAAGGTGGCTACACTGAGTCACAGCGACAGAGATTGCGCCAAAGAGTACAGGGTGATTCAAAAAGAATACCACAACTTTAAAAATGTGTATTTAATGAAAGAAACATAATATAACCTTCTGCTATACATCATTACAAAGAGTATTTAAAAAGGTTTTTTTTTTCACTCAAAAACAAGTTCAGAGATGTTCAAGATGGCCCCCTCCAGACACACGAGCAATATCAACCCGATACTCCAACTCGTTCCACACTCTCTGTAGCATATCAGGCGTAACAGTTTGGATAGCTGCTGTTATTTCTCGTTTCAAATCATCAATGGTGGCTGGGAGAGGTGGCCGAAACACCATATCCTTAACATACCCCCATAAGAAAAAATCGCAGGGGCTAAGATCAGGGCTTCTTGGAGGCCAGTGATGAAGTGCTCTGTCACGGGCTGCCTGCCGGCCGATCCATCGCCTCGGGTAGTTGACGTTCAGGTAGTTACAGACAGATAAGTGCCAATGTGGTGGCGCTCCAACCTGCTGAAATTGTGGAATTTGCAGCTCTCTGCTAGCTCTGCGAGTCGATTTTCCTGGGCTGCGAACAAATGCTTGCTGGATGCGTGCTACATTTTCATCACTCGTTCTCGGCCGTCCAGAACTTTTCCCTTTGCACAAACACCCATTCTCTGTAAACTGTTCATACCAACGTTTAATACACCACCTATCAGGAGGTTTAACACCATACTTCGTTCGAAATGCACGCTGAACAACTGTCGTCGATTCACTTCTGCCGTACTCAATAACACAAAAAGCTTTCTGTTGAGCGGTCGCCATCTTAGCATCAACTGACGCTGACGCCTAGTCAACAGCGCCTCAAGCGAACAAATGTACAACTAAATGAAACTTTATAGCTCCCTTAATTCGCCGACAGATAGTGCTTAGCTCTGCCTTTTGTCGTTGCAGAGTTTTAAATTCCTAAAGTTGTGGTATTCTTTTTGAATCACCCTGTATTATTCAGCCGCCTCCACTGGCAGTGCTTGTTGAGATGTGGTAGTGGATAATTCTTGACGAGAAGTCGTAGTGGGCAGTGCTTATTGAGAAGTAGCAATAGGCAGTGCTTGTTGAGATGTAGCAGTAGCGAGTCGTTGTTGAGAAGTTCCCCTGGAGAGTGCATGTTCAGATATTGTCATATTGTTTTGATGGGCTAGACACCAGATATTGTTGGATTGGGGATGCTGTAATGATCAGAGTGTGCTTTTCGTCAATATATATGAAGGTAAAAAATTCCTTTTTTTTCATTATTTCAATGTCTTAAACAATAATGCCTCTTGGTCACAGGTTCAGTCAACAAAGCATCTGGCTCGTGTTATTGTATTAGACTGTATTTCTGGTTTCTATGTGCAATTATAGTATTTCTGGGTTTTTTTAATTACTTCAGTATAAATGGTGTTTAAAATATCTGGTCTTATTGAGGAAGAACCGTGCCAGATGTGTACGTTGAATCACACTTCCACATACAGAACAGCGACACTTGTGCCTTGTTGTTTCGTAGGTTTTATAGTTGCTGGGGACTTAATTAATTAATTGTGTTAACGGAAGTTTTCTTTCGTTCTTTGTCGTTATTCTATGCAGTCAGATTGCGGAGTAATACTAGTCAGGGCCAACTGGTTACGAGACTGCGTAACCGGACAGTCAGCTACGAAAAATTAAAAAAGTATTTGCATTATAAATAATTAAGCCCCCATGCACGTGGCTACCCTGCCAGGATCGTCCCTTGGAATTCTTCTAATAGTAAAAATAGCAGACAGTAGTATTGTTGAAGTAATTCGTAGTTTAGTAGTTGTAGTCTATATTGCATGTGTAGATTTGGTAATTGTCATTCTTCTAATGGTATTTTTTTTTTTTTGCAGAATTTAATTTTTGTTGTCTTGTATACGGGTTTGACAATTTTGTGCAATTATGAAGATTTCAATTGTTCGTTAATCGTGTTTGAGGGGAGCATTTCGTGTGAATGATATTGTTGGTGATAAAGTGTCATTGTGTGTAATTTTCGAATAGTGACGAGTTTTGTATGTTTTGTAAATGATTACGCGATCGATGAAAAAGGAAAAAATGATGAATAGTCAGAATAACGAAATTGTTGACATGGCGAACTCGCCAACACAGGCGAACAGGATGATGAATAATGAAGTGGAAAACAATTTAATAAGTCGGGAAAATAGTCCAGAAACAAACGAAACTTCCTGGCAGATTAAAACTGTGTGCCCGACCGAGACTCGAACTCGGGACCTTTGCCTTTCGCGGGCAAGTGCTCTCTCTGAGTCCAGAAACAGTTCAAAACTTTTCACATTCAAAAAATTTTCAGAATACGAGATTAACGACAGAAGATATGGGGCAGTTGATGAGTGCAATATTAAATTTGGGATCACCGTTAGACTCAATGGGATCACAAATAGGAACAATTGAAACAGATATAGCAACAATTAAAACCAAGATGAAAGCAATGACAACACGGTTAGACTCACGAATAGGGACATGTTTCAAAAACATGAATGATGAATCAAAGAAAGAAATTAGAGACGAAGTACAACCGATTTTGAATGCTCACAATAATAGTTTAATTTCAATAGAAATTAGACAAGAGGAACAGGACAGAGAACAGGAAGAAACAGATCGCGCGATAGTACAAAAATTTTCAGAGTTAAATTTACAACGTGCACACGATAAGGAAGAAATACTTGAAAGAATCGAGGAATCCGTACCAAATGACAGAATAAATAACTTAACGCAACAGTATGAACAGTTAACTACTAAATGTGACAATACCGAAACCCGAGTCGCGACACGTACGGAACACGTAAATAAACAGAAAGAAAAAATAGGTGACTCATCGGAAATAGTTGAGGAGATCTCAGATAAACTGACAAGTCTTAGTTTAAATGGGGACAGAGATTCAGATGATACAGATCCATTGCCATTTGCAGAAACCGAAGAGTACCAGAACATGAATAAGCATGTTGAAAAACAGGGAAAATTTAATGAACGCGTTAAAAGGGAATTTGAGGCGTTACGGAAGCAAGTCAAACAAATTGAAGGCGAAATCGTAGGAAAAGACAGCAGAAGAAATTTAGAATCACAGATAGCAGAGGGGTTTGAAGAAAGTAATTTATTTCATTTGCGAGAAGCAACAAGAGAGCGCCAGGCGCGCGAACTTGACAATAATCGATATTCGGACTGCGACAGACGCGGTAGGTCTTTGTCGCCACGAGGAGAAAACTTTGACTATAGACACTTCTTGACTGTTCGGAAATTTAAGATCTTTCGCAATTCTAAGAACGACATACATCCATGTTCGTGGTTAGTTCAATTTATGTACGCACTTCCGCCAAATTTGCCGCTAAGTCACAAACTGGAATTTATGTGCGGCTATTAATGTCCTCAGGGGATTCACTACACTAAGTGAATATGTCCCGTGGTGAGCACAGGGCCCCGAGCTGTAGTGGTGCTATTTCCTTTTTAGTTTCCTGCACCGCTGCCTACTCTTCTACTATTCTTTGTATCTATCAAAACAATTCTTCAACTATCAATCTATCTAGAGAGTCGGTAAAGAATAACCGGATATGATTATTTTACCCAAAAGTGATTTCGGAAATTACCGTTTGGACTTACCGTATCTTCAGCAGCATTCATTCGTAGTTTAAACGAAATTTTACCTGTTTATATTCGTGACAATATTACTTCATATGTTGACGATATTCTTACTGCTAAACGTTCGTGGAGTGAGCATAACAAAATTTTGGATTCATTATTACGTATTTTTGCAAGAGTTGGCATTACAGCGAACTTGGAAAAATCTGAATTTGGTCGTTCTCAGGTGAAATTTCTTGGTCATATTATTTCTACAGAACGTATTCTCCTTGAGCCAGAGAAACTAGATGCTATTCGTAATTATGCTGTTCCTACCACAAAACGTGATGTTCGTAGTTTCCTTGGTGTCTGTAATTTTCTTAGACGCTTTGTTAGATTGGACGATTTGGTCACACCTCGTTTATGTGAACTATCTGGAAAGAATTCTAATTGGTGTTGGGATGAGGAAGCTCAATCAGAATTTGAACAACTTCGTGATGCTTTAGTTGCTGCTCCACTTCTTTCACATCCGGATTTATCTAAAGATTTTTGTTTGGCGACGGACTCATCATACAAAGGCCTAGGTGCACATTTATTTCAAGAGATAGAAGACAACGGCGTTGTAGTACAAAAAACTATTGCATTTGGAAGTCGTGTTCTCTCTAAATCAGAAAAGAATTATTCGATTACGGAACTTGAAGCCTTGGCTGTTGTATGGGCTTTCACAAAATTTCGCATATTTTTGTATGGCAGACATACTAAGGTTTACACCGATCATCGAGCTTTGGAATTTCTTATGTCAACAAAATTAACTCATGGAACATTGTCACGATGGGTGCTGTATCTACAGGAATATGACTTTAGTATTGTTTACATACAGGGTTCTTCAAATATTATTGCTGATGCTTTATCACGTGCACCTGTGGGTTTGAAACAAAGTGCTGAGGAGGACTGCAAGGAAAACAATTATTGTCTGATGTATATTCAAGGTCTTGCATTTGAGAATTTTATTTCGTCTTCGCTCCAGGACATCGCTAAGGAGCAACACAAGGATCCAATCTGGAAGGACATTAAGGAGAAGTGGAGAAGAAAGGAGAGCGTAGCGATTAGACAGTATTATTTAGTTCGCAATGATATTCTTTTTAAACAAAATCGGTCGACAACTCTGTTTGGTTAGTTTGTATTCCTGATGAGTGGGTTAATAAATTGATTTGGTACACACATTTCAGTTATGCACACTTTGGTCCCAGAAAATGCTTTCATAAATTACGAGAAAATTGCTACTTCAGTAATATGGAAATATGTATTCGATCTGTTCTTGCCAAATGCAAATTATGTCAAAAGGCTAAGCCACCAACTATTTCTCACAGAGCACCGTTGTTTCCTATCATTCCAGCGAAATTAAAGGACATGGCTGCAGTCGATTTGTTCGGTCCAGTGGTTCGTTCTACTAATGGTTTTGCGTACATTTTGGTAGCAGTGGAACTGACATCAAAATATGTGTGTTTTACACCTTTACGCAAATCAACAGCTCCTTCAGTATCTAATGCTTTCATCAAACATTTTCTTAAAGAAGTGGGTCATGTTGATAAGGTTATATCAGATAATGGATCACAGTTTCGCTCTAAAATTTGGCTTCATACTCTAAGTCGTCGTAAGATTAAACCAATTTTCATTTCACTTTTTCACCCTCAATCTAACGCTTCAGAGAGATGGATGAAGGAAATCAATAAATTGTGTCGACTTTATTGTCATCAGAATCACAGAACGTGGGATCAGTATCTTCATATTTTTCAAAACATTCTGAATGAACTCTAATGATTCAACTTCTTTACCGGCTCTGTTGACATTAAAAAAATAAAGCACCGACAAATCCCATTTCTGAAATCGTTCCTTTTCCGCCTTCACGGAAACTGCGGCATTCTGAAGTTGTGAATCTGGCTCTACAAAATATTGCATCTGTGGCTGCTAGAAGAGAGAAATCAGCTAAACGTCCTGGTCGTTTAAAAACCTTGTCAGTTGGTCAAAAGGTGTTAATTAAGTCTCATCGTTTGTCTCACAAAGGAAAAGGCTTGTGTCGCAAATTTTTTCTGCTTTATAACGGTCCATATAGGGTTCGCAAAATTAGTCATGATAACACTGTCGAAGTAGAAACTCTTAAATCTCGGCGCTCTAAGGGAATACATCATATATCGAACGTTAAAATTTTTGTGGAATGACATACTTTTGAGAGAGTTACAGTCACATGTAAACACGCAGAGAATACAAGGATACCGCGCCGTGTTTTGGCGGCGGCATATACTCAAAGCAACAGTCAAGTCTGCGCGCCGCACAAGGCATTCGTTGACCGCAAACAATTACTTCCTTCGTCACGCGTACCTACAGCTGATCGAGCGCTCAGTGCGAATGCACTGACAGCCGTAAACAAATACACAATCTAATTTCTCCGAATAAATTCAGTATAAAGCTATAGTGACTTGATAAATTATGTTATTAACGTTTAGTATTTTTCAGGATACGGTTGTATAAAATATTTAAGAACTTCAGGTAAATTCTGTGTGTGTCCCACGTTAAGAGGACTTTCTATCGAGAAATTTTCAGGAAGAATGTAATTTCGAAGAAGAAACTAATAAACTAAAAAGGTAACTATTAATTGAGTTTATTTTTCAGGTAACATATTTCCACTTAGGTACGTACTTTAGACGTAATTTTCTGCTCGCGATTACGTGATTCATACTTTGTGCTAAATTTTATGTTCTATGAATTTACTTGTGAAGCGACGTGCTTGCGTACATTAACTGATTTTGACAATGACTGATTAATGAACAGGGTTGTTACTTATGTATGTTATGCATTGCTTGGCTGCTATGATTTTTCACTGATGTCACATTTTTTTATGTGCCTGCTGTGCTTATTTATTTAAATTATAATTGTCACCTGATTAATTGTGCTGATGTGGTTATTTATGTAAGTCATACTTTGTGATTTATCTGCTTGCGCCTTCATGTTTACTTATTATGATTAGATATGAACATTTATTTGCTTATGCTGATATGATGCTAATGACCTGTTTATTATGTGAGATACATAATTGCTGCTTTGCGTATGGATTGCATATTTACACATTTCTGTTTTGTTGTCATAACTACTCTTTAATTTGGTATATAGAAATGCTGATATATGGTGTAAGAACATGGAGCTTAGGTCACACTATGGTATTAATTATAGATTGTTCGCTTGGCAGAGCCTCGTTGTAGAAATTGTTCTACATCCACTTGTTGACATTCTGTTCTCTACTGGTATATTTACTCGCTATTGCATGTTTTGCTTACGCTCAGTGCCTTATATTTTAAGATAAGAAAAAGAACTACTATAATACTACGAACGACATTAGTACAAGAAATTTCATTGAAGCCACTTGAGCAGGAGGTTTTATGGAAACTGTATAAATTTATGCTAATAGGAAGGAAGCTAACGACATGACATACCAACACTAGGTTTAGACCATTGACAGTTATTACACTGCATTCTTCGTGAGCAATAGAAACAGTAAGTGACACTTGACACAAGAAATACTCCACTTGTTTGCTTCTGTTTTGCCATGATTCTTGAAGTGGTGTACACACTGTGAAATATTACGATCATTAACACTCCGTACTCGTACTTACTTACTGAGAGTTATTCAAACTAAAGGCTGTTAGAGGTCATGTATGCATTTCTTTTATTTAATGATGGCCAAGGTAACCAAAATGTATTTTATGATTCATAATGAGTGGAAGATTTGGGTCAGATGGATTACACAGAGGTTGTGTGTGGACATTGTGTCTTCGGATTGTATGGAATGATGAACTGAAGTTTGCACTAGGATTTTATCTGTGCTTGTTCGAGGAGACTGACTAGAGGAAAGAGTTGTTATGGAAGTGAAATGATATTGGTAATAAGGTTTATATGTATCGACGTATTGAAGTATTATTGAGGTATTGAAATTGTGTGAAGTTGATGATTATTGGAGTTTTGGTGGACAAGAGGTAAGGTAAATGATATTGATGGTAAGGTTTATATGTATCGACGTAAGAGGTATTATTGAAGTATTAAGATTATGTGATGCTGATGATTATTGGAGTGTTGGTGGATAAGAGGTAAAGTAAGTGAGGAGCGTATTTCTTTTTGTTGGTTTATATGGAACAAGGAGGATGAAGATAGCAGACTAGAACACTCATGTGGTAAGAAGATTGTATACACACACACTTTGTTAAATCAATAAGCAGTATATATATTTTTTTTTTTTTTTGGAGAGAGGAAGTTATTGCATATCTTGGCACACTGACAGTTGTTCAGCAACCGTACATTTTGATTTGGCATGGCAAACATTGGTCTTGACATGATGACTACGATGTTGACTAACTATTATCATTGCTGCCACTTGATACACAAGTTGAACATAAAATTTTGGACAGAATTGCATTTACAAGTTAACACTATTCAATTACACAGTAGTACTTTATGTGGATGAAAGATGAGTGAGAGTGTTTTGTGTGTTTTCCTTTCCTAATCCCAAATAATTGGTACCGACCTATCTCCTAAATATTATTTTACTTGTTTGTTGTGGCTTGCACTGACACCCATAAATATTATAGGTTTACTGATATTTGTGTATTTGTAATATTTAATATGACAATTATCTGATATCATTTGTGTGTTTATTATAATTTGTATGTTTAGTGTAAGAGCATTGATAATAATTTTGTAAAAGCAATTTTGTGTGCATTCAAACTGTTGTTCGTGCTTGCACCTATTCAACATTGCTGGGTTCCACTGGAAATGTTTAATTTCTGCTGATAAACTCTGATGAACTGTCTAATTAGTGATAGTGAATATTATGGACTGTTATGTACACTTGTTCAACATGAAGGGTGCCACTAGGAGATGTTTAATTTGTGCTAATGAACTTTGATGAACTGTCTAATTAGTGATAGTGAATATAATGGACTGTTACCTGCACCTGCTCAACAATGCTGGGTGCCACCAATGGACTGCTTCTACTGAAATGATGTCACTTGTTGGTGTCTGCACCTGTTCAACAATGCTGGGTGCCACTAATGGACTGCTTCTACTGAATTAATGTGACTTGTTGCTGTCTGCACCTGTTTAACATTGCTGGGTGCCACTGATGGAACTGCTTCTACTGAAATAATGTCACTTGTTGGTGTCTGCACCTGTTCAACATTACTGGGTGCCACTGGTGGACTGCTTCTACTGAAACGTCACTTGTTGGTGTCTGCACCTGTTCATCATTGCTGGGTGCCACTAATGGAATTGCTTCTACTGAAATGATGGCACTTGTTGGTGTCTGCACCTGCTCAACATTGCTGGGTGCCACTGATGGAACTGCTTCTACTGAAATGTTACTTATTGGTGTCTGCACCTGTTCAACATTGCTGGGTGCCACTGATGGAACTGATTCTACTGAAATGATGTTACTTGTTGCTGTCTGCACCTGTTAACATTACTGGGTGCCACTGATGGAACTGCTTCTACTGAAATGATGTCACTTGTTGCTGTCTTCACCTGCTCAACATTGCTGGGTGCCACTGTTGGAACTGCTCAACCAGTGATGAGATGTCACTTGTTGGTGTCTGCACCTGCTCAACATTACTGGGTGCCACTGATGGACTGCTTCTACTGAAATGATGTCACTTGTTGCTGTCTGCACCTGCTCAACATTGCTGAGTGCCACTGATGGACTGCTTCTACTGAGATAATGTCACTTGTTGGTGTTTGCACCTGTTGACCATTGCTGGGTGCTACTGCTGGAACTGTCAACTACTTGTTTATTGATATATTGAAAGGGTTTTATGTGAATATTTGTAAGAACTGATTTTTTGTGTGTTTACTGTTTATAAGATGTTATGAGACTCTTACCTGAACCTATTCGTCATGGCCGACGCTATTGATTGAATTGTTTAACCACGTGATACTTATGTAGACTATTATGTAAAATCACATGTATGCAAGTATTTGTATTCCTTACTGTATTTTATATATTAGGATATTGAAGGGTCAGTGCAAAGCCAAAATTTTAGCTAGTTATGTGATATTTAATTATTAATATTTTCTTTTATTTTTGTTTGTGTTTCTTGGACGAATTTGGTGGTATTTTCACCACCAATGCTGGCAAAAATACCATCAAATTCTGGCCCGTGGAGGAGGGGCATATGAAAGGTGGCTACACTGAGCCACAGCGCCAGAGATTGCGCCAAAGAGTATTATTCAGCCGCCTCCACTGGCAGTTCTTGTCGAGAAGTCGTAGTAGGCAGTGCTTATTGAGAAGTAGCAGTGGGCAGTGCTTGTTGAGATGTAGCAGTGGTGAGTCGATGTTGAGAAGTTCACATGGAGAGTGCTTGTTCAGAACTTGTAGTATTGTTTTGATGGGCTAGACACCAGATGTTGTTGGATTGGGGATGCTGTAATGATCAGAGTGTGCTTTTCGTCAATATATGAAGGTAAAACATTCCTTTTTTTCATTATTTCAATGTCTTAAACAATAATGCCTCTTGGTCACAGGTTCAGTCAACAAAGCATCTGGCTCGTGTTCTTGTATTAGACTGTATTTCTGGTTTCTATGTGCAATTATAGTATTTCTGGTTTTTTTTAATTACTTCAGTATAAATGGTGTTTAAAATATCTGGTCTTATTGAGGAAGAACCGTGCCAGATGTGTACGTTGAATCACACTTCCACATACAGAACAGCGACACTTGTGCCTTGTTGTTTCGTAGGTTTTATAGTTGCTGGGGACTTAATTAATTAATTGTGTTAACGGAAGTTTTCTTTCGTTCTTTGTCGTTATTCTATGCAGTCAGATTGCGGAGTAATACTAGTCAGGGCCAACCGGCTACGAGACTGCGTAACCGGACAGTCAGATACGAAAAATTAAAAAAGTATTTGCATTATAAATAATTAAGCCCCCATGCAAGTACGGTGAGGTAGTGAAGCTACCAACACTGACATTAAAAAAAAATCAAAGGTCTCAGCAAACACGATTAATGGCAATAAAGGAATGGAGGAATAACAGCAACTACTCGTGGGGCGATTCTGTATACAAGCAACCCCCAGAGAGCTCTTCCGTCAACTCGCCCGCTAGTTACACACAACCGACATACATGACGTGGCGACTCGGTACAAACGACCACGCCTGGTCCGCGCTGGCGAGGCCCACTGCCCTCCCGTGTCCACCAGACTCCCTGAGAGCACATCCCTACTTCCGCGACACCACACGAAGTTACCACCGGCCAAAGATCTCACTTCCTCCATAGCAGTTTCCCGGAAGCAAAAACGCAGGTATCGATAGCCGAGGGAAAAGGCAACCAAGCAGCCACTTAATGACAGACAACATATCAAACAAACGTGTCAGGGGAAGAAAAGGAAAACCAATGCAGTTTAAACACAAGGTTTAGCACGAGTCGATACACGGCTCAACAGCTCTTTTCGTAGATATCTGAAGCGTCCCGGGGACGAACCGAAGTATGAAAGGGCTGTTGGCTGCACAGACCGCCCACGATGGTAGTCCTCATCCAAAACGCAGTAGGGCGTGCCGACCGTTTCCGGTAGGCCCAACGAGATGTGGGGAACGTTTATTCCGCATGGGGTCGCAGCGCACAGCTAGCGTTGCAGGGCTGAGGAGCTGACAGCGGCCGTCGCCTGTCTCGCTCCGCCAGCGGTGGGCCAAGGGAGGGCCGCTGCCAGCGACCTGGCAGCGAGGAATAAAACACGAAACAAAACGTCCCGCGGCCGGCCGGTGCAGCACAGTGGCTGCTGCCGAAGGTGCGCCGCGACACGCTGTCAAACGGCCTATGAATAATGTCCGCCCAGTCCGTTCCTCGGCGGCGCTGCTAAATATATTGGCGGCAGGTCTCAATCAGAGCGGCCAAGTCGCAGGGGGACGGCTGCCGGATGGGTTAATAATAGCACCGCGAAACGGCGCCGGAATCCGCGACAGGCGCTGCAACATTCAGACGGCGGCCGCGGCGGGGGCAGGCGTTTAAAAAAGACCCGACGCCCGCAACAACAGGGCGGGGAGAATTAAAAAAAGTGGGAAAAAAAAGGAAACGCGAGGAAAAATGAAAGAGTGGTGAGAGAGTATGTGGAGGGGTAAGGGGTGGCTGAGAAGGGGCGCCGGAGAGGAGAGAAGAAAGCCGTGCGCAAAGGATTGGCGGTTAAGTGGCGCCGCGAGGCGAGAGGAACGGCCGCCCGGTCCCGGAGTGACAAAGTCCTGGTGAAAAATTCACGCGCACCTCGGAGAGCCGAGGCCAATTAGCGTCGCCTAGGCGGGCCGCTTTCATTTCCGGCGGCGGCAGGCCGCACTCGTGCCGGGGGAGGCGGGGATGGGGAGGGGGCGGCGCTGGGCGGCGTGGGGCGGCAGAAACGGCGCTAACTGCTGGCATCTGCTTCCGGGACGCCGCCGGTGACGCTCGCATCGACCCCCGGTCTGGGCTGGCACGGCGCAGTAAGTGGCAGTGCGGGTTCAGACACGTGCCAGCGGAGAGGTCCGCACCCGTCTCTGCTGATTCCCCGCTTCCAGGATGCAAACCTGTCTTGTTACCTTATAACACATCGTGTTACGAACCCTCCTAAGAACACTTCGTCTGCCGTCATTTTGACAGGAGTTAATAAATTGTCCAAATGGTAGATTGTAAACACAGCTCACACTTGCTACCTTCAGCTGGCTCCTCCCCACTTCCACAGATAATCTCCAACAATAAACGGAAACGTGTTAATGAGGAATAAGCCACACTAAAACATCACACTCCAATCTCCAAAGAAACAAATATAATTTACTGACTTCTATTAAAACCTTGTGAAACTTCCGCTCAATCACGCAGGGCTAATTACCTATAATTATGATCGCGGAAAGGTCCAAGGGAGTTGCGATCGGATTTATTTCACAATTGGAATTTATTATGATTTAGTTCACTAGGGGTAAGACATACTGCCTACAGGATAATTAAAGAGACCTTTGGAGAAAAGAGAGCCACTTGTATGAATATCAATAGCTCAGATGGAAACCCAGTTCTAAGCAAAGAAGGGAAAGCCGAAAGGTGGGAGTATATAGAGGGTCTATACAAGGGCGATGTACTAGAGCACAATATTATGGAAATGGAAGAGGATGAAGATGAAATGGGAGATACGATACTGCGTGAAGAGTTTGACAGAGCACTGAAAGACCTGAGTCGAAACAAAGCCCCGGGAGTAGACAACATTCCATTGGAACTACTAACGGCCCTGGGAGAGCCAGTCCTGACAAAACTCTACCATCTGGTGATCAATATACGTATATGAGACTGGCGAAATACCCTCAGACTTGAAGAAGAGTATAATAATTCCAATCCCAAAGAAAGCAGGGGTTGACAGATGTGAAAATTACCGAAGTATCAGTTTAATAAGTCACAGCTCCAAAATACTAACGCGAATTCTTTACAGACGAATGGAAAAACTGGTAGAAGCCGACCTCGGCGAAGATCAATTTGGATTCCGTAGAAATGTTGAAACACGTGAGGCAATAATGACTCTACGACTTATCTTAGAAAATAGATTAAGGAAAGGCAAACCTACGTTTCTAGCATTTGTAGACTTAGAGAAAGCTTTTAACAATGTTGACTGGAATACTCTCTTTCAAATTCTGAAGGTGGCAGGGGTAAAATACAGTGAGTGAAAGGCTATTTACAATTTGTACAGAAAGCAGATGGCAGTTATAAGAGTCGAGGGGCGTGAAAGGGAAGCAGTTGGTTGGGAAGGGAGTGAGACAGGGTTGTAGCCTCTCCCCTATGTTATTCAATCTTTATATTGAGCAAGCAGTAAAGGAAAAAAGAAAAGTTCGAAGTAGGTATTAAAATCCATGGAGAAGAAATAAAAACTTTGAGGTTCGCCGATGATATTGTAATTCTGTCACAGACAGCAAAGGACTTGGAAGAGCAGTTGAACGGAATGGACAGCGTCTTGAAAGGAGGGTATAAGATGAACATCAACAAAAGCAAAACGAGGATAATGGAATGTAGGCGAATTAAATCGGGTGATGCTGAGGGAATTAGATTAGGAAATGAGACACTTAAAGTAGTAAAGGAGCTTTGTTATTTGGGGAGCAAAATACCGGATCATGGTCGAAGTAGAGAGGATATAAAATGTAGACTGGCAATGGCAAGGAAGGCGTTTCTGAAGAAGAGAAATGTTTTAACATCGAGTATTGATTTAAGTGTCAGGAACTCGTTTCTGAAAGTATTTGTATGGAGTGTAGCCATGTATGGAAGTGAAACATAGACGATAAATAGTTTAGACAAAAAGAGAATAGAAGCTTTCGGAATGTGGTGCTACAGACGAATGCTGAAGATTAGATGGGTAGATCACATAACTAACGAGGAGGTACAGAATTGAATTGGGGAGAAGAGGAGTTTGTGCCACAACTTGACAAGAAGGAGGGACTGGTTGGTAGGACATGTTCTGAGGCATTAAGGGATCACAAATTTAGCATTGGAGGGCAGCGTGGAGGGTAAAAATCGTAGAGGGATACCAAGAGATGAATGCACTAAGCAGATTCAGAAGGATGTAGGTTGAAGTAAGTACTGGGAGATGAAGAAGCTTGCACAAGATAGAGCAGCATGGAGAGCTGCATCAAACTAGACTCAGGACTGAATACCACAACAACAGCAACAGGTCATAATTACACTTTTGGAAGAATTACATTTGCTTCGCGGCTGAAGGCCTCCAAACAGATGCTTTAGAATAAGTTCAATTTAGAAAAGACTTACGAATAAGGTAAATCGTATACATATATGAGATCAGCACGCGGAGCGGCTGAAGGCCGCCGTATTAAATCTTCAGAATTCCAAATACCCTATGACGATTACTGAAAGCAGAAGGCCACAATGTTTGAAGATGTTAACAGGGCTGATGGCTCACAAGGTGCACTGAAAGAGATAAACAAACGCAATGAGATGGCTGAAGGCCGCAAGGTTAAATTCTGCAAATTAAGGAAATATGTATATTATAACACTCGGTAAAACAATACATTAAGTTTTAATATTTCCTTTTTGCAACACCAACGGCGGAAGGCCGACAATAACTTGTAAAATCTTTCAGAGGAAATTACAACAACCTTTCAAGAGCAGAAGGCGATAATGTTTGGACTTTAAGGAAACTCTGAGAACATGTTTCCAGAGCTGAAGGCCCACAACTAACATTGCCAAATTAAAAATATAAAATACAGTTAAATTACAACAACATTAAGACTGCCAAAAGGATGATTAAGAGAACGGCACTCAGGAGTCCCCAGTAGATCGGTCTGCCCTCGTTCACTTAGGCGAGGCAGGTGGTGAGTCCAATTACACTTAATTCCTGCGAACCCAACCAAGGGACAGTCACGGACTGACCGACCAACCGCTTGCTTGCCACGACGGAGTACACGAGAATTCAAGGCCCCAAAAGATTTACACTATCCCCAAACAAACGCGTAAGTGAACTGAGCTGCCAAAACTACACATCATGTTGGGCAGCAACAACAGGTGAGGAAAAGACACTGCCTAAAACTACGTTAGCGACCAGGGCAGGTAACCAGGACACTAAGGGCCACAAGGCAGAAAACTCCGCTGGTGCACTTGATTATGGGTAAATTAATTTGATCAATTCCGCCTGACGGCGGCTACCTCGAACACTTCACTCGTCGTTGCTCACAGGAAAACCTCCACCACAGCAACGCCGGAACCAACAACGTAATGCTCAAAACCACTCAACCTTCACGTCCTGGGTCGGCGAGCGACGACGCTCGTACCGACCGGACAGCGCCACACAGACTCCGACACTGCGTTGAGACCGCCAGCGGCCCAGTCGACTACGCCGCACGGAGATGTCGTCGGACCAGCCCACCGCCCAACAATCCACCCAAAGTCAGGCCCGGCTTAAGTAATGCGTGGCGGCAGTGGTCGGGCGGGCTATGTCCACGCAAGGCTCACTATTGCTACAAGCCGGCGACTGGCTGGCCCGGGCTGCGCTCCAGACGCGTTTCTACTGGGCCCAACTCACGACCCGCACTGCCGCCGTGAACTCTCCTCCTCGCACGTTCCGATTCATTCCGCGATAGATGACAACCGGGAAGTAATAGCAGCCGAGCAAAGATCTTACCAGAGGGGATATATCGATATGTACTACTAGCGCCCGATGACGGTCAGGCAAAACAGCAACTCAGTAACGCCAGTAATTTAAATCAACGTGGTGAGATGGAAATACGTTAAAGCGGGGTGTAAAATACCAAATGGTGGGACGGCGAGCCATGCACGACGCACCTTGTACAGTCCGTCTCATTCCCTACAACACCACCGTTCGGCTGCCTATTCGGTTCCACAACCCGATGCAAGATGACTCTTGTTATAGAGAACTTACTGGTTCAGCGAAGGGCAACGGACGCCTAGAAAACTCGGAAGAAGTCCAAGCAGCATTCAGTGGACACGCACGAGAATGAACTTGAAAAATAACTTTGTTTGTCAGCAAAGATAAGTAACTCCTGACTAGTTAATAATTACAAATGCCAACAGCACCACACAGAGCCCACGACTTGGCACCTCAACCCCTCGAGCGATCCAATTTCATGAGTTCCAAAAACGATCGACAAAATTATTTTAACATTCAGGCCTTTCAGCGAGTCGCCCATCCGAGCAGAATATAGGCACTACAATTGGCCATTTCCTTCTAATGCTAACAGCAGTTGCTGTCAAGACTTTTAGAAGTTTCTTTCTGCCAATGCGAGATGCCACGAGTCTTCTGGTTTTACACAGGACTGATACGATCAATAGAGTTACAGCGGCAGGTCACTCCTCAAGACTCAGTGCTCATCCAGTAAGTTACGCAACAGAATTTAATAGAGCACGACCTATTATGGGGCCTTGACATTGCATTCTGAATGGGTCTCGCCGAACTTTCTATTACTCCTACCTATTGACATGTAATTAATGGGCTATGAAAAGCAAATCGTTCAGTAAAATAGATTTGTTTATTCTACAATTGAAAAATAAGACCCTTAAGACATTAAACATTCATCGCTAGTAGTTTCAGTTTTGTTAGTACATTACATAGATGGCGACAATAATTACAGTAGCTAGTTGTTCACAAGGTTCTAAGATAGACGCGGATGGCAAATTGGTTACGATCATTCAATATCATTGTTACTAAATCGTGAAGCTATATGACAGATATGTTGTCACTGCAAGGCGTGAGGATGACAGTAAATGAACATAAGCTTCGCACTGGGGAAGAGAAACCAATACAGGGAGAGAGATCACCACTTCTGTACAAATTAACAAGTTATCGTGCCTGTGAACCCATATCATGCCGGTGATACAACGTTCTTACCATATGCATCAGTTGTCGGCATGAGCGTAACTCACGAGTGGTCTCCATCTCTGCCAGTCAGGTGTGTGCTCCTCTGAACCCATCCGTCTCTGAATCTCCGAATCCAAAAGCCTGACCTCAAATGAATCTTGTTCCAGGCTACAAGGCTGAATGTATGCAAAGTGCCCTCCTGTGCACTCTATACTCAAATCTTTGCGAGTCCCCAGAATGCACTCCTCCATGCCTGGCGACAGTTTTTCGTGCATCTAAAATTTTCGGCCAGTCACCCAATTTCCCGCCAACGTTGGCCAATGTTATAATTTTGTAGTGTCTTTCATCCCACATTCAGTGGCTGCATAAGAACTCCTCTCCAAATTAACATCGTTACGGCTCTTCTCAATCTAAAACGTGAAACTCTGCCCATTTACCAATGACGGGCTGTGCTTCTACCACAAGGGCGATTTCGCTGTCATTAGAAAAAAAAAGAAAAAAAAAGTCCTACTGTCTCGGCATTGGTTTGTCGGGCCACCACCACCACTAACACAACAAAGTCACAGTACACTTTTTAAATTTGTAATCTGTGGCTGGAGCCAATGTTTTCGTACACCCAGAGTAGCGTTTCTCTTAAATCCCTCAGACCACCTCAGTTTTTATCATAAGCCTCAGGGTAAGTTTTACCGTCCACAGGCTATACTCGGGGAACAGTGGAGCTTGTATATTCTGCAGTGTGACCGCGGCCTGCTATATTGTCTTCAGTCCAGGCAGTCTGCAGCATGGCGCGGGCCTGACAGCTGCCCAGCCACCAGCACAAAGCCCCATTCTTCTGCTTTCCCTCGGCCGTGGGTTTACTGTCGCGGTTGTTAAAGGACACTGCCTCTCATGTCCCAAGGGAATGACCCCCCTCTCCCCAGGATGGCTCTTTACTCCCCCTAGTGCGCATCCACAGCTGCCTATACATTGTACATACATTAATTAAAATACATACATACATTAATTAATTAATATAATCCCATCAGAACAGAAAACCACAGATCATAGTCCCTGCGATCACTGTCATATGCCTCCCTAAGATTCTAAGTGTAATTGGCGTATTTGACTGTCATTAATATCCTAATCCGTTCCATCGCCGTTTACGTGTATGAGATGCGAATAGACTCACGACTCTCTTCTCGCAATCCAAATTTTGCACAGGAGTGACATACCGAAAAAAATTAAAAACTGCTAGAGTAGCATCTCTGCAGCAAAATTTTTGAAAGTTCTTACCTCCTCACAATATGTTTGTTATCATCTTCATTTATCGGAATGGTGAAGGATAGGACGACGGAAGAGGTACACATTTTATCCTTGCCATCCTAACAAAAACACAAATACATAAATGAATGTAGCTCATTTTCATCCAGGGAAATCACTCTTTCCAAACACGCTTAGTACTGGGCATGTTACTGAGGGCCGTTTACTTGATGTTATGAAAGACACTTCAGTCTCAGAAACATTGCTCAACAAACATGTAAATAACAAATGAAAGTAATATTTAACTTTACCCAGCTTTTTCCTAAACACTTTCCCACCCTAACAGAACGGAAAGTATACTATTGGAATATGTCTACTCTTGCTGGTCCCCAGAATTGCAATTCCTTATATCTGACTCGTAGGTTGGTGACACAAGGAATTTTCTTTTTTTGTAAAGGTGATACATGTACACCAGTTACACCTGCATCCTCAATATGTACTCATAGCAGAATATTAACTGTATTTTGTCTGACCTCTGTGTAAGTATCTGTGTTATTATCGGTCAACACTAGTTTAAGGACAAGTATCAATCTACACAAGAGCAAGACATTAACGCAACAATATACCCACAATGAATAATTATATGTGATAAGAAATACAATCCGTTTAACATTTTAACTGTTTCTATATGAGCACTGTGTAAGTGTCCATGTTCGTATTGAAGATCAGCACTAATCTAGTGACTTGTATATCTGTCTACACGAGAAAATTTCATAAACACGAACAATGTATCAGCAGTACATCATTTTTATGATAAGAAATGCGCTGAACGTACGTTAAAGACATTGTATGTTAGATATCATAATAACCTCCATTTTATACTTAATACTGTGTGCTAGTATTTATTTTTTTTTTCCTTAAGTTCATTCTAGTTGAGGTCAAGTGGGTCACAAATGTACTGCAATGCATATCTTTAAATTGTGGCGAATTAACACCCCAATAACATTCCATCAAAAATACTTGTCACATTTATAAATACAACAAAATCAATGTTGGTACAGTAATTTGTGTAAGTGTCTCTCATGCAACAAAACTTTACAAATATGTCAAATGAGTAGCTGAAGCAGGGGGAGATGGGAGGCAGATTCTCTTCTTTCATCAGCAGCTGCGCTCGTCGAAATTAGCTATCTTGGCAGAATGGATGTGAACGAGTTATCTTTCCTTCACTGCCAATGGCCCGTATATTTGCAGAAGTTAGGGGTCCTTCATCTCAAATGTCAACAGCTGGGGTGAAGCTAATGTCCTGTTGATGGTAACACCAGTACAGATTTCGTTTGCACAGGAGTGGCACAACAAGGATGATGTTGATGATGTTTGGTTTGTGGGGCGCTCAACTGCGCGGTTATCAGCGCCTGTACAAATACTCAAACTATATTTGGGTCCACCTACCCTCTTGGACCAATTACGGTTGTCATTTTCGCTGTGTAAGTGCAGGAAGAAGTCTAATGGTTCATAGGAGAGCAAGTATTTTGAGTTGAAGTCCGAGCTGCGCTATTGGGTGTGCTATTGTTATGTGCTACCTGGGACAGAATATGTTGCTGTTTAAAGCAACTTTGTGTAGTAGAAACCAGGAGGATAGTTCTCATCAGGAGAAAAACTTTTTTTTTTTTTTTTTCATCAGTCTACTGACTGGTTTGATGCGGCCCGCCACGAATTCCTTTCCTGTGCTAACCTCTTCATCTCAGAGTAGCACTTGCAACCTACGTCCTCAATTATTTGCTTGACGTATTTCAATCTCTGTCTTCCTCTACAGTTTTTGCCCTCTACAGCTCCCTCTAGTACCATGGAAGTCATTCCCTCATGTCTTAGCAGATGTCCTATCATCCTGTCCCTTCTCCTTATCAGTGTTTTCCACATATTCCTTTCCTCTCCGATTCTGCGTAGAACCTCCTCATTCCTTACCTTATCAGTCCATCTAATTTTCAACATTCGTCTATAGCACCACATCTCAAATGCTTCGATTCTCTTCTGTTCCGGTTTTCCCACAGTCCATGTTTCACTATCATACAATGCTGTACTCCAGACGTACATCCTCAGAAATTTCTTCCTCAAATTGAGGCCGGTATTTGATATTAGTAGACTGCTCTTGGCCAGAAACGCCTTTTTTGCCATAGCGAGTCTGCTTTTGATGTCCTCTTTGCTCCGTCCGCCATTGGTTATTTTACTGCCTAGGTAGCAGAATTCCTTAACTTCATTGACTTCGTGACCATCAATCCTGATGTTAAGTTTCTCGCTGTTCTCATTTCTACTACTTCTCATTAACTTCGTCTTTCTCCGATTTACTCTCAAACCATACTGTGTACTCATTAGACTGTTCATTCCGTTCAGCAGATCATTTAATTCTTCTTCACTTTCACTCAGGATAGCAATGTCATCAGCGAATCGTATCATTGATATCCTTTCACCTTGTATTATAATTCCACTTCTGAACCTTTCTTTTATTTCCATCATTGCTTCCTCGATGTACAGATTGAAGAGTAGGGGCGAAAGGCTACAGCCTTGTCTTACAGCCTTCTTAATACGAGCACTTCGTTCTTGATCGTCCACTCTTACTATTCCCTCTTGGTTATTGTACATATTGTATATAACCCGTCTCTCCCTATAGCTTACCCCTACTTTTTTCAGAATCTCGAACAGCTTGCACCATTTTATACTGTCGAACGCTTTTTCCAGGTCGACAAATCCTATGAAAGTGTCTTGATTTTTCTTTAGCCTTGCTTCCATTATTAGCCGTAACGTCAGACTTGCCTCTCTCGTCCCTTTGCTTTTCCTAAAGCCAAACTGATCTTCACCTAGCGCAATCTCAATTTTCTTTTCCATTCTTCTGTATATTATTCTTGTAAGCAGCTTCGATGCATTAGCTGTTAAGCTGATTGTGCGATAATTCTCGCACTTGTCAGCTCCTGCCGTCTTCGGAATTGTGTGGATGATGCTTTTCCAGAAGTCAGATGGTATATCGCCAGACTCATATATTCTACACACCAACGTGAATAGTCGTTTTGTTGCCACTTCCCCCAATGATTTTAGAAATTCTGATGGAATGTTATCTATCCCTTCTTCCTTATTTGACCGTAAGTCCTCCAAAGCTCTTTTAAATTCCGATTCTAATACTGGATCCCCTATCCCTTCTAAATCGACTCCTGTTTCTTCTTCTATCACATCAGACAAATCTTCACCCTCATAGAGGCTTTCAATGCATTCTTTCCACCTATCTGCTCTCTCCTCTGCATTTAACAGTGGAATTCCCGTTGCACTCTTAATGTTACCACCGTTGCTTTTAATGTCACCAAAGGTTGTTTTGACTTTCCTGTATGCTGAGTCTGTCCTTTCGACAATCACATCTTTTTCGATGTCTTCACATTTTTCCTGCAGCCATTTCGTCTTAGCTTCCCTGCACTTCCTATTTATTTCATTCCTCAGCGACATGTATTTCTGTATTCCTGATTTTCCCGGAACATGTTTGTACTTCCTCCATTCATCAATCAACAGAAGTATTTCTTCTGTTACCCATGGTTTCTTCGCAGCTACCTTCTTTGTACCTATGTTTTCCTTCTCAACTTCTGTGATGGCCCTTTTTAGAGATGTCCATTGCTCTTCAACTGTACTGCCTACTGCGCCAGCGTTAGAGAACTTCAAACGTATCTCGTCATTCGTTAGTACTTCCGTATCCCACTTCTTTGCGTATTGATTCTTCCTGACTAATGTCTTGAACTTCAGCCTACTCCTCATCACTACTATATTGTGATCTGAGTCTCTATCTGCTCCTGGGTACGCCTTACAATCCAGTATCTGATTTCGGAATCTCTGTCTGACCATGATGTAATCTAATTGAAATCTTCCCGTATCTCCCGGCCTTTTCCAAGTATACCTCCTCCTCTTGTGATTCTTGAATAGGGTATTCGCTATTACTAGCCGAAACTTGTTACAGAACTCAATTAGTCTTTCTCCTTTTTCATTCCTTGTCCCAAGCCCATATTCTCCTGTAACCTTTTCTTCTACTCCTTCCCCTACAACTGCATTCCAGTCGCCCATGACTATTAGATTTTCGTCCCCCTTTACATACTGCATTACCCTTTCAATATCCTCATACACTTTCTCTATCTGTTCATCTTCAGCTTGCGACGTCGGCATGTATACCTGAACTATCGTCGTCGGTTTTGGTCTGCTGTCGATTCTGATTAGAACAACCCGGTCACTGAACTGTTCACAGTAACACACCCTCTTCCCTACCTTCCTATTCATAACGAATCCTACACCTGTTATACCATTTTCTGCTGCTGTTGATATTACCCGATACTCATCTGACCAGAAATCCTTGTCTTCCTTCCACTTCACTTCACTGACCCATACTATATCTAGATTGAGCCTTTACATTTCCCTTTTCAGATTTTCTAGTTTCCCTACCACGTTCAAGCTTCTGACATTCCACGCCCCCACTCGTAGAACGTTATCCTTTCGTTGATTATTCAATCTTTTTCTCGTGGTAACCTCCCCCTTGGCAATCCCCTCCCGGAGATCCGAATGGGGGACTATTCCGGAATCTTTTGCCAATGGAGAGATTGTGGTGTCACCGCCAGACACCACACTTGCTAGGTGGTAGCCTTTAAATCGGCCGCGGTCCGTTAGTATACGTCGGACCCGCGTGTCGCCACTATCAGTGATTGCAGACCGAGCGCTGCCACACGGCAGGTCTAGAGAGACTTCCTAGCACTCGCCCCAGTTGGACAGCCGGCTTTGCTAGCGATGGTTCACTGACAAATTACGCTCTCATTTGCCGAGACGATAGTTAGCATAGCCTTCAGCTACGTCATTTGCTACGACCTAGCAAGGCACCATTATCATTTGCTATTTATCTTGTGATGCATGTACCGACAGACCGATGTTCACTAATTATGGATTAAAGTTAAGTATTCCAGAAGCTACGTACCTTTTTTGCTAGTCTCTATTCCTTTAACTGTTCCAGACCTCACGCCAGCCTGCGTGAGCTTAAACGCGTGCCTTTCGGCTTCCTCTCCTAGTGGCTTGGCTGTTTTGCCAAGTCACAACAGAGATCATCATGACACTTCTTCAATTACAGGCCACATGTCCTGTGGATACACGTTACGTGTCTTTAATGCAGTGGTTTCCATTGCCTTCTGCATCCTCATGTCGTTGATCATTGCTGATTCTGCCGCCTTTAGGGGCAATTTCCCACCCCTAGGACAAGAGAGTGCCCTGAACCTCTATCCGCTCCTCCGCCCACTTTGACAAGGCCGTTGGCAGAATGAGGCTGACTTCTTATGCCGGAAGTCTTCGGTCGCCAATGCTGATTATTTATCAAAATTTAGGCGGTAGCGGGGATCGAACCCGGGACCGAAGACGTTTTGAGTATGCATCGAAGACGCTACCCCTAGACCACGGGTACAATCCATCTACTTATCGGTGCATATCCGTGGGCATAATGCTACTTGTATTGCTGCTGGCTGACTTGATCTCCTCCGAAAAGTAATGGTCTCCGTCATTTCCTTACAGGGTTTCTCGATGTGTCTCAACAAAGCGATAGTCTCGTACCACCCCTGGTTGATGGGGATACAGCCACAAATTGCTGGCACTGCCATGCACCACTCAGGTCCCAAGTCTGCAACTCCATCTCAGTGTCGTGGTGTGGCCGCAGCTAACATCCACGCGGGGGCCAAACAATAGGGCAGCGGAGTGACCCCTTTTCACTGCTCGCTGGGTGCATACAGCAAATATGAGCCAGGATGTTAGGCCATGAGTTGTCCCAAAGTTACCCTCAGCGCATTCTGCTCATGCCTCCCTCGTGCATACCTGTCACTGCAGTGACATCCTTACCATCCACTGGTCGTTGTCAACAGCTCTTATCTACACTGTACTCATATTATCTTATTTATCTGTACAAGGCTGTTCTACAATTCCATATTGCTAGACAAGTTTCTTGATGACAAACATATATTTTGTTATGTTTATTAATCTACAGCTCGTCGTTATTCAGTTTCAGTATTTGATTTTGACACTTATTTCCTTCCAGTGACATTTACATACAATTTTTATAACTTAATGTTATTTCAGCTTTGCTGCATATCCTATGCATGTTAGTAAATTAGTGTTTAGTAGGTCTGTTACTGGTTAATGAACCACACAGTTATACAACCCATCTTCTACGTACATGCAATTTCGTCCTCATGCATGTCTCTAAGGCTGTGTAGTTATCGTCATACAAGAGAAGAGGTCACCATAATGTGACACAAGTTTCTCTTTGATGCTAAGATTGGTCTTCCTCTCGCACATATGGGTCTCCATACTTCCTCCTTGTCTGTTTGCATTCCATTAAGCCTCCTGCCATTTCCATATTATCCTCGCTACCATACGTGGGGCTGCCCCTTCTCAGCACTGTCACTCTGGTGCAACTACCTTATTTCTGTGAATATCTTTGAAACAAAACATCAATGCACTATAATATTTTTTGCTACTGCATTACCTTTTAGCTACATGGACTGGTAGGATAAACCTCTTGTATTTCTTTTCACTACTGCAACCAATGGTCCATGTGGCACCTCAGGTCTACTATTGCTGGCCTCCTTACATTTTTCTGCAGCCTTAAGAGGAGTCATGCACAGTGTGTACACTTCCCCCATCTCTACAAGTCCTCTTCCTTCTGTCCATCGTGGGCATTACCACTTCTACTTACACGTAACGAAAAATATTTATATTGCAAGAAAGTATCGTCATATTCAGATCTTACTCCTTTGGATGGATGTCCATTCATGCACATTACTTATAAGTCCACTTATCATTTAAGCCCCCCTTCCTTTAACTACTTTTAAGGCAAAAAGCTTGTTCCTTATCGTCGACAATTACGTTGGTGCTAAATATGCATCACAAACAACATCACCCATTCTTTCTAGCATACAGTAACAATTTACCACACGCACTCTGAATGTAGGCCATTCTGTTTACTCTCATGTATGATGTCCTCATACCTACTTGATGTGGAACATACACAATCACTTATTGCTCCATACACTGTTTCTCATTTATATCGCTTCCTAAGTCTTCCTGAGATTATGTGCTTTCCTTCACATCCGAGATTTTTATCTGCTGTCTTGCTGTACCATCTACCTTCCTATCAGATCTTATAAACCTCTTTGCAACATATACCAACTTAATTAATATTCCTCCTTATTATCTGTTATTACTACTTTTATCGGATATCCGAAACCATTCACTGTATTCCCAAGTTGATCTAATCTTTTCAAAGATCAGCTTTACCTCCACTGATGTAATAGGACATAAATGGCACCAATTTGGCTAACAAATTAATTATTCTTCTTTTAACCTATACAGTTCCAATCATCCCAAGGCCTTTGCTCCCATTCTTGTGTCATACTCTAAAATGTGTTAATATCTGCCGGTTTTTTGCGTCTCCACCACCACAGCATTTGCATGGATCATATGTCGAATTTTCACTGCTCCATAATATAGAATTTATGAGAAATTTTCTTCTGTCCACTTTATATGACCATATCAAAACCTTCTGCCCTATTTCACTGTTCCTTGTCTTCGCGTTTCTACTAGTTCTTTCCTTCTACTTCGTTGTCATTGTTCTTATATTCTTTAAGGCTGACTCAGCCACTTCCATGTGCCGCTGGAGTTGTTTGTCCAGGAACCCTCCCATCTCTGTATACTTACCTGCTACCACCTTATTCCTTAGTACCATTATTAGAGTGAACCCAGTTGCACTATTTAGCAAACTGCTTATCGCTTCCTGAAAGTCGTTGTGGAAGACATCTCATGATGCAGGGTGTTTACTGCAATATAAGTGGCAGAGTGATCCCAATGCTCTCGTAATCCTTCAGACAGATTTGAGGAGGTGTGTTAAGTTGATATAAGTATGGGCCGGAGCCTGTGCTTCTTCTATATTCCCCCCCATATATGCAACGCGAATTTGGAGCCATTATCAGGGACAGCCTTTTCCACTCACCCAACCTGCTTCCAAAATAGTCCTGGCTGTTGCTTTTCGCAATAGCACCAAGGTCATGTATGTTGAGGAAAATTGTATCCCTCGAAAAAGTAAGTACAATCCCCTCTCGTATGAGGTAATGGTACAATTAAGCCTGTTACCACTAGTTGCCTTAATTTGTTTGGTACAATGGAAAGACATGCAGTTGGTTCAACATCGTTAATCGTTTTGACTTTTGGCATGGTTTTCAAATTGGTAATACCTTTCTGACCCTATTTTCTGTATTCTTGAAGTAATATGTCACCTCTAATTTCAAGCAACATTTCATGAGTCCGTAATGTGCATGACTGACACAAGTGTACCATATTAGTGACATCAGATTAGTTACAATTCCAGTACGCACAGTAACTATCCAGTCACCAAAATAGTACTCCTTTCGTAGGTGGGTAAATCTGTCATATAGCTGACTGCTCCCTATCTTTCATCGTCTTTTATGTCTTTCAATGTCTGGTCATAGTTCTTTTCCAAAACAATGCCTTCAGAGACGCCATAATAAAATTATCAAATGCTACTTGATTCATATAGCAAAAATGGTATTTTTTTCTTCTAATTCCTCCTATTTAGTGTCTGTTAATCCTACCAGAGCATAAGACAGTGCTAACGCTGAATTGGAATTCCTGAGATTATAGCACCCATCGTGCTAACCATCCATACGTTATCTTTACTGTAGTTAAAAACTGTAATGCCTTGTGGTCTGAGAACACACAAATCTTCCTTCCACGTAGAAAATATCTGTTGTTGTTGTTGTTGTTGTTGTGGTCTTCAGTCCTGAGACTGGTTTGATGCAGCTCTCCATGCTACTCTATCCTATGCAAGCTTCTTCATCTCCCAGCACCTACTGCTGCCTGCATCCTTCTGAATCTGCTTAGTGTATTCATCTCTTGGTCTCCCTCTACGATTTTTACCCTCCACGCTGCCCTCCAGTACTAAATTGGTGATCCCTTGATGCCTCAGAACATGTCCTACCAACCGATTCCTCCTTCTAGTCAAGTTGTGCCACAAACTCCTCTTCTCCCCAATTCAATTCTGTACCTCCTTATTAGTTATGTGATCTACCCATCTAATCTTCAGCATTCTTCTGTAGCACCACATTTAAAAAGCTTCTATTCTCTTCTTGTCCAAACTAATTATCGTCCAGGTTTCACTTCCATACATGGCTACACTCCATACAAATACTTTCAGAAACGACTTCCTGACACTTAAATCTATACTCGATGTTAACAAATTTCTCTTCTTCAGAAACGATTTCCTTGCCATTGCCAGTCTACATTTTATATCCTCTCTACTTCGACCATCATCCGTTATTTTGCTCCCCAGAGAGCAAAACTCCTTTACTACTTTAAGTGTCTCATTTCCTAATCTAATTCCCTCAGCATCACCCGACTTAATTCGACTACATTCCATTACCCTCGTTTTGCTTTTGTTGATGTTCATCTTATACCCTTATTTTAAGACACTATCGATTCCGTTCAACTGCTCTTCCTAGTCCTTTGCTGTCTCTGACAGAATTACAATGTCATCGGCGAACCTTTAAGTTTTTATTTCTTCTCCATGGATTTTAATACCTACTCAGAACTTTTCTGCTTGCACAATATACAGATTGATTAGCATTGGGGAGAGGCTACAACCTTGTCTCACTCCCTTCCCAACAAACTGTTTTCCTTTCATGCAACTCGACTCTTATAACTGCCATCTGCTTCCTGTACAAATTGTAAATAGCCTTTCGCTCCCTGTATTTTACCCCTGGCACCTTCAGAATTTGAAAGAGAGTAGTCCAGTCAACACTGTTAAAAGCTTTCTCTAAGTCTACAAATGCTAGAAACGTAGGTTTGCCTTTCCTTAATCTTTCTTCTAAGACAAGCCTCACGTGTTCCAACATTTCTACGGAATCCAAACTGATCTTCACCGAGGTCGGCTTCTACCAGTTTTTCCATTCGTCTGTAAAGAATACGCGTTAGTATTTTGCAGCTGTGACTTATTAAACTGATAGTCCATGAACCATGGACCTTGCCGTTGGTGGGGAGGCTTGCGTGCCTCAGCGATACAGATAGCCGTACCGTAGGTGCAATCACAACGGAGGGGTATCTGTTGAGAGGCCAGACAAACGTGTGGTTCCTGAAGAGGGGCAGCAGCCTTTTCAGTAGTTGCAAGGGCAACAGTCTGGATGATTGACTGATCTGGCCTTGTAACAATAACCAAAACGGCCTTGCTGTGCTGGTACTGCGAACGGCTGAAAGCAAGGGGAAACTACAGCCGTAATTTTTCCCGAGGGCATGCAGCTTTACTGTATGATTACATGATGATGGCGTCCTCTTGGGTAAAATATCCCGGAGGTAAAATAGTCCCCCATTCGGATCTCCGGGCGGGGACTACTCAAGAGGATGTCGTTATCAGGAGAAAGAAAACCGGCGTTCTACGGATCGGAGCGTGGAATGTCAGATCCCTTAATCGGGCAGGTAGGTTAGAAAATTTAAAAAGGGAAATGGATAGGTTGAAGTTAGATATAGTGGGAATTAGTGAAGTTCGGTGGCAGGAGGAACAAGACTTCTGGTCAGGTGACTACAGGGTTATAAACACAAAATCAAATAGGGGTAATGCAGGAGTAGGTTTAATAATGAATAGGAAAATAGGAATGCGGGTAAGCTACTACAAACAGCATAGTGAACGCATTATTGTGGCCAAGATAGATACGAAGCCCACACCTACTACAGTAGTACAAGTTTATATGCCAACTAGCTCTGCAGATGAAGAAATTGAAGAAATGTATGATGAAATAAAAGAAATTATTCAGATTGTGAAGGGAGACGAAAATTTAATAGTCATGGGTGACTGGAATTCGAGTGTAGGAAAAGGGAGAGAAGGAAACATAGTAGGTGAATATGGATTGGGGGACAGAAATGAAAGAGGAAGCCGCCTGGTACAATTTTGCACAGAGCACAACATAATCATAACTAACACTTGGTTTAAGAATCATGAAAGAAGGTTGTATACATGGAAGAACCCTGGAGATACTAAAAGGTATCAGATAGATTATATAATGGTAAGACAGAGATTTAGGAACCAGGTTTTAAATTGTAAGACATTTCCAGGGGCAGATGTGGACTCTGACCACAGTCTATTGGTTATGACCTGTAGATTAAAACTGAAGAAAATGCAAAAAGGTGGGAATTAAGGAGATGGGACCTGGATAAACTAAAAGAACCAGAGGTTGTACAGAGATTCAGGGAGAGCATAAGGGAGCAATTGACAGGAATGGGGGAAATAAATACAGTAGAAGAAGAATGGGTAGCTCTGAGGGATGAAGTAGTGAAGGCAGCAGACGATCAAGTAGGTAAAAAGACGAGGGCTAGTAGAAATCCTTGGGTAACAGAAGAAATATTGAATTTAATTGATGAAAGGAGAAAATATAAAAATGCAGTAAGTGAAACAGGCAAAAAGGAATACAAACGTCTCAAAAATGAGATCGACAGGAAGTGCAAAATGGCTAAGCAGCGATGGCTAGAGGACAAATGTAAGGATGTAGAGGCGTATCTCAATTGGGGGTAAGATAGATACTGCCTACAGGAAAATTAAAGAGACCTTTGGAGATAAGAGAACGACTTGTATGAATATCAAGAGCTCGGATGGAAACCCAGTTCTAAGCAAAGAAGGGAAAGCAGAAAGGTGGAAGGAGTATATAGAGGGTCTATACAAGGGCGATGTACTTGAGGACAATATTATGGAAATGGAAGAGGATGTAGATGAAGATGAAATGGGAGATACGATACTGCGTGAAGAGTTTGACAGAGCACTGAAAGACCTGAGTCGAAACAAGGCCCCCGGAGTAGACAATATTCCATTGGAACTACTGACGGCCGTGGGAGAGCCAGTCCTGACAAAACTCTACCATCTGGTGAGCAAGATGTATGAAACAGGCGAAATACCCTCAGACTTCAAGAAGAATATAATAATTCCAATCCCAAAGAAAGCAGGTGTTGACAGATGTGAAAATTACCGAACTATCAGCTTAATAAGTCACAGCTGCAAAATACTAACACGAATTCTTTACAGACGAATGGAAAAACTAGTAGAAGCCAACCTCGGGGAAGATCAGTTTGGATTCCGTAGAAACACTGGAAAACGTGAGGCAATACTGACCTTACGACTTATCTTAGAAGAAAGATTAAGGAAAGGCAAACCTACGTTTCTAGCATTTGTAGACTTAGAGAAAGCTTTTGACAATGTTCACTGGAATACTCTCTTTCAAATTCTAAAGGTGGCAGGGGTAAAATACAGGGAGCGAAAGGCTATTTACAATTTGTACAGAAACCAGATGGCAGTTATAAGAGTCGAGGGACATGAAAGGGAAGCAGTGGTTGGGAAGGGAGTAAGACAGGGTTGTAGCCTCTCCCCGATGTTGTTCAATCTGTATATTGAGCAAGCAGTAAAGGAAACAAAAGAAAAATTCGGAGTAGGTATTAAAATTCATGGAGAAGAAATAAAAACTTTGAGGTTCGCTGATGACATTGTAATTCTGTCAGAGACAGCAAAGAACTTGGAAGAGCAGTTGAATGAAATGGACAGTGTCTTGAAAGGAGGATATAAGATGAACGTCAACAAAAGCAAAACAAGGATAATGGAATGTAGTCTAATTAAGTCGGGTGATGCTGAGGGAATTAGATTAGGAAATGAGGCACTTAAAGTAGTTAAGGAGTTTTGCTATTTGGGGAGCAAAATAACTGATGATGGTCGAAGTAGAGAGGATATAAAATGTAGGCTGGCAATGGCAAGGAAAGCGTTCCTGAAGAAGAGAAATTTGTTAACATCCAGTATAGATTTAAGTGTCAGGAAGTCATTTCTGAAAGTATTCGTATGGAGTGTAGCCATGTATGGAAGTGAAACATGGACGATAAATAGTTTGGACAAGAAGAGAATAGAAGCTTTCGAAATGTGGTGCTATAGAAGAATGCTGAAGATTAGATGGGTAGATCACATAACTAATGAGGAAGTATTGAATAGGATTGGGGAGAAGAGAAGTTTGTGGCACAACTTGACCAGAAGAAGGGATCGGTTGGTAGGACATGTTCTGAGGCATCAAGGGATCACCAATTTAGTATTGGAGGGCAGCGTGGAGGGTAAAAATCGTAGAGGGAGACCAAGAGATGAATACACTAAGCAGATTCAGAAGGATGTAGGTTGCAGTAGGTACTGGGAGATGAAAAAGCTTGCACAGGATAGAGTAGCATGGAGAGCTGCATCAAACCAGTCCCAGGACTGAAGACCACAACAACAACAACAGTTCGGTAATTTTCACATCTGTCAACATCTGCTTTCTTTGGGATTGGAATTATTATATTCTTCTTGAAGTCTGAGGGAATTTCGCGTGTCTCATACATCTTGCTTACCAGTGGTAGGGTTTTGTCAGGACTGGTTCTCCAAACGCTGTCAGTTGTTCTAATGGAATGTTGTCTACTCCCGAGGCCTTGTTTCGACTTAGGTCTTTCAGTGCTCTGTCAAACTCTTCACGCAGTATCATATTTCCCATTTCATCTTCATCTACATCGTCTTCCATTTCCATAATATTGTCCTCAAGAACATCGCCCTGTATAGACCATCTATATACTCCTTCCACCTTTCTGCTTTCCCGTCTTTACTTAGAACTGGGTTTCCATCTGAGCTCTTGATATTCATGGAAGTGGTTCTCTTTTCTCCAAAGGTCTCTTTAATTTTCCTGTAGGCAGTATCTATCTTACCCCTAGTGAGATAAGCCTCTACATCCTTACATTTTTCCTCTAACCATCCCTGCTTAGCCATTTTGCACTTCCTGTCGATCTCATTTTTGGGACTTTTGTATTTCTTTTTGCCTGCTTCATTTACTGCATTTTTGTATTTTCTCCTTTCATCAGTTGACTTCAGTATCTTTTCTGTTATCCAAAGATTTCTACTAGCTCTCGTCTTTTTACCTACTTGATCCTCTGCTGCCTTCACTATTTCATTCCTCAAAGCTACCCATTCTTCTTCTACTGTATTTATTTCCCCTATTCCTGTCAATTGTTCCCTTATGCTCTCCCTGAAACTCTGTACAACCTCTGGTTCTTTCAGTTTATCCAGGTCCCATCTCCTTAAATTACCACCTTTTTGCAGTTTCTTCAGTTTTAATCTACAGTTCCATCATTGTATAATTCTTTTTTTTCATTCATAAGCACCCGACTGGCAAATCATATTTTCACTTTTTCGATATCTCGAAAGATAACTGCACTAAAACCTGTATTTGCACGGTCAGGTGTCACGCAAAGCTCTTTGAATAGATCTGCGGGAGACGGGGGGTAATATCGGCGCCGCTACCATTGCCTTCTTTAGTGCCTGGAATTCTTCCTTAGTATCCATACCGTATATCCAATTCGTCTTCTACCATGTCAGTTCACACAGTTTTGGTGTTGCCAGGTATTCAGCGTGCACAAAACACAGAAATTTTCTAGGCATGGTATCTCTGTAGTTATCACTGAATTTGCAAACTACATAACATTGTACCATATTTAACTTCTGCAGATCTGGTGAAATACTGCTGCTATCTGTTACTAGTCCTAAGATACTGACTGTGGCAACTCCAGATTGTGATTTCTCAGTATCGCCTGTTATTCCAAAGTATTTTAATGTTGTAAGCGGGACGTTCAGTGTACGGATATGCTATGCCCCTGAGGACTCTGGTGTTAACATGTCGCCTACATAACTCATGATGCAAGTGCTGTGGAAAGCCAACCAAGCTGCCGTCTAAAGCTCTAATAAATGCAACTACTGATGCATTAAGGCTGAAAGGGAGGCACCTAAACTGTTAACGGTGACCAAAACTGAGAATGTGTTATATTGTCAGCATGATTGTTCCAACTGAGTTTGCCAATAACTGGCACAAAGTTCGTGGAAGAGAACACTCTCACAACATGAAACTTTGTAGCAACCTCTCTACAATTACTGGCCATTTTGTCTCCATTTCAATTTCTGTATTAATTTGCCTGGCATCCAGTACCGGACGAATTGTCCCATTCTTTTTATCTGCTACTCCCAAGGGCTTGTTATATGAGGATACCGCCAGTTCAATCATTTCTTGTTCCGTCGTCCTCTGTAATTCATTAGATACCTGGTTCTTGTACAACAGTAGAATGGTGGTGGCCCTTACAAAATCTTGGTGTCAGACTTCACCAAAAATTTACTCTGGAAACTGTGTAAGGTATCTCAATCGTGCAAAAATACCTCCACAGTGTGTTTTATAATGTTTTATAATTCGTCTTCAGTACACAATTCCACCTCCAATATCCCCTTCGCGCTTTTCCACGATTCGTCCCTTAAATTCGTCTTCCTTTTTGTAGAGGTCATGTCGAAAATCTTCTTCCCCTCAATGTCCTCTTCTGCATCCTATTATTTCATCCTCCAACTCGACACAGTTTTAAACAGTTCTGCGGTTGTTGTTCCCATACTGGATGTTCATCAAAACATATGTGTATTTCTTGGTCCTTCTGTAAAATGATCTTACCTCTACCTAGGTCCATCAGCATGTGATACGTTTGTATAAACTCCATTTCTAAAATCATCGATTTGCGGAGGTTAAGTACGATCAAAAACTTCGATACGGGGCATTGCCTTGACACGTAAACTCCACTCACACTAGGTGCCCACATCTGTACTCTTTTTTGTTAATGCTTCTTTTATTTTCGTATTGCGTAAATTTGGTACTAGCCATTCGCTTTCTTGCTTACACTGTTGAAATCGTCCCCCTACATCGCCCAAATTTGGCTGACACTATCGAGAAAGGCTTGATAGCCTACTTCCCCCACTAACATATTTGCTGTCAGACGCATATTTTGCGTCCATGTAGTCTCTTTCTCCTTTAATTATACTTTCCAAAGGCTTTGTGTACGATATAAATAATGCTTTCTGTTCCGAGTTAAATGATCTCATGTTTCTTGCGCCCATGAAGTTATCGAGTGACTTCTTGAGGTGGCAGATGTTCTGCAGGATATCAGCGTCGTTCGTGCACAATATTTCTGACTCGTTCGTTCGTTCATGAGCACTAAAATATTTGCCAACTTTTTAATTAAAATTGAATATACTGTCTTCCGTTATAAAAAGGTTGAACTGAAATTGCTATTACGAACAGCATGTCTCAGGGCACATTTACACTGAACTGGCGTTCACTGTGCAGCAAATCAAAGCAAAACTGTTTTCTGAAACCACTACCAAGTTCAAACTATGTACTGCCCAAAAATTGAAACACTGAAATTACGTGGTAACACTATAAAACACACACTGTTCAATGGCGCGTTAAAAATCTGAATTAAGAGGAAAATGTTTAAAAATTTACATTGAACTGGCGTTCACTGTGCAGTACGTCCTCTTGCAGTGGAACATTGAGGGATAGCTGAAGTCTGCCCTAGCGATCAACATATAAAATTGTCTTCTGTGAACTGTGACCGATGTTGTTAGCAGTAAAGTTTCAAGGTCAGGAATGTTACAAGAAGTCCTTCACTGACCTTCATAATATCTTGCCAAAGATATTAACATCTTGTCCAATATAAAATCCTATACTCGTTGAACATTGTCTCTTGCATTAACGACTGAGGTTTTAGGCCGGCATTTAAACTGTCTCTTGCCTGCTAATGTCACGTGTTATAGAAAAAACTAAGTGATGAACATAAAATCACAGTGCAGATAACGACACAGTCCTTCACTCACTAACCAAAGAGAAAGTTATACCTAATCTCAGAAAAGTGTGTACTAATTGCCTTATCCCTGGCACTTGCAAAAATGTTACAAAGTATGAAACTGATACACAATCTTTTGACATTACACGGAATTATCCACAAAAACAACTACATAAATCTATGTAAGAGTGTCAGATTGAGTATGAGATTAATGTTTAACGTCCCATCGACAATGATGTCATTAGAGACGGAGCCCAAGCTTGGATTAGGGAAGGATGGGGAAGGAAATCGGCCATGACCTTTCAAAGGAACAATCCCGGCATTTTCCTGAAGCGATTTAGGAAGACCATGGGAAACCTAAATCAAGATGGCTCGATGCGGGTTTGAACCATCGACCTCCCAAATGCGTATCCATCATGCTAACACTGCGCCACCTCGCTCGGTGTATGTATAAGACACTAAATAAAGAATGAGATATACACTTGATAATCATGAAAGTTGAAACATTTGGAATAAACTGTTCTTAATAAAGAAAAAATGTGACACACTGGATAAGCAAAGTAATCACACAAGAAAGAAATAAGATATCTACAAAATAAGAAACATAGTAGTGTAATAAGAAAAAATTCATGTATGTTCAGAGGAAATCGAAAATGTATTAGAAATTGGTATTTTTATGCCGAAACCATGAAAACCAAGAAAACCTAACCTATCACTAGAAACATATAGTATTTGATACCAAAATTATCACTGCTTTAAAATTTAGATATCTCCCTTGGATTCATGATCATGTGTTTAGGAAAGGGGAATGGATGCTCTCATAGAGTCATGTGACAGCAAGTCATGTTCAATCAAAATTGTCAAACATCTCCACACATACATTAAATATGTATTTCATCAACTATACTTCAAAAATTCCTCAAATTATTTCCATCCTTCAGCTTCTTAAATCTCGCAGACGTTACTTCCAAAATCTCTTATTCATCACTTACATGTTCCTAAAATTTCATTTTTCAATCATATAACTTTCATACTACTCAAATTATACTTCAAAATTGCTCAAACTTCATACCTAAACTTCAGGATATCCACATTATTAAACCCATTAACTCGAAACCCTTTTTTTCCCTCAACCGTGCATTTTACAGATCATCACCTCGTATAAAACCATATTCTTCTACCATATCTTATATCTCGCATAATCACTTCAAATCACTTCCTTAACTCTCGTTTTCTCAACCATGATTAACCATCATCTTAACTTATACCCCTGGTTACTTATTGCTAACTCTATTACTTAAAGTATGGAGATCACACTAAAATTAGAGTAGCACATCACAGTTATTCAAGCAACATAGGAACAAAAAACAAACCATCTGACTACAAGAATAAGAAGCGCCAAGCAAACAATGCAACATAACGAAACTTCCTGGCAGATTAAAACTGTGTGCCGGACTGAGACTCGAACTCGGGACCTTTGCCTTTCGCGGGCAAGTGCTCTACCAACTGAGCTACCCAAGCATGACTCACGCCACGTCCTCACAGCTTCACTTCTGCCAGTACCTCGTCTCCTACCTTCCAAACTTTACAGAAGCTTGAAACACGTATGTAACATAGCAGCGATGGCGAGGCATTGTAGCATCTGTGACCAGAGAGTATGCGCTTGACCGCGCGAGTGTTGCGAGCGGTTCTCAGTGTGTGGGTAGTCAGTCGTTGCGAGTCTGTCAGTTCAGTCGTTGCGAGTCTGTAGCTTTGTCTAGTTGAGAGCAGTACTCAGTCTGTAGTCGTCATGCAGAGCGGTCGGTCAGTTGTAGCAGCCCAGTGCGGTTGTGTGATGTAGGCGGTCGGCAACACTGGTCAAGATGAGGAATAAGGTATACTGTTAATTAATATAATCATTAGATAATGAAAAATTTTATTTATTGTAATTATTCTCCAACAAGTCTCCCAATAATAATTTTTTATTTCAAAAGCATTTTCTCAAAAATTTAATTTTTTATTGAACTCAAGATTTCGTTGCACTTCCCATTTCATTCCACTTCTTTTGAAGAAAAATTCCACTAAAATCACAAAAAAAGAGAATATTCTTATTTGCAATGCAGTTCCTCCAAGCGGTGCGCAACAACAAGAGCAGATATGTGACATCCATTTATTCTAAGGTAAGACTTTAATTCTGATTGTTTTACACAGGGCCAAAGACCGATATTTCGGTTTAAGTAAATTTTCTTATCACTGAATGGACTTTAATTTTTCATGAGGAATTTATATTTGAGTCAGATTGCGAATTTCACATTTTTGTTGCCATTTTCAATACCTCTCATTGTGGGCGAGGTTACAATTAGCGCAATGTCCATTAGCATTCATAATTAAATATTGTCGTGTTTCTTTCTTTCAAATTTTTGTGGGGAGGTTACACTCGGCTCCCATTTGTATTAAGTATTGTCATTACATTTCTTTCTTATAAAATTACGGTGGGGAGGTTACACTTGGCGACACCCAGTCCAGGATCGAATTTCGTTGAGAGTCTTTTGAAAAACAGGCACATATCTGCTCTTATTTGCTTAAGTATAATTAGGATTTGGCGCTACGCTTTTATTAATCTTGTGACCTTCTCTCTACAGGTCAACGGCAATTGTTGCTTTGTTGTATTTGTGTGTTGCTTTTGCATATGTGCTTAATTGTTTTGTGAATAATTTTGACTATTGTTAAAATGCCGCGAAAGACTGTGAATAGTGTATCGCGAGGTATTATGAATGAAATTACCGACGCAAACAACTTTACCGATAGGACATGTGACACGCAGTGTGATGATGACAATCCTGCGTTCACTAACAATCAGTGCATTCCAACCATTAATGATGACTTTTACCTTAATGATGAACAAACGAACCCAATTGCCTCGTCTGTTAATTTGACGACAATTGATGACGCGGGACGATCTATTGCAATGAGCGCTGCCGAGCTTAACACACCCGATCTGGAAAATTCAAGTAACATACAAACAAATTTTTCGAATGAAAATGGTCAGTGTAGTGAAAGTACGACGGATTTATTTAATTCCGAAATAGGGACTGACAGTGTATGTTTAACTGGCAAACCTTTTGGTAAATTACAGAATGACCAAATGGTCACGCAAAAAGAGACAATTCCAGATCGACCATTGAACAGCACAGAGAATAGAAATGCTAATTTTGAATCGGATCCAATTATGGCATTTTTGCGGCAAAATTTCAAACAGTTTAATGAAAAATTTGAGAAAATAGACAATGATAATGCGGATCTCAAACAACAACTTAATGAACAGGTCAAACAACTTAGGGAAGATAACAAACAAGATAACGAAAATCTCAAACAACAACTCAATGAACAGGTCAAACAACTTAGGGAAGATAACAAACACTTAAATGAAAAACTTGACAATAATGACGAAAATTTCAAACAACTTAGTGAACAAATTACAGCCGTTGCCGCGCAGTGCCATGACACTAAGGAACAGTTGCGCGCGGAAATTGAGGCTTGTTCACAAAAAAATAGCGAAGAAATTAAATCTGTTTCGCAAGAATTAAGAGAAATGCAAACAGCCGCAACAGAAACACTCAGAGACGAAATTAGCGGAGTCGCTAAACAATGCTCTGAAAAAGCTACACAATTACGGGACGAGTTTAAAGCAATGACGGTAGAACTTTCGCGCACAGTGGACGCAAAGATAGACGCGAAATTCGAACAGCAAAACACTCAGATTAACGAGCGCCTTAATCAGCACATACAGAACAGTGATACGCGTTTCCGCAGATTTATTCAAGATCAAAACAAAGTAAAACGACAAGTCATGGAAACAATCACTGCACAAAGACAAGAGGACAAACGTAAAATATTCGCGAAAGCGAAGACGTATGTAGACAATAATATTACTACAGTGTCCGACAAAATTAATACCATAGAACAATTGAACGCGGAATTACGGGATGAAATTTCTGACCTTAAATCAAAAACGGATACACACACAGTAAATATTCAAACAGTGACAGATAGATTCGAACAATTAGATCTAACACAGGATTGTGATGTTATCAAAGGTGATGTTAAAAAACTGAGCGAAACTACGCGCAAGTTGCAAAAACAGATTAATGCGTCTGATTCTAAAACCGATGATCAGGTTAAAATACTGACTGAAAAATGTGATGAATTGGCCAGTCGTATTGATGCTATCGAAAATACTAATGACAATAAATCAGACGATACTGCACCGGTTTCATTTATCCAAACGCCTGAATTTCAAAATTTACAGCAGACAATTAATGAGATCGATTCATCTAACAACACGTTACGTAGGAAGTTATCAAATTTACAACAAGAAGTAACAGAAATGAAAAACACTTCTGTTAATAATACACAACAGACGCCACTTTATGAACATGTGTCAGACTCACGCAGCGCGTATAATTTGGGTAATCTGCAGAGAGTACGGGACTTAGATTCCGAACAACCACAGTTCAATAGATACTCTTACGATCCTGAACCTGTTCCATCATGCAGAGATGATAACTTCGACTACAAACATTTTCTGTCAGTGAGAAAGTTTAAGGTTTTCAAAAACGATAGAACGCAGATTCACCCACTGGATTGGATTCAACAGTTTAGTTTTGCTCTTCCACCGACTTGGCCTGTAACACATAAACTTGAATTTATTTGCAGTTTTTTGGAAGGCGAACCGGCAACTCGTATGAGACCGATCGCGAGACAGTGTTACTCGGTAGAGGAATTTCAGAATGCTTTTCTGTCAGCGTACTGGTCGAAGACGACACAGCGCGGAATTAAAGACCAACTAATTAGTTTGCCAAACTATGAAAACTCAAATTTTCCCAGTGTAACGCAATTTTTTGAGCATATGGTACAACAAAACCAGTACCTAAGTGAACCGTACAGTGAATCCGCACTTATACAGCTATGCATCTCTAAATTACCACGGTCATTACGAGTGTCACTTCTAACGGGCCAGCAAAAAGAAAACATTTCAGCATTCAGAGATCTTTTACAGCTCTTGGAAGTACAGCAATCTGATTATTCTTTTGTAAACAAAAATTTTTTGAGTAACAACCAAGGTCAACAACAGTACTACAATTATGATCAGGGACGTAATTCCAATCGGAAAGATAACAGACGTCTTAGGAACGATAATTACCAAAACTTTAATAACAGGCAAAATTCTAATTATCAATACCGTCAAAATTTTCAGCAACAGGAACAACACTTTAGTAACAATAGAGGTGTTTCACAACAACAACATCAAAACCAGCCGGTTAACATACCTAACCAACAATGGAATACACAAGGTCAACCAGGCTTTAATGTTTCGCCGCGTGGACGTATAGCCCCTGGTCCAACAAATAGTAACGTACGTCAGCAAGGAAACAACTACGTACAAAGAAGACAGTATTTCAATTCCTATCGTAATGCACCGTATAGGAATGACTATTACGACAGACGTAAAAATAATGAGGACAATTTTCAGCGAACATCTAACAACAGTCGGTCATACCAACAGCAAAATCATACGCAAGAACATATTCTCATGAATGAACCCGACAGTAGGTACCATCCAGAGCGTAACACGCCTGGAAGAAGTAATAGGACAGTTCAAATAGTCGAAATGCCACAGAATCCTCCTAATAATAATAACACGTCAGATAGAATCTGACTAAATACTGCACAGGACGCATCTTCTAATAACACAAGCACTACCTTAGACACGCAAAATGTTGTTCACGAAAATGTAATTACTTTTGACGACATCAGAGACACTCTTTTACAGGAAAGACCAGTTATTCAGAAAACCATTTCACATCCTGTTATCGAAATTAAAATTGGTTCATCGAAATTCTCAGCAGTAATTGATTCCGGCTCACCTATATCAGTAATAAATGAGGAGACTTTTAATGAGTGCAACAAAGAGAATACCTATCCGACACTACCTTTAGGCAAAACAAAAGTGAAAGGAGCAGTATCGAGTAAAGGTGTAGACGTTAAACTACAGACGCATTTATCATTTTGTATTGGAGGTCATACTTTCCACTCTAATTTTTGGATTGTTCCTTTATTAACAACAGACATTATTTTAGGCACGAATTTTCTGGTACAACACGACGCAGTTATTGACTTTCAGAATTCTTATTTAATGCTAAAGGATGAAAATGTACAATTGGCTTTAGAGTTTCAGCACTCTTTATCTGCGGAAGAACAAACAATCAACCGCACAGAGGTCATTTCCGCAACACGTGACATAGACTGTAATCCCACATTGTTAACGGATACGTACGTACACAACTATAATACTCCAGACGAAATGGACTACGACGTAATACAAATGATTTCCGATAAAGTTAGACAAAGCAGTGCAACTACAGACGATGAACGAACGCAATTACACAAAATCCTTTTACAGCAAGCTCCAGTTTTTGACAACGTTCCTGGTACTATGTCCGGCTTTATGTATGAATTTCAAGTCAAACCGCACGACACATTTAAAGCAAAGCATTATCCCATTCCATATATTCACAGCGAACAAGTTAAAAAAGAATTGCAGGATATGCTTGATCAAGGAATTATTGAACCAGCAGTTAGTCCGTACATAAACCCGCTGCATATTGTTAAGAAAAAAGATGGCTCACTTCGCCTTGTACTTGATTCACGTCACATTAATGACATTATTATTAATGAAACAGATCGACCACAGACACTAGAGGAACTTTTACAGAAATTTCATGGTACAGCTATTTATTCTACACTAGATTTGAAATCGGGATTTTGGCAAATTCAACTTCATCCGAACTGCAGAAAATACACCGCTTTTCTCTGTTTTGGCGACTGTTATCAATTTTGCAAATTACCGTTCGGCTTAACTATTTCTTCTGCAGCTTTTATTCGCGGTTTGAACACAATACTTCCGACAGAACTTAAGGACAGAATCACGACGTATGTAGACGACATTCTTATAGCAGAAGCTAATTGGTCTGAACACAATCTGGTTCTTGAACAACTGTTACAAACTTTTTATGCACAAGGACTTACAGTTAATCTTAGTAAATCGCACTTTGGCAAAACTTCTATAAAATTTCTTGGACACGTGATTTCAGCAGAAGGCATTGCGCCTGATCCAGAAAAACTTCAGGCTCTACGTGATATTACTGTTCCGACGACAAAGAAGCAATTACGCAGTTTTTTGGGCTTAATTAACTTTTTTCGTAAATTTATTCACCATTCTGCTTTAGACACGCCTAGACTATGCCAATTAACGGGTAAAAACACTATTTGGTCTTGGGATAAGCAAGCACACTCTGAATTCATGAACCTGAAACATGCTCTGTTGAATGCTCCACTTTTATCGCACCCAGATCTTACTAGAAATTTTTCCATTGCCACCGACAGTTCCAACACCGCCTTAGGCGTACATATTTTCCAGGAAATTGAAGAAGATGGTTCAATAGTAATCAAAAACATCGCATTTGCAAGTCGCATTTTGTCACCCGCTGAACGAAATTACTCTGTTACAGAATTGGAAACATTATGTGTTGTATGGGCTTTTACGAGATTTCGGCACTTTCTTTATGGCAGACATACCACCGTTTACACAGACCATAGAGCTATACAATTTTTACTTTCAGCTAAATTTACTCATGACAGATTAAGTAGATGGAAACTTTATTTACAAGAATTTAATTTTACAATAGTTCACATTCCTGGCACACAAAATGTTATAGCAGACGCACTATCGCGTTCTCTCGGCAACAATCAGCAAGACATAGCAACCAACTTCTGCAAAACAAATTTCAGTGTCATGTACATTCAGCAAGTAGCATTTGAAAATTTTATTTCATCGTCATTACAGGACATAGCACAAGAACAAAACAAAGACAATGTGTGGAAAGAAATTAAACAGCTTTGGCAAGATAGGAAAAATGTTACGATTAGGAACCACTACACTGTACGCAATGACATTTTGTTTCGCCGCTCTCACCCTGACAGCAACAATTGGTTATTATGCATACCTGACGAACTGGTTAACAAATTAATTTGGTACACTCATTTAAGTTACGCACATTACGGGGCACGAAAATGTTTTCTTATACTGAGACAGAACTGTTATTTTGCCAACATGGAGAAACGTATACGACGAGTTTTAGCGTCTTGTAAAATTTGCCAGAAAGCTAAATCAGACACCACTTCACATATTCCTCCATTATATCCCATTATACCTGTTAAATTAAGACACATGGCCGCAGTAGACATTTTTGGTCCGATTCCGAGAACTAACAGAGGTTTTTGCTACATCTTTGTCGCTGTTGAGCTCACTTCAAAATTTGTTACTTTCACTCCATTACGCAAAGCTACTGCTAAAACTGTTTCGAAAGCATTTGTAAAACATTTTCTATCTCAGGTAGGGCATGTAATGAAAGTAATTTCTGACAATGGATCTCAATTTCGTAGTAGCGTATGGACACGCATGTTACGAGCCAGAAACATTTCTCCGATCTATATATCCAAGTACCACGCTTCTTCGAACCCTTGTGAAAGATTAATGAAGGAAATTGGTAAGCTGTGCCGAATATACTGCCACAAAAGACATATTGATTGGGATACACACATACTCTCATTCCAAGATGTAATTAATTCCATTCCAAATGAATCCACTATGCTATCTCCGACTGTTATACTGAAAAACGTTGAACCACCGAACAAAATTAAAGAATTAATAGAATTTCCCAAAAGTCGTCGCCTACGACACCACGAAATAATTGACATTGCGCTGAACAACATCAAACGTGCCGCAGAGCGCCGGAGAAGACAGCAAAAACAGGCTTGTACACGCCGCGACTTTCACGTTGGACAGAAGATATTAGTACGTACACACTATTTATCCAGCAAATTAAAAGGTAAGTGCAGTAAATTTGAACTTCTATACGCAGGTCCATATCGGATTCGCAGCATCCCTCACCCCAATGTTGTACATGTCGAAACTTTGAGAACTAGAAAATCGAAAGGCAATCACCATATATCAAACATTAAACCGTTTATTGAATGAAGACACTTTATGATTCAACACACTATGATGCCATTTACTAACGCAATTATTTCACCTGACTAATTACTGATGATTATCGTATTTTTTCTTGGCAAGTGCCCGGCAAGGTAAGGTTAGCAGGTCGCTCTTCTTGTCGTTACACATCAGACCATGCATATTTTTCCAGATGAATTTACACATTTATGACTATTTCTGCAATTATATTTATGTGACTACTTATTGATGATTATCGTATTTTTTCTTGGCAAGTGCCCGGCAAGGTAAGGTTAGCAGGTCGCTTTTCTTGTCGTTACACATCAGACCGTGCACATTTTCCATTTTTTTGTGTATATGACTGTACTCCAGTTTTGTTTGTATGCACTATGAAATAGTTAAGATATAACACACACCAGTCGACTTTGACATTTTTTTTGCCTTATGACATCTCAACATCGTGACTGTTTCACATTTTTTTTTGCTGCTGCATTGTATTATTCTGTGTATAGCTTTGTTTTTAAACACTGTCAATGTTTTTGACATATTACGTTTTCTGTCATGTTATGCTGTAGGGTTAATTATGTTACCATAAACCAGTCATTATCTAGTGGGTATATGATTTAAATGCAGGACATTAATCTTTGTTCATCAATTTCAGAAAGGAATGATGATTCTAAGAAATAAATTTAACATAAATGGAATTTCACCTACGGAATAAACGAAAGGAGATGCAATAACTTTATGAGGAAGAGTAAATGGATCAGGATTAACAAACATTAACAAGAATATACTATACTCATCACAGAATAGCAGTCTTAACTAATTTTTTCTTTCAGAATACAAGGTGATTGATGCAGGCTGTCAGAGAGAACTACACATCTTAGTTTTAGTGATGAAATATGCTAGAGATAAGGAATAGTTATGTAATGAGTAATGAAGTGATTTTTTGCAGATGATAGTGAATACTGATGAATAATGATGAAGGAAATGGTATTATGAATAATGAAGTTTTTCTTTACAGGTGATGATAATGGTGAAGTTATGATGATATGGATAATGAAGTTTTTTTTCTTTACAGATGAGGATAATGTTGAAGTAATGTATTTATGCTACGTAGTTATTTAAGTATTTGTTGCAGTTTGCTTTGACAGCAGGTGTTACATTGCATAGTAGGATGACTGAAAGTTTTGGAAAGGACAGCTATGGAATACATTTTTATACACACTTCACTGCCTGTTAATTCGAAGTTCACTACTTTTCAGCATAGTGTGCGTTTCTTCTTTCAGGTCAATAATCCGTTTTTGTATTTTTTCCAGGAGAAGCCTTTCATGATACTTACTAAACCTGTTAGTTATTATACCTGTTCTAGTACTTGCATTTTTATTTTTTACCCATTTGTGTCTATCGCTTATAAATGTGATCACATGTACTGCCTTGTTACATAACCTTGCTACAGCTGACTCATGACGAATGACGTTACCTATCCTCATTTGCAGCAATAGGTCAAAAACAAATAGTGTTATGTTTCAGCAATTAATTATCGATCCCAACGCAATGCATTGCTACCAAAAAAATGTATTACCAGTCCCACATAATGTCACTAGTTTATGATAATTCTGAATAATACTGATCAACTCTGAATAGCATGTCACTTGAGTAATGACCTCTTAATGAGACTATATTCAAAATAATGCTTTGTCACTAGCTAATAACTGCCACTGTCTATTATAATGATACTACGTATAATGCCTGTGATTATTAATGATTTGCCTGTAATTAACTGATTTTAATAATGACTTTGTAATGGTCTGAATACTACTGAAGGAGGAACACTGTTTATTGTAATGTTACCACTTATAATGCTTGTGATTACTAATGATTTGACTGTAATTAACTGATTTTAATAATGCCTTTGTAATGATCTGAATACTACTGAATGAGGAACACTGTTTATTGTAATGAGTACTTGTAATGCCCATGATTATTAATGCTATGACTGTAATTAACTGATTTTTAATAATGACTTCGTAATAATCTGAATAATACTGAATGATGATTTTATTCAATACTTGCTGGCCACTGAGTGCCAATAATTAATGTCACTCCACGAATTGTTATTAATTATGCCATTGATTAGCTCTTGTTTCCAATGTTGATACTTTGTAATTTGAAATGAATGTGACTGTTTAATAATGCTTTGTAATTAGGAGACGGCTAATAATTCTTAATATATTGGAATTTCAAATGATTAATTAACGATGCCATACTTTGTTGTTGGAAATGAATGTGACTGTTTCATAATGCTTTGTAATTAGGAAAAGACTAATGATTCTTAATAGATTGGAATGACACATAATTAATTAACTATGGTACTGTTTAATAATGCTTTGTAATTAATTAAGGCTAATAATTCTTACTATATTGAAATGACAAATGATTAATTAATTAACTGTAATTAGACAAATGATTAATTAACGACAAATGATTAATTAACTGTAATTATACAAATGATTAATTAACTGTAATTAGACAAATGATTAATTAATGACAAATGATTAATTAACTGTAATTAGGAAAAGGCTAATGATTCTTAATTATACTCTGTAACTGGAAAAGAATGCGATTATTTAATAATGCTTTGTAACTAGGAAAAGAAGATTACTGATTCTATGTAAAACAATTAATGAACATTTTTCTGTAATACTACATACATGGTACAGAAATGTTCAATAACTGGGCTATGAATGCCGCACACTACTACTGTAATTGACAATATTATGTGACTTAATGTCCTTCACCTTATGAGCTAACTACCCTGAATTACTGCAATGTCCATTTGTCCTGTTTATCCTAGTGATCATGGAGCACTATCTTTGGTTTTGCACTAATTCTACGTTGGTGTGCCTTGTAAGAGTGTGGTGTTGACACGACATGCTGTCCACCACCGTGAGCAATGAAGACGTTATTATGGTCCCACTGTTTGGTGTACCTAAGGTACTGCCAAAATGAAAACATGGAACATTACTACGACAGTTCAGTGTCTTTGCTACACTGATAAATTCTGATGGGAAAAGATCTTCAAGTTGTGTCACTTGGTGTTGTACTTCTGTGGAAAGATATGGACTTTCAGAGCAGCTGTGTGCAATCTAAAGTGCTACAACCATGATGCAATCCTTCCCTTTCCTATCCTGATTCTTGTCACATAAAGAAAAAATTTTTTTTGGTAACATCATTTATGTTCATAGGTTATACATTTTTCGATTCGCTGAACTCCAATGCGAGTACACTTATGTCACTTGTCAACATAATATTTTTTGCCAGTCTGTTTATTTGTTCTGAATATGCTAAAGAATTTTTTCAGTGCCTGTGCACTTTATCTGTCAAATAATTTGTATATACTTTTCTGATTTGCTACTATGTTTTGTACTCACATTTTGTCTTTGTCTGGTATATTTTGTACTTAGTGCGTGTGCACAACATTTAAATACTCTGTAAGTTGTAGAATTTTGTTAATTAAAGAAAAATTTTGCCGCGCTTGGCAAGTCCAAATGACTCACCATCGCTGCCAAATTTTTGCCCCCCCAGTGGAGGGTTATGAAACACGTATGTAACATAGCAGCGATGGCGAGGCATTGTAGCATCTGTGACCAGAGAGTATGCGCTTGACCGCGCGAGTGTTGCGAGCGGTTCTCAGTGTGTGGGTAGTCAGTCGTTGCGAGTCTGTCAGTTCAGTCGTTGCGAGTCTGTAGCTTTGTCTAGTTGAGAGCAGTACTCAGTCTGTAGTCGTCATGCAGAGCGGTCGGTCAGTTGTAGCAGCCCAGTGCGGTTGTGTGATGTAGGCGGTCGGCAACACTGGTCAAGATGAGGAATAAGGTATACTGTTAATTAATATAATCATTAGATAATGAAAAATTTTATTTATTGTAATTATTCTCCAACAAGTCTCCCAATAATAATTTTTTATTTCAAAAGCATTTTCTCAAAAATTTAATTTTTTATTGAACTCAAGATTTCGTTGCACTTCCCATTTCATTCCACTTCTTTTGAAGAAAAATTCCACTAAAATCACAAAAAAAGAGAATATTCTTATTTGCAATGCAGTTCCTCCAAGCGGTGCGCAACAACAAGAGCAGATATGTGACATCCATTTATTCTGAGGTAAGACTTTAATTCTGATTGTTTTACACAGGGCCAAAGACCGATATTTCGGTTTAAGTAAATTTTCTTATCACTGAATGGACTTTAATTTTTCATGAGGAATTTATATTTGAGTCAGATTGCGAATTTCACATTTTTGTTGCCATTTTCAATACCTCTCATTGTGGGCGAGGTTACAATTAGCGCAATGTCCATTAGCATTCATAATTAAATATTGTCGTGTTTCTTTCTTTCAAATTTTTGTGGGGAGGTTACACTCGGCTCCCATTTGTATTAAGTATTGTCATTACATTTCTTTCTTATAAAATTACGGTGGGGAGGTTACAAGCTCTCCTGCGAATCTAGCAGAACTAGCACTCCTGGAAGAAAGGATATTGCGGAGACATGGCGTAGCCACAGCCTGGAGGATGTTTCTAGAATGAAATTTTCACTCTGCAGCGGAGCTTGCGCTGATATGAAACTTCCTGGCAGATTAAAACTGCGATCGCCACGATATATTCAATGCCCTGCAGAAGCTCCTCATTTTCGTCTGTGTCATTACTGCAGCATCAAATCAGTTTAGTCTTTGGGAACAAAACCTAACCATCTCCTCTACCCTACAAGGTATATCAAAGGACTGATTCTTTAGCAGCATCTCTTCGAAAAATTTCACTGAACGCCACAGTCCTCATCCTTCACTGTCACATCTCATAACAATCTCATTTTTGACTCTTGCGTGCTTCGCTTTGTTGTTGGCTAAAAACGCCTCCTTGAACTCGCGATATGATGGGCAATTTAGTGTTGTTGGCTCCATCGTCATGGCAAGTTCTGCCTCGAATAATGTTCATGAAGATGGATTTAAATTGTTGAACTGTTCAATCCAAGCCTTGGGATTGAGCATGCTCCTTTTATTCCTGAACACATGGTACTTACGTACTGACATGTAGTGTTTGTAAGCAAAGCCCGTATCTCTCTAACTGGCACAATGACCCTGCTTCGTATTCTACACTGTTCCTTGCAACCCCGATATGATCACTCTTTCCACGCTTTCCTGTCCTATATCTCTGCTCTCTTCATACTAGTGCTTTCAATCTGTTGTAGCGTTTTGATAGCTGCTCTGCTTGTCTCTGTTGTTTCTTTTTAATTCCTTCCTGCTTATCTTTGAATTCCTGCACCAAACTTACTTCCCGTGTCTCGCCTGTTCGAACCGAGGTTGTGCTCTCTGTTTGTGTAAGCTCATTAGGCACTTCTCTCCAAACAATATTTCTATTCACTATATGCAAATCATCCTTTGCCTTACACAGCTGCAGTTTAGTACGTTCTTCACCTCTGCCTACGGGATCTTGTTCTGTATTTATACATATTTTCACCTCTTCTGTCTTCTTTTTCTGTTCCTTCTGCCTTTTCTCTACTACATTAAAGTTACATCAATAGTTGCCCCATCCACTCCTCTAGTTTCTTCACACTTGTTTCCTCGGCTGTTTCGTTTCCTCTCTTTCTATCCTGCTTGTCTAGATCCTTCTCATTTTATGATGGGTCCCTTTGTTTATAGCTTCCATATTTGCAATAAAATCCATGTATTCGTGCATTGTCATTTCGTTTCCCTCTTTTGTCTTTCTGGTTGACTTACTTAGTATAATCAATTGTCTCCATTCTTTCATGAAGACTCTGCTCCACACATTCGCCATGTTCTGATTTTGTAAAGTAAATGTCCGTTTCTCCAAAACTACTTTCATTTTCAGCAAGTTGATGGAAATGCCTATCTTTTATTTCCCTCCTCGATTCATTATCCTCTCTGTTTACGATATTCTCTATTTTCCCTGCAATCTGAGACATCACGTTGTCTATCTTTGCATCTATTCTCGTATTTCCCGCTCCATCTATCTTTTCTGCTGATTTTGAGAATACGTATCTAGCTTCTTGTATGTATTTGTTGTGTAACTCACCACCCAAATCATACCAGTTTTTTCTCACTGCCGCAGTATAATCCTTAAGAGATACGTCTCAGATTCTTTTTCTACGTAATGCACACATATAATAGTATACCCTTCCAAAATATGACAATGGTGGTCAACCCCGCACTAAAATCGACAGGTGGTGGTGCCAACCGAGTCAATCACAAACATATCCACGCAATGAAATGCAAGTCGAAAAGAAGGACTGCATCTGTTATTTATTTCGCAATTGCTGTTTTATATTGTAACTGAAAAGATTACAATTTGCTCTTATTTTTTACTGTCTAAAATTCTCGCGGAGCAAACCCTTGCCTGTCTCCCTATATTATTTTCTAAATCTCTGACTGAGACCAGGAGGTACTGCATCAAATCCTGAGCAGGGTACACCAAAAATGCGAGATGCCACAAGTCATCTGATTTTAGACCTGACTGGACTGACCAATACACTTCGACAGATCACTCCACGGGAGCCAGTGCTGTTTATCTAAGTTACCCAACAGAATTTAATACAACGTGATCTGTTTTGAGGCTCTGAGCACCGTATCCTCAGAGCGTCTTACTGAACTGTCTGCTGCCGCTACAGAAGCAGATATTATTCATGGACTATGAAAGGTAAATGATAGTTATAATTTATTCCGCTATTGACACATTAAGTCTCGAAGGTATTAGACACTCATTGCAAATAGTTTCAATTCCAGTAGTACACAGATGCTCATAGCAATGACAGTAAGGCTCTGAGATGGACAGAGGTGGCAGTTTGGTTACGATCATTCACTATCATGGTACTAAATGGCAGAGCTGCATGAAAGGTACGTTGTGATTGCAAGGTGGGAAGATGACAGTAAATGAAGACAACGTCTTACTGGCGCAGAGCGACCGATAGACGGTTCAAAAAAATGGTTCTGAGCACTATAGGATTTAACTTCTGAGGTCATCAGTCCCCTAGAACTTAGAACTACTTAAACCTAACTAACCTAAGGACATCACACACACCCATGCCCGAGGCAGGATTCGAACCTGCGACCGTAGCGGTCGCGTGGCTCCAGACTGTAGCGCCTAGAACCGCTCGGCCACTCCGGCCGGCTAGACGGTTCACCATTCCCATACAAATTAAATAGTTATTGCGGCTATGCATCCCTGTCGTGCTGGTGATGCAATGTATTCCTACCATATGCAGCGGTGGTAGGCGTGGGCGTAACTCAAAGGGGGTCTCCGTCTCTGCCAGGCGGGTGTGCGATCCTCTGAATCCACCCATCTCTGGATCCAAATGTCTGACTCAGAATAAATCTTGTTCCAGACTCCAAGACGGAATCTAGACAAAATGTCCTATTCTGCACCCTACGCCGAATCGTTGCTAATCTACAAAATGCACTCCTCCACGCCTGGCAACAGTTGTTCGTGTGTCTAAAATTTTTGGACATTCACCCAGTTTGCCATCAACACTGGCCAGTGTTATAATCTTGTAATGTCTTTCATCCTCCATCTAGCGGCGCCGTAAGCTCTCCTCTCCCAGTTTACGCTTTTACCGCCTTTCTCAGTCTAAAACGTTTAACTGAGAAGCCACGTCAAAGGCTATCTATCAATGACAGAACGTGATTTTTCCCGCCAGCGCGATTTCACCGTAATGATAATAAAAAGGAAGAAGGGAAAACATTCTTTTCCCTTGGCGTCGGTATGGTAAACCAGCACCCAAGCAATGACGTTACACCACGCTTTATTTCTGGCATCCTTTCTAAAGATGTTATCTGCGATCAGAGACTACGCCTTTGCACACTCAGACTAGCGTCTCACAGAAATTCCTCACACTGCACTGTCCAGAGGGTGTACCGGGGGAACAGTGGAGGTTGCGTTGTTAGCATCACGACTGCGTCTCGCTGTGTTGTCCTCTGGCCAGCCAGTCTGCATCGTGGAGCTGGCTTGACGACAGCCCAGAAGGCAGCACGAAGTCCCGTTCTTCTGCTTTCCATCAGTCTTGGGTTCACTGTCGAGCTTGTAAAGGACACCGCTTCCTATATACAAGTGGAATGATTCCCATGGCAGCTCTTTATTCTCCTTACACTCGTCCGTCCCTGACGTCCAAGTGTCCTTCCGTACGTAATTCTGTACCCGATGCATAAAAACCGATCAGAATAGAAAAGCGCAGCCAGCCGCTGTGGCCGAGCGGTTCTAGGCGCTTCAGTCCGGAACCGCGCGACTGCTACGGTCGCAAGTTCGAATCCTCCCTAGGACATGGATGTGTGTCATGTCCTTAGGTTAGTAAGGTTTAAGTAGTTCTAAGTTCTAGGGGACTGATGACCTCAGATGTTAAGTTCGATAGTGCTCAGAGCCATTTGAACCATTTTGAAAAGCACAGAGAGTTAGTACTGCTCTTGCAATCTCTGTCATATCACACCTTAAGACGCTAAGTGGAGTTGGGAAATTTAATTCTCATTGACATACTACTTACATAGGTGAGATGTGATTTGCTAGAGTGATTAGCCACCTCACGACAGGTGCTCAGAACCTTAAGGTCGCTTGGAAATTCACAAGCCCTTAATCCAGCCACCCAAGTAGGCTCCTTCCACAAGTCAGTTAGGAAGTTTAGGGAAATACTGGCTCGTAACCTGCAGCTCTAACAATAGGTCGAGCGCACAAGTGAATCCAGGAAATATGTAACAGCTTATTTGACGATCAGCTTGACGATGTTGTCACACGACCAAGAAGTTTTTATTGAAAATGACATATGCAGGAACCTAGTCTGCAAATCTATTACTTAGATTACTGTATTATGTAAATTGCAATGTATCTGTAAAGTAATTTTTTCCTGTTTTCTTCCCCCTCCAGAAGTTGCAGGACTAAAGAGAATTATCGGATATGTAGCATTGCATTACATTTGTTGTCGGGACCTTCAGTCCACAGACTGGTCTGATACAGCTCTCACACTAGTTAATCCTGTGCAAACTTTACATCCCTTTGAAACTGCATTTGAACCTGCTTCCTGTATTCATCTCTTGGACTCCTACAATTTTTACCACCACCGTGCTTCCATATTTCCCTTCACTATCAAACTAACGATTCCTTGATGGCTAAGAATCTATTCTGTCAAGTGATACCTTTTTTTAGTCATGTGCTACCATCAATTACGTGAAATCGATAGCTACGATGCCACAACGTAGGTGCGCTCTGCTAGGTCGGCACTAAGACAGCGATACGGACGACAGCGCCCCCTAGCCGGCGCTGTGCAGCTCTATGAGCGCCGCTCCGTATTCAGCCAGTTGATTCCGAGTAGACGACCAAGCAACATTTTTTCTATTTCATACTGGGCGAGTCACTACAGATTTTGCCTGTGCAACTTTTATGAGCTTTGATACATCCGGCTTCGCACGTATGTGCTCCTCAGAGCAAAGTTAGGTATTCACGTTATTATGCATTCATATTCTTCCTAAAGTAAAGGTGACTTAAATTCAAACGCAGTACCGAAGCATTTCACCTTTCCCTGCTGCTACTCACTTCCTACATTCGGCCTACCCTTCAGTTTACAGGAGCACACCCACGGGCCGCCTTCCAGGCGGGATACAAAAAATTACATGTTTCTCAATTCGATTCAGCACCTCCTCATTAGTTACTCGATCTACACCTCTGATCTTCAGTGTTCTACTGTAGCATCATATTTTACAAACTTCTGCTCTCCTCTTGTCTGAAATGCTATCATCCACATTTCAGTTATATATAAGGCTATACACCAAATAAATACCTCCACGAAAGAATTTCTAACAGTTAAATTTACATCTAATGTTAACAAGATCCTCCTTTTCGTAATTACTTTCATTGGCATTGCCAGTCTGCATTTTATATCCTCTCTACTGCAGCCGCCTCCATGTACTTAGCTGCTCAAATTATAAAATTTGTCTACTTCTTTCAGTGTATCATTTCCTGAACCACGTTCAGCATTATCGACTGACTTGTTTGGACTGCATTCCATTACCTTTGTTTTACTACCGATATTTACTACATAGCCTCTCTTCAAGGCACTATCCATTCCGTTCAGCTGCACTTACAGCCCCTTTGCTGTTCCTGACAGAATTACGTCATCAGTAAAACCTCAAAGTTTTTCTTTCTTTTCCCTGAACTTTAACTCCTTTCTCAGATTTCGCCTTTGTTTCCCTTAGTGCTTTCTCAACTTACAAATGGAATAATAATCCCCTTGAGGCCTTCCGACTCTTACAAATTTAGTCTGGTCTCTGTAGAAGTTGCTGTGGTACACGGCAATATTAACTCTCTGCACCGAGAGAAACTCATCGTTGGCCTCTCTCCATGCACGGCCCGCTTCTAACATCGCAGACCGCCTTCGCGCGCGCGCTTCAAACAACAGCGATTGGCCATCCAGAACACACATTGATTGACCGCCCAGAGTACAGAGCGACTCCAGCCGCCGGCTCCATTAATTATGGAGCCTTATTTAACGCTGCCACCGACGTCTATGAGCCAGTTCTCGTCGTGTTATCGTCTACTTCACAACCCGGAAGGGCTAGGCTGCGGTGGACTGTTTTGTCTCGTGGACTGGTGTACCTGCTGCTCGATGTTGACTATGCAGCGCTGTAGACTTCGAATATAGCTGCCTTACTGGAACTTGGACTTCAACGTTCCCTCGGCTTAATCTGGCTGCCATACTGGAACTTGGACTTCAATGTTCACTAGGCTTCGTATGCCAACGGACTTACGATCTCCGCCGGAGTTCCACATTCCACTGGAACTTACTGGACATTATTAAAACCCCATCAATTTGTATTATTTTCATAAAGTGTTAATCTACCACTTGGTGCTTGACAACAGAGTTATTTGTATCAGGGTTGTGTTAATAAACTGTAGAAGTGTGATGTATTTATTGTGTATTCCTGGTTATAACAGTTACAGATAATACGAGGGTCCGCCAAAAGAAACGCACAATATAGTTTTTTTAAATTCATGTTTTATTCTACATGTTTGAAAGTTTTACAGTGTGTAGATACATCCTTTAGGAACAATATTTTCATTTCTCCACATAATTTTCATCCCTCTCAACTGCCTTACGCCATATTGGAACCAGCGCCTCTATACCCGCACGGTAAAATTCTGGACCAACCTGTTGGAGCCACTGTTTGGCAGCGTGCACAAAGGAGTCATCATCTTCAAACCTTGTTCCACGAGAGAGTCTTTCAGTTTCCCAAAGAGATGATAGTCACATGGAGCCATATCAGGACTGTAAGGTGGGTGTTTCAGTGTTGTCCATCCGAGTTTTTTTATCGCTTTCATAGTTTTTCGACTGACATATTGCCGTGCATTGTCGTGCAACAGCAAAACATCCTGCTTTTGCCGATGTGGTCGAACACGACTCAGTCGAGCTTGAAGTTTCACATATGCATCAGAATTTGTGGTGGTTCCACTTGGCATGATGTCCACAAGCAAGAGTCCTTCGGAATCGATAAACACCATAGCCATAACTTTTCCAGCAGAAGGTGTGGTTTTGAATTTTTTTTCTTCGGTGAACTTGCATGATGCCACTCCATTGATTGCCTCTTCCTCTGTGGTGAAAAATGATGGAGCCATGTTTCATCACTGTGACAATTCTTCCTAGAAATTAATCTCCACCATTCTCGTACCGTTCCAAAAGTTCGCTGCATCCCGTTTTTCTTGTTTCTTTGTGAGCCACTGCCAACACCATGGGAACCCACCTAGCACAAACCCTTTTTAACGCCAACAGTTTCCCCTATCGCAGCGTAGCGCGACAATTCGTTCACTGTGATCCGTCTATCAGCAGTCACCAATTCATTAACTCTCTGCACACTGTCTGGAGTGTGTGCAGTACGAGGCCTGCCGCTGCGAGGACAATCCTCAATACTGCCGTGCCCGCTTTCATCATGTAACCTGCTTGCCCACTGACTAACTTTTCTGCGATCGACAGCAGCATGTCCATACACCTTTGTCAACCTCTTGTGGATGTTTCCCACTGTCTCGTTTTCACAGCACAGGAATTCTATGACAGCACGTTGCTTCTGACGAACGTCAAGTGTAGCAGCCATCTTGAAGACATGCTGTGACGGCGCCACTCACGGGAACAGGTTGAACTAAGTTTGAAAACAAGCGGGAAGGATGTATCTACATACTGTAAAACTTTCACACATGCAGAATGAAAACTGTATTTTTACAAAAATAGTGTGCATTTCTTTTGGAGTTACCCTTGTGAGCGTGGGGTTGCTATTCTGTTATTCTGCGCAACGGATTAATCTGAGATATACCCTTTACTCTGTGGCTCCTGCAAGATGCAATTTCCACCCCCACACTACTACAGAAGTCAGACAGACGCTCCTAACGTTCTAAAGAGAAATGCCTGAAAAACTTTCAGCAATAAATATCTTCTGGAGTCGCCCGCTGTAAGAGAATGACACAAAAATTCACAAAAATTCTTACGTAACTAGAGGGATACTTGAGTACTGGAGTAGTGCTAGTTAGTGTAAGAAAAACATGAAACTAACGAAAGTTGTTATTTATTTTTGCAAAAATTCTGAGAAATCACAATGGCACTTTTAGTTATGAATTGAACAAGTTATATCCTGGTTCTTTTCGGAATGTGAAGTTACCTCTCAAGGATAGGATTCGCTAATGAAATTTCTATACGAAGTTTAAGATTGTTGTTGACTTGGCAGAATGGCTGAGAGGCGCACCCACTCAACTTGAATAATTTCCCTCTAGAATGTTGCTAGGTACGGTCGAAGCTGTCGCATGTGAAATGCAGTGAAGTGTACTGTTGTGGAGGAAATAAGGGGCTCACAATAGCTGTAGCGCACAATACCGTAAGCTGCGATGACTGCAGTCTGTGCCGCTCGCTGCTATTAAATAAGATAACTCTCGTTCTATCTGGATTGACCTTCGCCAATCAAACTCTCCCTACGCCTTGATGAAGTCAAAGATTTCTATTCGCCCCTAGTCTAACTATTGGCGTGGTACACTGGTCAGATAACCAGTCCACCGCGATGCCTCTCAAAAATTCGCTCGCAGGCGTTTAACTATAACTCTGTCCGTTCACAACGCACAATAAGTGTGTCAGCCAACACAGTGAACAACGCTTAATCGCAAGGACTCAATACAGAGTAGCACTTCGATTCGCTCACGACAGAGGTGCTCTCCCAGTGAAGTACTGAGGAGAGACTTGTTCCTCGCTCCAAGAGCAACAACAGAATGGCGCCTCTCCATGCCAGACGTGAAGGGGTATATCTTTCGGTCTCTTCCATTATTCCTTCAGCTCAAGGAGTCAGAAATATCCTCTGCCAATCAGCATTGCTCTTCTAAAACGGGAGAATGACGTTTCGTTTAAGGTGACCAATCCGGAAACCTGTAACATCGGCGTTTGCCGTTTGCTGTCTCCCTGTAAAAATCTCTGAAACTGCGTGCTGTGTGTAAAGAATGCGTAGGCTGGCCACTCCCACACAATGTAGCGGAATTTGCTTTTAAGCTGAACACGGGGTCGGGGTCGTTCCCCGTTTTCACTTGGGCCCACGCTGTCTGCTCCACGGGCTGTTACCGGCCGACACAGGCTGGGTCGTCCTCTGAAGGGACCGGCGTCCCGTTGTGCGGTTTCTCTCCTGAACTAAATGCTCCTGTGACCGTCGTGTGTGGAATCTATGTGTGTACGGCAGCCTCGAGTATTTCAACCACGGTGCGCTTACTTGTTAATTGCATATCGTTTACATGACTTTATCTTATTGAGTTTGGGTTCGAATGACGCGTCTTGATGTGCGGAATATGATTGTGAGGGGGAATATGTAAGCAATGAAGGTCAAGAGACCACGACGTCTTACACCCTCGTTTTTTGCTCTTTGTATTTTATCCATGCTACTTCCAACATCTTAGACAGTGTATTCGAGACAACACTGTCGAACCTACCTCTAAACATACGAATGTTATGCATTGCAGTTAGCTACCTGAGTGTCACGACTGCAGGGACACTGGTGGTAACTAACACGTGAAACGTGAATGAAGCTCTCAGAATCCGGATGAGAGGCAACTTGGCTCTTCTGACGTCCTCCATTATGGAAGAACCGTGTCCAGCCACATCCGGCTACCCAGACGCGTGGGCCCCGCTATGATGTCGCAGCGTCCGCGCCCGCCTATCGACTACGGCCACGCCGCCGTGTTAGCAGACCGCAGGCTGCGCGGGTGGCTGCCGCGGGTCGCCGCTGGCCGCAGAGTCGATTTGCAGCCGGATTGGCCGTTTGACCCCGCTAAGAGGGGTTGAGAGGGCGCAACGTCACCAAACGGGGCCGAGCCGCGGGGATTTCTTGTCGCTGAAACATTGACGGCGCGCCGGTATTAGGAATGCCACTTGCGGCGCGTGAATAATGCAGTCGCAGCGCCGGACGCGTCCGTTCCGGGTGGGGGTGGCGGTGGCGGTGGCGAGGGCGGCGGCGGCGGGGTTGGTCCTCCAGTCGGCTGCCGGTGTTGTCGTTAGCTGGGGCAGTGGCGGTTGGCAGGAATTATCGCGCTCGCCACGCGCGGCCCGGGCAATTAAGCAGCTCCTCCTGTATTCCTGTGCTGCGGCTGGCTACAACGTCAGCTGTCACTCCAATCAGGTCTGAATTACACTGGGCATATACGAATTTTCCGAATGATGCGCTATTACTGACAGCGGTGCTTTACCCGTTATACGAGATTTGGCAATAAAACAACGGGTTACTGCTGTAAAACTGTTTATTTCAAAAATAAACATATTTAGTTATTCTCGCACTCAATATACACCCCTCCCTCCTTTATCCATAAAACGCTCCATGTGAATTTATCATTGATGGAAACAGTGCTGGAAGTCTCCTTCTGTCTTGATGACGCGTGTCGCTTCTTCTTTCACTGCTTCAGCGGACTAAAATCTTGTTCCTTTTAAAGCAGTTTGACCGGGAGTAGGTAAGAGTCACGCGGTGCTAGGTCAGACGAATAAGGTGGGTGGTCTATCACTGAGACACTGACCTTCGCTAGAAACCTCTTAACAGACAATGCAATACGACATGTTGCGTTGTAGTGATCCAAAACCCACAATTCTGGTGGTTTTTTCCTGATTTTATCACTGCGTTGAGCCGTAACCTCAAGATAGTAATGCTGATTAGTAGTTTGCTTTCAGGAACCCAGTGAAGACATAAAATTCCATTAATATAGAAAAAAGTTAATCGTCACGTGGAATATTGATTTGCTCATTCGAGCTTTCTTCGGTCTGGGTGAAGTTCGGCCCCTCCAAATCCTTGGATTGCCGCTTAGTTTCTCGATCATAAGTAAAAAACGTAGCTTCGACAGATGTTACCACCCTTTCCAAGAAACTGAGATAATTTTCAATGGTTTTAGTTTATTCGTTTTTAGCCGCAATGTGCGATCTTTGATAACAGATTAGAGAAGAAAACTTCTTTGCCAAGATCGCCAATAACAACCTTTATTCTCGACAACTGGATTCGGTAATCAATTTTACCATCTTCAGATCTCGACAGACAGGTTATTGCATATTTCTTCAGTCAGCAGTAAGACTACTCTTCCTCATGACTTGACAGGTACGTAACAGACTAGAAAACTGATGCATTGGCATGTCAAAATTAACACAACTATTTACACAGCTATTCACTACATACATCTGTCTTATGCCACTCACAACAGAGCACATCAGGGCAGCAGGGGCACCACTGCAATGATGTGCTTTGTTGTGAGTGGCATGAGACAGATGTGTGTAGTGAGGAGCCGTGTATATAGTTGTTTTACTTTTGACATGCCAATGCATCAGTCTTCTGGTCAGTTACGCACCTGCCAAGTCATGAGAATGAGTACCCTTATTGGTATTTCATCAGATATGCAATAATCTGTCTGTCGAGATCTGAAGATGGTAACTGTGATTACCGAAACCAGTTACAGAGAATACAGGATATATTTGGCGATCTTGGCAAACAAGTTTATCTTCTCTCAAGTGTTTTCAGTGGTCTTCAAAGTGACAGTGCAAACATTTCAACCAGCTTCTTTTTGTTCGACTGAGAGAATTTTCGGTGCCAGTTTCGCACACATTTTCTCATATTAAATTGGATACGTAAAATTTGTCTTACGCATTGTTTTTCAAGTCCTATAGTTCCAGCAATCGATCGAATATTCAACCGATTGTCAGATGGAATCAAATTGCCTACGTTTTCGACATTTTCATCCGTTTTTTATATTGAATGGCGTCCCATGTGTGAATCATCTTCAACGTCTTCTCGGCCTTCTTGGAAACGCTTGAACCAGCAGAAAACTTGCATAGGTGATAATCAGTCTTCGCCATACACTCCTTTTAGCAAAATATAAGTTTCAGTAGCAGTTTCGTTGCTCTAGTATTACGCTTATAATTTTTCTGCCAAAACAAAGTAACAGCTCTTACACATTCGAAGACCACACATCAGAGATGCAACAATCGACTGAGAAGGCTTGACGCTTCACAGCTAATGGTCGTTCAACTTCGGCGCATACATACTTACTCTGTGCAGCATCAATTCCACTATTTTATAGCCACACTTCGTATACGGTAGTACTGACACTTTGAAAGTTGTCCATTATATTTGCAACTTTCAGTACATAATTATTAGGTGTATTATGTACCGCAGGGTTACTGCAAAGATACATTACTGTAGAGCGCGTACAAAATTACTTGGCTCCTAGCTATACAGACAGCGCGGAAGGGGAGGGGCTGCGGTAGTGGTGGGGGTTTATCTGCAGACGGGTGCAGCGTAGTAGGGGAGGTTTAATTCTGCAGTTGAAGCTTTCATACAAACGCTTATCGCACACAACTTGTAAACTACAATTAGCAGGACTGCAAACGATCAATAATTCGACAAGTCAGCCATTTAATATTAAAGACACGCTCGGTTACAGGATTACACTGAAAGTGCAACAGAAGAAGCGATTTATTTTTACCTGACTAGTTAAAATTAGCTTGTTTTTGCAAAACATAGCTGCATTTACACAGTCTCACCTCACTAACATGATAATGCAGCTGCATTTGTGACAGAATCCTGAAACAGTCTATTATTAAACAAACAATTGAGGACAAGTCAGGTCAGCAGCTTATGAAAAGCTCATACTCAGTATAAGAATGAGCATGTAACGTTCTACAAGTTAGAGAATGGACGTCAGAAGTTTGAATGTAATAGGGAAGGTAGAAAATCTGAAAAGCGAAATGCTAAGACTCAATCTAGATACAGTGGGTGTCAGTGAAGTGAAACAGAAAGAAGACTAGGATTTTTGTTCAGAGGTGTATTGCGTAATATCAACACCAGCAGAAACTGCAATAATGGAAGGAGAATTCTTTACGAATGGGAAAGCAGGACAGAGAGTGAGTTACTGTTAACAGTTCAATGATAGTGTCGTTCGCATCAGAATCGACAGCAAACCTACATCGATAACAATAGTTCAGGGATACATGACGACTTCGCAAGCACGAGATTTTCATTTATGTTGATCCAAACCCGTAACAGTACTCATTTCACCAACTACTGATGACCCTTAAAATAATTTCGTTCAAATATCTTCAGTTCCTCATATACAGGGTGTTACAAAAAGGTACGGCCAAACTTTCAGGAAACATTCCTCACACACAAAGAAAGAAAATATGTTATGTGGACATGTGTCCGGAAACGCTTACTTTCCATGTTAGAGCTCATTTTATTACTTCTCTTCAAATCACATTAATCATGGAATGGAAACACACAGCAACAGAATGTACCAGCGTGACTTCAAACACTTTGTTACAGGAAATGTTCAAAATGTCCTCCGGTAGCGAGGATACATGCATCCACCCTGCGTCGCATAGAATCCCTGATGCGCTCATGCAGCCCTGGAGAATGGCGTATTGTATCACAGCCGTTCACAAGAGTCTCTACATTTGGTACCGGGGTTGCGTAGACAAGAACTTTCAAATGCCTACATAAATGAAAGTCAAGAGGGTATAACGATATATTTACGTAATGTGTATACATAAACATACAGTTATAAATGTCCCCGCTCGTAGCCGCTAATTATAACAATATGTTTACTTTTGTGCTGTAACACATAGCTATAATCAGCGGTGGAAACATATTTGCGAACGCCGACAGTGTGCGGCTGTTTCTTGTTGGATCGTCTGATCAGTCGGAAGTTGCATCGCGGAAGAGGGTAAATGCCTATTCAAAATATAATTATTTTTGGATAGCTCAACATGAATTTCCTAAGGGACCGTAGTTTATCATGCATTTACCAATAGAACATGGCGCGGAGAAAATATTTCGCCGCATACAACTTCCGTCCGATTTCGACGAAAGAATTCGTGACTGTGAACTCTCCATTTGGCAAAACATAAAGAAAATTAAATAACTTCATGAAGGAGTGAGACATAGATTCTATATTAAATAAATAGTCCATACACCAGTTCCATTTAAATCTGAATTTATGGCAATTAATAGACGAACTTACACTGCAACGAAGGATTTAACATGGATGCCGTTTTGACTGGCACTTCTCGTAATGAAAACAATTCCTTTGACGTTTTCACATACACGTCGCACAATAAATCTACTGCTAGGCACTTTTAGTATTACACATTTACTTTACACTAGAACAATATTATTTTTAACAATAATAATACGGCGGCAAGACATGCGCGTCCGACACACGTTACACGAGACAAAAGAAGAATGAGTAGCTGTTCATCGAGAATATCTCGTACATCAAAAAAAAAAAATGTGTAAAAAAAGTGTTCTTCTTCTGTCCGTTTTTCGCGCCGCGGTTTTCAAAGTCAATAACTCACAGCATCTCTGACGGCGCTTCGACAATAAACAAGTTACGTCACAGGTCGTTCACCTTTTACATTCTCGCAACATTATTTGCTAACTGTAGCTGTTGCCGAGCGACTGCTCGATTAGTGAATGATTTAAAATGATAAGGCAATCACATAATGTTACATTCCGGTAGCGAGGATACATGCATCCACCCTCCGTCGCATAGAATCCCTGATGCGCTCATGCAGCCCTGGAGAATGGCGTATTGTATCACAGCCGTCCACAAGAGTCTCTACATTTGGTACCGGGGTTGCGTAGACAAGAGCTTTCAAATGCCTCCATAAATGAAAGTCAAGAGGGTTGAGGTCAGGAGAGCGTGGAGGCCATGGAATTGGTCCGCCTCTACCAATCCATCGGTCACCGAATCTGTTGTTAAGAAGTGTACGAACACTTCGACTGAAATGTGCAGGAGCTCCATCGTGCATGAACCACATGTTGTGTCGTACTTGTAAAGGCACATGTTCTAGCAGCACAGGTAGAGTATCTCGTATGAAATCATGGTAACGTGCTCCATTGAGCGTAGGTGGAAGAACATGGGGCCCAATCAAGACATCACTAACAATGCCTGCCCAAACGTTCACAAAATCTGTGTTGATGACGTGATTGCACAATTGCGTGCGGATTCTCGTCAGACCACACATGTTGATTGTGAAAATTTACAATTTGATCACGTTCGAATGAAGCCTCATCCGTGAAGAGAACATTTGCACTGAAATGAGGATTGACACATTGTTGGATGAACCATTCGCAGAAGTGTACCCGTGGAGGCCAATCAGCTGCTGATAGTGCCCGCACACGCTGTACATAGTACGGAAACAACTGGTCCTCCCGTAGCACTCTCCATACAGTGACGTGGTCAACGTTACCTTGTACAGCAGCAACTTCTCTGACGCTGGGATTAGGGTTATCGTCAACTGCACGAAGAATTTCCTCGTCCATTGCAGGTGTCCTCGTCGTTCTAGGTCTTCCCCAGTCGCGAGTCATAGGCTGGAGTGTTCCGTGCTCCCTAAGACGCCGATCAATTGTTTCGAACGTCTTCCTGTCGGGACACCTTCGTTCTGGAAATCTGTCTCGATACAAACGTACCGCGCCACGGCTATTGCCCCGTGCTAATCCAAACATCAAATGGGCATCTGCCAACTCCGCATTTGTAAACATTTCACTGACTGCAAAACCACGTTCGTGATGAACACTAACCTGTTGATGCTACGTACTGATGTGCTTGAGCAATGAGTCGCATGTCAACACAAGCACCGAAGTCAACATTACCTTCCTTCAATTGGGCCAACTGGCGGTGAATCGAGGAAGTACAGTACATACTGACGAAGCTAAAACGAGCTCTAACATGGAAATTAAGCGTTTCCGGACACATGCCCACATAACATCTTTTTTTTATTTGTGTGTGAGAAATGTTTCCTGAAAGTTTGGCAGTACCTTTTGTAACTACCTGTATAGCAGTACCTACATAACAAAATTTCGCATGTTAATTGTATGGCAAAATACTCTCCACTTTACGTGCTATCATTTGTCGAAAACTTGTTTCCATATTTTGGACAATATGTGAGATTTGAGGGACTTTATGAATAATACATTTTCATTCTATGGTTTGTGCATGTGAATGGAAATGAGTCCACTACATCAATCAATTTTTTTCGAGATTGGAGATATACATGGTTATGAAATGTATTCGCAAATTGCAAATACAATTGTACACCGTCTATACAGTTTACTAATTAACTAATGAAAATTTGTGCCGGACCAGAACTGGAACACGGATTTCCCGCTTTATGCGAGCGGTCCCTTTAACCGATTTGGCTATCTGTGAAAGATTAATGGCCTGATCCAAACTACCATCTGTTCTAGTATCTTTATCCAATAATGCTCGAATAAAAATCGTATGATTCGCACACGGGGAGAGACATTGCTTTCACTCGTCTTATTGCTTTGCTCTGGCATGAAATATAGTAGGGCGGTGTCTGGATTTTATGGAGTCTATATAGTTCGGTGCAGTGTTCCTTCGAACCTGCATGCATGTCTGAAGGACTGCATGTATTGAACTATACAGGAACTGTAAAATACAGAGACTGCTCTGTTGTGTCTATAAGTGTGGCTCTCGAGCCAAATTTACAGAAAATTTCAATGGTTCAAATGGCTCTGAGCACTATGGGACTCAACTGCTGAGGTCATTAGTCCCCTAGAACTTAGAACTAGTTAAACCTAACTAACCTAAGGACATCACAAACATCCATGCCCGAGGCAGGATTCGAACCTGCGACCGTAGCGGTCTTGCGGTTCCAGACTGCAGCGCCTTTAACCGCACGGCCACTTCGGCCGGCGAAAATTTCAATATACAATCACAGTTCGTACGTAGCGGTGTATGATCTAACATGCAAACTCATATCGACTTAGTTTTTCATTTCAGACTACGTGAATCTTGTACAGCGTTTACTTATAGCGAAATATCGCAATAACTAAACCATTAACGAAATGATTGGGATTTCGTCAAGAAGCTGACGGGTGAGGCTTTGATGAGATGGGAGGGAATCAAGCTCTTTACTGACTAGCTCCTTTAAAATCGTTTGAGAAATATTGGAGAGCAGGCGGTGAGCACCCGTCTTAGGATGTAAAGTTTAAAATAATGTCCCACTAGTTCAGAAATTTCACTATCACCTCAAACAAACAAACAAAAATCAAGCCGCAACCTGGAATTTGGTGATGGTATTTCGTCTTTCCTACATACTCAACCCTCTAAATAGCACGTTTTTCTCAAAGATGGATCAGTTGGCAGAGACCTTTGTTGTAAAAGTCTGCATTTCAGCCGTTCGGGAAACGTTCCACCCTGAAAATTATCTCGCCGCTATCTTGGAAATGCCTGCCATGCACATGTTTCTTCATCTGATGAAAGAGGAAGGGTGCCTTGTCAGGAGAATACGTGAAGATGGGACAAAATCTTATTGCGCAAAGAAGCAGCGTTTGTGATAGTGTCCTGCCCAGAATTAGCAAAAATTCCCTGTTGGAACGCTTCCTGTTTCATCTTTCCAGTTTCCTGTAACATCATCAGGTCATTTCAGTTGTATACTCCTGTGACAACCGGCTTATTATGAACATGAGTTGTTAATACCAGACCATGGAAGTCCTAGAAAACGCTCAACGCACTTTGCCACACATTGGTTCTGTGTTCGGCTATTTAGGAGCTGGTAAATCCACATTTTTCTGTTACTAGCTTTGCTCCTTCGTCTCGTCGTTACAGTGGCAGACTCAGCATTCGTCCGTGGCTAAAGAAGTCACCTGGATTGGCTTCACACAGCTATGACTTTTCCGTTGTTGCCTCTGCTCGGGCCGGCCGTTGTGGCCGAGCGGTTCTAGGCGCTTCAGTCTGGAACCGCGCGACCTTTACGGTCGTAGGTTTGAATGCTGCCTCTGGCATGGATGTGTGTGATGTCCTTAGGTTAATTAGGTTTAAGTAGTTCTAAGTTCTACGGGACTGATGACCTCAGATGTAAAGTCCTATAGTGCTCAGAGCCATTTGAACATCTGCTCGGCGGACGTTTTAAATGGGAGTGAGTAGTCGTGGAACCCAAGGGCTGGTGACCATTGTCACGTTCAACATGGAGTGTAAGATACTGGAACTGATCCAGAGAGATGAACAGCCACCTCGTTTTTCGTCACTGAGACTTATCGGAACACACTGGCTCAAATGGTTCAAATGGCTCTGAGCGCTATGGGACTTAACATCTGAGGTCATCAGTTCCCTAGAACGTAGAACTACTTAAACCTAATTAACCTAAGGACATCACACACATCCATGCCAGAGGCAGGATTCGAACCTGCGACCGTAGCAGTCGCGCGGTTCCGGACTGAAGCGCCTAGAACCGCTCGGCCACAACGGCCGGCGAACACACTGGAAAAGTCTGAACAAGCTAACTGCTGTTTTATATGACAGCACGTTGTTGCTGTACCATTCCATCAACTCGGCTGCGTTGTTGCTTCTCAAATACTGTAAACGAATTATCGCACGATATCTCATATTATCAGTAAATATCATTTTATTTCGGCTGTTCTAATGACCTACTACGTCACTGTGTCACGTGGATTTCAATACATACTAAAACTGCCAAGTATCTGCATACAAACAAACACTTAAAATTAATTACGTAACTTCATTTTTTGAACGTGATAACTGTAACTTCATAATTACACCTCGTACAGTCTGGTATATTACAATACTTCAGTGAAATTAGTCAGTTTTATTAAATACGGACAAAATGAATTGAAAAAAGTTAAATTTTTGTAAAATGATTTGTGTAAAGAAATAGAATAGACTGCCTGACAAAAAATGTGAAGCATTCAGAGAAAATGGTCGGAGGTCAATGTAATTTCGTACATGTAGGGGTTAGTCGGGCAAAGTGGCCACACTAAGGTATTTCTTCCTTTTAAACTGAGTATCAATAGACGAATGCACATATAAATGATTATCGAAGTGCAATATCGAATAGTTATGTTACCTTAGGATCAAATTAAGTAATTTAAACAATTCAGTTTTCACCACGTGAGCGGCAAAAGTGATCACTTAGCTTTTAAACTCAACAAAATGGATAAAAACTGTTTTAAGAAAGAAGTAAATGTATTTTATTGTGATACACGATTCTAATTACACTTTTCATAAATGAAAGTCAAAATTTGTTCCTCAACGCTTGTACAGAATTTTCTGATCCCAGAGGGAACACAACTGGTACTTAATCCACTGCTCTTCTCGCCTTGAATCTGAAAATTTTTCTTCGCTGTACATGCACTCCATGCCTTCATCGCTGTCGTCAGAAAGATCTCTTCTAGAATTGGGTTTCCCGCTCTACACATTTTTCTTTTTACTGCCTTTCTTCTCTTCTGCTGATTTCCGTTTTTCCTTCTTTTTACTTTATTTTTCTCCTCTTTCTTTGTTTGCCGCTTCTAGATCACTGTTACAAGGACTTGCTTTAAGTATAACCGCGGAGTCCTTCTTTCGGCAACTGGTTTTACGTTTTCCCCCCTGCTCAAAGTGGCCAGAAGCCACCTCCGAAATGGACACTTTTGCCGCATTGACGACTATACACAAATGCTTTATGCCTTCGAATAATATCAATAAAAATTTCGGTAACTGAAGTAGGATTATAGTGTCGAAATACGACACTTTCAATACAATTTCATTAAAATACACAAATCATATTCTCTCAAGTGTACAAACTGAGCACTTACCTAACAGCAGGATAACTAAGGTCCACAAAAAATACTATAACTCTGAGAAGCGACACAGCAAACGAGTTAAACTTCATGGGTCCTTCCAGGGAGAATTAAGTTAAACCATTTCCCGCTCCATTCCAGCACCTCAAAGCCCCCAGGTCCCCAATGGCCACTTTGCCCACCATGGCGCTTTTGCCCGGCTCTCCCCTACACACCATTGGCGGGTATGTAAACAATAAGAGTTGCAACTCTGTGTGACAGGTGGAACGGCCGTCAGAGTGCATTAGTGTTGTTCTTAGGTCTGGTAGGGTATATAAGAGGCTTAAATAGCATCAGATGTCGAGTGATCGCTCTGAGCGACATAGGGATGCCGTGTACTCACGTGAGACAGCATTAACAGCGCCAGACAGCGTTTGAAAGGGGTCTCACTGTGCCTCCCCATGTAGCAGGCTGGACATGCAAAATAAACAGCTGTGGGACATTTGCATGTGACAGTGGCTCAAAGGACTCTGTCCTCTCCCCACTCCTCTATCTCCTGTACACAGACCCCCCCTCCCCCACCAGCACACCTCCGCAGACACCGCCTTCCTTGCCCTCGCTCCTACCCTTCAACGGTCCCAACGACTTCTGCAGAATCACCTTGACCGTTTTGCTACTTGATGTAACCAGTGGCTCCTGAAAATCAATCCTTCCAAGACCCAGGCAATCATCGTAGGTCGTACCGTTTGCTCCTCCAGCTCCTTGATTTCTCCCTTACCATCTGCGCCCATCCTGTCTGCCTCTCCCCCACTCTCACCTAACTTTTCCTCACCATTGACCGTCACCTCACCTGAATCCCTCATCTCTGCTCTACCCAATCCAAAGTGCGCAACCGCCTCCAACTCCACAAACTCCTCTCTGGGCAGACATGGGGGTTGAAGCCCCCTACCATCCTCCATACCTACAAATCCTTAATCCATCCCATCCTCTGTTACGCCAGTCCTACCTGGATATCCACCCTCCCCAAATTCTATAAGTCCCTCCAGATCCTCGAGCGCCATGCACTCCACCTCACCTTCTGTATACGCCTCCCATCCCCCACTCGGATCCTCTATGACCTGATTCCTTTCAGCCATCTGCTCCTATTCCTCGAACATCTCCATGTCCTCTACACCTTCCGCAGCCTTTATCCCCCTCATCCCCTGGTTGCTCCTCTCCTCTCCAACCCCTGCCCTCTGCCCTGCCTTCACCATTGTCCCCCCCCCTACTCTCCACCTCTACACCATTAATCTCCTTTCCCAGGGTGGCATCCGTCGACTGCCCCTCCTGGATGATTCCCTCTCTCCCTCCATTTATCCCCCCTATCAACTCTGATCCTCACCTTCCCTTCCCTCTCCCCCCTCTGTTTTTTCCCTGCCTACCCTCTCTCTGCCTCCCTTCTCTCCCCTGAGTCCTTTTGCATTCCCCTCCTCTGCCTTTCCTCACTCCCTCTCGCATCTGCCCTGCCCCCCTTATGAGTCCTCTCACTCCGTCGCCCCCCCCCCACTTCGTTTTTCCTCTCCTCCCCCCTTTTTTCCCCTCATTTGTCCAGGTCCCCCCCATCTGACCTCGGCCGTGGTATGTCATCTTCGTTGCCAACTTTTTAGTGCAGTGTTTCAAGTGAGTGTTAAGTGTTGTGCGTCTTTTCCTAAGTGTTACAAACGGAAATCATACTGTCGCTGGGTGTGCATTTTATATCTGTTGCGAACAGAAACCAGACTGTCGCCGTGTTTTTTTAATTGTCTGTCTACTATTTTACCTGTCTGTTTCCTGTATATTTTATTTACATCGCCAACCCTTTGTTTTATGTTTTAACTTCCACAATTTACTGCCATTTTACAATTTAAGTCACCGTTTTTATCGCCCGCTTTTATTATTTATTATCTTCTTCTTGCGTTTTAAAAATTCTGTAGGCTGAAGAGCGGCGTACTAAGCTGCTACAAGCCCGTCCCCTTCGGAGGGAAAAGAAACTCAATAAAGGAAAAAAAAGTGGCTTGAAGTTCGACTTCATGAGAACGCGGGAGTGAATATACTCGTCAGCAAGATTCCGGTCAACCACGTTTGACCACCACGATGGAGGATTGCTGTATTGTGCACCAAACAATTCGTAAGTGGTTCACATCTGGGTCTGTCATCCGAGAACAAGTAATGGACTACGTACAACATTCTGTGTCACCCCGCGTCATTGGTCGGAGTCTAGCAAAAGCCAGACCAGGGAATTGCGGTCCAGTTTATGGGTTGCTGTTAACGCTACAACACAAACAGCTGCTTTTGGAGTGGTGGCGTCACCAGGAAGCATGGACTGCTGACGAATGGCGTCGCATTGTGTTTAGCGAAGAACGCAGTTTTGTACTACACCGTATGAGCATATTCGGTGAGTAAAGCGGCGACCTAGCGGGATATCCCACTCTTTAAGTGCTTTGGAGACGCACAGCAGTGTTACTCTCAGCGACAACATGTGGTGTGACGTCGTGTATGACAAAAAAAGATACACACCAAAAAGAAACTTACAGCTGATACCTTCAGATTTTAGGGTGTTTATTCCCCCCCAAGATTTTCTTCAGCTTTCTGCAAATCTATAAATAATGTAGATGTAGGTTTGCTCTTCCTCAGTCTATCCTCTAAGTCATAAGTTCAATACCGTCTAGTGTTCCTACATTTCACCGGAGCCAGACCTGGTATTTCCATTTCTCTGTAAATAATTCGTGCCACTATTTTGCAATCTCATTTGCTTGGATAATATTCACCTGCTTGCTTTGTAACTGTAATTATCAAATTGTCCTTGAAGTCTGAGAGTATCAGGTGAAATAATTTTATTATGGTATTTTCTCTCAAGCTCTCAATAATTCTGCGATAATGTCATCTGCTCCAGGAGCCTTATTTTGACAATGGTCTTTCAATAGTCTGTCAGATTCCACCCTAGTATCGTATCTCCTGTCTCACTTCTATCAAGGTCCTCTTCCTTCATAAATGAGTTAATTTTCTTTGTATCAACTGTCTATATATAGTTTACAACTTTCAATCTTCCCTTCGTTGCTTACTACTCGCTTGCCTTCTTATTACATGATGTTTGTGTAGCTCCCTCTTTCTCCTCCATCGGTCTCTTTAATTTTACTATTAGCAGTGTCTATTTTTCCATGCTTCTATGTCTCTGAATTTCTCCTCCATCCATATCTGCTGTTATTATGTGTATCGATGTCTTTGTGTATGCTTACGATATGTCAAATAGCTCTGAATCCCAATATATGCTTGTCAGTACCCTAGCCTGTCAATACAACACGTTTAATCGCCGATCGCCCAGTACTACGTTGTTCACATTGCCTACGTTTTTACCTGGGATTGCATTCTGGGATATCCTTCACGTGCATCTTCTTTAGGGAAGTGTGACCAGGTTTGATCTCAATCATTCTTGTCTTAACTCTTAAACCCGAGGAAAGAGATTCCCTACAACATTTTAATAACATTAGATGAATGTTCGTTGAGGATAAACAGCAGGAGACACAGAAACATACGACGACACGGTATTCCATTTTGAACCTTTTCACTGAAACACATACGCCATGAGTACTTAAAAAAGGTCTTGTGTTAAATAAATAGGAAATATTTCACTGATCAAGTTGACAGTTAATTTAGTACGCAGCGTCTACCAACGCAACACAAATAAAAATTAATTTTGTCAAACCCATCACTTCGAACGTCGAGAGCTTTCCACTTTCCGTTATGTTTATTTCCTAATCAAATTGACCTGTTGCCTGTTGGAGCTCGTCTAGGGATTTTAGGCCGAAGGTCACTTTGCGGTTTTTCTGAAGTTTCGTCAGCACGAGAGGCTAGCGTTGTCAAAGATTCACTGTCGTCAAATAGGTGGGAAAGTCTCAGCAATTTTATACTTATAATATTTTACGTGCCCATTGCTAAGAATTCATACAGGTAAAACTGAAAACTGTTGAGAATAATTGCCCCGTGTATTATGCTCAGACTCTGTTTTCTAAACGAGACTGCCAGAAAATTAAAGAAAAAATGATAACTGTAACATAGTGGCTATCGCTTGGTAGTTAGCATTTATCATATTGGCAGTGTTGGTTTTTCATGACCGTATTATAAAGAAAGTTATTTATCTTTTTCCCCACAGGATCTCACAAAGTTCTTCTTCTTCATGTGCCGTCTCCTCTAAGAAGGTTGGCTGTCATCATGGCAACTTCTGATCTTGATTTGGCTGATCTAAGGAGTTCTGACGTTGAACAATTGTACCAATTTTTTAAATTGTCAATCCAGGATGTCCGTCTTCTACCCCTCGTTCTCTTCCCACAAATTTTCCCTTCTAGTATTATTTGCAATATTTTGTAATTTACTCCCCTAATAACATGGCCTAAATATTGTAGCTTCCTTACTTTAATAATTTTAATTAATTCTTTTTCCTTTCCCATTCTCCTTAGGACATCTTGATTAGTAATCCTCGACACCCAACTAATTCTAAGTATTCTTCTATATGCTCACATTTCAAAAGCTTCTAAACTGTTCATGTCCTTCTTTTTCAATGTCCACGCTTCCATTCCGTATAATAATTTTGAGAATACATAGCATCTTAGCAACCTCATTTTTGTGTTTAAACAAATGTCTCTCGAACAGAATGCATTTTTCATCTTATTAAAGATACTTCTGGCCTGTCCTATTCTCGATTTAATTTCTTCTGAGCTTTCAATCTCCTCATTTACAATTGTTCCGAGATATTTAAATTTACGTACTTGATCGATTCTTTCCCTATTGATTGTAAGATTTTCTTGTTGGTGTGTTTTAGATATCACCATGAACTTAGTCTTGCTTACGTTAAGAGTCAAGCCAAATTCTTCACTTTTTTCTGCGACTTTGTCAAGAAGTAATTGTAAATCTTTGAGGTTTCCAGCTAGTAGTGCAGTGTCATCAGCAAACCTAACATTGTTAATGTTTAGCCCATTCACTTTAATGCCAGCTATTTCATCTGATAGAGCTGCCTGGATTATGTCTTCTGAATAGATATTAAACAATAAGGGTGAGAGAACGCAACCTTGTCTCACACCCCTCTTTATTTCTATATCATTCGATAACTCATTTTCTACCTTCACGGTTGCGGTTTGATTGTAGTAGAGGTTATATATAATGCGGATGTCTTTCTTATCAAGTGTTTTCATTTCTAACAATTCTATGAGATGATCATGACGAACTTTGTCAAATGCTTTATTATAATCCAGGAAGCACACATATAGTGGCTGGTTAACCTCCATACATCGTTGCGCTAATATGTTAAAAGCAAACAATGCTTCTCTTGTACCGAGGGAACTTCTAAAACCGAATTGTGTTTCACTTATACCTTCTTCTACTTTTTTGTATATTCGTTGGTGTATAACTTTTAGAAATATCTTTAAGGTGTGACTCATTAAGCTTATTGTACGGTGATCATTACAAGTTTTGGCATTAGCCTTTTTGGGTAATGTAACAAAGGTAGATGTCAACCAATCCCTAGGAATAATTCCCGAATTATAAATATCATTAAACAATTGTACAAATATATCTATATGGTCTATTCCTATGAGTTTCAGGATGTCATTTGGTATCTTATCCGGTCCAGGGGCTTTTCCTGTCTTTGATTTGTTGATAACATGTAATATTTCTTCTTTCGATATGCTTGGTCCTCGTTCTCCGATCATGTTATCATAAAATTTTTGATCTTTTCTTGTATCTTCAAATAGTTCTTTGACATATTCTGTCCACCTGTCCAGTTTACCTTTAACATCAGGAATTATTTTGCCATTTTTATCTAACAATAAACTTGTACTTTTCTTTTTATTAAGTCCAGCTAAATCTTTAACTTTTTTGTGTAAGTTGAAACTATCATGTCTTGTTTCATAACTCTCAATTTCAGAGCATTGTTCCTTGTACCATTCTTCTTTTGCTCGCCGTGTTTCTTTTCGTATTTCTGCATGTAATCTTTTATACTCGCTTTCATCTCTATTTTTAAGTATTCTTCGTTGTTCCATCAATTGTAATATCTTCTTTGTCATCCACTTCTTTTTCATGTTGTCGTGTTTGGTCGCCATTGTGTTTTTACATGCATTATTTAATGTGTCTTTTATAAGTTCCCATTTGCCATCAATGTCTTCTGTTTGATTATTCTTTATCCTAACTAATTCCTTATTAATCTCTTCAGAAGTCTTTTGTTTAGTCAAGGGGTCTCTTAGAATAGTTGTATTTATATAGTCCTTCTTTTGTTTCTTTTGTATGGCTTTCAGTTTCACATGGAACTTTGCTACTAAAAGGTTATGATCAGAAAATATATCAGCTCCTGGATATGTTTTCACACCATGAATAGAATTTTTGTACCTCTTGTTTATAAGTATGAAATCAATTTGATTTCTGCAAACTTCTTCATTACAGTCTCTTGGTGATTTCCAAGTATAAAGTCTTCGTTTAGGGAGTTTAAAAAATGTGTTTGTAATAGACAGATTGTTTTCCTGGCAAAATTGTGACAGCAAATCTCCTCTTTCATTTCTTGTTCCTAAACCAAAAGGTCCAATAAGATCACCTTCACTTCCTTCACCTATTTTGGCATTAAAATCTCCCATGATGATAATAATGTCTCTGCTTTTTGAGGTTCCTATTGCTTGTGTTAATTCTTCACAAAGTTAATGAGTCATTATTTGTGGTTGCTTCTACGCAGCGTCTTTCGAACCACTGTTTCGCATCATTAAGCGTTTGAAGTATACGCAGATCAACCAGAACATTATGACCACCTATCTAATAGCCGATATGTCCAACTTTGGCACTAATAACAGAGGCGACTCGTAGTGGTTTGGAAGCAGTTAGGCCTTTGTAGGTCGCTGGAAGGAGTTGGCACCACATCTGTACACACAAGTCACCTAATTCCCGTAAATACCGGAGAGGGGAACGATGAGCTCTGACGCCATTTTCAGTCACATCCCACATGCGTTCGATCGGGTTCAGATCCGATGAGCTTGAGGGCCAGTACATCAACTGGAACTCGCCAATGAGTTCCTCGATCCACTCCATCACACTCCTGGCATTGTGACATAGTGCATTATCTTGTTGAAAAATGCCACTGCGGCCTGGAAACATGATAGTCATGAAGGGGCGTACGTGGGCCTCAACTAATGTACAATGCTCCTCGGCCGTCATGGATCCTTGTACGAGTTCCACTGAACCCATGGATGCCCACGTGAATGTTCCCCAGAGCATAATGGAGATGCCACCAACTTGTCTCCAGCCCGCAATACAGGTGTCAAGGATGTGTTACCCTGGAAGACGACGGATTCGCGCCTTCTCATAGGCATTATGAAGAAGGTATGGGGATTCATCAGACCATGCAAAGCTCTACCACTGCGCCAAATCAAGTACCGACGGTCACGTGCCCATTTCAGAAGTAGTTGCCTGTTTTATGGCATTAACATTGGCTCACAGATGGGTATCCGCCTGCGGAGGTCCAGCGTTAGGAGTGTTTGGCGCACTTTGTGTTCAGACCCACTTGTACCCTGCCCAACATTAAAGTCTGATGTTAGTTCCGCCACAGTTCGCCGCATGTCCTGTTCTATCAGTCTGTCCAGCGTAGGACGTCTAACGTCTATTATGAGGGGTGGCCCCCTAAACCCACGACGTCAGGACGTGGTTTCACATTGGTTTCGCCATGTGTTGAAGACACTCACCACAGCATTCTTCGAACACCCGACAAGTCGTGCAGTTTACGTAATTCTCGTGCCGAGCGTCGGAGCCATCTCATAGATCGGGCGCCTTCCACATTCTACACAGACACAGCACGCTCACTTAAATTATATGCACCGTGCGTGTCTCTATCAGTCATAACTTACCAGTTAACTCTGCTATCACCTAGACGGATTTATATCGATAGTAGGTCAGTGAAGCGATGTTCTGACTGATCATTGTACAAAACTATTACTAGTTATACTAGCAAAAATGTGTATTCTTGCCGGCCGCTGTGACCGAGCGGTTCTAGGCGCTTCAGTACGGAACCGCGCTGCTGCTACGGTCGCAGGTTCGAATACTGCCTCGGGCATGGGTGTGCGTGATGTCCTTAGGTTAGTTAGGTTTAAGAAGTCCTAAGTCTAGGGGACTGATGACCTCAGATGTCCCTTAGTGCTTAGAGCCATTTTAACCATTTGTCTATTCAATCAAATAGCAACTTTATAGGTTTCAGTACTTTTGACGCCTGGGCAAGAGCACCAGTATTTTCAATAGCGTCGTGAATAAACAGTTTTAAATAATGTGTTGAAGTAAATATAAGTATGTTTACCCTACACTAAAGTATTGATAACTATTGTTGGTAGCTTGACAAATAAATTCTTCCTAAAGTAGTCGCTTTAAAACTAATTTTGTTTTCATCATGTATACCCTATTTAACCCGAAATAGGGTACAGCAGTTTAATCACAATTAGTTATTAATACAGCCTACTGATAATGTTTCTAACAGCTGCATCTCTCTATTCCTGTTCATTTTGACTGGTCCAACGTACTTGAAACTTCTCTTCGTCAAGGGGCTACAGTCAGCCTCAATAGTTACACTGTCAACAAGGCGGACTACTAATTGAACAGGCCCGGGTTCGATTATCGGCCGCTTCGGAGATTTTCTGCATGAGCACGTCCCGAAAGCTAATGAATAAAAGTAAAAGAGGGGGTTCACAGAACATGACGGATGAATGTATAGATGTTTTCTTATTAAGTATTTGTTTGAATACGTACTATATGCTTACATCGCTTAAACCTAAAGAATGCGAACACACTTTTCCACGAGTAAGCACACATACAAAAAGATTGAAACAATATTTGTCTTTTCGTTTTGCTTTGTAGATATTAGGACACCAGTAGCTCAAAATGAAACTTTCATCTTTATTATTATTATACTTAATTTCAGGTATTTCCGATTAACGATAAAATATGTCACAAACTATATTATAGCGCGCTGATTACACCACGCGTATTATCTGAACAGTTCCCAAGCAATTAGACGGTCACTGAAAAAGTGCTCAAATAACACAATGTCATCAAACGAAATCACTACGCCTGTATTTAATCAATATATTGTACTCGTGGCGCTCTTTAGACGTTGGTTTGGCGTTCAATAAGAAATACAGCACGTTTTCTTTCTTGAACAATTTCGGTTGAAAAAATGTGGAATTTGTTGTGGGACTTCGTCGAACATTCTCGCTTCAGCCCATATAGTTTCATGAAGTTAAAATAAGTGGTGGCGCTTAAGTAGCTATCACAATGGCATCTGTAATGGAAGTGCGTTCCAGTCAGAGCTGTGACTGAGTTTCTTTTGGCGGAAAACAAGAGCACCGCAAATATTCACAAACGCTTGCAGAATGTCTACGGAGTCCTGGCAGTGAACAAAAGTACGATGAGACGTTGGGCGAGGCGTTCATCACCATGGCGACAAGGTCGCGCAATCCATGGAGTGGCGCCATGCCATCTCTCCTCCGAAGAAAAAGTCCACAACCGCACTCTCTTAAGACATGGCGACGGTCTTCTGGGACTTGTAGGAGGTTATTCTGTTTGATGTCCTCCCTTATGGCGCAACGATCAACTCATAAGTGTCCTGTGCTACCCTCAGGAAAGTGAAGAAACGTGCTCGCCGTCCCAAAGTGTAAACGAACTACCTGAAAATGAGGCGTCACATAAGTTCGCGCAGTCGAGAGGAGCTCACAAACCTTCGTTGGACTGCTCTTCCTCATCCACTCCGCAGCCCGGATCTCGTGCCTTCTCACATCCATCTGTTTGGCCCTATGAAGGACGCGCTCCGCGGGAAGCAGTAAGTGGGTAATGGTGAGGTTATTGATGCAGCAAGACGTCACCGACTCGACGTCGACCAGTAGAGTGGTCCCATGCGGGCGTAGAAGCCCTCCCTGTAAGGTGGCGTATGGCCGTTGCATTGATCAGAGATTTTGTTGTGAAATAGAGTTTAGTAGCCAAAAGAATGAGGAATAATGTGGTGCATTGCAATTCTCAATAAAGCGAACGTGCTAACTAAATGTAAATATCGTGTGACTAGGGCCTCCCGTCGGGTAGACCGTTCGCCCGGGTGCAAGTCTTTTTTTGACGCCACTTTGGTGACTTGCGTGTCGATGGGGGTGAAATGATGATGATTAGGACAACACAACACCCAGTCCCTGAGCGGAGAAAATCTCCGATCCAGCCAGGAATCGAACCTGGGCGCTTAGGATTGACATTCTGTCGCGCTGACCACTCGGCTACGGAGGACGGACAACGTGCTTACTGAAAAAAAGTGTTGAATTGTTTATTGAATGACCCTCTTATAACAGGGAAAGAGGTACCATTCTTTTTTTTATCACCGAAGTTTATGTCAGTTTACACAGTCGTATTTTTTCATCTTCAACATCTATTCCATTCGCGGTCATATAAGAAAATGAGACGAATAAAGAATAAAATTCGATTAATTTGAGGTGCGACATTAAGTGGCACAGGTGACCGTCTACCATGACATAAACTTGAGGACGCTTAGAATAACTCGTCACTTGCTGTTTTAAAAAATTCTTATTTATTGACCAGTTTCAGGCACAGCCTATCATCAGAACATCTACCAAGGAACCATACAAAGCCATACACACAGCCGTAAATGTATATTTGACGCTTGGTCTTTCGGACATGTCCTAAAGAAAAGACGCCATTGTAATCCAGCAGTCACTGTGAGTTGAGACACAAAGGACTTAGTGACATTAGCTGCGAGTGGCCATTGATTTAAATCAATGGGGAAAGTTTGAAAATTTGTGCCATACCGGGATTCCTGCTTACTAGACAATTGCTCTGACACTAAGCTATCCGGACACAATCTTGATTGCAACTGCACGGACTACCCCAGCACGCCCCTGCCCCCCCTACCCCCCCCCCACTCCCCGCCCCCCCCCCCACTAGTCAGACCCAAATTCTCAACGTATCACGTATCCGAAAGAACAGACGCCAGAAATATATAGTCAAGATGAAGACGGCAGATGATCTCGTCAGTTCTGATGCACACCAGGTTCGAGCTCTTACGGGAATCGGTGAAATGCTGCAAGTAATGAGGATAATGTGCGGGGGCACTACATAAGTAGTGTGTGTGTTAGTTGACAATTTGGGTCTAACTGGTGCGTGCTACGATAGTACGCGCAGTTGTGCTGACCACTGTGTCCATCTGGCTTAATGGTAGCTCAGCGTGTTCGGTCAGAGGGCCGCTTGTCCTCCGTAATAAAAAAAAAAAAATGAGTAAAGGAATCAACGATCAGCTTGAACGAATTTCATGTGACGTCTGCCCAGACCAAACGAAACGAACAATACTGGACAAAAAAAATATGGTCAGAGCATTTGCCTAGTAAGCAGGAGACATGGGTTCTAATCCGTCACCGCAGCCAATGTCTGTAATTCCTTTGTGACTCTTAACCATTAATGACGAAAGTCCCTTTGAGTAAATTTTACAAAAAAATGTCACAAAGAATTCCCGAAGGGTACATATACCACAAAGAAAAGTTTTCATATAGAGTATGGAGTCATATGTATCACCCGTCATTGCCATAAGTCAGATAATATACAGATGGCGTTACGAAGCTTAACTAACAGAACTAGTCGTCAGATGGCGTGAATGTATAAGATCAGTTGTGCAATATTGTGCCCACAGAAATAACTGAACAACGAGATACATAATGGTGATAAAGACGTATATATGAAACTAAGAATATTATAAAAACGAGAGTGTATACAAAAGTGCATGAAGCATTTAAGATACAACGAGCGGCCTTACAAAACTTAGCAGACAGGAACGGCCACCAGACGGCAAGAATGGATTGGTACAGGGACGCTATGGACGACAGCATAAGGAAATGAATAACTCAATGAAAGTAAAATATTGGTGAAGTATGAGCAAAGGCCTAACGTGGAATATTCCTTAAGATAAATTTAAGAGGGGCAAACTAACGCGGCATGATTAAGGCGAAACTACTACCTATTCCTCTCCGGAAATTACAAGGGGCTGTGCCCGTGCCTGCAGACCAGCTATGGTGTGGTGGAAGAGTCTCTCCATGCATCATACTGTGCACATTCGTCGACACCGAAGGCAAAACTTAGTCACCGAACTCATTGATAATCGTGCGCAGCGTGTCACCTGCCGTGCGGACATAGTCAACAGTTTTGTGGAATGTTATCGCCGGGCCTACTGTGCTGGTGATGGGGCCGTCCTGGACTACGGTCCTGTGGCCGTGAACGTCCCACACGCCCTCACGCATGAGGAGGGGATTACGCTAATGGGACGTTTCATTTCCGAGGAAGTTACTAATGCGATCTACAGGTGTGCGCTATTCAAGTCGCCAGGCATCGACGGCCCCCCTACTGAATTTTGTCGTACGTTTTGCGATCACATGCCTACACGATGTGTAATGAACTCATTACGTCTGCAGCTGCGATTCCGCAAGCTTTAGTCGAGGGCATTATTGTTCCCGTTCATAAACCGACGCCTGGAATTAACGACGGCCAGTTACCGCCGTATCACCTTATTAAATACTGATTACAAGATTTCTGCGTGGTTATTGGCGGTGCAGACTTCGTACGGTGACCGTAGCCGTAGACGTTGTCAGCCCCTTTGAAAGGGTGCGCATTGTATTTCTATTTTCTGTCTTAGAACAGATGGGCGTCCCTGCCCGGTTCATCAGTGTCCTTAGTAGACCGCGTTCGCTGGTCCAGGTCAGTGGGCGTGTGATGGGTCCGATATGATCCATCGATCGGACCTCCAAGGTTGCCCTCTGTGCATGTAGCTTAACGCAGTGGCGCTTTAGCCGGTCATAATACTACTGACGACCCAGTTGTCTGGACTCTCCTTGAGCTGTTACACCTTCCGATGTCACGCATACGCAGATGACCTTTTGGGAAGAAGTCGCTCAGATTCTTTACACCATTATGGCTCATGGGAGGTGGCTGGGAGCGTGATGAATGTACTCAAATCCACGACGCTGTCTATTGATCGCAGGCTACCTCCGGAAGATCTGGTGACACTGCCTTGTGTCCAACGTCCCTGCTATCTTGGGATCACCTTTATCCCGTCAACGCACCATACACTGGCAGTCAAGTTTCGTCAAGTTTTGAGAATTACCCGTATGATGATCGGTCACAACTCCATACGGCGCCTCGATCCTTTGCAGCGTGTTTTCTACCTGGATGCCTATGTGGCATCCATAATTGTTCATATTGCTCAGGTTCTACCGATGCCGATTACGATAGGACGTTGTGTTCAAGCAGCATTCGAATATTTTCTGACAGCTGGGTCCCACTTCAAAGTACTCTGTGTCGCACTCAGTCGCCCCCCTCACGCAGGAGGGGTTCGGCTTGAAAAGTACGCCATCGTGAGGTAGCACGTTACATGGACACGTTGTATAAGCAATGGCGAAGTATCGAGGCCTCCATTACTCACCATTTACTTGCCATCCCTCTGCCAATGTCCCTCATACCGCTGGTCCTGGTCCGTAGCAACATGCCTACGTTTGCACACATCGCGGTGTTCATTGTGGAATTCGGTTATGCTCGCACCGAACTCCCAAGAACGCGCGGCAGCGTGAAAACGATTTCTATGTTGTTTCCCTGATTAGGGTGCCTGTAACGTTGTAGAATTTAAGTTCTCAGTGTTGCGGTGGTCTGCGACTTCGCGGCACATTCATCACAGTTTATTTCCGACGCATATCAGATCGACTTGATATTATGCGACCTGTGGGAAGTATCCATCTAATCAGCGGGTCCATGCCGTAAGACTGGCTGACTCTCCCCTCTGCGCCGTCTGTCTTAGTGTTGACAATGATCATCACCGTGCGGGGTGCCCGCGCGGTCTTAGACGCCTTGTCACAGTCCGGGCGGCTCCCCCCGTCGGAGGTCCGAGTCCTCCCTCGGGCATATGTGCGTGTGTGTGTGTGTGTGTGCGTGTGTGTGTGTGTGTGTGTTTGTGTGTGTGTGTGTTGTCCGTACTGTAAATTAATTTAAGTTAGATTGAGTAGTGTGTAGGCTTAGCAGTTTGGTCCCATAAGACCTTACCACAAATTTCCAAGTAATTTTGATCATCACCGGTTCAACAGCGTAGCCGTTGGGGATGTTGGTTGATGGGGCGACAAATGGTCGCGCATTTTCTGCAAGTACTTCCGCGTGTTATTTACCCAGAGTCCTTTCTTTACCCATCAGCACAATATTTTTCTGTCAAAAAGACTAGATAGATTCTCTGGATAAGGTTGCACCTTCGATTATTTATATGGAGATGCTCATCTCTCGCACCTTGATTTCTGGCAGTACTCACAGACTGCATATGCACAGGTTTCGCGCTTTTCCATTTATCCCAAGTATTCTGCTAATTATCTTAAAAGCGTTTTCTATCACGTCCCCTTAAAGCTCACGTGTTCCCGGTGTGGCAAGCGCCCGCCCGATTCGGAACGAAACACGACACGCCTACACCTTGCACTCGGCCCGCCTCCCACCTTTTTCCGCCTTGCGGGTTTTTCAGGATTCCGGATGGGTGGACTGGTTTTAATTTGTTTTTCCTGTATATATGTGCAACATAAATAACGAAATAAATAAAATAAAAATGAGTAGAGTAAGGGTGCAACACAGCAGTGGGAGGCGGGAGGCATTGTGGCCAGGCCGCGAGATTCGACCCTGGCCACCTTGTGTTCTCCAATCAAATAAGTAAATAAATAAATAAATAAATGGAATAAAAAATAAAGAAAAAATTAATTGAAAACAGATCTTGTACTTGTTTCAGAGCATTGAAAAATTATAATTAGTTTCTCACTTGTAAAAGAAGTGGTTAGTGCATTTGCCTAGTAAGCAGGAGACCTGGGTTCGAACTCCGATCTGACACAAAATTTTCAACTTCGCCCGTTTATTTAAATCAATGCCCACTCGCTGCCGGTGTCTGTAATTCCTTTATGTCTTACACCCATTAATGAGAAAGTCGCTTTCAGTAAATTTTACAAAAGATGGTACAAAGAATGCTCGAAGAGAAGACACAAAAAATAAGAAGTTTTCATATAGAACATGGGGTCACATGTATTAGCCGTCAGCATCATAAGTCAACTGATAGAAATATGGCGTTACGAAACTTAACTAACAAAACTTTCCACTAGATGGCGTAAATGTGTAAGATCAGTGGAGCTATATTGTGCCCACAGGAACAATCTGATACTGAAACCAAAACGTTTATAATGGGAACAAAGAAATATGAACCTAAAAACATTATAAAAACAAGTGGATGTACAACACTGCATGAAGCATACAAGCTGCTTTACAAAACTTAGCTGACAGGACCGGCCGCTAGACGACGAGAATGGAGTGGTACAGCGACGCTGTATATGACTGGACAAGGAAATAAACAACTTAATGAAAATAATAAAAATACTTAACTCTGAACCTAAATAGCGCTTAATAAAAACAAGAGTGTAACAACAATATATTCACCTGTACAAGGTACAGTTAAGGCCTGGTAAGAAATGAGAAGAAAGGATTCAGGGAAGGAACAGAGACACAGGAACAAAATGGTAAAGTTACAGAAAAAAGAGTTACAGGGCAATTAAAAAAAGCTAGGATAGGAGAGGGTTCTTTATTGAATAAGAGGAGCCACATTGACTAATATTAAATATGTAAATGAATTATATAACACTGGACATCATTAAAGGTACTAAGGACTGTACAATACAGCCTAGTCAGCGTTAATCACAGGATAAATGTTATCTACAAGAATAGGAAAGAGCACACTGTCATGCAATATCTTGCCTCACGTAAAGACCGTAGGATTCGCGAGGAACGGTTGACCTGTATGATAACATGAGTGAGGCCAACGAAATTGTACAAGCTAGTGAAGTTGAACAGTCTATTAAAGTTGAAGAAGCAGCTAAGAATTTACCAAAAATAGTTTTTATTTACTACCTTCTTAAAACTCTAAATACACTTCGATTAAAAAGAATAACACTGTAATAAAAAGGGCAAAACATGAACTTTCTTTTGATGAACAGTAGCCAAGCAAAAAACCCCTATATACGAAATAAAACTTGCTTAAACCAAAGAATCCTGACTGAGCCAGTCAAAGCACATGACAAACTAACAAAATAATAGATGATTAGCTACCGAATTATTTATTATACATAGTTGATAAATTTTGTAAAATGTCACGAGCAAAGTAGGAGGACCATTAGCAAGCAAATGCCCGTCATAGGCAGCCACAAGGCAACAAAAAATACGTGGTATAAACAGCGTTAAAATACACTATAACCAATTTACTTACACTGTTACTAGATTTACATGTAAAAAAAGCAAGATAGGTATTTATTACAGAGCCTTAAGTGAATAAAATGTGCGAATGGAAAAAAATTATATAAAAAATAAAATAAAACTAAGCTATCTTACAGCAAAGCAGAAATACATGTGCTCACTGGGCACAGAACCTCATATTAATGCAAGAATATGCATATATAAACTAAAGCAACATTCAGTCGCTGCGCCACCACATTAGTAAAGAACCGTGTCCTCATCCCATTTTTTCCTATCTACTGTTTCTTGTGATTGTCAATTCTCACTCAGATTAATCATTCTACCTTACCTTTGGTTTTTTTGTGTGGCTATTGTGTTAAGAGTGGTGTGTAATTTTAGCATTCTTGTTCCTGCACCTCTTTCTCCTCCCTCTATCCTTTCTTCTCTTTTCCTACCCGGCTCTTATTGTATGTTGCATGCTTTATGTGCTGTTGTTACACTCTTGTTCTCATTACGTATATGTAGATTCAGAGTTAAGTCACTTCGACATTATTTATTTTCATTCACTTGTCCATTCACTTATGTGGTCGTATACAGCGTCAGTGTACCAGTTCAGTTTTGCCGTCTGGCTGCCGTTCCAATCAGCTGAATTTTGTAAAGCCGCTAGTTGTATTTTGTGTGCTTTATGCACTGTTGTATATACTCTTGTTTTTAAAATATTTTTAGGTTCATACTTAGGTCTTTGTTCCTATTATGCACTTCTTGGTTTCAATGACAGATTGTTCAATTATTTCTGTGGACACAATATAACGCCACTGTTCTCATGCATTCACGACACCTGGTGGCAAGTTCTGTTAACTAAGCTTTGTAACGTCATTTTTCTATTAGTTCTGGCGCTGTCGGCTGATACATGCAACTCCGTACTCTGTATGAAGACTTTTCGTTCTCTTCGAGCATTCTCTGAAAATATCATACACATCAATCACATTTATGGATTCGGGCACACTGAATTCTAGGCATAGCTGTTCCTATGGCAGTCTACACATTGTGCAAAGACTGAGGAAGGGAACTGACTTTGGGCACAGGACTGCGTCGATGGTATCCAAATTCAATTTCTGATGCATATATCCATCCTATGATTGCGTGGTTTATGAACGATGCTATGAGAATAGCGCAAAGAAACAGCAGTTTCGTATCTTAGCATTTTTTTTTGTCGTGTAACCCATATATTTTACTACAACAGTGAAAATTTAAAATGGAGTTAACTGATTATTCATTGCTTGCTCTTCTGCACACTGTTATTAATTTAACGTCCTCTTAATCGCTTACTTTACAACCGCTTGGCGCAGTGCGTGGATTTTGGTAGATTCGAAATTAATACAGAAATTTCTTGGCAGATGAACTCTGTAGCCCAAACTAAAAGCGAAACTTGTGTTTCAGAATTCTATGCTACGTTTCCACCTAGTTTAATGAATTTGTAACGTAAGTTGCCTACCACGTTCCAGCTTCGCGGCAGGGTCTTGACGGAGTCGGTGCGGCTGACACGGACTGATCTCTAAGAAGCTGCCAGAGGGGGTTTTCGCCAGCCTCGGCGCCGTGCGAAAGCCGACTTTTATTTACTGCTCATTGATGCTGCTGTATTATTCGTGGAGCGGCAAGACAAGTGAACATCACCGGGCGCGCAGTCTCCTTTTTACTGCCTTTCATTTGTTTCGCGGCCCCTGGCGGCGCGCGCTGAAACTTTGATGCGTTCAGAAACCCCGCAGCGGCCGCGCCGGGCGGCGAGGGGAGGGGAGTAAAAGAAATGACGGAGCAACCAACCGCACGGCAGATAAATAGACAGCGGCAACAATACCGTACGGCCGCAACAATGCCATATATCTCCCGGCCCTTCTTCTCCTCCACTTCCTGCGCGCAAAGGCCCAGCTGTGGTTGCTGCCGGCTGGAAGCTAAGGCGAAGGAGGAGGAAGCGATACGGGAAGGTGGAACAATAACACGAACTAGGTAGGGAAGTAACGGCTCCTACGTTAATTGTAGCTCTTCCAATCAATCCAAACAGAAATGTAATCATAGCCAAAGAAGTTCTGAAACAGAATTATCGAACTTATCGTAAGTCACAGCTGTCTTTCTGATTCACATTTAGGGCGCCTGGAGTGGACAAAATTACATGAACGATCATGTTCTTTCATGACCCCGGATAATGGGGACTTAAGCTGTAAGATATGGAGCACGCAGTCAATTTTCATAACAACTTTCTTTGTGGTGTGTTTGAAATTTACTTTAATTGCAATCGATTTCAAAGTCTTTTATGGCTGTACCTTTAGATCCTAACCTAGTAAATATAAGACGGTAAAAGGACGATACATAACATATTTATATATAGACAAAGTTGCTTTTTGTTTGTTTGTTTTAGGCGGACAAATATCGGCCTACATGCTCATCTTTAGCGGTTCTACTGAAGATACACAATATTAGAATACAGAATTCTGTATACTAAGGGACTTATAAGGTATGTGTTCACTGATTTGTGTTAATCTGCCTAGTACTTCCTTGTAATTTATTATTATAGCTCCGTTTAAATTCTATAGAAGTTTTGTAGATTTTACGCGTATACTCGTCTATGAATGAGCAACCTGCCAAATTAAACACAACAGAATTTTCACCAATTATATTTTATACAATTCTGTATAATTGTATTTTATATCATGTACTGTATTACTGATAAAACGAACTAGGAAAGTTATTAAATAAAACGACTATACACATCACCTAAATCACAGCAAAAATACGCTTGAACGAATATCGTTTGAAGACGAAATACATCGCTGGCATTGTAAAATTCGCTGTCTCATATAATACAACGAGGACGACCTGAAAATCAACTAAAAAATTGAAGTAAAATTTTCAAGACCATCTACAGAAATTCCATGAAGGCAAAATAACAAATTATACGGAAGTATTGGGAAAAATAATGCAATATTGTGAACACACCCGAATTCCCATAGTATATAGTTCATGTATTTTATTATTGTGTGTCTTCTGTAGAACCGTTGAAGATGGGCATATTTCGCGTACTGGTCCGGCTGAAACAAAAATAAACAACGAACTTTGTCTGTCGGAATCAGAGTTTTTTTATTTACCTAGATATCCAAGCACATACCGAATACTTTTTTTAAACGTAGTTTCACGTTTTGACAGTATTTTATTTGCTCAAATAAATAGGTAACAAAATTAGAGATTTACTATATTGTTGGCTACAAACGTTTATATAATTTTTTCAGCCGTTTCATGTAAAACCAAGCGGCACGTGCGAAACTTTCGCACTTTTATAGTTTTAAATAATGACAGTATTCGGAATAAGTGTAGTCGTTGGGATAAGGGTACTTGTGCGAATGAAGAGAGAACATCTTTAAAAATGAACGAACGACGTGAAATAATAATCATGAATTAATGACACATCCTTGTCCATATATTTCCATACGCATATCATTGAACAAAATCCTTTACAGAGTATTGCAATACTTTCAGTGTAAACGATATTTGACGTGAGAATGTAATCTTAATGTACTTTTTGTTTTCAATTTTCATTAAGGGATACAAAGGTGTTAGTTGATTTATTTACCCTTGAAAAGGCTACGTACAATTGTTCGTGAGGAAGGATGGGATTTGGTAAATATATTATGTTTTGAAGCGTTTGTCCCTGTGATTTGTTAATAGTGACAGCAAATACAATTTTAGTTGACAACTGTCTTCTTTTCGACCGAAAATACACGCTTGGATCAGATAGTGTTAGGTTTATCCGTGCTATTACAACAGCTTTCCCGCTAAGCTTTGACTGTAAATTCGTTTATTAAGGCCATGAATGTTTCATTGTCTAAGCGCTGTTTAGTGTTCACGTTCCTTTTCAACAGCCTTTTTTCTTTACTATAAGTTTATGTAGTTGTAATCCTGACGGATCGAATGAATGTTGGAATTCTACAGAATACAAGTGGTTGTCAGTCCTCTCGTCGGATTGTGCGGAGTCACAACTGTAATAAATCTTTCAATTTCCCTCCACAGTGTTCTTCACAGTTTCTTCATTTGTTTTAATGCAGTCTTAATTTTTTGACCATGATATTGATGTGTTGATAATTTTTTTTCACATTTTCGGCATTAATCCCGTTGGGTGGAAATACTTTCTGTACTATTTTCTCTTTACTTCGCAACAGAATTTCTTTGGAATCTTGACATTGTTCGGTGAACTTTTTGTTGGATTGCAAGTTGTCTGTTATCTAGTTATAGAAGCCAAGTACCGTGTTCTCGATCATCTGTGCACATATTTATAGTAAGTTCTCGTTTTTCAGCTGCCGGCCATAGTGGTGATTGTTGCATGCTTGTAATTTATAGCTTTTGACGGTAATTTTTACATTTACCGGTTGAAGAGATACTTAATGGGAAATACGAGTATACAATACAAAGAAGTAAATAAATGTGAAATGTGTAGGTGAGAACGTAGTGTTTGCTTCTTCCCTGGTACGTCACTAAGACCACAATAACTTCTCACAGTATTTTGAAATTTTAATTGTACATCGTATTTTATGTAAGCACGTTCGTTCATAGTAGCAACAGGTAAAGCAAAATTCAAGGTGACAATGACAAATATGTTAGTCGTTTCGGAAAATATATTCTTTCAGAAAAGTTAGCTTGTACGACAGGCAGAGATTATGGACTACCCCAGTAGTGACGGTCATTATCTATGACAACGCTGAAAACAAATTATCCACTTAATAAGTACTTTAAAATATATGAAACGGTATTTATAATAAGATAATGTGAAAAGGGAATCTCTTATTTGCGAACATAAGTTAACTTCGTAAAATATAGTTATGAAGGTGGGCATCCATGATGCCCTTTCGCCTATGGTAGTTAAAAGTCTCTCTCATGTAAAAATTTCCCACAAATAAAAGTTGTAACTTGAAATCAGCACGCAATGTCAGAAATTTATAACGATGTTTCATTCGTTCTTGTTCGATTAATATGTGTTGGGAAAAAGGAATGTTGGCTTGAGAAATAATACATATAATGATTACGAGGGACGATCAATAAACAAGGCCTTAGAATTTTTTTTTTTTTGTGAATGTTTGAATTTCGTGACATTGTCAGTCAATATTTCTTTCACATGTACAATTCTTCTACATAGTCTCTATAACAGTCTATTGCCTTAGGGTAGCGATGTGTAAGAACATGTATTTCCTTGTTGGTAAAATGTCTTGTACGTTGCTCATAGCCATGTTACTTTACCTGCCCTCTCATCATCTTCAAAATGTGTCCCACGCAGATAATACTTGCGTGGAGCAAACAGGTCGAAGTCCGTGGGCGCTGGATCTGTATTATAGGGTGGATGAGGCGATGATATCCAACCCAATTTTGCGATGTGCTCCTGCGCCTTCTGTGGGTTGTGTGTGGCCGTGTACTGTAGTGGTGACGCAAGATTTGTCTTGGATTCTTGTCAAATCGAACACATCAGCAACGGTTCTTGAGTTTCATAAGAGTCTTCACATACACCTCTGAATTAATAGTTCACCAGTTTGGTAACACATATGCGAGAATGATGCCATCACTATCCCAAAATACTGTCATCATGTCTCTGTTATCACAGGGAGCTCCGCTGAATTCCTTCCTTTCTGCTGGTTGCGGGTGGTGCCCCACTAATGATTGCCTTTTTGTTTCTGGCTCAAAGTGAAGCATCCAGGTTTCAGAAAGCTGACAGAAAGCCCTCTCCATTAGCCTCAAACTACACCAGCAGTTCAGATGACATGGTTTGTCTGTGCATCTTGTGGTCTGTTGCAAGCACTCGTGAAGCCCGTCTTGAGCACTCCTTTGAATATCCAGTGCTTACCGATAGCTGTAGAGGAAATTATCGAGCTGTAACACGCCAGTCTGCACGAATAATGGAATCGACACGAATCACCATGTCGGGAGCAGTGTGACAGTGCGTTCCGAACATGGTCGATTATGGAAATAAGTTTCTGCACTTCCTGACGCTCTAACTCTCTTACCCATCACCCAACAGTGCTCCTAGCAACTGAATCATTATCATACACTGCACACAGACATTTATGGATGTTAATCACAGTTTCTTTTCCCGGAACCAATAATTGAATAAAAGCAAGTTGCGTAGACGCCATTTTGATAGTTTACTACGGCTCCGCCATCTGTAGGAATAGTTCGGTATTTCGCACACATGCAGAAGAAACGTTAAAAATTAAGCACCTAGAAGGCAGTCTCCCTATAAACTGGATGTCTCAAAGCACAACGGCAAATAAGAAGGTATTTGCTCTTATTTTTAGCCGAAATAATAAAATTTAACACCAGGTGCTTCAGCCAAACTTTCTGTTCGGCATTCGGCACCCGCGGTATACGATGGCTGCAGACCTTACGGTATCCTAACTTGTGCTAGATATTGTGTTGCACGCTACCGAATCTGATGTCGAGATACTTCACTAGCGCACGAATGGTTATGCGCTAGTCCGCCCTAATCCGAATGTCAACCGCCCGCTTGTTGCCTACCAGGTCGACCGGCGACTTGGGACAAGCACGGAAATTGGCGCACTATTCCATAACGGTGGTTCTGACAGACATGCTGTTCCATACAGATTCTTCTTTCTCCGATGGATGTCTAATTCCTTTCCTTCATGTCGGTGCTTATATACCCGTATTGCATATACGCTGCAGCAACGCCCTTAAATGGGAAAGTTTTGATCGCCCCCTTATTTCTGTATATGATCGTTTTCTTGTTCACATACTCAAAATAAAGAGATCTGCAGTGATCTCATCTTCCCCAGGAGCTTTATTATTCTTCAAGATATTGCTGATGCTTTTCACCTCTTCTACAGCTGGTGGTTCTGAATCAGGATTTCGTCCTTTCTCATTCTAGCTGACTGTCTCAGGCGGCGCTTCACAATTTGTAAGCGTATTGTCATATCGCTGACTTAGTTGTGGAGTACCTTTGCGGGCAGCCGCGTCTGTCGAGTCGAGCACGGGACACGGAACTGTTGTGTAGTGTTCAGCTCTGCGTATGACAGGCATTGTTAGTGCGGAAGTCGAAGTGTTGCTACAAGTGCTGTTACAGTAAAGTGATAAAAAAAGCAAATGATTCAGAGGAAAGTGCGTCAAGAAGTAATTTAAAAATGTGCAGTGCTGGTGATAATGTATTTGTGTATCATCTTGCCGCGTGTCGTACCGTACTGTATCAATCATCCGCGCCGTGTTCGGTCTCCCAGAATTAACTAATGTAATAATAAAAAAAAAATTGTTACCACAAACGAGTGCAGTCAAGTGTCAGTGCCTCGTAGCGCGCGTGAGAACGCTTGTTCGATCATCGCGTCTCCGCATTATCAACAAACAGCCGCGCCGCGACGGTTACGCTCACGCTCGTAGAAGTGAGAACTGAGAACTGAAAAATTAACTTTACGAACAGTGTTATATCATTACTAGCGTCAAGGAGGTCTATTACCACATATCTCTGTACGTGTGACGAGCGTAAGAACTTTCGTTCGATCATTCGGCTTCCACAACATCAACAATCACCCGCGTCGTGTCGGTTACACGTACGCTCGTCTGAGTGATATTGTGGACAGATAATCATCAAGCTTGTTAATTGGGATAAACATTTACTACTTAGAATGTAAACAGTGCAACCTGCTATTTTCTTTAATCGCCTCAGAATATAGTTGTTCATACCAGAGGTAGAACAGTTTTGTATTCTGACGGTGACTGGCTCCCCTAAACCCGCCTGTATATTTCGATAGATAATTTCAGGCAAGCAAGCGGCAGTGTGGAGCAGAACAGTACGACCCGACCGCCACGGGATTATCAGGTACGCGGTGTGGATAGGGCGCACGGTCACGAAACGGCAAACAGTTTAAAGGTACCCCACCCTCTTGTACTCCCGGGCGTGTTACAAATTCAAGAGCTCTTCAAAGAGCTAAAATCTCACTCTTTTCCATGCCTCCACATACTACCTTTCCCTCTTCGTTAATAAAGCTGACGTTTGAGGGTCACATCTACTTAAGTCCGTCTAGGAAGCTCTATAAAAGTTTCGTGTATTGTTCTTTCGGAAGTCCTCTTTTATTTGAGTTAAAGGTTCCTTCGCATATTTTTTCTTGAGACCTCTGATAGTTTTGGCAGAGATTTGTTGGAGCATTACTTATTGTACGACCCTCCTATACCTGAGACAATGCAATTATTTCAGTACAATGTGCGCATAGAGAGAGTGATGTTAGCTTGAAGCACGTTATGACCAGCTGAGCAGTCCCGAAGCATGCGGTCGATGTGGCGAGTCTGTTGCTGCTGTGTTTTTCCCGTGCAGAGGGCGAGCCGCAACAGCCGGAGCAGCTGGGGGCGGCGGAGGCGGCGCGCTGTAGAATTTATGCCGCGGAGGAGAAGTGGGGAATCTTGGGACGCGGCCGACAATGGCGGAATACAAATCGGGGCAGCGAGCAGCGAGTTGCGCCGTAATTGGCTTAGCACCCCCGCGCCCCCGGGGGGCTGCGCTGCGGCCCGCGCCGCCCCCGGCCTCCTTTCTAACCGAGTTACGGCCTATCACCATTTGTAAGATACATGCGGCCGCCTTTTCTTTCCCCTGCCTCCCGCGCTTCCTTGCCGCCTCCTCTTCCAGCAGAGCGCCACCACGAAACGCGAGCTGGCGCTGGAGGTATTGTTCCTCCTGGAAGCCGGAGTACAGAGCACCGCTGTTGTTCCCCGTCTGACAACACGGAGACGCCCCTCTGAGCGGCGGAACAGCCCACAACGCTGCCGGTGCCATTTCACGTAACACTGAGAATGACGAATAAAAATACGTCACGGTGCTCACATTCCCCGAGTCTCCGATATAACGTAATGGAACAGGACTGCAAGGTGGCAATGTCGTAATCACTGTCCAGCTACTTCTACAGGGTGTCTTTCGCTGATTACATAAATTGATAACTCAGGCTAAAGGTAAGAAAAGAAATATGAAACTGGTGTCTAATTGTTTACAAACTATCAAAGTTTTTTTTCACACGTCAGTAAACTTCCACATGAGCACCCTTGGTAGCACATAGCACATCTAGGCAATATTCAATTTCCGTCCACACACACATTAGCCGACATCACTGGAGAGGTCGATTCAACGACTGTGGTTATCCGTTGCCGCAGGGCTTCAAGATCTGGTACACGTGTTCGGTAGACCTCGTCCTTGACATAACCCCATAAAAAGAAGTCTAATGGGGTTATGTCAGGAGAGCGTGGAGGCCAAACCGTCGGCCCATCACGACCAATCCATCGCCCAGGAAAGGTCATATCGAGATACGCACGGACGTCCAAACTCCAATGAGGCGGTGCACCGTCTTGCTTAAACAAGACATCGGGGTGGTACTGAAGCAGCTGAGGAACAGCATACAGTTCCAACATGTCCAGATACACTGCAGATGTGATGGTAGCCTCAGCGAAGAAGAATGACCCGATACTTCGATCGTGCAATAGCGCGCACCAAACATTCACCTTTGGACTGCCTCTGGTGCACTCCATGACCTCGCCAGGGGGTTGTGAACCCCAAATGCGCACATTATGGCGAATCACTACCCCACTGACAAAGAAGGTCGCTTCGTCGGAAAAGGCAATTCGTCTGAGATAACAATCATCGTCCTCAATACGTGATAGCATTTCGACCGCAAAGTCATATCGACGTGTACTGTCGTTGGGCAACAAGGCCTGAGAGAGCTTTTTGGCATCTGTAATTCACGTGAGGCCCTGCGCACCGATTTCTTCGGACTTCGCAGAAAAGACTGCCTTACAGCTTCCACCCTGTCTGTTGAGGTTCTTGGTCGACCAGACCTCGGAAGGTCAGCAACCGATCCTGTGTTCTTAACCTTCTCATACCAGGCTTTAATGCTCTTGAAATCAGGTGGATTCCTTCCAAATGTTGTCTGGAAGTTTCTCTGCACTGTGGTTGGTGATCGTGTCTTATGGTACCACAGGACACACTGTGCCTTCTCCTGATTGGTTAACATGGCTTCTTGGGCACTGCACCTCATCCACTACTTATGTACTGCGAACCTAAAACAGAAAAAAAACTTCGATAGTTGTGAACAATTCGACACAAGTTTCATATTTGTATCTTACTTCTAGCTTGAGTTATCAATTTATGTAATCAGGGAAAGTCTTTTCGGACACCCTGTATTTTGAGCATTCCACTTAAACATATTTTCCATAAATTGTCTAATGCATTGATGACATGAAACATATTTACCATTGCCCACGGCGAGATTGAACGCTGCCTGTTGGCTTTTGTCCGCAGCTCGTGGTCGTGCGGTAGCGTTCTCGCTTCCCACGCCCGGGTTCCCGGGTTCGATTCCCGGCGGGGTCAGGGAACTGCCACTTTCCACACCATACAGATATCTTATCTAAATCATTTTGCAAGTCGTTTTGGTCATCTGATGACTTAACAAGACGGTAAATGACAGCATCATCTGCAAACAATCTAAGACGGCTACTGAGATTGTCTCTTATGTCGTTAATATAGATCAGAAACAATAGAGGGCCTATAACACTTCCTTCGGAAACGCCGGATATTACTTCTGTTCTACTCGATGACTTTCCGTCTATTACTACGAACTGTGACCCTTCTGACAGGAAATCACGATTCCAGTCGCACAATTGAAGCGATACTCCGTAGGCACGCAGTTTGGTTAGAAGACGCTTGTGAGGAACGGTGTCGAAAACCTTCTGGAAATCTAGAAATATGGAATCAATTTGACATCCCCTGTGGATAGCACTTATTACTTCATGAGGATAAAGAGCTAGTTGTGTTTCACAAGAATGTTATTTTCTGAATCCGCGCTGACTATGTCATAAATCGTTTTCTTCGAAGTACTTCATAATATTCGAATACAGTATATGTTCTAAAACCCAACTGCAAATCGAAGTTAGTTGCGTCATGGAATGGACCTGATCAGCCAAAATGGACAAATAACCCTTGGCAGTAATGTGAAACGGCCGACTAACCTTGGTCCACTGGAATACCACGATACGGCTATCCATATCGTCACATCTCCATTAACGCCGGCCCTGTTTCACTCTTGGGACATGAAGTCGTGTAGCAACGCTCGTCCGACGAAATGACTTTTTTCTGTTGCTCCGTAGTCCGCGTACTATAGTTTCGGCACCACGTTTGCTGATACGGGCATTTGTATCACTGATGAGTGGTTTTGGAATTCCAGTTGGCCTTGAAATTCCGTGCTTAAGGAGCTAGTTTCGTGTTCTTTTCGTGCTGACAGGGTTCGATCGTGCGGCATTCAGTTCTGCAGTGAGTTTTGCAGCTGTCGTCCCCTTACTTTTCGTCAAGTCCTCTTCAATGACCGTCCGACTCAACACACACTTTCGTCCGCGTTGTAACTCAGTGGATGAAGATTTTTTGCTTTCCCTGTATGCGGTATAAATCTTCGATATGATGGCTCTTGAAGCACCAAACACTTCGGAACCCTCGACTACGGAAGTACCCAACATACGAGAACCAACAGTTTTCCCCCGTTCGAACTCACTTAGCTCCAACATAATGCACTCAGCATTACATCCAATACTGTTCTGATCCGATTTGATACTTGCAACGTATTGACATCACTGCAAAAATGCCTTTCGTGGACATGTAACAACAGCGCAACTTACGGACTTGGCTAGCATCCATATTTTCGTCCATTCCCCGTATTTTCGCCAAGAAGCAGCGAAACTGCAGTTTAGTGGTACGAGCAAATGAATCTCGACTCCAGAGTGGCTGCCCAGGCGCTGTGCCACTGTTTACCGATCCAACCAGACGTCCTGGAGGAGAGCAGCGTGTGGAATGGGGTATGATGGCTTCATTGCGATGCTCTTCATCGTTCTTTGGTTTGTCCTGTGAACAATGTCACCCCCTCAATTGTTCATAATGTAGCTATTTTACCGTCTCCTTCGGTTATTAAATTTTCGATTTTATCGTTTGTGAAGTAAGTTTGAACCCACATGTTCTTTTGTGCGCCTTAGGTAACACGTGTTTTCCCACAGTTGATCCTCAGATCAGCCTGGGTTTTACACTGCTAATCTTAAAAGTAAAGTTCGCTTGTCAAACGTAAGAAATACAATTACAGCGTGAGAGATAAAAACAAGTTTTGATTTCGTTTTCCTTGCAAGATGGGGACAGGCCATTTCTAATAACATGCTCCGATGCAGTAAAAAGCACTAGTAAGAACTTCCATAAGTCTGCAACAGCAACTGTGCATACCGCGTACACAATTCGCAGGCCACTGCATTGTGCGTATTTGAGGAAACCAACGACGTTAGTGGTTACGCCACCTATACAGGTGGTGATGGTGACCGGGCCAAATATCTCACGAAATAAGCATCAAACGAAAAAACTACAAAGAACGAAACTCGTCTAGCTTGAAGGGTGAAACCAGATGGCGCTGTGGTTGACCCGCTAGATGGCGCTGCCATAGGTCAAGCGGATATCAACAGCGTTTGTTTTTTTTTAAATAGGAACCCCCATTTTTTATTACGTATTCGTGTAGTACGTAAAGAACTATGAATGTTTTAGTTGGACCACTATTTTCGCTTTGTGATAAATACCGCTGTAATAGTCACAAACGTATAAGTACGTGGTATCTCGTAACATTCTGCCAGTCCGGACGGTATTTGCTTCGTGATACATAACCCGTGTTAAAACAGACCGTTTACCAATTGCGGAAAAGGTCGATATCGTGTTGATGTATGGCTATTGTGATCAAAATGCCCAACGGGTGTGTGCTATTATGCTGCTCGGTATCCTGGACGACATCATACAAGTGTCCTGACCGTTCGCCGGATAGTTACGTTATTTAAGGAAACAGGAAGTGTTCAGCCATATGTGAAACGTCATCCACGACCTGCAACAAATGATGATGCCGAAGTACGTGTTTTAGCTGCTGTCGTGGCTAATCCGCACATCAGTACCAGACAAACTGCGCGAGAATCGGGAATCTCAAAAACGTCCGTGTTGAGAATGCTACATCAACATCGATTGCACCAGTACCATATTTCTATGCACCAGGAATTGCATGGCGACGACTTTGAACGTCGTGTACAGTTCTGCCACTGGGCACAAGAGAAATTACGGGAGGATGACAGATTTTTTGCGCGCATTCCATTTAGCGACGAAGCGTCATTCACCAACAGCGGTATAGTAAACCGGCATAATATGCACTATTGGGCAACGGAAAATCCACGATGGCTCCGACAAGTGGAACATCTGTGAACTTGGCGGGTTAATGTACGGTGCGGCATTATGAGAGGAAGGATAATTGGCCCTCATTTTATCGATGGCAATCTAAATGGTGCAATGTATGCTGATTTCCTACGTAATGTTCTACCGATGTTACTACCAGATGTCTCACTGCGTAACAGAATGGCGATGTACTTCCAACATGATGGATGTTCGGCACATAGTTCGCATGCGGTTGAAGCGGTATTGAATAGCATATTTCATGACAGGTGTATTGGTCGTCGAGGCACCATACCATAGTCGCACGTTCACCGTATCTGACGTCCCCGGATTTCTTTCTGTGGGGAAAGTTGAAGGATATTTGCTATCGTGATCCACCGACAACGCCCGACAACATGCGCAGCGCATTGTCAATGCATGTGCGAACATTTCGGAAGGCGAACTACTCGCTGTTGAGAGGAATGTCGTTACACGTATTGCCAAATGCATTGAGGTTGACGGACATCATTTTGAGCATTTATTGCATTAATGTGGTATTTACAGGTAATCACGTTGTAACAGCATGCGCTCTCAGAAATGATAAGTTCACGAAGGTACATGTATCACATTGGAACAACCGAAACAAAATGTTCAAACGTACCTACGTTCTGTATTTTAATTTAAAAAACCTATCTGTTATCAACCGTTCGTCTAAAATTTTAAGCCATATGTTTGTGACTATTACAGCGCCATATATCACAAAGCGAAAAAAGTGGTCCAACTAAAACATTCATAGTTCTTTACGTACTACACGAATATGTAATAAAAAATGGGGGTTCATATTTTTAAAAAACGCAGTTGATATCAGTTTCACCTGTGGCAGCGCCATCTAGCGGGCCAACCATAGCGCCATCTGGTTTCCCCCTTCAAGCTAGACAAGTTTCGTTCTTTGTAGTTTTTCTTTTGTCGCTTATTTCGTTAGATATTTTGCCCGGTCACGATCAATGGACCACCCTGTATAAAAGTACATTTATTTGTAATTCCAAAAATATTCTCTTTCTGCTTCCCACTCTCAAATAAACCATTTACCACTCTATGAAGGTTTGACCTATACCGAGTTCTTCTAAAGAAACTCAGTTTATAGCAACGTTATACTCAATGAGTAGACCCCCACCTCCTCTTGTTCCTCCAACATCTCCGCATCCTTTACATTGTTCGCAGGCTTGATCCCCCCCACCCTCTGGTTTCCTCCTTCCTCTCCACCCCCCGCCCGTTGCCGCGCCTCTATCGCTGTATCCCTCCCTCTCTCCACCTCCACACCCTCCATCTCCTTCATCAGGGCAATTTCCAACGCCTTCCCCTCCCGGATGACGAACTTCGCCGTGACATATACCCTTCCTTCCAACTATAACCCGGCCTTGTTCCCCCCCCCCCTCCCCAGGGCCCCCTTCTCCTCTTTCTTCCTTCTCCCAGAGCGGATTTTCCTCCATCCCCCCCCTCCCCTGAGACCCTGCCCCCCATACTTGCCTCTCTCCTTCCCACATCCCTCCCTACCTGGCCCTCTTCCGAGCGCCCCCCATTCCCCTCCCCCATCTCTTCCCCTCCCTCCCTTCTTCAGGTCTCCCTCATCTCCTTGAACCTGGCAGATCCTCTGTATTGCTCATCAACAGTGTGCCACGTCAGTGTTGTGTTTCGTGCTGTTTCCCGTGTGCGTCAAGAGGTGTGATTTTAATTGTGTACTGCCTTGAGATTCGCCGTCAGTGTTACGCTGTGTGCTATGCCATCCGTCAACACCTTTATGCTCCAGTCATACTGTGCCTTGTGTTCTTTTAATCGTCGCAGTGTGTGGATTTTTTTGTGTGTGCTACTTTTAAACAGTTTTTTATCTCCATTTTACAGTCACCCCGTTTTTTGTATATTGCCTTCCATGATGTTCTCCCTTTTTATATCTATGTTCGCCTTCTTCTCTCCTTTGCTGTTTTTAAATGTCTTCTCTTGTTTTGTTCTATGTCTTTCGGCTGAAGAGCAGCGCATATGCTGCTGCCAGCCCGCCCCGATGGGGAATTGAAATACAATAAAGACAAAAAAAAAAAAAAAAAAAAAATGAGTAGATTATCTTCCTCTTAGTTATGGTCACGTTTTTTTTTAATACTATCTCTATTGTGGTTCTTAGCGTCGCTTGTTTTCCCTTCCACAATTCTTTCTGTGGCTCTAAATTGCACGGCTGCTTGCATCTATTATCGCAAACCCACAATTCGTTGAGAGCTGAACGCATAGTTTCATTACAAGAAGCCTTTTAACGCTTGGCAACGCTAAAATAAAAAGATGTAATTGCTGCTGGTACAACGTGTTGACTTCAGCGTTATCAGAAAGAAGTAACAGCAATCTCCGAGCTCTACAGTATAGTAATTCCCCATCATCTGTCGTAATTGTGCGCTTGTGTCTCTGGGCTGTGAATCAAGTATTGCGCAGACCCCACCCCTTTTCTCAGCTGAGGTCAGCAGCTAGCTCCTGATCCGAAGGTCAAACGCTCTCAGTGGAAATGTCATACGAACAAATGACTCATACGCCTGCCAGCCGGAAAACAACCTGCAATTCGTGTCAGTTACATAGTGGTAGTGCAATGTTTATAGCTAGTTATCCCTGTATGTTAATTCTTAATTAGAACTATTTCTCGGTCAAGCTTCTCTTTTAAGGCGACCACGCACGTAGCTGCAAATTTGACAAGCATGTATGATCAAGCACTTTGTGCAAGCGTGCTTCACCGTCTATTGCAGAACTTTGTTCAACCATTAGGACCCTTCCACTATTTGAGGCTTGATCGATTTTCAGTTATGCATGTTTATTAGAGATATACTCATACACAAATTTCTTAGTCTCTTCAACTTGCCGTCAGTCTTTCAGGTGGAGTTTGAGATACAGAATACTGCTCGATTATCGATTTTTGAATCAATTTCGATAACGACACTTAGTAATAGTCTATTTGACTCTAATCTAAATTGATATCACATAAATTCTGTTTTTTATCTATAAGAAATATTCATAATTACAGCACAATTTGGTTGATCGTTTACTGGCTACATAAGTAGCATACAATCATACTGATATTGTATTTCAGGATTTCTATACAAAATCGATATTTCCAATGTTGTAACCACTTACATTTATCACTCCATTTTATGTAACTATGTAAAGAAGGTTTATAGCAACTAAGGATAATGATAGCGTAATAGGTTTCATTTGAGGATATGTTTATTTGGCTAATTTTAAAACTGCGCCATGTATTAATGAATGAATTTGTGGCGCAATATTAAAATTCAATTAAACAATCGTTTTCAAAAGCAACGTGCATTCAACTAATGCTAGAGGACAAAAGGTTATGTTTTACACGCACGACTGTAACCCAAAGCCATCTGATGAATTAATGCGATATTAGTAAAATATTAATCATTATATCAAATTTTCCATAACCTCGGAAATATTGTAGGCTAGCAACATCTAAGACTACTTTTGGTTTCCGTTATAAAATACCTTTAAGATAAGGCACTTTACACATCATTTTGGAGTCGTTTTAAATTTCGTAAAGATTTGCTAAGATGGCGGTCCGACTTGTGGGAAGATTATTGGAAACAAATGTGTTCGCTACCACATTAATGTACGTCCCCACTAAGTTAATACACAAATGAAAAACGATTTGAATTAAAACTAATGTAAATTAAAATATTGCTAACCGTCAGGCAGCTGAAGTCTACTTTGAAGTACATATTTATAGTTAGATTTTGAGACCTCACATCCTTAACCTGGTGGAAAGAAGCATGCCTGTAAGCGGATTCTCAGAGGCGCCAAAAGGCAGTTCAGAGTGAGGTAGCTTGGGATAGGTCGTGTACAGTTACAGTACTTTTATTTCTATGAGTATCTTCCCTAAGTAGGTTGGCAACAGTGAGGAAACATGGCCAAAGGGGCCGTGAATTGTATCGTGAACAGTTTGGACGTAACAAATGTTGTTACATGCAGATATGTTTTGATTTACTGATCGATTCATGGAACATAGCGCGTAGAGTAAACGGACCCTTGGACCAAACTTCTGCAAACCAGTTTAATTCATCATTAGTTTTGATGAATTCCATAAGATGGATTTGTGGCGTCAATGAATGGGGGCTCAGAATTAAATTTATAATCGACCTAAAGCCTAGAAAATTAACACATTACGATTTCTTTCATGATTAGATGTTGCATTTTAATCAGTGGTTCTAATAAAGGTAGGACGATCAACTATGTTTTTCCATTGGTGCTGAAACATTTCAGCCAATTATGTGGATAGTTCCTCAACTCACAGAGTGGCGTAAAATGAGAAAAAGTTTATCGTTCCATTAACGAATGCTTACGCAACACAACGAATGAATCGTAGTAACCCAAGCTACAAGTATTCGAAGCACAAACTGACGCTTGTACAAATATATTTGGATTTGGTGAGGGCGAAGGTGAATTGTTCAGGTCTGCGCATGCATCCTAGTCAAGCTTTGTGTGTAACCGCCTTTAAGGTGTAGAATTGTGCACTGGGACTTCTACTCACAATCACGCGCTTGCAGGTTAGTGAAACACGTGGTATAGATTAAAATAACAACACGTTTGCTTGCACCCCATTGGCGGATTTGATGGCACAGAGAGACATATCTCATTACCTTGTAATGGAGTGTGGCTTTTTCCATGGCTTCCAGTTGCCTTGGTAAGACACACCAGAGGTTGATGAAATGCGTTGCACATGAATTTCTCACTTCCAGCCTTGCCTCTCAATCCGTAAAAAAACCTTAATGTTACTCCCAACATCACCACTGCTGAAGCCCAGGCTATCCGTTATCTGAAGGCTGACCGATCCATCGTCATTCTTCCGGCGGACAAGGGTTCCACAACCGTGGTACTTGATCGTCGGGAGTATGTGGCTGAGGGACTGCGTCAGCTTTCAGACAACACTACTTACAAAGTTTGCCAAGGTAATCCCATTCCTGATGTCCAGGCGGAGCTTCAAGGAATCCTCAGAACCTTAGGCCGCCTACAAAACCTTTCACCTGACTCCATTAACCTCCTGACCCCACCGACACCCCGCACCCCTACCTTCTACCTACTTCCTAAAATTCACAAACCCAATCATCCCGGCCACCCCATTGTAGCTGGTTACCAAGCCCCCACAGAACGTATCTCTGCCTACGTAGATCAACACCTTCAACCCATTACATGCAGTCTCCCATCCTTCATCAAAGACACCAACCACTTTCTCGAACGCCTGGAATCCTTACCCAATCTGTTACCCCCGGAAACCATCCTTGTAACTATTGATGCCACTTCCTTATACACAAATATTCCGCACGTCCAGGGCCTCGCTGCGATGGAGCACTTCCTTTCACGCCGATCACCTGCCACCCTACCTAAAACCTCTTTCCTCATTACCTTAGCCAGCTTCATCCTGACTCACAACTTCTTCACTTTCGATGGCCAGACATACCATCAATTAAAGGGAACAGCCATGGGTACCATGATGGCCCCCTCGTACGCCAACCTATTTATGGGTCGCTTAGAGGAAGCCTTCTTGGTTACCCAGGCCTGCCAAACCAAAGTTTGGTACAGATTTATTGATGACATCTTCATGATCTGGACTCACAGTGGAGAAGAACTCCAGAGTTTCCTCTCCAACCTCAAATCCTTTGGTGCAATCAGATTCACCTGGTCCTACTCCAAATCCCATGCCACTTTCTTTGACGTTGACCTCCATCTGTCCAATGGCCAGCTTCATACATCCATCCACATCAAACCCACCAACAAGCAACAATACCTCCATTATGAGAGCAGCCACCCATTCTACATCAAACGGTCCCTTCCCTACAGCCTAGGTCTTCGTGGCAAACGAATCTGCTCCAGTCCGGAATCCCTGCACCATTACACCAACAACCTGAAAACAGCTTTCGCATCCCGTAACTACCCTCCCGACCTGGTACAGAAGCAAATTACCAGAGCCACTTCCTCATCCCCTCAAACCCAGAACCTCCCACAGAAGAACCCCAAAAGTGCCCCACTTGTGACAGGATACTTTCCGGGACTGGATCAGACTCTGAATGTGGCTCTCCAGCAGGAATACGACTTCCTCAAATCCTGCCGTGAAATGAGATCCATCCTTCATGAAATCCTCCCCACTCCACCAAGAGTGTCTTTCCGCCGTCGACCTAACCTTCGTAACCTCTTGGTTCATCCCTATGAAATCCCCAAACCACCTTCCCTACCCTCTGGCTCCTATTCTTGTAACCGCCCCCGGTGTAAAATAGTGTGATATTTCTTCACATTAGAATTCTTCAAAAAAGTTACTGTAAATGATGAACAAAAATCTAAATGACAAGATCGGTGTGTTGGAGGCATGTCAGGAGAAATGTTGATGTAATCAACGCTCGGCGCTGCCAACAGAAACTGCAACGTTTCACGTCACCATACAGTTTTGACACTAGGACTCTCGGTCGTTGGCACTGGCAGAAATGAAAAAAAGGGGAAGACGACGTGAAGTATTCCGGACAAGTTAGATATATATCACGAAACCGAATGACGGACCCTTTTATCGTGTCACTTACATGCAGTTACTATTGTTAGAAAAGTGGCTATCGGCGATTGTGAATGTGCATCGGTTTCCTTTCAGCTCTTGCTCTGTGGGGTATATGCCGACTGCTACCTTGTTGATGTACAGAATATCTAATAATAAATCAATACTTAAATATGTAGCTCTGAAACCTGCATTATTTTTACAGTGTGCAGCCAATATTTTAATTGCCCGGTACGTCGATATTTATTCCGTCGATACATAGATGCTTTTTCGGTAAATCGAGGACCGATAATGATATATCTTTAATGTCGATATATCGGATTCCAGATGTTTTAAAATATATCAACAGTCCTAGTGTTAGGCGCGGTCACGCAACTGCGAACAATGTTTATTTGTATACGTAGGAATATTCTCATCTCGTGTAACTATACTGCGTAATATTTTGTCATTTTGTCAATCACTCGCCCCCACTTCAGACTTGGTACACATGTTGCTAACCAATGCGAAGAGACTATTCTAAACCAGTAGCAAACTAATGAATTGTAATACAGATTTCTGTACGGCTTCAGTGGGAAGTTTTGCTTATGATCCGTTGTTCTTACACGGCTTAAGGCACGTTGCCATTCGTCACATTGTCTGCCCCCGGTAGCTGAGTGGTCTCGATCCACCGATCAATGTGGCACCTATTTCTCCATTATTGTACCACGTCGCCAATTGTTTCATAGAACTCAGCTACGTTCGGGCCGATCTTCCAGTCACCCGTCCTCCCCGTACAAAAGATTATTATCGTTTGTTTATGCTGTCCAACCCTTGCGACCCCACGGTGCTACAGCATCCTGACATTAACTGGCGCACGGTTTGGGGCTGTGTGCATGCACCCTTTTTACCGTCGTCTGTGTCTGCACTCTGGTATGTTTTAGTCTATGGAAAATTCCCGACTAATAGTCGACTTTATCGCATAGGATTGGCCACCTCCCCACTCTGCCTTGACTGTCAGCTCGAAGACACCGACGAGCACCGTCTTACGTGCCCCCTGAAACAAAACGTATGGCTCCTCATCCAACGAATCGTGGGCTTTTACCTCCGTGCCCCGCCAACGACGGTAACCCCGGATTTCCTGTTGTTGCCCCAGAAATTTCACTACCTTCTTGCTAAGCACCATACCCTAATCTGGTTTCGAGGACAGGCTTTAGAATACCTCTTTCAGAGTGGTCCGCATACAGTCGTTGACTTCTGGTACAAAGTTGTGACCGCGCATAGCACCCTCACCCGAAAACCATCTTACCGACAAACTTTTGCCGGTTATCTCCGCAGAGTCTTCCTTGACCCCCCCCTCCCCCTCAAAGTTGGGGTGTACCATGCCTACCTGTCACATGATGCAACACCAGTATCCACGTTCTCATGCATCGACAAAAAAATAAAAAAAATATAAAAAAACGAAGAAGACAGAATATGTTGAATTTTGTTGTATTTAATGTTTTTCTTTTTCTTTTTTTTTAACTAACAGTCATTTGTATATGTTTAAATGGTACCTTGAAGAACTCTTGCATAGTGAATATATATGTACTTTTAGTTTGTTCAATACAAATTATTAAAAAAAAAGAACAAAAAAAAGAAAAGAAAAGAGGATATGTTATATTTTGTTGTATTTAATGTTATTCTAATAATTTGTTTACCTAACACTTATTTGTATATGTTTAACTGGTACCTTGAAGAACTGTTGCTTTGTATATATATCGACGTGAAAGTCGCCGCAGTGGCGTCAAATCGAAAGACTTAAACCAGGCGAACGGTCTACCCGGCGGGAGGCCCTAGTTACGACATTCATTCATTCATTCGTCACATTGGCAGCAGCATTCATTTTTCCCTCTTTAAGTCAAGCTTGGAAAATGGTCAGTTGGCTTGGAGAGAAAGTGAAGTCTGGGCAGTTACTGCCTGGCACTCATCTCGCCCGGACTAGTACCCACTTGCTGTTCTTGGGAGATGTAAGTTTCGCTCAAGCTGTAGCACATCTTGTATGCCCAATTTGTCACATTTAATATGTGTCTTGTTTATCTCGAATTGTGAGGTGGTCAGATGTGGAAATCGTGTTCACTTTTCTTCTTGCACTCTTCCAGTTGGGTGCAAATCCCACAGTGGTTAGCATCATTTCATTTTACTGCATTTTTTAAAAACTTTGTTCTGTATAATTATGGTAAATTATTCACTTGAACAGAAAAAAATGGACCTAGGCATCTGAATTTTGACTTGCCTTTTGAGATCACGAAATTCCCACAACTTCCCTACAATTCGGTAGGCCTTAAAAAATAAATATAACCGGGTGCATTTAGAGGGTGCTGTTTCATTGAGACCAGCTTTTATTGTTTGCAACTGCCAAAGCACTAAATAAGATAAGACACGCAAAGATGATAGTAAGCGTCTGATGTTACATGGTTTATAGCAGAATTGATTTGTGCTCGAGCTGTTGAGCTTAATGTCGGCCTCTTCCAGGTCGGCCTCTTCCAGGTTTATTCACTTAAATTGTGTTATGCAACCCGTGAAGGAACAGTTGAATACTTCATGTTTGCTTTTCGCACATACATAAGAATAGCTAATTCTCTGTGGTTGTTTGAGTGGAGATAGTCCCATATAGTTCCCGTCACTTTGTGACAAACGTTAAATGCTCGTGACGAGATACACAAACACACGTGAAACAGGTTATTTTCAGGGAATATTTAAGAGGAAGCGTCCCAGTGGAAAAGAGGAGGAACGCAAACATCTATCACCTTAAAGATTCGCCGGACATGGATGTGTGAGATGTCCTTAGGTTAGTTAGGTTTAAGTAGTCCTAACTCTAGCGGACTGATGACCTCAGACGTTACGCCCCGTAATACTTAGACCGATTTGAACCATTTTAAAGTTGCTCGTCGGGCGGATAAAATATCTCCTGTAACCCACATAGAGAAGTTACAGGAGTGGTGAGACTCAATTCAGGTGGAACAGGGTTCAAATCCTCGTCCTGCGAAGCAGATTCTAACTTTCTGTGGTTTTTGTAAGTGGCAGGTTCCGTCAAGGTATTTGTGACACGGAAACGTGTCATGCAGTAATGCGTGCATTAAAGGACTATATTCGGGTAATAAATGTATAAACACCTATAAATATTTACTTATACTTTCGTTCAAAACATTACATTAATTAAATTTTTAAGGCATAATCCTTCTGAGCGACAAATCATACTATTCATTGTTAACACTTCTGTATTTGTACTCATATGCCTAACACCCCACAATGCCGCCAATGATTTATACATTTCGATGCACTCTAATAAGAACGCACTCAATTTTCAACAAAACAACAACGAACAGCAAACACAAAGATATCCAGAGACTATAGCGAGGGAAAGATAGGCAAGAGTATTGTCAGTACTGGCCAGAAACGGCACAATATTTTGAGACAATGCAACATCTTTCAAAAGTTTTTGATGTGCTAAATATTAATGTGCAACGTTTCAATCTCTCCACTGTATATTTAATACTATTGTGCATCCTGAAATATTGGCCGTCTAGATGCCGCTTTTGTATAAAAGTAGCCCGTATTGTTAACAGTGGATATTGATTTCACTCGCTCGCTGCTGTTCTGGATTATTCCTGAGCAACATTAATAGGCTACATCAATAATTAAGTAAATAAATAAACTGCTCAATAAGTAAATGCTGTCATGAACAAAGGAATCTCACAAGGTTCGTGAGACAAAAGATATGGTGGTCAGATTACTTGAACATGGCAGAAGCTGGACACAATACAAACCTTGATTAAGTTTCAGCTCCAAATTTGAAAAATCCTGTTAATGGTGCAAAATTTGGTGTTTTACACACGGCTAAAAAGGCAGAATGACGAACACTGTTGGAAATATTAGAAACGAGTAAATCATGTGGAAAGTTTAGTCTTAAGTGAACAACCACAGTTTTCAGGGAAAGGGGAGGGGAGGGGGGAAGATACTTGCGTTATTCAATTATTCATTGTAATATTTATATGTTGCGTAACTTCATTTAGAATTAAAACCAAATGTTGGACAAGAATAAGACCGGGACTTGTCGTCTAGAGCCTTCCAGGTATCTGACGGCTGCCTAGTTAAGAGCCAGTGTCTGGGTTCGAAACCCTGTCCGAACTAGAATTTTGATCTGTCAGAGGGTTTCGTATTGGAGTAGTTAAAAAACTCATTAATTTCCCTGAAGGGGTCACTAGAGATCAACTTCAGATTCTTAGTTGAACAGAGAAGCTGCTTGATCTCGTTTCTGAGAATATGATCGGAAACCCATGTCTAACGATTCAGATTTAGGTTTCTAAGAATGCTGCAGATGCTTCCACCGAAAAGAATATGCCAGGTTTTTTAACCTGTCCTCCACCTACGTCTATAGTCCGCAAGTCACCATATGCTGTGTGAAGGGCGGTACTGCAGGAACCACCCCTTTCCTGTTCCACTCGTGAATGGTACCTAGGAAAAACGACCGTCCGCAAACTCCGTATGTTCTTCAAAGTGTACGATTTTCTTATCGTGGTCATTTCACAAGACGTATGTGGAAGTAATACTGAAGCCGGTTCCGTTTCGCATTGTCGTACTTAGCAGTAAGTCTTTTAATTTATTTCTTGGGATTTTCGTGATTCTTTTCTTACTAGTAGTGTCGCCCGGTGCAGCGACCTTGATGCGTCACTTAAGCAACACAGTTAGTTATGGCATATTGTTTTAATACACTCCTGGAAATTGAAATAAGAACACCGTGAATTCATTGTCCCAGGAAGGGGAAGCTTTATTGACACATTCCTGGGGTCAGATACATCACATGATCACACTGACAGAACCACGGGCACATAGACACAGGCAACAGAGCATGCACAATGTCGGCACTAGTACAGTGTATATCCACCTTTCGCAGCAATGCAGGCTCCTATTCTCCCATGGAGACGATCGTAGAGATGCTGGATGTAGTCCTGTGGAACGGCTTGCCATGCCATTTCCACCTGGCGCCTCAGTTGGACCAGCGTTCGTGCTGGACGTGCAGACCGCGTGAGACGACGCTTCATCCAGTCCCAAACATGCTCAATGGGGGACAGATCCGGAGATCTTGCTGGTCAGGGTAGTTGACTTACACCTTCTAGAGCACGTTGGGTGGCACGGGATACATGCGGACGTGCATTGTCCTGTGGGAACAGCAAGTTCCCTTGCCGGTCTAGGAATGGTAGAACGATGGGTTCGATGACGGTTTGGATGTACCGTGCACTATTCAGTGTCCCCTCGACGATCACCAGTGGTGTACGGCCAGTGTAGGAGATCGCTCCCCACACCATGATGCCGGGTGTTGGCCCTGTGTGCCTCGGTCGTATGTAGTCCTGATTGTGGCGCTCACCTGCACGGCGCCAAACACGCATACGACCATCATTGGCACCAAGGCAGAAGCGACTCTCATCGCTGAAGACGACACGTCGCCATTCGTCCCTCCATTCACGCCTGTCGCGACACCACTGGAGGCGGGCTGCACGATGTTGGGGCGTGAGCGGAAGACGGCCTAACGGTGTGCGGGACCGTAGCCCAGCTTCATGGAGACGGTTGCGAATGGTCCTCGCCGATACCCCAGGAGCAACAGTGTCCCTAATTTGCTGGGAAGTGGCGGTGCGGTCCCCTACGGCACTGCGTAGGATCCTACGGTCTTGGCGTGCATCCGTGCGTCGCTGTGGTCCGGTCCCAGGTCGACGGGCACTTGCACCTTCCGCCGACCACTGGCGACAACATCGATGTACTGTGGAGACCTCACGCCCCACGTGTTGAGCAATTCAGCGGTACGTCCACCCGGCCTCCCGCATGCCCACTATACGCCCTCGCTCAAAGTCCGTCAACTGCACATACGGTTCACGTCCACGCTGTCGCGGCATGCTACCAGTGTTAAAGACTGCGATGGAGCTCCGTAGGCCACGGCAAACTGGCTGACACTGACGGCGGCGGTGCACAAATGCTGCGCAGCTAGCGCCATTCGACGGCCAACACCGCGGTTCCTGGTGTGTCCGCTGTGCCGTGCGTGTGATCATTGCTTGTACAGCCCTCTCGCAGTGTCCGGAGCAAGTATGGTGGGTCTGACACACCGGTGTCAATGTGTTCTTTTTTCCATTTCCAGGAGTGTAGTTTTTAATACGTACTGCGTGTGATGCGTTCCTAACGCACTCTTTATTCACACGCTGTATAACGGACTGCGTCGATTATTTAAGACGGCCAGCGTTAAGATTCAGTTAAATAATTTTATGATGCTAAACTTTCTAATCTTTCCTGATATGCAAAGACCGGAAATGTGATTTAATTAATTATCAGAAAAATTTCCGGTTAGCACGCGTAAAATTTGACCAGAGATTTTGTTATCTGCGTCGTACTGAACTTTAAAGTTAACATACGACTGTCACTGTCAATATGTTTGGGGTTCGTGGCAAACAGTTCACACCAAAAAATTGTGATTAAAATCACTTTTTTAACTCTCACATCCCATATAGTTGAAAGTCACTTCTAATGAATTCTCCTTCAATAAACAGTTAACGAATATTTCTCTCTCTCTCCATAGTTTAAACTTTGACAAGTAATAATTTGGTAGGATGAAATTAGCGCCCACTTGTCGCAAGGATATCTGTGGTTGAAGAACGTACACTGCTTAAAATAAGCTTTGTCGTATTTTCAATACTTCCTTTACACATTGCAGATAAGTAGAACTTTTACTGCAGTCTCAGTTAAAACGCCAGAAATCAAATCAATATTCACATATTAGCAACAACAGCGAGCAATAACTGCAGCAAGCGAGAAAAAGAAGTGTGCTAGCAATGTCGTGTACGAAGCAATCTAGACATAACATTCTTTCATTCCTTTGCTTAGCAATTTTAGAGAGTACTTTCTATTTAAATACTACTGAACTTAAATATTTCAGTTTATTACTAAGAAAATAATAAAGGCAGTTTAAATTGCGTCGGCCATAACTGACGAAAAGGCGAGAGTAGCTTCAATTCGTTGCTCGACTCGTCTTGTAACGCACGCTCTCCGAATTTCAACAAACAACTTCATGCCGCGCAGCTTGTCCCGTGTAGCATCTGCTACGGTGTAGTACATCGCGAGTAGATTTCGAGATCTGCGATGTTCGTAATTTTTGTCCGCGCTCGCGTAAATATCCAAAGGCACTGTGAGCGCAAAATTCAAAATCTGTCACCATTCCATTTAGCTCGCTGCCCTACGGATAACATTGTACGTGTAACGTGAACGGCCGTTTGAATATTTCCAATCTCTTCTTGTTGTTCACCGGATAACCAATTATGTGAGGTACTTACATGATCTTCAGATGAATAAATTATTGTTACAATTTAAATTCACAAACATTTGATTATAATTTAGAACGATACGTGAATCATTGATCCTAATAAGCGTTACTGAAGAATATGATTAACTGACGTGAGAAGAAATCATAGTGTTCAGGAAATAAACGCTTAACGTTCATTTTATTTTAGCGAAATTCCGTCCCTGCAAATTCGAGATACTTATGAAACATAATTTCATTACGACTTACTGCTTGACAACAAGATTTAGTGCCATATTCAATCAGAAAGGGAAAGCTAATAATCAGTAATTTAATTCGATTTAAATACATTGCACACTGTAACTGGAGTTTTTCGAGTATATCAATAACCTTCTCGTGCTTACTAAACGATCCCGTAACGAAACCAGCCACTCATTGAAAGATTTCCCTGTTCTACTGGTTCAGCCCGTTATGGGTCACAGACTTAAGAGCAATACTCGAGAACTGATCCAACTAACGTTTTGTAAGCCACTTCCTTCATAGATCAACTACATTTCCTTAGGAATCTCACAATGAATCGAAGCCCGACGTCGGCCTTCCCTCCTATTAGTTTTACGTGGTAATTCCACTTTAGGTCGTTCCGGATCATTCCTAGTAGGCATTACATGGTTGTTACTGTTTCCTATGGCTTATCGCCGACAGCATAATCGAACAGTAATGAGCGTCTTCTGCAGTTTATGCGAAATAGGATACATTTATTTACGTTCAGAGTCAGCTCCCAGGCCTTGTACCAGTCGTCGATTCCCCACAGGTCAAGGGTATCGTCAGGAATGTCTAGGAAGTGTGACACGACCACTCTTCTTCTCTATAAACGTAAATCATTTAGCGTTAGCGTGTGAGCAGCTATCAGCTACTATTCTCTGGTGACGATTCAGTGTGCGGGAAAAGGATGTCGTTGAGCGACTGTAGGAGTATACTGGTTGATTTAGACAGAGTTTCTATTTTGTGTGATGTATGATGACTTGCTCTAAATGTAGAAATGTGAGTTAATTCAGATGAATAGGAAAACCCATCTTGTAATGTTAGGATATAGTATTAGTGGTGTGCTGCGTGACACGGTCACGTTGATGAAATACATCTACATCTACATGAATACGCTGCAAATCACATTCAAGTGCCTGGCAGAGAGTTCATCGAACCACCTTCACATTTCTCTATTATTCCGATCTCGTATGGCGCAAGGAAAGAACAAACACTATATCTTTCCGTACGAGCTCTGATTTCCCATATTTTGTCGAGGTGATCGTTTCTCCCTATGTAGGTCGGAGGAGAAAGTTGGTGATTGGAATTTCGTGAGAAGATACCGTCGCAACGAAAAACGCCTTTCTTTTAATGATTTCCAGCATAAATCCTGTATCATTTCTGTGACACTCTCTCCCATATTTCGCGATAATACAAAACGTGCTGCCAATCTTTGAACTATTTCGATGTACTCCGTCAGTCCTATATGGTACGGATCCCACATCGTGCAGCAGTATTCTAAAAGAGGACGGACAAGCGTAGTGCAGGAAGTCTCCTTAGTAGGTCTGTTACGTTTTCTAACTGTCCTCCCAATAAAATGCAGTCTTTGGTTAGCCTTCCCAACAACATTTTCTATGCGTTCCTTCAAATTGAAGTTGTTCGTAATTGTGATACCTAGGTATTTAGTTGAATTTACGGCTTTTAGATTAGACTGATTTATCGTGTAACCAAAGTTTAACGAATTCCTTTTAGCATTCATGTCGATGACCTCACACTTTTCGTTATTTAGAGTCAACTGCCAATTTTCGCACCATTCATATATCTTTTCTAAATCGTTTTGCAATTTGTTTTGATCTTCTGATGCCTTTATTAGTCGATAAACGACAGCGTCATCTGCAAACAACCTAAGACGGTTGCTCAGACTGTCTCCCAAATCGTTTATATAGAGAAGGAACGGCAAAGGGCCTATAAAACTACCTTGGGGAACGCCAAAAATCACTTCTGTTTTACTCGATGACTTTCCGTCAATTACTACGAACTGTGACCTCTCTGACAGGAAATCACAGATCCAGTCACATAACTGAGACGATATTCCATAAGCACCACTTGTGTGGTACGGTGTCAAAAGACTTCCGGAAATCCAGAAATACGGAATCGATCTGAAATCCCTTGTCAATAACACTCAACACTTCATGTGAATAAAGAGCTAGTTGTGTTTCACAGAAGCGATGTTTTCTAAACCCATGTTGACTGTGTGTCAATAGATAGTTTTCTACGAGGTAATTAATAATGTTTGAACACAATATATGTTCCAATATCCTGCTGCATATCGACGTTAACGATTTGGTCCTGTAATTTAGTGGATTACTCCTGCTACCTTTCTTGAATATTGGTGTGACCTGTGCAACTTTCCAGTCTTTGGGTATGGATCTTTCGTCGAGAGAAGGGTTGTATATGATTGTTAAGTATGGAGCTAATGCATCAGCATTCTTCGAAATGAACCTAATTGGTATACACTCTGGACCAGAAGACTTTCTTTTATTAAGTGATTTAAGTCGCTTCACTACTCCTACGATATTTACTTCTACGTTACTCATGTTGGCAGTTGTTCTTGACTTTAATTCTGAATTATTTACTTCGTCTTCTTTTGTGAAGGCATTTCGGAGGCTATGTTTAGTAACTCTGCTTTGGCAGCACTGTCTTCGATAGTATCTCTATCGATGTCGCGTAGAGAAGGCACTGATTGTTTCTTGCCGCTAACATACTTCACATACAACCAGAATCTCTTTGGATTTTCTGCCAGGTTTCGAGACTAAGCCTCGTTGTGGAAACTGTTATAAGCATCTAGCATTGAAGTCCGCGCTAAATTTCGAGCTTCTGTAAAAGATCGCCAATCTTGGGGATTTTGCGTCTAAATTTGAAATACTTAGGCGTAACGCTGCAAAGCTATATGAGATAGAACGATCACGTAAGAACGACAGCAGGAACAGCGAATGGTCGACTTGGGAAAATACAAAGGAGACGGTGTATAGAAATTATTGCGGCGCATTTTCCAGCGTAAGGGTTTTGAATCGCAAGCAAGTCAGATTGAAGGAAGACATCGGAGCAATACCGAACCGTAGGTTCGACTAGCATGCGAATATTACGAAGACACTTCGAGAGCTCAAATAGAAATCTCTGGACGTAAGACGACGTTCTTTTCGAGAAACACAACTTAGAAAATAGGCCTATAGCAAATCGGCAATTGCGGTTGATTGCAAAACGGTTCTTCTGCCGCCAACGTGTATTTCGCTTAAGGACCGCGAAGACTAGATAATCGTAATTAGATCTCGTGCGGAGGCATGTAGAAAGGCGTTTTCTCCTCGCTCCATTTCCGAGAGGAACAGGAAATGGAATGACTAGTAGTGGCACAATGTTCACCATACACTATACGGTTCCTTGCGGAGCTCGTAGGCAGATGTACCGTGATTTCCCTAAATCGTCTCAGGCGAATGCCGAGATGATTCCTTTGAAAGGGCATGGTCGATTTCCATCCCCATCCTTCCCTAATCCGAGCTTCTGCTCCTTCTCTAATGACGTCGTTGTCGACGGAACGTTAAAAACCAGTCTCCTCCTGCTATGCAGATGTAGATGTACCAGGGCTATTCGAAAAGTAAGGTCCGATCGATCGCGAAGTAGAAACCAAAGTAAAAATCCAATTAAGCTTTGCATAGATGTGAGCGCCCCCCATGAACCATGGACCTTGCCGTTGGTGGGGAGGCTTGCGTGCCTCAGCGATACAGATAGCCGTACCGTAGGTGCAACCACAACGGAGGGGTATCTGTTGAGAGGCCAGACAAACGTGTGGTTCCTGAAGAGGAGCAGCAGCCTTTTCAGTAGTTGCAAGGGCAACAGTCTGGATGATTGACTGATCTGGCCTTGTAACAATAACCAAAACGGCCTTGCTGTGCTGGTACTGCGAACGGCTGAAAGCAAGGGGAAACTACAGCCGTAATTTTTCCCGAGGGCATGCAGCTTTACTGTATGATTACATGATGATGGCGCCCTCTTGGGTAAAATATTCCGGAGGTAAAATAGTCCCCCATTCGGATCTCCGGGCGGGGACTACTCAAGAGGATGTCGTTATCAGGCGAAAGAAAACTGGCGTTCTACGGTTCGGAGCGTGGAATGTCAGATCCCTTAATCGGGCAGGTAGGTTAGAAAATTTAAAAAGGGAAATGGATAGGTTGAAGTTAGATATAGTGGGAATTAGTGAAGGAGGAACAAGACTTCTGGTCAGGTGACTACAGGGTTATAAACACAAAATCAAATAGGGGTAATGCAGGAGTAGGTTTAATAATGAATAGGAAAATAGGAATGCGGGTAAGCTACTACAAACAGCATAGTGAACGCATTATTGTGGCCAAGATAGATACGAAGCCCATGCCTACTACAGTAGTACAAGTTTATATGCCAACTAGCTCTGCAGATGAAGAAGAAATTGAAGAAATGTATGATGAAATAAAAGAAATTATTCAGATTGTGAAGGGAGACGAAAATTTAATAGTCATGGGTGACTGGAATTCGAGTGTAGGAAAAGGGAGAGAAGGAAACATAGTAGGTGAATATGGATTGGGGGACAGAAATGAAAGAGGAAGCCGCCTGGTTGAATTTTGCACAGAGCACAACATAATCATAACTAACACTTGGTTTAAGAATCATGAAAGAAGGTTGTATACATGGAAGAACCCTGGAGATACTAAAAGGTATCAGATAGATTATATAATGGTAAGACAGAGATTTAGGAACCAGATTTTAAATTGTAAGACATTTCCAGGGGCAGATGTGGACTCTGACCACAATCTATTGGTTATGACCTGTAGATTAAAACTGAAGAAACTGCAAAAAGGTGGGAATTTAAGGAGATGGGACCTGGATAAACTAAAAGAACCAGAGGTTGTACAGAGATTCAGGGAGAGCATAAGGGAGCAATTGACAGGAATGGGGGAAATAAATACAGTAGAAGAAGAATGGGTAGCTTTGAGGGATGAAGTAGTGAAGGCAGCAGAGGATCAAGTAGGTAAAAAGACGAGGGCTAGTAGAAATCCTTGGGTAACAGAAGAAATATTGAATTTAATTGATGAAAGGAGAAAATATAAAAATGCAGTAAGTGAAACAGGCAAAAAGGAATACAAACGTCTCAAAAATGAGATCGACAGGAAGTGCAAAATGGCTAAGCAGGGATGCCTAGAGGACAAATGTAAGGATGTAGAGGCCTATCTCACTAGGGGTAAGATAGATACCGCCTACAGGAAAATTAAAGAGACCTTTGGAGATAAGAGAACGACTTGTATGAATATCAAGAGCTCAGATGGAAACCCAGTTCTAAGCAAAGAAGGGAAAGCAGAAAGGTGGAAGGAGTATATAGAGGGTCTATACAAGGGCGATGTACTTGAGGACAATATTATGGAAATGGAAGAGGATGTAGATGAAGATGAAATGGGAGATATGATATTGCGTGAAGAGTTTGACAGAGCACTGAAAGACCTGAGTCGAAACAAGGCCCCCGGAGTAGACAATATTCCATTGGAACTACTGACGGCCGTGGGAGAGCCAGTCCTGACAAAACTCTACCATCTGGTGAGCAAGATGTATGAAACAGGCGAAATACCCTCAGACTTCAAGAAGAATATAATAATTCCAATCCCAAAGAAAGCAGGTGTTGACAGATGTGAAAATTACCGAACTATCAGCTTAATAAGTCACAGCTGCAAAATACTAACACGAATTCTTTACAGACGAATGGAAAAACTAGTAGTAGCCAACCTCGGGGAAGATCAATTTGGATTCCGTAGAAACACTGGAACACGTGAGGCAATACTGACCTTACGACTTATCTTAGAAGAAAGATTAAGGAAAGGCAAACCTACGTTTCTAGCATTTGTAGACTTAGAGAAAGCTTTTGACAATGTTGACTGGAATACTCTCTTTCAAATTCTAAAGGTGGCAGGGGTAAAATACAGGGAGCGAAAGGTTATTTACAATTTGTACAGAAACCAGATGGCAGTTATAAGAGTCGAGGGACATGAAAGAGAAGCAGTGGTTGGGAAGGGAGTAAGACAGGGTTGTAGCCTCTCCCCGATGTTGTTCAATCTGTATATTGAGCAAGCAGTAAAGGAAACAAAAGAAAAATTCGGAGTAGGTATTAAAATTCATGAAGAAGAAATAAAAACTTTGAGGTTCGCCGATGACATTGTAATTCTGTCAGAGACAGCAAAGGACTTGGAAGAGCAGTTGAATGGAATGGACAGTGTCTTGAAAGGAGGATATAAGATGAACATCAACAAAAGCAAAACAAGGATAATGGAATGTAGTCTAATTAAGTCGGGTGATGCTGAGGGAATTAGATTAGGAAATGAGGCACTTAAAGTAGTAAAGGAGTTTTGCTATTTGGGGAGCAAAATAACTGATGATGGTCGAAGTAGAGAGGATATAAAATGTAGGCTGGCAATGGCAAGGAAAGCGTTTCTGAAGAAGAGAAATTTGTTAACATCCAGTATTGATTTAAGTGTCAGGAAGTCATTTCTGAAAGTATTCGTATGGAGTGTAGCCATGTATGGAAGTGAAACATGGACGATAAATAGTTTGGACAAGAAGAGAATAGAAGCTTTCGAAATGTGGTGCTACAGAAGAATGCTGAAGATTAGATGGGTAGATCACATAACTAATGAGGAAGTATTGAATAGGATTGGGGAGAAGAGAAGTTTGTGGCACAACTTGACCAGAAGAAGGGATCGGTTGGTAGGACATGTTCTGAGGCATCAAGGGATCACCAATTTAGTATTGGAGGGCAGCGTGGAGGGTAAAAATCGTAGAGGGAGACCAAGAGATGAATATACTAAGCAGATTCAGAAGGATGTAGGTTGCAGTAGGTACTGGGAGATGAAAAAGCTTGCACAGGATAGAGTAGCATGGAGAGCTGCATCAAACCAGTCTCAGGACTGAAGACAACAACAACAGATGTGAGCGTACAGTGAGCGCGTAAAGATGCCTAGAAAATAATGTCTTCCGTCAACTACGAGTGCATGACAGATATTTCGCCAAATTTTAATGCAGCCCTCACAACGTAACTGTCAGGACTTTCCTTCTTTGCGACAATTCTTGGCCGCACACTGAAGAACCACTAAGGACGTTCCTGCAGCGTTTTCGGTAAGAAGTGTTTGATTACCCACCATACAGAGCGGACTTGTGTCCATCAAGTTTTCATCTCTGCTCACATGAACCGCTGACTATGAAGAAGCATTCTGGTACAGACAACAAGCTGCAGTCCAGCATAGCGAATTGACAGATAGCTATGACGAAGGCATTAGAATGTTGGTACAGCGCTACGATAAATGCCTTAGGCAGAGTGGCGACTGTGTAGAAAAGCAACTACTCTAAATCGGTTTTGCTTTACGCTGTTGTTTCCACTGCGTGACCGATCGTACCTCAAGGAATAGTCCTCGTAGAAATCGCTACAGTCTTCTTGCGTCGATATCTTCCCATAGTGCATCGTCTTCGAATATCCTCATGGAGTTTCCGATGTTATTCGCTAGATTATTTATATATGTTGTAAACAGAGTTGTCTATGAAGCTTCCTTGTGGTACTTACTGAGGTAAGCTGACGCATTAAGGGAAACAAGTGATTTCTTGTAATCTCTGTCGAATCTCACAGGTATCCTATCCTGTCTAGATGTCTTTCCACTGTTGAGCTCTTTGTGCGATGATTGAAAGGAATAACTGTTTTATGATCTTCGAGGTTGAAAAAATTTCAGGAGACGAAATTCAGTATTTCGTCCTTCTGTCTGTCTTGTTCAGCTTAGGCACCAATATGGTCACTGAGCGACTGAAGGTGGTTTCTATCCTCTTACCTTAGAGACCAATGATTTTGTGCTTCTGTCCGAGTACCCGTCTTAAGATGAGAATTAACTGTTCTTTTTTTCTAGTTACTCGGTACTCTTCCTTGTCCATTTCAAATTTATACCATCACAGGTAACGAATCGTGCACGCCCATGAGTTGCAGGGACTGGAAGACAAAGAATAAAACATTCCACTTCGCACATACTCTAACGCCGCGGTAGCCGCGGTATTAAAAACTCTGCACCTGTGGTAGGCGTCCTACGTTACTTAGTTCACGGCTGAATTGATAAACGTCAATTAAAATTAAGCACGTCTTAAAATATTAGTGTCTCTGTAAGCATATTTGTTCCTGAGCAGGAAAACTGAACCGTAAGGAAGCTCTTAACGTCAACTGACTTTTCTGCGTTCGGCTGTTCGTTACTAGAATCATCTATCTGTTACAAAAAATTTCTAAAAGCTCTTGGCGCCCATTTATTTCAGATTTCCATACGATCTCCTAATCAACATTTTGGCGTAAGGAGAAACGTTACCAAACATCTCGAAAAGTGCTTGACCGTTTTACTTCAAAGTTCTTGGCTGATTTATTTCAAGTTACTGCATTCAGATGAAACGACGAAGAAAATTAATGAAAAATTAAGTGCCTAAAACAAACTAAATATATCGTGGTAAACTGTCAGTAATTCCAATCGCAAGATAAATTGCAACAGCAGTACCAGTCTCCGAAGTACTACCATCAGACGTCAGTACATCCACATCTACGTGATTACTCTGCTATTCACAATAAAGTGCCTGGCAGAAGGTTCAATGAACCACCTTCAAGCTATCTCTCTACCGTTCCACTCGCGAACGGCACGCGGGAAAAACGAGCACTTAAATTTTTCTGTGCGAGCCCTGATTTCTCTTATTTTATCGTGATGATCATCTTTCCCCATGTAGGTGGGTGCCAACAGAATGTTTTCGCAATCGGAGGAGAAAACTGGCGATTGAAATTTCTTGAGAATATCCCGTCGCAACGAAAAACGCCTTTGTTTTAATGATTGCCACTCCAATTCACGTATCATGTCTGTCACACTATCTCCCCCATTTCGCTATAATACGAAACGAGCTGTCCTTCTTTGTACTTTTTCGATGTCATCCGTCAGTCCCACCTGATGCGGACCCCACACCGCACAGCAATACTCCAGAATAGGGCGGACAAGCGTGGTGTAAGCAGTCTCTTTAGTTGACCTGTTGCACCTTCTAAGAGTTCTGCCAATGAATTGCAGTCTTTGGTGAGTGTATTATCTATGTGATAGTTCCAATTTAGGTTATTTGTAATTGTAATCCATAAGTATTTAGTTGAATTTACAGTCTTCAGATTTATGTGACTTATCGCGTAATCGAAATTTACCTGATTTCTTTTAGTACTCATGTGAATAACTTCACACTTTTCCTTATTCAGGGTCAATTGCCACTTTTCGCACCATAAAGATATCTTATCTAAATTATTTTGCAAATTGTTTTGATAATCTGATGACTTTACAAGACGGTAAATGACAGCATCATCTCCAAACAATGTAAGACGGATACTGAGATTGTCTCCTATGTCGTTAATATAGATCAGGAACAATAGAGAGCCTATAACACTTTCTTGGGGAACTCCGGATATTACTTCCGTTTTACTCGATGACTTTCCGTCTATTACTACGAACTGTGACCTTTCTGAAGGAAATCGCCAATCCAGTCGCACAACTGATGCGATACTCCGTAGGCACGCAGTTTAGTTAGAAGATGCTTGTGAGTAGATCGCGATACGAGCGAAAGCTCACGAATTTGACAGGAATATGATTGCAAACTCTTATTTATTGATTAGTTAACGTTGTTACAAACGACATGTACCCTAGAAGTTATTTTAGTCTGTGTTTCACAGTTATTTTTATTATTAAAATCAACAGCGCCATACAAACACTGAGGCAGGTCGTGGACATAGTAGCAACAAAAGTCACTAGATCACTGGCCGAGATTTCCCGAACTGTAACGCAAACTGTTGGTGCATTTCGAGTCCAGTTCAAGCACAACCCCACTCGAAACAGTGAAAACTGAGCTGGAACAATAGAAGACGAATTCTCTAAAAACACAATAAGACACGTATCTCAAAATCTAACAGATGGTGCACATAATGGCCTTTTCGTACATGGAAAATATATAGTTTGCGATAATTTATTTGAAGAAATCAATTAAAAATACTAACAGTTAATCATTTAGTTCCTATCGGTGTTTAACGAGAAATATCGAAGTTCTGTTTATCGAATTGGTGTATAATTCGTAAAAGTTAGAGTCGGAAGCCTGGTACTTGATTTGTATGAATGTCGTTGGTGAAGACGTATTCGTTCGTCGCATTCCGTTGACACCCAGTGTTTCAAGTGTAGCCTTCGATTTAAAGCGATTGCAGTTTCCAATGCAGTTTGCATTCGTTATGTGTATCAAGAAGTCACAGGGTCAGTCACTTTGTGTAACAGACATTGTACATACAGGGCAACGCCGGGCACTGCAGTTAGTATAAAGTAGGGCTGAGACCTGCGGGCCGCGAGAATGCTTGATTCTGGACGAATGTGGTCGGCAGGCCGCATTTTCACGATCCCTGCTCTAGTAGTCTGCATATCGTCGCTAAATTAAGCCTAGTCTCGCCTCCTCCCTTGCTTCATTAACTCGCCTGTTTGGTTGCCGCGTGTGACTTCGGACACGGGCTCAAGCAGTTCTCTCGCAGGTCCAACCACGGTGGTCAGGCCGGTCATTTGTTTCCCCGAGGCTAACTATTGCATAATCAACGTTAATTAAAGTCTAGTAATCATTTATTTCGCTAATCGAGTTTGGAGGGACGTAAATCAGGATTAAGCGCCCGCGGCAAGTCGGGCTAAGTAATAAGGGCGGCGTCTTTACGGCGGCAGCCGTGCGGTCGCGGGCCCAAGTATTATGTTAAGTCGGGTAATTAATTTAACGGCAGACGGGCCAGCCGGGCTAAGGAAACGGTGGGCTGCCGAGGGCCCACGGGGGAGAGAAAGAGACAGAGAGGGAGAGAGAGTCCAGGACTGGTAATGCGAGGCGAAAAGCGCGGAAAAAGGGGTTAGAAAAAAAAAGCGGTGAACATCCGAGTGCAGGTAATGAAATCGTAAATTGCTTATATCTTAACTCCCGATGAAGGCCGTAACGCAAGTTTATATTATTGCCCGCTTCGGACAGCAAAGTTTATTTTGATATAATCAAATTCAGGTGGGGCTAGGGAGTTTTGCTGCCTTCTGGCCAATAAAAGCTGCGAGTTATGGCTTCAGCTTGTAGCCCGCGTGGTGGCAGTGAGAGAGGGAGGGAGATAAAGAGAGAGAGAGAGAGAGAGAGAGAGAGAGAGAGAGAGAGAGAGGCCGAGATAGAACAACGAGGGGACGAGAGAGATAGAGGGGGTAAACGTTGGTTTTTAGAGTGGGGGAGGGGGGGGGGGGGAGTGGGAAGTGGTGTGCCACGCCCGCGTGCGCTAGCGTTCTGATTGCAGACTAACCAAATTAAAACGCGAAAAAAATGAACCATTAATAATGACAAACTGCGCCACGCGACGTACTGCGCGGAGAGTCCGGTGCGGCGTTTTTAGCTGGGATAAAAACTGCAGTGCGCAGGGCCCGGTGTGGGTGTGTGGTGTGTCCAGCCGCGCGCTGGCGACCGCCAGAATGTCCATCTGATATTCCTGGCGGTAAGTGCCGCTGGGCACCGATACGTTATTCCGGTGCGGGATCGGCGTCGTAGTCAAAAACTTGGTTCGCACGAAGTCGTTTAAAATTGTGCCGACCTAGCTTACACGTATGGTCGGTAGGATTGCAGGACTCCGCACTCCGCAAATAAGATGCATATTCTCTGCTTGTATGTGCAGGTAGCTCTGGGTACGTATTCGCGACGGGTGGTCAGACAGTTATTATCATCACTCTGAAAAAATAAAATTGAGTAATTAATCTTTTCTGCAATTAACAGTTCACTGATAGGATGATTCTCATCATAATGGACAGCAAACCAACGCCATCAGCAATAGTTCATGCGCACCTGCCGATGTCGTAAGCACAAGATGAAGAGATAAACAAGATATTGAACATGTATAACGGTTCGCCTATGAAGACCAGTATTACGTAAATTCACACCTCGCTAGAGCTGTAAAACTGCCGTAGATTATCGTAAATAAGTGCAGGCTACGGTAGTTTTCCTAGTAGCTTTGGTCGGTTAAGGTCGTAGCCGAATAACCTGTATATTATGTGTGTGACATACTTATCGGGCGTTACCTCATTCCGATCTTTTTGTTTGCCTATGCTATTATTGTCTTGCTAGATTCCTCTAAAAACCGGAAGCGGCGAACTGTCTGGAAACTTAGTATGAGTATATAAAGTGCTGCATAATCTACAGCACATTCTTGTTATCGTAGTTCTCTTCCTGCCTGTTAGTTAAAAATAAACAGCATTAATAGCAAAATTTAAATTGTTGTTTTTGAGTTCAGGTTTTATTCGAATACTGTTGACTTGTCACTTGGAACAGATGGATGTTGTAGTAAAAATAATCTTAAAAACAGAACAGATTTATCTTACAGCGCTAGGAAACGCAAATTCCACAAAAGAGTTAACATTCAAAAATTCAAAACAAAAACATTCAAACTTCTCTTCGGCTTATAAAAATCACGTTTGTGTTGTTATTAAACAACTTGAACATTGATCGGTTCTAACATGAAACTCTTGCCTTTCAACACGATGAATAACGTTGTACTGAACACAAAACGACAGCAATAATTATATAGAATTTTTGTTGTGCAAGTAAACTCTTTTTGCATTAGAAGAAACCGTTCTGGTTGCACAAAAGCCTAGAATATAAGCGAGAAGTTAATTTATTTGTAAAATGTAATGTATATTTTGTAAGGATATAAGATATACATTAGACTAACAGTGAACAATATGCGGTATTAATTATGTACAAAACAAACAAAAAACATTTCCTCTCTCACACATTCATTTTTGTTTCTTTTCCTATCAACTCTACCGGTAATACACTGAAGCGCCAAAGAAACTGGTATAGGCACGCGTATTCAGATACAGAGATAAGTAAACAGGCAGAATTCGGCGCTGCGGTCGGCAACGCCTATGTAAGACAAGTGACTGGCGCAGTTGTTAGATCAGTTACTGCTGCTACAATGGCAGGTTATCAAGATATGAGTGAGTGTGAAAGTGGTGCTATAGTCGTTGCACGAGCAATGGTACACAGCATCTCCGAGGTAGTGATGACGTGGTGATTTTCCCGTGCGACCATATCACGAGAGTACCGTGAATATCAGGAATCCGGTAAAACATCAAATCTACCACACCTCTGCGGCAGAAAAAAGATCCTGCAAGAACTGAACCAACGACGTCTGAAGAGAATCGTTCATCGTGACAGAAGCGCAACCCATCTGCAAATTGCTGCAGATTTCAGTGCTGGGCCATCAGCAAATGCCAGGGTGCGAACCATTCAACGGAACATCATCGATATGGGCTTTTGGAGCCGAAGGCCCGTTCGCATACCCTTAATGACTGCACGGCACAAAGCTTTACGCCTCGCCTGTGCCCGTTAACACCTACATTGGACTGTTGATAACTGGAAACATGTCGACTGGTCGGTTCAAATTGTATCGAGCGGATGGAGGTGCACGGGTATGGAGACAACCTCATGAATCCATGTAACCTGCATGTCACCTGGAGACTGTTCAAGCAGGTGGAGGCTCTGTAATAGTGTGGGGCGTGTGCAGTCAGACACTAGTTGAGTTGAAACTTTCTGGCAGATTAAAACTGTGTGCCGGACCGAGACTCGACGTCGGGACCTTTGCCTTTCGCGGGCAAGTGCTCTACCAACTGAGCTACCCAAGAACGACTCACTCCCCGTCCTCACAGCTTTACTTCTGCCAGTACCTCGCCTCCTACCTTCCAAACTTTACAGAAGCTCTCCTGCGAACCTTGCAGAACTAGCACTCCTGAAAGAAAGGATATTGCGGAGACATGACTTAGCTCCAGTTATGCCATTAGTTGTAACTTTTTATTATATCATCTGACTATGTACTTCTTATATTTTTAGCATTGAGAATGGCTAGCTATTAGCCGAAATCTGGATTTGCGTAGTAAAATCTAACAAAGGATGACTGATTGCTACACTCTATAATTTATAACTCAGTGCGATTCTTTGAATTGAAGTTTAGTAAACTGAACAGTTTTATTTCATCGAGGAAAGAACAATTACGAGAAAAAATATTTAACTTTGGAACTCATAAATATTCATAGAGAATTAAAATGGCACATTTACACTTGGACTACATCATGGTTACACAGATATATCAAAACCAGATATTCGATCGCAGAGCGTACCCAGGAGCACATATAGACTCAAATCACTATTTAGTAATGATGAACTACATCATGGTTACACAGATATATCAAAACCAGATATTCGATCGCAGAGCGTACCCAGGAGCACATATAGACTCAAATCACTATTTAGTAATGATGAAGATCGAAGTTTAAGAGAATCGTCCTGAAGAATAACTGTGGATGAAGTGGTATACTGAATTACTGACAAACAATGTGGTGCGTTTGAAGTTCTCTTAGGCCATAGATACTGCAATATTAAATAACAAAATGGGCAGTTAAATTGAAGAGAAATGGATAAATCTAAAACGGGCAATAACGGTAGATGGACAGACAAGTATAAGTACAATAAATGTAACTGCGAATAAACCTTTGGTGACACAAGAAATACTTCAATTGATCGACAAAGGAAGGACGTACAAAAATGTCCAGGAAAAACCAGGAATACAGCAATATAAGTCACTTATGAATGAAACGAATTTGAAATGTAGGGAAGCCAGGGAAAAACAACCGCGAGAAAAATACGAAAAAAATAGAAAAGGGAATTATTGTTAGGACTGACTCAGCATATAGAAAAGGTTAAACAACAGTCAGCGAAATAGGAAGCCCAAGGTGTTAATATTAAGTGCAAGAAGAATTCCACTGCTAAACGCAGAGCAGAAAGCGGACGGATGGAAAGAGTGCATTGTAGGTGTCTACGAGGGGGAACATTGTCTTATGACGTGATAGCAAAAGCAATGGAAATCGGCATGGTAGACAATATGTGACCCAGTGTTAGAGTGAGAGTTTAACACAGCTTTGGAAGGCTTGCGGGGTGATAATGCAGAAGAGATAGATAACACAACTTCAGAATTTCTCAGACCATTAAAGGAATAGCAACCAAATTACTACTCAATTTAATTTGTAGAATCTATGAGTGTAGATACATACCATCTGCCTTTCGGAAAATTTCATCCGCATATTGTCGGCCGCTATGGCCGAGAGGTCCTAGGTGCTTCAGTCCGGAGCCGCGCTGCTGCTACGGTCGCAGGTTAGAATTCTGCTCGGGCATGGATGCGTGTGATGTCCTTACGTTAGTTATGTTTAAGTAGTTCTAAGTCTAGAGGACTGATGACCTCAGATGTTAAGTCCCATAGTGCTTAGAGACATTTGTACCATCCGAAGATAGTATGGGCTGATAAGTGCGACAACCATTGTACTATCAGCTGATGGATAAAATAATAATATACGGAACAATGAAACAATTGTTGAGGGTCTATTAGAAGGTGTTCAGTTTGGCTTTAGGAAAAATAAAGGCGCTAGAGATGCAGTTCTGACGTAGTGCTTGATAATGGAAGCAAGGCTTAAGAAAAATCAACACACGTTCAAAGAATTTGTCAATCTAGGAAAAAATTAGACAATGTAAAATTATGTAAAATGTTCGAAATTCTCAGACAATTGGGTGTACACTATAGTGAAAGACTTGTGCTTTCTGCCAATTCTCTACGCTGGTCTTCAGCTTGTTGTCTGTGCCAAAATGTTGTCTTCATAGCCACCAGTTCATGTGAGCAGGAATGAGAATCAGAGGGAGCCAATTTCTGGCTGTACGGTGAGTGATCAAACATTTCCCATCGAAAATGCTACAGGAGCGACTTCGTGGAGGAATTCCTCCCAACACCGACTCTGGTATTGTTGGAGTTGTGTTCGGGTCTGTCTGCTAAGCTGGTCCCCACGTATGCGCGAGTGTATGCTGGCTCTCGACATACTTGCCCTTGCCTTCTATAACAGCGGTTGCCGAAAAGGAGCTCCTGGAGATGATGTGGGAGTGAATTCCTGCAGTTGTGTTGGGTGATGGTAGAAGTTGGTTTTCTGCTGCAATCAGTGGTGATTTCTGTAAATGATGTGATGGCGCGATTGGTGGCTGCTTTGGAGTTTAAAATAGGTATCTCCGGAGTTCTGTATGGAACGAAGGTATTAAAACGCTGCTCCTGTTGGTATGTGTGTCGATTTAATGGTTCCCTCCACGTTATCTTCTTCTGCGTTCCCTCCCGAGGTAAGGAGGAGGGGATTGTGATCCAGGTCCAAGTCGTTTATAACAGATAATTTGGATGTCATCCAGTATTCTTGAACAGAAATATATCCACAATATCTAGGTGAAGGAGAGCTTTGTGGTGAAAACGGTATGTGTGTCCGCAATATCGACTGTTATGTTCCCAGATGCTTGAATAAAATCTTTAAGTAGCTGCCTGTTCCTGTTTGTTGCCCTGAAATGCTAGGAAGGGTGCTTCGTCGTTAGATCATCGACAAGTATCACATTACGCCTAAGGCCTCCGAGGGCTTCCAGATCATCTCTGCCGGTGGATTATAGGCGCCTATCAAGAGTACTACGGTGGTGTGAGTATGTAGTTCTGTCGCCATAACCTCTGCTCTGGTTAAGTTTGGGGTGGGGGGGGGGGGGGGGGAGGGGAGTCTATTTCTCTGTGTTCAATTCTGTTTTCGATTAGAATTGCAGTACCATCACCAGGGCTCTTTGTTCGATTGTAGTTGTAAGTGATGAAGTTTAGAATTCAAAACTCTTGTCGTGGTAGCAGATGTGTTTCAATGAGTAAAGCGACGTCCACTATACGCGCTTTCAGGAATTATTAGAAGGTTCGACGTTGTTGTAGAACGCCGGCCATTGGCGTTCCAATTTATGATGGTGAATAGTTGTGCTCTATTAATCTCCTACAATGAAATCATTGAAATGAACAGTACAGACTATACTAAATTTGGGAAAAGTCGCCTGACCGTCTCTTCGATGAATAGTTGTAAAAATTTTACGGAAGTTTAGCTGCGAGAGCATGAGAGACAGAAATTACACGCAACGGGGAGATAATTGTTTGGTTGCGGTGAAAGTACCTTGAATCCGAAGGTTGTATAGTTCTGTTGAGAAATCAGTTTTCTCCATTTGCCCGTCATAGTCCCTCGCACAGTAGTATTACTGCATTTCTCATCGAAACTGACAATTCTGGCATCCCCAGTGTTTCAACTGTACTGCTTAGCATGAAGAAAATATCGGAGCAGTCGTAAATCTGCAACAACACGACAGACGTCGGGTGCAACACCCACGTAACCGTGCGCCGCACGTTAAGCCAGATTTGTGAAGAGTACAGCTGTCTCGTACATCATACTGCTATCAGGTCCCGTGGAAACGCTAAGCTTTACCGGCATAAAAGGGAGATTATATTTCTGGATAGCCACGTTTCATAGGATGAGTAAACATGTAATCTACGTACTTTTCTACAACTAGACTATTATATTTGTACATCTACACTTCATAATTAATGCCATGTGACGTGTAAGAAGCCATTCGCGAGAAAGTAGAAAGGAAAGTCGACCAAAGATGAAAATGTGAGAGCTTAGTTTCTCCCGGCGTACACAATGTTCAAATAACTTACGGGAATGCAGACGGGTGATGTCGTCCATATTTCGACAGGCCCACACCCTACCATTTTCATGGCAATTTTGCCTTCAAAATGGCATGGTGTGCTCCTGTCGAATTATCACGGACCTCGAACAATAGCAACTTGCGGGAGTGTTCACAGAATGCTTCCTGTCACAACATTTTACTGCACAAGAGAACAGAGACGCAAAACAAAAAAGGTTCCTCTTTTTGTTAATGTACGTACATAACATTAAATAAAATTAAAGCTATCTATCTCTAGATGTAGGAACACAGCAACGGGCTATTTTCAGGACGTGGACTTTGTCTGGTATTTGTAGATCTGAAGAAAGCTTCTGACTCAATTCTAACTGGGCGTGTACCAACAGAACAAGAGAAATAAGAAGCGTATTCTATTTGAGTTGGTATACTGAAGAGTACATGCGCGGGACAGAAGAGTAAAAAGCATTATTTTTTAATGTAGAAATACTTTCAAAAAAATGTTTGTGAAATCTTATGGGACTTAACTGCGAAGGTCATCAGTCCCTAAGCTTACACACTACTTAACCTAAATTATCCTAAGGACAAACACAAACACCCATGCCCGAGGGAGGACTCGAACCTCCGCCGGGACCAGCCGCACAGTCTATGACTGCAGCGCCTTAGACCGCTCGGCTAATCCCACGCGGCCAGAAATACTTTAACCTGTTATCTCTCTTCTATTCGCCACACCGCTTATATCATTTTCATCGAGTTTCCACTGTACCTAAATTACAACAAAATACTGGCTGATTTTATTATAGATGTGCTATGTCTTTTTTTTAATCGCTACAGTTTCTGAAATATTTATTTTGCGAGTATTAGATACAGGTCAAAATTTGTTAGGTATTATCGCAAGATGCGATCTCTGTTTCTCGCACTCAATTGCATTCAGAATCAAATATTTTGTAAGGATAGATAGATCGTAACTGAAACCTAATATAGACTAAAACAGTAGATTAATTGATTCGTACCAGTTCATAATCGTTGAGGTGCAGTCAGCTCTGAAAGGCTTAAGACATTTTAAATAAAAATTTATATTTTACTTCAAAACCTTAGCTGTTATGTTACCGGAATTTGTCCAGAACAAATTTGCTTTGAAACTTCCTGGCAGATTCAAACTGTGTGCCCGACCGAGACTCGAACTCGGGACCTTTGCCTTTCGCGGGCAAGTGCTATACCATCTGAGCTACCGAAGCACGACTCACGCCCGGTACTCACAGCTTTACTTCTGCCAGTACCTCGTCTCCTACCTGCCCGCGAAAGGCAAAGGTCCCGAGTTCGAGTCTCGGTCGGGCACACAGTTTTAATCTGCCAGGAAGTTTCATATCAGCGCACACTCCGCTGCAGAGTGAAAATCTCATTCTGGAAATTTGCTTTGTTCCTTTGATTTAAAAAAAAAAAACACAGAGTTATGTCGGGTCACTAATTACTACCCAACAATAACAGATTGACCCAGATTACGTAGCTAACTCGAGTGCTTCATCTTTTACTGCCTCTCAGTTTCAGTTCCTTTATGCTATTATCCACGCACATTTTTCACATTAAAACAAGAAAAGCTGGAGGATAGCACCAAACCAAGTGAAAGACTGATGCCCTGATGACTTGAAAAAATCTTGGGAAATGTCTATGTATCCCTATCTTTGGAACCCGCTGAACTCATTAAAATCACCCAGGCGTCCATGACAACATTTTATTCAGTGTCTTTCAGTATCAGCGATTCTCTACTTGGCCTCACTTGCAAACAGCTAAGCGTAGTTTGCGTTGTGTGTCTGTGTGGCGTGGCAATGCTGGCGACCACGTGAACTCTTTCGCAGTCGAGTGTACCTTTCAACGCTGTTGAGAGAGTTCACGCATTGTCGTCTTGCAGAGCAACGGTAATAATTTACAGTGAGTTGAACCAGACATCCTTACATCGACAGCTTGCAGCCTCGCCTGAAAGGTAATGAATTAATATTTGCTTCATTCCACGTTGCGTTTTTGCCCGTTATTTTAAGGACCGTGATCTGTTCTATCTTCCAAACAATTGATGGGACAGGGCCGTTCAAGTGCAATAATTGAAAGTGGAGTTATGTATAACATAGAAAATGAACTGAATTTTCCGTTGGTGCTTGATGGAATGACATCAAACACTTTACTACGACACATGCTTCAGTATATTGATCACCAAAATATGATGACATGAGTATTTTTGTACTTATAATGACAATAACTCCTGTTTTGAGTTCACTTAACCTGAATGGTTTGTGCCTCTCGAATATCGCTACAAATTCTTACGTAAAGTCTTTATTCAACGTAGCTGTGTAACAGAACGAAAAATATTATAGGCCTACTACACTACCATGCACAGCTGGATAGACGGATAGCTAGGCACAAAAATATTTTATATTATATATCAGTTAATATAATTAAACGTTTCGTAGCTTAAAATCCGTATTATCTCTATAGCTTGTCTGACTGTGTTACTTCTTGCAGATCATTTGCAAAACTTAAGCTTATTGTTACGTGTGAAATGGGATTTTGTAACGGTTCGCGTGATGAATGACGAGAAGTGAAGCCCTAGAAATCATGAGTCGGTTGTAGGTAGACAATCACATTACCCAATCGTAATTTCCCATGGTTCATAACTGACGTTAGCTCGTATTTAGTGCACGTCCTCGGCAGATTCAGAACTAAGGCGCACAAGATGTCATTATAGCGACTAACATAGACTCCAGCGTACGCTACACGTCACTCCGTTACCACAATTATTTGTTGTTCTCATTCGTTTGCTTCGCCACCCCACAACAGTGCCGGCCGCGGTGGTCTAGCGGTTCTAGGCGCTCAGTCCGGAACCGCGCGACTGCTACGGTCGCAGGTTCGAATCCTGCCTCGGGCATGGATGTGTGTGATGTCCTTAGGTTAGTTAGGTTTAAGTAGTTCTAAGTTCTAGAGGACTGATGACCACAGATGTTAAGTCAAATAGTGTTCAGAGCCATTTTTGAACCCACAACAGTTTATCACATTCCTTCCTGAACTACCACTCGGACTACCTTACGCTCGGTCCGTTACCACAGTCAGTTTAAGACGTTCGCATTCGGGTTGGCTTCGTCACATTTAAGTAGAGCTGCTTTTCATTACATCAAATGAAAAATTTCCCATGTCTTTTTGCATTGTCTTAAAATGATCTAACGGCGAGGCTTTCCTGTAGACGACATCGCCAGCGAACTATTTTACTGAGCTTGTGATCCTATCTGAGTGGTTTACGTATTTTGTGGAAATTGGAGGTCCTGTTACTCCTGCTCGGGGCGCACCCGTTGGTACTTTGGTTTCTGTAAAATATTTGCCGCCCGCTACAACGTGTTGGACACCGTTAGTTAGATGTCCATCGAACCTATCACATTTTTTCGAAGATACTACGTAAGATCGTATCTTCGTTAGTACTCGACGAAGTAAGTCAGTGTCCATCTAGGGAGATGGAATCTACCTGTTTACTTGCATCCATTGTTTGCAAGACGTCGTGTTAGTAGCATGACGAAGGCAATTTAACTTGCCCTTATGTAGTAGGGATGGCACATGCAGCTTTATTTGCAGGCCTTATTTAATTTGACATTGATTTCGGTTTTACATGACACCATCTTCGGTTGATGTCTAACCTCAGTCTAGTTGATGTCTTGCCGCCATTCACACCATAAATATGGAAGAAAGTCCTGGATGGCGGAAATCGATTTTTTTATCGCCTGGGCATTCTCCTAGCTAAGTGTTCCTCTAAATCAGCATCCACAAGACTACTCAGCTATTAAAAACTCTTATGTGTCTGGCAGAGAGTTTGTCGAACCACTTTTAGACTATTTCTATAACTCCCCCCCCCCCTCCCCCCACCCACCACACCCCTCAGGAAAAGCAAACACTTCAGTCTTCCTGTGCGAGCTCTTATTTTATTACGATGATCATTTTTCTGTATGGAGGTTGGCGCCTACAAAATAGATTCGCATTCGAAGGAGAAGCTTGCAGATTAAAATATCATCAGAACATCTCGAGGCAACAAGAAATCTCTTTTTTTTTTTTTTTGGTGATTTTCACTCCAACTCACGCATTATATCCGTGACATCCTCCCCCTATATCGCAACAATACAAAGCGACATGCCCTTTATACTTTTTCGGCGTCCTCTGTCAATCCTCTCTGGTACGAATTCTATACTGAGCAGCAATACTCCAGATGAGGGTTGTAAGAGATCCATGATTAAGGAATTTGTTGCTAGCGCACTCGAGCAGATGTAATTTCGATGGATTGCTCACGCGCTGCCTGCGATATGTAAGCTATAAGATAATCTGAGACCAAAGAGCAGTGTTGACTGCAGTAGGAACTGTGTAGCAGTTGTAGTAGTTGTTGCTAGCGAGCAGTCTGGTGTATCGTGTTGGCTGGGCCGGTCGTGGTGGAGCGATGGCGGAGCCTGAGCGAAGGTCAAAGCAGCCTCGCGCATATGTAGTATTGTGATATCAAGCCCCATGTAAATGTTTTTAAAAAATATCTTAATAATAACCTTTCTCATAAAGAGTAACTGTTGACAATCATTCATTTCAATTTAAGGAATTTACTAATTTCTCCAATCCTTGGTCATCCCGATTATTGTAAACAAAGCCGGCCGCTGGTGGCCGAGCGGTTCTGGCGCTACAGTCTGGAACCGCGCGACCGCTACGGTCGCAGGTTCGAATCCTGCCTCGGGCATGGATGTGTGTGTTGTCCTTAGGTTAGTTAGGTTTAAGTAGTTCTAAGTTCTAGGGGACTTATGACCTCAGCAGTTGAGTCCCATAGTGCTCAGAGCCATTTTATTGTAAACAAAAATCAGTTGTTTCTTTTTATACATGACAAATCTATCGGCCAGCATTGCACAGGGCTGTGCCAGAAAAATTTCATATAGGAGCACATATATACGCGTTATCCGGCGACCTTAACTGAGGTAAGAATTTTCATTTTTTATTCAGAATGATCTTTCAGGGCCATGACGCAGCGCTGCTGACGTCCAAAATTCACCAGTTTAAATTCACAGTCATTATTGAAAGGTTATAAGTGAGCGACAATTTTATTGAGAAGTTAGTTACATTGTATTATTGGTAGGTTACGAAATTTTACTGTTAGGAGCTTTCGGATTTTTTTTTTTTTTTTTTTTTTTTTTTTGTTGGGAGGTTACACTAAATAAGAATATTATTTATATTATTTTACCGTGGGGAGGTTACAGGGTGGACAAGCGTAGTGCAGGCAATCTCTTTAGTGTATCTGTTGCATATTCTAAGTGTTCCGCAAATAACAAGGACTCTTCGGTTTGTCTTCCTCACAACATTATCCAAACGATCGTTCCAGTTTAAGTTATTCGTAACTGTAATTCCTAGTTATTTAATTGAACTGAAAGCCTTTAGTTTGTGTGTAATCGAAATTTAACGGATTTCTTCTAATATGTGGATGACGTCGCATTTTTCGTTATTTAGAGGAAACTGCGACTTTTCACGATACGCATGAATCTTGTCTAAATCATTTCACGATTGGATTTCATCTGCTGATTTTTCAAGACGTAAATGACAGGATCATCTGAAAAGAATTTAAGAGGGCTGCTAAGATTGTGTCCTAAATCACTTGTACAAATTAGGTACAGCAGAGGACCTATAACAATTCCTTGGAGGAACACCAGATATCATTTCTGTTTCGCTCCGTGACTTTCCCTCATTTACTACTAACTGTGAGCTTTCTGACAGGAAATCACGGATCTAGTCACATAATGAGACAATATTCCATAGGCACGTAATTTGATTAGAAGGTGCCTGTGAGGAACGCTGTCAAAAGCCTTCTGAAAATGTAGAAATATGGAATCAACTTGAGAGCCCTGTCGATAGCATTATTTCATGTGGGTAAAGAGCTAGTTGTGTTTCACAAAAATAATCTTTCCTGAATCCCTGCTGCCTGTGTGTCAATAAATGCAATAAATGGTTTTCTTCGAGGTAATTCATAAAGTTAGAACACCGTGTATGTTTCAGAAACCTACTGCAAATCGACGCCAGTGCTGTGGATCTGTAATTCTGCGGGTTATTTCTATTTCCTTCTTGAGTATTTATGTGACCTATACAACTTTCGAGTCTTCATGTACACATCTGTTCAAAAATAATCCAAATGGGTCCGAGCACTATGGGACTTAACAGCTGTGGTCATCAGTCCCCTAGAACTTAGAACTATTTAAGCCTAACTAACCTAAGGACATCAAACACATCCATGCCCGAGGCAGGACTCGAACCTGCGACCGTAGCGGTCGCGCGGTTCCAGACTGAAGCGCCTAGAACCGCTCGGCCACAGCGGCCGGCTGTACACATCTGTGATTGAGCGAGTGCTTGTACATAATTACTATGTATGGAGACATTATATAAGCATACTAAGAAAGGAAACGTATTTGTATATATTATGAACTGAAAGACTTACCTCTGTTAAATGATTTAAGATGCTTTGCTACAACGAGGACATCTACTTCTGAGTTACTCATATTCAAAAATGCTCTTGATTTTAAATCTGGAATATTTACTTCGTCTTCTTTGATGAAGGACTTTCGGAAAACTGTCAGCGCTAGTGTGCCTACTGCTACGTCGAGCACGCGGGTCGGGAGGAAGAGGATAATAGTGTCTAACAAACCGTCGACAGCGAGGTCGTTAGAGACGCAGCACTAGCTAGGATTAGGGAAAGATGAAAGAGGATATCGGCCGTGCTTTTTCGAAGGTACCATCCCGGCATTTGCCTGAAGCAATTTAGCGAAATCACGAAAAACCTGAATCGGAACAGCCGCACGCACGTTTGAACCACTGGGTTTGGTATCCGATACTGCCAGGGATTGTCCTTGGTGGGAGGACTGGAACCTAGTACCAACTGAGGAGCTACTTGATTAAGAAGTAGCGGCTCGATGGTTTGGGAAATTTGTAATGGTCACACAGCAGTGTGCTTGCCCCATACTTCTCCATACACATCTGAATTTCGGCATTGGCAAAGAACAACACAGCGACCATTGGGTACTGAATAGTCAGTCAGGGTCACTCTGGGGACCTTTGCTTTTACATGATCATGTGGTATCATAGAGGGACATGAAGATAATGTAATTTAACACCGAAATCGATTGCAAATAAAGTACTGCATAAATATACAGGGTGATTCAGCTGCCCCTACCGATTGGCTTTACGCAACCCGCAACGCCTGCAAATTTCATGTGCAAGATTTTTAAATTCTCTCCTTCGGTACTTGTAAACTATCACTCCAACAGAAAAAATGAACAGGACTTTTTCGTAGGAAATTTAATGTAGTTAAATTTTGTTCTGAAATACGTTTTTGCTAGAGGCCATAGTTTTCGAACTATTCTAGAAAAATGTGCAAAAATGACCATCAAATGCTGTTTTTTTTAATAAATCTAAAACCATGACCTCCAGCGAAAACGTATCCCAGTATAAAATTTAACTACAATAAATATCCTACAAAAAGACCCTGTTCATTTTTTGTGGGACTAATAATTAGCATGTACTGGGCGAGAGAATGTGAAAATCTCTCATGAGGCTTTTGAAGGCGTTGTGCGTTGCATAAATCCCACAGGTAGGGGCAGCTGAAATACCTTGTGTAGTATCGGCTGTCGTCGTATGATCTATCGGAAGATAGATGTTCCGAGATTGGAACTTGCCACTTTCGATGTTGATCAACAACCATCTTTTTAAATAATGGATTACAAGAAAGGATCAATAAAGATACGAACGACCCGCCCCTTAAATGCTTACAGGACAAAGATTTTCCCGGCATAATGTAAAAGGACCGAAGTTTTCATTTCCGCGGCTGTGAAGAAGCGCTAAAAGCGATTCTGTTTAACGAAGCCAATTAGGGGGGTAATATTTCCCGCGGGCCGGGCTACCCGGGAGACCACTAAACACTTGTCGCCGCCGGGAGCGCCGGCCATCTCGCATCGCCCCCCCCCCCCCCTACCCAGCTCCTTTATTTTCCTCCTCTTAAGAAAATAACAGAACGTCCCCGGAATAAAACGGAGCGCGGATCGCTGCCGGCTAATTGGCGCCATTAACAGTTCTTTCTGGGGAGCGGCGAGTTCTTAGTTACTTCTCCGAGGCGGCGGGCCTGCGAGGACAACGGCCCGAGTGAAAACGCCTAAATCAAGCGCCGCGACGTGCGGCGACCTCGTCCCGGATAGCGCGAGCGGAGCAAAGAGTGGTCGCTGATAAGGCGCCAGTTGTATCTCGGAAGCCGGCGCTCCGTAGCGGCCTGGAAAACCCTGTCCGTGCATCCCGTGTTATTAGATACGATCGCGACACGCCTGTGTGGACGGCCCCGTTAAATCACTCTGATGTCTTGGCCCTGGGACGCCGAGATAGCTGGTTCAGACCCCAGCGGCTGAAAACTGTCTTCGCAACCAGAGTTCGCTTAAGCCGTACTCACACGGGACTTGTTTCTCACCGTTGAGCGCGCTAGCCGTGGTGTTGGTGCACGCTTAGAAACGATCTGGTGCATCACACGTAGCGTGCTGCTTATCATGATCTGCACCAATAGCGCTCTTCAGCCTCAGTTCTCGGCTGTGTCTTCTTTACAAAATTTGACAAACGTAAAATTTTTACCTTAGATCTATTAAAACGCACATTTCCTCTCTTGCCTGCATGCTACGAGGGTCACTCAAAAAGAAATGCACATTATTTTTTGTAAAAATAGTTTTCATTCTGCATGTGTGAAAGTCTTAGTGTGTAGATACATCCTTCCCGCTTGTTTTCAACCTTAGTTCAACCTGTTCCCGTGAGTGGCGCCGTCACAGCATGTCTTCAATATGGCTACTTCACTTGACGTTCGTCAGAGGCAACGTGCTGTCATAGAATTCCCGTGCTGTGAAAACGAGACAATGGGAAACATCCACAAGAGGTTGAGAAGGTGTATGGAGATGCTGCTGTCGATCGCAGTACAGTTAGTCGGTGGGCAAGCAAGTTACGTGATGAAAGCGGGCACGGCAGTATTGAGGATTGTCCTCGCAGCGGCACGCCTCGTACTGCACACACTCCAGACAGTGTGCAGAGAGTTGACGAATTGGTGACTGCTGACAGACGCATCACAGTGAACGAATTGTCACGCTACGCTGGGATAGGTGAAGGAAGTGTTTGCAGAATACTGAAAGTATTGGCATTAAAAAAGGTTTGCGCCAGGTGGGTTCCCAGGATGTTGACAGTGGCTCACAAAGAAACAATAAAAACGGTATGCAGCGAACTTTTGGAACAGTACGAGAATGGTCGAGAAGAATTTCTTGGAAGAATTGTGACAGGTGATGAAACATGGCTCCATTTTTTACCAGAGACGAAGAGGCAATCAGTGGAGTGGCATCATGCAAATTCACCCGAGAAAAAAAATTCAAAACCACATCTTCTGATGGAAAAGTTATGGCAACGGTGTTTTTCGATTCCGAAGGGCTCTTGCTTGTGGACATCATGCCAGGTGGAACCACCATAAATTCTGATGCATATGTGATGACATTGAAGAAACTTCAAGCTCGACTGAGTCGTGTTCGACCACATCCTCAAAAGCAGGATGTTTTGCTGTTGCACGACAATGCACGGCAATATGTCAGTCGAAAAACTATGAAAGCGATAAAAAAACTCGGATGGACAACACTGAAACACCCGCCTTACAGTCCTGATATGGCTCCATGTGACTATCATCTCTTTGGGAAACTGAAAGACTCTCTCGTGGAACAAGGTTTGAAGATGATGACTCCTTTGTGCACGCTGCCAAACAGTGGCTCCAACAGGTTGGTCCAGAATTTTATTGTGCGGGTATACAGGCTCTGGTTCCAAGATGGCGTAAGGCAGTTGAGAAGGATGGAAATTATGTGAAGAAATGAAAATATTGTTCCTAAAGGATGTATCTAGACATTGTAAAACTTTCAAACATGTAGAATAAATGATGGATTTAAAAAATAGTGTGCATCCCTTTTGGAGTGACCCTTGTAGTAATATTGTTTCAGTACCATAAACATGTGATAAGGCAACAATGGGAAGTTCCGCTTCCAGGCATTAAGGACATCAGCTTATAAAAGAAAAGTTGCCAGTAATGCGGCACAAATTTACAGTAATCGTCCACATAAGGTAAAGACTACACTGACGGAAAACACCGCAACATCAAAAATAATTAATTTAGAGTATTGAAGTTTCGAGAACACATTTGTCTACGTAACATACTCGTAATTAAGATCACATGTTAATGTAAGAGCGAGATAAACCATTGAAAATGTGAAATGCTGGTAGATTTATAACCGGTGTAACTGCCAGAATGTTGAATGCAATCATGCAAAGTGCATGATTTGTGTTGTAGAGGTGCGGGATGTCACTTTGTGGGATGGCGTTCGAGATTGTTGCATCTGGTCTCTCAATACAGCGTCGGCTAATGCTGTTTGTGGATGACACTAGAGATGTCGCCCAATCATGCCCCACATGTTTTCGATTGGAGGCAGATATGGTGATTGAGCAGGCTAAGGCAACATGTCGACACTCTGTAGAGCATTTGGATTACAACAGTGGTATGTGGGCGATGGTTATCCTGTTGGAAAACAGCCCCGGTAATGGTGTTCATGAATGGCACCACGGTAGGTGTAATCACCAGACTGACGTACAAATATTCGGGCAGGCTGTGTGGGATAACCACGAGAGTGCTCCTGTTTTCACACGAAATCGAAACTAAGACCATAACTCAAGGTGTTGGTCCAATGTGTTTAGCACGCCGGCATATTGGTTGCAGGCCCTTAACTGGCCTCCTCTTAACCAACACACAGCCATCACTGGCACCGAATCAGAACCGTCATCAGAAAGCACGACAGGCCTCCAGCCTGCCCTCCAATTTACTCTCGCTTGACACCACTGCAGTCAGAAATGGCGGCGGTGGGGGTCACTGGAATGCACGCTACAGGATGTCTGGTTTGGCACTGTCCTTGAAGTAAACGATTTGTAACAGTCCGTTCTGTCACTGTGGTGCCAACCGCTGTTCAGATAGCTGCTGCAGATGTAGTGCAATCCCCTAGAGCCATACGCCGAGCTCGATGGGCTTCCCTTTTGGTAATGCCACGTGGCCGTCCAAAGACTGGTCTCCTTGCGACCGTACATTCTCGTGACCACCGCTTCCAGCAATCCTGTACAGTGGCAGCGTTCCAGTCAAGTCTTTCTGGAGTATCACAGAAGGAGCATCCAACTTCTCGTAGGCCTGTTACAAGACCTTAAGGCCTTAACGGCATTCTTGACCAACATCGACTCACCACGTCCACTCTCAAAGGAAACTGACGCTCACGACCTTCATAGCGTATATTTAAAGAAATCCTGATTTTCATCCTCATTGTGGTGCTAAAAGCGACACTCTTATGCGACGGGCACGAAATTTGAATGGACGTCATATTTCAGATGTAGAAACACGCCCACCAGCTTTCGTTTACGTCGCACCATTCCTTCTCTGTGCTGTGATTTATTTTCCGTCAGTGTACTTCGTCAATCTCACTATTCAGCAAAACCGTAAGGTCATTGATAATCACTGTTTCTGTTCAGTAGCAGTATATTTGGAACATTTGAAATATAAGACACGAAATAACAAAGAGCAAAACATCCTACTGCAATTTTATTAGTGCAAGCTCTTTTGTAAAGAAAGATAAAAAGTCCAGAAAGTCATTTATTTACTTCAGTATTACTGTTACTATTTACGTGTGTGTGTGTGTGTGTGTGTGTGTGTGTGTGTGTGTGTGTATGTGTGTGTGTGTGTGTGTGTGTGTGTGTGTGTGTGTGTGTGTGTGTGTGCACAATTATAAACAATATTCATCAAGGAATCATGTATTCCAAATTCTTGAATTTTTTTATGAACAAATAAATAAAAACCGAATTGTTGCGAATCAAGCGGTAATGTAGATAGCAGTCTTGCAATTCGAAGGTCCATGTTTCTTGACATGTTCACAGAATCAAACTAACTCTCTCCTGAAAAAGAGTTCACTCATATTTACCTAGCATCGAATACTACAGAACATACTTATACTAAATAAATAATGAAGTCACAGAATCTTTTAGGAAACGCGGAAGTGAATTTTTTCAATTTTTCTGTTATAACAAGAGACTTGCACAGTACTTTGTTCAGTGCACTACGTAGAACGTCTGTGATGTACTTTTATGTTGCGGTCTCCTGAAGGCCTTAATCCTCCATATATTATAAACTGAATTTAAACGGTCCAGTCACACCGCCTATGTTCGACGTCAGTGATGAATAAAACTTGTAGACGGAGGCGACAGCACCACCATCTCTAATGACCCTGATGTCGACGGCACGCTAAACCCAATCATGCTTCCTTGTGACAGCACTAACAGTGGAGGCTACGTAAAGCTTGGCAGGTGTGTGTTTGTCTGTGGGTGGGGGGTGGGGGGGGGGGGGGAGGATAGTTGAGAACAGTGCACTCGTTGTTGTAATGCCGAAATGGAGCGATTCACCTGACCTCCAAAGGGTATGATTATGTGCTTTCGGGCCAAGGGTGCAAACGTTTCCGGAAGAGCTAAGTTATTTGCCTCAGTTATTAAAGTATACTGGTCATGGCAAAACGCAGCTATCGAAAACCGGTTGCACTTTGGTGCACTAATGACCATGACGGCCGCAGAGGTGTGTACGGCGAAACAGACGTGTAGCCGTTGGGAAACTCTCCACCCGAATGAATCAAGCGGCTACCAACCGCGTCTCCCACGACTGTTCGGCGAATGTTGCTACGTATGGGCCTCCACAGCAGACGTCTGGTTCATGCACCCACGCTCACTGCTGTTCATCAACAACAAAGACTGGAATTTGTACTCCAATACTGCAACTGGACAGATGGCCTTTCCAGATGAATAACGTTTCACGCTCCATCGGGCAAATAGCCGTTGTCGTCTACGGTGTGAAACCTCTGAAAGCAGACACCCTAAAACAACCACCGGAGGGGTCCAGGACGAAGGAGGGAGCGTTATGGTCTGGGAAATGTTCTCCTGGCATTCTCTGGATGATCTCGTCATTCTGGGAGACAAATGGATCAACACAAGGCTCATAGACTGCATTAATCAGATAATGTAGATTATCCACTGTTACAGAATTTTACCATTCTTTTCTTGCAACGGAGTACCGCAGGGGACGTGGGGCCCTCTGCCGGTCACGTTCCTCCAACCACTTCCTGCCTGTGCGGAATTCAGGCGTTAGCGCTAACAGAGGGCGCTGATTATGTGCAGGACTATATTTTCTTCCATTTGTGACTCCTTTAGCGATTTGTTTTATGTTGTTTAATATTACCCGGTGCAATATCAACGGTGTTTAATATTTATATCATTGCCTAGAATATTGGCACTAGAGCATATGTCAACCACTGTTTTCTAACTCTTCGTCTTTTTAACAATATTACTTTTGTCGTGTTCTTCTTTTTATTGCTTTTTGTTACTGTAACACCTTTTATACTTTATAAGCTTATTACAGACTTTAACTATTGTATCCCCCTTTTACTTTCGCTGTTTCAGTTAATTATTGAAAACTAGTGTATGCCGACATTAGCGACATCTGGTCAACTTACAACACAAACATCTTGTGGCTACTGTACGGCAGCTTGTTTTAAACAGTAGTTTTACTGACAACATGACTCGTGCATATGATGTTATTTATATGTATTTGACGTTGCTGGTGCTGATTCCGCAATTAACGTTTGACGATGCCACTATGGCTGCAGTACATTAGGACTCTGTTTTTATGAAACAGGTATGCCTCTTCATATTTAAAGCGCACAAATATAAATTTTGTCAGTACCATTTTCAATATGCTCTATCTATTGTTCTTAAGCTGTATACAGTTTGCGACTGTATTTATGTTTTTCCCATTTTTGCTGCAGATCTGATAATCGTCATTAAAGACGGAAACCGGTAATCTGTTAAACAAAAAAGATTGTGACCATAGGTGAAAATCAAAGCAAACAAGTACCCTCTATTCTTGGGGGCCATGTACGCTCCTACATGCAGTTTCTTTCTCCTCGGCACAATGACATCTACCAGCAGGACAAAGAAACGTGTCACACAACTCACAGTGCATATGCGTGGTTTCGAAGACCACCAGGATGAGTTTTATGTACTCCCATGGTCACCAAACTCACCGGATGTAAACCCGATAGAGAATCTGTAGGACCACCTCGATCAGGCAGTTCGCGACATGCGGCCTCTACCGAGAAACCAAGCGCAGCTGACACGACACTGGAGTCGGCGTGGCTCCACAGCCCTGTCGGTACCTTCCAGATCCTCACTGACTCTCTTTCTGCACGACTCGCAGCTGTACGCGCTGCAAAATGTGGTTTCTGAGGCTTCTGAGAGATGGTCGCATTAATGTGGCTGGAAGTGTAGTTATAACAAACTGTAACATGGACGATCAATAGTTTGGCCAGGGAGAGAATAGAAGCTTCAGAAGAATGCTGAAGATTAGATGGGTAGATCACATAACTAATGAGGAGGTATTGAATAGAATTGGAGAGAAGAGGAGAAGGGACCGGTTGGTAGGACATGTTCTGAGGCATCAAGGGATCACAAATTTAGCACTGGAGGGCAGCGTGGAGGGTAAAATCGTAGAGGGAGACCAAGAGATGAATACACTATGCAGATTCAGAAGGATGTAGGTTGCAGTAGGTACTGGGAGATGAAGAAACTTGCACAGGGTAGGATAGCATGGAGAGCTGCATCAAACCAGTCTCAGGCTGAAGATCACAACAACAAACCAACGACAAAGCGTTTGTGGCGGATATTTAGTATGTCATTCCCTTGAAACTGCATACTTTCACAACGCGCCAGTTATAATACGAAAACAACCATCTACGAAAATTCTTTAATCTACTAAATGAAGTTTCCCAGCATTTTATTACAAATCACATTAATAACGACGGTTTTTAGAGAGACCCTAAGTGTACGAATGCTTTGAAACTGCACATAAATTTATAGGACGTAATTTGTGAAATAAAATGGGCTTGAAGTGGCGTCTCCCAAGTTCTGCTCGTGACGTAGAGAGCGTCCTTCCGTCCTATTAGTTAAAAGTTTCGTTGGACGCTGCCGAAATGTCACAGAACTTATTTCGTGTTTCATGTCCCCGCAATGCTTTCTCATCATGAAATAACGGGAACTGAAGTCACAAAACTCGTACAGCTCCACATCCACATCAACTATTACGTCTCGAGTGCGGACAGCTTCAGTATTTATGCTCATCTAATTGCGGCACTTCTGAGACGATTGGGTCATCATCTCATTTTTATGTTACTATAAAACATAAGTGCTCCTAGCCCGGTTTAAAATGCTGCAGGCTCTTAAATATTAATTCAGTAATTTCACTTGAATTGTTATACAGGGGTTCAGATGCCACCGAATAGACCTTTCTTTGCTGTATAAATGGTTGGCAGTTTTCTCTCGCACATGTTCGATCAGTATTCTATCTATCAGAGTTCTGATTTGAAATTTTCTGGCAGAATAAAACTTTATGTCGGAGGGGGACCAGACCTGATATTTACGACAAAATAATTTCCCTCTTTATCCGTATTATAAGAGGTGCAATTTTGCGAAGACGCAATTTGTAACTCTTTATAAAACCATATCAATAGCCGCTTGAGTTAGAGATAGCTTAATAGTTTTATTCGTTCAATCACGACCGTTTTCGGGCGATTATAAGCCCATACTCAGATGTGCAGGAACCGTGAGGCATGTAGTCCCCGCACATTGGAAAAATTTGGAAATTTGTGGTAAGGACTATGGGACCAAACTGCTAAGGTCATCGGTCCCTAGGCTTACATACTACTTAATCTAACTTAAGCTAAATTACGCTAAGGACAACACACACATCGATGCCCGAGGGAGACCTCGAACCTCCGACGGGGGGAGCCGCGTGGGCCGTGACAAGGCGCCCCAAACCGCGCGGCCACATCGCGCGGCCCGCACACTGGACACGGGACTGCGGGCTGGTGGCTGCCCCACAGATCCTCACTTGGGTTTACATCCGGGAAGTTTTGCGGCCAGAGGAGAACAATAAACCCGTCCTGATGCTCTTCGAACCATGCACGTGCGCTGCGATCTGTGAGACACGTGGTCAGTGCGGGCGGCCACGCGCCTAACGATTCCTCATATTCCTGAAGATGGACTTATAATCGCCCGAACCCGATCATGGTTGAACCAATAAAAAAAACTATTTACAGCTGAAGCTGTTAATTATCCGATTCTCCCATGAAGCTCAGTTGCGTATGTCCTTTTGACCAAACCTTTATGAAAATGTTTCGTCCACTTTATAGGAGAGTGTTTTCCTTTCTGTTTATTGTTGTCAAATGTTGTAGTGGAAAAGGAGATTCCAGAGTTGAGCTAACACTATCCAACTAACCACTAACACGTTCAGTAGTAAATGTTCTATTTCAGATTCTACTGCTACGTCAGAGAGGTCGAGTAGCCAAGAATTGTGCTTAATTTGTTATGATCAGCCATACATCTCTACACCACAAGTGATAGAACGATGTTGAGGTCGTCAGAGGTCGACCACAAGATTGGATTGGGAGAGAATGAGGAAGGAAATCGGACGTATTATTTTCCAAGGCCACCTTCCCGACATTTACGTTAAGCGATTTAGGGAAACAACTTAAATTTGGATTGCCAGACAGGCTTTCTCTAATATGAGTACATTGTTTGAACATTGCACTTATATAGCTGATAATACTAGGAAAGGTCATAGACTAACGTGAAATTTAATCACAAGGCATTCAGCATAAACCAGAGTGAGTGTACACCAATGTAAGTGTAAAGCTGCTTTACCACTTTAGCTTCTTTATCCTTCTGAAGACGGGCCAATTATTGGCAGGCGCTGTTGTCGGTGTTTTTGGGATGTTTTAGTTTATGGAACATAATTGTTCGCCGCACGGTTTCAATTGCAGACGATAATCAAGGTTGCTCTCGCAATGGAAAGTGGTTTCATGATTCAGGGAATGTATTAATCTGATAAGGCCCATCATACCGAGAAAGTCCGTGTTTTTGGAATCAGTTTGCACTGTTATGCTTTTCTAAAGAACGTGCATTACGTTGTTACATCCTATATTATCGCAAAATCCAGTAAGCACTGCCTCTGACGATCAAACATTAATTTTGAATGATATCTGCGCAATTTTTGATACTTGTAAAACATAGTCTCAATCAGTGTCCAACAAAGTAACAGGAGCGGCAAATAAACAACGAGACTTCGCGTATCCTACATCACAGCCACAACGGACGAGGATAGTGTAGATGGCCCTGATACTTTCGGAACTATCAACTCCCCTTACGTCGTTTGCTTTTGGGCATTGGTCGCAGAGGACATTGTTGTATAAAAGTAAAGCAAAACATTATCCTCAAACTGCATGTGAAATTTAAAAAATCGCCAACGGAATGTTTTAAAGTATTAAGGGAGAAGTTTTTATAATGACATTTTCACTCTGCAGCAGAGTGTGAGCTCATATGAAACTTCCTAACACATTAAAACTATAGCAGGTAGAAGCTAAAATATTTTCTAGAACATTTTTACCTACAACAAAAAATTGCAATTATGTCCAAGTTACCACAATTTTAGTGAAATTACGTATTTATATTTGCAACTGACATGGATTGCAGCATTAAAGACATGCTGCCTTTTTCGGGTTATTGTTTTGCTACCGTATGCTTAAATATTTTAGAAAATATTTTAGTTTCTACCTACTAAAAAATTGTTAGTTGTATACCAAATACCACATTTTTATCAAAATTATGTATGTATATTTGCGGTTGACCACGACATGATTATACAAGCAACCTCTAGTGGCACTAAATGTTATCATTTTCTCTGGTAACTGTCACCGCGCGTCAGTTCACTGACGATCTTGTATGAGTGTCTACTCTGTGACTTGTACAGGGTGACTATTACTGACCTATATGAAATAAAATGGTCATAACTTCCGAACGGTTTGCGTTAGGGCGTTCAAACTGAACGGTTGGCCGCGGGGCATAATGGAAATTAGCATGAGCATGCATGGTTTGGTTTAGCCACGAAGTCCACATTAATTTGGATGGGTTCGTCAATAAGCAAAATTGGCGCATTTGGGGAACTGAGAATCCGCAGTTCTCGATCGACAAGTCTCTTCACTCTCAACGGATGACTGCGTGGTGTGCAATGTCCAGTCACAGTATAATCGGTGCTATATTCCTTGATGGCACGGTGACTACCGAATGGTACGTGAAGATTTTGGAAGATGATTTCATCCCCATTATCCAAAGTGACCCTGATTTCGACAAGATGTGGTTCATGCAAGACGGAGCTCGACCCCATTGAAGCAGGAGAGCGCTTTGGAGACCGCATTCTAGCTCTGGGGTACCCAGCGGCCACTGGCATAGGCCTCGATTGGCCGCAATATTCTCCGGATCTGAAGACATACGACTCCTTTTTGTGGGGCTATATTTAAGGTAAGATGTACAGAAATAACCTCAAAACCATAGCTGAGCTGAAAACAGCCATTCAGAAGATGATCAACTGCACCGATTTTCTGACACTTCAGCGGGTTATGCAGAATTTCACTATTCGTCTGCGCCACATCATCACCAATGATGGCAGGCATATCGAACATATCATAATCTAATCCGAATATCTGTAGTGACATTTACACGTTTAATAAAGTGTGTGTACGCCGTAGTTTGTAACTAATTTACGTTTTTTTCATATAGTTCAATAATTGTCACCCTGTAATGTGGTACGGATGAACTTGAAGAAAGATATTCTAATTACTAGTCTTAATTTTGGCATGCCAGTGTCTCTTATGTCAACTATCCAGCTAATTAAGACACGGAGTACATTTATAGCTCTAATTGGGCACTTGCAATAACCCTTATCGAGATACGTGTAATAATAACTGAATATGTATTTTATTCATGACATTTACGCTATTTTTCACTATCTAATACGCTTTACACTTTACGTATACTATTCACAGAGCAGGTGATGGTAACTCTGTTTACCGAAACCGATCATCGTAAATAAAGATTTCACAAATGCCACCTCAGCAGAAAAGTCGTCTTCCTTCGAATTGAATTTGTTATACTATTTTCTCATATGCAGTTGAATAATGTTGCCAAATTATATCACGTTTAGCTAGACGATCGTTACAGCATCGTTTGGCGCTGTGGAAATAAGCCATTGGCAGCTATGCGAGCTTACAGTTGCCGAGCAGTTAACGGAGATATAAAGTGCTCATGCATTACTTACACCAAGCAATATTCCTGACGTGAAGGTTATGGAACACGATTAGAAAAGAAATGATTTAAGCCCGGTTGGCATAAACCATGCTCAATCCTGACACCGTTTCTCGAACTAAGCAATGCGTGGAATTTGCTAATTTCAACGGCTCCAAAGCTGCGCGGGGTGCCGCAGCAGGCTGCAGTGCCTGTTTTGTAGGCAACCCGCCGGGTACTATATTTCAGTGGAAGCGCTCCAGACTCGTCCCAAACCAGTCGGACTTCCACATCTTCCCGCAGCTTCTGAAAGAACTAGCAACGTTTATCTGGAGAAATATTATTCATTGCAGTAACATCATCCAGCTGCGAAAAAAACTGGTACAACGCCGGGAAAACGCGGTTTACCAAATGTTTGTTATTCTGGTATGTTTACCTGGTCGGGAAGGTGTGTGCTGCATGCGATATTGTGAAGACATAATTATTCAAAGACGCATTTGAAAAACAATTTCCATAAGTTAAAATGGTCTTCGAGATCCAGGCCACTGCGTGGACTAAATTGTGACAAGATAATGCGAAAACGTGACAAACATGCCACGGCAGTACGAGGCCGCTTCATGCGCCTGTAACAAATAGCGTGGGTGTAGTCTATGTGATTCGGTTCTGGCTGCACGTTGCGTGCATTTGGTACATATTATTCAAATAGCGGAGAAGAAGGATGGTGCTTCAGATGCATTTGAATAACATAAGAAATGCACTTGGTATCGATAAATTAGAAGCCGGGAAAAGTGGCATCTACAGCGTCATCTCACTGCTGTGGAGTAGACTGCAGAAGTGAGCAAATTCGGTGGTAGACATGACAAGTTCGTAATTTTACCGGAAGACACTTGCTCTAGTCGGAGACACCGCGGCATTCTCTGGGTCACACATCACCGCTCAGGCACTGTCTCGTCACCTTCTAAAGACTGCTTTGTACTCTCGGCTGCACAGAGTTACATTTCTCTTACAGTGTGACTCTGCGAATTTAGTGTCTCCATAAACATTATATTTCGGTGTTGCGATTTTTTTCCTGCAGCCTATATTGATCAGGGTATCGTCTAATGGATGATAGTACCCCACAATAATGGCATGGTCTGGTAGACAAGTATCTGCTGCATGAGGACATCACGCGTCTATAATAGCCAGTAGCCAGTACAGTAACTGGGCAAAAATTGATTGATCACTTTTGCCGCCGTAGGCAGAATAACTGCAGCACTAGCAATGCCACCACGGTTGCCTGCTGATTTCCAAAGCTGAACTGTTTGATACTCTAATGGGGAACCGTTGTGTACGGTCTGTAGGGTGAGGCAGCTAAGACTGGCCATCTAGAACATATTAAGGACGAGTAAGTTATTCGCGGTTCGCTTTTCGCTACAGCACGAAAGTAATTTTTAACGTTTATTCCCAAAATTCAACTTATCTGTAATAGCTTGAGATTTACTACCTAAAGCGACATACGAAAATTTATGCCGGACCAGTACTCGAACCCGGCTTTCCCGATTATCATGAGCGGTCTCCTTACCTCTCAGGCTATCAGTGTACGGTCTAAACTTCCATATGCACCACACCTATCTATTTCTTCTCGTAGATTATTAATTCATTTACCCATACTCGTACATCTCGTGATTCCTGTGCAGGTTTTAGAATCAAGATAACGAGAAGTCATACACTATCCTCGTCAGTTTTGTCATGGGCCCGTCTTGGCCTATTTATTCCTTTAGGTAGCACTTCTATACCTATTGCAGTTAAGTATAGCTTCAGGAATAAATTTCAGCGTTTGGAACAGTGGTTCATCATCAAGTAAAAATATACATAAGGCGAAGATGGGCCAGTGACGAAAATGATAACGAAAGTTTATCACCTGTCGTTGTCGTGGTTCTAAAATCACGAATGTAGGTAAATGAATCAATAATCTATGAGGAGAAATAGATAGGTATGTGACGTATGGAAGTTTGGGTCGGTACGGTGAGCGTGCTCAGATATCCTACGTGGAAAGGCGGCCGCCCGCGATAAGCGCGAAATACGGGTTTGATTTCTGGTACGGCACAAATTTTCATATGTCGCTTCAGGCAATACATACACACGCATTATACTAAAGCTAATTTCACTGAACTGAAACTGTAATTCATCATCAAATATATATTTTTAACTTCTATAATTGCCGAAATATAACAACAACATAACAAGTATGGTGTTTGTATAGTGACAAGTTTTGCATGTATTTTAAGATGCAACACTTGCGGCTGATTAAGTGCCACATAATAGCTGCCAATCCTGCAAAAATGAAGAAGCCACAATTAATATAGTGTAATATGGCTACTCTCAGTCATGGCCCTCAGACACCGATACTTAAAGAGCGCAACGGAAGCTATATTTGATACCAGAAATTATATAATATTGGCCACTAGTTAACTTTCCTGCTACTGAAACCATATTGAATCTTCGTAACATTTAGCTTTTTTCTAATTTATGAGACATTGGTCTAAGTTTGTGCATTCATATGTAACGCGTTGGCGATACTGCAATATCATCGAACCACGAAGCATGTAATCAGAATGTGGTGCAGCTGCCCTCTCGAAGTTCGTGATGTGAGTTACCTTGGGTGATCTGGAAGTAGGTGAATACTGCAAAGAGTGGCTTATTTCTGGATATTCGTTAAGAGGAAAAGTGGTGCTGAATGAAGTATAAATTGAATTGGCCATGGAAATATGTAGTTCGTTACTCTCACACAAAGATTCCGTCCAAAGCCTTATAGTTTCTCCAATATATCATCTCACAAGAATAGTACTCCATTTAACTGAATTTACGAATGCCATGGATTCAAAATAACAGGCATAAGATTTATGTTAACTTGGATAATAATCTAAGCCCCCTTATAGTCCAAGCCTCATGGATTGAAAATCTGCGTAGCCCACATCGATTAAATTGACATGAAACATGTCCTGTCCTTAGCACACCCACACAAAGATCAGTCCTTCAATGTATTTTGGAAAGTCGTGTGAAAGACAGCCTATTTCATAAATGAAATGCCAACTTGCTAAACCCGATGATGAGATAAATTAAATTAATAAACCGAACGGATACTACTCCCCTGAATCGTATTCGCAAGAGCCACTCTGCGACAACATTCAGTATTTGGACCGTGTAGATTTCGATGCGCCAATACGGTTCGCCCGCATTTAGTAATACTGAACTGTTACATTTTGTCCAGAGTCGCCACAAGTCACACCATTTTGCACCGTGAGAAAGAACGTGTTGTCTCTAGCACAGTCACGAACCCGAATAGGAAAAAGCCACCTTTATTATCCTTCGAAATTTTCAAAAGCATGGCCAAGGGATGGTGAGCTAAGGGCCTCATTGGCCAACTGCTCACGTGCCAAAGAACCTGAAGACGCCGTAACGACAGTCGATCAGTGAGTTCAAAAAAAGAGCAAAGGTCAGTCTTACATGGTCAACATTAAACAAACTGAATCTATTAGCACGTATCCAAATACAACATATTTAACTTTGAATATAGTGAATGTTGTGAACTGATTAAAAAACCGAACTAGACTGATCTGGTTTCCTATCTTTGAATTAGTTTGTGTGTCTGTATTGTAAACCTGCACAACACAAGTGGTGTAATTGCGGAAACACTAGCTAATAAGACTAAGTCGCCAAAATTATCTCAAACTGTACAACTGTATTTGAATTAACATTTACAAAATTAATTAGAAAACGTAAAACTGTATAATAAATAAGCTGCCCGGTGAAAGTCTGTATTGTGCAGTGGTGTAGACAGTCATATGGTGCGTTATGTCACATCACATGGCTTTAAGTTCCAAACCACAAAACTAACAGCATAAAAATGCTTCATGAAATTAAAAACGAATTTTGAAAAAATAAATAATCAAAAATGTTTCCCAAAATCTGCCCTGTCATTTACGTAAGGAACTGACTAAATAAAATGCCAAACGCTAGATAACACACACGCAAATGTAACAGTGCACTCCAATAATAAGTTTGTCTGCATAAGAAATGGAATCTAAACTGATCTTTACGTAAATTGAATCCGACAATTCTGAAATGCTACGCTTTACTGTGAATGATATAACTGTGTCCTGTCAGTAATTTTAAACTGCCCCTAACAAATTTGTGTCTTTCTTTAGCAATGGGAACTTGGTACTGCTCGATAGTGATTAACATAAAAAATACAGCGCAGTAGAATAACAGCTAAATAAAAGAAATTCCTTGCGCAATGCAACCTAGCTAAGCACATTAAGCTGCATCTTTACTTTTGTGCAACTGTGTTCCACTCATTGCAATGTGGCGACAGACAATAAAAACTCAGATTTTCGTGAAGAAGCAGTGGACGAGCCTGCGTTTACTGAATGATGTAAAAGAGACTAATATTGAAAATGTATACTGAAAATCATTCTCCGACTATTACAATCATCTTTACAAAAAGAACTTCTGACTGAAAATATCACTCTACCCTGAAATTAATTATTGGAGTGGTAAAGGAATGATAAATCTATAACTTCTCAATAGGTAACTTTACTTATCAAGTCTGAGGAATAGAACAAACTAACTCGAATTAATGAAGCTAAATCCCACTACAACTTTCCGTTTTACAAACACATATTATGCACAGGCAAGCAATACAGCAACAGTGTTGCCTGTAAATCATCACGCTTCTAACGTTAATCTTTACCAGATCTTATTTCCAAAATTCAGCTTCCTCTGTATCTCGAGCTCTGTGCTCTGCAAACTATTTCCAGATCACTCGGTACTGTGACCAACACCCGACTCGCTCGCCTACGTCTCATAGAATTCCACTGCGACGACAATGCTACTGGTAGCCAAAGATCACATCGCTTGCACTCAGAAGTTCTGTGCCGTAACGTATCGACTTTTGAAAACGACTGTCTGAAATATGTCCAGAGTATAAATGTGAAGTACGACGCCTGGAATGAAAGTACGGAGCTCAACATCACATTCCTTGAGCACCAAAAATAAACTAGAAACTTTACATAGACAACTTTCAATGTGTGGAATGTATTGAAATAGTAACAAGGTAACAGAGACGCAAACCACTGTTCCCCCCTCAGCAGAATGGGTCCTACAAATGTCTGCCTAACGTATCAAGTGTAAGGAAATACATAACTCAGATTCGATACGTGAATTTACTTATGCACTTGAAGTTGACCAATTTGTGGTCTGCTGTTGTTGAGATCAGACAATCGGCTCGCCTTTCACAGTATATGCAACAGTCGAACGCGTGGATATGGTTTTCGTTTATGACGGATGTCGCAAAGTTGTTAGGACAGCGGTGTCACTGTACTCGTATGTTTAAACGTATTTGGACCTCGCCACGCAACCACAATTTGTGTCTGCAAACATTATAAAAAAAGTCAAGAAACTTAAATTTCGATCTATTAAATACCCTAACAAAAGCGAATAGGAGCTGATGATAAAAATACAGCTAACATTTCAGCAGCGATAACAAACAACCGACACGTCGCTACGACGCAGTCTAACGCTGAGTGGATCACGCAGTCTTCTGCGCTACAACGCATTTCACCCAATACACATTTCGCTGCATCGACAATTTCATGGAAATGATTTTAAAAGTCAGGTGCAATTCACCAAGTATGTCTGCAACAACATCAACCACAGAGACGATTCTATGAGATGTTCTGTTTACGTATGAAGTATCATTCACAAGCCATAGATCTTGGTAATATGGACTACTGGTCAGTTGAAAGTCATTGCTGGCTTAGAAAAGTGCAGCAACAACGATCTTAGTCACTCAAAGCATGATGCGGGTTTTACAGGTATCGTGTCTTTGCTCCCTATTTCATTGACGTGACTCAAAATGGCCACATGTATGTACAGTTCCTAATGGATGTGCTGCCGTATTTATTGCAAGAGACCTCACTGCGCGTAAGGAAATCCATGTGGTACCAAAACGGCGAATGTTCCGCCCACTCCGTACAGATACCTACAGACCTTCTTAAAGAATATTTGGAGATCGACCGACCGAGCAGTCAGGAAAACAGAGCGGCCAGCACGCTCGACAAACGTACAGGGGATGAACAAAAATATGGAAACACGACAAACACAACACACTAACATGTCTAATATGGTGTAGGATACACGTTGGCATTCTATACAGCCTCCAGTCGCCTCTAAATGGATAGATAGAGATCCTGTATGGTATTCAAGGGCGTCTTATACTGAACCATTCTTCCTACAAAACAGTGGCAAGTTCCGGTAACTGAGATAGAGGTGGATAACCATCACGTACCCTTCACTTCAGAGTACACAACAATAGCTCAGTAATATTGAGATCTGGAGACTGTAGTAGTCAGAGATGTGACAATACTATCTTGTGCTCACAATCCAATCCTGGCCGACGCAACCTGGGTAAACAGGGGCTCTGTCGTCGTGGTACAAAGCGTCACCAATGGGGAACGAACCTGATCAGTCAAAATGGTCACATGATCTTTGATAGTAACGTGACCTTGCAGAGTAATCATTGGACCTGGGAATGGCATGATATAGCTGCCCAAACCATCACTGGACATCCTCCATGTTTCGCTTTTGGGAAGTAAACCCGGCCAGAAGTTAGAAACAGTGTGTAATAAGACACGTCCGATCACATTACATTCTTCTGCAGAGACCACGGCACCATGTTCTGGTACTGATGAGTGGTTTCAGAGTTCCAGCTCGAGCAGTAGTTCCTTGCTCATCGAGCTCCCTTCGTGTTATTTTGGTCCTGACAGTGTTCGCGACTGCAACATTCAGTTCTGTAGTGATATTTGCAGCTGCCGTCCTCTTACTTTTTGTCACAATTCTCTTCAATTACCGTCCGTCACGTCCGCGTTGTATCTTAGCGGATGATGTTTCTCCGCTGTCCCTGTATGTGGTATACATCTTCGATACGATGCCTCTTGAAAAACCAAACACATCGGCTGCGATGGCAACCACCATATGAGCATCAATAATTTGCCCAAGTTCTAATTCATTTAGCTCCGACACAGATTACTCGCAAGTACACAGAACTCTGCTCTGATCAAGAGTGACACGTGCAACATATTGAGAAAATTGCACAGTGGTCGTTCGTGGTCAAATAAAACAGCGCAACTTGCAGGGCTGGCTAGCACATCCATTTATGTCCATGCGTGCATTACTCGTGGTGTTTCCATATTTTTTCCATCCCAAATATCACATCTGAACTTCTAACTGCGCGAAAATTTTACACAAGCGGTTTACAAGGAAACATGGTTGCCTCCCGAAGACGTGAATTACCCTGAAAGACGGGAGTGTGCTCCAGTAAGTCCAGATGAAACTACATATTTGTTTACATTTGGTACAGTAGGTAGGGTGAACATTTTCTGGAACTCTTCTCTTGATAGCAGGACAGTTATTAGCGGCGCAATTCTTTGTATTCGAGTTCTAAGCATTTTATATTGCCGAACACTCTTTGAAATCCCTTTCCACAGCCACAGAAAAAATTATATAGGTCCATTAAAAAATCGGTGTCATAGTTCAGCATCTACAAATTGACATACAGAGTGTTTCAAAATGAATATATCGGTGTTAAGGCTTTTTAGCATTTATTGCATAGAACTTACAGTTATAAACAATACAACAAATGCCAGAGCATCTCAAACAGTTTTGTTTGTATAACTGTGATCCAAGGGAAGAGCATGTAACCACAAAAAATGACTGAAGAACGTATTGCACGAGGGACAGTCTTTTACGCGTAGCCTCAAGAGATCAGCTCCGAAGTTTAGTGGTGAATTAGAAATTCCAGTGACCTCTGGGTGGATACTTTTAAGGAGACGCTTACAGCTAGGTGCTTATCGTTTGCAGTTGTTACAAGCCTGCAGACTACGGTTTACGGGCCATAGTTGCAAGCGAAATGTTGCTGCATAACGTTGAAAATTTTCTGGATTGTATCGTCATCAATGACGAGTCCAATTTTCACCTAAGTGAAGTCCGCCCCTGGTAGCTGAGTGGTCAGTGCGATGGAATGCCATACTTAACGGCCAGGGTTTAATTCCCGGCTGGGTCCGAGATTTTCTCCACTCAGGGACTGGGTGTTGTGTTGTCCTTATAATCATCATTTCATCCCCATCGACAAGCAAGTCGTCGAAGTGGCGTCAACTCGAAAGACTTGCACCAGGCGACCGGTCTACCCTACGGAAAGCCCTAGCCAGACAGCATTTCCATTTTATTTACCTAAGTAAAAATGTGAATACACATAATGTGATCATTTGGCGGATCAGCAAATCCTCACGAGATGGTACAGCTGCAACGAGACTCCCTTAAATGGATTTTTTCCCGAGACATATCCTGGTGGGAAGTTTGTGGGCCTTTCTTTTTCGCTGAAGCAACTGTAACTGGTGTTCATCTTAATGCGCTAGGACTATGGCTCTTTCCTCAGTTGGAGGAAGCTAAGGTTTGGCGCACAGGTATACAAATAAAACTGTTTGAGATACTGTTTCATTTGGTGTATTGTTTATAATTGTAAGTTGAATGCAGTAAATGCTACAAAGCCTTAAAACCCGTATACTCATTTTGAAACAGCCTGTATCTTGGATGACGTATCTTAGGTGTCTTCACCTCTACTGCCATGGGAAAACATCACATCCCATGTTGACGTTCTGGTTACCATTGGCGGAGAGGTACGTCCCATACTAAGTGCTACCCGCTGTTCACGGCCGTTTTTCCGCGTTATTTATATCTCACTGCGTCACATGTCCGTGTTGCCAGTACACCTTTCAGCGCTTATGTTATTTCCGTATCTCACGTTATTTCGTCGATTTCGAAGAAATCTTAACATTCGGACGTGAGAGAGTATTACCATCGTAGTGGCAGACGTTGTTGGTCGTTGTCCACTGTAACCCTAAGTACTTCCGAGCACGATTGCTGGACAGAGCTAGACCGATTCCTGCGTGCTGCATTGGCGGATTACGCCGTTACTATCGCCTCAACGCCTCCTGTTCATGCGCAGTAGTGCAGCCTCTTACTCGTTCTTCTGCCCGCCTGCCCTCAGACACATTACGGCGGCACAGTACCCGGGCGGCTGGGCAGAAAGAACTAAGATGTTCTTCGACCTTCGCACTGAAGACTTTTATCAACTTGAAAAAGTAAAGTATGTTTCGAACTGGACTGATGTGATAAAAGTAAACCACGTTGCACACACTGTGCCGGCCTGCCGGACGACGAGACCCACAACAGACTTTCTTGATCGTGAGAAGTACGCAACGCGATGACAATCGAAGACCTGTATTCAAGGTGGAAGAAGTAATCCGACACATGACCATGTTGTAACAGTTCACAAGTCCTGGGAGTGTAGGCGCGCGCTGCGTAATACAAACAGAAAAAAAATAATGACTAATATACAGCAATCTGCATTTTGAAGTAAAATTAAAAAGTGTTGCTTGTATCACGTTGAAGGCCAAAACCTCTGTTTCCGAGTTATGAGAGCGCCACGCACAGTAGGCCAGTTGAATCAGCTCATTCATTAAACAGGTCATTTGTTATACAGGGTCATTCAAAAAGAATACCACAATTTTAAAAATGTGTATTTAATGAAAGAAACATAATATAACCTTCTGTTATACATCATTACAAAGAGTATTTAAAAAGGTTTTTTTTCACTCAAAAACAAGTTCAGAGATGTTCAATATGGCCCCCTCCAGACACACGAGCAATATCAACCCGATACTCCAACTCGTTCCACACTCTCTGTAGCATATCAGGCGTAACAGTTTGGATAGCTGCTGTTATTTCTCGTTTCAAATCACCAATGGTGGCTGGGAGAGGTGGCCGAAACACCATATCCTTAACATACCCCCATAAGAAAAAATCGCAGGGGATAAGATCAGGGCTTCTTGGAGGCCAGTGATGACGTGCTCTGTCACGGGCTGCCTGGCGGCCGATCCATCGCCTCGGGTAGTTGACGTTCAGGTAGTTACGGACAGATAAGTGCCAATGTGGTGGCGCTCCATCCTGCTGAAATATGAATTGTTGTGCTTCTTGTTCGAGCTGAGGGAACAGCCAATTCTCTAACATCTCCAGATACTGTAGTCCAGTTACAGTAGCACCTTCGAAGAAAAAGGGACCAAAAACTTTATTGGCTGAAACGGCGAACAAATGTACAACTACATGAAACTTTATAGCTCCCTTAATTCGCCGACAGATAGTGCTTAGCTCTGCCTTTTGTCGTTGCAGAGATTTAAATTCCTAAAGTTGTGGTATTCTTTTTGAATCACCCTGTATTTTACCAACTGTTCTCAGTATCTCACACGATGTATTCGAAGTACTCACCTTCCACCAAAACACAGGCTTCAGTTGTCTTCTGATTGTGTTCCCAACACGCTCAAGTACACTATGCACAATGCGAACTGCCTCACGTAATTTAGTTCCACAACTCTACTAGTAAGAGTAGATGCTACACCATTAAGAGGTGTTGCAAAAGTGCCGACTTGCCAAGAAAAAAGTCACGCTCGAGTCAGAAGAATGAAACCCAAGGAAGTGGCTCATCTTTACTAACATGAGTAGCGTGCACTAAGGTTTGTTCCGGTATATTCGTTGGAATTTGCAGGCCATGTTAATGTATGGGCAGGTCGGAAAAGAGGGCCAGTGTCCACTCTGTTTGCTTTCCGGTGGGGTGGGGGTCTGCTCTGAGATGTGGAGGAGGCTCTGCCGACGACAGAGATTGAGTGCGCTGGGTGCACCCTTGCACCCTGCAGCAAATCGTGGTTAATCTCGGCACGAATGACGCCTGCCACCTGGGGTTAAAGGCCATGCTCGGTTCCTATAGGGGGCTGACTGATTTGGTGAAGATTGCTATTCTCGCCCGTGGTGTGGAAGGAGCGATCGCTTTCCGGCACCGTTTCCAGAACCGGTCTGGTCTGGGGCCGACTGGAAGCCTTAAACCAGAAGATCAGACGATTTCGTGACAACATTGGACGCGGATTTCTCGACGTCCGCTATCGGATGAAGAATTGTAGGCTCCCCGTAATATGTCAGGCGTGAACTATAAGCAGGAAGGTGCTACTAGGATAGCACAGTACGTGTGGCGTGCACATGTGGTTGTTTTTAGGATAGAGAAATCTCTCCATGGGCCAAATAAAATGTGTTCTGATCCACACAGGTTAAGATTAGTCATAGAATTTCGGAGAATGAAAATGTTGACATAGCATTAGTTTATGGAAAGGTCCTGCAACTAGTGTCGCTAATAAATGGCAACAGTCCTCACATAGGACTAGGGAGAGAAGTCTGGCTGAAACCATATGTCAATTCGAATGAAATTTTGAACTCTGATTCCAATGTGCATCTGTATAGGTTAACCGATGGTGCTGTAGACAGGAAAAAAACCGATTACATCAAGTGAGATTAGTACAGATTCCGAAAGCGGAATAATTCGGATGAAAACAAGTGTTAACGGTGGATCAAAAATCGTCATCGCGAGTGTTTATAGACCCCTGCCTCAGGACCAATAGTGAGCGTCATTTGAGAACAAACTTTGAGAATATTTCACGTTAATTTCCTGGTTATGTTGCAGCGTTAAGTGGAAATTTCAACTTACCAGCTATAGACTGGGAGATTCAAGTAATTAGGGCGCGTGGCAAAGACAGGGAATCGTTTGAAATTGTTCTAAATGCCTAATCCGAAAATTACCTTGAACAGTTAATCAGAGAACCGACTCGTGAAGGTAGAATCTTAGATGGTTCAAATGGCTGTGAGCACTATGGGACTTAACATCTGAGGTCATCAGTCCCCTAGAACTTAGAACTACTTAAACCTAACTAACCTAAGGACATCACACACATCCATGCCCGAGGCAAGATTCGAGCCTGCGACCGTAGTGGTCGCGCGGTTCCGGACTGAAGCGCAGTATTAGATCTGCTGGTGACAAACAAACCCGAACTTTTCGACTCAGTTAGCGCATAACAGGAAATCAGTGACGTTAGGCATCAATGAATTCGTCTGTAAATAGGAACACACAAAAATGTGAGAAAACCTCTCTACTTAGAAAAAGATTTCAGATTACCTGAGCCGTCAGTGCTAAAGTTTCATCTCCAGCAATATCAACGCTGAGAATCAAGGGACGAAGTTGGACTGTACCGAGCAAAGTTGTGAGGTGAGGGATGGGAAAGACACGCCATGTTTCGACAGCCGTGTTATAAAGCTGCTACGAAAGCAAAGAGAGCTTCACTGCAAATGTAAATGTACCCAAAGCATCACAAACAAAAATTGAACGGATTCAAAATTAATGTAAGGTGAGCAATGCGTGAAACGTTAAACTATTTCGAAAGTAAAATTCTGTCCACCAACTTGCTAGAAAGTCCTGGGAAATTTTAGTGCTGTGTTAAAGCAGTAAACGGACAGAAACCATATGTGGAGACACTCTGCGGCCGTAATGCACTGAAACGGATGACGACACAGAAAAGGCCGAAATACTTAATGTCTTTTGCCACATATGTTTCACAGAAGACGATCGCTCCGTAGTAGCGCCTATAAATCGTCGTACGAACGACAAAATGGCTGATATAGGAACAATTGACCACAGGGTAGAAAAGCAACTGAAATCGCTCAACACAGGGAAGGCCGCTGGGCCTGACGAAATACCAATATGATTCTACATAGAAGATGCAAAAGGACTTCCCTCTCTTATGGCAGCAGTGTACCATAAGTCTCTGAAGGAGCAAAGTGAGTCTCGTGATCAAGAAAAAGAATAGGTAATTCCTATTTTCAAGAATGCTCGTCGAACAGACGCACAAAACGACATTTCTGGAGATCGAAAATCTCTTCTGTAGGGATCTACACGGGTTACGAAAACAACGATCGTGTGAAACCTAGCTCGCTCTGTTCGTCCGGAGGCACAGAAGGCGGTAGCACAGGTACCGAGATACGAGTAGATGTGCCGTGTTCCTTGACTTCCGGAAGGCATTCGACACAGTTCCGCACCGCCACCTAATGAACAAAATACGAGCGTAAGGAAAATCAGAACAATTGTGTGATTAGACAGAAGAACTTGTAACAGACAGGACACGGCAAGTCATTCTCAATGGAAAGCAGTTCTCAGACGTAAAAGTGACATCGGGCGTAAGCCATGGGAGTGTTACAGGCCCATTACTTTTCACAATACACACCGTGGTCGGAACAGTCTGAAAAGCTTGTAAGAGTGTTGCAGGGGAGGTTACGCTGAAAAATTCCTGTTAAGATAGAAGTTCCGTTTCCGAGTTATTTAGTACTCAAGTTGGCCAATCAGATCGTTGCACGCGCAAACTCAGGCACTTGCACACGCTAAAATGTGGTAATGCACAGACATCTGTCGGTCTGTGAGTTACCGCTTGTTGAAATTCTCATTACCAGTTAAAATGTCCCTTTTTCGGGAGTGATAAATGTAAGCGATGGAGCAAAAGCTACTTTTGTTCTATTTGAGGAATCCAAACGATGAAAACATTTGGCGACACCGCTTCTCGCAAGCTGTTTGCATTTTCACGCGCGATGACCTGATCGGCTAACTTCAATGCTAAATAACTCGGAAACGGCGCAACGTATCTAACTTTCTTCCTAACAATTATTTCTCAGTACAACGTACCCTGCAACATCCCTGCAAGCTTTTCTGACTGTTTCTGACCACCCTGTATGCAAATGACAAACTTGACAACATCGGAAGTTCCCTAAGGCTTTTTGCGGATGTATTTGTTCTGTACAATAAAGTGGCAGCGCTAGAAAATTGTGTCAAAATGCAGGAAGACCTACAGAGGACCGACGCTTGATGCAGGGAGGAGCAATCGAACAAATGTAACGTTTTCCGTATACGTAGAGAGAAATTCCAATTGTTGTAAGATTACAGGGTTATAGAACAATCACCGGAAGTAGTTACTGCCATAAAATATCTAGGAGCATGCGTACGGAGCGATTTAAAGTAGAACGACCACATAAAACTAGTCATAGGAAAGGCATATGCCAAACTAAGATCCGTTGGGAGAATCCTCAGGAAAGGTAGCATGTCAACAAATGAAGTAGCGTTCAAAACCCTCGTTCGAGCTACACTTGAATATCGCTCGTTAGTAAGGCATCCGCACTCGACAGGATTGATAGCGGGAGTGCAGAAGGTGGAAAGAAGAGAAACGCGTTTCGTTCCATTTTCGACAAGTAAGCACGAAAGCGTCACTGAATCGATCAACCAACCCCAATGGCAGACGCAGCAAGAGAGGCGTTCTGCGTCGCAGTGTGGTTTCGAGAGCTTACTTCCCTAGAAGAGTCAACAAATATACTGCTTCCTCGTACGCGTTTTTATCGCAAAGACCTTGAAGATAAAATTAGAGGGACTTGAGGTCACACGGAGGTTTACCAGCAAACGTTCTTCCCACTAATCACACGCGACTGGAACAAGAGAGGTGGGAAACGACATTGGAAAACAAGGTTCCCCTCCCCCCCCTCCCCCCCACGCACCGCAAGGTGGCCTGCGCAGTATATATGTAAATATATGCGTAGATCCCCGATGGACTGCTAGGGGTATTTCGTTCTAAGCCCATACAAAATGTTGCTCAAGAAACGTCAGTAGTTTACTCTTTAAGAACGTTTGGCATCATATGAGTCCCAGTTAATGATCGATGATGCGGCTCGGAACCTCTATCGGCGTGAAGTAACTACCGTTTCATTAGGATGTAGACATCCTTCACATACTAGTTATAAATAAGTCCATTGCTCTGCAAGAGACGGCAGGCATAACTGTCCGTCTCATAATTTCGAAACCATGTATTTCCAAACCCATGTTAATAGAAGCTTCCCTTTCAGCTCTGTAGTTTTGCATCTCCGGAACCAGCATTCTGTCAATATATTGTGCTGGCGTAAGCTGTCGCCAGCACACCAGTTGGAAAAGGTGTAGCAAGAAGATCGTTAGTAGGCGCTGGATCATGCGCGCCTATCAGGAGAGAGGCCAAAGACAGACTTGCAAGCAACATGCCGCCAACGTCCTCTCGATCGCAAGTATTTAGATGGTCACCACTGACTGGAGACTCTCAGTCTCCGTCGCTAGTTCTGTCAGTCAGTCACTATCTTGTCACTAGCTCAGCCGCTCAGTCACTGGCGCACTAACTCGCACTCCAACTTTGCATCTGTCTGTACATTGCGACCAGTGTTGTGTACATAGCGGGACTTGTACTTTACCCATAGCTCAACTAGAGTTTGTAATAGCTAGAATACCGATAATGTCTGCAAGAGGACTATTACGGAAGAGCTTGTACCACAACACATGGACTCTCCGAAAGATAAGTTGCTTCCTGTTTCTGTAAATAAAGAACCCTGTTAATAGATGTGTCCAGTTGTGTTGCAGAAATAGGATACCGCCCGCCAAACAACATCCTCTCCCTTGATTCTTATGGTACAAGACTCTACATGTCGAGAGCATCATTGAATATTTGTTATCATTTTGGTACAACCAGTAATTAGAGAGGATACATGACGTTACGGGTGGTTAAAAAAAAGAAACATACGCGCTTCACTTCGAAGTTTGTTTCTATTCGGTATTGTGCACTATCTTAGGCACATAGAGATGGAATGAAAAGTTGGCTTAACGTTCAGATTAATGCGACGTAGCCAAAACAATTTTTACTGACAGAATAGCCGCCTCTGACTCAGTGCAATGTTTAAATTTAAACAAGTCGGTGTTCCTCGCTGGTGGTAAGAATGCTGATCACACGGACAGATTCACAGCGCATAGTGTTCTGCTTACCCGAACTTGCAGGCATGACTGACCACTCTCTCTTGGCACGTCAGTTCCGCCACGCTGTTTTCGGTGGGCCAAGCAGTTTCACTGAATTGGACCAGAACCGTGCCTTGTAAGAAAAATACCACATTCAGGTCGACACTCTTGTTGATCCACGTAACCCCATATGAGAGTTAGCGATGCTTATGGTGTTGGGTGCTTCATGTTACCACGATACCCTCGTCATTATGGACGAAATACTAGCTCAGCTTTCATCACGACCAGAGGAGAATCCAGCCTCTCTGGCTGATGCTTCACATGCATACTCCGTAGACAGTCCAGAAAGTAGGTTACACATTCTAAAAGATCATATCAAAGGGAATAATGTAAGGCAAACTACGATATCCGATATAAAATTTAATTTTACAAAACATATCGGACTATAAACAATTAATTTGTATGCTTACGAATGTTCTATAACATTTATCGGTGTATAGCACAAGTACAGACCGAGTCAGAAAATCATTCAAGTTGTTATTCATACTATTTATATGATTAATTTCTTCGTTTATGACATTAACGCCGCTCTTAAAACAAGCACTTTTCGTACATTCGAGAATAGATGTGAGTAGAAACATGCTGTTACTCACGAAATCCAGTTCTGTGCTGCAACAATTCCAGCAAGGATTTATTATACACTGTAGCAGTTTTTCCAGTTTATTCGTAAAAAGACTAAAAAGTGCACTCAAACTGATGCAATATTCTTTGGATACGTTCAATATAAACAAAAATAGTAAATCAAAATAGCGATCTACTTTGAATATCAGTTTTGCAAGCTATATACATTTCAGGACTGAAATAAGTATTCACAGCTATGTTAATTCACAACAATGTATTTGATTTGGAATACGAGGAGTATTCCGAAAGTGAGATCAGATTGGTCGTGAAATGGAAACCACAGTGAAAATCAAAAGTGTTTTGTTTGCAATAGTTAGCTACACTTTCTAGCAACGTCTCTACATAGTGGCCGATCCGTCTGAGACATTTGTCGTATCGTTGTACCAACTTTCCTATACCCTCGTCATAGAAGGCAACCGGCTGCACTTTTCGACGATTCTCTACGCTGATCTGCAGTTCGTTGTCTGTGCCAAAACGTTGACTTCACAGCGAGCGGTTCATGTCAGCAGAGATGAAAATCAGAGGGAGCAAAGTCTGGGTTGTATGGAGAGCGATCAAACACTTCCCACCGAAAAAACTACAGCGACATCCTCATTGCTCCTGCAGAGTGCGGCCGAGAACTGTCGTGAAGAAGAAAATACATGACAGTTATGTTGTGTGGCTGCATCAAATCAGGCGAAATCTCTCACTGGCACTCATACTTGGTGGGACACACTGTTTTCTAGGCATCTCTGCGTGCTCACTGTGCACTCAGAACTGCTGTCCAACACACCAATGCAAAAGTTTATCGATTTTCACTGTAGTTTCCATTTCACGACCGATCGGACCTTACTTTTGGAATATGCCTCGTATAATACCACAGATAAAGACCGGAACTGCAGTTTTAATTGTCTGACGATTCCAGAGTGTCTGTTTATGTTGGAATCTCTGGTGAGGTAATATGAGGTGCAACAGTTAAGTAATGAGACTGATTTTCTTTGCAAGATGTGGCAAGCTTCCAGGCTTGCGTAGACACAATATGTTCGACCTTATTATGTAAGCTGCTTCTAGTCCAAGCGGCACATCGATGCAACCGCTCAGTCGTGAGTTGTGCTGTAATAAGTTAACACGTGTTTATGTCTCTCGTCACGGAAATGGAGCCGCATAATATTGCGGAATGATATGCCATTTCTTTTTGCGTTAAATTGGGTGAAAACGCGATGACAACTTACGGTAAGCTTCAGAAGGCTTTTGGAAAGGAGGTTATGTCAAGAGCTCAAGTTTTTTGTGTCATAAAATGTTTAGTGAAGCAGAACGAATGTTGAAGACCGCAGTGGACGACCATCAGCCTCACGGACCTTATTTTATTCCATGGGAATTGTTCATAACGAGTGGGTGCCTCCTGGACAAACAGTTAACCAATATTACTACAAAGAAATTTTAGAAAGATTTCGTAAAAGAGTTCTTCGTGTCTGTGCCAACATTGCCGATAAATGGATTCTGCATCACGATAATGCGCCATCCCATACTGCTCTGTCAGTACAGCAGTTTTTAACCTCAAAACAATTTTCAGTACTACCACAGCCACCTTATTCACCAGATATCGCTCCGTGCAACTTTTTTCTATTTCCAAGAGCCAAAACAGCAGTCAAGGGACACCATTTTCAAACAGCACGAGATGTCCAAACGCTGTGACGAGGGTCTTGGAGAATATTACAGAAGATGAGTTCCAGAAATGTTACCATCAATGACAGAAGCGCTGGAAAAAGTGTGTCCAATCAGAAGGGAACTTCTTTGAAGGAGACAACACTAAACTTGACTAAAACGGTAAGCAACATTTTATTTCACATCAGTCTTATTACTTTATAGTCTCACCTCCTAAGTAGCAGTAACAATTGTTCACGAGAAACCAACTGGATTCAGTCCAGTATTGTCTACACATTGTCACAGCTGGTATATACTAACTGAGTGTCACGCATTTGTCAAAGAAGTGGAGTGTCTGTAAAGATGACGTTTGGCGTATGTCAAATAAGGCATAGACAAGATGGCGGAATGATGTGTGATACGTTGGACTTGATTGAAGCGGCAGGAACTGTTCGCGTTCTGAAATTATAATTTGTGTTATTTCATGCTTTATAAAAAGTCTGTGGACCTCATGTTAATCCTTGGACAACGAGAACCCGACTAAAGCTTTCAGAAAAACCTTAGTTAAATATTGTAAATATTAAAATTGAGGTACTTCCACAAATTGCTGACATGTGCTACATATATGCTGATGACGTATGTAGAGGGCATAAAATGTAGTTTTAAACAATGATTTGCCAAATATCTAGAGGAGAGAATCCTTATTCAACACGTTGTCTCACCCTAAGATCACTGCGCAACAGTAGTGGCATATTGTCAGAAGAAGGTAGCTACATCTTTTCGAGGTTTGCTGCAGAGACATTTCAGCTGGGGTACGGTTACAAGCGCGTCGCATTGTTGAAGTGAAGAGGCGCGGCAACTGGAAACGGGCTCCGAAGTTGATGTACGCTGGACAGCACTATTTTTGAGGACAAAATGTTTAAATTGCACATAGATTCATCTTCAAATTGTGGCGATATGTGGACCAAATGAAATTTCGGGTCCAGCCGCAGTGAAATGGAACCAACAATTTGACCAAGGTCGCACAGGCGTGGGTGATGCTGATCAAGATGTCCACATCTTCCTCCATGGGATTTCTATCTTTTCAGCAAGCTGAAAGAACATCTGGGACGGGGTGGGGTGGTAAGACTTTTCCAACGATGACAACGTTCACACAGCGTTCCTCGAATGGCTCCAAGATCAAGGAGTGCATATCTGTCGCCGAGGAACTGAACTATTGGTGGAACATTCCAGCCGTTCTTCACAAAGATTGGGTGACTATGTTGAAAATGGTGTCCTGAATCTGACTCATCTTGAAGTGTACTGCAGCATTCAGTATAAGTTGCTTCGCCTACTATAATAATGAGTACCTCGTAAAAGCAGTGGCGCCCGACGAAGAGGTGGACGATTTGGTTCAGTTCTTGATGGCTGAAGAAATTTTCCATCATCAGAATTTTGTCAGTGCAGTGTCTTACATGGTGACAGCATAAAACACTATTGATGTCAATTCGTATGTGATAATCAGGGCATTTCTAAGCACTTGTAGCAACCGTCAATAATGGATTCCTAGGATGAAAATAGCACAGTCTCTTCTTAGGTTTATATACAAATCGCAGTTGTAGCGAAATCCAGGAAGACCTGCGGAGAATCATCGCTTGGTGTAGGGATTAGTAGTTGACTCTCAACATAAACAAATATAGCGGACTGCGCACAAGTGGGTGGAAAGATGCGTTGCAGTATCATTACACGACTGTCGAACAACCACTGGAAGCAGTATATCCACTAAATATCTGAATATATGAGAATGATCGGTTGAAAGTTCAACGACCACGTAAAATTAATTGTAAGAAATGAAGGTGTCAGATTGAGATTCTGAGTGGGTACAACAAAAGTAAAGCTACTCGCAGAGGTCCAGCGCGGGCTGTAATTATCGTGTAGCAGCAAACTTGCTAGATATTCTAATACATTAATGGTGGAAGCGATTTATGCTGAAAAAATCTAGTTTCAATTTTGGCTACCAGGTGCAAATTTGCCGCTGTGAATGCAAGGAAAACGTATAAAATGTTTCCATATGTAATGTATTAGGAATCGTATGTCAGGACAAAAGGTCAAATACGTGAGAAAGGCATAATGTTGATTTTATTATTAACCGTTGCTTACATAGTTCAACATGAGCATTGGAGACGTCTGCGAGACGCCGTACAGCGCCAGATTTGCATCTGGTGGCCAAAATTGGAATTACTTTTTTCCAGTGTAAAATGGTTCCGCATTAACTCATTAGCATATCTACCAAGTTTCGATGCCATGCGATAATTACAGCCCACAGTGGACCTTCGACTCCGGTCGCAGGTTCGCATCCTGCCTCGGGCATGGATGTGTGTGATGTGCTTAGGTTAGTTAGGTTTAATTAGTTCTAGGTTCTAGGCGACTGATGACCTCAGCAGTTAAGTCGCATAGTGCTCAGAGCCATTTGAATCATTTTGGACCTTCGAGAATAGCTACACTTAAATTGTAACCACTCAGTACACTGAAAGAATGATTGATAGAGTAAATAGAGACGATTTTAAAAAGATCATCTCCTTTCATCACACTTTCATTTAATAAGCATCAAAGCATCTCGGAGAAAACGTTCATCCAACTCTTGTGGCAGACTTACAAGAGAGATTTAAGATTAATATTCCAAGAGCTAACATCCCTAGAAGAGTCAGTGAGATTCCAGTTTACACTTTCCATGAAGTATTCGTGAAATGGGAAATAGACATTGGTAGACACTCTTTGACACACGCCATAAAGTGGCTTGAGGAGTATAGGTTCAGCTATAGTGATCTACAATGCGTTGGTAGTGAGCTATAGACAATGAACAAACTGTAGAACCAAGCATTCCTACCAGAATGTGCTTGGCGATACATTTGTTGTGAAAAAACATGTGATATGAAACAAACGTCCCTCTGTATCGAATAAACAAATGATGCCTGTAGGTAGTCCTTTGGAGAGATTCTGGTATACATTGGGGATGATACAATTCCTCAGTGGTATCAAGCAGTGAACGGTGAAACATGACGAGAAAGCCATTGCGTGTGAAACATGACGAATTATTCAAACCAAGGGCAAGGCTACATGATGTTCACAGATGACCATGCAAATGACAATATATCTAAAGCAGCAGGCCGGCCGCTGTGGCTGAGCGGTTCTAGGTCCTTCAGTCCGGAACCGCGCTGCTGCTACGGTCGCAAGTTCGAATCCTGCCTCGGGCATGGATGTGTGTGATGTCCTTAGGTTAGTTAGGTTTAAGTAATTGTAAGTCTATGGGACTGATGATCTCAGATGTTAAGTCCCATAGTGCTCAGAGCCATTCTGGACCTAAAGCAGCACACTTGTATCGGCAGCATTTTGTTTACGGACAGCAACCACTGCATTCAAGAAACGTATAGGGGCCGCACATTTGTAAGTCCTTTGGAGGTTTAGTAGCGCTACTGGGTAAGAGCGAGTCGCGAAATGCAAAGTCCTACATGATGCTGGCAGGAAGCGACCACCACAGATTGGGCTCACTGTAGCGACGTCGAAATAGTACCGGCCTGAGTGGGAGGCAGGAGTACAATCCTGTTCCCAACACCCACATTTTCACATTTTGCATGTAATGTACAGGAAGTGTACTCGTTACTTTCGGATATACACACCATGATGAGTCCTTTTCCTTTCGAGATTTAAATAATATTAACAATTCCTTCTCCTCTTCAATCTTCACCTTCTCTTTCTCGCTTTTCCTCCACTTTCTCCTTCTCTTCTTGTCCTTCTGCTTCAGCTTTTCCTTCTCCCTCTCTCTTTCTGCTTCTATTTCTCCTCTTGTTTCCCCACCTTCTTTTATTCTTCACAGTTTCGTGTTTCTACTGTTTACACTTACCTTCATCCTGCTCATCTTACTTTCTTCTTTCGTTCTGTTGTTATTATTATTCTCCTCTTCTTTGTTTTAAATTTATCTTCGTCTCCTTCTTACCCATTCCTGTTTTCCATGGTGTAATGTTTCTAGCTACGAGACGTAAGCAATGACTGTATTAATAGCCGCTAAATAGAGTATCCAATTCGCTCCTGTCCTTTAAGATGCTGTGTCGAAGGTTATGAATTAACTCAGAAGTTGCATGCAACAGCCTTTCATCTCCTTTCTTAGCCAGCATAACACTTGCTTTTGAATGAACTATCTGTAGGCTAAATGATGCCGCTCATAACAATATATAGATAACGGTCGTGAACCACAGTTACTACAGTGACCATTACTAAAAAAATTCTGTTTGCGATTTCAGTCATGTAGTTAAGCTACAGGAGAAGAGCCACACTTAGTAGATTACGAAATGAACTGCCACGCTACTGCCTAAGTGATCTGTTAGAAGTACAGAGAGAAGTGACAGCAAATACCGCACTGTAATGATAGATGCTAGAGCGTCGCAGGTAGGAGTTAACACGGGCAAATCCAAGAGCGTGCGGTTTCCACAAGAAACGTTCCTCGCTACAGAGACTGTATCTCAGGGGAAAAGAAAAAGAAAATGCGCAGCGGCTGGAAGACAGAGTAACGAACTCGCAGACAACAGCGGGCCGCGGGACGAGATCCACGTCGTCCGCCCCCGGAAAGCAAAAGCATGAAGACCATTTTATACACCGCGGCAGCCATCAGCACGTTCCTCCGGTGGACCGCAGACACCCGGACACCGGACGCAAAAACGCTGCGCTCACCGACCGCCGAATTCTGCCCGGGCGAGACGTTCCGTTTCGCTCCGTAAATCAACAGAGCGTCGCACAGCAACAGCCGGCCATCGCAAGAACCAACAAACCAGAGCGAGCTTTTCGCCCCCCCCCCCCTCCCTCGGCCTTCCTCCCTCCTTCTCCATCACTCTCGCCCCACCGGGGAAGCCGAAATTTTATTTCGACGTCGCCTGGCGCGACTTTACTTTTTTTCCGAAATCCAGCTGGGACCGCCCCGGTCCCCTCCTACGGCATAATGGTACGTTGCACAGTAATGACATACGCCTAAGAGTCCTCGAGGCAATTTGAGTAAAGGGTCTTCTGCGGTGCGGTAATAGCGATAAAAGGTGCAGGCCGTGTAAAAAAGGACGCAGGAGGCGGGTGACCGCTGCTCGGGCGTACACACCTGTCCCCGGATGCCACCAGCGCCACAGCACGAGTCCGGGCTCAAAAGGAAGGGGGGGAGAGAACACCAGGCGTCCGGGAGGAAGACAGCGACCTGCAGCAGCGTTAACACTAATTTACGCATCTGAACGTCTACAGACAAGTGAGCTATTTGTGACGAGTTAGTATATGATTTACAGTTTAAAATGTAAATGTCGTGTTACTAGGGCCTCCCGTCGGGTAGACCGTTCGCCGGGTGCAAGTCTTTCGATTTGTCGCCACTTCGGCGACTTGCGCGTCGATGGGGATGAAATGAGGATGACTAGGACAACGCCCAGTCCCTGAGTGGAGAGAACGTCCGACCCAGCCGAGAATCGAACCCGGGCCCAGAGGATTGACAATCCGTAACGCTGACCATTCAGCTACGGGGGCGGACATTCAAAGATTATGAAATTCCTTCAAAAAATGATCTATTTGACGCATAATCAACCACGTTACAGACAATATCGTTCTTGTGAAACATAAGTTCAACTGGTTCAAATGGCTCTGAGCACTATGCGACTTAACTTCTGAGGTCATCAGTTGCCTAGAACTTAGAACTAATTAAACCTAACTAACCTGAGGACATCACACTCATCCATGCCCGAGGCAGGATTCGAACCTGCGACCGTAGCGGTAGCTCGGTTCCAGACTGTAGCGCCTAAAACGGCACGGCCACTCCGGCCGGCGCAACATAAGTGGCTTTTTATTCGCACGAAGTAATGAGCAGGGGAGCGAGGGGCTTGTTGTAACAGGGGTAAGTAGTAACATGCTCTTTTCACTAGGATCTTAAACTTTATTAGCGTATTTCTTTGACTCGATTTGACCTATAAACCGCGCCGCATCATATTGCCGTAGCCAGTGTCCCGCCGGCCGGCGCCGTGAGCGGAAGTGTGCACGCGCTTTACTTTTGCCAGGTAATATAAAATTGTACTGTAGTAACATTTTGGTTTGCGTCAATATTATCGGCTAATTGCAAACTTTCTATATCTTATTTACATTCAAATTTATCTGCCTCTGATAATGTGTAACAGTTTTCCAGATTGCTAAATTGTTTAAATAGTTATCTTGATAAATGTTAAAAATCATACCGTGGGCTTAGTTGTAACAAAATCCCGGGGCTTGTTGTAACGTGTTACAACATGCCCCACGTTATTATCTAGATACCTACTTTTTTTTTCCTTTCTTCTAGAATGAGGGTGTATAATTTGCAATCTTTACACGTAGGAGTGTACGTCCTTTTAAAAATTACATAAATAGGGCACAGACAGCATGGATGCACAACAATCCGGGGAAAACTATGACAATATTTGACATCCCAGGTATTGTGAAAGACTCGTTACCGCTTGCCTTAAACCCTGCTAATATTATGAGTGGATGTGTAACCTCTGGCGTGTGGCCTTTGAATGCTGATATTTTCCAAGACTCCGACTTTGCGCCATCTTATGTTACTTATCGTCCAGAATCTACACAAGAGCCACAGAAAATTTATCATTGAATCTTGAAAATCCAGAACTATTAGATTCTGCCCCTGAATTAGATATCAGCACCACGGAAATTATAAGGCAAATCGAAACTGCGAACGAACCAACTCCGAGTTGCTCCAGGCTACAAAAACCTGTTTCGCCATCGAAGATTAGACCTCTAGCAAAGGCGCCACCAAGAAAACTAATACAAATAGGAAAACTAATACAAATAGCAGACGCAAAAGAAAATCTAAAGTATTGACGGACACTCCTGAAATAGAAGCTTTACAAAAGGCATATGAGGAAAAGATGAAGAAAAAACGGAAAAAAGAAGACAAAATTAAAGGAAAAGGTAAAGGAAAGCGGAAGGGGAAAGGCAAAGGTAAATCAAGAAAACATAAAACCGGAGTGGACAGAGTTAAAAAAAAGATTTTATGTTCAAATTCAGAATCTGAATCAGAAGAGTGGTATTGTCTGGTGTGTGGTGACGCTTACACAGATTCAAATAAAGAAGACTGGGTCGAGTGTTGCATTTGTAAGATGAGGGCACATGTAGGATGTGTTACAGGAGACACTATATATTTTATTTGTATTAATTGTAGCTCAGATGAAGACTGAATTTAATTATAATGAAACTCACCAAATGTTGATTCCTATGTAAGTGCAATACTTTGTTAGATAGATATTAAAAAGAGATAATTACGAAGCATACCTTAGATATAAATAATTTAATTACTTACTGTGACTGAAAAGTGCCATGATGATTATAAGTAGTGTTTAACTAAATAAAACTGTTCATTACTTAAGTTTTAGATGTTGATTACTTCAAAAGTGTATTTAAGTTCATTTTTGATAAGAATTACATAATACCTACTTTAGAAAGATGTCACTTGTGTTAACAATAAACAAAGAATAAATGATTAAAGGTATTATTGTTGTTGCTTTTTTGTCGTTGCTACTTGCCCCGGTAGACGTTACAACTTGCCCCAAGCACGAGGTAAGTTGTAACACCGCACTTCTTCTAGCAAATAATTGGTTGTAAAATAATGACCAATAGTTATGGTATTATTTTTACTTGATTTGGTAGAGGAAGAGTTACAGTATCCATCCATCTTTATTTAGTAGCAATTTCATCAATGGATCTCAAGACATACTAGTTTTCATGAAAACTCTTACAACAAGCCCCTCGCTCCCCTACTATCGACAGAGGGTTTCAAATTCATTCCATATTTCCATACATCCAGCAGGTTTCTGACACTGATCCTCACAAGCGCGTTTGTAATCAAATCTCCTGCTATGAAGTATGTCTACATTGTGCGACTGGATTCATAATTTCCTGTCGTAGTAACTGATGGGAAATCATCTCGAGAAGCCGAAGCTGTATCTGTAGTTTCGAAAGAAAACTACACAGGCCCGTTGCTGTACTCAATCTATATAAACGATTTAATACACGATCTGAGCACCCATCTTAGATTGTTTGTAGATGATACTATCATTTGCCGTCCAGTAAAGTCATCAGAAGGTCAAAACAAACTGCCAAATGATGTATACAAGATACCTATATGGCGTAAAAAGTAAAAACTCGCCTTAAACAATGAACAGTGTGAGGTCCTCCACATGAGCACTAAAAATGTATCAAAATTTCGATTACATGATGTCTCACACGAATATAAAAGTTTTTGATTCAGTTAAATGCTTAAGGATTAAAGTTACGAAGAACTTACAGTGGAAGCGTTACGTAGAAAATGTTGTACGGCAGCCGAACCAAACACGGCGTTTTGTTAGCAGAACAATTAGAAGATGCAATAGATCTACTAAAGCGACTGACTAAACTTCGGTTATACACCCTGTTCCGAAATACTGCTGCACTGCATGGGATCCTTTATAGGCAGAATTGATGAAGAACATCAGAAAAATTCACAGAAAGGCAGATAGTTTTGTAGTATCGCGAAATGGGAGAAAGAGTCTCACATGATAAGCGGGTTGGGGTGGCAATCATTAAACCAACGTCATTTTCCGTTTTATCGGATCTAGCATGGAACGATTTAGGTGTTCATTTTTTCCCACGTACCATTCGAGAATGGGACTGTAGAGAAATAGTCTGAAAGTGGTTTCATGAACACTTAAGTTTGAATTGCGGAGTAATCACGTTGAATTAGAATGCTCCAGTCCCCCCGAGGACAAGCGGTCCCATGGAGCCCAAATGAGAATAAATTAAAATGGAAACACACAGTGGAATATACACTGCCTGGCGTTGCGGGTACATGACGCTCTAAGAAATGTACATAAGCATAATCAATCAAGAGACGATACCGGCAGCAAATAGGTAAATCTACTGACGTATGGCTAGATTGAACAATACTGCGGACCACATGCATGCGTGGTATCTTCCCTGACGGCGACGGCGTCGTCACAAGGCGATAATCGTGACACAGTTGTTTGAGGAGCAAAGCAGTGAACTGATGTTCGAGTCTTGGCCATCAGATTCTCTTGATCTGGACCCGCTGAAATATATCTGGGCGCTACCTGGTGCCAACCCAGTGCCCACAAATCACGGGGGCCTAATTTACGGGAGCTGGGTGACTTGTCCGCAGACATCTGGCGCTACATATCTCGGGAAACCTACCAAGTACTTGTCGTATCCATGGTACGCACATATTGCCTTCCTGAGATATACCACCACGTTATTAAGCAGGAGGTCGTATCGTTTTGGCACATCAACGGGTGTTCTAACATTCAGGCAACATACTTGTCTGAAACCAAGGCAGATTTACGTTACCCGTAGCATGGCATAGACAATATACTTAGCGCTTAGTGTAGAATGCGAGTAAACGGCAAGAAAGGGTAAGAAGAATGTGATGCACATTGGTAGGGAGATAGATATAGTAGGAGAAGAAGCGAAAGGAGGCTCCTGTCTAGCAAAAAAGCTGACACAAGAAAAGGAAGCGAGAACGTTATCAGTACTTGCTGGCACTGGATAAGACAGCTTCTTCAGCAAAAGACCTCTACTAATATCAGACACAGGATGTTCGAAAAAGAATGTACTTTTTTTAAAACAAATATGTTCTCGGGCCTCCCGATGTGATGTTAGAATGGTTTATACAGGGCGATTCAGCTGCTCCTAAAGCTGTCATTTTGTGTCAATGTCATATCTGGCCTTCAAACCCACGTAATGTCATATCTGGCCTTCATATCCACGGGCAAGATTTTATTGTTCTCTCACTCGCTGTGTGCATAAGTTCTACAGAGAAAACGTGACTTTTTTGTAGAAAAGTTAACGCAGTTATATTTTGTACCGGGATACCTTTTCGCTAAGATCCGCAGTTTTCGAATTATTCTAGAAAAACGTACGAAAGCGACGTCAAACGCGTACCCATTCCCACACCCAGCCCCCACCGGTTAGGATTTCTAGTGTGTTGTTCATGACACTCTATCCTTCCACCGTGCAGAAAATTAGGACTACACAAATTATTTCCCACATTCGACCGTTTTTGGTGTCCATTGACTGGTTTTATTACATCACGGGCTTAGTCGAGCGCGTGCAGATTGTAAAACTGATGTTTCTGTAAATTTTACCTCACAATGCTATGGACATTAACGGCAAAAATGAACAATTACATCGCTGCATTCGTCAGGCTATCTGACCAAAAAACTACTGTGCTTGTAGGGGTTAAGTTTGGATCGAATTGTCAACGTAATTAGTTTTAGCCTAACATTTTCAAAAGTCATTTTTCCTTCATTTTAATCTCGGGCACGTTTGAACTATGAACGTTAAAGAAACAGCCGAATATGCTGGTGTCATAGTAGACCAATCAATAGAGACCACAAAAGGTCGATTATGGGGAATAGTTCGTGTAGATGGAAATTTTTGTACAGTGGTAGCAAGGAGTGCCACGAGCAACGTTCTAGGAATCCTGACTGGTGGGGCATGAGTGTAGTGGTGGAGGTGCGTTTAAAGGTCACTTGTACGCTTTTCTTGAATAACTCGAAAACCGTGGCCTCCAGTAAAATCGTATCCCTGTAAAAAATTTAATCATATTAAATTTCCCACAAAAAGTCCTGTTATTTTTTTCCGTAGGACTAATGGTTTGCTCGTGGCGATCAAGAGATCATGAAAATCTCACTCTTGGGTTTGAAGGCCTGATTTAACATTGCGGGTTGCATAAAACGACAGCCGTAGCGGCAGCTGAATCACCCTGTAACAAAAAGGAAGCCAATGTATCGAAATTGTTTTACATGCCTTCAGTGCTTGATATGTGCAATTTTAGGTGCCAAAACATACCTCTTTAATTATAGCCTCTCTGCTTACCCCCACCCACCCCCCAGGCATAAAAATCATAACGCCCAACGTGACACGACAGATATCTAGTCGATCGCCCATTTCCTCGCATAGTCTAATCAACATGTCTCTTGTAGCAACGGCAAATGCTTTTGTAATCTGCTCTCACAGCCCCGTCAGATCTCGAGGCAGTGGGTCGGCAAAGACCACGTCTCTGACAAAGCCCCATAAAAGGATATGGTGGTATCATGTCTGGAGACCTCGTGACCATCTAAAGAACGCATCATCATTAGAATCAGTGCGACGTATTCAACACTGTGGAGATATTCGTTGAGATATCCTCCCACGTTTTTATGGAAGTGAGGTGGAGCTCCATCCTGTTGGAAGTTCAAATCTCGCGAATCTTCTTCAAATTTCCTTATCAGTCACATCTGGAGCTTATCAAAATACAAGTGTCCCATTAAAGTCTTCCTTGATGATGCTATAAACTCTCAGGGATGACAGAGAATGATAAATGTATCAATTTGAGTTAAGGGACTCTGGTCCGGAAACGAAGAAGTCGAAAGTTAGGAGCGGAAATCGTTCTGATACCTCTTACAGTGGACTACATATACCGTTACTTTTGTTGTTAAGATGGCAGCGCAGGTAACTTTCAGAGGTGGCAGTAAGCACCAAAACAAGAAAAAAGAAGTCCAGTAAACATGTCCTGTAAAATGGATACCTTAAAAGATATGAGCACTTGTTCATCCTCGCTACTGTGGAACATATCTTCTCTATTGAAGTTTGACGGTATAATTTTGAAACATCCTGTATATATATTGCTTGTAGTAGTCTTCCATACTGACTGACATGTACTTAAACTTATTATTTACAAATATATTAAATTCTTAATTGCACTTTTTACTCTGTTTCTGCATCAACTTCCAAATGTGATACCATTTCAAGTTAATCTCCAATATTTTTGTACTAATTTCATTTTATTCGATTGTCAGTTTAATTGAAACTGTTCTGAAGTTTTATCACATGCCCATATTTTCTCCTGCTGAATGTGACTCTTTGCTCGTGTTGCGTACCAACCTCTTTCGCATCATAAACGCACAACACACACACAATTAAGTCGATGTATAGCCTTATTGTTTTCTGGTACGTTCCATTTACTGAGTAGCTTAGAAATTTTCAATTTTGTTTCTGTAAAAGATGACATATGAAATTTACTGTTTTTTTTTTTTTACCTCACACTCCATATGCAATATCTTTCCCAAAGTAGTTCGCCAGTACTGTATCCTGTTTTATGACGATATAAATGGTGGCCTTGTAAGGTGAAAACTGGTTGACTAAATAAACAAATACTACAGAGTATCCAAGTACTTGTTCCTATAAATCGACCATTGAGAAATAGTGCATGACCTCATGAACAGTTCGAGTATATAGTTAGTTTTTCATTTTCGGAAAGAAGTATAGCATGTTTATTTAATCTTGTCGCAGCGTATGTATAACACAGCTCTTGTTCCGCATTTTTTCTGAGTAGCACGGTAATAAAACACACAAAGTCACTTTTATTCGTTTCAAATTTGAAGGCTGACAGCCGGGCAACTAAATGTGTTTACGCACACACACACGAACCTCACACTCACGCACACTGCTAAGGTTTCCATCGCGTGTCCACAGTTACCGATTAGTACCCCGAATTTTATTGTTATATGGCGTGCCGGTAGCTGGTTGCTATTTAGGAACGAATCTGTTTATGACCCATGATGGGCTCACGGGAAGAGTCTAACATAATACGCGGCAAGGGCCTTCTGTCGGCGAAGGTTTTCTCTTTATATTAGCTTTGTGGCGGAGCGCCTGTAGGGTGCAATTTCTATACAAATCGCTGCCTTCTGACGACGAGAGTAAGACTGTAAATATGTACTGGATATTTTAATGGCTGTTCTGCCTCATTAACAGTAACTATTTTAATTGTGTTCACATGGAACGAGCTACCGTAGTGGCAAGACATTGGATACACGTTCGGGAGAACGACAGTTCGAATCTCTGTTAGCAATCCTGTTTTATATTTTTTTAGTTTCTCTGAAGGGCTTAAAGCTAATGCCGGAAAGGACGCGGCCGATTTTCTTCCCCATCTGTCCCCAATCCGAGCTACAGCCTTCTACAAAAAAGGTAGCAGAAACGATCTGAAAAACTATCGCCCAATCTCGTTCACGTCCTCCTCTTATAGAACCCTAAAACATTCTGGGTTGGTGCGTAAGTTTGTTGCGTTTTCCTCTAAGTTTAATAAACACAGCATATACACAAAACAGAGACTTTGGTCATCAATAATATATTCTCCTTCACTATTTACAACAGTCTGCCAACGCTGGGTTAACGTTTTGATTCCACAACTGTAAAAATCACTTGGTTTTGAAGCCAAGAACTCATGAGCCATATTCGGAGCGTATTTTCATACGGAAAAGAAGTTCTTTGAAGGTTGTTCGACAGAGAGTGGGAAAGGTGAAAATCTGAGGGCCCATATCAGTAGGATAAGTTGGGTATGGAATGACTTCCCAACCCAACTCCAGAATAATGTTTTTTAGCCAGTCTAGCAGAATGCGGGCGGGCATTATATGGAGTAGCGTTACTTCACGTAGTCTTCCTGGTCGCCGTTCTTGGATTCTCAGTTGTTGACAATAAATGTCGGCAGTGATGGTTACATCCTGTGGAAGCAGTTCATCGTACACCAATACCCTCGAAATTCCACTAGATGCTTAACATTATCCTTTGTGGTTGCCCGCAGGTCTTCGTACAGAGAGTTACTGCTTTGTTTGGGCTCAACCACTTCCTTCTATGTGAGCATAATGTTGCGGCCACATGTAGTAAGCGTTGCTTCACGCAGTGGAGAATGGCAAAACAGAGGCTCGCCGGCGATCGAGGCGTTGCGAAGTAAGCGCGGCACAGATAGTCTTGCTGACAGTTGCAGTCTATCAACAAGCTGACGCAAGGACGCACAGAGACCGAGCGCCGAGCGAAGCCTGGAGAGTGCTGAGTAAGGAGAAGTGAGGCCAGCACGCTAAGTTAAGCTGCAATGTACTGCGGGAATAATAACAAAAAGCTACCACCGAGGGTAAAAACGTCCTCCTGCCGGATGTAAATAATGGAGCGCAGGCAGCAACAGACAGAAGCCGTTAGGAAGCAGTTCGGATCTGAGAAAGGACGTGGTCCGTGTCCGAATGTTCAATCTTCGTAGGTGACGATTCCGGCAGTCTGTTCCAGCTCGCAGGAGTCATCCGTTCACCGCCAGATGTCAACTTCAGCTCTGGAGATCGGCCCGAATTCGGTAGGCACCATGGCTGACTAACTACAGCGAGAACTTCCAGCAGGACCGGCCGCAGCGCGGTCTTGGTCACAGGCGCCGCCGGGGACTGACGCCCGGACTTCATGGCAACCCGGCCCCTCGGCGCGTGGTCCGTCCATGACGGGACCTCACGGACATCGCGACTGACGGCTTCCCAGCTGCCAGTGCAGCAGGCGTCGGCAGCTGACCTCACGGCAACAAGTTCATCTCAACCACAGGGCATCCTGGCTTCAGCGGAGCTCTGGTGGCCTGAGGCTCCCGAGTGCAGCAGCGGCGCACGTTGCGCGCATTGTCGGAGAAATCTACACGGCAGCAACCAGGCGGAGGGATCTGCAGGGCTGGGCAGTGACGACGAGGGAGAAATTATAAAGAAAGTTCAATAAATAATTGTAAAACCACGCCGTCTCAGTCTTTGGCGCAGCCACTGTGTCTGCTGCTAACAAGAACTACAGAAGGCGTAACAAGTATTGAGAAGTCGTAACAATAAAGACGCCATTTCTCGTCACCAGTGACGACACAGGATAGGAATGGTCAGTGCCGTTCACGAGCCAACTGATGACGAGCAAGCAGAGTTGCGCATATGGCCACCCGCTGTTTTCTTTCTTTTTTAAAGAAAAAAATTTTGGTTTTGAGCGTGTGGCACCCACTAAGCCCCATTTTTGAATCTTCCCCATTTCCTGAAAATGACTTATGACGGTGAAATGATCACAGTTCATCGCATCTGCCAGTTCTCGATTACAGTGACGTGGATCGTTGTGGTTTAATGCGTTTAAACGAGCTTCATCAAACCTCGAAGATCTTCCTGGACGTGGAGAGTCGCTAATGTCAAAAAGATCCTCCTTAAAGAGAGAAAATCGTTTTCTTACCATGCTCTGTCCAATGGCATTATCCCCTTAGACGGCCCGAAAGTTTCTGTCTGCCTCTACTGGTATCTCCCCCTACTGACCTCAACAAAAGAATATGTCGAAAAGATTCCGATTTCTCCACTTGGTACTCCATTTTCTAACGACCACAGCACCAATCATTATCTCCAAATGACAAAGTGACAATATGTAAATTCAAATAGCAACAGTGAACTACAAATAAAGATACGACACTCGAGAAATAAACCCATAGTTACTGAAATACCAACATGCAAAACGAAAATGCTACGAATTTATGCACCAATCTAATACTGAGAGTTGAAACGTTGTGAAATAACCGAATAGAATGACCACCTTCATGTCAATCAACAAGGATTGTGGAAGCATCGGTAACGCGGAGCCCAACACTTGCATTTCTCACATCGTAGCTTTAAAGAGATGTAGACGCAATATTTCTTGTCATTCGATAAGCATTTGATTCGTTACAGGCCAATGCTTATTAAAGTACAAAATATGGCGTATGAATCGGGATTAGTAATTCGATTGAGAATTTCGTGGTAGTACGGATGCAGTATGTTAACGTGGATGGGAAATCATGAATAAACTACTTCAGGTGTGCTCTACAAATTTCATTGAGACTCTCCTCATGTTGTATGTTAATTACCGGACAGAATTCTTACATAGGATCCAGTTATCTACATCGTCGTACCGTCTGTAAAAACCTCCATAAATATGAAGTCATATCTTAATAAAATTTCAAATTGGCGTAAAGATTGCGGATTCACTTTAAATTTTAGTGAAAGTAAAACCATGCTCGCTACGGTTGCAGGTTCGAATCCTGCCTCGGGCATGGATGTGTGTGATGTCCTTAGGTTAGTTAGGTTTAAGTAGTTCTAAGTACTAGGGGACTGATGACCTCAGCAGTTAAGTCCCATAGTGCTCAGAGCCATTTGAACCAAAACCATGCTCTTAAAGAAAGGCAAGGGCAGTGAGTCATATGTGGAATGCCTCAACTCCTACAAATACCTGGCTATAGCACTTTGTGGGGATATGAAGTGGAATTATTAATCAGTCCCAGGTATAGCAGATATCCGACTTCGGTTCATTGGTAGGAAACATAACCAGTCTGCGAGTACAAAGGAGGCTCCTGTCAAAACACTCGTGTGACCCATTCTGGAATCTTGCCCCACTCCATCTACATCTACATCAACATCTACATGACTATTCTGCAATGCACAATTAAGTGCCTGGCAAATGGTTCATTGAACCACCTTCAAACTATTTCTCTACCGTTCCAGTCTCGAACAGCGCGCATGAAATACCAGCACTTAAATGTTTCCGTGAGAGCTCTGATTTCTCTTACTTTATTACGATATTTTTCTCTGTGCAGGTGAGCGCCAACAAAACATTTTCGCATTAGGAGGAGGAAGTAGGTGATTGAGACTCGTGAAACGATCTCGCTGCAACGTAAAACGCCTTTGTTTTAGTGATGCCACCCTACGCGCGTATCATATCCGTGAAATCTCTTTTCTGTTTCTCAACGATACAAAACAAACTGCTCTCTTTGAATTTTTTCGATGTCCCTCACAACCCTATGTCATGTGGGTGCTATATCGACCAGTAATACTCTAGAAGAGGACTAATATTCTAGAAGAGGACAGACGAGCATAGAGTAGGCTGTCCCTTTAGAAGGCCTGTTGCATCTTCTAAGTGTTGTTCCCGTAACACGCAGTCTTTGGTTCTCATTCCCACAACACTATGTACGTGATCTTCCCAGTTTAAGTTATTCGTAATTGTAATCCCTAAGTATTTAGTTGAATTCGCAGCCTTTAAAGTTGTGTGATTTATCAAGTAACTGAAATTAAGCGTATTCCTTTTAGTACTCGTGTAGATGACTCCACACTTTTCATTATTTAGAGTCACGTACTATTTTCACGCTGTACAGATATGTTTTCTAAATAATTTTGCAATTGGTTTTGACTTTCTGATCCCTTTACGAGACGGTAAATTACAGCATCGTCTGTAAATGATCTAAGAGGGCTGCTTAGATTGTCTCTAATTACAGCGAAGATTGCCGGCCAGTGTGGCCGAGCGGTTCTAGGCGCTACAGTCTGGGTCCGCGCGACGCGACGGTCGCAGGTTCGAATCCTGCCTTGGGCATGGATGTGTGTGACGTCCTTAGGTTAGTTAAGTTTAAGTAGTTCTAAGTTCTAGGGGACTGATGACCTCAGATGTTAAGTCCCATAGTGCTCAGAGCCATTTTGAACAACGAAGATTGAACGTAAACAAAGAATGGCTGCACGGAAGGTCATCGATTTGTTTGACCTAGGGTAGAGCGTTACTGAAATGCTGAAAAGCCTGAACTGGCAGACGCGGGAAGATAGAAGCCAACTATCCCACAAAAAACTTCTTGGGTCGCAGGAACCACTATTAAGTGAGGGGTCGCGGAGAGGATACTTAATTATAGCGCGCGCAGTGGAATTAAAGAAATTAAAGAGTTCATTCTACTTGCGCTTCAGTCTGGATTAAAATGGGAAGAAACGCAAGTGCGTGGAATATGAGAAGGAACCCTATGCCACGCACTTCACAGGAGTTTACAGAGTATGTAGACACGGGTGCAATGACCTCGTCGTTGATCGGACGCTAAATCCTTTCCTCGTTGCTTCTTTTCCTCTCATTATGTTCACACTTACTGCGGTTGTAATTGTGTTATATTCAGGGTGAAGACTAATAAAACCGACAAACTGCAGGGACGGATTTCTGACTGGAAATGAAGGAAAGAAGGTCGTATGAACATGTGTCCGAAAACGCATTGTTTCCACGGTAGATGGCGCTAACGAATGAAAGTTCCTTTGACCATGTGCCGTGTGTTCCTTGTGTGTTGTAGGCTGCGTCGTTGACACAGCGTATCGTAACCAGCAGAATGGTCCGGTAATCATGATGGGAACAAGCCGACATGGTGTCTGTATACGGCCAAACAGATGGAAACGATCGAGAGGCAGCATGACTATACCAAAAGAGGTACCCTCACATACACCAACCACATCACACAACACTTCAACCCCTTTTTGGGCGTTTGTGTGATCGTGGGTCCATTCTGACAGGCGAACGTGCAGGAAGGCGGTGTACTGAGCGTAAACTTGATTTGGACGACCGGGTCCTATGCGATACTAGACGAAACCTAGTACAAGCTCCAGGCAAATGGCCCGCCGCCGATTACGTGTATCCTGCATGACAACCGCTACTATCCCTTTCACCTATAACGGCTGCAAGGATAATCAGCAGCGGTTTCCCCTCTACGGGAAGGATTTCGTCGATGGTTTTTGCACCAAACCATCACAATTACGGGATTTTTGTCATCAATCCACTCTACCGACGAAGAAACCTTTACCAGGTGTGGCACATCAATCTGCAGAATCGTCATCTGTGGGCTGCAGACAATGTTTTGGGAGATGTCTCATCAGCATCGGTTCAGCAACGATGTGTGGGCAGGGATTCTTGGTGACCATACACATGGACGGGTTACTATTGCGCAACGCCTCGACGGAGGAACGTACCTGGACTTCCTGCGCAGTTCTCTGCCTGGACTGCTTGAGAATGTGGCTTTGGCAGCACCACAGGTTTTGTGGTTTCTGCACGATGGAGCACTACGCCACTTCCGCATTACAGTTCGCCGACCTCTCAACTACGTTCTCCCCGGATGTTGGATAGGACGCGGAGGCCCTGTAGCATGGCCTGCTAGATCACAGGACTTAAACCCTCTTGATTTTTACCTCTGGGGGCACCTAAAAAGCATTTTGTATGCTGAACCAGTTCCTGATGTGCAGACCGTTCAACAGCCTATTCACAACAGCTGTGACACTATTCGTAGAGAGGATAGAACTTGCGAAAGAGTGCAGCAACCCATGATACGGCGTGTGGAAGCGTGCACTGTGTTCCACGGAGGCCACTCTGGACATCTGTTGCGACGTGGGTATGATGCAGTTCTGTACTGTGCTCCGGGGCGATTTGTTGTCGTTGCACGTACACGGTTCATTTCTGGACACATGTTCATAGGACCTTTTTTCTTTCATTTTCGACCAGGAATCCGTCCCTACCGTTTGTCGGTTTTATTAATGTTCTTCCTATATGATGGCCTTGGGAGAGCCAGTCATGACAAAACTCTACCATCTGGTGAGCAAGATGTATGACACAGGCGAAATACCCACAGACTTCAAGAAGAATATAATAATTCCAATCCCAAAGAAAGCAGGTGTTGACAGATGTGAAAATTACAGAACTATCAGTTTAATAAGTCCCAGCTGCAAAATACTAGCGCGAATTCTTTACAGACGAATGGAAAAACTGGTAGGAGCGGACCTCGGGGAGGATCAGTTTGGATTCCGTAGAAATGTTGGAACACGTGAGGCAATACTAACCTTACGACTTATCTTAGAAGAAAGATTAAGAAAAGGCAAACCTACGTCTCTAGCATTTGTAGACTTAGAGAAAGCTTTTGACAACGTTAACTGGAATACTCTCTTTCAAATTCTGAAGGTGGCAGGGGTAAAATACAGGGAGCGAAAGGCTATTTACAATTTGTACAGAAACCAGATGGTAGTTATAAGAGTCGAGGGGTATGAAGGGGAAACAGTGGTTGGGAAAGGAGTGAGACAGGGTTGTAGCCTCTCCCCGATGTTATTCAATCTGTATATTGAGCAAGCAGAAAATTTCTGAGTAGGTATTAAAATTCATGGAGAAGAAATAAAAACTTTGAGGTTCGCGGATGACATTGTAATTCTGTCAGAGACAGTAAAGGACTTGGAAGAGCAGTTGAACGGAATGGACAGTGTCTTGAAAGGAGGATATAAGATGAACATCAACAAAACCAAAACCAGGATAATGGAATGTAGTCAAATTAAATCGGGTGATGCTGAGGGGATTAGATTAGGAAATGAGACACTTAAAGTAGTAAACGAGTTTTGCTATTTAGGGAGTAAAATAACTGATGATGGTCGAAGTAGAGAGGATATAAAATGTAGACTGGCAATGGCAAGGAAATCGTTTCTGAAGAAGAGAAATTTGTTAACATCGAGTATAGATTTAAGTGTCAGGAAGTCGTTTCTGAAAGTATTTGTATGGAGTGTAGCCATGTATGGAAGTGAAACATGGACGATAACCAGTTTGGACAAGAAGAGAATAGAAGCTTTCGAAATGTGGTGCTACAGAAGAATGCTGAAGCTAAGGTGGGTAGATCACGTAACTAATGAGGAGGTATTGAATAGGATTGGGGAGAAGAGAAGTTTGTGGCACAACTTGACTAGAAGAAGGGATCGGTTGGTAGGACATGTTTTGAGGCATCAAGGGATCACAAATTTAGCATTGGAGGGCAGCGTGGAGGGTAAAAATCGTAGAGGGAGACCAAGAGATCAATACACTAAGCAGATTCAGATGGATGTAGGTTGCAGTAAGTACTGGGAGATGAAGAAGCTTGCACAGGATAGAGTAGCATGGAGAGCTGCATCAAACCAGTCTCAGGACTGAAGATCACAACAACAACAACCCTATATGTACAGGAGTATTGCAAAATAATACGATTTCACTAATAGATTACTGGCTGATAGACTAGAGCTGTGTTCTGGATCGGGAATCAAACTCGAACCGTTTCCTTAACATTTAATAGTATAGCCGACTGTGATAACCAGACGCAACAACGTCGTAGCTAACATTTTGCCGATATCTCTCTTCATTCTAAGTGTTATCTAGAGTGAATAGCTGTGGCAGCGAAAAAATCATTTTTCGAATAAAATGACATATGATATTATGACTCGTAAAGCCACTGCCAACCAGGTCAGGCAGAAGGAACCACTAGTCACCTGGTCGCCCATGGGTCTGCTCTTTGTGGTACGCGATTGTGAATGACAAAATATCCACAAATTAATGACTCCACAGTTTCATCTTGTTGCCAGTGCCTCCTTTGAAATATGTGGAAACAATGAGTCGTTATCACACAAACTTGCTTATGGAACAGCGTCACTAGTGCGGACGTTTCCTAGCTACCGAACGAATGGTCGCCCTCTACGTGTAAGGGAACTGATTCGACCCGACCGTGTGCGATACCCACGCTCAAAGCATAATGATGCCCTTTGGATCCTGGGGTAGATTGCCACATATATCATTGCAAATCGAAAAGCTTCATTTGCTGAATGTCTGTCTCATACAAGGCGTGGATTTTGGTGGATAACTGGAAGAAGTAACTACAAGATAACATTTGGCAATATATTACACATGACGGCCACCTGATCACAGTCAGTGTTATCCCTAGCACAATAATCAAGTCAACTGATGCAACAGTGGTAGAATACAACCTCCAGCCTTAGAACAAATTCTCATGGTATGAAACACATGGCACCTATGAAAACACAGTGATTGCGAACACTAACGAAGACAAAGCTGTGTTCCGCTCTATTATGCACATTATTTATCTAAAGCTTTATAGCACGAATTGTACTGTAATGAAAGTAGAAGGGCAACCATGAAGATCGACGAATACAACTGAACGGTATTACCGGATGTTTCTCAGTGATGCGGCTGGGAGAACAACCCTAGGGCAAGCGACGAATGTGAGTGATTCAATGCAAATTTTCTGGAATGTAGAGACACCACTGCAACTACATAATTGTCATGCGTTGTTCATTGTGCTTTCGTTGTATTATGTGTGAGATGTTTTGCGTAATTCTTTATTTGCTGCAATAAAAAAGAGCTTTGGCCCCGAAAGGCCAGTTAAATGTCCCAGACTCGGTCCAGCATCGTGTTTTTTTTTTTTTTTTTTCCTTTCGAAAATTTCAAAGTACGTTTCAAACTTTTGTGACACTCCTACATGTTATTTTCCTCATTGATGAAAAACCGCAAACATATCAACTACATACAGTTTGTTTATTTTTATCATTATGGATATAATCACGCATAATGACGGGTGATTTCTTGCAAATTGGGCTACACCAAGAAACGATTTGCCGACAATTTTTTTATGTTCTAGATATTTTATCTGCGAAAGATCAGATGACACTCAAAATCTCGCAACCCTCCTGACATGTATTCGCGGCGGTTGAGAAACGTTAGTCCAGCACACAGTTTTAATCAGACCTGAAGTTAGGTAATAACACTTTATTTCAAAAATAAAGATTCATTCCTCGTCTTTTGCACTATGGCATCTCTGGAAGTGTTGGAAACCGCCGTTACGTCAGCGATGTTTGTCTAGCCGTGTTCATCTATCGTCATGTGGAACCTTTAGAAGTTCCCAACCAAGACAAATTTTTGATACTGGTTTTGTTATTATATACGCAAGGACATTCAAGAATCCCTGGAGGTACGTGTAGTTACTGACTGTAGTGTTGTGATCCCGTAAGTTCACGGGAAATCTGCATGAGCTAAACACGGTAGTGGAAGAAAAGCTAATTCTACTGAGAGTGACAAGAGGCGCTCTAATATGCCACGTCAAATAATTTAATCACTTTTTTACTGCCAGTAACCACAGTCGTACAAAATACGTGGAACGACGATATCTGCCATCTTCATTTGCCATTATTATTTATATTTCGGTATTTGTCAGTCCTGATTTTTAAGTAATTTTCAAACTGTGGTTGAAAAGAATACATACAACACTAACGAAGAAAAAGTTAATAAGCGAGAAGTAATAAAATTACGAGTGTGATTGTTAGAGAAGTATACCGAATCAGTGAGGCTCACTTGGTGCGCATGAGCAGAAGCCACCAAGCTATCCAACCCCTAAAATATTGTTGCTAAATAAAAAATGTACTACAAGCTAGCTTTAAGAAACTTTTTTAAAATACTAGCTTAATCGAGACGACCGCCCAGTGTGAGTCAACTGTCATAAGCTACGACAGCACTGGCAATAGACTAATAAAAAGTACTACAAATGCTAGCAACTCAGTGCATCTTACGATGTTGTTCTTATTAGTGTCAGTTAAGACTGCCATTACAAATTTGGAAAAAATGTCGAAGATTGTAACACCTCTCATTACTATCGAATGAAAAACATGTTCATTATTGTTTTCTAAAGACGTCTAGTAAGTAACTGAAATATATCTATACATCTGTAACACAAGCACTGTCGCAAAATCCTTTCTATACCGATTGTAGAATGGGCCAAAATAACTTGACCTGTAACTGTACCTACGGCATTATACGGGAGAGGTCAACCGCGTGGTAGGGCAGTTGCAGTTCGACAGCTGAAGCCTATACACAAACGCAGTCTCGCATAAACTATAGCTAGTGAGCCTACAAACGTTTGTGTGTCAATACGATCAATGATTTGACGATTGCAGATGTTCAAATTCAACTGCTTCTCACTAGAGTACCGAAAAGGAAATAGTCACATGATCAGTAGATCAACCAAAGCAAAACACTCGCGACCACACACTACCAGAAGGAATTCTCGTAAAACATAATAGGGATAATATCGCTTACTAGGATACTGACAATGTGAAATAAAGTACACGTTTCTCAAGAAAATTTTGTTTCAGTCCCCTGACAGCATGTTCGGAAATATTACCTAAACATTATTGTCAAAAAATTATTACCACCTGTTTAACAGGTACCCGACCGTTTGTTGGTAGGTTTGTGGAGCTATTTGGCATTTGATGTCAGCACAAGTCATGTAATTTGCGTAAATAACTTGTCGCTTATTTGCGTACGTCTCATGGCATCCAATAACGACCGTGATGGGTTCCATAGGATTTACATCAGGCGAATTTGATCGTCGAGACATCAACGTGAGTTCACTATAAAGCTCCTAAAATCACTGTATCACGGTTATGATTCCGAGACACAGACAATTATACTGCTGAAAGATGGCATCGTCGTCGAGGAAAACATCAAGCATGAAGAGATCTAGCTGTTTCACAGCTGTCAGCGTGTCTTCGATTACTGCGACAGGTCCCATGCAAGCGCAGGAGAATGTCTCCCATAGCGTTTCGAGCCGCCGTTCACCTCAACGATAGCGTTTGTGGACACGACCATCGACCTAGTGTAATAAAAATGTGATTCACCAGAAGAGCCGACACGTTTCAAAAGGTCGAAACCCGATGGCCCTGTGTCCACTGCAGTCGTAACTGACGATGTCGCTGGATCAACATGTGAACACGTGGGGGTGGTCTGCTGCGGAGCTCCAAATTTAACAACTTATGATGAACGGTGTGCTCCGAAAGATTTTTGCGTGCACCAGCATTGCGCTCTTTCGGTAGAGATGCCACATATCACCACCTATCCTATTTTACAAAGCAGACAAGCCTCAGAATTACAAGTCCTGTGAAGAATCGTTGACATCCAGCCATTTGGCACCTAGTAGTAGTTTCACTGTAATGCTACCTCTTTCCATAAACACTCAAGACAGCAGCATGCGAACATTCGACCAGCTTCGCCGTTTTCGAGATACTCGTTCACAGACTCTGCGTAACAATGCCCTTCGTCAAAGCCGCTTATCTAAGTGGATTTCCATATTTACAGCCCACGTATTCGGTAGGTCGATTCCTCGTCCGTGTTTGCTGCACTTACATACTTTTGTTACGTTGTCACGTCCCCTGAACGCCACCAGGCGGCGTCCAATGACGCGATGGACAGTGGTCGTAATATTTTGGCTGATCAGTGAATAAAATTTTGTTCTCCTTTCTCTACATGTTCCTCTTTCCTTTCTCTACAAGCCTTGGCAAGTATCTGTAGCTCCGTTTTCCCCCTCCTCCTCTATTCTCTTTATTGTGTGACTGCACAGTTTTTAATGAAATTTCTGCTTTCCCATTTGCCTCTACCGACCAAAATTTAATGGCATTGCGTATAATCACACAGGCCTGATTATGAATCACTTTTCCTGGACCTATGCTGCACAAGGAGAATGCTACTGCTGTGCAGTTAAGGTGATGCAATGAGAACGCCGAAAGCGCGCATGTCGTCAAGCGACAGGCGACTGAAGCAGCCGCCCCTTTGGAACAGAGGGGTGGGCTCGCCCAGCGCTCATAACGGGAATGCTCTCCTGCGCAGGGGCCACGTTATTTGGTTACTGTTTATTGATTCAGTGTACCATTATAATCGCTAAGTTTCGTAATTTCGATATTTGTTTGTTCATTTTTGTTCTTTGTTAGTGTTGTATGCAAACACGATACGGTCTTTGCTGATGTAACAGCCTACACTGACAAATGTCGCCACATCCTTGTACCCTATACACTGAAGCGCCAGAGGAACTGGTATAGGCATGCGTATTCAAATAGAGAGATATATAAAGGTGCAGAGTACGGTGTAGCGATCGGTAACGCCTATATAAGACAACAAGAGTCTGGCGCAGTTGTTAGATCGGTTACTGCTGTTACAATGGTAGGTTATCAAGGTTTACGCGAATGTGAACGTGGTGTTATAGTCGCCGCACGGGAGATGGGACACAGCATCTCCGAGGTAGCGATGAAGTGGGGATTTTCTCGTACGACCATTTCATGAGTGTACCGTGAATATCAGGAATCTGTTAAAACATCAACTCTCCGACGTCGCTGCGGCCGGAAAAAGATCTTGCAAGAACGGGATCGATAACGACTGAAGAGAATCGTCCAACGTGACAGAAGTGCAACCCGTCCGCAAACTGCTACAGAGTCAATGCTGGGCCATCAAGAAGTGTCAGCGTGCGAGCCATTCAACGAAACATCATCGGTATGGGCTTTCGGAGCCGAAGGCCCGCTCGTGTGCCCTTGATGACTGCACGACACAAAGCTTTACGCCTCGCCTGGACCCGTCAACACCGACATTGAACTGTTGATGACTAAACGTATCGCCTGGTCGGACAACTCTCGTTTCAAATTGTATCGAACGGATGGACGTGTTCGGGTATGCAGACAACCTGATAATCCATGGACACTGGGTGTCAGCACGGGAATGTTTAAGCTGATGAATGCTGTGTAATTATGTAGGGCGTGCGCGGGGGGAGTGATATGGGACCCTTTATAAGTCCAGATACGAATCTGTCAGGTAACACGTACGTAAGCATCCTGTCTGCGCACCTGCATCAGTTCATGTCCATTGTGCATTCCGACGGACTTGGGCAATTGCAGCAGCACAATACGACACCCCGCACGTCCAGAATTCCTACAGAGTGGTTCCAGGAGTACTCTTCTGCGTTTAAACACTTCCGCTGGCCACCAGACTCCCCAGACATGAACATTATTGAGTATATCTGGGATGCCTTCTATGTGCTGTTCAGGAGAGATCTTCACCCCCTCATACTCTTACGAATTTATGGACAGCCCTGCAGGATTCATGGTGTCAGTTTCCTCTAGTACTACTTCAGACATTAGTCAAGTCCATGCCACGTCGTGTTGCGGCACTTATGCGTGATCGTGCGGACCCTGCACGATATTAGACAGGTGTACCAGTTTCTTTGGCTCTGTAGTGTAATAATGCAGGTCTTATATCTAAAATGTATATATATTCAACTTCTCCTACTAAACTACCGGATCCGTTTCAACCAAACAACGGAAAATAAGTTGCGATCAATAAAAGAGACTATGGGGCCATGGTGCATCTCCTTCCGGCCAATTAGAATTAATAAAGTTTGTTTAACGCGACTTCACATAGGACACAGCCCCATGACCAAGGATTTCTTTTCAGACGTGAAGAACTGCCTATTTGTGATGGATGTGGTGTACTGATTACAGTTCATCAAGTTTTCACCAATTGTATTTTATATACCGGTGAGATGGTTTAGCGATAGACCTGCTCTGAAGTTTAGATGACAATGAGCTGAACGTGGCACGTGTTTTAGAATTTTGTGTTTCGTATTCCCCTCTACCTATACTCTTAGGTCAAAGCTTTTAGTATGTTAGAGGACGATTGGCTCATCATGTTATTATTTTCATGATCCGCCAATTGCTTTTCAGGACTTGCCTCTTAGTGGCTGTCCAGTTCTAATATCGTTGTTTTTAATGGTCTGTCTTGGCTAGCTGGCTCCATTGTACCGTTCAGAGGAGTCGAGTGTGATCGTGTAAAAATAGAGTACAAGGGAGCGTGTGTTGTGTTATGTTGTTTGTATTTTAGGCTATCCTCGTGTTGTGTGTTCTAGCCCCATTCGTCTCATGTTGTAAATGTACGGGCGCTGATGACCGTGATGTTGAGCACTCTAAAGATGCAACAATAACAACAACAATCAATCAGTCAGTCAAACTTACCACAAACATCGCTGGCTATCTGTAAAAAAAAGCAATGTTGGGGTAAGAGCCACCTACCTGTCAAGGTGGTAGGGGTGAAAAAGAAGCATAACGCACTGGGCACAAATACCAAGATTATATTCATCCAATATTGCAGGATGATGGAACTTAGCGACTTGCGACAAAATTGTACACATAATTGCAGATCTTAGAGAAACTTCCACTCGGTCACAACCCCCACTAAATGCTGAAAGCAGAAAAGTTTATCACTTAATACCTTTTTCATGTGCATGCAGTGAAACTGCATCAGACATAACGTTTTAATTCCTTACTTCTTCGAAACACATTTTGCAGGCTAAATCTACATGTATCACTAAATGTTCCTGCGAAATTATATCATTGTACGATATATAGTTCAGGAGATATATTACTAACTCTGTTCGCAACACATTTCACGAGCAATATCAACACTCGGGGAAGATCAGTTTGAATTCCGTAGAAACACTGGAACACGTGAAGCAATACTGACCTTACGACTTATCTTAGAAGAAAGATTAAGGAAAGGCAAACCTACGTTTCTAGCATTTGTAGACTTAGAGAAAGCTTTTGACAATGTTGACTGGAATACTCTCTTTCAAATTCTAAAGGTGGCAGGGGTAAAATACAGGGAGCGAAAGGCTATTTACAATTTGTACAGAAACCAGATGGCAGTTATAAGAGTCGAGGGACATGAAAGGGAAGCAGTGGTTGGGAAGTGAGTAAGACAGGGTTGTAGCCTCTCCCCGATGTTGTTCAATCTGTATATTGAGCAAGCAGTAAAGGAAACAAAAGAAAAATTCGGAGTAGGTATTAAAATTCATGGAGAAGAAATAAAAACTTTAAGGTTCGCCGATGACATTGTAATTCTGTCAGAGACAGCAAAGGACTTGGAAGAGCAGTTGAATGGAATGGACAGTGTCTTGAAAGGAGGATATAAGATGAACATCAACAAAAGCAAAACAAGGATAATGGAATGTAGTCTAATTAAGTCGGGTGATGCTGAGGGAATTACATTAGGAAATGAGGCACTTAAAGTAGTAAAGGAGTTTTGCTATTTGGGGAGCAAAATAACTGAGGATGGTCGAAGTAGAGAGGATATAAAATGTAGGCTGGCAATGGCAAGGAAAGCGTTTCTGAAGAAGAGAAATTTGTTAACATCCAGTATTGATTTAAGTGTCAGGAAGTCATTTCTGAAAGTATTCGTATGGAGTGTAGTCATGTATGGAAGTGAAACATGGACGATAAATAGTTTGGACAAGAAGAGAATAGAAGCTTTCGAAATGTGGTGCTACAGAAGAATGCTGAAGATTAGATGGGTAGATCACATAACTAATGAGGAAGTATTGAATAGGATTGGGGAGAAGAGAAGTTTGTGGCACAACTTGACCAGAAGAAGGGATCGGTTGGTAGGACATGTTCTGAGGCATCAAGGGATCACCAATTTAGTATTGGAGGGCAGCGTGGAGGGTAAAAATCGTAGAGGGAGACCAAGAGATGAATACACTAAGCAGATTCAGAAGGATGTAGGTTGCAGTAGGTACTGGGAGATGAAAAAGCTTGCACAGGATAGAGTAGCATGGAGAGCTGCATCAAACCAGTCTCAGGACTGAAGACCACAACAACAACAACATCAACACTCAATTTTGTCACAGTGTTTCTGTAGTGGTAAAGCAGAGAATCATAATATACGACACAATATGTGACATAAGCGAATGTTGATCTCCTCCTAAGCCCCTTGATGGATTTCAACCAAGTCTGGTACACTTATTACTCACTATCTGGAAAGGTATACTGTGTGGTTAGAAACCATGAGCTTCCTATTGGGGTGGTAGTGGAGGTGCTAACGGAGCGTCCGAGAAAGAAGGGTGGGGGGAGGGGGGCAGAAAGTGGACAGAGAGAGGAGAGGGGAGGAGATCGACAGGAGATGGACTGAGAAAGTATGGAGGAGGAGGTGGACTAACAGAAGAATGGAAAAAATAAATACCTTGGCGACAGCGAAACGCAGAAAATGTTGGTAAATGATATCTTCGTAATGGGGTCTAGTTTCTCTTGGATCAAGGTACTAACGCAAAATAGACGATACCTATATGAGCGGTATGAGCACCTCTCAATCTGATCAAAAGTATCTGGACACCTGTTAGTGGACATGAATATGGGGCATACCAACTCTTAACGTTACGACTGGCACTCGGACACATCGTTGAAAGAGCCGCCAGCAGAGTTCATCTGCTGACGGCTCTTTCAACGATGTGTCTGAGTGCCTGTGCAGAAATAGCACTCCATTGTTTCTCAAGAGCCGAAACCAGGGAGAGAAGTGATGTTAAACGCTGGGGTCTGAAGCGAACTCTACGTTATAACTCATCCCAAAGTTTCCATTGGGACGCTGGGAACGTGAGTCAATTTCAGGAACTTATTGTCCACAAACCATTGCCTGACATGCAGCAGTCTCATACTGATGCAAATAGTCGACGTCCCCTAACTGTACGCATTACACCATGCTGTAAAATATGTTCATATCCTTCCGCATCTGACGTTTTCTTAAGCTTGATAATGGAACTACACCATAACAAATAGAGCACCCTATATCGTAACTCCAGCTGCTTCATACTTCACAATTGTCACGACACGTGGTAGCAAGAAACGGTCCTTAGACATTCGCAAAACCCAAACAGTACCATCGGATTACTCCAGTGTTCAGCTTGGTTCATCGCTCCGAATCACTCGTTTCCATTCATCCACTGTCCAGTAGCGTCGTTCTTTGCACCACCTTCGGTGTCGCTTAGCACTGACTATCTGTATTTGTATATTAAGGGGAGCTGCTCGACCACTGTAACCCAGTCTTATATATCCCTACGCACAGCAGCTTGACAATTGGTAACACTTCGGAACTTACAAGTGGTTCTTTCCGTTGATTTCACACGGTTTCTTATAACCACCCATCACAATACTCGACGGTCCCTATCCGTCAGTACATGAGATCCGCCTAGCCTTGGTTTATCTGTGGTTGTTCCTTCGCGTTTCCACTTCACGTTACCCACAGTCGATATGGGGAACTTTATAAGGGCTACAACGTCCCCTATGGATTTATGACAGGTCGGTTTCCACTGACCACTCCAAGTTCGAAGCCAGTTCTCTACCGCCAAAACACCATGCCTTCTCTTACCATGGTCGTTCCGTCTCTTGTAAAATCTAGTAGTCAATTACACATTACATGTCTGAATACTTTTGGTCATTTAATGTATTTGAACCGTGAATTTACTTTCAAAATCTTTTCTTAAAGAATTTACTTTATTTACTAGCGATTCATCAAGAACATTAACACATTTAATCACACTATGTGAGCGTGGAAGTAGTTGCCAATGGTAACTGAAGAAACAAATTAATTTTTTTTTCAATAAATGGAAATTTTATTCCTAAAATCCCTTTAAAAAACAGGTTTAAACTTATAATCAGAAAGCACCCTGTAAATATAAGCTTACAATTTATTCAGAGGCAGAAATAACAATTTTTCTTATTATGACGGTAAGAGCCTTCGGGCTGAGAAGCTTGCCGCTCCCTTTCAACACGGCCGTAGTCACGACCGCTCACAACAATCTCTGAAAGACTGCACTGGTGCAAATCTGCAACACACCAGATTACTTTAAAATAAAAATTTTAACAACTCACAAAACACACAAACTATGTACCCCATAGGAGGGATGGAAATGGTACAAAACACTCACATTAAAAAGTACTTGTCACCCGAAAGTGCAACTTGTTTTTAAAGAAAACTCTTACGGTGGCAACTTCATATACTAAAATGACCCTTTTAAATTAAAACCCAAGAAATCCGGTCTTCCAAAAAATGTACAAACATGCTCTACATTACACATATACCGCCTCTCAAGATGATAGGCCAGATAAAAACATATTGCAGGAATTCGGCCTTTACACCTTAAGCAATAAATTCGTTAACACCGAATCCGACAAACATGACAGAGGCAGCTATTAACGTATGGCAGACCGACAGACAGACAGACACACTAACTGCCTAACAAATGCGGACGAGAGACAAACGAGCAAGGACTGGGGACGAGGGACTGACCAAGAAAACAAGTAGAATTTAACAAGTAAATTAAACAACATATCACAAATCACTTAACTTCTAATAACTACGATTGCTGGCGAAGACCTGGTGCAGCACCCCCAAAACGCTCTCCCGCACCGTCCGCTGCCAGCCGCTTCAAAGAACGCAGGAAGGCGCGCCGATCTCCCGTCTCACGGCGTCTCAGCTCGCCCCAGCCAGACAGATATCGTGGGTTGGCTCCTGTTGCTCTCGTGTGGGCCGCGAAGCCACTATCCCTTGCTATACGGCGTGGCCCACTGGACTGACGTGGCGACCTCACATGCGCCGACGCTCAAGACGGACAAGTCATCTTGTGTCCCAGTGCACGACCGACCAACCGATCGATCCAACCGGCCTTAAAGGTCGATCCGAACGACAGACATCCTGGCACTCCAGACGGCAGACTGACATTGACTAAGCGATCACTCGGTCGGACCCACCCCTGCAGAGGAAACATGACCTCAGGCTACCCGACATCCCTGCCCCGGGAAGAGACCGACCTACCGATCAGTCCAACCGCCAAAGTCCATTGGCTGAACAAACTCGAGCAGACTGGCGGCCTAACACATACTAGCACTCTGGGCGACAGACAGACAGACACTGACTGCCCCACACTGACCCGGCTGACCAATTGACCGACTCGCCGAGACTGACAGACTGCCCCCAGACTCACTCCGACTGACCGACTCAGACTGACCCTTTGCCGAACTCATAGCGTCCCTTAAATGCACTTGAACAGGCATCCTTTCCCCTATCCCACCAGAGGGAAACTCCAGAGCTGCGATTGCAACAGCGGCGCCACCGCCAGAAACGGAAGACGACTGCTTTACGCGCTGCGGCGTGCTCTTCAAAACAGCAAATTTTACCACGGCTCAGTATTGTAGTTTTTACTTACTTACGGCAGAGATAAGAAAATTCCGCAAAGCAGAAAACAAGACTTGACAGAGCAAGATCGGAAATACAGTGATTCGGAAAAATTTAATGTAGGATCGCTGGAGAAGGCACCCACATGAAGTTATCTGGACATACACAGTAAATTTAGCAAAACTGCTTGCCTAGGCTAATGAAGGAGGTAAGGGTAGAACGTGAAGGAGGTCGAGACTGGCCAGGAAGGTCATGGCTGGGAGTAACAGAAGAAGTATTGGAGGAGAGGAGAGAGGCAGTAATCACAGGGGTAAGTGTAGGTACATGGTACTAAAAACTATCCCGCATGCCGTGAGGTAGACAGGTGCAGCGTTAAGTAAGTAAAATATACGGTCAGAGATTTTCAATTCACTAACAATTTATTGTTGCAACGGTGCTTATGGAGTACATGAAATGATTACATTTACAAATTAATAATACAAGCGGTTATATGGTTCCAGGTATCGACACACTCTGAACGTGGTATAGCCTCCGTGACTCTAGCATCCAGTCGATCGTACAGATGGCGAATTCTGTCCTGGGATACGTCATACCAGGCCTGCTCGACCAGTTCACTTACTTCTTTAAGAGTTGTTGGTTGACGTGCTGCACGAGTCATTTCTCGTCTCATCATAAATCACAAGTGCTCGACTAGAGGCATGTCTGGAGATCGTACTGCCCAGGGAAGCCGCTGTATGTCTCGCAGAACACGATGAGATCACGGGCAGCGTGTCGGCTAGCACTATCCTGTTGGAACAACACATTACCTTCCTGCAGCAAGAATGCCAAAAGAACGGGTCTAACAACATTCTACACGTACCGAGGGCTGGTTAGCGTCCCCTCCAGAAACACCGAATGTGAACGAGAGTTGTAGCTTACCGCGTCCCAGACCGTAAATCGTAAGATGGGGCCAGTAAGTCTGGACGAATGCACTCTACGAGACAGAGCCTACCAGGTCTACAGGTCTACATCGTACGCACAAACGACGATCACTTGCATGCAGACATAATCTGTTTTCATTGTCGAAGACCACGGCACGCCATTCCACCTTCCAAGTGATCCTCTGATGGCAGCACTCGAGCATTGCTCGTCGATGCTGTGGCGTGAGTGGAAGATGGGCTAGAGGTGTGCTTCCTGTAGCCCCGGTGCTAATAAACAGCTTGCAACGGTTCGTGTTGACACGTCTGGACTCACAAGCCCTCTTATCTCTGCTGTTCTAGCCGTACGATCTGTCACTGCTGCCCTTACAATACGACGATATGGCGGGATTCTGTCCAGACCCTCTTCTACTGGTATAAAATACACTACTGGCCATTAAAATTGCTACACCACGAAGATGACGTGCTACAGACGCGAAATTTAACCGACAGGAAGAAGATGCTGTGATATGCAAATTATTAGCTTTCCAGAGCATTCACACAAGGTTGGCGCCGGTGGCGACACCTACAATGTGCTGACATGAGGAAAGTTTCCACCCGATTTCTCATACACAATCAGCAGTTGACCGGCGTTGCCGGATGAAACGTTGTTGTGATGCCTCGTGTAAGGAGGAGAAATGCGTACTATCACGTTTCTGACTTTGATAAAGGTCAGATTGTAGCTTATCGCGATTGCGGTTTATCGTATCTCGCCATTTCTGCTCGCATAGGTCGAGATCCAATGACTGTTGGCAGAATATGGAATCGGTGGGTTCAGGAGGGTAATACGGAATGCCATACTGGATCCCAACGGCCTCGTATCGCTAGCAGTCGAGATGACGGAATCTTATCCGCATGGCTGTAACGGATCGTGCAGCCACGTCTCGATCCCTGAGTCAACAGATGGGGACGTTTGCAAGACAACAACCATCTGCACGAACAGTTCGACGACGTTTGCAGCAGCACGGACTATCAGCTCGCAGATCATGGCTGCATCACGGACAGGAGCGCCTGCGATGGTGTACTCAACGACGAACCTAGGTGCTCGAATTTCAAAACGTCATTTTTTCGGATGAATCCAGGTTCTGTTTACATGATGGTCGCATCCGTGTTTGGCGACATCGCGGTGAACGCACATTGGAAACGTGTATTTGTCATCGCCATACTGGCGTATCACCCGGCGTGATGGTATGCGGTGCCATTGGTTACACGTCTCGGTCACCTCTTGTTCGCATTGACGGCACTTTGAACAGTGGACGTTACATTTCAGATGTGTTACGACCCGTGGCTGTACCCTTCATTCGATCCCTGCGAAACCCTACATTTCAGCAGGATAATGCACGACCCCATGTTTGCAGGTCTTGTACGGGCCTTTCTGAACACAGATAATGTTTGACTGCTGCCCTGGCCAGAACATTCTCCAGATCTCTCACCAACTGAAAACGTCTGGTCAATGGTGGCCGAGCAACTGGCTCGTCACAATACGCCAGGCACTACTCTTGATGAACTGCGGTATCGTGTTGAAGCTGCATGGGCAGCTGTACCTGTACACGCCGCCCAAGCTCTGTTTGACTCAATGCCCAGGCGTATCAACGCCGTTATTACGGCCAGAGGTGGTTGTTCTGTGTACTGATTCCTCAGGATCTATGCACCAAAATTGCGTGAAAATCTAATCACATATCAGTTCTAGTATAATATTTTTGTCCAATGAATACCCGTTTATCATCTGCATTTCTTCTTGGTGTAGCAAGTTTAAAGCCAAGTAGTGAATGATCACTGATACCAGCATCGTTGCACAACTGACGCAGGAGGTCCACCTTGTGTGGAAATTTTCTGAAAGGATCATCCCGCCACTCGGAAGGCCACAATTTGACCCTTTTCAAACTAGCTCATTTGGCTGTAGGAAACGCGAATGTGTCTCTGTGGCCCGCTTGCATGCTTGCCATACACATTTGCACCACACAGAGCCTTCTGGCGACGAGCATTCCCCTTTAAATGATAGACGCAGATGGCGCCCTGGTAGCTATCCCACTACGCTATCCGTTGGTGGACGACATTGAAACTATTATCACTACATCTACTACCCGACACGTGGCATACGCCGTCATCGGATCAAAATTGACGTCGCCTTTCCTGGTGTACTAATTTTTTTCCGACAGTGTATCACAGTACAAGTGGAAAACTACTGCTTGAATGCTAAGTCTGAGAATAAGTTCTAGAAATTACGTCATTATATCAGGAAGTTAACATTGCTATATCCAGTCCGCATTGGTACAAAAACAAATTGTGCTACTTTCGGAGTTAAAGAATATTGCTAATCAAAATCCAAAGAGTTCGACATTCACTGCTGTAGCGTCTCTTAAAATAACTTCTCTTTTACTTCCGTCGGCCGGAAGTCAGAAAGATACAAAAATTGAAGTGTGCGGTTTTAACTAACAATCTTATGAAGTTCTTCACAAGAAGCTCCTGTCCGCTGTCCCAGCAGTATAATAGCACTGCAGCAGCCCTACACTTCCCCTCTGTAATTGCGATGAACCTTTTTTTTTTAGTTCTTCCCAGAACTTTCATTTCCTTACGAGAGGCAGCCGTTCCAAACTAGCGGTACCTGCCTACCGGCTCCGTAATTTGCTCTAACTCAACGATTGTACCTAATTGTGCTGTGACGACGTTTTATTTGATTATGTTTAGCACTGTGTAATGGCTCTAGAGTAAAACCGTTACCTTCTTCGTCGTTTATCGTTACCTTAGCAAACGCCCTACTCACTTACACAGTGTCTGTTGAGCATATTGGACAGAACTTAGGCATCATACTGCCCATGTATGAAAAAAGAAAAGTTTGTATTATCTTGAATCAGGAAATGTTCAAGTTTTTGAGTTATGGTACTGACACTCACAGTAAGGGAGTTGAAGCTACTAGTTACACTTGTTATTTGCTGTGAAGTACGTATTGCTTATAGGGTCTTACATGAAAGTCGAAGTGCTCATATTCCGCTTCAACAGTTTCGTCTCGCTGCTGCCGTCAAATTCCGAAGACCCTCAAACACAAATGAGTCACCCAGTGCAGTTATATGGATAAAGTCCTCGGGTGTTGGATCCAATTTCTGCTTTCAGCTATGGCTATATATCTTCTAAATTAATTCTGAAAGGAATTAGAGCGGAAGCATGGTTTTGGTGCTTTGAACACTAGAAAACTTTAATGTTAGGTGAATAAAAATTTCGATGTTAGTATCTAAAGAAGGCATTGCAAGAAGAAAAAGAAATAACAGGTACAAGAAAGATAATTTTCAGCAATGGGCAATGAATACGGTATTTTTTTTAGAGTGCATGTTAAATTTTGTAAATTTTTTGAATGCCTGTATCCCCAACTAACAGCTTCGTTTATATAAGACATCTTTCTCAAAACCAACACATAAGAATCAAATTGAATTTGAGATTAACGTTTTGTTGCTCCCATCTACCTTCTAACGAATCATTTTTGTAATACTGTACGTTAGTAAAGAGACTACAAAATTTAAATACGATATTAAAAATTTTAAAAATGAAATTATTTGGAGAAGACAATTTTGCTTCATTAGATCGTATCCTAGGTGTTTTAACCTTCTCCTGTTAACACCTCTTTTTCACAAAAGGGGCAAGGAGTAATTCAACTGTAGTAATGAAACCGGTAATGTTTAGAAGCTGTAAAGTGGTAACACCTATTGTTAGTATTTGTGTAAAGTAATGGCTAAAATGGTGAGAAACTATCTGAGACAGTAAATTTAAATGTTTTGGAATAATTATATTCGAAATTAGGTTAAAGACATCTCACGTGCAGTGAGTGTACATGGCTTTCTACACTGAAGAGCCAAAGAAACTGGTACAACTGCCTCATATCGTGTACGGCCCCGCGAGCACACACAAGAGCCACAACACGCCTTGGCATTGACTCGGCTAATTTATGAAGTAGTGCTGGAGGGAATGGACACCATGAATCCATTGGAGGGGGTGGAGATCTCTTCTAAACAGCACGTTGCAAGGCATTCACGATATGCTCAATAATGCTCATATTTGGGGAGTTTAGTGGTCAGCGGAAGTTTAAACTCAGAAGTGCGTTCCTGGAGTCACTCTGTAGCAATTCTAGACATGTGGGATGTCACATTGTCCTGCTGGAATTGCCAAAGTCCGTCGGAATGCACAATGGACATGAACTGATGCAGGTGATCAGACAGGATGCTTGCGTACGTGTCTCCTGTCAGAGAAGTATGTAGATGTATCAGGAGACCTATATCACTCCAACTGCACACGCCTCACACCATTACACAGCATCCACCAACTTGAACAGTTCCCTGCTGACATGCAGGCTCCACGGATTCATGAGGCTGTGTCCATACCCATACACGTCCATCCGCTCGATACAATTTGAAACGAGACTCCTCCGACCAGACAACATCTTTCCAGTTATCAAAAGTCCAGTGTCGGTGTTGAAGGGCCCAGGCGAGGCGTAAATCTTTGTGTCGTGCAGTCATCAAGGGTACACGAGTGGACCTTCGGCTCCGAAAGCCCATATCGATTACGTTTCGTTGAATGGCTCGCTCGCTGACACTTGTTAATAGCAAAGCTTTGAAATCTGCAGCAATCTGCGGACGGGTTGTACTTCTCTAACATTGAATGATTCCCTTCAGTCGTCGTTGGTCCCGTTCATGTAAAATCTTTTTCTGGTCGCAGCGATGTTGGAGACTGATGTTTTACCGGATACCTGATATTGACGGTATGCTCGTGAAATGGTCGTACGGGAAAATCCCCACTTCTTCGCTACCTCGGAGATGCTATGTCCCAATGCTCGAGGGCCGACTATAACACCACATTCAAACTCACTTAAATCTTGATAACCTGTCATTGGAGCAGCGGTAACCGATCAGACAAATGCGCCGGACACTTGTCTTATGTAGGCATTGCCTACCGCAGCGCCGTACTCTTCCAGTTTTCATATGTCTGTATTTGAATACGCAAGCCTACACCAGTTTCTTTGGTGCTTCAATGTATAATTCAGGTCGGACATAGCACTAAATGGCTTTACGGCAACAGGCTTGTGGCCGTGTGACAGCAATGTCGCCAAAGAAGATTTTGGAGCTACTACGAAACATGTTGTTGATCAATCAGACCAAGAATCGGTTGATGGAACTGAAGCAACAACGTGAAAATCTGGAATGTCGCCTAAAGCTGCAACACCACTCAGTGATCAGTCTGGATCTCCCACAGTGTCTCAAGAGTGAGGGACCGAAAACTATTGACATGTCGGTATACTGCATTTTTTTTTCCAAATAGAATTTGTAGTTTCAGCGATTCGTATCACAGATCTCAAAGAGGCAAGATAAACTACGCTTCACTCTCCGGAATCCCACTGGTCAAATTGCTCATCAAGCAACACATGTTGCTGATGAAAGCTTTTTGCGGTCTGAAATGTGAACGAAGATTGACTGAGGCGGCGAACAGGCTAAGGTGCTGGACTCTTACTCGGGAGAACGGTGGTTCCAATCCCCGTCCGATCGAGAGTTAAGTTTCCCGTGATTTCTCTAAATTGTTTAACTTGGACGCTGGTATGGTTCTGTTAGAAGCACACAATCGATTTCCTTCTCCAGTCCGACTTTGTGATCTGTTTCTAATAACATCGTCGTCGACGGGACGTTAAATCTTGATCTTCCTTCTTTCTTTTATTCCAGAGACACTCGCATTCGCTCCGGGGACAACATGTGCTGCAATATCTACACTGTCCAGTCACATTAATGTGAAAACGTGACGAAAATCTGAATAAACAACTTTTGCAGCACGGTGAAACGTGTTCGTAGTTTTTTTTTTTTTTAACTCGTGTATATTTGTAATTATTGTTTGTTCTGCTGAAAGATGTATGGAAACAAATGACGTTGCGTATCTGACAGTAAAAGAATTCTGATTGAGAGCAAAATAAAATATGTACTACTCCTACAATTCATAAAATGATCAAATTAAATGAGCGTATGGTATCGATCAGGGGGGCGCAGAAAGCTATGCGCAGAAAGCAAAGTGTTTTCTCAGTTGTGCGCATGACGTCACGGTGGAAGCAGCTGTGCCAAACAGTACACAGTTCGAATTGTGTGTGATTGTTTTTCTTGTGTTGTTTTGTGTTTGAAGGAGTATTTTGATTGAGTTCTTTCTTCTGAGATACTCAGTCAACAGCGAAAACATTCGGAATTCGGGAGTGTTAACGGTTTTTGCTGTAATTGATATTTGATTCGGAACTGGAATAGTTAGCGATGGTGGACAGCGGGATCCACATTGTGTTCGCCAGCTCTATAGTTTATGGTTCGTCCTGTGAAATTCTTATTGGAGAATCTACAAGTGAGTGAGAATATTAGTTTTTACAATGCCAGGCTGTGCTGTTATGGGCTCTTTTTCCTACAACCGGAGCACAAAGGGAACTGACGTAATGTATCACAGTTTCCCGCGTAATGAAACATTACAAAAATTATGGTTGTCGAAATGTTGTAGGAAAGGCAGTGTAAATGTTGCGCATGCACGAATATGGTCTCGCCATTTCGCAGAAACAGATTACTTAAGGTATTTACAGTCTGAATTGCGTAATTTGCCCCGAAAAAGAATGCTCAAGCCAGATGCAGTTCCTTCGTGCAGTTTTCCGTGCAGTAGTGCGACTGTCAATGTGTCATCTGCAACAAGAAGACAAAACCAAACGGTATAAGAAACGAGAACTACATAAGAGATCTCTGGAAACTCTGGAAAAGCTGTCACCAAATAAGAAACATCATAATAAGAGCACATGTACAGATGACAGTTTTTCTTCAGACACAGATAAAGTTACTTTGATGAATACTAAAGCGGCTTTAGAAAGAAGGAATGCTGTTCTTACAAACAAGTGTGTGCAACTTCGAGCTCTTAATTAAATTTATTTCAATGCGATTAAATGAATAGTTTCTGATTTATCTGAGCCGAGGTTTCGAATTTCAAGTGTGTGTCAGTGTGGTTGTGATCTGATATTTTACCGATGTGTGAGGCATAAGCTGCGAAAGAATTTGACTCATCAGTTTTAACTGTAATATTTTAGCAGTAGAAAAGCAGTTTAGACATCTCAATTCTGGTACAAACAAAATCTTCCGCCAAAAACTTGACGTAAACGCGCATGCCGTGTCGTCTGCTTCAGAGCGCTTGCTTCCACGCTGACGTCACTAGGCCAGCCAATAGCAGAGCAGAGCGCTTACTGCCCAACCTTATTATTTGGTAACCTTGGTATCGATGGCCGGAAGACCCCATCCGTGGAAGTTGCACCATCAAGTACAAGCCTTATATTAATAGACAAAACGTTTGATAACTTGAACGCCGACTTACGTGAAAAGCATGTCACCTAGACTTGCCCACTGTTTCTATGTTTCGATACAGTGTATCGATACGTGGAACTGTTTCAGTGTTTCGGAACGGTTGTGGTTCACTGTTTCGAAACAGTGGTGTTTCATTCCGCCCCTGTCTCGGACCAGATTCGATCTCGAGCCAGACACAGAAACTGTATCGTTGTTTCAAAATAAGGCTGTTTCAGTCCACCTGTGCCTGGAACGGACTAACTGTATCGAAACAGTAATGTTTCATTCCACTCTGTGTCGGACGAGATTCGGGCTCGGCACAGGTACTGAAACACAACATACCACTTCATGAAACTCTTTCAAGAGTGTCGAAATCTTTTTGACAAGCAATAGCATGAAGCTTAAGATATCCGAAAATAAAGCTTCATTTCTAGCTGACTGTCCTGTTTCGAAATGGCGTAACATCTGTTTTATAAACACTAACCAAACAATAAAACAACGCGTACTATTCACATTCAAAATGATAAATATGTGAAAATCATTCAGTTAAATTACACTTTTTTTATAACATACGCTTGCCTGTTCATGTACAGTAATCATATTAAGAAACGCAAGTAAGCCTACAACATTTTGAATAAAAAAAGGCGTAGAGTGACAGTTATTAGACATATACATAAATTTGATGTAGGTATAATTGCAAGCAATCTGTTTGACAAATCACTGATAGTGTAATAGTATATGGGAAGGGCTGGGAAGCATGGTGAATTTATAGTAACGGTTCGAAACACCTTGAAAGACAAAAAAATTTTCTGTTATATTTTGTTATTTATTCGAATCATTTTGCGTTATTTGTGAGACTATAGTCACTGTGCCTGTTATCGACAATGATTCCCTTTGTGTAGATGGAAATTATCAGGATGGGTATATTACCCATACTAACGGAATGTGGGACTCCCATTAGAATATCCGTTGTTTCTGCAGTTTGCTCCCACCTCCAGTTCCGTTCGTGGTGGTTCTTCTGTCTTCAGCTATGGCTGTCCTCAGCCAATTGAAAAGTATGCAAGTCACGCGACACGAAAGCAGCGCCTTTGCTGCAGGAAATACGAAACTGCCAAGACGCATAAGTGATTGTTTCATACTTTCTGCAACATGATTAGCGCTCTCGCACCTCATTTGTGTTTATATGGACATACTTATTTACAGTAAGCATTCAAGATGATAAGGTGTGTGGGTTCATTAGATTACAAAGCACAAGCTGTTTCTCTGTTTCGAAGCAGCGTATCGGAACTTTACATAGTACTGTTTCATTTGTTTCGAAATAGTTACGTGTTTCAGTTTTACGTGTTTCAGTTTGTCCATCTCTATTGTCACCAACCTTTTACGCAGGCGGACATAAATAAATCATTTCTCAAGTATCTGACTGCGAGTTTAAAAATATTCTTTAACAATCTCTAACAACTGTTCTGCAATGCTCTCATACGCAACGGACAACTTCCTTAGTCTTACCTTTGCAATTGTGTGATCAGCAACATGCTAAAATTATTTCAAAAGCAATACTGCGATGCATGCAGAGTGCAATGCCTGCTTATAAAAACTGCAATAAATACTGCCTTACATATAAATTGAATGATCAAACTAGCCTTAAGCGGTGTAAAATAATGAAAGAAATCCCTAAAGATTTTAATTTGCTATATTCGCAAAACAGATTATTTAAACACTGACAAACATTACACAAACTTTAATTATTCCTCAAAGTCTACACTCAGTAAACACTTTTCCGGCCACAGCAAAGATACGAATGTTACTCTGAATGTATGCATACACCAATCTGACAAAATCCCTCCAGTGCGCAAGTGAGCAACAACTACGTGCAACAAAAAGGCAAATTACCAAAAATCCTCTGTTAATACCAATGCCTCCTCCGCCCCTGCTAGCACGATCACGGCGGGCTGCGACATCTTATGTCGCGCGGCTTCTCCCCACCGCACGCTGCGTCTGACCACTTCCGATTCCTCTCAACTGTTCGTTCGCTACTACTCCCGATAATAGTATCTCAGACTCAGAGATTGTCTATGCACACCACAGCAGTATCATTGGTCAACCTTGCGAAGAAGTGTTAACGTCCAGCTTTCAACGGACCCCTGCGAGACGTGAAGAAAAAAAAAACAGTGACGCTCTGGAAGGTACCGGCAGCAATGTGGTACCCTGCCGACTTCATTCCCGTGACCAGCTGCGCTGCGTTTCTCGGTTGAGGATCCATGGCGCGAACAGCCCTATCGAGGTTATCCCTCAGATTCCCTTTTGGGCTTAAATCCGGGTAGTTTGTGCCCAGAGGAAAACGGTAAACTCGTCCTGGTGCTCCTCGGAGTAAACACGTACACTGTGTGCTGTGTGAGACGTTGCATTGTCCTGCTGGTAAATGACACCGTGCTCAGGAGAAACAAACTGCATGTAGGGGTGGACGAGCTCCCCAAGGATGGATGCAAACTACTGTTGACCCATTGCGTCTTCCAGAATGACGAGATGACCAAGGGTTGGTTGGTTGATTTTGGGGAGGAGACCAAACAGCGAAGTCACCAGTCCCATCGGATTAGGGCAAGATGGGGAAGGAAGTCGGCCGTGCCCTTCCGATCTGATCATGTAAGTGTAGAAAAGTTGTGAAATGTTCTCAAAGAGATAGTATCAACAGCAATTGAGAGATATATACCACATAAATTAGTAAGTGATGGTACTGATCCCCCAAGGTACAAATGGTTCAAATGGTTCTGAGCACTATGCGACTTAACTGCTGAGGTCATCAGTCCCCTAGAACTTAGAACTACTTAAACCTAACTAACCTAAGGACATCACACACATCCATGCCCGAGGGAGGATTCGAACCTGCGACCGTAGCGGTCGCGCGGATCCAGACTGTAGCGCCTAGAGCCGCTCTGCCAACCCGGGCGGCCGCCACGGTACAGAAAACGGGTCAGATCGTTGTTGCAGAAGCAACGAAAAAAGCATGCCAAATTTAAAAGAACGCAAAATCCCCAAGATTGGCAAAGTTTTACAGAAGTTCGAAATATAGCGCGTACTTCAATGCGAGATGCTTTTAATAATTTCACTGCGCGATAACAACGGTGAAGCCACTGATGACAGTGCCACTAAAGCAGAGTTATTAAACACGGTTTTCGGAACTCCTTCGCCAAAGAAGACGAAGTAAATATTCCTGAATTCCAATCAGGAGCAACTGCCAAGATGAGAAACATAGAAGTAGATATCCTCGGTGTAACAAAGCAGCTTAAATCTCTTAATAAAGGCAAGGCCTCCGGTCCAGATTGTGTACCAGTCAGGTTCCTCTCAGAGTATGCTGATAAAATAGCTACATATTTACCAATTATACACAACCACTCGCTCACAGAAAGATACGTACCTAAAGACTGGAAAATTCTTCAAGTCACACCAATACCGAAAAAGGGAAGTAGGAGTAATCCACTGAATTACAGGCTTATATCAAGAACATCGATTTGCAGTAGGGTTTTGGAACATATACTGTATTCGAACATTATAAAGTACATATAGTCAGCACGGATTCTGAAAATATCGTTCTTGTGAAACACAACTAGCTCTTTATACTCATGAAGTAAAAAGTGCTATCGACAGGGGATGTCAAATTGATTCCATATTTTTAGATTTCCAGAAGCCTTTCGACACCGTTCCTCACAAGCGTCTTCTAATTAAACTGCGTGCCTACGAAGTATCGCCTCAGTTGTGCGACTGGATTCGTGATTTCCTGTCATAAAGGTCATAGTTCGTAGTAACAGACGGAAAGTCATCAAGTAAAACAGAAGTAATATCCAGCGTTCCCCAAGGAAGTTTTATAGGCCCTCTATTATTCCTGATCTATATTAACGATATAGGAGACAATCTGAGTAGCCCTATTAGATTGTTTGCAGACCATGCTGTCATTTACCGTCTTGTAAAGTCATCAGATGACGAAAACGAATTGCAAAACGATTTAGATAAGATATCTGCATGGTGCGAAAAGTGGCAATTGACCCTGAATAAAGAAAAGTGTGAAGATATCCACATGAGTACTAAAAGAAAGTCGTTAAATTTCGACTACACGATAAGTCACACAAATCTGAAGGCTGTAATTTCAATTAAATACTTAGGGGTTACAATTACAAGTAACCTAAATTGGAAAAACGCAACCCTTGGAGGATCAATTTGTTGTCCGTCTGTCCCACCGACTGTTAAAAATCATTTTTTTCAGGAATGGGTCGATGTATCATGTTGAAATTTCACATACTAAGGTCTATTAGCCTTCAGCAGTGTAAAAAACTGAAGCTTCTTAGTCAAGACAGTCAAAAGATGCGGCCATTTACGTCACTTACTTAGACATTGGAAAACTCTGTCATCAAAACGTATGGCGTACTTCCCATTGGCCTAGAATCATGAAATTTGACAAGAAGCAAGGCTTCAGAGTACAAGTAAAGGAGAAATTGTTAATTTGTAATTGTATCACACGAAAAAATATTTCTTTTGTCTTTTATTATCCGATGTCAAACTTGAAATTAAAGCAATCAGTAGTTCCAGATACAGTCAAGCAATGACTTTATTGCTCATACAGTGCGTTTTGGAATGTATCTATAATCAGGTATACAGGAGCGACTACTGCATGTAGACATTGCGTTTGACGTTGTATGTTGTGATAGCAGGCAAAAATGATCGAGATTCTCGGTACCTCGAATGAATGATCTGCCTGTATACATAATTACTCGGAAGTTTGCTCAGAATACTCAGTGCGTGAGTCCTACTAGCACCTTCCAATTTTTTCCGGACTGGAGACACTACTACTCCTTAGGTACCTCCTTGGCGTTTCTCATAAGGGCGTTCTGTTCTAGTACCCTCACGAAGGAAATGTACTTCTCAGTATCGGAATTCGAGGTGCGCCGTCTGTGTGGCATTCCGACCTGCTGAATGCTATAGTCTGTCGGTAAACTGAAGAGCGAGAGAGCGAGTCCCCACTCTGTCAACCCAGCGACGTCACAGGGCGCTTCTACAGGCAGTTTCAGAACGTAGTACCGGCCCTGCCGCGGCGCACGCTTCAAATCTGTGGCGAAGCCGTGTACAGATACGACTCGGCTGCGTTTATTTTTAGACAAATGCATTACGACCGTAAGGAATACAAAAAAACGATAGCTTCTTCCGAAACACAACATTATAGAGTAAATAATATTAACATAAGAACGGAAGTCAGGATTCTACTACAAACATAGAACCAAATGCCTGTTCATGTGAATGTGTGTTCCTCTATTGCTGTTCGTTAAACGAACCCAATATAATGCAATCAGTCTGTAGAATTTAAGGCTCGTTCTTATTTTGTTCAAAATGGTTCAAATGGTCTGAGCACTATGGGACTTAACTTCTGAGGTCATCACTCGTCTAGAACTTAGAACTACTTAAACGTAACTAATCTAAGGACAGCACACACATCCATGCCCCAGGTAGGATTCGAACCTGCGACCGCTGCGGTCGCGCGGCTCCAGACTGTAGCGTCTAGAACCGCTCGGCCATCCCGGCTGGCTCTTATTTTGTGTTTCTACTAAAAGGTACAAATTTTCTTTGAAGGACTGCATTGAAACTTAACAATTTTTGGAACACAAAGAATGTTTAAAAAGTAAGCAGAAATGTATAATTTTGTGTGTTGAATTAGTCCGATTTGCATTACTTTTTTGTCACTGTCTTCGTAAACAGGCCTCAAAAGTATTTGTTCAATGTTATGCATATTGGGTATTTACTCTGTTGTCAGCTGTCAGAAAAGTTACATGTATTTTTGGAACATCAACGATTATTTGTTTTGTATGAAAATAAATTACAGAATCTGTATTAAATTTTGTTATGAGAATGGAATAAAGTGTATGAAATTTTTAGAAATGGTAAATATTGCTTTTGGTGGGCCTTTTATGAGTAAACCAAGGGCAGACAAGTGGTATAAACATTTCAAAGCACGCCGTAAAGGACAGCGGTTTTACAAGCATGAATGAGATTAAAAATGCACAGTTAAGAGACCTGTAAACTATCCCGAAGAAACAGTTCCTAAAGTGTTTCGGGAATTGGAAAAAGCATTGGCATAAGTGTATAGTATGTAATGGGGAATATTTTGACGAGGATAATATTGCTGTAGATTAACAAATAAAGTTCTTACCAAAAAATTAAAATTAGTATGTGAACGCACCTCGTATGTCAAGCGTGTTGCTTAGAAGTCCAGAATCGGTGTACGTGTTTCGAAGGAAATTGCAGCAGTGTTTAGAATAGCTATTGCGCACATATTTTAAGCAATATGTCTTAGAATCAGGTGAGTCGTGACCGAGATAGAGGTTTAGTGTTCCATAAGCATCAGAGGTTTTACGCGATTTGGAAACTGTCTATAACGATGGGTTTCATCCCAAAATTATTAGTTTTCCTTCGTGGCAATTCCAGTAAACCACGCGGCTTATTTTTCCATTCCTTACTTATGCGTCCTATTAGGTGAGGCTGACGTTTGCATAAATTGCAGCCCTTTGATTGGGACTGCTAATATTAGCCAACAGTTCTTTTTGAGTCGCCTCTTTAATACACGCTGTAATAACATTACAGGCGATCGAACGCTCGTTACTCCCCAGATACCTCCTCTTCTTCGTATTCTTCACATTTTCTTGCAACGCTAGACGATTATCCATCACTTCCGGATATCGAAGTACATCAGTAAGTGTACAAAGTTAACTGGCAACTACGATCCCACTAACAGAAACGACGTATATCACTGCACGCCGATCTACACTGCTAGACAGATAACGGGCGACAGATTTTGGGTGCCCCTGTAGGCCGGTGGCAGCGTTCTTCCGGGAAAGGCCAATTCCCCCACCAAAAGCGCTGCTCGCTCTTGAGTTTACAGACAGACTATAGAATGTCTTGCTCCAAAACGTTGCTTTTCATTATTCAAAGTCATGTGTATATGCCCAAATCCTTTACCTGTAATGTGAACATCGGCACCCGCGCTACCCTTCCTTTAGGCACACCTGCGCTGAGAGGTCAGTACCGTGTCCGACAGCGAGGGTGGACCAGCCGAATCATTAGTACCCGCGCCGTCCGCTGGGAGCGGGCCGCGAGAGCCCGCCCCTTCCCCCACCACAGCGGAATTAGGCGCGCGCCCAATCACGGCGTCCCGCAATTACCCGGCCCCTTAAATGACTCGCGGCCGCGCAGACCGGGCCAGATGATATGTTTAATAACGTCGCCGCCGGGCCGGGACGTTCCCTCTTGTTCTTGCTCCGCCATCCGCTTTATACCCGTTCATCAAATGACGGCCTTTCCCGCCGGGGAATTACTTCTGTAATTTGATCTCAAGTTCAAGAGCTTAGCGTAATCTTTACCTGTAATTCGGCCAGAAGTTAAATGACTCGGAATCGAGCGTGCTCGCTGTTTGAAATTCGCCGTAGTCTGTTATTGTGGTAGCTAAATGCTCACGAACTGTGGACAAAAGGGTCGAAGACATCTGCACACCTGGCGTCCTACACTGTGCTCACACTGTTCGTATACACCGCACTGCAATCACTGTTGCATGGCCGTGGAGCAAGTGAGCAATTGCATGTACAAGAAGAGCTTTTGCTTGAGATAATACTCAAAGAGTATCAGCATGCTAATTAGGTCTCTCACAACTCTCCAAAATCTCAGCCATAATAAGTCAAAATTGAATTTCGCTGGGAGAACATTTATACAACACTTTGAGATTTTTGTTGCAGACGTTTTTGTTCTTCCTGTTTTTTTGTTTTGTTCAGTTGCATCTGCAACAAATCCCATAACAGAAGTTTAATACATTTTGTTATTCTATTTTTAAATGATGGCATACGCATTTTATGTGCTGCAGTCTTTTTCAGGAATTACAAAAATTCCTCTGGAAAATTAAGAATTTTCCAACTTTGAAATCATGTTCCAAAGTACATGATCATCTAACAATGAACAAATATTCGGTTGAAATTTGAAAGCATTGCAGTTGTGAAAATCAGACAATACTTTAGTTATATATATATATATATATATATATATATATATATATATATATATATATCAGTGCACTGGTTTCAAGCAAACTTGGGACACATATGAATTACTGTCTGCAAGTCATTGCTGTGAGTGTAAGAACCAACTACCTCTCAAAGCAATGGGGAGGGAGGGGTGGGGGAGGAGGGAAAATGCAGTGTAGCCCATGATGCATGAATACCCATATTTTAGGCACCCAGTACTTGAGAATGAGAGCACTTGGAGACTAGTAACACACTTTACACACCAATTTAAACCTTCTTTTCTCATTGATAACCCCGAAAAAATGACAATAGGAAAAAAAGTTTACCGCTTACTACCTTCTCCATTTTCATGCAGTAAGACTGTTGCATGAAGGATGACTATTAATTACTTCTTTACTGCAAATTGTGTTTGTGACACATTTTGCAGATAGTATTCAAAGATACCACTGCATGTACAAGAAAATGTTATCATTTTGCAGCTGATAGTTTAGGAGATACAGTGTCATAAATATTGAGATGAGTGAAAATGGAGCTGCAGTGTGGAATTCACTTGAAATACCGGTAGTATATGTGTACAAATGCGTGTGAAATAAGCTAAATATATGTGAAATGTTTTTGACTAGTATGTACATGGGCAAATCCATTGGTAGAAACCTCATCCTAAACTCCTGGAGCGAATTCATCGAAATTTGGTACACAGGTTAGTCACAATGTGGAATGAAATACTGTGGGTATGAAACCACAAGCCACTTAATGGAAAGAGCATGATAACGTGGAGAGAGGAGGGGGAGGGGGAGACACAGTGAGTGGATGTGGACACAAATAGAGGAAGGGAGAAGGGAGGAGGAGGAGCAGTTGGACAGAGAGATAGAGGAAGGGGGAAACAGAAAACTGAGAGGAAGAGATGAACAGAGAAAGGAAAGAGGAAGAGATGAATGAGGTGAGGGGGAGGAGGAACTGGACAAAGAGAGGGGAGGAGGAGATGGACTAATAGGAGATTGGGATAAATACATACTCAGGTAACATGAGATACTCAGCTAGTAATCACTAAGTTAAATCAAATGAAGTAGAAGTATTATGAAATACAGTGTCAAGTTAAATACATTTTAAAATGGGAACTATTGGAAATTAACGCAAATTTCGGTTTTTAAGACAGGTACAATTTTTAAGACATTACAAAATCTCAGCTCATTTGAAATTATAACACGTTCCGTGATACCGACGAAGTAGAGCTGAACTGTCGATATGTTATATAAAACATCCTAACGATGTATTGCATTTTACTCACTACAAAATTCTGTACCTGAAGAATTAACAGTATATTCGATGCAGCCGTAATAAATAGGGTAACTCGGGGCAGAACGGAATAGCGGGGCGCAATGGAAAATTGTTCTTTTCTAGGCTGCACAGTGCTGTAACCTGTTGTATGGACACGTAACTATTTCTCAAAATGGAAGGGAAGTTAGGGCAGCCGTTTTTATTTAGTTTGAAGTGCGAGAATAAGTTAATTGTTGTCTGTCACGTTACCGCTTGCGTTGTTCTAACGTTTGGTAAATTTCAACGCCAGGTAAGCCGTTAATTGTTAATTGTACACCCTAAAATGACACATTCCCTTAAAGTGCATGGCATTTGTTATACTTCAGTTATTTAATACGTCAGTTATTACACTCCATAAAAGTTGTTAACCTCAAAAGTGCTCTTGAGGCGGAACAGAATGAGGCTGAATGGGATAGTGTCCCGTTCTGCCCCGTCATATTTTGATGCAAGTAGAAAGCAAACTGTATTCTTTTTTCTTTCCCGCTTGCTGTTCCAGATGGCGCTAACGTATATGAAAGAGACTGATAGACAGCAATGGGACGTAAAAGCGATGGAAATGGCAGTTTCAGCCGTTTCATCTTCCCAAATGGGATTTTTAAAAGCATCTAAGCAGTTCAACGTACCGAAATCAACATTTGAAAGATATGTGCCTAAAGCTACGAATAATCCTGACTACATAATTGACAAATGAGACGGGAAATTTAAAAAGGTGTTCACTGCAGAACAAGAACATGAGCTGGTAACATATCTCAAGTCAATGGAATGCAGACTTTTTGGTCTAACAATGAAAGGTCTCAGATCACTAGCCTATCAACTAGCAGAAAGAAATGGCTTACCACACAGATTTGACAGACAAACTTGTCTGGCTGGACAAGACTGGATTAAACGATTTATTACGAGGCATCCTTCACTGTCTATTCGCAAGCCAGAAAATACTTCTGGTGCTCGAGCAATGGGATTCAACAAAGTAGCAGTTTCACAGTTTCTCTCCCAACCAGCTATGTTCGCCGAACAACTCAGCTTTCCAGATATCGCTCGAGGCTGTCATTCCAATCCCACTAATATGTCAAAATACTTGGCGGACTACAAGACGAAAAGGAAAAACAGTATTTTTAACAGATATGAACTGCAGAATTCTGTCGCATGTAATGTAGGCCTACAGAAAGGAGGAGGGTGCACAAATATGAACAATGTCAGATTAGAGACGTCAGGTGCAATGCAACTTAAGGAAAAAATAGCAAACTGTACACCCAAAAAAACCAAAACAGAGGACGTCAAAGACCTTAAGAAAAATAAAAGGGAGAAGATGAGAGAGAGGGTGCTGAGTGTCTCTACTGTGAGGAGCTCTACTCCGTTTCTAATGAAGGCTGGGTCGCATGCCAAAGGCGTTTCAAGTGGGCACACAATTCATGTGCTGGTACAGACAGTGAAGATGAAGAGGAAATACTGATTTGTAACTATGGAGGGAGGAGGAGGAGGAGATTAGTGTTTAACGTCCCGTCGACAACGAGGTCATTAGAGACGGAGCACAAGCTCGAATTAGGGAAGGATGGGGAAGGAAATCGGCCGTGCTCTTTCGAAGGAACCATCCCGGCATTTGCCTGAAGTGATCTAGGGAAATCACGGAAAACCTAAATCAGGATGGCCGGACGCGGGATTGAACCGTCGTCCTCCCGAATGCGAGTCCAGTGTGCTAACCACTGCGCCACCTCGCTCGGTGATTTGTAACTATTGTCGAAAGGACTAGAATTTAGTAGTTTGGTGGTTGTTAAGCATTGTACATTTTTGAGAATGACACTAAAATATTCCCTTATTTTGAAGAATGACTTCTTAATTGTTTAAATTACACATTCCTTAGTCTGAATTGCCTTTTATACAACATTTTGTCATAGATTAATACGGTATTCGTAATTCAAATTCAAAGTTTATGCAATAATTTAACAAAAAATAGCCTTATCCCATTCTGCACAGTGGGTGGGGTGGAACGGGAAATATACAAGACTTTCTTTGGAAAATTGTAAAAAATGCAACATGTATTGTTTTAAGTGATTTTAAAATATTTTAAAATAAGGTACATTAGGTTACACTACAAGGTGTTTTTTTTATAATTTTAGGAAGTGTTTCCTTGTGTTCCCTTATTTTATACAAATTGTTAAATACTAAGTATCCCGTTCCGCCCCGAGTTCTCCTATGCAGCATGTAAATGTGTAGACGCGAAATATTTCCAAATAATACACAAAACACTGTCTTATGTCGAACAACAACAAAAACTGTAGGAAACGGTGGAAGTTGCTTACTGTGGTCTATAGGGGGCGGTCCATAATGTTAATCTAAAATCAGTCACTAGTAAGAGGTGCCGAGCAAAAAACATTGGCTGTAGCCAACACGGGAGCACGCAGGAAAGTTTGCAGTGCCGTCCATGGCAATCAAATACCCTGTTAAGGACCATCCCCTGTCTTTTCTAATTCCCAGGGGCGCATAATAATTCGCGGCGGCTTCAGTGTAGTTATTGTCCTTGAATAAAAACGTCATTTCTGTTCGTCTGATTGCGTATTAGTTTCAGTTGCCTGCTGTACTAGACTGTAGCGGTTCTTTCTATGCATGCGCTAAGTTTCATCGATCTGTGTTACTTCAGTGTCGCACATTATGCGAAAGCTACAATCATCCTTAGGGTTTACACACCAGTGTAGTATAAGGCTGCTGTCCGCCCTGGCTGGTGGACCATTTATGTACATGCAGAACTGAGCTGTGTCGTCTGTGAGCCGTAATATTGGTTCCTGTTCTCCACGATCTTTCCCGACGTTTTCCTACAATTCCTTTATTATTGTTCCACGTATACATTGGACGACTGTGGTGGTGGATAAGCTGCAACCGTGTCCCGCACCTCACTAAACACCAACTTGTCCATCTCGATATTCCACTTTTGCTACTCTTACATGGGTGTCGTAGATGCTTAATTCTTCATTTGCCTGATTATAGTGGCCATAGTCAATTCACAATACTTATTTAAGGTGTTGAAAATCTTGCAACTGGTAAGAAACTGCATGTTTTTATAGCCATATGCCATGGAGTTATTGATATCAGACATGGTCAAGAGTTTGGAATGATACATACTTATGATTTTAGTATGCTTTCTAGATCTAAAACTGTCACAAAAGATACTGACACTTGATTTTTACTGATATCACTTTTTCGCCGATTTCCGCTTACATTTGCCCTGTACGTCCGTCAACAGCACTGATGGTTTCGAGTTTCGTATTGGTTTGTAGGACAACGTAGAAGATAACGAAATATAACACAATCAGTGTTTGTTTACGTTCACCTGGCGAGATGTTTTAGTGTCTCTAGCGTTCCCAACTTAACTGTTAGATGTGGTTCACGATTTACCTTAAAATATTCTATTGGAGCGTGATTTGCCACATGTGTGTTATCTCATTTCATTTATTTTTATGTATATTTCTCTCTCTCTCTCTCTCTCCCTCTCTCCCTCTCTCTCTACCCGTGTTTTCCACCCAACCCTTTTCACCCTCGCTTCCCTTCAGTTCTACCTCCAGCGTCCCACCCCGACTCTACCCACCCCTCCACCGCCATATCGTTACCTTCGTACTCTTCCCACCGCCCTACTTCACATTCACTATTCACTGTCTTTATTTATCTTTGCTTCCCCACTGCCAGTCACCATTTCGATTTTTAACATTGAAAGTACTCCTCCCGCCCAGGTACATATTAAATAAATACATGCAGATATAAATACATTAAATAAATACACGTAAATATAAATACAGTGACGAAGCAGACGTATGGCAAATCACATATCAATACAACACTTTAAGATAAAGTGAAAACCACAACTGACAATTAAGTTGGCAATGTTACACACAAAGATATGTCTTTTGCCAAGTGAAAGTCATGTTATATTTCGTCTTAAATCTTGTCAAGAAATGTTTTGTGTCGCAAATCAACATGACATTTAATCAGAAACATCAGTGCCTCACACAGGAATGCCTGTGAAATGTGAAAGAAGATGAGATTTCCAGATGTAAATGGAAATCACACAAAAAACGACGTAAATAAAAAGCACACGTCAGTTTCTTTTGTAACTAAATCTGTTAGATCTAGATGTAAAATCAAAACTGTAAATATTTTTCATTCCAGTTCACTGACGATATTTTATACCAATAAAAAGAAACGGGTATCGCGATATAGACCCGCCTTTTGGTTCAAATGGCTCTGAGCACTATGGAACTTAACATCTGAGGTCATCAGTCCCCTAGAACTTAGAACTACTTAAACCTAACTAACCTAAGGACATCACACACATCCATGCCCGAGGCAGGATTCGAACCTGCGACCGTAGCGGTCTAGACTGAAGCGCCTAGAACCGCTCGGCCACTCCAGCCGGTAGACCTGCCTTTTTTCCTAGTTGCAAAGACACATTTTAAATACTTTTACTGTAGGATGTAACAGATGTAAGTGCAGATATTTCTACTGGCGACTGAGGACGATGTACTGAACAAAATTACATGAGTATTTACTTCATTTGTAGACTAATAATTATAGCTATTAAGAGTAATACGTTTTTAGGTTGGTTAGCACCTCCAAGTATGTGTGGCAAGAGTAAGCCATTAATGCAGCAGGTCTGGTGTTGAAGTATGTACGAGTACGCGCTAAAATGGTTAGTCTACACTGACGAGCATAATCGACTTAGTGGTGCAGTTATGACCGTGCAGGAAACATGAAAACATAAAGTTTGTTAGGGATTTCTGGGGAGACTGTTCGATGCAGAGAACAAAGAACCAACACGCTGAGTTATGTACAGATTAAGATACCACATATAAAAAATGTACATTTATACCAGTTACACATTATATTTGAAAATGTTGTAGATTATTCGTCTGTCTCTCAACTTTAATCCCAATTTTCTTAGGATTGTCGACTTACAATTCCAAATTAAATTGATCAAAACTTTTTCTAGATCCAATAAAGTTATAATGATATACTGATTTTTCTTCATTTTGTCTTCCATTACCAAACACAGAGGCGGCCCCGCCCGTGGACGGAGAGGTGGGGGGGATACAAGGAGAACACCTCTTACGGCTGCAGGTATGTACTGAATGCCACCCATCTTGAGATAATTATTAATTTATGCTCATAGCTACATACAAACATAGGCAACAGATCGGATTAGTTTGTTTGACTGGCTAGACAACAGTCTTAGTAACATAAAAACTTTGATGCATTGATACATTAGTAATATTCATTGCAACATCGTCTAGGAAGCATGTACTCCTTGGCTTAGACTAGGTTCTTCTATGTCTTTAAATGCGATCATTTTAGGTTAGGCTTTACCGTGACTGTTATTGACACTAAATGAAACAACAAGTTTACTTTTACCAGTCACAGTAAACTTGTTGTTTCGTTTAATTTTTTCTATGTCTGCTGTTGGAGTTGTCACTTTTAGGGCACAAGGCGGGCTGTATGTAATAATGATGACAAAATTACTTTGTCAAGAAGTATGCCTACATCATGTTCCGTTAATTTAGGCGGAAGCCTAATTTAGAACATAATTTTGTGATTAACAATACACTATCTGAGAAAGGGAATCCTATTAGCCAACATTAATATGGGGTGTATCCACTGTTCGCCTAAATGATGCCTACAGCTCTGCTGTGGACGCTTTCAATCAGATACTTGAATGTCGGTGGAGAAATGGCAGCCCATTCTTCCTCAAGAGCCGAAACCAGAGGAGTCTTATTCAACGCTGGAGCCTGGATCGAAGTCTAACTCATCCCAAAGGTGTTCCATTGGCTTCAGGTAGGAACTCTGAACAAGCAAATGTATTTCAGGAATGTTATTGCCCACAAAACAGTGCTTCATATATGCTGCTTTATGGCAGCATGCATTGTCAACCTGATACAAAAGATCATCTACTCCGAACTCGTCCTCTACTGTACGCGGTACACATTACTGTGAAATGTTTTCGTATCACTCCGCATTTAACGATTTCCTAAGTGTAATAAAGTGACCACACCCTAGCCACGAAAGACATCCCCATGCCATGACACCACCTCCTCCGCACTTCACTGTTGGCACCACACATATCGCAAGCAACGTGCTTCCGGCATTCAAATCTATTCATCTGATTTCCTCAGTGTACAGCGTGAGTCATCGTCCCAAATCATTTGTTTGCAATCATCCACCGGCCAGTGCCGCCGCTCTGTACTGTACCTCAAGTGTCGCTTAGGATTGGCACGAGAGTCTTGTGAGGACCCGCTCAATCGTTCCACCACATTCTTTTTACCTTAACACGCACAGTCATTGAGCTAGCTCGACTGCTAGTTACACTTTACAACTCTCGAGTGATTCACCGATTTCATGCGATTTCTTACAACCATCCTCAGTTATGAACTGAGGTCCCTGCCCATCGGTACGTGAAGTCTGCCTGTTCTTTTTTAGCTACGGTTGTTCCTTCGGGTTTTCACTTCACTATCACATCACCAAAGTCATCTTGGACAGCTTTAGAGGGTCTGAAATGTCCCTGATCATATTACTACTCAGGAGGCATCCTGTAACTAGCCCACGCCCGAAGGCATTGTGCTCCCCTGACGTTCGATGGTTGGGGTTGGGTTGTTTGGGGAAGGAGACCAGACAGCGAGGTCATCGGTCTCATCGGATTAGGGAAGGAAGTCGGCCGTGACCTTTCAGAGGAACCATCCCGGCATTTGCCTGGAGTGATTTAGGGAAATCACGGAAAACCTAAATCAGGATGGCCGGACGCAGGATTGAACCGTCGTCCTCCCGAATTCGAGTCCAGTGTCTAACCACTGCGCCACCTCGCTCGGTACCCTGACGTTCGATTCTGCTGTTACTGCTTCCCCACTGTCAACACAACACTATCCGCCTCCTCTTTCACTGGGGAGGGGGTGTCCGTTCTCGTGGCATATAGTGGTGAATTACACATTATACAGCGGTATCCGGATAACACTAATGATATGGTATACGTATATCTGTGGTTGGTGATGTTTCTTTTAGGACACTAATCGGGCAACATGTTATAATGAGCACATATCTCCTCTGTCAAGAGGTACGTAATATATTGTTAACATAGTTCAAATGTTCAAATGTGTGTGAATTCCTAAGATCATCGGTCCCTAGACTTACGCGCTACTTGAACTAACTTATGCTAAGAACAACACAAACACCCATGCCCGAGGGAGGACTCGAACCTCCGGCGGGAGGGGCCGCGCAATCCGTGACATGGCGCCTCAAACCACGCGGCTGTTAACATAGTTGAAGGCCAATTTACAACATAATTCAGTGATTAATTATATGAACCGGGGACCCTCACAGAGTAGGGGTTCTTTATTCATACTACTGTGACTGAACTATTACCATCGTGGGACAGCAAATGTTACGGCTATTACTATTTCGGCCACATATTCGTGAGGCATCTCCTAAGGCCGACAACTTGTACTCGATCGGTAGCGCATAAGTTGCGAGTGCCGCAAATTTAAACAACTGGTACCACAAATGCGATTGCAATCTTCCTCGGCATATTCGAATGATGATGGGTACGAAACTCATTGAAACGTTGCGACAAGACTACGCCACCACTCGGCTGATAACCCGAGAAGAATTCATCATTGGTACCACAATGTTATCTAAATAAAAATTAAATGGAATGTGATGATTATACATATTCATACACTATCATTTCATCGAAACAATATGATCTCGAATAGTATTTTTCCCAGCCTGTTTGTATGATACGCAATCATGAGTTCCATGTCGATGTTTCAGTTAACTCATATTAAATAAAACATTGGCTCGTGAGGGAAACTAGATGTCTGAAAGGAGGGATTTGGACTCCTCGCATGAGGATAAATGATTACGATAAATCGCCACTCTCTAAGAATAACTCGTTAAATAGAATAAACACAATATAACTTTCATAGCCTCTCTATAAGTACAGTTACACTCAATTCTGACTCTAAACTGTCTCACAGATCACCGTATCAATCCATCCGAACACCATTAAAGTCTCAACCACTAATATCAGCCACTACATGTTGAATTCTACACAAATAATTGCCTCGAATTTATTATAGTAATACACCACTTAAAACCCTGATTGTCACTGACTCATGATAATTATAAACAAATCCCTTTAAATTCAGTATAGTTCAAGGTTCACTGGGCGCTGAGATCTTTACAAAGTCACATACAGACCACAACAAGATTTTACTTCCAACATTTTAAGTAATTTTAATTTGAACGCGGCGACGTTATCGTCTCTTTGGCGATTGCCTCATTCTCGCCCGGCTGTCGGCTACACGCCACTAGTGGCTACTAGTGGCCAGTTTCTCGTTTCACTGAACGTTTCATCAGTAGCGGCACCTCGTAACTTACATTACGTTTTCTGCAATATATATCATTTTCTATGAACACGTGGAAAATCCCCCTAGTCTACATAGTACTTGCTCTCTCAGCTGCCTATGTATGTTGACATCGTCACGTGCCAACACCGTGCAATCTCCGGTGGATGGCCGATATAAATTGACCGACACATACATGGACGAAATGACACCTTGGTGTCAGCTAAGTCTGTGTTACCACCATCTACATCTACATCTACATGATTACTCTGCTATTCAAAATAAAGTGCCTGGCAGAGGGTTCAGTGAATCACCTTCAAGCTGTCTCTCTCCACCGTTCCACTCTTGAACGGCGCGCGTGAAAAAAGACCACTTAAATTTTTCTGTGTGAGCAGCGATTTCTCTTATTTTGTCGTGATGATCATTTCTCCCTGTGTAGATGGGTGCCAACAGAATGTTTTCGCAATCGGAGAAGAAAACTAGTGTCTGAAATTTCATCAGAAGATGCCGTCGCAACGAAAAACTTTGTTTTAATTATTGCCACTCCAATTCACGTATCATGTCTGTGGCACTATCTCCCCTATTTCGCGATAGTACAAAACGATCTGCCCTTCTTTTTACTTTTTCGTTGTCAGAACCACCTGATGCGGATCCCACACCGCACAGCAATACTCCAGAATATGGCGGACAAGCGTGGTGTAAGCAGTCTCTTTCGTAGACCTGTTGCACCTTCTAAGTGTTCTGCCAATGAATCGCAGTCTTAGGGTTTGCTCTACCCACAACATTATCCACGTGATCGTTCCAGTTTAGGTTGTTTGTAATTGTAATCCCCAAGTATTTAGTTGAATTTACAGCCTTCAGATTTGCGTGACTTACCGCGTAATCGAAATGTAGTTGATTTCTTTTAGTACTCATGTGAATATTTCACACTTTTCTTTATTCAGGATCAATTGCGACTTTTCGCAACATACAGATATCTTATCTAAATCATTTTGCAATTCATTTTGGACATCTAATGACTTTACAAGAACGTAAATGACAGCATCATCTGCAAACAATCTAAGACGGCTACTCAGATTGTCTCCTAAAACGTTAATATAAATTAGGAACAATAGAGGGCCTACAACACTTACTTGGAGAACGCCGGATATTACTTCTGTTTTACTCGATGACTTTCCGTCTATTACTACGAACTCTGACCTTTCTGACCGGAAATCACGAATCCAGTCGCACAACTGAGAGGATATTCCATAGGTACGTAGTTTGGTTAGAAGACGCTTGTGGAAATCTAAAAATATGGAATCAATTTGACATCCTCTGTCGATTGCACTCATTACTTCGTGAATATAAAGAGGTATTTGTGTTTCGCAAGAACGATATTTTCTGACTCTGTGCTGACTATGTGCCAATAAATCTTTTTCTTCGAGGGGCTTCATAATGTTCGAATACAGTATATGTTCGAAAACCCTACTGCAAATCGACGTCAGTGATATGGGCCTGTAATTCAACGAATTACTCCTACTTGCCTTTTTGGTTGTTGGTGTGACTTGAGCAGTTTTAGAGTCTTCCGGTACGGATCTTTCTGTGAGCGAGCGGTTGTATGTAATCGCTGAATATGGAGCTATTGTATCAGCATACTCTGAGAGGAACCTGACTGGTATACAATCTGGACCAGAAGCCTTGCCTTTATTAAGCGATTTGAGCTGCTTTGCGACACCGAGCATATCTACTTCTACGTCTCTCATCTTGGCGGTTGTTCTTGATTGGCATTTTCAGTAAGGGACAATAATATTGACCTCTTCAAGTGGTTATCTTCTAGTCACTTTCTGCTACGCCCTTTACAGTCATTTAACCTCCCTTATATCCTCCCACCCAGTGCATTCACGATAACTGACCACAAATTTTATGTCAAGGGGGAGAATTTGTGCAGCATTATTCCATCCCTACCAAGGGAAAGGATGCGTGTGTGTGGATTGGGAAAGGCTTTCTACTTTTCCTGGTCTTATCCCATGCCTTCACGGGGTCGGATGTTAATCTGGAATTGAGAGTTGGCCATGTTAGTGGTAGAAGATGGTAGTGTGCCCATTTTGCCGGCTTGCCACCACCCCTCTCCGCCTCGTCACCCAATTGTGATGGACCCCACCTGTTTTCATCTAATGTTAACCCACGTGAAAGTGTGCGAACGTTTTCGAAATGTTTGCCAATCGTGTAACTGAGGCGGCACGTGGGTACCAGCTCGGTTTTCACATCATCACATGGAGGAAACCGCCTAAGAATCACACCCACACCCTCGTCGTTAATCCGCTGGGTGGAGTCGATCGGGGGCTTGTGAGCCTCTCCGAATCACGGAATCGGCCTGCCAACATCCGCGGCACTCCCGGCATGTTCCTGCACTTCCCCTTTTCCCAATTCATCTATTTATGTGCTCCTTTCTACACCCACCCCTGGCCTCCAGCGAGACAGAGCGCCACCATACACAGCTATTCATACTGACGTTTAAAAACCTCCGAAGCGACGTAGTGACGCTGAGACAAGTAATTAAATCTGAGATATATGGGGTCTCTAATGTCGGGAAATATCCCAAAAGTGGAAGAAAAATGTTAAAAATATGACGTCACCAGGTCTGTCGCACCTATATAATCCCAAATCAGCTATTCACGTCACTGATGTTTCTGGGACCCACGTGTGCGACTTCAGCACGTGCATCTCTGGGTTCGAGACTTGCGTTTGCCAGGTAATATTTTTTTATTGCGTAAGACAGTTACGTGTTTACTTTGAGGTAAGATTTATTACTTTATTTACCGGTCTTCCTGTCTCCACTGGTTTATTGCAAAGCACAGTACGACAAAAACCTACCGTACTGCGTCACAAGTAGAGTATAAGCTTCCCAATTGCATCATTGCCAGTAAATGAGCTACGTTTTCATTACTAAATAAAGTCAGTAAACGATAAACGAAGGGAAAAACGGAAAGAAACACAAAATAAGAACAGCTTTTACTTGGTTAACAGCGAGGACAATAGTTTTATAACTTCTACGTTTACAACAGATCACACTTACAAAAGGTGTTCGAAATTTACACCGTTTGCTCGAATGTAAGCATTCCATCACTTCAGTAGCCCTGGGTTCAGTGTGGGTCGGCGGTGAGGTGAGTGGACTGCTGTGGCCTGTTGTGGGGTTGTGTACCACTGAGGGCTACGGCGAGACGAAGCCTCTCTGTCGTTTCTAGGTCCCCGGTTCAATACACACACAGTACACACACAATTCCATCACTCAGACCTTCACGCCCAGGCGCAAGCGTTTCACGTGCGGTGAGGTGCGTCATCTGCTGACGTCACATGTTCATTTCCGCCGGCCACGGTGGCCAAGCGGCTCTAGGCGCTGCAGTCCGGAACCGCGCGACTGCTACGGTCGCAGGTTCGAATCCTGCCTCGGGCATGGATGTGTGTGATGTCCTTAGGTTAGTTAGGTTTAAGTAGTTCTAAGTTCTATTGGACTGATGACCTCAGATGTTAAGTCCCATAGTGCTCAGAGCCATCTGAACCATCAACATTTCCCATATATTTTTGGGGTACTTATCGACATTTGCGACTGCATGTGTCTCATATCAAATTACTTATCTCAGTGTCATCATGGGTTTTGTAAATGTTAATTAGAATCACCCCGTATAAAAGGCACACATCTCTTGTGGATGGACATACTGTTATATTTCCTGAGCTCGATTTCCTACTCAAATATGGTGCTGTTTGAACATAAAGAGATTTTTATATACTCGCCCATAGGACGACCACTTTGCTACTAGGATTCCTCGCCTGCGACTACCGCCTGAGACCTGTAGCGGGAAGCTGCAGCATGCCGGTTGGAGCAGAAACTGCGGGCGGCATTTCGGACTGGCTGGGTGGAGTGTGTCCCCTGAAGGCCGCCGCACGCACGCCGCGTGTACTGCTGGGAATTATTTACAAGCGCGCGCCCGCTCGGGCAGAGAGGGAAACTAATCCGCGAGTAATTTTCTGGTATTGTTACAAGTAACCCCGCGGGAACGCCGGAATGAATGCCGGCCACTCTTCTCCCTCCCCTCCCCTCCCCTCTCTCTGGATGTTAGTGGAGGATGCATTTGGGGCGGAGCTGGGTGGAGGTGACAGTGGGAAGGGAAATCCACAGTGCATGCAAGGTGCGTGCATGTCATGCTGTACTCCTGCGGGCGAAATAGTCGTCCAATAAATTTGACATGTTAATTGGCTCGGTTCCCATTGCACAGTCCCCAATCATTTCTTCCTTGTTTATGTAAGTGGGCTATGTGCGGTTTTTGATGAGCACCCTCCTGCCCCTTCGACCGATACACCTTCTGTGATCTCATGGTATAGTTGTTTGGATCGCCACGAGCAGAAAGCGAGCATGCATGATTGACAGCCGGAGGTAGACGTCCCGTATACAACGGGGTACTAGATGTTCGACATTACCAAGCAGGATCTAATTAAATTGTGTGTCTTTGAAGTATCGTCTCATGTGTGGGACTGGATTGACAATTTCCCGTCAGATAAATCACAGTTCGTTGTAACTGAAGGGAAATTATCCACTGATACCGAAGTGATATCTTTGGTTTCCCAAGGAAGCCGTTGTTCTTGATCCGCTTATGATTTAGGAGATAATCTGAGCAGTCATCTTAGACTGATTACAGATGATGCTGTCGTTTACCGGCTATAAAAGTTATCGTAAAATCAAATCCAGTTAGAAAATGATTTAGAAAGATATCTGCATGGCAGGAAAATTGTCAATTGACTCTGAACAGTATAAATTGTGAGGTCATCCACATGAGTATTCAAAAAATTCTGTTAAATTTCAGTTAGCGATAAATCAGACAAGTTTAACGGTAGTCGGGTCAACTAAACACCCAGGGATTACAATTACGGACAAGTTAAATTGGGATCATTACACATAAAATTTTGTGGGGAAGGCGAACCAACGGTAACTCAGAAGGCTCAACATATTTACAACTCAGGCTTGTCCTTCCTCTTCTGGCATATTGCTGCGCGGTATGGAATCGTTACCAGATAGAACAGACGGAGGACATCGAAAACTTCAGGCAAAGTCAGATTTTTTTGTTGTTTCAAGACGAAATAAGAAAGAGAGTGGCACGGATCTGATTATCGAGTTGCTGTGGCAGCCATTAAAACAGTGCTTTTTCATTGCGGCAAGGTATTTTCACGAAATTTCGATTACTAACCCTCTTTACCGAGTGCAAAATTATTTTGTTGTCTTTCATTTACGTACGGAGAAATGACCATCGTGGTAAAATAAGAGAATCCAGAACTCACATGGAATGACGGAGATGTTCAGTCCTCGAACGTGCTGTTCGAGAGTGGAGTGGCAGAGAAATAATGTGAAAGTGGTTCTGTGCACCCTTTGCTAAACACTTAAATGTGAAGTGCAGAGTAATCATGTAGATATAGACATGTAGATACATATGTTACCTACTGTTTTACACAACAGGGCCAGCTTTAGAAAAAAATGACTTAATTTAACAAAAAGAAAATGATCCTGATAGGCCTGACTATTGCACACGTCTGCGTACCCTGACCTGGCATGACCAGTCATTCCAGTACACCAGACGAGACTGATGTAGCAGAACTCAGACTTCGATCCGTTTTCGTTAAAAAAAATTCTTTGTTGTCTTCCTTGTAAAACCTCTTAATGAAATAAACTGTTATTGCGGCCTTTAGTCTGAAGAATGATTTAATCCAGCTGTCTAGGCTAGTCTATCCCATGCAAGATTCTTCATCTCTGTGCAGCTGCTGCCACATACATCCATCTCCCAACTATAGTCAAGCTTTGGCCTCCCTCCATATTTCTCCCTACCTCCCCCGCCCCTCTTCCCATATTTCCCTCCAACTAATCTATTTTTTGATCCCTCATAATGTGTCCTACGAATCTATCCTTTCTTTTAGTCTAGTTGTGCCACAAATTTATTTTCTCTCCAATCAGATTCAGTATCTGATTTATCCATCTAAATTCAGCATTCTTCTGCAGCACCATCTCTGAAAAACTTTTAATCTCTTCCGTATTTTATTCCCGCTAGCTTGAGTGTTTCAAAGAGTATAATACAGTCAACAACGCCAAATTTTTTCTGTAAATCTACAAACGCTGTAATTGTAGGTTACCTTTTTTTTAAACGTACCTTCTGTACATTTCTCTGACACGCAAACTGGTCTTCTTCGAGGTCGTCTTCCGCCTGACTTTCTAGTTTTCTGTAAACAGTTCCTCTCAGTATTTGGAAACCTTGACTTATGAAGCCCATGATTCGGGTGTCAGCAATTGCTTTCTGTGGAAAAGAAAATCTTACTTTCTTATTTATATTGACACTAAGTATACAACGTAATGATATAATGAGACATTCAAGTGTAGTTCGAAAAATTTCCATTTTGACTTTACTTATAACCTGAAACAGTGCGTTTGGCGCGCACAAGAGAAGCGTCTTTCCTCTGCCGTTCTGCAGCTCATAAATTTCCGCTGCAGCCTCACCGCACTCTATACCATCTCCCTACTAACTGCTGCAGTAGGTGTGCCTAAGTATGGGAAGCATCTCCTAACGTTTCCGCACATTGACCTACCGGCATCGGTTGTAGTGACGTGAACGAAAGTTAAACATTACGGCCAGAAAACTACGCATTACTGAAATAAACAGAGCCGAAATTAAAAAAAAAATAAGAAACGGTAGCTCATGTCATGGGTTCAATCATCATACTTACTTATTACATGTTAGAGCCACTGTCTACGTTTTGTCTTACCTAAGAAATGTCTAATTCGTTTCTCACATCATTTCTTGTATGGTCTCATTTGGATCACCGTTACAGCGCAGGAGTATTATTTTTCTTACTCTGACCTAGGATTCGTATTTGTTTTTCAGTACTCGTTCCAGCCCTATATAACAACCGATTTTTGGACCGACATAATTTTAAAAATTTAAATCTTTTTTCGCTGCAAGAAAAATCAGTTCCTCAGCTTCAGTTTTCTCCTTTTTCTTCTATTGTTGTTCTGCCTGTTGAACAGTTGACTAGTTACAGAAAATATCTTACAAACAATGTGGAAATCATTTTTATGTAAATCTGAGTGCAGGTGTTCTTATTATCGTACCAGTTGGCTGTTAGACTGAGGTAGTAAAATTGTGCACTGCATCAGCTTGTGAGACATATGAACTTTGTTCTGCGTGGTGTGTATTAGGAACTGTTGGTGTTGTGTTTCAGAAGTGGGAACGAGCACATATCTGGCATATGACTAGACAAGTCTGGGAAAGCCAGAAACCACACTCAGGCTGGCTGCAGCACCATACCAAGCGTACTTTACCCGACGCCCCGGTTCTTTGTCACATTCCTGTATCGGAGCCCAGCAAGCTGCTCATTAAGCTTTACCTTCTCTTCAGTGCCGGAATCTTACCTATAAGAGAGTTCACATCCAAGACATTAAAACGTGTAACTTATTCCAGTACTTCACAGTTGATAATTTGGTTGGTTCGCTATACTTTTTTCTTTGAACACTCATTCTGGACATTCCCGGCTGGGTCCGAGATTTTCTCCGCTCAGGGACTGGGTGTTGTGTTGTCCTAATCATCATCATTTCATCTCCATCGACGCGCAGGTCGCCGAAGTGGCGTCAAATCGAAAGAGTTGTACCCGGTGAACTGTCTACCCGACGGGAGGCCCTAGTCACACATCATCATTTCTGGAATCAAACAATCCCTCACAAACCACATCCTGCATATACCTCTATTCGACTTATTGTTCCTTCAAGTGTCCGAGGAGGAAAGGTGAAAAAGTTTGGACATCTGGAGGTGACAGAATTGATAAATGTTCAAATGTGTGTGAATTCTTAAGGGACCAAACTGCATAGGTCATCGGTCCCTAGACTTTCACACTACTTAAACTAAGTTAAACTAACTTATGCTAAGAATAACACACACACCCATGCCTGAGGGAGGACTCGAAACTTCGCTGTGCGTGGCTGCGCAGCCCATGCATGGCGCCCAAAACCGCGCGGCCACTCCGCGCGGCCAGAATTGATAATTAAAAAACATCATTTGGACCTACATGTTACATTTATATGTGTCCGAAACCACAAACTGCAAAAAATTCTCAAAACCCCACGAGTAAGCTCTCAGGATAATATATTGTGTTGCTTGTCTCAGTGCATATCTCCGTTCCTTTTTGAAGCAATTATGTCCACGGGAAAATTCATTCAATATATCTACCATTCTGCTGCACATATGAGTAGGCGCCAAATCTAACGCTGTTAGGTCCGAAGGTCTTGATGGCTAGCTAAAGATACTATTACGAACAATTCACCGATTAGGAGACGAGTAAGGGTGGGTTTCCACAGAAAAATATCCAATAGGAGGCCTCATGCGAAACTCAGCTTGTCCTTTTCTCAAGTGATATCCTGAGAACAATGGATGAAGGGTAATGGGCTCATTACATATTCCTGGAGTTCAGGAAAGCGTTCGACGTGGTGCCACACTGCAGACTGTTAACGAAGGTACGAGCATACGGAATAGATTCACAGATATCAGAGTGGTTCGAAGACTTTGTAAGTGGGCTATTTAGGTTTTCTTATTGGTAACCCCACGTAGCGCTCTGTATGAAAATCACTGGCTGTGCTGTGTGCAGTCTGTGGCTAGTTTTCATTGTTGTCTGCCATTGTAGTGTTGGGCAGCTGAATGTTAACAGCGCGTAGCGTTGCGCAGTTGGAAGTGAGCCGCCAGCAGTGGTGGATGTGGGGAGAGAAATGGCGGAGTTTTGAAATTTGTAAGAATGGATGTCATGAACTGCTATATATACTATCACTTTTGAACACTATTAAGGTAAATACATTGTTTGTTCTCTATCAAAATCTTTCATTTGCTAACTATGCCTATCAGTCGTTAGTGCCTTCAGCAGTTTGAATCTTTTATTTAGCTGGCAGTAGTGGCGCTCGCTGTATTGCAGTAGTTCGAGTAACTAAGATTTTTGGTGAGGTAAGTGATTTGTGAAAGGTATAGGTTAATGTTAGTCAGGGCCATTCTTTTGTAGGGATTTTTGAAAGTCAGATTGCATTGCGCTAAAAATATTGTGTCAGTTTAGTGTTGATCAGAATAGGTAAAGAGCGAAATGTCTGAGTGCGTTCAGTTCTGCTCAGCTGTTTGAAAATCAAATAATGTAAGAGGTTTATCAGCACAGTAATTAATTAATTTTTCTAAGGGGACGTTTCATATGGCGACCCTGCCAGGTTACCTCACTGGAATCTTCTGATTTTTTCTTGTAGTTTGTGTAATTAGTGCAGCCTTTGTTTATTGCTTGCACTTAATTGTAGAGAGAATTTCCTTTGTAGTTGTAGTTTTTCATTCTCGTACAGTAAAACAGTTGTGGCATGCATGTAGATTTGCACCAAGTATTTCGCAGCTGCGCTTGCAATTAACGAGATATTATTATCAATGTTATGTTAATGTGTTTTCTTATTTTTCTCTTCAAATTGTGGTTTTCTGTGTTGTTGTGTGAAATACTGTGACAATAATGGCGTGTGAAAAACGTAATACTAGGCTCCAAAGTAAACTGAGAAATGACAGTGAAGACGAAAGCAGTGTGTTAGCGCCACTGTGTAATGAATTAACTAATGTCCAAAGCAGTAATTTGGTAACTGTGCATAGGGAAATGGAGCGGGCTGCAAATAATGGTGTAGGCAGTGAAACAATTAGTGAACAGGGAAGCATTAACGATCGATCGGTCGGCAACAGCTTGCCTCAGGAATCCGAAATGACAGGACACATTCTTGCAAATACTGTAGATTCAGGTTTTGCATCCTTGCCGTTTTCTCAATAAGTCAAGACACATTTTCTGCTTTTCAAAATGCGAATATTGCCGGTTCAAATGCATTGCCGAATAGCGCTGAGGAACATGTTTCAGACACCAGTGCATTGTTATTACAATTAATGCAACAAATGGGACAAAAGCTTCAAAAGTTAGACACAATGGAACAAAATCTTCAAAAGTTAGACACAATGGAACAACACCAGATACAAACACAGCAACAGTTAGACACAATGGAACAAAATCAGAGACAAATACAGCAAAAGCTTCAAAAGTTAGACACCAGACTTGAACAAACACGTGAAGATTTAACTAATGAATTACATAACATTGAATCGAAATGTCAATAGTCTGTAATGACGTAAAAACACAAATTTGTGAGCATTTTAAACCTATTTTTTCGCGGCATGAAAATGCTTTACAGAATCACGAAGCAGCCATAAAAGAACTGCAAACCATTGTTCATGAAAATCATGAGATCTTGTGGGCTAAAATTGACTCAGTTGCATCTACCGATTCGGTTACACTAGTTGCAAAAACTCAGGAAAACTTAAAGGACACAGTAGATGCGATTTCAACACAAATGGACACTCTGAAACTTGGTTCAGAAAAACACACTGAGGAAATAAGTACACTATCGGAGAAAGTAGCCGAACTTTCGGATCTGTTCACTAACTTATCTGCAAAGGTAGATGGTGATCTGAATAACACAAGACCTGTAGCCATCACTGACACAGAAGAGTATGAACAAATTAAGAAATTCAAACAAAATCAGAATCAAATTAATACGCAACACAAAAGAGAAATCTGGGAAGTACAAGATCAGTTGGCACAAGTAATACAAAAATTACATATTTCAGAGGACACTCGCACTCCAACACGGGAAGAGGGACTTAGAAATACAGAAAAGCCAGAAAATAATAACACAGGGCATTTGGGAAATTATGAAAGAAATTGGCAAGGTGCACCGAATTTTGAGATGGAACCGCCGACACGACGTAACAATGACCGATATGCTACTCGCCGACACGATGATTTTGACTATAAGCTGTTCATTACTACACGTAAATTCAAAACATTTAAGAATTCTGGCAACGACATTCATTCACAAGCGTGGCTCCATCAATTCTCTCATTGTTTTCCTCCCAACTGGTCATTAGAGCACAGATTAGAATTTATGTGTGGCTACTTAGAGAATGAACCAGCTGTAAGAATGCGATCGGTCATTCACGATTGTTACAGTGAAGGAGAATTTTATCATGCCTTCCTCTCAGCATATTGGTCTCAAGCTACACAAGACCGAGTAAGACATAGCATCATAATGATGAAACATTTCGAACAATCTGGATTTTCCAGTCTTGTGAAATATTTTGAAAACATGTTGCACAAGAATCAGTACCTGTCAAACCCATACAGACCCTCAGAACTCATCCGCATTTGCTTAACCAAATTACCTGAACATTTACGACATATTATTTTGGCAGAACGTTGCAAAGACGACATTGAAGCTTCTCAGGGACTCTTACAAGAATTAGAAATTGACACAGGCAGTCGCGGGATGCGAAAACAGGAAAACAATCACTACAGGTCACATCCGTCACAATTCCGTGACGACAGAAACAATAACTGGACACTACAAGGCTATTCTTACAACGAAAATCGTGACCAAAACAGACAACCACTGGCAGAGTAATAGTTACAGAGAAAGATCGCATTTCCATAGTAATGAATATGACAGAGACAATCATAGAAACAGTCAATGTGGCAACCAGAACAGTTATTATCAAGGGAGACAGAATAACTTCAGATGCAACGGTCCACCGCGCAGTTACGATTCCGAGAGAAATTCTCCACCACATGACCAACAAAAAAGAAACTATGTAAACTACCGACAAAACGACAGACCTGAATTTCATCAGAGCTGGCGGGACTCAAACAGAGCAGGGCCCTCTCGACAAGGAGAATTGGTAGAAGTTAGGTCTCCTAACCCTAATAACGACGCGCCCCAACAAAGAGACAGACAATGACTCGCACCGCAGGCAACCGCGTGCGCCAGCTGGCTCAGAGAAAAATAACATAGACGCTAACCTTGAGAAAAATTCCAGTATTCTTTACCGACGTATACCACATGATAATTGCATTGAAGTTGAAACTCTGCGTACTAGGAAGAGTAAAGGTTTACACCACATTTCACATGTAAAACCGTTTATTGAAAGATAATCTGCTTTTTAACTTAGTCTTTGCCATTAAACTTTTCGCTTCACGCTACTAGTACAATTTGTCACACTGAGAAACTGTTAACATGCAACAATGTTTTGAAGTTAACTATCCAGTCGAGAACCTAGGGAACATTTTTGAACAGAAATTACGAATGCATTGTTATAGTGAACAGACGACAGTGTTGTTATTTGTACATTCTTGCTTGTTAGTTGCACGATTACGTAACGACTATCAGGCTTACATACTTACAAGGGGAGGCCGCCAATTGTGAAATTCAGATTCGGTTCATACTGTGCATAATAAAAGCTCATGGCCAGAGGTGTAATGTGGAAAAGCACCAAGATGCACTTCTCAGCTGTTGTTGAGAAAATCGACAGTTAAAAGAAACCGTTGCGGTGAAATACTCTCTACGATTAATAATTATCTGCAGCGTCGTGGCACAGCGGTAAGCGTTCATGTTCGTAATCCGAAGGTTGCCGGATCGAATCACGCGTCATGCAAATTTTTTAATTTTTTTTTTTGTAATTCAAATGTATACACAAACACACACACATGTATATATACCCAATCCATCGTCCACCATCAATTGTCTTCTCCGATTTTTGCCGATATGATACGATACGCTGGTATGCATCAAACCTGACGAACGATAGAATAATTTTTTCAGAATGTCAATCAGGTGTGTTTCGCAACAGATATTTAAAAAACAATTCTTCTTGTAAAAACGCATTGTTTATCAGATGTGCTCGATGTTGTGCTGTTTTCTGCTTTCTATGTTTCTATGGTAACTATCACTCTGGTTCGTGCGATACTCCAGCTACTTCTGGTCACCAACTGTTAATTATGTGCGACTGTATACCGAACTTTTCAATAAACTGTATCCACTTTAATACTATTTGTGATATTGTGTTTTATTTCAAGTATTATCTTTCCACGACAAACGACTTTCAACAACTTATTATGTGCATAATTGTTGCAAGTGATTGCCGGGAATTATATATATATGTACATTTGAATTACAAAAAAACAAATAATAAAAAAAAGTTGCATGGCGTGAGATTCGATCCGGCGACCTGTAGATTATGAACCAGGGCGCTTACCGCTGCGCCATGACGCTATAAAAAATTAATAATCGTAGAGAGTATTTCACCACAACGGTTTCTTTTAACTCGATTTTCTCGACAACGGCTGAGAAGTGCATCTTGGTTCTTTGCCACATTACACCTCTGGCCATGAGCTTCTATTATGCGCAGTATGAATCGAAACTGAATTTCACAATTGGCGACCTCCCCTTGTTAGAACATATACTGGTGCTGCTAATGAGATTTTAATGCAACATTTTGGTTTACTTGAAAATACATTCTGCATTTAAAGTACTTTCTGCGAGATACCAGATGACACAGTGGTTAGTTTATGTGACAGTTACACGATTTTATCACGACGCTGCTAATGAGTGACAATTTACAATGTTGCTTTTGCGGTGTTTCTGTTTTATATCTGCACAGTTTCTCTGAATTCTTCTGGAAAGGAAAACATGTTTTCGTAGTAACTTTTGTGGTATAGCTACAATGAGACAGCCTTTACCATAGCACAACAATACGTTACAGTACAGTACTTTCTTCATCACGGCAATAAGCGTAATAAGTAAGATATCTACACGCAAAACATTTCACTTTTTTTATCATGAGGTAAGTACATTGACTTCTGCAGAACTTAGCTCTCGGAGGACAATAACTACGACATTTCCACAGAGATTATCTTACAACAAGACGCACAGTTTAGCGCTACAGTACACATATGTGAGTGATTGATTTTGTACTTAAAACATTTATTTTTCAAGATTTTTGAAGTACAATGATACAAAGGTTTTCCGTGATACATTTTATTCCATTGCTGTAATCTGTAACACCTGAGGGTATAATTACGTTAATCCTCAGGGGGGTACACGCTTACTTTGTGTATCATGTGTTTGGCAAGCACAAGGAGCCATAGCTTATATGGTATTTGCTTATACAACTTTACACATCGGTACCATATTTCTGTAATACAGAATTACACAGCTATCTGACCATTTAACTGAGAGAGACAAACATTTATTTTACTATGTCAGTGACAGATGTTTACGCACTTACACAGTTGGATAACTTCACACTTATGAAATTGTATTTTTTCTGTACTTTGTGAATTCTTCATATTTTTTCGGAACCATTGTGATACAATGAGAGCTTTGAATGATGTATTTCCTATGGGATCATGATTTTTAAAGTATGTTTGAGATAGATGACACTATTTAAATAAGCAGAGAATTTTTTTTAGGTTTTAAAATATTCAGAAAGCTACGACAATTTTGAGATGTGACTGATCTGTTATGATATTATTACGACGATGATGTGTATTATGGTGTTGAGGTTTGTTTATGATCAATAAGGTGATGCTATATGAGGAATTTGGTTATGCTATGTATTTATTATGATGAAATATTGAAGTGTCGTCGCAAGATTGACGTGTCGACGAATATGTATATGTGTAATAAGGTAAGGAGTAATGAATAGTTGTTAGGGACTCTGACCTGTGAAAAAGGATGTTGGAAACCAAGAATCGTACTTTAAGAGTTATGAAATGTGTGTAAATGCGTGAATGTGTGACAATGCTGGCGAAAATTTTTTGGACACTGTTACATTCATAGGATTTTGTTTCTACACATTTGCAACACAAATTCTCGACCTGTGAAATTTTTTATATGAGACTGTCACTGTAGTGCAAACTGGTGTCGTAAATATTTCGGTAAGAAAGTTAAGTGACCACATTCACGTAATGCGTCGTGGGCACCCAGCTACGCGACAGTCACCTGGAAAAAAGCCATTTGGCTGTGCCTTTCAGAGGTACAGGTGGAGAAAAAAGGAGGCCATTATCCTCGCTATTGACATTTCTTTGTCGAAAGCATTGCAAATACGACACGCTCAAACTTGAAAACATATGATTACACTGTGGAGCTCTTAATTTATGATATTTGCTAAAATGCCTAATGAAATTATGAGATACATTTTAAATCTATTGTCTTTCTAGTTGAGAGATTGCTCATTTTGTTTAATATCTGGTTTCCAGCTGTGTTGCAGCATTGGTTTAATAACATAAAATTAAATGCATTGGCTAATGTGAACACTTTCTGCCAACAGATCTATTAAATAATAATTTTATGATCCACATTCTTCGAAAAAGGAGCACTTGGAATGGAAAGAACAATAACAAGAGATTAATAACAGTAACTGCATACATAATTTTCTTTTTAACTACTCGGTAATTTTTTATAGAATAAGTTTTTGTGGTGCACCACTTTAATGACATAGATATTAAGATGTAAATAGACATTTCCCTTATGTGCATTGTTGTCTTTAGTGTAATATTTTTCCCACTTGAGCTTTGTCATGTTTAGATATAAGTTAGTGCATTTGCTGCTGCTGTTTGCCAGGCATAGTGCTACTAAATTTCACTTTGTATTACTCTGTTAAGCTAGTTTTACTACTGATTTATTTTTCTTGTTGCTGCACATTGGCTCATATTAGTTGTAATGTTGCATTTGCGTGGTAATTTAGATTTACTGTAGCTTGCTTTGCCAATTTCCATTTTTTTGTTATTGCTGTTTGTGTTAATTGTTTTGTACTGCTGCATTGCCTCGTCCCTTAGTATATATAGCTGAGCTCAGTAGATTTACGTTAGCTTAAGAGGGGGTATACTATATAAGAGAATGAGTTGCGATGAATTGGAAGAAATGCATTGAAAAGTTATACGAAAAAAGTACAGAAAGCAGGTATAGATAGGACTTTTGGGAATAATGATGAACGAAGGGAGATCTCCAAGAAAAAAAAAAGTTTTGTTTGCAAAATACTGCAGTACGAAATGTTACACTGAAAACGAACCCTGTCCCTTCCTTTTGTGTTATCCCCCTATGTGTTTGTGTACCCTTGGGTATTTGTGTTTTTCCTGTCTTTATGTGTTTAGCTAATAAGAGTTATGTTGTAGAATTTTTCAAATACTATGTTATTTACTTTGTAAAGATGTTTAGACATTATTAATTCTGTTCTGTTTCAATGCTCATGTGTGATATTAATATTTCGAAAACTATTCTCATTATTTTACATATTTACTTATTTCATAATTCCTGTAACACTGATGTATATGTTTATTTCTATTCTTTTGTAAAGCCCGCATTACTACAAATATTGTCTGTATTGTTATGTTTCCTTAATGATGTATTTTGTACCTTTGTTATTGTATTCTAATGTTATAAAATTGTAATTGACTCCAGTTCATCAAATTAAGTAACTTGTAAGCATTCATTTCACTGCACATATTTCTGTTGGTCATAGTATATGCACAATATGTGAAAAAAAATAGGACTGTTAGTGTTTGCACATGTGTTAATAATTCAGCAAGGGACTGGTTAACAGCATTGCTGGTTCTAAGGACACACCAAAAAGTTTGTGAGTGCCCAAGTGGTGGTTTATGGACTTGCTATATTGTCTGCAAGCCTTGTAAGGACAATTCCAAAAACTTTGTGTGTGCACAAGTGGTGGTTTATGGACTTGCTGTATTCTCCGCAAGACTTTTCGATGGTGATTGTGCACCTGCACAGTCGCAACAAATGGCTGCTGGCTGTCTCTACAAGGACTACAGTGGGTCTGCATCCTTGATGGCCCACCAATCCCATTATTTCTACAGGGACTGCACTGGGTCTGCACCTCTGTTGGCCCACCAATACCGTAATCTCTATCAGGACTACAGTGGGCCTGTTCTGTGATGACCTTTTTTTTTTTTTTTTTGGTCATGACTGGTTTGATGCGGCCCGCCACGAAATCCTTTCCTGTGCTAACCTCTTCATCTCAGAGTAGCACTTGCAACCTACGTCCATACGTCCTCAATTATTTGCTTGACTTCCTCTACAGTTTTTGCCCTCTACAGCTCCCTCTAGTACCATGGAAGTCATTCCCTCATGTCTTAGCAGATGTCCTATCAACCTACCTACCAATATTCTTCAATACCAAATAACACCAGTTACTGTGTGATCAAACAATTGAAGAACAGTTACCGGAAGCGATTCCTCCGATAAAATACCTAGGTCTATGCGAACGGAGCGAATTAAATTGGAACGACCACATAAAACTAATCGCAGGAAAGGCAGATGCCACACTAAGATTCATTGGAAGAAACCTCAAGAAATCCTAGTCTGTCAACAGAGGAGGTATATTATACAACCCTCGTTCAACCAATACCTGAATATTGCTCGTGGCTATGGAATCCGTGCCATATAGAATTGATAGTGGAAATAGAGAAGACCAAAGAAGAGCAGCCCCTTTCGTTACAGGTACAGTTAGAAAGCACAATAGCGTCACAATAATGATCAGGCAACTCCAGTAGCAGACTGTGCAGGAACGGCGTCTATAACAAGGTGTGCTTCGTTGTGGAAGTTGCGAGAGTACCTTCTTGAAATGTCAAATCCTCCTTAGCATATCTCGCGAAAAGACCGTGAAGACAGAGAGTTTCGAGTCGCAACGATGGCTTACCAGCAATCGTTTTTCCCGCGAACTATTCGCGACTGGAACAGAAAAGGGGGAAGTGAAAGTGGTACACAACTGACCCTGCACCGCACACCGCAAGGTGGCTTACGGAGTTTAGATGTCGATGTAGGTATTTTAGTGTCGACTTCATCTTTTAGAGACTTGGTCGTGAAATAAGTAGTTCGAATTCGTTTGGCAAAGAATTGAATAAGTAAAGGCGATGGTTTTCCACCTGGACAAATCGTGGAATCCGGTGTTTTATTTAATAAACTCGCCAAGACGTTGGTACAGTGCCTCTCATAATGATACATCGATATTCCAGCATTGATGGAACGCGCAGCCACATATTCGATTTACGCATACGTCTTATGGCGCCAGACAACGTCTCTGACGCGTGTGTACCTCTGTCCGTATGTCCAGAGACGTGGTCCGCGGGTTTGAAAGGACAGCTCAGAAGAAGGCAAAAGGTATACGGCCGAAACATCAGTAAAAAAATAGGGTCCCCGTAGTTTCACGCCAGAAATTTAGTTGATCACTGTGTCGTGAAAACATAAGGATTCATATACTCTTTTATTAACTAATGCCCGAATATATATGGAAATGCCTATAACAGAAGAAAAAAAGGCATTTGGCGTTCACCGTTTCAGTATGTGCCATTAATTATACAGGGTGTTCAAGAAAAATGTTGAATACTTTGAGAGGTACTCGTCGAAATAAGAATAATAAGTCCAATAGACACGGGACCGGAAATGCATAATTTCTGCGATAAACATGTGTTTACAGGAGATGTTCAACGTGGAATCCATTCATGACAATGAACCCCTCTGCCCTCCGGCTTAGGGGATGACGCACTCTTTGAACTATCCCCAGTTGTTGCACATGCTGGCACGCAATGAAGACGCCACCCTGTGGTGTCTGCACATCGTTGGTTGGCGTGGCATAGACCAATTCCTTCAAGTGTTCCCATAACCAAAAGTCTAGGGGATTGAGGTCTGGGCAGCGAGCAGGCCAAGGGTGTACCCCCCCACCCCTCCCTCCCCAATCCAGCGGCCCTGATGAATTGTCTGCGTCTGATGTTCGCGCACTTTGTGACCAAAGTGTGCTGGTGCGCCATCTGGCATGAACAATATTTGCATTCGTTTCTGCAATGGCACAGTCTCCAGCAAGATAGGCAATACATTAATTAGAAATTCCAGATAATGCGTCCCAGTTAACCTTTGTGGTAGCACATATGGCCCTATTAATCTATCGCCAAGTACGCCTGCCCATAAGTTGATTGAGAATCGGTGTTGATGCCCTCTTTCCCGAAATGCTTGGGGATTTACATCTGTCCATATATAATGGTTATGGAAATTCACAACACCATCTCTTGTGAACCCTGCCTCATTGCTAAATAAAATCTTGGATGTGAACACACTTCTGCGACAGTGACTGACAGAACCGCCGTCTGCCACGATGATCCTATGGACATAGGGCCTGAACGCGCTATAGATGATATGGGCACAGCAATTGTTCATGAAGTACAAATAATAGACTGAGACACGCCTTCTGGTGCTGCTAATCGTCGCACACTGGTCCACGGTGGTTTCTTCCACCGACCGTAGCACATGCTCCTCCATGTCAGGCGTGCAGAATGTGCGGGGCCTTCCAATGTCAGCCTTCCGAGGTCAAGGGTGTCTGTATCACTCAGACGCAGAAAAAGTCTGCCGAACAGCTTATCAGAGGGCACTCTGTGCTGTCGACATTTTTCAGCGTAAAGGACACGGGCTCGCAGGCTACGGCCATCTGATAAATCGTAGCAGAGTGTCATACCCGCCATTTCACTTGTCTAGTAATAGGCTCCCATTGCTAAGAAGCGGTGGAAAAGAGAAAATTTAGATTTACTACATCATCTGTACATACATACCGTGCAATAACAGTAAACACACAAGTGAATCCGCATTTGGAAGAAGGAAAAACACCGTTATACATACTCAGGTTTGACAGAACTGTACAATAAGGCACACAAACACAACTAACGTAGCCTACAACACGACTCGAACCACACAACTGCAGACTACCTAAAGATAGGTAAAGTACTGTAAGACATCATAATACCATGCCTACAGATTTGACGGAGGGCCAGTGTAACGACTGTGCTAATATCGGCAAACAAGCGTCGCGCAACCCTATAGTTCAAAGGGTGTGTCATACCCTATGCCGGAAGGCAGAGGGGTGCATTGTCATGAATAGATTCCACGTTGAACACCTCCTATAAACGCATGTTTATCGCAGAAATTATGCATTTCCGGACCGGTGTCTATTGGACTTATTTTTCTTGCGTCGACGAGTACCTCTCAAAGTATTCAACGTTTTTCTTGAATGGCACATACACATGTTTTACTTGGACGGTATGTGTTTTCGGACTCATATTTATTGGATTTACTTTTCTTGTTTAGATGTGTGCTACCACCTCTCAAAGTATTCGACACTTTTTTTGCTTTTTTTAAACGCCCTATAATTGTGCAGCGAGACTTTCGTCGAGGGCGCGGCACTGTACTTTCCACAACGTGAACGACGTAAAGATCTAGGTTTGCACTACAGGTGTTCAAATGTTCAAATGTGTGTGAAATCTTATGCGACTTAACTGCTAAGGTCATCAGTCTCTAAGCTTACACACTACTTAACCTAAATTATCCTAAGGACAAACACACACACACCCATGCCCGAGGGAGGACTCGAACCTTCGCCGGGACCAGCCGCACAGTCCATGACTGCAGCGCCTCTGACAGCTCGGCTAATGCCGCGCGGCACTACAGGTCTCCAAGGTTATCTGATCACATGGTATATTTAGATTTTTTATGGAATTTGTGAAAGACTCCGTCAGTCTACCTACCCTTCCAATAACTTCAGACGAACACTGGTGTGACATAGCAACAGCAGTGAATGCCGCAGCTCCAAACATGCTCGCAAAAATGTGGGAGGAGTTTTATTCTTTCTGGGTGACAGCAGCGCGTCGGGTGAAGTGCACATTGAACACTTGTGAATGAAAACGTTGGCTACAAAAGTAACTATAAAAAGGATCCCAAGGTTGCATAAGCATGCATGTAAAATATATACCGTTGTAAAATCAGATATTAAAAAAAAAAACATTCTAGTTGTAAGTGTGAAAGGGTACAGTACCGCCCGACATTGAAAATAGGTACAACATACTTCATTATTTTTGTCAGAACAACACATTTTTTTTGTAAAATAACTCAATTTCAATTAAGACAACGAAGCCGGATACCAGTTTGGGAAAGAATGACAATTTATTTATTTAATTGATCACATGTGCACTCCCACAAAGTAAATCCCTACATCCAGTTTGGTGAGATCTGTGAAATGAATGAATGTATGGTCGTCTGCTAACCACAGATAGTGAATGTGAATATATGATCATCTTTGAGTCGATCCTTTGGCCACCTTTGGTGGGACCAAAGAGATGAAATTTACCTGAGCTTTGAGCGCCTGAAATGTGGCTGACCAATACGGTAGCATGGTCTTCCCCCACCTCGACAGAGGTGCGAGATGACCTAGAGAACGGCCATGTTTCAGCACTCTGCCGCTGGATCTTGTGCTGTTAAGACCTGTTTTAGTTGTGCTCCGTAATGACAAAAGAGTGGAGACATGGTATGCATGTGGAATATTTAAGAGTAGTTTGAAATAATAATTTCTCTATTTCAGGAACTTTTGTGGGGAGAATGAAATGTCAGGCATGTAATATTAATGGGATTGTAGTAATCTTCGGAAGTGACCAATGGTCACAATGAAACCACGTGTAGCAATAAGTTGAAATACTTCCGTGTGCTTAAGTTAAGCTGAATTACTAGCATGTGTACAATAAGTTGAAATATTTAAGAAATAGCGTGTGTATCATGAGTTGAAATACTTAAGAAATGGCGTGTGCAGGACTTGAAATTAGAGACGAGTACTTCCACGTGGTGAGTACTGTGTGAGTCTCAAACTGTGTATGAGACAAAAGATAAAGAGAAGTACTCGTCTATGGTATCAGTTGAGGACTCGCGTGTGTGATGAATACGTTCTTAATATTACTTTGCGTGATATGATTCCGTGTGACGCTAGATTCAAACTCTGAGAGAGATGCAAGGTGAGTCAGCCGTCTATCCAGCAACTCGACTTGGCTTGCATTGCACAGGAAGACGTGCAAATATCTCCAGAGTTCATAGTAGGAAAGTAGAATTACAAAGCGGGGCAGTGTCGTGTGAAACTGGGATAAATACTAATTTGAAGTGGGAAAGCTGAAAGTGATAATGTTGTGACTATTTAGTGTTTTGTATTTCTTATTGCAGTGTGATGTATGTCATGTAATTTGGGTATGTGTGGTTTGCATGGGAGAGTAGCAAGGTAGTTTCAAATGATTAGTGGGTTATGCTTGTTCTTTCTGTATCGCTCGATCTGGAGGAAAGTTTCGTGATGGTGATTGTGAGAGTCGAAGTGTGAGATATAATAAAAGATCCACCATCCTATCCAGAAAGTGCACTGTAGCGTTAAATAATTACGAGACCATAATATAGAGATTCACCAATGTAAAGCCATGCCCATTGGGCGGAATTTCTCATGTGTTGTTGTTGTAGGTTATAGAATTTATGTGTTTAGCTTAGAGAATTTATCGGAATAAATAAGATAATGAAAAGAAAAAGATTGGTGGACTTTTCCTTCGAATTGTATGTTGTCATAATGTCCCGAATTTATAATGTGTGCGCCATTCATATTCAGTGCGGTGGCCACGTGTTGACAAAAGCCGTTAAATAAAAGACAAAAAGGAAATGTGGTATTGCCAGTGCGTAGTGTACAGTCAGAGTTCTGTAAATGACTGATAGTCAGATGCGTGTTTCCGTTGCGTAATAATCATATAGGAGGATAACTTGTAACTTAAGTGTGAGTACTAGAGTTCATGTTACTCGATAAATAAGAATGAATCCACTCGCTTGGCAGACCACTCATCTTGCAGGCCTGACTGCTTGATGCCACAGTATGAGCAAGGCATGTGGGTGCCTCTGAAGTGTAAGCTACAATTCACCCCAAGTTTCGATCTTCATTCATTGAACAAACTTTTGAAGCTATTTGTATCTATAAGGCTCTCAGCTCGTAACACTTTCTTTGTTCAAATGCAAGTCTTGATACTTATATCTGGCCTGTTCGTCACATAGTTTGTGGGGAAATCTCGATGGTCGTTAATAGCGTCTGCTTTCCGTTTCCCTCTTTGGCCTGTCATGCTTGCCTTTTGGATAGCCGTGTATATTGAACTCTAAGTAGTGTATCATTTACCAATTGATGTTCTTATTACTGTTTCTCTCCCTGCGTTGTTAAACGATCTCATACCGACAGTTTGGCTTCACAAGTCTGCGGCGGCCTTAATGAGTAACCAATACGTGATCTGAAGACTTCCGAGTAACAAATTACTCGACGAACTAATTTTCTGAGGAGTAGAAAGCCGTTGCAGTCGGGCTTACATTAATCGCGTTACGTCCACAAACACTGATGCCATATCCTCTGTTAGACTTTCTCTCTGTTCCACCATCAATTAAGAGACCTGTAAATTGATGCAATTTCTTTGGTCGTGGACATTCACTCTGCCTTGATTGCTTATTACGAGATCGATTTCTGTGATGACGAAGTAATCAGGTAGCAACGTTACTCCAGGCCTTAATTTTCGTTTGCCTGCAACAGCGTATTTACTATTTCAAATTATAGAGCTTTCTGCTTTTGGCCTATAACAGAATTTCAGTTGCTGATAGAACGACTAACTATGATTATGCAGGGTCTTTGGAAAAAAAATCCTATATTCTTACAGGCCATCTGTTGGTAAGAAAAGGAAAACCTGTCCAAAAGCGTAAGTCCGGATACAAATACTTGTACCGAGAATGATCGGTACTCAGTGGCGTAGTAGTTGGTCTTTCTGTCAAAGTTCATTGCTCAGCCCTTATTGGTTACGATTTTTATTCTCTGACTCTGGTGCGGATGTCAGTCGTAAGAAAAATAATTGTTTCCTAGATTGCACTTTCCGTATGTAGCGTAATGATGTACTGGCACCATTACTAGATCAGTGATTCTGCGAATGTGAACAAGTTAATATTATTCGAAGTAGAAAGTGATGAGACATGATATTCTTTAGGAGAAATCAAAAACTAGTGATTTCGATCCAAAACTGTTGTATTTGAGGAAACTGATTGCTAATCGTGGCAATGTCAAGTTATTTATATGTATTGTACGAGTTGAAATTTGCAGCCAAGGGATGTGCCTCCTTAAATGTAAAAAATCTTCTCTTTTCGTCGATATATATGACACGAAAATAGCCTTGTTGTAATGTGCTCTGTGCAGAGCATTTCTCTAGATTTCTCAAAATTTTTGCCTTCTCTGCTTTTTATGCTGGATAATATATGACGCACTGTGCAATATGACAGGAGAAAAATAAATGAACTTGAGACAGAGAGAGATTTCATCTGTAAATGCGAAACACTTTCGTTCGCTTTTTCAGGTTCACATTCCATTTTAATAAAGATAATGTAGAAAAAAATTACATTCTGCACATAGGATCCAACACATATCGTCCAATTTTGTACACTGGCCATTTTTCCCTTTCTTGCAATTGAGATATTTACATTTACAATATAAGGGGTGTTTCAGGGAAAACAGTAAATGTTTTGGGAGGTGGCGGTATATACTAATTCGAATAAAATATTCTGCATAACGTATCTTCAATTTTTATTGGCTATAGGGATACAGCTGGTTCCAGAGATACGTTTTATTTTTCTTGTTGGTACACTAGTTGCTGCGAGTTTATTTATCGATCGGCATTTTTGTTTTTCATTTCAGTTCATGGAGCTGAGCGTGAGTTTATATAATGAATTTTTCAATTGCGATTTGTTCGCCAACTCTGTTCTGTCGTTTAAGCGTCCCACGGTACCTACAATTGATGAATATACCATTATGGTATTTGAGTACTGGCTTTATAATGGAGATGCTGATGCTTAAGCCGTGGAAAAAATTGCTGTTTTGAAGAGCGCGCTGCAGTGCATTGTGTGAAGCAGCTGCCCTCCGTTTTTGGCGGTGGCGCCGCTGTAGCAACCGCAGCTTTGGTGTCTCCCTCTGGTGGAAAAGGGGAATCACCCTTGACCGTCGCCTCTCCTGGAACCCCCACCTCCGGACACTCCAGGCCAAGGTACGCTCCCAAATCCGTCTCCTCAAGCTCCATTCTGGCTGTACACGGGGTCTGGACCCCTCCACCATCCTCCACACCTATAAATCCCTCATCCGCCCTATGCTCTGCTACACCCACCCTGCCTGGCTCTCCGCCCCTCCTACCTTTTACAAACCCCTTCAGATCCTTGAACGTCATGCTCTTCGCCTCACCTATCGCATCCGTCTCCCCTCCCCCACACGGATCCTGTACGACCTTATTCCATTCCCCCACCTCCTCCTTTTCCTCGAATGGCTATGGATCCTCTACACCTCCCATAAACTCGATCCTCCTCACCCACTTGTCTCTCCCATCCTCTCCCACCCCCGTCCGCTGCCGCGCCTATATTTCCATATCCCACCTGCTCTCCATTTCTCCACTCTCCTTACCATCTTCCAAGGTGGCTTCCGCCAGCTCCCCCTCCCTGATGATGACCTCCTCCCCTCCATCTACCCCTCCTACCAACTTTGATACTCCCCTCCCTCTTCCTGTGTTTTGTTCCTATGAGCACCCTCTCTCCCTTCTCTCCCCCTTCCCTCCCTCCTCCCTCTCTCCCCCCTCCTCCTCCTGGCTTCCCCTACCCCCATTCCTTCATTCGTCCCCCCATCTCCCCTGCCATTGGCATCTTTGCTCTCACCTCTCCCCCCTCCCCACCCCCTTCTTCCCCTCTTGGCTGGTCCCCAGACTCGCACACATTAAGTGGACATTTGCGCGCTGGAGATCGTCGCCATCGTTTTAGTGTGTGTCCCGTCGTGTTTGTGCCTTAGTGTTTTTCGCCGCCCACGCTCCATTGTTCACGTGTCGTCTCCATCATCAGTGTCTGTATGCAGTGCCAAAAGTTTCTTTAGGTGTCTTCGCGTGTGAATGGCTACGTGTTATTTGCTTCTGTGTCCACTGTTTTTCCCCCCACTGTGTTCTGTATGTTCTGTGTCTCCATTGTTTTTCCTTTGTAAAACTTGTGGCTAAAGAGCAGCGTAGTGTGCTGCTGCCAGCCCCCCTTATGTAAGGTGTTAAATAACAATAAAGAAAAAAAGGGGGGAAGGGTTGCCTGTTCACGTGCATTTAAGGGGCGCTTTAAGCTCGCCAGGCGGTCAGTTGCTCATTCGGAGTGAGTCTGGGTCAGTCACTCGTCACCAGTTGCTCGTCTGTCTCTTGTTCGCATTTGTGCGGCAGTTAGTGTCTGTCTGTCGTTCGGAGTGCTAGTATGTCTCTCGTTTGGATCAAACTTTAAAGCCGGCAAAATGAGAGTCTTGCCACTCCGCCAGTAACAGAACCCGCCCGGGGTTGAGTCCTGCAACTGAGTTTGCGCGTTAGACCGCCGGTCTGTTCGAATTGCTCAGGCAACTGTCATTGGCGGTTGGATCGATCGGTTGGTCGGTCACGCACTGAGACGCAAGATGACTTGTCCGCCTTGAGCGTCGGCGCATGTGAGGTCGCCACATGAGGCCAGTGAGTTGCGCCGTATACAAAGGGGTAGTGGCTTCGCGGCCGGCACGAGAGTATCAGGAGTCAACCCACGACATCGGTCTGGCCGGTGCGAGCTGCGACGCCGTGCGACGGGAGATCGGCGCGCCTTCCTGCGTCCGTTGAAACGGCTGGCAGCGGACGGTTCGGGAGAGCGTTGGGGGTGTTGCGCCAGGTCTTCGCCAGAAATCGCAGTTTATTTGAAGTTAAGTGATTGGAGATATGTTGTTTCATTTATTTGTTAAATTCTGCTTGTTTTCTTGGTGAGGTCACCAGCCGCTTTGTTTTGGGGTCGTCGCACCATTCTTCTCCGTTTTCCCACCCGCAGGAAGATGGTTATTTATGAATTGAGTGGTCCGTTTTTCCCTTGTGGAGTAGGGGCGGGTTAGAGCAACCTGCGGTTCGGGTTGTTCGGTAATCTCCCAGTTAATCTGCCGTACGTTAATAGCTGCCCCTGTCATGTTTGTCGGATTCGGTGTAAACGAATTTATTGCTTTCAGTGTAACGGCCGAATCCCTGAAATATGTCTTAATCTTGCCTATCATCTTGAGAGACGATATTGTGTAATGAAGAGCATGTTTGGCCAACCTTGTATATTTTATTTAAGACTGCATTTCATAGGTTGTATTTAAATGGCCATTTTAGTATATAAAGTTGTCACCCTTCCACCGTAAGAGTTCGTTTTTTTTTTTTTTTAATCAAGTTGCACCTTTGGTGGCAAGTTAATCTTTTAATGTTAGTGTTTTGTATCATTTCCATCCCTCCTACGGGGTGCATAGTTTATCTGCTTGTGTGAGTTGTTAAAATTTTTAGTTTAAAGTAATCTGGTGTGGTGCACATTTGCACCAGTGTAGTCTTTCAGAGGTTGTTGTGAGCGGTCGTGGCTATGGCCGTGTCAAAAGGGAGCGGAAAGGTTCTCAGCCCAAAAGCTCATACAGTCAAAAATTGTTCTTTCTGCCTGTGAATAAATTGTAACTTGATATTTAGAGGGCGCTTTCTGATTATAATTTTAAATGTGTTTAAAAAAAGCCTTTAGGAATAAAATTTCCATTTGTTGAAAGAAATTTGATTTGTTTTCATCAGTTACCACTGGTGGACAGTTGTGTTAGTGAACTGGAAGCGAATAACTATAGCTAAATCAAGACGAGGCAGACCTCATTCACTGACGGGCATGGATAATTGAGCACTGAGCAGGGTAGTTGTAAAACATTGCATGAAATCAGGCATCACTCGTGATCTCCAAAGTGCTATATTTTGACTGTGCGTAGGTGGTTAAATATAATGGCGCGCGATGTTCAAGGAGCTCCTCATGAACCACCCATTTCCGCAGTCCGTGTTGAGAGACGATTGAGGTGGTGTAAAGAGCGACGCCGGTGGACAGTTGATGACTAACAAAGTATGGAGTAATGAGTTACGCTATAACCTGTGGCAATCCGACTGAAGGATTTCGTTTTGTCGAATGCCTGAAGAACGTTTCCCACTATCCTGTGTAGAGAATGGTGCAAATGGCTCTGAGCACTATGGGACTTAACAGCTACGGTCATCAGTCCCCTAGAACTTAGAACTACTTAAACCTAACTAACCTAAGGACAGCACACAACACCCAGCCATCACGAGGCAGAGAAAATCCCTGACCCCGCCGGGAATCGAACCCGGGAACCCGTGCGTGGGAAGCGAGAACGCTACCGCACGACCACGAGATGCGGGCCCTGTGTAGAGCCAACACTGAAGTATGCGGGAGGTATCTTTACTGTAAGGGAGTAGGTTTAGTTGTTGGTGTGGTGTCACCACCAGACACCACACTTGCTAGATGGTAGCCTTTAAATCGGCCGCGGTCCGTTAGTATACGTCAGTGATTGCAGACCGAGCGCCACCACACGGGAGGTCTAGAGCCGTCCACAATACGAGCACGAGGAGTCTCTGCATTTGGTACCGCGGTTGCGTAGACAAGAGCTTTCAAATGCCCCCATAAATTAAATTCGAGAGGGTTGAGGTCAGGAGAGCGTGGAGGCCATAGAATTGGTCCGCCTCTACCAATCCATCGGTTGCCGAATCTGTTGTTGAGAAGCGTACGAACACTTCGACTGAAATGTGCAGGAGCTCCATCGTGCATGAACCACATGTTGTGTTGTACTTGTAAAGTCACATGTTCTAGCAGCACAGGTAGCGTATCCCGTATGAAATCATGATAACGTGCTCCATTGAGCGTAGGTGGACGACGAAACTAAAATGAGCTCTAACATGGAAAGTAAGCGTTTCCGGATACATGCCCACATAACATATTTTCTTTCTTTGTGTGTGAGGAATGTTTCCTGAAAGTTTGGCCGTACCTTTTTGTAACACCCTGTATATCTTCGGTGGTGAGTCTCCCCTTCGACTGAATTCTCCGCAATAATTTACGGGCACATCTTGCGATAAGGCTGGCCAGCGACTCGGCTGTGGCGCGCGACGCGTTCAGCTCTCGCGAGCCGGCCGGTCCACTCGTCACTGTCAATCTGGTTCGCGTGAAATGTAAATAAGGGGCGCCGGCGGCCAGATGGAGCCCGGACGCGCTCGCGCCAGTACGTACAGACGGCTTACACGCCGGCGTGCGTCCCCGGGGCACGCTAGCGCCGGTTAAAACGTCACGTCCCATTAGCCGGCTATTAGCGCAATTAGGGCGGCGCCCGGCCATTGATGACAATGTCGGCCGGAAAATCGCTGTCGTGACGGCGCCGGATTAGCCCGCCGTGTGTCCGGCCCCCGTGTTTCCACCTCCGGCCGCCGTTATTTCTTTCTGCTCGCTTTCGTTAGCAGTACCGGCCGGTAATTGGGGACGCCGGCGTGATCGACCGGTCAGGGAGTGCGCGAGTGGTTGTGCTCGCAGCGCTGATCGGATTTGCCCGCGAATTTCTGGCCGCGGCGTCGAGCGGCGGTCGTAGTTCCGTTCCGGCCTGTAGCTCGTTGCTGCCGGTGTCGTTAATAAATGAACCGCCGCTGCAGCCGCGGCCACCCGATGCCGAATTCTCTCGGTTTTACTGCAGCGACGCGTGTTGTGAGCCCCAGCAGCACAGGAAATGAGAGAACTAACACGTTGCGTGACGTAGAAAATTGCTACTCGTAAAGAGAACAGAAAACCAGCGTGTATGTCTAATAAGTCATCGAAGTTTCAAACCAGTGCAACCACCTTTACATTTACGCAGGAGAAAAATGGGCCTGCCTGTCTTCCACATTCGAGATAGCTGTTTAGGTTTTTATATTGGTAATGCCACGTAGCATTCTCTATGAAAATCACTGGCTGTGCTGTGTGCAGTCTGTGGCTGGTTGGCATTGTTGTAATACTCGCCATTGTAGCGTTGGGCAGTTGTCTGTTAACAGCGCGTAGCGTTGCGCAGTTGGAGGTGAGCCGCCAGCATTGGCGGATGTCGGGAGAGAAATGGCGGAGTTTTGAGAGCGGATGATCTGCACGTGTGTCCATCAGAGACAGTAAATTTGTAAGTCTGGATGCCATGAACTACTATATATATTATGACTTTTGAACACTATTAAGGTAAATACATTGCTTGTTCTCTATCAAAATGTTTCATTTGCGAACTATGCCTATCAGTAGAATGAAATTTTCACTCTACAGCGGAGTGTGCACTGATATGAAGCTTCCTGGCAGATTAAAACTGTGTGCCGGACCGAGACTCGAACTCGGGACCTTTGCCTTTCGCGGGCAAGTGCTCTACCAACTGAGCTACCCAAGCACGACTCACGCCCCGTCCTCACAGCTTTACTTCTGCCAGTACCTCGTCTCCTACCTTCCAAACTTTACAGAAGCTCTCCTGCAAACCTTGCAGAACTAGCACTCCTGAAAGAAAGGATATTGCGGAGACATGGCTTAGCCACAGCCTAGGGGATGTTTCTAGAATGAAATTTCACGTCTCCGCAATATCCTTGGTAGAGCACTTGCCCGCGAAAGTCAAAGGTCCCGAGTTCGAGTCTCGGTCCGGCACACAGTGTTAATCTGCCAGGAAGTTTCATGCCTATCAGTAGTTAGTGCCTTCAGTAGTTTGAATCTTTTATTTAGCTGGCAGTAGTGGCGCTCGCTGTATTGCAGAAGTTCGAGTAACGAAGATTTTTGTGAGGTGAGTGATTTGTGAAACGTATAGGTTAATGTTAGTCAGGGCCATTCTCTTGTAGGGATTAGTGAAAATCAGATTCCGTTGCGCTAAAAAGGGGACGTTTCATAGCTAACGTGTACCATTATGGTATTCTAATCACGATGGTACGGAGTGCCCGACAACTATCCTCATACACACCGACACATCTAAATTGTAACACCTCGGTTCAGTTTACAGTGATAAAAGCTATAGAAAGAATTATTTAAAATTAAGAATAGAATTTTTAGAGGGGAAAATAGTGTAGAATCAGAGGTCGGTAATTGCAGATCAAAATTATATCAGCAACTAAAACTTTGAACATAGCTGCTAACGTTCAGTACATTAATAAAATTAAAGTTTGTACTGACTCGAAGAGATGCAGTACTTACAAGTGACATATTAAAAAAAGATCTAAGCCGGAAAGGCGACGTCATGAACTTTTGTGAGATGGCGATCCGCCAAGGGCTGCTCGTACTGTGAACAAGGGTCAGATATTAACGTGTGGACTTTTGAAAGTGTCGTGTGGCGTTAGTTGCGAATCTGGACGTAGAGCGCGTGCACATTGGCATTTGCGGACTGTTTAGATTCCTCCAGGCTAGGAACCTTTTAAATAGACCATCATCCATCACTATCTTAATCCTTGAATATGGAGTGAAAGTGAAATACAAGAGTGTTGTACTTATTTCATTTACCTAGTACTAATCAGTGAAGGTTTTACGGAACCAAAGCTATTCAGCAGTAATTCAGCACCATCTAGATGAAATCGTAGGCATTAACTACGCGCTAACTGAAGTGAACGTTTACGTGTTTTACGGACTGCTTAATATGAACTTTTGTGACACTTTGACGTCCCCACTCCCTCCGAAAGGTGGCGCAGGCTGTCTTAGTCATAAAAGGGGAGAGTTTTAGCCGGGAAAATTACCAAATAAAAGCGATATTTACAAGACTCGCAGTAATAGCAAAACACAAGGCCCGCACCTCATCGGAGAGTCGTCGATGCCACGTCGGGATGTAAAGCCGGAAAACGTACCGACGATACGTATCTACGAATAGACGTCGACGTGGAGTACCTAAAAAGGGAACCACAAGAGAGTTGGGGATGCTTCAAAATCCAGTGAAGGAATAGCATTTGCATACTTCTGTACCCACTATGCCAAGCGAAACTATGTACAAGCTTCCCCATGAAACGAGCTGTTATATAGGATGTCAAATCAGACACCTTTCAGCCGTCTAGTTTCCAAACTTATTTTATTTGGCTACCAGTTTCATCGTTTCACTACGCCGTCTTTAGGCCCCTGACCGATAGGAAGAGTCTACCCCGGTTCTGATCAAAACAGGGGCCAGCAATACGGGAATTAGTAGATTTTTGCTATAGCGCTCACTTCAACCATCACTGCCGACTTGAAGTAATTGCTGTAGCAACAATCTACTAACACCAGTATTGCTGGCCCCTGTTTTGATGAGAACCGGTGTAGCATCTTACTACACGTCGGTTAGGTGCCTGGAGATGACGTAGTAAAACGCTGAAACTGGTAGCCAAATAAAATAAGTTTGGAAGCTAGACGGCTGAAAGGTGCCTAATTTGACGTCCTGTATAGGACAGCCGAGTCCCGCAACCTGCTCTAAAAAGATGTACATATAGAGATTAGCTTTATGGTTGAGGTTCTACCAATAGCAGAGGCCCTCACATACACACTGCATAATATTAACGATAGTCTGAAAATAACAAATTATCGGAGCGTCCTGAAGAAAACAGAGTATCAGTATTGGAACGAAAACGAACTATTGCCTCTTCGAGGTACGGAAACAAATCTGAGAGTATATCAAACAGTACTAAATAATGCAACTTCTCTGGATCAAAGGGCATTTTCCGAATCGGACACAATGAAGCTGTTGACCAACTGGCGATGAGTGTCATCACGCAAGGAAGACCTTTCTTATACACACTTTGTAACAACTGTAACTAAAGGGGCACTCGACGGTTCGTACCGATTCTGAGAATCCTCTCAGATGACTCAACGATAAAACTTAGCCCGTAATCAACATTGCATTCCCAAAAGAAAGTGATATTCGAAGTTTAAACTTTCACGACGACATACAACATCAATAATAAGACTGCGAAAAGGACGAGGGTGTTACCCTGCACATATCTACATCTGTTTTATTTATTCGTATGGCTCACATGCAGTGTAAAAATACAGGTGTATAACATTAGTATATGTATATAGCAAGAGTAAAGAAAAAGAAAACTGCATGTATAACTAACTCAATATCAATATCTCAGTTCCTAATCTATATAAGTGCTGTGTCGTCAGCTTTCATGAAGTCGCCCCAACTCCCATTATAGGAATGCACGGAGCATTCATCTCTAATGTGGTTGACTGTCTGGTTCGGAGCCGCACTGCTACAAACTATAGACTCTGTAGCACCAAGTTTGTAAAGTGTGGCTGCGCATCGCCCATGACCAGTGCGAACCGTGTTCAGTTTGATCCATAATTTCCTGTCGAGCTCTCTGCCAGCAGTATCACAGTTAAATTTTTGGAACCACTCACGCTCCTCAGGATTTTCAGTAAATGGTTCAAATGGCTCTGAGCCCTCTGGGACTTAACATCTGAGGTCATCAGTCCCCTAGAACTTAGAACTACTTAAACCTAACTAACCTAAGGACATCACACACATCCATGCCCGAGGCAGGATTCGAACCTGCGACCGTAGCAGTCACATGGTTCCGGACTGAAGCGCCTAGAACCGCTCTGCCAGTAAGTTGACACTTCTGATCCCACAGGTCTCTCACCTCGGCATTAACGGCATCTAGCTGTTCTGTTTGCCGTAACGATTGGTTTCTTGAACAGTGTCTATTTCGTCGTAGACTAGCTGTGTGTTCCTGTTTGGGTAATTCCAGTTTCTCCTGTACCTTGTGGTATGACCTAAGCAATGCCTCGCTTCAACGGGTCGCGGAAGGCTTGAGGTTCCTCAACAGAGAAAGCCAATAAAGAGGTGTTGGTCGGTTTGTTCGAGTTATTAACCGCATACGGTGGTTCAACTGCTCGTCGATCAAGTTGGTGTGGCAGCTGTTTAGCCACACCGGGACACAGTACTGAGAAGATCAACGCAATGGATGATGTGCACAAGGTATCTTCTCATGTCATACCACACAATTTTTGAATAATATTCTTACAAGTTTCTATCTTGCCTGTGGTACTTTCGCGATGTTTTTTATATGAAAGGGTGCAGTCAACGGTGACACGAAGGCACTTAGAGTAATTGTTATGGTGTGTTTTCGTTAAGATTCACTCTGAGCTCCGTGTTAACTTGTTTGTTGCTCAGATGGACTGCACATTCTTCAGTTTTCCTTGTACTGCATACCCTGGATAACGCTAAATGAGGTGGAACGAGCCGGCCGCGGTGGTCTCGCGGTTAAGGCGCTCAGTCCGGAACCGCGCGACTGCTACGGTCGCAGGTTCGAATCCTGCCTCGGGCATGGATGTGTGTGATGTCCTTAGGTTAGTTAGGTTTAAGGAGTTCTAAGTTCTAGGGGACTGATGACCACAGAAGTTAAGTCCCATAGTGCTCAGAGCCATTTGAACCATTTTTGAGGTAGAATGAATCAGCAGCCAGACCAAATATTGGATTTCCCGGCTACAGAAATGCAGACAGATCTACAATATATCTACACCATCCACGTTTTAACCTCCCCGCATTACGAACATCACCATTACAACAGTCATCAGGTCGAACTTCATGAGGCGATCTCCTGCCCACAAGTGTCATGAATCTTGCCCGGTAGCCAAACATTTATGCCCACATTCTAAGATACTTCCAAGAAAGGAACATTTATCGCTAAATTCTAAGATAATGTACCATAGCAACCAAAATACTTGGTTGTCAGCAACCGATAACAGAAAGAGGTTCAAATGGCTCTGAGCACTATGCGACTTAACTTCTGGGGTCATCAGTCGCCTAGAACTTAGAACTAATTAAACCTAACTAACCTAATGACATCACACACATTCACGCCCGAGGCAGGATTCGAACCTGCGACCGTAGCGGTAGCTCGGTTCCGGACTGTAGCGCCTAGAAGCGCACGGCCACTCCGGCCGGCATAGAAAGAGGAAACCGTATCTAGTCATTTTATAATTGGTTAATTGTGTACAGTGGTAATCTCTTGATCGGTTAGTTATATAATTCCAGTGATGTATCCCATGTAACTTATCACAGTGAAAAATAATTGCCAATTTTTAACATCTTCAGCACAAGAATGAGGAAGTTTGTGTCTGTGCTATTTGAACTGGCAATATGTAATTAAGAAATAGTGAGGTGCATCGAGAATCCGCTGTACGGAATTGTGATGTATTAAATAACAATGTAATTTGATAAATAGCTGAGCAGGTAGACGCCAGTTAAAAACAATAAAAATCATGGTGGTGAAAGCAAAACACAATTCTCACGTTGTCCCCAATACTCAAGTTAGTGACTACAAAACCCACTCGGGCTTTTCGGCATTCGCTGACGGAATTGGAAACAGTTTCGCCATGAAGCACAAACCCGATATTCATCAACCATGGGACAGATTTTCATCATTTTGTAGGGGAATTAAGTTATAAAACATTCATTATATTCAGAACTAATGTCCATCATCAACGACAGTATGAGGTGTGTCTCCTGCAGGCATGAGTGCACTCTAGTGAAATGGAAGCAAATGGCCTCCGAATGTCATCTTGAGGAATTTCTTGCCATGCTTGTAACACATGCTGTACAATTTCTTCAAAATTTCTTGCTTGAGATTGGTTGGAAGTACACGTCTCCCTGTCGCATACCAGACTTACTCTATGGGTGACAAATCAGGGGATCGTGCAGGCCAGTCAACGATTCCGTACATTTGTGATGTGCGCTATAAATGGTATCTCGCATTAACCAGCTGGAATACGCCATTTGGTAGCCTGGCAGAAGACAACGTGTATGCAGTCCCTCTTCAACAATTACCCTCTTCAATTTTTGTCATATACAATTAGATTACATTAGATTAGTACTTGTTCCATAGATCATGAATACGACACTTCAAAATGATGTGGAACACGTCAGGTTAATAAAAGGTGTCTATATATAATATTACATTACACAAAATATTACATGGCACTCAATATTTTTAATTTTTTTGTGGGGGTTGGAAAATTAACCACTTACTATATTCAAAAATTCATCTAATGAGTAGAAGGAGTTGCCATTAAGAAATTCTTTTAATTTCCTTTTAAATGCCATATGGCTATCTGTCAGACTTTTGATGGATGCTATTAGGTAAGTGACCAAAGACTTTTGTGGCAGTATAATTTACCCCCTTCTGAGCTAAAGTTAGATTTAACCTTGAGTAGTGAAGATCATTCTTTCTCCTAGTGTTGTAGCCATGTACACTGCTATTACTTTTGAATTCGTTCGGGTTGTTAACAACAAATGTCATAAGTGAATATATATATTGTGAGGCTACAGTGAAGATTTCTAGCTCTTTAAATAAGTGTGTGCAGGATGATCTTCGCTGACCTCCAGCAATTATTCTGATTACACGCTTTTGTGCAATGAACACTCTTTTACTCAATGATGAGTTACCCCAGAATATGATGCCATACGAAAGCAGAGAATGAAAATAGTCATGGGAATCTAATTTATTCAGATGTATATTGCCAAAATTTGCAATGACCCTAATAGCATAAGTAGCTGAACTCAAACATTCCAGCAGATCCTCAGTGTGTTTTTTCCAGTTCAACCCATCATCAATGCATAAACCGAGAAATTTTGAATATTCTACCTTAGCTACCGACTTCTGATCGAAGTCTATATTTATTAATGGTGTCATTCCATTTACTGTGTGGAACTGTATATACTGTGTTTTGTCAAAGTTTAATGAGAGCCCATTTGCAGAGAACCAGTTAATGATTTTCTGAAAAACATCAATTACAATTTCACCAGTTAATTCTTGACTGTTGGGTGTTCCCCACATAGTTCCCCAATAGTTCCCCACATCATGATTCCAGAACGAAGTATGGATCTCGAGAATCGCTGCTTCCAGTGACCCTTCACCATGCCGTCTATGTACAGTTGACATTGATCTGATCGCCAGAAACAGAAGCGAGACTCATCGCTAAATATCACAGAACGCCCCTCAGTGGGTCAGTTGGATCTGGCTCTACACCGTGCAAGTCTCCGTCGTCTGCGGTATGGGGTCAGCGGTAAGGGACACATGGCGACTCGAGATCTCAACCCAGCTTCCAATGATCTGTTCCCGACGGTTCGTGGTGAGATAGTCTTTACTCTAGTTATTTATGACGTCATCTGTCCATTCATCAGTCAGGAAACAATCCTAGAATCTTCTCATTTTGTGATCCTTCTGGAAGGACCTGTACCCACTCTTCTTGCTGCGATGTGGTCCTGAGTCCATCTCGCCGCCATTCGATCTGTAGCCACTGCACTACAGCCAACCGTCTGTGCGATCCGCCACTGTAATATTTCCATGACTCTCAACCCACTGATTCGATCTTTCTCTACATGAGAAAGCTGGTGACAAAATATACTTGCAAGTCCTGTTAAGTATCCTGTATTGTGATCTCCACCTAGAATGTTGCAAAAAATGTTAGGCTTGTCCCATAGTTGTTGAAATACTGCAGCACCAGTTTGGCAGCGTTTATTCAAGGTATCCTCGGTGTAACAGTTTCCATTTCCATCAGTGTAGCTTCGAGCACAGGCAGCGAATTTCTAAAACCGGAAGACCTTTGAAAAAATAATTCTATCATTTTTAATTTCTTGTAACATATTCCAAGCTTAGGAGTAACTGAATAAAGTGACTGGTGGAAACAAAAACTGGCCTTGCAAGTAAGTTGTTTTCCGAAAATATCAATAGCTATTCGACTATTTAGAAAACAAATACAAAGACTTTCACGTGACAGAATTATCACTTCTCTTGCCTATTGGACTTACGAACTTAAGTCCCCGACGACATTTATTTTCCATATCATTTACTAAAGTTCTGACATTACCGCCTTTTATTTCGACCTCTCGACCATGGAACAGGACAAACCACGTGACCCCTTAGTCATGCTTTTCTGTGTAACATCGAATGTGACGACAGGAAATATTTAATCCTCATATCTCTGTTCGATGCAAACGTACATCAGTAGCATACTTTCTTACATTTTTCATTATCTGTCCCCAAAGAAAGAGTGGGCTGTTCTAGTTCTGACTAGTTGTAGAGCCAGGGTCTTATTCGTATGTCCCAGACAAAAATACAGGGTGGCCAGAAAACAGTCTAAAAAGCTTGTAAGGCTGTTGCAGGGTAGATTGTGCTGAGAAATAACTGTTAAGGAAAATTTCGATACGCTGCGCCGTTCCCGAATTAATTAGCATTGAAGTTAGCCAATCAGGCCGTTGCGTGCTCAAATTCAAGCAGCCCACCGGAGACGATGTCACCGAATGAGTGCTTCGTTTGATTTCCTAAACCGAATGAGAGCGATAGAAAAATTGGACATGGAAAGTTGTTAAGGATCGAACCCCGAGCCAATGGTTGAGCAGTCTAGTGCGCTATCACCTCCGCTATGAGAACAAATGACATTAATTCTATCTGGCGGGCCACTTGAGTTTGTGCGTCCAACGATCTGATTACCTTCAATGTTAATTAACTCGGAAACAACGCAACGTATCGAATTTTTTCTTAAGAATTATTTCTCAGCACAACCTACTCTCCATTACAAGTTTTTTTAGACTGTTTGTGGCCACCCTGGATATAAAAGCTTAGTGTATGCATATGTGTCTCTCATCACTTTTGACAAAAAGTCTCTTAGGAGGTTGGAGACCAACTTTAGCACCAATGTAAATTCATTAGTATTAGTCATCAAGATATCTCAGCATTACTCGTTTTGGGATACCGAATCAGCAGATTGTACCGGGACAGAATGATGTCGCACGTTTTGGCGATGTAATCTACTCCAACAGCACGTGAAAAACAAGGAATATAGAAGAGGTTGTAACTTCCTGTATAATGTACGTCTTATGTGACTGTGCAGATAAACAAGTACCTTGCTGAGCATGTTCGGGAGGTGGCGGCAAAGATCATCCGTCAGCGCAGACACAACCGCAGAACGCTAGAGCCAGAGAAAATCGAGCACCAGCTGGCCGCTAGATGAACGACCGACGACTATATATTGCTCACTGATAATCGTTAAGGAATAATGGTGGCACCGTACACTTGCCAGCGAAATGATTCAACTATGGTTTTGTGCCAGAGGTAAGGTAGTTATTACCGAGAATCGCTGAGAAACACTTAAAAGGAACTAAGTTTGCGTGTACTGGGTTGGAAGGATAGGATATGTAGTTGCTGTTTGTTCGCTAATTTGAACTGATGCCGTTAGCTATGAATATTGATTAATCGGACCGTTCTACTGATGTATTGTGTGGTGTCACCGCCAGACACCACACTTGCTAGGTGGTAGCCTTTAAATCGGCCGCGGTCCGTTAGTATACGTCGGACCCGCGTGTCACCACTATCAGTGATTGCAGACCGAGCGCCGCCACATGGCAGGTCTAGAGAGACTTCCTAGCACTCGCCCCAGTTGTACAGCCGACTTTGCTAGCGATGGTTCACTGACAAATTACGCTCTCATTTGCCGAGACGATAGTTAGCATAGCCTTCAGCTACGTCATTTGCTACGACCTAGCAAGGCGCCCTTACCAGTTAATATTGATGCTGTAAGACATGTGCAGTCAAGGGCGATGTTCACCATTTATGGATCAAAGTTAATAATTCCAGCAGCTACGTACGTTTTTTGCTAGCCTAATTTCCTTGACCTGTTCCAGACCTCACGCCAGCCTGCGTGAGCTAAAACGCGTGCCTTTCGGCTTCCTCTCATAGTGGGTTGGCTCTCTTGCCAATCCACAACATATTGTACATGTGTGAAGTTTCCGCAATTTTAGACTGATGACTGGAAGTGTCTGTATTAGGGTGAAAGATTGCAGCAGCGGATATACAGCTGGCCATTAAAGACTGGATGTAATTTAATTTTATTGCGCTCCTCGATTTAAATTGGAGAATTATCACAGCGACGCATTCTTCAGTTAGTTGAGTGGGGGTGTAAGTTTTGCACTTGTAACGTGATTACGGTGAATCGTGAATCGAAGAAGTATTGTTAGATTTCAGCGATCGGAGTGAGGCTATTTGAGGCGGGATTTCGGTTATGAGGTATTTGTTGTACGCCTGTAAAGTGGGTGCTGTGATTAATTGTAAAACTTGACGAAAGTTTTCTGTGAGGTACAGAGTAATGACCGTTAATGTGTTGGATGGATTTGGTATTTGAGGTGATATGTGCGTAGGATTTTGTGGATATTCAATTATTTTATTGTCGAGCGGAATTCTCAATTTTTGAAGAGATTTGGTACCGAAACAACCTAGACCACTGTTTCTTTTTTTTTTAATTTGATAGAGTTTACCTCACTCTGAAATGCGATACTAACGTTTCGTGTTAATTCAGCCCCTAGCTGAACCATATTTAAGCGGAATTACACTGCAATCATCATTCCTGTAGTTAATAGTGACGAGTGACATTTTCATTGAGGCTTCGTTAGTGGGATCACAGAAGTGGCTGAGAATTGTACAATTTATGTTTTAAATTGAATTAAAAAGTGGTTGTAGCACATAGTGTTTTTGTTTGATTTTTTAGTGTTACTTCATTTCGTTTAGAGTGGAGATTTAGTTCTGTTTGTCACTCGATCACTCGTTGGGATTTGTCTCTGTACGGAGTTAGTGAAGAGAAGTTAATAATCTGTTATCTTGTCTAAAAGTGAAGCCTTGTCCCCGCGTTATCATTTAGCCCGAAGCTACTAAATAACGCTATTTGAGAGAGATCACTCCTTACGGCAGAAACAAGAGAGACCTGAAACTGGAATATTACCAAGTAGATTACAACCAGCAACGTCAGAGATCGTTGCTTGACAAATGAACGCAAGGTAGGTAATCCAAAGTATTTAAGATCAGTTAATTGATAAAATAATAATAAAACAATTGGGCTGCAATTTGTGTTTAAAAGGATGGAAGAGTGAGTTATATATTGAAAAGTACAGAAAATACGAAGGATTGGTTTATTTTTTCCTTCCAAAGTTGAAAGTTTACAGACGTAGTTTCTTTCGTAACATAAAGACAGAGATATTGTTTGTATTATTGACGGGCATTTCCATAGCAACAAAGCAGGTCGCTGACCGTATCTGTCAAAACATTTGAAACATTTCAGAATTTTGGTGAAGGTAGTTCGCGTAAGTAAGAAGGTAACAAAATATTTCAGCCTTTACTGTGATTTTACTAAAAGCTCAATAGGTAAGTGAGGGCATTTAAGGTCTGTGACTTACGTTAACGAGCAGTCTGACGTGTGTATTGTTAGTAGCTACTCTGAAAGGTGACAATCAAGGAAATTAAATTACTTCTGTTATAGAAACAGTTCTATTACATACGTGTTTAGGAAAGTAATTTCAGATTAATTTCGATCAATTTATGGTATTTAATCTGTGGCATTACTCGGCGGTGTAAGATACGCAATAGCATTTTCCCGTTAGGATGTCTATCTCAATATAGGAGGAGCTACGTGTTAAAAGTCACTGCTGTTGACCTTAACATAGTAATAACGGAAAGGAATATAAAAACTGTATCGATAACAATCCATGAAAATCGCTGCTGTTTGTGGGCTCAGTTGCAATTACCCTGAGCCTGGACTTCTGTGTAGCAAATGTCACAGCTGCGTTCTTTCACGTTATAAACCATTTTTCTTCAGACTAATTACAAAAAAATCCTCAATTTCTTCTCTTATTGGGGCTGGATTGTGTCTGCAAGCAACAGAACTAGTTGCGGAAAGTTATAGGCGGAAATTCTGACACGATGCAAGATCTGTGCTATAAACGTATAATATAAGGTACGAAATGAAACCAAAGATAGTAAATATTTCAACAACGCCCTAAAGCTGACAACCATTCCTGACAAAAACCATATATAGTTGTATGTCTCTTGCGATTAGATTCCAGCAGACCGTCAGTGTCCCAACTGACACAATTAGTACAACAATTTTGCCGGTAGAAGGCGTTTGTGACAGTATGCTTATGAATGGGACCATACTTTGTTCTCGAAACAGATCGGGCTATAAATGAAAGAAGCGGTTTAGGTAGAAATTTGTTTTTTCCTTGTTTGACGACCATTTTTTGATTAACTCTGGTCTTTTGCAAGTCAGTTTAACAAAACTATTGTCTATCGCCTATGGAAGACGTTGTCACCAGTGACACTTAACGTGATTTTTATGTTTCTAACTTACGAGCAGTACCCGTTTTTTAAACATTTTTCAGTGTTATAGTTCAGATGTATTTTATTTCTTGTCTTCGCGATTTAAATTGTAAAATGTCTATAGTTTCTTTGATCACTGTTTGAATATAATATACGTATTTTGTTAGCGTTTGGCGTTAAGCGCTTATATCTGTGGTTGTCACGCCATGTAGGCGGCCTTGTTTTGTTCCATTGAGATGAGGAGTGACATCCCACTGGTGTCATTGACAAAACAGTACGCCATAAATTTCTATTGATTCTACTTAATTGTAATGTACGCCGTTGGTCCCTTTCCACAATTCTCCAAATTTTGTTTCTGATTTTTTAATTTTTATGATTCCTTTTAATTGCAGTTATATTTTGACTGTCATGAACTGCTGTTTTTGATAGATTGTTGCAGTTTGATGGTCTTACACTACCGTATTGTTTAACCCAGTAAACTTTTTTATTGGTTATTACAGTTATTCTCTATTTATAGCAGGGGAAAGTGTTGAACGTGGAGGTGACTGTGCTTTAGGAACGCATGATGATTCCTGGTCGGTGTTTAAGTCTCGTGAGCGATTTTAGGATCACATGAACGAACATGCTCTAGAGACCACCATAAGCAGTTTCCTCCATTTTCTGCTGATTTTGTTCTTGTGATACATGAGGCTGTGTTTTGTGCAAGATTTGTATTAAAAGTTCTACATATTTAACCATCATCTTATGTATCAGAATTTATGAAAGACTATGACATCGCAATGAAATATGGCTGCCTGTGATTAGTCTGACGCTATGACATTACAGTGGACATGAAAAAACGACCGGTAATTTAAAAAATCCAATTCGTGTAGCACAGTGCATTTATTTAGGAACGATAATTATTGCGCCAAGTATAAATTCGCAATAAATGCGAGAGAGTGTACTTCCTAAAAACAATTACTGGTGCATTAGAACATTTAGTGTCGTTAAAAATAAAGCAGAAGCTCTTTGAAAAATGTAACCGTTGTAAGGAGTTTATGCTCGCACCATGCAGCATTGTCAGGACTATTTGTGTGCTTTATTTAACATTAAAATGTCAAATAAATTTTGACACACAGTCCTCAGAAAGACACTGCACAGCTCTGAGACTCCCCAATTTATGCTGCACCTGTACTGCATAAAATGACCCACTGTCTTACACGGCCTGCCTCTACTGTTTCCTACTATGTCCAGAGCAGCAATTTCCGTGAAATGGTTCCCTCCTAAAGCTGATTACGATCCTGGGTGACCAAAAAATAGATACATAGTGTCTTATAGAAATGCCAAAATGCCCAGCTATCTCACAGCCTGGGAGTGGAACTGATAGAAGCCACCTGCGCTATTAAATTCGACCAGTCACACTAGTTGGAGAAAGACATTGGCATTAACATCTCTAAGAGGGCTACCATGATATGTGATTTTGAGAAAGATTTTTATAAACTTTTGAATAACGCAATTTTCGACAAACCATGGCGAATGTTAGAAACCACCGTGAAATTCTTTTAGTTACTCCCTGGAAGCGGGTTTTTGGTGCAAGAAAATTGCATCGGCAAGTCGAATTTTAAACGGTCCACCATTTTCAACAAAAAATTCGTCGCGCTGTAGAGGGATAAGGTTTTGGTAGACTTCCAAAAACCTGTTTATGTTGGTTTGTGTGGACCTATCCAAACACCACATGTAAAAGTTTCATTATGAGTTTCCAAAAACTCGTTTTACATAACCAAAGACACTTTATATGTGATACAGACAGCTTCGTCTGTTGGGTGCAAGGTTGTGATCCATATGAAATTATAGGGTGCGAATCAGACGCATTCGACATTCTAGTTGTGGGACCAACAATCCTTGTGGCTATAACGCCTGCGGACAACAAGGTTATCACTCTAATGAAGGACAAGGTGAATGGGTTGCAGATTGAAAAGATTGTAGGTCCTACACCTGCAATGTATGCAGACCGTACAGTGATGGATGCCACTCATATGTGGACTAAGGGTGTGTAGCTTGTGGCCTCATTGGCTCTCATGGTGGATTGTTACTTGGAATGCTTGCACCGTAATGTTGGCAATGCTTTATCTCCTCCTCCACATATGGTGTGCCAAGTTAACATTCAATTCCAGGATCACGTGGATATCACTTTGTCGGATATAAGTGGATTATATCCGACAAATGGATTATTAGTGATAACGGAATGGAATACTGCCATACTCGCACTATTCACTGAGAGACAGACAGACAGAGAGAGAGAGAGAGAGAGAGAGAGAGAGAGAGAGAGAGAGAGAGAGATGACTTGAATTGTAGTCATACACAAACATAGATCAGCCCTGATTTCAGAGTTTCGTCCCACTTTGTGCAATCCATCACGGTTATGGGTGCTAATTTCTTAAATGTCTGTGGGCTAAGCATGCATCTGAATCCGTCACCCTCATAGTGTGGAGGGCAAATCCTTGCCTACGTGTCAGATAATAGACTGTAGACGTTACTACTCCAGTCCAGCTGTAAATTATCATATGGATAAGACTTTAAATTGAGATAAACTTTAGCATAGGTTAGTTTACAATTGTCAAATATACTTGAATCCTGTGTCATACACTCCTTTCTATCGGTCTGATTTGCCAGTATAATGAAATGAAACGTTTCTAATCGAACAGCTGTTTCAATAGCTCAGGTTTGTCTGGACTTAGTTGGTACTATAGGAAAATGCTCCCTTGAATGGAAATTAATGGCACTGGAATACAAGCATTTAATACCTTTAAAAATTTTAAATGCTCCTCCTTGATTGCAGAACTATGAGGCATTTCCACATTCTCTTCAGGATCAACTTGCTGCCCTGAAGATATGAGTTATTATCTGCTGCACTTCGTACCTGAATTGCTTCCTGTCTTGTATAATAACGCCTTTCATGTCTTCAAAGTATCCCATCAGCATCTTGCACGATATACGTGTGCTGAAGTACTTGTATTCACTCACTGGCCCATCTATGAACCATCCCGCATTTTGTAAACCATGTAAGTCCAAAGGTGATGTGGAAACATAAGTTATGAGGGTTGATGTGATCGTGACATTTCTTGTGTACCAATCTGAACTATTCGGTTAGTATCTTATTTCTTGAAACACGAAGCCGAAAGCATTTTGTATGAGTTGAGATGTCACTACAGGATCATCTATCCTTGTTCACAGCCGGCCGGTGTGGCCGAGCGGTTCTAGGCGCTTCAGTCTGGAACCGCGTGACCGCTACGGTCGCAGGTTCGAATCCTGCCACTGGTATGGATGTGTGTGATGCCCTTAGGTTAGTTAAATTTAAGTAGTTCTAAGTTCTAGGGGACTGATGACCTCAGATGTTAAGTCCCATAGTGCTCGGAGGCATTTGAAACATTTGAACCTTGTTCACAAATCTTCCGTATAGCAAACTTTTTCTTGGAATTGTTAAAGATTTCTGTGGTTGAATGAAGATTCTAATCTCATAATTATTACTAAAAGTTACTGTAGCAAAAATTTTGTAGAAATATTGCTGGCATTTATTTTGTTCTTCATATTGAACTAAGGCAGTTATATCGAGTGACATTGCGTGGTATCAACTCTTTCGATTGAAGTAACTTGTAATTCTCTCGTGTTATTATATAGTGCTTCCACTGCGTAGTGGTGTTCTGATGGCTGTATGCATTAATTTAATACCTTGCATCCACGCTGCTCTTCCTGATTCACGTGTAGATGTATTACGATTTCTTTGCTTCGAATGTCGACTAGATACCCATACGGGCCTACAGTATTCAGCCTAAGATGGTTTAACGTGTAGACAGTCAATGGAAGGTATACGGCACTTACAGGCATCTGAACAATTTTATATTCTGGGCCAACTGTAGGGAAGAATCTGTACATTGGGAGGATCAATCTAATGTTCACATACGAATTCGCTGCAGTATTACAATAGACGCAAATTGTGCTAACAGACCGCATAGTTACCAGTCGAGCCGACTCATGAAATTCTTCTCCAAAACGTGTCTGTTTGGAAAACCTAATTGTGCTTCTCCTGAATCTTTATATAGAAAGTCTGTTTTATATTCCGCTGTTTTCACCTCTGTTTTAAATGTATTAATGGCTGCACGTAGATCAACCCCCTCTGCATCATTAATGTCGTATGAGTCTGTAGTTTATTATTCTCCTCATTGAAATTAGGAATTTTGTTTTATGTCTCCTACCCAGTCAAACCAATACTGCATTCCCCCTTGCTTAAATAAATTGGTGGAAAGTAGTTCACATGTGGAAATGAAGATTGTACTTTTAATCCTCGAACGAGTGCACTGTTTTTGATGAATATAACACGATCAGGAACGTACTTATGTAATGAAGCTTTATTTGTGTTACCAAGGTAATGATGTATGAGCAAAATACAGTTTAATCTTAGTTTAATGAAATAACGATAAAATAAAGTTGCATTATGAGCTAAATCAAGGTTTAATTAAACAGTAATAAAATAAACTTACATTATATCACTGTGTTGCCACGTACTAGTGTTGCCCCATAGTAAGCCGCGCAGGATTAGCCGAGCGGCTAGCCGGCACGGTAGCTCAGCGTGTTCGGTCAGAGGGTTAGCTGCCCTCTGTAATAAAAAAAACTGAGTTAATCGATCAACAACGAACATAAACGGATGTCTTATGACGCCCGCCCCGAGCAGATTCAACGCACGAAAGCGAACAAAATGAGATTAAAAAAAAAAACGGTCTAAAGGCGCTGCAGTCATGGACTGTGCGGCTAGTCCCGGCGGAGGTTAGAGTCCTCCCTCGGGCATGGGTGTGTGTGTTTGTCCTTAGGATAATGTAGGTTAAGTAGTGTGTAAGCTTAGTGATTGATGACCTTAGCAGTTAAGTCCCATAAGATTTCACACACATTTGAACATTTTTTTTTTTTTTTTTTTTTTTGCCCCATAGTAATGACATACTTGAAGCATTAAATAGCGTAGCTGCATCAGATGCCAGCCAAATGCTTATTCGCTTGCTAATCATCTTGTGGACAATTGCATCATTGTGGGAGCGTGTCGCTAGCTCGAAATCTGGGTAGTGAATTTTTTTCTCACTTAGTTCGTTGTTTATTGTATATCACTGCTACTCATTTGTATCTATGACAACGCAATACTGAAGGAATAGATATGGGCTCACAATTGACAAACAACAATGAAACAGTAGTGGACAATGTTATTTGTGGATGGCGTACTTTATACATAGGCACACCCGCTGGAGGGTTAAAGGCAGTGTGTACGACACTACATCTAAACCGAAATGAACACAGTGATGTGCATGATGCTTGTTTTTATCCAGTCATCAGAAGGAACACGAGGCATAAACATCCACACAGATATGTTTCGAAGTTTAGGTAGTGTCTGCAGTATCTAAATTTACAGTCCTGCATTCTTTAGATTTCCAGATTGCCTTAGGCATTGTATTCCACATAAACACACTTCTAAGTGTAGGGGTGCGGAATTTTTCCTTTTTTTTCTAACGAGTTTAAGCTGGACCTTTTCTTATAAACAGTGAAAGATCTTTCCTGTACTGTCTTAAATATTGTCCTTTCCCGAAAGTGACAGATTCCATCATCTCATTCTGTCTTTTCACCTCGTCAAGCTGTTATTCAGCACAGTATACGTTCTTCGCTGTTCTTGTGTTGGCAGGTGCTCCTCTGGCTAACGATCTAATAGCTGAAAGTTCCACCAGTGCGGGAATTCGAAATGGGATAATTCCACCCGATGTCTTAGGTAACATCATATGTGCTTTAACCAGTCCTCTGCTTCTTGCTCCTTTCTGCTTCAGAGTAGTTTTAGCTGCTGACACCAATGGTTGGATGCAATTGTTTCATTATCCTTGGGTTTTCTTTTTCTTCTTAGGTACACAACGAATAGCTCTCATAACTCGTCAGAAATGTATCTCAGTACCCAGTTTAACTTTGGTATCCATTACTTTGGTGGAATGCAAATATTGCAATATGCTGCCCTATAGAATGCCCCTTCTTGTACATATTCACTTGGGTTTATCAAGTAAAACTGTAGCTGAAGTGTGCCGTTCTGCTAAACCTTTATTTGCTGTATGTGCCATATTATGTTGTTTGCAAGCCTTGTCCAACAGACTAATTATCGCTGGGTGCAATCCTCTTTTCCAGCTTGTCCCCAGCCCCCAGGAGTTATATGAAGGAATATGTAGTTCTAACACTAGCTTGTCAGAAAATTCTGCCACTAACATGTACAATGCACATCGTATCTGACACATTATGCTACTGCATGTTTGGAGGGTTTGCAGGACTTGCATACAACTTGTTTAACATCCACTTAGCTGCTGTGCAATGAAGGGAAGCCATTTAACCAAGACCGTGATCCCTGATTATCTTCTGACATGCTCTATGAGGAACACATCACTGTTTCTCTGCAATTCTTCTCTGCATAAACTACCTGCTGTATCACTACCACCATCATACTTTAAGATGTGAGTTCTTGGCCTCGTTCATTGCACTTTGAAAACTGTGAATCTCTCCACTGACCAGATAGGTAGGTACTATTTCCTGAATGCAACCTTGTATTTTGAAATACATACTAAATTACCAACATCAAATCTTCATTTGTATGGAGTCATCATACTAATCCACTTGCATGGAGTCATCATGTTAATCTGATTGTATACTCTATTTAAAATCTCATTAAAATGAGCATCAATTGGTTTCATTTTTACTGTTCGATGAACAGTCTGTTTTACTGCCCAGTTTTATGTTGATGAATATTCATCCATTTGTATCACCCACAAGGATTAAAATGCATCCAAATATGGATTTTTATCGTTCTGTTCAAACCTTCCACAACATGTGGCTCACTCAGGGAGACAAACTGAGTAACTGTGTGTCTCATAAGGTATCTTTAAACGTTTGACATATCTATTATAAAACTCGGCACCATGATCTGTCTGAAGGCTGCAGCAATTGTCCAAATGTCCATGCAACTTTGTTCCCTGTCCTTGTTTCATAAGTACAGACCAGACAACATATCAGTGATCATTACAATGCATTTGAAACCTTTATTTTCTCATGAATATTGTCTCATACCTGTAAAATCCGTCCGCCATGAAACATCCAAACCTCAAATTACAATATGTCTGCATGATAATGTATTCTGCACAGGTTTGTGAAGTTTTGAACTGTCTCCGAAATTATTTAATAATGTTCCTTTTTCAAAGTTCTGAAATGACTGATACGATTTGTTTTGCCTGAGCTGTACTCCCAGTGGTGCTCATGCAAGAGCAGTTTAACCATTCTACCATTTCGTTAGGATCAGAAAATATACACTCCTGGAAATGGAAAAAAGAACACATTGACACCGGTGTGTCAGACCCACCATACTTGCTCCGGACACTGCAGGAGGGCTGCACAACCAATGATCACACGCACGGCACAGCGGACACACCAGGAACCGCGGTGTTGGCCGTCGAATGGCGCTAGCTGCGCAGCATTTGTGCACCGCCGCCGTCAGTGTCAGCCAGTTTGCCGTGGCATACGGAGCTCCATCGCAGTCTTTAACACTGGTAGCATGCCGCGACAGCGTGGACGTGAACCGTATGTGCAGTTGACGGACTTTGAGCGAGGGCGTATAGTGGGCATGCGGGAGGCCGGGTGGACGTACCGCCGAATTGCTCAACACGTGGGGCGTGAGGTCTCCACAGTACATCTATGTTGTCGCCAGTGGTCGGCGGAAGGTGCACGTGCCCGTCGACCTGGGACCGGACCGCAGCGACGCACGGATGCACGCCAAGACCGTAGGATCCTACGCAGTGCCGTAGGGGACCGCACCGCCACTTCCCAGCAAATTAGGGACACTGTTGCTCCTGGGGTATCGGCGAGGACCATTCGCAACCGTCTCCATGAAGCTGGGCTACGGTCCCGCACACCGTTAGGCCGTCTTCCGCTCACGCCCCAACATCGTGCAGCCCGCCTCCAGTGGTGTCGCGACAGGCGTGAATGGAGGGACGAATGGAGACGTGTCGTCTTCAGCGATGAGAGTCGCTTCTGCCTTGGTGCCAATGATGGTCGTATGCGTGTTTGGCGCCGTGCAGGTGAGCGCCACAATCAGGACTGCATACGACCGAGGCACACACGCCCAACACCCGGCATCATGGTGTGGGGAGCGATCTCCTACAATGGCCGTACACCACTGGTGATCGTCGAGGGGACACTGAATAGAGCACGGTACATCCAAACCGTCATCGAACCCATCGTTCTACCATTCCTAGACCGGCAAGGGAACTTGCTGTTCCAACAGGACAATGCACGTCCGCATGTATCCCGTGCCACCCAACGTGCTCTAGAAGGTGTAAGTCAACTACCCTGGCCAGCAAGATCTCCGGATCTGTCCCCCATTGAGCATGTTTGGGACTGGATGAAGCGTCGTCTCACGCGGTCTGCACGTCCAGCACGAATGCTGGTCCAACTGAGGCGCCAGGTGGAAATGGCATGGCAAGCCGCTCCACAGGACTACATCCAGCATCTCTACGATCGTCTCCATGGGAGAATAGCAGCCTGCATTGCTGCGAAAGGTGGATATACACTGTACTAGTGCCGACATTGTGCATGCTCTGTTGCCTGTGTCTATGTGCCTGTGGTTCTGTCAGTGTGATCATGTGATGTATCTGACCCCAGGAATGTGTCAATAAAGTTTCCCCTTCCTGGGACAATGAATTCACGGTGTTCTTATTTCAATTTCCAGGAGTGTATATATATATATATATATATATAAAGTCCTGATTGTTAATTTTCTTTATGATGAATGTCTTTCTTTTTTGGCGCTATGTCCACTAGCTAATGTGGGTTTCATAGTATTTTCTATTTGCTACTGTTGACACATTTTATTCATCCGTTTGACTTGTTGTCTCTCCTATGTACGATAGCCATATGTAATATTTCAGCAGCCCTTGTATCTCTTTTAGAAAATACTCGCTGAGGTTTGGGGTTTTGAGAGTATCATATCCGCTAAACCTGGTAATCTATCAGATATTCAACTCGCAACCTGAGTCGTATGTTTGGTTAAACTTATCAGTTGTGTACCAAGTACATACGGTTGTTCCCCGCTGACCCAATACGTTCCATCGTTTCAGTATCTTCATGATGGTTAATGAAATTATAGTGTCGGCTACTGTGGAAGTTAGCACCGACACAAACAAAGGAGAGTTGCGACGGCCGGTGGCAGGAATCCAAAATGATCTGTACAAAACGCTTTCAGATTGATAGAATACTTTATTTATATTGAGGAAAGAAACAATACTTAACTTCCTGTGCCTTCTACATGCAATTACATTGACAATCTACACCGAAGAGCGAAAGAAACTTGTACACCTGCCTAATATCGTGTAGGTCCCTTGCGAGCACCCAGAAGTGACGCAACACGACGTGGCATGGACTCGTCATGTGTGAAGTATTGCTGGAGGGAATTGACACCATGAATTCTGCAGGGCTCTCCATAAATCCGTAACTGTACGAGGGGGTGGAGATCTCTTCTGAACGGCGCGTTGAAAGGCATCCCAGATATGCTCAACAATGTTCGTGTCTGGGGAGTTTGGTCGCCAGCGGAAGTAAATACTCAGAATAGTGTTCCTGGAGCCACTATGTAGCCGTTCTGGACGTGTGGGGTGTCACATTGTCCTGCTGAAATTGCCCAAGTCCGTCGGAATGCGCAATGGACATGAATGCATGCAGGTGATCGGACAGAATGCTTACGTACGTGTCACCTGTCAGAGTCGTGTCTAGACGTATCAGGGGTCCCATATCACTGCAAATGTTCACGCCCCACACTGTTACTGATCCGCCACCAGCTGGAACAGTCCACTGGTGACATGCAGCATCCATGGATTAATGAGGTTGTTTCCAAACCCGTACACATCCATCCGCACGATACAATTTAAAACGAGACGCATCCGACCAGGCAAGATGTTTCCAGTCACAACAGTCCAATGTCGGTGTTCACGGATCCAGGCGTGGCATAAAGCTTTGTGTCGTGCTTTCATCAAGGGTTCACGAGTGGTGGGCCTTCGGCTCTGCAAGCCCATATCGATGATGTTTCCTTGAATGGTTTGGACGCTGTCACTTGTTGATGGGCCAGCACTGAAATCTGCAGCAATTTGCGGAAGGGTTGTACTTCTGTCACGCTGAACGGTTCTCTTCAGTCGTCGTTGTCTCCGTTCTTGCAGGATCTTTTTCCGGTCGCAGCAATGTCGGAGTAACTCTGTCGCCACCGGCAATGGAGGGTGAAGCTTTGACAATGCCAGCCACTCGTGTTAGCGAAACGTCAGTAAAATCATGAGATGAACGTCGGCTGAAGAACCCGAGACAGAAGCCAATAGGCAGTTTCTCAGGATCAGAATATTTGAGAATTTGCTCACGAATCTTACTGTCTGGCACCTTGTATGTAATTGCGTCACTATAGTACTGTCCACAGCTACACTGAACACGTCACCTTCACGTCAAACCCTGAAGCTCAATAACCCACTGGTAGTATGTCTGTTCTGGGTTTTTCCACAAGCGGAAGAACCTGCAACGAGCTGCAGCAACCTTATCCTCGTAGTACTTACCGAGTGTAGAAGCCGTCTTCAAGAACTAGCAACTCAAGCCTACTAGTCGGGAATAGCTTCTGAGCGAGGCGGTAAACTCCTGTGCCATCCATTGACAAGAAATAAAGTTTCACAGTGCCTTGCACTTGACAGGTAGCACAATGAGCGTCGAAGTCAGCATACTGCTCCTTCCATTCCTCTTGTTTACAGAACTCACGGAAAGGTGGAATGCACGGAGGAGGTGGCGTGGCGGAGTTGAAGTAGCAGCGGCTTGGGCATTAATGAGCTGCTGGACTGCCGTCATCAAGTGCGACATTTGTTGGTTCTGAAACTGAACACAATGCTTTAGATCAAAGCCACCGGCAACCAGAGGCGTAGACGCAGGTGGCGTAGCTCTTCGTCTTCAGGCCGCAAGTGACCCATCGGGACCATCCGACCGACCTTGTCATCGCCTGCAGAGGATGCGGATAGGAGGGGCGTGAGGTCAGCACACCGCTCTCCCGGTCGTTATGATGGTTTTCTTTGACCGGAGCCGCTACTATTTGGTCGAGTAGCTCCTCAATTGGCATCACGAGGCTGAGAGCACCCCGAAAACTGGCAACAGTGCATGGTGGCCGGGATGGTCACCCATTCAAGTGCCGGCCACGCCCGACAGCGCTTAACTTTGGTGATCTGACGGGAACCGGTGTATCCACTGCGGCAAAGCCGTTGCCTGCAGGTGGTGTAGGAGGCGGGTTAAAGGCCATTTTAATTAGATGAGCGCTGCATCACGGTAATTATACACAAATAGTGAAAGTGTTGTCTAGTCTGCAATAAAGAACACGATTAGTAGCGATGTGCCTCTGAAAGAAAAAGAGAGAAATATTAGTGATGCGCCGTGACGGAGTGGCGAACAACAAAGGCAGCGTTGCTTCTGTAATCCTCGTTGCCAGATGTGTCGGCTACAGTAAGAATCAAAAATGGTTCAAATGGCTCTTAGCACTATGGGACTTGACTTCTGAGGTCATCAGTCCCGTAGAACTTAGAACTACTTGAACCTAACTAACCTAAGGACATCACACACACCAATGCCCGAGGCAGCATTCTAATCTGAGACCGTAGCGGTCGCGCGGTTCCAGCCTAGAACCGCTCGGCCACCGCGGCCGGCACAGTAAGAGTCAGCACAGACACAGACAAGGAAGTAGAGAAGTTGCGATGGCCGGTGGCAGAAATCCAAAATCATCTGTACTGAATGTTGTAAACCCTCGCCGCTCGTCGCTGCTGCTATGGAGGCCGAGCATGTGAGTTCGTGAAGCGGCTTCTGGTGCAGTACACCGTTAAGACGATTTCTCCCTGCCACTGTTACACATCTATGCCCCAATGTCAGGTAACATGATAAGAGAAAAAAGCTTCTACAAGATTCCAACAAATTAGTAACAAAATCACACAAATGAGTTAAAATATTTAATTATCTTTATGACTTGTTGAAATGTGAGTCTGCAACACAGCTTGTAATATAACACAAAAAAAGCCCTCAATGGCTAACTGCAAATGATTGTAGCTAAATTTCACAGTATATAGCAAATGCAATTTACAACAACTGCCTGCTCACTTCTAAGAGTTCACTAAACGACGTTCCCTGTCGAAGTCAGCCTTGACGATGATCTATAACTATGTGGCGAGAGCTGTTCTTCTGTCTTCCCAGTAGGCTGCTGTCCGTTGTCGTCCGGTCATTGGCGAATTGTACTCTGCCGGCAACTGGCCGAGGCGAAGTCGATATCTTCATCCTCAGCGCCGGCGGTGGCGCTGGTGTAACTCTTGCAAGTGGAGAGTCTCTATGGGACTGGCACGAGGTCGCATCTTTGTGGCTGCGGTGCTTTTGCCGTGGCTGTGTCTTGTTCGGATGACACACTACTGAACGCTTTCAAATTAATCGAATACTTTACTTCTATTAAGGAAAGAAAGAATACTTAACTTCCTGTGCTTCCTGCGCCTCCCACATGCAATAACACTGACAATCTATTACTACTAGCAGAACGCAGGCTAAGTATCGGCTGCCTATTACTCAGTTTTGGTACTCTCGAAGTCTGCAACCGAAATGGACCGACGAGCTATCGGTGGTTGGTTAAACCAGCGTTGACAGGGGGCGCTGAACCCTGTGCTCCTGGAGGTGTAGCGCTACCCTCCCTTTCCATTGGTAAGCGCCTTCTTGATGCAATTTCGCGGCGCTGTGTTGGGCGGCGTGCAGTCGACGATTTAGGACTACACACAAATCAGTAGTAATACAGCCTTCCTCTCCTTCTTCTTTTCTGTCTCCACGATCTTATTGGGTGTATGCAAGAGTCGTTTAAGACTTTCAGTTACGGGTTTCTGAGAGGGAATGCTTTCATTCCACCTCTCCTAATTTTAGTCACCATACTTTTGGCTGAATTACCTTTTGCGCCTTGATAGGTTTTATTGACATACTGTTGTAAAATAACAGAAACTCTGATAGTTTACATGACCTAAGGTCCGCAGCTCGTGCTCCAGTAGCTAAAACTTCTTCCTCTGTTACACGGGGTCCCTGGTTCGATTCCCGTCCATATGGGGGATTTTTTTTTCCGCCTGGTGACTGGGTGTTTGTGTTATCCTCATCAAAACGATTCAAATGGCTCTGAGCACTATGGGACTTAACATCTGAGGTCATCAGTCCCGTAGAACTTAGATCTTCTTAAACCTAACTAGCCTAAGGACATCGCACACATCCATGCCCGAGGCAGGAATCTAACCTGCGACCGTAGCGGTCGCGTGGTTCCAGACGGAAGCGCCTAGAACCGCTCGGCCACACTGGCCGACTATCCTCATCATGATTACCGTTCGGGAAAGCGGGGAGGCTGGACAATCAGAAGATTGGGAATTTGTACGAGCGCTGATAACCACGCAGTTGACTACCCCACAAACCAAATATTATCATCTTCATACTCTCAGACTAGTAGTGGTGATGAGATTCTCATTTTCTAATTGTTCTATCTCATCTATTTCTCGAAAATTATTTCATTCAGGAGTTCCATCTGGGATTCATACAACTCAACTTTTATAGCTGTTGCCTTGATAAACCTGCCCAATTCCGTTGATGTGGTGTTGAGACTATTGCCGAGTGCTTCAGTTTTCCCCTCTGTCATTACGGTCCACGTCGATGGATACTTGCGTTCAGCTGCACCACCTGCAGTTCATAAATTTCATCATTTATAGCTGTTGCCTTGATAAAGGTATCCAGTTCCATTAATTTTATGTTGATGTTCTCGTTCATTACGTCAGTTTTTGCCTATATGCACAAACAGGCACTTAGCTTATCTTTCAAGTACCCTTCCCAGAATGAATGTCTGACACGCTTGGCCGGCCGCTGTGGCCGAGCGGTACAGTCTGCCGCCGGCAGTGCTGCGAGGCGGTCACGCGCCAGAGCGCTGCAGGCGAGGCGCGCACCGTGTGTTTGTGTTTACTTCGGCCGCTGTAAGTGCCGTTTTCCTTCTAGACCACCATGGCGTACAGCTATCGAAAGAAGACATTACGTTTCAACTTTTGTTCAAACTTCGCCCGACCCAAGGCTCTGGACGTACAACGATTTATTCGCGACTAAGTTAAAAAACCACCAACGGATCTAATTGGTATCCACCTGTCCATAGTTAGCAGTACCGTATACGTCAAAACGATCAACGATGCTGCGCGTGACAAGGTGCTTCAAGAGGAAAAACGTGGACTGCGTTTCTGTTATTCTGATGGCAACGTCAGACCCGTTACCGTCGATCACTCATGTCTCGATACACGAACGATAAGGATCTTCGAACTGCCGTTCGAACTACCTGCAGACGTCGTCATCGCGGCGCTCCGTCCCTATGGCCACGTTCTAAAACATGGCGCCGAACGATGGGTACAATTTCAAAAACTAACCCGTTTCAAACAGTGTCAGACGGGTCCGCATCGAGTTGCAGAAACACGTGCATTCCTATCTACTTATCGGAGGCGGCCGTGCCATTATATACGACGGCCAACCTCGCACCTGTTCCGGTTGCGGGAAAGAACGTCATTTACGGTCTGAATGCATTCAACGACGTGTCGCGCAGCTCCCGTTGTCGAAAGCGTCCGTCACACCCATGATGGCCTCCCTACCAGTCACTTACGCAGCGGCTCTCGCCACGTCTACAGTTTCGTCCAGCCCGTCGCCCGGTCCCTCCGATCGGCACGTCCCACCGTCCCAGTCACCTACGGACGGTGCAGACGTCCCACCTGACGCCGCCGAACAGGCTTCTACACTAGACGCTGAGGAGATCACCTTCATTGTACCCACCGACACCTTCGAACCACGTCGACGCTCCTCCTTGCCGTCGTCCGACACTGAGGAACACGTGCGCAAACAACGCTCGCCACGTAGGCACAAACGCCGCCACCGTTCACCCACGGGTTCTAAAAGCGTCGCCACCCAAGACGACGAAGACCCAACCAGCCGACATTTCCACGCAGAGGTCGGCGGACAGCTTTCACGATGAACAAGACGTTTCGCAGGACGAGAGCACCATGGAAGTCGCCACGCACAATGAAACGATCGATGTGCAGGTTGAGACGCTTGTTTCCCCGCCAACAGTTCCTGATCTCTCTCATCGCGATGCAATTCACATGGACATTGGACAGACCCACGGCACAGGAGCATGAGCCGACGACATTGAGGAAGGTTCACTCGCTCCTCCAGATGAGGTGCCTCCCCCGGACGAGACTGCCTGTTAACATCAAAAGCGAGGCACTGCAGCTGATGGGACGGGACTTCCTGTCGGTGCCCTCCTCATACTCCCCTTGGTGATGGTAGATGCCCGTCCACCACTACTGAAACAAATGTACCGGTTCGCCACATTGAACATCAACACGATCGGCACTGCACCCAAGCTGCAGCTCCTATGTGAAATGCTTCGGGCCTCTGACGTGGACTTCCCCTTCTTCAGGAAGTTCACGTTGACACACTACCGCCGGTCTACGGCTACGACTCATACACGTCCACGTGTGATCAATCAGGGCGTGGAGTTGTTTTCTACATCTTCGACACGCGCATCATCAATATCTACGCTCCGTCTGGCTCCACGAACCGTCGGCAGCGGTCCATTTTTTTCGGACATGTAGCGCCCACTGTTTTCTGAGCGTTATGATTGCCTTATCATGGGTGGCGATTTCAGCTGCGTCCTCCATCCGCAGGACTAATTGCCTGGTTATTCGCTATGCCCGGCGCTGCTCTCCTTAATCGAAGATTTTCATCTAGTGAACTTTTGGGAGAAAATTGATGGCAATACCTCCGGTTTTACCCATTATACAGCACATCCTGCGAGCAGACTGGGCCGATTTTATGTCTCTGCACACCTTGGCAACGAAGTCTCCCAAGCAGAACGATGGCCCCTCGCATTTTCGGACCATTGCGCCATCATTTATTCCCTGGCTTTGCCACCTCAGAATGGGGCAGCAAAGGTTACTGGAAGCTTAATGCCTCCCTCCTTGATGATCCACACTGCCGACAATGTATTGCCACTACATGGGCGTCTTGCGAAAGACGTCTCCCACAGTACACATCCACATTCCATTGGTGGCTCAAATGTGCCAAACCTGCGATCAGAAAAGTCTTCATGCAGCGTGGCAAGGAAGCAGCAGCATGTCATCGAGAAACCACAAATTTTCACTACGCCGTCCTCCGTGAGCTCGATGGGCTCTCTTCATCACCTGAAAACCACAGGGAACGACAGCGTACTAAAGCTTGTCTCCTCTCTCTCCAACGTGCACGACTGTATGGTATCGTGGTGCGTTCCCGACGACAGGACCTCCTCCACGACGAAACGTCATCCACAATCCATATCACATCCGACCATCGTCGTCGACGTAGACTTTTCGTCCCCAACATCACGACCTCCAACAGTGTTCCCCACACAACACAGGTGGCAGTGGTGTCCGCCCTTGCTGAACATAATCGCCAATTTTATGACGACGAACCGATGGCAACGCCAATTCCTGATGATCTCCATCCTCCCCCTGATCGGACCCTCGGCGTAGCGGTCAACGACCATGATATCTGCAATCACCGTAGTAGAGGTGGTAGAAGCGATCAAGAAGGGGGCCAAGAACAAACAACCGTATGGTCTCCCGTGGAGTTTTATCGAGCGTTCACCACGTTAATGTTTCCTCGCTGGACGGAAATGATTCAGGAACTCTTTACTCCGTCCTTTCCAATTCCATTTGAATTCGTCACTGGCATTCTTCTACCTCTCCCTAAACCGAAGGGAGGGTCTAAGGTCTCTACATCCCGCCCACTTACATTAATGAATGCATACTACGAGGGCAGTTCAATAAGTAATGCAACACATTTTTTTTCTGAAACAGGGGTTGTTTTATTCAGCATTGAAATACACCAAGTTATTCCCCAATCTTTTAGCTACACAACACTATTTTTCAACGTAATCTCCATTCAATGCTACGGCCTTATGCCACCTTGAAATGAGGGCCTATATGCCTGCACGGTACTATTCCACTGGTCGATGTCGGAGCCAACGTCGTACTGCATCAATAACTTCATCATCCGCGTAGTGCCTCCCACGGATTGCGTCCTTCATTGGGCCAAACATATGGAAATCCGACGGTGCGAGATCGGGGCTGTAGGGTGCATGAGGAAGAACAGTCCACTGAAGTTTTCTGAGCTCCTCTCGGGTGCGAAGACTTGTGTGAGGTCTTGCGTTGTCATGAAGAAGGAAAAGTTCGTTCAGATTTTTGTGCCTACGAACACGCTGAAGTCGTTTCTTCAATTTCTGAAGAGTAGCACAGTACACTTCAGAGTTGATCGTTTGACCATGGAGAAGGACATCGAACAGAATAACCCCTTCAGCGTCCCAGAAGACTGTAACCATGACTTTACCGGCTGAGGGTATGGCTTTAAACTTTTTCTTGGTAGGGGAGTGGGTGTGGCGCCACTCCATTGATTGCCGTTTTGTTTCAGGTTCGAAGTGATGAACCCATGTTTCATCGCCTGTAACAATCTTTGACAAGAAATTGTCACCCTCAGCCACATGACGAGCAAGCAATTCCGCACAGATGGTTCTCCTTTGCTCTTTATGGTGTTCGGTTAGACAACAAGGGACCCAGCGGGAACAAACCTTTGAATATCCCAACTGGTGAACAATTGTGACAGCACTACCAACAGAGATGTCAAATTGAGCACTGAGTTGTTTGATGGTGATCCGTCGATCATCTCGAACGAGTGTGTTCGCACGCTCCGCCATTGCAGGAGTCACAGCTGTGCACGGCCGGCCCGCACGCGGGATATCAGACAGTCTTGCTTGACCTAGCGGCGATGATGACACACGCTTTGCACAACGACTCACCGTGCTTTTGTCCACTGCCAAATCACCGTAGACACACTGCAAGCGCCTATGAATATCTGAGATGCCCTGGTTTTCCGCCAAAAGAAACTCGATCACTGCCCGTTGTTTGCAACACACATCCGTTACAGACGCCATTTTAACAGCTCCGTACAGCGCTGCCACCTGTCGGAAGTCAATGAAACTATACGAGACGAAGCGGGAATGTTTGAAAATATTCCACAAGAAATTTCCGGTTTTTTCAACCAAAATTGGCCGAGAAAAAAAATGTGTTGCATTACTTATTGAACTGCCCTCGTATAAAATCTATGCACGCCTCTTAGCAGCGCGCATAGGCACCGTCTTACCTACGGTCCTTCCACCGGAGCAGACTGCATGGGGTTGTGGGGCCACCCTACAAACAGCCGTAGGAGAGTGCCGTGTCCTCATCGCTTTGGCGGCAGTTTGTCGCCTTCTTGCAGCACTGGTATCCGTCGATTTCACGAGTGCCTTTGATCGCGTTCGACACCTATTCCTCCTCATGGTGGCGACACGTAGGGGGTTCCCATTACTCTTTGTCGATGCCATTCGCTGGTTACTACTTCCCGCGGTTTCGATGATACAAGTCAATGGGAGGCTTTTAGGACAGATTCCTATACGCCACTCTGTGTGTCAAGGATGCCCTATGTCTACTTTACTAGATGCCATTGCACTTGAGCCCCTCATCACTGGTCTTACCTCTAGACTGCAGGGTCTCACTTTGCGTGACTACAGCTTTCACTGCAGGGCTTATGCGGACGACCTCCTCTTTCTCACCTGCTCCTCCACGGAACTCAATGACGCCATCCAATGGATCCACCAGTATGGACGTATTTCGGGTAGCATTCTTAAAGTCCGCAAATCGACTACGGTGCACATTGGGCGTGGCCTCCCGGTTATGGTGCCCACCCCACTCCCAGTCAGTACCACCCTTCGTTACTTGGGTATCGAATTTACGAGCTCCACACACCGCACAGTGGCCCTCGCTTACCGGCGGCTTTTGCAATCGATTCGACACAATGTTCGCGGTCAAGTACACCGTAACTTAAACCAACTCCAACGTGTGTCCTATGTCAACATGTATGTCGCCCCTGAACTGGTACATGTCGCCCAGATCCTCCTGATGCCGTTACTCCTTGGCCGCCACATCCAATCAGCCTTTGGATATTTCGTGTCAGCAGGGGCACTTTTCAAAATCCGCTACAACACTCTAACACTGCCTCCTGCAAAAGGTGGACTCGTCAACGTGCGGGCACAATCTTCTGCACTCTTCGTCCATACTATGTTGCGGCACTGGCAGGGGCTGGTCCCATTCTTAACACGCAGTCTCTTAGGTATCCTCCGACAAGCTTCTCTCGACCCACCGATCAATGTGGCACCTATTTCTCCATTACTGTACCATGTCGCTAATTATTTCATACAATTCAGCTACGTTCGGGCCGATCTTCCAGTCACCCGTCCTCCCCGTAATATAGACAATACCTTTTTGCACACTTCGACTCACTCAGCATCGCCTGTTAACATGTGATATCGATAATTTAGTACTCTTGGCTTCGACTGGCCATCCCTTTTCTCGGGTCTCCTACTCACCACGTCTTCATTTTTGGTCAGCCCTGCGAGATATCCATCGTCTGTGTTTTTGCTTTCAGAATCATGAAATTCACTGAATGTCCGTCTCTTCATGTTCAGAGATCCTCTTGAAAAACTGTTTCTTACAGTAAGTTCAGTTAAACACAACCTCCAAATGGCAAAGCCGACGGGGAAGGGGTGAAAGTAAATGTATGGTAGTTAATTCATGGTTGACCGAAGTAATCAAACACGTGGTTCCACACCAGACACGATTATTTGATCGACCTACTGTCGAATAAAGAAAGACATATTCAGGAACTCCAAGGCCCTGATCCATTAGTGAGTCATTGAACACAAAGCCTAATTCCTATCAAGGTCCCCCCGACTTTAGGAAGATCGGTAATTGCAAAAATAACACAAGTCCACTGTTTCAAAAAACTGATTTATATGTAGGGTAGCGTAGAAACATCGGTTCTGGATTCGTGAGGTGAATGCAGTTTGTATCAAATGACACCCCAAAACATACATATTCGTACCAGATTTTGTATAATGAATAGAGTGCCTACCAGATGGCAGCTCCTGTACATGCTGAATCCTGTGATATTGTTATGGTTCAAATGGCTGTGAGCACTATGGGACTTTAACATCTGAGGTCATCTGTCCCCTAGAACATAGAACTACTTAAACCTAACTAACCTAAGGACATCACACACATCCATGCCCGAGGCAGGATTCGAACCTGCGACCGTAGCGGTCGCGCGGTTCCAGACTGAAGCGCCTAGAACCGCTCGGCCACTCCGGCCGGCCGAACATGGAGAGCGCAAGGTGCTATGCTAACTTTTAGTTTCTATTGTGAAACGTGTGACCACCTACCTAATGAAGAGCACGGAACGACGGAACCGTATGAATCTGAAGCAGTGGCAAAACGTAAACACGACGTTGGGTGGGAAGAATGCGATAGGCAAGCATGCCAACAACGGACTAGTTCATTGTTTCCCCTTACCCCAGTAATATGCACCCTTTGTGTATTAGCTCATAAATCACACTGAGTGTAAAGATGACAGGCATTCAGTTACTTAACCTAATGATCAGTATCATTTGCAATTAATATCATATTCTTTGTGTATGATCTTTATGAATAAACTTCTTCAGAGTAAATAATTCTTCAGTTTTAAAGCCTGTAGCTGACAGAGCCACTTTTTCAACAAACTGTAGTGGAAAACACACATCACTATAACTCATGAGTCGACAACAGTTAATCTTTGCAAGCCGATAGGAAAACTACTAACTTGGCTCCGAAAGCAGTAGTTATTTAGCACTGCAAGGGGAATAAATGGAATTAGGAAAGGTGCAAAGATTATGTAATTCAGTGTGAAATGGAATTCGCTTTATAGGTGATCCATATGTCGATGTTATTGGTATACCGTGAAAGGACTATGAACCCCCTTACATAAATGCAAAAACACTGAACTCTAAACACACAAAAGGGATCATTGCTCTGAGCATTCAGTGAAAGTTGATCTTCAGCCTGTACTGACGTTGCTGTTGCATTTTTCGTCGACTTGCTGTTCAAATAATCATACAGAAATAATGAAAAATTGTGTGATACAGAATAATAATCATGGTGGAGTGAAATCAGACATTTATGAGTGCAACTGCAGTTAAACAGGTAATTCAATCAACATGTGGCCTGCTGTAAACCATAATCTTGAGTTATCAGAAGTAACAAGGAAGATACTAAAAGAAATTAGATTTGTTACTAGCTTACACTATTAAAAAACCACACTTTTTGCAACATATGCAAACGTAGACTGAGCCTTCTCAACCACCAGCCAAATTTAGACTCAGTAAAAAAGACATAAACTACAATATATGAAAAATAATGATATCAAAGGATGAAATAGACTTGCTACTGAATGTGAATATGTTTCAGAACCTAGCATGATGATAGACGGCAATAGCATATATCGATATTGTGATCCAGGTGGATACGCGACTCAATCCATGCACAAAGAAACGAAGGAACCTTTTTAAATGAGAGAGTTAAGAAAAGGCAAGATATTTGCTGGCCTAACAGTGACAACGCATGGTTGCAACCGATTACATCTGCGGCATTGTCCAAAGATCGCAGAGTCATACCGAAGTCGGCAACACCACAGACATTAGTGACGTCTCGCAGCAGTCTTCAACGACATATGGGAGAGGCGGAAGAAGATACCCCCCCCCCCCTCTCTCTCTCTCTCAGCACAGCAGTGCCCTCGCACAGAGGTCAATATAGAGCTGAGAATGGAAGCGCTCAGTCTCAGTTCCTGATCTGAGCTCAAGCAGTCAACATAATCGAGTAGAACTAAATAGTTCTTCAAGTCTCAGATGGAAATGTACTTCCGTAAATGTTGAACGTCGTACTTCAAGACATCAGTCTGTTAATTAGTGCATCAAGTGATGCTTTAATAGTCATTTCCAGTTGTAAATTCTCAAGCGCTCCTGTGGCAAAAGATGGTATCAAATTAAGTAATTTTTTTTCTTTCATGTAATAAATTGAGTTAACGTTTCATATGTTGCTGTTCCAGTGAGGTATCTCACAGAGTTGCCAAAGAACCCACAGTTATGGACGGAAGACTGTAGTTTCGTCTGGTCATAACATCTGCAAAGCACGATCTCACCAGTAGCCACGAAGCAACATCATGTGAACACGAACCTGTGACCGTATGCCTGAGGCGTAACTAAGGTTTTGGAAGCCCACCCTCAAATATAGTTTGGGGACATCGTTATTAATAAATCTTCAAAGAACAAATATGAAAACCTTAAACATTCACATATCATAATTGCGTTAAAAGGAAATAAAATCAACTTTTTAAGCACTACTTATAGAACAAACAACACCTTCAGTTTTGTGAAGTGAAGATACGTGCTAAAGCACACACATCTTTCCAGTTTTCCAACGTGTAGCGCTCAAAAACTTCCCGTCGACGTTATCCCTGTAAAGATGACTATATGTTTCACATTCAGTGCTTAAATTACTACAGCTCTTAATTTAGACTCGTATATTAATTTTCTAAGAAACGTTTAATTAGTTACAGTTTATAAAAGATCCTTCTGACGTAGCAGATGTAGCAGGCAGAGTTCAGTCAGTTGAAGAGTTGTCCTACATCAGAGAGACAACGTGCAAGCAATTTTCAACAAAAAATTTAGGAGATCTTCAACTGAAAACATGTTTCCTTTCTTTCCAAATTCTTTTGACGTAGGTGTTTTTAAACTTTATGATAAACTCTGATTCATACTTTCTAACCAGATTTCCCTTCTCTTTTTCTGAATATCTTCATTTTCTAACTTAAAAAGATGAACAGAGTCTGAGAAAGAAAAATAATCAGCCACTACCTATAGGCTGGTAAAATGTTTTGTTTAGTATTGTTGAACTAAAATATGAACAGAAGGATTGAAAACTGTGACATTAAAAGGTTTTCGTGTATCCACAACTCTGTGATCTGCAGAAAGCTCCACGAAAAATTTCTACACTTCATGGGTATGTTCTTACGTCAACTTTGGATCAATGCTCAGTATTTTCGCTAGTACATTCGATTAGTCTGCTACAGCTTCAAAATTGTTTCTTAAGGTGATTCGACTGTTCCTTGCAGTTTGAAGAAGTGAGAGGCATTCTCTGTACCAACATTAGGAGACTCCAGTACCTTGCAAGCTAGATTAATATGTTTCAGAATCTGAATTTTAAATACGAGAGGCAGGACATAATCAAAAGTTTCCACATTTTTATAGTGTTAAAAGTTTCTTTCCTCTCCGCTTTCTTCTTGCTCTTTAAAGTGATACTGAATAGGCAGTGAAAAATTTGTATGAAACTCTTTGATTAATAATTGTGGATCAACTCCGGAAGACCATCTCGTTGGGCAGAATTTCTTCAGAGTAATGTGACACGTCTATCAGTAGAAACAGTTTCATTTATTTGTTGCCATCGAACCACGGAAGCACTGAAGAAAACATAAATGTATTGCATTTTCTCATGAATCTGTTACAGTTCCATTATACTAGCGACAGAATGATATAGTACCAAATAAAAGTATGGTGTTCAACAATACACGAACTCAGCACTTGAGACCAGTACTTTGATACTTGACTGCAAATCTGAATATTTGTCACTCAACAATACAGCGTAGCAGTATTTTAGACCTCTGATCTATCCAGTTGTAGGTTCATCTACTCCAAATCAGTTATTATTTCTTTTTAGAAACTCTCAGCATCGTGCTTCCCTACCTAAAAACGATTCTTTCATTTCAACCTCCTTTCTATGTGGTTCGATTAAATCTAAGTGCAAACATGTTGCAACAACAATAAGCTGGTCCTCTATGCGTACATCGAGGGGATGGCTCTGCAATATATGAACAGGATGGCTGCTGTTTAATTTCTCTGTTGATCGCTCAAATACACAGTCATTTAATAGTTGTATCATGTCGTTTTGAATTTGTGGGCTAACATATTTTATTTTAGTTTCTTTATTTGAACAATGTTCCCTCCGAAGAGGATCACATCTGAAGAGGAAGTTATTACAATTACTAAATTGTCATTCTGATCCCACAATCCCACATTTCATATTCACGATGGCCGCGGAAAGCAATTTGACATAGAACTAATGTTCTTGTGGCACCCAATATTCTTGAAATTATAGCTTTATTTTGGTCATGCCATCCATCGAAAAGTGCATTAAAGGTTTGCCATGTTTCCACATGCTGGAAGTAATGCACACATTGAAAAGTGTAGCGCCAGTTTCATGTACTTTTATTTTCTTGTTAAATCTTACTAGTCATAAATTTGTCAGTCGCGCTATGTATTTTCTCCATCCCCGAATAACTAGAGCGTTACTCTGTATACTGCATTTAAAGTAGGGGGATACCACAGCCAAGGTTGTTCAGTTTTATGACCTCTTGTAGTGCAATTATAATACAATCGCAGCTAAACGATCTTTTGTTCTTAGTATCTCTAGAGAATGGTCCCTGAGGCTCGTATGGCTTGTTATTTATAATTTTTAGTTTTTCCTCTTCATTCAGTTTGCCTTGGAATAATCCTCTGTCAGTGCTGAGGGATACATTTTGCCGATTATCTTGAAGATAGTGGTGAATGGGCGTCTATTGCTGGTAGGGAGACAGCATAGTCAAATTTGTGCAGCTTTCTGATCTATTCTAGTATGATTATAATACAGTCTAACCTAAACGACTTCTTGTTCTTAGTGTCTCTAGGGAAAGGACACTGAAGTCAAATTGTGAATCACCAGAATTTACACCCGATCCTCTGTGAACTTACAAACTGTCAGAATCTTCCCCCGTTTTCCGGCCGTTATGGCCCAGCGGTTCTAGGCGCTTAAGTCTGGAACCGCACACCGCTACGGTCGCAGGTTCGAATCCCGCCTCGGGCATGGATGTGTGTGATGTCCTTAGGTTAGTTAGGTTTAAGTAGTTTTAAGTTCTAGGGGACTGATGACCTCAAATGCTAAGTCCCATAGTGCTCAGAGCTATTTGAGCCTACCCCCATTTCGTGTTTACAACTGTAGTGACTTCGACTTCTAACTTTTAAATCATCAGACGTTTCTCCAATTACACTTACGTTACTAATTTTAGTACATATCAGCTCTGGGTGTGTAGCTGATTACTGGAAGATTGTTTCTCTCAATATTGTATTCTTAACTTCTCCGTCTCGGCACACTTTCTGTTTTCTCTTTTGAGCACCACTTAAATATGACCTATTGCTAGACATTGTAGTTAGAGCTTACGCAAACATTTAAGAACAGCCTATACAAGCAGAACCAGCATTATATTTTACACTAATAAATAAGCTGCATTATAAATATAACTAATGTACAGAATTGTAATGTCGGACTCACTTCCTATTAGCAGTTTACCTGCTTTGTAACACTGCGTCCGTCATAAACACACAAAAAACGTAAGGGATTGTTTGTAAAAGAGCCTACTGTTTCATCGTCACTCGAAGAAAACTCGCAAGCAATAAAGGAGGTAGTGCATTCCAGAGAGCTAGATGACGAACCGGCCTCTGCTTCCTCTGCTTCTGTGGGGAAATATCACTGACGGAATCCGTGTGCTGTGTGCAGTGCTCACCCCGCATGCAGTAGCATTCTTGTTAACATTAAATCAAGTAAGGTACGTAACGCTTGTTGGAACACTTCTGTTCACTTCTTCTTAGTGAGTTGCCAGGGTAAAAGTGAATATAAGAATACTCTTTTAAATAAATCACAAAAGTCCGTTTTGGGCCCCCAAATCGCAGGGCCCCCCCCTTTAGTGCGCTCCTCCCCCCGCCCCCCCCCCCCCCCCACCCACCACCACCACCAGCTCCAGCGCTTTGCTGGGTCTGTGGGACCGTTATTTAAGCCACTGATTTCCAAGACACATGGTGTCCAGATCTTATTCCGCATGCAGTAATTGCAAGCTGCTCGAATGTACGTCTTTTCATAAATGCAGTGTTTGTTCCTCTCCACTGTACTGTGTTGCGAGTCGCGAGGACCCAGATGTTACGTCCTCGCTGCTAAAGATAAATTGACAGAAGCTGGCCAGAGTGGTCTGTCGCGTAGGAATCTGGGCAGGCAAGCAAACGATTAATTCACGCAAGTGCGCTTTAAATAAATATGATTTACTCAACTAGTGGGAAAGAACTGCTACACTGTTAACAATCTGTGGCGGACGCGGCTAGCTCTAAGTAGAGACCCGACACAAGAGACTGACGAGAGAAATTTTCTGGGGGAACAACATTACTTATTTGAGAGAAGGGAAGGAAGAGACAGTTGGGGAAAGACTAACAACAGTGATTTACAGTATCACGCCCTTTTCACTGACTGCAGGCTACATGGCGCCACAGTGTGAGATCGAAAAAGTGGCAGCTAGAGGGAAGCTATGATCTGCCACATGCTGATATACTGATAGTGATAAGACTTTTACTTAGATAAGATCATATCGTGTGAGACATAGCCCTCCTTCCCTTTTTTACCTTTTTATTACATTTTATTTTATGGAATATGAAGTGAAGCCGTCAATAATAAATATTTCCCTTACTCAACCAGGGACCATGAAACATATATAGGTCAGGCCTATGTAGGGCATTTTGCCAGCTGCAGTTTCCCTTGTCTTCTAATGTGATATGGCATTTTATAATTTTATTACGTGTACTTAGCCATGCTTGATGTTTCAACTTATTTTATTCTGTCTGATTGCCATTTGGCAGCCACTAAAGTTCTTGTTGTCACCGTTTGTGCGGGTAAAACAGGATAAACGTTATTTGTGCTCGATTATTATATTACGTTTTTAATGTGTGTTTCCCCCTCTCTCCTTTCGCCTCCTGTTTCTTCAAAATTTTAAATCCACTCTTACTGTGACACAGGTAAGCTAATGAGACGTTTGGTAAATAACACTTTATTCCAAAAAATTCTGTGAGCTCATATGGCCATTGAACTGCCAGAGATCAGCCTACGAACTGATATACATTTGTATAATCCAGCCCTTCTGAATATTTTAAGTCGCGCATTTCCCATGAATAATCTTCCACAAATGTCTTTAATAAACTTTTTTCTAGTTACTTTTTGTGTTTTGGAAGTTAATAACGTATAATGAGGCTCTTGTGTCTAATGACATTTTAATATTTAATCGTTTTTTGGCGAACCGCTTTTGGGGGCTTTTAATTTTGCCGAGCGATTGTGGGAGAACTGTATGTACGATTCTTTTTTTTTCACTTATCGAACCGGAGAGTTTTCTCTTTTTTCCTTCGTTTTCCTCTCTTTCTTCTCCGTTTCCATTTTAACACAGATTGCCTTGTACAAAGATACTGTGCATCTTCTTATTCTTATTCTTTCTTGGCTCTACAGCTCATGATGAGCCTTGGCCTCTTCTATAATTTCCTTCCATCTCTGTCGGTCCTTTGCCAATACTCTCCAGTTTCTACAGCCCATCTTCATAAGATCTTCGATTACTCCATCTTCCCATCTGGCTCTTGGTCGACCACGTCCTCTCTGCCCTCCTGGCTTTCCTTGTAATATTCTATTTGGTACTTCTGTATCATTCATGCGAGCTACATGTCCCGCCCACCTCAGTCTGGATGATTTCACTATCCTTCTGATGGGTTGGTCTTTGTATATGGTATACAACTCATGGTTGTATCTCCTCCTCCATCTTCGTCTTTCACAGATTGGGCCAATAATTCGTCTAAGTACCTTTCTTTCAAATGCATCCAGTGTTCCAATATCTTTAGCTGCTAATTTCCAGGCTTTATAGGCATATGTAAGCGCTGGTCGTGTAAGTGATTTATACATAGTTAATTTCGTGGTACGAGTCAGGAGCCTTGAGGATAGAAGTCTTGCTAGGTCAAAATAGGCTCTGTTGGCCAGTATTAATCACTGCTTAGTTTAAAAGGAGGTATCATTTAGATGTTTAACTGTCGAGCCCAGATACTTGAAACGTTCAACTCTGTCAAATGTATAATTGCCCATTGTTATTACATTTGGCATATTTTCTCTATGTGCTTTTCCAGCTGCCATATATTTTGTTTTTTGTTCATTAATAATTAACCCCATGATCCTACTGGCCTGTTCAAGAGCTGTAAATGTCTCTTCCGTTGCTTTTTGGGTTCTTGCTATTAAATCTATGTCATCTGCGTAGGCCAGTATCTGCACCGATTTATAGAAGATCGTTCCTCCGTTCAGGTGGTTTGCGTTTCTCATCACCTTCTCCAGGTCAGCATTAAAGAGAAGGCACGCCAATGCATCCCCTTGTCGCACTCCATTTTTAATACTCAATGTATTGGACATCATTCATCCTATTCTTACACTACCTTGTGTTTCGCTCATTGTCATTCTCACCAGCCTTACGAACTTTTTAGAGATACCCAGTTCATCTAGAGCTTGATATAACTGCTTTCTATTTATGCTATCATAAGCTGCTTTGAAATCTATAAAAAGGTGATGCGTGCCAGCTCCGTATTCGTTTGTTTTGTTCAGGATTTGTCTTAAGGTGAATATTTGATCTATGGTTGACTTCCCAGGAAGGAATCCGCATTGGTACGGTCCTGTCTCCCTCTGTATGGTTGGGAGTACTCTGTCGAATAGTATATTAGAGAGTATTTTATATCCCAAAATTAAGTAGTGTGATCCCTTTGTAATTACCACTCTCCATCTTATCTCCTTTCTTATATATGGGACATATGATACCCTCTTTCCATTGTTGGGGCATTTTCTCCTCTTCCCATGTTCTGGTGACCATTTTCAGAAGGCTTTGTTCCAGCTCTCTGCCTCCTTGCTTAAACAGTTCTGCTGGAATACCATCTGTCCCTGCCGCCTTGTTGTCTTTCAATTTCTTCATGGCGGTTTTCACTTCTTCTATATTTGCTGGGGTAGTGTTGTTACCTGGGTCCTCTTCTCCATTCGTGTCTGTTGGGTTCTCTGATATAATTATTCTAGGGTTGAGGGGACTATCAAAATACCTGCGCCATCTTTCGCATATTCCCTTCCCTTCACTTATTATATTCCCTGTCTCATCTTTTATTAAGCTTGTTTTGCTACCAAAAGGCTTCCGTGCTGCTTTCACCTCTCTATAGAATTTTCTTATTTCATTTTTGCTTCTCATGAGCTCCATTTCTTTGACACTTGCTTTCATCCATTCTCTCTTTTTTCTTTGGTGAGTCCTGTTTTCAATCCTCCGTTTTTCTTTGTATTCTTCTACTATCCTCCTCGTATTGTGTGATCACAATGTCCTTCTATATGCTTTGTTCTTTACTTCAGTAACTATTTCGCATTCAGTATCAAAACATGATGGTATTACTTGTCTTGTCCCAATTCCAAGTATCTCTCTTGCCGATGTCTCCACCGTCGTTTTTATCGCTTCCCACTGATCTTCAATATTGTTATATTCTCCAGCGTTTTCCAGAATCCGAGTTATCTTCCTTATCAGTAGCTACATCCGCTGAACAGGCAGCTGCACGCTCATTTCACTCGAGGCAGCCGCACGAAGCACACAGCCATGCCGTACAGGAGGAGGAGATATACAAGGAGATCAAGACTGCCTGTTTACAAGACAGTAGACACATTTACTTTAACACCAAATAATGTAGCACAAGAAGAGCTACTAACTGGTCCAATTACTTTTGTTGGAGCGAAGATTAATTTTTCTTGTACTACGACTGAGGTTGTTACTGGCAACTCCTGGATAACACTTGCTATAGTACTTCCACTGAGTCTAAAGTTGTGCATAATATACAAAATTACTTAACTTATTTGATAATAAAAAGCTATTCATGCTCACAAGAACGGCAAATACTCTATCGCAGTAATGTTTTTACGTCGTCATATTGCTTTTCTATGAGTCATTTTATTCCCTCTTGAATAACGAGTGGAATGAATGAGCGTAGTTATATTGTACAGTGGCGTGCATGTTGCTACGCCTTTCTAGACTGTATAATTTTATAACACATGTTTTAACATATTGATACTTTATGATTACCGTTGTTTTATGGACTGTGCGTGGCAGTGATGCTGTGGTGTTAAGTAACGCTTTTATTCCCTTTTACTGCTGTGCCTGTGGTTAACTGTGAGTTCCCTTCTGGCAGGCATGTTGCGTAAACGCATTGCCCACGTTTGATAACGTTTTCACTCGTGAGCTGTAATTCTTTCTGTAATTAATTGTCTGGATTGGGTAAACAGACTATGTAATCTTCTAACATATTTGTTCGTTTTAATAAAGCCTCCTTTCCCATTAAATTTTATCATATGATGTGTAAGCACAATAATCGCCGTTTTATCTTATACACATCCGGTTATAAAATGTGAACTATATACTTGAGTGTAAGGAATGTGAAATCATGTAAACTGACGTGCAGCGGCGACATCTACCGGGCTAGCTGGAAGCACGTTTCTTGCCACTGCACAGCAGTATAAATGCGTCACTCTTGCATATGAAGTGTGTATGCTCTTTACATATCACAGTAGCGAAGCTGAAATGGCTGATGATTTTGACTGCACCATCACATGCACTAGCGTGATATGTGATGCAATGCGTTTTTACTCAGGTACGGATATGTTGTGCTGTTGTTTTACAAATGTTTTCTACTTTACCTTCGTATAGTTAGGAGTGTTTTTTAAATTAGGCTACCTGTAGGCCTATGTTGTCCTCGATGGTGAGTGTTCATCGGAGGTGAGGGTATCATCTGGAGTGCCCCAGGGAAGTACGGTAGGTCCGCTGTTGTTTTCTATCTGCATAAATGATCTTTTGGATAGGGTGGATAGCAATGTGCGGCTGTTTGCTGATGCTGCTGTGGTGTACGGGAAGGTGTCGTCGTTGAGTGACTGTAGGAGGATACAAGATGACTTGGACAGGATTTGTGATTGGTGTAAAGAATGGCATTAACTCTAAATATAGATAAATGTAAATTAATGCAGATGAATAGGAAAAAGAATCCTGTAATGTTTGAATACTCCATTAGTAGTGTAGCGCTTGACACAGTCACGTCGATTAAATATTTGGGCGTAACACTGCAGAGCGATATGAAGTGGGACAAGCATGTAATGGCAGTTGTGGGGAAGGCGGATGGTCGTCTTCGGTTCATTGGTAGAATTTTGGGAAGATGTGGTTCATCTGTAAAGAAGACGCTTATAAAACACTAATATGACCTATTCTTGAGTACTGCTCGAGCGTTTGGGATACCTATCAGGTCGGATTGAGGGAGGACATAGAAGCAATTCAGAGGCGGGATGGTAGATTTGTTACTCGTAGGTTTGATCATCACGCGAGTGTTACGGAAATGCTTCAGGAACTCGGGTGGGAGTCTCTAGAGGAAAGGAGGCGTTCTTTTCGTGAATCGCTACTGCGGAAATTTAGAGAACCAGCATTTGTGGCTGACTGCAGTATAATTTTACTGCCACCAACTTACATTTCGCGGAAAGACCACAAAGATAAGAGAGATTAGGGCTCGTACAGAGGCATATCGGCTGTCATTTTTTCCTCGTTCTGTTTGGGAGTGGAACAGGAAGAGAAGATGCTAGTTGTGGTACGAGGTACCCTCCGCCACGCACCGTATGGTGGATTGCGGAGTATGGATGTACTGCTGTATGCTGAACGAAATTAATAACTTCATTACAAATCAACAATGTGATACAAGACAGGTGTTATGATCATCATCATGAGGTCCCATACTCCGAGCAGCGTTGGGGACCCGCACCGCCATACTAGGCAAGGTCCTAGCGGAGGTGGTTTGTCATTGCCTTCCTCCGACCGTAATGGGGATGAATGATGATGACGACACAATATCCAGTCATCTAGAGGCAGGAAAAAATCTGACCCCTCCGGGAATCGAACCCGGGACCCGTGCGCGGGAAGCGAGGACGCTACCGCATGACCACGACCTGCGGACGGGAGTTATAATAAAGAAAATATTTTCCTGGATCGCTGGAAACTTTTTTCGTGACTATGCCGGAAGTTGTATTTTCAGGGCTCATTTTATTTTGCCCACTCGTATTGCACTTAATGCAAAGCGATTTAGTAAATTACTTCAAAAGTTAACATCAATTGCTGAGAATCAAAAAGTTGTCAGGTTGAATTTGGTAGGTCTAATTTATCCGTTAAACTACCAGGCAGTTGGCTGGCTCATTGGCTGTATTTCGGGATTCTGGCCGCAGCAAATGACGCACAGTGGATTGCCTCTCCGGGCTGGCCATTAACGGCGACGATGAATTCAGCAACAAAAGGAAAAAACAACGAAAGCGCGGCGCCGCGGGCGCATTGTCCAGTCTGTCGCGCTGTGTAGGCCCCGAGTCTGGTGATTGGCAGCGACGTGGGCGGAGGGTTTTTTTCCGCGTGAAAAGTGCAGCAGCGGCGCGTTGTGGGTCAGTGGTACAGGCGCGCGGCGTGCGGCGTGCAACATTGACGCGGCGACACGGCGGCTGACGCGCGGCCAACACGCGGCCGCCTGTCGCAGCTCTGCCCTGCTGGCCACACCGCGCCGGCCACAATTACAGAGGGGCAGGCAGGCTGGCCGCTGCTGGCCTTTCAACTGGGCAGACCGCGACTGTGGCCGCCTGTAATAACGGCGCGCACGCCGAAAACTCTACACCTGCTGCACTATTCCGGGCGGGTTCTGCTCGAATGCGACTACTGTCAACACTCGTCGGCTTGGGTTCGTCGCACGTGTAAATAGTGCGACTACCAGGGCCCGATGCTCGTGTGTTAGTCCCAAGTTCGTTGAATGCATCCAGGAACAGGTTGATGTGAAATATTGTATGAAAGTATGGCCTGATTGAGGGCATACATAACCGTCCTCCATATCTCATGATAAATTACTTTGTGGGAAAGACACCCAGTCACAGAAAGTCGTGATGAGCAAGTCCCAAAATACGCGTTTGGTACTACTGCACGGATGTGACGGTCCGATTATTGCGACCGTATTAATTTACACTACTGGCCATTGAAATTGCTACTCCACGAAGATGACGTACTACAGACGCGAAATTTAACCGACAGGAAGAAGATGCTGTGATATGCAAATAATTAGCTTTTCAGAGCATTCACACTAGGTTGGCACCGGCGGCGACACCTACAACGTACTGACATGAGGAAAGTTTCCAACCGATTTCTCATACACAAACAGCAGTTGACCGGCGTTGCCTGGTGAAACGTTGTTGTGATGCCTCGTGTAAGGAGGAGAAATGGGTACCATCACGTTTCCGACTTTGATAAAGGTCGGATTGTAGCCTATCGCGATTGCGATTTATCGTATCACGACATTGCTGCTCGCGTTGGTCGAGATCCAATGACTGTTAGCAGAATATGGAATCGGTGGGTTCAGGAGGGTAATATGGAACGCCGTGCTGGATCCCGACGGCCTCGTATCACTAGCAGTTCAGATGACAGGTATCTTATCCGCATGGCCGTAACGGATCGTGCAGTCACGTCTCGATCCCTGAGTCACCAGATGGGGGCGTTTGCGAGACAACAACCATCTGCACGAACAGTTCGATGACGTTTGCAGCAGCATGGACTATCAGCTCGGAGACCATGGCTGCTGTTACCCCTGACGCTGCATCACAGACAGGTGCGCCTGCGATGGTGCACTCGACGACGAACCTGCGTGCACGAATGGCAAAACGTCATTTTTTCGGATGAATGCAGGTTCTGTTTACAGCATCCTGGTGGTGGCATCCGTGTCTGGCGTCATCGCGGTGAGCGCACATTGGAAGCGTGTATTCGTCATCTCCATATTGGCGCATCATCCGGCGTGATGGTATGGGGTGCCATTGGTTACACCTCTCGGTCACCTCTTGTTCGCATTGACGGCACTTTGAACAGTGGACGTTACATTTCAGATGTGTTACGACCCGTGGTTCTACCCTTCATTCGATCCCTGCGGAACCCTACATTTGAGCAGGCTAATGCACGACCGCATGTTGCAGGTCCTGTACGGGCCTTTCTGGATACAGAAAATGTTCGACTGCTGCCCTGGCCGGCACATTCTCCAGATCTCTCACCATTGAAAACGTCTGGTCAATGGTGGCCGAGCAACTGGCTCGTCACAATACGCCAGTCACTATTGTTGATGAACTGTGGTATCATGTTGAAGCTGCATGGGCAGCTGGACCCGTACACGCCACCCAAGCTCTGTTTGACTCAATGCTCAGGCGTATCAAGGTCGTTATTACGGCCAGAGGTGTTTGTTCTGGGTACTTATTTCTCAGGATCTATGCACCCAAATTGTGTGAAAATGTTATCACTTGTCAGTTCTAGTATAATATATTTGTCCAATGAATGCCCGTTTATCATCTGCATTTCTTCTAGGTGTAGCAATTTTAATGGCCAGTAGCGTACATTGATCAGCCAAAAAATTATGGTCATTATAAGACTGCAAGGTAGGAGATGAGGTACTGGCAGAAGTAAAGCTGTGAGGACGGGGCGTGAGTCGTGCTTGGGGAGCTCAGATGGTACAGCATTTGCCCGCGAAAGGCAAAGGTCCCGAGTTCGAGTCTCAGTCCGGCACACAGTTTTAATGTTCCAGGAAGTTCATTATGGTAATTGTCCACCGCGGCAGTGAACGCTGCCTGGTGGCTTTACGAGCATGTGACGCGGTAACGAAACTATGTAAGCGGACCAGACAAGGACGGGAAACCGCCCTAGCGAAGACATGGGCTGCAAATGCGGAAATCCACTGATATAAGCGACTTTGACAAGGGGCAGATTATTGTTACGCAGAGCCTGTGACAGAGTATTTCAGAAACAGCGAAGCTGGTTGAATATTCACGCGCTACTATCGTGAGCTGCTGCGGAAACAGGAAGAAGGACAGTGAAACTATCACTAGACGCTAAATGGTTGGTCGTCCACGACTCTTCACAGAACGTGGGGTTCGGAGGTTTATCTGCTCTGTAAAGTACGATAGACGGTGATCTGTGGCATCTCTGCCGAAAGAGCACAATTTTGATGCATGCACAAGCGGTGTTCATCTTACATCATTGAAAATGGAGCTCCACAGTAGATCACCCCTATGTGTTCTCATTTTGACTCAAAGACATTGTCAGTTACGACTGTAGTGGGCAGCAGACTAACGGGATTCGATCAATGGAAAAATGTCGCCTCTTCGAGTGCTACACTACCATGCTGGTTATCTCCACAAATAACATCTTCGAAGTGAATGGCAGCTCGAAACATACAGCGCGCTATGTGCACAAGCTGCTGGGATCGGTATTATGCTATGGGAGACATTCTCCTGCGCTTGCATGAGACCTGTCGTAGTAATCGAAGAAACGCTGACATTTGCGAACAACTTTGATGTCTCCGCCGACTTCGATGTCATCTTTCAGCAGTATAATTGTCCTCGTCTCGAAGCCAGAAACGTGGTACACTGGTTTGAGGAGCGTTTAGTGAACTCACGTTCATGCCTCAGCGACCAAATTCGCCTGGTGTAAAACCGATGGAACCCATCTGCGTCGCTATTGGGTGCCATGACTGCATACGCAAATCAGCAGCCTGTTATTTACGCGAATTACAGGACCTGTGCGTAGACGCCTAATGCCACATACCTCCACAAACCTACCAACAACCCCTCAGGAGCAAAGGAATCTTGACTTGACCACCTGGATCGCAAGGATGGTACAAACCTTTATAATGAAAACTCCTCAATCTCAAGGTATGATGGATGCCGATGATATGCATGGCTGTTGAGGTGGAACAGTCATAAACAGGCAACCTCTGGGGAACCTGCCACACCTCAGTTGTGTAAGGCTTAACGAGGCATGCGGGGCTCTGCTGGGTGGACTTCCTTCCCTAGCTGCTCTTGGAAACACCATGAATCCTAAATCCCATTTTTATATGCCCAGCGATTCGGGTGGGCCAGTGGGCAGCATTACCACCCAAAATTCTAAGAGGCCTCGTGTGGATAGTCCTCCTGGGACATCTACAACTCTCAACGACAGTAACCACAGTAACAGACCACATTCTGTGGTGGGTAGCATTTTTGTTGTTATGAAACGTGTGGAGGGTTCTTTTGAAAAGCTATCGCCATTTTATATTCATAAAGCACTCGAAGGGCTTGCTGGGAAACTAAAATCTGTCAAGAGGCTATGGAATGGTACTCTTCTGCTAGAGGCTATGAAGGCTCCCCAAGTACACAAGCTGCTAAATGCCAAGCTACTTGGGGAATATCCCATCACCAATTAGCTGCACACTGGGTTGAATAGCTTTAAAGATGTTGTTACTTCCCCTGGGATTTTCATTACTAATTATTGGACAAATACTTCTACTAATCTTAGAATCAGCAGTAGCTATAATTCAGGCTCATGGTTTCTCAATTTTAAGAACTCTGTCTTCTAGAGAAGTATACTAAACTTATGTTAACAACTCACTCATTATGGATATGGATACAAAGGAACTGCAATAGGAATGGACAAGTGCGTAGGTGATGGACGTCCAAAATGTTATGAAAAGTGTTGATGGGGAGCTCCGCAAGTCAGCATCATTTATTCTGATATTCATTCTTCTGAAGTTGCCAGACCATATTGCAGCAGGATATCTCCGTCTTAAGGTAAGACCGTATGTCCCCAATCCAGTGCACTAAGTGCCAACGCTTCAGTCACACCACTATGGGTTGTAATGGTCGGGCCAATGTGGCCGATCTGGCAGCACAGCACACAAACAGGGATACCAGTTCACCCACACCACTCAAGTGTGTTAATTGCTCTAGTTTGGATCAGGGATTGTCCCGTCGCTGCTGAAGAAAAGAATATTCAGGAAATTAAAGTCACCCATCACGCGTCGACGCAGCCTGTGCAGAAGGTTAGTGTTAGCACCCAGACTGTGACTGTTATGCAGGACACATCTACCTGCAACTATAAATGGAGTTCCTAGCCTGTGCTACTGGTCCCTATCGCCGAAGAATTGACTGTCGCCGAACATAACACCAGTATAGACAAAAAACCCTCACAGCGGGCATTGGATGAGGATCTGTAGGGTGTCTCTCTTTGATCAGCCTCGCCAACGTCCCCAAAATCCAAGCTGGGGAACGAAGGCCAAATGGCCAAAGCGGTCCACTTTGAAGCCATCGGACCATGTGACCTTGGTGTTTCCTGGTGGATCTGACGAAGATCATCCTGTCGCTGGTATGGAAGTCGATGTTAGCTCGTGGGCACCAGCGAGTCCCTCAAGTGACCCCCACCCCACCCCCACCCCTCTGTCGGCGTATCGCCACCGCAGCAGATCGAGAAGGGAAAAGAGAGAGTAAACTCTCATCGTTGAAGGTGTTTCCATACTGCTACGGAACATCAATGAGTTCAGGACTCATGTGTAGGAACTGAAACTCCTAGCGCAGGTGCGCCCCTTGTGCTTGCGTTTGCAAGAAATTCATTTTAAAGATACAGACGTCCTTGTGCTATTAGGTTATAAGCTGTACCGCAAGAATGACCTATTGGGGGAAAGAGCCAATGGTGGGGTCGCCGTGTTTGTCCATAATGGGCATCACTCCTCTGCTTTCCCCCTGGCTACTGATCTGCAAGCAGTTACAGTTGAAATTCATGCCCATCGGAGGATTACAATTTCACTGTATTTATCTCCGCTAGATGCTGTAGCCCCTGAGGTGCAGCCTCTGAGGCTCTCATAGCTCTTGTCGAACAGCTCTCTTGCCCATGTCTCCTCCTGGGTTACTTCGATGCCCATCATGTCTTGTGGAACTCTACCGCTACTTGCCCTCAAAGTCGGGGTTTGGAGAGCCTCATGACATCTCACGAGCTGTGCTTGGGTCATTCTCAACCACCGACCTCTCTTTCTGCTCTCCCACTCTCGCAGACTCTGTTCAGTGGGAGGTCATTGAGGATTGAGGACCTTCATTCCACTACCACATACCATTCTGCATCCCCCTACTGGATGGACAACCAGCTGCAGAGAAGCCACCGACATGGATGGTCAGCAGGGCTAATCGGACGCTCTTTCGCCTGCTGTCTGTGTTCAAACACTGATACAGTGTCCAGGAATGGATGGAACACATCACAGAAGTGGTCCATTATGCTGCTGACCTTGAAAGGTGGCTGCACTGAGCCACAGCGCCAGAGATTGCGCCAAAGAGTTTTATTCCGCCACCTCCACTGGCAGTTCTTGTCGAGAAGTCGTGGTGGACAGTGCTTATTGAGAAGTAGCAGTGGGCAGTGCTTGTTGAGATGTTGCAGTAGCGAGACGTAGTTGAGAAGTTGCGGTAGTGAGTGCTTGTTCAGAACTTGTAGTATTGTTTTGATGGGCTAGACACCAGATGTTGTTCGATTGGGGATGCTGTAATGATCAGTGTGTGCTTTTCGTCAATATATATGAAGATAAAAAATTCCTTTTTTTCATTATTTCAATGTCTTAAACAATAATGCCTCTTGGTCACAGGTTCAGTCAACAAAGCATCTGGCTCGTGTTCTTGTATTAGACTGTATTTCTGGTTCCTATGTGCAATTATAGTATTTCTGTTTATTTTTTTAATTACTTCAGTATAAATGGTATTTAAAATATCTTGTCGTATTGAGGAAGAACCGTGCCAGATGTGTACGTTGAATCACACTTCCACACACAGAGCAGCGACACTTGTGCTTTGTTGTTTCGTAGGTTTTATAGTTGCTGGGGACTTAATTAATTAATTGTGTTAACGGAAATTTCCTTTCATTCTTTGTTGTTGTTCTATGCAGTCAGATTGCGGAGAAATACTAGTCAGGGCCAACCGGTTACGAGACTTCGTAATCGGACAGTCAGCTACTAAAATTAAAATTATTTGCATTATATTTAATTAAGCCCCCATGCACGTAGCGACCGCTGCTTCGGATCGTCCCTTGGAATTCTTCTGATGGTAAAAATAGCAGACAGTAGGATTGTTGTAGTAATTTGTAGGTTGGTAATGGTAGTCTATATTGCATGTGTACATTTGGTAATGAACATTTGTAGTTGTCTTGTCTTTCTTCTTTCTTCTAATGGTATTTTGCAAAATTTAATTTTTGATGTCTTGTATACGCGTTTGACAATTTTGTGCAATTATGAAAATTTCAATTGTTCGTTAATCGTGTTTGAGGGAAGCATTCCGTGTGAATGATATTGTTGGTGATAAAGTGTCATTGTGTGTAATTTTCGTATAGTGACGAGTTTTGTATGTTTTGTAAATGATTACGCGATCGATGAAAAAGGCAAAAATGATGAATAGTGAGAATGACGAAATTGTTAACATGGCGAACTCGCCAACACAGAACAGGATGATGAATAATGAAGATGAAAATAATTTAATAAGCAGGGAAAATAGTCCAGAGCCAATTCAAAATTTTTCACAATCAAAAAATTTTCAGAATACGAGATTAACGACATCAGATTCTGGAATAGTATCGAACACAGATAGCTTTACGGCTATGACGAAGGAAGTTAGTTTTACGGGAAATGTTATGAGCGTAAAGAATTTTGAACCAGTTAATATGGAGCAGTTGATGGGTGCTATATTAAATTTGGGATCACGGATGGGAACAATGGAATCACAGTTAAGATCTGAATTAAAAACAGTGGGATCACAAATAGGAACAATTAAAATTGATATGGGAACAATAGAAACACAGTTAGAATCTGAATTAAAAAGAGAGATGGGAACTTTGGCAAAACGGTTAGACTCACAAATAGGAACGATTAAAACAGAGATGGAAACACGGTTAGATTCACGAATAGGGACGTGTTTCAAAAACATGAAAGATGAATTAAAGAAAGAAATTAGAGAAGTACAACCGATTTTGAATTCTCACAATAATAGATTAATTTCAATAGAAATCAGACAAAAGGAACAGGATAAAGAACAAGAAGAAAGAGATCGCGTGATAGTACAAAAATTTTCAGAGTTAAATTTACAATGTGCACACGATAAGAAAGAAATATTTGAAAGAATCGAGGAATCCGTACCAAATGACAGAATAAATAACCTAACACAACAGTATGAACAGTTAACTACTAAATGTGTCAATACTGAAACCCGAGTCGCGACACTTACGGAAGACGTAAATAAACAGAAAAAAAAAAATAGGTGACTTATCGGAAAGAGTTGAGGAGATTTCAGATAAATTGACAAGTCATAGTTTAAATGGGGACAGAGATTCAGATGATACAGCTCCATTGCCATTTGCAGAAACCGAAGAGTACCAGAACATTAATAAACATGTTGAAAATCAAGGAAAATTTAATGAACGCGTTAAAAGGGAATTTGAGGCATTACAAAAGCAAGTCAAACAAATTGAAGGCGAAATCGTAGGAAAAGACAGCAGAAGAAATTTAGAATCACAGATAGCTGAGGGCTTTGAAGACAATAATTTATTTCATTTACGGGATGCAACAAGAGAGCGCCAGGCGCGTGAACTTGACAATAATCGACATTCGGACTGGGACAGACGCGGTAGGTCTTTGTCGCCACGAGGAGAAAACTTTGACTATAAACACTTCTTAACTGTTCGGAAATTTAAGATCTTTCGCAATTCTAAGAACGACATACATCCATGTTCATGGTTAGATCAATTTATGTACGCACTTCCACCAAATTGGCCACTAAGTCACAAACTGGAATTTATGTGTGGATATTTAGAAAACGAACCTTGACGCGCATGCGCGCACTTATTAGAGATTGTAATAATCTAAATGATTTTTATCATGCATTTCTATCGGCATATTGGTCCGAAAACACGCAAGACAGAGTCAAACATAGTCTTATTATGCAGCGTAATTTTAAACAGTCTGAGTTCCGCACGCCAGCAGAATACTTTGAAGACATGATTCGAAAGAATCAGTTCCTTTCCAACCCTTATAGCCCGACTGAATTAATTCGCATTTGTTTAACTAAGCTGCCACAATCGATAAGACAAGTTGCTTTAGCCGGAAGATGTAAAGACGACATTGAGACTTTTAAGACGTTGCTACAAGAACTTGAGTATGACAACGACGACGGGACTTCTTGTAATTTTTTCAGTAACAGTAATTACAATAGATTTTCAGAGAAAAGGGATAGTGATCGGAACGGGCGTTATATGGGTAATTTTGAGAATGACAGACGAAACAGACAGGACAATAGATACCAGCCTTATGACAATACCAGACGTTCTAACAGAAATTACACAGACAATTATAATAACTGTAATTCCTACCGGAATGATCAATCATACGGAAACAGTAATCGGTATCATCAAGACAGAAATTATTCATACAATAATAGAAATTCTTACTACAGAAATAACCAAGGTAATTTCAGAAGTGACAGTCGAAATTACACAAGAAGCAGTCACGCAGACAGGAAAATAGAAATTTTAATAACAGACACAACCAAGAATTTACATCTAACAGACAGGAGGGACCTAATTGGCATCCTCCACGTGACAGAACCTCAGAGAGACAAGTGCAAATCGTAGAAATTGATCCGCGAAATGACGCGAATAATCAAAGACGTGACGCAAGCAATCGACAATGACTTGTAGCGTCGGCTTCTGGCAGCAATATAGACGGTTCAGAAAGTAATGACACTACGACTTTACACTACGTACGCCTAGAAGACATGAGAGACATTTTGCTAGACGAAAAGGAAAATAATGTAGACGCATTTTTACATCCTGTTATTGAAGTATGTGTGGGTAAGAATAAGTTCACTGCAGTTTTAGATTCTGGGAGCCCATTGAATGTCATTAGTGAATCAGTTTTTCGTGTATGTGTAAGAACGATTGCTTGTCCTGTGTTACCTGTTTCTAAAACTACAATTCGAGGCGCTATTTCTGGAAAAAGTGTGGAAGTTAAACAACAGACCAACTTAAATTTCATTTGTCAAGGATACGAATTTTCTGCTAATTTTATTATTGTTCCATTACTCAGTACACAAATTATATTAGGTATGGAGTTTCTTAACGCACATAAGGCAATTTTGAACTTCAAAGAAGGAAGTGTGAATTTGACTGTTGCCGGAATGCCGAAATGTTTGAAATTTTTTGAGTGTTTAACAAGATCTGAATCAGATACAAAATGTTTAAGGTTTCTTACTTCTGATGTTTTCCTTGAGCATTATGACGACAATGTGTTCATCCATGACAACGACAATAGATACAGAGACGCGATGGATGATATAATTAATAGCGAAGAATTAATTAATGAAAAGGTTAAGAAAGCTGAAGTGCCAGATGACGTTGCAAGAGAAGAACTGCACCAAATTTTGACTTCACATGCTACAGTATTTAGTCATCACACAGGAACTATACAAGGCTTACAATATTTATTTAAAGTAAAAGAACACACACCATTTCGGGGGAAAACGTGCGCTATTCCTTTGGCGTACAGAGACAATGTTAAGAGTGAACTTCAATACATGTTAGATCAAGGCATTATTGAGCCAGCAGTCAGTTCTTATACCAGCCCATTACACGTCGTTCTTAAAAAGGATGGGTCAATTCGTTTGGTTCTGGATTCCAGACAGATAAATAATATTATCATTCCTGAAACTGACCGTCCACAAAATTTAGATGAACTTCTTCAACATTTCCATGGAATTAAAGTTTTATCCACGATTGATATGCGCGCAAGTTTTTGGCAAATAGAACTCCACCCTGATTGTAGAAAATATACTGCCTTTTTAGCCTTTGGTAACTGTTACCAGTTTCGGAAATTACCATTTGGACTTACTGTATCTTCAGCAGCATTCATTCGTAGTTTAAACGAAATTTTACCTGTTTCTCTTCGTGACAATATTACTTCATATGTTGACGATATTCTTATTGCTAAACGTTCTTGGAGTGAGCAAAACAAAATTTCGGATTCATTATTACGTATTTTTGCAAGAGCTGGCATTACAGTGAACTTGGAAAAATCTGAATTTGGTCGTTCTCAGGTGAAATTTCTTGGTCATATTATTTCTACAGAAGGTATTCTTCCTGATCCAGAGAAACTAGACGCTATTCGTAATTATGCTGTTCCTACCACAAAACGTGATGTTCGTAGTTTCCTTGGTGTCTGTAATTTTCATAGACGCTTTGTTAGATTGGACGATTTGGCCACACCTCATTTATGTGAACTATCTGGAAAGAAGTCTAATTGGTGTTGGAATGAGGAAGCTCAATCAGAATTTGAACAACTTCGTGATGCTTTAGTTGCTGCTCCACTTCATTCACATCCGGATTTATCTAAAGATTTTTGTTTGGCGACGGACTCGTCATACAAAGGCCTAGGTGCACACTTCTTTCAAGAGATAGAGGAAAACGGCGTTGTAGTACAGAAAACTATTGCATTTGGAAGTCGTGTTCTCTCTAAAATAGAAAAGAATTATTCGATTACGGAACTTGAAGCCTTGGCTGTTGTTGGGGCTTTCACAAAATTTCGGACATTTGTGTTTAGGAGACATACTAAGGTTTACACCGATCATCGAGGTCTGGAATTTCTTATGTCAACAAAATTAATTCGTGAAAGATTGTCACGATGGGCGCTGTATCTACAGGAATTTGATTTTAATATTGTTTACGTACAGGGTTCTTCAAATATTATTGCTGATGCTTTATCACGTGCACCTATGGGTTTGAAACAAAGTGCTGAAGAGGACTGCAAAGAAAACAATTATTGTTTGATGTATATTTAAGGTGTTGCGTTTGAAAATTTTATTTCGTCTTCGCTCCAGGACATCGCTAAGGAGCAAAATAAGGATCCAATCTGGAAGGACATTAAGGAGAAGTGGAGGAGAAAGGAAAGCGTAGCGATTAGACAGTATTATTTAGTTCGCAATGATATTCTTTTTAAACGAAAATCGGTCGACAACTCTGTTTGGTTGGTTTGTATTCCTGGTGAGTGGGTTAATAAATTGATTTGGTATACACATTTCAGTTATGCACACTTTGGTCCCAGAAAATGCTTTCATAAATTGCGAGAAAATTGCTACTTCAGTAATATGGAAAAACGTATTCGATCTGTTCTTGCCAAATGCAAATTATGTGAAAAGGCTAAGCCGCCAACTATTTCTCACAGAGCACCGTTGTTTCCTATCATTCCAGCGAAATTAAAGGAGATGTCTGCAGTCGATTTGTTCGGTCCAGTGGTTCGTTCTACTAATGGTTTTGCGTACATTTTGGTAGCAGTGGAATTGACATCAAAATATGTGTGTTTTACACCTTTACGCAAAGCAACAGCTCGTTCAGTATCTAATACTTTCATCAAACATTTTCTTAAAGAAGTGGGTCATGTTGATAAGGTTACATCAGATAATGGATCACAGTTTCGCTCTAAAATTTGGCTTCATACTCTACGGCGTCGTAAGATTAAACCAATTTTCATTTCACTTTTTCACCCTCAATCTAACGCTTCAGAGAGATGGATGAAGGAAATCAATAAATTGTGTCGACTTTATTGTCATTAGAATCACAGAACATGGGATCAGTACCTTCATATTTTTCAAAACAATCTGAATGAACTCCCTAATGATTCAACTTCTTTACCGCCTATATTGATATTAAAAAATAAAGCACCGACAAATCGCATTTCTGAAATCGTTCCTTTTCCGCCTTCGCGGAAACTGCGGCATTCTGAAGTTGTCAATCTGGCTCTGCAAAATATTGCATCTGCGGCTGCTAGAAGAGAGAAATCAGCTAAACGTCCTGGTCGTTTAAAAATCTTGTCAGTTGGTCAAAAGGTGTTAATTAAGTCTCACCGTTTGTCTCACCAAGGAAAAGGCTTGTGTCGTAATTTTTTTTTTTTTGCTTTATAAAGGTCCATATAGAGTTCGCAAAATTATTCATGATAACACTGTTGAAGTAGAAACTCTTAAATCTCGACGCTCTAGGGGAATACATCATATATCGAACGTTAAAATTTTTGTGGAATGACATACTTTTGAGAAACTAACAGTTATACGTAAACACACGAAGAGTACAAGGATACCGCGGCGTGTTCCGGCGGCGGCACATACTCAAAGCAACAGTCAAGTCTGCGCGCCGTACAAGGCAGTCGTTGACCGCAAACAATTACTTCCTACGTCACGCGTACCTACAACTGATCGAGCGCTCAGTGCGAATACACAGATAGCCGTAAACAAATACACAGTCCAATTTCTTCGAATATATTCAGTATAAAACTGTAGTGACTTCGTAAATTATGTTATTAACGTTCAGTATTTTTCAGGATACGGTTGTATAAAATATTTAAGAACTTCAGGTAAATTCTGTGTGTGTCCGACGTTAAGAGGACTTGCTATCGAGAAATTTTCAGGAAGAATGTAATTTCGAAGAAGAAACTAATAAACTAAAACAGTAACTATTAATTGAGTTTACTTTTCAGGTAACATATTTCCACTTAGGTACGTACTTTAGACATAATTTGCTGCTCGCGATTACGTGATTCATACTTTGTACTAAATTTCATGTTCTATGAATTTACTTATGAAGCGACGTGCTTGCGCACATTAACTGATTTTGACAATGATTGATTAATGAACAGGGTTGTTGCTTATGTATATTGTGCATCGCTTGGCTGCTATGCTTTTTCACTGATGTTACATTTTTTTTATTAAGTGCCTGCTTTGCTTATTTATTTAAATTATAATTGTCACCTGATTAGTTGTGCTGATACGGTTATGTGTAAGTAATACTTTGTGATGTATCTGCTTGCGTCTTCATGTTTACTTATTAAGATTACATTTGAACATTTATTTGCTTATGCTGATATGATGCTAATGACCTGTTTATTATGTAAGATACATATTTGCTGCCTTGCGTATGGATTGCATATTTACACATTTCTGTTTTGTTGTCATAACTACTCTTTAATTTGGTATATAGAAATGCTGATATACTGGGTACGAACATGGAGTTTAGGTCACACTATGGTATTAATTATAGATTGTTCGCTTGGCAGAGCCTCGTTGTAGGGATTGTGCTTGACATTCTGTTCTCTACCGGTATATTTACTCGCTATTGCATGTTTTGCTTACGCTCAGTGCCTTATATTTTAAGATAAGAAAATGAACTGTTATAATTCTACGAACGATATTGGTACAAGAAACTTCATTGAAGTCACATGAGCTGGAGGTTTTATGAAAGCTGTATAAATTTATGCTAATAGAAAGGAAGCTAATGACATGAAATACCAACATTAGGTTTAGACCATTGACAGTTATTACACTGCATTCTTCGTGAGCAATTGAAATAGCAAGTGACACTTGACACAAGAAATACTCCACATGTTTGCTTCTGTTTTGCCATGATTCTTGAAGTGGTGTACACACTGTGAAATATTATGATCATTCACACTCCGTACTCGTACTTACTTACTGGAAGTTATTCGAACTAAAGGCTGTTAGATGTCATGTATGCATTTCTTTTATTTAATGATGGACAAGGTAGCCAAAATATATTTTATGATTCATAATAAGTAGAAGATGTGGGTCAGATGGATTACACAGAGGTTGTGTGTGGACATTGTGTCTTCGGATTGTATGGGATGATGAACTGAAGTTTGCACTAGGATTTTATCTGTATTTGTTCGAGGAGACTGATAGAGGAAAGAGTTGTTGTGGAAGTGAAATGATATTGGCGATAACGTTTATATGTGTCGACGTATTGAAGAGGTATTATTGAGGTATTGAGATTGTGTGAAGTTGATGATTATTGGAGTTTTGGTGGACAACAGGTAAGGTAAATGATATTGATAAGGTTTATATGTATCGACGTAAGAGGTATTATTGAAGTATTAAGATTATGTGATGCTGATGGTTATTGGAGTTTTGGTGGATAAGAGGTAAAGTAAGTGAGGATCATATTTTTTTGTTGGTTTATATGGAACAAGGAGGATGAAGATGGCAGACTAGAACACTCAAGTGGAAGAAAGATTGTCTACACACACACTTCGTTAAATCAATAAGCAGTATATACTTTTTTTTTTTTTTTTTTTTTTTGGAGAGAGTAAGTATTTGCATATCTTGGCACACTGACAGTTGATCAGCAACAGTACATTTGATTTGGCTTGGCAAACATTGGTCTTGACATGCTGACTATGACGTTGACTGACTATTATTGACTGTTATACATTGCTGCCACTACTACTTGATACACATGTCGAACATCAAATTTTTGACAGAATTGCATTTACACAGTTAACACTATTCAATTACACAGTAGTAGTTAATGTGGATGAAAGATGAGTGAGTGTGTTTTGTGTGTTTTCCTTTCCTAATCCCAGATAATTGGTACCGACCTATCTCCTAAATATTATTTTACTTGTTTGTTGTGGCTTGCACTGACACCGATAAATATTATACGTTCACCGATATTTGTTTATTGTAATAGTTAATATGACAATTATCTGGTATCATTTGTGTGTTTATTATAATTTGTATGTTTAGTGTAAGAGCATTGAGAATAATTTTGTAAAATCAATTGTGTGTGCATTCAAACTATTGTTCATGCCTGAACCTGTTCAACATTGCTGGGTGCCACTGATGGAACTGCTTCTACTGACATAGTGTCACTTGTTGGTGTCTGCACCTGTTCAACATTACTGGGTGCCACTGATGGAACAGCTTCTACTGACATAATGTCACTTGTTGGTGCCTGCACCTGCTTAACATTGCTGGGTGCAACTGATGGAACTGCCTCTACTGAAATGGTGTCGCTTGTTGCTGTCTGCACCTGCTTAACATTGCTGGGTGCAACTGATGGAACTGCCTCTACTGAAATGGTGTCGCTTGTTGCTGTCTGCACCTGCTCAACAATACTGGGTGCCACTAATGGAACTGCTTCTACTGAGATGTCACTTGTTGGTGTCTGCACCTGTTCAACATTGCTAGGTGCCACTGATGGGCTGCTTCTACTGAAATATCACTTGTTGCAGTCTGCACCTGTTCAACATTGCTGGGTGCCACTGATGGAACTGCTTCTACTTACATAATGTCACTTGTTGGTGTCTGCATCTGTTCAACATTGCTGGGTGCCACTGATTGAACTGCTTCTACTGACATAATGTCACTTGTTGGTTTGCACCTGTTCAACATTACTGGGTGCCACTGTTGGAACTGTTTCTACTGAAATGATGTTACTTCTTGCTGTCTGCACCTGTTTAACATTGCTGGGTGCCACTGATGGAACTGTTTCTACTGAAATAATGTCACTTGTTGGTGTCTGCACCTGTTGACCATTACTGTGTGCTACTGCTGGAACTGTCAACTACCTGTTTATTGATATATTGACAAGATTTTATGTGAATATTTGTATAAACTGATTTTTTTGTGTATTTACTGTTTATGAAATGTTATGAGACTCTTACCTGTACATATTCGTCATTGCTGACGCTATTGATTGAACTGTTTAACCACATGATACTTGTGTAAACTATTATGTAAAATCACATGTATGAAAGCATTTGTATTCCTTACTGTATTTTGTATATTAGGTTATGGAACGATCAGTGCAAAGCCAAAATTTATTTAGTGAAGTGATATTTACTTATTAATATTACCTTTTATTTTTGTCTGTATTTTTTTTGGAGGAATTTGGTGGTATTTTCACCACCAATGCTGGCAAAAATACCATCAAATTCTGGTCCGTGGAGGAGGGCATATGAAAGGTGGCTACACTGAGCCACAGTGCCAGAGATTGCGCCTCCACTGGCAGTTCTTGTCGAGAAGTCGTGGTGGACAGTGCTTATTGGGAGGAGCAGTGGGCAGTGGTTGTTGAGATGTTGCAGTAGCGAGTCGTAGTTGAGAAGTTGAGGTAGTGTGTGCTTGTTCAGAACTTGTAGTATTGTTTTGATGGGCTAGATCCAAGATGATGTTGGATTGGGGATGCTGTAATGATCAGAGTGTGCTTTTCGTCAATATATATGAAGGTAAAAATTCCTTTTTTTTCATTATTTCAATGTCGTAAACAATAATGCCTCTTGGTCACAGGTTCAGTCAACAAAGCATCTGGCTCGTGTTCTTGTATTAGACTGTATTTCTGGTTCCTATGTGCAATTATAGTATTTCTGTTTATTTTTTTAATTACTTCAGTATAAATGGTATTTAAAATATCTTGTCGTATTGAGGAAGAACCGTGCCAGATGTGTACGTTGAATCACAGTTCCACACACAGAACAGCGACACTTGTGCTTTGTTGTTTCGTAGGTTTTATAGTTGCTGGGGACTTAATTAATTAATCGTGTTAACGGTAATTTCCTTTCATTCTTTGTTGTTGTTCTATGCAGTCAGATTGCGGAGTAATACTAGTCAGGGCCAACCGGTTACGAGACTTCGTAATCGGACAGTCAGCTACTAAAATTAAAATTATTTGCATTATATTTAATTAAGCCCCCATGCACGTAGCGACCGCTGCTTCGGATCGTCCCTTGGAACTCTTCTGATAGTAAAAATAGCAGCAGTAGGATTGTTGTAGTAATTTGTAGGTTAGTAATGGTAGTCTATATTGCATGTGTAGATTTGGTAATGAACATTTGTAGTTGTCTTGTCTTTCTTTTAATGGTATTTTGCAAAATTTAATTTTTGATGTCTTGTATACGCGTTTGACAATTTTGTGCAATTATGAAAATTTCAATTGTTCGTTAATCGTGTTTGAGGGAAGCATTTCGTGTGAATGATATTGTTGGTGATAAAGTGTCATTGTGTGTAATTTTCGTATAGTGACGAGTTTTGTATGTTTTGTAAATGATTACGCGATCGATGAAAAAGGCAAAAATGAATAGTGAGAATGACGAAATTGTTAATATGGCGAACTCGCCAACACAGGAGAACAGGATGATGAATAATGAAGATGAAAATAATTTAATAAGCAGGGAAAATAATCGAGAGCCAATTCAAAATTTTTCACAATCAAAAAATTTTCAGAATACGAGATTAACGACATCAGATTCTGGAATAGTATCGAACACAGATAGCTTTACGGCTATGACGAAGGAAGTTAGTTTTACGGGAAATGTTAGGAGCGAAAAGAATTTTGAACCAGTTAATATGGAGCAGTTGATGGGTGCTATATTAAATTTGGGATCACGGATGGGAACAATGGAATCACAGTTAAGATCTGAATTAAAAACAGTGGGATCACAAATAGGAACAATTAAAACTGAGATAGGAACAATTAAAATTGATATGGGAACAATGGAAACACAGTTAGGATCTGAATTAAAAAGAGAGATGGGAACTTTGGCAACACGGTTAGACTCACAAATAGGAACAATTAAAACAGAGATGGAAACAATGGAAACACGGTTAGATTCACGAATAGGGACATGTTTCAAAAACATGAAAGATGAATTAAAGAAAGAGAGAAGTACAACCTATTTTGAATTCTCACAATAATAGATTAATTTCAATAGAAATCAGACAAAAGGAACAGGATAGAGAACAGGAAGAAAGAGATCGCGTGATAGTACAAAAATTTTCAGAGTTAAATTTACAATGTGCACACGATAAGGAAGAAATATTTGAAAGAATCGAGGAATCCGTACCAAATGACAGAATAAATAACCTAACACAACAGTATGAACAGTTAACTACTAAATGTGTCAATACTGAAACCCGAGTCGCTACACTCACGGAAGACGTAAATAAACAGAAAGAAAAAATAGGTGGCTTATCGGAAAGCCATTTGTAACAGGCGTGCAGTTCTTCAATGATTTCAAAGCCACCCTACAGCAGACCACCTTATAGCCTTTTAAGTCACGAGAGCAAAAGCCTGACTTGTAATTAAGGAGAGCAATAAAAGGTTATGGCAAGCGTTCCTGGACTCTATCAACGCTTGTTCTACGACAGTAAGGGAAGCAATCAGGGGGATTTCTGGTAAATGCAGTCGCTTACCAACAGCAACAGTGCTGACATGGACTATCTCCAAACATCGCCCGGAGACATCGCTCAGAAGCTGGTGGAGAATTTTGCCAGCCATGACCCGGTGGTCTGTCGCTACCGTACGACTGCAGAATGAGAAAGTTGGACTTAAGATCCAACGATTCAGAAACTTGCAACTACTCTTTCTCCATGTGGGAGTTGCAAACCACCCTGCCTGAGATTCGTGATACTACAGCCAGTCACGACCAGATCCGGTACTGCACGTTTAGAAATTTGCCAGCGCTTTTGAAAGAAATCCTCCTTGAATGTTTTAATGTTATGTTGCAGACAGGTAACTTCCCCAATTCGTGGAGAGAGGCAGTTTTGATATCTCTCCTCAAACGATGTAAGGACTGGACGAGTCCCAGTAGCTATTCGAGTATCGCCTTAACGAACTGTGTAGGAAAGACCCTGGAGTGAATAGTTCACCGTCGTATGGTCTGGTTGTTAGTGACTAGGCAACTGATTAGCCGCTCTCAGTGCGGATTTCAGTGATTTCGGTCCACTGTCGACAACCTGGCCCTCCTAGAGGCGGCTATTCAGCAGTCTTTTCTATGCAAACATCACTGTATCAGTGAATTCTTTGATATCAGTATCGCGTATGACACAACTTGGATACACTGTCTTCTTCCACAAATGCATCAATGGGGTTTTCGTGGCCACCTCCCCATTTTCATACGGTCTTTCCTGTCTTATCGGTCTTTTAGGGTCTGAGTTAGTGACTCGATGTCAGATCGATTTGAATAGGAGAACGTGGACCCTCAGGGCAGTGTTTTACGTGTCGCCCTCTTTGCCATAGCCATAAACAGTATCACATCAACGGTCAGGAGTCATGAATAGTGCTCCTTATTTGTGGACGATTTTGCTGTTTTCTCTTCCTCCAGTGTTGCAAAAGCGGGCCGCCAGTTACAACTTACAGGGCAGCGGTTAGAGGAGTGGTGCTGCAAAGCCGAGTTTTCGGTTTTCTGCGGATACGTGTGTGTGTGTGTTTGTGTGTGTGTGTGTATGTGTTTGTGTGTGTGTGTGTGTGTGCGTTCATTTTAATCAATCCGGCGTATTTTTAACATAGCTGCCTTGCATGTGACGAACATCATGCTGTATTTTAGGGACTCAGTGCGGATTCTGGGCGTCATTTTTTACTCCAGATTTTCGTGGTTGTCATACCTGAGAGACCTGAAAGCCAGAACCCTAAACGCACCGGATATCTTAGTGCCTTAGCCACAGGTCTTGGGGAGCAGACAGGGAGCGTCTCCTCCAGTTTAATGCGGCTTTCGTGCGTTCACGGCTGGACTACAGGTGCATGGTGTATGGATTGGCGAGGCCTTCCTATTTGAAGGTCGCTGTCCACCGTGAGAGGCTCTGGCTAGCCACAGATGTTTGTAGGACCAATCCTCTCTGCTGTGACTGGGGAACCACCCCTTACCATCCGGCGCCAGCTCCTCCTGGTGCGTCAGGCGTGTAAGTTCCTCACATCTCAGACTTCCCCTGCACACCATACTGTTGCTCGTCTGCCTCTGGGGCGCCTTTTTTCCGTCCACGAGCCACAATGCCGTTTGGGATCTGCATGCAGCGTTTGCTGGAGTCCCTCGGTGTGTAGCCAATACGACCTCAAATCCAGGGTTTCAACCGTCTGCTGCCCTGGTTACTGGAGAGACCCAGAGTGATCTTAGATTTGGTGCAGTACAGAAGAGATAGAGCTCTTGCTTCCGTTTTTTATGCAATGTTTTCTGACATTTCATCTGAGCACCACCACTATGTCGCTGTTTCTACGGAGGTATCGAAACAGGGAGATTCTGTTGGTTGCTCTGTGTTTTCCCAGATCGAGTCCTCATGGTCCTACTGCCTCAAGCCTTTACTGTCTTTGTTGCAGAATTGCATGCAATCTTGCAGGCGCTGGAGCAGATGAAACTTCATTCAAGTGATAAATTTCTTGTCTGTTCCGATTCTCTCAGTGCCCATCAGTCTCTGCGACATTTGTACCCAGCAGATAAAGTTGTCCAAACTATCTAGGATAGTCTCCTCCACCTACAACGGCTGGGATAGGAGGTGTCTTTCTGCTGGGTACTATGGCTCCTGGGATTTGTGGGAAACGAAAGGGCGGATCTAGCAGCCAAGGAGGCACGCCTGGATCCTCAGATATTTCGGTGTGCCATCCCATGCGTGCTTTGACCTCGCTGTTGAGCTCCAGAGCCTTGCGTCGGTGGGAGGACGAATGGCTGGAAGTAATCTAACAATAAGCCCCGAGGCGTATAGCCCACTACTAGGCCGTGATGCACCACCCTCCAGCCACGTCGACGGGGCGAAGTCCTCCTCACTAAATTTCGCATAGGCCACAGCCCTATGACGCATGGCGTTTTGCTCCAGCGAGAGTCCTCTCCAATGTGTGGCACTCGTGGCGTACAGATCACTGTGCGCCACATTTTATTAATCTGCATTTTATTTTCCGACCAGTTGGCCGCGGCTGATTTACCGACAGATCTGCTGTCTATTTTTGGCAATGATCAAACGAATGTGTTTTGAGTTTTAAAGTTTTGTTCAAATGGCTCTGAGCACTATGGGATTTAACTTCTGAGGTCATCAGTCCCCTAGAACGTAGAATTAATTAAACCTAACTAACCTAAGGACATCACACACATCCATGCCCGAGGCAGGATTCGAACCTGCGACCGTAGTGGATCGCGGTTCCAGACTGTAGCGCCTAGACCCTCTCGGCCACTTCGGCCGGCTAAAGTTTTATGAATTGTCTACCGTTTTTACCAAGATTTTAGGGAGATGGTTTTAATATGTTCACGGGCTGTCTGGCTCTCCCATATTTTACGTAAGTGGCCAGCCAGTGACTTTTCCTGTGCTTTCCTTTTAGCTCCTTTGTCGTTTTACTTGTCTTTTAGTCTCCTGTATAGCATCTTTTTTTCCTTTCCCTTTGTCGTAACGTGTGTAGTTGCATTTTACTACTTTTCTCCATATGGGCGCTGATAACTTCGTCGTTGAACGCTCTTAAGCACCAAACACACACAGACACACACACACACACACACACACACACACACACACACACACCTACCAACAAACTGCCGGATACCTGACACGCAGAATCAGTGATGTATTTCGTTCCAAAGACGGATAAATAAGCGTTAATGCAGCTGGCCATAATGTTTTGGCTTATTAGTGTACTTTGCAAGTCAACCAATCGATCTTCTCTCTTGGAGATGATGTTTAATACGGAGCCAATTGTGACTGCAGTCATGGGCAACAATGGGAGAAATTTTACGTTTAGTCGTTGTGAAAAATAAGTTGCAGAAAGCACGGTGTGTATCACCGGGCACCGCTGCCTGTATTAAGACCTACGGACCGAGCATCCGGTCACCAACTGCGGATAAGAGACGGCCGGGCGAGAATGTGGCAGGCATCAAAGAGCGCAAAATAAAGACGGCCGAAAATTGAACTTGTATAAAATAATAAAAAATAAAAACCATGCTTAGTTATATTTGATCATATACTAATCTATAGAGCACCAGCCTATCAGGGGCGATCAAAAAGTTTCATTCTGAGGTTGCTGTAGCAGCGTATATGCAACCCAGCGCGATTCCGATGCGCGATATAAGCACTGACATGTAGGCAAGCGGTTAGTGTGGCTTCCGAACGAAACTTTCAATCGCCTATTATAGAATTCGTCGTGCATCTTGTGTTGAAATTGAGATCTAGTTACGGATTTAATATGCCGCACTGACGTAGTCAGTCCTTTAGTAACAAGAAAATAAAGCGACGTTGATTGTGAATTCTGCTGAAAGTGATTAGTAGTTCGGTCCTGCGCGAGTTATTCTGTTGAATGGATACGAAGTACGTTGTCGTGATTAAATCAAGCTTAATTAGAAACATTCTTGCTATAGATTTCAGAGCAAAAATGTTCAAATGTGTGTGAAATCTTTTGGGACTTAACTGCTAAGGTCATCAGTCCCTAAGCTTACACACTACTTAACCTAAATTATCCTAAGGACAAACACACACACCCATGCTCGAGGGAGGACTCAAACCTCCGCTGGGACCAGCTACACACTTCAGAGCAGTTTACACGAGTGACAGTTTACTTATTCAGTGGCAGTTAGATTACACTTCGGTGAACTTTTCGTGTACGGTACTGTCACAGTTACGAGTTTTTCTACTCGATTTCATCTGATTAGTCAGATTTCAGAGGGTCAAGTCAGGGCTTACTAACGATTAGTAGAGTCATAGCCATTAGGGGATTTCTAATAAAGCTACGTTTCGTGTGGCTTCTCCCTCAATCGGTGACCACATCACAAAAACTGAGGTTTTCTCAGGCCAGTCGGATGATCGAGCGCCCACGCCCAAGGAACGTAAGAGCATATATGACACCGGAACCACTACAGGAGTGCACTACTGCAGCGGTTCTCCAAGGGACGGATTCCACAAGTTTTTGGTAGGTTTCCAGATCTTTGTGGCACTGGATGTCTACGCACAGGGGACGCAACTCACGTAAATTACGGACCAAATGTTTGTGATCGCGCAGCTAACACCCAATGGCCTCCCACATGTGTTCCATGAATTTCAGATTAGACGATTTTTCTGACCAATGCATCTACATGTGTTCACTATCATACTCCTCAAACACCCGTGCAGCCCTGTTCTGGCATTGTCGCACGGGTAGTTATCCTCTTTGGAGATGACATTGCCGTCAAGGAAGCAACTAGAATGAAGGGATAGAGGTCGCCCGTAATCTGAAACCGTTGCTAGGTGGTAGCTTTAAATCGGCCGCGGTCCATTAGTACATGTCGGACCCGCGTGTCGCCACTGTCAGGGATCGCAGACCGAGCGCCACCACAAGGCAGGTCTCGAGATACGGACTAGCACTCGCCCCAGCTGTACGGACGACTTTGCTAGCCAATAGTCAGAATAGCCTTCAGCTAAGTCAATGGCTACGACCTAGCAAAGCGCCATTAGTAACATTGCATGTATCTAAAGAGTCTCACTTGTATCGCCACAATCTCTAAATGTACCAAAAAGGATGGATTAAAGTTAAGTATTCCACAAGCTACGTACTTTTCTTTATAGCATTCATTACGTATCCTGTTTCAGACCTCACGCCATCCAGCTTTAACTTAGCGCGTGCCTTTCGGCTTCCTCGCATTGTGTCTAGGCTGTCTTGCCTAGACACAACACTAACTCCAGTAACAGACGCTGCAAAAGGGGCTTCGTGAATCACCATGTGGTTTCCTTTTAAAATTCCAAGAGCTGATGGTCCTAGAAGATTCAGCCAACATACTGCATGCTCCTATATAAATCACTGGAAAAGATCATGAAGATATAATAAGTCTCAATCTCATACAGGGTTAGCAACAGTCAGTCTTCCGACTAAGTATTCGAGAATCGAATAGAATGGTGGGAGTAATAGTGGTACAAGATCTACTGAAAAACTAAATCTGGGTAGTGCAGAGGGCACTCAAACGTAACGTCCTAAATGTATGAGGAACAGACGTTACTATGAAAGGTGAAAATCAATCTACATCAATATACGTAACCCGCAAGCTACCGTGTAGTGCATGTAGTGCATGCAACTACTAGTCATTTCCTGTTCCACTTGTAAATAGAGCGACGGAAAAACAACTGTCTATAAGCTTCCGCACGAGCCCTAATTTCGCTTATCTTATCTCCGTGGTCGTTACGCGAAATGTACATTGGCGGCAGACATAAGCTCTCTAAATACCCGCAATAGCGTCCTGCGAAAAGAGCGTCGCCTTCCCTCCACGGAATCCCATTTGAATTCACGTAGCATTTCCGTAAGACTTTCGTAGAGATCGAACCTACAGGTAAAAACTCTAGCCTGAACTGCCTCGATGTCTTGCTTTAATCCGACCTGGTGTAAATCCCAAACACTCCAGCAGTACACAAGAGTGGGTCGTACTAGCATTCCACACGTCGGCTCCTCTATAAATGAGCTACATTTTCTCAAAAATCTCCCTCATTCGCCTTCCCGACTATCAACCTGACGTGCTCATTCCATTTCATATCGCTTTGCAGTATTACGTCCAGATATTTAATCGATGTGACCGTTGAAATATGTCAATAGAAAATCAATCAGATCATGAAAAATATTTATAAGCTAATAAATATGTAAATAACAATTATAGTGTGTAATAAAAATGTTTTGTAAAATTTAAGTTCTTTGCATATCGTTGGTAACAGTGAAGTATCCGCAACACGCTCTTTGTTGGCGGGAGAGTCCGCGCATTAATACATAGGGAGCGCGGCGAGAAGCGCGGAGCATTGTCGATAGAACACTCTTGAGTCAACCTTTGTGCTGTGAAGCTGTGTGTAGAGACAGAGAGGTGTGCCTGTTCGCCAGCAGCTATATATTACTTGAAGAATCCTATAATTATATAATTGGTAATTATTCATGAATTATTAAAAATCGACGTCATGAAGACATCAAAGGTATTTAAGCGCTAACTCCATATTGTAAGTTCGCTGTTACATTTTGAATCTGTTTTATGTAAACGATCCCCAAACTAAAGTTTTATAAATTGAATCATTATAAAGTTAAAAATTTATATTCAATCACTTTCAGAATAGATCAGTTTATCTCATTCAGAATCGTATTTTTTTCATTGAACCCAGTAATCACAAGATTTAACTTTCGTTGAGTTTTCTCAATTTTTTTTTATTTACTAATGACATTGAATTTTTCACCAGCAACTTCAATCAAAAAAGCAAATGAATAATAAATACAGTTTTAGCGCACATATTTGCAATCCTAGTAAATGAATGCCAACCTTATAATTATCAGCAATAGATCAGAGTGAGTATGTTCAGACATGCAATCAGACGACGTTATCCAGAGGGGACCCAGTAAAATAAAAGGTAAGGGAAATACATATGTATGTTTTCAGGTTCGCTGCATAGACAACCAGTACTAAGGGCCACTGCGTAAGCTTGTGTGTTCACGTCGAAATAATCTTCTTTTGATCAGTCACATTAATATTGTTACCAATAAAGACATTAGGCGTACAACATTGCGTATGCTAAAGACTATCAGATCAGACACATTATCAAAAGCAAGTCCAGACAGGAAAGCTGCAAGGCACAAAATGTTCAATTCTCTTTCTTCCTTTCATTAGACGGAAAGTAAGTTAAATTATTTTATTCTAGACGGGAAGGTTATCGTCTAAACGCACTAAGTTCAATCATTATTTCTTTTATTTATTCGACGGGAAGGTTTCACCGTGTCAAGCAGAACATTGCTAATGCTGTATTCGAACGTTATAGGATTGTTTTTCCTACTCATCCGCATAAACTTACATTTTTCTACATTTAAAGCGAGCTGCCACCATCACAACAATCATAAATTCTGTCTAAGTCATCTTGTATACGCCTACAGTTACTCAAGGACGACACCTTCCCGTACACCATAGCGTCATCAGCAAACAGCCGCAGAGTGCTGCTCACCCTGTCCACGGGATCACTTACGAATATAGAAAACAAGAGCGGTCCCAACACACTTTCCTGGGACACTCCTGATGATATCCTTGTCTCTGATCAACACTCGCCGTCGAGGACAACTTACTCGGTTCTGTTACTTTAAAAGTCTTCGAAGCACTCTCATCTCTGCGAAGCCAATTCGTATGCTCCGACCTTACTCGATTCTGTTACTTTAAAAGTCTTCGAAGCACTCTCATCTCTGCGAAGCCAATTCGTATGCTCCGACCTCCGTCAACAGTCGGCAGAGTGCCACCGTGTCAAACGCTTTCCGGAAATCTAGGGATATGGAATTTGCTTTTTGCCGTTCATCCATGGTTTGTATGTAGACTATGATGTGAGAAAAGGGAAAGTTGAGTTTCGCACCAGCGATGTTTTCTGAATCCGTGCTGGTTTGTGGCGAGAAGCTTTTCTGTCCCAACGAAATTTATTGTATTCAGACCGAGAAAGCGCTCAGAAATTCTGCAGCAAACGGGTGTTACGGATAGTGGTCTGTAATTATGCGGGTCCGTTCTTTTGTTTTTCTTATATACAGGAGTCACCTGCGCTTTTCTTCCACTCTCTTGGGACTTCGTGCTGGGCGAGAGATCCACGACAACTACAAGGTTAGTAACCTCCGCAGAGTAATCTCTGTAAAACCGAATTCGGATTCCACATGGACCAAGCGACTTATCTGTTTTCAACTTTTTCGATTGCTTCTCTACGCCAGGGAAGCCTGTTCCTATGTCCTCCATGCAGGGGTCTGTACGACAGTCAAACGACAGTATGTTTGTACGATTCTCCTGCACGAATTATTTCTTAAACGCGAAATTTACATCATCAGCTTTCCTTTTGGGGTCTTCTATTGCCACACCAGACTGGTCACTGAGTGACTGGATAGAAGCCTTTGACCCGCTTAATGAACGTAAATTTTTCGGGTTCTTGGCGGGATCTTTCGCTAAGGTATAACGATGGAAGCTGTTCTATGCTTCGCGCGTAGATCTTACGGACGCACTGTCATGTTATTTTGTGGTTTTAAAAAGCTGCACTTGCGTCTTTTCTCTGCCTGTGTTTGCTCATATTCTCATAATGCCATGTAAGAAGACCACGGTGTGAACGGAATCGGTTGATTTCGATCTTCATGTTTCTTATGTTAACTATTCACGTCCCATTATACACTACTGGTCATTAAAATTGCTACACCAAGAAGAAATGCAGATGATAAACGGGTATTCATTGGACAAATATAATATACTAGAACTGACATGTGATTACATTTTCACGCAATTTGGGTGCATAGATCCCGAGAAATCAGTACCCCGTAATTACGGCCTTGATACGCCTGGGCATTGGGTCAAACAGAGCTTAGATGGAGTGTACAGGTACAGCTGCCCATGCAGCTTCAACACGATACCACAGTTCATCAAGAGTAGTGACTGGCGTATTGTGACAAGCCAGTTGCTCGGCCACCATTGACCAGACGTTTTCAATTGGTGAGAGACCTGGAGAATGTGCTGGCCAGGGCAGCAGTCGAACATTTTCTCTATCCAGGAAGGCCCGTACAGGACCTGCAACATGCGGTCGTGCATTAGCCTGCTGAAATGTAGGGTTTCGCATGGATAGAATGGCCGTTGCTGGGGAGGCTTGCGTGCCTCAGCGATACAGATAGCCGTACCGTAGATGCAACCACAACGGAGGGGTATCTGTTGAGAGGCCAGACAAACGTGTGGTTCCTGAAGAGGGGCAGCAGCCTTTTCAGTAGTTGCAAGGGCAACAGTCTGCATGGTTGACTGATCTGGCCTTGTAACAATAAGTAAAACGGCCTTGCTCTGCTCGTACTTCTAACGGCCGAAAGCAAGGGGAAACTGCGGCCGTAATTTTTCCCGATGGCATGCAGCTTTACTGTATGATTAAATGATGATGGCGTCCTCTTGGGTAAAATATTCCGGAGGTAAAATAGTCTCCCATTCGGATCTCCGGGTGGGGACTACTCAGGAGGACGTCGTTATCAGGAGAAAGAAAACTGGCGTTCTAGGGATCGGAGCGTGGAATGTTAGATCCCTTAATCGGACAGGTAGGTTAGAAAATTTAAAAAGGGAAATGGATAGGTTAAAGTTAGATATAGTGGGAATTAGTGAAGTTCGGTGGCAGGAGGAACACGAGTTCTGGTCAGGTGACTACAGGGTTATAAACACAAAATCAAATAGGGGTAATGCAGGAGTAGGTTTAATAATGAATAGGAAAATCGGAATGCGGGTAAGCTACTACAGACAGCATAGTGAACGCATTATTGTGGCTAGCATAGATACGAAGCCCACGCCTACCACAGTAGTACAAGTTTATATGCCAACTAGCTCTGAAGATGACGAAGAAATTGAAGAAATGTATGATGAAGTAAAAGAAATTATTCAGATAGTGAAGGGTGACGAAAATTTAATAGTCATGGATGACTGGAATTCGGTAGTAGGAAAAAGGAGAGAAGGAAACGTAGTAGGTGAATATAGATTGGGGCTAAGAAATGAAAGAGGAAGCCGCCTGGTAGAATTTTGCACAAAGCACAACTTAATCATAGCTAACACTTGGTTCAAGAATCGTAAAACAAGGCTGTATACATGGAAGAAGCCTGGAGATACTGACAGGTTTCAGATAGATTATATAATGGTAAGACAGAGATTTAGGAACAAGGTTTTAAATTGTAAGACATTTCCAGGGGCAGATGTGGACTCTGACCACAATCTATTGGTTATGACCTGTAGATTAAAACTGAAGAAACTGCAAAAAGGTGGGAATTTAAGGAGATGGGACCTGGATAAACTGGAAGAACCAGAGGTTGTACAGAGTTTCAGGGGGAGCATAAGGGAACAATTGACAGGAATGGGGGAGAGAAATACAGTGAAAGATGAATGGGTAGCTTTGAGAGATGAAGTAGTGAAGGCAGCAGAGGATCAAGTAGGTAAAAAGATGAGGGCTAGTAGAAATCCTTGGGTAACAAAAGAAATATTGAATTTAATTGATGAAAGGAGAAAATATAAAAATGCAGTAAATGAAGCAGGCAAAAAGTAATACAAACGTCTCAAAAATGAGATCGACAGGAAGTGCAAAATGGCTAAGCAGGAATGGCTAGTGGACAAATGTAAGGATGTAGAGGCTTATCTCACAAGGGGTAAGATAGATACTGCCTATAGGAAAATTAAAGAGACTTTTGGAGATAAGAGAACCACTTGTATGAACATCAAGAGCTCAGATGGAAACCCAGTTCTAAGCAAAGAAGGGAAAGCAGAAAGGTGGAAGGAGTATATAGAGGGTCTATACAAGGGCGATGTACTTGAGGACAATATTATGGAAATGGTGGAGGATGTAGATGAAGATGAAATGGGAGATACGATACTGCGTGAAGAGTTTGACAGAGCACTGAAAGACCTGAGTCGAAACAAGGCCCCGGGAGTAGACAACTTTCCATTGGAACTACTGACGGCCTTGGGAGAGCCAGTCCTAACAAAACTCTACCACTGGAGAGCAAGATGTATGAGACAGGCGAGATACCCTCAGACTTCAAGAAGAATATAATAATTCCAATCCCAAAGAAAGCAGGTGTTGACAGATGTGAAATTTACCGCAGTTTAATAAGTCACAGCTGCAAAATACTAACGCGAATTCTTTACAGACGAATGGAAAAACTAGTAGAAGCCGACCTCGGGGAAGATCAGTTTGGATTCCGTAGAAATGTTGGAACACGGGAGGCAATACTGACCCTACGACTTATCTTAGAAGCTCGATTAAGGAAAGGCAAACCTACGTTTCTAGCATTTGTAGACTTAGAGAAAGCTTTTGACAATGTTGACTGGTATACTCTCTTCCAAATTCTGAAGGTGGCAGGGGTAACATACAGGAAGCGAAAAGCTATTTACAATTTGTACAGAAACCAGATGGCAGTTATAAGAGTCGAGGGGCATGAAAGGGAAGCAGTGGTTGGGAAGTGAGTGAGACAGGGTTGTAGCCTCTCCCCGATGTTATTCAATCTGTATATTGAGCAAGTAGTGAAGGAAACAAAAGAAAAATTCGGAGTAGGTATTAAAATCCATGCAGAAGAAACAAAAACTTTGAGGTTCGCCGATGACATTGTAATTCTGTCAGAGACAGCAAAGGACTTGGAAGAGCAGTTGAACGGAATGGATAATGTCTTGAAAGTAGGATATAAGATGAACATCAACAAAAGCAAAACGAGGATAACGGAATGTAGTCGAATTAAGTCGAGTGATGCTGAGGGAATTAGATTAGGAAATGTAATAAAGTAATAAAGGAGTTTTGCTATTTGGGGAGCAAAATAACTGATGATGGTCGAAGTAGAGAGGATATAAAATGTAGACTGGCAATGGGAAGGAAAGCGTTTCTGAGGAAGAGAAATTTGTTAACATCGAGTATAGATTTAAGTGTCAGGAAGTCGTTTCTGAAAGTATTTGTATGGAGTGTAGCCATGTACGGAAGTGAAACATGGACAATAAATAGTTTGGACAAGAGGAGAATAGAAGCTTTCGAAATGTGGTGCTACAGAAGAATGTTGAAGATTAGGTGAGTAGATCACGTAACTAATGAGGAGGTATTGAATAGGATTGGGGAGAAGAGAAGTTTGTGGCACAACTTGACTAGAGGAAGGGATCGGTTGGTAGGACATGTCCTGAGGCATCAAGGGATCACAAATTTAGCATTGGAGGGCAGCGTGGAGGGTAAAAATCGGAGAGGGAGACCAACTTTACAGAAGCTTTCCAGCGAACCTTGCAGAACTAGCACTCCTGAAAGAAAGGATATTTCTGAGACATGGCTTAACCACAGCGTGGGGGATGTTTCCAGAATGAGATTTTCACTCTGGAGCGGAGTGTGCGCTGTTATGAAACTTCCTGGCAGATTAAAACTGTGTGCCCGACCGAAACTCGAACTCGGGACCTTTTCCTTTCGCGGGCAAGTGCTCTACCATTCTGCAAGGTTCGCAGGAGAGCTTCTGTAAAGTTTGGAAGGTAGGAGACGAGATACTGGCAGAAATAAAGCTGTGAGGACCGGACATGAGTCGTGCTTCGGTAGCTCAGATGGTAGAGCACTTGCCCGCGAAAGGAAAAGGTCCCGAGTTCGAGTCTCAGTCGGGCACACAGTTTTTATCTGCCAGGAAGTTTCAGATTGTTGTTGTCTTGCAAACGTCTCCATCTGTTGACTCAGGGATTGAGACGTGGCTGCACGATCCGTTACAGCCATGCGGATAAGGTGCCTGTCATCTCGACTGCTAGTGATACGAGGCCGTTGGGATCCAGCACGGCGTTTCGTATTACCCTCCTGGACCCACCGATTTCATATTCTGCTAACAGTCATTGGATCTCGACTAACGCGAGCAGCAATATCGCGATACGATAAACCGCAATCGCGATAGGCTACAATCCTACCTTTATCATAGACGGAAAAGTGATGGCACGCATTTCTCATCCTTACACGAGACATCACAACGACGTTTCATCAGGCAACGACGGTCATCTGCTGCTTGTGTAGGAGAAATCGGTTGGAAACTTTCCTCATGTCAGCACATTGTAGGTGTCGCCACCGGCGCCAACCTTGTGTGAATGCTCTGAAAAGCTAATCATTTGCATATCACAGCATCTTCTTCCTGTCGGTTAAATTTCGCGTCTGTAGCACGTCATCTTCGTGGTGTAGCAATTTTAATGGCCAGTAGTGTACCTTTAAACCAATTTCCTGAACATGGATGACTTCTAGATTGTATGAATATGGTCGTAATTGCAAACGCATGCACACTGGTAAATTCAGGTGCGCTTTTTTGGTTCAGCTGTGTGGCAGGGCCTGGGAGCTGGCTTCGGAACCCAGTTTAGTAGGACGTCTGTATGCCCAGTCTTTCTTCGCATGGCCTCGCGGTTGGTTCCCTCAGACGCACAAGCAAGATAGGTAGGTACTTATTCAAACTTCAGATTTCGAAGCGATGGAAAATTTTGAGCACAGGAACAAACCGTAGTTTCTCCTATCTTATGACTGGAGGAGACGGCTGGTACCACGAAAAATTCGTCGGTCTGTTCGCCCCCTACATGTTCCTTTCTGCCTATGTCCATACAGGCGAGGTAGGTGGCATTTTGTGCGGAGTCAGTCAGTGCCTGTTCTGGGTTCTGATCAGTATGACGTACCGCTTCTGTGCGCACTTGGAAGGTGCTTTTGGATGGGAGTTACTTGAGTTTTTCGTTTCAGGAACATCCTATAATTTTTAAAGTCATTTTTCAGAAGCATTATATGGTTGTTGGTAATAACAACTTTGCTATCGAATGAATAGATTCATATGGGGCTGACATCGCTCTTTATCTGGGTCAGGACTCCTTACAGCGCCACATTTTCATCTGGTGGCAGAAAGTGGAACTATTATTTTTTCATCATACTCCACAAGCGCACCGATTAATGAACATATCTACAATGTTTCAGCGTCCTGCGACATATACAGCCCTCACTGCAGCAGTCGCAAACCCGGCATTTAATTGTAATCACCCAGTTGGCTTATACAGGGTGTTACAAAAAGGTACGGCCAAACTTTCAGGAAACATTCCTCACACACAAATAAAGAAAAGATGTTATGTGGACGTGTGTCCGGAAACGCTTAATTTCCATGTTAGAGCTCATTTTAGTTTCGTCAGTATGTACTGTACTTCCTCGATTCACCGCCAGTTGGCCCAATTGAAGGAAGGTAATGTTGACTTCTGTACTTGTGTTGACATGCGACTCATTGCTCTACAGTACTAGCCTCAAGCACATCAGTACGTAGCATCAACAGGTTAGTGTTCATCACGAACGTGGTTTTGCAGTCAGTGCATTATTTACAAATGCGGATTTGGCAGATGCCCATTTGATGTATGGATTAGCACGGGGCAATAGCCGTGGCGCGGTACGTTTGTATCGAGACGGATATCCAGAACGAAGGTGTCCCGACAGGAAGACGTTCGAAGCAATTGATCGGCGTCTTAGGGAGCACGGAACATTCCAGCCTATGACTCGCGACGGGAAGACCTAGAACGACGAGGACACCTGCAATGGACGAGGCAATTCTTCGTGCAGTTGACGATAACCCTAATGTCAGCGTCAGAGAAGTTGCTGCTGTACAAGGTAACGCTGACCACGTCACTGTATGGAGAGTGCTACGGGAGGACCAGTTGTTTCCGTACTATGTACAGCGTGTGCGGGCACTATCAGCAGCTGTTGGCCTCCACGGGTACACTTCTGCGAATGGTTCATCCAACAATGTGTCAATCCTGATTTCAGTGCAAATGTTCTCTTTACGGATGAGGCTTCATTCCAACGTGATCAAAATGTAATTTTTCACAATCAACATGTGTGGGCTGACGAGAATCCGCACGCCATTGTGCAATCACGTCATCAACACAGATTTTCTGTGAACGTTTGGGCAGGCATTGTTGGTGATGTCTTGATTGGGCCCCATGTTCTCCCACCTACGCTCAATGGAGCAAGTTATCATGGTTTCATACGGGATACTCCACCTGTGCTGCTAGAACATGTGCCTTTACAAGTACGACACAACATGTGGTTCATGCACGATGGAGCTCCTGCACATTTCAGTCGAAGTGGTCGTACGCATCTCAACAACAGATTCGGTGACCGATGGATTGGTAGAGGCGGACCAATTCCATGGCCTCCACGCTCTCCTGACCTCAACCCTCTTGACTTTCATTTATGGGGGCGTTTGAAAGCTCTTGTCTACGGAACCCCGGTACCAAATGTAGAGACTCTTCGTGCTCGTATTGTGGACGGCTGTGATACAACGCGCCATTCTCCAGGGCTGCATCAGCACATCAGGGATTCCATGCGACGGAGGGTGGATGCATGTATCATCGCTACCGGAGGACATTTTGAGCATTTCCTGTAACAAAGTGTTTGAAGTCACGCTGGTACGTTCTTTTGCTGTGTGTTTCCTTTCCATGATTAATGTGATTTGAAGAGAAGTAATAAAATGAGCTCTAACATGGAAAGTAAGCGTTTCCGGACACATGTATCTCCACATAACAATTTTCTTTCTTTGTGTGTGAGGAATGTTGAAACACGTATGTAACGTAGCAGCGATGGTGAGGCATGATAAAATCTTTGACCAGAGAGCCTTTTATCGTGGTTAGTCTGCGCTTGACCGCGCGAGTGTTACGAGCAGTACTCTAGTAGTCGTCGTGCAGTGCACTCTGTCGGTAGGCAGTTGCATCCAGTAGTCGGTCGGTAGTAGTCGTGCAGTACAGTTGCGAGCAGTCTGTCAGTGGGCAGTCTGTGAGCAGTGCAGTATGTCGGTAGTAGCAGTCGAGTGCAGTTGTGTGTGAGGACTCGGCGGACGTCGACATGGCATTCTGGTTAAGATACAGGACGAGGTATATTATTTTTAAATGCGCTCAGCTAATAATGTAAATTAACTGTAACTAATTTGTGCAATAATCGCCCCAATAATAATTTTTGATTTCAAAGCAATTTTTATAAAAGAACCTTTTAATTGAACTAACGATCTCCTTCCATTTCCTTTAAAGAACAGTTTCAGTTAAATTTCAAAAAAAAAAAAAAATATTATTTGCGATGCAGTTCCTCCAAGCAGTGGCTAACAATAAGAGCAGAAACCTGGCATGCAGTTATACTGAGGTAAGAAATTAATTCTGATTTTTTGCACAGGGCCAAAGACCGATATTTTGGTTTAATTGAATTTTCATTGTCACTGAAGTTTCATTAGCACTGAATTATCTGAAAAACAGATATCTGCTCTTATTTGCTTAGATATAATTAGAATTTGGCGCAACGCTTTTACTAATTTTGTGACTTTCTCTCCACAGATCAACGGCAATTCGTTTGCTTTGTTGTATTAGTGATTGTTGCTTTTTGCATTTGTGCTTATTTGTTTTGTGAATAATTCTGACTATTGTAAAAATGCCGCGAAAAACTGTGAATAGTGTATCGCGAGGTATTATGAACGAAACTACCGACTTAAATAATGTAACCGATAGTAATTGTGACACGCAGTGTAATGATGACAATCCTGCGTTCACTAACAATCAGTGCATTCCAACCACTAATGATGACCTTTATTCACGTGGCGAACACACAAATTTATCTAACGAAAATGGACAATGTACCGAAAATACGATGGATTCATTTAATTCCGAAAAAGTGACTGACAATGTACACTCGAGTGACAAACGTTTTTGTAAATTACAGAATGACCAAATGGTCGCACAAAACGTGTCAATTGTAGGTACGCAATCAAACAGCACAGATAATAGAGTAGGTAATAATGTCTGGGATCAAATAACGGCTTTTTTACGACTAATGAATGAAAAACTGGAAAACGATCTCAAACAAAGTAAACTAATTAATGAAAGGTATAAACAATCGAATGAAGAACAAGACAACATTAATAAAAAAATCAAACAACTTAGTGAACGGAATGGACAGCTTGATGAACAGATTAAAGCCATTGCCGCGCAATATTATGATAATAGAGGACAATTACGTGTGGATACTAAGACTTGTGCTAATAACAGTAATGAAGAAGTTGGCACTGTTGCACAAGAATTAAGTAGCCCACGTGTAGGCACAACAGAATCACATAAAGACGAGATTAATGCAGTCACTGAACAATGTTCAGCCAACGAAACACAGATACACGAATTTAATGCAGTCACTGAACAATGCCCTAAAAACGCAGTACAGATACACGACGAGTTTAATTTCGAGTCACTGGAAGTTTCACACACTGTGAATACGGAAGTTGTTAATAAAAGTGAACGACACAACTGTAAGTAGGCCGTTTAGGTTTTTTTATTGGTAACGCCACCTCTGTATGAAAATCACTGGCTGTGCTGTGTGCAGTCTGTGGCTGCTTTGCATTGTTGTAATACTCTCCATTGTAGTGTTGGGCAGCGGCAGCTGGATGTGAACAGTGCGTAGCGTTGCGCAGTTGGAGGTGAGCCGCCAGCAGTGGTGGATGTGGGGAGAGAGATGGCGGAGTTTTGAAATTTGTCATGAACTGCTATATTTATATATGATGATATCAAGGTAAATACATTGTTTGTTCTCTATTAATATCTTTCATTTGCTAACTATCCCTATCAGTAGTTAGTGCCTTCCATAGTTTGAATCTTTTATTTAGCTGGCAGTAGTGGCGCTCGCTGTATTGCAGTAGCTTGAGCAGCGAAGATTTTTGTGAGGTAAGTGATTTGTGAAAGGTATAGTTTAATGTTAGTCAGGGCCATTCTTTTGTAGGGAATTTCGCAAGTCAGATTGCGTTGCGCTAACAAAATATTGTGTGTCAGTTTAAGCACAGTCGTGTATAATTGTTCAAAGGGGACGTTTCATATGGCGACCCTGCCAGGAGACCTCACTGGAATCTTCTGATTTTTTTCTTGTAGTTTGTGTAATTAGTGTAGCTATTGTTTATTGATAGCGCGTAATCATAGAGAGAATTTCCTTTGTAGTTGTAGTTTTTCATTGTTGTACAGTAAAACAGTTGTGGCATGCATGTAGATTTGCACCAAGTATTTCGCAGCTGCACTTGCAATTAACTAGATATTATTTTCAGTGCTATGTTAATGTGTTCTCTTATTTTTGCTCTTCAAATTGTGCTTTTCTGTGTTATCGTGTGAAATACTGTGACAATAATGGCGTGTGAAAAACGTAATACTAGGCTCCAAAGTAAACTGAGAAATGACAGTGAAGACGAAAGCAGTGTGTTAGCGCCGCAGAGTAATGAATTAACTAATGTTCAAAGTAGTAATTTGGTAATTGCGCATAGGGAAATGGAGCAGGCGGCAAACAATGGTGTAGACAGTGAAACAGGTAGTGAACAGGGAAGCGTTATCGATCGATTGGTCGGCAACAGCTCGCCTCAGGAATCGGGAATGACAGAACACAATATTGCAAATACTGCAGACTCAGGTTTTGGGTTCCCACCGTTTTCTCAAATGAGTCAAGACACATTTTCCACTTGCCAAAATGTGAATGTTGCCGGTGCAACTTCACTGCCGAAAAGCACTGAGGAACATGTTTCAGACACCAGTGCATTGTTATTACAATTAATGCAACAAATGGGACAAAAGCTTGAAAAGTTAGACACAATGGAACAACATCAGAGACAAACACAGCAACAGTTAGACACAATGGAACAAAATCAGAGACAAACACAGCAAAAGCTTCAAAAGTTAGACACAGTGGAACAAAATCTTAAAAAGGTGGACTCATTGGAGCAAACACTTGAACAAACACGTGAAGATTTAACTACTGAGTTACATAACATTGAATCGAAATGTCAAAAAGTCTGTAATGACGTAAAAACACAAATTTGTGAGCATTTTCAACCTATTTTTTCGCGGCATGAAAATGCATTACAGAATCACGAAGCAGCCATAAAAGAACTGCAAATTATTGTTCATGAAAATCATGAGACTTTGCAAGCTAAATTTGACTCAGTTGCATCTACCGATTCGGTTACGCAACTTGCAAAAACTCAGGAAAACTTTAAGGACACAGTAGATACTCTGAAACTTGGTTCAGAAAAACACACTGAAGAAATAAGTACACTATCGGAGAAAGTAGCCGAACTTTCGGATCAGGTCACTAACTTATCTGCAAAGGTAGATGATGTTCTGAATGACACAAGACCTGTAGCCATCACTGACACAGAAGAGTATGAACAAATTAAGAAATTCGATCAAAATCAAATCAATATACAGTACAAAAGAGAAATCCGGGAAGTACAAGATCAGTTGGCACAAGTAATACAAAAATTACAAATTTCAGAGGACACTCGCGCTCCAACACGGGAAGAGGGACTTAGAAATACGGAAAAGCCGCAAAATAATAACACAGTGCATTTCGGAAGTTATGAAAGAAATTGGCAAGGTGCACCGAATTTTGAAATGGAACCGCCGAAACGACGTAACAATGACCGATATGCGACTCGCCGACACGATGATTTTGACTATAAGCTGTTCATTACTACATGTAAATTCAAAACATTTAAGAATTCTGGCACCGACATTCATCCACAAGCATGGCTCCATCAATTCTCTCATTGTTTTCCTCCCAACTGGTCGTTGGAACACAGATTAGAATTTATGTGTGGCTACTTAGAGAATGAACCAGCTGTAAGAATGCGATCGGTCATTCGCGATTGCCACAGTGAAGGAGAATTTTACCATGCCTTCCTCTCATCATATTGGTCTCAAGCCACACAAGACCGAGTAAAACATAGCATCATGATGATGAAACACTTTGAACAATCTGAATTTTCCAGTCTTGTCACATAGTTTGAAGACATGTTGCATAAGAATCAGTATCTTTCAAACCCATACAGCCCCTCAGAACTCATCCGCATTTGCTTACTCAAATTGCCTGAACATTTACGGCATATTATTTTAGCAGGACGTTGCAAAGACGACATTGAAGCTTTTCAGGGACTGTTACAAGAACTAGAAATTGACACTGATAATCGCGGAACGCGAAAACAAAGACACAACAACTACAGATCACATCAGTCGCAATTCCGCGATGAAAGAAATAATAAATGGACGCGACAAGGCTATTCTCACAACACAAATCGTGACCGAAACAGACACCACCCGTATTACAACCGTTGGCAGAGTAGTAATAATTACAGGGAAAGATCACCTCTCCACGGTAGTGACTATCACAGAGACAATCAGAGAAACAGACAATTTGGGAACCAAAACAATTATTACCAGGGGAGACAGAATAACTTTAGACGCAACGGTCCAGCGCGCAGTTACGATTCAGGGAGAAATTCTCCACCACTTAACCGACAAGAAAGAAACTACAGGAACTATCGACATGACGACAGACGATGTGATCGTAACGACAGACCTGAATTGCATCAGAACTGGCGCGATTCAAACAGAGCAGGGCACTTTCGACAACGTGAATTTGTAGAAGCTAGTTCTCCTAATCCCAATAACGACGTGCGCCAACAAAGGGACAGACAATGACTTGCACCGCAGGCAGCCGCTTGCGCCGGCTGGCTCAGAGAAAAATGACATAGACGCTAACCTTAAGAAAAATTCCAGTATTGTTTAACAACGTATACCGCATGATAACTGCGTTAAAGTTGAAACTCTGCGTCCTAGGAAGAGTAAAGATTTACACCACATTTCACATGTAAAACCGTTTATTGAGAGATAATCTGCTTTTTAACTTAGTCTTTGTCATAAAATTTTTCGCTTCACATTACTAGTATGCTTGTCAGACTTAGAATCTGTTAACATACAACAATGTTTGAAGTTAAATATCCAATCAAGAACCAAGGGAACATTTTTAAACAGAAATTACGATTGCATTGTTATAGTGGACAGATGACACAGTGTTGTATTTGTACATTCTTGCTTGTTAGTTGCACGATTACCTGACGACTATCAGGCATACATACTTAGGACACATACTGGTACTGCTAATGAGATTTTAATGCAACATTTTGGCTTACTTGAAAATACATTCTGGGTTTAAAGTACTTTCTGTGAGATACCAGACGACACAGTGGTTAGTTTATGTGACAACTACACGGTTTTATCACGACGCTACTAATGTGTGACATAATTTACATTGTTGCTTTTGCGGTGTATTTGTTTTATATCTGCACAGTTTTTCTGAATTCTTCTGGAAAACAAAACATGTTTTATTAGTAACTTTTGTGGTATAGCTACAATGAGATTGCCTTTTCCGTAGCACAACAATACGTCACAGCACAGTACTTTCTTCATCACGGCAATAAGCGTAATAACTAAGATATCTATACACAAAGCATTTCACTTTTGTTCATCATGAGGTAAGTACATTGACTTCTGCAGAACTTAGCTTTCGGAGGACGATAACTACGACACTTCCACAGAATTATCTTACAGCAAGACGCACATTTAGCGCTACAGGACATGCATTTGAGTGATTAATTTTGTACTTAAAACATTTATTTTTAAAGATATTTCAAGTACAATGATACAAAGGTTTTCAGTGATACATTTCATTTCATTGCTGTAATCTGTAACACCTGAGGGTATAATTACATTAATCCTCAGGGGGGTACACGCTTACTTTGTGTACCATGTGTGTGGCAACCACAAGGAACCCTAGCTAATATGGTATTTGCTTATACAACTTTACACATCGGTACCATATTTCTCAAACACACAAATTACACAGCTATCTGATCATGTAACTGAGAGATAAACTTTTTTTATTACATCAGTGACAGATGTTTACTCAATTACACAGTTGGATAACTTCACACTTTAGAAATTGTATTTTGTCTGTACTGTGTGAACTGTTCATATTTTTTCGGACCCATTGTGATACTATGAGAGCTTTGAATGATGTATTTGGTATAGGATCATGATTTTTAAAGTACGTTTGAGGCAGATGACATTATTTACATGAGCAGAGAATTTTTTAGGTTTTGAAATTATTGGAGGAAGCTACGACGATTTTGAGAGTTGACCAAGATGTTATGATATTATTACGACGACGATGTGTATTATACTGTTGAGGTATGTTTATGATTAATAAGATGATGATACCGTATATGAGGAGTTTGATTATGCTACGTATTTCTTATGATGAAATACTGAAGAACTGTCGACGAATAAGGTAAGGAATAATGAGTAGTGTTTAGGGACTCTGACTTATGGAAAAGGATGTTGGAAACCAAGAATCATACTTTAGAATTATGAAATGTGTGAATCATGTGTGAATGTATCACAATGCCACTGAAAATTTTTTTGGACACTGTTATATTCATAGGATTTTGTTTCTACACATTTGCAACGTAAATTCTCGACCTGTGAAATTTTGTATATATGACTGTCACTGTAGCGGAAACTGCTGTCGTAAATATTTCCGTAAGAAAGTTAAGTGACCACCTGCACGTAATGTGTCGCGGGCACCCACCTGGGCGACAGCCGCCCGAAAAAAAAGCCATTAGCCTTTCAGCGGCACAGGTAAAAAAAAAAACAAAAAAAAACAAAAGGGGGGGCCATTATACTCGCTATTGACATTTCCTTGTGGAAAGCATACTGTGAAGCTCGTAATTTATGATATTTACTGAAATGCTTATGAATTGATGGGAAATATTCTTACATCTGCAAACCTGATAATGACAAGTGTCTTTCTACAAGAGTTGAGAGCTACTGACTTACGAAATGCCACATAGCTATTAATGATGTTTTTATGCTTGGGTTTGTGTAATTGCTTATTTCATTTGACATCTGTTTTCCAGCTGTGTTGCAGCATTGGTTTCATAAAATAAAATTAAATGCATTTGCTAATGTGAACACTTTCTGTCAACAGATCTATTAAATAAATTTTTGTGATCTACATTCTTCAAAAAAGGTGCACTTGGAAAGGAAAGAACAATAAGAAGGAACTAGTAACAGTAACACATAATTTTCTTTTCAAGTACATGGTAATATTTTTTTTACAATAAGTTGTTGTGGTGCACCACTTTAATTACATAGATATTAAGATGTGAATATACATTTCCCTTATCTGCATTGTTATCTTTAGTGTACTATTTTTTCTGCTTGAGCTATGTCATGTTTAGATATAAGCTGCTGTTTGCCAGGCATAGTGCTACTGAACTTTAATTTGTGTTACTCTGCTAAGCCAGATTTATTTTTTTGTTTGTTGCACAGTGCCCTATATTAGTTGTAATATTGCAATTGCTTTGGCATTTGTATTTTTGTCATTGATGTTTGTGTTAATTGTTTTGTGCTGCTGCATTGCCTCGTCCCTTAGTTTAGCATCTGAGCTCAGTAGATTTAAGTTAGCTTAAGAGGGGGTAGACTATAGAAGAGAATGAGTTGCGATGAATTGGAAGAAATGCATTGAGAATCTATACGAAAAACGTACAGAAAGCAGGTATAGGTAGGATTTTCTTGGAAATAAATAATGAGGTAAGAAATATGTGAAATAAATACAGAAAGCATGCTTGGATAGGATTTTTTTGGTGGAAGCAAAGGTTGAAATAAGACGAAAGACCTATGGAATGAAGTTTTGGGTTGGACTGCAGTACCAAATGTTACACTGAAAACAAACCCTGTCCTTTCCTTTTGTGTTATCCCACTATGTGTTTGTGTACCCTTGTGTATTTGTTTTCTTCCTGTCTCTGTGTACTGTTTCATAGAACTTTTTTCTCTTCTAATACTAAGTTACATTCACTATGATGAGGAATACTGTTATCCTCAAATACAATTGGCATTAATAATGTGTTATTTACTTTGTAAAGATGTTTAGACATTATTTATTCTGTTTTGTGTTAATGCTCATGTGTGAAGTTGATGTTTCGAAAGTTATTCGATCTTTTATGTATGTACTCATGTCATAATTCATGTAACACTGATGTATATGTCTATTTCTATTCTTTTGTAAAGCCTGTACTACAAATGTTATCTGTATTATTATGTTCTTTAATGATGTATTTTGTACCTTTGTAATTATATTTTCATGTTGTAAATTTATAAAATTGTAATTGACACCAGTTCATCTTATTATTAACTTGTAAGTTACATTTCACTGCACACGTTTCTGTTGGTCATAGTATATGGACAATATGTGAGAAGTAGGGACTGTTAGTGTTTGCACATGTGTTAATAATTCAGCAAGGGACTGGATAACAGCATTGCTGGTTCTAAGGACAATTCCAAAAACTTTGTGAGTGCACAAGTGGTGGTTTATGGACGTGCTATATTCTCCGCAAGACTCTTCGATGGTGAATGTGCACCTGCACAATCGCAACAGATGGCTGCTGGCCATCTCTACAAGGACTACAGTGGGTCTGCACCTCTGGTGGCCCACCAATACCATTATCTCTACAAGGACTACAGTGGGTCGGCACCTCTGGTGGCCCACCAATACCATTATCTCTACAAGGACTACAGTGGGTCTACATCTTTGATGATCCATCAATACCATTATTTCTACAAGGACTACAGTGGGTCTACATCTTTGATGATCCATCAATACCATTATTTCTACAAGGACTGCAGTGGGTCTGCACCTCTGGTGGCCCACCAATATCGTAATCTCTACCAGGACTACGGTGGGTCTGCTCTGTGATGACCTACCTACCAATATTCATCAAAACTTCGACTGACTCTGCAGTGGGTTTGCTCCATGGTGGCCCATTACCTGTCAGCATGTCGAGAGTCAGCACTGTCTTTCTGTTGGAAGGACAACACTACTTCTTCAAGACTGCATGGAAATCTACTACTTCCGTGTGCATTTTCTTTTACTGGTCAGACTTTGAGAAAAACACTGCTATTCTCCTGTTATGTATGATTAGGACTGTCTTTATGGACTGTGAGACAATTTTAGCTTTTGACCAACATTGTATCAATAAATGTGTGCATTTGATTTCTTTGTTATTGTAATTATGAAAATTTTTTTTCAAATCTGTATTGGCCACTGCCCAATACAATTTGTAAAATTTTTTGTGGGGAGCATGGGGGCTATGTAAGTAGGCCGTTTAGGTTTTTTTATTGGTAACGCCACCTCTGTATGAAAATCACTGGCTGTGCTGTGTGCAGTCTGTGGCTGCTTTGCATTGTTGTAATACTCGCCATTGTAGTGTTGGGCAGCGGCAGCTGGATGTGAACAGTGCGTAGCGTTGCGCAGTTGGAGGTGAGCCGCCAGCAGTGTGGATGTGGGGAGAGAGATGGCGGAGTTTTGAAATTTGTCATGAACTGCTATATTTATATATGATGATATCAAGGTAAATACATTGTTTGTTCTCTATTAATATCTTTCATTTGCTAACTATCCCTATCAGTAGTTAGTGCCTTCCATAGTTTGAATCTTTTATTTAGCTGGCAGTAGTGGCGCTCGCTGTATTGCAGTAGCTTGAGCAGCGAAGATTTTTGTGAGGTAAGTGATTTGTGAAAGGTATAGTTTAATGTTAGTCAGGGCCATTCTTTTGTAGGGAATTTTGAAAGTCAGATTGCGTTGCGCTAACAAAATATTGTGTGTCAGTTTAAGCACAGTCGTGTATAATTGTTCAAAGGGGACGTTTCACAACAACCAAATTGACGAAAGTATTACAGTAACAGAATTAACAATTATTTCAGTCACCAATACGTCACAGAACCCGCCACATTGCGAGCATTTGTCAGAGTCACGCAGCGTGTATAATGTGAACAACTTACAGAGACTACGCGAATTAAAATCCGAAAAGCTACGCGACTTAAAATCTGAAAAGCTACGCAACTTGAAGTACGAAATGACACAGACAAACAGATTCACATACAAACCCGAACATGTTTACAAATTCAATGACAAAAACGTAGATTACGAGCAATTTTTATCCGCAAGAAAATGTAAAGAATTTAATAATGACAGAACACAGGTACACGCTTTGAGCTGTATGCGACAATTTATTTTTGTACTTTCACCGCTATCACCTGTAATGCAGAAACTAGCTTTGAACCTGATGCGACAATTTGCTTTTGTATTTACATCAGCATTACCTATTATGCAGAAACTGGAATTAGCAAGAATACAACAATTTGCGTTTGAATTTATACCGCTATTGCTTGCAACGCAAAAGCTAAAATTTATTTGCAGTGCGTAAATGACCTCAGGGGATTCATTACGCTTTAATGAATAGCGAGCATAGGGCCCCGAGCTGTTTCATCTTTAGTTTTCTGCACTGCTGCCTTCTCTTCTACTATCCTTTATATCTATCAAAACTGCTCTTTAACTATTGCTCTTTGTAGAATTAAGAAACGTTGTAACGAAAACCCGATATGACAAATCTTTACCGAATGTGACAATTTTATTAACCACTCCCGTAATGACAACTACCGCCGTAATTTTAATTACAGATAAAATCGTAATCATCAGTATGTATAAAATCTTGAGCAATCGGAACCACATTTTTGTAACAATAGATGTTTTTCACTACAATAGCATGAAAGTCAACCGCTTAGCATACGTAACCAACAATGCAGTCTACAAGGTCAACCAAACTTTAATGTTTCGCCGCGTGCACGTATAGTCCCAGGTCCAACAAATAGTAACGCATGGCAGAAAAGAAATAACTACGTACAGACAACACACTATTTCAACTCGTATCGCAATGCACCGTATAGGAATGACTATCACGACAGACGTAAAATTAATGAGCAAAATTTTCAGCGTACATTTAATAACAGTCGATCTTTTCAGTAACAAGAACATCAGGAACAGCACATTATCATGAATGATCCAGACAATAGGTGTCATCTATAGCGTAACACGTCAGTAAGAAATAACAGAGCAGTTCAGATAGTCGAAATGCCACAGCATCCTCCCGTAAATAAGAGCACGTACGACAGAATTTGACCAGACACAGTACAGATTGCATATTCCAGTAACGTAAGCACTACTTTAGACACGCAGAATGTTATTCACGAAAATGTAATTACTTTTGACGATATCAGAGACACTCTCTTGCAGGAAAGACCAGTTATTCAGAAAACCATTTCACATCCTGTTATCGAAATTAAAATTGGTTCATCGAAATTTTCAGCAGTAATTGATTCCGGATCACCTATATCAGTAATAAATGAAGAAACTTTTAACGAGTGTAACAAAGAGAATACGTATCCGACATTACCATCAGGCAAAACAAAAGTGAAAGGAGCAGTACCGAGTAAAGGAGTAGACGTTAAATTACAGACGTATTTATCATTTTGTATCGCAGGTCACACATTTCACTCAAATTTTTGGATTGTTCCTTTATTGACGACAGACGTAATTTTAGGTACTAATTTTCTCGTACAACACGATGCAGTGGTTGATTTTCAAAATTCTTATTTAATGTTAAAGGATGAAAACGTACAACTTGCTTTAGAATTTCAGCACTCACTATCTGCGGAAGAACAAACAATTAACCGCACAGAGGTCATTTCCGTATCACGTAACATAGACTGTAATCCCACATTGTTCACTGATACGTACGTACACAACTACAATACCATAGACGAAACTGACTACGACGTAATGCAGATGATTTCCGATAAGGTTAAACAAAGCAGTGCAAATACAGACGACGAACGCACGCAATTACACAAAATTATTTTACAACAAGCTCCAGTTTTTGACAATGTTCCTGGTACTATGTCCGGTTTTATGTATGAATTTCAAGTGAAACAGCACGACACATTTAAAGCAAAGCATTATCCCATTCCATATATTCACAGAGAACAAGTTAAAAAAGAATTGCAGGATATGCTCGACCAAGGAATCATTGGACAGGCAGTTAGTCCGTACATACACATACTCTCATTCCAAGATGTAATTAATTCCATTCCAAATGAATCCACTATGCTATCTCCGTCTGTTATACTGAAAAATGTTGAACCACCAAACAAAATTAAAGAATTAGTAAACTTCCCTAAATGTCGTCGCCTACGTCACCATGAAATAATTGACATTGCGCTGAACAACATCAAACGTGCCGCAGAGCGCCGAAGAAGACAGCAAAAACAGGTTTGTACACGCCGCGACTTTCACGTTGGACAGAAGATATTAGTACATACACACTATTTATCCAGCAAATTAAAAGGTAAGTGCAGTAAATTTGAACTTCTATACGCAGGTCCATATCGGATTCGCAGCATTCCTCATCCCAATGTTGTACACGTCGAAACTTTGAGAACCAGAAAATCGAAAGGCAACCACCATTGGTCAAATATTAAACCCTTTATTGAATGAAGACACTGTATGATTCAACACACTATGATGCCATTTACTAATGCAATTATATTCACATGACTAATTATTGATGATTATCGTATTTTTTCTTGGCAAGTGCCCGGCAAGGTAAGGTTAGCAGGTCGCTCTTCTTGTCGTTACACATCAGACCGTGCACATTTTCCATTTTTTTGTGTATATGATTGTATTCCAGTTTTGTTTATATGCACTGTGAAATAGTTAAGATATAACACACACCAGTTGACTTTGACATTTTTTTGCCCTATGATATCTCAACATCGTGACTGTTTTACATTTTTCTTTTTGCTGCTGCATTGTGATATTCTCTGTACATTTTGCCTCTGAACACTGTCAATGTCTTTGACATATTACGTTTTCTGTCATGTTATGCTGTATGGTTAATTATGTCACCATAAACCAGTCATTATTTAGTGGGTATATGATTTAAATGCAAGATATTAATCTTTGTTCATCAATTTCAGAAAGAAATGATGCATGTAAGAATTAAATTCAACAGAAATGGGAATTTCACCTACGGAATAAACGAAAGAAGATGCAATAACTTTATGAGGAAGAGTAAATGGATCAGGATTAACAAGCATTAACAAGAATATACTATACTCATCATAGAACAGCAGTCTTAACTAATTTTTTCTTTCAGAATACAAGGTGATTGATGCAGGCTGTCAGACAGAACTACACATCTTAGTTGTAGTGATGAAATATGCTAGAGATAAGGAATAGTTGTATAATGAGTAATGAAGTGATTTTTTGCAGATGATAATGAATGCTGATGAATAATGATGAAGGATATGCTACTATGAATAATGAAGTTTTTCTTTATAGGTGATGATAATAATGAAGTTATGATAATATGGATAATGAAGTGATTGATAATGAAGTTTTTTTCTTCACAGATGAGGATAATGTTGAAGTTATGTATTTATGCTATGTAGTTATTTAAGTATTTGTTGCAGTTTGCTTTGACAGCAGGTGTTATATTGTGTAGTAGGATGACGGAAAGTTTTGGAAAGGACAGCTATGGAACACATTTTTATACACATTTCACTACCTGTTAATTCGAAGTTCACTACTTTTCAGCATAGTATGTGTTTCTTCTTTCAGCTCAATAATCCATTTTGTATTTTTTTTCCAGGAGAAGCTTTTCATGATACTTACTAGACCTGTTACTTATTACACCTGTTCTAGTACTTGCATTTTTATTTTTTTTTACCCATTTGTGTCTATCATTTATAAATGTGATCACATATACTGCCTTGATACATAACCTTGCTACAGCTGACTCATGACGAATGACGTTACCTATCCTCATTTGCAGCAATAGGTCAAAAGCAAATAGTGTTATGCCTCAGCAATTAATTATCGATCCCAACGCAATGTATTGCTAACAAAAAAAAAATGTATTACCAGTCCCACATAATGTCACTAGTTCATGATAATTCTGAATAATACTGATTAGCTCTGAATAGTATGTCACTTGAGTAATGACTTCTTAATGAGACAAAAAAAAATATATATATATATAAAATAATGCTTTGTAACTGGCTAATAACTGCCACTGTTTATTGTAACGAGACTACTTATAATGCCCGTGATTATTAATGCTATGATTGTAATTAGCTGATTTTTAATAATGACTTCTTAATGATGTGAATAATACTGAATGAGGAACAATGTTTTATTGTAATGAGACTACTTATAATGCCCATGATTATTAATGCTATGACTGTAATTATGATAATTCTGAATAATACTGATTAGCTTTGAATAGTATGTCACTTGAGTAATGACTTCTTAATGAGACAAAAAAATATATATATATATAAAATAATGCTTTGTAACTGGCTAATAACTGCCACTGTTTTATTGTAATGAGACTACTTATAATGCCTGTGATTATTAATGCTATGATTGTAATTAATTAATTTTTAATAATGACTTCTTAATGATCTGAATAATACTGAATGAGGAACAATGTTTTATTCTATTCAACACTTGCTGGCCACTGAGTGCCAATAATTAATGTCACTAAATGAATTATGCTATTAATTATGCCATTAATTAGCTCCTGTTTTCAATGATGAATTTTCATGTTCTATTACTGGCCACCGAGTGCCAATAATTAATGTCACTAAATGAATTATGTTATTAGTTATGCCATTAATTAGCTATTGTTTTCAATGTTGACTCTTCATGTTTTGGCAAATGGCCAATGAGTGCCAATAATTTGTATCACTCAATGTATTATGTTAATGCTAGGCCAATAATTGGCTCTCCTTTTCAATTAAGACTTCTGATGAACATTATTCTGTCATACTAAATATGCTTTGTAACTGGCTAAGGACTGCCACTGTTTATTGTAATACGATTACCCATGATGCCAATAATTTAATTTTATGAACATTATTTTGTAATACTACATACTTGGTACAGAAATGATCAGTAACTGGGCTATGAATGCCGCAAACTACTACTGTAATTCTCAATATTATGTTACTTAATGTCCTTCACCTTATGAGCTAACTACCCTGAATTACTGCAATGTCCATTCGTCCCGTCCATCCTCATGATCATGGAGCACTATATTCGGTTTTTGCACTAATTCTACGTTGGTGTGCCTTGTAAGAGCGTGGTGTTGACACGACATGCTGTCCACCACCGTGAGCAATGAAGGCGTTATTATGGTCCCACTGTTTGGTGTACCTAGTGTACTGCCAAAATGAAAACATGGAACATTACTACGACAGTTCAGTGTCTTGGCTACGCTGATAAATTCTGATGGGAAAAGAACTTCAAATTGTGTCACTTGGTGTTGTACTTCTGTGGAAAGATATGGACTTTCAGAACAGCTGTGTGCAATCTAAAGTGCTACAACCATGATGCAATCCTTCCCTTTCCTATCCTAATAGTGAAAATCATTTTTTGCTAACATCATTTATGTTCATGGGTTGTACATTTTTTCGATTCGCTGAACTCCAGTGCGAGTACACTTATGTCACTTGTCGACATGACTTCTTGCCATTATGTTTATTTGTTGTGAAAATGCTAAAGACATTTTTTCGATTTGTTCTGAAGTACAGTATATGTGCACTCTTGTCTTTTATATTGTATATACATTTTTATTTTGATGATATGTTCTGAACCACAGTGCATGTGCACTTATGTTATGTGTTAATATGTTTTCTACTGAACTTCAGTGCCTGTGCACTTTTCTCATTTTTCAATATGATTTGTACTCATTCTGTATGTTCAATACTTCAGTGCGTATGCACTTATGTCATTTGTTACTCATTGTATATACATTTCGTCATTTTCTGATATGTTCTCAACTCCAGTGCGAGTACACTCATGTCACTTGTCAACATGATTTTTTGCCATTCTGTTTATTTGTTCTGCAAATACTAAAGAATTTTTTTCAGTGCGTATGCACTCTGTTATCTGTCAAATAATTTGTATATACATTTTTCTGATTTGCTACTATGTTTTGTACTCACATTTTGTCTTTGTCTGATATATTTTGTACTCGGTGCGTGTGCACCACATTTAATTTATGTACTACATTTGAGTATTTTGTAAATTGTAAAAATTTCTTGCGATGGCAAGTCCAAATGACTCACCATCGCTGCCAAATTTTTGCCCCCCCCCAGTGGAGGGTTATGAAACACGTATGTAACGTAGCAGCGATGGTGAGGCATGATAAAATCTTTGACCAGAGAGCCTTTTACCGTGGTTAGTCTGCGCTTGACCGCGCTAGTGTTACGAGCAGTACTCTAGTAGTCGTCGTGCAGAGCACTCTGTCGGTAGCAGTAGCTCAGTTCAGTTGCATCCAGTAGTCGGTCGGTAGTAGTCGTGCAGTACAGTTGCGAACAGTCTGTCAGTGGGCAGTCTGTGAGCAGTGCAGTATGTCGGTAGTAGCAGTCGAGTGCAGTTGTGTGTGAGGACTCGGCGGACGTCGACATGGCATTCTGGTCAAGATACAGGACGAGGTATATTATTTTTAAATGCGCTCAGCTAATAATGTAAATTAACTGTAACTAATTTGTGCAATAATCGCCCCAATAATAATTTTTGATTTCAAAGCAATTTTTATAAAAGAACCTTTTAATTGAACTGACGATCTCCTTCCATTTCCTTTAAAGAAAAGTTTCAGTTAAATTTCAAAAAAAAAAAAAAAATGTTATTTGCGATGCAGTTCCTCCTAGCAGTGGCTAACAATAAGAGCAGAAACCTGACATGCAGTTATACTGATTTTTGCGCAGAGCCAAAGACCGATATTTCGGTTTAATTGAATTTTCATTGTCACTGAAGTTTCATTAGCATTGAATTGTCTCTCATTATTTTCGTGAGAGTTTACACCTTGAGTCAGATTGCGAATTCCACATTTTCATTGCCTTTGTCAGTACATTTAATTGCTAGGGAGGCTACGCTTGGCTCCCATTTCTATTAAATATTGTACGTCTTTTAAATTTCTGTGGGGAGGTTACAATGTTTCCTGAAACTTTGGCCGTACCTTTTTGTAACACCCTGTATGTAGTGCTGGTGTTACACTGTATTTTCGTAGCAACTTATGGGGGTTACTTTTTCACCGGAGTGCTTATATACCTATCCAGTACGTTTGAAAGTTCTTCTACTTTTTGTACTTTCAGAGATGGTTCAGCTCTTTCGCTTCGCCCATTGTATTAGCACGGCATTCCACTTCCGGAAAACAGAATCTCTAAAAGCCAGCGGAGTGCTTGGTCAAAACGAGGTGACATTGGAAATATATCTGAGTGACTCATCGAGAAGCGGTCCGTGGCAGTCGGCCGCAGTGCCAACACCTGGGAGCGGAGCAGACGAAAGGGAAAGTCGCAGCCGGGAGCTGACTTTTACAGAGGTCGGCAATCCGATGGGGTCGCGCTCCGCCTAATGAAGACCCGACAGGCCGCGCCTCGCCGGCTGAGAGCACTTCCCGGCCGGCTCGGGGAGGGGCATTTTTCCGCCGGCAATAAAATGGCGGGTGTCACCGAAATCCAGCCCGCGCTGCATTATACACGAGCCGCGAAATTCGCGAGCAGCTCCTCCCGCGTCACGTCACCGGGACAGCCGTCTTCAAATATTCAGGCCGCATAAGCACGTCCCCGCTCGTCAGCGCTGGCCCGCGCCCGTCTCTCCCGATCGTCCTCGGCCCTGGGTCAGCATAGACTGCCGCTTTTCTTCTTAAAGCATTCCTGATAGAGTGCCAAAATGTCAGAAATCGCAACATCTGCGCCGATGTTTCGGACAGCGCTGCTGGCCTTCAAAATTGTAGGGCGGCGCGCATATTTTTTTTTGGTTAGTTCTTATGGGACCAACTGCTGGGGTCATCGGTGCCTAAGATTACCCACTACTTAATCTAACTTAAACTCACATACGTTAAGGACGACACACACACCCATGCCCGAGCGAGAACTCGAACCTCCGACGGGGGGAGCCGCACGCACCGTGACAAGAGGCCTCATACCGGCGTAATAATTGTCATTCTGGCATGATATGTACTACATGCTTAGATACGGAAATGATTAGAATTTCAGCGCAAACTAAGAAAAAGACTCATCATAAAATAAATTACACTTGAATCCCGCCAGATGTTTCCCTGCAGAAACTTACTTGTTTCCTACGTAGAATCGATATGTACTAGCTTGCCGGCCGGAGTGGCCGAGCGGTTCTAGGTGCTTCAGTCTGGAACCGCGCGACCGCTTCGGTCGCAGGTTCGAATCCTGCCTCGGGCATGGATGTGTGTGATGTCCTTAGGTTAGTTAGGTTTAAGTAATTCTAAGTTCTAGGGGACTGATGATCTCAGAAGTTTAGTCCCATAGCGCTCAGAGCCATATACTAGTTTCCTACACACTAAAATTACAAGCTACGTACCCTAAACTAACTCCTCCACTTCCTTGCGGTCGTCTCCGCTATATTTCTACAATGTGTTTGTTTGTTACCTCTCTTTCCGTGGTAGATTCCTGTCATTGTCGCTTTTATATCGTTTTTCAGCTGACTTCACAGCGGGTCGGTTGCTCTCACCTCCACAATTCGGGGACCCTGACTCTCGTGATAGTGTTCCTGTGCTCTTTTATTCCCTTGGTTGTTATTATTATTATTACCATGACCATTCTGCCAGCTACCCCCGTTGCGGTGATCACCGTGGTATGGTTGTTTCGCCTCAGACTGGAACCTGTCGTCCCTACACTCACTGTGTAAACGGTGTGGTCTTGCTGTGTGTTGTTCGTTGTTGTGAGGTGGGTTGTCGTTCCCATTCTCACTATTTATGTGTTCAAGCCATTATAATAGTGTCTTGAATATTTCCTCATTTCCACAACGTCCTACTAAAGTCATCTGACAAGAGTGCAGCTGCTTGCCGTAGAAGAAACGTATTAAATCTGTTGGTACAGAAGGCATGTCAAGAAACTGGTTCTTTTGACAAATTTTCTCCAAAAACTGACTGGGCTGCGTATACCCTGGCTTCCAAAATTTTTCATGATTTTGTCTTTAACAGGTGCCTGTGCCACTTGTGACCAATACGTCTCTAAGAACTTTTCTCGAAACTCAAGTTACGAGTGACAATTCTATGCAACTCTTCGCTTCTTCGTCGCAGTTTCCTCTTCAAGAAAGCTGCAGACAAAGTTTAGTTGAAGGCGAAAAGGCCATTACGGTGGGAGTGAACAATCAAACTGTTTGGCCCAAGCTTTGGGATGAAGATCTGAATTATTTACCCTAAACATCTGAAATTTTCGAAGTTTCAGGAAAGAGTTTAAGTTGAAAGCTACCCTCTTCCATCGACGTCATGGATTCAGTGAACGCCGAACGTGGCTCATAACATAGGGCACTCCGTGATGGCATGCTCCTATTGTCTGATGATCGATTTTCGTCGCTGCCCGTCATCATATAACGTACAGACGGGATGTTGCACTCAGTTGCGCTGGCGCTTCTTACCGTTCCTAGCGTGTGTGAAGCTTCCAGACGCAGATGTCCGAGTTGTTCGGTAATTATTTCCTCCTGCTGATTACCGCCCCTGTTGATGTTTCATCGAGTTTCCTTGAACTTCAACAGTCCTCATGCTTCTGCTGCGTGAGAAATCGGTACAAGGGACACCCTGCCTGCTGCCTATTTCCTGTCTGTTTTACTTCTGGAGTTCCTTTATTTGTTCCGATGCTTTCGTAAATCATTTGTTCGTGGATCTCTAATTCAGATGAGACTTCCTTATTAGCTTTTGTCTGTTTTGTCTGGAAAGTCCCTTTGGTTTTCTGGTGATCCTTTAGGTTTTTAGGACTCTGATCTACTTGTTTCTGTATCGCCTCAGTAAACACCTGTAGCTTTGCCTCTGTTTTGTTAGCAACTTCCTCGTGTGACTTTCCGTACTTCCTTTCTCGTTTCGTTCCTTCTGTAATCTCTTATTCTCCACGCCGTCAGCCAAGATTTTCCGTTGCATGTTTATTATGTCCTCGCCTCAACTTGCTGCTCCTGCCACTGGTCAAGTTACCACCTTTGGCTCAGACAACAGTCTGTCCGGGCCCTGCATGTTTTCTACGCTATCGCCTATATCGTCTGTATCATCACTCTCTGTGGCTGCCCGTTACTGACGTGAACCAAGTAGCGTATCTTCCACATTACTAATATCTTTTCCTTGAAAGTGCTCCCCACTTATTGTCATATCTACAGTATCGCTTGATTCTGCATAAACCAATGCCTTCAGTCTTTCCTTATTCCCTAATTTTCTCGTCTGGCTTCTAGTCCTCATTCGATAAAACAACAGCTCCGACGCACCTGCTATTCCTACGACTTGCAACGCGTGGTAACACTCCGCCCTTTATCACTAACAACGCAGAAAGAGTACGAGAAAAATGATGTAAACAGTACCTAAAAGCTGCTACAAAAAAATTAGTCAATTATGAAAAGCGCTGCACTATGAACTAACATGAAATACACTCCCCAAAATTTTAAACGTATTCATTAGCAGTTGTAAGCTCTCGTTCGTAACTCAGTTGAATATTCTATTCATAAATTTACTTATCCGAGTATAACAAAGGTTTAAATCTGACTGCGGATCAAAAGAAGGCAATTTCGCAGCCCCTATCCTAACGGAAAAGGAATTGCAGGGACGCCAATTTACGCCAGAAGCTGGTTGTGCTGTGATCACGACCTCTTGGTTATCAGGTGCTCCGTGGGTATGCAGATTAGGCTGGCGCTGAATTTTTCACTCCAGATCATATCAGATCATAGATTACCCCCACGAAGCTAGTAAATTGCTTGAAAAAAAATCAACTGCCGCGCCTATTGCTTATGGTTGGAGGATCCGAGAATTTTAGCTAAACGATCCACTTTAAAGCTTGATGAATGCTCTGAGTTTGATATGGTAAAATAACATTTATTCAAATGTTCTGTAAAAATTACTAAGGACACTTAACCGTTGGGATCAAAAATAATTTCAGAACAACTTTACATAATTAAAACAGAAGAATGACAAGAAAATGAATGGTTCTTAGGATCGCCACCAGCATGATGTTGGACAGTTACGTTTGAAATGGTGCCCAGACACATAAAGGACACGAATTATGCTTTCAACCGTGATTATAAAACTATTTAGTTGCACAAAAAGATGTCCGCCCCGATAGCTGAGTGATCAGCGCGACGGTCTGTCACGCCAAAGGGCCCGGGATTGATTCCCGGCTCTGTCGGAGATTTTCTCCGCTCAGGGACAGTGTGTTGTGTTGTTCTCATTATCATTTCATCATCATCAGTGGGAGGTAACAGGAAACCACCACTGGAATCACCTCCCAAGACGCTCATGCCGTGGACCTCTCCGACAAGGCTTCCCCATGACAAGATATGAATTCGAAAAGAGCACACAATAGATCTATGACTAAAGGAAGCATCAGAAAGAAACATAACAAGGCGGTTGAGCTCCAGTGAGTTAACTCGATAACGAAACAAAACATGAGTGGTTACGAAAAAAGAAAATCCCCATTGAAGCAAGAATTAGCTTACAGAATAATAGTGCGTGGCATGCGTGGAACGAGTTAGGAAGATTAAGAAATAGAAAGCGCGAATGAACTATTATTCCCCACTAGTCGCGATTTCCGGAGTCGGGAGTGTGCACTGCAAAAGCACTAACCGTGACTGCCACTAAGGTGGCTGCCGACAAGTCGGGGTGGGTCGAAATGCGGCAGCTGCTGACTGTTGCTGGGCTGAGCGGATGCCATTCGATTGCGAATCACGTATCATCCTCCTGATTACTCGTCGTGGATCGCGTAAGTTCAAAGTGAAACTTCGAAGACTTGCTAGAGAGCCGATGTTGAAAAAAAAACACATACGAACACGGAGTTCAGAGTAGAATCACCAAGTAGACGTTCGAATCAGAATGCCCCTCCAAATACGAATACGAATGCATCTCTGGATTTTAGTAGGCTTCCTTCAGATCTCGGAAAGACATCCCCCACATCTTTTCTAGCCAGATCCAGAAAGGGCTTAAATGCACTTCCAATCAGGGATATCGTAGTCCGTTCCTTAACTTTCACCATATAGTTAAAATGTGTCAACTCTTGACGGCAAAGAGATATGCGTGTATGGGAACGATAGACGATTGTCGCCCCGTTCCCACGTTCAAACTTGTTTTCGGACATTCTGGAAATTTTGTTAGGCTTCGCATACCGTTCTCACGGAAAGCGCAAATTTGGAAATATTGATACACGCGAGTGGCTATACATACTGACGGAAAAAGAACTGCAACACAAAGATGGTGTTGTGCGACAAAAACGAAAGTTGGTGAGCGTGTTTCTGCATCTGAAAGATGATTGCTATCCAAATTTCGCGCCAGTCGCATAAGAGTGGCACTAATAGCGCCACTATGAGAATGCAAATCAGGTTTGCTTTAAACACACGCTGTAACGGTCGTGAGCGTTAGTTAACTTTGGGTATGTTGAGTTGATATTAATCAAGAATACCTTTCAGGCCACAAAGATACTGTTAACACCTCACAGAGTTTAAACTATGTCGTGTGATAGGGCTACGAGAAGCAGAATGTTCCTTCTGCGATACTGCAGGAAAACTTAGCAGCAATGTAGCCACTGCAGATGATTGCTGGCAACGGTTATCACGAGAATGTACGATCGTAAAAAGATCGGGTTACGGACGGTCGCTAGTTACCACAGAGAGAGAAGGCCAAAGTGGCTCTGGCGCATCATACTGCATCTGCAGCAGCAACTCCAAAGCACTTGAAACCACAGTGACCCAACGAACCGTTGCAAATCGTTTACTCCAAGGACAGCTCCGAGCCAGACTCCAAGTGCATTTCACTGACTCCAAACCACCACCATTTGCGACTTCAGAAGTGTCAGGCGAGAGCTTACTGGAGGGCAGGGTGGAGGTAATGATTTAGGCAGCCATATCGTGCTATTGTGTGGGGCCCCGTGTTTACTCTACAAGGTGGAATTACTGCCAAGGATTATGTGATCATTCTGGCCGATCAGGACCGTCCCATGATACAATTTGTGTTCCTCTGTGGTGACATTGCATCCCAAGACAATAGGGGCCCCTGTTCACACTGGACATAATGCAGGACTGGTTTTGTGAGCACGACGTTGAATTTTCTCACCTCCTCTCCCCGCTCGTATTTAATCTTTCTAGGAGGGACCAGAAGGCAGTTGTTTTGTACTTTTATATCTAAACGGGACCTTAACCACATTTAGACTTGAAGATCACCATAAATGAAGCCAAGGTAGAGTTTGACATCTATAGAAAAGTCTTCTAATGATTTAGTTCTGAATGTTGCATGAACCACTCATTTAAATATAAACCTGCTGCCTTCTTGTCCCTTCTAAACAGATGAAGTGGTGTACCGGAGTCTATGATTGAAAAACTGTATAAGAAAATACTAGCGAATTGGGTTGAGGGGGGGTTGACAGCATGGAGGGGTCTCACTCTGAAGGCAGTAGAGAAAAAGGAAAGTCTAAGGCGCTGCAGTCATGGACTGTGCGGCTGGTCCCGGCAGAGGTTCGAGTCCTCCCTCGGGCATCGGTGTGTGTGTTTGTCCTTAGAATAATTTAGGTTAAGTACTGTGTCAGCTTAGGGACTGATGACCTTAGCAGTTGAGTCCCATAAGATTTCACACACATTTGAACATTTTTGAAAAAGGAAAGTAACAAGTTTCATAAGATTCTATATCCCGGATAAGTATCAGAGAGGAGTGGGAAGCAAGCGATGTCAGCCAACATAGCCCCGGCACTTTTCACACAAAAACATTTGGCAGTAAATTTTGGAACCGTTAAGTTTTCAAAAAGTATCCTCCTATCCCGGAGTATATCGTATTGAGTGCGATAAAAGTCAATTGTGTAAGAGTAGACACATCGTCCAGACAGGCAGGAATTTATATAAGAGATTTAAAGAATACAAAGACCTTGCCAATTCCATGTCATCTACGACAATGCATTTGATTGACAACCAGCATCAGCTGCAGCAGGTTAGCGATAACTTAACTGTCTTACGCACTGCAGAGAAAGGGCGGATACTAAATGTTCCGGAAGAATCTGAAATCTGAAGGGGACACAGTCGCGAACAGGCTCAAAAAAATCGATTTTTTTTAGTCTTAATCTATGCTCCAATCATTTGACTACAAAATGCCGTTTGTTTCATACAAATCTGATTATTAGATTCGGAGTTATTAATTTGTTCGTGAAGCATGGTAACTAGCGCCACGTCCATTTTTACTGTGTCTTGCGCAGTAGTCAGCATTGACTATAGCACAACAATCATTTATGTTCCACGGATATAAATACTCTTTATTTGGGTTGCAAGAGAGAATTGTTATTCTGATGTTTGGCAGCCTGTCTGCATTATCGACTATCGTTTGTCAGTTTCTTCAACCTAGTTGTTTACGTTTTGGTGATACAAATGTAATGATTTTGTGAAAAGTTATAACACAATGGGTAGAATAAGGAAGTTTGGATATAAGCCTAAGTTTCGTGGAAATAAATATGTAAAAATAAACCGCGAAACTGCTAGTTTTGAACACAGGGCAGAAAATAATATTGAAAGTGAAGTCAGTGCCAGTGTCAGTGCTTCAAGCAAGGAGCTTCTAGGTGCTGCCGGTTTTCCAAGTGCCTCTCAAATGCGTGACAATGCAATATGTGGTGCGAACAGTGTTTCTGTTGTTACTGACACAAACATTCTGAACCCCATGAGGTTATTATGTGAACTTATCGAAAAACACACAAATTGTAAAAACTGTGGTGGAACCGTTACTTTGCACGAAGATGTGGTGAAAACCAAGGGATATTTTTGTAATTTAGTTTTGACATGTTTGGAGTGTAGCTGTACTGCCAATACAATGTCATTCCACGTAACAAGAAGCAGATTGTATGAAAACAATATAAGATTAGTGTATGCACTTAGATCTATTGGAAAAGGGCGAAGTGCAGTGATGAACATTCCTCCACTTCCAAGAAAGTTTGATGTTTACCACAAGACTATTGGTGCATTTTTAGCTGAGGTAAGTGAAACTTCTTGGCAGATTAAAACTATGTGCCGGACCGAGACTCGAACTCGGGACCTTGCCTTCCGGGGGAAAGTGCTCTACCAACTGAGCTACCCAAGTGCTTGGGTAGCTCAGTTGGTAGAGCACTTGCCCGCGAAAGGCAAGGTCCCGAGTTCGAGTCTCGTTCCTGCACATAGTTTTAATCTACCAGGAAGTTTCATATCAGCGCACACTCCGCTGCAGAGTGAAAATCTCATTCTGAGGTAATTGAATCTACAATATTGAAAGCAACCAAAGAAGCAGTTCAGTTGAATGATACGAAATCTAACCCAAGGCAAATTTCTGCTGGTTTTCATGGCAGTTGGCAGAAACGTGGGCATACATCCTTCAATGGCATTGTGTCAGCAACTTATTTTGATACTGGGAAGGTTCTGGATATTGAAATTATTACTAAGTTCTGTGACATCTGTATCAAAAATCTCACTATACAACATGTGTGCAAAAAGGACTATGATGGTTCTAGCGGAGGCATGGAAGTGGCTGGTGTTTGCTAACATTTTCAAAAGGTCTGAGCAGTCAAGAGGTATCCTCTATACAGACTATCTTGGGGACGGAGACAGTAAGGCTTATCAGAAAGTGGTAGAAGATAAACCTTATGCGCCTAGAGTCAAAATAAATAAACTGGAATGTATAGGACATGTTCAGAAAAGAATGGGATCACGACTTCTAAAGACATGCAAGTAAAAAAAGTTAGGTGGTAAAGGGGGCCTGACAAAAGCTGAAATAGACAGGATCCAGACTTATTATGGTATGGCCATTAGAAATAACTGCAACAATGTAGAAGCAATGAGGAGAGCCATCTGGGCTATATTCTTTCATAAAATTTCAACAGATGAGGAACCAGAACATAACCTTTGCCCACGGGGACCTGACAGCTGGTGCAAATTCAACAACCCAGCTACATCTAGCTATAAGCACAAACATTCAATTCCAGAAAAAATCCTGCTAGCTGTGAAACCCATTTTCAGAGACCTTAGCCAACAAGAACTCTTGAAAAAGTGTCTCCATGGAAAAACTCAAAACCCAAATGAAAGTTTGAATTCTGTCATTTGGGCAAGGTTACCAAAAACTGTTTTCGTTAGAAAAGAAACACTAAAATTTGGTGTTCATGATGCAGTTATGTGCTTCAGTGCTGGTGTGTCAAAGAAGACTGATGTATTAAGACTCTTGGGAACAAAGGATGGTATCAATACTGAAAGGGGACTGAAAAAGATTGACATGGACCGTATCCGTTATGCTGATATTTCTGCAGGAAATGCTACCAAGGAGGCCAGGATAGCCAGAAGATCAAAGAAAAGAAGATAAATATCAAGAAGCTGAGCCACAGTATAGCCCTGGAATGTTTTAAAAGTGTGTCTGTATGTAAAACTTTAATACCATTTTTCTCAAAACTACATTTTTTGACCTTCTGGTACACTTTTCTCAAAAACTATGACTGCTACAGACATCAGACTTACAGTATCTCTTGTTAATACAACGATGATTAATTAGATAAAAAATAGACCAGTAGTGATAAAAAGAACTGATTTACAAGCTCCAAGGTGTTTAGAAAAGTTTTAATTTTTTGTCTTATAGCACAAAAAAATGATTACTCATGAAGTATATAAAATACATTAACCATTTTTACTGTGATTTGAGAATGATGTTTCAGCTGTACACTGTAAAAGTTTCAGGTCTTTTTCTCCATTAGTTACTTCAGAAAGTGTACCTGACGTTTGCTCGTTTTAGCATCGATTCCTTATGGGAGTTCCCTCGCGACTGTGTCTCCTTAAGAAGCCTTCATTCCCATCCTCTAGATGTAATGAATGAATAAACAGATTTGCATCACAAAAGTATTTTAGTTAATTATGACATCATACAGGCAGATTAAGGTACCCACATAGCGTAATATTTTTCCGTGTTTTGTTATTGTACGGGACTTCTTCCCTCTCAATATTGTGCCGGCCGAGGTGGCCGAGCGGTTCTAAACGCTGCAGTCTGGAACCGCGCGACCGCTGCGGTCGCAGGTTCGAATCCTGCTTCGGGCATGAATGTGTGTGATGTCCTTAGGTTAGTTAGGTTTAAGTAGTTCTAAGTTCTAGGGGACTGATGACCTCAGATGTTAAGTCCCATAGTGCTCAGAGCCATCTCTCAATTTTGTGGTGGTTCCGTCTCCTTCCTGCTGTTACTTCCCGCTATTCCACTTTAAACAATTCACTAGTCTCATGTCTGTATCGAGTCGCACCTGTTGTTGGCTCGTGTGCGGCTTCAGTACTGAGGGTGGCGCAAATGAAAGTGACTCGAAGAATAGATTTCCAGGGTACAAAGAAACACAACAGAGGAAAGGAAATACAGTACTAACCTGACTACAGCAGACGCTGAAAGCGACCTGTTTCTGATTTACTGCAGCCACATTTTTTGGTGTGCGTGCACGTTTCGTAATATTTTTTGACTTGTTCAAAACAGACCCTGTCTGACGCTATATTCGGACTGAGCGTTGCATGGCACTCTTTGCCGGCACTTTGACACCACTTAACTTCTCAGCAGACGAAAACCGTTTCCACGAATTTGTTGTCGCGTAACTTTCCACAATGAACACCCGCTGGCCCACTGTGAACACCATCGTCCCCTTTGCACCGCTCCACTCACACTGACACAGTCCGCACTACACTCTGAATTGGCGTGGATCACTTGGAGGGCGAACACGTGGTGCATGCGTCACGAGGTGTATTTATATGCAGACATTCACGACCTCACGACCAATGGTATCCACTCGGCCGGGCCACTTTCATTTGCCCCGGCCTTTATTTACTATTACATAGTTATCATGTTTGTGTTCCCCGTCGCACAGCACGGGTGAATGGTTGTTCCAAATATTTGCAAGTAATTCCACGCAGCATGTGAATTCTCCCCCCCTCCCCCCCCCCCCCCACCCACGTTTCCATCTTTGTTTTACATGTTTCATAATTTGGTAACTTTTCGTCATGATGTCCATTTTTTCGGATTTTTAGGTCCCTTTTACCGTTTTGAGGGGAAACGGCCTTGCTGCAGTGGATACAACGGTTCCTGTGAGATCATCACCGAAGTTAAGTGCTGTTAGGCATGACCGGCACTTGGATGGGTGACCATCCGGGCCACCATGCGCTGTTGCCATTTCTCGGGGTGCACTCAGTCTTGTGATACCAATTGAGGAGCTTCTCGACCGAGTAGTAGCGGTCAAAGAAAACCATCATCACGACCGGGAGAGAGGCGTGTTGACCACACGTCCCTCCTATCCGCACCCTCATCTGAGAATCACACGGCGGTCGGATGGTCCCGATGGGCCACTTTTGGCATGAAAATGGAGTGCTTTTTTTATCCTTTGACGCGGAACCTTTTGTTCTATGATAAAATTGGTGCGAGGATTTAATTTGTTATGATTTAGAAATTTTAGACGCATAATTTCTTATTTCATATTTCAGACTTGAGGATACCCTTCCATTCGCGTGTAACACAACATTCGTATTATTATAGTTTACACCATACGATGTAACTTTAAGTGTTCCGAAACCGCTTGTGTACACAATAAAAGATTGTGGATTAAGCAACTGCCCTACGGTTTCTTCATTTTTCAAAATAGCCAACCATATGCTTGAAAGGTGATGTTCACTCAATTCTTTGATTACGAGGGCCCATGCTCATTGACTTCACAGAACCTGGTGTCTCCATCGCTGGGTAACGGTACTGCAGAACACTGGGGAAATTACGGGGAGTAATTACTGCAAAACGTTCGTGAAAACAGCGACAAGGGGTGCTGCTGCTTCTCGATAACGCACGTTCCCATATCGGAAATGCCGTAACGCAGAAGTTACGCCAGTTCAAGTGGGAGGCACTCTTCCTTTAGTTCTGATCTCACCCCACGCGATTATCACGCCTTCGATCACCTAAAAGTGGCCTTGAAAAGTCGACGAATTCTCTCGGACAAAAACGTGCAGCAGCAATTACGAACTTCTTTACGCAGCAGGACACGGACGGACTTTACTAAACATATCTTCAACCTGAAGCGTCTGTGGGATGGTTTCCTCAATGATCACGGCGATTTTTCTTGGCGTACCGACTCTTGACTGTAAGGCCTTAGAACGGAAACTTTCTGATCGCCCCTTATGCAACACTGCGCAGGAAAACTTTTCAGAAAATTAAAAAGTAATGCCTGAGAATTCGGGTGGTTATGCTTTACTGTCTTGCTTCTTCAAACCGCAGTTTTTCTTATAAATAAAAACGCATCAAACTTTTTCCTATACCGATTCAGTGCCTTGTGGACTAGGGAATGGGTTTATACAAATTCCAGCGTCGACAATAGGACACAGTGTAGAATATCGATGTCTGTCAGGCTCGCTAAACGGTTCTTGAAAGCACTTTTCCTGCTCGTTATTTACTAAACTGGTATCCTCCATCATGCAACCAAGAATAGTATGAGCACTTCTGCCACTTAATGCGACTTTAGTATACTGTGGCGCTTCATGTTATCTTTCCGATATCTCTTTGTACAAAGAACGTAATAAATCGATGAAAACTTCTTCGAATATCTCTTGCTTCTGGATTCCGCAAGAAAAATCAGCCACTGAAGATATTGCCACCGCTAACAGGTTTTCCCGCATGGTTTTCGTCGCTGTTCTCCACCTTCTGTGAATGCTAATCCAAGAAAAATGTCCCTGGACACTTACGAAGCTTTCACCGAATGATCTTCCCACGGCTTCCTTATACCTCCATAGCACACGGACAACAGTCGATCTCCTCTCTTTAGCACCGGTCGGACGTTACAGTCGCCGTACGGGAATCTCTACAAATTACAGAGCAATTTGACGTCCGTTCCAGCGTGGAATCAGCGTAAGTGGTCGATTAGGTGCATTTCAAACCTGTCATTTATCGGTCTTTTAGGAGACGATTGCGAGATCTGTTGTCCCAGAACGATTTCCAATGCCCGGCTATTACGTTTATTTCTAGCTATCAGGGGCCGGTAAAGGCACGACTTCTTCCGCTGGTGGCTGGTCGTTAGAGGAGGATAGGTCCACAGCTGGCACACCGAAAGAAATGGGTAGCAACATGCAGGACCGTCATATTTATCAGGACGTAACAACTGCGAGTCATCGCCATGTACTCGGTTATTGCGTTTCCGAGAACTAGATCCTGTTCTACTATTACGTACAGCGTGCAGTATCCAGCCGATGTCGTCCGTAAAACTTCAATATACCTCCTCTCATACAATTTACTAGTAAATATGTACAATTTAAAAGGCATTTTTTTTAAATTCATAAATAAGTACCACTAACAGAATTGCCCTCATTATGAGGACGCTAGTAGGATTCTCAAAAATTACTAAAACGATCATGGACATCAAGATTCCGATTCTCAAAAATTACTAAAACGATCATGGACATCAAGATTCCGGGGATGGCACATGATTCTGGCAGTGATTGCTACACTACGTTACCTACTTTCGTCATTGCCTTATTGCTTCCACTAAGCCTTCATCTTTAATGCTGGACAAATCACACTTCGGCACAAACCATAAATTTTAATTCTTGAAAAAAAAAAAAACGGAATACCGTGGTAATCCACCCGGAAGATAAAAGATCATTTAAAATTAGCTACGGATTCTCGCAAACCGCTTGAAAAAACCGGAATTTATAGGATTCGATGTAGTTGTGCGGAGGTGTGTGTGGGTACGATCAAATAACGGCTATAAGAGCACAAGGCAATTGCAGAAGGGAGGATACTGACAGATCAGCTGTTGCTGAACATGCTTTGCAACCAGAACAACACCACATCCATTTTGATAGGACTCAAGTACTGGCAGCCACAAGAGGATACCACGAAAGGCAACACAGAGGGACCATAGAGATTGTGTAACACCCTAAAAATTTCTGTATGAAGGAGGAGGGCGTGAAACTGAATAGCATTTGGATTTCGGAAGATGTGTACTAGTTTTCCGACATGGGGTGATAGCAACAGCGGACGACGGCAGTCGACAAAGGCCAACCGCGCTCGGTTTCGAATGGTTCGAATGGCTCTAAGCACTACGGCACTTAACATCTGAGGTCATCAGTGCCCTAGACTTAGAGCTACTTAAACCTAACTAACCTAAGGCCATCTGACACATCAATGCCCGAGGCAGGATTCGAACCTCCGACCGCAGCATCTGCGCGGTTCCGGACTGAAGCTCCTAGAACCGCTCGGCCACAGCGGCCGGCACTGTATAATAGCCCGGAACATTTTATTAATTGTGACATTTCCGGCCGTGAAAGCTTGCAGCTTACATTTTACATTAATTTTACTGCCACCATCATGACCGTGACGTGCAGCTTTCTTGACTCAACAGTTCCAGTTTTCACATATGATTCCCAAGATTCTTTCTTCTGGCCGGTGAAAGACATCGTTATGCGTCAGGGACGTGATGAAAACGATCAGATACGAATTCAAATAATTCGAATTCTTCTTCTGGAGTCCTCAAACAGTAAACCGTGTACACAGTGTGTTTGACTTAATTAAGGGTACAAAGGAAAAGGACGAGCAGAGTATGATGAAACAATCAAATAATCCTATTAAAAATACGTCTGAAAATCCATTGTCTCCCCGACGACGACGTATTACGATCGAGTACATTAACACCTTGTGACAGAGACCTCGAGGATCCAAACAGCAAATATTACAAACACGTTACAATAACTGTTCCACTTGTCCGCTGTTCATGGTAAGGCAGGTTTCAGCACGTCGGATCACCGATGCCTTTACACTTTTCAGATATCCCAGAAGGGTTCCCAAAATTTTGACAACCATCCACAGTATGTTCCCTGAATTCATCGACACCTATCAGCAGGGCTAAACTACGCCATAGCTTCTAAAGATACCCTAGGGAAAACATATCTAGCGGGTTCAAGTCGGGGAGCGGGGAAGGGGGGCAATAGGGGGGGAGGGGAGGGAAGCCACGACCGATGCACTTCTTCTTGAAGATTCATGCTATGTATTCCCAAATACTCATATGAAGGTCTGCCGATGCACCATCATACATGTATCGCATACGCATCCTGACACCGTAAACCAGTCCTAAACGTCTTATCAGTGAACTACTTCCCCTTTACTTCTTTGTTTCCATGTTGATACTGTCCTTAATTGTACACATACCTATAATGGTTTACAATCTGGTATTCTTTCATAAGAACGACTTTGGCTCATACCTATACATACTATCTATTTACAGCTTTCATTTTCTGCATCCACAATTCATACAATTGTCTTTGACATCCAAGGTGATGCATTGTAAGGGAATACTCCGCTATATCCCTTGGCACGCCCTACGGCATATGTAGACCCTTACAGCACCCAAAGAGACCTCACACAGAATATTAAACCGCAAAACAAGTATCGTAACATATAATAAACATTATCCATACGTAAACAACAGAACTTCGTGAACTACTTAGACATTTTCTTACCTTTCAGTCATTATTAAACTATTCGAAACAGCTTTTTCACATGCTTCCTCATTTATTGACGATCAAGGTGCAGATATTTTCTCTCCTTTAATGCATACGAGAAATTTTGCGAAATTTAGTCCTCCTAAAAATTTTCTACCTCTTCACTGATGGTAGGCAACAAGTTTTGCAAATAATAATCTTCTAATTCCCAAAAAGTTTATTGTGCATAGTCTCCTATTTCACATTTTATGTCAAATATATTCATTTACCGCCCCTAATTGTACTGGTAAGTTTTATTTCAGTTTCCTGACTAGTTCGTCGGTGCTTTGTTTCTCCTTCCCGAATTTCATTACCAAATAAAAAATAGCATGCGACCATGTGCTGAAAGATTTCATTGCCTAGGTCTTTGATAGTTCTTTTGAATGACTAAGCACCATGGTTTAGAGTTTAAAAGTCTGGACTGGCATCCGGAAGTGCAGCGATGCAAATCCCCGTTTAACCATTTTGACATAGATTTTCCGTGATTTCCCTAAATCACTTTAGAGAAATGTCGGGATGGTGCCTTTGGAAAATACATTGCCTTACACTCACTTATCCAATCGGAGCTAGTGGTTTGTCTCCCATGATTTCGTCATCAACGGTACGTTAAATCTAGTCTTCCTCTTTCTATCCTGTGTATATCTGCTATTCGAAAATCAGTCCAACTGTTTTTGTTTGCCTATTGCAACGTAATGTCGGGCCCGACCTATTTTAAATGTGTCACTTCTTCTAGACATAACAGTATCAAGGCGTGTTTTTGAATTTACAAAATATTTTTGTGCTGTGGAAACAGTTTAATTTATTGAATTCTGCTTTTGTGACTTACAGCGAGTTGACAGACTAAGTGAGAAGATAAATTTTGGGCATTTTCAGAGTACGCTAATCGTCTACGTAGAAAAACATGTCAACTAACACTGATTTGCATTAAGGTTTTAGTTGTTTGGCTCTTGATTTCAGCATTAAATCATATAGTACAAATTTGACAAGAATGATCGCAGGCAACATCAGTGTCTACTCCGATTCTTCTTTTTTCTTCGATGCCGTAGTCTGCTCATTGTAAAACAGTATTAAAATACGATGTTGCTGTAAAGACTATATCCTTTACAATTGTAAAAATGAACGATTACAGGGATGCAATGTAACTGAAATATAATTTCTTGCATTGACAGAACGTGGACGTTGTGACGAATGGGAGCGATCTTGAAACAATCTTTGGACATCATAGCCTCCTTTTACGAAAAACTGCAATTCTTATTGAATTATTAGACTACAGGATCGAGAAGCAGTGACACTGTACGTAGGACAGTGCACTAAAAAATAACGCATCTCGTCATGACTACACATTGACGTGACACTGATAGGGAGAACAGCTTCACGGGTAACCCTGCGATGTCAGTTTCCTCTTTGATATCACTTCTGATATTCTAAATAACAAATCCAGCAACGTTGTCACCCCCAAGAAAGGGTTAACAAATTTTCGACCACTACTCTCATATAGTTAATTGATTAGCTAGTTAGGGATTCTATAGATCATTTTAACGATTCTTTTATCGAAATAACGTGGAACGAGTCAGTTTGCCAGATTGTATACATGATTAATGAGAACATTAATGAACACACAATCTTTTTAATCCTACTGGTGCAACTACACTTAAAAACAATATTTTCCTTCTGTCTACCAGAATTTAAGTAGAAATTCATCACTGGAACAGAATGAGTTGTCCAGGAGAAATCATCTGAAGTTACACTTAAAACTTGGCTTGCTACCTGTCACAATTTTATGTTATTGGGCGGATGATCAAAAATTTTGTTGCTGCGTGTTGAACTCTCTGAGCCACTGACAGTTTCAATAATGGGTATTGAGGACATTTTCCCCTAGTGTTGTACGTATCTATGTCACTTTTCTTCTCAAATTTTAATGGATTATTTATGACGAATTTCATTAGCGAATATATGTATCGTGACGGCTGAGTTAAAAAGCCTAGCTCCTTGAAGAGGTACCTACATGACATCCATGGATGAACACCACACATTATTCTTGCTGCCCGTTTGTGAGCAGTTATTAGTTCCTTTCTATATAATGAGATACCCCAGAAAACTATTCCATAACATATTATTGTGTGAAAACATACAAAATATGTCAGGAGGTTTCCTATATTAGAAACAATCCGACGAGCAAAAGCAGCTGAACTTAATTGTTTGAGAGGCTCACAAATATACTTCTTCCAGTTCAAGTTTTCGTCAACATTTATACCCACAAAAATGGAGCATTCCATCCTATTTAATGACTCCTGTTCATATCCTTCATCAGTTCTTGGTACGACTATTTGTTGTAAAGAACTAAATGTAGTGTGTGTTTTCAAAATTTATGGAGGGTCCATTTTCTGAGAACCACTTTACAATTCTTTCTAAAATATCATTTACCATGTCTTGTGTTGCGTTCCCTCTAATGGGCTTCATTATATCACTGGTATAGTCTGCAAAAAGTATCCGCTCTGCTTCCTGAATGTTAAGTGGTATGTCTTTCGCTTGTATTAGGAACAGGAGTAGACACAAAACTGAACCCTGTGGGACTCCCTTAGTGATTTCTCCCCAGTCATTAAAATCTGATACGCTTCCGACATTGTTGCAATTATTCAACACAAACGTTTGCATTCTGGTTGTGTGATATGATTCGACGCACTTGTGCATAAAGCCATCAGTGCCACACAACTTGAGTTTTTCTAAGGGAGTCACATGATCTACACTAACAAACGCCTTGGAAGGGTTGGGTTTTCTGGGGGAGGAGACCAGACAGCGAGGTCATCGGTCTCATCGGATTAGGGAAGGACGGGGACAGAAGTCGTCCGCGCCTTTTCAAAGGAACCATCCCGGCATTTGCCTGGAACGATTCAGGGAAATCACGGGAAACCTAAATCAGGATGGCATCCTCCCGAATGCGAATCCAGTGAGCTAGCCACTGCACCACCTTACTCGGTGCCTTGGAAGGATCACAAAAAATACCAACTGGCGATATTTTGTTACTGAAGGCATGTATTGTTTCATGAGTGAATGAATAATTGGCATTCTCAACCGAGTAATCTTTCTGGTATCCAAAGCGTGATGTGTTAAGTATATTATTTCCACTTCGGCGTGACACTACTCTCGTGTACATTATTTTTTCGAATATTATGAAAAATATATCTGAAAGGAAATTGCACGATAGTTGTTTAAATCTGTCTTGTCACCTTTCTTATGAAAAGTTTTGAAAACTGAATATTTTAGCTTGACTGGAAATACGCCCTGTGCCAGTGTAGCGCATCGCATATCGCATTACTGAATAAGTTGGTACAGCTTTTCAAAACTACGTTTGAAATTTCGTCAACTCCACATGAACTTTTGTTTTTTAAAATTTTTATAACTGCAGCAAATTCAGCGAAGATTGTTGGTGTTACTCGTAGTTGCTTAGAGTTTCGTGGAATGACGTTTTTAGTGTATTTTCTTGATTCTTTGAATGAACCATTTAATCCTATTTTTGCAGTTACATATACAAAGTGATTGATTAAAGTACTTGCAACTTGTGAATTATTCGTCACAACATTGTCATTTAGTTTAATTATTATGGTATCTTGTACACTTATTGGCTGCCCTGTCTCCCTTTGACAATATGAGATATAGTTTTAATCTTATTATCTGCATTACTTATTTCTGTCAAGATGTGCGTACTTCTAGACATTTTAATGACATTATTTAGAATACTACAGTATTTCTTGCAGTATGCAAGTAGCATCGGATCCTGACTTACTCTGTCCTTTGTATCAATTTCTCTCTTTCTCTTACATGATACTTTGATTTTCTTGGTTATCCACAGCTTACTTTTTGTAAGGGATTTTCTGGATAATTTGTTTAGGAAAGTAGCTTTCAAATGTTGGCCCAAATTTGCTATGAAATAAATTGAATTTTACTTTAGCATCTCTTTCTGTATATACCTCAGAACATATCGCCCGTTTTAACTTCTTGGAACACTGTATCCTGTGCTCACATCATACTTTCTGCCTAAGACTAAGATTTTAACAACACAAATACACTCGCGTCGAATTTTTCTTTTGTAGCTTACGTCTTTCATATTTATCCATGTGAGTGCCGACCTTCTTGTGGATATTCATTCTGCGCGTAGAAGTAGATAGATTATTTGCTAGCTGCGTTGTCAGCTAGTAATGAAGACCCTGGTGAAACTCGCTGGTAAAGTTTCACATTTGTTCGAAATAGTCTTATTCATATACATCAAAGATTCACCATAAACAGTTTTTGTAATGATTGCATAAAAAAGGAAGGGATAATTCCTACCAGCGAACTGATTATTGAGAAAATTGTTAGTAATTATTACACTAACAGCTCTAACTTAAGAAGAAAACCAAAACAAAAAAAATCTTGGTAATATTTTCTGCTAGGGGATAAAATGTACAATAAAGTGTCAGAGGACATTATAGAAGTAACTGAAACCAACGTTGATAATAATTAGTTCGTGTGGCTCTGTGGCCTGGTGAAAGCCTTTTAATTGGATGGCACTTCGGTGACTTGAGTGTCACTAACCCAACTCAGTTATCCGACTATGGAAAGGGGACCTACAGTTTAACACGGAACCCGAACCACGTGTGGTTTCTGGAGACTCCTCATATCGTTGAAAGGAGAAGGCTAGGTTAAAACACAGATTGAAAAATGCTCTCGGTTAACAGGCACGCATTTTAGAGCTAAACCAACTGTTTCTTTTTTTCCCTCAAAAGAAATACATACTACACGTTCAATGATTACTTCGATAAATTAGATTTGTGTTTGGTGAAACTAATAACAGATAAATAAAGAAACACCTCTGTCATTATACAATACGGTTTCTTAGTGAACTTCATATTACTGTAATGATTTGTGATTGGTATTCAGTATGGACAGATGCTGCCTCAGTTTTTCATACAGAAAGTAGTAATGCCATAATGCTTTCTGATGTCAGCTGTAAGTATCTGCGTGTGCTCGTGTGCGTGCGCGTGTGATATATATATATATATATATATATATATATATGTGGGGGGGGGGGAGGGGGCTGGGGGGGGCGGGGATTGAAAGTCTTTTTTTTTCACATTAAGCTGAGACCCAGTCCATTACGCCATGCGGTATGTGACACTGACTCAGAATCTTACCAGAAAAGAAAGTCACCTCCCGTAAGATGAAAAATAAAACCGTTGGTACCATACTATCATTCAGAACCGCAAGAACCTACGATCTGCAAGTGCAGATACATTCGCACGTGAAACTGTATGTTGTACTAACTGGACGCGTCAAGAAAATGATAAGAAATGCGATGGTTAAATCAGAGCATATGAAACTGGATTACTCTCCTTACTGTGACTGTTGACAGATTGCGCCAATCACATTCTGTGCAGAAAATTTCATTCAATTAGAATTTATAGCAACAGAGCTTAAAGTGGTGCAGATATCAATGTAAAATTCGTAGCTTTTCAGTTGAAAATAATTTTTGTTGGATCTTTTACTGACATGTTTTAGAATGCTTATTTTGTGAATGTACCACTTCTACGGCTGAGTGGTTAGTGCGCTACACTGGCAAACGAAGGATCCACCTCTGATCCCTGGTATCACCAAGGAATTTTCCTTGTTCGTAGACCTCTAACCTATCAATACAAATAATATCAATCGCCGTTGTATATGTGCATTTCTAGGCAACCATATTCGACGTACACTACGTCCTCTTCAGGCCTAAACTGCTCCAATCCAGTAATCTTCGTGTTATAAATATAGCAGTGTCTGTAACTGGTCTCATAATAGCTGCTACGGGCATACGTGCTCGCTGGACAGCAGTCAGAGTTGCTGACATAAATGTGAGGTGATGATGCTGCAGGAGGAAATAAAGCGTTTAATTGTAAAAGTTCCTCAAACGGCTATGAGGAGCTGTAAGATAAAGAATACACCAGGATATCGATCAATATACAAAGAGCTAGTGAAGTTTGGTCCACCGAAATTGTTGGAAATGCTAAGGAGGCTCTTTGAAAGAGTACTTAAGACTGGAGAATAAGAAAGGGTTACGTAATGATACAGATAACGCATGAAATATTCATATCGAAAATAATCACAGAATTCTGATTACTGAAATGTCGGTTGCATAGGAATATGCAAAGCTTGACCAGAGCTGGGTTATTGCAACATTGAGTGAAATTTGATGCAGTAAATAACAAAATCTCTTCTAAAATGATATTTGGTACTTGAACTGGCTCTAAGCAAAATGGTTCAGGTTAATGTGTGTTACGTTAAGTCCTATCTTTAATGTTTCGGGTTAAAATGTGTTACGTTAAGTCGATATTTTCAGTGTAAACACAGTCCTTTGCTTTTACCACTGTCATGCATTAAGAACAAAATACTCGTACATTGAATTCACCATATAAATGACATGTATCTAACAAACTATGACTCTTACAGACACGATGAAGAAACAATTACTCATCTCGATGTACGACCTACGGGTTACACAGATCCAACAGTCCTTTGCTTTTGCCACTGTCATGCATCTTACAAAATACTCGTACATTGAATTCATTATACAAATGCCATATACCTAACAAACTATGACTCTTACAGACACGATGAAGAAACAATTACTCATCTCGATGTATGACCTCCGGGTTACACAGATCTAATTAAATTGTACGATTTAAAATTCTACCTGCGCGAAAGAGTTTTATGCTGCTAGTGTAATTGGTATGCAATCAAATACCATTAATTACTTTTCTTGGGGAATACTAACACCGTTATTCTGACTCTGTCCAAGTTAACTTAGCAGTTGGTTGTTTTTTTACACGGTGAAAAACTAACATGGTGGCTGGATGGATAATCTCTGTGGGTCCGATAAGTTTTACCTCGTGCCATATCGCATTGAAGGAAACTCCTTGCTGCCGTCGAGATGCTGCAGCTTTTTAAAGATGACGGTAGTTCTATCTTCTCAATTAGATAATGAATTACCAAATCCAAATAAATTTCCGCAGCTGCTCCAAGGTGTCGTCTCGTGGCTGAACACATTGTAAAATTCTTTAACACTGTTTCCTAATCGGATGCGGGACTGGACTATCTCGGGTAAGATTGTTAACAGAATTTGCACTTTCAGCAGTGATGACTGCTTAACACTGAATTGAAATGGTACATCTCCCATTTATTAATTTTACCTTAAAGAACGTCTAGCTTTGGTTCTTACACTTAACGCTCACTTTTGAAACGGTTCTCAGTTCGACACATGAGACAATAATTGTCTGTTTCTACTGGCACCTCAGTCCTTACAACGAGTAAAATTCCTAGTGTCTTTTATGTTAAATGTAATCCTTATAATAAGATCAGTATGCTACTCAAAGAAATAGCGGTGTACTCGCGTTCACTTTGTGTCATTGATTCTGGCTCTAGGTTTTTGTAGGCATTGTCTGCATCGTCTTCTCGACGTCTTCCTGTGGCGGTCTGGAAATAAATCGTCTCTCTTGTACTTCTGTTTTTCTTCAAGGCACTCCACTCTTGCGAAATCCTCTTCTGCGTCGCCTTCGGAAACGCATCTTCTCGAAATTTTGGTACGTTAGCGTAGCAATAATGGAACAGTCACTTTCCAGAATATTCTGCGTTCTTCACTTTTCTTTAGAAAAATTATTGCGTTCCTTATCTCAGTACACTGAAAATTTCCTAACTTCTTCACTTCCTACCGCTCTTCTGTCTTCCACCAAATAATTCAATTTCCTCTAATTATCAGACATGCCACATCCGTCCATCGTAGTACACCCGAGTCCCGCTACACACTACTGCTCATCAATTATTACTTCCGTGCTGACACTTTTTTATTTAACACAGATGCAATGTTTCCTACCGGGCTAAAGCTTCCAAAGACATATAATTTACACAGTCACCTATAATTACATTGAAAGAAGACCATTAACAATATAAAACCACTTTTTTACATGTTCATAAACATGTCACAAAATAAATTTAAAAAAAAATAGTAGATACCACTTTAGTATATTTTTCATCACGATATGAGGTGAAAAGGCAGAAAATATGCCCGTTATAGCTAGCGATGATGTTAATTAATTTTAAGCATTTTGATTAATGACTTTGCGTGTGTTGTGAGGGCGAAAGAGGAATGAGATTCGCTGGTCATAATTGCAATCAATTCAGGAGTTACTAGTTTTCGCCATGACGCCTGTTTCTGTCTTTAGAAGGGTCCATCGTGCATGAATACACCAGAGGGGCACCGTGCATTCAGTTCTGGCATTTAGAAGTCAGGTGGTTCACAACTTACCTCATGTAAGGAACCTTACCAAAACTAAAAATGAGCACTGCCAGGATGGCTACGAAAATTGGTTTCCTCTGCACAGGCGCTACAGTCTGGAACCGCGCGACCGCTACGGTCGCAGGTTCGAATCCTCCCTCGGGCATGGATGTGTGTGATTTGCTTAGGTTAGTTAGGTTTAAGTAGTTCTAAGTTCTAGGGGACTGATGACCTCAGAAGTTAAGTCCCATAGTGCTCAGCCATTTGAATCATTGAGCCTCTGCACAGGCGACCATTTTCTTTGATACCCGAGCTGTTAGGTAAACCGAACAGCGAGAAGTCTGCCTCACTGGGACCATAGTTTTGCCGCCGTCAAGATGCCTTCCCGTGGCAGGTACAGTCAGTCTCCAGACCACGCGCTCCCGCCATTCAGGTGTCATGCAGAAACAGTTTAACTGCGTCATAGAGACAGCAGAAGGCTCGATAAGAGATTGTCGATTAGTCGGAAAAACAGTTAATGATCTTTTTTCTCGTTAGTTGCTACAATTAGATCATCCGGAATTACGATGGCACATAGCAATCATGATCACAATCCGCCCACCGACGCCTCTATACCGCCACCAAGGTGATTTGCACCGTTGTACTGCAAAGTGACATCATTACACAGTACCTCTCTCGCTGCATCTAAATTATGTGTTTTATTTCTTCACTTGGTGTTCCCTGTTTACTTGCGTATGCGATTTTTCTTGACTAACGGAACATTGTTGACCGATCCGCAATAGTGTTCTTGTATCCAGAGACTTTTCCCACCTATAGTGCGCGACAAAAAAAGTATCACTTTTTCGAATCAGTGTAACTACACTATTGGGCATTAAAATTGCTACACCACGAAGATGACGTGCTACAGACGCGAAGTGTAACCGAAAGGAAGAAGATGCTGTGATATGCAAATGATTAGCTTTTCAGGCCATTCAGACAAGGTTAGCGCCGGTGGCGACACCTACAACGTGCTGGCATGAGGAAAGTTTCCAACAGATTTCTCATACGCAAACAGCAGTTGACCGGCGTTGCCTGGTGAGACGTCGTTGTGATGCCTCGTGTAAGGAGGAGAAATGGGTACCATCACGTTTCCGACTTTGATAAAGGTCGGATTGTAGCCTATCGCGATTGCGGTTTATCGTATCGCGACATTGGTGCTCACGTTGGTCGATATCCAATGACTGTTAGCAGAATATGGAATCTTTGGGTTCAGGAGGGTAATACGGAACGCCATGCTGGATCCCAACGGCCTCATATCACTAGCAGTCTAGACGACAGGCATCTTTTCCGCATGGCTGTAACGGATCGTGCAGGCACGTCTCGGTCCCTGAGGCAACAGATGGGGACGTTTGCAAGACAACAACCATCTGCACGAACAGTTCGACGACGTTTGCAGCAGCACGGACTATCAGCTCGGAGACCATGGCTGCGGTTACCCTTGACGCTGCGTCACAGACAGGAGCGCCTGCGATGGTGTACTCAGCGACGAACCTGGGTGCACGAATGGAAAAACGTCGTTTTTTCGGATGAATCCAGGTTCTGTTTACAGCATCATGATGGTCGCATCCGTGTTTGGCGAGATCGTGGTGAACGCACATTGGAAACGTGTATTCGTCATCGCCATACTGGCATATCACCTGGCGTGATGGTATGGGGTGCCATTGGTTACACGTCTCGGTCACCTCTTGTTCGCATCGACGGCACTTTGAACAGTGGACGTTACATTTCAGATGTGTTACGACCCGTGGCTCTACCCTTCATTCGATCCCTGCGAAACCCTACATTTCAACAGGATAATGCACGACCGCATGTTGCAGGTCCTGTACGAGCCTTTCTGGATACCGAAAATGTTCGACTGCTGCCCTGGCCAGCACATTCTCCAGATCTCTCACCAACTGAAAACGTTTGGTCAATGGTGGCCGAGCAACTGGCTCGTCACAGTACGCCAGTCACTACTCTTGATGAACTGTGGTATCGTGTTGGAGCTGCATGGGCAGCTGTACCTGTACACGCCATCCAAGCTCTGTTTGACTCAATGCTCAGGCGTATCAAGGTCGTTATTACGGCCAGAGGTGGATGTTCTGGGTACTGATTTCTCAGGATGTATGCACCCAAATTGCGTGAAAATGTTATCACATGTCAGTTCTAGTATAATATATTTGTCCAATGAATACCCGTTTATCATCTGCATTTCTTCTTGGTGTAGCAATTTTAATGGCCAGTAGTGTATTTCCCATTGTGATACGTAAGTTTGAAATTTGACTTCCTCTGTAATGGAGGTAAAGAGTTGCGCCCTGCGACGTCACCTTCAGGCTGGGCGACGTTCCAAACAGCAAAGTGTCGACACGCGCGAGAAGGAGGCCTCAGATCAGGAGTTCACGTGGGATGGTGAGATGTAAGGGGGGTCCATGTGAGATTTAAGGGGGATCCATGTGAGACGTAATCTGCCCAACACCGTCGTGGACGTGTCACACGATGGGAAGGTCGCCACATCCCTTCGTTACCCCTCAGGTGGGTAGCTTCCCCTCAGACGCTAGAAGAGCCGCGAGATACCACTCACGAGAACATGGCTAGTGCCATGACGCGATTTCCCAGAAATCTGTAGAAGAGGGGCCAAAATAAGCGAACAAGTGTCTCGACTTATCCGTGGCTACTCGACCGTTTCTGAGAAAACGACTCCCAGATTTGGTACTTCATATGGCTTATAGTGAGTAAGTAGTTCCAACTGAAGCGGTGGCAAAGCGGCTAGCGTAGCGGCTTCACACTATTGCGCCTCGTGTTCGAAACCTGATTGCGAATTTTTATTTATGTAAGTCATCCAAATATCCATCTCCATAGAAGAAGTTTTCCAATGTGTACTGAAATACGGTAGTTCTTATTCGTCTGCTAATTGTATGATGAATTAATTAAAACGAAAAAAGGCAACAATTCAATGGAAAAATAATTTGAAATTGTTTTTGGTCAAATTCCTGTGCTGTTTCTTTATTCATAATCAGTTGCAAGTGCCAGTTTTCGGAAAATTGATCCGTTATGTGTGATTTGCCGGAAAATTATTTCTAGCTATATACATATAAGTAAAATTCTACATGCATCTCTTATATATATATATATATGAGAGAGATGAATGTAGAATTTTACTTACATTACACGGTCCTGAATGTTGTTTTTGAACTATGATCTAATTTTGTTATGCCATATTCGTGCATGACTGTTAACAATATCGATTTATGTGCCAGAGATATGGTTTGTAATTAAATTTACATCACTCTTGAAAAGATATTAATATTTTACGTAAAATTTTGGATTGCCTTTTGTTCTGAATCATCTATCACCTATAATATAAATTTTGTCAAATTTCACACAGTTTCTTTTTATTTCTCTGTTGTGTTTGTTCTTTTAAAATAGTATTTGTAATTCTTTCCCGAATGCGTGTAGATTTCTGTTAATTCTAAGATGTTCATATAGCTTCCTTTTTGGCCTGTATGACGAACTGACGGTTTAACGCTTATGTCTCTTGCAGAGTGTCGATTTTCTCGAAGATGCATACTAAATGTAGAGAGCTCGTTATTCCTTTTGTTTATATGTTCTTTGTATCTTGTAAATTTTCGATTTGTTTGTCTAATCCAAAGCATGTCACAGTCACAGCATTCAGTTTTATAGATTCCTGAAATTTCCCATTTTTCTGCTTTCTGTTGTGCGTATTGCATTCGTTCCTGGTATGCATTTTATACAATATACTGAGGCTGCAGAACAGCTTGCATGAGAAATGCGTGTATTTGTCCAATAAATCTGAGCAATTCTTCAACTGAAATGGCCCGTTTCATAAACTTTATGTAAGATATCTTTATGTAAGTTACCTAATAGAACGGCTGACACAGTGGCTTCATTTCGGGATTTTTGCCAGTGTAAATGAGGCGATTAGATCGGCAAAAGCCTCTCTGAGCCGGCAGTAAACGGCGGCGGATAATTCAGCAAGAACAGATGTGCAGCGGTGACGAAAATGTTTCCAGTGTGCCTAGCGACGTAGTCTCGGCAACATGTATTAATAGTGGAAATAAGAAGATAGTCACATACCTTAAAATGGCCAGCATGCAACAAGAAGACACATATTTTCTTTCAAAATATCTCCATCTACATCTACACTGTGTGAGCAACCTGACGGTGTATGGTGAAGGGTACTTCTGGTATCACTAACTGATCCCCCTTCCCTTTTTCTCCTTGCGGTCATTTCGCGAGACGTATGTGAGAGAAAATAATACGTTTCCCGTCTCTTCCCGGAACGTCCTCTCTCGAAATTTCGATGGTTAACTTCTCCGTGATGCACAATGTCTCTCTTGCAGCTTGTGAGTCAGTATTGAGTATTTCAGAGACATTCTTTGTCGAAGTTAACGACACCGTGACCAAACACAGTGGTCTTTGTCAGATATTCTGTATTTCTTCTATTACTCCAATCTGGTATGGGTAGCAGACTATTGGACAGTTCTCCGTGTTCTGAAAGGGACATCTTTCGTGGATCGATTACGTTTCATTAACATGCTTCACATGAATTTGACTTGTCGTCTTGTTTTTAAAGGAGTAGCGTTTTAAAAGCAATGGAACGCTTTTTCGTCGGCAAATTTAGACTGGAAAAAAATGCAGAATTTGTTGTGGGACATCGTGGAATATTCCCATTTCAGCCTCTATACTTTCATGAAGTTACGATAGGTGGCATCGCTTTACGTATCCTTCAAAATGGTATCTGTAAAGGAGGTGCGTTCCAAGCAGAGAGCTCTCATAGAGTTTCTTTTAGCTGCAAACCAGAACATAGCAGACATTCACAAGCACTTGCGGAATGCCTGCGAAGACCTGGCAGTGAACAAAATCACGGTGTGTCGTTGGGAGCGGCGTCTGTCATCATCGCAACAAGGTCGCACAAACATATCCGTCTTCCGTGTGCCGTTCAGCCGCACACAGCTATCACTCCTGCAACGTTGATACAAGCGGATACTCACATTCGAGGTGATCGACGCATCGCTGCACAACTGGACGTCTCTGTGGGTAGTGCTGACAGACTCTAACACCAGTTGGGGCACTCAAAGCCGTGTGCCCGTTGGATTCCTCGCCGCCTGACACAAGATCATAAAGAGCAATGAAACACAATCTGTGCAGAATCGTTTGTGCGTTACAATTTTGTGTCGAACATCGCCACAGACGATGGACTGCTCTTCCTCATCCACCCCACAGCCCGGATTTCTGACATCCATCTGTTTGACCCAATGAAGGATGCACTCCACGGGAAGCAGTACGTGGATGATGAGGAGGTTAGTGGTGCATCAAGACGTTGGCGCCGATGTGGACTATTAGAGTGATACAATGCGGACATACAGGCTATCCCAGTAAGCTGGCGTAATGTTGTCCCATTGAACGGAGATTACGGTGAAAACTATTTTCGTATTCAATAGATGGTTGGTTGATAGATTCGGATAAGGGAACCAGGCTGTGGGTCATTGGTCCCATAGGATTAGGGAAGGATGGGAAGGATTCAAAGGAATCATCCCGGCAGTTGCCTAAAGCCACTTAGGGAAATCACAGTAAACCTAAATTAGGATGGCCGGACACGAGTTTGAACCGTTGTCCTCCCGATGCGAGTCCAGTGAGCTAACCACTGCACCACCTTGCTAGGTATAGCCAATAGAGTCGGGAATAATACGTTGCATTTCATTCCTGAATGAAATCAACCTGCTTTCATAGAAAATGGTGTTCCATTACTTATTGAAGACCACTCGTACAAATATCTTTTTGTGATTGCTACCCTTTAGGTCATTTAGCACGGTTACTCATAGGCATCTTACGGTAGTTACTCTTTCCAGACTTTGTCTCCAATGGTGTAATAATACAATAGTACGTTTCTTCACCCATTTTTGCTTCTACACTACATTTATTTATATTCAGGGTCAACGGCCAGTCCCTACACCAAACATCTTTCCGATGTTTGCTACAGTCTTTTGGCGTTGCTACCCTCGTATAGGCAACCATTATCTACGAACAGCCTCATATAGTTTCCGACGTTATGCGTTGTACAATGAAGCGCCAAAGAAACTGGTATAGGCATGCGTATTCAAATACAGAGATATGTGACAGGAAGAATACGGCGGCAATGCCTATATAAGACAAAAAGTGTCTCGTGCAGATGTTAGATCGGATATTGCTGCTACAATGCAGGTTATTCAGATTTGAGTTAGAACGTGGTCGGCGCACGGGTGATGGTACACAGCATCTCTAACGTAGCGTTGAAGTGGAGATTTTCCCGTACGACCATTTCACGAGCGTACCACGAATACCGGGAATCCGATAAACAATTAAATCTCCGACATCGATGCGCCCGAAAAAAAATCGTCCAAGAACTGGACAACGGGACAGAAGTGCAACCCTTCCGCAAATTGCTGCAGATTTCAACGCTGGGCCATCAACAAGTGTCAGCATTCGTACCATTCAACGAAACATCATCGATATGTCCTTTCGGTGCCAAAGGCCCGGTCGTGTACCCTTGAGTACTCCACGACACAAAGCTTTACGCTTCGCCTGTGCCCGTCAACACTGACTTCGGACTGATAATGACTGGAAACGTTCCCTGGTCGGACGAGTCTCGTTTCAAATCGTATAGAGCGGATGGACGTGTACGAGTATGGAGGCAACCTCATGAATCCATGGACCCTGCATGTCAGCAGGAGATTGTTCAAGCTGGTGGAGGCTCTGTAATGGTGTGGGGCGTGTGCCGTTGGAGTTATATGGGACCCCTGATACGTCTAGGTACGACTCTGACAGGTCACAAGTACGTAAGCATACTGTCTGATCACCTGCATCCATTAGTGTCCATTGTGCATTCCAAAGGACTTGATCAATTCCAGCAGGACAGTGCGACGCTCCACACGTCCAGAATTCCTACAGAGTGGCTCCAGGAACACTCTTCTGGGTTTAAACACTTCCGCTGGCCTCCAAACTCCCCAAACGTGAACATTATTGAGCATATCTGTGATGCCGTGCAACGTGCTGTTCATAAGAGCTCTCCAGCCCCTTGTACTCTTACGGATTTATGGACAGCTCTGCAGGATTCATGGTGTCAGTTCCCTCCAGCACTACTTCATACATTAGTTAAGTTCATGCCACGTCGTATTGCGGCACTTCTGCGCCCTCGAGGGGATCACACATGATATTAGGCAGATGTACCAATTTCTTTGCCTGTTCAGTGTATGGGTAATTTCGTTCAGTTGACGTATCCATATCATAATACTTGTCGTTAATACCGTATGGACTATGCAGCCAAGTAAGCTAAGCTATAGATGACAGGACATTACTCTTGTGCAGACTGACCCTAACACGTGATGCAAGTATGAGGCTATTCAGAAAGTAAGTTCCGATCGGTAGCGAAATGAAACCACTGTGAAAATCCGATAAAGATTTGAACAAATGTTTTAGGCAGTGTCTCCAGTATGCCAGTCGATCGCGTCACTTCGCTCTTTTCAGTTCTGAGTGGACAGTGAGTGTGAAAAGATGCCTAGGAAATAGCCAAGTATGAGGGCTGGTGAGAGATTTCTTCTGATGTCATGCAGCCAACATAACACAACTGTCAGGCAGTTTCTTCGCGATGACAATTCTCGACCGCACTCCGCAGGGGCAATGAAGATGCTGCTGCACCGTTTTCCATGGGAAGTGTTCGTTCACTCACAATACAGCCCGTGATTGGCTGCCCCTGAGTTTCATCTCTGCTCACATGAAGCGCTGGCTTTGAAGATGACATTCTGATATAGTCAACGAGCTGTAGACTAGCGTAGAGTATTGGTGGAAAGCCCAGGCGGCTGATTCCCTAACACAGCGATCCATCTCCCACAACAGTGGCCCAGAACAAGGAATCCCCTTTCCATCAATATCCGGTCGCTTCTTACTGAACTAAATGCTGTCTCTCTACGACCTTTCTGTGGGTCCACTTATGTACGCTTCGATGGTCCACGCCTTCCCACAGCTTCGTCTGGAGCTATCGCAAGGCCCGAAAGGCTCAGTTCCACCTGAGGCCCTCCGCTGGCTATTTTTCTCTCTTCTTAGTGAGTTCCAGGGCTCATAAATAGTCTGCACCGATGGATCAATGGTCGACGGTCTTGTTGGCTTCGCTTACGCTCACGTTGGATGTACTGAATAGCGCCTTTTTCCAGATGGCTGCAGAATTTTCGCTGCGGAGTTGGTAGCCACGTATCGCCCTCTTCAGCATATCCGCTCCTGCGTCAGTGAGTCCTTTGTCATCTGTTGTGACTCCTTAAGCAGCCTAGAAACTCTCGACCAATGCTCCCTTCGCCTCCTTTGGTAATGACTATCATATGCTCTTTTTATGCCCTCGGCAACAGTGGACGTTCAGTTACCTTCATTTGGACCCCAGGACATCTTAGGATACTGGGCAATGAACTTCCTGGCAACCTGGCCAAACAGGTTACCGGTAAACCAACTCTGGAAATCGCACTTCCAGAGACTGATCTCCGATCGATCTCCCACCGTAAAGTTTTCGCGATCTGGTATACTGAATGGCGCACCCTCAGTGCACCAAATAAACTACACGTTGTCAAGGAGACAATGAATGTGTGGTGGTCACCCATGCTAGCCACTTGCAAGGACTCTGTTGTCCTTTGCCAACTCCACATCAGCCATACCTGGCTAACAGATGTTCAACTCTTCCGTTGCGAGAACCCACCTGTGGCTTCCACATGACTGTCGTCCACATCTTGTTGGACTGTCCAATTTTAGCTGCTCTGCGGCGGACTTTAACCGTCCCGCTACTCTACCAACGGTGTTGGGAGACAACGCATCAACGACTGATGTTTTACATTTTACTCTTGAGGGGTGTTTTTATCACACAATCTAAGGGTGGGCATGTGGCTTTCTCTCTCAGGATCCGCCCTCCCTCCATTGCAAGTCTTCCTCTCCCATGGCCGGACCGTGTGGCCGAGCGGTTCTAGGCGCTTCAGTCTGGAACCGCGCGATCGCTACGGTCGCAGGTTCGACTCCTGCCTCGGGCATGGATGTGTGTGATGTCCTTAGATTAGTTAGGTTCAAGTAGTTCTAAGTTCTAGGGGACTGATGACCTCAGATGTTAAACCCCATAGTGCTCAGAGACATTTGAACCATTTTTTGAACCTTTCCCATTCTTTGCTGTTTGTTCGGCTTGGTGTTCCTCTTTTTCCCTATCTGTGTTCCTCTAGCCTTACCTTTCCAGCTTGAGATTTTAGTGTATTGCAGGATGGCTGGCTCATCCTTTTTTTATTTTATTGATCAGCCAGCCCAGGCCATCTCCTTTATTATTTTAGTACCTTCGTTTTCCATTTAGTGTACGTTTTACCCTTTCTGTTAGCTTCTGTAGTTTTGTCTTTCAATGTGATTCTACGTTAGTTTTACTTTTCCCGACTCCTTTTTGGACTGTTTTTAACTCGGGACCTGTTTGAATGAAAAAAGAGGGAGCGATGACCCCATAGTTTGGTCCAGTTACTCCCCAAACCAAACAAACAATGACGAGAGTATTGGAAAATTGGCATAATGCTACGACAAATATCTAAGTCAGAGAGACGACTGTGTGAGAGGTAGCTGAAAGGTGTAGCTAATTGTCGGAAATAAATCATTTTTGATTTTCAAAGCGGTTCCATTTCGCGACCGAACGGAACTTACTTTCCGAACAGCCCTCGTATTCTGAAGGAAAGTCGCGTTAGTGTGCAGTTTGGGAACTGTGTCGTAGCCGGGATCCAGCAGACGACAGCGCAGGGCGACAGCCAGTGTCAGGGGCAGCCGCCCGGCCCCGTCAGCGCCATCGCAGGGCCGGCCGTTCGCTGCGGAATAAATGATCGCGGCTAATTGCGCCGTTTCCGGCTCTCGGCCAGAATAATCTGGTTAGCGCCGCGGGTTCTCTGATGAGCTACGCTGCCCCTGTAGCGGGCCGAGTCCTCGGGGCGGGGGGAAGCGCTGCCGTTTCGGGCGTCACCAGCGCTGGAAAATCCATTAAATGGACGCTGTCCAGCCTGGGGCACTTCCAGCCATTCTGGGAACTTTGTTTCCCCAGACCAGAGAAAGGTACGCATTTCAGGCTTCTGTGCTCACACAACCTTGTAAAGGAAATTTCTAAGACAAGTATGTGTTACAAATCTCATTATTTATAGGTTTCCGGGCCCCAACCTGTAAAAACGGAATCACTATGCACTGAAGAGCCAAAGAAACTAGTACAACTCCCTAATATCGTGTAGGTCCCCCGCGAGCACGCAGAAATGCCGCAACACGACGTGGCATGGACTCGACTAATGCCTGAAGTAGTGCTGCAGAGAACTGACACCATGAATCCTACAGGACTGACCATAAATCCATAAGAGTACGAGGAGCTAGAGATCTCTTCTGAACAGCACGTTGCAAGGCATCCCAGATATGCTCAATAATGTTCATGTCTGGGGAGCTTGGTGGCCAGCGAAAGTGTTTAAACTCAGAAGAGTGTTCCTGAAGCCACTATATAGCAATTCTGGGCATGTGGGGTATCGCATTCTCCTGCTGAAATTGACCAAGTCGTCGGAATGTACAATGGACGCTAATGGATGCAGGTGGTCACACAGGATGCTTAAGTACGTGTCACCTGTCAGAGTCGTATCTAGACGTATCAGGCGTCCAATTTTACTCCAACTGCACTCGTCCCACATCATTACAGAGCCTCCACCAACTTGAGCAGACCCCAAGTGACGTGTAGGATCCATAGATTCATGAGGTTGTTTCCATACCCGTACACGTCCATCCGCTCGATACAATTTGAAACGAGACTCGTCCAACTAGGCAACATGTTTCTGGTCCTCAACAGTCCAATGTCGGTGTTGACGAGCCCAAGCGAGGGTTGTACTTCTGCCATGCTGAAAGACTCTCTTCAGTCGTCATTGGTCCCGTTCTTGCAGGAATTTTTTCCGGGCGCAGCGATGTCGGAGATTTGATGTTTTACCGGATTCCTGATATTCATCATACATTCTTGAAATGGTCGTACGGGAAAATCTCCACTTCGTCGCTGTCTCGGAGATGCTATGTCCCATCGCTCGTGCGCCGACTATAACACCACGTTCAAACTCACTTAAATCTCAATGACCTGGAATTGGAGCAGCAATACCCGATCTAACAACTGCGCCAGACACTTGTTGTCTTACATAGACATTGCCGACCGCAGCGCTGTATTCTGCATGTTTACATATCTCTGTATTTGAATACGCATGCCTATACCAGTTTCTTTGGCACTTTAGTGTAGAATCGCTTTTGTGTCCGTCTGTTCATCAATCTGTCTGTCCGACTGCTACGAATTCTTTTCTCAGGAACCGCTTCACACATAGAGTTCAAATTTATGTCACATATTAAGGTCTGTAGTCCCTTGAAGGTATACACGTTTTATGCTTCTAACTCACTTCAGTCAACAGATACGGCCATTTCTGTGACATATTTTTTCACTCGCAGACTCACTCATCAGTCTTTATGGTACTTCCCGTTGGTATAGAACCATGAAATTTGGCAAGAAGCAACGTATCAGTGTAGAAGTAAAGGGAAAAAATGATAAATTGTTAATTCGTAACTATACAACTGGAAAAAATGTTTTTGTCATTTTTTATCCGTCTGTCTGTTTTCCTGGCCGTCTGTCAAGCCCTTTCTATCTGGAAAAGTTTGGCATAACAACTCCAAATTTATGTTGTGTATTAAACTCTATGTTCACTTGGAAATGTATAAAAGTTAAACTTCTATGTCAATGCAATCGAAAGATTCGGTCATTTATGTCACGGTAATTCCTTGTAACGTCCTAGCAGGAAGCAGCATCTTCCAGTAGTGCCAAGTGCAGTTTTTGGCTTTCGGCAGCTGTGCAATGGTTGCTCGTTAACAAGAATAGAGAAAGGGCTGGTTTTATTCCCGAAAACAGTCATCTGAAACGCTGAACTGTGTAACGGAGCGGGAAAAGTAAACGAGATATCCAGAAAATATTCGATCGGCTAATGGACGGAGGCTGGTAAAAAAGCGATCCACCAGACTTGCCGACGGTGAAGAGGTACAATAATCCATTTGTAAAAAGACAGAAAGGAAGAGAGTTGGCGGAATTCCAGCGCCAGGGTAGCGCTAGAGAAAACCTCCCGTAGTGCCAGCCACAACGGCTGCTGTCTTACCCGTCTAAATATCTGCATCAATAGCATTATTCTACAGTTCACAATTAAGCGCCTGGCAGAGGGTTCTGCGAAGCGGCCTCAGGCTATTTCTTTACCTTTACAATGTCGAACTGCGAACAGAAAAAATGAACCCCCATACCTTTCCAAACGAACTCTGACTTCTCTTATTTTACTACAATGAACATGTCTCCCTACGTAGATAGGTACCAACTAAATATTTTCGCATGCGGAGAAGAAAATTGTAGATTGAATTTCCATGAAAAGATCTCGCTGATACAAAAAAAGTCTTTGTTGTAATGACTGCTACTCCAACTCGCATATCATATCCGTAGCACTCTCTCCCCTATTTCCCTATAATTCAAAACGCTTTGCCGTTCTTTGAACTTTTCCGATGTCCTCCATCAATCCTGTCAGCTGCGGACCCCAAACTGCACAGCGATGTTCCAGAGGAGCGCGGACAAGCGTAGTGTAAGCAGTCTCTTTAAGAGACCTGTTGTACTTCCTAAGTGTTCTACCAACAAATCGCCGACTTTTGCTTGCATTTCCTAGAAGATTATCTATGTAATCGTTACAACTTATTCCTAATTGTAATCCCAAGTATTTAGTTGAATTTACAACTTTCATATCTGTGTGACTTATCGCATAACCAAAATAAAATGGATTTCTTTTAGTACTAGTGTGGATGGCTTCACACTTTTCGTTATTTAAAGTCATTTGCCACTTTTTGCGCCTTCTATATGTCGTGTCTAAATCACTTTGCGTTTGGTTTTTATTATATGATGACTTTAGGAGACGGTAAATAACAGCATCATCGGTAAACAATCTAACAGAGCTGCCCAGATTACCTTATAGATCGTTTATGTAGATCAGGAACAGCAGAGGGGCCTATAGCACTTTCTTGGGGAACGCCAGATATTACTTCTGTTTTATTCGACGACTTTCCGTCAGTAATTACGAACTGTGACCTTTCTGATAGGAAATCACGGATCCAACCACACAACTGAGACAATACTCCATAGGCACGCTATTTGATTAGAAGTCTTGTGGAGAACAGTGTCAAAGACCTTCTGGAAATCTAAAAATTTGGATTCACTTTGACATCCCCTGTTGACAGCACTCATTACTTCGTGAGAATGAAGGGCTAGTAGTATTTCACAAGAACAGTATTTTCTGAATACCTATTGGCTGTCTGTAAATAAATCATTTACTTCGAGATAATTCATACCTTTCGAGCATAGTGTATGTTCCAAAACCCTACTGCAAATCGACGTCAAGAGATTACTCCTATTTCCTTTCTTCGGTATTGGTGCGACTTATGAAATTTTCTAGCCTCTAGGTGAGGTTCATTCGACGGGCGAACGGTTGTATACAATTTCTACGTATTGAGCTACTGTAAATAGTCTTCACGTGTTTGCCGCCGGATCACGTTGTGCAAATTCCACAATATTTCCTCGAAGCAACTGTCCGACATCTTCAGGTGGTTCAACCTTGCTCGTGGCTAGGGTACGATTGACGGTATCCGCATAACGACGCCTCGTTCTTAGAACACGCGCGCGAAGAATGCGCAGTCGCGGAAGTGGCGCATGCGCAGTGATTTGCCATATTCAAACTCCCTCTGCCGAAAACCGCATAGCGGCTCTCCCGCTCGTGCGCTGTGCGCTGCGTATGTCAACAGTGCGGCCAGTGTGGCCGCACTAGGCCAGCGTATTGACGGGTCTGTTAGCGAAGAATCTTGATTTTCGCGTCGTGATTTAATAGCAGCCAATGCAGGGTTCCAGGCTGTGCTCAGTTGAAATCCCGTATCCTTGTTGATAAGATTATCGGCTGTACGGATATTTATTGCTTCCTTAACGACGCAGTCCCAGGAAGATGATGTCGGGGATAAAACTTCCGTCTTTTCATAAATCATACAATGTCCCGTATTCAGGCAGTGTTCCGCAGTTGCCGACTTTTCCAGTTGACGAAGGCGTGTATGACGCTGATGTTCATCGCAGTGTTCTTGTACTGTGCGGCATGTCTGGCCTATATACGCTGCCCCACACAGACAAGGAATCTTGTACACACCCCATTTCCTCAGGCCAAGGTCATCCTTAACCGAATCCAACCGGTTTCTCAGTTTGGCAGATGGTTGAAAAACACACTTAATGCCGTATCTCCCGAGGACCCTTCCGATTCTTGGCGGCATGGCACCAAAATACGGCAAAAAGGCCAAAGTGGCGGGTGTCTTCGTATCTTCATTCTGCTCCACAGATTGAATTCGCCTGGGCCTGAATGCATTACGTATCTGTCTCTCAGAATAACCGTTTTGTCGGAACACTCTCTTCAAATGCTGTATTTCACTCGACAGGCTCTCAGGATCAGATACCGCATGTGATCTATGAACTAACGTACGTAATGCACTACTGCATTGTGCAGGATGAGGGCAGCTTGTGGCTTGCAGATTCAGATCTGTATGCATTGGCTTGCAGTAGACGCTGTGTTCCAATGTTCCATCTGTTTTCCTTCGTACTAAGACATCAAGAAAAGGTAAAGTACCATCTTTTTCCACTACAACTACTCCTGCTTTCCCCGCCCGAGCAACCACCTGGTGCGCCACAGTCCGCTCCACAGAGCGCCCCAGCCCCATACCCAGTGCTGCTGCCTAACAAGAGGTGCCTGCCTCCCGTCACCTCCCCATCCATCCCGTCCCTCACCCCTCCTCCCAGGCCACACCCACCAAAAAACTTTCAAGCACCCAATCAGCGACCTCACCTTCACTCCCTCCTCCAGAAAACCACTGCCTTCCCCACTTCCCTCTGATCCTGCTATGGGTATCACCCCTCCTTCCACCTCCCCAGCCTTCACCCTGTATACCTTCGTCCTTGCCAACTCTGATCCAAAATTCCTAGATCCCCACACCCTCACCCTTGAAACTGGGAAATACATCCCCAGGGGACCCATTGCCTAACTTATCCCTCGCAGAGACACTGTTCTCACCAAGTCCTCTTCTCCCTCTTTCCATACTGATCTCCTCCAGCGCCTTCCCTCCATCACCTTTCGCCCCCATGCGTCCCTCACCTCTTTCCTTACTTCCTCCTCTCTTCATCAGCCTCAACCCCATCATCATCCACCAACCCTCACCACCATGATCACATAACTCAGGCCTGTGGTCACGGAGCAGAGGTGTTGGCGGAACTGAATGCCCATCCTGCCCTGGAAGTCTGCTCAGCCTACCATATTTACAACTAGTCTGACCCTACCTTCCTCATGTGTATCTTTACTGAGTCCGCCTCCTCCATTGATCACATCCTCACACAAGGAGCTCTGATTTATAACCACCGCCACTCCATTGACCCATCCCATTCCCCTCCTCAATCCCACCGCTGCCTGTACAATGACCAACTCACCCGAAACTACAAGAAACCCCCCCCCCCCGGCCCCAATTGTAAAGCCTCCCACTTCCTTCAACAGTGTCCTAACCTTGTCTCTCCCCCTTCCTGTAACACCTGCAATGAACCCCACCCCACTTACTCCTCCAAATGCAAAACAAAACCCCCTCCCACCAACCCTGAGCTCACCATTCCCATTTGCCCCATCGACCTGCCAGTTCACTCCAACAACTCCCTCCACACCCCTACAGCAGAAGACATCACCCGGTTCCTAACCATCATCCTGCAGAACTTCCACCCCTTCCAGCACCCCCACGCCCTCCAGCAGATTTCCCTCACTGGCCATTCTGTTTTCTATTTAAATACCTATACCACCTACTCCCACAAACAGGCCCACTTCATCTTCACCCACCTAGCACTCTCATTTAAGCCCCTCTCTCCCCTCCCCACTCCCTTCCCCCTCCCATTTCCTGGCACATCACCAATATTGTCTCCTCTACCTCAACATTCACTCCCTTCCTGCCAACAAATACCTCTTCATGCATATGCTACCTCAGCACCAGGTTGACTCCTTCATCTTTCATGAAACCTTCATCCAATCCACCATATTGTCCACTCCTCTCCCTATCTCCTTCACCACATCGACAATCCCTTTCCCTCACATGAGGTGGGGTCGCTATTGGCCACATCAAGCATCTCCCTGTCTGGCCACAACCCCTCCTCAATGACCCAACTGAACACCTTCTCCTCAGCATATTTTTTCCCTCCCTCTCCATCACTTGGGCCACTACCTATATCTGTCCCACAGCTCCTCTCCCCTATGACTGCATTTCCCATGTTGACTATACCTTCTCCACCTATGTGATTGCTGCCAACCTCAACATCCACAGCTGTGACCCTGCCACCCTTCGGTGGTGGCATCAATTCCTTGCAACCTTCCATGGTGACAACACACCCACCTTGAAAGTAACTCCACCCCCAATGTTATCCTCAGTTCCCCCAACCTCCTTAGTCGTATTGCCATGGATGTCCTCGATTCCATTGGTAGTGACCACCTCCCCATCCTTCTCACCATCTTCTCCACCCATGGCCCCCTTGCAGCCCCCCAACCAGCTGCCCCTCCAAAGTCCGTCCACAACTAAACACTGTACTGACTGGGAAGCCTACCAGAAATCCATTGCCTCACAAACTGAAAGCCACCCCCTCACCGTTCACCATCCCGCTGACATTGCCCATGCCTCTTCCTTCCTTCAGAAGACCGTCACTGACACTGTGTAGTCCCTACTAAACTCACCCACCCTCACTGCCCTAAGCTTCCTCTGCAGGCTGTCCTTCTTTGTGGATCCCACAGGCTCTACTGCTCTTTTCTCTGCACCCATGACTGAAATACACTCATCTGCCACCGGAAAATACAGCGCCACATCCAGAACCTCCTTACAGCAAAGAAACGCTGGGACTGGCGCCAGACATACACACACCTCAACTCCACCTTCCTGGTCAACTCCTCGAAGTACTGGTCAGCCTTCCACCACCTTACTGCTAGCCATCCCATTTCTCATTACCCTTTCCACCACAGCGATTGCCCATTTCCTGACAACCTCAGTAAGGCTGACCATTCTGCTTCCCACCTCTCTGAGGTTTTCTCCATTCCTGATGACCCCCATTTTGATTACTCCCTCTTCCCCATCATCCTTGACCACACAGATACCTCTGTTCTTCTGCTCGCCCCTTGCTTCCAGTACTTGGATCAGTTACCCACCTCAGACATCAACAGTCCCATCACCACACACGACATCACACTTGTCCTTTGCTCTAAACGCAACACCTCCCTTGGTCATGATGGCATCACCTACTGCCACCTCAAGGAATCCCTCCTGTCCTCCTTTGCACTGGCTTTTACTCCAATCTGTGGAAGACTTACTGTGTCCTGCTGTTCCCTAAGCCCAACAATCCCCCTCTGATACCTATCATCCCATCTGCCATCAGTAAGGTCTTCGAGACCATCCTCTCCAGCCGTGTTCACCACCACCTTAACCAGCACCACCTCCTTTCCCTTACCAGTGTGGCTTCCAGCCTTCCTTCTTAGCCAATGAAAATCTCCTCAACCTTTCTTTCCCTCCAACATAACTCCCATTGCTCTGCTACCTTTGTTTCCCTTGACCTCCAGAATATCTAGACCATGTCTGGCATCTCAGGTTCCTCTTCAAACTCCAGACCTATGCTCTCCTTATCAATTTTGTCTGTCTTGTTGCTTCCTTCCTCTCCCATCGTCCCTCCAATGTCACTATCCACAATTCCAACTCCTGTACCTTCTATCCCTCCTCCAGCATGCCCCAAGGCTCTGTCCTTTCACCTCTCCTCTATCTCCTGTACACTGCTAATATGCTCAAACATCCCCTGCCTGTTCATCTCCTCCAATTTGCTGATGACACTGCCTTCCTAGCCCTTTATCCTACCCTTCAACGGTCCCAATGCACCCTCCAATCTCACCTTGACCAGTTCACCACTTGTTACAACTAGTGGTTCCTCTGTATCAAACCCTCCAAGACCTAGGCGATCATCATAGGCCACACCACCCCGCTCCTTCCATGATTTCTACCTGGCCATTCATGACTTTCCTATCCATCTCACTCCTCCCCTCAAATGCCTTGGCCTCACTCTCGATCGCAACCTTGCCTGGACTCCCCATCTCCTTACAGTCCAACACAAAGCTCACAACAGACTCCGCCTGCTGAAACTCCTGTCTGGCCAGATATGGGGACTGCATCCTTCCACCATCCTTCACACCTACAAATACTTGATCTGACTCATCCTTTGTTATGCCAGTGTTGTTTGGATTTCTGCCCCTCCCAGGTTCTATAAAACCCCCCAAATCCTCGAATACCATGCACTTCGCCTCGCCTTCCATATCTGCTTTCCATCCCCCATGCACATCCTCAACGACCTCATCCCCTTTCCCCACCTTTTCCTTTAACACATCCGCACCTCCTCGATCCCCCCCACCCCCTGGTGTCCCCCTTCCTCTCCACCCTCAGCCTACTGCCATGTCTTTACCAATGTGTCCAGCCCTCTCTCCATCTCCATACCTTCCATCTCCTATCCCACCGTAACTTCCAGCACCTACCCCTCCCGGATGATGAGCTTCGCCCTGACGTCTACCCTTCCTACCAACTCTAGCCCCGCCTTCCTCCTGCCTCCTCCTCAGGACCCTCTCCTCCCCCTCCCGAGTGGCTTTCGCCCTCTTACACCCCCTCCTTCTCCTGTGCTCCACTTCAGTGTCTCTGCACTCCCTCCTGACTTGTCTTCCCTCTTCATCTCCCGCCCTGCCCGTCTCCTGCCTCTTGGTACACCCCTTGTCCCCCTTTTCCTCTTCCTCCCACCCCATCCCCCCCCCTCTTTTTCCCTCCTCTCCAACCTACAGTCCCTCGGCATGTCCCTATCACCGGTTTTTATTCTTTGTGTGTGTTCCGTCGTTTCCAGTGGTTTAGTTTTAAGTTAAAAGTCGGCCACAGTATAAAAATCACACAGAGCGTGACACTTGTCTCACTCTGTGTGAGTTTTATACTGTGGCCGACTTTTAACCTGTGTTTGACTCCAATGATTTTAAGTGTGCAACGAATTGACAGCTGTGTTCTTTTAAATTTATGTCGACTTTTTAACTCTCCCTCCTGTGCATGTCTCCCTATAAGTGTATATTTTAACTTCCAGCATCTCCATTTGCTGTGTTTTTTATGTCTCCCTTTTATTACCCCCTTTTTGTAAGCGTTCCCCTTTCATGTATGTTGTAAACTCGTTTGGCTGAAGAGCGGTGGACTGTGCTGCTGCCAGCCCTCCCCTGCCCATGGGGAAGGGGAATGAAATTGCAATAAAGAAAACAAAATTGACGATGACTTGTGATCTACTCAAGTCTAGCTGTATTAATTGTAGAAATAATTAATATCTGAATTCTATGATAATGAATGGCGTCTGTCACTCGTTCCTGTATCCACTAAAGAACGACACAGCGTGCAAGCAAGTTGTAATAATAAACACATGCTCAGACACATGATCAGGAAAATCCAATTGTTGCCGACAGATGTGGAGAGGGTAAGCACCAGGGATGAACTGAGTGACCATCATAGATATTAAGTAAGGCTAAATTGAATAGAAACTGAATCTGACTAGTTACAGAGAAGCTAGTAACATAATTATAAAGAGAAAAGTAAGACGAGTTCGTAGATGAAAACATGGCCTCAATCGAAAAAGCAGTTCCTAAGTTATTCAATGTTAAAGGTTTTTTTAATAAAAATGAACTTTGAAAATTAATATCTCAACAACGCCGATTTTTATGCACTAAGTGTCCACAGAAAGGGCTCAGACAGTATTATTATAACATAATAGTTGATTTTTTGTAAACATATCTTTTAAATTACAGGGTGGAATATGCATTCCGAGCATAAAAATTGCCCAGCAGTGAGTAGGATAGTAGAATTCACGCTCTGAGGCTTCCATACAAACTATATCGATCTTAGAAATTCCAAGACTTTCAAGAATATTTTAATTTTAAGTCTGAAGTCGAAATGGCAAAACAATTCTGTGTTATATAATCACATATTAACTTCCGTGCGAAGTTTTTGGATTCTCCATCAGGCGCCTTCCCGAGTGGCGGATAGGGGAAAGCCTCCCAGATATGGATGGTACCGAGGAAATCAAATATTCGGGGTGGACCAAATACCACCGCAATTCGAAATCCAGACACGTCTGGGTGAAAATCACCGGTACTCTGGTAAACACCTGTTAGCTCAGTGAGCTCGGTTGAAAATATTATGTTCCAAAGGCCTCAACAACCATTGGTCCTAACCGGTGCTGGTATTGCCCAGGCCAAACCAGTAAAACACAAGCAAGCATGAACTGTGCAAGCAAATTTAGCTTCACCCCAGATGGTACACAATCCACTCGTCGACAGACAGCAACTAGACTTTCGGAGTATGGGGGGTCCAGGCACGCACAGCAGACAAAATATGGTAAACTTCCCTACAAGCAGAAAACTTTCATTGGAACACTAAATATCAGAAAACTGATCCAGAAAGGAAAATTACATAATCTCACTCAAGAAATGGACCGACAAAAAATTCTCGTACTTACTCTTTAAGAAACACGACCGACAGACAGTGAAACCATGGACTACGGAAGCTACCGCATCTTCAAGAGCAAAACACAACAGAAGGTCGCGAAACGCGCACCAATCTTCGGAACAGCCTTTCTTGTACACAAATCCATTATCAACTCTGTTAAAGAAATCACACCCATTAACAATCGACTCATGACCATGTGCATTCAGAGAGCCAATAGCATATATACGATTATCAATGCGCATGCGCCCACAGATATCGAAAACAAGAAAAATCCTGAAACCGTCGAAAAATTTTAGAACAGACTCGAAAATACTATGAGCAAAATTCAACAACACGACGTGAAAATCCTAATGGGAGACTTCCGCGCTCAACTCGGGAAAGGAAAAACTAGGAAAAACTTATCGAAAAATAATCGGCAAAAATTCTGCTCATCAAAACACTAACATTAATGGTACGCTTCTGATTGACATATGCCAACAATTCATCCTCAAAGTTAGGTCCACTATAGAATCATTCAAGTTCGAAGTGGTGCGAACATCGACTCGGACCACTACCTCACCCGAGTTGAAGTAAAATTCTCTCCCAAGAGAGTACAACATACAAAAACCTTATATCCAAAAGTTCGACACATCTAGAATTCAAGAAACAAAGATCACAGAAGAATGGGAAAAAGAACCGACACACAAGTGGACTGACTTCTGTAGCAAAATATCAGAAAAACCAAATAATTTATCTCACTTAAGAAAAAGACAAAACACGCATGGGGGGATTCCAACTGTCACCAAGCCATCATCAATCGCCGAATCGCCTTTCAAAAACAGAACAGCAACAAATCGCCGGAATCCCTTCAACTCTTCCTCGATACCCACAAAGAGACAAACAGAACCATCAGGAAAACCAAACACAACTACACCACCGAACAGCTCAAATCAATTGAGGACAACTTCAGAAATTACATCCAAAGAAATTTCTATAAGGCTTTCGCTAACAGAATTAAAGGTTACACAAAATTTGATCTTGAATAGAAAAGATGGGAACCTCGCACTTTCCAACCAAGAAAACTGCAAAGAACAGGCACACTACTTTTCCGGCCCTCTTAATTGCCCTGAATCACCAGAACGATTCCCCCACACATCCCCAAAACACCCGAAACCCGTCGTTGATCCACCGACGCAAGAAGAAATCCGATACAACATCACGAAACTGAAGAACGGAAAGACGTCAGGAGAAGATGAAATCACCGCAGAATTACTGAAAAATCTCGGAACACGATCATTACAGGAAATTACACAGATCATTCAGGACATATGGCGAGGTGAAGAACTCCCAGACGAATGGAAATGCGCACTCATACACCCACTTGACAAAAAAGGAGACAAATTTGATGTAAATAACTGCAGTGGAATCTCCCTCCTTCTCATTCCGTCCTCTCCGCTTGCCTCTTACAACGTGCACAAGAACAACTCGAAACCCTAATAGGTGAATATCAAGCAGGGTTCAGACCTCACAGATCAGGCACCGAACAAATTTTCAACCTGAAGTCAGCAATGAAAATTCAGGCTACACGGAATCTCCCAACCTTCTGCAGATTTGTCGACTTCAAGAAAGCTTACGACTCCATCGACCGAAAATCCCTGTTTAATATAGTCAAAGAAAACATCTGGATCCAAAAACATAACGGCTCACCAACAAACCCTAACAGACACAAATTCTAAAGACAAATTCGACGGAGAAATCTCCCTGCCGCCGTTGGATAAGAAGCTGCCAGCAGCAAGTCGTATATTCCTAGCTTACTTATTTGTTACACTCCTGGAAATGGAAAAAAGAACACATTGACACCGGTGTGTCAGACCCACCATACTTGCTCCGGACACTGCGAGAGGGCTGTACAAGCAATGATCACTCGCACGGCACAGCGGACACACCAGGAACCGCGGTGTTGGCCGTCGAATGGCGTTAGCTGCGCAGCATATTGTGCACCGCCGCCGTCAGTGTCAGCCAGTTTGCCATGGCATACGGAGCTCCATCGCAGTCTTTAACAATGGTAGCATGCCGCGACAGCGTGGACGTGAACCGTATGTGCAGTTGACGGACTTTGAGCGAGGGCGTATAGTGAGCATGCGGGAGGCCGTGTGGACGTACCGCCGAATTGCTCAACACGTGGGGCGTGAGGTCTCCACAGTACATCGATGTTGTCGCCAGTGCTCGGCGGAAGGTGCACGTGCCCGTCGACCTGGGACCGGACCACAGCGACGCACGGATGCACGCCAAGACCGTAGGATCCTACGCAGTGCCGTAGGGGACCGCACCGCCACTTCCCAGCAAATTAGGGACACAGTTGCTCCTGGGGTATCGGCGAGGACCATTCGCAGCCGTCTCCATGAAGCTGGGCTACGGTCCCGCACACCGTTAGGCCGTCTTCCGCTCACGCCCCAACATCGTGCAGCCCGCCTCCAGTGGTGTCGCGACAGGCGTGAATGGAGGGACGAATGGAGACGTGTCGTCTTCAGCGATGAGAGTCGCTTCTGCCTTGGTGCCAATGATGGTCGTATGCGTGTTTGGCGCCATGCAGGTGAGCGCCACAATCAGGACTGCATACGACCGAGGCACACAGGGCCAACACTCGGCATCATGGTGTTGGGAGCGATCTCCTACACTGGCCGTACACCACTGGTGATCGTCGAGGGGACACTGAATAGTGCACGGTACATCCAAACCGTCATCGAACCCATCGTTCTACCATTCCTAGACCGGCAAGGGAACTTGCTGTTCCAACAGGACAATGCACGTCCGCATGTATCCCGTGCCACCCAACGTGCTCTAGAAGGTGTAAGTCAACTACCCTGGCCAGCAAGATCTCCGGATCTGTCCCCCATTGAGCATGTTTGGGACTGGATGAAGCGTCGTCTCACGCGGTCTGCACGTCCAGCACGAACGCTGGTCCAACTGAGGCGCCAGGTGGAAATGGCATGGCAAGCCGTTCCACAGGACTACATCCAGCATCTCTACGATCGTCTCCATGGGAGAATAGCAGCCTGCATTGCTGCGAAAGGTGGATATACACTGTACTAGTGCCGACATTGTGCATGCTCTGTTGCCTGTGTCTATGTGCCCGTGGTTCTGTCAGTGTGATCATGTGATGTATCTGACGCCAGGAATGTGTCAATAAAGTTTCCCCTTCCTGGGACAATGAATTCACGGTGTTCTTATTTCAATTTCCAGGAGTGTACATAGTTTAATTCTTAATTTCTTTGCGTGTTTTTTGGGTACTTGCATTGTTTAATTCATAAATTTCGGGCGTATTATAGTATTTGAGAGTTGTAGCATCGCGCTTTAGTACCTGAATAGTGTAAAATCGCGTAGTCGCCTTCTGCCGCCGAGCAGTGTGTCAGCAGTTCGCAAGTAGCAGCATTACTGCATTTACTAGGCAACCTTGTATTTTAATAACCGTTTAAGTGTTGTGTCGAATTGTTTGTGCTCTGTAGATTAGTTCAGACGTTCTTTGCACAACAGTTTTTAGCATGGATAGGGACTGTGGCTGCTGTGTTCGGATGCGAGCTGAGTTGGCATCCCTTCGCTCCCAGCTTCAGGCAGTGTTGGCTTCGGCCACGCAGCTTGAAGCTGTTGCCTATGGGCACCACTGTGGGGTCCGGATGGGGGTTTGTCGGGGACGGCCAGCTCGTCCCACGCATCCCCCGATCGGACTACGGCTATGGCTGCCCGGGATACTGCCCACATTGAGGCTGACCCCTCACCCGTGACAGAGTGGGAGGTCATCTCGAGGTGTGGCAGCGGGCGAAAGACATTCTGGAGAGCTGAATGGAAGGCCTCTCCAGTTTGTCTGACGAACCGGTTTCAGGCTCTGTCTCCGGCTGATACTGATCTTCGGCCAGACATGGCTGCTTGTCCTGTTCCAGAGGTTGCCCCTCAGTCTGCAAGATCCGGGCGGTCGCAGAGGGTGGGCTTACTGGTAGTTGGGAGCTCCAACGTCAGGCGCGTAATGGGGCCCCTTAGGGATATGGCAGCAAGAGATGGGAAGAAAACCAATGTGCACTCCGTGTGCATACCGGGGGGAGTCATTCCTGATGTGGAAAGGGTACTTCCAGATGCCATGAAGGGTACATGGTGCACCCATCTGCAGGTGGTCGCTCATGTCGGCACCAATGGTGTGTGTCGCTATGGATCGGATGAAATCCTCTCTGACTTCTGGCGGCTATCTGATTTGGTGAAGACTGCCAGTCTCGCTAGCGGGATGAAAGCAGAGCTCACCATCTGCAGCATCGTTGACAGGACTGACTGGGGACCTTTGATACAGAGCCGAGTGGAGGGTCTGAATCAGAGGCTGAGACGGTTTTGCGACCGTGTGCGCTGCAAATTCCTCGACTTGCGCCATAGGGTGGTGGGGTTTCGGGTTCCGCTGGATAGGTCAGGAGTCCACTATACACAGCAGGTGGCTACACGGGTAGCAGGGGTTGTGTGGCGTGGACTGGTCAGTTTTTTAGGTCAGATGGCCTCGGGCAAGTGCAGAAAGGGCAACAGCCTCAAAGGGTGCGGAGCAAAGTCAGGACATGCGGGGACCAAGCAGCAATCCGTATTGTAATTGTCAACTGTCGAAGCTGCATTGGTAAAGTACCGGAACTTCAAGCGCTGATAGAAAGCACCTAAGCTCAAATCGTTATAGGTACGGAAAGCTGGCTGAAGCCAGAGATAAATTCTGCCGAAGTTTTTACAAAGGCACAGACGGTGTTTAGGAAGGATAGATTGCATGCAACCGGTGGTGGCGTGTTTGTCGCTGTTAGTCGTAGTTTATCAAATGGTTCAAATGGCTCTGAGCACTATGGGACTTAACATCTGTGGTCATCAGTCCTCTAGAACTTAGAACTACTTAAACCTAACTAACCTAAGGACATCACACACATCCATGCCCGAGGCAGGATTCGAACCTGCGACTGTAGCAGTCGCGCGGTTCCGGACTGAGCGCCTAGAACCGCGAGACCACCGCGGCCGGCTACTTAGTTTATCCTGTAGTAAAATAGAAGTGGATAGTTCCTGTGAATTATTATGGGTGGAGGTTACACTCAACAACCGAGCTAGATTAATAATTGGCTCCTTTTACCGACCTCCCGACTCAGCAGCATTAGTGGCAGACAACTGAGAGAAAATCTGGAATATATTTCACATTAATTTTCTCAGCATGTTATAGTCTTAGGTGGAGATTTCAATTTATCAGATATAGACTGGGACACTCAGATGTTTAGGACGGGTGGTACGGACAGAGCATCGAGTGACATTATACTGAGTGCACTATCCGAAAATTACCTCGAGCAATTAAACAGAGAACCGGCTCGTGGAGATAACATCTTGGACCTACTGGTAACAAACAGACCAGAACTTTTCGACTCTGTAAGCGCATAAGAGGGAATCAGTGATCATAAGGCCGTTGCAGCATCCCTGAATATGGAAGTAAATAGGAATATAAAAAAAGGGAGGAAGATTTATCTGTTTAGCAAGAGTAATAGAAGGCAGATTTCAAACTACCTAACAGATCAAAATGAAAATTTCTGCCCCGACACTGACAGTGTTGAGTGTTTATGGAAAAAGTTCAAGGCAATCGTAAAATGCGTTTTAGATAGATACGTGCCGAGTATAACTGTGAGGGACGGGAAAAACCCACCGTGGTTCAACAACAAAGTTAGGAAACTACTGCGAAAGCAAAGAGAGCTTCACTACAAGTGTAAACGCAGCCAAAACCTCTCAGACAAACAGAAGCTAAACGATGTCAAAGTTAGCGTAAGGAGGGCTATGCGTGAAGCGTTCAGTGAATTCGAAAGTAAAATTCTATGTAACGACTTGACAGAAAATCCTAGGAAGTTTTGGTCTTACGTTAAATCAGTAAGTGGCTCGAAACAGCATATCCAGACACTCCGGGATGATGATGGCATTGAAACAGAGGATGACACGCGTAAAGCTGAAATACTAAACACCTTTTTCCAAAGCTGTTTCACAGAGGAAGACTGCACAGCAGTTCCTTCTCTAAATCCTCGCACAAACGAAAAAATGGCTGACATCGAAATAAGTGTCCAAGGAATAGAAAAGCAACTGTCTCAACAGAGGAAAGTCCACTGGACCTGACGCGATACCAATTCGATTCTACACAGAGTACGCGAAAGAACTTGCCCCCCTTCTAACAGCCGTGTACCGCAAGTCTCTAGAGGAACGGAAGGTTCCAAATGATTTGAAAAGAGCACAGGTAGTCCCAGTCTTCAAGAAGGGTCGTCGAGCAGAAGCGCAAAGCTATAGACCTATATCAATGACGTCGACCTGTTGTAGAATTTTAGAACATGTTTTTTGCTCGCGTATCATGTCGTTTCTGGAAACCCAGAATCTACTCTGTAGGAATCAACATGGATTCCGAAAACAGCGATCGTGTGAGACACAACTCGCTTTATTTGTTCATGAGACCCAGAAAATATTAGATACAGGCTCCCAGGTAGATGCCATTTTCCTTGACTTATTGCGAATACATAGAAAGAAGGATCCTTTATTGTATGATTATATGATAGCAGAAAAAACACTGGTAGCAGTTACTTCTGTAAAATATCTGGGAGTATGCGTGCGGAACTATTTGAAGTGGAATGATCATATAAAATTAATTGTTGGTAAGGCGGGTGCCAGGTTGAGATTCATTGGAAGAGTCCTTAGAAAATGTAATCCATCAACAAGGGAGGTGGCTAACAAAACACTCGTTCGACCTATACTTGAGTATTGCTCATAAGTGTGGGATCCGTACCAGATCGGGTTGACAGAGGAGATAGAGAAGATCCAAAGAAGAGCGGCGCGTTACGTCACAGGGTTATTTGGTACTCGTGATAGCGTTACGGAGATGTTTAGCAAACTCAAGTGGCAGACTCTGCAAGAAAGGCGCTCTGCATCGCGGTGTAGCTTGCTCGCCAGGTTTCGAGAGGGTGCGTTTCTGCATGAGGTATCGAATATATTGCTTCCCCCTACTTATACCTCCAGAGGAGATCACGAATGTAAAATTAGAGAGATTCGAACGCGCACGGAGGCTTTCCGGCAGTCGTTCTTCCCGCGAATCATACGCGAGTGGAACAGGAAAGGGAGGTAATGACAGTGGCACGTAAAGTGCCCTCCGCCACACACCGCTGTGTGGCTTGCGGAGTGTAAATGTAGATGCAGATGTAGATGTAAACAGCCCTTTTCCATCAAGACTGGCGTCCGGCAGGGCGATGGCCCCTCCGCACTACTTTTCAGTGTCGTTTTAGACAAAGCCATCAAAGAATGGGAACGAGAACTGAAAAATCGAAACATCTGGAGGCTCATCAGGCTAGGGAAAGAAAAGGATAACATCGATGTCACATGCTTATTCTTCGCTGATGACCTCGCAGTCCTTTCTGGTGATGAACAAACAACAATCCATCAGAGTGAAGTCCTCAAACAATGAGCCGAGAAACCGAATTCATGGCTGCAAAAGACATCAAAACACAAAATTTAATCACAAACTATGGCACAGTAAACAAGGTTAACCACTTCAAGTACTTAGGAGAAATTATTGAGCCTAGGTATACAGAAAGATTAGCACAAAAACAAGGGAACTTAAAATCCGGAAAGCGTATGGGAAAGTTGCGAGCGTTTGCAATAGAAAATGCATAAACATCAACACAAAAGGTCGACACAACATGACTTCTATCAAACCGGGAACATTCTACAGCAGCGAGACTCTAAACCTTAATTACAAAGGAGACCCCGAAAACATCAAAAAGGCTGAAAGAAAAATCATCCGAAAACTCCTTGGCCCAAAACTCACAGACTAAGGATACCGTCTACAATCACACACAGTCACAGAAAAATATTCCAACATCGAAACCGATTTTCGCAAACGCAAACTGAAATTTTACGGACACGTCATAAGACTAGACGACAACCAACTAACGAAGAAAGTTTTAACATACTTACAGAAATTGAAAATGACAACAGTCTGGACAAAACAGGTCCGAATTGATCTAAAAAGGCCAAAATCTCATCGACAGGCATCGAAGTTCGAAATGTCTTCAGACATAAGGTCTAGAGCTGAGAAATTTGGTCACAAGACAAACCCAAGGTACCTAGAAGAAAGTGGTCAGATGAACGTCGAGCTAACCATAGCGGGTTGTGAAACAATCCTGGAAGAACAAGAAAAATAACAGCCACAGGTCATAATTGGTTTATGTGATCGTCTATGAGTCTAAACAATGTACACAAATAAATAATCACACATTATCTTGTACTGCCAATTCTTCATTCTTCGTACAGATCAAGATTGCAGATAAAAAGGAAGTATCTTACAGGTTTTGATGTGTGAGTTTGTGAATATCAAAATACATGACATAAATAGCCATATCTTTTGATTATATAGACTTATGAAGCTAACACTATGTGATCAAAAGTATCCGGACACATGGCTGAAAATAACTTACAATTTCATGCCGCTCTCCATAGGTAATGCTGGAATTAAATATGGTGTTGGCCCACCCTTAGCCTCGACAGCTTCCACTCTCGCAGGCATACGTTCAATCAGGTGCTGGAAGGTTGAAACTTCCTGGCAGATTAAAACTGTGTGCCGGACCGAGACTCGAACTCGGGACCTTTGCCTTTCGCGGGCAAGTGCTCTACCACTTTCCCGCGAAAGGCAAAGATCCCGAGTTCGATTCTCGGTCCGGCACACAGTTTTAATCTGCCAGGAAGTTTCATATCAGCGCACACTCCGCTGCAGAGTGAAAATCTCATTCAGGTGCTGGAAGGTTTCTTGGGGAATAGCAGCCTATTCTTCACGGAGTGCTAAACTGAGGAGAGACATCGATGTCGATAGGTGAGGCCTGGTACGAAGTCGGCGTTCCAAAACATCCAAAAGGTGTTATATAGGATTCAGGTCAGGACTCTGTGCAGGCGAGTCCATTACAAGAATGTCATTGTCGTGTAACCAATCGGCCACAGGCCGTGCATTATGAACAGGTGTTCGATCGTGTTGAAAGATGCAATCGCCATCCACGAATTGCTCTTCAACAATGGGAAGCAATAAGGTGCTTAAAACATCAGTGTAGGCCTGTGCTGTGATAGCGCCACGCAAGGCAACAAGGGGTGCAAGCCCCCTTCACGAAAAACACGACCACACCATAACTTCACCGCCTCCGAATTTTACTGATGGCACTATACACGCTGGCAGATGACGTACACCGGCCATTCGCCATACCCACACCCTGCCATCGGATCGCCACATTGTGTAACATGATTCGTCAGCACACAACGTTATTCCACTGTTCAATCATCCAATGTTTACGCCCGCTATACCTAGCGCGGCGTCGTTTGGCATTTACCAGCGTGATGTGTGGCTTATGAGCAGCCGCTCGACCATGAAATGCAAGTGCTCACCTCCCGCCTAACTGTCATAGTACTTGCAGTGGATCCTGATGCAGTTTGGCATACCTGTGTGATGGTCTGGATAGATGTCTGCCTATTACACATTACGACCCTCTTCAACTCTCGGCGGTCTCTGTCAGTCAACAGACGAGGTCGGCCTGTACGCTCTTGTGCTGCACGTGTCCCTTCACGTTTCCAGTTCACTATCACATCGGAAACAGTGGACCTAGGTATGTTTAGGAGCGTGGAAATCTCACGTACGGACGTATGACGCAAGTGACACCCAGTCATCTGACCACGTTCGAAGTCCGTGAGTTCCGCAGAGCGCCCCATTCTTCTCATTCTGCTCTCTCACGATGTCTAATGACTATTGAGGTCGCTGAATTGGAGTACCTGGCAGTAGGTGGTAGCACAATCCACCTAATATGAAAAATGTATGTTTTTGGGGGTGTCCAGATACTTCTGTTCACGTGAAACGTCCCCTTTGAACAATTATACTAGACTGGGCTTAAACTGACACACAATATTTTTAGCGCAACGCAATCTGACTTTCAGAAATCCCTACAAAAGAATGGCCCTGACTAACATTAACCTATGCATTTCACAAATCGCTTACCTCACAAAAATCTTGATTACTCGAACTACTGCAATACAGCGAGCGCCACTACTGCCAGCTAAATAAAAGATTCGAACTACGGAAGGCACTAACTACTGATAGGCATAGTTAGCAAATGAAAGATTTTAATAGAGAACAAACAATGTATTTACCTTAATAGTCATAATATATATAGCAGTTCATGACAAATTACAAAACTCCGCCATCTCTCTCCCCACATCCACCACTGCTGGCGGCTCACCTCCAACTGCGCAACGCTACGCGCTGTTCACATCCAGCTGCCGCTGCCCAACACTACAATGCAAACTAGACACAGACTGCACACAGCACAGCCAGTGATTCTCACACAGAGCGCTACGTGGCGTTACGAATAAGAAAACCAAAACAGCCTACTTACATACGTAAGGTATATACATTCCATCACGAAGGAACTATACACCTTAGTATGTCTCGATACGTGTACCTGTTCCTGAGAGAAAGTTATCGTAATAGACGGACGGACAGACAGTTGGATAACAAATGACAAAAAAAATATTTTTTACTGAGTATAATCACAAATCCACATTTTTCGAATTTTTTCCTTTACTTGTACTACAAAACCTTGCTTCTTGCCAAATGTAGGTAAACGTGAAGTACCCTATAGATTTTGATGAGTGAGTTTATGAGTATCAAAATATGTGACATAAATGGCCGTATCTTGTGGTTACATTTCTCTGGAGGCCTCGATTTTTACACATCCAAGTGACCGTAGACCTCAGTATGTGGCTTAAATTTCAACTCTGTAAGTCCACTAGCTCCTCAGGAAAAGGTTTTTTAACAGTCAGATCGACAGGCAGACGGTATCCTATAAGGGTTCCGTTTTTACCGACTGAGTTACAGAATCCTAAAAAACGTGAATATTTACCAAAATAGTTAATAAAACATTGAAATAGCGGCAGCATGGTGAAGGTAACTTAGACATTGTTGTATAACTTTTTTATTTAATTTTTTATATTTCTTAGCAATAAAACAGCGTAAAGTAGTATTTACCATAACAAAATATCACTCTTTGAGCAAACTATCCAACTGAGGAAAAAACTGAGAAAATCGTTAGAGAGCTGAGGAAATTTACATCCAACATGATGTACAATAGATACATATAGCATAAAATTAATAGTTTTTAATTATGTTCCAGAAGACGGAAGCATATGAACTTGACTCACGACAATATGAGAGCTTAAATAACCGGCAGCCATCTTGGTAAAGTCAACGACCCTTCGGGTGCCACAGACGACTGTCGTTCGCCGGAGTGGGAGAGTGAAGTATGTGTATATGAGTGACGAGTAGGTCACGACTCGAGAGTGCCCGAAACTTTTTTAAGTGTTGAATCGGCGACTTGTGATATTCGCGTGTGTCGATAGCAAATACTTTCAAATAGTTCAGCTTGTTATTTCAAAATAATTTACAGAGAATTGTATCTTACAGGCGTTTCCGATCAGATTTGAATTTCGGATCGTAATTCTCGTTCAGTTCCATGGCTTTATTTTCCTGTGTTACGCGGTAGGCCGGTGGAGTAAACCTTTTGCCGACTATATGTGTTTGTGGTGCATGTTATAGTTATTCTAGTTTCCTTCTCATCTTCCGCGTGATGTTAATGTGAATGTGAAATGCGTGTGTGATTTCTTAACACTAAGTCATACCTTATTTTTATGAGACCCTTATGATTTACAAGCTCATCAGTCAAGGAATGTGATTATTTGTTGCACCTGTATGATTATTTAAGACGGGCACCAGCAACCATTATGTTTTTATACAAATATCTAGTGCTTTTCTAATTGTCTATAGTAAAATACGTGTTCAGTACGAGTTAATTTCAAGCTTACTGTTACTGCTGGTAACTGGTCCAACACAGCCCAATCTTTGTTCCCTAGGATACATCCTACAGCGTTTACCCTTGAACAAATATACACAGGCCCATTCATTTATTTGCTAATTAGGTATAGATTTATTTGGTAAATTAATCAATCCAGAAATAGACTGGATCGTTTAATCTAATACCTTCAAATAAAATATTCGATCGGACCCTAATTATATATCTCTATCGACTGAGTAAATTCCATAAAGTAAAACTAAATTTTGTTTGGATAGCTGGCTAGTATCGCTATTCTCTGTAGATATCTTCAACCTGCAACTAATACTGTTACTCCTCAGAGTCAGAGACAACTCAGAAACTTTTCTGCAATAGTTAGCGAGTGATCTGAACTTGAAATTTTAATTGATTCGCAAATGTTGAAATTAATTTGAAATGTACGCTGAATGAATTTTGATTTATTTTCCGTGCTTTTAACGGAGATCCATATGATAATGTGAGATACTGCTCTGGTTTGCTTTAAGTTCTTGCACAGTCGTAATTTAATTCAGAAGTAAATAATTAATAAGCTGATACAGTATTAAAGAAACGGTAAGTAAAGTCAGCTTTTTATTAAATCGTAAAATACTGTGACCTATGAACATTGTTTTTCACTGTAAATTACCGCTTGCATATATTTTTGAACTGTGAGACTCGATTTAAAGCGTAAATGCGACAATAGCATTTGGTTGGCCCTAGACTTTAGCGTAGCCAAATCTTGGGAAGCAACCACGTATTCAGAAACCCTATGAACAGTTTCTTCCGGATTAATTCCAATTTATAAATTTGTGCAGGTGCACATGGGGCTCAAGAACGAAACACGACAATGTTACCTTGGAACAGCAGTTCGCTTTAAAAGCAAAAAGCAGTACCGCCCCAAGCCATTTCATCTTCAGTGAACAATGTGGCTATTAGTTTATTGGTGTATTGACTATGTAGCACATATCTAAGTTTCCTGTGGAATTGGTCATCATCTAAATCGTCGTCCAGGAGAAGTTTTCCAAGCAGATATTCTGCTTACTGTCTCCATTCTTGGGTAATCGAGCCATCTTCACTTTCCATTGTGAATAGAATGACTGAAAATCTGATTTACTCTTTAGTATTTAGTACAATTTGCCCTGCACACCGACCTTTAGCTGGTTTCTCAAGTAGCTTTCTCACTGCACCTATTTGTGGTGGTCAAGTAATTCTCAGAACTGGAATTTAACATTTCTGTATTATGCCAGTTGCAACACTTCGATGGTTGCAATTGGGGACCTCAGATAATCCATTCTAGCTCGCCTTGTACTTCGTCTAATGTCCGACATCTCAGATCACCACGTGATGACAGTGTTGGAGATATATTCGAGTTGCCCCTTTTGTGTTATTTCTTGTAGTGCCTGTCCTGAAGTGTATGTTGACTGGTATTCTACTGACATGGGGTACTATTTCGCGTAGCTTGTTCCATTTTGCTTTCTTAAAATTAAATATTTCTGTGTAATCAGGTTTTTATTCGTGTTATTTCTATTGTTAATTGCGAAAGTAATTATTTGCAATCATTGCCTGTCAATCCAGAATGGACTGCCTACTCAGAAATTTTATAGGATCTCTCATTAAGAGCGATACATTTCATAATTTAAAAAAAGTAGATAATAAAATTCTTAACATATCAAAGTATATTGTGCTTTATTCTGAAGCTTAGACATTTCAGTTATGTTCTGAACAAAATATAGTTCAAATGTCCAACACAGCTTTGAACACACTGACGCATACGAGGACTCCAGTCGTTAATCACTTTGTCCATCATTAGTAGCATTATGTTTGCAATAGCCTGGCGAATGTTCGCCTCCGAATATTCCAAAGCCTGTGACGTGGGCTTTGATGTAGCCTGTAGCCTCAAAGAAAAAAATCCATGGTTGTTAAATCATAAGACCGTTGCGGGCAAATCACAAATCCACGTCTTGAGATGATCCGTCGCCAGATGTCTCCCTCAACTAATCGAGAGTAGCATCAGCTACGTATCACATAGCACCATCCTGCTGGATCCACATGTTTTCAGTATCTATGGTCTCAAGTTCTGGCCCCAGAAATTCGCGTAACATGGATCTGTAATGGTTGCCATTGACGGAAACCTTTCTTCTCTCATCATTTCGATAGAGAAAGGTCCAATGAAACCGCCATTCCATAAACCGCACCACACAGTGAGTTTTTCTGAATACAGTGGCACCTCATGGACCACTTGTGGATACTTCTCGCTCTAATAACGACAATTTTGGATATTGACGAAGCCATTAAAACAAAACTGTACCTTTTCTGAGAAGATGATTTCCAGCTGTCCTATCAGTGAACTGACGAAGCAGCCTGTTGTCGTTTGGCTTCCGCTCTTGAGTCAGTACAACTCTGTATGGATACAGGCCCAAATCCTTTCGCAAGATTCGCAAAGCGTATGTCTCAGATAACCGCAACTTTTGAGACCGTTTTGAAACTAATACATTTGGCTCTTCCTCAATACTCGTCGCTACTGATGTGATATTGTCAAAACATGGCTCTAAGCACTATGGGACTTAACATCTGAGGTCATCAGTCCCCTAGAACTACTTAAACCTAACTAACCAAAGGACATCACACACATCCATGCGCGAGGCAGGATTCGAACCTGCGACCGTAGCAGCAGCGCGGTTCCGGACTGAAGGGCCTAGCACCGCTCGGTCACAGCAGCCGGCTGCGATATTGTCCTTATTTCGCGCTTCATGTTGTCGTCTTGATAGTTTCTGGTCGTGTAGAGCGAATTTGCGCTCAATCTTGGCCACAGTGAGCCGTATAACCTGGATAGAGAAACAGTGAGAGCGACCTAGTTCTCTGATGAACAAACGATGAGCACTCACAACTGCGATGCCATATCGGTAAAAACTTTTCAATGATTTCTAAACTTACAGGAAGCATGAGTCTCTGCATGATGAAACTGCAAATTGTACTGGATATTTTCACCTCTGGGTGCACTTATACAGGGTGTAGAAAAAAATGTGTCACGAAATTTTAACCATGGGTAGCTGCTGCCAGCAGGAACCAAAATTACTAATATTGTGTAGGTCGACAACACACCACTTTTAAACTACGGAAACTTGGCGCCACGCGCTTCGATTGGCCGTGGGATTGCCCTGTTGCCGTTCGTAGGTTGACGGGCAGCGCTATGATTGTAGGAGTGCGTGGCGCCATGTTTCCGTAGTTTAAAAATTAACATTAGTAATTTTGGTTCCTACTAGCAGCAGCTATCCAGTGTTAAAATTTCGTGAGACAATTTTTCTCCACCCTGTATATATTAGAAACTGGAAATTACAATCTAAAAAAGTATCACTAATAACCGTCCAATGGGCGACCCTGTGTATAAAATGCACCAACCGCAAATAATATTGTCGTGCACAGACAGTTCCATTCTTGTTTTACAATAGCAAGCTCCTACCCATTCCTGCATTATTGTTTAGCTAGTACAGTGAGAAGTTGTGTTCTCATAGGTTCACGTGAAGTACAGTAATTTAAAATAAACGCGAGTGTGTCATCATAGTGTACAAAGTTCCCTCCGCCACACACCGTTGGGTGGCTTGCGGAGTATCAATGTAGATGTAGAAAGTACGCCACGCGCCCGATCATGTAAAAAAATTTTCCTTCACTTTTATTTCATTCCTTTTTAATCGAATCAAAAGATAACACGTAACAAGCGGGTATATTACTGTGCAGTGCGAGATCAAAGCTGACAGATAATGAGCTTTTTTGCTTACTCAATGATAATCCAGAGTTCAACTCTGTACCAGACAATGAAAACGATGACGACTCTGAAGAAGGAGAAGAGGAATTTATCACACGAAATGACCACGATTCAGACTCTGATCAAGTCCACGATTCAGATAATGACTGTGAAGAGCCACTCTCCACTGGTGGAGACGAAACATCTAAATGGAATAAAATGTATCCTAAAGTGGCTTTGAAAACGAAAAGAAAGAATATTGTGAAAATATTCCCTGGTCCTACACGTGTTGCCAGAGGGTTCACAAGTGAAACAGAGGTTTTCTGGACAATACTTACCCCAGAAATGATTGATGAAAATGTAAAATACACGATCATATATATTCAATCTAAGAAAGAATGTGTACAGCATTCCAGAGAAAGGGACGCTAAGGAAACTAAAAGTTCTGAAATAATGCCATTGTTGGGATTTCCGTATCTCATCGAGACTAAGAAAGCAAACCATACAAATGTCACTAAACTGTGGACAACGGATGGTACTGACATGGAGATTACGAGAGCTGTGATGAGCTACAGAAGATTTCTGTTCCTTTTACGATGTATCCGTTTTGACGACAAGAGTACAAGGCAAGAAGGAAGAGTAACTGATAAACTTGCTGCAATAAAGTAAATATTGGATGCCTTTGTGGTGAATTGTGAAAACGCTTATAGTTAGGCCAATTTGTGACCGTAGACGAAAAGTTGCAAGCTTTCCGGGATGGCTGTTCTTTTGTTCAGTATATTCCGAACAAACCGGTGAAGTACGGAATAAAGATTTTTGCTTTAGCAGATTCTAAAACGTTTTTCACTAGTAATAGTGAAGTATATTGTGGAAAACAACCTAAAGTATCATAGACGTTTCTAATCTCCCTTTGATATTGTAGGAAAGCTAGTTACTCACACTGAAAGCTCAGGAAGAAACGTTACAATGGACAAGTGGTACAATAGCTGTTCCTTACCCAACTCCCTTTTGAAAAAGCGACTAACATGCATCGGCACAGTGAGAAAAAATAAATGCGAGATCCCACAAGAATTTTTGCCTGGGAAATATAGTCCTATCCATTCCTCTTTATTTGGTTTTCGTAATGATATGACGCTAGTTTCGTATGTGTAGAAACAAAACACGGCAGTTACATTACTTACTACTAAGCACGATTTTGAAATCACTGACGAAGTTACAGATAAACCAGAGATAGTTTTGGATTACAATATAACAAAGGGAGCAGTCGACACAGTCGATCAAATGGGAGGTGTGTATTCTGTCGAACGGGTGACAAGAAGATGCCCATTGGTTATACTCTGTGCTCTAATGGATACAGCAGGAATCAATGATCAAATAATTTTTCATGCAGATGAGGCATATCCAAAAAAGAAAAGAATAATTTTCTTGAAAGATTTAGCACTGTCTCTTATGAAGCCTCAACTAGCGGAAAGGGCTAATATTTCTTGACTGCCTTCCGACATTGCAACTTTCCTCGTGAAATACAAAAATCGACGTGATGAAAGAACTGAGGAGCCTACCACCAAGAAAAGTGGTCGTTGTGTGACATGTGTACAAGCAAAACACACCTGCTACCATAGGTGTAGTTCATGCCATATCTTTGTTTGCAAGGGATATATAAAAACAGTGCATACATGTGCGAAGTGTAAAGCATTTCCCGAAAATGCAAGACAATTAACTATGTAGATAGAAGGAACTTTGTGATGACTGATACTTCATTATCTAAAGCCTTTGTCATTTTATATTGCAACGAAGGAGTGTTTTTGTTCCGTATGTGCTTAAAAAAGTGTTGGAGTAAATTGATATGTCAGCTGCGACAATAGAATGATATGAAATTTTTTTGTTTGTTGAATCAAATTGTAAATTAGCAATGTAATATAAGTCTCTTGTATTGTTGTGAAAATAAATGAAAATTGAACTGTGATTTAGTTCACACATGTTTCCCTTGGTAGCATAATGACAGCTTTTGACTACATGTGTACAAAGTGCGCCGCGCGCCCGCTCGTGTTACGAAAATCGGTGCACCTGCTGGAGGGTTAATGAAAGGCCGAATATTTACGACCTGTGAAATCCCCCGTAGCTGTACTCTTAATACCCACTGCAAATCTGCCGTCTTGGACCCTCTGTCCAGTCACATAGTCAATCCACCAGAGACCGCATTTGCGACCTAACAATCCACTGCTACGGAATGACGCTGCCATCACGACTTCCCGCATACCTGCACTCATATAACTGTAAACAATGTCGGAAAACAACTGCAAACTGGGACATTTTGAAATACTCGTATATTCAACTGAATTACTGTCTCTGTTATACAGCCAATAAAAAAGCGTCCTGACGTTGAGGAGATTATCAAAACGACAGTATTAGTTGCAGGTTGAACGGTATCTATGGACAACAGCGATGCAAACTAGCTATTGAAATAAAATTTATGTCAACGTTATGGAATTTACTCAGCTGATAGAGATATATTCAGTAGATTTAGGATCCCCATCGAATATTTTATTTAAAATTAATAGATTAAACGATCCAGTGATGCAACTGCAGGATTAGTATTGGCGTTAATTCAAAATAACTCCAGCACCACGTAGTTACGTCACTCAGTAGTAAATAATTTGAACTGTAAGCAGAGGATAAACCCTATCAATAAATAGTGCACATTCTAAATACTAGTTCTGTGGTGGTGGGGCAGGCTGAAAATATATGACTCACAGCTAAAATCTATTATAAATCAAACAGCCATTCTCTTTCTAGGTTGATTAATTTACCAAATTAGCTGGGCCGACGTTCGATTTTAACGTTTTTATGTTTATTTTAATGTCAGCTAGTTATTTAGTCAGTTAGTCAATTAGATTTTTGCTGTCCTTTTTGCCTTTTGCCATTTGCCCTTTATTCTCTTTGGCCCTTTAGCCTTTTGCCTTTTTTTACCTTTTTCTCTTTTTGGTCCATTTTGCTTTTTGCCCTTTTTGTTGTCCATTTACATTAACATCCATTTAACTGATCTTCATTTCAAGTTTAATTAGTATATCTTCGTTTCGAGTTAAGTTTTTTTAGCGATTGATTTTTCCGATCGCTGGATTGCGTGTTGCGAATAACCACACCGTTATTTTTATTAAGAAAAAGTTGAGTTTTTGTGGAGGCAACGAAGCGTAGGAGTCCAATATTTTTTTATTAAGGAAAGTCTTTGTGGAACTCCAGAGATTAAAGATTTTAATCCTTGAGTATCTTAAACAAACAAAACAACAAATAAAAATTAAATCCTTCTTCGGTAAATTCGTCCACCATTGTGTTCTTTTACAACTTCTTCTTGTGGAAATCGTTCCTTATAATATTTATCAATATCTGTTTCACTTTGTTTGCTAGAATCCGAATCGTTTTCTTCCAAATAACATTTGTTAATTGCTTTAAGAATCTTTTTCATATATATGTTTCTATTTCGTTTATCTCAATCTTATAATTCTACAAAAGCATCCTTTTCCTTGTCATAAACTGCAATTTTTGCACAACCATTTGTAGGTAAAACTAAATCCAAAAATTCTATTTGTTATTCTTCGTTTAACGAACTATTTAATTTTTATCGCATATCTCGGTAATAGATTTTATTCTTAAAAAACAGACCTCTAATTTTAGCGTTTGTCTTCTTCCATTTATTACTACAAATTTTAATAAGATTAAAATAAAAAATGCTTTGTTTTTCAGCTATGGGGAACCCCGAGTCACTAGTTTATTGGTGCTGTTTTATTTTTCTGGATAGTTCCTTTTATGTAATGTTAGAGAACTGGGGATTACCACAACAAAAAACCTAGATTTGAGTAATTTATTTTGGGTTGGAGTTATATATTTTCTTATTTTCTGACCTTAATTTTCTACAGTCTCTACAAATTGATAGTATCTTTCCATGATTTGTTGCAAAACAATCTAAGTTACATAAACAATCTAAGTTACATAAATTGCATATTTTTTATCTATCCTCATTGTTGTTGATGTCCATACCCTTTTGTGCATTTTGTGGGTTATTCTGTTGTTTGTTGTCCATATCAGTCTGCATTTCTTCCATACTATTCTGGGTGGTAGTCATTTTAATAGAATATCTACTCATACGATCATTATTTAAACATTTCTTACAAATTGATCTAGGTTTTTAATTTCTTTCCATATTCTGTTACACTTTTTACTGTGTCACATTTAGTGCACTTTTCTAGTATCTCCCCCATATCGTCTGTACTGTTCAATATGTCGTTCTTAATTTTTTATCTATTATCTCGAACCTTATTTATACAATTTTTACGAATCGATCTTGGTTTATCTAACTTTATCCCATATTCTGTAGTGTTTTTCCCCACAGAACATTTAGTACATTTCTTTACAGGCTGCTCTATATTCTCCATTTCACACATATAAAAATATATAAGCTGTTGCTCTTTTTCTGTTGTCCTCATTCTTTTCATCAATCTCCATTTACTCATTTTCATCATTCACCTATGTTGTCTATTGTTTGTTGTCCATTCAATTTTTATTTACGTCGATTTTTCATTCACTGACATTCGTTCACCTATGTTGTGCTTCTTTTCCATTCAATTTTTGTTTACTTCGATTTTTCATTCGCTTACATTCATTCACCTGTGTTGTCTTTTTTCGTTGTCCATTCAATTTCTGTTTACTTCGATTTAGTTAGAATTAAAGATGCAACATTATTAATAAAAAACATAAAATTTAATTGTTTTCGAAAATTAGTTGAAACTGGGTTGTTGAAAGTAACGTGAAGTGATTTTCTTAACTATATAAACGTTTAAATAGATATGGGGAGAAAATTTGTATCGAGCTCGATACTAAATTTAAAGTTATTTTGACAGAAATGTTTAATCTGAAGTAGCTTTTCGGGAGGCCTTTCGGGGCTCGTTGAGTCTTTTTTGAATTTTCATTTTGTGGGTGCGTCGGGATTGCTCGCAGAATTATCCATGGAAAATTATCTAACGGAAGATTGCCTAAGAGTACGCTCGACCTACCCACTTACTACTCGCCGCAGCTCAGATTTGATCGTATGCTTCTACAGAAATGTTAGTTCAGCGTGCATGAGTTGAAATTACAGTTGGTCGACACTGGAAAAGCAATCACGAATCTGTCGTCTACCCATGAGCTAAGGAGAAGCGGCTAGTTGAATTAATGTAATTAAAGTGAGTGAAACCCGTACTTCCATAATTTCCGTGAGGCTTGAAAAATTCAGCTCGGACCTAGCGTCCTATTTAGCTGTGTCAACGCTTACCGGATTTAACGCCATCCATCGAAGAGTGTGGGCAACTTCAGCCGCCGACCGACACTGCTCCCGGAGTCTCGTAGTCCGCGCCATTCGGGATCATCTGCCAGGACTGAAGTCTCAGCGCCAGCGCCAATTCTGTCCCACTTGGAGTTTCGTACCTGAATGTTTTTCGTACTTCCCTTCTCAGTGTCACTTAGCCCCTCCAAAGGATAACATGAAGCTTGTTTCACCCAATCAAAATCTTGCAGCTGCCAGTTCGCCAGTGAAACGGAAGAAACGAGAATATCCCGTTCCTTTCCATATGAAATTTACTGAGAGGAAAATCAGTTTTCAGTCCATGACTGGAAAAGTTTATTGTTTACTGAACTGTGTAACTCCAGTCTGTAGGGGCAATAACTACTTCGTGAGCACGGGAATGCAACCACCAGCGACATCTCGCAGCACAGCCATTGCGTGTCGAGGCGTGGCTGGAATCTGGTCCGTGCCAGGGTGACATTCTGAGGAACAGTCCGGGAAGAATAACTTCGACCTGAGAACTAGAGCCGCGTGTTGTGGTCTTCCGATTAGAGCGTGTTAAAGCAAGCACAACGCGTCGCCTGTGTTTTCAAAACGACTCCTACGTTTGTGAGTGACTTGTTCCCGGCCAAACAAAACGGGAAGGCATGTCTCGTCGTAACCTCTCGCACCGTCATGGTGCCGACTCGCCACACACGCCGTGAAAGTCGCTATGTTTCTGGAGGGTCAACCCCTCCAGCCTTTCAGGTGTAACCAACCTTTAGTGAAAAGCCAATAAAAAGGGATGCCCCACTGTTTTCGCCTTAGTTAAAAAGAACGAAAGTTTCTCCACACCCATACAAAAATCGAACAAAAGAACGAGGAACAATTTACTTTGTGGACTATAACAATTGCTCAACCACTGCCTCACAGAGATGTATCTAAACTACACGAAAAATGGGATGTTGTAAGAGCTTATTCATTCATTTCGTGCAATTGTTTGTCTCGTTTCTGATGCCTGTTCTCATTCTTTCTCTATCATGGTAGCGTAACCAGTCGATCCATTAATTGACAGACTCTAGTTGACCGACTTGCTTTATTACCAATTTACTTGTTAATGTGATGTCTTTTTAATAGCTGCGCCAATGCTATTGTGGTATGTCTCACTTTGTCCTGGACGGTTTGTCACTAACAGGCCAAGTTGTTGAATGATGTCTAAAACATTCTTGCTCCTATTAAACCAGAGTGTACTTTCTGCATTAATTTCAACTGTTATTAACAAGTTTTTACCGTGAACGTTGTTACCTGCTGCCCCGTTTTTTTTTTTCAGTAAGTGGTTCTAAGTGGCCAGAGGATTGTGTGAATATATTTTTAGGGACCCATTCGCTGTTTTAGTATCGAAATTCAGTAGAACCCAAATGTTCACTATACATTTCCGATATTTTATTGATTTGCTGATCCAGTAACATAACTCAAGTCTGCGACGTCACCTTATGTTTATTCCGCTGATTAACTGTAATCAGCATCCCATCCGAGCAAACTGAGATTTTACCTGATGTTGTTCGTACCGCAGCTAATATGGCAATGGCACGGCTCTGTTTAAAAAGAATAGCTCAATAATATCGTAGGAGCTAGCCACACATGTCTGCTTTCATACCCAACAGCTAACTCGCTGGAAATAATCACCTATAGCTGTGATTCAGCAGTCACACAGTCTATGCACTGGCTTAAATTGTTAAGTAGCAAAAGAAACAGAAATATTAAATAAAAGACAAATGAAGAATTAACAAAAAGTTTTATATTCCAACGTCAGTAATTGCTGTAGACAACATGAGAGAAATCTGTTCATTAATTCTTATTCAAGAAAGCATCCTTAAACAAACAGAAAGCTGTCCTACAATAACGAGTTGTAATGCAGACAGGAAGAAGACCTTCTAATATACACCACAGTTTTGTTGAAAGTGTTATGAGAATGGAAGCAGAATTCCCATGCTACATAATTATCAAGACATGCGAAAAACTAAGTCCATTTCGTAATCACAATACACGAAAATTCGTCAACCCAACATAATTGAGAGTTCAGTATCATAACTTACGTAACAACACATGAGAGCTAACGAGTAAAAACTCATAATCTGCCTATTCTTCACTTGTAAAGAAATCAGAATAAGACTTCTAGAATGGAGCACATTCAGTCCTTGTAAGAGTTAGGGTCCCTTCAAAAGTAGTGGCCGTCCACTGCCCAGAATCTGTGACCTACACGGTCAAACACCGCTGTTACCACAGGCAGGTCCGCCTTCTTTCAGAACTCGACAGAAAGTGTCCAGATGCGCTCCCTCGACCGCACCACTCAAAAAGTCTGTCTATCTCCACCTGACTCCAGCAATGTTCCGCCGCTGTCTATTTCCCCACCAAAAATACATCGTTCCTATGTTCTACATGCATGATTTTGACTCAGCTTTATCACTTTCTGCACTCAACTAATCTTTTACAACAATATTTAAATAAAGAAACATTATAAACCTCCAGTCACACTCAGATCAGTTACAATAAAAGGTTTGTTCATTAGCCAATAAGACAGCATTCTTCTGCAAGTGTAGGCAACGGTCTACCCGCAGTGAATACACCGGTTCCCGTCAGATCACCAAAGTTAAGCGCTGTCAGACGTGGCTGGCACTTGGATGGGTGACCATCCGGGACGCCATGCGCTGTTGCCGTTTTTCGGGATGCACTGAGCCTCGTGATGCCAATTGAGGAGCTACTCTACCGAATAGTTGCGGCTCCGCTCAAAGAATACCATAATAACGACCAGGAGAGTGGTGTGCTGACCCCACGCCCCTCCTATCCACATCCTCGTCGGAGGATGACACGGCAGTCGGATGGTCCCGGTAGGCCACTCGTGGCCTGAGGACGGAGTCTTCTGCAAGTGTGTGCACGTTAAATAACAACAAATTCTCGTTAAATACCACGTATTATTCAAACAATTATTTACAGGTGGCAATTATTAAACTATGAAGAAACGTAAATCAGTTACAAACTATGGTGTGCACACACTTTATTCAACATGTTAACACTACTCCAGGTATTCAGATTTACGTTATGACTTGTTTTATACCCCTGCCATCATTGGCGATGATGTGGTGCAGACGAATAGCGAAATTCTAAAGTGAAGGAACACCGATGCTGTCGATGACCTCCTGAATGACTGTTTTCAGCTAAGCAATGGTTTTGGGGTTATTGCTGTAGACCTTGTTTTAATATAGCCCCACAAAAAGGAGTCGCATGTGTTCAAATCCGGAGAATATGGCGGCCAATCGAAGCTTATGTCATTGTACTCATAGACCCAGAATGCGATCCCCAAAGTGCTCCTCCAGCACATCAAACACTCTTGCATGAACCACATCTTGTCGAAATCATGGTCACTTTGGATAATAGGGATGAAATCATCTTCCAAAACCTTCACGCACTGTTCATTAGTCACCGTGCCGTCAAGGAATGTTGCACCGATTATCCCATGACGGGACACTGCACACCACACAGTCACCCGTTGAAAGTGAAGAGACTTGTCGATCGCGAAATGCGAATTCTCAGTCCCCCAAATGCGCCAATTTTGCTTATTGACTATCCGATCCAAATGAAAGTGGGCTTCGTCACTAAACCAAACAACAATACGCATACTAATTCGCATCATACCCCGCGGCCAACGTCCTAGCCCAAACCGTTCAAAAGTTATGACAATTTTATTTCATATATCTCGTAGTTCAATAATTGTGACCCTGTATATCAGCCTGATAGAAGCGTCTTTTAGTACCCTTTTCAATGGTGGTCTTGGCTAAAAAATATGTTTGACCACTTTTAAACCACCATGGGCTTTTATTATTAGTTTACCACTATGTAAATAAGTTAATGGAAAAATAGCAAACTGTACATTAAGTACACTACTAGCCATTAAAATTGCTACACCAAGAAGAAATGCAGATGATAAACGGGTATTCATTGGACAAATATGTTATACTAGAACTAACATGTGGTTACATTTTCACGCAATTTGGGTGCATAGATCCTGAGAAATAAGTACCCAGAACAACCACCTCTGGCCGTAATAACGGCCTTGATACGCCTGGGCATTGGGTCAAACAGAGCTTGGATGGCGTGTACACGTACAGCTGTCCATGCAGCTTCAACACGATACCACAGTTCATCAAGAGTAGTGACTGGCGTATTGTGACGAGCCAGTTTCTCGGCCACCATTGACCAGATGTTTTCAGTTGGTGAGATATCTGGAGAATGTGCTGGCCAGGGCAGCAGTCGAACATTTTCTGTATCCAGAAAGGCCCGTACAGGACCTGCAACATGCGACCGTGCATTATCCCGCTGAAATTTAGGGTTTCGCAGGGATCGAATGAAGGGTAGAGCCACGGGTCATAACACATCTGAAATGTAACGTCCACTGTTCAAAGTACCGTCAATGCGAACAAGAGGTGACTGAGATGTGTAACCAATGGCACCCCATACCATCACGCCGGGTGATACGCCAGTATGGCGATGACGAAGACACGCTTCCAACACGATGTCTCCAAACACGGATGCGACCATCATGATGCTGTAAACAGAACCTGGATTCATCCGAAAAAATGACGTTTTGCCATTCGTGCACCCAGGTTCGTCGTTGAGTGAATCATCGCAGGCGCTCCTGTCTGTGATGCAGCGTTAAGGCTAACCGCAGCCATGGTCTCCGGGCTGATAGTCCATGCTGCTGCAAACGTCATCGAACTGTTCGTGCAGATGGTTGTTGTCTTGCAAACGTCCCCATCTGTTGACTCAGGGATCGAGACGTGGCTGCACGATCCGTTACAGCGATGCGGATAAGATGCCTGTCATGTCGACTGCTAGTGATACGAGGCCGTTGGGATCCAGCACGGCGTTGCGTATTACCCTCCTGAACCCACCGATTCCATATTCTGCTAACAGTCATTGGATCTCAACCAACGCGAGCAGCAATGTCGTGAATCGATAAACCGCAATCGCAATAGGCTACAATCCGACCTTTATCAAACTCGGAAACGTGATGGTACGCATTTCTCCTCCTTACACGAGGCATCACAACAACGTTTCACCAGGCAACGCCAATCAACTGCTGTTTGTGTATGAGAAATCGGCTTGAAACTTTCCTCATGTCAGGTCGTTGTAGGTGTCGCCACCGGCGCCAACCTTGTGTGAATGTTCTGAAAAGCTAATCATTTGCATATCACACCATATTCTTCCTGTCGGTTAAATTTCGCGTTTGTAGCACGTCATCTTCGTGGTATAGCAATTTTAATGGCCAGTAGTGTAATTACACAAGTATGACTTGTTATGAGTTATTCATGCTGCATTCAGTTGCTGCGTTGTTCTGTTCTGACAAACATTTGCGTAATGAAAGGAATATAAAAAATAATAAATTAATAAATAAAACTGGTACAGACATGTAGCTTTCAAGTATGGTAGCTATAGTTTAATACCATCATCTGAGATCATTTCACTGGATGTGCCTCATTTTTCGGAGTTTGCTGATGTATTCATATTTGCTTTCTTATGTAACTGTGATTTATTATTAGAATTTTTAAAAGTTATAAAAAGCCATTTTTCAGATAGGTTGACACTCTATCAGTTGTAGTACCTCTCCTCCATTCACCACGTGAGCAACCGCCATCCAAATTCCCTTTTGTGAGATTAACGCATTTCCAGCCACACATTCTTTTCCTTTGTTCCTGGGCTCACCTGGAGCAGTGGTATGACGTTCTTGTCCCACGGACTTGCACTCAGCTAAGTAACCAATTTCACCGCTCCTCAGTAGCAACCCTAGGCGGCCGAATAATTCGCCTACATATTTGTAACATTACAAATCTGGGGCGAAACGCAAAAGTTGACCATAGCTCAGATGTGTCTCCTGGATATGCAACAGGTCAGCTCTCATTTCTTCTACCGTTTTCCTAAGTACTGCCATTGCAAAGGAATTTCTCTTTGGGTTAATCTGCAGAATCTTTAAATTCGTTGTGGTGATGTGTTTTAATATAGCACTGGCCGGGGAAGGGGTGTGGTGGAAGTAGGCACTCAAATTCAGTTCGTCAATGGGTTTGAACGAGGTCCTCGTACACATTGTGTGGATCCAAAGGTACCGATTTTTCTAAGTAGATTTGACGTAGAACGTCATATAAGTCTTTAACATCTTTGGGCAAATTATTTACCTTCAGAATTAGTTTATCTGCTGCCTCTGTTCTGAGTAAGGTAATTGATTGCTCACTTTCATGCCCTAGTCTTGTTGTGTAGGATTCTTTTGTCCCCTAGGTTTCTGAGTTTCGCTTTTAAGTCTATAATCCGAGTCGGATTCACTGTTTATAAATATTGCCCAGTGTCTGTATTTGTTAGCGTGGTCACGTTCTTTCGTGTATTTGGCTATTTCGCTTTATTCTTATTCATTTCGTTGTAAGATACATCCACGATGATCATCGATAGACTGTTTATTGAGCCATATAGTGCATCTACATCTACATGGATACTCTGCAAATCACATTCACGTGCCTGGCAGAGGGTTCATCGAACCACCTTCATAATTCTCTATAGTTCCAATCTCGTATAGCGCGCCGAAAGAATAAACACCTATATCGTTCCGTACGAGCTCTGATTTCCCTTATTTTATCGTGGTGATCGTTCCTTCCTATGTAGGTCGGTGTCAACAAAATATTTTCGCATTCGGAGGAGAAAGTTGGTGATTAGAATTACGTGAGAAGATTCCGTCGCAACGAAAAACACCTTTGTTTTAATGATATCCAGCCCAAATCCTGTACCATTTCTGTGATACTCTCTCCCATATTTCGCGATAATACAAAACGCGCTGCCTTTCTTTGAACTTTTTCGATGTACTCCGTCAGTCCTATCTGGTAAGGATCCCACACGGCGCAGCAGTATTCTAAAAGAGGACGGACAAGCATAGTGTAGGCAGTCTCCTTAGTAGACCTGTTACATTTTCCAAGTGTCCCGCCAATAAAACGCAGTCTTTGGTTAGCCTTCCCCACAACATTTTCTATGTGTTCTTTCCAATTTAAGTTGTTCGTAATTGTAATACCTAGGTATTTAGTTGAATTTACGGCTATTAGATTAGACTGGTTTATTGTGTAACCGAGGTTTAATAAGTTCCTTTTAGCACTAATGTGGATAACCTCACACTTTTCGTTATTTATGGTCAACTGCTACTTTTCACACCATTCAGATATCTTTTCTAAGTCGTTTTGCAGTTTATTTTGATCTTCTGATACTTTATTAGTCGATAAATGACAGCTTCATCTGCAAACAACCGAAGACGGCTGCTCATATTGTCTCCAAAATCGTTTATATAGATAAGTAACAGCAAAGGACCTATAACACTACCTTGGGGAATGCCAGAAATCACTTCTGTTTTACTCGATGACTTTCCGTCAATTACTACGAACTGTGACCTCTCTGACATGAAATCACAAATCCAGTCACGTAACTGAGACGATATTCCATAAGCACGCAATTTCACTAAGAGCGGCTTGTGTGGTACAGGGTCAAGAGCCTTCCACAAATCCAAAAATACGGAATCGATCTGAAATACCTTGTCAATAGCACTTAACAAATCATGTGAATAAAGAGCTAGTTGTGTTTCACAGGAACGATCTTTCCTAAACTCATGTTGAGTGTGTGTCAATAGACCGTTTTCTTCGAGGTAATTCATAATGTTCGAACACAATGTATGTTCCAAAATCTTGCTGCATATCGACGTTAACGATATGGGTCTGTAATTTAGTGGATTACTCCTACCACCTTTCTTGAATATTGGTGTAACCTGTGCAACTTCCCAGTCTTTGGGTAGTGATCTTTCGCCGAGCGAACGGTTGTATATAATTGTTAAATATGGAGCTAATGCATCAGTATACTCCGAAAGGAACCTAACTGGTATACAGTTTGGACAAGAAGACTTGCTTTTATTAAGTGATTTAAGTTGCTTCACTACTTCGAGGATATTTACTTCTACGTTTCTCATTTTGCCAGCTGTTCTCAGTTCGAATTCTGGAATTCTTTTGTGAATGCATTTCGGAAGGCTGTGTTTAGTAACTCTGCTTTGACAGCACTGTCTTCCATAGTATATCCATTGCTATTCCGCAGAGAAGGCATTGATTGTTTCTTGCCGCTAACATACTTCACATTCGACCAGAATCTCTTTGGATTTTCTTCCAGGTTTCGAGACAAAGTTTCGTTTTGGAAACTGTTATAGCCATCTCGCATTGAAGTCCGCGCTAAATTTAGAGCTTCTGTAAAAGATCGCCAATCTTGGGGATTTTGCATCTGTTGATGTTTGGCATGTTTGTTTCGTTGTTTCTGCAACGGTGTTCTAACCCGTTTTGTGTACCAAGGAGGATCAGCTCCGTCTTTTGTTAATTTAGTTGGTATAATCTCTCAATTGCTGCCGGTAGCATTTCTTTGAATTGCGTGTAGGTTGTGAACTGTTACCGTACGTTTTTCCTCTTATTGAAATTTCTTAATTTTAACATGTTTATCTCTTTAGCCAGTGTCACAAATTTTTGTAACAGAGGCTGTTTAATGTATGTTATTTTTTGTCGTTGTTGGTATGTGAGATTGCATGCGTTCGGATCTGTGTTCGTATCAAATTTATCCATGGTATTTTGTATGGTCAGATCTCGATTGGAGACTGTCTGATCACCCTTATTCAATATTTCGTCTTCCAGCTCTTCAGTTTTCAGCATGACGTTTTGATGCGTTCTCACAAGCTTAAGGATTTTTTAAGGAAAAGATTGTCTGGAGAGGAATGACACTGTACAGTAATCGTTTCATTTACCGGGCAAATTCCTAAGGACTGTCGTCATATTAATCACTTTGGACGCAAGTAATGTGAAGACTCGATTTTAGTTAAAGTGATTATACTCTCAAATATGTTGATATAATCGTATTCACTCTCCATGGTATATTCTAGCAAACTGCCATTGCAGAAAATTTGAGGCTCCAACTGAGTATGTTTTGCATTCATTCTTTTGGTAAACAGGTTGAACGAAAGTGCCACGTATCTAGTGTTGCACGTCATAATATTTCGTTGTGTGGTTAAGATGGGGACATTTAAACATCCCAGAACAGAGACACAGTCTTTATTTTAAGCGTCTGAAATCCTACATACACCTTTCGTCTTTCCAGTAGTACGTTCTTAAGTTGCAGAATTACTTTAATAGCTTGATAGAATTTGTCTTTTTAGATGACATCTTTTTGAAGCGGAGTTTCATCTCCCCCAAGAACTCAAATTTCTCTACTTTGTCTTCTGCGTTCAGTCCTAAAAGTTTTCTAATATTTCTTCATCTGTTGTTTCTTTTCATATGTCATTGTATTGTATTGTATGTTAACTGGGGACCTAGAAACGGTGGAGAGGCACCGTCCCCGCCGCAGCCGCAGTGGTCCACAACCCCACGACGACTACCGCAGTCCACTTCATCCCTACGCCGCCCCACACCGAACCCAGGGTTATTGTGCGGTTCGGCACCTGGTGGATCCCCCTCCCCCCTCCCCCAGGGAACGTCTCACACCAGACGAGTGTAACCCCTATGTTTGCATGGTAGAGTAATGGTGGTGTACGCGTACGTGGAGAACTTGTATGCCCAGCAATCGCCGTCATAGTGTAACTGAGGTGGAATAATGGGAACCAGCCCACATTCGCCGAGGCAGACGGAAAACCGCCTAAAAACCATCCACAGACTGGCCGGTTAACCGGACCTCGACACAAATCTGCCGGGCGGATTCGTGCCGGGGACCAGGCGCTCCTTCCCGCCGGGAATTCATATGTCATACATTTGCCGACCACATCTGCATCATCACGTATAGTAACACATCGACTTTGCTGCTGTCACACCTAGGGCCTTGTTCAGAATTGTTAAAGCCTATACACTGGCGTAAATTCACTCCTAAATTTAGTATAGATTATATGATTACTTAAGTGCCTCAAATAAATCGTATGTACCATTTTTTAGTCCCAATTGACAACCCATATTTCTCTGTGGTGATTATCAATTTTGTTTAATATAGTTAAGTTTAGAAATTTCAATTTCCAAGTTACAATAGTGTCAGAATCTTAAAGTTCCTACTAAAAATCCATTGACACATTATAATGAGATCTGTACAACAAATAAAGCAATGTTTTGGGAAAACTTGAATGTACATTACTGAGCTGCTGAAACAGTTACTTTTGCTCTTCGTCTAACTGCTATTCTTGGAAGAAACGAATCACCCTTTGACACATTTCGCATATTTCTATTTAATAATCTATTATGGAATAATTTTCTGCGGTAACACGTCATCTAGAAAAAGTACTGATTGCACAAAAGCGAGCAGTAAGAATAATATGTGTTCCTCGCCTGCGGTTGTCAAGGAGTTAGGCATTTTTAGTGCGCCATCACAACAGAGAGATTCACTAATGAAATTCCCCCTTAACAGTCCATCACAATTTGAGAAGAGTGGTGATAGTTACACGTACAACAACAGAAGAAAGAAATTACCTTTATCAACCGTAACTGAAACTATCAGTGGCTCAGAAAGGAGTTCAAAATTCTTAATCATCTGCCCAATAACATAAAATGTATGATAGATAGCAAAGTAAGTTTAATCTTAAATTATTTCTCCTAGACAACTCCTTCTGTTGCATGGACGAATTTCTTACTCAAAAACTGGTAACCTGTAAAATGAAACTAGTTTATTAGAGTCCATGATAAGAACTAATACAGCCATTAATGTTAACACTAATCATGTGTGCATACCCTGCAATTTGTCTCGTTCCACATTGTTTCGCTAAAAGAATCGTTCAAATGATCTATGAAAATCTGGGGTACATGTAACTGACTAACTAGCTGAGGTACGAAGCTGCAGCCATTCGCCTCTTTCTTTTCTGAGGCGTCTCTTGTTATGGAGACCACTGTATTAACAATTATTTTATTTCTTAATGTTTTTCTGAGACTTTAGTCGCAAAATATCAGATATTAGCAGCCATATTTTTTTTTAAGGCATGGGTATTTTTGGATGTACAGCTGAAAGGGATGAACAATGAGGCAGTTTCAAATACAGCTTGCCAGGCGCCGACGATCTGAAGAGAAGAGAGTGCATATGCGGAACATTTTCAGAGAGGGAAACGTCTTCGGAAGCAGTCGCAATAAGCGATAGTAGCAGGTGGAAGCGCCGTAATTGGGTTTAATACTTTATGGGGGCGGGCTGCCCCCGCGAGAGGCGGGCCGCGAGCAGCCCACTAAAGATAGCGTTTTACCTCCGAATTGTCGGAAATGAAAAACAAAACGACTCGGGCGTAAAAGGAACGGCACTTAGGATTAAATATAGATAAAAGTAATACCCATGAAAGGGTTGTGAAGACGAACGGGAAGGGAATGAAATGGGCGAGGCAAAACGGGCCAGAAGAGGATATCGTAGCCTTATCTCCAGCCTCTCTTCTCTCGAATGGTGCAGGCAATAAATCTGGGCTGGTTTTATTTAGCCGAGGGTACAATGGGACTGCAGCCGTGCTTAACGGCGTGCGTCTTCTTCAGTACGTGCTGCGAAACGCTGTGACGTCTATATGACAAGTGTTTGACAATCCATTACACTTATCGCGTGTCTAAATGCAGACTTTCCCGGCTCATACTGCTGATAAGCTTTCCTGTTTCTAGGAGCGAGGCAGTGCTGAAACATCGCGACGTTTCGATGAGGTTAGTAGAGGTCATCTTCTGGAGTCGTGAAGATTCTGAGGGAGCAGACAGGTAGTTTGGAGTGGTAAGGTGTCAGACTATGAATAGGTAAAATTATTCTAAACCACGATATTTGCACAAATAATTTTACTAACCAAAATTAACTTGGTCTTCTCCAAAACACCAAAATATTTCAATATAGAATTTGTTAAAATAACTTTTTCTTTGAAAACAGATCGCTATATTTGTTAAATGAATAGAACAAGCATTAAACCAGGACACATGATAATACGTTGCTTCTTAACAAACCAGCTGGAGCTTTGAAACAGTTACAACAATCTTTACGTTACCTTGGATAAGAAAGGGTGCAGAACTGTGTGTGAAAGAGAGAAACACGATTAAAAATATCATTGAAATCGTTAAGACATCTATTTATACTTCGTTAAACTACACAAGGCTTCATATGGAAGAAACACTCAGAAAACATTTAAAAGGTTATAACAGAATGTGAATGAAAGGTAGTTGTGTTTTAAGTGCCATCTTCAGCTTTGGTACTCCCTGAACTATCACAATAACTTAGAGGAAAAAGTGTGGTCATTAAAGCCCCCAGCGGCGATAATAAATTAAAATTTTTTACGGAAATACGATGTGAAATGGGTTTTCCGACCTCCATCTAAAATTAGAGCACTTTTGAGTTCCGTTAAGGATGATCTTGGACTGCGTAAGGCGGGTGTATATCGTATTCCTTGTAGCTGCGGCATGGCATATATTGGTCAAACTATCAGGACCGTGGAGGACCGATGTACTGAGCATAAACGGCACACACGATTACAGCAGCCAAGTAGATCTGCTGTTGCCGAACATTGCTTGGTTACTGGTCACCCAATGTTATATAATAGCACCGAGATATTGGCATGCACGTCCAGCTATAGGGACAGTGTTATTAGGGAGGCAGTTGAGATTAAATTACCGAGCAACCTCGTTAACAGGGATGGAGGTTTCTGTTTAAACTCTGTTTGGAATCCGGCTCTCTCCCTTGTCAAAAAACAGAGGGACAGAGTCAATGCTACCTCACCTGCGAATTCATAGTCTCACTATCGATAGCTCTGACTTTGGTCATCTTTGGTGGCATTAGTGCTTAGTGTGTGTGTTATCTTTCCTGCTTCAGTCCGTGAACCGAGGTTTTAAATTTGCATGTACGCCGCCTGTCCGTTGCAGTTTGCCTTGAAAATGGCGGGGTGTTCTCCCGCCGAAATATCGGCGGTCGCTGAAAGTGTTACCTGGCTGAATTTCCGGAAGTTATTTGAAAAAAAAAATTAAAAATGTTAAACACGGCTCTCAATCCTTAGTAACCGATCCAGAGGAAGATAAGCTGTATACGGCAAATATCGGTAAAATGTCACCATTCACAATAACATTTAGACAACGTCCATAAAAAAGTATGCAAAACATTATCCACAGGAAGCAGGAAAAATGAACTTTCAGAGCGAATTTTCGGATGGGATTCAAAGCGACGACTGCAAGAAGCATAACATAAAGTTCTCACCAAATCATGTTCCAGACTTAATCCACTCAAGCCAAATTTCTTTTCGTGGCGCTCCACCACGTTAACAGCTAGGCCTGGACTGCAGGAAACGCATCGAAAGCGGAAAGGCGTTAAAGGTAACTTTCTGACTCCGACACAATATAAAATAATACACCGAGGTGACAAAGACATGGGATAGCAACATTCACATATACAGATGGCTTCAGTAACGAGTACACAAGGTATAAAAGAGCAGTACATAGGAGGAGCTGTCATTTTTACTCAGTTGATTCATGTAAAAAGGTTTCCTGCGTGATTATGTCCGCACGACATGAATTAACAGACTTTGAACGCGGAATGGTAACTGAAGCCAGATGCATGGGACATTCCTTTTCGGAGAGCGTTAGGGAATTCAGTATTTCGAAATCCACAGTGTCAACAGTGTGACGAGAATATCAAATTTCAACCATTACTTCTCACCACGGACAACGTAGTGGCCGTCGCCCTTACTTAAAGTGGCGTTTCCAAAGAGTTGCGAGTGCTAGTAGACAAGCAACACTGCGTGAAATAACCGCAGGAATCAATTTGGCAGGTATGATCTTTGTAAATCATCTTCGCTTTCTGCAAATAATACCTGATCATCTGAGAACGGTAGTATATACCTACGTCAATTTGTCTGTGTATATTGATTCTTCCTCGTGGATTTTGTCTCCATTCACACATCCTTTTCCAAGGTTTTCTTCCGTCAACCGTATCGAAAGCTTTCTTAAAATTAACAATTACCAGATATGATTCCAGACTGAACTCTTACCTTTTTCAGTTGGCGTGACCTGCCTTTCCGGAATCCATTCTGCTCCTCTCCAAAGAGTGGTTCACATGAAATGTTTGTCATTTTGATTTTATGATGCTGGAGACCATTTTATAAGCCGCGTTGAGTAAGCTCGTAAAAAGTAGTACTAATGCATATGCACTTATACAGGTGTTTGTTTTAACTTCTACATCTCTACATCTACGTAATTACCCCGCTATTCACAATAAAGTGCCTGGCAGAGGGTTCAATGAACCACCTTCAAGCTGTCTCTTTACCGTTCCACTCTCGAACGGCGCGTGAGAAAAACGAGCACTTAAATTTTTCTGTGCGAGCCCTGACTTCTGTTATTTTATCGTGATGATTACTTCTCCCTATGTATGTGGGTGCCAACAGAATAATTTCGCAATCGGAAGAGAAAACTGGTGATTGAAATTTCATGAGAGGATCGCGTCGCAACGAAAACCGCCTTTGTTTTAAAGATTGCCACTCGAATTCACGTATTATGTCTGTGTCACTATCTCCCCTATTTCGCGATAATACAAAACGACCTGCCCTTCTTTGTACTTTTTCGATGACATCCGTCAGTCCCACCTGATGCGGATCCCACATCGCACAGCAATACTCCATAATAGGGCGGACAAGCATCGTATAAGCAGTCTCTTTAATAGACCTGTTGCACCTTCTAAGTGTTCTGCCAATGAATCGCAATCTTTGGTTTGCTTTGCTCTACCCACAACATTATCTATGGGATCGCTCCAATTTAGGTTATTTGTAATTGTAATCCCTGAGTATTTAGTTAAATTGACAGCCTTCAGATTTGTGTGACTTATCGTGTAATCGAAATTTAGCGGATTTCTTTTATTACTCATGTGAATAACTTCACACCTTTCTTATTCAGGGTCAATTGCCACTTTTCGTACCATACAGATATCTTATCTACACTCCTGGAAATTGAAATAAGAACACCGTGAATTCATTGTCCCAGGAAGGGGAAACTTTATTGACACATTCCTGGGGTCAGATACATCACATGATCACACCGACAGAACCACAGGCACATAGACACAGGCAACAGAGCATGCACAATGTCGGCACTAGTACAGTGTATATCCACCTTTCGCAGCAATGCAGGCAGCTATTCTCCCATGGAGACGATCGTAAAGATGCTGGATGCAGTCCTGAGGAACGGCTTGCCATGCCATTTCCACCTGGCGCCTCAGTTGGACCAGCGTTCGTGCTGGACGTGCAGACCGCGTGAGACGACGCTTCATCCAGTCCCAAACATGCTCAATGGGGGACAGATCCGGAGATCTTGCTGGCCAGGGTAGTTGACTTACACCTTCTAGAGCACGTTGGGTGGCACGGGATACATGCGGACGTGCATTGTCCTGTTGGAACAGCAAGTTCCCTTGCCGGTCTAGGAATGGTAGAACGATGGGTTCGATGACGGTTTGGATGTACCGTGCACTATTCAGTGTCCCCTCGACGGTCACCAGTGGTGTACGGCCAGTGTAGGAGATCGCTCCCCACACCATGATGCCGGGTGTTGGCCCTGTGTGCCTCGGTCGTATGCAGTCCTGATTGTGGCGCTCACCTGCACGGCGCCAAACACGCATACGACCATCATTGGCACCAAGGCAGAAGCGACTCTCATCGCTGCAGACGACACGTCTCCATTCGTCCCTCCATTCACGCCTGTAGCGACACCACTGGAGGCGGGCTGCACGATGTTGGGGCGTGAGCGGAAGACGGCCTAACGGTGTGCGGGACCGTAGCCCAGCTTCATGGAGACGGTTTCGAATGGTCCTCACCGATACCCCAGGAGCAACAGTGTCCCTAATTTGCTGGGAAGTGGCGGTGCGGTCCCCTACGGCACTGCGTAGGATCCTACGGTCTTGGCGTGCATCCGTGCGTCGCTGCGGTCCGGTCCCAGGTCGACGGGCACGTGCACCTTCCGCCGACCACTGGCGACAACATCGATGTACTGTGGAGACCTCACGCCCCACGTGTTGAGCAATTCGGCGGTACGTCCACCCGGCCTCCCGCATGCCCACTATACGCCCTCGCTCAAAGTCCGTCAACTGCACATACGGTTCACGTCCACGCTGTCGCGGCATGCTACCAGTGTTAAAGACTGCGATGGAGCTCCGTATGCCACGGCAAACTGGCTGACACTGACGGCGGCGGTGCACAAATGCTGCGCAGCTAGCGCCATTCGACGGCCAACACCGCGGTTCCAGGTGTGTCCGCTGTGCCGTGCGTGTGATCATTGCTTGTACAGCCTTCTCGCAGTGTCCGGAGCAAGTATGGTGGGTCTGACACACCGGTGTCAATGTGTTCTTTTTTCCATTTCCAGGAGTGTATATCATTTTGCAATTCGTTTTGGTCATCTGATGACTTTACAGGACGGTAAATGACAGCATCATCTCCGAACAATTTAAGACGGCTACTCAGATTGTCTCCTATGTCGTCAATATAGATCAGGAGCAATAGACAGTCTATAACACTTCCTTCGGGAACGCCGGATATTACTTCTATTTTAGTCGATGACTTTCCGTGTATTACCACGAACTGTGGCCTTTCTGACAGGAAATCATGAAGCCAGTCGCACAACTGAAGCAATATTCCATAGGCACGCAGTTTGCTTAGAAGACTCTTGTGAGGAACGGTGTCTAAAGCCTTCTGGAAATCTAAAACTATGGAATCAATGTGACATCCCCTCTCGATAGCACTCATAACTTCATGAATATGAAGAGCTATTTGTGTTTCGCAGGAACGATATTTTCTGAATTCGTGCTGACTATGTGTCAATAAATAGTTTTCTTCGAGGTGCTTCATAATGTTCGAATACAGTATACGTTCCATACCCCTACTACAAATCGACGTTAGTGACATGAGCCTGTAATTCAGCGGATTACTCTTACTTTCCTTTTTGGGTATTGGTGTGACTTGAGCAATTTTCAAGTCTTTAGGTACGGATCTTTATGTGAGCGAGCGGTTGTATATAATTGCTAAATATGGATCTATTGCATCAACACACTCTGAGAGGAACCTGATTGGTATACAATATGGACCGGAGGCCTTGTCTTTATTAAGTGATTTAAGCTACTTTACTACACCGAAGATATCTACTTCTATGTTTCACATCTTGGCAGCTGTCTTTGATTTGGATTCAGGAATATTTACTTTGTCTTCTTTGGTGAAGGAGTTTCGGAAAACCGTGTTCAATTACTCTGACTTAGTGGCACTGTCATCAGTGACTTCACCGAGTGAAGGTATTGATTGCGTCTTGCCACTGGTGTGCTTTATGTATGGCCAGGATCTCTTTGGGTGTTCTACCAATTTCGAGGCAATTTCGTTGTGGAAATTATTAGAAGCATCTCGCATTGAAGTAAGCGGTACATTTCGAACTTCTGCAAAAGTTTGCGTCTTGGGGATTTTGTAGTCTTTTAAAATTGGCATGCTTTTTTCGCTGTTTCTGCAAAAGCGATCTGACCCGTTTTATGAACCGTGGTGGATCAGTACCATCACTTATTAATTTATGTGGTATATATCTCTCAATTTCTGTCGATACTATCATTTTGAAATCATTCCACAACTTTTCTACGCATACATGATCAGATCGGACGGAGTGAATAATGTTTCTTAACAAGGCGTTAGGAGCATTTTTATCAGCTTTTTAAAATAGATATAGTTTGTGTATCTTTTTGGTGGTTGTTGGTGTTTATACAGCCTAGCAGCAACTACCTTGTGGTCGCTAATCCCTGTGTTCGTCATGATACACGCTATTTGCGTACCCAAGAGGACGTCGTTATCAGGAGAAAGAAAACTGGCGTTCTACGGATCGGAGCGTGGAATGTCAGATCCCTTAATCGGGCAAGTAGGTTAGAAATTTTAAAAACGGAAATGGATAGGTTGAAGTTAGATATAGGGGGAATTATTGAAGTTCGGTGGCAGGAGGAACAAGACTTTTGGTCAGGTGAATACAGGGTTATAAACACAAAATCAGATAGGTGTAATGCAGAATTAGGTTTAATATTGAATAAAAAAATAGGAGTGCAGGTAAGCTACTACCAACAGCATAGTGAACGCATTATTGTGGCCAAGATAGACACGAAGCCCATGCCTACTACAGTAGTACAAGTTTACATGCCAACTAGCACTGCAGATGATGAAGAAATTGATGAAATGTATGATGAGATAAAAGAAACTATTCGGGTAGTGAAGGGAGACGAAAATTTAATAGTCATGGGTGACTAGAATTCGAGAGTAGGAAAAGGGAGAGAAGGAAACATAGTGGGTGAATATGGATTGGGGGAGAGAAATGAAAGAGGAAGCCGTCTGGTAGAATTTTGCACAGAGCATAATTTAATCATAGCTAACACTTGGTTCAAGAATGATAAAAGAAGGTTGTATACATGGAAGAATCCTGGAGATACTAGAAGGTATCAGATAGATTATATAATGGTAAGACAGAGAATTAGGAACCAGGGCAGATGTGGACTCTGACCACAATCTATTGGTTATGAACTGTAGATTAAAACTGAAGAAACTGCAAAAAGGTGGGAATTTAAGGAGATGGGATCTGGATAAACTGACTAAACCAGAGGTTGTACAGAGTTTCAGGCAGAGCATAAGGGAATAATTGACAGGAATGGGGGAAAGAAATACAGTAGAAGAAGAATGGGTAGCTCTGAGGGATGAAGTAGTGAAGGCAGCAGAGGATCAAGTAGGTAAAAAGACGAGGGCTAGTAGAAATCCTTGGGTAACAGAAGAAATATTGAATTTAATTGATGAAAGGAGAAAATATAAAAACGCAGTAAATGAAGCAGGCAAAAGGGAATACAAACGTCTCAAAAATGAGATCGACAGGAAGTGCAAAATGGCTAAGTAGGAATGGCTAGAGGACAAATGTAAGGATGTAGAGGCTTATCTCACAAGGGGTAAGATAGATACTGCCTACAGGAAAATTAAAGAGACCTTTGGAGAAAAGAGAGCCGCTTGTATGAATATCAAGAGCTCAGATGGAAACCCAGATCTAAGCAAAGAAGGGAAAGCAGAAAAGTGGAAGGAGTATAGGTCTATACAAGGGCGATGTACTTGAGGACAATATTATGGAAATGGAAGAGGATGTAGATGAAGATGAAATGGGAGATACGATACTGCGTGAAGAGTTTGACAGAGCACTGAAAGACCTGAGTCGAAACAAGGCCCCGGGAGTAGACAACATTCCATTGACGGCCTTGGGAGAGCCAGTCCTGACACAACTCTACCATATGGTGAGCAAGTTGTATGAGACAGAGGAAATACCCTCAGACTTCAAGAAAAATATAATAATTCCAATCCCAAAGAAAGCAGGTGTTGACAAATGTGAAAATTACCGAAGTATCAGTTTAATAAGTCACAGCTGCAAAATACTAACGCGAATTCTTTACAGACGAATGGAAAAACTGATAGAAGCCGACCTCGGCGAAGATCAGTTTGGGTTCCGTAGAAATATTGGAACACGTGAGGCAATACTGACCCTACGACTTATCTTAGAAGAAAGATTAAGGAAAGGCAAACCTACGTTTCTAGCATTTGTAGACTTAGAGAAAGCTTTTGACAATGTTGACTGGAATACTCTCTTTCAAATTCTAAAGGTGGCAGGGGTAAAATACAGGGAGCGAAAGGCTATTTACAATTTGTACAGAAACCAAATGGCAGTTATAAGAGTCGAGGGACATGAAAGGGAAGCAGTGGTTGGGAAGGTAGTGAGACAGGGTTGTAGCCTCTCCCCGATGCTATTCAATCTGTATATTGAACAAGCAGTAAAGGAAACAAAAGAAAAATTCGGGGTAGGTATTAAAGTCCATGAAGAAGAAATAAAAACGTTGAGGTTCGACGATGACATTGTAATTCTGTCAGAGACAGCAAAGACAGTGTCTTGAAAGGAGGATATAAGATGAACATCAACAAAAGCAAAACAAGGATAATGGAATGTAGTCAGATTAAATCGGGTGATGCTGAGGGGATTAGATTAGGAAATGAGACACTTAAAGTAGTAAAGGAGTTTTGCTATTTGGGGAGCAAAATAACTGATGATGGTCAAAGTAGAGAGGATATAAAATGTAGACTGGCAATGGCAAGGAAAGCGTTTCTGAAGAAGAGAAATTTGTTAACATCGAGTATTGATTTGTATGGAGTGTAGCCATGTATGGAAGTGAAACATGGACGATAAATAGTTTGGACAAGAAGTGAATAGAAGCTTTCGAAATTTGGTGCTACAGAAGAATGCTGAAGATTAGATGGGTAGATCACATAACTAATGAGGAGGTATTGAATAGAATTGGGGAGAAGAGGTGTTTGTGGCACAACTTGACCAGAAGAAGGGATCGGTTGGTAGGACATGTTCTGAGGCATCAAGGGATCACCAATTTAGTATTAGAGGGCAGCGTGGAGGTTAAAAATCGTAGAGGGAGACCAAGAGATGAATACACTAAGCAGATTCAGAAGGATGTAGGTTGCAGTAGGTACTGGGAGATGAAGAAGCTTGCACAGGATAGAGTAGCATGGAGAGCTGCATCAAACCATATACAACTTTTATTTGTAAAAAAAAGTACTGTATACCAGGAGTAAATCTAATGATTGTCTCTAACTAGAAATCTGTAAATATATGTGTGCACGAATTAGCTTACTTTAAATTGATCTATATTTGTAAATAATTTGACATGCCCTATATCCTTGTAAAAAGAGATCTACAGATGAATAAAGCTACTACTACTACTACAACTAGAATCAGATGTATCGGTTTTTATTTGCAAAACAGGCACACTTTATGACTGCCGATTACAGCACCATCTACCACGAATGGAAAACAATAGTTTGAGTAAACCATACGTATTTTTTGGCGTAGAATTCGAATATGCAATAAAAATGGCTGATGTCCCCTTTACTGATAGTAACTTTTCATCTATAACATTTTTTTCGTAAAATGCTTCGTTTTCGAGGTATTTGGTTGTTTCGAGTTAAAGCAAACACCCTGTATATGGTAATTTAAGTATCATTTTTGAGGTGATAACTATTAATTCAACTTGTGACATGAGCTCTCAAAGGAGGCCTGCTACCGTTATGTGAATAAGTCACCGCTTCCTTGGCACTGCTTTAGTTCGAAGCAGTTGACCTGCCACAGAAGCATATGGAGACAGCAGTGGTGTTACGAACTTCCTTATTTATAAGCTGAACACCTGAGGATGATGATGACGATGACCCCAGAAGGCTGGGAGTGGTTCAGGGGTATTTCCAGTGGGGAGTATTTAGGAAGGGATTTCCAGTTACGGCATTTGCTAGGCAACCATAGGTACCCTCGCAAACATCCTGGTCGGATGTTTCCAGAATGAGATTTTCACTCTCCACCGGAGTGTGCGCTGGCAGATTGAAACTGTGTGCCAGACCGAGACTCGAACTCGGGTTGGTTCAAATGGCTCTGAGCACTATGGGACTTAACATCTATGGTCATCAGTCCCCTAGAACTTAGAACTACTTAAACCTAACTAACCTAAGGACAGCACACAACACCCAGCCATCACGAGGCAGAGAAAATCCCTGACCCCGCCGGGAATCGAACCCGGGAACCCGGGCGTGGGAAGCGAGAACGCTACCGCACGACCACGAGATGCGGGCTCTCGAACTCGGGAACTTTGCCTTTCGCGGGCAAGTGCTCTAAAGTTCTACAAGGTTCACAGGAGAGCTTCTGTAAAGTTTGGAAGGCAGGAGACGTGGTACTGGCAGAAGTAAAGCTGTGAGGATTGGGCATGAATTGTGTTTGTGTAGCTCAGATGGTTAGAACACTTTCCCACGAAAGGCAAAAGTCTCGAGTTCGAGTCTCGGTCCGACACACAGTTTTAATCTGCCAGGAAGTTTCCTCTTGGTCGGAACCGGGGAACTGGAACTATTTTTAATTTATTTTTGGGAGAATATTGTAATTCAAGACTATAATAATATGCTTAATTATTTACTCTCAACAGTAGAGGGGAATATTCGAGATATGACCCATTGTATAAATCATTTCTTTTTAGTGATATAGGACGCGAGCTGGTGGTGAAGAATAGTGGATCCTAAATGAGAATAACTGGGAGTGGATATCCAGTTCCTTTATTTGACCTACAGTCAAGGAAAACTTTCTGAAAACTTCGATCGGAACAGAGGGACTGCTTCTACTTTAAATTTATTTATGGAAGAATACGTCCCAGACAATAATCTGTTACACACGATATTCTCTTCTAGGATCCAGGTGTCCAGCATCTGACAAAAGTCCGCATTTCACATTCTAACTCTTTTTCATACACACAGAATTGATTTAAGAATGTTATTTCCACAGCTTGGATTTTTCGTTAGTTCTTCAGTTTAACACTCATTGCTCATCGACATAAAGGGAGGTTCCCACAGTACTTGTTTTGTACAGCTTTACTACTATGTCTTTTCTCATATTTTTCCCACTTTTCTTCAAATGACGCCACCTACTGGAGGTTTCAGTCTTGAGGAACAATTTTTGTTAGAGATAAAATGTTCTCTGACGCTTCCTACTGACCCGAGGTGCCTTTTTATTGAATTCGTTGGCCACGGTACTTCACCAAACTAGCAGGATCTGCTAACTCGGTGTGCTGTATTTGTATACCACGTATCCCAGTAAAGTGATAGAGTAATTTTCAACAAGAAAACCATACGAATGAGTGTCTTTAAGCAGAGACAGACCGTTTAGAAGCGAATCAGGAAACTTTATTTTGCTCGACCAGCTCCCAATCACATGTAGCAGATGGCTGGATTATAGACTGCACTGCCAGTGCATGACGCGGAATGACTACACCATGCCATCTGCAGGGGGCATAACCAATAATAAGAGACTCCTAGTGTCACCGGAAAGTCAGTGACTTTGAAACATCCTACGTATACGAGGGCGTGCTAAAAAGTAATACCTCAGAATTTTGTATGTGGAAACAACGGTTTTTTAAATAAAACATACGTTATTAACATTCAACGTATTTATTCTTCATCTCTACATAGAGAAAGTCCGGCTAAGATGACATACCATTTTGATTTTAGGTCACTGTTGCTTCATAAACCATGATGTTAAACAAAATTTATATCAGGTCCGTGACTCATTCACTTGTAGGTTTCGCTATCTTGGTGCCATATTTTCAAATTAACGTAAACCAAACGTTTCTGGCATTTTTATAAAAAGAGCATAATATGTCACTTTAGACCGATGTCAGGATAAAATGACACAGGGGTAAGAAAACGTACGAAATTCAGATAAAGACTAGGTATTTGATATATTTAATAGATTTGTACTTAAGAACAAGTAAAATAGTATCTCTGAAACAATTATTAATCAAAATTAATTAAGATTTCTCAGTTCAATCGTACAAAAAGTGACTGAAAGTAGAATTACGAATGTGAATCCATTTAGTAACAAAATTAGTACCGTTTTTCAAAAAATAATTCTCATCAACTCTGTCTATTTGCAGATATCACAAACAAAACTTTTGTGCCCACAAACTACGCTGCTGACACCTAAACCAGTGTTCTCCGGGTTTTGAATGCAAATACCGTTCCAAGCTGTACAAACAGTAACAATCATCGGAAGCATTACTGTTGTCACCAAAAAGGTCTTTTTCGTATAATATTTCTTTCCCAAAACTAAGTTATCTCTTTGCCTTTGTCGGTTATTTGGAATGTAAGTCATCTCATCTCTTTCATAGCCATACCAAATATGCACGACTCCAATAGTTTCAGGTGTATCAGTTCACGCTCCAGTGCAGTGTTGAGAGTTGTCTGGAATCTCCCCAATCCTTCCTGCACACCACTGAAGATTTTGTTCATAATCCTAGTACGTCTTGAAGGCATGGCCTGGGGAAGTGCGAATGCTTCCGACGCTCGCAGCCATCCCATCTCGTGCTGATAACAGCATCTATAGCCAACTGCATTTGCAGCGCATCCCAAGACTGTCTTGACGATTACCGTACTTTATTGCCCACCATCTGAAAGGGGAAATTCATGTTCTTACATACATGACATACTGTGTCATTTTACCATGGCACATGGTATGTCATTGTAGTCTGAATCGCCTTCTTTGATTTAATTAAGAAACTTTCAGCTACTGCGTGCTCCAGCAGAACCTTCTGCCTCTCAAAACATAGCTAAAAGCGTGCGTCACAAGATAACTTATACTTTTCTCAAACATGTTATTACCTACAATACTAATGAATGAATGCATGTGAAAAATGAAAAAAATTGGAGGCTTACCAATAAGTTTATCGTTAATGATCATAAAGAATCCTCCTCAATTGCAAATAGAAGCCGGCCGTTGTGGCCGAGCGGTTCTAGGCGCTAGAGTCTGGAACGGCGCGACCGCTACGGTCGCAGGTTTGAATCCTGCCTCGGGCATGGATGTGTGTGATGTCCTTAGGTTAGTTAGGTTTAAGTAGTTCTAGGGGACTGATGATCTCAGAAGTTAAGTCCCATAGTGCTCAGAGCCTTTTTTTTCCAAAGCAGAAACGGAATGTTGACCTAGGTTTCGGTGCGGACAACCACGCCTTCTTTGGAACACACTGTATTACTGTTTGACTCTGCCTCTTTAGGGAGTTTGTAGTTTTAGAGCGTTCCAAAGAAGGCGTGGTTATCCGCGCCGAAGCCTAGGTCAACATCATGTTTCTATTTGCAATTGAGGCGGATTCTTTATAATCATTAAATTATTCACGATTGTTGACGCGCTGCAATGTTAAAAGTTCTCACATTTTTCGTTCACAGTACCAAGACGAAAGCTGGCAGCTCGTCGTCATACATGTAGGAAAAGGGTTGCCTATCGATCTTTCTATACAGCTTACGCAGGTGGCACCACGCAACTGGTATCTCCCATAGCCTTGCTATGTCATTTTACCCGGGTATGTCATTACAACCTGACTTCCCCTATTTATCTCTCAAGTTAGTCACCTTGGCGACGTACACAGTTGTCCTATCGACAGACCAGTTTGCTGATACCGTCACCGTAGAAGGTTTGGCTTTGTTGACGGCGCTACAACCTCACCTCTGCTTGCACCGCTTCATCACTATCGAAGTGAAGTCCTACAAAAACAAATGATGAGCTGATGGGACCTAATCGGTACTGTATCGAGGATGATCGATGACAGTGCCAAGGCGTCGGATTGTTGGAGACGTAGCAGCGCTCTTGTGTGGTCTAGCATTATCATGCTGAAGGAGAGGATGTGATCGAGCTCTTCGAATTCGAAACTCGATTACAGCACGCTGTTTATCACCCATCGACATAGTGACATCAAACATCACCGTATTACACGCTACACTTCGGAGCTCTCTAGCGGCAGAGGTCTGCAAATATGTGGGCATGAAGAATGAAATGCAGAATGTTAATGAAGTTTGTTTCATTTACAAAGCTTTAAGAGTTATCACATAAAAAATACTTTTTAGCACGTTCGCGTTGTTTGAATTTTTCAGCTTCTAGTCGATATCCACTTTATGGCTGTATCGTAACGGTAGCGCAGAAACTTCAGTTGTTGACTTGTTGACGGGTATTGGTTACGAAGATTAGGTTGCATCGTGCTAGTGAGCCTCTTTTCCTTTCTTTAAAAATTCCGCTATTTGTCTGTCAGTTGTTGATTTACTTTACACAATCATTATTTCGGCTTTACGACCATTCTCAAGTGCTTGTTGAACTAAAGGTTAGTAAACTGTGAATGTCATATAGGCCAGATCATTTGAACAAGATATTATTACGTATTTGAAAACATTACTTACATATTAAAATATTTCTGTCCTCTCTGCTATAAGTCATCATCGAAAAAAATTATGGTCTTATAGAACAGTTGTATTCCAGGATACGAGTACATATCGAAGATATACAGGGTGTTACAAAAAGGTACGGCCAAACTTTCAGGAAACATTCCTCACACACACAAAGAAAGAAAATATGTTATGTGGACATGTGTCCGGAAACGCTTACTTTCCATGCTAGAGCTCATTTTATTACTTCTCTTCAATCACATTTATCATGGAATGGAAACACACAGCAACAGAACGTACCAGCGTGACTTCAAACACTTTGTTATAGGAAATGAACAAAATGTCCTCCGTTAGCGAGGATACATGCATCCACCCTCCGTCGCATGGAATCCCTGATGCGCTGATGCAGTCCTGGAGAATGGCTTATTGTATCACTGCCGTCCACAATACGAGCACGAAGAGTCTCTACATTTGGTACCGGGATTGCGTAGACAAGAGCTTTCAAATGCCCCCATAAATGAAAGTCAAGAGGGTTGAGATCAGGAGAGCGTGGAGGCCATGGAATTGGTCCGCCTCTACCAATCCATCGGTCACCGAATCTATTGTTGAGAAGCATACGAACACTTCGACTGAAATGTGCAGGAGCTCCATCGTGCATGAACCACATGTTGTGTCGTACTTGTAAAGGCACATGTTCTAGCAGCACAGGTAGAGTATCCCGTATGAAATCATGATAACGTGCTCCATTGAGTGTAGGTGGAAGAACATGGGGCCCAATCAAGACATCACCAACAATGCCTGCCCAAACGTTCACAGAAAATGTGTGTTGATGACGTGATTGCACAGTTGCGTGCGGATTCTCGTCAGCCCACACATGTTGATTGTGAAAATTTACAATTTGATCACGTTTGAATGGAGAACATTTGCACTGAAATGAGGATTGACACATTGTTGGATGAACCATTCGCAGCGGTGTACCCGTGGAGGCCAATCAGCTGCTGATAGTGCCTGCACACGCTGTACATGGTACGGAAACAACTGGTTATCCCGTAGAACTCTCCATACTGTGACGTGGTCAACGTTACCTTGTACAGCAGCAACTTCTCTGACGCTGACATTAGGGTTATCGTCAACTGCACGAAGAATTGCCTCGTCCATTGCAGGTGTCCTCGTCGTTCTCGGTCTTCCCCAGTCGCTGGAATGTTCCGTGCTCCCTAAGACGCCGACCAATTGCTTCGAACGTCTTCCTGTCGGGACACTTTCGTTCTGGAAATCTGTCTCGATACAAACGTACCGCGCCACGGCTATTTCCCCGTTCTAATCCATACATCAAATGGGCATCTTCCAACTCCGCATTTGTAAACATTGCACTGACTGCAAAACCACGTTCGTGATGAACACTAACCTGTTGATGCTACGTACTGGTGTGCTTGATGCTAGTACTGTAGAGCAATGAGTCGCATGTCAACACAAGCACCGAAGTCAACATTACCTTCCTTCAATTGGGCCAACTGGCGGTGAATCGAAGAAGTACAGTACATACTGACGAAACTAAAATGAGCTCTAACATGGAAATTAAGCGTTTCCGGACACATGTCCACATAACATCTTTTCTTTATTTGTGTGTGAGAAATTTTTCTTGAAAGTTTGGCCGTACCTTTTTGTAACACCCTGTATAATTTGGTTTACATGAGCAAGTGAAAAACCATTAACACACAACATGGCGCATTTAACAGCCATACATTCCTGTACCCGTATTCGCCTTTTCTCTTCATCAGCTGAAGTTAACAGATGTCAAAACAGTGGCAGACATCGTAACCACATGATCTTCGCAATACCAGAGGTATTACCAGGAAAAAGGAGGGTAGATATTTATTTAGCTAAATGCTTAACACGTTCTTGTAATAAACGTTCATAACAGCCTCTTACAGGTGTACATTGTAATATTCCATTCTCAGAGTGCAAATATAACCATTTTTGATGCGGGTAATACCTCTGCCGATGCAAAAATATCATGTGGTTCAAACAGTAGTGCCGCTCTGATACGATCTCTGCCACTGTTTTGACATCTGTTAATTTCAGCTGATGAAGAGAAAAGGCGAATACGGGTACAGGAATGTATGGCTGTTAAATGCGCCATGTTGTGTGTTAATGGTTTTTAACTTGCTCATGTAAACCAAATTATACAGGGTGTTACAAAAAGGTACGGCCAAACTTTCAAGAAAAATTTCTCACACACAAATAAAGAAAAGATGTTATGTGGACATGTGTCCGGAAACGCTTAATTTCCATGTTAGAGCTCATTTTAGTTTCGTCAGTATGTACTGTGAATGCGTGTTATAGGAATATACTGACTGTTAAATACGCCATATTGTGTTGTAATGGTTTTCGCTGTGCAAAATGCCAGCCATATGATGTATCTTCGATAGGTAATCATAGCCTGCAATACAACTGATATACAAGACCATAAATATATTTTCGACGATGACACGTCACAGACAGACCAGACATATTATAGTACGTCCGTAATGTTTTTAAATACGTAATGACCTCTTGTTCCGATCCTTTGCACTGTATGACATGAACCGTTTATTTATTTTCAGTTCAACATGCACCTGAGAATTACTATAAAGCCGAAATTACGATTATGTAAAATAAATGAACAATAACAGTGAAATGACGGAAATATCTTTCAATAAATTCTACATGACCATGGTCTTCCACGAGGTAAAGATCATTAAGTGCTATTGAGTATCCTCTTAAGAACATCGTTGCCGTCAAATATGCTCAGATTTTGAGATTATGCACTCATACAGTTTTATGAACGGTATAAAAGTGGTTCGTGATATAATATTACTCGATCTATAATCATCTGCAACAGTTTTTTGCACGAAATGTAGAAGTTTGGATTTATGGTTTTCATTTTCTGACGGAAAAGTTAAGAAATAAATATTGAAAGGTCACTGATGTGTGTTGAATATGTTTTACAATACTTTAATCAGATACATCTTACTTTCAATCTTGCACATAGTTTCTCTTTGCTCACGATGTCAAAACCCATCGACTCATCTGTAAGCAGAATGTGTATTGCATAGTGAAATTCACGAATTTCTTCTGCAAGCTGCCTTAAAAACAAAGTTATTCAATTGCAGATGAGTTATATACATCTTAAAACTACTGTACTCTTTCCAGATTAAATGCCAACACTGGCTCAGAATACCCGGAAAACTGTTTATCACTTCTTCTGCAACACTTCTCAAAAACTTCGTTGTTCAATTTGCCTGAAATTTGTTTTTTATTACATTTCTTCAATGTTCCTTCCAGGTTTTGGGAACGTTAAACATCGGCGAAATTGAACATCTATGGCTGATGAGCGAGGTCACGGAGTCGTAAGATGCTGGATTCGCATTCAGGAGCATCAGTGCTCGAGCCCGGTCCTTCCAATTCAGGCTTTGCACGGTTTCCCTGAAGCGTTCACGACAAAAGGGGGATGGCTCCTTTGTCTCTAATGATTAAGTCGTCAATGGGACATTAACCTCCAACCATCGTTCCTTCCTTACCATCTACCCCATAACAGTTCACGGTAAGTCACGATAGACAAGACGTTGTGTGAATTTAAAAATTCAAAATGCTGTCGTGATCTACGCATTAAGAGGCACAATCTTACATTAAAGGTTTAACACTGGAATACAAGTATTAAGTTTATGAACTATGTATATATCTTGAGACAGCATAACTCAGAGCGCGCATGCTACTCAAAACTACAGGGTGTATCAAAAAGAATCACCCAATTAAAATAAAATCATTATGTTATTTGAGACATGTGCAAGAAGAACGAACTGTTGGAAGATCAAACTCTCCAGTTTTACATTGTTCCAGCTAGGTAGCAGCAATGTGCACCCACTTCAGTTCTAGTGAATGTTCTGTCGGGACAACAGAAATCGTTTTGTGTTCTACGTTTTGTGCAGCGTGAGTCAGTAATAACTGTTCAACTTGACTTTCATACCAGGTATGGTGTGGATCCTCCTACAGCACAGAGCATTGGACGATGGAGTGAATAATTCCGAGGAACAGGTTTCTCTGTGTAAAGGCAAATCGCCGGGCCGTCCCTGACTGTCTGACAAACACGTCGAACGCATCCCCCCATAGTTTCACAAGGAGTCCGCAGAAATCCGTTCGCAGTGCAGCTCGACAACTCAGCATGCCCCGGATGTCAGTCTGACGTGTGGTGTGTCGGCGTTTACTTATGGAACCATACAAAATTCAGCTGCTGCAAGCTCTTCGTGAACATGACAAACAACAAAGTGTGGAGTTCTGAAATTTCGTTCTTTGCACGATGGAGCGTGACAGTATTCTTCATTGCTTAGCGTTAAATGGGGAGGCAACATCCCATTTAAATGGAAAGCTGAACCGTCATAATGTGAGAATATGGAGTAGGAACAACCACATGAAGTTGTACAACACTAGAGGGACTCTCCAAAATTTAATGTGTTTTGTGCAGTTTCACGGGAAAAGGTATATGGTCAATTTTTCTTCGCCGAGAACACTCTTACAGGAAGTACACATCTCAATATGCTTGAGGACTTTGTTTTCCCACAATTGGAGAGTGATTCGAACGACTTCATCTACCTCCAGGATGGGGCACCGCCACACTGGCATCTGGAAGTGCGGGAATTTTTAAATCAAAGGCTTACTGAACGATGGATGGGTCGCACTGGACCAAATGATTCAGTCTTACATTACTGGCCTCCGAGTTCATCGGACCTAACTGTATGTGACTATTTCTCGTGGGGGTTTATAAAAGACTCCGTTTACGTTTCTCCGTTACCAACAATAATAAAAGGACATAGACATCGCTAAACAGCAGCTGTGGAAGCAGTAACTCAAGACACGCTCGCTGCAATGTGGAAAGAATTTGAATAGCGCACGACATGCACCGCGCATCTCTAGGGGGGCATGCTGAACACCTATGAAAAAGTATGGAAAAGAAACATTTTGAGTTTATCCTTCATAAAAAAAAATAGTTTGTATATGTTTATTAGTTTCAGGAATATAGACGTGCCAAATCCGACGATACTTTTTAATACATCCTGTATATTCCTCCAATATTTGAGAATGAGAACCTAAACCTTAGAAATCAGGTGCGCCCTAACGGTGGAAGTAACACTCTCCGAGTTTACTGTCCCTAACAGGTTGCTCTAAAGAGCTTTTAACACAAATGTCGCTAATACTAACCAGTAAACGCGATGTCTGTGAGTCTTTAAAGAGCTAAACTCTCTTGTATAAAACAGTTTCAAATGTCTGTTTATAAATGAATTAATGCATTAAATGTTTGATGTTAAGCATGAAAGGGAGAAAAATTTTAGAAAAGGTTTGAAACTACACATCTAAAGTTTGTTGAAAGTTGCTGAGTACTCTCATTCTCAAATATTCAAGGAATACAGTTTGGGTAACTAACGCGCCGTGAGTTTCGCTGTCTGAAGACACTTACACAGTTTACAACATTAGTACTTGTGTTCCAGTGGTAAACCTTTAACGCAGGATTGTAGCCCTTAACGTTGTAAGTAGGCTGTTTAGGTTTTTATGTTGGTAACGCCACGCAGCGCTCTGTATGAAAATCACTGACTATGCTGTGTGCAGTCTGTGGCTGATTTGAATTGTTGGAATATTCGCTATTGTAGTGTTGGGCAGTTGGATGTGAACAGCGCGTAGCGTTGCGCCGTTGGAGGTGAGACGCCAGCAGTAGCGGATGTGGGAAGAGAGATGGCAGAGTTTTAAGTGCGGACGATATGGACGTGTGTCCGTCAGAAAAACGAAATTTGTAAGACTGGATGTCATGAACTGATATATATATATATATATATATATATATATATATATATATATATATATATATATATATTATGACTTTTGAACACTATTAAGGTAAATACATTGTTTGTTCTCTATCAAAATCTTTCATTTGCTAACTATGCCTATCAGTGGTTAGTGCCTTCAGTAGTTTGAATCTTTTATTTAGCTGGCGGTATTGGCGCTCGCTTGATTGCAGTAGTTCGAGTAACGAAGATTTTGTGAGGTAAGTGATTCATGACAGGTATAGGTTATTGTTAGTCAGGGCCATTCTTTTGTAGGGATTATTGAAAGTCAGATTGCGTTGCGCTAAAAATATTGTGTGTCAGTTTAGTGATGATCAGAATAAGTGAAGAGAGAAATGTCTGAGTACGTTCAGTTTTGCTCGAGGTTTTCTAGCACAGTAATACATAGATTTTTTAAGAGCATGTTTCAACGTGTAGATTACTAAAGCATCTTAAATTTTTAAATTCGCGCAATATTTATGTGAATTACTGAAATTCAAACTTCTGTGCTCCTGGAAACCGTTAGACAGGCGAACTACACTTTACACCATGCACCATGAACCGGGTTATAAGTTTGGTAATATACTATAGATAGCTAGAGGAGACACAGCTATATTATCACTGCCTCGCATAGGTGCCCGTAAGGAGGAGTGGAGCAGGGGGTGTGGGAAGGAAGATGTTTGCTTCCTCTTGGAATCTAGTCATTACGTAATCCTCGCGCTTTCATGAAAATGATTGTGAGTGTACTAAACTGAAAGCAACTACAGGGTGTACATAAAGTTCGGGAACACTTTCAATAATTTATTGCATAAGAACTAAACATTGTACAGATGTCATACATGTTGCATTTTGAAGAGAAATTCTGCAAGGTTTTTTTTTCTTTTTTTTTTTTTTTTTTTTTTTTTTAACCATGAGTGACCCAGCAGAAATCAATACGGTAATCGAATCCTTGCCATACGCGTCCCAGCATGGCATCATCGACTGTGGCAGTCGCTTCCCGTATTCTCTCCCAGAGCTCTGCTACATCACGTGGTAGAGGCGGCACATACACCAGATCTTTAATGTGTCCCCACAGAAAAAAGTCGCACGGAGTGAGATCTGGTGATAGGGGAAGCCATTTCATGAAACAACTGTCCCCTTCTGAAGCACGGCCGATCCATCGATGCGGCGCGACTATCGACAAATTACCAAACCACGCTGTGGCAGTATACATGAAGAAAAACTTTCAGGGTTTCGCTTCAAAATGACAAATGTGTGATATCTGTACAATGTTCGGCTCTTGTGCAATAAATAATTGAAAGGGTTCCCGGACATTATGTACACCCTGCACTTAGGGCTCCGGACAGCGCTGGTAAATATTCAGGCTGTAGCAGTCTCTATAAAATATGGGTCAGTTTGGGGGCCGTTCACGAGAAATAATACTGTTTCCTTGGACCGGAGGCAATTTTGTCACTGTCCTATGGTCAAGTCGGAGACAACGTTTGCAGAACATTGCCGGAATGGAACCCCTGATATTTTGTAGCAGGCCCCGGACCTCATCTTTGGAGTGTCTGAATATAATTATGTGCTTCTGGACACTGTCGGTGCAAGAAGATAAGTTGAAATGTTCTCTTTCTTTTTTACACCCGCACTAAAGTTAGAATATTCACATCATTACAATAAATTTTATATACACATACTACGCAATGCTGACAATTCGTCTGCGTAATTCATTATTAATTATTGCTCAATGGCAGTCGAAGTTTTATGAGCTGGAGAAAGGTCCGTCCCATCATTCCGGCGCGCAGATTCCGCCGCCAGTTCCCGACATAACGTAGATATGGCTGCAGTACACAGCCTTTTATAGAAGAGAGAGGGAAAGTGTGGAATTTCAAGGTAGGAAAGGTGTTCCTCCAGGAGTTAAGACTTTTTTAATCTCTGTGAGGTGGAACATACTGAAACATGCCGTTGTAGAGTTACGAAGTCTGCAGTTTAGTTGGCACGGCAGCGTAGTTACGTGTCATACCGAGGAGGCGAGGAACATTTAAGCTTTTAGGAGTTAGTTCTGCCATCTAATTTGAGCGTTGTTCTAGGTGTTTCGAATGCTGGCTTCCAAGACATGTCTTGTTCACCTATTATTATGTCACTTAATATTTTAAAAAGACTGGGTGAAATTAGTGCAATAAGTCCATTAACATGATCAGACATGAGGTTTTGTGAGCATCAAACTTAAATAAGTGTTTTTTTTTTTAACTTTACTGCCTGTTTCTGCATTTTCATTGGAACTGGGAAGTGCCTTTTTTTATGATATTTTTATACCCATCAGAGTTGTCTTAATCAGGTCTTTCTGTTGTACATTTTTAATGTTCACTGTAAAACTAACGGTACTGGTAGATCAACAAAAATATCTTTAGTGGATGTTCTCTAACTTCATTTCCTAAGTTGGTGGATAAACTGGATTTAATCTTATGAAGATATCTTTTGAGATTTTTAACTCAAAATATAGTACTCATGTTTATATTAATACTATAAAAGGATCTGCTTCACATATCCTAATGAAGTATGCTCACCTTTCTAGTGTGTACCTTTCAGAAAATATGTGATTAAAAACTCCTTGGTCAGGATCCCCAAAAACTCCTTTTTTTGATAACGAGTTTCATCTCATTGATGAGCCATCTTCAGATTTAAATTAGAGAAAAATTTCACAACAGAAATGAACAGCAGCGTAATACATTTTATATTTAAACTTCCATTCCATGACATATACCAATAAAAATTTTATTACTTGATATCTTATATACCATCCACCAATGATGAAACATCCTCATAATCTGTTTAGCTGAATTGCTTGTACTGTCATTTTCAGACTGAAAAATTTTATGTATGTCTTGGTTAATGGTATATAGTGGCGATATTACCTAAAATAGGTTTTCATGTTTGCATATAATCTGTCATTAGGAACGTGCATCCCTCGCAGTGCTATTGGAAGAAGGAAGTAACTGCTTGATGGCTGCCAGAAAACCAGCCACATATGCAGCGTTATTGCGCTGCCAGATTGAGCTACTACCCAACGAAATTTTACAAAGTCGTGTCCCTATAGTAATACACATAATGGAAATGTAACGAACTTTCTACTATTTTTACATTGTAAGGAACTATATTCAATTTCTACAATCTGTAGTAACCATACACCGAACATAGGCTTTTCATTAAGTAGTAACAAACAGGAAAACATTAAAAAGAAATAAATAAAATGATCACAACTGAAAACAGTACATTATTTAACATACAGGAAAATATATACAGATATTGATCTAGGATTTTTCATCCTCATAGTTTAATATAACAGATCGCATGTCTTCCGATCTGAGAATGTCAAATAAGAATGCTTTCAAAAAATATATTGGGTGAGCAACTATCAATACTTTGAAACATAATAAGATTTTTTGTCCCCAGGTAGATTTTTATTCTTGGAGCGTGATAAATACTCAGCCTAGAGAATGAGTTGCCTAAAAATGGCAATTTTGGTACCTTGCTCCCTTTTGGACAAATTTTTGCGGACGCTCATGCTAGAATGGGACGACAGGATGCAGGCAAAAAAAGGTTTGGGTCGCACTTCTGTCTCAAGTGCGCAATGCTTTCTGCTGCCATGGCGATCTAATAGCCTCACTTTGCTAACTAGATGCTCACTAGAGATGGACATCTTGACGGCAATCTAACCTTGTGAATCATCTACTGCAACTTTTATACCCACCGTCGTTAAGCACTAGTTTACTTACGGACATTTTCAGCGCTAATGAAACTGGACGTTACTGTAGGCATTAAGTCGTAAAGCAAGCTCCGGTGCACTGGATTTCAAAGCGCGAAATTTCCTTTACGACTGCATCCTTTTTTGAAGCAACGTTCCATCGAGAGATAACACTGAAAAGCAGCCTTTTTTTCGCAATACATGTGGTGGCCCTGTTGTCGAAGTGGCATGCTCGTGTTTCGCTACGAAAATTACGAACCAGAGGTGATCGCTGCTCTAATCCACTTAACAAGATTTCCTGTTTTTCCGAATTCTTACGACTCGCCGTAAACGCGAATGGAGAAATCCCTCCGTAAATCTCAATTTGCATGAAGTAACAGCGAGCCAAACAGGGTCCGAAAAGTTTGCGCCACCGATGTTCACTCCCCCCACCCACCCACCCCCGCCTGCCCTCGGAATTCTGCACCAAACGGGGCAATAGCGGTGCTGTCAACGAGGAAACGACTGGAAAAGTCGCGATAATGTTTTCATTGGGCGCTCGGGAGGAGCACTTGCGTGGCGCGTGTAGCGCGCACCGGACAGAGATCGGGCGGAAACAGTAATGAGAAATGGATGGCGCCGGCGGAAATAAAACAAGGGCGCGCAACAATGAGAGAAACGGAATTAGCGCGCCCGCCGCCCGATTGGCCCGGGGCTTGATTGGCCGGCCAATGAGGGCGCCGTGAATAATGCACGCGGCCCTAATGCTAACCTACTGCGAGCAAGATCTGACGCGGGAGCACCTCCCAGCCGATGCCGTCACCCCTGCCCCACGCTACACATCACAGCAGCCTTTATAAGGGGGCAAGTAACTGGAGCTGTGGCCAGGAGAATGCTTCAACCGGCGGCCGCCTTAAATACATCGAGGAACAAAAAGCACTGCTCTCTACCGAAGCTAGGTGCCGAACTACAGCAATTTGAGCATGCTAACCGAAGACCCTCGTACGGCAAATCCCGATTACCATATACACAGGGTGAGTCAAAAAGGACTTTACAACTTTGGAATGATGTAGAAATTTACTGCGGTACTTACAGAACCGGTAGATGTGTCCTTTTGCAGCAAACAACCTCAACTTTCATTTAAAAGTGTCCAGTGTCATGTGGTTAGCATCCCACCAGTAATGAATTTCTTCCTACACTCGTTGGGGCGTAAGTTGTGCAACTGCAGCGAAGAATAGATTTTTCAAGTTACCTAAATTGATCGTAAGGGAGGAACATACACACGGTCTTTAACGAAACCCCAGAGGTGTGAATTCTGAGGAGGCCATGCGGTTGGCCCTTCATGGCCAATCCGCCGATCTGGGAGGCGATTATCGAGGATACCTCGAACTTCCGTGGCGGAATGAGATGGTGCGCCTACTTGCTGGTAGTAAACCGTCCCATATCGGTTACCTTCATCGACCAGTGGAACTAAAAAGTTTTCAAGCATATCCAGATACATAACACCAGTGACAGTTTTCTCCATGAAGAAGGAAGGGCCGTACACTTCAGTTTGGTAAGGGCATAAAACATATTAACTTTGGGGCTGTAAAATGTAGGCCTAGTTGGAGGTTCTGTAGTGTATTCGGAGCGAAATTTACGTCAATCAGTAGTTGCAGAGTTAGTTTCATGAAATCAAACTAGCCGGCCCGAGTGGCCGAGCAGTTCTAGGCGCTACAGTCTGGAACCGCGCGACCGCTACGTCCGCAGGTTCGAATCCTGCCTCGGGCATGGATGTGTGTGATGTCCTTAGGTTGGTTAGGTTTAAGTAGTTCTAAGTTCTAGGGGACTGATGACCTTAGAAGTTAAGTCCTATAGTGCACAGAGCCATTTGAACCATTTGAAATCAAAATACGCAGCGAGCACACCCCGCACTAGTGAAAGTAGCCATTTTAGGTGCACACTACGCTGGCACTCCTGGTGGTGGTATGGGGTACTGATGCACTACTTGAAACAAACTTGAGTGTTGCTACAAAATGGCACATCTACCGATTCTGTTAATTTTCTCAGTAAATTTCTATATCATTCCAAAGTTGTAAAATCCTTTTTGATGCACCCTATATTATATCTCAGGTCAACATCCATTTTTCTCAACACATACGAATCGTACAGGGATGAAAACGGTATCGCTACGAAGGCTTTTTAACCTGCTTCTGACATTGCGTACCGATTTTGCCCAAAAACTTACTACCTGTGGAAAATTTTAACGTAGAAGAGACTTTTAACTAACATAGGCAAAAGGGCACCATGAATGCCCAGCTTCCTACACGTAGTTTAGGAAGCTAACTTGTCGGTCACGAATATTATCTTATTGCAAATTACACTTTATTCGTTTACAGTCTTTATTAATTAGATAATTTGTACAAAGAATAATCACAGATAATAACCGTGACCACTACGGTGCATTATCTCTGCCCATTGTCGTAGTTCACTCTTCTAAACCAGTATACACTACTGGCCATTAAAATTGCTACACTAAGAAGAAATGCAGATGACAAACGGGTATTCATTGGACAAATATGTTATACTAGAATTGACATATGATTACATTTTCACGCAATTTGGGTGCATAGATCCTGAGAAATCAGTACCCAGAAAAACCACCTCTGGCCGTAATAACGGCCTTGATACGCCTTGGCATTGAGTCAAACAGAGCTTGGATGGCGTATACAGATACAGCTAGCTGCCCATGCAGCTTCAACACTATACCACAGTTCATCAAGAGTAGTGACTTGCGTATTGTGACGAGCCAGTTGCTCGGCCACCATTAACCAGACGTTTTCTATTGGTGAGAGATCTGGAGAATGTGCTGGGCAGGGCAGCAGTCGAACATTTTCTGTATCAAGAAAGGCCCGTACAGGACATGCAACAAACGGTCGTGCATTATACCGCTGAAATGTAGGGTTTCGCAGGGATCGAATGAAGGGTAGAGCCACAAGTCGTAACACATCTGAAATATAACGTCCACTGTTCAAAGTGCCGTCAATACGAACAAGAGGTGACCGAGACGTGTAACCAATGGCACCCCATACCATCACGCCGGGTGATACGCCAGTATGGCGATGACGAATACACGCTTCCAATGTGCGTTCACCGCGATAGCGCCAAACACGGATGCGACCATCATGATGCTGTAAACAGAACCTGGATTCATCCGAAAAACTGACATTTTGCCATTCGTGCACCCTGGTTCGTCGTTGAGTACACCATCGCAGGCGCTCCTGTCTGTGATGCAGCGTCAAGGGTAACCGCAGCCATGGTCTCCGAGCTGATAGTCCATGCTGCTGGAAACGTCGTCGAACTGTTCGTGCAGATGGTTGTTGTCTTGCAAACGTCCCACCTGTTAACTCTGGGATCGAGACGAGGCTGCACGATCCGTTACAGCCATAAGGATAAGATGCAGTCATCTCGACTGCTAGTGATACGAGGCCGTTGGGATCCAGCACCGCGTTCCGTATTACTCTCCTGAACCCATCGATTCCACAGTCATTGGATCTCGACCAACGCGAGCAGCAATGTCGCGATACGATAAACCGCAATCGCGATAGGCTACAATCCGACCTTTATCAAAGTCGGAAACATTATGGTACGCATTTCCCCTCCTTACGCGAGGCATCACAACAACGTTTCACCAGGCAACGCCGGTCAACTACTGTTTGTGTATGAGAAATCGGTTGGAAACTTTCCTCATGTCAGCACGTTGTAGGTGTCGCCACCGGCGCCAACCTTGGTGTGAATGCTCTGAAAAGCTAATCATTTGCATATCACAGCATCTTCTTCCTGTCAGTTACATTTCGCGTCTGTAGCACGTCATCTTAGTGGTGTAGCAATTTTAATGGCCAGTAGTGTACTTTCTGAAAGAACAGAAATATTTGTCATTGTCGCCTTGAATAGTGATTTACCTATTTGTAATATGAACTAGCGTGGTTACTGTAATTGAAAATGTTTGTCGAGTTAAGGTGACAGGTTATATGACCCTAATGACAGTCTCTGATCTCCGCCCATCGTAAAATCCGGAACATATATTCTGAATGCAAAACACATTTTTGGACACATGGGAATGTATATAGAAGGATGTATCATAAATTCATGATCGATATTCCATGTCGTTCGGCTCATTTTTAAAGGCGTTTTCTGTTCATTCTCACAACTATCTTTACGTCAACTCCTAAACTTATTCCAAATACTGTCATTACCTAAAAGTATAAAGGTGTGAAAGTTTCGCACCGGTCTCCTGACCTGGGTTAATGTGGACTTGCACACATAACTGAAAATACGGGTAGTCCAAAAGACACAAGTGTTTACCAGAAACTGCGCTTTACCAAATTCACAAAACATTTGAAAATATGGCAGAGGAAACAGTGGGTGTCGAAAGTGGCTGGGGTTAGTGGGCTAAATTCTTAATTTTTAAACTTATTAATTAACAACGTGAGTCAGCAAAATCAGAGTACATGAGAAAAATTAAAGGACAAAGATAATTACCAGCTCTCAGTCCAACAGTTACACATTTATTCAACATCTAACATAATAAGGCAACACTGCAACATTCCTGCTGATCCAATAAATGCAGCTTTACAATTACAAGTAGGGCTCAAAATTGCAGCAGTCCTACCACAAATGATTTAACAAGCTAGAAGGAGTGATAAGATTAATAAAATAGTATAGCCCCAGCTGAGGACGCAATATCCAAAATCAGCTAACTAGAGCTGACACACCAAAGCCACAAACTAATACATATTACACTAATCAACAAGTTGCAATAGTAAATAAAAAATCTGAGAAAACGTAACCAGCCTATCCAATATTGGCAAAAGGACCAAATCAGTCGGACCAGTAATTCAAAACAAGGCCTGCAATTATAAACTGGCGTGCACAACTTAAAGACGAAGGAAACTTTGTCATTGTGTGTCACTGCCAAATAACATTGTTCTATGAAACTTAATTGGTACATAGAAAGAATTGTTCCAGCATAGTACAGGAGGTACCTGAAAGAAATACGCAATGCAACGAACAGAAATGACACTTGTACTCAAATACGTACAATAACACAGTGAAGTCGATTCCATTCATGGCGTTCCCCTGGACGTTAAAAAGGCGGGACATGGTTCTTAATAGGATGCGTGATGACCACAAACGGCAACGCATACTGTGCAACATGCTCCCATGTTGTCCACCAGGTTGGTAAGCAGCTGTTGAGGCAGAGCGTTCTGTTCCTCCATCAGCATAGCTGGCAACTGCAGGATGATCGCTGGTGCATGTAGACCTGCCGCTCAATGCATCCAACAAGTGCTCGATGGGATGGGTTGGTGAGCGGTGGAAACAGGTAATGCATCCAGGAACATTGTCCAACATGACTGCTTCGTTGGTCCAGGTATTATGGTGTGGGAAGGCACAAGGTTGCGAAGGCAAAGTGACCTCCAAATCTTTGAACGCGGTACGCTCACCAGTCAATGTTAATAGGATAGTGTACTCTTTCATCACGTGCATCTTTTCTGGGGTGAATTCGACTCTGGCTCCATTTTATGGATGAAAATGCGCGACCACGTGGAACTGCTTAGGTGGAGGAACACTTGGAATGACAGGATAGTCAGCAAACGGAATACCGAGCATGTGCGACATGCGTTACGGTGTCCTATTTCAGCACTTCCACATGCATCAACGTTCGTCCAGCCTTTGTCAACCGTGCTGGTGAAGGAATGGAATGCCCTACCGCAACAAGTCTTTACTAACACTGTGGCCAGTGTGGTAGCATGTAGCAGAGTATGCATGGCTTTCCATGTTGAACACATATCCTATTAAGTCCGTGTCCTGCCTTTTTTAATGTCCAGGGCACCATCATAGATTACAATAACTTCGGTGTAATTAAGGTCTCTGATTAAAGTATCATTATCTCATTGTGCATTTGCTTCAGTTACCTTCTGTACTACACTGCAGCAGTTCCGTGCACGGTCCAAGTTTCATTGAGCTATGTTACGTGGCAGTGGCACATGATGCGAAAATTGCTTTTGTCCTTAAATTAAGCACAATTGATAAACAAGGTAGATCTTCAAGATCTAGTTCACCTAGAATCTTCTCTTGCTGAAACTGATTTCCAGTAAAAACACTAAACCCTAGACTCTAGACGCTGCCTTAATGACAATATAACAACTGGCACAGCGAAATCTGAAATGTAGCCAAAAACAATTGTTCCGACGTTTCCATCAAGCACAACCAGTATGCCACTCTTCCTGTGCGCCGCCATTCAAGAGCGCACACCATAGTGCACCTTCTTTTGTGTCTGGTCAGCACGATCTTCCCTGGAGCCAAGATGGCAGACACCACCTGTATTCCTGGAACCAACGCCTCGTACTGATGACAAGTCGCTGCTAGCTCACGCCCAGAATCCACCGTGCTGCCATACTGTTGGCCGTGTAACTTGTTGCTCCGACTATACAGCTGAAGCTGCCTCAGCTGCTCATTTGTTGTGCTCTCTCAATAGCTCTGTATGGACTGTTTCAGAGTGCCCACGTTTTCTTTGGCTTCTAGTCCCATGAAGACAGCTGCTGTCTCATTCTCCATGTACATGGGGCCGCTGTCACCGGCAGCCATTTGCCACCCATCCTTCCAGGTGCTGCTGCTCGCTGGCCAACTTCCTGAACCAACCACTCCAGGATGTAAAGAAGAGTAGAAGGCACGCCATCTTTGGCCTGGCGCCACACTCAAAGTCACGTCCTACTGCTGCTGCCCACAGCCCTTGCTGCTGGCTTCAAGCTGTTGACGATTGTTTATTCCACACCAAACTGCCCTTCTCTGTCACTGCCGGCTACTGCTTGCCTCACTGTGGTGGTGCACCTGGCTATTTTGTAGTTTTCCTTGTCCTCTACTGCCGGCCTAAGTGGCCGTGCGGTTCTAGGCGCTACAGTCTGGAACCGAGTGACCGCTACGGTCGCAGGTTCGAATCCTGCCTCGGGCCTGGATGTGTGTGATGTCCTTAGGTTAGTTAGGTTTAATTAGTTCTAAGTTCTAGGCGACTGATGACCTCAGAAGTTAAGTCGCATAGTGCTCAGAGTCATTTGAACCATTTTGTCCTCTACTGTGGCAGGGATGCATCACCAGCGGTGGCATCGGCTGCCAAGCAGAACACGACTTCAACTGTAACACGAATCACTAACTCGTAGCGCAGAAACCCACTGCATTACTCGTTACTCGCCAGAAACTAACATCTTATATGCAAAACTACACCTGTAACACTGTATTTCACATCATTTCCTTTCAGTTCACTTTTGGGAAACAGTGTGCAATTCTTCCTGTTTCTACACTGAAGCGTCAAAGAAATTGATATAGGCATGCGTATTCCAATACAGAAATATGTAAACAGGCAGAATACGGCGCTGCGGTCGGTATCCAAAAGACAACAAGTGTCTGGCGCAATTGTTAGTTCGTTTACTGCTGCTACAATGGCAGGTGAGTTTGAACGTGGTGTTATAGTCGGCGCACGAGCGATGGGGCACAGCAACTCCGATCTAGCAATCAAGCAGGAATTTTGCCATACGACCACGTCACGAGTGTACCGTGAATATCAGTAGTCCGCTAAAGCATCAAATCTCTGACACCTCTGGGGCCGGAAAAAGATCCTGCAAGAACAGGACCAACGGCGACTGAAGAGAATCGTTCAACGTGAGAGAAGTGCACCCCTTCCGCAAATTGTTGCAGGTTTCAGTGCTGGGCCATGAACAAGTCACAGCGTGCGAACCAATCAACGAAACATCATCGATATGGGCTTTCGGAGCCGAAGGCCCTCTATTGTACCCTGGATGAATGCACGACACAAGGCTTACGCCTCGCCTGGACCGGTCAACAGCGACATTGGACTGTTGATGACTGGAAACATGTATGCCTGATAGGACGAGTCTCGTTTCAAATTGTATCGAGCGGATGGATGATGATGATGATGATGATGTTTGGTTTGTGGGGCGCTCGACTGGTCGGTTATCAGCGCCCGTACAAATTCCCAAACTTTGCTCAGTCCAATTTCGCCACTTTCATCAATGCTGATGAAATGATGAGGACAACACATACACCCAGTCATCTCGAGGCAGGTGAAATCCCTGACCCCGCCGGGAATCGAACCCGGGACCCCGTGCTCGGGAAGCGAGAACGCGACCGCGATACCACGAGCTGCGGACTCGAGCGGATGGACGTGTACGGGCGTGGAGACAACCTCATTAATACATGAGCGCTGCTTGTCATCAAAGGGCTGTTCAGGCTGGTGGACGCTCTGTAATGGCTTGGAACATGTGCAGTTGGAGTGATATGGGACCCCTGATACGTCTAGGTAAGACTCTGACAGGTGACACATACGAAAGCATCCTATCTGATCACCTGCATCCATTGGTGTCCATTGTGCATTTCGAAGGGCTTGGGAATTCCAACAGGATAATGCGACACCCTACAGGTCCAGAATTGCTACACAGTGGCTCCAGGTAATATATCTGGGATGCCTTGCACGTGCTGTTCAGAAGAGATCTCCACACCGTCGTACTCTTAAGGATTTGTGAACAGCTGTACAGGATTCATGTTGTCAATTCCCCCCAGCACCACTTCAGACATTAGTCGAGTCCATGCCACGTCGTGTTGTGACACTTCTGCGTGCTCGCGGGGGCCCTATGCGATATTAGGCAGGTGTACCAGTTTCCTTGGCTGTTCAGTATATTTTTCATTCACTTTTTTTTCCTGATGACCGTTCTCAGAATTTCTAGAAGAAAACCAGTAGTAATGTGAAACCTTTTTTTCCAGCATCTCTAATAATAGATGAACGTGACTGGCAACTCTTTTCCACTACGGAACGCACTCTGTTTGCTATATCAGCGTCGCTTAGTTACTCAAATCCCACTTCAGTTGCTATTTAACTACTCATGTATGTCCTTGTCATCTACGTCTTTACAACCATAAATTTGTGTTCTAAACGAAAATAATTGTTTTGATTACAACAGAATACCTGAGGTTTCGGTTTAAAAAAAAAATCGCCGAACTATCAATGAATAACACATCATCATTAAACTGCTGTTGAGTTTATGACTGTTCCAAATCGATGGCGAATGTGTTGTTCTCTATGGTAGTGCTCAGTGATCTGTACAGGTAATCAGTCCAGACTGTGTCTTTCTATGTGATACATTCCCAACACGAACTGGTGGATATTTTGTTTACTTTTAATTCAAAAGTCACATTCCTGGTGGGGGTATGAGGAGTATATTCCAATATGTTTGGTGGAATATACACTGAGTGAGGGGAAGGAGCGGTGCCTGAGAACAATAATGCCCATTCACTTACTCAAGATGTAGGCTCAGTTGTAAAGGATGCAATTATTTCTCGGAATCTTCATGTTGAGTTCGGTAGTGACAGACACATGGGAGACCAAAACAAAGATAATAATGTAACGAAGTGTCCATATGAATTACAAGTGACAAAAAGTAAATAACAGGTAGCACTAACCACAGAAGAAAGAAGACTGTTGGGTGAAAAATATGCCGCTGTAACCAAATAAGTGGAAACCCCGTCTGCAATTGCAACTCTCTTCACTTCGCGTACTTCTGTTGCTCAAATAGAGGGCTTCACGCCACTGTATTACTCGCGTCTGATGACACAGAGCTACATTTGGGGTGGGACATCCAAGTGTTGCAGGTTCTCCACCATTGTCATTTAGTGATCTTCGTCTGTGCTCGGGAACATCAATACAGGATGAGCTGTCATAACCAACAAAATCTTCTGAAAGATACAGTCTAACTTATACGGGTCCTTGCGACGCGTATGTTGAGCGTAAGGAAAAGATGAAACTACACCCATGAGACTTGAGAGAATAGCGTATGTTAGTATCCTGGGATTGGAAAGTCAAACAGTAAACATTTTGTAGGTAGGTAAGAAAACAAGGTTCTAGGGGACTGATGACCTCATATGTTAAGTGCCATAGTGCTCAGAGTCATTTGAACCATTTTTTCCCAGATAATGGTGTTACCATGTTGGCTACTAAGGGATTCACAGAGAGGGGGCTATACTCAACACTGATTTTGCTTCCCTTGTTCCTGACTGCATCTGCTGCTGAACGGTTTTCATACTTACGCTTGTCAAGGTAATTCCTCAATGTACATTTTCTGCGAGAATTAACTGCCAATAACCTGCTTATCTGTTCTGATAAAGTAGCAATAGTCTCACCCGTAGTAACTGCACATGCATCTGGTATTTTGTGTATTCTACAAACTGCTATGACAACAAAAGAAAAAAAATGGGACAAACTGCACTTAGTATACACAAGGATATCGTGGCTCAAAGAACACAAAACAGTCCTGAGTGAAATAATCAAATCATCTACAAATGACGCATTTGGCTGGCACTGTCTCAGTGCATAGCAAGTCGTACCATAGCAAATTACTGAATTTACACGTCACAGGCATTAACTATATTTCCTTGCAATTTTCTTTAAATTGTGACAAGTCTGCAGGCTCTTGTGTTCTTACAAAAGCAACCCTAAGATTACGGAGCACATCAGCATACTCTACTGTGCCCACAACAAAATAAATAAAAAATAAGGCCAACAGAAAAACGTTCATTCACCACCTTTCATCATGTTGGATTGCAAGTCCAGTTAGGTGAGGACAGTTGGTGCAGCAGTCAATTCTGACACCAGATGTGTAGTCTCAGGGAGCCACGATTTCTATGTGTGCAGGATGAGAAGTTCACAGAGCTGTCAGGATTTATATAATGCAAAATAGCTTCTCCGAGACTCTGACTGGTGGCAGTCACAGCGGAGTGCATGGCTGGGAGTTTCAGACTTACATGACTTCAGCATGTGTGGACATTTCTTGGCGTGGTCAAGGAATGTGCACTAGGTAGAGGCAGTGTTGTACAGGACGCCGTCCCAGAGGTCTGCAGGCATTGCCTGTCTAGCCAGGCCACTGACAGCTTGACGAGCCATTCCACCAAGGCACTTTTGTGGTCATCACAGTTTGGCCTTGGTCGGCAGCAACAGCTCCACATGGTATGACAGAGACCACAGAGAAGTTTACCCTGGCCTCCAGCAAGAGACAGCCATGACACTGATAGCTGCTCATGGGTACATGCAGAGGGCAGCACAAACGCATGATTCCTGGAATGTGGGTGGTCAGCAGCTCTTGGGTCATCCTTGATTGACTTCAAGTGGGTCATTGGTCAAAGGCACTCAAGTCTCACATCAGTGACAGCAGGCAAGGTAGCAATGGCAATCCATGGTAGTGGAGTGCATCAGGCTGGCTGGCTGGTGTCTTGCAGTGAAGCCATCAGACAAACAATAGGTGTCACTTCGCAAACTGCTTCGACATGGATTCACTGCAACTTAAAAAATTCTCTTACCGACTGATCCTGAGCTTCAGAAGTCCAAGTGACTGGTTAGTTTGTGGCTATAACGTTATCAATGAGTGGTGATGAGCGAATTTGACCCCATTTTCTAGACTCGCCAACACTCAATACCATACCACATTGTCCCACCTATTGTTTTCTTGGCTCTCTCTGCATCATCTGGATGTTGTGGAGGTGCTCCTACATGGGTTATGCAGCCTCACTTCACAAATGGTTCAAATGGCTCTGAGCACTATGGGACTCAACTGCTGTGGTCATAAGTCCCCTAGAACTTAGAACTACTTAAACCTAACTAACCTAAGGACATCACACACATCCATTCCCGAGGCAGGATTCGAACCTGCGACCGCAGCGGTCGTGCGGTTCCAGACTGCAGCGTCTTTAACCGTTCGGCCACTTCGGCCGGCCTCACTTCACACTTCAGTGCTGTCCGAATGGCGTTATAATTTGGTCATTCTGCTGTGGTCGCATTCTGTGCTCTCTGCTTGAATCCTGTGTGGTATTATTCCAGTGCTATTTGCAGCACTATCTTTCCTTCCTGGTTTACATTCTGACTGAGACACTGCGTTCAAGCCTGTCTTAGCCCAGCTCAGTGTTCGTTGCACGAAAACTTTGTTTTACATTCACCGAGAATTCCAGTCTGTTGTGCAACAGTACAATGTGGTGCAGGCGCAAGGGTATCGGGGCACACCGTTTAGTGCACGTTACTGAATGTGTGTCTTCGCAGCAGATGGCTGCTACATGTTCCCATATTGATTCAGTGACATTGTGACATTACTGTCGTATCTCTATGCATTATCTATTCATTTCAGCGCCAGTATTTTGCCATTGTGGACTCTTGGACTGTGTGTTGGAAGAGAAAGTTTCGCGTCCTGCTGGTATTTTCAGTTTGGGCTGGCGGTCCTATTGTCGGCCCAGAGCGTGCTGGTAAATCTCATTACGTCGACATCTGCATCTACATCTATATGGTTACTCTGCAATTCACACTTAAGTGCCTGGCAGAGGGTTCATCGAACCATTTTCATACTACTTCTCTACCATCCCACTCTCGAATGGCACGTGGGAAAAAGGAACACGTAAATCTTACCGTTCGAGCTCTGATTTCTCTTATTTTATTATAATGATCATTTATCCCTACGTAGGTGAGTGTCAACAAAATATTTGCGCATTCGGAAGAGAAAGTTGGTGATTGAAATTTCGTAAATACACTCCTGGAAATGGAAAAAAGAACACATTGACACCGGTGTGTCAGACCCACCATACTTGCTCCGGACACTGCGAGAGGGCTGTACAAGCAATGATCACACGCACGGCACAGCGGACACACCAGAAACCGCGGTGTTGGCCGTCGAATGGCGCTAGCTGCGCAGCATTTGTGCACCGCCGCCGTCAGTGTCAGCCAGTTTGCCGTGGCATACGGAGCTCCATCGCAGTCTTTAACACTGGTAGCATGCCGCGACAGCGTGGACGCGAACCGTATGTGCAGTTGACGGACTTTGAGCGAGGGCGTATAGTGGGCATGCGGGAGGCCGGGTGGACGTACCGCCGAATTGCTCAACACGTGGGGCGTGAGGTCTCCACAGTACATCGATGTCGTCGCCAGTGGTCGGCGGAAGGTGCGCGTGCCCGTCGACCTGGGACCGGACCGCAGCGACGCACGGATGCACGCCAAGACCGTAGGATCCTACGCAGTGCCGTAGGGGACCGCACCGCCACTTCCCAGCAAATTAGGGACACTGTTCCTCCTGGGGTATCGGCGAGGACCATTCGCAACCGTCTCCATGAAGCTGGGCTACGGTCCCGCACACCGTTAGGCCGTCTTCCGCTCACGCCCCAACATCGTGCAGCCCGCCTCCAGTGGTGTCGCGACAGGCGTGAATGGAGGGACGAATGGAGACGTGTCGTCTTCAGCGATGAGAGTCGCTTCTGCCTTGGTGCCAATGATGGTCGTATGCGTGTTTGGCGCCGTGCAGGTGAGCGCCACAATCAGGACTGCATACGACCGAGGCACACAGGGCCAACACCCGGCATCATGGTGTGGGGAGCGATCTCCTACACTGGCCGTACACCACTGGTGATCGTCGAGGGGACACTGAATAGTGCACGGTACATCCAAAGCGTCATCGAACCCATCGTTCTACCATTCCTAGACCGGCAAGGGAACTTGCTGTTCCAACAGGACAATGCACGTCCGCATGTATCCCGTGCCACCCAACGTGCTCTAGAAGGTGTAAGTCAACTACCCTGGCCAGCAAGATCTCCGGATCTGTCCCCCATTGAGCACGTTTGGGACTGGATGAAGCGTCGTCTCACGCGGTCTGCACGTCCAGCACGAACGCTGGTCCAACTGAGGCGCCAGGTGGAAATGGCATGGCAAGCCGTTCCACAGGACTACATCCAGCATCTCTACGATCGTCTCCATGGGAGAATAGCAGCCTGCATTGCTGCGAAAGGTGGATATACACTGTACTAGTGCCGACATTTTGCATGCTCTGTTGCCTGTGTCTATGTGCCTGTGGTTCTGTCAGTGTGATCATGTGATGTATCTGACCCCAGGAATGTGTCAATAAAGTTTCCCCTTCCTGGGACAATGAATTCACGGTGTTCTTATTTCAATTTCCAGGAGTGTAGATCTCGTCAGAAAGAAAACCGCCTTTGTTTCAGTGACTGCCACCCCAACTCGCCTATCATATCAGTGACTCTCTCACCCATACTGCGCGATAACACGAAACGAGCTGCCCTTCTTTGCACTTTTTCGCTGTCCTCCGCCAATTCTACCTGGTAAGGATCCCATACCGCGCAGCACTTTTCCAGCAGAGGATGGACAAGTGTAATGGAGGCTGTCTCTTTAGTGGGTTTGTCGCATCTTCTAAGTGTTCTGACAACAAAGCGCAGTCTTTGTTTCGCCTTCCCCGCAATATTATCTATTTGGTCTTTCCAATTTAAGTTGCTCGTAATTGTAATTCCTAGGTATTTAGTCGAATTGGCAGCCCTTAGATTTGTGCGATTTATCGTATACCCAAAATTTATCGGATTTCTTTTAGTACCCACGTGGATGACCCCGCACTTTTCTTTGTTTAGTGCTAATTGTCAGTTTTCGCACCATACAGAAATTCTCTCTAGATCATTTTGTAATTGGAATTGATCGTTTGATGATTTTACTAGACGGTAAATTACAGCGTCATCTGCAAAAAATCTAAGGGGACTGCTCAGATTATCACCCAGATCATCTTTAGAAATTAGGTTAACCTTAGTGTAAGCGTGGTAGGTTTGAACCACCACCATTGTGTGTAGAGGGGAGGTACCAACCTCGGTGGTAGACGTGGTGTCTGCCTTGCAACACACTGGAGGCAAAATGAGGATAACTTCCGACTTCTCTGTGCTTGATTCTAACAAGTAAGTCCTGACACTGCGATGCTAGCTGGCTAGTGTGGGAGAATCGTCTCTGTTTTCATTGCACATATTTGCGGCCCCCATTGATATTGCGTTGTGCCGCCTAGTGCAGGGTGCAAACAACGTGAACAATTAAAACAACGTTGCTTCAGTCCAGTGCCAAACTGTAATGAAGGTAAAATTTGCCTCGTGTGCACATGTAGGGAGAAGTTTACTGTCTTTTTCCTGATTCTTCTAAAGTTTTTGTGATATTTTTGGCCATCGCATTGGCAATAGTATAGAGTTAGCCCCCTAACCAGCAATTTTTGGAAGGTTGGAAGATGGGTAGGAGGTTAGAGTTTTTTGGGGATCTGCGGACCAAGCTTCGAGGGCACAGCCAGTTATCGAGGACTGATCCTGGACTGTGAATCAGTGGAAACGTACCGCCTGCTCGGATGAATCGTGTTTCTTTTTACATCAGATAGATGGTCGTGTCTGGGTACGCCATCATCCACGGAAAAGGCTGCTCTAAAAATGCAATGCGCCACAGATGCAGGCCGATGTGGCAGTATGTTGCAATGGGAAATATTTACTTGGGCTTCTACGGACTCTGTGGTGGTAATCAAAGGCACCTTGATGATTTTGGACTATGGGGACATTATTGTTGATTACCTGCATCCCTTCTTGCCTCATGTCTCACCCAAGGGCAACGGCACTTTTGACATGAATTGTCATCGTCACGAGGCCATACTCAGGTTACAGTGGTATGAGGGGCATGGCAATGACCTCACGTTGGCGTCTTGGCCACCAGATTCACCTGCTCTGATCCCAATGAAAGACACATAGGATGTTACTTGGCGCCAGTTCCGGACCCACAAACCACCGCCCTTAATTTAGGGAAACTGCACGACCTGTGCATAGACATCTGCCACCCCTTAACTCTGGAACGTTACTAAGGATTTGTCGATTCCATGCCACGCAGAATCGCTGTTGTATTGCGATCGGTAGATGGACCAACATGCTATTAAGCAGGTGATCATAAGGCTTTAACACATCAGCGCCTGTCTCTCGAGTAAAAAGTGCTTAAGGGAGACAGAGGACAAGCTGACGATACGGCAGTGTATTCTCTGCCCTTCTCTGTCTAGAACCCATCACTCACCCGGTTTCGTACACGCATATTACTCCAGCTCTATTGGAATAGCATATTTCCAACGCCATTGTCAATTCCGATTTCAGTGGGCACGAGATCATTGGCTCTGAGCACTATGGGGCTTAACATCTTAGGTCGTCAGTCCCGTAGACTTAGAACTACTTAAACCTAAGGACATCACACACTTCCATGTCCGTGGCAGGATTCGAACCTGCGACTGTAGCAGTCGCGCGGTTCCGGACTGAAGCGCCAAGAACCGCTCGGCCACATCGGCCGGCACGAGATCATTGAGCTTGGATCGTGGATGAATGGAAACGTGTCGCCCAGTTGGATGAATCATGCTTCTACCTATATCAGGTCACTAGTTGTTTTGGATGAGGATGAAGATGAGGAGTCGTGCGGTAGCGTTCTCTCTTCCCGCGCCCGGGTTCCCGGGTTCGATTCCCGGCGGGGTCAGGGATTTTCTCTGCCTCGTGATGACTGGGTGTTGTGTGACGTCCTTATGTTAGTTAGGTTTAAGTAGTTCTAAGTTCTAGGGGACTGATGACCATAGATGTTAAGTCTCATAGTGCTCACAAGGGAACCTCCCCATCGCACCCCCCTCAGATTTAGTTATAAGTTGGCACAGTGTATAGGCCTTGAAAAACTGAACACAGATCAATCGAGAAAACAGGAAGAAGTTGTGTGGAACTATGAAAAAAATAAGCAAAATATACAAACTGAGTAGTCCATGCTCAACATATATAACATTATGGAGAGTACCACCTCAGTAGCGCCGTGGTCCTGTGGTTAGCGTGAGCAGCTGTGGAACTAGAGGTCCTTGGTTCGTATCTTCCCCCTAGCGAAAATTTTAATTTTTTATTTTCAGACAATTATCAAAGTTCAGGCACACACACACACAATCAACTTCGCTCTCCAAAATTCCAGGACATGTTCAGATTTGCTTGGACATATGCGGGATTTGACGGTCTACACACGGAAAAATTTGAAAACGTTAAAAACATATGTTTTGACAGAGCACAGGGAAAACTGTGCGACTGTTGCAGTCATTTGTTGCAGTTTATGTGACAAACTCTTATGTTTTCATCACTTTCTTGGGAGTGATTATCACATCCACAAGAAAACCTAAATCGGGCAAGGTAGAAGAATCTTTTTACCCATTCGCCAAGTGTACAAGTTAGGTGGGTCGACAACATATTCCTGTCATGTGACGCACATGCCGTCACCAGTGTCGTATAGAATATATCAGACGTGTTTTCCTGTGGAGGAATCGGTTGACCTATGACCTTGCGATCAATTGTTTTCGGTTCCCATTGGAGAGGCACGCCCTTTCGTCTACTAATCGCACGGTTTTGCGGTGCGGTCGCAAATCACAGACACTAAACTTATTACAGTGAACAAAGACGTCAATGAACGAACGGACAGATCATAACTGCAAAAATAAAGAAATTAAATTTTTTACGCGAGGGAGGACTTGAATCAAGGACCTCTCGTTCCACTGCTGCTCACGCTAACCACGGGACCACGGCGCTCCCGATCTCACACTCTCCTTGATGTTTCATATGTTGCACACAGACTACTCATTTTGTATATTTTGCTTTTTTTTCATAGTTTCACACAACTTCTTCCTGTTTTCTTGATTGATCTGTGTTCAGTTTTTCAAGGCCTATCCACTGTGCCAGCTTATAACTAAATCTGAGGGGGGTGCGATGGGGAGGTTCCCTTGTCAGAGCCATTTTCGAAGATGAGGACGAGGAAGGAAATATACCACGGCTCGTTGAAAGGCAGTATCCCGATATATCCCTGGAGAAGTCAATGGTAATGTGTCGCCCAGCAGGATGAATCACGTTTCTAGTTATATCAAGTCGTTAGTCGTGTCCTGATGAGGATGGTGATGAGTGTGAAGCAGGAAATAGACCACTGCTCGTTGAAAGGAAGCTCCCCGATATTATCCTGGAGAAATTTAAGGGAACTTGTGGGAACCATTATCTAGACCTGATGGGGGTTCGAACCCCGCTCCTTCCCATTGCAAGTTCTGTGCACCAGCCTCACCGGGTAGGCCTCTGCGAAATCAGACACGCGGTACAATTATGTAGCACCTTCGTACGCAGAGTAAAAATTAGGAGTTGGGCGACAACGGGGCTAGTCCAGCAGCCGGCAGCAGCTGGAGAGGAAGAGTTCGGACGGCAGCGCGAGGAACCCGAAAGGCGGGCCCCGCGACACGGAAAAGCCATTAGCGGCGGCCGCATTAGGCGCGCGACATAAAGCAGCCGTGTCGCGGCGTGTCGCCTGCCAGGGTCCCGCCAGCCGGCGTTATTAATACGGGGTCCGGCCGCCGCGACAAGCTACTTGTTCCGAACGGGTTTGTCGCTGCATTATGTTTTCGTGAAACGGCCGCTAACAGGCCGTGTCCGCCGGCTCGCGGAGGACAGCCGGAAAAACACCGAACCGACGTCCGCACGACGCGTCGGCCGCAGCAGCACGGCCGCATCCGACGCAGCTCACGTCGCCTGCATCAGTACGCGTTCACCACTACTAGACGGCGCAACTCACACGGGGACCAAGCATGTTCGTCGTCACCGATTTCGACCACATTTATGGCATATGCAGGCTCTGGCCAGAAATGAAAGTGCCGGAAGAAAGAGCTCCAGATGGCCAAGCGTTTAAAAAAAAATTGCGTCTTTGGCGCGGGTCGGGTGAGGCATGAGCCTTTTATGTTAACATAGTTCCCAGGCAGCCATTGGTGAGGTGTAAAGAGCCCAGAATAGCAGTCGAATGGTCGATAGGTCGAGTCCTTGGGAGGATCTCTGCGTGAGCTAGGGACAATGGTTATCGCTGAAACAACCGGTTTTCGGTTATATCGGATTTTTTGCACTTCAGTTTAACCTGACTATTAAAACCTCTCAAAATAACCACTTTCCGATATAACTAATTATGGGTTTTTTATCCGTTGATGATGATGTTTGCCGGCCGGGGTGGCTGAGCGGTTCTAGGCGCTACAGTCTGAAATCGCGCGATCGCTACGGTCGCAGGTTCGAATCCTGCCTCGGGCATGGATGTGTGTGATGTCCTTAGGTTAGTTAGGTTTAAGTACTTCTAAGTTCTAGGGGACTGATGACCTCAGAAGTTAATTCCCATAGTGCTCAGAGCCATATGAACCATTTTTCATGATGATGTTTGGTTTGTGGGGCGCTCAACTTGCGCGGTCATCAGCGTCCGTACAAATTCCCAATCTGTACACAGTCCAATCTAGCCACTTTCACGGACGATGGTGGAGTGATGAGGACAACAGAAACACCCTGTCCCCGGGCAGCGAAAATCCCCAACCCGGCCGGGAATCGAACCAGCGACCTCGTGATCCAGAGGCAGTAATGCTAGCCACTAGACCACATGCTGCGGACATTTTATTCGTGTTGATAGGTACATATGTAGGGTAAAATTTTGTAAGAAAATTCTATATTGAACCAGAGATGGTCAAATGTAGTATCGATTGTGTCGTAGCGTCACTGCTCAACAGCCATCGCTGGTTGAAATTGTTATGCGTAATGTGTTAGTGTGTTAGAGTAACTTTGGATAGAGAGAAGTATGAAGGACAGTCAAGTGTAAAGATGTGTTAATTAGGGTAGCTGTAGATAGACAGATGTAGAGAGTAACTGTAGATCAAGAGAAGTAAAGACGTGTGTTAGTGACTTTAGACAGAGAGATGTATGGAGGACTCTAAGTGTAAAGACGTGTTGTATCTGATGTGTGCTGGAATATACTCACTCGCTACGGACAGTTATGGTTTTTATTTGCAAGATACCATGCTGGAAATAATTCAGATAAAGAAGGTTGTTGTGTTACTAATGCAGTGCGCGTATTCATAAGTGATGATTGAGGCAATGTATAATACTCACATCCAATGATTTTGTAAAGCTAATTGTTAATGTGTAATCAGTTTATTGTGTGTGTTAATTGTGAGCATTATTAATTTTCAAAGAGTCAAAATACAAGTTTTAAAGTTAGTGCCATATTGTTACTTACCACAAGTCAATACCAGTTCCCAGATCCATGTCGCTTTTGATTAGCTATTTTTTCAAGATGTTATTGTCTCTGTCATATTCGATTTAGTTAGAGTGTGTGCTAAGCAACAGCCTTGCACAATAGTTGTATGCTAACTATACAATTTAAAGTACTAACAGAGACCACTGCGAAGAGCGTTACCATTGTGCAGATAAAGATAAGATATTTTATTACTTCAGAGATACCATTCATAACCACAGGGAGCGTTATTTTCAAATAGATCAAGTTATATTTTATTATCAGGGCCAGTTTCAAATCAATGGTGTTGCATCAGATTCAGTTTTTGTGTTACATAAATTCTTGCAGTTTTGGTTTGTTTTTAAGTTACTGGTAGTTTACATTCTCACAGTGAGAAAAGTTCAGCACAGAGCAAAGCGCATAAACGACGAAATAAAATTCACGTTCGCATGCCATTCTCATTGAACAGTCGTGTTCAGGCAACTGGCAGTTACGTTACTTGAAACGTGCATGTTTCAGTGTCATTTCCTGTAAAAAAAAAAATTTAAAGAAACCGTAGAAATAGGACAAAGATAGAAAAATCTTCACCCTCTCAGTTTCAAGACACATAGAATAAAAATATTAAATTAAGGGGAGTTGGAACGCCCTATCCCGACAATGTTTAATTTAGTGACTTGGCTTCCCTGTATTTCAGGAACCACTGTAGCCATTGACATGGAAACTTTTACAGAACATTAAACTGTATGTTCTGAGACTACTGAAGTACAATAGTTGTATTTCAGCCACTGCTTTCGGAAATACATCATACACGGTTAAAATTTGTGTACTTTTTTGTACGTTATACAAAATAATTTTAATTATACGTAACATTATGTCTTTCTTTTAGTTTAGTAGACTGTGGTATGTACGTTATTACTTCCTAAAAATTTGAATACTTTACTCGAAGTGGTTTCTGAGATCTAGGTAAAAATGCAACAGTAAATGTAAATTTTCAGGAACACTTCTTAAGTTTCAAAAGACTGTAACTTTTTTAAATTTTTAGTCACTCAGAAGCACCCTGCACCATACTCTGTATCATCCTCTTGATCTTTTTCCAAGTTTTTCTTCTTTTCTTCTTCTGGACTCCTTAGTGGCAAACTGTGCTGCATACTCTGCTTTATCAATGCGAACATTGTCCATTCGTTCAAGTTCTATGATGCTGTTTGCTCCAGGATTAATTTCCATATGCTGTAGCACTTTCACCCCACCAATGTTGCCATCATTAAAAGCAGTAACAGCATCACTGACTCCCCGCTTTAGTGTCTTCATTCCAACCAAAGCATTTTTTGGTAAGCGAGTCCATATTGAACGACTCATTGGGGTTTTGAGTCTGGCCATGCAGACACTTCTTCAGTAATTCAGGATTTGCCAGGTCTCTGTAATTAGGTTTTATGATATCTGTGACCGCTGCTGGGATGGAATGTTTATGGCTGTATGAACTTTTTGAGTACTGGGCATTGCGGTAATTGCACCATGAATCAGGTCCAGGAGGGCAAAGGTGGTGTACTGGTTTTTCATCAGTTGACAGTCTGTGGAAGAAGGTAGCCCATACTGCCTGCTTCATTTTCAACAAATCCTCAGTATTATTTCTAATGGCCATCCCATAATACTGCTGTAGTAGTTCATCAATAATTTTGTCTGTCAGCCTGCCTTTTACGGTTTTACCATCAGAAAGTTTCTTGTCTCTCAAACATCGTTTCAACTTCCTCAACCTTACGCCCATCCTCTTCTGGACATGACCAATGCAAACACGTAATTTAACCTTTATAAAACAACAGTCCATAGCCTTCTATATAAAAAAATTACCGATTTTATTAGATCTTAAGTAATGCACGTAATAATTTTAACATTTTCAACTAGTGTAGATTATATTTAAAAAATAAAATAATGAGATAAAAATCCTAAAAAGTAAAAAAAATTGTTTTCCGTCCTAACTCCCCTTAAGTAGGCAAATAAAAGAAAACTTACTCTCTCCACCATTCGCCGCTTTTCTCGAAAAGTGAAAATGGTTGAAGACTATCAAATATCATCAGTATTCTTCTATTGATTCTAATTTTTTTAAACTCTACCCAATCGGGAATCATGTGGCCATAAGGACATTATGAATAGTCAGTGCTAAAGAGTAAAAACTAAGGTTGAAGAACTTTTTTGTGTTAATTTGTCTGTTTTCAGGGGCTACAATCACATAAGGGCATGTTATGTAGACACAAGCACTAGATAAGCTTCTTTCTATTTTTAATGTAACTGTGACTGAATTGTTAAGTTTCCAATTTGTTACTGTTATCACAATGTCCTTCGTCTTTTATTATTTTATATAAATGGCAGAAAAATCTTTAATCTTTTAAAGCAAATGAGCATTGTACTTCATTGCTTTGTCACTTCGTAAAATTAGTTGCAGACTAGAATTGGTTCCATTCTGCAGTACAACGGTTGCCTGCCGGCGACAGACAGAAACTAACTTATAGACCAGAACAAACAAATACCGAAAACTAACGTACAGACCAGGTCAAATAAATACCGAAAATACCGGTTATTCAGAAATAAAATACCGGTGTCGGTTTTAACAGGTCGGTTTTTCCCACGCCTAACAGAAATCGGGCACTTGGGCTTCCGTACAAATAGTTAATCCATTCCGGGAATCGATGATCTCAATGATTTTTGCCTGTTAACGACAACTGCACCGGCAATATATATGTCAAATGATTCCAAGACTTTCAATAATGTTTCAGTTTAAAGTTTGAAGTCGGATAACAAATGACAGATAAAAATTTTCGTGTTGTATAGTTATAGTTTAACAATTCTCTGATTTTCTCCTATACTTGTTTAGCGAAACCTTCCACCTTGTGAAATTTCGTGGTTCTATGTCAAGGAGGAGTACCCTCTTGGTTTTAATGAGTGAGTCAGCGATTATCAAAATTTGATTGAATTTTCTCTTGCTGAGTTGCACCTTATACGCCGTCTAAGGTGGATAGTCAATGATTACAAGTGAGTTTTATCTTATACGGCGTATATAAGGTGGATCTTCAATGATTGGAACATGTACAGCTAATGTAAACAGATGTGCTACTGCGCATTTTATATTGTGTACTGTGTTTTTTACCACCTGACAATCATCTACAGGGGTTACATATATGGACATGTCCACATGCACAAGATGTTTTTTGATTTTAAATATTTTACTTATCACAAAGCTTTGCATAATGTGCTACATTTTATCTACATGACAACTTCTCATGAGGTTCCTAATCAAAATGAACACAGTTTGCTACACAAATTATTGAAGGCCTGAAGATGACAGCAAAGTCTATAGAAACCGGTTGATGTAAATAAAGAAATATTTATGCGATGTTGGCTTTATATGGGGCATAAATAGCCCTATCTTTCGACTATGTTGACTTAGAAGCTTAACATTTTTACACCAAGAAACTACTACAGACCTCATTACGTGACAGAAATTTCAACTTGACACGACTACCCGTCCCTGAGGAGGATGGGGTTTTTTAACAGACGGATGGACGGAGAGAGAGTCTGATAACAAATGACAGAAAAAGGTTTTTGTTGGGATGTAATCACAAATAAACAATTTTCGTAATTTTTTCCTTTGGTTTTAGTGTGAAACCTCGCTTCTTGCCGAATTTTATGATTCTAAGTCAACGGGGACCACCCTCTAGATTTTAATGAGTGAGTTTGCGAGTATCAAAATATGTGACTTAAATGGCCGCATCTTTTGACTGCATTGACTTAGAAGCTTAACACTTTTACACAACCAAAGGACTGCAGACCTCAGTATGTGACACAAATTTCAATTTGATACGTCCACCCTTTCCGGACTAACAGGTATCGTAACAGACGCACCGAGAGACAACAGTCAATTAACAAAGTACAACAATTTTTTCGTGTGATATAATTACAAATTAGCAAGTTCGGATTTTTCCCTTTGCTTGTCCTGTGAAATCCTGTTTCCTGCCAAATTTCATGATTCTATACCAATGGGAAGTACCCTACAAGTTTTGATAAGCGAATTTGCGAGTATCAAAATATGTTACATGAATGGTCTCATCTTTCGGTTGCATTGACGTAGAAGCATACATTTATTACATCGCTAAGTCACTACAGACGTTGGTATGAGGCATAAATTTCAGCTGGATGTTTCTATCCGTTTCTGAGAAAAGGGCTTCGAACAAGCGGACAGACAGACAACTACCCAGACATACAGAAAACAAAATTATCCTATAAGGGATCGTTTTTTACCATTTTTAGCGCGGATCGGGTGAGGCATGAACCATGCGTAAAGAGCCGAGAAGGGTAATGTGAAGGTTGTGGAGAGGAGCCCTACGCGGATCTCTGCGCGGCGTGGAAGGATATAGTTTGCTCTGTTGTGAGACCTCTACGATAGGAAGAAAACGGCAACACCAGTAAACAAACAGTGTAGAAAATGGTTCAAATGGCTCTGAGCGCTATGGGACTTAACATCTGAGGTCATCAGTCCCCTAGACTTAGAACTACTTAAATCTAACTAATCTAAGGACTTTACACAGATCCATACCCGAGGCAGGATTCGAACCTGCGACCGTAGCAGCAGCGGGGTTCCGGACTGAAGCGCCTGGAACCGCTCGACCACAGTGCCCCGCGTCAATGAGGCTGGAGACAACCCTGTAATATCGAATAGCTGAAACAATGTGTCTCGCATATGCAGCAAGGTGGTGGTGGAGTGATGTTCTGAGGTGGCATTATATGGGGCCACTATACATCTGTCGTGGTTGCTGACAGCAAAGTCACTGCTCTACGGTACAGGGACGAGATTCTGCTACCAGTAGTGGGGCCGTGTCACTAACATTTTGGTGAGAATATCATCTTGATGGGTGATGACTCACGTGTTCATCATGCTGTTCTCGTGGACATGTTCCTTCAGTATGCTGCGATCACCCGAACGGGATGGCCTGCCTGTTCCCCAGACATGAACGCAATCGAACATGGGTGAGATCGATTGAAACGAGTTGTTTTTGGACGAAGACAACTTTTTGCAGCTTACGCAGAATCGTCATTGAAGAATGCTTTGTCACGGCGGATTCAAGCCTGCATTGGAGCAAGAGGACATTCCAGCTATGACGTTGCTCATCAGTGCTGTGAAAACCCTTAGCGTAGGAAACAGACGGTTTTGTAGTGCTGATACACAAACAGTTTTTTTGAAACCTGGAAACATTGGAAATGAACATATATAGGTATGCCTCAGAGCCTATTTTTCCTTTATATGCCATGAAATTCCGAAATAAAGGGAGACGCAAAACTTTTGTTGATACGCGTATTTTAATGAGGCAATATTGCGTATTTATAAACATAGTTTGGAAGTAATCAATGACGAGTGCATGGTGCACATTTTGCCGTTGCTGGGACGATTTTGTAGAATGGCCACCTTTTAGGGCAGGAAGATAAAAGTTATGGGTACCAGGCATCGCGCAGAAATGGGCTTTACCATGGAACATAATAGAGACAAGTTTTTCTGTCATTCAGAGCAAGCGAGGATCGTGCTTGCAGAGACAAACTAGGTTGACTACGTGGGAAGAGCCGAGTGTAGAAGGCTCTCTAAAGCCAACCGTAGATTTTCGTCATAGAAAAATAACATTTCTAAACGGACACTATTAGCAAGCAGTAGTGCCGTAACGATGGTCTCTGTGAAAGACAGATTAATTGGAAAAGTATTAGAATTAGTTCTAACTTCAGATGTGTAATAATTACTGTTCAGTAGTATTCCATGACAATTCGTGAAAATGCTGTATGCACTTCTGCCGTCCAAAGAACGTTCGCGCTCTACCGAACTGAAGGCCCTACACCACTACGGTCACCACCTCTGCTGAAACCCACAATGCAGCATGCAGGTAAACTCTCATTGCACAGAATAATCCTGTAACAATCATTCCTCTGATTTCTCCAATGCGCAACGGAATTTGTGACTTGTTTTGATGACAGGTTGTTCGTGCGACAATTCATAAAGCATTTTCGCAATTTTCATCAGTCTTCCTGTGTTTACAAATTACTTTACATGATCAGTCTAAACAGTAGTGTGTGTGAGTAGCAGGATAATGGCGTTACTGGGAGAATTTATATCAAATTGACATCAAATTAATTAATGTAATTCTTCAAGCTTTCCCGGCGAGGCGTTGTCATGTTGATAAATCTCGTTTCTGTCGGCTATTCGCGTCTTTCCTGCACGATATTTCAACTGCGTGACTCACAGTCTGTCTGATACAAAATCTAGGAACTGATAGATGAGAGGCTAAGGAACAAAAAAGGTATAACGAACTTGCATTTGGAAATGCATGGTTTCCATGCCAGAGATCATTTTTTCAATCACACATTGTTTCAGAGACTGCAGTCTAATACGTGCTGTGCCGTGCAGCCGCAGTTACAGTATGTGTTGAAAATTGCTTCCATGTGGCTCAACACATGTGTGTATGTGCCATAGCATATACTGTCTCAAACGTTCACATCGGTCAGGCTGCATCCGAACAGTGTCAAAGGCACCATGAACACGCTGCTCCAGTGTCTCCACATCTGGACCGAGCGATGTGACACACTGGTTGGCACACTGGACTCGCATTCAGGAGGACGACGGTTCAATCCCGCGTCCGGCCATCCTGATTTAGGTTTTCCGTGATTTCGCTAAATCGGTTCAGGCAAATGCCGGGATGGTTCCTTTGAAAGGACATGGCCAACTTCCTTCCTCGTCCTTCCCTGATCCGATGAGAGCGATGACCTCGCTGTTTGGTCTCCACCACCAAATCGACCCTCTCCACATCTGGAAAGGAATCTGCATGCGCGATACTTTTGAGATGGCCCCATAACCAGAAGTCGCACGGGTTGAGACCTGGTGAACGAGCAGGCCATGCAGCTAGACCCCCTAGTCCGATCCATCGCCCAATGTAGACACGGTTGAGATGCTTCCAGACGTTAACAGTGAACTGGACAGGGGCACCATCATGTAGCAGCCACATTACCCTTCGAATCATCAGTGACACTTCTTCCAGTATGTGAGGCAAAGTCACCTGCAACAAACGCCGATAGTTCCAGCCTGTTATGCGACATGGAAGGAAGACTGGTGCCAAAATAAAGTCGCCAATTATCCCAGGTCACACATTCCAGCTGCACCACCACTGATGATTCACTATCACCATACCATGGTTGGTTCTGCATACTATCCCATAGATGACTATTATGGAAGTTGAAGATACCACTCCACGTAAAGGTGGCCTCATCTGTGAATAGGATGGATGACACAAAACCCGGAATTGTGGTTGCCTGGTGAAGAAACCAGTGACAAGCTGCTCCCAATGTGGAAAGTCTATCGCTAGTAAGCTTTGCACACGCTGTAAATGACAAAGGTAGTAACTGTTGTTATGGAAAATGTTCTACATGGTCGTCTGGCTTACCCTGTACCTGTACTGTGGGACAACTGCCTGGTACTGACAAGGGGATCGCATTCCATATTTTTAATCACATTTCCCTCCAAATCTGGTGTCCGAACATTTCGGGTCTGTCCTTTCCTGCTTCCTGAAACGACCCTGTCTCAGACAAACGGCGAAACACTGTCGCAAACATTAAATGCTGTCGTTGTTGTCTGTGGTGATAGGTCTCCTGATACAACCTCGCTGCCCACTGCCCTTTGCCATTTGCCTTTCCGTAAGTAAACAACACGTCGGCAAGCTCTTGATTCGAATACGGAAACGTTGTGTACAACGAAGTGTCACATCCACTAAAAGGTGAGCCAGCAAGAGACGTGAATCAGACTCAGCATTACCAATTGCTATGGCAGAAGAGGACACTAGATGATGAAGTAACATACTCTAGAAGGAAACCATGCATACTATAACTGTGGCTGCATGATACAGCGGGTATTGTGCCGCAGTCTCTGCAACAAAGTATGGTCTCTAGCATGGAAACCATGCATTCCCGGAAATACGAGGGCAGTTCAATAAGTAATGCAACACATTTTTTTTCTCGGCCAATTTTGGTTGAAAAAACCGGAAATTTCTTGTGGAATATTTTCAAACATTCCCGCTTCGTCTCGTATAGTTTCATTGACTTCCGACAGGTGGCAGCGCTGTACGGAGCTGTTAAAATGGCGTCTGTAACGGATGTGCGTTGCAAACAACGGGCAGTGATCGAGTTTCTTTTGGCGGAAAACCAGGGCATCTCAGATATTCATAGGCGCTTGCAGAATATCTACGGTGATCTGGCAGTGGACAAAAGCACGGTGAGTCGTTGGGCAAAGTGTGTGTCATCATCGCCGCAAGGTCAAGCAAGACTGTCTGATCTCCCGCGTGCGGGCCGGCCGTACACAGCTGTGACTCCTGCAATGGCGGAGCGTGCGAACACACTCGTTCGAGATGATCGACAGATCGCCATCAAACAACTCAGTGCTCAACTTGACATCTCTGTTGGTAGTGCTGTCACAATTGTTCACCAGTTGGGATATTCAAAGGTTTGTTCCCGCTGGGTCCCCCGTTGTCTAACCGAACACCATAAAGAGCAAAGGAGAACCATCTGTGCGGAATTGCTTGCTCGTCATGTGGCTGAGGGTGACAATTTCTTGTCAAAGATTGTTACAGGCCATGAAACATGGGTTCATCACTTCGAACCTGAAACAAAACGGCAATCAATGGAGTGGCGCCACACCCACTCCCCTACCAAGAAAAAGTTTAAAGCCATACCCTCAGCCGGTAAAGTCATGATTACAGTCTTCTGGGACGCTGAAGGGGTTATTCTGTTCGATGTCCTTCCCCATGGTCAAACGATCAACTCTGAAGTGTATTGTGCTACTCTTCAGAAATTGAAGAAACGACTTCAGCGTGTTCGTAGGCACAAAAATCTGAACGAACTTCTCCTTCTTCATGACAACGCAAGACCTCACACAAGTCTTCGCACCCGAGAGGAGCTCACAAAACTTCAGTGGACTGTTCTTCCTCATGCACCCTACAGCCCCGATCTCGCACCGTCGGATTTCCATATGTTTGGCCCAATGAAGGACGCAATCCGTGGGAGGCACTACGCGGATGATGAAGAAGTTATTGATGCAGTACGACGTTGGCTCCGACATCGACCAGTGGAATGGTACCGTGCAGGCATACAGGCCCTCATTTCAAGGTGGCGTAAGGCCGTAGCATTGAATGGACATTACGTTGAAAAATAGTGTTGTGTAGCTAAAAGATTGGGGAATAACCTGGTGTATTTCAATGCTGAATAAAACAACCCCTGTTTCAGAAAAAAAATGTGTTGCATTACTTATTGAACTGCCTTCGTAAGTTCATTAGACCTTTTTTGTTCCATATTCTCTAGTGTATCAATCCCTAGAGTTTGTTCACGATGGAAAAAAATCAGCCTGTATAAATTCTAAATTCTTCTTATTCTCCTGCTCTCTGGAAAATTCTACTTGATTTTCATTATTCTCTCTCTCCTCTGCAGTGGTGCCGCAGCTCGCTGTGGCTAGGGTTCCAGGGGCAGCGGCGGCCAAACCAGTGACTGCGAAACGCGGCCTGGCGAAGCAGGCGCAGCTGTGGAAGGCACCTGCAGTCGCTGCGCAGGAAGCTGCCGCAACCTCGACTGCCGCACAGCCCGCACTCGGCGCTGCCCCAGCGCCTCCTCTGCTCTGGCGTCCCTGGATAGCAAATCAGAAAGAACAACGGGCGCCCACCGCTCAGGCTAGCGCCTCAGCCTAGCGGCTCAGGCCTGCAACAACATCAGCAGCAGCATCGGGAACAATCACCAGACCAATCCTGCTCTCACTGGCCTGACCCAGTAGCGTCGCCTCCTCCTCCATCATCTGATCCCCTCCAGAGTTGGCGTCAGCAAAGAATATGTGTGCCTCGACGCATACCCCTTTGCCCCTCATCAGCTACATCATATCACAATATATATAAATGACCTAGTAGATAGTGTCGGACGTTCCATGCGACTTTTCGCGATGATGCTGTAGTATACAGAGAAGTTGCAGCATTAGAAAATTGTAGCAAAATGCAGGAAGATCTGCAGCGGATAGGCACTTGGTGCAGGGAGTGGCAACTGACAAATGTAACGTATTGCGAATACGTAGAAAGAAGGATCCTTTATTGTATGATTATATGATAGCGGAACAAGCACTGGTAGCACTTACTTCTGTAAGATATCTGAGAGTATGCGAACGGAACGATTTGAAGTGGAATGATCATTTAAAAATTAATTGTTGGTAAGGCGGATGCCAGGTTGAGATTCATTGGGAGAGGCCTTAGAAAATGTAGTCCATCAACAAAGGAGGTGGCTTACAAAACACTCGTTCGGCCTGTACTTGAGTATTGCTCATCAGTGTGGGATCCGTACCAGATCGGATTGACAGAGGAGATAGAGAAGATCCAAAGGAGAGAGGCGCGTTTCGTCACAAGGTTATTTGGTAACCGTGATAGCGTTACAGAGATGTTTAGCGAACTCAAGTGGTAGACTCTGCAAGAGAGGCGCTCTGCATCGCGGTGTAGCTTGATGTCCAGGTTTCGAGCGGGTGCGTTTCTGGATGAGGTATCGAATATATTGCTTCCCCCTACTTACACCTCCCGAGGAGATCACGAATGTAAAATTAGAGAGATTCGAGCGCGCACGGAGGCTTTCCGGCAGTCGTTCTTCCCGCGAACCATACGCGAGTGGAACAGGAAAGGCAGGTAATGACAGTGGCGCGTAAAGTGCCCTCCGCCACACACCGTTGGGTGGCTTGCGGAGTATAAATGTAGATGTAGATGTAGATCAACCGGATGGACATATACACCTAGTAGCAGCAGTATTAGTAGTAACGATGGTCCTATGGCTAGCGGTAGTCCTCTGTCTCATCTTTTAGTGAAGGATATCAGATCAGTGGCGTTGTCACCATTAAAATACTCGGTGACTGCGAACGACTTTGAGGAGCGAATCTCTTTCACAAGAATTGAGAATCCAGGAGGAGGCCACCGAGAGCCAGCCAGGTTTCTGGAAGCGTACCTTCCTGTGTTGGAAGCAGAGCTGCTTACTGTCCTTAGTGATCCACAGTATCACGCCATTAAATGCAGCGCTGTTCTCTGCTGCGAGTTAACGCATCCCCCCATCAACAAGGAAGTGTTGAGGAAAAGAGTCTTCCTTACATTTGGGGGGATAATGGCGTGATGTCACAGAGCACATAAATTGCCAAATGGTTTCGTGAGTCCACCTTAAGAGCTAAACTGGCCCAGTTTTCCAATATGGAAGTTATGGACAGGTAAAGCACTCAACCAAATACTAACCTTGACATCCACATACGTGTCTGTGATCTGGTAAATGGAGGGTCTAGCTATACAGAGCTACCTATAGATATAGCTGATAAGAAGGGATGCATTAATGTCCAAAATAAAGACCACGAGGCTTGTTTTGCATGGCCAATCCTTGCTTGCGAGAAATTATAAAGTACATCCAGAGGCCACATCACCATATGGTACATACGTTGACATTCATAAGGTTATAACTTTGACGGTATCGAGTTCCCCATTAAACTCAGAACATACCTAAATTTGAGGCGCAGAATACCAGAATACTGGTCCGTGGTTATGGCCCAGAAAAACTCAAGTCAGATGAGCGGAACAAGCATGTAGTCTTCTGCCCCCTTCATTTCTCAAAGTTTTCCGATGAGGGTAAGATGCATGTAAACATGGTGCACCAAAGAGGTATCCCGACTTCTGTTCCCTCAGTTCAGTAAACATGACCATAAAAAGCATATTTGCTTAAGGTGCGTCAATGCCTTTTCAACAAGCGAATTATTAGCAAAGCATCTACGGCTTCAAATACATCTTTACAGAAAAACACATACCATATGTGGCTGCGTTCCAAATTGTATCATCCTATGATTCAAGTCTTAACCGCTACAAATGTTATGTCAGGGATAATCCTGCGCTTTTAGCTTCTCGCTCAGATCGAAAAACTTTCATAGGAGGGTGATAAGCTTTACAGCGACAACGTTTCATGACCAGATGGAAAGAGAATGAAGATTTGTACAATAACACGGTTAGGGATCACTGTCATCTTACGGGGAAGTTCTGGGGTGCAGCTCACAATACATGCAATTTGAAGTACCTGCTACCGAAGCACATACCCGTTTCTTCCATAATTGAAGCGGGCATGACGGTCACTTTCTTGTTGAGCACGTGGCTTATTTTGGCTGGGGGAAGAATCAGGTCAGTGCCCTACCTGAGAGCGCCATGAAATTTATTTCATTCTCCAAACGAATGGCGCCAAAAATTACGCTCCGCTTCCCTGACTCGCTATGTTTTATGAAGTCACCTCTCCAGAAACTTGAAACTCTACCTAGGGAGGATATGCATATCGCTCTAGCTGCATTTCCTAACGAGGAAAAGTTTCATCTCGTGATTAGGAAACAAGTTTTTCCATACGAGTACCTGGATAGTATGGCGAAATTCAATGAAACCAGGCTACCTGACATAACCTCATTCTCCAGCAGCCTTGCACGCGATGCCATATCGAGTGCAGAATGTTAGCAGTAATTCAACATATCCACTTTAGGAGAGGACGCACAGCTTTACGTGAACACAGACATGTGTTTGCCTGCGGACGTTTTAGAGAAATTCTGGAGTCTGTGGATGATTACATATTCTCTGGATCCCCGCTTTTGTTACACAGCAGCTGGGTTGTTCTCGGACGCTATGCTCAAAGAAACGAATCGCACCATGGAACTATTGACCGATGCTGCTATGCTTCTTTTCTTTGAGCGAGGGATGCGTGGAGGACTTTATCAATCCGTCCATAGGCTTGCCAAGACAAATAACCCACGGATGGGTGACAGGTTCAACGCACCCCTTACTTCTAATTACATCATATACTTGGATATCGATAAATTATACAGGCAAGTCGTGCTGCAATCACTGCCGATTGGGCAGTTTCAGTGGGTGCCCAAACCCGAAAGCAAGCAATTAGGTGGAAAAATCGAGGGTATTGCAGCTGATTCTTATTTGGGGTATATGGTAAAGGGAGAACTCACATACCCTATTAGTTTGCATGATGGGCGCGCAGGTTTGCCGTTGTGTCCAGAGCAACTAGTTCCACAAGGAGGATCCACCCCAAAACTGATGACAACGCTGGGGAATAAGCGGACATACATTATTCACTATCGTAACCTCCAGCAGTGTCTTGTATGGAGCTAGTTAGAATCACACGTGCTGTCTCCTTCAAGCAATCCGCCTCGTTGAAGGAGTATATTGATTTGAATATGACACTGAGGGTTTCCATGACGTATGGCTTTGAGAAAGATTGTTTTACAGTAATGAATGATTCAGTTTTCAGTAAATAAATGGGGAATTTTAGAGAATGGCGTCAAATTATGATTGGAATCGAATTGGATGGTCTTTTGGGTGTAAGAAAATGCATAGCCAGACTAAATTTTCAACAGGCCACAATATTCCGTGAGAACTTTGTTACTATGGAGATGATGAAGGTTGGAAAAGAGTTTATGAGAACTATTCTCGTGGGGATCCTAACTCCACCTGTACCACTTTCCCGCTCTCATTATGAGTTTGCTCAGGAACTCTGTACAATATTTCACATTATATATACTGTATATATTTCTGAATAAAAATTAATTCGTAAATGAATTCTTTACCATACATCTCGTGTTTGTTGTTATTTCACAAATCCCTATCCTCATAAATGTATATAAAGACTGTGTAAGATGCATAAGGTAGTAGTTTGAAGCGTGAGGGAGGTGAGAAAATCAAAATACATGAAACGGTGGCGTGAGACTTTGCCTATCGTGCTGCCTATATTGCGTTATGGGAGCACATAGCACATGACCGTGTCCGTTTCAAAAGACATATAGCAAACACGTCTAAAATTATACACACATACCTTGTATTATGATGTAAAAATTCATTTATTTCTCATCCAACTTAGAAGTAGCTTTACATTTTTATAAGCAGACACAACACTATTTTCACATATCTGCTTCTTTGTCTTGAGTCGATGGAGACCAGGACACCCATATAATTCCATGTCTTGAATAGCAGAATACTTGATGATTCGACGCATCCATGTGATCTTCCCCTTCATGTATATAATGGTATCCATGTGGTTGAATATTCGGAGCGACGTCATCATTTCTTTATAGGGTATGCCAGGACTATCCCAGTGAATTCCATGAAAGAAATGTGTTAACTACTTAGCACTCATGTGTTTTACCACGCTTCGCGTTCTTGAAAGACTTTGGTGATGCAATGTTTGTTGTGAATGTCTCTATTATACCTGCATCTTCTGTGTATGCTACGAATGCAACATCTTTAAATATGAACTGCCTGTGATCATCATCATCATCATAGAAACCCTGAGCCTCTGCAATGATGTTCACTTCTTGAGATACCATTATGGAATGCTCTGAGTATGGCACAGAAGCTGTTCATTTATACACCTCGTTGTACAACACCAGTGAGCAGTAATGTAGAACTAGAGCATACACTGCAGTGTGTTCTGCGAAATTTGCCAAAGATTCAAATTCAGTTAGTACATCTACAAGTCTAGATTTAATTATCTCATACTGCTTTGAGCAGTCTATTTCGATGATTAGCACCAGCTTCTTGAATTTCCGTGGACTGAGTATACACCCTTCCTTTTCATAGTATGAAGCACAGAACCTCATATACATTTCATATGCTAGATTGTTTACATTTTGATCCTAATGCAGGTGTAAATTATTGTACCGGTAGAATTCGGAGTTCAGGTAGACTCTGGCTTTAGTTAACTAGAAATTATCAAATTAGGTGCAATCATGTGATTTATTCCCTCTTCTACTGGTCTGAAACCAAAGTTTGATGAACCTAGGCGTCTCCAGTTGAGCAGAGGTTTTTGTCGAATCCTCACTAGCCGCTTTCATGTCGTCTTGTTGTCTCTGTAGAGATGTACCAAGGGAAGGAAGGAGAGGATGTTGGAGGGTGGCCAGCATCCTCGTTCTATAACACAAACTGCATGCAACTATTAACTAGGTTCTTTATTCATAAACAAAGAGCTACTTAAGTTTCTATGTGCTGTGGTACAAGCTCTCCTATATAGTCCACTTTAGCCTCGCTGCTGGTGAAGTAGAAGTCCGCTATGTTCACTATAAGATTGCTATGTGCAGCTCCGACTCTGTGACTCGCTGGAACTCACTCGCTGTAACAGGCTTGAACTAACTCAAACTAACTGAACTAATTGGACCTCCGGTCTGCAGCAGCTACCTAAATACTGGTGGCCGAGGGGGCGTTGGCGGAGTATTTCCAGCGAGTCTATCATTATCCTCGATCGATCTTCTTGTAAACTCTATGCCGCATGGTGTGCTGGTTCCCGCTTACGCCAGCACAGTTTTAATGGACAACGTTTGTCTACTTGCAGTTAGTAGCACTGGGTACTCGAAAACCTCCCATGAACAGAAAGATAATGGTAGAAATACACTGACATTGAGAACTTTCAAAATTTTCAAACACTGCTCGTCCTATACAGTGATTTGTGACATTTTCCATATTATTTCATTAATGGTGATCTCGTTCTCTTCTTGAGGCCCTTGAATGTATAAGGTCTTATTCGTTGCAACCCGTACCAGAATAAGTTCTTACTTAGCACTCAGAACAATTTGTGACATGTCCTGAAAGTATCCAATAAGCAATTTTAAAGGTGCACATGGAGTAAATCTTCTGTACTCTTCCACTGTTCTGTCCACTGGCTCGTCTATGAACCATCCAGCATTCTCTAAATCGTTCAAATCCGAGGGAGAAGCGGAGACACATGTTTTAAGAGTTAATGTTATGCCTGCATTAAGTGTATAGTCAATTTCGACCCCATTAAGTTCATTCGTATCTCATGAAACAGGAACATTAAAGCATTAGGCATAAGATTCGATGCCACTATAGCTGTATCATTCGTTTTCGTAAATGATCTGTCAAGATGTATACAACTCTAGTGTGGGAGGGTTAAAGTGTCTTAGCGTTGGATGACAATCCTAATTTCATCGTTTTTGTAAAGTGTAGTTAATGTATATCGAACGACGTCACTGCGCGGCTTCAGACCTACTGATTTAAGAAGCTCGTAGCTTGCACGTGTTTTCACCTTCCTGTTCTGTTGTGAAGTGACGCGCTGTGCGCAATGCACTTCGGTTTTATTCCTTACGCCCATCCTGTCTACGTTAGCAATACCGCACTGCTGGGATCCCTGACTGACTGAAGCTCTCTGTCAACGCTTCCTGTCCGAAAAGTTAAAGGTCGTCGCTTTTACCTCCAGTAAGTCCTGGCTGGTTGAATGCCGCCGCCGCCGCTTCTGAGTCTCTGCACGTTCAAGGTCACAGCTAGTTCCACTCTAGATGTAGACGTACAATGATTTCCTCGCCACGAAAATCGGCAAGTTGATTATCCTGCCACAATACCCAGCTCCAGATAGTCCAAAGCCCGGACTGTATCTGGGAGGTAAATAGCGTTGGTAGGGGTTTCAGCGATCTTATACACGCTCCACTGATGGGAATAATCCGTAAATTGTATGAATCAATTTGTTGTTGAGATGAGAGTTTGTCGCAATGTTACACTCGACACGGATTGTACTGACAGGAAGTATATCCACTGGCTGGTCGCATCTGTAGAATTTATTAAGATACTTTTTCAAAACCTGTCCTGTTGTGAAACCCAATAGCCGTCCTACTGAACCTTTCTCGTTAAAGTCAATCGTTGCTCTCGTTGTTTTTATTTCAGATTTAAGTCGAATGACATTTGCACTTAGTGAAATGCCTTTACGAGAACCTCGTTTAAATAGTCAACAGGTTCTATTTCCACAATTTCTTTTCCACCATTAATTTCCAGATGACGTTTATTGTTAGTCTCTGTGATGCTTGAAATATTGTAAGTCTCCAGTCTAATGAGCGCAATACTCCAATCCCTGTTGCTTAAATCAAGCAGTGGAAACTAATTCGGGCGTAATAGTGACCTGTGGATGCTTAATGCATCTCCTTATACACATGCTTCTTCGTAAACGTTAGGAGAAGCATGATGCACAGATAGCCACACAGGTTAGTATGAAAGTCTTGGTAGCGATGAAAATTGTAGAACCTACGTCTTCTGCTGGTGAAGTATCGTTGTAACTCTTCTGTCGACTGCAAGTCTCCAAATGAGTCGAAATAGTAGATGTTATTTGTATTTTTCTTAACATACACCACCTTGTGGGCTCCCGGTCCCCAGCAATGCCTAAATTCACAATTTCACATTCTCCGGACTTCCACATAGTATCACGAAGTCTTGGAATACTGAATTTTGTCCTGAAAAACTTGAGCAGATTTATATTTGTAAGCGGTCTATCTGTTAGGAGAGCTAACGGGCTTCTTTTTTTTTTTTTATTTATGGAGAGATCTAGTCCTTACTTCTGAGGTTTCATGTATAGTCCTTTTTTTCTTGTGTAGTTTCAGGAATGTCCTTTTCTGATGGCTACTGCTTCCATCATGCAGTTATGTCTTCTTGCTTCCTCTAGCTGCTTGACTGTTCTGGCAATAGCAGCACCACCAGCTAGTGAACCTATCGCAGAGAGACCTGCGAGGGTAGGAATGAGGAGGGGGATAATTCCACTTGATGTCTTGTGTATCGGCAGAACCCTGAATGCTTTAACCAGTCCTTTATGCTTCAGGGCACTTTTAGTTGCATACATAGCTGTCAGAAAACAGTTATTTGAACACCCCTTCTTCTTTTTCATCGTTGTCTTATTCTTCTTCAGTGCACGACGTGCAGCGTGCATAACTTGCTTGAAATTCACACCCAAACCCAACTGCATTTTTCCACGCATGGTTTTATAAACTACAAATGCTGCAATACGCTTTCCTATACCGATATCTTTTCTGGCAGGTATTGTCTCGGCTTCATCGGGTATAATTCGATGTACAGCGTCACGTCCTGGGAGCTCTTTACGTTTTGCGTAATTATACCCCACTTTGTACCAGGTCCGCAATAATTGTACCCCAGAAGGTGCAACGCAACGGGAAGTTTGTCAAGAATACCACCATCTCCTATCATGCGTGTTAACCTACTGAGGTGGTTGTGCTCTGTGCATCCCATTACATAGCAAATCGTCAGCATCAATATAGCTGTCTTGTGTTGCAGGAAAAGCAAGCCATTTAACTTGTGCTCCATTCCCTAGACGTGTTATGACACGATCCATGAGAAACACTTGTGCTTCTGAGCTTTTCTGCATTTTCTTGATGTAAAAACATGCAGAAATTTCAGTGCCACTGCTACCCTTTAAGATGTAAGTTATGGGATCTATACTTCGTACTTTGGGAATTATGAATATCTTACTCGACCAGTTTGGCAGGTATGACTTCTCAGATATTTTCTTGTGTCTGGCGATATGTACCAAATCACCCACGCTAAATTTCTGTTGACGTGGATTGAGCATTTTAATATGTTAGTACACCAAATCCATGAGTCCATTATAATGAACATCAATTGGTCTCATTTTTATTGTGCTATGCTTGCTTCGATTATACTGCGCATTTATTTCTGAGAGGATACCTGTCCGTTTATATAAGCTGTGAAGATTAAAACGCATCCATATTTGATCTTTCATTGTTGCGTTCAGATGTTCCACGATACTCGCCTTCAGGTGGGTAAACGTTGAGTAGTGATGTATTCCATATCGCTGCATCATGGTCTTTAAATAACTACTGCAAAACACCCCACCATGATTAGTTTGGAGGTTACCTGGGCATCGATTCATCCCTGTCTGCAACGAACGCTCAAACACCGCCGTGATATTTGTCCCTTTTTTTCGTTTAAGGGGGGTAGGACTTCAGACGGACCGACTTGGAGCAGGAGAGGCACCACAGGACATTTTAATTTCCACTGTCTATACTTTCACAAATAAATTCATAAAACTTTTTCAGCATGACCAGCAAGAATTCAAAATTCACACTCATAGCAGTGGAAATTCAAAAACATAACGAAATAATTTTTTACATGTGAAATTTGATCATTTTTCACTTACTGTTGGCTGCATTTGTTGCTATAGGTACACTTTTCTACGATGAATTTTGTACAGAAAACAAACCATACTTACAACTGTATGAAAGTCTAGAATTTTCCAAATCTATTAAAAACTGTGGCGAAAATTGAGATAATTAACCATAAAGTTAGAGCTTTTTTCTAAAGATGCAGCTTAAAATGTAACGGTTCATTCATTTTTTCATAAATTAAATAAATTCTAGAGTTTTACACACCTGTAAGTATGATTTGCATGCTGTGCAGAATTCATCGAAGAATCTCTCTTACGTATGAAGGAAAGTTTACCTGTAGCAACAAATGCAGCCAATGGTAAGTGGAAAAATGACAAATTTCACATGGAAAAAAATTATTTTGTTATTTTTTGAACTTCCAGTGCTATGAGTGTGAATCATGCTGACAAGGTTTTATGAATTTATTTGTAAAAGTATAGACAGTGGAAATTAAAATGTCCTGTGGTGCCTCTCCTGCTCCATCTCGGCCCGTTTGACGTCCTACCCACTCATAAGAGATAATGCCCAGGCAAATTTGGAGTATTTATCATGACCATAAAAATATATTTAATCCATTATTATTGCGTGAATATTCTCTCATATGTGCTAGATCAGCAGCTATAAGTCGTCCAAATGTTTAATCATAACATGCCTACAATGATATGTTCTGCGAGCTGGTTTGTGCGGTTCTCGAACCACCATCTCCATACGCATTCAATTATACCCCTCTCCCAAAGCTTTGAAATTAGTGAGACATCTTATTTGAATGAGCGGTACTGCCTACTGCAGTCGATGTATTATCTCATTGAGGTCGTCATAGTATATGGAGCTGACTGCCAATTCTTCTATGCCGAATGTCAATACCATCACCATTGCTATATCGATTGTCTAATAACAATGGTTTTAAAATGACTGTATTTTGCACTGCGTTGGTTTTCTGCTTTCCTGTGTACACTGATCAGTTGCAGTATTTCATCATATATCTCCAGATCTTTGGGTGCAAATTTCACCGTTTTTGAGGATTTTAGGAAAATGAGGTTCAGTAGATCTGGTGTTCTTTGAAATTACCTATCCCCTATCTGCAGGCTGTGTGCCCAACATGTATGGGTTTTCACCACTGGCCTCCAATGTTTTGTCTACCCTAGTGTAACTATGATGGTTAATGAAACTGTCAATAGCATCATCGTCATCGCTGTTTAATTTCGCTGAGAGCTCATCAAGAGATCAGTAACTGATTTAAGCATTTCTCACAGTATCTGCTCTCCATACAAACGGCATAACCTTAGCAACTGTAACTTCTCTTGAACAACTTTCCGTGTAGTAATGACCATAGTTGACATCTTGTTATTTATATCAAGAGGTCTGCATTAAAAGTTACACCTTATACACATTTCGCTCAACCTTTACAGTTAAGTAATGTACCTTCTGTCCAATTCCATCAACGTTTATGGCTGAGTCATCTACTTTCTTTCTCCAAATATTGTGGACGTACACCTCTAGTTCCTGAATCCTACCATGTACTTCACTGATCTGTCTCAGGAGGGTTTGGGCATACGTCCTTAGCTCCTTAACTTAACGTTTGAGAGACTGAAATTTTCCATCTATGTACAGATGCGTTCTCTGTCTATGCATACCTATCCTTTTGGGCTGAGTGCCTTGTCCATGGTGTGATCTTTTTTCATACCTATATATACTAACTCCTGGAAGTTCCATCTATACTTACCACCATTCACTTTTCTTGATCTATTAACAACAAGAAACCCATACTGTGATTGATTCCAGCAATTTCCGAATATCTTTACAAAATGACTGAATGATATGTCGTTTTCTACACGTGCCTGGTAAACGTATTTGAAATTCAAGTTGTCTTGTTTGAAAACTATAATGAGATTTGCATTGTCCCTCACCAACTATTTGGGGACTCTGAAATATGTCTGACCCAAATAAAATACATCACCACCATCATGACAACCAAAACAGAAATATCATAAAATTTTATCCCGGTTTTTCACAGAACACACCATCTACACGTGCAGTATCTTTTGCAGTAGCTGGAATTATTGTTGGAAAAGTTTTTTTGAGAACATGCTCAAAATGGAGTCCATCTGGGTGTATTAGTAGCGACATGAGTACATTTGTTTTACCACAGTTGGATGGACCCACAATCATATCTCTTATATTATCAGGATGGAGTACCTCATTCATCCTCTTCTCCAGGTCATCATTACAGGACCAATTGCTTACCACAAAAGTCCTAACGTTTCGCACCCTGCCATGACACCAACTGCGTCAGGTATTGGTGTGCAATGGGCTTTTATAGAAAAAAAAGACCCATTGAAAATATTTGTGGTATTACGAAAAAAAATATACACAGATTAAGATTACATACATATAATATACATATTTTATTCAGAAATCATACACTAGAAGCAATGCATCTGAAAAAGCAACGGGTTCTTTCTTCACCTTCACTCCTGTACAGAACTTATCAAATAACGGTTTCTTGTATGCGTGGAATTCAGCTTTAATTTCTCTCAGACTTATTGATGCACTGGTGTAAATTGTCAGCGTGAACACTATTCACTTGGAGGTAGTCCACAATGCCTTTATACACTGTTTTGGCACAATGTAACCGTCTGTTCAGTCTTTCCAAAACACAGAATAATACGAGCACCATCCCTAGATCAAACATGTTTGTAATGGTGGAGTGTCGTAGATAAATGAGAGTGTTCCCTGATATCACATGGAGTGCTGAGTCATCAAACACTATTGTAATTGAGAGAGTTAGAGCACCACAGCTAATTTCTGGCAGGATACGAGTTGATAATACATGGTGGCCATCTGCCGAGTGATAAAGGCTTCATCACGTTCCATTTCATTCTAATTGTGCTCACCAAACTGCACTTCAACATTTTTAGATACATTTTCAGTTTCTAACAACACACACCAGTCATTGGCATCTACAGCTGCTAGTGCAACGGTATTTAAACGTTTTGAACCTGTAGATGTTAATTTGTATGTTGAAACGAAAAGCATTAAGTGCTAGATGGAAATGGTGACTTCTGATCTACAATATTTACACCTCGTTCTTCTTGCAGTGGCATTGGAATCTTTCGAGATGGATCATATATTGGCAGCCAGTACTGACCTGTACTGTGTAGGGTAGGGCCACCAGCACACTTCTGCAAGTCAGGGACAGGGTGGATGTACTCATCGCTGAATGGCATACACAACAGCACACCATTGTCCTGCTCCAGCATGCCGACCAGGTGCGCAACAGGATCACATGGTGCCAATGGTGATGCTTGTCCTGACACATCGAAGGTCACTACAGGCCCTAAGAAGCTGATGGCCGTAGCTGCTGGTGGTCTGGACATGTGGGAAGTCACTGCTGAACAAAGAAGAAGAAGAAGCAAGAAACACCCACACAGACAAAGAAAATGGAGCTGAACAAAGGACAAAATGAAACTGCAGTGAAGCTAAATATACTTTTACAGTTCTTCCTACTCTGCAGCTGCGGTGTGCCCACATCTTGACTGCTGCTGGCGACGACACTTCATGGTTCTTCTTCTTCTAGAGACTGACTGAGACAGGCGAGCTGCTGCATCTGCCCTATATCTCTGACGTAGTGATCACATGGCAGGATTTGATGTTCCTGCAGTCCTTTTGGCCCCTGCCAATTATCAGGTGGTGTTTCAAGAGATGTCTGGTGGCAGTCTGTGCTGTTGCAGACATTCGTCTGTTAGACGCATTGAGGGAGCATTTCAGAAAATGTAGACAGTTTCGGCACAAGTAGTAACCTCTATGACCTGTGAAATGCATCTTCACTCCATCCCTCTTCATCACCATTATTTGCTGAAAAGTATTCTTCTTCTTACGTTCATCCATTATCTTTCCTTTCCAATCTTCATGCAGGAAGCTATGGATACAGTCCTCAGCTGCGTGCTTGCATATAGTACACTTATTAAAGCATCTCTGCTTGTCACCATCATCTCCTCAATTGTACACATGGATTTTTGAGCCATAGTGGATGAGTGTCTAGCCTCTTGTTCTTTGGAAGACTGACTGGATATTTCTCTAATAGCCTACAGCTCCAGTACAAGTATTTATCGGCATGAGTTATGAAGTGTAGCTTACCCCCATCCTGCTGCAACTTCATTGTTTCATGAAGGATATTCGTCTTCTTCATACATTTGTGCATTAGCATCGCTTTCCATGGATAGTGCAGGTAGCTATGGACACAGTCCTCAGCTACATGATTACAGCTGATATAGCGGTTAAACTCTTCCTTGTCCAACACAGACGTCTCGTCCACTGAACACATCACACAAAATAAAGACTTATGTTCGTCCTACCCAGCAGCTCAGCACAGACTGCAGCTTGCTCACAAATGGAGGAGGAGGGGGGAGAGGGGAGTAGAGAAGATCAGCAGTGCCCTCTGGTGGTGGTGTTGTGAACTAGGTCAGTTAGACTCTAAACCTCGAGGTGAACACCCAAAATTTGGTATTCCCGCAAATAAATTTGAATTTCCCACCATTTGCAGGGGTGAGGGGGGTGGGAGGGGTGGGAGGGATGGGGAGGAGGAAGGAACAGGAGAGGGTTTAGGATTTCCCAGAGCGGTACAGGAAGGGAGCTATGTGCCAGCTGAAGATAACCAATGACATCATGAGGGGGTGGGGATAATTAATTGATCAGTTTAATTACTTAACGTAATTTGATATCTATTTGACATACATTGTCCCAGTAACGCCATTACCTAACTACTTGTGTGTTGCTATACCCATCAATCGTGTAGCTCTGGAACTGATAAAAGTTCACAGTATTGCAATTCTAACTCGAAAGTAGGATCAGATCAATACCCTTGATGCAGAGCATGTGCACAAAGTAATATTTTGTATTAATGTGAGTGGCTTCTCTCATTGAGGAATCGTCGAGTAACATTAATATAGTGACTCTCTATCATCCATTAATTTCAGTGAATCAACTGGCCTAGTCAGTTCAAGTAATTAATAAGGCATGACTTTCTGGCTAATTTTTCTATGGTGAGATCTGTCAGATCGCAAACATGGTGTTGAGTTATTGGGAAACAATTATTCCAGCCAAATAGTGCAGTGTATGTAAACTGTAATGTTGTGCAATGTGCGATAAATTCAACTGGGCGGCAGATATTGCGTTGCGATCACGCACACTATTCGTGGTCGATCATCTCCATTGGCTTCCTAGGGAGCTTCCTTATAAGGAAGTATTGCCTCTTCTGACCTCTGGCTCGTTTTTGCGAACAGAGACTCTAGAACAGATTAACACGAAAAGGTGACGTCAGTCTGAGGGTGAACGTTCGTGGGGAAATACATTCCCGTGTAATGTTTTCAAAGTGCTTGTGGTTACATGTGGTACACATTCCACGATGGTAGTTATCGAGATAAATAAAAAAATGTGGCATTTCTGAAAAATGTTTGAATACTTACTGCTAACAGCCAAACAGTGAACTAATCAATTGTAACGATCCAAATTGCAGTCAATATGAGTGCTATCATCTGATATACAACTGTGCAATGTCTTCCGCGTAAGAAATGCACCCACAGAAGATGGAAAATGCGTTGAAAGAACATCCACAACATGTGCCTGAAGCGACCTGCAACACTCACGTGATATGTCTGGACGTTACAACCAGCTCACGTGGTGTAGTAAAAGGGGTCTACATCAGTTAATCTCGGGCTGAGACAGACACATGAGTACTAACTCAAGTAGACCCCTGGCAGTCTGCGAGCACTACCCTGTCGTTCACGAATGGCGTCATAATGGTTTGAGGAAGACTGCATGGAAATGAGGGTGCATGTGTGCTCATCTGATCACAATGCTGTTGAACATACCTGAGACATCACCAAGCGAGATGTGCAGTCCTTGGACCCAACTCTGATCGTTGCCCGTGACTTGTATGTGGCGGTTGAGCTATTATGGACTATAGTCGAACGGTGCAAGAAGATTTCTTACAGCTGGCAGCTTGTTGCCAGCTTTCAACTGCGAAGCTCTAACGGCTGCAGGGGACAACAGAAGCCGTCTACAAAGCTGTGACAACACTGAGGCGTTGCCGTAGAGACGTTTACAAGGTTGCGTTATGTAACTGGTTGACGTGGCCAGCCCACTGCAACTTTCAGGGACCAACTTAGCCAGGACGGTACATCACCGCGTTCAGTGCCTCCTGGAGACCACATCAAGACCCGTCACCGCTCTCAAGAGGTTGCAAGGAGTACTGCACACTACTAGGTAGGAGTCTAATTTAGTTTCTGATAAGTATAAGCCATGGTGGTTAACCGCATTGAAGGAATATAAGAGCTGCAATTGTAGTGGATCAATAAACGAGTATTTATTAATTATGCATATTCATGGTAACCTATAAAGATTGGGCCCAAGTCACAGTACGAGAAACTACAGCTCCACAGGAAATACCACAGAAGCACCCCGCGACCTGAATTACACCCTACGTACACTGCTTGTTAGACGCCTCATTGGACCGTTTATACTCTCGACTCCTTGCATCGTCTGGAAAGAGGCAAAATCGCGATTAGTCGCAGTACACTGCAAGCATCCAGTAAGCTACTGTCCAGTTCCTGTGTTGTTAACAGAGAAACGCTTTCGAATGTCACAACCAGAGTGAATCGAAAACGACAGGAGCGGCAACAGGACGATCGCCACAGACTTCCTTTAACGACACGTTCGAAAGCTGGCACTAAAATGGGTTACGCAGTAACAACTCTGGTTGCGGCCGTCTTTATCGAAAACAGCGGGGTGTCCCGCGCTCAACGGTAACCGGGCGGCCCAGCTGGGTTGCGTAAAGCGCAACTTGTGAACAGATAGGACGGGCAGGGGAGTGGGTCGGCGTTCGGCTGGTCCCGCCCAGCCTTTCAGCGCGCCTGACATGTTTCCGCACGCCGTGTTACCCCCGCAGTGGCGCGTGCTTCCTGCAGATAGCTCAGAGACAGCGCTCTGCACTCGCCACGCGCCAGCATTTCCTACCAGCTTCGGCGTTGCACGGTATTACCCGGGTGAGGCCTCAGGCACAATTACACGTCCTCCACGTAAAGCGTCTACTAGAGACGGGGAACGGAGCGATTACGAACCCTAATGTTGAGGGTTGTATACATTAGAAATCAAGGCGCCGCTTTTACGTAAAATGGTTGGGACCATCGAGATATAGGGGCCCTCTGACGTGCGTCACAGGTAGTGACACTACACTTCTTACGAGTTTCAGTGACGGTCTCTGCCGAGGGATGAGTTGCAATTTCAGACCAATTGAATACTTACTAACTGCTCGTTTAAATACCGGTTATAATTACAGTGCAGCTGCTCACAGAAGTCCAACGTGGGCTGTAATTATAGTACGACAGCGGAACTTGGTAGATAGTCTAATGTACTAACGCAGAAGCGATTTACTCTGAAAATAAAATAGTTCCAATTTTGGCCACTAGGTGCACATCTGGCGGTGTCAAGGCAAGAAAGATGCATAGTAATGTTTCCACACTTAATGGTTTAGGAACGAGATGTAAGCATAAAATGTCAGACAAGTCAGAAAACCGTAATTTAGATTTTATTATTAACTGCCATCTATGGGCACCGGAGGCGTCGACGAGATGCCGTGCAGCGCCAGATTTGCATCTGGTGGCCATACTTGGAACTAATTTTTTTTTCCCTAGCGTAAATCAATTCTACATTAACGCAGTAGCATATCTAGCAAGTTTCACTGGCATACGATAACTATGGCCCGCATAAGACATATGTGAGCAGCTGCAATTTAATTATAACCGCCTGGTACATGCAAGCTCTCAATAACACACGACAAATTCAGCAACTTTACTGGGTGCCTTTTCATTGGCTTACTTATTTTACGTGGGCCCCAGACGGAGCCGAGCATTCCCGACGTATGTCGGGAAAGGCAACTGGTGTCGCTTCACGAGTTCACTGCGGGACTCGTATTTTCCGTGAATCCCGTATGCTCGCTTGCTTCCTTTCCGATGTAGTTCTACGAGTATGACGAGCCTGAGAACGGCTGCGCTGCGGTCACGTCGTATTCCTTGACTGGTTCCCTCTTATCAGAGCGTGCAGGATTGCAAATCCGTGACGTAGCGCGGAAGCGGAGTGCGCGGCCTTCTTGTTGTAGTATAGCACTGGCAGAGCGAAAATGACCGACTCTCAGGATCAGAATGCCTCTAACGAAGCCGTGTTATGCGAGACTGTGGAGGGTCTAAAGAGGAAAGTCAAGTGAATCAGTGTATACAATTGTAAGATTCCTGCGAGGAGGAAGAGTGATACCTGGAAAAAGTTCGATGCTGTAGCACTCGTTTCAGACGAAAAACGTACAAACTTCGTCCAGTATAAACGAAATGGTTATGTTCTTGTTCAGTATATATATATATATATATATATATATATATATATATATATATATATATATATATATGGCGGTCCATTAATTGTGACCGGGCCAAATATCTCACTAAATAAGCGTCAAACGAAAAAACTACAAAGAACGAAACTTGTCTAGCTTGAAGGGGAAACCAGATGGCGCTATGGTTGGCCCGCTAGATGGCGCTGTCATAGGTCAAAGGGATATCAACTGTGTTTTTTAAAATAGGAACCCTCATTTTTTTATTACATATTCGCGTAGTACGTAAAGAACTATGAATGTTTTAGTTAGACCACGGTTTTTGCTTCGTGATAGATAGCGCTGGCAATACGTGTAACGATATTCCTCTCAACAGCGAGTAGTTCACCTTCCGTAATGTTCGCACATGCATTGACAATGCGCTGACGCATGTTGTCAGGCGTTGTCGGTGGATCACGATATCAAATATTCTTCAACTTTCCCCACAGAAGGAAATCCGGGGACGTCAGATCCGGTGAACGTACGGGCCATGGTATGGTGCTTCGACGACCAATCCACCTGTCATGAAATATGCTATTCAGTACCGCTTCAGCCGCACGCGAGCTATGTGCCGGACATCCGTCATTTTGGAAGTACATCGCCATTCTGTCATGCAGTGAAACATCTTGTAGTAACATCGGTAGAACATTACGTAGGAAATCAGCATACATTGCACCATTTAGATCGCCATCGATAGAATGGGGGCCAATTATCTTTCCTCCCATAATGCCGCACCATACATTAACCCGCCAAGGTCGCTGATGTTCCACTTGTCGCAGCCATCGTGGATTTTCCGTTGCCCAATAGTGCATATTATCCTGGTTTACGTTACCGCTGTTGGTGAATGACGCTTCGTCGCTCAATAAAACGCATGCAAAAAATATCATCGTCCCGTAATTTCTCTGTACACGACGTTCAAAGTCGTCGCCATGCAATTCCTGGTGCGTAGAAATATGGTACGGGTGCTGTCGATGTTGATGTAGCATTCTCAACACCGACGTTTTTGAGATTCCCGATTCTCGCGCAGTTTCTCTGCTACTGCTACTGCGGATTAGCCGCGACAGCAGCTAGAACACCTACTTGGGCATCATCATTTACAGCAGGTCGTGGTTGGCGTTTCACATGTGGCTGAACATTTCCTGTTTGCTTAAATAACGTAAGTATCCGGCGAACGGTCCGGACACTTGGATGATGTCGTCCGGGATACCGAGCAGCATACATAGCACACGCCGTTGAGCATTTTAATCACAATAGCCATACATCAACACGATATCGACCTTTTCCGCAATTGGTAAACGGTCCATTTTAACACGGGTAATGTATCACGAAGCAAATACCGTCCGTACTGGCGGAATGTTACGTGATACCACGTACTTAAACCATTTGTGACTATTACAGCGCCATCTATCACAAAGCGGAAAAAGTGGTCCAACTGAAACATTTACATTTATTTACGTACTACATGAATATGTAATAAAAAATCGGGGTTCCTATTTAAAAAAAAAACGCAGTTCATATCCGTTTGACCTATGGCAGCACCATCTAGCGGGCCGATCATAGCGCCATCTGGTTTCCCCTTCAAGCTAGATGAGTTTCGTTTGATGCTTATTTCGTGAGATATTTGGCCCGGTCACTATCAATGGACCACCCTGTATATACACACATAAGTACAAAGGGTTCAAATGGCTCTGAGCACTATGGGACTTAACGTCTGAAGTCATCAGTCCCCTAGAACTTAGAACTACTTAAACCTAACTAACCTAAGGACATTATACATATCCATGCCCGAGGCAGGATTCGAACCTGCGACCCTAGCGGTCGCGCGGTTCCAGACTGAAGCGCCTAGAACTGCTCGGCCACTCCGGCCGGCACACATATATACACATACATATATAGTTACATACGTACATCCATGCATACATACAAGTACACGCTAAAAAAATTAGGCAAATAAGTCTTTTAATGTCCAGTAAGTTAAATTTGTTTCGACACAGGCGGTACCTGTGGTCTTACTGCATAGCTTAAGGTCTTCGCCTTCAGTGTATGCATCAACTAAAGTCGTTCGCCATTTATCGACTGTGTTATGCATTACGGTGTCCGGTTACCCCACAGAAGGAAGTGACTACCGATGTCCCAGTGACTTACACAGACGGCACTTGACATTTGCGGTTGTAGCCACGCATCATTTTAATGCCGTGCAAGTTGCATGGGCAATCCGTTTGATGCGAGATGGATAGACTTCCCGTCATGTTGCTGCGGATGTCAATGTCTCTTCACCTGTCATCCCTAGTTTGTGGACTCACTATAAGGATACAGGCCTGTATGCATGGCGAGTAAGACAAGGTCGCCGACGCATTAGAACACCGCGTGAAGACCGATATCAGGACATCTCTGCACTGCAGCTTTGTATGGCTACCGCCAGAACACTACAATACGATCTCCAAAGGGCCACTGTGACCGCTGTCTCCGATCAGGCTATACGAACAGGTTAAGAGAAATGACCTAAAGTCCCAGATGTCCTTTTCAAGCACCTAGCTTGACACGACATCATCTCGCAGGTCGCCTGCAGTTCTGCTGTTCCCGCGTCAACTAACAAAACGTGTTATTCACAGACGACTAGATTTCATCTGGCGCTAGGTGATGACAGCGTTCGTGTGTAGAGACGCTGTGGTGAGCGCTACGTGCCAAATGTTGTCCAGGAAATCGACCAATTCGGCCAAGGTTTTGTGATAGTGTGGGGAGACATCAGTGTTGACAGCCGTAAGGATCTTGTCGTTGCCCATCATCGCATTACTGCAAGGCAGAACGCCGAGCAGATCCTGTCGGACGATGCCGAGGCTGCTGCATATGATTGTGCCAACTTCATCTACGTACTGTTCCGTTTCTGTTTTGTTGCCTTGAAGAAGATCTCCGTGGTACAAACCCTCTAGATACTCCTTCCACCTTTCAGCTGTGCCTTAGGACTTGTTTTCCATCTGAGCTCTTGAAATTCATACAGCTGTTTCTCTTTTCTCAAAAGGCCTCTTTAATTTTCCTATAGGCGATATCTGTCATCCCCCTAGTGACGTATGCTTCTCAATCCTTACGTTTGAATAAATAAAACTACATATTTACATATACAGACAGGTTGCCCCAGCAGAAATTGTCAACATTCAGAGATATGACAGGAACGGTCGTTCGAAGGAAAAACAGTTATAAACACGGGCTCTAAAATGCATACCTTACGAGCTATGAGCATTTGTTCAGTAGAAGAGACGTTTCAAAGTAGCAAAGGTGAACAAGTGCTCATAGCTCTTAAGGTATCCATCTTACAGCCCATATACACTCCTGGAAATTGAAATAAGAACACCGTGAATTCATTGTCGCAGGAAGGGGAAACTTTATTGACACATTCCTGGGGTCAGATACATCACATGATCACACTGACAGAACCACAGGCACATAAACACAGGCAACAGAGCATGCACAATGTCGGCACTAGTACAGTGTATATCCACCTTTCGCAGCAATGCAGGCTGCTATTCTCCCATGGAGACGATCGTAGAGATGCTGGATGTAGTCCTGTGGAACGGCTTGCCATGCCATTTCCACCTGGCGCCTCAGTTGGACCAGCGTTCGTGCTGGACGTGCAGACCGCGTGAGACGACGCTTCATCCAGTCCCAAACATGCTCAATGGGGGACAGATCCGGAGATCTTGCTGGCCAGGGTAGTTGACTTACACCTTCTAGAGTACGTTTGGTGGCACGGGATACATGCGGACGTGCATTGTCCTGTTGGAACAGCAAGTTCCCTTGCCGGTCTAGGAATGGTAGAACGATGGGTTCGATGACGGTTTGGATGTACCGTGCACTATTCAGTGTCCCCTCGACGATCACCAGTGGTGTACGGCCAGTGTAGGAGATCGCTCCCCACGCCATGATGCCGGGTGTTGGCCCTGTGTGCCTCGGTAGTATGCAGTCCTGATTGTGGCGCTCACCTGCACGGCGCCAAACACGCATACGACCATCATTGGCACCAAGGCAGAAGCGACTCTCATCGCTGAAGACGACACGTCTCCATTCGTCCCTCCATTCACGCCTGTCGCGACACCACTGGAGGCGGGCTGCACGATGTTGGGGCGTGAGCGGAAGACGGCGTAACGGTGTGCGGGACCGTAGCCCAGCTTCATGGAGACGGTTGCGAATGGTCCTCGCCGATACCCCAGGAGCAACAGTGTCCCTAATTTGCTGGGAAGTGGCGGTGCGGTCCCCTACGGCACTGCGTAGGATCCTACGGTCTTGGCGTGCATCCGTGCGTCGCTGCGGTCCGGTCCCAGGTCGACGGGCACGTGCACCTTCCGCCGACCACTGGCGACAACATCGATGTACTGTGGAGACCTCACGCCCCACGTGTTGAGCAATTCGGCGGTACGTCCACCCGGCCTCCCGCATGCCCACTATACGCCCTCGCTCAAAGTCCGTCAACTGCACGTACGGTTCACGTCCACGCTGTCGCGGCATGCTACCAGTGTTAAAGACTGCGAGGGAGCTCCGTATGCCACGGCAAACTGGCTGACACTGACGGCGGCGGTGCACAAATGCTGCGCAGGTAGCGCCATTCGACGGCCAACACCGCGGTTCCTGGTGTGTCCGCTGTGCCGTGCGTGTGATCATTGCTTGTACAGCCCTCTCGCAGTGTCCGGAGCAAGTATGGTGGGTCTGACACACCGGTGTCAATGTGTTCTTTTTTCCATTTCCAGGAGTATATATATATATATATATATATATATATATATATATATATATATATATATATATATAATGTGATCTAAGTATCCAGCCACCTGGCACCTGGCTAAAAATGACTTACAAGTTCGTGGCACCCTCTTTCGGTAATGCTGGAATTCAATATGGCGTTCGCCCATCCCTTAGCCTTTCTGACAGCTTCCACTCTCGCCTCTCGCAGGCATACGTTCAATCAGGTGCTGGAAGGTTTCTTGGGGAATGGCAGTCCATTCTTCAAGGAGTTCTGCACTGAGGAGAGGTATCGATGTTGGTCGGTGAGGTCTGGCAAGAAGTCGGCGTTCCAAAGCATCCCAAAGATGTTATATACGATTCGGGTCAGGACTCTGTGCAGGCCAGTCCATTACAGGGATGTTATTGTCGTGTAACCACTCCGCCACAGGCCGTGCATTATGAACAGGTGCTCGATTGTGTTGAAAGATGCAATCGCCATCCCCGAATTGCTCTTCAACAGTGGGAAGGAAGAAGGTGCTTAAAACATCAGTGTAGGCCTGTGCTGTGATAGCGCCACGCAAAACCAGAAGGGGTGCAAGCCCCATCCATGAAAAACACGACTACACCATAACACCACCGCCTCCGAATTTTACTGTTGGCACTTCACACTCTGGCAGATTACCTTGACCGGGCATTCGCCGTACCCAGACCCTGCCATCGGATCGCCACATTGTGTGCCATGATTCGTCACTGCACCTACTGTTCAGTCGTCCAATGTTTACGCTCCTTACACCAAGGAAGGCGTCATTTGGCATTTACTGGCGTGATGTGTGGCTTACGAGCAGCCGCTTGACCATGAAATCCAAGTTGTCTCACCTCCCACCTATCTTTGTATTGCAGTGGATCCTGATGCAGTTTGGAATTCCTGTGTGATGGTTTGGATAGTTGTCTGCCTATTACACATTGCGACACTCTTCAGCTGTCGGCGGTCTGTCAGTCAACAGATGAGGTCGGCCTGTGCGATTTTGTGCAGTCCGTGTCCCTTCACGTTTCCACTTCACTATCACATCGAAAGCGGTGGATCTAGGAATGTTGAGCAGGGTGGAAATCTCGCGTACATACGTATGACACAAGTGACACCCAGTCACCTGACCACGTTCGAAGTCCGTGAGTTCCGCGGATTGCCCCATTCTACTTTCTCATGAAATCTACTGACTACTGAGGTCGCTGATATGGAGTACCTGGCAGCAGGTGGCAGCACAATGATTCTTATATTAAAAACGTACATTTTTGGCGGTGTCCGGGTACTTTTGATCATATTGCCCCAAGAGGATATATATATATATATATATATATATATATATATATATATATATATATATATGTGTGTGTGTGTGTGTGTGTGTGTGTGTGTGTGTATATCTTCTGCTAACCGATCAGTCAGTGTAATGATAAATAACAATCGACATGCCCAACGAAGTGCTTCATGTACTCGTAGCTCCAACGCCGCGAGGCTTCGATTATACTTGGGAACTCGCGTACTCGCTCTCCTTCCTACTCTGGTACAGGCGACTTGCGCTCGACAAGACTCCAGTGACGAGTTTTCTGTTAAATGGGGTTCAGCAGTGGCTGGAGACTGGCGACTTGACTATAAGAGCGTACGGAGACGGCGAGTTCAGAGATGGCGTCGCTGGCGAATTTAAATCGAGTGTACAGACCTCATTTCTGTTCTTTAGTGTCTACGAGGGGAGTTCAAAAAGTAAGTTACAGATGTCGTCCCATGCTAAGACCACTCCGCAACAAGACTGGTGCAATGTCAGAAGAGAGTACATGTTCTTTGTTTCCTATAGACACAATTCTGCTGCGGTGCAGATAACGGATGCATCGCGATGTGGGAGGTGAAGTGCCGCAGCAACTGGACACGTTGAAGTACACGTGGCACTATGATTCTTGTGATCAAAACGTCTTAATTGCACACAGATTCACCTTAAGATTCTGACGGTGTATGGACGAAATGCAGCGTCGCACTCTGGCGTAGTGAAATGATGCCAACAATATTAACAAGACTGCATAGGTGTGGGTGACTGTGATGGGGAAGAAAGGCCATAGACATCGACCACAGACGACAATGTCCAGGCAATCGAGAAACTGATTAGCAGCAATCGCAGATTTTCCTACAGTGAGGACGTCCACACAGTGGTTGTCGAATGGCTCCGTGACCATAGAGCGATATTCTGTGGTCTATGAATTAAACGATTGATAGACATTTCCGACCTTTGTTTACAGAGTTTTGGTGATCATGTTGAAAAATAGTGTCCTGTATTTGCGTCTCTTTGTAGTGTAGTGCAGCATTCAATAAAAGTTACATGGTCTGTCATGATATCATGTAGTTTACTTTTCGGAGTCCCCTTGTATAAATTTATAAATAGAACTGACAGTGATCTTAGCTTCAACGTTTCGCCTAACGTCGTATTTCCTACTCTGGGTGACATCCGACGCCCAGGAAAAAAGAATACGTTTGCATGAGATCTCTAATCAAGGCTGCGGCTGGATTGAAAATTTCGTGATATGCATAACCCAATACGGAACAATCGACATACACTTATGTACTGACTCAGAAGCAATATCTGGTGTGCTCCAGTTTTCAATTGGACAATACGCTGATCAGCGAGAACATTATGACCACCTACGTAATAGCCGGTATGTCCACCCTTGGCATGGATAACAGCGGTGACGCTTCATGGCATGGGAGCAATGAGGCATTGGTAGGTCGCTGGACGGACTTGAAATCACATTCGCACGCATAAGTCACCTAATTCCCGTAAACTTTGGGAAGGGGGTCGATGAGCTCTGACGTCACATTCAATCACATCCCTGATGTGTTCGATCGGTTCAGATCTGCCTGGGGGGCCACCACATCAGTCGGAACTCGACACTGTGTTCCTCCTGGCCTTGTGAAATAACGTATTATCTTGCTGAAAAATGTCACTGGCATCGGGAAACACGATCCTCATGAAGGGAAGTTTGTAGTTTGTAACCAGTGGACAATATTCCTTGGCCGTCGTGGTGCCTCGCACGAACTCCACTGGACCCATGGATGCCCACGAGAATGTTCCCCAGAATATAGTGGAGTCTCTGCCACTTTGTCTCCGTCGCGCAGTACAAGCGTCAAGGATCTGTTCCCCTGGAAGACGAAGGATTCGCACCCTCCCACTGACATGATGAAGAGGGTATCAGGGTTCATCAGACCATTCACGCTCTGCCGCTGTGCCAATGTCTAGAGCCAATTGTCGCGCACTTCTTTCAGTCGTAGTTCCCGATGTCGTGATGTAAACATTGGCACATGAATGGGTCGTCGTCTGCGGAGGGCCATTGTTAGGACTGTTCGGTGCACTGTGTTTTCAGACACACTTGTCCTCTCCCCATCATTAAAGTCTGATGTTAGTTCCGCCACAGTTCGCCGCCTGTTCTGTTTTACAAGTCTGTACAGCCTACTACGTCCGATATCTGTACTGAGGGGTGGCCGTCCAACCCCACGACGTCTGGACGTTGTTTCACCTTGGTTTCGCCACATGTTGAAGAAACTCACCACAGCACTCCGAACAGCCGACAATTCGTGCAGTTTCCGAAATGCCTTACAATGCCTCCGGGCCTTCGCAATCTGCTTTCGGTCAAACTCTGATAGATTGAGGTCGCGCGCCTTCCTCATTATAACACGGACTGCACGCGCACTGATATTACATGCACCGTGCAGGTGTCTGACTAGCAGTCATTCCTCGCCAGCTGACGCTGCTATCGCCTGGACGGGTTTATATCGATAGTAGGACGGTGGTCTTAATGTCCTAGCTGATCAGTGTGTGTACAGGTGTTATTCATTGTGTTTTAGGAAGATTCATCCAATTTTACAAGGCTGTTCGTCTACATCAGTGGTTCCCAAGATTTATAGACTATTACCCCCGAGTACGATCAGGTATTAGCTAGTACCAACCAACCCTCCTTCCCCGACCATCTACACAATTAGTGCCTAAAAAATTTATAATAAAAAAGTATTTTCTTTGCACACTTTTATTTTCAAAATAGTGAAAGATAAAATATATTTAGTGTTTCAGATGTTTCATTAAACCATTAATTAATGAGTCAATGAGACAATTAGTACATCTTATTTCCAACAAACCTTTTCTATATAATGATGAAGCAATTCTCAAATCATCGCGAGTGCTAATTACAACTATTTTTCAGAAAAGAAAGCTAATTATCCAAATTGTGGGTAGGCGCTTGGTACAAAACATGCTTCCTCTGCAACACTCCTCTTCCTAGTGACTCTTGCTTTTCCCACACCATGCGTGCCCATTTAAAATCAACCAAGTTACAGTATGCACGACATACTTAGTTTGTAAATCAGTTGAGTGTTGAAGTCCTTTCTTCTGAGCTGGCAGCTACTGGAAGACTTCAGGATGCCATAGCTTTATGTATAACCACTGCCATAATACGGTGGTTGTCCAGAAAGTAAGTTCCGATCTGTCACGAAATGTAAACCACTGAGAAAATCCGGTAAAGCTTTGCACAGATGCTTTGGGCAGTGTCTCTAGTATGCCCGTCGATCGTGTCGCATCACTCTTTTCAGTTTTGAGTGAACAGTGAGCACGTAAAGATGCGTAGGGAATAGTGTCTCCCGCCAAGTTTGAGGGCCTGGTTAGAGATTTCGCCTGTGTCATGCAGCCCACATAACACAACTGTCGAGCAGTCCCATCTTCATGCCAATTCTCGGCCACGCACTGCAGGGGCAATGAAGACGCTCTTGCAGCGTTTCCAGCCACAATACAGTCCTTAATTGGCTCACCCTGACTCTCATCTCTGCTCACAAGAACCGCTGGCTGTGAAGACAAAATTTTTCCACAGACGAGCTGCAGACCTATGCAGGTAACTGGCCGAAAGCAAAGGCGGCTGCTTTCTATGACGAGGATATTGGAAAGTTGATACAACACTACGACAAAACTGGAAGTTAGAGCGGCGACTTTGTAGAGAAGTAGGTGGAAGGTGTACTTAACTGTTACAAATAAAATGTTTCTGGTTCTCAGTGTGGTTTCCATTTCGCGACCGATCGGAACTTACTTTATGGACAGCCCTCGTAATACAGGGTATGCCCTACAGCAGTGTAATAAGCATTACGTAGTTACTGTTATGCTGTGTTGTCAATTAGTTCGTTTACTTGTTGTGAAGAAAACAATGAATCAGTTTCTGCTCTATTGCGGTAACTAGAGACGACTCAGAGCAGGCGTTTGCAAGAGATACACTGGTGACCAAAATTAAAGCAATAAACGAAATTTTGCAAGCTTGCGTTTATTTTGGCACAAAATAGTATAACAGGTTATAGCAAAGTAGAAACAATGTTAAGAACACAGAACTTACACAACTGCAACAATCAGAATAGTAGATGAAAATGTTCTTCGTTTTTCCCAACTTAACAGATTTGCACACACTATCCGACAACTGGTTAATGTGCTTATTATGGGGCGTGACCACCTCTGGCAACAACAGAGTTTTGACAACGATGGAGCATGCCGTGAAAACGTCATCAGTGTCATGTTGAGGCAATAACGCTGATTCTTCCTGCGAAGCTGCTAGCAAGACTTGGAGAGTGGCTGGTGGATGTTGAAGTGATGCAACCCGTCCCCTAGTGCATCCCAGACATGCTCTATGGGATTCAAATAGGGAGATCGAGCAAGGCACACCATGGGTGCAATATCTTCACTTTCAAGAAATCATCAACCACCCATTCTCTATGAGGTTGAACGTTATCGCCCATCAGTACGAAGTGTGGGAGGACAGCACCTAGCAACAAAGGTACATGAAGTCCCAAGGTCTCGTCACGGTATCTGACAGCAGTGAAATCTCTCCGATTCACCCGTACGGTTTAATGAAGAATGTTCGAGTAGTCAACGTAATCCCTGCTCACACAATCAGGGATCCTCCTCGATTTCGTCTCTTTTCACAATATTCGGGCCTCTAAATCGTGTTCCAGATTCCGTCGAGAATCACTCTTCAGACCAAATCGGGACTCATCTGTGAAAAGACATTGGCCCTCTCTTCGACTGTCCAGGTGGCATGTTGACGACTCCACTCTAGGCGTTCCCTTTTGTGAAGACGCGTCAGAGACACACATACAGCAGGTCTCCAATAATAAAGGTCACTCTGACGAAGCCTTCTCTACACCGTTTGCTTCGACACAACGCGTCCACTAGATGCTGAGTGGTCCGATGCCAGTTGCTACACAGTACTAAGGCCTTACCGTTGTGGCCTTACAGCCAAATAACAGTCCTCTCTTTTTGATGTTACACGTGGTCGGCCCTGCCCTACTCTTCGGGATACATTTCGGTCTCTGTTAACTGTCGCTACATCCGAGAAACAACAGAACGACTCATCCTAAGCCACTGGGCCACATGAGTTTACGGCTGTCCTGCTTCCATTTTTCCTACGGCCCTCCACCGCAGACTGTATGGTAGGCGTCTTCTCTATGCCACACTGCACCGTCTGCGACTGTGTACACAGCGATTGTGGATTTGGGACCACCCGACAAACACTATCCGTTAGGTAGGTGCCCTGACGTCATCGATGACGTAGTTTTCCGTTGGACGAAATGCCAACTTCCGTGGAGAACTCCATCGTACCGATGTCTGTTGACAGTTTGTATGATTACATCCTGAATTAGACACAGGACGACGCCGGCCGGGGTGGCCGAGTGGTTCTAGGCGCTACAGTCTGGAACCGCACGAACGCTACGGTCGCAGGTTCGAATCCTGCCTCGGGCATGGATGTGTGTGATGTCCTTAGCTTAGTTAGGTTTAAGTAGCTCTAAGTTATATGGCACTGATGACCTCAGAAGTTAAGTCCCATAGTGCACAAAGCCATTTGAACCATTTGAACACAGGACGGGGAAACAGCTGTTTGTTGCTTTAATTTTGGACACCAATGTATTTATTTATTTTAATTTATTTATTAAACCCGATCTGATTAGAACCATCAGGTCCTCTCTTACATAGACCAGGGTTTCACACATATAGTACATTTTTACGTGATAGTTATCTAAGGAATGGCAATTTCAAAATGGCATTTAAATGATGTGAATGTCAATAGTGATAATGTGAGTAAGTAATACTGACTATGACCTAATAAAATTAATACTGGCAGTACATGTACTACTGTTGTTGCTGTCATCTATAGTGATAATAATAATAATAGTGGCAGATACAAAAAAAATTGTTGGTGTACAAAATAGATGTTTTCTAATATATTTAAGCATATGTGATGCAGATGTCTCAATCTTACTGTCATAGATGCACGAATGTGCGTAGTGAGCGCTACGAAGATGTTCATACATTCGTTTCACAGGCTGTAGCTACCACCACATTACATCACATGTTAACGCCAGTATTTAAGGAAAATGAAAAAAATGTATTATTGGCAACTTCAGCATTACAGACTTACGAAATAGTGCTAACACTAACGATCTTTTTAAAATAATTTAGTTTTGGGTCCGAAACACAATCGAACCCTTTCATTACCCCCTCATAACATTTAATTTTACCCCTCACGCTGACCACTGACCACTGATCTACGTGAATGAAGACTTAAGTATACGTACATAGTACTTTGCCCTCGACGGCGAGTGTTCATCATAGTCAAGCGTATGGTCAGGAGTGCCCCCAGGGAAGTGTGATACGACTGCTCTTATTCTCTATACACGTAAATGATCTGGCGGACAGGGTGAGCAGCAGTCTGTGGCTGTTAGCTGATGACACTGTTGTGTACATGGAGGTGTCGTAGTTGAGCGACAGAAGATGACTTACACAACATTTCTAGTTGGTGTGACGAACGGCAGCCATGTTGAGAAACTTGAGTTAATGCAGATGAGTAGGAACAAGAATTCCATAGTGTTCGAGTACAGCATTAGTAGTCTGCTGCTTGACGCAGTTAGGTCGATTCAGTACCTAGGCGTAATGTTGCAAAGCGATATGAAGTGGAACGAGCACGTAAGGACGGTAGTAGAGAAGGCGAAGGGTCGACTTCGGGTTATTGTGGGAATTTGAGGAAAACAGCTTATCTGTAAAGTAGAACGTGTATAGAACACTAGTGCGACCCATTCTTGAGTACCTCTGTAGTGTTTGGGTTCCCTACTACGGCGGATTCAAGGAGTTCATCGATTTATTACCCGTAGGTTCGATAAGCACGCGAGTGTTACGGAGATGCTTTCTGAACTCAAATGGGTATCCCTGGAGGAAAGACGTCGTTCTTTTCGCGGAACACTAGTCATAAAACTTAGAAAACCGGCATTTGATGCCGTCTACAGAACGATTCTACTGCCGCCAACGTACTTTTCGCATAAGGACGATAAACATATGGTAAGAAAAATTAGTGCTCTTAACGGAGTCATATAAGCAGTGGAAAGAGGTGGAAGGCACGGTATTAGGACTATTCCAAGCTTTCCAAGTGATTTATTGTTTCCAGTTACAGTACCCCCCGTTCCTCTTGATCTGCGTCACTGGGTCCTGCAATGCTAAGGACACCACTTCGCTGTCCGCAAAATGGCTTGGCGTGGAATGGTGTTATCTCTGCGACCTGTGCATGCCTTGCTGTGTGTCAGCCTTGTACGGCAGCAGAGTTGCGATGGCGTCAGGATGCCGTCAGTTGACTCAGCAGTCAGCATCCCTGCCGACTCAGCGCTGCTCAGTGTGAGGTGCAGACAGCCAACTGCATGCTTCTCGCCAGCGTGGCTGATTGCGCGTATGATCTGGCGTCCGCATCTGCTCCCTCGCCTCGGGATGCCCCTGTTGTGTGTTGGAAGCCAGGACGACTGCCTGCGGTAGCGAGCAGTGGAGTGGCCCACTGCTGGCTGGCTACAGACCTCGTGTCGGCTCAGAGGGTCGAACCAGCGACCGCCGTGGACTGGAACGCTGGCGCCCCATCTGCTGCTGTGTGTAGCTGGTGGTGTGACCCGCCCCGCCATCCAGGAGAGCTGCCACACTTGAATGAATCTCGTTAGAAACGCGCACCTATTTATCCGTGGCTGTGCACGTCTGTTTTGCCATACGTGCCACTTCGTGTCACACACTCATAACATGCTATGTTGGCCAGTGGGCCCCTTCTGCCTGTGATTTGCAACATGCAAAACGGCTACGTATACTCTTTCAGCAATTTGATGGCCCTGTGGCCTCTATTCTACTTCGCAACTGTTGGTATGCGTAACTCTCTGCAATCCGGCCCGCACCTGGCTGTAACTTGTGCTCAGAATATTGCACAAAAATAACTTTCCCTATCCTAAACGGTGGTGACGCTACATATAGGTCTCTCTTTATACCTTCTCTATTTTCTAAATCTGTGTTGACTGTGTGTCAATAGACCGATTTACAAGTGGAAGAGGAAAGGAAATGACTAGTAGTGGTACAAGGTACCCTTCACTATACACCATATGGTGGCTTGCGGAATATGTTTGTAGGCTGTGCAACAGGCAACTGTGCAACAGGCAATAAGGGACACTCATGTCTAGCAGTGGGTTCAACTGCTAATACGTTTAACAGGACTTCAAGGTACACCATCTCAAGCTCCATAGAGGAATTGCGACTACATGGGGTGGTACGTCCACCCGACGACCACTACCTTGCGTTCCGTTGAAACCCGCACATCAGCGGCACCGTTTGCAGTGGTGCCAAGAGCGTAGGGACTGGACCAAACAGAAGTGGGGTCACGTGTTCTTCTCGAATCAGTAGTGATTCTGGACACACCCTCATATGGCAAGATGTGGGACACGTAAGGCACACAGGAACATTGTCGAGCATGATCGTTTTGGTGTTCCAGGTGTTATGTTGTGGGGGAACATAAAGTTCGCATAAGCGAACTGACCTACAAATCATTGAATACGTTTCACTCACCAGTTAGCATTATTGTGATACTGTACTCCTTCCCCACGTCCGTTTTTCTATGTTTGCAATAGGGGTCCTGACTTCATTTTTACAGATGACAGTGTGCAACCACATCGAGGAGTGAAGATGTAGCTCATGGAATGTGAGGATATGAGGCGAATGGGCTGGCCTTTTCCTTCCCCCACGTAATCCCATCGAGCATGTGTGGGATGTGGTGGGTGGATGTATTGCAGCACCTTCACAAGCACCAACAGCCATCCAGCAATTGTCAACTGCCCTGGGGGAGGAACTTAAAGCCCTACCAGAAGAGCTGCTTATCAGCCTAGTGACTGGCATGGCAGAAGGTTGCAGAGTTCGCACTGCTGTAAGTGGCCATCACGCATCCTATTAACAACCATCTCCCGCCTTTAAATAATGTCCAGGGGACCACCATAAATCGCGGTAACATCGGTGTAATTATTGTCTTTGAATAAAAGTGTCATTTCTGTTCGTTTCATTGCGTCTTTTTGTCAATTACCTTCTGTATTATTCTGTAGCAGTTCTTCCTATATACTGTCCAAATTTCAGCGAGTTATGTTGGTTGGCAGTGACACATCATAAGTTTTGCACACCATTGTACTTTCCTTAAGTGGCCGAAAAACCACTAGGCATTATTCTCTCTTGCGGTCGGCAGTGTTCATAGTATTTTGTCTCATCGGTGCACAGGTCACACCAGTATTCAAGAAAGGTAGTAGGAGTAACCCACTACATTACATCCCAACATCATTAACGTCGATATGCAGCAACATTTTGGAACATATATCGAGTGAAACACCCGCTAAACCTGCTGGGCAGAACAGGTGATTAGGATTGAGGAAAGGGCCAAATAAGGTTGCGGTCAGTTTCACTTCAAAATTGTAATTTATTGTAATTTAATAACACATTTAAACCAAAACGGCACATAACCGAACCTTTACAACTAAGAGTTTCAAAATCCAACTCTTTCACGACTGAAGGCCTCCAAACAAGAAATCTTAAAAATCAACAAATAAATTTCAAGTGACCGAAGACACACAGTTAAAATTGCAAATAAAATTATATATATACATATATATGCCTTATCACAGCTAGGCTGAAAGCCTCAAGGCAAAAGTGGACAGAACGGACAGGTGAAATACAAACGTCTGAAGCCCACGATTAAATTTCAAAATTTTAAAATATATTATCAAAATCTTTTAAGGCAGAAGGCCGCAATGTTTTCGCTTAAGGGGAAAATTTGAGAACACGGCTTTAAGCGGCTGAAGGCCCACAGTTGATTTTCCAAAAATTCAAAAAATACCTTAACCTTTAAGTTTTAAGTGGCTGACAGCGCACTAAATGAAAAGATAGCACAACAACAATAGCTTTCAGCAAAATATCCACTTGCCAGAATTCAAACTTACTTATACAGGCTGAAGGCTCTTGATTTACATAACACACAATGAAAGTTTTTTTCTTTTAATGCATTGGCTCTAATAGATTACCAACAGACCATTAAACACCCATGAAAAGGACAGTATAGACAAGGGAACTCAGACGCCTCCACGGGGGGAGGGGGTTGGGGGGGTGGGCCTGCCCTCGAAACATTAACGTTCACTTAGATGAGACAGGTGATAGACCAAACTACACTTGATCCGTCGGTAACCCAACCAAGAGACAGTCACGGACCGACCGACCAAACGACTTGCTAGCCACCAAATGGTTCAAATGGCTCTGAGCACTATGGGACTCAACTGCTGTGGTCATAAGTCCCCTAGAACTTAGAACTACTTAAACCTAACTAACCTAAGGACAGCACACAACACCCAGCCATCACGAGGCAGAGAAAATCCCTGACCCCGCCGGGAATCGAACCCGGGAACCCGGGCGTGGGAAGCGAGAACGCTACCGCACGACCACGAGATGCGGGCTGCTAGCCACCAATCGGTACATGAACTCAAGGACCAAGCTGTTATGGACGTGATTATCAACAATGAAATATGTATTAGGCTGTCGAAACTACACACCGTGTAGGAACAGACACTGCCTGAAATTACGTTAGTGGCCAGGGCAGGTAACCGGAACACTAATGGCCACATTGCAGAAAATTCCGCTGGTACACTTGAATTTGAAATAAGGTAATATAGTTACCCGAAAAAGAACTCTGCCTGAATTTACGTCAGTGGCCATGGCAGATAACCAGAACACTAACGGCCGCAAGGCAGAAAATTCCGCTGGTGCACTTGAATTTGAAATAAGGTAATATACACTCCTGGAAATGGAAAAAAGAACACATTGACACCGGTGTGTCAGACCCACCATACTTGCTCCGGACACTGCGAGAGGGCTGTACAAGCAATGATCACACGCACGGCACAGCGGACACACCAGGAACCGCGGTGTTGGCCGTCGAATGGCGCTAGCTGCGCAGCATTTGTGCACCACCGCCGTCAGTGTCAGCCAGTTTGCCGTGGCATACGGAGCTCCATCGCAGTCTTTAACACTGGTAGCATGCCGCGACAGCGTGGACGTGAACCGTATGTGCAGTTGACGGACTTTGAGCGAGGGCGTATAGTGGGCATGCGGGAGGCCGGGTGGACGTACCGCCGAATTGCTCAACACGTGGGGCGTGAGGTCTCCACAGTTCATCGATGTTGTCGCCAGTGGTCGGCGGAAGGTGCACGTGCCCGTCGACCTGGGACCGGACCGCAGCGACGCACGGATGCACGCCAAGACCGTAGGATCCTATGCAGTGCCGTAGGGGACCGCACCGCCACTTCCCAGCAAATTAGGGACACTGTTGCTCCTGGGGTATCGGCGAGGACCATTCGCAACCGTCTCCATGAAGCTGGGCTACGGTCCCGCACACCGTTACGCCGTCTTCCGCTCACGCCCCAACATCGTGCAGCCCGCCTCCAGTGGTGTCGCGACAGGCGTGAATGGAGGGACGAATGGAGACGTGTCGTCTTCAGCGATGATCGTCGAGGGGACACTGAATAGTGCACGGTACATCCAAACCGTCATCGAACCCATCGTTCTACCATTCCTAGACCGGCAAGAGAACTTGCTGTTCCAACAGGACAATGCACGTCCGCATGTATCCCGTGCCACCCAACGTGCTCTAGAAGGTGTAAGTCAACTACCCTGGCCAGCAAGATCTCCGGATCTGTCCCCCATTGAGCATGTTTGGGACTGGATGAAGCGTCGTCTCACGCAGTCTGCACGTCCAGCACGAACGCTGGTCCAACTGAGGCGCCAGGTGGAAATGGCATGGCAAGCCGTCCACAGGACTACATCCAGCATCTCTACGATCGTCTCCATGGGAGAATAGCAGCCTGCATTGCTGCGAAAGGTGGATATACACTGTACTAGTGCCGACATTGTGCATGCTCTGTTGCCTGTGTCTATGTGCCTGTGGTTCTGTCAGTGTGATCATGTGATGTATCTGACCCCAGGAATGTGTCAATAAAGTTTCCCCTTCCTGGGACAATGAATTCACGGTGTTCTTATTTCAATTTCCAGGAGTGTAGTTAACTCAACTAAAAAAGAGCTCTGCCTGAATTTACAATAGTGGCCAGGGCAGATAACCAGAACACTAACGGCCACAAGGCAGAAAATTCCGCTGGTGCACTTGAATTGTAGTGAACCAATATAGTTAATTCCACCGCACGGCAGCTCGGTTTCACACTACAAACACTTGGTGTTGCTCACAGGAAAAGCTCCCGAACAGCGAACCACCGATACGAATGACACAACATGAATGGACGTGGCTTGGGTACTACAGACACCATTCAACTTTGACGTCCTGGGTCAGTAAGCCACAAAGCTCGTAGCGATCGGACAGCTCCACACACGCTCCGACACTGCGCAGGGACGGCCAGCGGACCCAGCCAACCGCGCCACATGGGGATATCGTCCCTGGTCCGCATGAACCGACCGACTGCCTGCACACACCCTAGCCATAAACTATATGCACAAGACCAAACATGGTACACAGTGCAAATATCGATACACATCGCTGCTGCCACACGTAGAAGGAGGAAGAACCACAGCATAACCGCAACAACGGCGGGAACCAAATGCTGATAGACAGCCAAGTTCTAGGAAACGCATAGTTCGGAGTGAGCACGGCTCATTGTGTTCGAACATTAGGAATTACCTCGCAGGAAATGGTCTACTGACACACAGTCATCATGGATTTAGAAAACATCGTTCTTGTGGAACACAACTAGCTCTTTACTCGCAATGAATAAATTATCGTTTACCGTTGATTCCGTATTTCTGGATTTCCGGAAGGTTCGGAAATGGTTCAAATGGCTCTGAGCACTATGGGACTCAACTGCTGAGGTCATTAGTCCCCTAGAACTTAGAACTACTTAAACCTAACTAACCTAAGGACATCACACACATCCATGCCGGAGGCAGGATTCGAACCTGCGACCGTAGCGGTCTCGCGGTTCCAGACTGCAGCGCCTAGAACATCACGGCCACTTCGGCCGGCCGATTTCCGGAAGGCTTTTGTCACTGTACCACATACAAGCGGCTTGTAGTGAAATTGCCTGCTCGCAGAATATCTTCTCAGTCATGTGACCGGATTCGTGACTTCCTGTCAGAGAGCTCACAGTTCGTAGTAATTGACGGAAAGTCATCGAATTAAACAGGAGTGATTTCTGGCGTTCCCTAGGCCCTTTGCTGTCCCTTATCTATGTAAACGATTTGGGAGACATTCTGAGCCGCCGTCTTAGGTTGTTTGCACATGACGCTGTCGTTTATCGGCTAGTAAAGCCATCAGAAGATCAAAAAAAATTGCAAAACGATTTAGAAAAGATATCTGTATGGTGCGGAAATTGGTAATTGGTCCTAAATGGCGGAAAGTGTGAGGTCATCCACATGAGTGCTAAAAGCAATCCGTTAACGTTCGGTTACACGATAAATCAGTCAAATCTAAAGCCTGTAGATTCAGCTGAATACCTGAGAATGACAGTTACGAACAATTTAAATTGGAAGGAACACATAGAAAATGTTATGAGGAAGGCTAACCAAGGATTGCGTTTTATTGGCAGAACACTTAGAAAATGTAATAGATCTGCTAAAGAGACTGCCTACACTATGCTTGTCCGTCCTCTTTTAGAATACTGCTCCGCGGTGTGGGATCCGTACGTTCTTGACCAGATAGGACTGGCGGAGTACATCGGAGAAGTTCAAGCAGGAGAGTTTCTGTAAAGTTTGGAAGGTAGGAGACGAGATACTGGCAGAAGTACAGCTGTGAGGACAGGGCGTGAGTAGTGCTTGGGTAGCTCAGATGGTTGAGCACTTGCCCGTGAAAGGCAAAGGTCCCCAGTTCGAGTCTCGGTCCGGCACATAGTTTTAATCTGCCAGGAAGTTTCAGAGTGCAGAGCGAAAATCTCATTCTGGTAAAGTTTCGTATTACCACGAAATAGGGGAGACAGGATTTGGGGTGGACATCATTAAAACAAAGGCGTTTTTCGTTGCGGCGATATCTTCTCACGAAATTTAAATCACCAACTTTCTCCTCCGAATGCGAAAATATTTTGTTGACGCCAACTTACATAGGGAGAAACGATCACTATAATAAAATAAGCGCCGGCCTGAGTGGCTGAGCAGTTCTAGGCGCTACAGTCTGGAACCGCGCGACTGCTACGGTTGCAGGTTCGAATCCTGCCTCGGGCATGGATGTGTGTGATGTCTTTAGGTTAGTTAGGTTTAAGTAGTTCTAAGTTCTAGGGGACTGATGACCGCAGCAGTTAAGTCCCATAGTGCTCAGAGCCAGTGGGCAGTGGCTGGAGAAGAGAGGAGCAACCAAGGGATGGGGGGGGGGATCAAGTCTGCAGGAGACGTAGAGGGCATGGGGGACAGGAGGTGTATACAGAAGACGAGGTGGAGTGCATGGCACTACAGGATCTGGAGGGACCTATAGAATTGGGGGGGGGGGGGGGGGGCGGATGGCCGGGTGGGATAGGCATAACAGAGGATGGGACAGATCACGGATTCGTAGGTGTGGAGGATGTTAGAGGAGTTCAAACCCCATGTCTGGCCAGAGAGGAGTTTAAGGAGATGGAGGTAGTTGTGAGTTTTGGATAGGATAGAGCGGGGATGAGGGATCCAGGTGAGGTGACGATCAATGGTGAGTCCAAGGTAGATGAGGGTGAGGGAGAGGTGAACAGGATGGGTGCAGATGGTACAGGAAAAGTCAAGGAGCAAGAAGGAGCGAGTGGTAGGACCTATGATGATTGCAGGTGGAATGAAGTGATTGTCTCACGTTTATATTTTTTTTCCTTTATTGGATTTCGATTACCCCCCCCCCCTCCCCCAGAGGGCGCAGCAGGCTGTCAGCAGCGTAATATGCCGCTCTGCGGCCTACAGAAAAGTTATAAACAAAATTAGGAGATATCATAAAAATAAAAACAGGTGATAAAACGGTGACTGATTAAAACTGGAACAAGGAGGAAAATTACAAAGAGAATATAAAAACAAAGGGTCGGTGATGCTGATTAAAACACACAGTAAATAGACAGGCACAATTAAAAAACACCTCGACAGTCTGGTTTCTGTTCGCAATAGTTTAAAAACACGCCTAGCGATAGTAGGTGTCCTTTCGCAACATTGACAGAGGACGCAAAATGCTGAACATACACTTAAAACGGCACTATAGAGGAGACACGGTGGCAGATGAGGGTGGGGGGGAGGGAGAGGACCCGGACTGATGAGGATAAAAAAAGGGGGGAGGAGAGGAAAGGAGGAAAGCAGATGGAGGGAGATAACACAGGCAGGGGGAGGGGGGGGGGGCAGGTCGAACGCGAGAAGGAATGGGGAAGGCATTGGAGGGGAAAGAAAAAGGACCCAGGAGTAGAGAAAGGAGTCAAGGAGAACGTTTACATTTCACCTAGAACTAACAAGTATCTACAAATGGTTCAAATGGCTCTGAGCACTATGGGACTTAACATCTGTGGTCATCAGTCCCCTAGAACTTAGAACTACTTAAACCTAACTAACCTAAGAACATCACACACATCCGTGCCCGAGGCAGGATTCGAACCTGCGACGGTAGCAGCAGCGCGACTCCAGACTGTAGCGCCTAGAACCGCTCAGCCACAACGCCCGGCATGTATCTGCACCCAGACGATTTTACTGACATAGAAATGATCAATAACATAGACAAACCTTCCTGATAATGTCTATCTTTTAGCGAAATCAGTATCAAAATACCTGGAGTAGTTTCTGGGATTAATCTTCACAGAAAGACAGAATAATACAGTACGGGACTTTAATTTATAGTGTGTATAGATTTTGGTCAATCTTCACCGCCATCTGTAATCGCAGCAGCTGTTAACTTTACTGCTTTTCCCGCCACATACCATCTCCTCTTTAACTGATCAACTCGAAGTTCCCATCATTGACACTAGATGTCACTTCAGACGCCAATTAAAAAAACTGGACAGGTAACTCTACCTATATTAACCACTCATTATTATTAAAATTATAAATTAGTTAGATAAACCTTCCTCGTGATTCAGTCTGTCTATTACTGAAAATTGTATCGAAATCTTTATAGTGACACTGAGATTAGCCCGAACATACAAACAGAAAAACGCAACAAGAGACTTGCGTTTGGATGAAGACTTGTTCAAATTGAAAAATTAAATAACTTTTTGTTCAAATTAATTTAGTTTGATAGTTTCATATTAAATCATCATAAAACTGTACAGAACAGAAAAAAACTGGAGACAGACACAGACGCAGTACCTAAAAGTAATCAAAAATATTCTTGCATTGGCCTGTTTTATGTTTCTGTGTGATGCCTGGTTATCAACAGCTATTTATAAAGGTTAAATTTGATTACGACTATCCTTGCTTTTGTTTTAATCTCAACGAGCAGCACATAGCACAGACTACTAAACACATTAACGCCACTACAAACTGATAACACCTTGAAAGTACGCAATCCATTACGTGAACTGGTATTCGACACGCTTCGTTATCAGGATAGCATGGACATTCACAATGAAAAAGGTGTCAAGATAATGAAAGCATTTAACTTGACTTGGACGCCGCAATTTCTAAAGAAATGATACACAGGTAATTTTTTTTTTTTTTTTTTTTTTTTTTTGTTTGAGTGTGATAACCGCTGTTGGAAATGAGCGTGTTTATTTTTGACGAATTGCTTTCAGTAAAATAATAATTCCACCCGGTGAAACGAAAGTGGTCGAGGGCAAGGAAGAATTGTCTGTCGGTGCACCTTAGCCGCCACATACAGCGCTGTGAACAATAACCTACTCGCAGCTGCTCGGGCCCCTGGCCGATGAATTTCTCATGCCGACAGCAGAGCACTCTGGGCGGCGAACCTCGGAAGCTCGGGCGCGTTGCTGCAATTTCTGTGGAGCGGCCGGTAGCTTCGGGATAGAGCGCTTATCAGTAATGGCATTAGCCAACAGGATGGCCTCTTTGTTAATGCTAATGCGCCCGGTATACCGTTTTAAATATCTGCCGAGTAAATTAAACAGGAATGCCCATTACTGTGGAGTGCGACGGAGAAGGCGGTCGAAGGAGGGCCAAGCATTACGGCCTACAATAAAATACCTCTCAAACCGGCCGGCCTGTCGAGCGGGCTTTTGTTCCCAATTCAAGTCCTGCTGTTAATTAAACGAAGGTTAAAAGCGTGGACCTTTTAACAGACGCTTTTATAAATGTGATGATCCCTGCAGCATACCGAAAGTACTCAGTACATCCCTCCCTATCTCTCTCTCTCTCTCTATGTACTCAGATATTCCGTTTCATTTTCTGCTTGCATTGTTCTTCTCCCAAAGGACCGCTCACCTCTGAAGCTGATGCGACGGCAGGGAGTGGCCTCCTGTTTAATGTTCACTCAGCAAAATGAAACGTAACGTCCCATTCTCTTTCCGTGGCACCGTTTTATGAAACAGCCTCGGTGTTTGTGGTTTGTGCGGATCGCATGCAATTTATATCAGGTCCTTTCCTGTCACTGCTGCATAGGTCCAGCGTCGCGTCCATATCGTTAATACGCAGAAAGCTACGCTCTCTCTTGAATAAACTACCTCTCTCTTGTCTGGCGTTATCTAGCTGGAAACCTCGCCTGGTAAACGTTAGTTTGTCGTCGCGGGTATGACGTTGTTTTGTGTTCAGGGGTATGATCTGTATCTTGAAAGCTCTGTTTTGTATGTTTTCAAGTTGCATAATGCGGAGTGATCTATCTAACAGCTTCCAGGACGGAAAAATATGATTTTCAATGTTTCATACAGTAACTGACGGAATTTACGAATTTAAAATAGTGTCATCGTCTACTCTTTGAGGGGTGTAATCTTATTGATTTATTGATCCATTTCATCTACAGCTGCACAATGTGCAGGAGATATTTCGATTTTTATGTTAATATTAACAGCTTTACATATGATATACCTTTGTAAATAATAACACACATTAATATATCAATTAATGATTAATACTTAAATAAATGTTGTTACGCTATATACAGAGAGATAAAGTACAAATGTTCTTCTGAATGATACTACATTGGGTTAACAGAAAAATTTATTTTTGTAGGTATTCATTTACTATGTAAGAGCAGTGATCATCCAAGTACGACTTCAATTTAGATTTGAAGTGACCAATGTTTTGTATGTGTATCTGGTAAGGCATTGTATAGTTTGATATTAGGATGGATAAGATCGTTTTGAAATAACTTTGTGCTGGCGCTTTGAACAAGTACATCCAATTTTTGTCTTTTATCATAGCTTTGTATTGTGTGATTTTGAGTGATGAGTGGTCTTTTTGTATGTAAGTTTTGCCTTAAATACATTATATTTTCAAGTATATATATGCAAGAAAGTGGCAGGATCATCTTTTTTTGAAACAATGGTCTACATGATTTGCGATTATCTACCCCTTCCATTATTCTTATATTTTTTTTTTAAATTTTGAATGGTTTGATGGCATCTCCAGAACATAATGCCATACCGGAGGTGAGAGTGTACAACTGCATATTATACACACTGAAGAGTGTTGTAGCTGGTGTAATTTTTTAATGTACGTAACAGAAAACAAGAAGTACTTAATTTTTTGTTCATTTGCTCAATATGTGTTTTCCATTTCAAGTTGTCTTGTAGATGAAGTTCAAATGGTTCAAATGGCTCTGAGCACTATGGGACTCAACTGCTGAGGTCATAAGTCCCCTAGAACTTAGAACTACTTAAACCTAACTAACCTAAGGACAACACACACATCCATGCCCGAGGCAGGATTCGAACCTGCGACCGTAGCGGTGTAGATGAAGTCCAAGAAATTTGGTACAGGCTGTTTTGGCAATTGTCTGTCCATATAGCTTTAGATTGGGTGATATCAGATTTTTTGTTTGTGCTGTTTGTGTATCCATAGCTACACGTTTTTATTATTAAGTCATTGTCATCAAAGTAACATGTTAGCCCGTCAGTGGCTTCTCTTATGGTTTTTACAAGAGTTTCTTCTGAGTTTCCTGTTATTAGAACACTCGTATCATCAGCAAAGTGAAATATTTTATTGCTGTCATTGCTTATGTTTAGGTCATTTACATAGAGTAAGAACAGAAGAGCCCCCATTACTGATCCTTTTGGCACTCTATATTTAACAGTCAGTTATGTTAAATGCTTAACTCAATAACTCAAGTACGAAAGTTAGAAACTGTGTGTAAGTCTTGAGACAGCGTAACTCACAGCGCGCAAATTGCTCAGACTACGAGGTCTATTCAAAAAATTCCGCAACTTTATCCACAAAACTTTTCTACGGTTACCATTTACTTATTCCACTTCTAGGAACAGTCTTGGTACGCCTCTTTCTGGATCGCGCGAAGCGTCGTCTGCGAATTCTGTTTTATTTCGTCTGTCGTTGCAAACATTCGTCTTTTCAACGACGTTTTCAACTTTGGAAATTAAAAACTCCTCAGGGGCCAGGTTTGGAGAGTACGGAGGATGAGACAGGGCAGTGATTTCTCTTTTTGTGCAATAGTCGCACACCAACAGGGATGAATGTTCGGGTGTGTTATCGTGATGCCAGAGACGTGAATTGTCTCGCCACATTTCAGGCCGTTTCCTTCTCGCATTTTCTCGCAGGCGTCGCAAAGCATCCTGATAGTACCATCGTTTAACAGTTTGTCCTTGTGGCATGAATTTATGACGAACAAATCCTTCAAAGTCAAAGCAAACTATCAACATGGCTTTTACATTTGACCTGACCTGACGAACTTTGTCTCGTCTTGGAGAAACTTTCCGTCCAACTGTGAATACTTATCCTTGGTCTTGACATCATAACCGTAGACCCACCTCTGATCAACAGTTATGAGTCTTTTAAGGAACATCTCGTTCTCATTTGCGCAATCCAAAAGCTCTTCACAGATCGCGAGGCGAAAGTCTTTCTGGTCTCGACTCATGAGCTGTGGGACGAACTTCGCGTCAAGATGATGCATTCCAAGACGCTGTGTCAGGATTTCAAGACATGATCCAACTTAATGTTGCATTCTTCTGCAATGTCTCGGACAGTCAGCCTTCGATTGGCATGCACTATTTCGTTGGCGTTCTTGACATTAGCGTTGTTGGTAGACGTCGAAAAGCGTCCTAGACGAGGATCATCTTTAACTCCATCGGGCCATTTTTAAACCGCGTGAACCATTCGTAATGCTGAGTACGGCATAAGCACCCATCACCGTAGGCTTCCTACGTCATTTGGCGTGTCTCTGTAAAGGTTTCCTTGAGTTTCAAGCAAAATTTAATGCAGACGTGTTGTTCCGCAAACTCTGCCATCTCGAAATTCGCAAACTGTGCGACACAACGTTCTCCTCAAAACAGCGCTGAACAATCACCACGTTTACGTGGGACTCCCAGAACCGACCTTTGTAAACCGAATTCCCAATATCGTTTCTGGGTGGTTATGTAAACACTTCAAAATCGATTCTGGAAATCCGCTTCTAGTTGCTGACTTTCCAGTTCCACAATCGATTTCGCTCCCATGTAAAAGCAACGGGTTTTGAGACGTGCTTGGGCTGTCAGGTTTCGTCTTGTTTTTACAAATTTTCGGGTAATATGAGCCGAGTGGCTCTTTGTACAGTGAAGGATAAGTATAAATATTAGACTGTAGCTGTTTACACCTCGTCTACTTGAAGAGAAATAGCGGTTGTCCTGACTAAATCATAAAATGTAACAGCTATATTTCAGATGCCATATTTAACTGGGCTAGCAAATCCGCTCCCGGCCTTAACGTTTAAACGCGACAGTGAAAAACGGTTTTCGAAATTCTGTTTTCGTCTTCCGGAAGATGTGTCGCATGTAAACGTAGTGAATAACGGGCATACAACAATGAAACTTCCTGCGGTTCCACATTAAATAGACGCGTGTGCATGGATGCCAACGGCATTACGCTCCAACACACCATTTGCGCGAAATTACAAATGTTCCGGAATTTGTTAGACAGACGTCGTATGTACATGCAGTACGTGAAATGAGAGCACTTAGTGACTTCCAACCAAATTTATATATGACTTCAAACCGTTACGAAACTTTTTCTCGCTGATACCCCTTGAAAATGCTGAAAGGCAAGAAATGCTTATTGGTTACTACATTTTCGCTGTTCATGGAGTAAAACTTCAGCATAAGGCATGACGTTTTACTTTATTAATTCTTTGCTGCTAATACATTTTGTATACGGTATCCACATATATCACAGAACGTACCTACAAAATTATACAGCTGTACGACACACAGTTCAAGAAATATGGCGCCATAAACACTGAGATGCATGAGAAACTATATTTTGTCTAAAACAGAAGAAATTTACCCAGACTGTACTCATCCAGTGTTTGGTAACGAGAGCACTTAGCGACTTCCAAAAAACTTTAAACACAGTTTCATACCATTTCTAAACTTTTTCTCATTTACAAGCTTGACGACGAATACTGAACGCATGAACTCATTTGTGAAGTAATCAGACTTTGAAGCTATTTTACACATAACAGTTCAATATTTTAAAAAATCTGGCTTTGGAGGTTTACTGTGTGCACACAAATGTATGACTGTACACGAGAATGCACTGATCAAGTCGATAAACGAGAAATAGCGATGCATTTTCGTAAACAACAGGACTCTTGCTTGTACATTTGCCAGAAGATAAAAAGTGCAAAATCGTCGAAATTTTGGTTCAATTTTGCCCGACTGATAACCCACGAAGATTTCATCAGAGATTCAGGATATTATATAGAAGTCTACACAGGGTAAAGAAAAATTCGCGCACTCGTACTTTGCAGCGCGATTCCTCACATACACACATCAAAAAAGTTTCGCATCACCTCAGTTCCGGAACCTATACAGAAAATTGGAATAGAGATCAATATAAACATTATTTCCGACCTTTTTATTGCTCATGAAAACCACACATTGCGTGTTGTAGCACCATACAGCGAGACCTTCATAGGTGGTGGTCCAGAATGCTGTACACACCAATACCTCTAATACCCAGTAGCACGTCCTCTTGCATTGATGCATACCTGTATTCGTCATACTATCCACAAGTTCATCAAAGCACTGATGATCCAAATTGTCTCACTCCTCAACGGCGATTGGGCGTAGGTCCCTCAGAGAGGTTGATGGGTCATATCGCCCATAAGCAGCCCTTTTCAATCTATCCCAGACATGTTCGATAGGGTTCATGTCTGGAGAACATGCTGGCCACTCCAGTTGAGCGATGTCGTTATCTTGAAGGAAGTCATTCACAAGATGTACACGAAGGGGGCTCAAATTGTCGTCCATGAAGACGAATGCCTCGCCAATATACTGCCGATATGGTTGCACTATTGGTCGGAGGATGGCATTCACGTATCGTACAGCCGTTATGGCGCCTTCCATGACCACCAGCGGCGTACGTCGGCCCCACATAATGCCACCTAAAACAGCAAAGAACTTCCACCTTGCTGCACTCGCTGGACAGTGTATCCAAGGCGTTCAGCCTGACTGGTTTGCCTCCAAACTCGTCTCCGACCATTGTCTGGTTGAAGGCATGATACGTGATGCCAATCATGAGTAGTCCATTCGGCATGTTGGGCCCATCTATACCGCGCTGTATGGTGTCGTGGTTGCAAACATAGACCTCGCCATGGACGTCGGGATTGAAGTTGTGCATCATGGGGCCTATTGCGCACAGTTTGAGTCGTAACAAGAATACCTGTGGCTGCACGAAAAGCGTTATTCAACATGGTGGCGTTGCTGTCAGGGTTCCTCCGAGCCATAATCCGTGGGTAGCGGTCATCCACTGCATAACCTTTGGGCAGCCTGAGCTAGGCATGTCATCGACAGTTCCTGTCTTTCTGTATCTCCTCTATGTCCAAACAACATCGCTTTGCCTGGACTCTTCCCTTGTTGAGAGCCCTTCCTGGCACGAAGTAACAATGCAGACACGATCGAACCGCGGTATTGACCGTCTAGGCATGGTTGAACTGCAGACAACATGAGCTGTGTTCCTCCATCTTAGTGGAATGACTGGAACTGATCGGCTGCCAGACCCCCTCCGTCTAATAGACACTGCTCATGCATGGTTATTTAAATCTTTGGGCGGATTTAGTGACATCTCTGAACAGTCTGAACAGTTTCTGTGATACAGTATCCACAGTCAACGTCTATCTTCAGCAGTTCTGGGAACCGGGGTGATGCAAAACTTGTTTTGATGTGTGCACTAGCAATACAAAAATGTCTCTCACAATATTTCACCCTGCGCGTATTTCTGGCAGTAAATGGAACCTAAAGACTGAAAACCTGGCAACACTGTAATCACAAGTATGGTAACTGCCTCTGCCAGCAAATATGGGTAGTGCTGGGCAGTGGGTTCTGCGGCTAACGTTTTGGGTTAGTATGCTGGAGGTCAAGGTGTATTTGTTTTTATTTGCCAGTTTCATGTTGCCAAATAATACAGTGTGTTTGAAAAAGAACTCCCTTGTTTTAATGTGTCCTTGGATCTGTGCAAAGTGACATACATGATTCTAGTTTGCGGCGTTTGATACATCAACTTTCCAAGTTTGGCTCCCCTACAGTTGGCACGTTTGCTTGACCTTGAGACGGCGCCACTGCTGTATATGTTTTGGTTCAGTGCAGAGCAACTCAGCAACAATGTGTACTCCGCAATAGAAAGCACAGTGTGTTATTTGGCTTGCTAAAACTGAGTCATTTATAACAGTGCAGCGTAATATAAGACGTCAGTATGGTGATGAACCACCTACAGCAAAAACTATCAGTCATTGGCTAAAGTCTTTTAAGGAAACCGGTAGTGTTTTAAACGCAAAATCACCAGGTAGACCGAGAACTTCTGAAGATGTTGTTGAACAGATCCCTGTTTCGTGTGCTCGGACCCCGATAAGTCATTGGCGAGATGTAGTCTACAATTAGTAGTGCCTAAAGGTACTGTGTATGATGTTGTTCGTAAAACCCTTGAATTGTGCGCCTACAAATTGCAACTGTTACATGAAATAAAACCTACCGATAAAATGGAAAGATATGAGTTTGCTGTTGACTTTCTACACAGAATGGATGATGATGTCAACTTTTTTTAAAAAAATCTTCTTTTCTGACGTGGCTACATTTCATGTCAGTGGAACAGTTAATCGTCATAACTGCAGAATTTGGAGGCGGGGGGAGGGGGGGGGGCAGAGCATCAATTGGTTGAAATGGGTCTGAGCACTATGCGACTTAACTTCTGAGGCCATCATTCGCCTAGAACTTAGAACTAATTAAACCTAACTAACCTAAGGACATCACACACATCCATGCCCGAGCCAGGATTCGAACCTGCGACCGTAGCGGTCATTCGGCCCCAGACTGTAGCGCCTAGAACTGCACGGCCACTCCGGCCGGCGGTAGAGCATCCACATGACTTTATTCAGCATCAATGTGATTTTCCCAAAGTTAATGTATGGTGCGGTTTGATGGAAGATCATGTGATTGGTTCATTCATTGTTGTAGAAAAACAATAAACAGGGATGTTTACTGTGACACGTTGACAGAGTACATCTTTCCCTAAATGGACGATATTGAGGCGGAAAAGGGCCTTGCGTTTTTCCAGCAAGATGGCACCCACCTCATTACAGTAACCATGTGCATGCTGCTCTTGACACACGCTTTCCAGGAAAGTGGATAGGCAAGGCTGGCCCCATACTTTGGCCACCACAAAGCCCAGACTTAAACTCACGACTTTTTCTTTTGGGGCCACATAAAAAATGTTGTGTGCAGTGAAAAGATCAGAGACATCAATCATTTACGAGAAAGAATAATCGCGGTGGTTGGGACAGTTACACGTGAAATGTTGGTGAATACTTGGCAAGAAGTGGAATATCGTCTCGACGTATGCAAGGCAACAAGTGGATCCCACGCTGAAGTCTACTAACATTAAAAAAACTTGAAGGAATTATCTTTCATGACACGAGGTGCGACAATAAAGTAATGAGCCTGATTTTCTTTGCAAGATGTGGCAACCCTGCAGGCTTGCGTAGGCACAATACCTTTGACCAAGCTGCTTCTAGTCCAAGCGGCATATTGATGAAATGTCTCAGTCGTAAGTTGTGCTGTAATATGTTAACATGTGTTTGTGTCTCTCGTCACGTAAATGGAACCGCATAATAATGCGCAACGATATGCCGTTTCTTTTTGTGTTAAATTGGGTGAAAACGCGACGACAACTTATGGTAAGCTTTAGAAGGCTTCTGGAAACGAGGTTATGTCAAGAGCTCAAGTTTTTCGTTGGCATAAAATGTTTAGTGAAGGTAGAACGAATGATGAAGATGAAGACCACAGTGGACGACCATCAACCTCACAGACAGATGTCAACTTTGCGAGGGAGCGTGAACTCGTACGATCTGAGCGAAGATTATCTGTGAAAATGATTGCAGGAGAACTGAACATCAATCGAGAAAGAAGATCTTGGTATGAGAAAGATTTGTGCATAATTGGGTTCTGCATCACGATAATGTGCCATCCCATACTGCTGTGTTAGTACAGCAATTTTTAACCTCAAAACAAATTCCAGTACTACCACAGCCACCTTATTCACTAGATATCGCTCCGTGCGACTTCTTTCCATTTCCAAGAGTCAAAACGGTGGTTAAGGGACACCATTTTCAAACAACACAAGATGTCCAAAAAGCTGTGACGAGGGTCTTGGAGGATATTACAGAAGATGAGTTCCAGAAATGTTACCATCAATAGCACAGAAGCGCTGGAAAAAGTGTGTGCAATCAGAAGGGAACTACTTTGAAGGAGATAACACTGAACTTGACTTAAACGGTAAGCAACATTTTTTTTCACATCAGTCTCATTACTTTATTGTCGCACCTCATAGGTACTCATTGACGTAATTTTTCATTAATTTCCCCATTAAATTTATGCTTAAAACTAGGGAGTTCTTTCTCAAACATCCTGCACTGCAGTATACACCATTTTTTAACCCACACATATCCAACATTTACACAGTAAAGTGTTTTGTAACAGTGATCATAACAAAACGTGATCATACAAGTCAGAAATAGACTACTGAGACAAATGACCTATCATAAGACTGAATAACTACACGAACAATATCAGTTTCAAGATGCTAAAGATGACTGCAGAGGTAAATAACTCAACATCTGCTAGTCATTTATACTACATCCAGTATGTCCACTCAGATATAACACATTAGCAACCAGTGACAGTAATAACTTCCATATTAATGACCGAATGACGTTTAGAAAAGAATATGTTATTGTCAGAGCAGATGCTCAAAGCGACCCCCCCCCCCCCCCCCCGCCCCCTCCTGGATGCCCAAACATTGCGCAACCTGCTGGATATTACAGTTCTGCACCCTTTGCAATATGGCTACACCCGCAGATACAAGAGCAGCATGAACACGAGCTATCAGTTTTTTCACATGTGTCAGCGGAGTACAGTACACATTCTCCTTCAAGTGTCCCCACAGGAAGAAATCCAGGGGATTTAGGTCAGGTGAATGCGGAAACCATACAACTGGACCTTCCCATCTGAGCCATTTCACTGGAAATGTGCTATCTAAATACCATCGCCCATTAACTCCAAATAGTGGAGGAGTACCGTCATGTCGAAAGCATAACATCTGCCAAATATGAAGTGGAACATCTTCCAGAGATTAGAAAAACAGTTTGAGAGGAATGCATAATACCTTTGCGCAGTCAACCAGTCAGGGCAACAAGTAGGGACCCAAACTCCTGTCCGGCCCAGACGTTCATGCCAAAGGGAACTTGATATCCACGGTCGCGGATAATGTGCGGCCTAACATCACACCAATGGTGAGCACAGTGCATATTGAAGACACCCTCACGAGTTCACGCTGCTGCATCCGACCATACTGAAGTGTACATGAAGTCGTCGTTGGCTTCTTGTTGTTGTTGTTGGACCCATTCACCGAACTGCGTCCACAGTTGGCGGTCTGCAGGATGCAGGTGATACGTTCAAGAATAATGATAGGGGTGCAGCCCAAGCTCGTGCCACACGTCAATGACAATGCTTTGAGAGACATACAGCTGTCTTGCTGCGCTACATGTACTTCGCTGGGATTCTTGGTATATGACCTCCAGAAATAGCTTCCTCAGTAGCTGTAGTATGGCGAGTCCGTGGAGGATCTTCATCGCGCGGTGGTGGAAGGAGAGAACCTATCTCCCGAAGGCAAAGCTCCAGACGACGAAACACATTTTTATATGGATGACGTCGACCAGGATATCTAGCAGCATGTTCACGAGCAGCAACACCAGCCTGGTTGTCAGATGCTCCAAGGATCAGAAGCATATCCACATATTCATCGTTTGTGTATACCAAACGGCTGCCACACTGCTTCAGAACAACACAAGAAAAAAATACAAGGTGTGTTCGAATGTACATAGAGTCTGTAACGGGCGTGTTACTCAGCTAGCAACTAGTCCCTGTCTGGTGAACAGCGCATACAGTACAAACACGTCATTAGTGGCAGCGGGCTGTTCCATCTAATGCACATCACCTCTCTTACAGCTTTCGTTCTGCATGATTCATACCGACCTCTCAACTGTGACATGCTTGTTTTCGAATTACACGTTACATTAACTTAATGATCGTGGTGTTTCCACATTCCCATTATCAACAATAATAATAACAATAATAATTCAACCATTTTGCTATCTCGTAGTTTGTATTTGGAGAAGATGTATGATCAGCTTTGTGGTACAATATACAGGAAGACTGATCACGACCCTACAGCACGCATGCAACGGAAGATGTGTACACTCCAGAGGTCATCAAGCGGTTAAGACAACACGGCAGCGTGCCACCAAGATTGTATGGTCCTCCTAAAGTGCACAAAACAGTCTACCTTTACGGCCTATAGAGAGTAATACTGACGTCCCCCCATATGATTTAACCAAATATCTTGCTGTCTTGCTGAGACCATTGGCTTGCAAATGCCCACATCATACACGGACGGTACTCGGCCGATTTTATCAACAGAGGGGGACGGGGGGGGGGGGGGGGGGGACGGGGGGGGGGGGCTCTCCAACTAAGTAGCTCGGACCTTTTGGTGAGTTTACCCTTTTAGAAAGGTACCTCTTGCTGATTCCTTGGCACTAATTAGTAAACAACTTCAGATGGACACCACAGCGTTGTTTCCACACGCTCATTCCTCTACCTGTTTTATATTTAAACCAAGAATATTTTGAAAAGACTGATGGCGTCACCATGGGCAGCCCCGTGTCTCTCTTGTCCTCTTAACTTTTTAATGGGGGATGTTGAGGAAATCAGCGGTTCCTAAACCAACAGTTTTTTTGGAGGCACTTGGATGATAAATTCATAGTGTGGCCCGGCGGAGAAGATACGTTAATGGAATCTTACATTATCTTGACTCCATTTATGAGAACGTTCGATTTACTATGGAATTAGAGAAAAATTGTTGTCTCACGTTCCTGGATGTTTTGGTTAGACAGAAGAGTGGCGGCTCTCTTGAACATTCTGCTTGTCGCTAAGCCCACTCACACTGATTTATACTTGTACTCTTCAAGTTGCCATAACCCATCCCAAACCATGAGTGTACAACCCTTAGCCTATACACGGGGCCCTTACAGTGTCGGATGCAGATAGTTTGGCTAAGTAGCTTGCGAATTTAAGGACAGTGTTCAGAGACAATGGATACTCTACCCGGCAAATTAACAGGGAATTCTCACCTAAAATCAAGAACCGGGAAATGGATAAAAAGGAGAACGCGCCAGCGAAGTCCCTAGATTTTCTTCCCTTCATTGGAAATATTTCCTTCAAAATATCAAGAATCATTAGTAATTTTGAAGTGAAAGTGATTTTCCGTCCACCATTTAAGATTTCGGACATGCTGAGATCAGTGAAGGATAATTTTTTATTGTGGAAGGCGGTAATTTACAAAACACCTTGCCATTGTGGTGTGGCATGTATAGGACAAAAAACATGTACAGTGGACGGACGCTGCACAGGACATAAACATTGCACTCACAATCTGCAACCCAGCAAGTCTGCAATTGAGGAACATTGCATCTCCAACGGACATTCAATTGAGTATGACAAAACATTAATTTGGGCCTCAGAAACATCTTTCTTGGGACTTCATTATAAAAGAATTCGTTGAAATACGCATCGCGGAATATCTAATGAACCGTGACAGCGGTCACCAGCTGGATAATGCGAGGAACCCCATCATCTCCGTGATTTGTTCCAGAGGAAGTCGCCAGAATACTCCGATGACTGCGGCGAGCGGCAACGCCGAGGACAGCTGATCTTTGCAGTTCCATCAGCGAGGGCGCTGCCGTCGGGCGGTGTGGTCCTTCTGTCACCGTGACTAAGACGCATGCGCGACAATACTCTCAGCGTGCTATGTAAGGCGGAGCGAAGAACGTCCTCGTCAGTCTTCAGTGGATCACATGAAGATCACTGGCAGGTGTCCAGCCGAAATATCGTGGAGTGAATTTAAGTTTACGATGAAGGGCTGCAATCCCGAAATCTTCTCGAACAAAAATAATAAAAACGCATGGAGATATTTACTAAACAACACCCACCAAGATAGCTGAGAGCGCTAACGCGCTGCTTCCTGGACTCGGGTAGGTCGAATTCGCCCGGCGGATTAACGACGAGGGCCAGTGTGCCGGCCAGCCTGGATGTGGCTTTTAGGCGGTTTTCCACATCCCGCTAGGTGAATACTGGGCTCGTCCCCACGTTCCACCTGAGTTACATGACTCGCAGACATCTGAACATGCTCGTACTATTCCATTAATTACACTTGTCGCAGACAGTAGGGGTACACTAATTCCATCCCGGGGGGTACAGGGTGGCGGCAGGAAGGGCATCTGGCCACCCCATTCCACTAACCTTGCAAAATCCGTTCCTAACAATGCCGACCCTGCGTCAGCACGGGACATGGCATCAGTGAAAGAAAGAAAGAAAGAAAGAAAGAATACTTACTAAGGAACACGTGCTTTTCATACTCTGTGCTGAAAGGCATAATTAGTGGTTCCATGCTGACAACACTTGCAAATGATAACTGAGTTTCGAAATTATTTGCGTAGCATGTTGCTAGCCCTACTGGTACCCGCCAGGTTAGCCGAGAGCGCTAATGCGCTGCTTCCTGGACTCGGGTAGGCGCGCCGGCCCCGGTTCGAATCCGCCCGACGGATTACCGACGTCGGCCGGTGTGTCAGCCAGCCTGGATGTGGTTTTTAGGCGGTTTTCCACATCCCGCTAGGTGATTACCGGGCTGGTCCCTACGCTCCGCCTCAGTTACACGACTCGCAGACATCTAAACTCGATCGCGCTATTCCATGGATTACACTGGACGTAGACAGCTGGGGTACCCTAATTCTGTCCCGGGGGGGGGGGGGGGGGGGGGGGGGGATGGCGGCAGGAACGGTACCTGGCCACCCCTAACCTTGCCAAATCCGTTCCAAACCGTCCCGACCCTGCAAAACTGCGGGACAAGGCACCAGCAAAAGAAGAAGAAGAAGAAGAAGAAGAAGAAAGTTGCTTGCCCTACTGGTGACGTAAGGCTCTAACGAAATGTAATGGAACTGAACGTGGCAAGATTAATAATTGGTACTAATTGATAGCACCATTGGGGGAGGGTACACAGAACCTAGTAGATGCAATGGTGCGAAACAACTCGCGTCTACGACGTGCAAAAGGCTTCTTTATAAGCTGACTAATAGAAACGATTGTGCTTCCACTTCTGTGTTCGTAGTATGTACGTACGTACAAAAGCTTTGTAGAAGACCCACTGTAATCGCTATATGACGATTAAGACCCAGATACTGTACCACGCAGACTACATTTAGCAAACAAAAACAAATACGCCTCAACCCAGAATCGAACTCTCGATCTCCTGCATGCTGATACATCACACTATTTTTTTTCTTTTTTTTGTATTTGGTCGCAGCGGACGACACATGACATCCATTGATGTTCGTTGTTGATCCCTTCACCCAGTCTTTTATTACAGAGGCCAGCCAACTCTCTGGCCGAACACGCAGAGCTACCGTGCCTGCTGCCTGCTTGTGTTCGCTGCAATTGCACAACACTGCTGCTGTATGCTGACAGAGATAGCTACCGTACATGTGATTACAGTGTTGCCAAATTGCCAATTTAAACGTCCATTTACTGTCAGAAATACGCGCAGGACTAAATTTTGTGAGAGACATTTTTGTATTGCTAGGACGTAAGGAATCGCGCTCCGAAGTCCGAGTGCGTGAACTTTTCTTTACCCTGTGTAAGATACTCGCCGTTTTAACACTCACGAATTCTTAATGCGACACTGAATTTTATTGACTGTGACAACGGCCGCGAAAGCTTGTGTTTACATACATTATCACTTAACACTTTCACATTCAGATGTTTACATTCCAAAGACTGTCAACTGCTAGTATAAACTTATTTCAATTCCTAATGTAGCATAAACAATGAAAATACGAAATTTGAATGTAAGCATATTGATGTCATTTCCTATATTAAGTAGTATGATTATTTGGTATTTCTTGGTTATTCAGCAATAGACAACTTTTTAGTTAACTAACAAAAAAAGCATTCCGCATTGGAGAAATTTCTAAAGAAATTAACATTGTTACTTTCCAGCTTATTATTTAGTAAACTGTTGCCATGAATGAAAATTTCTAGTTCTTCATACAAATCCATTTGTACATACTATACGACATATGAAGATCATTGGCCGCTCCCTGTAATGGGTGGACAATGTCCTTAATGTGGGAGCCTTTTCGTGCTATTGGGTCTTCTTGACTTCGTTTTAGCGTTTGCTTTGTTTTCATAGCATATTGCGAAGTTTCCTTGAGAAATTGTTTATTTTTCCTGTGGGTGTTCTTTTCCGTAAAAGACGCCAAAGATCTGAAAGCGAAAAATATTTTAAGTTTTACAATAACTTCACTAAGAAAAAAATTACATAATGCATAAATAAGAACACATAAATAGCTGAGACAATTAACGGTAAATTAACAGTGAAAAGTCAGTTCCACTGAAGAAGAAAAATGCAGTTGTCTTTGACGAGAATGGAAAGAAAGCAAGACATAATGGATAAAGTAATATATTCTTATTTATTGATTTATAAATATTGTTTGAAGTACAGTATGCCCCTCGTAGGAGCCGTCGGGCACAATTCCTCGGGTGTTTCGACAGATATCAGCAATTTCGTTTTTGTAATGTGTAGGTGGAGTCAACCCAAACACTTATATTTCTCATCACGTCTTTCATGCGAAGCCCACTATCGACGGAAAGCGTCGGTTTGCTTCCCATTACAAAGAACATTATTTTTATAGCGAAATTTTACGTGTCCATTCGACAGACCGGTCCAAAATTAGTCTAGTGCGACATTCGTTTTATCGATATCTGTTAACAGGGATAATGAAACGCGAAGAATAACCAGCACTCCAGAAGCGACTAAGCAGTCGGCACTGACTGCTACCGCCGTGCAAAAGTGCTGCTCAGACGCTGCCTCAGTACTGGTTATTCTTCATGTTTTACTGTCCCTGTTAATAGTTACCGATAAAACGAATATCGCACCAGACTAATTTTGGGCAGCTCTGTCGAACGAGCATGTCAAATTCCGATTTAAAAATCATTGTGTTTGTAGCAGGAATCAAATCGCCGCTTTCCATCGATATTGGGCGTCACGTGAAAGACTCCAACTACACATTAAAAACTGAATTGCTAACATCTGCCGAAACACATGAGAAAATGCACCTAATGACTCTCAGGAGGGACACTCTGTACATTTTCACGAGCAAATAAATGAAGATGTTCTGAAATGTTTGGAGGAAACTTTTCAAAACGTGTTCAAATGTATGTGAAATCTTATGGGACTTAACTGCTAAGGTCATCAGTCCCTAAGCTTACACACTACTTAACCTAAATTATCCTAATAACAAACACACACACCCATGCCCGAGGGAGGACTCGAACCTCAGCCGGGACCAGCCGTACAGTCCATGACTGCAGCGCCCTAGACCGCTCGGCTAATCCCGCGCGGCTGGAAACTTTTCCTATTCTTGTATTTTCTAGCAGACAGGAAAATCCATTAGGTATTTTGCTCTAGCCATCAAGAAACTGTACTATCATTACACAGTTCCCAATGATGATACCTCATTCCGGCTTTTAGCAAGATGGATGATATCTCATAACATCACTTTCGCCTTGGTTACGTCGTGTTGAGCGCCGTCTAATGTTAGCATACTTCAGTTTGGCTGTGGCCCCTCCTTTCGTTCCGCTAACGTCCGATGTGAATCGACCTTGACCTTGGAATCGTGTTTGGCCAACATCGTCTAGTTCACCTCCCTGTCTCGTAAACTAGTGAGCTGCCCATTAAACCTGGTTTACACCCGAGCTAACACAAGCGACGAGCATTCTCCCTGGTGTAAACTGTAGGCGAGCGAGAGCAGACGCATTCGGTCGCGTTTGGTTTGTGCTCGTAGGTGCTCGATCGTCATCCGCTGGCTGTGGTCTTCCAACGCACAACTACAGGAAAAGTTCACGTGCTCTCCACTTTACAGCGATCACAGCACAAACAGCATGGAGCCCGGGATTTTAACATAGCATTAGTCAGCTGTTTTGAGCGTGAGCTCCTCGCATCTAATACAAAATATATAAATACTAGGAACGGTATACGTATACCATTACCTCTGATTCAAAAAAGGAAATGATTTATGTATTACAATATTTTCCCAACATAACACAAACACATGTAATCAATTAACTAACGGTTTTCTCCTTCTCCTGCCCAAAAAAGTATTGGCACACACAGACAGCGGTGCGCTGCGCGTACCAGATCTGTGTAGTAGAAGTTGACAAACAGTTCAGTCGCTTGCCTGGCAGCTAGTGTAACGAGCATTCACTTGTCACGATGAGTCCGGAGGGGAAGGAGCATTCCGTGTCGTTCCGCAACAAGGCAGTTTTATTGCATTCGCAGAGTGAAAGTTACCGTCAGGTTGCTGAAACAGTGGGGGCAATCATCAAGAAGTGTTAATAGACTGTCACAAAACATTAAATGCAGATCCCGATGTCCAAGAGTTCTTACATATAGGAACCGCCGAATTAATTGCACAAAAAGAGCTCTTTAAAACTGCTGGGTCATTTTTATCGCACATCCAGTCAGTGTCCACCAAACAGGTCAGTGCTCCAACTATTAGGAATGTTTTTAACGCAGCTGATACTGACGGCAGATTTCCCAGAAAGAAGAAGCCATGTATTTCGGCAGTTAACCGACGAAAATGTTTGGAGTTCGTCAAAAATTACGTCAATAGATCGCCAGAATTTTGGAATACTGTGCTATTTTCTGACGAATCTAAGTTCAACTTGTTTGGTTCTGACGGAAAGCGAAAAGTGTAGCGCAAATACAGAGCTTCAGTCACAATATATCCTATCTATAGTAAAACATGGGGAGGAAGCGTAATAGTTTGGGGATGCAGGGCAGCTTCTGGTATTGGTGACTTTGCAATCACTGAAGGCGTCATGGTCATCGTAAAATATAACGATGTGTTGCGAGGCCATTTACACAGCAGTGCATAGAAGCTGGGTCTTGATGGCGTCTTTGACTTTCAACAAGACGACGACCATAAACATACGGCTGTGAGAACTCGGCAATAGTTATTATGTGACGCTCCAAGAAAGGTTTTCACTCCTGCATAGAGCCTTGGTTTTAACCCGATACTGTATCTTTGGGCACACTCGAAAATGTTCTACAGAGAAGCAGTAGATTCAGATGGTGTGGTTAGAGGACTGGTCAAATATCTCACCATATACTACTCGCAACTTGGTTCACTCCATGCAAAGGTATCTACAAGCTGTCATAAATACCAACGGAATGACCTAGGCTACTAGAATTATGTCAATTAGAAAGGCGTTAACTCCATTTTTGCGTAGATGTGCCAATACCTTTTTGTTATGTGGAGCAACTGATTTCTTTTTGTAAAAGAATATTTTTGTTTGAGAAGCCAATTATACAGGGTTATTACAAATGATTGAAGCGATTTCACAGCTCTACAATAACTTTATTATTTGAGATATTTTCACAATGCTTTTCACACACATACAAAAACTCAAAAAGTTTTTTTAGGCATTCACAAAGGTCCGATATGTGCCCCTTTAGTGATTCGGCAGACATCAAGCCGATAATCAAGTTCCTCCCACACTCGGCGCAGCATGTCCCCATCAATGAGTTCGAAAGCATCGTTGATGCGAGCTCACAGTTCTGGCACGTTTCTTGGTAGAGGAGGTTTAAACACTGAATCTTTGACATAACCCTACAGAAAGAAATCGCATGGGGTTAAGTCGGGAGAGCGTGGAGGCCATGACATGAATTGCTGATCATGATCTCCACCACGACCGATCCATCGGTTTTCCAATCTCCTGTTTAAGAAATGCCGAACATCATGATGGAAGTGCGGTGGAGCACCATCCTGTTGAAAGATGAAGTCGGCGCTGTCGGTCTCCAGTTGTGGCATGAGCCAATTTTCCAGCATGTCCAGATACACGTGTCCTGTAACGTTTTTTTCGCAGAAGAAAAAGGGGCCGTAAACTTTAAACCGTGAGATTGCACAAAGCACGTTAACTTTTGGTGAATTGCGAATTTGCTGCACGAATGTGTGAGGATTCTCTACTGCCCAGATTCGCACATTGTGTCTGTTCACTTCACCATTAAGAAAAAATGTTGCTTCATTAGTGAAAACAAGTTTCGCACTGAACGCATCCTCTTCCATGAGCTGTTGCAACCGCGCCGAAAATTCAAAGCATTTGACTTTGTCATCGGGTGTCAGGGCTTGTAGCAATTGTAAACGGTAAGGCTTCTGCTTTAGCCTTTTCCGTAAGATTTTCCAAACTGTCGGCTGTGGTACGTTTAGCTCCCTGCTTGCTTTATTCGTCGACTTCCGCGGGCTACGCGTGAAATTTGCCCGCACGCGTTCAACCGTTTCTTCGCTCACTGCAGGCCGACCCGTTGATTTCCCCTTACAGAGGCATCCAGAAGCTTTAAACTGCGCATACCATCGCCGAATGGAGTTAGCAGTTGGTGGATCTTTGTTGAACTTCGTCCTGAAGTGTCGTTGCACTGTTATGACTGACTGATGTGAGTGCATTTCAAGCACGACATACGCTTTCTCGGCTCCTGTCGCCATTTTGTCTCACTGCGCTCTCGAGCGCTCTGGCGCCAGAAACCTGAAGTGCGGCTTCAGCCGAACAAAACTTTATGAGTTTTTCTACGTATCTGTAGTGTGTCGTGACCATATGTCAATGAATGGAGCTACAGTGAATTTATGAAATCGCTTTAATCATTTGTAATAGCCCTGTACTAGAAGAACCTTACATTTACTACAGTACATTTATATACATATAACACAGTCCTGGCCTGACATTATTTTGTTTGTAATGTATATATAAAGGTAGGTGTGTCAGTACTTTGTGGCGTCACTGTACTTTCGTGGGTTCCGTGAGCATCATTACCTGCGACTCCACTAAACTGTTAATTTAACATTACTGATTGCGAAGAGAAATACTGCTGCCTTATATAACTTGGGTTGTCTTAGTTTAACTCTGTTCACGGAAAATTATGGCGACTGCTTGGTACGACGGCGGTTTCGGCGCTGATCTGCAGTCGAGATGGGTGTTAATCTTTGCAAAAACACCCCAAAATAATGTCGTTAATCTTTTTCTGTCGCTTCCCGTTCAGCCCTTGCTGTGACGTAGAAAGGAGCAAGCTCAACGCCGTGGGGTACTGATTCCGTGGCAGATTTCCAACATCCAAACATGTCAGTAGTATACGTGCTAGTCATCCATCACAAATTCCCTTAAAGGATGCCCCGTCGCTTTCATGTAAAACGGAATCACAACAGAAGTTTAGCATTTGTGTTCGTAAAAAGAAAATCATGATAGCTTGCTGGTTCTGCATTAAGTGTTACACGCACTCAGAAGTGAAGAACCATGCTATATTGTAGATGTGTACATCTATACTTAATACAAAGTATATCAGTCAAAAACAGAAAATACAAGTTTCTGCGCTAGAAAAGAGAGACAAAAGTGTGAAATTTCAAGGCCGAAAAAATGTGCTCTTCAGGATTGGGACCTTCTCGAAGTCCACGTGTGCAACACGGCGCCACATGCAGTTACAGCCGGCCGCGTTGGTCTCGCGGTTCTAGGCGCGCAGTCCGGAACCGTGCGACTGCTACGGTCGCAGGTTCGAATCCTGCCTCGGGCATGGATGTGTGTGATGTCCTTAGGTTAGTTAGGTTTAAGTAGTTCTAAGTTCTAGGGGACTGATGACCACAGCAGTTGAGTCCCATAGTGCTCAGAGCCATTTGACCCATTTTTGCAGTTACAGAGCTAAAAATTCTGCTTTTCAGTTGACACAATAATGTGACCAATTGGAGGGACGCGTATTACGCTGGGTGAGTCCCAGGCTGCTACAAGTTTATTTTGTTGCTCAGCATGAGGATATTAGTCGGAGGTTTCATACATTCATTTAGCCTATATGATCCTGGGTCACACATTATTTCAGCCAGGCAAAAAACGTAGGTTTCTGAACACATTGTGTTTAACGTCTGCTATGCCTGCCGGCACTAAAAAATAGAAACCATGAAATAATACAATAAATCTATGAACATCAACAGATGCGAAGTTTGTAAGCGAAGTGTTACAGATGTCACCAATTTGAATCAGCGTCTTTAGAAGTTTATTCCCTCTTCTTCCACTTTGAGGGGTATTAATATGCAATATTCACAATTATTCGGATTTTTCCGCTTATTTTTGATACTTCGTTTACAGTTTCAATCCAGCATTATGAGAGTATTGAATTAATCATTTTTGTGAATATTTTCTAATATTATTCCATAGCTCGTTGCGTACTGTGGACTTAATCACATCATCATCATTTTCTAGGGCCTTTGTCCTACTTGAACGCGGGGTCGGCCTTGTTACTATGGATTTGGAGATGTTAGTGTCACCACCCCCCATACCAGGACGTATTAGTATACCCCAGCTGTCTGCATCCAGTGTAAGCCATGAAATAGTGCAATTTTTTCAAATGTCTGCGAGTCATGTAACTGAGGCGGGACATGGGGACCAGCCCGGTATTCACCTAGTGGGATGTGGAAAACCGCCCAAAAACCACATCCAGGCTGGCCAACACACTGGCCCTCGTCGTTAATCCGCCAGGTGGATTCGATCGAGGACCAGCACGCCTACCCGAGTCCAGGAAGCAGCGCATTAGCGCCCTCGGCTAACCTGGTCGGTTGTATATTTAATCACATGATAAAGTAAATTCAGAGCATTCAAACAAAAAGGCGGTATTCATATTCACAATAATAACATACATGGGTGGTTTGAAAAGTTCTCAGAACAGAATAGAAAAAAAGTACTTACATCACTGAAACATTTTTTATTTTTCAATGTAGTCTCCTTGTAGATTGATGCACTTGGTCCAATGATGTTCCTGTGCCTTGATCTCATCTCGAGTTTCCTCCAGGCCTGAAAACTTGTCATCTCTGGCTATCAGTTCTTCGTTTGAAGTGAATCTTTGTACACCAAGAAAAATTTTCAGTTTTGGGAAGAGATGAAAGTCTGATGGAGCTATATCAGGTGAATAAGGTGGGTGTGGCAACAATTCATACCTTAGTTCGTCTAATTTTGCCATGGCAGCGGCACCTGTGTGCGGGCGCGATTTGTCTTGATGGAAAATGACTTTCTTCCTTGCTAAACCTGGCCTTTTTTGCGTATCTTTTGTCCAGGAGGTTAGCATAGTATTCTCCAGTAATTGTTTGCCCAGTGGGGAGATAATCTACAAACAGAATCCCCTTTGCTACCCAGAACACTGATGCCATGACCTTTCCCGCCGAAGGAATTGTCTTTGCTTTCTATGGTGGCAAATCTTGTTCGTTTCTCCTAAAACGGGCCAAACATTGTTCCGATATGTTCATTCTCATGCGTTTTTGATCCAGCGGCAAAAGTCTCGGCACCCATCTTGCAGATAATTTTTTCATTTCTAATTCTTCAGTTAAAATGTGATATATCCTTTCTAATGAAATCTGGCAAATGTGATGCACTCTCAATCGGCGACCCTCCATGACCATTTTGTGCACTTTTGCAATGATTTCTGGAGTAGTCACACATATTGGCCGATCACTGCGCGGATCATCATCTAGGCTCTCCCGACTAAATTTAAATACATTTGTCCATTAGGCAACAGTTGATTGTGAAGGAGCAGAGTCCCCCAGTGTATTCCGAAAATCGGCATGAATGTCATTTGCTTTCATGCGTTTCTTTACGAAGTACTTAATCACGGCTCGAATCTTGATTTTTTCCATCTTTGCAAATCATTACGCGTGAACAAAAACAGATCCACGCCAGCGCCACATCTCTTCCAAGAGCACTGACGTGGCACGTGTTTACAGGCAACAGTCCAATGAAAATCACGTGAACAACTCGTTGTGCTAGCGCTGACCTCTCGTGGTGATACCGAGAACTTTTCAAACTACCCTCGTTGTTGTTGTTGTTGTTGTTGTTGTGGTCTTCAGTAGTGAGACTGGTTTGATGCAGCTCTCCATGCTACTCTATCCTGTGGAAGCTTCTTCATCTCCCAGTACCTACTGCAACCTAAATCCCTCTGAATCTGCTTAGTGTATTCATCTCTTGGTCGCCCTGTACGATTTTCACCCTCCACGCTGCCCTCCAATACTAAATTGGTGATCCCTTGATCCTCAGAACATGTCCTACCAACCGATCCCTTCTTCTAGTCAAGTTGTGCCACAAACTCCTCTTCTCCCCAATTCTCTCCAATTAGTTATGTGATCTACCCATCTAATCTTCAGCATTCTTCTGTAGCATCACATTTCTATTCTCTCCTTGTCCAAACTATTTATCATCCATATTTCTGTTCCATACATGGCTACACTCCATACAAATACTTTCCGAAACTACTTCCTGACACTTAAATCTATACTCGATGTTAAAAAAATTTCTCTTCTTCAGAAACGCTTTCCTTTCCGTAGCCAGTCTACATTTTATATCCTCTCTACTTCGACCATCATCAGTAATTGTGCTCCCCAAATAGCAAAACTCCTTTACCACTTTAAGTGTCTCATTTCTTAATCTAACTCCCGCAGCATCACCCAACTTAATTCGACTACATTCCATTATCCTCGTTTTGCTTTTGTTGATGTTCATCTTATATTCTCCTTTCAAGACACTATCCATTCCGTTCAACTGCTCTTCCAAGTCCTTTGCTGTCACTGAGAGAATTACAATGTCATCAGCAAACCTCAAAGTTTTTATTTCTTCTCCACGGATTTTAATACCTACTCCGAATTTTTCTTTTGTTTCCTTCACTGCTTCCTCAACATACAGATTGAATAACGTCGGGGAGAGGCTATAACCCTGTCTCACTCCCTTCCCAACCAATGCTTCCCTTTCATGCCCCTCGACTCTTATAACTGCCATCTGGTTTCTGTACAAATTATAAATAGCCTTTCGCTCCCTGTATTTTACCCCTGCCACCTTCAGAATTTGAAAGAGAGTATTCCAGTCAACATTGTCGAAAGCTTTCTCTAAGCCTAGGAATGCTAGAAACGGAGGTTTGCCTTTCCTTTATCTTCTAAGATAAGTCGTAGGGTCAGAATTGCCTCACATGTTCCAATATTTCTACGGAATTCAAACTGATCTTCCCCAAGGTCGACTTCTACTAGTCTTTCCATTCGTCTGTAAAGAATTCGCGCTAGTATTTTGCAGCCGTGACTTATTAAACTGATAATTCCGTTATTTTCACATCTGTCAACACCTGCTTTCTTTGGTACTGGAATTATTATATTCTTCTTGAAGTCCGAGGGTTTACCGCCTGTCTCAAAAACATGTAATTTGCACATCCTGTGGAAATATGCTTACCGTTTAAGTACCAAAGTAATCAACTTTTAAAAAAACTAAGTAAATAACTATCAATCTTTTGAGATACGAGGGTAATCCCAAAAGTAAGGTCTCCTATTTTTTTATAAGTACATAGACCTGATTATTTCTAATGGTTTACATCAGTTAATAGCTTGAACATGTAGCTATTTTTGGACGTAATCACCTTTTCTGTCGATGCATTTTTGTAGACGCTGTGGCAGTTTTTGTATGCCCATGTCAAAACAGCTCTCCGCCATGCTGTTCAGAAAGTTATGAACGTCTTCTTTCACCTCGTCGTCGGGGCTGAATCGCTGGGACCACACTTAACACTGACAGGTACTGTGAGACTCTGAAAACACTCAAACAGGCAATTCAGAACCGGAGAAGAAGAATGTTGAGCAAGAGCGTACACCTTACCCATGACAACGCTCGCGCACACATCGCTCCGCAAACCATTGCTCTCCTGCAACAGTTTCAGAGGAACATAATCACCCACCCACCCTATAGTCGTGACTTGGCGCCCAGTGACGACCACCTGTTCCCTAGGTTAAAAGAACATTTGGCCGGAAAGCGATTCAGCTCCGACGATGAGGTGAAAGAAGAGGCTCATAACTTTCTGAACAGCATGGCGGCGAGCTGGTATGACATGGGCGTACAAAAACTGCCACAACGTCTACAAAAATGCGTCGACAGAGATGTTGATTAAGCAGGAAAATAGCTAAATGTTCAAGCTGTAAACTGATGTTAACCATTGTAGAAATAAGCAGGTCTATGTACTTATAAAACAATAGGAGACCTTACTTTTGGGATTACCCCCGTACAATAAGATTTGTTGTTGAAAAAATCAGCAACCAATTGCACAAAAGGAATTTTATTGCTTGATTGGTTTCAGGTATCTGGTCCCTTCTTCAGAAGATTAAAATTATCGCATTGTTAGCCAGCGTGAAAAATAAACAGCTGATTAGCTGTAGTCCTCCATGATGTCTGCACTTGTTGTTTGCTGGCTAGTGCAATTGCAACTATAGTAATATGCAGCATACAACTGTTTGTTTTTGACGCTCCCTAATAATGTGATAATTGTTATCTTCTGAAGAAGGGCACTATGTATCTGAAACCGATCAAAAAATAAAATTTCTTTTATGCAACTGCTTGCTGATTTTTTTCAACAACTATTCTTACAATTGGATAAAGCATTAAATAAGAATTTGTGTACTCGTTGTCACGTTTAGTTCTTCGGTCGCGATACGTTTTCAGACTCATTGAATCAATTATATCAAAACTAACAAGTTTTGAATCTTCACTCTTATTGGAAAAATTTTCTGCGGGCATCCATGCTTATAGGTGTTTCCAAAGCACAAAATGTCAAACAAAAATAAATAAACGTGGTAGAAAACCGCCGAAGCATTCAAAGATCAAACTGTGGACGTGATAAAGACGATTTATTCAAAATTTCCTTACATCAGGAGAGAAGGGAATGAAGGCGCACAAACTTTTATGCTTCTTTTTATTAAAATACAATAGCACAATAAATTTCCTTGAAAGTAAACAAATACGAATATGAACCTGTTACGGTGATTACTACATAAGGGGCAATCAAATGAAAACCGAACACCCATCACAACAGGATCACAGAATGGATCCATTCAAAATGAATCACCACACGCGTTCAGAGATTTATCCCATTGGGAGGCGGGACGATAAATTCCTGTTTCGTAGAGAGCGGTCGGCTGCTGACGGATCCACAACACCACCCACGCATGCAGTTCATCGTCCGACTGAAACCGATGTGCACAGATGTCTTCCTTCAGGTCACTAAATGAGTGAAAATCACACGGGGAAAGATCCGGACTGTAAGGAGGATGTTGCAGTGTTTCCCAACCAAACCACTGAAGTGTAGCCTTCATCCGATAGACAGTGTGGGGGCGGGTGTTATAAAGCAACAGGATGATGACTCCCCTCGTCAGGCTCCTCGAACGTAGAACCACAATCAGTGTGCAGCGCTACGAAGACATTCTGCAGAAATGGCAATGTACCATAAGGTAAAAAAGGCTCAGGAATGCTGTCCGACGGAATCATCTTGCTGCACGATAACGTCCACCCCCAAACTGCCAATCCGACGAAGACTACGCTTCGTCGATTTGGTTAGGAAACACTGTAACATCCTTCGTACAGTCGGATCTTTCCCCGTGTGATTTTAACACCTCTAGTGACCTGAAGAATGACTTGCGTGGATGTCGGTTTCAGATGGACGAGAAGTGAAAGAGTAGGTGCGGCTGTGGATCCGTCAGCGGCCGAACGCGTTCTGTGAAACAGGAATCGATCGTTTCGTCTCCCAAATGGATAAATATCTTAACGCGTATGGTGATCACTTTTTAATGGAATCATTCCCTGGTCCCGTTGTGGTGGGTGTTCGCTTTACATTTGACTGCCCCTCATAAAACTGAAAGAATATGAAAGGCCTGATGTTCATGAACCTTGCGTTCAAGGCATTTATAATCTGTCACTGTCATTTTAGGAGCTCCTGATGTAATGACTAGATGAATAAAAATCGTTTTTCGCTCGATCATGCTATTTCCTCTCCAGCAAATAAGGGTAGTTGTAAAGTTTTAATTGTCATCTCGAAAAACTCAGAATCATTGAATGTGTTAGTCCTTCATCACATATTCACGTTTCAACGTAATTTTCTCAACAGTGTGTGACTTGGCGAAGACCTGTAAATTTCGGCTGTTTATAAAACTTTCCACCTCGAAAGTCACCTCGTCGTCATTCTGGAAACGCGTGTCATGCAACGATTTCTTCATTCCAGAAAACACGAAGATGTCACTGGTTGTCATGTCAGGAGAGTATAGAAGGATGAGACAAAATTTGTGTGCTGTACAGAATGAGCTAGGGCATTGCCATGGAGCTAGTGTGTCCTCGAGGACAGCTTCGCTACGACGTTTTGTTCTGACAGCTTCAGCAAACTCGTCAGATTTCTATGGTAAGCTCCTGTGACAGTTTACCACTTACGAGCATAAAGTGTTAGCACCACACCATGGTATACCAAAGAAACACTCGGTACCATTCTGCTTCATGATGGCTAGGTTTTCGTCTTTCTCGGAGCTGTTGAATCCACATGTTCCATATCGTCTCGAGATCATAGTGAGACACCCACACTCGTCAATGGTGATTAGTCATCTGGACTGGCTTGACACAGATGCAACATTTCTTTTGCTGCATCGCCGTCCAGAGGGCTTATTAAAAGAGTTGAGCTGACTCCGAACCCAGCGGGGGCTGACTTTTGTCACATTCAAAACGTCGTTCTGGGTGATGAAAATTGATCCTACCTGATTTTAGTATTGGAACAATACCGATACGAGCCCAAAGTACCGTTATCCAAGATGGTGATGATGACGTCATCCAATATGGCGGCTGTGACGTCAATCAAGATGGCGGATTTTGGCGGGAGGTTTGAATTTTGGCGGGAAAGTGCCACGCCCCCTCCCCCCCTAAAAAATAGCACGATGTTCAAATTCCAACATTATAATGCATCACACCACACTTATCTCTACTAAACAAAAAAAATAGCGGGAAAAAAGTACTTGTCTTTATTATTTAACCAATTTCAAGCACATGTGTTCGCCACTAGGTCTGGACTCCAACTGGCTTAGTTCGTATCGGTGCCACCAAAGGGCGCTACCGGGATGTCGGGTGATGATGCAAGTACCAGTATTCAAGATGATGGCACCCAGTGTGTTCACTGCGATCTCCAGAGCCCAACTGACTTAGTTCATATTGTAGCCACCAGAAGGCGCTACTGTGAAGTCACCTGATGACACAAGACCGTCTGCTCTCTCTCTCACGTGCGTTATAACCGGTCACGCGCCTAGTCAGCGGCACACGAGTGACCGCTTACATCACAGCCTCAAGCCCGCACCTTTATACTCGCGCTGGACATATTCTTCTGTAAATATGCTAACCAGTTTAATGGAACACAAGTGACACCAACATCACTCATTTAACCTATCAATTACCTAAGCACTTAATTCCATTTCAATTTTAATCATATTCAATTAGTCAATTTACAATGTCAGTATTCAAATGAGAAGTTCCCCATTTTCCGACTATCAGCGCGGTGTTCATTCACAACCTAGCACCCTCCAGCCCTAGAACGCTGCACTCCTATCGGCCACTGCATTAGTCACATGATTTGACTTCATAGAACCTAGGACTTGGAATCAATTTTCACCAATGCCACACCCACCTGGACTTGGAATCAAACAGTTAAGGTCTTCACCACGATCCTCGACCCAGTACCACGCCCCCTTACCGACCCACATTGGCGGACTAACGTGTACTAACGTGCTCTAACATGCGCTAACCTGTACTAACGTGCACAGCGCATGACGCCAGCCACGATGGTGGGGCGAAATGGTGGGAAAACAGATCTAAACACAAGTCTTTACTTTGCAGGCAGTGTCTCCACCACGAGATTTACTGTCTAACTGTAAGAGTACACATTACTGCCACAGATCATACTGTCAACCCTTCTATGACCTAATCCCTGATGGTGGTCTGTAGGAGCGAGAATTATGCTAAAATTACTCAGGTGGCGCTAGGCTGCTGGGGAGAGTAAGGAAGCAGTCCACTCTATTTACTTTCGAACATTTTATTTAGAGATCGTATATATTTATCACACTGAGGCAAAACACTCTCCATCTTATGCTTGCACTCACAATACACAGTCGGCAGACGCACAAACAATTCCTAATTTACGCAAATAATTTAATTACAGACATTCAGACTCCTCCGAAATAATATAGCACAGTCATGTGTAGACACGCTAAGTACTCGTGAACTGTCCAAACAGCGCATATCACAGCCTACAGACCTGATCGCAAAATAATTCAATCAACACAACCAAGCACAGTACGCCGCCCCCTGTCCAGTAGAGTACACAGGAGGTAGCGATAAGTGACGCAAACTGCGCACAGGACCCCGCCCGGGTCCCGCAAGCATTCCTTTCATACTTCACACGTGAGAAATTGCTGTCGCCTAGACGCAGATGATGACGTGATCGGACGGGAGCGCAGCCGCGAGCTGAGCCGAACACAGGCGAAAGTTTTATGTAAGCGCCATTGATGACGTAATCGGACAGGGGGCTTATTTACAGAGAGCTCCCTCCAAGCAGGGCTGCGCGCTTGAGGCATTCCTCTCTACCCTCATTCCAACTGCGGTCCGGCGAAGACGCTGTAGAATTCCATTCCACAATAGCACAACCTTCTTTCTCCTTAGCGGTTCTGACACATCATATGTCACGTTTGACTGACGCTTCACCATACGTAGCTACATACCATTGCAAACGCATCTAGCAACGTTATCAATCTTATGCTCAATTCACATTGCTGTCTAAAATAATAACCAAGTCTAAGTGTAGTAAATTCCATACCCCCCCCCCCCCCCCCGAGATATACTTAACATGCGCTTTTGCACTAGTTTCCGTCTTCTCTCAGCTTTTATGCACGGAAATTCATGCCCTAACAGTACCTCGTTACGAAAATAACACACAGTAACGTCCAATGCTGTCTTCCTCGCGGGCCTAACGTGATACCCACCCCATCACGTGATACCCATCCTGCTCTCAACATACGCAAATGTTTTCACAGCTATGTAGAGGCTCACAAGTTAATGAATCCAACATTATCATTTGCTCTAATCCAATTTACTCGCCGAATTACTGATGCCGTCGGTATCGAAGCACCATCCACCTATTCTTTCTCAGACTTCCAGCGGTTATTTTACACAAATCGCTAAATTGCATTGACAGTTAAACCCGCAAAATTCTCTCGACATTATCAAATACATACCAGACTCACAAGAATATTGGAAACCAGGAACATATTTACCAGTGTAACTACACTTAAATATTACGATTGCTGTTACACTCTGACACCAATCAATGTACAAGTAATCTCTCCTCTAGACGACTGTGCTTCACTATCTATAGCGCATATAATTTTCCACTTAAAAATTCTATCTCGTACCCTCGTCGCTATCAATCTGCTCAATCTATACGTCCCTCACGATAACATAAACCATACTATCTTTGCAATGCAATATATACACAGTTTATATATACATATTTTAGACAAACAGTGCAGTTATCTTTTATATCTGTACAGCACCGGAAAAAATTATCACACGCCTACACTCAGACCGTCTGTATGTCACGATTCCCCCTCCGCCGCCCCCCCCCCCCAGTCCTAGGGAAGCACTGCTATTGTGGAATGGAATTCTGCAGCGTCTTCGCCGGACCGTAGTTAGAGTGAGGGTAGCGAGGAATGCCCCACGCTCGCAGCCCTGCTTGGAGGGCGCGCCCTGTAAATAAGCCCCCTGTCCAACTGCGTCATCAGTGGCATCTACATACAACTTTTGCCTGCATTCAGCTCAGCTCGCGGCTGTGTTCCCGTCCGATCACATCATCATCTGCGTCTAGGCGTCTTTCTACAGACGCGACACTCAGTGCTAATAAACTACTTTACACTGATCACCATTTCGCATCCACAACTAAACCTCGCAAAATTGTCTACAGATCATCAAGTACATACCAGACTCGTAAGAATATTGGAGTGTGAAACTGGCCACCATCCCAGCGATATATCACCGAGTACCGTGTCGATCTAGTAAATATACAGTTCACACCCCCCACCGTACAAAAGCACCCCTCTTACATCAGCAATCCAAAGTCACTCAGAACTGTTCTACAAATTCGCGATCGTTTCCCCTCGACACAAACGCGTTACTGTCTCTGCTTCCTTGCCTGCTCACTTTTCTATGCACATCTCCAGACACGGGGATTACAAGAACACACGCATTTTCCCCATAATATTACACCATTTACGCTATACTTCTCGATATCAAGTACACAGCAGTAGCCTCCCGATCGTTAACGCAACATAATTCCCGACATATAGACACGAAATCATTTCTCTGCAAACACGAAACTTTAGCTACGTGGAGCGTCCTCTAGATCACTGAGTAACTAGAAACAAACACATGAAAAATCATTTTTCCACCCGCAAATACCGATCTCGCTGATCTAACATACTCCAAATCACCCATATAATTTACAATCCAACTAGGTCTTTCCCATGTCTAGAGAACAGGTAAACGTATCTTCCACACACCACATTCGATCTTCTCTCAACTAAATAAAGACCCGAAATGTGCACAAACAGTCAACCAAACATTTTACATGGGAGGGAATAACATTACATCGCAATCATACCATCTTCTCAAAGTTCCACTTGATCACGAAAGCCGCCCAACACACATTAAGTATTAGTTCGCTATCTAGACAAGGGCAAAGTTAACTCATATACATTCCTACAATCCAACAGGCCTCTGCTGTTAACAGGAGGCTTGTGTCATTACCACCACAGACTTTGCATACAGGGAATCATTCCGTAAAACCGGTCGCATATATGTTTATCATTATACTTACAATTAAATGTTACAATCACGCTTTCAATTGAACCCCTTTCGAGAATGAGCGAAGTATCAGAAATACACCCTCTTGTCGGCACTAGCACTGGAAATAGGTGTACCGTACCATCCTTACAACTGGACATACTCCCCCCATTGCTATCACAGTACTCCAAGTCAAATCCTTACCTTCCCTACAACAGGGCATAGTCATCTCCTTTCCACAAACACACATACTTTATAAATCTGGTGCTCAAATGCGGACATGTCACGCACCTACCAATACTACTAAGTATATTACTTCGTCAATAACTGATTGCCTAGCATACCAAATAATACTGATCGAAAATCAGCGATAGGCATGTATGTCTCTTAAGTTCTTCTTTCGAGTCCTACCACTGCGTCCTAGAAAGATATACGTAATCGGTGAGATGTTAAAGAAAAAAACAAATCCAAGCAACTAGCGCATGTTACTGTCAAAATTAGTCTTGGTTCTAAAGGTGCACGCAAGTATCCATGTTAAAACCTATACCCGCATTACGAGTCGAGGTACGACATTACCACTGGATGAGGTGGTTTTTTCTAGACAAATACCGTGACGGTGATCGTAGGAATACGTATTATCAGCCAACGATGCAGCCTAGGGATAAAATCACTGAACTTTGAAAGTGATTCGGCTAAGGAACGTGGTATGTACGAGGTGTTTGCGACACCCTCACACCCTCCCTTCCCAACTACACTCCTGGAAATTGAAATAAGAACACCGTGAAGTCATTGTGCCAGGAAGGGGAAACTTTATTGACACATTCCTGGGGTCAGATACATCACATGATCACACTGACAGAACCACAGGCACATAGACACAGGCAACAGAGCATGCACAATGTCGGCACTAGTACAGTGTATATCCACCTTTCGCAGCAATGCAGGCTGCTATTCTCCCATGGAGACGATCGTAGAGATGCTGGATGTAGTCCTGTGGAACGGCTTGCCATGCCATTTCCACCTGGCGCCTCAGTTGGACCAGCGTTCGTGCTGGACGTGCAGACCGCGTGAGACGACGCTTCATCCAGTCCCAAACATGCTCAATGGGGGACAGATCCGGAGATCTTGCTGGCCAGGGTAGTTGACTTACACCTTCTAGAGCACGTTGGGTGGCACGGGATACATGCGGACGTGCATTGTCCTGTTGGAACAGCAAGTTCCCTTGCCGGTCTAGGAATGGTACAACGATGGGTTTGATGACGGTTTGGATGTACCGTGCACTATTCAGTGTCCCCTCGACGATCACCAGTGGTGTACGGCCAGTGTAGGAGATCGCTCCCCACACCATGATGCCGGGTGTTGGCCCTGTGTGCCTCGGTCGTATGCAGTCCTGATTGTGGCGCTCACATGCACGGCGCCAAACACGCATACGACCATCATTGGCACCAAGGCAGAAGCGACTCTCATCGCTGAAGACGACACGTCTCCATTCGTCCCTCCATTCACGCCTGTCGCGACACCACTGGAGGCGGGCTGCACGATGTTGGGCCGTGAGCGGAAGACGGCCTAACGGTGTGCGGGACCGTAGCCCAGCTTCATGGAGACGGTTGCGAATGGTCCTCGCCGATACCCCAGGAGCAACAGTGTCCCTAATTTGCAGGGAAGTGGCGGTGCGGTCCCCTACGGCACTGCGTAGGATCCTACGGTCTTGGCGTGCATCCGTGCGTCGCTGCGGTCCGGTCCCAGGTCGACGGGCACGTGCACCTTCCGCCGACCACTGGCGACAACATCGATGTACTGTGGAGACCTCACGCCCCACGTGTTGAGCAATTCGGCGGTACGTCCACCCGGCCTCCCGCATGCCCACTATACGCCCTCGCTCAAAGTCCGTCAACTGCACATACGGTTCACGTCCACGCTGTCGCGGCATGCTACCAGTGTTAAAGACTGCGATGGAGCTCCGTATGCCACGGCAAACTGGCTGACACTGACGGCGGCGGTGCACAAATGCTGCGCAGCTAGCGCCATTCGACGGCCAACACCGCGGTTCCTGGTGTGTCCGCTGTGCCGTGCGTGTGATCATTGCTTGTACAGCCCTCTCGCAGTGTCCGGAGCAAGTATGGTGGGTCTGACACACCGGTGTCAATGTGTTCTTTTTTCCATTTCCAGGAGTGTAGATAATTCATTAGTATTTATAACGCACTCTGTCTCGATATCATATCAGAGGTTCCGCGAAATATTTACCGAGTTATAGGCAATGACTGATTGAGAAGGAACACAAAAAGTAGTAGTAGATGATGTGCTGACTGAGGTTGTAAGAAGAAAAATGTACACTAGCTTCTCAGATTTCTAGTGCTACGCTATATGTTCGAAATGATGTCAATCATTTGGAATCATCTCTCTCCATTCAAACACACACCTCCATCGGATTACAATCGCTACTCAATCATATTTGTGGCACTCTCATATCTCGAAACGAGTCACCTTTCCCGAAACTAGCTTCTACAGTAAAATTCCAATGTGGTTTTAGTCACCCCCTACACGCCGTGCAACTGATCCCATTTCTACAGCTTCGCGCATGCGATCGGTCCAATTTAAGTCTGAACTGAGCAGAAGTCGGAGAAAGACATATCCACCAGCTTCAGCAATCTCTGTAGAAACAGGACGACCTGAATTACAGCAACAGGACCGTGTTTTGACCATTCGGTGGAAATGCACGCAATGTGGTACGTCCCCAAACTAGATACAAGTACTACAGATCCACATCCATTCAAATCAATCAGCCCAACAGATAAAAACTAAGAACTATAAAAGCTCATACGAATTAGAAGTCACCAAGGCACCGATACGGGCGCAATGACGCATAGTTGCTGTCGGCCTCCAGCGCGGGGAAACGGATTTCACAATACTTCCCACAATAGCGTAGCGTGTAACCATCCAAGCATTCCTAGCTGTATAACCCCTTCCTCACCAGCTCTCACCTCAATCTGCTACTGGTACTGCTCCTGAATTGATGACACGATTCTATTAATATACACACACTGCCGAGGCCACTTTAAAGTTTGATCACCTATGCTCTAGATGAATTATTGTATGACTCGCTCCCTCAGATCCTATTTAGTTGTCTCAAACACTCTTTTGTAAGACGCTTTTGTACAATGCCAAACATTTCGTTTTTCTGCCACGAGTTCGATGCCTTTCTCATGTTCTGAACTAACATTAAGACGCCTTGATACACGGCCTCTCACAGAAAACTACACATCACACCATGTAAACCATTTTCTTACTCCAACTACCATAACACGCCATACATCTGCTTATTTTAAATAAAAACCCACTCACAACATAACGAAAGTAGAAGACTTTTACGGCGTTGGCGTAGGTCTCCAAACCGATGTCCGAAAGCAAATGACGACCTATACATTTAGACTTGTCTCTCACACTGACGGAATAGCTGACGACTATGCGTTCCCTTTCGACTCATTCCTCATATTGCACTCATGTACACGATCACTGTTTCGCTGCTAGCAACCTCCAGAAGTTGCTGTCCATCCACGAAAACTTTTTCCCTCACCTCAAACAAGCCATATCAGTCAATCATTATCTGTTAACCAATGCAGGGATGGGATGGAAAAGACACAATCCATGTACTCTAATAATAAACATGAAACTTGATAGCGCGAACAATTTTACACTTACTTCAACACCGGCCAATGATGTGACAGCATGTTTCCCCAGTTTCAGTATCACAGCTAAACCATGCCCTCTCCACGTTCCGAGTATCATTGCGAACATGGATAGATGACTGAGCAGTACATCCATTCAGTCTTAATTCTCGAACACATAAATCATCGAAGTACACCAGACAGTGCTCCATATGTTTCTACCACCTCGAGCATAGTGTTTAATTTACGATCTATCTCTCTGTGTATGGGAGTCACAGAGCATTCTCGCTGTCTTAGGGTAAAATTAGAGAGTGAAAGACCGTCATCACAATGTCATTGACCAACCAACCCTGCAGCACAGTTAGCGAATTAATCTGCAACCGACCAGAAGAAGATTGCTACACTCCACGTATCGTGAATGAATTGAGCTTTCCGAGTCCTAACACGTCCAAGTGCACGAGATTTCTCAAGATGTAACCATGTCAAGGTGCTTAGCACTCCTTATCGATGTAGTGTAACAGATTTCAAAGTGCCGTGATGTAATAGCAAACAGTTAAGAAGAACAGGAAATGAATGATTTTTATACGCGATCGAGCTCCAAACGGAAGGAGATCGGGGCATTTTTACGTAAATCAACCAAGCTATCAACTCTAAAGTATTGTTCTAGAGTCTCGGATCGGTACCTAGGAATTAGAACATCATCAAAACACAGGCACTTTAGTAACAGCTTCAGTCTATGCTTCAAAAATAAAGCTCAGTACACATATCGCATAAACTGTCCTTGTTATGTCTGTGGACTCCACAGTTCAAAACACCCAATTGCTGACACAACTTCTTCACTTTAAAAACTTTCGAATTTTTCTTCAAAATATCTTCAGATTATGACATACTTGGTCATAAGTCAGTTTGTAGTTACATGGTGACAGAGATCATGGCAAAAAATTGGCTGAAACTATGGGTGGATATAGCACTATCTACATCCAATAATGTGGTCGACACACACACATTTGTTTTCACAGGTTTTCACAGGATCCATGTGGCTTAAGCCAAAAGTGACCAAATAAATTTCTCACTGGAATGAGAATACCTTTAATATGATTCTCACCACGGCCACTCTTGCAGTAAACCTCTTTAACAGTTATGTACCGGAGGAGGGGGGGAGGGGGGCAATGAAGTTTTTTTGGGCTACAGCTCCCATTGTATGGAGTATTTTATTTTATATGACATTTATTGTAATGATTATTGCTACAATGTTTATAATATGAAGAGCCTTAGGTTTACACTCATTGCTGAGTTATAGCAGCTATTATGACTGAATGTGTAGCAGCACAACATTCACCCTCAATCAATTGGTAAACAGTGTGGTGAGAGGAAGCTTATATTTCCATGGCACACTGATAGAAAGTATAAAAAGATGAAACTAACAGATGTTGGAATAAGAAATTTGCTTGAGAACTCAGACAGTGAATTTAATGGGATGCTTTGGAAAGTTCAAGCAGTGAAACTGAAGATGAAATCATGGAATTTCTAGATCAAGTAGTGTCTGACAGTAGCAAGTCAGATGAAAATGAACAGGGTAAATATTGATATTTATTATTGTTTGCAGATATTACTGAGTATATTAGGATTTCTACCTCACTAGGTGAGTAGTTAGCATACTAGGCTCCAGTTCCATTCTCATACTTTCGGACATTCAAGCAACAAGAACGTGACCCAGAGTGGAGACACAAATTGATCATGAAGACAGAGAAATGGTGGACCCAACAAGTATGATATGGAAGATAGAGCATTACATAAACCAGAGGCAGAGGTCTACTGCTAACATAACGAGAGCTACAAAAGGAACTAAGCCCAGCATAAACCCTAATACACAAGGTAAAGCTTGTCTCATGTACTTTGATGATAACATCATGGATAATACAGGGTGATTCAAAAAGAATACCACAACTTTAAAAATGTGTATTTAATGAAAGAAACATAATATAACCTTCTGTTATACATCATTACAAAGAGTATTTAAAAAGGTTTTTTTCACTTAAAAACAAGTTCAGAGATGTTCAATATGGCCCCCTCCAGACACACGAGCAATATCAACCCGATACTCCAACTCGTTCCACACTCTCTGTAGCATATCAGGCGTAACAGTTTGGATAGCTGCTGTTATTTCTCGTTTCAAATCATCAATGATGGCTGGGAGAGGTGGCCGAAACACCATATCCTTAACATACCCCCATAAGAAAAAATCGCGGGGGTAAGATCAGGGCTTCTTGGAGGCCAGTGATGACGTGCTCTGTCACAGGCTGCCTGGTGGCCGATCCATCACCGCGGGTAGTTGACGTTCAGGTAGTTACGGACAGATAAGTGCCAATGTGGTGGCGCTCCATCCTGCTGAAATATGAATTGTTGTGCTTCTTGTTCGAGCTGAGGGAACAGCCAATTCTCTAACATCTCCAGATACTGTAGTCCAGTTACAGTAGCACCTTCAAAGAAAAAGGGACCAAAAACTTTATTGGCTGAAATGGCGAACAAATGTACAACTAAATGAAACTTTATAGCTCCCTTAATTCGCCGACAGATAGTGCTTAGCTCTGCCTTTTGTCGTTGCAGAGTTTTAAATTCCTAAAGTTGTGGTATTCTTTTTGAATCACCCTGTATTATGATGTATACCAACCAAAAGACAGGCATTCTTTGAGAATCATCTCATAGCAAAGCAAGCTGGGATCAATTGCATGTTCTTTTGTTATTTGCCTCCTTAAATGATTTTTTTACTTTATCATTAGTGTTAGTGAAAGATGTGCCATAAGATAAATCTGTAACTCTGAGTAAGACCAGGTGCAACTTTGCTAGTTTACTAACTAGCAGTTATTTCCTATTCCAGTCACACTGTTGACATGCAAACAGATGTAATTATTACATTACTGATACGGTTAGGAAAAGAACGCATAGAAATCCTTAAAGTATTCCTGAAGCTAATTGATGGAACACCAGAACTTAATTAGTTTCCAAGTACTAACACTTTTATTATGGTATTGTTTATCTAGCTATTTTTGCAGTTTTTGTCATCAATAATACTCTTTTCAGTTGGAACTCTTATTGTAACATAAAATTTACATCAAAACCAATTTTTCTGCACTATTCAATTAATTTGAGATGTAACATTCTTATTGCAAATTATCAAAATTACAAATTTAACAATGTGAAACTGTAGTAACCATTTTTCCAAACTATATAAGCATTGCGCCTGAAGCTACTCTTAAGCCAGTCTGTTCCGATATTTTGCGTGTGGAACCTGTGTCAAAACAGCCAATTGTACTTGTGCAATAAATTGTTTAACTTAATGAGAAAGTGGACTGTTAATTAGAAGTGTTAATAACATATGCAGATTAATTTTAATATGAAAAACATTCAGTCTGTTCTGAGATTTTAAGTGTCGAACCTGGGTCAGTGAAAACGGCTAGAATGTACTCATGCAATAACATCTTTAACATAATATGAAACCAGACTGTTAATCAGAGCTGATAATAAGATACGTGGATTACCTTGAATATGAAAAACAATAAGCCTGTTCCAAGATTTACAGCATGAAACCTGTGTCAGTCAAAACAGCAATAATGTAGTGAAGCAAAGATGTTTTGCCATGAATAACAAGATGGACAGTGAAGTAGGACAGTTAACAATGATCACTGATTAACTCCAATATAAAAGTACAACATGTATTGTTCATCTGAGTGAGACTGTTTGTTGGTTGGTTAGGTTATACTATACAGTGACTATTATCGCATAAATAGGAGGTGCAAGACATGCATACCTGGTAAATGAAACTTGTAATTAAGACATGGATTGGCCATAACTAATTCAATGAAGGGGTGAGGGTGTCTGATGTTTATGGAAGTAAAACCTGTGGAAAATTTTTTGCCATGATCTCTGTCACCAAGTAACTACAAACTGCTTTTTTGTGTGTGTGTGTGTGTGTGTGTGTGTGTGTGTGTGTGTGTGTGTGTGTGTGTGTGTGTGTATCTGTCCTTTTTTCCCCCTAAGGTAAGTCTTTCCGCTCCCGGGATTGGAATGACTCCTTACCCCTTCCCTTAAAACCCACATCCTTTCGTCTTTCCCTCTCCTTGCCTCTTTCCTGTTTCCTGATGAAGCAACTGTGGGTTGCGAAAGCTTGAATTTTGTGTGTGTGTGTTTGTGTTTGTTTGTGTGACTATCAACATACCAAAGCTTTTGTTTGGTAAGTTACATCATCTTTGTTTTTAGATATATTTTTCCCACGTGGAATGTTTCCCTCTATTATATATATATATATATATATATATATATATATATATATATATATATATATACACTAAGATATAAAATACATTAGAGAAACATTTGCTGTACATGACTGAGTATCATTTGAAGGTATGACAAATGTTTCTCTGCCAGACATCTCTGCCCAAACTCTTTGCCTTTACAAATGTCTGCTTGTGTCTGTGTATGTGCGGATGGATATGTGTGTGTGTGCGAGTGTATACCTGTCCTTTTTCCCCCTAAGGTGAGTCTTTCCGCTCCCGGGATTGGAATGACTCCTTACCCTCTCCCTTAAAACCCACATCCTTTCGTCTTTACCTCTTTGTTTATATATATATATATATATATATATATATATATATATATATATATATATATATATATATATATTGTCATGTGATATTTTGTGTAATGTAATATCTTGTATAGACACTTTTTATTAACCTGACTCATTCCACATCCTTACGAAGTGTCGTATTCATGATCTATGGGAAAAATGCTAATCTAATCCAATCTAATCATAAGGTTTAAAGTACAGTCACCATCATGTCTTGTTATATTTTAAACTTGCAAGCACCACTTAATGTGCCTTTAAAGTGTTCAGAATCGTGAAACTATTGTTGGAGATGTTAAGATGAACATCACACTGGTTTGTCCCTTGGTTGTCATGAATCAGTTGTACTGCCAAGTTTAAACGTATTTTGGAAGGTTTTTCATACTCATCTAGAAAATGCTTGGGCCAAGTTCATTTTACACAAGCAACAAGAAAACATAGCTTGTTCAGCTTCATTTATTCCAGCCAATGTTGAAAAAGAGAAGGTACGAAAATGGTGCAATAAGTCCAGTAACATGATCATTTGTATGCAAACTGATCTTTATCAATGGCATCAAAGGTAAATAAAGGTTCATAAGGGAGGGGACACTTTCTGATTTTATCCATAATGAATATGAGGTCATGGTTGTCAATGTAAAAATTTTAACTGAATCACCTTCTTTCACTGTAAAATACTCTAGAATTTATGTGTTTTGAAGGTCAAGCCTTCATCATTACAATAATCATACAAGAATCTCTAAAAGTGACTAATATAAAAGATAAACAAGAACAATAAAAGTCATAAATGTGGCTACTGCCCTTGTCCTCTTATGATGTTTATCCACAGCACCATCAACTGATTAAACAGATTCAAATGGAATTCCATATATTCCCTGGGTACTGGCAGTGTCACAGTAACAGATATATGCACACTTGGTCCATGTATCTTCCTGAACACCATGTCCTACAGGCAAACACAGAGTGTTTCAAGGGAAAAAATGGTCAAATGTGTTTTGAAAAAATTGGCTAAAAGTAAGATATAAAATACATTAGAGAAACATTTGCTGTACATGACTATGAGTATCATTTGAAGGTATGACAAATGCTTCTCTGCCAGATTTTATTTCTTATTGTTCAACAAATCATTTCACAAAACAAAACATTTGACTTTTTTATTTTCAAGTGTTGTGCAGAAAGCATGATTCTATTGACACCTCACTAATTTTTCTAGAACTGCTCTCAAAATGTCCTAAACTTTTTATTTGATTCAAATGAAGCCATTTTGCAAATCAGATATCACACCAATCCATTTTTTAGGCAAAATAGCTGGTCTTGAAGAGATGAACTTTTTGACACCTCATTTATATAGCTAGCTGTTTCAATATGCCCTCAAGTCTCTAATTAAGGTTTTCTTAATCACTAAGATTACTTTAAAGCAATTAATTTTTTTTTTCAAAACTAGACTTAATGCTAGTCAATTTCATACTCCATTTTTCCATTCCCATTCTTTGAAAATTTGGACAAAAATTTTCCCTCATATCATTAATTAATTTTTTCATAATTACTCTGATATCTTTCAAGCAAATAAACCCTTTTTGTGAACCTGGACCTCATGCTGGTCAATTGACATCCCAGTTGTCCAAATCCTACTCTTCATTTGGCTTACTTACCAATTGTGTAATTTACAGGGACTCTGGTTTTTGCTCCATTTAAACTTTTTTGACAATAAATGCAGCAAATGAAATAAGAATGGCTAAAAAGTGAGTGCAACAGGAAGTACAAAGTAGAAAAGTAGGAATGATTAGATGAGAAATGTAAAGCTTACATGACTATAGAAAAGATAGAGACCATTTTGAAAAATTAAAGAAACCCTTGGAGCAAAGAGTGCCAGATGTTTGAACATCACAACTTTCAATGCAAAATAGTAAAAATCAAAGGAGAGACAGCTGAAAAGTGGAAGGAATACAGATAAGGGCTATGTAAAGAAACAAAGCATGAAGCAGTATAATGAATATGTTTGATGTAATAGAGCACTGAAAGAACCAAGTTGAAGCAAAGCAGCTGGAGTACATGACATACTCTTAGAACTAATGCAGCTCAAGTTGAAGAGGGAGGCCAAGGCTTGACTGACTACAATAAGCAGGTTAAATTTAAATGGATGTAGGTTGCAGTTGCTATGCAGATGCAGAGATGATGAGATTTGCACAATGTAATTTTTCCTCCTATCTACGTAATTCTGTAGCTCTCAATTCGTTCGAGCAATCAATCATTCATGATAGGAAACACAGTCATAGCTCAGTCACTCAAAATGACTCTGAAATTTTACTTGTTAGAATGAAATCAGGCGATGATTCTTCTTCTCTGCAGGCTCGTGCTTTGCGGCAGTCTGCTAATCGGTACAAATAAAATGCCTCGTAATTTTGGGAGCGTTGTATAATCAGTCGGGAAACCTCATATCAAGCGGATATTTGGCTTTGATGAAGTTTAACCTTCCGAAGAAGTAATGGAGCTCTTGGATTATTAAATGCAGGTTTGTATCCAGTCTTCTGGAAGTTCCCTTCTGATTAACAACTACGCAATATATCGATAAATATCATTAATTCTCAAATTTCCAATACACACCTTTTATTTGAAGGAGCAATCTATATATATTTCCTTTTTAATCGTATAGTTTTGTTTCAGTTATCTTCTGTCACAAATCTCAATAATCAGATTACAGTTCTTCCAAACCAAGCTCAGGCTAATCGGCACGAAGACAATCTCCGAAGCTCCCTTTCTTTTTTTTTAACAACCACCAGAGAGAGTACCACATAGAATACTTATGCGCTCATGGCATAGCTATTGTATGAACTACTTTTCGCATGGATTCTGCGAGTATGAAGATAGAAAATTAGTAAACATCATTCAAGGGTAGAATTGTATCTGAATAATTCATCGAATATAAAGAGATATTACAATTGCCCCTCGCAGCGAACAGAGTTAATGATAATACACTTTGCGAGCTAACTGAAAAAATTTGTTGGGTTGTTTATTCAAAAGAAGAATATTTTAAATTAGTAGAATTTTACTATAGAGAGTATGGTTAACATGTTAAGGCAATAAGTTATGAGAATACCTAAGCTGTAGGTTTTACATGTACCGGGGTATACCCGCATCCCAAGTACATAACCAGGTAAGATGTAGATTGGTGTAATTACGAAAAAGGTCTACCCATTTGGGAACTGGCCTTCACAGGGAAACCCTGGAAAACCCGGAAGAATAGACCCCAGCTCAGGTATTAAAGAAGATAGGAAAGCCTAAATCCAGTAATTTTGAAATATATAGAAGCTCTATAGATTAGATCGAAGGAAAAGTGCCTCATAGCCAAAAAAAAAATTTTACAATATTGCTCAAAAAAAATTTTCAAAATTCTTCTTTCGACGATGTATCCGGCGATCTCGTTGTTAAGTCTATGGAGCAGGAACACTGGATACGGACACTGGGTAGGCGACGTACAGTGTTTGGTGGAGGCGGCACGGAGGACAGGCGATGGCTTATGGTACAGGATAGAAGATGGTAACGTGCCGTAGAAACAGGAAGGTGATCTCAGGAACAGATGGTCAGGGACGTGAACATGAAACAGGTTTAAAGTGGAATAAGAAAAGGTTCTGACTGAATAAATCCCTGGAAGAGAGTGGATTAAGGCAATGAAGTCCATATTTCATCGTTGAACTCAAAATCGGAGTGGATTCTTATATTCTTCCATCTGTACTAGACTGGAATATCCATCAGTCCTGACAATCACGAATTTTTTTGTAGTCCTCAATACCAAAGTTGTTTTGCATTACAACTGCTGATTGTCCAAAACATTGCCAAATAGACTGTGGCCAATTAAATTTTGTTGTAGCTCATATCGAATGTATTCCTCTCAAAAAAAATTTTAATCTAATCTTCGTTTTGTTGTAGTGCAGGTGGAAGTAGAGCATTTAATCTGTCTGAGGTTTGCTTTCAATTACGAAATTATGGATAAAATTTCAATTTACACCTGATGAAAAATTTTAAACATAGGCATATGACACTGACTCCACAAAAGGAATAATTTGAAAAATTTTCATTATTCTTATAATTAATTGATTTATAGATCCACTTGCAAATAAATATCATTAATGATGACGTATGTTCATTTAACAAATCATCCAATCGCAGAATCTTCTTCATCCTCTCATGAACATTTATGGCAATATATTTCAACTATTATGTCCATAATATGAAACACACAAACTGCTATTCTTAAAAAAGTTAATTAAAATTCTTAAATTAATTCTCCTGGTAAAGAAGGCATAATGAAAAATCTAAAAATTATAATAATTTTCTCTCGCGCAACCAGAGAGTTTCTTCAATTGTTTGCAACAGTGACATTATCGACTGTTGCTTCATTTCATAGTTCATTTGTTTTCTTGCGCGAACAGAGCACATCATACTCACAGCGTATTTACCTACAAATCCCACACTGTTCAAGTTTCAAACACAATTCTCGCATAAGTGCCGTGTCTTGAGGAAATGTAGATGCACATTCATTGTATATCACTGTGGCTTCTGCTCATAGTCCACACTTACAAACATTAGTAATTAACAAATTCTTCCACCTATCTTAAAATTTTTGTGCTAAACTATCACAGGAGTAATGTCACTGTCTCTTAACCTATCACAGGAGTAATCTCACTGTCTCTTAACCTATCACAGGAGCAATCTCACTGTCTCTTAACCTAACACAGAAGTAATCTCACTGTCTCTTAACCTATCACAGGAGCAATCTCACTGTCTCTTAACCTGTCACAGGAGTAATCTCACTGTCTCTTAACCTGTCACAGGAGTAATCTCACTGTCTCTTAACCTCTAGACAACATAAACTTCTTGATATTTATATACACATTTGACTCATATTCAAATTCCACTCTAAATTCTTCTCCATATTTGGTATCACAGATCTACGATCCTTCAAAAAATTTCTTAATATCATTATGCGGGAATAATCCCTTTATTCTTTTCGATTCGGGATATGCCAACAAGTATGATCCAGGATTTGGTATATTTACAATAACATATGGTCCGGTATAAATAAGATTCCATTTCTTTATGTTCTTCATCAGTTTCGAGGAATGGATGTGTCACCTCAATAAAACCTTTTCTCCAAGATGAAACGTCTGAATCCGGTGAATCCGTTTTTCATATGTCAATTTCCGTTGTATTGCCTTTTTAGTTAAATTGACAAGTGCGAGTCGAATCTTTTCTTCCCATTTTAAATTCATACTTTTCGTCCGTTGCCTCCAGGTTTTGGAACGACTAAGAGTGGAGAACAACATGGACTAGTTGATGGCTCAATCAAGTTCCATTCTAACATTCTATTTATCTCCCTTTGAACGGATTGTTTTAAATGCCAGGGGATCGGATAGTGCGTGTAACAGTAAGTCTGATGTGGCTTCACTTGTAAGTGACAAATATACCCTTTAATAATTCCTGGTTTCTCATCAAAAATCTCTTCATATGCCTCTAACAAACAATGAAGCTGCTGCCTTTGTTCTCCGGGAAGCTGATTTGATTCACTAGCTTTTATCATTGTTGTTTGGTTAAAGTCCTCCTGTTGCATCAAATCCTTTGAAAGCTCCTTCCAATGACCGTTTGTAGTGTCAATTAATTGAATTATGTCACTGCAACAATATTTCTCATGCACCGTTTCCTTTTTATTTAAATCCAGTGCTATCTCTTCTCCATTTAATCTAAATTTAACTATTCCTTCCAAAAAATCAATCTGACAATCGTACTCCTGCATACTCCCAATACCAAGAATACAGTCCACCAATAACTTCTCCACTACAAGGAACGTGCGTTTTATTGCTACATTTCCTATTTTCATCTCTAATTGTGTTTGTATTTTGACATTGGGAGAGCGTGCTCCAACAGCTCCGATGATTTTGCAGTTCTGTACTGGCAAAATTGGTACCTTCTTCTTCCTAATAATTCTCCGAAAAAGAGCGCCTGAGATGACATTGGCGGAAGCGGCGGTGTCTAATATCACCATTCGTTGGAACTTCCTCTATTTCAACAAATACTTCCAATACCGGAACACTCGATCTGTCATTATGACACGTTATTAAATCCTTTGTTAACTCTTCAGTCAACAGCTCACCATCATTATATCTTAGCAATTGTAATTTTACTGTTTCGCCCCTAACAGATCCCCTGACCGCTCCTCCGGGGCACGATGCGGTCACGTTTAGTTTGACTGATTGTTGGTCCAATTGGTATTTGTCTCTTCAGCTACTTCAGTGATTATCGGTTGTTGTGGTGAATTCTGACTGTATTGCCTTGCTTGATTTGTGTAATTATTGTTGTTGTTTTGCTGGTGTCGGTAGAACTGTCCTGTGTTGCCATACATTGGATTATATTGATTAAAATTCCTACTGTTCCTAAAATAGCCCCTTGCTGCACCATTATTAAAGTTTCCATTATGGTAATAATTATTGTTTGCATTTTGTCCATTGCTAAGTCTCCTCGGAGAGTGTAGTTGGTTATGATTATTGTTACTGCTACCATTACTGCCATTCCCACTCAAGTTGCAGCTCGGATTCGCTTCTATTGCTCTTCTTTGAAATGAAATTTCTCTTGCCCTTTTATTGTCCTCCTCAATTATATCAATACGATCAAGCGTAGTCATAAATGAGTCTATATCCTTATCATTTATATACAACAGCTGATTCCTTATACTGGTGGGTAGTCTGGACTTGAGTATTCTAAGTATATCCGGCAAAGGAATCAGTACATCCCAATACAAAGATTTGTTAATGTATTTCTCAAAATATCTCTTTAGAGATCCTCTAGAAAATGAGAAAGGCTCAGGATATAATACTTCCTGCCTAAGTCTTTCTTGTACTCCAGCAGACCAATATTTTGCTAGAAAAGCCTGCTCAAATTCTTTGAAACATTTACAAGAAGATGTTTGTTCGGATGCCCACAATGCTCCTGTTCCTTGTATATATCCAGATACAAAACTAATCTTTTGCCATTCTGTCCAAGATCGTGGAAATAGACCACTGAAACTTCGAATAAAGACTACAGGATGAACATTCTTTTTGTCAGGGTTAAAGATTTGAAATTGTCTCTGTTTAATCATCTTCTCCTCAACGCTACTACGATTCCAAAAATCATCCTGTTCGTACTTTTCCCTGTGGCTATCCGTTATATCGAATCTAACTTGTGACGTTCTAGTTCTGTCTACAACGGATCTTGACGTGGACGGAATGTCACGCACAGATTGAGAGTTTTGTTTCCTACTTCTCGGTGTTTCTAAATCCTCCTGCGAGAGATTTAGTGATCTTTCAATATTTTCTTTCCAACGTGAGAAATCTTCGCCAAGTTGTCCTCGAACTCTCTTTAACCCTTTGTTAAAAAAATTATCCTCGGAACTCTCTGAAATTGACTGTAAAGCTACTTTCACAGTTTCTTCTATCGTTTCCGAAGGAAAATTTTGCTGCTCTAATGTCATTTCTGAAAACTTTCCTGCAAGTACATTCATTCTATGTTCCACTGTCGTCTGTTTTTCCTTCACTTCGTCAAATTTCTTCCTTAGATTATCTTGGGATTCTGTTATTTCTGGTATCATAGCTAAGGAACACTGTATGTCCTTTTGAGCTTGTATTACTTGAGGAAACAGTTCTACTTGTTTTTGTATCGTGTCAATTTTGACGGATACATATTCGGTTAGGTCCGCTTTTAATTTACTATTGTTTTCTTGGCACTGTTGGCGGACCTGCTCAATTTGAGCAATAAGATTCTGTTCGGTCCTTTCTGCCTGTTCTTTTATTTCCTGTGTCTGGGTATTTAATCTCTGCTCTAATTCGGTAAAGGTTGCTCTTAACTGATTTTGTAATTCTGTTTGATTTTTGGCTAATTGATTTTGGAGTTCATTTTGTATAACGGATAAGTCTCGTTTTACCTCCGCTTGGCCTTCGGCTAATAGAGACAACTGTTGCATAATAACAACTAATGTGTCAACAACCCTCTGATCAGCTGTTGTATGAATGTTTTCTGAACCAGCGGGATTATTTATATTGCTACCGCTAGCCACAACAGTCTCAGAATTGCTATCTGTGGCATCTGCTTCTGCGCAAACAGCTGAAAGCTGTTGCACGTCTCGTTGCTGATTCAGTGACATTTTAAATGCCGCTCTAGTCAATACCATTAAATAACTGTCAATATCAGGTTCTAATCACTAAATACAGTTTCAAATTTACTGTCGTACACACACTTAACTTTCAAATTACTTCACAGAAGGTATACAGTACGATGTCCGGATACGAAAATCACACAATATACAGTTCTACAATCTAACTACTATCTGGAAAAAAGTTCTTTCTAAATTGATTTTAAACTATTTTAACCACAAGATAAAAAAATTAGATTTCTCTGGCCTTGTTATGTAGTCTCGGTGTTGTCCAATAGTTGAAATCGTTTCTTGGTATCAGCAATCTTTTACTATGGGCACCGAATCTCTCTTCAGATTAGTTACCTCCCGTTCTCGTGGGTTTTCATGAAACAAAAAATACATATATTATATAACAATCCAAGAGAGTCCTGTCACACTGGCGCCACTGTAATTTTTCCTCCTTTTCTACGTAATTCTGTAGCTCTCAATTCGTTCGAGCAATCAATCATTCATGATAGGAAACACAGTCATAGCTCAGTCACTCAAAATGACTCTGAAATTTTACTTGTTAGAATGAAATCAGGCGATGATTCTTCTTCTCTGCAGGCTCGTGCTTTGCGGCAGTCTGCTAATCTGTACAAATAAAATGCCTCGTAATTTTGGGAGCGTTGTATAATCAGTCGGGAAACCTCATATCAAGCGGATATTTGGCTTTGATGAAGTTTAACCTTCCGAAGAAGAAATGGAGCTCTTGGATTATTAAATGCAGGTTTGTATCCAGTGTTTCGGAAGTTCCCTTCTGATTAACAACTACGCAATATATCGATAAATATCATTAATTCTCAAATTTCCAATACACACCTTTTATTTGAAGGAGCAATCTATATATATTTCCTTTTTAATCGTACAGTTTCGTCTCAGTTAACTTCTGTCATAAATCTCAATAATCAGATTACAGTTCCTCCAAACCAAGCTCAGGCTAATCGGCACGAAGACAATCTCCGAAACTCCCTTTCTTTTTTTTAACAACCACCAGAGAGAGTACTACATAGAATACTTATGCTCTCATGGCATAGCTATTGTATGAACTACTTTTCGCATGGATTCTGCGAGTATGAAGATAGAAAATTAGTAAACATCATTCAAGGGTAGAACTGTATCTGAATAATTCATCGAATATAAAGAGATATTACAATAAGAAAGTCAAACATGGAGAGATGCACGAAAGTGGTCTTTGAGCTGAAGACTACAACAACTTACCTTTCCATCAATCAAACAACATTTCCTTGATTATTACATTTTTCCTACTTCAGATCTTTAATTTCCAATGTTGATCTAATAGTTACAGCTCACTATCTAAACAGGTAAGTGTCAGATTAAAAATATGAAGATTGAAGCTTAAATTCTCAATTAGGATCAGTATCTGTCTCTTCTTTCACCTCTCTCAACGCATTTGTAATGTAAGAAATGCTAAGTTGTACCAAGGTTCAGAGGACTTGTTAAACTGCATGTCACCTATTACCAGCTGGGTGGGGCAGATTAAACATCAGAGGAAGCCAGAGCCATACTACCCTGCCATATGATCACACTTAGTAAAGCACCATAATGTTCAGATGAACATTCAGGTTGTGGACAGCTTTAGATTTTAACCTAATGTTATTTGAATATGAATATCAATATATTTCATGAATATTTTGGAACCAGAGGTGATTTATCCCTCAGCACATTTAGCACATGCTGTGGACCTCTTGTGTCAAAGGCTCTCCAGCCACACTGCAGTTCTAAACTGGAAATATTAACAAAATTTAGACTTACGTGCGCATGAGTACGCAATGCAAACAATAAATAATTGACATAAAACTGTGTCTTTTTAATGTTTGAAGAATATAGTCATTATATTTTGTATTACAAACAGGCACAAGTGATGTACTTACATGTTCTATTCCACTGTTTTCTGCTATGCCTTATTATGAACTTGCATCCCAATATTGCCAACACAGGTTGTTTGCATCTCATTGGCAATAAAGTTTGCCTTCATATTACTTGTTGATATACTCTTTGTTGATATACTCTTGAACCCCCCCATGAACCATGGACCTTGCCGTTGGTGGGGAGGCTTGCATGCCTCAACGATACAGAGAGCCGTACCGTAGGTGCAACCACTACGGAGGGGTATCAGTTGAGAGGCCAGACAAACGTGTGGTTCCTGAAGAGAGGCAGTAGCCTTTTCAGTAGTTGCAGGGGCAACAGTCTGGATGATTGACTGATTGACTGATCTGGCCTTCCTTAATCGGGCAGGTAGGTTAGAAAACTTAAAAAGGGAAATGGATAGGTTACAGTTAGATATAGTGGGGATTAGTGAAGTTCGGTGCCAGGAGTAACAAGACTTTTGGTAACGTGAATACAGGGTTATAAATACAAAATCAAATAGGGCTAATGCAGGAGTAGCTTTAATAATGAATAGGAAAATAGGAGTGCGGGTAAGCTACTACAAACAGTAAAGGTTTCAGATAGATTATATAATGGTAAGACAGAGATTTAGGAACCAGGTTTTAAATTGTAAGACATTTCCAGGGGCAGATGTGAACTCTGATCACAATCTATTGGTTATGAACTGTAGATTAAAACTGAAGAAACTGCAAAAAGGTGGGAATTTAAAGAAATGGGACCGGGATAAACTAAAAGAACCAAAGGTTGTACAGAGTTTCAGGGAGGGCATAAGGGAACAATTGACAGGAATGGGGGAAAGAAATACAGTAGAAGAAGAATGGATAGCTTTAAGGGATGAAATAGTGAAGGCAGCAGAGGATCAAGTAGGTAAAAAGACGAGGGCTAGTAGAAATACAGTAGAAGAAGAATGGATAGCTTTGAGGGATGAAATAGTGAAGGCAGCAGAGGATCAAGTAGGTAAAAAGACGAGGGCTAGTAGAAATCCTAGGGTAACAGAAGAGATACTGAATTTAATTGATGAAAGGAGAAAATACAAAAATGCAGTAAGTGAAGCAGGCAAAAAGGAATACAAACGTCTCAAAAATGAGATCGACAGGAAGTGCAAAATGGCTAAGCAGGGATGGCTAGAGGATAAATGTAAGGATGTAGAGGCTTATCTCACAGAAGGTAAAATAGATACTGCCTACAGGAAAATTAAAGAGACCTTTGGAGAAAAGAGAACCACTTGCATGAATATCAAGAGCTCAGATGGAAACCCAGTTCTAAGCAAAGAAAGGGAAGCAGAAAGGTGGAAGGAGTATATGGAGGGTCTATATAGGGGCGATGTTCTTGAGGACAATATTATGGAAATGGAAGAGGATGTAGATGAAGATAAAATGGGATATATGATACTGCGTGAAGAGTTTGACAGAGCACTGAAAGACCTAAGTCGAAACAAGGCCCCGGGAGTAGACAACATTCCATTAGAACTACTGACACACAGCCAGTCCTGACAAAACTATACCATCTGGTGAGTAAAATGTATGAGACAGGCGAAATTCCCCCAGACTTCAAGAAGAATGTAATAATTCCAATCCCAAAGAAAGCAGGTGTTGACAGATGTGAAAATTACCGAACTATCAGTTTAATAAGTCACAGCTGCAAAATACCAACACGAATTCATTACAGACGAATGGAAAAACTGGTAGAAGCTGACCTCGGGGAAGATCAGTTTGGATTCCGTAGAAATGTTGGAATACGTGAGGCAATACTGACCCTACAACGTATCGTAGAGAATAGATTAAGGAAAGGCAAGCCTACATTTCTAGCATTTGTAGACTTAGAGAAAGCTTTTGACAATGTTTATTGGAGTACTCTCTTTCATATTCTGAAGGTGGCAGGGGTAAAATACAGGGAGCAAAGGCTATTTACAACTTGTACAGAAACCATATGGCAGTTATAAGAGTTGAGGGACATGGATGGGAAGCAATGGTTGGGAAGGGAGTGAGACATGGTTGTAGCCTCTCCCCAACACTATTCAATCTGTACATTGAGCAAGCAATAAAGGAAACAAAAGAAAAGTTTGGAGTAGGTATTAAAATCCATGGAGAAGAAATAAAAACTTTGAGGTTCGCTGATGACATTGTAATTCTGTCAGAGACAGCAAAGGACTTGGAAGAGCAGTTGAACAGAATGGACAGTGTCTTGAAAGGAGGGTATAAGATGAACATCAACAAAAGCAAAACGAGGATAATGGAATGTAGTCAAATTAAGTCGGGTGATGCTGAGGGAATTAGATTGGGAAATGAGACACTTAAAGTAGTAAAGGAGTTTTGCTATTTGTGGAGCAAAATAACTGATGATGGTCGAAGTAGAGAGGATATAAAATGTAGTCTGGCAATGGCAAGGAAACCGTTTCTGAAGAAGAGAAATTTGTTAACATCAAGTATTGATTTGTGTCAGGAAGTCATTTCTGAAAGTATTTGTATGGAGCGTAGCCATGTATGGAAGTGAAACATGGACGATAAATAGTTTAGACAAGAAGAGAATGGAAGCTTTTGAAATGTGGTGCTACAGAAGAATGCTGAAAATTTGATGGGTAGATCACATAACTAATGAGGAGGTACTGAATAGAATTGGGGAGAAGAGGAGTTTGTGGCACAACTTGACTAGAATAAGGGACCGGTTGGTAGGACATGTTCTCAGGCATCAAGGGATCACAAATTTAGCATTGGAGGGCAGTGTGGAGGGTAAAAATCATAGAAATCATAGAGGGAGACCAAGAGATGAGTACGCTAAGCAGATTCAGAAGGACGTAGGCTGCAGTAGGTACTGGGAGATGAAGAAGCTTGCACAGGATAGAGTGGCATGGAGAGCTGCACCAAACCAGTCTCAGGACTGAAGACCACAACAACAACAACATACTCTTGAAGCAAACAACAATCTGCTAAGTGAAAGAAGTGTGCAATCAAAATTCATTTTAATTAAGATTAATGATAATTTTGCTCACTAAATGTTGTTTTTGTGATTCTGTTTATAGCCTTTCAGTTAATTTTAAGTTTAGTCAGTGTGTTTTTACAATCATTTTGCCTAACATGTATCAGTTCACTTCTGTAAAATTTTCATGCTTGTGTTAATTTTTAGCCCATTCAGATACGCTAGTGCGCTCATTCTCTCCTGCAAAATATTGAATAACTATGTTTTCAGATTTCACCAATAAACACAACACAGGTCGAGCTTTCCCAAATGGTGTGGCTTTTCTTCAGCGTGTGATAGTGCTATGAAGTGTACTTTGAGATTTTGTTCTATCTAGAGATTGAAGCTATATACACTTCACAAAATAATTAAACGGTCACTTTTTTAACCCCCCCCCCCCCCCCCCCAACTGTGATACAGAAGTGTGAAATTTGGCTCAAATGTGCCCACAATCTTTGTCTGTAATGGTGAAAAAGTGTGACATCCTTGATCTTACCCTCAGACTTAACGTTTCCAACAGTGAGGTGTCGACACAAGCAAAGAAAAGGGATAATGATTCACATTTCCAAAAAATTTCACTGCTATTCTGCCGAACATCACTGTGAACATGTGACATAATGGTAAGGTCATCACACCCTCCTCACTCTCTGCCCCTTACTCACATCTTATCCCCTGTCTTGACAGCTCTGTGATGGAGGTCAGAACCACAATGTCCAGCATTGAAATCATGCAGTTTTCTTATAGGTGGCAGAGGAAAACATTTCAGACACACCAGCACTCACAATCGACACAAAAAGGCTTCCAGAGGTGCCATAAAGTTTGTTAATGAAAACAACCTTCCCTTGGTGCATTCATTTACACACATTTTGTGGCTGGAAATGTCAATTTCCAATGCAATGTTCTTGACAGTCTTAGACTCTGCTGACGCCCAATGGATGACTCAACCCATCTCTAAGGACATTGTGGGGCTGCAACCCCACTGAACATGATCTGATTACTTGGAGGTGAAGTGCAACTGCAATTTTTGCTCTGGGTATATATGGTGGAACAGCTGTGGACCATTCAAAAACATTCAATGAAATCTGAATGTTATCTGAAGCAGCAAAGTGTGTTTATGCTTTTTCATCCCTCCTGTATTAGGCCTTCCTATGGCATTATCATGGAAGAGCGAAAAAAAAAAAGAGAGAGAGAAAAAGAAGACCATGCAAAGGGTCCTTCTAAGAATGTCTACACCCTTGGTGTCACCTGCACTTAAAAATACGCCGGTAGAGAGAAAACTCTTGACCAATTCCTAGGTCCCTCCGAAAAGGTAACCCTCAGACTTCACATGCCTGCAAGTAGGTGCTAGAGCACCAGCATAGTGACACAGCTAAGGATGTCAAAGAGGTTTCTTTCAGGTGCCTAGGAAATGGTCAAGGATGATCATTGTACAGGAACATTTTTAATACGCTCAACAAAGATGTGTGACTAACACAGAGGGTGTTGTCGAACTGGGGGGGCTTAGAGCAATTCCTGCCATTTTATTCACACAGGTGTCAGTGAAGCACCCTCCATGATCACGCCACCTTTTTATGTTGATTCTGAGCAGCAGTGTGTCTGAAATATTTTCGTCAGCCACTCACACAAAAACCGTGTGATTTCATTGTTGGGCATCGTGAGTCACAGATAACAGAGCCATCAAAAGAAGAGGTGAAATGTGGTAGGGGGTAGGGAGTGACAACCTTCCCAGCATGTGACATGTCCACTGTGGTATGGGGCAGAACTGAGGTGAAATTTAATGCCAATGTGACATTGTTAACCCACTTTACACAAACTTCTGAGCTCTAAGCTTTTTTTCACATGTGTTGATACCTTGCTGTTTCAAGTGTAGCTGAGCCCGAGGGCACCATGCTTTTTCACCATTACAGAAGAAGGTTGTAGGCACCTTTGAACCACATGACAAACTTCTGCATCACAATGGAGGAAAATGGCAATCTTGCAAAAAATAAATAAATAAAAATAAATAAATAAATAAATGATCCTTTCCTTCTTTTGTGCAGTGTAAGTCTATAACACAATGTATTTACTTTTTATTATGAGCAGCAATAATCTGAAAAAAGTGTAATGGTTTCAAGGCAGTCTGTATAAGAAAGCACCTGCAATGGCTGAGAGCTGTCAGCTCTACTCTAATTCAACTGATGTTAAAAATATGGATCAATGGTTAACTCATTCTTCCCTACTAGAGAAAACTTGGGCACTTAGTCAGTGTCAATGTATACATGGGCTAAGCAGGTAGTGGTCTAAAAACATTATTTTATTTCAGTTTTGTGGTTCAGAGACTTCTTATTAGTATAAGGTACCAGTGCTTAAATTACAGGAATGAAATTTTCTTTGATGCTGTTTGAATTTTTTTAAGCAAAGTAATGGCTTTGAAAAAAACTGTGTTTCATTCATTAAATAGGAGCTGTATAATTTACATGTGCTATGGACTCCACTTGACCTTAACCATTTAACTGCCCTGGATGTGTTAACGCGAGTGCCTTTGTACCTGTCCCTGTGTGCTCTGAACGTGTTTACACATGCCACCAGTCCTTCTACCTGGTACTCTGAAGATGTCTACACATAGACACATTCAGAGTACCAGGTAGAAGAACTGGTGGCACGCGTAAACACGTTCAGAGCACACAGGCACAGGTACAAAGGTACGTGCTTTAACACATCCAGAGCAGTTAAAGGGTTAAACTGAGCCTGCTTGTAACTTGATTTCCGATATGTTAATCAGTTCACTGGATATGCAATAGCCTTGCCAGACATCAGCATGGAAAATACGTCCTTTATCATCATAACTGCTACCATGTTTGGCAGGAACCTTCCAAGTTGCTTGGTGTAAGGTCTGTGACAGTGTACCATGTAACGTGGCTGCTGTAGCAACATGAGGCCAGCCACAGCCTGCCATATGCCACTTTGGTGTTCACCCATGCCAGCATTCCACAGTAATCTCTGTGTGATTCTTTGACTAGGATTATGACTGGTGTTCTTTCCATGACTTATCAACTGCATCAGATGAACTCTCCAAACAAAACTATGTAACCCTTCAACAGGTACTGGAATACAATAGCAGCAAACAATGTCAGTGCTGTACTTCTTGAAATGTCACAGAAAGCTCAATAATAGGATTAGCTCTAGTCATCCTACCATTTCTACAGTCTGATAAAGCCAAGGAGGAATGAGACATCTACCAAAGACTTTTATGGTTTCAGTTTTAGCTGTTCAGACAAACTGCCCTAGAAGAAATGCTTCAAACTGCAGAAACTCTTCAATTTAATAAGAGGCACAGCAAGCTTTTTTAACAGATTGTGAGATTTGCAGACTTTGTCATTTAACTTTCACGACAAAAATATGCTTTCATACTGCATATCAGAAAAGTAAGAAAAAATGTTATTTGCTTGACTGCGAATGTTTCAAAACTACATGCTCTACAAAAATCACTGTTTCCCAAAATGCCCAGAGTGTACATATAGAATGCTCCCACTATGAAGCTATCTGCCAGACTCAACATAAAGCACAAAATATGGTGGCAATTTGCCACACCAGTGATGCAAACCCACTACTCAGATCCATAATGTGACAGCACAAATAAACAGCACACATTCACTTGGTTCTAGTGATGTTCTCTCTCCAAATAAATTAATACTGTCAATTGCTTTTCAAGGACTGCCAGTTACTTCTCTTTTTGATACATCCCTTATATATCATTGTGTGTACTCAGGCACTGGTAAGCCACTATTAAAACATATGACTCCTTGGGCAATTAACTGTATCCTTGACGTCTAAATGTGTGACCATTCCCATCACATTCATTGTGATGGCACATCCTACAGTTGAAAAATGTTTGGCGTTGATGCATACAGTTTGTCTGAATTTTCCATTCAAGAATGTGTTTATGTCATCCGTACACTGAAATAGAAGCACTTTCTATAGAGTTTGTCCTTTTGTTTGTATTAGCCCTAGGAACCAAAAGACATTGAGACCCACATTGCACTTAATGCTTCTGTGGTACCTTGTTTTTTCTTGTATGGACCAATACCAGTTGCTCTTCGTGCTGATGTCAAAGAAGAAATACTATGTTTAGAGCAGCAAAATTATTTTGGTACCTATATCTAACACTCTTTGGGCAAGACCGTTGGTAATTTTATGCACATCAGGAAACAATTTTCACCTGTATGGGGATTTAAATCAACAATGGATGCACAAGCTAAAGTAGATTCATATGCTTTACTTATAACCAAGAAACCATTTACACAGCTTTCTGAATGGCAATACTTTTGCAGGAAATACTTTTCTGGCATCTATTAAACCAAAAATCTCAACACATCCCTTTGGCTCACATAAATATGAAAGAGTAACATTTTGGGCTGCCCATGCAACTTCAGTATTCCAAAGCTATGTAGAACAACTTATGGAAAATACTCTACAAAGTGTAAATTACCCAGACAATGTCATCATCACAGGTAAAACAAACTCTGGACATCTACAAAATTTGCACTTGTGACTGAGACACTTCTACAATATGGATTTAAATGTAATCTTTCCAAACGGTCTTTCTTTCAACTTGATGTCACACGTGGGGCACATTATAAGCATAGATTGACTCTAACCAACCAAAGGAAACATGAAAGCAATTGAAAAATTGGCTGCTCCCACTGACCTTAAAGATTTGTAAATATTCCTTTATAAAATTAAATACTATATCTTCAAGTGGCCTCTGAAACTCTCTGATGGAAAGGCACAAGATACATGTGGTCTCAAGCCTGTCAACAGATGTTTCAGCAACTAAAAACAAGCTAAAATCAGTAATCTGTCTTCCAACATGTCAACAAAGTCCATCCCTGCCCCTAGCAACCAATGTCTACACACGTGGAATCAATGCAGCCTTATCACAAAAATTTCCAGATATCCTGAGAGGCCTTTCGCTTTTGCATTGAAAATGTTATCACCAACACAAGAACAATATTCTCAAATTGAAAAGTAAGTCTTAGCCATTATTTTTGGTGTACAAAAGTTTTAAATCTTTTTTATGGCAACAAATTTCATCTAATTACTAGTCATAAACCTTTAATTTCCATACCTATATGGATAGACATGCTTGTTAAAGTGTTGCTTCCATGTCGGGAAGGTGTGCCAGTCCTAGGTCAATTATGCCTGGTGGGATTAACAACAACAGTCAGTGCGCCAGCCAGCCCGGATCTGGTGTTTAGGTGGTTTCCCACATCCCACTAGGTGAATACTGGGCTGGTAACATACTCCCACCTCAGTTACTTGATTTGCAAACATTTAGAAAACTTTGGTCCTTTCCCAGGAATAACACTACATGCAGACAGTTGAGGTACATATATTCCGTACCAGGGGTAAAAGGATGGTGACAGGAAAGGCATCTGGGCAACCCTTAAGCTAACCATGCCACATTGATTAACAACAATGCCAATCATGGCAATGTCTGACAAAGGCATAAGAAACAGAACAAATCCTCAATTTCTGTGTTTAGGTCAAAAGTCAAATTACCTGAGTGTCCTGTGCATTGGCTACATTGCTGGGTCCATATGAGTCAAATTTTCCATATTTGATTCATTATCACCCCAGTACCCTTGTGACTAATGAAGGACCTCAATTTATGGCAGCCACATTTAAACATATCTTCATACACAATGGTATCAAGTATCTAACTATGCCCCGTCCCCCTCCAAGCAGCATTGAGAGATTTCTGCATATCTTCATACCTCAAATCCCTAAAGAATTATGTAAGAATTATGTGTGACCTCTTATAAAGAGCTTTGTATAGTTTCCTAACACAATGACTGGACCAGTGACTGCAGTACATCTGAGCTACTTCACAGCTGCTCTTAGCAGACACTCCTTGATCTGCTGTTTCCACCAGTACAGAGTGAAATTGACAATGCCACATGATACCAGATCAGCACTCCAATGCCTGCATGTATTCTTGTAAACACTTCAAGATTGGTCAGGAGATCCATCATGGCAGTCAGTTGGTGATGACTGCAACAAGCTGAGACCAATTTCAGTGATACCAGAATCAGCTGCACTTATGCCATCAAGACCAGGTCCTGTCAGCCACCCCAGATGGCACACATTTTAATCTCCTAGAGCACCAGCAACTGCCTTTTGATGACTTCTTACTCATTCTCCCATCATACCACTGTAAGAGAACACCAAAACCAATGGAAATGGACCAATCAGCACCACCATCCTGTCCACTGCTTTCCTCCTTGCTGGGATAGCCTTAAGTACAATACAGTCTCTCAGCTACTAAAATGCAACATTAATGACATTACTTTTTTTCACCATTGTCTTAATTTCATGTCCAGTAAATTATCTGCTGGGTCCTTAAACAATTTTAAATAAACAAGTTGATCTTGTTGAAGTTAATTTTCAGTGAAATGAAATGATCATATGGTGTTACTGCCTAGGAGGCTCTATCTGATTAATTTTCAATTACAGTATTTATATTGTCACTGAACACATTCATGATGATCAGTTTGCAGACAGGAAGTACACTTATAGTCACAAAACAGATCAGTAATGAACAAAGACTTCTATGAATGGCAAATTCTATGAGTGAAGACTAACTGTATGAACTTTACTTAAAGATGATTCAACAAAGACTTTCTGTGACTGACTGCACATAACCCTTGCATAGTACTGACTGCCTATGGTATTGCTGACAGCACTTACTAATAGACTTGCATGTGAAGGTTTCTACAAGATGTTGTTGTTGTTGTTGTGGTCTTCAGTCCTGAGACTGGTTTGATGCAGCTCTCCATGCTACTCTATCCTGTGCAAGCTTTTTCATCTCCCAATACCTACTGCAACCTACATCTACAACCTTCTGAATCTCTTTAGTGTATTCATCTCTTGGTCTCCTTCTACAATTTTTACCCTCCACGCTGCCCTCCAATACTAATGTGGTGATCCCTTGATGCCTCAGAATATGTCCTGCCAACCAATCCCCTCTTCTGGCCAAGTTGTGCCACAAATTGCTCTTCTCCCCAATTCTATCCAATACTTCCTCATTAGTTAAGTGATCTACCCATCTAATCTTCAGCATTCTTCTGTAGCACCACATTTTGAAAGCTTCTATTCTCTTCTTGTCTAAACTATTTATCATCCACATTTCCCTTCCATACATGGCTACACTCCATACAAATATTTTCAGAAATGACTTCCTGACACTTAAATCTATACTCGATGTTAACAAATTTCTCTTCTTCAGAAATGCTTTCCTTGCCATTGCCAGTCTACATTTTATATCCTCTTTACTTCAACATTCATTAGTTATTTTGCTCCCCAATAGCAAAACTCATTTACTACTTTTTATGTGTCTCATTTCCTAATCTAATTCCCTCAGCATCACCCGATTTAATTCGACTACATTCCATTACAGTCATTTTGCTTTTGTTGATGTTCATCTTACATCCTCCTTTCAAGACACTATCCATTCCATTCAGCTTATCTTCCAGGTCCTTTGCTGTCTCTGAAGAATTACAATGTCATCCGTGAACCTCAAAGTTTCCATTTCTTCTCCATGGCTTTTAATACCTACTCTGAATTTCTCCTTACTGCTTTCCTTTACTGCTTTCTCAATATGTTAAACTGGATGAAGTAACACTTTTTCAGCACACTGGCCTTCTATTCAGGAGAGTGGATCTTCCTACAGCCATCCTGATTTAGGTTTCCTGGGGTTTCCCTAAAATACTTCAGACAAATGAAGGGATGGTTCCTAATATATGGTCCATCCTTGTCAGTCTAGACCTGTAAGCATGTGTTTACTGTCTAAAGTAGATGTAGGTGGGGATGTTCCTCATAGAGTATTGGAGACCAAGGAGTCCACATAGGTTATCGTGGCTGATGCCCAGTGACCAGTTTCTGCCCAAAGTGCTGGGTGACTCCATTTGTTTGTTTGAAATGGGGGGCCAATGGGTGTTTGTCGTTTGGCCGGTTGGTGAGGACAGAGTTGAGGTGTATGCCCTGCAGTCTTTCTCAAATAATTTTACAGAAACTATTCTGTAAAACAATTTCATTTTATCATTACTTATTGCTTTATATGTCAGCTTCGTGATGATGTGCCCATCATTTTGTTAGGCCATAGTTATTGTGATATTTGCATGGAAGTAAAGCAATGTGCAAAATTCGAAAAAGTTTGCAATGAACAATAGGGATTGCTATGATTTTACATTGCATAATTGAATTTTTCTTTAGATTTGGGTGGAGGCCTCTGCCTGTCATAAATCTTGAGAAAATTGATCTGATATAGCTCAATTGTGATCACAAGCAACAGCAATAAAGCCAGAGCAAAATATACACAACATTCCTTGAATTTCAGAAACAGTTTGTGATACAGACATGAGATTTTGAAAAATGAAAGCATGCAAACAGGAGAGTATTTTATCATATGTTTTTAAAACAAAACTTCATTATCAACTGTCTTATTCCACTAACTACAGACTTTTTTGATATAATAATGTAATTTTTAAGGGCCATCAGTGGCTGGTTAAATGAGAAGTGCGATGGGTTTTGGAAAAACACAAATGAAGACATTGCACACTTATTTTTGTACCGAGGATGTGCTTTTTCATAAGCTACTGGTCTCACTTTTCCTTTTTCTTGGTCACTTACTTAAAAAAACTTAATAAACCACTGTTTCAGAATCCTCTCACACCTGTGTCTTCACTTGTTAATGAGTTGACACTGTGTAAACTTCGCTGTGTTTTTGCAAAAGGAGCAAACTTTTAACATAGCAAGAATAGATATGTGTAGGTTTTACTCAAAATTAACCATTTACGATGCTTCTCTGAAAGTTACAAAAGGTTAACAAACCTGTCAAAAATAAATCACTGCTTTTGTTGCATTTTCAGTGGAATTCTTTTTAGGTACTAACTAAGGCAGAGGTGAAAGATTTTGTTGAATGATCACCATGCAAGTGTGTGTGAAGAGGTTCTCAGCTTAATGTCTACAAAAAATATGAGAGCAGGCTTCAGGTTAGACTGGCACTTCCCCTCCAGCCCTCAGCATTCCCTCTACCAGATCTGCCCATAACCCTCACCACTACCACTCTTCCCCTACACGCCCTGCCAATTTGTGCATCTACAGGCCATATTATACTGCACAAACTCTACCAAAGATTTTAGTGCAAGATGGAGACACATCTGAACACAGGCCTACACAACAGTAGTCAATAATGAACTTAGTCAAAGACTGTCACTGTGCCAGAGCCGTAGTGCTGCCAAAAGATTTTCCTTGTTGGATTACACAACTGCTGTTAAGGGGTGTATTTGTGGAAAAGAAAAAGAAAGTTCCCAGATTTCTCAGTAGCAAATACAATTTTTTCTCAGCAAAAATACACTTTACCCTGGGTAAAGTTTATCTTTACATGTTAAGTAACAATATACATTCCCTTGCAGCTGTAAAAGTTATCAATCCTTTGCACAGTAAAAGGTTTATACACTGGCATAAAACTTCCTGGCACTTTAAGAAACAAAACCCAGCAAAAAAACAATGTATTTTGGAAAGATCTTTGATGCATGACAACATGTACATTGCATATTTTTGTAATATGAAAGTATAAATACAAATTCCATCAAATACAGCATGGTAGCTCCCAAAGCACTGAAATTAAAATTTCACTGCATGATGCATTTTTACCAGCCAATTGTAGCTCAAGTCACAGCCAATGGCAGCAAATATTCATAGCATTGGACATTTGATATAGTAAGCAAATAACAATGTCACTGTTAAGTTGCGCATACACACAAAAAGGGAAAGTTAATGGTTTAAATTAATATACATACAGTATTGCTATAAGAAAAACTGAGCTTTCACATGTAACATTGGTTGTCAAAATTTTTTGCTCTTTTTTTCCGCTAAGAGTGTGGTTAGGCTGGATCCTAAGTGGACAGCTTAAATTGCAGAAGCTGAATACTTCCGACAAACACGATTGTAAATTTCACTGCTGTGTATCAAATATTTTGGGGGTTACCTGGCTGAATACATGTTCCATGAAGCACTTTGACTTTTCCAAAGAAAAGCCAATTACATGCAAAATTGCTCAAGAACTCACAAAAAGCACATTTTTAAGGGTAATTATACTTGTTGCTATCATTATTGCATAATTTGTAATTTATAAAAGAACTGAAATAAATATGAAAAACTAAAATTGAAGCTTAGCCTTTTTAGCATCTGCTATGCTTTAAGATATATCTAATATATTGGGCCTGTAAAACTTTAAATACTGGCATAAATGGATGGTCTTCTGGGCCTGAAATTATCTAAGTGGCTGGTCCTCAATGTGTTTAAATTGTGACTGAGAGTCAAATGATCTGTTCTTTAAGAAATTCTTCACACATTCTCACATGAAACATATTTCACTTTGTGTAAAAGGAAATTGGGAGAAATGCATTTTGGACCACCATTCACAATACTTTCCTGCAACCTGCTCGAAATATAAACAACTGTGACATCACACTTATTAAAAGCAGTTTGTTTTTATGACGTATTGCATAGTCTTCATACTAAAGCCTTGACGCATTTCGCTGTCGACAGAGGATTGAGTGTGCACCATAGTGTGCACTGCATTTTGTTGTTGTAAACGGTGAATTTTCTTTGCAAGTAAAGTTGTATTTTAGTGTTGTTCTCTTGTTTATGTTTTATTGCTGCAGTATTATTCTGCAGTAGTGGGATAAAGTAAAATTCTTTGTTACATATCACTTATTACCAGTCAAACAATGAAAAATTCCCAGAATTCCAAAAAATTCCTGGGTTTTTCCTGGATGAAATTCCTCCATTTTCCCCAGTTGCTCCAGCAGGTCATCTACACCCTGTGCTAGGTTTCCAGAGAGGACCCCCCCCCCCCCCCCCCCTTCCTGTAGAAGTGAAGTGTATTTTTTGGTGGAAGAGGGAGAGGAAGGGAGAGGGGGGGAGATGCTGCTGCTCAACTTCACACAGGTGTGCACAACCAACTCTGGTGTGACTGCTTACACAGATGCACACTGGACCATTTATTGCTGCCAGGTGGAGCACACATAATCAGTAGCACAGAAAAAAGTTGATATTGTGTGGGGTGAGATGGTAACTGATGAAGTCATCAAAACCAAGAGTGAAAACAGGGATCGGCAAATGGTGTAGGCTGAAGTACGGGAGGTGATGGTACCAAAACAGTGTCTGCATCATGATGTGGTGGTGGAACCTGGAACTGAGTGCATTTGTTAGAAATTGTGACTGTGAGAAACCCGTCTGCTGAAGATGTAGAAGTAACGGAATCTGGAATGACATCAGATTAAAATCGGTACTTCAGGATTTTGCTTTTGGGGTATGCCATCGTGGACCCATTGCTCATCTTGTATCCTTTCTTCAATGAGGAGGTTGTCAATTAGCTTGCCTGAGATCTCTTTAGGTTGGAACTGACACAAGTCCATTCATGCTATAATTTCATTGTCACTGAAGTTAACATGTAGAATGTTGTCTGTGTGGTTCCTGATATTCCTAGACTTGGTGGCATCTAGCAAAGCCCACACCAGTGTAAGTCTGTTGATTGGAATAGTAGTTAGTTTTCCATACAGCAAAACCCCGCCTAAGCACTTTGTGAGACCCTGAGCGAGGCAGGTGTAATGCCTGTTGGACAATATCATCACACAGCATTATATAGTCACAGTCTTAGATTTATGGACAGCAATTTTATGGGATCCATGAGCCTGTGGGGATGGTATCTTTAGGTGTGGAACACATTGTTTAACTTTGTGGACAAGCTGTGACAATTCTTTGTTTGTAGGCAACTGTGGCAGTTCTGTGAAGTCTGCCAGAAGAGTAAGGTTTCTCTGTAAGGGAGTTCTATGAGAGATGCATGGAGATCATCTTTATAAATTGCATAAACATCTAGAAAACCAGTGGTAGGGCCTCTATCCGTTCAACCCCATGACCAATGAGAGTAGTTTTTATGGTATGGTGCCAGCATTCTACAAGACCATCACTTTGTGGATGGTAAGCTGCTGTTCAGAAGTGCTGGACACAGAATTCAGTTAAAAATGCTGAATCAAATTGTCTGCCTTGGTCTGTTGTTACCATGATAGGGCAATCAAAATGGAAAATCCACAGGTTGACAAATGCATTTGCAGTGGTTTTGGCATGGATGTCCAGAACTGCTGCAACCTTGACCCAATATGTAACTCTATCAATCACTAAAAGAATATAGCTACAACCATTTGATTTGGGAAGAGGCTCAACAAAGTGTGAATGGACATGCTGAAAATGAGCCTTAACAATAGAATAACAGCTGAGTCGTGGTTTTGCATGCTGTCCTATTTTGGAATGTTGGCAGGTGGTGCATGATTCTGTCCAAAATTTGCAGTCTTCCTTGTCATTTGTCAGATGAAGTGGTCTGTGACTCACTTTGCTTTTGTTTGAATCTCGGGCTGTGAAAGCCCATGTAATTTATTAAAACTGCCTCATCTCATGGTGAGTGGTATAGGTGGATGTAGGTGGTTTTGAGAGACATTGCTTAGTACTTGTTTCAAAAAGCTAGGGACATCATGGTATCCAATGTGCAGTCCCATTGTGTTGTCATTTAATAGTTTGCATAAAAAGGCATCCTCAAGCTGCACTGTTGCAAGTTTGTCCAAATCAGTATCTATCAACAGAGCATTTATCAATGAAAGGAAAACAGCCACAATATTATTCATGCCAGATAGATGCGAGGTCCAAATGATGGAAGTGCTGTGGGCAACAGTTTTCTGGAGGGATTCAAATATAGTTCCGGCCAGTGGGAGTTGATCCATATGGCTTTCAAAAGTCTGCCCTCAACCTCATCTTAAGGGTCCATTCTCCTCAGACAGTCAGTAATACAAGTGACTTTTTACTACTCTTTTGGAAAATCTAATGAAGCAATCAATGTAAATCTTTTTTCACATTATTTATTGATGCTTGGACACAATTTTCCGATTTTATTAAAGAAATTCAGTCATCATTAAGCCCCCATTCAAGGAATTAAAGTTTCTCTGTACAAACTGAGGTGTGTTCATGACAGAAGTCCTGCAGTCTGCAAAAAAACAAACAGTTTTCCACACACACACACACACACACACACACACACACACACAGAAAGAGAGAGAGAGAGAGAGAGAGAGAGAGCTGAAACTACACTGCAAGCAGCAACACCAGTGCATGATGGGAGTGGTGACTGGGTGGGGGTAAGGAGGAGGCTGGGGCAGGGAGGGAGAGGGATAGTATGGTGGGAGTGGCGGACAGTGAAGTGTTGCAGTTTAGACGGAGGGCAGGAGAGAAGGTGCGGAGGGGGAAGGGGGTTAGTAGCAGAAAGGAGAGAAATAAAAATAAAAAGAAAAAGAAAATTCTCTGGAATTGTTACATTCCATCCTGGATTTTCCACTGTTTGAAAATAAAAAAATTAGCTTAATATCGCTTTTGGACATTCCTAAGGAGTAATCCAGCCAAATTTCAGAATGATAACTTTATTATTGTGTCCACACCCCATTTGTCAGCTTAAGGTACAGTATTTCAAACAGACAGAATGGAGTGTGGGCATACAAATAAAAATATTTTTCTGAAATTTGGCGGAATTACTCCTTGAGCATGTCTGCAAGGTGTAATAGTATATTTTTTTCTATTTCAATTGATTCTTTAGATATTGCAAAAACGTGACCAAAACCACTGTGAGTCTGTCAACTTTTCAGATAAACACAGTGGTTGTTGTGTGCCTGCTACTGACTGTTGGAGAACAGCACTGATCACAAAATTGCTCATGTTTGGGGTGATTGTGAGTTGCACAGTGGCTAGTAGATAAGCCAAGTAGATAAGCTTGAGAAAGTTATTTTGCTTGAGGCACTTGCCTGCTAATGTATCTGAGAGAGGAGACTGGATGGTCCCTGTTTTAGGCAGGTGTCTATGACAAAAATTTATTGCATTGAGAAATCGGCATAACTCATGAAAGATCTCTGGTCACAGCAGGTGATGAAAGAATTCTGCACTTCATGCTGTAGGCTGTTTTTTGTCACAGGAAACTAAATGACTGAGGAAGAAAACCTGAGACTGTCTCAACTGTCACTTGTCATCATTGATGACAACACCAAGTTTACATGAAGTATCAAAAACTAGTTGGAGATGCAAATCCTGTTCCTTTCTGGAATTGAAGGAAACTAAAACGTCATTCATACAAGCAGAGCAGGAGGGAAATTTGAAAAGCGCATTGACAGTGAATGTTTGCCATGTCTGCACTGCATTTCTAAGACCATCTGGCACATAAAGAAATTCATATGGTCTGAAAGGGATGAGGATAGCTGTCTTTAAACATCCTCTGGTTGTTAGGTATCTGAAAATATGCTTTGTTATAATCCAAACCAGTGAAAACTGATGCACCCTGCCAGGTAACATGCAAAGTACTGAATCTTTGAGGCAGGGTAACTGCCCATATCATACAGGAATTTAGTTCCTTATAATCACTGCATAGTCTGTAGGTACTGTAGTTCTTTAGAATGAGCTGGATGGGTGAAGCCCAAGGGCTATTGGACTGTCTAACAATCCCAACTTCTAATGACTCCTCTTTAACGAACTTAACCTCAAAGTCGGTCTGGAGCTAGCCTACACACCTTGCTTCAGGCTAGTGGGCCTGACATGGTATTTATTTTACGAATTGTAAAACTGCTGATAGCATACTGTATGAACTCCACTCATAGATTAGGGGAGACAGAGGAAGCACTCACAGCAAGTGCAAGGGCATCAGAAGGGCAATGCACTTGACCAACCAGTACAGGTGCTGGTGAACTTATCACATGTTGTGTGGCATGTGTTTGTTGCCATCTGTCCCATGTATATTAACTCATTTATGATGGGAAGAATGAAATGGTGAGATTGCTCCTGTGTAAACTTGTGGTGATGCAGTGTATTGCAAAGTTCCACTCATCTGGTGGTGAATCTCTTCTCAAACACATGCTTCCTTGAAGTTACTGAAATGCAGTTCTCAGGTGGAAAAAGCTATAGAGAAAATATCTGTACACCTTGTAACCACAAATTGCACTAAAAATTGTTTTGTTGTTGGAAGGAATAAGTAAATGAAAGTATAGACATCCAAAAAAGTTCACTTTGTTATGTCAAGGTTGCCTACACCAGTCACTACCAAGTCTTACTCCAAACTGAATAAAGTCTGAAAAGTCCACAAGCACACACCATTCATAATCAAAGCCAGTTTATGGTAATTGTTGATGATACTTCCCAAAAAGTATAATAATCATCAATGGAGCACATATGAATAGGTGTGATCACTATGAGATCCAAGCCATGACCCCACTCATCTCTCTACACAAAAGAAGTTTCTGGTTCCCAAACCATCCACGAATATGCTCATTTCTGATTGGCAGAGAAATATTACAGCCAGTCAGAAAGCAGGGTCAGATCTGCTAAATCCAGCACATATACACGGAACCAATCAAAATTTGTCACTGAATCAGAACAGTAAATTACCATAAACAAAGGTTAAAAACACACAAATATAAAATTAATTCCCTATTAACAAATGTACTTTATTGAAATCATAATCTCATTTCCCCAGTACCATAAAGTAATGAAATAGTTTGTAACAAATTCCCAAGTACGAATGATTAACACATACATCATTCTCGAACATTCCTTACATGACCAGTTACTTTAACATATAGTGTAAAAACTTAACATAAAACATTATTTACATGCACACCTTCATTAACTCTCATAATTAAGCACAAAATAGTAGCAATTAATAAATGATTAGAAAATTAAACAAACAGAACTGCAAATAAAAAATGACAGATAACAATGAAAACAATCAATTATTGACAAAATTTTTTAACTGGACACACAAAAAGTCTACTCACCAAGTGGCAGCAGAACACATACATAAAATATGGTTGTAATTGGCAAGCTTCCAGAGCCAGTGGTTCCTTCTTCAGGCAGAAGGGTTGAAGGGGAAAGAAGAAGAGTGAAAGAAAAGGCCTGGAGAGGTCTAGGAAAAAGGGGTAGAGTTCGGGAAAATCACCCAGAGCTGCAGGTCAGGGGAGACTTACCATACAGAATGAGACTGATTGTTAGGGACTGCATCAGATAAGATTTGAAAGCCTGAGAGCTTAAAGGTGGAAGACAGGGTAATGGGAGACAGTAGTTTGACTGCAACTCAAACAGTGTCCATCAGCTAGTGACCTCTACCAAATCGTGTAGAAACTACATACACTTGATCAATCTGATGCCATCTGTCCTGCACATGACTCATACTGCACACCTGTTCATAGATCTCCATCTCGACAGGCATGATGTAAGGCGATATGCCTCAAGCTGTTCCTAGTATATGTACGTGGCAGTTAACTTGTAGGCTGATGTGTGAATTTTGTCACATATAGCATGGTTCTCTCCACAGAGGTGAGAAGGTAGTTTTACAATCCACAGTGTCCATAGGGTGTGATCTGGCATGAGTGTTGTGTCAATAAATACTCAGAAATGTCTCCAGAATTGTGAAGGCATCTTGGTGTCAAAACACTCATCATAAATAATTTGATGCAACTGTTCTGGCATTTGGGCAAGAAGCTGTATGAGCACTGTGTCTGCTGCATCATATTTGTTGGTAGCCAATGGTGACAAAATACTGTCACTAATGAGATCAGCATGCTAACCAAGTTGGCACAGTGATATGATGAATATGGATCTGTTATTGCAAATACCATGATTGTGGAGAATGCACTTGGTGATAGTGAACCACATAATTGGTTGTTTTGGTTGAAAGGGTGGCAGCATGGGTGATGAAGTAAGACACACATGGCTGCTGTGAGAATTCTGAGGTCCATGTGGCACTGTATTTGGTCGAAGATAGATGACAGAAAAGCTCTCATGTGAAGGCAATGGCACATATGTAAAATCCAGGGAGGTGTCTGCGCATGGCCTGATCTGATGGGCTCCATATCATGATGAAAGAGTGTTCAGCAACACCATACATGACACTGGAGTCATGGTGTGATCAAACAACAACAGTTACTTTCTGGCCATAGTGTTTTGTTGAGAACCAACTTCTCTGATCATAAAAGAGTGACATTCATAGCTGAAATCACCCAGGAGATCAGTAAGTGGTAAATATTGTACAGGTGTATAGAGATCATTGTTGATGCCACCAGCATTGCACAAGAAAATCTCACTTTCACATTTGACTGAAGACGGGAGTTAGTGTTGCTGTAGAACACTGAAATCAGCACTGTGTAAGTAACTGTTGTGTGAAGGCTCCATTGTTGTTGCTAGCAAGATGAATTGAAGAATGTGAAATAGTTTGTAGCCGATAGTGTCATTTGATGCTAGACCACCAATGTAAAGTATATGTATGTGGGGATACTCCAGGTAGTATAACGGAGACAACAGATACAAATCATCTACACTTTATTGCATGACAGAGACACAACTGAACACATGCATACACAACAGCAGTCAATAACAAACTGAGACAAAGACTGTCACTGCACCTGTGATATATCACTGGCCAAAGAGATTTCTTGCTGGATTGCGCAACTGCTGTGAGGCTGCCATACCTGTTTACGTCAATTATTAAGTTATTTTTGTTGTTCTTAAATTATAATATCATGATATGTCCAGTATCCTTGTAAAAGTGATGCATGAATGAATAAATCTACTACTACTACTACTACTACTACTAAAATACAAGCCATTACATATTCAATAACAATATAAAAGACAGGAGTGTTAGGTAGAATGTACACACATCTAGCATTGACGACTGTACCTTGTTAAAATAGCATTAATAAGAGGTTCTACATTCTGGAATGGAGTTTTTGGTGTAGACTTTTCTCCCTTTGTTCCATGACAGCTTGCAAAATTTTTTTTTTTTTTTGAAACAAATTTAGTATTTGGTATATTTCATTATTTAACATTTTTAGCATACATTTTTTGATATAGAAAAATTAGGGTGCAAGGCAATATCACTGAAATTCTGGAAGGTTTGCATTTTAAAATTTGATTAATTGTGCAACAAAATTTTTAAGTTGCAACACTTCCTGAATTTTAAAATTTAGAAAAAGAGACAAGATGTTCTTTACATAGTATAGACACAGGACTTTCAAATGATGTACATCAATCTTAAAATAAACAATTATTAGCAGGGCCATATTTCCAAGTGCAGGTGCTTTCATGAGTGTTCATTTAAGAACATTACCTTAAATAATGTGTTTCTGTGCGATATATATCTGAATTGTTATCATCATCTGCAACTAAATTATATTCTGAAAAATAAGATGTATAAATTACAACTTAACAAAGAAATTTGATATTTTTTTGTATATGCAATAGCCTATATGTATTAGGTACATAAAAAATAAAAACTATTTATTTTAGGAAAGGTATCAAGGCATGTGGAGCCATCCCACCTTGATATGTTTCAACAAACACCCTACTTACACCAAACAGCAGCACCAGTACTATGCCACAGTGGCCATGATATTTTCACCTCTATGAGCCAATTAAATGTGAAAGAATTTAATAGCCACAGAGAACATTTGATATGGAAAATAGCATCATCCTTGTACCTGGTACAATATCTGGCAGATACACCGTAAGGCACATGGCATAAGGTCTGTGGCAGTGCACTGTATAAGCTGTCAGCCAGGTCTGGTAGACAGCCAGCCACAACCTGCTATAAGCCAGTTTACCTATACCAACATTCCACAGTGCTCTCTGTATGCCTTTTATAGAAAATTGTATGATTCTTTTGACTTGTGATTGCTTTTCTGTTTGTACTTTGCTTGTATCTGCTGTCACTGGACTCCTGCTTAGAGACAGAGTGAGACAGGTTTTCTTCTCATGACTTGCCTATGTTGGTCACTAATATCTTTCCATGTTCCCCAGTTTATTTATTTCCATAGAGCCTAGTGTGGAAATAAACGTTGAATGCTCTCTATAAAAAAGATGTGTATTGAATTTAATTGTCTCATCCAGTTCTGGTAGGTGTCACATCATTAATCAAATTTTCCTACAAAAATATTGAATGAATAGTTATCAGTCCTATGGAATAAGGTAAGCTTTCTGTGAATCCTGTAAAATTTAATTTTTGGAGCATCACACATTCCAAATTCATCAGTAAATAATATGAAAAATGGAATTTTTTAAAATTTACAACTTCCTCTCCATTTTAGAGATTTTTGCAGATGTCTCTGTATTTTTTGTTTCATGTTGTCTCTGAGGAAAAAAAACCTGGTACAACCTTTTGAAATTCAGGAATGCAAATGAAAAAGCTGAGATAATACACACACAGTCACACAAGCAAGCATACCTCATGCAGACATGATTGTTACCACTAGCAGCTCTGACCAGAATGCAACTGTCATTTGAATAGCAGTCTAGAGTAAAGTGGGGAAGGGCGACAGATAGCAGGTTACAGGTGGGGGAGAGAGGAGTGCTGTGCAGTGGGGCATAACAGGGAGCAGAAAATGAGAGGTGCAGGGAAGGGGAATGGTTGAGCAGGTACATTGGCAGATGGCAGCACACAAAGAGGGTGATGGAATGTGTAAAGAAAAGAGGTGATAAGACAAGGGGGTGGAAACTGTTCAGTGATGGTACGGAGGGCAGTAGATTATCATAGGTTGAGGCAAGGGAGAAATTTGGGGAGCTCCGTGAATGGTACCATAACCTGTCGGTGGACGGGAGGAAGGAAGATTGGGTTTAACATCCCGTCGGCATTGATGTCATTAGAGACAGAGCACATGCTCGGATTGTGTCAAGGATGGGGAAGGATATTGGCCATGTCCTTTCAAAGGAGCCGTCCTGGCTTTGTCTGGAGCAATTTAGGAAAGTCACAGAAAATCTAAATCTGGATTTCTGGATGCTAGTTTGAACCATCATCCTCCCAAATGTGAATCCAGTGTGCTAACCACTGTGCCACCTCGCTCAGTCATAGCAGTCTGATGGAAGAATTTGTGTTTGATGAATGCCTGGAGGACATTACTTGCCATCATGTTTAGTACCAACAATGAAGTCAGAGGAGATTATCACAGTATAGGGTTTGGGCGTGGTCCCCTTATTGTGCTAAAATTGCTATGTAGAGAAGGATTTGAACACATTTTATAGCATTGTACACTGCATAAAGTACACAAACAGTTCAGAAATGATACTTGATTGTATCAGCATGACAATGCCCCCTGTCATAAAGCAGCATCTTTGAGGCAATTGTCTGTGCACAATAACATTTCTGAAATAGACTGCCCAGAGTCCTGACCTGAACTGAATGGAATGGCTTTGGAATGAGTTAGAACATCAACTTTGCTCCAGACCCCAGCCTCCAAAACCATTACCTTCTCTGGATTTGGCTTTTGAGCAACAATGGGCTACCATTCCTCCACAGACAATCAGGCACCTCATTGAAAATATCCCCAGCAGAGTTCAACCTACCATAAAGATGGAGGGTGGCCACACCCATATTAAGGTCCACTAATAGGTGTCCAGATAGTCTTTATCAGACAGTACTGTATATGTGCTGCTGTTGATAAAAACAAGGAAAGTAATTTGATAAGACACACAAAACTCCCATGTACAAAGGATGTATTGTATATTAATTCCAAAATTTCAGATTTTGTTTAGAGATGTTTGTTGAGTGGTTTGACATCTTTAATGTCAGTTCACAATAGCTCATTACCAAGTAACCTGATATTGATGTATTAAACATGTTTTTGTTTTTTGCTCTGGCATTTGTAATATGTATACATAAAAAGGTCCCCACAGCTTAAAAACAAATTATTTTGGTAATATAACACAATAGTACTTGGACAAAAGAGATGATTATCAACATCTTTTTTAAAAGAAAGGTGATCATTATCCCATCGACAATATGGTAATTTGAGATGGAGCAGAAGCTTTAATTGTAAATGTGTGGGGGAAGTAAACCAACCATGTTCTTCACAAAAGAACCAGCCTGGCATTTGCCTTAAACAATTGCAGGAAACTATGGGAAACCTAAATCTGGATGGTTAAATGGGGATACAAACTGCTGTCTTCCTGAATGCAAATCCAGTGCATTACTACTGCACCATCTCCCTTGGCAGTACCTTCCACAACATTATACAAAAATGTTTCTTTCTAGTAACCATTGAATATGAAGGAAAAGCTTCACATCTTTCCAGAGGACACCTACTGGCATAGTATCTGATTACAATTATTGATGTAGTCATGGAACAGCACCATAACAGTCAACCCAGCATTACTCAAACTGTAATTTAACATGGACCTTAATGATGCATCAAGACAGGGTTAGAGCACAGTCACTCTGAAACCACATAAACCTATGGTTTGTTAAATGAAAACTCTCCATGAGATGTAAAGGGAAATGATCTAGGAATGTTTCACAGATGTGTCCATGTAAGTGTCTTGGGAAATGCCACTACTTTAAGAGAAGTATCTGGAGACTATGAGTTTCTTGCATCAACAGATCCGCATTAAAAATTAAATTTTTTGTTGCATACAGTCAGGTGTCTAGATTTTCATGTGGTTGTTTTAGAAAATGCATAGCATAGACCTCATTTTGAAAGCAATAGCTCTTCAGAATACATTATAAGAGAAATTTTTAATGTTATAAATATAAATAAACAAATTTCTTTCAAAAAAAGAAAATGACAGCCCAGACACAGATGGTCTTTAAATGCATCTACAAAATTGTAACTCAATAATAATACCTGTCCACATTGTTAAGAAAATCAAATCTAAACAGAACTAACAGAAATTCTTAGAAAAACCCCCCTGTACATACATTAAACCCCCCCATGAACTATGGACCTTGCCGTTGGTGGGGAAGCTTGCGTGCCTCAGCGATACAGATAGCCGTACCGTAGGTGCAACCACAATGGAGGGGTATCTGTTGAGAGGCCAGACAAACGTGTGGTTCCTGAAGAGGGGCAGCAGCCTTTTCAGTAGTTGCAAGGGCAACAGTCTGGATGATTGACTGATCTGGCCTTGTAACAATAACCAAAACGGCCTTGCTGTGCTGGTACTGCGAACGGCTGAAAGCAAGGGGAAACTACAGCCGTAATTTTTCCCGAGGGCATGCAGCTTTACTGTATGATTACATGATGATGGCGTCCTCTTGGGTAAAATATTCCGGAGGTAAAATAGTCCCCCATTCAGATCTCCGGGCGGGGACTACTCAAGAGGATGTCGTTATCAGGAGAAAGAAAACTGGCGTTCTACGGATCGGAGCGTGGAATGTCAGATCCCTTAATCGGGCAGGTAGGTTAGAAAATATAAAAAGGGAAATGGATAGGTAGAAGTTAGATATAGTGGGAATTAGTGAAGTTCGGTGGCAGGAGGAACAAGACTTCTGGTCAGGTGACTACAGGGTTATAAACACAAAATCAAATAGGGGTAATGCAGGAGTAGGTTTAATAATGAATAGGAAAATAGGAATGTGGGTAAGCTACTACAAACAGCATAGTGAACGTATTATTGTGGCCAAGATAGATATGAAGCCCACGCCTACTTCAGTAGTACAAGTTTATATGCCAACTAGCTCTGCAGATGACGAAGAAATTGAAGAAATGTATGATGAAATAAAAGAAATTATTCAGATTGTGAAGGGAGACGAAAATTTAATAGTCATGGGTGACTGGAATTCGAGTGTAGGAAAAGGGAGAGAAGGAAACATAGTAGGTGAATATGGATTGGGGGACAGAAATGAAAGCGGAAGCCGCCTGGTCGAATTTTGCACAGAGCACAACATAATCATAACTAACACTTGGTTTAAGAATCCTGAAAGAAGGTTGTATACATGGAAGAACTCTGGAGATACTAAAAGGTTTCAGATAGATTATATAATGGTAAGACAGAGATTTAGGAACCAGACTTTAAATTGTAAGACATTTCCAGGGGCAGATGTGGACTCTGACCACAATCTATTGGTTATGACCTGTAGATTAAAACTGAAGAAACTGCAAAAAGGTGGGAATTTAAGGAGATGGGACCTGGATAAACTAAAAGAACCAGAGGTTGTACAGAGATTCAGGGAGAGCATAAGGGAGCAATTGACAGGAACGGGGGAAATAAATACAGTAGAAGAAGAATGGGTAGCTTTGAGGGATGAAGTAGTGAAGGCAGCAGAGGACCAAGTAGGTAAAAAGACGAGGGCTAGTAGAAATCCTTGGGTAACAGAAGAAATATTGAATTTAATTGATGAAAGGAGAAAATATAAAAATGCAGTAAGTGAAACAGGCAAAAAGGAATACAAACGTCTCAAAAATGAGATCGACAGGAAGTGCAAAATGGCTAAGCAGGGATGGCTAGAGGACAAATGTAAGGATGTAGAGGCCTATCTCACTAGGGGTAAGATAGATACCGCCTACAGGAAAATTAAAGAGACCTTTGGAGATAAGAGAACGACTTGTATGAATATCAAGAGCTCAGATGGAAACCCAGTTCTAAGCAAAGAAGGGAAAGCAGAAAGGTGGAAGGAGTATATAGAGGGTCTATACAAGGGCGATGTACTTGAGGACAATATTATGGAAATGGAAGAGGATGTAGATGAAGATGAAATGGGAGATATGATACTGCGAGAAGAGTTTGACAGAGCACTGAAAGACCTGAGTCGAAACAAGGCCCCCGGAGTAGACAATATTCCATTGGAACTACTGACGGCCGTGGAAGAGCCAGTCCTGACAAAACTCTACCATCTGGTGAGCAAGATGTATGAAACAGGCGAAATACCCTCAGACTTCAAGAAGAATGTAATAATTCCAATCCCAAAGAAAGCAGGTGTTGACAGATGTGAAAATTACCAAACTATCAGCTTAATAAGTCACAGCTGCAAAATACTAACACGAATTCTTTACAGACGAATGGAAAAACTAGTAGAAGCCAACCTCGGGGAAGATCAGTTTGGATTCCGTAGAAATATTGGAACACATGAGGCAATACTGACCTTACGACTTATCTTAGAAGAAAGATTAAGGAAAGGCAAACCTACGTTTCTAGCATTTGTAGACTTAGAGAAAGCTTTTGATAATGTTGACTGGAATACTCTCTTTCAAATTCTAAAAGTGGCAGGGGTAAAATACAGGGAGCGAAAGGCTATTTACAATTTGTACAGAAACCAGATGGCAGTTATAAGAGTCGAGGGACATGAAAGGGAAGCAGTGGTTGGGAAGGGAGTAAGACACGGTTGTAGCCTCTCCTCGATGTTGTTCAATCTGTATATTGAGCAAGCAGTAAAGGAAACAAAAGAAAAATTCGGAGTAGGTATTAAAATTCATGGAGAAGAAATAAAAACTTTGAGGTTCGCCGATGACATTGTAATTCTGTCAGAGACAGCAAAGGACTTGCAAGAGCAGTTGAATGGAATGGACAGTGTCTTGAAAGGAGGATATAAGATGAACATCAACAAAAGCAAAACAAGGATAATGGAATGTAGTCTAATTAAGTCGGGTGATGCTGAGGGAATTAGATTAGGAAATGAGGCACTTAAAGTAGTAAAGGAGTTTTGCTATTTGTGGAGCAAAATAACTGATGATGGTCGAAGTAGAGAGGATATAAAATGTAGGCTGGCAATGGCAAGGAAAGCGTTTCTGAAGAAGAGAAATTTGTTAACATCCAGTATTGATTTAAGTGTCAGGAAGTCATTTCTGAAAGTATTCGTATGGAGTGTAGCCTTGTATGGAAGTGAAACATGGATGATAAATAGTTTGGACAAGAAGAGAATAGAAGCTTTCGAAATGTGGTGCTACAGAAGAATGCTGAAGATAAGGTGGGTAGATCACGTAACTAATGAGGAGGTATTGAATAGGATTGGGGAGAAGAGAAGTTTGTGGCACAACTTGACTAGAAGAAGGGATCGGTTGGTAGGATATGATTTGAGGCATCAAGGGATCACAAATTTAGTATTGGAGGGCAGCATGGAGGGTAAAAATCGTACAGGGAGACCAAGAGATGAATACACTAAGCAGATTCAGAAGGAAGTAGGTTGCAGTAGGTACTGGGAGATGAAAAAGCTTGCACAGGATAGAGTAGCATGGAGAGCTGCATCAAACCAGTCTCAGGACTGAAGACCACAACAACAACAACATACATTAAAATGTGAGTCCACAAAGGATGCATAACTGAGCTTAAAATAGATTATTAAAATAGTACATCCCTAGAGTAGTATATGGGTTGCACAGGATATGCCCTTCCCAGAAAGCCTCTTGCAGAGGAGGTCCTACACAAAAGGATTCCATATGAACAGACCTCGGAAGGCCTAATGGTACTGGACAATCATCATGTCATCTTCAGCCATTAGGTGTCACTGGATGCGGATATGGAGGGGAATCTGGTCAGCACACTGCCCTCCTGGCCCTTGTCAGCTTTTGTGACAAGAGCTGCTACTTCTCAATCAGGTAGCTTCTCAATTGACCTCACAAGGGCAGAGTGCAGCCCACTTGCTAACAATGCTTGGCAGACCCGGACAGTCACCCATCTAAGTGGTAACCAAGACCAACAGCACTTAACTTCAGTGATCTGGTGAGAACAAGTGTTACCACTGTGGAAAGGCCATTGGCACATAAAAAGACAAAGGTCCCCAATTAAAAGAGTGGAAACCAACATTAAGTGGAATAAAATATATAAAGTATTAGCAGCCCAATATCCAAAATCCTCATTACAAAACTTGCACCAGTCCAGGCTTAGGAGTGTGCCACACATGTATTCACATGAAGATAGGAAGGTGATCTTTGAGACACTGAAACATCCAAATAATGGTTATGCTTACTATGGCCCTGCAGGTATGTGTGAAAGCAAGGTATTCCAACGAGTAAAGTTTGCAACCCATTAGTGATGCACAGACACCCATCAGACTCACATGAAGCACAGACCAAAGTTTAAATGCTTGTGGAAGTGGCCATGTACTCATAATATAAATGAGTGGACTGCTCACACTATGTGATGGTCAAAATTTGGATTAACGTATCCACCACCAGTAAGCCTAAGAAACCACAAACTATCATCCACTTTAGTGACATGTACAAGTTGGTGTCAATTTGAGACAATGCTCTCTAAGTGTGCTATATGATTTCTTGAGTGATATTACAGGAATTACATTAATTTACTTTGGTTTGACCCTACTGGTTGATCTGCAGTGTATTCAAATCCAGACATGGTAATCTGTAATTAATGGCTCACTGGTACATGAGAGAAGTTAGCTTCCACTGCAGCAGATGATATTTTGTGATTTCTTAGACCTGTTGTTGGTGGATACATTAAGCCAAAATTTGACCATCAGATGGCATGAACAGTCCACTCATTTATGTTAATACACAGCCTCTCCTGCCAGCATTTCAACTTTGGGATTTGTCTCATACGGGTCTGATGGGTGTCTGTGCATGCCTTGTACCAGGGATGCACTATTTTTTAAACGTATTTTAACCTATTCTAACCTCAGTTATGCATCCTTTGTGGATTCACATTTTAATAAATGTACAGAGTTTTTTTTTCTAAGAATTTCTGTTTGTTCTGTTTAACTTTGATTTCCTTAACTTTGTGGACAGGTATTATTATTGATTTAAAATTCTACAGATGCAGCTGAAGATGGGATACATGTCCTGAATGAAATTGTGCTTCCCTTTTTTAAATAAATAATTTTTACAACTCTAGCGGATTTTGGCACTGAAGAAAAATAACAGTTGTGGATGTCCCATCAAAAGATAAAGAAAAAGAGCAATGATTTATGATTCTACTAAATGAACAATACCATTAAAAATGAAAACTGACACATAATGTTTTCTTATGGAATTATCTTCAGGGTGAATGTAGCTGAAGTAAAAAAATAGTATTTATTCAGAAAAATGAGCTGTCATAATAGTAAGTAAAGTAGACTGCCACACTTCTCACAGAGAACTCTTTGAAGATACTGGGTATTCCTACCTCACTTTCCAGTATATTAACTCTTTAACATTATTTGTCACTAGTAACTATGGGCAGCAAACAGAACTGACCACTTTGAGGACATCCACATAGAAACTGATTGTACATGGTCCAGTCACATTAATGTGACCACTGCCTATGTTTGGCATCAATGTACAATTACACTAACAGGGACAGATGGCAGCACTAACAGTGGAGGGTGTATAAAGCTTGTAGGGAGGACACGGAAAACAGTGCAGTTGTTGTCATAATGTAGCAACAGAGTAAGTTGTCTGGCACCCGAAAGGGCATGGTAGTTGGCTTCTGGGCCAAGTATGGAAGCATTTTTGAAAAAGGTAAGTTTGTAAACTGTTCATTTGTTGCCATGATTATAGTATGTAGTACATGCAAAACACACTATCCAAAACAGATGCCAAGGCAACTGTAATGCTCTATTACTCATAGGTGACAGGGGTGAATGATGGCTGTAGAGTTGGGCAGGGGCAAAAAGATATGCCGCTGGTTGCCTAGATAAACCAAGCGAGCAACAGTGTCTCCTCAACAACTGTTTAGTGAATGTAGTTGCCTATGGGTCTCCATAGCAAACACCTGGTTTGTGCATCCATGCTGACTCGTGTTCATTGGCAATGAAGGCTGGAATTTGCACACCAATATTACAACCGAACACCCCCCTGAGTGGTAACATGTGGCAGATGAATCATGAATTATGCTTCCATCAGACAAAGCGAAGAGATCCATGCTGGAGGAAGGATCGCTATGGTTTGGGAAATGTTTTTGTGACATTCCCTGGGTTATCTCATCATTCTGAAAGTCATAATGGATCAACACAAGTATGCACCGATCCTTGGGGACCATGTCCACCCCTGCATGCAGTTTGTTTTTCCTCAGAATGATGGCATCTGCCAGCAGAACAATGCAACATGTCACACAATTTGCAGTGTATGTGCATGGTTCCAAGAGCACCAGGATTTATTTACTATACTCCTGTGGCCACCAGACTCCCTGGATTTAAACCCAATTGAGAATCTATAGGACCACTCCAATCGGGCTATTTGCACTATGGAAAAACATTGTGCAGCTGGCAGTGGCACTGGAGTCAGCATGACTCTACATCCCTGTTGGTACTTTCCAGAACAACATTGATTCTCTTCCTGCATGTCTCACAGAAGACTGCACTGCAAAAAGTGGCTATTAAGGCTTCGGACAGATGGTCACATTAATTTCACTGAACAGTGCAGTAACTGTAACACAGCTGACACAATAATGAGTACTTAAGTACAAACAGCAACTAAAACAAGTGGAAAGATTTACATATATAGGAAAGTAAAAAAGGGAGTTGTTTCATATATATAAGAAGAATTCAAAACATTCACCTTGGGGTAGGAGCATTTAGAGGCACTCTGGCTCAAGTCTAGAAGAATAATTATTTCATCAATTACTGCCTTGATTTGCATATAGAAGAAGGGTTCATGATGACAAGCGCCCTATATGGCATGCACTCTCTGTAAAGGATATTTTAAGGTGACTACTGCACATCAGGTGTAAAACAAAACATAGGGCTATAGGCAGAGAAATGCTGAATGAAATGCATTTTCAAACACTCATGCATGCTATAGCAACTGAAACTGAGGGTAACAAAGTAAAAGCAGAATGCTGAATTCTGTTTTCAAATGTTGCTTTGCTAACAAAAATCCAAAAGTACTACCCCAATTTAATTCTTACACATCTGCAAATATAAAGGATATGGACATTAATATCAGTGACATTGAGAAACAGCTCAGATTGTTAGAATTGAACAAAGTTCCAGGCTCCTATGAAACACCTATCAGATTCTGTACAGAATTTGCAGCTGGGGTGCCCATCTTTTAATCATAATATAACATACGTCCTCTGAACAATTAACTGTGCCCAGTAGTTGGAGGAAATCCCCAGTCAACTGATCCTCCAAGGAGGGTATCTGAAGTTATCCACAAAACTGTCATTCAGTGTCAATGACATCCATCTCTTGTAGAATCCTAGAAAATATTCTGGGCTCGAACATTTTGAGGGGTCTTGAAGAGAACAACCATAGCACAGATTCTAACAACATTGTTCAAGTGAAACCTATCTCACACTTTTCTTACATGACATTCTGAAAGCCAGGCAATATTGTAGAAGCATTATTTCTTGAATTATCTAGAGTATTTGACTCTGAACCACACCAATACTTATTAATGAAAGTATAATCATGTGAGGTAGCAAATAAAATTTGTGACTGGAATGAGAATATCTTGATAGGGATGATGTAATATGTTATCTAGGATGGAGAGTCACCAAAAGACATAGACATAACTTCAGGTGTTCCCCAGAGTAGTGTGTTATGATCCTGATTGTTAATGTTGTGCATCAATGTCCTGGCAGAAAACATTAATAGTAACCTCAGACTTTTGCAGAATGTGCATTTATCTACAATGAAATTCAATATGAAAAAAGCTCCACAAATATCCTGCCAGATCTTGAGAAGATTTCAAAGGGGGGTAAGTAAGATTCTGTAGGCATAGGGAATGGAATGATCACATAGGTTTAGTTGTAAGTAAAGCTGGTATCAGTCTTTGTTTCATTGGTAGGATGCATAATGCAGTCTACAAAGGAGAGTCCTTACAAAACACTTGTATGACCCATCCTAAAATCATGCTCAAGTGTGTGGTGAAACGAAATGACTGAATGGCATTACTGGCCAGGACACCCCATCTGGGATAGTTCAGCTGCCTGGAGCAAGTCTTTTTATTTGGCACCACTTTGGTGACTTGCATGTTGATTATGATGATGATGAGGAGGAGGAGGAGGAGGAGGAGGAGGAGGATGATGAGGAGATGAAATGATGAAGACAACACAACAACACAAATACCCAGTCCCAGAATGGACAAAAAAAGTCTAACGTGGCCAAGAATCGAACCCCAGACTCCAGGGTATAGGTGGAACAATCTTAACCCTTAGACCATGAGCTGAGGACAAGAGTGTGGTCCATGTACCAGATAGGACTAACAAGGGATATTGAACATATTAAAAGAAGGGCAGCACACTTGGTCTCAGGTTTGTTTCACTTTAGGGAGAGCATCACAGAAAAGCTGAAAAACCTGAATTCTTAGATATTTGAAGATAGTGTATCCCACAAAAATAGACTTACAAAGATTCAAGAACCAGTATTAAGAGAGGAATCTTGAATATATTACAGTGTCCTAGGTATCAGTTGCATAGTGACCATGAAGACAAGCTGAGACTAATTACATTACACAGAGACAGTAGCTATGAGTGTGTGTGAGTTGTGCTTGTGGGAATTTGTGTGTTTTCTACTGCAGAAGGAGGACACTGTCCAAAAGCTTTAATATTTTAGCAGTCTTTCTCACTGTGCTTTTCTTCAACCCAGCACCAGCCATATACGGTGAGTAGCAATCCATCATATACCTATTGTTATTAAATTACACAGAGAGGCATTTAAGCAGTCATTCTAGCAACACTCCATATGCAAATTCTTCGGGAGGAAACCATGGTATGGCACACAATGCCAAGTACCATCTGCCATGCACTTCACAGTGCTTTGCTGAGTACAGAGGTAAATGTACTAAAAAACCAGTTTCAGCTTAATTGCAATTTACACGGTTTACAGACCCATGTTACTAATGTTGATTTGCAGTTAGAGTTTGGAACATATACCATGTTTGAACATTCTGAATTACCTCGAAGGAAATGATTTGTTAACAAGCAGCCAACACAGATTCAGAAAATATCATTGTTATGGAACACAGTTATCTGTTCTCACAAAGTAATGAATGCAATCAACAGGGTTTATCAAACTGATTCTATGAGGGCTATTCAGAAAGTAGGGAACGTTTCTATCTGATGCCGCTAGGCATGCACCAATTACATATATTTTGGTATGTGCATGCTTGGCAGCTCAGTCAACAACCATCCGTGACAGCAGGAATGTCTATGCACATCTGGTTTTTTCAATATTCAAATCTGAAATGTGTGCAATCAAAAATACTGCCAGTTGTGAGGTGCGGTTTGTGATACAATTTTTTTGGCAATAACCCTAAAACCTATATAAACTTATCATGAATCGTGCATAGTGTATGGAAACAATGTAATGAGTGAATGTTCCATCTGGAAATGGTACATTCGGTTTAAAAATGGCTGAACCAATGTTCATGATGAAGAGAAGAGTGGATGCCCGAGCATTGTGACTGACGATCTTGTCGTTAAAGTTGATGAAATGATTCGTGAAAACTGTCGCTTCACAATAATGGAGCTTTTGCTTTATTTTCCTCAAGTTTTATGGACTTTGTTGTTTGAAATTGTCACTCAAAAGCTAGGTTACCACAAATTTTGTGCACAATGGATGCCCAAAACATGGTGATTCATTACTGGATCGAATCACATCCGGTGATGAGACTTGGGTGAAACACATCACTTGCAAGACAAAATTACACTCCATGGAATGGGGCACACACGGTCCCCTCTAAAACCAAGAAAATGTTTGCAAACCTTGTCAGCAAGGAAGTTGATACTGACAGTGTTTTGGGATAGGGAAGGTGTGCTTCTTATTGATTTTCTTGAATGTGGAGCACCCATAAATTCTACCCGGTACTGTCAAACTTTGCACAGCCTTAGAAGAGCAGTTCAAAACAAATGCTGAGTATAGCTCACGTCCAAAATTTTGTTTTTGCATGACAATACCTGACCTCTCACATGGCAAACCACACTAGAGAACTCCATAAATAATTCAAATGGGAAATTGTTCATCATCCGCCCTACAGCCCCAATCTTGCACCAAGTGACTTCCACTTGTTCCCCAAGATGAAGAACTGGCTTGCAACGCAGCACTCTGATGATGACACAGAACTCCAGGCAGACGTGACTCACTGGCTGAAGTCTCAGGTGGTAGAATTTCACAGCGAAGGTATTTCAAACCGTGTCCACCACTATGATATGTGCCTTAATGTGTTTGACGACTGTGGAAAAGTAGTATGTCAGTCGCTCTTTCAGATGTATATAATAAAATGTATTTCTTGTACTTAGTTTATTTTAATGCCAAAACATTGCCTACTTTCTGAATAGCCCTCATATATTCTTAGATTTCCAGAAGACTTTTGATACCATTCCTCACAAGCAACTTCTAATCAAATTGCATGCCTATGGAGTATACTCTCAGTTGCATGACTGGATTAACTGTTTCCTCTCAGAAAGGTCACAGTTCATAGCAACTGACAGAAAGTGAAAGAGTAAAGCAGAAGTAGTATCTGACGATATTATGAAATGAATAGATTGCTACTCACCATATAGTGGAGATGGTGAGTTGTAGACAGGTGCAACAAAAAGACTGTCAAACAAGTAAGCTTTCAACCGAGAAGATCTTGATCAGAATTAGACAACGTACACATACATTTTTGCAAACCCAACTCACACAGACGGACACAGATCTGGCTGTCTGGCCTTGCAGCCAAGTACTGTGGTTGTTGTGTGTGTGTGTGTGGGGGGGGGGGGGGGGCAGGTGGGTGGCCTATTTTCTACCAAAAGCTTACCTGTTTGACAGACTTTTTGTTGTACCTATCTGCGACTCAGCATCTCTGCTATATGGTGAGTAGCAATCTTTCTTTTTCCCAGTATTATCATTATCCAATTCTGAACTTTCCATTGTTAGAAGAAACATTTGGCGTCCACTAAGGAAGTTTTACAGCCCCTCTGCTCTTCCTGATATACATAAATGATTTAGTAGACCATCTGGGCAGTCCTCTTAGATTGTTTGCAGATGATGTTGTCATTTACCAAATAAAGTCATCAAATGATCAAACCATCTGCAAAATATTTAGACAAGGTATCTGTATGGTGTGAAAAGTGGCAACTGATTCCAAATAATGAAGAGTGTGAAATCATCAACTTAAGTACTAAAAGTAATCCACTAAATGTCATTACACTATAAATCACATAAATGTAAAGGCTGTAAATTCAACTAAATAATATCTATCATACACATCAGTGTAATGTTTGAGATATTAAGTTTGTGATAGAAAAAATAGGAGATAAACTGCTACTTTCTACAAATAACTTAAATTGAAACCAAAGACAGCAGACTTAGAAAATGCTACAAGTCTATTAAAGAGACTTCTTACACTATGCTTGTCGACCCTCTTCTGGAGTATTTCTGTGTGGTGTGGGATCACACCAGATAGGATTGATAGATCACTGAAAAAGTCCAAAGGAGGACAGCTCATTTTGTATTATCATGAAATAAGGGAGAGATACGTGAGTTAGGATGGCAATAATTACAACAAGGATGTTTCTCATTGCAGCAGGATCTTCTCATGAACTTTCAGACACAGACTTCTTCCCCTGAGTGTGAAAATTTTTTTGGCACCCACCTACATAGGGAGAAATGATCATAATAATAAAACAAGTTTGTGTGGAAAGATTTAAGCATTCATTTTTCCAACACAGTTCCCCTGGCACTTCATTACAAACTGCAGAGTAACCATGTAGATGCAGATGTAGATGTAAAACAACAGCAGAAGACACTAAAATAATACATATTCAAATTCTGCCTCCTTGTCTAGGTTTAAGAACAAGATTCAGTAAGCTGGTACAGATATCTCCAAGAAGACCTCATCTGACAAAAGAAAAAAGAAAATAGCTATAAATCTGAAAGAATGAAAAAAAAAAAAACATATTTCTTATACAGTTGTTCCACACACTATTTCAAAACTGAGGAGTACTGTTAGCTGCATGAGAATTAGCAATGTTCATACTAAACAGATCTCTATTCTTATGGACCATCAGTAATTCTATCATAGACATCAATGTTATGATAGAGATATTAAATTTGCGATAGAAACAATATGAATTAAACTGCTACTTTCTAATGTAAGTAAGAGAGCATCCATTTTCTTTCCAAAGTACTCCCTTTCCTGTAAATATTATTACATAAAATAAACTGGATGAGTAAACATAGATACATCTTTACTTATTCCACATCCCTGAAAGATATATTCCATTTTGGAATCTATAGCATAAAAGGGCTGAAAAAATATACATGTATATTTCAGCAGCCATCAGCATCACACTCTCAGTTGCTACATATTTTGGAGTCTTTGAAATCCATACTCAGGTTTGATGATTATCTTAACAGCCACAGCGTATGATGTCAGTTGGCCAGCTAATGGCTAGAGTAATTTCTTATAAGCTGCAGGTGGCAGAGCTAAAACTTATAGCAAAACTATTAAAGGCACAACTGAGAATTCCTACAAACAATCAGTTAAAATTTTTCCATCATTGGTATCTTTAATACTTTCCAAGTTTGAATGGATACAATTTTTTTACAGTGGGGGTGTGAAGATGCCGTCATCAACAAGAAATGCAGCTGTAAAAGACAAGTCGTCTTGTCTACAAAATCTCACAAAAGACTGACCACATACTATTGACATAATCAACTGTAGAAGTTAGCAAAGTTAAGATATATGGTCTCAATTCAGTTTACATTTCCCTAATTTTCACAGTATGACTATTTACAAAATCAAAGACTAAGGAATGCTCAAGATCCTCTGAGGTTCAGCAACAACATATGGGAACTACTGCTAAAGCTTGGGTAGCTATACCATAGTTGAAAATAAATCAAAGTGTTTCTACATCTATACACCTATTAAATCAAACAATGGAAAATCCAGTATGGAATGTAACATTATTACAAAAAGGAAAGTTGCTATAGCACCACATAGCAGAGATGCTGAGTCGCAGCTAGGCATAACAAAAGACTGTCACAATATAAAGTTTCAGTAATCAAAGGCCTTTGTAAAACTGCCAACAGCAGCAGTGCATGAAGGGAGTGGCAACTGGGTGGGGATAAGGAGGAGGCTGGGTTGGGGAGGGGGAGGGATAGCAGGGTAAGGATGGGGGACAGTGACGTGCTGCTGGGGAACATGCAAGGATGAGGTGGAGAGATGGTATGGCAGCTAGGTGCAGTCTGGAGGTTAGACAGTGGGCAGGAGAAAGATGGGGAGGGGGGAGGGTTGCAGAAAAGAAGAAAAGTAAAAGGATAGGGTATATAGGTGGAATGAGGGCTGTGTGGTGCTGGAATGGGAACAGGAAAGGGGCTGGATTGGTGAGAAAAGTGACTAACAAAGGTTGAGGCCAGGAGGGTTATGGGAACGTAGGACACATTGCAGGGAGATTTCCCACTTGCGCAATTCAGAAAAGCTGGTGTTGATGGGGAGGATCCATATGGCACAGGCTGTGAAGTGGTCATTGAAATGAAGGATGCTGTGTTGGGTAGTGTGCTCAGCAACAGGTTGGTCCACTCATAACTGATATAGTTATACTCCTATTAAAGCATCTTACGGTGTGATTCAGATGGTATTTGAGCACCACTATCATTTCTTTATTCTATGCTCCACTTAAATGTGACACAACGGTGGAACTACTGTCATTAAGGTCCATTTCAGCTAAAATTTCTCTAATTTTACTGCCATGGCCATTTAATCAAACATATGTGGGAGGAAATAATATTATGCTTTATTCTTCCTAAAATGCATACTATAAAATTGTTAACTCTTGTGTTCTCTGTGGCATGAAATATTTCATTTGTTTCCTTTTCCATGATGTCCAGTGAGCATTTCCACAATTCTCTTGCACTTGCTAAACAAATCTGTAATGAAACACACTGATCCTTTTTGGATCTCCTGTATCTTCTCAGGTAATATGACCTAGTAAGGGCCCAGTCTAACAAAAAAGACCCAAGAACTGGTATAACTATGTTATTGTAAACTGTCCCATATTTGAATTAATTACATTTCCTCAATTTCTTCCATTTAATCTGCAGTTTGTATATCTTTCTTGCACTTACTTTTACATGGTTTTAATTTGTTCCAAAACCATACTCTTAGATAACTGATGGATGTGGCTGTTTCCACTAAATGACCATCATTCATGCACTCAAACAATAATTGGTTCATCTGCCTATTTATGTACAACAACTGTACCTCACATGTGTTGCAATGCCTCTTTTTCTTTCCAAGTAAGTATGTAAATACTATGCAGACCCATGCAGCTACAAAGGGACATTAAATGCAATTTTGATACTCAGCCATGTGACATAATCTTTGGCCTCAAAATATTCTCACAAATTTATTAGCTTGCTGCAGTGTTCATTCTTGTGAACTGTTTGATACACAGAACAACAAAATTTGTGCTTTATACTTTTAAAATATTCCAAGTCAACTAAATGCAGCAAAGAAAATCCAAGAGATTGTTGTCAAACATTTTTACTTGTCAACCCCTCTCATCCACACTTCATGCCTGAGGGTAATAGAGGTTTCCTATTCCTACGATATTCTTATACAAACAATAAGTCATGTATATATCAAAATTTAGTTGAAACTGCTCAATGCATTCCTGAGTTATACTTTTATGTCATACCCTCTCACCTGAATCCTATGCCATAGCACTACTTGGGTTGTCTGGCTACCACAGTAACTTTCCCCATGTTTGCAAGTGATATGTGTGCTAAGTTTGGTACAAAATGCTTCAAGTGTCAATGGGTACTTGGTACACAAAACATGTCAGAACACTGTTATAGAAACAATGAAAAAAACATGCCAAATTTAAAGACACAAAATCTCTGAGATTGGTGATCTTTTATGAAAGCTCGAAATTTAGAACAGACTTTGATGTGAGATACTTATAATAGTTTCCACAATGAAACTTTGTCTCAAAACCTGGCAGAAAATCCAAAGATGTTCTGGTCGTATGTGAAATATGCTAGCAGTAAGGCACAATCAATGCCTTTTCTGCATGATAGCAATGGAGATACTATCAAAGACAGTGCTGCCAAAGCAAAGTTACTAAACACAGCCTTCCAAAATATCTTCACAAAAGAAGATGAAGTAAATATTCCAGAATTCAAATCAAGAACAGCTGCCAGCATGAGTAACATAGAAGTAAATATCCTCAGAGCAGTAAGAAAAGCAAGTCTTCTGGTCCAGACTGTATACCAATTAGGTTCCTTTCAGAATATGCTGATGAAATAGCTCCATACTTAACAATCATATACAACCATTCACTTGATAAAAGATTCATACCCAAAGACCAGAAAGTTACGCAGGTCACACCAATATTCAAGAAAAGTAGTAGGAGTAATCCACTAAATTACAGGCCCATATCATTAACATCAATATGCAGCAGGATTTTGGAACATATATTGTGTTCAAACATTATGAATTACCTTGAAGAAAATAGTCTATTGACATACAGTCAACATGGATTTAGAAAACATTGTTCTTGTGAAACAACTGACAAGGGATTTTAGATTGATTCCATATTTCTGGATTTCTGGAAGGCGTTTGACTCTGTACCACACAAGCGGTTTGTAGAGAAATTGTGTGCTTACGGAATATCGTCTCAGTTATGAGACTGGATTCATGATTTCCTGTCAGAGTTCACAGTTCTTAGTAACTGATGGAGAGTCATTGAGTAAAACAGAAGTGATTTCTGGCATTCCCCAAGGTAGTGTTATAGGACCTTTGCTGTTCCTTAAGTATATAAACGATTTGAGAGACAATCTGAGCAGCCGTCTTAGGTTGTTTGCAGATGACACCATCATTTATCGACTAATGAAGTCATGAGAAGATCAAAACAAATTGCAAAATGTTTTAGAAAAGATATCTCTATGGTGTAAAAATTGGCAGTTGATTCTAAATAACAAAAAGCGTGAGGTCATCCACATGAATGCTAAAAGGAATCTGTTGAACTTCAGTTACATGATGAATCAGTCAAATCTTAAGGCCATAAATTCAACTTAATACCTAGGAATTACAATTACGAACAACTTAAATTGGAAGGAACACATAGAAAATGTTTTGGGGAAGGCGAACCAAAGACTGTGTTTTATACGGCAGGACACTTAGAAAATCTAACAGATCCACTAAGGAGGCTGCCTACACTATGCCTGTCCGCCCTCTTTTAGAATACTGCTGCACAGTGTGGGATCAGATAGGATTGATGGGGTACATCAAAAAAGTTCAAAGAAGGGCAGCATGTTTTGTATTATTGTGAAATAGGGAAGAGAGTGTCATTGAAATGATGCAGAATTTGAGGTGGACATCATTAAAACAAAGGCATTTTCCATTGTGGAGCAATCCTCTCACAAAATTCCAATCACCAACTTTCTCCTCCGAATGCAAAAATATTTTGTTGATCCCAACCTACAAAGGGAGAAATGATCACCATGATAAAATAAGGGAAATCAGAGCTCATACGGAAAGATATATGTGTTCGTTCTTTCTGCGCACTGTATGATACTGAAATAATAGAGAATTGTGAAGGTGGTTCGATGAACCCTCTGCCAGACACTTAAATGTGATTTGCAGAGTATACATCATGTAGATGTAGATGTAGATGTAGATGTAGAGATATGCTGATACATCACTGTTTTTGCACCTACACCCCCCCCCCCCCCACCACCACCCTAGGGATTGAAAGCCATCAGGACTGTCATCAATGAGCCTAGCACATCTGAAAATTATGTATTCAGCACTTATATAAGCTGAAAATTATGTATTCAATACTTATATAAGCCATTATCAAATACCTTTACATATCATGGGTTCTCACCCCCAACCCCACACCTAGAGAGTTGTAGGGGTATGGTTGTACTACATCAGAAACCTTTGTGGTTGTGCACAACAACAACTAACCAAAGTTTCATTACAATTTGATGAATGGTATAAGAATGCATAGAAGATGAACAAACAAATATTCATTTTTAAACAGGGTGTCCCAGGAGGAATGGTCCATATTCAGGGATAGGACAGTAATGATCATTCAAAGCAAAAAAGTCCAGTAAAGATGAGCTCTAGAATGCATACCTTAAGAACTATGAACACTACATCTTTGATACTGTGAAACAATTCTCTTTTACTCCACACTCTTTGCTTTCTGTATTTTGAGAGATATTGAGATGTAGTATCGACCAAAGCAAGAAAAAAATGCCCACTAAAGTTGTTCATCTCTGCTTTTGTGAAACACATCTCTTCTATTGAAGAAGTACTCATAGCTATTAAGGTATGCATTTTAGAGCCCATGTTTACATGACTGCTTTCCTCAGAACAATTGTTCCTGTCATACCCATGAATACTGAACATTCCTCCTAGAACATCACGCATATTAGGTATGCTAAACTGATGGTTAACGCACAGTTTCTGCACCAAGCATTGCATTTCTGTGAATCTTCCTGCATTTTGTTAAAACTTTATAGCTTTGCATCTTCATCTATGTACATACTCCACACTCCATCATGTGGTGTATGGCAGAGGGTACCATGTACCACTAATAGTCATTTGCTTTCCTGTTCCATTCACAAACGGACAAAGGGAAAACAACTGTCTATGTGCCTCTGTATCAGCCCCAATTTTCTTACCTTACCTTCATGGTACTTAGGTGAAATTTATGTTGGCAGCAGTCAGCTTAATATGCTTGTTCTCTAAATATTCTTAACAGTGTTTCATGAGAAGAACATCATTTTCCCTCCAAGGTTTTCCTTTTGAGTTTTCAAAACATGTCTGTAATATTTGTGTATTAGTTGAACCTATGGTAACAAACCCATCAGCATGCCTCTGAATTGCTGTGATGCCTTATTTTAATCTGACTTAGTGGGGGGTCCCAAACACTCTAGCAGGACTCAAGGATGGATTGCCCTAATGTTTTATAAATGGTCTGCTTCGCAGATCAGCTGAAGTTTCCTAAAATTCTCACAAAAAACTGAATTCAAACATTTTCCTTGCCCACTATGTCCATATGTGCTTGTTTCATTTCATACTGCTTTGCAGTGTTATGCTTGTATATTCAATAGACATGACTGTGCCAAGGAGGACATTACTAATGCTATATTCATACATTACAGGATTGTTTTTTCCTACTCATCTATTTTAAGTTACATTTTCCACACTTAGAGCAAGGTGCCATTCATCACACCAACTAGAAATTCTGTTAATGTCATCTTGTGTCCTACAATCACTCAATGATAGCACCTTCCCATGCACCACAGCGTTATCAGCACACAGATCCCAACTGCTGTTCACCCTGTCCATCAGATCATTTATATGTACTAGAAAACAAGAGTGGTCCTATCACACTTCCCTGGGGCACTCCTGTACTAATGTGACATATTTGTCACTGGTGAACACTTACCAACAAGGACAATGAACTGGGTTCTATTACTTAAAAAGTCTTTGATCCACTCATGTATCTGGGAACCTAACTTGTATACTTAGACCTTCATTAACAGTCTGCAGTTTGGCACCCAGTCAAAGGCATTTTAGAAATTGAAGAATATGGAGTCTACCTCTTGCCTTTCATCCATGGTTCATAGGACATCATGTAAGAAAAGGGCAAGCTGAGTTTTGCCCAAATCCTGATTTGTGGACAGAAGCTCTGTCTCAAGGAAATTTATTACATTCCAATTCAGAATATGTTCAACAATTCCACAGTAAACACAGGTTAAGAATATTGGTTTGTAATTTTGCTGATCCATTCTTATAGCTTCTTATATACAGGAGTCAACTGGCCTTTTTTCCAGCCACTTGGGCCTTTGTGATGGACAAGAGATTTACAATAAATGTAAGCTAAATAAGAGGCAATTGCCTTAGAGCACACTCTGCAAAACCAAATTGGGACATGGTAACTTATTTGTTTTCAACTTTTCAGCTGCTTTTTATGCCAGGGATGCCTAAGTCCTCCATATGGGAGACTGTAAGTTAATGATGGTATGTTTGTATGATCCTCCCATAAAAGCAAAATTTAAAATTTCAACTTTCACTTTGCTGTCTTCTACGGCCACACTAGAGCAATTGCCGAGTGACTAGATAAAAGCCTTTAACCCACTTAGTGATTTTATGTGAGACCAGAATTTTCTCATGTTTTTGGCAAGGTCTTTCATTAAGTTATACCATTGGAAGTCATGTTATGCTTCATGCGTTGATCTTTTTGCAGACACACAAATATCTACTAACTTTTGCCTTTGACATTTGCATAATCTGTTTTGAACCAAGAGTGTACCAGGTGTGTCTTTTCTGTCCTTAATGCACGGGTCTGGCACATACTTCTCCAGAGTGCAATTTACACCCAAATTAAAATATGCTGATAATTCGTCTGTGTCCAACAAATTGGAACAAAATGATGTCCGATCATTGTCTAAGTAAGATGCTAATAACTGCTTATCTGCTCTTTCCAGCAAAAATATTATTCTAACCTTCTTGATGGATTTATTAACTTTAGTAACAACTGTTACTATGATGATGTCATGGTCACTAATCCCTTTCTCTATACTGACACTAAGATTAGGCGTGTTTGTAGCTACAAGGCCTAAAATATTTCCATTGTGTGTGTTGTTCAACTAGCTGCTCAAGACACTTTTCCATAAGATGTGTTAAAAACTATTGTCTGTCTGTGCCAACTGCAATTAACCACAGATGTCCCAGACAGTGCTTGGTAGGTTAGTCACCTCCAACTAATATTGCATGAACTGCATATTTTTGTACAGCTGAGTGCTGACTTATATTGAATTATTCTACAACTGTTATGGCAGAATCAGGTGACCTGAAAAAATATCTGATAATTAACTTTAATTAATCTAGACCTGCTACTCTAAGGAGCTCCAACTGCCACCTAGCCTAACACAAACTCATGTGCACTCCATAAGTACTCTGCTACTCAAGTAGCTGCTAATCCTTGTATTGAATCGTAACCAATCAACTGAAGTCTTACAATTCTCCATTCCATAATGCTGGTCCAGAAATATGCAACCAGTATCATATACAATCAATGGAGCCTTTGGGTGAGACCCTCCACTCGGCTCCAAACTGATGGACCCCCAATCAACTCTGAATATGATGCTACAAACTGAGAACTTTGCTTGCATCCTGTGAGCGAGGCCAGTTGTCTTTCCCACTTTAGCCAACCACCCGTGTGAACTGACAGTAGCCTCAAAATGCAAGCAACAAGCATCACTGCTGCTGACATAAGCCACAACTAGCAGGTGACTGCACCCTGCACCCTTGATGGCTGCAGGCAGTGCCTCCTACACATCTACACATCTCATATGAGGCACCCAAGCAGACATACCGAGTGCACAGTTGACTCCTTTCCAGCTATTTCCCTAAGAGTCTCCTTAACAAACCTAACATTGAAGCTCCTGATAATTAATAAACCCCTCCCCCTGTCTGCCTGCTTGGATCCCACCAAAGGAGCAGCTGCCTGCTGCCTGCTCACAGGCTGAATGGGTGTCTCCAGATGGCCAGCCACAATGTTGACTCCCTGCCTTCAGCGACATGAACATATAACAATCTGCCACTCACTCTCATGAGGGCAGATCCCCATGCTGGGTATATTTCAAGATTCCTCAGGCACAGAAGCCATGCATGAAACAAGTGATACCATGAGACATGCCAAATTCTCTGCCACTCTACTCTCTGAGGCAGAAGCCTTCAGGTGACTGATCACAGTCAAAAACATTTTCAAGCAATGTTGAACTGTGGTCAGCTTCTTCTGTGTCCTCACACAGCATGTCTACATCCTGTCCACACTACTACTACTGCTAACTTAAAAATTAAACTATAAAAGAGCACAGAAAAAGCTAAATATGTAACTTGTTACTCTCCCAGTGTGTCACCAATGGAAGCTGGCATCTTGTTCAGCTGCCACCAATGGAGACTGTTGCCTTATTGAGCTGTGACCAACAGTCACTGGATGTTCAAAGCAAGTAAATGAAAGCTGTGCTACAGACTGCATGTTTCTACACTTTATGGTAAATAAAGCATGACCAAGGTGCCTCTTAAATACGGATGCACACAAGGAATTTAAGAATTAAACTATCAAAACACACACAAAAAAACTAAATATATAACTTGCCACTCTTCTGGTGTCACCAATGGAGGCTGGTACCTTCTTTATATACAACAGCATCCCCCAACAAGAGCCTCATGAACCTTCCAGTATCAATATTACTCCACTATTGATTTAGTAATCATCATTAGTGGTGTATTAAGAATGACTGAAATCATTAAAACTAAAGGCCACAGATTTCATCTGACTCACTTCAGGTTCTAGATAGAATTACCTGAGTGCAGTCCATACAGAAATGCAGATTATGTGCATGGGATCAGTATCAGGTGGAACTAATAGGGACATTGTGCCTATTCAGTAGCTCTCTTTGTATATGGCCAGACTTTTATGACTGACAAGAATGTATGACAGAAATGATATCAGCAAGTATTCTTCAACTCCACGCTGCTACTCCTCTGAAGAATGAAGATACATCTGAATATTAACAGCTCACACACAGGTATAAAAACAATTTTTTTTTCCAATGCTTTCTTTTAATGGAACTTTAACAAATGGCATAATACACTGAAGAGCCAAAGAAACTGGCACACCTACCTAATATTGTGTAGGGCCCCCGCAAGCAAGCAGAACTGTCACAGCATGGCATGGCATGGCATGGCATGGACTTGACTAATATCTGAAGTAGTGCTGGAGGGAACTGACACCATGAACCCTGCAGGGCTGTCCATAAATCCGTTAGAGTATGAGGAGCTGGAGATCTTTTCTGAACAGCACATTGCAGGGCATCCCAGATATGCTCAATAATGTTCATGACTAGGGAGTATGCTGGCCAGTGAAAGCATTTAAACTCAGCAGAGTGTTCCTGGAGACACCCTGTAGTAATTGTGGACATGTAGTGTGTCACATTGTCCAGCTGGAATTGCTCAAGTTGATCAGAATGCACAATGGGCATGAATGGATGCAGGTGATCAGACAGGATGCTTATGCACATGTCACCCATCATGTCATTTCTACACATATCAGGGGTCCCATATCAATCCAACCGTGCATACCCCACACCATTACAGAGCCTCCACTAGCTTGAACAGTCCCCTGCTGATATGCAGGGTCCATGGATTCATGAGGTTGTCTCCACACCCATACACATCCATCAGCTCAGTACAATTTAAAACGAGACTCATCTGACCAGGCAACATGTTTCCAGTCATCAACAGTCTAATGTCAGTGTTGACAGGACCAGGTGAGGCGTAAAGCTTTGTGTTGAGCAGTCATCGAGGTTACACAAGTGGGTCTTTGGCTCCAAAGGCCAATATCAAAAAGTTTCATTGAATGGTTCACATACTGGCACTTATTGATGGCCCAACACAAAAATCTGCAACAATTTGCGGAAAGGTTACATCTCTGTCACGTTGAATGATTCTCTTCAGTTGTCGTTGGCACCATCCTTGCAGTATCTTTTTCCAGCCACAGTGATGTTGGAGATTTGATGTTTTACCTGATTCCTGTTATTCACAGTACACTCGTGAAATGGTTGGATGGGAAAATCTTCACTTCATCACTACCTCGGAGATGCTGCATCCCATCCTTGTGCACCGACTGTAACACCACATTCAAGCTCACTTAAATCTTGTTAACCTGCCATTGTAGCAGAAGTAACTGATCTAGCAACTGCACCAGGCACTTGTTGTCTCATATAGGTGTTGCCGACTGCAGTGCCGCATTCTGCCTGTTTACATATCTCTGTATTTGAATACGCATGTCTATACCAGTTTCTTTGGTGATTCAGTGTATTAAAACATCTCATGACACATACTTTATGGTAATTTACAATTCTGGATGTAGAAGCTGCACAAAGAACCACCAAAAATCAAAGAATTCACACAGGGACTCAGTTGCATGAAGACTATTCTCACAGTGGCAGATGGTCATGAGGGTGAGTCCTACAATACACAGTCTCTGTGATTAGGACTGTCAGTTAGTTACATTTTCATATTTTTTTTTTTTTCTGAAAACTGACCCATTCTACATTGTTTCAATAATGATCTATGAAAAATGTAACTAACTGACAGTCCTAATCACAGAGACTGTGTACTGCAGGACTCACCCTCATGACCATCTGCCACTGTGAGAATAGTCTTCATGCAACTGAGTCCTTGTGTGAATTTTTTGATTTTCGGTGGTTCTTTGTGCAGCTTCTACATCCAGAAATGTAAATTACCATAAAGTATGTGTCATGAGATATTTTAATACACTGAAGCACAAGCAGACATCTCACAAGCAGACATATTTAAAGACAAAGAGGTTTTTGTCTTTAAATATGTCTGCTTGTGTCTGTATATGTGTGGATGTATGTGTGTGTGTGTGTGTGCGCACGAGTGTATACCCGTCCTTTTTTCCCCCTAAGGTAAGTCTTTCTGCTCCCGGGATTGGAAAATATATATATATGGGATTAGTATTAACATTAATGAACATTTTATTTTTTAGTCCTACTCCTGCAACTACAGTTGAAAACTAAGCTTTTGTTCTTTTTCCCTCTCATGGATTAATAGTTTTTTAAATCAATATCCATCCATGGAAAAGGGGGAATTGTCTAGGAGAAATGATTTTAGGTTAGTTTTAAAACTTGCTTTGTTTCCTTTCAGACATTTTATGTTATCGGGAAAATGATGAAAAATTTTTGTTGCTACACATTGAACTCCTTTCTGAGCCACATGCAGCTTTAATAATGGGTAAGAAAAGTTGTTTTTTTCCCTCTAGTGTTGTTGATATGGGCACTACTGTCCTCCTCACATGAACTTAATTGTTTGAACATCTCACTAATAAGCTTTGACCAGTTCAAGTTTTTATCAATAAGTAAACCCAAGAATTTGGAGCATTCTACTGTGTTTATTGACTGTTATTCATGGGCTACATAAACTGATCCTGAGGGAATCGCTTGGATAAATCTAGTCTGCTTTTATGTTTCCTGTTGCACTGCCTATCAGTTACTTTAGGGTGTAGATCATCATAAACTGGGCACTGGATGCTTTTTAACTTGCCCATTCAGTTGAATTACAACTCCTGATTTATTTCCATGCATGACTGGTGCTCTGTTTGTGAGCACATGAACACATAAATTTCAAGACAAACCACATTTTCTACACTTCCTACAATGCTGCTAAGAATGCCACACAATTGATACCTACACTTTCATAGCACTAAAGAATATGCACCAAAATTTTTAAAAACATTTAGCAAGGTGAATCTTAATGCTGTCTGCCATACTGTGGGTGGAAAGCATGGTGGTTGTGTTTATTAATGCCACCACATGAAACTGTTCTACATTAAGTGGGCATGAATGTTCAGCTGCAGCTATCAAGTATTCTTAGATTAAACACCATCCCTGAAAGTGTGCAAGGAATTTGCTAAAAGTAGTGCAATTTTGTAGCTCAGCCAAATGGCACACATGCTTCATTTTTCTTCCTCTTCATCAGAGTGCTTCCTTTTTAAGTTTTAAAATTTCTTGTACATGATCAGCTGCTTCACGCTTTCCATTTCTGTATTCTTTGACATGGTAATACATAGAATGCCTTTGTAAATTGAACTTCCTGGAAGTATTTAGTGTCTTATGATACACTAAACTTCATCTTTTTGTAGAAAATTATAAAATTTCTTGCACTGACTTGCCACTGCTGCTATTACAACGTGCTGGTGTCAAAACTCAGCCTCCTCTATCTCATAGTTGGTGCTTTCGCTGTGTTGCTAGGACCACATAGTGCATATGAATTTCCCTCACTCCCCATTATACCACAACTGCTCTGCTCATGAGCAAGAGCATGAGCAGAATCAGTGAGTTGTTAAGTCTTGTTCTACATAATCAAACAAGATCACAAAAATACCAATTGGCAATTTTTCATTGTTCTATTTGATGAGTGAATGTATAATAGTATTCTCAATTGAGAAACCCTTCTGAAACCCAAACTATAATGTGCTAAATAAACAGTTTCTACTTAAATGTGGGACTACTCTTGAATACACCACTTTTTTGAATATTTTGTAAAAAGACAATCAGCAAGGAAAGTGACTGATAAGTCTTTTTTGCCACTTTCCTTGCATATTTTAATCTATCTGGAAAAATTCCCTGTGACATTGATGTATTACATATATCACTAAGGACATTACTTATTAAGCTTGAACAATTTTTCAGTACTCTGTTAGAAATTCCATTAAAAGTACACGAGATTTTAGAATTTTTATAATTCTGTTAATTTCAATGAAGGATGTTGGTGCTACTTCTAGTTGCTTAAAGTTTTGTGGAGTGACATTTTTAGTATGCTCCCTTGCTTCTTCAACTGAACCATTTAATTCTGTTTTTTTTTTCTCCTACATTTAAAAAATGGTTGATAAAAATACTTGAAACTTTTGCATTATCAGTCATAACATTGCACTTTAGTTAAACTGTTGTGGTATCTTATACACTGAATGGTTGTCCTGCCTCCTATTTAACAATATCCATACAGCTTCAATCTTATTATTTGCATGATTAATTTCTGTTATGACATGCATATTCCTGGATATTTTAATACCTTTCTTTAAAATATTACAGTATTTTTTTTAAATGCAAGTGATATCAGATCTTGACTCATCTAGCAATTATGTAAACTTCCCTTTTTCTCTTACATTCTGGATAAACTGAAAGAACCAGAGGTTGTAAAGAGTTTCAAGGAGAGCATAAGGGAACAGTTGACAGGAATGGGGGAAAGAAATACAGTAGGAGAAGAATGGGTAGCTCTGAGGGATAAAGTAGTGAAGGCAACAGAGGATCAAGTAGGTAAAAAGACGAGGGCTAGTAGAAATCCTTGGGTAACAGAAGAAATATTGAATTTAATTGATGAAAGGAGAAAATATAAAAATGCAGTAAATGAAGCAGGCAAAAAGGAATACAAACGTCTCAAAAATGAGATCGACAGGAAGTGCAAAATGGCTAAGCAGGGATGGCTAGAGGACAGATGTAAGGATATAGAGGCTTATCTCACTAGGGGTAAGATAGATACTGCCTACAGGAAAATTAAAGAGACCTTTGGAGATAAGAGAACCAGTTGTATGAATATCAAGAGCTCGGATGGAAACCCAGTTATAAGCAAAGAAGGGAAAGCAGAAAGGTGGAAAAAGTATATAGGGGGACTATACAAGGGCAATGTACTTAAGGATAATATTATGGAAATGGAAGAGGATGTAGATGAAGATGAAATGGGAGAGGTGATACTGCGTGAAGAGTTTGACAGAGCACTGAAAGACCTGAGTCGAAACAAGACCCCGGGAGTAGACAACATTCCATTAGAACTACTGACAGCCTTGGGAGAGCCAGTCATGACTAAACTCTACCATATGGTGAGCAAGATGTATGAGACAGGGGAAATACCCTCAGACTTCAAGAAGAATATAATAATTCCAATCCCAAAGAAAGCAGGTGTTGACAGATGTGAAAATTACCGAAATATCAGTTTAATAAGTCACAGCTGCAAAATACTAACACGAATTCTTTACAGACGAATGGAAAAACTGGTAGAAGCCGACCTCAGGGAAGATCAGTTTGGATTCCGTAGAAATGTTGGAACACGTGAGGCAATACTCACCTTACAACTTATCTTAGAAGAAAGATTAAGGAAAGGCAAACCTACGTTTCTAGCATTTGTAGACTTAGAGAAAGCCTTTGACAATGTTGACTGGAATACTCTCTTTCAAATTCTAAAAGTGGCAGGGGTAAAATACAGGGAGCGAAAGGCTATTTACAATTTGTGCAGAAATCAGATGGCAATTATAAGAGTCGAGGGACATGAAAGGGAAGCAGTGGTTGGGAAGGGAGTGAGACAGGGTTGTAGCCTCTCCCCAACACTATTCAATCTGTATATTGAGCAAGCAGTAAAGGAAACAATAGAAAAATTCAGAGTAGGTATTAAAATCCATGGAGAAGAAATAAAAACTTTGAGGTTCGCCGAGGACATTGTAATTCCGTCAGAGACAGCAAAGGACTTGGAAGAGCAGTTGAACGGAATGGACGGTGTCTTGAAAGGAGGATATAAGATGAACATCAATAAAAGCAAAATGAGGATTATGGAATGTAGTCGAATTAAGTCGGGTGATGCTGTGGGAATTAGATTAGGAAATGAGACACTTAAAGTAGTAAAGGAGTTTTACTATTTGTGGAGCAAAATAACTGATGATGGTCAAAGTAGAGAGGATATAAAATGTAGACTGGCAATGGCAAGGAAAGCGTTTCTGAAGAAGAGAAATTTGTTAACATCGAGTACAGATTTAAGTGTCAGGAAGTCGTTTCTGAAAGTATTTGTATGGAGTGTAGCCATGTATGGAAGTGAAACATGGATGATAAATAGTTTGGACAAGAAGAGAATAGAAGCTTTAGAAATGTGGTGCTACAGAAGAATGCTGAAGATTCGATGGGTAGATCACATAACTAATGTGGAGGTACTGAATAGAATTGGGAAAGAGGAGTTTATGGCACAACTTGATAAGAAGAAGGGACCGGTTGGTAGGACATGTTCTGAGGCATCACGGGATCACAAATTTAGCATTTGAGGGCAGCGTGGAGGGTAAAAATCATAGAGGGAGACCAAGAGATGAATACACTAAGCAGATTCAGAAGGATGTAGGTTGCAGTAGGTACAGGGAGATGAAGACGCTTGCACAGGATAGGGTAGCATGGAGAGCTGCATCAAACCAGTCTCAGGACTGAAGACTACAACAACAACAACAAATTTGAACCCTTCAGTTATCCATGGCTAACTTGTTTTTAATTGACTTTGCAGGTAAATTTTTAGGAAAGATACTTTCAAATATTCACACAAATTTTTCTATGGAACATACTGAATTTCAAAGCAGTGCATATAACTACTGCAACACTTTTTTTTTTTTTTCTAAAAGCAGGTTGGTTTCATTCAGGATTCAAATACATCATATTATTTCCCACTCCCTTGGCTACAAAATCATGTTTCTCTACATAGTTTCCATTGAGTGTAATGGCCTTACACCACCTTATTGGGAGGGCCTGTGTGCTTGCATGGTACCATTCTACTAGTCGATGTTGGAGCCAATGCCTTGCTGCGTCAGTAACCTCCCCATCATCCATCCACTCCTTCCCACAGAATGCATCCTTCACTGGGCCAAACACATTGAAGTAGGTGGTGGAGCCAACTACTTGCTGCATCAATAATGTCCACATCATCCACGAACTGCTTCTCACAGAATTTATCCTTCATTGGCACCAAGCAGATGGATGTTGGAAGGTGCAAGATCTGGTCTGGGGGTGAATGAAGAAGAACAATAGAATGAAGTTTTTTGAGCTCCTCTTTGGTACACAGACACATGTGAGGCCTTGTGTTGTCATGAAGAAGGATAAGTTCGTTTGCATTTTTGTGGTGACAAACACGCTCAAATCATTTCTTCAATTTTCTGAGGGTAGCACAATACTTTTCAGAGTTGATCATTGCACCGTGATGGAGGACTTCAAAGAGAATAACCCCCTCAGAGCCCCAAAAGACAGTTCCCATGACTTTAATGGTTGAGGGTGTAGCTTTGAACTTTTTCTTGGGACGAGAGGTGGCATAGTGCCACTTCATGGATTGCTGTTTTGCTTCTGATTCAAAGTGATGAACCCCACGTTTCATCACCTGTGACAATATTCAACACAAAATTGTCATAATCAGCCTCACAACATGCAAAAATTCTCACATTGATGGTCCTTCACTGCTTTTTATGGTCTTCTGTTAGGTCGCAAGAAACCCAATGGGCAAACACCTTTGGGTAGTCCAACTAGTGGATGAATGTGTCAGCACTAGCAGAGACATCCAGTTTTGCAGTGAGGTGTTTGATTGTGATCCATTGAACACTTCAAAAGAGAGTGTTTGCATGTTGCAACATTGCAGGAGTCACAGCTGCTTTGTGTGGATGGCTGGTATGTGGGAGATTGGACAGGCTTGTGTAACCTTGCAATGATGACTGATGCCTCGCTCAATGACTCACCATGCTTTTTACCTGCCTGCAATATCAGCATGCCAAATGACAGAACAGAGATGCAGGACATTTTCATCGCAGAGAGTGAAACCAAAGCAGATGTTTATGGTACAACCGAGACCACTGCCAGAGATGAAAACACAGCCTCGTGTCACAGCCAATGGCCACCAGGGCCCACTGCCTGAGCACTGTGGATCAACAACAGTGACAGAGGTTGCAATAAACAAGTGCACTATTTTCCTACACCACTCAAATGATCAGAAATAATCCCAGAAGATCCATCCAGCAACCGACCTAATAAGCCAGTGCACTGCTGGCCAGAAGGAAGTTCGACATGTTGCCCGGATTGTGGGGTCTGCCATCCCAGCTCCAACTTCCAATAACCTCATCTGCTGGTAGTCCCAGATCATCAGGACTGATAACTTTGGACTGTGACTCAAGAATGTTGAGTGACGGTGGTCTGGCCTCCCTGGGCAGTTTTGTAGTAATGCTGTGCTGACCACTCTCTAATAGTGTTGTTTCCATCTTTTCTTTGGTGGACTTTCTTGAGCGAGAGACTTGTGAGGAAAACATTTTATTTGTTATTCTTCTGATACAGGATCCAAAGTGGGATGAATTACTTCTGTTTCAGTTATGTTGTTGACATCAGCAATGCTCTTGTTTATTGGTTTTTCCCAATAAAACAGACTGAGGAATATTGTTCGCATTATGTCTCTGCTATGGGAAATACAACACTTTTGTTCACTGCCAGATCTTCATAGATATTCTGCAGGCACCAATGAATATCTGTGATGCTCTGATTTTCCACCAAAAGAAACTCAATGACAGCTCTCTGCTTGGAATCCACCTCCATTACGGACGCCATTTTGAAGGCTATGTATTGTGCCGCCTCCTATCAAAACTTCATGAAACTATAATGGCTGAAGTGGGAATATTACACAATGTCCCAAAACAAATTTCACAGTTTTTCAACCAAAATTATCTGAGAAAAATTCATTGAATTGCTTATTGAACACTCCTTGTACCTCCTCCCACATCAATTCTTTTAGCTTATACTTAAAGCATTGTATCCTGTTCTCGTGAATAAGCCTCCCTGATTTTTCTGAACATGCACCAAAGCTGCAAGGTCTATTTCCATTAATCACGCATTGTCATCAGATAATCTAACAACAGTTGGGTACACATTAATTGTTTCAGTCAAAGCACTGTCTGTGCATCAATCAGGATCCTGCTATCTTTCTAAATGTGAGCTGAAAAATTTACCACTGAAATCAGATTGAAAGAGCCAAATAATGATTCCAGTTCAATTTTCCTGTCAGAATTTTATAAGAAATCTACACTGAAATCTCCACAAACTACTAACTGTTTCTTCCTGTCTGTAACTCAGTTATGAATTTAGATTTCTCAGAAATAGCTGAAAGCTCCCTAGAGGAATCTGCAGACTATTACAATAACAAGGTGAGTATTCCACTGCCACAACTAACAACCACGTACTTCTATGTTCTGATACATAAAAAAAACTGCTCGTTTCAATATTTTAGACTCTTCCAAACTTTTACATATGTTGCAACTCCTTTCTCCATGTTAACTCTACGTAAAAATTATACTAATCTGTAATTCCTAAATTTTTATCTTTTTCTGACCTTGTGATTGCCAGGTGTTCAGAAATGCACAAAACATCTACCACATTTTTTAGACATGCAAGAAGCTCATCTACCTTGTTTCTCAGTCCCCTAGTGTTCTGATGAAATGAAATGAAACTGTTAGATAAGATGGTGTGCAAAAAATAAGGATGTAAGTAGCTTTTGCCTAATATGTCACTGCCAGGTAACATAACTTGATGAAACTTGGACCATATTTAGAAAGACTTTTACACTTACTAAATCTGTACTCGTAGGCCACCTCGCAGAGTGTGGTGGAAGGTACATTGTGTACCATTGTCACTTCCTCCCTTTACTGTTGCAGCTGTGAATAGTTTGTGCAAAGAATGGTTGCTGGTAAGCCTCCATGTGGGCTCAAATCTCTCTAATTTTACTTTCATGGTCTTTTCACAAGATATATGTAGGAGAAAGCAATACATTCGTTAACTCTTCTAGGAATATATGCTTTCAGAATTTTAAATGGCAAGCCATATAATGATGCAGAATGCCTCTCTTGCAGTGTCTGCCATCGGATTGATAGAAAATCTTTCTTATGCTTTCATGGTTACTAAATGAACCTGTAATGAAATGCATTGGTCTTCTTTGATCTACTCCATTTCCTCTAACAATTTTATCTGGTATGGATCTCATACTGATGACCCAAATTCAAGTACTGGTTGAACAGGAGTTTTGTAAGCTACCATCTTTCTGAACCAACTACACTTCCTGAGAATTCTTCCAATGAATCTGTTTGGCATCTACCTTTCTTGCAATAAATTTTATGTGATTGTTTTACTTTAAATCACTCTGTACACATATGTCTAGGTATTTTATAGAAGCAACTGCTTTCAGTGGTTGTTCTGCTGTCATGTAATCATACTATTATGGGACTGTCTGTCTATGTATATGAAATATGTTACATTTGTTTATATTGAGGGCCAATTGACACTCCCTGCACCAAGTGTCTTTTCTCTCCAGGTTTTCCTGCATTTCACTATAATGTTTTAGATTTGTGACTTATCTGTATAAACCAGCATAATCCACAAAAAGCCTCATATACTGTACAAAGTAATGGTTCCTTTACATTCTCTTGGGTCACATCCAAAGTTACTTTTATGTCAGAAGACTCCTCTCCATTGAGAATGACGTGCTGTGTTCTTTTTACTAGAAATTCTTCAGCCCAATGACACAGCTGGTCTGACATTCCATACTCTCATGTTTTATTCTTTAGGCAGCAGTGCAGAACTGTATCAAATGCCTTCTGGAATTCAAGGAACTCGGCATCCACCTGTGTGCCAACATCTACTGCCATCTGGGTCTCGTGGACCAAGAGAGTGAGCTGGGTTTCACACAGTCTTTGTTTTCAGGACCCATGTTGAATCCTACCGAAGAGATTTTTGGTCTAAAGAAATGTTGTAATACATGAGCATAAATATGTTCCAAAAGTCTACAAGAGACTGATGTCAAAGAAATAGACATATAGTTTTGTGCATCAATCATTGAGAACACTTCACTCCTAGAGACCTACAGTAGCCTCCTGCTTGAAGGGGGTGCAAATTCTGTTGTGCACCCTATGCAGACTTGTACTGGTATCCCATCAGATCTAGGGGACTTTCCTCTGTTGTGCAATTTCAGTTTCTTTTCCATCCCATGGTCACTTATTTTGATATCAGCCTTTTTGTCATTAGTGTGATGATTTAAAGGAGGAACTACAGTGTGAGATTCCTCTGTGAAATTGTTTCAGAAGAAAAGGTGTTTAGTATTCTGGCCTTTCCTTTCCATCCTCTGTTTCAATGCAGGTATGATCACAGAGTGTCAGGACAGATGGCTTCAATCTGTTTTCTGATTTAACATAATACCAAAACGTTTTACAGTTTTGTGTCAAGTTGGTAGACAGAATTTTACTTTTGAATTCACTGAACATTTCACACGTGGCTCTCCTTATTCCGACATTGGCTTCATTTTGTTTTCATTTGTCTATGATGCTTTAGCTATGTTTAAATTTGCAATGAAGCTCTCTAACTTGGCTTTCTAATTTGGCTATCGAACCAGGGTGATTATTTTCCATCCCTCATGAGTTTGTTCAGCACATGCCTGTCTCCAAAGTGTATTGTAGAATGCTCTTTAACTTTGTCCACTGAAATTTTCACGCCAACTGCTTAGGTAATCTGAAATCTGAATCTTGTCGCACTTGATAAGAGAAACATCTTCCTACTTTTCTTTGTATCCTTAGTTACAGCCATATTCAGTGATGCTGCAATGGCATTATAATCACTAATTCCCTGTTCTACAATGATTTAAAAAGTTTGGGCCTGTTTGTCACCATCAGATTTAAGATGTTGCCTTCATGAGTCAGTTCTCTGATTAACTGCTTATGGTAATTTACAGATCAGACATTTTAAACAATTCCACATGTTCCCTGTCCCAAATATACAGCCTGATATTTGAGTGTCACAGTCTGTTGATGGTAAGTTGAAATCTCCACTTAATACTACAAACTGATCAGCAAATTTATGTGAAATATTCTCCAAATTTTCCCTCAAATGTTCCACCACTACTACTCCTGAGGTGAGGGGTCTATAAAAGCAACTGATGGCCGTGTTTGATGCACCTTTAACACTTGTCTTCACTCAAATTATTTCACATTAAGTATCTTTATTAATCTCACTAGATATTGTAGTAGTTTCTTTGGATACAAACACATCACCATCACAAACATTCAACCTAGCTTTGTGATATACATTCCAGTCACAAAGTACAATTTCATTGCTATTGATACCTGGTTTCAGTTCACTTTCCTTACCTAGAACTATGTGGACACTGTTATGGTTTATAAGTGAGGCTAGTCCTAGGAAATTTCCATAGGCACTTCTGCAGTTAACTAATACTACATACATTAACATTTTCTTTCTCCGATCGGCTATGAGAAATGCTGCCCTGCCCAGCATCCAAACGCATCTTATCAAGCATCTTGAGGGGTTTCTCTGTCCCAAAAAACCCACATAAGCATGCTACATGCATTCCGCTACTCTAGTAGCCGATCCTACACATAGTGCATGTCTCACCTATAAAGAGGAGGAGGAGGAGGAGGAGGAGGAGGAGGAGGAGGAGGAGGTCAAGGAACACATATCCGAGATTGTTGCAGAATTGTTTGAGCCCCTGGTTTAAGCCTTCCATTAGGCTCCAAACTAGAGGATCATGATCTGTTCTGGCAATGATGCTGCAGAATAATAGCTCAGTTTCCACCACACAGATGAGGCTAGCTGTCTTCGCAAAACCATCCTGCTGTTAGTAAGAGCCAAGGATGACCTCTGAACCTAGGTGTCCATATAGTACAGAGGATAACTGAAGAAATACACAATAAGACAAACAGAAATGATACTTTTAGTCAAAGACAGATTTAACTGAACTCAAAGTGATTTATGATGGTCTCCTGGGCATTACAAAAGATGGGACATGGTTCTTAATACAGTGTGTGCTCACTAAGGATGGCAATGCATGCTCTGCAATGTGCTCTCTTGCTAACAACAAGGTTGGCGAGGAATTCTTGTGCTAGGGAATCCCATTCTTCCACCAGTGAGGATGGCAACTGCTGGATGGTTGTTGGTGCATGTTGGATGTGCTGCTATATATCTCCTCAACTCATTCCACGTGTGCTCAGTGGGATTTAAGTTGGGAGTTCATTTGCCAAATATCCTCTCATTCCAGGGCCTCCTCCATCTATGCTGTTCTATGCAACCATGCAGTGTCTCCCATAAAAATGAAGGCAAGGTGAATGCATCCCTGAAAAGATACACTTGGAAAAGGTGTGTAGTGTCATAATGACGGTAACCAGTGGGTGTGCCATGTTCAAAGATTTGCAGGTCAGTGCACCCACACCATATTACAACTCACCACACTGTAACATCTGGACCACCAAAAAGATCATAATCAAAAATACTGGACATTCCATCAAAAAGTGAGAAGTGAGAACATGTAATGAACCCAGGAACAGTGTCAAACATGACTGTTGTATTGGTCCAGATGATATGGTGTGGTGAGATATAACGTTGTATGGGCATACTGACACCCAAATCTTTGAAGATGGTATGGTCGCTGGTCAGTGTTATTGACACTGTACTCCTTGCTCATATGCATCAAACAGTGCAGGTGGAGGAACCGTCAGAATGAGAGTATATTTGGTAGATGGACTGGCCTGCCCATTGTCTGACCTGAATCCCATTGAACACATGTGGTATGTGGTGGGGAGATGTACTGTAGTATGTCCACATGCACCAACAACCATCCAGTATTGTCAACAATGCTGATGAAGGAATGGAAGGCTCTACCACAAGGACTTACCAACCTCATGGTCAGCAAGGGAACGCAATGCAGAGCATGCAGTACCATTCGTGGTGATCACAACCCTATTAAGAACCAAGTCCACCTTTTGTAACTTCTAGGGGACCATAGAGAATCATAATGTCTTTGAATAGAAACGTAAATTCCGTTTGTCGCATTGCATACTTCCTTGAGTTACCTTCTGTACTACACTGCAGCAGTTCTTTCTATGTATGGTCCAAGTTTCATCGATTATGTCACTTGGCAGCGGCACATCATGTGAAAGCTACCTTTGTCCTTAAATTTTGCACAACACTGTGTGTTACTGACCTGTTCCATTCTGATTTCTTTTTCAGGACAGTCTGTCTTATCTTCATGGTCCTTATGCGAAGTGTATGCTGGTAGCAGTAGAACTGTTTAGCAGTCAGCTTCAGATGCTGGTTCTCTAAACTTTCTCAATAGTGTTTCTTGAAAAGAATGTCATCTTTCTTCCAGAGATTTCCATTTGAGTTCCCGAAGCATCCCCGTGACACTTTCACTTTGTTCAAACCTACCAGCAACAAATCTAGCAGGCTGCCTCTGAATTGCTTCAATGTCTTTCTTCAATCCGACCTTGTACAGATCCCAGACGCTTGAGCAGTACTCAGAGTAAGTCACACCAGGGTCATAGATGCAAACTCCTTTACAGATGAACCACTCTTTCTAAAATTCTCTCAATAAACCAAAGTCGACCCTTTGCCTTCCCTAACACAGTTCTCATTTGAGAGGATGTGCATGCTCATTCCACCTCATATCACATTGCAACAGCTCACATAGATATTTGAAAGAGTTGATACTGTCAACCAGGACGCTAGTAATACTGTATCAAAACACTACAGGTTTGTTCTTCGTACTCATCTGCATTAACTTAATTTTTCCACATTTACAGCTAGCTGCCATTCATCACACCAACTGGAAATTTTGTCTAAGTCATCCTGTATCTCCTACAGTCACTCAACAATGGCAACTTATCGTACACCATGGCATCATCAGCAAACAACCACAGACTGCTGCCCACCCTGTCTGCCAAATCATTTATGTATACAGAGAACAACAGGATTCTGCAGTAAACCTAAGTTAGGGATACTGGTCTGCAATTTTACCCTACTTATATACTGGAGTCAACTGCACTTTTTTTCCAGTCATGTGAGACTTTGTGCTGAGTGAGACATTCAAGTTGTTTCTCTATGCCAGGGATGCTTATTACTACATCGTCCATATAGGAGTCTGTCCGATGGTCAAATGACAGTACATTTGTACGATTCTTCTGTGTGAATGATTTCTTGAACGAGAAATTTAAAACTTCGGCTTTCATTTTGCCACCTTGAACTGCCACATTAGACTGGTCAATAAGGGACTGAATGAAGGCCTCAGACCCACTCAGCAATTTTACGTAAGAGCAGAATTTTCTTGGATTCTCAGCCAGAACTTTTGCTAAGGTATGACGGTGGCAGTTGTTGTATACTTCCCACATAGATCTTTTCACAGATGCACAAGTCTCTACTAACCTTTGTCTGATGTCATCTGTGCGTTCCCTTTTGAACCGAGAATGCAACAGCCTCTGCTTCCTCAACATTTGCCGAATTTCATTATTAAACCATGGTGGGTCTTTTCAATCCTTTATCCAGTTACTAGGCACATAACTCTTCAACCACGATTAACAATCTGCTTAAACTTTGCCCATAATTTTTGAACCGAGAATGCAACAGCCTCTGCTTCCTTAACATTTGCCGAATTTCATTATTAAACCATGGTGGGTATTTTCAATCCTTTATCCAGTTACTAGGCACATAACTCTCCAACCACGATTAACAATCTGCTTAAACTTTGCCCATAATTTTTGAACCGAGAATGCAACAGCCTCTGCTTCCTTAACATTTGCCGAATTTCATTATTAAACCATGATGGGTATTTTCAATCCTTTATCCAGTTACTAGGCACATAACTCTCCAACCACGATTAACAATCTGCTTAAACTTTGCCCATAATTCCTCTATACCAATCTTACTGGAACTAGGTGATGCCAATTTACCATCTAAGTGAGATGATACTAACTGCTTATCTCCTCTACCTAGAAGAAACACTTTCATGGCCTTCTTAACTGATTTATTAACTTTCTTAATCATAGTTGCTATAATGACATCATGACTACTAATCCCTGTTTCTATACCAATATTGTTGATAAGGTCCAGCCTATTTATAGCTACAAGCTCTAAGATATTTCCATTGCATGTGGGCTGCCGAGTTAGCTGCTCAAGACAATTTTCAGAAAACACTTTCAAAAGTATTTCACATGACTGTGTCTGTACCCCCCCAAAATGAACCCATAGTCTATACTCAATCTCAGCAGGTTAAAGTTGCCTCCAACTAGTATTGCATGATTTGGGTATTTAACGAACTTTCTTTGAATGACTCTAGAACTATGACAGCAGAATCAGGTGGCTGGTATAAATAACTACTAACCTGGTTTCCATACTACAGAAGACCCTTCAAGGCCCTAGGCATACAAAATCCAAATGCAGCATTCTTGACACGAATGGAGACTGGTCAAGAAAAGGAATTACACAATACTGACATGTTAAAGTAATCCATACCCCCAGGAAAATCTGCAATCTTTTAAGATTCACTGCATGTCTGAGTTAGGTGTTTCAGTATTCCACATTTCATTTTCTCTTGAACAGTTTCTTCTACTCTTTCTATCTTGTTGTCTTTAATTTAAACTTATCTTCTGTAGCTCTATCCTAATTTTAGTGGCAGAACAATACCCAGATTGCCAGCATCCTATTACAGAGAGACTTACCATAGTTCTCTCATAGGTAAAATAAACAAGTATGACAACATAAACAGAACCCTGTAACGGATGTGGTATATGAAGTTGCTGAATATAGATGATGTATTATGTATGTTACATAATAAGAATTTTGTACTTTTTTTATACTATAATGCATTCTGGTTAGGTTTGTATGCTTTTTTTTTTATCTGGGAGGTTGCCTACCATAACCCAGTGGCAGCTTGTGGAGATAGTGACAACAGATAGGCATACTTATAATGATGACTGCTTGACATTATTGTAGACATTCTTTAAATAAAGGTGGAATGAAAATTTATGTTAAGAACAAAATAGCTTTTAGACTTTAGTGAATACAGTAGTGATCAACTTTGTGAGGTCTGTGGAGTTGTAACGCATACTGACTTTTCTGAAATTACTGTCCTCTCATTTTACAGCGCTCCTATGGGCAAAATTTGTATTTTTCTGAAACAGTTAGAATCTCTGTTAACTCATTTCTTTGCAAAAATGAAAGATGATATAATTTTAGGTGACTATTAATGTTGATTTTCTTAATGGTAACATGAGAAGAAATGACATGTCACATTTAATGAACTCCTTTAGTTTAACAGCACTGGTGGATTTTTCCACTAGAGTCACAGCTAATTCCATGAGTTGAATGGACAACATCTTCTCAGACAGAAGCAGAAATCTAAACACAACTGCAAAACGTATATTAAATGGGCTCTCAGGTCATTATGGTCAGCTACTTTCAATTGAAGTTGTTAGCCCTCTTAGTAAGAACACTTCCTCCATAAAACTTTCAGGGTAATTAACACACAATCTATCAATACCTCCTGTAATTCCCCACAAGAAGCTGACTGGGACCAGTTTGAATTCTTTGTCAATGTTAATGACAAGTATAATGCTTTTCTGAATGATTTTGTCTGCCTATTCAAAGCAGCCTTTCCTAAAAGGACTGCCAAATTCAAATATGAAACCTATTCTAAGAAAAACTTGTTAACTTTGGCATCAAAAGGGAAAAGGAATCTGTATGCCTCACTCAAATCTAATTATAGCCCAGAAAAGGAAAAACATTACAAACTATACTGCTCTACTCTTAAAAAAGTTCTAAGAAGACCAAAAAGTATTTCTATAAAATCAGAAATTGATCTCTCTAATAATAGAATTAAAATCATATGGGGCATAATAAAAAGGGAAAAAGGTAAAATTCCTGCTGCAGAAAACATCATAGAAATTAAAACAAATGATACCATTCATGAAAATGTTGAAATAATTACCAACATTTTTAACAACCGCTTTTTGGCATCAGCAGCCCAAACTGGAAAAAAAAATTCTGTTAATGAAGTCATGTTACCCCTTCAAAAACCTATTAATAAAAAAACCAATCAGATTAAAATGTCTCCTGTCACAGTACATGAAAATGAGAATATAATTAGTGAGATTAAAAGCAACAATTCTGTTGGCATTGATGGTATCACTTCAAGATTACTGAAGAAATGCTATAAGTCAATAATAAAGTACTGCACCATATATTCAATGAATCCAGGATGTTCCCGAGAGACAAAGTATGCTATGTCAAACACCTCTTTTTTTTTTTTTTTTTTTTTTTTTTTTTTAAATAGTGATAAAACTGACATTACCAACTATCGGCCTAGCTCCCTTTTAACAACCTTATTTAAAAGAATTGAGAAATTGGTTCACAAAATACTTATTGACCACCTCATTCATTATAAGTTATTAAACAGTAGCCAGTAGAGATTTCAACAGGGTATATCAACACAACAAGCTATTTCCTCCTTCACCTATCAAATCTTAGTCTTTTAATAATAAATTATCTCCTGTTGGTATCTTCTGTGACCTTTCTAAGGCCTTTGATAGTGTTAACCATGAAATCCTCTAGGCAAAGGCTGAATAGTATGGTATAAGTTGATTACCTGGCTCGTGGATTAAATCCTACCCGACTAGAAGAAAGCTGAAGGTCATGTTGAATGATTATGAGGGGCAGTCTGTTTCATCTAGCTGGGGCTCTATTGGCTGTGCTGCTCCTCAGGGCTCTGTACTTGGCCCCCTTCTCTTCCTTCCCTTGCCTAGTAGCTTTAAAACTCGTTTTACTGATGTCACCTCAGTTCTCATCAACAAAACTCCTGATCACAATCTTAAGGAATTGGCCAATATTGTCTTTAATGAAGTACTCAATTGGTTTGAAAATAATGGCTTATCACTAAATATTAGCAAGATCCAGTTTGTTCATTTTCAAGTAAGTAAAAATGTGAAGGATCAATTACATATTAAATGTAATGGCAGTGATTTACTACAAGTTGAGTCACCCAACTTCCTGGGTGTACGCAATGACAGCGATCTAAAAAGGTCTGAACATATAACTTCTCAAAAAACTGATCTCAGCAACATTTGCCATTCATATTATTTCCACTGTCTGTGACCGAGACACCACAAAAACTGTTTTAGTTACTTTCATGCACTATTGTTGTATGGCATAGTTTTCTGGGGTAATCAGCCACTTTCCAAAAAATAGTCATTTCCCAAAAGAGAGTTATTAAGATAATGAGTGGAGTCCAGTCTAGATATTCTTGTAGAAACCTTTTTCGAAGATTACAGATACTAACAACTGCACGTCACTATATACACTCCCTGTTATGTTTCAATGGTTAAAATGAGAAACAAAACCAATTATTCATATCATACCCACAATACCAGGAGGAAGATGGACCTCCACCATGAATTAAAAAACCTTAGTGTTGTGCAAAAAGGAGCCCATTAGATGAACTGCAAGGTGTACAGTGCTCTCCCATCACTGAAATCACTTGTCCACAATCTCTTCAAATTTGAACAACAGTTCAAACATTATCTAATAGATAATTCCTTTTATTTGACTGAAGAATATTTCAATTTTGTTAACTCTAATCGATTTTTTCTTTTAATCAGATCTGATGTACTCTTATGCACTATGATAGTTGGAACCATTGTTAACAGTTCTATGTCTTTTATGTAGCTATTAAGATCTACCTTTATTTTAACTTTTTTTAAGTGTAATTTTTGTCCATACCTAGTAACGTGTATTTTGTCTTATACCTATATCTCCTCTTGCAAGAGGGTTTTTTGTGTGTTCCTTTTGTATAATTTGCAATCATCTGACATGTCCTATATCCATGTGAATGTCTCACTGTACTAGATTTATAAATAAATAAAAATAAAGAATTACGAATGTGTTGCTACTTCAAAGCTTTGTGCTAATCATAGGATAAATTTTCACAGTCTGTATGGGTGAAACCATGAGAAGACTGTTCTGGAGTGTATGTCAAATATTTTTCATCCAGCAGTGTCTTGGCAAAGAATTCATCAGGGTGGGAGTCTATCTTTGGGACTCTTAGTGTTTTCTCTATTGCATCCTAACAAACCTATTCTTGACTTTCCTTTCATACTTCACCAATGGGAATATCTATTCTATCATCCCTCTTTCCACATTCATACATTTATTTCTCTTAAGCCCTCCTCTTCCGCAAACCAAAAAGTGGTACTTACAGCTTAACATATTTTATGGATTATAAGACCCACTTTTTGCTTCAAAAAATTTCCTCAAAAATTTAGATGCCTCTTATGCTCAAAATTAATATAAAAATGTCCAGTGTTTGATTTAAAATTCCCGCCAGTCTTAAAAATGTCCATATATTCAATGCTGCAGGAAACCTGTCTCTATCTTGTAACATTTGATTCAACTGGCAGCACTAGTGCACCAAAATGACAAAAATGAGTTGCGGGGATTCACAAGCTTGCTAAAAATGTCTCCCTCCTGCCATGCCATCACAACCCCAGAACACTGTCTAGCATAGGGTGCATCCCGGCAGTCTACAGTGTCAGGGAACTTGAACTGAAAGTGATTTCTGTTATTGGTAACAGTATAATACTTTTGTTAGTAGCTAGTTTTGCAATGGAAAAAAATAAAAGTTATTCATATACAATAGCAAAGCATATGCAGAAGAACGTGGAAACAGAGCAGCACAGTGGCATTTCGGCCCTCCACCAACAGAAAAAACCAATCGCAATTGGTGGGCTAGTAAAGAACTAAAAAAAATTACGAAGACTAAATGTGCAGACAGAAGACCGAATGCAAAATGGCCAAACCTGGAAGACAATGTTAGTGCTTAAAAAATAAGGTGTGTCTTACAGACTGTAGCATCTTATAGTCTGTAAAATATGATACCAATGTACGATGACCAAATACAAACACTGTTAAGTAAGACAGACAATATGCTGATGTTAAAATGCATGTTAACATCAACTAAACGGGGGGGAAGCTTATGGGGAAGGAAACAATTCCCTAAGTGGAGTACAACATGCTAACATATGAGAGGAAAGGAGGGAGGGGGGGGGGATGAGTTATTAAGTAGATATTTCTTATCTTATACAATACTGAAAATATTAAATACAGATTAAGAGCAAATTTTGACTTATTCTTAACAGAACTCAAAAAGTTACATTTTGTTATATATTGTGAATATTTGCCCAAAGAAATGAAGAAAAAGTATGTTTGAGATGTTGGTTGCCATTGTGGAACTGCACTTTTCTAATGGTTTTTGATGTGGGTGGAAGGCAACCACTTTGATAATAAAGAATGAAGATAAACCTTATAATCAAGTTGCAGTGAATAGGTCCCTGGTAGGCAGTCAATGACAAGTATTTATTGGAAGGTGAAATATATCTGTAGGTGTGTGCAGGAATGTTATTAGTAACAAGTGGCAAAATGGACAGCGAAGTAACATGAAAGCAGGGCTTATTATAAGATAATTTAATAGACCGTACATAAGTTATGACCTTGCAAGAAGCATACATAAAAAAGTTACAAAAAGATGGAGTCAGCAAACATATGTTTGGAAGAAACGGATGAGGTTATGTGCTATACAGAAAATTCGTCACTGGGATATATAAAGAAAAGGGCCAGAGGCTGTGCATCGTGTTAAATATTTCAGATGGGATGTACCTAACTTTATTTCAGTATTGGGGAGGAGGAGGATAGGTGAACCCAGGGAAGCCATGGTCTAATCCTTGGTCAGGTGAATCCATAGATAGAATGATATGAAACTATTGCAAAAAATAAATAATAATAATAAATAAAGTGATTGATAAATGGACACATACATTGAAAAATGAAAAGGTATTTACACAGTATCTACCCATAAAAGAAGCTGTAACAGCAACTTGTATATTGGTAGGAAACTGTAGAGTAACTGTCAATCTCATTGTCAAAGTGTTCTCCAAAACACGAGGGGTGGCCATTAGTAATACAACTTCTTTCTTTTTTTAAAATCAGGTTAGTTTTATTCAGTATTCCAATACATCATATTATTCCCCATTCTTTTGGCTACAAAACCCTATTTTTCCACACAATCTCCACGTAATACAATGGCCTTACACCACTTTACTAGTAGGGCTTCTATGGTTCCACCCTACTAGTTGATGTCAGAGCCATCTTGTTGCATCAATAACTTCTACATCATCCACATACTGCTTCCCATGGAGTGCGTCCTTCATTGGCCCAAACATATGGAAGTCAGAAAGCGTGAGATACGCACTGTAGGGTGGATGAGAAAATGAAGTTTTGTAAGCTCCTCTCAGGTGCATAGACTTTTGTGAGGCCTTTCATTGTCATGGAGAAGTTCATTTGCATTTTTGTGCCAACAAACACTCTGAACTCATTTCTTCAATTTCCTGTGGGTAGTACAATTCACTTCAGAGTTGATTGTTGCACCATGTGGGAGAACATTAAACAGAATAACCTCTTCAGAGTTCCAGAAGACCGTCACCATGATTTTACTAGCTGGGGGTGCAGCTTTGAACATTTTCTTCAGAGAAGAGATGGTATGATGTCACTCCATGGGTTGCCTTTTTGTTCCTAGTTCGAAGTGATGATCCCATGTTTCATTACTTGTGGTAATGTTCGACACAAACTTGTCATGGTCAGGCTCATAACACACAAGCGACTCTGCATGGATGGTCCTTCACTGCTCTTTATGTCATCTGTTAGGCGGGGAGGGGCTCAACAGGCACACGCCTTTGGGTATCCCAATTGGTGGACAAATGTATCAGCAGTATCAACAGAGACCTCCAGTTGTAGAGTGAGGTGTTTGATTGTGATTCATTGATCACCTGAAATGAGTGTGTCCTCATGTCCCGACACTATAGGTTGGCATGGAGGAGATTGGACAAGTTTGCACGACCACATTGTGAATACAACAGACGCTTCAACCAATGACTCCCTGTGCTTTTGATCACTGCCAGATCTCTGTAGACATTCTGCAAGCACCTATGAATATCTGTGATGCTCAGGTTCTCTGCCAAAAGAAACTCAATACAGCTCTCTGCTTGGAATGCACCTCTATTACAGACACCACTTTGAAGGCTACGTATAGTGCCACTACCTATCAGAACTCCATGGAACTATAGGGGCTGAAGGGGGAATATTCAATAACGTCTCAGAAAAAATTCCACCTTCTTTCACCCAAAACCAGAAAAAAAAGAAGAAGAAGAAGTGTGGAATTACTTATTGAATACCCCTCATAGTTTAAGGCTAATAGATTTATCTGGGCACTGAGGATTCTTTGCATTTACATTTACATACATGTTGGACCTACCAGTGATTTGAGATTTCAAACTATTGAGCGTAGTGTACATTAAAATATCAGTATGGAACTTCTTATGGTAAAGATGACCCAAAACATTATTTATCTCAATAAATTTGAGAAACTTTTGCTGTTGTTAACAATGAATTAAATACAAAGTAAATACAGTTACCTACAAGTAAGAGTACTGTAATAATGATATAGCCTGATCAAACAGCACAAATATTGCTCACGTTCTTGTCTATTAAATGGAAACAGTGTGTGTATAAAACAACTGCCTGACTGTACAATGGGAAATCCAATACAAATCGACCAATAAATGGAAAATCGGAAAGTCAGTTATTAGATTATAACATGTAATGAACAACAGTATGGTTCAACATACATACACCAGTATTTTGAATGAAGAGTGTGAAGTGTCAAATGAGGTGATTAAATACACACATTCTTACTTAAGCAAGCTAAATTATGTGATAAATATTTTTCTAAAATAAAAATACAAAATGGAGAGCTAAGCTGCACAAGTTTCAAAAAAGAAAGTGTATGTAAGAAATAATGAATTAAGGAATTCTTAAAAAAAGAGTAGTAAATGTGATGGTAACTTTTGTAATGTGTACAGATAAATCAGTAGAGAAGGCGTATGTGATAACTGTCAAGTTTATTCCCGGAAACCTAATATTCATTAATTACAAGATCTAAAGAAAAGAAATATGATTATACATGCTTTGGTTGCTTGAGGAAATAACAAGAGGTTTGGTCTCAAGCGACCTTAAGTGCGGCTGCTGCTGCTGCTGCTGATGATGATGATGATGATGACAATGATGATGATGATGATAATAATAATAATAATAATAATAATAATAATAATAATAATAATAATAATAATTGGATGAATGTTAAAACTTATCTGAAGAACAATTTTTAATGTTATGAGGTGTCTATAATCAGTCAAGCAAGATGGCTTACACAACACCTTTCATCTCAGTGCAGGCACCTGTGGTACAGCATGTCAATTCTGTGGAATACCATGTTCCACTTATAATGACTTAGATCAATGGAAGATGTTTGTGGAAACTGGAGGCATCATTTAGGCAATTGTTAAGTGTGGAACATCCCACTCTGCGTGCTCTGGTTTTCCATATGTGCATACTTGGTGTAAAAGGTGTCAGCTCAGAACATCACAAGGGTGCAACAGCGACTGAGGGTCTCCACATGCTGTGGAGGGCTGGGTTAGGCTTTGACATTGTGGGTTAGTGGAGAAAAGGGCACAGGTGATAATGTGAATGCTAGAATAGCTTATGATTATAGAAGGGAACTGTCGTTCTGTAATGTCAAATCACTACAGCAATACATGTTATGCTTTGTTTGCGTGAGATCTGTATCACCCACAATCGGAAATAAAATTGTGTAGAGGAAACATTGTGATTATAATACAGAAGAGTTATCGCAAAACTGATTACATCATTTTAGTAGACTGAGTAGACCATAGCTATCTTTCTGCATCCACTCACTGCAAAAAGTGAAGTCTCACGTCAAGGTCTATTGCATAGCATGTGCACTACAGCGAATAACTTCACAGAACAGTGCCCACATATCAATTGGGCGACAGATTGTGCACGAAATGGAACATACCAAAACCAATTCATTTGTAAACTTCAAGCTAACAGTTATAAACATGTGAATGCACGTGCATATAATTGGTCCAGTTTTGTAACTGTGCACACATGTCAATACAACCAATTGTTGAAGTCTCAGGAAACATTTTTCTGTGTCCAATTTTGTTTTCTTGTTATTAGTTGCCTGTGATGAGCATTGTTTGAGTGGTGGGAAAACAACTAAAACAGGATAAGAATGCAGACAAAATGTGAGGGGAGGGGATACTGACAATGTATTATAAGATAGTGATTTTGTATTTGACAAAGAATCAGAGGGACATAGCTGGAATATAGAGAATGCAGAAATTTAGCATAGAGAAGCTAGAACTTTCAAATATTTTTACTGGCACTGCAAAATCAGAAGATATAGGTTATAGTGGAGTTGAGATCAATGATGGTCAGAAACCTGCACTGACAGGAGTAAATAAATAAAACAGCTGACACCTGGTATAAAGAACTATCTGACATGCACATTATTTATATACTAAACATGAATATTTGCATATTATTCTACTAGCAAATCAGATTATTTTAAATTACTACTTACATATGGCATATGAACATTTGTAGTTAAAATGATCGACAATGCAGTGAATATATTTGAGAGAAATTATGAAGGACTGATGTGGCACGTGCAACTAAAAATCTACTAGTGTACACAAAAATGAAGATAGGAAGGAATGATGAGGTAATTAGAGGTGGAGTACAAGTTCAGATTAGGAAAGGGTGGGAAAGGAAATCAGCCATGCTCCTTTAAAAGGGACCATCCCGGCAATTGACCTAAAAGATTTAGGAAAAGATGGAGATATGAATCATTGTCCTCCAGAATGTGAGACCAGTGTATTAACCACTATGCCACCTCCCTCAGTAGTAAGTATATGAGAAATATTAGTCTTCTTGGAAATTTCATTTCAAACTGATAATATATTTTCAAACAATGGACCAATTACAAGATTGCTGAGCAAAAAATCTACTATTTGAAAATATAGGATATAATTACCTTATGATTACATTTTGTCAAAAATTCATAGCTTGGACATCTCAAACAGTGTGGTCAGTAGTACAAGGTACAATCTACACTAAACTACACTGCCTGACAACAAAAGCGAAGCATCCAGAATAGGAGCAGCAAATGAAATGAGACTTTGCAGGTTGACATGGTATGTGATATTTCAGTGATTACAAAATAGAGTCAAATGAGTAAAAAAATTGGCAGTATGAGCCCACTTATCAGTATGACACTGCCTGGACACACAAACTGCTTCAGTTGTGAAGGGGGCTGAAAAGTTGTATTACTCTCTTGAAATAAACTGGCCTTGGTATGCAATATACTGGCACTAGGACAGAGTTTACATCTAAGCTGGTCTCACATTTACCTCTATGTGACTGCTCTGCCATTCACACTTACGTGCCTTGCAGAGGATTCATTGAATCGACCTTCCGACTATTTCTCAATTGTTCCACTCTAGAAAGGAGTGCAGGGAAATTTACACTTAAATATTTATGACCAAGCATTCATTTCTATTATTTTGTTACGATGATCATTCCGCCCCATGGAGAGGGGCATCACAAAATATTTTCACAATTGGAGGAGGAAGTTGTGACTGAAATTTCCTGAGAAGATCTCACTGGAAGAAAAAAATACCTTTGTTTCAATGATTGCCACCCCAACTCGTGTATCATATCATTACTCCCTCTTCCCTGTTTCACGATAATACCTTTCTTTGAACTTCTTCAGTGTTCTCTGCCTATCCTATTACACTGCACAGCAGTACTCCAGAACAGGATGGACAAGCATAGTGAAGTCACTTTATTAGATTTGTTGCACTTCTAAGTGTTCTGCCAATGAAACACAGCCCATATTCCTCATGTGATCATCCCAATCCAAATTGTTCACAACTGTAATCCCTAAGTATTTAGTCAAATTGATGGGGGAGGGGGGCGATGCGCGTGCGTGCGTCGTTTCTCAGCGTCTGTTTATATCAGCATGGGCCGCAGTCCCCTTCGGACCGGAGCATTCTTGCCGAATTTTCCTAATTGCAGGATCCCAAGCTGTACTGAGACGGTAACCACTGTCTCAATTAATTGAATTTTCATGCAGATGAATCTCAACCACTTCTTTTATCACCGAATCCCAAAATCTGCTGGTGTTGCATAACTTCTATGTTTCTTCAAATTCAATGGTATGCTTTTTGTTGATGCTGTGTTCCGCCACTGCGGACTTGTCAACCTGTCCAAGATGCACATTTCTTATATGTTCCGTATGGTGCTGTATAATGCAACATTGCGTCTGCCCTATGTATTGCATTCCACATTTGCGTCCAATTCTATAAACACCAGCTGTCATTAGTTCTACTGGGTCTTTGGTCGATCCGAGAATATCCTTGATTTTCTTTGCTGCGTGAAAGACGGTCTTCAGTTGGTGCTTCTTACGGATTCTTGCGATCTTCACCATTGGTGGTCCCGCATACGACAGGAACGCACAACCTCTTGTGTCGTCCTCTTCGGGTCTCTCTCCTCCTCTCTTCTTATTGTTCCTCAAAGTGCTTCCTATTAGTTTCTCACTGTAGCCGTTTCTTCTGAAGGTTTCCTTTAGATGTTGTAATTCACTCAGTAAGTTGTTCTTGTCGCAAATCGACCTCGCCCTGTGTACCATGGTGTTAAGTACAGAGCTGCGTTACGCTGGATGGTGACAGCTCCTAGCGTTGAGATTTAGGTCCGTATGTGTTTCCTTCCTATATACCCAATGTCCCAGAGTACCTTCTGCATTTCTAGTAACCAGGATGTCCAGGCTTCCATTTTCCTCTATCTCCATGGTAAATTTGAAGGATATGCAATCCACTGACACATTGCGACTAGAAGACGATGCCACTCGGCTGATAACCCATGAAGATTTCATAGCTGAAATATACTGAGAAAGCCTGCAATCACATATAGCCTTTAGATTTGTGTGATTTATTGTGTAACTGAAATCTAACGAACTCCTTTTAGTACTCATGTGTATGACCTCATACTTTTCAATATTTAGTCATCTGTCACTTCACACAATATAGGTATCTTGTCTGAATCCTTGCCTGAACAATTTAGCAATTGGTTTTGATCATCTGGATCTTCACTATATGATAAAAGAGAACACCATCTGCAGAAAGACCAAGAGGTCTGCTCAGGTTGCTTTCTAGATCATTTGCATAGATTAGGAACAGCAGAGTGCATATAACACTTCCCTGGAAAATTCCAAATATCACTTCTGTTTTAACCGATGATTTTCCATGAATTACTACAAACTGTGACTTTTGTGACAAGAAATCAGAAATCCAGTCGCGCAACTGAGACAATACTCCACAGGCACACAGTACAATTTGTAGCTGCTTGTTAGGAATGTTATCAAACACTTTCTGGAACTATAGAAAGCTGGGATCAGTTTCAGATCCTCTGTCAATAGTATTCTTACCTCGCATATAGAGAGCTGGTTGTAGTTCACAAAAATGATTTTTCTGAATCTGTGTCAGTGTGCAGTTTTATTCTAGGTAATTCATAACACATGACGAAAGAGAAATTCTTTCATCAGCTGCAATCTGGTACGGAAATAAATCCAATGGTGACAAGTGAAAATTTGTGCTGAACCAGGACTTGATCCCAGATGTCCAACTTATCGTGAGCAGTTATCTTGATCAGTTTGACTACGCAAGCACTCTTTCCATCCAATCCAAATTCCCATATATTGCACACTACATACATAGTGTCCTCTGCCTATTATTTTCATTGATTGCAGCTTCACCTGATTCCTACAAGAGCTCAAATGAAGAGGGTAACTGCACTGAAGCTATCACTATTTGCTGTCAAGGCAATTCAAATGTATGGTGTCTGTTCTTTCAGACATGTCTGAAATCGTAATGTTTGAACACAGTACTTGTGCCAAAATGCTACTGTGGATTGACATCAGTGATGAAGGTACGCAACTCAGCAGATTACTCCTTTTTCCTTTCTTGAATACTGGTATGACCTGTGCTACTGTCCAGTCTTCATGTACAGATCTTCTATTGAGCAAATGTATGACTGCTAAATATGGAGGCATTACACTCAGAAAGGAATCTAATTGGTGTACAATCTTGACCAGAAAGCTTGCCACTGTTATGGGATTTAAGTTGCTTCACAGCACCGAGGACCTCTGCTAAGACACTCATGTTGGCAGATATTCAGTTCAAATTCTGGAGTATTTACTTCAACCTCTTTGATGATTGAATTTCATGAACTGTGTTTAGTTACTCTGCTTTAGTGGCACTGTCATCAATAACATTATCCTGCTATCACGCAGTGTAGATACGGACTGCATCTTGCCACTGATGTACTTTACACACGACCAGAATCTCTCTGGATTTTCTGCGTAATTTCAAGACATAGTTTCACTGTGGAAATATTAAAAGCAATTCACATTGAAGTCCACACTTATTTTGAGCTTCTGTAAAACATTGCTAATCACTTATTAATTTATTTGGTACATCTCTCTCAATTTCTTTGAATTTAAGTCTCATCAGGTCTGCACTTACATAATTTGGAAGAAGTGGAGTCTCTCTTAGGAAGGCATCTAGCCAAATTTTATCTGGTTCTGCATGTTCTATTGGGGACAGCTCTGTGGAGATTTCTGACCGTGGGAGTACCCGAGCGTTATTCAGACAGTTCATACAGACACACACTAAGCATTGACAGGCAATGGTCTGTTGAAAAACCGATGCAACACTGTCACATAAGCAGTAAGATATAAGAATACAGGATGTCTGTGAGGTACCACTCTGCCATCTGAATTCCTTCAATCACTACCAGCCTTGACCTGAAGGCACACCCAATGGCTCCTCAAACAATAACAGAAGTAACATTGCTGTGCCTCTCCAAAATATAGGAAGAATGGGACCACCATTGAGGTCGTTACTTGCCAACAACAGTCTTTCAGCATAGTGCACAATCTTGATTCATTGCTGAACACAATGTGATGCCATTCATCAGCAGCCCATGCTTCCTGGTAATGGCAGCAATCCAAACGCACTGTGCTGTTAACACTAGCCTACAAAAGGTACACTCGTTCCCTTGACAGGCTGCTGCTAAATCTCCAAACAATTACATGGGATGACACAATGCTGCATGGAGAACATAATTTGCTCTTGGATGGCAACTGCACATGTGAAAGTATTACAATGTGCTTGGTACACAATGTGATGATACTCCCCTGTGGTGGTCAGATGTGGTTGACCAGCACCTTGGCAAGAGTATTCATGCCGCCCCCCCCCCCCCCCCCCCCATGTTCCCATGAAGTCCTACATTGGGCCCCTGTCACATCTTGACGACCCTCAAATCTGGATACTATACCATGTAGAGACATTCAATGAGGCCCCCTTTCAAAATCTGGCAAGTGTTGATAATTCTGTCTCTCACAATATATCTCTGGATCCTTCACTGTAATCTCTCAACATCTGACACCATTCACACCCCATATATACCCTACCAGACCAGGTGACAACACTAATGCACTCTGGTGGCCATTTTGTCACACACAATAGCAATTCTAATCATTTATATACCTGCCAATTTATGCAAGAGTATGGAGCTGTACTGACATCCACTCATGTTTTCTGATTGCTTCACTTCTTTTGTCAGGCATCGTATTTCAACAGTGTGTGCCAATTGTATTGGCTGAGAAGAGACCAATCTTTAGATGAATAATTATTTCTTTAGTGGTAATACATACAAAGCCAAAAGCATAAACAGGGCATCAATATATACAAGCTCAGTAATCCAGGTGCTTCTGTAATAAAATATGCTGTGTAGAAGGGGTGTTTGATGACATGGGGGCAGATGGGGAGTCATGCTGGAAGAGAAACCATACTCTGAAAACAAAATTTGTACACCACTTTAGAGGTTTTCAGTTCACTCTGGATTTATTGCTGCAACAGTGCACACAGAGTACATGAAAGGATAACATTTACAGATCAACAGCACAACTGGTTCTGAGGTACCAGATAGCTATGCTGAAACACCCACATTATTAACTGCACATCACGTTTCATGGGCAGTGTGTGGGCAAGCTTTATCCTATTGGAACAACACATCACCTTCGTGTTGCAAGAACAGCAAAAGAATTGGTCTAACAACATTCTGCACATACTGAGCACTTGTCAGCATCCAATACAGAAATATCAAAGGTGTATGATAGTTGTAGTTCATCACACCCCAGACCATAAGGCCTGGGGTGAGGTCAGTGCATCTAGGGTGAATCCACTCTATGAGACAGTGTTCACCAGGTCAACTTTGAACACACAAATGACCACCACCTGCATGCAGGTAGAATCTGCTTTCATCGCTAAAGACTATGGCGCTCCATTCCATTGTTCATGTGATACTCTAATGGCATCACTCGAGCCATGCAGGTCAATGCTGTGGCATGAGTGGAAGATGGGCTAGAGGTATGCATGCCCACAGTCCCACTGCTAATAACTGGTTCACAGCATTTCATTTCATGTAGACATGTCTGGGCTAGCAAGCCCTCTTATCTGTGCTGTGGTAGCTGTACGATCACACTGCGGATGTCCAGAAAATCCTCTATGGGTGTGAGAATGTTCACATGACCACTGATACCAGTATCATTGCACAACTAACACAGGACATCCAACTTGTGTGGCCATTCTCCCAAAGGACTATCCTGCCACTCTGAAGGGCACACTTTGATGCCTTTCAGACTCGCTTAGCTTGCTGTAAAGAGCACGAGTGCTCTCTGTATCATTGTTGCCTACTTGCTTCACACGTCTGCACACCACACAGCCATCTGGCTACGAGCATTCCCTATTAAAGGATTGACACAGATGGCACTCTGGCAGCTATACACTATGCTACCTGTTGGCTGATGACACTGAAACCAATACCAGTATATCTACCATCCCACATGTGGCATATGCCGCCACTGTATAAAAATTCTTTTTCCCAAATGTAACAACGTGTGTGTGTGTGTGTGTGTGAGTGTGTGTGTGCACCCCCCCCACTTTTTTTTTTATACACTTCACTATGTGAATGCATGAATTTGTCACATTTTGACAAACAATCTACAAAAGTGCACATTAAAAGTTTAAATCAACAGACCCCATCCGGTTAGAACAATAGCATACCTCAATTATTGAATTTGCAACTGACAATTAAAATAGAACTCGCAAATCTACATCAAGTAGATTACTCTCAAATTCCATGGTAGAGTATGGATGTGCTGCATTCTACATCCCACAAGCTGCCAAAATAATTGTGGACACTTTATTGTTTACTTAATCCAAATATCTTTCAACATGAAATCTTCAGTTCACATTACCACAGTGTAACTGCATTTATACTGTAAATTAATGAGTTTTGGAATCTGTCTAAGTCTAAACCACATTGCAAAGGCCAGTCTCTAACTTACTAATCAAAATTAACTTTATGGTACATACATACATGATTTAAGAGAATCTTTAACATATTTCATTGAACTTTAAATAGTACAACTGCCCAATTAACAAATGTAGAGTACAGAAGGTAACTGATCTACCTGCCAAAACATTTTTGTTTCAAGGAAAGCAAGAACAACTGTATGGTGGTAAGAATTCAAACCATTTTTTTTATTATTTTGTTAACTGTTGACAATGATTAACATTTTTGGTTTCAGCAACTGTTTGAGGGAACCAAATTTTGGAAAACAGAAAAGATGCATGTCTATGTTGAGTTGTCTAACGTGATCTAAGACCTATTCTTAAATAAGTTGCTAAGCACTTATAACGTTGATAAAAATTCCTTGCTTTCTTCACTAAAGAATCCAAGCATAGCACAAAGGTCCTTTTACTTTCTTTCAATCAAGTATATGACAGAAAGCATGCATGAAAATAGTTCTGCTCTCATAGAATGGAAAGGACTTCTCATTTCATAATAAACTCTCTCTTCCACCGTTGGAGGTCACTAGAGATTTTCTTGTAATGAATTACTCTTTCAATATTCTATTGTGATATACAGCTGTGTAGTCAGTCTGACAGTAAACCTCAACGTGCCTAGATATTTTCTTGAGGCACTGTCAAAACTGAAGCAGCTTTATCCTACCACATGCAAACTTTTGTGTAGGAGATTGTTCAAGGGAGTAATGGCAATACCTTCCACATTCAGCAGTTTAGAAATTTCCATGTCTCTCAACTGAGCAAAATGACAATCTAAGGCAGAGAAGCCGTGTCCAGAGATAAGAAACTTATGTTCTACAGCATCAAATGTTTCATTAGTGTAAAGATAAACACCCAAAAACAAATTCACTTAATTTTTAGTGACTGCACACATCTCACTCCACATACCAACTGTCACAATCTCCATGTTGTAAGAAGACAACTGGAGACTAACACATACTACCACGTTTTGGGTCTATACACGAGATGCTGCAGGTCTATAAATTTGGGGTCTATAAATGAGATGCTGCAGGTCTATACATTCCTGGTAGGGATCACTCCTGGCAGGGTGCTACCTATAAAACCAATTTTTATGGCCTTAAATGCTTGCTGTTGGTTTACTCATGATGAAGATGATGATGATGATGATGATGATGATGATGATGATGACAATGGGGATAGCTGTTGAAAGATCAAGAATTTTATTATAAATGATGCGGCTTGAGGATTTTAACAACTTTCTCCACTCCTCTGTGGGGCAATTCCAGTCCAGCTTTTGCAGTTTTGGCGAGTGATTTTTTCTCAAATTTTACATTTAGTCACTAATATTATACATATATCTAACTGCAGCCTTTGAAAGCAAAAGTCCAAAAAAGTACTTGCACAAAACAGTGTGGTAAAACTTGACTGTAATCTCAGTGTTGGGCTGTTTCATTGTGAAGGCTCGAAGCATACTGTTCACATTCATGTCTGGAGTTCAGTATTTTTTGGCTTACTACGCCCTGTTGTAACAGCTTTCTTCTCTAACCAAGACCTGTTGTAATAGCTTTCTTCTCTCACAATATTCCTGTCTTGAAGACACATCATATTTGAATGTTGAAATATCAGTTCACAACTGTGGTAATCTTTTTAATGCTTTATGGGAAATGTTTTTATACACCCTTTCAAATTTCCCTGTCGATTTAGGACAAAGCTTACAGTGTATTGACTGTGACTCTGATAATTATCCACTATGGCTACATCTTGCAATTGGCATAGTTAGCAGCAGTCTCCATCAAATAACTTCTCTGAAGGTTTTGGCCTCATTTAAAAAAAAATCTCCGAATGCTTCATCTTCATTCCCTCTAATTCTTTAGAACTATATTTGCACTTTACCTTAAACAAACAAACAGACAACAAATTACCAACATTTCATAAAGAAAATAACTTTTGTTCTTACAGGCTTATCTTTAAATAATGAACCACTACTTCCAAGATGTCTACAACAGTAAATTAACATGAAAGCTTCAAATGACACTTTAAAGACATGAAGGTAATAAAACTATTTAAATGTTGGCAAAAATAGTAATAGTAACTAATAATAATGACCATTAATGATGTTTGTTTTGCCATTTTTCTTTTGTTTACTTCAGCAGTGTAGAACTTCCACCAATCCTTATGCAGCAGCTACCTTTTTCACTTCTTCTTCCCATTTCATCCCACATTGAAAGCTTCAACATCCACTCACAAGGTGGCAGATATGTCATGGCACTTTGATCTCTTCAGTGTGCAGCTGTCTCTGGCCATAGCAGCAGCACCATTTGTTAATGTCACAAACCACTACAATGGACGAGTATCCTCTTTAATCGTACAGTTCTCCATTGGCATCAATGTGTACCTTACTATTGAGCAAAACATGCTAACTGCCCAATTTTGGAACTTTGATTTATTAGCTTCCTCACTCTACAAATATTTGTTTTAGAGGAGGAATCATCTTTCTTGGTATAAATTCAATACTGGAAAGTCCTGGATGAAACACAAATATGGAAGGAGCAAAGGTAACCACTCACTGTACAGCTGAGGCACTGGACAGTCAACAGGCAAATAAATGCAGATACCATTGCTAAGCTCTCAGTGTCCTACCTGACTTGGCACTACAAACAAGTAGCATGTGCAATTGTATGTGTCTGTTTTGTTAGGCTGTTAGCTCACAAAAAGAATATTGCCCGGAAGCTAAGGAACAAATAAGATTCAAAGCATTCCTGTCAGCTCCTCAATTATACAGTAAGTGGTTACCTTTAATCCCATTATTTCTTCACATACAACTTACCTTGTATGCAGATTCATACAACAACCACACTGGAAATATGATTTTCACTATGGATTCTGCTCCTAATTAATCATCCTGAGCAATATTTTAATAGCAGTTATTTCCCACTTTAGTAACAGTACTAACTATTTAGTACAAACAGCACATTTGCAGTATTTTGAAGAACAATGAGAAACATCAAAATCTGATGGATACTATATCAATTAAGGTACTGAAATTTCCTTGTAAAGACAGTCGGGTACTATTGAAATTCAGGTTCACAAATGCAAATGTTATTATCTTTTGCCTGTAATCTGCTTCAGAATACGCACCAATATAAACAAACCATTCGCACATGTTCAATGCATCCATCCTCTTATACAACAGTGCGAGTGGAGGAACCTGTTGAATACTGCTATCTCTGTGGAATTTTCAATTGAAAATACTTACTTGTCCCTCTCCATCTCTGGCATGAGATTTAACACAGTACATTGGGCAAACTGTGATCTACTGGTACTTCAATAAAATCAAACAATTTAAGTAAGTGCAGTAAATCCAAAAATGTTTATATTTTCATATTTCAGGACAAGTTCAGAATGCATTAGCATCTAATGTAAGTGCAAAATTTATTTTTACTACGTACACAGTAATAAAATATTGGAACTTCAATGTGTTTGAAAATAAAAAAATTTGCTTTGTCCACAAGTTATGCTATCAGTCTCATTAAATGCATAGAACCAACAATACGACAATTCTAAAAAAAAAATAATTAAAAGAAAATAATTTATTTTCACACATTAAACAGCTTTACACATCTCATTTCTCAAACTGCTGATTTAAAATATAATAAAGGTTTCTATATACAGTCACTTCAAACTCAAATAAATTAAGAAACTAAAATATGTTCAAAAAAATTCTGCAACAGAAACAGAAATATCGTCCAGTCTAAAATCACAGTTTTTGAAAAACATCATCAAATAAAGACCTCAAAAAGCAAATTAATTTGTGGTCCAACAAAACGCCCTTTGCTCCCAGTACTTTTAATTTCTGTTTTTTTTTAGTAAAATTATTAGCTTCCCTTTCTATGAAACCACTTCACCAAAAAATATCGTTTACCAATATCGGCATCAATGACTAAATAAAAATAAAGCAGAAGTCTTCAAAAAATAAAGAAAGCAACACAATGAAGATGTGTAATTGCCAAATACAACTTGATAATCAGAACTTTTAACATTGATTTTGTAACAAATCAATAATTTCTTTCAGTAGATGATACAAACTGTAGCATCACTGACAAGAAACTGAATACATTGATGGTATAAACAAATAACAACACACACATCATGCATTAAAATTTTCATGACATTATGGAACTGGCAGTCTAATGAAGGTTCCTGATTTCCAAACAAATTGGTAACACATCAGAACCTGGAATTTTGTACACTGATGAATGCACGAAGTGTTCAACATCGATGTCAACGTTCAAAAATATTGCTCCATAAAATTTATTTAACTTCATCTTGGTACATTTTCTAAGTCTTCTTGCCTTTGCCTCACATCTGGTACCCTTAACGTACGATCTTCTTCGATGTCATTTATTCTTGCTTGCAGCTGTGCAGCTACACCATTGGCAACCTCTGGAACATTTTGTGGATCCTGTGGAGCAGCATTGTCCTCAATGCCTCGTGCATCAGTCCCATCTTTGGGTGTGTCTACCTGATAAAGGATATTGTGACAGAGGGGGCACCTGTCTTGCACATACAACCATTTCCTCAGGCATACACCATGAAAAAAGTGATTGCAATGTGTAATTTTTGCACTTTTCATCTCTTGATAACAAATGGCACAGACATCATTTAACTCAACCAGCTGTTCTGGTGTGGCCTCAAGAAGTGAATTTATTTTATTTACTGCAGTGCGTCTTTTCTTGAACACGCTCCAGCCAGCTCGAGCTTCACACCAAATGTTGAAATACGCATGGACACACATCATTATGGCACGTATTGCACCACCAGATTCAAAAAACAAAATCCATGCTCCATTGAAAAACAGGAATATGCCAAAGCAGAATTCTACTGCATTTCCTGAAGCTCTAATATAATATACATAATCATCCAACTTCTCCCAGAACGTACTGCGGTATGCATCAATTAAGAAGAGAGAGTATATCAGGAGTGATACAACCACTTTTACTATCACTTCTATACTAAATGCTGAGACTGCAAACAGCCAAGTGCTGGTAGCATGCTGAGACCAAAGGTAAGTAAGGAGAGAAATTGGGAAAAGTATGAGGAAAGCACAGACTAACAATGCCCTAACATGTCTGTGCAGTGACGGATTGTGGGAAGCACTTAGAGACATTAACAACGGATTGACAATATTGTGTATAAAATGTAATAGGGCTGTAAATAAAAGACAGAAATTGCGACAAAGCCGAACAAATCTTTTCTCTGGGTCCAAACCAGTAAGTCCAGTTTGTAGCGCCAGTATGTAAAACAATATTGCAGAGACAGTGCCAATACTTCGATCATCATCTTCCTCTATTAAGAGGACCCACTGAAAGAAACAACCAATATAGTGACAAATGTAAGAAACAACACTTGCCATTCCAAGAACAGCCATCAATGTCTCGCAACCACTTATTAGAAGGCTCTTTGCCATCCCAAATAGTGCTCCTATTGCTGTAAGACTGCTTCCATCTTCTGCCAAGTGATCCACAAGCAAGATGCTGGCATGTTCCCAAACTCTGAGAATCCAGAACGTGCGAAGCACCGTAGGGACATTCAAACGGGTCCATTCAGTTTCTACAAGTGCTGAGAGCCCGTAATTATTTATGAAAGTCCTTGTGTTTTGGTATCCACTGAAAATTGTCTGAACAACTGCCAAAGCACTGTACCACAACACAAATTTCACTATTGCTAATGGAAGCAAGGCTGCAAAAACAGGTGCATGGTGTAGTACTGATGGTGGTAGTACTGGTAGCACTGCAAGGACCGATGGTGCCATAAAACTCACAGGTATGAGTTTTTGCACCAAACTGTACCTTGGACCTAGGTGCACATAAGTAAAAACAAAGGCTAGGAGACACTGTATGAAATAATTCTGAACTACTGCAAACCCGCAACCATTTGGATCAAACAGTTTGGTCAAGTTCAGAGAAAGAATATCTTCTAGGATGCTAGTATCACTTTCATCCACCATTGATGTTATAACAGTCTTCATTGTACTAACATTTGTCCAGTATGAGACAAATACAATTCCAACAGACATCAGGTACATATAAACAATCATCAGATGCTTCGTTCGCAGCATAAATACGCACATTGCTGCTATGATACCTGGAAAGAAAAGAAGAAAAAAGAAAGGTAATTAAAAACATTGTACCCATCACATGTATAACAAGAAGTTACTAACATATTCAACATTGTTATGAATTTCCGGTCTTCTGAAAAGTGATAAAACCCCTCCAATGACATTGGTGGTGAGGACAGACAATTAAACAAGTTACTATACTGATACATACACTCCCAATGATACCGTATGGTGAATGGCTGAGAGTACGTACAAACAACATAGACTGGCCAGGTAAATTGCTACTGCAATAGCATGACAGCAAAATTTAACAAACTGCAACTAACTTACTAAATTTGTTGCACATCTAAAAAATCACATAAAAATAGAACTGAGATATAAGGATTAATGATTCATATTTACATTCTGTGTCATTTTACTCTAGTGTTCCTTATGCACATGAAGTGTGCACCCTGCAAACCATTTAACATTTGTTTGAAAATACAAAATGTTCTTAAAATGAACTTTATCTAAACAATATTGCATTGTATAATGGTGAATCTATTTTAAGAGTAGTGATGTAGCATAATCATGAGCTTCATAACACTGAATTTTAGTTGGTCAATATCATCCACATTATTTCAAACAGTGTTTGAAACAGACAATACCCAAAGTACCTGCCACCACACACTGGAAAGTAGGTGTCTGCGTTATTTTGTCCATAAAGCAACAATAATTTATGTTTTACATGTTTTTGTGATGATTAATTATAAGTTTGAATTATAAGTTTGTCTGACGACTACACTCCATAAAATGTGTGTATTGTAACAAAAAATACGTTTTGACACCATTCAACAGCCAACATAAATAGATTATTTCTTCTTTTGTTTTTTTAACTAAAAGATCTGCATTATCAAACATTTGAATATTATGATAGATAAACAAAAATATTAAAGTCATATAGTCTCTCCTGCTACATCCTGTCTCTTACCACCAAGTTGGTGAACCCTGAAAACCTGAGAAACCTTGTGAAGGATTGGGTACCCTACCCCAGCAGGAAATGAGTCAGGGAAGACAAGAGCAGAATAAATGCTCCTCTGAAAGAAAAGGGTTGAATGTAGGGCCCTTGTCTTTTTACCTACTTGATCCTCTGCTACCTTCGCTACTTCATCCCTCAAAGCTACCCATTGTTCTTCTACTGCATTTCTTTCCCCCATTCCTGTCAACGGTTCCCTTGTTGACTTAAAGATTGGAATTAGTTGCCCTCCAAGAGATAAGATGGAAGCTTGAAGGAGAAATACGGAAGCAAAATTTTACATTATATTACTCTGCGAGAGGTGATTGACAATGAAATGGTGTTGGGTTCATGGTAACAAAAATATGTGCAAATCTATCCTTCCTTTCATGTCATGTAATGACATAATATGCATCCTCATGTAATATCACATTCTACTATGGAAATAATTGTGACGTATACTGTGTTGTGTGTAAGAACTAAAGATGTTAGTCCTTGCATAAGAAAAGCAAACATTACCTTTGCATTATATCTGATTTTTATCATCTCTGTTGAATGTAATGTTAATGACTATGGTTTTGCTTTTACTAAGATCCAGATGTGTGGAATTTGTAATTGTGAATATTACGTATTACAACTCAATAGCAAGAGCAAAAGTTGTATTCGAGGAAGAAAGAAATGAGTGCTCATCTCTGATAAATAATTACATGAAGCTCAATGTGAATATTACTCTAGCCATTCTAATTACTACAGAAAGTTTCAAGTACATTGTGTCAACATGGAATTGGGGAGACGCTGGGGGATGTGCAAATACACATGGCGACTTTTCAGTGGACTCCAGAGCATGCAACAAGAAATCTGCCATAGTTTAACATATTACCACACGAGAAAACACACACACACACACACACACACACACACACACACACACACACACACACACACACACACACACAAGCTTAGTTTCATTGGACATTTCAGTACACTGTTTGAAAAATAAGAATACATGCTAATCTTTTCTATAAAACCATAAAATACAATAAAAATAAAAATATATCAGAATAAAAGGAAGATTCCACAATATGACTTTTGGAACATGTACGCTCCAACAGAAGGGTCAGACGAGGATCTGGTTCATAAGTTTTACATCAATTGCATGAGGTCTGTGAAAAGTTACCTGCACAAGGTTCAAGAATAGTCTTGGGGGATTACAATCCAAAGTTTCAAAAAGAACCAACTTTTAATGCCCATTTTGGTAAGGAGAGCTTGCATGAGGAACCAAGTGCTAGTGGGCTGAGAGCTGCCCAGTTTGCACCTGCCAATGACCTTAAAGCAATAAGCATGTTTCCCCACAAAAAATATTCACAAAGGGACCTGGAAAATTCAGAAACAAGTGATACAAATCAAACTGACCACATATTGGTATCCAAAAGGTGGGCAAGCAACATTAAAATGTGCGCACATTTCAGGGAGCAAACTCAGACTCTGACCACTACCATGGAGCTGCAAAAATGAAGTGAAAGACTGCTAAGGCATATAAAGGGAAAACTAGGGGAATTCTCAAATGGTAAGTAGACAAACTGGAAGACAGAGTTACAGTATTTGGATATCAGAATAAATTGGAACTGAAACTACAGTTAATGGAGCACAGTATTGACATAGATAAGGAATGGGAATGTATTAAGAATATCATAACTGTGGCAAAGGGCATAACAGATGAATCCACAATGACTAGAAATGAGGAGTGATATGAGGAGGGATGTAGACAAGTGGTGCAACAGAATAAAAAGCAAGACTAAAATGCCTGCAATGAAATACGAGAATTAACCAGGCAATGTATAATGAAAAGAGGGCAGAGACAGCAAGGGTATGCACAAGAAATAAAAAGAAGAGCCTAAAAAAGAAATGTAAAGACATGAAAGAGCATTGTAATAGGAATGAGGTTACCAAGTTTTGTAAGAAGTTAAAGAAGGAACACAAGGAGACAGACTTAAAATAATAGGATGCAAGGATAAAGATGGAAACCTGATAACAAAAGAGGCAAGTGATAACAGATGGAGAGATTATGTTAAAGAAATGCTGGATGGTGATCACACTGAAAAGGAAGCAACCGATATACCATACAGTAGAACCAAAAATAGAAGAGCTTGCTTTTGCAGAATTACAGAAGGTGGTGAATTGTAAAAAAAAAAAAAAAATCACAAATCTCCATGAAATGACACAATAATTGCCGAGCTGTTAAAGAGAGGAGACATTACTTTACACAAACAGATACATAAACTTATCTGTTTAATCTGAAATTAAGGAAGAACTCCAGAAGAATGGACTATAGGTGTAATCGGACCCATACATAATAAAGGCTACAAGGCATGTTACTGCAGAGGGATCATTCTGTTGATCGTGGCATACAGGGTTTTATCTGGAATCCTATACAATAGTTTAGTCTCATATACGGAAGATATATTGCACGATTATCAGTGTGGCTTTAGGCCTAATAGATCAACTGTGGACCAAATATTTGTTCTGAGGCAAATACAAGAAAAAGTGTATCAAAATAATTGAAAATTCTACAATATCTACACAGACATTAAGCAGGTTTTTAATAGTCTAAACAGAGAAGAGATGTTAGAAGATACCAGACTGTTTATATACCATCCAAATATAATTCTGTTATTAACGCAACCTTGGCTGGTTCACAGGCAAGGTTGAGTGGGTGTGGAATTAAGTGATTGTTTCAATAGCAATAATGGTTTTAGGCAGGATGATGTTCTTCCCACAGTGTTTTTCAATTTGACCTTAGAAGCGATTGTATGAAAAATGCAAATATCTGCACAAATAGGTATAAGAACCACACAAATTGGCTGCATATGCTGATGACATTGCAGTTGCTAGTTGATGAAGAATGTCACTGGAAAGAGTAGTGGTGGAACTGAAAGAAGCTGCACAGCATAGGGAACTGGAAATTAATCAAATCTGAAACTAAATATACGAAATTCCATAGAACAGGGGAGAAGGGGGGGGGGGGGGGGGGGGAATAACTTGGATAACTTGCCAGCATAAGGTTTTAATTTTCACATGCGGAGGATTTTGAATACCTATGGACTAATATTCCCAAAGTAAATTCTATGTCCACTGAAATAAAAGCCCGCATTTTAAGTGGTAATAGGAGTTGTTATACATTTAAAAAGCTAATGACAATGAGTATGATAAACAGAGGACAAACTGACAGCTACAAATGGTTATATGTAGGTTATGATTAAGCCAGTGGTTACATATGGACGTGAAACATGGACCCTAACCAGCACTGATGAACAACAACTCAGAGTATCTGAATGAAAAATACTATGGAAAATTTATAGAGGGATCCAAAATAATGATGGTACCTGGAAAGCAAGACCAATTATGAGTTGGACCATCTCGTACAAAGAACTGATATTGTCGCAGAAGCATTCCACATTCAAGACATCTTGGAGCTGTGTAAAACAGTGGATCCTAGAATGAAGGAGGAAGATAAAGTTGCACATCTTATGAAGCTTCCCAACATGCTGATCAAGGTCTCCATCACCGTTAGAAGCTCCAGTCGATCACCTAGCCGCCACAGCCTGGGAAACTAAAGGGTGCGACCTTCCTTGGAGATGAGACTGCCGAAGAGATCACTACAAAAATGACAGGGAACTACGTTGATATCCTCATGGATGGCCGACCAGCCCAAGCTTTTGTGGACTCCGGAACAACATACTCAGTCATTTTGGAGAAGTACCATCGCCAGTTGCAGAAAACTATTCGTCGACAACAAAACATCTCTGCTATCGGTGGATAATGGTAAATATATAAAACCTACAGGAAGATGTGTCATTCATGTGGGTAGAAGTGGCCATACACAGCCCTTAGAATTCATCGTCTTACAAGAGTGTAGTCATGATGTCATTCTCGGATGGGACTTTTTGAAAGCTTCTCAGGCAATTATAGATTGCGGTCACTCTAAGATTATGCTAGATGAGATGAGATACTGTGGACAAGAAGATGCACATCTGAGTGTGTGGAGACTATGTGCGCTGGATGAAGTGATCATTCCTGCAGTCAGAGCTAGAAAGGTAAATGTCATGTGTCATGCCATGCATCAACCCACATAGTGGAATGTAAGAGAAGCACACCACTGAAGAATAACTTGGTCATCCCAGCCTCTGTCATCTTGTTTAAGAATGGATTCGGTGAATTGTGGATAGTTAACTGTTGCCAAGAACCACAGATCCTTCCAAGACGCATGTGCGTAGCAAATCCTGAGCCGTGAACTGTCGAACAGTTGGCGTCATAGAAACCTCCCATGCCGAGTCTGTGAGCGAAATTGGTGCTATCACTATGACACAAGATCTCTTAGCTCAACTATCACCAGATCTCACTAAGGAACAACAGAAGAAGCTACTTGCCATTCTTCAAAAGTTATTTGAATGCTTCAATCGACAAGAGAAGAGCAAATTAGACAAATCAACAGTGAAGCACCAGGTTAGCACTGGAGACGATCAACCAATAAGCCAGAGAGCATACTGTGTGTCAGCAACGGAATGTCGAATAATTTGTGACGAGGTAGAGAAAATGATGAAGAATGACATCATTCAGCCTTCGCAGAGCCCATGGTCGTCACCAGTGGTTCTCGTCAGATAGAAGAATGGCAGTTGGTGCTTTTGTGTTGATTAACGGAAGCTTAATAACATAACTAAAAAGGACGTTTACTCCCTTCCATGAACTGATGATACACTAGATTGTCTAAAGGGGGCTAAGTCTTTCTCAACCATGAACATGTACTCAGGATACTGGCAAATCGAAGTACATGAGTTTGATCATGAGAAAACTGCCTTCATCACCCCAGAGAGCCTGTATGAGTTTAAGGTAATGCCGTTTGGTTTATGTTATGCACCAGCAACTTTTGAACAGATTATGGATAATCTTCTAAGTCACCTGAAGTGGACGATGTGTCTTTGTTATTTATATGACATTATAGTGTTCTCAGACACATTTGATGAACACACAAAAAGACTGAGGACCATTCTTAAGTGTCTCCAACAAGCTGGACTGAAACTTAATCTAAGAAAGTGTCTCTTTGGAGCAAAAGAAATCAAAATACTTGGACACCTTTTGCCAAATGAAGGTGTGCAGCCAGAACCAGAAAAGGTGAGATCTATAGCGAAATTTCCTAGTGCTAAAAGTTTGATCAAAAACTTTAGTATCGAAGCCAGGCCACTCTAAGAGTTGTTAAAAGTAGATACTAAATTTGCTCAACAAGATTCTTTCAATGTGCTGCGAAAAGCTCTGATGACTGACCCTGTACTTGGTCTGTATGATGAGAGAGCACCTACAGAACTACACACAGATGCCAGTTGGTATGGGATCAGTGCTGTTTTGGTGCAAATTTTGGATGGAAAAGAGAAGGTTATAGCCTATGCTTCTAGGACACTTACAAGAGCCGAGAGAAACTACTCAACTACATAAAGATAATGTCTTACTGTGATCTGGGCCATGTGCAAATTTCAACAATATCTCTATGGAAGCCCATTCATAGTTGTTACAGACCATCATTCTTTGTTGTTTTACAGGTCTTAAGGATCCAACAGGACAACTCACCAGGTGGGCACTACATCTTCAAGAGTATGACAATACCATAGTGTACAAAAGTGGAAGAAAACACCAAGATGCTGACTGTTTCTCAAGAAACCCGGTGCAAGACCATCAAGACTTTGATGACGATAGCGACTGTCTCGCTGCACTCCAGGATCTCTCAGCTGAGCACAAGAAGAATGTCAAGATATCTCAAATTATGCTTGCCTTAAATCAGTCAGAGGATGTGAAAGGACAATTTAAGGTAGTTAATGGATTACTTTGCAAGAAAAACTTTGACCTGTTTGGAAAGAGATGGTCACCAATGATTCCTTAACACATGCACTTAGATGTTCTAGAAATTCCATGATGCATGTGTGGCCAGACATTTAGGATTTATTAAGACATATGACAGGATCCGCAGGAGATTCTTCTGGCCAGGTTTATTGAGGAGGGTCCATCACTATGTATCGCACTGTCAAGAATGCGAGAGGAAAAAGGCAGTTCCTCAGAAACCACCTGGCCAACTTGTACCAATTCCACTAGATGAAACACCTTTCCGGCATGCTGGGACTGACCTCCTCGGATGATTTTCAACGTCTGCTAGTGGCAATAGATGATTATTGTTTGCACTGATTATCTGACATGCTGTGCCATAACAAAAGCTGTGAAAACAGCTGATGCATTTGAGGTAGTCAAATTCATCGTGGAAGACATTGTATTAAAACATGGTGCCCCAAGGTCGTTAATTACAGATCGAGGGAAAGTTTTTCAATTGAATCTTGTGACAGAGATAAACCGTCAGTGCAACATTACTCATCACATGATGACTGCCTACCATCTGCAAACTAACGGATTTAATGAACACCTTAATAAGACCTTGGCCAACATGCTATCAATGTTGAGCAGAGCAACTGGGATGAAGTGCTATCTTTCATGATGTTTGACTACAACACCGCCAAACAAGACACCACACGATTTATGTCATTTTTCCTGGTGCATGGGTGTGAGGTGACTACGGCGATGGACACTGTGTTCCCGTTACATACTGATAACGTAGACGATGACATCGCCCAGGTGTTAACCAGAACTGAGGAAGCTCGGCAGTTAGCTTGACTCCACACGCTGTAGGCTCAAGAAAACAATCGCCGAAGGTATGACACGAGCCGCCACCGTTGTCTACCATCCTGGTGACCTTGTCTGGATCTCCACTCCTGTAGGGAAGGTTGGTCTCTCTGAGAAGCTCCTCAGGCACTACTTTGGACCTTATAAGGTCGTAACACAGTTGTCCAATATTACTTATGAAGTTGAAGATTATGACCCCGACACAAGACAACGAAAGATAAGAGATACAGTCCACGTGCTGCAAATGAAGCCCTATAAGCATCCTGCAACCCAGGGTAAATACGGAGTTCCAGTGACAGGCGACAAGCAGAAAGGTGATGAAGAGCATAGTGGCAAAGGAGGTTCTAATAAGATCACCGCCAGGGCAAATATCAGTCATCGGGAGTTGGAGTATGCACGACTGATGACTCGTTCCCGGACTAGGAGGATGCAACACCGCGACACTGTTCTCTTAAGGAGGGAGCAATGTCGCAGAAACAGCTGAGTAACAAAGTCACCGTGGTGTAGTGGGTATTATACTAGACTGTTGCATGGAGGGCCAGGAGTTCAAAACTCACCCAAACTTTAAAATTTTAATTTCTATATTCGGTTCAAGTACATTCTATAAGTATCCACAAATGTCAAGAATCATTGTACTGGTATGTACTGTAACTGTATATATACCATATGTGTTCTGGCCAAAGGCAGTTTGCTCCGCGCTCTTGTATGTGCAAGTGCTGAATAAACCTCCGTTAAGTGAAGTTAGTGTTTGCCATTCATGTAATTACACCTTCTTCTAAATGACAATATCATAAAGCTAATTAAAAGTAAAAGAATAGCCTGGCTGGGACATGTCCCGAGGCTAGAGGACACAAGAACTACAAAGTAAGTCTTTCAATGGAAACCAACAGGAAGAAGATTAAAAGGAAGACTATTTAAGCAGTGGTTAGACAATGTGGAAGAAAACCTCAAAGCCCAAGCAATCAGAGTATGGAGAAGGAACACAAATGACAGAACAAAGTGGAAGGAAATTGTTAAGGAGGCAAAGGTTGTGAAGCCACAATAATAATAATAATAATAATAACAATAACAATAACAATAATAATAATAATAATAATAAATCCCGTGGAGGCCCGGGAAAAGAATAGGCCTCCGGTATGTTCTGCCAGTCTTAAAAGGCGACGAAAAGAACAAACCACTAATAGGGCTAACCCCCCTTTTAGTGTGATTAGTTGGTTCAGGACAGAACTAATGAAGCCTCGGACAAGCGCCGTCATGGTCGGGGACGACGCTTGAACCCTATGTCCGCCCACAATGGTAACGACACTGCTAGCCAACTGGAAAATGATTTAAATCCAAATAGAGGTGTTTTGCAGGATATGCTTCCTGCAACCACCCTAGAAGGAAAACAAAGACAGAGGATGAGATGGTCAGATGAAGTTAATCGACACCTCATGTTCTGTTATTACCAAGCAACAAACCTAGGAACCAACACAACTGGATACAGATCACAATTATACACAACATTTATTACCAGATACCCAGAATTAAAATTTTTAACAGAACAACGACTAGCTGATCAGATCCGTGTAATAATCAGAAACAACAGGATACCCCAGTCAGAATTAGAAAACATCAAACAACAAGTACAACAAATACTGGAACAAAATAATGTGCAATCAGAAGAAGAAGAAAATACAGTAATGGACTCAAACATCCCAGAGCAAACAAACAAAGAACAACACGCACCAATTAAACAATCAGAGGAAAACGAAATCTTAAGGCAGCCACCAGAACAAGCACAAATAGAACACAAAGTGACACAGATATTAGATATAGAAGAAAAATTTCAGCTAACATATATAGAATACAAAGACACAAATACAGACATTAGACCATTCTTGCATAGACCACCAAATAACCCACAAGTCGAAACAACAATAAAAACTATCAACACAATCATACACAACAAAATAAATGAAAACACAACTATGGAAGAGTTACAACTACTGGTATATATAGGAGCACTCACTACACTAAATATACACACTAGGCAGAGATCAGAACCAACCAACACACAGAAGAAACCCACAAAACCAGCATGGCAACACAGGCTACAGATCAAAATAGAAAAACTGAGAAAAGACATCGGACAGCTAACACAATTTATAAGAAATGAAATCTCGGAAAAAAAACGAAAAAGGTTAGGTAAAATCTCACAACAAGAAGCGACAGAGCAATTAGACGAAAAGAAGCAGAAATTACAAGCATTCGCCACACGACTCAGAAGATACAAAAAAAGTGAAAATAGAAGGAAACAAAACCAAACATTCAACACAAACCAAAAGAAATTTTACCAGACAACAGATAACACACACATTGAAATAAACAATCCACCAAACATAACAGACATGGAACACTTCTGGAGCAACATATGGTCAAACCCGGTACAACATAACAGGCATGCACGGTGGATACAAGCAGAAACAGACACATACAAGATGATACCACAAATGCCTGTAGTGACAATTTTGCAACATGAAGTCACCCAAGCAATTAATTCTACTCTCAATTGGAAAACCCCTGGAAATGATAAAATAGCAAATTTCTGGTTAAAGAAGTTCACCTCAACACATTCACATCTAACTAAATTATTTAACAGAGGGAAACATTCCACGTGGGAAAAATATATCTAAAAAGAAAGATGATGAAACTTACCAAACAAAAGCGCTGGCAGGTCGATAGACACACAAACAAACACAAACATACACACAAAATTCTAGCTTTCGCAACCAATGGTTGCCTCGTCAGGAAAGAGGGAAGGAGAAGGAAAGACAAAAGGATATGGGTTTTAAGGGATTGGAATGACTCCTTACCCTCTCCCTTAAAACCCATATCCTTTTGTCTTTCCTTCTCCTTCCCTCTTTCCTGACGAGGCAACCATTGGTTGCGAAAGCTAGAATTTTGTGTGTATGTTTGTGTGTCTATCGACCTGCCAGCGCTTTTGTTTGGTAAGTTTCATCACCTTTCTTTTTAGATATAAATTATTTAACAGTTACATTGCAGACCCATACACATTCCCTGATACACTTACACATGGAATAACTTATCTGAAACCTAAAGATCAAGCAGACACAGCGAACCCAGCTAAATATCGCCCCATAACATGCCTACCAACAATATACAAAATATTAACTTCAGTCATTAAACAGAAACTAGTGACACATACAACACAGAACAAAATTATAAATGAAGAACAAAAAGGCTGTTGCAAAGGAGCACGAGGATGTAAAGAGCAACTGATAATAGATGCAGATGTGACATATCAAGCTAAAACTAAACAAAGGTCGCTACACTACGCATACATCGATTACCAAAAAGCTTTTGATAGTGTACCCCACTCATGGTTACTACAAATATTGGAAATATATAAAGTAGATCCTAAATTGATACAGTTCCTAAACATAGTAATGAAAAACTGGAAAACCACACTTAATATCCAAACAAATTCAAATAATATCACATCACAGCCAATACAGATTAAGCGTGGAATATACCAAGGAGATTCATTAAGTCGTTTCTGGTTCTGCCTTGCTCTGAACCCACTATCCAACATGCTAAATAATACAAATTATGGTTACAATATTACTGGAACATACCCACACAAAATCACACATTTGCTATACATGGATGATCTAAAACTACTGGCAGCAACAAATCAACAACTCAACCAATTACTAAAGATAATAGAAGTATTTAGCAATGATATAAATATGGCTTTTGGAACAGACAAATGTAAGAAAAATAGCACAGTCAAGGGAAAACACACTAAACAAGAAGATTACATATTGGATAACCACAGCGACTGCATAGAAGCGATGGAAAAAACAGATGCCTATAAATATCTAGGATACAGACAAAAAATAAGAATAGATGATAGAAATATTAAGGAAGAGCTAAAAGAAAAATATAGACAAAGACTAACAAAAATACTGAAAACAGAATTGACAGCAAGAAACAAGACAAAAGCTATAAATACCTATGCTATACCAATATTGACCTACTCATTTGGAGTAGTGAAATGGAGTAACACAGACCTAGAAACACTCAATACACTTACACGATCACAATGCCACAAATATAGAATACATCACATACATTCAGCAACAGAAAGATTCACATTAAGCAGAAAGGAAGGAGGAAGGGGATTTATCGACATAAAAAACCTACATTATGGACAGGTAGACAATTTAAGAAAATTCTTTCTAGAATGAGCAGAAACTAGCAAAATACACAAAGCAATCACCCACATAAATACATCGGCTACACCACTACAATTTCATAACCACCTCTACAACGCTTTAGATCACGTAACATCAACAGATACAAAGAAAGTAAATTGGAAAAAGAAAACACTACATGGCAAGCACCCGTATCATCTAACACAGCCACACATCGATCAAGACGCATCCAACACATGGCTAAGAAGAGGCAATATATACAGTGAGACAGAAGGATTCATGATTGCAATACAGGATCAAACAATAAACACCAGATATTACAGCAAGCATATTATTAAAGATCCCAATACCACAACAGATAAATGCAGACTTTGCAAACAACAAATAGAAACAGTAGATCACATCACAAGCGGATGTACAATACTAGCAAATACAGAATACCCCAGAAGACATGACAACGTCGCAAAAATAATACATCAACAGCTTGCCTTACAACATAAACTTTTAAAACAACACGTTCCTACATACAAGTATACACCACAAAATGTACTGGAGAATGATGAATACAAATTATACTGGAACAGAACCATTATAACAGATAAAACAACGCCACATAACAAACCTGACATCATACTCACCAATAAAAAGAAGAAATTAACACAACTAATTGAAATATCCATACCCAATACAGCAAATATACAGAAGAAAACAGGAGAAAAAATTGAAAAATACATCCAACTGGCTGAGGAAGTCAAGGACATGTGGCATCAGGATAAAGTTGACATTATACCAATTATACTTTCAACTACAGGAGTCATACCACGCAATATCCACCAGTACATCAATGCAATACAGCTACATCCAAACTTATATACACAACTTCAGAAATCCATAATTATTGATACATGTTCAATTACCCGAAAGTTCCTAAACGCAATGTAACATATACCGTACAGTTAAAAGGAAGTGACGCTTGATCAAGGTCCGCGTCACTTTCATTCCGAACCAGACCTAAGGTCTGAGAAAGGAAAGATAATAATAATAATTCCCGTGGAGGCCCGGGAAAAGAATAGGCCTTCGGTATGTTCTGCCAGTCGTAACAGGCGACGAAAAGAACCAACCACTAATAGGGCTAACCCCCCTTTTAGTGTGATTAGTTGGTTCAGGACAGAACTAATGAAGCCTCGGACAAGCGCCGTCATGGTCGGGGACGACGCTTGAACCCTATGCCCGTCCACAATGGTAACGACACTGCTAGCCACACGGAAAATGATTTAAATCCAAATAGAGGTGTTTTGCAGGATATGCTTCCTGCAGCCACCCTAGAAGGAAAACAAAGACAGAGGATGAGATGGTCGGATGAAGTTAACCGACACCTCATGTTCTGTTATTACCCAGCAACAAACTTAGGAACCAACACAACTGCATACAGATCACAAGTATACACAACATTTATTACCAGATACCCAGAATTAAAATTTTTAACAGAACAACAACTAGCTGATCAGATCCGTGTAATAATCAGAAACAACAGGATACCCCAGTCAGAATTAGAAAACATCAAACAACAAGTACAACAAATACTGGAACAAAATAATGTGCAATCAGAAGAAGAAGAAAATACAGTAATGGACTCAAACATCCCAGAGCAAACAAACAAAGAACAACACGCACCAATTAAACAATCAGAGGAAAACGAAATCTTAAGGCAGCCACCAGAACAAGCACAAATAGAACATGAAGTGACACGCATGTTAGATATAGAAGAAAAATTACAGCTAACATATACAGAATACAAAGACACAAATACAGACATTAGACCATTCTTGCATAGACCAACAAATAACCCACAAGTCGAAACAATAACAACTATCAACACAATCATACACAACAAAATAAATGAAAACACAACTATGGAAGAGTTACAACTACTGGTTTATATAGGAGCACTCACTACACTAAATATACACACTAGGCAGAGATCAGAACAAACCAACACACAGAAGAAACTCACAAAACCAACATGGCAACACAGGCTACAGATCAGAATAGCAAAAATGAGAAAAGACATCAGACAGCTAACAATTTATAAGAAATATCAGACAAAAAACGAAAAAGGTTAGGTAAAATCTCACAACAAGAAGCGATAGAGCAATTAGATGAAAAGAAGCAGAAATTACAAGCATTGGCCAAATGACTTAGAAGATACAAAAAAAGTGAAAATCGAAGGAAACAAAACCAAACATTCAACACAAACCAAAAGAAATTTTATCAGACAATAGATAACACACACATTAAAATAGACAACCCACCAAACATAACAGACATGGAACATTTCTGGAGCAACATATGGTCAAACCCAGTACAGCATAACAGGCATGCACAGTGGACACAAGCAGAAACAGACGCATACAAGATGATTCCACAAATGCCTGAAGTGATAATTCTGCAACATGAAGTCACCCAAGCAATTAATTCTACTCACAATTGGAAAGCCCCTGGAAAAGATAAAATAGCAAATTTCTGGCTAAAGAAGTTCACCTCAACACATTCACATCTAACTAAATTATTTAACAAACGTAATTGTTGGGTTCAAATTAATGATACGAATATAATAGAAGGAAACATTCCATGTGGGAAAAATATATCTAAAAACAAAGATGATGTGACTTACCAAACGAAAGTGCTGGCAGGTTGATAGACACACAAACACAAACCCATACACATTCCCTGATACACTTACAAACTTATCTGAAACCTAAAGATCAAGTAGACACAGCAAACCCAGCAAAATATCGCCCCATAGCATGCCTACCAACAATGTACAAAATATTAAATTCAGTCATTACACAGAAATTAATGACACATACAACACACAATAAGATTATAAATGAAGAACAAAAAGGCTGTTGCAAAGGAGCACGAGGATGTAGAGAGCAACTGATAATAGATGCAGAGGTGACATATCAAGCTAAAACTGAACAAAGGTCGCTACACTATGCATACATTGATTACCAAAAAGCTTTTGATAGTGTACCCCACTCATGGTTACTACAAATATTGGAAATATACAAAGTAGATCCTAAATTGATACAGTTCCTAAACATAGTAATGAAAAATTGGAAAACCACACTTAATATCCAAACAAATTCAAATAATATCACATCACAGCCAATACAGATTAAGTGTGGAATATACCAAGGAGACTCATTAAGTCCTTTCTGGTTCTGCCTTGCTCTGAACCCACTATCCAACATGCTGAATAATACAAATTATGGATACAATATTATTGGAACATACCCACACAAAATCACACATTTGCTATACATGGATGATCTAAAACTACTGGCAGCAACAAATCAACAACTCAACCAATTACTAAAGATAACAGAAGTATTCAGCAATGATATAAATATGGCTTTTGGAACAGACAAATGTAAGAAAAATAGCATAGTCAAGGGAAAACACACTAAACAAGAAGATTACATATTGGATAACCACAGCGACTGCATAGAAGCGATGGAAAAAACAGATGCCTATAAATATCTAGGATACAGACAAAAAATAGGAATAGATAATACAAATATTAAAGAAGAACTAAAAGAAAAATATAGACAAAGACTAACAAAAATACTGAAAACAGAATTGACAGCAAGATACAAGACAAAAGCTATAAATACCTATGCTATACCAATATTGACCTACTCATTTGGAGTAGTGAAATGGAGTAACACAGACCCAGAAGCACTCAATACACTTACACAATCACAATGCCAGTTATATTTATTCAGTTAAATAGTTTAATAAGTAAAATCATTTAAATAAAGACTTAGAATAAAAAAATGAGATTCAAACACACAACCTTCTGTAGTAAGGAATGTACCTTTACCACTACATCACAACACTGCTCTGTATCCTGTTATTTTATTTTATTTTACACAATATACCAGATATTGTTTCCTCAATTACTTGCAAGTGAGGGCTCACCATATTAAATAATTGTAGGATGTAATATCTGGGACCTTAACCTACAGTGTGGTTTCAAAAATTCAATCTCGCCCCTGCGTACCTCTCCTTATCAGATCATTAGTAATCAAAATTATCTACAACTAAAATTCTCTACCAACCTGTAAGATGGAATTGCACAAGATTGACTAACAGGACATTATTTGCTGCCACCTCAAATGTGTGTGTTCATTTGACCTGCACTTCCACAGTAATTTGAAACTCTACCTATTGTCTGCAAGTGGATGTGGCTTCAACATGATAGTGCAGTATCTCATTACCACATTAAAGAACATGAGCATCTGAACAACAGATACTCTCACTGACAAACTGGAAGTGGAGGTCCTCCACCATGGTCAGTAAAATTCTCGGTATTCACTCTACAGACACTTCCCCTGGGGTTACATGAACTTGTTTGTGCATAAGGTCCCATAAGGATCTAAAGACACTGTGCAATAAATAGTGTTACATGAGAGAGGGAAAATCTGATTTACTATTGTTACACTAGCAACGAGACTGCTGGATAGAAAGGGATCAGGCAGTTTTATGGTAATCATAATATTTTAGAAGAACATCATTTCCTGAGACTAACCATGTAAACTTTAAAGTATTCTGCTGTGGTAACATAAGTTACACTTAACACACACACACTTTCCTCCTTCAGCTGGCACCTATGAGCAAGTTTGCTGCATTTACAGTACAGGCACACAGTCAAAAGCTTTTTCCCTCTATGGAGTGGAGCCTGTAAAACAGAAGGTAGATAATGGTACACAGAAACTCTGAATATGGCTGAGGTGTGCCTGTTCCACTCAACTGGTGACTGAAAGATAAGGGTCTAGTATTGAGATCCAGTCCAGTACGCAATTTTAATCTGTCAATATATGTCATTATTGCCATTACCTGCTGATGGGCTCCTAATAGGTAGCTACTTAAAAAATAATTTGCTTGCTCAATTTTATCCAAACATAGGGTCACTGATTCAAGAACACTCATACTGTATTATTTGAATAGGGTTGAACGACTACATGCATGTATGAACAATAACCAGAAACTTTCAAACAGTAGCGACTTTGGAAACGATAAGTAGGTTTGGTGCGACATTACTTGGGGAAGAATGAAGAACCAAGAAGAATCAACAGTACAGATATCAAAATTGCAATTACTGAGTGCTATTAAAGTTTCTGACAAGGTCATTATTTTAGTTAGATATTTGTCTTATGAGAAATAAAAAACTGGTCTGATCTGTAGACATGCAATTTAATTAGAAGTTGCTTGTGAGGAACAGTGTCAAAAGCCTTATGGAAACCTAAAAATATGCAATCAATTTGATGTCCACTGTTGATTGCACTTATTACTACGTGTTTCACAAGAATGATATTTTCTTAAACTGTGTTAGCCGTTTGTCAATAAATTGTTTCTTTCAGGTTATTCCTTATGTTCAAGCACAGTATATGTTCAAAATCCTACTGCAAACAGACACTAGTGATATGGGTCTGCAATACAGTGCATTACTCCTAATTTCTTTCTCAGGTATTGCTGCGTCTTGTGCAGCTTTCCAATCTTTGAGTACTGTTCTTTCTACAAGTGAGCAGTTGTATATGAATGACAAGTATGGAGCTACCGTATCAGCGTACTCTGAAGGGAACTTGACTATTATATAATCTAGACTGGAAGCCTTGACTTTCCTAAATGTTTCAAGCTGCTTTGCCATACCAAGGATACATACTTCTAAGTTATCCATGTTCACAGCAGTTCTTGATTTCAATTCACCAATATTTACTTCATCATCTTTTGTGGAGGAATTTCGGATACCCATGTTTAGTAACTCTGCTCTAGTGGCACCGCTGTCAATTACATCACCATTGTTATCGAGCAGTGAAGGTATTGATTGTCCTGCCATTGGTAGACTTTACATATGATCAGAAACTCTTTGGGTTTGCTACCAGATTCTGACACAGCATTTTGTTGTGGAAACTTTTTAAGGAAACATGCACTGAAGTTAACACTAAATTTTGAGCGCCTGTAAAACTTCGTCAATGTTGGGGATTTTGCATTCTTTTAAATGTGCCCCCCCCCCCTTTTTTTATTTTATTTTTTTTTTTGTCGCTTCAGCAATAGTGTTCGACCTGTTTTGTGTACCATGAGGGGGGGGGGGGGGGGGTCAGAACCATGCCTTATTAATTTGTTTGGTATCTATCTCTTAACTGCCGTCAACACTTTTTCTTTGAATCCAAACCACATCTGGTCTACACTTACATAGTCAGACTGGAAGAAGTGGAGACTGTCTTAGGATTTCGCATTTATTTTTGGTGGGTTTGGATGATACGGTATTCAGTCCAGCTACAACAACCTCATAGTCACTAATCCCTTTATCTGTCATAATGGTCCTTATTTGGTCAGGATTATTTGTCACTAAGAGTAAAGTATGTTATCACAACCATTTACGTTTCTAGTGGGCTCCTGAACTAGTTGTTCAAAATAATTTTCTGCGAAGGCACTCAGTACGATTTCGGACAGCGTTTTATGCCTACCACCAATATTAAACATGTATTTTCATCTACATATTGAAGGTAGATTGAAGTCATCACCAACTATGATTGTATGAAAGGCGTATCGATTTGAAATTACACTTAATTTTTCTTTGAACCATTCAGCAACTGTATCATCTAAGCTGGGGTGGGCGTGTCGGTAAAAGGTTTCAGTTGTTAATTTATTATGGTTGTCAAGTATAACCTCTACCCATACTAACTCAGCACTCTATCCTTTCTGAACAATGTTAGGACTTTTGTAGACTTATTTTTGGCTTTAGCCAGGTTTCCATACCTATAATGATTTGATATTCAGTGCTTTCTATTAGCGCTTTGAGTTCTGGTTCTTACGACTACAATATTGATTCTCCCAATGTCTTCACTTTTTCTATGTTCGTCCTGCACCTTTTGAAACTGAAGCCCTTTCTGCAGTTTCCAGATACCTTCTAACCTAAAAAAAAACTGCCCCATCTCCTCCACAAAACTGCCTCTACCCATGTAGCCGCTTCCTGAGTAGTGAACACCTGAAATATTTTGAAGTACCGAGAAACCCACCATCCTATGCCGCAAGTTGAGGAATCTGCAAACTACACAGTCACAGAACTGTCTGGGCCTCTGCTTCCGACATTCCACTAGGCTCTTTGGCATAGGACCACAATCAGTTCTCTCAATGATGCTACTGATGGTGAGCTATGCATTCATCTCAAAAGCTGGACTAGCAATCTTTATTACTTCCGCTAGCCACCTGAAATGAGAGAGAATCTTTGCCGATTAAAAGTGACACACATTGTTAGTACTAACATGAGCCATCACCTGCAGCTGGTTGCATCTTGTGCTCTTCATGGCATCCAGGAGCACCCGTTCCATATATGGAATGACTCCTCCTGCATACCGAGAGCACACTGGATTCCTTCCCTCCTTCGCGGCCATATCCCTAAGTCGCCTCATTACACACCTAATGTTGGAGCTCCCAACTATCAGTAATCCCAGTCTCTGTGAATGTCCAGACCTTGCAGGTCAAGAGGATTACTCTGGAAAAGGGCGAGTGACTTCATCTTACTCAGGGACTTCATCAGTCACAGATAGTACCCAAAACCGTTCATCAGACAAGCTGAGGAGGCCCTCCAATTGGCCCCTGGGAAAGGCATTTGCTGCTGGGCACACCTTGGAACGATATCCCATTTGATCATTGGTGAGGGATCAACCTAACTAGAGGCAGAACCTGGGGTGGCCACATTAGTGGACCAATTAGTGGACATGTGGGTCATTTGTTGGACTGCCCCGTCCGGTCCTCCTGTAATGCCCACTGGCAACAGCTTCCAGCTGTTTGTTGAAGCTAAAGAATACTGATGAAATATAAAATAAGTCATTTCATGAATCTGAACACACATTGAACTTAATATGTTTTTATCATTGTGTGTAAAAGTGTTACTGTGTTTAGTAGCAATGTGACATTCTGTACATTCATTTATGTTAGTAGAAGATAGCTATTATTTTAATAGTGCTATGAATGGTATCCCTTCTACGAGTCATCAGGCACATTTTCTCTAGTGTTGCAGAAGATATTTGCAATTTTGTTTTTGAAATGTGTAGCTGCAGTCAGTTCACACAATACTGCTCATCACGTCCTTTGCATTACTTCCCAAGTCGACAGAAAACATTGGTTTGTTTCCTGTTGAAAACAAAGTTATTTTTAAAGGAGAATCTTACACGTTCATTCGAAAGACTGGTTCCACATGAGTCTAGCGTGAGACTTCTTTTATCAATATATATTCACAGTGACATTAAAAAACAAAGAATAATTAGTATCCACAGGCGACAGAGCACTGCCCTGGCCTGCTCTGATTGCTACCACTGCGCAGCAGCATTACTCAGTCACTGCTGGAGTACTCATTATTCTTCATGTTCTACTGTCTGTGTTAATACATCCCTGTAACACAAACACCACACTATACTATTTTGGGACTGTTCTATTGAACGGGCACATAAAATTCCATTTTAAAAATAATTTTGTTTCCAACAGAAAACAAACCGACACTTTGTCGACACTGGGCGTCCCATGAAAGGTGTGTTGAACAAACTTATTTGGGCTGACTGCAATGAAACAATGCTAAAACAAAGTTGCAAATATCGCCAAATCATCTCATAAGATGTGCCTGATAATCTTGAGCAGGGAAACCCAAGTATACTCAATTTCAGTAATATAATTGTTAGCACTTGACAATGGCTGAATAAGCTAAAACTGAGCAGTTTTCTTAGAGTTAAGAGGTGCCCCCCCTCCCATAAAATAAAAACACATAGTGTTGGAATACAGAGACATAGAATATCACAGGTGTCATATACTAAATGTGTCCCCTCTTGTACAGCAAGGTATATATGGGTCATGGAGAAATGTCTTATTCTGAGTTTAGTCAGAAACACTGACTTCCTTTTCAGCGTATTGGAGAAGCTTGGTGAGAGATCTTCTCACACATCACTTATGAATGAAACAAAATGGTGTTAGGATGTGAAAAATAGTGTTACGTTACACAGTTAAAATGTACAGTGGATACAGAAATGCATGATAATTAAATGGTTTGTGTTATTTCTATCATCATCTTGTTTGTTACTTGCAATCACTGTTCTTCAAACTGACACAATTTTTCTTGTTGTCAATCAAATGGGAATCTACATGGGTACAGGGTAATCTTACTGTTGCCACTGTGTTGTTGTTCAGCTAATACATGTGAATACCACTGCCTCCAATTCCAACATGCCCTGTTACCCAACAGGAATTGTTTGAATCTAAGCCTTCTCGAGTTATATTGCAGATGAAAAGCTGTTGCGTTTCTGGTTGGGTGGCTGTGTTGGAATACCACAATGATGTGACTACTGTCACATGTATCAAGTTTGCCACGAGATACATATTTTCTTAGCTAGGAGACGAGCTTAACGCTTGTCAAAAGGCATTTCAACACCACCACCTGGCTGGAAAGCTCACAGCTGTTCATCACGAAGACTCTGCCAACAGCATTAAATTTTCAAAAAGCTGTCATGAATATTATGAATCATCTACATTTACAAAAGTAGAAATCCTTGGATAACATAAGAGATATTGAATTTAATTGATGAAAAGAGAAAATTTAAAAATGCAGTAAATTAAGCAGATAAAAATGAATACAAATGCTCAAAAATGAGATCAACAGGGAGTGCAAAATGGCTAAGCGGGAATTGCTTGAGGACAAATGTAAGTATGTAGAAGCACATATCACTAGAGGTAAAAAAGATGCTGCCTACAGGAAAATTAGAGAGACCTTTTGAGAAAAGAATCACTTGCATGAATATCAATGGAAAACCAAGCAAAGAAGGGAAAGCAGAAAGGTGGAAGGAGTATATAGAAGGTCTGTACAAGGACGATGTACCTTAGGGCAATATCATGGTAAGGGAAGAGGACGTAGGTGATGATGAGATGAGAGATAAGATACTACGTGAAGAATTCGACAGCACACTGAAAGACCTAAGTCAAAACAAGGCCCCAGCAGTAGACAACATTCCGTTAGAACGACTGATAGCCTTGGGCGAGACAACTTGTCCATCTGGTCAGTAAGATGTATGAGACAGGCGAAATACTCACAGTCTTCAAGAATTATTATATTAATTCCAATTCCAAAGAAAGCACACGCAAACAGGTGTGAAAATTACCAAACTACCAGTTTAATAAGTCATGGAAGCAAAATAATGACACGAACTCTTTACAGACGAATGGAAAAACTGGTACAAGACGACCATGGGGAAGATCAGTTTGAATTCCGTAGAAATGCAGGAGAACGCGAAGCAATACTCACTCTATGTCTTATCTTAGAAGCTAGGTTAAGGAAAGGGAAACCTATGTTTAGAGCATTTGTAGACTTAGACAACACTTTTGACGATGTTGACTGGAACACACACTTCCAAACTCTGAAGGTGGCGAGGTTAAAAATATAGGGGGTGAAAGGCTATTTACAACTTGTACAGAAACCAGATGGCAGTTGCAAGAGTCCACGAGTACGAAAGAGAAGCAGTGGTTGAGAAGGGGGTGAGACAGGGCCGTAGCCTATCCCAGAAGTTATTCAATCTATATACTGAGCACACAGTAAAGGAAACAAAAGAAAAATTTGAAGTAGGAAATAAAGTCCAGGGACAAGAAATAAAAACTGAGGTTTGTCGATGACATTGTGTCAGAGACAGCAAAGATATTTGAAAAACAGTTGAACAGAACGGACAGTGTTTTGAAAGGAGGATATAAGATGAACATCAACAAAAGCGAAACAAGGATAATGGAATGTGGTTGAATTAAATCAGGGAATTATATTAGGAAATGAGACACTTAAAGTAGTAGATGAGTTTTGCTATTTGGGCAGCAAAATAACTTAATGATGGTAGATGTGGAAGGGATATAAAATGTAGACGCGATGGCAAGGAAAGAGTTTCTGAAGGAGAGAAATTTTTTAACATCAATTATAAATTCGAGTGTCAGGATGTCTTTTCTGAAAGTATTTGTATGGACTGTAGCCATGCACGGAAGAGAAACATGGACGATAAATAGTTAAGACAAGAAGAGAATAGAAACTTTTGAAATACGGTGCTACAGAAGAATGCTGGAGATTAGATGGTAAATCACGAAACTAATGAGGAGGTACTGAATAGAATTGGGAAGAAGAGGAATTTGTGGCACAACTTGACTAGTAGAGGGGATCAGTCGGTAGGACATGTCCTGAGGCATCAATGGAGCACCAATTTAGTATTGCAGAGAAGCGTGGAGGGTAAAAATTGTAGAGGAAGGCCAAGAGACTGAGTACACTAAGCAAATTCAGGAGGATGTAGGTTGCAGTCGTTACTTGCAGATGATGAGGCTTCCACAGGATGGAGTAAGCAGCACTGACAGCATCATCAAAGTAGTCTTTGGACTGAAAACAACAACAACAACCTTTGCTGGTTACATTTCATGTACTGACTAGTCAGGCATGGCTGTGTAGCAGTAAAGGACACTACTGGAAACACAGGTGGTTGTTGTTGTGGTCTTCAGTCCTGAGACTGGTTTGATGCAGCTCTCCATGTTACTCTATCCTGTGCAAGCTGCTTCATCTCCCAGTACCTGCTGCAACCAACATCCTTCTGAACCTGTTTAGTGTATTCATCTCTTGGTCCCCCTCTATGATTTTTACCCTCCACACTGCCCTCCAATACTAAATTGGTGATCCCTCGATGTCTCAGAACATGTCCTACCAACCGATCCCTTCTTCTAGTCAAGTTGTGCCACAAGCTCCTCTTCTCCCCAATTCTATTCAATACCTCCTCATTAGTTATGTGATCAACCCATCTAATCTTCAGCATTCTTCTGTAGCACCACATTTTGAAAGCTTCTATTCTCTTCTTGTCTAAGCTATTTATCGTCCACATTTCACTTCCATACATGGCTACACTCCATACAAATACTTTCAGAAACGACTTCCTCACACTTAAATCAATACTCTATGTTAACAAATTTCTCTTCTTAAGAAACTCTTCCCTTGCAATTGCCAGTCTACATTTTATATCCTCTCTACTTCGACCATCATCAGTTATTTTGCTCCCCAAATAGCAAAACTCCTTTACTACTTTAAGTGTCTCATTTGCTAATCTAACTCCCTCAGCATCACCCTACTTAATTAGACTACATTCCATTATCCTCGTTTTGCTTTTGTTGATGTTCAGAGGTTACAGTATTGAATCCCAGACAGATCACAGCAATTTTCTTTCAGTATCCTTTAAATCTAACCTTCACCTTTCAATGATTAGAAGAGAGACCAGGAATGATACAAAGTTTGAAATCCATGTTATACCATACGCTTCCTTTCTCTGATTAATAACTAGGATAGATTAGGGACTTGCCAATTGTTGAAGTGGTGTCCAATTGGACGACATAAATTTGATCATTGAGTTACACAAAATTATGTACTGACTGAGGAGCAATGACAAAATCTGAGTGACCGAACTTCAGACTAGAGTGACCTTTCTTTCACTCAACATGTCTAGCATTTTTTTAGCATTCTTACTGACATTAGGCATTCTCTCGGAGAAAAAAAAAAGCACGCCATTATGAGGCAACTGTATTTCGAATTGCACTACGATGTACCGTATGAAGAAAAATAAGGGGTTGGGGAGGGGGGGGGGAGGGGGAGGTTTAACTTACTGGAGTGCTGCTGCCAACATTATGATAATACAGCACTGTGTGGTCTCAGAATCTACATCATATGCCATCATCTCTATACAAACACTCTGCTATTACAAACTATTTAAAAACATTGTGCATCAGTTGAAACTTGCTACGGGTCATGGCAGGAACCTTCCTTATATACTGGACAACTTCATGATGGCCAATGTCAAAGAGTGGTCAGGTGTTGCACAGCAACATTTCAGCTAACTTGTGGATGGCATTCCTAGAAGGATCCAAGCACTTTAAAATACGCAAGGTGCTGCTGCACTTCAACAAACGTGAAGATTGCAGTATTATTAATAATCTTTACCATGGAATAAAATAAAAAATATCCAGATTGAAGGCAACCTGTTTGAATGTGTATATCTGTGAAATTTATAACTGCTACTGGATAATATTCAATACAATCTTACTAAAACTCAAGCGTTTTAAAATGCTTGGATCCTCCTTGGCATGCTATCCACAGGGCAACACAATGCTGCCAATTTCTGTTTACTCTTCAACAATAGCCATCCTGAAGTCATCCAGAGTGTGAGGAAGGTTTCTCCTATGACCGACACCGCATTTGGACTGGTCTCTAGCATGCTCAATCTGCTACATACCAGAAAGTAATGAAGATCATTCCATTTAGTTGATTCCCACCACGCGAGCCAGATGTGCTGATGAACCATCATCATGAAAGATGAACCCATCCCCAAAATGTTGATTGAAGGGCTGGACAACAGGTTGAATGTTCCTGTCAGTGTGCATCCCCCAGATTATGCTCAACAGCGATGAGATAAGTCATAAATCTGGATGGGATACTGGCCCGAAGTAAGACTGATCCACCTCCCTGCCAATATGGGACTCCACGTCTGAGTCATGCAGTGGTACACGGTCACCCCAAAACTATTATGGCATTCATAAGGTGTCAGAAAAAATTAAATTTGTCAGCGTAGATAACTCAAAAAATAAGTGTTCCCTGTTCTACCCCAGACTCCCCCCAGAAACCATGGCTGTGGCTGATCGTGTGGAGATGGTTGCAAACCGTTTATTGACATGGCCTTCCCAATTGCTTACAAAAAAGATTGTGTGCAAAATCTGTTACTTTCTCCTCCTAGTACCAAAGGACCATAATTTGTGGGCACTAGTTATCAGCTTGTGTTGCACGCAGGCACCCACTCTCAACAGTGACTGAACGGTGTCGACTGGTGTATGAAAAAATTCTGCAGGCAACTTCCCATGTAAACGTTCTGTAAAGTGATGAAGCTTGCGTGATTAAGCTTGAAATCACCCTCCAGATTATTTCTCAGGACTCTTACATGTCCTCCAAAGTCTATGTTGCAGTGCTATGCCATATTTTCTGGAGACAGTTTACGACAGTCACACTTGTCAATAGCACACGCCTAAATTTTTTCAAGTAACTGAATTCAAGGGGTCGCCAAATAGCGAATTTGGTTTAAAGACATTTGAACTGATGAGTTTTCTTATAAAGCTCTGTGACTGTCGAGTTCACTTTTTCTCTTGTTATGGATACCAACAAATGAGGGTGCTCTATTTTCAATACCTCTAAGGAAAGATTAAAATAACTACTCTATATATGAGCTACAGTAATTCCATCACTTTTGTAATTGAGAATGAATATGTACATACTGCCAAATGCTTGTCATTTTTTTAAACAATACAATTATAAATATATCACTGAACAATATTGTACCCATTGAATTAGTGTGTCATGTAATATGGTAAATGATAATCTTGAGAAACACTTCAGTTTACAGTTCTTTAACACACTAAGTTTTAATCACAGCATGTTTAGCTTACAACTACTTAGCTATTATACATTTTACTTCTACATATTAATTTGGAGGGAAAAAAACCATCAATTGTTGTTTGTCATAATATTATTGCACTCTCTGAAGCCGCAACACCCACAGCAGCCTGAAATGCCATGGAGACATCAGAAGTGGCGGTAAACCTCTCGAGAACACCAGGTGCAGCGCGGGTTGACGGTCTCATATTATGTTCCTCCTCAGATGATGAGGACAGTAAAGCATTGTCATTCTCTTCAGCATCATCAGTAGACCTTGTGACTAGTTCTTCAGCAGCACAGATTTTGTCATCTGCTAGCCTCCTTTGTTCCATATTGAAGGTACAAGGGGGGCACCAGCAGGGTGTAAGCCTGTACAAGAGCAACACCAGAACCTAAAGTTGTACCCGAATTATGCAGAAGTTCAGATATTGGATCATCAGTTCCCTCTTTAGTCTCAGCAGCATTATCAGTTGCTGTCCAGGCCTTCTTAAAACTGGTAGTTATGATGTCTGTTGTAGCTTCATCCCAAGCAGCAAGTTATGTTGTGGACAGCTTGCAGTACATTCCAATGTGGAACTGTTTCTTGTATTTCAATTGTACTGATAACATCCTTAAGAAGTCTGCATCTAATTATGCTTCACTGAGGCAATTATTCTTTGATCCAATGGCTGCAGATGGCTCGGTGTTAGCTGGTAAGAAGACAACTTCCATGTTTGGAAGTTCCAGGTCATCAAACTGATGTGCAGAGCAGTGGTCCAAAATTAGAAAAGCATTTCTGTTCCTCACAGCCATTTGGTGCTAAAACCTTGAACAACCAGCTATGGAAGAGAGATTTGGTCAGCCAAACTTCATTGTTATTCTCATAGACGCATAAGAGACTGAATAAGTTGACTTTTTTTAAAAAAAGTGGATTTTTGTACTTCCTAATCAGTAATGGTTTGAGCCTCTCAGATGCATCTGAATTACAACACAGGATCATTGCCGATTCTCCTTACTGCGTGTTTCCTCCATAACATTTTTCACACTTGATGTGTAATGTTTTTTCAGACATCAAGTTATAGAAAATGTCAGCTTCATCCAGCATGGGGCAGGATAACAGGATATGCTGTGGGCTCCATGTGTTGAAACCATTCAAACAGCGAATCACCCATTTCTTCACATTTGGCTCCCCTCATGCACTTGACATTGGCACTAAATGAACAGCTTCCAGACTTGCCTGCATCTGCGTTCTTGAACTTATTATTGATGAGAGAGCAGACTTCAGGATCCAAAAGTGTTCTGCAACCTATGTTTTAGTCTTCTCTCCAGTGTCCACCATATGTAGAAATTGCTGCTTTTGTTTTGACATCACAATTTTATGAGGTTGTCTACTTTTGATACACATTATGAGTGATTGGAAAAAAAAACATTCATTGTTCACAAAACAGATGAAAAACTGTGGATTGTTGCATGCTGAACACTATGTGGTCTGCTGAATAACCCATCTCTTTCCCAGTGTCTTAAGCTGTGGAAGTGACACGTGAGCAGCAAGCAAGCAATTGGGCCACTGCTGTGAAATTACAGTACAGTATATTATTAAGAAAAACCATGTTAAATGCATTATGGAAAATACCTTAGTGCAAAGCACTACATAAGTGCACATTTATTTGTGTTTAGACAAAAAATAAGATATAGAATATGTAATGTGGGGCCCAAATTTTAGTTTGCTATATGAATTATCTGGAATTTGGTTTAAGCGGTACATTTATAGAGGTAATTCATCAGGGACTGAACAGCTGGTAGGATTAACCAAGTTTTAGTCTACGCGATTTCAAAATAATGAAGGTCTACTATATCCCGGTATAAGCCATGCCCACTTTGTAGGTCTACTACTGGAATTTATAAGTAGTAGTTTAAGACATTCCCTCACTGTGCCCAACAACTCAGGTTCTCTGGAACCAGTGACAAATTTAAATTACAGTATCAAAAGTACTTTGTAATTGAACTACTAGCTCCATAGGCGTGTTTATCTAGACATGGTATCAAAACTGGCTCTTCAGACGGAAGACTGCTTGACCCTGGCTTGGTTACATGTACTGATTACTGAGTACATATGGACTTGAACCGTATTTCCAAGGCTGAATCTAAAAGCAATTATGACTAGCTACAAAATATTTGATCAAGTGTGTATCCACAACAGAGGAACATATTTGCAGAATAAAAATCCACCTCTGTTGCCAGAAACTTCTTAATTTATTTGATGACCAACTTTGAAGCATAAAGCTTCATCTTCAGGTACCACCAAATTTATGGGAACATAAATGTGTGGCGGTCGATCCAGTCAGTCTTGGGGGTCACACCTACATCAAACAAATGCATGGAGTGTAGGACCAGCAACCACAGTGCCCACCTCGTCGTCATGACACAGAAGTAACTCGTGCAGACACCCCAAAAGCCAGCTGACTGCTCTTAGTCGAACTGCAGTGGAATGATAACATCAAATTTCATTGCAGTGAATAAATGTACAGTGAGGCTCTGGTTAATATTCACAACCACTTAAATAGCTGTCTGCAAGATGAATGTGTGTGACCCCTACACAAATCTAATTACTTACTTTTATGGACTTAATGCATCTTCACCTAAGTACGGAGTTACCCTTACTAGTGAAGTTATTAGATTATGAAAAGAGTGACTGGAATTTCACTCCACAATAAAACAGTTAATACTGGACTTGGGCATATTTTACTATGGTAAGGCTTCTGACAGAATACCCAACATTAAGGGTTCTTCCAATCATGCCCAACTTCAAGTCACTCAACTCTTCGTTTACTAAGATGGACACACATTGTGCCTAAATTTATAGTACAATTAAATTAACTTGCCACTTTTGACTGTCTTATGTACAGCATGTGGTTCATATCCTTGTCGTTGGCATGTGCCAAGCACGCCATACATACTGAGCTGAGGAATGCAAGAATCACTGATGACTGGTACCACATGATCCTTTTCTTTAACTGACAGTGAGCCAAGTTGCACTATACCAACTAAACTGTTGCTTGATTTTTTTTTTTTTTTGGTGGGGTTTAAGGGCGCTCAACTACTGAGGTCATTAGCGCCCAGTCACTGTTGTTAGAGCACATGGAATCTAGTAAAACTCAAGGGGATGGGGGGGGGGGGGGGGACACCAGAAGGACCTGACAAAGATGCAGATAAAATAAGTAAAAAGGTTAGATGTCTTTGGACAAGCCAGTCAAAGTTATAAAACGCAGAATACGAGCAGCTGCTCGAGCGTCATCAGCTAAAACATCTGGTAAAGTAGATGGCAGGGACAGGACAACACGAAATTGACTAAAACGAGGACACGACAATAAAACATGGCGCACTGTTAATGCCTGACCACAAGGGCACTGCGGGGCTGGGTCACCGGAGAGCAGGTAGCGGTGGCTAAACCGGCAATGCCCAATCCGCAACCTGGTCAGAAGGACCTCCTCTCGCCGAGATGGTCGGGAGGAGGTTGTCCAAGCAGTTGGGAGCGGTTTTACTGCCCGGAGCTTGTTTCCTTGGAGGGATGACCAAGCATCCCACCAGAACGACACAAGCCTCTTACATACATCCCCACGAACGTCAGATGACGGGACACAATGGGAGGCTGGCCGAGGCAGGAGGACTGCAGCCTTGGCTGCAGCACTTGCAGCCTCATTCCCAGGCACTCCTACATGTCCGGGAACCCACAGAAAGCTGACAGGAGAACCATTATCAGCGAAAGAATGGAGGGACTGCTGTATCCGTTGAATCAAGGGATGGACCGGATAGGGAGCTCCAAGGCTCTGAAGAGCACTGAGTGAGTCAGAGCAGAGTACATACGATGAATGGCGGTGGCGGCGGGCATACTGAACGGCCTGATAGAGAGCAAAAAGCTCGGCCGTAAAGCTGGAACATTGGTCGAGGAGCCGGTATTTAAAGGTGGCGGCCCCGACGACAAAGGCACAGCCGACACCATCGTCAGTTTTGGAGCCATCGGTGTAAATAAAGGTGTGACCGGCAAGTCGAGCACGAAGTTCGACAAACCGTGAGCAATACACTGCAGCCGGAGTACCCTCCTTCGGGAGTGAGCTGAGGTCGAGATAAATATGAACCGGAGCCTGGAGCCAAGGTGGTGTCAGGCTCTCACCCTCTCTGAAGGTGGTAGAGAGGGCAAAATCCAATTGTCGAAGCAGGCGACGGAAGTGGACTCCGGGGGGCAGCAGGGCAGACACATACAACCCGTACTGACGGTCGAGAGAATCGGCGAAGAAGGACTGGTAAGAGGGGTGGTCGGGCATAGACAACAGCCGGCAAGCATACCGACACAGCAGTACGTCACGCCGGTAGGTCAATGGTGATTCGGCAGCTTCAGCATAAAGACTCTCGACAGGACTAGTGTAGAAGGCTCCAGTCGCAAGACGTATCCCCCGATGGTGGATGGAGTTGAGCCGGCGTAAGAGGGATGGCCAAGCGGACGAGTAGACGAAGCTCCCATAATCCAGCTTCGATCGGACTATGGACCGATACAAGCGAAGCAGGACAGTGCGATCCGCTCCCCAAGATGAACCACTAAGAACTCTGAGGACATTAAGGGAACGTGTACAACGGGCCGCCAAATAAGAGACATGTGGAGACCAACACAGTTTTCTGTCCAACGTGAGCCCTAGAAACTTAGTTGTTTCCACGAATGGGAGAACAACGGGACCGAGATGTAAGGATGGCGGAAGGAAAGCTTTATATCGCCAAAAGTTGATACAAACCGTCTTCTCTTCAGAGAACCGGAAGCCATTTGCCACGCTCCATGAGTAGAGGCTGTCTAGACAACGCTGAAGGCAGCGCTCCAGGAGGCATGTTCTCTGGGCACTGCAGTAGATCGCGAAGTCATCGACAAAGAGAGAGCCTGAGACATTAGGTGGAATACAATCCATAATTGGATTGATCGCGATGGCAAAAAGGGCTACGCTCAAGACGGAGCCCTGAGGCACTCCGTTCTCCTGGAGGAAGACGTCAGACATTACGGAACCCACACGTACCCTAAACTTTCGATCCGTTAAAAAGGAATCAATAAAAAGGAGCAGGCGACCGCGTAGGCCCCACCTGTGCATAGTGCGGAGGATACCTCCTCTCCAACAGGTATCATAAGCCTTCTCCAAGTCGAAGAACACTGCTACCGTTTGGCGCCTTCGTAAAAAGTTGTTCATGATGAATGTCGACAAGGTCACAAGGTGGTCAACAGCGGAGCGGCGGCGACGAAAGCCGCATTGGACATTAGTAAGTAGCTGTTGAGATTCAAGAATCCAGACTAACCGAGCATTAACCATGCGCTCCATCACCTTACAGACACAGCTTGTAAGAGAAATGGGGCGGTAACTAGAAGGAAGGTGTCTATCCTTCCCGGGTTTGGGTATAGGAACAACGAGGGCGTCACGCCAACGCATGGGGACCTGACCTTCCGTCCAGACGCGATTGTAGGTACGAAGAAGGAAGCTTTTGCCCGCCGGAGAAAGGTGTGCCAGCATCTGAACGTGAATGGCATCCGGCCCCGGAGCAGAGGACCGGGACAGTGCAGGCGCACGTTCGAGTTCCCGCATAGTAAAGGGGGCATTATAAGTTTCCAGATTCGGCGAGTGAAAGGAAGGTCGCCGAGCCTCTTCTGCCTCTTTCCTGGGAAGGAAGGCAGGGTGGTAATGGGCGGAGCTTGAAACCTCCGCGAAAAAGCGGCCAAAGGCGTTGGAGACAGCCACAGGCTCAACAAGGACCTCATTACCTGAGGTCAGGCCAGGTGTCTTTGATGACTCTACGGCATTGCGCTCGGAGTCGTTTGTATTCAATACAATTCGCCAACGTAGGATGGCGGCCAAAGGTGCGTAAAGCACGTCGTCGAGCACGGATAGCGTCCCTACAAGCCTCGTTCCACCAGGGGACGGAAACGCGACGTGAAGAAGAGGTAGTACAAGGAATGGAACGTTCGGCAGCATTGATGATAACAGCCGTGAGGTATTCGACCTGACTGTCACAACTGAGAAAATCGTGGTCCGGGAAGGTTGCCAGGGAGGAGTAAAGTCCCCAGACAGCTTTCGGTATGTTCCAGCGCGAAGGACGTGGGGATGGGGTGTAGTGCAGGAGACGAACGACACAGGGGAAGTGGTCGCTCGAATAGGTGTCAGAAAAGACATACCACTCGAACCGACGGGCAAGAGTGGTAGAACAGATCGAGAGGTCCAAGTGGGAGTAGGTATGAGTAGAGTCCGAGAGGAAAGTCGGGGCGCCGGTATTGAGGCAGACAAGATTGAGATGGTTGAAGACATCCGCCAAGAGTGAGCCTCTTTGACAGGATGCAGGAGAGCCCCAAAGGGGATGATGGGCATTGAAGTAGCCAAACAATAAAAACGGCGGGGGAAGCTGAACGATCAGGTGCATCATGTCAGCCCGACTGACAGCAGATGACGGTGGAGTGTAGATGGTACAAACTGAAAAAGTAAAAGCAGAAAGAGTAATACGGACAGCTATTGCTTGGAGTGGGGTGGTCAATGGGATGGGATGGTAATAGACATCGTCCCGAACGAGCAACATGACCCCGCCATGAGCTGGGATACCGTCCACAGGGGTGAGGTCATACCGCTCCAAGGTATAGTGGGTAAAGGCAATACGGTCAGCCGGGCACAACTTGGTTTCCTGGGGACCAAGGACGAGCGGACAGTGCAGGCGGAGGAGCAGTTGTAATTCCTCCCGATTAGATCGAATACCTCTTATGTTCCAATGTAACAAGGCCATCGCTAGTCAAAAAGTTGGGGGAACAAGACGGGGGAAGAGCTGGTCACCTCGACGGCCGCGGAGGGAACAACACTACAACCGGCGGGAGGCGGATCCGGTTCCATCGAGTCGTCGCCAGCTGCGGCCGCTGTCCCTGGTTGTGTAGGAGGGGCAGCATCATTTGCCGACGAGAGGCCAGCTGACCGCCTGGCAGCACAGCGTCCTGGCGAAACTGAGGACGGCCAGGAGCAGCGACTCACGGATGGAGCGTCAGACGAAACGCGCCGGGATGGAGAGGGGGATAGAGACTTCTTCTTGGAGGCCTTCTTGGAATGCCGAGGAGGCACAGTGATGGTGGGCTGGACCCGAAGAAGGTCCTCACGCGCGGGGTCCGTTTTGGAACGCCGGACCTCGGAAGCTGGGGTCCGGAACGTTTCCCCGATGGACGCCTGAGAAGAGGATCGCTTCTCAGGTGGCGGGGGGAGAGGAGGAGGAGGAGGAAGGGTGGCCCCTGGGGCAGAGGGGGCGGGGGCCACGGGGGAGGAGGATTTGGAAGGGAGGAATTTGGGAGGCGGAGGCAGAGCCCCCTGATGGGTGGAGGAGGGACAGGATAGGGGTGAGGATACCGCGGAAGGAGTGGACACAACTGAGGCAAACGAAGTGGTCAACGGCACGGGATGGAGGTGGTCATACTTCTTCCTGGCCTCAGAATAAGAGAGCCGATCCAAAGTTTTGAGTTCTTGTATCTTCTTCTCCTTCTGATATGCGGGGCAGTCTGAGGATCTAGGCGAGTGGATGCTAGGACAATTAGTGCACCGAGGTGGTGGGGTGCATGTATGTTCCTCACGAAGAGGACGTCCACAATTGCCACAAAGGGGCTCAGCCTCACACCATGACGACATGTGCCCAAAGCGCAAACACCGAAAACAGCGCATAGGAGGCGGGACGTAAGGTCGCACGTCGCACATCACCTTTACCTTCTCCAGGAGAACGTCCCCCTCGAAGGCGAGGATAAAGGCCCCGGTGTCGATGCGACGGTCTTTGGGGCCGCGCTGGACTTGCCGGACGAAATGCACGCCTCGGCGCTCCACGTTGGCCCTGAGCTCCTCATCAGGTTGTAGCAGGGGGTCACGATGAAAAATAACCCCCTGCATCCTATTTAGTGCCAGATGCGGGACAATGGACACTTGGATGTCCCCTAGGCGGTCGCACGCCTGGAGCGCCGCCGACTGTGTGGCGGAGGTGGTCTTGAGAAGAACGGACCCTGAACGCATCTTGCCGAGAGCCTCGATTTCCCCGAAGATGTCCTCAATGTGCTGAACAAAGAACATGGGCTTGGACGTGGCGAACGTCCCCCCATCGGTTCGAGAACAGACCAAATAGCGGGGGAAGTACTTCGCCCCAAGCCGGCGGGCCTGTCCCTCCTCCCAGGGAGTGGCCAAGAGGGAAAGGGCAGGAGAACCAGAACTAGAAACGGTACCTTTTCTTTTGAAAGACTCGGCCGCAGAGCGACCTGATACGTGTTGACGTTTCATCTGCGAAACGTCCGCCCCGATACCACCCACTCCGACCAGGGGCTCTCCCCACAGGCGCCACCCAGCCTCAGCAAGGGCCACCTGGCAGGATGACCGTTGCCGGGAGTCCTGATGCCCCAAGGAGACGGGCATCTACTCCTTGGCCGACGTGGGGAGGGTGCAGCTCAGGTATCGGCAGTACGATCCCTGTGTTGTCAGGGGGCTACAACCTAGAGGGTACATGACGACCCCACCACAACGGTCTGGCTACCGTGCTGGATTTCTTGTGCCATGGAAAGTCCATCATGATCGCTGGTGCAGATGGGGACGCACTATGGGCGTAACTTGTACAACCCATCTGGCGTTTAGGCCCAATTTGAGGAATAGTGGGTATGGTTACAATGCCAGTACAATGCTGAGTGCCAAGGTCTTAGTGCACTTAGGACCAGTGGTACACCACGTAAGGTGTCCTTCCCCAAAAGGCTCGTACTTCTGTAGAATTTTGAAAAATGGAGGTCAAACCCCAAAGGGGACCATCACATGGAAGGCCGAAACGGTTGGAACTCCTTTTAGTCGCCTCTTACGACAGGCAGGAATACCTCGGGCCTATTCTTACCCCAGACCCGCAGGGGGGAACTGTTGCTTGAGAAGGAAGTTGAATATCATTTGTGTTACTAGAACATAAGTGTTACACTCCACCCTCCTGCTAATATACAGGGTGTTTCAAAATGAATATACGGCTTTTAAGGCTTTGTAGCACATATTATATTCAACTAACAATTATAAATAATACACCAAATGAAAGAGAAGTGAAACTTTGGTGAATGTGTCAGGAGTAACTGTTGCAATAACACTGTTTCTGAAGTCAGATAGATCAGCTGGTATCGGAAGCATACACACACGATCACGTCACATCATGTGTGAACATGGAGGTCATGCATAAAATGCTATGTCAACCAGCCCCTTGCACCCAATCAACTGGTCGGATAAGTCGTCGTCCAACCAGTCACATACTGAGTTATGCCAGTGAGGCAGTGCACCATCTTGCTCCCAAATAAAGATGTGGTGTTCAGCTTGTTCCCATTGAGGCATGGGCCATAGCTGTAGCACATCAAGCTAAGGAACAACAGTTACAGTTGATTCACCAAAAAAGAGAGGCCCATAAACTTTCTGCGGGGATTTTTCATGGGGCTAAGTGTGAAAGTTTTTCAGTCATTCTGTCATTCCATACTCTTCCCCCCACTGCGCACAGGTATACAAACAAAACTGTTTGAATTGCTCTGTCATTTAGTGTATTATTTACAATTTTAAGTTCAACGTAATAAATGCTACAATGCCTTAAAACCGATATGTTCATTTTGAAACACCCTGTCTATGGAAACACTGAGTCACTTGGCCATCAAGTCTTCTGCAAGGAATGAGTGCATATTTTATTCTTTGGCACATATTTCATTCTTATAGTGCTACCAGATTTAAAGACATGTCTTATCTTTGTGAAACACACAACTCTTTTAAAAACACTTGCTAGACATAGCTTGGCTGTAAAGTTGCAACTGTTTTCCTTCATTACAGTGTGGTGTAGTGCAAGATATGATTGATTCTCTCTTATTTTTAATTGACTATTTTTACATATATATGAAACAACACAATGTTAAATTGAGTGCTTCTTTCCGATTCTTCAGTTAATGTTTTATTTGTACGAGTGGCCTTTTATTTGTAGAGTGCGTGGTTCATTTACCCACTATACATTTATGAAATGGGGAAATGGGCCACACAGAAATGCTAACTGAATTATATGGGGCAACTGTGCAACATGCTAGAAGTAACTTGACCATATGGGGGCCAGATGCCTCAAATGGCCCTGTTGCCCTATTTCTTTAAAAAATGATTTGTATAGCACTACTGTAATTATTAAATGTGGTTTACAAGTAAATTTAAATATAATCTTCATGATAAAATTAGCACAACCTTTAATCAGCATAGGTCATGGTGCAGAAATACAGGAGTAAAACACAAAAGGGGGCTACATTTACTTAGAGTACTGAAGACCTGAAGTAAGTGCTCAATGCTGTGAAAAATGAAAATAAGATTACCTATGGTGCGGGAGTTTTGTATGTCCCTCACCTCAAACTAAAATATTACGTTAATAGTACATTAAGGAATGGACACATATCGTGAGAAGGTAGAGATGGTGACGGTGTCATCTTATCTAGATCCAAAAGATGAAGAAGTTGCAAATGTCATCAGAAGATGCTGAGTATTGTATCAAACAAAACAAACTATAACTACACAGTCCGATTCTCAGCAAAAGTGACTGAATTTTATATCCGTTTAACTACTGATCCCATCTGAGAAATGGATGCATGAATTAATTGCATGGTACTTTGATCAATTTCCTTTAAATTTAAACACCAATGGCATTACAGACTGCTCATTATAACCAGAACTTTAAGGAGCAACGGAGAAGCTGTTAACATTAAGTCTTGATTAAACCGAGTAAAAGTGCCACATCCACTTTTGAAATGATACAAACCGTTTACAGTAGTGAAGCAACAAATCGTAAAAATGTTTTCAAATGATGTGAAATGTTTCACGGTGGTTGAGAGAGAAAACGGAAAATAATCCACATTCAGGATCATCACTGACAGTTCGAGCCAAAGAAAATGTTCAACAAGTGGCTGAAATTCTTTAAAATGATTGCTGTGCATCTACAGCATTAACTGAGGAGCTCATTGGAGTTCTTAAAACAACTGTCCATCACTTTTGAACTGCAAATTTGCACAAAAAGAAAGCCTGTTGTTGCTCTGTACACCACCCCCCTCACTGAAGATGAAAAAGATTGCAGAGTAGAACACTGCAGACACACAAAAGTATCACCAGCTAGGAACTCAGACTCACATCTTGAATCATAATGGGTGGTGAAATACGGTGTTTTCACTACAAATCAATTACAAAACGTCAAAAGTAAGTAATAGAAAGGTCCAGAATCTATGGGGAGGGGGGGGGGGGGGCATCCAGAAAGGACTTGTCGAGACACTGCTGTATTTTCTTTGATCCAGAAAGAATTAACTATAAAAACTAACACCAGAAGGTCAGATGGTGAATGCAGACTTGCTATTTGAGTGTTTTAAATCTTTTATGGATGTGGACTGTTCAGGTTCAATCTGAATACCAAAATTAAGGAACTCCGTGTTTATTGCACTTAACCAGTGCACAAAACCAAGATCATATGCAATTTCTTGATTAAAAAATGTACTGTGGTGCTTGAACACCCCCTTATTCATTTGATTTGTCTCTGTATGACTTCTGAATATTTCCAAAACTACAAGAGCCAGTGAAAGGAAAGCATTTCGAAACAATTTCCTGACATCTACAACCATGATAATACAGGCATTCCAAAGGTTGAGTATCAGAACTGTTGTAGAAATTATTCTAATTTCCTGTTATATTATGGTACACAATGGCCTATTTTGCATAGAAAGTCATGCAAACTAACAAAAAACAAGGCCGTGTATTTTACATTTTATTTCAAACAGTTCCTTCCCTACAGGACAGATTGTGCATATTATTCAAAAACTTACAAATGGATATGAATTTTTTTTTTCATTCAGTAAATGGCATTACCTTTTCATAAAGAAATTCAAAGTACTGAACTTCCTCATTATGATCAGGTCAATCCACAATTAACTTATGATTCCTTTTTTAAAAACTCACAGACACTGTGATAAAACTAAATGGCCCTTTTCAAAGTAAGAGTTGTTTGAGTAATGGCATCAAACAAAAGTGTAGGACTAATTATTCTAGGTATGAAAATACTGCAGTTTTTGTTCCTCAGCTCATGGTAAAATAATACTAAAGCTTTGAGGATTTAAAGAAAATTATGTAACTGAAAACTGGATTGAGAAGAGGTGACTCTACAGACCACAATGTAAGCAAGTGAACAAGGTCGGTTAGAAACCACACTTTTTCAATGGGTTCTTTTTACAGAATATTGGGTCATAGAGGCAAGCATCATTAATTTGTGATGTACACAAAACCCACATTTCCAGCAAACTGAATTGAATAGCTTTGGAACACTATGTTACTGTCAAGGTTGCCGTCTCACAATGCCCATATTTCACAACCCCTTGATGTTTTACTGCTACAAACACTCACCTGTAATATAACTCCTTTGGCATTAATAGCAATAGAATTACAGACATGGATGTCATCCTAAACTAGACTAACACAGCTCATTTAGAGTGCACTATATAGACTATCTGGGTAAATTTTCTCTAAAATCTTGAAGTAACTGGGTTCATGTTAAGAGAGTTGGGTTGTTTGAATTTTTCTGTAACTCAAACATTCAGAGAGTTTTGGATATGATATTTCAATGAGCAAATTTCAGTCTATAATAACTGACTACTATAAAAATTATCTTTAATAAAACATATGAAACGGCAGGGTTTAAAATAAAATGGATGAAGTTCATGTTTTAACACTGTGACCCAGTTACCCCCCATTTCTTTATACGCATATACTCTCCTATATAGCCACACTTCAAACACAGTGTGGCCATATAGCAAGATTTTTCATCTGAACTGTATACATGCCACACTGGTAGCACATTCACAGTCAAAACAAAGACAAAAAAAGAGAGAGGAAATCAGAGGGGAAATATGACATATTTAACATGATATGCACTCATTGTTATCAGCTCTTTATTATGAAACATAGTTAGCATCTTCTGGACCCTCTAAAGTCAAACAAACAAATAACTTCTACCAGTACTCTTGATCACTCTTAAGCAGCTTGTGGCACAGTTAAAGTGGTTTAGGTGAAATGCAATACGATTTATGTTACCCATGTTACAGTAAGACAACTTAATTAGCCATATAGTATAAATTTGTTTCCCTGTGAGAAAAATTATTTTCTGACAATTTTTCCTCTTGTATACTCCAGAGTATTATAGTAGTATATAAGTATACCATGCATAAAACCTGTTGCAACATGAAAATGAGCTTCTACTGTTTACATTTTGTTGCTGTTACCATCAAAACCCAGATTCTGCCCTTGGCTCCAGATTCTTGGAGTCGAAATAAAGTGATGAAAGAATTTAATGTAAGTGAGTACATGGTGCGACAAGCTAGAAAGCTAAAATCTGAAAAGGGTATTTTGGAAACTCCTGGTCCAAAAAAAAGGTAAAACTCTTTCTGAAAATACAGCAAGGCTTGTAACAGATTTTTATGAAAAGGATGAAAGTTCCAGAGTGTTACCTGGAACAAAAGACAAAGTAAGTGTTCAAAAGAAATGTGTACATGCAAGAAAGGCTCATTTTGTGTAACTTGAGAGAACTCTATTATTCTTTCAAATAGGAGAATCCCAAGGTAGAAGAAGAATTTTCAAAATTTTGTTTCTTGACACCTAAATGGTGTATCCTTGCTGGTGCTGCAGGCACACACACTGTATGTGTATGCAGTATCCACCAGAATGTTAAACTATTACTGGATGGTGTGAAAATTGAAGAACATTATAAAGACCTAATTAAGATGCTTGTGTGCAACACGGAAAACCAGAACTGCACGCTACATCACTGCGACAGCTGTCCTTCAAATACTGCACTAACTGAGTACTAAGTGAAGATTATGATTTAGAAAAAGAAATTGTAATCAGTCGGTGGGTTAACACAGACAGGGCAGAAATGATCAAACAGTCTATCAGTGTTGAAGACTACATTTCTTTATTAGTTAGGTCACTGGAAAAACAGCCTTTAAAAGATTGAAAGAAGACCCACCACACAAAACAGCAATTATTGTGATGGATTTCAGTGAAAATTATTCCTTCGTTATACAAAATGAGATCTAAAGTTACCACTGGAATAGAGGTGGTTGTACTCTACACCCAGTTGGAGTTTTTCTAAGAAATGAGGAAAACAATGTTTTTGTTTCCAACCACCGTTTTATTAGTGATGACCAAGAACATGACACTGGTTTTGTTAACTTTGTACAAAAAGAAATTACAAAGTGGCTGTCATTACATCATACTGACATTGACTCAGTTCACTACTTTACAGATGGTTGTGCTGGGCAGTACAAAAATAGAAACAGTTTTAAAAATTTGACTGAACACTTGAGAGACTTTAATTTGAAGGCCCAACACACTTTTTTTGCAACAAGCCATGGGAAGTCAATTTATGATGGCCTAGGAGGAACTATTAAAAGAATTTTAAGGAAAGCCAGTCTACAGCTTTCAGACGAAGAACAAATAATGACAGCAATCTATGTGTACAAGTTTTGTGAAAAAAAAAAAAAAACATTCATTTTCACTTTATCGACAAAAAAGAAGCTGACTTGCTACGGTTAAAGCTAGAAAAACGTTTTTCAGCAACCCAAACCATTCCTGGAACAAGAAGTTTTCATAACTTCAAACCACTTCCAACAAACAATCTTTAAATTAGAAGGACTACAGATAGTGTAAAACCCTCCTTAGTCTTCTTTCCATTCTTCTTCTGATTGGGTTCGTGTTGAACCATCCATAAATAGCTATGTTGCTGCAAATTATGATGGTAACTGGTACTTGGGACTGGTAAAAACAATATTCAATGATGAAGAAGATGCAGAAATTCTATTTCTACATCCTTCAGGACCAGCTACATCATTTTATTGGCCTGAAAGAGAAGATTCTTGCATCGTGCCTTTGGAGCACATAGTCTGTGTAGTAGACGCACCTCAATCAAGCGGCACTGGAAGAATGTATTACTTCAAAAAAGACTGTATCAAAAAAACTGAAAGCTCTTGGATGAAGTGGAAAAACAGTTTGAATCAGCATTAACATTTATTAAAAAGACAAAAATTACTCAAAAAATTCAATGTTTCAAGCAATCAGTTGGGTTATACATAAGTGTCTTAAGTACACTATCTTTGTACACAATTCTAATGTAATCTACTATAATTAATAAACATGTTAAAAAGCCATCATTATTTTTGTTTTATCAAGTAGCCTATATGTTTAAGAGTAAATTAAGACAAATTTGAGCAATAGACTTGCTGCAAAAATTCATGATGTTATCTAAAAGAGTTTTTAAGATCAGCAATTTTAAAGTTTTGAATACAAATTAAATTTACTATTTCCGAAGGTTCGGAAAACGAAAAACATAAAAACTTTAAAAATTTATAAAAAAACTATAAGAGATACAGCAAAAAAATTTGCAGGTGTTGTCAGGATGGTATTAGAACTATTTGGGCCAAATTTCATGAAAATCTAAGGAGGTGGGTGTAATATTTATTTTTTATTGGGTGATTTGATATGGAATGACCCACCTGACATTTTCCTCTGCCAGGAATTACAATTTCTATCAACTGCTACCTGAATTTGAGATGATAATCAAGAATTCCAACCGAGTGAGGTGGCGCAGTGGTTAGCACACTGGACTCTCATTCGGGAGGACGACGGTTCAATCCCGTCTCCGGCCATCCTGATTTAGGTTTTCCGTGATTTCCCTAAATCGTTTCAGGCAAATGCCGGGATGGTTCCTTTGAAAGGGCACGGTCGATTTCCTTCCCAATCCTTCCCTAACCCAAGCTTGCGCTCCGTCTCTAATGACCTCGTTGTCGACGGGACGTTAAACACTAACCACCACCACCAAGAATTCCATTTCTTTGTGTTACATCTACATTACGCTGCAGTCTAAGGCATGTTTCTATGACTAATGTTTCATCTCCAAATTGACATATGAGAAAGACTAACTCAAAGAAGCTCAGGAAATCAAAATATTTTTCTTGTTCTTGTATACTTAGTTGGGCGCCACTGCAGAAATAAATATGTACTGACATACATAAAATTTTACGTAGCTTAAGCAGCTGACTGTCAGTCTTAGTAGACCCTTGATAAACAGGAAACAATATGAAAAGATACTCGGTTCAAACTGAATAGAGATGCTGTACTGTATACTCAATTTATACATCTAGTACTTCTGAGCCTTTTGCTCAGACTGACAGAACTAAGACTTTCAGTGAATTTCAAGACAGTTTTTATACATTATGTGCAGGGAATAGTGGCCCTTCCCCCTTGAGTGTCTCTTTGTTTATGCATGAATATACACCAAAATATTCAGGACATTTCTTAATTACATTACACTGCTTTTCTGAATTTATCTTTGAGCTTTAATTGTTTACAATGAAAAGTGAGTTATAAACAATTTAACTGCACCTATTGTGCTATGCTACAAATCAATGTTACCACAATGATAATTTCGTATTTACAGTCAATTACCTTCTTCCAACAACCAACCAAATTGTCACTTTCCAAAATAAACCAGGTAACTGGCTACATAACAGATCAGAATATCACCACAGCCCATATTTCTAGAGGGGGCATTACCACACTCAAAGATTACATCAGTCAAGTCTGTATTATAAAAAGCTGAAAAATATATGAAAGTAAGGGTTTCATTGTACTGTAACAAACATTTTCCACTTCTAGTTGGAAAAGATGATTCCAGATTACCACACTGTTCTCTGATTAGAACAATCATACTGCAATAGCTACAGTCCACAAAATAATTGAAATTCAAGATATACTCTTTAAGAATATGACATGCTACCTCAAATATATTGTGTCTATGAAAGTCTACTAGGTTCAGTGACAGAAGACTCACACTCAAGTTTCATGTGAAAAGCTTGTACTTGGAAACATTTGGAGAATTTTCACTATGTTGTACTCTTGGTATTGTCCACCATAAATTATACCAGAAAATATTTTATAACAAAGTGACACCATCTAAAAATTAATCCTCCTCAGAAATTACAGCAATCGTTCCTTCCACAGAACAAATCTGCTCAGGTCTCTGGTGAGGAATTAAAGGAAGTGACAGTTTTAACTGTACAAAATCATGTTATTCAAAACTGCATCAGAAGAAGAAATTTGTATAACCACTAGGGTTGTTAACAGGACACCACTACCGAGGACGAAGCAAAAACGAGCTTGAAAGAAATTACAGTATGCAAAACTTATGTTCCTTTTCGGGCGCTTTTTTTTTTTTTTTTTTTTCGCAATGTTCCTATGCAGATAACAGCTATCTATTCTTCAGCTTGAAATTAAACGGGCAATATAATGACTTGCTATTTATGCAACTCTGCTTGCAACTTAAAGCGTTTAAAATATAGTTAAGTATCATCAAGGTGATGACATTTAAAGTAAAACAGGTGGCGAACATCAATTATAATAAAAGCTATTTTACAACATGTATCATATGACATCATGCGAAAGCTTGTCATCTTATGACAAACGATGTTTATCAGGCCATAGTTCCCTAAACAATTTGTGTACATCTCGTTCCACAATAATAATTGCACTGAGTGACAGCATACAGTAAACAAAATAAGGAACCAAAATGAAAAGAGATGTACATTCTCAGCGTATACTGACACTGACAGAATTAGTGACAGAAGTAAAGCATTATCTAGGGTACATGATGCGGCAAAATATTAACCTACGTCATTCTGACACTTAACTTTGTACTCACCAAAACCGGAGAGTATGAACTTAACAGCTGCAATTATGAGAAATTCGTAAAATCTGTCTTCACCAAAGCTGTCAATTTCATCAACGTTCTGACCATTGGTTTCGAACGATGAATTATCAGAATTACTTTCGCCAATAGGCAAACCATGTCCAATTCGTAAAAGTTCGTCTATGACAAACAGTGGTGGTACACGAAGAATGACGTCCACTAGGCTAAGAAACCTCATTCTCATCGACATCTGTAAATTCTTAATTTAAAAACTGTACTAGAATTTGATGTTCGAAACACCCTCCTAATACACCAATTCCTCTTGTTTTCCACACAACCACACTAAGCAATGATATTATATACACAAATGCAACAGTCACTTCAAAGAAAATATATCTTGTAAACAGATGTCGCTGACGCACGAAGTCTAAGCTAGTCTCTACACAGGCCGCTAACGACCCCATTAATGTTGAAACCAGCCGGACTGTGTTTTGATCTACGTAACCCCAAAGAAATGCATGTTTTAAACCTGCCGTTCCTGAGAATATAGTGCCTCGAAAATCTGAATATCTTTAATTTTTAAGGATTAAAGAGTGTAAAACTGTACGGAAAACAATGAACATTTCCAGTTTTGGGGGCCTATATAACAGTTATCAAACAAACATTGCATAAAGCACGAAAAAAGAAAGTTTTGCTGAGGCAATCAAAGAGAACACAGCTATAATTTCACTGGAATAAACAAAATGCCATACTAAATACGGAAATAGTAATTATATACATATTAATATGTACGTTCTCTACAAACACGCGGCAATAAGTGGCAGATATTCCCATTGAGTGGTTAACAATGCTACTGATTACGCGAGACACGATATATTTCATTAATGTATTCCAGTATAGAGTAATAGGAAGTGGACCGTTAGTCTCATAACTTGTTCCATTTATTTCGCAAGCCACGGGAGACCATGTTATAGGACGAAGTTCAGAAATATAAAGTGTGAACTTATTCATATGCGGTACCGGTATTTCTTGTTACACATTGATTGTTCGTATGTTCCATGCTAAATAAACCGTTTACCAGTATCACTTGAAATACTTAGTAGTAAACTGAATTTAAGTCGCAGATTAAAGTGGTGCGCCTACACCGGATTAGAAGAACGATTAATATTTTCGGTAACAGTTTCAAAGACTGGTATTTACATTGGTATATCGCTATATTACAGTTAGTATCGTTTATTGCTTATCTGGAAAATCTAAGTTCAATATCTGTTGTTAAGTAATTAATTTCGAACCGTAATTTTGTACTTTTTCTGTTGTAAATAGGTATAGATTTTTCATTCAGTTTTTGTTGTTACTGTCGATTCACATATGACGAAACGGAACTTCAAATATTCCGCTATGCAATTCAAATGGGGACATTTACACAGGTGTCAGTACAACAGAATGGGACAGGAAAGAACAGGACGTCACGGTCAACAGTGGTGAGGAACAAAGTTCTGACATTGACATTGACAGAGGGAACGGTGTCGTCGTATGCGAACATCAAAAATTTACCTATTTTCGGAGTGCTCGCTCATATTATATTAGCGGATTTGCCTCTACTCAGTTTTTACTTCATTATTTAGTTTTTGATGGCATGTCGCAGTGGTTCCTGACGACTTGGAATTTTTTTTAAATAGAGTGTTCTTCTACAAGAAAGGTCAGATATGTGAAAGTTAAGAATGAGTTACTTTTCACAATAACTGAACAGAGCTGACACTTAGTCTGTGAATAAATAAGAAAATAAACAAAAGAAGCAATTTTCATTAAAGATCCCTTTTTTAAGTGTAAAAGTCAGCTCCATTGAAGGAGAAAACCAATTGTTTTGCAGGGAAAAAGCCATATTCGATACAGTAAACAGGCCGTATGCATTTGACTATAAATATTGTTTGTTGTATCAACAGAGCGGAAAGACAAGTGTCAGTTCACTTAACTAACTACTGAACTGTGAAAATGAAGTTATGAGATACCATCTTTGACACAATGAGTCAAAACAAGTATCAGAATTAAGGAAATTGCTATGGTAATGTTTATTAATAACCAAGGCAAACTTAATAATGGGTTTTATATGGGTTTTGCATGATAAAATGCTGACAATTAAGACAACAGTTCAAAACATCGATATTTACTTTCTAACGAAAATATATACATACAAACGCATAAAACAGTATTTATAAGGGAATACAAAGTAAATAATGTCAGAGACAACTATATTTTTCTGCTTCAATAGAGATTAGTTTTATACTTAAATAAGGTTATTTAAGAAAACTGCTTCATAAATTTATATTCTTATTTATACATACCCCACGTGCTAGCTCTGTTCAGATATTGTAAAGCCTAAATCATTCTTCACTTTCGGATATCTTACCTTTCTTGTAAAGGAACACTAAATCTTTAAAATATCTAACTCATCATGGAACATTTGCAAAGACCCATGAAAGGCAAAATAATAAAGATTAAGAAGTCGCAAAACATGAAATACACTATCATAAGATGGGTGAGCTTGGCGAAAATACGTTAACTTGCGACATAAGTAGATTATGAGACCACCCCAACTTCAGCATCCAAATTTCATTCTGAAAGAACCTTAACATTGACGTCCCATGCTGCAGCACTCTGTTTGAGTCCTGTGTGAATACCACCATTTGAAATGTATTGTGGAATATTCTGATGTTCCATTTTGTACCATGTTGTTTCATAAAGTGTGAACAGGCCATTTATGTCAGTGTTTTGAAGTGCGATTCCACTTCTTATCGGTTCGCCATGCAAATTTTATCAAGAATGTCATTATAAAGTTTCCTTTGGTCACTTATAATATGTTTCACATCTAGTTACTTAGATCTGACACCATATTCTCACATTCTGTATCATGGTACACTGTTTGGTACAGGGCTAATCAAACCAACATTATATCTAATGTGAACATTCTACTGTTTGATGGTAGCAGTGTATAAGTACCAGTCCTAGCTCGTGTGATTCAGCCCTGGATCCCGCCAGGACCAACCCAAGTTATCCAGACCCTGTATTTATATTTTTTAGATATTTTCATTTAAAAAACGCCTATTTTATATTAAATCACTGAGAAAGTGCATAAAAATGAATATATTTGCTAATAACATTCACCTATTACAAAATAATTATTTTTTCATACAGATGTTGAAAGTAAGAAAATAAATTTAATATTTTTTATAAAAGGTGCATGTAAGAAAAATAATTAATTCATTCTCACAAAGAATAATTCATATTAAAATTTTACTGGCTATTTCAGTTCTGTTAAAAGGTGATTGTATGTAAATAAATAAAAACTGCTCTATTCCTTACCTACAATTTTTCAAATTCTTTCTTTGTGAGTAGCCATAATATTTTTATGAACTGTTGATTTCTAGTGCTTTTTTACCTATAATTCCACCACATTCACAAGTAATCTTAATTTTGTGCTAGTAAGATAGACATTCTTTACAAATCCAACTATCTCAATCTTTTCAATGCTTATCTTTATGAAACTCATTAATATTCTTTTTATTCAGACAGTCACCACATTGCCTTAGCTGTTTGGTATTATCCATTTAAAGATTATAAAATGTACTAGGAAAAAATAATATTCTTAACAATTTTTGCAGAGTGAATTACAGATAATGAAATTCATTACTTATATTCTTAAGTTTTTTCATTCCTTTATATTTGAGTTTCATCTGTTTTTTTTCAATTAATTGAAAATCTTAATCAGTAATTAAATTATAATCTGTATCTGGTAAAATAATCTTAAACTCGTTATACTGTTTTTTTCTCCATATCTGGTATTTAAATATTCACATCCAGTAATATTATATAAAATATTTATCTTGAACTCACTTAGTTTTTAACCTCTTTCAAGACACTTGCATTGTTGTGCTTCTTGATTAGAGTCTCCATTTATATAGAAAAAATTTTATTAGAATTTTTTAAATTTGTAATGTCTGTATGTTAATGTATGTAGACATAAAAGTTTTCTGGGTATGGTACTGTGTCATAATGTAAAAACTACTGCTGCTGGAGAAAAACCAACGTTTCGGCCATGGTTGCAGCGGTCTTCTTCTCGGTCTAATGGTGCGTTCTAGCTATGCAGTGTCCTTTACATTTTGTTGTTACTGTTCACTGTGCATGCCATTACATCATAATTTTAAAAAGATAGTTTCATTGGTCGGTTAAGGAAGAATTAGAGGGAACTTTAGTTTAATAGGTTATTGTGGTGGAGGGAGAATGTAACCTCTGTTGTTTATTGGCTCTTGTGTTATGTGCCATGACTGGTGGTCACTGTCGAATGAGAAGTTGGCTGCTGTTTACCAACTGCTGGATGTCGGCCACGCGGCGGCAGTTACTCGTCGGTAGTGCTCTTGCCTCGTGTTGAAACTGTGGTCTGTTGGGCTGTGATTGCTGGCAGCCAAGATGGGGCAAGCCTGAGTCCATCCTCCCTGTTCATGTTATTACGATGTTTAAGTATTTCGATGGCCTCTCTGATTTTGCGTTTTGTCATAATTGGCTGCTTGGTCAATACACAAGCTTCGCTGAATTTTATTTCCTTTCCACAGTCTTGCTGATGTTCTGCCACTGCGGATTTGTTGTGTTGCTCTACAAGAATATATTGCTCATGTTCCCGAATGCGAGTTGCTATTGGCCTACCAGTCTCGCCAATGTATGCCTCTCCACATTCGCATTCCACCTTGTAAACGCCTGCAGTGTGTAATGCATCCACCTTGTCCTTAGTGGAGCCTAGCACATCCTGGATCCTACGACTACTATAGAAGACAGGCTGCACCCCAACGTGGCGAAGGTGTTTGCCTATCCGGTCAGTAGAATTTTTCACATAAGGTAAGCGCACTGTTGGGTGCAGTTTGTCTATTTCTTGCTTATCTTTCTCACTTGTATTCGTCGACAAGGCTGTGTGGATCAACTTGTGGCTGTCGCCATTGGCTACAAATGTTGTGTGTAGCCTTTTAAGCACAGGTATGATGTTTTGAGCGTCACTTAGGCGCTCCACATGGATTGCTAGGGAACGGATGACAGAGTTCTTCTGCGCTGGGTGGTGGTAGGATCAGGCGTGCAGACACCTGTCTGTATGTGTAGGCTTGTGATATACTCTGTCCCCCAGTGTGGCCTCCGTTCTCCTGTATACGTCTAGAAATGGAATTGCACCATTCTTTTCTGCGACGAGTGTGAACTGTATTTTCCTGTGCATATTATTCATATTTTCGTGAAACTTGTGTAGCTCCGTTTCACCATGAGGCCATATAGCGAACGTGAACCAGCAACGTGGGCACAAAGGAGCTGAACCGAGGGCCGGTGCTTCAAAGGCTTTCATGAGTATGTCTGCTGCCAGCGGAGATAGGAGGGACCCCATTGCTACGCCGTCTGTCTGCTCGTAGGTTTTTCCTTGCCATTTGAAGTACGTTGAAGTCAGGCATAACTCAACCAGGTCGCACATGTCTGGTGGGACATGCTCCTGAAGTGTGCAGATAGTTTCATCTACTGGCACGTTCTTAAATAGTGATTTCACGTCAAAGCTGACCATGATGTCCTTAGGTAAAACTGTTTCTCCCTTTAGGAGTTCTGTAAAGTGCATCGAGTTCTTCACATAAGAGTCCGTCTTGCCAACTAGACGTCTCAATTTGCAGGCTAGATGCTTTGCCAAATTGTAAGTAGGCGAATTGATCCCATTCACTATTGTCCTCAAAGCATAACCTTCCTTATGTATCTTTGGAACGCCGTAAATTCTAGGAGAGACTGGTACTCTGGAAATAAGACCCTTGGCTTTGTCAGTGTCAATTCTCGAGTCCTTAATTGCGGCCTGCGTCTTTCGAATTATCTGCTCCGTAGGGTCCGCCCTTAGTTCTTTGTAGATGGGATCATTTAATAATTCTTTCATCTTGTCTTCGTACTGCAAGATGTCTAAGAGGACAGTAGCATTGCCTTTGTCTGCTGTTAATATCACAATTTCGTCGTAGTTCTTCAGTTGCTTGATAGCTGCCTTTTTTTCTCGGTTAAGGTTGTGTTTCGGTGTCTTGGCACGTATTAGAACTCGAACGGTTTCCTTTCTAATTTTCTCAGATCGCAGATGTGTGCCGGAGTGCTGTATCCACGAATTCGATAATTTCTTCCATGGGAATCCCCTCAGGTGTGACGGAAGTTTAGTCCTTTAGCTAGTGCTTCTGTAGCTGCGTTGCTGATGGGATGAGATGAAAGGTTCACCACTGTTCCAGATGTATCCAGTCTAGGCGTTGTGTTCCGTGTCGTCTTTGCTAATTGCTCAAATTTCTTCTTCTGGCGAATGGCGGCGGTTTCATTAGTTGCGTATGCTTGCAGGTGAGTGATTCTGTCGATGTTATTCCAGTCGGTAGGCGATAACGTAGATGAGAGCAGAAGATGTATTTGCAGCAACGTTTGTTGTTGAAGTCAAGTTATCTCCGCACCTGCTGAATACGCTCCTTCAGAAGAGATTTACTGGCTCGCCTGTAGATACTTCTTGCTCTGTTAGTGTCGATGTTAAATTTAAACTGAAGAAATTTAGGTACAATGTCATGATCCCGACACCTCTACAAGTAGACAAGATCGTTGAGAAGTTTCCCTTTCTTCTTCCTGAATGTTTCCAGTTTGTGGATGTTGCTGTGTGTTTCCTGCCTCTACAGGTTGCTAATATAATTGCGTAAGCTTCCGCGGCCAGAGTCAGTCGACATAAAAGTTTTCTGGGTATGGTACTACGTCATAATGTAAAAACTACTGCTGCTGGAGAAAAACCAACGTTTCGGCCACGGTTGCAGCGGCCTTCTTCTGGGTCTAATGGGGCGTTCTAGCTACGCAGTGTCTTTTACATTGTGTTGTTACAGTTGACTGCGCATGCCATTACATCATGATTTTAAAAAGATAGTTACTTTCATTGGTCAGTTAAGAATGAAGGAGAGGGAACTTTATTTTAATAGAAATAAAATTCAGCGAAACATGTTGTTGGAGAAGCAGCCAGTTATGACGAAACGCAAAATCAGAGAGGCCATCGAAATACTTAAATACCATAATAACATGAACAGGGAGGATGGACTCAGGCTTGCCCCATCTTGGCTGCCAGCAATCACAGCCCAACAGACCACACTGTCAACACGAGGCACGAGCACTACTTGCGAGTAACTCCCGCCGCGCGGCCGACATCCAGCAGTTGGTAAACAGCAGCCAACTTCTCATTCAACAGTGACCACCAGTCACGACACATAACAGAAGAGCCAATACACAACAGAGGTTACGTTCTCCCTCCACCACAATAACCTATTAAAGTAAAGTTCCCTCTCCTTCTTACTTAAATGACCAATGAAACTAACTATCTTTTTAAAATTATGACATAATGGCATGCGCAGTGAACAGTAACAACAAAGTATAAAGGAAACTGCATAGCTAGAACCCGCCATTAGACCCAGAAGAAGGCTGCTGCAACTGTGGCCGAAATGTTGGTTTTTCTCCAGCAGCAGTAGTTTTTACATTATGACACGGTACCATACCCAGAAAACTTTTATGTCAACTGACTCTGGCCATGGAAGCCTATGCAATTATATTAATGTATGTATTTTATTTTTCCAAAACATATCTTTTGTCATCATGAGGACTCAATGCTTTCTTTTGTATTTAACTCTGTAGACCTCATGTTTTTCACTTTGAATCATATAAAGCTTTCTGTACTCTTCTCCATCGTTAAATAAACAATATTTATAATCTTCTAAGCTTATTCTATTTTTAATAATACATTTCTTAACTCTTTTAGATTTTTTCTCTAGTTTATCGCCGGGTTTATGAGCATGCATTTTTGCTCTCAAACCACAAAATTCTTATATTATTTTTCCACTGCATTCATCTTTCATTTTTCCTAAAAAATTCTTGTTTACTTGTGGAATACCATAAATATTATTTTCATGATACCACTTGTATCAAAGTAATCAATCATCGATTTCATATCCTTAAAAAATCTTCAGTTTTAATATTATATATGAATGCATTGGCGTCTGTATATTTAATTTCAGTCTTTTATCCATATTTTGGTTTCATTATTCTACAATGAAAATCATACATCAGTTCCTTAAATAAATCAAATATATTCATAACAACATAGATGGATTTATTAAACTGTTTTTGTTTTATTCATACGAATACCAACAAAATTTTCGTTAATATAGTTCTTCCTTTACAGTTTGCTTTAGCTATACGTTCATCACATTTATCTCCATCTGACACTGATTTTACAAACACTGTGTTTCTTACATTTTCCATCGTTTTTGAAAACACTGAATTATTCATCAATTTATAGGAATCTTTTTCAAAATAATTTTTGGCTTTAGTCCTAATTTCTGTATATAAATCTATATACTTCTTTAACCAATTCGATTGTTTAAATTTTAAAAGTGTATGTATTTTTGTCATTTTTGTTGCAAGAGACAGACACTGTTTAAGGTTTCTGTAGTGAACTATGTAAATATGTTTGTCATTCAGAGTAGTCAACAACATGCTTGCTTTAGTTTCTGAAGAATTTTATTTTCAGAAGGTAATGGTAAATGTTTATGTAAATCATGTAATTATTTTAGATATTCTACTTCAAAAATATATCTGCATCAAATATATATCCAATTTCAGTAGTATGTGATACTTAACTTACTTTTGTACAATCAAAATTATTTGCTTTATCCTATTCAGATCCTCCATATGGCAAATATTGACTCATAGCGTAACTATACAAATCATTCACATTTAAATATACTAAATAATTCGATATCTTTTTTATCATCAAAATTTTTCACATATTTATTATTTGCTTTGACATATCTGTTACGACACTATGATATTTCTCCTCTTATTCCCTTTTCAACCATTAAAATCATATCGCAGTCATGTAACAAACCAAGTGGCTGTTTAGACATTTTCAACATTGCATCCCAAGATAATCCTGGTCCATAAAATACCAATATGGATCAAGATCAAATGCTTCTATACAAGTTTATACAACATTTTTAAATACATCAGACAATGACAATGCATCTGTTTTAAAATACAGATCATGATATTCAAGTACATTTTTAATATAAAATTTTTCCAAACTTTTTTTGTATGTTTGTAATCTTCTTCACTTATTTTACAATCATTCAGTTTATTATAAATACCACTTTTTCTGGTAATTGTGTCTCTTCAAAGTTCTTCCTAGAATCCATGTAATCAGTTGGGTGTACACCTTTTCTGATCGTTCTTGTGGGAAACATTTTCTTGTTTTTCATTAGATCTCTCTTCAAATTTGATAAAAGTTTATCAACTGAAGAAACCATAAATTTAACTGTCAGTAAATCTCATTTCTAAACTTTCTGCTCTTTTACCAAAACTACTATATCTCTCTTCATTACGTGGTATTAAACATATTTCTTTTTCATCATAATCTAGTTCTTTCACAAACAGATGTGAACCATATCCTGATAAATTATGCAAATAAATTGGTACAAAACGCAGATGTATTAACTGTTAATTGCATCTTTTACGTAACGGATTAATATAGTTTCCAGTTAAATTATCCTGATGTCGAACATTTTTATTTTTCTGTGTGTAATGACACTTACACACTGTGTACAAACTTTAGATGTATTATGTCTTGATGATTTTCCAGGAGTTAATGGTTTCATTTCTTCAATTTGGGAGTAAATTATTAGAATATTTTCAACCTCATTTTTAACACATTCAATATATTTCTTTTGACAGTATGGCCCTCCATAAACAACAGGATATTTATAGTGTCTATTTATATATTTAATATAATAACAGAATCCACTCTATTTTGATGTTTCTTTGTATATGGATTTTCTGGATTTGGTTGACAGTTCTCCACCTTTATTAGTAAACTTTCAAAATCAGCATAAATAACAAATGGAACTTTCTGTGTATGTTGTTAATTTTTAAAAATAACATATGAATCTTGATTTGGCATTTCTATTTTTAATGGATTGTTAATTAAACAGCTTGGTGTGTCATTATCCAGTTTTTCTTTACTGGTGTTATGGAGTAAACATAAAACACAAATTTTGCGTTTTTGTCTTAAGTAATTTGACTTGAAACAAGCATACATAAATTTTTTATAAAACAACAGTGTAAATTACTCCCATTCTTGAAATAAAGGATATTTACTTGCTTCAGTATCTTGCGTTTTGTAGTTTTTAATTAATACACTTGCTATTTTCCATCAAATGTTAAACATTAATAGATACATTAGTTTTACTCTCAATTTTTGGAATATAATAAAGAACTACAGGAAATTCAAATTTTTACAGTTTCTGATCGAAGATCAAAACAAGCATTTTAATATTTTGTAACTCTTGCTGAATTTTTATCTACAAGATATAATGCATACTTTAACAAACACAAATACATTTTTGACCCAATTTTTTTACATTAATACATACTTTTAATATTTTCTTATTTTATCCGCTAATTCAGTGTAAGATGATCCCCTCAATGGAACATAGACACACATGAAAAAAAGTTTAGCACCAGCCCGGTTCCCAGTACTCCTCAAGAAAGATGTTGACTGTGGATATTGTATTACAGACACAGTCACTCTGACTGTTCAGAGATGTCACTAAACCCGCCCAAAGATGTAAACAACCATGTATGAGTTATTAGACGGAGGGAGTCTGACAGCCGATCAGTTCCAGTCATTCCACCAGGAAGGAGGTATACGGCTCACATTGTCTGTAAATAAACAATGGCTAGATGGTCAATACCGCGATTCGATCACATCCACATTGTTACTTTGTGCCAGGAAGGGCTCTCAACAAGGGAAGTGTCTAGGCATCTCGGAGTGCACCAAAGCGTTGTGGTGAGGACATGGAGGAGATACAGAGAGACAGAAACTGTCGATAAAATGCCTCGCTCAGGCCGCCCAAGGGCTAGTACTGCAGTGGATGACCGCTACTTACGAAGTATGGCTCGGAAGAACACTGACAGCAATGCCACCTTGTTGAATAATGCTTTTCGTGCAGCCCCAGGACATCATATTACAACTCTAATTGTGCGCAATAGGCTGCATGATGCGCAACTTCACTTCCGATGTCCATGGCGATGTCCGTCTTTGGAACGACGACACCATGCAGCGCGTTACAGATAGGCCCAACAACATGCTGAATGGACCACTGAGGATTGGCATCACATTCTCTTCACCGATGAGTGTCGCATATGCCTTCAACCAGACAACTGTCGGAGATGTGTATGGAGGCAACCCAGTCAGGCTGAATGCCTTAGACACTCTGCCCAGCGAGTGCATCAAGGTGGAGGCTCCCCGATGTTTTGGGGTGGCATTATGTGGGGCCGATATACGCCGCTGGTGGTCATGGAAGGCGCCGTAGTGGCTGTACGATACATGAATGCCATCCTCTGACTGATAGTGCAACCATATCGGAAGTATATTGGCGAAGCATTCGTCTTCATGGTCGACAATTCGCGCCCCTGCTGTGTACACCTTTGAATGATTCCTTCAGGATAACAACATCGCTCAACTAGAGTGGCCAGCATGTTCTCCAGACATGAACCCTATCAAACATGCCTGGGATAGATTGAAAAGGGCTGTTTATGGACGACATGGCCCACCAACCACTCTGAGGGATCTATGCCGAATCGCCATTGAGGAGCGGGACAATCTGGACCAACAGTGCCTTGATAAACTTGTGGATAATATGCCACAGCGAATAGTGGCATAGATCTGGGCGTTAGAGGTACCGGCGTGTATTGCAATCTGGACCACCACCTCCGAAGGTGTCGCTGTATGGTGGTACAACATGCAATGTGTGGTTTTCATGAACAATAAAAAGGGCGGAAATTATGTTTATGTTGATCTCTGTTCCAATTTTCTGTACAGGTACCAGAACTCTCGGACTGAGGTGATACAGAGCTTAATCTGATGCACGTATATTAATTCCTAGCTTTAATCCAATAATTCTGTTTAATGTCCATCCTGATCCATGAGCTTGAGAATCACCCGTTTTTGATGAAACAATTTTTTTACCAAACTTAAAGTTTTCAACTACCTCTCTTTCATTTTCAATCCTATAGTTTTCTGTGTGGAAATGAAATTCCATTATATTTCTGTTTTTCTGCATTTGGTGCCCTCAAAAAATTTTAAAAGTTACATTCAATCAGCGCTGTATTCTTAGACTGTCTCTTACAATTTTCATAATTTTCAGTTTCACTGTAGCCAAGAACTGATCAGGTTCAATTGCATTTATATTATTTTCAAAATTTATAATTTGTTATGCTCTTTGCAAATGCGTTATCAGGTAGATAATCATGAAGTGTTCTTCTGTCTCGTGGTTTCTCAAGCAAAACAGTATAAAAAGGAAATAATGTTTCATCATTGGTTCAAGTTTTTTTCACAAACGCATCAGTAAAAAATGTAAATATTTCCTTCATTCATTTACTTTCATTAATTTGAAAAATTTCACTAATGCTTCCTATTTTATAATAATATAATTGTTTCCAAACAGTTCCACCTTGCATTAGATGCCTAATAATAAATCCAAATACATCAGCATTATTTAATTTGCTATAGCATTGTAAATTATTTCTTATACAATAATCACAAAGTTGAATAACCATGAATTTCTGCATTTGGCATTCCTATTTAAATAAAATAAAATTTATTAGATTTGTAAAAAAATATTCAAAATTTCGATTCGTTTGTACATAATTCTTAGTTTTTGTTTACCATATGTTTATTCGTCTAACTGCAGTTGCAGCTATTTTTTATCCTAATGCTTGCATGCATTCTTTCTTTCGCAGCTAATTAAAGTTTTCTATCAGCTCGATCGATAAATCTTCATGATTACGATACGTGATTTCATGTTGCTTACATGCTTCATCTAATTTGTTTACTGCGTGATCACCTCTAGCTAATATTTCATCTAGTTTGGCCTCCAAATCACAAAATCTGTACCCAGGTAGATCCATTTCAAATGGAATTTTGTCAATTAAAGTATTTACTAATCCTTTTCCAAATTTTTCACTTTTCCAAAATTTATGTGGAGTATTATTCAAAATTCTAATAAAATGTAGTATACCTTTTGAATTATTGATAATGTAGTCCCTGAATTTGTCACTGTGTTTGTTATTCCTACTTTTTTATTGAGATAAATTTTATTGTTAACAATTTCGGGTTCATGAATTATTGTTAATTTCTCAGTTAAGTCAAAAACATGTTTTGTTGATTTCCAAAATGTATGTGGCAAAATAATTCTAAAAACTTATGAAATGAGGTACACCTTTTGGACTGTTGATAACAAAGTCACAACATTTATCTGTGAACATCTGTTTTATTCCAAATTTTTCAGTATGATTATTTTTATTTCCAGCTATTTCTTTCCTATGAATTAAGGCAAATCTGTCTATTAAATCTCTAACATGTTTTAGCCAAACATAGTCGATTAGTTTTTCTGTATATTTCTTTATTAAACCTTTACTTTTTTCTCAGGTGAACCTATTTCTGAACAATATGAAGAGTCTATAGTTGATTTTTGTAAGTTTGGGAAATAGTCATCACTAATTTGTTATCAAATATTTATGTTTATTACCTCTACTCGATTTTATTTTATTTTGGTTGCTCTCAGAATATAACGCTCCAGATTTATATAATATATTTGCAAAATTAGATAAATGAACACCATCAAATATTTCGCTGTATCATCCATAGTAATATGTTTTTAGTTAAAACATCCATTAATCCATTTGTTGCTTCCTATGTCCTTTCCCCAACAACTAATTTCTCTCCCTTGATTTCGACTGGTAATTTACCATCATATTCAAATATACCAAAGGTTGCAATCCAAAAACTTGATCTTCAGTATGATTAATATAGTTTAGCATTCGGTCACTAACATTTACTTTTTTAGCATCACTATTCATTATTTTTTAATGTCTTGTTTTTACTTTCCGTCTCTTCTTCATATTTCTCCAGTACACCCTGTATTTCTGATTCAGTTAATGTATAATCACACTGTGGAATTTCATAAGATTTAATTTCTGGTATATCACCAAAATCTTTTCTACAATGATGGTAGGGAATCATTCGTTTCTCTGCTTCTCTGTTTTCTTCAAGAGTTTTTAATACATTGGTATCTAGTGCTGCAATTCCTTGTTTTATTGTTTAATAGCATTGATAAGTGATTGATATTCTTTTTTATGTATATTGTATTCTGTTCTTGACCTTTTTTAATCTTGAATTATTATTTCAGTTCTCCAAGTTTCTTCCTATTTCGTTTAGCTTTTTTAACAACTTCTGTGATCTATTTTGCTACCATTATTTAGAGATGAAAACACATGAATTGAATATTTTTATGTCTAATGTTTTTGTTTAATATTCTTGTTTAACATTTATAATATATTAATGTTTATGTTTTGCATTTATGTTGTTATGAAATTCTGTATTTCATTTCTGTACTTACCTTCATTAGCTTTTCTGGTCATGTATATCGTAATAAATCGAAATAGATCATACCAACATTTAAAATACATTTCCTTAAATCATCAAATTTTTAATCTCTCCCAACAAACGTATGACATATACGATTGAAATTTGTGTCATCTTGTGTGAAAATATTCAAAAAGTTAAAATTATCTCTTGCTAATTGTTTTGGTATTTTTAAGTAAGTTTGAACTAAACAAAAACAATCTTACATCTTCCTCTCTTAAAATATTCTCTAACTATATCCTGATTTTCAAGAATGAGGTCATAAACTACTACTACTGAATTAACTAGACATAGATCTAATGGAATAATCTTGTCTTTTTTTTTCAGAAATAGTGGCGATGTTTTCTTAAGCTAATCTTAAATTTTTAGAAAACTGAGTTTTTGGTTGATTTTAAACTTTTTGAGTAAACATACAAATGATTACTTTTATTCCAATTCAGCCACCCTGGGGCTAGAAAATAATTGTTGTTGTGGGTTTCAGTCTTGAGACTTCTTCTAATCAAGTTGTGCCACAAACTCCTCTTCTCCCCAATCCTATTCAATACCTCCTCATTAGTTATATGATCTACCCATCTAATCTTCAGCATTCTTCTGTAGCACCACATTTCGAAAGCTTCTATTCTCTTCTTGTCCAAACGATTTATCGTCCATGTTTCACTTCCATACATGGCTACACTCCATACAAATACTTTCAGAAACGACTTCCTCACACTTAAATCTATACTCGATGTTAACAAATTTCTCTTCTTCAGAAACGCTTTCCTTGCCATTGCCAATCTACATTTTATATCCTCTCTACTTCCAACATTGTGACTTATTCTGCTCCCGAAATAGCAAAACTCATTTATTACTTTAAGCATCTCATTTCCTAATCTAATTCCCGCAGCATCACCCGATTTAATTCGACTACATTCCATTATCCTCGTTTTGGTTTTGTTGATGTTCATCTTATATCCCCCATTCAAGACACTGTCCATTCCGTTCAGCTGCTCTTCCAGGTCCTTTGCTCCCTCTGACAGAATTACAATGTCATCGGCGAACCTCAAAGTTTTTATTTCTTTTCCATGGATTTTAAAACCTACTACGAATTTTTCTTTTGTTTCCTTTACTGCTTGCTCAATATACAGATTGAATAACATCGGGGAGAGGCTACAACCCTGTCTCGCTCTCTTCCCGGCTACTGCTTCCCTTTCATGCTCCTCGACTCTTATAACTGCCATCTGGTTTCTGTACGAATGGTAAATAGCCTTTTGCTCTCTGTATTTTACCCTTGCCACCTTCAGAATATGAAAGAGAGTATTCCATTTAACATTGTGAAAAGCTTTATCTAAGTCTACAAATGCTAGAAATATAGGTTCGCCTTTCCTTAATCTTTCTTATAACATAAGTCGTAGGGTAGGTTTTGCCTCACGTGTTCCAACATTTCTACGGAACCCAAACTGATGTTCCCCGAGGTTGGCTTCTACCAGCTTTTCCATTCGTCTGTAAAGAATTTGTGTTAGTATTTTGCAGCTGTGACTTATTAAACTGATAGTTCGGTAATTTTCACATCTGTCAACACCTGCCTTCTTTGGGATTGGAATTATTATATTCTTCTTGAAGTCTGAGGGTATTTCGCCTGTCTCATGCATCTTGCTCACCAGATGGTAGAGTTTTGTCAGAACTGGCTCTCCCAAGGCTATCAGTAGTTCTAATGGAATGTTGTCTACTCCTGGGGCCTTGTTTCGACTTAGGTCTTTCAGTGCTCTGTCATTTCTTCACACAGTAGCATATCTCCCATTTCATCTTCTTCTACCTCCTCTTCCAATTCCATAATATTGTCCTCAGGAACATCGTCCTTGTATAGACCCTCTATATACTTCTTCCACCTTTCTGCTTTTCCTTATTTTCTTAGAACTGGGTTTCCATCTGAGCTCTTGACGTTCATGGAAGTGGTTCTTTTTTCTCCAAAGGTCTCTTTAATTTTTTTGTAGGCAGTATCTATCTTACCCTCAGTGATACATGCTTCTACATCCTTACATCTGTCCTCTAGCCAAGCCTGCTTAGACATTTTGCACTTCCTGTCGATCTGATTTTTGAGACGTTTGTGTTCCTTTTTGCCTGTGTCATTTAATGAATTATCGATCATTAATATAGTTTTTCCACAACCACTGAGATTTGTTATTGGACATCAAATAGAATTAGGTAAAAGCTTACCATGTTTATTTTTTGATTTCTTGCCTGGAATTCTTCATTTTGGCCCCAATTTTTCATTTATTTAAATTAATTTTTATTGATAGAAATGGTGTGCCTATTTTAGTTGAGTGGTAAATCATCTGTTATTAAAAAAAGATTAATGGTTCCAGTAAGAGAACTTTATTAAAATGCTACTTTAGGTGATTTTTACAGAGCTTTTTCAACTCCAAATATGACATCAAAAAATAATAAACTGTGCTGTGATGGAGAAACGATAGAATGTCCTGTAGATCAGTATAGTTTAAAAAATTTAGAAAAATTTGTTCACTTGGCAAATCCAAATATTCACATTACATCAGATGTAGGTTTCAATAGAATTACTATTGAAAGTGATGCAAAATAGTATATGGACATAAAAGGTAGCTTTGGAAGCATGCCTGGATTTAGTAGACAAACTGTTGAAGCCAATAAAAAGCCTGTTGTAAGGATATTCGTAAAATTATTCCATTCGAATTAATTAATACTGAATAAGTTTGGTTCTAGCTGATGGAATGTTTGTTAGACAGACTGATCATTTTCATAGAGAGACTAATGTTAGTGATTCTTTTTAATTTTAGTTTGGTGCACTAATAAATCATGAACCACATTATTCTGTAGATATTCCTATTTTTGATTGTTCAAGATTTAGAAATTACTATAACTGAAGAAAGTGACAGTCTGATTGACTTCAATGGTGCTTATTTAACCGTTATTTTAAAAAGTCTTAATACATTTTATTCTTTTAAACAATGAACAAAATCGAGAATTATCAGTACTACTCATGAGAAAAGTAAAAATAATTTAAATGCACCCAAAAAGGATACAGATATTGAAATAAAGACTGGTGACAGAGAACTTCATCAAAATTATGCACAATTATGCATGAACTTTAGAAAATCCAATAAAAAAGTAATCGGTAGTTCTGTGGCAAAATTGTTTGTAGAATTGTTGTAGCTAATCATGATGGATCAGAATCAAATTATGCAACTTGTGATAGAAATCCAATAACACATTAATTGGTATTTCTGTGGCAAAATTGTTTGATTTTGTGAGTATAAAGAAAGGGAATAAAATTTCATCTAGAATCAAACACACTTTTCTGTCGTCAACATCTATGTTATATTTGAATTCTGATAAAACTGATAAAATAGTCTTAGGAGGACATATGCCTAATAAAGGAAAAATAAGCAGTAGGAAAAACGAGGTACTATATCTGCTTGGACTACTTGGTGGATTTTTAAAAGATTGTAGAGAAATTATGTGGGAAGGAGTTGTAACTGTAATTTTTACTAGGTCTTCTAGTTCTGGAGAGGCAGGTCTTAGATGGCTTAATGATAATGATGCTGGAGTTGTAATTAAAGATACACTTTCTAAGGAAGCAAAAATTGTAATAGAATCGATGAGAATTCTTGTATCAATTCTTAAATATGAACCAAATTGAGTGTTAGAACAACGAGAAAATACTCTGAAAAATCCAAAAATTCCAATATCCTTTTATGAGCTACAAATTGTAAAAGTTACAGGATTGTATGGTAATAAAAAGTTTGAACTACACATTATAAATTATTGTAACACTGCAGAATTTGATATGTCATATTTTTTATTTGTTACATTTCATACAAACTGTAAAAATAATCAGTTACTTGACTCTTCATTATATGACCACATTGATCTACAGAATATGTACTTGAAAAATGGAAGAAACGATATTTTCCCGTAGGAGATGTGGAATATTAATCCCCTAAACAGTTTTCTGAAAGCATGTGATGCAATCCTCAATTTTAAACGAGTTCCTCTACTCAAATTAGACACTGACATAATTCCATATTATTTCTTTTCAAATTGTCTGATCTATACCATTAATGAAAAATTCCTTCAGAGACTCTACAATATGTAACAATGTATGATAAGAAAAATTTAATGTATGATGGACAGCACAGAATACTTACAGAAAATTTTTGGTTATATAATGAAAAAAATTAGAAAAAGTTATATGTTAACTTCATGTTTAGATTTCCTTTTGAAGTATTTTAAGAAAGATAGATGAAGTAATAACTGAAAAAACTTAGTATGTCAATCAGAATATTTCATATAGTTCTTGTTCTGCAGACTATGTTAGCATTTTGAATTTTCAAAATCGGTTAATATTTGCATGAGATCGATGTGTTTTCCCCACACATCGATACAAAACAACGTAGGTCTCACCTGTGTAAGCCCTCTCAGGCAACAGACAGCTCTGGGAATTTATAGTTTGTATTTATCTGGCAGCGTGTGGCCTTTTGGTAAGAAAATAATAACCTAGCAGGAAACTTTCATCAGTGCTAGCGTTTGTGGAAATGAGATAAGGCCATGCACCAGCTTTTCCTTTTCACTCCAACTTGTTTACACATTCTGTCCACACCATTCACTAAGTCGTTGAGAACTTCATTCAAAGATGGCGCTGAAGCAATTACCATTGACAACAGTACAGTAAATACTTAATTTTTAGTGTATAACGTTCTTTTTGAATCTTATGTTGGCTGTTGTAAAGAAATCTTATATATAGTTTACATTTCATTGGATCAAATAAAATACGAAATTGTGATGAAAATAATTTATTTACATCCAAAAGAAACTGATGAAAATAGCATTTTTAGAATGCACTTTGTCATTCAGATTGCAACTATATATACAAACTGTAGTTGAAAACATTTGGTTCTGCAGTGCCCCAGGCTGGGAGTGGGCTGGCCACCCAAGCAGTTTGAATCATCGAGTAGCTGCAGTTCTAACTCTACCACTCTTAATTAAAGATGATGGGACCAGATATAAGGAAGGACAGGTACCTGGACTGCGAGATGGACTTGGAAAAAATACAGAGATTGGAAAGAAATAAAGAGAGTAACAAGTAAATAAAAAGCCCTCCAGGTTTCCTTCATATGGGGCCAAATGTTTTTGGAGTTTTTGAGAAAGAATTTTTTATTTAAATTAAGTCTAATTGCCAAGCTAAACAATAAAATACACTGGACTCGAGAACCAGTAAATTTTTAATGAATTATTCTTTGTGTAAATGAATTAAATTTTTTCTTGCATGCACCTTTTATAAAAAGAATAATAAATTTATTTTATGTTCATTTTTTGTATATAAAGATATTATTTTATAATAGGTGAATGTGTTAAGAAAAATATTCATTTTTATTAATTTTATAAGTGATTTAATATAAAACAGGCGTTTTTAAATAAAAATGTGTAAAAATGTGTATTACAGTAGAATATAAGTACAAGGGCTATCTACAAAGTACATTACGTTTTGGAATTAAAAATAAATAAAGTATTGGAAATTTTTTTTATTATATACAGATGAAAGCCACATTTAAATACTACTTTTCTACATAGTTGCCATTTAAATTAAGGTACTTATCGTAGCGATGGACGAGCTTGGAAATTCCTTCGTCGCAAAATTCGACCGCTTGCGCCTTCAACCACGCGGTTACCTCTTCTTGAAGCTGTGTGTCGTCATCAAAACACTGCATAGCCAACCACTTCTTCATTGCTGGGAATAAGTGGAAGTCGCTCGGTGCCAGGTCAGGACTGTACGGCGGATGAGGAAACGATTCCCACTTAAAAGATTCGAGAACTTCACAAGTGGCATTTGCTGTGTGGGCCCGGGCGTTGTTGTGAATCAGCAAGATCTTTGAGCCCATCTTTCCCCTGCGCTTGTTTTGTATTGCTCTTCTGAGGTTGTGCAGAGTTTGGCAATACCTTTGACAGTTTATTGTAGTGCCTCTTTCCAGGAAATCCACAAAAATCACACCTTTTCTGTCCCAAAAGATGAGGTAACCACGTGGTTGAAGGCGCAGGCGGCTGAATTTTACGACGAAGGAATTTCCAAGCTCGTCCATCGCTACGATAAGTGCCTTAATTTAAATGGCAACTATGTAGAAAAGTAGTATTTAAGTGTGGCTTTCATCTGTATATAATAAAAAAATTTCCAATACTTTATTTATTTTTAATTCCAAAACATAATGTACTTTGTGGATAGCCCTCGTACCAGTTCTGGATAACATGGGTCACTTCTGGTGTGAGCCAGGCCTGAGCCAACTGAGCTAGGAACAGTATTTACATTCTACAGATGATGATGCTGCCTGTCATTCTAGTCCATTGACAGCTAGTATGAGTCGACCTTTATAAATTCATATAAATTTTATGTTGCAGTTTTTCTGAGTAAGATGTTCATTGGCTGTCTAAAAGAAAATTAATAATACTAAATAGCTTTCTACGTGTTTCATTCACTTTGTAATATCTCAGATATTATTTCATATGTTTCTTGTGGCACTAATCATCTAAAGACCCATTCTAGGCAAATGTCTAAAAAGGTTTCAGTGGATCATTCAACAACTCATCACTGGATCATTAGACAAATCATCACTCAGTTTACTCGCCCTATTTCTCCAATATCATGTCAGTTATGTTCCTTAGCTACTGAAACAGGTATTTGAGCTGTAATTAGTACTTAATTTAGTAAAGAAAGATGGTGCCACATCATGGTAAAAAAGTTTATTCTTTGAAAACAGAAATCAGTCACCACTAAAAATGCTGTTGTGTTCTTTTCAATAATCAACTTGTACTTTGTTGGTAGACACAGTGTCAAAACATCAGCTTTCGACAATACAGCATACAGGTAAGACATCATTACACTGCACAATAAAATATATAAATTACAGTAATATATTATTTGAGCTTCTCCCCCTAAATGGAGCATGTGGTTATAAAATGCACGAAAAGTTTCAGTAGTGCACCACCTGATTATGCTGATTATGGTAACCATTTAAACACCTTATTTCCCCTAGGCTTGGCTGGAAGTGTAGCTTGGTGAATGTTGTCAATCAAATATGGCATACTTTTCCTTGTACATATCCCTTATGTATCGTTGACATGATCCAAGAAGTCTCCTGCTTAACTGCTTGCTGCAGTATCTGCATACAGCATTGTTACCAAGCATATGCCAATTCTCATGATCATCTCTCTAAACAATAAATTATAATGTTAATGACTGTACAGTTGCTCTTTGAGTCCTTGACTGCTTTCAGCGGGATAAACTGGTGCCACAGATTTCATCTTTGGCACACTGGAGTAGATGGTATCACTAAATCAGTTAACTCAAAACTCAGAGCAATTACATTGTTTATTTATGTATATTAGGTGACTACTTCAGTATGAACCATAGACATAGGTGAGGTTGTGTGGCTGCCATACCTCAACGATACAGATCACTGTATCATAGGTGTAACCACAAGGGAGGTGTTTCTTTGGAGAGATCAGGTTAATTTGTGGTTTCCAAAGTGGGGCAGCAGCATTTTCAATAGTTACAGGTGGAACAGTCAGAATGATTGACTGATTTGGACTTGCAACATTATGCAACATGACCTTGCTGTGCTGGTATTGCAAAAGGGCGAAACGAAGGGAAAATTACAGTTCTCATTTTTTTCTGAGGCATACAACTCCAATGTATGACTTAAGGCCTATAGAATCCGCTTGCATAAAACGTTCTGGAGATAAAATAATCCCCCATTCATATCTCCATGTGGGGACTATTAAGGAAGATGTCATTATCAGGAAAAACACAACTGTTATTCTATGGGTCAGAATGTGGAATATTCGATTCCTTACTTAGATGCATTAACTAGGAAATTTAAAAAAGGAAATGTTTAGTTTGGACTCACATATAGAAAGAATTAGTGAAGTTTGGTGACAGGATGGATGTGGCTATAGACCAGTTACGTTCCTTTCAGTGTAGGCTGATATAATAGCTCCATACTTAGGAATCATATACAGCTGCCCACTTGCTGAGACATCTGTACCTAAAGTCTGGAGACTTACACAGGTGATAGTGATATTCGTTAAAAGAAACAGGAGTAATCCACTGAACTGCAGACCCATATCACTGATATCGGTTGACAGTAGGATTTTGGAATGTACACTTTGTTGAAACATACAAATTACCTCACAGAACACGAACTATTGACAATTAGTAAGCACAAATTAAAAAAGTCATTCTTTTGAAACACAAGTATTGTGTGCTGCTGCCAGGGATCTCAAATTGATTCCATATTTGTATATTTCCAGATGTGTTTCGACACCATTCCACACAAGTGACATTAAATCACATTGGGTGTCTATGTAGTATCATCTCAGTTGTGCAACTGGATTCTTGATTTTCTCTCAGAAAGATCACAGTTCGTAGTGATTGACATCAAATCATTGAGTAAAATGTCAGTGATATCTGGAGTTTCCAAAGGAAACATTATGGGCCCCCTGCTGTTTCTAATCTGTATAAAGGATTTACGAGACAATCTGAGCAGCCTTCTTAGATTATTTACAGAGAATGCTGTAATTTTGCATCTAGTAATCATTCCACTATCAAAATTAATTGCAAAATGATTTAGAGAATATATCTGTATGATGTGAAAAGTGTCAATTGACTCTAAATAAAGAAAAGTGTGAGGCCGTCCACATGAGCGCTAAAAGGAATTTTGTTAAAATATTGCACAAAAATCTTATCCATGAATTATATAGAGTGGTCTATTGATAGTGACCGGGCCAAATATCTCATGAAATAAGCATCAAACGAAAAAACTACAAAGAACGAAACTCGTCTAGCTTGAAGGGGGAAACCAGATGGCGCTATGGTTCGCCCACTGCCATAGGTCAAACGGGTATCAACGGCGTTTTTTAAAAATAGGAACCCCCATTTTTTATTACATATTCGTGTAGTATGTAAAGAAATATGAATATTTTAGTTGGACCACTTTTTCGCTTTGTGATAGATGGAGCTGTAATAGTAACAAACATATGGCTCACAATTTTAGATGAACAGTTGGTAACAGGTAGGTTTTTGAAATTAAAATACAGAACGTAGGTACGTCTGAACATTTTAATTCGGTTGTTCCAATGTGATAAATGTATCTTTGTGAACTTATCATTTCTGAGAACGCATGCTGTTACAGCGTGATTACCTGTAAATACCACATTAATGCAATAAATGCTCAAAATGATGTCCGTCAAACTCAATGCATTTGGCAATACGTGTAACGACATTCCTCTCAACAGCGGTTAGTTCGCCTTCCGTAATATTCGCACACGCATTGGCAATGCGCTGACGCATGTTGTCAGGCGTTGTCGGTGGATCACGATAGCAAATATCCTTCAACTTTCCCCACAGAAAGAAATCCCGGGACGTCAGATCCGGCGAACGTGCGGGCCATGGTATGGTGCTTCGACGACCAATCCACCTGTCGTGAAATGTGATATTCAATACCGCTTCAACCGCACGAGAGCTATGTGCCGGTCATCCATCATGTTGGAAGAACATCGCCATACAGTCATGCAGTGAAACATCGTGTAGTAACATCGGTAGAACATTACGTAGGAAATTAGCATACATTGCACCATTTAGATAGCCATCGATAAAATGGGGGCCAATTATCCTTCCTCCCACAATGCTGCACCATACATTAACCCGCCAAGGTCGCTGATGTTCCACTTGTTGCAGCCATCGTGAATTTTCCGTTGCCCAGTAGTGCATATTATGCCGGATTACGTTAGTGCTGTTGGTTGGTTGGTTGGTTTGTTTGGGGAAGGAGACCAGACAGCGAGGTCATCGGTCTCATCGGATTAGGGAAGGACGGGGAAGGAAGTCGGCCGTGCCCTTTGAAAGGAACCATCCCGGCATTTGCCTGGAGCGATTTAGGGAAATCACGGAAAACCTAAATCAGGATGGCCGGACGCGGGATTGAACCGTCGTCCTCCCGAATGCGAGTCCAGTGTCTAACCACTGCGCCACCCCGCTCGGTGCTGTTGGTGAATGACGCTTTGTCTCTAAATAAAACGCGTGCAAAAAATCTATCATCGTCCCGTAATTTCTCTTGTGCCCAGTGCATAACTGTACACGACGTTCAAAGTCTTCGCCATGCAATTCCTGGTGCATAGAAATATGGTACGGGCAATCGATGTTAATGTAACATTTTCAACACCGACGTTTTTGAGATTCCCGATTCTCGCGCAGTTTGTCTGCTACTGATGTGCGGATTAGCCGCGACAGCAGCTAAAACACCTACTTGGGCATCATCATTTATTGCAGGTCGTGGTTGACGTTTCTGATGTGGCTGAACACTTCCTGTTTCCTTAAAGAACGTAACTATCCGACGAACGGTCCGGAGACTTGGATGATATCGTCAGGATACCGAGCAGCATACAGAACACTCGCCCGTTGGGCATTTTGATCACAATAGTCATACATCAACACGTTGTCGACCTTTTCCGCAATTGGTAAACGGTCCATTTTAACATGGGTAATGTATCACGAAGCAAATACCGTCCGTACTGGCGGAATGTTACGTGATACCACGTACTTTTACCTTTGTGACTATTACAGCGCCATCTGTCACAAAATCGAAAAAAAGTGGTCCAACAAAAACATTCACATTTCTTTACGTACTACACGAAATGTAATAAAAAATGAGTGTTCCTACTTTAAAAAAAACGCGGTTGATATCCGCTTGACCTATGGCAGCACCATCTAGTGGGCCAACCATTGCGCCATCTGGTTTCCCCCTTCAAGGTAGACGAGTTTCGTTCTTTGTAGTTTTTTCGTTTGATGCTTATTTCGCGAGATATTTGGCCCGGTCACTATCAATGGACCACCCTGTATACATAATGAAATCAAACTCCACACCATTTTGTCGTCATGATAGCTGGGTACTTACCACACGGCATAAAATGATCAATTTTTTGTTCTGGATTAAGTACAGTAATGGTGCCGCTTTTATCCAACTTTCACAACTATTCCAATCGTATTTTAAAGAAAATGTAGGAATACGCATCGTGAACTTGATGTTGGGATGAAGCGAGTTAAGATGCTCAAAGAAAAACATTCAACGATGCAATGCCGTGAGGCCAGATAACAAAGGTGTCGTCCACATATCGCCAAAAACACGTAGGTTTCAAATCCGACGTCTGGAGTGCTCTCTCCTCGAAGTCTTCCATGGAGATGGAGAAAAAACGGCGAACTTCCATTCCTGGACGTGTTGGTATGGAGAAAAGAAGATGGCACATTAGGTCACGCAGTGTACCGTAAACCAACGCACACGGACTTATACTTACAGGCCACCAGCTGTCACCGTCCTTCGCAACGAAGTGGTGTACTGAGGACGTTGGTCCACAGAGCACGAGCCATATCAGCCTCAGACAACTTATCCAATGAGCTACTCCATCTGCGTACCACTTTCCAACAAAATGGATACTCCGAACGGGAGATTCGCCATGCCTTACAACCGAAGTGGGCTACCCAACGTGAGGAAGTGGAAGAAGGCGAAGAACAAAGGGGAATGGTCATCTTGCCATACATGGCGGTGTCTCTTAAAAAATAGGAAGATTATTGAAGAGGCATAAAGTTAAATGTGTCTTTCGTCCGCTGGCAAAACCCAGAGCTCTCTTGGGCTCACCTAAGGACAGCCTAGGCCTAAGAAGACCCGGTGTTTACCAGATTCCTTGTAGCTGCGGCATGACGTACATCGGACAAACTTGTCGCACTGTAGGAGAGAGATGTACTGAACACCGACTCTACACTCGTCTGGAGCAACCAGAAAAGTCTGCAGTGGCCGAGCATTGTCTCAGTACAGGCCATTCTATGAATTATAAACATACAAAAATTCTCGCATCGACGAGTTCGTACTGGGACAGAGTTATTAAGGAAGCAGTGGAAATACACTCCTGGAAATTGAAATAAGAACACCGTGAATTCATTGTCCCAGGTAGGGGAAACTTTATTAACACATTCCTGGGGTCAGATACATCACATGATCACACTGACAGAACCACAGGCACATAGACACAGGCAACAGAGCATGCACAATGTCGGCACTAGTACAGTGTATATCCACCTTTCGCAGCAATGCAGGCTGCTATTCTCCCATGGAGACGATCATAGAGATGCTGGATGTAGTCCTGTGGAACGGCTTGCCATGCCATTTCCACCTGGCGCCTCAGTTGGACCAGCGTTCGTGCTGGACGTGCAGACCGCGTGAGACGACGCTTCATCCAGTCCCAAACATGCTCAATGGGGGACAGATCCGGAGATCTTGCTGGCCAGGGTAGTTGACTTACACCTTCTAGAGCACGTTGGGTGGCACGGGATACATGCAGACGTGCATTGTCCTGTTGGAACAGCAAGTTCCCTTGCCGGTCTAGGAATGGTAGAACGATGGGTTCGATGACGGTTTGGATGTACCGTGCACTATTCAGTGTCCCCTCGACGATCACCAGTGGTGTACGGCCAGCGTAGGAGATCGCTCCCCACACCATGATGCCGGGTGTTGGCCCTGTGTGCCTCGGTCGTATGCAGTTCTCATTGTGGCGCTCACCTGCACGGCGCCAAACATGCATACGACCATCATTGGCACCAAGGCAGAAGCGACTCTCATCGCTGAAGACGACACGTCTCCATTCGTCCCTCCATTCACGCCTGTCGCGACACCACTGGAGGCGGGCTGCACGATGTTGGGCCGTGAGCGGAAGACGGCCTAACGGTGTGCGGGACCGTAGCCCAGCTTCATGGAGACGGTTGCGAATGGTCCTCGCCGATACCCCAGGAGCAACAGTGTCCCTAATTTGCTGGGAAGTGGCGGTGCGGTCCCCTACGGCACTGCGTAGGATCCTACGGTCTTGGCGTGCATCCGTGCGTCGCTGCGGTCTGGTCCCAGGTCGACGGGCACGTGCACCTTCCGACGACCACTGGCGACAACATCGATGTACTGTGGAGACCTCACGCCCCACGTGTTGAGCAATTCGGCGGTACGTCCACCCGGCCTCCCGCATGCCCACTATACGCCCTCGCTCAAAGTCCGTCAACTGCACATACGGTTCACGTCCACACTGTCGCGGCATGCTACCAGTGTTAAAGACTGCGATGGAGCTCCGTATGCCACGGCAAACTGGCTGACACTGACGGCGGCGGTGCACAAATGCTGCGCAGCTAGCGCCATTCGACGGCCAACACCGCGGTTCCTGGTGTGTCCGCTGTGCCGTGCGTGTGATCATTGCTTGTACAGCCCTCTCGCAGTGTCCGGAGCAAGTATGGTGGGTCTGACACACCGGTGTCAATGTGTTCTTCTTTCCATTTCCAGTAGTGTACGTAGCTCGACGAATCTTGTAAACAGAGACACGGGCTTTCAGCTGAGTACAGCTTGGGATCCAGCACTGGCCATATTGAAGTCGCTTCGAGCAGAGAGGGGTACTATTGGTCATAAGACGGATGACGATTCGCCACCGACATAAATATTCTGTTGACAACGGGAGGAAAATCAAGGCGCCTACGTGGACGCGCATTTTTGCTTGCGGCATCCGACAGAGGTCGCTGGGGCGGCCAATGGCAGCGCAGAGCAGCGGCGGCAGCCTCCGCGCGTGCGCCGAAGTCTTTGGTTCTTCATCTTGTAGGTGGCGTTGCTGTCCTTCCAGCTATCGGTTCATATCGTCGCTATTGGCCATCGAATTTGGCACCTCCACGCATGCGCACTTCCTGTCTAAGACTGGCATAAATAGGGAGCTCTGGTCTTGCCTTAGCAGTGTGTTCGTCGCACCTGAAGATGTCGGCCAGTTGCGCTGACGAAATATGGTGGAGTTTTCACTATGACATCCGACGTCTCGCCCGAGAACCATATATACAACATGTCCGTCGGCAAAGCCTCAAGCAACACAAGTCAGTATAAATTTGAAAACTGAATAAATCACGGAATAATGTAGATAGAGAGGTTCAAATTGACACACATGTTTGGAATGACATGGGTTTTATTAGAACCAAAAAAACAAAAGTCCAAAAAATGTCCGACAGATGGCGCTTCCTCTGATCAGAATAGCAATAATTAGCAAAACAAAGTAAGACAAAGCAAATATGATGTTCTTGGGAGGAAATGCTCAATATGTCCACCACCATTCCTCAACAATAGCTGTAGTCGAGGAATAATGTTGTGAACAGCACTGTAAAGCATGTCCGGAGCTATGGTAAGGCATTGGCGTCGGGTGTTGTCTTTCAGCATCCCTAGAGATGTTGGTCGATCACGACACACTTGTGACTTCAGGTAACCCCAAAGCCAGTAATCGCACGGACTGAGGCCTGGGGACCTGGGAGGCCAAGCATGACGAAAGTGGCGGCTGAGCACACGATCATCACCAAACGACGCGCGCAAGAGATCTTTCACGCGTCTAGCAATATGGGGTGGAGCGCCATCCTGCATACACATCGTACGTTCCAGCAGGTGTTTAAAATGTATACTGACTTTTTGATCACCCGGTATTATTTTGTGAGGAGGTTTATTAATCGACGTAGGAGTAGCTTCAGCCATGCCACAGAGAAGTATTTTTGGTCTCTTGCTGTTCATGTTATACGTAAGCACGTGACAGACAGTATTAGTAACAACATAGTTTTTGGATCTAATACAGTTGCATGTAACGAATTTCTATCCGAAAAAAACTCCACAAATATTCATTCCAGTCTGCTATTACTGCAAAGCCGTGCAAGACTAGTAGCTGGATTGAAATGTTCTGAGATGTACCACTATACTTTCGAACCAGTGAATGCATACAAATACCGGGGTGTAACAGTTCGTGGGGATATAAAATGGAATGAGAACATAGACGCCGTAGGTGGCAGGCTTCAGTCCGTTGGGATGCAGGAAAAATGCTGTAAATCTACGAAGGAGATCGCTTGTAGAAGACTAGACCGAACTATTCTAAACTATTACGCTATATGACTGAAAGGGGTCATTAAACGTACAAAAAGGACAGTAAGAACTGGTACAGGCTTGTTTGACACTTGGGAGAGTGTCAAAGAGATGCTGCAAAACTTGAATTGGCAGCCACTTGAAGACGCCTACGCTCTCACAAAGGCTCATTAACAGAGTTTCATCAACCAGTACTAAGTGTTAAATCTATTAATGTGCTACAGTGCTCTATGTGTCACTCCCATAGCGAGCGTTAAGACAAGATCAGGCAGCGTCCGCAGAGGTACTAAGGGGTCATTCATCCAGCACTCCATACGCGAATGTAACAGGAAGAAAGTTTAATGTCTGGTACGATGTGAGCTGCCCTCTACCACGCATTACATAACTGTTTGGGGAGTAATGACTTAGACGAAATTGTAGACTAAGCCGTTGGCCAAACAAAACGTAGAAGAACAATATTCGTCTGCAAAATTATCTGTAATTTGCTAAAAATCATTCGGCAATCTAGATTACATAAAATATTTCTTTATTTAATACAACCCGTTTCGACAGACTTTGCTGTCATCTTCAGGTCTTAAAAAACTTTTTGTTCTGAAAAGTGCTTATTTTACATTGGACATCACGCCAAGTTTCAAGTGGATAAAAATCAGAACATCATAAAGGGTTTGTCATAACTAAAATATTTAAAAACATGAAGCACCTTGTGCAAAAGGCCATGTCCATATATATATATATATATATATATATATATATATATATATATATATATACATATATATATATACATATATATATATATATATATATCGCTCACAGTTGCTTGGTACATTAAAAAAACACAGTACTCCGTAGTACATGTGCCTTACATAACCAGATGTTTTATGCGACCTAGGTTGTAAAAAGTGTTTTAGCAAGTAAAATATACCGTTCCTTTAGTAGACTCAGAATGAGAAAATTCTGTCTGTAGTTTCTTTAGATGATCTTTTTGTACCCACTGTAAGGTTCAAATGGCTAATTTCCGGGATACCCCATAGAAATATGATAGGACGGGCACTGTTTACAATGTATGGTTCAAATGGCCCTGAGCACTATGGGACTTAACATCTGAGGTCATCAGTCCCCTAGAAGTTAGAACTACTTAAACCTAATTAACCTAAGGACATCACACACATCCATGCCCGAGGCAGGATTCGAACTTGCGACCGTAGCGGTCGCGCAGTTCCAGACTGAAGCGCCTAGAACCGCTCGGCCATCCCGGCCGGCCCACTGAAAGGCTACACAATACATATGGTGTAGCTAAATTCCCTTAACAGACGTTGTGGGCTTTTAGTGGGGACCATGACGGTTAAGTTTAGCACAGGAACGCATGTCTGGAAGCCTACCATTTTCCAGCTACATTCAAATTACTGCGACAAACATTCAAATCTCCTGCATTTTCGTTGCCGCTGACTAGAGCATTATGTGTGTCATTCATCACTCAGCGGATTTTCTGTTCCCACTACAGGTTTGTTCTCATGCAGCTAAGTTGAAGAAGTGATCATCCAAGAGAGATCTGCACCTGCTGTTGTGCTTGTAATTTTTGTCTATACCGTGCTACTTTAAAGTGGTAATCATTCACTACTGTACAGAATACAAGTTGTAAGTAAATTTCATTTTTAGTGTATTACTGTTGAGTGTGATAAGCTACACTTTTGCAGAATGGGCCGCCATAATATTATTGTACGGCGAAGCTTGGTGGAGTGGGTTCTCTGCACTGCCAGACACCTTTGTACTCCTTCTTTGCTAGAGCGTACCAGCGGACCTTGGAGATGGGTACATTCACCACCAGGAGGACCGACTGTGCTGCTCCACAGTGGTATAACACAAGAAGTTTGAAGTGGCTGTACTCCACACAGTGGAAGACGCTCCAGTGATGAGTACCAGAAACATAGCATGTAGATTGAATGTGGATCACCAAACTGGCGTATTCTGTACGAGTAGCAACTACACCTGTACCATCCCTGGAAACTGCAGACAATGCATCCACAGGATTCTGTGTCATGAGCAATTTTCTGTAGCCGGTACTTGCACTATTGGGTGGACGAGCCCTACTACCCAAGTGGATCCTTTCCGCAGGTGAAGCCAAGTTCACCAGGGAAGACATTCTCAGTTCCCACAATAGTCAAGTGTGTGCTGATTAAACCCCACATGCTGCACGCCCCCATGGATTTCAGAAACGATATGGTCTGAACATTTGGGCAGTGTTCCTGAATAAACGTGTAATTATGCCATAGCTTCTTCCACCACATCTCTTGATTGCCATGTCCTTGTGAGTCCTTGACAGTGTATACATGGGCTCCTGGAAGATGAGCCACTCCATGTGCATCAAAAATTATGGTTCCAGCACGATGGTGCATCACTGTTTTTTCACATGCTGTCCGAGATCACCTGCACCAACAATTTGGTCAACAGCGGAAATTTCGTGGTGGTCGGGTTGCTTGGTCTCACTCGTTCTCCCGACTCAAACCCTCTAGACTACTACTTAAGCGATCATTTGAAATCCTTGCTTTACGAGGCCCCTGTGGCATCTGAGGAAGACCTACTGCTGCGGGTTTTGGCTGCTGTAGATGCTGGAGGACCAGAGACTACTGATTGTGTGCACCAGAACATGGTATAGAGGTACTGGATCTGTGATGACGTAGGTGGTCACCAGCTCGAGCGCTACTTGTAAGTGGGTCCAGACGACAAGCAGCAAAAGTCAGAGGGTATATGTGTTGTCGTATACTGCATATAGCTGGAAAACAGTACGTTTCTGGACATTAGTTGCTACGCCAAATTTCATCGTTTTGGTCCCAAAACAACTCCTCAGATTCCTTAAAGGGAAGTTCGTTACGCTCTGTAGATAGTGTGTTTCAAAGTCTTTGCATCAAACGTCTAGTGGTGATAGATCGCATAATGAGGAACAACTTTAATTAGAGACAAAATGTTCACTGACGCTTCCTGGCGACGCTAGGCTCCTTTTATTGAATTCACTGGCCATGGGACAATGGGATTTCACCGAATTAGCAGAGCCAGTCCTTATCGTTATCGAATGCAATTTGAGGGCTGCACAGTATTGCGACAAATACCTTCACCTATTGTCGAGCCCTGCAGTCGACATTTTGGGGATGGTTTTGCCATTCAAGATGATAGTGCTTCAGCACACCTTCCTCGAGGAGGATGGAATCAACTGAATGGAATGATCTGCAGTTTCTGCTGATATTTAGCGGACTGAACTTCAGACCAGTTGAAACTTACTGTGTGTCGTGGCAGGAAGCTTCTTCAAACACTGAATGACTTTGGGGCGGCCAATGTCGAAGAATGGAACAGGGGTTAGCAGCAAAGACTCGACCAGCTAGTGGATAGCATGCCAAGGACGATCCAAGCATGAGAAAAAACATAGGCTGCATCAACCCTCTCTGCCCAAGCACTATCGTGCAAGAAGCAGGACGGCAACAGAACTCATGGAACAGTACTTGGATCAACTTGATGGCTGTTGATAATTAGTCATTGTCAAAGGGTGTGAAGCCTACAGAGTACCAGTTCACATCTCAGGTATGCAGTGCCACATGCTCAGCAGAGATGTAGATTAGTCATGTTTTGGGCTGATACCACATACAGATGTCTGACATCACTCACCGTTGTCGAAGGTACCTTGCTGCTTTTGCTATGTCTTGACGTGGTCCGCCAACTTACTGTCTAACCCTAAATTCAACATTTCGGCAAAATACACAGTGGATGAACTGAGAAGGGCCGCCAGTCCAAAGTAATACAGATTTGAGCAGCAATGTCTCAAACACCTTATAGACAGCATGACAATTGTCGAATGTCGGTGTAACTATGTACATCTACACTACAGCAACGCATATGTAAATGAATAGAATTGTAATTCTGTGTGACATATAGAATGTCCACCAGAGTGCCTCAGTGTAGTTCGTGTTTGGTGTTGTTGCCAGGTCACATATCATGTATAATGAACGTGAACAGAGTCAGATGTTGAGTGATCGCTGTGACAGATACGCAGATCCAAATACTCAGGTGAGATAGCATTGTCAGTACCTAATAATGATTGAAGGGGCCCAATTGTTGGTCTCCATTTGCCCAGCTGGTCAAATCGTGCAGCATCCGGATTCGTAGGCATTCAGTGGTGACAATGGTGCAGTGTTAGAGTGTGTGAGACAGCGAGGGCAGGTATACTTCTCATCAAGGTTCCTGCACCACCTCGTCTGACCACCATAAGGGAGGACTGCCATACTGTGCACCTTCACATCTGTGACTATCAGCTGAGGACAAGTAGCGGATTCTCGTAGAATTCTGTCTCTCTTCTGTGACAGAAAGAAGTAACAGCTGGAGTAGGGAATTATCGGTCCATTCACATGCTGTCCCCAACACCTCTACACAAATTGCTGCATTTGAAGTCATGCTGTGACCAGTGTGCTTGGACTGCTCATGCATGGCTTCATTTTATATGGTGAATCATGGTACTGCACTATCCTGGATGACCATCGTCAGTGAGTATGTTGGCGGCCTGAGGAGAATGTCTATTCTTTCAGTGTTCTGGAGAGGCACAGCTGTATTACTCTTCACTCTTCACTGAAGAAAATTCTTCTCTAGTCAATGACATTCCAAGCAAAAGACATGTCTAGAGACGCCACAGACAGCAGTGGCATACCAACCTGACCGTCAACTGCCATACAGACCGACAACCAGGAGCGACTGTGTGAGTTGCCGTTTCTTTCCGTAACAGGATCCTCTTGGTTGTCATTTGCGGCACCCTTACAGCAAAGCGGTATGTCGATGATATTCTACGCCCCGTTTCATTGCATTTCATGCCAAGCCCTCCTGAGCTTACGTTTCAACAAGGTAATGCTCGTCTGCACACGGTTACAGTTTCTATCGCTTCTCTTAATGCTTGCCAGACACTACTTTGGCCAGCAAGGTCGCCGGATCTCTCCCAAGTTGAGAACCTTCGGAGAATTATGGGCAGGGCCCTCTAAACATCTAGGGATTTTGACGATCTAACAGCCAACTGGACAGAATTTGGCATGATACCTCTATCAATCAATTCCAAGCCAAATAACTGCTTGCATAAGCGCCAGAGGTGGACCAACGCCTCACTGACTTGCTCAATTTGTGAATCTCTTTCTACTGAATACATCTTCCAATTTTTATGAAATTGTGATCACTTATTTGTCTGTACATGTCTGTCACATCTACCAATTTCCGTCCTATTCGGATCATTCCTCCGTGGTGGATCGTTTTATTTTTGTTACACTGTATTTTGCGTATTGCCTATGACGAATTTTTCTAGTTAGCTCATCTTTAAGAAAACTAGTTACTTTGAGGGGTGTCATGCCAAATCCTGCTCAACTGGCGCGTTAGATACTCAAAATCCCAAACTGGTTGAATGGTCCTTCCAATAATGTTCCAAACTTCCTCAACTGGGGAGAGGCTCAGCGACATGTCCAATGTAGGGCTTGGCAAGCACGAACATGAGCAGTAGAAACTCTCGGCGTGTGCAGGCGGGCGTTATCTTGCTGAAACACAATCCCAGAATGGCTTGCCATGAAGGCCAACAAAACGGGTTGTGGCATACTGTCAGCTTACAGCTGTGATTCAGAGGTGAGCCAAAGGGATCCTGCTATGAAAAGAAATGGCACCCCAGATAATCACTCCTGGCTGTCGGTCCGTTTGGCGGGCGCCAGTCAGGTTGGTATCCCACCGTGGTCCAGGGCGTCTCTAGACAGGTCTTTGCTCTACGTTAGAGCTTCGAATTGGAGTGGGACTCTTCACTGAAGAAAATTCTTCTCTAGTCAATGACATTCCAAGCAAAAGACATGTCTAGAGACGCCACAGACAGCAGTGGCATACCAACCTGACCGTCAACTGCCATACAGACCGACAACCAGGAGCGACTGTGTGAGTTGCCGTTTCTTTCCGTAACAGGATCCTCTTGGTTGTCATTTGCGGCACCCTTACAGCAAAGCGGTATGTCGATGATATTCTACGCCCCGTTTCATTGCATTTCATGCCAAGCCCTCCTGAGCTTACGTTTCAACAAGGTAATGCTCGTCTGCACACGGTTACAGTTTCTATCGCTTCTCTTAATGCTTGCCAGACACTACTTTGGCCAGCAAGGTCGCCGGATCTCTCCCAAGTTGAGAACCTTCGGAGAATTATGGGCAGGGCCCTCTAAACATCTAGGGATTTTGACGATCTAACAGCCAACTGGACAGAATTTGGCATGATACCTCTATCAATCAATTCCAAGCCAAATAACTGCTTGCATAAGCGCCAGAGGTGGACCAACGCCTCACTGACTTGCTCAATTTGTGAATCTCTTTCTACTGAATACATCTTCCAATTTTTATGAAATTGTGATCACTTATTTGTCTGTACATGTCTGTCACATCTACCAATTTCCGTCCTATTCGGATCATTCCTCCGTGGTGGATCGTTTTATTTTTGTTACACTGTATTTTGCGTATTGCCTATGACGAATTTTTCTAGTTAGCTCATCTTTAAGAAAACTAGTTACTTTGAGGGGTGTCATGCCAAATCCTGCTCAACTGGCGCGTTAGATACTCAAAATCCCAAACTGGTTAAATGGTCCTTCCAATAATGTTCCAAACTTCCTCAACTGGGGAGAGGCTCAGCGACATGTCCAATGTAGGGCTTGGCAAGCACGAACATGAGCAGTAGAAACTCTCGGCGTGTGCAGGCGGGCGTTATCTTGCTGAAACACAATCCCAGAATGGCTTGCCATGAAGGCCAACAAAACGGGTTGTGGCATACTGTCAGCTTACAGCTGTGATTCAGAGGTGAGCCAAAGGGATCCTGCTATGAAAAGAAATGGCACCCCAGATAATCACTCCTGGCTGTCGGTCCGTTTGGCGGGCGCCAGTCAGGTTGGTATCCCACCGTGGTCCAGGGCGTCTCTAGACAGGTCTTTGCTCTACGTTAGAGCTTCGAATTGGAGTGGGACTCTTCACTGAAGAAAATTCTTCTCTAGTCAATGACATTCCAAGCAAAAGACATGTCTAGAGACGCCACAGACAGCAGTGGCATACCAACCTGACCGTCAACTGCCATACAGACCGACAACCAGGAGCGACTGTGTGAGTTGCCGTTTCTTTCCGTAACAGGATCCTCTTGGTTGTCATTTGCGGCACCCTTACAGCAAAGCGGTATGTCGATGATATTCTACGCCCCGTTTCATTGCATTTCATGCCAAGCCCTCCTGAGCTTACGTTTCAACAAGGTAATGCTCGTCTGCACACGGTTACAGTTTCTATCGCTTCTCTTAATGCTTGCCAGACACTACTTTGGCCAGCAAGGTCGCCGGATCTCTCCCAAGTTGAGAACCTTCGGAGAATTATGGGCAGGGCCCTCTAAACATCTAGGGATTTTGACGATCTAACAGCCAACTGGACAGAATTTGGCATGATACCTCTATCAATCAATTCCAAGCCAAATAACTGCTTGCATAAGCGCCAGAGGTGGACCAACGCCTCACTGACTTGCTCAATTTGTGAATCTCTTTCTACTGAATACATCTTCCAATTTTTATGAAATTGTGATCACTTATTTGTCTGTACATGTCTGTCACATCTACCAATTTCCGTCCTATTCGGATCATTCCTCCGTGGTGGATCGTTTTATTTTTGTTACACTGTATTTTGCGTATTGCCTATGACGAATTTTTCTAGTTAGCTCATCTTTAAGAAAACTAGTTACTTTGAGGGGTGTCATGCCAAATCCTGCTCAACTGGCGCGTTAGATACTCAAAATCCCAAACTGGTTGAATGGTCCTTCCAATAATGTTCCAAACTTCCTCAACTGGGGAGAGGCTCAGCGACATGTCCAATGTAGGGCTTGGCAAGCACGAACATGAGCAGTAGAAACTCTCGGCGTGTGCAGGCGGGCGTTATCTTGCTGAAACACAATCCCAGAATGGCTTGCCATGAAGGCCAACAAAACGGGTTGTGGCATACTGTCAGCTTACAGCTGTGATTCAGAGGTGAGCCAAAGGGATCCTGCTATGAAAAGAAATGGCACCCCAGATAATCACTCCTGGCTGTCGGTCCGTTTGGCGGGCGCCAGTCAGGTTGGTATCCCACCGTGGTCCAGGGCGTCTCTAGACAGGTCTTTGCTCTACGTTAGAGCTTCGAATTGGAGTGGGACTCTTCACTGAAGAAAATTCTTCTCTAGTCAATGACATTCCAAGCAAAAGACATGTCTAGAGACGCCACAGACAGCAGTGGCATACCAACCTGACCGTCAACTGCCATACAGACCGACAACCAGGAGCGACTGTGTGAGTTGCCGTTTCTTTCCGTAACAGGATCCTCTTGGTTGTCATTTGCGGCACCCTTACAGCAAAGCGGTATGTCGATGATATTCTACGCCCCGTTTCATTGCATTTCATGCCAAGCCCTCCTGAGCTTACGTTTCAACAAGGTAATGCTCGTCTGCACACGGTTACAGTTTCTATCGCTTCTCTTAATGCTTGCCAGACACTACTTTGGCCAGCAAGGTCGCCGGATCTCTCCCAAGTTGAGAACCTTCGGAGAATTATGGGCAGGGCCCTCTAAACATCTAGGGATTTTGACGATCTAACAGCCAACTGGACAGAATTTGGCATGATACCTCTATCAATCAATTCCAAGCCAAATAACTGCTTGCATAAGCGCCAGAGGTGGACCAACGCCTCACTGACTTGCTCAATTTGTGAATCTCTTTCTACTGAATACATCTTCCAATTTTTATGAAATTGTGATCACTTATTTGTCTGTACATGTCTGTCACATCTACCAATTTCCGTCCTATTCGGATCATTCCTCCGTGGTGGATCGTTTTATTTTTGTTACACTGTATTTTGCGTATTGCCTATGACGAATTTTTCTAGTTAGCTCATCTTTAAGAAAACTAGTTACTTTGAGGGGTGTCATGCCAAATCCTGCTCAACTGGCGCGTTAGATACTCAAAATCCCAAACTGGTTGAATGGTCCTTCCAATAATGTTCCAAACTTCCTCAACTGGGGAGAGGCTCAGCGACATGTCCAATGTAGGGCTTGGCAAGCACGAACATGAGCAGTAGAAACTCTCGGCGTGTGCAGGCGGGCGTTATCTTGCTGAAACACAATCCCAGAATGGCTTGCCATGAAGGCCAACAAAACGGGTTGTGGCATACTGTCAGCTTACAGCTGTGATTCAGAGGTGAGCCAAAGGGATCCTGCTATGAAAAGAAATGGCACCCCAGATAATCACTCCTGGCTGTCGGTCCGTTTGGCGGGCGCCAGTCAGGTTGGTATCCCACCGTGGTCCAGGGCGTCTCTAGACAGGTCTTTGCTCTACGTTAGAGCTTCGAATTGGAGTGGGACTCTTCACTGAAGAAAATTCTTCTCTAGTCAATGACATTCCAAGCAAAAGACATGTCTAGAGACGCCACAGACAGCAGTGGCATACCAACCTGACCGTCAACTGCCATACAGACCGACAACCAGGAGCGACTGTGTGAGTTGCCGTTTCTTTCCGTAACAGGATCCTCTTGGTTGTCATTTGCGGCACCCTTACAGCAAAGCGGTATGTCGATGATATTCTACGCCCCGTTTCATTGCATTTCATGCCAAGCCCTCCTGAGCTTACGTTTCAACAAGGTAATGCTCGTCTGCACACGGTTACAGTTTCTATCGCTTCTCTTAATGCTTGCCAGACACTACTTTGGCCAGCAAGGTCGCCGGATCTCTCCCAAGTTGAGAACCTTCGGAGAATTATGGGCAGGGCCCTCTAAACATCTAGGGATTTTGACGATCTAACAGCCAACTGGACAGAATTTGGCATGATACCTCTATCAATCAATTCCAAGCCAAATAACTGCTTGCATAAGCGCCAGAGGTGGACCAACGCCTCACTGACTTGCTCAATTTGTGAATCTCTTTCTACTGAATACATCTTCCAATTTTTATGAAATTGTGATCACTTATTTGTCTGTACATGTCTGTCACATCTACCAATTTCCGTCCTATTCGGATCATTCCTCCGTGGTGGATCGTTTTATTTTTGTTACACTGTATTTTGCGTATTGCCTATGACGAATTTTTCTAGTTAGCTCATCTTTAAGAAAACTAGTTACTTTGAGGGGTGTCATGCCAAATCCTGCTCAACTGGCGCGTTAGATACTCAAAATCCCAAACTGGTTGAATGGTCCTTCCAATAATGTTCCAAACTTCCTCAACTGGGGAGAGGCTCAGCGACATGTCCAATGTAGGGCTTGGCAAGCACGAACATGAGCAGTAGAAACTCTCGGCGTGTGCAGGCGGGCGTTATCTTGCTGAAACACAATCCCAGAATGGCTTGCCATGAAGGCCAACAAAACGGGTTGTGGCATACTGTCAGCTTACAGCTGTGATTCAGAGGTGAGCCAAAGGGATCCTGCTATGAAAAGAAATGGCACCCCAGATAATCACTCCTGGCTGTCGGTCCGTTTGGCGGGCGCCAGTCAGGTTGGTATCCCACCGTGGTCCAGGGCGTCTCTAGACAGGTCTTTGCTCTACGTTAGAGCTTCGAATTGGAGTGGGACTCTTCACTGAAGAAAATTCTTCTCTAGTCAATGACATTCCAAGCAAAAGACATGTCTAGAGACGCCACAGACAGCAGTGGCATACCAACCTGACCGTCAACTGCCATACAGACCGACAACCAGGAGCGACTGTGTGAGTTGCCGTTTCTTTCCGTAACAGGATCCTCTTGGTTGTCATTTGCGGCACCCTTACAGCAAAGCGGTATGTCGATGATATTCTACGCCCCGTTTCATTGCATTTCATGCCAAGCCCTCCTGAGCTTACGTTTCAACAAGGTAATGCTCGTCTGCACACGGTTACAGTTTCTATCGCTTCTCTTAATGCTTGCCAGACACTACTTTGGCCAGCAAGGTCGCCGGATCTCTCCCAAGTTGAGAACCTTCGGAGAATTATGGGCAGGGCCCTCTAAACATCTAGGGATTTTGACGATCTAACAGCCAACTGGACAGAATTTGGCATGATACCTCTATCAATCAATTCCAAGCCAAATAACTGCTTGCATAAGCGCCAGAGGTGGACCAACGCCTCACTGACTTGCTCAATTTGTGAATCTCTTTCTACTGAATACATCTTCCAATTTTTATGAAATTGTGATCACTTATTTGTCTGTACATGTCTGTCACATCTACCAATTTCCGTCCTATTCGGATCATTCCTCCGTGGTGGATCGTTTTATTTTTGTTACACTGTATTTTGCGTATTGCCTATGACGAATTTTTCTAGTTAGCTCATCTTTAAGAAAACTAGTTACTTTGCTCAAGAATAATATGTTGTGCTCACCCACGAACATCTTGCAGACACTTCTGTTAAAGAGTTAGAGATTTAAACTACTGTTTCTCATTATACATATTCCCTCACAAAGATTATCGTAGCCGGCCGGTGTGGCCGTGCGGTTCTAAGCGCGTCAGTTTGGAACCGCGTGACCTCTACGGTCGCAGGTTCGAATCCTGCCTCGGGCATGGATGTGTGTGATGTCCTTAGGTTAGTTAGGTTTAAGTAGTTCTAAGATCTAGGGGACTGATGACCTCAGTAGTTAAGTCCCATAGTGCTCAGAGCCATTTGAACCATTTTGAAAGATTATCGTAAATAATTCACCACAGTTCAAAAGGACGAATGATGTACATAACTGGAATACCAGAAGCAAATATGACATTCATTATTCAACGTTAAGGTGAAGTTTACCCCAAAATGTGGTGCACCAAAATTTTTGATCACCTGCTCAATGACGTAATAAGTCTGAGAAACGGCAAATTTCTGTCTGAAAACGAAATGAAAACTTTTTGTCTTGAGAATTCCTTCAATTCCACACAAAAATTTCTATTTATGTTATACTAATGAACTGAGCAGTACTTCACAATTGCTAAATATATATAGGAATTTGATACACATCCTAAACACCTTCTCCCCCTCTGTGCCTACCTTGTCCTCTCTCTCTCTCTCTTCACCATATGATCCTCCTCTTCATCTCTCTGTTCATTACCATATTCTTCCTATCTCTCTCCACTTTCTATTCCCCTCCCCCCCCCCCCCCAATCTGTTCATCCCTTCCTTCCCCCTCTATGTCCCCTACCCCTCTCTGCCTTTTAGCTTTGTTTATTCATTTTGGCAGCGAAACTGTGATTGGGAACTGAAGTAGCTTAAAATGAATAGGTAAATCAGTTGAGATCAGTGGTAAACAGGCTATGAGAGACCTCTCTTCTGCTGTTGGAACTGTGAGGATAGTGGCTTCAATGATAGTATTGCACATAGTTTTAAACTACAAAGTTAATGGTGATTTAGGTTCCATAGCAATTTTCTAATCATAAACCAATAAGCTAGGAGTATTACTTTCCTGTCTTCTGTTAAAACCGACTGTGAGAAAGAAAACAAAGTAGCATATAGTTGTGTATAGGATTTTTGTTTAAAATTATATATAAGAAGAAAGAATATATGTGGGAAAAACAATTTGTCTAATATAAAATATTGAATCAAAATACCTTCAACCATCTACATTTCGAGTTATTTTATTTGCGGAATCAATTTCAGTGCTACTTCAGCAGCAGGTGATGACTGAAAGGACCGCTGTGTCTATGAATATCAATCACTGAATGCTGTCCCCTATTTTGACTGGACCAGAGGTGAGATTCTTCCTACACGCCAGTCAGGGGGCTTGAAGATAATGTAATGTAAGCCTGAAAAATGCTTAAATAAAATAACAACTTAAATAAAATAACACGGTTGAAGGTGTTTTGATTCGACATTTTATAATGAAGAGCCGAGGTCTCGCAACAATCTGTATAAGGATGAGCTTACAGAGACCTTGTCTAATGGTCTAAACGCTCTAGCAATAAAGTTGAACTGACAATGAGAAACAAAATGAATCTGCATATTTTTAATGGACAGCATAGCACAGAATTTTATTTTTCACAGTCGGTTTTAACAGTAGGCCTGTACATTGTTGTTTAAAAAATATGAAGTCTATGTCCATCTGAATGTTTATTAGAGTATCATGCAAAAATTTGACGTAAGTCGATCAAGATCTTTTCAAGATTTTTGCTGGCAACTATTCTATACGTGTGTGTGTGTGTGTGTGTGTGTGTGTGTGTGTGTGTGTGTGTGTGTGTGTGCACGTATTAAAAAATGTAGCCTATAAGGGTCCAGTTGTTTATTAGAGTACTGTGCAAAAAAGTGAAGTACATCTGTCAAGAACGCTTTGAGATTTTTGCTATTAACGTTAATTAGAACAAATATGATACAAACATTTAGACAAATGAAATAAATCGTGGATGCATATGATAACAGAAGCAACAACACAAAGAAAACAAACATAACCACAATAGCCGGCCGGAGTGTCCGAGCGGTTCTAGGCGCTACAGTCTGGAGCCGCGCGACCGCTACGGTCGCAGGTTCGAATCCTGCCTCGGGCATGGATGTGTGTGATGTCCTTAGGTTAGTTAGGTTTAAGTAGTTCTAAGTTCTAGGGGACTGATGACCACAGATGTTAAGTCCCATAGTGCTCAGAGCCATTTCTGAATTTGATCCTTAACCACAATACCACACAATCACAATACTTCAAAAATATGTAGTGTATGCAACGGAGTCGTAGAGACTAATTTTTCGTCGCACAGGTATTCACATCACAGAATTGTGAAGTTCACTTGGGGCAGGTGTAAATAATTTGTTTGTCAGGGCGTGGTGCTGGAGAGAGTGGGCGTGGATGTTGACCAGTTGTGGAGTATGCATCAGCTCTAATATAAGAGAAGCTAATGCACTAACTTTTGAGTATATGCCGCATCTCGACGATCTTGGTATGGCCGTTGCTAAACTGCAGGCAGAGCTATCGTACTGCGCGCCACAAGCACGCCTGGATACTGCGGTTCTTGTCAGTGTTCTGACACCTAAGACCCTGACACACAGGGTACTGCGTTAGAGCGGAGACAAGAGAACTGTGGTTCTGAAGAACCTTATAGTTTTGGAGACTAATCTTTGCTGTCAGTGCATGAAACATTTTGTGAGCATGTATGCATTCAACAGACCTCTACACTTTGGGTGCTTAAGGCTGTTTACTTGAATTCTCTCTGTATTTATCACGCGCTAGACTTTTATTCTATCTTGAGTGACCCGCGACCACTGGCGAGTGAAGAATGCGTTTTTAGCTAGTACTTCATACGTTCTGCATGATTTAGTCATTTTTCGCATCGTTTCGCCGACGACAGCTTGCGCGCAGAAAAAATCTGCTTTTTTTGTGCTGCGGCCAGTACGTTGGTATGGCTTCAGCAAACTGTTCTATGAAAGTAAGGGGATGTATAGTGTTTCCGTCTTCCTTGAATGGCTGGAATTTTCTGACAGAGGCATAACAATCGTAGTAAAAGACATTTCAGTTTCCCTTCAATCCTGTTCAATTACGGTACTTCGTGCGCGCGAACGTGTGTTTTGCTGTTGTGCTGCATCACCTAGTAGTGTAAGCTGCTCGTATCCCTAATATGCGTATCGAATCTCCTTAACGGAATGCAGTTCTTATATTGTTGCTGTTACGGATTTGAACTCATCTCTCGCACCGATTCCGTATCCTGTCGGCATAGCGAAATCCGAAATGCACGCTGCGCGTGAGATTTTGGTCATTGTAGTGTTTCTGATGGCCGAATATTATAATCACTCACCTCTGATACGCTATTTACAATGCTTTGCACACCCTCGCTCTATCGCGAGAATGCTTTATTCGTATCTATATTTATGGCACCAAGTCTGAGTGTGTCGGTTTCCTGTCCATTATATACCTATTCCAAAGAGGACTTTCTTTTTTTTTCAGGAAGTTGTAGTAGCCTCTGTTCCAAACCTTTCTCTGTGTCTTTGTATTTTGCACCTTCAACTTCAGCTATGAAGTGGTCTGAATGATGTCCTTTCTTTTGTTCTAGTTTCTTTATCGACAAAGGATTTTGTTTAGAACCGATTTCCCTGCTTTTCCTGCATTTCGAGTTTTCATACACGTTTCTTGTGGAATTTTTTTAGCACCCGTTGCGATAATTGTCGCATCCTTCGCCTCTTTCTTCGCCTCAGAGTTTTCCTTCTTCAAGTCGGCACGGAATAACATCATTTGGATGTGCAGCTGTGTAATTTGCTTTCGGCTTCTTCTGTACCTGTTTCCGTCTCTTACCGATCTCGGTCTGTACCTGTTTCTGTCTCTTCTTCGTCATCTGAGTGGCCTCACATTGTATTATCGTATCTAGTATCATCCAGACATGGTAATTTGTTGTCAGGATCTGGTTGTCCAGCCGGTATGATGCTTTCTACCTCATCCAAATCTTTTTGCTTACATCACGTCTTTGCGCCATTTCGTCTTCGTTTTCTAACTTATTCTGTTCGCAGGTGTTACACTTTACTTCCCATCAACATTAACAACACTCTCCACACTCCCTGCATAATGAAAAATAATATACAAGAAAACATATAAAATTTCTAGTAATAACTGGGTCTGAAATGTATCTGACCGTCCCTAATTGTTGTCAACTGATCACAACATCTCAATTTTCTGTACAAAATTCTGTAGTAATCACACAAGTGCCTAATACACAATACAACAACAACAAGACAGATTGTCGAGAAAAAAAATATTGTGTTTGGTCAGAACCCAGTGAAAAATTCTGAAGAAAGAAAAATGTGATTACCGCGCCACAGAATACATGTACAACTAATTCTATTGTGCAACTTTACAATACACGAATTACAAATCTAAGAAAAACTGGTTGCAATTCCATTTCATCAAGGCCTAGATTACTGAGCCTGTGGTCTGTCCTCTTACCAACTAATTCTTTAACAAAATAATGTGCTGAGAGTGTATGTCCCAGTTACTCCCAGAAATTGCTGTTTATGAATTATCCTGACAGGGTCGCCATTATCTTGTGTAAACCCCCAGTATTACAGTGACAGTACACATGGCATGTGTATGAGTGGTTCCTAGTGTTGTTTCTCCAATGGAAATACCACATCTAAAAACGAATTAAAAACAGCCCTGCTGTTGACAATCTACTCATAGAGGACTACATTGGATGAGATAGCTACTTAAGATGATATTCTATTCAAGCTTAATTAGGAAATCTGTAATTCTGAATAGATAGCCTACTAGAATGAATACAATTAAATACCATAAAAATATTTATTTTTAAACAATGGAGAAATGAAATTAATGTATAGAATCAATATGGAATGTTAGATCCTGCTCTTAATCTAGCTTTGAGATTGGGAGAATATGTGTGATTCACCTCAAATATACTGCCCCTATTTATCAGGTTTCAGTTTTCGTTTAACCTAAAAATGTTCTCATAGTCTGCTGTTTGTTGTATGTTTGTTATGATGTTCAGTTACATGCTCTGTATTTATTAATGTCTAAGGGAAATGGAGGAGTAGTGGTGAAGTTGAAGATCTAAATTTGGGGTAGGTGGGGGGAGTTGGAGGGAGGGGAGCGTGGCAAAGATTGAATAGTGAATACAAGGTAGTGGAATGGAGATTGAGTTTCTAATGAGATAGGGGAGAAAGGATGAGGAGGAAGAAGTGAAATGAAAAGAGGTGGGGAGAGAAAGAGTATGAGACAGCGAGGGGTAGGAAAGGATTTTTTAAAATTTATTACGAGATATTTTCAGTTATTTTATATAGTGTCTGGGATCCAATATTTATCTGGTCATAAAGAAACTGTTTATTGTATGTGGAAGTTTTCTTAAAATGGGAGAAGGTGTCTGACTTTATTGATTTTTGTGATATTCATATCTTTTCTATTATGCTTAGTCTACAGCATGGTATTCCTAATTAAGGTGGTCTGCAAATGTTGAGTGGTTTGTACTGTGTTTCCATGCCCTGATGTGCTCTCTATATCTTACGTCAAATGTCGTGCCAGTCATCTCAATGTAGAGTTTTTTCACAGTCCCCGCAATTGAACTGTTAGATACCAGACTATTAGTATCTTTCTGATTTTTGTTTTAGTTTTGCGATGTGTTTTTGTGTTGAGTTACTTGCTTTGTAGGCAATGTTTGTGCGTTTTAGTGTTTCGTACCTCAATCGGTAAAAACGGGACCATTACACGCACACTTTGTTGTCTGTCTGTCTCTCTGTCCAACTGTTAAAAACCCTTTTTCTTAGAAAATGATAGACTTATCAAGTTGCAATGTATGTCACATATATGTGTCGTCCCTTGGCGGTGTAAAACTCTGAAGCTTCTAGGTCAGTGCAGTCAAAACATACAGCCATTTATGTCACATAATTCAGTACTTGCCCACTCTCATGTTAAAACCTATAGAGTACTTCTCGTTGGTCTAGAATCATAAAACTTGGCAAAAAGGAAGCTTTCACAGTACAACCAAAGGAAAAAACCCGAAAACTTGAAATTTGTAATTATAGCACACGAAAAAATATTTCTTTTATCATTTGTTACCCGACGTAAAACTTGAAATTAAAACAATCAGTAGTCCTGCATTCAGGCTGACTGTGTCACAATGGTAAAAGTCAAACATCAGGTGACGAATGACTACATTGCTCGTATGAGGCTTTTCGGAATTTATCCATCATCAGCTATCCATGACTAGTCTGCAAATGTTTGTTTCACATAGTAGCTGAAACGTCATATTTGGCTACAGTAATCGCTCCTGGATATCTGACGATATATAAATTTCGAAACATGTCATATGAGCAATAAATTCATTCCTTGCCTGACGTTTGTCTGTTGTCATTCCGACCCAATAACCCTGAATGGAGAACTACTGGTTGTTATAATAACGGTGGCCTGCCTTCTGCATGACTTTCTGTCACATATATATTACTGAAATTAAAAATTTGTCGAAAATATTGTAATCTGTGGGACCGATATCTTGCCAGTATCACTGTCGATAGCTGGCAAATATGGTCGAGGCTGACGATTTCCAGAATGCATGACTGTCTATGTACAAGGGTTGCCCAGAAAGTAATACATCAAATTTGTTTCTTCAACAGTTCTTTATTGAACGTATGAGAATTACACACGCGAAAGTATGATATTTTATCTACACGCCGTATTTTGCAACATAATCTTTCTCCCATTCTGTAGCCTTCCTCCAGCGTGAAACAAGGTGGTGTATGCCTTGTCGGTACCAATCCTTGTCCTGATGGCGGAGCCAGTGCTTCACTGTGTGAATCCCCTCCTCATCGTCCACAAAGTGTTTTCCACGGATGGCATCCTTTACTGGCGAATGGCAACATCAGCTCGCTGCAACATGTCAGATGTCACACCCACACACAAACACACATTGCAGGGCAATTTTATCTGCAACCTATCTTCGCAGATGATGAAGAAATTGAAGAAATGTATGATCAGGTAAAAGAAATTAATCAGATAGATAATGGACACGAAAATTTAATTGCGACGTGGGACTGGAATTCGATAGTAAGATAAGGAAGAGCAGGGAAAATAGCCGATGAATATGGACTGGAGGGAAAGAAATGAAAGAGGAAGTATCTCGTGGAATTCTGCACACAGAATAATTTAATCATCGCTAATGCTTGGTTTAGTAACCATGAAGGAAGAATGTATACGTGGAAGAGACATGGAGACACTGAAAGATTTCAGATTGATTATATAATAATAATAATACAGAGATTTCGGAACCAGATTTTAAATTCTAAGACATTTTCAGAGGCAGAGGTGGACTGTGCCAACAACTGAACGGTATTGCAGATTAAAACTGATGGAATTGCAAACATGTAGGAAATTAAGGTGATGAGACCTGAAGTTGTTAAGAGCTTAAGAGGGCGCATTGGGTTACATAGACTAGAACAGGGGAAATCAAAATAGTAGAAAAAGAATGGGTGACCTGTGAGATTAAATGGTGAAATCAGGAGAAGTAAAAAAAGACGAGGGCTAGTAGAAGTCTTGGATCTCAAGAGAGATACTGAATTTAATTCATTAAAGGAGAAAATTTAAAAATGAAGCGGGCGAAAGGGAATACAAATGTCTAAAATTGAGACTGACAGGATGTGATAATGGCTAAGCAAGAAGGGGTCAAATGTAAGGACTTAGAACGTGTTTCACGAGAACTCAGATGGAAACCAGCCGTAAGCAAAGAAGGGAAAGCCATAAGGTGGAAGAAGTATGTGGATGGTATACAAGGGAGATGAACTTGACGGCAGTATTATAGAAAGAGAAGAGGATGTAGATGAAGATGAGGTGGGATATATGGTACCGCGAAAAGAATTTGACAGAGCACTAAAGGATCTAAGTCGAAATAAGGCCCCTAGAGTAAACGACATTCCGTTAGAACTACTGATAGCCTTGGGAGAGTCAGCAATGACGCAACTATTCTATCTGGTTTGCAATGTGTATGAGGCAAGTGAAATACCCAGAGACTTCGAGAAGAATGTAATAAATACAGTTTCAAAGAAAGCACGTACTGGCAGGTGTGAATATTACCGAACTACCAGTTTAATAAGTCATGACTAACACGAATTCTTTACTGAAGAATGCAAAAACTAGTAGGAGCCGACTTGGGGGGGGGGGGGAGGGGGGGGGATAAATTTGGGTTCCAGAGAATACAGGAACACACGATAGGTTAAGGAAGGACACACCTACGTTTATAGCATCTGTAGACTTAGAGAAAGCTTTTGACAATGTTGATTAGAATACTCTCTTTGAAATTCTGAAGGTAGCAGGGATAAAATACAGGGAACGAAAGGCTGTTTACAACGTGGACAGAAAGGTGGCGGCAGTTATAAGAGGCGAGGAGTATGAAAGAGAAGCGATAGCTGAGAAGGGAATAAGACGGGATTGTAGGCTGTCCCCTACGTAATTCAGTCTGTACATTGAGCAAGTAATAAAGGAAACTAAAGAAAAATTTAGAGTAGGAATTAAAGTTCACGAAGAAGAAATAAAAACAGTGAGGTTTGCTGATGACATTGTAATTCTGTCTGTACCAGCAAAGGACTTGGAAAAGCAGTTGAACGGAATGGGCAGCATCTTGAAAGCAAAACAAGGATAATGGAATGTAGAAGAGTGAAATCAGCTGATGCTCAGGGACACAGATAAGGAAATGAGACACTAAAAGTAGTAGATGAGTTTTGCTATTTGGGCAGCAAAATAACTGTCGGTTGCTGAAGTAGACAGGATGTAAAATTTACTCTGGTAATGGCACTAAAAGAGATTTGTTAACATCAAATACAGGTTTAAGAGTTAGTTGGTCTGTTCTGAAGGTGTGTGTATGGAGTGTAGTCCTGTATGGAAGTGAAACATGGACGATAAACAGTTCAGACTAGAAGAGCATAGAGCCTTTTGAAATGTGGTGGTACGGAAGATTACTGCAGATGAGATGGGTAGATGGGGTAAATAGTAAGGAGGTACTGTATAAATTGGTGAGACAAGAAATCTGTGGCACACTCGACAAAAAGCATGGATCGGTTGATAGGACATGTTCTGAGACATTAAGGAATCATCGACTGGAAGGAAGTGTGGGAAGTAAAAATCGTAGAGGTATACTAAGAGATAAATACAGTGAACAGATTCAGAAAGATGTAGGTTGTGATAGTTATTCGGAGACGAATAGGCTTGCAGAGGATGGAGTAGCATGGAGAGCTGCATCAAACCAGTCTTCGGACTGGAGACCACAACAACAGCAAGTTTATCTACTAATGTTTCTTTGTATCCATTTTTAATGCTGTCTGCTTTATAATGGCTAGCTCTTTTTGCTAATCAGGAATGTTTTAGTTTGTTTCTGTGGATGGTTGAAGGTTGCATTAATTATTGTGTCTTTTGTTGTAGGTTTTCTGTATACGTCGAAGCATTGGTTGTGACTGTATTTTCTTACGGTTATGTCTAGAAACATGAGTGTGTTTTCTTGTTTTCTTCTGTTATAAACATTCATCCATGGTCCTGTTCCAGTAGACAATATTGTAGCTCTTCTTTATTAATAAAACTTCAGAGATTACTTTTTCAGTATGGTTCATGAAGATGTTCGCTAGCGTTCCTGAAATACGTGGACCTGTGGGTAAATCTTTTTCTTGTATGCAGTACTCATGATTGTATTCAAAATAGTTTTGTTACGTTATTAACTGAAGTAGTTTTATTGTTTCATCTACATGTTAACGAGGTAGACGGTTGTGTATTTTTAGGTTTTCTTTAAATAGTTTCATGGTCTCTTGATGTCCCCCATTGAACACCCCACCCTCTCCCCATAGCTCGCTCATCCATCTACTCACAATTTAGATCTTCAAAACTACCACTGGTCCTTCATTTCTTTTACTCATTAATAAAACGACATAACATACGTGTGATGAACTACAAAGGTAGAGAACGCTTTGAGATGAAAGAAAAAAACAGTGTATCGGTTACTTTGGTAACGCTACTCATTACACACGAGACATATTTATCCAGAAAGATGCAAACAGGCAGTAGTGTCGCTACACAGTTGCGCTTCGTGTCAAGGAACGCATATTCTGCAAAACACTGTGGGATTAGGCCAGAATTAGCAGTGACAAACCAAAGAATACTTCAAATAGTTGCAAATAAACTGCGTTTTCTGATGTGAGGCAAAATCGAACATAAAATACAGAAAGTAAAATCAATTTGTAATGAAGCGTTTTCCGATCTAGAAAGCAAGCCAAATTATAAATATCTTTCATTACAGACCACTGATGATGTTTTATTCCAATAAAACAAAAGATTTTGGCGACAAAAATACGCATTTATTGTAGTTGGAAAGGCGAATTAAAAATACCTTCACTAATTATAAAGCAACTACGGACCGCATAGAGACACAAGTGAAGAATTGAGATAAGTGAGTGGAGAACAGAAAATCAACTATAATTACTCGATAGTGGAAAGGCGTGTGGACTGGATGAGATACCTCCTAGACTGTACAGAGATTACGCGAAAGGCCGGCCGCGGTGGCCGAGCGGTTCTAGGCGCTGCAGTCCGGAACCGCGCGCTTGCTACGGTTGCAGATTCGAATCCTGCCTCGGGCATGGATGTGTGTGATGTTCTTAGGTTAGTTAGGTTTAGGTAGTTCTAAGTTCTAGGGGACTGATGACCTCAGAAGTTGAGTCCCATAGTGCTCAGAGCCATTTGAACCAATTTGATTACGCGAAAGACCTTGCACCGTTTCTAACAGTTGTACGTCGTAGGTCGCTGGAACAACGAAAGGGTACCAAGCGATTGGAAAATAGCACACGTCAGCCCCGTTTTAAAGAAGAGTTGTCGAACTGAAGCGCACGATTGTAAGCCTATATCGCTGATGTCAATCTGTTGTAGAATTATGGAACCTGTTTTGCGCTCACGCATTATAACGTTTCCGAGCAACGAAAATCTCATCTGTAAAAACCAACATGGATACAATAAACGTGGATTACGTGTACAGAGATCTCTTTATTCGTCTATGAAATCTAGAGTGCCGTAGACGAAAGAGCCTTTGTTGATGCCGTCTTCCTCGACTTCCGGAGGCCATTCGACGTCCTACACTGTCGTTTAGTTAACAAAATACGAGATTACCTAGTATCGGATCAGATTAGTGAATGGATTCACGATTTTCTAAGAGAGAGTTCGCAATACGTTATTCTTAACAGAAAAATAGACAGATGCAGAGGTAATTTTTGGAATACCCCAAGAGAGTGGTATGGTGCCATTACTGTTTACAATATACCAATATAATACACTCCTGGAAATGGAAAAAAGAACACATTGACACCGGTGTGTCAGACCCACCATACTTGCTCCGGACACTGCGAGAGGGCTGTACAAGCAATGATCACACGCACGGCACAGCGGACACACCAGGAACCGCGGTGTTGGCCGTCGAATGGCGCTAGCTGCGCAGCATTTGTGCACCGCCGCCGTCAGTGTCAGCCAGTTTGCCGTGGCATACGGAGCTCCATCGCAGTCTTTAACACTGGTAGCATGCCGCGACAGCGTGGACGTGAACCGTATGTGCAGTTGACGGACTTTGAGCGAGGGCGTATAGTGGGCATGCGGGAGGCCGGGTGGACGTACCGCCGAATTGCTCAACACGTGGGGCGTGAGGTCTCCACAGTACATCGATGTTGTCGCCAGTGGTCGGCGGAAGGTGCACGTGCCCGTCGACCTGGGACCGGACCGCAGCGACGCACGGATGCACGCCAAGACCGTAGGATCCTACGCAGTGCCGTAGGGGACCGCACCGCCACTTCCCAGCAAATTAGGGACACTGTTGCTCCTGGGGTATCGGCGAGGACCATTCGCAACAGTCTCCATGAAGCTGGGCTACGGTCCCGCACACCGTTAGGCCGACTTCCGCTCACGCCCCAACATCGTGCAGCCCGCCTCCAGTGGTGTCGCGACAGGCGTGAATGGAGGGACGAATGGAGACGTGTCGTCTTCAGCGATGAGAGTCGCTTCTGCCTTGGTGCCAATGATGGTCGTATGCGTGTTTGGCGCCGTGCAGGTGAGCGCCACAATCAGGACTGCATACGACCGAGGCACACAGGGCCAACACCCGGCATCATGGTGTGGGGAGCGATCTCCTACACTGGCCGTACACCACTGGTGATCGTCGAGGGGACACTGAATAGTGCACGGTACATCCAAACCGTCATCGAACCCATCGTTCTACCATTCCTAGACCGGCAAGGGAACTTGCTGTTCCAACAGGACAATGCACGTACGCATGTATCCCGTGCCACCCAACGTGCTCTAGAAGGTGTAAGTCAACTACCCTGGCCAGCAAGATCTCCGGATCTGTCCCCCATTGAGCATGTTTGGGACTGGATGAAGCGTCGTCTCACGCGGTCTGCACGTCCAGCACGAACGCTGGTCCAACTGAGGCGCCAGGTGGAAATGGCATGGCAAGCCGTTCCACAGGACTACATCCAGCATCTCTACGATCGTCTCCATGGGAGAATAGCAGCCTGCATTGCTGCGAAAGGTGGATATACACTGTACTAGTGCCGGCATTGTGCATGCTCTGTTGCCTGTGTCTATGTGCCTGTGGTTCTGTCAGTGTGATCATGTGATGTATCTGACCCCAGGAATGTGTCAATAAAGTTTCCCCTTCCTGGGACAATGAATTCACGGTGTTCTTATTTCAATTTCCAGGAGTGTAGATCTAGTGGAACCGTCGGATGATCTTTGAGACCTTTTGCAGACGATGCTGTTGTTTGTAGGAAGGTTGTGCAAGGTGGTCATGTCATCGATGAACATGTCACAGAGAGAGAGAGAGAAAGTTACGTTACTGTTAAACAACCTTTGGTCTTTGCGCTGTCTGATTCGTTCTTAGTAGAAGTGTGGTAGGTGCTGGTATCTCGTAGATGAAGAAAGATTGATTCTAGGGACAGCAAGAGTGAGTAAGATGAATACATCAGAAAGCGAAGAGAATGTACACTACTGGCCATTAAAATTGCTACACCACGAAGATGACGTGCTACAAATGCGAAATATAACCGACAGGAAGAAGATGCTGTGATATGCAAATGATTAGCTTTTCAGAGCATTCACACAAGGTTGGCGCCGATGGCGACACCTACAATGTGCTGACATGAGGAGAGTTTCCAACCGATTTCTCATACACAAACAGCAGTTGACCGGCGTTGCCTGGTGAAACGTTGTTGTGATGCCTCGTGTAAGGAGGAGAAATGCGTACCATCACGTTTCCGACTTTGATAAAGGTCGGATTATAGCCTATCGTGATTGCGGTTTGCCGGAGTGGCCGTACGGTTCTAGGTGCTACAGTCTGGGGCCGAGCGACCGCTCCGGTCGCAGATTTTAATCCTGCCTCGGGCATGGATGTTTGTGATGTCCTTAGGTTAGTTAGGTTTAATTAGTTCTCAGTTCTAGGCGACTGATGACCTCAGAAGTTAAGTCGCATAGTGCTCAGAACCTTTTGAACCATTTTTTTGATTGCGGTTTATCGTATCGCGACATTGCTGCTCGCGTTGGTCGAGATCAAATGACTGTTAGCAGAATATGGAATCGATGGGTTCAGGAGGGTAATACGGAACGTCGTGCTGGATCCCAACGGCCTCGTATCACTAGCAGTCGAGATGACAGGCATCTTATCCGCATGGCTGTAACGGATCGTGCAGCCACGTCTCGATCCCTGAGTCAACAGATGGGGTCGTTTGTAAGACAACAACCATCTGCACAAACAGTTCGACGACGTTTGCAGCAGCATGGACTATCAGCTCGGAGACCATGGCTGCGGTTACCCTTGACGCTGCATCGTAGACAGGAGCGCCTGCGATGATGTGCTCAACGACGAACCTGGGTGCACGAATGGCAAAACGTCATTTTTTTGGATGAATCCACGTTGTGTTTACAGCATCATGATGGTCGCATCCGTGTTTGGCGACATCGCGGTGAACGCACATTGGAAGCGTGTATTTGTCATCGCCATACTGGCGTATCACCCGGCGTGATGGTATGGGGTGCCATTGGTTACACGTCTCGGTCACCTCTTGTTTGCATTGACGGCACTTTGAACAGTGGATGTTACATTTCAGATGTGTTACGACCCGTGGCTCTACCCTTCAAATGGTTCAAATGGCTCTGAGCACTATGGGACTTAACTTCTGAGGTCATCAGTCCCCTAGAACTTAGAACTACTTAAACCTAACTAACCTAAGGACATCACACAACACCCAGCCATCACGAGGCAGAGAAAATCCCTGACCCCGCCAGGAATCCCTGACCCCGCCGGGAATCGAACCCGGGAACCCGGGCGTGGGAAGCGAGAACGCTACCGCACGACCACGAGATGCAGGCTGCTCTTCCCTTCATTCGATCCCTGTGAAACCCTACATTTCAGCAGGATAATGCACGACGGCATGTTGCAGGTCCTGTACGGGCCTTTCTGAATACAGAAAAATGTTCGACTGCTGCCGTGGCCGGCACATTCTCGAGATCTCTCACCAATTGAAAATGTCTGGTCAATGGTGGCCGAGCAACTGGCTCGTCACAATACGCCAGTCACTACTCTTGATGAAATGTGGTATCGTGTTGAAGCTGCATGGGCAGCTGTACCTGGCCAGGCCATCCAAGCTCTGCTTGACTCAATGCCCAGGCGTATCAAGGCCGTTATTACGGCCAGAGGTGGTTGTTCTGGGTACTGATTTCTCAGGATCTATGCACCAAAATTGCGTGAAAATGTAATCACATGTCAGTCCTAGTATAATATGTTTGTCCAATGAATACACGTTTATCATCTGCATTTCTTCTTGGTGTTGCAATTTTATTGGCCAGCAGTGTATATTTTGTATAACGGTATTATTTTTTTGAAGAGAAGAAGTTTGAGATAAGACGGCAGCATTGCGCAGCTAGGAATGATCGTTGTCAGGTAGTTGTTGCGCAGACCTGAGAGAAAGACCACCCAACTACCCTGATTCATGAATTAACAAATTAACTGGTTAAGTTGTTTCATTTTTACAGAAATTTTCTGTTGAAATTGCACCCTCTTTAAATCATTGTTCACTTTTGTTATGCAAGGTGTTTTTCAGGCCTATGTTACGTGTGAATATCACGCGAAGTTTTACTCCGTCTTTTTGAATACATGCTTCATTCTAAAATCGTTGTCTTGGAATATCATTTCATAGGAACTATTACTCTCCCCATCCCACTATTATCACTGCGTATTACCACATGCAACAGTTTGAATATGTATTTAGAAACAAACATTTAGCTTAGCCGCTGCCTTCTTGATGTTTGCTGTTGTGCTTTCGAGAAATCTGCAACAGTATTGTCAAGACGCGAGGTAAGTGGAAATTTTGATTAGGGCCAGATAATTGTTCTACTTCAGTTACGCACTTGACGTAAAGACACTTTGCATTCAGATCAGTAATAGTTCAGTTGGCATTAGGTTCTCTTTAGTCAAAGTTTAGCATACAAGTTTAAGTTGGATAATAGTTTGTGGGGACACAGTTCTTTGTAATACGTAGTTTTATAAAGTGGGTGGTTTAAGTTGGGCTAATTCCATTCTATTCAGAAACAAAATGTTGTGGGGAGGTTACAGTTGCTACACCAGAAGATTGTATCGAAATGAACAAAGACCTGCAGATGATTAATTATTGGTGCAGGGACTGACAGTTGATCTTGAACGTAAATAACTGTAGCAGGTTACAAGTAAATTTGCGAAGAGACGCATTATTGCTCGTTAAGCTATTGGTGAAAAGTCACTGGAAACGATAACGACCGTAAAATACCTAAGAGTAACCTTCTCGAACGATGTAAAGTGGAATCACTGCATAAAACAAAATGGTAGGAAGAACAGATATCCGGCTGAGATTCATTTGAAGAAGCTTAAGGAAATGCAACTCCCAAAAGAAGTGACTTACAAAATACTTGTTCGACCGATCCTTGAGTATTGTTCATGAGTTGGGGAATCTTACCAAGTAGTAACAAAGAGATGTAGAAGATCTACCTTAGAGCTTCACGTTTCGTCACGGGATCGTTTAGTAAGGGCGAGAGCATTACGGTGATGCTCAATGAACTGCAGTGACAGTCGCTAAAAGAGAGACGTGTATCGCGGATGAGGCTAGTGCTGAAATTCCGAGAGAGTACGTTTGAAGAAGAGTTGAGACACATGATGTTACCTACCACGTATGTGTCCCTAAAAGACCACACGCAAAAATCTCTGCGGAATTAGAACTCATACGGAAGTTTATCGACGGTTATTTTTCGCAGGTACCATTCGTGAATGAAGCAGAGAAGGGGGAAAATGATATTGGTACGGCCGAGCAAGTGGCACAGTGGCTAGCACACTGGACTCGCATTCAGGAGGACGACGTTTCAAACTCGCGTCCGGCCATCCCGATATAGGTTTTCCGAGATTTCCCTAAATCACTCCCGGCAAATGCCGGGATGGTTCCTTCGAAAGGACACGGCCGATTTCCTTCCCCATTCTTGACATCCTCCGAGCTTGTGCTCGGCCCGTAATGACTTCCATGTCGACGGGACGTTAAATCCAATCTTCCTTCCAGCCTTCCTCGACGTTGGTAAGTACCCTCCGCCACACGCCATAAGGTGGCTTACGAAGTGAAGATTCAGGTAGGTGGAGGTGCACTGTGCTATACCCTTCTCACATACTGATCTTGGTCAAATGTATCTTTTTGATACAAATGCATTTGTTAACATAGTTACCTATTGTGAAATTACGATATTAGGATGATGTCTGCAACATTATCTTTGTAAGACGTGCTGGTAATACATCAGATATAGTGCAAGCCAAGCAGGAGAATGAAATATACTATACGTTGGTATTTTCACTGGGATTTATTTTCTCCTTTATGCAGACACTGTTGCCACATCCCAAGGAACAACCACAGCATCTTAAACACGATCAAAAGTAAACAGATGACATCCTTGTGTACGAAGGACAGCAAGGTGCTTAGATAAGCTGTGTCAACTAAGCTAATCTATACACAAGCAGAAGCCATATAGATCACGGAGGCAAATATTATCGTGAATGATAAAGAATATGACGTAGGGTAATCTTGCTTATACTTTTGCAATTCTTTAAGAGTGAATGGCTTACTTTCGTTTCGTGTGGATGTGAATGTAATGAGATGTGAGAATACTTTACTCTAAGGTTAATCATTCACAAACGTATCAGTAACTTTCATAAGTAACTGAAGGTGTTTGTATTTTTGTTTTTTTAATTTTTTTGTGTGCAAGGTGTGAGAACACTTAGCTTTTCTTTATACAATGATAATTGTGCAAAAACAAAACAAAAAAGACAACTCCACTCAGAAATGTAAACATGCACATTTTATTCTCGAAAGTACAGGGTGGCCATTATTGAACTATGTGAAACCAAATCGTTATAACTTCCGAACGGTTTGCGTTAGGACGTTCAAACTGTACGGTTGGCCGCGGGGCATAATGGGAATTAGTATTCGCACATATGGTTTGGTTAAGCGACGAAGCCTACTTTCATTTGGATGGGTTCGTCAATAAGCAAAGTCGGCGCATTTGGGGAACTCAGAATTCACATACCGCGATCGAGAGGTCTCTTTATCCTCAACGGGTGACTGTGTGATTTGCAATGTCCAGTCACGGAATAATCGGTGCGATCGTTGACGGCACGGTGACTACCGAAGGTACGTGAAGGTTCTGGAAAACTATTTCATCCCCATTATCCAAAGTGACCCCGATTTCGACAGGATGTGGTTCATGCAACTCGATTCCACCAATGCAGGAGAGTGTTTGATGTACTGGAGGAGCACTTTTGAGGATCGCGTTCTGGTTCTGGACTACCTACAGGCCACTGGCATGGGCCTCGATTGGCCGCCATATTCTCCGGGTCTGAACACATGCGACTCCTTTTTGTGAGGCTGTATTAAAGACAAGGCGTACAGCAACAGCCCAAAAACCATTCCTGAGCTGAAAACAGCCACTCAGGAGATCATCGACAGCATCGGTATTCCGACGCTTCAGCGGTTCATGTAGAATTTCACTATTCGTCGTTTCTAGGCGCTTCAGTCTGGAACCGCGTGACCGCTACGGTCGCAGGTTCGAATCCTGCCTCGGGCATGGATGTGTGTGATGTCCTTAGGTTAGTTAGGTTTAAGTAGTTCTAAGTTCTAGGGGACTGATGACCACAGATGTTAAGTCCCATAATGCTCAGAGCCATTTGAAGCAATTCACTATTCGTCTGCGCCACATCATCGCACAATGCTGGCAGGCACATCGAACATAATCTGTAGTGACGCTTACATGTTGAATACAGTGTGTGCACGTCTTAGTTTGTAACTAATTAACTTTTTTTTCATATTGTTCAATAATTGTCATCCTGTATCTGCCATATGTCATTTTCGTGATTGTCAAACCTTTGATCGAATTCATTGTAGCGACATTTGCTTCACTATTACAGCTTAATCAACCAGTCAGTTATTCATTTGAATAGATGATGTTTTGTAGCATATAAAAATATAGAAGAATATCTTCTCTTTCATCTTTTATGTGACCATTAAACTACACTAAACGAAAAATAACTACCCTTGATTCACACACAACCCTGAAAGAGTCAAAAGTTGTTTGTAATGATACCAGCAGAAAAAACAGAGGTTGTCAATAGTGTGGTGCCACATTTCGTCAAAACTCATGGGGTAAAGATAGCCAAAACTTGCTTGTGTTTCCTCTATATTCATAAATACGCTTCCGATATGGCGAATAGAATAGTTTCATCGTCTATGAGAAAGTCAAAATACCCACTAACGTCACTCGCTTGTTGCTCCCGTGCCGTACTTTGAAACCACAGAGATTTCATGCTACAACATCGAATTTCTTCAGGGCTACCCGTGTTAATTAAAGGAGTAATCCGATTTGTAGCGCCAAAAGCGATATTTTGATGTGGCAAGAATCCATCTGTGACTTACGCTATTTTTAATCCGAACACTTCCCTCTCGGCATTCCATTATTATTGCTACCTCTTGGTCTTGCACATATTGTATACTGCCCTTCCATCTCTGTAGCGTATACTTCTTCTTCGGAAAATTTTGAAGTTCTTGCACCATTATACGTTGTATAACGATTTTCTAGGTTGCCAAATTTCTTGAAGGAATCTTAATTTTTCTTAAGTCTCGCATCCTTATCAGGAGTAACATTTGGTGTCTTTACCCTTCCTAAGGCTAAACTTGTGACCGGGCGAGGTGGCGCAGTGCGTAGCACACTGGACTCGCATTCGGAAGGACGACGGTTCAATCTCGCGTCCAGCCATCATGATTTAGGTCTTCCGTAATTTCCCTGAATCGTTCCAGGCAAATGTCGGAATGGTTCCTTTAAAAGGGCACGGACGACTTCTCCCCCCATCCTTCCCCAATCCGATGAGACCGATGACCTCGCTATCTAGTCTCCTTCCCGAAACAACCCAACCCCAACCCGCTAAACTGATCGCCCTCCATCAGACACTAAATTTTCTTTTCAATTCTTTGAATATTACGCTTTTCAGCAACATCGATGCATGATGTAAAGCTGATGTAAAGCTGATTATGTGTTAGTTCTTGCATTTATCTGCCTTGGATACATTGTTATTGTGTGAATGACATTGCTGTTGTTGTGGTCTTCAATCCAAAGACTGATTTTATGCAACTTTTCGTGCTAGTCTATCCTGAGCAAACCTCTTCATCTCCGAGTAAATACTGCAACCTACATCCTTACGAATCTGCTTACTGTACTCATCTCTCGGTCTCCATGTTTTTTTTTTACTCTCCCCGCTCCCCTACGGTACTAAACTGGTGATCCCCTGATGTCTCAGAATGTGTCCTACCAACCGATCTCTTCTTCTAGTGAGGTTGTGCCACAAATTTCTTTTCTTCCCATTTGCATTCAGTACCTCATCTACCCACCTGATCTTCAGCATTCCTCTGTAGTTTCCTTTACTGCTTGCGCAATGTACAGATTGAATAACATCGGGGATAGGCTACAACACTGTCTGACTCCCTTCTCAACCACTGCTTCCCTTCACGCCCCTCGACTCTTATAACTGCCATCTGATTTCTGTCCAAGTTGTAAAGCTGCCCCTGCTAATCTCATAAATTCAAAGAGAGTATTCTAGTCAACATTGTCCATTGTCAAAAACTTTCTCTAAGTCTACAAATGCTTTAACTATCTTCTATAAGAAGTCGTAGAGTCAGTATAGCCTCGCGTTTCCCTGATCTTCCCAAAGGTCGGCTTCTACCAATTTCTTCATTCTTCTATAATGAATTCGTGTTAGTATTTTCCAATCATAATTTTCACACCTGTCAGCACCTACTTTCTTTCGAATTGGAAATATTATATTCTTCTCGAAGCCTGAAGTATTTTGCCTGTCTCATAAACTTTGCTCACCAGATGGAAGAATTTGTCGTGGCTGGCTGTGCTAAGGCCATCAGTAGTTCTAACGAAATGTTGTCTACTCCCGGGGCCTTGTTTCGACTTAGGTGTTCCAGTGTTCTGTCAAATTCTTCATGCAATATCTTATCTCCTATCTCATCTTCATTTAAGTCCTTTTCAATTTCTATAATATTGCTCTCAAGTACACCTCCCTTGTAAAGACCTTGTATATACTTCTTCCACCTTTCAACTTCTCCTTCTTCGCTTAGGACTAGTTTTCCATCTAAGCTCTTGATATTCATGCTGGTGGTCCTCTTTCCTCCAAAAGTCTCTTTATTTTTCCTGTAGGCGCTAGCTATGTTTTCCCTAGTAATATATGCTTCTAAATCCTTACATTTGTTCTCTAGCCATTCTTGCTTAGCCATTTTGCACTTTCTATCAATTTCATTTTTCGGACGTTTGTATTCCCTTTCTGCTGCTTCATTTACTGCATTTTTATATTTTCTCCTTTCATCAATTAATTTCAGTATCTCTTGTGTTACCCAAGGATTTTTACTAGGCCTCGTCTTTTTACCTGCATTTTCCTCTGCTGCCTTCACTATTTTCTGTCTCAAACCTACCCATTCTTCTTCAACTCTATTCCTTTCCCACGTTCTTATCACTCGTTCCCTAATGCTCTCTCTGAAACTCTCAACAACCTCAGATTCTTTCATTATATCCAGATACCATCTCCTTAAATTCCTACCTTTTTGCAATTTCTTCAGTTTTAATCTACAGATCATAACCTATAAATTGTGGTCAGAGTCCACATCTGCCCCTGGAATAACTTACAATTTAAAATCTGTCTTGCCACTATATAATCAATCCGAAACGTTCCAGTGTCTCCAGGTCTCCTCCACATATACAGTCTTCTTTCATGATTCTTAAACCAAGTGTTACCAATGATTAAATTATGCTCTGTGCAAAGTTCTACCAGGATTTTTACTAGGCCTCGTCTTTTAACATACTTTTTTCTCTGCTGCCTTCACTACTTCCTGTCTCAAACCTACTCATTCTTATTCTATTGTATTCCTTTCCCCTATTTCATTCCTTTCCCCAGTTCACACTCACCTACTATTTTTCCTTCTCTTCCTTTTCCTAATATCGAATTCCAGTCCCCTATGATTATTAAATATTCGTCTCCCTTAACTATCTGAATAATTTCTTTTATCTCAACATACATTTCTTCAATATCTTCATCATATGCGGAGCTACTTGACATATAAACTTGTGCTATGTGGTGGGTGTGGGTTTCGTATCTATCTTGGTTACAATAACGCGTATCCTTGCTCTTCATAGTGGCTTATCCGCGTTTCTATTTCCTTATTAATTATTAAACCTACTCCTGCATTGTCCCTATTTGATTTTGTATTTATAGCCCTGTATTCCCCTGAACAAAAGTCCTGTCCCTCTTGCCACCGAATTTCATTAACTCCCACTATATCTAACTTTAACCTAACCATTTCCCTTTTTAATTTTCTAAGCTACCTTCATTCTTTCGAAAGTCCAATGGTACGTCTGCAGTCTCATAGATTCTACACACAAACTGGTTGGCGTTTCTCCATTGATTTTAGCAGTTGCAAAGGAATGTTATGTGTTCCGAATACAGAAAAGATGTAGCTTGTGAGAAGCTGCTCCACCATTGTCCTCCACTCTTTTTAAGTTGCTACACTCAGTCACTATGTTAGGTGAACTGGTGCTAACACTTTGCAATTGACGAGTGATCCCTTTCGCTGATTTCACGAGATTTTTTTTACAAGTATTCCGCGTTGCTCGACGGTCCTTGTCCGTCAGTAAATGAGGCCTGCCTGGCCTTAGTTCAGCTGTGGTTGCTCTTTCGTGTTTTCATTTCACAATCGTATCTCCATTAGTCGACCTAGACAGCCTTAGAAGGACTGAGATGTCCTTGATGGAGCTGGTACTCTCAGTGGACATGTCACTTAGCGCCCCCCCCCCCCCCCCCCGCCCCGACAGACCCGTTCTGTTGTTACTGCTTCTCACTGACAACGCAACACATCGCCTTCTTTTATATTGGAGGTTCGACCTCTCGTGACATCTAACGCTCTGCTGCACATTACGAAGGAACTCCCGGATTCTCTTGGTAGGACAGTGTGCCTTTTGCACTCTTAATGTTGAGCCGTAGTTCTTAATTAGACCGAAAGTTATTTTGACTTTTGTATATCCTGAATATATCCGACAACGATTTTTTTCCTTTTTATTACATTTTTGTTGTTGTTGCTGTCGTCTTCAGTCCTGAGACTGGTTTGATGCATGCTACTCTATCCTGTGCAAGTTTCTTCATCTCCCAGTACCTACTTCAACCTATATCCTTCTGAATCCGTTTAGTGTAGTCATCTCTTGGACTCCCTCTATGATTTTTACCCTCCACGCTGCCCTCCAATGCTAAATTTGTGTTCCCTTGATGCCTCAGAACATGTCCTACCAACCGGTCCCTTCTTGTTGTCAAGTTGTGTCACAAACTCCTCTTCTCCCCAATCCTATTCAATAGCTCCTCATTAGTTATGTGATCTATCCATCTAATCTTCAGCATTCTTCTGTAGCACCACATTTCGAAAGCTTCTATTCTCTTCTTGTCCAAACTGTTTATCGTCCATGTTTCACTTCCATACATGGCTACACTCCATACAAATACTTTCAGAAACGACTTCCTGACACTTAAATCTATACTCAATGATAACAAATTTCTCTTCTTCAGAAACGCTTTCCTTGCCATTGCCAGTCTACGTTTTATATCCTCTCTACTTCGACCATCATCAGTTATTTTGCTCCCCAAATAGCAAAACTCCCTTACTACTTCAAGTGTCTCATTTCCTAATCTAATTCCCTGAGCATTACCCGACTTAATTCGACTACATTCCATTATCCTCGTTTTGCTGTTGTTGATGTTCATCTTATATCCTCCTTTCAAGACACTGTCCATTCCGTTCAGCTGCTCTTCCAAGTCCTTTGCTGTCTCTGACAGAATTACAATGCCATCGGCCAACCTCAAAGTTTTTATTTCTTCTCCACGTATTTTAATACCTATTCCGATTTTTTGTTTTGTTTCCTTTACTGCTTGCTCAATATACAGATTGAACAACATCGGGGAGAGGCTACAACCCTGTCTCACTCCCTTCGCAACCACTGCTTCCCTTTCATGCCCCTCGACTCTTATAACTGCCATCTGCTTTCTGTACAAATTGTAAATAGCCTTTCGCTCCCTGTATATTACCCCTCCCACCTTTAGAATTTGAAAGAGAGTATTCCAGTCAACATTGTCAAAAGCTTTCTCTAAGTCTACAAATGCCAGAAACGTAGGTTTGCCTTTTCTTAATCTTTCTTCTAAGATAATTCGTAAGATCAGTATTGCCTCACGTGTTCCAACATTTCTACGGAATACAATCTGATCTTCCCCGAAGTCGGGTTCTACCAGTTTTTCCATTCGTCTGTAAAGAATTCGCGTTAGTATTTTGCAGCTGTGACTTATTAAACTGATTGTTCGGTAATTTTCACATCTGTCAACACCTGCTTTCTTTGGGATTGGAATTATTATATTATTCTTGAAGTCTGAGGGTATTTCGTCTGTCTCATACATCTTGCTCACCAGATGGTAGAGTTTTGTCAGGACTGGCTCTTCCAAGGCCGTCAGTCGTTCTTCACATTTTTACTGCCGCCATTTTGTTTTAGCCTCCCTGAGTTCCACTCAGTGTCATTCCCAAGTGATATTTGTCAAGCAGCAGTTTTGTTTTCGCTTACCTGTTGTTCCTACCGATTTCATTCCCAAGTGACTTATACTGCTTTATTCTTTCTTCTCCTGAATGTTTTCGTGTTTTCTTTCTTCATCGGTTGGAGGAATATTTCCTCTGTCTCCCAAGGTTTCTTTGCAGCTATCTTCTTTTTACCTGTATTTGTCCGTCCAGCTTCTGTGATTATTTATTAGGGATGTCCATTTCCCTGGAACTGGACTGGCTACTATCCTTTCCATTATTACAGCAACTACAGCCTCAGAGAACTGCAAACGCCAATACTCCACTGTCGAAGATTCATTGCTGAGGGTGGTATTACACTATCAAATTTCTTTGTCAAATATCTTTGTCAAAGAAAATTGATGGTGTAATAGGGAACTTTGTCAAATCTCGCCTTTCGTCAAATAAATTTGATCAAATCTAGGGCCTCGCTGAGGATTTGATCAAAGAAGTCGCTTGTCTTCTGTTCACTGCAACGTGATATGTTACCACATGGAGCGCTAGCATCGCTGCAGCGTTCTGTCACCTGTAGTGTTTTTATAAACATTGCCAGTAAATACAATTGGTGTGTAACGACAACTACAAAATTAATAGAGATGTATGAAGCTGATGAGGCGCTTTACAACGGGAGGCACCCTGAATGCAAAAATAGATTAAGAAGATTGGAGACCTATGCTAACCTAACCTAACCTAACTTTCTCCTGTAGCTAGGAATCGGAGTGTTACAGTGAGCCTCTATTCTGTAGATATAGCAGTTCTTAAGTGAGTATTGTGCTTTGTGATATGAGGATACACTTGACTGAGCACATATGGAAATTTATGCTCACGCATTCTTAAGTAATAGATGTACGACTTGACGTCCTCCACTATAAGCTCACGTAACAAATTTTGTTGAATGATTTTGAAGAGTCGTCGTAAAACCCACGGCTTCACCCAGGTACGTTTCCTTTTTTTTTTCCCCACTTCTCTTCCGCATGTGCACCCAGTGCAATTGTGGTACATGCATCTGCTTCTGTTAATAACAAGTTGTTGTTGTCAGCCATCTTGAACTTTGACGAAAAACATGATGACGGTGTAATACCCCCTTTTAGCGCCACGTCAAAGATCTTTGTCAAATATATTTGACGAATATTTGATCCCATCTTTGATCAAATCTTCGACAAAGAAATTTGGTAGTGTAATACTGGCCTAAGCTGTAAGCGTCTGATGGCTGCCTGTACTCTTCCGAAAGTGCGAACAATTGTTGTGCTGTATTTCTCCAATTCTTCTTTTTATAGTGTTTTGTGTATTCTTTATGTGATCTTTCCATTACACTCGCATTACGTGTAGGAAAAGGTAAATAAGAAATTAAATAATTCTACGCATTCCGAGAACGTTTCATTGCCATGACATGTTGTGCGATTTCTGAAAGTCATGAGAAACCGAGCGAAGAGACTGCCGAGTATGGGCGCAGAAAACGCGGCCGCTGCACATTTGAGGAAGCGAACCGTTAGTCATCGAGCCAGACGACAGGTTACCTAATAACCGGTCCACATATAAAACCTACCAGAGTTACCCAAGAGTCGCCGCGCCGCGAAGTATGACGTCACTGCGCCGCGCGTAGAAACTTGGCGCGCTGACAGGAATAACAAGTTCGAGGAGTTAGAGCATGTAAGCAAGCTAAGTTGCTCTCATACATTTCCCGCGATCTTCATCTTTCTGTTGGTGCTGTGATTCCTGCTGGTGATGAATTCGTTCACTTTTGTACGCGCAGTATCTCACAAATTGTATATCGGGAAGAATAGCAAATAACGAAATTTTGCTTATTGTGTGTGAACAGTGTAGCAGATAGATTTCTTCATCAAATTTGTGATTTGGCGGTATATACGGGGCGAAGTGTGCTACAAAGTGCTACCATTTCTTGTAGCAACAACAGCTCCAATCGGGCTGGCATCGAGTCGACGTGAGTTAGAATGACAGATGCTGGTACGTCGTTCTGCGACGCTTCAAATCTGTACCAGAGTTCAACGATCGTAGCGTCTGTCGAGTAGTGACGTACCAGTTTCTCGGCAACCCACGGTCAACTGTTTTGAATGGGTAAGTAATATGGAGAACATGGTGGCTAGGGCAACAGTCGAACAAAAGTAGGTCAAATGGCTGTAAGCACTATGGGACTTAACTTCTGAGGTCATCAGTCCCCGAGAACTTGGAACTACTTAAACCTAACTAACCTAAGGACATCACGAACATCCATGCCCGAGGCAGGATTCGAACCTGCGACTGCAGCGGTCGCGCGGTTCCAGACTGTAGCGCCTAGAACCGCTCGGCCACTCCGGCCGGCACAGTCGAACATCCTCTGTACCGAAGTACGACAGGCTAGTAGGGAAACGTGAGGTCTTGCGTTATCATGTTGAAAGATAACGTCTCGGCGACCTCGATCGCAGGGCGCAGCCACTGGCCCTATCACTTCAGAAATACACCGAAGTGACAAAAGTCATGCGACAGAGTCATGCACATAGACACAAGGCGGCAGTATCGCGTACACAAGGTGGAAAATGGCAGTGCACTGACGGAGCTGTTAGTTGCACTCATGTAATTAATGTGAAAGGGTTTCCGATGTGATGGTCGCACGACGGGAACTAACAGACTTTGAACGCGGAATTGTAGCTGGAACTAGACGCGTGGGACATTCCATTTCGGAAATCGTTAGGGAATTCAATGTTACGAGATCCACAGTGTCAAGAGTGTGCAGAGAATACCAAATTTCTGGCATTACCTCTCACCACGAAAACGCAGTGGCCGATGGCCTTCACTTAATGACCAATAGCGGCGGTCGTTGAGTAGAGTTGTCATTGCTAACAGTCACGGACCGTGCGGCTGATCCTGGCGGAGGTTCGAGTTCTCCCTCGGGCATGGGTCTGTGCGTTTGTCTTTAGCATAATTTAGGTTAAGTAGTGTGTAAGCTTAGGGACTGATGACCTTAGCAGTTAAGTCCCATAAGATTTCACACAGATTTGAACATTCATTGCTAACAGACAAGCAGCACTGCGTGAAGTAACTGCAGAGATCAATGCGGGACATGCGACGAACATACCTGTTAGGACAGCGCAGCGAAATCCGGCGTTAATGGGCTATGGAAACAGACGACCGACGCGAGTGCCTTTGCTAACAGCACGGCATCGCCTGCACAGCTACTCTTGGGCTAATTACCATATCGGTTGGACGCTAGACGATTGGAAAACCGTGGCCTGGTCGGGTGAGTCCCTATTTCAATTGGCAAAAGCCGATGGAAGGATTCGAGTGTGGAGCAGACCCCACGAAGCCATGGACCCAAGTTGGCAACCAGGTCATATACAGGCTCGTGGTGGCTCCATAATGGTAAGGGGCTATTTTTTCATGGAATGGACTGGGTTCTCTAGTCCAACTGAAACCGATCATTGACTGGACATGGGTATATTTGGCAACTTGGAGACCATTTGCAGCCATTCAACGGTGAAATTTTTATGGATGACAATGCGCCATGTCACCAGGCCACAACTGTTCGCGATTTGTTTGAGGAACATTCTGGACAAATCTAGCGAATGATGTGGCCAGCCAGATCGCCCGACATGAATCCCATTGAACATTTGCGGGACATAATCGAGAGGTCAGTTCGTGCATAAAATCCTGCACCGGCAACACTTTCGCAATTACGTACGGCTGCAGAGGCAGTATGGTTCAATATTTCTGCAGGGGACTTCCAACGACTTGCTGCACTGCACCGGGCAAAAAGAGGTCCACCACGATATTCAAAGGTATCCCATGACCTGTGTCACCTCCGTATATAGCGATTGTTGTCCAAATTATTTGCTATGCATACTACAGGTCACCATGTTGTGCACCTAATGAGACCCCATACCTCTACTACAATTTATCGACATGTATGATGATGAACAATGGAATATGGTAGCATTCGTTCTCCTCGGAGCTTGCAAACTCGGATACGTCCATCCCGATGCTGCTCACAGAACTGGGAAAAGACGATGGCCTATCGCCCTGTGCCCAGTGATGTCGTCTCTCAGTCTGCTGCCACGTCAAGAGAAGCCACAAAATGGTCGCCGTGCTTTGACAGTACAAAGTGCTCTGGGCGTCGACGCGCAGTCCAGTTGCATAGCTGTCTAGCAGGAAACAAGCCCGTTTGCTGATTGAACGTACGTGAGGGGCTGTACGAACCTACCCGACCGAGCGAACACGGGTGCTAGTCGCACTGGCTTGCAGAGGTGCGTTGAATATGGTCTTCCTGAACCCATCGATTTGACATTCGCTTCACGGTCATGGGGTTTCGACAAATGTGAAAAGCAGTATCGTGAAACAAAAGAACATCCCCCTCCCCTCCCATACAGTTATTATCTTGTTTCTGTCCAATTCTGAGTCGACCTTGTACACATTTGTCCTTTTAACACTAGGGTAACATGGTTTTATCACAAACAACCAATATTAAAATTAAATTCCCGTCCACGCACAGCAGCTGAGTGGTCAGCGTGACAGAATGTCAATCCTAAGGGCCCGCCCAGGAACTGGGTGTTGTGTTGTCCAAATCATCATCATTTCATTCCCATCGACGCGCAAGACGCCGAAGAGGCGTCAAATCGAAAGAATTGCACCTGGCGAACGGTCTACTTGACGGGAGGCCCTAGTCACACGACATTTTTATTCATAGAATTTCCGAATGGGAAAACCTCTGCATAATCGTATATTATATACGGAATGTAAATGGTGTTACTCTTACCCACTGAGCTGAAATGTTAATCATTTGAATATCCAAGCATATCCCCCGACCTCATACACCTCTTCAAAGAAATTCTTGTCCCGAAGGGCTTTTCATAAGGCTAACTATATATAGCCATTGTCTCTACACAATGAATTTGCTGTTACCACCCTTTCTTCATCAAAACATGCATCCCTTTGAGTAACAATTCGGGTCATATATAGGCTGTTGGGACTTAATTTTGTGCTAGAATATCCTGCTTAAGACCTTAAAAGATGTTGGTGCAGACTGTAAAAACGGAAGACTTATACAGGAACACCATACAAGGAAGAAAGTGGTCGAAAAGCTTAGGCTGAGAAAACAGATAAGCCAAGTAGTGGAAGAGGGGTTAGACATTGGTGTTGTCTGTCACCAATGCTTTTCAGTTGTTATTTTGAGAAACTAACAGACAATGTATTAGGAAAAGCAAGGTTATAGCAATAGTAAGAGAAAAGACAGAGGGAGTTAAGTTCAAAATGTTCAAATACGTGTGAATTCCTAAGGGACCAAACTGCTGAGGTAATCGATCCCTAGACTTACACACTACTTAAACTAACTTACGCTAAGAACAACACAGACACCCTTGCCCGAGGGAGGACTCGAACCTCCGTCGGGAGGGGCCGCGCAATCCGTGACATGGCGCCTCAAACCGCGCGGCCACTTCGTGCGGCGTAGTTAAGTATGTAGACGGTCAAGCAGTGTTGGTTTAGTCAGAGGAAGAACAGCAGTTTATAAGGGTGAGGATCGAAAAAGTGGAAAGGAATATGGCGTGTGGGCAAATATAGGAAGGATCGAAGCGACGAGTCAGCAGCCATAAAGCTTCCGTCAAAAAGTCACTGGAAGGAATGACTTTGGAACAAGTTGATACATCCCCTTTGGAAAAATTAAAGAATTACTGTGCTGATAAACCTCTTACGTTATTTGATTTTTAGACAGCTGAGCAAAACTGAACGTACTCAGACATTTCTCTCTTTACTTATTCTGATCAACACTAACACACAATATTTTTTTCAGCACAATGCAATCTGACTTTCAATAATACCTACAAAAGAATGGCCCTGACTAACAATAACCTATACCATACATGAATCACTTAGCACACAAAAATCTTCGTTACTAAAAACTACTGCAATACAGCGAGCGCCAATACTGCCAGCTAAATAAAAGATTCTAACTACTGAAGGCACTAACTATTGATAGGCATAGTTAGCAAATAAAAGATTTTGATGGAGAACAAACAATGTATTTACCTTATCTTTTTCTGACGGACACACGTCCAGATCGTCCAGTCTCAAAACTCTGCCATCTCTCTCCCCACATCCACCACTGCTGACGGCTCACCTCCAACTGCACAACGCTATGAGCTGTTCACATTCAACTGCCCAACACTACAATAGCAAATATTCCAACAACGCAAACCAGCCACAGACTGCACACAGCACAGTCAGTGATTTTCATACAGAGCGCTACGTGGCGTCGCCAACATAAAAACCTAAACGGCCTACTTACAAAGTCGATTGATGCTGAGAATGTTTAATGACAGTAAGTGGAAGCTGTGCAGAGCAAATAGGAAGCTGCATATCGTGGACAAAAAAAAACTTTTGAAAAGTTCACAACTATGAGAATTATTATAGAATTAAGAAAAAGATTCGTCAAATATTTTATCTGTGGTGAACTACTGTTTGGCTGAGAATTGTGGACAGTCAAAAAGGAACAGTAAAGCTACTTGGATAACTTGAGTGAGAGGGAAATACCAAAAGTGGATTGGACTGATAAACTGATGACTGAACAAGTACTTCTAAGAGCAGGAGATGATACAAAAGTAGAGGATATGATGAGAACGAGCAAACCATTTATGCTGAGACGCACTACGCAGAATTATTGAAGGATAGATTGAAGGAAAGAGAGGGAGCGGAAGAATGTCTCTGGGTGCACTGCCCGTTCTCACCTCTAGGCATATTAGGGGACGTCCAGCATTGTCGAACATGATCCTTTTGGTGTTTTGTACCGTCCGGGTGTTGCATGGGTGTACTGACCTCCAAATCTTTGAATGAAGTGCACTCACCGGCCAACCTTATTCTGACAATATACTGCTTCGCCAATGCGTGACTTTTCAACTGTGCATTCGAGCCCGACTTCATTATTATTAATGACAATACGTGACTGCATCGAATGGCGCTGGTGGGGGAGCTCTTGGAAAGAGAGGATATTAGGCTATTAGACTGGCCTGCCCGTTGCCCGACTTAAATCCCATTCAGCACGTTGGGGAAACGTATTACAGTACGTCCACATGCACCAACGACTATCCACCACTCGTCAGCCGCTGGTGGAGGAATGGAACGCCCCTCCTCCCCCCACCCCCCCACAAGAACTCCATACGAAGTTTGTAGCCAGCATGGGAGCACGTTGTAGAACTTGCATTGTCGACGGTGGTGATCACACGCCCTATTAAGGACCATATTTTGCCTTTTATAATGTCCAGAGGACCATCAAAAAACACTTTTATTCAGAGACTACTGTGTAATTATTGTCTCTGAACAAAAGTGTCATTTCTGTTCGTCTCATTACCTGTTTCTTTCAGTCTCCATCTGTACTACACTGTAGCAGTTTTTCTATGTATGGTTCAGAGCAAGACATTCGAAGACTGTCAACGGACCTTCAACTTCTTAACCAGTATTATACGAAATGGAGGCTCTGCCCAAATCTAAATAAAAGTGAGGTAATCGTGTTCCACCTGAAAAATCATGAGGCAAGACGAGAGTTACAAGTAACAGTCTGCAATGAGCGATTGACGCACAACATCCATCCAAAATATCTAGGAATAACTCTTGACTGGTCACTAACCTATAAAAAACACCTAGAAATAACCAGTCAAAAGATAAAAAATCGAAATAAGATATTAAGAAAGCTGACTGGAACCTCCAGAGGAGCTCAAGCTAACACCCTACGCACCGCAGCACAATCTTTTGTTTACTCAGTGGCAGAATACTGCGCCCCAGTCTGGTACAAGAACACACACACGAAGAAAATAGATGTCCAGCTTAATACCACCATTAGGATTGTCTCAGGAACTCTGCAATGAACTCCACTTCCCTGGCTTCATGCCCTTTGAAATATAGCTCATCCCCCCCTCAGAAGGCAACAAGCAGCTATACGAGAATGGAAGAAAATTAATGACCCCTCTGTCTCTGAAGATACCTATCCGAAAAATATTGGACCATCTACTAACTACCCGCCTAAAATCCAGGAAACCTATATGGGAAGACGAAGTCCTCAAATTACCAGAAAGGTACGACATAGCAAGGGAATGGAGCCAATATTGGTCGCTGAGTAATCACCATCATCTCATCACTGATTTTGATCCTTCGGTACCGGTGGAAGGAATGCAAATGCCCAGAAGAACTTGGTGCAGACTTAATCGTGTGAGGACTAAACACTGCAGGTGTAAGGCCATTCTCCACAAATGGAAACTTACTGATGATCCACGATGCGACTGTGGTGCAGAAGAACAAACAATCCCTCACTTGATCTTCGAATGTCCTGCGAGGAGGTTTGAAGGAGAATGGAGGGATATCACAAATGCTACTCCACGTGCTGTTCAGTGGGTGACGTGCTTAGATGTGGACTTATAATAGCTGCAGTTGCTGTCTCCCTAATCTTTCGTATATTGTTGTTTGCAATCAATCATTTAATAATAGATTTGTAATTCGTTTATTATATTAATTGCCGGCCACAGTGGCCGAGCGGTTCTAGGCCCTTCAGTCTGGAACCGCACGACGGCTGCGGTCGCAGGTTCGAATCCTGCCTCGTGCATGGATGTGTGTGATGTCCTTAGGTTGGTTAGGTTTAAGTAGTTCTAAGTTCTAGGGGACTGATGACCTCAGATGTTAAGTCCCATAAAAAGAATATTAATTAATAGTATGTGTGCAGTTTTACTCTGTAGATGCCATACGCTAAATAAATAAATAAATCTATGTATGGCCCAAGTTTCGTCGAGGCATGTTCCTTGAGTGAGAGATCATTGAACATTACTTTCTTCATAAAAATTTTGCACATCGCATTGTTAGTGGCACTTGGTGGCCAGATGCCCTTCCTGATGCCATCACCACCCTCCGTCCCCCACAGGGAAGAAATCAGTGCAGTCCATCTGTCTGCGTCTATTGTAGGTCTCATGTTAAAGTATGGTAACATTTTCTAAACGTTTGCGTAGCTTATGCTTGTGGGAGACGTGGCGACCAGCCCGGTATTCACGTGACAGGATGTGGGAAGTCGCCTGGAAACCACATCCAGGCTGTCTGGCTCACCAGCCCTCGTCGTTAACCCTAGACGTGGATTTCTCGCCTCCCCGAGTCCTGGAAGCGTGCTCGTTTCTGCTCTCGGCTATCCAGGCGGGTGAATATACCGCACTGTGCAGGTGCATATTTCAGTTGGCAACGCAGTTATTCTGTAGGCTCCATAAACTGAGCTGTGACAGACGTATCCCGGTGCTCCTGGAAGCCGTTAGTATACATACAAGTATAGTGTGGCCAAATATTTTTAATAGATTGTTCTAGAATAAATACGTCTTTTTAGTAATCTGTATGCCATAAATGAGTCTCCTTGCGATATTGTTGTATTGTAGCTCTGAAAATTCTATAAATCACTCAACAGTGTGTAGCCTCCCCACAAAAATAAAATAAATAATTGAATATGATTCTAATTTAGTGTAACCTCAAAACAAAATTCTTTCACAGTGTAACCTCCCCACAAAATTCATTTCACATTAACCTTCACACAAAATTCTTTCTGATTCAATCTAAGCTCAAAATTCATTCACATTTAGCGTAACCTCAAAACAGAAAAATTCCTAAACCTCTCAACAGTAAAAATTATAATTATGTCGTTCACAATCAGTGTAACATCCCAATAAAAAAAATAAATTCAGTAACCTGGTAATAAAACAATGTAACTAACCTCTCAATTAAATTGTCGCTCACTTATGACTTTTCAATAATTAACTGTGAATTTAACCTGGTAAATTTTGGACGACAGCAGTGATGCGTCATGGCCCTGAAAGATCATTCTGAATGAAAAAAGGAAAAATTCTTACCTCAATAAAGTCGCCGGATATATCTGCTCTTACAACAAATTTTTCCGGCACAGCTCTGTGCAATGCTGGCCGACCTATCTGTCATTTATGAAAGGAAGCAACTGATTTTTCTATTGCAATAATCGGGATGATCATGGATGGGAGAAATTAGTAAATTCTTTAAACTGAAATGAATGGTTGTTAAAAGTTACTTTTTATGAGGAAGATTATTATTACGAGATTTTTAAAACATTTACATGCGACTTGAGATAACATTACAACATATGCGCGAGGCTGATTTTTACCTTCTACAATAATACTCAGGCTCCGGCATCGCTGCACCGCGACCGGGCCAGCCAACACGATACACCAGACCAGACCAGAGCAGACTTCAGACTAGCAACAACTTACTGCTACAGCTACACAGTTCCTACTGCAGTCAACACTGCTCTTTGGTCAGAGACCTTGCATATCGCAGGCCATGCATGAGCAATACATCGAAATTACATTTGCTCGAACCTCTTACATAACCCTCCACTGGGGGGGCAAAAATTTGGCAGCGATGGTGAGTCAACTGGACTTGCCATGAGCAACAAATTTTTCTAAAATCTACTTAATTAACTAAATTTACAATCACAGAGTATATACATATATATATAAGTGCAGAACACGAAATGAAATAGAGTGCACATGCACTGAGTACAGAACATATCAAGCAATGACAAAATGTATATGCAATGAGTACAAAACACATTAACAAAGACATAAAGTGCACATGCACTGTATATATTTTTTACCATTTTATAAGAACTAGGATACGCAATGAGTACAAAACATATTAATAAATGACATAAAGTGCACACGCACCGTGTATATATATATATATATATATATATATATATATATATATATATATTGTTTTACCATTTTACAAGAACTAGGATAAGCAATGAGTACAAAACATATTAATAAATGACATAAAGTGCACACGCACTGTACATATTTTTTTACCATTTTATAAGAACTAGAAAAGGAGAGGGAAGGATTGCATCATGGTTGTAGCACAGTAGGTTACACGTAGCTGCATTGAAAGTCCATATCTTTCTACAGAAGCACAACACCAAGTGAGACAATCTGAAGTTCTCTTCCTTGAAGTATTAGTCAGTGTAGCCAAGACACTGAAACGTCGTATTAATATTCAATGTTATAATTTTGGTAGTACATTAGGTACACCAAACCGTGGGACCATAATAACATCTCCATCGTTCAAGGTGGTGGACAGCATGATGTGTCAACACCACACTCCTGCCGAATCGATACTTTTTCACCAACATAGAATTAGTGCAAAACCTAAATATGGTGCTCCATGACCATGAGGATGGACAGGACAAACGGATATTGCAGTAATTTCTGGTAATTAGGTCAGAAGGTGAAGGACATTAAGCCTTATGCTAATCATCATAGAGAATTACACTAGTCTATTAACCGATTTGAGTAATTGTTGGCACTCATTGCCTAATTAGTAAACATTTCTGTACTATGTATGGAGTATTACAGAACATTATTCATAAGTCATCTGATTACACTAAATATTGGCACTCATTGGCCAGTTACAAACCATATTTATGCATTGTTCAGAAGTCATCATTCAAAACAAGAGTTAACTAATGGCATAGTATTTACATAATTCATCTAATTATAGTAATCATTGGCACTCATTGGCCAGTTACTAAACATTTTTATGCATTGTTCAGAAGTCATCATTCAAAACAAGAGTTAATGAGTGTAGCATCAAGCTACTGGTATTCATATATAATAGCATGTAAGCGACATAAGACAAATTTAAAATATAAGAAACAGTGGCATTCATTGGCCGGTTACAAAGTATTCATATAATTTTATAAAACATTATTCAGTATTATTCAGAAGTTATCATTCAAAATGAGAGTTAATTATTGGCATAGCATTTATAGAGTATAACAAAAATATTATTTACAGAAATCACTGGTATAGCATTTATGTATTATTACAAAACATCATTCAGCACTACTCAGAACTCATCATTCAAGTGACATAGGACACATCAAAAATGCAACACACTGCAACTATTATTCAAGGTCCATGGTCCAATAATACATAGATATAATGGATTCAATACATCTGACAAATCTGCATTATATTTAGTACTATAAATATCTCTTGAACTAGTAGCATTATTTGGGACTGGTAATACATTTTTTGTGCCAGCAATGCATTGCGTTGGGATCGATAATTAATTGCTGGGGCATGAAAATATTTGCTTTTGACTTATTGCTGCAAATAAGGATTAGTAATGTCATTCATCATGAGTCAGCTGTAGCAAGGTTATGAAACAAGTAGAGTACATGTGATCACATTCATGAATGACACACACAAATGGGTAAAAAAATGCAAGTACTAGAACAGGTTTAATAACTAACTGCTTATAGCACATTAATTTCATGAATAGCTTCTCCTGGAAAAAATACAAAATGGATTATTCAGCTGAAAGAAGAAACGCATATTATGCTGAAAAGTAGTGAACTTCGAATTAACAGGTAAAGAAACGTGTACTCGATATGCATGTACTCTAGCTGTCCTTTCCAAAACATTCAGTCATTATACCATGCGACATAAGACATACTGTCAAAATGAACTGCAACAAATACTTAAATAACTACATAGCATTTCTTAACTAACAGTAAATATATAAACTTCATCATTATTCTCATCTGTAAAGAAAAACTTCATTATTCATATTACCATAACTTCATTACTATCATCAGCTGCAAAGAAAAACTTCATTATTCATATTAGCATATTCTTCATATAAGTATTCATCATCATTCATTATCATCTGCAAAAAAGACACTTCATTATTCATTATTCATATTACCATTTACTTCATACAACTATTCATAGTATAGAGTTTCTTATTTCTAGCATATTTCATCACTAAAACTAAGATGTGTAGTTCTGTCTGACAGCCTGCATTAATCGCCTCGTATTCTGAAAGCAAAAATTAGTTAAGACTGCTATCATGCGATGTGTATAGTATATTCTTGTTAATGCTTGTTAATTCTGATCCATTTACTCTTCGTGACATGGTATTGTATTTTCTTTCGTTCATTCTGAAGGTGAAATTTCCACTTCATAGTAATCCACTGTGGTTTGTTTAATTTATTTCTTTTACACGTTATTGCTTTCTGAAAATGATGAATAAGGATTAATATCTTGCATTTAAATCATATACCCATTAAATAAAAACTTGTTTCTAATGATATAATTAAGCATACATCATAGCATGACAGAAAACGTATTATGTCAAAAACATAGAGAGTGTTCAGGTGCAAAAATGTACACACAGTCTCATAATGCAGTAGCCAAAAGTGTAAGTTTATCTGGAAAAATGTGCACGGTCTGATGGGTAACGACAAGAAAAGCGACCTGCTAACCTTACCTTGCCGGGCACTTGCAAAAAAAAAAAAAAAATGATAATAATCAGTAAGTAGTCATATAAATATAATTGCATAAGTGTACTGTCTGCAGTTCGGATGGAGCTGAATTTGCCAAAATCCCGATTTCAAATCTAATGTGGAATAAATAGCAGTACCATGAAATTTCTGTAAAAGTTCTTCTAGTGTCTGCGGGCGATCTGTTTCATTAATAATAATGTCATTGATGTGGCGCGAATCAAGTACGAGCCGAAGTGAACCATCCTTTTTCTTAACAATATGGAGCGGGTTTATGTACGGACTAACTGCAGGTTCAATAATTCCTTGGTCAAGCATAGCTTGCAATTCTTTCTTAAATTGTTCTCTGTGAATATACGGAATGGGATAATGTTTGGCTTTAAACGTGTCGTGCTGTTTAACTTGAAATTCATACATAAAACCGGACATAGTACCAGGGATGTTGTCAAAAACTGGAGCTTGCTGTAAAAGAATTTTGTGTAGTTGAACACGTTCGTCGTCTGTATTTGCATTGCTCTGTTTAACTTTATCAGAAATCATCTGTATAACGTCATAGTCGGCTTCGTCTGGTGTATAATAGTTGTGAACATACGTATCTGTGAACAATGTGTTATGATAGTCCGTGTTACGTGATGCAGAAATGATCTCTGTCCGATTAATTGTTTGTTCTTCTGCAGATAAAGAGTGCTGAAATTCTAATGCCAGTTGTACATTTTCATCCTTTAACATTACATAGGAATTTTGAAAGTCAATAATTGCGTCATGTTGTACCAGAAAATTCGTACCTAAAATAACGTCTGTTGTCAATAAGGGAACAATCCAAAAATTTGAGTGAAACGTATGATCTGCAATACAAAACGATAAGTGTGTCTGTAATTTTCCATCTACTCCTTTACCAGATACTGCTCCTTTTACTTTAGTTTTGCCTAATGGTAACGTAGGGTAGGTATTCTTTTTGTTACATGCGTTGAAAGCTTCCTCATTTATAACTGACATAGGTGATCTAGAATCAATTACTGCTGAAAATTTGGATGATCCAATCTTTACTTCAATGACAGGGTGTGAAATGGTTTATTGAATAACTGGTTTTTCCTGCAAAAGAGTGTCTCGGATGTCGTCAAAAGTAATAACATTTTCGTGAACAAGATTCTGTGTGTCAAAAGTATTGCTTGCGTTGCTGGAAGATGCAATCTGTACTGTATCTAGTCAAATTCTATCTGAGGTGCTATTATTTGCGGGAGGATGCTGTGGCATTTCGACTATTTGTACTGTTCTGTTATTTCGTCCTGACGCATTAGGTTCGGGATGACACCGACTGTCTGGTTCATTCATGATAATCTGTTGTTGGGGATGATTTTGCTGCTGGTAAGTCCGACTGTTATTAAACGTACGCTGAAAATTGTGCTCATTACTTTTACGTCTGTCATGATAGTCATTTCTATACGGTGCATTGCGATATGAGTTGAAATGGTGTGTTTTCTGTACGTACTGATTTCCTTGTTGCTGTGCGTTACTATTTGGCGGAGCCGACGCTATACGTGTAGGCGGCGAAACATTAAAGCTTGGTTGACCTTGCACATTACATTGTTGGTTAGGTATGCTAACCGGTTGGTTTTGTTGCTGTTGTTCGGAAAAACCTCTATTGTGACCAAAATGTGGTTCCTGTTGCTGATAATTTTGACGATACTGATAATTAAAATTTTGTCTGTTATCAAAGTTCTCGTGGTTGTCATTTCTGGAGCGTATAATAGCTGTCACTCTCAGGTGAAACTTGTCATATCAGGTTTTCGTTACTCATTCTTAATTCCAGATAGATCGATAGTTGAAGAGCTGTTTTGATAGATATAAAGGATAGTAAAAGAGAAGGCAGCAATGCAGAAAACTAAAGATGAAATAGCACTACTACGGCTCGGGGCCCTGTGCACACTACGGCACATATTCATCGAAGTGTAATGAATCCCCTGAGGTCAATTACGCGCTGCAAATAAATTTTAGTTTCTGCGTTACAGGCAATGCCGGTGAAAACTCAAAAGCAAGTTGTTGTATCCAATCCAATTCTAGTTTCTGCATTACAGGCCAAGCTGGTGAAAGTACAAAAATAAATTGTCGTATCCAGTCCAAAGCGTGTACCTGTGCTCTGTCATTTTTAAATACTTTAGATTTTTTTACAGATAAAAATTGCTTTTAATCAACGTTATCGTCTCTGAATGTGTGAACTGGTTCAGGATTGTATGATAATCTGTTTATCTGTGACTGTTCGGAATCTAAGTTACGTACGCTCTGTAAATTACCTAAGTTATACTGGCTGTGCGAGTGTGACAAATGTTCAAGATGTGGCAGATGCTGTGACCTGTTAGAGAGTGAAACACTTTTCATTTCTGTCACTTTAAAACGTTCGTCAATTTGGCTGTTGTGTTGTTCAAATTTCGTATCTACTTTCGCATCCAGCGTGTGTGAAAGTTCTGCTGACATTAATTTAAACTGGTCGCGTAACTGTGTTGCGTTTTCTGAACATTGTTTAGCGACTGCACTACTTTCATCTGTAAGTAATTTCGTTGTGGTTGCATGTGTATTACTTAATTCTTGTGCAACAGATCTAATTTCTTCACTAATGTTCCTAGCACAAGCCTTAATTTCCTCACGTAATTGTTCTTTAGTATCATGACATTGCACGGCAACGGCTGTAATCTGTTCACTAAGTTGTTTGTTCTGTTCATTAAGTTGTTTGTTCTGTTCATTTAGGTTGTCGTGTTTTTCATTCAACTGTTTAAGATTTTCATTAAGTTGTTTGAAGTTGTTGTCTTCTTTTTCATTCGACTGTTTGAGATTTTCATTACGTTCTTTGCACGATTCATTAAGTTGTTTATAATTGTTGACTAGTGTTTCACTGAGTTGTTTGAAATAGTTGTCTAGTATTTCACTCTGCTGTTTGAAATGTTCATTAAGTAGTTGCATCAATGATGCCGTAACTCGATCCATGCCAAAATTAGCTGCTGTATTCTCTGTGCTGTGTGATGGCGTATGTGCATTTGTCACATTTTGTATAACCATTTGGTCATTCTGTGATTCTTGAAAAGGTTTGCCAATTGGATGTACGCTGTGGGTCACTACAGCGGAATCAAATAAATCTGACGTACTTTGAGTACATTGTTCATCTTCGTTAGAAACATTTATCTGTTCACTGCGTAAATTTTGCAAGTCAGGTGTGTCAAACTGGGCAGCGTTCATTGTAACGGAACGTGCCGCGTCATCAATTGTCGTTAAATTAAGTGTGGACATAATTGAATGTGTTTGCTCATCATTAGTATTAAAGTCACTATTAGTGGTCAGTACGCACTGATTATCTGTAATTAGAGGATTATCACTGAGTGTCGCTAGAATTATCGGTCAAATTATTCGAGTCGGCTATTTCACTCATTGCACATCGGGATGTACTGTTAACAGTTTTTCGCGGCATTTTTCACAAATGAAAATTAAGCACAAAATGAAACAAAGACAAAGCAAAAATGGAACAAACACAATTACAACAAAGAGCAATAAATTGCCGATGATCTGTGAAAGAAAGAGTGACAAATTAGTAAATGCGTTGCGCCAGATGCAAACTACATTTAAGTAAATACGAGTAGGTATATGACTACTTCTCAGAGATTCACAAAGAAATACGATCCTGGCCGGTTTTCGCCAAGTGTAACCTACCCACAAAAATATAATAAATAATATGAATACGATTCTGATTTAGTGTAACCTCAAGACAAAATTCATTTACATTTAATCTCCCCACAAAATTCGTTCCCATTTAATGTAAGATCAAAACAGAAAAATTCCTAAACTTCTCAACAGTAAAAATTATAATTATGTCGTTCACATTCAGTGTAACGTCCCAATAAAAAAAATAAATTCAGTAACCTGGTAATAAAACAATGTAACTAAACTCTCAATTAAATTGTCGCTCACTTATGACTTTTCAATAATTCACTGTGAATTTAACCTGGTAAATTTTGGACGACAGCAGTGATGCGTCATGGCCCTGAAAGATCATTCTGAATGAAAAAAGGAAAAATTCTTACCTCAATAAAGTCGCCGTATATATCTGCTCTTACAACAAATTTTTCCGGCACAGCTCTGTGCAATGCTGGCCGACCTATCTGTCATTTATGAAAGGAAGCAACTGATTTATCTATTGCAATAATCGGGATGATCATGGATGGGAGAAATTAGTAAATTCTTTAAACTGAAATGAATGGTTGTTAAAAGTTACTTTTTATGAGGAAGATTATTATTACGAGATTTTTAAAACATTTACATGCGACTTGAGATAACATTACAACATATGCGCGAGGCTGATTTTTACCTTCTACAATAATACTCAGGCTCCGGCATCGCTGCACCGCGACCGGGCCAGCCAACACGATACACCAGACCAGACCAGAGCAGACTTCAGACTAGCAACAACTTACTGCTACAGCTACACAGTTCCTACTGCAGTCAACACTGCTCTTTGGTCAGAGACCTTGCATATCGCAGGCCGTGCATGAGCAATACATCGAAATTACATCTGCTCGGACCTCTTACAAGTGTTCCAGCTCTCTCTTCAGAATGGAAGCACAAACACTGGAAAAGCGTTTGTTTATTGTGAAGACAGTTTGTAGAAATTCTGGACGTACTGTTGTGGTGCGCCGGCCAGTGTGGCCGAGTGATTCTAGGCGCTTCAGTTTGGAACGGCGCGGCCGCTACGATCGCAGGTTCGAATCCTGCCTCTGGCATGGGTGTGTGTGATGTCCTTAGGTTAGTTAGATTTAAGTAGTTTAAGTTCTAGGGGACTGATGACCTCAGAAGTTAAGTCCCATAGTGCTCAGAGCCATTTGGACCATTTTTGAACTGTTGTGGTGTGAGACGTGCATTCAATAACACATTTGTTCAAAAACAACATCATGCAGAATCACTACTTTTCCGTGAAACTGCAATCCTGAAAGGGAGTCCAGTAGTGATGAGAAAATTTAAGCATCGTCTGACACTGATTTTGTGTAATGTTTTCCTCGTTGTTTTACAGGTTGGCGAAACGTTTTGAAAAGACTGGAGCCCTTCATGACTCAAGGAAGGGTCATTCAGGACTACCAGCCTCAGATCCTGTAGAATGTGAAATGAGTGCCAACCCTGCTTATTGAGGACCCCACTATATCAAAAAGACATTCAGCACAACTGAGGGTGCCAGACGTCTCTCCTAAGGATAATGAAAAATAAACTTAACCTTTTTCCTTACGAAACTCAACCATGCCAACCTTTGAAGGATAGCCGTGTAACGCAGCGATATTATTTTGTAAATGTAATGACTGACACCTTTGGAAATGGAACAGTAGTTAACGATAAGGTTAAGTGATGAGGCACATTTCCGTCTTCATAGGGACGTCAACAAACAGAACTGGCTCCAGCGGGGTATTGTGAATACACGCTTTCAAGCTCTTGGACATGGTGTGTAGTGGCCGCCTTATAGTCCCACTCTCAACCACTGTGATTATGTATTTTGGGATAATCTAAATGACAAGAGTCTTCAGAGATACACCTGCAGCACTCCAGGACCCTCGCACTGCAGAAAGATCCGTGCAGTCGAAAATGGACATCTTCAGTAATTCAACACAGAATTCAGTTCAACGCTATGCATACTCGTTGCTGCAGAGGGAAAGCACTTCGAAAACTCTTACCATTAAATTTCACGTTGACATACAGGAGAAGTATGATAACAAGAATCTATCACTCCAAATTATGCCCTAATAGACAAAAACTTTTTAACACTTATTTTGCGTCATGGTGTGTATTTTAGGAATGAAAGGAGTCCACAATTTATAGTAATTTCACATATCCATAAAAGTCAGATTACTGTTCGTCACATGTGGCGAATACGTTAATTGTTGTTAATTAGACACAATGTATACAGCATCCGTTCTCCTATACGATAACGATCAACATATGTGAATACATGTGACTTTTCATGCTTTCACGATGCATCTGTTGCAAATACGCTTCTCGGGTTTGTCGCCGGATCGTATTGTGTAAATCGCACAATATTTCTTCGATGCAACTGCTCGACATCATCAGGTGGTGGTAGCTGCTGCTGTCACTGCTGCAAGGCGCGACTGATGATAATTGCGCGGGGGCGTCGGATTTTATCATGACGGGAGGAGGCAATACGCGTGCGCGGGAAGACGCTCGTAATTGGAGGAAAGCGGCGCTCCTGCTGCCCCTTGCTGGGAGCCGCAGAAAGGCTATCCGCGCGTGCGCTATGGGCAATGACTGTGCTGACGGACGCTCCTGCGGTTAAAGTCTGAACTGGATCTCAGCTACGCTTTGCGTCACTTGAGGAAACGGAAGTTCATGTTTTCCCTGTTTTGATTTAATGGCAGCCAGTGCTGGATTCCAGGTGGCGCTCAGTTGAAAACCTGCATCCCTGTTGATAAGATTATCCGCCGTGCGGATATATGGCCTCCTTAATAACACAGTCCTAGAAAGATGACGCTGGGGATAAAATTTCCGTCTGTTCGTAAAGCATACGATGTCCCGTGTCCAGGCAATGCTCCGCTACCGCTGATTTATCTGGTTGCCCCAGGCGTGTATGACGATGGTGTTCGACGCAACGTTCTTGCACAGTTCGGCATGTCTGTCCAATATAAGATTTTCCACATTGGCATGGGATTTTATACACGCCACGTTTCCTGAGGCCAAGGTCGTCTTTGACCGAGCACAATAAATTCCTCAGTTTTGCTGGTGGCCGAAAAACACAGTTGACGTCGTGCTTTTTGAGGATTTTTTTCTATTTTCGAAGACATACAGCCAAAATAGGGCAAGAACGCTGTTGCAGTGGGTGCCTCCGTATCTTCATTTGCATCCCTGCTTCGAGTTTGCTTGGAACGGAATGCATGGCGTATCTGCCTATCGGAATAGCCATTCTGTTGGAATACCGTTCTCAGGTGTTGTAGCTCACCAGGTAGACTGTCGGCATCTGACGTTATATCTTTGTTTGCGAAAGTACCTCATCTAGTATGATAAAAAAATTATTATTACTATTATTAAATATATCTCAATTCTTTCAATTTAAATCGGTATTTCATACTAGAATGCCGTGTTCCCAGTTTGGCACAGCTTTGCCACAGGACACACGAATGCGGTCGAAGACGTCCGTCTTCTGGTCGGCTCCTGATCGTTGTCAGAAGGAGGCTAGTTTTTGATTACGCAAAGACTTCTATTACTTGGAAAACAACAACCCGGATTGCTTTACGTAATCGGTATGAATTTTATAATTACCTAAGGGACCTTTACCAATGAACAGTGAAAAATAAATGCATTTGCAAATGAAATCATTCATAAATGGGGCTGCTATGAGTTGTATAGAAGATAAGGGGCGACCTTCTGTACACGACCAGGATGCCGCAGTATTCTCTGCTGTAGTAAAGGCTGTTTGACATTTATAAAAATAATATGGCACGGAGAATAAAAAAGTATAAAGGAAAAGAACAGAATAAGAAGTCTGGTAAACACTAAATATATTCAAACAATTCTCACTAGCAAATTAGGGCTTATTTATAAACAATACAACTTACATAATTACTTTTCTAACAGTATGGTGCGATCAGATTTCAGCCTGTCCTGTGCTGTCTCCTTGGTTCACGTTTTTTTTTTTTGTCACAAATTATAGTCACTACTTTTCTCCTTTCGTTGAAGACAATTCTTGCACTGTTCAACACCTCCGATAACAATAACTTGCTGATTTACAGTTTCGAACATGAATTACCTTAATTTTATTAATTAATAATGTTGTCTGCACGCTAGCAAGACCGCTCACTTTTTTTTAACTTAAAGTCGACCTCCTTTACGTTTTCACATAACAAGCACAGGCACATTAAAATCTGAAGAGCTACAAAAGTTTTCTACCGTCATCTTTTATTTAGATCGAAGCAGAACGACAGTTCAGCTTCTGTTAAAACGTTTCTTTGACTGCGCAATCGTTGTATTAGCGTCCGCGCTAGATACGCATCTTTACAGTTATGTAAATTATACAAAACAAATGTCTTTCAAAGGGTACTCAAGGCTTTCGTAGGACGGAAATACCAATAATATTACATCGCTTCCCGCGTGAGGAGTAATGAGTCTGAAAGATCGTTACGACTCACGCGCAGTCGTAATATTATTGGATTCACGTACTTAGTGAATGAAGTATTTAAGGATCTCTCCTTGTAGGGAGCAAAACAGACATAACATAAGGCACATAGAATTATATACGTTTCATACTAAGTCGTCAAAGCTACTCGCAGTTGCTTGATCATTAACAAACTTGGTTGTGGCATGATGTCATCATAAGTGTTCAAGGATTTAACATAGGTTCTCAAGAATTACTCTCATTCAGTCAATTGAAACATTGAAATACTAACATAGATACAAGTACAAATTAAATACACATACAGATACAAATATACATAAATATTGACAATAAGAAAAAAAATTCTATTACTGTATTTTTGCATTTCCGCCAATTGTGAACGGAACATAAAACTTTTATCAGTCTTTCTCGTAGCGACATCACTCTTCACTTTGTAGTTGGTAGTATTTCCCATGAATCGGATGATTTTCACAGGGGAATTCTTTCATTACCTGTCACTTTTCACTGCACACAATGTTTGTCACGCCATTACGTGTGAATTCATAAAGGTGTATAACAATTGAAATATTTAAATGTTTTAATAGAGTTATGTAAATGAAAAAAAAACGCGGAATTGTCGCCCAAAAACGCGGGGCCCGAATTTGCAGTGGCCACAAAATTTTTATGTATTTTCCTTTCAGTGTCTATTGTTATATATGTATATATATATGTATTTAGTGATAAATGTATGTATGTGTATCATGATTAATGCAATGTATTAATGAATGTGCAACCACTCTTTCATGAAAAAACGTACTACTGCAAGCGAGTCAGAGAAGACGATCCTGATAGTACTGAGAAACTGTAACGACTACGTAATCCGGGGGCAGCCGAACCCCGAGATCAGATAAACTAAAGGTAAGACTACAGTGTAGTTGTCCTGTTTGTAGAAGCTGAGCTCCAGTGAAGTGATCTCATATCGCTAGTGGTGTGCATATTGTGCGTAGTTTGATGTTAGTGTTATGACAGGACAAAGTTGATGGTAGATAGTAATTTTTAGTGGGCAGTGTAGTGTAGATAAATTAACGTATTTTGTGTGCAAGTGGCAAAACTGTCAGATTTTGTGTTTGAGTAAGCAATTTAGGAATATGGTTAAGTTGCGTAGTCAACGTCCGAGCAATATGGATACTGAGGAACAGCAATTAGTTAGTGCAGGAAATGTAGAACCGGGTACCTTAAGCAGTACAAGTACTCTTTTTGAGGATATAACATGCGAAAATGTGGGGGTGGGGGCACAGGAAGTGGTGCCACTGCCCACTAGTGCTCAAGGAGATGTAGATAAAGAAATTACACCACCTCCAGAAAAGCAGGAACCAGAGAGTGGTAATCTTCCTGGCGGGTATTCACTTCAGGCTATATTAGAGCGTGTGCTAAATTACCAGGCAGAATTTGCCCAACAGCAAGCTGAGCGAGATCGCCAGCAAGCGGAGCGAGATCGCAAGCAAGCTGAGCGAGACCAGCAACTTGTGCAATCGTTAGAAAATATGAAAAAAGAGATTGCAGATATGAAACAGAATTATGAGTCGATACCTAAGGCCGTGCAGGAGTTGACGGTACAGGTCAATAACCTGCAAGTAGCAAACACTAACAGGGTAGACGAAATAGGTGTATTAGCCAACCGAGTAGAAAAGCTAGAAATAGATTCCACACAGCTTGTAGAGCAGAAGTGGCACGAACAAGCAACTAAAATTGAAACCGAATTCAACTCATGGCTAGAAGTGAAGGAGAGTGAGATTGACAAAAATATTAATTCTAAAGTACAAGCAGCCATAGCAGATAGAAATTCCGAATCGTTCAGTACCGCAGTAAATAGTCAGGTACAGAACGACGTGCAAACCATCAAACAAATACTCAGTGAGGATATTCCGCAGTGGCAAGTGAATATTAACAAACGGATATCCGACTTGGAAAAGGGTTTAGCACAAAGCAGAAAACATCTGGAACATGAAACTGTGTCGCCAACAGCCAATGTTTTTGGCAACGCACAAACTTATACGCGACACAACAATGGTGAATCTGTAGTCGATAATGCGAAGAGCTGTAGCTTCGGTTCGGAGCAGACAGCATATGTCCTAGGAGCAAATCCATATAGTTCAAAAATATTAGTTGAAGAAAGTTTAATCAAAAATAGGCAGTTTCAAACGTTTACTACTGAACGGAAGTCAGTACACCCAGTAGTATTCATAAAAAGCTTTAAAAATATCTTGCCTAGTGTGTGGAATGAAGCACAGAAAATTCAATACGTAATGTCATACATTCAGGGTGATGCAGCGTTGTGGGCTACGGAAGTAGCAGACAGCTGCATGACATATGAACAGTTCGAAAGGGCGTTTCTGTCGAAATATTGGTCGCCTTGTATACAAGAGCGTCTAAGAAAAGAAGTATATAATCCCGAACCGTACTCACCCCGTCTTGGGAATTTGAGACGGTATTTTGAAAAGTATATAAACAAAACGCGCTACTGGGACGAGCCTATATCACCAAGAGACATAATAAGACTACTAAAATCACATTTACCCATTCATATCAAAGAGAAATTAACACACGTACCAGAAAGCGACATGGAAAACTTCCTGTCTGTTCTAGATTCAATAGACTTGACACAGGAAGACGCAAAATCAGCGTGCGATCACTCGCGGAATAATGGATCAGGGTGTAAACATGACAGAAATAATAGTGCACAAAACCACAACCATGGAAATGGTGGGGGTGGTAACAAGCGGCAAGAGCATTCGCAAAATGGTAGTAATGGTAGAAGCCAGAACGGGTATGGGCAACCAACTTATAACAAAAAGCGTCGATTTGACGACCGGTACGAGTCCGGAATGTCAGGGACCAACCGCTGGAAAAATGCGCGAGGTCAGTGGCATAGCAATTATAGTGATAGTAATCGAAATTGGCATCAGAATCAGAGAACAAGCCCAGAGCGACAGGGTAATGACCGGTATGACAACAATAGACCACCACCGCAAAACGCGCCTATTGCGCAGCCGTGGCGGCCTACAAATCAGAATGTACACATAGTGGAGGTCACGGACAATAGCCGTCCAAGTACCTCACAAGTAAGCAATCCAACAAACTAGGAGCGGCCTCGATATGCTCTCCATCGCTGGCCGAGGGGTGGAGTGAGAGCAACACGAATGATAATAATATACCTGGAATATGTATGCTGCGATACAACGACGGTATCAGTATGGATAAAGATCTACTGAACGAACCGCACGAATGTAAGAAAGATAATAACGAAAATGTGCAAGCCATAATAGAAGCGAAAATCAATGACGTTGCAGTGAATATAATCATCGACACAGGTGCCTCAGTAAGTGTAATGAGTATAGAGTTATTTAAAGCACTGGGAAAAGGACGTAGCATACCGACTTTCCCGGTTAATAATTGTAAGGTGTCTGGAGCCATAAGTGCACAGAGCCAATTAGTTAAATACCAGGTGCAGGTAGAGATTTGTAAGGAGGGCGAAGCCATAGTGAGCTCGTTCCTCATTGTTAAAGGACTAAAGGTGGCCTGCATTCTGGGAGTAGATTTTCTCCGTGAGAGGGACGCAGTGATCGACCTCTCCTTGGGGAAACTAAGCATAGTTAATAAAGGTAGGAGGATTGAGTTGTCTATGATGAAATCGAAGGAGGTACTTGTGCCATGTTGTAATCGAATTAATGTCAAATGTAGGAACCCCTGGGTGCTACACCTCGATGATTTTTCACATGTAGCAGACCTCTATTACCCGAATTTAGAGGATCGAAATTTTGAAACAAATGTTGAGACATTTCAAACCAAAGTGCAGGAATCTGAAGGTTTAAGCGAGATCCAAAAGCAACAGTTGGCGCAGCTGCTATCGGAATATACTATGGTATTTACCGACCGACCAGGAATAGTCAAAGGGTACCACTATCACATAGAGGTGATGCCCCACAAAACATACTGTCGCGCAACTTACTCCATCCCTTGGTCGAGGAGGGAAGTAGTGGCTAAAGAGATTCGGAAGATGTTGGCACACGAATGTAGCTATTTGTTAGCACATCACCAGACGGGGAAAATAAAAGGACTGTATCCACGTAAAGATGTAAAGTTATTTATTCAGTGACATGTCTGATGTAAATAGTAGTGGTAAGAAGATTTCAATTGTGTTTTAGAGTATAAGTATGTTAGTTTTAAGAAAGAATTTATGTACAGTTACAATTTTGAGGAAGTAGAATCAGTAAACTGAGCAATAATAAGCAAATGGAAGACTTGGTTTACAGACAGTTAGTGTCATTAAAATACTACATGCTCTTCAAGCAATGAATAATCTTTTGTTGATAAAATAATGATTAATTTCTTGAATCATTTTGTAGTAAGTAAGTACAATTAATGATGAAATCTCATATAAATATGTAGCAGATGTAATTGTGTTAGAATCAAGGAACCCTGAGAGAGAGTCTATACTAGCCAAAAATTGACTTTGTAGTACGAAATAATTATGTGATGTAATGTTTACTGCCAATAGTGATCTGAGAGCGACACTGGATCAGAATCCAATAAAAAACAAAACCGTTCCGTGTAACCTATGCTTTGTATGTATTAATGCTTCAATTGAAGCCTGTGTACTTGGCACACGTTCTTGAATATTAATTACGCGGTACGCGAATCAAGTTACGCGGAAACTACACTGTAGTCCTGTAGGACGGACCGTTAAAAATAATACTAGTACTAAATGAAGTATTTATTGAACAATATGCCCAAGTCAAGCTGTCATGCACATGGTAAAATCTGTTTGCTAGATGGGTGATAACCTGGCAAGCTACACTAAAAGAGGAAAAGAAAGCTATGTACAAAAAAAAATCACACACCTTTAAATAATTACAAAAAAGCAATATATGCCTAGTAATAGTATTAAAAGTGTGTAATGAGAAGGTAACACAATGGACTCAATGTAGATGAGAGTGATTATGCTAAGAACAGTTGTTATGCATTAAAAATAAACTGTGTGCATAAACAACCTAGGAAAGGACGGAATATTGTGTGTAGTAGGGGCAGAAAATGACTGTTGTATCTGCACCAATATATACGTCGGTATAAGTTAAGTGTTGAGTGACTAACTGTCATAGTGCAGTGCTCAACGAACAGTAGTACACTGGGAGTAAAAACGGTAGTTAGTGATCCGTTCGGAGTCGATTAAAACAAACATCGCTCGACGGAGACATTTAGTATGTGTGTACCGAAATATTTTCGCGTGTTGAAAGACGCTCTGGCAGTGTATCAACCGTGAGAACAAGTGAAAGTGTGTAGTACAATGTGCGTGTGACGAACCCTGAATACCAGTGTCACAATGCCACAAGAAACCTGTTATCATGCCAAAACATCCTGTGCATACCAGCGAAGCGACGGCGTAGTGAACAATAAACACTTTTAAACAAGTTGCATTTTCTTCCACAGCTAGTAATTTGTGTCCTTAGAGACAGTACACCGTTGTGGAATGTTTGTTTCATGCACTACGACGGGGAGCCATGCGGAGAAGCAGAGACGAGTGCCTTGCCGCCAGCCGGCCGGTCGCGGTAAACCACGGCAACTCGCCGACATCGGCGAATGGTTCGGCGCGGTTCGCCACTACGACACAGGATATCTTACTCGCTCGACTCCCAGATGAAGAAGGCAAAGAAATTGATGTTCGTCACGTATTATATACTAGTTACTTATTTTAATCTTTGTTCGACATTTATCGTCTGTGGCGGTTTCATTACTCGCCGACGCAGATATTCTTAAAAATAAATAATAAAAAAATACATAATTTTATACAATAACACAATATGATACATATAATTTTCTCGTTACTACATAATATGTTGTTTTTGTTTCTTACTAGACGTTACACTAGTTTTTCGTGTCCATACATGTGTCAAATTACGATTTTACACACGTGTCCATTATTTTGTCACGGAGTCACACGCAGCAATCCATACGTGTCCATATAGGTGTCTCTATACCACAGAGTAGCACAGGTAATGCTAAAATTACTTATCATGAAAGGATCATTTACAAAATATACATAGTTTTTTTTTTATTACTGTCCAAGACCTAACGAAGAAGCGTGTTTGCTATTCTGAATGGTGCTTCTGAAGCACGTTAGATTTTATATATATTTTAAATCTGATTCTTTTCCTTTTCTTATTGTTCTGTAACAGCCTTTTTTTTTTCTCGGTTACATCAATAATCATTAAAATATACCCACTTTGGCGTGCCGAACAGTTCACGTTCAAAACTTCATCTAACAGAAATCGGGAAAATTATTCCTATTTCCTAGGATGCGTTTGCTCACAGCAAATCAGATTTACATCACGTTTCGATAAGTAACTGCAGGTACGCATTAACCAACGAGCCACGATCGTCAATACACACAATATACACACGTCAAGTCTTTTGAACCAATTTCCAAATTTCTTCCCCTACCGGGTAGGGTAGAAAGGTAAGAATGCTAAAGAAGAAAACTACAATAGGATAGTGCAAGGAAATGAAAGATACGAAGATAGATAATAGGTGAAATAATCAGTTGAGCAAATTCATTCTTCGGCTCCATCGTTTTTAGTGTCATCCACGTGGCATAACTTGACTTCAGTATTAAAATGTCGCACAAATCCGCTTCCAAAGCATCTTCAAATATATCTCAAAATCACGGCATGCGGACATAGCAGATAAGCAGATTATTTCAAACCTCTACTAGGTATCTTAATATCGAAGGTTTCTGTATGATACTCGTGACATAGGAATAGTCTCTCTAAGTTTCTCCAACACAGGACCTAATTATTATTATAAATGCAAATTTCTTAACTGGTTGACTCATAGTAATAAATAAATTAAAGTTGCTCTCCAGTTGCGGGTACCATTATTAATTTCTTTGTACATTAACTATATGTTGCTGCTTATACTCGGTGTAATCTACAGATTACAATGTATCAGTTTTGCATCGTACATGGTTCTAGTGACTTAAAATATCAATCCTTTGAAGGCTTAACTTAGGTTAATACTTCACATATACGGACATTCTGGTCTGAATGAGGGATTTAAAGAAAACCTTTACTACTTGGTAAAAAGGAGATTTGCCAGAACTTAAAACTAAAGCATCAGGTGGCACTTTGGCACATCCCTTACTCAATTCAACGACTGCAGTCTTCTCTTGCTCAAGAAACTTAAAACTACCTTAAAACTAAAGCAAATCTTATTTTCCAAATACGTAGAGTACCTTCTTCAATCAGTTCATATCTTTCAAGCTCCATCATTACTTTGTGTCCACCTCACCCAAATGATTACGTCACCTGCAGAATACATGTACATGCGGTTGACTCACATACTTTCTAAACAGATCACACTCTTGTTTCAAGTTGCAGCTTAACATAATAAATGATATTTTTTTAAATGTTTTTCATGGTACTTCTTTAGGTCTACATGGTGGTAAAGTCCTTTTATTCGTCCACTAACTGGATCTGCCAACATGTAACAACCAATATGTGGCTTCCTGACTATAACAAACGGTCCTTCGTATAGGTGTTGCCACTTACGATTTTTACGTAAGATGAGAGATGGTTTGAAGTGTGTCCTCAGAAGAACACGCTCGTTCAGGCGATACGACAGAACTTTATTGACATGCTTGTCAAATGCCTTTTTTCTTAAATTGGCATGAGTTGTGAGAGAGATCAGGGCTTGTCTTAACTTATTATCTAGGTTGACTTCTGGACCTTCTATCTTGGGGATGGGATCAGTCCATTCATTGCTTTCCCTTTGCCTGGAGATTAGTTCTGAAGGTGTGAAACCGGTCGAAGTGTGCGGAAGATTATTTACAATCTCTTCAAATGGAGTAACGAAATCGACCCACCGTGTTTGCTGGTTCGGTACATAGGTGCGAATAAAACGATTAAATTCTTTGAAGACTCGTTCTGTCGGGTTACTTTGCGGTCTAAATCTTGAGATTAGAATCTGTCTAATACCATTATTGGCAATAAACTGTCTCCACTCTTTTCCAACGAAGTTTGAAGCATTATCAGACAACATGGTTTCCGGCTTACCAAAACGAGGAAAATAATCCTTTTCTATTCGTCTTATTAAAGATTTTGCACTGGAAGACTTCATCGCGTATAAACGCACGTGCTTAGTGAAGAGGTCTAGCAAAACAGCAAGGTACTTAGCACCTCCTCTTCCTCTAGGAAGTGGACCTGCATAGTCGAGACTGACTATTTGGTTAGGACGCTCAGTGTAGAAAGGATTCAATGGTATGACATTCGAAAGATTGAAGGGCTTTGCCTTCTGACAGATTACACAAATGCTTAGCAGTTTATGAATTCTCTTATGCAGATTCGGCACGTAGCAATAGGCAGAAATCTTTCTTTTACACTTCTCGGGCCCATAATGTCCCCAGGATAGGTGAGTGTACCATATGAGATATTCAACGTACTCCTCAGGAATACAAACACACCATTGCTCCGTCAACATAGATGTACGACGAAATAAAACACCATTGTGTGATTTATAAAATTTCGACAAACGATGATTGGGGTTGTCTTGTAGAAGCTGTTTGACTCTCTTCCATTTTCGGTCACTTTCTTGCAGAGTACCCATTTGTCGGCAAAGACGTAGAAAATAACTACGATTCAAGGGATCTTTCATAAGGAGTATCTTGTGATTGGAAATCTGTTCTACAAGTTCCGTAGGCTCCGGCATACCTTCCGGCATGCGTGACAGTGCATCTGCAACGATGTTGTTCTTGCCTTTCACGTAAACAATTTCGAAATTGTACTCCTGTAGAAATAGGCACCAGCGAGTAAGCCTCGGATGATAGAGCTTACACGAAAGGAGAAAGCTAAGAGCTTGATGGTCGGAATACACTTTGATCGGATGGCCATAAATGTAATAATTAAAACGGCGGAACGCCCACACAACTGCCAATCCTTCTAACTCTGTAACAGAATACGATCTTTCGCTCTCCATCAGCACACGACTGGCAAAACTAACTATCCTAATCTCTTCTTTATCTCTAGTTTTCTTTAGCTGTAACAAACAAGCGCCCAAACCTTGAAATGAGGCGTCACAAGAAATGCAGAATTCGGAGTTCATATCCGGATGACTGAGGATATTGCTATTCAGAAGAGCTTGTTTGATTTTGTCAAAGGCTTGCTGACATTGAGAGGTCCATACCCAATGAACGTTTTTCTTTAATAGATTGTGCAACACTGGACTGTTCATGGATTGATTTGGTATAAAACGACGAAAGAAAGACGTTAACCCTAGAAACCCTTTTAATTGTCTTTTGGTGCAGGGCACAGGGAAGTTCCTTATTGCAGACAGTTTGTTAGGATCGGGAGAGATTCCCTCAGAAGAGATAATATGACCAAGGAATTTTACTTCCTTTTTTACAAACTTTGATTTCTGTAAATTGGCAGTAACGCCAAAGTTAGCAAACCTCACGAAGATTTTCCGAATCAAGTCAAGATGTTCCTCCCATGAAGTCGAGGCTACTAAGATATCATCGACATAGACAGTTATTTTGTCCAGTAAATCATGACCTAAGACATGGTCAAGTGCGGCAATAAAGACACCTGAACTAATATTCAAGCCAAAGGGTACGACACGAAATTGATATGACCGACCCGCAAAGATAAAGGCCGTGTACTTCCTTGAAGAAGGCGACAACTTCACCTGCCAATAGCTACTTCGAAGGTCGATGGAGGTTAGAAATTTGATACCATAAAACCTTTGCAGTTGCTCCTCCAATGCTTCCGGTCGGGTACACACAGGAACGATAATTTTGTTGATGTTCCTAGCGTCTAGAACAAGCCTAACACTTCCGTCCTGTTTAAATATAGACAATAATGGGCTCGAATATGGAGAGTCAGAGGGCTCAATTATTTTCCAGTTTAACATTTTGCGGATTTCCTGTCGTAATGCTTCCTTGCGGGAATGCGGAACTGCATAGGTGGTTTTACAGTAGGTGCTGTGGGGCTTAACCTTCATGTCGAATACATAGTTGGCTATGATTCCCGGTTTCTTAGAAAACACTTTGGTAAATTGTGTCAACAGGTTGTATAGTTCCTTTCTTTGTCGGTCACCTAATCCTTCAGATTCATTAACCTTCGTCAGTAATTCTTCATGTGTCGGTAATAAGTCAAAGTCTTCGTCTGCATCTATTGACTCGTCTAAATAATTGAAATATTGTTGCCGAGATCTGAGCTTGCGGAGCTTTACTTTATGTTCTTGGCTGGACAACTTAACTTTGGTCCTCATAAGTCGAATCACTATACTCTTATCACTGCATCTGAGAGTACATGTACCTTCATACAAATCTATGATGACACGATTCTTACGTAGAAACTCCATTCCTAGGAGACAAGGTACTGACAGATTTTTAACAACTAGAAAAGTACATGGTACGGTGTCTGATGCAAATCTCACTGGTACATGAATTTGTAGCGTCACCTTTTGAACTAGAGAGCCTACAGCTCCGGAGACGGTACACCCTTGTACTGGCAATGACAGAACTTTTGCTACAGAACACACCTTCGTATATACACATAAAGACAAAACATTGATATTGGCACCAGTATCTATTATAGCGACAAGTGGTACATCATGAATATGAATCATAGTGGATGCCTGAACCTGGTTTTCCCATAAATCCTCACCATTCAAAACGTCGTTCTCCTTCAGCAAGTCATCTCGTAAGTCACAGTCATTGTCATATCGTATAAGGTTGATTTGCCCTCTAATGAAATCGCCCCCAACATGTTCCGCAGCTTTCCCAAGGAGGCAAGAAAAAGAAGCTGCTTTTAGTTTTCCGCATGTTCATTGGATTGAATTTCGCTCACAATTACTTTTGAAGTACCGGGCGGTACGCTCAATACGAAGTTTGCATCCGTATTCCACCTAAGTTGCGAGCTATTTGCCGGAATTTCAGTCGAGATGGTGTGTGTTGGCGGGTTTGCTAGGGCATAATAGATGCGAAAATTTTGAGGTTCATGATTTTGACTTTGATAGTTAGTAGAAGGTGGAGGACTATTCCTAAAGTTTGGAGCATACTGTTGTTTGTATTGCTTGGAAGGCTCTGGAGGATTTCTCCCTTGAGGACAGTGATGGAATCTAGGCTGGTTACCATACTGCTGTTGACTGTTGGTGTTAATCCAACGTCCTTTTCCATTGAAATTATTATTATTTTGGCGATCGTTATTGTTGTGATAGCGATCATTGTAATTAACTGGTGAATTACTGTATTGCTGTTGTGTTGTCTGGTAAATGGGGTGGTACCTATTTTGATCCTGGAATTTATGTTTCTGCTTCCCGTTACGGCGATAGTAGTTGTTATTATCGCACGGAACGTCGTGTCCTTTACTGTTGTTGGGTTGGTATGACATACCTGAGTCTGCGCCTACACCGTGCGGCTGTGTAGTGTGCGGGCCAAGATTACAATTACTCCGCGCACTAGCACGCACGTCTTCTTCAATCATGTCAAGGTTGTCAAGTACTGACAGAAAAGCCTCCGTGTCGTCGTCACTGACATTTACTAACTTCTCCCTGATTGATACCGGTACCTTTGACTTAAGGATCATAATTACGTCCTTCGGGGAAATGGGCGTGTCCCAATATTGTATTTTTCGCAGGTATTTCTCGAAGTACCTACGGAGACCAGCACTTCTCGTATTAAATGGTTCAGCATTATATACCTCCTTTCTAAGGCGTTGTTGTATGCCTGAACTCCAGAATTTGTTCAGAAATTGCTTTTCGAAGTCAGCGTAATTATTACATCTGTCAATTACTTCTGTTCCCCAGACAGAACCCTCTCCTTGAATGTAACCTACTATAAAGCGCATACGTTGCTTGTCATCCCAGCTCTCAGGAAAAACACCATTAAATGACTTCAGAAAAACCATTGGGTGGATGTTGCGTTTCTCTGGCAGAAAAGGCTGGAATACGCGGCGCTTGAGAACGCTTTCTTCTTTCATGAGCTCGACAAGAGTTACTTGATCATTCTGGTTGCGTACTAAAGGATTCTTACTACTGTGTCCATGTACAAGTGGAGAGAATTCTACACGAGACACGGGATTATTATTGTATTCATGTTCTGAAGAAAGCAAGTGTGAATGCTCACTTCTATTGTCATTAGGAAAATCATTGACTTGTTTCAACTGCTCGATTTCCTCAGTGAGGTGTCGTTTCCACTCGGGAAGATCTCGGTGAAAAACTCTACGAATCTCTCCTAATTCAATGAGAATCGTATCTCCTGATGTACCTGGAGCAGCTAAAACTTCAACTGTGGCTGACTTAACGGCTTCTTTTAAGTCGTGTTGAACCTTGTTTTCTATGTACTGTTCCTTAGTCTCGGCCCATTCTACAAATTATTTTCCTATCGTGGAACGTACGTTGGCTGCAGCATCATTCACCCTCTTTTCAATGTTTATTTCGGATAGCGCCTGTGTCAGGTCATTGACCTGGCCTTGCAGAGTGACGACATTGTCTGCAAGCTTGTTTACTTCAGCTCCGACCTCAGCGGACTTTTTTGAAACTTCTGTTGTAACTGCCTGGCAACTTTCGATTTGTACTTTGATGTCTTTGTGCACGTTACCTACTATGCTCTCACATGCATCTACCTTCTGCAGAATACCTTCTATCCTTTCATTAACTTTACTACTTAATTCCGAGATATATTCCACCGTGACTGTCCTTATTCTTGCCTCTAAGTTGGCATCAATATTATCTAACCTATTTTTCATTGTACCAATCATGGTATTCAGGTCAAACCATTTTCGCTCTGTCTCCCGTTCCTTTTCCCTTTCTTTTTGTTCCCTTTCTTGTCTATCTCGTTGTTTTTGTAATTTATAAGCTTCCCTTTCCCGTTTCTCCTGTTCTCTATCACGTTGTTTTTGTAATTTATAAGCTTCCCTTTCCAGTTTCTCCTGTTCTCTATCACGTTGTTCTTGTAATTTATAAGCTTCCCTTTCCAGTTTCTCCTGTTCTGTATCACGTTGTTCTTGTAATTTATAAGCTTCCCTTTCCAGTTTCTCCTGTTCTATTTCTTGAAAAAAAATTCTCATCATTTCAACCATCGAATTTTCTCCCGCTTGCTGTGACGATGATTGCTGTGACGATACGTCACGCACACCATCATCGTCTGCCGTTCTCTCCATTCGCGAATCGGGTCTGCCTGTTCCCGTTCGCGAACGTAGTGGATATGACTTGACAACAGTGTCATCACCGTCATCCACACTGTTTGTCGGCTTTCCTTTGTCATCTGCCATGTTTATTTTCAAGTTTGTGACGTAACTGCTCAAAGAAATATTTCGCGGTACGCCGATCGTCAACTCTCAGATGCGCGGTGATAGTCAAACGTCACACCGCGGTAGTTGACAATTGCAGAGCTATACCGGGTAGAAGACAAGATGGCACCTAACTTTGAAAATAAGTGACAAACACCTACTAGACACTTAATCCAGCTATTATGGCATCCATCTTGTGTTCTTAACCGTAGCAACAATGAAGATGCTAATAATGCTAACAAATAAACTTTGCATGAAGAGATGATCAGAAACGAATTCTAACTACGTAAATAAGCAACTCTGCAAGGAAATAACAGCGATAGGATAAAATGAAGCAGTAAGGAAAGAAATTCCGGAAATCAGTTTTTTTTTTTATACAAGATGCGAGATTTTATGCGTAATGAAAACCGTACTTACATCAGTCGTTTTGCGCACTGCTGTTATTTTTTCGAATTTTTTTATTTTTTATTTAATACTTCCTCGGTTTCGTTCAGTACTTCCTTTACGGCTTCCCGATGTCCACCGGATGATGTCATGAAACAATAACAGAACAGATTAAATTTTTTTATCAGGTCCCTGTTCGGGCGCCAGATCTAGTATGATAAAAAAAATTATTATTACTATTATTAAATATATCTCAATTCTTTCAATTTAAATCGGTATTTCATACTAGAATGCCGTGTTCCCAGTTTGGCACAGCTTTGCCACAGGACACACGAAAGCGGTCGAAGACGTCCGTCTTCTGGTCGGCTCCTGATCGTTGTCAGAAGGAGGCTAGTTTTTGATTACGCAAAGACTTCTATTACTTGGAAAACAACAACTCGGATTGCTTTACGTAATCAGTATGAATTTTATAATTACCTAAGGGACCTTTACCAATGAACAGTGAAAAATAAATGCATTTGCAAATGAAATCATTCATAAATGGGGCTGCTATGTGTTGTATAGAAGATAAGGGGCGGCCTTCTGTACACGACCAGGATGCCGCAGTATTCTCTGCTGTAGTAAAGGCTGTTTGACATTTATAAAAATAATATGGCACGGAGGATAAAAAAGTATAAAGGAAAAGAACAGAATAAGAAGTCTGGTAAACACTAAATATATTCAAACAATTCTCACTAGCAAATTAGGGCTTATTTATAAACAATACAACTTACATAATTACTTTTCTAACAGTATGGTGCGATCAGATTTCAGCCTATCCTGTGCTGTCTCCTTGGTTCACGTTTTTTTTTGTCACAAATTATAGTCACTACTTTTCTCCTTTCGTTGAAGACAATTCTTGCACTGTTCAACACCTCCGATAACAATAACTTGCTGATTTACAGTTTCGAACATGAATTACCTTAATTTTATTAATTAATAATGTTGTCTGCACGCTAGCAAGACCGCTCACATTTTTTTAACTTAAAGTCGACCTCCTTTACGTTTTCACATAACAAGCAGAAGCACATTAAAATCTGAAGATCTACAAAAGTTTTCTACCGTCATCTTTTATTTAGATCGAAGCGGAACGACAGTTCAGCTTCTGTTAAAACGTTTCTTTGACTGCGCAATCGATGTATTAGCGTCCGCGCTAGATGCGCATCTTTACAGTTATGTAAATTATACAAAACAAATGTCTTTCAAAGGGTACTCAAAGCTTTCGTAGGACGGAAATACCAATAATATTACACTCTGCAGGACTCGTTAGAGCTTATCAGCACCCAGTTTGAGAGAGACATTGTGGCATTATTTAAACATGTGCTTACCTCAACTTATTTCTTATTTAATGACCAGGATTTTGAACAAGTGGACGGTGTTGCCATGGGAAGTCCTCTGTCTCCCATAGTGGCCAACTATTTTATGGAAGACTTTGTGGAAAAAGCACTGCAGTCGGCAAGTCACAAACCTTCTTATTTTTGGCGGCATGTAGACGACACTTTTGTGATGTTGTCCCACGGAGCAGAGATATTACCTGTGGTTCTCCGACATCTGAACTCGCTCCATCCCAATATACAGTTCACTATGGAAGTGGAAAAGGATGGCATCTTACCATTCCTGGACGTCTTAGTCAGAAGGAGAGCTGATGGTACACTGGGACACAGCGTCTATCGCAAATCAACTCATACAGAGCTATATTTGCAGGCCACAAGTTGCCATCATCCTGCGCAACGCGTTAGTGTCCTATGCTCTTTGGTGCGTAGAGCACATGAAGTCTCAGATGCCGACAGTCTACCTGGTGAGCTACAACACCTGAGAACGGTATTCCAACAGAATGGCTATTCCGATAGGCAGATACGCCATGCATTCCGTTCCAAGCAAACTCGAAGCAGGGCTGTAAATGAAGATACGGAGGCACCCACTGCAACAGCGTTCTTGCCCCATTTTGGCTGTATGTCTTCGAAAATAGAAAAAAATCCTCAAAAAGCACGACGTCAAGTGTGTTTTTCGGCCACCAGCAAAACTGAGGAATTTATTGTGCTCGGTCAAAGACGACCTTGGTCTCAGGAAACGTGGCGTGTATAAAATACCATGCCAACGTGGAAAATCTTATATTGGACAGACATGCCGAACTGTGCAAGAACGTTGCGTCGAACACCATCGTCATACACGCCTGGGGCAACCAGATAAATCAGCGGTAGCGGAGCATTGCCTGGACATGGGACATCGTATGCTTTACGAACAGACGGAAATTTTATCCCCAGCGTCATCTTTCTAGGACTGTGTTATTAAGGAGGCCATATATCCGCACGGCGGACAATCTTATCAACAGGGATGCAGGTTTTCAACTGAGCGCCACCTGGAATCCAGCACTGGCTGCCATTAAATCAAAACAGGGAAAACATGAACTTCCGTTTCCTCAAGTGACGCAACGCGTAGCTGAGATTCGGTTCAGACTTTAACCGCAGGAGCGTCCGTCAGCACAGTCATTGCCCATAGCGCACGCGCGGATAGCCTTTCTGCGGCTCCCAGCAAGGGGCAGCAGAAGCGCCGCTTTCCTCCAATTACGAGCGTCTTCCCGCGCACGCATATTGCCTGCTCCCGTCATGATAAATTCCGACGCCCCCGCGCAATTATCATCAGTCGCGCCTTGCAGCAGTGACAGCAGCAGCTACCACCAACTGATGATGTCGAGCAGTTGCCTCGAAGAAATATTGTGCGATTTACACTATGTGAATACATATTTTCAAATCCTCTACAGCTACTTACATATATGGTGTGGCGCTTAATTCCGGACAGATTTCGATTTGAATTTCCCGTCATATCGTAGTTCCGCCGAAAGTCGCGATTGGCTTTCTTTAAAGCCATAGGCACACTGTGTGATCAAACGTACCCGGACACCTGGCTGGAAATGACTTACAAGTTCGTGGCGCCCTCAATCGGTAATGCTGGAATTCAATATTGTGTTGGACCACCCTTAGCCTTGATGAAGCTTCCACTCTCACAGGCATACGTTCAGTCAGATGCTGGAAGGTTTCTTGGAGCATGGCAGCCTATTCTTCACGGAGTGCTGCACTGAGGAGAGGTATCGATGCCCGTCGCTGAGGTCTGGCACGAAGTCGGCGTTCCAAAACATCCCAAAGGTGTTCTATAGGCTTCAGGTCAAGACTCTGTGCAGGCCAGTTCATTACAGGGATGTTACTGTCGAGTAACCACTCCGCCACAGGCCTTGCATTATGAGCAGGTGCTCGATAGTGTTGAAAGATGCAGTCGCCATTCCTGAATTGCTCTTCAACAGTGGGAAGCAAGAAGGTGCTTAAAACATCAATGTAGACCCGTGCTGTGATAGTGCCACGCAAAACAACAAGGGTTGCAAGCTCCCTCCATGAAAAATGCGACCACACCACAACACCATCGCCTCCGAATTTTACTGTTGGCCGATGACGTTCACTGGGCATTCACCATACCCACACCCTACCATCGGATCACCACATTGTGTACCGTGATTCGTCACCCAACACAACGGTTTTCCACTGTTCAATCGCCCAATGTTTACGCTCCTTACATCAAGAGAGGCGTCATTTGGCATTTACCGGCGTGATGTATGACTTACGAACAGCCGCTCAACCATGAAATCCTAGTTTTCTGCCCTCTCGCCTAACTGTCATAGCATTTGCAGTGGATCCTGTTGCAGTTTGGAATTCCTGTGTGATGGTCTGGTAGATGTCTATTACACATTACGACCCTCTTCAACTGTCGGCGGTCTCTGCCAGTCAATAGACGAGGTCGGCCTGTACTCTTTTGTGCTGTACGTGTCCCTTCACGTTTCCACTTCACTATCACATCGGAAACAGTGGACCTAGGGATGTTTAGGAGTGTGAAAATCTCGCGTACAGACGTATGACACAAGTGTCACCCAAACACCTGACCACGTTCGACGTCCGTGAGTTCCGCGGAGTGCCCCATTCTGTTCTCCCACGATGTCTAATGACTACTGAGGTCGCTAATATGGAGTACCTGGCAGTAGGTGGTAGCACAATGTACCTAATATGAAAAAAGTATGTTTTCTGGGTGTCAGGATACTTTTGATCACATTGTGTATCTAGTAAAGAGTCAGAACCCCAAAATGGTCTAGATGTTGTGGACAAGTGCGGAGTACAACCGAAGAGCAGCGATTATCGAAAGTCTTCCCGCTGGGCCTTCGGCCACTGAAATAGTTCGATTGTTCGGGAACTCGAGATCGACTGTTTACTATATTTTGGCCGAGTATAATGCTTATGAGAAGTGGAAACGCGTCTCACGAACTGCGGCAGTCATCTAAAAGGATCAGACGCTGATTTCTGAGGACTCGGAGCAATCGCTAAGAAAACTGGCGTCAGTATTGAATGTGAGCGAGCGAACAATGCGTCGGATGGCAGAGGAGGAAGTCATACGAGCTATTTAGTACAAAACTGGCTCTCAGATAACGATGAAATGTTCTGGTCAAAGGAGTTCTGGCCCCCAAATAGCCCGGATTTGAATCCTGTCGACTACTAGGATTGAAGCGTAGTCCAGAGAGTTACCAATAAGACGAGGCGCCCTAATGTCACATCTCTGTCCACCACTATCGAAGCAGCATTCGTCAATATGGACAGCGCTGTTTTAAAGAGTGCGTGCTATCGCTTCAGAGCAGGATTGGAGGCGGTGAAGGGGGTTATATCGAGTAATGTAACTGTTGAACTGATGAGATAAAACCAAATGACCCCCTGCTTAATAGCGTGTTGATCCACCTCTGGAACGCAGTGCAGCATAGATTCTGCATGACGTAGATCCCAAAAGTCTTTTGTTGGTTTCTGGAGGTACGTGACACCAGATGTATGCGGAAAGGCACGCACTTCCCGTAAATTGCAGGACGGTGGTTTGTGAACGCGGGGCTGGCGCCCGATAGCGTCCCTTATGTGTTCCATCGGGTTCAGATCAGGCGAATTTGGTGCCCAAGGCATCAACGTGCGTTCACTATCACGCTCTTAAAACACTCTTGTAGCCTTGTGACACGGACAGTTATCCTACGGGAAAATACCATCGCAGTCGAAGAAGACATCAAGCATGAAGGAATACGTAGTGCTCATGTAGTCCACAGCTGCCTTGGTGCCTTCAATTACTATCACAGGTCCAGTAGAAGTCCAGGTTCAAGCCGCCCACAGCACAATACTGCCCCCACCGGCCTGCGTCTGTGACGCTTTGTTCGTCTATACCAGCCATTTGCCTGGATGACGGCCTCCCCGGACACGACCTGCGACCAGGTGTAACAAGAAACGTCATTCATATCTGACCAGGAAATACGTTTCCGTCGATCTACGGTACAATCTCAGTGCTCATGCGCGCACTGCAACTGTAATTGATGTTGTCATTGAGTCGACGTGGCAGCAGCACGTAGGTGTCATCTACGGAGCACCACGTTCAGTACTGTGCCCTGAACTAAGAAACAATTGCGCCGGTCGTCAGATCTGCCACTGATCGCTGCCTTTACAGAGGTAGCAAGCCTCCGATCCCCACATTCTGTGCCGGCCGAAGTGGCCGTGCGGTTAAAGGCGCTGCAGTCTGGAACCGCAAGACCGCTACGGTCGCAGGTTCGAATCCTGCCTCGGGCATGGATGTTTGTGATGTCCTTAGGTTAGTTAGGTTTAACTAGTTCTAAGTTCTAGGGGACTAATGACCTCAGCAGTTGAGTCCCATAGTGCTCAGAGCCATTTTGAACCCACATTCTGTAAAGAGACGTGGACGTCCAACACCTTCGCACTGTCCTTAATCCACACTCCATAGATGCTCACGACAGCAGCACGCGAACTGCCTACAAGCTTCGCCATTTCCGAGATGCTCGTTCCCAGGTCTGCACCACAACAACCTGCCCTGCTTACATCAGTAGATTTCCACATTTGCTGCCCATACCGTTGTTTCAATGATTTCACGTTTGTCTCTCCTCCAGCCTCAGTGCTCTTTCGAATTCTCTCGGTAACACCACATGTAGGTCGTCTGTCGCCTTGGCGTAATTTTTGTGGGACAGTACTGCACATAATCAGAATGGTCAGTTCGTCTCTCTTGTTCCCCTTCTCTTTGTAGACATCGATTTCGACCAACACCAAAGAACGTGACTTTAGTGGCCAAGATACGTGACAATTTCTGCCGATACGTCTTCTAGAGACTCTTACGTTTAGATAAGGTGTCACGTTTCTTGACCACCAGGGACTCCAGATCTTGCTTCTTAAGATTTTTGCCAGTGGGGATGGTTGAAGGGCAAGTCTCTAAAGGAAAAGTAAAGACAAGACAGAAGTGATCGGATTATGAACAGTACTACCGTTGTAAGGGAAAGCCGAGACGAATTCAGAAAATGTGCACTTGGTGTTGCCAGACAACTGGAAGATGCTTTTAAGTCGGACAGAAAATTTTTGAAAATCGACTTTAACTGAAATATTTGAAGGTCACACGGAAAAAACGGGGCAAGTCCATTTAATTAGGAAGTGAGCTTATAGAATATTCTGATGGCGAGTCGTCAGTACTACAAGGCAGACTTTCAGATAATGTGGCAAGTCTCCGAGATATAAAGGACTCCACTTTTAGTAGTAACGGGAAGAACGTACTAAGTCGGTCTTTTCATGGAAACAGTGGGTCAAGTCGAAGGTTTGCTTCCAATGTTTACATTGCACCTGACAGGGTGCGACTGCAAACGTGATCGGTTGAGTTTCTTACTCTGTGTTGTTTCCTTATAGTAATAGTGTTTAGTTTGAAGTGTAATAGTAGATTGGTCCTCCTGGGATTTTCAAAGTGTGTGAATCATCACAAGACGGTGAGAAACCATCTATTAATCAATCAGCTAAAAAGAGAAAAAGCTACGGCACAATGAATAATGTTTGTAGTAACCTTAGGGCCACGTCTCAAGGATTAGGGAGTGACTACAAGTGCTCCCTGTTTGAGTGTTTCATACAAATCAAACCCCACGAAAAAGAATAGCTTATCAAAAATTTTACTTTGTTAGCTAACTGAAGTAATCACTACTCCTATTTAGTCAGTTGAATTTCTGTGATTAATTGCTCGTACAAGGCCTTCGCATTACGAATCCAATGCCAGAGATTACTTTTTGCGACATATTCTAATAATCAAACGAAATGATAACATGAGTAAAATTCCTATCAGTCAAAAGGTCTGACTCCAGATTATATACCAGAGTATGAAGCATACTGGAATATCTGCCGAAGGCAGAAGAGGCATACATGCTAACCGGTCTTGGAAACTATCCAAAGAAAAGGCGGTAGCCCTTATACGAGTAAACCACATAGGTGCATTTAAGGGAAGAGAAAACCACCTTCACAAGCGAAAGACAGACAGAATTTACCTTCCAGAAGACATATCAGAAAAAAAATACCGTCAGTTAATTTAAGAAAAGTACCCTGAACTTCCTGTTGCATATGGGACATACCGGAAAATATTTAACAGTAAATTCAACTTACCATTAAGGTACTTCTGTACTAATACCTAATCAACATGTGACAGAATTCATGCAGAATTAAAAAGTTTGAATACAAAGCTCTCACAAAATATCCTGGAAAAGAAAAGTTAAAAATTACAAATCAAATTGAAGTACTTAGCGCAGAACATCCGGTTCATAAGCTAAGAGATGTTATATGTAATTCAGGAAAGTGAAAAGCAATGCAAGAAAGTCAAAAGATAGAGGAAAATGGAGCAGTGTGCATGGATTATAAAAAAAAAGCTACCCTTGCCAAAATCGGCACTAATGACGTTTATTAGAATGTCAGTTACGGTTTTACAGTTTCATCAGATGTCCAAGAGTGATACATTATTTGATACTTTGAATATGTAGGGAGTAAATGGGCGAATGAATTTATTAGTTTTTTACACAATTATGTGAGTGAAATCCTTATTCCAAAAGCAACAGTTTTTGCAGTATTCTGTAATTGGTGGTCAGGACAGAATAAGAAATACGCAGTGCTTTAAAGCCTTCACTATGTCGTTCATACATCTAAGAGATTAGATTGTATCAAAAGAGTATTTCCAATAAGAGGACACTCTTACACGCAATACAGCAAAAACATTGAATTTATGAAACAGAAAACTACTGCAGAGTTACCAAAAGACTGGATTAAGGCTTTTGAAACCACAAAAGTGAATCCGAGGCCTTACGAAGTCATTCCTGTTCAACAAGAAATTACACGAGATTGGACTGGACGAAGTTTTTAAAAGCATGTTACAAAATGAAGCGTTCTTTGAAGACACGAAGCTCTGTTTGTGAAGGAACATAAGTTGTTCAAGTACAGGATTACTTACAACAGAACCTGGACATAAGTATATTTGGAACGTTCTGGTGGTCTACACGTCCACGTCTAGCCTGAGTATCAACCACAGGGACCTGAGATTCTTAAGGCCTCATCCAGCATATGACGACACGTGTTTCCTAATACGACACTTTTAGTAAGGTAAATCAAGACTGTTTTGCAGCTAAATAAATGGTTCAAATGGCTCTAAGCACTATGGGACTTAACATCTGACGTCATCAGTCCCCTAGACTTAGAACTACTTAAACCTAACTAACCTAAGGACATCACACACATCCATGCCCGAGGCAGGATTCGAACCTGCGACCGTAGCAGCAGCGCGGTTCCGGACTGAAGCGCCTAGAACCGCTCGGCCACATCGGCCGGTTGCAGCTAAATAATTCTAGGGGTATACTTAAAGAGCGCCTGCTAATATCTTACGAAAAAATGCAGATCTTCAAGAACTTAAACAGTTTTGTGGACACGACGTAAGAAATTTCTAGGCCAGTCTACCACATAACGAACCAAAGTTCAAGAGCTACAGAAAGAAGCTTCCAAAGCTAAACAACACAAAGAACGGCCGAAAGCCTACCAAAAAGTGATGGACTCATCCCGTCCTTTTCGTGGCAAATATGTACTTTCTTTGCGTGTATTGGCCTTTTCATCCCATAATTACAATTTTTGTTTTTCCCTAAGACACTTCCTGTACGATCATTAAATTTGGCATCATAATTTTATTGGTTACACTCGACTGGAGTGCTTCAAGTATTTTTCTGTAATCTTGAAAGTTTAAATTTCCTCTCCTGAATATGTACTAAATGTGACTTACCCCATTTTATTCTTGGGCTCTTCATTTGTCACTGCTTACACCTTTTGTGGCGCGCAGTGTTGCCTTGTGGTCTTGGGCGTCTTGTCACGGTCCGCGCGGATCCCCCGTCGGAAGTTCGAGTCCTCCTTCGGGCATGTGTGTGTGTGTGTATTGTGCATAGCACAAGTTAGTTTAAGTTAGGTTAAGTAGTGTGTACGTTTGGGGACCGATGACCTAACCAGTTTGGTCCCGTATACTACCACATGCTAAAGTATTGACTTCTGAAACACCCAACATGTAAATACAGACAATGGTGTGCAAAACTTAAGGACAAAAGTAACTTTCGCATGCTGTATCGCTGCCAACTGACACAACTGGACGAAACTTGGGCCCCACATAGGAACAACTGTTGCAGTGTAGTACAGAAGGTAACTGAAAGAAACACGCCATGAGACAAACAGAAATGACAATTTTATTCAAGGACAAAAATTACATGACGTCACTACTACTTATGATAGTCTCCTGGAGAATACAAAAGGCGGGAATGTTTCTTAACTGGGTGCGCGATCACAAAGGAAGGCAGCAGATGCTCTACAACGTGGTCCCATGCTGGTCTCATATGATAACATTCAATACACACGGGAAGATTATGGAACATGATCGTTTTGGGGGTACAGGTGCCATGGTGCGGGAGGCATAATGTTGTATGGCCATACTGACCTCCAAATCCTTGATCACGGTAAACACACCGGCCAATGTTATTGCGACACTGTACTCATTGCCCACGGGCGTCATTACCGGGATACATTCGGCACTGACTTCTTTTTTATGCATGACTATGTGCAACCGCATCGTAGACGTATTGCAGCATGTTCACATGCACCGACGACCATCCAGCAGCAGTCAAAATGCAGATGGAGGAATGGAACGGCCTACCACAAGAACTCCTTAGCAGCCTTATGACCAGCATGGGAGCAGGTTGCAGGGCGTTCATTGCCATACGTGGTGACCACACACTCATAAGGACCATATCCCGCCTTTCGAAATGTCCAGGGGACAATCATTAATCTCTTTGCCTTTGGGATAATTATTGTCTTTGAATAAAAGTTACATTTCCATTCGTCTCATTGCGTATTTCTTTCACTTACATTTTCTGTTATACTGTCACAGCTCTTTTTACGCGTGGTCTAATTTTCATCGATCAGAGTTTCCCGGAAATGACGTATCATGCGAAACTTACTTTCCTCATTAAATTTTCCAAGCCAGGATATATATACACTGAAGAGCCAAAGAAATTGGTATATCTGCCTACGCCGGCTGGTGTGACCGAGTGGTTCTAGGCGCTTCAGTCTGGAACCGCGCGACCGCTACGGTCGCAGGTTCCAATCCAGCTTCGGGCATGGATGTTTGTGATGTCCTTAGGTTAGTTAGGTTTAAGTAGTTCTAAGTACTAGGGGACTGATGACTTCAGACGTTAAGTCCCATAGTGCTCAGAGCCATTTAAACCATCTGCCTAATATCGTGTAGGGCCCCCGCGAACACGCAGAAGTGCCGCAACACGACGTGGCATGGACTCGACTAATATCTGAAGTAGTGCTGGAGGGAACTGACACCATGAATGCTGCAGGGTAGTCCATAAATCCGTAACAGTACGAGCGGGTGGAGATCTCTTCTGGTCAGCAAGCTGCAAGGTATCCCAGATATGCTCAGTAATGTTCTTGTTTGGAGAGTTTGACGGCCAGCGGAAATGTTTAAACTCAGAAGAGTTTCCTGGAGCCACTTTGTAGCAAGTCTGGACGTGTGGGGTGTCGCATTGTCCTGTTGGAACTGCCCAAGTAGCCGGCCGATGTGGCCGAGCGGTTCCAGGCGCTTCAGTCTGGAACCGTGCGACCGCTACGGTCGCAGGTTCGAATCCTGCCTCGGACATGGATGTGTGTGATGTCCTTAGGTTAGTTAGGTTTAAGTAGTTCTAAGTTCTAGGGGACTGATGACCTCAGATGTTAAGTCCCATAGTGCTCAGAGCCATTTGAACCATTTTTGAACTGCCCAAGTCCGTCGGAATGCACAATGGACATGAACGGATGCAGGTGTCAGACAGAATGCCTACGTACGTGCCACTTGTCAGAGTCGTACCTACAGGCATCAGGAGCCCATATCACTCCAACTATACACACCTCACACCATTACAGAGCCTCCACCAGTTTGAGCACTCCCCTGCTGACATACAGGCTCCATGGATTCATAAGCTTCTCTCCATACCCGTTGAAACGAGACTCGCCCGACCAGACAACATATTTACAGCCATCAATAGTGCAATGTCAGTGTTGGCGGGCCGAAGCCAGGCGTAAACCTTTGTGTCGTGCAATCATCATGGGTACACGAGTGGGCCTTCGGCTCCGAGAGCCCATATCGATTACGTTTCGTTGAACGGTTCTCACTGTGACACTTGTTGATAGCCCAGCATTGAAATCTGCAGCAGTTTGCGGAAGGGTTGATTTCTGTCACATTGAACGATTCTCTTCAGTCGTCGTTGGTTCCGTTCTTGCAGCATCTTTTTCCGGCCCCAGCGCTGTCGGAGATTAGTTTTACGGAATTCCTGATATTCACGGTACACTCATGAAATGGTCGTACGGGAAAATCCCCACTTCATCGCTACCTGGGAGATGCTTTGTCCCATTGCTCATGCGTCGACTATAACACCACGTTCAAACTCACCTAAATCTTGATAACCCGTCGTAACAGCACCAGTAACCGAGCTAACAAATGTGCCAGACGCTTGTTGTCTTATATAGGCGCTTCGGACAGCAGCGCCATACTCTGACTGATTACATATCCTCCCTGTATTTGAATACGCATGACTATACCTGTTAACGTGGCGCTTTATAGGGTGGCCCATTGATAGTAACGGTGCCAAATATCTCACGAAATAAGCGTCAAACGAAAAAACTACAAAGAACGAAACTCGTCTAGCTTGAAGGGGGAAACCAGATGGCGCTATGGTTGGCCCGCTAGATGGTGCTGCCATAGGTCAAACGGATATCAACTGCGTCTTTTAAAATAGGAATCGCCATTATTTATTACGTATTCGTGTAGTACGTAAAGAAATATGAATGTTTTATTTATTTATTTATTTATGCATTTATTTTACCTGGCAAGATTAGGGCCTTCAGGCCCTCTCTTACACCTAACCAGGCATACTCAGATTCAACAAATTTCAGTGTCTACAGAAAATTAGGACATAAAACATGTTATACAGTATTAATGTTAAAGAAAAAAAATAGAGATTATAATAGTAGTACAATGATAATTATAACAATCAAAAAATAATTATAACAATCAGGAATAATAATAATAATAATAATGACTATGTATATGAAAGTAAACATATTTTTCTTTTATGAGTGTCAGTCCTATTGCTAGTTGGGAATTTTCTCGTTATATTCTTGCAGCTTGTGAGTTATTCTCATCAAGCAGAGACATAAGACGATGGAATGGGGTGAAAGAGATATAGAAGAGGTAGATAGGTTAGAGGAAGAGAAATAGAATGGTAAAATTCGAAGCTATGATGGAGAGGAGAAAGAAAAAGATGAGGTGGGGCACAACAATGGTGGCTATACCGTCCCTAATATGTAAGTCTTAAGTTCCCTCTTGAATGTTGAGTGGTTTTGGATAAGACGCAGATCACAGGGGAGCGCGTTCCATAGTCGTATGGCTGAGGCTTTGCAATCTGACGATTTCGAAGGAGGGGACCCAACCCTCTAGATGAATGTTCAAACGTACCTACGTTCTGTATTTCAATTACAAAAACCTACCTGTTACCAACTGTTTGTCTAAAATTGTGAGCCATATGTTTGTGAGTATTACAGCGCCATCTATTACAAAGCGAAAAAAGTGGTCCAACTAAAACATTCATATTTCTTTACGTACTACACGAATATTTAATAAAAAATGGGGGTTCCTATTTTAAAAAAAGCAATTGATATCCCTTTGACCTGTGGCAGTGCCATCTAGCGGGCCAATCATAGCGCCATCTGGTTTCCCCCTTCAAACTAGATAAGTTCCGTTCTTTGTAGTTTTTTCGTTTGACGCTTATTTCGTGAGATATTTGGCCCGGTCACGATCAATGGACCACCCTGTATATATGACGGGAAAAATCACAACACCAGAAGAATTTGCGCGATATAAACGAAAGTTGGTAGGCGTGTTTCTACTTCTGAATGATTGTCTATTCAAATTTCGCGCCTGTTGCACAAGAGTGGTGCTAGTAGCGCCCCTATGAGGATGCAAGTCAAGTTTTCTTTTAATACACAATATAATGGTGGTTAGTTACCTTTGAGATTGGACGTGGTGAGTTGCTGTTACCCAAGAATACCTTTAAGGCGGTAAAGAGGCTATTATCAAAACTTCACTGAATTTGATTGGGGTCGTGTACGAGGGCTACGAGAAACTGGATGTTGCTTCTGTAATCCTGCAGAAGGACTTGGTAGGAAAGTAGCAACTTTACGTGATTGCTGGCACGGAAGTCACGAGAATGTACGGTTGCAAGAAGACCGCGACCGGACGACTACTTAGTACTAACGAGAGGGAAGACCATCGTGTTCAGCGTACGGCTCTGACACATCTTACGATATCTGTAACAGCAGTCTGAGCAGCAGTTGGCACCACAGCGACACAACTAGCTGTTACAAATCGGTTACTGCAAGGACAACTCCGAGCCAGACGCCCTGTAGCGTGCATTCCACTCACCCAAAGCCACCCCCATTTGCAACTTCAGTGGTGTCAAGCGAGAGGTCATTGGAAAGGTATGTTGTATTTTCCAATGAAAGCTGGTCCTGCGTCGGCGCCAGAAAAGGCTGGTTGTTGGTAAGGATGCCAGTAGAGAGCCTGCAACCGATCTGTTTCCATGCTGGACACATACGACCTGTACCTGGAGTCACGGTGTGGGGAGCGATTTCGTATGACAGCAGTCCCGCGGTTATCCTGACTCCAAAACTGTACGTCACCCTGGTGATTCGACCTGTTAAGCTGCCATTCAGGAACAGCATTCCAGGGGGCGTTTTCCAACAGGATAACGCTTGCCCACATACCGCTGTTGTAACCCGACCTGCTCTACAGAGTGACGACATGTTGCTTTGTTCTGTTAGATCACCAGATCTGTCTCTATTCGAGCACATATTGAACATCATCGGGCGACAACCCCAGCATCATCCACAACCAGCATTAACCTTCACTGTATTGATCGACAAGCGCGACAAGCACAGAACTCCAACCCACAAACTGACATTCAGCACCTGTATAACACAATTCATGCATTGTTTCATGCTTGCATTCAACATTCTGGCGCTTACACGGGTTATTATTTGAAACGTCCCCTTTGAACGATTATACAAGACTGTGCTTAAACTGACATACAATATTTTCAGCGCAACGCAATCTGACTTTCAAAAATCCCTACAAAAGAATGGCCCTGACTAACATTGACCTATACGTTTCACAAATCACTTACCTCACAAAAATCTTGGTTACTCGAACTACTGCAATACAGCGAGCACCACTACTGCTAGCTAAATAAAAGATTCAAACTACGGAAGGCACTAACTACTGATAGGGATAGTTAGCAAATGAAAGATATTAATAGAGAACAAACAATGTATTTACCTTAATATCATCAAAAGTCATAATATATATAGGAGTTCATAACATCCATTTTTACAAATATCAAAACTCCGCCATTTCTCTCTCCACATCCACCACTGCTGGCGGCTCACCTCCAACTGCGCAACGCTACGCGCTGTTCACATCCAGCTGCCGCTGCCCAACACTACAATGGCAGACAACAATGCAAACTAGACACAGACTGCACACAGCACAGCCAGTGATTTTCATACAGAGAGCTACGTGGCGTTACCAATAAGAAAACCTAAACAGCCTACTTACATATTGTACCAGCATTTCACAGTTGCAATAGCTTATCTTGAGCTTATTCTAACTTGTGATCTTCCAATGTTAATTTTTAAATATGTTGCCTAGACAAATGTATTCCGGAAATTTCAATGCTCTGTATTGATTATTTTTTGGTGTTGCAATTTTTCCCCGTCAATATACGAGGGCTATCCACAAAGTACATTACGTTTTGGAATTAAAAATAAATAAAGTATTGGAATTTTTTTTTATTATATACAGATGAAAGCCACACTTAAATACTACTTTTCTACGTAGTTGCCATTTAAATTAAGGCACTTATCGTAGCGATGGACGAGCTTGGAAATTCCTTCGTCGTAAAACTCGGCCGCCTGCGCCTTCAACCACGTGGTTACCTCTTTTGGCACAGTAAAGGAGTGATTTTTATGGATTTCCTGGAAAGAGGCACTACAATAAACTCTCAAAGGTATTGCCAAACTCTGCACAACCTCAGAAGAGCAATGCAAAACAAGCGCAGGGGAAAGTTGGGCTCAAAGATCTTGCTGCTTCACGACAACGCCCGGGCCCACACGGCAAATGCCACTCGTGAAGTTCTCGAATCTTTCAAGTGGGAGTTGTTTCCTCATCGGCCGTACAGTCCCGACCTGGCACCGAGCGACTTCCACTTATTCCCAGCAATGAATAAGTGGTTGGCTATGCAGCATTTTGATGACGACACACAGCTTCAAGAAGAGGTAACCACGTGGTTGAAGGCGCAGGCGGCCGAATTTTACGACGAAGGAATTTCCAAGCTCGTCCATCGCTACGATAAGTGCCTTAATTTAAATGGCAACTATGTAGAAAAGTAGTATGTAAGTGTGGCTTTCATCTGTATATAATAAAAAAAATTTCCAATACTTTATTTATTTTTAATTTCAAAACGTAATGTACTTTTTGGATAGCCCTCGTATATATATTTATATATATAATTTATTTAAGTACAGTACTACATTAACAAAACCTCATTCACTAGTATAATACAGTATTAAAATTTCTTTCATACTTTCTAGAAGGTTAGTTTGAAATAATCACTTATATTTTTCTGAACCAGAGTCATTTATAATTGTCTTCTCAATTTGTGTTTCAGCTGCTAACGTTAAACAGAGCCTCTCTTCATCTCTTGTCACTAAAAAGTAGTGTTTAATTTTTCTTACTTTTTCCACTGCCAGCTTACTTGAAAGTGAATAAAGCCCAGTTGATTTACGTCATCTTCATCTTTATTTTGTTGACCATTCCTGACACTGACACAACACTCTTTTTGATTAAGCTCTTGTATGAGTTCTCTTACGCTAGTTGATGTACTTTCTATGAACACTGCCTCATCGATATTGGCGCATTCCTCAGATTACTATTCTAAAGTGTGAAGTTCATGCTCATAATTCCTTGAGATTGTTTTCTTTGACACCATCATCAATCGCTGAAGCACAGTCATTAAAAATGAACCTTGCCTTCTTGAAACAGTTGCTGATTGCAGGCTGAAGAAATCCACAGAAGTTGCATCCAGTACACAAGCAGATTTTCTTAGTTAATATCCAGATTCAGCACTGTCCATCCGAGACAAAATATGTCTCAACACATTTTGCCTGTAAAACACTTCGAAATTTTGAATAAATCCCTGACACAGTGGCTGTCAACGTGAAGTTGAATTTGTCGGCAGAAAGATTATTTTCACATTTTTTTTAGTACAGCACCATAATGGTAAGTGGCAGTATCCACAAACAAAATCACTTTCTCCCTTTGTCTTTCCATTCTTCTATCAAATGCCAGCAACCATTCACTCATTATTGCTGCCGCCATCCAAGATCGTTTACTAGCATAACACTCCATGTTCAATACTCAAGTAAAAACATCTGGGATTCGTAGGCTTAGCAATAATTAAAGGATTTTCAAATTCGCCTGACATATTAACACACAATAGAACAGTGAATCGTTATTTTGAAATTTTGCCTCCTGAACAGTTTTTACCTTCTTGGGTCATTATTCTACTGGGAAGAGGTCTGGGTGAAATACCAGCCTTGTTACAGTTTAAAATATTTCTCTCTTCATAAACCTGACAAATCCCTGTTATCCTTCTTTGCCAGTCTGACACGATGTTTCCGTCCACTGAACTGGTTCACCGCACACGGTTAGAAAAGAGATGTTGTGTCTGCTGCTAAATTTCTGAAGCCAACCTACAAATGCTTTGAAATCGTTGAGCCCTAAGTCCTTAGCGATTGCGAGTGGCCGGCCGCTGTGACCGAGCGGTTTTAGGCGCTACAGTCGGGAACCGCACGACCGCTACGGTCGCAGGTTCGAATCCTGCCTCTTGCATGGATGTGTGTGATGTCCTTAGGTTAGTTAGGTTTAAGTAGTTCTTAGTGATAGGGGACTGATGACCGTAGAAGTTAAGTCCCATGGTGCTCAGAGCCATTTTTGATTGCGAGTGCTTTCTTGCGGATAAGAGGTCCACTAGCTGGCAAGTTATTGCTGCGAGCACGGCAGAACCATTAAAAAAGTCAAATTGTCAACTTTTAAGCCTGGCGTGTTGGGAAAAGCGCGTTAACAGTCCATGTTTTCAGACCGCCAGTTTTGTTTCTTAAAATATCACTGATCTAACAGCAAACCTTGTGCCATATTTCTAACACTAAGCTTTTCCTTTTCACAGGCATTGGTTATCTCGACGTTTTCATTCAGCGTTAACCGTCTCCGTTTTTGTGACGTCTTAGTGCTACATTACATACACTTTCTCGCTTGAAGTCAGCAGCAGAATGCACTTTAGGCCCTCTTCACACGGAGCGACTGACAAGGGAAACTTCCCATCGCACACCCCATCAGATTCGATGGTAAGAGGGCCCAGAGGATAGCACATCAAAAACTGAACTCAGATCGAGCATGACAGCAGAATAAAGGTGTATGAACTGTGAAAAAAGCAAAATAAAACCAAGGAACGGTCAAAGCTTAACAAGTGCAATATCGGGAGAAATTAAAGAGCCACGCCCTCGGAGCCGGCCGGCACTGTAGCTCAGCCTGTTGGGTCAGAAGGTTAGTTGCCCTCAAAAATAAAAAAAATAAAAAAACTGCGTGAACGGATAAACGATGTGCATAAACGGCTGTCATGGGATGTCCGCCCCGAACAAGAAATGCAACGAATAAAACGACATTAAAAAGAAAAGCGGTCACAGTGTTTGACTGCAAACCGGAGGAGCTGTATTCAAAATACCCTCATGTCCTTTCTTTATTTTTTCCGCAACATTTTGAACTGTCTGTCCGGTTACTGGAATTTTTGTTCTCTTTCTGTAGCCTGGGCAGTTTATAACGCAATGGTTGCAAGTTTGCGCCATGTATAACGCTCACTGCAAGTTAGCGTTACTCTCTGGGAGGATTTTTGATGTTTGACCGTGTGTTTACCTAATGGACAGAGGGTATCGAACAGTAATTTTGTATTTATGGCAATTAATAGAAAACTGGACAGGCTTTGCTCTGGGAGTAACGAATGTCGAAAGGTTCATACAAATGAAACGATAAACGGCCGCCAGCCTAATTAGGCATACTAAATTGAAATATTCAGTTTAAGGAAAATGGATATGAGTTACTAAAATGACTTTCGTTAATGCTCCTTTTAAATAGTGCAATGGTTACACACGACTTCCGGACGAACTGAGTGGTGGTTGACAGTAGTTACCTTTTACACAAATTAGTAACCATAGAGAACTAAATAGTACTTCACTCACAATAATAATAGTTACTGTTGCAATCATTAGCCAACTCAGCATTAAGGTGTTACTAAAGACATCACCAGACTAAATTTGCGCATGAAAAAGAGTCCTAGTTTAGTTAATATATAGGCACCACAAATGAAGTTAACACTACATAAACACTTTTTGTACTCTCACTATTATGGAAATGCGTCAGATTTCTTTAGCAAAAACAATATTTAGTTTATCTTTCTTGTAATAGAAAAGAATATGGTGGGGACTCTTAATTTGATACTGTATTTTCAGGCAAATTCTGTGATTATTTCAGACTCCAATTGCAATTCAACAATAATGTTAATACCTAACCCCACTTGAAATAGTTTATATTTTTATCCTTTCTAGTAATTTGCTCAAACACTAAGCTTAATTAACTGCAGAATTTAGATCATTGTAACAATCAACTCAAAATTAAGTTTCATATAATTTCAGATTAGGTGCCTTTTTCATTACCTTTGAAGCAGGTAATTTAACTAGCAACATTTATACACTTTGGCACTGAACTTTGGCGCATTTAATGCAGAAACAAATCAATATTTATTCAGATACAGGATACTCGATTTTCTGCACGTTTAGGATGGGACCCTGCGTCGGTCTCATGATTAGGAAAATTTTAAGGTTCAAACACAGGTTTATAGCACTGGAATTATTATTGAAAAACACTCACACAAATGTACAGGTCCATGCTATAATACATATCTTAGTTCCTGAAGTTGGCGGAGCAGTGGCGCAATAGTGGTGGCAATCACGTGGCGGCTATCTGGTCTCACACTCTTGATGTTGAATGCTCTTTACAAATTCTTCTTGGCGACGTATTATTCTCGTTTTAATGACATTCCATAATACTAAGAGCATCATACGACAGCCGAGACCACATCCGAGGCCAATTCGATACAAATTGGCTACCAAACGCCTCACTCGGCACCCTCGATGTTAACTGTACAACGGCTAGCCACTGACTGCGTAGCGTACTCACCCCGTAGCTGCCCAGATCGACCGCCAAATCCACCTTTTAACGCGCGCCAAGCCACTTCTGTAGTGGAGGAGGTTCCCTACGCCTTTTATGCTTTACAGCATAAGTTCCCTAAGCATGAACCAGCATTCAAAGTACAATTTATCTTACTGAACATACATATTTTACAAAGTTTCATTATTTTTAAACATTATTTTAGTTTTCATAATACATATATTACAAACATCAACTTTCTCTCTGACAATTCAATGACCTTCATTAGTAAAGAACAAACAGTTCATAGTCACATACACATAATTACACAGTATAAACTATTTAAAATCGCTATTGGTGTTACAAGTTGTCATAGTATACATTGGGTCCAGGATACGTATCATGCGGTAAGAAAAAGTTACCGTCGCAAGCAAATGTGATGAATAGTGAGGGCACGCGAGATACCATATAGACGACTCACAGAAATGAAAACAACAAATAAACGGATGTAAACCATGTTACAACAAGGGAATTCAAGACGCAAAACTTCCAAAACGGAATGCAGCTTCGAAAACGCGAAAAAACATACGTTTTGACAGAGCGCAGAGAAACTGTGTGATGCGAAACTGTTGCGTTCATTTGTTGCAGCTTATGTGACAAACTATTATGTTTCCATCATTTCCTTGGGAGTGATCACATTCATATTCATACGAACCCCAACATTGTGCCAGGTAGCATATCTCACTCACATAGCAGTTCGTAATGACCATCCACAGATCTACAATATACAAATATATACACCTAGTGAGCAGTGTGTCTTTGAACACAATACAGCAAGACGTATCACAATATACTATCATGCAACCAGGGAAATGAACAGATAAAATACGGTAAAACGTACCTTTTTTACATCATGTCCTAAAGTGATAAGGCCATAATGGCATCGTCAAAACATATAGATATAGTAAGCACAGCATCGTCACATAGATCTAAAATAAGGAGTAGTAGATTTTTAAAATTGATAAATATCTTAGAAACCAATTGTGATACATTAAAAGACGAATACAGTTACCCATATATAATTATTAAAAGGAAATATATGAAGAGAATAGGTCCTATCCTTTTTATGGTGAATTTACGGTCAACAATTAATATACGTAATACATAGCATGTAGCAACCTATAAATCGCCTATGAAAGATAAAATGTCTATATGACAGCTGAAAAAAAGACAGATCAATGATCAGCGCCCTCTGTTGGGTCGGCTGCCTGGATGTTATGTAGGTGGGCACCTATCGTAAGAACTTAACCACCAGAATGCTTTAAATACATCGTGATATGTCTTCCACAGAAAACGTTTAAACAACATATTAACAGTCAATAAATAAAATTATATAGTCTGGCTATACATTCCATGGATAGGTAGGACATAATCAGTTACAGGATTAGAGCGACTAACGTATGGAAGTAAGGCAAATGCCTACTGTTCTCGACATAAATAATAAAGTAAGGCAAGGTATTAATTAGAGAGGATTTATTAGGTTATCGTAGTACGTTGTCAAAATAAGCATTGGGCACAAAATCGCTTTGTCCATTGAGTACCTTAGGGGGCTCATGGTTTTTGGCTTTGTAAATCTCCAACAAGTCGAGAGCGAACCCTTTTCTGCCCTGTGTAGAAGATGCATGCAACTCTCGATATTGCCTACAGTGTGGCCAGTTTCTACCAAATGCATTCCTAATACAGTTTTGTTATGTGCCCGCAAATGCTCCCTGAATCTAATTTTAACAGAACGGCCAGTTTTACCTATGTAAAATTTGTCACAACTACTACGAACGGTTTTGTAAACCCCAGAACCGTCAAATTATCAGAATCTTTACTCAAACTATGTTTTACACCGAGTTTCAGAGTGTTGTTAACTTGAAAACCACATCTAACCTTAGATTTATTCAAACACTTCTATAATTGTTGGGACATTTTTCCGTAAAATTTCATTGGAGTAAAAAACATTTGACAGTATTGGATCACTGTTCGTATACGCGACTGTGTCGCAGCTGGTGATATCATTATACACTACTGGCCATTAAAATTGCTACACCACGAAGATGACGTGCTACAGACGCGAAATTTAACCAACAAGAAGAAGATGCTGTGATATGCAAATGATTAGCTTTTCAGAGCATTCACACAAGGTTGGCGCCGGCGACGACACCTACAATGTGATGATATGAGGAAAGTTTTCAACCGATTTCTCATACACAAACAGCAGTTGACCGGCGTTGCCTGGTCAAACGTTGATGTGACGCGACGTATAAGGTGGAGAAACGCGTACCATCACGTTTCCGACTTTGATAAAGGTCAGATTGTAGCTTATCGCGATTGCGGTTTATCGTATCGCGACATTGCTGTTCGCGTTGGTCGAGATCCAATGACTGTTAGCAGAATATGGAATCGGTGGGTTCGGGAGAGTAATAGGAAGGTCGTGCTGGATCCCAACGGCCTCGTATCACTAGCAGTCGAGATGACAGGCACTGAAACGTCCCCTTAGAAAAATTATACATGACTGTGCTTAAACTGACACACAATATTTTTAGCGCAACGCAATCTGACTTTCAATAATCCCTACAAAAGAATGGCCCTGACTAACATTAACCTATACCTTTCACAAATCACTTACCTCGTTACTCGAACTACTGCAATACAGCGAGCGCCACTACTGCCAGCTAAATAAAAGATTCAAACTACGGAAGGCACTAACTACTGATAGGCATAGTTAGCAAATGAAAGATTTTGATAGAGAACAAACAATGTATTTACCTCAATAGTGTTCAAAAGTCATAATGTATATAGCAGTTCATGATATCCAGCGTTACAAATTTCAAAACTCCGCCTTCTCTCTCCCCGCATCCACCACTGCTGGCGGCTCACCTCCAACTGCGCAACGCTACGCGCTGTTCACATCCAGCTGCCCAACATTACAATGGCAGACAACAATGCAAACTAGCCACAGACTGCACACAGCACATACAGAGCGCTACGTGGCATTACCAATATAAAAACTTAAACAGCCTACTTACATAGCCCCCATGCTCCCCACAAAAAATTTTACAAATTGTTTTGGGCAGTGGCCAATACAGATTTGAAAAAATTTTTGATAATTACAATAACAAAGAAATCAAATGAACACCCTTATTGATACAATGTTGGTCAAAAGCCAAAATTTTCTCACAGTCCATGAAGACAGTCCTGATCATTCATCATAGTAAAATAGCAGTGTCTTTCTCAAAGTCTGAGCAGTAGAAGAAAATGCACATGGAAGTAGTGGATTTCCATGCAGTCTTGAAGAAGTAGTGTTGTCCTTCCAACGGAAAGACAGTGCTGACTCTTGACATGCAGACAGGTAATGGGCCACAACAGAGCAAACCCACTGCAGAGTCAGTCGAAGTTTTGAAGAATATTGGTAGGTAGATCATCACAGAGTAGACCCACTGTAGTCCTGGTAGTGAGTATGGTATTGGTGGGCTACCAGAGGTGCAGACTCACTGCAGTCCTTGTAGAAATAATGGTACTGGTGAGTCAGCAAAGGTGTAGACCCACTGTAGTTCTTGTAGAAATAATGGTATTGGTGGGTGATCAAAGATGCAGACCCACTGTAGTCCTTGTAGAGATGGCCAGCAGCCATCTGTTGTGACTTTGCAGGTGCACAATCACCATTGAAGAGTCTTGCGGATAATATAGCAAGTCCATAAGCACCACTTGTGCACTCACAAAGTTTTTGGAATTGGCCTTAGAACCAGCAATGCTGTTATCCAGTCCCTTGCTGAATTATTAACACATGTGCAAACACTAACAGTCCCTACTTCTCACATATTGTCCATATACTATGACCAACAGAAACGTGTGCAGTGAAATGGAACTTACAAGTTAATAATATGATGAACTGGTATCAATTACAATTTTATAACATAAGAATACAATAACAAAGGTGCAAAATACATCATTAAAGAACATAACAATACAGATAACATTTGTGGTAATGCAGGCTTTACAAAAGAATAGAAATAAACATATACATCAGTATTACAGGAATAATGACATAAGTAAATACATAAAAGATTAGAATAACTTTTGGAAACGTCAACTTTACACATGAGCATTAAAACAAAACAGAATAAATAATGTCTAAGCATATTTACAAGGTAAATAACATATTATCAGAAAATGCTACAACATAAATCTTATTAGCTAAACACATAAAGACAGGAAAAACACAAATATACAAGAGTACACAAACACATAGGGGGATAACACAATGGAAAGGACAGGGTTCGTTTTCAGTGTAACATTTGGTACTGCAGTCCAACCCAAAACTTCATTCCATAGATCTTTCGTCTTATTTCAACATTTGTTTTCACCAAAACATCCTATCCAAGCATACTTTCTGTATTTATATGTTCACATATTTCTTACCTCATTATTTATTTTCCATTATATTACATCATTTATTTCCAAGAAAATCCTACCTAAACTTGTTGTCTTTAAACCCTACTTTTTTGTTCATATCCTCTTTCAAAAGACTTCTTTGGCCAAACCATTTTCTTATAGCTTCTCAATGCATTTCTTCCAATTCATCACAACTAGTTCTCGTATATAGCCTACCCCCTCTTAAGCTAACTTAAATCTACTGAGCTCAGATATATATACCAATGGACGAGGCAATGCAGCAGCACATAACAAATTAACACAAACAGCAATGACAAAAAAATTCACATTGGCAAAGCAATTGCAATATTACAACTAATATAAACAAGAAAAATAAATCCGTAGTCTGGCTTAACAGCATAATACAAAGTCAAATTCAGTAACATTATGCTTGGCAAACAGCAGCAGCAAATCCAATAACTTATATCTAAACATGACAAAGCTCAATCAGAAAGAATATTACACTAAAAATGGCCATGTCTAATACCTATGTCACATCTTAATACTAGAGTGATGCATCACGATAAGTTACTGGCAAGTTACCAAATCGTTTAAAAAATTATTTATGCAGTTCCTGTGAAGGGAAATATGTCTATTTATGTGCCCTCGTTTTCTTGGAAGTAGATCATAAATTTATAATTGACTGGATCTGTAGGCATAAAATAACTATATTAGTACATCTATTAAATTTTATTTTAACCAATGCTGCAGTGCAGCTAGAAACTAGATATTAAAGAAAATGAGCAAACTCTCAACTAGAAAGACAATAGATGTAAAATGTTTCTCATCATTTCATTAGGCATTTTAGTAAATATCATAAATTAAAAGCTCCACAGTATAATCATATGTTTTCAAGTTTGAACGTGTCGTATTTGCAATGCTTTCTACAAAGAAATGTCAATAGCGAGGATAATGGCCTCTTTTTTTTTCCACCTGTGCCTCTCAAAGGCACACACTAATGGCATTTTTCCAGGCGACTGTCGTGCAGCTGCCCGCGACGCATTACGTGCAGGTGGTCACTTAACTTTCTTACGGAAATATTTACGACAGCAGTTTCCACTACAGTGACAGTCTCATATAAAAATATTTCACAGGTCAAGAATTTGCATTACAAATCTGTAGAAACAAAATCCTATTGATATAACAGAGTCCAAAAAATTTTCGTCGGCATTGTTATACATTCACGCATTTACATACATTTCATAACTCTTAAAGTACGATTCTTGGTTTCCAACAACCTTTTTCACAAACCAGTGTCCCTAACCACAACTCATTATTCCTTACCTTATTTGTTGACACTTCTTCAATATTTCATCATAACAGATACTTAGCATACTCAAATAACTCATATAGCATCAGCTTATTGATCATAAACATACCGCAACAGCATAATACACATAGTCATCGTAATAATAGCATCATAACACCTCAGTCAACTCTCAAAATCGTTGTAGCTTCCTCCAATAATTTCAAAACCTAAAAAAAATTCTCTGCTCATGTCAAAAGTGTCATCTGCCTCAAACGTACTTTAAAAATCGTGATCCCATACCAAATATATCATTCAAAGCTCTCATAATATCACAATGGGTCCGAAAAAATATGAACAGTTCACAAAGTACAGACAAAATACAATTTCGTATGTGTGAAGTTACCCAACTGTATAATTGCATAAACATGTGTCACTGATGTAGTAAAAAAATGTTTGTTTCTCTGTTAAATAATCAGGTAGCTGTGTAATTCTGTGTTGGAGAAATATGGTACCGATGTGTAAAGTTGTATAAGCAAATGCCATATTAGCTAGGGCTCCTTGTGCTTGCCACACACATGGTACACAAAGTAAGCGTGTACCCCCCTGAGGATTAATGTAATTATACCCTCAGGTGTTACAGATTACAGCAATGGAATGAAATGTATCACGGAAAACCTTTGTATCATTGTACTTCAAAAATCTTTAAAAATAAATGTTTTAAGTACAAAATTAATCACTCAAATACGTGTACTGTAGCGCTAAACTGTTCGTCTTGTTGTAAGATAATCTCTGTGGAAGTGTCGTAGTTATCGTCCTCCGAAAGCTAAGTTCTGCAGAAGCCAATGTACTTACCTCATGATAAACAAAAGTGAAATGCTTTGCGTATAGATATCTTAGTTATTACGCTTATTGCCGTGATGAAGAAAGTACTGGTGCTGTAATGTATTGTTGTGCTACGGAAAAGGCTGTCTCACTGTAGCTATACCTCAAAGTTACTACTAAAACATGTTTTACTTTCCAGAATAATACAGAAAAACTGTGCAGATTTAAAACAGAAACACTGCAAAAGCAACATTGTAAATTGTCACTCATTAGTAGCGTCGTGATAAAATCGTGTAGCTGTCACATAAACTAACCATTGTCTCATCTGGTATCTCACAGAAAGTACTTTAAATCCAGAATGTATTTTCAAGTAAACCAAAATGTTGCATTAAAATCTCATTAGCAGTACCAGTATATGTTCTAAGTATGTGAACCTTATAGTCATTATGTAATCATGCAACTAACAAGCAAGAATGTACACACACAATAACACTGTGTCGTCTGTTCTCTATAACAATGCATTTGTAATTACTGTTTAAATAAGTTCTCTTGGTTCTTGATTGGATATTTAACTTCAAACATTGTTGCATGGTAACAGTTTCTAAGCCTGACAATGCATACTAGAAATGTGAAGTGAAAAGTTTTATGGCAAAGACAAAGTTAAAAAGCAGATTATCTTTCAATAAACGGTTTTACATGTGAAATATGGTGTAACCCTTTGCTCTTCCTAGTATGCAGAGTTTCAACTTTAACGCAATTATCATGTGGTATACGTCGGTAAAGAAACTGGAATTTTTCTCAAGGTTAGCGTCTATGTTATTTTTCTCCGAGCCAGCCGGCGCACGTGGCTGCCTGCAGTGCGAGTCATTGTCTGTCTCTTTGTTGGCGCGCGTCGTTATTGGGATTAGGAGACCTAACTTCTACAAATTCACCTTGTCGAGAGTGCCCTACTCTGTTTGAATCTCGCCAGTTCTGATGCAATTCAAGTCTGTCGTTACGATTATATCGTCTGTCGTCATGTCGGTAGATTCCGTAGTTTCTTCCTTGTCCATCACGTGGTGGAGAACTTCTCCCTGAATCGTAACTGCGCGCTGTACTGTTGCGTCTGAAATTATTCTGTCTCCCTTGATAATAGTAGTTCTGGTTACCATATTGTCTGTTTCTATGATTGTCTCTGTCATATTCATTACTACGGAAATGCGATCTTTCCCTGTAATTATTACTACTCTGCCAGCGGTTGTCATACGGGTGGTGTCTGTTTTGGTCACGATTTACGTTATAAGAATAGCCTTGTCTCGTATTATTTCTGTCATCGCGGAATTGCGACGGATGTGACCTGTAATTGTTGTGTTCCTGTTTTCGCGTTTCGCGATTGTCAGTGTCAATTTCCAGTTCTTGTAACAGTCCCTGAAAAGCTTCAATGTCGTCTTTGCAACGTCCTGCTAAAATAATATGTCGTAAATGTTCAGGCAATTTGATTAAGCAAATGCGGATTAGTTCTGAGGGGCTGTATGGGTTTGAAAGATACTGATTCTTGTGCAACATGTCTTCAAAATATTTCACAAGACTGGAAAATTCAGATTGTTCGAAATGTTTCATCATTATGATGCTATGTTTTATTCGGTCTTGTGTAGCTTGAGACCGATACGCTGAGAGGAAGGCATGATAAAATTCTCCTTCACTGTGACAATCGTGAATGACCGACCGCATTCTTACAGCTGGTTCATTCTCTAAGTAGCCACACACAAATTCTAATCTGTGCTGCAATGACCAGTTGAGAGGAAAACAATGAGAGAATTGATGAAGCCATGCTTGGGGATGAATGTCGTTGCCGGAATTCTTATATGTTTTGAATTTACGTGTAGTAATAAACAGCTTATAGTGAAATTCATCATGTCGGCGAGTCGCATGGCGGTCATTGTTACGTCGTTTCGGCGGTTCCATTTCAAAATTCGGTGCACCTTGCCAATTTCTTTCATAATTTCCGAAATGTCCTGTGTTATTATTTTGTGGTTGTTCCGTATTTCTATGTCCCTCTTCCCGTACTGGAGCGCGAGTGTCCTCTGAAATATGTAATTCTTGTATTACTTGTGCCAACTGATCTTGTACTTCCCGGATTTCTCTTTTGTACTGTGTATTGATTTCTGCCCAACATTACAATGGCGGACAATAATGCAAACTAGCCACAGACTGCACACAGCACATACAGAGCGCTACGTGGCATTACCAATATAAAAACTTAAACAGCCTACTTACAGCATCTTATCCGCATGGCTGGAACGGATTGTGCAGCCACGTCTCGATTCCTGAGTCAGCAGATGGGGACGTTCGCAAGACAACAACCATCTGCACGAACAGTTCGATGACGTTAGCAGCAGCATGGACTATCAGCTCAGAGACCATGGCTGTGGTTACCCTTGACGCTGCATCACAGACAGGAGCGCCTGCGATGGTGTACTCGACGACGAACCTGGGTGCACGAATGGCAAAACGTCACTTTTTCGGATGAATACAGGTTCTGTATACAGCATCATGATGGTCGCATCCGTGTTTGGCGACATCGCGGTGAAAGCACACTGTAAGCATGTATTCGTCATCGCCATACTGGCGTGTCACCCGGCGTGATGGTATGGGGCGCCATTGGTTTCACGTCTCGGTCACCTATTGTTCGCAATGACGACACTTTGAACAGTGGACGTTACGTTTCAGATGTGTTACGACCGGTGGCTCTACCCTTCATTTGATCCTTGCGAAACCCTACATTTCAGCTGGATAATGCACGACCGCATGTTGCAGGTCCTGTACGGGCCTTTCTGGATACAGAAAATGTTCGACTGCTGCCCTGGCCAGCACATTCACCAGATCTCTCACCATTTGGAAACGTCTGGCCAATGGTGACCGAGCAACTGGCTCGTCGCAATACGCCAGTGACTACTCTTGATGAACTGTGGTATCGTGTTGAAGCTGCATGGGCAGCTGTACCTGTACACTCCATCTAAGCTCTGTTTCACTCAATACCCAGGCGTATCGAGGCCGTTATTACGGCCAGAGGTGGTTGTTCTGGGTACTGATTTCTCAGGATCTATGCACCCAAATTGCGTGAAAATGTAATCAGATGTCAGTTCTAGTATAATATATTTGTCCAATGAATACCCGTTTATCATCTGCATTTATTCTTGGTGTAGCAACTTTAATAGCCAGTTGTGTTTGTCCCTACCTTACACCTCGCTGTTGCAAGCGGATGTTACTCCACGCCACAGACACAATTCTGAATAGAGCGAACAGCGAAAAAGAACAAGGAAAAAAATTGCACAAGTGAGGTTTAAACACTGATCGCCCGCTTAGCAGTCCCACATCGTGACCGCTTTCAGGCTGCTCTATATTGCACTTCTTGTGCTTGGACCGTTGGCTGTTTCTATTATGCTTTTTTTTTCAGTACACCTTCTTCCTGTTTTCATACTTGGTCTGTGAGCAGTTTTTGCCGGGCTGACGACTGGGCCCTCTTACCACTAAATCTGAGGCTAGTGCGATGGGAAGTTTCCCTTGTGAGAAGCGCTCCTCTGTGCCGCTTCCGCTGGCGAAACTTGGTTTAAACGGGCACTTTCACACATGCCTTCCGTGGCGCTTGGTGGCAGACTGGTCACGGATGGCGCGCACTGACCGGCCGAGCAGTGCGTCGGCGCGTATCAAGGGCCGTCGCGTGAAGTCAGCGTGGCAGTAGCGGCATCATCAAAGCCGATCGCGGCAGGATGAAAGCTGCGAACAGCGACAGCAGCAACTGTTCTCAGTGGCGGCTTGCCTCGCCATCTCTGTGATTATGATCGTTGCCGACCTACTTACAACCCTCGTAGTTTTCACCCTCACTGTAATTCGGAAATTTTTAATGTTGTTGGGAGATACATTTCAGAGTCCGCGTCCGTTATTGAGGATGTCCGCTATTCGGAAGAGCTTTACCAGAAGGGCTATTGGCAGGGGAATTTTAAAATATCCGCTATTGACAGGCATTCGCTATTGGCAAGTGTCCATTAATGAAAGTTTTATTGTACACTTAAGCCAAATATGTCCTCTCAATTTGCGCTGTTCAGTTGGAGCTGGTGCTACCGCTTTTTAATTCTAGTCATTTAAAATGAGACCGTATTTCTACTTCCGATTAGTTCCGTGTAAGTTGTTTTTATATTTTTTCAAATGAACAGTTGGATGAGAGAGAGTCTACAGTGTTTAACAGCGAGCGGACGAGCACTGACTTTATGTTCCCTTCACGTCACAGTGACATCTACACACTGTTCCAAAAGCTTGTATCTACCCTTCCAGTGCTCGCATTTGAAATTAGTGTCAACACGGTGCACAGACACACGTGGAAAATCGGTAAATGTTTATTTTTCACTGAATGTGCCAATTCTCTGCTCTGCATAGAAATTAGTAATTAATCTGACAACCGCAAGTAACGCGCATGAGCAGTTTGTACGTAAAACAGCACACACTGCTCTGCAGTGTTGCACAGCGAACTGATAAAAATACAGGCAGTTCATTCTTACAAATGTTATAGAACACGTTTGTGTATTCCATCGTCCGTGATAGGTTGGTTCTAGATGTGGATATCTGCAGCGACAATGAATCTGCATATTGCGTTAGAAACTATGCGATACTGCATTGCTAACAAAGCAATCACGCTCGCTGACAATGATTGATCAAACGTCACAAGTTCCTGAACCAGGACTGTAATACTGCCATGTAGTATGGCTAAGAAAAGGTGATCTACGTCCTCTTCTTCTCTACAAGAGCGCAAAGACTTCTCTATCTGGAGTTTGTGGAGATGTCCACGAAAACGTCCTTTATTAAATTTGAGTCTGGCTACTAGAGAGGCGAAGTGCTTAGACATTGAATGTAAATGGGATTTCGTGAAAAATGGGACCACCGCGTAAATAAATGCGTATTTCTCGCCTTTTTGTGTTATTGTTTCCTCCCATTTCAGTTGCCAGTCTTCCGTCATCTATGTGTGTAGTACATATCGGTGATCCATAGCTATCCAGGTGGTATACTCTGTCACAGCAGATCCTTTGGCTAGGGGATCGACAGTTTCGTTACCAGTTTTCCCACAGTGTGATTTCGCACAAGCAAAATTAACGAGTTGACCATCTTCGTTTCATCGATTCCAACACTTCCATAATACTGTGTAATGCGGTTTTCAGTGATTTAAGTGCTAAAATTTTTAAGTACCTTTAGAGCAGAGTGGCAGATTGGGGCAGAGATGCTGTCATCCTCGAGCGGAAATGTGCTTCTCGTGTAGAGGAAGCTGATTCTTATTGTGCTTTTATAGCAGTTGTAGCGCCCTTCAGGGGAAGGCCACTTCAACCCACCAAGAGCAGTGCCTGCTCTTTATAGACGAGTTATACAAGCTCTGGGATTTTCACCTGCCACCTTGTCAAGGACATCTCGTGAGTGACTCTATTGGAGGAAAACCGCCTGGCGCTCCACGGACAACAACGTAATGGCGACAGGGATCGGCGTCAAAAACCGCGAATTGTGAAGGCTAGTAGACGGTCTGCAGTTGAGCATATCATTCCCCGATTCAGTGTTGGATGACAATAAACGTTAGACAGCTGCACCACCCAGAACTCTTCGTTACAAAATACGGAAGTCATGGCAGCACAGGTGTATCTTTGCTCATCATATTTCAGGGGGAACAGTGATTAGCATGGGAACAGACCGCAGTACTGAACACTGGAATTCTGAAAGGAGGTCCCCTGAACACATGAGTCGTGGTACAAGTTCCTACACTCCGATTGCAGGGTACAGCTACGTCGTATCCGACACGAGGCGTAGTATCCAACTTGTCAACAGAGAATCGTTCAGGCTACTGCTGGATCTAATTTAGTATGTATGGGGGAGAGGGGTGAAAGGGTTTGCATGAAATGAAATAAGTGATCTGTCTGTTCGCCTGCAGTATACTGCAGGAGACCTGTAAATCAAACACCGCTTAAGGGCTGGATGTTCGCGTTTGGACCAAATCGTGACCAGCGTGCTTTACCTGCGACTGTTGTTGAACGGTCACGCATCAGTGTGCCTCCCTAACGCCCTAGGTGTATCGCGAATTCCAAGACACGGTGCATAGCCGCTTTCAAACGAGCGTAAGGGGATGCTACTCGCCAATAAGTAAATGTCTATATTGGATCGCTTATGAGTATATGTATATTGTGAAGCCCCTAAAATAGACGAGGAAACGAAATGAAACTTTACAGCCTGAGATGGTATGTGATGTTATTTCAGCGGTTACAAAAACAAATCAAAGATCTTGGCACTGTGAACTCATTTATCATTCTGACGTTGACCACATTTCGTCTGGATACGCGTATTGATGCGATTCGGAAAGGAGTCATAAAGCTGGTGCATCCTCTCCTGAGGCAAGGTGGCTCATATCTGTTATAACTGGTTCTTGATGGCTTTGACATTAGCAATGGAACGGAGATGATATCCAAGATGGTTTCACACATGTTCTACTGGGGACAGATTTGGGAATCTTACTGGCCATGGGAGTATCTCAGTCCCACGCAGAAAGTTCGTAGAGACACGTCCATGGCGCTGTTGAAAAATGACACCACGAACTGTAGCATCAGAAGTAACACCCTGAGGACGCAGGATGTCTGTGACATACCATTGTGCCATCAGAGTTCCCTCAATCACAACCAGCCGTGACTGAAGTCGCACTCGATGTCTTTCCAAAACAATGGAAAAACCGTACCTCTGACCATTTCGTCGCCGCATTCGTTGACTATGGTCATCCATAGTACATCTACATCTACATCTATACTCCGCGAGCCACCTTACGGTGTATGGCGGAGGGTACTTATTGTACCACTATCTGATCCCCCCTTCCCTGTTCCATTCACGAATTGTGCGTGGGAAGAACGACTGCTTGTAAGTCTCCGTATTTGCTCTAATTTCTCGGATCTTTTCGTTGTGATCATTACGCGAGATATATGTGGGCGGTAGTAATATGTTGCCCATCTCTTCCCGGAATGTGCTCTCTCGTAATTTCGATAATAAACCTCTCCGTATTGCGTAACGCCTTTCTTGAAGTGTCCGCCACTGGAGCTTGTTCAGCATCTCCGTAACGCTCTCGCGCTGACTAAATGTCCCCATGACGAATCGCGCTGCTTTTCGCTGGATCATGTCTATCTCTTCTATTAATCCAACCTGGTAAGGGTCCCATACTGATGAGCAATACTCAAGAATCGGACGAACAAGCGTTTTGTAAGCTACTTCTATCGTCGATGAGTCACATTTTCTTAGAATTCTTCCTATGAATCTCAACCTGGCGCCTGCTTTTCCCACTATTTGTTTTATGTGATCATTCCACTTCAGATCGCTCCGGATAGTAACTCCTAAGTATTTTACGGTCGTTACCGCTTCCAATGATTTACCACCTATGGCATAATCGTACTGGAATGGATTTCTGCCCCTATGTATGCGCATTATATTACATTTATCTACGTTTAGGGAAAGCTGCCAGCTGTCGCACCATGCATTAATCCTCTGCAGGTCTTCCTGGAGTACGTACGAGTCTTCTGATGTTGCTACTTTCTTGTAGACAACCGTGTCATCTGCAAATAGCCTCACGGAGCTACCGATGTTGTCAACTAAGTCATTTATGTATATTGTAAACAATAAAGGTCCTATCACGCTTCCTTGCGGTACTCCCGAAATTACCTCTACATCTGCAGATTTTGAACCGTTAAGAATGACATGTTGTGTTCTTTCTTCTAGGAAATCCTGAATCCAATCACAAACCTGGTCCGATATTCCGTATGCTCGTATTTTTTTCACTAAACGTAAGTGCGGAACCGTATCAAATGCCTTCCTGAAGTCCAGGAATACGGCATCAATCTGCTCGCCAGTGTCTACGGCACTGTGAATTTCTTGGGCAAATAGGGCGAGCTGAGTTTCACATGATCTCTGTTTGCGGAATCCATGTTGGTTATGATGAAGGAGATTTGTATTATCTAAGAACGTCATAATACGAGAACACAAAACATGTTCCATTATTCTACAACAGATTGACGTAAGCGAAATAGGCCTATAATTATTCGCATCTGATTTATGACCCTTCTTGAAAATGGGAACGACCTGCGCTTTCTTCCAGTCGCTAGATACTTTACGTTCTTCCAGCGATCTACGATAAATTGCTGATAGAAAGGGGGCAAGTTCTTTAGCATAATCACTGTAGAATCTTAAGGGTATCTCGTCTGGTCCGGATGCTTTTCCGCTACTAAGTGATAGCAGTTGTTTTTCAATTCCGATATCGTTTATTTCAATATTTTCCATTTTGGCGTCCGTGCGACGGCTGAAGTCAGGGACCGTGTTACGATTTTCCGCAGTGAAACAGTTTCGGAACACTGAATTCAGTATTTCTGCCTTTCTTCGGTCGTCCTCTGTTTCGGTGCCATCGTGGTCAACGAGTGACTGAATAGGGGATTTAGATCCGCTTACCGATTTTACATATGACCAAAACTTTTTAGGGTTCTTGTTTAGATTGTTTGCCAATGTTTTATGTTCGAATTCGTTGAATGCTTCTCTCATTGCTCTCTTTACGCTCTTTTTCGCTTCGTTCAGCTTTTCCTTATCAGCTATGATTCGACTACTCTTAAACCTATGATGAAGCTTTCTTTGTTTCCGTAGTACCTTTCGTACATGATTGTTATACCACGGTGGATCTTTCCCCTCGCTTTGGACCTTAGTCGGTACGAACTTATCTAAGGCGTACTGGACAGAAAACGAACTGAACACAATGTGACGTCATTCAAGCAGGCCATGCTTCCCGGAAATGGAACCACTCCAAACGCAGGCCAGTGTGGCTGCTGCTGATCTCCAACCAATGGTGCGGGATAACACACAGTGTTGCAGGAAGTCCATTACTTATACTCGGATAGCGGGTGCAGATGTGATGGATTATGGATTTCTTGATGCACAGTGCGACCATTCTCCCTTGTCTCTGTCAGAAGTGGTCGACTGGGATCTTGATGACTGGTATGCCTGGCTTCATATTTCCAAGACGTGAACGTCGGGACAGTGTCTCATCTAAAGTACCGCAAATCTGGATATTGCACGAATAGACCAGTTGGCCAAACGAAGACCCATAATAAGGCCCCTTACAAACTCTCTCAGCTGCTGGAAACACTGTCTCAAATGGGAATGTCTCATCTCTGGGCCAATCACAGTGATCACTCAACATCTGACGTTGTTTATCCTCCTTATATAGTCCCCAGGCCTGGAGACAGCACCAAACATGAACAGCACTAATTCACTCTGGTGGTCGTTCGGCCAGTCACAGAGAATTGTGCCGGCCGCGGTGGTCTCGCGGTTCTAGGCGCGCAGTCCGGAACCGCGCGACTGCTACGGTCGCAGGTTCGAATCCTGCCTCGGGCATGGATGTGTGTGATGTCCTTAGGTTAGTTAGGTTTAAGTAGTTCTAAGTTCTAGGGGACTGATGACCACAGCTGTTAAGTCCCATAGTGCTCAGAGCCATTTGAGCCATTTTGAACAGAGAATTGCAACTCTGATCATTTACATAACCACCGATGGTGCATACGTATATGAAGTTGCATTGTCATAGGACCATGACTTGTTGACACTTCACTTTCTTTGTGAGCCACTGTATGTTAGGTGTAACAAAAATTCAAATTAGATACGATTTTCTGCAGTTCCTTTGTTGGTGGGATCATTGTTGCTAATTATACAGACAAACAGATTCGTCAGATTACACAAGGCATCTACATCATGCATTGCAAGCCAGCTAATGGTAAGTGGCGGAGAGTACTTCTTGTACCACCAATTGATGCTCCATCCTGAGCTGTGTTACTGCTCAAGTCACGTGCTAGAGAAACCAAGATTGTAATTTAACCACAGCTACTCAGAGGAGATCGGAAGCTAGGGATCTTTGCTGATGGACAAACTTGTGGTTGCTACATAATATTAATTTCAACTAAAGAACAAATTTCGTTATTACAGAATTACAGAATCAGAATAACAATATAAAAATTTAATTCGGACCTTTGCCCTCTTAAGAATATATACAACTGACTTTAACCGTCTGCCCACCTTTTTTTTTTTTTTTTAAAAAAAAAAAAGGTACAAAAATGGTATTACCAAAGATCAAGTCTTTAAATTTTGGAAGCTTGTACTTCACCAAACTTAGAAAAACTAAGTGATTAGATCATGAGTTAATATAACAAACAGTATTTTAAAGATAATAACTAGATCTGATTGCAAAAGGATCACAGACAGTCACCACCATAAGCACACTATCAAGTTCATTGCTTACGTAACCAAAATTTACATAACAGTAATGATTCAGCTTGAGTTACTTATGAAACGATCTCGCCCGTCCCGGCGGACAGGCCGGATATTTAACAAAAGGATGGAAGCGTGGCTTGTACACGGTGGTTCGCGGAACAAACGAGTAGAAAGCAACCGCCAAGCAATTTCGAAGATGATCAGGCTGCAGCAAGAGAGGGCAGAAAACACGCCGAACACACGCACGATCTCAGCATGTCCGCTAAGGCGACAAACCCCATCTGCCCCACATACCAGACCATTTCTGCAACAGCAAATAATTCACGCGGCAGACAAATTCGTGATTCACCTTTTCCAAGACCATGCAAGGGTTACTAACTACGTGACTATCTGTAGCATAACTGAAAACCAAACTGAGACATATACCGAATAAAAGAACAATTAAAATTACACTGACCTAACGAAAGCTCTGCCCTTCATAATAAAAGAAAGTCTAAAACCAAAATTGGGCGAAGAGCACACTAATTAAAACACTACATCAAATTACCACTGCAAAGAACCTTTAAAACAAGCAGTAAAACTCTATTCCCTTTTGCATTTGCCGAAATAAATAGACTCCGCTCCGCGGAAACAACATTTCGAAGCCTTAGACTTCGTAGGCTCCGTATAAAACTGTCTTATTCAAAATCATCCTTAACTGATCTCCGGTAGATACAACATGCCACCATAAGTTTCACAAATCTTCACAGGTTAACAGCAGAATATGAATCATACGTAACTTCATGCTTCGAGTTACTCGAAGAGAAGATGCCCAGCATGAGATGACGGACCCGCCACCGTTTCGCACGGAAACGCGTCGACTAATCAGCACCGTACACCCGGCGCGCGGCAAAACGGCGAGGTTGGCGAGGCTCAGGCACAGCGGATCGAGACGAGGGCTTGCCTTCAAAACATGTTGCCTCGTTTAACGCCGACCGGAGAGAGACCCTGGCCACACCCCAAGCCGGAAAACCAACGGCGGAACAGAGATACAAGACCAGACGAGTGTCGATATCAGCGATGCAAGTGGAGCATAACTAACGCCAGTCACCACAGCTCACATTCTCTGTTCCATTCGCGAATGGCGCGTGGGAAGAATGACAGCCGATAACCACCCGTTTTAGATCTAATTTTTCGAATTTTCAGGTGGTAGTTACTTCGCGAGATGTATGTGGAAGGAAGTAATATATTATCCTACTCTTGCCGCTTCAGACAAATGCCGGGATGGTTCCCTGGAAGAGAACCGTTTATTTTCCTTCCCCATGCTTCACTCATCCGATGGGACCGGTGACCTCGGTGTTTGCTTCCCTCCCCCGAATCAACCAACTCTTCCAGGAAAGTTCTCTCTCGAAATTTCAATAGTAAATCTCTTCACTAACAACGCCTCCCTTGTGAAGTCTGTACTGGAGTTTGTTGAGTATCTCTGTGACGTTCTCGTGCTGACTAAACGAACCCGTGATAAAACGAACCACTCTTCGTTGGATCTTCTCTATCTCTTATATCAGTCCTACCTGGTAAATATCGGAGACTGATGAACAATCTGTCGAACAAGCGCCTTGTAAGCCACTTCCTTCGTGGATGAGTTGCATTTCCTTAAGATCCTTCCTATGAATCTCAGTCTGGTACCTGCTTTTAGTACTATATGTTTTATGTGGTCATTCCACTTCAGGTCGCTCTAGACAGTTACTCCTAAATACTTTACGGTAGATACTTTTTCCAGCAACTTGTCATCAATAGTGCAGTTGTACACTAGTGGATTTATTTTCCTATGTTTGCGGAATACGTTACATTTACTTACGTTCAGGGTCAACTGTCAGAGCCTGCTCCAGTCGTAATTGCTCTGCACGTCATTCTGCAAATCCTTACCCTTTCGTGGTGTGACTACTTTCTTAAAGACAATTGCACCCTCTGCGAATTGTCTTAAAGAGATTCCAACGCTTTCTATTAGATCATTTACATACATTGTAGGTCGCAGGTTCGAATCATGCCTCGGGCATGGATGCGTGTGATGTCCTTAGATTAGTTAGGTTTAAGTAGTTATAACTTCTAGAGGACTGATGACCTCAGCAGTTAAGTACCATAGTGCTCAGAGCCATTTGAACCATACATTGTAAACAGTGCCGGTCCTATCATACTTTTTTGGGGTACTCCTGAAATTACCATTACATCTGTCGATTTTGTTCCGTTAAGAGCGATGGGTTGCTTTCTTTCTGCAAGGACGTCTTGAATCCAATCGCAAATCTGCTCCGTATTTGTTTCACTGAACGACAGAGCGGGACGGTATCAAGTGCCTTCCTGAAGTCTAGGAACACGGCATCAACCTGAGAGCCATTGTCTAATGCGTTGCGGATCTCGTGGAGGAATAGGGCGAGCTGAGTTTCACCAGATATCTGTTTGTCAGTTTTATGCAGGAGGTTTTCGTCCTCCAAAAACGCCGACATCTACTTGATGGAAGTTAGAACCTTTGGGAAAATTTTAATTTAAGTATCGAAAGTAAAAGTTAATCTTGCCGAGAGCTGTTGTCAGTTCATGTGGCTACCGGTAAGGTTCTGTCTCGTACAGCTAGCTTTGTCGCTTGTTCGTTCATTACCGATGTGCGTCGAATCGAAACGGCGATGACTCAGCAACGCGTTCTCCGTTTCAGCAAGTGTGCGGCGTGATTTTCGTCGAGAGTACGGCGCTTTACTTTCTACAACACAGAGCATTCGAAGATGGCGCTAGCAGCTTCAGGACACTGGGTGTTCACGTAAGGGGAAAGCGACAGGTTGCAGCACCATCTGCTACTCCAAGACGTAGAGCACATGCGGCAGGCGTCTCCAAAAGACTACTCGTTGTGCCGGCAGAGTTAACCATTCCTCGTTTGTCTGTGAGGAATACCTGCGGTGACATTTCTATTTTAAACTATACAGGATTCAGCTCAAAAATTGTTCAAATGGCTCTGAGCACTATGGGACTTAACATCTGAGGTCATCAGTCTCCTAGAACTTAGAACTACTTAAACCTAACTAACCTAAGGACATCACACACATCCATGCCCGAGGCAGGATTCGAACCTGCGACCGTAGCGGTAGCCCGGTTCCAGACTGAAGCGCCTAGAACCGCTCGGCCACACCGGCCGGCAGGGTTCAGCTACCGCAAATAAGAAAGAAAGAATATGCGGTACTTTGTGAATTCATAATGCGCATGGAGATGAAAGATAACAGTTTCCTATCAAATTTAGTATTCAGCAAAGGGTATACGTTGTATTTATTGGAATGTTACTATTAATTCAGCCCAAACACTCCCACGAACAGAAAACTTAAGTCCTGCTATAGTTCAATTAAATGTTTCAGAACTGCACCTCAGGACTGTCACCTTGAACACTTGCCTGACAGGATGGCACTAGAACAGAAATGTGGAAATACAATAAATAACGAGTGACATTTATTAAGAGTTATGATACAGTAAAGTAGCTAACAATATAAAGAAATGACAGACTGCTGCTCACCATAAAGATGACATGTTAAGTTGCAGACAGGCACAACGAAAAGACACACATTAGCTTTCGACCAACACCTTCACACACATTCATTCACACAAGCAAGCACAACTCACGCACATATGACCACCATCTGCGGCAGCTTGAACTGGAATATGTGTTTCCTTTTCTGTAAAAGGCTTTGGCCGGAAGTTCATCTGCAAGTGTCTTTTCATGCCGAGATGGCCACGGAACAGGACCAATGCGAACATATATTGTTGCCTAATAACTCCGTAACCAGCACCGGAGAACACGAGCCACTTTAAGAAAAATTTTCAGAAATATCTTTGAGCAACCTCCGAGATTTTGAGGGTGAAGTTCGGGTTAACCCTGCATATTTTCAAACACAGTGCATATCTCGAAACAACTATCGACAGATGGTAAAAATAAATATGATTGTAATACAGCGATACGACTTAGTAGGCCGGGAATCCCTCATCTCCATACTAAAAGAATTAGACCTAGACGACAAGACCAAAACCTTAATCAAACAGACCCTTACCAGCACATACGCCAAAGTCAAATTCATCGGAGATCACTTCGACCCTTCCGAGGTAAAAGCTCTACTAGCCGAGAACAAGAAAGAAATTAAGGAACAGACTCTCGAACTACAAAAACAAGCCGAAAAAATAGATCCCAAAATCTCCTTCTAAAAGACCAAGACAATGACTAGAAGAAGTAAAGTTGATCTGGCCTTCCACCTCACCAGAAACACGTATAACAAAAAGTCCTTCTCAGGGAAGGCAAAAATGAGGCATTAAAACACAGTAGTCAAACTGGAAGCCCTGTGTGCAGCCGAAATACTGTCCATCACCCACCATGGCCCAGCCGAAAGGCTGTAGATCAAGTAAAGGCAGATATTAAGAAAAATCCTTGGACCCAAACTAAACAACAACAAACCACATCAGAAATGAAACCTTTTACCAAATTACCGAAAAACTCTCAGACTCAATTACGAAAAGAAGAACTGATTTTTATGGAAACATCCTCAGAATGAACCCAAACAGATTAAAAAACAAAAAAAACTGTTTTGACTGCATCCGGAACAAAAAGACCAGCCAAATTAGTTTAAGTCAGGTATGGGCAATTGTTTAGCTCGGGGGTCGCTTTGTGGAAGTGGAGTTTGTAGGAGGGCCGCAACTTTTAAAATGTTTGCATTCATCACTTAACTTTGTATTTTAGAAATTTTGACTCTTCATTGTACATACGGCATTCACCATTGATTTTACATTTTTTCGAAGGTTCGTGGTTTCACTAAAGTTTGACATTTACATTCTTACTGTTGCACAGGTAACATGGGAGTAAGCCAGATCAACCCGAAAAGCACTGCACGTCGTACTGTACGTGCAATTCATGTGGATACTCTTCACATTCTTCGCGGTGGCTGATGGGAGTGAACGTAAACTGGCAATTCATTTAGGTCGCCCCCATCAGCCGCCGCGCTGGGTCAACTTGGTTCACGTGAATGGTATCTACACTGCGCATGCGTATTGACGTGGCTGACCAAGTGAAGATACTCGGTCGAACAAGGGGAGGGGATCTCGACTCAAGGCGGATTTTTCCGACTGTGTTGGCGAGCCACACAGAAATCCTTAGAGGGCCGCATGTGGCCCACTGGCCGCCATTTGCCCACCCCTAGTTTAAGGGAACAGAGAAGGGGTTAAGAGACCTCCAAATCACGGAAAACATGGTCGTTGATAAAAGGGACAAGAAAGAGAGGACACAAGTCAGAATGAAAACGGAAAGAACGATCCAAATTTCTGAGGAAGAAAGAAGAAAGACTGGGCTAATAGCAAGGCACAGAAAATTAAAAGTTGACTGATTTAACGTACCGCCAAAGTCGGCTCAAGCGAAAGAACAACAAAAGCGTTGTTTTGATCATAAAAGTGTCAATGAAATCCGTGTCGGAAATGTGAGGTATGGATATAATATTAGAGGGATGGATCATCTGCAGTACACGCTGATTTTGCTAAATGGAAACAAACTGCAGGACACGGCAACTGAGAGAATAAGGAGAAAAAAAGGGTCATATAGACATACTGCGGGAAATGCATTTCAATGGAGGTATACCTAATTGAAACTAGAGATGAAAGATCGGTGAAGTACAGGTTTTAGCTGATGATAACACACATGAGAACACACCAGGTACGTGAGAATAATCTCTTTTTCTACGGCTTTAGGTCCACAGTCAAGAGTGCAGTGAACTGGATCACCATCCTGTAGCATCCACATTCCTCGACGTTCCACCAATGGTAAGTCTTCCAGCAGAAGAGGCAGGGTCACCTGCAGGAAGTGCGGTCGTGCCTCACCTGTAAGGCGCTGTGGAACGGTGACTGGTATCACGAGGCGGTCGCCAACAATAAAGGCTGAAGCAGTGCTGATGTTTCGCTGCCATCATACCATGGGGATTCTTCGTGTTGTGAAGGCTGACGAAATGCCGTACGTAATCGTAGCTTCATCCGTGAATCGGGTGACATAAATTCCAGCACAGCGGTGGCATGTAGAACGGATCAGCGGTATAAGAGACGCCGCGGAGGCAAGTCCGTAGATAATTGGGCCTGCAGTTGTTATAAATGGTATGGGTGGTGGCAGTTGTGAAGAACGTTCTACACGGTTGTCCTGCTTACCCTATGCTGGCGGGCCACCTGTCTGGTGCTGATACCGAGGTCATTGTCAAAGGTCTTTTATCTCCACCTTCAAGTGTGTGAACCTCCCTTGGATCCCATTTCCGGACGTACCTACACTACTGGCCATTAAAATTGCTACACCAAGAAGAAATGAGGATGATAAACAGGTATTCATTGGGCAAATATATTATACTAGAACTGACATGTGATTACATTTTCAAGCAATTTGGGTGCATAGATCCTGAGAAATCAGTACCCAGAACAACAACCTCTGGCCGTAATAACAGCCTTGATACGCCTGACATTGAGTCAAACAGAGCTTGGATGGCGTGTACAGGTGCAGCTGCCCATGCAGCTTCACCACGATACCATAGTTCGTCAAGAGTAGTGACTGGCGTATTGTGACGAACCAGTTGCTCGGCCACCATTGACCAGCAGAAAATGGTATAACAGGTGTAGGATTCGTTATGAATAGGAAGGTAGGGCACAGGGTGTGTTACTGTGAACAGTCCAGTGACCGGGTTGTTTTAATCAGAATCGCAGCAGACCAACACCGACAACGATAGTTCAGGTATACATGCCGACGTCGCAAGCTGAAGATGAGCAGATAGAGAAAGTGTACGAGGATATTGAAAGGGTAACGCACTATGTAAAGGGGGACGAAAATCTAATAGTCATGGGCGACTGGAATGCAGTTGTAGGGGAAGGAGTAGAAGAAAAGGTTACAGGAGAATATGGGTTTGGGACAAGGAATGAAAGAGGAGAAAGACTAATTGAGTTCTGTAACAAGTTTCAGCTAGTAATAGCGAATACCCTGTTCAAGAATCACAAGAGGAGGAGGTATACTAGGAAAAGGCCGGGAGATACGGGAAGATTTCAATTAGATTACATCATGGTCAGACAGAGATTCCGAAATCAGATACTGGACTGTAAGGCGTACCCAGGAGCAGATATAGACTTAGATCACAATATAGTAGTGATGAAGAGTAGGCTGAAGTTCAAGACATTAGTCAGGAAGAATCAATACGCAAAGAAGTGGGATACGGAAGTACTAAGGAATGACGAGATACGTTGCTATAGATACAGCAATAAGGAATAGCGCAGTAGGCAGTACAGTTGAAGAGGAATGGACATCTCTAAAAAGGGCCATCACAGAAGCTGAGAAGGAAAACATAGGTACAAAGAAGGTAGCTGCGAAGAAACCATGGGTAACAGAAGAAATACTTCAGTTGATTGATGAAAGGAGGAAGTACAAACATGTTCCGGGAAAATTAGGAATACAGAAATACAAGTCGCTGAGGAATGAATTAAATAGGAAGTGCAGGGAAGCTAAGACGAAATGGCTGCAGGAAAAATGTGAAGACATCGAAAAAGATATGATTGTCGGAAGGACAGACTCAGCAAACAGGAAAGTCAAAACAACTTTTGGTGACATTAAAAGCAACGGTGGTAACAGTAAGAGTGCAACGGGAATTCCACTGTTAAATGAAGAGGAGAGAGCAGATAGGTGGAAAGAATACATTGAAAGCATCTATGAGGGTGAAGATTTGTCTGATGTGATAGAAGAAGAAACAGGAGTCGATTTAGAAGAGATAGGGGATCTAGTATTAGTATCGGAATTTAAAAGAGCTTTGGAGGACTTACGGTCAAATAAGGCAGAAGGGATAGATAACATTCCATCAGAATTTCTAAAATCATTGGGGGAAGTGGCAACAAAACGACTATTCACGTTGGTGTGTAGAATATATGAGTCTGGCGACATACCATCTCTCTTTCGGAAAAGCATCATCCACACAATTCCGAAGACGGCAAGAGCTGACAAGTGCGAGAATTATCGCACAATCAGCTTAACAGCTCATGCATCGAAGCCGCTTACAAGAATAATATACAGAAGAATGGAAAAGAAAATTGAGAATGCGCTAGGTGACGATCAGTTTGGCTTTAGGAATAGTTGTAAGTTGGCTGTTTATGTTTTCTTATTGGCAACGTTACGTAGCAGTCTGTGGCTGCTTTGCATTGTTGTAATACTCGCCATTGTAGTGTTAGGCAGCTGGATGTGAACAGCGCCTAGCGTTGCGCAGTTGGAGGTGAGCCGCCGGCAGTGGTGGATGTGGGGAGAGAGATGGCGGAGTTTTGTAATTTGTCATGAACTGCTAGATATATGATGATATTAAGGTAAATACATTGTTTGTTCTCTATTAATATCTTTCATTTGCTAACTATCCCCATCAGTAGTTAGTGCCTTCCGTAGTTTGCATCTTTTATTTAGCTGGCAGTAGTGGCGCTCGCTGTATTGCAGTAGTTCGAGTAATGAAGATTTTTGTGAGGTAAGTGATTTCTGAAAGGTATAGTTTAATGTTAGTCAGGGCCATTCTGTTGTAGGGATTTTTGAAAGTCAGATTGCGTTGCGCTAAAAATATTGTATATCAGTTTAAGCACATTCTTGTATAATTGTTCAAAGGGGACGTTTCATATCAGGATAAGCACAGTCTGTAGAATTTTTCTAAGGGGACGTTTCATAGTAAAGGGACGAGAGAGGCAATTCTGACGTTACGGCTAATAATGGAAGCAAGGCTAAAGAAAAATCAAGACACTTTCATAGGACTTGTCGACGTGGAAAAAGCGTTCGACAATATAAAATGGTGCAAGCTGTTCGAGATTCTGAAAAAAGTAGGGGTAAGCTATAGGGAGAGACGGGTCATATACAATATGTACAACAACCAAGAGGGAATAATAAGAGTGGACGATCAAGAACGAAGTGCTCATATTAAGAAGGCTGTAAGACAAGGCTGTAGCCTTTCGCCCCTACTCTTCAATCTGTACATCGAGGAAGCAATGATGGAAATAAAAGAAAGGTTCAGGAGTGGAATTAAAATACAAGGTGAAAGGATATCAATGATTCGATTCGCTGATCCTGAGTGAAAGTGAAGAAGAATTAAATAATCTGCTGACGGAATGAACAGTCTAATGAGTACACAGTATGGTTTGAGAGTAAATCGGAGAAAGACGAAGGTAATGAGAAGTAGTAGAAATGAGAACAGCGAGAAACTTAACATCAGGATTGATGGTCACGAAGTCAGTGAAGTTAAGGAATTCTGCTACCTAGGCAGTAAAATAACCAATGACGGACGGAGCAAGAAGGACATCAAAAGCAGACTCGCTATGGCAAAGAAGGCATTTCTGGCCAAGAGAAGTCTACTAATATCAAATACCGGCCTTAATTTGAGGAAGAAATTTCCGAGGATGTACGTCTGGAGTACAGCATTGTATGGTAGTGAAACATGGACTGTGGGAAAACCGGAACAGAAGAGAATCGAAGCATTTGAGATGTGGTGCTATAGACGAATGTTGGAAATTAGGTGGACTGATAAGGCAAGGAATGAGGAGGTTCTATGCAGAATCGGAGAGGAAAGGAATATGTGGAAAACACTGATAAGGAGAAGGGACAGGATGATAGGGCATCTGCTAAGACATGAGGGAATGACTTCCATGGTACTAGAGGGAGCTGTAGAGGGCAAAAACTGTAGAGAAGACAGGGATTGGAATACGTCAAACAAATAATTGAGGACGTAGGTTGAAATTGCTGCTCTGAGATGAAGAGGTTAGCACAGGAAAGGAATTCGTGGCGGGCCGCATCAACCCAGTCAGTAGACTGATGACCAAAAAAAAAAAAAAAAAAAAGAAAGAAAATCGTCATAACATATGAACGGTTTGCGTTAGGGCGTTCAGAATGCACGGTTGGCCGCGGGGTATGATGGGAATTAGTATGGTGTGGTTTAGCGACGAACCCAACTCTCATTTGGATGAGTTCGTCAGCAAGCAAAATTGGCACACTTAGGGGACTGAGAATCCGTGTTTTACGATCGAGACGTCTGTTCATCCTCAATGGGTGACTGTGGTGTGGAACGTCTAGTGACTGAATAATCGGTGCGATATGCCTCGATGGCACGGTGACTACCGAACGGTACGTGAAGAGTTTGGAAGATGATTACATCCCCATTATCCAAAGTGACCCCGATTTCGACAAGATGTGGTTCATGCAAGATGGAGCTCGACTGCATCGAAGAAGGAGAGTGTTTGACATCCCGGAGGAGCACTTTGGGGGACGCATTCTGGCTCTGGGGTTCCCAGAGCCACTGGAATGGACCTCGATTGGCCGCCATATTCTCCGGATCTGAACACATGCGACTCCTGATTGTGGGGCTATATTAAAGACAGGATGTACAGCAATGACCCCAAAACCATTGCCGAGCTGAAAACAGCCATTCAGGACGTCATCGAGAGCATCGATGTTCAGACACTTCAGCAGTTAATGCAGAATTTCGCTATTCGTTTGTGCCACATCATCGCCAAAGACGGCAGGCACATCGAACATGTCATAACCTAAATCCGAATATCTGTAGCTGTGTTTACGTGCTGAATGAAGTGGTCGCGCCGTAGTTTGTAATAAATTTACTTTTTTTCATATAGTTCAATAAGTGTCACCCTTTATGACCTGTTTTGCTCCTTATCCTCTCAATGATCGTTTCTTACAGTTTGTCCTCATTTAGCGAAATCACCCTGTATATCCACCAATTTGTTTGATTCAGAGGAAGATACCTGCTCGGTACAATTACTGCTGCTTCACATGAGAGTAAGAGTGACAGTACCCTCTGAAAGGGAAAACTGTACTGTGGAGGAAGACTGCAGGACCACTTGTTCGAAAATATCGGACTACTAGATATTATGGAGAGAGGTACAAGCGTGTTTACGCTGAGAGTAAGGTCGTTCAGGCAGGCAGTCGCTCTCTGTGCCAAGGTCGGCCGGTCGAGCACTGCGCCAAGCGCACAGCTAACGCCGCTGGAATTCCAGCCGTCGGCTGGACTGTGAGTAATAAGACGTCAACCAATTGCTCTACTGCGAGCAAAAAAGTATGAGCTTCCCCATTCACCAAACCTAGGGGATGGACTCAGTGACCGTAAGGTCCTTCTAGCAACAAACATTAATGGAGGACAAAGGGCAGCTAAAACAAGTAACAAGTTAGATAACGAGGCAGTACTGTCATATCTTAAAGGGAATCTCAAAACATTCACCTATGGACAGGAGCATGCAACACTGTGGTTCAAGACTCGGAGAATAGGTGACCAAACACTGGCTAGATTTGTACCCAGTCGAACGGTTCATGTTGGGGAGGACCCTCTACATTATAGAGTCACTGTAAAAAAAACTTCTATAGATACAGCGACTGCTGCATAATAGGTGTAAAACAAAGCATATAAAGATGCTAAATTAAATGCATTTACCCGTTAAGAAGGCAAAAGCCGTCAACAGCAACCGAGGCTGGATGTTATCAAAAGACCTGTCACAAACCCCAAAGAAATTCTGGTAATATGTAAAGGCTGTAATATCCAGATGACATAAGAACTGAAATTGAGGGTAACAAAGCGAAAACAGAAATGCTGAACTCTGTGCTCTAAAGTTCCTTTACTAAGGAAGATAATAGGTATACTGCCCCAATTTACTTCTCGCACCACTGCAAAGACGAGAGTGATATAGACTTGGGCGTCAGTGGCGTTGAGAAAAATTGTTAAAATCAAACAATGCTCCGGATATCGATGAATCCCTGGCAGATGCTACACAGATTTGCTACTGAGTTATCTGTCATATTAACTGAATACATGGTGTCTATAAACGAATATCGGGGTTTTAACGCTTTATAATATTTATTACTTTAAACTTATAATTACAAATAATAAGTCAAATGAAAGAGCAATTCAAACAATTTTACCAAGAACCTTATAAATGTTTAATGTGAGCTCCATTTGTCACACGGCACACATCAAGTCTACAGCCAAGCGCAGGATAGGCCGCAAGGGGCCCAATGACAGAGCTTGCTTTGCATGGCCTCCACGTTCACCCGACCTAACGCCATGCGATTTTTTCCTTTGGGGCTACATCAAGGATCGTGTGTACGTGCCTCCGCTACCAGCAGACCTTCCTGAATTAAGAAACCGGGTTGAAGCAGCTGTTGCTACAATCACTGAAGACACACTTATCAACTCAGCTATAGACTTGATGTGTGCCGTGTGACAAATGAGGCTCACATTGAACATTTATAAGGTTCTTGGTAAAACTGTTTGAGTTGCTCTCTCATTTGACATATCATTTATAACTGTAAGTTTAATATGATAAAGATTATAAAGCGTTAAAACCCCGATATTCATTTATAAACACCCTGTACAAACTCTTGAACAAAAAAGTGTGCCCAATGATTAGAAAGAAGCACGGGTCACATCCGTCTATAAGACAGGTAGCAGAAGTGAAGCACTGAACGTCTGTTCTGTCTCCTTAAAACCTATCTGTGAGAGTATATTCCTAGCTCAAACACAATGAGCCATCTCGAACAGTGTGTCTTCCTCCATACCAGTCAGCATCGATTTCGAAAACATCGACTGCACGAAAGCTAACTTGAGCTTTTTTTTTCCTACATGGCTTTGTGAAAGCCATCGACCAATGCAGTCAAGTGGACGCTGTACAGTATTTCTTGACTTCCGAAAAACGTTTGAGGTAGTACCACATAGCGTTTATTAATAAGAAGTGAAAACAGAATATAGATTCTAAACTATTGAGGATCCTGCTAACTTGCGTCGTAGAAAACCATAGATTAACTTCATACGTGATAAATGTCAGATTGAGAATTGAAGATGATGAAAGACTGCCGACGAAGAAAACTATTGAAGTCGATTTTTTTGATCAAACTGATTATAAAATTACCTGACATCTTCCTTAGAAGTGAAGACGTCCACCTAAAAGAAAACAGGATGCAGAAAGAGCCAAAAGGTTTTGGAAAAATGTGAACAGTTGAACGAGAAGAGACATAGTTGCAAAAACCGAAAATGTAACTAATCATATAAACTAGGGCGATAATGAGATTGAAGTAAAAAGGACAATAATAAGGATAATAGAGAGAAGGGATGGAGTTTCTGGAAATGGTTGAGAAGAAAGTGAAATGAGAAATGGACAGCACGCTTACATCTAGAGAAGTAACACTGTAAGTAGGCTGTTTAGGTTTTTATGTTGGTAACGCCACGTAGCGCTCTGTATAAAAACCACTAACTGTGCCGTGTGCAATCTGTGGCTGGTTGGCATTGTTGGAATATTCGCTATTGTAGTGTTGGACAGTTGGGTGTGAGCAGCGCGTAGAATTGTGCAGTTGGAGGTGAGCCGCCAGCACTGGTGGATGTGGGGGGAGAGATGGCAGAATTTTGAGAGCAGTCGATCTGGACGTGCGTCCATCAGAAAGAGTAAATTTGTAATACTGAATGTCATGAACTGATATATATATGATGACTTTTGAACATTATTAAGGTAAATAAAATGTTTGTTCTCTATCAAAAATCTTTCATTTACTAACTATGCCTATCAGTAGTTAGTGTCTTCAGTAGTTAGAACCTTTTATTTAGCTGGCAGTATTGGCGCTTGCTGTATTGCAGTAGTTCGAGTAACAAAGATTTTTGTGAGGTATGTGATTCATGAAAGGTATAGGTTATTGTTAGTCAGGGCCATTCTTGTGTAGGGATTATTGAAAGTCAGATTGCGTTGCGCTAAAAATATTGTGTGTCAGTTTAATGTTGATCGGAATAAGTAAAGAGCGAAATGTCTGAGTATGTTCAGTTTTGCTCAGCTGTTTGAAAATCAAATAACGTAGAGGTTTACCAGCACAGTCATTCTCAATTTTTCTAAGAGGATGTTTCAACACTTGAACACTGACATACTTTCAAATTCGAACGTGTTGAAAGAGTAACAAATGTAGGAAGTGACACCACGCAACACGTTATAGCAGCGGAATGTGATAGCTCAACTAGTAGGGAAAGGTTATGAAAATGCACAGATCGTGGAAGAACTTACGGATGACACTGAAAAATACAGAGGTAATATGAACAGTGACGGACATGGCGTGAGAAATGGAACAAGTTCCTGGTCTGACCCATAGCCTGTTTACGAAACTTGTGAGAACAGAATTAGACTAGCTAAAATGGAGGAAATGCATGTGTTAACCATAACGTGGTTACGTGCATTTATCTAAACCAGGGTCTCCAAACTTTTTAGTCCACGGGCCACATTGACTCGTCCACGAAGTCATAAGGGCCAAGATCTACCTAGTGGGATTAAGGCACCCTAGCACTCCCTGATCGTAATGTAAGGCTAAAGGAAAGATGAAATCGCAAAAATCTAAGGTTGTGGGAATAGCTAGCACTGAAACGAACTACGATTTTTATTTAATTACATAATTTTGATTGGTGGACGTACCTGACCGAAATTCTGGCATATTTTATTATGGCGAATTTGACTGACAAAAAAGTATGTCACTGGACATTCTTCACGAAAGCGTCCTGCAAAGTTAACAAAATCTCAAAATCATTGTTAGGAACACTATTACTGCAAGACGTAACAGAGATAAAGTATGTCAACACATTGTTATTTCAAGTGGCGCAACAATAAGTTTACTTATGTAGTCTTGCAGCGAGTAATTGCCTTTAAATAAAAATATTTTATACGATTTACTTGCTATGTGTATTTTACAACGTAATCAAAAGAAAGTGAAACCTCGCTTAAGAAGCATCTTCCATAATGACAGATTACTAAGGCTAGTCGCCGAAGTGGCGTCCATTTGAAAGACTTGCACCAGACTCGTGAGTAGAATAAAATGCAAAGAATTTTTTTACTTAAAATGTTTTCGCCAAACTAGTCTGTTAACCGTTCTTTTTTTTCACTATCGCATGTAGAATGGTCTGTCTGTCTATTGTGGGTGGCCTCAATTTTAACCATGACCTTCCGCTTTGTAAAGTTAGAGCTCCGACAATGTCGTGGTGTATTGGTCGCGATAGGTCTCGAAACTCAATTGTTGGCAGTATAGGTACCTCCTCAAATATTTGGCGGGCCGGATATCGGGGATGTCCAGCCAGCTAACGCGGGCCGGTTTGCCGGTTAGCGGTCGAAATTGCCGGTTAGCGGTCGAAATTGCATGGAAACGAAGGCTGTCGGCGAGGACACTGATTGGCAGTGACAGCATGTCCGCTGAATCTGAACGACCGGCGTACGTGTAAATGGGGGGAGGTCAAAAATACTACGCCGCAAAACCGGTTGGTCGGAAGTACCACCGTGCCTGTGGCACCTACAGTAGGGTTGAAAACGTCACGGTGCGAAAGTTCACCTAGTCGACTAGCAGTTAAGTAGGTGCTTCGGGCGACGGCGGCGGTCATTAAAAATGCACCACCGCACCGCCCCGGGAGAACACGTCTACCTACGGGCGCCGGGGCAGATTAGTCACGCCATTTCTCGCAGGCAACCGCCGGCCGCCAAGCCCCCCTACAATGCAAATCAGGGCCGCCGCGCAGGCGCCTCTTTTAATATCCTGTGCCCCGAACAACCTATAAAGTTCCGTATAACCTTAAACTTAATTAAATTTCAATAAGGAATTAATGAACGTAGAAAACGTGATGGGCGAGTTATTACCGTCCTCAGGGGGAAGCGCTGTTGCGCGAGCATAGATCTGGGCCACAAAAGAGGATCGCGAGCGATGTGCGATGGGGGTTGGTAGGGGGGGGGTGTCTCACCAAGACAAACACAGCGCCCTGCAGGGCTTCCACCCCGCCGGCGTGTCCCTTTACGGCGTCGTTAAAGCGGCTCACTCGTATTTTAATGACGCCCGATCTCCATTCATGTGATAATAAACACTAAACGACGCCAACCCCTCCGCACACACACACGGACAGATGCTCGCGCTTCACGTACGACGTACCATTTTCGCCGCGCCGCAGAGGGGTTGCAGTTACATTCGCATGCACTACTATGTTAGTGTTGTTACAGTTATCGTTAACCGATTACTCAGCGTTGCACGGTTAAGCATTTATCTCAACCTTACACGAGGGGCATTCAATAAGTAATGCAACACTTCTTTACTCGTCCAGTTTCGGTTGAAAAAATGCGAAATTTGTTGTGAGACATCGTGAAATATTCCCGCTTCAGCCCCTATAGTACAACTGGTCATTAAAATTACTACACCACGAAGGTGACGTGCTACAGACGCGAAATTTAACCGACAGGAAGAAGATGATGTAATATGGAAATGATTAGCTTTTCAGAGCATTCACACAAGGTTGGCGCCGGTGGCGACACCTACAACGTGCTGACATGAGGAAAGTTTCCAACTGATTTCTCATACACAAATTGCAGTTGACCGGCGTTGCCTGGTGAATCGTTGTTGTGATGCCTCGTGTAAGGAGGAGAAATGCGTACCATCACGTTTCCGACTTTGATAAAGGTCGGATTGAAGAGCATCGCGATTCCAGTTTATCGTATCGCGACATTGCTGTTCGCGTTGGTCGAGATAAAATGACTGTTAGCAGAATATGGAATCGGCGGGTTCAGGAGGGTAATACGGAACGCCTTGCTGGATCCCAACGGCTCCGTTTCACTAGCAGTTGAGATGACAGCCATCTTATCCGCATGGCTGTAACGGATCGTGCAGCCACGTCTCGATCCCTGAGTCAACACATGGGGACGTTTACAAGTCAACAACCATCTGCACGTACAGTTCGACAAAGTATGGAGCAGCATGGTCTATCAGCTCGGAGACCACGGCTGCGGCTACCCTTGACGCTGCATCACAGACAGGAGCGCCTGCGATGGTTTACTCAACGACGAGCCTGGGTGCACGAATGGCAAAACGTGATTTTTTCTGATGAATCCAGGTTCTGTTTACAGCATCATGATGGTCGCATCCGTGTTTGGCGACACCGCGGTGAACGCACATTGGAAGCGTGTATTCGTCATCGCCATACTGGCGTATCACCCGGCGTGATGGTGTGGGGTGCCATTGGTTACACGTCTCGGTCACCTCTTGTTCGCATTGACGACACTTTGAACAGTGGATGTTACATTTCAGATGTGTTACGACCCGTGGCTCTACCTTTCATTCGATCCCTGCGAAACCCTACATTTCAGCAGGATAATGCACGACCGCATGTTGCAGGTCCTGTGCGGGCCTTTCTGGATACAGAAAATGTTAGACTGCTGCCGTGCCCAGCACATTCTCCAGATCTCTCACCAATTGAAAACGTCTGGTCAATGGTGGCCGAGCAACTGGCTCGTCACAATACACCAGTCTCTTGATGAACTGTGGTATCGTGATGAAACTGTATGGGCAGGTGTACCTGTACACGCCATCCAAGCTCTGTTTGACTCAATGCCCAGGCGTATCAAGGCCGTTATTACGGCTAGAGATGGTTGTTCTGGGTACTGATTTCACAGGATCTATGCACCCAAATTACGTGAAAATGTAATCACATGTCAGTTCTAGTATAATATATTTGTCCAATGAATACCCGTCTATCATCTGCATTTCTTCTTGGTGTAGCAATTTTAATGGCCAGTAGGCCTAGTGTATTATGAAGTCCTGATAGGTGGCGGCGCTAAACGCAGACTTCAAAACGGCGTCTGTAACGGAGGCGCGTTCCAAGCAGAGAGCTGTCACTGTTTTTCTTTTGTCGAAAAGCAGAGAATCCCAGATATTTATAGGCGTTTGATGAATGTCTACGGAGACCTGGCAGTAAACAAAAGCACGTTGACACGTTGGGCGAGACTCTCTCGTCTCATCACATCAAGACCGTACAGACCTACCGGTCTCCCGCGTGTCGGCCGGCCGCACACAGCTCTGACTCCTGCAATGTTAAAACGTGCGGACACTCTCAAAATGCAAACGAATTTATCCTTCTCCATGACAACGCAAGGCCTCAAACAAGTGTGCGCACCCGGGAGGTGGTCACAAAACTTCATTGGGCTGTTCTTCCTCATCCACACTACAGCCCCGGTCTCTTACTTTGCGACTTCCTTCTGTTTGGCCTAATGAAGGAGAAGCAGTATGTGGATGTCGGGAAGATTCTTGATGCCGCAAGACGTCGGCCCTGACGTCGACCAGTAGAGTGGTACCATGCGGGCGTACAGAACCTCTCACTAAGGTGGCCATCTCATTGAACAGAGATTATGCTGAAAAACAGGGTTTTGTAGCCAAAATAGCGGGAAATAATATGGTCATTGGAGTCCTGAATAAAACCAATTCGCTTTCAGAAAAAAAGTGTGTTGTACTACTTATTGAACGCCCATATTACTACAGAGTAATTATAAATGCAATGAAAGATTTTAAAGAATCGATATATAACATAACAAACGATGTAGTACGTGAAAGTCAAAATCTCAAAGCTTTTCTTGAACGTGGTACCGGCAAGTTAGTTTGTAAAAGCGCCGACGGGGGCACCACCGTCCGTAGCTGCTGAAGTAAGGCTGCGAATAAGGCACAGAAATCGTTTTGTGTGCTGGACTTTTGCTTTAACCAATCGGTAGTGAGCGTGCCCAGGGCTTTCCGTGACAAGTTTCACAAGACACCACCAGTTTACAACAGCATGTTGAAATGGTACAACAAATTGGAGGAGGATGATTCTATGTGTAATGCGAAACGTCATGGGCGACCGGACTTTCGAGTACAGTGTTCGGTGTGAGAAACGTGGTGTTGCAAAGTCCCGCAAATTCTGCCTATTGAGCCAACAGTAAGGAGAACTCTACATAACCGATTAACAGTGAAGTGACACAAATTGGACCTCCTGCAAGCCACAAAAAGTGCCGCCTGCAGTTCTGCATTGATATGCGGAAATGTCTTGAAAGTGATTTCGCAAGCAAATTATAAATTAAGAAGGCGCTTTTCATCCTTTCGGTAACGTCAACAGACACAGCACACGCATATGGGGAACCTAGCTAGCCAACACGTTCAGGATTCCAAAAAAATTAACTTGTTCTGTGTCATGTCCAACAAAGTCTATGGATGGTTCAAATGGCTCTGAGCACTATGGGACTTAACATATGTGGTCATCAGTCCCCTAGAACTTAGAACTACTTAAACCTAACTAACCTAAGGACATCACAGACATCCATGCCCGAGGCAGGATTCGAACCTGCAACCGTAGCGGTCACGCGGTTCCAGACTGAAGCGCCTAGAACCGCACGGCCAAAGTCTATGGACCCTCCTTTTCTTGCTGAGAGAACTGTCAAAGATATCTGCCACCTATTTCAACATGCCAACGGCCTTGCCGCACCGGTTCCCGTCAGATCACCGAAGTTAAGCGCTGTCGGGCGGGGCTAGCACTTGGATGGGTGACCATCCGGTCTGCCGAGCGCTGTTGGCAAACGAGGTGCACTCATCCCTTGTGGAGCAAACTGAGGAACTACTTGACTGAGAAGTAGCGGCTCCGGTCTCGGAAACTGACATACGGCCAGGAGAGAGGTGTGCTGACCATATGCCCCTCCATATCAGCATCCAGTGACGCCTGTGGGCTGACGATGACACGGTGGCCGGTCGGTACCTTTGGGCCTTCAGGACTTCGGGAGGGTTATTTCAAAATGCTGCAGTTGTGTTACATGGCGCAACGTGAAACTGATAGCAGGGCTTTCATCTTTCAACAAAAATCCACACACATACACGTATGTACAAAATTACCCGTGTACAAATTATCTGTATACAAAATTACCTGGATGAGAAGTTCCACATCGCTGAATAGGCTGTGTTGCAGCTGTTGACTGCCACTACAGTCGTTGGTCTTGAGGTCATGTGACTTTTTTATTGTGGGATTACATGAAAGATAGCATTTACTTCCATCTCTACAATACAACATCGAAGAAATGTGACAGTGCATCGCAATAGCTGTTCTTACCGTTACGCCGGGGTCGGATATGCACAGAACTGGACTAACGATTAGATGTGTGCTATGTGATGAAGCGTGGACTCATAGATGATTTATAAACGTTTTAAAATAAATTGAAAGTTTGTCTTTTACATACTGTATCATTTGTTTCATTTTTCTTGGCCGTCAACTGTTACGATTTTTGCAATGTTTCATGGAATTTACAATTACGCTGTATATAGAAAAAGGGATGAAATATTGTAAGGCAGCAACACTTTGCCAACATACATTTCATATCCTGTAAATCCTTTTCGGTTTATATCTGTATTAGATAACTGTTTACGATGCACAGTCAGATTATTTATCATTTCATTGGTTGATACTGACTAGCGTCACGTACTAACAGTTCCTGTAGTACTGCATTCCAGGTGTTAGCTGAGAGCTGACAGAAAGAACGACGTGAGTAATGCATTCCTCAAAGTCACTATCAGCTGAAGGAGGGCTGGGGGGAGAGTTGTGTGCTACGGGGGCGAACATCCCTGTCAGTGAACAGGGGGAGTAGACGGTGGTTTACAATGCTGGAGGCCGCAAAGGCCCGTGGTGTGGCTAGTGCGGGCAGGAGGTTGCACTCTGGTGAACCAAAAAAAAAAAAAAAATTCAGAATAGCGTATCTGGCGGAAGAGCATCCGAGACTGAACAGGACGAAATAACATCCTTTTCTAGTGTGAAGGAATGCGGAGGGTCATAAATGATTGTCGCGAGCTGGTCTCTGAGGTACCTTCTCATGGGAAACGCAGGGACATGCTTCCAGCTGAAAATCACAGATGAGTATTTTATTGTCAGAGTGCTAACGATGTAGGAAGAGAAATGAAAACTTCCAGAAAATCTAAAAGAAGTATCAGGTTCAGGCGACTGGTTCAAATGACTCTGAGCACTATGGGACTTACCATCTGTGGTCATCAGTCCCATAGAACTTAGAACTACTTAAACCTAACTAACCTAAGGACATCACACACATCCATGCCCAAGGCAGGATTCAAACCTGCGACCGTAGCAGTCGCGCGGTTCCGGACTGAGCGCCTAGAATCGCTAGACCACCGCGGCCGGCTCAGTCGACTGACTGGAAGATTCATGGTCTATGTAGTGCAAGGTAATGTTTTTGTAACGGTCACTGGGACTCGTCGCCTGAGCAGATATATAGACCCCACGTGTCCGGTAGGTAGCCGACGTATGGCATGGAGACACTTCCCTGTGGTAACAGATCGTAGACACACCCCTGTGAGGATCGTCCTAGAGACTTCGCTGGAGATAACCGCAGCAGAAAAACTGGCGATTAGATTTTGAGAAGTGTTGCTTTCGCCACAAGGACTGCTTGAACTCGTTTCTCTGTGAAAAGAGTTGTTGTTCTGTTTACTCCAGTGACGATTTTTTACCTCTCTGTAGAGTCTGTCAAACACTGAAGAGCTTCTTTACGGAAGAATACTCGAGTCGAATTTCTGTTTCTGGCTCGTGAGAAAACAGAAACCATGACTTATGTTCTATCTTGTACCGAGGTAATTTCAGCCCTACGAGTTTGTGGAGGGTACATTGCGTCCACTGTGTAAGCAGAGAATTACAGGTACACCATGTTCATTGACTGCTCGGCGGCCAACGCCACAACCAGCAGATCACTGGTGTAGTATAACTACTGTCCATACTTCAGTAGGTGATGCACACACTTCGGCTTGCGGGATAGGGAAAGACTCACCGTAAATCTGTTGATTTACATATGCTTGTCCACTGAGCTTTTTCTGGAAGTTCCAGTTAGAATGTAGGTCTTCCCTTACTCACCGTTAATCGGTAGCAACCAACTTTGTGTCCATGTAATAGGGCGGGGTGCGGTCTAAAGAAAGTAAAATATATGTTCTGCGGATGTGAAAATTACATTTAGGGTACAATCTGACATTATGTACTTCATATTTAAGCTATACAATTTTTTGCACTCGGAAATTTTTTGAGAATAAATCATTTACGCTATCCTAGTTGTGATTGATATAAATACTTTGATTTGATACGTCGAAGTGAAGCAAAATCACAACACGATATTTCATCTTATGGAAATTCCTAGGTGCTGAGTGTCAGTGGCAGGGTCGTTTTAATCGTCTGTGCATGAGAATTACGTTGTAGAGACGGCATTAGGCAACCACTCACACGCACACCATATGTTACAAACACCGCGGGGGTTTACATAAAAATATGGTTATCTTGTAGGTATGAAATATCATCGGAACTGTCGCCGAATAGTGAACGACCAAAAGTATTGGGATGTAACAATAACATCGTCAATTTTCCCACGTCACGACCCTCCCATACACATCGGAACACGAAAGAGTTCTAAACATGTCAATTCCTATTGTTTTTCCAAATAGAAACTGATATGATAAGTCACGGCTCCAAAATACCAACATGAATTATTTACAGACAAATGGAAAAACTGGTGCAAGCCGACCTCGAGGAAGAACAGTTTGGATTCCGTAGAAATGTTGGAACACGTGAGGCAATACTGACCCTACGACTTATCTTAGAAGATAGATTAAGGAAAGGCAAATCTACGTTTCTAGCATTTGTAGACATAGAGAAAGCTTTTGACAATGTTGACTGGAGTACTCTATTTCAAATTCGGAAGGTGGCAGGGATAAAATACAGAAAGCGAAAGGCTATTTACAGTTTGTACAGAAACCACATGGCAGTTCTAAGAGTCGACGGGCATGAAAGGGAAGCTGTGGTTGGGAAGGGAGTGCGACAGGGTTGTAGCCTCTCCCCGATGTTATTCAATCTGTATATTGAGCAAGCAGTAAAGGAAACAAAAGAAAAATTCGGAGTAGGTATTAAAATTCATGGAGAAGAAATAAAAACTTTGAGGTTCGCCGATGACATTGTAATTCTGTCGAGACAGCAAAGGACCTGGAAGAGCAGTTGGATGGAATGGACAGTGTCTTGAAAGGAGGATATAAGATGAACATCAACAAAAGCAAAACGAGGATAACAGAATGTAGTCGAATTAATTCGGGTATGCTGAGGGACTTACATTAGGAAATGAGACACTTAAAGAAGTAAATGAGTTTTGCTATTTGGGGAGCAAAATAACTAATGATGTCGAAGTAGAGAGGATATAAAATGTAGACTGGCAATACACCAAAAAATTGAACTTTATGAAACTAAGTATGTATGTGTGTTAACCGGGGACCTAGAAACGACAGAGAGACCCCGTCCCCGCCGCAGCCGCAGTGGTCCACAACCCCACGACGGCTACCGCAGTCCACTTCACCCCTCCGCCGCCCCACACCGAACCCAGGGTTATTGTGCGGTTCGGGCCCCGGTGGACTCCCCCAGGGAACGTCTCACACCAGACGAGTGTAACCCCTACGTTTGCGTGGTAGAGTAATGGTGGTGTACGCGTACGTGGAGAACTTGTTTGCGCAGCAATAGCCGACATAGTGTAGCTGAGGCGGAATAAGGGGAACCAGCCCGCATTCGCCGTGGTAGATGGAAAACAGCCTAAAAACCATCCACAGACTGACCGGCTCACCGAACCTCGACACAAGTCTGCTGGGCGGATTCGTGCCGGTGACCAGGCGCTCCTTCCCACTTCGGAAAGCCGTGCGTTAGATCGCTCGGCTAAGCAGGTGGGTCTTATGAAACTAAGTACTGTCGACACGGTTCTAAACTTTAACTGGAAGATGGTCAAATATTACTGTAATCTTAATGTCACGCCTCTTAGATTTTTCAGTAAATTACATGCTCTTCAATATTTTAAAGCTAGTGGAGCACAGACAAGTTCAGTTTTGGATATGCGGAAGTCTCCGTTTGCAGAAGAAGAGGTTTTTTAAAGCCTGGAACCAAACACGCGTAGATAATAATAGTGTCTATGTATATAAATTAAAAGATAACAAATATTTGTATTTCTCATAAAAAATCTTCCTTGCGTCTACTCTACACAACTAATTCTAGTTTCGATTCACGTCTCGTATCAATAAAATTTTTAATGTTTCCATTCTTTAGAAACATAATTGCTTTTCAGTTTGCAAGAAGGACAGTGACAACCTCAAATACGAATTGTACGATCCTAAATAAATAGCACGGTGGACGCTAAGGTTTACGAGCTCGAATTCACAAGAATCGTGTTTCAAATCCTGTTATGGCTTTTGCGTGGTTTCTTAAAGAAGGCTACGGCCGATTTCCCCCTCGTTCCTAGTCAAATCCGCGATAATGCCCCGTCTGCCGAGACCCAGGTAGCGACAGGACGTTAAAGCCTTCGAGTAAATCACAGACTTACAACAGCGTACGCCGTGTGAAAGAAAACGTGCTTTCATAAACCATCGTGGCAATAAATCTTCACGTCAACGTGAGTCTCGCGCCTTAAGCTAGTTTCAGAGCGTATGAAGTAATTCCTCGGTTCAGTAGCAAATTTCTTTCACAGTCGAGGCTCCAAGCATCACACGTTTAATAAGGCTTGTGGGAACAGTGCTTAATCGAGTTCAGTACCTTTTTAACAATATTTTATCATAGAGACTCTGTTTTAATGCAGCCATTAGGAAACCCACTGACGCTTCGGAAATAGCTTCAAAACCAACTGATTATTGTGCAAAATTCTCGCAGCTTTAAAATCATTTTATTTTCGAACAGAAACATAATCTTTCCAAGATTTGCTCTATCGACAGGGTGAGATTGACTGTGTGCCTCATATAGTGCCTGTCTGGCTTACTATTAGTAGAATGACGTCACCTGGGAGGGTGACTTGAAGATGATGCATTACAGCAGTTTTTGGTAGTTTCAAATAGAAACAAAGAAACATTGTTTACAGAAAACAAGTATGTTTGTATGTGTAAACATACTTCCAGATTGTGACATTGCAGAGAGAAGAATCTAAAGCAGTGGTTCAAAACCCGTGGGTAATTACCCCCTCAGGGGTAAAATGCAATTTTTTGAGCGGTAAAAACAAAAGAATTCAATCTTGTTCCGGTTACCAAACAATGGCGATGGTCTTCCAAAAATAATTTTGTTGTGTCCTGCCCACTCGTCTCTTATTGGGTGCCTAAAGGATGTTGCTTTCTCGGACATCTAAACAACAATTCAAGCAAATCACTTTAATGGTTTTTATTACAGTAAAATAGACTGGCAATAGTTAACTTTGGGTCGCAAGCAAATGGCGACATGCAAATAATCAATGTCCTTCGCTATATACAAAATCCATACAAGCAATTAACACAAGGCACAAGTCTCGGTATAACTGTTAGGATGATGGCTCTTCTAGTGCTTTGTTCTAGTCCGGGTCTACTTAGTGCGCGTCTTCTACTGTCCGGCCGAGGCTGGCAGGAGCGGCGCGCATATTCTCTTCGGATAGAGGCCGCTCCTGTCGTGCTGCGATCCTAGTTAACGTTCTATTGGCTGACTTCAACTCAGAGCCTTTTCGTTCTTGATCTTCGTGCCGGCGCTTGTCGTTACGCTGGAACAAATTTAATCAGTTTTCATGAAACACTGTAATACTGACTACATGTTGTTGTTGTGGTCTTCAGTCCTGAGACTGGTTTGATGCAGCTCTCCATGCTACTCTATCCTGTGCAAGTTTCGCCATCTCCCAGAACTTACTGCAACCTACATCCTTCTGAATCTGTTTAGTGTATTCATCTCTTCGTCTCCCTCTACGAATTTTACCCTCCACGCTACCCCTCAATACTAAATTGGTGATCCCTTGATGCCTCAGAATGTGTCCTACCAACCGATCCCTTCTTCTAGTCACGTTGTGCCACAAATTCCTCTTCTCCCCAATCCTATTCAATACCTCCTCATTAGTATGTGATCTACCCATCTAATCTTCAGCATTCTTCTGTAGCACCACATTTCGAAAGCTTCTATTCTCTTCTTGTCCAAACTATTTATCGTCAATGTTTCACTTCCATACATGGCTACACTCCAAACAAATACTTTCAGAAACGACTTCCTGACACTTAAAAATCTATACTCGATGTTAACAAATTTTTCTTCAGAAACGCTTTCCTTGCCATTGCCAGTCTACATATTATATCCTCTCTACTTCGACCATCATCAGTTATTGTGCTCCCCAAATAGCAAAACTCCTTTACTACTTTAAGTGTCTCATTTCCTAATCTAATTCCCTCAGCATCACCCGACTTAATTCGACTACATTCCATTATCCTCGTTTTGCTTTTGTTGATGTTCATCTTATATCCTCCTTTCAAGACACTATCCATTCCGTTCAACTGCTCTTCCAAGTCCTTTGCTGTCTCTGACAGAATTACAATGTCATCGGCGAACCTCAAAGTTTTTATTTCTTCTCCATGGATTTTAATACCTACTACGAATTTTTCTTTTGTTACCTTCACTGCTTGCTCACTATACAGATTGAATAACATCGGGGAGAGACTACAACCCTGTCTCACTCCCTTCCCAGCCACTGCTTCTCTTTCATGCCCCTCGACTCTTATAACTGCCATCTGGTTTCTGTAGAAATTGTAAATAGCCTTTCGCTCCCTGTATTTTACCCCTGCCACCTTCAGAATTTGAATGAGAGTATTACAGTCAATGTTGTCAAAAGCTTTCTCTAAGTCGACAAATATTAGAAACGTAGGTTTGCCTTTCCTTGATCTGGCTTCTAAGATAAGTCGTAGGGTCAGTATTGCCTCACGTGTTCCAGTATTTCTACGGAATCCAAACTGATCCTCCCCGAGGTCCGCTTCTACCAGTTTTTCCATTCGTCTGTAAAGAATTCGCGTTAGTATTTTGCAGCTGTGGATTATTAAACTGTTAGTTCGGTAATTTTCACATCTGTCAACACCTGCTTTCTTTGGGATTGGAATTATTATATTCTTCTTGAAGTCTGAGGGTATTTCGCCTGTCTCATACATCTTGCTCACCAGATAGTACAGTTTTGTCAGGAATGGCTCTCCCAAGGCTGTCAGTAGTTCTAATGGAATGTTGTCTACTCAGGGACCTTGTTTCGACTCAGATATTTCAGTGCTCTGTCAAACTCTTCACGCAGTGTCATATCTCCCATTTCATCTTCATCTACATCCTCTCCCATTTCCATAATATTGTCCTCAAGTACATCGCCCTTGTATAGGCTCTCTATATACTCCTTCCACCTTTCTGCTTTCCCTTCTTTGCTTAAAACTGGTTTTCCATCTGAACTCTTGATATTCATACAAGTGGTTCTCTTTCCTCCAAAGGTCTCTTTAATTTTTCTGTAGGCAATATCTATCTTACCCCTAGTGAGATAAGCCTCTACATCCTTACATTTGTCCTCTAGTCATCTCTGCCTAGCCATTTTGTACTTCCTGTCGTTCTCATTTTTGAGACATTTGTATTCCTTTTTGCCTGCTTCATTTACTGCATTTTTATATTTTCTCCTTTCATCAATTAAATTCAATATTTCTTCTGTTATCCAAGGATTTCTACTAGCCCTCGTCTTTTTACCTATTTGATCCTCTGCTGCCTTCACTATTTCAGCCCTCGTAGGTACCCATTCCTGTTCTACTGTATTTGATTCCCCCATTCCTGTCAATTGTTCCCTCATTCTCTCCCTGAAACTCTGTGCAACCTCTGGTTTAGTCAGTATATCCACGTCCCATCTCCTTAAATTCCCACCTTTTTGCAGGTTCTTCAGTTTTAATCTACAGGTCATAGCCAATATATTGTGGTCAGAGTCCAAATCTGCCCCTGGAAATGTCTTACAATTTAAAACCTGGTTCCTAAATCTCTGAGTTACCATTATATAATCTATCTGAAACCTGTTAGTATCTGTAGGCTTCTTCCATGTATACAACCTTCTTTTATGATTCTTGAACCAAGTGTTAGCTATGATTAAGTTATGCTCTGTGCAAAATTCTACCAGGCGGCTTCCTCTTTCATTTCTTCCCCCCGATCCATATTCACCTACTACGTTTCCTTCTCTCCCTTTTCCTACTACCGAATTCCAGTCACCTATGACTATTAAATTTTCGTCACCCTTCACTATCTGAATAATTTCTTTCATCTCATCATACATTTCTTCAATTTCTTCGTCATCTGCAAAGCTAGTTGGTATATAAACTTGTACTACTGTAGTAGGCGTGGGCTTCGTGTCTATCTTGGCCACAATAAGGCGTTCACTATGCTGTTTGTAGTAGCTTACCCGCACTCCTATTTTTTTTATTCATTATTAAACCTACTCCTGCATTACCCTTATTTGATTTTGTATTTATAAGCCTGTCTTCACCTGACCAGAAGTGTTGTTCCTCCTGCCACCGAACTTCACTAATTCCCACTATATCTAATTTTAACCTATCCATTTCCATTTTTAAATTTTCTAACCAACCTGCCCGATTAAGGAATCTGACATTCCACGCTCCGATCCGTAGAACGGCAGTTTTCTTTTTCCTGATAACGACGTCCTCTTGAGTATTCCCTGCCCGGAGATCCGAATGGGGGACTATTTTACCTCCGGAATATTTTACCCAAGAGGACGCCATCATCATTTAACCATACAGTAAAGCTGCATGTTCTCGGGAAAAATTACGGCTGTTAACACGTGACACAATGTGATGGAGGTTATTACTTGTCACACGAATATATCAACAACATCTTTCTCACATTATTCTACCACTACACACATATTCTGCACGTAGTACCATACACCTACGACATGTACTTCACATACGCTTAAATATCTCATGAAGATGCCTTCTGCAGGGAAGCAGGTTACTGTCTCAATAAACGAGAAATGCTTCATTATTCACGCATAATAACTAGTACATTGCGGTAGGGCGTACACTGCATTATTATTATTATTACACTACTGGCTATTAAAATTGCTACACCACGAAGATGACGTGCTAGAGACGCGAAGTTTAACCGACAGGAAGAAGATGCTGTGATATGCAAATTATTAGCTTTTCAGAGCATTCACACAAGGTTGGCGCCGGTGGCAACACCTACAACGTGCTGACATGAGAAAAGTTTCAAACCGATTTCTCACACACAAACAGCAATTGACCGGCGTTGCCTGGTGAAACGTTGTTGGGATGCCTCGTGTAAGGAGGAGAAATGCGTACCATCAGGTTTCCGACTTTGATCAAGGTCGGTTTGTAAACTATCGCTGTTGCGGTTTATCGTATCGCGACATTGCTGCTCGCGTTGGTCGAGATCCAATGAATGTTACCAGAATATGGAATCCGTGGTTTCAGGAGGGTAATACGGAACGCCGTGCTAGACCCCAACGGCATCGTATCACTAGCAGTCGAGATGACCGACATCTTATCCGTATGGCCGTAACTGATGGTGCAGCCACGTCTCGATCCCTGAGTCAACAGATGAGGACGTTTGCAAGACAACAACCATCTGCACGAACAGTTCGACGACGTTCACAGCAGCATGGACTATCAGCTCGGAGACCATGGCTGCGGTTACCCTTGACGCTGCATCACAGACCGGAGCGCCTGCGATGGTGTACTGAACGACGTACCTGGGTGCACGAATGGCAAAACGTCATTTTTTCGGATGAATCCGGCTTTTGTTTACATCATCGTCATGGTCGCATCCGTGTTTGGCAACATCGCGGTGAACGCACATTGGAAGTGTGTATTCGTCATCGCCATAGTAGCGTATCACCCGGCGTGATGGTATGGGATGCCATTGGTTACACGTCTCGGTCACCTCTTGTTCGCATTGATGGCACTTTGAACAGTGGACGTTACATTTCAGATGTGTTACGACTCGTGGCTCTACCCTTCATCCGATCCCTGCGAAACCCTACATTTCAGCAGGATAATGAACGACCGCATGTTGCAGGTCCTGTACGGACCTTTCTGGGTACAGTAAATGTTGGACTGCTGCCCTGGCCAGCCATTCTCCAGATCTCTTACCAATTGAAAACGTCTGGTCAATGGTAACCGAGCAACTGGCTCGTCACAATACGCCAGTCACTACTCTTGATGAACTGTGGTATTGTGTTGAAGCAGCATGGGCAGCTGTACCTGTGCACGCCATTCAAGCTCTGTTTGACTCAATGCCCAGGCGTATCAAGGCCAGAGGTGGTTGTTCTGGGTACTGATTTCTCAGGATCTATGCACCCAAACTGCGTGAAAATGTAATGAGATGTCAGTTCTAGTATAATATGTTTGTCCAATGAATACCCGTTTATCATCTGCATTTCTTCTTGGTGTAGCAATTTTAATGGCCAGTAGTGTATTATTATTATTATTCTTATTATTTAGTAGCAGTGGTCAGACACAAAGTAGTGGCAGCCTGGAGTCTTTAGATTTCTGTCAGTTAGGAAGTAAGGAGTCCAGCAATGAAGTGATAAACAAACAGTGGACCTAAATGTATTGTACATATTTTAATTTGGCTGATTTCAAATGGGACTGCAAGTGTCGCTAGCGAGAGTAGTGGTGCAGCGTGTTTTGTAGTGAGTGTCCATACCGGATAGTTAGCTTTCTTTTCTGAGGAGGAGTTGCAGGTAGTAGTCGCGATGCACTGAGAAATGCTTCATCATTCTATTAAAAAAAAAATGTTAGAAATAAGCCGTAACAGTAGTCTCACTGACTCGTCTGTTCGTGGTCTAATGAAACCATAGGCACTCCGTCTTCAGGCCACAAGTGGCCCATCTGGACCATCCGATCGTCCTGTCATCCTCACTGAAGATGCGGATAGGAGGGGCGTGTGGTCAGCACACCGCACTGCCGGTCGTTACGGTGGTTTTCTGTGACCGGAGCCGCTGCTATTCTGTCGAGTGTCTGCTCAATTGGCATCACGAGGCTGAGTGCACCCCGAAAAATGGCAACAGCGCATGGAAGCCCGGATGGTCACCTATCCAACTGCTGGCCACGCCCGACAACGCATAACTTCGGTAATCTTTCGGGAACCGGTGTATCCACTGCAGCAAGGCCGTAGCCCTAATGAAACTGTAGGTATTTCACAAAATATAAAGGTCGTTTATCTTTCGTGATGTTAAAAATGAGTGATCAAGAGTGTTCTTTTTCACCCTAAAAGTTTACTTAGGCGCTAATGCTAATGAGGTGTGGGCGGGGCTAAATATGGTTCAAATGGCTCTGAGCACTATGGGACTTAACATCTGAGGTCATCAGTCCCCTAGAACTTAGAACTACTTAAACCTAACTAACCTAAGGACATCACACACATCCATGCCCGAGGCAGGATTCGAACATGCGACCGTAGCAGTCGCGCGGTTCCGGACTGAAGCGCCTAGAACCGCTTGGCCACCGCGGCCGGGGGCTAAATAGCTAATATCAGACTACACTCAGGGGTAATGGTGTCAGAAAGGTTAAGAACCACTGATCACAATAATGAAAGGAGAAAGAAAAAACCAACCAGAGAAAAGAGGTGTGGTAGCAGCTTAGTTTTCTCGTGAGATGTCTGGTTCTAAGAATATCTTTACACTTCTCTTACCGGCGGACTCGTGCAGTAGCCATTTTATTCTCACTTGGCTCAAACCCCACCTCGAAGTGTAAAGAAGCTGTCGAGAGGAGCCATACGACTCGTTGTTTAGCGAAACATTCCAGGCCTCTCTGGCCGGCGAAAACAATACTGCCGTGTTTCCCCGACATCGCAGCAGTTCAAAAGCGCCGGAGGTAGCGAGCGAACACAGCGCGCATCAAACGAAACCGGGCCGAAAACGTCGAACGGCCGAAAGGTTAACAAGATTTAAATTGGCCCGCAGGCAACCCAGCCGTTAAGGAGCTGCCGATAAAATACGGTGCCCATTAACGCTCTGGTCCGCCATTAAATTGGCGTTGTCTCGCGCCGCTAGGAAGCTGATAAAATGAGAAAGGGAACAAAAAAAAAAGTAAGGTAGTGTCCTCGCCGTGAATTACCTAGAGGCAGCGAGAAATGCCCTGCAGGCGTCCAAAGAGCAGAAAAAAAAGAGAGGAAAAACAGAGAGCGCAGGCGCCCGCTTCCCCGACACCTCGGCGCTTAAAGTCATTTAACATGTAATATTTAGCCGTGGCATATGTGTAAAACGACGGAAGCATCTGTTAAAGCTAAACATAACATTTAGCGTTCTTCAGAAAGTGAAAAAAAAGAGGAGGGGGAGCGCTCGGCGAGAGGAGGGGGACGTCACAGACAGCTGAGAAGCGGCGACGTCGTTAAAACTGAAAACAAACTCGCCGTCGCAGTAAAAACGTCGGCCGCTCAGACCGCTATGTTAAATGGCGGGCCATGCACGCCTACATCGTTCGGCGGGTGCTTCTTGGCATCCTAGCCAAAGGAAACTGGCGAACACGCACGCACGCTCTGAGACGAGATCGCCAACATTTCCTGAGCTATGCGCGAATGTACAGGGGGGCTGGGAGAGAGCCATCGGAGTTAGACGAGGGCAAAAGAAAGAATACGACGTCTGGCAGGAGGGATTAATTTCCCAGTGGTGTATATCTGCGTAACGCGGGCTATTACAAGAAGCTAAAGCGAGAGTTAAAACGCAGGTGTTGGCAGATTAGCGGTACTGGTTCTATTTTCATTCGTTTGCTGTTGCAGTTCACATTCTCCTTTATCCCCCACCATCCTTATTGCCTCTTGCCTCTCGAACCAGTCCTCTCCCATTTCCCCACAGTATCATGTAATGTACTCAAGTGTATGAACGATACGACTTCCGCCAGTACTTCAAGTGGAGGAGGAGCAGGATGAGATTAATGTTTAGCGTCCCGTCGATAACAAGGTCATTAGAGATGGAGCAGAATCTCGCATCAGGTAAGGATGGGGAGGGAAATCGACCGTGCCCTTTCAAAGGAACCATCCCAGCATTTGCTTGAAGCGATTTAGAGAAATCTCCGGAAAACCAAATCAGGATGGCCGGACGCGTGTTTGAACCGTCGTCCTCCCGAATGCGAGTCCAGTGGGCTAACCATTGCACCACCTCGCTCGGTACGTCAGGTGGAACACTACCAAGAAGGTTTTTTTTTATGGGTGTGTCAAATATCGCTCAGTCTAAACATCGCCAGTTAGAATCGAACCAGTTAACTTCCCCACATCCCGCTTCTTTAAAGAATCGTATTTCCATGTGTAAAACAGCTTCAGTTGGTCCATAATACTGGCAGAAGTACAGCTGTGAGGGCGGGGCGTGAGTAGTGCTTGGGCAGCTCACTTGGTGGAGCACTTGCCCGCGAAACGCAAAGGTCCCGAGTTCGAGTCTCGGTCTGGCACACAGTTTTAATCTCCCAGGAAGTTTCATATCAGCTCACACTCCGCTGCAGAGTAAAAATATCATTCAGGTCTATAATAAGTAAACTAGTTTTTCACGCATCCCAATGTTTATGACATCATATCTTCTGAATCCTGAACCACATGTAGTACAATGATATAATTTTGCAGGTACATTCAGTGGTATATGTGGATAAGGTGTGCAAATGTGCTGCAAATGTACTGATAAGACAAAACTTTATGACCACTGCCCACCGCGACTTTGGATGCCTCTTTGTGACGTTGTGGTCACGTGACGCACAACCAAAAGCGTGTGAGCGTAGCAGACACTGACGGGGAATCGCCCTAGCGGACGTATGGACTGCAAATGGGGAATTCCGTAGAGATAAGCGATTTTGACAAAGGACAAATTATTATTACGCAGCGCTTGGGAAGCGAGTATCTTGAAAACCGTGAAGCTGTTCGAATGTTCACGAACTACTGTCGTGAGCATCTACTGAAAGAAGCAGGACAGTGAAACTACCGTTAGGCACTAAATAGTTGGACATCCACGACTCTTCACAGAACGTGGGGTTCGGAGGCTTGTCTGCTCTGTAAAGTAGGACAGATGGTGATCTATCGCATCTCTGCCAAAAAAGCACAATGTTGGTGCACGCACAAGTGTTTCGGAGCACATCGTTCGTAGTATATTGTTGAATACGGAGCTTCGCAGCTGTTCCCCGCTACGTGTTCACATGTTGACCCAGCGACATCGGTTGTTACGATTACAGTAGGCACGGAACCATCGGAATTCGACCGTCGATCAATGGAAACTGGTGAACCACATGCTACACTAGGTAGCTGGTAAATAAATAAAATAAAAATGGCTCTGAGCACTACGGGACTTAACATCTGTGGTCATCAGTCCCCTAGAACTTAGAACTATTTAAACCTAACTAACCTAAGGACATCACACACATCCATGCCCGAGGCAGGATTCGAACCTGCGACCGTAGCGGTCACGCGGTTCCAGACTGAAGCGCCTAGAACCGCACGGCCACACCGGCCGGCAGATAAGATAAAGGTCGTGTGACTAGGGCCTCCCGTCGGATAGACCGTTTGCCGGGTGCAAGTCTTTCGATTTGACGCCACATCGATTGGGATGAAATGATGATGATTAGAATAACACAACACCCAGTCCGTGAGCGGAGAAAATCACCGACCCAGCCGGGAATCGAACCAGGGCCCTTAGGATTGACATTCTGTCACGCTGACCACTCAGCTACCGGTGGCGGACTTAGTAGCTGCTCGTCTCCACAAACTCCGACGACTCGAAACGTACAGCGCAACACGGACGCAGGCTGTTGAGAGCAGTATTATGCTATGGCAGACATTCTCCAGAGCTTGCATGGGACCTGTGGTAATAATCGAAGACATGCTGACAGCAGCGAACCACCAACATCCCCCCATGCTTGATATCTTCCCCGACGACGATGTCATTTTTAGCAGTATAACTGTCCGTGTCTCGGAGCCGGTTTGACGAGCGTTATAATGAACTCACTTTAACGTCTCTCCGTTCAAATTCGCCCGATGTAAATCCTGTAGCTATCGGGCGCCATCACCGCGTACGCAAACCAGCGGCCTGTTATTTACGTGAACTACATGACATGTGCGTAGACATCTAATGTCGCATACCTCCACAACCTACCAACAAACTGTTGGATCTCTGATGCGCAGAATCAGTGGTATATTTCACTCCACAGACGGACAAATAAGCCATTAAGCAGGTGGCCCTAATGTTTTGGGTCATCAGTGTAAAGTTAGTAGTAAATAAATAATAAATCAAAATGTCTTGCCTAATGCTACATTTTCACTGCATGTACAACGAAAACATAGTAAGCCGTAAATATGTTTTAGCACAACTTATCGGGGTCATCTGCCCAAATCTAATCCGCAAATCATTCTAAATAATGTGGGAATGCTTAACGGTTCCTCAGTTAAACATCTTAATGCAAATCTGGACGATCACTTACACTGGAAGAAAAATATTGTACTCTGTGCCGAACCTTATGTGCGCCACGTCATACTGTAAAAAGACACGCATAGTCTTTTTACAGGCCAACCGAAAGTAAATTTGATTAATGTATCGTCGCCGGCCGGAGTGGCCGAGCGGTTCTAGGCGCTACAGTCTGGAGTCGAGCGACCGTTACGATCGCAGGTTCGAATCCTGCCTCGGGCATGGATGTGTGTGATGTCCTTAGGTTGGTTATGTTTAAGTAGTTCTAAGTTCTAGGGGACTGATGACCTGAGAAGTTAAGTCCTATAGTGCTCAGAGCCAATGTATCGTCTTATAACAAGTTCTGTACAATGAAACTCCTCGTGCCTCGACTTCATCTCCGATTTTTGTATAGGATAGATAACCAACACATCATTGTATGATCACATTATTCCTTCTGCTGGAGAGTATCTCTTTTATCTGCATTCAGAAGGCGTAATTACTGTTTGCTTCGTTTCTGTAAGTCACTTTTTCTTAATCATAACGACAAGAATCAATTTTCTTAAGTGATAACATCGCTGCATCAAAAATATTTGCGAGGCATGAGATCCTTAATCTCTAAACCTCTGTTATAAGCACATGAGTATGGAACAACCTGCCTAACACCACAAGAGAGGTTACACATTTACAATATTTCAAAAAAGAAACAACGTATCTCTTGAGTTAGTGTAGTTCTCCATTTCTTCTCACTAAAGCTATGTATATCAAAAGCTATAGTCTAAATATAGTTACTCGCTGTCTCAAGACACGTTTTAAATCATTTCTTCCTTTTTCTTACTTCTTATCTCCAACCCTCATTTTTCTTCCTCTCCTTTTAATTTTTAATTTATCACCGTCATTACTAAATAAAGAAGATAATTGTCGCAAGTAAATCCTTGATATACACTGATCAACGAGAACACTATGACCAACGACCTACTTTCGATATGAACCCATCTAGCAGCTTCACCTGACGAAGAATGACTGCTAATCACACGCACGGTGCATGTAGAATCAGAGAGCGCGCTGTCCGTGTGCAGAATGGGGAAGGCGCAGATTGTGGTAGCTCGGAGGCGCAACACAAGCGTTTCGGAAACCGGACGACTTGTCTGGTGTTCGAGGACTGCTGTGCTGAGTGTCTTCAACAGGTGGCGAAACCAAGGTGAAACCTGGCGGAATTAACATCTGACTTTAATGCTGGGCAGAGTACAGATGTGTCTGAACACACAGTACACTGAATACTCCCAAAGATGGGCCTCCGCTGCCGACGACCAATGAATGTGCCAATGTTAACACCGCGACATCGGCAACGACGACTGAAATTGGCAAGTGACCATCGGCACTGGACGTTGGCGCAGTGGCAGGGTGTTGTATGGTCTGATGAATCCCGATACCTGCTACATTATTCCGATCGGAGGGTGGGAATCCGCAGTCTTCCAGAGGAACAGCTCCTTGACACCTGCGCTGCAGGACGGAGACAAGCTGGTGGAGGTTCCATTACGCTGTGGGGAACATTCAAGTGGGCATCTACGGGTTCAGTGGAACTAGTGCAAGACACCATGACGGCCAAGGAGTGTCTTGCACTGGTTGCAGACCACGTACAGCCCCTTCGTGACGATCGTGTTTCCCGACGGCAGTGTCGTTTTTCAGCAAGATAATGTGCCTTGTCATAAGGCCAAGTGTGATAGGATGGTTCGAGGAACACAACGGCGAGTTCTAATTGATGTACTGAACCCACAACTTATCAGATCTGAACCCGGTCGAACACATCTGGTATGTGCTTGAACATGACGTCAGAGCTCAGTGCTCCCTCCCCGGAATTTACGGGAATTAGGTGACTTGTGTGTACAGATGTGGTGCCAACGCCCTCGAGCGACCTACCAAGGCCTCATTGCTTCGATGATACGAAGCGCCATCGCTGTTATCCATGCCAAAGGTACCGGCTGTTTTAGGAAACAGCGGTCATGCGAGACACAGCTGGCCCTCTTTGTGCATGATATACAACAGGCTCTAGATACCGATTCCCAGGTTACTCGACTTTCGAAAGTCTTTCGAGTCACTTCCGCACTGTCGCTTGCTACGAAAAGTGCGCGCTTAAGGTCTGTCCAATGACATATGCGGTTGGATAGAAAGTTTTCTAACAGACAGGAAGCAGTATGTCGCCCTGAACGGGGTAACTTCAGCAGAAACAAGAGTAACTTCAGGTGTGCCCCAGGGCAGCGTAATAAGTCCTCTGCTTTTTACGATTTACATAAACGATCTGGTTGATGGTATTGACAGCGGCCTTAGACTGTTTGCCGATGACGCTGTAGTCTACAGGAAAGTAGTATCACACGAAAGTTGTGAACAAATCAATGAGGATTTGCAGAAAATAAACGCGTGGTGTAATGACTGGCAGCTATCTCTCAATATTAGTAAGTGTAACCTACTGCGTATAACAAGGCGAAAATCCCCATTAATGTATGAGTACAAAATAAATGATCAGTCTTTGGAAGCGGTAACATCAGTCAAGTATCTGGGTGTGACCATTCGAAATGATCTCAAATGGAATGATCAGATTACACAAGTAACGGGTAAGGCGAACTCTATATTGCAGTTTATTGGTAGAATCCTGAAGCGATGCAGTCCTTCAACAAAGGAAATAGCTTACAATACGTTAGTTCATCCAGTCTTAGAGTATTGTTCATCTGTATGGGACCCTTACCAATTGGGTCTGATTCAAGAGATTGAGAAGGTCCAAAGAAGAGCGGCAAGATTCGTGACTGGTACATTTAGCCATCGCGAGAGCGTTACAAATCTCGTAGAAAGTTTGAAGTGGGACACACTTGCAGATAGACGGCGCGCTAAACAGAAGGGGCTGCTCACTAAATTCCGAAATCCGATCTTCACCGAGGATGTAGAGCTTATATTATTACCATCAACTTTCAAATCGCTCATGATCACCATTGAAAGATAAGGGAAATAAGAGCTCGTACTAAGGTGTTCAGACAGTCGTTTTTCCGTCGCGCGATCCACGTGTAGAACAGAGGGGGGGGGGGGGGGGGAATATGACTTTGGCGCGAATTATGCCCTCCGCCACACACCCCGTGGTGGCTAGCGGAGTATATATGTAGATGTAGATAATGTTCTGGTTGTTCAGTGTACACTCACGTTTTGTCTTTAGCTGTCATATAAATAATAAGTGTGTGTATAAGTTCCGGCCGGCCGGTGTGGCCGAGCGGTTCTAGGCGCTTCAGTCTGGAACCCCGTGACTGCTACGGTCGCAGGTTCGAATTCTGCCTCGGGCATGAATGTGTGTGATGTCCTTGGTTAGTTAGGTTTAAGTAGTTCTAAATTCTAGGGGACTGATGACCTCAGATGTTAAGTCCCATAGTGCTCAGAGCCATTTGAACCATATAAGTTCAGAAGACGTCTCTGTGATACTGACAGCTCAATAGCGTCGGTTCGTTGTCTAGCAACCGAAGAGAAACCAGCCAATAACGGACGGCGATTGATCAGGTAGCACGCTATGCCAAGTAAGTACGACAGTGTTTGAAGCGTAATAATGAATCTTTTGTGGATAATTAGTGCTGTCGTTTCACAGATCTAGTTCATAATTTATTTAGTTTTTGGTGTTTATTCAGTTCGGTTTCATTTCAAACTTCATGCTGTGGGACGAGTGGTGCATGCCCTACACGTAAATGAAACGAAGGAAGAAAAATGTGCTACAGAGCTATGGTTGTGGAGTGTTCGGCGACGGAGTCTTCAAAAAAGAAAACAAGAAAGGTGAGCTATTATTCCTTGTTGCTTAGGCTGTGGAGAGGACTGCAACAGTTTGGAAAGTAAGTCGAAACGCTGTTGCAGTGATAGGGAAAGGAAAGTACAACACTCATCAGACAAAATTTTATGGCCACCTGCTGAACAGCGTGTTGATCCTCCTTTGGAACGCAATAAAGCAGCGATTGTGTATAGCATAGATTGGACAGTTCCTTAATAGTTTTCTGGAAGTATGTGGCATTAGATACCTAGGCCCAGGCAAACATTTCCCGTATATTACGCGATGGCGATTTGTGGGCGCAGAGCTGGTAGCTGATAGCTTCTCACATTTCTTTCCATCAGGTGCTGATCAAGCAGCTTTGGTGGCAAAGGAATCAATGTGAGTTCACTAGCACGCTCCTCAAAACACTGAAACAGTGTAGAAGGATTCTGGTCCTGTGACAGGGCACATCCTGCCGGAAGATGTCATCGTCATCGGGGAAGACATCAAGCATGAGCTGCTGGTGGGTCAGTAATTTTCGCGTAGTCCATCGCTACCATGGTGTCTTCGATTACTACCGCAGGTCTCACGAGAGCGTAGGCGAATATCCCTCACAGCATGTACTGTCTTCACCGTCGTGTATCCATGGTACGGTGCATGTTTTGTGCAGTTGTTGGCTAGATGACGTCATACGTGGACACGATTGTCGCCCTGGTGTGACAAGAAACGTGTTTCATTAAACCACACGATATGTTTCCGTTGATACGCGATCCAATCTCGATGACCACTACTCACTGCAATCGTAATTGACGATGTCGTTGGGTCACGTAGTGGTCATCTTTTCCGGAGTCCAACGTTCAACAACGTGCTCTAAATGGCGTGCTTTGAAACACTTTGAAACACCAGTACCGCACTCTTTTGCCAGATCTGCTGTGGATCGTTGCCTATCCTGCTGTACAGAGCGGACGAGTCTTCGACCTCAAAATTCTGTGATGAGACGTAGCCGTCCAGCACCTTGTCGTTTGATCGCAGTTTCACCCTCCTTCGGCCACTTTCCATAGTTGCTCCGGACAGTAGCTTGCGAAAAGCCGACCAGCTTCCCAATTTCCGAGTTTCTCTTCCCAGGTGCAGGGCCGTAACAATTTTCCCTTTGTCGAAGTTTCTTATGTCAGTGAATTTTCCTATTTGCGGACGTATTGTCGATAGAAAAATTCCCCACACTTTCCTTACCACATCCCATGCTCGCAGCCCCATTAGGCGGCATTCAGTCTCGTGGTGGCCAGTGGTCATAATGTTTTTAGTTCATCAGTGTAAGTTGTGATGCGATTGCAAACTCCAAGAAAAAAGCGGCCGAGGAAGAAGCAACCGACATTCCAAAACTGTCAGAAGGATGCCATTGTCGTCATCTGTTACAGTTGTAAGAGAATAATTGTTTCTTTTGATTCAGAAGTACGATCTTTGTAAGGGAATAAATTGTGGTCACGTGCAGTGCTGAAAGGCATAGGTTTCAGTTATTCAGTTATTAATGGAAGAAAAATATTAATGGAAACAACAGATGTTACATGGCGATGCAGATTACGGTAGCATGGTCGTAAGGCTTCTGGACCACATTTGGTACGTACTGTACTCAGTACCGTACCCATTATGCCACACGAGCGGGTTGCCTACATCTAGGGGCAGGAGCAGCGAGATGCTTTGTCAGAAGCAACTTGACAAGATTTGATCAGCAAAAATTTTGCATTGTAGGTAAATTTCATTTTTATATATATATATATATATATATATATATATATATATATATATATATCTGTATCACACGCTAGACACACACACACACACACACACACACACACACATACACGCACACGCACACACGCGCGCGTGCGCGCGCGCGCGCGCGCGCAGGCACACGCAAAACATCTAAATCACCGATCACAGTCCAGTATTTTACCAGACAAACGACATACCAGTCAATACATGAATAGCCGCAGTACTTAGATCCATACAGCCCCAGAAACGCCATCTTGACCATGTTCAAAGCTATTCAAATAACCAGAATTACTAATCATAAGCCGGCCGTGGTGGCCGAGCGGTTCTAGGCGCTACAGTCTGGAACCGCGCGACCGCTAGGGACGCAGTTTCGAATCCTGCCTCGGGCATGGAAGTGTGTGATGTCCTTAGGTTAGTTAGGTTTAAGTAGTTCTAAGTTCTAGGGGACTGATGACCTCAGATGTTAATTCCCATAGTGGTCAGAGCCATTTGAACCGTTTGAACTAATTATAAATACTTAAAAAATATTGACAACGTAGATGTAACTTACAGTGTTTGCACATCTCAGATGTCTTAATTATTTACCAAAAGTACATAAGCTAAGCTTCATCAGCAAGACACACACACACGTACACACACTCACACAATGTTTATGTCAGAATCACCATGTTATTTCCATGTCTAAATTGTCTGTATTATTTAACAATGATACGTAAAGATATTGAAAGTAATTGTACAACTTACAGCATTTCCACGTCTAATATGTCTGTATAATTTACCATAAATACATAATCTCTATCAAGAATGCACACACACAATGTATACCTCATATGTCATAATGTTATTTTCACATCTAAAGTTATGCTGCACTTGGTATAAGGCACAATAGAAGCCCAAATTAAATGTTTTAATATGTAAATTGTTTCTATTCTTTTACATAAATGTTGGCTAAAATATTATGCTAAGCTGGAAAGTAAGTGATAGTTGACAGTTCCAAACAAACAGGCTGTCTCTATTATTGTTCTTTAACTATACAAAACACGTGTTAGGTAAAATGATATTCTAAGCATGCAGGACAATGATAATTGACAGCTAAAAACAAGTAGGCAGCCAGTATTATTGCTCTGTAACTGTACAAAACACATGTTGGTTAAAATAATAATGCAAGCAGGCAAAGAAGTAGTAGTTGATAATTCCAAACAAAGAAATAGGTGTCCAGAAAAGAGATAATATTCCATCACTGGAAGCTGACTGTATATGTGAATGCCATATGACAGACAGTGAGTGTCAACTTGCATCTTAACATACAGCTAATTCCTAAAACACGACTATGGATTCTAAAATTAAGTGGTCCAGTGCTACTTTTGTGTCTAAACTGTCTATATTATTGCTCTACAATAGTACAAAACACATGGGCTAAAATAACATGCAAGACAGGCAATGCAGTAATAGCTGACAGTTTCCCTTAGGCCTTAATAAGGTTATTACCGGTGATAGAAAAACGAAGCTTCATCATCTGTCCAAGCACCACTTAAGGGGAGGTGGGAGAAGAGGTGGATATGGTGTATCATGTTCTACACTAGAAAAATACAGGGTGATTCAAAAAGAATACCACTACTTTAGGAATTTAAAACTCTGCAACGACAAAAGGCAGGGCTAAGCACTATCTGTCGGCGAATTAAGGGAGCCATAAAGTTTCATTTAGTTGTACATTTGTTCGCTTGAGGCGCTGTTGACTAGGCGTCAGCGTCAGTTGATGCTAAGATGGCGACCGCTCAACAGAAAGCTTTTTGTGTTATTGAGTACGGCAGAAGTGAATCGACGACAGTTGTTCAGCGTGCATTTCGAACGAAGTATGGTGTTAAACCTCCTGATAGGTGGTGTATTAAACGTTGGTATAAACAGTTTACAGAGAATGGGTGTTTGTGCAAAGGGAAAAGTTCTGGACTTCATCACTGTCCTCCAAGAAGCCCTGATCTGACCCCCTGCGATTTTTTCTTATGGGGGTATGTTAAGGATATGGTGTTTCGGCCACCTCTCCCAGCCACCATTGATGATTTGAAACGAGAAATAACAGCAGCTATCCAAACTGTTACGCCTGATATGCTACAGAGAGTGTGGAACGAGTTGGAGTATCGGGTTGACATTGCTCGTGTGTCTGGAGGGGGCCATATTGAACATCTCTGAACTTGTTTTTGAGTGAAAAAAAACCTTTTTAAATACTCTTTGTAATGATGTATAACAGAAGGTTATATTATGTTTCTTTCATTAAATACACATTTTTAAAGTTGTGGTATTCTTTTTGAATCACCCTGTATAATTAACGTTACTGACTAACGTAGTTTCTTTTATTACCTTTGATCTTGGACCTAACTGTGGTTATGTTCCACTGGTGTACAAAAACGAACTTTCGAGTAAGGCTGTGATATTTACTGATTGGAACTATGCTGTCAAGGATCTCCAAAACTGTACAGACCGTATCTCCATAGTAAACTACTAAATAATAGCAATTTCTATATCATTTTTATCCACCGATGACGCATTTTCAGGCACTTGGTGAGATCTTTAATACATTGTATCATTTGAACTGCATCTTTTCGTAAAACATAAGTACCGAGTGGCTATAATTAAACCTTCCCTACTTTACACTTTATAACACGGAAACAAATTACCGAACGAGTACCAAACGTGGTAGCTGTAATAACCAAAATATGGGGTGCTTGATTTCCATGCGTCACAGCGCCACCGTTCAGTTCCAACCATGGTCACGAGGTGCCGTAATGAGTCACTGTGATTCAGTCTCACACACCTGACCATCACAGTGCACTTGGTGGCATGTCAGCATCAGCTTCGGCAAAAGGAATTATTTGCTGGTGAAGCTCTATTACCAAAACAACCGTAATGCTGCACCTGCGCTTAGAGAATATCGCCAGCTGAAAGGATTACGGAAGGGGGTTCTCTTTCTCCACTTGCTGTGCGGAGCAAGACGAAGAAGTTCGAATCGACTAGAGAACTGGGCGTCGCTCCGGTAAGATGCCGACGTCCGGTTGCACCACAGATGGTTGATGAAGTCGCTGTTGCTATGGAAGACATTTCCGATCGTCAGGCAGTGCGCGTGTTGTGTCACGACAGTTGAACATCCCGTGGTCCACTGTACAGAAGGTGCTACGAACCATTCTCAAATGGTATCCTTACGAGATTCATGTTGTATAGCAGCTTGCACCACAGGACGCACAACATGTTGACTTCTCTCTCCACTTTCTCACAATGATTGAAGTTAACGAGGGCTGGCCCTGGACGATCCTATGGACAGACGAAGCTCATTTTTCTCTGACGGGGGAGGTGAACACACAGAGCTGCTGAGCGTGAGGATCTTCACCTCAAAGACGTGCAGTGTGATTGGCCAGCATTACTGCGATATGCTTCGCCAGGATGTCATACTCGCCCTACAGGAGAGAGACGCATAGAACTCAACAATTTTCATGCAAGATGGGGCCCCACTGCACATCCCTCGTGAAGTTCACTGCGTCTCCGAAACACATTTGGAAACGATAGCATTATCGAAATGCTTAAAAGGCACGATCACCTGATCTCACACCTTGAGATTTCTGGTTGTGGAGCTAGCTGAAGGACAGGGTTTACCAGGGGAAGATTCACAAAGGTGCTGATCTGAAGCGCAGCATATCAAGATAGGTAGCCAGCATGTCTATGGACATGCTTCTTTCTGCTGTGCAAAATGCAGTCCTGCGCTTTCAGACTCTTCTGGATACTGATGGGCGCCATGTTGAGCCCCTTTTGTAGCAGTAGTGGTACCGGTATGTAATGGTATGATGTACCATAGCAGCACATTAAAAGTATTTCAGTTGAATTGATTCTGCGTTATTTCTGTTCCCCATTTCCTTGACATTAATGCTACCAAGTTTGGTACTCGTGCAGTAACTATTTTCCGTGTTATAAAGTGTTAAACAGGGAAAGTTTAATTATAACAACTCGGTATAACTTCGAGACACATCAAATACGTTAGCTTTGTAAACACTGCTCTGTTTGTGTATGTCAAAGACAATATCGGACAATTTTCCTCACAGACCTCTGATCATGAAATATAATTCGATCCTTGCGCCAAAATAAAGGAACACTTAGAACTGTCTGTATTATTTATCAAAGCAAATGTTATTTGTTATTAACGCTGTGTCATTTCTTGCATTATAGGGTTCAACACAATTTGTGATTTCCAAGCGTTTGTTGCTTGTTGCGACCCAATTTCTCTGGCGTTTTTCTAAATAAATTAATACTGATTGATTTTTATATAGTAGATAGTGTGGCTACTTTAACTATGCTAGTGAACCCACCATTATAATTTAGTTGTTGCAGTGATCTCCTTAATTATTCATTGTATGTAGAGTTTCCTCATGTGCAGCACTTTTGTTACTACTACGGTTTTTGGGACTTCCTGCAACACTACGTGCAGAGTGTCAGCGAATAGTACAAAATTTTCTTTGTCAGCCTAGGGGTGCTTGCACAGAAATAGGCTTGTCCCTGTAACGATTATTTTAGTTAGGATTGTAGTTTCTTCTGGTTAGTAGTCAGAATTTTTTATGTTCGATAGCTGAGGAAAATGTTGATGAATATGACAGAAGGTTTGGATGAGCAGCATAACAGCAAATACAATGGGTTTTAAAGGAATTCCGAAGGGGAAAAGTTTGTTTGATAATAAACGGTAAGTCGTGGCACATCTACTAATTTCTATTTTTATTTCAGCCTTGTGGGCTTGGTACACTCTTTGTTTTCTCCTTGCATTGATTGGGTATGTAAGGGCATTAGTGATTCATTCACTGCACATCAATGGGCAGTAGGCAGGTTCGATGAGTAATTAGGGACAAAATTAATAAGTGAAATTTACAGAATATGAAGACGACAAGTCAGTGTGATATTAGAGCAAAGCTGGAAGATGTCACTGTGGCAGCGCACGCACAAGCAGGGGACAGAGCAGAGAATCTGGTATTTGTCGGAGAAATAGAACTGTTCATCTGGGGAAGAAACGAAATGGGGGAAAATGCCGAGGAAAGGAACAATCAAATTCAGACAGCAACGATGAGGAAAGAAAATAATGAGGGTGCTGAAGCTACATGAGTGAAGCAGAGAATATAGTGTGGGAATCTATGTGCAATTCGGAAGACAAGATGATAGATAATGTGTCAGCAACGAAATGGGGGAAAATGCCGAGGAAAGGAACAATCAAATTCAGACAGCAACGATGAGGAAAGAAAATAATGAGGGTGCTGAAGCTACATGAGTGAAGCAGAGAATATAGTGAGGGAATCTATGTGCAATTCGGAAGACAAGATGATAGATAATGTGTCAGGTGATAAAGTTCAAGTTAGACAGTCAAGTATGTGAGCTACACCTATCGTTAGGGAAGAGAATACGAACGATGATGAACTAAGACTCTTGCTACAGACGATGAGGAATCTAAAGAAAGTCCTGAGAAGCGGGGAAGGAGGCAAAGGAACGAGCAGGAAGTGGATAAGAGACGGGGGTAGTATTAGAGAGCCAGGATGCGCTTAATAAAGAGAAGAGGGTGTACTAAGAGATCCAGGAAGCGTGTGATAAAGAGACCAGGGTGATGTTAGACAGACGGGAGACAAGATTGCTGGAAACTGGGCTTCAATTGGAGCAGTTTTCGGTCATGCAGCGATAGTCCTGGAAAGTAGAGCGATTGCAAGACGAGCAAAGCAGCCACGTGGTACAAGCTGAAAAGACGAATAGGTAGAAGAAGTTGTACAAAGATATAAGGTGAAATTGAACGGAAACTGCGTGAAGCTATGGAACAGCTGAAAACCAGCAACCATGAGGCTGATACAGAAGCTATAAGAAATTTAAATGAAGGACCAGATTGTACATGTCTAGTGCCAGTCTTGGAAATGGCGTATTAAGTTTTAATCAACAGCACTAGAGTATCAATCAAAGGCAAAAACAACCAGAGGAAATAATAACAGAGGAGCTACTGAATTCCAAGGGCAATGTCAAGCAACTGTTAGGAAATGACCGCTCAGCTGTAATGCAGTGTGCACTCGCTTGTTGACTGTATGGTAAGAGCAGAGCTGGCTCGTTCGCTGGCCACTCAGAGAACAGAACACACGCGTGCACCCGGCAGATCATGTATCACTGGAAACCCATGATAAGCTATGTAAAGAAGGCATCTGAGGATGAATTGTTCAACTACATGCACTTCGTGGCAGTTCAGAAGTTTAAAGTATTTACAGAGAATAGCAGTAATCGGCGCCCAAAGGTTTGGGCTGGACATTTCGATTTTTCTTTATCTCCAACATGGCCAGTATGCCATCAAATAGAACAAAGGTCTCCAAAATATGGCCACGGCCACATCCGGACTGTGAAGGAGGTAAGTATGGCCCACGCTTGGGTGAAAGTTTTTTAAAGTAGTGCACAATTCTTGAGAACAGAGATTGAAAGGTTTCTGAACCAGATAAAGAATGATTCGAAACTCTTGTTGGACGAAAAATGGGTATGAAAAGTAGCTTCCTTGGTTGATGTTACTTTCCATTTGAATGAACGGAATAAAAACTTCGAGGGAAGGACAATATTATTAGGGACTTTTACATTCGGGGGAGGGGTGTGGGGATAAAACAATTAAAACACCAAAAACACAGTACATTACCATGACTAATACTTTGTATGAAAGACATTGGCATTCGAAACAGCTTCCTGTCAGGTTAGAATGGATTAATACAGGTCACGTATAATTTCAAAGGGAATTTTATGCCAACTTTCCTCCAAAATAGTGGCAAGTGGAGATAATGTTGATGGAGGAGGACAGCCATCACGAACCTTTCTCTCCAAAGTAGATCACAGAGGTTCAAAAATGTTGAGATACGCTGACTATGGTGAGGACAAAAAAATGGTTCAAATGGCTCTGAGCACTATGGGACTTAACAGCTGAGGTCATCAGTCCCCTCTAACTTAGAACTATTTAAGCCTAACTAACCTAAGGACAGCACACACATCCATGCCCGAGTCAGGATTCGAACCTGCGACCGTAGCGGTCGCGCGGTTCCAGACTGAAGTGCCTGGAACCGCTCGGCCACTCCGGCCGGCGGTGAGGACAGGAGATGTGATAATTCATCCCTGAGCTTACAAAACCAGCCCTGGACGATGCAAGTTGTGCAAGCAGGGGCCCTATCGTCTTGGAAATCAGCGTCACTACTGGGGAACAAACGTACCACGGGATGGACCTGATCACCCAAAATAAAAATCCTTTGGAGTAATATGACCTTGCAGAATAACGAGGGGTCCCTTTGAATACCAGGATCTAAAAACAAACACCGATCGAACAGGCCTTGAAGGATCAACGGTACCGACCGGCCACTGTGTCATCCTCAGCCCTTAGGCATCATCAGATGCGGATAGGACGGTCCTGTGGTTAGCGCACTCTCTGCCGGCCGTTGTCATTTTCCGTGACCAATGCCGCCACTTTTCAATCTAGAGGCTCCTCAATTGGCGTCACAGGGGCTGAGTGCAGCCCGCTTGCCAACAGCACTTGGCAAACCTGGTCGGTGACCCAGCCAAACCCGACAGCTCTTATCATCGGTTACCTGACGGGAACTGGTGTTACTACTGCGGCGAGGCCGTTGGCTGATACTAGGATATAGCTGCCCAAATAGTCATCGATCCCTTTCCATGTTTCTCTCTTGGCAGCAAGCAGCCTCCTTTGTAGGCTTGGGACGGCGTGCACCAAACGTTGGCCAGAAGTTGGAAACTGTGTAATACAAAATTCATCTCACTAAATGTATTTCTTCCATTGCTCCATAATGCAGGTTTTATACTACGCTTTCATGTTACGGGAAATTGCATTGTGATGTCAGCTCGCCATGCAATTTCCAGCTTATAGAACTCCATCTGCGTTGTTTTGGGCCCTGGCAGATTTCACGAGTGCGACATTTAGTCCTGCGGTGACTTTTGGAGCAGTCATCCTCTTGTTTTTCGTCACAATCCTCTTCAGTGGGCCGGCCGGGGTGGGCGAGTGGTTCTAGGCGCTACAGTCTGGAACCGCGCGACCGCTACCGTCGCAGGTTCGAATCCTGCCTCGGGCATGGATGTGTGTGATGTCCTTAGGTTAGTTAGGTTTAAATAGTTCTAAGTTAAAGGGGACTGATGACCTCAGAAGTTAAGTCTCATAGTGCTCAGAGCCATTTGAACCATTTTTGAACCTCTTCAGTGACCGACTGTCAAGGCCACTGAGCACACATTCTCGTCTGTGTTGTTACTTATCGAAAGATGTTTTTCTGCTTTTCCTGTATGCGATATAAATCTCAGATACTGTGCCTGTCGAAACATCAAACACGTTGGCTCCATTGGTTATAGAAGCACCTACCGTAACAGCACCGATAATCTGTCCATGGTCCAACTCACTTAGCTCTGGTGCAATACACTCACAACTACACAGAACACAGTTCTGGCACATCTGACACTTGTCGCGTACTGAGGACTTTGGACAGGTGCTGTTCGTGATCAAATACAGCAGTGAATACCGCTTCTTGCAAGCTTGGCTAGCATTTGCATTTATGTTGGAACATGCTCTTCTCGCGGTGGTTCCATAGTTTCGTCCAACCACTGTACGTGTTAAGGCCTTCAAACACAAACTGATACTTTTTGGTCGGCCGTTGTGGCCGAGCGGTTCTAGGCGCTTCAGTCTGGAACCGCGCGACCGCTACGGTCGCAGGTTCGAATCCTGCCTCGGGCATGGATGTGTGTGATGTTCTTAGGTTAGTTAGGTTTAAGTAACTTCCTGGCAGATTAAAACTGTGTGCCCCACCGAGACTCGAACTCGGAACCTTTGCCTTTCGCGGGCAAGTGCTCTACCATCTGAGCTACCGAAGCACGACTCACGCCCGGTTCCAGTGAGTCGTACTTGGGTAGCTCAGATGGTAGAGCACTTGCCCGCGAAAGGCAAAGGTCCCGAGTTCGAGTCTCGGTCGGGCACACAGTTTTAATCTGCCAGGAAGTTTCATATCAGCGGACACTCCGCATTCTAGGTTTAAGTAGTTCTAAGATCTAGGCGACTGATGACCTCAGCTGTTAAGTCCCATAGTGCTCAGAGCCATTTGAACCATTTTGATACTTCTTGAAAACAAAGTCAGACAGGAAATTTTCTCACACTTCGTAATTGCCAGTCACTGCAGGGTAAATATGGTTTACGTCTCCACTCTTGTTTGCAATGGAATTTTTTGGTGATCCGAAGAAATAATCTTCTTCCACTTTCTCAGATTTAAATGCTTATTTCGGGAAGATCCAACTTTTGAGAAGTCCTTTTCTTGTGAAGTGGAAGATATTGAGGCAGCACTGGAGATGGAAATGATTGCCCTGCAAGCTTATGATGCTATAATGGACAAATTTATAAAAGAAAGCCACGTTCAGTTTTATATAATTGTTGCAGAAGAAAACTAACGCAAGATCGAATAGCTTGTATGTGGTTTGTTACCTGTATTGGCACTAAACATTTCCTTTTCTCAAATTTACAAGATTGAAAGAAGACCTTACCATAGTGACAAACATTTATGAGCTATTTTACTCATTAAACAAACTAAGTCACAATTTGAATTAAAAAGACAGATTTCATAAATGGCTCTGAGCACTATGGGACTCAACTGCTGAGGTCATTAGTCCCCTAGAACTTAGAACTAGTTAAACCTAACTAACCTAAGGACATCACACACATCCATGCCCGAGGCAGGATTCGAACCTGCGACCGTAGCGGTCTCGCGGTTCCAGACTGCAGCGCCAGAACCGCGCGGCCACTTCGGCCGGCCAGATTTCATACCTCTCACTAAGTGTACTAAAGAGTAATAAAGTTTTCCTAAGGTTTTCTACGAATATTGTGTTTGTGTTAAACAAAAATAAATTTCCAGAATGAGATTTTCACTCTGCAGTGGAGAGTGCGCTGATATGAAACTTCCTGGCAGATTAAAACTGTGTGCCGGACCGAGACTCTAACTCGGGACCTTTGCCTTTCTCGGGCAAGTGCTCTACCAAGCTTCTGTAAAGTTTGGAAGGTAGGAGACGAGGTACTGGCAGAAGTAAAGCTGTGAGGACGGGGCGTGAGTCGTGCTTGGGTAGCTCAGTTGGTAGAGCACTTACCCGCCAAAGGCAAAGGTCCCGAGTTCGAGTCTCGGCCCGGCACACAGTTTTAATCTGCCAGGAAGCTTCAAACATAAATTTCTTTATAATTTTCTACATTTCGTTTTGAGAAAAGATGTTATCTAATTCCCAACCATGGTTCTAAAATTGATATGTGTCTCTCATCGTCTAGTAATTTGGAGATTCTTGAATTGGAGTATGTTTACAGCTACCTGGAAAGGAGACCAGTGGCGTAGATGCGGTCGATAGCTTCGATTTGTAAATCATACCGAGAGTTTAGAGGTGCATTACTGTTGAACAACTGGTCAGCAGAGGCGCAGGTAAAAGTGAAAGAAGAGATAATGACGGGGTGGAAGCTAGTGAATTACGGAATCTGCAGCCCATTAACATATTTTGAGCAAATATTGAGAACTAATCAGTTTTTGAACACTTAATTCAGTCTATCAGAGTTGATATGGTCATTCTACAAGAAACAGCCGCAACACTATCAGCAAACGTTAGTAGAATGTGTTCCATCTTAACTAGCGAAAGCTGTCATTGCAAAAAGGTCCGGCCGCAAACAAGGGACTCAACCCGATAAACTGCTGGCTGCTCAGATTTATCAGCTGACAGGGTACCTGAACCGTACTGATCTAGAATTTGCACTATTTGCTGAATTGATGGATCAGACTGTTTCAAAAGCTGTTCTCTGAGTCTGAAATCAGTTAATTGTACACGATCGCATCACGCACCGTAACATATGAATATAAAGCACCACAAGCACATTTGAATTTGCATTTCCTCGCCATATCCTGCAAATTTGTTACCCACTCGCGATAAGTTTGTTCTGACTGTTTTTTACAAATAAAGAATTGAAACCTAGCTGCTACCACATTCACTTGTTGGTCATAATAGTTATTTAGTGAATCTACAACCTGATCATACGAAAGTTCGCTCGGATTGGCGTTAGGAAGTAACTTCTGAAGGAGTCTGAACAGTGCACTGTCTGCTGTGGACAATAAATGGGGGAGTTTCACAGTACTGGGTACCTTGTGACCAACTACATGGGCTTCAAACTGTTGCAACCACCCGAGCCATTCCTCTTCTTGATCGTGGCGCTGGGGAAAATGCGATGTAGCACTTTGAGCTGCTTTAGGTGTTGCTTGTGCTGGATTAGTAGTTTGGTTCGTCAGGAGCTGCTGTACAGTGTTCAGCAGCGAGGATATATGCTGGCTCTGAAACTGAAACATCTGCATTAGCTGCATAGCATCTAACACTGGCAGCTGTGGCTCCTGAGCAGGGAGGGGGGTAGGTGGAGAGGGCATGTTGGAAGAGACAAATGCAAGAACAGACAAGGTAAGCCAGAACAATAAGTGTGAAGGCAAAGAAAATTTCTGCATCGCCAACCTGAAAACACTGGTTAGCAAAAACGTGATAAGAAACCGTTAAAGCAAGTACACACCCCTGCAAAGTAAAGACAAGAGAGAATTAGAGCGCCAGCAAAACACAAAAGAATGGTTTACCGAGAACAAAGAAGCATTTAAGTAATTACTAAAGGGATTAGAATATATTAGCAGGGAAGATAATATAGGCACTATGTCGAGAGAAACCGAATGGAATGTCTCGACACCACAGAGAACATACAGAGGTAGGAGGAATGAACGATACTGATCTCATGGATGAGGACCATACCTGATGAATCAACCAAACGTAAGATAGTGGGGCCATTTAAGAGACAACAGAAGCTTTAGAGTGGAAGCGAGAGATAACAAAAATGGTTCAAATGGCTCTGAGTACTATGGGACTTAACATCTGAGGTCATCAGTCCCCTAACTAACCTAAGGACATCACACACATCCATGCCCGAGGCAGGATTTGAACCTGCGACCGTAGCAGTCGCGGGGTTCCGGACTGAAGCGCCTACAACCGCACGGCCACAACGGCCGGCGAGAGATAACAGATGTGGTGCAGATAAGCAGATAATTCGACCTCCTGATATTCACCATGATCAAATTTCGGAAAAATTTACCTGAGTGGTGGCGGGAGCATACCAGGGGAATGAGAGATCACGACAAACCCATGGATATTTGTGATGCAGGCGATGTGCATTGGGCTGGCGCTTCAGTCCGGAACCACGCTGCTGCTATGGTCACAGGTTCGAATCCTGCCTCAGGCATGGATGTATGTGATGTCCTTAGGTTAGTTAGGTTTAAGTAGTTCTAAGTCTATGGGACTGATAACCTCAGATGTTAAGTCCCATAGTGCTTAGAGCCTTTTGAACCATTTGATGTGCATTGGCTTGGCTATGACTACATTCCAGATGAGTTGTTAGAAGAGCAAGAGAGTCATGGAGCAAAAATTATAATCTGGCTATCATAATTTTGGCGAAGGGATTCAGTTTGGAGGCAATTCTATGTAGTGGCAGTCAAGTTTCAGCAAGCTCAGATGAAGTATTAGGGATGTTTTTCGTGAAACGTGACTGGCTGATGCTGGAATTACGAAGGGTTAAGGTTACAGGAGCGATAGCGGAGAGGGGTACATATGTGATTCGATAGGAGGCTAGAGTTTGAATGAAAAGGGCATGCACAACAATGGAATTCTCTCGTAGTACCGAAATTATCAGTAAACGTGTTTTCTTGAATGGATTTCATGTGGGAGCAAGCAGCATTTTTAAACCTAGGACATGGAGAATTTATATTGATGAAAGAAATACTAGCGAGCGTGTGCTTTGAAGAGCAAGCAGTCAGGCAGAGATCTCGCCAAACTGTTTGAAACTTTGCATATAAATCAACGATAAAGCGGTGGAAGAACATAGAATATTAGTGGTACAAGCAGGAGAAAAGACGGATGATTTTCCAGGTGACGGTGGAATAGAAACCAAAATTAAACAAAAAGTTGAGGGAATATGAGATGTTGAAGTGAGGCATAAGGTTGGATCAGTAAAGATTTCAAGGAAGAATTCAGGAGTATTTTCAACTTTCATTGATGTCAGTAAAGGGATTTCAGTGTAAGTTTAAAGTGAAGGATCATGTGAAATTTTGCACTTGTCCTTATGCTACACCTCTAGCGTACAAATGAAAGGTATTTGAGGAGATATGGCAATGTTCGACCAAGGGGTGACTGAGCCAGCAATGTTGTCTTGTAACAGTCAATTATTGGTTGTTCCAAAGAGATGCGGTAAAATTAGGCTAGCTATGGCCTCACACCAGATTAACACCATAACTGATATGGAGACAGGCAGACCTGGCAGTCTGGGGGGGGGGGGGGGCTGCTATAAAAATTTTCCAGGGTGCAGCTCTTCTCATCAGTCGACTTACAGTAATGCCATTGGCAGAGTGAGCTGGAACCATTCTGTCAGAAATAGTCAACATTTTTAGTATGTGGGAGAAGTTATCAGTTCAGATGGTTACTTTTTGAAATTGGTATGTTGTCAGGATCGTTAATTTGAGGTTTAGACACTGCTCTTGAGGAATCGTTGGAGGATCGGGTGGTGTGACACATAGACAGTATCCTAATTGTAGAGTACATGGGGACGCCACAACGATGTACTGAACAGACTATTTCATGCATTGTTAAGTCATGATCTGACCATAAATTTGGAGAAATCGAATTTTGGAATTCAACAAATCAAATTTTTAGGGCACGTCACAACACAACATGGCATTAAGATCCATCCAAAAGACAGGCGGTAAAACAATGTAAGATGCAAAAAAAACAATGACATATACATTTGGGTTTTATGAATGCTTAAAAACGATTTAAGAAAGTTGAGAGTTTGTTAACTCCTAGGTTGTGTGAAGTAAATGGAAGAATCATGGAGTGAATATGGGATGCAGAGGCAGCAAAGGAGTTTCAGGCGTTAAAAACAGCCTTGGTATTGGAAGCCATATGGGCTCATCCTCACTTATCGGCAGATTTCCTCATGGCCACATATAGCGAAAAGGCAGGTTTGGGTTTAGTTTTATTCCAAGAGACTGAGGAGAATGAAATGTAGTGAGAAAGACAAGTGCATTTGGTAGCAGGGTGCTGACTAAAAATGAGAAGAAGTATTCCATGACATATCTGGAAGCATTAATGATAGTTTCAGTATTTCAGAATATTAGGTTTTTCTTCTTTGGTCGTAAAACTAGGATCTCTGTGGACCACAGCAAAGCTTACTCATAGGCAACTTGCATGTTGGGTGCTCCTGCTTCCAGAGCATCGGTTTTTTTTTTCACACATGTGCTAGGAGCAACAAAAACCTGTCGGATACGTTGTCTCAACCATCATTAGGGCTAACTAATGGGACGAAGGAAGACTTAGAGGAAACCATTTCAACTTTACTATCTTAAGAATGTGGTGTTTCAGAAGTACATTGCTATCTCTTAGTCTGAGGGAAGGTGGGCTGGATAAGTACCCTGCACTGTGGGAAATAAAGAGTGAGTATAAGGACAGGTACTGTGCTCAGATGAGATAATACTCGTATTATTTGACGAATAAAGGTGTTATATTCAGGAGGAGGTATTTGGATGAGTGTCAGTGGTTGCTATGCATCTGGCAAGATTTACTTAAAAAGTTTGTGTGGTATACTCACTTGAGCTATGTTCACTTTGGACTGAAGAAGTTGAGGACGACATGCCACTTCAACAGCAGGGGACAATGAACACATTAAGTGCTATCAGTGTGCAAGGATTTTCGAAAGGAAACCCACCAGTAGTTCACATCGACCACCACGTTTCCTTGTTGTGCCTTTAAAATTATGAGATATAGCAACAACAGACCTTCTCAGCTCTCTCCCATGAAAAAGCAGAGAGTACACCCTGAAAATATATGGTGCTTATACTACGGAGGAGAGCGAAAGATTGGACAGTGACAAAGGCATTTGAAAGAGTGTTATGTGATAGCGCACCACAGTTTTGATCAGATCCTTGAGTGACAATGCTCAAGAAGAATCGAATTAGACAAATATTTATTTCAGCATACCACCCATAGTTGAATCCAGTGGAGAGAATTACGTGGGGTTAGGGAATTTGTGCTGACTGAATCATGCAAAGTAGCACACACCATGGGACATCTTTATAGGCAATTTTCAGCAGGCAATGAGCAAACTTCTGCATAGTACTTCTTCTTTACCACTGATAACTGTACTGAATAATTAAGCACCTCTTAACATAATATGGGAGATGGTCGATTTTCCACCACATTAGAACCTAAAATGCAGACCTGTCAGACGGCTAGCAATTAGTCAGATTACACGAGCAGTGAGGTAATTGAAGGAAAGAACAGAGCAGAAAGCCACCACACGAAAATACTGAACTGGTCAAATGACTTTAGTGCGAGTCCATAGACTCAAAAAAGTGAAAGAGGCAGAGGTAGAATTTTTCTTGTTCATAAATCAGGCTGCTATGTATAAAAAGGATTGTGCATAGAAATGTTGTGGAATCAAGAGATAGACACCTCTGAGGAGTATTCACGGGTTCAAGGCAAATTTTGGAAATTTAGCAGAATAAACTGACTGGACAACTTGAGATGATTTATAGAGATACAGTAATTGTTTGAAGCAGTGATCGTGTATGTTATCAGGGAAGGATTAGGATTGATAAGTTATTTGATTTCGATGCAATGGATATTTTCAGTTTCAGGATTACTGGTGGCTCTTGTTTGGGATGATTTGTCATTTTCCAGTTCAATAGTTTGGTTGGGTGAGAATTTGTTAAAAGGTGATTGGGACAGCGCCAATGAGGTGAAGCTGTGATGATGATGACTGAAGGAAATATTATGTTGAGGAAAATAGTAGAGGGTGAGACACCAGAGGAATCGTGCTTTATGAAGTGTGTAGGTACAGTAGAGACAAGAGAAGAGGCTATGTGAGGACATAGCCCAGTAATCAGGAAAGATGCGTTAATATGCAAATGCAGAGATGAGGAATCACTTGGAGGAAGAATTTGTAGGTACTCTGCCCCTGAAGATGAACATAGATTGCATGGGGGCTTAATTATTTAAAAAGAATGCAAATACTTTTTTATAATTTTTATTTTTTAGTCGCTGTATGTCCGATTACGCTGTTTCGTAAACGGTTGGCCCTGACTAGTATTATTACGCAATCTGACTGCATAGAACAACAACAAAGAATGAAATGAAAATTTTCGTTAACACAATTAATTAATTAAGTCCCCAGCAACTATAAAACCTACCAAACCAAAGCACAAGTATAACTGTTCTGTGTGTGGAAGTATGATTCAACGTACACGTCTGGCACGGTTCTTCTTCAATAAGACAAGAAATTTTAAATACCTTTACACTGAAGTAATTAAAAAAAAAACTATAATTGCGCAAGAAAACCAGAATTACACTCTAATACAAGAACACAAGCCAGATGCTTTGTTGACTGAACCTGTAATGACGCATTATTTAAGACATTGAGATAATAAAAAGAAAAGGAAAATTTTTTTTTCTTTTACCTTCATATATTGACGAAAAGCACTCTGATCATTACAATATCTCCACACCGACTCGCTACTACCACATCTCAACAAGAACTGACTACTGCCACATCTCGACAAGCACTCATCACTACGACATCTCAGCAAACACACACTACTACGAGTTCTCCACAAGCACTGCCCTCCGCTACTTCTCAATAATCACTGCCAGTGGAGGCGGCGAAACAAAACTCTCTGGCGCTGTGGCTCAGTGTAGCCACCTTTCATATGCCCTTCCTCCAAGGGCTAGAATTTGATGGTATTTTTGCCAGCATTGGTGGTGAAAATACCACCAAATTCGTCAAACAAAATACAGACAAAAATAAAAGATAATATTAATACGTAAATATCACATAATTAGATAAAATTTTGGCTTTGCACTGACCTTTCAATAACCTAATATATAAAATACAGTAGGCAATACAAATTCGTTCATACATGTGGCTTCACATAATAGATTACACAATACACAAAAAATCAGTTTATACAAATGTTCACATAAAATACTTTTAATTATTAAAAAAAAACAAATAGTTGATAGTTCCAGCAGCAGCATCCAGCAATGGTCAACAGGTGCAAACACCAACAAGTGACACCATTTTAGTAAAAGCAGTTCCATCTGTGGCACCTAGTAATATTGAACAGGTGCAGACAGCAAGAAGCAACATCATTTCAGTAGAAGCAGTCCATCAGTGGCACCCAGCAATGTTGAGCAGGTGCAGACAGCAACAAGTGACATTATTTCAGTAGAAGCAGTTCATCAGTGGCACCTACCAATGTTGAACAGGTGCAGACAGCAACAAGTGACATCACTCAGCAGAAACAGTTCCATTAGTGGCACCCAACATTGTTGAATAGGTGCAGACACCAACAAGTGACATCATTTCAGTAGAAGCAGTCCATCAGTGGCACCCAGCAATGTTGAACAGGTGCAGAAACCAACAAGTGACATTATTTCAGTACAAGCAGTCCATCAGTGGCATCCAGTAATGTTGAGCAGGAGCAGACAGCAACAAGTGACATCACTCAGCAGAAACAGTTCCATTAGTGGCACCCAGCATTGTTGAACAGGTGCAGACACCAACAAGTGACATAATTTCATTAGAAGCAGTCCATCAGTGGCACCTAGCAATGTTGAGCAGGTCCAGACAGCAACAAGTCACATTTCTCAGCAGAAGCAGTTCCATTAGTGGCACCCAGCAATGTTGAACAGGTACACACAGCAACAAGTCACATTTCTCAGCAGAAGCAGTTCCATTAGTGACACCCAGCATTGTTGAACAGGTGCAGACACCAACAAGTGACATAATTTCAGTAGAAGCAGTTCCATTAGTGGCACCCAGCAATGTTGAACAGGTGCAGACCCCAACAAGTGACATTATTTCAGTACAAGCAGTCCATCAGTGGCGCCCAGTAATGTTGAGCAGGTACAGACGGCAGTCCATAATATTCACTATCACTGATCACACTGTTCATCAGAGTTTATAAGCAGAAATTAAACATGTCCTAGTGGCACCAATCATGTAGAAAAAGTACAAGTAACAGTCCATAATATTCACTATCCTAATCACACAGTTCATCAGCAGAAATTAATCATTTCTAAGTGGCACCCATTATGCTGAAAAAGTGCAGGTAACAGTCCATAATATTCACTATCACTAATCACACAGTTCATCAGCAGAAATTAAACATTTCTAAGTGTCACACATCAATGTTGAACAAATGCAGGTAACAGTTCATAATATTCACCATCACTAATCAGACAGTTCAGGCATGAACAATAGTTTGAATGCATATACAAATGCTTTTACAAAATTATTCTCAATGCTCTTACACTAAACATACAAATTCTAATAAACACACAAATGATATCAGATAATTGTCATATTAACTATTACAAATACTCAAATATCAGTAAACCTATAATATTTATGGGTGTCAGTGCAAGCCACTACAAACAAATAAAATAATATTTACGAGATAGGTGGATAGGATTAGGAAAGGAAAACACACAAAACACACTCACTCATCTTTCATCCACATTAAGTACTACTGTGTAATTGAATAGTGTTAACTGTGTAAATGCAATTCTGTCAAAATTTGATGTTCATCATGTATATCAAGTACTAGTGGCAGCAATGTATAACAGTCAATAATAGTTAAGTCAACGTCATAGTCATCATGTCAAGACCAATGTTTGCCAATCCAGATCAAAATGTACAGTTGCTGAACAACTGTCAGTGAGCCAAGATATGCAATTACTTTCTCTCTCCAAAAAAAAAAAAAAAAATAAAATAAAATAAAATAAAATAAAATATGTACTGCTTATTGATTTAACAAAGTGTGTGTAGACAATCTTCCTTCTACTTGAGTGTTCTAGTCTGCTATCTTCATCCTCCTTGTTCCATATAGACCAACAAAAAAAAAAAAAAAAATATGCACCTCACTTACTTTACCTCTTATCCACCAAAACTCCAATAATCATCAGCATCACATAATCTCAATACTTCAATAATACCTCTTACGTCGATACATATAAATCTTATCATCAATATCATTTACCTTACCTCTTGTCCACAAAAACTCCAATAATCATCAACTTCATATAATCTCAATACCTCAATAATACCTCTTCAATACGTCGACACATATAAACCTTATCGCCAATATCATTTCACTTCCATAACAACTCTTTCCTCTAGTCAGTCTCCTCGAACAAGTACAGATAAAATCCTAATGCAAACCTCATCATCCCATACAATCCGAAGACACACTGTCATCACACAACCTCTGTGTAATCCATCTGACCCAAATATTCTACTCATTATAAATTATAAGATGGATTTTGGTTACCTTGTCCATCATTAAATAAAAGAAATGCATACATGACCTCTAACAGACTTAGTTCGAATAACTCTCAGTAATTAAGTACGATTACGGAGTGTGAATGATCATAATATTTCACAGTGTGTACACCACTTCAAGAATTATGGCAAACAGAAGCAAACATGTGGAGTATTTCTTGTGTCAAGTGTCACTTCCTATATCAATTGCCCACGAAGAATGCAGTGTAATAATTGTTAATGGTCTAAACCTAGTATTGGTATGTCATGTCGTTAGCTTCCTTCCTATTAGCATAAATTTATACAGCTTCCACAAAACCTCCAGCTCATGTGACTTCTATGAAGTTTCTTGTACTAATGTCGTTTATGTTGAATCATAGCAGTTCATTTTCTTATCTTAAAAATATAAGGCACTGAGCGTAAGAAAAACATGCAATAGCGAGTAAATATACCAGTAGAGAACAGAATGTCAACAAGTGGATGCAGCACAATTCCTACAACGAGGCTCTGCCAAGCGAACAATCTATAATTAATACAATAGTGTGACCTAAACTCTATGTTTGTACACAGTATATCAGCATTTCTATATACCAAATTAAAGAGTAGTTATGACAACAAACAGAAATGTATAAATATGCAATCCATATGCATAGCAGCAAACATATATCTTACGTAATAAACAGGTCATTAGCATCATATCAGCATAAGCAAATAAATGTTCATATGTCATCTTAATAAGTAAACATGAAGGCGCAAGCAGATAAATCACAAAGTATAACTTACATACATAACCACAGTCAGCACAATTAATCAGGTGACAATTATAATTTAAATAAATAAGCACAGCATGCACATAGTAAAAAAAATATGACATCAGTGAAAAAGCATTGCAGCCAAGCGATGCATAATATATACAAATAACAACCCTGTTCATTAATAAAACATTGACAAAAATCAGCAAATGTACGCAAGCACGTCGCTTCACAAGTAAATTCATAGAACATGAAATTAGCACAAAATATGAATCACGTAATTGCGAGCAGCAAATTACGTCTAAAGTACGTACCTAAGTGGAAATATGTTACCTGAAAAAATAAACTCAATTAATAGTTACCTTTTTAGTTTATTAGTTTCTTCTTGGAAATTACATTCTTTCTGAAATTTTCTCGACAGCAAGTCCTCTTAACGTCGGAGACACACAGAATTTACCTGAAGTTTTTAAATATTTTATAGAACCGTATCCTGAAAAATACTGAACGTTAATAACATAATTCATCAAGTCACTATAGCTTTATACTGAATTTAGTCGGAGAAATTAGACTGTGTATTTGTTTACGGCTGTCAGTGCATTCGCACTGAGCGCTCGATCAGCTGTAGGCGCGTGACGTAGGAAGCAATTGTTTGCGGTCAACGACTGCCATGTGCGGCGCGCAGACTTGACTGTTGCTTTGAGTATATGCCGCCGCCAAAACACAGCGCGGTATCCTTGTATTCTCTGCATGTTTACGTATATCTGTTGGTTTCTCGGAAGTATGTCATTCCACAAAAATTTTAACGTTTGATATATGATGTATTCCCTTAGAGCATCGTGATTTAAGTGTTTCTACTTCAACAGCGTTATCATGAATAATTTTGCGAATTCTATATGGACCGTTATAAAGCAGAAAAAATTTGCTACACAAGCCTTTTCCTTTGTGAGACAAACGATGAGACTTAATTAACACCTTTTGACCAACTGACAAGATTTTTAAACGACCAGGACGCTTAGCTGATTTCTCTCTTCTAGCAGCCGCAGATGCAATATTTTGTAGAGCCAGGTTGACAACTTCAGAATGCCGCAGTTTCTGTGAAGGCGGAAAAGGAACGATTTCAGATATGCGATTTGTCAGTGCTTTGTTTTTTAATATCAGTGTAGGCAGTAAAGAAGTTGAGTCATTAGGAAGTTCATTCAGAATGTTTTGAAAAATATGAAGATACTGATCCCACGTTCTGTGATTCTGATGACAATAAAGACGACACAATTTATTGATTTCCTTCATCCATCTCTCTGAAGCGTTAGATTGAGGGTGAAAAAGTGAAATGAAAATTGGTTTAATTTTACGACGCCATAGAGTACGAAGCCAAATTTTAGAGCGAAACTGTGATCCATTATCTGATATAACCTTATCAACATGACCCACTTCCTTAAGAAAATGTTTGATGAAAGCGTTAGATACTGAACGAGCTGTTGCCTTGCGTAAAGGTGTAAAACACACATATTTTGATGTCAACTCCACTGCTACGAAAATGTACGCAAAACCATTAGTAGAACGAACCACTGGACCGAACAAATCGACTGCAGCCATGTCCTTTAATTTCGCTGGAATGATAGGAAACAACGGTGCTCTGTGAGAAATTGTTGGCGGCTTAGCCTTTTGACATAATTTGCATTTGGCCAGAACAGATCGAATACGTTTTTCCATATTACTGAAGTAGCAATTTTCCCGTAATTTATGAAAGCATTTTCTGGGACCAAAGTGTGCATAACTGAAATGCGTATACCAAATCAGCTTATTAACCCACTCATCAGGAATACAAACTAGCCAAACAGAGTTGTCGACCGATTTTCGTTTAAAAAGAATGTCATTGCGAACTAAATAATGCTGTATAATCGCTACGCTTTCCTTTCTCCTCCACTTCTCCTTAATGTCCTTCCAGATTGGATCCTTATTTTGCTCCTTAGCGATGTCCTGGAGCGAAGACGAAATAAAGTTCTCAAACGAAACACCTTGAATATACATCAAACAATAATTGTTTTCCTTGCAGTCCTCTTCAGCACTTTGTTTCAAACCCATAGGTGCACGTGATAAAGCATCAGCAACAATATTTGAAGAACCCTGTATGTAAACAATACTAAAATCAAATTCCTGTAGGTACAACGCCCATCGTGACAATCTGCCATGAGTTAATTTTGTCGACATAAGAAATTCCAGAGCTCGATGATCGGTGTAAAACTTTGTATGTCTGCCAAACAAAAATGTGCGAAATTTTGTGAAAGCCCAAACAACAGCCAAAGCTTCAAGTTCCGTAATCGAATAATTCTTTTCTGATTTAGAGAGAACACGACTTCCAAATGCAATAGTTTTCTGTACTACAACGCCGTTTTCTTCTATCTCTTGAAATAAATGTGCACCTAGGCCTTTGTATGATGAGTCCGTCGCCAAACAAAAATCTTTAGATAAATCCGGATGTGAAAGAAGTGGAGCAGCAACTAAAGCATCACGAAGTTGTTCAAATTCTGATTGAGCTTCATCATCCCAACACCAATTAGAATTCTTTCCGGATAGTTCACATAAACGAGGTGTGGCCAAATCTTCCAATTTAACAAAGCGTCTAAGAAAATTACAGACACCAAGGAAACTACGAACATCACGTTTTGTAGTAGGAACAGCATAATTACGAATAGCGTCTAGTTTCTCTGGATCAGGGAGAATACCTTCTGTAGAAATAATGTGACCGAGAAATTTCACCTTAGAACGACCAAATTCAGATTTTTCTAAGTTCACTGTAATGCCAACTCTTGCAAAAATACGTAATAATGAATCCAAAATTTTGTTGTGCTCACTCCAAGAATGTTTAGCAATAAGAATATCGTCAACATATGAAGTAGTATTGTCACAAAGATAAACAGGTAAAATTTCGTTTAAGCTACGAATGAATGCTGCAGAAGATACAGTAAGTCCAAATGGTAATTTCCGAAATCACTTTTGGGTAAAATAGTCATATCCGGTTATTGTAAAGAGTAGGCAGCGGTGCAGAAAACTAAAAGGGAAATAGCACCACTACAGCTCGGGGCCCTATGCACGTTACGGCACATATTCACTTAGTGTAGTGAATCCCCTGAGGACATTAATATCCGCACATAATTTCCAGTTTGTGACTTAGTGGCAAATTTGGCGGAAGTGCGTACATAAATTGATCTAACCATGCACATGGATGTATGTCATTCTTAGAATTGCGGAAGATCTTAAATTTCCGAACAGTCAAAAAGTGTTTATAGTCAAAGTTTTCGCCTCGTGGCGACAAAGACCTACCGCGTCTGTCCCAGTCACAATGACGATTATTGTCAAGTTCGTGCGCCTGGCGCTCTCTTGTTGCATCCCGTAAATGAAACAAATTATTTTCTTCAAAGCCCTCTGGTATCTGTGATTCTAAATTTCTTTTGCCGTCTTTTCCTACGATTTCGCCTTCAATTTGTTTGACTTGCTTTTTTAATGCCTCAAATTCCCTTTTCACGCGTTCATTAAATTTTCCCTGATTTTCAACATGCTTATTTATGCTCTGGTACTCTTCGGTTTCTGCAAATGGTAATGGAGCTGTATCATCCGAATCTCTGTCCCCATTTAAACTAAGACTTGTCAGTTTATCTGAAATCTCCTCAACTCTTTCCGATGAGTCACCTAATTGTTCTTTCTGTTTATTTACGTCTTCCGTAAGTGTCGCGACTCGGGTTTCGGTATTCTCACATTTAGCAGTTAACTGTTCACACTGTTGCGTTAAGTTATTTATTCTGTCATTTGGTACGGATTCCTCGATTCTTTCAATTATTTCTTCCTTATCGTGTGCACGTAAATTCAATTCTGAAAATTTTTGTACTATCACGCGATCTCTTTCTTCCTGTTCTCTGTCCTGTTCCTCTTGTCTAATTTCTATTGAAATTAAACTATTATTGTGAGCATTCAAAATCGGTTGTACTTCTTCTCTACTTTCTTTCTTTGATTCCTCTTTCATGTTTTTGAAACACGTCCCTATTCGTGAGCCTAACCGTATTGTCATTGCTTTCATCTTGGTTTCTAACCGTGATCCCAAATTTAATATTGCACTCATCAACTGCTCCATAGTAACTTGTTCGAAATTCTTTTCGCCCCTAACATTTCCCACAAAACCAGCTTCCTTCGTCATAGCTGTAAGGCCATCTGTGTACGATACTATTACAGAATCTTCTGTCGTTAATCTCGTATTCTGTGAATTTTGTGATTGAGAAAAATTTTGAAATGATTCCGGACTATTTTCCCGACTTATTAAATTGTTTTCCACTTCATTATTCATCACACTGTTCTCCTGTGTTGGCGAGTTCGCCATGTTAACAATTTCGTCATTCTCACTATTCATCATTTTTGCCTTTTTCATTGATCGCGTAATCATTTACAAAATATACAAAACTCGTCACTATATGAAAATTGCACACAATGACACTTTATCTCCAACAATACCATTCACACGAAATGTTTCCCTCAAACACGATTAACGAACAATTGAAATAATTGCACTAAATTGTCAAACGCGTATACAAGACAGCAAATCAAATTCTGAGAAGAAATACCATTAGAAGAATGACAATTACCAAATCTACACATGCAAAATAGACTACAATTACTAAACTACAAATTACTACAACAATACTACTGTCTACTATTTTTACAATCAGAAGAATTCCAAGGGACGATCCGAAGCAGCGGTCGCCACGTCCATGGGGGCTTAATTATTTAAAAAGAATGCAAATACTTTTTTATAATTTTTATTTTTTAGTTGCTGTATGTCCGATTACGCTGTTGGCCCTGACTAGTAGTATTACGCAATCTGACTGCATAGAACAACAACAAAGAATGAAATGAAAATTTTCGTTAACACAATTAATTAATTAAGTCCCCAGCAACTATAAAACCTACCAAACCAAAGCACAAGTATAACTGTTCTGTGTGTGGAAGTATGATTCAACGTACACGTCTGGCACGGTTCTTCTTCAATAAGACAAGAAATTTTAAATACCTTTACACTGAAGTAATTTAAAAAAAAACTATAATTGCGCAAGAAAACCAGAATTACACTCTAATACAAGAACACAAGCCAGATGCTTTGTTGACTGAACCTGTAATGACGCATTATTTAAGACATTGAGATAATAAAAAGAAAAGGAAAAATTTTTTTTCTTTTACCTTCATATATTGACGAAAAGCACTCTGATCATTACAATATCTCCACACCGACTCGCTACTACCACATCTCAACAAGAACTGACTACTGCCACATCTCGACAAACACTCTTCACTACGACATCTCAGCAAACACACACTACTACGAGTTCTCCACAAGCACTGCCCTCCGCTACTTCTCAATAATCACTGCCAGTGGAGGCGGCGAAACAAAACTCTCTGGCGCTGTGGCTCAGTGTAGCCACCTTTCAAGATACAGTGAACTTAATTCGATTGAATGCAGGGTATCTTGAAGGGCTTGTTAGCAGAATCTAAAAGAGTATGTGGAGGTTAGGGAGATGACAGATTATCCACGGGGACCATGAATATAGAGAGGTTTTGAAGAGTTTAGCCGTCTGCGTCAGAGAGCGTCAGGAACGTCAAGTACAGTTGTTTTATGTGCGTCTCTCAATAGGGATAAATGTAGAATTTACAGGCAATTTTCCGATCCTGGCATGTAGAGGAGACTAGATTATATATAACAAAGAGTCTAATTGGGATGTGAGATGTTAGATCGTGTTGAGAGAAACCGTTAATACACAGTCTGTTGCACAAGAAAGTGTGCGTCATAATTTTAAATGTAACATCCACAGCGACATCTCAGTGGTCTCGAATCTGTAATCAGTACGCTTGTGCACTGTGTATAGATAAATAGTTTGAGAAAATTTGGAAATTTGTGGTAAGCTCTTATGGGAACAAACTGCTGAGGTCATCGGTCCCTAAGCTTACACACTACTTAATCTAACGTAAACTAACTAACGCTAAGGACAACACATACACCCATGCGCGAGAGAGAACTCGAACATCCGACGGCCGGAACAGCGCGAACCGTGACAAGACGCCCGTAGACCGCTCGGCTGCCGACGGGGCTACATTGTGAGAGTTGAACGTTTTGTTTCGTCGGTTGCAGTTTTAAATGAGTGCCAAATATCTGCAGTATCACGAGACAGTGTTTCTTGTAAATCATCCAAAGGGGATGGAACTGCTGCTAAAATTCTTAGAGAGTCAAGGACATTCGTTGCGAAGTGGGTCAAACGATATTTAGAGGTTGGAAACGTGGATGATTTACTGGAGACAGAGCTAAGGTGCCAATCTATAATCGATAATGGCAGCGATTGGATTAACTAATAGGTAATTGTGCAGTTAGTAATAACATGTATTTTCACGCAAACATATATTTATAATTCTTCTTCTTCTTAGCGTGTCTGTCCGCTTCGGACGTTAGCGATCATCACGGCTATTCTGTCTTTATCAGTTGCAATGCGAAACAGTTCTTCAGAGCTAATATTAAACCAAGATCTAAGGTTGTCGAGCCAGGAAATTCTTCTTTGTCCCAGAGGTATCTTTCTATATATTTTTCCTTGTAGGATACGTTGAAGCAGCTCCTATCTTTTTTGATTCCTCATGAAGTGGCCAAGGTATTGTAGTTTGCGACACTTGATGATGTTGATCAGCTCTGGGCTTTTGTTAATTCGACGTAGATCGCCGATTTTGTCACTTTTTGAGTCCATGATATTCTCAACATTCTTCTGTACAGCCAGAGTTCAAAGGTTTAGAGTCTAGCAACGGTTGACTTTGTAAGGGTTCATGTTTCCACACCGTACAAGCGAACTGAGAACACATCGAACCTGAGGAGCCGCATTTTTGTGTTCATCGTAAGATCGTGACTCTTGAAGGCTGAGCGCATCGAGTTGAAAACACCCCGCGCCTTTCCGATGCGACAATTTTTCTCCTGCGAGTTGTCCCACGCTTCGTTAATGATGGCGCCCAGATTGGGGTACTGTGAAACTCGTTCTATGTTTGTGCCACTGATGTAACAGATTCACACATCGAATGTTCTTCCTGCTGATGATCATAAATTTTTAACTCTATGGCTCATAGTATTATAATTTTAAATTCCTTCCATTTTCATTATTTTTATTTTTATTTGTTTATATGACTGGCATATAACTTAAGGAGTAGCAATTCCTTTTCAAAATTGTCACAAGTAATTTACATACGAATTTCATAGACAATATTTCATATATATGGACAACTACTTCGTATCGTATTTGTGCAGCATGTAGTATACATGTCAGCTAAAGATTATTGCAGCCTGTTGTTGTTGTTGTGGTCTTCAGTCCTGAGACTGGTTTGATGCAGCTCTCCATGCTACCCTATCCTGTGCAAGCTTATTCATCTCCCAGTACTTACTGCAACCTACATCCTTCTGAATATGTTTAGTGTATTCATCTCTAGGTCTCCCTCTACGATTTTTACCCTCCACTCTGCCCTCCAATGCTAAATTTGTGATCTATTGATACCTCAGAGCATGTCCTACTAACCGGTCCCTTCTTTTTGTCAAATTGTGCCACAAACTCCTCATCTCCCCAATTCTATTTAATACTTCATCATTAGTTATGTGATCTACCCATCTAATCTTCAGTATTCTTCTGTTGCACCACATTTCGAAAGCTTCTACTATCCTCTTGACCAAACTATTTATGGTCCATGTTTCACTTCCATACATGGCTACACTCCATACAAATACTTTTAGAAAAGACTTCCTGACACTTAAATCTATACTCGATGTTAACAAATTTCTCTTCTTCAGAAACGCTATCCTTGACATTGCCAGTCTACATTTTATATCCTCTCTATTTCGACCATCATCAGTTTTTTTGCTCCCCAAATAGTAAAACTCCTTTACTACTTTAAGTGTCTCATTTCCTAATCTAATTCCCTCAGCATCTCCCGACTTAATTCGACGACGTTCCATTATCCTCGTTTTGCTTTTGTTGATGTTCATCTTATATCCTCCTTTCAAGACACTGTCCATTCCGTTCAACTGCTCTTCCAAGTCCTTTGTTGTCTCTGAGAGAATTACAATGTCATCGGCAAACCTCAAAGTTTTTATTTCTTCTACATGGATTTTAATACCTACTCCGAATATTTCTTTTGTTTCCTTTACTGCTTGCTCAATATACAGATTGAATAACATCGGGGAGAGGCTAAAACCCTGTTTCACTCCCTTCCCAACCAGTGCTTCCCTTTCATGCCCCTCGACTCTCATAACTGCCATCCGGATTCTGGACAAATTGTAAATAGTCTTTCGCTACCTGTATTTTACCCGTGCCACCTTTAGAATTTGAAAGAGAGTATTCCAGTCAACATTGTCAAAAGCTTTCTCTAAGTCTACAAATGCTAGAAACGTAGGTTTGCCATTCCTTAATCTTTCTTCTAAGATAGGTCGTAAGGTCAGTATTGCCTCACGTGTTCCAATATATCTACGGAATCCAAACTCTTCTTCCCCGAGGTCGGCTTCTACCAGTTTTTCCATTCGTCTGTAAAGAATTCGTGTTAGTATTTTGCAGCTGTGACTTATTAAACTGATAGTTCGGTAATTTTCACATCTGTCATCACCTGCTTTCTTTGGGATTGGAATTATTATATTTTTCTTGAAGTCTAAGGGTATTTCGCCTGTCTCATACATCTTGCTCACCAGATGGTAGAGTTTAGTCAGGACTGGCTCTCCTAAGGCTGTCAGTAGTTCTAATGGAATGTTGTCTACTCCCGGGGCCTTGTTTCGACTCAGGTCGTTCAGTGCTCTGTCAAACTCTTCACGCAGTATCGTTTCTCCCATTTCATCTTCATTTACATCCTCTTTCATTTCCATAATATTGTCCTCAAGTACATCGCTGTTGTATACACCCTCTATATACTCCTTCCACCTTTCTGCTTTCTCTTCTTTGCTTATAACTGGATTTCCATCTGAGCTCTTGATAGTCATACAAGTGGTTCTCTTTTCTGCAAAAGCCTCTTTAATTTTCCTGTAGGCAGTATCTACACTCCTGGAAATGGAAAAAAGAACACATTGACACCGGTGTGTCAGACCCACCATACTTGCTCCGGACACTGCGAGAGGGCTGTACAAGCAATGATCACACGCACGGCACAGCGGACACACCAGGAACCGCGGTGTTGGCCGTTGAATGGCGCTAGCTGCGCAGCATTTGTGCACCGCCGCCGTCAGTGTCAGCCAGTTTGCCGTGACATACGGAGCTCCATCGCAGTCTTTAACACTGGTAGCATGCCGCGACAGCGTGGACGTGAACCGTATGTGCAGTTGACGGACTTTGAGCGAGGGCGTATAGTGGGCATGCGGGAGGCCGGGTGGACGTACCGCCGAATTGCTTAACACGTGGGGCGTGAGGTCTCCACAGTACATCGATGTTGTCTCCAGTGGTCGGCGGAAGGTGCACGTGCCCGTCGATCTGGGACCGGACCGCAGCGACGCACGGATGCACGCCAAGACCGTAGGATCCTACGCAGTGCCGTAGGGGACCGCACCGCCACTTCCCAGCAAATTAGGGACACTGTTGCTCCTGGGGTATCGGCGAGGACCATTCGCAACCGTCTCCATGAAGCTGGGCTACGGTCCCGCACACCGTTAGGCCGTCTTCCGCTCACGCCCCAACATCGTGCAGCCCGCCTCCAGTGGTGTCGCGACAGGCGTGAATGGAGGGACGAATGGAGACGTGTCGTCTTCAGCGATGAGAGTCGCTTCTGTCTTGGTGCCAATGATGGTCGTATGCGTGTTTGGCGCCGTGCAGGTGAGCGCCACAATCAGGACTGCATACGACCGAGGCACACAGGGCCAACACCCGGCATCATGGTGTGGGGAGCAATCTCCTACACTGGCCGTACACCACTGGTGATCGTCGAGGGGACACTGAATAGTGCACGGTACATCCAAACCGTCATCGAACCCATCGTTCTACCATTCCTAGACCGGCAAGGGAACTTGCTGTTCCAACAGGACAATGCACGTCCGCATGTATCCCGTGCCACCCAACGTGCTCTAGAAGGTGTAAGTCAACTGCCCTGGCCAGCAAGATCTCCGGATCTGTCCCCCATTGAGCACGTTTGGGACTGGATGAAGCCGCGTCTCACGCGGTCTGCACGTCCAGCACGAACGCTGGTCCAACTGAGGCGCCAGGTGGAAATGGCATGGCAAGCCGTTCCACAGGACTACATCCAGCATCTCTACGATCGTCTCCATGGGAGAATAGCAGCCTGCATTGCTGCGAAAGGTGGATATACACTGTACTAGTGCCGACATTGTGCATGCTCTGTTGCCTGTGTCTATGTGCCTGTGGTTCTGTCAGTGTGATCATGTGATGTATCTGACCCCAGGAATGTGTCAATAAAGTTTCCCCTTCCTGGGACAATGAATTCACGGTGTTCTTATTTCAATTTCCAGGAGTGTATCTTACCCCTAGTGAGACAAGCCTCTACATCCTTACATTTGTCATCTAGCCATCCCTGATTAGCCATTTTGCACTTCCTGTCGATCTCATTTTTGAGACGTTTGTATTCCTTTTTGCCTGCTTCATTTAATGCATTTTTATATTTTCTCCTTTCATGAATTAAATTCAATATTTCTTCTGTTACCCAAGGATTTCTACTAGCCCTCGTCTTTTTACCTACTTGATCCTCTGCTGCCTTCACTACTTTATCCCTCAGGGCTACCCATTCTTCTTCTACTGTACTTCTTTCCCTCATTCCTGTCAATTGTTCCCTTATGCTCTCCCTGAAGCTCTCTATAACCTCTGGTTTAGTCAGTTTATCCAGGTCCCATCTCCTTAAATTTCCACCTTTTTGCAGTTTCTTCAGTTTCAATCTACAGTTCATAACCAATACATTGTGGTCAGAGTCCACATCTGCCCCTGAAACAATTTAAAACCTGGTTTCTAAATCTCTGTCTTACCATTATATAATCTATCTGATCCCGACTAGTATCTCCAGGATTCTTCCATGTATACAACCTTCTTTCATGATTCTTGAACCCAGTGTTAGCTATGATTAAGTTGTGCTGTGTGCAAAATTCTACCAGGCGGCTTCCTCTTTCATTTCTTTCCCCCAATCCATACTCGCCTACTATGTTTCCTTCTCTCTCATTTCCTACTCTCGAATTCCAGTCACCCATGACTATTAAATTTTCGTCTCCCTTCACTACCTGAATAATTTCTTTTTTCTCATCATAACATTTCATCAATTTCTTCATCATCTGCAGAGCTAGTTGGCATATAAACTTGTACTACTGGTAGTAGGCGTGGGCTTCGTGTGTATCTTGGCAACAATAATAATGCGTTCACTATGCTGTTTGTAGTATCTTACCATCACTCCTATTTTTTATTCATTATTAAACCTACTCCTGCATTACCCCTATTTGATTTTGTATTTATAACCCTGTATTCAAGTGACCAAAAGTCTTGTTCCTCCTGCAACCGAACTTCACTAATTCCCACTATATCTAACTTAAACCTATCCATTTCCATTTTTAAATTTTCTAACCTGCCCGCCCGATTAAGGGATCTGACATTCCACGCTCCGATCCGTAGAACGTCAGTTTTCTTTTTCCTGATAATGACGTCCACTTGAGTAGTCCCCGCCCGGAGATCCGAATGGGGGACTATTTTACCTCCGGAATATTTTACCCAAGAGGACGTCATCATCATTTAACCATACAGTAAAACTGCATGGACTCGGGAAAAATTACGGCTGTAGTTTCCCCTTGCTTTCAGCCGTTCGCAGTACCAGCACAGCAAGGCCGTTTTGGCTAGTATTACAAGGCCAGATCAGTCAATAATCCAGACTGTTGCCTCTGCAACTACTGAAAAGGCTGCTGCCCCTCTTCAGGAACCACACCTTTGTCTGGCCTCTCAACAGATACCCCTCCGTTATGTTTGCACTTACGGTACGGCTATCTGTATCGCTGTGGCACGCAACCCTCTCAACCGACGGAAAGGTCCATGGTTCATGGGGGGAGGGGAGGGGGGGGGGGATTGCAGCCTACTCATTGAAATTCGTTTCAATAAAGACAAATTGCTGCTCAATAATACATCGTCTGACGTGACAGTGACACTTTCGCAACAACTTCGTCAGAAAGAAGCCTGCTCCCACATCTTTGCACTGGCGTTTGTCCTCACCATGGCAACCACTAGTTCGCCTATCGACTTTACAACAACTTCAGTGGTAACCAGTGGTTCCAAATTGTTCACTAACAGGCCTTGATAGGGCAACCCATGTACTGCCAAATCGAAGTTCATTTATCCTACATATTTAAATATTTTTAACGCTTCTTAATTGACAATAGCTGTTTAATAAGCTAAGTTTAGTGTGTATTTATTTTTAATTCTTGACAATGTTCTTTTAACTAAGAAATTTTAAATTGTTATTCGACTTATAACTCATTGGTTAGTAATGACATCATGCTGTCAGAAATTGGCAGAGCCTAAATTATATATTGTAAGCCGTGCACTGGTTTCTCCAGTAGTGATTCTCCAGCAGAAAGAGGTTCCTACTCGATGGTAATTCATCGTTTTATAGTATTTTCTTTAATGTATGTAGCCCTCTAATTAAAGCTTTGTATACAACTTGTAGGTCTGAAGATGACCACAATAGTGGTCGAAACTGGTCACCTTGATAAATAAATCGTGATCAAGACTGTTTTTAATAGTAAATATCATTAATTTTGTTTTGTTTGTATTTGAAGTCTTAGCCATATTTCTTGCTTGTCTCGGAAATTTTGTTTATCATCTTCTGCAGCCCTTCCGTTGTATCCGCAAACACCACAGTGTCATCTACATAGCGAAAATCGTTGAGTGTGACCCCATTCACTGAGATAGCGTCTTTTATTTCGTAGAGATAACGGCGTACGCTTTCTTGTGGAGCTGACTGTAATCTATGAAGAAATTTTTTGTGTGTCAACAGAGTCTGTTTCAGTCCAGTCATCACAAAGGAAGTGGAATCGAACTAGAATTATATGTGGATAACCAAGGACGAAATTTGATGCAGAACTACGAAAACCAACAAATGACAAATGCTGAGGAAACTTGAAACGCAGAAAATAAGTGGAGACAACGAAAATGAAGGTAGTGAACTGAATAATAGGGAAAAGGTGGGATGGGATGACGGGTAAGTCAACGTTAAATGCGACAGTTTCCTTATGATTTAAATTTTATTATTCTATTGTGCATAATATGCCAAGCAAGCCACATTTTTTATACGTGACGAATATTTATGAATAGTGAAACTGAGGAGGTATTGCCCTGTGTACGATGTGATAAATTGTATATTTCAAGTGCAGCTGCATGATGATGCACAATCAGATGGGTAATGTGACGATGAACGAAGTGAAAAGAGGATCATTGGAGGAGGAAATAATGAGATGTGAGACGGAAAGGATGAAAGTCAACGGTGTATAAATGAAGGAAGACTGGGAATGACAGATGACATGGAACAGGGTGTATCAGAAGTATGTATGGAGTCCCTTTTATAGCATGATGCAGAACCATGAAATCTCAATAATAGATGCATGCTGAAGAACCATATGAAAATCTTTGGGAAACTTGAAATGCAGAAAGTAAGTGGAGATGATGAATACGAAAGGTAGTACACTGAATGATTAGATTATATAGCGACACATGATGCATAAACGGGGCTACTATGTAACATGACGTTAAAGTAACTATGCATGTACATAATTATTAACAAAGATAAGAGAATTTGGGTGCATGAGATTTGATTTATGAGACATGCATTAACATAAAGATAAGAGAGTCTGAACATGAGGTGATTTAATTGTAGTAGTTGTATGAAATGGGACCATGGAGAAAATGTGGGATGAGGCTATGCAAGTGATGGGATACTAATGGTAGTTGTTAAATAGTAATGTTTAACCACTAATCTATGAAAGCGAATGAGTGAGTGAATATAGAAGCAATAGACTGATGTGAGCTGTAAATTTAGAATAGTGGGAAGATAACAATTATAAAATGAACAGAGTGTCAGTAGTTAGAGTATTTGATTTTTTGTGAAGTTAATGATTCTGACAAACATTGTGGTTAATTTTGTGAAATTAACGACTAGTGGTAACTATTACGTAGATCAGAGTATTTTGTAAAGTCATTTTGAATTATGAGACCAGTATCAATAAGACATTAATAATGATGATAATTGTATGTATATAAAGTTACCTTAGAAAGAAGAAAGAGATAATTGTCATTGAATAGTTTGGTTAGTGACGTATATAAATGAATGTACACTACTGGTCATTAAAACTGCTACATGATAAACGGATATTCATTGGACAAATGTACTAGAACCGACATGTGATTACATTTTCACGCAATTTGGGTGCATAGATCCTGAGAAATCAGTACCCAGAAAAACCACCTCTGGCCGTAATAACGGCCTTGATACGCCTGGGCATTGAGTCAAACAGAGCTTGGATGGCGTGTACAGGTACAGCTGCCCATGCAGCTTCAACACGATACCACAGTTAATCAAGAGTTGTGACTGGCCTATTGTGACGAGCCAGTTGCTCGGCCACCATTGATCAGAGAGATCTGGAGAATGTATAGGCCAGGGCAGCAGTCGAACATTTTCTGTATCGAGAAAGGCCCGTACAGGACCTGCAACATGCGGTCGCGCATTATCCTGCTGAAATGTAGGGTTTCGAAGGGATCGAATGAAGAGTAGAGCCACGGGTCGTAACACATCTGAAATGTTGCGTCCACTGTTCAAAGTGCCGTCAATGCGAACAAGAGGTGACCGAGACGTGTAACCAATGGCACGCCATACCATCACGCCGAGTGGTACGCCAGTGTGGCCATGACGAATACACGCTTCGAATGTGCGTTCACCGCGATGTCGCCACATACGGATGCGACCATGATGATGCTGTAAACAGAACCTGTAATCATCCGATAAAATGATGTTTTGTCATTCGTACACCCAGGTTCATTGTTGAGTACACCATCGCAGGTGCTCCTATCTGTGGTGCAGCGTCAAGGGTAACCGCAGCCATGGTCTCCGAGCTGATAGTCCATGCAAAAATCGTCGAACTGTTCGTGCAGATGGTTGTTGTCTAGCAAACGTCCCCATCTGTTGACTCAGGGATCGAGAGGTGGTTGCACGATCCGTTACAGCCATGCGGATAAGATGCCTGTCATCTCGACTGCTAGTGCAACGGGCCGTTGGGATCCAGCACGGCGTTCCGTATTACCCTCCTGAACCCACCGATTCCATATTCTGCTAACAGTCATTGGATCTCGACCAACGCGAGCAGCAATGTCGCGATACGATAAACCGCAATCGCGATAGGCTACAATCCGACCTTTATCAAAGTGGGAAACGTGATGGTACGCATTTCACTCCTTATACGAGGCATCACAACAACATTTCACCAGGCAACGCCGGTCCATTGCTTTTTGTGTATGAGAAATCGGTTGGAAACTTTCCTCATGTCATCACGCTGTAGGTGTCGCCACGGGCGCCAACCTTGTGTGAATGCTCTGAAAAGCTAATCATTGGCATACCACAGCATCTTCTTCCTGTCGGTTAAGTTTCGCGTCTGTAGCACGTCATCTTCGTGGTGTAGCAATTTTAATAGCCGGAAGTATAGTTTTAAGACACATAGTTTGTAACTCTGTTTGTGAAAGTATGTCCAGGAATTTGGAGCAGATAGTCACATGGGGGCACTGATACTTGAAGGCGCCACTTTGGCAAATCAGAGGGGCATAACATAAGGCAGGTAAGGCAACTGGAGGAAAAGACACGAGAGCTGTAATCGCAAGGTGTTGAGTGCGACGACAGCAAAACGTCAGTTGGCATTCTCAGTGAAAATAAAAGAATGCTGACTCTCTTGAGGGGCAGTGTGTGGCTCCGAGGTGTTTGGCGGAGATGTCAAAGTGGTGGAAGATAGGGTTGTTCCCTGGCCTTCAGTGGAAGCAGCCGAAGAGGGGACCGCTTACCCAGTTTTGAGCAAACCTCCACATAAAAAACTGGAGTGGAGTGGCGAATCAGCTGGAGATTTTTAAGGGGCTGAATTAAGAGTGAAACGTCCCCTTTGAACAATTATCCAGGACTGTGCTTAAACTGACACACAATATTTTGTTAGCGCAACGCAATCTGACTTTCAAAATTCCCTACAAAGGAATGGCCCTGACTAGCATTAAACTATACCTTTCACAAATCACTTACCTCACAAAAATCTTCGCTGCTCAAGCTACTGCAATACAGCGAGCGCCACTACTGCCAGCTAAATAAAAGATTCAAACTATGGAAGGCACTAACTACTGATAGGGATAGTTAGCAAATGAAAGATATTAATAGAGAACAAACAATGTATTTACCTTGATATCATCATATATAAATATAGCAGTTCATGACAAATTTCAAAACTCCGCCATCTCTCTCCCCACATCCACCACTGCTGGCGGCTCACCTCCAACTGCGCAACGCTACGCGCTGTTCACAGCCAGCTGCCTAACACTACAATGGCGAGTATTACAACAATGCAAAGCAGCCACAGACTGCACACAGCATAGCCAGTGATTTTCATACAGAGGTGGCGTTACCAATAAAAAAACCTAAACAGCCTACTTACATAGCCCCCATGCTCCCCACAAAAAATTTTACAAATTTTTTTGGGCACTGGCCAATACATATTTGTTAAAATTTTTTTTTCACAATTACAATAACAAAGAAATCAGATGCACACACTTATTGATAAATGTTGGTCAAAAGCTAAAATTTTCTCACAGTCCATAAAGATAGTCCTGATCATTGATCACACTAAAATTGTCGTGTTTTTCTCAAAGTCTGAGCAGTAAAAGACAATGCACACAGACATAGTGGATTTCCATGCAGTCTTGAAGAAGTAGTGTTGTCCTTCCAACGGAAAGACAGTGCTGACTCGACATGCAGACAGGTAATGGGCCACAACAGAGTAAACCCACAGCAGAGTCAGTCGACGTTTTGAAGAATATTGGTGGTTAGGTCATCACAGAGCAGACCCACTGTAGTCCTGGTAGAGATTACGGTACTGGTGGGCCATCAGAGGTGCAGACCCACTGCAGTCCTTGTAGAAATAATGGTATTGATGGATCATCAAAGATGTAGACCCACTGTAGTCCTTGTAGAGATAATGGTACTGGTGAGTCATCAAAGATGCAGACCCACTGTAGTCCTTGGAGAGATAGCCAGCAGCCATCTGTTGTGACTGTGCAGGTGCACAATCGCCATTGAAGAGTCTTGCGGATAATATAGCAAGTCCATAACCACCACTTGTGCACTCACAAAGTTTTTGGAATTGTCTTTAGAACTAGCAATGCTGTTATCCAGTCCCTTGCTGAATTATTAACACACGTGCAAACACTAACAGTCCCTACTTCTCACATATTGTCCATATACTATGACCAACAGAAACGTGTGCAGTGAAATGTTACTTAATTTGAAGAACTGGTAACAATTACAATTTGGTAACATAAAAATACAATAACAAAGGTGCAAAATCCATCATTAAAGAACATTATAATACAGATAACATGTGTAGTACAGGCTTTACAAAAGAATAGAAATAAACATATACATCAGTGTTACAGGAATTATAACATGAGTACATACATAAAAGATCAGAATAACTTTTGAAACATCAACTTTACACATGAGCATTAAAACCAAACAGAATAAATAATGTCTAAGCATATTTACAAGGTAAATAACATGTTATTAATGCCAATTATATATGAGGATAACTGTATTCCTCATCATAGAGAATGTAGCTTAGTATTAGAAGAAGAAAAAATTCTACAACATAAATCTTGTCAGATACACATATAAATACAGGAAGAACATAAATACACAAGGGTACACAAGCATATAGTGGGATAACACAAAAGGGAAAGGACAGGGTTGGTTTTACTGCAGTATTTTGCATGGAGATCTCCCTTTGTTCATCATTATTCCCAAAAAGTCCTATCTAAGCCTGCTTTCTGTATTCTGTTCACATCCTCTGTCAAAAATAATTTTTCTCCATTGTACAGTATCCTTTTTTTTTTTTTTTTTCTGATAGCTTCTCAATGCATTTCTTATAAATTCATCATAGTTAGTTTCTTATATAGTCTACCCCCTCTTAAGCTAACTTAAATCTACTGAGCTCAGATGCTAAACTAAGGGACGAGGCAATGCAGCATCACATAACAAATCAACACAAACAGCAATGCAAAAAATGCAAATTGGCAAAGCTAGCAGCATAAATTAGCAAAAGTCAAATTCAATAACACTATGCCTGGCAAACAGCAGCAACTTATACCTAAACATGACATAGCGCAAGCAGAAAAAATATTACACTAAAATGGCCATGTCTAATACCTATGTCACATCTTAACATTAGAGTGATGCATCACAAAAACTTACGCTAGTAGATAAGTTACCAAATCGTAAAAAAATTATTTATGTAATTCCTGTGAAGGGAAATGTCTTTTTGTGCTCCCTCATTTGTTTTGGATAGATCATAAAATTATTTACCAGATCTGTAGGCATAAAATATTTATATTAGTACATATATTAAATTTTATTTTAACCAATGCTGCAGTGCAGCTAGAAACTTGATATTAAACAAAATGTGTAAATAAATACATAAAGCAAGCCATATGGCATTTTTCTTAACTAGCAAGGCAATAGCTGTGAAATGTTTCTCGTTTCATTAGGCATTTCAGTAAATATCATAAATTACGAGCTCCACAGTATGCTTTCAACAAGGAGATGTCAGTAGCGCGGACAATGGCCTTCCCTTTCTTTTTTTTTTCTACTTGTGCTTCTGACGAGGCACTCACACTAATGGCTTGTTCTCCAGGCGTCTGACACACCTGGGTGCCCACGACGCATTATGTGCAGGTGGTCACTTAACTTTCGTACGGAAATATTTACGACAGCAGTTTCCGCTACAGTGACAGTCTCATATAAAAATATTTCACAGGTCAAGAACTAGTGTTGCAAATCTGTAGAAACAAAATCCTATAAATATAAGTGTCCAAAAAAAATTTTCGCCGGCATTGTGATACATTCACGCATTTACACACATTTCATAACTCTTAAAGTACGATTCTTGGTTTACAACATCCTGTTTCACAAGTCAAGAGTCCCTACCCACTATTCATTACTCCTTACCTTATTACACATATACGTATCCATCGACACTCGTCAATATTTCGTCATTATAAATATGAAGCATAATCAAATAACTCATATAGCCTCAGCCTATTAATCATAAACATACCTCAGCAGCATAATACACATCGTCGTCGTAAAAATAACATCATAACACCTCAGTCAAATCTCAAAATCGTCGTAGCTTCCTCCAATAATTAAAAAAAATTCTCTGCTCATGTCAAAAGTGTCATCTGCCTCAAACGTACTTTAAAAATCATGAATCCATACCAAATACATCATTCAAAGCTCTCATAGTATCACAATGGTTCCGAAAAAATATGAAGAGTTCACACAGTACAGACAAAATACAATTTCGTAAGTGTGAAGTTATCCAACGGTGTAATTACGTAAACGTCTGCCACTGATGTAGTAAAATAAATGCTTGTCTCTCTCAGGTAAATAATCAGACAGCTGTGTAATTTGTGTGTTAGAGAAATATGGTACCGATGTGTAAAGTTGTATAAGCAAATACCATATTAGCTAGGGTTCCTTGTGGTTGCCACACACATGGTACACAAAGTAGGCTTATACCCCCCTGAGAATTATTATAATTATACCCTCAGGTGTTACAGATTACAGCAATGGAATGAAATGTATCACGGAAAACTTTCTTTGTAATTCAAAAATCTTTAAAAATAAATGTTTTAAGTACAAAATTAATCACTCAAATACGTGTCCTGTAGCGCTAAATATGCGCCTTGCTGTAAGATAATCTCTGTGGAAGTGTCGTAGTTATCGTCCTCCGAGAGCTAAGTTCTGCTGAAGACAATGTACTTACCTCATGATAAACGAAAGTGAAATGCTTTGCGTATAGATATCTTAGTTATTACGCTTATTGTTGTGGTGAAGAACGTACTGTGCTGTAACGTATTGTTGTGCTACGGAAAACCCTGTCTCATTGTAGCTATACTACAAAAGTTACTACTAAAACATGTTTTACTTTCCAGAATAAAACAGAAAAACTGTGCAGATATAAAACAGAAACACCGCAAAAGCAACATTGTATATTGTCACTCATTAGTAGCGTCGTGATAAAATCGTGTAGCTGTCACATAAACTAACCACTGTGTCATCTGGTATCTCACAGAAAGTACTTTAAATCCAGAATATATTTTCAAGTAAACCAAAATGTTGCATTAAAATCTCATTAGCAGTACTGGTAAATGTTCTAAGTATGTAAGCCTTATAGTCGTTCCATAATCGTGCACCTAACAAGCAAGAATGTACACACACAATAACACTGTGACGTCTGTTCACTATAGCAATGCATTCGTCATTTCTGTTTAAGTAAGTTCTCTTGGTTCTTGATTGGATATTTAACTTCAAACATTGTTGTATGTTAACAGAGTCTAAGTCTGACAATGCATATTAGAAATGTGAAGTGAAAAGTTTTATGGCAAAGACAAAGTTAAAAAGCAGATTATCTTTCAATAAACGGTTTTACATGTGAAATGTGGTGTAAACCATTACTCTTCCTAGTGCACAGAGTTTCAACTTCAAAGCAATTATCATGTTGTTTACATCGGTAAAGAATGCTAAATCTTTTCTCAAGGCTAGCGTCTTTGTTATTTTTCCCTGAGCCAGCGGCCGCACGCAGCTGCCTGCTGTGCGAGTCATTGTCTGTCTCTTTGTTGGCACGCGCCGTTATTGGGATTAGGAGACCTAACTTCTAGAAATTCACTCTGACGAGAAGGCCCTGCTCTGTTTGAATCCCGCCAGTTCTGATGCAATTCGGGTCTGTCGTTACGATCACATCGTCTGTCGTCATGTCGGTAGTTCCTGTAGTTTCTTTCTTGTCGGTTAAGTGGTGGAGAATTTCTCCCTGAATCGTAACTGCGCGCTGGACCGTTGCGTCTCAAGTTATTCTGTCTCCCGTAATAATAATTCTTTTGGTTCCCATATTGTCTGTTTCTCTGATTGTCTCTGTGATAGTCATTACCGCGGAGAGGTGATCTTTCCCTGTAATTATTACTACTCTGCCAACGGTTGTCATACGGGTGGTGTCTGTTTTGGTCACGATTTGTGTTGTGAGAATAGCCTTGTCGCGTCCAGTTATTATCGAGGAATTGTGACGGATGTGACCTGTAATTGTTGTGTTCCTGTTTCCGCATTCCGCGATTGTCAGTGTCAATTTCCAGTTCTTGTGACAGTCCCTGAAAAGCTTCAATGTCGTCTTTGCAACGTCCTGCCAAAATAATGTGTCATAAATGTTCAGGCAATTTGATTAAGCAAATGCGGATAAGTTCTGAGGGGCTGTATGGGTTTGACAGGTACTGATTCTTGTGCAACATGTCTTCAAAATATTTCATGAGACTGGAAAATTCAGATTGTTTGAAACGTTTCATCATTATGATGCTTTGTTTTACTCGGTCTTGTGTGGCCTGAGACCAATATGCTGAGAGGAAGGCATGGTAAAATTCTCCTTCACTGTGGCAGTCGTGAATGACCGATCGCATTCTTACAGCTGGTTCATTCTCTAAGTAGCCACACATAAATTCTAATTTGTGTTCCAACGACCAGTTGGGAGGAAAACAATGAGAGAACTGATGGAGCCATGCTTGTGGATGAATGTCGTTGCCAGAATTCTTAAATGTTTTGAATTTACGTGTAGTAATGAACAGCTTATAGTCAAAATCATCATGTCGGCAAGTCGCATGTCGGTCATTGTTAGGTCGTGTCGGCCGTTCCATCTCAAAATTCGGTGCACATTGCCAATTTCTTTCATAACTTCCGAAATGCCCTGTGTTATTATTTTGCGGCTTTTCCGTATTTCTAAGTCCCTCTTCCCGTGTTGGAGCGCCAGTGTCCTCTGAAATACATAATTCTTGTATTCCTGTGTCAGCTGATCTTGTACTTCCCGGATTTCTCTTTGGTGTTGTGTATTAATTTGATTCTGATTTTGTTTGAATTTCCTAATTTGTTCGTACTCTTCTGTGTCATTAAAGACTACCGGTCTTGCGTCAATCAGATTATCATCTACCTTCGTAGATAAATTAGTGAACTGATCCAAAAGTTCGGCTACTTTCTCCGATAGTGTACTTATTTCCTCAGTGTGTTTTTCTGAACCAAGTTTCAGAGTATCTACTGTGTCCTTAAAGTTTTCCTGAGTTTTTGCAAGTTGCGTAACCGAATCGGTAGATGCAACTGAGTCAATTTTAGCCCACAAGGTCTCATGATTTTCATGAACAATGGTTTGCAGTTCTTTTATGGCTGCTTCGTGATTCTGTAATGCATTTTCATGCCGCGAAAAAATAGGTTGAAAATGCTCACAAATTTGTGTTTTTACGTCATTACAGACTTTTTGACATTTCGATTCAATGTTATGTAACTCAGTAGTTAAATCTTCGCGTGTTTGTTCAAGTGTGGTGTCTAACTTTTGAAGATTTTGTTCCATTGCGTCTAACTGTTGCTGTGTTTGTCTCTGGTGTTGTTCCATTGTGTCTAACTTTTTAAGATTTTGTTCCACTGTGTCTAACTTTTTAAGATTTTGTTCCACTGTGTCTAGCTTTTTGAGATTTTGTTCCACTGTGTCTAACTGTTGCTGTGTTTGTCTCTGGTGTTGTTCCATTGTGTCTAACTTTTCAAGCATTTGTCCCATTTGTTGCATTAATTGTAATAACAATGCACTGGTGTCTGAAACATGTTCCTCAGTGCTTTTCGGCAGTGAAGTTGCACCGCCAACATTCACATTTTGACAAGCGGAAAATGTGTCTTGACTCATTTGAGAAAACGGTGAGAACCCAAAACCTGAGTCTGCAGTATTTGCAATATTGTGTTCTGTCATTCCCGATTCCTGAGGCGAGCTGTTGCCGACCAATCGATCGATAACGCTTCCCTGTTCACTACCTGTTTCACTGTTTACACCATTGTTTGCCGCCCGCTCCATTTCCCTATGCGCAATTACCAAATTACTACTTTGAACATTAGTTAATTCATTACTCTGCGGCGCTAACACACTGCTTTCGTCTTCACTGTCATTTCTCAGTTTACTTTGGAGCCTAGTATTACGTTTTTCACACGCCATTATTGTCACAGTATTTCACACGACAACACAGAAAAACACAATTTGAAGAGCAAAAATAAGAGAACACATTAACATAGCATTGAAAATAATATTTAGTTAATTGCAAGCGCAGCTGCGAAAAACTTGCTGCAAATCTACATGCATGCCACAACTGTTTTACTGTACAACAATGAAAAACTACAACTACAAAGGAAATTCTCTCTATGATTACGCACTATCAATAAACAAAATCTACACTAATTACACAAACTACAAGAAAAAAAATCAGAAGATTCCAGTGAGGTATCCTTGGCTAAGGGTCGACATATGAAACGTCCCCTTTGAACAATTATCCAGGACTGTGCTTAAACTGACACACAATATTTTGTTAGCGCAACGCAATCTGACTTTCAAAATTCCCTACAAAGGAATGGCCCTGACTAACATTAAACTATACCTTTCACAAATCACTTACCTCACAAAAATCTTCGCTGCTCAAGCTACTGCAATACAGCGAGCGCCACTACTGCCAGCTAAATAAAAGATTCAAACTATGGAAGGCACTAACTACTGATAGGGATAGTTAGCAAATGAAAGATATTAATAGAGAACAAACAATGTATTTACCTTGATATCATCATATATAAATATAGCAGTTCATGACAAATTTCAAAACTCCGCCATCTCTCTCCCCACATCCACCACTGCTGGCGGCTCACCTCCAACTGCGCAACGCTACGCGCTGTTCACAGCCAGCTGCCTAACACTACAATGGCGAGTATTACAACAATGCAAAGCAGCCACAGACTGCACGCAGCATAGCCAGTGATTTTCATACAGAGGTGGCGTTACCAATAAAAAAACCTAAACAGCCTACTTACAAGAGGAACGGAAGTCTAAAGGTGGTAACATGGGAAGGACAATTTATTGTGACCATGTGTCACCCGCAGCAAGTCATGAAGATGGCACCATACCATACCACGCCATAATGCCAGTATGCGCTGGGCATGTAAAAAGGCAATTGATTATGCCTCTGGATAAGACGAAGATTCTTCTGCTGGTGAGAACGACAACATGCCACTTGCCAATTACGACAGCAATGCGTGAGCAGCAGTAAAGCTGTTTTCTCGCAAAGAGAACCGTTTTCAGAAGCAGGTACTACAAACCAGCACTCCACGGCGGATTATACCTCTTCGTCACCTTGGGAGACCTATACCGATTACATGTTGTGACGTACACTGCAGCGCCAAAGGAACTGGTAAGAGCATGCATATTGAAACACAGAGATACGTAAACAGGCAGCGATCTCCGAAGTAGCGACGAAGTGGGGATTTTCCCGTACGACCATTTCACGAGTGAACGGTGAATATCGGGAACCCGATAAAACATCAAACGTCCGACATCACTGCTGCTGCCGGAAAAATATCCTGCAAGAACGGGACTAACCCTTCTGCAAAGTACTGCAGCTTTCTGTACTGGGCCATCAACAAGTGTCAGCGTGCGAACCATTCAACGAAACACCATCGATATGGGCGTTCGGAGACAAAGGACACTGAAGAGTACAGAAGTTATAAATTAAAGCGTCATGCCTAATACGACAGTTTATTGCATGACCATTAGTAAGGGATGAATTTTTTTCCTTTCATCATTTTGTGAGGGTTGTCATAAAAAAGTTTCGCTACGTTCTGAAATTAATATGGCTATTTGAGTAACATGAGTTGCGCTACTTTTTCACTCCCACCCCTACGAAAGGTGGATGGTTATTACCCCCACAGCGATTCTTTCCAGACAGTATGTTTGGTTGAGATCCGTCCAGTGGTGTGTGTTGTGTGTATACATACGTACATCAGTTTTATAGTATGTACTGATATTCATTTTAAATGTGGAAATCGATGGAGATCAGAAGGATGTTAAATCTGGTGGCAAGGTGGAAGTGCAGACAATTCATAGGCCACGTCCTCCAGTTTCATCATTATCAAAGCCCCTTTGTGCGTATGCTGCAATTTCTATTAATGAAAAATTATTTTTTTTATTTTGTGATTGAATCCTCTTCTCATATACACTATCTGACAAAAAAAGTGAAGTACCTAGAGGGGGAGGCGGAAACGAAACGGAACTTCATGGTATGAGAAGGTAACGTGATATTATTTCAGTGTTAGCCAAATCTAGTCAAATTTACAAAGAACTTGACAGTATGAGCCTACTTACCAGTAAGACGTTGCTCCTCCTCTGGCCTTGATGCACGCTCTGATTTGATTAGAAAGGGTGTCGTAAAATGATAGTGTCCCCTGAAGAAAGATGGCCTACAACTGTTGTAAATGGTCCCTAATGTCCTGAATACTGGTACTGGGACGAAGTTGACCTTCCAGCTGATCCAGCTAATGTCTTATCAGGGACGGATCTTATTGCCCACGGAAGTATCTCAGTATTACCCAGGCAGTTCATAGAGACCCATTCCGTGCGTGCATGAGCACTGTCCTGTTGAAATATAGCACCGTGATACTGTCACGTGAGAGGTAACATGTGAAGACGAAAGATTTGCGTGACGAAACATCTGTGCTGTCGGAGTGCGCTCAATCACTACCAGCGTAACCGAAGTCATACCTGATGGCTCCCCACACCATGACACCCAGGAGTAACAACGCTGTGTCCCTCCAGTCTCCGACTGATGGTGTGGGACAACACAGAATGTTGCAGGGAGCCCGCTACTTGCCCCAGGCGGCAAACGCAGATGTGAACGTGTTACGAGGTGCCTGGTGCACAATGTGGCGATCTTCTCATGTGGTGGTCAAATGTGTGTGTGTGAAATCTTATGGGACTTAACTGCTAAGGTCATCAGTCCCTAAGCTTACACACTACTTAACGTAAATTATCCTAAGGACAAATACACACACCAATGCCCGAGGGAGGACTCGAACCTTCTCCGGGACCAGCCGCACAGCCCATGACTGCAGCGCCCTAGGCCGCTCTGCTAATCCCGTGATAGGACCTGGTGGTCAGACATGGTCGACCTGAAGCTCAACAATAGACACCTAGCCGGCCGCGGTGGCCGTGCGGTTCTAGGCGCTGCAGTCCGGAACCGCGGGACTGCTACGGTCGCAGGTTCGAATCCTGCCTCGGGCATGGATGTGTGTGATGTCCTTAGGTTAGTTAGGTTTAAGTAGTTCTAAGTTCTAGGGGACTGATGACCTAAGATGTTAAGTCCCATAGTGCTCATAGCCAGTTGAACCAATAGACACCTACCCTGACGTTCTCATGCAGTCCAACATGCCCCCACAAACCTGGATATTTGCGTGATTTGACCAGCTGGCCAAATGCAGATCCACTATGAGGCCCCTTTCAAACTCTGTCAGATGCTGATAACAGTGTCTCACACGAGTGCGGGGTATCTGCATGTCCTTTACTGTGATCACTCAACATCTGGCGCTGTTCACACCTTTTATATATCCTATCAGGACTGGAAACAACATTTAACACTAATGCATTCTGGTGGCCGTTCTACCTGTAACAGAGAATTGCAACACTTATCATTTACGCTATGTGATCAAAAGTTTCCGGACACCCTCACACACATACGTTCTTCATATTAGGTGCATTGTGCTGCCACCTGCTGTCAGGTACTCCATATCAGCGACCTCAGTAGTCATTAGACTTAGTGAGAGAGCAGAATGGGGCGCTCGGCGGAACTCACGGACTTCGAACGTGGTCAGATGATTGGGTGTCACTTGTGTTATACGTCTGCACGCGAGATTTCCACATTCCTAAACATCCCTAGGTCCACTGTTTCCGATGTGATAGTGAAGTGGAAACGTGAAGGGACACGTACAGCTGAAAAGCGTACAGGCCGACCTCGTCTGTTGACTTATAGAGACCTCCCACAGTTGAAGAGGGTCGTAATGTGTAATAGGCAGACTTCTATCCAGACCATCACACAGGAATTCCAAATTGCATCGGGATCCAGTGCAAGTGCTATGACAGTTAGGCAGGAGATGAGAAAACTTGGATTTCATGGTCGAGCGGCTGCTCATAATCCACACATCACGGCGGCAAACGCCAGACGACGCCTCTCTTGGTGTAAGGAGCGTAAACATTGGACGATTGAACAGTGGGTAAACGTTGAGTGGAGTGAGGAATCACGGTACACAATGTGGCGATCCGATGGCAGGGTGTGGGTATGGCAATTGCCCGGCTAACGTCGTCTGCCATCGTGTGTAGTGCCAACAGTAAAATTCGGAGGCGGTGGTGTTATAGTGTGATCGTGTTTTTCATGGAGTGGGCTTGCACCCCTTGTTGTTTTGCGTGGCACTACCACAGCGCGGGCCTACATTGATGTTTTAAGCAACTTCTTGCTTCCCACTGTTGAAGAGCAATTCGGGAATGGCGATTGCGTCTTTCAACGCGATCGAGCACCTATTCATAATGCATGGCCTTTGACGGAGTGGTTTCACAATAACATCCCTGTAATGGACTAGCCTGCACAGAGTCCTGACCTGAATCCTATGGAATACCTTTGGGATGTTTTGAAACGCTTCGTGTCAGCCCTCACCGACCGACATCGATACCTCTCCTCAGTGCAGCACTCAGTGAAGAATGGACTGCCATTCTCCAAGATACCTTCCAGCACCTGATTGAACGTATGCCATCGAGAGTGGAAGCTGTCCTCAAGGCTAAGGGTGGTACAACACCATATTGAATTCCAGCATTACCGATGGAGGGTGCCACGAACATGTAAGTCATTTTCAGCCAGGTATCGGGATACTTCTGATCATATAGTGCAGATACGCGCCGATGGTGTGTACGTATACGAAGTTACACTGACATCCGACAATTCTTTCTGGCTGCCTTCCTGACTCCCTTTTTTTGTCAGACAGTGTATTTTTCTTTCATGTAGTTGGTCCATAAAGCGTATTTGCCAATTATTGCTTTATTCGTTTTGTAAGGCACTAAATTAGAAAAATCCATTTTGCACATCGGAAAACGCTGGCCATAGCTTCCGCTACAACTAAAATCGATTTCTGTTGCAGAAGCACTAGTTTCCACCCGTTTGTTTCATTCCTGTTTAGTTTCTAATGTGAACTAGTGAACCCACATCTCACTCACCATGTTCAATCGTAGCAGAAGCTAGGTTAGATTCATCTTGAAACGCTACTAACACTGCTGTCAATTCATTTCTATATTTGATTTGTTCAGCACTCAATAAATGCAGCCCCCATATTGCACAAGACGATGTCATGGATTAATTCTTCACTGAAAATATAACGCCTATGGTGTCAGCTGTCTCATTCATATAGCGTACTTATAGTATAATACCGTTTTCTGTGCTGTTTCAATGTTTTAACCAGTAGTTAGAGCTCCTGAGTCTCTCTTTCACAGTGCTTGCTTTCAAGGAAATTGTGGTCACATATTACATCAGTTGTCCATTGCTTAAGCGTTGTTAATGAAGCGACGGATTCTTTGTAAACCTTCATTGGTTTTGCTGTTGGTAAAAATGTGACTGTCATGTGACTAGGGCCTCCCGTCGGGTAGACCGTTCGCCGGGTGCAAGTCTTTCGATTTGACGCCACTTCGGCGACTTGCTCGTCTATGGGGACGAAATGATGATTAGGACAACACAATACCCAGTCCCTCAGCAGAGAAAATCTTCGACCCAGCCGGGAATCGAACCCGGGCCCTTAGGATTGACATTCTGTCACGCTGACCACTTTTTTTTGTGATCTCATTTTTTTCGCTTTTGTTCGTTGCATCTGCTCGGGGCGGACGTCGTAAGACATCCATTGAAGTTCGTTGTTGATCGATTAACTCAGTTTTTTAATTACAGAGGGCATCTAACCCTCTGACCGAACACGTTGAGATACCGTGCCGACACCACTCAATTACCGGGGACGCACATTGCTGTTGGTGACACATCGTCAGAAACGAAGAATTTCTTGTGAGAGCGGTATTTCCCTATTTGAACGTTAAACACACACGTTGACTGATATAGAACCCATATAAACGTGATTAAACAGTTGACACTGATAAATGTCACCGAAAAACATGTACAAAGACAACAAAACAGTACTTCATTGGTATCAGCACCGACTCTGTAGCAGGTGAACAACTCTTTACCGAGAATAGTTACGTCCATGATTGTTGCAAGACACAAGGGCATCTAGCAACTGCAGAGATGTGATTCAATGAAACCGCAGCTGCTCTTACAACATGGATTATTAGCTCTACATACTTTAACTGGCATTTAGCCATGGAGATGTATAAAAAGCTATAATGATGAAGATAGATCTCGGCAGAAGCTCTGTCTCTATGAATTGTCTGTTCTGATGCATCAAGACATAAGAACAATGAAACTGCTGTAAATTCTCCCAGATGCTAGTCTGCTTTGCTCGGTATTTGGGGAATGACCGATACTTCCTGTAAAAATTAACGTCGCGTTTCCAATATCGCATGAGTTATAACATCCACACAGTATTCACACACGAAGTGTCTTTTCTTCGATACGCAGTGATTGAAGCCGTCGATTCGCTGTTCCGCATTTCCAGCAGTCGAGCCGTGCAGTTTCACAATTACGTGGCGAAACTCACTGTTAACAAATAACGCGTTAAACACATTCGTTTAACGCATTAATAATGGACACATTCCCTTCACGATGCTGTGAACACATGTTTCTCATATTAGTACGGAGACTGAGATATCTAACGTGACCTTCACGATTTCCTCGCGTTCACGCAACCTTGTGCAGTGCGCCAACGATAAAGAGCTGTTGACGTCCGACGCGCTTTTCCCAAACGTAAACACACTCGATATGATGATATTTGCTTGTAGAATGCGAGTTGGATGACTGCTAGCAGATTTCCATCAAACTGCAATGCAGTGACGTTTATACTTAGCCCAGGCTTCATAAAAGATGAATTTAAGGCGCATTATGAAGACTGTAGTCTCGATATTGAAATTTCAGCTCTAAAATATTGACAACAGGTGAACGAAAAAAAAAACAGGTGAAAAAAATGTTAGATTAAAGCAGACAGCGACGTCGATAACGAAGTTACAAAAGGCGGAACATAAATCCAGTTGGTCAATGATGGGAATGAAACGATTGAGGGAATCAATGCAAAATGTAAACCTATGTGACTGACAGTGATCTACAGCCTAATCCTGAAGAGTGCTTATGCTGGTTCTTGTGTTTTAATCTCCATAGAATCTCGCTGGATACGGGGTGGTGATATCCAGCACATAACCCTCAAATTGTGCACATTATCCTACATGAAATCTAAGGTTGTCACCTGTGTCTTCAAAAGAGAGAATATATGATAATGTTGGTAGTGATTTGAACATCAGGAGAGACATTAAATCTGTTGCCTCTCCCCTCACTATTACTATTCGAAACGAACCAACGCATGTGCCAAAACCGGGGTTCACTTATTATCTCATCATCACCACACAAACTCAACACTATAGTTTACACTCACCCAGACACGAGCGAACGGAATGGTGAAGTTGTTCCGTCACTGGACTAGCATTCGGAAGGACGTTAATTCCAATCCTTATCCGGCCATTCTGCTTAAGATTTGCGTTGACTGTAAGGACTCTGCAAATTTCTATCGCCATTTTTCCCAATCCATGCTTGTCCTCTGTCTATAATCACCCCGTTGTTAACGAGGCGTTCATCAATAATCCTTCTTCTTTCGACGAAACTCGCCGACGGGAGTCCAATTAAAATATTTGCACAAGGCTATTAAACACACGGAAATAATGTAACCGCCCTCTTAGCTGTTAGAACAATAATACAAATTTCACTAACACTGACATTTTGTATGTTCGAAAGAAACTGTTTTTAATCAGCACGACTCACGCCCGGTACCCACAGCTTTACTTCTGCCAGTACCTCGTCTCCTACCTTCCAAACTTTACAGAAGCTCTCCTGCGAACCTTGCAGAACTAGCACTCCTGAAAAAAAGGATATTGCGGAGACATGGCTTAGCCACAGCCTGGGGGATGTTTCCAGAATGAGATTTTCACTCTGCAGCGAAGTGTGCGCTGATATGAAACTTCCTGGCAGATTAAAACTGTGTGCCCGACCGAGACTCGAACTCGGGACCTTTGCCTTTGGCGGGCAAGTGCTATACCAACTGAGCTACCGAAGCACGACTCACGCCCCGTACTCACAGCTTTACTTCTGCCAGTACCTCGTCTCCTACCTTCCAGACTTTACAGAAGCTCTCCTGCGAAGCACGACTCACGCCCGGTACTCACAGCTTTACTTCTGCCAGTACCTCGTCTCCTACCTTCCAGACTTTACAGAAGCTCTCCTGCGAACCTTGCAGAACTAGCACTCCTGAAAAAAAGGATATTGCGGAGACATGGCTTAGCCACAGCCTGGGGGATGTTTCCAGAATGAGATTTTCACTCTGCAGCGGAGTGTGCGCTGATATGAAACTTCCTGGCAGATTAAAACTGTGTGCCCGACCGAGACTCGAACTCGGGACCTTTGCCTTTCGCGGGCAAGTGCTCTACCAACTGAGCTACCGAAGCACGACTCAGGCCCGGTACTCACAGCTTTACTTCTGCCAGTACCTCGTCTCCTACCTTCCAATAATAAATTGCACATGTAATTTCTCACTAATTACACAGGCATCTTCATATGTTCTTTCAAGCACAGAGTTTTTGATTTGTAATTAGCTCTTACCCCCGCTCCCAATAACTACGTATCCAGAGGATCAGAACAGTTGGTCCTGTATGCCTCTTGCCCAACGGTTTACATGTCACAGTAGAACACAAATGAGTACTTTTGTCGTGAAGTCAACCACATAGAGATTGAATCAGTAATTAATGGAAACATGTAACTGTGGCAGATGAATTCTCATTCACTCCGAAAATTTTTTGTCGGTGCACACTTGTCCAGAAGGAAGGTGGAAGGGAGTACAGCCATAGGAGCGTCGTGGAAAGAGATTACTATGCTTGTGTTGGGGTCTGGGTGTTGAAGAGGGATATGTCGTATTGGTTTATGGAGCTTTATGTCTTCTGTTGTTCGGTTGCATTTCGTTTAAAATATCAAATCAAAACATTTTCAGGTGCCTAAAGTTCCAGTTATATTTAATTTGTGCTACCTGTTTCACCGTTAAATTACGCCATCTTCAGGTCCCTGATCGACGTGTAGGAATAATACCACCTCCTGTACAATCGAACCGGGGGCCAACATACATTCACAGGTATTCGCAGACTTCTTCATTATACAGCGATCCTTTCGATCATCACTTGGAGACTCAAGGTTTGAAGATTATCAAATGTAACGCTGAAACTGCTAGAAAAAATAAAATATAACTGGAAATTTAGACGGCTGAAGATGTTTTGATTCGACATTTGTGTTGAACAGGTGAATCCTGCAACCATAGACAGTGATGCCTGTCTGGAACGACCTATTAATGTGGGTTAATTTGTCACAGATGCACACATCCACGGAAGGCACTGGTCAGCGAGGTCTCCCGATCTGAATTTTATAGAGCACGTCTTATATGCAACAATGATAAGAAATGTAAACCGTAGTCGCCACGCCGGCCGGTGTGGCCGAGCGATTCTAGGCGCTTCAGTCCGGAACCGCGCTGTTGCTACGGTCGAAGGTTCGAATCCTGCCTCGGGCATGGATGTGCGTGATGTCCTTAGGTTAGTTAGGTTTAAGTAGTTCTAAGTCTAGGGGACTGCTGACCTCAGATGTTAAGTCCCATAGTGCTTAGAGCCATTTGTAGTCGCTACTAAGGTCTCATCCGCACTTCCTGAAAATGTTCCTCCTTTCAGGAGTGAGAGACCTCGGAAACGACTTTGGATAGACTTATTGAACCATCACGAGCTGTACATGCAGTCTCGAAGCCAAACTCATGTGAAAGCTAGAGGTACCATATTCACTGTCAACTCTTTGTTGCTGTGTAGAGATTTTAATCTTTTATTCCATTTTTTTGGATATGTGTACATTTGATTTGAAAAGTTTTCTAATTACCTTTAGGGCACTATTACATACTAAACATCTAAACCCCTCATCCTGTAATCCTTCGTACACGTTGTTTAGTAAATATGCGTTCATTGCTTGACTGCAATTACATTTTGATCAGTAGAGTGGTGTGTACATCAAAAGGCAGGTGGATGCCTAGTTAGGTTAGGTTGGGTTAGGGTTTTTTAACGTCCCGTCGACAACGAGGTCATTAGAGATGGAACGCAAGCTCGGGGTTAGGGAAGGATGGGGAAGGAAATCGACCGTGCCCTTTCAAAGGAACCATCCCGGCATTTGCCTGAAACGATTTAGGGAAATCACGGAAAACCTAAATCAGGATGGCTGGAGACGGGATTGAATCGTCGTCCTCCCGAATGCGAGTCCAGTGTGCTAACCACTGCGCCACCTCGCTCGGTGGATGCCTAGTAACATAGGGCAGAGTTCCATGAGATGAACCAGCTAATAACGTCATTTTCCGCTAATGCAAGTAACGTATGTTCTGGTGCGCATTTATAACACTTAACGTTGACTTTCATGGTACTGTAGTTGTGGTAAGGATAATTAACGATTGTAGTGTGCAGTCACGGACTATACAAAGCAAAAATTACTAGTAGTACAAAAATAAGATATAATTATGATATGCCAGCTACATAAACATTCGGAAAGATGTTCAGAAGTAGAGTCAGTGTCCTGGTGTGACGTAGTAGACCATAATGGCAAGGCACAAAAAGGCGTTGTGTCCCCGCCTTCTAAAATCCACACTGCTTTACTACACATCAAATATTGATTGCTGAAAATCAAGTTTGATTCCCAACTACTCCATCTTTAACAGTGAGGCTTCTGTGGAAGGGTTTAATTCAAAATATTATGCCACGAGGCTTCGAGCAATAAACATGATAAATCGACAAAATTATTGATTTGCTTGAAGTCTCAAAACAGTGATCAAACAGTGAGAACTATGAGTTCGTGGCGTAGTAATTGGACGAGTAAGACTTTTTTTATTCAAAACATTCTATGTTGTAAACAGAAACTCCTTCACAGATGATGATACGTTTTTGATGGGAATTTATAAAGTTGATTTTGAAATTTATCGTTTCTATACACTTTGGTTATAAACTGTAGATTAAAACTGAAGAAACTGGAAATGTAGAAAATTAAGGGAGAATCTGAAAGACGCAGAGGTTGTTGAGTGTTTTAGAGGGAGATTTAGGTAACGATTGGCTACGAAGGTGGCGAAAGAGTAGCTTCGAGAGACGGGAGGGACCAAATAGGTAAAGTGGCAAGGTTTAGTGGAAATCCTCTGAAATCACAGGAGATATTGAATTTAATTTATGAAAGGATGAAATATAAAAATACGGTAAATGAAGCAGGCGAAAGAGAATAGAAAAGTCTAAAAATGACACCGACAGGAAGCGCAAAACCTCTAAGTAGGAATGGCTGGAAGACAAATGAAAGCATTTGGAAACATGTATAATTAGGGGAAAGATAAATACCACCAACTGCAAAATCAAGGAGGTCTTTGAAGGAAAGAGAAGCAGAAGTATGAATATCAAGAGCTCTAATGGAAAACCACTACTAAGCAAAGAAGGGCAAACTGAGAGGTGGAAGAAGCACATAGAGGGCAATACAAGAGAAACGAAGTTGAGGAAAATATTATAGAAAACTTAGAGGACATACATTAAGGTGAGATGGATATATTATATTGCAAGAAGATTTCACATAGCACTGAAAGACCTAAGTCGAAAGAAGACCCCTGAGGCAGACGACATTCCGTACGGACTGCTGACATCCTTGGAATAACCAGCCATGACAAAACTCTTCCGTGTGGCGTGCAAGACGTATGAGACAGAAGAAATTAGTCCAATTCCACAGCAACCAGATAGTGATAGGTTTGAATGTAACCGAACTATAAGCTTAGTAAGTCATGGCTGCAAAATACTAACACTAATTCCTTACAGAAGAATGAAAAAACTTATAGAAGGTGACCTTAGGGATTATCAATTTAGAATCCAGGGAAATGTAGGAACATGCGAAGAAAGGCTGACTTATTTTAGTCTACAAATGCTATAACTATAGGTTTGCCTTTCCTGAAACAAAAGCAAACCTATAGTTATAGCATTTGTAGACCAAGGGAAAGCGTTTGATGATGTTGACTAGAATACACTCGTTGAAAATCTGAAGGTAGCAGACGTAAAACACACAGGGCGAAAGGCTATTTGCAACTTGAATAGGATCCAGACGGCATTTATAAGAGTCGAGAGGCGTGAAAGAGGAACAGTGGTTGAGAAGGGAAGGGAGTGAGACAGGGTTGTAGTGTATCCCTATTGTTATTCAGTCTGTACTGTGAGCAAGCAGTAAAGGAAACCAAAGAAAAATTTGGAGAAGGAATTACAGTTCAACGATAAGAAGCAAGAACTTTCAAGTTTGTCGACGACACTGTAATTCTGTCAGATACAGCAAAGGACTTGGAAGAATAGTTGAATGAAACGGACAGGGTCTTGAAAGGGAGATATAAGATGAACAACTAGAGAAAAACAAGGGTAATGGAATGTAGTTGAATTAAACCAGGCGATCCTAAGATAATTAGATTAGGAAATGATACACTAAAAGGAGTTTTGCTATTTTGGTAGTAAAATAACTGATCATGGCTGAGCGTATAAAGTGCAGATTGGCATGAAAAGATTTCTCGAAGTAGTAAAATTTGTTGACATAGAATAAAGATTTCTATGTTATACAGTCCTCTCTATAGGTATTTGTCTAGACTCTAGATTGTAGCCTTCTGTGAAAGTGAGACGGGGACGAGAAAGAGTTCAGATAAGAAGAGAATAGAAGATTTTGAAATATGGTGCTACAGATGAATGCTGAAGATTAGATAGGCAGATCATGTAACTACCGAAGAGGTACTGAGTACAACTGGGGAAAAAAGAAATTTGTAGCACAACTTGGCTAAGAGAAGGGATCGGTTGATAGGACACGTTCTGAGACATCAAGGGATCACCACTGTACTAATGGAGGAATCTGCGGGCGATAAGAAGGTAGTGTGGCAATCTGGGGCTAGTTCATATAAGGACTATGTTGGCATATACCGATTTTATTCCACTACTATAAGCACTGAACGCTTGTATCGCTGATTTTATTCCGATACTATAAGCACTGAACACTAGTATTGCCACAGTAAAAGACCTCCTGCACTTTAACTCGAGGTCGGTGAGTACTGTCCAGATAAAGAGTAAGGGCTGTAAGTTTCCTGATTTCCAGCCACAATAGTATTATGGGCAGTCAAATGAAAACAATGCAGGTGGAAAAGAGTAAGTAAACCGTTTCTTAGAGTGTTTCAAAGTAATTTCCGTAATTGTTAATACTGTGAGGCAACGCAGTAGATGCCTCGAGGAAAAACATTTGTGGTAACCTTCGGAACCATGATTGTACCCAGGTGTGCCCCTCTTCATCCTAAGCAAATCGACGGCCACGAATATCTTTCTTCAGGACACCAAAAATATGGAAATCGCACTGGGCGCGATAGGGACCGTATGGAGAATGTGTAAGGTTTTCCCATCGAAACTTCTGCAGCGTAGCCGAAACAGCGCTCACATGTTATAACATAAAGTAAACAAATATTATGGAATTCAGTAGGAGGACGGAAAACAATACAGTAGTGAAAATCAGTTATAGTACAATGTCTATTGCATTGTATCGCTTGCGCCTTGTCCTGCGGTTACGCAGGGTGGGCCATGGTTAACCGGATTTGGTATGTTAATTTTAAAGGGTGGCTGGATGCCCTTCCTGCCGCCATCCCGTACCCCACAGGACGGAATTAGTGTACCCCAGCTGTCTGCGTCGTGTATAGATCGTGAAATAGTGTGAATGTGTCGCAAATGTCTATGAGTCGTGTAACTGAGGCGGGACGAGGGGACCAGCCCGGTATTCACCTAGTAGGATGTGGAAAACCGCCTAACAACCACATCCAGGCTGGCCGGCACACCGGCCGTCGTCGTTAATCCGTCGGGCGGATTCGATCCGGGGCCGGCGCGCCTACCCGAGTCCAGGAAGCAGCGCGTTAGCGCTCTCGGCTATCCTGGCGGGTTACAATGTCTATTGCATATTGTACCGAATTTATTATGAAAGTAGTAGATACGTATAAGACGTAAACTGTCATGATGGAATTACATATTTCTTTGATAACGCGAGTAACAAACTAAATTTGCGAAAGATATATATATTTCCTGGGTGGAAACTGGTATAAAGGTACTCACTTTCCCGTTACTGTACTGTTAGTACTTTGTCCAACCTCCATTCTTCCTAATTACCTCAAAAAACTCTTCGGCATTGGTTTTGATAGGATTTGTAATTCTTGTAGTGGACTTATCTCCCTCTCTTCTTGTATCGTACTTTTCAGCCCACGTACTGCCTCAAATTGCCTTCCATTGCAATGAGGACGTCTTGCAAGTAATCACTAAAGGTTTTGCACAGGGCTGTCATCCGCGCATCTTGCTGGCCGGGTCAAGACATCTATATCTTTGTACATCCATAGTTGAAATGGAGGACAGTGGGACGTCGGCTGGTATAAATTTATATTAAAATTGAAGAAACTCCCCCAGCTGTATTTAAGGTGTCGATTTTATTTTGGCAACTAGTTTCAACGTTGTAACAACGTCATCTTCAGGCCCGTACACTTGTTGACGTCAACAGCGTGCGACTGATACTAGAAGTCAGTGGTGAGATACCGACGTGCTCCGTGCGGAAGGTGGGGTGAGTTACTAACCACCTTCCACACGGTGCACGTCGGTATCTCACCACTGACTTCTAGTATCAGTCGCACGCTGTTGACGTCAACAAGTGTATGGGCCTGAAGATGACGTTGTTACAACGTTGAAACTAGTTGCAAAAATAAAATCGACACCTTAAATACAAATGGTTCAAATGGCTCTGAGCACTATGGGACTTAACATCTGAGGTCATCAGTCCCCTAGAACTTAGAACTACTTAAACCTAACTAACCTAAGGACATTACACACATCCATGCCCGAGGCAGGATTCGAACCTGCTACCGTAGCGGTCGCGCGGTTCCATACTGAAGCGCCTAGAACCGCTCGGCCACACCAGCTGGCACTTAAATACAGCTGTAGGAATTTCTTCATTTTTAATATAAACCTATATCTTTATCTTCAAACCAACTCTTATTTATAGGTGAAACATGCACGGATGAATTTTCTCTTTGAAACATTAGACTTTCATTCTGTAGATCCTCATACATTCTAATCAATTCCGCCTCTAGAATCTCAGTGTAGATGTTTGAGTTCATTTTAGTGTTCAGTCAAGCAGTGCGTGATTTACCTTCAGTGCAGAAGGCTGCCCAAATCTTAGCACTTCCTCCACCACATATTCTGCTCGCTCTTACCTGCTGCTCTGTTCTCAGATCATCCCAATAACACTGAAACCTATCCGGCCCATCTAAAATAAACTTTTTCTTGTCGCTGAAGGTCACATTTTTCCATTCTGTACTCCATGGCATGTTTTCAGCAAACTGCAATCTACGCTGTTTACTTTAGTTGTTAGAGCAGATTTCTGCAGTCGACTCTTGAATGCAAGAAGTCTGTCATCTGTCAGAATTGGTTGTACACGTCTTACAGTTAATAGTAGTTATAAATCAGCAACAAGTTGAGAAGAAAGGTTTGAGCCCTTTCTTTCTGTAGAATGGACCGTTTGGATGCCTCAAATTATTTTCTGTTACGTTGTTTCCAAATAGAGCGCCCAATGAAACAAAATTGTCGGTCACTGTACTTCAACAGTTCAACGTCTTGTCGATTTGATGATTAGAGAGTCTCACTTCCACTTGCGCACCTATTTTTGCCTTTTCATCTCATGATAATTATTTTTGGCATGGAATTGTCACAATCGTGGTTTATGTACACAACACGCACTGTCACTAATGGTGTCTGTTTCCTATCTGCAGTAAAGGCACATACACACATATACACACACACACACACAAACACCACAAAGAGCCGACTGCGTTTATATTGAGTTCCACCATCTACCATCTGAATCGTTGATGTCTTGTTATATAGTGTACTACTGACATCATATACGATATAATTTGACTGCATGCACACTGTCCACAATTATTCCAGCCGACAATGTTGATTTTCCTACAAATATCCATGTCTTTATACTGATTTCCATTGCTATACTGTCACATGAAATGTACATGATAATTCCACATGTTCTGTAAAAAAAAGAAAAATTTAGAGATGGATGTTGACTCAATGGAAGTTTAACGAGCATCAAAAGCGTACGAGATGAAGGAGAGCATGAATCATAATAGTTTCTCTGTGAATGGCGCAGTTATTTCTAAGTTTCATGACAAATGGTGCTGAGTACATAAATGTACTAGTCAGTATATGTTCCGACTGTCTTCGCATTGTTACGCAACTAATCAGTCTGTTTCTGTAGTTGGAATGTACGCAAATTCAGTTTATGAAGGTAATGTTATGCTTGGGAGGGGGAGGGGGTGGCAGGAGGGCAGGGGGCAGGGGGCAGGGGCATCTGTCCACATACCTCGTTGTATACGCCTATGTCGAGCTCACAATATATGTATGACAGAGTATATGCTTTTTAGTTACATACTGTTACACTACTGGCCATTAAAATTGCTACACAAAGAAGAAATGCAGATGATAAACGGGCATTCATTGGACAAATATATTATACTAGAACTGACATGTGATTACATATTCGCCGGCGAGGCTGGCCGAGTGGTTCTAGGCGCTACAGTCTGGAGCCGCGCGACCGCTATGGTCGCAGGTTCGAATCCTGCCTCGGGCATGGATGTGTGTGATGTCCTTAGGTTAGTTAGGTTTAAATAGTTCTACTGATGACCTCAGTAGTTAAGTGCCATAGTGCTCAGAGCCATTTGAACCATCACATTTTCACGCAATTTGGGTGCATAGGTCCTGAGAAATCAGTACCCAGAACAACTACCTCTGGCTGTAATAACGGCCTTGATACGCATGGGCATTGAGTCAAACAGACCTTGGATGGCGTGTACAGGTACAGCTGCCCATGCAGCTTCGACACGATACCACAGTTCATCAAGAGTAGTGACTGGCGTATTGTGACGAGCCAGGTGCTCGGCCACCATTGACCAGACGTTTTCAATTGGTGAGAGATCTGGAGAATGTGCTGGGCAGCGCAGCAGTCGAACATTTTCTGTATCCAGAAAGGCCCGTGCAGGACCTGCAACATGCGGTCGTGCATTATCCTCCTGAAATGTAGGGTTTCGCAGGGATCGAATGAAGGATAGAGCCACGGGTCGTAACACATCTGAAATGTAACGTCCACTGTTCAAAGTGCCGTAAATGCGAACAAGAGGTGACCGATACGTGTAACCAGTGGCACCCCATATCATCACGCCGGGTGATACTCCAGTATGGCCATGACGAATACGCGCTTCCAATGTGCGTTCACCGCGATGTCGCCAAACACGCATGTGACCATCATGATGCTGTAAACAGAACCTGGATTCATCCGAAAAAATGACGTTTTGCCATTCGTGCACCCAGGTTAGTCGTTGAGTACACCATCGCATGTGCTCTTGTCTGTGATGCAGCGTCAAGGGTGACCGCAGCCATGGTCTCCGAGCTGATAGTCCATGCTGCTGCAAACGTCGTCCAACTGTTCGTGCAGATGATTGTTGTCTTACAAACGCCCCCATCTGTTGACTCAGGGATCGAGACGTGGCTGCACGATTCGTTACAGTCATGCGGATAAGATGCCTGTCATCTCGACTGCTAGTGATACGAGGCCGTTGGGATCTAGCACGAAGTTCCGTATTACCCTCCTGAACCCACCGATTCCATATTCTGCTAACAGTCATTGGATCTCGACCAACGCGAGCAGCAATGTCGCGATACGATAAACCGCAATCGCGATAGGCTACAATCCGACCTTTATCAAAGTCGGAAACGTAATGTTACGCATTTCTCCTCCTTACACGAAGCATCACAACAACGCTTCACCAGGCAACGCCGGTCAACTGCTTTTTGTGTATGAGAAATCGGTTGGAAACTTTCCTCATGCCAGCACGTTGTAGGTGTCGCCACCGGCGCCAACCTTGTGTGAATGCTCTGAAAAGCTAATCATTTGCATATCACAGCATCTTCTTCCTGTCGGTTAAATTTCGCGTCTGTATCACGTCATCTTGGTGGTGTGGCAATTTTAATGGCCAGTAGTTTACTACAGTCATCGCCTAACTATGGAATCTGTTTTCGGATGTCAAATGCATAAAATATAATTTTAATATAAGGACTATCTTAACTTATTTGCTTATTTATTAGGACTATCTTAACTAAAAACAATAATCGGACTCATTGCAAAAATCCGTTTAAGTTTTGGGTTTTACAACTGTACTGTCTGAGAGCACCTACGTAACCATTACGACATTACGAGAAACACTTATGATTCTTGTACTAATAGCTGTACTCATGGTCTTGGGGTCACACACTTAACCTAAATGTACCGAGGATAACCAAACAAAACACCATAACTTTATTTTCTAGCAGGAAATGAAAGAGTACAATAAGTTAACTTTGAAATATTATACATACTAAAACCAACTTCTTTAAAAAGCCAATTAAAGCATATCTATCAAAGAATACATAACACACGGTGAGTGATTATCTAAAAAAACACAAAGAAGGAATTGGAAAAAAATGGTGGAGTTGGTGCACATTAAAAAATACGGTCGGTCCTTCAACAACATACATTCGGTGTATAATGCGTGTTACCTGAAAATTCTTTGCCCAAGATCTGTGAATAAAATGTTAAATTTCTTTTATCATCCTGATCTCGACACCTCGCACGTCATATACATTCCGTTCATATTTTCTGAAAGTCTGTTGAGAGCTGGAAAAGTTTGTGAATACGATTCGGAATCCAAATGCTGTAAATGCTATAGCAACTCTTTTGGTAACCAGTTTCGACATAATGGTGATAATATTAATAATATTCTAAGTGATCTTCATCGAATCCAAAAATACAAGTTCATGAATATTCTCAAGAGACTAAATTTTTGCGTGTCCAGGGAAGAAGCTAAGAATGCGCAATGGATAAAACAAATTTGACCTCCCTTCTGTGGTACACGCTGCATGTTTATCTATTTTTAATTCATTGCGTCGGAATTAATATCCATCGTCAAAGTCCTGCGATACCACACAGCGCAAAATTTTCTAAGGTGTTTCATTTCCTAACAGCCTAAAGACCGACTGTCCGCTTTCGCGTCTCAATCCGAACTGCACCCTTCGGTGTCTCCAGACGAACTATACTCTTTAGTGTCTAGATCAGAACTGTCCTCTACCCGTCTCCGGCCGCGTTTCCCGCGCGCCGAACATCTTCGCCCAACTGACTAGCGCAGTTCCCTTTCCTGAAGCCGTCCATCTGATTGGCTACAGATTATTCTACATTACTTTACATTTTAAGATATTTAAATAATCAAAGCTTGGCCACTTTCGCGTAACAATAATATGCATTACATAATAAATTTTAAATTCTTTTACATAAAACCAATACAATTTACTTCTTAACTTTCAATGTCACGGCCAGTAGCCTTGCACCAATGAGCTTTCTGATAAACAAATAAAGAACCAAAGTAACTACTGTGCACTAAACTTTATAACAAATATTCTATTACCTAATGATTTAATAAGGTGTCATACTGTCATCGTTCAAAGTGTTTTTTGTGGAGGAAATGATGATCTAATGCTTAACTGAAAATAATGATAATTTAAATTTACTGTATCTTTTAAAAAATAAAGTTACAGAGTTGATATTTACAACGTTTGTCATTTTAATGATGCTCTTCTACATGAAATGTCGATCGTTAAGATCGACAAAAGCGTTCAGATTTTAGCATGTAAGAGGTATGCGATGTATGCGCTGCCTGCAATAGGCAAGGCAGAGGAGAGTCTCTGACCAGAGAGCAGTATGTAGTTAGTTGTTGCTTGTCGCTAGTCGGCAGTAGTCTTCTGTAGTCGCTAGTCGGCATTAGTCTGTGCTAGTATGCAGTAGTCGTCAGTAGTCTGCGTGAGTCGGTAGTAGTCGGCGCGTGTCTGCGCTTGTCTGCAGTCTGCTCTGGTCGCGACTCTGGGGGATGAGTATTATTGTTTAAGGTAAAGAAGCAGCCTTGCGCATATCTAGTAATGTATGTTAACTGTCATCCAATTTCTTTCAAAACATGCCCCAATAATAATTTTTATAATATAAAGTAATTTTTTTTAAGAAAAAAGCGTTCATTTCAATTTAAAGAATATATCCAATGGATAATTATTCCTTTCACGAATCACAAAGCATAGGCCAGCATTGCACGGAGCTGTGCCGAAAATTTTTTATGTAAGAGCAGATATATTCGCAGTTTTTATTGAGGTAAGAATTTTTTGCATTTTTTATTCAGAATACAGGGCCGAGGCGCAGCGCTGCTGTCGTCATAAAATTTACCAGGTTACTGAATTTTTTTATTATTTTTGGGTTTAGGAATTTTTCTGTCTCGAACTTAACATTAAATGAGAAAAGAATTTTGTGGGTACATTAAATGTGAATGCATTTCTGCAGGGAGATTATAAATGGGTCCAAAAATGGCTCTGAGCACTATGGGACTCAACATCTTAGGTCATAAGTCCCCTAGAACTTAGAACTACTTAAACCCAACTAACCTAAGGACATCACACACACCCAGGCCCGAGGCAGGATTCTAACCTGCGACCGTAGCAGCTTCGCGGTTCATGACTGCAGCGCCAGAACCGCACGGCCACCGCGGCCGGCGATTATAAATGGGAACCAATTTTGTTCAGAGGTTACAATATTTAAAATTCATTTAATTATTATTTCCGCGGGAGGCTACACTTGGTTCATTTTAATATTTCCCGGGAGCTTACACTTGGTTCATTTAATTATAATATTTTTGTGGGGAAGTTACACTTGGTTCATATTTAATTAATATTTTTGTGGGGAGGTTACACTTGGTTCATTATAATTATTATTTCTGTAGGGAGGTTACACTTGGTGACATCCGGCCAGGATCGTATTTCTTTGTGAATCTCTGAGAATTAGTCATATATCTGCTATTATTTATTTAAAATTAGTTTGCATCTGGCGCAACGCATTTACTAATTTGTCACTATTTCTTACACAGATCATTGGCAATTTGTTGCTCTTTGTTGTAATTGTGTTTGTTGCATTTTTGCATTGTCCTTGTTTCATTTTGTGATTAATTTTGATTTGTGAAAAATGTCGCGAAAAACTGTTAACAATACATCGCGATGTGCAATGAATGAAATAGCCGACTCGAATAGTTTGACCGATAATACTTGCGACACTCAGTGTCTTAATGATAGTCCTCCATTTACAGACAATCAGTGCGTACCGATCACTAACATTGATTTTGATCCTAATGATGAACAAATTTGTATCGTCTGTCAATTTAACGACAATTGATGACGCGGGACGTTCTGTTACAATGAACGCTGCCCAGTTTAACACACCCGATTTGCAAAATTTGAATTGTGAACAGATAAATTTTTCTAACGAAAATGAACAGTGTAATCAGAATACGTCAGATTTATTTGCTTCCGAGGTAGTGACTAACAGTGCACATCCGATTGGCAAACCTTTTCGAGAATCACAGAATGACCAAATGGTTACACAAAATGACGCGGGACGTTCTGTTACACCGAACGCTGCCCAGTTTAACACACCCGATTTGCAAAATTTGAATTGTGAACAGATAAATTTTTCTAACGAAAATGAACAGTGTAATCAGAATACGTCAGATTTATTTGCTTCCGAGGTAGTGACTAACAGTGCACATCCGATTGGCAAACCTTTTCGAGAATCACAGAATGACCAAATGGTTACACAAAACGTGACAATTGCAGGTACGCCATCAAATAGCACAGAGAATAGAGCCGATAATTTTGGCTGGGATCAAGTTATGGCATTATTACGACAAATGAATGAAAAAAATAGACAGCAATTCCAAACAGTCGAATGATAAGCAAGACAACAATCACAAACAACTTAGTGAAAATTTCAAACAACTTAATGAAAAACGTGACAACCTTAAAGAAAATTTCAAACAACTTAGTGAACAGAACAAACAACTTAATGAAAAATTAGACAACAATTCCAGACAGCTTAGTGAACAGATTACAGCCGTTGCCGCGCAATGTCATGATACTAAATAACAATTACGTGAGGAAATTAAGGCTTGTGCTAGGAAAAGTAGTGAAGAAATTCGATCTGTTGCTCAAGAATTAAGGAATACGCAAGCAGCTACAACAGAATCACTTAGAGACGAAATTAGTGCAGTCGGTAAACAATGCTCTGAAAACGCAACTCAGTTATGCGACGAGTTTAAATTAATGTCAGTAGAACTTTCGCGCACACTGGATGCAAAAGTAGACGCGAAATTTGACCAACAGAACAGTCAAATTGACGAACGTTTTAACCACCACCTACAAAACAGTGAAATGCGTTACCGTAAATTTATACAGGAGCAGAATAAAGTAAAGCGACAAGTCATGGAAACAATTACCGCACAGAGACAGGAAGATAAGCGTAAATTGTTTACGAAAGCAAAAACATACGTAGACAACAATATTGCTATAGTATCAGACGAAATTAATACTATCAAACAGTTGAAAACCGAATTGCGTAATGAAATTTCCGATCTTAAATCAAAAACAGAGACACAGACAGTAGACTTTCAGACAGTGACCGACAGACTTGAACAATTAGAACTAATACAGGATTCCGATGTCATCAAAGCAGACGTTAAAAAATTGAACGAAACCACACGTAAAATACAAAAACAAATTAATGCTTGCGACACTAAAAACGATGATCAGGTAAAAATACTGACTGAAAAATATGATGAATTGGCCAGTCGTATTGATGTTATTGAAAGTAATAATGACAGCAAATCAGACGATACTTCACCGATTTCATTTAATCAAACACCGGAATTCCAAAATTTACAGCAGACAATCAGTGAGATAGGTTCGTCCAATAATACATTACGTAGAAAATTATCAACTTTACAGCAAGAGGTAACAGAGATGAAAAATGTTTCAGCCTTTAACACATCACAGCAGACGCCACTTTGCGATTATTTGTCAGACTCACACAGCCAGCATAACTTAAATAATTTACAGAGACTACGCGACTTAAAATCCGAAAAGACACAAGCAGATTATCATGTAATCCTGAACCTGTTCACACATTCAGAGACGATAACGTTGATTACAAGCAATTTTTATCCGTAAAAAGATCTAAGGTATTTAAAAATGACACAGCACAGGTACACGCTTTGAACTGGATACGTCGATTTATTTTTGTGCTTTCACCAGCTTGGCCTGTAATGCAGAAACTAGCATTGGCTTGGATACAACAATTTGTTTTTGAATTTTCATCGTCATTGCCTGTAACGCAAAAGCTAAAATTTATTTGCAACGCGTAACGAACCTCAGGGGATTCATTACGCTTCAATGAACATGTGGCGTAGCGTGCACAGGGCCCCGAGCCGTAGTAGTGCTGTTTCATTTTTAGTTTTCTGCACTGCTGCCTTCTCTTCTACTATCCTTTATATCTATCAAAACAGCTCTTCAACCATCGATCTATCTATAATTATGAAAGAGTAAAGAAAACCTGATAAGACAAGTTTTACCGAAAGTGACATTTTTCATTAGACGCTCCAGAAATAACAACCATGAGAACTTTAATATCAGACAAAATTTTAATCATCAGTATCGTCAAAATTATCAGCAACAGGAACCACATTTTGGTAACAATAGAGGTTTTTCCCAACAACAGCAACAAAGCCAACCGGTTAGCATACCTAACCAACAATGTAATGTACAAGGTCAACCAAGCTTTAATGTTTCGCCGCCTGCACGTATAGCGTCAGCTCCAGCAAATACACTCCTGGAAATGGAAAAAAGAACACATTGACACCGGTGTGTCAGACCCACCATACTTGCTCCGGACACTGCGAGAGGGCTGTACAAGCAATGATCACACGCACGGCACAGCGGACACACCAGGAACCGCGGTGTTGGCCGTCGAATGGCGCTAGCTGCGCAGCATTTGTGCACCGCCGCCATCAGTGTCAGCCAGTTTGCCGTGGCATACGGAGCTCCATCGCAGTCTTTAACACTGGTAGCATGCCGCGACAGCGTGGACGTGAACCGTATGTGCAGTTGACGGAGTTTGAGCGAGGGCGTATAGTGGGCATGCGGGAGGCCGGGTGGACGTACCGCCGAATTGTTCAACACTTGGGGCGTGAGGTCTCCACAGTACATCGATGTTGTCGCCAGTGGTCGGCGGAAGGTGCACGTGCCCGTCAACCTGGCACCGGACCGCAGCGACGCACGGATGCACGCCAAGACCGTAGGATCCTACGCAGTGCTGTAGGGGACCGCACCGCCACTTCCCAGCAAATTAGGGACACTGTTGCTCCTGAGGTATCGGCGAGGACCATTCGCAACCGTCTCCATGAAGCTGGGCTACGGTCCCGCACACCGTTAGGCCGTCTTCCGCTCACGCCCCAACATCGTGCAGTCCGCCTCCAGTGGTGTCGCGACAGGCGTGAATGGAGGGACGAATGGAGACGTGTCGTCTTCAGCGATGAGAGTCGCTTCTGCCTTGGTGCCAATGATGGTCGTATGCGTGTTTGGCGCCGTGCAGGTGAGCGCCACAATCAGGACTGCATACGACCGAGGCACACAGGACCAACACCCGGCATCATGGTGTGGGGAGAGATCTCCTACACTGGCCGTACACCACTGGTGATCGTTGAGGGGACACTGAATAGTGCACGGTACATCCAAACCGTCATCGAACCCATCGTTCTACCATTCCTAGACCGGCAAGGGAACTTGCTGTTCCAACAGGACAATGCACGTCCGCATGTATCCCGTGCCACCCAACGTGCTCTTGAAGGTGTAAGTCAACTACCCTGGCCAGCAAGATCTCCGGATCTGTCCCCCATTGAGCATGTTTGGGACTGGATGAAGCGTCGTCTCACGCGGTCTGCACGTCCAGCACGAACGCTGGTCCAACTGAGGCGCCAGGTGGAAATGGCATGGCAAGCCGTTCCACAGGACTACATCCAGCATCTCTACGATCGTCTCCATGGGAGAATAGCAGCCTGCATTGCTGCGAAAGGTGGATATACACTGTACTAGTGCCGACATTGTGCATGCTCTGTTGCCTGTGTCTATGTGCCTGTGGTTCTGTCAGTGTGATCATGTGATGTATCTGACCCCAGGAATGTGTCAATAAAGTTTCCCCTTCCTGGGACAATGAATTCACGGTGTTCTTATTTCAATTTCCAGGAGTGTAGTAACGCACAGCAACAAGGAAATAACTATGTGCAGAAAACACACCATTTCAATTCCTATCGCAATGCACCGTATAGAAATGACTATCATGACAAACGTAAAAGTAATGAGCACAATTTTCAGCGTACGTTTAATAACAGTCGGTCTTACCAACAGCAGAATCATCCGCAACAACAAATTATTATGAATGAACCAGACAGTAGATATCATCCCGAACGTAATTCGTCAGGAAGAAATAACAGAACAGTACAAATAGTTGAAATGCCATAGCATCCTCCTGAAAATAATAGCACGTCAGATAGAATTTGACTAGATACAGTACAGGTTGCATCTTCCAGCAACGTAAGCAATACTTCAGATACACAGAATCTTGTTCACGAAAATGTTATTTGAAACATGCCTTGTTGAATGCACCTCTTTTATCATACGCAGATGTTAGTAGAAATTTTTCCATTGCCACCGACAGTTCTACCACCGCTTTAGGCGTACACATTTTCCAGGAAATTGAAGAAGATGGCACTACAGTAATTAAAAACATAGCCTTTGCGAGTCGCATTCTGTCACCTGCTGAACGCAATTATTCTGTTACAGAACGTGAAACATTATGTGTTGTTTGGGCATTTACGAGATTTCGGCATTTTCTTTATGGAAGACATACGACCGTTTACACAGATCATAGAGCGATACAGTTTTTACTTTCAGCTAAATTTACACACGACAGATTAAGTAGATGGAAACTTTATTTACAGGAATTTAATTTTACAATTGTCCATATTCCCGGTACACAAAATATTGTAGCAGACACACTATCCCGTTCTCTCAGCAACAATCAGCAAGACATCGCAACCAACTTCTGCAAAGCAAATTTCAGCGTCATGTACATTCAGCAAGTTGCATTTGAAAATTTCGTTTCGTCGTCATTACAAGAAATAGCACAAGAGCAGAGTAAAGACAACGTGTGGAAAGAAATTAAACACCTTTGGCATGATAGGAATAATGTTACCATTAGAAACCATTACATTGTACGCAATAATATTCTGTTTCGCCGCTCTCACCCTGACAGCAACAATTGGTTATTATGCATTCCTGACGAACTTGTTAACAAATTAATCTGGTATACTCATTTAAGTTACGCACATTACGGAGCCAGAAAATGTTTTCTTATACTGAGACAGAATTGTTATTTTACCAACATGGAGAAACGTATTCGACGAGTTTTAGCGTCATGCAAAATCTGCCAGAAAGCTAAGTCAGATACGACTTCACATATTCCTCCATTACATCCCATTGTACCTGTTAAATTGCGACACATGGCCGCTGTAGACATTTTTGATCCGATTCCCAGAACTAATAGAGGTTTTTGCTACACCTTTGTCGCTGTTAAACTCACTTCAAAATTTGTTACCTTCACTCCGTTACGCAAAGCTACTGCTAAAACTGTTTCGAAAGCATTTGTAAAACATTTTCTATTCATGTAGGGCACGTATTGAAAGTTATTTCCGATAATGGATCACAGTTTCGATCTGCTATATGGGCACGTATGTTACGAGCTAGAAACATTTCTCCGATCTATATATCCAGGTACCATGCTTCTTCGAACCCTTGTGAACGATTAATGAAAGAAATTGGTAAACTGTGTAGAATATACTGCCATAAAAAACATATTGATTGGGACACACACATACTCTCATTCCAGGATGTAATTAATTCCATACCAAATGAATCTACTATGCCATCTCCGACTGTTATACTGAAAAATGTTGAACCACCTAACAAAATTAAAGAATTAGTAACCTTTCCTACATCTCGTCGACTACGACACCATGAAATAATTGACAGTGCGCTGAACAACATCAAACGTGCCGCAGAGCGCCGGAGAAGACAGCAATAACAGGTTGGTACACGCCGTGACTATCACATTGGACAGAAGATATTAGTATGCACACATTATTTATCTAATAGAGGAAAAAGTAGATGTAGTAAATTTGAGCTTCTATATGTAGGTCCATATCGAATTCGCAGCATTCCTCACCCCAATGTGGTACACGTCGAAACTCTGAGAACCAGAAAAACCAAAGGGAAGGACCATCTCCAACATCAAACCCTTCATTGAATGAACATAATTTATGATTTATCACACTGTAATGCCATTACCTGATTTTTTTTATGACCACTTATGCAATTATATTCACATGAACACTTACTGATGATTATCGTATTTTTCTTGGCAAGTGCCCGGCAAGGTAAGGTTAGCAGGTCGCTTTTCCTGTCGTTACATATCAGACCGTGCACATTTTCCATTTTTCATGTATGTATGATTGTTTTCCTGTTTTGTTTGTATGCACTATGAAATATTTAAGATGTCACAAACACCAGTTGACTTCGACATTTTGCCTTATGATATCACAACATCGTAACTATTTTAGATTTTTTTTTTTTTGCTGCTACATTGTGATACTCTGTGTACATTTTTGCACCTGTACACTGTCTATGTTTTTGACATATTGCGTTTTCTGTCATGCTATGCTGTATGTTTAATTATATCACTAGAAACCAGTTTTTATTTAATGGGTATATGATTTAAATGCAAGACATTAATCATTGTTCATTATTTTCAGAAAGAAATAACGTGTAAAAGAAATAAATTATGAGAATTTCACCTTCGCAATGAACGAAAGAAGATACAATACCTCGCCACGAAGAGTAAATGGATCAGAATTAACAAGCATTAACAAGAATATACTGTACACATCGTATGATAGCAGTCTTAACTAATTTTTTCTTTCAGAATACGAGGCGATTGATGGAGGCTGTCAGACAGAACTACACATCTTAGTTTTAGTGATGAAATATGCTAGAAATAAGGAACTTGATACTATGAATAGTTGTATAATGAAGTGACTTTTTTGCAGATGATAATGAATGATGATGAATAGTGATGCAGAATATGCTAATATGGATAATGAAGTTTTTCTTTGCAGGTGGTGATAATAATGGAGTTATGATGATATGGATAATGAAGTTTTTCTTTGCAGGTGATGATAGTAATGATAATGAAGTTTTTCTTTGCAGATGAGGATAATGTTGAAGTTTATGTATTTATGCTATGTAGTTATTTAAGTATTTGTTGCAGTTCGTCTTGACAGTATGTCTTATGTCGCATGGTATGATGACTGAAGGTTTTGGAAAGGACAGCTAGAGAACATATATATTTAATACACATTTCATTACCTGTTAATTCGAAGTCCACTACTTTTCAGCATTATATGCGTTTCTTCTTTCAGCTTAATAATCCATTTTGTATTTTTTGCAGGAGAAATTATTCACGAAATTAATATGCTATAAGCAGTAGGTCACTAAACCTGTGTCATTCATGAATGTGATCACATATACTCTACTTGTTTCATAACCTTGCTACAACTGACTCATGACGAATGACATTACACATCTTCATTTGCAGCAATAAGTCAAATGCAAATATTGTTATGCCCCCAGCAATTAATTATTGATCCCAACGCAATGCATTGCTAGCAGAAAAAAAATGTATTACCAGTCCCAATAATGCTAACAATTTAAAAGAGCTATGCGTAATACTGAATGATGTTTTCTAATCACAGACTTTGAGTAATAGCTACAGTATGTTATATTTTTAAATATGTCATATATCACTTGAATGATGAGTTCTGAGTAATAGTGAATGATATTTTGTAATAATGCATGCATGCTCTACACTCATTAGCTCCTGTTTTGACTGATGACTTCTGATGTTTTGTAACCGGCCAATGAGTGCCAATAATTATTTTTATAGTGAATGATATTTTGTAATAATGCATGCATGCTCTACACTCTTCAACTCCTGTTTTGACTGATGATTTCTGATGTTTTGCAACTGGCCAGTGAGTGCCAATAATTATTTTAAATGTGTTGTATGTCACTTGAATGATGAAAAATGTTTTGTAATAGTCAATACTTGCTAGCCAACGAATGCCACTGTTTCTTATATTTTAAATTTGTATTATGTCACTTTCATGCTATATATATGATTACCAGTAGCTTGATGCTACACTCATTAGGTCCTGTTTTGATTGATGACTTCTGATGGTTTGTAACTGGTCAATGAGTGCCAATGTTCTCTGTAAAAAAAATGACTTATGAACATTATTCTGTAATACTTCATACATGGTACAGAAATGTTCAATAACTGGGCGATGAGTGCCACGAATTACTCAAATTAGTTGGTAGACTATTGTAATTATCAATGATGACTGGCATAAGACTTAATGTCCTTCACCTTCTGACCTATGTACCAGACATTACTGCAATATCCGTTTGTCCTGTCTATCCTCATGATCATGGAGCACTATATTTGGTTTTTGCACTAATTCTACGTTGGTGTACCTTACAAGAACGTGGTGTTGACATGACATGCTGTCCACCATCTTGAGTGATGGAGATGTTATTATGGTCCCACTGTTTGGTGTACCGAATGTACTACCAAAATGATAACATGGAATATTAATACGACATTTCAGTGTCTTGGCTACACTGATTAATACTTCAGGGAAAAGAACTTCGGATTGTCTCACTTGGTGTTGTGCTTCTGTAGAAAGATATGGACTTTCAGTGCAGCTGCGTGCAACCTAATGTGCTACAAGCATGATGCAATCCTTCCCTTTCCTATCCTAGTTCTTGTAAAATAGTAAAAAAAACTACAGTGCGTGTGCACTTTTGTCATTTGTTAGTATGATTTGTATTCATTGCGTATACATTTTGTGATTTCCTGATATGTTCTGTACTACAGTGCGTGTGCACTTTTGCCATTTGTTAATATGTTTTGTACTCATTGTGTACACATTTTGTCATTGCTTGATATGTTCTGTGCTCAGTGCATGTGCACTATATTTCATTTCATCTTCTGCACTTATATATATGTATATATTCTATGATTGTAAACTTAGTGAAGTAAGAAAAATTTGTTGTTAAGTAAGAAAAATTGACTCGCCATCGCTGCCAAATTTTTGCCCCCCAGTGGAGGGTTATGTAAGAGGTATGCGATGTATGCGCTGCCTGCAATAGGCAAGGCAGAGGAGAGTCTCTGACCAGAGAGCAGTATGTAGTTAGTTGTTGCTTGTCGCTAGTCGGCAGTAGTCTTCTGTAGTCGCTAGTCGGCATTAGTCTGTGCTAGTATGCAGTAGTCGTCAGTAGTCTGCGTGAGTCGGTAGTAGTCGGCGCGTGGCTGCGCTTGTCTGCAGTCTGCTCTGGTCGCGACTCTGGAGGATGAGTATTATTGTTTAAGGTAAAGAAGCAGCCTTGCGCATATCTAGTAATGTATGTTAACTGTCATCCAATTTCTTTCAAAACATGCCCCAATAATAATTTTTATAATATAAAGTAATTTTTTTAAGAAAAAAGCATTCATTTCAATTTAAAGAATATATCCAATGGATAATTATTCCTTTCACGAATCACAAAGCATAGGCCAGCATTGCACGGAGCTGTGCCGAAAATTTTTTATGTAAGAGCAGATATATTCGCAGTTTTTATTGAGGTAAGAATTTTTTGCATTTTTTATTCAGAATACAGGGCCGAGGCGCAGCGCTGCTGTCGTCATAAAATTTACCAGGTTACTGAATTTTTTTATTATTTTTGGGTTTAGGAATTTTTCTGTCTCGAACTTAACATTAAATGAGAAAAGAATTTTGTGGGTACATTAAATGTGAATGCATTTCTGCACGGAGATTATAAATGGGAACCAATTTTGTTCAGAGGTTACAATATTTAAAATTCATTTAATTATTATTTCCGTGGGAGGTTACACTTGGTTCATTTTAATATTTCCCGGGAGCTTACACTTGGTTCATTTAATTATAATATTTTTGTGGGGAAGTTACACTTGGTTCATATTTAATTAATATTTTTGTGGGGAGGTTACACTTGGTTCATTATAATTATTATTTCTGTGGGGAGGTTACAAGCATTCCGGTCTTTGTTACAAAACTTGTTAATTTCACTTTAACAGCAAAACCTATGCTATTATAGATATGATCAATATTCAAGTTTTATTGAGATCACCATGAAAATTTATGAAGGATGGTAGGTTAAAATTACTGTGGTTTGATTTCCTGCGTGACTACAGAATTAAATAGTTTTCATAAATGTTTCCATTTATGGGCGATCTTAGGTCCGCCATATTTAACACTGCTACGTCTCCTCGGCCACAAACGGCTTCTACTGGGTTTGCCTATGACGTAGGTTCTCGTCTGTCTCACTCGCACACTACAGTGCTCAGGACTCAATAAACAACAAACGACTGTGAGTTTCCCCGTCTCGTGGTGAATCTGCGTCCTTTGTGGCACACGGTCCCGGACCACAGGCTTCGTTTCACAATTCCTGTACGCTGACTCTTTCGACCATATATTTAAATGTGAGCGCAATGCTCGGTAACTCACACCCCCCGTTATCTGTCCACTTCACGTCCCTCTTCTCTCTGACCGTGAGTCTTGTTTATTGTGACTGGAAACTAAACCTCGATTGGAAATTAAAACCACTTAAAATGAATGACTAAATCGGTTGGTTTCATTGGTTTGTGGGGTATTTGAGAGACCTCTGCAACTGATGGATCTGTGAGAATGGCAGCTTCAATGATAGTATTTCGCATAGTTTTCATGTGCGAGCGGCTAGTATTACGAAGTTAGCAGTAAATATAGCTTTCCTGTTGTCTGTTATAGCCAACTGCGAAGAAGAAAAGCAAACAGCACTTTGTTGTGTATATTATTTTTGTGTAAAATTGTATAGGAAGAGAGGATATATATGGAAAAAGCGATTTCTCTGATAGTTTCAATGTCCTTCCATCGTAGTTAAAAGTGACTGTGGCAAAGGAAACAAAACCGCAAGTTTTCATAGTACAGCATAGCATTTTCTTTTTCGCAATCGGTTTTAACAAAAAACCTGTACATTTTTATTTAAAAAAAAGTCCATCTGAATCTTTTTTAGAGTACCATATAAGAATTCGAAGTAAATCAGTTAATAACTTTTCGAGATTTTTCCTAACAGCATTTCTTTATGTATTACTATTGAACCCAGCAATGCTTCACAGTTGCTAAATATGTATGAGAAATAGATATACGTCCTAATCTCATCCTTCTCTCTCTCTCTATCCCTTTCCTCCTCCCCCTCCCTTTTCCATCTCCTACTCCTCCCCCTTCTTCTGTCCACCACCTTTCCCCCACTCCCTTTCCCCCACCACCTTTCCCACACTCTGTCTATTCATCACCTCTTCCGTCATCTATCGTTGCATATCTTCCTTTCCCTTCTTTAGAACCATTTCCTCCCCCATTCTCTGTCCAACTCCTCCTTCCACCACTCTCACCTTATTTATTGTTGTTGCAAACGGAACCATGATTGGAAATAGAAGTCAGAATAAATGCCAACGTCTATTGGAATAAACGAATGGTTCAAATGGCTCTGAGCACTATGGGACTTAACATCTGAGGTCATCAGTCCCCTAGAACTTAGAACTACTTAAACCTATCTAACCTAAGGACATCACACACATCCATGCCCTAGGTAGCATTCGAACCTGCGACCGTAGCGGTCGCGCGGTTCCAGACTGAAGCACCTAGAACCGCACGGCCACTCCGGTCGGCAGCAATAAACAGTATACTGGGTATGAGAGAGACTTTTCCACCTGCAGAATCTGTGAAAATAGAAGCTTTAATGACAGTATTTCGCATGGTTTTAATCTTCGAACAGGTACGGTTATAAAGTTAGCCGTAAACATAACTTTTCTGTTAAAAATAAATGCGACCAGAAGAACTAAACCACACATTTTCACATCATAACTTAGCATGTTCTTTCTCGCAACCGGCTTAACAGGAAGTGTTTATTGTATAATTATTATTCGATTTGCCTCAAGACGATCTTCGTTAGTCTCAGTGACTGTACGATGATGTAATTGGCTTGTGTTGCGCGATCGCCGACCGCTATTTAGACGCCTCATGAGTGGAATTTTTCCCAAAGAAATAAACCGCGAACTAAATTCAACTGAATGTTTGTAGCACACAAAATTATTAAGACCCGACATCAATTCAGTCTTTGCAGCACACCAAAGATATGACCACCACCTATAACACACTGGAATATTGCTTTCAATTGCATTCTGTTTTTCAAAGTATCAATGTTCAATGCGGAATTTGTTGTTATTATTAAAATATGTGACAGCAGAACTGTCAAACTGAAGGACACATTTCTTTAACTGAGATTTTCGTTCAAAAATACCATCTGAATTTCCGACGTTTCTGCAGTCCGCTGTGGCCGAGCGGTTCTAGGCGCTTCAGTCTGGAACCGCGCGACCGCTGCGGTCGCAGGTTCGAATCCTGCCTCGGGCGTGGATGTGTATGATGTCCTTAGTTTAGTTAGGTTTAAGTAGTTCTAGGGGACTGATGACCTCAGATGTTAAGTCCCATAGTGCTCAGAGCCATTTTTGAACCGACTTTTTCGGTCGATTTTTCAAAAATTTTCTTTCATACAAAGCTTTTCCAGACAATTACGAACACACAAACACACACACACACACACACACACACACACACACACACACACACACACACACACACGTTAAAAAAAGAAATAGCCAAATCAGTCGAGCCGATCTCAAGTAATGGTCTTTCATACATTCATATATGTGGCAACTAATTCTTATTTATATAAATGCAGTACTCCTGTTACTGTCCTTTTATACAACCCGGAATTTTATATCTGGCCTTCATAAGCAACTCGAGAGATTTTCATATTCTTTCGCTAGCTACGCGCGAACTATTGGTCCTACAGCAAAACTGAACAGTACCTTTCTGCAGGAAATTTAATGCGGTTAAATTTTGTTCTAGAATACGTTTTCACTAGAGACCGTACTTTTTGGGTTATTCAAGAAAAAGTACAGAAGTGACCTTAAAACACAACCCCTCTCCCGCTCTCAGCTCCCAGAGGTCAGGATTTCTAGTGTGTTGTTCATGGCACATATTTGCGAATACACGAATTATTTCCCGCATTAGACCGTTTTTGGTCGTTATTGAGTGACCTTATTACGTTACCAGCTTAGTCAAGCACCTAGAAATTGTAAAATTTACGCTTGTGCGAATTTTATCTAGTAGTTTTGTGAATTTTAACAGCATAAAATAAATAATTACGTTACTGTTTTCGTCAGGCCTTTTGCTACGAGACTATTGTGCATATAAGGATTAAGTTGGGATGGAATTGTCAACGTAATTTGTTTTAGCGTAACTTTTACGAAAGTTGTTTTTCATCATTACCCTGATGAAGACGAAATAGCCGACTATACTTGTGGTCTAAAGGCCCAGTCGATAGAGACCAAAAATGGTAGAATATTTGGAGTAGTTTATGTACTCGGAAATTTTTGTACAATCGTAGGAGGGAGTGCGAAGGGACAAGATACTAGAAATCCTAACTGGTGAAGGATATTTTATAAAAATAATGTCCTTAATGTACTACAGCCATAGTGGCATCGTCAAATGTTAAATGCAAAATCAGCACCAGCATCGTCAAATATATATAAATAGCGGCATATGCACGACTCATGTTGTCAGTAGCACTACTGTTCAAAACAAGCTGCCGTACAGTGGCCACAAGATGTTTATGCTACTGTGGGCTTCACCAGATGTCGCTACTGTGGGCTTACACTAGTTTTCAATGATTAATTGAACAGCATAAAATAAAGGAGGGGATACAGTCGTTGAAGTCTGTAATGAGCTTATAAGGTATAAAAGGCATTACAGTAATAAAAAACAATGAAATAGAACACGACAAAAGTCAGATTGTTAAAAAGAGGAAGATTTAGCAGACAGTAATTGACATATGCTCAAGTGCCAATATTCTACAAAATATTATTTTCTGCACTATGAACGATGTTTATTATTTATCTCATTACCTAGGATATTGGCACTTGAGCATATGTCAATTACTGTCTCGTAACTCTTCCTCTTTTTAAAAAAATGGTTCAAATGGCTCTGAGCACTATGGGAGTTAACATCTGAGGTCATCAGTCCCCTACAACTACTTAAACCTAACTAACCTAAGGACATCACACACATCCATGCCCGAGGCAGGATTCGAACCTGCGACCGTAGCGGTCGCGCGGTTCCAGACTAAAGCGCCTAGAACCGCTCGGCCACACTAGCCGGCTCCTCTTTTCAACAATCTGACTTTTGTCGTGTTCTATTTCATTTTTTTTATTACTGTAATGCCTTTTAAACCTTATAAGCTCATTAAAGACTTCAAGGATTGCATATCCCACTTTATTTTACGCTGTTCAATTAATAATTGAAAACTAGTGTAAGCCTGCTACTGTACAGCAGCTTGTTTTGAAGAATAGTGCTACTGACAACATGACTCGTACATATGCTGCTATTTATATATATTTGACGATGCTGTTGCTGTTTTTGCATTTGACGATGCCACTATGGCTGCAGTACATTAGGACATTGTTTTTATAAAACACAGATCTGAAGATGGTCATTATAGACCGAAACCGGTAATCTGCGAACAAAATTTTTGTGACCATAGACGTAAATTAAAGGAAATTCAAACCAACATTAAAATTCAGTTTCTGAATGAGAGCCCCGCTGCATAATCTTTCATTATACAAACACGTGGCTATATTTAAAGTGCAGCTACTCACGGTGGTCCAGTGTCGGCTGTAATTATTGCATGGCAGCGAAACTTGGTAGATATGCTGACGCGTTACTGAGGAACCGATTTACTCTAGAAAAAATTTAGTTCCAGTTTTTGACCACCAGTGCAAAACGAGCGGTATGGCTATCGAGAAGAGAGGCAGCGCGCTGTTACTGAAGCTGTTTTATGTGAACGGCAGCAATTACAGTGCTGCACTGAGGGAGTATGGCCGACTGAAAGGTCCGAGGAGATGTCCGTTGTCACTAAATGGCTCAAAGAAGACGATAACGAAATTCGAAAATACGGTAAGCTTGGTGTGGCATCTGGAACAGGAAGGCGTCCTATGCCTGTGGAAATTATTGACGTGATTGCTGTTGCTGTAATTGACCATAATGCAAATGCTCCAGTAGGGCTACTGCCATTGCTCGTGCAGTTTCACGAAATTGTCCAACCATTGGTCGATAGTATGGAAAGTTTCGCGGTCTATTTTACAATGCCATCAGTACAAGGTCCAGACGCTGCAGCAACTGAGACTTCATGATCCGCAACAATGTTCTGGAATTGCTCTTCGGTTACTGCCACATATCGAAGTTGATGAGGCGGCCGCTGTGGACGAGCGGTTCTAGGTGCTTCAGTCCGGAACCGGGCTGCTGCTACGGTTGCAGGTTCGAATCCTGCCTCGGGCATGCATGTGTGTAATGTCCTTAGGTTAGTTAGGTTTAAGTAGTTATAAGTATAGGTGACTGATGACATCAGATGTTAAGTCTCATAGTGCTTAGAGGCATTTGACCCTTTTTTTTAAGTTGATTACATGTGGCCGACCAATATTCTATGGAGTGACTGAGCGCATTTTACACTACAATGTATAGTGAATACACAGAAATGCCGAATTTGGGCTACTATTAAACCGTGTGTTGTGAGCGGAGAGCCTTTTCACTTCCCGTCCTTGACTGTGTGGTGTGGGTTCACAATGAACTTTGTTCTCAGTCCGTTGTTCTTCGAAGAAAATACGCCCAGAAGGCCTGTCGGGTGTATTACGATGTCTGCATTTTACTGAGACCTCCTTTTACAGCATGTGATACCTGCTCTCGCAAAATTCTGGAAAACGACTGATGTCATGCAAGATGGGGCAACACATCACGTCGCTCGCCGAGTGAAAGATCTGCTTAATGAAACGTTCCACGAAGGGGTTATCTTGAGACGCTTTCCAGACGCCTTTTTGTCGAAGTCTTCCATAAAGAACTTGGCTATTAAAGGTGACAAGATCCCCTGTGGGTGTGGTCGTTCATACAGCGACGGACGATACGTACAGTCCATGAGAGATGCACAGGTCACCGACGTACACCCGGCTCTTACGACCTAATAAATCGATAGTGGAACTTGTCGCCTCTGTAGTTTCCTGCGAGTGGATCAGGATGGGAGCTAGACGCTAAATCCAGTAATGAGGTGGTTAGTCCAACTCGAAGTCCTGGTGCTGGAAAGCAAGCTGGAAATTCTTTGCAGATAAGGGAGCTCTGTGGGATAAAGGACGTATAGTTCTGATGAAATAACTTAGATGAAACACGAGGTAGGATAAGACCACTGTCGAACCCTAAGAGGCACCAACACATTGAATGTAAGTTGGGCAATCCTGCACGTATCCTGTGCAGCTACGAGAAACTAAGTCCCGTCCCGAGGGCAGAGTAACTCAGGTCCAGCATCTGAGGCAACTGTCGAAGGAATCCCCCTGCAACACCAGCGGCCCTGCTTATACAGGCTCGTCTGATGCAATCCCCCCGCGATCACGCGCGTCTCCCGTGTTCTGTCCTCCTTCCAGAACATTCTGTCGTAGCTGGTCATGTCCCTCGCCACAAAAACGCAGCCTCTCCTGCTTCCCAGCGCCCTGCTTGACGTTAGGTTGCTTTCCCACATGTTCATCTTATGCAATCTTATGCATTTCTACTCACATCCAAGACCCATTCGCGACACACTGGCCACTCTATGGTACACGATAACGTCGAAATGTTAGCCTCGGCTTCGTATTTCCGGGATTCAGTAGTAAAAGAAGCTATAGAAATTCGTTTGGCGACGAATTTAATTAAGAGAGATAGCGGCTTCAGCTTAGACAAATCGTATAATCCAGCACTTCCTCTAATAAACTCACAAAGACGTCGGAACAGTGCAACTCACAGTGATACATCTTTCTCATCGTGTGCCATTGACCGTGCAGCCATAGATATAATTACATGCATATATTGTACCTCTTTGCCGCCGATTAACGTCTCTGGTGCCATGTGTATCTGTGGCAGCATGCACAGTGGCGCGGTCCGCGGGTTTGAGAGGCCGGAGCAAGTACTGGAGCGTCAGTCAGCCGGCTCACTCCGGAGATGGTTGGTTGGTTTGGGGAAGGAGACCAGACAGAGAGGTCATCGGTCTCATCGGATTAGGGAAGGACGGGGAAGGAAGTCGGCCGTGCCCTTTGAAAGGAACCATCCCGGCATTTGCCTGGAGCGATTTAGGGAAATCACGGAAAACCTAAATCAGGATGGCCGGACGCGGGATTGAACCGTCGTCCTCCCGAATGCGAGTCCAGTGTCTAACCACTGCGCCACCTCGCTCGGTCCACTCCGAAGATGGCTGGACGATATACAGCCGAAATATCAGAAGAAGAAGTGAAATGTATGCGGCTGCCTGCCCGAAGTTTATGGCACGGTCATTGCACCGCGAAAATATGAAGATGCATTTCTATATATCTGTCTTGCATTCACAACGCTACTTTGCAACTGGAGACGAAAACTGGAACTAATTTTTATCGAATATTTATCAGTTCCACATTAAGGCATTAGTATATTTACCAAGTTTCACTGCCATACGATTAATTACAGCTCTGTGAATAGCTGAATAATAACCACTCGGTAGAATGAATATAGCGTTTGTGTGGATGCGATGAAATGTTGATAATTTGTATATCCAAGCATGTTGTACGTGCATTGCTAATTTGACGCTTTTGGCACGCCGCGCTTATGGTGCTGCGACTGGAATGACCAGCAGTGTATTTTCACGAGACATCTGCGTTCCCTAGTCTTAGAACAATAGTGCTCTGCAAGTCTCACACACGGGCACTTTTCTCGGAATGCAGTGGGAAGGGTCCCGTTCACATTCTGAGAAACTGCACTTCCGCAGCCGATCGCGCTGGTTCTGGTAATCGTATGCCCCCATCTCCCCTTAAGTCGCGCGTGCAGCACCGGGAAATTAAACTGCAGGATCCGCACTGCTCCAGTTTTGTTTTTACAGAGAGAGAGAGCTTTCCTCGAAGCCGGCTATTGCTTTCACGACCGAAGTCGTGGCGAGAGATGCGAACCTACTGAAAAGGTCATCTGCAATTATCAAACCGTAACAGCAATTTACAGTCCAACGTGTGTGGGCTGGGTTCTGAGAAGGGAAATAAGAGACTCTTTTCTTATTTATAAAGTTCAGTTTCTTTATACCAAAAAATCGTGCGTAACAACTCTCTCAAGATTGCGAGTTAAAATGCGGTTCGGTAAATATAACGCAAATGTTGCACGGTGACAGCAGACATTAAAACTTTATTTGTTCAAATGTGTGTGAAATCTTATGGGACTTAACTGCTAAGGTCATCAGTCCCTAAGCTTACACACTACTTAATCTAAATTATCCTAAGGACAAACACACATCCATGCCCGAGGGAGGACTCGAACCTCCGCCAGGACCAGCTGCACAGTTCATGACTGCAGCGCCTGAGACCGCTCGACTAATCCCGCGCAAACTTTATTTACCGGTGACATTGTAGTTCTAACAATGTCCACAGGGGATTCGGAAGGGCAGCTGAATGGAATGGACAGTGTCTTGAAAAGAGATTATAAGAAGAATACTAACAAAACAAGGACAATGGAAGTAAACGAGGCGATGCTGTGGGAATTAGATTAGGAAATGAAACATTAATGTAGTAGATGATGTTTGTTTTTTGGGCATCAACGAGAGCCGAAGTAGATAGTAAGTATATAATATACAGACTGGCAACAGCAAGAAAAGCAGCGCTCTGAAAATAGGAACTTTCTCAAGGGGGGGGGGGGGGGGTGTAAGAAAAAATACACGGGTACATATAACCTCTTTCTAATTTTTGAGACATAATTTAACCAAATTTTGCTTATGTTGTCATTACTGTACAATATGGATTTTTTCAATTTTTTGTCAAATAATTTAATCGTCACATTGCTGGCTACTTTTAGATCACGTACTGTCACATGAGGAATATTTTCCGAAAGGTTACTTCGCTTATCACTTTCAGAACGTTGTAGGTTATGCTGAGCAGTTATACAAACAAATCTGTCAACCCGATTTCTAGTATCCGTCACAGAATTATAGTAACAATTTTTCAAAATTTATGTGTATGACACATAGCAACTTTTATTTCACAAAAATTGAAATGAATTTAACAGGAATACACATTGAAAAATTGTGCACCACAGGAGGTTTTGTTATAGTATCTACAGAGTATGTAGAAAATTTCACTTTTTTACCTGTGGTGGTTCAGTAGAAAACGTTCTTTATACACTCAAAAATGAAAGCTGCGAGAAATGCAGAAAAAACATTTTCTTAGCAATTAGGACAGGAACAAGTCTTCAATGCTAGCCATTAGCATACATTTAGTCTTTTTGGTATTCATGTAGTTTTTTTCTTTTAGTCTGATCCTTCTGGCATCCCCTTTGGCAGCATCCTTCAGCGACATTTTAGAATTAGCGGTACGCACGTCATGAATCTTCTTCAATAGGTTTTCAGTGAAGTAACCTGCATCTAATCCCAGTCTCATAGGGATTTTGATTCTTCCAGTGTTTACTGAACACTAGACAAGCATCATTTGAGGAAATTTTAGCAACAGTAGATGAGCAAAATGTGTTATGAGAGTCTCGCCTAACAAGGTTGGGTTTTGTGTTTCATTATGCGTGCATTTCATCCGTACTTAGTAGCACCGTAAATGAACTCAGAGGCTTGTATACTCTACTGATGTCTTCTCTGATGGCAGGAAACAATAAAATATCACAAACAAGGACAAAGTGATGTAGAAAACAGATGTGACACTGCGCATTGGTTGAAGCAAAATGTCGTTCACATCATTTGTAGCACGAATTACTCTAAAAATTGGGGACAATATTTTTAACATGCTACAGAAGTATCTGATGGCAAAAAATTTCAACATTTTAACCAGTGTTACATATATCCCTCCATAAGATGGGATATAAATTTAAGTTTTACGAAGTTTTCTCTGTAGGTATTTTTTTAAGTGTAGCTTTCTACAGAAGTGAAACACGGACAATAGGCAGTTACACTAAAGGCATGTAGAAGCTTTCGAAATGTGCTGCTGCAGGAGAATTTTAAATATTACCTGAATAGGCCGGATATCAAATGACGTAATAAGTCAAACAGGGAAAAAAAAGAAAATTATGACACAAATTGACGAAAAGAAGGCGTGCGACACATTCTGGGGCACCAACAAATAGGCAGTTGCGTATTGGAGGTAAATGTGGTGGTAATAATTCTGTAGGGAGACTAGGGCATGACTACAGTGTGTTGGTAACAATAGTTGAAACGACCCCTTGGAAAAATTATACATGACTGTCCTTAAACTGACATACAATATTTTTTAGCGCAACGCAATCTGACTTTCAAAAATCCCTACAAAAGAATGGCCCTGACTAACATTAACCTATACGTTTCACAAATCACTTACCTCACAAAAATCTTGGTTACTCGAACTACTGCAGTACAGCGAGCGCCACTACTGCCAGCTAAATAAAAGATTCAAACTACGGAAGGCACTAACTACTGATAGGGATAGTTAGCAAATGAAAGATATTAATAGAGAACAAACAATGTATTTACCTTAATAGTCATAATATATATAGCAGTTCATGACAAATTACAAACCTCCGCCATCTCTCTCCCCACATCCACCACTGCTGGCGGCTCACCTCCAACTGCGCAACGCTACGCGCTGTTCACAGCCAGCTGCCTAACACTACAGTGGCGAGTATTACAACAATGCAAAGCAGCCACAGACTGCACACAGCACAGCCAGTGATTTTCATACAGAGGTGGCGTTACCAACAAAAAACCTAAACAGCCTACTTACATAGTTGTGCAGAGACAAAAACACTTACACAGGTAGACTAGCATGGAAAGCTGCGTCAAACCAGTCTTCGGACTGAAGACCGCCACAACAAGAAGACAAAACGCGTATTTTTAGTAACTACAAAGACTGATTTGAAATACGTCAAGTTGTTATGCCGCAACTACAGACGCCACGGACACATAAACGAAAAATTTAACTTTCGAGAAACATCTGCATCTTTGCTCCGCAAGACATATTACGGTGTGTGGCGGAAGGTACTTCGTTTAACATTAGCTGATCGCCCCTCCAACATTCAATTCGCGAATGGCGCTTGGGAAGAACGATTGTCGGTAAACCTCCATATTAGCTCTAGTTTCTCGGATTTTCTGGTTGTAGCCATTTCGTGAGACGAATGTAAGAGGAAGTAATGTGTTGCCTGACTCGATCAGTTGCAGAATTCCAGTAGTAAACCTCCCCGTGGTGCACTGCGTATCTCTCATAGCGTCAGCTACTGGAATTTTGTGCGGCTATCCTTAACGTTCTCGCGCCAACGTAAACGATCCCTGACCAATCTCGGCGCTCTTCGTTGTATCTTGTCTATCTCTTTCACTAACCCAGTCTAATATAGGTTCCAGACTGATGAGCAATATTCAAGAATGGGTCGAACAAGTGTTTTGTAGGACATTTCTTTCGTGCATGAACTACACTCATGCTCATAAATTAAGGATATTTGCAGAATGTGGTGTCGCACAACGTGGCACTACACAAAACTGACGCGAATAGCATAGGAACATAGGGAACACACACGACACAGATCTGTAAGTCCACGGTATTGGTGATAAGTTGAGAAAACCGTCTCGAAACACATGTGCTACAAAACGCCACTGTTTCCTGCGCATGTACCCCGACGTCAATATGGGATATGATCACCATGCACACGTACACAGGCCGCACAACGGGTTGGCATACTCTGGATCAGGTGGTCGAGCAGCTGCTGGGGTATAGCCTCCCATTCTTGCACCAGTGCCTGTCGGAGCTCCTGAAGTGTCGTAGGGGACTGAAGACGTGCAGCGATACGTCGACCGAGAGCATCCTAGACGTGCTCGGTGGGGTTTAGGTCTGGAGAACAAGCAGGCCACTCCATCACCTGATATATTCTGTTTCAAGATACTCCTCCACGACGGCTCGGTGGGGCCGTGCGTTATGATCAATCAAGAGGAAGATGGGACCCACTGCACCCCTGAAAAGGCGGACATACTAGTGCAAAATGATGTCCCTATACACCTGACCTGTTACAGTCCTCTGTCAAAGACATGCAGGGATATACGTGCACCAATCATAATCCCACCCCACAGCATCAAACCACGACCTTCATAAAGGTCCCTTTCAAGGACATTAACGGGTTGATATCTGGTTCCTGGTCCACGCCAGATGAAAACCCGGCGAGAATCACTGTTCAGACTATACCTGGACTCGTCCGTGAACATAACCTGGAACCACTGTTCCAATGACCATGTACTGTGTTCTTGACACCAGGATTTACGAACTCTCCTGTGACCAGGAGTCAGTGGAATGCACCTTGCAGGTCTCCAGGCGAATATATCATATCTGTTCAGTCGTTTGTAGACTGTGTGTCTGGAGACAACTATTCCAGTGGCTGCGGTAAGGTCCCGAGCAAGGTCCGTGGCCGTCGGCGGGCACTGATGGTGAGATATCGGTCTTCTTGTGGTGTTGTACACTGTGGACGTCCGGTACTGTAGCGGCTGGACACGTTTCCTGTCTGCTGGAATCGTTTCCATAATCTTGAGATCACAATTGTGGCATACGGAGGGCTCGTGCTACGACCTGCTGTGTTTGACCAGCCTCCATCGCCCTAGTATTCTACCCCTCATAACGTCATCAATATGTGTTCTTTGAGCCATTTTCAACACACTGTCACCATTAGCACGTCTGAAAACGTCTGCACACTAAACTCGCTGCACCGTACTTTGACATGCACCAACATACCACTGCGTATGTGGACTGCTGCCAGCGCCACCATGCGACGACCGCAGGTCAAATGCACCGCATGGTCATACCCCGAGGTGTTTTAACCCGCAAACCGCACACCAGAGCGTTGTTTCACAGTGTATCAGCATTATCCTTAATTTATGAGCGTGAGTGTATATTTCCTTGAGATTCTTTCTATGAATCTCAGCCTGCCATATTTGAAACTATTTGAAGCGATTTCAGATGACACAATTGGTAAAATTGTTGCACGCGAGTGGTGGTGGTTTAGGTCTGAGTTTTGGGCCACAGTGCCGGCCGCCGTGGCCGTGCGGTCCTAGGCGCTGCAGTCCGGAACCGCGGGACTGCTACGGTCGCAGGTTCGAATCCTGCCTCGGGAATGGATGTGTGTGATGTCCTTAGGTTAGTTACGTTTAAGTAGTTCTAAGTTCTAGGGGACTGATGATCTAAGATGTTAAGTCCCATAGTGCTCAGAGCCATTTGAACCATTTTTTTGGTCCACAGTAAAAAACTACCAATATTGAGTATCTTTGGAAAAAGGTTTGTCATGCAGTGACTCCTTGGTAGGCTGTATTCTCTGTTTCACATAGCTGTCAAGCGAGAAAATTTTACTCACTACGTGGCATAATACACTGCCGGAAAGAAATTAGTATACCTTTTTAGAGGTTACCGACTCACTCGAGATTTATTATTGCAACAGTGCGTATGGAGGACGTGAAATGATTACATGTACATGTCAATAGCACAAGCGGTTCCGAGGTACCAGGTATCGACCTATGCTGAAACACCCGTATTAGTACGTGGTGTAGCCTCCACGGGCGGCAATGCAGGCGCTGACTCCGGCAACCAGTCGATCGGACAGATGACGATTACTATCCTCGGATGCTTTATGCCAAACCTGCTCGACTTGTTCACGTAATTATGTAAGAACTGTTGCCTGACGAGTCGCACGAGTCACCTCTCGTCCCATCATATCCAACACGTGCTCGATTGCAGACAAGCCCGGACGCTGTACTGGTCAGGGAAGTTGCAGCGCGTCCTGCAAGAGCACACTGAGTTTCACGGGCGGTGTGTGGGCAAGCATTATCCTGCTGCTGAGAATTCTTCCGGGTTGTATGGCCGTGGTCCATGGAACTCTTCTATCCCTGACTTTTCGTCCAAGGCTACGTTGGACATCTTCGGAGGTGCTCCTCGTTGCGCTCAGTCTTGCCGACTAACGAGTCGGACGTCGAAGAGAGACCTAAATACCGTGGAAAGTCGGTTTGGTCTGGATTTCGCGTAATAGCAGAGATAAACCTTGTCAAAGATAAAATATAACTATCGATCAGAGTACGTCAAAGATAAAAACTTCTCATCGACTCTTTAGCGCCATTGTCCATATATAGCTGAGTTTCATGGCCCATGTTTATATATTTCGATGGCTTCTCTATACAGGGTGGTCCATTGATCTTGATCGGGCCAAATGTCTCACGAAATAAGCCTCAAACGAAAAAACTACAAAGAACGAAACTTGTGTAGCTTGAAGGGGGAAACCAGATGGCGCTATGGTTGGCCCGCTAGATGGCGGTGTCATAGGTCAAACGGATATCAACTGCTTTCTTAAAAACAGGAACCCCCATTTTTATTACGTATTCGTGTAGACGTAAACAAATGTGAACGTTTTAGTTGGACCACTTTTTTCGCTTTGTGATAGTTGGCACTGTATTAGTCACAAACGTATAAGTACGTTGTATCAAGTAACATTCCTCCAGTGCGGACAGTATTTGCTTCGTGGGTAGGTTTTCAAATCAAAATACAGAACGTAGGTACGTTTGAACATTTTATTTCGGTTGTTCCAATGCGATGCCCGTACCTTTGTGAACTTATCATTTCTGAGAAAGCATGCTGTTACAGCGTGATTACTGTAAATGCCACATTAATGCAATAAATGCTCAAAATGATGTCCGTCAACCTCAGTGCATTTGGCAATACGTGTAACGACATTCCTCTCAACAGCGAGTAGTTCGCCTTCCGTAATGTTCGCACATGCATTGACAATGCGCTGACGCATGGTGTCAGGCGTTGTCGGTGGATCACGATAGCAAATATCCTTCAACTTTCCCCACAGAAAGAAATCCGGGGACGTCAGATCCGGTGAACGTGCTGACCATGGTCATGCGGACCTGTCATGAAATATGCTGTTCGATACCGCTTCAACCGCACGCGAGCTATGTGCCGGACATCCATATTGTTGGAAGTACATCGCCATTCTCTCATGCAGTGAAACATCTTGTAGTAACATCGGTAGAACATTACGTAGGAAATCAGCATACATTGCACCATTTAGATTGCCATCGATAAAATGGAGCCGATTCTCCTTCCTCCCATAATGCCGCACCATACATTAACCCGCCAAGGTCGCTGATATTCCACTTGTCGCAGCCATCGTGGATTTTCCGTTGCCCAATAGTGCATATTATGCCGGTTTAAGTTAGCGTTGTTGGTGAATGATGCTTCGTCGCTAAATAGTACGCATGTGAAAAATTTGCCATCGTCCCGTAATTTCTCTTGTGCCCAGTGTCAGAACTGTATACAACGTTCAGAGTCGTCGCCATGCAATTCCTGGTGCATAGAAATATGGTACGGGTGCAATCGATGTTGATGTAGCATTCTCAGCACCGACGTTTTTGAGATTCCCGATTCTCGCGCAATTTGTCTGCTACTGATGTGCGGATTAGCCGCGACAGAAGCTAAAACACCTACTTGGGCATCATCATTTGTTGTAGGTCATGGTTGACGTTTCACATGTGGCTGAACACTTCCTGTTTCCTTAAATAACGTAACTATCCGGCGAACGGTCCGGACACTTGAATGATGTCGTCCAGGATACCGAGCAACATACACAGCACACGCCCGTTGGGCATTTTGATCACAATAACCATACATCAACACGATATCGACCTTTCCCGCGATTCGTAAACGGTCTATTTTAACACGGGTAATGTATCACGAAGCAAATACCGTTCGCACTGGCGGATTGTTGCGTGATACCACGTACTTACACGTTTGTGACTATTACAGCGCCATCTATTACAAAGCGAAAAAAGTGGTCCAACTAAAACGTTCATATTTCTTTACGTACTACACGAATGTGTGATAAAAAATGGGGGTTCCTATTTAAAGAAAACGCAGTTGATATATGTTTGACCTATGGCAGCGCTATTTAGCGGGCCAACCATGGCGCCAACTGGTTTCACCCTTCAAGCTAGACGAGTTTCGTTCTTTGTAGTTTTTTCGTTTGATCTGCATTTCGTGAGATATTTGGCCCGGTCACTATCAATGGACCACCCTGTATAGTCGTCGATAATAGTTCGTCATACTATATAAAACTTACGTTTCCGAAAATTTTACTACTTGGTCACCTGACTGAAGAGCATGTTCCGCCATGGCTGACTTATGTTTTCCTTAATCGGCATATACTTTTATGTTCCTTCAATAGTGTACTCACACTTCTCTTTATACTTCCAATGTAGACCTTGCCACACGTGCACGGAATCTTGTATACACCACTTGCAGACAGAGGGGGACGTTTATCCTTAACGGAACGAAGTGCTTGGCCTATTTTCTTACTTGGTCTGAAAATCGGTCGAACGTTGTGTTTCCTTAAAATCTTGCCGATTTGATCCGTTCCTTTTTTGTCCTATCGTCGTCCTTAGGCCTCCTGTTATTTGGTCGCAAAATCCTATTTCTTTTCTTACTAGAGTACCCATTCTTCTCAAAAGCCTGCTTTAGATGTATTAACTCGGCGTCCAGGTATTCCGGCGTACAAATCCTTTTATCTCTGTCCACTAGACTTTTAATTAGACCTCTTTTCTGTTGTGGATGATGATTGGAATCCTTATGCAAGTATCTGTCGGTATGTGTAACGTTCCGAAAGACTTTGTTTCAAGATGCCATCAGTCTGCCTCTCAACGAAGACATCCAAGAAGGATATTTCATTGTCTCTCCACATTTCCATGGTTAACTGGATTTTAGGATTTATACTATTTAAAATAACAAAAGAATTCCTCTAAAGCTTTTTTGCCATGTGACCAAACCACAAATGTATCATCCATGTATGGTCCGCTCGCGGTAGCTGAGTGGTCAGCGCGACAGAATGTCAATCCTAAGGGCCCGAGCTCGATTCCCGGCTGGGTCGGAGATTTCCTCCGCTCAGGGACTGGGTGTTGTGTTGTCCTAATCATCATCATTTCATCCCCATCGACGCGCAAGTCGCTGAAGTGGCGTCTAATCGAAAGACGAGCACCTGGCGAACGGTCTGCCCGATGGGGACGCCAGTCACACGACATTTACATTTTATTTATCCACGTATCGATACCATCGACATGGTTTCTTATTCGCTTTCATGCCGGTTTGCGTCCCCTCCAGAAACACCAAAGGTGATCGAGAGATGTAGGTTATCGCGCCCCAGACCTAGTGTGGGGCTGGTGTGTCTTGGACGCTACACTCTACAGCACAGCGCTCACCAGGTCTACTTCGTATGCGCAAACGACCATCGCTTGCGTGCAGGAAGAATCTGCTTTTATCGGTGAAGACTACGGCGCGCCATTGCATTTTCCAAGTGATCATATGATGGCACCAGTCGATATGTGCGCTTCGATGCTGTGACGTCAGTGGAACACGGGCTAAAAGTGTGCGCACTCGTAGACCCACTGCTAATAAACGATTCGCATCGCTGGTGTTGACAAGTCACAAGTCCTCTTACTTGTGCTGCCTCAGCTGTACGATCAGCCACTGCTGCCCTTACAATACGACGGTCGTGATGGGCGTCTATGTCCGTGAGCGTCCGGAACCTCGTCTACGGGTGTGAGAACGTTCATGTAACCACGAATACGGGCATCATTGCACAACTGACACAGCACGTTCAAATGGCTCTGAGCACTATGGGACTTAACATCTGAGGTCATCAGTCCCGTAGAACTTAGAACTACTTAAACCTAACTTACCTAAGGACATCACACACATCCATGCCCGAGGCAGGATTCGAACCTACGACCGTAGCGGTCATGCGGTTCCAGACCGAAGCGCCTAGAACCGCTCGGCCACAGAGGCGACACAGCATGTCCAACTTTCGCCACTCGCAAGGCCACAATTTGACTCCTTTCGAACTGTAGGAAGCACGAGTGCACCACTGTGGCATGGTAGCCTGCTTGCTTCACACTTTTACACCGCATGGATTCTTTTGGCTGTGAGTGTTCCCTATTAAAGGGTAGACACAGAAGGCGCCCTGGCAGCTATACCACTACGTTATCTATTGGCGGACGACTTGAAACCATTATTAGTACATCTATTATTCCCCAGGTGGTATATGCCGTCTTTCTTTCACTGGTACCATGTACTGCACTGACGCAGGGTCGGCATTGTTAGGAACGGATTTGGCAAAGCCTGCTGCCACCCCGTACCCCCCCTCCCCCCCCCCCCCCGGGATGGAATTAGTGTACCCCAGCTGTCTGCATCCAGTGTAATTCATGGAATAGTGCGAACGTGTTCAGATGTCGGCGAGTCGTGTAACTGAGGCGGAACTTGGGGACCAGCCCGGTATTCACCTAGCGGGATGTGGGAAACCGCTGAAAAACCACATCCAGGCTGGCCGGCACACCAGCCCTCGTCGTTAATAAGCCGGGCGGATTCGATCCGGGGCTGGCGCGCCTACCCGAGTCCAGGAAGCAGTGCGTTAGCGCCCTCAGCTATCCTGGCGGGTCATGTGGTATATGCCGTCATCGGATCTAAATCGACGTCATATTTCTAGGCGTAATAATTTTTTTCCGGTAGTGTATATTATGCATACAAAAGGAGGACACGACGTTCGGATCACGGATTTACTTCACACTTTGACCATTGGGACAATGTAATGAGCAAGTACCGAGGCGTACTACTTGGATGATTTCAAGATACTCGCAAGAGAAGTTTTACGCGTACCGTCGCGTTACGAGATACAGTGTGAGTTGGCGGCGGTCATGTGGTTAGCGTTCAACCTCCATAATCGGTGGCTCGCTGGTTTGGTCCCTCTAATAGTTTTTATTTATTTGTTTTTTAACAGCGGTGATATTATTTCGTATACATTATATCTGAAAGGCAATATGATGAAAAGATACATGTATTTCCAGGAATTTTTACTAAATTTCTAATTTTATTTCACTGTTTGCTAGTTTTTTTGTTGCAACAAATACAGGGTGTGCCAAAAAGAATGCCCCGATTTTAAATAGAACGATTTATTAGGAAGAAGGGCTTAACACCAACAAATTGCATACTAAATTACTCAGAAAAGACAGAAGTTTATAAAATCCATCATAAATGTTCAATATGTCCTCCATTGGCTGCACAGACGACGTCTAGGCGATAGCCAATTCCTCCCAAACTGAGTGTAAGGTGTCTTCTGTCACTGAAGCTACAGCAGCTGATATTCTGATTTTTAGTTCATCACTGTCACAAGGTAAGAGAAGAGCATAAACACATTGTTTAACATGTCCCCACAGGAAGAAATCACATGGTGTTAAGTCAGGGGACCTAGGAGGCCAAGAGTGTAAAGCCTGGTCTCGCAGTCCTGTACGTCCTATCCAATGTTGAGGCAAGTTGGCATTGAGGAAACTGCGCACACTGTTGCGCCAGTGCGGTGGTGCTCCATCTTGCTGATAGATGAAATTGTCAGAGTTCAAAAATGGTTCAAATGGCTCTGAGCACTATGGGACTTAGAACTACTTAAACCTAACTAACCTAAGGACATCACACACATCCATGCCCGAGGCAGGATTCGAACCTGCGACCGTAGCGGTCGCGCAGTTCCAGACTGAAGCGCCCAGAACCGCTCGGCCACTCCGGCCGGCTGTCAGAGTTGTGGGAATAACCAGCTCCGTAGAATTGCAAGATATGGTTGTCCAGTTACGGTTTCTTCCTCAAAAAAGTTGGGTCCATAAACCTTGCTTTGCGAAACAGCACGAAAAACATTCACTTTTGGTGAATCACGTTGGTGCGCAATTGTTCCATGAGGATTTCCGAGCCCCCATATACGTACATTATGATGGTGAACCTTACCGCTAATATGGAAAGTTACCTCATCGCTGAATATCAGCTGTGATATAAAAGTGTCATCTTCCATGTCCTCTAGAATAGCACTGCTAAAGTCAACTCGCTTCACTTTGTCAGTATGTCGAAGAGCTTGTACCAGTTGTAATCGGTGCGGTTTGAGGGCTAAACGACGCCGTAACACACGCCACACTGTCATGGGCAGTAACGCAACTTCTCGGCTAGCACGACTCATAGACTTGCGGGGGCTCTGCTCAAATGCTCGTCGGATTTGTTCCACTGTTTGTTCAGGAACGCGAGGCCGGCCAGGACTTTTGCCTTTACAGAGGCACATTGTTTCTTCAAAGTGTTTATACCACCGTCGAATGTTCTTTGTTGATGGTGGTTTAGCACGAAATCTAATATGAAACGCCCGCTGAACTGCAATCGCTGATTGAATACGACTAAATTCAGTAACACAATACGCCTTCTGTTGCGCGGACGCGATATTGGGCGAGACTGGCTGCATGCTCCAAGTCAGCGATCGTAGCGACATCTAGCGGATTTGTTTTCTGAAACTCTAGACCATGCCGATTACATCTAGCGCTCTTTCAGTTACCTAGTGGCATTTGTCTCAATATTATTACGTGTTAAAATCGGGTCATTCTTTTTGAGACACCCTGTATTATGAGACTGTTATTGCTATAGGCAAGTCAAAAAGTTTATCAAGCGCCTTCAGACTTGTTCATATTTGACTGACACCGCACGAGAAGTTGCTTCTCGTGAAGATGCCATTAAAATACAGTCGCCAATTTTCGGCACCGATATTTATGAAAACGTTGCGTTACGCGTGGTTTGTATCCAGATTGTCGGAAGGAAGAGACATCGTTTCAGAAGTCATCGAGCTTTGAGTTTCCTTAGAAACTCTAAAGACTCCTCTTGCATTCGGATAAATGACATTCATTCCACGTAGTAGATGGCGTTATAATTTATGTTTCCCGTCTCTGTATGAAAAGTATCATCCTGACACTGTAACGTCGAAATCACATCTGACGATTAACCGTCCATTACCCTCGTATTCTGTGGTCTGTAACTCATTGTGTTATTGAGTAAAGTTTGACTTGGTCTATCCAATCCTGCCCCTCATCTTCGGAACCTGTGATTACAGATCTAAGCGTCCGGGTTCTGGGTACCTTATCTGATTGCAGGTGTAAAGGATTTGAAAATCAAAGTAGTAGTTCATGCGTTTGGTCGTTTCCTTGTTTTCAGTTTTAATATTTTTTGTGATACAAAAAAGTAGCAAGCAACCAAATAACATTGAAAATTCAAAAAAAGTTCATGCAAAATACGTGTGTCTTTTCATCATATTACCTTTCAAATGTAATATGTATGAAATAATATGGCTAGTGCTGAAAACAATACAAATTTTTAAAAAAGATGAGCGGACTCGATCCAGTGATACATCAGTTACGAAACTTGAAAGCTAACCACAGCACCGTCGTCATCTAGTGCTCAGGGTCGCAACGTACCAGTACATTACCGACTCGTGAATTTTCTCTTGCTCTTTTCTGTCGCCTAAGTAGTACGCCTCCTAATGGACTACTAGAAGTGTACAAAATTTGAAGTAAATCCATGATCTGAACGCCGTAGCCTCCCCTTCTCAAGATAGGTTGGTTGAAATCTAATAGCAGGGGATAAGGACGCGAAATTTAAACAACGACTTTTCTATACAGCTGTGCTGAGGCTGCTGCAGCTGGAGTGTGCGGGCTGGATTTTATAATTTAATTTGCGTTATGTCAATATGTAAATCGACAACGAACAACTAAGTACCATAGTTTTTCCCTCTATTAGTATATAACAGGGATCATCTAAAGGCGCGTCTTCTGCTGGCAGCCCGATATCTGCTCTTCAGTGTACACAGAGATTACGAAGTATAGCCATTTCTACAGTTAAGATACGTTAGGGAAAAAAGTAAAATACATGGAAACGCTATGGACTTCTGGAACAAGATTACGTGCTCGCCCTGGGGTTATCCTTTTCTCTCTTTTCATTTCAGCTGGTATCTTGTGAAAACGATTCGAGTAGAAAGAGAGAGGGATTGAAAAATATACGAGTTCTGTGATCTTCTGAGGCTGCACAATAAAAACAAATATCTTTCAATGATCTTTTGATTTCCGTTTATGGCGTATCGATTGTCTCTGAAAAAGAGGAAAAATTTAAGTAAAAGGAAGTACCTCTGCAGGCGTTCAGAAATTGAACTTGTTACATCATGGATCACCATTCAGACACGTACCAAACTTTTAAGAGATGTTAATTATACAACGCGTATTATAGATAATCTAGAATTCTATTCGGAACTGATATCCATAATTAATATCAATATAAGATGTGATCCCCAGACCTACGAATACGCTCTCACACTCGCTGTGGCTTTGAAGCAAACAGCTTTCGAAAGCCATCTTAAGGATTTTCTTGACAGGTCTGGAAGTCATGCTGTCAGTTCTTGACGTTCACTGACAGTATGCTGCCATGAAAGTACGCGTCTTCTCCCCGTACACCAGGCAGAATCTGTGACTGACAAGTCAGGGGACCAGCCAGGCCTGTCAACAATGCATACATTCCTTAAGCTGTTTTTGTGGTACGAACTGCCGTGTGAGATAGTGCATTATCCTGCAGGAATACACCATCTGGAATATTCATCATGAAGGGTATGACAACAGGTTTTACTAATCTTGTCACTGGCGACTATTTAGCCTTCCTTCAACAATTACCCAATCAGTCCCGTTGTTCTTTCCGGTTGCTTCCCAGACAATGATTTCAGGAGTTTTAAAGGTTTGCTTTACAAGAATTTCTGCTTCCTGTGAACTTTTACGAAGTCGTCTACGGACTCGCGAGACTCATCGCTGAGGATCACAGAATGCCACACTGTGTCCCATTTGAGTCTTCCTCTACAGCCAGTAAGTTTGTGTTGTCTATAGTACGGTGTCAGCAATAAACGACGGAAGACCACTCGAAATCTCAGCCAGTGTCCAACAACCTGCTCACGACGGTTCATAAAATAAATAAATGGGGCCTCCTGTCGGGTAGACCGTTCGCCGGGTGCAAGTCTTTCGATTTGACGCCACTGCGGCGACTTGCGCGTCGATGGGAATGAAATGATGATGATTAGGACATCACAACACCCAGTCCCCCCTATTCTGCCCGTAGAGGATCAATATACTCGAGGATCCTTCTTAATTTTTAGCGTCTCATACCCAGAACGCCCCAGTGTGCAGGAGGATCCGCAAATAATGAACCTAAATAATTTGCGAAACGGGTTCTGTACTTCGGGTGGCGGCTGAAAGCTACATGTGTCGTCATCAGTAGGGACCAAAAGTCGAGTGTGCCTTTGTGAGAATCGCAAAATATGTATTAAAGGGTCATGACTTTTAGCCGGTTAATGGCGTTCGTCCTGATCGATGGAAAGTATACGCTGTCGGGATGCAATATATCATCAGGGAAGATAGACTCCGGCAAGAGTAATGCCAGCATGCGCCGCGTCAGTAGCCAACACTCGCTGGTCGCAGCAAAAGTCAGGCGGTGTGCATCCGGGTCAACGACTGAGCGTGTTGGACACAAGGGGTCGTCCGTCAGATGAATGGAATGTAGCCTCTGACGAGTAACAAACTTCCCATTCACATCCACGTACCACAATGAACGCACCGCCGTAGGTAGAAAAGGCGTGGGTACCGCTCGCCACACCATGTTCCAGGCAACTTCAGGATGTCTGTGTGCAACCTTACTGAAAGGTTGCTGCTGTTGATAGAGGCTATAATAGTCTTTCTCTCTGGGCATCTGTGTCGTCGAAAGGTCTGACCGTAAGTAGCTGAAGTCAATTAAGAACTCTCTGATGTGGGCGGGTGCCGGTGAAATGTGTCCTACAGAAACCGGGGGATGCAGAGAGTGTGGTGCCACTTCCGCTATCAGGGTGCCCGTCAGAGTGGCGTGGGCAGAGGTCCACGTGCGACGTATAGTGTTGAGATAAAGCGATCGCGCACGCTTACATACATGAATTAAAGCGATACCGCCCCCCACTGCGGCAGTGTCAGGGTGGCGTATCGGACTTAAAAAACAAGGCCGGCGCTTACGAAATGTCCTTATGCTGCCTGAAATCTGTCGGCCATCGTAGCTGTCAAGGGAAGGACATACGCAAAATAGTTCAGTTTGGAGACAACATACGTGTTGACACAACGTGTTCTGAGGAGCATATCCATGCGACGCAATTTGATGTCCTGCAGCAGAGCGCGTGTGTGGTGTAGGAGCCGGCGGTACGTAGCCGCCGCCGTGCAGCGAAGATTGCAATAGAACTGCACTCCTAAACACGTGAGTACGGGTACCTTGTCAAAGGGCACCGCCGTTGCGTTGGAGATCCCCCTCCGACATCCATGTACTTTGTCTTCTTCACGTTGATGACGCTCCCAGCGACCGCCCCGTACTGGCGTAGCCACTAAAGCGCCATATGCATTTTATCCTCTGATCTGGCCAGGAACACCACGTCATCGGCGAATGCACCACAACGACAGGCCACATCCCGCATGGAAATCCCTGTTAATCGCTGCCTTAGACCATGTAAAGCTGGTTCAAGCGCTGCTGCAAATAATATACCCGACAAGTGGCACCCTTGTCGCACCGACCGTCCAACAACAATGTGACCAGACTGGTAACCGTTGAACATCATGCGGGAGCGCGCTCCGTGGACCAGTCGAAGGACCACCTCTGCAGAGTCTGGAGAGAGGTCCATGTGTTGCAAAACTGCGCGTAGCAAGCTGTGGTCGACGCGGTCGAATGCGTGATCAAACTCGACGGCGACAAGGGCGGCTCGTATTTTGCAGGCCGCCGTCAAAGCAATTACGTCGCGGTATGCTCCTAACGCTGTATGAATGTTGCTGACACCACCTAAACATGTCTGATCGGTGTGGATGACTTTCCCGATAGCGGTGTGGAGACGCGTGCGGAGGATGCGGGCAAAGATCTTGTAGTCGTTGTTGAGGAGTGTGAGTGGGCGAAAGTCCTGCCACCTACAACCACCATTCGGTTTCGGTACTGGGGTCAAGATGCCGTCCGTGAATTATGTGGGGACAGTGAAATCAGGGCGGATCAGTTCTTTAAATATTTGGAGCCACTTGTCGCCCATAAGGTCATAAAAAGTGCGGTAGAATTCCAGAGGTAAACCGTCCGGCCCAGGCAATTTGTTTGGTGCTCCACGTGCCATGGCCGATGTCAGCTCGTCGGATGTGATGGGCAACAGCAGACTATCGTCGGGTGCCACGCCCCTACGGGCGGGAAAATCGTGCAACAGCTCGTCATAATCACCTACGTTTCGGGAATTTTCCATGCACAAGATCCCGTAGTGTCGGGCGAACGTGTGCGCTATGTCCGTTTGCGTCACTGCGCGGCCGCCCTCCTCCGTGTTTACCGGCATAATGAGCTGAGGTTTACGGTGGCGCCTCTCGCGCACAATGTGATACACTGATGTTTCGTTGGGGATGCAGTCTTGCACTCGAGCACGGATGCGAACACCTTCTAGTTGCTCTGCCCTGATGCGAAGTAGACGAGCTTTGATGCGTTGTACGAACATCTGACGTTCGGGAGATGGCGGTTGCGTCGCCAGCTCACGTAACACTGTATAGTAAAGTTCAAAGGTTGTCCTTTGCCAGTTCGATCTGTCACGCCCGTAGGCCATCAGGGTGTTTCGGAGTGCAGGTTTGACACATCCCAGCCAACACAGCAACTTGGAAGCATACATAGGCAGGCGCCTGAAACAACGACGCAACGTGTCAGTAACTGCTTGCCGACATCTTCCTCGCGAAGGAGGGAGACGTTCAGCGTCCACGGGCCTCTGCTGCGTCTTTTGCGTTGTCGGGGTAAGGTGATAGTGCATGTATACGCGAGATGATCCGTGAAGGCCGTCTGCCAGAGTTCTGCATTACGGGTTGCCGTGCCGAGGGCACGCGAGACGTATATCCGGTCGAGACGAGTGGCAGAGTGGCTGGTAAAGTGCGTATATCCACGCTGTTTCCCATGATGTAAGAGCCATGTGTCGTGGAGCGTGAGGTCACGTTTCAGTGCTTGTAGACCCGGGCATGGGACGTAATGCGGTATCTGGTCGTCGGGCCGCAGAACACTGTTAAAAACCGCCGCCCACTATATAATGGTCCATATTTCCTTGCAAAAGTGGAGCTAGCTCCTCCGAATAGAAGACATGCCTGTTAACGATGCCTCGCCCGTTCGGCAAGTATGTCACATCCGTCCCGTCTATGCCAACTCGGAGGAGGATGGCCGTTCCTCCTGCGCCATCACCAGAGGGTAGACTGTGGATGGTATAGTCATATAGGTCTAAACGCAGCTCAGGACGGACCTCATGGAGAAGGGCAATGTCCAAGTCTGCCGCTCTAATCATGTCGTGTAACATGCAGGTCTTGACAGTGGTGTGGAAACCATTGACATTGACTGTTTCCACACGGTATGACTGGGACATATCAAGTGGTGGAGGGAGTGTGCTGGTGCAAGCCCACGGTAATGTCGCACACCACACAGCCATCCAGTTGCATGCCGTGCATTACTGTGCCGTATGATCCCCTGACTGGCAGAGCCCTCTGGGCTCAATGTCAGCCATGGGCTCTGGTGGCAATGGCAATATCGATGTTTGCTGTGCATCATCGGCCTCCATATCATCTGCCCAATCACCAAAAGAGGATTGTGAGGTTAGTGGTGGCTGCTCGCTTTCACAGGAGCCCACATTTTGGGAGTCGACTCGATGCGCCTCGTTTTCAGGGCCACCAGGTGTAGGGGAGTGCTCCGTATCTTCAGGCGCCTTCTGGTGAATGAGGCCACTGGAATCCGTTGCAACTGTAGACTCGTCGACGAAGTCGACGTTTTCCGCCGGCTTCAAATCCCTGTCCCGTTCTTCAACTGACAATCGCATCTTCTTCTGTCGCTTGGGTGATTTTTATTTGTGGGTCCGGGGTTCGACATCCACTGGAGGGCGGGGCTCGACACAGTCTCGGTCATCGGAAATCCCTGTATCCGATCCTGACAGTGACGACGGCTGGGTGCCCACTCCGCCGTGCAGAAACCTCTGCATCGTTTGGCTGCGGCATCGTCGACGTCGGCGCTGACTCTCCAACGGAGCTCGCAGCGGTTTGAACTGGTAGCAGGTTTTGATCATCAATCACATCACGTCGTGCCGCCTCCACATACGTTAGTGGGAGAGAGGTCATCGTGGATCGTTGGGGAAGTTCAATGCGGGGCACTCGAACGAGACGGCGCTGCAGACACTCACTTCTAACATGGCCCTCCTGGCCGCAGCCCGAGCAGGTCCTCGGTTGGCCATCATATATAACAATTTCGCGGCAGCCACCAACGAAGACATATGATGGAACGTGCTTCTTTAGTTCTATGCGCACTTGGCGCTGCCCGGCGCGCCGAGCCCTTCCGCACGGTATCACGGCCGACTACCACTTTTTTTTTTTTTTTGCATTTTGTTCGTTATTGATCTTTGTGTTTGGTCGCTGCGGACGTCTCAAGACATCTTGTTCAAGTTCGGTGATTTAAACAACACTCAGTTTTTTATTACAGAGGCCAACCGGCTCTCTGACCGAACACGCTGAGCTACCGTGCCGGCTAACCACTCAGCTACCGGGGACGGACACGACGGTTCATGGTGTCAATGTATTCTAACGTTTGACCGGATTTCAGCTTTTCTCATCTGTCTATTCGTCTCGCAATCCACACCTAAAACGATTCATTTACATTATGACTAGAGCCACATGCTCACATCATTTCTTATCCCTAAGAATGTTTTTTTCTGTACTGAAAATTTCGAAAATAAGCTCGTGTAAAGATAAAATTTTAAACAACATATCCCACGCACGTAGAAATATTCGAGTATCAGCTTTGTAGCGTTTGGTTGAGGTGTTCCGTCTTCGCCAGTGTACATACCCGGCACGAGTCGGCACGAAGTATGGTAGAGAATACTTGAAGGTAACGAAACCTCCTCGGTAATTCGAGTCACTACTGAGTACTTGAAGGTAACGAAACCTCCTCAGTAATTCGAGTCACTGCTAACCAAACACAAGTCGGATACGAACTGCGTGCGGGGGAAAAGAAAGTAAAAAGACATGTTAGTTGCGGAACTTAATAGCAAGAATATAACTGATGCTTCAGGTTTCGTGAAATTCCCGTACCTCAATTGTGAATCTATGCAATTGGCGACAGTTCTACCCCCAGAGGATGTTATCAACCATGAAGCGATTGTTTAACGAAGCTCGACGTGGAAACCCCTAATTTCTGAGATAGAAGGACTGCCCAAAAGCGAACCCCTGCATTTTTTTTTCAACAATTCTTCACTGAACATAATAAGAATTACACACACGAAAGAACGGTGTTTTATCTACAAAAAAATGGTTCAAATGGCTCTGAGTACTATGGGACTTAACATCTGAGGTCATCAGTCCCCTAGAACTTAGAACTAATTAAAACTAAGTAACCTAACGACATCACACACATCTATGCCCGAGGCAGGATTCGAACCTGCGACCGAAGCGGTCGCGCGGTTCCAGACTGAAGCACCTAGAACCGCTCGGCCACAACGGCCGGCTTTTATCTTCACACCCTGTTTTTCCACGTAATCTCCATCTCGTTCTATGGTCTTCCTCCAACGCAAAACAAGGGCGTGTATGCCCTGTTGGTACCAACCCTTGCCCTGCTGGCGGAGCCAGTGCTTCACTGTGTGAATCACCTCCTCATCGTCCTCAAAATGTCTTCCTCGAATGGCATCCTTTAATGACTCAAACAAGTGGAAGTCTGAGGGGACTGCAACATGTCAGATGTGGCAGCCGTGGATGGCCTCCCCGACTGCTGCAAATCGTGCAGCTCCGTCGAACCGCCTTCTGATGACTCACCCTCGTTGCCCAGCGACTAAATGTAGTTCTGCAGACAGCAGATCTTCCATAGACTGTGCACAAGCGTTTGCGAATATTCCCCACAGCTTCTTTCTGTGCAGTGAGAAATTCAATGACGGCACGTTGCTTGTAATGTACTTTACCTACAGACGCCATTTTGAAACTGTCCTGCAGCTACGCTATCTGTCGGAAGTGACGGAAACTTGGCGCGGTCGCTCAGGAGACTTCATATAATACATACGTAACGTTTTGCATTCGTAGCATTGTTTTCGTCTGAAAAAAAAAAAAAAATGCGGTGCATTACTTTCTGGGAAATCCGCCTGCACTCTAGGCTACCCGCCACGATCACCTTACAGCACTCCAAGCCAATACGTAACCTCGTTAAGGATCACTTGAGTCTAATTCGAGGTGAAAACGCTAAATTTTAAAGAAATATCTCCGCAGAATGTATTTAAATCAGGAAGCACGTGTAGGGAAATCGAATACTTTTAGTAATGGATGACAAAACTATATATAGTGCTGATAGTTGCAGGATTTAAACTTGGTAACCTAAAAAAGTGATTTTCGGGAGACATGCAGTGAACCTGAGTCTAAGATTCATAACTCATTCGAAGAACGCAAAACATTCAGTAGAATACCCGAAATGGAACAGTGAATGAATTATTACACAGCGGACATTGTGCATGAGACACTGCAGTAAAACTGTAAAGTAATAACATCGACTATTTTGTGGATTCCAGACTGAGTCCTACGCGACTGGAACAAAGCGAAGGTGACTCAAGCATTTAAGACGGTTAAGAGAAGGGACCCTCAGTATTGCGGACCTATATTCTTAAGGTCGCTTTGCTGCAGAATTCTTGAGCACATTCTAAGTTAGAATAAAATCAATTTACTTTGACAGAGAAAAGCTTCTACTCACAAAACAAGATGGATTTGGAAAGCATCGCTCTTTTTTCGTATGGTATCCTGCGTACAATAGATGAAAGGCAATAGGCAGATATTCCTAGATTCCTGGAAAGCTTCAGACAGTACTACAACGCAGACTGTTAAGTGAAGTCCGAGCATACGGAATAGGTTGTTAGATATGTAGGCGGCTCGGAGACTTTTAAAGTAATAGGACCCAGTACATTATCATGGACTTCGAGTGTTCATCGCAGACAAAGGCATAGCCAGGAGGGCTCCAGGTAAGGATGATAGAACTGCTCTTGTTCTCTGTTTACATAACAGACTTGATGAATAGTCTCCTCAAATAGCTGCATTGTTGTACCTTTTCTATTTGTTCGGTATATGGTATTAAATATTTTGCAACACTAATTATATTTGTCACAAGTTTTCTTTTCTCTGCAGAGGTTATTAAACTTGTTACGTTGGATATCTCTTTCAGAAGATTGAGTTGCACTGTAATGCTTCAGAAAATATAGAAAAACCATCCTCAAATTCTAGGCAATATATTTCAACTTCTCTGCTCTTTCTCCCTAGTGCGAGTTGCGAAACTTGAATTCTTTCAGTTTTTTTGTTCTGAATTCTTATAATTTTCTCCGTGACACAGTTTAAAAGTAGTAGAAGCAAACCATCACCTTGCCTGACACCTGTATTTGTTTTGAAAATTCGAGGTATTTTAACCATAAATTTTATTTTAGATATTGTGTCAGAGTGTTTATGATTAGGTATGCCAACTTACTTTTAACTGCAAATTAACTGATTACTTTATCGAACGTTTTCGTATTAACACAGTCAAAAGCTTTTCCAAAATCAATGAACGTTACAAATATGTCTTTGGAATTTATTGATCTTTGACAAATAACGGGTTTCAGGTTGAAAATCTATTCTGAGCAGCATGTTCTCTTTCAGTATTGGAAAGATTATTTTCTCTGACGATAGCATGATCCTCAGCATATGTGCTCATCGAAATGCCTTCCTCCGATTCAATCACCAACATTGCTTAACAGTTCTCTCCACTTCTTGTACTTCTCAATTAAGACAATTTCATTAATAGCGAACTTCCACACTTACTCCTGTGAGGACATACAGTGAAAACTTTCTGAACTTGCACAATATAGGACTTTGATCTTCAAGGCATTTCTACTTTGTCATTTTCTGATTCCATGTACTTCACCTTTTAGCAATCCTTACTATACAACACTCAATTAAATAAAACTAGTTTACAATAAAAGTATAGAATATATGAAATACATATGAAAAAATTAGAAAAATTCTGTTCATAGTTCACATTTCAATTCAAAACATTTCTTACTCCTAATTATGTTTATAAAGAAACTAGCTTAGCGCCCGATGCTACGTCCGCGTAGACTGTATGGCGTGCAGAGATTTTTTTTCTTTTTATTTAATCGAATTTCTATGTTGTTCACAAATTGCAACATCTTATAAACTTTTCACGATAATTAGCGCCTTGTAAGCACGATCTTTTCCAAATGTACTTCTGATCACACAGCGATTCTGGTAGCTGGAGTCCAAAGTTTTTTGTTAATCATGCCTTTTGCGTTCTTGTGGAGATATTTCTATACCAACTTTCATCCCCTAACAAATGTTTCATTTTATCTAACCGAGAAGTGAAATAGCATTTTCATAAATGAACCCTTAAATTTTTTTAATGTGAAAAAGTATTTTCTTAAAAATTTTCATCCCGTATTGCACTCCCTTAGGGGTTGTATTTCCAAAAACAGTGACAAAAGTATTTTTTTTAATATCTAGCTGAGAAGACAAATTTAAATTTCCAAAGATTAAGCTTTAAAATGCTTTCGTAATAAAATATTTTCATACAAAATCAAAATCTCATCACCTGTTTCACCCTGTTCAATTTCCAAAAGCACTGAAACACGTACTTTTTAAAAAAATTTGCAACGGATAAGTCAAATACCAGTATTCACAGATGTAGCTTTAAAAATTCTTTAGCAATTCTTTAATAATGATATATTTTCAAAGAAAAGCTTTCACAAACTATTTCACCTCCACAGGGTTAAATTTCCAAAATGCCGAAACACGTATTTCTTTATAGAATGAAATTTTCACTCTACAGCGGCGTGTGGTGTGCGCTGATATGAAACTTCCTGGCAGATTAAAACTGTGTGCCGGACCGAGACTCGGGACCTTTGCCTTTCGCGGGCAAGCGCTCTACCGACTTTTTTTATTTATTTTTTATTAAATGAATAAGAAAGACCCAGAATCTTTTAGAAAAAAGGAAAAAAAAACATAGAATGTGGTGGACTTGAACCTACTATTGTCTTTTCACCACTCACAAGCCACGACGTTACCAAGTGCGCTCCAGTTTCGACACAAGTGTTTTTTTTTCTCTGTCTGAAATCTTTTTTTTTACTTGAATGTCATACATCTATACAAATACATGAATAAGATTTACATACAAGTTAAATGAAAGTGAAAATAAAAAATAAAAATTCGTATTCCAAGCGGATTTTTTTATCTTTTTTTTGGGAGCAGGAAGGCAGGGTAAACAAACAATCTTTATTCGTACAATTGTACTATCTTAGGGATAAGAAAAGGATCGAGACAGCAAAAACAAAGCAAAAACAATTTGGAAACCAGAAAATCAACGTAAAGGCCGCCCTTTTTTTGTGTAATATGAATAAAGTAAATGACAATCCTAGTCACGGGCGGGAGTGAAAATGAAATTAGCATCTGCATCACAATCCCTGCAGCACACGGTGTCGCATCATAAATCTGGCAGACAGCCATATAATCTTGACCATTTCTGCCTTTGTGGGCGGCATACATTTATGTATTTCTCCTGCGTCGACCATGTAGGGGCCAGTTTTCTTCTCAGTGTGCTGTATGCCAATATAACTGAACCGCGCAGTATTGTCTCTAGTCGTTCTGCTGCAGGAGTCTTCTCAGTTTTGGGACACCCCAGCTGTCGGGCGGATTGTGAAAAACACTTCCTAAAAAATTGGAAAAGTAAGTCCTGTATTTCGTATGACTCCGTATGAGCTCGTGTTGTTCTTGTAAATACATCCAATAATCCATCACGGACTTAATATCGTACGAATACAAATATTTCGTCGCATGTCCAGCGATCCAATTGACCGCATACGTCTTTTGTTTGGGAAAAAAGGTCTTGTCCGGTAGAAAAAGTACATCCGATGTGATTTCTGTGTAGTTAGTGCGCCGAAGGAAGGCCAATATTCGACGCGTCAGCATCCAGACGTCCCTCGCTGCGCCACACACTAAACCATGTTCTTCCGTTGCTAACAGGCCACAGTTTGTGCAAAGAGGAGAATCGACCATATGAATTGTATGTACTCGACTCCTGGTCACAAGTTTACGGTTTATAAGAATGTACCACATCGATCTCGCTGCTGTTGACAGTAATGGAGTATGCACTGCACACCAAATGTGGTTCCACGTTCTCGACGGGTATTTGAATTCCATTACGTTGCGGGCATGGTGATCCATCAAGCACCTATAGATCTCCCGAGTTGTGGGTATTCTCGTCGAAGGTACTTTCAGACGAACATAACTGTAATCAACAAGAAATGAGGCAATGTGTGCAAGAGAAGGTGAAACATTGCCCACCGCATTAGGGGGTTCGTACGAAGGCGGAACAAGTACTTCTATCAGAGCTGACGTTATGGTGTGCTTTCGTTGTTGCCAATTTCGTATCATCGCTCGCATGTAAAGCGCCAGAGCTTTGTTTCGCACGTTTGTGAGGTTGAGGCCACCGTTCCGGAATTGTAGCGTTAACGTGTCATATGTGATCTTAAACAACATCCCAGTACAAACATAGTAACCAAAGGCAGCCATGAGGCGGTCTGCAATACCCTTCGGTATTCGTAGGATCTGCGCTAAATGGGGCAGTCGTGACGCTATGGGAACGTTAGTGTATGCCACACGCTGGATCATGTCAAAGGCTCTCAGTGAGTTGTTCCGTATCGCCAGACGAACATTTTGCAGAAGCCGCCGAGAACTCGCCGCCGCTGACCGCCGTAGTGAACGGGTAAATGTGATCCCCAGACATCTCAGCGATTCCACCGTCTGAAACGGTCCCGGTATGTCTTCCAGACCCCGTCCAATGTGCATAATTTTGGATTTCGTCATGTTAATGACACTGCCTGCTGCCGTCCCGTAAGAGTCTAGATATTCAACAGCCTGATGCACTTCATGACCTGATCTGACAAGAAGGATCAGGTCGTCCGCATATGCGCGACAAACGAAAGAGTTCTCATTAAGCGCTATCCCAGTAAGTGAGCGCCTCATAACACACATCAGCGGCTCAAGAGCTATCGCAAACAGCATCATGGAGAGTGGGCACCCTTGTCGGACGGAGGTGTTAATAGGAACCGAGCCCGCTTCCCGACCGTTTACAATCACCTTCGATGTAGCCCCTCGTATCAGCCTCATAATGATGGAGATGGAAACAGGTGAAATCTCCATTCGGCTCATGACTGACGCCAAGAAGTCATGGTTTATCCTGTCGAACGCACGATCGAAGTCCACAGATATCATCGCTGCTCGCATTTTACAAGTTTCCGCAAGGGCGATAACGTCACGGTATTCACTTAACGCCGAGGAGATGTCGCTTCGCACCCCTAGGCAAGCCTGATCAGGGGATATTATCCTGTATATCGCCAGCTTGAGACGAGACGCTAGTAGCCGTGCAAAAATTTTATAATCGGTGTTTAGCATAGTGAGAGGCCGATATTGATTAACACTGCGACTCCCCGCCATCTTCGGGATGGGAAGAAGAAAGCCCGTCACAAAATCCGACGGTAGGCGCATGTTCGGACTCATCGCCTCATTGTACATCGACACCAACTGTGGCATCATCATGTCCACGAATTCTCGATAAAACTCTAGCGTAATCCCATCTGACCCCGGTGATTTATGGGCCGCTCCTTTTGTGAGTGCCACCTTTATATCGTCTTCTGTGAGTGGCTCCATAAGCACTGCCTTATCCGTCTCTGTCAGTGTCGTTTGCAGATGTTGCAGTATCTCTTCCCCTACCTGACGGTCCGTCGGTGTACCGGCATAGAGATGGCGGAAATGCTCTAAAAATTCATTTGCAATGTCCTGTTGTGTTGTCAGTTGACGGCCATCTAAACCGTGGAGCACTGTTACCAATGCCCGGCGGTAACGCTTATGTTCCCGCGACACATGGTGCATCGAGGTACGTTCCCCAGTGATGGTGTCAAGACATCTTGCCCGTATTGGGATGCCACCCAGTCGTCGCCGCGTGATCGATAGGATTTGTGCCTTGACACGATGAACTTCCGCATGATGTTCTGCAGACGGCACCTGGAAGGACAGTTCACGAAGCATGGTGTAATAATAATCAAGAGTGTCGCTCTGCCATCTCGCCTTATCCCGACCATACTGTATTAGAGCTCTTCTTATTGCCGGCTTAGTGCACTCGAGCCACCATTGAAGCACGGAGGTATACGTTGGTAGACGGCGTTGACATGTGGCCCATACCTCCTCGACTCTCTGACGACATTCGGGGTCCGCCAAAAGGGACGAATTGAGCTTCCATGTCCCGCGGCTTCTCCACACACTTTGCCTAGGGAGTGACATGGTACAAATGTAAGCCAGATGATCAGTAAATGCCGCAGGCCATCGTTCCGCGTCGACCACCTTATCCTGTAGGCCAACCGAAACATATATTCGATCGAGTCTGCTCGCCGAGTGACTGGTAAAAAAAGTATATCCCTCACGGTTCCTATGAATCATGTCCCAGGTGTCGCTTAACTCCAGATCCCGGCATAGCACATGCAATTCACGACAGGTATTGTAATGTGATGTCTGGTCTTTTTGGGCTAAAACACAATTGAAGTCACCACCTATAATGAAATGATCGAATCTGCCGGTAAATAAGGGCACAATCTCTTCCGAATAATATCTCGCACGCGCCCGTCTGTTGTCTGTGCCGGAAGGGGCATAAACATTGAGAATGCGAATTCCATTAACAGTTATCGCCAGTCCTCGTGCCGAAGGTAGATAAGCCAGGTCTCGGACCGGAATCCCGTCCCGGACCAATATCGCCGTTCCACTGTCGTTGTTCGAGTGCGGCGAGGTGTAGGAGATGTATCCATGTACTTCCTGGAACTCAGGAATGTAAATTTCCTGCACCATCAGTATATCCACATCCGACGCGTATATCATGTCCCTAAACAACTGCTGTTTCACGGGCGATCTAATGGTATTTACATTCACTGTCCCTATTCTGTATGCCTGGGGTCGAGTAGCTGTCATCTCCACATGATGTTAAAATGACAAAGTTTCACCGTGTAGATAGTCTACATCTACATCTACATCTACATTTATACTCCGCAAGCCACCCAACGGTGTGTGGCGGAGGGCACTTTACGTGCCACTGTCATTACCTCCCTTTCCTGTTCCAGTCGCGTATGGTTCGCGGGAAGAACGACTGTCTGAAAGCCTCCGTGCGCGCTCTAATCTCTCTAATTTTACATTCGTGATCTCCTCGGGAGGTATAAGTAGGGGGAAGCAATATATTCAATACCTCATCCAGGACCGCACCCTCTCGAAACTTGGCGAGCAAGCTACACCGCGATGCAGAGCGCCTCTCTTGCAGAGTCTGCCACTTGAGTTTGTTAAACATCTCCGTAACGCTATCACGGTTACCAAATAACCCTGTGACGAAACGCGCCGCTCTTCTTTGGATCTTCTCTATCTCCTCCGTCAACCCGATCTGGTACGGATCCCACACTGATGAGCAATACTCAAGTATAGGTCGAACGAGTGTTTTGTAAGCCACCTCCTTTGTTGATGGACTACATTTTCTAAGGACTCTCCCAATGAATCTCAACCTGGTACCCGCCTTACCAACAATTAATTTTATATGATCATTCCACTTCAAATCGATCCGCACGCATACTCCCAGACGTTTTACAGAAGTAACTGCTACCAGTGTTTGTTCCGCTATCATATAATCATACAATAAAGGATCCTTCTTTCTATGTATTCGCAATACATTACATTTGTCTATGTTAAGGGTCAGTTGCCACTCCCTGCACCAAGTGCCTATCCGCTGCAGATCTTCCTGCATTGCGCTACAATTTTCTAATGCTGCAACTTCTCTGTATACTACAGCATCATCCGCGAAAAGCCACATGGGACTTCCGACACTATCTACTAGGTCATTTATATATATTGTGAAAAGCAATGTTCCCTTAACACTCCCCTGTGGCACGCCAGAGGTTACTTTAACGTCTGTAGACGTCTCTCCATTGATAACAACATGCTGTGTTCTGTTTGCTAAAAACTCTTCAATCCAGCCACACAGCTGGTCTGATATTCCGTAGGCTCTTACTTTGTTCATCAGGCGACAGTGCGGAACTGTATCGAACGCCTTCCGGAAGTCGAGAAAAATAGCATCTACCTGGGAGCCTGTATCTAATATTTTCTGGGTCTCATGAACAAATAAAGCGAATTGGGTCTCACACGATCGCTGTTTCCGGAATCCATGTTGATTCCTACATAGTAGATTCTGGGTTTCCAAAAACGACATGATACTCGAGCAAAAAACATGTTCTAAAATTCTACAACAGATCGACGTCAGATATATAGGTCTATAGTTTTGCGCATCTGCGCGACGACCTTCTTGAAGACTGGGACTACCAGTGCTCTTTTCCAATCATTTGGAACCTTCCGTTCCTCTAGAGACTTGCGGTAAACGGCTGTTAGAAGGGGGGCAAGTTCTTTCGCGTACTCTGTGTAGAATCGAATTGGAATCCCGTCAGGTCCAGTGGACTTTCCTCTGTTGAGTGATTTTCTATTCCTTGGACACTTATTTCGATGTCAGCCATTTTTTCGTTTGTGCGAGGATTTAGAGAAGGAACTGCAGTGCGGTCTTCCTCTGTGAAACAGCTTTGGAAAAAGGTGTTTAGTATTTCAGCTTTACGCGTGTCATCCTCTGTTTCAATGCCATCATCATCCCGGAGTGTCTGGATATGCTGTTTCGAGCCACTTACTGATTTAACGTAAGACCAGAACTTCCTAGGATTTTCTGTCAAGTCGGTACATAGAATTTTACTTTCGAATTCACTGAACGCTTCACGCATAGCCCTCCTTACGCTAACTTTGACATCGTTTAGTTTCTGTTTGTCTGAGAGGGTTTGGCTGCGTTTAAACTTAGAGTGAAGCTCTCTTTGATTTCGCAATAGTTTCCTAACTTTGTTGTTGTACCACGGTGGGTTTTTTCCGTCCCTCACAGTTTTACTCGGCACGTACCTGTCTAAAACGTATTTTACGATTGCCTTGAACTTTTTCCATAAACACTCAACATTGTCAGTGTCGGAACAGAAATTTTCGTTTTGATCTGTTAGGTAGTCTGAAATCTGCCTTCTATTACTCTTGCTAAACAGATAAACCTTCCTCCCTTTTTTATATTCCTACTAACTTCCATATTCAGGGATGCTGCAACGGCCTTATGATCACTGTCCCTTTGTGCATCCGCCGAGGGTCGCCCGAGGAACGTGTCCCTGCGGCATTAGGTTTCTTGAGATGCGGACGGATGCAAGGCCCCACCAATAAAATGGTCCGCATCGGTGATGTCGTCGTCCTGCTCATACCAGCTGATCTTATTGGTGTGCTCCAAATTTTCCTGTGCGGCATTGATGTGTGACATCTGTTGTTCTTTCGCAGCTGTAGACTCCACCGCCGAAGGGGTAGCAGGCCCCTGAGCGGATGCGTCGTCTGAACGATATGACATTTCACTGTCCGAATTCATATGATCTGCGACATCCGAAGCTTGTGGTTCCATGTCAGACAGGTCCATAGTGTTAGACTCGTCTGGGCTCCCTAGAAGAGAAGGGAGCGTCTCCGCAGAGTTTAGTCGGCGCTCTTGCGGCGCTTTGGCGAGCGTTGTTTGCGGGCCCTAACCTCGGCCTCTGGTGTTGGCGCATCTTGCATCTCCTGCGTTCCCGCCGCCGCCACAATGCCCTGGGGCCGTTCCACTTCAGCTTCCATGCCTATTGTGATGCTCTCATCCTGTTTCTGTGCCACCTGTAGTGTCTGAGATTGGAGGTTGGTCGGAGCCATTCCTTCTTCAGTGGCGTCCGAAGGCGCCTCAATCAACTGCGGCGTCGGTTCGATGGTGCGCTCCGACCTCGGCGTCACCTCCCCGCGAAGTGCCGTCACGTAAGTCATCGGCAGTGACGTTGGTGTAGTCGGATTCTGGAAGTCTCCGCTGGGGAGTTGCACGAGTCTCCTCTGCATACACGCTGATCGAAGATGTCCTTCACCACCACACCCGGAGCATGTCCGGGGCTGTCCATCATAGATGACAATAGCTCTACAGCCGCCGATGTTTATGTACGATGGCACATGTTTCGTAAGGGCAATTCGCACCTGTCGGACACCATTGAGCACTGGATACGTGCTAAAACTTGCCCAGCGTTCGGCCGTATGACTAATAATTCTGCCATATGGCTGGAGTGATTCAGTGACCAATGATTCGGGTACCTCGAAAGGCAGCTCGAAGATTCGAATCGTACGCACGCCCAGGCCCGAATGAGCGACTAAAACTTCGCCAATATGACCATCGGAGTGTCGGAACTGGAATCCTCGTTTGGCGGCTTCAATGATCCTATCACATGCCGCGTCGTCAATCATCTTTACGTAAAGAGTGCTGCTCACGATTGATAAATGAATTCCAATAATCTCCGTGTAATTAAGATGCACTTCGTCCCTCAAGAAACGTTCGATTTCGAAAGCCTTCGGTCTTGCATACTCGTTACAGAACGTGAACTGTATCGTGGTTTTTCGGAAATTGTGTGCCATTGCGTTCGATTCAAACAGTAACACACGCGAGTGACGACGGTGTAAACACCACTTCTTCCGCGACCGTTCGCAGCCGAGACGTAAACAAGTCCGAGCTGCTCCGCGGCGAAAGGCGGACTGTCTAAATGGTTCAAATGGCTCTGAGCACTATGGGGCTTAACATCTATGGTCATCAGTCCCCTAGAACGTAGAACTACTTAAACCTAACTAACCTAAGGACATCACACAACACACAGCCATCACGAGGCAGCGAAAATCCCTGACCCCGCCGGGAAGCGAACCAGGGAACTGAGCTACGCAAGCACGACTCACGACGCGTCCTCACAGCTTTAATTCCGTCAGTACCTCGTCTCCTACCTTCCAAACTTCATTCTAGAAACATCCCCCAGGCTGTGGCTAAGCCATGTCTCCGCAATATCCTTTCTTCCAGGAGTGCCGGTTCTCCAGGTTCGCAGGAGAGCTTCTGTGAAGTTTGGAAGGTAGGAGACAAAGTACTGGCGGAATTAAAGCTGTGAGGACGAGGCGTCAGTCGTGCTTGGGTAGCTCAGTCGTCTGCTTTAGGCGGTGGCGCGGCACGGACCTGCTGTCCCGGCCGCGGGCGCGCGTGGACGAGGAAGTGTTTACACCGCCGGTACTCGCGCGTGTTGTTGTCTGACTCGATCGCCATGGCACACAATTTTCGAAAGACTACGCTCCAATTTACGTTCGACAACGAATTTGGCAGACCAAAAGCTTTCGAAATAGAGCGTTTTTTGAGGGAAGAAGTTCGTTTACCTGCTGCAGACATAATTGGAATACACCTGTCCATTGTAAGCAGTACAATGTACGTAAAGATGACCGATGAAGCTGCATGTGAAAGAACTCTCTCCGCTGCACAGAGAGGATTTAAATTTCGACACTCTGATGGCCATATCAGCGATGTAACAGTAACTCCTTCAGGATTAGGTGTGAGGGTCATTCGGATCTTTGAATTGCCGTTTGAGGTGCCAGAATCGATGGTTACTGAATCGCTGCGACCATATGGAACGGTACAGTCATACGCCTGAACGCTGGGCAAGTTTTAGCACCTATCCTGTGCTAAACGGCGTCCGACAGGTGCAGATCGTCCTTACTAAACATATCCCTTCTTATTTATACATTGGAGGATGTCGAGCTATTGTGATTTACGATGGCCAGCCACGCACCTGTTCTGGCTGTGGTGGAGAAGGACATATCCGCTCGGAGTGCATCCAACGCCGCGTCGTGCAACTGCCACATGGAAAAGCGTCACAGCGAGAAGTTCCCACGCAACTGCCGATGACGTACGTGTCGGTGGCCCGCCGGGAGGTGTTGCCAAGTTCGGAGCGTGACAAGGACGTATTTATGCAAGAGCAGACCGAGTTACGGGAGCATGGAGGTGACTTGGAGAATGTCCCTACACCCACGTCACGTCAGTTGAGGGAGGAACCTTCCGAAAACTCACATGCAGCACGCGGCGTGGAAGTAGAGGTCGAGACAGTGGCGCCGGCAACGGACCAACGAACGATCGACGAACACAGTGAGGCAGCAGAGGGCAGGGCACACAAACAGCGATCGCTGAAGCGTCGCAAAAAGTGTCGCCATAGTTCGGGTGACACGTCCCCCCCTAGCCTAGGGGACACGGAAGGTATCCTAGCCGAAGAATTGTCTGACACAGAACACGTGCCTTTAGAGGACGCTGACAGGATTTCGTCAGATGGTGACCGGATGTCCTGCCTTTCAGATGGTCACTCTTCATTGACACCGACTGACCCAGCGCTGCCAACGAAGGAGTCAGGGACACCAATGTCCCGGCAGCCACGTCGAAATACATCAGAGGACGTTTCTCGGATGGATGACCACTGCGACTGGGCGGAACCAGTCGAAGACATACAGGAAATGCCACCCCCAAATGATAACTCACATACAGGATGCACACCACGGAACGAAAACAACGGAGGGCAGCCCGTTGGCGGGCACCCCTCTGAGCACGAATAGTGGACTAACGCCCTTGGAGTTCTCAATGACATGACACGAGCATGACAACGACAACGAACCAAGCATATAAGGTGGGCACAGTGAACATTAACACCGCACGTTCGCTTGCAAAGATGCAACTTCTCCGGGACATGATTTACGCCACAGACGCTTATATTCTGCTGATGCAGGAAACCTGCAATGCTGCTTTTCCCGACGTGCAAGGATACAACACTTATCTAGCACCGACTCCAGATGGAGGACGTGGCACAGCGATACTAGTCCGGGAAGGGATTCCGATGTGTGACCTCGATTATCTTCCTTCGGCTCGGGGTTTGGTTATGACCGTGAACGGCATTCGTATCGCCCTCCGGATCTGACAATCGACAGGCGCGTGCACGATTCTACTCGGAGGAGATTGCCCCCCCCCCCCTCCCCCTATTCCATGGGAGGTATGACCACATCTTGGTAGGGGGGGATTTTAACTGTGTACTCACACCGAAGGATCAAACTCCTAATTTCAGCTCCTGCCACGCATTGAACACGATCTGCCGGGACATGGCCCTGATGGACACGTGGGAAAAGATCCATGGGCAGTGAGAGGGCTACACGTTTTTTACTAGCCACTCGGCGAGCAGGCTGGATCGTATTTATGTTTCTGACGGATTAAGAGATCACGTGTTGGCTGCTGAACGTTGGCCCACAGCTTTTACGGATCACCTTGCATATTTATGCACGTTAACCCTCCCACGGCAGCGGGTCTGGCGGAGTCGTAGTTCCTGGAAACTTAATTCATCCTTATTGGTGGATATCGAATGTCGCCAGCGGATCGAAGAAACATGGCAGACTTGCACTCGCCGTCTGCCGCTGCACCGTACGGTTCTTTCATGGTGGCTGCAGTGTGCAAAACCGGCGGTACAAAGAGCTCTCATAACGTATGGCAAGGAAAAAGCGAAGTGGTTCCGAGATACACTTGATTATTACTACATGGTGCTCCGCGGCCTGTTCTCCAGGGCCCCATCGCCCGAGCGTCAAGCGGAAATCCATCGCGTTCAGGCGTGCATTTTATCGATCACGAGACGTCGACTGGAGGGACTTTCGATCCGTGCTCGGTGCTTGGACAACGTCGATGGAGAACGTATTAGCATGCATCATGTGTCCAAGGGACATGCGCGTCATCGCCTATCCCTAATCACAGTGCTCCCTGATGACGATGGTCGTCCCTTGACGTCACAACAGGACATTGCTGCTGAGTTTCTGGAGCATTACCAACTCCTTTTCACTGGGACGCCGACGGACAATCGGACAGGAGAAGAAATTTTGCGACAGATGCAAATGGAGGTGGATGGTCCGGATGCAGAGGCGCTATTGGAACCCCTAACGGAAGATGACGTCCGGGGCGCACTCACGAAGGGTGCGGTGCATAAATCCCCTGGGCCGGATGGGTTGACACTCAGCGCCCATCAATTTAGACCGCTCACGATGCTCAATACTGACTATAAGATCTTTGAGCGAATGTTGGTGGAAAGGCTCAAGATTGTAATATCCAAGACAATACCACCAGACCAGGCTTGTCTAGGGGTTCGGGGCAACATACATTCTATCCTCGGCGAATACCGTGACGTAATGTCCCTGAAGGAAGCTTGTCGCATGAGAGCGGCGTTCGTATCGGTGGATTTTGGTCGTGCTTTTGACAGGATCAACCATGATTTCCTTGACTCGACCATGCGACGCATGGCGATACCACAGGATTATATTACTGTCCTCATGCGCCTCCTTCACGTCGCTTCTTCGACGATGAGAGTCAATGGCAGGGAGGTAGGAACGATTCCTGTTTGCAGCTCAGTTAGGCAAGGATGTCCCTTGTCGATGATACTGTTTACAATAGCGCTCGAACCATTGATGCAGACTCTTAGACGGACTCTAACAGGCGTCCGACTACGTGCGAGCTCCTTCACGTGTCGTGCATATGCCGACTACTTGATGATACTCGTCCGGTCGGAAGACGATGTAAGTAAGGTGGTTACTCTTCTTACTATATACGGAGTAGCTGCGGGAAGCGGGGTCAACATGAATAAAACCAAGATCATGCACATCGGTCGAGGGCTGGACGCTCTGCACAGTCCGTTTACGACGGTGGGCATCTTGCGATGCTTAGGTGTATTGTTCACCCGATCGCTACGGCAATCAGCGGCGGCGAGCTATCGACGTCTCCTCCCGCACGTCCGACAGCACATACGCAACAATTCACTCCGAAAGCACGACCTGCTCCAAAGGGTGGAATACACTACTGTTCACCTGGCCTTGCGTCTGCCGCACCTGGCACAGGTACTGCCAATGCCACATGGTATTGCTGACAGATTAATGGCGGCCTTTGGATACTATGTCAGCCAAGGAATGTTGTTTAAGATCAAATACAAGACTTTAACTCTCCGACACCATTCTGGAGGACTTAACCTCACGGATGTGCGGAACAAGGCTCTAGCTCTATACCTGCGAGCGACGCTACGAACTTGGAACCAACGGCAACACGCCATCACGTCGGTCATCCTGGATGTGCTTCTTCCCACGTCCTTTTAACCACCGGTGGCGGTAGGTACAATCTCGCCCTCGTTTTCTCACGTCGCGCGATGTTCAGTTACAGATACCTTCTACAAGAATCCCCACTACACGTGAGATATATCGATACTTGCGGCGTCATCATGGCAGCAATGTTGTAGAACTTAAATACCCAACACGAAACTGGCGAAAGATTTGGTGAGCTGCCATACACCTCTCACCACAGCAGCACGATCGTCATGGTACACGTTAATCAACCGTAAGACAGTCAACCGCCAACGATTGCACGACATTCGCATGGTAGATTCCCCGCTCTGCCTTATATGTGGCATGCAGGACACCGACGAACATTCTCTGCAGTGCGGTGAGGCAAAGGATGTTTGGCGGCTGACGCAACGCATCATGGCCCTCCTCCTACGCACCGACGAATCCACGATCACGACGGACGCTTTGTTTTTCCCAGACACTGTCTTTTTCCCCTCACAAAAAACATCGGCAATCCGATGGGTTGGAGGACACGCATCGCACTACGTGCTCTCGCGGACCTTGATATCGGGCATGGACTATTGGCATTATCTACTAGAACAACACGAAATCATCCGACGCCACTCTAAATATAAAACGCATTTTGCGAACTTTCTAGGCAGCATGTTTCATAACCCCTCGAAGCGGTGGGGAGTCCCAGGTTTACGTTGTTTCGAGGGATAGGACATTACTCCCAGTGAAGCGACGAGAATGTCACTTCGGCTCTATATTTCTTTCCCTTCTTTTTTATATATGATTTTTCTTTTGGAACATTAAAATTAAATGAATAAATAAAATATTATTGTTACTAACAAAAAATTACGATGTACAATGTTTCCTTCCCGCTGCCTCTCCCTCATCCTGTCAGGAGACGGGGACACCGTGACCAGGCCTCCAAGTACGACCCCTGCCCACTCTGCCCCTGACCTACTTAAAAAAAAAAAAGTCGGTAGAGCACTTGCTCGCGAAAGGCAAAGGTCCGGAGTTCGAGTCTCGGTCCGGCACACAGTTTTAATCTGCCAGGAAGTTTCACGTATTTCTTTGTTTCTGACCTAGAAACCAAATACCAATTATCATAGGTCTAGCTTCAAAATCACCTTAATAGCAACTTTTTCAAAAAATATCTTAGTCCTCTAATTCACCCCCTTAGGACTGTAATTCCGAAAAATACCTTCTTAAACTACGCTTTCAATATAACATCCACAGCTTTTCCAAATTTCAAGTTTCTAACCTTAGTGGTTTGGACTGGGCGACGGTGAATCAGTCAGTTATCCAGTCAGTCAGGACAATGCCGTTTATATACAGAGATGAGCTGCATATTGGGAGTACAAAAGCAGCTACAGGTTTAGGTTGTAAGTTTCTCGGTCCTTTGACGGTTCTATAAACAGTTCGTTTGCTTGAAGTGGTGTTTACTGCTGTTTTGATTCGACATTCGACTGGGCTATACGTATCATCATAGCTGTACTACAGCCATGGGAGGGACTGATAACATAGCAGTTTAGTCCGTTTAATCTCCAAACCAACCAATCAAGCAACCAACAGCCTTGTGCCCATGTGATACACGTCTTCTCAATCTGCCACTGGCACTATTAAATATGACTGATTCAGTGAATATTATGACGAAAATCGATTATGACATTAAGTAGTTTATAATTAATGCAGGGTTTATTATGTCTTGAGAGCGAAGTAATGTCCTTACAGCGATCTGAAGTTCAGTCAGAGTTCATACACACGCATATTATGCACACTTTTACTCTAGTTAGTCACTGCATTTAGAGATTCGGTGCGCTCTCCGTAAAGAACAATGTACTGTTGCATTTTCCACCGTAACAAGCATTAAATAAATGCTTCGCCCTTCCATTCGCGCCAATGCGGATCACGCCCAGACACATGCTTGTTCACTCCAAGAGCCGGTCCTTCAGACAATCTACACGCCTTTTTTGCAGGTGCTGGAAGTATATCGCAAACCCAACTGATGGAGCATCCCCGCGTCACCAGCCGGCCGGAGTGGCCGTGCGGTTCTAGGCGCTACAGTCTGGAACCGAGCGACCACTACGGTTGCAGGTTCGAATCCTGCCTCGGGCATTGATGTGTGTGATGTCCTTAGGTTAGGTTTAATTAGTTCTAGGTTCTAGGCGACTGATGACCGCAGAAGTTAAGTCGCACAGTGCTCAGAGCCATTTGAACCATTTGAACCGCGTCACCTGTGAACTTGGCTCCAGCAGCGATTGCTAAGCGTAAGATTCGATACAAAGTAGCGGTATCGATATCTTTACTTTTGTAAGGTGACATGTTGTGTTGTAAATCTGTACCATGTCTTGAGTATGTACACACAGTTTTAGAATAATAAGCTATACGTTACACAGGGGAATACTGGCGAGTTAGCGCCTTCCCTTGACCTTCATATTTACAACATACAATGAATATGCGGTTTATGTTTCCATCAAAGTAATTGCCTTAGTCACATCGGGTATTTTTCGTAACACCAATTCTGAACAGATGAACTCGAAAAATGCCGTCATCGAACCTATATGTTCTCAGGTTTGTGAGAAGATGTCTGCTAATCTCGTGGTGGAGAATCAAGAGCTCAGAGAATTTTATGGTTGGAGAGTCTACATCGACATCTACGTCTACATTTACGTGATTACTCTGCTATACTCAATAAAGTGCCTGGCAGAGGGTTCAGTCAACCACATTAAAGCTGTCTCTCTATCGTTCCACTCTCGAACGGCGCGCGGGAAAAACGAGCACTTAAATTTTTCTGTGCGAGCCCAGATTTTTCTTATTTTATCGTGATGATCATTTCTCCCTATGGAGGTGGGTGCCACCAGAATGTTTTCGCCACCGGAGGAGAAAACTGGTGATTGAAATTTCATGAGAAGATCACGTCGCAACTAAAAACGCCTTTGTTTTAATGATTGCCACTCCAATTCACGTATCATGTCTGTGACACTATCTCCTCTGTTCCGCGATGATAAAAAACGAGCTGCCCTTCTTTGTACATTTTCGATGTCATCCGTCAGTCCCACCTGATTCGGATCCCACACCGCACAGCAATACTCCAGAATAGGGCGGACAAGCGTGGTGTAAGCAGTCTCTTTAGTAGACCCGTTGCACCTTCTGAGTGCTCTACCCACAACATTATCTATGTGATCGTTCCAATTTAGGTTATTTGTAATTGTAGTCCCTAAGTATTTAGTTGAATTTACAGCCTTCAGATTTGTGTGACTTATCGCGTAATTCATGGAGAAGAAATAAAAACTTTGAGGTTCGCCGATGACATTGTAATTCTGTCATAGACAGCAAAGGACTTGGAAGAGCAGTTGAACGGAATGGACAGTGTCTTGAAAGGAGAATATAAGATGAACATCAACAAAAGCAAAACGAGGATAATGGAATGTAGTCGAATTAAGTCGGGTGATGCTGAGGGAATTAGATTAGGAAATGAGACACTTAAAGTAGTAAAGGAGTTTTGCTATTTTGGGAGCAAAATAACTGATGATGGTCGAAGTAGAGAGGATATAAAATGTAGACTGGCAATGGCAAGGAAAGCGTTTCTGAAGAAGAGAAATTTGTTAACATCGAGTATAGATTTAAGTGTCAGGAAGCCGTTTCTGAAAGTATATGTATGGAGTGTAGCCATGTATGGAAGTGAAACAACGACGATAAATAATTTGGACAAGAAGAGAATAGAAGCTTTCGAAATGTGGTGCTGCAGAAGAATGCTGAACATTAGATGGGTAGATCACATAACTAATGAGGAGGTATTGAATAGAATTGGGGAGGAGTTTGTGGCACAACTTGACAAGAAGAAGGGACCGGTTGGCAGGACATGTTCTGAGGCATCAAGGGCTCACAAATTTAGCGTTGGAGGGCAGCTTGGAGGGTAAAAATCGTAGAGGGAGACCAAGAGATGAATACACTAAGCAGATTCAGATGGATGTAGGTTGCAGTAGGTACTGGGAAATGAAGATGCTTGCACAGGATAGAGTAGCATGGAGAGCTGCATCAAACCAGTCTCAGGACTGAAGACCACAACAACAACAACAACATCACGTAATCGAAATTTAGCGGATATCTTTTAGCACTCATGTGAATAACTTCACACTTTTCTTTATTCAGGGTCAACTGCCACTTTTGGCACCATACAGATACCGTATCTAAATCATTTTGCAAGTCGTTTTGATCGTCTGATGACTTTACAAGACGGTAAGTGATAGTATCATCTGCAAACAATTTAAGATGGCTACTCAGATTGTCTCCTATGTCGTTAATATAGATCAGGAACAATAGAGGGCCTGTAACACTTTCTTGGGGAACGCCGGATGTTACTCCTGTTTTACTCGACGACTTTCCGTCTATTACTACAAACTGTGCGCTTTCTGACAGGAAATCACGAATCCAGTCGTACAACTGATGCGATATTCCATAGGCACGCAGTTTGGTTAGAAAACGCTTATGAGAAACGCTGTCTAAAGCCTTCTCCAATCTAAAGATATGGAATCAATTTGAAATCCCCTGTCGATAGCACTAATTACCTCATGAGTATAAAGAGCTAGTTGTGTTTCACAAGAACGATATTTTCTAAAGTCGTGCTGACTATTGTCATCAAGTCGTTTTCTTCGAGGTACTTCTTAATGTTCGAATACAGTATATGTTCCAAAACCCTACTGCGAATCGACGTTAGTGATATGGGCCTGTAATACAGCGGATTACTCCCACTTCGCTTTTTAGGTAGTGGTGTGACTTGAGCAATCTTCCATCTTTAGGTGCGGATCTTTCAGTGAACGAGTGGTTGTATATAATTGCTAAATATGGAGCTATTGTGTCAGCATACTCTGAGAGGAATATGAGTGGTATACAATCTGGACCGGAGGTCTTGGCTTTCTTAAGTGATTTAAGCTGCTTTGTTACACCGAGGGTATATACTTCTATGATTCTCATCTTGGCAGTTGTTCTTGCTTGGAGTTCAGGAATATTTACTTCGTCACAACTTTACTACGTTTCGGAAAACCGTGTTCAATTACTCTGCTTTAGCGGCGCTGTCACCAGTGACTTCAACCTTGTTATCGGGCAGTGAAGGTATTGACTGCGTATTGTTACTGATGTGCTTTATGTATGACCAGAATCTCTTTGGATTTTCGCCCAGATTTCGAGACAGAATTCCGTTGAGAAATTATAAAAAGCATCTCGCATGAAGTACGCCCTATATTTCAAACTTCTGCAAAATTTTGCCAGTCTTGGGGATTTTGCGTTCTTTTAAATTTTGCACGCATTTTTAGCTGCTTCTGCAACAGTGACCTGGCTCGTTTTGTGTACCATGGGGGATCAGTACGAATACATATTAATTTATGTGGTATATATGTCTTAATTGCTGTCGATACTGTCTCTTTGAAATCATGCCACAACTTTTCTACGCTTACACAGTCAGATCGGAAGGAGTGGAGACTGTCTCTTAAAAATGCATTAAGAGCATTTTTATCAGGTTTTTTAAATACATATACTTTACGTTTCTGTTTGATGGTTGTAGTTGTTACGGTATTCAGCCTAGCAGCAACTGACTTGTGGTCGCTAATCCCTGTATTCGTCACGACACTCACTATTTGTCCAGGATTATTTGTTTCTAAGAGGTCAGGTATGCTTTCACAACCATTTACGCTTCGCTTCGAGTGGACTCATGAACTAATTATTCAAATTAATTTTTTGAGAAAGCATTCAGTACCCATACCATTTCGCAAGAACTATCAACAATTTCACTACAAGGCAAACTACTTCTGACAACAATGAATACTCCTCCACCAACTGTATTTAATCTATCCTTCCTGAACACTGTTAGATCGTTTGAAAAGATTTCGGCTGAACTTATTTCCGGCTTTAGTCAGCTTTCCGTACCTATAACTGTTTGAACTTCGCTGCTTGGTGTGTCTCTTATCGTCCATGTATTCTGTAAATATGTCCAAAAATAGTAATACTGATTTTTCTTATTGCTGCTAACATATCTTCTATATTATGATAAATTTCATGGTTACTTTTTAATTACCAAAATGCAGATGGGAGTGATTAGCTATCACGCACTCCTCTTTCCAAAGTAGACTACAAAGGCTCAATAATACAGAGTTTATTGGAAAGAATCATCCTATTTGGCACATCTATACTTTTCAAACTAATAAAAACATACAAAAAAATTTTTTATGAACAGAAAACTCAAAAAACTTTTTTATACTTTTTCGTAAGTGTTCAATATTTCCCTCTTGAGACGCACGGCTTATGTCAATGCGTTATTCAAATTATTCTCCATACTACAGCGAGCGTGTCTTGAGTTACAGCTTCCAGAGCTTATTTATGTGATGTCTCTGTTCATTCATTGTTGATGGTAACGGAGGCACATAAACAGAGTCTTTTATAAAACCCGACAAGAAATAATCATATACAGTCAGGTCTGGTGAACTCGGAGGCAAGTAATGTAAGACTGAATCATTTGGTCCAGTGCGACCGATCCATCGTTCAGTAATACTTTGATTTAAAAACTCCCGCACTATCAGATGCCAGTGTGGTGGTGCCTCATCCTATTGGTAAATGAAGTTGTTCGAAATAAAGTTTTCAAGCGTATCGACATAAGTGCTTCCTCCTTCGTCAAAGAAAAATGGACCATACACCTTTTCCCGCGAAACTGTACAAAACACACTAAATTTTTGAGAGTCCCTCTCATGTTGTACAACTTCATGTGGTTGTTCCGTACCCCATATTCTCACATTATGACGATTCACCTTTCCATTTAAATGGAGTGTTGTCTCGTCACTAAACACTGAGTGCGAAAGGAGTCTTGCCAAGAACGAAATTATAGAACTTCAAATGGTTCAAATGGCTCTGAGCACTATGGGACTTAACATCCGAGGTCATCAGTCCCCTAGAAATTGTTGTTGTTGTTGTGGTCTTCAGTCCTGAGACTGGTTTGATGCAGCTCTCCATTTTGCCTGTCTTATACATCTTGCTCACCAGATGGTAGAGTTGTGTCAGGACTGGCTCTCCCAAGGCTGTCAGTAGTTCTAATGGAATGTTGTCTACTCCCGGGGCCTTGTTTCGACAGGTCTTTCTGTACTCTGTCAAACTCTTCACGCAGTATCATATCTCCCATTTCATCTTCATCTACATCCTCTCCCATTCCCATAATATTGTGCTCAAGTGCATCGCCCTTGTATAGACCCTCTTTGTACTCCTTCCACCTTTCTGCTTTCCCTTCTTTGCTTAGAACTGGGTTTCCATCAAAGCTCTTGATACTAATGCAAGTGGTACTCCTTTCTCCAAAGGTCTCTTTATTTTCCTGTAGGCAGTATCTATCTTACCCCTAGTGAGATAAGCCTCTACATCCTTACATTTGTCCTCTAAGCATGCCTGCTTAGCCGTTTTGCACTGCCTGTTGATATCATTTTTGAGACGTTTGTATTCCTTTTTGCCTGCTTCATTTCCTGCATTTTTATATTTTCTCCTTTCATCAATTAAATTCAATATTTCTTCTGTTACCCAAGGGTTTCTACTAGCCCTCGTCTTTTTACCTATTTGATCTTCTGCTGCCTTCAGTATTTCATCCCTCAAAGCTACCCATTCTTCTCCTACTGTATTTCTTTTCCCCAGTCCAGTCAATTGGTCCCTTGTGCTCTCCCTGAAACTCTGTACAACCTCTGGTTTAGTCAGTTTATCCAGGTCCCATCTCCTTAAATTCCCACCTTTTTGCAGTTTCTTCAGTTTTAACCTGCAGTTCGTAACCAATAGATTGTGGTCAGAGTCCATATCTGCCCCTGGAAATGTCTTACAATTTAAAACCTGGTTCCTAAATCTCTGTCTTAACATTATATAATCTATCTGATACCTTTTAGTATCTCCAGGGTTCTTCCATGTATACAACCTTCTTTCATGATTCTTAAACAAAGTGCTAGCTATGATTATGTTATGCTCTGCGCAAAATTCTACCAGGCGGCTTCCTCTTTCATTTCTTTTCCTACTCTTGAATTCCAGTCCCCCATGACTATTAAATTTTCACTACCTGAATAATTTCTTTTATTTCATCATACATTTCATCAATTTCTTCGTCATCTGCGGAGCTAGTTGGCATATAAACTTGTACTACTGTAGTAGGCGTGAGGTTCGTGTCTATCTTGGGCACAGTATAAAGGGCTAGTTGCCTTTCGCAAGAAGGATATTTTCTGAATCCGTGCTGACTACATGTCAATAAATCGTTTTCTTCGAGGTACTTCATAATGTTCTAATACAGTCTCTTAGTTTTATATGGATTTGATGCGTAATTTCCAAAGCAGATTTTTGTTTACACTACAGTAACATTTCCTGCGTTTTATAAAATGTTTCCTCCCCACTCGCTCCTTCTCCCATCCAGTAATTTCTACCGTCGGTGTCTTATATTATATGATTGGCGATGTCTCATTACAGTATGTATTTTGTACTTTGAGTTTATAACTTTTGTAAACCGTCTCTAGAGGATGCGATTTTAATGTTTGATGATACATGGAACCAAATAATATTTCCTGGTTTTGTATGTGCATGGCATGCAATTCCCCACAACTGATATTTGTCTGCGCTAAAACAGTTTCTATGTTTCACAAAAAAACTGTTTGTGCTCATTAACAGAAAATTGTTCTTCTATTTGATATAAACGCAGCAGCGCAAGTTAGGTACTTTCTGATACCGCATCTGAGGCTGACAGGACTGTCCTAGTTTTAACGAAAATATTGTATTCTCCTTTCTTTGTCTTACTGTTTGTATTTAAGCTTGTGGCATATTTTTGTATTGCTATTTGATATTTTAATTTTATGTTGCTTGTCGTACCACACAGTTGTTGTGGTAATAGCCTTTGTCCATGTTTGGCGCCAAGCAATACATCCGAATTTTAAAAAATATTTTGTGTAACCTTTTATGATTGTAAATTCATTACCATTTGTGTGAAGAAAATACTGCTTTTATAATAAGTTGGTTCACAGCCATCAGATATACGGTGTAATAACTGTACATTTGTAATGCCACCTGGTGGCAAAAATGTCTTCTTGCACAGCGCTTTGCAGAAATGTGTCTGTAGTCTGCGTTTGTATGTTTAGAAAACAATTTGAAACGCCATGTCTGTGTGCAGAAATCGGTCCTGTGTAGGTGTAGTATAGTTTGTTTCAGCCGTCTTCAATTGAAGTGGAGTTCTATAGCTATCCACTACCATATTTTATAAAATATTTTTGTATTTGATTTCTTCATTATATTGCAATTTTAGAATGTAAGTAATTTTTACTATTGTTGTTGTAGTTGTGGTCTACAGTCCAATGACTGGTTTGATGCAGCTCTGCATGCAACTCTATCCTCTGCAAGCCTCATCATCTCCGAGTAACTACTGAAACCTACATCCTCCTACACTTACATCTACATCTACATTTGTACTCCGCAAGCCACCCAACGGTGTGTGGCGGAGGGCACTTTACGTGCCACTGTCATTACCTCCCTTGCCTGTTCCAGTCGAGTATGGTTCGCGGGAAAAACGACTGCCGGAAAAGCTCCGTGTGCGCTCGAATCTCTCTAATTTTACATTCGTGATCTCCTCGGGAGGTATAAGTAGGGGGAAGCAATATATTTGATACCTCATCCAGAAACGCATCCTCTCGAAACCTGGACAGCAAGCTACACCGCGATGCAGAGCGCCTCTCTTGCAGAGTCTGCTACTTGAGTTTGCTAAACATCTCCGTAACGCTATCACGCTTACCAAATAACCCTGTGACGAAACGCGCCGCTCTTCTTTGGATCTTCTCTATCTCCTCTGTCAACCCGACCTGGTACGGATCCCACACTGATTTGCAATACTCAAGTATAGGTCGAACGAGTGTTTTGTAAGCCACCTCCTTTGTTGATGGACTGCATTTTCTAAGGACTCTCCCAATGAATCTCAACCTGGCACGCGCCTTACCAACAATTAATTTTATATGATCATTCCACTTCAAATCGTTCTGTACGCATACTCCCAGATATTTTACAGAAGTAACTGCTACCAGTGTTTGTTCCGCTTTCATATAATCATACAATAAAAGATCCTTCTTTCTATATATTGGCAATATATTACATTTGCCTATGTTAAGGGTCAGTTGCCACTCCCTGCACCAAGTGCCTATCCGCTGCAGATCTTCCTGCATTTCGCTGCAATTTTCTAACGCTGTAACGTCTCTGTGTACTACAGCATCATCATCGAAAAGCCGCATGGAACGTCCGACTTTATCTACCTGGTCATTTATATATATATTGTGAAAAGCAATGGTCCCATAACACTCCCCTGTGGCACGTCAGAGATTACTTTAGCGTCTGTAGACCTCTCGCCATTGAGAACAACATGCTGTGTTCTGTTTGCTAAAAACTCTTCAATCCAGCCACACAGCTGGTCTGATATTCCGTAGGCTCTTACTTTATCAGGCGACAGTGCGGAACTGTATCGAACGCCTTCCGGAAGCCGAGGAAATTGGCATCTATCTGAATCTGCTTACTGTTTTTATCTCTTGGTCCCCTCTACGGTTTTTACCCACCCCCTCCCTTCCCCACGCTTCCCTTCAGTACTAAACTGGTGATATCTTGATGTCTCAGAATGTGTCCTACCAACCGATCCCTTCTTCTAGTCAAGTTGTGCCACAAATTTATTTTTTCCCAATTCTATTCAGTACCTCCTCATTAGTTACTGATCTACGAAACTAAGCTTCAGCACTCTTCTGTAGCGTCACATTTCAAAAGCTTCTATTCTCTTTTTGTCTAAACTGTTTATCGTCCATGTTTCAGTTCCATACAGGGCTACACTCCATACAAATACTTTCAGAAAAGAGTTCCTAACACTAAAACCTATAATCGATGTTACCAAATTTCTCTTCTTCAGAAATGCGTTTCTTGCCATTGCCAGTCTACATTTTATATCTTCTCTATTTCGCCCATTATCAGTTATTTTGCTGTCCAAATGGCAAAACACATTTACTACTTTGAATGTCTTATTTCGTAATCTAGTTCCCTCAGCGTTACCTAATCTAATTCGACTACATTTCGTTATCCTCCTATTGCTTTTGTTGATGTTCATCTCATATCCTCCTTTCAAGAGACTATCCATTCTATTCAACTGCTCCTCCTAGTCCTTTACTCTCTCTGACAGAATTTCAATGTCATCAGCAAATCCCAGACTTTTTATATCTTCTCCCTGGACATTATTTCTTATCACAAATGTATCTTTTGTTTCCTTTACTGCTTGCTAAATATACAGACTGCATAACATCGGGGGTAATAAGCTGAAATATTGCACTAGTTCCTCATCTTGTTTCGAACGAAAGCATATTTCAAAAAAGAAAAAGTAAATTTCTTCAATGATGTAGCAATCAGAGATTATCGTACCGGGGACATGATTTTCTTACTTCTCTTTGGCAGTACCGGGAACGTGATTTCCTTACTTCTCTTTGGCAAGCATAGAGGCATGCGGAGGCGGGAATGGAAGAGATTCTCATCGCGCGGACGAGTAGCAACCTTTCTGCCTGGTGCTGTTATCTTGCGGCAGAAGCCCTAACTACATGTTCACTTGGACGCGCTACAGCTTCGCCATACGTCACACGTTGTGCAGATGACGCTTCAGTGAAGACAGCCGTCCGTGTAAGTAGAAGAGCTACTCAACATCTGAAACGAAAAAATACAAATATAAGGAATGTAGCGACCAATGAAGTGCAACATCTAACCCAGCTCCTTTCCTGCTCAGTGCATTTTTACGTAATAAGATTGCTGTTAACAAGAATTGTGGTATGTCAGTAAATAACGGGTCTAGTGCCAAAAAAGAAAAATTTGAGTTGTTGGTGAAATTCCCCTGTATTGCCAAGGCCAATAACGTGTACTCTAACACAAGCGCGAGAACAACAGAAAAGTGTTTACAGCTGTCTATAAGATGGCACTCGTGTCTAACATCAAGAAGATGTTCAAATGATGAGTCATATGGCAACTTTATGTTAGTGTCTTGGCGTGCAAATTGAAGTACCTCTGTGGTTTGTTTGGAGCACTGAAGTAATTATTATATGCAAGTATTACAGAGTATTGTAAAATGGAAAGGAAAACTGCACCAACAAGAACGAAGACTGATGAAGGTAGTGTTGAAAGCGAAAGGAAGAAGCTAGCCTGTGAAGTAAAGGAAATACTCGAAAGACAATATTGTCGTTCCGTCTAAACAAGCTCCCAAACACCAGGTGGCTCTTGGCAGTCATTTTAACGTTTTTTATAAGGTTTGGAATGAACTTAAGCAATGTTAAAGTACTTTAATCTGTTTAATTTATTATTGAAACGAGTTTCGTGTCGACTACAATCATTGTTGTTACTATGAGGCTATACTTAACTACTTGCTAGAATCATTTACATACCTGACAGAAGAGGGAAACAGAACACAAGTTTTTGGTGAAAGGACATTCTTTTATGTCATGCGGTCGTCATTAGCTCACTTTGAGAAACAAAAGGGACCAACGATGTGTGAAGTTCCGAAACACTAAACTGTGAACCTAGGTTGTCTAAAGAAAAGGTAAGGGACATAGCTAAAATTATTCCATTTGTGAAAGAGAGAGTAAGTGGTTTTACGACAACGTTGTGAAAGGAGTGAAAATGGTCATGATGACACTTGTATAGCTATTTATGTAAAAGCTATTCCGTACAGAACGTTCAATTTTCTTCAAATTTTGTATCATTTTGTTCTTAAACCTACTGACGTAGCATAAAAACACACATGTGACATGATAACTGTATAGCTTTTGTTTTTTTGTCGCGATCCTCAGCTTTTGTACTGCTTTTGTATAAACACTATACACATTTTGTTTATCATCTCTAAATCAGTTTTAGCGCTTGCCCCAGTATTTACTCACATGCCACTATATAAGAAAAGAAGGCAGCGTTTAATAATTTCCGACACCTTGTAGCTATATTTTATTCATCGAACAAATTGAGTTTCATGAAAATTTATAAAATGACACACAGATATAGAGACTCCTTCAAAGCGCAATATAAATATGGTGTAGGACACAATTAGCTGATTAAGAGGTTTTAATAATTCACTTTACCGCAAAATAGACATTACACGACACTTTCAGGGACCATTTGTTCATTTGAATCGAAGTATCAATTAGAGTCTTCGGTGCCAAAAGACAAAAGTACGACGTGATGTGTTCATTTGTTTACAGATGTTATCATCAAGTTATTTATGTGGAAATTATCATGCAATCAGTGTTCCAAACTTTATTGGTAGGTTGTATGGTCGGGTTCTAAAAGGTAGTGTGGAGCGATGTTGATGGACATTGAAGATTCTGGATTCCGGAAGAGCAGATCCTATAATGACATTTTTACTTTAAGATAACTGCGGGGTCCTGCCCACTCGTCGCTTATAGGCTGCGTAAAGGATGCTGCTTTCTCGGATACCTATACAAGAATTCAAGCAAATCACATTAATAGTTTTATTTCAGTAAAACAGATTGACAATACTTAACTTTGTATTTATTAAAAAGTGTCGCAAGCGACGGGCGACGTACAAACAGTCAGTCCTTCACTATATATAATGTTCATGTAAGCAATGGCTATGGATCACTAATAACTGCTGTCGTAGTGCCGTCTAGTACTATAGAGGCCGTGGTGAGGTCCTAGTCAGCGGGCTATTAGCTGACATCGTCTCTCAGCCTACTCTGCTCTTACGTTCTTCATCTTCGTGCCGGCGCTTTTCATTAGGCCGGATCAATAGCTAATGCCAAAGAAGCTGGAAACAAATAAGATGAGCTATTTAGTGTTCATAGATATCAAGAAGGATAATGGCATAGTGTCGACGAAGAAACAGGTCAGGGGAGTGGACATGAAACGACGTATTGTCAGAAGTTTATGCAACCTGTACAGGTTCGCAGAGTGTGTAACGAACGTGGGGAAGAAAATTATAAAATCATGAAAGTATTATAGCAGAGATGTTGCTTGTCTCCTATACTGTTGAAAATATACATCAATAAAGCCCTGAATTTGCGGCATAAGAAATGTACAGCAATAGTCATTCACATGGCAAACGTCAATGTACGAATACACATTGTTCTTCGGAGACGATCGAGTGGTGGCGGCTGGTGAAGTGCATGCTAAGAAAATTGCTAGAAGAATGTGATAAGTGGGAAGCGAAGGTAAGTTTTCAAATGACTTAATATCTATGCCGTGGACAAAATGTACGAAGCATAATAACAGACAGCCAGCACATCACGGAAAGTAGAAATTGAAACATTTGCATACCATGCAATCGGAAACGGAAGAAGTAATTGGAAAATACAGCAACGAGTAGCCCACTGGAAAACAGCTATCAAGAAGCTAACCCTCTCTTACGGTCCTCTGATATAAGCCGAAAGGTAAAGGAGGAATTCTATCGAAGTATTGTAGGTGTGTAACAAATTATGGATGCGAGTGCTACGAGCTTACTGGAAAAAAATAGAAGCAAATCGAAAGTTGTAGAAACGGACTATCTCAGAAGATCGTGTACACCTTATCGGCGACACCACGAAAGATATACAGTGAGGTGACCAAAGTCATGGAATAGCGATATGCACAATATACAGACGGCGGGAGTACCGCGTACACAATCTGTAAAAGGACAGAGCATTGGTGGAGCTGGCTTTGTATTCACGCGATTCATGTGGTTCAAATGGCTCTGAGCACTATGAAACTTAGCTTCTGAGGTTATCAGTCCCCTAGAACTTAGAACTACTTAAACCTAACTAACCTAAGGACATCACACACATCCATGCCCGAGGCAGGATTCGAACCTGCGACCGTAGCGGTCGCGCGGTTCCAGACTGTAGCGCCTAGAACCGCTCGGCCACCCGGCCGGCGTGATTCATGTGAAAAGGTAGCCGACGTGATTATGGCCACTCGACGGGAATTAACAGACTTTGTTCGAGGAATGGTTGTTGGGAGCTAGACGCATGGGACATTTCATTTCGGAAATCGTTGGGAATTCAATATTCCGAGGTGCACACAGACAAGAGTGTGCCTCTCACCAGAGACAACGCAGTGGCCGACGACCTTCACATTACGACCGAGAGCAGAGGCGTTTGCGTAGAGCTTTACTAAAAGACAAGCAACACTGCGTGAAGTAACTGCAGAAAACAATGTGGGACGTACGACGAAAGTATCCGTTGGGACGGTGCGGCGAAATTTGGCGTTGATAGGGTACGACAGCAGACGACCGATGCGAGTGCCTTTGCTAACAGCACGATACCAAACTTCCTGGCAGATTAAAACTGTGTGCCCGACCGAGACTCGAACTCGGGACCTTTGCCTTTCGCGGGCAAGTGCTCTACCATCTGAGCTACCGAAGGACGACTCACGCCCGGTACTCACAGCTTTACTTCTGCCAGTATCCGTCTCCTACCTTCCAAACTTTACAGAAGCTCAGATGGTAGAGCACTTGCCCGCGAAAGGCAAAGGTCCCGAGTTCGAGTCTCGGTCGGGCACACAGTTTTAATCTGCCAGGAAGTTTCATATCAGCGCACGCTCCGCTGCAGACTGAAAATCTCATTCTGGAAACATCCCCCAGGCTGTGGCTAAGCCATGTCTCCGCAGTATCCTTTCTTTCAGGAGTGCTAGTTCTGCAAGTTTCGCAGGAGAGCTTCTGTAAAGTTTGGAAGGTGGGAGACGGATACTGGCAGAAGTAAAGCTGTGAGTACCGGGCGGGAGTCGTGCTTCGGTATCTCAGATGGTAGACCACTTGCCCGCGAAAGGCAAAGGTCCCGAGTTCGAGTCTCGGTCGGGCGCACAGTTTTAATCTGCCAGGAAGTTTCATATCAGCGCACGCTCCGCTGCAGAGTGAAAATCTCATTCTGGAAAGCACGATATCGTTTGCAGCGCTTCTCCTGTGACCATATCGGTTGGACCTTAGAAGACTGGAGAACCGTGGCCTGGTCAGACAAGTCCCGATTTCAGTTCGTAAGAGCTGATGTTAGGGTTCTAATGTGGCGCAGATCCCACGAAGTCGTGGGGCGAAGTTGTCAATGAGGCACTACGCAGGATGGTGGTGGTACCATAACTGTGTGGGTGGGCTATGTTTACGTGGAATAGACTGGGTCCTCTGGTCCAATTGAACCGATCATTGAATGTAAATGGTTATGTTCGGCTACCTGGGGACCTTTTGCTGCCAATCATGAACTTCATGTTCCTAAACAACGATTTATGGATGACAATGCCCAATGTTACTCAGCCACAGTCGTTCAAGATTGGTTTGAAGAATATTCTGGGCAGTTCGAGTAAATGATTTGGTCACCAGATCGCCGGACGTGAATCCTATCGAACGTTAATAAGACATCATCGAGAGGTCAGTTCGTGCGCGATATCCTGCACCGGCAAGACTTTAGCAATTATGGACGACTGTAGAGGTAACACGTTTCAGTATTTCTGCAGCGGATTTATAATGATTTGTTGACTCCATGCTACGCCGAGTTGTTGCACTATGCCCCGCAAAAGGAGGTCCGACACGACACTAGCAGGTATCCAATAATTTTTGTCACCTGAGTGTACAACGATTAGGGAAATGACCGAGACTCAAGCAAGCATCACAGATAGAAGAGAAGAACGGCAGATTGCTTTTATGGACATATAATGTGAATGACAAGTGACAGGTGGCCAAAGAAAATCTTGATGCACCATCCTCGGGGAAGAAGGAGAAGAGGAAGACAGGAGGTTGCTCGGTCAGATGGGGAAAAGGGGGAAGAAAGAGAAATAGAAGAGGACGAGGAAGCATGAGAAGACAGAAACCGATGGCGACAGGTATGTGGGATGTGGCGATAACTGTAGGAACCCAAAAGGACAAGAGAGATGCTATCTCTACGGCTATATCTGAATACCCACCAATGCCAACATCCTTGTAGTTCATTTCCTGTGTCTGCTCCTTCGTCCCGAAATTAACTAGTCCATTCTAGAACTGGCGTTTCTTTCAGAGTTTTACAAGCGCCTAGTGCTATTCTGTAGTCAGGCGGCAGCATTTCTCAGCAGCTGAATTACATGTAGATACAGGGCCGGTTCGAGAACGTTCTTCCACACAAGCACCATTGGGGCCCTGTGTTTACTGTGGGAGAGATGTAAAGAGAAAGAACGACAAGGGCTAAAAGAAGATTTCATTGTAATTTCTAATGTTTTGTTTGTTTTTAATGTGAAAACTAATTTTAGAGATGTTTAAGTTATTTCAGTCGTTGGTCAAAGAAGTATTAAATACTAGCAGAGAAAACCAGCATTGCCCAGGTATTAATTTATAACTGGGCATCCACGCCTCTACCACACAGCGTTTGGCCTCGTGCTCAATGTTTTTGACGTCATAATTTTATAGGTACATTCAGCGGCATATACTGTCTGGAGTTAGTACCAACGAAGTAATAAATTTAAATGTCGTGCACGATGCGGCTGTTTTTTCACGAATCTCACGGTTTATCACGTCATAGCTCCTAAACTGTGTGTCGTACAGTGACATAATATTGTAGGAACTTGCAGCGGCATATGTAGAAACTGTCTGAAAAATGTGTTACGAATGGAGTTAGCACCAGCGAAGTAATAAATTTAATCTTCATGGACGTCGCGACACTTTTTCACACACCTCATTATTTATGACGTCATATGTCCTGAACTATGTGTGGGACGATGATATAATTTTCAACTTACATTCAGTGGTACATTTACATACTGTCTGTAAAATATGTCGCGAAACATCAAGCCTCATGCGGTTCTTTTACTACATGAACAGCGGGAAAACATTAAGCCATAAACATTTTTGCTCTTATAATTTTATGTACTCCATTTTCCATGAAATACGAACGGTGAACTTTGGTGTAGTGTATAGGGTCAATTATTTTCGACAGATGGTCTGTTGTCAGTGGCACGAGTTCTTAAAAGTGTAGAACTCTGCCAAATGTCGATTTCTCCTTAAACGACCCTACTTAAAATCAAACCGGCGTTTGTTTTACTGGACAACTCGATGCGGAGTTTGCTATTTCAGTTCATTACATCAGCAGAGGCACGTGTTCCAAAAGACTGCACACTTTTGATGCCCCCTGTCAGTACACAGTTTTTGAGCCAAAATCTCTCTAGACATAATTTTTACAGAGGGAGTTTTGCAGTACCCCATCTCTCCAATAGAAACACTTGGCCATTTATACCGATATCTCGCTGAACAGAGAAGGCTGTGGAGGTGATCACTGGGATCCTTTTGCCAAAAGTAAATGGCAAGGATCATCACTACTGTAACAGTAGATACCGCAACGATTCAATAGGATCTCCGATATTCATACTAGTAAGTTGAAGAACCGATCTTCAAGTTACAGAGTGCCGTATTTTCGACTTTCTTGGAGTGTTTCTACGTCGAAAGAAGTAACCACTCCATTGTGTACGACGTACTTGTAGGAAGTGCTAAAATAATTCTACAACCTCCAGCAGGAGATGAGCGTCTGCTGGATAAAGGTAAATTACGGTATTAACGGAAACGGAGCGGTGGATGTTTGGGTAAAAGATATCACTCACTATGTAGAAATTACTCTACTACGTCCGCCTCTCAAGACCCAACGGTACAGACCGACAGCCAAGATATTCCCTGCCGACAGGCATCATTGGATATGGATACGGGGGGCATGCGACCAACACACCGCTCACCCGGCAGTTGTCCGTTTTCGTGACCGGAGCCGCTGCTTCTCAATCAAGTTGTCCTCATAAGGGCTGAGTGTTGTCAGCGCTCAGCGGACCCGGGCGGTGACTCAGCCAAGTATTAGCCAAGCCTAACAGCGCTTAACTTAGGTGATATGACGGGAAGCGGTGTTACGGATGCGGCGAGACCGTTGGCATGGAGAGATTAATCATTGTCATTTCTGAGCTATTGATGTACCTTCCGTCAGATTCGTGTGAGAGAAAGAAGTAGTGGAAAAGCTTTCGCTCAAATAAAGCTCATGTTTACATTGATATGTGGATTAGACACAAAAACCTCAGGTTTTATTTGTTTATTGTTGCTTTTCTTTTCATGTCTGAATGAAGAATAAAGGTGCAAGAAACGTGTATATTTCTGTGATAGAATCGCGTACTATGTTTACGTTTTATTTTCCTGGCGGAATTAAAATTAAGTACCCGATAATGGTGTTCATTAAATCATGTACGAGACTCCTATAAGTACGAGTTACCGCGGCTGCATCTAAAGTGCACATTTGTGCAATAACCAGTATAAATACGAAACTCACCAAACACGGCACTTCTAATTAAATGAAGACTTGCTTCGTTAATTTCCAGGACACACAAGAACACACTTAACACTTACACACTACACAATTCCTTCTCTAGGGTAAAGCACAAGATATGTGTAAATAAGGGAAAAATGACTAAAGCTGAGAAAGGGCCGACTATCTGCAGTTAATTTTAACATTCTGCATTCTTCCAGTTAAATGCGAAGTAAACCGTTTGTGCACTGTCCCACTCGTACCACAATACTTACGCTTATCTAGAAGAATTTCATGATTCATACAGTTAAAAGCCTTTGAGAGATCACAAAAAATCCAAGTTGGTGATGTTCGGTTATTCAGAACATTTAATATTTGATCTGTGAAAGCTTACATAGCATTTTCTGTTGAGAAGCCTTTTTGAAAACCAAACTGACATATTGTTAGTATTTCATTTTTACAAGTATATGAAGCTACTCTTGAATACATTACTTTTTCAAGAACTTTGGACAAAGTTGTCAGAAGTGAGACTAAGCAGCAGTTGTTAGCATCAAACATATTCCCGTTTTTTATGCAATGATTTAACGATAGCATATACCAGTCTATCTGAAAAACTGCCCTGTTTCAGTTAGCTACTACATATGTGGCTGAGAATCCTACTTATCTCTTGGGAACAAGCTTTTAGTACTCTGTTGGAAATTCCATAAATTGCACGTGAGCTTTTACTTCTGAGTGAATGTATTATTTTCCTAATTTCGGTAGGAGAGGTTGGTTGAATTTCAGTTTTATCAAACTGCATAGGTACTACCTTCTCCAAATACAGTCTTGCATTTTGTAATGAACAGCTGGATACTATTTTCTCTACAACAGTTAAAAATGATTACAAAAAATATTTTCTGTCACTGACTTTTTGTTATGGGCCGGCCGGTGTGGCCGAGCGGTTCTAGGCGCTTCATTCTGGAACCGCGCGACCGCTACGGTCGCAGGTTCGAATCCTGCCTCGGGCATGGATGTGTGTGCTGTCCTTTGGTTAGTTAGGTTTAAGTAGTTCTAAGTTCTAGGGAACTGATGACCTCAGATGTCAAGTCTCATAGTGCTCAGAGCCATTTGAACCATTTGTTATGATAATTTGGGGCTGCTAACTCCCTACAGGCAGAATCTTCGTTAAGAGGTAGTACTTTCAAAACAGCTAGAAACAAAACCTACGTTCGAATATCACATACGATTTTTACTGCACACATCAAAAAAAGTTTTGCATCACCCCGGTTCCCAGAACTCCTGAAGATACACGTTGACTGTTGATACTGTATCACAGACAGAGTCTCTTTCACTGTTCAGAGATGTCGCTAAACCGCCCAAAGACCTAAACAACCATGCATGAGCAGCGCCTATTAGACGGAGGGGGTCCGACAGCCGATCAGTTCGTCATTCCACCAGGAAGAAGGTACACGGATCGCGTTGTCTGTAGTTCAGCCATGCCTAGACGGTCAATACCGCAGTTCGATCGCGTCTGCATTGTTACTTTGTATCAGGAAGGGCTCTCAACAAGGGAAGTTGGGTTGGTTGGTTGTTTTGGGGAGGGAGACCAGACAGCGAGGTCATCGGTCTCATCGGATTAGGGAAGGACGGGGAAGGAAGTCGGCCGTGCCCTTTGAAAGGAACCATCCCGGCATTTGCCTGGAGCGATTTAGGGAAATCACGGAAAACCTAAATCAGGATGGCCGGACGCGGGATTGAACCGTCGTCCTCCCGAACGCGAGTCCAGTGTCTAACCACTGCGCCACCGCGCTCGGTAACAAGGGAAGTGTCCAGGCGTTTCGGAGTGAACCAAAGCTATGTTGTTCGGATATGGAGGAGATACAGAGAGACAGGAACTGTCGATGACATGCCTCACTCAGGCTGCCCAAGGGCTACTACTGCACTGGATGACCGCTACCTACGGATTATGGCTCGGGGGAACCCTGACAGCAACGACACCGTTTGAATAATGCCTTTCGTGCAGCCACAGGACGTAGTGTTACGACTCAAACTGTGCGCAATAGGATGCCTGATGCGCAACTTCAGTCCTAACGTCCACGGCGAGGTCCATCTTTGCATGCAGTGCGGTACAGATGGGCCCAACAACATGCCGAATGAAGCGCTCAGGATTGGCATCACGTTCTCTTCAGCGATGAGTGTCGCATGTGCCTTCAATCAGACAATCGTCTCGTGTTTGGAGGCAGGCCGGTCAGATCGACCGCCTTAGATACACAGTCTAGCGAGTGAAGCAAGGCTGAGGTTCCCTGCTGTATTGGGGTGGCATTATGTGGGGATGACGTACGCCGCTGGTGGTCATGGAAGGCACCGTAACGGCCGTACGATACGTGAATGCTATCCTCCGACCGACATTGCAAACATATCGGCAGCGTATTGGCGAGGTATTCGTCTTCATGGACGATAATTCGCTCCCCCATCGTGCACATCTTGTGAATGACTTCCTTCAGGATGACGACATCGCTCGACTAGAGTGGCCAGCATGTTCTCCTGACATGAATGCTATCGAAAATGCCTGGGATAAATTGAAAAGGGCTGTTTATGGACGACGTGGCCCACCAACCACTCTGAGGCATGTACGCCGAATCGCCGTTGAGGAGTGGGACAATATGGACCAACAGTGCTTTGATGCACTTGTGTATAGTGTGCCACGACGCATACAGACATGCATCAATGCAAGAGGACATGCTACTGGGTATTAGAGGTACCGGTGTGTACAGCAATCTGGACCACCATCTCTGACAGCATAGCCACCCATGGTTTCGTGCTAAAGTGTCATGACGCAAATTCTATAGCACCACAGAATGTTTACACTTCAGAGCTCTGGGAAACAAAATGGTGGATGCCCCAGCTCGTACTTACACGCGCCTTATTCGCAACCACTGCGTCACTGTTATGACAAATGCCAATATTCAAGGCAATTCACAACCTCCATTACATAGCACACTCCTGTACTTCTATCATGGCAATCAGCGCCCACAAGGGGGAGGGAAATGACACACACACACACACACACACACACACACACACACACACACACCACATAAGAGCGCGCGGGCGCACGCACGAGTCCTACTTCTCCCCCCCCCCGTCCGCCCTCCCCTCCTAGAATTTGGGACAGCGACTCTTTTATTTATTGCAAAATTCTCTCAATTCTAGATAAAATTATCTGTGACGTGCTAATCAGAAGATCTAGCACAGTCAGGTGCGACGGGTGTGTTGTGGTTTTAACAATCAGTACACAGTTTAGGTTTATTTGGTTGGCAGGTTGTTTACGATAAATTATACCTTTCCTTTCGCAATACCGTGGCTTCTGCGCTGTTCTAAGGTAAGGGCGGATAGAAAGATTTACAGAACATTGCCAAAGCAAAGTGTACTTCCCAGTCTATTTCCTGTCCCGTAGAGCCCTTATCGAACTGTGGAAAGAGACCGTTCTTACACGCTGCCGTCAACATTCTAGCTTCTATTCTCTGCAAAACATACATGGTCCAATAGCATTAACGTGACCACCGCCAATGTTCGACGTCAACGTGCAAAAAGCAATCACAGAGGGCAGGTAGCAGCGCTAGCAGCGGATAGAATGTACAGCTTGCCGGGAGGACGAGCTGAACAGTGCTGTCGTTGTAATGCAGAAAAAAAAGGTTATGAGCACTATGGGACTTAACATCTGAGGTCATCAGTCCCCTACAACTTAGAACTACTTAAACCTAACTAAACTAAGGACATCACACACATTTATGCCCGAGGCAGGATTCGAACCTGCGACCGTAGCGGTCGCGCGGTTCCAGACTGAAGCGCCAAGAACAGCTCGGCCACCCCGGCCGGCGTAATGCAGAAACGGAGCGATTTACCTGACGTCCGAAAGGACGTGATAATTGGTTTTCAGGCCAAGAGTGGAACCATTTTCGAAACGGCTAAATTTGTCAGCTGTTCAAGAGCCGCTATGGTTCAAGTGTACCGTCCAGGGCAAGAGGGCGCTATCCAAACCCGGCGTCGTGACAACTGTGCTGCACCACAGGGGTGAACGACGGCTACAGAGATATATATAGGGTAATAGACATGCAGCTATTGAGCAAATGACTACCTAGGTGAACGGAGGGGCGAAAAAGGTTGGGATCTGCGCGCCAGTATCGCAGCTGGACGACCAATGAGTGGCGACAGGTGACCTTTTCAGGTGAACCACGTTCTACACTCCATCAGACAGATGGCTGTTGGCGTGTATGACGTGAAACATCTGAAAGCAAACAACTTGCAACTATCGCCGAAAAGTCCAGGACAAAGCAGAGAGCGTTATGATGTCGGAAATGTTTTCATGGCATTCCCTTGGTGATCTTGTTGGGAACCATACTCAGGCGTTTGACACGTGGTCATATTAATGTGACTGGGCAGTACAAGTCTTGTAATACGACTGTTTCGTATCACTTCACGATTTTGTTTCAATTCTATGATTATTAGATAATTAATTGCGTGAGCTCGGTACATTTTGCAGGGAGAGGAAGGTATTGTTTATCGCCGGAAGGGTGTGGGTCTAGAGGGCCAGGCAGTCCTGTAGGGTATTCAGGAGGCTTTTCACGGTGTCTCAAAAGCAGGGAATAAGCGCCTCCAAGATGGCAGCCAGAGTTTTTGGAAATTATCCTGCTTTCCTAAATACTTATTGTGAACAGTTCCTGGTGCTAGACCGCTTGCTAGATGCACGGATAACGCCTGTCGCCCCAGCTCTCTCCTGAATATGCTTAAAGGTGTGTTTTGCCTTTCTGCTTCCACATGAAAGAGGTGTCTCCTACCAGCACTTCCCTGGAGTGAGAAAGTTAGCTGCTTCCCTTTAGAATTATGGACTGTACAATCCGCAGTAACGCCCCCCAACACAAGACACGGTGTGGATGGTGCTGAGCAATGGCGACAGACTGTTCGAAACCTGTACCAGCCTCATGAATCGTTACTTTTTTGCTAGGTTTTAGTGGGAAGTTTGTATTGCTTTCATCTGTTTTTACGTCGGAAACGGAATATATTCACTCTTCAGATGGGCAGCCGCATTCAGTTTTCCTCCCAAGCGCGGCTTGTTTCGAAAGGTCAGGTGAGAATTTGTATTGGACAGGATTTGTAAAATTGGTTCAAATGGCTCTGAGCACTATGGGACTTAACGTTATGAAACGTCCCCTTAGAAAAATTTCTGTATTACTGTGCTGATAAACCTCTTACATTATTTGCTTTTCAAACAGCTGAGCAAAACTGAACGTACTCAAACATTCACTAAAGTGACACACAGTATTTTTAGCGCAACGCAATCTGACTTTCAAAAAAAAATCCCTACGAAAGAATTGCCCTGACTAACATTAACCTATACCTTTCACAAATCACTTACCTCACAAAAATCTTCGTTACTGGAACTACTGCAATACAGCGAGCGCCACTACTGCCAGCTAAATAAAAGATTCAAACTACGGAAGGCACTAACTACTGATAGGCATAGTTAGCAAATGAAAGATTTTAATAGAGAACAAACAATGTATTTACCTCAATAGTGTTCAAAAGTCATAATGTATAAAGCACTTCATGATATCCAGTATTAAATTTCAAAACTCCGCCATCTCTCTCCCCACATCCACCACTGCTGGCGGCTCACTCCAACTGCGCAACGCTACGCGCTGTTCACATCCAGCTGCCGCTGCCCAACACTACAATGGCAGACAACAATGCAAACTAGCCACAGACTGCACACAGCACAGCCAGTGATTTTCATACAGAGCGCTACGTAACATTGCCAATAAGAAAACATAAACAGCCTACTTACAACGTCTGAGGTCATCAGTCCCCTAGAACTTAGAACTACTTAAACCTAACTAACCTGACATCACACACATCCATGCCCGAGGCAGGATTCGAACCTGCGACCGTAGTGGTCGCACGGTTCCAGACTGAAGCACCTAGAACCACTCGGCCACACCGGCCGGCACAGGATTTGCTTCCCATATTCTGTCTGTATTTGAAGAACGAAAGTTCTGTTCAGGCAGCAGCATAATCCCTTTTTTGAGCAGTTCACTTTTCACTCATTTGGTTGTCAATTGTGAATGTTCGGTTGTCTATATTAAAATTTTGTCTTATTTATTTTGCTTTTAGGAACCTTCCAGGTGTGTAAGCCTTATTAAGTTTTGCCTTCTGTAGTCTGGCAACTAAATGCGTGTTTGAAATTGGAAATTTGTGGTAAGTTCCTAAGGCACGAAATTGCTGACGTCATCGATCCCTAAGCTTACACACTACTTAATATAACTTTAACTTACGCTAAGGGCAACACACACTTACTTGCACAGACTATTGGAATCACAATAAGTGTCCATTTATAATAATTGTGTTAAATTAGGAAATTTAATGATTGTTGGTGCAGGCAAAATTACAAGTGTGTTAAAACAAAAGACAGTGTTAGCATTTCTGTACATAGCACACCAGGGATAAATATGGGTAAAAAAATAAATGTCTGAGTACAGTACTATCCATAAATTTGCTTCAAAGCGAAAATTATACACTAAAGCTTTTATAAAGCAGTTTAATGGAGTGGTACCACGTCACTGGGATGACAGAAGGAAAATATGCTGTGCCAACCAGTAGAATGGCTGGACAAGCTTGTCTTGGCAATCATATTAAGAGTTTATGAAGATATGTACAAAACAGCGTTTTTCAAGGGGGGGGGGGGATTTTCTCAAGTAGCAGGCATCTTATGCAGAAAGATTTTTTCCAGAGCTTTTGTGGACAAAGATTCAATATTGAGCGTCCGTCTAGCTGGGGGGGGGGGGGGGGGCATATTTCAGTAGCGCTGATCAGACTACCGATACAGTTACCAGAAAAGTCGATAGGGATCCCAAAAAAGAAAACTGAGGATATTTTGCACGCACTGGATCAGTTGAATGTCTTATCAGGAGAAGCAATCATTGCAATGATTGAAGGGGTGGAAATAGGAAAGTCATTTTGTGAGTAACAATTCGGCAAGAGAAAATGAAAGATGCAGTAATGGATTTAATTGCCTCTGAAGAGGAGGGTGGAACTGTGGGAGTTCGAATGATCATTGTAGTTGATGCTGAAGAATGAAGGAAGCAATGATAGTATGGCAGAAAGGGATTTAGAGAGAGCCACCGCTGAACAGGAAAAGTAAGAGGGAGTACGTGCGAGGTCCAAACATGAATTCAAGTGTCTGGCGGATTGATAGAAACTAGGAGGGTGATTAAGAAAGGTTTTGGAAATGCAAGGCAAACCCATTTTAAAGACATAAAGCTAACATTAAAGAGGAATGCCAATCTATACCAAATGTTGAGATTAATGGTATTGAGGAATTAGTTCATATTGACATGGGTGGCAAATTTTGTGCCATTGCAGAAGGACGTTACGAGCAAATAATAAATGAAAGAGAAAGTTGAGGCCATAGGTGCTATTGGTTGAAGGAATAACACAATAAGGAATCAAGAGCTACTGTAAGTGAGAATCTGGGAAACGGTGTTGGAGATTAGTTCCATGATGGTACCAGATCTTTGTATTGTTCTTATAATAGGAACAGATCTGTTGGTAGAGGATGCCACTGTCTACATTTCGAAAAGGCGATATGACCATGACGATAATCTGTACAAAGAATGAGTTAACGTTTTGTAGTGGTCCTCTTGAAAAAGCACAGGGTAAGAACCGAGTGAGATGGCGCAGTGCTTAGCACAATCGACTCGCATTCGGGAGGACGACGGTTCAAACCAGCGTCCGGCATTCTGATTTAGGTTTCCCGTTATTTCCGTAAATTGCTTCAGGCAAATATCGGAATGGTTCCTTTGAAAGTGCAGGGCCGACTTCCTTCTCAGCCATTCCCTAATCCAACGGAATCGATGAACTTGCTGTTTGGTGCCTTCCACCAAATTAACCAACCATCCTGTAAGACCTATCTAAAGATGCTGTGTGAGTGTTTTAAATGGAAATCAAATAAAAACGACATTACTTTAGAAAATGGGAGTAATAATCAAAATAAAATTGAAAACGAAGTGTCAGCTAATGAAATAAGGGCAAGAGTAAGATATTAAAGTAGTTAACCAAACTGGGAGTGGAGAGTTAGATATTTTGCTTATGACGTATAAATGGATGTTTGATTTTTTCTAACTAACCAGTCTTAACGAGAGGCGAGCATTTCCAGTTCAAAGTCAAACCTCGCCAGATGTTTAAATTGAAGTCTTATTTAGTACCGTTAACGAAGACAGATTTTATGGGAAAGGAAATTCAGAGAATGTTGCATGTGCAAATCACTAAAATATCGAATAATTAGTGGCGGAATCCATTGGAGTGGGTAACGAAAATTGTTGGTTGAGTAAGGCTGACATGAGACCCTAGGGTTATAAATAAGATAATACAGCCTCATAAAGATAGCGCAGAAACTCTCCAAAAGTTACAAAAAAAATTTGAGGTGGTTGATATATTGTTCCGTCTTGATATAAACAGTAGGCTATTGGTAAGTTCTCTCTACGTAAAATTGTAAGCACTACATCACTTCTGAGCAGTTAACAGTTCAAGGAACTTCCGTACAGAAGTCTGCATTCGTATGACTGTTGGAGCCCATATTAAGGAAGAGCTGTTTTCTAAGATAACAGTTAATGCTGACTACATCTTAACTGCTGTCAGTGATTGGAAAAAGAATAACAAGATTTTTGGAAGAGATGACAAAAGATTTTCAGTAGGGTAATGGTACTGTCAGCCCGCCCAGATTCGAATTCGAAATCGTGAAATACAATTGTTAGAGTATATTATCTCAGTAAGAGGTGAAGATGTGTCAGTCCAAGACAAAGAATTTGGACTCTATAAAGGAACTTCCACATTCAATAAATAGAAAGCACTACGTCCAAGTAATTTTTGTAGAAAATTCATACTGAGGGTTTGGAGCGAACAGTGAAAGTATTAAAAGATGGTAGAAAAAGGACAAAATTAATGCTGAGATAAAGAAATTTTACCAAACTTTTGAATGTTCATATGTGGTTAGCAGGGTACCCCATTCAAACGGAGTAGAGGAGTCACATCATGCATCCCAGTCAGTAAAAGATGTATATGCCACAACAGATGTGAGAAAGCGCCGCATGAATTGAGGGTAAGCTGTTTGGATACGACAAGCATGAATTCCAGATCCTGGAAAAGGGAGCTATTTTGTGCAAGAATGATGAAGTATTAAAACGGCAGGATATTACATAGAATTCAATTTATGTAGGAGAACAATGAGATATGATTAACAGGATACAGCTAATGTTAAATAATTATAAAAAATGTTTGTTCTGATATATGTTTACATACACGAGACCGCCTGAGCTGAGTGAGCCCCTTGTGGGCAACGAGTCAGGTGTAATGTGAAGCCACTCAAGGCATTTGAAGAGCCTGGACAGTTCTGTGGTTCGATGTTAATAACTTCATGGGAGGTGCCACCCAGCTGTAAAAACTAAAAAATAATTATAAATAAACAAAAACCAAATAAAAATAAATAATAAACCCTTCTACTTTAATTGATTCCCATGTCTCCCACCTTCCTACGCCAAATTTCTTAGGTGGGAATGAGGGTGTCACCGTGGCCAGGCCTCAGGTTCCGACCCCTGCCCACTCTGCCCAACCTGAGCCTCCACTGGTCCATTCCACAAAAAAAAAAAAAAAAAAAAAAAAAAAAAAAAAAAAAAAAAAAAAAAAAAAAAAAAAAAAAAACAAATTCGCTACTGCACACTTGTGCAGTGGTGCTCCACCCGTGGGTAAGCTGGTTCGAACCTGGTGGTGGAAAAAATGTTTACTGTCAGTATTTGACGAGCAAAAGGAGTTGTTGGTATCAAATTCCTGATCACCAGACTTTTCTCCAAAGATCCATCTGTCGGATGCAGACGTTCAGCTTTCTGGCCCCGTTGGTTGTATTTGCGAGGAGTTGGCTATGTGATGGCACTGGGTTTCACACTCTGTCTTCTCTCATCTCATCACCGTCATCATCATCATCATCGTCATCATCGTACTACAGAAGGCATGAATTGTACACACGCACCACACGCACCACACGCACCACACGCACCACACGCACCACACGCACCACACGCACCACACGCACCACACGCACCACACGCACCACACGCACCACACGCACCACACGCACCACACGCACCACACGCACCACACGCACCACACGCACCACACGCACCACACGCACCACACGCACCACACGCACCACACGCACCACACGCACCACACGCACCACACGCACCACACGCACCACACGCACCACACGCACCACACGCACCACACGCACCACACGCACCACACGCACCACACGCACCACACGCACCACACGCACCACACGCACCACACGCACCACACGCACCACACGCACCACACGCACCACACGCACCACACGCACCACACGCACCACACGCACCACACGCACCACACGCACCACACGCACCACACGCACCACACGCACCACACGCACCACACGCACCACACGCACCACACGCACCACACGCACCACACGCACCACACGCACCACACGCACCACACGCACCACACGCACCACACGCACCACACGCACCACACGCACCACACGCAACACACGCAACACACGCAACACACGCACACACACATTTTGTATTGTTGTTATTGTTGTTGTAGTCTTTAGTCCTGAGATAGGTTTGATGCAGCTCTCTATGCTACTCTGTCCTGTGCAAACTTCTTCATCTCCCAGTACCTACTGCAACCTACATCCTTCTGAATCTGCTTAGTGTATTCATCTCTTCGTCTCCCTCTACGATTTTTACCCTCCACGCTGCCCTCCAATATTAAATTGGTTATCCCTTGATGCCTCAGAACATATCCTACCAACCGATCCCTTCTTCTAGTCAAGTTGTGCCGCAAACACCTCTTCTCCCCAATTCTATTCAATACCTCCTCATTAGTTATGTGATCTACCCATCTAATCTTCAGCATTCTTCTGTAGTACCAAATTTCTAAAGCTTCTATTCTCTTCTTGTCCAAATTATTTATCGTCCATGTTTCACTTCCATACATGGCTACACTCCATACAAATACTTTCAGAAACGACTTCCTGACACTTAAATCTATACTCGATGATAACAAATTTCTCTTCTTCAGAAACGCTTTCCTTGCCATTGCCAGTCTACATTTTATATCATCTCTACTTCGACCATCATCAGTTATTTTGCGCCCCAAATAGCAAAACTCCTTTACTACTTTAAGTGTCTCATTTCCTAATCTAATTCCCTCAGCATCACCCGACTTAATTCGACTACATTCCATTATCCTAGTTTTGCTTTTGTTGATGATCATCTTATATCCTTCTTTCAAGACACTATCCATTCCGTTCAACTGCTCTTCCAAGTCCTTTGCTGTCTCTGACGGAATTACAATGTCATCGGCGAACCTCAAAGTTTTTATTTCTTTTCCATGGATTTTAATACCTACTCCCAATTTTTCTTCTTGTTTCCTTTACTGCTTGCTCAATATACAGATTGAATAACATCGGGGAGAGGCTACAACCTTGCCTTACTCCATTCCCAACCACTGCTTCCCTTTCATGTCCATCGACTCTTATAACTGCCATCTGCTTTCTGTACAAATTGTAAATAGCCTTTCGCTCCCTATATTTTACCCCTGCCACCTTCAGAATTTGAAAGAGAGTATCCCAGTCAACATTGTCAAAAGCTTTCTCTAAGTCTACAAATGCTAGAAACGTAGGTTTGCCTTTCCTTAATCTATTTTCTAAGATAAGTCGTAGGGTCAGTATTGCCTCACGTGTTCCAATATTTCTACGGAATCCAAACTGATCTTCCCCGAGGTCGGCTTCTACTAGTTTTTCCATTCGTCTGTAAAGAATTCAGGTTAGTATTTTCCAGCTGTGACTTATTAAACTGATAGTTTGGTAATTTTCACACCTGTGAACACCTGCTTTCTTTGGGATTGGAATTATTATATTCTTCTTGAAGTCTGAGGGTATGTGGCCTGTCTCATATATCTTGCTCACCAGATGGTAGAGTTTTGTCAGGACTGGCTCTTCCAAGGCTATCAGTAGTTCTAATGGAATGTTGTGTACTCCCGAGGCCTTGTTTCCACTCACGTCTTTCAGCAGACTCTTCACACAGTATCATACCTCCCATTTCATCTTCATCTACATCCTCTTCCATTTCCATAATATTGTCCTCAAGTACATCGCCCTTGTATAGACCCTCTATATACTCCTTCCATCTTTCTGCTTTCCCTTCTTTGCTTAGAACTGGGTTTCCATCTGAGCTCTTGATATTCGTACAAGTGGTTCTCTTTTCTCCAAATGTCTCTTTAATTTTCCTGTAGGCAGTATCTATCTTACCCCTAGTGAGATAAGCCTCTACATTCTTACATTTGTTCTCTAATCATTCGTGCTTAGCCATTTTGCACTTCCTGTCGATCTCATTTTTGAGACGTTTGTATTCCTTTTTGCCTGCTTCATTTGCTGCATTTTTATATTTTCTCCTTTCAGCAATTAAATTCAATATTACTTGTGTTACCCAAGGATTTGCCGGCCGGAGTGGCCGAGCGGTTAAAGGCGCTACAGTCTGGAACCGCAAGACCGCTTCGGTCGCAGGTTCGAATCCTGCCTCGGGCATGGATGTGTGTGATGTCCTTAGGTTAGTTAGGTTTAAGTAGTTCTAAGTTCTAGGGGACTTATGACCACAGCAGTTGAGTCCCATAGTGCTCAGAGCCATTTGAACCCAAGGATTTCTACTAGCCCTCGTCTTTCTACCTACTTGACCCTCTGCTCCCTTCACTACTTCAGCTCTCAAAGCTACCCATTCTTCTTCTACTGTATTTCTTTACCCAATCCCTGTCAATTGTTCCCTTATGCTCTTCCTGAAACTCTGTACAACCTCTGGGTTAGTCAGATTATCCAGGTCGCATCTCCTTAAATTCCCACCTTTTTGCAGTTTCTTCAGTTTTAATCTACAGTTCATAACCAATAGATTGGGGTCAGAGTCCACACCTGCCCCTGGAAATGCCTTGCAATTTAAAACCTGGTTCCTAAATCTCTGTCTTATCATTATATGATATATCTGATACCCGCTAGTATCTCCAGGCCTCTTGCATCTATACAACCTTCTTTCATGACTCTTGAACCAAGTGTTAGCTATGATTAAGTTATGATCTGTGCAAAATTGTACCAGGTGGCTTCCTCTTTTATTTCGTACCCCCAATCCATATTCACTTACTATTTATCCTTCTCTTCCTTTTCCTAATATCGAATTCCAGTCACCCATGATTATGAAATTTACGTCTCCCTTCACTATCCGAATAATTTCTTTTATCTCATCATACATTTCATCAATCTCTTCTTTATCTGCGGAGCTAGTTTGCATATAAAGTTGTACTACTGTGGTAGGCGTGGGTTTCGTGTCTATCTTGGCCACAATAATGCGTTCACTATGCTGTTTGTAGTAGCTTACCCGCACTCCTATTTTTTATTCATTATTATACCTACACCTGCATTACCCCTATTTGATTTTGTATTTACAACCCTGTATTCACCTGACCAGAAGTCTTGTTCCTCCTGCCACCGAACTTCACTAATTCCCACTATATCTAACTTTAACCTATCCATTTCCCTTTTTAAAATTTCTAACCTACCTGCCCGATTAAGGGATCTGACATTCCACACTCAGATCCGTAGAACGCAAGTTTTCTTTCTCCTGATAACGACGTCCTCTTGAGTAGTCCCTGCCCGGAGGTCCGAATGGGGGACTATTTTACTTCCGGAATATTTTACCCAAGAGGACGCCATCATCATTTAACCATACAGTAAAGCTGCATGCCCTCCGGAAAAATTACGTCTGTAGTTTCCCCTTGCTTTCAGCCATTCGCAGTACCAGCACAGCAAGGCCGTTTTGGTTAGTGTTACAAGGCGAGATCAGTCAATCATCCAGACTGTTGCCCCTGCAACTAGTGAATAGGCTGCTGCCCCTCTTCAGGAAGCACACGTTTGTCTGGCCTCTCAACAGATACCCCTCCGTTGTGGTTGCACCTAAGGTACGCTATCTGTATCGCTGAGGTACGCAAGCCTCCCCACCAACGGCAAAGTCCACGGTTCATGTTGTATTATAAATATTATAATTAATCATGTTTTAAATAAACAAATAAAAATAAAAAACTGCCATACAATGCTCTGCTCCAAATGGAAATTCTCAAAAATTTCTTCTATAAATGCCATGCTTGATACTAGTAGACTCCTCTTCGACAGTAATAACCTTTCTGTCCGTGCTAGTCTGCTTTGTATGTATTCCTTGCCACGTACGCCATGGGTTATTTTGTTGACTGGTAGCAGGTAGCAGAATTCCGTAACTTCGTCTGTTTCGTAGCACTAGTTCTGATGTTAAGTTTCTCGCTACTTTTCATTACAAGTGTCTTTCTTCGATTTACTCTCGGTCCATATTCTGTACTCATTAGACTTTTCATTCCATTCAACAGATCATCTAATCCTTCTTCACTTTTCCTGAGGACAAGAATATTATTAGCAGATCTTATCATTGATATCTGTCCATTTAGAATTTTAATCGTACTCTTGAAACTTTCTTTTTCTTCCGTCATTGGTTCTTCGATTTGTAGATTAAACAGCAGTGGTGAAAGACTTCATCCCTGTCTTACAACCTTTTTAATACGGTTCCTTCGTTCTTGTCTTCCAGCCTTATTCTTCCCACTTGGTTCTTGTACATATTACCCATCTTACCCCATAGCTGAACCCTATTTTTCTCAGAACTTCGGACACCTCGCACCATATGACATTGGTGAATGCGTTTTCTAGGTCGACAAATCATATGAAAGTGTCTCGATTTTTCTTTAGTCTTCTTTCCATTATCAACCGCAACTTTAGAACCGCCTGCCTGGTGGCTTTAGTTGCCTAAAGCCAACTGATCGTCATCTAACAGATCCTCAATTTTCTTTTGCACTCTTCTGTATATTAATGTTTTCAGGAACTCGGATGCATGAGCTGTTAAGCTTATTGTGCCATAGTTCTCGCACTTAATTGCCCTTGCTGTCTTCGGAAGAGTGTGATGATATTGTTCCGAGAGTGTGATGGTACGTCGATAGTCCGATGCATTCTGTACACCAACGAGAATAGCCGTTTTGTTGCCACTCCCCTTATTGATCTTGTAAATCCCAATGGAATGTCATCTGCAAAGGTCTTTCAGATTCTGAGTTTAATACCGGATAACCTGTCTCTTTCCCATTGACTCCTTCCTCTCTTACGTTATTAGACAAGTCCTTCCCCTCATAAAGGGCTTCAATGTACTCTTTCCAGCTGTCCGCTCTCTCTCCTCTGCATTTAAGAGTGAAATTCCCATTGAATTCTTAAAGATACCATATTTGTTTTTAATTTCAGCAAACGCTGTTTTGACTTTTCTATATTCTGAGTCAGTCCTTCCGACAGTAATTTCTTTATCAATATCTTCCCACTATTCATGCAACCATTTCGCTTTAGCTTCCTATTTATTTCATTCCTAAGTGACTTTTAATTCTGTAGTTCTGAATTTCCCTGAACATTTTTGTACTTCCTTCCATCGTCGATTAACTGAAGTATTTCTTCCGTTACCCATGATTTCTTCGCAGTTACCTTCGTTGTACCTACGTTTTTCCTTCCAGATTCTGTGATTGTCGATTTTAGAGATGTCCAGTCCTCTTCAAATGAATTACCTACTGGGCTATTCATTATCGCAGTATCTATAGCCTTAGAGAACTTCAAGCATGTCTCTTCATTGCTTAGTGCTTCCTTATCCAACTTCCTTGCGCATTGATTCTTCCTGAGTAATCTATTAGACTTCAGCCTATTCTTCATCGTTACTAAATTGTGATCTGAGTTTGTCTGCTCCTAGGTACGCCTTACAATGCAGTATCTGACTGCGGAATCTCTGCTTGACCATGATGTAATCTAGCTGAAATATTCTCGTATCTCCCGGCCTTTTCCAAGTATATCTCCTCCTCTTGTGATTCTTGAACACTATTAATAACAGAATTTTTTGCAGAACTCAATTAGTCTTTCTCCTCTCTCATTCCTAGCACCAAACCCAGATTCTGCTGTAACCCTTTCTTCTACTCCTTGCCCTACAGCCGCATTCCAGTCTCCCATGACTATTAGACTTTCGTCTCCCTTTACATACTGAATTACCCGTTCAGTATACTCATATCGTTTCTCTATCTCTTCATCTTCACCTTGCGACGTCGGTATGTATACCTGAACTATCGTTGTCGGTGTTGATTTGCTTTCTGTTCTGACAAATACAACCCTAACACTGCATTGCTCGCAGTGTCACACTCTCTTCTCTACCTTCCTATTCGTAACTAACCCTACTACCGTTATACAATTTTCTGCTTCTGTTGATATTAGCTTATACCCATCTCTTCACATCACTTCACTGACGCCCTACAGCCTTTGCGATCCCTTCCCCACCACGTTCAAACTTCTGACATTCCACACCACGACTCGTAGAAGGACATTATTTTGTTGGTTACTCATTCTTTTTATAGTTGTCACCTACCCCTTGGCAGTCCCCTCCTGGAGATCCGAATGGGGGATTATTCCGGAATCTTTTGCCAATATAGAGGCCATCATGACACTTTTTTCAATCACCGGCCACATTCCATATGGCTGTACATTATGTTTCTTTCATGCAGTGGTTTCCATTGCTTTCTGCAGCCTCATAACGCTGATCACTACCGATTCTTCCGCCTTTTGTCGCAGGTTCCCACCCCTAGGGCAACATAGTACCCTGATTCTTTGTCCGCTCCTACGCTCTCTTTGATAACACCGTTGGCAGAATGATTGAAACTTCTTATGTGGGAAGTCTTCGGCTGCCATTCCTGACGATTTTCCTTAAAAATCCAAGCAGTGGCGAGGATCAAACCCAGGATAAAGGACGTATTGATTTCTAGCCAAAGACGCTATCCTCTTTTCCTTTGTTCCATCACTGTTCTAATAATTTGGCCCTGGCAGACATTACATGACACCCCTTCAAGTTCATCGCTCAATACTTCACTTGGCTTCTTTATTACAGTGGCAGCCAGCCCTTTGACCGAAGACGCTCAGCTGGCTTTCTGGCATCTCTAGATCACAGATGCACCGGTGTTTCAGTTGTTAAATTGTAAATTGTTTTATGGTGTTCGTTAATAAATGGACCATAAAGGTGTCCTGGGACTTATTTAAAAGGCATTAGCTACCAACACCCCCAAATGATAGTCACACAGGCTACCTGATTTCATCTCCAAACGAATCCAATATCTTACAAGAACTGTTTTGTGGGACGTGGGACTACATCAGTGAGAGATCTACGTTGAACAGTTACGAGGGAATGCTATGCGACGATTCATTAAGGTAATTCAGGAATGGGTTAACTTAGCTTTTGCTGTCTAGAGAGGGGAAGAAAAACGAGTTGTATCGTACATCGCCTATACCACTTTCTTATGATCAGTACACTAAGGCCTTAATGCAGAGATTTGGAATACACCGCTATTCCACTTCCTCACAGATGAAAGCATTAATCATGGAACGATACAGCGGTGCCTGTGTTGTTAAGAAGTGCGATGCAATGTTCTTTCCGACATGCTTGAATGTCCGAAGGAACAGGCACTGCGGCGACTACAGGCTTTATGAAATACACGAAACATATTCACAGTTGCGAATACGGACAACCGTCAGCTGTATGAGAGAACGAAGACATCGAAAACTGGTGCCGGACTGGGGCTTCACCCCGGTTTTCCCACTTTAAGCCAACGGTCGCCTTAACCAGTTTCCTTTTCACCTATTCTTTTATTATTTATTTTTTTTAGAATCTTGAACAGCGCGAACAATCGTTGCTGTGTTGTTTATCTTTTTATTTAACTGTCCGGAAAATAGGGGGTCAGCGGCAAAGTGGGCACGGGTCGGTATCTGCGGCCTGGCCACGACGCCTCGTCCTCTCTCCGAGTCCTAAGAGGGATTGAGGGCATAGCATCCAGGAGGGTTTAAAATGGGTTAAGGAATCTTTTTGTGCACTCACCAATGTGTTGCAAGATTTCGTGCTGTGGCATGCCTCATAATACCGAGGGGAAGGTAAACGAAAGTCGGCTACCAAACGGGAAGAAAAACAGAATAGATGCTCCATGATGCTACTCGCTGCGAATCAGCGATGCATGTTTTCTCGTAGCAATGTCGTCGCCGTTGGTTGTTCAATCCTAACAAAAAGGGTTCGTGGTTCGACTTCCCCTGTCATAGATAGTCCAGCTGCGAGGCTGATTATGGAACGTTTGAGAAATATTTATGGTACTTGGGGTTCCGTACGATCACATAGTGTCGTTCGTTTAAGTAGTGCTAAAAATCTAGAACTGTCTTCTCACCACCACCGAACATACAATGGACGTCGTGCCCACGTATCCGTGTCAGAGAATTCGGTTTTGCTCTCGGAATATACTCCTCATCTGGGAAGGCTTGTGAAAAAAGTCAACACCTGGCGCACCAAATGCCAAACATCCTCCGCTGACCCACAAACAAGGCGATCGTCATCCATAACCATCACTCGACAGATGAAACACAATGGAGAGTCCGCGAGGTGAATTCGACGTTGCTTCCCATTAAATGCTATGTACTGAACGTCAGTATCAAGAGTAGTGCTGCTCACTGCCTGCCACACAACACACCACTCTTTATGGAGGAAGCTGTCAAATAAAGCACCATTCAGCAGTCTAATTTCCAAACCTATTTTATTAGGGTAACAGTTTTGGTGATTTACTACGCCATCTTCAGGCCCCTGACAGACATGTAGCAAGATTCCACTTCGGTTCTGGTCCAAACAGAGGCCATCGGTAGATGAATACCAGCATTTGAATGCTGGCCCATATTTTGACCAGAACCGAAGAGAACTCTTGATGCACGTCTGTCAGGGGCCTGAAGATGGCGTAGTAAATCGCCGAAACTGGTAGCCAAATAAAATATGTTTGGAAATTATAAGGCTGAAAGGTGTTTGATGTGACATCCTGTAGCGAACAGCCGGGTCCCGCAACCATCTCTGAAAAGATGGACCTACAGAGACTTTATCGAGGTATTTCCTTTCAGTCAAGCTCAGTATGTACACAGCTGCTGTTTGATGTATATTACCCTCGATGATGTCAAGCACGTGGGCAGTAGTGCAGTGTGGATGTAAATTAGGTCAAGGAAAATTGATCAATCTGGAAAAAAGGCTCTGGAATGTGCGATAACAGCATTGGAAGAAAGAGAGAAAAAGAGAGAGAGAGAGAGAGAGAGAGAGATCAGCATTAAGGTCTCCAGCAGCAGGCCTGTGAGATATATCGGACAACATCGCCACATTTTCAATAAAAGCGTACAAATAGGGCCTTCGCTCTGTCCTGAACATAAAAAAGGTCTAAGCACCCTCAGTGCCGTGGAAGCGTGAGGGACACATCGTGAATCTTAAATAGCATGCTCATACTAACAGAGGATCCCAAAGTTGCCAACATGCGGTGGGCCAGAGATGGTGGGATTGGAAGCATGTGTGCAACATGGGGAAAGTGCGGCGCTAAATAGACGTTGGCATATCGCGTCCATTGCAGGATGCTTGGAGTCCAAAGACAGAGACCAATTAGCCCTGCACTCATCTGGTTAATTAGACACCCACAGTTGAGGCCTATCGAGCACTGCAGTGCCAAATAGACGGCATATCGCGTCCATTGCTGGATGCCTGGAGTCCAAAGACAGAGACCAATTAGCCCTGCTCTGATCTGATTTAACAGAGGCCGACAGTTGAGGGCTATCAAGCACCGTAGGTCACTTGCGACGTCAAAGCCCAAGCAACGTATCATGTCACTTATTTGTAGGGTGGCGATGCACCCTTCGAGCATACCCTTACCTATAGATAGAGCATGTGATTTTTGGACTTTGAGACAACTGCTCAATGCCATGCCATAGGTAGCCACCCACTCCAATGCTGCCCAGACGTCATCATTGCCATGAAGGAGGACTACCTGATTGTCAGTATATGCAGTCCAGCAAGAAGTGTGTCCACCGAATGTCATCCTCACTAGGCACTGTCGAAGGCAACAGAACAGCGGTTCCAAAGCGAAGGCATTCAGTATTGCCTGCCGTGTCTCACCAAATACTGGCTGATAATTGGTTGGCTCTGAGCACCATGGGACTTAACATCTATGGTCATCAGTCCCCTAGAACTTAGAACTACTTAAACCTAACTAACCTAAGGACATCACACAACACCCAGCCATCAAGAGGCAGAGAAAATCCCTGACCCCGCCGGGAATCGAACCCGGGAACCCGGGCGTGGGAAGCGAGAACGCTACCGCACGACCACGAGATGCGGGCTGATAATTGGTGCTGGAGTAAGCTGTCACCAGCACTCCAGGTGGCAAAGGGGCTGCGAGAAGATCGATAGTAGGCGCAAGCAACGCGCATATCAGGAGAGAGACCAAAGACAAACTCGCAAGAAACGCACCGCGAATGCCCTCTCGATCACCAGTATTTAGATCGCCGCCACGGATCAAAGAACCCAGCAAGTCAACGGGACGAGTCATCAGTCGCAGCCCAGTGGGAGTCACAGTCGTAGCTAGCTCAGCCTCTAACTCAGAGTCAATCGGTAGCCAGCGGCCAGAGTAGTGTACACAGCAGGACTTCAGCAGTAGTGAGGCTAACACAGACAATTATGGAAGAGCTTGTAATACAACACCTGGACTAGCCTAAGTTAAGTAACTCTTTGTTTAAGTTAATATATGTGTGCAGTTTGTGATATAGAAAGAGGATACTGGCCACCAAACAACATCCTCTTCTTGCTTCCCGTCGTACAAGCCCACAGTAACAAAAGACAGAGTGCAGTGCGGATGTTATGATCGCATCCTACGAGGTGTAACAACATAATGGACTATTCGACTGAGATGTGCCACCAGCAGTCAAATGAAGATCTTTGTATCACTACTGAGTAAGGGTTTTTCTCATGATTTATGTATGGGCATCATCAGTCCATCAAGGAACGTCCCAAGGAGCTGCACTGTGGGAAACAGTAGATAGTGGCAAATGTCCACCCAGACTGGCGTTAGCAAATGCCGAAAAGCCAAGTATAACTCCAGAGGGAGGCCATGAGGTCCCAATAACTTGTGAGTGGCTCCTGCCTCCATCACTTCAAGGATCTCTTCCTCGTCTTCAATTAAATCCGTTACCACAGCCAGGGGGATCATGTAAAAAATGAGCTGAGAGACCTCTGCAATCACCTCTAGGAGATGGCGATGCTTTGAGCACAGTTTATTGTAGTAGACATGAAGGGAGTTTGCTACATTGTGCTGAATATTGGAGCATCGTCCATCATCTGCTGTGAGAACATGTATAAAGGCCCCATCTTTCAGCAAGGATATGATACATGGACATTCGCTCCTGACTCACTCTGTCTTGAGTGTGTGCCCTGATTATTGCCTCTTCAAAGTGACAATGTATGGGTGAGGGTGGTTATCTGGGCATTGGCGCTATTCACCATCGTCTACCATTTAGGTGAGTGCGGCAGTGTGGAACATTCCCATAGAATTTTGTAACGGAAGTTGTGGAATATAGTCTCCATACCACCCCGTCTCTACCACAGCCAATCAAGGTCTTCAGGGCAGGCTTGGTGCAGAGTAACTACCGCAAAAGCGCAGACTGGTAAGCGATGTACTGGCGAGTGCAGGAGTCCCACCTGCCCTCCGTGAGCCGCCGACATTCCAGAGAGGCAAGGTGGGCCACATTCAACTCCCATGGATCATGACTCTTCCATATTCTCTGACAGCCAACGATGATGACACAGATAGAGGCCACACAGTCGAAAACCGTTATGTGTCACACTTTGGCTGCACTCATCCTCCTGACAATGGAGCATGAGATGTACCCTTATCGATGCAACTAGATGAATGCTTAGTACAGTGTACGAGTACTAGGCCAGACCAATCATCACAAACTTGATCCCATGCTGCCATGAGCTGGAGTTTATTGACAATGTGAAAATTTCCACACACAGAGAGGGACGCGGTCACTGATCCTTGAGTGCTTGAGTGTAGTTGAGATCCCCTCCCAGTTGCCATCCCATAGAGAAGGGCATGATTGCTTCTCTGAAGATTGTAGGTGTTCACAGTGCTGGCCCAATTCGGGCACCACATAGATGTTGATGAGCCTGACTCTTTAGATAGTAGATGCCTCTGGCATCATGAATGTACTAAACTTCAACAAGTATACCTTCACAGAGGAGGACTGCCACTCCGCTACCAGTGGCAGACACATGAGAGATACAAGTTGTAACCGAATGGTCATATGAAATTTTCAACATACACCTCCTGAAGAAGGGACCCTCAACACCCACAGGGTGCTCACCCTCGATGTTGTCCACCCAAGGTCAGATGTGACACTTGGCTGCCACTGATGAGTACTGCCACTGGAGCGCTTGCACACATTCTCAGCATCAGAAGATGGATCGTTGGCTGCAAGCATAGGAACCGCTGCCGCTGGGACATCGTGATGGGCCAGACGAGATGCGTTGGTAGGGAGGGGTGTGATTCTACCTGACATCTGTATGTCATCCAATGGTGGGTTATCGTCCTGTTCATGCATCTGAAGAAGGCCATTGTCAGATGGCGTAAGACATAGCTTTTTTTATTTTCTCAGGGACTGTTGTTTGTGGACATGTTGTTCAGTGTCAGAGTGTGGGCGCCAATCATTCGAAGCTGCCAAGGTCGGGAGGATCGCAGAAGTCGGTGCAACTCCTGATTCGAAATTCATCTTCTCAAGTAGATCAGCCTGCGGGTGTGTGGTCGTTTTCCTTACGCAGTTAGTCCATTGACAACGTGGAAGGAGATGTGTGGCCTGCTGTGCAATCGGTGACTACCAACAATACCATGGCGAGTCGGTCCTCGGCAAGAACATCTGTTGCTTTTGTAGCCCCTACAATATTGGGGGGAGTGCAATGGGCGTCTCTGTGGGTGCAATGTCGCCGACCAGTGTCTGAAGAAGTCTGTGGTGGCTACATGTTGACTGGATATGGCCTACCTGACTGCAACTGTCATAGATACACGGCTGTCCATTATACAAGGAAGCGGCCCTGCAGCCCCCGATAACGAAGTAGGACGCCATGTGCCTAGTCATTTCAGTGTTGCAGAACAGCAGAATTGCAAACTAGCAGTTGAATGTCAGCTTCTGCCAACAAAAGGTTAGACATAATTTCCAGCCTAAATACCTTGCTGCCACACTAGATTGGTCTCTGACATATAAAAAACATTTGGAAAAAAACAAGCCAAAAACTAAACGCCCGAAACAACATCGTAAAGAAACTAGCTGGTACGACATGGAGTGCCGACGTATCGACTCTACGTACTACAGTACTTACGCTGGTGTACCCAGTTGCCGAATAGTGTGATCCAGTGTGGCAACATAGTGCCCATGCGAGGAAGCTGGACTTACACCTGAACGAGTCAATGAGGATTATTACGGGCACATTTAAATCCACCCCGATCCCCTGGCTGCACACCAACATCCCACCACCTGAATTACGACGCCAAGAAGCAATCGATCGAGAATGGAGGAAACTATACCACCCCGACTACCCACAAGACCTCCCCAATTCATACAGTCTTAAAGAACCCTCCCCCAGACCGCTTAAAATCTTGCAATCCACTGTGGCATAATGGAGGAACGATCAGAAGTTTGACATTACAGAAAAGTGGCACAAGAGGTGGGATGCTGCAACAGTAGCACATCGAGGTATCCAAGACCCAACTGCCAGCCTACCAATATTTCATTTGCAGAGAAGGGAGTGGACAAGGCTGAACAGAATAAGAACTGGGCGCGCCAGGTGCAACGCTATGATGGACAAGTGATAACTCCGAGATTCTCCAGCCTGTGTTTGTGGGATCCAAGAACAATCTATTCAACATTTTGTTAGAGACTGTCCGCGGAGGAAGTACCCTGGACCATATAATGACTTTATTAATGCTACTACCTCTGCTGTTAGTTGGCTTCAGTCAACAGATATTGATCTATGATTAAATTTATCTTCCTTTTTTGACTTGCAATTATATCAGTCAAAGTAGTCAGTAATATTAAGTCAGTAATTTTCACAATTCAAAAATGTGTATACCGTTTGTGCCAAAAAGCAAAACTAAAGTATATGTAAATACTTAACTACATATACATGTAAAATTAAGCTTTATGTACTTGTCGATGTTTGCTGTTGTTGCCGTACGATAAATAAAATAATAAATAAATAAAGTGTTGACAGGCTACCTACCACTTAAGTGGTGATATGTTTCAAACGTTTGCCACTTTTCAGCCAGATGGCTTATCATGTTACTGTATGATTTGAATGCTGTCATCAAAACGTCTGGCAGGACTTTGAAAGAGAGCTCGAAGACAGAGTGCAGAGGCCAGATCCAGTGTTGTCTATCGTGACAATCCCTACATGTCAGAGTGGCTAAATTTGAGATCATGGGCGTCTCGCACACAACGCCTATGCACATTACCTCATTTATTAATTTGATGTAGATGACGCTGCTAGTAATTGGTAAGTGGATCCCAATGATGTCTTGAGGTGCAATATGAAGACCGTCCCAGATAAAACTCTCAGTTTCATGTGCTTGAAATCTTGTGTGGTACGCTTGAAAAGAAATTTTAATTGTCTCCTGGCGGTACGAGTGTATCATGGTGCTCTCGAAAGAATGACGCGATACACATGCTGCGGCGAGAAGGTAAACAGGAAATACTCGCACGTGCTCTGCGCGACTGGCGGAATGAAAATGAGATGCCTTCGCCTCACCACCACCACCAAAGGAAGATATATAGATATGGTGTCTGTTCTTTGGGACATGTCCGAAAGAACAGACACCATTGATGACCTGCAGCCGTCTAGAATGAAATTAGAATTATATTAATACCGTCTACTGCTCATGGGCGTTGATATCAATGGGGTCAGGTGAAAATGTGTGTCCCGACCGGGATTCGAACCCGGAATCTCCTACTTACATGGCAAATCCTCTAGCAAACCGAGCCACCGAGGGCACAGAGGATAGTGCGACTGCTGGGACTATCTCGCGCACGCCTCCAGCGAGACCCACATTCTCACCTTGCATGTCCACACACTACATTGCAGTCGCACTATCCTCTGCGCCCTCGGTGGCTCAGATGGATAGAGGGTCTTCCATGTAAGCAGGAGACCTCGGTCGGGGCACGCATTTTCACCTGACCCCATTGGTACATATCAACGCCCATGAGCAGTTGACGGTATTAATATATTCTAATGAAGTTTGCATGTGATGACTTTCATAAGTCTGAGTATATCTTTAATTGTTTTATACTTTTGCATATGGAATACACATTTCAGATTTTTTTATACAAACACTATACAAGCTGACCGCATCATTATTTATTGTATATGTTGTATCCATTTTTCTGTTATTATAGTACATGCTATGTAGGCTTTAGTTAACAACTTTCACGGATGGCAGCCCCTTCAAGCTAGACAAGTTTCGTTCTTTATAGTTATTTTCGTTTGATGCTTATTTCGTGAGATATTTGGCCCCGTCACTATCAATGGACCACCCTGTATGTATCACTAAATGTAAAATATACTTAGGTGCAGTAAGTTGTAGAATGCCAAGTTCACACATGGCGTGTGCCACTATGAACTGCCTGCGTGATGCTGGGTTACCCTCACGACCGGCAAGATCCCCAGGTGTGTCCACAATACAACGTGTGTGGAGCCAACTGAGATGTCAACCATGTACCAGTATCAGTATCAGGATGTCAAGAACCACTTTTTAGTAGGGGAGAGTCGGCTAAAACAGGGTACTTAATAAACAAAGTGGCATATGTAAGTACGACACCCTGCTTCATCAGACTACTCTGTTTTATCAGACTCTCCCCTAGCTGTGGCCTTTGCTTCAGGAGAAGATATGACAGCTTTCTGACACCGTTATCAGCTGAAACAGTTGAAAGTTTTGCTATCAAAAATTGTTATTACAACTAGCCTGGTGAAAGATTTATTATAAGAAAAATTATTTCTTTGGCAACAGATGTATGGAAATGTGTAAAGCTTTGTCTCCTACAATATAATCATTATCTATACTTTTTCTATAAACATTGTTGGGCTATCTAGTGATATCCATCAACGTTATCATAATATCTGATAGGTAGCCGTACAACTTGTATTATGAAATCCCTTTTTCCGACATGGCACTATTCAAACATTTTCTGGAACTTCCTACTACCGGTCATGTCAGTAATCTGGTACAGATCAAAGAAACAGAAATTAATTACTCTTCCTATAAATCATGAAAAATCAGTTCTCTTGTATCTGACTGTGATTTTTAAAATATTCTCTAATATCTCCTAACAATTACAATGTAATGCTCCTGCACACAACAGACAACTTCTCGCTACACCTGCATGATTATTCTGCATCCAGCAACAAGCTAAAATAATTCAAAAGAAATGCTGCGATCCATGCAGATTACAATGCATGCTCACAACTACTGATACAACTACTCCCCCTTTTATTTTTCATAGAAGTTAAATGATCAGGAGGGGGTTTAGTCAACAAGCCTTAAGCGGTGAAAAAAACGAAAGGAATCAATAAAAACGTTTAATTTGCTATATTCTTAACAGTGACGAGTCACACACTGACAAAGTTTACTCAGACCTTTCTTTTCCTTGGGCAGTTTAATTAGCAAAAACTTTGATTACTTCACAATGTCCTTAATCAGTAATCACATATCTGGTCACAACAAAGATACGAATATTACTTTTAATGTATGCATACACAAATCTGACAAAATCCCTCCAGTGCGCAAGAAAGCAATAATTATGTGCACGAAAAGTGAAAATTGCCAAAATTCATCGATTAATACAAAAATGTCCTCACACGCCAGTAGCACGGTCAGGGCAGGCTGCGATCTCATCTGTCGAGCGGATTCTCTCCACACCAGACTGTGTCCGACTACCTTCAACAACTGATCGCTCGCTACCATTCGCAACAATATCTTGGACTGAGGCAGCGTCCTATGTAACAAACAGAAGCGGTCGACAGCGCGCCGCAGCTGCAGGCGACAAAACACAACCGCAGGTATAGTTAAGGAAGTGTCCTACGTGAGCGACATCTGTGTCGCTGCATGTCTTACGCTGCAACGGACGACGTTTGAATTCAAACGAGTCTGAATCTTGACGCTGCGGCACGCGCGACAGAGAGCGGCAGCCAGGTGTCTTCTCGGCAAAGCAGTGCAGCGGACGCGACGGCGGCTATGAAATAGTTAACATCCAGTTTTATGAAAAGTGTTTGGTGAAAATACTCGATTCTTCCGCATCTTATAGCTTGATATCTTTGCTCGAATTCATTTTCGTTATTCTTCATAGTTACTGTGCTGCACGAAATTGAGTACATGGCTGCACGAAATTTTTAAGAATTTGCCAAGGTAAAATCACATTGCGTAGACTTTCCGTATAGCTCATTTAAGGCCATACATTATTGCGTATGAAATGTAACCAATATATCTAAATTGTATTTAAAATTGCGACCGGAGTGATGTCTCTTTTTCATTCTTGAGATATCGGTTGTTATAACCGCGGACGGGCCGCTCGCGGCGCGTCCGAATCCTTTCCTGCCCTTCGGGAATCAAGTGGTCGTAAAAATTGTCGTATCTGATAAACGGTTCAAGATATCGAAACGACGATTTTTGGAAATGGCAGCACACAGGAAGGACTATTTCATCGTATGTTTAACACTCGATACGTTTTTGTAAACGCGTGAGCAGAGCAGAAACAAGACTCCCTATAAATTACACCGTGAGGTTTTGTCCGAATTTTCATAGCCAAACAAAGAGAGAGAGAGAGAAAAACAGGCAAACAGGGTATCAAAGTGACCAGCGTGAAGTCTAATTTTGCATAAAAATATTTAATTGATTGAAAGTAATCAGGGTAATTAAGGAAAACTTAATTAATGAGTTGAGGAAAAATTGAAATGTTTCACGAAAAGCTGCTGCCAAGCTATGTAAATGAAGCGTAAAAAATTTCATCTGTTTAAGGCTTGGTTATTTTGCACATGAAAAGATATATTGGTGCGGTATTTAAATGTCGAAAAGGCTTCTTTCGAATCAAGTACCAAAGTTAGAATTTTCGAGAACAGAAGACGTTAGGAAGGCAAATGAGGAGTCAGTGAGGTCATGCTTTCTGAATAAAACTTGAAAATAAAAAAATGAAAGAAATCGGTCAAATATTTTATAAAATGATTTGTGTAAAATAAATAAGTAGATCAGAAAAATGTTCTAAGTGCTTTTGAATGATACTTAAAATCATGAACAGAAAATGAGCTGCACCAAACGTTTTCCTAAAATTATTTATTTCATACTTTTAGAGACAAATCATTTCGCAAAATGTTTGACTTCCTTTTCAAATATTTTATATGCTTTACTTTTGCAGACTACTTAGATTAATTGAAACGCTTGGCCTTAACACTGACAGCTGATGAATTACGTTCGCAACATCAAATATCTCTAAAATTTCATGGTTTAATTGTAATTTATTAGGAATTTAATGTGTGTGGGATACTGGGATATGTGTGTATACACTTAAATAAAGTATGAAATTTCCCACGTAGATTCCTCCCTTTGTAAATTTCATGCACAACATTCTTTTTCGCTTTATTTTCTTAAGTAAACCTTATTTTGTAGTCTTACTATACAGCTACAGTAGTCTGCAGTTTAGGGGCGCCGTTTTATAGAAACAGTTGGTTGGCTCTAAGCAGTCATCTTGTAGCGCGAGATGGTCTCTCGCACGCAGGACACCCGAACTTTTCGCCCGATGATACTGCTCGTCGCTGGGGTACCGCATATCCAGGCGTCGCTCGCTGTCGGTCGCTTCTGTCGCTCACGCGGGACACGGCTTGAGAGTTTGTGTGCACGCAACGGTAGAATCAGTAGCCGACTTTCCAAAAAAAGATACACTACTGGCCATTAAAATTGCTACACCACGAAGTTGGCGTGCCACAGACGCGAAATTTAACTGACAGGAAGAAGATCCTGTGATATGCAAATCGTTAGCTTTTCAGAGCATTCACACAAGGTTGGCGCCGGTGGCGACACCTACAACGTGCTGACATGAGGAAAGTTTCCAACCGATTTCTCATACACAAACAGCAGTTCACCGGCGTTGCCTGGTGAAACGTTGTTGTGACGCCTCGTGTAAGGAGGAGAGATGCGTAACATCGCGTTTCCGACTTTGTTAAAGGTCGGATTGTAGCCTATCGCGACTGCGATTTATCGTATCGCGACATTGCTGCTCACGTTGGTCGAGATCCAATTAGTGTTAGCAGAATATGGAATCGGTGGGTTCAGGAGGGTAATACGGAACGCCGTACTAGATCCCAACGGCCTCGTATCGCTAGCAGTCGAGATGACAGGCATCTTATCCGCATGGCTGTAACGGATCGCGCAGCCACGTCTAGATCCCTGAGTCAACAGATGGGGACGTTTGCAATACAACAACCATCTGCAGGAACAGTTCGACGACGTTTGCAGCAGCATGGACTATCAGCTCGGAGCCCTTGGCTGCGGTTACCCTTGACACTGCATCACAGCCAGGAGCGCCTGCGATGGTGTACTCAACGACGAACCTGGGTGCACGAATGGCGAAACGTCATTTTTTCGGGTGAATCCTGGTTCTGCTTACAGCATCATGATGGTCACATCCGTGTTTGCTGACATCGCGGTGAACGCACATTGGAAGTGTGTGTTGGTCATCGCCATACTGGCGTATCACCCAGCGTGATGGTATGGGGTGCCATGGTTACACATCTCGGTCACCTCCTGTTCGCATTGACGGCACTTTGAACAGTGGATGTTAGATTTCAGATGTGTTATGACCCGTGGCTCTACCCTTGATTCGATCGCTGCGAAATCCTACATTTCAGCAGGATAATGCACGACCGCATGTTGCAGGTCCTGTACGGGCCTTTCTGGATACAGAAAATGTTCGACTGCTGCCCTGCCCAGCACATTCTCCAGATCTCTCACCAATAATTGAAAACGTCTGGTCAATGGTGGCCGAGCAACTGGCTCGTCACAATACGCCAGTCACTACTCTTGATGAACTGTGGTATCGTTTTGAAGCTGCATGGGCAGCTGTACCTGTACACGTCATCCAAGCTCTGTTTGACTCAATGCCCAGGCGTACCAAGGCTGTTATTACGGCCAGAGGTGGTTGTTCTGGGTACTGATTTCTCAGGATCTATGCACCCAAATTGCGTCAAAATGTAATCACATGTCAGTTCTAGTATAATTGTCCAATGAATACCGGTTTATCATCTGCATATCTTCTTGGTGTAGCAATTTTAATGGCCAGTAGTGTATGAACATCCCACTTTCACATTGCACACATCAAGGCCAGAGCTACTGCATCTTCATACTGGTAAATGGGCTCATGATGCCAAGTTCTTTGTAAATTTCACTCGATTTTGTAATCACTAAACTAACATTCACAACCGCTGCCACTGAAGTTTCATTTCCTTTTCTCCTTCCTTTCTGGGTGTTTCGCTTCTTTTGTCGGGCAGTCTATATAGGACAAGTGAAGGGGGAGGTCTATATGATGAGCTTGTTCTTCTGCCTCAGCAGTATAAATTTTTGGCAGCACAATAGGCAATACACACACTTTCACCATATTACAGCAAAGGTTTGAACAACAACTGAAATGTTTTTGTCACCGCTAATACGAGAGAAAGTTTCATTTATATACAAGTGCTTACCTGATGGTGGCTGAAGTCCCAGCACCAGCAAGCTGTTGCAGGGTGGTGTGGGTGGTGGTGGAGGGGGGGGGGGGGGGGCAGGCGGGGGTCACCTACTGCGCAATAGAAGCAGAGGCTGCGAAAGGAGAAGGGAAAGGTGAAAGGCAGAAGAAAGGTCTTTGGGGGGAGGGGGGGGGGGAGATGGGTGAAGGAGGCAGGCCGCCAGCGGGTGGCAGGCTTTCTGGCGCCCTGTCCGCCTTTTCGCCACCCCCGCCTCCACCCCCTCTCCATCACCCCCGACCCCTACCCCCGCACAGCACGGGCTCTCGGCAGGTTGCCTCTCCATTAGTTGCCGCCTCAAGGAGGCCGATGGCCAGATAACAGCGTTATTAGGAGGCCCGCCGCCCCCTCAGCCAATAAAAGGGTTCCCTGATGTGGAGAATTAATGTAACGGTTTAAGGGCGGCCGCCCTTTTATCGGAAAGTAATTTCTCTCCATCGTGGCGGTCAGCGCGGCCACCCGAGCCCGTAATAGCCGCCACAGCCCGGCCTGCCGCTTTATTGCGTCCCAGATGGCCCCGGAATTTGCTCCAATTCAGCACACCCCCACCCTCCTCTCCCTCTTTCCTCCCCCACCCTGAACCGGTGGCGCTTCTTGAGGATCTCCTCCGGTTATCAGCCTGTCCGGTCCAGACGGCACGGCGCCTTGGCGACTCAGTTGAGATCTCGTCGGGACCGTTATTCACTAGTGGAAGGTCAGAAATAAACATCACGAAGGAATGTTTGCACATGAATCATACTTTGTTCACATATTATACAAATGTATATACTGAGGTGACAAAAGTCATGTAATACGTTCTAATACTGTGTCGGGCCTCCTTTTGCAGCAACTCGGGTGACATCGACTCAACTAGTTGCTGGAAGTCCCCTGCAGGAATACTGAGCCATTCTGCCTCTACAGTCGCCCATAACTGTGCCAGCGTTGTCGCTGCAGAATTCCGTGCACGAACTGACCTCTCGATTATGTCCCATTCGCTCAAACTGTTCAGAATGTTCTTCAAACAATCCGAGTACAACTGTGGCCTGGTGATATGGTGCATTGCCAGCCATAAAAATTTCATCGTTGTTTCGGAACATGAAGTCTATGAACGGCTGCAAATGGTCTCCAAGTAGGCGGACATAACAATGATCGGGTCCGTTGGACCAGAGGACCCTGTCTGTTCCAAGTAAACACAGTCCACACCATTATGGAGCCACCAGCAACATACACAATGCCATGTTAACAACTTGGGTCCAACTGAAATAGGAACTCGTCTGATTAGGCCAAGGTTGTCAAGTCTAGGGTCCAAAAGATACCGTCTTGAGCCGAGGAGAGGCGCTGCAGGCGATGTCGTGCTTTTAGCAAAGGCACCGGCGTCGGTCGTCTGCTGCCACAGCCCATTAACAGCAAATTTCGCCTCACTATCTGAAAGGATACGTTCGTCGCACGTTCCACATTGATTTCTGCGGTTAGTTCACTCAGTGTTGCTTGTCTGTTAGCACTAACAACTTTACGCAATCGCCACTGCTCTCGGTCGCTAAGCGAAGGTCGTCGGCTATTGCGTTGTTCATGTTGAGTGGTTATGCCTCAAACCTAATATTCTCTTTTGTAGGGAGCACACTGTGCTCATGTGCTCATGTGGGAGCGATCTAGATTCTTGGTAGGTTTTATATATGACCAGACAGATGTGCACTTGCGTAACTCGGCAGTCCCAGAAAATTTGCATTTCTTTTCGGTTTTATATGTAACCAGTGATATGTGTATTTAGAAATTCTTCCAATCCATATGTGGCTTACAGCAAACCAGTGCTTAACAGTATTGGTTAAAAGTTTTTTATTTTTCAACGACGCGTTTCGCCTTGTTTAGGCATCTTCAGGTTATCTTAATTTGGTATTTCTTAGAAGAATCCACTAGTCAGTGTAGCCAAAGGGCATCGTCAAACATCGTCAAATATATCAGGCCAACATCGCCTTCGTTAAACTCAGTAAAACCTTTTCTAGATGGACGCGAGTGACACCAACATCTGCATAACGCGTTCCCGTTCGCAGGAGCGAGTAACAGAATAATGCGCCACAGTGTCGTGTGCTGGTACTGAAGCCTAATCTGTTACTCGCTCCTGTGAACGGGAACGCGTTATGCAGATCTTGGTGTCACTCACGTCCATCTAGAAAAGTTTTTACTGAGTTTAACGAAGGCAATGTTGGTCTGATATATTCGACGATGCCCTTTGGCTACACTAACTAATGGATTCCTCTAAGAAATACCAAATTAAGATAATCTGAAGATGCCTAAATAAGGCGAAACGCATCGTTGAAAAATAAAAAACTAAAATTGCAACCAAGACTGTTTTTAACTAGTAATATGTGTATGTGTATTTGATATGACAAGAAAAATCTGCGCTTATACGCAAGGTGTGTTTTATTGGTATTTTTATATATGACCAGACGGGTGTGCAATATGTAGCCCTGTAATGTTCTTAAAATTTGTATATACTCTCGGTAGATTTTATATATCACCAGACTGATGTGCTGTGTATAACCCTACAGATCCCATAAAATATCTATGTATGTTCTTATCTTATTACGTATAGACCAGACAGCTGTACATTTTTGTAACTCCGCAGTTCTCGTGAAATTTGCATTTGTTTTTCGATATGTCGTATATGTAACCAGGCAGATGTGTAGGTCTGCAGCTTTAATAAGTTTTGTATATGTTTACGTGATACAGTAATCTCTAGAATTATGTACAAGTCCTAATGACGTAGTGTTACCACACACGCAGAGCCTGTTACGACGCGAGCTGTGACATTCATTGGCGCCTCCTCTGCTAGCGCCATCTCGCGACGCGGCCTGTAGTGTGAGAACAGAGCCGGAGTTTCGGTAGTATCTAGCTTGCGCCTATATGTGATGGAGACACTTAACATTTATGTCATCTCTCTTGGACGCATATGTGCTACTTACGACAATTTTGTTAGGCCTATTAATATCACCATTGTTTGCCTTGACGTTGTAACCTGTCTGTGTCCTAAGGTATGTAACTAAATTTATACGTATACATGTTATCTAACTGCAATCTAAGCCCAGTTCTATAGTGTTTTCTGTCCTCCCTAGATCAGATGATGGCGGCTTTAGTTTCGCCGAAACCGGTATCACGGAATAAAAAGAATTCCTGCGATCTTGGCTACCAGTTTATTGTTTTACTTAATATTCTCGGCGCACTTCTGACACTGTTAATCTTGGATTATTAAATTCCGTAAAGATTTCCGAAATCGAATGTCTCATGCATCTAGCTCTAACTACAATTCCGCGTTCAGTGTTCGTTAATTCCCACCGACGCGCATAATGACGTTGGTAAACTATTCACATAAATCTCCTGAGTACAAATGGCGGCTCTGACAATGCACTGCCCTTTATACCTTACATACGTGATGCGACCGCCATCTGTATATCTGCATATCGCTATCCCATGACATTTCTCACCTCAGTCTGGAGTGCATATAATAATAATAATGAAGAGTCAAATTCCTTTGGATTGTCTGTGTCAGACAACATTCAGCATTTTTAACAGCGATCTCTAGCTACTGAAGTCGTCTAGCCCCTTATTTGGCAAACCCAAAAGTATCTAGCTAGTTATGTTCATTTATAGCTTTCGAAAATACAGGACATTGGTTGTAAGTAACACTGCCAATACATGTCCTAACCCTCACAGCAGTGCGAATACATACTAGTATTCCAGTCTTCCCTCTGATCATAAAACACAAGTATTTCACAATTTCTTAAGGAAAGGTTTAAAACCCATTCACTTACGAGAAAAAAAACATAAAAACACATTGGATTTTCCACATCTGACTGTAGAACATCCGAGTGGATTCAGGTCAATGATATACAGTGTCATGTCTAATGTTCTTGCCAGGTAAAGGAGGTGCTGCTTCCTTCTTCTTCTCAGTTGTTTCCATTGCATTCAGTTATGGTCCACGAACCTTTCTCCCCCCCCCCCCCCCCCTTCCCCAAAGTCATCTTCCCATGTAATCAAACCATTTGGCATTTGTGAGCAGAACTAATAAAAAGTGACCACGGATTGGCGATGTCGTTTACAAGGAACTTGCTTACTCCAGACCGTACAACCGCAGGATATTAACCGTTACAACTCACCTTTAGAGCTATTAAATAAATGCAATAAATATATAAATGCATACTAAATAAATGCATAAGACGTACAGAGTAAAAAAGTACGGTCACTAATAACGTGGTACCACTTATACGGACAGCCACTCAAAGACTAATTTGGAAGCTTGTTCCTGACAATTTTTTAAAACTATGAGTACTAAACATTGCCGGATCACACAGAGCAAATGTCGCTTGTATGCGTCGACGACAAAGACAGAGAGAGTACGTTCATTTCTCGAAACTATACCTGATTTCTAGGTTTCTGCAGAGTAATATTATGGCAATAAAAAGGGCTAGAGAAGACCATAGGGCTGGTAGGTGTCACCTTGGAATATCTTCTAAGCAATTTCCTCGTGCTGTCGCAGCTGGTCAGATGGTACTGCGAGTAACACTGATCGGACCATGTGCCGTCCCATCAGGTCCCACCCATGATCGATGTGGGCCGGTTTCGACATAGCGCTAGCAAGCATTCGAGATCGCGATGGGGACTAAAGGCATGGGTACTGTATTGCTGGAATGGCAAACGTTCCTTCCCTGCCAATAGATCTTCTAACGTGCTATAAATGCCTGTGATTCTAATAATAATATCAGTAAAATGTAAATATTTTCTATGTAATAATATTAATCAGTTGTTTGCTTCGAATAAAATGTGGTATGGAAATGTTTTTGCTATAACCATAAAAACAATTTGTTAACAACAGTGCTTAAACTTCCCTTTAAAGGAACTCCCAAGAAATTGAATTTCAGGGAAATACAACGCTTGTGATAATTAAAACAAAGATGACACAGACTTCAGAATTGTTAAGATAGTTGTGTCGTCTGGTAGTAACAATTAAAAAAGATATTTCAACATATGCTATCGTGGAACTTCCTGGCAGATTAAAACAGTCTGCCGGACCGAGACTCGAACTCGGGACCTTTGCCTTTCGCGGGAAAGTGCTCTACCAACTGAGCTACCCAAGCTCAACTCACGCCCCGTCCTCACAGCTTTACTTCCGGCAGTACCTCGTCTCCTACCTTCCAAACTTTACAGAAGCTCTCCTGCAAACCATGCAGGACTAGCGTTCCTGAAAGAAAGGATATTGAGGAGACATGGCTTAGCCACAGCCTAGGGGATGTTTCCAGACTGAGATTTTCACTCTGCAGCGGAGTGTGCGCTGATATGAAACTTCCTGGCAGATTAAAACTGTGTGCCGGACCGAGACTCGAACTCGGGACCTTTGCCTTTCGCGGGCAAGTGCTCTACCCTAGGCTGTGGCTAAGCCATGTCTCCGTAATATCCTTTCTTTCAGGAGTGGTAGTCCTGCATGGTTTGCAGGAGAGCTTCTGTAAAGTTTGGAAGATAGGAGACGAGGTACTGCCGGAAGTAAAGCTGTGACGAGGGGCCGTGAGTCGTGCTTGGGTAGCTCAGTTGGTTGAGCTCGTTCCCGCGAAAGGCAAAGGTCCCGAGTTCGAGTCTCGGTCCGGCACACAGTTTTAATCTGCCAGGAAGTATCGTATCAGCGCACATTCCGCTGCAGAGTGAAAATCTCATTCTGGATATGCCATCGTCTTCGTCATTATTTATTTACTCATTTATTTTACGTGCCCAGGACATTAGTGACAGTTAACGTGAATTTTTACGCAATAGTTCTCTTGCACGGAGTGCTGTAGGTGACCGTGTGAGTTATTCCTTCCACGTTTACTTTTTGGCTGTATGTTCCGTCTTTCCCCTTTTGCTCTTTACTAGTTTCTGTCGATTTCTAACCTAAGAAAGAATCACGTCTTAATTTAAGGCGCCAGTGTGTGCAGCGGTGAATTTGTGCACCTTTGCGTTGTGTCAAACAACGAGAAGATCAGCTGTGCGAAAAATCTCTATTGCTCGTAAAAGTCGTGGACGCGTACCTGGGAAAGTTGGAGGTCCACTGATGAGTACTGAGTTGGAGAACTTGTTTTCACAACCACCAAAGGCGGCCACAGAGTGTGTTGGGCACATAACAGTCTGCCAGGGTTTTATAGTGACCTTTTCTTTTTTAGGTTAAATACAGACATCAGAAGACATTGGGGCTGGTGTCCCCTACGTCACAATCATATCTCCCTTTAACGTTCAACTTCGGGCTTCTCTTCCACTATGTCTTGCGTCTGCATGATGCTTCATTCAAGAGGTACACTTGATGATCCAAAATTGTTTCGAGGTATAGGTAATTGTACTTCACAGCCTCTTACACAAAAGAACGACAGTATAAAGAGCAATAACGAAGACTATCGGCACTTTGGCATCTGTTTTCGGTCTAGTCTTTAAGAAATGCTCAACAACATTTGATTTTTTTAAAATTTCTTCCTTTTTAAGTGACAGAGCATATTTTCTCACAGCGCTCAACGATATCACCAGTATTTTCTCCGACACAATGACCACATATTAACAGAGAATACAGTAGCTTGGAGGAGCAAACGCTTGTGTAGCGTAACATGCAGCATAGTGACCTGTAAAATAGGGCCGGCCGCTGTGGCCGAGCGGTTCTAGGCGCTTCAGTCTGGAACCGCGTTGCTGCTACGGTCGTAGGTTCGAATCCTGGATGTGTGTGATGTCCTTAGATTTGTTAGTTTGCGAGGTGCCGGGGAAAGCAGTGTATTTAACACTAAATTCTAGAATCTACATATGTAAATGATGCTCTAACCCCCCTATTCTAACTCCGACTTTTGCTGTTGCACATGGATTAAAAAATATACGCGAACTGACTGTAATCAACCCTGCAAGTGGAGTAGGAAAGAGTTTGGCACCTGCAATAATTTAATTTGATAAATAAGTTAAATAAAGGAAGGTTTCATTAACGTAGTGAGAAATGATGGGTTGCTCTACCGATTAACAGAATGAAAGTTCTGTCCAAAATAACAATATGATTTATTAAGACTAAACACAAAATAATAAACAAAAACACATGAAACATTTATAATACATCAAATTGGCTCAAATTGGATACTCAAACAAACGCTGTGAAGGTGAAGTTGTCCCTAAACTAGATTGTGAGGTTTATGACGAAGTGGTATGTGGAGCCAATTCCTTGCCACTCAAATCTTAAGAGAGACACGCAGCTAACCCCACATTAATTGCTGCTACCCAAGACAGAACAAAATTAGAAAAAGACGAACAGGTGCGCTCTGCTGAGCTCTGATTATCACCTAGGGAAATCCCTATCTGCCGGTGCTGCGGACATACATTACCAAACTGTCTTCTTAACTGCAAGAACACGATCTGGTGTACCGGAGGCGATGGCTGGTTGCTTTGACGTCCTCGACCAAAAAACGAAAAGCCCACTACTAGAGCACCCGTACAGGCCGAACACACAACATTCCCACCCGCACCACAGTGGCTGTGGTTAAACGTTCCAATCAGCAACTCGAAAACCGGCGGAAAATTCCACTCCATTGCCGGAGCACTACCATTCCACCAATGGAGATTCTTGGCGCCAATTTCTGCGCTGATTTTGCTACGTCACGGAGCTATGCCCTGAGCAAGCAAATCACAGTTACTATTTTGCAGAAAGGGCGGGAATTTTCCCGCCACAACTGCCTGGGTACACAAGTCATTCCCACGCCTCGCTGGTAGCCCGCCAGAAAGTGTTTTCGCTAAGATTCTGCGAAGTAACGGAACCTCTAGCCCAGCCGCTACTTCAGACCCCTCCGGGCATGTCTTTTGACAATGTCGGCGTCTGCAAAGCATTCACTCGACTTCCTCACACCCGGCGGCTTAACCCTTTCCAGATCAGCGGAGCCCGCCTGTCACCGGACCACCTGGATGACGAGAGACGCTGCGTGGGAAGGAATAGCAACTTTTCACCACATGCAATTAGAGACGAAAATCGTAAGATAGAAATATGAGAGGGGGCTCATGCCACCTCTCAAGGTTTAAGTAGATCTATGTCTAGGGGGCTGATGACCTCAGATGTTAAGTCCCATAGCGCTTAGAGCCATTTGACCAATTTTTTCTAAAACAGGGAAGTGGCCCATCCCTCGATCGCGTGTGCCTATGCGGCTTTGCTCAACAAACGTCATTCTGTTTCAATGACTGTAGGACAGGTCTTTTCTTCAACCGGTTCATGCAACTGAAGATTATTTTTCTGAATCCTTCATGCATCAGAAATGGCATAAACAGTGGAAACATGAATAAAGCACACAATAAAATGTACATGTCTCACAGACGTATAGCATATACGATCTACACTGTCTGGCGAAAAAGTGAAGCACAAAGATGATATGATCAGATTCCTATGTAACTTCGTACATGTACACACCATCGGCAGGTATGTACTAATAGATAATTAGAGTTGCAGTTCTTTGTGACAAGTAGAACGTCCACCAGAGAGCATTACTATTGTTTGTGTTTAGTGTTCTTATCAGACGTTTTAGGGTATGTAAAGGGTGTGAACAGCGTCGTATGTTGAGCGAGACAGCATTATCTTCAGCTGACAGAGTCAGAAAGGGGCCTTGTTGTGGGTCTCCATTTGACAGTCTGTTCGAATCGTGCAATATCTAGTTCTGTGGGGCATTCAGAAGATATTGGACTGCTTGAGAACTTGACGGCAGGCATATTCGTCATCAAGGTTCGGGTCGGCCACCTCTGACCACCAAAAGAGTGATCACAAAGCACATCGAAAACGCTTCACATCTGCTCCTGCCAGCCGGCAAGTAATGGACTTCCTGCAACGTTCTGCATCATTTCGCACCATTAGTCAGAAATTAACAGCAGCCATTATAGGGAATTACGGCCACTTAGGTTGCCGTTAACACCACAACGCAAATGACTGCGTCTGGGGTGGTGTCGTGACCTGGAAGCATAGACTGCTGATGACCGGAGCAGCAGTGTGTTCAGCGATCATTCGCCATTATGCACTACACCAGATGACAAGTGTGGCGGCGTATTTTGGAGAGATCCACTTGTTCTAATGTTTTGGACAGGCACAGCAGTGTTACTCCTGGCTTCACGTTATGGGGAGCCATCTAGCAACAGTTCAGATGATTGATGGTTGACTGCACAACAGTGTGTTGTAGGTAATAATCTGCGTCCACATCTGTTACCTGCCATACCAGCCTTCAGATGCTCGTCGATACACGACAAGTACCTCCAGAAACTGTCTTCATGTTTTTGAGGTATTCCTGTGGCCAGCAAGGATCTGAGATCTACCCCCAATAGAACATATGCGGGGCCACCTCGGATGTAAAGTACGTCCCAGTGTCAGTAGATAGGACATAAAAGATCAGTTACAGCAGTTCTGAGCCAGCTTGCCTTTAAATACAATGAAGAGCCAAAGAAACTGGTACACCTGCCTAATATCGTGTAGGGCCATAGCGAGCATCCAGAAGAGCCGCTACAAGACGTGGCATGGACTCGACTAATGTCTGAAGTAGTGCTGGAGGGAACTGACACCATTAATGCTGCAGGCCTGACCATAAATCCTTAAGAGTACGACGGGGCCGAGATCTCTTCTGACCAGCACTTTGCAAGGCATCCCAGATATGCTCAATAATGTTCAGGTCTGGGGAGTTTAGTGGCCGGTGGAAGAGTTTAAACTCAGATGAATGTTCCTGCAGCCACTCTATAGCAATTCTAGACGTCTGGGGTGTGTCCTGCTGGAATTGCCCAAGTCCGTCAGATTGCACAATGGACATTAATGGATGCAGGTGATCAAACAGCACACTTACGTAGTGTCACTTGTCAGAGTCATATCTTGATGTATCAGGGGTTCCATATCACTCCGACTGCACACGCCCTTCACCATTACAAAGCTTCCACCAGCTTGAATAATCCCCTGCTGACCTGCAGGCTCCATGAGGTTGTCTCCATACCTGCACACGTCCTTCTGCTCGATACAGTTTGAAACGAGACTCGTCCAACCATGAAACATGTTTCCATTCATCAACAGTCCAGAGTCGGTGTTGACGGGCCCAGGTGAGGCGTAAAGCTTTGTGCCTTGCAGTTATCAAGGGTACAAGAGTGGGGATTCGTCCCCGAAATCCCATATCGGTGATGTCTTGTTGAATGGTTCTCACGCTGACACTTGCTGATGGCCCAGCATTGAAATCTGCAGCAATTTGCGGAGGTGCACTTCTATCACGTTGAACGATTCTCTTCAGTTGTGGTTGGTCCCATTCTTGTAGGATCTTTTTCCGACGTCAACGATGAAGATCTGATGTTTTACCAGATTCCTGATATACACGGTACACTCGGCGTTGCCGAACGCAGCGCCGTGTTCTGCCTGTTTACATATCACTGTATTTGAATACGCATGCCTAGACCACTTTATTTGGGGCTTCAGTATAAAAATCGTGTCGGGGGAGGGGGGGGGGACGCGGAAAAAGTGCAGTCGTTGTATTTATGCGGAAAAGCAGCGATTTGTCTTACATCCAAAACGACGCGACCATTGGCTTTCGGGGCAAGGGTTGAAGCATTGCTGAAATGGTTACGTCTGTAAACTGTTCGTGTGCCACCGTGGTTAAAGTATAGCATGCATGGTAAAATGGCGCTATCCGACACCGGCGCTGAGGCAAATGTGGTGCACTACGAGCTTAGATGACAAACGTGAACGACTGCTACAGAGATCTGCACCTGCGAATAGACGTACAACAGTTGAGCAACTGACAGCCGAAATGAACCAAGTGCACCCTCAATGACCGTTCAACGAACATTGCTCCATGTGGGTCTCCACAGCAGGTGTGTCGTTCATGTACCCATGCTGACTCCTCTTCATCGGCGGCGAGGGTAGGAATCCGCACGCCAGTACCGCAACTGAAGGTCCACTGATTGGTGACAGGTTGTCTTTTCAGGTGAATCACGTTTTATGATCCATCGGACTGATGGCCGTTGGATCGTCAGAAAGTTCCAGGCTGGAGAAAGGAGCGTTGTGGTCCGAGGAATGTTTTCGCGGCATTCCCTGGGTGATCTCGTCATTCTGGAAAGCATGGAAGGCACAATCGATCAATTCAAGTATGCATGTATCCTTGGGGATAGATGCATACAACTAGTTTTTTCCTCGGCAAATCGCCATCTATCAGCAGGACAGTGCAGCATGTCACACATCTCGCGGTCCAAGTGCAAGGTTCGAGGAGCACCAGGAGAAATTTACTGTACGCCCCTGGCCACCAAACTTCCCAGATTTATGCCCAGTCGAGACTCTGTGGAAATGCGTCCATCAGGCCGTTCGCGACATCGATCATCAATAGAGAAACCTAGCGAAGCTGGCCACAGGACTGGAGTTGTCACGGCTCCGCATCCCTGTCGGTACCTTCTAGTACCTCAATGACTCTCTTCTTGCACGTCTCGTATCAGTCCGCGCTGCAAAAGGTGGTTAATCAGGCGTTTGACAGATGCACGGTACTGCTGAAGCATGTATCTGTCATCAAAACTCAATTCGGCTCGATGCCCTGCTAACTGAGAGTCGTCATTTCTGCCTGAGATGACAACTTCGGTCTCTATGCTCCCAAATCATCTACAGATTTAATCATATATTCTTCCTAATGTGTTGTATGATTACAACAAGCAAACTTTCGTCAGTTCCTGTTCTTCCTTGTGCTGCAGTTTTAATGGCCAGCAGTGCAGATATCCAGCAAAAAAGGAGATAGCAACGTGTATTCGCTTCCACCGCTGTTAGAAATGCTGTAGGATCAATTGCCGGCCGCTGTGGCCGAGCCGTTCTAGGCGCTTCAGTCCGCAACCGCGTTGCTGCTACGGTCGAAAGATCGAATCCTGCCTTGGGCATGGATGTGTGTGACGTCCTTAGGTTAGTTAGGTTTAAGTATTTCTAAGTCAAGGGGACTGATGACCTCAGATGTTAAGTCCCATAGTGCTCAGAGCCATTTGAACCATTTGTAGGATCAATTGAAAAATGTTTTGTTGCGAAAGTGCATTGGCTGCCATAGACCGCAGTTTGTGTCAGCGACTATTATGTACATAACTGCTGCCGTACGATAAATGTTGCCATACAGTCACACCGCTCGCAGATGGTGACTGACGCAAAGGTAGTTGTTTTATGATGTTTAAGTAATGCACTGAAAGACCTAAGTCGAAACAAGGCCCCGGGAGTAGACAGCCCTGGGGGAGCCAGGCCTAACAAAACTCTACCATCTAGTGAGCAAGATGTATGAGACAGGCGAAATACCCTCAGACTTCAAGAAGAATACAATAATTCCAATCCCAAAGAAAGCAGGTGTTGACAGATGTGAAAATTACAGAACTATCAGTATAATAAGCCACGGCTGCAAAATACTAACACGAATTCTTTACAGACGAATGGAAAAACTGGTAGAAGCCGACCTCAGGGAAGATCAGTTTGGATTCCGTAGAAATGTTGGAACACGTGAGGCAATACTGACCCTACGACTTATCTTAGAAAATAGATTAAGGAAAGGCAAATCTACGTTTCTAGCATTTGTAGACCTACAGAAAGCTTTTCACAACGTTGATTGGAATACTCTCTTTCAAATTCTGAAGGTGGGAGGGGGAAAATACAGGGAGCGAAAGGCTATTTACAATTTGTACAGTAACCAGATGGCAATTACAAGAATCGAGGGGCATGAAAGGGAAGCAGTGGTTGGGAAGGGAGTGAGACAGGGTTGTAGCCTCTCCCCGATGTTATTCAATCTGTATATTGAGGAAGCAGTAAAAACAACAAGAGAAAAATTCGGAGTAGGAATTAAAATCCATGGAGAAGAAATAAAAAGTTTGAGGTTCGCCGATGACGTTGTAATTCTGTCAGACACAGCAAAGGACCTGGATGAGCAACTGAACGGAAAGGACAGTGTCTTGAAAGGGGGATATAAGATGAACATCAACAAAAGCAAAATGAGGATAACGGAATGTAGTCGAATTAAATCGGGTGACGTTGCGGGAATTAGAGTAGGAAATGAGAAACTTAAAGTAGTAAATGAGTTTTGCTATTTGGGGAGCAAAATAACTGATGATGGTCGAAGTAGAGAGAATATAAAATGTAGACTGGCAATGGCAAGGAAAGCGTTTCTGAAGAAGAGAAATTTGTTAACATCGAGTATAGATTTAAGTGTCAGGAAGTCGTTTCTGGAAGTATTTGTATGGAGTGTAGCCATGTATGGAAGTGAAACGTGGACGATAAATAGTTTGGACAAGAAGAGAATAGAAGCTTTAGAAATGTGGTACTACAGAAGAATGTTGAAGATTAGATTGGTAGATCACATAACTAATGAGGAGGTATTGAACAGAATTGGACATAACGGGAGTTTGTGGCACAACTTGACAAGAAGAAGGGACCGGTTGGCAGGACATGTTCTGAGGCATCAAGAGATCACCAATTTAGTATTGGAGGGCAGCGTGGAGAGTAAAAATCGTAGAGGGAGACCAAGAGATGAGTAAACTAAACAGATTCAGAAGGAGGTAGGTTGCAGTAGCTACTGGGAGGTGAAGAAGCTTGCACAGGATAGAGTAGCATGGAGAGCTGCATCAAACCAGTCTCTGGACTGAAGACTACAACAACAAACACATGTAATGCACATAAAAAGAGACAAAGATTCGTATGACACTGGTAGCTGAGAGACCACGAGCAGTAGATTCAGCCGCCTTATCGGAAAAAAGGCTGTTTCCCTTTGCGCACAAATGGTCCTTGAGACTTTGTGTGTCTAGTTCATCTGTCGATTGTGGGTGCCTGTAATGTAGTAAAGACATGAATGTCATGAAATTAGAAGTAACGAGGAAATCTATGAAAATGTATACACTTATAAAAAGAGCATGAGACGTAACGGCAAAGTGAACATTAACCTTACTTGGACACCTCTACGGAATCAGTAAGAACAAGCACACGAAACGAATTTTTCTGTATTTCTGGAGAAAGATATATAAGAAAGGAACTGGAAAGAAACAACTTCAAAGAATTGGAAAAACAGAAAGAAACCTCTTTAAGAATAAAATACTTAATTCAGAAGGCTTTCAAGCAAGAAGAAATAAAAAAACCGGAAACAACATACATCGAAAAAGGAAAAGACAACGTGAGGAGAAGGTAAAAGAGTATTAGAAAAGCAGACTGGTGTGCAAAACTTAAGAACGAAAGTGACATCCGAATGATGCGTCACTACCAAGTAACATAACTCGATGGAAGTTGAACAATACATAGAAATAACTGTTGCAGTATGGTACATAAGGTAACTGAAGGAAATACGCAATGAGACGAACAGAAATCAATGGCACTTTTATTTAAAGTGTGTCACCCAGTCTTCGTCTGTCATTTTTTCTTTGTTGTGTGAGTGTGATACAAGCTGAAATGTTATAATATTTTCTTTCCATGTCAAAATATGGTTAACAATATTTTCCTCTTGCTCTTAGTTGAAAACACATCTGAAGTTCGCAAGAATCTTCTTGTATTCAGAAGCACCACACTTTTTTTTCCAAGGACTTCGTCTTTTAAGTGCGTTTCTTGAGACATCAGTAGTTTCACTGCTATAGCAAACGGCATATTTTCTTTCTTTACAGCGGCCAGTTACTGTTGTATAACTTATAATTTTGTTACATAATTTTATGACATCTCAACATGCACTTGTAACAAGAGAACATAGCTTTTCACCATGTTGTTAATGCACTAATGGCTTAGTATTTTTATCTTATGCAATAGTCTTGTATATTATCTATTACATTGTCTCGAAACAACGTAAATACGCTACAAAATATATATTTAGGCAAAATGGCCACTTTGCCTTGTCAGGCGACTGGATGCCATTACGCTAAATGTTGTCTGCATATGAAATTACATATCCTAGACAATTCAAAGACACGTGGTTGAGAAAGTTTAAAAAAAGTTTTACCAGAATTAGAGAAATTAATAGTCACAATATATATATTTTAAAACATGGAGACGACTTCGTCACTTCCCTTACATCAGACTTAGGGAAAACAAAATGTTTCACTGCAGTGGAGTGCTCTCAACTGTCGCCACGAAACTCAGTGACAAAACAAAGGAAGCCTCGTTACATAGTTTTAAATGTTCGCCACCTAGGTTGCAAAAATTTCCAAGAAAATAAAACGAAGTGGCCACTTCATCCATTTCAACCACTACAGCCGTTTTTATTCCATGAAGTCTGTTATCTTTGATTTAAAAGGTTGATTTCCCGTTGGACAAGGATACTTGTGAAATTTCCAATAAAATTTTTGCTTTTAAGGTTGTTTATTCCATTAGACTACCACTTGATTCTTCCTTCATGTGAGTAAAAAATTTCAGTTCCTCAAGAATGTTTAGATGATTGCCTTTGCCAGTCATGTGTAGAACTGATACTGATTGTGCTATGTTTAGCGTTTAGTAATTTTGTTCTCTCAAATGTGTAATGACTGTTAATGGATTGTTTTCACTGATGCACATGCATCCTTGAAATCTCGTTTTAAAATTTGGCCCTGTTTAACCAATGTATATTTTTCACAGTCGTTACATTTTAATTTGTGAACTCCAGATATGGAAAATTTTGTTGGTTCTTGTAGTGAATGGTATGTTCGTATTGTTACTGTTTTCTCTGATTTAAAGCTATTTTTTAGATTTGTTTTTTTGTAGGGAATAATGAATTTTGTCTCAAATTTTTCCCACTATGGTAAAGCAATGTACTTGGCTTTTTTTATTTCACCTTGTTTAAACATAATTTCGACTTTTACGTTACTTTTATTTATTTAGTTTTTTTTTAAAAGAATTTTGTGAATAATTGTAGGTTTATATCCTTTGTTGTGAACTATACCTTTAAGTGTGGTGATCACTGATTTAATACTGTCTCTGGTTTGTAGGTGTTTGTGTATTCTGTTAATGCAAGATCGAATATAGGCTTCATTGTAGCCTCTATGGCGTTAAACATTCGGCTATGGAGGTGTTCAATTAGTATTGTATAATCTAAAATAAAAGCAGTATCATTAATTTCATGGAGGCAATATAGTACCAACTGAACATATCAAGCAAACAGAAAAGATAAATGTTAGATGTAAATCTACATACATTGCTGTTATTGTAGTATTCATTTCGAAGAGTGGGTAAAAGGTTGCTGTTTCTCAGCACTTTCATTCCCTCACAATATATTTTACGATACTTATTTTGCTATAATCTGTGAGACCCCGCTGTCTCCAGTTTCTGTATACCGATACAAGCCTTCTCAAAGCCTCTTTGTTCAGTCAATGTGTCAGTGTTAAGTGTTTGGGCGGGCGGTTTGCTCTCAACCCATGGCAGTTCTTCTCTGATTGCATGTTATGTAGCTTTCTTGTTCACAGATAGTTAGCCATTACAACTATCAGTCAAATCTGGTTTCAGTTCTGGATTGGGAAGCTGCATTCGAGGCTGTGCGATGTTGAGAAGGAAGTCGACGTTATCTGCTCAAGATTTAAATTTGATTAAACTTATCTGCAAATTCACATCTAAGAAGCTAAGAAGTGAATTGTGTCAGACGCTCGGGGTTCAGCAGCAATTAGTGTAATCTACCTGCCACACTTTGCGAACTCGGAACACGATTAATTCTACCAACAAGGGTTGTACCTTATGAAATTATCACACCACAGACTAATACTGAAAAATCAGAACGATTTCTCTGCTACGCACAGAAGCAGGGGAATTTCAATTTGTCTATAAAAGAAGTAATAAAAATGTTTACATAAACCGGAAATGAAGCAGTTACCTCCCCATGGTTATTGTGTGATGTTACAGGTAACAGCACGTATATAACCCTAGAACGCCGTACAGGAAGTACACAGTTCAGAGTTATAAAACCACCTGTTGATATTTGTTTTAAATTAAGGGAGGGTCACATCATCAAAGTAGTTGTAGAACTGCTCGAATGAAAATATTCATTAAAATTAACGTGCATATGTTGACTCTGATTCACATATAAATGTAATACCTTTTCTCAACCAATTAAAATAACTGAGCAGGAAGTACAATAATGAATCCCAGTTATTCGGAGAAATTAGTAAAAACTGACTTCAGGATTATTATTTGAAAGCAGAAGGCACGTGAAAACTGTTTGGAAGATTTCACTTCTTGGCCAAATTACACACATCAAAAAAAGTTTTGCATCACCTCGGTTCTGAGAGTTCCGGAATCTACAAAAAATTGGAATAGAGACCAACATAAACATTTCTTCCGCCCTCTTTATTGCTCTTGAAATCCACACATTGAATGTTGTACCAACATACAGCGCGATCTTCAGAGGTGGTGGTCGAGACTGCTCTACACACCGGTACCTCTAATACCCAGTAGCATGTCCTCTTGCTTTGATGCATGCCTGTATTCGTCGTGGCATACTATCTACAAGTTCAGCAAGGCTCTGGTCCAGATTGTCCCACTCCTCATCGCAGATTCGGTGTAGACCACTCAGAGTGGTTGGTGAGTCACGTCGTCCATAAACAGCCCTTTTCAGTCCATCCCAGGCATATTCGATACGGTTCATGTCTGGACAACATGCTGGCCACTCTAGTCGAGCGATATCGCTATCCTGAAGGAAGTCATTCACAAGATGCGCACGATGGGACCGCGAATTCTCGGTCACGAAGACGAATGCCTCGCCAATATGCTGCCGATAAGGTTGCACTATCGGTGGGAGGATGGCATTCAGGTATCGTACAGCCGTTACGGCACCTTCCATGACCACCAGCGGCGTACGTCGGCCCTACATAATACCACTCCAAAACAGGAGGGAACCTCCACCTTGCTGTACTCGCTGGATTGTGTCTAAGGCGTTCAGCCCGACCGGGTTGCCTCCAAACACGTTTCCGACGATTGTCTGGTTGAAGACATATGCGACGCTCATTGGTGAAGAGAACGTGATGCCAATCCTGAGCGGTCCATTCGGCATGTTGTCGGACCCATCTGTACCGCTCTGCATGGTGTCGTGGTTGCAAAGATGGACATCGCCATGGACGTCGGGAGTGAAGTTGCCCATCATGCAGCCTATTGCGCACAGTTTGAGTCGTAACACAACGTTCTGTGGCTGCACGAAAAGCATTATAAACTTGGTGGCGTTGCTGTGAGGGTTCCCCCGAGCCATAATCCGTAGGTAGTGGTCATCCACTGCAGTAGTAGACCTTGGGCGGCCTGAGCGAGGCATGTCATCGACAATTCCTGTCTCTCTGTATCTCCTCCATGTCCGAACAACATCGCTTTGGTTCACTCCGAGACACTTCCCTTGTTGAGAGCTCTTCCACGCACACAGTAACAATGCCGACGCGATCGAACCGCGGTATTGACCGTCTAGGCATGGTTGAACTATAGACAACACGAGGTGTGTACCTCCTTCCTGGTGGAATGACTGGAACTGATCGGCTGTCGGACCCCTCCGTGTAATAGGCGCAGCTCATACATGGTTGTTTACATCTTTGGGCGGGTTTAGTGAGATCTCTGAACAGTAAAACGGACTGTGGCTGTGATACAATATCCACAGTCAACGTCTATCTTCAAGAGTTCTGGGAACCGGGCTGAATCAAAACATTTTTAATGTGTGTACTTACCAAAGCCTGGGCAGCTCACGAATGCAGCAATACTGGCGAAGCGCGGAGCACGATTTTCGTAATACAAACTGAAAGAAACAGCAACAACACAAGTTGCGGGAAGCTCTTGCAGTTTGAGAGCTGCACAGACTACAATTAGCACAAACGTTCTTCGTGATGTTAGTAACGGTAACTAGAACCGCCAGGCTGGACCGGACACCACTCGTAACATCTGTGGGTAAGACGTCTCTCTTCGGCGCCAGATATGACGGCCCAGGTACCTACCTGCTCCCCAACTCCTCTCCAACTCATTTTACTCTGCGTTCACACACGGAGAGAGCCAATCCCTGGGTTTACCAACATGACAAGCGTGAATATCTTTTTCCACGACACTTTGTAGGGAAGGCCTGAGTAAATTTTCCATTTCGTGCCTGTTGGATTGCCATTGACTAACCAGCAGATGGCAGTAGGCGGTCCTTTCTTTTCTTATCAGATGCACATTTATCGTGTGAAAAGTAGCTCATTTTCCACGCTGTGTGCGAAGATATGGCGGTGGCTTCCCCTCTGCTATTCCTCCAACACACGTCTAATCATGTGTCTCAATGTCTTCATGAGCCACCAGAAGAACAGGCCACCATGTACCAGTACTGCTGGCCAGAGAACAGCCCAACATGAACCAGTACCGCCGACCAGAGAACAGCCCAACATGTACCAGTACCACCAGCCAGAGAACAGCCCAACATGTAGCAGTCCCGCCGGCCAGAGAACAGCCCAACATGTACCAGACCCGCCGGCCAGAGAACAGCCCAACATGTACCAGTACCACCGGCCAGAGGACAGCCCAACATGTACCAGTACCGCTGGCCAGAGAACAGCCCAACATGTACCAGTATTGTTGGTCAGAGAACAACCCAACATGTACCAGTACTGCCGACCAGAGAACAGCCCAACATGTACCAGTACCAACGGCCAGAGAACAGCCCAACATGTACCAGTATTGCCGGCCAGAGAACAGCCCAACATGTACCAGTATTGCCGGCCAGAGAACAGCCCAACATGTACCAGTACCACCAGCCAGAGAACAGCCCAACATGTACCAGCGCCGATGGCCAGAGAACAGCCCAACATGTATCAGTACTGCCAGCCAGAGAACAGCCCAACATGTACCAATACCGCCAGCCAGAGAACAGCCCAACATGTAGCAGTACTGCCGGCCAGAGAACAGCCCAACATGTACCCATACCGCCGGCCAGAGAACAGCCCAACATGTACCAGTACCGCCGGCCAGAGAACAGCCCAACATGTACCAGTACTGCCGGCCAGAGAATAGCCCAACATGTACCAGTACCGCTGGCCAGAGAATAGTCCAACATGTACCAGTACTGTTGGTCAGAGAACAGCCCAATATGTACCAGTAGTGCCGACCGCCAGACAGAGAACTGCCCAAGGTGTACCAGTACCACCGGCCAGAGAACAGCCCAACATGTACTAGTACTGCCAGCCAGAGCACAGTTCAACATGTACCAGTACTGCCGGCCAGAGAACAGCCCAACATGTACCAGTACTGCCGACCAGAGAACAGCCCAACATGTACCAGTACCACCGGCCAGAGAACAGCCCAACATGTACCAGTATCGCCGGCCAGAGAACAGCCCAACATGTACCAGTATCGCCGGCCAGGGAACAGCCCAACATGTACCAGTGCCGCCAGTCAGAGAACAGCCCAACATGTACCAGCGCCGATGGCCAGAGAACAGACCAAAATGTATCAGTACTGCCAGCCAGAGAACAGCCCAACATGTACCAGTACTGCCGGCCAGAGAATAGCCCAACATGTACCAGTACCGCAGGCCTGAGAACAGCCCAACATGTACCAATACCGCCAGCCAGAAAACAGCCCAACATGTACCAGTACTGCCGGCCAGAGAACAGCCCAACATGTACCCATACTGCCGGCCAGAGAACAGCCCAACATGTACCAGTACCACCGGCCAGAGAACAGCCCAACATGTACCAGTACTGCTGGCCAGAGAATAGCCCAACATGTACCATTACCGCAGGCCAGAGAACAGCCCAACATGTACCAGTACCACCGGCCAGAGAGCAGTTCAAAATGTACCAGTACCGCCAGCCAGAGAACAGCCCAACATGTACCAGTACCACCGGCCAGAGAACAACCCAACATGTACCAGTACCGCCAGCCAGAGCACAGCTCAACATGTACCAGTACTGCCGGCTAGAGAACAGCCCTTTGGATCGGCTGTCTCACGTCGCTTAGTCTGCCCATGAGAAATATTCTGGGAATGTCTTGAGACGCCGCTATTCAAGTACAGGAAGCCTCACGGATTGGGTAGTGACGAGTCTCTCCTCTCACAAGTGTGGAATTTTAGCGAACAGAAGATTTCCCTTACATCTGCCCTGTCCTCCTCCCAGAAATTTTCGGTCAGTACGATACATAAACGAATTACTAGACGTCGCATAGTGACTTGTGACTAATCACTGTCTTACAATACACTGAAGAAAATTCCATCCTTAAGGAAGCTTACAGTGATGGTGTTGGGCTAGCTTTGGAACGCATGGCAGGAATTCGATAACCCTTTGCTAGGCTTCTGGAGGTATGTGCTCCAGACGAGCGGTCTAGGGCGCTGCAGTCATGGACTGTACGGCTGATCCCGGCGGAGGTACAAGTCCTCCCTTGGGCATGGGTGTGTGGGTGTGTGTGTGTGTGTGTGTGTGTGTGTGTGTGTGTGTTTGTCCTTAGGATAATTTAGCAGTTAAGTCCCATAAGATTTCACACACATTTGAACATTTTGTATGCGCACCAGAAGTCTATGCACAAGTCGCGGATTTCCCGTAAATTGTGGGATAGTGGTTTGTGAGCGTGGAGATGGCGCTCGATTGCATGCTAGAAGTACATCAATAGGTTCACATCAGGTGAATTTGATAACCAAGACATCAACGAATGTTGACTATCATGCACCTGAAAACTTCATAGCACCATCAGACTTGCGCCACAAGCAGTTATCATGCTGGAAGATGTCATCGCCGTCGGAGAAGACGTCAACTTGAAGGGATGCACTTGGTCTGCCGTCTAATCTATGAACTCTGGCGTACAGTAATGTTCACAAAGTGCATAGCTGTCTAGATGGCTTCGATTATTACCACTGGTCTCATGGGGGTCCATGTGAATTCCCTCACAGAATAATCCCTACCGTCTTGCGTCCATCGCACAGTTCAGATATCATAGCACTACAGCCCACATGGTGTAGCTAAATACGTGATTCATCCTACTAGGTGAAACGTTTCCATTGATTCACGGTACAATGTCGTGCCCACAGCAATCATAATTGACAATATAGTTGAGTCAACATAGAAAGACCTAGGGGTCGTCTGTTGTGGAGCCTCAACTGCCACAATTTACGCTGAACGGTATGCTCCAAAACACACCGCATTCTGCCAATACTCGCCGCCTATTCTGCTTTACTGAGCGGGTTGGCTTTTGACCTCCACGTTCTGTAACCGCTCGTCAACCAGTTTCCATAAGCGTTCATTATAGCAGTATGCGAGATGCTCCTTCCCAAGAGTCTGTAACTGGGTAACATATGAAATGTCACCAAGAAGTATCAAGAACAGAAAACTGGAAGTTGGGTTGAGACCTGGAGTTATCATGAGTTGTTTACCACTGACACCGTGCTGCAAACAAGAAAGAGTTGTATGGTGTAGGGCCGGAGCCAGCTGACACATATAGGGGCATTCTGTGGCGTTCAGCGAAAATTATCACTTCTGTTTGTGGTGGTCCGATCACCACCTACGTGTCCGTAGACGACCTGGTGAAAGGTCACAGAAGGCAGTGGTTCTCGAGATCCTCTCCAACCTATGGAATCACGGTGTGGTGAGGTACTGAATATGTCACCATAACTGAATTAATAATTATTGAAGGAAAAGTGTATGCTCTACCACGGGAGGGTGTTCTCTTGATTTCTGATTTCTTACGAAAACGCATATCCTTTCATACCAGTCTCCACCAACTCTGTTGATGAACTCATGCAGCCTGTGTTTCAAGCATTCCTCAAGACGATGTTCTGAGATAGTTTGCTTCCTTGCCATAATTCATACAAACATATGCACAAACCGCAAAGCAGAACATATCGAAAATGCGTTAGAAGTTCTACACAGGATACCAAAAGGACTTATTATGAATTTCTTGGGACAATTAGAAATATGCACACACACACAAAAATTATCCAAATTGTATCATTAATGAAGAAACCGATTTTAACCATGAAAATCACCTAGAAAATTTTATAGACAGTTTGGAAAATGAGAACGGGTAAAAAACAGTCAACAAAAAACAAAAATAACCACAGGTACAAAACTATAATATCACTGAAACGTAGCTAATATCACTGACTAGCACAGATTACTCTGTTAATATAAAGCATTAGCGAGAATATACTTCAATCCAGCTATCAAAAGTATTTCACGAAAATATTGTCTGCAAATAAAGCTTACGCGATTGTAACAACCTCGCAACAAATAGACAGTCGACGTTTCTCTCGCTGATGCAGTATGAGCATCCATTTCAACTAGATGTGAGTACATATGCAAACTCAGATGGCCTGCGTACAGCTTGTATAAACGTTAGTACACTCACCAAGTGTAGCATCTAAAGGTTTACTTGAAAATGGAGCTATAGCCGAAACAAGCTTGTGGTAAAGAAGAAACATTAGTTGTTAAACTACTGCAGCTTACGGGAATTATTCATTATAAAATATCTACGAATATTTTTAAGAATTCCGATCCGATACTGCACTGCTGTCAAATTACTTTTAATGCCTGTGAGCAGCGTTCGACATCCGTAAATGATACTGGTTCAAAAGATAACTGACCTAATTAACCCCACTAAACCCACGGGACTACATGAATGACACAATGGATCAGATCGCTACCTGGCAGGTTTTACTCCGTTTTACAACATTCACCAAGTGTCGCAAGGAAGAGAATCTAAAGCTATTGATCCAGATTCCATTCTAGGAGTTCTCTTACCTCCTTCTGCGTGCGCTTGAGTGCCGGCGATTGCGTGCTGTTATTCGTAATGGATATCCAACGGGCAAACTGATGGTGTGAAGGCAGTATCGTACCGTCTGGGTCGACGTGGGCCTCCCATTTGTGTCCAAAATGGCAGAGAGCAGTTCTCTCACATCCTGCTCGGTAGGTCTCCGATTCTAATTTACAGACGATAGTCGTCAGCTGGTTGGCCATGAGTCACGACAGTGTTTTGCTGTGGCTTACGGCACCTCGGCGGAAAAAATTCTCATTTTGACAGCTTTTCTGTCGTAGTGGCAATGTGCTCACTGCCTAAGCCATTCGAGGTCGGTTGACCGGCTGAACAGTGTAGGCAAGACGCACTGTCAGAAAGGATGGGAGGAAGATTAGAGTTTAACGTCTCGTCGACAGGGCGGTCATTAGAGACGGAGCACAAAATCCGTTACGAATGAATGGGGAAGGAAATCGGTCGTGCCCTTTCCAGAGGAACCATCCCCGCATTTGCTTGGAGTGATTTAGGGAAATCACGGACAGCCTACATCATATGACCGGACGCGGATTTGAGCCTTTGTCCTCCCGAATTCGAGTCCAGTGAGCTAACTTCTGCGCGACCTCGTTCGGAAAGACGCAGTGTTCCGTTCATGACTGAAGACACAGCGTGGTGTATTGAAATGCAGCGAGGACACTGTAGGCAGTGCTGCATGTAGTTACCAAGCATCATGACGCATCCTTCAGGCCTTTTTCGCAGTGAATCACACACACTTTCAAATGTAACTGGCTCCATGCGGATTGCATTCATTTGCTCATACACTTCTAAAATGTCTGCGCGTTGTCGATTGGTTGGTCATACGCCAACGCCTCTAAATATCCATGTAGCCGGAAATCCAACAGATTCAAGTCTGGTGAACGGGGAAGCCATGCTAGTTAAAAGTTGTGATGCGATACTGACGCATACACCACAGTCGCTTTCTTTTTGAAGGGGTTACGTTCTGCAGTAGCACTAATAATTCGTCGAACAGAAATAGGTGATACGCAGCTTCTGCTAATCTGTTTGGTAAAGTATTTGTCGCCGACAATTTCTGTTTAAACTATATTACAAAGCGATTCTGATGTCCATCTCCGTAATGACTCGAGGATTTGCCTTTGCCCACATTTGATTATTGTGGTAATTTGCTATGCCATGAGCTGTGAATCTTGCGTCGTCTGCAAACAAAATACAGGCTGGCAACCACTGATTTTCAATGGCCCGTATCTCAACATGACATTATAGGAACTATTCTTGTAGTTTTGGCCCATATTACTTCCAGCACGAATAGTTGACACTTTTTTTTAAACACACCGTATGTGTTTCGTGACTACACCACTATAAAAAGTGAAGGCAGTCGGTGTCTCGACCGTGCATCCTAATGCGGGAAAGAATCAGCTGAACTCTTAGTAAAATCCTTAACCTCAAGCATTGTTTATAAGAACTTGTCAGCACTGTGACGTGAAAGAACTTTCAGTGGTGATGAATCTCTGGAAGTATAAATTCGGCCGTGGATCTACCCCATTTCATATTCTAAGTCCTCTGCGAATTCTTACAACTGACACTGGTGTTTTCTTCATTCCCTCCCGAGTTGTGCTTACGTTTCCTGCTCTAAGCCGTGCTCCAGCACTGGGATGCTTCTTTGTGTATGTTTATTTTGTTTTGTTTTGCTTAAGAGCGCAAAAAACAGCTGGGGTCATACGGGCCCAAGTCAAAACTAGAGAACACGAACACAGAGTGGAGTTAAAACGACGATGCGTCAATGACGATGGCTAAAAAGGCAGTGCCCAATAAGCAGCCGAGTTAAAATAATCTCCTCCCGGCGGGAGGCCCGAGAGGAGGTTGCCCAAGCCGCTGGGAGAGGCTTAATAAGCCGAACCTTATTCCCGCGACGGGAGGACCATTGGCGATGCCAAAAGGACACCCACCTCCTGACGGATGGCAACGCAGATATCATCGGAAGGAATATATTGTGTATGTGGTCCCATTGCCTTCAGACTTTGTCTGCCTACATTTGGCTACCTACTTACACTATCTGCTCAAAATTATCCGGACACCAGTCGACTAGTAGGTGCTACGAGAAGTGGTGACTCCGTCACAATGAAAGGAGGTGGATAGTACTGTGTTGTCAGTAGAGAAGTAGTAACGGGAGAATGGGTTGGTTAGGAGAGCTCAGGAACTTCGAACTGGGCTAATCATTGGATGCCACCTGAATGTAAAATCCAACAGGGACATTTCAATCCTTCTAAGACTGCCCGAGTTATCGTTTGGTAATGTGGCTTAAGTGGAAATGCGAAGGAACGACCGCAGCTAACCCAAGACCAGGTAGCCCTGTGAGCATTGGGCGTATAAACTACCGTATTTACTCGAGTCTAAGCCGCACTCGAATCTAAGCCGCACCTGAAAAATGAGACTCGAAATCAAGGAAAAAAAAAATCCCGAATCTAAGCCGCACCTGAAATTTGAGACTCGAAATTCAAGGAGAGAGAAAAGCTTTAGGCAGCATCTTCAAATCGAAACAAAGTTGGTCCACTGTAATATGAGACAATTTAGGTCGAATGAATGACGATACAGCTACAGTAGTTTGGTTCGAGTCGTAAGATTAGCAGTTAAGCTTTACCAGGTAGCCATTGCTATGCGTCAGGCGCTCCGTCCGTATTTATACGGGTACCCTTCCTTTTTCACGTGCTTCGTCTGGTTTGAATTGATTGCTTATTTTTCTTTGATCTGATAAGCGCAGTTTTCTTTGTTATAGGTGTTTACGTCACTCTACGCTGAAAATGCATTACTGTACTGTGTCATGCATTGTTTGTCGTACTCTGATACTGCGTATTAACGGCCTGTCGCCGATCGCGGCATGGCTTGCTTTTGAGCGCGCTACCGCCGCTTACAAATAAAAAAAAGAAAAAGAGAGAGAGAGAGAGAGGAATCGTCTCATTAGCGAAACAATGGCAAGAGACTGCTACTTGTTGTTACTCACACTGCTGCTTTCTTTGATAATGATTAACAAGAACCAAATAATAGACTGCGTATGATAGAAGATGTTCTGAACGAGAGTTTAGCGAAAATTTTTCTCCGTTTGAAAATCTTTGCAGGCGCCTCTTTAGTACATTGCATTCTGCACAGAAATTAGAGTCATCTTAGATTTAAAAATCTGGCCAATTGCCTCGCTTCATTTCTGACTGTATCACTGTTTAGCATAAGAATAATACGAATATAAACATGACATGATATGTACATTCTTCCGCGTTTGCTGTTGTCTCACTCTAGTTTTGTGGTTTATTACGCAGACAGGATTTAAATGAGATAGTAGCAAACACGAAACAATACATGGCAAAATGTTTATATTCGTATTATTCTTATGGTGACGAGAATACTGCATGTGATTCACAATTTATAAAAGTTCGTATTAGCTACCATCTCTTCTCACAGATAGGAAAAAATTCAGAACGTAGAGTTGGCCATATTGACAAACATCCTAAACATTCTTGCCAGTCGGGTTTTCGTAGTACATTGAAATGCTGCTACATTCGAAGATGAACAATACGGAATTAGTATTTACTTCGTTGGATAATGTATGAAAACGCAGTGGTCGAAACTCGGCGCGGAGAAAAAAAGCTTGTCTTCCACCTTTTTTTTTTAATTTATTTTGGCGTCAGTATTTATCTTTGTGCCCACAAAGCATGCTTGTGTAGCGCTACGTATATTCGACGGCAGAACTAAGTTGTGGCGGCACCCACCGACATTTTTAAGAACTTCCGCTTGCTTTGCACTCGATTCTAAGCCGCAGGCGGTTTTTTGGATTACAAAAACCGGAAAAATGTGCGGCTTAGATTCGAGTAAATACGGTACTAAAAAATAGACTTCGCAACCCTGATGACAGACAATGGCCGTCGAGCACTATAGAACTGGTTCTAAAAATATCATTAAATCAACGGAAACAATCACTTGTGAGTTCACTGGTGCTAGCACCTAGTACACTGTGTGGCAAATACAAGTGGCCCGAACAACGAGTTCCAGTGTAGAATGAAACACAACTGAGGAAAGGATATACAGTAAATACCTGATTATAGCAGATGTTGAAAGTGATCACCGTTCATCTCTTGGCACTTTTGGGCCCTGGTAAGCAAATTGCTGAAGGCGCATCGGTGCTGGAGTGCTTGAATTGCTGCAGTCTCTTCCGAAATGTTCTGTTGCAGTTCTTGAAGACTATGAGGGTTGTTACGATACACCTTAGACTTGAGGGCTTCCCACATAATGTAATCGCACACTGACAGATGAGCTGGGTGGCCAACTTGGGCCGCGACGGGACTGATCTCTGCTAATAAATCTGTAATTTGGAAATTTGTGGTAAATTCTAAGGGACCAAACTGCTTAGGTCATCGGTCCCTAGGCTTACACGCTACTTAATCTAACCGTGGAAAGGCGCCCTAGACCGCATGGCTGCCCACGCGGCAACAAACATGTCACCGAGCGAGGTGGCGCAATGGTTAGCACAATGGACTCGCATTCGGGAGAACGTCGGTTCAAACCAGCGTCCGGCGATCGAAATTTAGGTTTTCCGTGATTTCCCTAAATCGCTCCAGTAATATGACGGAATGGTTCCCCATCCTTGACACAAGCCGGCCGGAGTGGCCGTACTGTTCTAGGCGCTACAATCTGGAACCTAGCGACCGCTACGGTCGCAGGTTCGAATCCTGCCTCGGGCATGGATATGTGTGATGTCCTTAGGTTAGTTAGGTTTCATTAGTTCTAAGTTCTAGGCGACTGATGACCTCAGAAGTTAAGTCGCATAGTGCTCAGAGCCATTTGAACCATTTGAACCGCGACATAATCCGAGCTTGTGATCCTTCTCTAATGACTTCGACATGGACAGGAAGTTCAATTTAATCTTCCTCCCTTCCTCCTAACAACTCTGTAAGGCGTGAAAATTGTGTAAATCTGCTCCAAGGTTCTGATAGCTGTATGGGCAATTGCTCCATCCGGTTGGAAGTAACTGTAGGTCTTTCCTCCTGCCTTAATGCTGCCGAAAATTCACGTGCAATCGTATTCACTCGTCCAGGCCACTTTTATTTGCTCCACCCTGTATATTGACTGTGAGTAAAGTGTTAAAAAGAATGGGGTACAGTGTTCGAGTAACTTCTCATAAGCCATACATTTATGAACTCAGTGTTATCCGACACTTGGTGTGGTGAAAGGGCTGTCACTACTTGACACTGGGTAATTAGAAACAGTGATATGGAGAGGTGAATCACACTACACACTATGGCAATCTGATGGAAGGGTTTGGTTTCGGTGAATGCTTGAAGGACGTTACCTGCCATCACCTGTAGTGCCAGCAGTGAAGTATTGGCGAGATGACGTTACGGTGTTGGGGTCATCAAATGTCGTGCCAACAGTGAAGTACTGACGAAGTTTTGTTACGGAATGGTCGTGTTTCCGTGGTTAGGGTGAGGTCCCTTATTGCGCTTAAGAAAACGGGAACGCAGAAGGATATTATCACATTTTTCAGCATTGTATACTGCCTACAGTAGAGGAATCGTTCGGAGATTATGAGTGTTTGTCAGCATGACAATGTACCCAGTGATAAAGAGGCGTCTGTGAGGCAATAGATCGTGGAAAATAACATTCCAGAAATGGACTGGCTTGTCTAGAATAGAGACCTGAACCCAATGGAACACATTTGGGATGAGCCAGAACGTCAGTTTCACTCCAGTCCAAAGCGTCTAACACTACTACGTTCTCTGGTTTCAGCTCCCGAGGGAGAACGGGCCGCCGTTCCTCCACAGACGTTTAAACACCTCATTGTAAATGTTCGCAGCAGATTACAAGACGCCATAAAGGCGAGAGGAGGACACATCCCATATTAATGTCCGATAATAGGACTGGATACATTTAATCTGTTAGTGTATAGGAAGATGTCTTTTGCGACCCCAGTTATTCGCATTCTAAACGTCTACAACCTGCGAGTTTTTGAAAATATGAAACAAAAATAATTTCGTTAGTATCATGCTGCATAGTAAACAAATGAATTATGGTTCATCTCAGAGAATAAAAACTGATTTAAAATAACGCTTCGCTTACAGAGAAGGTCAGTTATTTTATAAGGAACAATGATTTTTCGGAATTGCAGTCACAAAAAGAAGACCAGCTTGGCGGCAATATTGACAGAAGTCTTTATTGCAGCTTAACTCGCTACTGTCTACACGAATTTCATGTATACTTAATGCATATGTAAGTATAAAATGAAAAAGACAACTTTAATACATTTGCAGCGAGAGCTGGGTGGGATATTACTTGATTACAAAAACAACGGAAGAACCAGCAGTTATTTGTGGCGAATCTACAGTTCTACATCTACTTCTACGTAGATACTCCGCAAGCCACTACATGGTGTGAGGCGGAGTATACTCATTACTACTTGTACTACTTGTCGTTTCCTTTCCCGTTCCACTCGCAAATAAAGCGAGGGAAAAACGAATGTCTACCTGCCTCTGTATGAGTCCTGATTTCTCGTATCTTATCTTCGTGCTCCTTACGTCCATTGTGTGTTGAAGGCAGGTGAATTGTTCTCCAGTCAGCTTCAAATGTCGGTTCTCTAAAGTTTCTTAGTAGTGTTCCTCGAAAAGAACCTCGTGTTTCCTCCAAGAGTCCCCATTCCAGTTTCCCGGGAATCTCCGTGACACTTTCGTATTGTTGGAAACTACCGGTAGCAAATTTAGCAATCCGAATTGCTTCGATGTCTCCTAACTCGTGCGGATCCCAAGCACTTGAACGGTATTCAAGAATACGTCGCACTAGCGTTCTGAATGCGGTCTCCTTTACATGTGAAGCAGACTTTTATAAACCTAAGACGACCACTCACCTTCCCAACCACAATATTCACTCGCTCGTTCCATTTCATATCGCTTTACAACATTTCGCCCATATACTTAAACGACGTGACTGCGTCAAACAGGACACTAATAGCATCCGAACGTTACGGGTTTATTTTTCATACTCATCCGCATCAACTTACATCTTTCTACATGTAGAGCCAGCTGCCATTCATCACACCAACTAGAAATTGTGTCTAAGTCATCTTGTATCTTCCTACGATCACTCTTCCTCGACACCTTCCCGTACAACACAGCATCATCAGCGAACAATGACAGATTGCTGCCAACCCTGTCCACCACATGATTTATGTATATAGAAAATGATAGCGGACCTATCACATTTACCTGCGGTATGCCTGACGATACTCTTGTCTTAGATGGACACTCGCTATCGAGACAACATACTGGGTCCTATTACTTAAGAAGTCTTCGAGTCACTCACATTATCTAGGAACCTATTCCGTATGCTTGTACCTACTTCAATAATCTGCAGTGGGGTACCCTGTCAAATGTTTTCGGCAATCTAGAAATATGGAATATGCCTGTGGCCCTTCATCCATAGTTCGCAGTATATCATGTGAGAAAACGGCAAGCTGAGTTTCGCACGAGAGATGCTTTTTAAAACTGTGCTGATATGTGGGCGTAATTTTTTCGGCCTATAGGAAATATACTATATTCTAACTTAGAATACGTTCTAGAATTCTGCATCAAACCGATGTTAAGGATATTGGTGTGTAATTTTGCGGGTCCGTTCTTTTCTCCTTCTTACATACAGGAGACATCTGCGCGTTTTTCAAGTCGCCTGGGACTATGCGTTTGGCCAGAAATTCGAGATAAATGCAGGGGCCAGTGCTGTAGGGTGCTCAGAGTACTCTTTGTCAAAGAGAATTAGGATTCCATCCGGACCTGGTGACTTACTTGTTTTCAAATCTTTCAGTTGTTTATCTACTTCGGGGATGCTTATATTATGTCGTCCATGGCCGAGTGACAGTATGTTTGAACGATTCTCATGCGTGAACAATTTCTTAAACGCAGAATTAAAAAAAAGGGTCAAATGGCTCTAAGCACTATGGGACTTAACATCAGAGGCCATCAGTCCCCTAGACTTAGAACTACTTAAACCTAACTAACCTAAGAACATCACACAAATCTATGTCCGGGGCAGGATTCGAACCTGTGACTGTAGCAGCCGCGTGGTTCCGGACTAAAGCGCCTAGAACCGCTCGGCCACCGCGGCGGACGCAGAATTTAAAACTTCGGCTTTTGTTTTGTTATCTTCAGCTGCCTCTCCTGACTGAATGCCTTATAGAACCACTCAGCGATTTTAAGGAAGGAAGGAAGATTGCGTTTAAAGTCCTATCGACATCGAGGTCATTAGAGACGGAGCATAAGCTAGGATTGTGTCAAGCATCCCGTCATTTGCCTGGAGCAATTCAAGGAAATCACGGAAAACCTAAATGTGGATGGTTGGACGTGGGTTTGAACCGTCGTCCTCCCGAATGCGTGGTCAGCGCGTCCAGTGTGCTAACCATTGCGTCACCTCGGTCGGTCTTAGCGATTTTACATGGGACCTGAGTTTTCTAGGAGTCTTGGCCAGATCTTTTACTAAAGCATGACGGTGGTAGTTGTATACTTCGCTCATATAGATCTTTTCAGAGACGAAGCTCTACTGCCCATTACCTGTCATTTGCGCGTTCTCTTTTGAACCGAGAGGGCAGCAGCCTTTTCTCTTTCAGCATTCTACGAATTTGTTTCTATCTAGACATTTATGACAACGTACAGTCGACTGTCCACAGACAGACAAGGATAAGTAGGTAAACAGACAGTGCTGTGGAAACACTTAATTATTTACAAATTTCGTCACTTTCGTTCGCTGTAACTCCATCTCACGCGGTGTCAAAAGGGAAAACACTGTTTTCTTCAGGAAAGAAAGAAGATTAGAGATTAACGTCTGTGTAGTAGGTCATTAGAGATGTAGAAGAGAGCCGGCCGGAGTGACCGAGCGGTTCTAGGCGCTACAGTCTGGAACCGCGCGACCGCTACGGTTGCAGGTGCGAAGCCTACATCGGGCATGGATGTATGTGATGTCCTTAGGTTAGTTAGGTTTAAGCGGTTCTAAGTTCTAGGGGACTTATGACCTCAGAAGTTAAGTCCCATAGTGCTCAGAGCCATTTTAACCATTTTTGTAGAAGAGACTAAGGTAATTTGGGGCAGGAGAGAAATTGGCCGTCTCTCTTTCAAAGGAACTATCCCAAGATTCGTATTTCTTGGAACAGGAAAACCAGAGTCTGTCGGAAAGGAGATTCGATACTCGCTCTGCTAGACTGCGAGTAGTGTACATTAACCACTGCGACACATCTCTGTGTGCACTGACGTGACAAAAGACATGGGATATCTCCCAATATCGTGTCGGACCTCCTCTTTCCAGGCGTAGTGTAGCTACTTGATGTGACATGGGTTCAACAACCATTTTTTTTTACCTGTCTATTATGTCCCACAGGTTTTCGCTGGGACTCATTTCGGGTGATCTGGGTGGCCAAATCATTCGTTCGAATGGTCCAGAATGGTGTTCAAACAGATCGCTAACCATGTTGGCTAAGTGACATGGCGGATCGTTGTTTGGGAAAATATCTATGAGTGGCTGCAAATGGTCTCCAAGAAGCCGAAGATAACCATTTGCAGTCAATGATCGGTTCATTTGGACCAGAGGACACAGTACATTAAATGTACACATAGCCCACGCCATTATGGAGCCAACACCAGCTTGCACCATCCATTGTCGACAACTTGGTTCCACGGCTACGTGGGATCTGCGCCACGCTCAAGCCCTACCATCAGCACTTAGCAACTGAAATCGGGACTTACCTGACCAGGCAACGGTTTTCCAGTCTTCTAGGGTCCAACAGATATGGTTAGGAACCCAGGAGAGGCGTTACAGCCGATTTTATGCTGTTAGCAAAGGCACTCTGCTGCCGCAGCCCAAACGGTCGAATTCCGCCGCACAGTCCTATCGGACACGTTCGTCATACACCCTCATTGATTCCTGCAGTTATTTCGCACAGTGTTGCTTGTCTGTTAGCACTGACAACTCTACGCAAACGGCGCTGGTCTCGGTTGTTAGGTGAAGGCGTCGGCCACTGCATTGTCCGCGGTGAGAAGTAATGCCTGAAATTCGGTATTCTCGGCAGCCTCTTGACGCTGTGCATTTCGGAATATTGAAATCTCTAACGATTTGCGAAATGGAATGTCCCATTCGTCTTGCTCCGATTACCGTCCCGCGTTCAGTTTCTGTTAATACCCGTCGTGCGGCCGTAGTCTCGTGGGGCACCTTTTCACATGAATCACCTGAGTATAAATGACAGCTTGTGACGTATAATTATATGTATATAAATTTTCGGTGCCTACAGTGTCACGTCTTACAGTGTCACACAAATTTTTATTTTTAAAAGGGGACCACTTAAGACTATTTCCATGGGTTCGCCCCTCAAATTTCTCCCTCATATCACCAAATTGTCGTCTGATGTAGTACAAACTGAAAAAATAAATTCCTTCTAAAGCACAGTTCCGTATATAATTTATATTCAAAACCTTACACCTGTGTCACAGAACAAATCCTAGATCGAGAATACTTTACACAATTTTAAGGGAAGAAACGCTTCCGATAATTATTACAGTATTTAAAAAATGGTTCAAATGGCTCTGAGCACTATGGGACTTAACATCTGAGGTCATCAGTCCCCTAGAACTTAGAACTACTTAAATCTAACTAACCTAAGGACATCATACACATCCATGCCCGAGGCAGGATTCGAACCTGCGACCGTAGCAGTCGCGCGGATCCGGACTGAGCGCCTAGAACCGCGAGACCACCGCGGCCGGCGCACAGTATTTAAAGAACATCAAAATATGAACAGACTGAAATGAACTATGTTAATCAATTCAACTGTAAAAAGCTAAGGAGAATATTATGAGCAAAATGAGAAATATGCAAAAGTGAAATGCCAAAATGAGCACTTCTCAATTGGGAGTAAATCAAAACAATCAGAATGGCTGAAAGAGAGCACAATAACACGAGCCATAAACGAATAAGAGCTAAGCAACTAAGCAAATAAGAGAATAGGCAAAAATGAGATGCCAACAAAATCAGAGCTGGCCGAAGTCCGTCGACACTTATACAGGGTGTTACAAAAAGGTACTGCCAAACTTTCAGGAAACATTCCTCACACACACAGAAAGAAAATATGTTATGTGGACATGTGTCTGGAAACGTTTACTTTCCATATTAGAGCTCATTTTATTACTTCTCTTCAAATCACATTAATCATGGAATGGAAACACACAGCAACAGAACGTACCAGCGTGACTTCAAACACTTTGTTACAGGAAATGTTCAAAATGTCCTCCGTTAGCGAGGATACATGCATCCACCCTCCGTCGCATGGAAGCCCTGATGCGCTGATGCAGCCCTGGAGAATGGCGTATTGTACCACAGCCGTCCACAATACGAGCACGAAGAGTCTCTACATTTGGTACCGGGGTTGCGTAGACAAGAGCTTTCAAATGCCCCCATAAATGAAAGTGAAGAGGGTTGAGGTCAGGAGAGCGTGGAGGCCATGGAATTGGTCCGCCTCTACCAATCCATCGGTCACCGAATCTGTTGTTGAGAAGCGTACAAACACTTCGACTGAAATGTGCAGAAGCCCCATCGATCATGAACCACATGTTGTATCGTACTTGTAAAAGCACATGTTCTAGCAGCACAGGTAGAGTATCCCGTATGAAATCATGATAACGTGCTCCATTGAGCGTAGGTGGAAGAACATGGGGCCCAATCAAGACATCAACAACAATGCCTGCCCTAACGTTCACAGAAAATCTGTGTTGATGACGTGATTGCACAATTGCGTGCGGATTCTCGTCAGCCCACACAGGTTGACTGTGAAAATTTACAATTTGATCACGTTGGAATGAAGCCTCATCCGTAAAGAGAACATTTGCACTGAAATGAGGATTGACACATTGTTGGATGAAACATTCGCAGAAGTGTACCCGTGGAGGCCAATCAGCTGCTGATAGTGCCTGCACACGCAGTACGTGGTACGGAAACAACTGGTTCTCCCGTAGCACTCTCCATACAGTGACTTGGTCAACGTTACCTTGTACAGCAGCAACTTCTCTGACGCTGACATTAGGGTTATCGTCAACTGCACGTAGAATTGCCTCGTCCATTGCAGGTGTCCTCGTCGTTCTAGGTCTTCCCCAGTCGCGAGTCATAGGCTGGAATGTTCCGTGCTCCCTAAGACGCCGATCAATTGCTTCGAACGTCTTCCTGTCGGGACACCTTCGTTCTGGAAATCTGTCTCGATACAAACATACCGCGCCACGGCTGTTGCCCCGAGCTAATCCATACATCAAATGGGCATCTGCCAACTCCGCATTTGAAAACATTGCACTGACTGCAAAACCACATTCGTGATGAACACTAACCTGTTGATGCTACGTACTGATGTGCTTGATGCTAGTACTGTATAGCAATGAGTCGCATGTCAACACAAGCACCGAAGTCAACATTACCTTCCTTCAATTGGGCCAACTGGCGGTGAATCGAGGAAGTACAGTACATAATGACGAAACTAAAATGAGCTCTAACATGGAAATTAAGCGTTTCCGGACACATGTCCACATAACATCTTTTCTTTATTTGTGTGTGAGGAATGTTTCCTGGAAGTTTGGCCATACCTTTTTGTAACACCCTGTATACCGTTGCGCTCGTGGCGGCGTCCAGCGGCCCGTACCCAAGTTGTACGATTGCTGTCGCAGGTCGAACCTTAATCTATGATGTTACAAGCTCCATCAATGCCCTGCCCTTCTATATCTGGTGTACGTGATACTACCACCATGTGTGTACGTGTACGTTGCTATCCCATGACTTTTCTCACCTCAGCTGGAGTAGACGCTTCAGACGTACCACGTACTTCACGCGTACTGACGTCACGTCACTGTCCCGAACGTCCCTATTACGTCAGTTCTTTCGGAACAGTTTTGTTCTCACTGGGCCCGCCCTTCCGCTCCTGTTCGCGCTCGCTTTTTTCCGCCTCAGCCGAAGGACAAAAACCACCGCGGCACGCCGAATAATGCCGGAGGGTGGCAAAAAACGAGGGGGCTGGTGGGCGATCGTGGACCGGAGAAGAAGTACACGAGGGGAATAAGAAGCAGCACGAAAAAGCGGAGTGGCAATAATGAACTGCACCGTCGCCGGGCCTCATTGTTTATTTGTATGCCGTATCTTTTTAACAAGGTTCGGCAGTATCCTTACGGTAGCATAATGGTCTCATGGTACCAATTGGTCGAGCCCCTTAAAACCGAACGGGTTCGAGAGATAGCGGAATTTACGAGGCCCGGCTACCGTTCGCCGACCAGTTCCCGCCCGGCCGCCGTCTTCTTTTTATTCCTCTTCGCCACTCTCTCCCTCTCTCCCTCTCTCTCTCTCTCTCTCTCTCTCTCTCTCTTCCTCTCTCTCTCTCTCCTCCTTCCTCTCTGGCCGGGTTGTTTTCCGGCCGCCCTGCCAACCGTCTCCAATCTTATCACCGCTGACAGCCCGTCCGACGTGTATACAAATTTCGAGTGATAATATGGCTTGTTGGAGGAGCGTCCCTCTAATAGGGAGATATGAAACAAAATAAAAGGCCCGAAATTAACGAGCCGTCCTCGACCCTGCCGGTTTGAAAAATGAAAGCCGTTCACTGCCGAGGGCTGGGACACCGCTGCGACCTCTTCGTTTATACGACAGCCGTTGCGATAGAAACGCAGCGGCCGCAAAGTTCGCTAGCGTCCTTTCTACCCGGCGTGCGGAGACAATGCGGGCGTAAGGCTTCTCATGTAATATGGTTACCTCAACTACCAACTTCTTATCGAAACTGGTCGACGATCAATGTATCATCCATACCAACCAGTTCGCTTAATTGTCACTTGTTGCAGCCACTGAAGAATCTGCCTTCCCTCGACAAAAACCTACACTTATCACGAATCAGTAGAAGATATTACCACGCGAGGTATAACAGAGCGAGGCATAACAAATTGTTTTTCGCCCATACTCATATAGGCCTACACTCAGGAAGATTGAAAATAGTGCATCGAGATGGGAGCAGCGGATCGAAATGAAACGTAATAGACATAATCCTGCAATGGCAATGGCAAGGAAAGCGTTTCTGAAGAAGAGAAATTTGTTAACATCGGGTGTAGATTTAAGTGTCAGGAAGCCGTTTCTGAAACTATTTGTGTGGAGTGTAGCCATGTATGGAAGTGAAACGTGGACGATAAATAGTTTGGACAAGAAGAGAATAGAAGTTTTAGAAATGTGGTACTACAGAAGAATGTTGAAGATTAGATGGGTAGATCACATAACTAATGAGGAGGTATTGAACAGAATTGGACATAAGAGGAGTTTGTGGCACAACTTGACAAGAAGAAGGGACCGGTTGGCAGGACATGTTCTGAGGCATCAAGAGATCACCAATTTAGTATTGGAGGGCAGCGTGGAGGGTAAAACTCGTAGAGGGAGACCAAGCGATGATTACACTAAGCAGATTCAGAAGGATGTAGGTTGCAGTAAGTACTGGGAGATGAAGAAGCTTGCACAGGACAGAGCAGCATGGAGAGCTGCATCAAACCTGTCCCAGGACTGAAGACCGCAACAACAACAACAACAACAATGCTGCAGATGAGAAATTCACCTGATCCCAAAACCAAGGAACGTAAAAAGATACATTACGTATAAGTAGACAACATCAGTAACGCATTGGTCTACCTTTTGTTGCAATAGCTGTCAACACACGGTCCGACAGGTAATTGATTAGAAGTTTGGTGTTGTTTTGAGGTTGACTGGCCCACAAAGCTCGAACAGCCACTTCCAAATAATGTACACATTGACACGGTGGCATCTGAAGATTAAGATGGTCCCAAACATGCTCTGTAGGGAATAAGTCCTGCGGGCAGGCTGGCTATGGAAGCATCGGAACATGTCGTAGCAAGTCTTGAGTAACTCGAGGTGTATTCAGACGAGCATTATCTTGTTGGAAAAGTGCCCCTGGTAGACCATGTGGAGAATGTCTCACATGAATATGAAGAATGTCATCAGCATAACGCCGGCCCATTAAGGTTTCACGTACCACAATTATAGGACATCAGCTATCGTAGGCTATTCCGCCCCCATTATCCCCCCCGCCCTCCCTGACCGTAAACCGGCTGTGCTGACGGAGTGGCGCATTATCGCATGGGCGGAACTCTACAGTTCACAGGCTTCAACCACACTTATGTCTGATTATCACGTGTTCACAAAACGAATCGAGAATCATAACTAAACACCAGTATGTGGCAGTCGATGTCGTTCTGGCTTGGCATCACTGAAGAGGAGTCACTGATGTCTCGGTGTTAACGGCAGCCGGCCTTTGTGACCGAGCGGTTCTAGGTGCTACAGTCTGGAACCGCGCGACCGCTACGGTCACAGGTTCGAATCTTGCCTCGGGCATGGATGTGTGTGGTGTCCTTAGGTTAGTTAGGTTTAAGTAGTTCTAAGTTATAGGGGACTGATGATCTCAGAAGTTAAGTCCCATAGTGCTCAGAGCCATTTGAACCATTTTGAACCAATTCCTCCTATGTTTCCCAATTCTTCGAGACTTCTCCTATTGCGCTCTGAATGTATCCACTGAACAAGACAGCATACAGTGAGCAGCCCTGTCGTGCACGCTGTCTACTAGTGCTTTCTTCTTGGCGTTCCACACATTATCACAGTCACCTCTTCTCTATACAGTCTCTGCATTACTCTTCTGTCCTTATACTTTATGCAAATCTCTCTCTGTGTTGGTGTTGAAGCCACGTATTACACAGCAGTAGTTGATGTTTTATACGGAACACTACTAATTATCTCCCAATTCATTTCTTTCTCCAAACCCCAAAGGACTCACTACAGTGCCCTTCTACCACTAATGCGTTCCAACCTCCCACAATGTTAAGGTTGTCTTTTCCTTTGACCATGTTTACAACACCTTTTATCTCACTCTACATTCTTTCCATTTCTTCATCATAGATTGATGTCGGTATGTATACTATCTTATTCGGTTTTGTGTCCAATTGTGGAAGTAGTATTCTTCCACCTATTTGTTGGTAAACACCTACTCTATGTTCAAGCTCCTTGTAAAGGACCGCTCAGCCGGCCGGAGTGGCCGAGCGGCTCTAGGCGCTACAGTCTGGAACAGCGCGACCGCCTCGTGCATGTGATATCCTTAGGTTAGTTAGGTTTAAATAGTTCTAAGGTCTAGGGGACTGATGACCACAGCAGTTAAATCCCATTGTGCTGAGAGCCATCTGAACCATTTTAAAGGACCGCTCCTACCCCTTCTTTTCCCGGTCGCTACTCTATGGAACCCGTGTATATAACCCTGTAGTCGCCACTACAAAAGTCTCCCTCACTCCCAGTTCTCATTCTTGTCATTTCCTGCTTGAGGTTTTCTACGTTAGACACACACCTTCATTCCCTCCCTCCTTGCCGGCCGGGGTGGCCGAGCAGTTCTAGGCGCTTCAGTCTGGAACCGCGCGACCGCTACGTTCGCAGTTTCGAATCCTGCCTCGGGCATGGATGTGTGTGATGTCCTTAGGTTAGTTAGGTTTAAGTAGTTCTAAGTTCTAGGGGACTGATGACCACAGATGTTAAGTCCCATAGTGCTCAGAGCCATTTGAACCATTTGATTCGTGTGAGATCGATTTCCCCAAGTGGTCACTCAGTGTATGACCACGTTGGGTCCGCGGTTGGCCATTGCGGGTATTTACTGCTTAGAATTCCACAGACGGCATAAAACTTTCTGCACAGTAGTGAATGTCAGGAATGGTAGTGTTTTCTGCTCCCCGATCTTTATTTTTCTGTTGTATGAATAGAGTCTGAATGATGTGTGTGTTTGTGGGGGGGATCTTGTTTTTGTTCATTCCGTATTAGGTCGGCTTACGAGATCTCACTGATGTAACACACGGTAATTTTATTTGTTGACCAGACATCAGGTACTTGTGGTTAAATTATTTCCTCATTTAATATGATGTTATTCGGTGAATAAAACTTGTTTCACGAATGAAACCTTGTGCCTCCTTTACATTATTTATCACGCGCTCATTTAGTGCCTTGCTTTTTATATTTAAAAAAAAATTAATATTTGACTCCCTGATTAATTAAAAAGTTAATTGAATCTGAGTTTCTCCTTAAGAACACTGAAGTTACTAAATCCTTAGTAAAGAATTATCCTTGATAAATTGGGGTAGTGCGTTTTTTCTTAAAAATATTTAGTATTCAAAAGTTTCCATTCAATTTTCTTAAACTTTAGGAAACGCTTGGCTGGTGGCGACCGTGAAATTAATACTAATATTAGGTCTAGATGCTTTCCAGCTCGCGGATAGGACATCTCACAAGTGCTGCAGTCAGAACGGTTTACACAGTGGTGTTTGAGTGGGGGACACGTGTCTTCCGTCACGGATGCACCTTCCTTAGACCAGGAGTTCGCCGGTCGTTGCTGAGGTCAAGAACTAAAATTATATTATATTATGTTATGTTAACCGGGGGCCTAGAAACGACGGAGAGGCTCCGTCCCCGCCGCAGCCGCAGTGGTCCGCAACTTCACGACGACTACCGCAGTCCAAAAATGGTTCAAATGGCTCTGAGCACTATGGGACTTAACATCTGTGGTCATCAGTCCCCTAGAACTTAGAACTACTTAAACCTAACTAACCTAAGGACATCACACACATCCATGCCCAAGGCAGGATTCGAACCTGCGACCGTAGCAGTCGCGCGGCTCCGGACTGAGCGCCTAGAACCGCTAGACCACCGCGGCCGGCTACCGCAGTCCACTTCACCCCTCCGCCGCCCCACACTGAACCCAGGGTTATTGTGCGGTTCGGCCCCCGGTGGACCCCCCAGGGAACGTCTCACACCAGACGAGTGTAATCCCTATGTTTGCGTGGTAGAGTAATGGTAACTTGTTTGCACAGCAATCGCCGACATAGTGTTGCTGAGGCGGAATAAGGGGAACCAGCCCGCATTTGCCGAGGCAGATGGAAAACCGCCTAAAAACCATCCACAGACTGGCCGGCTCACCGGACCTGGACACAAATCTGCCGGGCGGTTTCGTGCCGGCGACCAGGCGCTCCTTCCCGCCCGGAAAGCGGTGGGTTAGACCGCACGGCCAACCGGGCTGGCTAAAATTATATTACTAGTTAAGAATTCGGTTTCTTGTAACGCAAAGTCTTTGTCAAGCACGCAACACACATGGTGAGGCCACGACTGCCCAGACCAGTCCCCTTGACAAAGGAAGAGAGAGTAAGAAAATAAATCCTTCAATTCTCTGATCACTCCCAATAAAATTCCGCGTAAATTTATACCAAACAGAGACCGATCGATCAATTAATTAACTATCTTCTGGTACACCTTCCGGGATGTAAGGTCGTGGTCCATGAAACTCTTCAGCTCCTAACGTTTCGTCCAGAGCTGCGCTGGACGAAACGTTAGGAGCTGAAGAGTTTCATGGACCACGACCTTACATCCCGGAAGGTTTACCAGAAGATATGTCATCCGGTCGTGAAAGCCTTCATACTATGAATTAATTAACTAATTGTCAGTCTAAATTAGTCAGTTAATATTACTAAACGATTTTTCCCAGGTCCGCAGACACTACCGAGGTATTGTCTACAAAGAGGGTCATCGGTTGGATGGGCAGGATAATTTCGGCATTCCCCGTTTATTTAATACAGAAACGCTACATGGCGATCTGCAGCGCCGGTATCTCTGGGTGCGAAATCTAACTTGGTTCCTTGGCCGTTATTTGGAATCGTCGTTAAGGCCACACGATGGCAGGGACGTACAAAGCCTCCACGTTCTGGGAATCTGCACTATTTCGGGCCACCCAACTTGAGGACAAGAGCTCGGGCGCTCCAGTCGCTCAGAAGAGCAGGAACGGTTACACATCCCAACTTCTGTTAGGTTGGCTACAATGACTTTTTGCATACCGCGGAGGTACACTGTAGTTCGTCGAAGGAGTCTTTAAATACTCCGGAGAGCGACTCTCCACCACATTCAGTTGCAGTTACTAAAGGTGTCGACATGCCGAGGTCCGTCGTGCAGCATTTACAACCATTTTGTGGCAAGTGTTGTCTTTCATTACCTTGGGAGCAGCCTTTTGTTCACCATCCACCAATTGCTCTTGATGTGTAAACAATTACGAAGCAAGCTGCAACTACGATAGTTGCGTCTCTGATGTTGTTATATTTGTACCATGCGATACCAGCTCTGTGGTCCAACACCTGTTATCGTCACCGCATTCTTGACCCATCGCTAGCTTCTTTGTTAACCTGATTCATATTAATTCATTTTGCGCTCTCTTTAGAGACTGATCTTTATAGTGAAGGCATTATGGTTCGGGCGGACGTTTGCTCTTTTGACTTGTTCTACAGCAAGTCCATTGCACGTAGAGCGGCTGTTAGGAAATTTGTGACATTTCTGAAAAGATGCATAGCCAGACGATGCTGACTTTCATTGATCCGGAGCTTCCCGGCTCAGTCCTTTACCAGGCGACGGAACACCTGCTCTAAGAAACGAAGTCCGACGCCTGGCACAGAAGATTTATTTTTATTTTTTATTATTTATTTATTGCCAAATTATAGTCCTGTTATCTGATGTTTTAAAACAGGTCGTACAACTTACAATTTTTGTTCTTCATCTTTTTACAGTTTTCATTTCTTTTGTTTTATCTACAAAATTTACAAAGAGTAATACTTTTCACAATAACAATAATTTAAGGTTGAAATATAGATAAAATTTTGTTGTTTTTTAAGAAGAATATAAAAAGATGATAGGATATAGGAGAGGTTTGTTGGTACCTTCACCGAAGGTGACTGGCGGTGAATACCTCGGAATAGTTTCTTCCTGTGCGGCTGGTCCCGGCGGAGTTTCGAGTCCTCCCTCGGGCATGAGTGTGTGTGTTTGTCCTTAGGGTAATTTAGGTTAAATAGTGTGTAAGGTTAGAGACTGATGACCTTAGCAGTTAAGTCCCATAAGATTTCACACGCATTTGAACATTTGAACAATAGTTTCTTCGAGCCGTTGACTGCCACACACACACACACACACACACACACACACACACACACACACACAAAAGGTTATTAGTAGAGAAATAGTATTGCTTATCCTATTTATTACAATCCTACGCCGGGCGGGATTAGCCGAGCGGTCTGAGGCGCTGCAGTCATGGACTGTGCGGCTGGTCCCGGCGGAGGTTCGAGTCCTCCCTCGGGCATGGGTGTGTGTGCTTGTCCTTAGGATAATTTAGGTTAAGTAGTGTGTAAGCTTAGGGACTGAGGATCTTAGTAGTTAAATCCCATAAGATTTCATACACATTTGAACATTTGAACTAATCCTATGTATTAGCTTTAGATGCCCATCCGTGTACAGCATTTGGTGATATCTTGGCTAGATCGCCAGCACCTTACGCTTATTTACTGTCACACCTCGGCTTCCTCCTCCTGTTCCTCCTCACTGTCACTGTTTTCGCTGTCTCTGTGCTTATCTCGCTGTCCACCCTCTGGAGATTGTTGTTTCGTTGCACATAGGCATGTCAGTAATGTCGTGTCCGCATGTACTCTTCGTATGTCTGTATCTGTGTAGTTTAAGTGTAGTGTATGTCTGTTGTTCGCGTATTGCCCGCAGAAAAAGACAACGTGTCCTGTGGAACCTTCTTCACCGCATGTGCATGTAGGTGTCTGCCTCATATTAACGAGGTTTAAATGCGTGGGATAAGGTCCGTGTGCGGTTAATAAATGTACCATACCGCGGCTGGGATCGATATGTTTCAATCTCAACGACTCCCTTATGTCAGGGAGGAAGTCGTGCAGTCTACGTCCCTTATCACTTACATCACACTCACCTTGCCCTGTATCCAAACGCCAACTTTGAAGGTGACGTATCGTCCCTATCGGCACACCAGTTATTGTGTGTATCTAGTCTCCCCATCTTTAACCAGTACCTTGCAGCTCTGTATTTGATTTTGGCATATATGGGGCATATTCCGAGCACCACACACAGTGTATCCGCTGAGGTGGTGCCGAAGGCTCCTGATAGCTTAAGTAGGACACTCGCTACCCTCGTCTCACCGATGCTTTGTTGGTGACCACGTTCAGCCTATGTGCCCACGTGATAGCTGCGTAGCGGAGTACTGATTCGAAGAGCGCACAGTGGTATGTCCATATGACTGGTAGAGGTAATCTGTACTATCCTGAGTTTAGCCTCACCAGTTTGTGTAGTATTTTTTCTTATGTGTTCGTAGAAATTAAATTTGTTATCTATGTGTACCCCAAGATGGCGCCAAACGTGTGCTCGTTTGATTTTAACCGAAGGATTCCTTTGGAGTGATCCTTTTAGTGATGTGTATGTTGTTTTGTTTTCGACTATTCTGACTTTATTGTTGTGACACCACTATGTAATTGTTTGTAGTATCCCACTGGCTTTCTCTTCTAACTGGGCTCTATTGTTCGCAGTGACTACAACTAATAGGTCATCTGTGTAGGCGACAATTCCGTCTGACCCGTCATCCCCATCCAGGATTCGATTGTTACGTCCCAGAAGATGGGGCCGCAGATCGACCCTTGAGGACAGCCTTTGGTGAGTATTTTTATTACTTTCCGGCTGTCCATCTGTCATTCGACTACTCGGTCTTTACAGTAGTCTAGAAAACTGTTGTGCGGTGACTGCGGTACCTCCAGATGTTTTAACCGTTGAAACAGTGCGGGCCACCAGAGATTATCGAATGCTCCGGCAATATCAATCATTATTGCCGAATTGGTGTTGGCTCATACCCCTGAGAGTTCTGTGTGTTTGCAGGCGCTTACAGAGCAGCTTCTCCTGAATGACTGATAGAGTGTTTACTAGACATATTGGCCTGTAAGTTTTGAATCTGAAGGATCCCTGTCCGCTGATTTCTTAATAATGACTGCTTTGGAGGTTTTCCATACTGTATGTACCCTGCCGAGCCGTAAGGCATCGTTCAGTAACGTTGTTAGGAACGGAGTGATCTGCTGTGCTAGTTTTTTCAGTGTTTCCGAGTGGATACCATTTGGTCCAGGCGCTTTCTTGTTTTTGAGCACTGAGTTTGCTGGCGCAACCTCTTCTTGCACAAAATGACAGGTGACAGTTGCAGTGTCGTATGGTGTGTGTTGCTTTTCTCTTAGTGTTGCATGATACTGTGTTTTTGTATCGATAAGGACGTCAGGGAGCAGTGTATACAGCAGGAACTCCACTGTATTCCTCTATCCCCTCGTCATCGTGCCGCCATCCTGTCTTAGCGTTCCCAGATCTAGTGGAGTTTTTATCTTCTCTGTCAGTATTTTGTATGGTTTTTCCCTTATATATTTTGCTCTGTTTGATTTGTTACAAATAGCTCCCATTGTTGTCTACGCGTGTTGTATAGGGTCTGTCTGTATAAGTCTTATGCATGCCTATATGCTTCAAGTCTTATTTGTCTGTCCCTATCTGCTATCGCCCTTTGATATGATTTTCGGAGCGGTCTTGGTGAGAGTTTTGTGTTCTTTGCTGTCGGTACTGATGTGTTTTGTGCATGTTGTATTACCTGTGTTAACTTGTGTGCTCTATAATCGATACATCCATTGATATTTTCTAACTCGTGTTGTTGGACAATTTCCATTAATTTCTTCCAGTCTGCTTTGCGCAACAATAAGTGTCGGGTGTGTGATTTGGTCCTTGTGCTCTGAGTGTTGTAACCTCCCCACCGTAATTTAAAAGAAAAGAAATAAGACAATATTTAATTATGAATGCTAATGGACATTGCTCTAAGCGTAACCTGCCCACAATGAAATGTACTGACAATGGCAACAAAAATGTGAAATACGCAATCTGACTCAAATATAAATTCTTCACAAAATTTAAAGTCCGTTCAGTGACAAGAAAATTCAATTAAACCGAAATATCGGTCTTTGGCCCTGTGCAAAACAATCAGAATTAAAGTCTTACCTCAGAATAAATGGATGTCACATTTCTGCTCTTGTTGTTGCGCACCGCTTGGAGGAACTGCATTGCAAATAATAATATTCTCTTTTTTTTTATTCTAGTGAAATTTTTCTTCAAAAGAAATGGAATGAAATGGGAAGTGCAACGAAATCTTTAGTTCAATAAAAAAATTAAATTTTTGAAAAAATGCTTTTGAAATAAAAATTATTATTGGGGGACTTGTTGGAGAATAATTACAATAAATAAAATTTTTCATTATCTAATGATTATATTAATTAACAGTATACCTTATTCACTATCTTGACCAGTGTTGCCGACCGCCTACATCACACAACCGCACTGGGCTGCTACTACTGACCGACCGCTCTGCATGACGACTATTAGCGTACTGCACGCGACGACTACTGACAGAGTACTGCTCTCAACTAGACAGAGCTACAGACTCGCAACGACTACTGACTCGCAACGACTACTGACAAACTGAGAACCGCTCGCAACACTCGCGCGGTCAAGCGCATACTCTCTGGTCACAGATGCTACAATGCCTCGCCATCGCTGCTATGTTACATACGTGTTTCAGTGTGAGTTAGTGTGTATGTTATGACATTGTGATCACTACTGGATATGTTGTCGTGTACAGTCCAGTTTGTTGCGTATGCCATTGCTGCATTATTTGCTAGCGAAAGGTCGATATTACTGCTCGTACCATCGAACCCTGCATATTTTGCTATAGGTCCTTCCGTATTCATTAGATGTAACTGTGTTTCTTGTATTAGGTCGGTGATTATGCGTCCTCTGTCATCTGTTCTGTCTGAGTTCCAGAGGGTTGATATGAAATTAATGTCAGCACTTATCACAAATTTTTTGCCTCTGGCATACACTACCAGGTCTCTGATGTAGTCTGTACGGCTGTATTTGATGCCTGTATTGGGCGTACATGGATGCAATAACCCATGTGAAATTCCCATTAGTTATCTCTATAGTAACTAAGTGTTGATTGCGTAATTGTGTTACCTTAATTATGTTATAACTTCTATTTAAAATTACTATTGCAGCCTTACAGTCCTATCTGCCTGTTATTATGGTAGCATGTTTTGGTAGACATATTAGTCTTGTAAGCACAAGATGTCTGCCAGCAAGTCTTGTGCTATTTTAGGGATTTCCGCGTTGTCGTACTGTTTTTTGTATTATGTTGTAAGATATTAATTTTTTGTCTATGTGTTCTGGGTGTTTAACGTGTACAAAACATTTACTGCCTGTCTGTGAGTGGTCGAAATATGTTCGTCCGTGTGCACTTACATGATCTATATATATATTTTGTCCAAGTCGAATGATTCTGACCTGCGTAGGCAGACCTGGGGCATGAGGTCGAGCAGCGGCTCTGCTGATGTAGGAATATTTTCTGTCCTTAGGGTGATTCTGTCTGTCTGCTCAGTTTCTGGAAAACAGAGAGAATCTCCCTTTGGATGGCCAAATCTAAGTAGCATCCGCTGCGTTGTCTGCAGTATCTCTTTTTTTTCTCTGGGCTAGTTAATAGTAAGTTAAATTCTGAATTATCATAATTAGGTGCAGCTGGCTTGCTGTTGGTGCTGGTTTCTGTTGCGGTGTCTGAGGTGGTACTAGACGGATTGTGGCTTGGTGTTGGTCGCTGATTGGGAGACATTTTAAGATCTCTTTGGGATGTCACACAGTCACATTTCGTTTTGTCACACCCTTCTTCCATGCTTTTTGCCCTCACACGTTTTTCACTGATGTTGATGGTGCTTGCTGTGGTGTGGTGTCGGCGATGGTCGTGATTTGTGTGGGGCTGACTGTATGTGTTATCTTGTCTTTGTTAATGTTTGGAGTGCAGGTTGTTTATAGACGCACGTTGACATCGTCGCAAATGTCACATGTCTCTCCCTCAGATTTGTCCTCATCTAATTTGTCTACTTTTATAAGTCTGGGTCCAGTAGCCCTGAGTTTTGTATTGGTTTGTGGCCTGATTGTTTCGGTGTGTATTGATTCAGGGTATACGTATCTGGCTGTTCCTTATTTCTTTTGCCCGGGGTGAAGAGTACCTCGCGAGACAAATTTGACTGATTTGATGTGCTGTCCACATTTACGTGTGTCGTAGGGTTTTCCATGTGATGATGATTCTGATTTCTGTTAATCTTGTGTATGTATGATGTGATGTACTTCGGTTGGGAGAAATTGTTAATGAGTATGTCGGTTTTGTTTGTACATTTTCTTGTGCACAATATATGTAAGCTCGCCTTCCAACTAATCTATCCTCTGCGTTAATGTTATTTGGAAGTTTATCCAGTGGTGTATTGTGTTTGCCATTTGTAGTGGATGGAGTTACCGATTGTCATGTCATCTATATATTCTATCGTATTAATACAGTTATCCTGTAACGTCGGTGAGTGTGTTAAAGGCGGGATGAGTTCATTATCGTCGTAATTCTCCGGCAGAAGATTCAGTTGTCTTCTCCAGGAAATTTCTCTCTTGTAGCCTCTCTGCAATGCTGACGGTGATTCGTATTTATGTGTTTTGGATGATTGGCTTTGGGTGTTCGTGTTTCTTGTGTGTGTACACAAGAAACACGAAGGTCTGCAAGTGAGAGATATGCTAGGGGAGAGTGGCAGTTGGTACACTTAGCTCAGGCTCTCAAGTGGAGAGATGATAGGAACCAAAGCCATAGCTGCAACTGTTCGCCCAACCAACAACACAAACGCTACATTTTATCCTGGGTAGTAAATACTGCTCATACTCTACCTGTACCAAAAGATGCATCTACGTTACAGTAGGAAGCTGGGGTAAGGGCGTTCTTACTGGCGTTTAGCAGTTGTTTTTTTTCTACACAGCAATGCCATATTCTCCCCCAACCTATTAGAGGACGCGGAAATCAAGTAAGAGGTAGAAGTAGATATTGATTTTCATGAAACGACTCAGCCACAAGCTTGCACGAACTGTTTCAATGTAAGTTCAGTTCAGTGTTAAAGTCCAGTTTTTTTTAACAGTATATGCTCAGTTCAGTTTTACTGTCCAACGTTTGTTAACTTTTAATATCGTGAAAATAATTGTATATATAATCTGTGGATGGAGCTTGTGTCTCGAAACACGTGATATGTCACATGAAATATCACCAATTGTAAGTAATTTAGCCAAAATCTGATATTCTACTAATTTCTTAAAAAACGACTGCACCTCAAGTTAAAATGGAAAAATCTAGAAGCTATTTTCCACTCACCATTAGAACGACGATAGGGTCTTTTGAAAAGGTCTTTTGTGGCTGATGTACACTGTTACACTGGAGATGTTATATTTCGACGGAGAAATTTCTTCAAAAGATAAGTTCCAGAAGGAAGGAAGGAAGGAAGATTAGAATTTAACGTCCCACCGAAAACGCGGTACTCAGAGACGGAACAGCTCGTATTAGGGGAAGGGTTAGGAACGATATATTTGCCATGCCCCTTCAAACCAACCATCCCGGCTCTCGTCTTGAGTGACTTGAGGAAATCACGAAAAAACTAAATCTGAATCACTGGACTGGGATTTGAACCTCCGTCCTCTCAGGTAAGAGGCCAGTGTCTCACTACCGCGCCACCTCACTCGGTACGTGTACCGGAAATTCCAGTCTCGCAAGCCACAGTTTCTTTCGCGACTTTTCAGTACGAGTTCCATTTAAATCGGCATCCTTCCAGTAATTGCCGCCCTTCTTGTTCGTCCTTTTAGCGACTTTTTTTTATTTCGCCTAACGATAGCACACTCGTTTAAAAAGCCTGCTACCGTTCTCGGGAAAACGACCGCGCCGTATACGCTGGGAGCTGACTCTGCGCCAAATTGCTGTGGATCGTGACAAACAAAAGATTTGCTAAAAAGGAGCAACGTTATCTGGCGCTCCATTTCTTTCTCACGGATCGAGGTCGTATTAATGGTCTGTGGCTTTATCACGCGCGCCGTGTTCCGCAACCCCGCCGTCTGCTTAAACAGCACGTAGTGCTATACGTTACTTGTAATCGCTCGCGACGATCCGCCTAAAAGGAGCAAAATAAAAGCAAGCGATCTAAAATTAAATTAGCAAAGTAAATACAAGAACATATTAAAGCGGCAATAAAATTGGCAGTTGCGCTAATTAATTGCCACCGGTTCGTTTCCCACTGGCGTAATTGAATAGCGAGGCGAGGAGTGCCGAGAAGATACCTCGAGCAGATGCATAAATTCTGGAGCTCGCCAGCCAGATCATATAAAACTCGGCAAGCGTTCGTTAAACGACGACTTATGTGCCATTAATTAACAAGTGCTGGTAGCCTGGACGGAGGAGAATTTCCTGCGCCCTCCAAAGACGGCGGCAGGTTTCGATCTGCCATACAGCTGCCTTCTTGGATTTACTGATTCTATTTCCACCTGAATAAAATACTCTAGTTTCTCAAACTCTATCTTTTATCCTACACTAATGGCCATTAAAATTGCTACACCGAGAAGAAATGCAGATGATAAACGGGTATTCATTGGACAAATATATTATACTAGAACTGACATGTGATTACATTTTCACGCAGTTTGGGTGCATAGATCCTGAGAAATCAGTACCCAGAACAACCACACTGGCCGTGATAACGGCTTTGATACGCCTGGGCATTGAGTCAAACAGAGCTTGGATGGCGTGTACAGGTACAGCTTCAACACGATACCACTGTCAGATCTGGAGAATGTGCTGCCCAGGGCAGCAGTCGATCATTTTCTGTATCCAGAAAGGCCCGTAAAGGACCAGCAACATGCGGCCGTGCGTTATCCTGCTGAAATGTAGGGTTTTGAAGGGAATAGAATGAAGGGTAGAGCCACGGGTCGTAACACATCTGAAATGTCCACTGTTCAAAGTGCCGTCAATGCGAACAAGAGGTAACCGAGACGTGTAACCAATGGCACCCCATACCATCACGCCGGGTGATACGCCAGTATGGCGATGACGAATACACGCTTCCAATGTGCGTTCACCGCGATGTCACCAAACACGGGTGCGACCTTCATGATACTGTAAACAGAACCTGTATTCATCCGAAAAAATGACGTTTTGCCATTCGTGCACCCAGGTTCGTCGTTGAGGAGGTGGCTTACAAAACACTCGTTCGACCTATACTTGAGTATTGCTCATCAGTGTGGGATCTGTACCAGATCGGTCTGACGGAGGAGATAGAGAAGATCCAAAGAAGAGCGGCGCGTTTCGTCACAGGGTTATTTGGTAACCGTGATAGCGTTACGGAGATGTTTAATAAACTCAAGTGGCAGACTCTGCAAGAGAGGCGCTCTGCATCGCGGTGTAGCTTGCTCGCCAGGTTTCGAGAGGGTGCGTTTCTGGATGAGGTATCGAATATATTGCTTCCCCCTACTTATACCTCCCGAGGAGATCACGAATGTAAAATTAGAGAGATTAGAGCGCACACGGAGGCTTTCAGACAGTCGTTCTTCCCGCGAACCATACGCGACTGGAACAGGAAAGGGAGGTAATGACAGTGGCACGTAAAGTGCCCTCCGCCACGCACCGTTGGGTGGCTTGCGGAGTATCAATGTAGATGTAGACATCGCAGGCGCTACTGTCTGTGATGCAGAGTAAAGGGTAACCACAGCCATGGTCTCCGAGCTGATAGTCCATGCTGCTGCAAACGTCGTCCAACCGTTCGTGCAGATGTTTGTTGTCTTGCAAACGTCCCGATCTGGATCGAGACGTGGCTGCACGATCCGTTACAGCCATGCGGATAAGATGCTTGTCATGTCGACTGCTAGTGATACGAGGCCGTTGGGATGAAGCACGGTGTTCCGTATTACCCCCCTGAACCCACCGAGTCCATATTCTGCTAACAGTCATTGGATCTCGACCAACGAGAGCAGCAATGTTGCGATACGATAAACTGCAATCACTATAGGCTAAAATCCGATCTTTATCAAAGTCGGAAACGTAATGTTACGCATTTCTCCTCCTTGCACGAGGCATCACAACAACGTTTCACCAGGCAAGGCCGGTCAACTGCTGTTTGTGTATGACAAATCGGTTGGAAACTTTCCTCATGTCAACACGTTGTAGGTGCCGCCATCGGCGCCAACCTTGTGTGAATGCTCTGAAAAGCTAATCATTTGCATATCATAGCATCTTCTTCCTGTCGGTTAAATTTCGCGTCTGTAGCACGTCATCTTCGTGGTGTAGCAATTTTAATGGCCAGTAGTCTACGAGGGCAGTTCAATAAGTAATGCAACACATTTTTTTTCTGAAACAGGGGTTGTTTTATTCAGCATTGAAATACACCAGGTTATTCCCCAATCTTTTAGCTACACAACACTATTTTTCAACGTAATCTCCATTCAATGCTACGGCCTTACGCCACCTTGAAATGAGGGCCTGTATGCCTGCACGGTACCATTCCACTGGTCGATGTCGGAGCCAACGTCGTACTGCATCAATAACTTCATCATCCGCGTAGTGCCTCCCACGGATTGCGTCCTTCATTGGGCCAAACATATGTAAATCCGACGGTGCGAGATCGGGGCTGTAGGGTGCATGAGCAAGAACAGTCCACTGAAGTTTTGTGAGCTCCTCTCGGGTGCGAAGACTTGTGTGAGGTCTTGCGTTGTCATGAAGAAGGAGAAGTTCGTTCAGATTTTTGTGCCTACGAACACGCTGAAGTCGTTTCTTCAATTTCTGAAGAGTAGCACAATACACTTCACAGTTGATCGTTTGACCATGGGGAAGGACATCGAACAGAATAACCCCTTCAGCGTCCCATGACTTTACCGGCTGAGGGTATGGCTTTAAACTTTTTCTTGGTAGGAGAGTGGGTGTGGCGCCACTCCATTGATTGCCGTTTTGTTTCAGGTTCGAAGTGATGAACCCATGTTTCATCGCCTGTAACAATCTTTGACAAGAAATTGTCACCCTCAGCCACATGACGAGCAAGCAATTCCGCACAGATGGTTCTCCTTTGCTCTTTATGGTGTTCGGTTTGACAACGAGGGACCCAGCGGGAACAAACCTTTGAATATCCCAAGTGGTGAACATTTGTGACAGCACTACCAACAGAGATGTCAAGTTGAGCACTGAGTTGTTTGATGGTGATCTGTCAATCATCTCGAACGAGTGTGTTCGCACGCTCCGCCATTGCAGGAGTCACAGCTGTGCACGGCCGGCCCGCACGCGGGAGATCAGTCAGTCTTGCTTGACCTTGCGGCGATGATGACACACGCTTTGCCCAACGACTCACCGTGCTTTTGTCCACTGCCAGATCACCGTAGACATTCTGCAAGCGCCTATGAATATCTGAGATGCCCCGGGTTTTCCGCCAAAAGAAACTCGATCACTGCCCGTTGTTTGCAACGCACATCCGTTACAGACGCCATTTTAACAACTACGTACAGCGCTGCCACCTGTCGGAAGTCAATGAAACTATACGAGACGAAGCGGGAATGTTTGAAAATATTCCACAAGAAATTTCCGGTTTTTTCAATCAAAATTGGCCGAGAAAAAAAATGTGTTGCATTACTTATTGAACTGCCCTCGTAGTTTTTCATAATTTTGGACAGGCGTTCCGTCACAGACTTCTGGAAGGAACAACTGACTGCCTGGATTACTTTTGAGTCTTCTTTTGAGTACAGTAGTATTTGGAAGTTCCAAAAAGTAAGCCGGCGGTGTGCACAGAAGGAAAGTGTATTAATTTGGGCAGGTAGTATTTCGTTACTAACACTGGCACCTGTCGAAATTCTGAGTACCTCATCTGAAATAATATTGGATGAAAATCATTAAGCTTTTATTGCCCGTTGTCGTCACAAAAGTACATGAGTACTCTGTCCTCACTGTTTATTTTGCCTTACGCTATTTTGTTTGATAATAGTTATTTCAGACCGTTTGCTCAGGATGCTTTCGATGTGAAGCTTCTCTGCTTTTAGTAAAAGCGTATGAGGCTCTCAAAAAGAAATCGTATGAAATATAATGATATATTTTAAATCATCACCCTCGAAGAATTTTGAGTAACTACATCCCTACCTTCACGTACATAAAGTACGTCAATGGATTACAGATCATACGTATTTTCTCTCCATGCAGCCCGTCGTCTGTGTTACTTCTTATAATTAAGATATTTCACTCAGTCGTATGCTCTATGAGGTTATGTCCATACATTTCTGAAAATGAATAGCATTGTAGTTTGCAGCCATTTATGGAAGACAGCAAATAGGTTAAGCTACGAAAATGGCCTGGATAATGTTTCCCGTGGCATTTTCTGTGACCACCGATGTACGTGGGAGGCTTCTGGAGTCATGTGGTCACGAAACCATTCTCGCATGTTATGCGCATTCCTACATGTTGACTGTGCTTCCCAGATAGGGTGGCATCTTCTCACAAGATGATACACTTTGCTCCACGAACAGTAAAATCTGCAGTAGTTGACAGTAATAAGTGTTCACTATGTAATCCACCGACTGCTATGCGGCGTTCATCCTATGCTAGCAACGTTATCGACAACACAGTTTCGGATATCCTTTCTTAGCGTCTTAGCTGAGACTCTTTTAGTCCGAAAAGAAGTTCTGTGTGGTGTTAACGGTAGTTACCCTGTATCCAAGCAGCAGGTAGTCATAATGAGATTACTGCAGACTTTACAAAATCTGATCAAATGTAACCGTACACGTATTAGTGGACATAAACATGGTGTGTGTCCGCCCTTCGCTATTATGACAGCTTCAACTGGGGACACTTTTAGTGAGGTGTCTGAATGTCTGTGCAGCAATGGCAGCCTGCCATTCCTCAAGAGCCAAAACCAGGAACAGGTAGCGACGTTTGACTATGGAGTCTGGAGCAAATTCCACGTTCTAACTCACTCCAAAGGTATTACATTGGGTTGCCTAGTTCCTGGACAGGCCAGTCCATTTCAGGAACGTTATGTCCAAAATCCATTGCCTCACAGATTCTGGGTGTATTACCATACTGATGCAGTGAACGTCTCCGAACTGTTCCTCTACTATACGCAGTACACAAAGCTGAAAAATGTGTTCATGTTTTTCTGCATTTAACAAGGGGACCATCCTCTAACTGCGAGAAGCACCTCCATACCATAACATCACCTCCTCCGTACTTCACTGTTGGCGCTACACATGATAGCAGGTAACGTTCTCCACTCATTCGCCAGGTTCAATCCATTCCACCGCATCCCTACAACCGCAATTCGCCACTCCAAAACACTCCTCTCCATTCATTCACTGTCCAATGGTGTTGTTCCTTACATCATTTCAAGCGTCGCTCGACACTGACTAGAGAAATATGTGGCCCATGAGGAGCTGTTCGACCATTCTTTTCAACTACATTCTCACAGTCATCGTGCCAGCTGGACCGCTGGCAGCATTTCTAACTCAAGAGTGATTCTTTCTGTTGATTTCATTCGACTTTTTTTTACAACCACCCTCCACGGTCGACGGTCACTGTCCATCAATAAATTTATTTATTTACCCCGATGTGATTAGGACCATCAGGCCGTCTGTTGCATTGGACGAGGGTCTCACCGATACAGAACCTTTTTTTACATCATACTTACCTAAGAAAAAACAATTTTAATATCAGTAGTATTAAAATGATGAATGTCTGTACTGACAGTGTGAGTGAGCTGTGAGAGGCTTCGGTATGTGTTGTCGCGGATCGTGTCTCGGACTACTACACGTAGAAGCTTAAGAACAGGGAGATCAGCCCAAGCATGCAGGTCGAGGGATGAAGGAAGCACACCAGTGGACACTTCATTGTTTCCTGGTCTCCGCTGTACTGCTTTCGCGCGCCAGACACGAGAACACAAATCGCAGGCCTGGTGCAAGGTCGCAGGAACGAAAGAAAGAAGAAGGCCTGAAAGGCAGGGGTGTCTCAAAGGAGGGGTGGGAGTTGGGAGGGGGGGAGTGAAGTCATGGGGACCATAGACTTTTCCTTCCATCTCGAACAGCACTTTAATATAATCTTTTATACAGCATATTTGCATACATCAGATTACAGATTTCTCAGCTAACAGCCAGAGAATGATGTAACACGATAAGAGTCTCAGAAAGTTTAACAAAATTCTAATACTCATTCAACATAGGATACTGTTTTCAGTTGTGTACCTGAGGCTAGCGCTTGTGGATGGGCTTATGGCTTGACAGTCTGGACGGAGCATTCCAGCAATGGAAAGCACCCACTCGCAGACTGACTGTTGTATTCGCCCAGTAATCGTTTCCTCCACTCACCGGGCAAGCCCTGCAGGGAGCCGCCCCGCCAGGAGAACGTCTGTAAAGCCGGCCGCGGTGGCCGAGAGGTTCTAGGCGCTTCAGTCCGGAACCGCGCGACTCCTACGGTCGCAGGTTCGAATCCTGCCTCGGGCATGGATGTGTGTGATGTCCTTAGGTTAGTTTGAAAGGGTACAGTACCGTCCGACATTGAAAATAGGTACAACATTCTTCGTTATTCTTGTCAGTACAACATATTTTTTGTAATAATAACTCAATTTCAATTAATACAGCGAAGCCGGATACCAGTGTGGGAAAGAATGACAATTTATTTAATTGATCACATGTGCACTCCCACAAAATAAATCCCTACATCCAGTTTGGTGAGATCTGTGAAATGAATGAATGTATGGTCGTCTGCTAACCGCAGATAGTGAATGTGAATATATGATCATCTTTGAGACGATCTTTTGGTCACCTTTGGTAGAACCAAAGAGATGAAATTTACCGGAGCTTTGAGCGCCTGAAATGTGGCTGACCAATGGGTAGCATGGTCTTCCCCCACCTCGACAGAGGTGCGAGATGACCTGAAGAATGGCCATGTTTCAGCACTCTGGCGCTGGATCTTGTGTTGGTAAGACCTGTCTTAGGTGTGCTCCGTGAAAACAAAAGAGTGGAGACATGGTATGCATGTGAAATACTTAAGAGTAGTTTGGAATAATAATTTCTCTATTTCAGGAACTTTTGTGGGGAGAATTAAATGTCAGGCAGGTAATATTAGGGGGATCGTAGTAATCTTGGGAAGTGACCAACGGTCACAATGAAACTACGTGTAGCAATAAGTTGAAATACTTCCAAGTGCTTAAGTTAAGCTGAATTACTAGCGTGTGTACTATAAGTTGAAATATTTAAGAAATGGCGTGTGCAGGATTTGAAATTAGAGACGAGTACTTCCAGTGGTGAGTACTGTGTGAGTCTCAATCTGTGTATGAGACAAAGGATAAAGAGAAGTACTCGTCCATGGTATCAGTTGAGGCTCGCGTGTGTGATGAATATGTTCTTAATATTACTTTGCGTGTTATGTTTCCGTGTGACGCTTGATTTAAACTATAATACTCTGAGAGTGAAGCAAGGTGAGTCAGCCGCGTATCCAGCAACGCCACTTGGCTTGCACTGCACAGGAAGACGTGCATATATCCTCCAGAGTTCGTAGTAGGAAAGAAGAGTTACGAAGTGGGGCAGTGTCGTGTGAAACTGGGATGAATTTTAATTGAAGTGGGAAAGCTGAAAGTGATGTGATTATAATGCTGTGACTATTCCTTGTTTTGTATTGTATGTTGCCAGTGTGATGTATTTCATGAAATTTAAGTATGTGTGGTTGGCATGGGAGAGTAACAAGATACTTTCAGAGGCAGTGGGTTATGCATGTTCCTTTTTGTACCACTCGGTTTGGAGGAAAGTTTTGTAATGATGGGTGTGAGAGTCGAAGTGTGAGATATAGCAAAAGATCCACCATCCTATCCAGAAAGTGCACTGTAGCGTTAAATAATTACGAGATCATAAGATAGAGAATCACCAATGTAAAGCCATGCCCACTGGGCGGAATTTCTCATGTGTTATTGTTGTAGGTTATAGAATTTGTGTGTTTAGGTTATAGAATTTATCGGAATAAATAAGATAGTGAAAATAAAAAGATTGGTGGCCTTTTCCTTCGAATAGTATGTTGTCATGATACCCAGAATTTATAATGTGTGCGCCGTTCATATTCAGTGCGATGGCCACGTGTTGATCAAAGCAGTTGAATAAGAAAGAAAATGTGGTATTGCCAGTGCGTAGTGAACAATCAGAGTTGTGTAAATTTTTTATAGTCAGATGTGCGTTATCCGTTTCCGTTGGTTAATATTCAAACAGGAGAATAATTTGTAACTTAATTGTGAGTACTAGAGCTCATGTTACTTGATAAATAAAAAATCAATCCACTCGCTTGGCAGACCACTCATCTTTCAGGCCTGACTGCTTGATGCCACAGTATGAGCAAGGCATGTGGGTGCCTCTCAAGTTAGGTTTAAGTAGTTCTAAGTTCTAGGGGACCGATGACCTCAGATGTTGATCTCATAGTGCTCAGAGCCATTTGAACCATTTGAACGTCTGTAAACGGCTTTCATCAAAACAGAAAAGTTTTCCTTGTGTGGCCTGGGCTGTTCACCACGGAGTCACCCATCACTTGCACAGTCTCTGGAGACGCACAACTCGCTGACAGGCAGAGTGCCTGTCGTAGTAGAGATCGCTGTCGGCAGGACATATTTTGGTACACCAGGTCACATGCCGTCGCAGCGCCACGTGGATATCCATCCGCTCCCGAGTATTTAGGCCACCGGGCTGTGCAAAGTGAGATATGCCCTATGCCTCAAGTACCAGCAGTTCCGTCCGGCCGCTTCAGCAGTTCAGTTCCAGTGTTAGAAGATAGAAATACCAAGTTTCGTCTCAGAGCTCCACGCAGGTAGAAGAGGCCCAGTTCGTCGTGGTTTTCACCAGCAGCACGTCAGCCATCAAACACTGCCAGCAACAGCCCAGTAACGTTCAAGGTCTCCTCGCCACTGCGTTTCAGGACTCTGAGGTTTGTTGTGTAGGCACATCACAGACATTGTCAAAGGAGAGATAGTTGTGTTGTATGTGGTTGTATGGATATTCATCCAACGACATTATAACTGAATTTTAGTTTTGTTAATAAAGTCATTCGTTTAAAGTATCTTCCATTAGTAGTACAAGGATACTACACTGACTGTACTTGCTGTTAACAACATATCATACATGATGACGTGTCCTGACATAGGTGGGAGAGGGAGAAAAGGGGTTACTGGTCAGTCTGCGCTCCCGAGCGGTACAGAGCAGAAGGCAGAAGGACAATTCACAGTGAAGGCATTTGATTGTTCTCTTCTATCTGAGCCAACACTGGTACAGGCATTTACTAGAAATGCAGGCGATGAGACTCGGTAGGGAACTCGTTGTCGAGACTCTTGGACAACCAGGGCTTTGAAGTAGTTTTTTATTCCAGACAGGACTAACTAATACACTGGAGGCTAGTTCTAGGGTTAGAAAAAGCATGAATAACACTGTTACAACAGAAGCCAGTGCAGAGGTCCCAGGAGTGGATGCTAACGACAGTAGCAAACACTAGCAGCATCTTAAGGCAACAACTTAGTTGCAAGACAAAACATACTGAATGTGACACTGTTCACTGAGTCACTCCAAGTGAGAGGAAAGACTTACGCGGAACTTGACCGAGGCTGGAGTCGACGGACGCGGATTCGGCGCCCTTATCATCTGACTGAGAACTCCGCAAACATGCGGAATCTAGGGGTTTTAAAGAGTCGCATGGGGGCACTGTTTCTCCTACTTAAAGCCACCCAGCCAATCCCGCAGGTCTCTTGCAGGCGCCTACCAATCATGGTTTACTTAAGTCCCCTTTACTGCTCATAAGGCAGGGATGTTAGGGCAGTGGCACTAACTAAGTCCGTATTTGGTATCAACATTGTTCAGCTGAAAGCTAAACGTAAATAATCTGCCAAATAAGGCTTGCAACATTGTTGTCATACGTCACTTAGCCCCGCCCCTCGGGCTCCCCGGAGTAGGGACTGCTCGGTCAACAGTTTTTGGCGTTTTCCCTCTCTTTCAAACCCTTGTGAGCCTACTGACGTTGCTGTTCTCAGGGCTGGTATCAAGCTGGATTTATCGCTAATACGTGCCTGTTGGTTACAAAGTTTTACGGAGGCAACGTACCACAGCATCTAGACAACATATGAAATTACGTTTTAATTCCTTGAAGAGTAACAGACGCCCTGGGACAAGGTCTCCCCTTACGGTTTACTTCATGTAACAATATCTCTACTAGTTTCGTCTGCACTCAGCATCGTCTCTGATTCCGCGCCTTGGAGCGCCTGCCCGCCCTCCTTTCTCACAGCTTCAAGATAACACTACAGTAGCAAGGAATAATCAACACATTACAATGGATCGTGAGTCCACTGGTAGGACCAGCAGACCACAGCAAGTTGAGTAAAGGTGGCCACAACCCCAACAGGTCAATCGACTTGTACACTAACCACAGCCATGACTCGTACGACTGGGTGTGGATACTAGCAGGCGCTTGGCGGACCCTACTTGTCTGTACGTGCGGAGTGGAGGCTGGCAGATAGCGGTAGAAGCAAGCAGGTAGAGACGCTCCAGTGGAATCGACGCACCCGAACCACAGACCTGACTGCGAGACCGTCGCCCACATACAGGCGAATGGTTCGCGGCTGAGTAGCCTGACGAGTGAATCGTCCAACCAACCCACCTGCGTGTGGGGGTATTAAGGCGAGAGAGAAAGGGTTAGACTCTCCTGTAAGGAGAAATGATTGAAATGAACATCATTCCCCGCATTTCTTGCACAACCATAGTCCGCAGACCTGTGTTCGCAACTGAGTGTTAAGTAAAATATACATAATGGTGAGTGCACTCTTCGATTTTATATCGTATAAACTGTGGCGTTGTCAAAGCTGTTTGTTGCTTTTATACTGGCTGTCTCAAACCTTTTGAGTCAAATTGAAACAGGTGATGGTGGGTCCACAAATGTTCATACTGAGCTAGGGGACGAATGGTCGAAAACGCATATTTATTGTGTTCTTGACACGCGCAGTGTACAAGACATAACAACAACGTAGCTCCTACTAACTGGCTCTCAGCGCTATGGCACTCAACATCTGCGGCCATCAGTCCCCTAGACTTAGAACTACTTCAACCTAACTAACCCAAGGACGGCACACACATCCATGCTCGAGGCAGGAGTCGAAACTGCGACCGTAGCAGCAGCGTGGTTCCGGACTGAAGCGCCTAGAACCTCTCGGCCACATCCGCCGGCGGACCTTGCAGTAGCAGTAATAACACAGGCCAACAAGGAAAAACGTTTTTTATTATATAGGTCTCATCTTTTGGGTTTTAGTGAGCTGAATCCTAATACATTAACAAAGCAACACCACCCACGACTTTTTTCCCAGTTAACACACAGTATTTTGAGAAACAGAATTTTTGGCTGTTTTGAAGATATAGATTCTATCTACTGTTTCGATCATCGGTTTGTGATGTGAATGGGATAGCAAGAAAAATGATCAACGTTGATACACAAGAAAGCAGCTAGCAAGAAAATCTTTGAAGCCCGGAAAGAAGAACCTTGTGAATCAAAATGTCTGTTACCACGTCTAGACATTAAGTTGGCCCTAACGAAAACCTTCGTGAAAGAGATGGAGAATGTTTCAAGTATCTTAGAAAAGTGTCGTCATCAATAAGCAGCGAAACTGAAAATAAGCGTGTTTGTTGGTCCTGACATTCGAAAAAGTATGTTCGATCCAGACTTTGCATCAGAAACAAGTGAGAAAGAAACTTAAATATCATTCAGAACGGTAATCATCAAGTTATTAGGCAACAAAAAGTACAATATATTTTTACAGCTGCCAACATGCTACAAAAATTTGTTCAATATGCATTCCGGAGACGTCGACAAGATGCTGTACAGCCCCAGATTTGCACCTGGTGGGCAAAACTGCAACTAACTGTTTCCGGCTTCAATCAATCAAGATTAATTTAATTACGCTCCATGCCTCTCCCATTAAAACAAGTGGTCCATCTCTTTTAAATAACACTGGTGCATCTCTCCCCATTGCCTATAAGAGATGGACAACCCAGACGCCATTGGTTCGTCTCACCCACTGGTCCAACTGGACTAACCATTAAGTCAGGGGGAGTTGACAGAGGAGGATGCATGATAAGGTGACAGAGATCTGGACCCAGTGTGTGCACGAACCTTAGTGATCTTCGGGAGATGTAAGTGGGATAGAGTTGAAGTGTGGTTGGTAAGCAGTCGCACCAAGTCAGATATCAACTTCTTGCTTTTCGAAAGCAGAAGGAATTTCTAGTTATTGGTTCTATTGCAGTGTAGCCATTCCCGGGATTCGACTAACGTGATGTACAGAAACCGCGGGAAATTTAAATACGATTGGGTGGGTAAGGGAATCTGAGCGATAAAGTCACAAGTAGTCGACAGTGGAGACTACACAGTAAGGTCACACAGAGATTGGGATTGTATGTCATTTCAGTATCGTGTTGGCCAGGAAAGTTGCTGCACGTCTTGCAGAGCAGGTTGAGTGTCGCAGCAATGTATGGGCGAGCAGTATCCTGTTGGAACAACACATCGTCATCCCGTTGCAAGAACGACGCAAGAACAGGTGTAACAACATTCTGCACGTACCGAGCGCTGTGGATGAACGTACTCTACGAGACAGCGCTCACCAGGTCTATGTCATACGCGCAAACGACCATCAGTTTCTTGCAGGCAGGATCTGCTTTCATCACTGAAGACCACGACGCCGTATTCCGTCTCCCAAGTGACCCCCTGACAGCACCAGTCGAACCGTGCACGTTAGGCTCACAAGCCCTCTTATCTGTGCTGTGCTAGCTGTACGGTCTGCCTCTGCTGCCCTTACTATACGACGATCCTGGCGGGCGTCTGTGCTGCATGGACGGCCACAAGCTCGTCTAAGTACTTATATGGATATGGTGTCTGTTCTTTCGGACAACAAGTTATCAACTTCCTTGTTGTCATCAGCTTCCTACTTGCCTGAGACTTCCGAATGAACAGACACCATATCCATATAAGTATGTAGTTCTGGCAACACCGGCCGTGACCTTCTTCTTCTGTGCGGATGCACACATATTCTCCGAACTCTTACGGGACTCGGTAAGAATGTCTTCCACGAGTAATGAGTGTGTTGGGGTGGGACACTACGAATGTAGTGTGTGGACGTACAAAGTGAGAATGTGGGTCTCGCGGGAGGCGTGCGCGAGATAGTCCCTGCAATCGCCCTATCCTCTGTACCCTCGGTGGCTCAGATGGATAGAGCGTCTGCCATCTTAAGCAGGAGATACCTGGTTCGAGTCCCGGTCGGGGCACACATTTTCACCTGTCTCCGTTGATATAAATCAACGCCCGTTAGCAGCTGAAGGTATCAATATAATTCTAAGCTCGTCTAAGGGTGTGAGGATGTTCACGTGACCACTGATACAAACATCGTTGCACAACTGACTCAGCACGTCCGACTTGTGTAGCATTTCTCCGAAAGGATCATACCGCCACTCGGAAAGTCACAGTTGACCCCTTTCAAAGTCGCTCAGTTGGCTGTAGGAAGCACGTCTGCCTACGTATAGCCGTGCGAAGTGGCCGCGCGGTTTGAGGCGTCATGTCATGGATTGCGCGGCCCCTCTCGCCGGAGGTTCGAGTCGTTACTCGGGCATGGGTGCGTCTGTTGTTCGTAGCATAAGTTAGTTTAAGTAGTGTTAAGTATAGGGACCGATGACCTCAGCACTTTGGTCTCTTAGGAATCAATACACACTTGAAAATTTTGCCTACTTGTCTCGTTTGCGGCTCACCAATCCTTCCGGTTGTGAGCATTCCCTATTAAAGGGTAGACACAGATGGCGGCCTGGTAATTATGACACTACTCTATCGGCTAGCGGACGACGTTGAAAGCATTACCATTACAGCCACTATTCTCCAGGTGAAAATCGACGCAGTCGTACCAAGTGTTCAAATGGTTCAAATGGCTCTAAGCACTATAGATCTTAACGTCTGAGGTCATCAGTCCCCTAGACTTAGAACTACTTTAACCTAACTAACCTAAGGACATCAGGACAGCATACATCCATGGCCGAGGCAGGATTCGAACCTGCGACCGTAGCAGCAGCGCGGGTCCGGACTGAAGCGCCTAGAACAGCTAGGCCAAGGCGGCTGGCCTTACCAAGTGTACTGTTTTTTTTCTGGCAGCGTGTTAACTGAACTGCAGAATAACTATTCTGAGATTCGCCTTAAGAGGGGTAGGACGTCAAACGGGCCGACTCGGAGCAGGAGAGTCACCACAGGACATTTTAATTTCTACTGTCTATACTTTCACAAATAAATTCATAAAACTTAGTCACCATGACCAGGAAGGATTGCGGACTCACACTCATCGCAGTGGAAGTTCAAAAACGTAGCGAAACACATTTTTTTACATGTGAAATTTCATTTTTTCACTTACTACTGGCTGCATTTGTTGCTATAGGTACACTTTTCTTCCTAAGTAAGAGAGGTTCTTCGATGACTTTCGCACAGCACACAAACCATAGTTACAGGTGTATTAAACTCTAGAAGTTATTTAATTTACAAAAAAATGAATGAACTGTTACATTTTAAACTTCATGTTTAGAAAAAAACTCAAGTTTTATAGTTAATTATCTCAATTTTTTCCACAGTTTTTTAATAGATTTTGGAAATTCTAGAGTTTCATACACCTGTAACTACTGTTTGTATGCTTTGAAAAATTCATAGAAGAATCTCTGTTACTTAGGAAGAAAAGTGTACCTATAGCAACAAATGCAGCCAGTAGTAAGTGAAAAAATTATGAAATTTCACATGTAAAAAAAAAGTGTTTTGTTACGTTTTTGAGCTTCCACTGCTATGAATATGAATCCTGAATCCTTTCTGGTCATGCTGTTAAAGTTTTATGACTTTATTTGTAAAAGTATAGACAGTGGAAATTAAAATGTCCTGTGGTGCCTCTCCTGCTCCAAGTCGGCCCGTTTGACGTCCTACCCCCCTTAAGTGATTTAGGGACTAGCAGAGAAGGAAATCTGAGCGCAATGTTACAGAATCGACAGAAAATAGTAAATGATGAGGTCACAGACAGATTGGGAGTGCGTGGGTGTACGGACGGTGGTGACTCTGGGAGACGTAAGTGGAAAGGAGTTGAGCCATGGTTACTACACATTATGACCAGGGTACTGAGGTCGTCTTAAATTTTAGAAACCACGGGCAGTTTGTAATTACTGGCTGGAATGCTGGGAAACTACTTTGAGATTCGCCTGTAGTGATTTAGGGAAGCTGCGGAAAATTTAAATGCGGGTGGGTGGAGAGGGGAATTCGAATGTTAAAGTCAGAAGGAGTGGACAGAGAATGGTAGATAATAAGGTCACACAGGGAGCGGGACCGCGTGTGTCCACGGGTGGCGGTGACCCCCGGGAGAGGCTCCGCGCTGTCTCCGGTGGTGGAAGAGGAGGCGAAGGCGGAGGAGCAGCAGGAGGAGGAGGAGGGACAAGAATGCAAAAAGGCGGGCAGGCCGCTGGCGCAAGACAAGGCCCTCCCGGCTGGCCGCGGCTACCAGTCCGCGCACTCCTCTCCTCGCAGCCACTTGCCGGCCACCTGATAAATGGCCCCACCGCCGCTGACATATGGCTGTCGAATGCAATTTAAAGCGGACCGCGCTGTGTCGCCCTAACAAACTCGCCATCGGGAGAGCGGTCGGCAAAAAAGGAGGAAGCTCCGGCCGGGAGGGGGAGGCGCGGCAGCGGGAAGAAAAAGGAAGAGGAGGAGACGAAGAAAGGAGGAAGGAGGCGAGGGGCCGCGCGCGGGATATGAGGCCGGAAGAATGCTAACAAACGTGAAACACGCACACTTCATCTCTTATTGGCATAACAAACGAGCGGAATGCTCTGTTGTCTGCCGTGGGACGCGGACAAGAAAGGCGGGGGTCAGCTGGTCGTTATGACTCGCCGCAATATTTTAAATTAAGGCCACTGGCAGGTCGCAGTTATGAGCGGACGCGCTTCTTAGGGAAGGCGAGGGGTGGGGGAGGGGGCAGGGGGGGGGGGGAGACACAATAAATAATGTATGAAGCAGGTTGACATGTGTCGCGCAGGCGCGTGGAGATGTTTATAGCGGCCCGGGCCGGCGGTACGCCTGTTTTCGTGCTGCTGGCGGCGGCTGCGGCGAGACGCCGCCACCGACCCGCCGCTACATGTCAGCTGCACACCGCGCCGTGCGACAGCGCCTGCCCCACACAAGAGCAATTTCCAGATCTACTTGTTCGTATCAACAGTGGCCCTGCCGGGCACATTGGTACCCTCTATGGTGGTAAAATACACTGACGTCACGAAAGTCACGGGATAGCAATCTACACATATACGTGTGACAATAGCATCGCGTATTTAAGGTATAAAAGAGCGGGGCACTCGCGAAAGTGTCATTTATACTCAGGTGAAAATGGTTCAAATGGCTCTGAGCATTATGGGACTTAACATCTGAGGTCATCAGTCCCCTAGAACTTAGAACTAACTAACCTAAGGACATCACACACAGCCATGCCCGAGGCAGGATTCGAACCTGCGACAGTAGCAGTCGTGCGGTCCCCGACTGAAGCGCCTAGAACCGCTCCGCCAACGCGGCCGGCTACTCTGCTGATTCATGTGTGAAAGGCTGCCGAGCTGATTATAGCCGCATGACGCGAATTAACGGACTTCGAATGTGGAATGGTAGTTGGACCCGGATGCATGGGACATTCCATTTCGGAAGTCGTTAGGGAGTTCAATATTCCGAGATCTACAGTGCCAAGAGTGTGCCGATAACACCAGATTTCAGGCCTTAGCTCTCACCACGGACGACACAGTGGCTGACGGCCTTCGCTTAACGACCGAGAGCAGCGGCATTTGCGTAGAGTTGTCAGTGCTGACAGACAAGCAACACTGCAGGAATCAATGTAGAACGTGCGATGATCGTATCCGTTAGGACAGTACTCCAAATTGGTCGTTGATGGACTACGCCAGCAGACGACCGACGCTAGTCAACACCGACTCAAAGGAAGGCCTCGGCGCTTGGTGGTGACGTCACGTCAGCTAGGCACGGCGAACGCCAGGTCTGTTGCAGGCAGAAACGCCTGGGCGTGCTTATCACTATAAATGGTTCAAATGGCTCTGAGCACTATGGGACTTAACTTCTGAGGTCATCAGTCCCCTAGAAATTAGGACCTAACTAACCTAAGGACATCACACACATCCATGCCTGAGGCAGGATTCGAACCTGCGACCGTAGCGGTCGCGCGGTTCCAGACTGTAGCGTCTAGAACCGCTCGGTCACCCCGCCCGGCTTATCACTATAAATCTCTTATTTTTGGACCAACTGTTTGGTATTGTTTTGGATTCTGCAGTTTCATTTAGATGAAAGATTTTCTTACTATCGTAAAGCTACAAATGAAGATCATAGTTCTGTATTACTGAATCCTGTCGAAACAAACGTAGATCAATATGAGAAGATGCTTTGCCCCATTGCAAGCTTCGGAAATTTTACATTCAAGAAACTATATTTAGTTGATCCATTTTGTTATCGAAACTTATCCCAACCCCCTTACAATGAACTCGTTTCTTTTATTTATTTATTTATTTTCGTTTGACATCGTCAATGGAAATGTGAACTAATTTACATGTGTAAATGTACAACTGTTGCCAGTCATTAGATTACAGTCGTTTTCGACGAAACTAATTCTAAACAGGAAACAAAATAGCTTCATACATCGGAAATACTGCTGAGCTTAAACTTTTTTAAACATGCACATTAGAAATTCCCCTCTTGCAACTGAAAGGAGAAACTTTATAAGATAAAAAAAATTTTATTTGATAAAACAAGTATCTCTCTTTTGCCTCTTCTTCTGTCCCCCACCCCCTCCCCCAACGTGTAAAATCGCAAGACATTTGATTAACATTCAGTGCTCCTCGCCCCGTAGTTAACCAAGATACCTAAAGAAGAGCACCAATATGTTCACAGTTTCTTGTAAAAGCAACCCAGTACAAACGTAACTTCCTCATATTTACAAATAAGGAAAAGAAGCACGAATTCTGTTGCTGCTGGACCATGAAGTTGTTTTTGTATGTCAATCCTTAATTGTGGAAATTTAAGTTTAGGAGTACACTATTTGTTAAGAAGTGTAATGAATTGCACAATTAATTGATTGCAGAAATCTCTCAGAACAATGTGTGTTGGTCAACTACCGCCAATAGTTTCACATTTTCCTGTGTCAGGGAGGGAGACACCACCATTATGAGTATGCCTGCAGCAGTCCTGGCGTTCGCCGTGCCTAGCTGACGTGACGTCACGAACAAAGGCCGACGTCTTCCTTTGAGTCGGTGTTGCGCCAGTGCGCTTACTAACAGCACGACATCGCCCGCAGCGCCTATCCTGGGCTCGTGAGTATATCGGTTGGCCGTCTGGAAAACTGTGGCCTGGTCAGATGAGTCCCGAGTTCAGTTGTTAAGAGCTGATGGTAGGGTTCGAATGTGGAGCAGACACAAGTTGTCAACAAGACACTGTGCAAGTTGGTGGTGGCTCCATAATGGCGTGGGCTGCGTTTACACGCAATGTACTACTAGGTCCTCTTGTCCAACATACGATCATTGACTGGAAATGGCTATGTTCAGATTTTTGGAGCCATTCGTGGACTTCGTGTCACCAAACATGTCAGTGGGTCATAATTTGAACGTGAATCCCATCGAACATTAATGGGACGTAATCGAGAGGTCAGTTCGTGCACAAAATCCTGCATCGACAACACTTCCGCAATCATGGACGGCTGTAGAGGCAGCGTGGCTGAATATTTGTGCAGGGGACTCCCAACAACTTGTTGAGTCCACGTCACAGCGACCTGCTGCACTACACCGGGCAACAGCAGGTCCGACACAATATTAAGGGGTGTTCCATGACTTTCATCACCTCAGTGTACTAGTCGAGGTTCGAATTCTGCCTCGGCGAACGTTGTCCGTGGGTTTGTAAATGTCGTACGAACACTGATAGGAATGGAAATCGCAGACCGACTGCTATCTGACTGGTAACCCAGTATTTCAACGACAGTGGTGTATGTTAATTAAAAATTTATCCCTATGCAAGTTTGTTTTCAGAACAAGAGAAAGTCAGATCTTAATGTGAAGACTCGTGCGAGTACATGTTCACTATGAGTTATCTCTAATGTTACTGGAACTTTTTAGATGGGAGTCACAACATGGCATACTAAAGGACGTGGCTCAAATGGCTCTGAGCACCATGGGTTTTAACATCTGAGGTCATCAGTCCCCTAGAACTTAGGACCTGGCTAACCTAAGGACATCACACACATCCATGCCCGAGTCAGGATTCGAACCTGTGACCGTAGCAGTCGCGAGGATAATGGGAGCATCATAACGAGACATCACTCATTGAACTGTAGTGGAATGACCACAAATCGACTGGCGACGAGATAACAACAATTTGGCAAGAACAGCAGGAACGGATCCTTCAAGAAGGACTAACCCATCTGCATCTACATTTGTGCCTACACCTAGTGCCATGTACGGCACTATAATTAGGTTGGTACCAACCGTCTGGACTAGCAATACTTCCTCCCGATAGTGTCCGCAAACTCTTTGGATAGGAGTGGTTTATCTGGCCGAGTGCGGGTCTCGGATGGTGAAACGAGCACGGGGAGCGTGGCATCCGGGTGTGATAGGAGGCGGAAGTGGTTGCTGGCTTCGGGACGTCGTCCGGTGCGAATTGGCAGCCTGTTTTCTTGAAATGTCCGTGCGAAGAGAATTTTAGCTGCCGCACACCACATGGTGGTGGACAGCTGCAGCACCAGGAGACTGTTGATGAAAATATATTGCACTTGAAATATCCCATTCCGGGTAATATCACGATTTTTGTCTTTCGTCTGTCGTACAGTGCGGCGCTAATTGATGAATTATCTGTTTTGCATTCTCATATAACACGAATTTCGAGGGTGTACACCAGCTCCGTGGCCTCAGTTAGAAAGTATAATGTGCTTGTTTGATTAATATGACCCTGGTTTACTGCCCTTTTCGTTACGGTGGTGTTGCATTATGCCGTTGATGTACGCTGTGCTGTCTGGCTTGTTTTTTAGGCTCGTTTTTGTTCTTGGAAGTGCCTGTGCCACTATATTGTGTGTTTCTTGTATCTTCTATCGGCCTGTTTTAGGTGCGATCTGAGATGTTGTGTTATGTATTTTGAACGGAGCTCTCAGCTGGATGCCAAACGACTGGGTGTAAAGACACACCGCTAGGGATCCCAACCGACTGACAGATAATCCTCGTTAACTGTTGCCTGTTGAGTATTATATGAATACCTATTAGCCTAAATTTGTAGGTCAAAATTAATTGCTTTACATGTCGTCCTGCTCGTGTTAAGAGCAATCATTGCCACATATACTTTTAATAAAAGATTGAAAGTTTTCTAGGTGCCATCTGTTGTCTGTTTTTTTTTTAAATCTGTTTGATTGCACAGAGAGGGTGATAATGCCGAGTGGTCAATATTCAAGTCTTTTGATTTAAGCAAATTTCAGAATTGTGAAGATTAACTTGAAAGTAAAACTTTGGTATGAGGTAGCTTGTCTTGGCTTTTGATCAAGTGACTGCACACTTTTTTCAATTTTAATCTGTGATCGACCTTGTATTTATTATTTCAGCTATTTTCAAGACTGGTACCCACTTCTTGCCTGAGCCTAATTCATGGGATAAGAGTCAATTGTTATCTAAATTTAAATTAGTTCCACTATTTTACTGACTTGTACCTATGAGTCATTGTTTCCTGTAAAATGATTGTTTTGCAATGGTTTCCTATCCTTAAGATGCTTGTTCGAAACGTTTTGCTGTATGAAATGGTGTGTATGGAAAGTAAATTATATAAATGTCACTCAGTCTGTCGCTCCACCCCTTGTCTATCCTATGGTCACGTACCTACACCTCCACCTACATCTACAACTACCTTTACATGATTGCTCTGCTATCCGACCTTAAGTGTTTCGCAGAGGGTTCACAGAACCACTTTTAAAGTATTTCTCTACCGTTACAGTCTCGAACAGCACTTCTGATAAATGTACACCTAAATCTTTCCGTGCGAGATTAAGATTTTTCTGATTTTCTCACGACGGTCATTTTTCCCTATGCACATGGCAGTCAATAACACGTTTTCATATTTGCAGGAGAAAATTAGTGATTGTAATTTCCTGAAAAGATCTCGCCGCAGCGAGAAACACCATTATATCAGTTGTCACCTCAACTCCATTATCATATCTAAGAAACTCTTTCTCCTATTTCGTGGTAACACAAGTCGATCCGCTCTTCATGGAATTTCATCATCAGTATCTTCCGTCATTCCTACCCGGTAAGGGCCCCATACCGAGCAGCAATACTGCAGAAGAAGATCGACAGGCGTAGTGTAGATAGTCTCTTTGGTGTATTTATTACAGTTCCTGTTCTACTCATAAAACGCACTCTTTGATTTGCTTACCTCACAACATTTTCTATGTGATGGTTTTTAAGTTGTACATAAGTAGAATCCCTAGATGAATCGACGGCCCTGAAGTGATTCATCGTGTAACCAAAATTGAACAGAATTTTTTTAGTACTCATGTAAACAGCCTTATGCTTTTTGTTGTTCATGATGAAATGCCACTGTTCGCGCCTTCCACAATGTGTAAATCGTTTTGTAATCAGTATTGGTTTTGTGGTGATTTTACTAGATGGTAAATGACGTCGTCATCTGCAAACAGTGTAAGGCGTCTCAGATTGTCTCCTAAATCGTTTATAAGCACCCATACTACACTGTCGGAAGCCAATGTAATGTACACACCATTAGCAGGCATGTACATAATTAAAATAACAATTCTCTGTGACAGGTAGATCGACCACCAGAGCCCCTTATTGTTCTTCCTGTTCAGTACTGTTATCTGGCCTGTAAGGTATATAAGGGGAGTGAATAGCGTTTAATGTTGTGTGATTACTGCGAAGGACATGGAGTCTCCGCGTACTCGTATGAGACAACGCTATCAGCACCTGACGGAGTTTAAAAGGGACTTAATTTTGGGTCTCCTTTTGCCTATCTGGTCGAACCGTGCAATGTCCATGTTCGTAGGACATTTGGATTGGACTTCATAGGGACATGAGTACAACCATACAGGTCGTCAAGGTTCCTGGTCGACTACGTCTGATCGCCACAAGTGACGATCGCCGTATTATGCATCATGCATATCGTAACCCGTTGATATCTGCGACTGTCATCCAAGAACAAGTAACTAACTCCCTGAAACGTTCTGTGTCATTCTGCGCTAGTGGTTGGAGACTAACAGCAGCCGGATAGGGAAATACAGCCCCATGGGTAGTCTGCATTTAAAACCATAAACCAAACGGCGGCGTTTGGAGTGGTAGCATGACCAGAAATCTTGGACGGCTGATGAGTGGTATCGCACTGTGTTTACTGATTAACCGTGGTTCAGCACTATCCTCAGCAACCATCTTACACAACCATGTGACGACTTGGAGAGAGATTCCATTCTTCCAATGTTTTGGAGAGGAACAGTGAGGTTATTCCTGGCGTCCTGGTGTAGGAAACCATGGGGCACGGGTTCAGGTCATGGCTGGTAGTGATTGTAGGAACGGCACACCGCAGACATCCTGTGTCCTCATGTCTCACTCTCATGCGACTATATCGTGATGTCAGTTATCAACAGGACAATGGCCCGTTCATATACGACACTTGTCTATGTTAATTGTTAGCGTGATGCTGAGGTACTCCAGTGGCCAGCAGGATCCCCAGATCTGTAACCGACAGAAAATGTGTGGGACCAGCTCAGGCGTCAACACTGCCCCAGTGCCAATAAAGAGGATATCGAGGACCAGTTATGATAGCTATGGACCAGCTTAGCGCAAGAGAGAATACAACGGCTCTATGACAGGTTATAATGAGTCGTCGTCCTCTAACATTACGTTTTTTTGTACAAATAACCGATACCACGTATACTATCGATTCTTGTATAGGTGAACGTTGTCTCAGCTGTTTCATTCAAGAATTCACACGATTTTGTATAGGATGTATTATATTTCAGGCCAAAACGTATAAAAAAGAAATTAATGTGTTACAATCGATATGTATTTACAGTTAAAATTACTCTTCTTTTAAAAATAGTTGCAATTACAAAATTTGTGGCATACTTAAAATTCATATTTTTAACTGCACAATCTAACGCTAATTATGAAATTAATTTCTAGATTGATTTACAAAATAATGATATATTTTAGAGAAGATTCTTCTTTAGTAAAGAAAGTTTGTAAACTGTTTTGCTTTGTAAACTCTTTGGAATAATGTGTGTACCGCGGAATAATATCAGCGGTGGGCATGCCTCTGATGGAAGTAGACTTTTCTAAGTTTGTCACCAACAATGTAATTATTGTTTTTTTTTAATGTGGAAAATGTAAAAGCAGTGTAATGTTCAAATATGTGACAAAGAACAAAGTTCATGAATAATACAGGCAAATCTTCGTCAGTTATTTAGTCATCAAGAACCTACAAAACCGAAATTTCAGCTGCAAGGATGTACTCCTAGACAAGACTTTGAGCCATCGATAACAACAACGAGATAATGAATATCAGTAAAAAGTTATTCTTTTGTATATCTTACACCTCTTGAGGCTTTCAAAATTTATGTAAAGACAGAGAATTGTAATAGCAATGTGTGGGAGGGTAAGATTACAGCGTTATGCAACCGAATTGGTGCGTTGCATCATACTGCTAAGTGGGTTCATACTGCCTAGTTTTTTGTAAACTTGACTAGGTTTTGTAATTTCTGAAATAACATCACACACCCTCTCAGCTCGTGAAGATTCAAGTCGTTTCCTCATCGCTTTCTTGGTACTTCAGTTTCTTTTTTCAGCCAGTGTAGATTATGAGCTGCAAAGAAAGGAAGAAAGAAAGATTAGAGGTTAACGTCTTGTTGACAATGAAGTCATTAGAGACAGAGCACATGCTTGGATTAAGGAAGGACCGGGAAGAAAATCTACTGTGTTCCTTCATAGGAACCAACCAGTCATTTAGCTTAACCAATTTATGGAAAATCACGAAAACCTAAACTGAGATTACTGGATGGTCATTTGAACCATTGTCCTTTCGAATGTGAGTCCAGTGTAACAAGGCCTTCCTCATGTCACTCGGTTACAGCACAGAGCCTGTGCTGGCGTAAGCTATCGCCAACACTCCGGTCGGCGAAGATGAAGTGTGAAGATGGATTAGTAGGCGCTGGATCAATCACGCCTATCAAGGGAGAGGCCAGAGACACACCAACAAGCAACAGGCCGCCTACGCCCTCTCGACAGCATGTATTGAGGCCGTCGCCGCTAACCGGAGGGCCACACTCAATCAATCAGTCTCACTGACTCTATCATCCAGTTTGGCGTCTGTCAGTTTAGCCGCAGAGCGGGTTTAGTTCGTCACTGGCTACGACAGTAAATAGCAATCAGATTAGTGACCATAACGGTACTAGTTTTATTGACATTACATCAGTCTGCAAGAGGACTATTACTGATGAGCTGGCACCACAAAATGTGGACTCTATTCATGTTAAGTAACAGCTTCCAATTTATGTAAATAAAGAACTGAATTAATCGACGGGCGTTGTAGAAAGAGGGTACCCATAGTAACATCCCCTCCCTTGCTTCCGTGTGGTACAAGACTCTACAGAGCCTACAACACTGCTCTGGAGAACCTCAGATATCATCTCTGTTTGAGTCATTGACTTCCTGGTTATAAGCCGCTTCCGAGGAACCATGTCAAAAGCCTTTTGGAAATGAAGAAATATGAAATCAACCTGAGGTCCTTGTTCATTGAACAGCAAGGTTCACTGTGTGTGCATCGTGATGTGGGAGATTTGAAAGGATGCATCTCCAAACTTATTTTTCATCCAGACGGTACACTTATGAAGATGTGTTCATTATCAAAACTTTGCCTACAAAGTCCCCTCTATAATCCTGGCGATGCCTGTAACAAGATTTCTGAAACATCTTAATATGCTACTGAACGACCAAGTGCTTAGTGTTCTACGATCCTAGACAGTTATCCAAGAGGCGATTCCCAAAGGTCACTCGAATAACCAAATAGCGAACAGCCTAAGATCGCACTACAGCAATCGATGAAAGCTTATTTCGTCGTGCAATTTGCGGAGGTTCATCATTTCCTGACAGAAATCAGTGCAGCCGATGGCGGTTTTGTTTGCTAATAAAGTTCTCGTAGGAGAAAATACGTTGCACTACTGGATCCCACTGATATCTATTCGCCTTCACCGACATCTATAATCTGGACGCTACTTTATGGAGTGTGACCGAGGCAACGCATTGTACCACTGTCCACTCACCTCATCTCCTCCCTCTTTTATAGTGTTGGTAAGCTTCTGTATGAGATCGAATCTCTCTTGGTTTGGACTTTCCTCGAGATGTGTATAGAAAGAGACAATACATTGGTGCACTCTTCAAGGTACGTGCTCTTGGAATTTTAACAGTAATTCACCTCGTCATGCGCATTGTCACTGGAGTTGAATAACTTTTCCCTGACGCTTTCATGTACGCTAAACGAACCTGTGACAACAAGCGCTGTCCTCTGGACCTTATCTATTTTCTCTGTCAATCATACCTCAAACATTTTTGTCGCATTTTACATCATCAAAGACACTTATCTTTATTTACAAAAGCTATGTGTGTTCTTAAATTCCATTTCCTTTGTTTCTCTGTAGCTAATTAAGGCTAATATTTTTTCTCAGCATCCTTGTTTTTATCGGAGGCCATATTGATCTTCTGAGATGGCGACTATAACCTTTTCTTGCGTTCGGTTGAGGACCATGGTCATTATCATTTCTGAAGAATGCGCAACTAGGCAAAGCCTACAGTAACGTTCGTACCTTAAGGCTTACAAAGTTTCTTTCAAAGTCTCTGGGGAGTATTCCCTGTCCATATATGCTACATGCAAGAGTATACAAGCCCTTGCTTCTGTGTACTTGGATACGTTAAATCTTCACTGACAGAAATGGAAATCGTTACCCCATGACTCACCAGTCTCATCAAACTTTGTGTAGATGTGGAACACATGACGGGCACTAAATAATAAAACTTTTATTCCCTTCGGAACTGACATCCATCATCAACATGGTAGGCACGAGTACACTTCTATTACTTGTGGCTTGGAAGCAAACAGCCACTGTATCTTCTAACTATGACTGAAACAAACGTTGCGTCAATTCCCATCGAATTTCAGACAGCTCGGTGGAGACAAAGTAGGGGGCCAGGAAAGACAGTGAAGTATCCATATGTTACTCACGGTGTTTTTGTTTTGAACTTCAATGTGGGGCCTTGCAGTAACTTGTTGAGTCTATGCCATATGATACCCTGCTCCTGAAGGGTGCGAAAGAGAGTTTACCATTCTGGCTATATGATGGCTAGTATTCAGCATCCCTTGAACAGTTGCCAAATCATTCCGTGTGCCATATCCAATAGCTCCTCATACCATGGTTCCAGACGGACAGATATATCTCAATAATCGTCGCTTCCTGTGACGTTTTACTTTACAGTTGTAAATGTCGCACAACATCATGAGACTTCAACCCAGGTTCCAAATACAAATTGCCGTGATCTCGTAGTATGCTGATGAAGTAGCTCGATTTTTAGCAACCATATATAACCATTCGCTCGACGAGAGATCCTTAGCTAAAGACTAGAATGTTATACAGACTACACCAATATGCAAGAAAGGAATTCACTATCATCGACGTCGACTTGCAGTAAGATTTTTGAACATACATGTTCGAAAATTTTTTAAATACCTCGAAGAAAACAAACTATAGGCAAATAAAAAGGATAAATCCAGAAAACGTCGTTCTTGTTGTAAGGTGGGAACGTCATTTTGATTTCTGTAAGTTATTGATGTGCACGTCAGAGAGAGAGAGGTTATGTTACTGTTAAACAATCTTTGGTCTTGTTGTGGCACAGTCTTTGGCTGTGTGCAGTCTGTTACATTTTTAGTTGAAGTGTGGTAGGTGACGGACGTATACAGTAGTGCTGTGTTGACTTGTGGTTCTATCTGTTTCATTCAGAAAGATTTATTATAAATGACACCAAGGATCAGTATGATCTATATACTGAAAGGCAAAAAAAAACATGAATTTTGAATAATGTTATTTTTTTGAACAGAAGAAGGTTGAGGTAAGACTGCAGCACTACGCAACTATTTTTTTCGAATGATTATTGTCAGTTAGTTAACTTTGTACACCTGCTCAGAGCTGAGACAAAGACTACCCCACTTCCCTGAGTCATGGATAAACATATCACTTAATTAAGTTGTTTGTTTTTTATAGAAATTCCCTGTTAACATTATACCCTTTTTAAATCATTGTCACTTTGTTAAGCATAGTATTTTTCAGACCAGTCTTATGTGTGAAGATCACGCGAAGTTTTACTCTCCCTTTATGAATACGTACTTCATTCTAAAATCGTTGTCTTGGAATATAGTTACATAGCAATAGTTATCTCCCCATCCCACTGTTTAAAAAACGTTTATCAATACGCATCACCACATTGTACCATATTTCATCCAACAGTTTGAATATTCTTTCGAAATTTTATTTAACAATGATGTCAAGACGCGAGGTAAGTGGAAATTCTGATTAGTGCCAGATGATTGGTTTTTTTTTTTCAGTTGCGCATTTCATATAGAGACAAGTTGTATTCAGACCTGTTACAGTTCAGTTGAAATTAGAGTCTGTTTAGTCAAAGGTCAGCATACGAGTGCAAGTTGGATAAGATTTTATAGGTACATAGTTTTAGTAATACGTAGGTTTTTTATGAAGTGGGAGGTATAGCTGGGCTAAATTTCATACAGAAAAACATAGTGGGGAACTTACACTGTGAAATATAAGCCGCTCTCTAGTCACACGAAGTACTGAGTGCTATCCACAGGTCGCAAGTCAAGTATCTGGTACCAATTAGAAACTCTCTTTTCAGTTTGTATGCACACTGGGAAGTGGGTGATTTGATAGTGATCCAGTCTTCAAGCTCATTTTACATCCAAAGAGCACATGAGGTCCTCACCAAAACTAGTCCCATTTCCATACCCTAGAACCATACAATACGAACTGCAATGCATACTGTATAGCAGACGTAGCATTGTGAATGGAACTAATATTTATAAAAGGAATTTCTTGATGAAATCTGTTGAAAATTATAGAGATCATGAGCAGCAATAAAGCTACAAATAGAATAGGCATCCCATTAGAGTGTACGTCTAAAGTAAACATACCAGCAGTTTATCCAGGCAGCTACAATTGCGGCATTGTAGTCACCACAGAAGTGAGTTGGCGGACTGGCCTTATCTTATTTACACATTCGGGCAAGAGCTTCTCCACATAGCAGATGACTGATAGTAGTGGGACATATCTGATCCTGAGCCATTTTGGTTGGTTGGTTGATTCAGGGAAGAGGACCAAAGAGAGAGAGGTCATCAATCCCATCAGATCAGGGAACGATGGTTAGCGAATCCTTTGGTCTTTCAAAGGAACCATTCCGGTAACTGCCTGAAGCGATTTAGGGAAATCACAGAAAACCTAAACTGGGATGACCAGAAGCGGCCTCTCATATGCAATTCCAGCGTTCTAACCACTGTGCCACCTTATTTGAGCCATTTTGTTTGTACATATTGCATAAATTCAGAGGCAAGTATACATTCAGTGGCAAATTAACCTCCTCTCCTTAACCTATTGTTCTATTAAATGATTTATGGTACCCTGGGGATAATCTGTCCTTTTGAGAAACCCCACCTGTCACCCTTCCCTACCACTCTGGGAAGTCCCCAACCCTCTTCCCTCCCCTTCACCAATATGAGTGCAGTTTTGATACCAAATTAATTGACTAATTAGTTTAACTGACCAACTAAATATCCCTCCTCCTCCTGCAAAATCCCCCAACCCTCCTTTCCCCAACTGTAAATTTGCAGGAAAAAGATTCAGTCTGTGCTGAAGAGGAAGGAGGTCATTATGCGCAACTGAACCAGTGCCAGTCACATAGCAGATGATATACTTTTTATTTATAAAATTCCATTTTCAGACGTTGATCTCTTTATTTGGTGTGAAAGTCGCTCAGTCTGTGCAGAGATATTGGTGTGGAAGGTGCAAGTATTACCCTGCCCAGCAATTTCACGTTCTAACTATGTAATTTCACTGCTGCAGAGTGGAGGTGTTGTCTTACGCTGAGATGGGTGAACTGGAAGGATCTTACGACAGGAGATTGAGCTACACTGCAGAGGACATAATAATGTATTATTTATTTATAAAATTCAACTTGTGTACCAGATCACAGAAACTTCTGTAGGCCCATGTGTGCCACTACTGTGTGCTGATCACACCAGCAGCTGGCACCCATCTCCTGGAATCCACACACTGGCTGCACTGGATACTTAGAGGCTGGAGAGTCTGTCACCATGACCGCCAAGCAGTCAACCAGTCAATTTACTTGGAAAGCGGGGTGGGAGGGCGGGGGAGGGGATAATCATCCAGTTCAAATACTCTCCATGTAGAATCACTTCTAATTTATATGTAAAAATCGAAGAATACAACACACATGATCGTGAAGGCTGCCCAACGCATACTGGGTATTAGTTCGCTATTCCCCCGCCCAGAGGGCAACACGGTTAGGTCAACTGCACCCTCGTACCCCACTTGAGCAGTTCAAAGGCTCAGTGGTAGCTCACGTCTTAAACCAGAAATGTCCATTTGTTCCACCCACCAGTTACCTAAACCAAGTGTCTGGACACTAACCAGAGTCATCCTAGGAAACCAGCCACATATTTATCAATGTAATTACAATTAAATATGACGATTGGAGCACCAGTATGGCGACATTTAACAATGGGCAAACTATCCGAAATTCCTCCTTCTGATGCCTGTGGCTCTGCAAATATCACTTTTCCACGCAAATCTATATCCTCCTTACGACTGGACATAAAATTCCACGTAAAACCTTTTATATCCCTTATGGCTATTGATGTATCGAAATTGCTGTTCTCAACATGAAACTTAACCTGCCTCATGACTGGACATAGTCCCACCCACATCATTTTCTTTGCACGTGTCGGAACACTGACCACAATAACTTTAGTCTCCAACACATACACGTTCCCGACAAGCAGTGCAATTATCATTTACATGTGTACAGCATCCGAAAAATTATGGTCTGTCCACATTCACACTAACTAGGTGTCTCGATTCTCCTCACATACATAAGATACGAGGGTTGCCTTGCCTTGAGCTACATGGTTTTAACTACTTTTCAAGATCATCCAACTACCCACATCCCATGCATTCAGATCATCGTAAATAGGAGTCTTTTTCGTTATATTTTGTAGCAGGAAGAGGGAATTTTAAAACAAATATTCTTGTACAAAATCTTTATTATCTTCTTCTGCATATACATTTACACACAGAAACTAACTCTTTCTTTATTTTTGCTTGGTATGGTCTTAATAACATCCACCTTAGTTTTTACCCTATAGTTCAAATCTACCAGTAAATTGACAGGTACAAAGAAGAATGCTTTCGAATTCCGAAACATATCTAATTTTTTCCTGTAAACTAAGTCTTTTACAGCTTAGCTCTGTTCCTTCCAACAGTTCTTCTAAATGAGAGCATTCTGTGATTTTAGTCTTGCCTCTCATTTCTTATATAATACCATTGTTATCACACTCCACATCCTCCTGCGTGAACCCTACCAACTCCTCTTATGGAATTTCCATGTACAACTTTATGTTTGCAACTTTTGCAAATGAGTCGTCATTAAATGTTGTTATTCCGTTGGTTTTAAGCTCTTGAAACGGCTGTTCTGTTACTTCATGCACAACACCCAGTCCAGCATATTTAGTTACAATGTGACCATCCTTTTTAAGCAGCTTTATGAACAGGTTTTCCAGGTGTTCTTTTATGTAGTGAAGGTGCTCTAATCCATCCTTTTCGGCTAGGACTCCAACACATGGCCGTTTGCCATTGCTGTTAATAGTAAATGCAGATATTTTATACATTGCTTGTATATTTGCAATAGCTTCTTTTTCCAACTGCAGTTTGTATTCTTCCTTTTGGCAGTTGTCTTCGCCAAATAGTCCAAGTTTCGTCTTTTGACTTCAGTCTTTTTCATTCCAGTTTTCTTTTTCGTACATACCAAACATTAAATGCATTTAAATGCATAAGATCTGTAACGGGGAATGGTTTCAGTCTATTCAACACAGTGGTTCTTTTCCTTAAGGCTTGTGAAATAATATTGTTTGTTGTTACCAGTCCTACTTCGGCGATTTCTATACCTGACGGTCTTGTGGTGAACAGTGTCCTGTATTAAGAGAAATATGTTTACCCTATTTAATCTACCACTTTTGTGTAATGCTTATATTATCTTTGTTGGAGTCAGTGTTAAGAATCTCCATGTAGTTTGTAGGTATATAGCTAGAACTGTATGCACAGAGGGTATAACCTATAAGCTTTTCTCGGTCTTGGAAGTCTGGCAGATGTACCTGCAAACCGGTCAATTTTTGGGTATTCTTATTGCACCAGTACAGAAACTGCACAATATTCTTAAACATCACACAACAGCTGTTCTATAAGTTGTTAGTTGGTTTATTCAACATGGAAGAGATTGGGTCAGAATACAATGGAGCACATTGTAAATACTGTTTGTTAGAGTTTAAAACACTTAAACAGTTTTGCACAGGGTCAAACACACGATCCATTCTGTAGTATCGTATATTGTAGTTTCTAGTCTGGTAATACCACGTTGTTTAGCCAAGGAGGACGTAAAATGTTGTCATATTTGAATGTCTGGACACTTAGTAAAATCTATAAGGTGGTTACTGGTAACTTTGTTAACACCTGGAATTGTGATTTGAAGTACAAATTTGTTATATATCTTTAATCTACAGTTGTAAGTCATCGATGTCTATTCCAACTGTCTTATTGTTGTCGACAATCACATGTATCTTTCCCTGGCAGTCTCCTTCCATGCAGAACTCGTGGTATGGCATTAGGTTGTCGCACATCTCGATTTTATTACAAATTCCGACGAAGTCTTGCGTTTGTCCAAATCCAAAAGTCAATAGTCGTCTACACATAGCTATTGTAAATATCACACTGTCGCTCCCATGTAGGAGAAATGGTAGCTTCGCCTTGACAACAACTCCTACAGAGATAAAATTGGAGAATTTACTAAGTAGATAATAGTTAAATTAGTCCCACGTCTCCTTCTTTAACATTACATATCGTCCTTCTCTAAATGATCCTGACAGTCCATTTGATCATAGATTTTAATTCTCATAATGTTATTGAAAAATTGTTCTGTAATAGGTTTAAGCACATTTGGTAAGGAGCGTACCATTTTTTGTGTAATTTATGTTGACAATGTCAGAAACGAGATTGTCCAGGTTCTCTAGTAGTATCCATAAACCAAAGCATTCGCCTGTGGGTTGCAGCTGTGAACCCTCCTTTTCCAAAGATCTGCATGTATGGGATGGGTGCGCAGCTACCAGCATGGCCAATGTGCAGCGGTGGTACACGGGGCCTATGGAAGTTTCTGCAATCTCAAACATCTTACCATAACACCTTGTAACGCCGGAAATGCATATCCTCCTATTTCCATCTATTGTACTATTATTTTTTTCCTTGTTTTGTTACCTCAAGATATGACATTTCTGTCTCTTTATATATTGTAATTGTTTTACTGTTTGTATATATATATTTATGCACTTATGTCGATGTATAATTGGTTTGTTGTGTAAAGAGTATTTGTATTTTTACGCTGGGTCTTGCCTAGGGAAAACTGCTATCGAACGATTACATCGATAGGTCGTGTGAAGAATCAAAGTTTGTAGGATCTTTGGTAGTGAACTCTGCCGCGTGGAGCGCGGGCAGAACAGAGAGGGTCTGGCTGGAGTAGCGAGTGGGGCAGGTGTTGTGTGACGCTCCCGCGAGTTGCCGCGCTTTCGGGGTTTGGCAGCATGTAATTGCGCTCGACTCGCGATGATAGTTTCTGACATGGTGTCGCGGACGGGAAGCATTAGCTGGCGCACATCAAGAGCCCGTTTCGCCTGGTGACCGTGTCGAGAAGAAGGCGCGCCAACATCCAGCTTCTGCAACAGCGACGGCCGACAATGAGTGACTGTCGCCACCTCCTCGATCGACGGCTTCAAACCTTCAATCAAGCAACAAGGAAGACTAAAAGCACGTAAAGTTTCAGAACTGTATGGCAGACCTCAGCTTTTCAAATTGTTCCATTTGCCTCGCAAAATTATAGCAACTTAGCATGAACCTTTGTTGCTCATTGTCCCAATTGCATTGCCAAGCAGGGTCCCTTCCTTTTCCGAAATGAACCCGAGTGTCGTTGAAATTCAAACGCCAGCATTAAAATAATATGATTAGATTTCACTGCTTTAATTTCAAAGTTCAGTTAAAGTCTCAGAGCTGGCTACAATATTCAGATTACACAAGCACGAATTAAGAGTGCGAGTTTTGTTACCGTATTTTAGCTTACCTGTGACTGCAGCTCAGCTTGGTACGTACTAAATTTTACTATTGTTAATTGTTCAGAATCGTTTAATTCAAGTTCAAAGTTAAGTCTCTTATTTCTAAATTGCGTAGATTCAAGTAGTTTTTGAAATGATTGTTGAGGTAGTCCAAGACTAACCGTATTTTACTGAATTTCGATGTGCTTCAGAAAGAAAGCTCACTATTAACTTCAGTCACTAAATTAACTTTCGATTTCCCGGTTTTAGTAATTCTTTTGCTAAATTAAGTCAGAGTGTAGCGAAATTTGTTACTTCTGACAAACTTTCAGTTTTCACACTACACGTGTCAACCTTCAGTTGCCACGCTTCTAGTGCTAATTATATGTGTAATAACCTTTCTTTTTCAGTTACTATAGTAATTGTCCTTAGGACTGGCGACCGTAATTTCCCCCAAATCTCAAATACCTAATTACCGATAGTTAATTGTTAACGTAACGGCTGCACGTTTACTTTCCTTATTAACTTTACCCCTTTTCAAGATTAATTTCCACCAGTTTCATTAGCACATTTCCTTTCATTTAGATGTAACCCTTTCCTCCCTCTTTACCGACAGGTTAACTTCGGTGACGATTGCTTTTCCGAAACTCCCATTAGGTACACGCGGTTTCATTTTTCACTGTCATTAAGGTCGGTAAGTGAGGGGGAGGTTACACGTGGCGACCTGGTGACAGGACAATCTTCAGTTTTGAGGTTGTTCTGGACACGAATTTGGCATTGGTGCAAATGTCGTAACAAAGTACTGGTTACGTACAGGCCGTTACGTCAGCGAGAATAAGTAGTGGGAGTAATCCTAATTACATTTGAGATTTGTCAGTTATATTGAAAATTATTAAAATGAGTGAAGGCAACAATTGCCAAAATTTGGTAGACTTGGATACGGAACAATCGGTCGAACAGTGGGAAACGCGCACCGCGGTACCCATTGTTCAGGGGCAGGCGGCTAGCATGAAAGACGCGACCGCCGAAACGCAACAAAGAGCAGAAATGGAATTCCAAACTTCAGAAAATGTTTCGGAATCGGAAGCGAAAATCAAATCTGTACCCCTTGATGATGAATACGGGGGAACATGTATAGAGGAACCAGCTACGGAAGTAAAACCGGTAGTCTCCGGGAATTTAACTGATTTATTGAATGTTTTGATTAATGAAATCAAGAGTCAATCGGCAGAAATTACAGCTCTGTCTGCCAAGCAAGAAGCTCAGTCTGAAAAGATTGAACGAAAGCTAGACAATCAGAACAAAGCTATTAATGTTGTTAACAACAATGTTGGAGTTGTTAATACAAAAGTTGATAAAATCAAAGAAGATATTGTTGTAATTAATACCGAAATCGGTAATCTTAAACAGGAAATGATAGGCGTTCAGGCGGAAATTGCGAGCATAAATACTCGTTTTGATTCCGAAATTAGCAGAATCAAGAAAAGTGTAGGAGAAGCAGTTGCTCCGATCATCGAGAATAAGGTGACGGAACAAATTCAATTAGTGAAAAAAGAGGATCAACAGAAGGTGGAAACTTTAAAGGCTTTAGTGTCCGAAGTAGACACTAAAGTGAGGGAGCAGGTTAATACCTGCGAAGAGAAAAAGAGGGAAGTGGAAACGCTTGCGACAACCACTTGCCAAGTAATTACGAGAGTGTCGGAATTAGAAAAGAAACTTGACGAAAAACAGAGCTATGTGCCAATCTGTGCACATAGTTCGGAATTGTTGACGAAAGAGGAGCGGTTCGACCCCTTGAAAAAAGGCGGTATACACGCGACGGATTTCATTAAAAATTGTGAAAGAGTTTTACCCAGATCATGGACTAATGAGAGAAAAATTAATGCGGTTATTGATGTGCTGGCTGGTGATGCCAAGCGTTGGGGCTTAAACCTCGACATTACGAACCTGACTTTTGACGAGTTTAAAAATTTGTTTCTGGCTGAATACTGGTCAGAGCAAAAACAGCAAAGTGTCTGGCGCGAATTTGTCGTATCGAGGCCTTTCGATGCGAATTCGCGCGGTTCGATGAGGGAGTTTTGTGAGGGCTGGATCCGCAAGTTGGAATATTTGCGTGATCGCCGCACGGAATCCGAAATAGTCTGGGAACTCTACAAGAAGCTTCCAGATGATACAAAACGCTACGTAGGAAGCAATTACAGGACAATCAATGATTTCCTGGAAAGAGTTGAGGACGAGGACAATTGGCGCAATAATCGCGACAGTGGTGGAGGCCGTGGTAACAACAACAGGAATCACAACAACGATAACTATGGGAATAATACATACCGCAATCTTGGCAGCAATAACAAAAATGGTTCGGACCTTAATAACAATCGGTACAATGCAAATAATAACAGGAATGACGGAAACCAGTATCACACTAACGTGATACGGGCTTCACAGAATAGTAATAACGCCAGAGGGTGTGATCAGCCGCCTCAGCAGCATCTGGGGAGCGTATCTGCTGGGACGAGACAGGGAAACCATTAGCCGCGCCGGTGAGGGGCCGAGCGGGCGTGGAGAAATTTTGGCGGCCCAATAACAGGAGAAAACCCAGGTATCGTCATTATGAAAATTCCGTGTGGAATAATCAACGGCGGGAGAGTGTGCCAGTGTTAAGAGAAAAGAGTGCGCCCACAAGTAGTAGATCAGCTGTATACACGGCAGTAGAAAATACATTCGCTGTCAGTGAGAACAATTTAAGTAGTGTTCCGGAAATCGATCATAAAGTGGCAGCTGTAATACCCACAGCGGAACTGGAGATTGAGTTTAAGAATGATTCGCAATTGTTGAGAGAAGATCAGATGTCGGATAAAACGTCCGTCATTGAGCGAGGGGATGCAGAGAGGGATGAGGTCTGGTTAAGGCAGTTCGGTCGCTTATACGACGAACTAAGAGATTATAGGGGTCTGTATGGGAGAAGTGTTTATGGGGAGCGCGTGCAGTATTTGCCGCGTCTCGTCCCACAGGAAGATAGTATTTGTGAAGTGATGGAAAGTTCTGGCCCTAACCGGCAGACTTTACCAGAAATAGTTGATGTTAAGGGGGAGCACGAGCAAGATGCGTCGTGTTTCGTCCCGCAGGAGTTGAATGTTGAAGTAGTAACGGAAAGTTCTGGCCCTAACCGGCAGACTTTACCGAAAGTTGTAGTGGTAGAAGTAGCCGACCCATCCGACGCGAACATCCAGTTTAAACATTGCGAGAGTATTAAGGAGAAAGATTACGAAAATTTTAGTGATAGCCGGACACGATTGGTAGAAAAGCACATAGATTACAGCTTGTATGAGGTTAGAGCTGACATTATACAGTCAGACGATATCAGTGTGGGTTGCGCAGATCCAGAGGAAGTAATTTCAGATGCTACTGGGCACATTCCTCCAGGTAGATTGGCAGATGAGATCAATCTGACCAAAGAGGAATCAACGAAGGTGACAATTAGTGAATCGATAGCAAAGCAACACTCACTAGTTGACGAGTTACAGGAAAAGGTTTCGGTATTGGAGGCGAAGCTACAGACTAAGCCTCAGGACAAACGTGTTGAAATTAAAACTGTATGTGAACAGAGGCTGAAAAAGCCGCCAGATAAACCGGGTTTAGGATCAAAGCCGGATGGTTTTTTCTGGAATGACCTGGATATAGACGAGGATTTACTGTGGGAAAATAAAGAAACAGTGGAGGACAAGTGTAGACAGATAGTAGTGTCTGTTAATATGCACGACCTACAACTAAACGTGTTGATTGACACCGGTGCAGAATTGAGTGCTGTATCTGGGAAAATATTTGAGTTACTGAAAGACAGACCTGGCATCGTAGTTATGCCAGTAACAGGAGTGAAAATTATCGGTGCTACTGGGAAGGCCAGTAAACCGGTCACAAAACAGATTTTTGTCAACTTCGAGATATGTGGGGCACGATTTGAACAAGAGTTTGTCGTCGTGCCAGACTTAACTACGGAAGTAATTATCGGGTTAGATTGGCTATTAAAGTACCGTGCAGTGATTAACTGCGAAAGCAAAACTTTGACATGTACGTCCCAAGATAAAACAATAGTAGTTAGTTTTGACGAGGCAGGAGACGGTGTGCATAGGCAATACCAGCCTATACACATTGTTAACTGGCCGGATGGTATTGACGTAGGTATGAATCTGAACTACTGTAATGTGAAGAATCTCGGCATTGACAATAATGTAGAAAGTGAATTGGAAAGTATTGTAGACGGTGTGTCAAACGTAACACACGAACAAAGACGAGGCCGACTTTCCCGTACCTATTGCCATCACAACCATAGGGCATGGGGCAAATATGTAGCAGTATTTGAGAGAATTATGAACACCTTGAGACATGAATCTACGGGATTTTCTCCAGAGGAAATCCTGTTGGATGACAGAAGTAAAAGTTTAGTGGAAGAGATAATCAAATTCCCTCCACGGATTGACATTAGTATTGGTGTGAAAAAAGATCGTTTGCGAGAAGTAATGAAGCTTAAAGCCGATGCTCGCATACGTCGTAATGACGCTAAAGCGCGTTTTGCTAAGTTTGCAATCGGAGACTTAGTACTTGTAAAAGCTCATGAGAAATCGAGCGAGTTAGAAGATTTAAGGATGTGCCATGTTGCGATGCTTTTGCCTGACCTAGAGATCATTAAAGAACTTGTAATTAACAAGTAATTAATTTTGATTAGACGTTAATCAATTTAAAAATCCAAGCTGCTAGTTTAAGTTTTCAGCTGAGTCACAGTAGATTAAGCAATGTAAATATGATTTTGTAACTAGCTGTAAGATTCCATAAATATGTGATTTACTAGTCATTGCCGATGTACTTAGACGCTGTTTTAAGTTTCAGGCTAGTACATGCGTGTGATGATGGACAGTGTTGAGTTATCCACTGTGATAGTGTTTGTGGACTCCTTGAGATTACTCGGGAGTGAGTTTTTCCGAAAGAATTCATTGGAGCGGACGTTCTGGAAATGCCGTTAGACAGGCGAGTGAGATCAAGCGTGCCGCACAGGCGGGCGCAACAATACTGACGAGGCGGGGCCGCTGTCGGCTCTTGTGCCGCCGTAGGCTCTCCGTGCCGTTCTCGGCATTCTTTGTACTTGCGAGTACGGAAGGCGGAATTGTTTTTCTTCCTGGACAGCTGAAAGAATTCTGCTGTCAATATTTACGTTTTTTTCGATCTACTGAATATTATTTTCTTGTTTAGCGTTTAATGGACTTCCATGACGAGAATATTAATTATGAAGGGGTTATGTAAAAATGTGTATTCTATGTAATTAATTATTAATTTGCGTATTTTGATCTACCTGTTTTTATGACCATGTACTCTGATTAATTTTGTAAATAGCATTCCATTTCTTGATACTGTTGGGAATTTTGACAATTTTAGAATAGCTAAACCATTTTCTATGTTTTCTATGAATTTTAATATGTTGTAAACCTGTTTTATTTTGTGCAAGATGACAGAGTGGAATAAGATTAGGAGTGTCTCCACTCAATTATTATGGTCTAAAAATTGATTTATGCTTAGTTAGACGAACGCTAAATTTTGTTGATGTTTTGAGCATATGCATTTCCGCTGTTTCTTTTTTGGGACATTTTCTGAGTCTGTTTACGTTACACGAACATCCTCAGACAATGTGGGGCACGTGTAACGCCGGAAATGCATATCCTCCTATTTCCATCTATTGTACTATTATTTTTTTCCTTGTTTTGTTACCTCAAGATATGACATTTCTGTCTCTTTATATATTGTAATTGTTTTACTGTTTGTATATATATATTTATGCACTTATGTCGATGTATAATTGGTTTGTTGTGTAAAGAGTATTTGTATTTTTACGCTGGGTCTTGCCTAGGGAAAACTGCTATCGAACGATTACATCGATAGGTCGTGTGAAGAATCAAAGTTTGTAGGATCTTTGGTAGTGAACTCTGCCGCGTGGAGCGCGGGCAGAACAGAGAGGGTCTGGCTGGAGTAGCGAGTGGGGCAGGTGTTGTGTGACGCTCCCGCGAGTTGCCGCGCTTTCGGGGTTTGGCAGCATGTAATTGCGCTCGACTCGCGATGATAGTTTCTGACATGGTGTCGCGGACGGGAAGCATTAGCTGGCGCACATCAAGAGCCCGTTTCGCCTGGTGACCGTGTCGAGAAGAAGGCGCGCCAACATCCAGCTTCTGCAACAGCGACGGCCGACAATGAGTGACTGTCGCCACCTCCTCGATCGACGGCTTCAAACCTTCAATCAAGCAACAAGGAAGACTAAAAGCACGTAAAGTTTCAGAACTGTATGGCAGACCTCAGCTTTTCAAATTGTTCCATTTGCCTCGCAAAATTATAGCAACTTAGCATGAACCTTTGTTGCTCATTGTCCCAATTGCATTGCCAAGCAGGGTCCCTTCCTTTTCCGAAATGAACCCGAGTGTCGTTGAAATTCAAACGCCAGCATTAAAATAATATGATTAGATTTCACTGCTTTAATTTCAAAGTTCAGTTAAAGTCTCAGAGCTGGCTACAATATTCAGATTACACAAGCACGAATTAAGAGTGCGAGTTTTGTTACCGTATTTTAGCTTACCTGTGACTGCAGCTCAGCTTGGTACGTACTAAATTTTACTATTGTTAATTGTTCAGAATCGTTTAATTCAAGTTCAAAGTTAAGTCTCTTATTTCTAAATTGCGTAGATTCAAGTAGTTTTTGAAATGATTGTTGAGGTAGTCCAAGACTAACCGTATTTTACTGAATTTCGATGTGCTTCAGAAAGAAAGCTCACTATTAACTTCAGTCACTAAATTAACTTTCGATTTCCCGGTTTTAGTAATTCTTTTGCTAAATTAAGTCAGAGTGTAGCGAAATTTGTTACTTCTGACAAACTTTCAGTTTTCACACTACACGTGTCAACCTTCAGTTGCCACGCTTCTAGTGCTAATTATATGTGTAATAACCTTTCTTTTTCAGTTACTATAGTAATTGTCCTTAGGACTGGCGACCGTAATTTCCCCCAAATCTCAAATACCTAATTACCGATAGTTAATTGTTAACGTAACGGCTGCACGTTTACTTTCCTTATTAACTTTACCCCTTTTCAAGATTAATTTCCACCAGTTTCATTAGCACATTTCCTTTCATTTAGATGTAACCCTTTCCTCCCTCTTTACCGACAGGTTAACTTCGGTGACGATTGCTTTTCCGAAACTCCCATTAGGTACACGCGGTTTCATTTTTCACTGTCATTAAGGTCGGTAAGTGAGGGGGAGGTTACACGTGGCGACCTGGTGACAGGACAATCTTCAGTTTTGAGGTTGTTCTGGACACGAATTTGGCATTGGTGCAAATGTCGTAACAAAGTACTGGTTACGTACAGGCCGTTACGTCAGCGAGAATAAGTAGTGGGAGTAATCCTAATTACATTTGAGATTTGTCAGTTATATTGAAAATTATTAAAATGAGTGAAGGCAACAATTGCCAAAATTTGGTAGACTTGGATACGGAACAATCGGTCGAACAGTGGGAAACGCGCACCGCGGTACCCATTGTTCAGGGGCAGGCGGCTAGCATGAAAGACGCGACCGCCGAAACGCAACAAAGAGCAGAAATGGAATTCCAAACTTCAGAAAATGTTTCGGAATCGGAAGCGAAAATCAAATCTGTACCCCTTGATGATGAATACGGGGGAACATGTATAGAGGAACCAGCTACGGAAGTAAAACCGGTAGTCTCCGGGAATTTAACTGATTTATTGAATGTTTTGATTAATGAAATCAAGAGTCAATCGGCAGAAATTACAGCTCTGTCTGCCAAGCAAGAAGCTCAGTCTGAAAAGATTGAACGAAAGCTAGACAATCAGAACAAAGCTATTAATGTTGTTAACAACAATGTTGGAGTTGTTAATACAAAAGTTGATAAAATCAAAGAAGATATTGTTGTAATTAATACCGAAATCGGTAATCTTAAACAGGAAATGATAGGCGTTCAGGCGGAAATTGCGAGCATAAATACTCGTTTTGATTCCGAAATTAGCAGAATCAAGAAAAGTGTAGGAGAAGCAGTTGCTCCGATCATCGAGAATAAGGTGACGGAACAAATTCAATTAGTGAAAAAAGAGGATCAACAGAAGGTGGAAACTTTAAAGGCTTTAGTGTCCGAAGTAGACACTAAAGTGAGGGAGCAGGTTAATACCTGCGAAGAGAAAAAGAGGGAAGTGGAAACGCTTGCGACAACCACTTGCCAAGTAATTACGAGAGTGTCGGAATTAGAAAAGAAACTTGACGAAAAACAGAGCTATGTGCCAATCTGTGCACATAGTTCGGAATTGTTGACGAAAGAGGAGCGGTTCGACCCCTTGAAAAAAGGCGGTATACACGCGACGGATTTCATTAAAAATTGTGAAAGAGTTTTACCCAGATCATGGACTAATGAGAGAAAAATTAATGCGGTTATTGATGTGCTGGCTGGTGATGCCAAGCGTTGGGGCTTAAACCTCGACATTACGAACCTGACTTTTGACGAGTTTAAAAATTTGTTTCTGGCTGAATACTGGTCAGAGCAAAAACAGCAAAGTGTCTGGCGCGAATTTGTCGTATCGAGGCCTTTCGATGCGAATTCGCGCGGTTCGATGAGGGAGTTTTGTGAGGGCTGGATCCGCAAGTTGGAATATTTGCGTGATCGCCGCACGGAATCCGAAATAGTCTGGGAACTCTACAAGAAGCTTCCAGATGATACAAAACGCTACGTAGGAAGCAATTACAGGACAATCAATGATTTCCTGGAAAGAGTTGAGGACGAGGACAATTGGCGCAATAATCGCGACAGTGGTGGAGGCCGTGGTAACAACAACAGGAATCACAACAACGATAACTATGGGAATAATACATACCGCAATCTTGGCAGCAATAACAAAAATGGTTCGGACCTTAATAACAATCGGTACAATGCAAATAATAACAGGAATGACGGAAACCAGTATCACACTAACGTGATACGGGCTTCACAGAATAGTAATAACGCCAGAGGGTGTGATCAGCCGCCTCAGCAGCATCTGGGGAGCGTATCTGCTGGGACGAGACAGGGAAACCATTAGCCGCGCCGGTGAGGGGCCGAGCGGGCGTGGAGAAATTTTGGCGGCCCAATAACAGGAGAAAACCCAGGTATCGTCATTATGAAAATTCCGTGTGGAATAATCAACGGCGGGAGAGTGTGCCAGTGTTAAGAGAAAAGAGTGCGCCCACAAGTAGTAGATCAGCTGTATACACGGCAGTAGAAAATACATTCGCTGTCAGTGAGAACAATTTAAGTAGTGTTCCGGAAATCGATCATAAAGTGGCAGCTGTAATACCCACAGCGGAACTGGAGATTGAGTTTAAGAATGATTCGCAATTGTTGAGAGAAGATCAGATGTCGGATAAAACGTCCGTCATTGAGCGAGGGGATGCAGAGAGGGATGAGGTCTGGTTAAGGCAGTTCGGTCGCTTATACGACGAACTAAGAGATTATAGGGGTCTGTATGGGAGAAGTGTTTATGGGGAGCGCGTGCAGTATTTGCCGCGTCTCGTCCCACAGGAAGATAGTATTTGTGAAGTGATGGAAAGTTCTGGCCCTAACCGGCAGACTTTACCAGAAATAGTTGATGTTAAGGGGGAGCACGAGCAAGATGCGTCGTGTTTCGTCCCGCAGGAGTTGAATGTTGAAGTAGTAACGGAAAGTTCTGGCCCTAACCGGCAGACTTTACCGAAAGTTGTAGTGGTAGAAGTAGCCGACCCATCCGACGCGAACATCCAGTTTAAACATTGCGAGAGTATTAAGGAGAAAGATTACGAAAATTTTAGTGATAGCCGGACACGATTGGTAGAAAAGCACATAGATTACAGCTTGTATGAGGTTAGAGCTGACATTATACAGTCAGACGATATCAGTGTGGGTTGCGCAGATCCAGAGGAAGTAATTTCAGATGCTACTGGGCACATTCCTCCAGGTAGATTGGCAGATGAGATCAATCTGACCAAAGAGGAATCAACGAAGGTGACAATTAGTGAATCGATAGCAAAGCAACACTCACTAGTTGACGAGTTACAGGAAAAGGTTTCGGTATTGGAGGCGAAGCTACAGACTAAGCCTCAGGACAAACGTGTTGAAATTAAAACTGTATGTGAACAGAGGCTGAAAAAGCCGCCAGATAAACCGGGTTTAGGATCAAAGCCGGATGGTTTTTTCTGGAATGACCTGGATATAGACGAGGATTTACTGTGGGAAAATAAAGAAACAGTGGAGGACAAGTGTAGACAGATAGTAGTGTCTGTTAATATGCACGACCTACAACTAAACGTGTTGATTGACACCGGTGCAGAATTGAGTGCTGTATCTGGGAAAATATTTGAGTTACTGAAAGACAGACCTGGCATCGTAGTTATGCCAGTAACAGGAGTGAAAATTATCGGTGCTACTGGGAAGGCCAGTAAACCGGTCACAAAACAGATTTTTGTCAACTTCGAGATATGTGGGGCACGATTTGAACAAGAGTTTGTCGTCGTGCCAGACTTAACTACGGAAGTAATTATCGGGTTAGATTGGCTATTAAAGTACCGTGCAGTGATTAACTGCGAAAGCAAAACTTTGACATGTACGTCCCAAGATAAAACAATAGTAGTTAGTTTTGACGAGGCAGGAGACGGTGTGCATAGGCAATACCAGCCTATACACATTGTTAACTGGCCGGATGGTATTGACGTAGGTATGAATCTGAACTACTGTAATGTGAAGAATCTCGGCATTGACAATAATGTAGAAAGTGAATTGGAAAGTATTGTAGACGGTGTGTCAAACGTAACACACGAACAAAGACGAGGCCGACTTTCCCGTACCTATTGCCATCACAACCATAGGGCATGGGGCAAATATGTAGCAGTATTTGAGAGAATTATGAACACCTTGAGACATGAATCTACGGGATTTTCTCCAGAGGAAATCCTGTTGGATGACAGAAGTAAAAGTTTAGTGGAAGAGATAATCAAATTCCCTCCACGGATTGACATTAGTATTGGTGTGAAAAAAGATCGTTTGCGAGAAGTAATGAAGCTTAAAGCCGATGCTCGCATACGTCGTAATGACGCTAAAGCGCGTTTTGCTAAGTTTGCAATCGGAGACTTAGTACTTGTAAAAGCTCATGAGAAATCGAGCGAGTTAGAAGATTTAAGGATGTGCCATGTTGCGATGCTTTTGCCTGACCTAGAGATCATTAAAGAACTTGTAATTAACAAGTAATTAATTTTGATTAGACGTTAATCAATTTAAAAATCCAAGCTGCTAGTTTAAGTTTTCAGCTGAGTCACAGTAGATTAAGCAATGTAAATATGATTTTGTAACTAGCTGTAAGATTCCATAAATATGTGATTTACTAGTCATTGCCGATGTACTTAGACGCTGTTTTAAGTTTCAGGCTAGTACATGCGTGTGATGATGGACAGTGTTGAGTTATCCACTGTGATAGTGTTTGTGGACTCCTTGAGATTACTCGGGAGTGAGTTTTTCCGAAAGAATTCATTGGAGCGGACGTTCTGGAAATGCCGTTAGACAGGCGAGTGAGATCAAGCGTGCCGCACAGGCGGGCGCAACAATACTGACGAGGCGGGGCCGCTGTCGGCTCTTGTGCCGCCGTAGGCTCTCCGTGCCGTTCTCGGCATTCTTTGTACTTGCGAGTACGGAAGGCGGAATTGTTTTTCTTCCTGGACAGCTGAAAGAATTCTGCTGTCAATATTTACGTTTTTTTCGATCTACTGAATATTATTTTCTTGTTTAGCGTTTAATGGACTTCCATGACGAGAATATTAATTATGAAGGGGTTATGTAAAAATGTGTATTCTATGTAATTAATTATTAATTTGCGTATTTTGATCTACCTGTTTTTATGACCATGTACTCTGATTAATTTTGTAAATAGCATTCCATTTCTTGATACTGTTGGGAATTTTGACAATTTTAGAATAGCTAAACCATTTTCTATGTTTTCTATGAATTTTAATATGTTGTAAACCTGTTTTATTTTGTGCAAGATGACAGAGTGGAATAAGATTAGGAGTGTCTCCACTCAATTATTATGGTCTAAAAATTGATTTATGCTTAGTTAGACGAACGCTAAATTTTGTTGATGTTTTGAGCATATGCATTTCCGCTGTTTCTTTTTTGGGACATTTTCTGAGTCTGTTTACGTTACACGAACATCCTCAGACAATGTGGGGCACGTGTAACGCCGGAAATGCATATCCTCCTATTTCCATCTATTGTACTATTATTTTTTTCCTTGTTTTGTTACCTCAAGATATGACATTTCTGTCTCTTTATATATTGTAATTGTTTTACTGTTTGTATATATATATTTATGCACTTATGTCGATGTATAATTGGTTTGTTGTGTAAAGAGTATTTGTATTTTTACGCTGGGTCTTGCCTAGGGAAAACTGCTATCGAACGATTACATCGATAGGTCGTGTGAAGAATCAAAGTTTGTAGGATCTTTGGTAGTGAACTCTGCCGCGTGGAGCGCGGGCAGAACAGAGAGGGTCTGGCTGGAGTAGCGAGTGGGGCAGGTGTTGTGTGGTTTAAGCACATTTGGTAAGGAGCGTACCATTTTTTGTGTAATTTATGTTGACAATGTCAGAAACGAGATTGTCCAGGTTCTCTAGTAGTAACCATAAACCAAAGCATTCGCCTGTGGGTTGCAGCTGTGAACCCTCCTTTTCCAAAGATCTGCATGTATGGGATGGGTGCGCAGCTACCAGCATGGCCAATGTGCAGCGGTGGTACACGGGGCCTATGGAAGTTTCTGCAATCTCAAACATCTTACCATAACACCTATTATGGAATGGGTCCTAGTTTAAATGTATGTGTTTTCAAAGTGCCCTGTTCATGTGGTGGCAGCTGCTCTGTGTGCCGTTGAGTGCTTCTCAATACATCCCAGTGCACTCTATCTTGCAGTGGAAAGATGGAGTCGTATGTGTTTAAATAAAAGTGGATTTGTTGTTGTTGCTATGCTATAATGTGGTAGACAATTTCCCCTTCTTCTTCTTCCTGGTATATCAAAGAGAACCTACTCTGAAATTCTGTAGTGCTTCAAAAAACACACTTATCAGATCAGTACGTGGTTGGGAATTTTTATCCAACCGTGACAGCATAAATCCCCGCTAAAATTTGAAAGTACAACTATCATTTTATACAGCACCACTTCCAATCCTGACGTCTAATTCCCAGTTGATCAATTTATTGTTTCTGACAATAGTATTACGAGGATACTCCAGTCAAACCCCTGCCCTGTCGTCTGCAAATTGTTTAAGGACATAGGACAGTTGAGACGAAATTTGAAATTCTCACTACCATTTTCAGCTATCTCCAACATAATGGATATCTCGCCAGACGACCTAACTGTGCCAGTATCCACCAACAGTAGGTAAGGAAAGTCCTGAAGAGGGAAGAGTAGGTTTGGGATCCAGGCAGTTGCAGGATGCAAATCCGGGTAACCCCAGAATTTCCTGCCAAAGAAGCAAGGAAAAACTGTCCGACATAAAAGATATCGATTTAATTAATGATTCTATGGGGGTAGTGCAAATGGGCTACTTTCAAACCATCAACAGCCAAGCATTTTGGGGAAGGCTGGGGATTAACCAGGTATCCGCTACTTTGTTCAGTACAAAAGAGTGGTGGTATGGTTTCCTGTGACACGCGGCAGATGTGACAGATGCTTGTTGGTCAGGAAGCAACCCTTTGAGAGAGAAAGAGAGAGAGAGAGAGATACAGCATGTGTTTTGGCAGGAATTTTCCATGTGTCAATATCAAAGAGTTGCTGCAAGCTGATGCTTTGTCTGAGATGAAGTAATGTGAAGGGCAAAGGGTGAGGGCAGAAGGGCATTTGAGGGAAGAGGGGTGGGATGTTGCTTCTCCCAGCATCCTCTGCTGGCGGTATTGTGAGCCAACTCAGTCGGTATCTGCACAGCAGTGCAAGCATGTAGAACAACTGCTTCCACTGACCTGGTGCAGATGGTATGCTTCTGGGAGCAAAACAGGAAGTGAGTCTGGAATCAAATTTCAAAGGAAGCTGACAACTGGTGTCATACATTCACCTGCAGATGACCAGCGCCTTCCAGTCCAACACTCAGGACTCAAAGAGTTGTCGGCATTCGAATGTGTGTGGTGTGGTGCTGTATTTGTGAAGACACGATTTAGAGGTTCTTTGCCAGATACAGGGTGAAAAGTATTTAAACCGACAAACTCTGGGAGGTTGTAGGGGACATCAATGTCATTTTTTCCTATGAGGAGTATTTAAACCGGTAGAGGAAGATTTCTCCGGCAAACACTTTTCCATTTTTTGATGACCAAGAGACAACACATTAACACAACCCAATTTCAATTTCGGAAGATTTTCAAAAATGCTTCCATTGACACGTAAACAAAAGTTACACCGTCGGATCATGTTCGGTCTAACACGGGCTAAACCCCATGGGTATCCTGTATTGTTCCTGCTGCTGCTACTATCCGGGCAACCACACCCTCTTCTGATGCAACAGGAGTTGCGTAAACAAGGTTGCGCATCTCTCCCCACACAAAAAAGTCCAGAGGGGACATATCTGGGGATCGAGTAGGCCATGATACAGGACCACCTCTGCCAATCCACGTTTCTGGGAACCGTCGGTCCAGGATTCGACGCACACGACGACTGAAATGTGCCGGCGCCCCCTCATGTTGGAACCACATGCGTTGTCTTGTAGGGAGCGGGACGCCTTCCAGCAATTCTGGCAATGTTCTGGCGAGAAAATTGTAATAGTGCCTGCCATTTAATGGCCTAGGTAGCAGATACGGCCCAATTAAACGATACTCAACAACACCGACCCACACATTAACGAAGAACCGCACTTGATGAGCGCTAGTAACTGTGGCATGTGGATTATCCTCACTCCAAACATCCGAATTGTGCATGTTGAAGACTCCATCACGCCCGAACGTTGCTTCATCCGTAAACAACACAGAGGATGGAAATGTAGGATGCATTTCACACTGTTCCAGGTACCATTGCGAAAACTGTGCTCTGGGTGGATAATCAACTGGTTCCAGGTTTTGGACACGCTGTAAGTGAAATGGACGTAACAATTACTCTCGAAGGACTGTTCTTACATTCGTCTGATTCGTCCACATGTTACGTTCAATTTCACGAGTGCTGATTAAAGGATCCCGCTCCACATGCTGCAAGACAGCTTCCTCAAATTGCAGCGTTCTTACCTTGCGACGGCGTCCCTGTCCAGGTAATCTGCTAAAGGACCCGGTCGCACGCAGACATTGGTACACAGTAGCAAAGGTCGTATGATGCGGGATACGGCGGCTAGGATATTGTTGTCGATAAACCCACTGTACAGCTCGTCAGTTGTGGTGCGCTACGTAGTACGCACCAACCATATCAGTGTACTCATTCCAGGTGTATCGCTCCATTAGTAAACAGAGACAGGAAAAAATGACATTGGAGAAAAATATTCGTTTTGATGTCCCCTACAACCTCCCAGAGTGTCCGATTAAATACTTTTGACACGGCATATTTAGTGGGATCCATAGCAGTATAATTATGTGTGGTAAATGTTTTACATTGATGGCGACTTCATGACAGTATCCCTGTCTATTTACATATTTAGTTGCTTCTTTTCAATGAATTTTCCAAGATGTCCATCTTCCAAAATTCAACAAACAGCAGATAACAATGAACCAGATAAAGAGACTGAACTGCCTGCAAATTGGTATGCAAATTGAATTTTATAAATAAACAATATATTATTATGGCTTCTGCAATGTAGCTGAATTTCCTGTCACACTATCCTTTCAGTCTACCACCTCAGCACAGACTCAGCGATTTTTCTGCTCAATTTTTTTCTGGGACAGATAGAGAGCCAGGGTGTGAGGGGTGGGGGTGGGACATCCTCTGGTGGTGGCATTATCCACCATCTCATTCGACCCCTGTAAATCACGGTGAGATCAAGCAAGAAAATTTTGCAACAAAACAACACCTCCAATCTGTAGCAGTGTAATTATGTAATTTGGGCATGTAGTTGCTGGACAGGCTACTACTTGCACACCAACAGCTCGGCACAGACTGAGCGATTTTGTTGCCAAATAAAGAGATCCAAACACTGAAAAATGAATTTTATAAACAGACAGGATATCCTCTGCTATGTGATTGACATTGATTTCAAGTTCATATTATCAGCTTCTTCCTGTACAGCACAGACTGAATCTTTTATCCATCAATTTCCAGATAGGGGAGGTGGGGATGGCTTGGGGATTTCCCAGGACGGGAAGGAGGTTATTAGTTGATAAATTATATCAATTATTTAATTAATTTGATTTAAAACTACCCCCATATTGGCGATAGGGAGGGTTGTGGGAAGGATTGTGGATTTCGCAGAGGGCTTAGGGATGGGGAGCAGAGAGAGGTTTCTCAGAAGAATGGATTATCCCCAGTGGGTCGTAAATCAACGCCCAGGGGATCATAAACTAGTTAATAGACCGATAGGTTAAGGGTGGTAATTTGTTCCTGAAAATATGCAACCTACACAAACAAAGTCGCTCAGGGTCAGGTTTGTTCCACTACTACTGCTTCACAATTAATGATCAGGCAAGCTATTAGTCACGAAAGTCTCTGTCGATTGTGATGCACCCTCAGAGTGTCATGAATCATTTTGGAACACTAAACAATGTACTTCTTTCTCTCAAGTGCAGGCAGCTAGTGCACATTGCTGCTGTGATGACTGACTCACTCGTAACATGCTCTAAACCTGAAGGCTGCAGGGAACTTCACCGTCAGTATTTGACCAGCAGAATTGAAGGGAGGTGGTAGTATAGAGTTTCTGATCAGCTGATTTTTTTGCGAGTTCCAAAGATCTCCATGGTGTTCTAGGATAGAGAGGATGTGAAGCTTTCGATTGTCATTCGAACGTAAGATGGGAATGTTATGCTCAGCATTATTATACAGGAATAACCTATGTACTGTGAAAGGCGATTAGTACTTTGGGCTCGCCCCTCTTTCAACTAATTGATCACAGTTACGGTCTATATGCAGATTAGGCCACTCATGTCACGTTGAGGAGGCACAGTGACCAATTCAGTGAATAGTATAGAGAAATGACAGTGGTTAGGAACGGTGTTGCCTGTAATGTAATTTTGCAAGCAGTATTTTCAGGCGAAGAAATTCTGCTGATATTGGAAACGCATTTTCCTCATGGACAGCGAAGATTGTTGTTGGGTGTGGCAGCTGCCATAGCAGAACAACCACTTTATTGTTGGTGATTTAAAGAATCTAAATGATTAAGCTCAGGTACACTGGGGCTATGGGCGAGGAGTCATGGTCACTGCTTCGCCCTGTGGAAGGAATGGTGGCTGATAGGTCTTAGCAGTGGGGGGTTTGCCTCTGTCCTGCAGGGATGTCCATTCATTAGGATACCGGCCATTCCTGTACAAAGGTCAGCTCCTATATGTTATCGCTCCTTGTCTGGTTCTTGTCGGCAAGGGGCGCTTGTAACTCCTCCTTGCAGAGGACAGAGCACACATCAACTTGGCCGGCCGCTGCTGTCGAGCGGTTCTGGCGCTTCAGTCCGGAACCACGCGGCTGCTACGGTCGCAGGTTCGAATCCTGCCTCGGGCATGGATGTGTGTGATGTCCTTAGGTTAGTTAGGTTTAAGTAGTCCTATGTCTAGGGTACTGATGACCTCAGATGTTAAGTCCCATAGTGCTTAGAGCCATTTGAACCATTTGAACACCTCAACCTTCTGAAGTAGCCCTGACAATGTTTTTTCCACGGGCCTTCCTCATAACGCCATATCGACTAGTGAAAGGAAACATGTTGCTACAGTCGTTGCAATGGGTCAGTACGGCTTAACGTCCACCACACTAGCGTTCCAAGAGCTGTTGCATTTTTGTGAGGGACATGTTGGCTCCCACGCCAGTGTTCCCTAGCTATCGATGAATCTATCCGTTGTCTGACGACTTGATTGTTACAACGAGGAGTGTACTGGAGAGCGCCCATTCAGTTCCGCGAGAGAGAGAGAGAACTGGCGAAAACGGTCTGCCGGTCTGTTCGAGGAAGGCAGTACTGAGTATCTAAAAATATACTGCTGGCAGAGAAACAAGACACACGCCACTCCATTGGTGGAGTCTGCTTTTTGAAGGACTTGCATGTGGACCGCACGGTTTAGGAGATCTAAGGAGGAGAGAGGAGAGTTGAGTTCAGAGCAGCTGGATGGGGGAGATAGAGGACAGTTGTGATCAGACTGCGGGAGGGAGACTGAGGCGTGAGTTCCGTATCGTAGCCGCAGGGCCACGGCATACATTCGATACTAGGTGCCAGGCAACTCTGGTCGAATTTCGGTTTGTTGCCACGAGGCAAATCTGAGCGAATTTTCTGACCGAGCGCCTTTGTCCGCACAGCATCGGAATCGTGTGTCTGGTTTGCAGACGGAGTTCTGTGTCGTTTATCGACCAGTGGGGGCTTTGGTACTTCGGTCGGCTCACCACTATAGTGCACAGTTCTCTCTGCTTTGCGGATTCCTGATGGTATATGGTAAGCATTGCGCAGCTTCGGACTGATGGAAATATTGGGGGTGAACTGCTCACCAAGTACGGAATTTGCCTCTGCAAACAGCAGCAGCTATAGCTCCGCGCATATACGGCGCATTAGTGTGTGGTTTGGTGTTCACAGTCTTTGTCAATCCAGTGAATTATAGTCAAATAGCATTTTCCAAATTCTAAATGAGAACCGTCGTAGGGACTCCATCAATTCCCAACATTGTCAACAGCACCACAGCATTTTATGTATTAACTGTAATTAGTTTCACAAGCTGCGACATGGAACAGTGACCCGGAAATGTAGAATAAATTTCTTTTATTTCACGTTGCAACGGTACTTTCGCGTTCTCGTCAATACGGTACCAGAACGTTTAAGTTCTACCACCGTAAAGACGGAAGATCCGCGCTTCGGAATGTCAGAACTGTGTAATAAGTAGCGGCCGGAACACCACCACAAAATTACACAGCACTAACACTCCAAACCATCGACTCTCGGAGAGAGATTTTAACCGTGTTCAACCTAATGGTAAAGTATCGAACTATTTTTCTCCGAATCAAACAGTTTGTGGGAAAAGCAGTGAGAATAATTACTTTTGGAAACCTTTAGTCAGACAAAGCCTGTTATAACAATAAACTGTTTCGCTTAATAAAACGGCCGCCAGCCCAAATCGGGCACAGTGTCTACACAAAAAGATGAAGTCAGTTTTCGACACTGAATAAATAACTGCTTTCACTTACTACGTAATTTAAACACAACCACTTAATTTCCATTTACTACGGTCACTTGACAGTAAGTACTATTAATCCCACTTTCTGTTACTTATGGATTTTATTGCTATACTTCAGTAATTATTTAAAGAAGACACACATATGTTTCAGCAAGGATACAAAAAAAATATTAAACTTATAGCTATCATTGATATGACCAAAACTATTATTTAACACGACTAAATTTCATTTCTTTAGGACTGTTATCCGTTAACGTTTTACTAACACCAATATTTGTCTGGCTTTCTTTGACATGGAGAACAACACGAACAATTACTGTTAAGATTGTTGCATTTAAACAATGATGTTACTTTACCTTCAGAAATACTTTTTAAAACTTATCCTCATGGTCAGCAAAGCGGTGGCCCTTAAACTGATGCATGCAAACTTTAGTATTTAATAATGATTTTCAGAATTTACTACCAAAACAGTACTACTGCCAGTAATTTACTATTATTCAAGCTTCAATAAACATCAGGATACTCGGAATAAATTCATTTAGGTAAGGACCCTACTGAGGTAAATGAAACAGGAAAATTACGGTTAAACACAAAGGTTCATTTAACACTTATATTCCACTGATTGAATATGGATGGTTCATACTGTGATACACTTCTAAATAAAGTACTTTGCCTGTTACTGATGTCGAAGGTGGCGTGAGGCGGTGCTGCGTAGTAACATTGCGCAGGTACGGCTCTTGATGTACATAGCTCTGTCTTCCTTTAGGTGGCGATGATAACATTGCAAATTTCTGAGCTATTACTTTATTGTCGTACTGCGCCAATCATGTAGAACACGTCCGAGGCCAAAACCCAGTCTTGCAGGTAAATTCAGGACCTCTAGTACTTGACCAACGTAATGCGTGTTCAGTACTTGCAGGGCACCTACCGACTGTGTGAGCCACTTCCGCGCCAAATCTCACTCGCGCCCCCCACCACCTTTTCGATTCCACCACAGAACGGAGTTCCGTTCTACCTATGATCCCTACACCTTTTCAATTTACACTTCTGCTTACAAAAACCCTAAGTATGAACCATCTACAATTGCACGACAGCATATACATACAAAATTGACATAATTAATTACAGTTGTACTTGAAATATTACATAATTATTTACAAAATATGTTTTAATACATTTATTCCACGTACGTCAAAGAGATTATTTTAAACAAATAAACTACACTTAACAAAAGCTTACTCTCGTTATAGTATTTGCTTAATTTTTCAAAATTATTAAGGAACAAAATTTTTTTTAAATAAACAGATTAATGGCAGTATTGTATTTACAATAGCATTACAACGTCTCTGATCACAAACTTGTAGGTCCTCAGACTGCCGGTTTCTTCAGATCTGCTTTATAAAAAATATACTGGAGTCAAAGAGCCATCGTTGAACAGATCAGAGGATGCTCATTGCTGATCGAAGCTGAGGAAAAAAAATTGTGACCACAGACGTAAAATAAAAGAAATTTATTCTAATTGTAATAGAGTTATTTTTGTTTGCTCATCGAATTTCACCCTTGTGTTTTTCAACAAGAAAACTGTCTAATGACACTGGATGCCTTCAATTTCAGTAGAAATCAGACCCCATAATCCTTTTTAAATTCATTTATGCGGTGTGTACTGCCCACAGCTCAGTCCCATACAAGACCAGACACACAGCGACGAAGGAGACTTCATAATAGTTACAACAATTTATAGTGGGTACTGACAAATATCTCTTTCTCAGAAATGCGTTTCTTGATATTGTCACTCTGCATTCCACATACTTCGACCATCGTCTCTCACTTTGCTGCCCAAACAGCAAAACTCATCTACACATACCAGTTTCAACGTCTCATTTCCTAGCGTAATTCCAGCAGTACCCGTTGATTTAATTCGACTATATTCTGTTCCCCTTGTTTTACTTTTGTTCTCGTTCTTGTTATAACCTTTTTTCAAGACACTATCAATTTAGTTCAACTCTCTTCCAAATACTTTGATGTACCTGACGAAATTAAGACGTCGTTGACTGATGTAATTTTTTTTTTCTGTATCCTCTAGAAATACGAGACACAGCCATACACAGAGGCGCAACACAGATAGAGTCAGACGCCGTAAAGGGCGCACAAAACACAGTATTTGCTATACTTATGTCTTACGCCACACAAATAGAATGTATCAACAAGTCGTTCCACACTATCAACACAGAGGGTATAAACAGCTTCAGAACGTATTTACAGTTGCCACCTAGAAGAGCCCGACTGGACGTTCTACCAGGTACGTTTTTCATCATTCAGAAGCGTCAGGACAGGATTAGTGTTCACAGACTGATCAGTACAAGTCAATATTTAAGTACACTGCCATGCATCATCTATCACACTCATTGCTTAATTCCATTTAATAAATAATTGTCATTTGTTACTAAGCCGTATTAGCATAAGTTTTGCTATAGTTTGTCTTTAACCTATCTGGCCCTGTGACGAGGCTGTATAGTTGCTGCCTGCAAGCAAGGCATCCCAATAACAGCAACTACTTTCGGTGGTAGGGGGCGCTCTTCCTGCCACGTTTATGACTGACACGAAATATGTTTGGAGAATAGAACATTTTTATTACGTGTAGTGAGTTCCTGATGACATTTACTCTGCTTCAAATAATAGTAAAAAAATGTAAAGTTACTAATCTCTGTAGGAGTACAATGGTGGTAATTGTAATTTTTAATATAAAAACATCTCTCATGAAAATAGCTGTAGAGTTTAATATGTGTGTAGGGAACAAAGTAATAATGGGGGCAATGTGAGTCGAACTACCCAATCAAAATACACTCGACAGAGATTTTACTGTCATATTGAGAAGAAAACAGGCGAATACAATTATGAGTCTCAAATAACGCGAGGACCTCAAAACCTGCTCCGCAAACCAATCAAAGAATGTAATGTAATCGACAGAATTAGTTTTACAGAGTACACCTGTTTGCGCATGGAGTGCACAAAAAAAGAAGAGGAATATTGGAATTTAACATCCCGACGACGATGACGTCTACATCTGCTACTACATCTATATCCCACAAATTACCGTTTCTTCCCATTCCATTTAGGAATGGAACACAGAAAGAATGATTGTCTAACGCCTCTGTGTATGACGTAATTAATTTAATGTTATCCGCAGTCCTTATGGCAGTGGTATTAGGGGCTTGTCATCATTTAGAGCCGGATCTTGAAATTTTTCAGGTAGACTTTCTCAGGACAGTTTTCGTCACAGAGAATGTAACCACAATGGTTGCTTTCCTTGTGTTTCAGATGTAAATTTAAACTACAAGTTACAGATTAAACAGGGTGTTATTAAAACTACACCAAGCAAACATAAAGCAAGAGTTGTTTTCAATGTGTAAATGTGTATGCAAACATAAATATAGATTTTGTACAAGAATATTTGTTTCTTTGTTCGCTACGCTCTCCATAAATCCTAAAAGGTCTCTTATTTACGATAATCTACTTGTATCGTTTGGTGTGTGACACTGAAAAGTAGCGAACGTTATGTAGCCAAGAGTTAGCAATGCTCGTTTCTTACCTCAATGAGTCATACAGTACAACGATAAGGATAATAAAGTGGGTAATAAACCATAGAGATAAGGTCTAGATAAACACAGCACAAGTTGCCTATGTAAGAGGCTGAGGGCGTGATCTTGAAAGTTACCGGTTGGGTTTGTTTACATAACAGTTACAAATCACTATCTCAGCAACTGCTCTGTCCCATTACTTGGGCCTGCCTCCAAGTGTCTACCCCCTTAGTTTCTCCAGTATCTCTGGGGTACTCCCCCACGGGTCAAACAAACCTATGACCGTTCGTGCTTCCGTTCTCTGTGTACAATATCCACCGTTTGTTGCATTTGGTACAGACCCCATGCACTTGAGCGATGTTCTAAGATGGAACGGAGGAGTGATTTGTAAGTTCTGTCCTTCGAAGACTGACTGTGTTCTCACGTATTGCACTGATTAACCAATGTCTGCCGCCTGCTCTATCTACGACTGAGCCTATGTGGGCCGCATGGTCTACGGGACCTTGCCACGGTTCGCACGCCTCCCCATGTCGGAGGTTCGAGTCCTCCCTCGTGCATGGGTGTGTGTGTTATCCTTAGCGTAAGTTAGTTTAAGTTAGATTAAGTAGTGTGTAAGCCTAGGAACCGTTTCCTCGGCAGTTTGGTCCCATAGGAACTTATCACAAATTTCCAAAAATTTACAATAGCCTATGTGAGAGCTACATTTCGGATCTGTACAAACTGTTACACACAGGTAGTTGTATGAGTTGACTGACTGTAAATGACTCGTTGACACTGAAGTAATAGCAAACTACTATTTTTCGTTGTGCGACGTGCACAATTTTACATTTTTTAACACTAAAAGAAAGCTGCAAATCATTTGAGACGGAGTACAACCTCTGATTGAGAATGGATGGGGAGGGAATTCCTCTTACTCTTTACAAAGAAAGCAGTCTGGAATTTACAGTAAGCATTTTAAAGAAATCGTAGAGAACTTAAAAACTGTATTGGGAAGTGGGGATTTGGTCTGCCGTCCACTCGACTGAGAAAGCAATGTCTTAGCACTGTGTCATCTAGCTCGGCACAGAAAAGACGAAGGGTATCCTACAATACAGTCTCCTTCATCACAAAGCATGATGAATGTCCTTTACAGCTTTGAACTGCTCTAATGTGGTTTTGAAGACTTTGGAAATATTTAAGGTGACCATATGGAGCGTCGAAGCACTATTCACAACAGGTCTGAGTATTATGAAATGACACTGCACTCACTAACGCAATTAGGAATGACGAAGATACATTCACCTGCGCATTAATGTAATGATAGGTCTATCCTGGCCTAACCACCCGATAAGTCCGAATAATACCTTGCCAAATAACATTCTCTCAGCTGGCATGTGAAGAGAAATCGAAAACCGAACGTCAGGATCAGCACAAATGCTACACTGTCTTATCAAATGTATCCGAGCACTTATTAGTTGACATTAATATGGGCTGTGCCCACTCTTCGCCTTTACGAAGGCTTGAATTCAGTTTGGGACGTTATCAGTGATGTGTCAAAATATCTATCGACGATTGGCAGCCCATTCTTCCTCAAGATTTGAAACCTGCTCGCTGATTTTTGGGGCGGAGACGATGTTCTATAACCCACCCCAGAGCTGTTCTATCAGGTCAGAACTCTGAGCCGGCTAGTCCATTTCAGAAATGTTATTGTCCTCAAACCATTGCCTCACAGACAATGCTTTATGATAGAATGAATTCTGCTAGAGATACAGATCATAACTTTGCGAAAATAAAGAAAGTCAACTTTTCACTCGAGGGAAGACTTGAACCAAGGACCTCTTATTCCGCAGCTGCTCATGCTAACCACGGGACCACGGCATTCCTGAGCTCTCATTATCCTTGATGTTGCCTGTCTTGCGCATGGACTACTCAGTTTGTATATTTTGCTTAATTTTTTTCATAGTTCCACACAACTTCTTCCTGTTTTCTCGATTGATCTGTGTTCAGTTTTTCAAGGCCTATCCACTGTGCTAAGTTATAACTAAATCTGAGGGGGGTGCGATGGGGAGGTTCCCTTGTTAGAGCCATTTGAACCATTTTGAACCCATTGCCTTTAATTCTCTATGCAGACTCATTGTTTTAGCTGTACTGCTGGTAGCTCTTTGGAACTCTCGAGTGATTCCTTCTGCTGAGTGCATGCTGTCTTTTACATCCATTGTCAGCAATTCTCGACGGTCCCTGTGCGTCAGTTCAACAGATCTGTCTGGTGTTGGTATAGATGTGGTGGTCATTTCTCGTTTTTTCTCCACAATCACTTCACCAACAGTCGATTTTGGCAATTTTAGAAGGGCTGAAAAGTCACTGGTGGATTTGTCCCTCACGTGACATCCAAAGACTGGTCCACTTTCGAAGTCACTGAGCTCCCCTGACTCACCCATTCTGCTGTTACTATTTGTCTGCTAACAACACAGTGCTCCCCGCCTCGTTTTATGTTGTCACACCCGCCTCTCGTGAAATGTATAGTGGTCAATTTCGCACTACATAAGGATGTCCGAATACTTTGAGAAGCAGAGAGTATGTACGCATCGTAGATGTGCTGGCGTACGCTGGCGCCAGCGCACCCTGCAGCATAGAGGTTACGAGAGTATCGATAGAGATCAACGACAAGACTCGCTGGAAATACGCCGCCTACGCCCTCTCATCCACTAGTATTTATGATCGCCGCCGCGGATCGGAGAGGCCAGTTTAGCCAGTTAGTTCAGTTACGCCGAATTTAGCCAGTTAGTTGCAGTCTGTACGTTGTGGAGTGTCAAAAAGACGGAGCCGCAGACTTAGCCTCTAGCACAGAGACAGGCTGCCCATAGCAGCCTCATAGTGAATACAGCGGACTTCCACTACATCAGAATTGAGGCTACGTGGATTATACAGAAGAGATCTTGTATCACAGCACATGGAAATTTTGAGTTAAGCAGCTCCTTGTTTATGAATGAAGAACCCAGTTATTAATTGCGTGCAGTTTGTGTTATAAACGCCGGCCGCGGTGGTCTCGCGGTTCTAGGCGCGCAGTCGGGAACCGTGTGACTGCTACGGTCGCAGGTTCGAATCCTGCCTCGGGCATGGATGTGTGTGATGTCCTTAGGTTTAAGTAGTTCTAAGTTCTAGGGGACTGATGACCACAGCTGTTAAGTCCCATAGTGCTCAGAGCCATTTGAACCATTTGTTATAAACGAGGATACCGGCCACCGACCGACATCTTCTCCTTGCTTCCCATGGTACCGCTCTACACAGACGACATGAAAGCGGCTAAAGAGAATATAACAGATGCTTCTGTGACAGCACTTGTAAGGCAGGTTAACACAAAGAATATGCCAGAATGAGATTTTCACTCTGCAGCGAAGTGTGCGCTGATATGAAACTTCCTGGCAGATTAAAACTGTGTGCCGGACCGAGACTCGAACTCGGGACCTTTGTCTTTCGCGGGCGAGTGCTCTACCAACTTTTTTTTTTCTTTTCTTTTTAAATCTCATTTTGTTCGCTTTATCTGCTCGGAGCGGACGTCTTAGGACATCCGTTTTAGTTCGTTGTTGATCGGGTAACTCAGTTTTTTTTATTACAGAGGGCAGCTAACCCTCTGACAGAACACGCTGAGCTACCGTGCCGGCACCAACTGAGCTACCCAAGCACGACTCACGCCCCGTCCTCACAGTCCAAGAAAGGCAAAGATCCCGAGTTCGAGTCTCGGTCCGGCACACAGTTTTAATCTGCCAGGAAGTTTCACAAAGAATATGTTTCAGTAGTTTCAGGAACACGAAAACCTATACAGACGACCGACGGACACAAGTAATGTGGTCACTGGAATTTAATTTTAAACTGTTCCCTACAGTGTGTCGTATTTACTTGTGGATAGCGCCAAGAGGTCGTACTATCCGGTTGTCTTCTCCCGAGTGTGAAGCATAGTGGAGATTATGTAAGGCTTGTGATTGCGCGAAGTGGTGACTGAAGTCTTGTTTGGGAGGACGAGAATTCAAATTCCCATCGGGCGACCCCGATTTTTGTTTTCTGTGGTTTCCCTAAGTCGCTTCAGACACGTGTCGGAATAATTACTTTGAAAATGACAATGGCGGTTTTCTTTCCCGTCGTTCCCATGCTTCCACTCCGCCACCAATGACTACGTCGCCGATGGGACGTTAGACACACACTTTCCTTCCCTCCCTCCTTGCCGGCGGGTGTGGCCGAGTGGTTCTAGGCGCTACAGTCTGGAACCGTATGACCGCTACGGTCGCAGGTTCGAATCCTGTTTTGGGCATAGGTGTGTGTGATGTCCTTACGTTAATTAGGTTTAAGTAGTTCTAAGTTCTAGGGTACTGATGACCTCGGAAGTGAAGTCCCATAGTGCTGAGAGCCATTTGAACCTAAACGTTGGCTAGACTTTGTCGATTTCATAACACTAGGGAGTAACGACTTACATCAGCAGCAATAGTGGGAATGGCGTGACAGACAAATCGAAATCCATATTCAATTGTACAATGCCTTGGTATCTCTTTAAGAACCCATGACGAAATGTTTCAGTTACTGAAACGTAATCAGTCATGTCCGGTCCACAAATGACTGCCTTGAGTTAAGGGAAATGTTCCTTGTCATGAATTTGAAGCTGATTTTTCCGTAGGATTAATTTTTATTTGATAGCATCAATCTTGTTCGCCATATCTGTTGCCAAACTATTGTCCCCTCGTCTTAAGGCACTTAATGAATTCAAATAATGGGTGATGTCGTCCACAAAAGATTATGTCACCGCTCTACTTACTCCGAACCCAGTTTTTTCCGTAATGCCAGCATTCACCATCATTCACCAGAAGATAAATGCATTGTATCTTCTACGTGGTTGACGTTGTAATGACGTTCCAGTAAGTGTTTTCCAGCTCACGATAGTGAGATGGCATATTAAGCACTTTGCATGGCCTCTAAACAACATGAAAAGTACTGCAGCTCCTATTCGGGATTTTTTTCTTTACTGGACAAGTCCGTAGATTACATAGTACTCCTAATTTATAACGTAAATATAATTCAACGCAATAGCATTGTCAGCAAACTCCTTGGTATCTGCTTTACTCTACCGGCGTCCAGTTGCAGCCTTCCTTTTGTTGTTTCTCCTCACCCCTCAGCCCCACTCTCCACTCACCAATGCCGCCAGAGCGCTAGGCATTAGCGCAGCTGGAGCGCCCGTAGTTGCTGACGGCTCTTAGGCCAGGCCTGCCCTATAGGGTGTAGAACAACAATCGCTACCAGTTACAATAAAAGGTGATTTTATTTAACACACGACCGATTTCTGTCTTGTTCCCATCTTCGGTGGTTTACTTTGATGTGTATGTTTCCACACTCAGTGTTGGAGATCATTGTTTAAATCAGAAACAAGTAATGCCATGATGGTTAAATAGACACAAATGACACATTTGAAAGTGGCTGAGCGGCACATTTTGCAAAATACTGAAGTATTTACATGTAGGTGGCGCACCCATATCACTTGCACATTATACGAGGGCAGTTCAATAAGTAATGCAATACATTTTTTTTCTCGGCCAATTTTGGTTGAAAAAACCGGAAATTTCTTGTGGAATATTTTCAAACATTCCCGCTTCGTCTCGTATAGTTTCATTGACTTACGACAGGTGGCAGCGCTGTACGGAGCTGTTAAAATGGCGTCTGTAACGGATGTGCGTTGCAAACAACTGGCAGTGATCGAGTTTCTTTTGGTGGAAAACCAGGGCATCTCAGATATTCATAGGCGCTTGCAGAATGTCTACGGTGATCTGGCAGTGGACAAAAGCACGGTGAGTCGTTGGGCAAAGCGTGTGTCATCATCGCCCCAAGGTCAAGCAAGACTGTCTGATCTCCCGCGTGCGGGCCGGCCGTGCACAGCTGTGACTCCTGCAATGGAGGAGCGTGCGAACACACTCGTTTGAGATGATCGACGGATCGCCATCAAACAACTCAGTGCTCATCTTGACATCTCTGTTGGTAGTGCTGTCGCAATTGTTCACCAGTTGGGATATTCAAAGGTTTGTTCCCGCTGGGTCCCTCGTTGTCTAACCTAACACCATAAAGAGCAAAGGAGAACCATCTGTGCGGAATTGCTTGCTCGTCATGTGGCTTGTCAAAGATTGTTATAGGCGATGAAACATGGGTTCATCACTTCGAACCTGAAACAAAACGGCAATCAATGGAGTGGCGCCTCACCCACTCCCCTACCAAGAAAAAGTTTAAAGCCATACCCTCAGCCGGTAAAGTCATGGTTACAGTCTTCTGGGACGCTGAAGGGGTTATTCTGTTCCATGTCCTTCCCCATGGTCAAACGATCAACTCTGAAGTGTATTGTGCTACTCTTCAGAAATTGAAGAAACGACTTCAGCATGTTTGTAGGCACAAAAATCTGAACGAACTTCTCCTTCTTCATGACAACGCAAGACTTCACACAAGTCTTCGCACCCGAGAGGAGCTCACAAAACTTCAGTGGACTGTTCTTCCTCATGCACCCTACAGCCCCGATCTCGCACCGTCGGATTTCCATATGTGTGGGCCAATGAAGGACGCAATCCGTGGGAGGCACTACGCGGATGATGAAGAAGTTATTGATGCAGTACGACGTTGGCTCCGACATCGACCAGTGGAATGGTACCGTGCAGGCATACAGGCCCTCATTTCAAGGTGGCGTAAGGCCGTAGCATTGAATGGAGATTACGTTGAAACATAGTGTTGTGTAGCTAAAAGATTGGGGAATAACCTGGTGTATTTCAATGCTGAATAAAACAACCCCTGTTTCAGAAAAAAAATGTGTTACATTACTTATTGAACTGCCCTCGTATTTATCACATTTTTTTTAAATCTTTTTTTTTACACGTTAACTTCATATTAGTCTCCATGCTAATTATTGATGCTTCCATATTACTCCTAATCTAGTGTAGGACCTCCTATCGCCGGGTCTTACGCAGCAGATTGACAGCATTGACTCAGCAAGCCGCTGGAAGTCCTGCAGAAATACTGAGCCATGTTGCTTCTAAAGCCATCCATGACTGCGAAAGTATTGCCTTTGCAAAACTTTGCGCACATACTTCCCTCTCGATTACATCCCAGAAATGTTCGACGGGATCATGTCTAGCGATCTGGGTGGCCGAATCATTCACCTGAAATGTCCAGAAAGTTCTTCAAACCGATCGCGAACAATTATGGCCCTGTGACATCGTCTATGGTCCAACCGCTATCGTCGCGACCCAAAGACAGCCACTGAAGGCGATGTCATGCTGTTAGCAAAGGCGCTCGCGTTGCTCGTCTGCTGCCAGATTTCGCCGCACTATCCAAACGGATATGTTTGTCATACGTCCTACGTCGATTTATTTCACGCAGTGTTGCTTGTCTATTAGCACTCTCACCTTTCCGCAAACGCCACTGCTCTTGGTCGTCAAATGAAGGCCGTCGGTCGCTACGTTGTTCACGGTGAGACGCAATGCCTGAAATTTGGTATTCTCGGCACAATCTTGACACTGTGGATCTCGGAATACTGTACTCCCTAACGATTTACGAAATGTCCCATGTCCCATGGATGTAGCTCCAAATACCATTCCGCGTTTAAAGTCTGTTAATTGCCGTCGGGCGGCCATAATCGCGTCGGAAACCTTTTCACACGAATCACCTGTGTGCAAATGGCATCTATGCTAACGCACTGCTCTTTTACACGTTGCATCCGCGATACCACCTCCATCTATGTATACGTGCATATCGCTATCCAATGACTTTTGTCACTTCATTGTACGTCTTTGATAACGCAGAGGCGCTTCAGAGGTTGAAACTTCTGAACCACATGTTCTCACAGCATCCAACGTGTTTGAATTTGAAATCACAGGTTATGGTACCGCACACGACTATCGAACTATTTAGGCGCATTATTCGAGTATCCTCCTGCGCATTGAGGCGTTTCGATTACTAGAAGGCACACTTAAAAATGATTCACGACACACGATTGATCCTCAGAGGAAACGGTTTAGATGGAGTCCGCCTTACATTCATTATGCGAAGACGACTCGGAAGCTCCTGGTGACAGTAGTAAGATCCCGTTATATAAAACTAAATGTGAATTTGATCCAATAAAGTTCTCTAGATACTAAAAAAAAGAGCTTAGGTCTAACAAGTATAGAGATGTTACACATACAAATAATAAACATAGCCATTATCGCTAATGTATTTTTAAAAAAATTGCTAGTTGTGAAGGGTCCGTGAGCTACAGTTTCTGATTTTTTAAAATACTTCATTAATGGTGCGTAGAAATAACTTGTCTGCAAGGTCTACCTGTTCACTGTGAATTAAATGCGGTGATCTGGAGCTGTGGATGTCAGTTTCGTTCTCTTCATGATGGTTCATTTTCTTTCCTTTCCTGGCAGTGTGTAGCATCGGCAGGTTGTCTTTAATAGGTTTAAACATGATCTCCAACAGCGAATATGGAAACATGTACATGAAAGTAAATCTCCTGAAGATGGCACAAGCCCGAAACCAGGAGCATGTTAAATAAAATCAACTTCTATTGTAACTCGTAGCGGTTGTTATTCAGTATCCCATTACCGCTGTTGTTTTTGTGCACTTTGGAAGCCGTTAAGACTAAATATAATCTGTAAATAATAAGAATATGATTAATTTCATTACCTTACTATAGAAATGTTAACATGTGTCGAGCTTAATTTAGAATAGCAAACTCTATTTGAAATTACATTTGCATTAAAATTACCTGACTGTGAATACGTGAACATTTACAGCTGCACCTGTATTAGAAACAATAGTGTACAAAATTACAGACTTTCTACGATATATAAGTCGCTCTCAGACGTCCGACCCGTCAGTCGGCAAGACTCACCGGAGGAGAAACACCCCTCTGAAGATGTCCAGCGCAGCTCTGGACGAAACGTTAGGAGCTGAAGAGTTTCATGGACCACGACCTTACATCCCGGAAGGTTTACCAAAATTACTTATTACTGTAAAAAATTACAAATTTTCGAACGCTTAATTGTTCAAGGGCGTCACCATTTAAACCTATACCTTGTGCAATTTCAAAGAATCATTTAGTTTCCGCATTCAGTGTGAGAAACGCGTGTCTGTCTTGTGCTGAATTTATTTACGATTTTTCGAATATTCCGATGTTGTAAGCAATATACTTTTGTGTCATAATTCAGAATAACATGTAAACTGAATCTATGGAAATTTTATTAATAGTTATTTTCAACTGGAGTTCCGTTTCCAAAAACTGAACCTTTACAGGAAATGATCACATCGGTGGACGAGAACAAATGTTACCATTGAGCTGAAGACAGGCTAGTTAACTCATTTATTTGATCCTTCAGCGTTCTTACAATTACACGCAACGGAATTCTGTGAAGAAGCATTATTATGCTGCTGGCAAACAGAATTATAATAAATTAGACTTTAATCTGAAATAAAGAAAAATGGGTCGAAGGGAGGAGTAGGAGGCCTGTCAGAAACTCAAGATTTCGGCCTCTTCGGATGTGCACAATGTCTGATTCCGTACTGTGCTCGTTTATACGAACGGCATTTGTTATCTAACGAGATGAAATCTTCACATAATTTGTGAAATGTTGGAAGGGATAACAATGTCAGAAGGCGGAACTATGTTCTCTGGAGCCGAGGAAGGTTGCACTGGTCCTGGTGACTGCACAGCAGCAGCACCTCCGGTCGTGAACAGCTGTACAGCTGCGTCCGAGGTGCGGCGACCAACGGGCGTAACTATCTGGAACGATTCGCAGGCAGTCAGACGGTAGGGCGAGTTTGTCAGAGCTTTAAATCACTGAGATACCTCACGCTACCGTCGGCAGTTAGTAGCAGACCGCCAAGTGCCACTGTCTACACACGGAAACTAGTTCACCATGCACATACGTTATATAGCAGCGCGTCTCGTGGCATTCACAACCGTTCGTTCAGAAAACTAATTAAAAGCGCGCGCGTCACAATTTTACTTCTGTTACAGCGGTTAGTACCTTGGGAAGAATTTTCGCTATGTGTTGACGTAGTGGAAGCGGAATTTGGCCCCGTTCTCCCTGAAATTGGTAAATTGGGTTAATTTCTCTGACTTTCGTCAGATCCTCTAGTTCTTCCTTAAAAAAAAAAAAAAAAAAAAAAAAAAAAAAAAAAAAAAAAAAACAGCGGCAGCAGAACCGTACTGATCGATGCGGAATTCTGATCATTTCGAGAAAACTAGAGAACAGCGCTTGCGTTTGTTTTAAGTACAAGGGTTATTTCTTATGGTTTAACCTTTAATGAAATGTTGACTAACGTGTTAGAATAAATAAAAAAAATATTGAAATCTTTTTATTGCAAGATACAAGAAGTTTGGTTTCTGCATTAGACAAATCACTTTGGTACAAACAAATAATGAAATAATAGTTGCGTTTCATCGAAACACTGACGATCTAAAGAGGTAATCAAAGCCAAGCATCTTTTCATCGTCCTGGGCTCATCATCCCTTCCTGTTTTGGATACATGCGGAATTGTTAGGTGAAACAGATGATAGGCTGTTGAAACAAATTTAAGAATCCAACTATGAAAAGTTTACGCTTCCGACAGCTACGCATCAGGTTCATCCACGCCTGAGGTTTGAAGATGTCTTGGATCTTTTTGTACGGTAGTGCCTTTGCTGCCTTAGCACGTGCAGGTATGTAATTTCGGAGGCTTAGCAAAAATGCCTACATATCTGTTTCATTAGGGACGAGGTCACTCGTTTTATACTTTTCTGTACAGTCATCATTTTAACGCATAAGGACTGAGCCTTTCAAGAATTTTATCCATCGCATTTGTGATACCTTTGCACCCTCTCCGAAACGAGTTTGGTAGTATTTGAGTGATCTCTTAGGTTTTCAAAATCAGGAACTTGTCAGTCACGTCTCCAACTAGGAAAGGTTTGCGCTTCCGACAGCCACGCACGAGGCCCATCCATGCCTGAGGCTTGAAGCTGTGTGTCCTATTCCTTTGCACCGATTTCGACTTTAACACAACCATTTATACCAACTCCAAACTATAAGTCACAATCACTATAATATTTTGCTCTTGGATCACTTCAGCTTTCGCAATAATCAGACTCGTAATTTGGAGCCGTAACTGTCTATTTGTGGTTTTTCACTTGGATGTGTATGGCAGGATGTATTTTTCAGAGTAAGATCTAGTCTAAAATGCGCGATTCAGGCGTTCTTACAGAAGACAATGATTTTTGCACGTGGACCAATGTGGCGTGAAAATTTCTGTTTCTTCCCATGCATCCAAGTGAAAAACTCTAATAAAGGAAAAAATGTCACTTGGATTAGTATAGTTGTGCTGTCCCCAAATAAGACATGAAATTTATACAGACATATTCAATAGTCAAATCAAGTCCAGTCAAACACATGCACCTAATTTTCTTCATAGAATGCTGCAGTGTTTCTGGTTCCTTTTTTATACGCTGATACATTTTTAATAAAAATAATCATAAACGAGAACTCTCCGCATGTAAAAAGCATAAATAGCATCCCATGTCGAGAGAATGTTTCCTCCTACAACCAGCAAATGAATCAAAGTTCACTTATCTTGTCATTTATTCCACCTGGAAAGGTTAGGATCTTCAAGCCTTCACTTAGAGCTAGTCAGGTATGATGATGTAGTGATATGTCTTTCTTGCCGTCAACAAACCCAACAGTCGAACCACTTGTATGAAAACCATGAATAACAGATAAAGGCCTGCGTTTCGCCTCTAAAATTTCTCACGGAAATCGAAAAAAGTGCGACAGGAACAGCACAAAGAACAAAAGACCACAAATAGCATCACCAGTCGACAGAATGCCTCCGCCTACAACCGGCCGATGAATTAAAGACTTCAGTAATGCCCACTTATTTATAGAACTAGCGTGGACAGATGAGTCTACTCTTATATTCTTCCCTACCACACGACCTCTTTGCTTAGGGACAGCACGAGGGGATCATACAGTCTGTTTACTATTAACAACGTAGGGAGCGCAGTACATGAATTACACATAATAATGTACACCTACGTCCGAACCCAACAAGCCACTTTACTGTGTGTTGTGGAGGACAGTTCTCAAAGCACTTACATTTCCCTCCTTCCCTGTTCCTTCCACGATTGGTGAGTGGGGAGAACGACGGTCGATAATCATTTCCTTATGAGCTCTGATTTTTCTTATTTCCTTATCGTCCTCCTTTCGTGAGACGTGTCTTGGAGGAAGTAATATGACGCCCGATTGTTCTTCGAACGCACGCTCTGGAAGTGTTTACGTTACACCGCTCCATTTTTGCAAAAGGGCTGTTTTTAGTGCCCGCCACTGGGGTTTCTCGAGTATTTTCATAAGGCTCTGGGACCTACCGAACGATCCTGTGGAGAATCATGCTGTTATTCCTTCCACCTTGACGACTTCTATCAATTCAGCCTGACAGGAACCCCACACTGACGAGCAATCCTCAGGAATCAGGGGAATATTTTGTAAGCCACTTCTTTCACGTATGAATTAGATTTCGTTACGATTAATGGCAGCCTGTCATTTGCTTTCCCTACATCTAATTCTATATGATCACTGCACTGTAGATTTCGTAGGACGATTCTGACAACTCTACTTGGTATTTTACGGTTTTTACTGTTTCCAGCGATTTATCGGCAATACTGGATCTCTTCACTTACTTATGATTAGTACGTTGTCAACCGACAGTCACCGTACCGTCCGTGAGTCCTCTGCACGGCTTCTTCCTTCATTTCGCTGCTGTCTTTCGGCGTTGCAACATTCCTATTGACATCAGCACCTAGTCTGTGAACAGCCTCCGGGAGCGTCTGTCGTAATCCATCATGCTGTAAGTTGAGTTGCAGTCAGGTCTTCGAAGGGAGCACCTGAGTTACGAATTCACGACATCCAGGAACATATGGCCCCAGTATACCAATATCGATTATTTTTGAGAGGTGCATATGGGGCCTGAAGATGGCATAACGAATTGCCGACACTGGTAGCGAAAATAAAATAAATTAACATCTCATCAGCACGACTGTTTGGCGGATTTCATTGCTAAATACTATATGTCGTTGCCACTGTGGTCTTCAGTCCGAAAAGTAATTTGATGCAACTCACCATACTACTATATCCTCTCCAAGCCCGCCTATTCATCTCCGAATACACTACTGGCCATTAAAATTGCTACACCAAGAAGGAATGCAGATGATAAACGGGTATTCATTGGACAAATATATTATACTAGAACTGATATGTGATTACATTTTCACGCAATTTGGGTGCATAGATCCTGAGAAATCAGTACCCAGAACAACCATCTCTGGCCGTAATAACGGCCTTGATACGCCTGGGCATTGAGTCAGTCAGAGCTTGGATGGGGTGTACGGGTACAGCTGCCCATGCAGCTTCAACACGATACCACAGTTCATCAAGAGTAGTGACTGGCGTATTGTGACGAGCCAGTTGCTCGGCCACCATTGACCAGACGTTTTCAATTGGTGAGAGATCTGGAGAACGTGCTGGTCATGGCAGCAGTCGAACATTTTCTGTATCAATAAATGCCCATACAGGACCTGCAACATGTGGTCGTGCATTATCCTACTGAAATGTAGGGTTTCGCAGAGATCGAATGAAGGGTAGAGCCACGGGTCGTAACACATCTGAAATGTAACGTCCACTGTTCAAAGTGCCGTCAATGCGAACAAGAGGTGGCCGAGACGTGTAACCAATGGCACCCCAAACCATCACGCCGGGTGATACGCCAGTATAGCGATGACGAATACACGCTTCCAATGTGCGTTCACGGCGATGTCGCCAAACATAGATGCGACCATCATGATGCTGTAAACAGAACCTGGATTCATCCGAAAAAGAAAATGACGTTTTGCCATTCGTGCACCCTGGTTCGTCGTTGAGTACACCATCGCAGGCGCTCCTGTCTGTGATGGAGCGTCAAGAGTAACCGCAGCCATGGTCTCCGAGATCATGCATGCTGCTGCAAACGTCGTCGAACTGTTCGTGGAGATGGTTGTTGTCTTGCAAACATCCCCATCTGTTGACTCAGGGATCAAGACGTGGCTGCACGATCCGTTACAGCCATGCGGATAAGATGCCTGTCATCTCGACTGCTAGTGATACGAGGCCGTTGGGATCCAGCACGGCGTTCCGTATTACTCTCCTGGACCCACCGATCTCATATTCTGCTAACAGTCATTGGATCTCGACACACGCGAGCAGCAATGTCGCGATACGATAAACTGCAATCGCGATAGGCTACGATCCGACCTATATCAAAGTCGGAAACGTGATGGTACCCATTTGTCCTCCTTACACGAGGCATCACAACAACGTTTCACCAGGCAACGCCGGTCAACTGCTGTTTGTGTATGAGAAATCGGTTGGAAGCTTTCCTCATATCAGCACGTTGTAGGTGTCGCCACCGGCGCCAACCACGTGTGAATGCTCTGAAAAGCTAATCATTTCCATATCACAGCATCTGCTTCCTGTCGGTTAAATTTCGCGTCTGTAGCACGTCATCTTCGTGGTGTAGCAATTTTAATGGCCAGTAGTGTAGTAAATGGAACTTTCATCCTTCAGGACATGCTTGCTGTATTCCTGTATTCACCTCTTGGACAGCCTCTACAATTTTTACATACCCCCTCCCCCTACCCCCGTTCGATGCACCTGTCCAATACTAAATTGCTGATCCCTTGATGTCTTAAAGTGGGCCCTATCAATCGTGCCCTTCTTCTAGTTAAGTTGTGCCACAAATCTCTTTTCCCCCCCCAATTCTTTCAGTACCGTCTGCTGTGCAGCGAGCTACGTTAATTTACGTATTAACTGTATTTTTATTACTTGTCACTTCTTCTTCCGTGTGTTTCTGCTTTTAGGAAGCTTTAATTGTCGAGTGCTAGTAATAGGGTTCCATAGATTTCGTGTTTGTTTTGAATACAGTCAGAGAGAGTCCCTTTAGTCAGCCATAGTGCCAGTAGTGCTAGTGTTGGTTTTCAATGCAGTCCAGAGACAGGTAGTGCTATTTTCATTGTTTTCTACAAGAAGTGTCTAGAACTACAGTTTAGTCAACAATCAGCCGCCTTTAGTAAATTAGCAGTCTAGTTAAAAGTTGATTAACTCTCTACAGTAAATTGATTTCTTAGTATGGGTAGGATGTTTGACTGCTGTGTACGGACGCAGGAGGAGCTGGCCACTGTTCGCTGAACGTGTTGATGGCCGCGGTCAGCCGTCTTCAGGCTGTTGCCTCGGAGTGTAGCGGCAGTGGGGAGTCTGGTGCGTCGCATGGTACACGCCAGGTGTTACATGCGTCACCCACTGTCCCTGCTGTCGACACACCTTCGCGGGTACCGGGCGCGGTTGGGCCACCCTCTCCCCAAGGGGAGTGGCGGGTTCAGCGGCGTTCGCGGCGCACGAGGCGGAGGGTCAATGTGGAGGCTGGCCGTGTGGCATCGCCCGCTATGCCTGTGGCCGCTCCTTCAGCAAGGTCCGAGCAGGCACACGGGGGGAGGGGTTTATTAGTTATTGGGAGCTCCAACGTTAGGCGGGTGATGGAGCCCCTTAGGGAAATAGCGGAAAGGTCGGGGAAGAAGCCGGCCGCTGGTGGCCGAGCGGTTCTAACGCTACAGTCCGGAACTGCGCGACCGCTACGGTCGCAGGTTCGAATCCTGCCTCGGGCATTGATGTGTGTGTTGTCCTTAGGTTAGTTAGGTTTAAGTAGTTCTAAGTTCTAGGGGACTTATGACCTCAGCAGTTGAGTCCCATAGTGCTCAGAGCCATTTGAACCATTTTTTTTTTCGAGGAAGAAGGCCAGTGTTCACTCTGTCTGCTTGCCGGGGGGTCTCATCCGAGATGTGGAGGAGGTCCTGCCGCCGGCGATACAGAGCACTGGGTGCACCCGACTGCAAATTGTTGCTCATGGTGGCACCAATGACTCATGCCGTCTGGGTTCAGAGGTCATCCTCAGTTCGTTCGGGCGGTTGGCGGAATTGGTGAAGGCGGAAAGCCTCGCTCGCGGGGTGGAATCTGAGCTAGCTATTTGTAGTATCGTTCCCAGAACCGATCGCGGTCCTCTTGTTTGGAGCCGAGTAGAAGGCTTAAACCAGAGGCTCAGACGATTCTGCGAAGATCTGGGGTGCAAATTTCTCGACCTCCGCTATCGGGTGGAGAAATGTAGGGTCCCCCTGAATAGGCCAGGCGTGAACTACACGCCGGAAGCGGTTACAAGGGTAGCGGAGTACGTGTGGAGTGCACAGGTGGGTTTTTTAGGTTAGAGAATTCCCTCCCTAGGCCCGACAAGACGCCTCCTGAGACGCGGCAAGGTAGGAGTAGGCAAAATGCAACAGGGAATAACAATATTAATGTGCTAATAGTAAACTGCAGGAGCGTCTATAGAAAGGTCCTAGAACTGCTCTCATTAATAAACGGTCACAATGCCCATATAGTACTAGGGACAGAAAGTTGGCTGAAACCAGACGTAAACAGTAATGAAATCCTAAACTCAGAGCCGGCCGAAGTGGCCGTGCGGTTAAAGGCACTGCAGTCTGGAACCGCAAGACCGCTACGGTCGCAGGTTCGAATCCTGCCTCGGCATGGATGTTTGTGATGTCCTTAGGTTAGTTAGGTTTACCTAGTTCTAAGTTCTAGGGGACTAATGACCTCAGCAGTTGAGTCCCATAGTGCTCAGAGCCATTTTTGAACTTAAACTCAGATTGGAATGTATACCGCAGAGACAGGCTGGACAGTGAAGGGGGAGGCGTGTTTATAGCGATAAGAAGTGCAATAGTATCGAAGGAAATTGACGGAGATTCGAAATGTGAAATAATTTGGGTGAAGGTCACGGTTAAAGTAGGCTCAGACAAGGTAATTGGATGTCTCTATAGTCCCCCTGGCTCAGCAGCTGTTGTGGCTGAGCACCTGAAGGATAATTTGGAAAATATTTCGAGTAGATTTTCCCACCATGTTATAGTTCTGGGTGGAGATTTTAATTTGCCGGATATAGACTGGGAGACTCAAACGTTCATAACGGGTGGCAGGGACAAAGAATCCAGTGAAATTTTTTAAAGTGCTTTATCTAAAAACTACCTTGAGCAGTTAAACAGTGAACCGACTCGTGGCGATAACATATTAGACGTTCTGGTGAAAAACATACCTGAACTATTTGAAACAGTTAACGCAGAACAGGGAATCAGCGATCATAAAGCGGTTACTGCATCGATGATTTCAGCCGTAAATAGAAATATTTAAAAAAGATAGGAAGATTTTTCTGTTTAGCAAAAGTGACAAAAAGCAGATTACAGAGTACCTGACGACTCAACACAAAAGTTTTGTCTCAAGTACAGATAGTGTTCAGGATCAGTGCACAAAGTTCAAAACCATCGTACAATATGCGTTAGATGAGTATGTGCCAAGCAAGATCGTAAGAGATGGAAAAGAGCCACCGTGGTACGACAACCGAGTTAGAAAACTGCTGCGGAAGCAGAGGAAACTTCACAGCAAACATAAACGTAGCCAAAGCCTTGCAGACAAACAAAAATTACGCGAAGCGAAATGTAGTGCGAGGAGGGCTATGCGAGAGGCGTTCAATGAATTCGAAAGTAAAGTTCTTTGTACTGACTTGGCACAAAATCCTAAGAAATTTTGGTCTTATGTCAAAGCGGTCGGTGGATCAAAACAAAATGTCCAGACACTCTGTGACCAAAATGGTACTGAAACAAAGGATGACAGACTAAAGGCCGAAATACTACATGTCTTTTCCCAAAGCTGTTTCACAAAGGAAGACTGCACTGTAGTTCCTTCTCTAGATTGTCGCACAGATGACAAAATGGTAGATATCGAAATAGACGACAGAGGGATAGAGAAACAATCAAAGTCGCTCAAAAGGGGAAATGCCGCTGGACCTGATGGGATACCAGTTCAATTTTACACAGAGCACGCGAAGGAACTTGCTCCCCTTCTTGCAGCGGTGTTCCGTAGGTCTCTAGAAGAGCGTAGCGTACCAAAGGATTGGAAAAGGGCACAGGTCATCCCCGTTTTCAAGAAGGGACGTCGAACATATGTGCAGAACTATAGACCTATACCTCTAACGTCGATCAGTTGTAGAATTTTGGAACACGTATTATGTTCGAGTATAATGACTTTTCTGGAGACTAGAAATGTACTCTGTAGGAATCAGCATGGGTTTAGAAAAAGACGGTCGTGTGAAACCCAGCTCGCGCTATTCGTCCACGAGACTCAGAGGGCCATAGACACGGGTTCACAGGTAGATGCCGTGTTTCTTGACTTGCGCAAGGCGTTCGATACAGTTCCCCACAGTCGTTTAATGAACAGAGTAAGAGCATATGGACTATCAAACCAATTGTGTGACTGGACTGAAGAGTTCCTAGATAACAGAACGCAGCATGTCATTCTCAATGGAGAGAAGTCTTCCAAAGTAAGAGTGATTTCGGGTGTGCCGCAGAGGAGTGTCATAGGACCGTTGCTATTCACAATATACATAAATGACCTTGTGGATGACATCGGAAGTTCACTGAGGTTTTTTGCAGATGATGCTGTGGTGTATCGGGAGATTGTAACATTGGAAAATTGTACTGAAATGCAGGAGGATCTGCAGCGAATTGACGCGTGGTGCAGGGAATGGCAATTGAATCTCAATGTAGACAAGTGTAATGTGCTGAGTATACACAGAAAGATAGATCCCTTATCATTTAGCTACAATATAGCAGGTCAGCAACTGGAAGCAGTTAATTCCATAAATTATCTGGGAGTACGCATTAGGAGTGATTTAATATGGAATGATCATATAAAGTTGATCGTTGGTAAAGCAGATGCCAGACTGAGATTCATTGGAAGAATCCTAAGGAAATGCAATCAGAAAACAAAGGAAGTAGGTTACAGTACGCTGTTGGCCCACTGCTTGAATACTGCTCAGCAGTGTGGGATCCGTACCAGATAGGGTTGATAGAAGAGATAGAGAAGATCCAACGGAGAGCAGCGCGCTTCGTTACAGGATCATTTAGTAATCGCGAAAGCGTTACGGAGGTGATAGACAATCTGCAGTGGAAGACTCTGCAGGAGAGACACTCAGTAGCTCGGTACGGGCTTTTGCTAAAGTTTCGAGAACATACCTTCACCGAAGAGTCAAGCAGTATATTGCGCCTTCCTACGTATATCTCGCGAAGAGACCATGAGGATAAAATCAGAGAGATTAGAGCCCACACAGAAGCATACCGACAATCCTTCTTTCCACGAACAATACGAGACTGGAATAGAAGGGAGAACCGATAGAGGTACTCAAGGTACCCTCCGCCACACACAGTCAGGTGGCTTGCGGAGTATCGATGTAGATGTAGATGTACCTCCTCATTAGTTACGCGCTCCAATCTTTAGCATTCTTCTGTAGCACCACATTTCAGAAGCTTTTCTTCTCTTCTTGTCTAAACTCCCTATATCAAGTGAAAGGGTAACGTTGTTCCTCATTCATACTTCTTTTGCAAAATTCATACATCAAGTCACGATCGGATGTTTTCCCTGTGATATATTCAAAGCCTGCTGGGAAAAAATGGATGATGGGTATTTATTTATTAAATTTTTGCACGTTCTATTCCAACCGGCGAGTGTCCTCATACTCTTCTTTAGGTTTATTTTGAGTGTTGGAAAGTTTTCTGGTGTTTGAGTTGAGTGCGTTAACCTGTGTGTCTGTCTTCGTGAGTGTGTCGCCTACTACTTGTAGGGGACGGATGTCATGGATTCTGCAACTATAATTCCAAGTCGTTGCCAGCTTACGACCGTCACCATTGGAAGTATAAACCAAAGAGGCGGATGGCACTGCAGATGCAGTGTGCCATCGTTGGCTACCCTTAGAAAGTCTAGCTATCCCCTCCACAACGACAGGAAAGAGGGTAGGTCTTCGAGGTCGCCATGTTAGGCACCCGAGCGCTGACTGTGAAGGACTGAAGTTGAGTTTTCTATGTGCTCCGAATGGTCTAAAAATGTTGGTACTGTATGTGAGATTTGTAAGATAAATTAGCCACAAATTTTATATTATTTTTTTCCACAGGAAATGCTTGCAGAAAGCTAAAGGGAAGATTTATTTTGTTATTTCATGTTAGGCTTTTCAGCAGGAACGAGTTTGTTAGTTCAGTCTTTGTCTTGGCAACGGAGGTGAAACCATGCGTGTGCATAGGGATAAGTTTGAATTATTTATTGCGTGTAGTAGAATAAGACCTATATTTAATGTGCATGTGAAATATTTTGCTCGCCCAAGCACTATTTCACGGTTAGTAAGAGATTACTTTCGCTCCAGTAGACCACGTGGTCGGTGTCTGGACAGACAAGGAGAAGGCTGCGTGGTTTTTCCTTGTTTCAAGTTAGGTTGCAAAATATAAAGTTGAAATAATTGCGTGTGGGTTGCTTGTTGAGCAGAAGAGCACGATTTTGTAGTAACTGAGCCATTGCCTCTGGCGGACCCCGTGGCCATCAGCCACACGGTCAGTGGAAACGAAGCATGCTTCTACCGCACGCAGTGAGGTTCCTTCCCTGTGTAGTTATAATTTTTACAGCTTGCGAGTGACTACTTCCTAAAACCCAGGGATGGGCACATTGTGAGTAAACGTCATTTCTCTCACAGCCTGTAGACGGGAATGGCACAAGACAGTGTGAAGCGCCATTCCTGAAACATGCAAAGAATGATGGTCGGAAGTGCACCAGTTTGGGATATTTTTAAAAAAAAATTGTGTGAAGATTATTTAGCCAGGGTTGCAACAGGTTGAGTGAGGTAGAGCAGAATTCGCTTTCTAGTCTACTCACTACAGAATGTGCGAATGAGTCACTCATGCCGGCCGAAGTGGCCGTGCGGTTAAAGGCGCTGCAGTCTGGAACCGCAGGACCGATACGGTCGCAGGTTCGAATCCTGCCTCGGGCATGGATGTTTGTGATGTCCTTATGTTAGTTAGGTTTAACTAGTTCTAAGTTCTAGGGGACTAATGACCTCAGCAGTTGAGTCCCATAGTGCTCAGAGCCATTTGAACCATTTTTTTTTTTTTTTTGAGTCACTCTTGACTGTACGCATTTATAGCATGTGAGAGGATTTGTTTGATTGGGGAAAAGAAATTTTGTTGAATCTGTAAAGTTGATCATTGGAAGTAGTATTCTATGGGGACTCATGGGTTGTAAGCCATTTGGTTACATATGCAATGGGACCATGTTTTAAAAATACTTCTAAGCTAGAAGAAACTACAATGCGTGATTCAGTACGAGTATGTGAGAATGTGTGTGAGGGTGTAGAAGAAAATGAACACAATCACCTAAGAATGAGGGCACGTCCTGAACAGTATTTCCTTGTGCACTCACGATATATATATAAGACCGCTTGGCTTTTGTTTGAAAGAGTTCGCTAACAACTACTGATGAAATTGTTAGGTAAACTTGTAGTGATGGTTCCATGTCCTATCCAAAATTAGAGATTCTGATACATTCTTTTCAGGCAAAAAGTAAATTTCAAAGATGAATAAATTGTCATGTCGTTCAGAACAAAATGAGATTGGCGTCCATAATGTCTGTCTCCTGGTCACACTAGATCCTTTCCCGCTATTCTGTCCCGCCATTCTGATATTGCTCACAGTCCCGGAATTCAATAGGCAGTACGTAACATTTTTGAATACATAAGTGGAATGTGGGCGACCTGTGCTTCAAATTTATTGAGTGGCACATTCAGCGTTGTCATCATTGCTTCATTTGTTTTCCCTGTCAGAGTTATCCGATGTACAGCTAAATTACTGCCAACCATAAGTAAGTGGAATTGTATAATCAGGTAGGGCCGGTGATTTTTCCGCATAAAAGTCAGTATTTTGCTGGGATAGCATCACTGAGTGGACCTCAATAGCATTCACTGTCCATATCTCGTATCTAGGGAATATGCTCCTAGATACATTAGAGTGGGAGACTATATGCTCTGGTAGCAAATGATACCAGATGTGAAAATTACTGCCGGCCGAAGTGGCCGAGCGGTAAAAGGCGCTAGAGTCTGGAACCGCACGACCGCTACGGTCGCAGGTTCGAATCCTGCCTCGGGCATGGATGTGTGTGATGTCCTTAGGTTAGTTAGGTTTAAGTAGTTCTAAGTTCTAGGGGACTTATGACCACAGCAGTTGAGTCCCATAGTGCTCAGAGCCATTTGAACCACTTTTGAAAATTACTGAACTATCAGTTTAATAAGTCACGGCTGCAAAATACTAATGCGAATTCTTCACAGACGAATGGAAAAACTGGTAGAAGCCGACCTCGGGGAATATCAGTTTGGATTCCGTAGAAATATGGGAACACGTGAGGCAATACTGACCCTACGACTTATCTTAGAAGTTAGACTAAGAAAAGGCAAACCTACATTTCTAGCATTTGTAGACTTGGAGAAAGCTTTTGACAATGTTGACTGGAATACTCTCTTTCAAACTCTGAAGGTGGCAGGGGTAAAATACAGGGAGCGAAAGGCTATTTACAATTTGTACAGAAAGCAGATGGCAGTTATAAGAGTCGAGGGACATGAAAGGGAAGCAGAGGTTGCGAAGGGAGTGAGACAGGGTTGTAGCCTCTCCCCGATGTTATTCAATCTGTATATTGAGCAAGCAGTAAAGGAAACAAAAAGAAAAATTGGGAGTAGGTATTAAAATCCATGGAGAGGAAATAAAAACTTTGAGGTTCGCCGATGACATTGTAATTCTGTCAGAGACAGCAAAGGACTTGGAAGATCAGTTGAACGGAATGGACAGTGTCTTGAAGGGAGGATATAAGATGAACATCAACAAAAGTAAAACGAGGATAATGGAATGAAGTCGAATTAAATCGGGTGATGCCGAGGGAATTAGATTAGGAAATGAGACACTTAAAGTAGTAAAGGAGTTTTGCTATTTGGGGAGCAAAATAACTGATGATGGATGAAGTAGAGAGGATATAAAATGTAGACTGGCAATGGCAAGGAAAGTGCTTCTGAAGAAGAGAAATTTGTTAACATAGAGTATAGATTTAAGTGTCAGGAAGTCGTTTCTGAAAGTATTTGTATGGAGTGTAGCCATGTATGGAAGTGAAACATGGACGATAAACAGTTTGGACAAGAAGAGAATAGAAGCTTTCGAAATGTGGTGCTACAAAAGAATGCTGAACATTAGATGGGTAGATCACATAACTCATGAGGAGGTATTGAATTGGATTGGGGAGAAGAGGAGTTTGTGGCACAACTTGACTAGAAGAAGTGATCGGTTGGTAGGACATGTTCTGAGGTATCAAGGGATCACGAATTTAGTATTGGAGAGCAGCGTGGAGGGTAAAAATCGTAGAGGGAGACCAAGAGGTGAATACACTAAACAGATTCAGAAGGATGTAGGTTGCAGTAGGTACTGGGAGATGAAAAAGCCTGCACAGGATAGAGTAGCATGGAGAGCTGCATCAAACCAGTCCAGGACTGAAGACCACTACAACAACAACAAGAGCAAATGATACAAGCGAATAGACTGACCATTCAACAACATGAAACCAATAATTGCCATCGAGTCACGACATCATTCCACGGGAATATAAAGTACAGTCCCTTTGGCCATGTTTCATTTTCATACATGGCTGCATTCCATACAAACACTTCCAGAAAAACATTTGCCAACACTTAAATCTACATTCGATGTTAGCAAAATTTCTCTTATTCAGAAACGCTTTTCTTTCCATTGGAATCCATCGCATCCTCCCTACTTCGACCTTCATCAGTTATATTGCTGCCCAAAAAACAATAGTCATCTACTACTACTAATGTCTCGTTTACCTCAGCATCACTTGATTTAATTCGGCTACATTCAATAAAGTCTGCAAATGGTATAAACGTAGGCTTGCCTTTCCTCAACCTATCTTCTAAAATAAGTTGTAGGGTCAGTATTGCCTCGAGTGTTCCTACATTTTTTTCCGTTATATAAACTGATCTTCCCGGAGGTCGGCTTCTACTAGTTTTTCCATTCTTATTTAAGTAATTGGTGTTAGTATTTGGCAACCATGATTTATTAAAAGTGACAGATTGGCAATATTCACATCTGCCAGAACCTACTTTCTTTGTAATTGGAATTATTACATTCTTTGTGAACTTTCATGGTATTTCATCTGCTCAATCATTTTGCACACCAGATGGAAGAATCTTGTCATGGATGGCTCTCCCAAGGCTCCCAGTAGATCTGATGGAATGTCGTCTACTCCCAGAGCCTTGTTTTAACTAAGGTTTTTCTGTAGTCTGTCAAATTCTTCTCGCTATATCATGTCAACCATCTCATATTCATCTACATCTACTTCCATTCTGCTATATTGCCTTCAGGTTTATCACCTTCGTATAGACCCTCTATTACCCATTCCACCTTCCAGCTTTCCCTTATTTGCTTAGAAATGGTTTTCCGTCTGGTCTCTTCATAATGACACAGTCGATTCAGTTTTCACCACTTCTCTCATTAAGCTTCGTGTAGGGCTTATATACATCTATTTCCTAGAGAAATATGCTTCTAAATCCTTACATTTGTCCTGTAGCCATTCTTGATCGCCGGCCGGAGTGGCCGAGCGATTCTAGGCGCTACAGTCGGGAACCACGCGACCGCTACGGTCGCAGGTTCGAATCCTGCCTCGGGCATGGATGTGTGTGATGTCCTTACGTTAGTTAGGTTTAAGTAGTTCTAAGCTCTAGGGGACTGATGATCTGAGCGGTTAAGTCCCATAGTGCTCAGAGCCCTTCGAACCATTTGAACCATTCTTGATCGCCCATTTTGCACCTCCTGTCAATATCATTTTTTAGACATTTGTATTCCCTTTCGCCTGATTCATTTACTGGATTTTTATATTTTCCCATTTCATCAACTAAATTCAATACCACCTGTGTCATGTAACGATTTCTACTAGGCCTTGTCTTCTTACCTATTTGATGCTTTTTTACCTTCACTACTTCACACAGTTTCAACTCTCAAAGCTATGCATTCGTCTTCTACTGTATTCCTTTCTTCTGTTTCTGGTCAATCGTTGCCTAATGTTCCCTCTGAAACTCTCAACAATTTCTTGTTCTTTCAACCTATCCAGGTCCTATTTCCTTAAATTCCTATCCTTCTGTGGAATTTCTTTAGTATTAATCTACACTTCATAACCAATAATTTGAGGTCAGAGTCCACATCTGCCCCTGGAAATGTCTTAGAATTTAAAGTCTGGTTCCGAAATTTCTATCTCGCCATTATATAATAAATCTGATACATTTCTGTGTCTCTAAGTTTTATTTTTCAAGGTCCCATAGGTCACGAAATTAGAAACACAGTGAAAATCAGGTGAATCTTTGTGCACATGTGCTGCGTAGTGTTTTCCGTATGCCGATCGAGCGTGTGACGTCGCACTTTTCGGTTCTCAGAGGATGTGTGCATCGAAAGATGCCTAGACCAATAAGAGTCTCCCACCAAGAGTGAAGCGTGCGTCGTCATTTAGAGTCCTCATGCTGAGGAGTTCCGCCTGATTTCATGCAGTACACATAACATAACGGTCATGCATAACAGCAGTGTGCGGAAATGGTGCAGGGACTTTGAAGCTGGACGTACAGGCGTTGATTATGCAGGCATCCAGGGAAGGAAGCAGTGTCAACCGACTATCTTGTTCAGCGAGCAGATCAGGAGCTCAGAGAAAATCGTCCACGAAGGGTAAATCAGAACAAGCGAAAAGGAATGTTGTCATCAGACATTCTCCTTCTTCATGACAACGTTCGGCTTCACTCTGTAGTGACAACAAATACGCTTCTGTTGCGTTTTTGATCGATCGTCCACCATACTGTCCAGACTTGACTCCTTCTGAGTTTCATATCTTTGCTCACCTGAACCGCTAGCTATGGCGACAACATTTAGGCACAGACAACCAGCTGCAGACCAGAGAAAAAAATTGGCGTAAGCACAGGCTGCTGCTCCTATGACAAGGGTGTTTGAAAGTTGTTACTACGCTACATAAATGTCTAATTAGGAGTGTCGATTATGTAGAGCAGTAGCTGGAAGGCGTAGCTAAATGTTGCAAACAAAATACTTTGATTTACACTGTGGCTTTGATTTAGAGACCGATCGACACTTGGGAAAAGAGAGAGAGAGAGAGAGAGAGAGAGAGAGAGAAAATGGTTCAAATGGCTCTGAGCACTATGCGACTTAACTTCTGAGGTCATCAGTGGCCTGGAACTTAGAACTAATTAAACCTAACTAACCTAAGGACATGACACACGTCCATGCCCGAGGCAGGATTCGAACCTGCGAACGTAGCGGTCGCTCAGCTCCAGACTGTAGCGCCTAGAACCGCACGGGAGAGAGAGAAGTAGCACTCGTAATTGTGGAGATATGAGATTTGTGTGGGGTACTCTCAAAGTTGCTTTATAACAAAAATAGTAATGACAATAACAGTAACAATAATGACAAATAATGTTAGTAATGAACATATTTATTAAGTACTGTCAGTTTATTAATATTCTGTCAAGCACATTTCTCACAACAGAACAAAAATTTCAAATAGGAACTAAGTGTACCACAATGTTACGTCTTGCATACGTACACATACTCTGATTCAATAAAATGCACGTTCAGCCTTTAATTTATATGACATTTCATTGCATGATGTTGGTTTATGCTTAAGACTTTCGATTAATTCATAGATTTGTGTTTCAGGCCAATTTTAACATGCATACAATCCTGAGAGATAGACGATAGGACTGTGATACCAAAATATGAAGTATCAGGTAATGAAACATTACTGCTGAGAAACACATACTCAACCATTGCAGGCAGGTACGAACACCCTGATAAAACCTATATATCAAAGTGCAGGAACCGGCTTTTACAGATGAAACAAGGACTGCAAAGGCTTGTGATCTGTCACTAAAAAGAACTTGCGATCGTACAGATAGTGTTGGAATTTTGTCACACCTTATACAATAGCATGAGCTTCTTTTTCAGTTTGTGAATTATTGGACTTAGTCTGAGTTAACAATTTTCAGGCAAAAGCAATAGTTCTGTCTTGTGCACCAGTTCTGTGTGAAAGCACAGCGCCGATTCCGAAGGAAGCAGCGTTGACTTGCACAACTGCTGGCTTGGCAGTGTCAAAATGGTCTAAACATCTGTCACTGTGCAAAGTATTTTTGAGTTCCTGAAATGCCCCTTGACACTTTTTAGTCCACACAAAAGGTACATTTTTACGACGCAAGCGATGCAATGGAGCAGCGATCTGAGCAGCATTCGGTATGAACCGAATGTAGTATGTCATCTTGCGTAGTACTGACTGCACTTTTGACACATTGCGAGGAACAGGCATGTCACGGATTGTAAGCAAATGAGATTGGAGGGGGTGAACACCCTGACTGTTGATCACGTGACTTAAGTACTGTAGTTCAGTTTGACAAAATCACACTTTTCGAGATGACACTTGAGTCCTGCTTCTGGCAACACTCGAAAAAGAGTACGCAAGCTGGCAATGTGTTCTTCTGGTGTACAATCTGAGATGATGATATTGTGAAGGTAGTTTGAACAAACCAGCACTTTTGCAGTCTGCTGTTCCAAGTAACATTGAAAAATGACGGGTGCGGAAGCACTGCTGAAGGGCAAACGCAAATACTTGGGCAGTCCTAAGTCTGTATTTACAACAAGCACTTTCTGTGACTCTTCATCCAAAGGAATTTCCAAGTAGGCATCCGCAGATCTATCTTAGAAAAGTAATGTCCTGCACCAAGACTGTCCATGAGTTTCTCAAGGCGACTATTGTCTGTTGGTTGACTGTAGACTCAGTTTGGCGTCTGTCAGTCCACTCGCGGAGCGAGTATAGTTCACATCGCATGTTGCGACAATACATAGCGACCAGATTAGTAACGATAGCGGGACTAGCAGTGTGGATAAAGTTTGTAACAGCAAAATTACCGATATTATCTGCAAGAGGAGTATTACTGATGAGCTTGTACCATAACACATGGACTCTTTTGAAGATAAGTAGATGTTCATGTAAATAAAGAACCGTATTAATCCAAGCGTGTATTTGTGTTGCAGCAAGAGGATATCGGCCACCCATAGCAACATCATCTCCTTTGATTTCTTGACGTACAAGACACTACAGTGGTGACGAGGATACTACACAAGTGACTGACAGAAAACAAATACTAACTCTTCACAAGAGACCTGCGTGACCTCGAATTCCTAGAACCACACGAAAATATGTTTAGAGTATAAATCGCCAATCACAAAAACCATGGTCTGAACTATTCACATGCAAAACTGCGTGTCTTACCACAAATGACATTTGAATCATCAACTATTGATTGTCTAAGAGAAGAACTTTGGTAATACGAAGAAACAAAAGCTATACATGTTCCACATCTCCTCCTAAGTCACTGGGCTGACCTTCACCATACTTGGTACACACATCACATACTGTCTGGAAATCATGGCTGTGGGGGTGAGAACCACCTATTTATCAAAGAGGTGGGGGTGACAATGTGTAGCCCACAATGTGCGAATACCTGTACTTCAGGTGCCCAGTATATGAGAATGAGAACACTTAGCGACTTGCAACAAACTTTATCCCATAATTTCAAATCTTTACGAATCTCGCTGGGTTTATCGCTTACTACATTTTGACTATTCGTGCCGTAAAACTGGCACATCAAACATGACGCTTTAATTTATTACTTCTTTACTACTAACTGTATTCGCGATGTATTTTGCAGACGGTAGTAATATATACCAATGAATGTATTAGCGAAACTATAACATTGTACAACACAAAGTCCAGAAGATACCATGTTATAAACATTGAGACGCGTGGAAAACTGCCATGCCCTGCAAGACGTATAATTTTATAACTTCGTTGCTGCTTACTCCATTCGTAACAATTTTGACAGACAGTATTCACATATGCCACTGAATGTACCTACAACAATATGTCAGTGTGCGACGAATAGTTCATGAGATATGACATCATAAACAGATACATGAAAAAATGCTGCATCATGTATGACGTTTTAATTTATTACTTGTTTACTACGAATTCTGTCGACAACACATTTGTTAGACAGCATCCACTACCCACATACGTCACTGAACGTACTTAGAAAAATATACTATTCTACGACACATTGTTCAGGAGATATGAAGTCATAAACTGTGAGATACGTGAAAAACTGCTGCATCATACTTGACGTTTTAGTTTATTACTTCTTTACTATTAACTCTATTGCAATACATTTCGCAGACAGTAGCCACATTTATCACAGGATTTAACTGCAAAATAATATCATTGTGCAGCAGACAGTTCAGGAGAAACGACACCATAAACATTGAGTTGTACGAAAATGAAACTACTGGGCGAAATTCGCTAGAGATACAGGTGAAATATGTGTCAAATACGTATGAAATATGTTAAATATAATATGTGAAATATATCTGGCACGTGCTTACGTGGGGAAAGTCAGGGGTAAAAAGCTCATCCTAAACCCCTGGAACGATTTCAACCAAATTTGGTACACGTATTAGTTATGAGCTGAAAAGAAATACTGTGGGAATAAGAAATACTGTGGGTATAAGAAACACAATCATCCTTTTGGGTTGAGCGTGATAACATGGAGAGAGAGGAGGAGATGGACGAACAACGTGGAGAAAGCAAGAGATGGATACAGACAGTCGGAAAAGGAACTGAATGGATAGAAGTGACTGGATAAAGGGGCAAGGAAAGGGGAGAGGAGGAAGTGGACAGAGAAAAGAAAGTGGAAGAGACAGACAGAGGTTGGCGGAGGAAGAGATATGCAGAGAGAGGTGGAGGAGGTGATGATCATCATAGAGAGGTTAGGAGGAAACAGACAGAGAAAGAGAAGAGGAGAATATGAACAGGGAGGACGCGATGGACAAAGAGGGGAGCGATGGCAATGGAATTAGGAGAGGAGGGGGATGCAGAGGGGGGAGAAGCAGATGGACAGATGGGGAGGAGCAGATGGACAAAGGGAGGGTGGAGAAGAGAATGGACAGAGAGAGGGGCAGGAGGAGATGGAAAGAGAGTGGGGGCGAGATGGAAGAGATCGACAGAGAGAGGGGGTGGAGGAGATGGAGTAATAGAAGAAGGAAATAAATACATACCGAGGTAACGCCAGGCTCTCAGATAATGTTGATAGGACCAACAACACACCAAATACAACAAAATATTGCCAATCTCTTGATTTGTACTCCTGTAGGTAATATAATCTCTACATGAGAAGAATCGTTGATTGTGGGTGATTACAATGTGAATAAAGATGCATAATCATCATTTGCATTAGACTTCACTCTGTGCTATAGCCTATACATCACCGGAAAAAAATTAGTACACCCTTTCAGCGGTTTCCAATTCACTCAAGATCTATTATTGCAACAGTGCGTATGGGGTACATGAAATGATTACATTTACAGATCAATAACAGAAGCGGTTCTGAGGTCCCACATATCGACTCCCATATTAGTACGTGGCGTACTCTCCCCTGTGGCAATGCAGGCGCCTGCTCTAGCATCCAGTCTATCGTACAGATGGCTGTTACTGTCGTGGGATACGTTATTCCAATCATGTTCGACATGTTCACGTAGTTCTGCAAGAGTTGTTGGTTGTCTAGTCGCACGAGCTACTTCTCCTCCCACCATATCACACACGTGCTTGACTGGAGACAAACAGGACATCGTGCTCGCCAGGGAAGTTGTTGCAGATCCAGCAGAGAACGTTGAGTTTCACGGGCAGTGTGTGGGCGAGCGTTATCCTGTTGTGACAACATACCACCTTGCTGTTACAAGAACGGCAAGAGAACGGGTCTAGCAACATTCTGCACGTGCTGAGCGCTGGTTAGCGTCCCCTCCAGAAACACCTAAGTGAACGAGGGTTGTAACTTATCCTACCCCAGACCATAAGGACTGAGATGGGGCCAGTGTATGTTGCACGAATGCACTCTACGAGACAGTGCTCATCAGGTCAACGTAGCATGCGCAAACGACCATCACGTGCATGCAGGCGGAATCTGCTTACATCGTTGAAGATCATGGCGCGCCATACCATCTTTCAAGTGATCTTCTGACGGCACAAATCGAACCGTGCACTTTGATGCTGTGTCATGAGTGGAAGATGGGCTAGAGGTGTATGTGCCAGTAGTCCCACAGGCAATAACAGGTTCGCAACAGTTCGTGTTGACACGTCTTGGTTCACAAGCCCTCTTATCTGTATTATGGTAGATGTACGATCTGTCACTGCTGCCCTTGCAGTACGACGATACTGGAGGGCGCCTGTGCTGCGTGGACGTCCAGAACCTCCTCTACCGGTGTGAGAATGTTCACGTGACCACCGATACGACCAGTGTGGCACAACTGACGCAGCACGTCCAACTTGTGTGGTAATTCTCCGAAAGGACCACCCCGCTACTCGGTAGACCACGTCCGCAACTCGTGGTCTAGTGGCTAGCGTTGCTGCCTCTGGATCAAGGGGTCCTAGGTTCGACTCCCGACCGGGTTGGGGATTTTCTCTGCTTAAGGACTCGTTCGTGACAGTGGATAGACTGGACTTTGTAAAGAATTGGACTGTGAAAAAATTGGGACTTCGTACCGCGCAATTGAGTGCACCCCAAACGAAACATCATCATCAACGGAAGACCACAATTTGACCCCTTTCAGATTCGCTCAGTTGGTTGTAGGAAGCACGAGTTGTCTCTGTGGCACGGCTGCCTGCTTGCTTCACGAGTCTGCCCGGCAATGAGACTTCTGGCTGTCAACATCCCCGACTAAAGGGTAGGCACAGATGCCACTGCGCTATCTGTTAGCGGACGACACTGAAACCATTATCAGTACATCTACTATCCTCAGGTGGCGTATGCCGTCATCGGATCAAAATGGACGTCGTCTTTCCAAGTGTACAATTTTTTTCCGGCAGTGTAAAATTAGTTTTACAGATCGATGCACAAGCGCATCTTACAACATGCATGGGAAAAGGCAGACTATGTTGCTTACCAGTATCATCGTTGAAAGATAGCGTGGCGTTTGATATATATTCCTGCGAGAAGGAAGATTTTTTTGGCAGTGCATCGTAGAATGAAACTGGTAGCGACAGCAGCCGATTGCTCACGAATTCCTCCACGCCCTCGCCATCTTCAACTCGGTGCCCTCCTAGAATTTCTTTAAGTGGTCCAAACAAATGGAAATCCTAGAACGATATGTCCGGGCTGTAAGGCGGATGATTAAGGTGACTCCAGTGCATTTCTTGTCGTTTGGAGACTCTTAGAGCTGGTGTATGTGGCCCGGCTTTTCCGTGGAAAAAGATGAGTCGTCAAGTCGTTTAGTCTCGGTTTTGCGGCGATATGCAACCCTCACCTTCTTCAATAGCTCGAGGCAGTACGTAGCATTTATTGTGCGTTTATCGCACACTAGATCAATGAGCAAAATGTCTCGCCGGTCGAAAAAAACTGTTGAAACAACTCTGCTAGATGACAGTCGAGTTTTGGCTTTCAATGGGTCTCCCTCCCCTTTCCTGCACCATCGCTTACTTGCTCGTTCGGAATGGGGCATGTAGTGGTGGACCCGTGTTTTGTCGCAGACGATGATCCGACTGAAAAATGCACCATCTTCTTTCGCAGGTCTTGCTGTAAGTGTTTGACAGATCTCCAAACGTCTCAACTCCTGAATTTACGTGAAAAGGCAAGGGACCCATCTGGAACACACTTAACGGAATTGTAAGTCATTTGTGATGATCGCTTGACTGCACTCGTAACTTATTCTGACTTTTTCTGCAATTTCCGATAGTCTTGCCCGTCGATCTCTTTCAAGAATATCTCTAACTGCACGAATGTTTTCGTCTGTAACACTGGTCAGAGGACAGCGATCATGTTGCTGATTCTCCACATGTTCTTCTCTTTCCTTGAATTCATTAATGCCAGGAGAACACACGAATCCTTGACAATAATTGATAATCGAACTGTGCAGTCAATCTCTGGAAAGTTTCCGTCAAGTTGGAAGTACAGTATATAACGGCCGGCTCTCCACACTGCTAATGCTTCCAGACAACAACAGTAGAAGAGCGAGTCCGATTCTACCAACTACTGATGCTGAGGAACAAAAATCCCTTTTATCTTTGTTTCACCCCCGTATACAGAGAATTGGCAAAGCTACAAAACTGTATCGAAATGAAGGGAAGACCTTCAGCGGATCGGCAATTGATGCAGTGAGTAGCAGTAACGTGTTGCGTGTAGATAGACAGAGCCATTATTGTATGATATACGACTGGTTAACAATCAGTGGAAGTAGTGATGTGCATAAATATCGAGGAGTATTTGCACAGAGTGATTTAATGCTGTAAGGCCGACAACCAAAACTAATCGCAGTTAAGGCTGATATCAGACTGAGATGTCTTTAGAAGAATGCTCAACAAATGTAGTCCACCCACAAAAGAAGTTGCTTACAAAAACTTCCTTCGAACAATAGCTGAATACTGTTCGTCACTCTGAGATCCATACCAGGTACGATAGGGGAAATAGGGAAGATCCAAAGAAGAGCAGTGCGTTTCCTTACGTGTGCACTTACTTCAAAAAATTGTTCAAATGGTTCTGAGCACTATGGGACTTAACATCTGCGGTCATCAGTCCCCTAGAACTCAGAAATACTTAAATCTAACTAACCTAAGAACATCACACACATCCATGCCCAAGGCAGGGTTCGAACCTGCGCCCGTAGCGGTCGTGCGGTTCTAGACTGAAGCGCCTAGAACCGCTCGGCCACACCGGCCGGCTGCACTTACTTAGCAGGTGCGGAAGCGTCTAGGAGAAACTGAGCCAACTACAGTAGCAGACCCTGTACGAGAGGCGCTCAATTATCAAGGTGTGCAATAGAGTTAAAGTTCCGAGGGATAAGTTTGTAGAAGCGTCAACGAATACGTATATCTCGTTAAAAGACCATGAGAATTAAATCAGAGGGATTCGATCTCACACGGTGGCTTACCAGCAATTGGTCTAGCCGCAAACCATTCACGACTGGAACAGGAAAACAGGGCAGTGACAATAGTACCTCCCGCCGAACACCGTAAGATACCTTGCGGAGCATAGGTACAGATGTTGATCAGACTAATGAGATGGTGAGGTGTAAGTTGGAGAGACGGAAATGACGGGGGCTTCCCACATACAAGGAGCAGCTTACGGTACCTGAAGGCGTGAGTCAGAGAGGTAATGTGAGTGTGATGACCATACTCAGTGCGAGAACATACTCTTCGAGCGCGTCTCGCCACTGGGAATCGCGCTTGGGGACAGGAGGGGACAAAACAACATACAGGAATACTGTTTTTTTGTTACAGACCAGACGGGCTAGAATGCCGATGTCCACAGCAGCCTCCGCCCCTTCCCCCACCGCGGTGACATCCCGCTGAATTTGTAGAGCGCCGAAGCAGCCAGCATCAGGGGGAGCGATCGTGAGGGTTATTGGAATCTTCGGCGGCAGAAATGCCGGGAATCTTAATTGGCGCGTGTCCGGCCCGTTTTGCGCATCCCTCGACGGTCCGCCGCCGCGCAATTAAAATTCCTTCGCCGCCCGTCTCCTGTGACCGCGCCGGAAAATGCTACTCAATTATGATAGCACCGGTTTGTCGGACTAATTTGGTACCGCGCTTCGAATATCCCCGGGTCGGCCCGCGCTTTATCGCGACCATTTATGCTAATTCATTGTGGGAATTCGTGCGCATTTATCCACGCCCCTTTCTTCCGTTCTTGTTTCGGTCCGGTGGATTCCAGGAAACAGCAAAACAGTTTCCTAAAAATAAGCGTGTGTTGTTTATGCGCTGTCCACTTATTTCTGTGCTCGAAGCCGTGAAGAGATACGTTTTACGACGTGGCCAGCAACTGTGAAGAGCGAGGCACGATCAAAAGTTGATCCCTCGCGTTGCAGGACCCCGTATCCAGTTCCATGCGTGGACGCTGCATGTATTGTATTACATGACAATGAAACTTCTTTGTGAAAGAGGATATCGAAGCTGATCGTCTAACTTGGTAAGGAAAGTAAGGAATGGAGGAATGGCAGCTGAAATTGCGGATGTACCTCTGTTTCTGTGGAAGAACATTGCGGAGAGAAATAAATGGCGACTTTTTAACGGAATCATCTCTGCATTCATTTAGGTGAATGCTAAATCAGAGTGGTCAACTGAGAACTTAAGCTCCAGTCTCCTACCGAATACGAAGGAGGTTTAGACTTATCGTCTTATCAATATCGAGGTCGTTAGAGGCAGATGGTGACAGAGGTAATCAAGCGTGATTTTATTGTTACCAGACCAAACTACTTGGGTACTGCCATAACTGTGGGTTCTTTGATTGCTATGGGAGGAGGCTCACCAAACCAGAACACATGAAATAGTACACTACTGGCCATTAAAATTGCTGCACCACGAAGATGACGTGCTACAGACGTGAAATTTAACCGACGGGAATAAGATGCTATGATATGCAAATGATTAGCTTTTCAGAGCATTCACACAAGGTTGGCACCGGAGGTGACACCTACAACGTGCTGAAATGAGGAAAGTTTCCAATAGATTTCTCATACACAAACAGCAGTTGACCGGCGTTGAATGGTGAAACGTTGTCGTGATGCCTCGTGTAAGGAGGAGAAATGCGTACCATCACGTTTCCGACTTTGATAAATGTCGAATTGTAGCCCATCGCGATTGCGGTTTATCGTATCACGACATTGCTGCTCGCGTTGGTCGAAATCCAATGACCGTTAGCAGAATATGGAATCGGTGAGTTCAGGAGGGTAATACGGAACGCCGTGCTGGATCCCAACGGCCTCGTATCACTAGTAGTCGCGATGACAGGCATCTTATCCGCATGACTGTAAAGAATCGTGCAGCCACGTCTCGATCCCTGAGTCAACAGATGGGGACGTTTGCAAGGCAACAACCATCTGCACAAACGTTTGCAGCAGCATGGACTATAAGCTCGGAGACCATGGCTGCGGTTACCCTTGACGCTGCTTCACAGACAGGAGCGCCTGCGATGGTGTACTCAACGACGAACCTAGGTGCACCAATGGGAAAACTTCATGTTTCCGGATGAATCCATGTTCTGTTTACAGTATCATGATGGTCGCATCCGTGTTTGGCGACATCGCGGTGAACGGTCATTGGAAGCGTGTATTTGTCATCGCCATACTGGCGTATCACCCGGCGTGATGGTATGGGGTGCCATTGGTTACACGTCTCGGTCACCTCTTGTTCGCATTGACGGCAATCTGAACAGTGGACGTTACATTTCAGATGTGTTACGACCCGTGGCTCTACACTTCATTCGATCCCTGCGAAACCCTACATTTCAGCAGGATAATGCACGACCACATGTTGCAGGTCCTGTACGGGCCTTTCTGGACACAGAAAATGTTCGACTGCTGTCCTGACCAGCACATTCTCCAGACCTCTCACCAATTGAAAACGTCTGGTCAATGGTGGCCGAGCAACTGGCTCGTCACAATACGCCAGTCACTACTCTTGATGAAGTGTGGTATCGCGCTGAAGCCGCATGGGCAGCTGTACCTGTACACGCCACCCAAGCTGTCTGACTGAATGACCAGGCGTATCAGGGCCGTTATTAGGGCCAGAGGTGGTTGTTCTGGGTACTGATTTCTCAGGATCTATGCACTCAAATTGCGTGAAAATGTAATCACATGTCAGTTCTAGTATAATATATTTGTCCAATGAATACCCGTTTATCATCTGCGTTTCTTCTTGGTGTATCAATTTTAATGGCCAGTAGTGTATTATCTTTGTTACATATGTGAATAAAAGATTTATTTAAAGCTGGCCCACTTATTTGCCGCGGGAGTACTGGATTATTTACAGCTGTTATGTACTAGCAAAGCATCACATGATGCTGTGATTAACAAACTGTTCTCTTGAGGTGCAACGTACAACATTTTCTAAAGCACAAGTTCATCAGAAACTTTAACAACTCGTTGGTCCAACACTGTGATGTTGGCTCCTTCAGTTGAGGTCACGAACTGGGCGGAGTGCTTCCATACTCGGCTCTATTTTGATCTCCACATGACAGTGCTGCTATGCTGAGAGGAAGGCGTGGTCATCTGGAGTGCCTCCCATTGGTTGTTGCGGATTGCAGCAACCCCTCGCTAATGTCTGTTGTCTCGATATGTGTTGCCGATTTCGCTAGATGATTTCAAAGGTTTCCCCCTATGAACCATTCCGGAATTCATCCTGTCATTAATGAAGACCACATGAAAGCTAAATGTAGGTGGTCAGGCAAGAAATTTAATGCTGACTTTTCTGAGTACTAGACAACTGCCTCAGTTGCCATGGTTCCTCATTCTACATCTACATTTCGCCGGCACGGTAGCTCAGCGTGTTCGGTCAGAGGGTTAGCTGCCCTCTGTAATAGAAAAACTGAGTTAATTGACCAACGACGAACTTAAAATGGGTGTCTTACGGCGTCCGCCCCGAGCAGATGCAACGATCGAAAGCGAACAAAATATGCCGGGACGGTAGCTCAGCGTGTTCGGTCACAGGGTTAGCTGTCTTTTGTAACAAAGAAACTGAGTGAATGGATCATCGATAGACTTGAACAAGTGTTATGGGACGTCCACACCGAACAAAACAGCCGGCACGGTAGCTCAGTGTGTTCGGTCAGAGGGCTAAGTGCTCTCTGTAATAAAAAAATTAAAAATACTGAGTCAAGGAATCAACGATCAACTTGAACGGATTTCTTGTGAGGTCCGCCCAGACCAAACGCAACCAACTACATCGAGCAAAATGAAAGAAAAAAAAAAAACATTTACATCATACACCGCAAGCCACCTATTGGTGTTTGGCGGAGGGTACTATCGGTACCACTGTCTGATCCCTCCAACCCTGTTCCACTCGCGAATAGTGCGTGGGAAGAACGATTGTCGGTAAGCCTCTGTATTGGCTCTAATTTCTCGAATTTTCTCCTAGTGGTCAATACGCGAGATGTATGTGGGGGAAGTAATATGTTGACCGACTCCTCCTGAAAAGTGCTGTCCAGAAATTTCAATAGTAATTCACTACGTGACGCCCAGCGCCTCTCTTGTAATGTCTGCCAGTGGAGTTTGTTTAGCGTCTCCGTAATGCTCTCTCGGCAGCTAAACCATCCCGTGACGAAACGCGCCGCTCTTCGTTGCATCTTCTCTATGTCCTCTATCAGTCCTACCTGATAGGGATCCCCGATAGATGAACGATACTCAAGAATCGGGCGAACAAGAGCTTTGTAAGCCACTTCTTTCACGGATGCGTTACATTTCCTTAAGATTCTTCCGATAAATCTTAATCTGGTATCTGCTTTTCCCACTATCTGTTTTATATGATCATTCCACTTAAGGTCGCTCTGGATAGTTACACCTAGGTATTCTACGGCAGACGCTGTCTCCAGCTGTTTGTCATCAGTAGTGTAGCTGTAGAGTACTGCATTTCTTTTCCTATGTAAGCGCAATATATTATATTTATTTACGTTCAGGGTCAACTGCCAGAGCCTGCACCAATCATCAATTCTCTGCAAGTTGTTCTGCAAATTCTTACTATCTTCTGGCGTTGCTACTTTGGTATAGATAACTGCACCATCTGCGAATAGCCTTAAAGAGCATCCGACGCTTTGTACTGGGTCATTCATATATATTGTAAACAGAAACGGTCGTATCCCGCTTCCTTGTGGTACTCCCAACATTGACTTTACATCTGTCGACTTTGTTCCGTTAAGAGCGATGTGTTGAGTTCTGTTTGCAAGAAAGTCTTGAACCCAATCGCAAGTCTGCTCCAATTTTCTGTAAGCTCTCATTTTTTAAATTAAAACGCTAAAACGCAATGCGGGACTGTGCCAAATGCATCAACCGGAGCGCCGTTGTCCACTGCGCTGTGGATCTCATGGAGGAACAGAGCGAGCTGAGTTTCGCAGGACGTATGTTTCCGGAAGCCATGTTGATTCTTAAAGAGGAGACGTTCATTTTCCAAAAACGTCATAATTCTTGAGCATAAAACGTGTTCCATAATTTCACAACAGGTTGACGTCGACGATATAGGTCTATAATTGTGTGGATCTGTCTTACGAGCTTTCTTAAAAACGGTGATGACCTGGACTTTTTTCAGTCGTTAGATACCTTCCGTTGCTCAAACGATCTACGATAAATTACTGCTAGAAGGGGAGCAAGATCTTTCGCATAATCTTTATAGAATCTTACAGGTATCTCATCTGATCCTGACGTCTAAGCGATTGTACCTGCTTTTCAGTTCCGCGATGGGTTATCTCAATATCTGCCAATTTGACGTTCGCACGACGATTGAAAGGAGGGACAGTGCTACGATCTTCCGCGGTGAAAAAACTTCGGAAGACCGTATACAATATTTTGGCCTTCTCTCTGTTATCTTCCGTTTCGGTGCCGGTGTGGTTTCTGGGAGAATGAATAAATGATTTTGACGCACATACTGATTTTACATACGACCAAAATCTCTTAGGGTTTTTCCTCAGGTCGGTTGACAACGTATTACTTTCATAATCATTGAACGATTCTCTCATTGCTCTCCTTTCGCTCATTTTCACTTCGTTCAGCTTTGTTTGTCAGCTTGGTTTTTACTCCCCTTGAACCTGAAATGGAGTGCTCTTTGTTTACGTAGCGCTTTTCTAACATGACTCTTAAACCATGGTGGATCTTTTCCATCCCTTAAAATCTTACCCGGAACATATTTGTCTAGGGCATATTGAACGAAGCTTTTGACTTTTTTCCATTTGTTCTCCACATCTTCGTCCTCATCACCGAATATTTGATGCTGTTTGCTGAGGTATTCTGAAATTTGTATCCTGTCACCCTTCCTGAACAAATACATCTGCCTGCCTTTCTTAACATTCCTTGTAGGGCCCGTCGTCATAGATGCTGTCACAGCCTTATGATCATTGATACCTTCCTCTACGTTAACGCATTCGATAAGTTTAGGTCTGTTTGTTGCCAGGAGGTCTAAGACGTTACCCTCTCGAGTTGGTTCTCTATTTGTTCAGTTTTCATGGCATAACACTTTCAATCTGTACCTGGTAAGTAGAAGTCACGCATTTTCAGGAAAATTATTAATTATATTATGAAAGTTATGTCTGAAGCGATCTACAACTACAGATCCTGACCTAGGTGGTCTATAGATGCATCCGATCACCATTTTTGACCGTTGTTTGACACTCAATTTCACCCACTTTAATTCACATTCGCAATCCGTGATAACGTCGCTAGATTTCATAGAATTTCTTACTGCAATAAACACGTCGCCACCATTGGCGACCAACCTATCCTTGCGATAAAAATTCCAATCGGAACTTAGCATATCGTTGTCACTCACATCTGGTTTCAACCAGCTTTCTGTTCCCACTTCTATCTGTACATTATAACCGAAAGACACCTTGACACTATCCCTGTTGCTTCGTGCTAAATTTCTTCAACTCCATTCAGGAGGAGTTTTTATAACATTTTTTACGCAGTAGCAGAAGCGACACCCTGTTCTGTAAATTTTGACACCTTTGGCTTCAGTTTAAATGTAGTAGGTCTATTAATGCTATTATCCACTATTCTGCAATCTTCTCTGTTTCCAAATGTCCCAAAAAGCATAATAATCTCTTTTCTGGCCATTTCAATAATTATGCCGTGATGGGGTATGTATACCTGCTCTTTTTGAGTGATTTAATGGTTTCATGAATTTCCAGTTCTGTTGGTGGAAAATCTTCAGACTTCGTGTCCTTTCTGAAAATTCTAAATTAACTGTTTAGTCAGGACTATTTAAGAGCCTGTCAAAACAATTGCTAGTATTTCAAAACCTTCCTGGTTATTTGATGTTATTTTGCCATTTCATTTTAGTTGAAATACTTGGTGGTTGGTACACTGAGTAAGTGTACAAAAATAATGTAAGAAATTCTACAATTCCATTTCTACAAGGTGAACTTTTTCGAAGGTTCTTTTGCTTATACGGCTTGGTTTTTATGTTTCTTTTCTTTGTTGTCTGTATTGTTCTAGGTGGTCTTCTTTATTTGAACATATCCATTTTCTTCATTTTTGAGCTCTTTCTTCTAGTGCTTCTTCATACTCCCCATCTTCTCTTTACTCGTGGCCAAACCTAATTTTCTTTCTGCCGCTTTAGGAATTTGTATCTCGAGTTCATGCCAGTCACCTTTTTGGTTGTCTCAACTACTTGTATAATTTTCCTATACTTTATTTTGTAAATTATTAATTTGTAATAGAAGATAATTTGCAATACAACAGAAAACGCGTAATTTCCACACGAAATTTATGATATAATTTGTAGATCAGCACAAGCTCTAAACTGTTGTTGTGGTTTTTAGTCCAAGGGCTAGTTTAATGCAAATCTGCGCAGGAGTCTATCCTGTACAAACCTCCATATCTATGAGAAGCCACTGCATCATACTTCCGTTTGAACTTTCTTACTGTGTTCATCCCTTGATCTCCCTCTAAAATATTAACCCCAAAACTGCCCTCCATATCATACTGAAACTTTCTTTGTGCCTCACAATATGTCCTGTTTCCCGATCCTTTTTTTTTAGTCAAGTTGCTCAATAAAGCTCTTTCTCTCCAGTTCTGCTCACTAACCCCTGATTAGTTATCTACCCATCTAACCCACAGCATTCTTCCGAAAGAATGCATTTCAAAAGCTTCTATTGTCTTTTTGTCTGAACTGCTTATTATCCACGTTTCACTTTGGTACGTGGCTACCTTTCACACAAATACCTTAACAAAGTACATTCTAAAGCTTACTTTTATATTCGGTGTTACCAAACACTTATTTTTCAAAAGTACCTTCCTTACTATAGCCATCCACATTTTATATTCTCTCTACTTCGTCCATATCAGTTATTTTGCATCGCAAATAGCAGAACTCATGTACTTAGAAGGTCTCGTATCATAATCTTAATACCTACAACATCGCCGATTTAAGTCACCAACAATGCATTATTCTTATCTTACTTTAGTTGAGGCTCATCCTATAAACTTTTTTTCAATACACTGTCCATTCCATTCTCACCGCCGTTTTAGTCTTTTGCTGTCTCTGACAGCACTACAATTCATCGCCAAACCTCAAAGTCTTAATGTCTTCTCCATGACTTTACTTCCACGTCCAAATTTCTGCTACATTTCCTTTACAGCTTGGTGAATATGCAGATTGAATAACAACAGGTGCAGGCTTACAATCCTGCCTCACTGCCTTAATGAAAGGTATCTCTTATTTGCAGATAAGAGCACATTTTTCTTTATTTCCAGTTTTGCTATTTCACATACGTGAAGTGAATGTACCTGTACAAGCGCTGCAGTAAGGAGTGAGCGGTAGGTTCGCACGATGGCTCGCAGAGGCGGTTGGCCATCTGGCGCTTTGAGAGCCAGTGGGATGAAGTACACATGCAGAAATTGCTCGTGACGTCAGCCTGCCACATTTGCCCAAGCAAGTCTTAGTTTGGTTAATCATTACGTATTGGTGTCAAGCCGTGTAGAAAGATTCGTTTCTAACCACGGCAGGGGATATCGTTGAAAAAATTCGTCGATGCCTCCGCTCCTGTTCCAGTCTGACAAATCTTTTATGTGTATGGGGAACAAGTTATGGTCCTGTGGAACTTCTACAGTCGACGTTGGTCCAGTATACACGGCACACATTCTTGATGCTTTCATAGGCAGATGTAGTTTTGCGACCTTCTTCGTATGTATCACTTTCTAAATCACAGTTACGTGCAGTCTGTCACCTACTTCCTAAGTTTTGGAAAATGCAAGATCATACTTCTTCTAAATGTATGTTATCACTGCATAAAATTGAGTAGGCGTCAATCATTCAGCAATATACAGGGTGTTTCAAAAATTACCGGTATATTTGAAACGGCAATAAAAACTAAACGAGCAGCGATAGAAATACACCGTTTGTTTCAATATGCTTGGGACAACAGTACATTTTCAGGCGGACAAACTTTCGAAATTACAGTAGTTACAATTTTCAACAACAGATGGCGCTGCAAGTGATGTGAAAGATATAGAAGACAACGCAGTCTGTGGGTGCGCCATTCTGTACGTCGTCTTTCTGCTGTAAGCGTGTGCTGTTCACAACGTGCAAGTGTGCTGTAGACAACATGGCTTATTCCTTAGAACAGAGGATTTTTCTGGTGTTGGAATTCCACCGCCTAGATCACAGTGTTGTTGCAACAAGACGAAGTTTTCAACGGCGGTTTAATGTAACCAAAGGACCGAAAAGCGATACAATAAAGGATCTGTTTGAAAAATTTCAACGGACTGGGAACGTGACGGATGAACGTGCTGGAAAGGTAGGGCGACAGCGTAAGGCAACCACAGAGGGCAACGCGCAGCTAGTGCAGCAGGTGATCCAACAGCGGTCTCGGGTTTCCGTTCGCCGTGTTGCAGCTGCGGTCCAAATGACGCCAACGTCCACGTATCGTCTCATGCGCCAGAGTTTACACCTCTATCCATACAAAATTGAAACGCGGCAACCCCTCAGCGCCGCTACCATTGCTGCACGAGAGACATTCGCTAACGATATAGTGCACAGGATTGATGACGGCGATATGCATGTGGGCAGCATTTGGTTTACTGACGAAGCTTATTTTTACCTGGACGGCTTCGTCAATAAACAGAACTGGCGCATATGGGGAACCGAAAAGCCCCATGTTGCAGTCCCATCGTCCCTGCTTCCTCAAAAAGTACTGGTCTGGGCCGCCATTTCTTCCAAAGGAATCATTGGCCCATTTTTCAGATCCGAAACGATTACTGCATCACGCTATCTGGACATTCTTCGTGAATTTGTGGCGGTACAAAGTGCCTTAGACGACACTGCGAACACCTCGTGGTTTATGCAAGATGGTGCCCGGCCACATCGCACGGCCGACGTCTTTAATTTCCTGAATGAATATTTCGATGATCGTGTGATTGCTTTGGGCTATCCGAAACATACAGGAGGCGGCGTGGATTGGTCTCCCTATTCGCCAGACATGAACCCCTGTGACTTCGTTCTGTGGGGACACTTGAAAGACCAGGTGTACCGCCAGAATCCAGAAACAATTGAACAGCTGAAGCAGTACATCTCATCTGCATGTGAAGCCATTCCGCCAGACACGTTGTCAAAGGTTTCGGGTAATTTCATTCAGAGACTACGCCATATTATTGCTACGCATGGTGGATATGTGGAAAATATCGTACTATAGAGTTTCCCAGACCGCAGCGCCATCTGTTGTTGAAAATTGTAACTACTGTAATTTTGAAAGTTTGTCCGCCTGAAAATGTACTGTTGTCCCAAGCATATTGCAACAAGCGGTGTATTTCTATCGCTGCTCGTTTAGTTTTTATTGCCGTTACAAATATACCGGTCATTTTTGAAACACCCCGTATCTGATCAAAAGTGTCAGGACACCCACATGTAACGTGGAATTGTCCACTAGGTGTCACTAAAGGAGGGCCAGTCAATATAAAAGGAGTTAGGGACCGGTTGTGATGTCAGTAAAGAAGCAGAAATAGCAGAATAGATCGCTTAGGAGAGATCAGCTACTTCGGACGTGGACTACTAGTTGGTTGTCATCTAAGTGATAAGTTCATTACAAACATTTCAGCCATTCTAAAGCTGATCAAGTCAGCTGTTGCTGATGTGTCTGTGATTTGGAAACGCGGAGGGACAACCACTACTAAACCAAAACCAGGAGAATCTGACGTACTGACGGACAGGGATTGTCGAGGATTGCAGATGGTGGTTGTGAAAAATCTCATTAAATCAGCCGTAGGAGTAGTTTCAGACTGCCACCAGTAGGACAATGACTGAGCGCAGGGTGTTAAAAATAATCGCGTACAATCATCGAGCAGTTTCTTAGGAGCCACACATGCATGTAGTCAATATGTCTGTGAAATCTTATGGGACTTAACTGCTGCCGGCCGGAGTGGCCGTGCGGTTCTAGGCGCTACAGGCCGGAGCCGAGCGGCCGCTACGGTCGCAGGTTCGAATCCTGCCTCGGGCATAGATGTGTGTGATGTCCTTAGGTTAGTTAGGTTTAATTAGTTCTAAGTTCTAGGCGACTGGTGACCTCAGAAGATAAGTCGCATAGTGCTGAGAGCCATTTGAACTATTTTTTGAGCTTAACTGCTAAGGTCATCAGTCCTTAAGCTTACGCACTACTTAACCTAAATCATCCTAAGGACAAACACACACACCCATGCCCGAGGGAGGACTCGAACCTCCGCCGGGACCAACAGCACAGTCCATGACTGCAGCGCCCTAGACCGCTCGGTGTAGTCAATAGTAACAGGGCAACTCCCCACCACACTCCCCATCAGATTTAGTGGTAAGTTGGCCCAGTGGTTTGCCCGTCAAAAACTGAACACAGATCAAACATGAAAACAGGAAGAAGGTGTACTGAAGTGTGAAAAAAAGAAACAAAAATAGAAACAGTGAATGGTCCATGCTCAAGACCTGCAACATCGAGCGAATTAGTATAGCCATGGCGTCGTGGTTGCGTGGGCACGCTGTTGGACTACAAAACCGGAGATCCGTGTTCAGTTCTCCCTCGTGCTCCTTTATTTTTTTTTCACAAAATTATGAACTTTCCGTCCGATCATTGACATGTCTGTTCTCCTTCTGCAGTCTTGGCAGTTGTCATACTATACATTGGTTATAGAATATGTGTCACGTGAAAAGAATATATTACCGTAGCAACTAAATGTGATGAATAGCGGGAGCAGGTGAAATGCCGCATACACCTCTCACAGAAATGAAAACTACAGAAAAACAAAAGTGAACTATGTTACAACAAAGGAATTCAAGAGTAAAAATTTCCATAACGGAACTCAACAGTCGTAACATATGATGCTTGTGTAGAAGAAGTACGAGGTAGGTACGTCTGGAGGTCGCTTCCTTACACCTAGCTGTTGCCAACGGCCGTTATACCACGATATGGACACAAATTGGAATGCAGCGAATAGGCACGTTAATGACCAGACAGACAGGTCATAATTTTGTGGAAAAGATAGAATGAAGCTTGAAGGAGATTTGAACACGGGCCTCTCTCATCGCAGTCCAAAACCGTGCGCACACAGCTGCCACACCGTTGCTATTTAAATTCGCACGATATTGCACATTTTGAGCTTGGACCGTTTTCTGTTCCTATTTTGCTTCTTTTTTCACAGTTGCGTACACCTTCTTCCTGTTTTCATGCAAGTAGCACTATGTTCAGTTTTTGACGGGCTATTCACTGAGTCATCTAACCATCAGATCTGAGGCGATTGTGATGGGGTGTATCCCTTGCACGTGACGCTGGAGGTTGTGTGAAGCCGAGCGGGATTAGCCGAGCGGTCTAGGGGGGTTGCAGTCATGGTCTGTGCGGCTGGTCCCGGCGGAGGTTCGAGTCCTCCGTCGGGCATGGGTGTGTGGGTTTGTCCTTAGGATAATTTAGGTTAAGTAATGTGTAAGCTTAGGGACTGATGACCTTATCAGTTAAGTCATATAAGATTTCACACACGTTTGAACGTTTGGTTGTGTGAAGAGCGACGCTACATACAGTGGATCGCTGGAAACTAGTGTATTGAAGTCATGAGCCACTCCCTACCGTGTGTCAATCCAAACCCAAACCCTGTTTTGGGTTTGGCAATTACCTGGAGAATATTATCTGGTATCATGTGTAGTGCCATCAGTGAAGTAATGAGGGAGTAGTTTTACAGTATGGGGGTGTTTTTCGTGGTTAGGTTGTGGTCACCTAAATATGCTTAAGAAAACGCTGAATGCGGAAGGATGTGAACACATTTTCCAGCACTGTGTACGGCGTACAGAAGAGGAACAGTTCAGAGTGGATGGTTGATTGTATCAGCCTAGCGATCCAGCCTGCCATAAAGCAACTTCTGTGAGACAGTGGTTTCTGGACAGCAACATTTCTGAAGTGGACTACTCCTGTCCAGAGTCCCGACTTGAACTCATTGCAACACCTTTGGGATGAGTTAGAACGTAGGCACAGCTACTATAAACCCCAGCATCTAACATCACAACCTTCTCTATGTTCAGCTCTTGAGGAGGAATGAGCTGCCATTCCTCGACAGGCATTAAGACACGTCATTTAAGTGTCCCCGGTGGAGAATAAACCGTCGTATCTAAGAAGAGTGGACCCAACCCATAGTACTGTCCGCTAAAAGGTACCTGGATACTCCTACATCTACATCTACATGGTTACTCTGCAATTCACACTTAAGTGCCTGGCAGAGGGTTCATCGAACCATTTTCATACTACTTCTCTACCATTCCACTCACGGATGGCGCGTGGGAAAAAGGAACACTTAAATTTTTCCGTTCGAGCTCTGATTTGTCGATGTAATGTAGGCTGTCTCTTTAGTGGGTTTGTCGCATCTTCTAAGTGTTCCGTCAACAAAGCTCAGTCTTTGTTTCGCCTTCCCCACAATATTATCTGTGTGGTCTTTCCAATTTAAGTTGCTCGTAATTGTGATTCCTAGGTATTTAGTCGAATTGACAGCCCTTAGATTTGGACGATTTATCGTATACCCAAAATTTATCAGATTTCTTTTACTACTCATGTGGATGACCTCGCACTTTTCTTTGTTTAGTGCTAATTGCCACTTTTCGCACCATACAGAAATTCTCTCTAGATCATTTTGTAATTGGAATTGATCGTCTGATGATTTTACTAGACGGTAAATTACAGCGTCATCTGCAAACAATCTAAGAGGGTTGCTCAGATTATCACCTAGATCATTTATACACGGTGTTAGGAAAAGGTACTTCCAAACTTTCAGGAAACATTCCTCACACACAAATAAAGAAAAGATGTTATGTGGACATGTGTCCGGAAACGCTAAATTTCCATGTTAGAGCTCATTTTAGTTTCGTCAGTATGTACTGTACTTCCACGATTCACCGCCAGGTGGCCCAATTGAAGGAAGGTAATGTTGACTTCGGGGCTTGTGTTGACATGCGACTCATTGCTCTACAGTACTAGCATCAAGCACGTCAGTACGTAGCATCAACAGGTCAGTGTTCATCACGAACGTGGTTTTGCAGTCAGTGCAATGTTTACAAATGCAGAGTTGGCAGATGCCCATTTGATGTGTGGATTAGCACGGGGCAATAGCCCTGGCGCGGTACGTTTGTATCGAGACAGATTTCCAGAACGAAGGTGTCCCGACAGGAAGACGTTCGAAGCAATTGATCGGCGTCTTAGGGAGCACGGAACATTCCAGCCGATGACTCGCGACTGGGGAAGACCTACAACGACGAGGACACCTGCAATGGACGAGGCAATTCTTCGAGCAGTTGACGATAACCCTAATGTCAGCGTCAGAGAAGTTGCTGCTGTACAAGGTAACGTTGACCACGTCACTGTATGGAGTGTGCTACGGGAGAACCAGTTGTTTCTGTACCATGTACAGCGTGTGCAGGCACTATCAGCAGCTAATTGGCCTTCACGGGTACACTTCAGCGAATGGTTCATCCAACAATGTGTCAATCCTCATTTCAGTGCAAATGTTCTCTTTACGGACGAGGCTTCATTCCAACGTGATCAAATTGTAAATTTTCACAATCAACATGTGTGGGCTGACGAGAGTCCGCACACGATTGTGCAATCACGTCATCAACACAGATTTTCTGTGAACGTTTGGGCAGGGATTGTTGGTGATGTCTGGATTGGGCCTCATGTTCTTCCACCTACGCTCAATGGAGCACGTTATCATGATTTCATACGGGATAATCTACCTGTGCTCCTAGAACATGTGCCTTTACAAGTACGACACAACATGTGGTTCATGCACGATGGAGCTCCTGCACATTTCAGTCGAAGTGTTCGTACGCTTCTCAACAACAGATTCGGTGACCGATGGATTGGTAGAGGCGGACCAATTCCATGGCCTCCACGCTCTCCTGACCTCAACCCTCTTGTCTTTCATTTATGGGGGCATTTGAAAGCTCTTGTCTTCGCAACCCCGGTACCAAATGTAGAGACTCTTTGTGCTCGTATTGTGGACGGCTGTGATACAATACGCCATTCTCCAGGGCTGCATCAGCACATCAGGGATTCCATGCGACGGAGGGTGCATGCATGTATCCTCGCTAACGGAGGACATTTTGAATATTTCCTGTAACAAAGTGTTTGAAGTCACGCTGGTACGCCCTGTTGCTGTGTGTTTCCATTCCATGATTAATGTGATTTGAAGAGAAGTAATAAAATGAGCTTTAACATGGGAAGTAAGCGTTTCCGGACACATGTGCACATAACATATTTTCTTTCTTTGTGTGTGAGGAATGTTCCTGAAAGTTTGGCCGTATCTTTTTGTAACACCTTGTATAAATCAGGAACAGCAGGGGGCCCATGACACTACCTTGCGAAACGCCAGATATCACTTCTGTTCTACTTGATGATTTACCGTCTATCACTACGAACTGTGACCTCTCCGAGAGGAAATCATGAATCCAGTCACATAACTCCATATGCACGTAATTTGATTAATAGTCGGTTATGAGGAACTGTATGAAAAGCCTTCACGAAATCTAAGAATATGGAATCGATCTGAGATCCCTTCTCGACAGCACTCATTACTTCATGGGAATAACTTCTTGTGTTGCACAAGAACGATATTTTCTCAATCAATGTTGGTTATGTATCAATAAGTCATTTTCTTCAAGGTGATTCATAATGTTCGAGTACAGCATATGCTCGAAAATGCTACAGCAAATTGAGGTCAATGATATGAATCTGTAATTCAATGGGTTACTCCTATTTCCTTTCTTGAATATTGATGTGACCTGTGCTACTTTGCCGGCCGTAGTGGCCGTGCGGTTCTAGGCGCTGCAGTCCGGAGCCGCGCTGCTGCTACGGTCGCAGGTTCAAATCCTGCCTCGGGCATAGGTGTGTGTGATGTCCTTAGGTTAGTTAGGTTTAAGTAGTTCTAAGTTCTAGAGGACTGATGACCACAGCAGTTGAGTCCCATAGTGCTCAGAGCCATTTTTTTGTGCTACTTTCCAGTTTTTAGGAACACACCTTTCGTGAAGTGAGCGGTTGTACATGATCGCTAAGAAAGGTGGTATTGTGTCTACATACTCTGAGAGGAACCTGAATGGTATACCATCTGGACCGGAAGACTTGCCTTTCTTAAGTGATTTGAGTTATTTCGCAACACCTAAGATATCTTATTTCACTCTTGCGAACAGCTGTTCTGGTTTCAAATTCTGGAATATTTACTTCGCCTTATTTCGTGAAGGAATTACGGAAAACTGTATTTAGTAACTCCGCTTTAGTGGCACCATCATCGGTAACATTTCCATCGCTATCGCGCGGTGATGGTATTGACTGTTTTCTGCCACTGGTGTACTTTACATACGACCAGAATCTCTTTTGAGACAATGTTTCATTGAGGAAACTATTAAAAAGATCTCGAATTGACGTCCGCACTAAATTTCGAGTTTCTCGTCACATATAATAAATTTTGCTTAGAGTAAAAGAGATTCATTTAAAAAAATAGATGTAGTATTGATTACGTTTCCGTGTTTCACAGATGCATGTTGTTGGATTTTAGACACTGCTGTGTTACGGTGTTAACGTAGGACATCGCCCTAACAGCTCACACTTGCTGGAGAGCTGCAGAGCTAGGCGGGTGCCGCGGAAGCGGCCGTAAAGCGCCTGAATTAAACGGAGCGCCCTCTTAACCACTCGAATAAAACTGTTGACACGCATTACCGCTTCCCCCTCCCCTTGCTATGCCCCTACTATTGGCTCCCACTTTACAGCTGTCCGACGTCGACGCGTCACAATTTATTCTTTACGTGGCGTTAACAAACTTGCCTTTTTATGGGCGTCGACACGCGTTTAACATTCACCCTCTCGCATTTGATATATTCTAGTTGTTTTTTATGTACATAAAGAGTTTTATGTTGCTATTAAAACGCTGTAAACCCCGAAATGTTGTGTGATACTTATAGATCCTGGAAGGAGTTATTAGGAAATGTTCAGCTATAAATCGATATTCGCTATATGTGAACGTCATTGCCAAATTTTTAACACATCTAGCGTAAACATAATTTGCGTAAGCGTTTAGCGTAAGTCGTAACTGCAGTTTTTGTCTAAGAATAACCTCTTGTGGAACTTAGTTCCTTCTACAGTTACATGACAAGTTATTATAAGTCCACTGCTGACCATTAAGAACGCAACATGATGAAGATACCAAGCAAATATCGTGAAATTCGCATGACGTATGTTACTGTGTGGTTATAATTAAAGTGCAGCTATTCACACAGGTCTGTTGTGGGCTGTAATTATCGTATGGCAGCAAAACTTCGTAGATGTTCTAATGCATTAATACGGAACCGATTTACACTGGTTAAAAATTACCGTAGTTCAAATCTGGCGCTGTGAATGCAAGAAAGATGTATGGAAATGTTTCCATGCGTGATGGATTAGGAATGGGATGTAGGCAGAACAGGTGAAACAAGTCAGAAAGACATAGTGTTGATTTTATTATTAACTGCCAACTAGGAAATTTGCTCAATACGAGTATCAGAGACGTCGACGATTTGCTGAAAAGCGCCAAATTTGCACCTGGTGGCCATAATTGGAATTTGAAATTTGTGGTAAGTTCCTATGGGACCAAACTGCTGAGGCCATCGGCCCCTAGGCTTACACACTACTTAATCAAACTAACTTACGCTAAGTTCACACACACACACACGCACACCAATGCCCGAGGGAGGACTCGAACCTCCGACGGGGGAGCCGCGCGGGCCGTGACAAGGCGCCAAAGACCGCGCGGCTACCCCGCGCGGCTGGCCATAATTAGAAATAATTTTGACCAGCATAAATCTGTTCCACATTACGTATTATCATTTCTACCAAGATTCGCTGCCATGCGATAATCGTAGGCCAACAAGACTCCAGTGAATAGGTGCACTTCAATTACGACCAACGGGTGCATACTCGAATATGTAAATAACTAGTGTTTCTAAGTAAGCAGGAATAACATCATTACATTGTGTAAGGGATGATTACGCAGGAAGTTTCTCATTCATAGCCCACAGCTCGTGCTCTAGTGGTTAGTTCCACTGTCTCTAGATTGTGAACTCGCGCGCTGTATTCCCAGCTGTGTTAGAGATTTTCTTTACATGGGGAATGGATGACGGTGTTGTCCTAATCACTTCATCTTCATCGACCTGCAAGTCGCAAATTGAGAGACTTGCATCAGGATGCCCGAACAACCCCGACCAATAATGGTGTATGATCATACCGTTTAATTTCCCATTCAGAAATAGCATTAGAATGTAGGTTGTTTGTGAGAAGATGGTGTTACGAGAGATGGGCACACCACCATTCACCAGCCACTACAATTGACGAACTCCGGTCTAGAGGTGTAGCACTATGGACTGTGCACACGTCGTTCAGGCCGACTCGATGCTTAGCAGGGTTAGAGCCAGTGTTGTTCCCGCAAGTGAGTACTAAACTTCGCACCCTGTATTCTCCCAAATCACCTAGAAATTTAATCAGGTATTCAAATAACTGCACTCTGTACTCACAAAAAGTTAAATTTCTAAATTGGATTGAAAACACAATAGCTATGAAACAGACTTTAAAAATGCTGTAATGTTGCTCAAAAGTATCACTGATTCACGGTCTCCAAATCTCTCACCCAATCAACACATCTGCATGTGCATTTAAGGTAGATCAATTTTTCCCACTTGTCTGTATCACATAAAGTTTAAACTTAAGTAAGTGTTATACTGCTGGAACAGAACAGCAGAAAAGTGCGTGATAGACTTTCATGCATTGGTGTGGAGCGATTCCTGTGGCAATTCGTGCACTGGACGAGGACATAGTGCAGTGAATGAAAACGCTTTTGTGTACTGGATTATTTAAGAAATCCGTGTATTTAATTCCTTTCTTTATAGAACAGTGACACAGTGACAGATGGGACATATAGTGAGATTTATGAAGTTAATGAAGGCAGAAGATTATACGATAATGCAGGAACTTATAACTGATCGTAACTGGAAACAGGTTAGAGCATCATAACCAGAAACGTCATGTAGATTTTATGACCCTAAAACTGGAAAAAGGGATGGGATGAGAACATTGACTGTCTTTCTTGAGCTTTTTCAAGGAGAAACAGTCTGCTACAGATGAAAATATAGAACAGTTTGACAAATGAGTGCTATTAGAAATCTATTTAAAAATATATATACTTGTAAAAATTATCAAAGGAGCTTGAAGAATGTTAGTGTTGAATCATATGTTTAGTGTCATTTCCTCATTTAATTATTTGTGTACTTTTTCATTCAAGTTATTCCCCCCCTCCCCTCTCCCTCCAGCCACGAAATATGGAACGTGGACTTTAATTGTTGTGGAAATCCTTCATAAGAATGCCTGCACATCAGGCGATAACGTGTTTGTCTAAATTACAAATATGTATTATAAGCTAAGACTAGAGCATATATTAAGATTATACATAAAATGTCGTGGACTGGTTACTTTACGAATGGGAGTACGTTGCTCACGTCGCGTCTGTGTAATTGGCGTGCTACTTCATGAAGATGGTTCAAATGGCTCTGAGCACTATGGGACGTAACATCTGAGGTCATCAGTCCCCTAGAACTTAGAACTACTTAAACCTAACACAACACACATCCTTTCATGAAGATGTTTTAGGTATAACAACAAGGGACTTTGAATAGACATCGAACTAAAGCTTATGTCACCAAAGTAAAGTCTTATTCATTTTGATCAAGAAAGAATCCATCAAATACTCTGGAATATCTGTTTCAGCTACTTGCCGTTTGTTCATTACAAGAAACGATAAAGAAATTCACAAAAAAACAGTGAATATTTTTCAGCACCCTTACAGCATTTTTAAAATCAAATTTCGTTACTTATCATATTCTTTGGTGTCCAATGTACAGGTAGGGCACTCTGCTTCGAAAACTATATTTTGTAGTCATAGCGAGAGGATTTTCAACGGGAGACATGGGAAGGAAATCAGCTTTTTGGGTAATGTTCCTCTGCCCAGACACTACGTATTCGAATCCTGGCCGAAAAAAATTAATCAGTAGTGTTTTCCTGGAAAAGGGAGATGAGAACGTTCTATTCTTCTGGACTTAAAGGCATCAAGGTGAGATAGTAGCGGCGGTTGCGTCTCCTAGGTATTTAAAACTTGCAAAAAGAGGAAGTTCAAAGAGAAATGCTGTAGCAGTCTATGTATTATGTGAACATTCACTTATTTAACATCAGTAAATGGGTCTTAACATGGACGACATCGCAAATACACATTGTTTCAAAATTTATGAAAACCTTCAACAACAGATACTGTAACATCTTCTTGCACACAGTATCTAATTACACATGAACATGCTGCCTTCCATCCCATGTTTCATCATTTCGCATCCACACCAATGTCAAAACAGAACTAGACATCGTTAAATGTATTGTATCTAGCAATAGCTACGGAACTTACTTAGCCGGGAACATTCGACAGTATAACCAAATAAAAAAAGATCTCTCCCAACCTGGTGTACTATGTGCTATTTTGGAAAGTCATCCAACAAATTAGCGAAAACACTCAAATCTCTCAGCTTTAAGAGTTCATTTTATGTAAGACGCACCATAGCTCATATATTATTGAGCAGCAAAGATGAAACAGATTTATTAAGTAACAGTGGTGTCTAACTGTAACAAATTGCGTATTGGTCAAACATGCAGGTCTACAGCAGATAGACTAAAAACATGAACGTAGCTGGATATTACATAAATCAGACTCCACTTTTCTACACCTACATCTACATGACTATTCTGCAGATCACACTTAGGTGCCGGGCAGACGGTTCATAGAACTTTCAGACTATTTCTCGACCGTTCCACTCTCGAAGAGCACGTGGGAAAAATTGAAAACCTACATCTTTCCGTGCCAGCTCTCGTTTCTCTTATTTTATCCCATTGGCCATTCCTCCCTATATAAATGGGAGTCAACGGTATGTTTTCGCATTCAGAGAAGAAAGTTGGCGATTGAAATTTCGTGAAAGGATCTTGCCGTAACGAAAACGCCTTTCTATTAATGAATGCCACCTCAACTCGCTTATCACATACGTGATACCGTCGCCCCTATATCACGACAATACAGAATGATCTGACCTTCATTTAAGATTCCAGTGTCGTCCATCACACCTATCAGGCAAGGATACCATTCGCGCAGTAACACTCCAAAAGAGGACTGGCAAGCATACCGTAAAAGTCTCTTAAGTAGATTTGTTGCGTCCTTTAAGTTTTCTGCCAATAAAATGCAGTCTTTACTTCGCCTGGCCTACAACATTTTCTATATAATTGTTTCAGGTTAAGTCGGACGTAACTGAAATCCGTAGGTATTTAGTTCACTCAACAGCCTTTAAATTTGTCTGATTTACGTTCTAACCGCAATTAAACGGATTTCTTTCAGTACTCACATGGAGGATCTCATGCTTTTTATTGCTCACTGTCAGTTCCCACTTTTTTCAGATTACTTGTGCAAAACATTCTAATTCCTGTAGATATTCTGAAGAATTTACTAGACGGAAAACAACAGTGTCATCTGTAAACAGACTAAAAAGCTGCCCAGATCGTCTCTTAAATAGATTACATAGCGTAAGAACATGCAATGGTCTATGACACTTCCTTTGGGAACGCCAAATACCACTTCTGTTTCCTTAGTTGACTTCTACATCTATATCTACATGGATACTCTGAAAAATCACATTTAAGTGCCTGGCAGAGGGTTCTTCGAGTCACCTTCACAGTTCTCTATTATTCCAATCTCGTATAGCGCGCGGAAAGAATGAACACCTATATCTTCCCGTACGAGCTCTAATTTCCCTTATTTTATCGTGGTGATCGTTCCTCCCTATGTAGGTCGGTGTTAACAAAATATTTTCGCATTCGGAGGAGAAAGTTGGTGATTAGAAGTTCGTGAGAAGATTCCGTCGCAACGAAAAACGCCTTTCTTTTAATGACGTCCAGGCCAAATCCTGTATCATTTCTGTGACACTCTCTCCCATATTTCGTTGCCTTTCTTTGAACTTTTTTGATGTATTCCGTCAGTCCTATCTGCTAAAGATCCCACGCCGCACAGCAGTATTCTAAAAGAGGACGGAAAAGCGTAGCGTAGGCAGTCTCCTTAGTAGGACTGTTACATTTTCTAAGTGTCCTGCCAATAAAACGCAGTCTTTGGTTAGCCTTCCCCACAACATTTTCTATGTGTTCCTTCCACTTTATGTTGTTCGTAATTGTAATACCTAGGCTTTTAGTTGAATTTACGGCTTTTAGATTAGACTGATTTATCGTGAAACCAAAGTTTAGCGGATTCCTTTTAGCACTGATGTGAATGAACTCACGCTTTTCGTTATTTAGGGTCGATTGCCAATTTTCGCACCATACAGATAACTTTTGTAAATCGTTTTGCAATTTGTTTTGATCTTCTGATGACTTTATTAGTCGATAAACGACAGCGTCATCTGCAAACAACCGAAGAGGGCTGCTCAGATTGTCTCCCAAATCGTTTATGTAGATAAGGAACAGCAAAGGGACTATAACACTACCTTGGGGAACGCCAAAAATGATGACTTTCCGTCAATTACTACGAACTTCCCGTCAGTTACTACGAACTGAGAGGAAATAACGAATACAGTTGCACAACTGCAACGATACGCCATAGACAAGATGTTTGATTAAAATATGCTTATGACAAACGGCGTCAAATTGCTTCTAGTAATATAAAAATATGGAATCAGCTTGAAATCGCCTACGATAGCACTCATTACTTTGTCTGCATATAAAGAGCCAGTTCTCTTTCACAAGAATAATATTTTCTAAATCCATGCTGGCTATGTGTTACTTCTTCGAAGTATTCATAACGTGCGGCTACAGAATGCAGGGTGAACATTAATAAAACCGACAAACTGCAGGGACGGATTCCCTACTGGAAATGGAGGGAAAAAGTACTATAATCACGCGTCCGGGAATGCATCGTTACCACGATAGATTGCGCTGACGAATGAAGGTTCCTCTGACCACGTACCATGAGTTCCTTGTGAGTTGCAGGCTGTGTGACTGACGCAGCGTGCTACAAGCAGTGGAATGGTCCGGCATTCGTGTGTTTGTGTTCGGCCAAGCAGATGGAAACGGTCGAGAGGCAAAACGTCTGTACCAAAACAAGTATCCTCACAGACACCAACCACATCACACAACATTTCGAGCCCTTTCCCGGCGTTTGTGTGATCACGGTTCCTTTCAGACACACGAACGTACAAGGAGGCGGAGAACTGTGCGTACACCGGATTTGGAGGACGGGGTTGTACAGGATATTGAGACAAACCCTAGTCCAGGCAAGTGGTCCGTCAACATAGTGCACGTTAAAGTACGTTTATGTGTATCCTGCATGACAACTGCTTTTACCCCTATTACCTGCAGTCCCATGGAGGACACACTGAACATCCGTTGTGATATCGATGCGATACAGCTCTGTACTGTCTTCTGGGACAATTTGTTGTCGTTGCACGCACACCGTCCATTTCCGGCTACATGTTCATAGGAACTTTTTTCATCCAATTCCGCCGGCCGGAGTGGCCGAGCGGTTCTAGGCGCTACAGTCTGGAGCCGCGCGACTGCTACGGTAGCAGGTTCGAATCTGCCTCGGGCATGGATGTGTGTGATGTCCTTAGGTTAGTTATGTTTAAGTAGTTCTAAGTTCTAGGGGGCTGATGACCTCATAAGTTAAGTCCCATAGTGCTCAGAGCCATTTGAACCATTTGAACCATCCAATTTCAGGCAGAAATCCATCCCTGCAATTTGTCAGTTTTATTAATGTTGACCCTGTATCTTCAAAAATACCATTGAAGGCTGATGTCAATGGCATGAGTGTATAATTCGTCGGATTACTACTGTTTCTTTTCTTGTGTATTAGTTTCCTGTACAACTTTCCAATCTTTAGATACTGCTCTTTCGACGTTGTACGAGGTGCTATCTAAAATTTTCGGGACTGCTGCTGGCATCTGTTGAAAACTTTGTCTTTGGACTAATGGTCACCATCACCCTCGAAATAGTTCCCATCTGCACGTACACACCGGTCCCAGACGCTCTGCCACTGGTGAAACGTTTTCTGGAAGTCCTGTTCTTTGAGGATGGCCGGCTGGAGTGGCCGAGCTGTTCTAGGCGCTACAGTCTGGAACCGCGCGACCGCTACTGTCGCAGGTTCGAATCCTGCCTCGGGCATGGATGTGTGTGATGTCCTTAGGTTAGTTAGATTTAAGTAGTTCTAAGTTCTAGGGGACTGGTGACCTCAGAAGTAAAGTCCCACAGTGCTCAGAGCTATTTGAACCATTTTTTTGAGGGCGTTTATCACCGCCAGCGATGCTTCTTGAATCGTCTCTAGAGTGTCGAACCGACGCTATTTCAACTTGAATTTCAGTTTTGGGAATGGCGCGAAGTCGCAAGGTACCAAATCTGGCGAGTACGGTGGGTGGGGTACAACAGGCATGTTGTTTTTTGCCAAAAGGGTCCTGGTGAGCAAGGACGTGTGACAGGGCCCGTTGTTGTGATGCAGCAGCAGCCAGTTCCCTTCACTCCACAGTTCGGGTCGTCGTCGCCGCACGTTTTCATGGAGCTGTCGCAAATGTCACAGTAGTACGCGGAATTCACTGTTTGGTTGGGTGGGACGAATTTTTTGTGCACAATCACGCTCTTGACTTTTCTCTCCATCTGTCTCGCTTTTTTGAGTCTTGGAGAGCCCAGGCTCTTCCACTGGGACTATTGTTGCATTGTCTCTGGGTCCCCCAAACACTTGTTGAATCCTTGCGAGGGTCTCCGTAGCACTTTTTCCAGATTCGCACAGAATTTGATACACACGCGCTGTTCTGTTCGCGAATCCATCGTAAAATCGTCACACACGAAACACAGAATATTACGGAAGTCACTGTGGACACGCAAAACGTCCTTCCAGTTGAATGCCACTCCGCACACTGACTCATCAGATATGGAGCTCTTGCCACCTAGCAGTACAAAGATCTACTTCAACTTTCCAGATGGCAGCACCAGTCCCGAAAATTCTGGAATATTTAGTGCATCTTCTTTGTTGAACACGATATGAAGAAGACAATAGTTACACAGTATTCACAGAATTACTATATATAGCCAACAGAGATAAAAAGTTGGCCTATTAGCATCACTTGATATAAAAAATCATTAATCTCAGAACTGCCACCTGATTCTGAATGAGCTGTTACAGTTAAGCACATTCTCTCCTTCACATGATCCAGTTAACCAGTCACACACTTCCAGATCTCAATGCCAATGATCACATTGATATCCAGCAATTTGTACCACAAAAGAATTGTCAAATACGTTACTTTATTTTTCACCGTAATATTTATTGTTTTAGTTATATCACTTGTACACTTTAATATCGTGTGTTATCGTTATGTAATGTGTTCGATACTATACATAATGTATATTGTAATTTAACATGCTGCGTGCATAAAATGACCGACGGGCGGTGATTTGACTCTTCACATCAAATGCCATGGCCTAAGTTTCTGTCTGTGTTGAAATTCCTCTTAGCGTTCCAGAGTTGTACTGGAAGGTACATGTTTTCTTGTTTAATTTTCCGCAGTTAACTGTTAGGTGAAACGTCTTGGGTTTTTTACTTCTTTCGTTAGAAAGATCTTTGTACGAGGGCGTCCTGAAAAGTAGTGCCACCGATTTTTTATTCTGTTCTAAGAATCGGTTCAGGTATTAAATGTCTTGCATCCTACTCGGTCAACTTTCCCACCCCGCCGATGTAAGTTGCAACCCCTGCTGCTAGAGTGCTCCGAACTGTAGAGTGCAACATGACGATGTGTAATGTAACTACGTCGGTACGTGAGAAACAGCGTGCTGTAATCGTGTTTCTAACAGCAGAAAACGTACCTCCAAATAAACAAATGTATGTGAATTCCTAAGGGATCACACCGATAAGGTCATCGGTCTCTATACTTATACGCTACTTAAACTAACTTACGTTAAGAACAACACACACACCCATGCCCGAGGGAGGACTCGAGCTTCCGGCGAGAGCGGCGGAGCAATCCGTGACATGGCGCCTCCACACAGCAAACTTACCTCCAATTGAAATCCACAGAAGAAGCAAAGCTGTGTACGGTGATGATTTTATCGACGTCAGTGAAGTGCGACGATGGATTGTTCGTGCTCATAATGAACGAAACGGTACAGCTAATACCAACTTGGCCCCATAAGATTTTCGTGTGTTTCCAAAAGTAAAGGGGAGTTGGAACGCCATATCTTGACAATGTTAAATAAAGTGTCTTGGCTTCCCTGTATTTCAGGAACCACTGTAGCCACTGACATGAATCTTTTACAGGACATTAAACTGTATGTTTTGAGTCCACTGAACTAAAATAATTGCTTTCAGAAATACAATTTTTTAACTACACCGTTAAAATTTTGTGTACTTTCTGTACGTTATCCTAAATAATTTTAATTATACATAACATTATGTTCTTCTTTTAGTTCAGTAGACTCAGGATATGTATGTTATTACTCCCTGAAAATTTGAATACTCTACTCGAAGTGGTTTCTGACATTTAGGGAAAAATTCAATAAAAAATGTAAATTTTCAGGAACGGCTTCTAAAGTCTCAAAACACTGTAACTCACTTAATACATACTTAATTTTTTATTTTTCCCGGCGCAGGTTCGAGCCCTCCCTCGGACATGGGTGTGTGTATGTTTGTCCTTAGGATAGTTTAGATTAAGTAGTGTGTAAGCTTAGGGACTGATGACCTTAGCAGTTAAGTCCCATAAGATTTCACACACATTTGAACATTTTTCTTTTATTTTTATTCACTCAGAAGCATCCTGCACCATACTATATATCATCCGCTTGATCTTTCTCCAAGTTGTTTCTTCTTCCCTTCTTTCTGGACTCCTTAGTGGCCATCTGTGCTGCATACTCTGCTTTATCAATGCGACCTTCACCATGCATTCAAGTTTTCTGATGCAGTTTGCTCCAGGATTAATTCCCATATGCTGTAGCACTTTCGCCCTACCAATGTTGCCCTCATTAAAAGCAATAACAGCCTCATTGACCTCCCCACTTTAGTGTCTTCATCCCAACAAAAACATTTTTTCGTAAGCGAGTCCATATAAGATTATTGAATGACTCATTGGGATTTTGAGTCTGACCATGCAGACACTTCTTCAGTAATTCAGGATTTGCCAGGTCTCTGTAAATAGGTTTTATGATATCTGTGACTGCAGCTGGGATGGAATGTTTATTGCTGTATGAACTGATTACTGGGCATTGCGGCAATTGCACCATGAATCAGGTCCAGGAGGGCAAAGATGGTGTACTGGTTTTTCATCATTTGACAGTCTGTGGAAGAAGGTAGCCTATACTGCCTGCTTCATTTTCAACAAATCCGCAGTATTATTTCTAATGGCCATCACATAATGCTGCTGTAGTTCATCAATCATTTTGCCTGTCCGCCTGCCTCTTATGGTTTTACCATTGGAAAGTTTCTTGTCTCTCACTTTGTTTCATCTTCCTCAACTTGGTGCCCATCCTCTTCCGGATATGACCAACACATTCCAGTTGTGTAATAATCTTCTCACCATAAGGCTGAAGGCTACTACACTGTTATATGCTTTTGACCCTCCATCACCTAAGAACTTAGTGTAACACACTCCCCTTTCGTTCACAGATCGACTAAAAATTTCAATAGCTGCAGAGGCCTCCGTACCACCAATTGTTCCTTCATAGTCTCTGTCACAGTTAAGCCCTTCTTCATTCCATGATTTACGCTTGTAACAATGTTTGGTTAAAATCTGGAAATCTGTTACCTTTCCAGTATCTACACTGGTCACCGTAGCAACAGAATTCTTAGAACTATAGCCGCAATTCTGCCAAGTGCCATCAACAGCTACTGGTATGTCAGTCATACTATCATTTGTTTCAACAGCTTCGTTTGCAGCACCCTTCATTGACTCACATGCAACAGATTCCACAGCAGCTCCAATAAATCCTGCATACTTGTCAATTTTACAAGGTAAGCGTGGCATATAAATCACGGCACACATTGTTTCTGCTGCAGTGTGTTCTTTGCCAAAAGCTCTCAATCCACAAAACCACCTAACATTTACTTCAAAAAATTGTCTATTCACTTATCAGAATTCCATAATGAATGAGTATATTTACAACTGGCACAATAAATGATAAGTTTCCTGGATAGTCCATTTGATACCTCACTGTCTTCATGTAAATTAACTGGCCCTCCACATATTATACAACACGCTGATTCACCTAAAACCCTTGTTAGGATGTGTAGATCTAACAGACTACAACCAGGCCTACCATTCACATCACATTCGTTTTGAGAGAACTGTGTATCACAACGTTTTATTTTAATCTTCGAAGCACTAATGGGTGATTCTAGATACTGACGAGTTTCCCTGTATTTCATTGTCTGTAACTTCACACGGCACATGTTGAAAAAGTGTTTCCCTTTATTAGAAAATCTACACTACTGGCCATTAAAATTGCTACACCACGATTATGACGTGCTACAGATGCGAAATTTAACCGACAGGAAGCAGATGCTGTGATATGGAAATGATTAGCTTTTCAGAGCATTCACACAAGGTTGGCGCCGGTGGCGACACCTACAACGTGTTGACATGAGGAAAGTTTCCAACCGATTTCTCATACACAAACAGCAGTTGACCGGCGTTGCCTGGTGAAACGTTGTTGTGATGCGTCGTGTAAGAGGAGAAATGCGTAACATCACGTTTCCGACTTTGATGAAGGTCGGATTGTAGCCTATCGCTCCGGCCGGGGTGGCCGAGCGGTTCTAGGCACTACAGTCTGGAACCGCGCGACCGCTACGATCGCAGGTTCGAATCCTGCCTCGGGCATGGATGTGTGTGATGTCCTTAGGTTAGTTAGGTTTAAGTAGTTCTAAGTTCTAGGGGACTGATGACCTCAAATGTTAAGTCCCATAGTGCTCAGAGCCATTTTTTTTTTTTAGCCTATCGCGATTGTGGTTTATAGTATCGCGACATTGGTCGAGATCCAATGACTGTTAGCAGAATATGGAATCGGTGGATTTAGGAGGGTAATACGGAACGTCGTGCTGGATCCCAGAGGCCTCATATCACTAGCAATCGAGATGACAGGCAGCTTATCCACGTGGCTGTAACGGATCGTGCAGTCATGTCTCGATCCCTGAGTCAACAGATGGGGACATTTGCAAAACAACAGCCATCTGCACGAACATTTAGGTGATGTTTGCAGCAGCAGGGACTATGAGCTCGGAGACCATGGCTGCGGTTATCCTTGACGCTGCATCACAGACAGGAGCGCCTGCGATGGTGTACTCAATGACGAACCTGGGTGCACGAATGACAAAACGTCATTTTTTCGGATGAATCCAGGTTCTGTTTACAGCATCAAGATGGTCGCATCCTTGTTTGGCGACATCGCGGTGAACGCACATTGGAAGCGTGTATTCGTCATCGCCATACCGGCGTGATGGTATGGGGTGCCATTGGTTACACGTCTCGGTCAGCTCTTGTTCGCATTGGCGGCACTTTGAACAGCGGACGTTATATTTCAGATGTGTTACGACCCGTGGCTCTACCCTTAATTCTATCCCTGCGAAATCCTACATTTCAGTACGATAATGCACGACTGCATGTTGTCCAGAAAATGTTCGACTGCTACCCTGGCCAGCACATTCTCCAGATCTCTCACCAACTGAAAACGTCTGGTCAATGGTGGCCGAGCAACTGGCTTGTCACAATACGCCAGTCACTACTCTTGATGAATTGTGGTATCGTGTTGAAGCTGCATGGGCAGCTGTTCCTGTACACGCCATCCAAGGTCTGTTTGACTCAATGCCCAGGCGTATCAAGGCTGTTATTACGGCCAGAGGTGATTGGTCTGGGTACTGATTTCTCAGGATCTATTCACCCAAATTGCGTGAAAATGTAATCACATGTCAGTTCTAGTATAATATATTTGTCCAACAAATACCCGTTTATCATCTGCATTTCTTCTTGGTGTAGCAATTTTAATGGCCAGCAGCATATTATCATGAGACCCCCGTTTCTTAAAAACACTCCGTTTTGTCGTCATACTTTACTTTTTGAGATATATACCAATCTATTGGTTTTTTCCTCGGAAAAAACGTTACCACTTCGACATACAACGCGTTTTTATAGCATGTGTATACTATGAAACGATACGATACTGTTTTTGACAGGGCTATCATTACAAACAAGTAATTTAACGGGTGGGAAGAGGAATTCCGCCTTATACAAGACACATTTTTTCTGTTTTGTTTTACTCAGGACATGTTTCAGCTCATTTTGTGCTATCTTCAGCGGGTTGTTTTTTTTATTTTATGACTGTAAAACTGTTGTTGCATATTAACATTTAGCGAAACTTTTGGTACATAATATTTACAATTGTGAGTGAATAATTGTTGTAAAATATTATACATCATTTGTTCATAGTTCACAGTTGAGATATTTATACACGACCTGATGCACTGTGTGTTGTTTATAACATAATGTCAAAGTTCTATTAATAGCTGATTGGCAAAAGGGTGGATGTATGCATTAGTTTACATACTTTACATGACGGTATTGGACATTTATTTTGTTAGCTATTCTGCTACACAATCTACAAACATCTGCAAACAGCAAAACGTAATTTTTATTTTTTATTATGCATTTACAAACGGAAATCAGTGTATATCACGTTTTTCGTGTGTAACTTACGGTTTTTGGTATTGTGGTGCCTTCTCATATGTTGTTGGCGAAGTGAATAGGCTGATTTCATAACCTAGGTTCGCTTGAACTGCACTGTCTCCGATTTTCAAAACGTAGGGAGAGTTTTCGCCGCCATTATGTGTTGTTGTGGCTGTGTAGTATTAATTTGTTTCGTAGCGCGCTTGGCTGGGTGAGGCGCATACTAAACAAAAGATAAAAATTACGTTTTGCTGTTTGCAGATGAGAAGTTTTAGATTGTGTAGCAGAATAGCTTCCTAAATAAATGTCCAATACTGTCATGGAAGGCATGTAAACTAATGCGTAAATCCACCATCTTGCCAATTACCTACAAATAGGACTTTGACTTAATGTTATAAACAACACACAGTGCATCAGGTCGTTAATAAATATCTCAACTGTGAACTGTGAATAATTGATATAGCCGGCCGGTGTGGCCGTGCGGTTCTAGACACTTCAGTCTGGAACCGCGTGACCGCTACGGTCGCAGGTTCGAATTCTGCCTCGGGCATGGATGTCTGTGATGTCCTTAGGTTAGTTAGGTTTAAGTAGTTCTAAGTTCTACAGGAATTCATTCACAATTGTAAATATTATGTACCAAAAGTTTCGCTAAATGTTAATGTGTAACAACAGTTTTACAGTAAGAAAATAAAAGACAACCCACTGAAGATAGCACAAAATGTGCTGGAACATGTCTGGGTGAAACAAAGCAGAAAAAAAAGTGTCTTGCACTAGGCGGAATTCCTCTTCCCATTTCGTATAAAGCACGGACATAACAACTACAACACCACAAGATGAGTAAGTAATTTAACCTTTAAAACACAGGAATCCACAGCCTTCTATATAAAAGATTACCGATTTTATTAGATCTTGAAGTAATGCACGTAAAATTTTTAACATTTTCAACCAGTGTAGATTATATTTACAAAATAAAATACTTCCCATGTGAGTTTGTAAGTGATAACTTTATTCGGAAAATTGTAAATTTTATAATGAGATTAAAATCCGAAAATGTGAAAAACTTTTTCCCGTTCTCTCTCCCTTTAAAGAACCCCTTCGGAGACTTCACTTCGATAATGATGAAGCGGTGCAAGCAGAGATGAGATTGAGGCTCCGTCAACGAAGTCAAACATCGTACAGTGACAGTATCAATAATCTGGTCTCTCGTTGGGACGCCAAGGTGACTATATTGGAAAATAAATATGTAGACATGAAAAATAAAGGTGTTGAATGTTAACAAAGTTTGTTTTGTTTAAAAACCTTTAAGAGTTTTCACATAAAAAAGTCGGAGGCGTTAGGTTACAGCACGCCTTCGTAACAGACACAGTATGTTATGTATTCAGTTTTATAGTTAGGCGTTAGGTTACAGCACGCCTTCGTAACAGACACAGTTTGTTATGTATTCAGTTTTATAGTTTAATAGATGTAGCGCAACATTTAGTAAACACTTTAGATTAATCATCAAGTGATAGCCCCACGTAATAAAATAAATAAATATCGACTTCACTTCGTCATCCGAGGAAAAACCTTGGCAGTGGTGTGAGCCAGGGAGACACGCTAAAGCCGTAGCTATTCACACCAGTAAGGTACGTGGAAGGAGGTAGAGTCTAACCATGTTTGAAGTTAACAGTTTTAAAAATGTGTGGCAATCATAATGGAGTGTTATTCCAAATTAGCACTTCACTATTCTTTGATGTTGAATGTACTCACGAACAGAAAACCTTTAGTAAAAAGTACAATGTGAATCCGAACTCCACGGGCCAAAATTTTGGAGGATGTTCAGAGTAATTGCATTTCGTTTGATTCCTTACGCCCATCTATTTTTATATCTGTACTGCACTAGAAATGCCAGCACCAAATTGCAAATATCGATGGTTTGCGCTGTGGCTCTTGTTTGAAAGCAAATTTGCTCCATTCACTCACGCTACTTGCTGTTGACAACAGTAACCCCACTTTATTCTTCGCCCTCGAACTTATTTTCAGGACTGTCAGGTGCCGTCCAGCTTTCTTTCTCGTTTTTCAGCAGTGTAAATGTACGTCAACAATGATATATAGCAGTATGGATACGTTTACTGATGAAGGGTTGGTCCGTATGCAGGACGTGTACGGGTTAACTGACTGCAAACGAAGAGCTGCAAAATGGCGCTACTCTGAGCTGCAGTCCCGGATCTACGACATTTCCGAAACGGGTCAAAAACCTGATAGTGGCGCCCCCTCCCCCCCCCCCCTTTCCCCCTCGAGCGTTTGAGATGGCAAGTTAAAAAATTTTAAAAAATGTGTTTTTCAAAAATATGCTCATTTCGCAGTGCACATCTTTCTGAAGGTTTGAAATAAAAGAAATACATGTTCGAGGAAATGTAAGACATGTTATTTGGTCTTAAGTGTGCCAGAGTGCAGTGCCACGCCTCTTCACACAGAATTTTTCTATCGCACGTCACTGCACTTCGCTCTATGGAATTGAACGTGTATATTTTTTAATGGAAACTATTAAACCTGTATTCAGGACAGTGGAAATTAAAATGTCCTGTGGTGCCTCTCCTGCGTGGGATTATTTTTGACGGAGAGAATAAGAACTCTCCAGAAAATTTGCACTCTTTATTGCCTATTAGCTAATAACTTCCTCTCTTGTGTGACATAATATTAACCAAAGGAGACATAAAAGCACTAAAAAAAAAGAGACAAGCAAGACAGTATACATTTCTTCAATCCTTAGGTCCCACCATTTTTTTTCTCACTAATCTTGCTATAACTTTACACAGCGTGCTATCCTTTTTGCGAAAGAATCTATGTCGTCTCATCACAGGTCGTCAAACGTGTTGCTGCAAGGAAAATAAAAATGTCGTTATACAATACTGAAAAAACTGTTATTACGAATAGTACTAACGACTGGTGTGGTTTCTCGATTTGATTATGTCTATTTTGCCACTGTCTGCTAGATAAAACGAAATAAACCTTTCTAATATTGCAGAAACTGTAACATACGCCAAATAAGCGAAAATGTGTTGGCACAAATGGTCCTTTTTATCTATTTTATTTAAATAAATAACACGACAGAATATAATTCACGAAGTACCAATGTCAAACGACTATTCGGCCTACTACAAGCAAGAAGTTTTATGTTAGGAAATAGTTTCACATTTCAATCATATGCTCCAGATTCTCAAGCAAGAGATCGAAAAGTAATAGTAAATTTTTATATAAATTTGGAATCATAATGTTCTTCCACATAATTTGTGTGTTGTCGGCACTTCTTCTCTTTCCTCGTTGTGGCAAACTATCTTGTCGTTACTAATTCTGTAACCATTCCTGCTATTGTCAAAATCTTCGGTTTACTTCACTAAGCCTGCCAGGATCACCGGTTTAGTTATCCCGCTTTTATTTTCCGGTTAGGCGTTATTACGTGTTCGTACAACGCGTTTTCTGCGCTATTTCGAGATTAGAATTGAGCGGCTGCTGACCGGGGACTGTATAACTGACCCTTAGCGGAGGAGAGATATGGCAAAAATTTTCTGCCAAACTTCCATTTTCTTGGATACACCGAGCAGATAATTAGTAATCTCTCTTACATGTCATTCGTGCTAGTTGTTTATTTACACTCTGGTAGTTTGACTCTATGGATTTCGCTAGTAATTATAAGAATGCTTATCATTCGCACATCCAATGAACCACATAGACAAACAGCGATTACCGTTCACCCGTTCGAGTTTATTCGGCTCAGCTCATATAGCCCCGTCCCCTTTTGTCTGGGGGACAATTTTTATTTATAGATGCGACGGAGATTCCCGTGGCAGTGACATCACGTACACTCTGCAGGAATTCAGAAATCATTTTATGATTCGTTCAGATGTCAACTTAGAATGTGTTCAAAAATGTTCAAAAACCATCATATGAACAATCGATAGACCAACGTGCGCTGGATGCTAGGTCCTTTGCGATACAAAGTTTTTTTTCCTCAAGAATATGAATTTGGCACCCCCTGAAATTGCCGCCCGGAGCAGATAGCCCGGTTTGTCCCCCTCCCTAGATCCCGGCCTGCTGAGCTGCTCTCATGGCGACGACATTCACAACACACTACTGTTGCTTGTGTACATAGCCTGTAATTCGGCTGTTTCGGTTTTTATGTTGGTAACGCCATATAGCGCTCTATATGAAAATCACTGACTGCGCTGTGTGCAGTCTGTGGCTGGTTTGCATTGTTGGAACATTGTTATTGTAGTGTTGGGCAGTTAGATGTTAACAGCGCGTAGCGTTGCGCAGTTGGAGGTGAGCCGCCAGCAATGGTGGATGTGGGGACTGAAATGGCAGAGTTTTAAGAGCGGACGATCTGGACGTGTGTCCGCCAGAAAGAGTAAATTTGTAATACTTTGGGACGTTATTAAGGTAAACACATCGTTTTTTCTCTATCAAAATCTTTCATTTGCTGACTATGCCTATCAGTAGTTAGTGCCTTCAGTAGTTAGAATCTTTTATTTAGCTGGCAGTATTGGCGCTCACTGTATTGCAATAGTTCGAGTAACGAAGATTTTTGTGAGGTAAGTGACTCATGAAAGCTATAGGCTATTGTTAGTCAGGGCTATTCTTTTGTAGAGATTGTTGAAAGTCAGATTGCGTTGCGCTAAAAATATTGTGTGTCAAAAAATGGTTCAAATGGCTCTGAGCACTATGGGACTCAACTGCTGAGGTCATTAGTCCCCTAGAACTTAGAACTAGTTAAACGTAACTAACCTAAGGACATCACAAACAGCCATGCCCGATGCAGGATTCGAACCTGCGACCGTAGCGGTCTCGCGGTTCCAGACTGCAGCGCCTTTAACCGCACGGCCACTTCGGCCGGCTATTGTGTGTCAGTTTAGTGTTGATTAGAATAAGTAAAGAGAGAAATGTCTGAGTACGTTCAGTTCTGCTCATCTGTTTGAAAATCAAATAATGTAAGAGGTTTATCAGCACAGTCATTCATAAATTTTTCTAAGGGGACAAGCCGCCTTTACTGAAAGATGTTTAGCATTATACGTTTTAATGTTTGCGTATTACATGTTTTTTTCACTGTTGTCGACACGTTTTCACAGATACAAAGCTAATGGTGGTTGAAACAGCAATAAATTTATGAATGAAAAAAAAAAAAAAAAACACGGCATTCGAGTAATATTCGACAATCCGACTTTCGTCTGTTACCCCTTCATCTTGTACAAAAATAAATGAGTGGCAGTGAAACTTTTGTGAGATCAAAGATCTCCTGCCTACACAATGGTTGTGCGTCCTCTTTTGGAGCACGGTCACAGGTTCGAATCCTGCCTCGGGCATGGATGTGTGTGATGTCCTTAGGTTAGTTAGGTTTAAGTAATTATAACTTCTAGGTGACTGATGACCTCAGAAGTTAAGTCCCATAGTGCTCAGAGCCATTTGCACCATTTTTCTCCTCCAAATCCGAAAGTATTTTGTTGACACCGACCTATATAGGGAAAAACGATAATCATAATAAATAAGGTAGTTCAGAGCTCTCACTGAAAGATATAGGCGTTCGTTTTTCCATGCACTGTTCAAGAGAGGAATAGTAGAGGATTAGTGTGAAGGTGGCTCGATAAACCCTCTATCATACACTTAAGTGTGATTTAAAGAGTAGCCCTGTATATTTAGATGTAGATGATTTAAGACTACAAGGAGTGGAATTATTTCAGCAAAAAGTCGATGCTTAGATAAGATATCTGACATACTAAATAATGAACTACATGACAAACTGCAAAGACTGTCAGGACAAAAAAATAAGATGAACAGTAAAGAGTAAACTTTGGTGACATCTTCCAGCTGACTGAAGAAGATAGTCTTCTCCTAACAGGTTCAATATTATAAACAGGTAAAATATTGCAAGTACCGCTAAACAGGTAGGTCAAATAACTGTAATGTTTTTAACAGGGAAGTGAAATTACGATACTACAAATAAAGGAAAAATAAGGCAAGTGAGCACAAGGGGTAGTTTACAGAGTGGTCTGGATTGAATAATTAGCAGTATTTTCAGGCAGAAGTACGAGTAAAAGAATTGTGTCTGATTATATACTGTAGTACTAAGCTTGGTCAAGTGGACATACGTGTATGAATGAAATGGTCGTACGGCATTGATGACCAGGAGCGTACACCTGGAGTAATTTCGGCCGCCGAGTTGCAAGTCTTTTAGTTGACGCCACGTTGGGTGACTTGCGTGTCGATGATGATCAGAATGATGAGCACAACACAACACCTAGTCCCCGAGTGGAGAAAATCTCCACCTAGCCGGCCCTCTGCAAATCAGTGAGACGCGCTAACCACTCAGCTGTGGAGTTTGACACATACGTATTTCGATTATTGCCTTCCCTCCTTTGTGAGTGAACATGGTGCCTCTTGGAAATGTAGCCAGTCTTCTTAAAGCAGGTGGTTTGCAAAAGTAGAGTCTCCTTTTCTAAGTTTTCAAGTCCGAAAACTGGTTTGTAAAATAATAAATACTGTAGACTTTTACGGCGTCATTCATAATGTCTGAAATATTCTACTAAGGTCCAACGGACCAGTGAGTTAAGGTGACAATAATAAAGATAATTTTTACTCTGTAAGGAACTAATAGAGGCCACGTATACGTTACACCAAATAGAAAATTTTCCTGAGCAACCTCCGAAACTACGTCGACGGAGCTCGGATTCATCCTTTGTACCATCGTTCTGCACGCTTGAATTATTTCGGAAACTGACGAGGCGTCGCAGAAACGCAGACTAAAAGTGGATCAGTGCTAAACAAGTCGCATTCCCCGCATGCACCCGTTCCTCGAGGAAAGAAAAGACCAGCCGTCAGCAATGCGTCCAAGTACGTTTCGAGAATAGCCGGCTTGTAATCGCGCCGACGAGACAAATGAGGAAAGCGCCCGAGAACTCTGGGAACGCTGCAGAGGGCTTGGATGCTCGAAGAGGTGGGGTAGGGGAGGAGGGGGGGGGGGGCAGCTCGCGCGATTGGCCTGACCTGGCGGACGCGGACCGACAAAAGACGAGCGGTGAAGATATCCGCATTTGTCACCGGCGTCCATTCAGTGCGGCCAGCAAATGACCGCCCCGACAATACAGACACGCAGCGATCCCTCCCCCACTCTGCAAACCTCAAAGTACCTCCATAAATCCTTGCGCTGTTTGTCCATTTCCGAGGTACCACTGAAGAATTCTTCCAAACATTCGGCGTAAATAATGGTTAATAGAGTCACAGAGCATTAACTTTTTCAGAAAGGGCCTCCGAATATTTCTGCACGCTCCGAGGAACTCTCGAGAGCCTCGTGCTTGTGCCGCGATTGTGTGTTTGAAAAGCAGGGACTATTTATAACCTGCCTCCTTTGTCGCGTTCCGCAGTATCACCTGCGGCTATATGGTGCAGCACATCTGGATCAAAGATTTAACGGACTCTGAATCACGCCGAGGTGGAGTGGAGTAGCAGAAACTAAATGGCTCTCGGTGTTCAAACTGACGTTCCTCGCAGTGGTACTTCAGGCGTTCCGAATAGCATGTCTTTCATTACATGGATGGATTCAGGAGCGGAATCTTGTACGTCGTATATAATGCAAGCTGTGAAAAGCTCCAGCAGTCGACGAGCAATTGCTGATTTGGTCAGTAATGTAGAAGGATGTCAGCTGCATAATGATACATGTAGAATTTCCCGGTTCACGTTGTCATATGAGACGGTGAACCATTTACAGTTTTTCACTCAGCACAGTGGGAATGGTCAGGTATTTAGGAAGAGCGAGAGTCACACCCCGTGTGACAATCCTGATACTTTTTACCGTGGTTTTCATTCTACAGGGTGTATCGAAAAGAATCATCCGATTTGGTACGTCTATATTTCTGCAACCAATAAACATATACAATGAATTTTGTTTTTTGATGAATGGGAAACTCGAAAAGGTTTTCATACACCTTTTCGTAAGTGCTCAGTATGCCCCCTTTGCGATGCACGGCATATGTCAATGCGGTAGTCAAATTATTCCCATACTGCAGCGAGCATGTCTTGAGTCACAGCTTCCACAACTGCTGTATGCGATGTCTCAGTTCATTCATTGTTGTAGGTAACGGAGGCACATAAACAGAGTCTTTTATAAACCTCACAAGAAACAATCACATATAGTCAGATCCGGTGACCTTGGAAGCCAGTAATGTATGGCTGAATCACTAGGTCCAGTGCGACCGATATATCGCTCAGTAATCCTTTGATCTAAAAACTCTCGCAATTTCCAGATGCCAGTGCGGCGGTGCCCCATCCTGTTGGTAAATGAAGTTGCTTGAATCAGTCTTCAAATGTGGGAAAAGAAAGTTATCAAGCATATCGAGATATGTGCTTCCTATAACAGCGTTCTCGGTAAAGAAAAATGGACCATACACCTTTTTCCCATGAAACTGCTCAAAACACATTAAGTTTTCGAGAGTCCTTCTCATGTTGTACAACTTCACGTGGTTGTTCCGTACTCATATTCTCACATTATGACGGTTCACTTCTCCATTTAAATGGAATGTTGCCTCGACAATAAACACTAAGGGTGGAAGAAAATTGTCATCCTCCATCTTGCGAAGAGCGAAATTACAGAACCCCACTCGTTTTTTGTCACCATCACGAAAAGCTTGCAGTAGCTGCATTCCGCGAGGTTTCATGCGTAGACGTCGACGCAGCAAACGCCAGACTGACATTGAGGGCATGCTGAGCCATCGAGCTGCACGGCGAACGGATTTCTGCGGACTCCTTCTGAGATTATGGCGGAGGCGTCCGACGTCTTTGTCAGACTCTCGCAGACGGCCCGCAGATTTGCCTTTACACAAACAACCTGTTTCTCGGAATTGTTCAAAAATGGGTCAAATGGCTCTGAGCACTATGGGACTTAACATCTGTGGTCATCAGACCCCTAGAACTTAGAACTACTTAAACCTAACTAACCGAAGGACATCACACACATCCATACCCGAGGCAGGATTCGAACCTGCGACCGTAGCAGCCGCGCGGTTCCGGACTGAGCGCCTAGAACCGCTAGACCACCGCGGCCGGCCGGAATTGTTCATTCCATCGTTTAATGCTCTGTGCTGTAGAAGGATCCACACCATACCTAGTACGAAAATCACGCTGAACAGTTTTTACTGACCCGTACTGCAGAAAACGTATAACACAAAACGTTTTCTGTTGTCCCGACACTATTTTTACTAGAACTGAAGGGGGCGCACACTGCTGCTACCTAGCGGGAACCATGTAAAACTCGAGAGGTTGCTCTTTCCAACATCACGTTATTCCCGCACAATATCTCAAATAACACCTAGTTATGATTTTTTTTAAATCGGATGATTTTTTTTTCATATTTCCTTTATTACATCCAGCGAATCGTGAGGTAGCATATTAAATGTGCCATCATCCACAATACGATGGCTCAATTCCACGTCTCCATATACACCAGTGTCCGCCCCGATAGCTGAATGGTCAGCGTGACGGACTGCCGTCCTACGGGTCCGGGTTCGATTCCCGGCTGGGTCGGGGATTTTCTCCCTCAGGGACTGGATGTTGTAATGGGCCTCCCGGCCAATGACGCGAAACGCACATTTCCATAAACACAGCTGTTAACAGCAAAATATCCATTCGTATCGATGTTCTGGAATATGCAAACGCTCTTGCAAGAACAGAGGGCGGCACAACCCTCTGAATTCCCCCACCCCCCACCACGACCTATATTCCTGCGTTAGGAATCGGTATAGTCGCTGTTGTGAACGGAGAATGGTCACAGGCTTGAGAACCAAAACATAAAGGGAAGTCAAATGAAAACGAGACAGATGGAAAAATGTCAGAAAATGTCTATTGTTTCAAAACTAATTGCCGTAACTGTTAAGATGTTTATCCCAATGTGAGACAAGACGGTAAATGCCTTCTTGGAAAAATGTTTGCAGTTGACTGCGCAACCACGACTTTACCAAGGCGTGCACCACTTCGTCCGAAACAAATCGACGGCCATCGATGTCTTTCTTCCGGGCTCATCAAATATGGAAATCGCATGGGAAGAGAGTGACTGTGTGGGGTGTGTGCAAGGGCTTCCCAGGGAAACTAACGCAGCTTAGTCGAAAAAAAAAAAACAGTGGCAACATTTGGACGGAAGGCATTGTTCAATTGCATGATAAAGGCCGCCCTGAAGAAATTCGTGGTCGTCGATTTGCTTTGGACGAAGATGTGCACGCCAGGGTGCAATAAGTGTTCCGCAGGCAACCATAAACATTTTTCCATTACGGCATTGATCGTCTTATCTCACAGTGGGATAAATGTATAAAGACTTATGGCGATTACTTTGGAAATAATAAACAGTTTACTTACTTATTCCGTCTGTCTCGTTTCCATTGATCTGCCCCTTATACGTCTACGAGAGACAACGCAACCAACTGCGTAAGTTTTATTAGTTTTTAATAAATTAATTTTCTTCTTCCCAATAACATTCAGCTTTACAAGTGCCTCAACTTGAAGAATTTGAGAAAAAGTCAATTCGCGCTTTAGCCACCCATGTACCTCAGCGATGCCGCCGGCAAAATTTGTTACACTTCTTATTTTGATCTTCACATATTATTGTCTCTTTAAATTTATCGCACATATTCGCAATAAAAATAGGTTACTTTTCACTGGGACGCTTAAAAAAAAGAGCCAAATAAACCAGGCGAACTAAAATATATAATAGAACCGTCCATTACATTCATTTTCACATACCACAGCAAAGGAAATGTGGCCTCTTCTGTGACGAACGCGAAGAAGAATGCCACTTTGAAATGTGGAAATGATGTTGCGAGTAAAATGTTTACTACCTATAATGTCTTGAGTAATTCAAAAAAGTGAACAACTCAACGTCGTAGGTATAAATAGCTACGTTATATATTTTGGAAACCGGAAAGAGTCATCGAGATTGTCCTCGAACTCTAAGAAAAGAACCGGTTCAAGAACATGTGCAAATTTTAAAATAAATGTTTACATTATCTTTCTCATCTAGACTAGGTTAACTACAAATCGTCGAGCAAAGAAGGGAAATTGACACAAGTGAAAACAAACTGCTAAACATGTAAAGAAGAGCTGTGGACAATGTCAGAAGGAAAATAACTCTAGAATGAAGAGATACACGTGTAATTTAGGTGGTGCTTATCTCTGTGTCCAGCGTGGCACTTTAATATATAAAAACAGCTGATCCAGAGAATATGTACGATGCATAAGACGACGGAAGTCACTTGTTTTATAACTATGACAAACCTAAACTTCTTGTGGACTCAAAACCCAACTTAACAACTGTTTTTGTTAATAACTATTTACTGCACATTTTGCTACGACTTTTGTAAAGAAAGAAGGATTATTGAACTTTGACACAGGTAACTTTATGGTTTCATTCCGTCCAAGAGTACCATCATTTCCGTCCTGGTTTTTATTTAAGGAGAAATAAAAACCGCATCTCGGAGAGGTTCTGCAACCAATTTTGATGGACAGGTGCCGCGGTTACCTTCCTAATTTCTCGAATTTTCTCCTGGTGGTCATTACGCGAAATGTATGTGGAAAGAAGTAATATGTTGTCCGACTCTTCCCGGAAAGATGGTTCAAACGGCTCTGAGCACTATGGGACTTAACATCTGAGGTCATCAGTCCCCTAGAACTTAGAACTACTTAAACGTAACTAACCTAAGGACATTACAGTAATCCATGCCCTAGGCAGGATTCGAACCTGTGACCGTAGCGGTCGCGCGGTTCCGGACTGAAGCCCCTAGAAACGTTCGGCCACAGCGACCAGCTCCTGGAAAGAACTTTCTCGAAATTTCATTATCAAACCTCTCCATGGTGCACAACTTTTCAAAGGAAGGCGCAGAAAATCTTGTCTTCTGTAAAGTAAGTGAAGTTTCAGTGGCATTTAATGTATATATTATGTCAATATAAGATCACTTTTGCAGTTTTTCAAGGATCCGTTGAAAGGATTAACACGATTTTCGCAGAGCTTTTTTGTTTGTCCGTCGGTACGAATAGTACTCAGCAGTGCATGTTTAAAATAAAGTGTATTTAATAACATGTTAAAAACACTGTTTCATGGACTTTTTAAATCTATGTACCACATTTTTTCTGTGAAATTAGAGGTGAAATTGATAACTACGTTTAAGACGCACTATAACGAGTTCAGTTAAGTTAAATGTCTTGAAAGCTGTCAAATGGTAGAGAATAGTCACAGAATATCCATTATTACTGTTGTAACCACGACCAGAACAGTCGCGAGGCTTACCGACATTCATTCTTCTCATGCGCCATTCACGACTAGGGTAGGATAGGGTAGGGGAGAGGAGGGGTCAGTCAGTGGTACCGTAAGTACCGTCCGCCACTTACCATTAGGTGGCTTACGGAGCATGATGCAGACGCATGATTATGTAGACATCTTCAACTTTTGTAGTCCTGTCTTCCTCAGTTGCGTGTAATATTCGGTATATTGATAATTTTTACTTATGGACCGTCTGACAGCATCTGAATAAAACACAATTTTAGTGCCATACGCGTTTCGCCTTTATTTTCTGCAAGGAATCATCAGTGGCCTGGAATATGTACATATGTTAGCTATTTAATTTACATTTTTGTCACTGTGCCTATAGGTTATAAACAGTTCTGGTCGTTGGTATTTCCTATTAAGTAGTAATGTTTTGAACTGTACTTACATGTTGCGTGTGACAAAAATATAAATTAAATAGCTAACATATGTAAATATTCCAGGCCACTGATGATGCCTTGCAGAAAATAAAGGCGAAACGCGTATGGCACTAAAATTGTGTTTTATTCAGTTGCTGTCAGACGGTCCATAAGTAAAAATTATCAATATACCGTAACATGATTATGTAGCTTTTCAGTCTCTTCTTTTATATGATCACTATGTGAATTCTTGTGTGTGAACTTCAGCTTAGTTTCCTGGCACGAACGAATAATTTCTTGCTCTGTGTTTGTTTCGACATGCCGACACGCTTCTTAACATACACACTGTAACAGTTTTGATGGAATTTCATGCTGAATACAATAACATCGGCTTTATTTGCTTTACAGGATATCATTAGTCTCTGAGAGACTGTCACATAATGATTTATCTCTTGTAAGAATGTCTATTCTCTGAACTAAAAAGTTGACGTGAGATTTTAATTGCCCCTCCTCCTCCCTTTAAATGAGATTTGGTGAGATTATGACGGATCTCTCCCCCCGCCCTCCTACGCCCTGCTTGATCCTTGGCTGCTACGGTGCCGTTGTGCTGGTTGGTTAATTTGAGGTGGGAGGGGACCAAACAACGAGATCATCGGTCCCATCGGCTGAGGAAAGGTTAGGGAAGGAAGTCGACCGTGACCTTTCAAAGGAACCAACCCGGCATTTGCCTGAAGCGATTTGGGGATATCACGAGAAACCTATATCGGGATGGGCGACGCGGGTTTGAGCTGTCGTCTTCCTGAATGAGAGTCCAGTGCGCTAACTACTACGCCACCTCGCTCGGGCGTAGTACTGGAATGTGCCTGTATCGTTGTCTACTCCCCGACTCCCTGGTTGCAAAGGCCGAATCCCTTCCTCCTGTTCCATTGTAGCGTCGTGTTTTACGGTGAGGAGCACACTCAAATGCCTGCCCGCGTCACCCTCATTATGAACTGGGCGATCAGAAGTTATGAGAAGGTTTGTCCCATTGGAAGATGTGCTATGCATGACACCTGAATGTTGCGGTTTCACGTGCACGCGCTCTAGCATACCGCAGACAACACACGAATTTGGACTTCAGTACCGCAGAGACAATACTTCCACCTGCACAGGACGACCAAAATTATTGTTTAACGAACGGACGTCGTGTCGCCTCCACAGAGTCATAGTGTAAGTCAAATCGATGCCAATCTGAATATACGATCTGGGATCCAACTTCTACCAAAATTGTACGGAAATAAATCCATAGCATAGGCTTAAGCAATCGACGGAGTGTCCCAGTGCATTCCCATTACTTTTAGCCAATCAGTGTATTTTATACAGCCATAAAACCAGATGGTGATGTCATCAAACGTATGTATGAGTGGGACACAGAAAGAAAGACAAATACATGAAGATTGCAGACTATGCTTGTCTGTCCCCTTTTAGAATACTGCTGCGCCGTGCGGGATGCTTACCAGATAGGATTGACGGAGTACATCGAAAAAGTTCAAAGAAGGGCAGCAGGTTTTGTATTATCGCGAAATAGGGGAGAAGGTTTCACTGAAATGATACAGGATTTGTTGTGGACATCATTAAAACAAAGGCGTTTTTCATTGCGGCGGCATCTTCTCACGAAAATACAGTCACCAGCTTTCTCCTCCGAATGCGAAAATATTTTGTTGAGGCTGAACTACGTAGATAGAAACGATCACCATGATAAAATAAAGAAAGATATAGGTGTTGAAACGTCCCATTTGAAAAATTAACAATGACAGTGCTGGTAAACCTCGTACGTTATTTCATTTTCAAACAGCTGAGCAAAACTGAACGTACTCAGAATTTTCTCTCTTTACTTATTCTGATCAACACTAAACTGACACACACATATTTATTTATTTATTTTTTTTTTTTAGCGTAACGCAATCTGACTTTCAATAATTCCTACAAAAGAATGGCCCTGACTAATAATAACCTATACCTTTCATGAATTACTTACCTCACAAATATCCATAGCATAGGCTTAAGCAATCGTTACTCAAACTACTGCAATACAGCGTGCGCCAATACTGCCAGCTAAATAAAAGATTCTACCTACTGAAGGCACTAACTACTGATAGGCATAGTTAGCAAATGAAAGATTTTGATGGAGAACAAACAATGTATTTACCTTAATAGTGTTCAAAAGTCATTATATATATATATATATATATCGGTTCATGACATCCGGTCTTACAAATTTCGTTTTTCTGACGGACACACGTCCAGATCGTCCGCTCTCAAAACTGCGCCATCTCTGGGAATCCACCACTGCTGGCGACTCATCAACTGCGCAACGCTACGCGGTGTTCACATTCAACTGACCAACACTACAATAGCAAATATTCCAACAATTCCAACCAACCACAGACTGCACACAGCACAGTCAGTCATTTTCATACAGAGCGCTACGTGGCGTTACCAACATAAAAACCTAAACAGCCTACTGACAGTGTTCGTTCTTTCCACACGCTGTACGAGGTTGGAATAATAGAGAATTGTGAAGGTGGTTCGCTGAACCCTCTGCCAGCCACTTAAAAGTGATTTGCAGAGTATCCATGTAGATGTGGATGTAGAGGATAATACGGAAGGAAATCAAGGATTGATGCAGGACTTGGTAAAAAATCCTGGCCCATGCACAGGATGGAGACGAATTTAAAATATCTACATTCAATCTACATTACTAAAACTCTAATCCTGGAACTGGGAACCAGCTACCAGTTGCACCGTATGGGCAACAGAAATTTTGTTTTTAGTATTTCGAGTAAGTATTAACCGACTTCAAAAATTTAAAATGTTGTCATATTCTACCCATTAAGAGGTATAACCTTTCGTTAATAGTTTAACACAATGAGACAAGTGTTGAAACTAGAAACTACGTGTTTGTCTTGAGGCAGCTTAACTGAGGGTGTGTAAATACACAGAATTCATGCATCCAATACCTGAGAATGGCTGCAATTACCGACTTGCAATAAAGTTTACAGATGATTTCGATCCTTCACGCCACTTTTTCTCGCTGACACCAAGCACAAAATGACGAAAAGAAAACAAGTTTACCGCTTACTACATTTTCGCTGTTCGTGCTGTCAGACTTCATCATGACGCATGACGTTTTGATTTATTACTTCTTTCCTACTAACTCTATTCGCAACAAACTTTGCAACAGTATCCACATATACCACTGAATTATTTCATTTGCACGACGCATAGTTAAGGAGATTCGACGTCGAACATTGATATGTGTGAAAAACTAGGTTTTGCTTAAAACGGAGCGCAAATTACCCAGTTTATATTTGTCCAGTGTTTCATAAAAAGAGCACTTAGCGACTTGCAACAAACTTTAAGCATAATTTCAGTTCTTTCCTAAAATTTTTCTTCCTTGTATGCTTAAAAGCAAATATTTCACACGTTAAATCATTTGTAAATTACTCAGACGTATTAAGCTGTCCTATACAAGGGAATTCGAATATTTAAAGAATAGAGGGTTTACTGTATGAAGAAGAAATGTCTGTGCTGGTGATAACACCTGATAAACACAAGATCGTCTAGAGAATGGAAGAAGACTTCTGGGAAGATTCCATTTTCATAAATTTCCTTTTAGGTTTTTCGACACTCAGCCTCACTGCCGAGTTATAACAATAATACTAAAGTATAGTGAAGCTTTAAAATAGGACGAGATATGTGGATCAACACCATGATTTTCACTGACGGGCAAACAAATTTACAAGCGAGTGAGGACGATCTGCAAAGGGCAGTATGCTGCCTAGACCAGATATGCAAGAACTACAGTTCTAATATTTCCCATAGAAATGCTAAGATTATGGTTTTTGAAGGAAAAGACGCTGTGCCTTCCAAAATAGTGCTAAACGCATTTTTTCTTTTTCTTTTTTTTTTTTAGAATAAGTTTCCCATTTTTACTTCGTGCTTTGTGACGTAATCTACCACCTTTAAAAAGATATAAACAATACATTTAATAAATTTCGGATTCTTTGTGATACAATACGAAGATAAAGAGGAAACAAAGTGTGGACGGAAGCAAAAATAAAATCTTGTAAAATAACGGCTCGGAGTTGTGAACAATAAGAAACACAAAATGCATATACAAGCCGCTGAAATGAAGTTTATGAGACGCACTAACGGTTGAAGTCTGAGAGACCAGATACGCAATTAAGATATCTGTACTTAATTGGGGATTTATTCGGTTAATGAATTAATGAAAAAGAGAATAAAATATCGTGAACGTATATATAGGATGCCGGAAGGAAGATAATAAAAGCAACAGGAAGTAACTGAAAATCACAAGGTAAACGAGATCCCGGAAGGTAGTAGAAGAGATGGCTAGACTGACAATGGAACAGGCGAGGGGCATACTCCTTGATATGAAGAAGAAGAAGAAGAAGAAGACTCAAGTATAGAGCATTTTCGTAACCAAGCGATTAGCCCGAAGAATTTTTGACTGCTAGAACCATGGTACGTTATTCAAGACGGTGAGTGTTCATCGGAAACAAGTTGACATGGTACAGTCTCCAAGAAGCGCGATAGGATCGTTCTTGTTCTCGGTATAACATATGACTTGTCAGACATTATGAGTGGCGGGATCAGATTATTTGCTGACAATGCTGATGTGTTCGGTAAAATACTGGTATACTTGTTGAGTAACTAACCGAATTGAGAATGACGTGAGCTAAATACCCTCTTTCTGCAATAGATACCAATTTCTTTTAAAAGTGAATAAATGAAGGAGTGAGAGAAAAACTGTATTCTGACTACAGAATTAGTGCTTTCTTCTGACTTAGGCAATTCGATTCAGCGTTTTCGTGCAACATTACGAAGTGGAGTGGCAAAAACATACTGTATTCGAGTGAGGGGACAAATTATTTCCATTTACTGGAAGAAATCTGGAAAAGAGTACTTCGTCAGGAAAGGCAGTATCGTAGAAAACAATGGTAATAACTAACAACTTATAGAAATTACTGTTCCAGTATTTGCGATCGTCAACAGGTCAGATTAAATGGAGCTCGATGGAATGCAGAAGCGTGCCGCTAGATTTTGAACTGTCCATCACGAGAACGGCACCTAGTTACTTAGGGACAGGAACGATGACGATGTTCTTTTCTTGAAACACCCTTTGGCGAATAAAAAGGATTGGTCCAGCTAAAAGCACAGTGTCCCTACTTTATCCTTCCCCCACCTCCGTAGCCGAGATCGGTAACACACGCTCGTGTGGTGACATTGAACTTGGAAGTAGATATAGACGTATCGGAAACATCGATGTTTTGCAAAAACAATAACGACATTAATACATCGATATCGATTCTAAAATACAATAAATACTCTTAAGCTGCAAAGGACCATAATTTTCCGTTGTAAGGTAGTATTCATTTCACTTCTAAATGTTAAAGGCTTTCTCGGTGTAGATTACACTTTTAAAACAACGTGTATTTGATGTCCCTCAACCTACATGCAGTGAATTGTCATACAGTCCAATACCGCTAGAAAGTTTGCCCTGTCAGATGTGTCGGCATATCTTAATGTTCGAAATTTTCCTAAATGAAACTACATGTAGAAAATAACGGCAGCAACATGCTGGAGTGCCAAAGTAAAAATACTACACGTGAAATCAAAAACAGTTAATTGTGTTGCTCCTTATTAAATATTGTTGCTATAGATCAATTATTTAACAACGTTTAATTTATTATCAAGAATAAATTTTATATTATCGAGAGAATCTGAGGAATTTATCTACGTAATACTGTCACTAATCGCACTGGATTTATATATCTCTTAATTTCATCCATGACGCTGCGTTACGATTATGTTTTGCTTAGCATAAGATGTATCTGCCTACCAGATTCTTAAATAACCTGCGAGTTACTATGAAGCTACGAAGTTTGGCTTCACTTCTTAGGGTGGATGTAGGGACAGGGGCAAGGATGGGAAAGCGAAGCCCGTTAGTGATCAACTGTTGTTGCTCTATTTGTGGTGGTGGTGATGCGTTTGAGGGTGGTAGGCTCCATATCCTGAGCCATTGCTTGGAGCAAATCCTCTGTGTGAAAAGATAATTTTGCGCGATCTTCCGTAGGACACGTTCCATACATCATTTTGTCTGCATGTCGAATATTTCACTGACTATTTTGGCGTACCTGTGTGCCCTATTTATTTACTGGTAACAGTTTATTACACTAATAAGTACCAGTACAAAATACCATTGAACAGAATGCCGTTAAAAATGAAGGATAACACTGCACGGACCATCTCTTAGCTTAAAAACGTATATGAACTTCGCCAGGATTAGTAGAAAATAGTGATCAAGCAGTATGTAGTGACACTATTGACTATCGATTCTTTGGCACGTATATATAGGGAAATAACAGCTGAAGAATCTCGTTTCTTTCTGACGGAACTTAAACTGATTTTTATGGAGTGGGCCTGAGAGTACTAAAAAGAACTCTTGTACAATCAACTTCGATCCACAGCCACCACAAATTGTTTGAATGATTAAATTCCGCGTGTAGCCGTCATTTTTCTTTGGTTGTTGTACTATCGCACTATTTAGGTCTTAGACCATTTTCAAGTATCTCTACAGAAACCGGGTCATGCCAAATTATGGCATACCAGTCTTTGCACGTTACACCGTCCGTCTAAAAAGTTCCGAGACTGATTTTATTCCTGGGTTATAAGCAACGTCAGCGCAGTAATACGGCGGCAGCTTGAACTAACAAGAGATTTGCATTCCACCAGTTAGTTATGACCAGTCAGTGTTAGGTATTAGCGTGGTGTGACAACCCTGTTGTGTCACAAACCACAATGGAACAAGATCTCTTCATCAATATCCACGATATTCTTCAGCACTATTTGAAGAAGAGAAAAGTGTGTGAAATTTTGTCCTGCACACCTTGCTTCTCGATCAAAAACAATGACTCTTGACATCTGTCGCGACTTGGCAAATGCAAAACACGGGCATTCCTTTCCTAAAAAAAAAATCGTCACATATGAACAGACGTCTTGTTATCAATATGAACCTACCAGAAAACGACAAAGTGCAGAAATTCACGTGAAGCGGCAACGCCTTGACAACAAGCTAATATGACACGCGCGGTTTGAAAAACATTCCAAAGAATAATTTTTACGGCCGGTTTACATGGTTCTATCAATGTTCAGTGCATTGTTCATAAGTGTGAGGGAAGCGAGGAAGAGACTATCTAGAACATCGGAAGCACTAAAACCACCATCTTAACTATTTTATATTAATCAAATCTCGAAACTTTTTGCACCGATGGCGTACATTTCAGTGGCGTAAACTGTCATTGTACTTGTGAGTGCAAGTGGCTTTGTGACAACTATGCCATTTTCACACACAAGCGCAATGACAATATGACTGTGGAAGGCATTCAAATATGACATTTGCATACACTAGTATGGCATAAAGTTTTCATACAGATACTTGAAAAGGGTATAAGACGGAAACTGACCAATAACACAGCAAATAAAGAAAAACGTGACAGCTGCAGGCGGTATCGAACCGTTGAACAGTTTGCTATTTCGTTGAGGCTACTACATTTATTCCTTGTATTATGGATGAATATTTTCGTTGTGACCACGACTACCACTTTTTTCGATTTTATGGGAGTTTCAGAGCATGTCTGCAGTTGGCGTACCCCTTCCCAGAGGTATCAGAACGATTTTGTGTTAAAACTTTCGAGTCGGTCGTTTCCGGACCAAGGTCCCTTTCGTATGTTAGATGAACTACGTATTATCAACTGAGTGTCATTTCATTAATTAATCACACAGCTGCGGGAAAACGGTACCCTCCAAACTTTGCGAAACTAATATTAACGAATTTTTTCATAATATTACTAACAGGTAGGTACACTTCGAACGAGAGGAAAACTTGTACTGATTTCATGGTGTGCAAAACTTAAGGACGAAAGTAGCTTCCGCATGATGAGCCACTGCCAAATAGCATATCTCGATAATACTTGGACCACAGATAGAAAGAACAACTATAATATAGTGCAGATGGTAACTGAAAGAAATATGCAGTGAGACGAACAGAAGTGACAATTATATTGAAAGACAATAATTGCAGTGAAGTTACAGTGATTTATGATGGTCCCCAGCACATTTCAAAAGGGGCGATATGATTCTTAATGATGTGTGCGATCACTACCAAAGGCAATGCACGTTCTGCATGCTGGCCACAGGGTGTGTAAGGAGACCACGTGATAATCCGTTCCATTTTTACGTCACATTATAAAACATGGACCATCGAAACGATCATGTTCGACAGTGTTCCTGGATGCATTACGGGTTCTCATCTCTCGCCACATGATGGTTACTACTCAGACTAAATGTGTTCTCATCCGAGAAGAGCATGCAACCCCACACCACGTTGGTCCAGTTCTCATATTCTTGGTACCAAAGCAAACGGCGCCGCCGATGTGCGGGTGTGAACGGATCACAACCACCTTCGAACAGTCGCCGTGCTACTGGAGAGCTTCAGATTGCAGGACTTGCAGTCCTGTTAAGTGTGTTTGCAATTGCACCTGCTGTTTGACGTGGGTCGCTTGTTGCCTGCTGCACAAAGTAGCGGTCATTTGCTGCAGTAGCTGACCGTGGTCGATCACATCGTCTCCTGCAGGCAGCAGTGCCTTTGGTTCGGAACGGTACCCATGCACGTGAAGCAACGCTATGAGCAATAGCAAACTCCTAGATTACGGTCGTCACACTTCTTCCTTCTTCGAGTTTCCCAATGATTCTTTCCCAAATGGAGTCATCGATATGCTATCTTCAGGCCTTGTAAAGAAGGCTACGACAACAATGCATAGCAAAAGCGCACTGATTGTCACACACTGGTTTTTCCCTTTCCTTCAACTACCTCATGGTGCAGGGTCAGCACGATTTGGCGCTACAGTCGTGCTATCTCACCCCATATGGCTTCCTGTGCACTACTGTGAGACCTCTGGTGACATACTTCCGCACTTTCATTCATTTCCACCGAGTTGTTAATGTTGTTGCGCAGCGGAATAATTTCATTACACATGTTTAAATTATTTTAAAAATTTTACTCAGCTAGGGAGGAAGGAAGGAAGTAAGGAAGATTGGGTTTAACGTCCCGTCGACATCGAGGTCAATAGAGACGGGGCAGAAGCTCGGATGGTATCAAAGATGGGGAAGGAAATCGGCCGTGCTCTTTCGAAGGAGCCGTACCGGCATTTACGAGGTAGTTAATTAGGAAAATCAAGTAAATCCTAAATCTGTATGGCTGGAAGCGGGTGTGAACTGTCGTCTTACCGAAAGCGAGTCCAGTGTACTAACCACAGCGCCATCTCTCTCGGTGGGAGCTTAGTTCCAGCCGGTGTACCAAACGGAATGTAAACAAGACATACCGCCAATGTAATAGACGTTAGGGCACGAGCAAGCATTGCCATATAACCTCAGAGCACGGCAGGCAGAAAAGCGAAAGTTGCCGTGCTACACAACAAAACCCTGTGAGGTAAGCCGGCCGCGGTGGCCGTGCGGTTCTAGGCGCTGTAGTCCGGAACCGCGGGTCTGCTACGGTCGCAGGTTCGAATCCTGCCTCGGGCAGGATTCGTGTGATGTCCTTAGGTTAATTAGGTTTAAGTAGTTCTAAGTTCTAGGGGACTGATGACCTATGATGTTAGGTCCCATAGTGCTCAGAGCCATTTGAACCTGTGAGGTAAGACTACACTATTTCAATTAAATAAAAAAAAAAACTCCTTCCGAACAGGTCTCGGAAGCCCCAACGGTACTGACCGACCACCGTGTCGTCCTCATACTACAGGCGTCACTAGATGCGGATATGGAGGAGCGTGCGGTCAGCACTCCGCTCTCCCGGTCGTTGCAGTTTTCGTGATCGGAGCCGCTAGTTCTCAATAAAGTAACTCCTCAATTTGCCTCACAAGGGCTGAGTGCACCCCGCTTGCTAACAGTGCTCGGCAGACCGGACGGTCACCGATCACACGCCATAGGTGGTGGTTCGGCCGTTTAAATAACGGGGCTTTCGGAGCTCATAGACACATTCAGTCGTGTTGCTATTCTGCCTGTGCCGCTAGAACCAGAGAGAGTGACAGTTGCTGGATGATGGTCTGCCTGATACGTGCTTGCTGACTTCTACACAGAGATGCAGTCAACCTGATGCGTCCCGTAGGTGTGAGGTGCAGTTGCTGCCTATTGGGCCATCGCGGATAAGCGCCTGGGGTGCGGCCAGCACTTTTCCTCTGCGGGACATGGGGGATAAGTAGCAAGCTGCCATCTTCATACCGTACAGTTACGGCGCGTTCTCGCCGCCTCCTGGCCGACTCAAGAGCATCTGCTGTAGTTTTCGTCGATCCATGGTGCATAGCCAGAGCCTGCTCTTCATGACAACCGACTTCCTGATCCACAGTCGGCAGTCTCCACCGGCGTATGCGACGGGCTGTCTGCGAGACCACTGTGGTGAGAGCCGCACTGTATCGTGGGACTATCAGCGGGTGACGTCCCCTCGTCCCTACGCTGCTGCCAACACGGCATGCTGCCCGAGCACAGACCTATGGGTAATCGTCACGACTCCCTGACAAGACATTAGCACTTGCGGCATACGCGTTTACGGGTGGCCGCCGACCGCCACACTGAAAACACTCGTAACTCTGCACACTACGCATGATAAATAAATGTTATTACAGATATCTCTGTATCACTGAATAATAATTTTTTTCTGACTAGGACTTATGCTTCATACCAGTCTGATGTCTTTTGACATGTAAATAAGCTTTTGTACTTGAGAATGGCCTAAGGCTGGAATCTGGATCGCGTAACATTAGCATAAAAATTATTACAGTCAAAAGGCTCAGCACCATTCAAAAAATTTGCAATGACTGCGGCTTCAGCCAAAATAAAAATGATCAGCTATTGATTGATTAATTGAATCTACAGATGGAGAACACATACAGTACAGCCCATCAAACGTGCATATTTGGGCTGAAATCAAAGTGTTCGTCAAGTCATACAGCGTTAATAAACGTAGGAGGTGCCCTAATGTACAATAAAATTATAGTCAAGTGAAGCTGAATCACAACGGTAGGTATAAAATAAGAGAGGGCATCGAATAATTAAATATATGTACAAATTCATTTGCGATGTGAATATAAAATGACTCGTTCCACATCATGACGATATATGTGCAAAATGATCGATGGAACATTAAAATATCTTTTACAACATTACCAGAATTTACACTCAGACAAGACATCAAGTATTTGCTAATAGCTGTGATACAACATACCACTTATTCAAGTATGCTCTTTCACTTCTAAGTTGTTACCATTTTGTGACTTGATAAACAGATTGCAACCTAAGCATGTCCATACTATATATGTCCTCTTTTCTGATTAGTTTCACTAAACAAGCAATAATTCTTTTATAGTTATCTTTGAAGTATTTTCCACCTGATATGTATTTCACACAACCACCTGAAAATTACGACACAGTCGAAACCACGACAGCAGCAGCAACAACAAAATATAGTATTACCTAATCCAACCAATGAGAGCTATTACTGTAAATTGTTATCATTTATGAGAAAAATGGGTTAATTTATCTGCTTTATAATAAAATTTCGTACACGACAAGACGACATTATTATTCTGTTGTTTGCACAACTTTCATTTACTTTTGTGTAGTGAGTTTTCTACTACTATTTCGCCTCCGTCAACCATTTCGCTAACGACAGTAAATGGATTTGTAGTTGATTTTCAGATACCCGGTTCAAATCTCAGCTGTAGATGAAACTGTCATCAGTAGATTGCACAAAAGGCATGAAAATCGATGAGGCACAGCTCCTGATGGCTGTAAACCACAAACAAGTGTTTTGGGCTAAATCACCAACTTTCGCAGAGTGAGGGCATGTGGTATTGTCGCTGGTGAATGATATATGAATCTGGCACATTAAGTTCGGTGCCACTTACTGATGTTGGAGAACGGTAGGTTGTGTGCTGGTAAGAGCATTCGCACCTTCCCCTTCTTTCATATCCACAGCCATACACAACCACAATAACAAAATAGTGTACCAAGTACGTGTTTATCAAAGTCATCCACATAGTAGCTGCTAAGGAATGTCTGCTCCATCAACTAGATGCAGTGAAAATTCTTTATTCCTATACGTTCTGGCTGAACTAAAAGAAGTAAAACTGCCGGAAACACTAGAAGCTTGAAGACGCCGAATATTGCCCCCGGTAGCTAAGTGGTCAGCGCGACAGAATGTCAATCCTAAGGGCCCGGGTTCGATTCCCGGCTGGGTCGGAGAATTTCTCCACTCAGGCGCTGGGTGTTGTGTTGTCTTAATCATTATCAATTCATCCCCATTGACGAGCAAGTCTCCGAAGTGGCGTCAAATCGAAAGATTTGCGCCCGGCGAACGGTTTCTCCGACGGGAGGCCCTAGTCACACGACGTCTACATTTTATTAGCAAAAATTAATCAACTTTTCAATAGAGGCCTATATTGAATTTCCAGGATTTGATTTATAGTTCGTTGTGACCGAAAGCGTAAGTTTTTCCAGATAAACAGGTTCTATACCGTCAGGTTTCAGTGTCGTTCAGCGATCCGTTTGTAACGGCTAAAATCCATAAATCCATCTCACACGCACATGCTGTTGCAATTATTTCTACGGGTAGGGAAAAAATGGCAATACTAACAACCATTTCATCAAGAATTCCACACTAGACACTTGAAAAGGGCGTGTGAAAATTTTCCTTCTTTTTTTCAGATTCCGCTACGCAGCTTATAACGATGAAATAAAGGGAAGCGGCGACGCGACGGTACGTTCTAGGGTTCCACGCGGGGCGAGCTGGGCGCTGGTCAGTTTTGTGAAAATAATCGAGAGGTACGCCCGATATTCTGCCGAAATGCGAGAGACTGCCTTCACATCAAACGTCAGAGCCGAAAAAGCTCATTTCCTAAGACGAGAAATTAAATAGAGTCGGCGTTCTGAGTTGTAATATCCGAAAGAGTCTCTCGTCAGGAAACAATGACTTTGAAATAACCAAAACATCAATTTTTATGGAAATTGAGTAAGATATATATACACGTTAGTAAAGAGAGGGGAGGGGGGGGGTGGTAGGAAAAAAGAGAGAGGAGGCAAAGTATCAATACCTAGTCAATTTTTCTCCATACACGCTGCGCCGCCGTGACAACGCCCGAACAGAATGACAGATTCGTAAACAGACAAGGCGGCCTCGCGTATATTATACACACGCCGAAGCCAGACAGCTCGCCGGCGCACCATGGCTTTATTACAGACTCTGACAGGTTTCAAAATAAGCACTTCAATTTACGATTTTCCCCCCTTTTTCCGGAGGGAGGGTGACGGACTCAAGGGGGCGGGGTAGAGTAAAAATAAGAGAAAAAAAATATGAAGTCGGTAAGAGTGTGTGTGTGTGTGTGTGTGTGTGTGTGTGTGTATGTTGAGGGGAGAGAGGGAACGATATAACTTTTGTCAGCATTATGACGTTAACGCGTGACAGACAATTCTGTTCTAGAGTGCTGCCAATTTCCGCCGTCGTGATTGGCTGGAGCCTGCAGTCCGCTACACGGCAGGGGGCCCTTTCACGTCGTCCCTCTTTCCCCTCCCCCCCCCCCTCCCCCCCCCTCCTTCATCCAGCCCTTGCTCTCTGCGCACCGTCCCTCGCTTCCAGCGTTTTCTCGTCACCGTTCGCGTCTCGTTCGCTTTTACTTCCCTCCCGCACACAGCACCACCTCTCTGGGCGTCGCACACTCTTTTCCATTTGCAAAACGGTCCCCGCCGCATTATAAACTGCTTATCAATGCCAGAACTCAGCAAGACGGACGTGGAACTGTGCACGCTGGCTGCTACAGCGAATTGGATTGGGGTGGTTGTGCTCTCAGGGAGAGACGGAGCGCTTGCGGATGCTACAGTGATGGTGGATCATTAGAAGAGGAATGACAATGGACTGCGAATAATGTTAACCGCAGGTAGATGCGTTGGTGAATTACAAGCTGCAATTTGTGATCATCTTGAGCTGCTGTAGTTCTACTTAAAGTCATATTCAGGGTGAGTCACTAACTACTGCCACCAAGAGTAACTCCGAAAATATGATAGGAACTGAAAAGTTTGTTAGACAAAAATTGCACGGAACAAGGGGGGCGCCGGCCATTGTGGCCGAGTGGTTCTAGGCGCTTCAGTCTGGAACCGCGCGACCGCTACGGTCGCAGGTTCGAATCCTGCTTCGGGCATGGATGTGTGTGATCTCCTTAGGTCAGTTAGGTTTAAGTAGTTCTACGTTCTAGGGGACTGATGACCTGATGTTCAGCCCCATAGTGCTCAGAGGCATTTGGACCATTTTTTGAACAAGGAGGGCCATAATATAACGTTTGTTTTTTTGTTGCTAGGTGGGGTTGCGTCAGAGATGTGAAGGTCAACTTAATTTTTTTAAATGGGATGCTATAATTTGGTACTTATTTTCTGATGGCGGCAATCGAGACGAATCCAATGATGCGTAATAGCAACGTCTTTGAAGGTCAATGAAGGTCAAAAAGGTGGCATGAACTTCCATTTACAGAAGGTGTTCGAAGTGATGACCATTGGTATCAATGCAGTGCTGCAATCTTCTTATCATGGGCTGAGTTGTATTCCTTATTACATCGGCACAAACTATAGCATTCCGTCTAAAAAATAAAGTTGACCTTCATATCTCTGACGCGACTCCACCTACCAACAAAAAAACCAATGTCATATTATGGCCCCCGTTGTCCCATACAACATTATATATGGTGTTCGTTTTAACTGAGGACATTGAAATATTTCGAAAACTACACATCGGACCAAGGAAATTTGTAATTCAAATTTGTCTCGGAGGGGGGCATCCAATGATGTCACACTCGATGCTCTATCTCACACTGTGCGTGGGTGGCGGGGGACAGCTCTGAAATCTTCAATAAGAACCCTCGTTTTTTATTGCAGATTACAGTTCTACAGCAAATCGACGTACGTTTTGTCTGAAGCATTTTCTTCGTTTTTCGTCTGAAGCATTTTCTGTAATCGGAGGAATAGAAATGGGTACACAATCGTAATTTACGACATGGTACTCAATGGCCCTTGAATATCCAGTGGTACGTGCGACCCTACCTCCATACTGAGAGGGTAGGACAGGTCAGTATTTCGTAACTTCTAACTGGAAATGCCATTCGAAACGATGTATTCCTCCGACATCGAATAGGGGACTATTCGATGCGCCACTGTGGCCGTGGCTCGAGACGAATGCAATTCTACTTTTCCACTTACAGTAAGTGTTCCAACGTAGTATCGCCAACGTCAATACACTTAGTGATCCGCTTTTCAAATGACCGTACACTAGAAAGACGCATACATGCGGGAATACTTAGCGGCCGACCACGTCTTTACGGCCTGTTGGGACTTGCTAGTTCACATTATTTTTTAAATATCCCCAGAGGAATAAATCCGGCGACGTTAAATCCAGCTACCTAGCGGGCCAAATAATAGGACCATCTCTGCCGACCCACCGACCAGTTAAACACGGTCTAATACCTCCCGTGCTTCAATTGCATAATGCGCTGGGTAACCGTGACGCTGAAACCATGTACGTTGTCGAACGTCCAGGGCAATATCCTGAAGTAGTACCGGCAGCTCCTGATCCAAAAAAGTTCGACATTTGCGTCTATTCAACGTGCCATCGATAAAATAGGGAGCAGTGAGTTTGTTCCCCGTGATGTCACACCATACGTTAACCGACGAAGGACGTTGTAGTACTCCGGCAAACACGTGGAGGTGGTCTGCATTTCTTGACGTTTCCATTCACAACTCAGTATGCGGTTATAGAAATCAGCGACATGTAGTTCTTGATACTGCGATACGTGGTATGGGTGATACTTATGACATTGCATTATTGTGATAATACTATCTACTGGCACACCGGAATCACGGTAATAATTGCCGGGTGCTTATAGTGAGTTCTGTTGCACTGCCGCTAGTAGAACTATTTCATTGGCTTCTTCTGCCACACATCTGCTTCATTTCCTTTTGACGGTCTGTGCGCTACCATCCGACATAAAGACATTCACAACATTGTGAAAGGACGAACGACAGCAAACTTTCTCTAGAAAACGCTCGGCATGCAAGGCAACAGCAGCCTCAACATTCCTCCTACATTCTCCGGAAATCAGGATCATTTCAATTTTTTCTTCGCTGATTCCAACATCCATCGTCCACTTGCACATCTGTTCCCCAAATGATTTCGATATTCAAGGGCCGTTGAATAGCATGTCGTAAATTTGATTGTACACCCATTTCTATTCCTCCAATTACAGCACCATATGGCCAAACGAAGAAAATGCTTCGGACAAAACGTATCTAGATTTTACCGTAGAATCGCAATCTGGATTGAAGATTTCAGAGTTGCCTTCGCGCCCATGCAGGCCTCGGGTGGCGGATCGAGTGTGGTATCGTTGGATGTCGTCCTACGAGTCAAACAAATTGGAATCAGACTTTTTTTGGTACGATGTGTAGTTTTTGAGATATTTCAGTATCTTCCGTTAAAACGAACACCCTGTATATGCAGGGTATTTCAAAAGTATACCGACAAACTTTGAGGGAACGTAGAAGGTGCCTTGAGGAACAAAATGAGGATAGAGACCTGTGTGTGGATACGCTATCCAACGACACTACAGAGCGCCGAAGATTAAGGCACTGGTGCGAGTATATATTTGTACATACAGGGTGACTCCGTGATGATGCTACACGTTCTGAGAGATGATGGAGAAATGTAAACGTAACAATTTGAGACACTGACCCTAGTCCGTGAACGACCGGGTCAAAAGCTATAAGCAAAAATCGTTGTGATACGTCTGGCAGTGGAATATATGTACCGGTAATGTTGTTGCTGAGATTGTAGAGTAGGCAAGTTTCAAACATGGGCTCTAAAACGCATATTTTAAAAGTTGTCAACACTTTTTCAGTAGTGGAGATGTGTTCCGCAGTAGCGAAGATCAATAAATGCTCTCAGCGGCTCAGCTATATATATGGGGTGAGTCAGCTGTCCCTTCCTATGTGTTTTATGAAACCCGCAACAACTTAAAAAATCATACCCGAGATTCTCGTTTTCTGTCGCTCTCAGCATGCAAACTATTAGTTCTACCGAAGAAGAGAACGTTACATTTTTGTAGTAAACTTACAGTTTTTAAATTTTGTACTGCCATACGTTTTCGCTGGAGACCACGGTTTTCTAATTATTAAAGAAAAACACGTTTGAAGGTCACTTTTGTATGTTTTCTTGAATAATTCGAAAACTACGGCCGCTAGTGAAAACGTATGTAACTACATTAAATTTCCTACAAAAAGGCCCTGTTCATTTTTATGCAGGACTAATAGTTTTCATGTAGCGATCGCGAGAATAGGAAAATCTTTGACGTGGCGTTGTAGGTACGGGCAGCTGAATCACCGCATATAGATATTCAACTGTGCGCATTTCTTACCACACGAGTATGTATAATACAGTTAGTAACTTAATGAATATTAATAAATAATGTGTTCTCATTTTGCTTTAATGAGCTTCTGAACACGTTGTGGTATGGATTTGATCAGGCTAGGGAAAGTATTTCGCAGTTCGTTGTCATAAACCACACTTTTGCCACATTTACTGAAATGCGTTCTTTTGTCGAACAGTCCATTTCAGTAAGACGCCTTTTCACAATTCTCCACAAATTCTCGATGGGATTTAAGCCTGGTGAATTACCAGGCCAGGGAAGCACATTAATGATATTTTGTTCCATGGACGCCTTGACTGTGACATGGGGCCAGATAATTCTGAAATATTTCTCCACCAAATACAAAGGTCTGTAGGAAAGGCACAACGCTGCTCCTAAGGATTTGCATGTATTTGGTTGAATTTGTCACTCCATCAACTGTAACTAGTACTCCAGGGCTATATGCAGTGAAAAAACCCCAAAATATTTTTTCGAGAGGATATTTTACAGTCTGTTCAAGATGCTCAGCTCTCACTGCCTCCTTGGCGCTTCGTCTGACGACCATTGCTCTGTATTCTTGAGCAATACAATATGACGCGTGACTGAAAATTACACATTTCCAGTCATTGGAGGTCCAAGATTTATATATTTTGATCCATGTCAGGAGTATTTGCTTCATAGCACATGTTAATGTCTGCTCCTATATTGGCTTTCGTGCCTGCCGCCCACTATCAAGAAGCCTACACCGTACCGTTGAAGGGTTAATTTCAACGACAGTAGCCAATAGATCTCTCTGAAGGATCTTACTTGTCTTGCGAGGATAAATTCTATTGTTACAAAATAAAGCTTTGTCAGTTCTATGGGCGATTTTTCGGTTTCGTCCTCATCGTCTTTTCTCTTTGGACACAATGAGGAAGTATCACTCTATGCCCCAATAAGTCATGTACCACTAAATTTTCCAACATCAACAACAGAGCCAATGTCTCTTATACTCACAGGTTTGCATTTATGAAGAGCAACTATTTTTCCCCACTTCTTAAGTGAAATGTTCACTTTAACACAAACACAAAATTTTCCTGTCGAGAACAGGGAAATAACACACGATGTTGCTACACATACAAGCACTCAACTAAATTGGAGGTGGCGTACAATTGTTGTTCGTAATCAAGGCAACAGTAGTCCTCTAAGAGACCAACTAGTGGTCGGATAATAATGATTAAGCTAACCAATTGCAATTCCTTCTCAAATATAAAGCTGTGCTATGTAACTTGAACACTAATGTATCATTCGTTTACCCGAAGATGCTTCGCTTAATGCTGTCGAATCGTCAGTACATTTATTTCGCTGCATCGTTATACAACGTGATGGGTGCCTCCGTAACTGTGATTCAGTCATTCGAATCGGTGCATTAAAGAACGTCTTTCAAATCATTTATTTTTAAGTGACTTTATGCTCTTCGAGTTCTCGTCTGCAAAAGCAGGAATTAAGTACTCATGCGGCCCGCGGTTCTGAGCACTGTTTTCTAATATCAAATAACAGCCGAATCTAAAAACGTCAACTAACGTTACGAGCTTTTTGAGAGTGTAATTTTCCTGCCCAGTACAAACTAAAATACTTACAGTGACGCAGATATTTTAAGATGTGCTTAATTTTAAGTGACGTTGTCGAATCTGGCAATGATGTAGTAGAAGTTGGCCCCTTACCTCGGGGGCAGAGGGGTAAGCAGCGCTGTCACTGGGGGCTATAGGGTGTAAGAAGGGGAATGTCTCATTCTTTGTCTTCTAGTACTGACAAATCAAGTGCGTGCGTGACTCGCATCGGTCACCTGCTGTGGTATAAATTTCAGACAATACTAACATGGATTCGCGGGTACGCATTATAGAGACAGGCATCACCAGGAGCAGTACCTGTTTGTAGCAAGTAAATGAAGTTAAATTAAGGTTATTTCATTACAGCGTAATAAGCAGAAGAGAATGACATACCGTATTAAACACGTAGTGAATTTTTGTGATCGTGTCACATTTTACATAATGCATTTAAATATAAGTACCATTAGTGTACAGTTAACCATCCGCTCACACAGACTGCAAAACAGCACTTCCTCAGGCAATTAGTGTCTCAGCTTTGGTGTCACCGAGGATGGCAGCAGTCGGCACAAAGTGTTCCGAATGGTGTCGACTTTTAACGATTAGCATTTGGAGGTCGGCGGCCAACTTTCGCAGCCTTACTATAGCTCGTCTACCGGAGCTCGTAACGTACTAACTTATGTAGGCAACCTATTAATAATAAGATAGGAGCCTATACGGGCCGAGCAACCGCCCCAGAACGTCATTATTGGCTTCTGAGCATAAAAGTTTGGTGACCACTGCTTTAGTGGCGTAACTGACTGACCAGCAAGGTGTCAGCGCGTGCAAGTTTGCAGAAAGCATGTCTATGCAGGCTCTAGGGACAAAGGTATTTCGCATGTTGCGTTTTCTGCTTCTGCTTGCTGTCCAGGGCTGTCTTGTTTCTCAAGTACGAGGGTCGGTCAAAAAGTAATGCCTCCCATTTGTTTTCTACTTAAAGAAATTAAGTTAAGTGAATAATTTGAATTTGGCGCCATTCCTCAAACCTTCTTCTGCAATCCACTGCAGTAGTAACTTTCTGTGTCAACAGGTGGCAGCAAAGCAGATGTTTGTAAGATGGCCGACATCGATGTTCTTTTGAGACAGCGTTGTGTGATTGAATTCTTGAAAGCAGAAGGTGAAACGCCCATACGCATTCATGAAAGACTGAAGAAGGTGTATGGTGTTGTGACAGTGGATGTCAGCACTGTTAGACGAAGGGTTCGTCGTTGTAAGGAAGCTGAAGGGCAAACACCGTTGACTGACGAAAAGCGGAGCGGCAGGCGGGTGAGTGCAGTGACTCCACACAACATTCAGCAAGTTGATGACATCATTCGTGGTGACCGTCGGGTGACTGCAGATGAAGTGTGTCGCATTATTTCTCTTAGTAAAGGCAGTGTGATCACGATTATTAAACAATTGGGGTACTCAAAAGTTTGTGCACGGTGGGTTCCAAGAATGTTAACCGATCAGAATAAAGAGGCAAGGAAAACAATAGCCTCCCAACACTTGCAGCGCTTCCGTTTGGAGGGAGATGAGTTTCTGAAAAAAATTGTGACCGGGGACGAAACATGGGTGCATTTTTTTGAACCCCAATCAAAGAGGCAGTCAATGGAGTGGCGTCACACAAGCTCGCCGAGGAAGAAAAAATTCAAAACTGTGCGATCGGCAGGGAAAGTTATGGCAACAGTTTTCTGGGATACAGAGGGTGTGATTCTGGTTGATTTTTTGGAGCAGGGATGCACAATAAATTCTGTTCAATACGTCACAACCCTCAACAAACTTAAAGCACGTCTTCAGCGAGTTCGCCCAACAAAATAAATGGCAGATGTTCTTCTTTTGCATGACAATGCAAGACCACACACCAGTCGTCACACCTCTGACGAGATTGTCAAAATTGGATGGGAAGTTTTGTCTCATCCCCCATACAGCCCTGACCTGGCACCATCAGACTTCCATCTGTTCGGGCCACTAAAAGAAGCTCATCGTGGGATTCATTTTGAAGATGAGGAGGCCGTCAAAACATCCGTGCGTCAATGGCTTAGGAAGCAGAGCTGTGATTTTTACCGTGCTGGGATACATGCCCTTGTTCAAAGATGGACCAAAACTGTAGAGATGGGCGGAGATTACATTGAAAAATGACAAAATGATCCTCAATGTTGTGGTTTTCAACCTATGTAATTGCATTTAAATCTCCTGACAATTAAACGTAGAAAAAAAAATAGGAGGCATTACTTTTTGACTGACCCTCGTAGTTGAAACTACACTCCTGGAAATTGAAATAAGAACACCGTGAATTCATTGTCCCAGGAAGGGGAAACTTTATTGACACATTCCTGGGGTCAGATACATCACATGATCACACTGACAGAACCACAGGCACATAGACACAGGCAACAGAGCATGCACAATGTCGGCACTAGTACAGTGTATATCCACCTTTCGCAGCAATGCAGGCTGCTATTCTCCCATGGAGACGATCGTAGAGATGCTGGATGTAGTCCTGTGGAACGGCTTGCCATGCCATTTCCACCTGGCGCCTCAGTTGGACCAGCGTTCGTGCTGGACGTGCAGACCGCGTGAGACGACGCTTCATCCAGTCCCAAACATGCTCAATGGGGGACAGATCCGGAGATCTTGCTGGCCAGGGTAGTTGACTTACACCTTCTAGAGCACGTTAGGTGGCACGGGATACATGCGGACGTGCATTGTCCTGTTGGAACAGCAAGTTCCCTTGCCGGTCTAGGAATGGTAGAACGATGGGTTCGACGACGGTTTGGATGTACCGTGCACTATTCAGTGTCCCCTCGACGATCACCAGCGGTGTACGGCCAGTGTAGGAGATCGCTCCCCACACCATGATGCCGGGTGTTGGCCCTGTGTGCCTCGGTCGTATGCAGTCCTGATTGTGGCGCTCACCTGCACGGCGCCAAACACGCATACGACCATCATTGGCACCAAGGCAGAAGCGACTCTCATCGCTGAAGACGACACGTCTCCATTCGTCCCTCCATTCACGCCTGTCGCGACACCACTGGAGGCGGGCTGCACGATGTTGGGGCGTGAGCGGAAGACGGCCTAACGGTGTGAGGGACCGTAGCCCAGCTTCATGGAGACGGTTGCGAATGGTCCTCGCCGATACCCCAGGAGCAACAGTGTCCCTAATTTGCTGGGATGTGGCGGTGCGGTCCCCTACGGCACTGCGTAGGATCCTACGGTCTTGGCGTGCATCCGTGCGTCGCTGCGGTCCGGTCCCAGGTCGACGGGCACGTGCACCTTCCGCCGACCACTGGCGACAACATCGATGTACTGTGGAGACCTCACGCCCCACGTGTTGAGCAATTCGGCGGTACGTCCACCCGGCCTCCCGCATGCCCACTATACGCCCTCGCTCAAAGTCCGTCAACTGCACATACGGTTCACGTCCACGCAGTCGCGGCATGCTACCAGTGTTAAAGACTGCGATGGAGCTCCGTATGCCACGGCAAACTGGCTGACACTGACGGAGGCGGTGCACAAATGCTGCGCAGCTAGCGCCATTCGACGGCCAACACCGCGGTTCCTGGTGTGTCCGCTGTGTCGTGCGTGTGATCATTGCTTGTACAGCCCTCTCGCAGTGTCCGGAGCAAGTATGGTGGGTCTGACACACCGGTGTCAATGTGTTCTTTTTTCCATTTCCAGGAGTGTATATTCGTCACTGGGTCGCCTCTTGTATTTATGTTTTGTGAGAGGTTCCATTTCCGTGCTGCAGCTCACTGGAATTTATGGTGAGACAGTCGCTAGCAAGCGCAGCTCGGCGTAATATTTCGTCGTAGAGTTCTCATTTAGATAGTTGTACTTGTTATGTAATCAAGGCTAAAATCAGTCGTTTAAAGAGAGACGCTTGGCTCCTTGTTCAAGGATCAATACCGGTACTATATTCACCCTTCCGTGAATGGAGGCCATGGCGCACGTTAACCTCCTGCTTATTTAAAATTATTATGGCGCACGTTAACCTCCTGCTTAGTTAATATTTTTATGGGCACTGCCGATTGTATGGAGTTTCCATTTTCTTCGGATATTAGTGTTCTGTAGAGCTGTACATCACATAGTCTGCAGAAGGACGACTGTAATATTAATATTACAATTTCTTATCTCTTTCATGAATAATGACAAGAAATCACTGTAATTTTCTTTTGATTCATTTTATCCCACAGCCAGCCCTTCCGCCAGTAGTGAACGTGAATGTTTCCAATCGGCGCAATATAGTTATGTTCATGTTTGTATATAATCCTGCTTTTACATTTAACATATCGATATTTAGTGATCTTCATAATAGTGGGATGCACATTTGCACTGTGAAGCAACTAGTAACACTGGCGGATAATTTGTTGAAAAAATTTAAAATCATAAGATCCGATGATGACAGTATATCTCTGTTGAAACCTGTCATCCAATAAAATGTCTTTTAGTGATCTTGCATCTGAAATTTTCTTCAGTTACCTTACATCGTCACAGTGCGTGCTCTTACTGTGAGAGAGGACACAAAGACACTCTTATAGGTCGCCAGGAAATTAGATGAGAATCTACAATATATGTGAAGCCCCCTTATTTCTTCGTTGCACCATGAAAGCTCTCCCCACTTCTGAACGTGTCGACCAAATCAAGGTCGGTTCTCGTCAATACTCAATCTTAGGTCAAACTTCAGCATAAAAGAGGCATATTTTCAGGGAAATTTCACTGAAATATCAGTTACATAATGTGCTCAGCTTAATTAAAGAAAGACGTAGGAGGCTTTCACCACTATGACGTCGTACTTGTATTCCTCCTTCTTTTACTTCACGCCTAATCAAATGGCTCTGATCGCTATGGGACTTAACATCTGAGGTCATCAGTCCCCTAGAACTACTGATCCTTAACTAACCTAAGGACATCACACACATACATGGCCGAGGCAGGATTCGAACCTGCGACCGTAGCAGTCGCGCGGTTCCTGACTGAAGCGTCTAGAACCGCTCGTCCACCGGGGCCGGCCACGCCTAATCATTGACTTTTCCATAATGACATGAATAGTGAGATCTGAGCATAAGGAATTTAACATTTAGTCCACGAAGCCTATTTTATTAGCTCTTTTACCAACCGTCATAAAAATGCGCTATGAAGTCCAACAGTGCTCCACGATATACCAGTTAGACGTTTCACACTAAAATTCTAGATAGCAAATCTGTTCCCACCACTCTGAAGTTTTCCGATGAAGTTCAGTTAAATAAAATAAAGGCAATTTTCACGACGGGCCGTATGGCTCACTCGGTAGGGTTGGAAAACAGTAATTGGGTAATCAATAGATTTATGGTTACAATCTTGCTATGGCATTTTTTGTTTTATTTTTTTTCTTTCAGTTCGAATACTGAATCGTTGAAACATAAAATTCATCGAACGTATGCAGATTTACATACATCAAATCATCATTTTTTTAATGAAAAATACACATCTTCTTGTTTATAACTATATACTACTTGCAGAATTCCATTTTTCATAGCAAATATTAATTCTTAGTTATCGGTATTTAATAAAAGGTGGCTGTTTGTAATACTTTTCAGTTTAAACAACCTTTATTGACAATGTTTTGTGAAATATCGATAGTTAAGAATTTATTTTTCTACTATATTCAATATGTAATTAGAAACATATAAAATGATTATCAGATACGTGTTAATTAGCAAATATTTGATGAATTTCGTATTTAAATGATGTCGGCATTCGAACTGAATGAAAAAAGTAAACTGAAGAAAGCCCCACAGTAAGATTCGAACAAAGGATCAATGGATTACGCGATTACTTTTTCGAACGCTACCGAGTGAACCACACTGGCCGTCCTGGAAAATTGCCTAAACTTCAGTCAATTGAAGCTCCTCGGAAAATTTCGAAGTCGATTTTCTCGAGAATTTGTGAGGGTTGACTCAGTCTGATTTATCTAGTTTAACTTCAGAACTTCGCGCACCACAAATATAAAGAATTAGAATAACCCGTTTGCCAGGGGGCCACCTTTTAAGTTAGGTTAAGATTGTTTTTTATTACAGCAGTCCCTCCCATCTGTATTACTGATTTGCTTTTACGAAAGACTGTTTACGCCTCACGCTTTTTTTTCCACCAAAGTTGGCAGCTCACGAATTGGCCTTGGACAGGGAAAAATCAACGCTAATGGAGCAAACTAACTGATGTACAACATTTCACCAATGTTTTGCGCCACTACACTCAAACCCATCCACTAGCTCACACAACGAATAGAGAAATCAAAAGCGATGCGGACATCGAAACGGGAGAAATCTTTGATGATAACTATCGACAGTCCAGAGCCGGAGAATGTGATGCAGTTCAAGTACTTGGGAAGCCTGTTGACAAAGGATGACTGATGCACAAATGAAAGTTGAGCAAGAATCGCCGAGGTCAACGCAGCATTCAACAAGAAGGGGACTCTGCTGACCAGCAAGCTGAAACTGGAATTAAGGAAGAAACTGCTGAAGCGCTACATCTGGAGCGTTGCACTGTAGAGAGCAGTGACGTGGACTAAGAGAAAAATTGGGAAAAAATACCTGAAAGTTTTGAAATGTGGTGCTGGAGAAGAATAGAGAAGATCCAGTGGACAGATATTACGATATGCTGAGAAGAGCAGGAGAGAAGACAACTATTCTGAATACGATCATTTACGACGTCATTGAAGGGAAGGTCAGAGGAACTATAGGACGAAGAAGAAGAAGAATCCAACATCTTGATGACATGAAAGATGGAATGAGATACAGCAGGCTGAAGGAAGAAGCTGAAGACAGGGAATTCTCCTTACAAAGGCACAGACCTGCCACTAGGCATAAGACTATATAATAATAGTAACTGCGACTTCGAAAAAGTAATCAACCTTTGCATATGACTTGGTGAGAGATGGAGTCTCTGTGCCTACATGTCTTGAATTTCGAGATTACTTCTTGTAGCAAACAGGACATACACAGTTTAAATGCAAGGCTGTGATTCGTTGGCTCCAATTTTTGGCAGCGCCGCACATTTTTGTTGGTGCACAAGGCTGGATGGACCATTGCCACGTGCCCCCTCAGGCGCTCAATGGTTTTCAGTCCTGCTGACGGAACCTGACGTTCTGCAATCCATCCGCCTTTGCACAAAGCGCTGCTATGTCTCTTCAACCCATTGTCTGGCTGCTTTCCACTCCAGCCCCCGTCCTCACCTCTATTTTTCCTAGCAACCACCGCTTCTGACACTAAACTGGCTCTTTCCGTATTTATTTCGGCGCCTCGTTACAAGACAGCTCGCAGAAAGTCTTGAGCGTACGTCTTTCAGGTGTTATGAATCGTAAGGAAACGATGTGCATGAGTAATCTTGATATTTCCAGCTTGTTTTCTACAGTCTAATTCGTGGCAGCATTATATCCTTGATGGGACTGTCGGTTTATGTAGCAATATTCATAAGGATCAGTAATAAAAAGAACAAAATAAAATGCTGTCTAATGGGTAAATAGCACAGATTACGTAAATAGCACAGATTACATTTGGCAAACTAGATAATGTTTTCAAAACCAAGTTTATGAAGTTTGTGGAGCGAAATGAGTACAGTCACTGTGCATTAACCGTATTTAATTACATCTAGAGGCGTACAGGAGCTATATTTCTGCTCCTGGTAGATTCTTAAAATACTGACTATGCAGTTACAATCTGGCTTTTACAAATCTGCTGTTCCTATAGTTGTCTTAGTCGATTACAGAATACTTAGTAACGCCATTATGGTCGCCTTGACGGTAATTTTTTGTATTTGTACAAGGCACTACCGCAATTTCTGTTTGTAGCTAAAGACCTAACACAGGGATGTGAAGACGACATACATTTACGTCATATGTTTTTTAGGTTCTGGCATGTGCTAAAGCGCGGTTATACCATTTGATAATGGCCACAAAGCTGAAACTACAGTAATGTTTTGTAGAAAAAAATAATTTTACAGTTCAATGGCGACTATCTCGTCATTTACAAAATTTTACATCAGTGTGAACCCATGATTAGAAAAATGATTAAATATTTACGGCAAATGTCTCTTTTTCTTCACATTTAAAATTACATAAACTGTGAGGTTGAAGCATGTAATATTACGTCTTCAAGCTTGACACACCTTGGACAAATTGCATTTTGAAACATGAGATTGAAAACCTTTAATAAGAAATAACTATAATGGTCCAGACATGGTTAAGTATCATTGTACCATCAATGGTCACGCTTTTCTGAAGATATCATGCCTTCTGTTTTGGCATCACGAAAATTATCTTACAAATGGCTTATTGCTGTATGATTTTTTTTAATAGTTAGCGAAACGATTTACAAATCACCAAACCCAACGAAATGTATTTTTCACTATGCTTAGTGGCAGACAGTGTAGCCTTTGGGTGATAAGGCGAACTTTCTTTAGTGAGATAATGTAATAACGTTCATAACTTCAGCCAAGGAACGTCGGTCTTCAGCTAAGCGTATTCTAAGACTTCAAGTAATGGAGTAACATCTGGGGTGAGGAGTGTTTGTACATTGAGGAGGGGGTGGAGCTTATGTGCTTGGTAGATATTACCATTTCCGTGGCCGGTGCGGACGTGCGAAGACGAAGACAGAAAAATGTCGAATGTCACTGACATCAATCAATTTTTTATTGTTATTGTGCCACTACAAGCCGGTCGCTGTGGCCGAGCGATTCTAAGCGCTTCAGTCGGGAACCGCGCTGCTGCTACAGTTGCAGGTTCGATTCCTGCCTCTGACATGGCTGTGTGTGATGCCCTTAGGTTAGTTAGGTTTAAGTAGTTCTAAGTTCTAGGGGACTTATGACCACAGCAGTTGAGTCCCATAGTGCTCAGAGCCATTTGAACCATTTGAACCTTAGGTTAGTTAGGTTTAAGTAGTACTAAGTGTAGGAGACTGATTACCTCAGATTTTAAGTCCCTTAGTGCTCAAAGCCATTTGAACCAATAAACATGCCACTGCAAGTTGTGTACTAATGTAACTGAAGTGTTAACTTGACTCAGGAAACGATTTTACTTCTATTGCTTACTGAGGTAAGTAGTCAAGTTGACTGTATTTCCTGCAAATGGATAAATTGAACTATTGTGATGTGATAAATTCTTCCATGTGAGAGGTTTATCTCCAAAAGAAAATCCATAGCCGGTAGTGGGCTTGTAAGAAACCTGCTTGATCATCAACCGCAGCTTTACTCCACGATGCCGATAAATATCTTGTAGGTGGTTCACGGGAAGGACGTCTTACACCGGTGATAACACTCGTAAACATCGATTTAGCACAGAGTGTGACATTGGACTATTACCGATTGCAGGTGTTTGAAGTAGCTGATGCCATAGGTATATCAACGGAAAAGGGACTGTACGCACTATGCAAAGGATTACTCGCAGCCATGAGAAAACTCTCTGGAGCTGTGCGCTGCATTTTGAATGATGATCAAAAACTATTGTGAAAACAACCTTCCTTCATTGAGTTACGGGTTGCATGAATGTTATCGTTACGTTTTGGACTTCTTATAAAATAATGAGAACAGAATATTAATTTAGATCAACCCAAAGGAAGTCGTGGGTAGTAAAGAATACCATAAATGAGATTAACCATTAACTTAACCTCAGAAATGGGCACATGCAGCACACGAAACGAAGGAATTCTGCTACATGGAAGCCTTATAACGTTCAATGGTGCAAGGTAGCTTGTTTTCAAATTGAAATGTAAGCCTAGCGTATGTAGCAAAAATATTAGTGCGCTCTGCTAAATAATGACTGGGGAATTTATAACTACTAAATGAAACATTAATCACAATTAATTTAATTTATCCCGGTAAAATCATTGATAAAACAAATGAAAAAACAATGTCAACATTAACATAACAAAGCCTTGGCGTATCTGACATAGGGGCCAGGGAGGAAGTTGCTAATAATCACGTATTTGAATTAATTATAATCGCGAACATGTTGAAGTTGAAAGCAGAATTTTCAGTGGCGTTAAGAAAAAGGTGCCAGAGTGAATCTTGAAGCAACTGAATTACTATAAAATGATTTTAATGCCCCTACACACTGTCTTGGGGTTGTGACTGGATCTCAATGTAGCATTTGCAAGTGGAGGCTGATGTGGCTGCAGAATCCATCTTCGGCAGAACCAACGACCCTCGCCAGCGGCTAAGTGCGTATCAGCTCGAAATTTTTCAGGGCCCCCAATACATACAGGCTCAGGCGGCGAGGCAGGCCTGAGGAGACGACATCGGCATGGCAGTGGAGGCTCCCGAAGATCGAGTTGAGTTAGAGGTGTAGTTATCTCTGATAGAATGTTTACTACAAAGAAACCTCGCATTGCTGCGTTTTTCGTCTATTACCAAATTCAGATAGACTGGCCTCTGGATCTTCCGAGTGCCGATCGACAAAAATATTCCTTAGGAAACAGTAAAGCCCTTCCTCTAGCTGGTTAATCAACAACGTTCGTTGTACCATCTTCAATACAAAAAAGTTGCTTCACTGTCTCTCTATCTCTCTCTCTGTGACGAGTGAGGCGGTTGCTCGTCATCACTATCCCATTTCTTCTCTACCGTGTAGTTTATTTACGTTAGCCAAAGCTGGTGTTCCTGACAGTACATAAACAATTGTTTCTTCCAGAGTCAATACATTCAGCAGTGCCTCACCTTTTCAAAGGCCCTTACCTGCGAGACACCAACGCATGTTTGACTTTTTATCTCTGCATCTGGTGCTTTCTGGAGAAACAGTCAACTTTCTACATTTGTGCTCAATAGTACCTTCTGATAAAAAGTGATTCTTCTCACTCCATTTCCAAGTTGTAAAATGTTTTCGCCAGAAGTTTGCCTCAAAGAAGATCCTATCAGCGTTTTTTCAGAACAAATCTGGACGTCCCAGCTTGTCACTGCAAAAGCATGCCCAATGGCCAGTGGGCTGTTGACTCTCGCCTCGCTCTCGGCAGGTCTTCTGCGAACTGGCACCAGTGTGACGGCTGACTCTACTGTCCCTGGCGTTTCACATGTTTTCCATTGCTCAGATTGCTTTCAACATTCTCTCACTTCTGCAAGGCACGCAAAACCCGAATCAAAAGTAAAAGGAGAGAGTAAGGTTGAATTAGTCAGTTACTGACCACCACTAGTACTGCTGTTTATCACATTTCTTGACACAAATGTCATATCATGATCAAACGGGTCTTTCAATAAGAATTTGCATTCGTTACGTGACTACTTTCAGAAAGACGATTGTGTAACAAATAACAAAATAAGGAGGATCTGAGAAGCAGACGAGCATAAATGTCCCCACTAAAATAAGTCTACCAGAATCAAACTTACACTTTAACTTGAGGAAGAACTTCCTGAGAATGTTCCTTTCGAACATAACATTGTATGGTAGTCTTTAACGGGATAAATATATTACGAATCTGTACCTAGCGCTAAGTCCCAAGTGATTGGAAAAAAGCGCAGGTGACTCCTGTGTATAAGATGGCTAAAACAATGGACCCGCAAAATTACAGACCAATATCCCTGACATCGGTTTGCTGCAGAATTCTTTAACCAATTCTCTGTTCGAATATAATGAATTTCCCTGAGGCAGAAAACTTTCTGTCTACAAATCAGAAAGCATCACTAGTGCGAAATTCAGCTTGCCCGTTCCTCGCCCAGTATCCTGTGAGCCATGGATGAAGAGCAACAGGCAGAGCCCATATTCCTAGATTTCCGAAGAGGGTCTGACACGGTTCTCTATTGCAGGCTGTTAATAAAGGGCACACGGAATAGGTTCCAAGATACGTGAGTGGTTCGAACACTTCTTAAGTAATGGAATCCAGTATGCTGTCCTCGACGGCGAGTGTTCATCAGAGACAAGGGTATCGCCAAGAGGGGCCCAGGCAACTGTGATATGACAGCTCCTATCCTCTTGGTACATCAGTGATCTGTCGGACAGCGAGAGTAGCAATCTGATGTTGTTTGCTGATGACAGCGGTGCACAGAAAGATGTTGTCGTTGAGTGACTGCTTGACACAGTCACGTCGATCAGATATATAGACGTAACATTGCAAAGCGATATAAAATGGAACGAACATGTAAGGAAGGTAGTTTGGAAGACGAATGGTCGACTTCGGTTAATTGGGAGAACTTTAGGAAAATGTGGTTCATCTGTAAAGGAGAGCACGTATAGAATACTAGAGCGATCCATTCTTGAGTACTGCTCGAGTGTTTGGGATCCACACCAGTCCGATTGAAAGAACACATCGAAGCAATTCAGAGGTGCACTGTTAGATTTGTTACCGGTAAATTCAATCAACACACGATTAATACGGAAATACTTCATGAACTAAAATGGGAATCTCTGGATGACGTTCTTTTCGCGAAAAAGTATTGAGAAAATTGAGAGAACCAGTATTTGAATTTACCTGTGCAACTGTTCTGTTGTTACCAACGTACACTCCGCGTAAGACCACGAAGATGAGAGAAAAGAAATTAGGACTCATACGGAAGCACATAGATGATAATTTCCCCTTCGCTCTATTTGCGAGTGGAACAGGAAATAAGATGAGTAACAGTGATACAAGATACCCTCCGCCATGTATCATATGGTGCCTGCGGAGTCTGTATGTCGGTGTAGACGTAGAACAGGAAACTATAGTAACAGATGAGTTTCAAATAAGGTGTTGAAGAAAGACGCAGAAACTGAAGATAAGAAATAGGTCCTAAGAAGATTTACCGGATGGAAAGAATGAGAAATAAACACTGACTAGAAAATCGGATAGGGCGATGGGATATGTTGTATAATATCCGGAAATAACTTTCATAATACTTTAGGAGACTCAAAAGGACGAAAATGTGTGGTGTGGAGGACAGAGATAGGAATATATTCATCCAATAATCGTGAACGTTGGTTGTAAGTGCACCTCTGAGAACAGCTTGGCACGGAAGAGGAAGCCGACTCCCAAAAGAAGCCTTCAGATTGTCTGTTTAAGATTAAAAGAAAAAGAAGGATGGTAAAATTTTAGGAATTTTTGTTTATAAGACAGTCGCTGCACCTCTCTTTGGATGTATGCCTACTCTCATGAAAATGAACTTACCTGTGTTCCACTTACCTTCGCCAGAAATGAAGCGGTAATCATATCAGTGGATTGGAACTGGTGGCCCTGAACCAAAAAAGGCGAAGTCAATTTTATCTGCCACGAAAGCTGTAGAAAGTACTACCTGAGTTTCTTATAGGTGATAAAACAACAGTTGGAAAGAAGTACGACTGTACTTATTTCCAGTTGTGCGTGGAAAAACACGAGAGCTATTTTGTTTTCGAGGTCCGTTCGACGACGAAACGGAAACGACAGTCTTATATGAAACATTTAGCTACACATTCCAGCTGCTTCTCTACATAGTCGTCGCTCCGACGTAGACATTTGTCGTAGAGTAGTACCAAATGTAGAGTACCCTCGTCACAGAATGCAACCAGCCGTCTCTGCTTTCCGCTAATTCTCTAGGATGGTTTGCAGTTCGTTGTTTGTGCCACAATGTTGTCCTCATAGCCAGCGGTTCACGTGAGCAAAGAGATGATAACCAGAGGGATCCCAGTCTGGGCTGAACGGTGGGTGACCAAACACTTCCCATAGAAAACGCTGCAAGAGCGTCTTTCTTGCAGCCGCAGTGTGTGGCCTAGTATTGTCACAAGGATAGTGTTCTATAGCAACATTCTTCTTGCGCTTGTTCTCAGTTGATCTTTGAAGACGATTTTTTCGAATCGTGTCATCTACTCGGTGAAAAGATCATCGGTTCACACTCACTTCCTTCCTGACCGCCTTCATTACGAACGTCTGTACCTGCTGCATGACGAACCTCTGCATCTGCTGTGTCCTAGTTCCTGCGCCATTGCCGCACTTGGCTGTCACGTATGACACTAATGTTATGTGGGCTACATGAACTCAGGCGGAACCCCTCTGCATCCTCTGCATGAAGAAGTCGAATGACTGCACACATTTCACATTTAGCTTAAGGCTCTGTTGTTCTATGTATCTTTACGTACTCACTGTGCACTCGGAACTGTAAAGTGCGACGTGACGTGATAGACAGGCGTACTAGAAACACTACCCAACACATTTGTGCAAAGCTTCATTGAATTTTCACTGTGTTTTAATTTCGGAACCGATAGGACATCTTTCTTTTTTTAAAAAAAGAACTGCATTTTTGATATGAACTTTAGAAAAGAAAAAAAACGCTTTCCAAGTGAGATGAAGAAAGTTTGATGTTGCTCTCTTTTCATAGTGTGCAGAATATCAGTTTTGGTGAGAGTTCCGGAACATTTGTGCACTCACCCTCTTGCAGAGCTACCTGAACGAGAAGTAGCGGCTCCAGATTGGAAAAGCAGGCATTAATGGTCGGAGAGTGGTATGCTAGCCGCATGTCCCGTATGTACTGTCTGACAAGTATCCCATGTACTCCATGAGAGTTCGTAGAACAAAAATGCAGGAATTCTAAAACAAGAGACTCAGAACATCCCAGAGCTCTAAAAAGTAGCATTTTCTGACCACCTAATAGGCCACAGCCAAAATCCAACTAAATGATGAACAGCTTTAAAAATACTAAAATGCAATCACATCATAAACTAACAATTTAAGAAAACTTCCACACTCGTACAGTAGGCATTAGCAGAAGGAAAACAGATTATACATGAATACATCATGCTACGCTAAGGTACAATATTTAGCACATTAAAGTAACTTACAGAAAAGATGACAGCTAAAAACCCGCTTACACGCACACACACACACACACACACACACACACACACACAGACACACACACACACACACACACACACACACACACACCTACACACACACGGAAAGAAAGGGAGAGAGCGAGGGAGGAAGAGAGAGAAAGACAGAGAGAGAGAGAGAGAGAGAGAGAGAGAGAGAGAGAGTAACAAAATTCAAGCTTGGCGCCAAACTCATTTCAGAACAAGCGGACAACAATTAGGACCGGACACACAATAGCAAGATTTACAGCTCGTTTTGGCAAAGTGAAAAATGTTATTTACAAGCGAAATTGTCCAAAATACATGTAACATTTGTGTCTTTTTCCCACCGGCTGCGGTGGAAGAGCGGTTCTAGGCGCTTCAGTCCGGAACTGCACGACTGCTACGGTCGCAGGTTCGAATCCTGCCTCGGGCAGGGATGTGTGTGATGTCCTTAGGTTTGTTAGGTTTAAGTAGTTCTAAGGTCTAGGGGACTGATGACCTCAGATGTTAAGTCCCAAAGTGTTCAGAGCCATTTGAACCATTTTGTCTTTTTCCCAGCGAATCATGAGAACGCAAATAAAGAAGAAGTTACCAAAGCAAAATATCTCGACACGATGAAATTACGTTTAGATACAAAGTGTGGTATTAATTCGCCAACCAAATACATATTGACATCATTTAGTTGCAGATGACAAGCTACCGGTACACGAGAATGTGCAGATGGTCCTGCCTAACCTTATAATGTAAAATTAAGGTAATGACAAAAACAAACAAAAACTGTCTTTAGGTTACAATATGTTCACATTTCACACATTTGTAAAAAGAAAAACCACTGACGATGGCAGTAAAATGCTGAAACATGTTTGGGTCGTATTTTTCATGTGACTCAAACATGTTTCAGTAGATTTGGCGCCAAAGTAATTATATCGAGTAATTTTATCTGGAATCAGGGCAAACGCAAGAGATGCTAGAGCAGCAAATCCAAATGATGTGTAAGAGCTATTCTCCCTCAAAGCTAGATTTGGAAAGAAACTGAAATTATTCAGGAAAGAGGGGGCTCTCATTTTATCCTTCTGTCACATTCCTTGACCCCTGGAATTCTAAACGATGTGTAAAAATATTGCTGCTAGTACTGGTCTACTTATGTAACGCTATATTTCAGTACGTTCTGTCTTCAAACATATTTCTATTAACGCAAAAACTTTTTTTTCCACTTCAAGTGTCCTATGTTAATATATATGTTATCAGCTAAGGTAATATGTAAAACAATTTTCTTTAATAAAACAACTTTTCAGAATGGTGGTATGTTGTTTGTGCTGCATTGACTACTACCAAGACGCACACTACACTACACTTTGACTATATAAACGATACGTAATTATGAACCAAATAAACCTGTGTGCTGCTCTGGCATATATCCAGTTACGTTGATTTTAAATAAAGGAAAAAAGTGGTAACTGAGGTAGCATCTTGACTGAACAGACATAGTTTAACAAGAGGGCCTGATCGTGAGCGAACCTGCACCCAATTCCTTTCATTGCTGTGTCTACAGTCAAAAACTAATATTTGGCGTCGTTATACAGTTTCAGTTATTGATTGTTTGTGATTTCTGTTACGTTTGTGCTATACACTGCCGCATCTATGGATTCCAATAATGTCGTCGTCAATGTACCGCACATACAGCATAGGCAGATACGGATGTGGCAGTTCAAATATGTGTTGAATAAAACTCAGGTATGTCTCGACAAGCACTGACAAATATCACCATCATTTCGAAACTCAATTTAGACATCACAGCTTAACGCGACGTTGCTTTGTACATCACTATTTCCAAGTCGTGGATGACACAACACACAAACAGAAATAAACAGAATACATTTTAAAATGAACAAAAATTAAAGCACTTATAATTAGAGAATTGTGATAAGTGCTCTGTCTCCCTGCGGACTCGTACTTTTGCAAAAGTTGTCTGTACCCATCATGGAATTCCGAGATTCAGAAATAATCTGTCAACACTAGCGACTTGCCTTAGATAGTTTGTACTGCTCTCGCTACACCGATTCTTTTACACAACATATACATATAGATTCTCCCTCGGCTACTGAAAGAGTTCTGTAACGTTTCATTTTTAGTCACGGAAAGTTGTAGTTAAATTTAACCAAGGGATTTCAACGGCAATGATACTTTCCATATTTCGCTAACAAGGGGTGTCTTTGACGTGCAGATTCGCGCAATTAAGTGTTCAAATTCCACAAACCGTAATATACTGTTGCTGGGTAAAGTTGACGGACGACAAATGGACCATATCTGATTTCCCGCATGTTACTGAAATGCATGCCATTACTTCAGTTTCGATATGGAAGCTATAATTTACATAAAGCTACTAATAAATATGGTTGAATTATTTATGGGTCCAAAACACTCATAAAAGGCTCTGAAGTTTTGAAATTTGCACAGCAGTGCGTATGTGGCGCCAAGGGATTGTGGCTTAAAGTAACACACAGAATGAGCCTTGTTCTCGACCAGTCTTCAACTACCAGCTCGATACTGCTAATTTATTACACAAAACAGAAGTTAAATTTCCAAATGAAAATTTAACACCGTCTAACGGAAGTTCTCACCGATTTATTTCGTTGCTTATTCATTTACATATTGTTGATATCAGGTCTCGGACAAGCTCAGGCATTCAGTTTTGCAAAATATTCCTTCTACCCCCCCCCCCCCCCCCCCCCCACCCTCCTTTGCTTCAGTCCACCGTCCTTTTTACGAATAACTATCGTTAATATACTTATATTTACTTTCCATGTCCTTTATATTAAGAGACGTATTTTCGATTTCACTTCGTTGGTGGTGGTCCGTAGCTGTTTGTCTGCTATATTCTGCTGTTTTGTTTCCATTACCGATCCTGTAACTAATACCACATTCTAATATACACATCACAGCACTCATGTTAATTGTTGTTATACGATGCAACAGCTAGCAGCGTTCCTAGCTGTCAGCAAGCTACAGTTACGGGTTATATATCGGATAAGTGAGAATATTTTCGTCTGTATCGATTTGTAACATAGTATTTGCATACGTAAAAACCGACAATAAATAATAAATGATACCACATTTGATTTTCTTTATTGGTCTAAGGACCCTGGGAGGAATAGAAAGGTACATAACAGGACAGATTATTTACGATTCTCTTTTAACCTACGGATATTTATTGAAGAATGTCGTCTTCTTAGAACAACAAGAAACGGATAGTAAACAGAGGAAGGCCTAACCTTTTGCTGTAAGACCTCGTATACCTACTCAACAGTATGAAGTTTTGTTCACTGGCTGATAGGGGGGCGAGAGGTTCTAGGCGGTTCAGTCCCGAACCGCGTGACTGCTACCGTCGCAGGTTCGAATCCTGACTCGGGCATGGATGTGTGTGATGTCCTTAGGTTAGTTAGGTTTAAGTAGTTCTAAGTTCTATGGGACTGATGACCTCAGATGTTAAGTCCCATAGTGCTCAGAGCCATTTTTTTTCTTCACTGCACTCCCAATCAAATCAGTGAATATGCAACGTAGGAAACGTTAATGGAATGCAGTACCCACATTACTTAACGTACCGAATAAGCCACCGCAACTGTAGCTGAAAGGCAAACCACATACACGTGATAATAAATCGTAAAAGCAAGAAAAGTCTTTCCCAGCACACAGGAAACCTATTCCACTTTTCTTGTTACATCTAAGCAACAAACGGCAACAATCTTCAACATATTCGCTTTCGAAGCAAAAGTAGTTACATTCACAAAAAACATTCGTGTATTGGAAAGTCGAAAAACATGTAATAATGTTCGAATCATTATTAGATTCCGTACAAAAATAGTTACCTGTCGAGGGAAGTACCTGTCATAATAAGAGCAGACAACAATAGAACAATAACTATACGTGTTTCTCATGCATGGAATATTTTTTATATTCTCTTGATTTCAGTGGTGTAAGCTGCAGTTACACCCATATTCTAATGCATTTCTTCGTGAATAAGTTGTAGCTTATGGCACTGAATCAATGAAATTCAGCTGTTTTCACATTTATTTCAAGATCATTCATGTCTCTATCGATAATTCGCTAATGCTTGGAACTCAATAAAAGAATGACTTTTTGTTAATGAAACCAAAAAATAATTAAAAACGAAAGTTAATCTTACGGCTACTTTCTCGGCGCTTTTGGCGCTAGTGTTGTTTCAACTTTCAGACGGTAAAGATTTTCACAGCCGTGAGCGTTGCGACTGTACATGTTGTATATATTTATTCCGTAGGTTTCAGTTATTCTTTCTTTTGCATTGATATTACAGTTACAGTAACGTAATGTACATATGTCTGATTTAATTCAAATATTGAGCGACAAGGTTGAGCCATTCAGTAACCAACCTTTCGGGGCCACAGATACCTCACATCAGACATCTCAGAACCTATCCCAGAATAGCCTCTAAACGTTTGCTCGTTCATTTCATCCTCACCAGCACTGTGTAGGTATGTTGCTGCTTTCAGGAAGAATGTAGAACCTATGGTTCATATTCACAAAAGTAAATGACAATTGGGGGTTACGCATCTGTTGGAGTACGACATCCTGGTAACTGATAACATTATAGTTCTTAAAATGAAAGGTGTTTACACAGTGGAGCTGTTAATTAACGCTTTGTGAACTAAGACTGCATCTGCGACTATAAAGAGAAATCGTTTAAATAAACATGCGCCCATCCTCTCTCGAAAACTGACAGCAGCATTGTGACAATCTGGAAGCGTAACAATGCATTAAGGTGTGGTATAGAACGTACAATGCAGAAACTTATAATAATGCTAGAGCAGTGATTGATCTGACAGCTCTTGGCAGAATCAAAGTTAATGAAGCTTCCGTAGATGCAGGAAAACTCTTCCAGTCTGTTAAAAATCGGAAAGTCGCTGCATATGGTGGTTCTGTTTGTAAACCAATTTAATATTGGAAAAATAATGCAGAAACCTCCACTGACTCTCAGCGTCATATCATTCTACCCCTTGACGAATTAACACAGAATAAGTGTCCTGGTTTGCTTTGCATCGTAAAATATTCATTAAATATGATACGCTAACGTCCTTTTGTCTGTCACGTAGAGAGGACAAATTCTACCTGTCTGCCGGCCGCGGCGGTCTCGCGGTTCTAGGCGCGCAGTCCGGAACCGCGTGACTGCTACGGTCGCAGATTCGAATCCTGCCTCGGGCATGGATGTGTGTGATGTCCTTAGGTTAGTTAGGTTTAAGTAGTTCTAAGTTCTAGGGGACTGATGACCACAGCTGTTAAGTCCCATAGTGCTCAGAGCCATTTGAACTACCTGTCTTTTGCACTTGAACGTTAATTTTGTTTTTAACCAAACATGTTTCATCTGCTGAACCAGAAATTTTTTACCTACTCACATTAGGCATCACTACTGACTTTTATGTTTCATATTCTTTTCGTGTGTGCATTGGTTGCTGTTTAGGCGCTAGATGAACGAACACAGGAAAAGGTCAGGAGACATAGAAAACAACTGATGGTGACCAATATGCGTATCTGAAACATATCTCCTTAAAAACAAACATTCAGCTGCAGAAAACGATTAATATTTGTTCCTTTCTACATAACAAATATTATTGAAGTAGTAACTAATGAAGAACGACTGCGACTGTTAAGAACACTGACGCATATAGCGAAACAACCATATCGTTCCACGCGCAATAATATATCGACGCTCGTGGCTTACTTAATGATTGTCCATTACAGATTTGGGAAACAAGCTTGCTGACACGTCATTTATGCTGTCTAGTGACTCAGTGTTGTGAAAGAGATAGCATACATTACTGTGGCTGCTATCCCACCAAGGTAACAGTAAATCGTTCGCAGCTACTTCGCAAACTATCCAATTGCAAAGCTATAAGGAATAACATACTGCAACAGATGTAAGTTCAACATTCAAATTCAGGTCGTAACCGTATGCAAACTAATGATAACAATTTTATTAACGTAGGTGCAAGTCGTGGTTCTACTGCAGAGGAGTAGCCAGTGTCTGTCATCGAGGTTGACCCTCTTCCTCTACTGTGTTACATACCTCGATGTCGTTTCTTAAACAACTCCTGTCTGTCATCGTCATCAACAAACGAAATTCGATGATCAACAACACGCTCACCTATCAGTCACTTACGCTAAACACTTGACACACAACACTCAAATTTGGCGAAAGAAAGGTGACAATGTATAAGAGGAAAGAGAATATTTTCAATTATGCGGCTCAGCTAGACTCTCATATACGCGCTCTCTCTCTCTCTCGCAGCGAAAAATAATTCATGACTTTGTTTTTACTGTGCAGTGCTGGCTACTTTACTGTGAAGCAATGCGCAGTTTTATTGCACTTGTGAACAACTGAACTAGATATACCAGCTGTCTTGGCACCTTATCGCCACTGTGAAAGGAGTAATTTGGGGCGTCACGTCGGTGAGATGCTGGCCTGATAGGCGTGCGCAGGACGGGTAGAAGCCGCTTTATCATCAGATTTGGTCTCGGACGGATAGTGAGTGATCGTCACATGGGGCGCTCCATCTCCGTAGTCGTGCCAGCGAGTCAGGCTCGTAGCGTCGGCTTCTCGTCTGGGTAGTAGTCGTCACTGCCGGAGCCAACTGCCATGGGGAACAACATATTGAAACTGATGTCGCCGTTTACTGTCATTTACGAGTGTCACTTTTTAAGTTTTTAGGAAAAGCATGACACAAAAAAAAAAACTGTGGTACTAATCGTTTCTCAAAATATTTATCTTTAAAATAAATATACTTTTAAACAAGTGGTTCTGGAAATAGATGTGATCCACATCCGCAATTCTGTCCTTCATTAAATGTTCAAGGAATCGTTTTAAGGAAAGCCAGTTTCTGTCGTGTCTCAGTGTTTATAACGTTATATCCCCTGAAGCATGTGTCATAAAATGATATAGCTTTCTAATTCTGCTGATAGATCGAGTGATATGTGAGAAAACTGTCAGATTTTTATTTTTTAATTTTTTTTTTCGGAGGCCTATACCAGCGCCAAAAAGTTTCAAAAAGGTTTGAAAGTGTGTGTAAAGTTTGTTGGATGTCACAAAATGCTTTCAGTCTCAAATACTGGGTGCATATGATCTGCGTCAATTGTGCGCCTTGAATCATGCTGCCACAAGACATAAACAGTTTGTATCTTTAATACCTGAATTATTGTGTCAAACCTCCAGCATTAGATTAGACCTCTTAGTGAGTAATTTTGACAGGAATTTAAATTTTTTAATTCGGCCAACAATTACTTGAAGCACTGAAAATTAGGTTTTTGTTGCCCCTGGAGACCTTAGATTGGCAACCTGCAATCGGTTGACATGATTTAGCCGTTTAGTAATGCAGATTTTTGCATTTCTAATGTTGGTACCTGAGAACATGATTTCAGAAGAATTTATCAGCTTCTGGAGGTGATGAAAATGGCTCTTAGCTCATTTTTTATTCGACACAACGGAACAAAAAGGCTGTAAATCAGATGATTACGAGCACTGAGACATTACCAGAACAGAATAATATGTGACCCTCGAAGCTCTAACATTTGCCGAAAACCGCGTTTCGATGTGTATAACCATTCACGAAAGAAAAAGGGTGTTATGTCTTACATGACTCACGCTATATATATGTACTGACGTGAAAAAACACGCAACACCAAAAATTAATCAGTGTAGAGTAATGAAATTTCTGGAATACATTTGTCTAGGTAACATATTTAAGTGTTTAGCATAGCAAGATCACAGATTAATGTAAGCCCGAGATAGGCCATTGCATGTGTGACATGCCCTATATTAGTAACCGGTGTAACCGCCGGAATGTTGAATGCAAGCGTGCAAACGTGCATTTATTGTGTTGTACAGGTGCCGGGTGTCAGTTTGTGGGATGGAGTTCCGTGCCTCTTGCACTTGGTCGGCCAATACAGGGACGGTTAATGCTATTCGTGGATGACCCTGGAGTTGTCGTCCGACGATGTTCCATATGTTCTCGATTCGAGACAGATCTGGTGATCGAGCAGGCCAAGGCAACATTTCGACATTCTGCAGAGCATGTTGCGATACAACAGCGGCAAGTGGGCGAGTGTTATCCTGTCGGAAAACACTCCCCGGAATTCTGTTCATGAATGGCAGCACGACCGGTCGAATCACCAGAGTGACTTACAGTTTTGTTGTCAGGTTGTGAGAGGTAACCACAAGAGTGCTCCTGCTGTCATACGAAACCGCACCCCAGACCATAACTCCAGATGTAGGTCCAGTGTGTCCAGCATGCAGACAGGCTGGTAGCAGGTCTTCAACTGGCTTGTTTGTAACCAACCCACGGCCATCACTAACAACGAGGCATAACCAGCTCTCATCAGAAAACACAGCAGACTTCCACCCATCTCTCCAATGAACTCTCGCCTGATACCATTGAAGTAATAAATGGCAGTGGTTTGGTGTCCTTGGAATGCACGCTGCAGTTCGTCCGCCTCGGAGCTGTCCTTGAAGTAACCAGTTTGTCTCAGTTCGTTGTGTCACTGTGGTGCCAACTGGTACTCATATTGCTGCTGCAGACGCAGTGCGATGCGCTTGAATCATACGCCAAACACTTTAGTCTTCCTTGTCGGTAGCGCCACGTGACTATTCCCACCCCGGTCTTCTTGCGACTGTACAATCTCGTGACCGCTGCTGCCACCAATCTAGTACAGTGTCTACATTCCTGTCAGGTCTTTCTGCACTGTCATAGAAAGAACTTACAGATTCTCGTAGGCCTGTTACACGACCTCTTTCAAATTCAGTGACGTGTTGATAATGGCATCTTTGTCGCCTTAAAGGCATTATTGACTAACATGAACTCACCACAACCAGTGTATTCGAAGCTAACCTGACTTGAGCCACTCTTCCGCGACTGGCGAAAAATCTGAATAGATATCATCTGTCAGATGTAGAAACACGCCCCCATTTCTATGCACAACTCATTCTTTCCGTCAGTGTGTATGTATAAGAGCTCGACGGTCCTTGTCCTTGAGTACATGGCGTCAGCCTGGTCTTTGTGTAGCTGTGTTTGTTCCTTCGTGTTTCCACTTCATTGTCACATCACCAACAATCAACCTGGGGAGCTTTAGAACGGTATGGCGGTACAAAGGAAGAAAGGCAGACATGGTGAGAATAAAGGAATGTTCATCAAGATTAGAGTGGTGTGAGGGGTTTGGAATGGACATCTGCGGTGTAAGTAGGCTGTTTATGTGTTTTTATGTTGGCAGCACTATGTAGCGCTTTGCATTAATAAATCTGACAGTGCTGTGGGCACTCTGTAAGAGACTCTGTGGCTGGTCGGACTCACAGTTGGAACTTAACAGTCAGCGGTGATGGAACTTGGAGGTGAACAGCCAGCAGTGATGGAAGCTGGGAGTGAGTGGTCAGCAGCGATGGAGGTTAGAGGTTTATAATTAGCAGTGTTGGAGGTTTGCAGTATTAGCACGAGCGGACGGTCTGAATGTGTATCCGTCACGGAGATTTATTACTGCTGATTATATAATTTTTTTGAACTGATTGTCACTTAATGAAGGTAAAATTACGTAAATACATTGTTTGCTCTGCAACAAAATCTTTCCTTTGTTAACCACATGCCTATTAGTAGTTAGAGCCTTCAGTAGTTAGAATCTTTTATTTAGCTGGATGTGTTGGCCCTTGCTGTATTGCAGTAGTTCGTGTAATGAGGATTTTTGTGAGGTAAGTGACATGAAATGTAGGATTTCTTATAGTTCAGGGCCATTCTTTTGTATTAATAATTTGAAGTCAGGTTATCAATTTTAAAGCAGTCATATCGCGTTATCCTTGAATATTGTGGGTAATAAATAAATAGGAGTTTGAGTTGTGTTTGTTAGGGCAAATTCTGTAGGTTAGTGTTGAAATGATAAAATAGTAAAGAGTCAGTAGGTTCAGTATAGTCAATTTCACTCAGCAATATAAGCAGAAGTTTTAAATAAAGAAGTTTCACCTCTGCCAGCTATGCAGATGAAGTAAAAACAATTTTAATAATTAAGTTTCAGCAGTACCTGTGCGATCAAACTGCTTGGGTCATCGGTCCCTAGGCTTACACACTACTTAATCTAACTTACACTAACTTACGCTAAGGGCAACACACACACCCATGCCCAAGGGAGGACTCGAACCTCCGGCGGGGGGAGCCGCGTGAACCGTGGTAAGGCGCCCTAGACCACGCGGCTACTCCGCGCAGCTAATGTGAGAAATAGTGTGGTTAGATGTGAATTGAACTGAATCGAATGTGACAGTGTTAGCCTGTTTCCAAATCAAAACTCATTCTCCGCATTAATTTCTCTTCTGCTTTTCCTCCTCCGTGTTACAACGAATGATATGTGGGAAATGCATGACATGCGAGAGATGTTGTTGGGTTCTGCTGCTTGAACGTAGATGGTTCAAATGGCTCTGAGCACTATGGGACTTAATATCTGTGGTCATCAGTCCCCTAGAACTTAGAACTACTTAAACCTAACTAACCTAAGGACATCACACACATCCATGCCCGAGGCAGGAGTCGAACCTGTGACCGTAGCGGTCACGCGGTTCCAGACTGAAGCGCCTAGAACCGCACGGCCACACCGGCCGGCTTGAAGGTACAACACTGAAATTCTGTAATACTCGACGAACGTGAAAGCTGCTATAGATGTAACTGTCCGAGAGCAGATGTAGTGTTCAGGTCGCCACTTAGCTTTTCTTGAAGTGACGCTGTAAAATAACTGGCGAGATTGCTAAGGCTCTCGATTCTACTAACTCTGATAAGTTCCAAGTTTGGGATACCAACAGCTTTTTTTATTCACAACGTACGAAGCAGATAAAATTAAAAGCTGCAAATAAGGTATTATGCATGTATGTACCCACAAAATCACATGTTTCATGGTTCATATTACAATTCGTTACAATGCTATTACGAGCACATTAAACCTTGTAGGAAATATCTTCACAAAATGGTACACGCTGTTACTCTTTTAATTCTCTGCTTTGCACGCCGAGTCGCGATATTTGAATACAATGTTACACAGCCCACATCTGAAATCTCAGTTGTGCGGCTTGTAACGTGAACCACACCGTTGATCCCCTCTCTCCAGACGCACTAGACAATCCGAATCACTTCGCTTCGTAGCGCAATTTTGGCGGGAGACGAATATACATGAAGCGCTTCGTCTGAATATCGTTATTCTGATATTTAAAAAAATTGTTTTAAAAATAAGTAACCGAGCGAGGTGGCGCAGTGGTTAGCACACTGGACTCGTATTCGGGAGGACGACGGTTCACACCGAGGTCCGGTCGCCCAGGTGTAGGTTTTCAGTGATTTCCCTAAATAGCTTCAAATTCCGGGATGGTTCCTTTGAAAGGGCACTGCCAATTTCCTTACCCATCCTTTCCTAATCCGATGGGATCGATGACCTCGCTGTTTGGTCCCCTCCCCCAGATTAGCCAACCAATCATTTCACTCCAAAGATCATATCTTTACCCATACATACAGACTTCACACTAAAAATAAGATCTGAAATACGTAGACGCAGTATCGCGATGCCTATGTTGTTAAGACGACCGATGCAATGTCCCTTCGGACATCGTCCTTCTTAACAACACAGGCACTGCAACATGGTATTTATCCGCCGACACCAGACAGCGAGTTTCAATTAAAATGTCCTCCCCTGTACAGAGATTACATAATGTGTTTACGGCTATAGGTCGTGTCGCAGGAACGAAGACAAGTGGAAAATTGGGTCTGACCGTGAGTTATGCACGGACAGGCATGGCGGGCGAGTAAGGCGACCGCTCGCGTAAAGTGGAAAATCCGGGCTCGAGTCCCGGTCGGGCACAAATTTTCACTGTCATCACCCCCTTACACAGCTGATGGTTGTTCGTATTCGCAATACAATTCATGAAATTAGTAGATTAAAACTTGCTACTGAGAGTGTATTCAGCATGATAGGAAATTAAATCTGAATCAGAGTTTATAAAATATTAATAAATGTGTATTATAAATATGGCGTGCTGGATCCTGTTGTGGCAACCAACCAGATTATTCGCCGATTAAACTGGTGCAATTTGTTACTACATTGTTAGTCATTGTACCATATGTTGACTGTCTCTCACACCATTCCTTAGGCCATGGGAGTACGACGGTTCAATCCCGCGTCCGGCCATCCTCATTTAGGTTTTCCATGATTTCCCAAAATCGCTCCAGGCAAATGCCGGGATGGTTCCTTTGAAAGGGCACGGCCGACTTCCTTCCCCGTCCTTCCCTAATCCGATGAGGCCGATGACCTCGCTGTTTGGTCTCTTCCCTCAAACAACCCAACAATTAGCTCATGCCTCATCTACTGCAATCTCAGCAACAATGCAGCGTGAATCTTAGAATGGAAACTTATGTCTCCAAAGCCAGGAACTGCACAATAGTTGCCGGCCGCGGTGGCCGAGCGGTTCTAGCCGCTTCAGTCCGGAACCGCGCAACTGCTACGGTCGCAGGTTCGAATCCTGCCTCGGGCATGGATGTGTGTCATGTCCTTAGGTTAGTTAGGTTTAACTAGTTCTAAGTTCAAGGGGACTGATGAACTCAGATGTTAAGTCCCATAGTGCTCAGAGCTATTTTTGCACAATAGTTGAAATATCCCTGAGCTCTCGTGACCAACCCACTCTGTTGTTGCTGCTTCTATAATGATAATTCTGCGCCAATTTTTCTACGTGCCTGTCCGCCTATCGTGAAATCTAGCGGTCAATTTGACATTTCATAGGGGTGTCCGGCTACTTCTGATGAGATGGTGTATGCATGCCTTGGAACTACGTAGACCAATCTCAGTGAGTTGTGAAAAACTTAGGCTCTCTGACGCTCCCGGTTCCTCGGGGAATCCACATCGTTAAGCGACGTTGGCGTCATGAGAATATAAGGCTGATGGGGGAGGCGGGGGAGGAGGAGAGATGCTACGACTGAGGTGTCTCTGATACAGTTGTTTATGATAGTGTTTCTACAGCAACGGGTACTCTCCACATCCCGGAACCGATAATAAAGTGAATTCCAACCTTTGGGGCATGAGGTGCGCAATACAGCAGTGTTGCCAACTGCAGGAATTGGTGGGGGCAGCAAATAGCACAATAGCAAGTACAATGAGAGCGAGAAAATGAGAAGTATGTCTGGTGTGGTACATAGAGAGAGAGAGAGAGAGAGAGAGAGACCAATCGTCACCTGCCGCGTTTAGCTACCTGCTTTTACATCTCCCACGCAGACAGTTTGGCTGGAGTTGGTAACAGCTGGAGCGACTATTGGGAGAGCGGGGAGAGGTGGGAGAGGGGAAATGCCGAGGTGGGGGCGGAGCGACGGCAGAGACGGTATCAGGCCGTGACAAGCGGCTGACGAGGCGCGCCTCGAATTACATTCTGATGGCGGTGTCGCAGGGCTGCCAACACATGCTGGCGATAAGGCTGACAGCGAGTCGTGCGGCGATACTGGCTCCCAGCTCTGTCTTCCTGTGAGGGGGAAATAAAAAAAGGCGGGCGCGCAACTGCGGTGATGCCACCCAAAGGCAACGCTGCGGGCTTTTCTATCTGTGCCACGCGGCGTTCTCGGCGCCTGCGAGAGAGGAAAGAGAGAGGAAAATGAAAACCGATCATTTAAGGGAGAGGAAATGCACGCCACTGTTCGGCTGCACGAACGAAAGTTGTGAGCATATCATCTCAGTAAGACGTGTTCCCAAACACAGCACATCAGAAAAGAAGTCGTCAAGAAATTACTTCTGTGCATGCGAATCACCTTCTGATATGTGAAATGTGTCATTTGGTTTTCAGGAACGATCTATTTTCTTCATAGATATATGGTTACATCCAGAACTAATTTTCACTGTGCAACGTATTGTGCGTTGATTTGTAACTTCCTCTGGGTATTTTTCCTGGCCTTTATTCCGTATCTTCGCCGGCTCGGCATGTTTATTATTGGATTTGGCAATGTTAGTGGTAGAGGCTGGTCGTATGCCATGCCCAGTACGACAGTACTTACGACAATAGGCGTAGGTGTTGTAGTGAGGCAAATATTGTACAGACGTCAAGTAATACTGGATCTACATGGCTATCTTGATACATGGCTTTCAGGATTTAATGTGAGGCAAAAGGAGTTGGTTTTGACATGATCGATATTCTTGGAATCCGTGCTACTTGGTATGTGGGAAGTAATTAAGTTCTAGACTACACTGTATTTATGCACATATTAATCTTAACATATGTTGCAATTTCTCTCTCTCGCTCTCTCTGTCTGACTGTCTGTCTCTCTCTCTCTCTCTCTCTCTCTCACACACACACACACACACACACACACACACACACAAACATACACACGCACATCATAGTGTAAAACATAGCCTAATATTTGTTACAGTCATTTGAGAAACGAGGGCTATTAGGAAAGTAAGGTCCAGTCGGTCACGAAATGGAAACCACTGTAAAAATAAAAAATGTTGTACTTGCAACAGTTAGCTACACCTTCCACTACTTCTCTACATAGTCGCCGCTTTGACTAAGATATTTGTCGTAGCCTAGTACCAACTTTCTGGTACCCCCGTAATAGCAAGCAGCCAGCTGCCTCTGCTTTTCGCGAATTCTCTAGGCTGGTCTGTGACAAAATGTTGTCTCCATAGCCAACGGTTTATGTGAGCAGAGATAACACTCAAGGGGAGGCAATTACGGGGTGTATTCTGGATGATCAAACACTTCCAATCGCAGATGCATCAGGAGCATCTTAATTGCCTCTGCAGAATGCGACCGAAAATTGTCATGAAGAAGGAAACGCATGATAGTTATGGCATGTGAGCTGCTTGATACCAGGCAAAATCTCTCCCCAGGCCCCCATACTTGGCGGGAGACACTGTTTATCTGTTTCTTTGGCGCTTCAATGTATTTTTCGCTGTAAAAGTCTATATTCTAATTCTGTAAGTGAAAACTGTTAACGCACGCCATTTGTAAACTTTCAATATGAGGCACACCAGCAACATTTAAGGTTACCAAAACACTCTGGACCAATTTAACTCTTCAAACTTTCCCTACTCAAAAGTGGATTTATAAGGTCACAGATGTCTTATAACAAGTGTAGAGGATCCTGTGTGACACGAACACATCTTACGTCACATAAACGTTTTAAGGTATCGAAATAACGTTACAAGCTCGTTTATTTAACTGAAAAAGGGACAAATATTTTCATGGCTGCGTAATTTGCCACTTACTGTGCACAAGTAGCATCTACATCTACATCCATACTCCGCAAGCCACCTGACGGTGTGTGGCGGAGGGTACCCTGAGTACCTCTATCAGTTCTCCCTTCTATTCCAGTCTCGTATTGTTCGTGGAAAGAAGGACTGTCGGTATGCTTCTTTGTGGGCTCTAATCTCTATGATTTTATCCTCATGGTCCCTTCGCGAGATATACGTAGGAGGGTGCAATATACTGCTCGACTCTTCGGTGAAGGTATGTTCTCGAAACTTTAACAAAAGTCCGTACCGAGCTACTGTGCCTCTCTCCTGCAGAGTCTTCCACTGGAGTTTATCTATCATCTCCGTAACGCTTTCGCGATTACTAAATGATCCTGTAACGAAGCGCGCTGCTCTCCGTTGGATCTTCTCTATCTCTTCTATCAACCCTATCTGGTACGGATCCCACACTGCTGAGCAGTATTCAAGCAGTGGGCGAACAAGCGTTCTGTAACCTACTTCCTTTGTTTTCGGATTGCATTTCCTTAGGATTCTTCCAAAGAATCTCAGTCTGGCATCTACTTTACCGACGATCAACTTTATGTGATCTTTCCGTTTTAAATCACTCCTAATTTGTACTCCCAGAAAATTTATGGAATTAACTGCTTCCAGTTGCTGACCTGATATTTTGTAGCTAAATGATAAGGGATCTATCTTTCTATGTATTCGCAGTACATTACACTTGTGTACAGTGAGATTCAATTGCCATTCCCTGCACCATGCGTCAATCCGCTGCAGATCCTCCTGCGTTTCAGTACAATTTTCCATTGTTACATCCTCTCGATACACCACAGTATCATCTGCAAAAAGCCCCAGTGAACTTCCGACGTCATCCACCAGGTCATTTATGTATATTGTGAATAACAACGGTCCTATGACACTCCCCTGCGGCACACCTGAAATCATCCTTACTTCGGAAGACTTCTCTCCGTTGAGAATGACATGCTGCGTTCTGTTATCTAGGAACTCCTCAATCCAATCACACAATTGGTCTGATAGTCCATATGCTCTTACTTTGTTCATTAAACGACTGTGGGGAACTGTATCGAACGCCTTGCGGAAGTCAAGAAACACGGCATCTACCTGTGAACCCGTGTCTATGGCCCTCTGAGTCTCGTGGACGAACAGCGCGAGCTGGGTTTCACACGACCGTCTTTTTCGAAATCCATGCTGATTCCTACAGAGTAGATTTCTAGTCTCCAGAAAAGTCATCATACTCGAACATAATACGTGTTCCAAAATTCTACAACTGATCGACGTTAGGGATATAGGTCTATAGTTCTGCACATCTGTTCGACGTCCCTTCTTGAAAACGGGGATGACCTGTGCCCTTTTCCAATCCTTTGGAACGCTACGCTCTTCTAGAGACCTACGGGCGTGAACAATGGAGGTAATGACGTATTCCACATTGGTGTGCAAAACGTGATGACGAAAGTAACTTTGGGATGATCTGTCACCGCCAAGAGCATAGCACGATAATCTTCTCCGGTACACAGAAAGACTGTTACAGTACTGTACAGTACAGTACAGAAGGTAAGTGAAAAAAATACGAAATGAGACGAACGGAAATGACAACTTCATTGAAAAACAATAATTAGATAGAAGTCGCATTGTTTCATGATATTCCCCAGGCCACTACAAAAGCCAGGACATTGGTCTTTTCTATGCTGGCTACAAGGTTGGTAAAGAGTACCTGTGTTAAGGCGTTCCACCCCTCTACCCGCGTGATTATCGTTACAAGCTCGTTTACTTAACTGAAAAAGGACAACTATTTTCATGGTTGTATAATTTGTCACTTTCTGTGCAAAAGCAGCGTTTAGGCGTGGGCAATGGAGGCCTGAGGTATTCCACATTGGTGTGCAAAACTTGTGGACGAAAGTAACTCTGGAATGATATGTCACTGCCACGGGTGGATACTAGTTGGTGCATGTGGACTTGCTACAACATGTCTCCAAAACACTTTCTACACGTGCCCGATGGGACTGATGTTGGGAGAACAGGCAAGCCAGCCCACTCGCCGAATATCTTCTCGTTCCCAGAGCTCCTCCACCTGTGCTGCTTGATACTGTCGGACGTTCGCATCCATAAAAAAAAATAAAGGCAATACCGAATGCATCCCTGAAAAGACGCATGGGGGTGAAGGTTCACAGTGTCACAATAACGAATGACCGGTCTGTGTGCCGTGTTCACAGATCTCGAGGCCAGTGAGCATATGTAACATTATGTTTCCTCACACCATAACACCTGGACTACAAGACGATCATTGCCGATAATTTTCCTCTATGTATTACATGTTTCCTGCTCTCGTCATCACAAGGTAAGTCCACAGTTCTCAAACATGGTAGATCTGGTGGAACAGATGTTTTGGTGCGTGTAATGCATCCCTTAAAAAGTAAAGAGAGGAAGGAAATATATTGCTAATTCTTGTATTTAATTCTTCCGAAAGTTAAATGTTCGGAAGTGGGATACAACACAGTAATCGCAGCAGCAGTATAATAAAGAAAGAATTTTGATTAAACCGTAACATCCCGCATGGCCACAATAAGACTTCTGCGTTACCCGTTTTCTTCGTGTTCAGGTGCAGAATAGTTGGTGGGGAGTAGAATAACTTGGTAACGACCTCCATGACGTTATGATGTATAATGTAACACAACAATGTGCATGAAGCCACAAAAAAGCAGCATATAACCGCTCGCTAATGGCGGGCAGTCGACGCGTTTCCAAACCAGTCGCTTTCCAACATTATTAAAAAACTGAGACATACACAAATTCTGAAGACATCATTAACAGAAGAAATTCTAGAGGATGACTATGAAATAAAACTACAAATGAATTTTAATGCTGAAAGGAGTCTATTGGGGTACACTTATATGTGGCACCCGAATATTGTGATAATACTAATGCAAACTAAAATGAAACTATTATACTGTAAACGATGTATGTCTCTGATGGGCTCTGTAAAGGATGAATGTATTTTGCAGTGACTGTAGTTCTTTGTTGGTATTGGGAGTTACAATGTCCAATCAGTTCGTACAAAGTTCTGCTAACAATAACATAGAGTAAGCACACCACTTGCAGTTAGAACACAGTAAACCATAACTCCAGTTTTGTATGCATTCCGAGGTCAGCTAGTCATGAAAGTATTCCAATAATCTTTAAAGAACGTTACAATATTATCATTATTATTCGTTAACTTACAAATAACAAAGAAATGCGTCCTTACATGAAGTAGGACGGAAGAAGAAAATCGAGAGAGGGAGGTTATATGGGTCTCAATTATTTTCTAAGTTGCAGAATGACATTACAGCAACGATTTTAAACAGAGATACAAGGCACTGGGTCTTGGACTAATCAAGACAGATTGCTTTAACACGATGCTCTCGCGAGTCAGTGTTATTGTGGCCCTGTACTCCTACCCCATGTGCCTCTTTTCACACCTGTGTTCGGCTCTGACTTCATTTTCATAAATTAGATCGCGCGGACGCATCAAACAGCGCAAGTGGAAGATGCCCATTGAATGAAATGATATTCGGCGAATGGGGGCCCGCCCGTTCCTCCCACCGATGACGTGTTGGATTATTGGGGAGACGTACTGCAGCAAGTCCACAGGCACTAACGGCCATCATCCAGCAGCTGCTAGCGCGCTGGCGGAGGAATGGAACAATTGACCGCCTTACCACCCTCGTGGACAACATGAGAACACATTGCAGAGAATGTATTCCCATTAGGGTGATCACATGCTCTATTACAGTGAAGAGCCAAAGGAACTCCTACAACTGCCTAATATTGTGCAGGGTCCCCGCAGGCTGGCAAAAGCGCCGCAACTTTGACTCGACTAATGTCTGAAGTAGTGCTTGAAGGAACTGCCACCATGAATTCAGGACTGTCAATAAATCCGTAAGACTACGAGAAATTGGAGATCTCTTCTGAACAGTACGTTGCAAGCAATCCCAGTTATGCTCAGTAACGTCTGGGGAGTTTGATAGCCAGAGGATATGTTTCAACTCAGAAGAGTGTTCCTGGAGCCACTATGTAGCAATTCTGGACGTGTGGGGTGTCGCATTGTCCTGCTGGAATTGTCCGTCGGAATGCACAATGGACATGAATGGATGCAGTTGATCAGACAGGACGCTTACGTACGTGCCACCTGTCAGATTCGTATCTAGACGTACCAGGGGTCCCATATCATTCCAACTGGACACGTTCCACACCATTACGGAGCCTCGACCAGGTTGAACAGCACCCAGCTGACATACAGGGTCCATCGATTCATGAGGTTGTCTCCATACACGTATACGTCCACCCGCCCGATACAATTTGAAACGATACTCGTCCGACCAGGCAACACGTTTCCAGTCATCAACAGTCCAATGTCGGTGCTGAAGGGCGCAGGCGAGGCGTAAAGCTTTGTGTCCTGCACTCATCAAGGCTATACGAGTGGACTGTCGGCTCCGAAAACGCATGTAGATGATGTTTCGTCGAACGGTTAGAACGCTGACTCATGTTGATGGCCCAGCATTGAAATCTGCAGTAATCTGTGTCACGTTGAAAGATTCTCTTCAGCTGTCGTTGGTCCAGTTTTTGCAGGATCCTTTTCCGACCGCAGCGACGTCGGCGATTTGATGTTTTACGGGTTCCTGATATTCACGGTACACTCGTGAAATGGTCATATGGGAAAATCCCCACTTCGTCGCTACCCAGGAGATGCTGTGTCCCGCCGCTATAGCACCACTTTCAAACTCACTTAAATGTTGATAACCAGCCATTGCATCAGCAGTAACCGATCTATCAACTGCGCCAGACACTTCTTGTCTTATATAGGCGTCACCGACCGCAGCTCTGTATTCTGCCTGTTTAGATATCTCTGTATTTGAATACGCATTCCTGTACCAGTTTCTTTGTGGCTTCAGTGTAAGAAGCATGTCCTGCTATTTGTAACTTGCAGGAGGCCGTCATGAATCACGGTTAGTTCATTTGAATAAAAGCGTCATTTCTGTTCGTCTCCTTGCGTATTTCTTTCAGATGATTTTTGTATTATATTGTAACAGTTTTTCCTATGCACGGTCTAAGTTTCATCGACTTAAGTGACTTGGTAGTGACTTATCATACGAAAGTTACTGTTGTCATTAAGTTTTGCACACCAGTGTATACACTGATGAGGCAAAACATTATGACCGCCTGCTTAATATCGTTTTTATCCATCTTTGGAATGAAATACATCACTGAGTCTGCGTATCAGGAATCCGATAGTTTGTTTTTAGTTTTGTGTAGGTACATGGCAGTAGATGTCCACGCATAGGTCACGTAATTCGCGTAAATAACGGGCCGCTGATTTGTCTACGAGGTGATGGCGCCCGATAGCGCCCCAGTTGGGTTCCACAGGATTTATGCCAGGCGAATTCGGTCATCGAGACATTAACGTGAGTTCACTATAATGCTCCTCAAACCACTGTAGTACGGTTCTGGTTCCGAGACACGGACGCTTATACTGGTGAAAGGTGACATCGCCGTCGGGGAAGACTTCAAGCATGAAGGGATATACGTGGTTCGCATCTGTCAGCGTGACTTCGATTACTGCCACAGGTCCTATGAAAGCACAGGAGAACATCCCTCAGCGTAGTAGTGTTCTCCTCAGTCTGCGTCCGTAGCGCGCTGAATGTTTCGAGCTGCCGTTCATCTCAATGATGGCGTTTGTGGAGGCGGCCATCGACCTAGTTTAACAAAAATGTTTTCACCCAAAGAGCCACACGTTTCCATTGATCGACGGTCGAAACTCGATAGTCCGGAGCCCACTGCAGTCGTATTTGACGATCTTGTTCGGTCAACATGCGAACAGTCCACCTGTTTACCTGAATGGTAACGTGTTTGTCGATCATGCAGCGGGATCGGTCTATGCCCGGCCGGATCTCCGCTCGTGGACTGAGTGTTGTGTTGTCTTCATCTTATCATCACCGACACGCTAGTCACCCAATGTAGCTTCGTCTGAAATAAAACTTGCAAATTGGCAGCCGAAATTTCCCGGATGAGTCCTCCCGGCCATCAGTGCCACACTATCATTTTTATTTTCAACATGTGAACACGTAGGGGTGGTCTGCTGTGCATCTCCATGATCAACAATATACGATGAACGGTGTGCTCCGAAACACTTGTGTGTGCACCAGCATTCTGCTCTCTCGGCAGAGATGTCAGAGATCACCATCTGTCCTATTTTACAGAGGAGACAATCATCCGAACCCCACGTTCTGTGAAGAGTCGTGGACGTCCAACCATTTAGCGCCTAATGGTAGTTTCACTGACCTTCTACCTCTTCCCGTAGATGCTCTCGACAGTGAACATTAGACCAGTTTCCCCGTTTTCGAGATACTCGTTCACAGGATCTATGTTATAATAAACCGCGCTTTTTCAAAGTCACTTATCTCAAAGGAGTTACCCATTCTCAGCTCATATCTTCGGTAGGTTGATCCCCCGTCCGTGTCTGTTCCGCTTACATACTTTTGCTGCTGCATCACGAACCTGCAGCCCTAAGAAGCTTCTAATGGTCCGGTGCGCAGTGGTCATAATATTTCGACTGCTCAGTGCATGTTACACGTGTCCTGCGGTTTCGACCAATAAATACTTCTTTTTATTGTACAGTTGGCGACACCTAGTACATACATGATTAATGATTATAGGAACCAAACAAAATAATTTTCTCCTTTTTTATCTACAGAAGTAACTGTGGTATATAAACAACAGTTAGCCGGATTTAGGCATTTAACAAGTTCTGTAATACGTCTATCTAGATTTTAGTGCATATCAGAGTATTCTTCCTGCGGTTATAGACATTTCTTTTTCACCATATTTTTAATGTTATAGGCGAATTTGCGCAGAGCTGTAAGAGCTAACTTTATACCATGGCATGTTGCACAGGCTGTAGATGCTAACTGTTCACAACATACGACTGAGATGTAGGAAATATAGAGACAAACAATTTAATGTGCAGCGCTTCTCGTCTATCAAGCTGGGAACAATCTCAAATTGAAGTAAATGAATTAAACGTAATACGACTAGACATCAGCTGCACAATGGATTAGTGACAATGAACATTTGTCCTGGAGCGGGACTCGAACCTAGATTTCCCGCTTGTCGCGAGTTGGAGCATTAATCTCTTACACTACCTAAAAGTTCCATATGTCACTGTATGTCAGACATGCATGCGTATCTGAAGGAACAGAAACTGCGGTGAACGCCAGCCGTACGAATTGAATGTCTCAATGGTATTGCACAGCACATTTGTAACACAGGCACTGCAGATGCAACCTCAAGCTGGCCTAGAAAAACCACCTAAGTTACAGCGCATCCGCGCTGCGCGAAGTTTTCAATATCCTCTCGCTCCGTAATGCCACATGCTTAGTTGTGCAAATTTTTTAATTAAAAAAAATTATTAACGTCACTAACATAAACTCTCTCGTGATGGTAAGAAAGAAAAAGTACCTTTGTAAACGTTTTATAACAAGATTAACGTTTAAAATTCGATCTAAACTTAACGCTTGTGTGCACTGTATTTTACACGGAGAAAATAAAACCATTTGATTGTTCATTTTAAGCTGTTAAAATTCATAAAATTTTGAAGTAAAATTCAGAAACATGTAAATTTTATTTGTTGCAGGAGCAAGAACAATGTGTGTTTATTATTCACTGCTGATTTTACAAAGAAAAAGAAATGAGCCTCGAATGGTCAAAATCGATTAAACCGATGGCGTAAGAAGGCGAGGAGATTTTAAAATCTCAATCGTCATGCATGCGCTGTAGATTAGGTGGGTTTCGTGGGGCAGTTGTTGGTTGTTTCCCGGCTTGACAGACACGAGTGCCCTATGTCACATTGCTTATCTCGACTTCCTGTACATCAGGTTCGTACGTTTACAGAAAAACCAATCAACCATGTTAGCGCTTATTTCGTTTACAATTATTTGCTTTAGTTCCTCTGTGATGAACTTGATTACCTTTAGGAAAGACAGTTATATCCACCGCTATCATTATAAGACGGAAAATCATTAATGCGAAACAATTTATGGACGGACCCCGTAAGGTAACAGGTGAAACTGTGTGGCTAAAACGGAGTTATCCATTAATACGAGGGTTGGAACTTAAATAGTGACAACTATTTAGTCACAACCGATACAAAAGAGTTACATATTTGCACTTGCTATAGTCCTTGAAAGTAGTCGCCAGCGTTGTGTAGAACCCGTTGGCAGCGATGTGGAAGGCGTAGTACACCGTTAACAGAGCCTGTTCTCTTGACAGTGCGTCCAACCCTCGTATATAAGCCATTAACCTCTAAGTGGGTAGTTTGTGCTGATATTTAAGTTTCTATGTTTATTTAGTAATAAATTTACATATTAATAACTGTAGAGGAATTTGAATAACGTAATAAGAAACGGATAAGAAAGAATAAAGTGTTTCGACAAGCAATTGCTGTTCCGTTTCGCGCAGTGTGTTAAAAAATAATTGTGACAAGAAAATATTATATACGTGATAACTATAGATGTGCACATAATTGTGTATTGTATTTGGTTGAACTATTCGAATATTATAAAAAATGTTTGTAAATGAATGAAGGTCAGATCTATGGATATTAATTTGGCTAGGCTAGTGTGCACGTGACAAAACTGAGGACAGAGCATTCAAGGCAGAGATCGTGCTCTTTTGCTGGTGGGAGCCGTTTGGAGAAGTTGGGCTAAGCGGCCTGGGGGCCGCACGTGTTTCATTTCCGAAGGAGAAAGTGTAGCATATTGTACTCCTCGGTAATTAGTTTCGGTGTATCAGTATGCGGGTGAGAATTAAAACTGTGGACATAGAGCAACTTAAAGTTGCTGGGCCGGCCGAAGTGGCCGCGCGGTTCTGGTGCTGCAGTCTGGAACCGCGAGACCGCTACGGTCGCAGGTTCGAATCCTGCCTCGGGCATGGATGTGTGTGATGTCCTTAGGTTAGTTAGGTTTAACTAGTTCTAAGTTCTAGGGGACTACTGACCTCAGCAGTTGAGTCCCATAGTGCTCAGAGCCATTTGAACCAAAGTTGCTGTGCCATAATGAACTGTTTATTTGCCTGCAACTGCTCTGCTATAAGTATTTCAGATTCCGTCTGTACTATTTTGTATAATATTCCGTTTGCGAGTTGGGAATTCAAGCTGTGAACGTAATGCAACTTACATTTACTGTGATATAAAATACTATTTATTTACCTGTAACTGCTCTGCTAGAACTAACTCAGATTCCGTCTGTACCAAGTGTATAATATTTATAGCACCATCATTCATCAACCTATGAATACAGCAACACCATAACTCAAAGGTTTGCTAATCGTAGATTAATACCCCGAGGGATCATAGCCCTAATTCCGTATTTCATTATTTTACTCATGTGGCTTATATCAGTATTTCATTGACCGATCTCTTGGCCATCTTAATATTCGTTACTCGCTTATCTAAGAGCATAACGCAATGGTGTGCAACAAAACCACTCTACGGACGACTCATTTAACAAAAAAAAAAAAAAAACGTTCAAATGGGTCTAAGCACTATGGAACTTAACATCTGAGGTCAACAGTCCCCTAGACTTAGAACTACTTCAACCTAAGTAACCTAAGGACATCACACACATCCATGCCCAAGGTAGGATTCGAACCTGCGACCGCAGCAGCAGTGCGGTTCCGTGCTGAAGCGCCTAGAACCGCTCGGACACAGCGGCCGGCCCCATTTAACAGGTTGTGCACTTGGCCACTGCTGGATTGGTGACGGTAGTTGTCGCTGGCCAAAAGGTAAAGTCCCAAACTCAATAGTGAACAGAGCAGTTTTTCAGCAGAAGAGATGTGAATCCTTTTGTAGTTGGATAGTTAACGTACGTAGTATGAGTTTCAGCTCAATAGTAGTCGAAAATGAAATGTTAGTATGAAAAGAGACCTAAAATATCGTCACTTCCTTTTCTGCAGGCAAGAGGATGATGGTGGTGGGTTCTCCCCATAGGTGCCCCTTCTACTCACTGTTTTTGTACATTGCGTACCGTCGAATCCTTTGGGACAGCCCCAGTGCTGCAGCAACCATTTCCTAGTCACTGCGCATGATTCACAAGAGAAAACAGAAGTTAAATCTAGCACTTTTTGTTAATGATAGGGCTACAGCTGGTGTTCTCGTGTTGGTTTCTGCTCAGCACTATTGGTACGTTGAACCAGGTGCAGTTTTTTGCGTCTTGACTGCAGGCTCCCCTTCCACTTCTTACACCTCGATAATCCAAAGAATTGGTTGTCCTCCTCCGTCGTCTTACTGTAGCGCAGTCGATTCTCGATGATTCGAAGTTCAAGGTTTCTCATTAAAAGTTCCAATAATAAGAGTTCGATTTAACGAAAGTTTGTAAGATGGAGTCAACAAAAAGTCGCAGTAGGAGAACCCTTCAAGAATGAAGTAAAATGATGGTAAGCTAAATTGTATAGGCACAATTCCGAAGATATTAAGAGCCGATGTGTGCGAGAATTATCGCAAATCAACTTATCAGCTCATGCATCCAAGATGTTGACAAGAAAAATATACAGAAGAGTAGAAAAGAAAATTGAGGATCTGTTAGATGCCAATCAGTTTGGCTTTAGAAAAGGTAAACGCACCAGAGGCAATTCCGACAATGCGGTTGTTAAAGGAAGCAAGACATAGGGTTTCTCGATCTGGAAAAAGGATTCAAGAATGTCACATGGTGCAACATGTTCGAAACTCAGAGAAAAACAGTGGTAAGCTGTAGGGAAAAGCGGGTAATACACAGGGTACGCGAGAAATCGCCGTACCCTTTATATCGAATGATAATTGATAGGATTTGTTTTAGCTCAAGTACTTAGTTATGTATTAAGTGTGCAGTATATTGGTAAGTTCCCTACCATGTTGTAACAAATTTACACACGCCTCCAGTTTCTTATAGACAAATTTTGAACATGTCCCGCGTTATAGTGCGAAATGCATTCTTAACACCACTGCCTAGTCCTTCGTTTGGAGCATAATGACGTGCAAATACTGTATATGAACCTTAATGACTCCCCATAACGAGTTGTCAGATGTGGCGAAGTCAGGATTTCTTGGTGGCCATTTCAAGGGAGCTGGTGTTACCGATGGTCCACGACCTATCCACCGTCCTGGAAAGTGCTGATTTCGGAATTCGCACAGTACAAGAGCGTAGTGAGGCGGCGCTCGGTCTTGCTGCAACCATATGCGTTCTGTGAGGCCCCTTTCCTCAAATTGAGGTATTAACTATGTATGTCACATATGCAAAGAATTTGCGTCATTCACAGTCCCTTAAAAAAAAGTGCAATCCCAGAAGATGTGATGTCATCGCTTCTCATATCATTACGTGAGGCAGGTTCTTCTCTAACTTGCCCGCATCTCGTGGTCGTGCGGTAGCGTTCTCGCTTCCCACGCCCGGGTTCCCGGGTTCGATTCCCGGCGGGGTCAGGGATTTTCTCTGCCTCGTGACGGCTGGGTGTTGTGTGCTGTCCTTAGGTTAGTTAGGTTTAAGTAGTTCTAAGTTCTAGGGGATTGATGACCATAGATGTTAAGTCCCATAGTGCTCAGAGCCATTTGAACCATTTTTCTTCTCTAACTTGACCGTGTTATGAGTATTCTCTTTGGCCCAAAACGACAACATTTCTAGCACATGAGCTGCGATAAATGGCACATACATCTGAAAATATAAACTTGCTACGGTTCACTGCATTTGGAAATTGAGGTACCAAATCCCGAAAGGTAAAACGTTCTCATTCCGGTCTGTATCCGATAACTCGTTTACAAACGTCGATCGAAAAGATCTGAACTTCAGGTGTCTCTTCCTGAGATCTCAGATTGTTGTCCTCCGTAAACAGGGTTCCGAAGCTCGTTTACGTGTCGATTTCAAAGACGATTGTTCAATCGAAGAAAAGTGTCCGGGCCTTGTTCCTTCTCGTGTCTTCCGGTCCTCGGCCTGTCTTTAACGCTGCCAAAAGGAAAAACATCCCTTTCATGGTGGGGCCTTATCATATCTTTCTTGGACTACTCCTATAATCTGTATCATTGTCTGCCCTGTGTGTTGTCGTTCGTGCACCCACACACTTGCCACTAAGCGCTCCTTGATAGTGTAACTATGACCACTCACATCTGCCATGGCTAGAAATTAAAACTCGACTCCGACTCCGAAAGCGTGAATTTCAACAATTGATTCTAATAATACTGAGAAGAAACGTAGCTACCAACTTGCATAATAACATTTGACATTAAACAGGTGTTAGAGAAGTACGGGGAATTCTCACCCTCCCTGTGCAATATGTACGAGTACCAAGAGAGAACAATGAGGCTGCAAAACCGGAACGAAGTACTCGGATTAAAAAGGGTTTAAGACAGGATGTGCTTCCCCCCATGAACCAAGGACCTTGCCGACGGTGTGGAGGCTTGCATGAACCAGCGATGCAGATGGGGCAATCACAACGGAAGGGTATCTTTGAAAGGCCAGACAAACGTGTGGTCCCTGAAGAGAGGCAGCATTTTTTTTCAATAGTTACTGGGACAACAGTCTGGATGATTGACTGATCTGGTCTTGTAACATCAACCAAAACGGCGTTGCTGTGTTGGTACTGTCAACGGCTGAAAGCAAGTGTAAACTACAGAAATAATATTTCCAGAGGCCATGCAGCTCTACTGTATGGTTAAATGATGATAACATCCTCTTGGGTAAAATATTACGGAGGTCAAATAGTCCCCATTCGGCTCTCCGGGCGGAGCTACTCAGGTCGTTCCCATCAGGAGAATGACAGATCCCTTAATCGAGCAGGCAGGTTAGAAAATTTAAAAAGGAAAATGGATGGGTAAAAGTTAGATGTGGTGGGAATTAGTGAAGTTCGGTAGCAGGAGGAACAACACTTCTGGTCAGGTGAATACAGGATTATAAATACAAAATCAAATAGGGGTAATGCAGGAGTAGGTTTCATAATGACTTAAAAAAATAGTAACGTGGATAAGCTACTACAGACAGCATAATGAATGAATTATTGTAGAGTCAGCACTGTCTTCCCGTTGGAAGGACAACACTACTTCTTCAAAACTGCATGGAAATCCACTACTTCCGTGTGCATTTTATTTTACTGCTCAGACATTGAGAAATGAATGATTAGGACTGTCTTTATGGACTGTGAGAAAATTTTTGCTTTTGATCAACAGCATATCAATAAGTGTGTGCATTTGATTTCTTTGTTATTGTAATTATGAAAATTTTTTTCAAATCTGTATTGGTCACTGCCCAAAACAATTTGTAAAATTTTTGTGGGGCGCATGGGGGTTATGTAAGTAGGCTGTTTAGGTTTTTATATTGGTAACGCCACGTAGCGCTCTGTATGACAATCACTGGCTGTGCTGTGTGCAGTCGGTGGCTGGTTTGCATTGTTGGAATTTGCTTCTGTAGTATTGGGCAGTTGGCTGTTAACAGGGCGTAGCGTTGCAGCGTTGCGCAGTTGGAGGTGAGCCGCCAGCAGTGGTGGATGTGGGGAGAGAGATGGCGGAGTTTTGAGAGCGGATGATCTGGACGTGTGTCCATCAGAGACAGTATATATATATATATATATATATATATATATATATATATATATATATATATAATAGACTTTTGAACACTATTAGGGTAAAAGCATTGTTTTTTCTCTACCAAAATCTTTTATTTGCTAACTATGCCCATCAGTAGTTAGTGCCTTCAGTGGTTAGAATCTTTTATTCAGCTGGCAGTATTGGCGCATGCTGTATTGAAGTAGTTTGAATAACGAAGATTTATGTGAGGTAAGTGATTCATGAAAGGTATAGGTTATTGTTAGTCAGGGCCATTCTTTTGTAGGGATTTTTGAAAGTCAGATTGCGTTGCGCTATAAATATTGTGTGCCAGCTTAAGCACAGTCATTTATAATTTTTTAAGGGGACCTTTCTAAATGTATGATGAGATAAAAGAAATTATTCACACAGTTACAGGAGTCGAAAATTCAATAGTCATGAGGAACTGAAATTCGATAGTTGGAAAAGAAAGAGAAGGAAAAGCAGTAGGTGAATATGGATTGAGGGAAAGCAATAAAAGAGGGAGCCGCCCGGTAGAATTTTGCAACAGAGCATTATTTAATCATAGCTAATACTTGGTTTAAGAATGACGAGAGAAGGTTGTATACGTGGAAGAGACCTGGAGACACCGAAGATTTCAGATAGATTATATAATGTTTAGACAGAGATTTATGAAACAGATTTTAAATTGTAAGGCATTTCCAGAGGCAGATGTGAACTCTGACCAAAATTTATTGGTTATGAACAGCAGATTAAAACTGAAGGAAATGCAAAAAGTAAGAAATTTAAGGAGCTGGGACCTGGGTAAACTGAAAGAACCATGGGTTGTAGAGGATTTCAGGGGCAGCATTAGTGAACGATTGACAAGAACAGGGGAAAGGCAAATACAATAAGAATAGTTTGACAGATGAAATAGTGAAGGCAGCAGAAGATCAAGTAGGTAAAAAGATGAGGGCTAGTAGACGTCCTTGTGTAACACAAGAGATATTAAATTTAATCGATGAAAGGAGAAAATATAAAAATGTAATAAATGAAGCAGGCGAAAGGGAATACAAACGTCTAAAAAATGAAATTGCCAGGAAGTGCAAAATGGCTAAGCAGGAATGACCAGAGCACAAATGTAAGGATGTAGAAGCATATATCACTAGGAGTAAGATAGATACTGCGTAAAGAATAATTAAAGGGACCTTTGGAGAAAAGAGAACCACCTGTATGAATATCAAGAGCTCAGATGGAAAAACAGTCCTAAGCAAAGAAGGGAAAGCATAAATGTGGAAGGAGTATTTAGAGGGTCTGTACAAGGGAGATGCACTTGAGGGCAATATTATGGAAATGGAAGAGGACGTAGAGGAAGATGAGAAGGGAGATACAATACTGCGTGAAGAATTTGACAAAGCACCGAATGACCTAAGTCGAAAAAAGCCCCGGGAGTAGGCAACATTTCGTGAGAGCTACTAACAGCCTTGGGAGAGCCAGCCATGACAAAACTCTTCCATACGGGAAGCAAGATGTACGAGACACGCGAAATACCCTCAGACTTCAAGAGGAATATAATAATCCCAGTGGCAAAGAAAGCATGTGCTGACGGGTGAGAAAATTACCGAAGTATCAGTTTAACAAGTCACGGCTGCAAAATACCAACACGAATCATTTACGGAACAATGGAAAAATTGGTAGAAACCGACCTCGGGGAATATCGGTTTGGATTCCAGAGAAATGTATGAACACGCGAGGAAGTACTGATCGTACGACTTCTCACAGAAGATAGGTTAAGGAAGGGCAAACCTACGTTTATTGCATTTGTAGACTTGGAGAATGCTTTTGACAGTGTTGACTGGAATACTCTCTTTGAAATTCTGAAGGTAGCAGGGGTAAAATACAGGGAGCAAAAGGTTATTTGTAATTTGTACAGAAACCAGACGGCAGTTATAAGAGTCGATGGGCACGAAAGGGAGGCAGTGGTTGAGAAGGGAGTGAGACAGTGTTGTGACCTATATTATTTAATCTGTATATTGAGCAAGCAGTAAAAGAACCCAAAAGAAAAATTTGGAGTAGGAATTAAAGACCAAGGAGGAGAAATAAAAACTTTGAGGTTTGCTGATGACATTGTAATTCTGTCAGAGAGAGCAAAGGACTTGGAAGAGCAGTCGAACGGAATAGGTAGCGTCTTGAAAGCAGGGTATACGATGATCATCAATAAAAGCGAAACAAGGATAATGGAATGGAGTCCAATGAAAGCAGGTGGTGCCGAGGGAATGAGACTTTTAAAGTAGTAAATGAGTTTTGCTATTTGGGAAGCAAAATAACTGATGATGGTTGAAGCAGGGAGGATATAAAATGCAGGACTGGCAAAGACAAGAAAAACGTTTCTGAAGAAGAGAAATTTGTTGTCATGAAGTCCCTTTCGTAAATATTTCTGTGGAACGTAGCCATGTATGGAAGTGAAACATGGACGATAAATAGTTTAGACAAGAAGAGAATAGAAGCTTTTGAAATGTGGTGCTACGGAAGAATGCTGAATATTAGATGGGTAGATCACGTAACTAATGAGGAGGTACTGAATGAAGTTGGGGAGAAGAGAATTTGTCGTACAACTTGACCAAAAGAGGGGATGGGTTGGTAGGACATATTCTGAGACATCAAGGGATCACCAATTTCGTACTGGAGGGAACCGTGTGGAGTAAAATCATAGAGGGAGACCAAGAGATGAGTACAGAAGCAGATTCAGAGCAGTAGCTACTCGGAGATGAAGAGGCTTGCACAAGGTAGAGTAGCATGGAGAGCTACACCAGAACAGTATTCGGACTGAAGACCACAACACAAGAGGACAGGATGTACTCTTTCTCCCGAACTGTTCAAACTATACATCGAAGGTGTACAGAAGATTCGCTGATGACATTGCTATCCTCAGTGGAAATGAACAGGAATTACAGGCTATGTTTAATGGAATGAACTGTCTAATGAGTACAGAATATGGTTTGAGAACAAATCTAAGAAAGATTAAAGTAATGAGAAGTAGTAGAAATGAGAAAAGCGAGAAACTTAAGATCAGAATTGGGGACCACGAAGTACACGTAGTTAAGGAATTCTGTAACCTAGGCAGCAAAATAACTCATTACGGACAGAAAAAGAAGGACGTAAAAAGCAGACTAGTACAAACATAGAGGGCATTCCTGGCCAATCGAAATCTACTAGTATCAAACATATGCCTTAATATGAGGAAGAAATACGTTTGGAGCTCAACAATGTACAGCAGTGGAACACTGACTGTGGGAAAACCGAAACAGAAGCGAACCGAAGTATTTGAGATGTGGTGTTTCAGAAGAATTTTGAAAATGTGTACTGATAAGGTAAGAAATGACGTCCTCCGCAGAATCGGCGAGGAAATGAATACTTGGAAAGCACTAACAAAAAGAAGGGGCAGTATAGTACGACATCTGCTAAGACATCAGAGAATACAGGGAATAACTGCCATGATACTAGAATACTAGAGGTAGTTGTACGGGGTAAAAGCTGTGGCACCGCACAGGGTAGCCGCGTGATCTCAGGCGTCTTGTCACGGTTCGCGCGGCTCCTCCCCGCCCCCCCTTCACCCGTCGGAGGTTCGAGTACTCCTTTGGGCATGGGTGTGTATTTTGTCCTTAGCAGAAGTTAGTTGAAGTTAGGTTAAGTAGTGTGTAGTAGGCTTAGGGATCGATGACCTCAGCAGTTTGGTCCCATAGTACCTTACCACAAATTTTTCCAAAGCTGTGGCGTAAGACAGGGATTGGAATACATCCAGCAAATAACTGAGGATATAAGTTGGATGTGCTACTTTGAGATGAAAAGGTTGACACAGTAGAGGAATTCGTGGCGGGCCGTATCAAATCAGTCAGAAGACAGAAAAAAAAAACAAACAAATTTCGAATGGGATTTGTATTTCTTGAGACAGGAGAAGTGGAAAATGAAATAAAGTTCATTTTTACCTGTTTCATTAATTTTATTTGTTTTAACATTTCAAGTGAAAGGCACATACAGATTACAGAATACACACAAAAAATTTCGAATTTATTTTGGGAAGAATTCAGTAATCGTTTTCTGCTCCATTGATCTCCCATGTGTTAGTCAAGTGTATCTTTTGTTGTTATCAATGTCGACAATACTTCCTCTGCTTCCGTTTACGCGCAACGATTTCTGGTGTCGTCTTTGTCGCTATTGTAATCACAAATTGAATCTACTCTGCTTCTTCACCTTCTTCTGCTTTGGCATTGTATTCATTCTTGCCACACGGAATAGCCAAAATTTCAGCGTCAGCCAGAGCACTGCAGACTTGCATATAATCTTCAAAATGTACTTAATCGTCAAATACCACTTTTTCTCCTTAATGAGGACGAAGGCTCCAGGTATCGCGCAAACCCGAATCCATTTCACCACTGTTCTCTTCTTTTAGTTGAATCCCTGCCTGCTCGATGTATTCACAATTCTTAAAACAGTTCGAAATTGTCGTCGCTGTAGCTCTATCAGCAGTTGTCATCGCTGCCAGAAATTTTACACTTGGCCTCTTCTATGCTATCGGACACCAACGTCACAACTTAGAATGTTTGCAGATGACGGTACCGTCAGCCATCTAGTGAAGTCATGAAAAGATGAAAAGCAATTGCAAAATAATTTACCCAATACATCTGTATGGTGTGAAAAATGACAACTAACTTCACAGAAAAAAAAAGTTAGTTCCAAAATGGTTCAGATGGCTCTAAGCACTATGGGACTTAACATCTAAGGTCATGAGTCCCCTACACTTAGAAGTACCTAAACCTAACTAACCTAAGGACATCACACACATCCATGCCCGAAGCACGATCTGAACCTGCGACAGTAGCAGCAGCGCGGTTCCGGACTGAAGCGCCTAGAGCTGCTCGGCCACAGCGGCCGGCTGAGGTCAGTTAAATTTCTGTTACACGATAAACCATACAAATTCAAAGGTTGTCAATTCAACTCAACACTTAGGGATTACAATAACGAGCAACGAAAAACTGAAGGATTACATATAAAATGTTGTGGGGAAGCCGAACCAAAGACTGCATATTTTTTTTTTTTTTTTTTTTTTTTTTTTTTTTTTTTTTTTTTTTTTTTTTTGCAGAACACTTAGAAGTTACAACAAATCTGCTAATGAGACTGCCTACATTGCGCTTGTTCCCCCTCTTCTGCAATATTGCTGTGTGGTATGGGATTCCTACCAGAAAAGATTGTCGGAGTACTATGAAAAAGTTCTAAGAAGGGAAGCTCGTTTTGTATTATCGTGAGGGAAGAGAGTGTTACAGATATGACTACGTGAGCTGGGGTGGCAAACATTAAAACAAAGGCGTTTCTCGCTGCGTCGAGATCTTTCAATCATTAGCTTTTTTCTCCGAATGCAAAAATAATTGGTAGCTCTCACTTATATACGAACAAATAACCATCGTAATAAAATGAGAAAAATGGGTACTCGCACAGAACTTTCAACGTCGATTTCTCGAAAAATCTTGAGAAATGCACCATACTACAGCAGCATCTACACTGATGAGCCAAAACATTATGACCACCTGACATCTTGGATATTCGGGAATCCAGCCAGATGTTCGCGTCGTTCTCGCACGATATTTCAACAGCGTGCCTCGCTGTCTTCTTCAGGTGCTACCTGAGACTGGTCCTTGGTTCGATCGAGTCCAGTATTTATGCCTGGGAGGAGCTGGGCGTAACAGTCATGAGATAGAGTACCCAACATCTCAGATCGGGTCTGACACACCTCAGATGACAACCACAAAGGTTGAGGACGGCCAAAACGGGCGCCGACGGCAGTCGGAACATCCGCGACTGGAGGGGTCCGTTGAAGCCGAGTCTGGCGGGCGCGGACCACAGATGGAACACTCGACTCGGCGCGGACCGATTAGGGAACGCCCAGCTCCTCGCAGGCATAAATACTGGTCTCGATCGATCCAAGGAACAGTCTCAGGTAGCACCTGAAGAAGACAGCGAGGCACGCTGTTGAAATATCGTGCGAGAACGACGCGAACATTCGGCTGGATTCCCGAATATCCAAGATGTCAACAGATCGCCGGGAAAGCATGAAGAATTACATTTTGACCACCTACTTAAAAGTGCGTTGGTCTACTTCTGGATCGCAACTCAGCAGTGATTCTGCGTGCCATGGATTCTACAAGTACTTGATAGGATTCCAGAAGTCTGTGGCACCAGTCACACACTTTACGAAAATTACGGGCGGTTGATTTGTGGCCGCGGAGCTGGCGCCCGTTAGCGTCCCAGTTGGGTTTCATCGGATTCAGATGAGCCGAATTTGATAGCCACGACATCAGCGTGCTCCTCAAACGCCTGAAGCATGATTCTGGCTTTGTGACACGGACAGATATCTCGCCAAGCAAGACAACAAGCATAAGGGGTTACAGCAGGCCCTTCCGATGTTCATGTAGTCTACGGCTGTAAATGTGCCTTCGATTATTATCGCAGGTGAAGGTCCCCAATAGTAAAATATTGCTTTCACCAGCCCGAGTCCTTAACACGCTGCTTTTCGCCTGGATTGCGGCGTATCTGAACATGACTCTCAACTAGTTTAACAATAAAAGAAATTCACCCGACCAGGCTGATCCTCTGATCTGAGGTCCTACACTGTGTGATCAAAAGTATTCGGACACGTCCAAAAACATATGCTTTTCATATTAGGTGCATTGTGCTACCACCTACTGCCAAGTACTTCATATCAGCAACCTCAGAAGTCATTAGACATCGTGAGAGCGCAGAATGGGACTTCGAACGTGGTAGTGAAGTGGAGACGCGAAGGGACACATTCAGCCCAACAGGCCGACCTCGTCTGTTGAGTGACAGAGACCGCCGACGGTTGAAGACGGTCGTAATGTGTAATAGGGAGACATCTATCCAGACCGTCACACAGGGATTCCAAACTGCGTCAGGATCCACTGCAAGTACTATGACATTTACGTGGGAGGTGAGAAAACTTGGATTTCATGGTCGAGCGGCTGCTCATAAGCCACACATCACGCCAGTAAGTGCCAAACGACGCCTCCCTTGGTGTAAGGAGTGTAAACATTGGACGATTGAACAATGGAAAAATGTTGTGTGGAGTGACGAATCACGGTACAAAATGTGGCGATCCGATGGCGGTGTGAGGGTATGGCGAATGCCTGGTGAACGTCATCTACCAGCGTGTGTAATGCCAGCAGTAAAATTCAGAGGCCGTGGTGTTATGGTGTGGCCGTGTTTTTCATTGAGGGGGCTTGCACCCCTTGTTGTTTTGCGTGGCACTACTACAGCACAGGCCTACATTGATGTTTTAAGCACCTTCTTGTTTCCCACTGTCGAACAGCAATTCGGAGATGGCGACTGCACATTTAACATCCATGTAAAGGACTGGCATGCAGAGAATCCTGACTTGAATCATACAGAATACCTTTGGGATGTTTTGGGACGCCGACTTGGTGCCTTGCCTCACAGACCGACATCGATACCTCTCCTCAGTGCAACACTCCGTGAAGATTCGTCTCCCTTTCCCCAAGAAACGTTCCAGCACCGGATTGAACGTATGCCTGCGAGAGTGGATGCTGTCATAAAGGCCAACACCATATTGAATTCCAGCATTACCGGTGGAGGTTGCCACGAATTTGTAACTCATTTTCAGCCAGGTGTCCGGATAAGTTTGGTCGCATAGTGCATTTCGATGATCCCGTGCCCACTGTAATCATAACCGAAGATGTAGTTGGGTCATTATGGGAACACGTAGGGGTCCTCTGCTGCGGAACACCATGTTCAACACTGTGCGCTGAACGGAGTGCTCCAAAACACCTGTGTCTGCGCCAGCACTGTTTTCATATATACCACAAATCGCCATCTATCCTGCTTTAGAGAGCGGGCAATCCTCCGATTCCTATGTTCTGTGATGAGGTATGGGGATCCAACTTCTCGTCGGTTACTCGCAGTTTCAGCATTATTTAACCACTGTCCATACTCTCCATACATGCCTACAGTAGCACGCCGATAGCCATTCAGCTTCGCCGTTTCCAAGACGCTCACTCCCAGGCACTGGGACACAACTTCGCTGTGGGCAGTGGTCATAATGTCTTGGCTTCTCAGTGTATATTACTAAACTTCCAGAGGCAAAAAATTTGATTTTCAGTCTTTCACGTAATCATTGAGTGAATTTAAAAATTGTAAAATACTCTCATACTCCACTCATTATCCGTTTTAGTACCAATGATTTCTGCCTCAAAACTACCATTTTATTAATTTGTCATTGAAGTGCCGCTAATTTTCGCATCAACCCACAGCTACTGCTGCATCTAGTTGTACTCTGAAGTATCAGGTGGTTACAACTGAAGTACAGCTACTGACAGAGGTCCAGTGTGGACTGTAATTATCGCATGTTAGCGAAACTTGGTAGGTATTCTGATGTGAAAATGCGGAATCGACTTGCGCTGGAAAAAATTAGCTCTAAGCTTGGCTACCAGGAGCAAATCTGGCGTCGTTAATGCAAGAAAGATGTTCAGCAATGTTTCCATATGTAATGGATTAAGAATGAGACGTGGGGAAAGGTAAGACAAGTGAGAAAGGCACAATGCTGATTTCATTCTGAATCGCCAATTACACAATTTGTTCAGTATGAGCACTGGAGTTGTTGACGAGTTGCTGTATAACGCTAGATTTACAATTGGTGGTGAAAATTCGAACTGATTATTTTTCAATGCAGATCTGTTCCACATTAACCCATTAGCACATGTACCAAGTTTCGCTGCCATATGATAATTACAGCCCACACTGGGCGTTCGTGAGTAGTTGCACTTTAATTATAGCCGCCTGTTAAGTCCACGAATGTATTGCATCGTAGCAGCCCGCTGAAAGCAACAGTCGGCACGGACACTGTGCTATGTGACTGTAGGAGATTGTAGTGTGTGTTTTTTTATAGTGATCATATTGAGGAGACCATTGCCAATGGAAGTAAATACGAGGGTTAGAACTTATATAGTGGCAACTATTTATTCACAACCGATACAAAAAAGTTACATGTTTGCACCTGTTACTGTCCTTCAAAGTAGTCACCAGCTTTGTGTAGAACCCGTTTCCAGCCATGTGCAAAGCGTAGTATACCGTTAGCAGAGCCTGTTCTGTTGCTGGTGCGAATGGAGCGGTCTAAAGTTATGGTGATTATCGTGTACGACTGTGACGGTGTTATCCTAACGCATGACGTTCCTTCACGGCAGACCGTCAATGCACAGTACTACTGTTCGTTTTAGAGCATTACCTGAGACCAGCTTTGCGAAAGAAGCGGCGACACTTTCTGCACAACCCACCCATCAATTTACACGACAATACAAGGGCGCATACAGCGCAAGCTGTGGCTGCTCTGTTCAGTCGATGGGACTGCGAAGTACTGTATTATACACCATTCTCTCCGGACTTAAGTCCTTGTGACTTTGATTTGATTCAGAAGACGAAGGAACCACTTCGTTGCATTCGCTTCAGAACTGTTCCAGAGATTCGACAGGCAGTAGACCACGCCATCCGTACCATCAACATCGCTGACAACGAGTTCTTCGCAACGCTGGTGACTACTTTGAAGGACAGAACAGGTGAAAACATATATCTTTTTCGTTTCGGTTGTGAAGAAGTAGTTGCCACTATTTAAGTTCCAACCCTCGTAATCTCAAGTTATTGTCACATACATTTCAGATTTTACTACTGTCTTTATGAGTGATTTCTAAGTGAAACCACTGGAGCAGTATATAGCTAGTTTTGAAATAAATTTATTAAATTTTAGGCCCATTTTCGCTTGTTTTTTAGGACTAGAATTTCCTTTAAGCATTATGAGTTGCTTGGGCATTCAAGATGCAGGAATTTATCTAGGAAAAGTGCGATATTGCTTTCAGATGCATCACACGAATGAGGAGTGAGTGGAACCGTTGTCCCTGTGGTTCCAACGTGGTTCTTTAGTGTCTGCTATTTTCTTCATGTTTTCGTTGCTTACTATGGCGATGAAGGTTATTTTGCGGAAATTGTTAAGATCGTGTTCCGAAGTGTAACCACCTCCTTAAAGCAGCTGGTTGTTTACTTTTTCCGATTTCCTCTTGTCTTCTTTGCTTCCTATGACAATCAAGATTGTTCAAATGTGTGTGAAAAGTATGGGACTCAACTGATAAGGTCATGAGTTCCTAAGCGTACACACTGTTGTTGTTGTGGTCTTCAGTCCTGAGACTGGTTTGATGCAGCTATCCATGCTACTCTATCCTGCGCAAGCTTCTTCATCTCCCAGTACCTACTGCAACCTACATCCTTCTGAATCTGCTTAGTGTATTCATCTCTTGGTCTCCCTCTACGATTTTTACCCTCCACGCTGCCCTCCAATGCTAAATTTGTGATCCCTTGATGCCTCAAAACATGTCCTACCAACCGATCCCTTCTTCTAGTCAAGTTGTGCCACAAACTTCTCATCTCCCCAATCCTATTCAATACCTCCTCATTAGTTACCTGATCTACCCACCTTATCTTCAGCATTCTTCTGTAGCACCACATTTCGAAAGCTTCTATTCTCTTCTTGTCCAAACTAGTTATCGTCCATGTTTCACTCCCATACATGGCTACACTCCATACAAATATTTTCAGAAACGACTTCCTGACACTTAAATCTATACTCGATGTTAACAAATTTCTCTTCTTCAGAAACGATTTCCTTGCCATTGCCAGTCTACATTTTATATCCTCTCTACTTCGACCATCATCAGTTATTTTACTCCCTAAATAGCAGAATTCCTTTACTACTTTAAGTGTCTCATTTCCTAATCTAATTCCCTCAGCATCACCCGATTTAATTTGACTACATTCCATTATCCTTGTTTTGCTTTTGTTGATGTTCATCTTATATCCTCCTTTCAAGACACTGTCCATTCCATTCAATTGTTCTTCCAAGTCCTTCGCTGTCTCTGACAGAATTACAATGTCATCGGCGAACCTCAAAGTTTTTACTTCTTCTCCATGAATTTTAATACCTACTCCGAATTTTTCTTTTGTTTCCTTTACTGCTTGCTCAATATACAGATTGAATAACATCGGGGACAGGCTACAACCCAGTCTCACTCCTTTCCCAACCACTGCTTCCCTTTCATGCCCCTCGACTCTTATAACTGCCATCTGGTTTCTGTACAAATTGTAAATAGCCTTTCGCTCCCTGTATTTTACCCCTGCCACCTTCAGAATTTGAAAGAGAGTATTCCAGTTAACATTGTCAAAAGCTTTCTCTAAGTCTACAAATGCTAGAAACGTAGGTTTGCCTTGTCTTAACCTAAATTATCCTAAGGACAAACACACACACCCATGCCCGAGGGAGGACTCGAACGTCCGCCGGGACCAGCCGCACAGTCCATGACTGCAGCGCCTGAGACCGCTCGGCTAATCCCGCGCGGCACAATCAAGATTAATTTTGTGAACAATTTTTAAATAATTTTTAGCATAATTTTGGGATTCGATGGCTTAAGAGGTGTGATATTACATTACAGATGTAACAAAATAAATCAAGTATTAAAGTTCAAATCTGTGTATATGGCTTGAAACAGAGTATTTGCTGGCGTGCTAATTATCCAGACTATATTCATCCACTATTTGGTAGTGATTGTAGTTGGCGACTTCTAAACAACTTTACACTTAATTTACTGCTTTACTATCAACTCTATTCGCATCACATTTTGCAGACTCTATTCACATATAAAACTGACAGTAACTGCAAAATTATAGCCGGCCGCGGTGGTCTCGCGGTTCTAGGCGCTCAGTCCGGAGCCGCGCGACTGCTACGGTCGCAGGTTCGAGTCCTGCCTCGGGCATGGATGTGTGTGATGTCCTTAGGTTAGTTAGGTTTACGTAGTTCTAAGTTCTAGGGGACTGATGACCACAGATTTTAAGTCCCATAGCGCTCAGAGCCATTTGAACAATTTTTTGCCGAATTATATAACTGTACGACAAATAGTTCACAACATACGACTCAAACACAGTGAGATGCTTAAAAACTAGCTTTCATCAAAACATAGTTATTCTTTAAATAATCGAGTAGGTTAGGGTGGGGGCAAACAGTTACTAGTGTGCTGTATTTACGGAAGTATTACAGTTTTGTTCAAAATGGTTCAAATGGCTCTGAGCACTATGGGACTTAACGTGTGAGGTCATTAATCCCCTACAACTTAGAACTACTTAAACCTAACTAACCTAAGGACATCACACCCATCCATGCCCCAGGCAGCATTCGAGCCTGCGACCGTAGCGGTCGCGCAGTTCCAGACTGCACCGCCCAGAACCGCTCGGCCACTCCGGCTGGCACTACAGCTGTGTGAAAGATGATCAAAGCAGATTACATGTTGAATCTATGCTTCAAATTACTATCTTCGCTGTATTATTCACATCATGCCGTCTCACCTAACTGTTGTCCATTGGTATTCTTATACTACAGAAGACGAGCAAGTGCCCCTTTGGACAGCGACGTCTCCAAATTTAGTTCCCGCATTGTCTGGACCTACACTTGACTTCGTCGATTTCTGCTACGAATTGACTGGAGCGCGCGGTAGTTTCCGCCTTTCCAGAGGCTCTCCAGTGGCATTCCAGCGGGCGGAGAGCGGGGCCGACTGGAGGCGGGCAGGTCTGTCCGGCGGCCCACTTGCAGAGACGCCAACAAGCAGCGCCGTTAATTATTGGGATTAATTACCGCCGGTGTTAATTCCTGTTAATCCGTTTAATTAGGAGGCGCGCGGCGACCAAGAAAGAGGGCGAATGTGAACGGCGGCGGCCGACTTGTGAATTAATTACCGACACACAGACATTATTGCGGCGCTGTGAAATCACTCCTAATTTGCATGGTAACGAGATGTGTGAGTGTGCGAGAGCGGGCGGCGCGGGAAGTGGCTGCGGCCGCCGTTAATTACTCGTTAACCAGGTTACAACTGCGGCGTCCCCGCAGCCGGCAGCTCCACACGTCCCAGCGGCGCTCCGCGGCCGTAGCAGTCCCTCCGGCACTGTTGCCCATTAGCCGACACGCACGGCGATAGCCCTCGCCAGCCTCTGCTGGCTCCGCGTTCGTCCGTCAGTTCGCCGTGTTGTATGTAGGAAGGTCGGGCAGGGATGGCCCTCACACTGCTACCTGGGCTTCCGACCGTGCAGTTTCCGACAGTTTTGTAGGTGTCGCAGGTAACATCGGACTTCCGGCCAACCAGGTCTGCACACCCCTGCCGATTAACGCCAGTCGTTCATCAGCAGCTGATGCTTTCTCAGCGTTTGGCAGACAGCGCCCTCGCCAACAGCCTACTTGAGTTCTATAGCTACGCTGTGAATCATGGAAATGAAGGCCGCTGTGGCATAGCGGTTCTAGGAGCTTCAGTCCGGAACCGCACTGCTGCTACGGTCACAGGTTCGAATCCTGCCTCGGGCATGGATGTGTGTGGCTGTCCTTAGGTTAGTTAGGGGACTGATGACCTCAGATGTTGAGTCCCATAGTGCTCAGAGCCATTTGAACCACTTTTCGAAAGGGAAGCCATTAGTGATGGGCTAAACTGTGACTTTACGATATCAGTGAGTTCTGTGAATACTGCTCTCGGAAACTGCGATTTTTAGTTGCGATTTGTCGCAGTTTAAAATCACAGTTATCAAATTCAAACCTGTGCCCTTTCGCACCCTACCAATGCTATATCTGTGATATACACGAGTCTTGCAACTTCTGCGAAAGCTATATTCTCCACAGAGAAAACTTCATCTCGATAAAACAGTCAGTAGTAAGCATGTTTCACATTTGTGCTTCCATTGGCTTTAATTTTGCATTAATGGAACCAATGAGAATACTATGATGTTAAGGATCATAACATAAATTGTCACAGAGTACGGCAGGAGTTCGTATTTAGAATACGGTTTTCTAACCTCTTTGCTATATTCACAGGTATCTCAAACACAGTTTCACTCACTCGACATAGCGATAATTCAGAATACCATTGACAGCAGAACTTGGGAAATTCATACAGCGTCTTCGTCAGAAGAAAGGTTACCTTCTAAGTTTGCGAATGAGGATAGTGGGATCGCTGATTGCCAAGTGTGAAACCTCTGCCATGCAGTTGCCTTGATCACCGGAAATATTAGCAGTTGTTTACTTTGAATTATATTGTTGGTGCCGGCCGCTGTGGCCGAGCGATTCTAGGCGCTTCGGCCCGGAACCGCACTACTGCTACGGTCGTAGGTTCGAATCCTGCCTCGGGCATGGATGTGTGTGATGTCCTTAGGTTACTTAGGTTTAAGTAGTTCTAAGTCTAGAGGACTTTTGACCTCCGATGTTAAGTCCCATAGTGCCTAGAGCCATTTGAACCATTTTATACTGTTAGTAATTAGTATCAGTAGAGAAGTTTAACAATCCTCGTGAATTTCCAAAAGCACCCACTTAGATTACTATCTGCTTTATGTATGAGTCCACGTCCAGGAGAGACAATCGTGAAGATTCAAGGCCACTCATGAAGTACTCGCAGCATAAGTGATAACATATGTGTGAAAAAGGAGTATTGGAACAGGGTGTCAGTGAAGTCATTATATGATTTGAAAGAGATGATAAATAAATGTGAAGTACACTGTGAGTGAATAATGAAAATTCCATTCTCCACTTATTTAAGCCGTCCCATAACCCAAAATCCTTGCCGTGTAGTTATTGATAAAGCCTTGCTGGAGTGTGATATTGGACACTCTGCTCCAGAATCTTGGTTGTGATGACAGACTGACCTGTGGCATAGCCCAAGGTCCAGCTTCGGTTGGAAGGTTTCGACTTTTAAGGTTGACTACGTGTAAGTGAAAACAGTGGACAGAAGTAATCTCTCAGTTAAAACTTGATATCAGAAATAATTTAAGTGCAATATTTGAAAATACACTTAAACGTTTAGCCTACATTTGTATTCTACAGTTAAAAAAAATATCCGCCTTGTGATTACACTTTTTGGTAGAAGTTATGCAGTGGATACCTGACTGCATTTTTATTAATTTACATGCAATATATGTGTATAAAACGCATCAAAATGTTCCTTGGAGCCTTGTCCATTATATAATGTATGTTTTTAGACATTCCCTTGCACTTTTAGTTTTTGGTGCGACAGTTGTCTAACAAAATGAAATTTGAATTTTGGCATAATTGGAGAAAATGGAACCTGAAATTGATAAAATTAGTGGGGAATCCTGGCCAGAGCTTGGGGATAAAACAAGCACTGTAAGTTAGAACATTGATCAGCTGGAAGGCAAATACGCAGAGGTTGAGGATAAACTTCAAAATAATACTAAAAGGGTAGAATAGGTTAACAATAAAGTAGGTGGGGTGGAAAAAGAATTAGCAGCTAAGTGGAAACTGCAAAAGGTAATCTTGTGGGGGATACTTAGGCACAGCAATACAAAGTACATTATTTGAAAAGCAAACAGAGGCAAAAGTCAAATCTATGAAAGTGGGGGCCTCTGAATGTCGCAAAGGAGCTATAATATAAAAAAATAATTAGACGGAGAAATAAATGTATTAAATAAAACTGTTAATAATGTAGCATCAGGAAATAGAAATTTTTTGTTGGGGTATTTTATGAGGTACAGATATCAATCGACATCACTTAGAGGGGATAATAAACACCATGTAGCTGATGCTTTTGGCTGCATGTAAGGATTATTTTTAAGATTGATGAATGATATTGCTAACACGAAATTTGTTAAAACGGAATTGGAAAGGGAAACTCATACTTTGGCTACTCAAAATGCTGAGCAGTTTTGTTATTTCAAACCTCGGTGGAAGCAAACAGGCACCTCACGTGTGCTACAGTCTTAGTACAAATGAGATCAGTGACACATCTGTGGTACCACAGAGGAGGTATGCACGAGAGAAATTTTCGAGAGAAAGGGTTTATCATACGCACGTATTTAAGTATCACCCTCTCTCATTCCCTCTCTTTTCCAATTTGCCGTAATGCCATTCCTCTCCCCAGCGACATCGTTCCATACTCCACAGCCGTCGACCATGTTTCTGCACATTCGTAAAAGGTAGGCGGAGAAGTGGACGACACACACGTAACCTATGCCGTAATAATCAGCGACAGATTGTCACCCCTAATTGTGTATGATGTGTTACACTGTTTCACTGTTGCGCCAGAGCCAAGGAGGACACAGATCAGTCCTGCAATGCTATTTGGATGAGGTGTCGATCGTCTTTGGGGAGGGGTTGGGGGGGGGGGTGGCCTGAGTGGTGCGACCTGACCCATCTTTTCGTATTCCACGGCCTTACTGAACCATTCTGCACACACCCATTGCACTGCTGAAACACTTCGTCCCACACGAGCAGCTATTTCCCGGATGGATGGATCGCATTCTCTCATGCCAATAATGCACCCTCATTCACATTCACTGATATGATGGCCGGCCGCGGTGGTCTCGCGGTTCTAGGCGCGCAGTTCGGAACCGCGCGACTGCTACGGTCGCAGGTTCGAATCCTGCCTCGGGCATGGATGTGTGTGATGTCGTTAGGTTTAAGTAGTTCTAAGTTCTAGGGGACTGATGACCATAGCAGTTGAGTCCCATAGTGCACAGAGCCATTTGAGCCACTGATATGATGGTACAGTTCGCGCATATGTCTGTGAAGCAATCTGCACGTCTGTTCCAAGTCACACTGATCCGTTACCTCTCTCTCTCTCTCTCTCTCTCTCTCTCTCTCTCTCTCTCTCTCTCTCTCTCTATATATATATATATATATATATATATATATATATATATATATACTCCTGGAAATTGAAATAAGAACACCGTGAATTCATTGTCCCAGGAAGGGGAAACTTTATTGACACATTCCTGGGGTCAGATACATCACATGATCACACTGACAGAACCACAGGCACATAGACACAGGCAACAGAGCATGCACAATGTCGGCACTAGTACAGTGTATATCCACCTTTCGCAGCAATGCAGGCTGCTATTCTCCCATGGAGACGATCGTAGAGATGCTGGATGTAGTCCTGTGGAACGGCTTGCCATGCCATTTCCACCTGGCGCCTCAGTTGGACCAGCGTTCGTGCTGGACGTGCAGACCGCGTGAGACGACGCTTCATCCAGTCCCAAACATGCTCAATGGGGGACAGATCCGGAGATCTTGCTGGCCAGGGTAGTTGACTTACACCTTCTAGAGCACGTTGGGTGGCACGGAATACATGCGGACGTGCATTGTCCTGTTGGAACAGCAAGTTCCCTTGCCGGTCTAGGAATGGTAGAACGATGGGTTCGATGACGGTTTGGATGTACCGTGCACTATTCAGTGTCCCCTCGACGATCACCAGTGGTGTACGGCCAGTGTAGGAGATCGCTCCCCACACCATGATGCCGGGTGTTGGCCCTGTGTGCCTCGGTCGTATGCAGTCCTGATTGTGGCGCTCACCTGCACGGCGCCAAACACGCATACGACCATCATTGTCACCAAGGCAGAAGCGACTCTCACCGTTGAAGGCGACACGTCTCCATTCGTCCCTCCATTCACGCCTGTCGCGACACCACTGGAGGCGGGCTGCACGATGTTGGGGCGTGAGCGGAAGACGGCCTAACGGTGTGCGGGACCGTAGCCCAGCTTCATGGAGACGGTTGCGAATGGTCCTCGCCGATACCCCAGGAGCAACAGTGTCCCTAATTTGCTGGGAAGTGGCGGTGCGGTCCCCTACGGCACTGCGTAGGATCCTACGGTCTTGGCGTGCATCCGTGCGTCGCTGCGGTCCGGTCCCAGGTCGACGGGCACGTGCACCTTCCGCCGACCACTGGCGACAACATCGATGTACTGTGGAGACCTCACGCCCCACGTGTTGAGCAATTCGGCGGTACGTCCACCCGGCCTCCCGCATGCCCACTATACGCCCTCGCTCAAAGTCCGTCAACTGCACATACGGTTCACGTTCACGCTGTCGCGGCATGCTACCAGTGTTAAAGACTGCGATGGAGCTCCGTATGCCACGGCAAACTGGCTGACGCTGACGGCGGCGGTGCACAAATGCTGCGCAGCTAGCGCCATTCGACGGCCAACACCGCGGTTCCTGGTGTGTCCGCTGTGCCGTGCGTGTGATAATTGCTTGTACAGCCCTCTCGCAGTGTCCGGAGCAAGTATGGTGGGTCTGACACACCGGTGTCAATGTGTTCTTTTTTCCATTTCCAGGAGTGTATATATATATATATATACAGATGGCGGTATTATCATATACGCAATTTATAAAAGGGCAATATATTGGTGGAGCCGTCATTTGGGAAAGGTTTCCGCCATGATTATGGCCACACAATGGGAAGTACCAAGTTTTAAAAGCGGAATGGTATTTGGCGCTAGATGAACGAGACATTACATTTAGACCCGTCAAGGTAGCCGAGAGCTCTAACGCGCTGCTTCCTGGACTCAGGTAGCCGCGCCGGCCCGGGATCGAATCCGCCTGGCGGATGAACGACGAGGACCAGTGTGCCGGCCAGCCTGGATGTGGTTTTTAATGGTTTTCCACATCCGGCTAGGTGAATACCGGGCTGGTCCCCACGATCCGCCTCGGTTACACGCGTCGCAGACACTTGAAACACGTCCGCACTATTTCACGATTTACACTAGACGCAGACAGTTGGGGTACACTGATTCCGTTCTGGGGGGTATGGGATGACGGCAGGAAGGGCATCCGACCATCCCTAACACTAACATTGCCAAATCCGTTGTAACCACGCCGACCCTGCGATCGTTGTGGGACTATGTCTGATGGTAGGATTCGAGTGTGGCGCAGATCCCAGGAAGCCATAGACCCACGTTGTCAACAAGGCATTGTGCAAGTTGGTGGTGGCTCCAAAATGGTGTAGGCTGTGTGTACATGGAATGGGCTGTGTCCTATGCTCTAACTGATCCTGTCATTGACTGGATATGTTAATGAGCGGCTGCTTGGAGAGCATTTGCAACCATTCATGGAGTGCATGTTCCGAAACAGCGATCGAAGTTTCGTGGATGACAATGCGCCATGTCAGCAGACCACAATTGTTCCCAATTGGTTTGAAGACCATTCTGGATAATTCGAGTGAATGATTTTGCCACCCATATCGCCCGAGTGAATCCCATCGAACATTCATGGGACATAGTCGAGAGGTCAGTTCACGAATAAAATCCTGTACAGGCAACACTTTCGCAGTTATGGACGATTATAGAGGCAGCATGACTATATATTTCTGCAGGGGACTTCCAACGACTTGTTGAGCGCATGCCACGTTGAATTGCGGCACTACGCCGGGCAAAAGGAGGTCCAACAAGATAATATGAGGCAACACATGACTTTTGTCACCCCGGTGGACGTGCAATACCTTCAGGGTCAACTGCCACTGCCTGCACAAATCGTCGATCCTAGGCAGGCCACTGTGCATTTCACTGCAGTCATCTGGGGTTTCAGTGTTTCTGTAGATAACACTATCTTCTGCATGTAGTGTCACGAAAATCACCTACATCGTTAATGTAAACTGTTAACTGTAATCGCCCTATTACACTATTTGAAGTACTCCAGAAACTACTTGGGCACCAGGGCCCAACTGTTGTCTGTTAGATTCTGTTGGTGTTTTACCTAAGTGTATACTTCAATGTCCATGTAGAGCCATCAATAAACGGACGGAAACATCTAGATATATTTGTGAAGGCTCATTTCCACTACCAGACTGAGCATCTTGACGGGATATTTTTCCTGAGGAAAAGGATCGCAAACTTTTTTTGTGTTGTATGGAGAATTTAATTTTTGTTCCAGTATAATGTAATTTCTTGTCATTCAATCTAAACGCCAGTAGCTCAGAAGCCGGTTCTTAGTTATTGAGTTCTCTCACATGGACACTTAACTTACTATCCCTAAATATTTAGGGTAATGTTTAGCGACAGTCACTTCGTCAGTAAGAGGATCAAACAGGTCGTCTTGCAGAGACTGCATCAGAATATATCCAACTGCTTCAGTTATTTTATATATACGCCGTTAGCATGTACAACAGAAAAAGAACAGGCAAGATCGGTGTGATATTGGGGGTCTCTCTAGATTACTGGCACTACTGATTTCGGTTTCCATTTTTTTCCGTGTGTCCACTGGACTTCGTAATAGATACAATTTTACACTTAGTATCTGGAATTTACGGTTCATCTCAGTCTACAAGCATTACGCCAATATCCATGGTACGCCATTTTAACGAAATCTATTATATATTTTTCTGTTTTCTATCATAGTACAACTTCTCCGACTGTAGGACTTTTCAATAGATCTACGTCGTACGGGGTAGACTCGCGGTCTAGGCGTCTGGTCACGGTTCGCGCGACTCCCCCGGCGGAGGTTCGAGTCCTCCCTCGGGCATGGGTATTTGTGTTGTCCTCAGCGTAAGTTAGTTTAAGTTAGATTAAGTAATGTGTAAGCTTAGGGACCGATGGCGTCAGCAGTTTGGTCCCGTAAGACCTTAGCACAAATTAAAAAGAAAAAAAAATAGATTTACGCAAGCAAAACTTGTGGTTATGTTCTATGTTAACACAATGTTTCGTAAACAAATATGGTTCAAATGGCTCAAATGGCTCTGAGCACTATGGGACTTAACATCTGAGGTCATCAGTCTCCTAGAACGTTGAACTACTTAAACCTAACTAACCTACGGACATCACACACATCCATGCACGAGGCAGGATTCGAAATTGCGACCGTAGCGGTCGCTCGGTTCCAGACTGAAGTGCCTAGAACCGCTCGGCCACAACGGCCGGCAAACAAATATGGTATTATAGTAAAACCTTCATTTATGTGTTTGTTGTACACAGAAAAAGAAAGAAACATTACGGATATATTACACAAGTATTAATTGTCACCTAACCGCAACTCAGTGGGCAAGATAAAAAGGAAAGAACCACAACGTAAACCAGCAAGTTTATATGCGATCTACAAATAAGAAAAACTAAAGAAAAAGATGGTGAAAGGTGAACTTTACACCAACAAATATCAGCCCACCTGTAATGTTTCAACGTCCCTTGTGTGTATGCAAGTTTCTAGACACTTCTTGAAAAATTAAGGATTACGCAAACACCTCCAGATCAGTTTTCGTTTCTTGTCGGTTTATAACTGCAGAAAAGTATCTTCCAAACTCCTGAAAAGGTTCGACTACTTTTTCGATAATCTGTGAGCCGTTACCTAGCAACAGTATGTAAATAGTCCGCAGGGCCAGTACGACTGACAGCGACATTCTGGTGAGTAAATATAAATTCCCTGTGTTAATTTAATTATTACTAAACATATCGTCTCTGGACTTGTGCTTCTAGTGGAAATTGAAATAAGAACACCGTGAATTCATTGTCCCAGGAAGGGGAAACTTTATTGACACATTCCTGGGGTCAGATACATCACATGATCACACTGACAGAACCACAGGCACATAGACACAGGCAACAGAGCGTGCACAATGTCGGCACTAGTACAGTGTATATCCACCTTTCGCAGCAATGCAGGCTGCTATTCTCCCATGGAGACGATCGTAGAGATGCTGGATGTAGTCCTGTGGAACGGCTTGCCATGCCATTTCCACCTGGCGCCTCAGTTGGACCAGCGTTCGTGCTGGACGTGCAGACCGCGTGAGACGACGCTTCATCCAGTCCCAAACATGCTCAATGGGGGACAGATCCGGAGATCTTGCTGGCCAGGGTAGTTGACTTACACCTTCTAGAGCACGTTGGGTGGCACGGGATACATGCGGACGTGCATTGTCCTGTTGGAACAGCAAGTTCCCTTGCCGGTCTAGGAATGGTAGAACGATGGGTTCGATGACGGTTTGGATGTACCGTGCACTATTCAGTGTCCCCTCGACGATCACCAGTGGTGTACGGCCAGTGTAGGAGATCGCTCCCCACACCATGATGCCGGGTGTTGGCCCTGTGTGCCTCGGTCGTATGCAGTCCTGATTGTGGCGCTCACCTGCACGGCGCCAAACACGCATACGACCATCATTGGCACCAAGGCAGAAGCGACTCTCATCGCTGAAGACGACACGTCTCCATTCGTCCCTCCATTCACGCCTGTCGCGACACCACTGGAGGCGGGCTGCACGATGTTGGGGCGTGAGCGGAAGACGGCCTAACGGTGTGCGGGACCGTAGCCCAGCTTCATGGAGACGGTTGCGAATGGTCCTCGCCGATACCCCAGGAGCAACAGTGTCCCTAATTTGCTGGGAAGTGGCGGTGCGGTCCCCTACGGCACTGCGTAGGATCCTACGGTCTTGGCGTGCATCCGTGCGTCGCTGCGGTCCGGTCCCAGATCGACGGGCACGTGCACCTTCCGCCGACCACTGGCGACAACATCGATGTACTGTGGAGACCTCACGCCCCACGTGTTGAGCAATTCGGCGGTACGTCCACCCGGCCTCCCGCATGCCCACTATACGCCCTCGCTCAAAGTCCGTCAACTGCACATACGGTTCACGTCCACGCTGTCGCGGCATGCTACCAGTGTTAAAGACTGCGATGGAGCTCCGTATGCCACGGCAAACTGGCTGACACTGACGGCGGCGGTGCACAAATGCTGCGCAGCTAGCGCCATTCGACGGCCAACACCGCGGTTCCTGGTGTGTCCGCTGTGCCGTGCGTGTGATCATTGCTTGTACAGCCCTCTCGCAGTGTCCGGAGCAAGTATGGTGGGTCTGACACACCGGTGTCAATGTGTTCTTTTTTCCATTTCCAGGAGTGTATATCTTCCACTAAAATGCTCCTCACTGGAATGCTCGCGACATGACGATACGATTGTTCCGTGAGAGGAAATAAGTCATCAAAGCTTCTGCACGCTACCTCAAGCACAGAGAGTAGGTGGTTCCTCTATTCTCAAATGGTTCAAATGGCTCTGAGCACTATGGGTCTTAACATCTGAGGTCATCAGTCGCCTAGAACTTAGAACTACTTAAACGTTACTAACCTAAGGACATCACTCACATCCATGCCCGAGGCAGGATTCGAACCTGCGACCGTAGCTGTCGCGCGGTTCCTGACTGTAGGGCCTAGTAGCGCTCGCCCATCCCGGCCGGCTTTATTCTCAACAAAAGGTTTATTTCGAAGTATTTTTAAATTGTTTTTAGTAGGGGGTCTTATACGCTGGGCCGGCCACAGTGGCCGAGTGGTTCTAGGCGCTTCAATCCAGAACCGCGCGACTGCTACGGTCGCAGGTTCGAATCCTGCCTCGGGCATGGTTGTGTCCTTAGGTTAGTTAGGTTTCAGTAGTTCTCAGTTCTAGGTGACCTATGACCTCAGATGTTAAGTCCCATAAAGCTCAAAGCCATTTGAACCATTATTCGCTGGTTGAAGGTAAAACATGAAAATGAAACATGAGTTATCAGCAGATAACATTCAAGGGTAATGTACAGCACGCTTTTGACTTATATCTGCTGATAGAGGTTGTGATGTGTTGAGAAGATCCATTTGGTTCACTAGAGAGGGCAGGAGCTAGCAAAGAAAGCAAAAAGACTTTCATCAAAGATATAAATATACTTAAGGCCTTCTTTAGAAACGAAAGGTGGACGAAGCTAAAATCAGAGAAAGAAGAGCATTCACTTGGATTTTTGTCTATCGATCTGCCGAAAATTTCTAAAAGGTTTTGGTCCTACGCAAAGCCAATAAACCTATCAAAGTCACCTGTACAGTCCTTCGGAGATCATACTGGCACTCGAACGGAGTATAACGCAGAGATGGCTAAAATATTGTAGTCTGACTTCCGAAATAGCTTTACCAAGGAAGATCGCTCCATAGTCCACAAATTAAAGTAGATAACAAAGTAAGCAAATGTATCACCTTACAAACTGATTAGAGTGGAGCACAAACGAAGTTAATACGGGAACGTACAATTTCATAGTATAAAGAAAAGCAATATTTTAAACATAGCTGCACAACAGCAACGGTTTCACGTAATAAAATTATAAACAGCCGACTAGTTGCAATGGATAAAGAGTCGGTCGTAAGCTCTGCAACATCCATGAGCTATTTTATATTAACGTGACAAACCCTAATTCTAGGGCTATATTTTATTTTTGACACATGGATCTATGCCGACAATTGTAAAAACGGCGATGGTACATTAGTCCTTACTAATGTAAAATTGTTACCTTCTGAAGAAGACAGATTTATATTTGTCGAAACCTAGGTAAAGAATTTCTATATCCATTGCAACTGGTCGGCTGTTAATAATTTTATTTATAAATAAAAGCCTTAGTTTTTTACTGTCAAAGTACGGTAGCTACTAAAGTTCCCAGATGACAGCTACGAGGCTGATCACGGATGCTGAAGTTGTATACAGGAACGTCGGAACGCTAGAAAATTGTGGCGAAATGCAAGAACATCTGCTTAATGCCAGAAGTGGTAATTGACGCTCAGCATAAATGAATGTAACGTACTGCACATAAAGAAACGATTAGACCCATTATTTTTCGATTACATGAGTGGAAAATAATCAACTAAACATAACACCCATAAAATGTGTAGGAGTTGGCGTCCGAAAACATCTTAAGGTTGACCATTGCATAAAGAGCTGTAGGAATAGCAAACGTCAGACATAGGTTGACTGGAAGAATCCTGGGAAAATAACATAAATAGCTTACAAAACACTCGTGACACCGATTCTTAAGTCCTGTTTGTCAGCCTGGGACCTTTACCAAAGAGGAGTAATAGAGAAAATTAATAAACCTGGAAGAAGAGCAGCACATTCATCACTTCAGTGTTCGGTAAACAGGAGGCCATTGCGGAGATGCTCAACAAAGTACAGTAGCAGACGCTTCAAGATTGGTATTTAGCATCCTCGAGAGTTTTACTCTTTAAATTCAGAGAGCATACGTTCCAAGAATAGTCAGGCAACGTATTACTTCCTCCCGCGTACATCTTGCAAAATTGTCATCAGGGGAAAAATCGTAGAAATTCTAGCTCAAATGGAGGCCTATGGGCAAACGTTCTTCTCACATACAATTGACAATGGAGTAGCAATGAGGGATAGGTACACTTAGAGTCATAAAAAGAGTTACACTCAGAATAACAGGGCTCTTTGCGATCATTGTTGGCAGGTAGGTAAATGGTACCACACATACGAAATGATTACATTTTCAACTTTGAAGGACACGGCCACAAAACGTGACGTGGAGTCCCCATAGTTGCGATACAAGCGCCCAGACAACGCGGTACAGGGTTGTACAGGTCTGGGATGCAGTCTCGGATGTAGATACTGCATCCTAAGCCGCTTGCACCTGGTGCTAGATGTCACTGAGCTTATGGGAATACGTGTACGTACTAAATCAATGATTTGCATCGAGAAGCCTCTCGAAATGCAGAGCGTCCACTACAATTCACATGTATGATAATGAGGTATGCGCAAGGAAGGTCTTGTACAAAATTAAGAATCGTGGTGTAGGAGACGGTACATTCAACTACTGAAATTGGAGTGGACTTCATTAAAATCATAATTTATTGGCGAAGTTTGTATGTAAAGCTGTACAGGACATAAAATTACAGATCTGATTATATCACAACTGGAGATGAGTGCATAACAGAATATTAATCCGTGCAAATTAGTTACTTATGATTTTGGATTGGAAAAGACTCTCCAGGGAGGGATGAGAGCAACTCTGATAATAAACTCGCGATATACCTAATTAAATAGCAGATGTGGTGTCGGATTGGTCATTATGATTGCGTCGATACCGAACAGTGAAGGAATGAAGCTTACATGAAGACAAGACAGCAGAGCCAAGGCTCGGGTATCAACTCAACGATGTGTGATCGATCAGTTTCCTGGTTATGTGGAGCATACAAACGCGCGTGTTCCCACATCAGTTCTACTGACTCGCCTCACTGCTGCGTGAACTTAACACTTCATGTGTTGAGCTGGATGAAGAGCTGGCGATGGAGAAGGTGGTGGACTGCAGAGAGCCGTCCCCCACCTCTCGAATGTTCGAGTCCCCAGTTCCTAACGGAACCGCCGTGTCCACGGCTCGGCTGCTATGGTTAGTAAGTATATACAGACTTACCACAGAAAGAAACATTACAAAATAGGAAGGAGTGTTCTCCGCAATCGTCATTCCTGACCCCATATAGGAATCAAATCCACGTTACTCTTGCGTCACGTGCTTCACTGGATGTGGTTCTCTCATACCGATGAGTGAAGGTGGAGTTCTGATGACGACGATCCGTGGCACCACACACATTCTCGACAGAGAAGGGTGGAGCAGTGCGGCTGGCCACGGCAGAGTATCCACAGCTGCAAGGCACGCTCGGGAGACAGCAGTGGTATGAGTACGAGCGTTGTCCTGTTGAAACACGGCACCGTGTTGGCGTACACAGAGGGCACAGCTATGGGATGCAGGACCTTGTCCACGTACGAGCAGCTGCCATGGAGCCCACTGGGTAGACTAACGGTGGATGGGCACCACACACACACCAGCCTGGAGGGACGTGTGATGGGAGACCACAAACGGCACCCCATTGAGCTCTCCACTGTGTCTCGAGACATGGATCTGTCTCGAGACATGCATCTGGTAGCCATCGTCTCCAAGTCAGAAAAGAAACTCGTCACTAACGATGACCCTATGCCAGTCTGCAGGATCCCGTGTCCGTCGTTGTCGACAGCAATGTATCGTGCATAACGGTGTGGTGTTATGAGTAGCAGGCGTCATAACCGTCAGCGTGCATTGAGCACCGAGTCATGCAACCGCCTGCCAATGGTACTGTCACTTGCGGGATGTTGCAGAGAGCGCATCGGATCTCGCTGAATGGCCCCTATCGTTGCCGTTGCATCTGCACGCGTGTTGCGGACAATCCGTCAGCCTTCCCTTCTTGTGGTACTTGTCGGACGTCCAGATCTTACATGTCATGCATGCGTGTCTTTCTGTATCCATTGCCGCCAACAACGTGCTATGGTGGTGTCTGTACCACTGGTGTGGCGCACAGTACGACGGTAGCACCACCCAGCCTCCTGGAACCCTTCGATGCAGCACCTGTCAATGCTCGTCTAGCTGGGCAACCCGCTATTGAACATGTGGCTCGGGCATAGCGCACGCTCTAGCGATGCGCTAAGTGACGCTACCCGCTGTTGTACTGGCCGGCACGGCGGTTTGGGGCCCTCTTATACCAACCGATGGCCGCGACGTCACGGCCCCACCCACTCTCCCTGACTGCACAGCCGTCCGTGCAAAAATTCATATGACTCTGAGCACCATTGGACTTAACATCTGTGGTCATCAGCCCGTGCAAAAGCAACCATTGCCATAGCTGATGATGTGAAACATACCCAGGCAGTTTGTTGTCGCTCGGAGAGGTCCTTATGGGTGTGTATTGTGTACTGTGGATTGAACCGGGGACCTAGCAACGACGGAGAGGCTTCGCCCCACTGTAGTCAGTGGTTCACAACCACACAACAGGCCACAGCAGTCCACCCCACCACCGCCTCACACCGAACTCAGGGTTATTGTGCTGTTCGGCCCCCAGTGGACCCCATGAGAGCGTCTCATACCATACGAGTGTAGCCCCAAATGTTTGTGTGGTAGAGTAGTTATGATGTACACGTACGTGGAGACAGTGTTTGCCCATCAGTCGCCGACATAGTGTAACTGAGGCGGGATAAGGGGAACCAGCCCGCATTCGCCTAGGCAGATGGAAAACCGCTTTAAAAACCATCCACAGGCTGGCCGGCACACCGGACCTCCACACTAATCCACCGGGCGAATTCGTGCCGGGGACCGGCATGCCTTCCCGCTCGGGAAGCAGCGCGTTAGACCGCAAGCCTAGCCGGGCAGCATCCTTATGAATACAGCTCATTTTGTGTCGATGAGTGTAATAAGAGTACCTCAAGTACATCCGTCACATAAAGTGTCTTGCAGGGCGTAGATTTAGATATGCATCGGTATTAATGTAGCAACAATATGCACTATGAGGAACAGATCCTTAATAAGATAATGAAATGCGCAAATTGTTGAGTTAGTCCTGAAAAGTCATCCTATTTCAGTAAAGTCACAATTCTCGGACTGCTCATGAGTGGAATGAGCCCATAGAAAAGAATAATACACAGTGATCAGTGGGTTCTGGGCCGCAGGATATTGGTCATCTTCTTCAGAGTACCGTAACAGACAGTACAGTATTGTAAGCAGTGAAGGATCGGCGCGGGAGCACTTCGACGGCCGTAGGCCTGCATGCGTCGACATTTCGCCGTCGTCTGCTACGGACTGGTCTGGTTGCACACACACTAAACTTTAGCCGTGGTGTCAGCAGCAGTACTACCTAGTTTGTTTACATCGGCTAATTTGCTAGTCTTCTTAATTACTTCCGGGAAGAAGTGGAATGTAACTGTTTATTTCTCTAATTTCTAGGCGTATTATTGAATTCGTTATAAGAGTTTGGGTATTTTGCGATCGCCTGTGTTTTGTAAGCGGACTCTGTATTGTAGATTTTAAAGCCAGTTTTCATTTTTTTCTCTTTTTCTTTTTTCACTGTTGTTTCACGTCATACTTAACAGTTTGATCTCCTGTAGCGTTCTCCCTGTAGTTTCTTAGTTAGTTCTACGGCAGTGGTTGGTACATTATTTTTGTGTTTTCAGTAGTGTCGTTCTTCCCGCGAACCATACGCGACTGGAACAGGAAAGGGAGGTAATGACAGTGGCTCGTAAAGTGCCCTCCGCAGACACCGTTGGGTGGGTGCGGAGTATAAATGTAGATGTAGATGAAATAATCTAGTGGATAACGTTGGAAGATCCACGATGCTCTTCACAGACGAAGTAACTGAGCATAGGAAGGTATAAAGTACTCAGTGTACATAAAGAATTTAGCATATGGTGTTAGCATTAGTATCACATTATTCGATGGTGGCGCCTATGTTTCCAGAAACACATCGTAAAGAAAAGAAAATGGAAAAGGAATGATGAAACATGTGTTACATAACTTACTGAACACCCCTCGTATGTTGATGACGTGATCCTTGGCGTCTGGAAGGCACTCGATACAGTCTCGTACTGTCCTTTAGTGAAAAAAAGTGAGGGCCTACTGAGTGTGGGACCAGATTTGTGACGGTAAAGAAAATGGAAATAAAAATGACAATACATAGTTACCTTATATAAAAGGTAGTAGTATTTTAAATGGCTTTGAAAGGAAAACAGTACCACAACAAAGGTAACGAAATTTGAGATCTTTTAACATTGCAGAGCGTCAGCTACCGTGAATAATTTAATGATTATAAAGAATCCGCCTCTATTGCAAATAGAAACCGAATGTTGACCTAGGTTTCGGCGCGGATAATCACGCCTTCTTTGGAACACACTGTAACGTCTAGTTGAAACAAAAACAACATATTATGTAGTAACGAGAAAATTATATGTATCATATCGTGTTATTGTATAAAATTATGTATTTTTTTTATTATTTATTTCTGAGAATATCTGCGTCGGCGAGTAATGAAACCGCCACAGACGATAAATGTCGAACAAAGATTAAAATAAGTAACTAGTATATAATACGTGACGAATAGCAATTTCTTTGTCTTCTTCATCTGGGAGTCGAACGAGTAAGATATCCTGTGTCGTAGTAGCGAACGCTAGTGTAGCATTCTTTTGTCGAGACTAAGCAATGTACGCCATTACGTGTGAATTCACAAAGGTCTGTAAGCACTGAGATATTTAAAGGTTTTAATAGAGTTGTTTAAATGAAAACTTGTATTATTTATTGTTAAGCTTGCTTGCATATTATCCCATCCTGTTGAGACATTTTTCAGTTATATAAATATTATCTGTGGTGCTGAGCTGCGTGGAGAACGAAGAGCCGCTGCCGCGGCGTATTTAAACGACTTACAATATAGTCGAGCATACCGCAAGGAAGCGGTAAAATAATAGTAAAATAATATTATTTCTTTTAGCTCCCAGACTGGCAGTGAAGATCAGCAGATTTTATGATGTGTTGCAGATTGACGCGGGCTGCTGATAGGATATAATTTACAGTGCAAATCATTTAATGTACCTTTAGAATCTGATAGGAATCTTGCTGTGCTCCGTTCTGATCTGGCAAACTTCATAGTGACAACGTATTTTTTAATGAGAGTCTCATGTTCTTGGGCTAGTCGTGGTATGAAATAGCATTTTAACGAGAAATAAAATCCAGTGCGAACTTGTGTTTTTGAACGATCACACGGACTGTAACATCAGTGCTCATAACAAAGTAATTTCAACTTTTAATCACTATGAAGTAGGGAAGATATATTGATTCTTAGCATGAGTTGCAGTTACGAAAAATCGTTCCTTAAATTGTAGGCCAGATACAGAACAATAAGACTTCCATATATACATTTTATTCCGCTAAAGGGTAATGATGATAAAGAAAAGCAAAGCACAGCATTATTAACAGATATTTCGCGGCTCTTTTCGTATATGCGATAATAAAAAACGTGAAAACACTAAAACTACAAACTGCCTAAAGAGGCATGGTCCAACATTAATAGACTTTTGGGCGTCCTAAATTAATGTTGGACCATGCCTCTTTAGGCAGTTTGTAGTTTTAGTGTGTTCCGAAGAACGCGTGGTTACCCGCGCCGAAGCCTAGGTCAACATCCGGTTTCTGTTTGCAATCGAAGCGGATTCTTTATAATCATTAAAGAGAAAGAACACGACACTATCAAGTTAAAAATTGAGTGCTTCAGTTCTGGAACTGTCACATCTTTTAAGTACAAGAAGTGATATTAAATGAGACGAGCAGACAAAATTAGTATCAGCGAAGGGGAATGGAAGATTTAGTTTTGTTCGGAGTTTTCTAAAATCAGTGGAGCAACGCATCTTTAATGGAAACAGTTTACAAGACGCTAGTGCGAGCAACTCTAAAATAATGCGCCAAAATTTGGATTTGGTATGAAACTGTCGTGACAGTGGATACCGAATGAATTCAGGGATTTGCTGCTAAGGTCGTATCAGTTTGGTATAGCCCATGAGGCGGTATAACAGAGATGATCAGAGAACTTATGTGGGAGTCTTTGGAAGGCAATGATGTTCTCGTGAAACCATCTAGCGCAAATTTAGAGAACGAATATTCAATTTAGACTGTGGGAGTTTCCGCTACATACGACACGCATGAGGGCAAGTCAAAAACTAAAGGTTATTTCTTTAAAAATAAAGATTTTATTGGGAAACGCACTTCAAGTAACATCGTTTCTTCTCACAGTGTCCCTCATCCTCTATGCACATGGTCCATCTATTGGCCAGCTTCCTAATTTCCTCCTGCACGGAGGTTGGAGGCGTCGTGCGCATACACTCCTGCATCGCCATGCAACCTCGTCACAAGACGAAAACTTGGTAGCTGCTCCTTCGTCGGACTAACAAGGCGAAAGTAATTTGAGGATAAGTAGGTCAGTTCTCTACGGCGGTGCTCCAGTAGTTTAAAAACCAAGGTTTCCAATGTTCTGTATGAGAGTGGGATTTATCTTGAAGGGAATGGCCTACCCGAAGGCTCTTCATTGCAAACAGTCACTCGTCCACGTTTAAAACGATTCATCCACTCGTAAAATTTTCATCCACTAAGCCAACTGTTGCCATTATGAGGCATCAGCCTCCAAACAATCTCCTCAGCTTTAGTCCTCTTCAGACTAAAGAAATCGAATCCCTCTCCTCCTTTTTTTCCTTGGTGCCTATCACACTGTGTCATTTCTATCAATCTACGGAGCAGAAAAAAATGCCCTTATTTACTGTATTGCTCTCACATGTTACGCAGAGCCGAAAAGAATAAATTAAGAGAGACTGACCCACGTACAGACAAATATAATCATTTTCCCATGTTCACTGCACGAACGGAATGGAATAGCAAAGCACGCCTACAGATATGAAGTACTTACCACCGTGCTTTGTTGGTTGGCTTGCAGAGAATAAATGTGAATGTCGTTGTAAGTAACTCTCAATAAAATATCGAGTTCGAGTCTCGGTCGGGCACACAGTTTTAATCTGCCGGGAAGTTTCATATCAGCGCACACTCCGCTGCAGAGTGAAAATCTCATTCTGGAAACATCCCCCAGGCTGTGGCTAAGCCATGTCTCCGCATTATCCTTTCTTTCAGGAGTGCTAGTTCTGCAAGTTACGCAGGAGAGCTTCTGTAAAGTTTGGAAGGTAGGAGACGAGGTACTGGCAGAAGTAAAGCTGTGAGTACAGGGCGTGAGTCGTGCTTCGGTGGCTCAGACGGTAGAGCACTTGCCCGCGAAAGGCAAAGGTCCCGAGTTCGAGTCTCGGTCGGGCACACAGTTTTAATCTGCCAGGAAGTTTCAAATATGGAGGTGTCATTTTTGAAACATATACCTCCTTTCTTAACTTTAGCATAACGTGTCTTCTTATGTGAGAAACTACAACAGTATTCCACTCACTTGTTCCTATCCCTCCAATGTTCTCCCATTAGCCCCTCCCCCTCTTCCGTTCCTGCTCGCCCTCATCTTGACTTGTTGATATCTCAAACCAGTTGGTGACGACATATCTATCGACTGTTACTGAGAAAAGCAAGCGACGAGCTCCCTTACTGCTAATTAGTAACTTAAGCTAGATTTACGTCTTCTGAGGCGGAAATGTCAATTAGCGAGCTGAATAATGACTACCGTATAACAAATCGCTGTCATTTTTTTCACCCGTGAAAACACTCATAAAGTAAATAATTATACTGATAGCAGCGACAGGGCTTCGTTGCTCTTAGAGAACTAAAACATTCCTCCTTTTTTAAGTTTCAGTAAATTACAGATTGGTCATGTCGTTTGTGAGGAAGAAATCCGAAGCTAGCCTCGTTCAGACAACACCGTTCTTCAGGGCCAAGAGCATCCAAACAGAGATATCAATTGAAACTTAACGGTTAATCGAAGGAATGCTTCCATCTCCGTGTACCCTGTTTGGCAATCCTACCTGTGGCGCTATTAATTAATTTAACAAATCGGCCCCCGAGAGCCGCGCAGTAAAGAAAACACCGCGCACCAGGTGATAAATTACAGGTTCTATTAAACAGCCGGCTCTGCCATTTGCATAATAAAGACATTCCGTACCGGGTGGTCGATGTTAATTCATTACTGCCCGGTCGCGCACTGTTCGGGAGGAACCCGCCGTGGTGGATCTAATACATTCTAGCCATTCGCGCCGGCGCGCTGAATTAATTGAACTATACAGGAGTCTAATGAGGTGGGCTACACGGACCGCGGCTCTGGTTGGTCCTTTGTGAGCAGCGGGACCGGCGCTAATACGTTCTGCCCGGCCGCGACGCTCCTTTTGCTCGTGCGCTCGCATCGCTGCGAGCATAAAAAGTAATAACTGTCATTACTCTTTAGGGAATGTTTAGCGCTTTGCATGACTATAACGCTGCGAGGATTAAAATTTATCTGTTCCGTCTGCATGTTTGAGTGATATTATGTTCAGACCACGGGGAACAGATCACGCAGTTACAAGCTGGCAGGCTAGCTTCACGAGCGCCATGGTTCCAACGTCAGTAGTGCGATCCTCCCGAATGTTCCCTTAAAACACGTCATTGAAAGTCGGAAAGCGGGTTAATATGAACGGCTGCAACCAGCTGAATTTCATTACTTTCCACACTGACGAAGGACAACGTCACTGGCAGTGTTGTGAAACTTGAGGATGTTTTCGAAACTTTTATGAGCTCCAGAGCTAAGAGAGTATGAGGAAAAACTTTTTGGACTCGCACAGACATAGTGTTCATATAAATTAAAGTATGTTACTGTTGAATTCTAAATATGCTATAACGTAAGTTAACTGCCACTTCGATCAATCTATCGCTTGCGCCTTGCCATGCGGCTACGCAGGGTCGGCCATGGTTAATCGGGTTTGGCATGTTAAGTTTCTAGGGGTGGCCGAATGCCCTTCCTGCCGCAACCCCGTACCCCCCAGGACGGAATTAGTGTACCGCAACGGTCTGTGTCTAGTGGAATCCATGAAATAGTGTGAATGTGTCCAGATGTCTGCAAGCTGTGTAACTGAGGCAGAACATGGGGACCAGCCCGGTATTCACCTAGCGGGATGTGGAAAACCGCCTAAAAACCACATCCAGGTTGGCTGGCCACCGGCTCCCGTCGTCAATCCGCCAGGCGGATTCGATCCGGGGCCGGCGCGCCTACCCGAGTCCAGGAAGCAGCGCGCTAGCGCTCTCGGCTACCCTGGCGGGTGTTTTAACTGACACTTCGATCGTGACAACATTTTTCTTTATGTTGTTGTTGTGACCTTCAATCGGAAGACTGCTTTGATGCAGTTCTCCACGCTACTCTTTCCTGTGCATGCCTCTTCATCCCCGCCATACTCCCTCCAGTACTAAACTAGTGATCCCTCGATGTCTCAGACTGTCTCCTGTCAACCGGTCCCTTCTTCTAGTCAGGTTATGCCACAAATTTCTTTGCTTCGCAGTTCTGTTCCGTACGTCCCCATTAGCTACGTGATCTACCCATCAAATATTCAGTATTCTTCTGTAGCACCGCATTTCAAAAGTATCTATTAGCTTCTTCGCCTAACTGTTTATTGTCTATTTTTCACTTCCATTCATAGCTATACTCCATACAAATACTTCCACAAAAGAATTTTTAACACTTAAATTTATATTCGTTTCTAACAAGTTTCTCTTCTTCAGAAACGGTTTTATTGCCATCATCAGTTGTTTTGCTGCCCAAATAACTAAATTCATCTAGTACTCAAGTGTCTCGTTTCCTAATGTAATTCTTTCATCATCACCCTATTTAATTCTTCTACATTACGTTATCCGTGTTTTGCTTTTGTTGACGTTTATCTTATATTCTCCTTTCAAGACACTTTCTATTCCGTTCAATTTCTGTTTCAAGTCCTTTGCTGTTTCCGACAGAATTACAATGTCAACTGCAAACGCTAAAGTTTTTCGTTTTACGCCGTGAACTTTAATCCATACTTCAAATTGTTCTTTGGTTTCATTTACTGCTTGCTCAGCACACAGAATGAATAATCTGTGTCAGTCCCTTCTCAACCACTATTTCCCTTACATTTCCCTCAACTCTTATTACTGCTGTCTAGTTTCTATACAAGTTGTAAATAGCCTTTTGCTCCCTAAATTGTACGCTGGCTACCTTCATAGTTTCAAAGAGAGTATTCCAGTCAATACTGTCAATAGCGTTCCCCAAGTTCATAAATGCCAGAGGCGTAGGTTTGTTTAACCTTCAGTAGCACCACAGTTCAAAGCTTCTGTGCTCCACTTGTCTGAACTCTTTGACGTCCACGATTAACTTCCATAGACGGCTACACTTCAGAGAAATACCTTCACGAAAATCTTCTTGACATATAAATTTATTTTCGACGTTAAATTTTTCTTTTTCAGAAAAGATTTTGTTCCTTTTGCCAGTCTGCATTTCATATTCTCTCTGCTTCGACACTTTTTATGCTGTCCAAATAACTGCCGGCCGTAGTGGCCGTGCGGTTCTAGGCGCTACAGTCTGGAGCCGAGCGACCGCTACGGTCGCAGGTTCGAATCCTGCATCGGGAATGGATGTTTGTGATGTCCTTAGGTTAGTTAGGTTTAAGTAGTTCTAAGTTCTAGGGGACTGATGACCTCAGAAGTTAAGTCCCATAGTGCTCAGAGCCATTTGAACCATTTGAACCCAAATAACTCATCTTATCTGCTACACTTAGCGACCCTTTTCCTAATCTAACTCCCTCAAGATCTACGTATAGCGGTTGTTGGCTGCTACAGAGTACTAACGAATTTTGGTTTGAAGAGACGTGGCAAGATAATTATTTGTGCTGACAATTTCTCTATTTCTATGCAAGTGGTGAGGTTTATCATTCACTTGCATGTTCGCTGCAGTCTCGACCGTGGCTGGATCCGAGTTAATTCTCTTCTAGCAGGGGTTCAGTTAATGGTTAATTACTATAACGTATAGGACAACACAGAGAAACTATAGACAAGATAAAATGAGTCTGTTCTGGTATAAACTACTGCACTCATGCTCATGAGAAGGATATTTGCAGAATGTGGTGCCTCACGAACGTGGCACTACACAAAACTGGCGCTAATAGCATAGGCACATAGAGAACACACACGATATTGATGTGTAAGTCCATGGTATTGGTGATAAATTGAGAAAATCATCCTGAAGCATGTGTGCTACAAAACGCCATGTACCCCGACATCAGTATGGGATATGATCACCATGCACAGATATACAGGCCGCACAACGGGTTGGAATACTCTGGATCAGCTGGTCGAGCAGCTGCTGGAGTATAGCCTCCCATTCTTGCACCAGTGCCTGTCGGAGTTCCTGAAGTGTCGTAGAGGTTTGAAGACGTGCAGCGATACGTCGACCGAGAGCATCCCAGACGTGCTCGATGGGGTTCAGGCCTGGAGAACAGGCAGGCCACTCCATTCGCCTGATATCTTCTGTTTCAAGGTACCCCTCCACGATGGCAGCTGGGTGGGGCCGTGCGTTATCATCCATCGGGAGGAAGGTGGGACCCACTGCACCCCTGAAAAGGAGTACAAAATTACGTCCTGGTACACCTGATGTGTTACAGTTCCTCTGTCAAAGACATGCATCAGTGTACGTGCACCAATCATAATCCTACCCCACACCATCAAACCACGACCTCCATACAGGTCCCTTTCAAGGACATAAAGGGGTTGGTACCTGGTTCCTGGTTCACGTCAGTTGAATACCCGCCAAGAATCACTGTTCAGACTATACCTGTACTCGTCCGTGAACATAACCTGGGACCATTGTTCCAATGACCATGTACTGTGTTCTTGACACCAGGCTTTACGGGCTCTCCTGTGACCAGGGGTCAAAGGAATGTACCTTGCGGGTCTCTGGGCGAATAAACCGTGTCTATTCAGTCGTCTGCAGACTATGTGTCTGGAGACAAGTGTTCCAGTGGCTGCGGTAAGGTTCCGAGCAAGGCTACCTGCAATACTCCGTGGCCGTCTGCAAGCGCTGATGGTGATATATCGTTCTTCTTGTGGTGTGGTACACTGTGGACGTCCCGTACTGTAGCGCCTGGACATGTTTTATGTCTGCTGGAATCGTTGCCATAATCTTGAGATCACACTTTTTGGCACAAGAAGGGCTCGTGCTACGACGTGCTGTGTTTGACCAGCCTCCAGTCGCCCTCGTATTCTGCCCCTCATAACGTCATCAATATGTGTTCTTTGGGCCATTTTCAACACGCACTCACCATTAGCACTTCTGAAAACGTCTGCACACTTACTCGCTGCACCGTACTCTGACATGCACCAACACACCTCTGCGTATGTGGACTGCTGCCATCGCCACCGTGCGACGACCGCAGGTCAGATGCACCGCATGGTCATACCCTGAGGTGATATTGAAACGTCCCCTTTGAAGAATTATACACGACTGTCCTTAACCTGTCATGATTTAATTTTGAAGACATAAGAAATTGGTAATTACTAGCTACGGCAGCTGCGTCGTCAGTTTCATAAGTACGTTTTGTGGCTGCCAGCGGTATGAGTCATTGCCTATTGTGTCTTTGTTGGCGCGCGTCGTTATTGGGATTTGGAGACCTAACTTCTACAAATTCACTTTGTCGAGAGGGCCTTGCTCTGTTTGAATCCCGCCAGTTCTGATGCAATTCAGGTCTGTCGTTACGATCATATCGTCTGTCGTCATGTCGGTAGATTCCATAGTTTCTTTCTTGTCGGTCGCAAAGCGCCCACCAGAGTGTTGTTTCACCATGTATCAGCATTATCTTTAATTTATGAGCATGAGTGCATATTGTTCCTCCAATAACACATAATAAAGTGGCGAGGTAGTCTGTTATACGAGTATAACCGTAAGTTTATGAAGACAGGTCCTAATGAATTTTGCTTCAGGACTAGAATATAAAATATAAAAATTTCAATCGTATGAAAAGCAGTGAATTAAAACGATCTATCCTTGAAATACAGGGGAGTGCGAGGGAAGGAAAAATGGAGAACTTTGTTCACAAGCGTGAAAGGTAACAGAAACTTAGACACAGCCAAACGGCGTCCTTCCGGTTCAGATCAAGCGAACGTGGTGGCCGGTGGATCAACGTGAGTTCACCATCATGCTCCCCAAACCATTGTAGCACTATTCTGGCCTTGTGACATGGACAGTTATCCTGCTGGAAGATGCAGCCCTCATCGGAGATGACATCAAGCATGAAGATATGCAAGCGATCTCGTGGAAGACCTAGTGACATCGGTCTGCTTCTGTGCTACGTGCAGCGGTCAGAAGCCACGGGCCACGGGTTGAGACTGCTGAAGAGGGTGCAGATAATCGAGAATGGACCGTCGATCAAAGGAAATTTTTCACCTGGTTGTATCAACCACGTTTCTTGCTACATCATGTCGATGGCCGTGTCCGGGTACACCGTAATCCAGGTGAACGGGTATTCGGAGCATGCACCTCAGCACAGAAGCAGACCGATGTCACCAGGTCTTCCATGAGATCACTTGCATATCTTCATGCTTGATGTCATCTCCGATGAGGGCTGCATCTTCCAGCAGGATAACTGTCCATGTCACAAGGCCAGAATAGTGCTACAATGGTTTGGGGAGCATGATGGTGAACTCACGTTGATCCACCGGCCACCACGTTCGCTTGATCTGAACCGGAAGGACGCCGTTTGGCTGTGTCTTGTCTAATTCATGTCACGCAGATTCGCTTCTGAATTGCGTTTCAGAGGTGACCACACGCTATTAAGCCAGCAGTCGTAATGTCTTGGCTAATTATTGTATGTCAGTACTGGGTTTCATCCTGTCCTTTCTCTGTCTTCGTCATCCACAAAATGATAAAACGAAATCATAGGGCACTCATGACAGCTACATACACTAAACGGCTCTAGGTAAGACCCGTAAAAAATGTCAAGGGCTGCATTATACTGTTGTGAAATAACAGAAGCAGTAACAGTGCGAAAATTCCAAAGTGTTGCAGCGGAACTATAAGACTTACTTGTTCGAAGTGAGATCTCAGGCCAGTATGCAAGAGAAATGCAATAATTGTCGAAATATGAGACGTCTTAGATGCGTTGATATGAACAAGGCGAAAAATTTCCAATATTTACAGTTCATGTAGCATGCATCAAGGGAAGAGAAAAAGTTCGATAAACATCGTTCATAAACCTCATATTTTTGGAGTTATGACCTGCGTATGTACGAGGAGCAAATTTCGCACACCGGACACTTTGGCGCAAGACAAATGAGGAAACAGAGTACATACTAGACCTTTACGCAACAACGCGTGTTTGCTATCAAGCACACACCCAACATAAGAACACGTACAAAATTCCACAACGAGCTACAGTACTTAGTGTATTGGCCAGGTATATTATTTTCGTGTGTTATTTTCATCTGGTGCACCGGTCGTGTTCATATGGCGCATTATTTGTTGTGACACAGCAGTACGTTACTGTCCAATGGAGGCCTAATATTCAACACAGAAGGTGGCATATATGGTTCTTCTGCTACGGGCACGCAGACGGAAACAGCCTGCAGACATGTACCCCTCGGTTGTCAAATATCCACGACGCCGTACGCCATCTGTAAAGATGTTTAGTACCGTGATTCAGGTACATTCAGAAACGGGATCCTTTGCATCACGATCACGGGACCGTTGCAGACTTCACACAACTCGCACACGTTATGTGGCACAACAGCCATTAGAACATGTGGAGGACAGACTAGAACGAATGTCCGACGAATAGCTGCAGCGCCCGCATCTCGTGGTCGTGCGGTAGCGTTCTCGCTTCCCACGCCCGGGTTCCCGGGTTCGATTCCCGGCGGGGTCAGGGATTTTCTCTGCCTCGTGATGGCTGGGTGTTGTGTGCTGTCCTTAGGTTAGTTAGGTTTAATTAGTTCTAAGTTCTAGGCGACTGATGACCTCAGCAGTTGAGTCGCATAGTGCTCAGAGCCATTTGAACCAATAGCTGCAGCGGAAGGTGTTACTAAGTCTGCTGCCTGGACAGTAATTCATGAACCGTTGCTCTATCCTTTCCGTGTGTAGTGAATCCAAGCTCTGCTGCCACACGATCGACCCGGCCAGATTGAAATTCTGTCAGTTGTTTCTGCAGACGTTGAAAGGTGGCTACACTGAGCCACTGCGCCAGAGATTGCGCCAAAGAGTATTATTCTGCCGCCTCCACAGTGCTTGGAGAGAACTCGTAGAAGTCAGTGCTTGTCGAGAGCTCGTAGTAGTCAGTGCCTGTCGAGGACTCGGGGTAGTCTGTGCTGAGATGTTGTAGCAGAGAGTGTTTGTTGAGATGTGCTAGTAGGCAGTGCTTGCTGAGATGTGATATTGGAGAGTTCTGGTTGAGATGTGATAGTAGAGAGTCGGTGTGAGATATAATGTAAGGATTAGAGTGATTTTCATCAATATAAATGGGGTAACAAACTCAGTTTCTTTTTATTTCAGTGTCCTAAATAATGCGTCATTACAGGTTCAGTCAACAAAGCATCTGGCGTGTGTTCTTGTATTAGAGTTTAATTCTGCTTTCTTGCGCAATTATAGTATTTCTAATTTTCTTTTATCACGTCAGTATAATTGGTATTTAAAAATTCTTGTCTTGTTGAAGAACAACCGTGCCAGACGTGCGTTGAGTCATACTTCCACATACAGAACAGTTATACTTGTGCTTTGGTTTAGTAGGTTTTATAGTTGCTGGGGACTTAATTAATTAACTGTGTTTACGAAAATTTTCTTTCAATGTTTGTTGTTATTCTAAGCAGTCAGATTGCGTAATAATACTAGTCAGGGCCAACCGATTACGAGACACAGCGTAATCGGACATACAGCTACTAAAAACTAAAAGTATTTTCAATCATATTTAATTAAGCCCCCATGCACGTGGCGACCGCTGCTTCGGATCGTCCCTTGGAATCTTCTGATTGTAAAAATAGTAGACCGTAGTATTGTTGTAGTAATTTGAGTTTAGTAATTGTAGTCTACTTTGCATGTGTAGATTTGGTAATTGTCATTCTTCTAATGGTATTTTTTCTCAGAATTTGATTTGTTGTCTTGTATACGTGTTTGACAATTTAGTGCAATTATTTCAATTGTTCGATTAATCGTGTTTGAGGGAAACATTTCATGTGAATGGTATTGTTGAGATAAAGAGTCATTGTGTGTAATTTTCGTACAGTGACGAATTTTTTGTATGTTTTGTAAATGATTATGCGATCTATGAAAAAGGCGAAAATGATGAATAGTGAGAATGATGAAATTGTTGACATGGCGAACTCGCCAACACAGGACAACAGTATGATGAATAATGGAATTGGAAATAATTTAATAAGTCGGGAAGACAGTCCGGAACCATTTCAAAATTTTTCTCAATCAGAAAATTCACAGAATACGAGATTAACGATAGAAGATTCTGAAATAGTATCGAACACAGATAGCTTTACAGCTATGCAGAAGGAAGTTAGTTTTGCGGGAAATGTTAGGGGCGAAAAGAATTTCGAACCGGCTGATATGGAGCAGTTGATGGGTGCTATATTAAATTTGGGAGCACGAATGGAAACACAGTTTGGATCTGAATTAAAAACACAGATAGGAACAATTAAAACAGAGATGGGAACTTTGGGATCTGAATTAAAAAATGATATGGAAACAATGGAAACACGGTTAGGATCTGAATTAAAAACAGTGGCAACACGTTTAGAAACAGAGATGGAAACAATGGAAACACAGTTAGACTCACGAATAGGGACATGTTTCAAAAACATGAAAGATGAATTAAAGAAAGAAATCAGAGAAGAAGTACAACCGATTTTGAATGCTCACAATAATAGATTAATTGCAGTAGAGATTAGACAAAGGGAACAGGATAGAGAACAGGAAGAAAGAGATCGCGTGATAGTACAGAAATTTTCAGAGTTAAATTTACAACGTGCAAAGGATAGGGAAGAAATATTTGAGAGAATCGAGGAATCCGTACCAAATGACAGATTAAATAACCTAACACAACAATATGAACAGCTAACTACCAAATGTGTCAACACCGAAACCCGAGTCGCGACACTTACGGAAGACGTAAATAAACAGAAAGAACAAATAGGTGACTTATCGGAAAGAGTTGAGGAGATTTCAGATAAATTGACAAATCTTAGTTTACATGGGGACAGAGATTCGGATGATACAGCTACATTACCATTTGCAGAAACCGAAGAGTATCAGAACATAAATAAGCATGTTGAAAATCAGGGAAAATTTAATGAACGCGTGAAAAGGGAATTTGAGGTATTAAAAAAGCAAGTCAAACAAATTGAAGGCGAAATCGTAGGAAAAGACGGCAAAGGAAATTTAGAATCACAGATATCAGAAGGGTTTGAAGAAAATAATTTGTTTCATTTACGGGATGCAGCAAGAGAACGCCAGGCGCGCGAACTTTACAATAATCGACATTCGGACTGGGACAGACGCGGTAGGTCTTTGTCGCCACGAGGCGAAAACTTTGACTATAAACACTATTTGACTGTTCGGAAATTTAAGATCTTCCGCAATTCTAAGAATGACATACATCCATGTTCATGGATAGATCAATTTATGTACGCACTCCCGCCAAAGTTGCCATTGAGTCACAAACTGGAAATTATGTGCGGCTATTAAAGTCCTCAGGGGATTCACTACTCTAAGTGAATATGTGCCGTAGCGAGCATAGGGCCCCGAGCTGTAGTGGTGCTATTTCTCTTTTAGTTTTCTGCACCGCTGCCTACTCTTTTACTATTCTTTGCATCTGTCAAACCAACTCTTCGACCATCAATCTATCTAGAGAGTAAGTAAGCATTAACCGGATATGACTATGTTACCCAAAAGAGACTTCGGAAATTACCGTTTGGACTTACTGTATCTTCAGCAGCATTCATTCCTAGTTTAAACGAAATTTTACCTGTTTATCTTCGTGACAATATTACTTCAAATGTTGACGATATTCTTATTGCTAAACATTCTTGGAGTGAACATAACAAAATTTTGGATTCATTATTACGTATTTTTGCACGAGTTGGCATTACTGTGAACTTAGAAAAATCTGAATTTGGTCGTTCTCAGGTGAAATTTCTCGGTCAAATTATTTCTACGGAAGGTATTCTTCCTAATCCAGAGATACTAGACGCTATTCGTAATTATGCTGTTCCTACCACAAAACGTGGTGTTCGTAGTTTCCTTGGTGTCTGTAATTTTCTTAGACGCTTTGTTAAATTGGACAATTTGGCCACACCTCGTTTATGTGAACTATCTGGAAAGAAATCTAATTGGTGTTGGGATGAGGAAGCTCAGTCAGAATTTGAACAGCTTCGTGATGCTTTAGTTGCTGCTCCACTTCTTTCACATCCGGATTTATCTAAAGAATTTTGTTTGGCAACGGACTCATCATACAAGGGCCTAGGGGCACACTTATTTCAAGAGATAGAAGAAAACGGCGTTGTAGTACAGAAGACTATTGCATTTGGAAGTCGCGTTCTCTCTAAATCCGAAAAGAATTATTCGATTACGGAACTTGAAGCTTTGGCTGTTGTATGGGCTTTTACAAAATTTCGGACATTTTTGTTTGGCAGACATACTAAGGTTTACACCGATCATCGAGCTCTGGAATTTCTTATGTCGACAAAATTAGCTCATGGCAGATTGTCACGATGGGCGTTGTACCTACAGGAATTTGACTTTAGTATTGTTTACATACAGGGTTCTTCAAATATTGTTGCCGATGCTTTATCACGTGCACTTATGGGTTTGAAACAAAGTGCTGAAGAGGACGGCATAGAAAACAATTATTGTTTGATGTATATTCAAGGTGTTGCGTTTGAGAACTTTATTTCGTCTTCGCTCCAGGACATCGCTAAGGAGCAAAATAAGGATCCAATCTGGAAGGACATTAAGGAGAAGTGGAAGAGAAAGGAAAGCGTAGCGATTAGACAGCATTATTTAGTCTGCAATGACATTCTTTTTAAACGAAAATCGGTCGACAACTCCGTTTGGTTAGTTTGTATTCCTGATGAGTGGGTCAATAAATTGATTTGGTATACGCATTTCAGTTATGCACACTTTGGTCCCAGAAAATGCTTTCATAAATTACGAGAAAATTGTTATTTCAGTAATATGGAAAAACGTACTCGATCTGTTCTGGCCAAATGAAAATTATGTCAAAAGGCTAAGCCGCCAACAGTTTCTCACAGAGCACCGTTGTTTCCTATCATTCCAGCGAAATTAAAGGAGATGGCTGCAGTCGATTTGTTCGGTCCAGTGGTTCGATCTACTAATGGTTTTGCGTACATTTTCGTAGCGGTGGAGTTGACATCAAAATATGTGTGTTTTACGCCGTTAGGCAAAGCAACAGCTCGTTCAGTATCTAACGCTTTCATCAAACATTTTCTTAAAGAAGTTGGTCATGTTGATAAGGTTATATCAGATAATGGATCACAGTTTCGTGCTAAAATTTGGCTTCGTACTCTACAGCGTCGTAAAATTACCAATTTTCATTTCACTTTTTCACCCTCAATCTAACGCTTCAGAGAGATGGATGAAGGAAATCAATAAATTGTGTCGTCTTTATTGTCATCAGAATCACAGAACTTGGGATCAGTATCTTCACATTTTTCAAAACATTCTGAATGAACTCCCTAATGATTCAACTTCTTTACCGCCTTTACTGATATTAAAAAACAAAGCACCGGCAAATCGCATATCTGAAATCGTTCCTTTTCCGCCTACACGGAAATTGCGGCATTCTGAAGTTGTCAACCTGGCTCTACGAAATATTGCGGCTGCTAGAAGAGAGAAATCAGCTAAGCATCCTGGTCGTTCAAAAATCATGTCAGTTGGTCAGAAGGTGTTAATTAAGTCTCATCGTTTGTCTCACAAAGGAATAGGCTTGTGTCGCAAATTGTTTCTGCTTTATAACGGTCCATATAGAATTCGTAAAATTATTCATGATAACACTGTCGAAGTAGAAACTCTTAAATCTCGACGCTCTAAAGGAATGCATCATATATCCAACGTAAAAATTTTTGTGGAATGACATACTTTAGAGAAACTCACAGCTACATGTAAACATGCGGAGAGTACAAGGATCCCGCGCTGTGTTTTGGCGGCGGCACATACTCAAAGCAACAGTCAAGTCTGCGCGCCGCACAAGGCAGTCGTTGACCACGAACAATTGCTTCCTGCGTCACGCGCCTACAGCTGATCGAGCGCTCAGTGCGAATGCACTGACAGCCGTAAACAAATACACAGTTTAATTTCTCCGATTAAATTCAGTTTAAAGCTATAGTGACTTGATGAATTATGTTATTAACATTCAGTATTTTTCAGGATACGGTTCTATAAAATATTTAAGAACTTCAGGTAAATTCTGTGTGTCTCCGACGTTAAGACGACTTGCTATCGAGAAATTTTCGGGAAGAATGTAATTTCGAAGAAGAAACTAATAAACTAAAAAGGTAACTATTAATTGAGTTTATTTTTCAGGTAACATATTTCCACTTAGGTACGTACTTTAGACGTACTTTGCTGCTCGCGATTATGTGATTCATACTTTGTGCTAATTTCATGTTCTATGAATTTACGTGTGAAGCGACGTGCTTGCGTACATTTGCTGATTTTTGTCAATGTTTTATTAATGAACAGGATTGTTATTTGTATATATTATGCATCGCTTGGCTGCACTGCTTTTTCACTGATGTCATACTTTTTAATTATGTGCCTGCTGTGCTTATTTATTTAAATTATAATTGTCACCTGATTAGTTGTGCTGATATGTATGTAAGTTATACTTTGTGATTTATCTGCTTGCGCCTTCATGTTTACTTATTAAGATGACATATGAACATTTATTTGCTTATGCTGATATGATGCTAATGACATGTTTACTGCTTTGCGTATGGATTGCATATTTATACATATCTGTTGTTGTCATAACTACTCTTTAATTTGGTGTATAGAAATGCTGATATACTGTGTACAAACAGAGAGTTTAGGTCACACTATTGGATTAATTATAGATTGTTCGCTTGGCAGAGCCTCGTTGTAGGAATTGTGCTGCATCCGCTTGTTGACATTCTGTTCTCTACTGGTACATTTACTCGCGATTGCTTGTTTTGCTTACGCTCAGTGCCTTATATTTTTAAGATAAGAAAATGAACTGCTATAATTCGACGAACGACATTGGTACAAAGAACTTCGTTGAAGTCACATGAGCTGGAGGTTTTATGGAAGCTGTATAAATTTATGCTAATAGGAAGGAAGCTAACGACATGACATACCGAAACTAGGTTTAGACCATTGACAGTTATTACACTGCATTTTTCGTGAGCAATTGAAATAGGAAGTGACACTTGACACAAAGAAATACTCCACATGTTTGCTTCTGTTTGCCATAATTCTTGAAGTGGTGTACACACTGTGAAATATTATGATCATTCACACTCCGTAATCGTACTTAATTACTGAGAGTTATTCGAACTAAGTCTGTTAGAGGTCATGTATGCATTTCTTTGTTTATAATTCATAATGAGTAGAAGATTTGGGTCAGATGGATTACACAGCGGTTGTGTGTTGACAATGTGTCTTCAGATTGTATGGGATGATGAACTGAAGTTTGCACTAGGATTTTATCTCTACTTGTTCGAGGAGACTGACTAAAGGAAAGAGTTGTTATGGAAGTGAAATTATATTGGTAATAAGGTTTATATGTATTGACGCATTGAAGAGGTATTATTGAGGTATTATTGAGATTGTGTGAAGTTGATGATTATTGGAGTTTTGGTGGACAAGAGGTAAGGTAAATGATATTGATGATAAGATTTATATGTATCGACGTAAGAGGTATTATTGAAGTATTGAGATTATGTGATGCTGATGATTATTGGAGTTTTGGTATATAAGAGGTAAAGTAAGTGAGGAGCATTTTTTTTTTTTGTTGGTCTTATGGAACAAGGAGGATGAAGATAGCAGGCTAGAACACTAAAGTAGAAGGAAGCAGTATATACTTTTTTTTGAAGAGAGGAAGTATTTGCATATCTTGGCTCATTGACAGTTGTTCAGCAACAGTACATTTTGATCTGGCTTGGCAAACATTGGTCTTGACATGATGACTATGACGTTGACTTAGCATCATTGACTGTTATACATTGCTGCCACTACTACTTGATACACAAGATGAACATCAAATTTTGACAGAATTGCATTTACACAGTTAACACTATTCAATTACACAGTAGTACTTAATGTGGATGAGAGATGAGTGAGTGTGTTTTCCTTTCCTAATCCTACCCACCTAATTCCTAAATATTATTTTATTTGTTTGTTGTGGCTTGCACTGACACCCATAAATATTATAGGTTTACTGATATTTGAGTATTTGTAATAGTTAATATGACAATTATCTGATATCATTTGTGTGTTTGTTATGATTTGTATGTTTAGTGTAAAAGCATTTGTATGTGCATTCAAACTATTGTTCATGCCTGAACTGTCTGGTTAGTGATGGTGTATATTATGAACTGTTACCTGCACCTCTTCAACATAATGGGTGCCACTTAGAAACGTTTAATTTCTGTTGATGAACAGTGTGATCAGTGATAGTGAATATTATGGACTGTTACTTGTACTTTTTCTACATGATTGGTGCCACTAGGACATATTTAATTTCTGCTTATAAACTTTGATGAACAGTGTGATCAGTGATAGTGAATATTATGGACTGCTCTCTGGACCTATTCAACATTGCTGAGTGCCACTAATGGAACTGATTCTACTGAAATAATGTCACTTGTTGCTGTCTGCACCTACTCAACATTGCTGGGTGCCACTAATGGAACTGCTTCTACTGAAATGATGTCATTTGCCGGTGTCTGCACCTACTCAACATTGCTGGGTGCCACTGTTAGAACTGTTTCTACTGAAATGATGTTACTTCTTGCTGTCTGCACCTACTCAACATTGCTGGGTGCCACTGTTAGAACTGTTTCTACTGAAATGATATTACTTCTTGCTGTCTGCACCTACTCAACATTGCTGGGTGCCACTGATGGATTGCTTCTACTGAACTAATGTGACTTGTTGCTATGTGTACCTCTTCAACATTGCTGGGTGCCACAGATGGAACTGCTTCTACTGAAATAATGTCACTTGTTGGTGTCTGCACCTTCTCAACATTACTGGGTGCACAGACGAAGCTACTTCTATGGAAATGATGTCACCTGCCGGTGTCTGCACCTACTCAACATTGCTGGGTGCCACTGTTAGAACTGTTTCTACTGAAATGATGTTACTTCTTGCTGTCTGCACCTACACAACATTTCTGGGTGCCACTGATGGATTGCTTCTACTGAACTAATGTGACTTGTTGCTGTGTGTACCTCTTCAACATTGCTGGGTGCCACAGATGGAACTGCTTCTACTGAAATAATGTCACTTGTTGCTGTCTGCACCTACTCAACATTGCTGGGTGCCACTAATGGAACTGCTTCTACTGAAATGAAGTCACTTGTTGGTGTCTGCACCTGCTCAACATTGCTGGGTGCCACTAATGGAACTGCTTCTGCTGAGAAATGTGACTTGTTGCTGGGTGTACCTGCTCAACTTTACTGGGTGCCACTGATGGACTGCTTCTACTGAAAAGATGTCACCTGTTGGTGTCTTTTTTGTATAAACTAATCATTGAAAGCATTTCATGTGGACATTTGTATAAACTGATTTTTTGTGTATTGTGTAAACTATTATGTAAAGCCACATGTATGAAAGAATTTGTATTGCCTACTGTATTTTATATATTAGGTTATTGAAAGGTCAGTGCAAAGCCAAAATTTTAACTAATTATGTGATATTTAGGTATTAATATTATCTTTTATTTTTGTCTGTATTTTTGTGGACGAATTTGGTGGTATTTTCACCACCAATGCTGCAAAAATACCATCAAATTCTGGCCTGTGGAGGAGGGGCATATGAAAGGTGGCTACACTGAGCCACTGCGCCAGAGATTGCGCCAAAGAGTATTATTCTGTCGCCTCCACAGTGCTTGGAGAGAACTCGTAGAAGTCAGTGCTTGTCGAGAGCTCGTAGTAGTCAGTGCCTGTCGAGGACTCGGGGTAGTCTGTGCTGAGATGTTGTAGCAGAGAGTGTTTGTTGAGATGTGCTAGTAGGCAGTGCTTGCTGAGATGTGATATTGGAGAGTTCTGGTTGAGATGTGTTAGTAGAGAGTCGGTGTGAGACATAATGTAAGGATTAGAGTGATTTTCATCAATATAAATGAGGTAACAAACTCCGTTTCTTTTTATTTCAGTGTCCTAAATAATGCGTCATTACAGGTTCAGTCAACAAAGCATCTGGCGTGTGTTCTTGTATTAGAGTTTAATTCTGCTTTCTTGCGCAATTATAGTATTTCTAATTTTCTTTTATCACGTCAGTATAATTGGTATTTAAAAATTCTTGTCTTGTTGAAGAAGAACCGTGCCAGATGTGCGTTGAGTCATACTTCCACATACAGAACAGTTATACTTGTGCTTTGGTTTAGTAGGTTTTATAGTTGCTGGGGACTTAATTAATTAACTGTGTTTACGAAAATTTTCTTTCATTGTTTGTTGTTATTCTAAGCAGTCAGATTTCGTAATAATACTAGTCAGGGCCAACCGATTACGAGACACAGCGTAATCGGACATACAGCTACTAAAAACTAAAAGTATTTTCAATCATATTTAATTAAGCCCCCATGCAACGTGTGCTAATCCATCCAAATGAATGTGGGCTTGATCGCTAAACCAAACCATACAGCGCATGCTAATTGCCACCATGCCCCGCGGCCAACCGTACAATTTGAACGTCCTAGCGCAAACCACTCAGAAGTTACGACGATGTTAGTTTATACAGTTCAATAAAAGTCACCCTGTACATGAACGACTGTAAATGTGATACATGCGAGAGGGGGCTCGGCCTATTTTCCACTTCGGATGAGGTACGGCTTAACACCAATCTCTTATGAGCGATGGATTGGTCAGGAGGGCCAATTCCTTGACCTACCCGTCTTCCTGACTTGAACCCTGTGGATTTTTGCGTGTAGGGACATGTAAAGACCTTGCTGAATGCTGTCCCCATAAATGATGTGGATACACTACGAGAACGCGTGTGCAGTGTCTGCCACGCAATCCGGCAACAACCAGGGGTGTTCCAACGAATGCGTGATTCGATGAGACGTAGGGTGGAAGGCTGCGTTGCTGTTGATGGCGGTCACATCGAGCACATGTTGCAAAGAGTAGCGCAGAAACATTGCGATCAACTCTGAGTAGCCGCGCGGTCTCAGGCGCCTCGCCACGATTCACGTGTCACGTGTTGAGTCATCGCTCGGGCATGGGTGTGTGTGTTGAGCGTAGCGTAAGCTAGTTTAAGTTAGATTAAGTAGTGTGTAAGCCTAGGGACTGGTGACCTCAGCATTTTGGTCCTGTAGGAACTTACCACAAATTTCCAAATTTCCATGGCGATCATTGACTATAGTGCTAGCTCCGGAAACATGAGGTTTACGACCAATGTTTATGCAAACTTTCTTTCTTCGCTTGTTACATACTAAAACCTCTGTAAATAATGGGACCTTTTTTTCGGACACTCCATTTATTCTCAGGCACACTCTGAGGATATTTACAATCTAGTGGTAGTGCATTTTGATGAGTCTAACAGATATTCCAGTAATGAAAGTGTACAGGTTTTGCAGAGACGAATTCTTCAAGAAACTCTCTGGCATTTTTTATGTCTTAGTAATGAGCTAAGAGTACACGGAAGGGAGGTTTCGCGTTAAGTAATAGTTCCTGTCCTGTAAAAACAGGAATTAATATTCGAGAGTGCTGGTGAAATCCACGGACGTCAAATCAAGGCTGCCATTCGTTTCCAGTGACGTTCGAATGCGTACGCAAAAACTCAACAATAAGTTCAAGTACAGAGTAAATATAAGTAACTAAATGGTAGGGCTAAAAAAATCCACGCGATGCTGACCAGCGGCCGTGAAAAATTGCCGTAAGGACGGCGTTTGTAAGCAGTATGGAGGGGCAATGTATCAACACACTACACTCCCAGCCCTTGTCATCTTTCTACGCCTTGGAGCTGCTATTTCTCGTTCGAGTAGCACCTCATTCGGCTCCACGAGGCTAAGTTCACCCGTTTCTCGTATCCTCATTGAAGCGGAGTCCGTTGCAGCATCGGGAACTGACAGCAGGTCCTTTGAATAGGAATCAGACGCGCTGACTGCTCGCTACGGATGCGAGTGCAATAAGATCCATAGGTAATTTAAGTGATAGGCTATGTATGTGTGAAGCTACTGATTCGGTCTACAGTATTTGATTGTAATCCACTATCAACAAACTTTTCCAAACTACAGTATCCTGGTGTTTCATTAACCCTGCCGAATGTGTAGAAAGTGCGTAGTTTTGTAAAATCTTTATTTCACATTTTCAGATATCGGTTTCTTGCATCAAAAATATCCAAATCTCCCAAATTATTGAAACGTAATTCTGTTACACCCTGTGTTGTTTGCTAATATGCTGTTACTCTCATGTCAGAACACTCGTTGCAATTAACAACCAAATGACATGCCCGTTTTCAGGGAAAATTCTACCAGCTGGTGAGCCACGAGAATAAGCACTGTTTTAGGCTAAAAAGAATTAGTGAAGGGATTTCATTCTGTAGCGCAGGACCTTGAGAAGTTAAGAACGGATGTCTTGTCGACCATAATTTGCTTCTGTCCTGTGAGTTATGAGTTGGTAATCGCATAGCAAACAGAAAATTTCGATGAAAGATATCATGAGAAAAACAGTGTGGAATGTATGCCTGCGGTTGCTTTTTTACTTTACCGTTGAGAAGTATTTTTCGCAGCGTTTCAGCACCGTCGTTAAGATTAATTCGCAGCACCTGTTTCTCACTTCTTTAGGAGAAAAAAGGAGACAAAAGAGGGGAGGATAGCTGCTGTGTTACTACTGGCTGGAGTCCAGTGTTAATAAGACTGGCCTGTTCCCAACAACCTCCGCGGGGACATGCATATTCATGGAGTCGTGGCCGGTGAGAGCTGACCTCGTCCGCTGGTGGCATTCATTTCGTTCGGTGAGAATGGGCCACCACTCCAAACTACTTTCGTGATCAACGCTAGACGTGTTCATCTCCTCTGAAAAACAGGATACTGAATTTCTGCAACGAAATAAACTCAGGCTGACTGTTTAGGAAACACGATGCGTATCAAACAGTAGAATATATTGTGAAACGCCGGCCGGTGTGGCCGTGCGGTTAAAGGCGCTTCAGTCTGGAACCGCGTGACCGCTACGGTCGCAGGTTCGAATCCTGCCTCGGGCATGGATGTGTGTGATGTCCTTAGGTTAGTTAGGTTTAATTAGTTCTAAGTTCTAGGCGACTGATGACCTCAGAAGTTAAGTCGCATAGTGCTCAGAGCCATTTGAACCATATTGTGAAACGCCTAAAACTTGCACTGCAAATTTTGCAGAAAAGGAAAGTGCTGTTGATGTGCGGTTTTCACAAAATTGATTTGTAGTCCGGGGTTCGTATTGTAAGCCAATAAACAGACTTTAATATTACGTAAACAGTTTATTTTTGTGCAAACAAACCGTTTTTCTATAGAACATTGCCTATTGACATTAAGAAACTAGAAATAGGGTAAATTAGTGACAGTGGCGTTTGCTGCAGGAGTCTAGTGTGAGTCGTTTAAGATATATCGTATTGTGCATAGTTTCCACACCGACACTTGTTTGCGCCTTTCAACCTGCGTAGTTGCTACTTAGGATGTTTTTATATTTGCCTACAGCTTGCTTGAATGCATTACGTCTTGATAATCAGTTAATGTGACAGGCCAAGCAATAGGCCATGAGTGGATGATGGGATTTACCACTGCAGAAAAAATCGACATGCTCATTATGTGTGGGGAGTGCAGAGAGAATGCAGTTCGGTCTTGTACGGGTAAGCAGCAAGATATCCCAAAAGACATCTACCATCTTGACAATTACTTATCAGACTCTTCAAACAGCTACCTGAAATGATGGTTAACACCTAGCCCATGTAACAGAAGGGAACAAGTGACGACGAATGTTCTTGCTGCTGTTGCAGTTGATCCGCACGTTAGTTACCGCGCAATCGCACGAGGATGTGGAATGAGTCAGGCAAGTGTCCTAGGCATTCTCAGTCTACATAGGTTCCATCCTCACCACATCTCTCTACATCAAGAGTTGCATGAGAGCGATTATGAGAATCGTCTTAACTTCTGTACATGGGCATTAAGATAGTATACTCCATATACAGGGTGGTCCATTGATCGTGACCGGGCCAAATATAAAATTACCAAAACTTCTAGTCACAAAATCATGTTTTCTTTATTTACTTTTGCAAATCGATTACAACTGATTAACAGCCATCATCGGTGCTACAAATACAAGAATAAAAATAAAAATAATTGATAACAGTGACCAAATGAATAAATGTACATAAAGCAACGTAAAACCGATTAATGTATATAGCCGCATTAAAGCATTTAAAATGCACATACAAATTTACCTTTCAACGAATATGTGCCTGAGTAGTAACACTGTCTTAAGCAGAGGTCAAACATAAAGTGATACATCGAGAATTGACTATGACAACGAGAAACCATAAGGGGTCGCTGCAAAGCAAACCCGCCCTCTATGCGAAAAGATACAGCTAAAATAAAAATGAGAAGTAGAAATGACATACAAAGTGAGGTAAAATATCATGATAAAATACTGAAATATCTCACGAAATAAGCGTCAAACGAAAAAAACTACAAGGAACGAAATTTGTCTAGCTTCAAGGGGGAAACCAGATGGCGCTATGGTTGGCCCGCTAGATGGCTCCATTTTTTATTACATATTAGTGTAGTACGTAAAGAAATACGAATGCTTTAGTTGGACCACTTTTTTCGCTTTGTGATAGATGGCGCTGTAATAGTCACAAACGCATGGCTCACAATTTTAGACGAACAGTTGGTAACAGATAGGTTTTTTCAATTAAAATACAGAACATTTGATTTCGATTGTTCCAATGTGATACATGTACCGTTGTGAACTTATCATTTCTGGGAACGCATGCTGTTACAGCTTGATTACCTGTAAATACCACATTAATGCAATAAATGCTCAAAATGATGTCCGTCAACCTCAATGCATTTGGCAATACGTGTAACGACATTCCTCTCAACAGCGAGCAGTTCGCCTTCCGTAATGTTCGCACATGCCCTGACAACGCGCTGACGCCTGTTGTCAGCGGTTGTCGGTGGATCACGATAGCAAATATCCTTCTACTTTCCCCGCAGATAGAAATCCGGGGACGTCAGATCCGCTGAACGTGCGGGCCATGGTATGGTGCTTCGACGACCAATCCATCTGTCATGAAATATGCTATTCAATACCGCTTCAACCGCACGCGAGCTATGTGCGAGACATCCATCATGTTGGAAGTACATCGCCATTGTGTCATGCAGTGAAGCATTTGTAGTAACATCGGTAGAACATTACGTAGGAAATCAGCATACATTACACCATATAGATTGCCATCGATAAAATGGGGGCCAATTATCCTTCCTCCCATAATGCCGCACCATACATTAACCCGCCAAGGCCGCTGATCTTCCACTTGTCACAGCCATCGTGGATTTTCCGTTGCCCAATAGTGCATATTATGCCGGTTTACGTTACCGCTGTTGGTGAATGACGCTCCGTCGCTAAATAGAACGCGTGCAAAAAATCTGTCAACGTCCCGTAATTTCTCTTGTGCCCAGTGGTAGAACTGTACACAACGTTCAAAGTCGTCACCAAGCAATTCATGGTGCATAGAAATATGGTACGGGTGCAATCGATGTTGATGTAGTATTCTCAACACCGACGTTTTTCAGATTCCCGATTCATGCGCAGTTTGTCTGCTAATGATGTGCGGATTAGCCGCGACAGCAGCTAAAACACCTACGTGGGCATCATCATTTGTTTGCAGGTCGTGGTTCACGTTTCATATGTGGCTGAACACTTCCTGTTTCCTTAAATATCGTAACTATCCGGCGAACGGTCCGGACACTTGGATGATGTCGTCCAGGATACCGAGCAGCATACATAGCACACGCTCGTAGGGCATTTTGATCACACTAGCCATACGTGTATATGTAATAAAAAATGGGAGATCCTATTTCAAAAAAAAGAAAAAAAGAAACGCTGTTGATTTCCGTTTGACCTATGGCAGCGCCATCTAGCGGGCCAACCATAGCGCCATCTGGTTTCACCCTTCAAGGTAGACGAGTTTCGTACTTTGTAGTTTTTTCGTTTGGTGCTTATTTCGTGAGATATTTGGCCTGGTCACTGTCAATTGACCACCCTGTATATCACGTTTCTTGTTTAGCGGTGAAGCCACATTCATCAATATCGGCCAGGTAAACCACCGAAACATGCACTATTGGCCCGCTGACAAATCCCGGAATGTCAGCGTCCATGTAGTGTAAACGTGTGGTGTGGGACAGCGAAGCATCAGCTCATAGGCCCGTTTTTCACAGAAGGAACAATGAATTATCACAGTGTCCTAACAGTCCATCTTCCATGGATACTAAAATATGTTTCCTTGCAGCCTAGGAGGAATCTGTGGTACCAACATGGTGATTGTTCAGCTCATAGTACAAGAAGTACTACAGCATGTCTTCAAGAATTGTTTCTTAATCGTTGGTTTGGACGCAGAGGACCTGTATCTTAGTTGGTATGTTCCCCAGATTTGACTCCTGTAGACTTTTTTCCTGTGGGTAAAGCTAAAAGACGCTGTCTAGCAGGACATACCAACTATACCCCATAATATGTAACGACATTACTGCAGCCTCCTCGGACACCTCCGCTGAAATGCTGGCACGTGGGCGGCAGTCGTTCCATATCAGACTGGAAGCGTGTATTGCTGCTGCCAGTGGTCATTTTGAACACAACCTGTGATGGTCAATTGTCTCGTTAGCTGACACAATCCACATAACCAGTGTATGCGCTCTTCTTGTTCTTTAGTGTGTACTATCTCAGCTTCTGTACAAATATCGGCGTGGGAACTTTTCAAAATACGATATCTCGTAAACGGCTGGCACTAGAATCACGCAAAAAACGCCTCTGACATCGTAATTTACCCTACTTTTAGTCTGCTAATTTAAATAGGCATTGTTCCATTCAAAAAGTGTATGTTTGCACGAGAAATACACTTTCTAAGTATTATTACAATCTGTTTATTGGCTTACAATATGAGCCCCGACTGCCAATCCATATTGTGAAAACCGCACATCATTAGCACTTTCAAATTCCGTAATATCTGAGGTCAAAGTTTTAGGTAATTCACCCTGTATAATGTTTCATCTAGACTTGCGGATTTAAGACAGAGTAGAGGTTCTCCTGGAACAAGCTTGGTAAGAGAATCGGCCGTGTCGTTTTCAAACTAGCCATCACGGCTTTCGCTTACAGCGACTTATGCAAAAAATGGAAAATCTAAGTTTGGACAGACAGAGGGGAATTGATCCTGCTCAGTACGAGTACTGGTTGCAAACCAATGCCCCGTGAAGAAAAAGGAAGAATAACGTAACATAAATATACCGAAAGAACATATACCTGCCTCATTAACAACTGTTACGAATTAATACGTAGTACAATAGTTACTAGTGCTTCCATGACAATTCATCAACGCAAATCGAATGTTTCTTTTCTATTACTTTACGCACGTTTATCACGACATTTCGTTGAAAAGGGAATTATTGTGTTTAAAGACATGTAAGCAGTACAAAATAGTCATCTGATGGCGTCTGCTCAGAAATGTTATTTTCAAACAGGCAATCCTCAGCTGAATAATTTAGCGCGTATTTTATACTTTCTTTCACTTGTTACTTAGGAGGCAGACACACAAATGTACAACATATAAGGTGCGTCTGAAAAGTGTGATAGATGGTCTCCGAAAGTAAAGGAAAAAAGAGTTGCGAGAAAGATATGTACACTGACTTTCAAAGAAATCACCGTTAGCTGCAACACACTTCTAACATCGCTTATCAAGGTGATGGGAAATGTCAGCAAAAGCTTGTTGTGGATACGTTCGAAGCACCGTGGTCACGCGTTGTTGGGTATCTGCATCGTCTATGGACGTTCGTGAACAGTAGTATCTATATTGTTTCTGCTTATCTTCAACCCATATCTGCTCTCATTTTCCAAGACAGCTGCGATCACCCCCAAGCATTCTTCGCAGTCTTGTCATTACAAAATATTCTGAGGTGAGAAAAGTCATGGGACAGTGATATGCACTAACAGATATGGAGGTTAGTATCGCGTACACAAGATATAACAGGACCGTGCATTGGTGGAGATGTCACTTGTACTCATGTGATATGTGGAAAGCTTTCCGACGTGATTATGGCCCCACGACAGGAATTAACAGACACTGAACGCTGTATCGTAGCTGGAGCTAGACCCCATGGGACATCCAATTCCTATCATGGTTAGAGAATTCAATATTCCTTGATTCACAGTGTGAAGAGTGTGCTGAGACTAACAAGTTTCAGGCATTATCTCCCACCCCGGCCTACACTTGATTACCGAGAGCAGTCGCGTCTGAGCAGAATTGTCAGTACTAATGTACACTATGTGATCAAAAGTATCCGGACACCTGGCTGAAAATGACTTATAAGTTCGTAGAGCCCTCCATCGGTAATGCTGGAATTCAATATGGTGTTGGTCCACCCTTAGCCTTGATGGCAGCTTCCACTCTCGCAGGCCACTCTTCACGGAGTGCTGTACTGAGGAGAGGTGTCGATGTCGGTTGATGAGGCCTGTCACGAAGTCGGCGTTCCAAAACACCCCAAAGGTATTCTATAGGATTCAGGTTCAGGACTCTGCGCAGGCCAGTCCACTACAGGGAGGTCATTGTCGTGTAACCATTACGCAACAATTCGTGCATTATGAACGGTTCTCTCGATCGTGTTGAAATATGCATTCGCCATCCCGGATTTGCTCTTCAACATTGGGAAGCAAGAAAGTGCTTAAAACAACAATGTAGACCCGTACTGTGATAGTGCCACGCAAAATAACAAGCAGTGCAAGCCTCCTCCATGAAAAACACGACCACACCGTAGCAACACCGCCTCCGAATTTTACTTTTGGCACTACACACGCTGGCAGATGACGTTCACCGGGTATTCGCCATACCCTGCCATCGGATCGCCACATTGTGTACCGTGAGTCGTCACTACACACAACGTTTTTCCACTGTTCAATCGTCCCATATTTACGCTTCTAACACCATGCGAGGCGTCGTTTGGCATTTACTAGCGTGATGTGTGGCTTATGAGCAGCTGCTCGACCATGAAATCCAAGTTTTTCCCACCTCTCGCCTAACTGTCATAGTACTTGCAGAGGATCCTGATGTAGTTTGGAATTTCTTTGTGACGGTCTGCATAGATGTCCGCCTATTACACATTACGACTCTCTTCTGTCAGTCAAAAGACAAGGTCGGCCTGTACGCTTTTGTACTGTACGTGTCCCTTCACGTTTCCACTTCACTATCACATCGGAAACAGTGTCCTATGGATGTTTAAGAACGTGGAAATCTTGCGTACAGACGTATGACACAAGTGACACCCAGTGACCTGACCACTTTCGAAGTCCGTGAGCTCCGCGGAGCGCCTCTTTCTGCTCTCTCACGATGTCTAATGACTACTGAGGTCGCTGATATGGAGTACTCGGCGATAGGTGCAGCACAATGCACCTAATATGAAATACGTATTTTTTGGGGGGTGTCCGGATACTTTTGATCACATAGTGTACTTACACAAGCAGCATTGCATTAGATAACCACAGAAATCAATGTAGGACGTACGACGAACGTATCTGTTAGGGCAGTGCGGCGAAATCTGGTGTTAATGGGCTATGACTGGAAAACCGTGGCCTTGTCTGATGAGTGCCCATTTCAGACGGTAAGAGCTGATGACAGAGTTCGAGTGCGTTGCAGACCTCACGAAGCCATGGACTTCGAAAGTGGTCAGGTGATTGGGTGTCACTTGTGTCATACGTCTGTACGCAAGATTTCCACGTAAAAGCTGACGGTGGCTCCATAATGGTGTGTGCTGTGTTTACATGGAATGGACTAGGTGCTCTGGTGCAACTGAGCCGTTCATTGGACGGAAATTGTTATGTTGGCTATCTGAAGGTGAATAGGGATGAGGAAATGGAAATGAATTAATAACTGCTTGAATAATTGGAAAAATTGATTGGAAAGATTACTTAAAAAACTTTTGAAGGTAATTTATAAATCTGTGCACAATTTTGGGTGGAATTTGACTGGTACCAGTATCAACAGAACTTGAATATCATTACATTCAAGGTCAATAAACACAATTTGCGTTACGTACTGCTGCTTCCAATAGTGTGCGGTACCAAGTAATTACCGCAACCATTGAAATTGTCGATCAATCGCATGAAGCGCAATATTCTTAGTATAATTAAACCAAGTTCAATATGTACCTATCAAGTCTGAGTCATTACCTCCACATTAATTGCATTGTGTTTGGTCTTGAGTGTGACAATGTTGATGCAGGAACTCTCCTCCGGATACCGCGTAAATTACTCTTGTCTGCACCGAATCTCTCGGTGCAGGATCTCGGCGGCGAGTGAAATGATGAACAGATAGGAGTTGGCTTTATAACTGTGCGAATAAATATTCCTTTTCTAATAACATTTCAGAGTACTTTTAATGAACGGTGAAGAAACACATTTTTAACAATGTTGGTAAGACGTTCCAAGCACACGACCGTACCCTACCATTTCCCGAAACAAAATGGTGAAGATACACGAATTAATGAATTGAAGAGCGTATTTCTTACTTTATTTCATACAGAGATTTAACGATGTATCAAAACATTATCCTTGCCACAAAACAACTCGTTAATTTAGCTTTGGTTACATATAGTTTATACAGGGTGGTCCATTGATCGTGACCGGGCCAAATATCTCACGAAATAAGAGTCAAACGCAGAAACTACAAAGACGAAACTTGTCTAGCTTGAAGGGGGAAACCAGATGGTGCTATGGTTGACCCGCTAGATGTTTTTTTAAATAGGAACCCCCATTTTTTATTATATATTTGTGTAGTACGTTGTAAGACGTCGTGGTCTCCTGACCTTCATTGCTTACATATTACGCCCTCACAATCATATTCCGCACATCAAGACGCTTCATTCGAACCCAAACTCGATAAGATAAAGTCAATGTTGTATGAATTCATCTAAACGATATGCAATTAACAAGTAAGCGCACCGTGGTTGAAATACTCGAGGCTGGCGTACACACATACATTCCAGACACGACGGTCACAGAAGCTTTTAGTTTGGCAGAGAAACCACACAATGGGACGCCGGTCCCTTCAGAGGACGACCCAGCCTATGCGGCCGGTGACCGACCTTGTAGCACACAGCGTGGGCCCGAGTGAAAGGGGGAAACAACCCCGTGTTCGGCTTAACAGCAAATTCCGCTACATTGTGTGGGAGTGGCCAGCCTACGCATTCTTTACACACAGCGTGCAGTATCAGAGATTTTCACAGGGAGACAGCAAACGCCAAACGCCAATGCTACCGGTTTCCGGATTGGTCGCCTTAAACGAAACGTCATTCTCCCGTTTTAGAAGAGCAATGCTGATTGGCAGACGATATTTCTGACGCCTTGAGCTGAAGGAATAATGGAAGAGACCGAAAGATATACCCCTTCACGTCTGGCGTGGAGAGGCACCGTTCCCTTGTCGCTCTTGGAGAGAGGAACAAGTCTCCTCAGTGCTTCACTGGGAGAGCACCTCTGTCGAGAGCGAATCGAAGTGCTACTCTATATTGAGTCCTTGCGATTAAGCGTTGTTCACTGTGTTGGCTGACACACTTATTGTGCGGTGTGAACGGACAGAGTTATAGTTAAACGCCTGCGAGCGAATTTTGAGTGGCATCGCGGTGGACTGGTTATCTGACCAGTGTACCACGCCAATAGTTCGACTAGGGGCGAATAGGAATCCTTGACGTCATCAAGGCATAGGGAGAGTTTGATTGGCGAAGGTGAATCCAGCAAACGGCGCAGACAGCAGTTATCGCAGCTTACGGTATTGTGCGCTACAGCTATTGTGAGCCCTATATTTCCTCCACAACAGTACACTTCACTGCATTTAACACGCAACAGCCTCGACCGTACCTAGCAACATTCTAAAGGATAATTATTCAAGTTGAGTAGGCGCGCCTTTCAGCCATTCTGCCAAGTCAACAACCATCTTAAACTTTGTATAGAAATTTGATTAGCGAATCCTATCCTTGAGAAGTAACTTCACATTCCGAAAAGAACCAGGATATAACTTGTTCAATTCATAACTAAAAGTGCCATTGTGATTTCTCAGAATTTTTGCAAAATAAATAATAACTTTCGTTAGTTTCATGTTTTTCTTACGCTAACTAGCACTACTCCAGTACCCAACTATCCCACTAGTTACGTAAGAAATTTTGTGAATTTTTGTGTCATTTCCTTACAGCGGACGACTCCAGAAGATATTTATTGCTGTTTTTCAGGCATTTCTCTTCAGAACGTTAGGAGCGTCTGTCTGACTTCTGTAGTAGTGTGGGGGTGGAAATTGCATCTAGCAGGAGCCACAGGGTAAAGGGTAAATCTCAGATTAACCCGTTGCGCAGAATAACAGAATAACAGATCAACCCCACAGCTCAGAATGTACAAGAAATATGAATGTTTTAATTGGACCACTTTTTTCGCTTTGTGATAGATGGTGCAAGAATAGTCATAAAAATATGGCTCACAATTTTAGACGAACAGTTAACTTAATTAAAGTACAGAACGTAGGTACGTTTGAACATTTTATTTCGGTTGTTCCAATGTGATACACGTACCTTTGTGAACTTATCATTTCTGAGAAAGCATGCTGTTACAGTGTGCTTACCTGTAATACCACATTAATGCAACAAATGGTCAAAATGATGTCCGTCAACCTCAGCAACTTTCTTCAAGCGACTTCCAACAATTTGTTGTCTGCATACTACTCCGAGCTGTCCGGGTAAAAAGAGGTCCGACACGTTGTACTTCACTAGGAGGTATCCCTTGACTTTTGTCACCTCAATGTAGAGCGCAAAGTGGAGCAGTGTTGTCACATGAAAATTTGTTTCATATTAGGGAAAAGGGGCGACAGAGACTCGTGGAGAGTTATTGCAAGCGCACATCTACATCTACATCTCCACTCTGCAAATCACATTTAAATGTCTGGCAGAGGGTTCATCAAATCACCTTCACAATTCTCTATTATTCCAATTTCGTATAGCGGGCGGAAAGAATGAACACCTTGTAAGAGGTATGTGCTGCCTGCGATATGCAAGGTATAAGAGAATCGCTGACCAGAGAGCAGTGTTGACAGAGTACGAACTGTGTAGCAGTAGCAGTTAGTTGTTGCTAGTCGCTAGTCTTAGGATGTCTGCTCTGGTCTGGTCTGGTGTATCATGTTGGCTGGGCCGGTCGCGGTGCAGTGATGCCGGAGCCTGAGTATTATTGTATAAGGTAAAAAAAAAGCAGCCTCGCGCATATCTAGTAATATTATGTAAACTCCCATGTATATCTTCTAAAAATGTTCTAATAATAACAAGCATTCATTTCAACTTAAAGAATTTAATATTTTTTTCGATGCATGATCATTCCGATTGTTGCAAAAGTAAAATCATTTGCTTCCTTTCATAAATAACAAATGTATAGGCCAGCATTGCATAGAGCTGTGCCGGAAAAGAGCTATTGTAATAGCAGATATATTCGCCGTTTTTATTGAGGTAAGAATTTTTGCTTTTTTTATTCAGAATGATCTTACAGGGCCATGACGCAGCACTGTTGTCGTCCTAAAATTTACCAGGTTACTGAATTTATTTTTTTATTGTTACGAGGTTTAGGAATTTTTCTGTTTCGAGCTTACATTAAATGAGAAAAGAATTTTGTGGGTAAATTAAATGGGAAACAAATTTTGTGTGGAGGTTAAATGTGAATACATTTCTGTATGGAGATTATAAATGGGAACCAATTTTGTTCTGAGGTTACACAAAAATTAGAATCACATTCATTATTCATATTTATTATTATTATTTTTTTATACAATTTTTCGGAGGTTACACTTGGCGACATCCGGCCAGGATCGGATTTCCTTTGTGAATCTCTGAGAAGTAGTCATATATCTGCTCTTACTTACTTAAATGTAGTTTGCATCTGGCGCAACGCATTTACTAATTTGTCACTCTTTCTTTCACAGATCATCGCAATTTATTGCTCTTTGTTGTAATTGTGTTTGTTCCATTTTTTTTTTTTGCTTTGTCGTTGTTTCATTTTTGTGCTTAATTTTGATTTGTGGAAAATGCCGCGAAAAACTGTTAACAGTACATCGCGATGTGCAATGAGTGAAATAGCCGACTCGAATAATTTGACCGATAATATTTGCGACACTCAGTGTAATAACGATAATCCTCCATTTACAGACAATCAGTGCGTACCGACCACTAATAATGATTTTAATGGTAATGATGAGCAAACAAATTCAGTTGTGTCCTCTGTTAATTTAACGACACTTGATGACGTGGCACGTTCTGATACAATGAACGCTGCCCAGTTTGACACGCCTAATTTACAAAATTTACGTAGTGAACAGATAATTGTTTCTAACGAAGGTGAACAATATTCACAAAACACGTCAGATTTATTTGATTCCGGTGCAGTGACCAACAGTGCACATCCGATTGGCAAACCTTTTTGTGAATCAGAGAATGACCAAATGATTACACAAAACGCGACAAAAGCAGATACACCATCTCACAGCACAGAGAATACAGTAGCTAATTTTGGCATGGATCGAGTTATAGCATTAATGCTACAACTTAATGAAAATCTCAAACAACAAATTAATGAAAATAATGAAAATCTCAAACAACAAATTAATGAAAATAATGAAAATGTCAAACAACTAAATGAAAAACTAGATAACAATTCCAAACAACAGGATGAAAGACAAGATAACAACTTCAAACAACTTAATGAAAATTACAAACAACTTAATGAAAAACTTGACAACAATTCCAAACAGCTTAGTGAACAGATTACAGCCGTTGCCGTGCAATGTCATGATACTAAAGAACAATTACGTGAGGAAATTAAGGCTTGTGCTAGGAACAGTAGTGAAGAAATTAGATCTGTGGCACAAGAATTAAGTAATACACATGCAGCCACAACTAAAATACTTAGAGACGAAATTAGTGCAGTCGCTAAACAATGCAACACAGTTACGCTACGAGTTTAAATTAATGTCAGCAGAACTTACGCGCACACTGGATGCAAAAGTAGACGCGAAATTTGACCAACAGAACAGTCAAATTGACGAACGTTTTAATCACCACCTACAAAACAGTGAAACGCGTTGCCGTAAATTTATACAGGAACAGAATAAAGTAAAGCGACAAGTCATGGAAACAATTACTGCACAGAGACAGGAAGATAAGCGTAAAGTGTTTACGAAAGCAAAAACATACGTAGACAGCAATATTGCTACAGTATCAGACGAAATTAATGCTATCAAACAGTTGAACACCGAATTGCATGATGAAATCTCTGATCTTAAAACAAAAACAGACACACACACAGTAGACTTTCAAACAGTGACCGACAGACTTGAACAATTAGAACTAATACAGGATCCCAATGCCATCAAAGCAGACGTTAAGAAACTAAACAAAACCACACGTAAAATACAAGAACAAATTAGTGCTTGAGATACTAAAAACGACGATCAGGTAAAAATACTGACTGAAAAATATGATGAATTGGTCAGTCGTATTGATGTTATCGAAAGTAATAATGACACAAAATCAGACGACACGCCACCAGTTTCGTTTAATCAAACACCCGAATTTCAAAATTTACAGTAGACAATCAGTGAGATAGGTTCGTGCAATAATACATTACGTAGAAAATTGTGAACTTTACAGCAAGCCTTTAACACATCACAGCATACGCCACTTTGCGAACATTTGTCAGACTCACACAGCCAGTATAATTTAGGTAATTTACAAAGAGTACGTGAGTTAAATTCCGAACAATCACAGACAAACAGATTATCTTACAATCTTGAACCTGCTAAGACATACAGAAACGATAATTTTGATTACAAGCACTTTCTATCAGTAAGAAAATTTAAAGTATTTAAAAATGACAGAACACAGATTCACCCATTGGATTGGATACAACAATTTAGCTTTGCTTTTCCACCGACTTGGCCCGTAACACACAAACTTGAATTTATTTGCAGTTTTTTGGAAGGCGAACCGGCAACTCGTATGAGACCGATCGCGAGACAATGCTATTCGGTAGAAGAATTTCAGAATGCTTCTCTGTCAGCGTATTGGTCGAAGACAACACAGCGCGGAATCAAGGATCAATTAATTAGTTTACCGAATTATGAGAACTCAAATTTTCCCACTGTCACGCAATTTTTTGAACACATGGTCCAACAAAACCAATACTTAAGTGAGCCATACAGTGAATCTGCTCTTATCCAATTATGTATTTCTAAATTACCACGATCATTAAGAGTATCACTTTTAACGGGTCAGCAGAAGAAAATATTTCGGCATTCAGAGATCTGTTACAGCTTTTGGAAGTTCAGCAATCAGATTATTCCTTCATAAACAAAGATTTTTCACATAATAACCAAGGTCAACAAGGATACAGCAATTACGATCAGCCACGCTATTTCAATAGCAAAGCTAATTGACGCTTCAGGAACGACAACCACCAGAACTTTAATAACAGACAAAATTTTAATTATCAGTATCGACAAAATTATCAGCAACAGGAACCGCATTTTGGTAACAATAGAGGTTTTTCTCAACAACAGCATCAGAACCAGCCGGTTAGCATACCTAACCAACAATGCAGTCTGCAAGTTCAACCAAGCTTTAATGTTTCGCCGCCTACACGTATAACGTCGGCTCCGCCAAATAGTAACGCACCGCAACAAGGAAACCAGTACGTACAGAACACACATCTTTTCAATTCCTATCGCAATGCACCGTATAGAAATGACTATCATGACAGACGTGAAAGTAATGAGCACAATTTTGAGCATACGTTTAATAACAGTCGGTATTATCAGCAGCAAAATCATCCGCAACAGCATATTATCATTTATGAACCAGACAGTAGATATCATCCCGAACGTAATACGTCAGGAAGAAATAACAGAACAGTACGAATAGTGGAAATGCTACAGCATCCTCCCACAAATGATAGCACGTCCGATAGAATTTGACTACATACAGTATAGGTTGCATCTTCCAGCAACGCAAGCAATACTTTGACAAGCAGAATCTTGTTCACAAAAATGTTATTACTTTTGGCGACATCCGAGACACACTTTTGGAAGAAAGACCAGTTATTCAAAAAACCATTTCACACCCTGTCATTGAAGTAAAGATTGGATCATCCAAATTTTCAGCAGTAATCGATTCTGGATCACCTATGTCAGTTATAAATGAGGAAACTTTCAACGAATGTAACAAAAAGAATACCTATCCCACGTTACCATTAGGCAAAACTAAAGTAAAAGGAGCAGTATCTGGTAAAGGAGTAGATGTAAAATTACAGACACATTTATCATTTTGTATTGCAGGTCATACATTTCACTCAAATTTTTGAATTGTTCCCTTATTGACAACAGACGTTATTTTAGGTACGAATTTTCTGGTACAACACGACACAATTATTGACTTTCAAAACTCCTATTTAATGTTAAAGGATGAAAATGTACAACTGGCTTTAGAATTTCAGCACTCTTTATCTGCAGAAGAACAAATAATTAATCGTACAGAGGTCAATTCCGCATCACGTAACATAGACTGTCATTCCACATTGTTCACAGATACGTACGTACACAAATATAATACTCCAGATGAAGCCGACTATGACGTTATACAAATGATTTCTGATAAAGTTAAACAGAGCAGTGCAAATACAGACGACGAACGCACGCAACTACGCAAAATTCTTTTACAGCAAGCTCCAGTTTTTGACAACGTTCCTGGTACTATGTCCGGTTTTATGTATGAATTTCAAGTTAAACAGCACGACACATTTGAAGCCAAACATTATCCCATTCCGTATATTCACAGAGAACAAGTCAAGAAAGAAACTTCCTGGCAGATTAAAACTGTGTGCCCGACCGAGACTCGAACTCGGGACCTTTGCCTTTCGCGGGCAAGTGCTCTACCAACTGAGCTACCGAAGCACAATATTTCTTCAGCAGCATTTATTCACGGTTTGAATACTATACTTCCGACAGAACTTAAAGACAGAATCAGAACGTATGTAGACGACATTCTTATTGCAGAAGGTAACTGGTCTGAACACAATCTGATTCTTGAACAACTGTTACGAACTTTACGTGCACAAGGACTCACAGTTAATCTTAGCAAATTACACTTTGGCAAAACTTCTATACAATTTCTTGGACATGTAATTTCAGCAGAAGGCATTGCGCCTGACCCGGAAAAACTTCAAGCTTTACGTGACATTACTGTTCCTACGACGAAGAAACAACTACGCAGCTTTTTGGGTTTAATTAACTTTTCTCGTAAATTTATACATTACTCTGCTTTAGACACCCCTAGATTACGTCAATTGACGGGTAAAAACACTATATGGTCCTGGGATAGCCAAGCACATTCTGAATTTGTGAATCTGAAAGAAGCTTTGTTGAACGCACCGCTTTTATCACATCCAGAACTTACTAGAAATTTTTCCATTGCTACCGACAGTTCTAACACCGCTTTAGGCGTACACATTTTTCAGGAAATTGAAGAAGATGGTACTACAGTAATTAAAAACATCGCCTTTGCGAGTCGCATTCTGTCACCTGCTGAACGCAACTATTCTGTCACAGAACTTGAAACATTATGGGTTGAATGGGGATTTACGAGATTTCGGCATTTTCTTTATGGAAGACACACGACCGTTTACACAGATCATAGAGCGATACAGTTTTTACTTTCAGCAAAATTTACACACGACAGGTTAAGCAGATGAAAACTTTATTTACAGGAATTTAATTTTACAATTATTCACATTACCGGTACACAAGATATTGTAGCAGACGCCCTATTCCGTTCCCTTAGCAACAATCAGGAAGACATCGCAACCAACTTCTGCAAAGCATATTTCAGCATCATGTATATTCAACAAGTTGCATTTGAAAATTTCATTTCGTCGTCATTACGAGACATAGCACAAGAGCAGAGTAAAGACAACGTGTGGAAAGAAATTAAACACCTTTGGCAAGATAGGAATAATGTTACCATTAGAAACCATGACACTGTACGGAATAATATTCTGTTTCGCCGGTCTCACCCTGACAGCAACAACTGGTTATTATGTATTCCTGACGAGCTTGTTAACAAATTAATTTGGTATACTCATTTAAGTTACGCACATTATGGAGCCAGAAAATGTTTTCTAATACTGAGACAGAACTGTTATTTTACCAACATGGAGAAACGTATTCGACGAGTTTTAGCGTCATGTAAAATCTGCCAGAAAGCTAAGTCAGACACAACTTCACATATTCCTCCATTACATCCCATTGTACCTGTTAAATTGAGGTTTTTGCTACATCTTTGTTGCTGTTGAACTCACTTCAAAATTTGTTACCTTCACTCCGTTACGCAAAGCTACTGGTAAATCTGTTTCGAAAGTATTTGTAAAACATTTTTTATTTCATGTAGGGCATGTATTGAAAGTAATTTCCGACAATGGACCACAATTTCGATCTACTATATGGACACGTATGTTACGAACAAGAAACATTTCTCCGATCTATATATCCAAGTATCATGCTTCTTCGAACCCTTGTGAACGATTAATGAAAGAAATTGGTAAACTATGTAGAATATACTGCCATAAAAAACATGTTGATTGGGACACACAAATACTCTCATTCCAGGATGTAATTAATTCCATACCAAATGAATCTACTATGCTATCTCCGACTGTTATACTGAAAAATGTTGAACCACCTAACAAAATTATAGAATTAGTATCCTTTCGTACATCTCGTCGTCTACGACACCATGAAATAATTGACATTGCGCTGAACAACATCAAACGTGCCGCAGAGCGCCGGAGAAGACAGCAAAAACAGGTTTGTACACGCCGTGACTTTCACATTGGACAGAAGATATTAGTACGTACACAATATTTATCTAACAGAGGAAAGAGTAGATGTAGTAAATTTGAGCTTCTATATGCAGGTCGATATCGAATTCGCAGCATTCCTCACCCCAATGTAGTACACGTCGAAACTCTGAGAACCAGAAAAAGTAAAGGCAATCACCATGTCACCAATACTAAATGAATGAACATACTTTATGATTTATCACACTGTAATGCCTTTTCCTGATTTTTATATGAGCAATGATGCAATTATTTATAAGAACACTTACTGATGATTATCATATTTTTTCTTGGCAAGTGCCCGGCAAGGTACGGTTAGCAGGTCGCTTTTCTTGTCGTTACACATCAGACCGTGCACATTTTTCCAGATAAACTTACACATTTTATGACAACTTATGCAATTATATCTATGTGATTACTTACTGATAATTATTATATTTTTTCTTGGCAAGTGCCCGGCAAGGTAAGGTTAGCAGGTCGCTTTTCTTCTCGTTACATATCAGACAGTGCACATTTTCCATTTTTTATGTATGTATAATTGTTTTCCTGTTTGTTTGTATGCACTATGAAATCTTTAAGATATAACAAACACCAGTTGACTTTGACATTTTGCCTTATGATATCTCAACATCGTGACTATTTTACATTTTTTTGCTACTACATTATGATACTCTGTGTACATTTATGCAGGTGCACACTGTCTATGTTTTTGACATATTACGTTTTCGGTCATGCAATGCTGTATGCTTAATTATATCACTAGAAACCAGTTTTTATTTAATGGGTATATGATTTAAATGCAAGACATTAATCATTGTTCATCATTTTCAGAAAGCAATAACGTGTAAATGAAACAAATGAAACAAACCACAGTGGATTACTATGAAATGGGAATTTCACCTTCGGAATGAACGAAAGAAGATGCAGTACCTCGTCACGAAGAGTGAATGGATCAGAATTAACAAACATTAACATGAATATACTATACACATCGTATGATAGCAGTCTTAACTAATTATTTTCTTTCAGATTACGAGGCGATTGATGCAGGCTGTCAGACAGAACTACACATCTTAGTTTTAGTGATGAAATATGCTAGAAATAAGGAACTCTATACTATGAATAGTTGTATGAAGTAAATGGTAATATGAATAATGAATAATGAAGTGTCTTTTTGCAGATGATAATGAATGATGATGAATAGTGATGAAGAATATGGTACTATGTATAATGAAGGTTTTCTTTGCAGGTGATGATAGTGATGAAGTTATGGTAATATGAATAATTAAGTTTTTCTTTGCAGATGAGGATAATGATGAAGTTTATATATTTACTGTTAGTTAAGAAATGCTATGTAGTTATTTAAGTATTTGTTGCAGTTCGTTTTGACAGTATGTCTTATGTCACATGGTATAATGACTGAAGGTTTTGGTTCAAATGGTTCAAATGGCTCTGAGCACTATGGGACTTAACTACTGAGGTCATCAGTCCCCTAGAACTTAGAACTACTTAAACCTAGCCAACCTAAGGACATCACACACATCCATGCCCGAGGCAGGATTCGAACCTGCGACCGTAGCTGTCACGCAGTTCCAAACTGACGCGCTTAGAACCATACGGCCACACCGGCCGGCGAAGGATTTGGAAAGGACAGCTAGAGTACATATATATTGAGTACACATTTCATTACCTGTTAATTCGAAGTTCACTACTTTTCAGCAAAATATGCGTTTCTTCTTTCAGCTTAATAATCCACTTTGTATTTTTTCCAGGAGAAGCTATTCATGAAATTAATGTGCTATAAGCAGTTAATTATCAAACCTGTTCTAATACTTGCACTTTTTTTTTACCCATTTGTGTGTGTCATTCATGAATGTGATCACATATACTCTACTTGTTTCATAACCTTGCTACAGCTGTCTCATGACGAATGACGTTACCTATCCTCATTTGGAGCAATAAGTCAAAAGCAAATATTTTCATGCCCCAGCAATTAATTATCGATCCCAACGCAATGCATTGCTAGCACAAAAAAAAAAAATTATTACCAGTCCCAAATAATGCTACCAGTTTAAGGTAGTTCTGAGTAATACTGAATGATGTTTTCTAATCACAGACCTTGAGTAATAGTTACAGTGTGTTACATTTTCAGTATGTCGTATGTCACTTGAATGATGAAAAATGTTTTGTACTATTCAATACTTGCTATATGTTTAGTAACTGGCCAATGAATGCCACTGTTTCTTATTTTAATTTTGTATTATGTCACCTACATGCTATTATATATGAATACCAGTAGCTTGATGCTACACTCATTAGCTCCTGTTTTGAAGGATGACTTCTGATGGTTTGTAACTGGCCAAAGAGTGCCAATAATTACTATAACTAAATGAATTATGTAAATGGTATGCCATTAATTAACTCTTGCTTTGAATGATCACTTTTGAATAATGCATAAAAATGGTTTGTAACTGACTAATGAGTGCCAATGTTCACTGTAATCAGATGACTTATGAACATTATTCTGTAATACTTCTTACATAGTACAGAAATGTTCAGTAACTAGGCAATGAGTGCCACCAATTACTCAAATCGGTTCATAGCCTAATGTAATTCTCAATGATGACTAGCATAAGACTTAATGTCCTTCATCTTCTGTCCTAATTACCAGAAATTACTGCAATATACGTTTGTCCTGCCTATCCTTATGATCATGGAGCACTATATTTGGTTTCTGCACTAATTCTACGTTGGTGAAAGAGTGTGGTGTTGACACATCATGGTGTCCACCACCTTGAACAATGGAGATGTCATTATGGTTCCACTGTTTGGTGTACCTAATGTACTACCAAATTGATAACGTTGACTATTAATACGACATTTCAGTGTCTTCTGATTAATACTTCAGGGAAGAGAACTTCAGATTGTCTCACTTGGTGTTGTGCTTCTGTAAAAAGATGTGGACTTTCAGTGCAGCTACGTGCAACCTAATGTGCTACAACCATGATGCAATCCTTCCCTTTCCTATCCTAGTTCTTGTAACATGGTAAAAAAATAATACAGTGCGTATGCACTTTATGTCATTTGTTAATATGATTTGTACTCATTGCGTATACATTTTGTCATTACCTGATATGTTCTGTACTACAGTGCGTGTGCACTTTATGTTATTTGTTAATATGATTTGTACTCATTGCGTATACATTTTGTCATTACCTGATATGTTCTGTACTACAGTGCGTGTGCACTTTATGTCATTTGTTAATATGATTTGCACTCATTGCGTATACATTTTTTCATTACCTGATATGTTCTGTACTACAGTGCGTGTTCACTTTATGTCATTTGTTAATATGTTTTGTACTCATTGCGTATACATTTCGTCATTGCTTGATATGTTCTGTACTACAGTGCGTGTGCACTTTATGTCATTTGTTAATATGTTTTGTACTCATTACTTATATATTTGTCATTGCTTGATATGTTCTGTACTACAGTGCGTGTGCACTTTATGTCATTTGTTAATATGTTTTGTACTCATCGCATATACATTTTGTCATTGCTTGATATGTTCTGTACTCAGTGCATGTGCACTATATTTCATTTCATGTTCTGCACTTTTATATATGTATATATTCTGTGATTGTAAACTTAGTTAATTAAGAAAAATTTGTTGCTCATGGCAAGTCCAATTGACTCACCATCACTGCCAAATTATTGCCCCCCCCCCCCCCCCCCCCAGTGGAGGGTTATGTAAGAGGTATGCGCTGCCTGCGATATGCAAGGGCAAGGTATAAGAGAATCGCTGACCAGAGAGCAGTGTTGACAGAGTACGAACTGTGTAGCAGTAGCAGTTAGTTGTTGCTAGTCGCTAGTCTTAGGTTGTCTGCTCTGGCCTGTATAACAAATGTATAGGCCAGCATTGCATAGAGCTGTGCCGGAAAAGAGCTATTGTAAGAGCAGATATATTCGCCGTTTTTATTGAGGTAAGAATTTTTGCTTTTTTTATTCAGAATGATATTACAGGGCCATGACGCAGCACTGTTGTCGTCCTAAAATTTACCAGGTTACTGAATTTATTTTTTTATTATTACGAGGTTTAGGAATTTTTCTGTTTCGAGCTTACATTAAATGAGAAAAGAATTTTGTGGGTAAATTAAATGGGAAACAAATTTTGTGTGGAGGTTAAATGTGAATACATTTCTGTACGGAGATTATAAATGGGAACCAAAACATTCATTATTCATATTTATTATTATTATTTTTTTTATACAATTTTTCTGTGGGGAGGTTACAACCTATATCTTTCCGTACGAGATCTGATTTCCCTTATTTTATCATGGTGACCGTTCCTCCCTATGTAGGTAGGTGTCAACAAAATATTTTCGCATTCGGAGGAGAAAGTTGGTGATTGAAATTTCGTGAGAAGATTCCGTCGCAACGAAAAACGCCTTTCTTTTAATGATTTCCAGCCCAAATCCTGTATCAATTCTGTGACACTCTCACCCATATATAGCGATAATACAAAACGTGCTACCTTTCTTTGAACTTTTTCGATGTACTCCGTCAGTCCTATCTTGTAAGGATCCCACACCGCTCAGCAGTATTCTGAAAGATGACGGATAAGCGTAGTGTAGGCAGTCTCCTTAATAGGTCTGTTACATTTTCTAAGTGTCCTGCCAACAAAACGCAGTCATTGGTTAGCCTTCCCCACAACATTTTCTATGTGTTCTTTCCAATTTAAGTTGTTCAGACTTGTAATACCTAGGAACTTAGTTGAATTTACGGCTTTTAGATTAGACTGATTTATCGTGTAACCGAAGTTTAACGACTTCCTTTTAGCACTCATGTGGATGGCCTCACACTTTTTGTTGTTTAGGGTCAACTGCCACTTTTCGCACCATTCAGATTTTTTTCTAAATCGCTTTGCAAATTGTTTTGATCTTCTTATAACTTTATTAGTCGATACACGACAGCGTCATCTGCAAACAACCGAAGACGGCTGCTCATGTTCTCTCCCAAATCGTTTATATAGATAAGGAACAGCAAAGGGCCTATAACACTACCTTGGAGAACGCCTGAAATCACTTCTGTTTTAGCCGACGACTTTCTGTCAATTACTACGAACTGTGACCTCTCTGACAGGAAATAGCAAATCCAGTCACATAACTGAGACGATATTCCATAAGCATTCAATTACGGTGTTGAAGCAGTGAGTAAAATGCTTGTATGTGAGTGGCTTAAAAGCTTCAGAAACGTAAAGGACGGTGTCCAGGATGAGCGGCGTTCAGATCAACACGCTCGATCCCAGACATTATCGAACGAGTACGACGGATGCTTGCGGACGACCAGCGCCTGTCTTTGGGAATGAGAGCAGCAGTGCTGAAGGAAAGCAAAGAAATTGTGAACACAGTTGTTCACGAACATTTGCAGATGTTGCTGATACTCAACAACGCGTGACCACGGTGTCTCGATCGTATCTGCAAGAAGCTTCTGCTGGCAGTTTCCAGCAGCTTTACAGCTGACGTTAGTATTAAAGGTCGGTCGTTTGCGACATTACTGAACTTCCATAGTCTAGTGTGAATTCACTGAACTGTGCGCAACGAATAAATTTATTTAATAAAAATGTCACAATGAGACATGATTCTTGGGTTGACCATATAGTAATATCATTAACCGGAGCCAAAGATCTCGTCTAAACACCAAATTGAACAGGATTGCAAACCAAATTAATTTATCAGAAGTGGTGGTTAGTAAACATAGACATGAATTTAGTCATGCGACCTGGTTGAAGGTCAGAAACCGCAAGTACAGGGGTTAATTAGTTATTAAACACGAGCAATACAAAAGTCTTGGAAAAGACCAAAGTAGAAGGGGTTGTGTGAACTTATCGCCTGATAACCCATCAGCACATTTACGAACTTGCGGTATCTGTTCAATGATAGCGTGATTACGCTGAAAGTTTTGTAATCTAACACATGGATGCTACTTCAAGAAATGAACTGAATGTGCCCTCGAACTCTCCGTGAAATAACATGATCCGAAACTGGTGTTCAATCCTAACATTACGCATATCAGTAACTTCTGAGTCTCCTCAGTCGTTTGCTGAAGTTGGTATTATCTTGCTGTATCCTGCACGACGTGAGCAGAAGTCATGACCTGCTGTTAAGTGCTGCTGGCCGAGAGGGATCCGGCCCTCGTCCGTTTTCTGCTCGGCTCTTGGAGGTGAAGTTGTATGTTCAGTGGCCGGAGGAGAAGTAGTATTCGCTTCATTATCCAGACAAACTCTACCTTCTGTGTCTGGGCGTCTTCCAGTGCGCCACTCAGTCGATTTTACAAAACTCTCCACAATGACAAGGCTACAAATAAATCAACAACTTCTTTGTTTGCAATGTTAACCTACGTAAGGACACAGTTCTGAACAAGTCTTACTCACATCCCTCTCTGCTCTCGAATTCTCTCTTTGTCCAACCCGCTGACTCCACGTTTTGGACTTTCTGGAAGCCAGCACTCGGCTCCGCCCCTCCGCTAAAATATTACTTTTAACCAATAAGGAGTCTCGTTCTAGATTTACAACAAACTGGCCGGACTGTCTCATGTGAAGACTTGGGCCTCCACGTTCCACAGGGTGTTCCGAACCTCACACTAAGGGCGGCCGTACGATGTTTTGTAAAGGAGACTTGGAAAAGGGGGTGGGGGGCCGGGGGGGGGGGGGGCACCCGTGCTTCACACCAGCTACTTCTGAAAACAAACTTCTTTTGTGAAACAGAAATACTGCACAGCGACCGCTCTGAGACTCACGGCGGGCGCAAAACCTTGGCAGTCCTGTAGCTGGCGGCTTATACACTCGGCAGCATCGCACCATTCGTTACTTGGCCTTAAGCCAAAGGGGCGGTTGCTCTTAAGTACAGAATGAGACCTTGCTCAACTGAGGAAAACAAGATCCACAGGCGGTGGGTCGGTCTGGGATTCTCCAATCATGAAAGTTATCTAAGGACTTGCATGCAGCCACCAGTCCACAGGTGTGCGCTGAGGTGACAAAAGTCATGGGACGCCTCGTATCGTGTCGGACCACCTTTCGCCCGGTGTACTGCAGTAAGTTGACGTTGCATGGGCTCATGAAATCGTTGGAAGACCCCTGCAGAAATATTGAGCCATACTGCCTCTATAACCGTCCATGATTGCGAAAGTGTTTTCGGTGCAGGATTTTGTGCGCGAACTCACCTATCTATCGTGTACCATAAATGTTCGATAGGTGGGCAATTTATTCGCTCAAATTGTGCAGAATGTTCTTCAAACCAATGGAGAACGTTTGTGACCCGGTGGTGCATTGCCATCCATAAATATTCCACCTTGTTTGGGAACATGAAGTCCATGAATGTCTCCAAGTAGTCGAACATAACCAATTTCAGTCCATGATCGGCCCACTTGGACCAGGGTACTCAGTCCATTATATGTAAACACATGCCACACATTGGTGGAGCCACCATCAGCTTGCACAGAGCCTTGTTGACAACTAGGATCCGTGGTTTCGTGGGGTCCGCGTCGCACCCGAACCCTATGATCAGCCCTTACCAACTGAAATCGAAACTCATCTGACTAGATCACGGTTTTCTAGCAGTCTAGGGTCCAACTGATATGATCACGATCCCAGGAGACGAACTGAATGCGATGTCCTGCTGTTAGCAAGACACATGCCTTGGTCGCCTGGAGGCGTAGCCCATTAACGACAAATTTCACCGCACTTTCCTAGCGAATACGTTCGTCATACGTGCCACGTTGATTTTAGCTGTTATTTCACGCAGCACTGACAACTTTATACCCAAATGCTTCTGCTCTCGCTCGTCATACCGGGTAATCAAAAAGTCAGTGTAAATTTGAAAACTTAATAAACCACGGAATAATGTAGATAGAGAGGTACAAATTGACATACATGCTTGGAATGACATGGGGCTTCATTAGAACCAAAAAAAGAAACAAAGTATTGCTAGACGCGTGAAAGATCTCTTGCGCGCGTCGTTTGGTGATGATCGTGTGCTCAGCCGCCACTTTCGTCATGCTTGGCTTCCCAGGTCCCCAGACCTCAGTCCGTGCGATTATTGGCTTTGGGGTTACCTGAAGTCGCAAGTGTATCGCGATCTACCGACATCTCTAGGGATGCTGAAAGACAACATCCGACGCCAATGCCTCACTATAGCTCCGGACATGCTTTAGCTATTCACAACCTTATTCCACGACTACAGCTATTGTTGAGGTGGACATATTGAGCATTTCCTGCAAAGAACATCATCTTTGCTTTGTCTTACTTTGTTGTGCTGATTATTGCTATTCTGATCAGATGAAGCGCCATCTGTCGGACATTTTTGGAATTCTTGTATTGTTTTGGTTCTAATAAAACCCCATGTCATTCCAAGCATGTGTGTCAATTTGTACCTCCCTATCTACATTATTCCGTTATTTATTCAGTTTTCAAATTTATACTGACTTTTTGATCACCCGATATATAGGCCGTCGGCCACTGCGTTATCCGTGTTGAGAGATAATGCCCGAAACTTGTTATTCTCGACACACTCTTGACACTGTGGATCTCGGAATATTGAATTCCTTAACTATTCCCGAAATGGGATGTCCCATGAGTCTAGCTGCAGCTACTATTTCGCGTTCGAAGTCTGTTAATTCACGCCGTACGGCCATAATCACGTCAGACACCTTTTCACACGAACCACCTGAGTACAAATGACAGCTTTGCCAGTGCAATGCCCTTCTGTACCATCTGTATATATGCTTATCGCTGCTATCCCATGACTTTTTGTTACATCAATGTAGAAAAATAAGAGTTAATTGCCACAATAATTTCCCCAATCAATGAATATAGCTTTCTACGAATGTGAGCATAAATCAACTAGTTTCAGTCAAATTCAAATGAAATCAATCAAAGAACATTATGACAATAAGAGATGAGACTTGTTGTTCAAGCAGTTGATTGCCACGTAGCATTAGAAGTGTGTTGTAGCTAACGGTGATTACTTTGACGGCCAGTAATTGTATTTTATTGTAACTGTTGTTTCCTTAATCTCCTGAGACCATTCACCGAATTTTTCGACGCACTTTCTGTGTCGAAAGCAGAAGTACGGTAAATTTGTTATTCTGATTTGTGTCTGATTAAGGATTCCACCTGTGAATGTATTGCACCTGAAGGCTGAATACGCGATATCACGGGGACAGTTTACGCGATGTAACTGGATGTTACCTTGTTCTTAAATAATGACACAGGGCTTTGAATGATCTGTATATAGTTGAAAGTTCTACAGTGTTCTGCAAATTATGAAAATTTGCATGAGTGTATCTGTGTTGATAAGTTCAACCTTGACCCGGTATTATTTTTGCTATCTTGCCATTAAGAAAAAAAAAATTCGAAAGGTGTAGTTACTACAGATGGGCAAGGAACATTGATAGACTGCTCCCTGCACTGTAGACAACACGGTGACTCAAAGCCTAATTACTTTCGGCCGTACTGGTTGCGTTATGGAACCGTGCCTGTTGTGGAATAATTACTCACTATTGTTTTTTTGCTACCAGTCATTAACATATTGCAAGGCGATTCGAGGATGTTCTGCTCATCTTCAGGTGTTTATACATTCAAAAAATTGTTAGTTAAAAATAAAATGTCTTAAGCTAAATTGACATAGTACTTTTTATTTACCATCCGCTTAACAATTTTTTGCATGTATAAATGCCTGAAGATGAGTAGAAAATGTCCGAAACGCCTTTCAATATGTTCACTTAACATAAAACCAATAAAAATGATTTGTAGCAAAAAATACAAATAAGAAATGACTGAAAGCATGCTACCCCTTAGACATGCTACCCCTTAGACTAAATGTATGACGGATGACAATTAATGATACTGAACAGAGATTTACTGACATCTGGACACGACCTGTATTGGCCTTTTGATCCGAGCCTCCAAGATTCCTAAGCATTCAAGTCTGGGTTAAGACTCCTTTCAGCATATTACAATTTTCAACACTACTATCGGCTGTAATGTAGCAGCAGGTACATTAACAACAACATGACATTTAAAGCAAAATTATATATATGGATCGCCTTACAACAATAGAATAGAATAACTATGTATTACATATTTTCATTCTAGGTACAAATTTGCTTTTGATGTCATGCTGTTGTTCCTGTAGCTGCCTTTATATTACTTTTAGAGCCTGATGATGACCAAGTGTATCGCCGAAACAGCTGCCAATAAACTGATAACGAAATTACAGCTGACGGTACAGTATCCTCCTCCACATAGCTCTGATCAGTCTCCAAGCAATTTCAATATTTTTGGAGCCCCGAAGGAAGACATTTGTGGGCGTCAATTTGCGTCGGACGGGTACAACCAAGGTTCCGTAGGCAACCGCAAAACTTTTCCATGAAGGCACTGGCTGTCTTGTCTCACAGTTGGATAAATGTATTAACAGCCATGGCGATTACTTTTGAATTAATGAACAGTTTACTTACCTTTTCCAGCTGTCTCGTTTCCATTCGAATGCGCCTTGTAACATAATATATTAGCTACTGGAAGGAAATAAATGGAAGTCGGAGAGCATGTTGCCAGGCGTCTTCCATTCGTGCACAGAAAGTTGGACGCCAGTTGGTGTGAGGTCAGCGTGTCTGTAGCGCGATATGCGGCTGATCCGCAGCACGAGACAGTTGGAGGAACCGGAAACGACAGTGTGTGTCAGTCAGCGAGTAGTTATGGAGCACTGTGATGGTGATCTTACTTATAGCATGGTGCGGAGACAGCATATGGATGACTTCTCACGGGGAGAATCATCGGGAACCTGGAAGAAGGATGAAGTGTGTCGGCACTGTTACACGTAGGAGAGGAGGTGGTCGATCACGTCCAGGTACAGCACCAGGCGACCTCTTCATTGTGCGACAGCCAAGAAGGGACCCATGTCAAACAGCGGGTCGTATTGTAACAACATTTAACAGGACAGCGAGGTACTCAATCTCCAGTTCCGTGTGTTCTTCCCAGATGAGAGCGGATTCAGTCTATGCAGCGATTCTGGACGTATCCTCATGTGGTGAGTCACAGAAACACGTATCCCAAGAACACTGTCGAACATGCTCCTTTTGGTGGCCCAGGTGTTGTCGTATGAGGAGGGATAATGTTTCATGTGGGTACTGACCTTCAGATCTTTGAGCACAGTACGTACATCGGCCAATGTTATTCTGAGACTGCACTACTTTCCCATCTGCGTCTTTTCATGGGTGCATTCGGCTCTGACTTCATTTTTATGGTTGACAACGCACAACTGCATCGGACAGCGCGGAAGAAGGAGCTTCTGGAATGAGAGGATGTTAGACGAATGGTCTGGCCCGCGCGTTACCACGACATAAATCCCATCGACTATGTGAGGCTGCATTGGGCAGACGTAGTTCAGCACGTCCACACGCACCATTGAACATCTGGCAGTTGTCAGCCGTGCTGGTGGAGAGATGGAACGCCCTACCCCAACACCTTACCAACCTTATGCCCAGTATGGGGGCATGTTGCAAAGCATGCACTGCCGTCCATGGTGACCAAACATCCTATTAAGAAGCTTTTCCTGCCTTTTGTAACGTCCAGAGGACAATGATAACGCATGCTGACTTCAGTGTACATATTGTGTTTGAATAACAGTGTCATTTCTATTCGTCTTAGTTTGTATTTCTTTAAGTTATCTTTCGTACTATAATGAAGGAGTTCTTAACGGTCCAAAATTAATTGAGTTATATTGCTTAACGGTGACAAATTATGCGAAAGATACACTACTGGCCATTAAAATTGCTACACCAAGAAGAAATGCAGACGATAAACGGGTATTAATTGGACAAATATATTGTACTAGAACTGACATGTAATTACATTTTCACGCAATTGGGGTGCATAGATCCTGAGAAACCAGTACCCAGAACAACCACCTCTGGCCGTAATAACGGCCTTGATACGTCTGGGCATTGAGTCAAACAGACCCTGGATGGCGTGTACAGGTACAGCTGCCCATGCAGCTTCAACACGATACCACAGTTCATCAAGAGTAGTGACTGGCGTATTGTGACGAGCCAGTTGCTCGGCCACCATTGACCAGACGTTTTCAATTGGTGAGAGATCTGGAGAACGTGCTGGCCAGGGCAGCAGTCGAACATTTTCTGTATCCAGAAAGGCCCGTACAGGAGCTGCAACATGCGGTCGTGCATTATCCTGCTGACATGTAGGGTTTCGCAGAGATCGAATGAAGGGTAGAGCCACGGGTCGTAACACATCTGAAATGTAACGTCCACTGTTCAAAGTGCCGTCAATGCGACAAGAGGTGACCGAGACGTGTAACCAATGGCACCCCATACCATCACGCCGGGTGATACGCCAGTATGGCGATGACGAACACACGCTTCCAATGTGCTTTCACCACGATGTCGCCAAACACAGATGCGACCATCATGATGCTGTAAACAGAACCTGGATTCATCCGAAAAAATGACGTTTTGCCATTCGTGCACCCAGGTTCGTCGTTGAGTACACCATCGCAGGCGCCCCTGTCTGTGATGCAGCGTCAAGGGTAACCGCAGCCATGGTCTCCGAGCTGATAGTCCATGCTGCTGCAAACGGCGTCGAACCTTTCGTGCAGATGGTTGTTGTCTTGCAAACGTCCCATCTGTTGACTCAGGGATCGAGACGTGGCTGCACGATCCGATACAGCCATGAGGATAAGATGCCTGTTATCTCCACTGCTAGTGATACGAGGCCGTTGGGATCCAGCACGGCGTTCCGTATTACCCTCCTGAATCCACCGATTCCATATTCTGCTAACGGTCATTGGGTCTCGACCAACGCGAGCAGCAATGTCGCGATACGATAAACAACAATCGCGATAGGATACAATCCGACCTTTATCAAAGTCGGAAACGTGATGGTACGCATTTCTCCTTCTTACACGAGGCATCACAGCAACGTTTCACCAGGCAACGCCGGTCAACTGTGTATGAGAAATCGGTTGGAAACTTTCCTCATATCAGCACGTTGTAGGTATCACCACCGGCGCCAACCTTGTGTGAATGCTCTGATAAGCTAATCATTTGCATATCACAGCATCTTCTTCCTGTCGGTTAAATTTCGCGTCTGTAGCACGTCATCTTCGTGGTGTAGCAATTTTAATGACCAGTAGGGGTACTTCCGCCCTTCAGTTTGTACACCAATGTCGTTGCGATTGTAAACGGCAAAGTAATTCAAAGTAGTGAGAAAATTGTCCAAACACTAATATTTTTAAAAATATCAGAAAAGTTCAAGAGATTAATCAGAAACACAGATTACTGATAACGTAAATAGTGGAATACTGGACGTAATGTCGAATGAAGTGGGAAGAAAGGAACGGATACTGAAGGTGATGGTGTTTTCTGCAATGTGCATAAAAATTCTGTGGGACGACGAGGCCACCTGGATGCGCTTCTACTTTTATTTTTCATCAACTCTATGTTTTTCAAATTCTCGTCATTTTCAAAGGCTACAAAAATACAACATGAAACTGGTATCAGACGGTTTGAGAATATGATACATTCCATCACTGATAGGAGAGACATTACGACGACCCGAATATGGTTGCCTAACGTAAAAGCGCTATGTCAGTTACATAAAAACGTTAGATACATTGTATCACGTCAACATTCTCGAACACGATACAAGCGCAAAAACAACGCAGATGCGTTGTGGAGCAGCTATAGTAGCGTTGTTGTCAACAGTATTCAACTTCAGTAGAGGGCGACGCACTACAGTTTACCGCTACACAGCATTCATTTCGTGATAAATGGCGTACCGTTCTGTATTTTACCCCCAAGACTATGCACCTTTATGTGGCTTCCTCCTGTGTGCACAAGATGAGTAAAAGTTTAATTATTTACTGCATATTTAGCGTCACACGCGTAGATTGGTCATAGGCCGATGGAGTATTCATAAGCGTTTACTCAGTGCTTCGCGCTGCTTGGCACAATTTGGAAACTGTTGACAACAGCTCTACTGTAGATGTTTCACAACGTTTGCGTTGTTTTACTTGTAGTTGTGGTTTTATAAACATTTGAAGTTACCGTATTACAATCGGTTTTAGAGGATTTTTAATGAGTCAAGATTAATATTGTGTACCCCTTCCCCTCTTCTTGAATTTGCGTCATTGCATTCTACAATGCTTGTTATTCACAAAAAAACAATTTTACGGTCACACAACCACAGAAGATCTTTTGTACAGTATCATAATCAATACCCTTACAACCCTCTAGTAATATATATAATTTTAAGTTTTTTTAAATATATTTTGATGCTGTTAATTTATGTGCTGGAGACTGTAAATAAGAAAAAGATTTGTTTGTTAACAGACAGTTGGACCCAGCGCCAGTCAGCGCGCTCTTCCAATCTATTAGGCAAAACAAACTGAAACAAATTGGTTTGTAAAGTAATATCTTTTGTAAAACAATATAATTCCCACACTGACTGATGAAATCGTCTTACACGTTGTAAAGATGAAAATTGTACCGCAAACAAAAACAAATTTGCAACATGCCCTACGTACCCAGCGCCGCGTAGTGGACTTGTCCACATGGCTTCCAAAATTTTCAGGCTGTGGCAGTTCGCACTTGTCTTGTGCTCGAGAATTTTGATGTGATACAATGCACCTAATTTTTCCTGTATAACTGACATAAAACTGGTAAGATAGGAATCCATGTTATAGTCGTTGTAATAAGTCTCTTATCAATGATACAATGTATCATATTTTCAAACCGTTTGATACCAGTGTTATGTTGTATTTTTGTAGCCTTAGAAAATGACAGGAAGTCGAAACGCGTAAGGTTGATGAAAAATAAAAATGTGGTCAAGACATAAATAAAGTTATTAAAAGTGATAGTGTTTGAGTAGAGATAGTTGGATGGAGGCAAAATAATACAAAATGGAATATGAAAAATTGTTCGTAAAATATTTGAGTTAGCGAAATAAAATGTATATAGCTGTTAGGTTCTTCTCGTAAATGCGTTTTATCCGGACAAAGGAAGGAAATGGTTCAAATGGCTCTGAGCACTATGGGTCTTAACTTCTGAGGTCATCAGTCTCCTAGATCTTAGAACTACTTAAACCTAACTAACCTAAGGGCATCACACACATCCATGCCCGAGGCAGGACCGTAGCGGTCGCGCGGTTCCAGACTGTAACGCCTATAACCTCTCGGCCACCCTGGGCGGCGACACAGGAAGAACCTGGCTTGAGACCCAATGGAACATTTAATCGGGCAGAGAGTATTAATTACCATTTTGTCTTAGATTCAACCGGCCGGTGTGGCCGAGCGGTTCTAGGCGCTTCAGTCTGGAGCCGCGCGACCGCTACGGTCGCAGGTTCGAATTCTGCCTCCGGCATGTATGTGTGTGATCTCCTTAGGTTAGTTAGGTTTAAGTAGTTCTAAGTTCTAGAGGACTGATGACGTCAGATGTTAAGTACCATAGCGCTCAGAGGCATTTTTCTGAGATTCACCGATTCAGGAAGTAAGTCAGACATAGAGATTCTACAGCTTCAAAATTCGTCTCAGCAGGTCTGGAGGAAGTTTTACAGATCTTTTGAACCTGGAAAACAAAGAAGATAAAAGTTTACTTATCGACTGAACATACCTTAACCACTCGCTATTATCTGCCCCTCTAATCCAGATACACTACATCGGATGGAGGAATTAAACAGTGCAAGTTTGGCATTAGGTTTGAATATCACTCTCAGTAGCGTTAAAATATTGTATAATCCACAAAGCTAAAAGAAAATACTTCAGAGGAGCTCAGAAATCACAGAACAATTTAATGAGATTCTTCATTTAACAAAGACTGTTTGGACCACAAAAGAAATGAAAAGATGAGTAAAAACGTCCTGAAACGCTTTCGGTAAGCCAGTTAAAGTTGCTCTACAGGCATATTGCCAGTTTCGCCAGTAATATATGGTCTTCAAATGCGAAAACTATTGAAAAACTTTTTTATCCCGATCAATGGACAGAAGCATTTTGGGCATAACGAGGAAGTACAGGAAATAACCAAATGGGCGACGGAACATAATGGAGTGGAAGACGTATTTATGGCCGTAATGAAATTGAAACAGAAGTGGGCGGTGCATGTTTCTAGGCGAGTGGAAGGTAAATGGATCTAGAGGCTCATTGCTAGATTCGGAAAGACGAGAAAAATCCGATAATACGACTTAATGGGAGGTAGGTAGACGAATATAGAAAACATGCCGGAGGGGCAGATGTGTTTGTTACTAAAGATGATAAGCCATAGGAAAGATAGAACAGGTCTTTATTGAGCAGTGGACGTCAAACTGCCGAAGATTTTACAAAAATTATGCCCCATAGCACTAAATAACTTTCTCCCAAGAAGCAAAATAAAAAAGGTATCAACCGGATGTTGTTAGCTACTTGAGTGACATTAACCAACGTGACTGCTTTTCTTGTAATTTTATTCGTTACGAAGATATGAACAGAAGTACTTTTTTTAACTAGAACCATGTATTTTTTTATTCGGTAATTCACCTCTTTTTCTCAAGATCTATCAAAAAATGTAGTACCTATTCACGTCAACACAAAATTTAGCTTAATAAGAAACAAAAACGAAGATCTTTAACATCATTTTGTAGTGCTGTAATCCATTGTGGACACAAAAAGAGAGTAGAATCTTCAAAGGTGCTCAAACTGCTGACCATGGACAATGACACACGGGTCCACATATTACGTGAAAGAATTCATCGTTACTTTCAGTGTAGCATGATGAAGCGCACTGCAGGCAAATATGATAGTCCGTGCTTGTCCTCTGGAGTTGTTGGAATATCGCGATAGACAGCGTCTTTTAAGCATCCCCAAAGAAATAACACCAGAAGAGTTAAGTCAGGTGGTCGAGCAGGCCAATCCACTGTTGCTCCGCGACTAATCCATATGGTGGGCTACCTTCGGTTCAGAAAACGACGTGCGCACTAGGCATTATTATCAGCCGGACATTCATCATCTTTCTTCCACGTAAGCAGTCTAGTTCTTAGCAACACCTCATCCAAAAGACGAGGAAGAAATCTTCTGCGAAGGCTGGCATATCCCCTGCTGCTTAGGATACCACTGACGAAATAAGGACCAGCAACTACAGTACCACGCACTTCTCATTAGACAATGACTCTTCACTGACGATGATGTTCTACCCTCCTACACATCGTGGCGTTTCGCTGGACCAATAGTTCATATTTTTTGTGCTTACCTTTTCTTTGTTTGCGAAGGAACATTCATCGGCAAAAAGGACATCGGAGAAGAAGGTGTAATTGGCGAAGATTTCCTACTGCGCCGACTCACAGGGCTGTACACGATTCTGGAAATAACTCCCATGCCTTATTTTGTGTAAGTGTATATGATAAGGATGGAAGGAGGTGCCGTATCAGAATGCGATGTACACGTCTTTTAGGAATGACAATCTCCTGTTCTGGCTGTCATGTTTTCACGTGTGGATTCATGGCAGCAAAAGAGAGAACAGTATATACAGCGGCTTCGTTGGCCTTAAATTTCCCGTTTCCTGAAGCGTCACAACAAGACGAGAAAACATCCGTCCGGAAGGTGGGTTCTTATCGGGTTATGGCTCTTTGCAGAACTCCACTGCCCGAGTAATATTTTGCCTACCTTCAGCCACAATAAATGAAAAGTAACAATACGGTTATTGCACATAGCAAATTGTTTAAAAGTACTACAGTATACTCCTATTGTAAATAAAAAAACATTATTACAATTACTGTTCTGCTAATTACTCTCCACAGACGAGTATGATATCCGCTTTCTCTTCGGTGATATACATTGTACACTCATAAACCGCCAACTGAAGAAGACTGAGTGAACTACGGGTGTGTATTTTTCTTGCGTTTCCTTTTGTTTACAGTCGGCTACAGCAAGTGGACGAGTTACTTAATCCCGGGTACCTTCACTGTTTGCTAGAACAGGAGACTCAAAGTCAATTTTCAGTTGTATCTGTAATAACATCATGTTTATGCGAATGGTACACTTGTAAGATGTCCATGCCGTTTTCTATTTTTGTTGGTTATCGATGTGCACGTCAGAGAGAGAGCAAGTTACGTTACTGTTAAACCATGGAGGTAAGAATGAGGGGAGATGGCGCTACGTATCCCAGCCGTACTACGTTTTGAAGCCATGGGGGCATGGCTCGCTGCCATGACACTCTGACCAAAACATTGCCAGTGTGCTATAGCGCTGCGTGTATTACAGTCGCTAATTGCACCATATACGCATGTAACGTCATCATATTGGTTGTTTCAAAGTTTTTGTTTAAAATAAAATCTCGTAAAGGCGAAATTCCGCATTTCTTCTGATTAAAAATAGTTTTTAATGTAATATTACGAATAGCTAGCCTTCAATGTAAACGATACAGTTTTGTTAATTCAGTAATAAACGTGTATCACAAACTAAATAATAGAAACTGAAAACAAAGTTAGCTATACCCTCCCTCCAAAGCCCCATAAATACATCTTGTTTGTAATACGTACTGGGACATTTCAGTTACGTTACACTACTGGGAAACACTGTTCATTACCACCAACATTTACTGAAATGCGGTACATAGAATGGCAAATCTACACAGTGTCCTGTTTAGGCCTATACTTTACGCCAGTTAATGTAGTGTTAGCTTTTAATTTGGTACATGATGAAGACAAAGTGAGTTACTCAACATTTCGATTATCGACGATACGTACGTATTATACTGAAACGTGAACTTGAAAACTAAGAATTTAATTCTTTGAATTAACATACCTTTTGCAAATGTTTTGGGTGTGTAGGGAAAACTGATGGTACAGCATTTTCTCGGAGCCTTACTGTTGAAAGGGAAGTTCGGTCTATGTCCTCTTCTCGGAAATGCTGAGAACATATAGTGCTCCATTTAGACGCACGCCAATTCTTCCTCCTCACGGCATTCTCCCACAGAGCTTTCCGACTTTCATTTTTAGGAAATCTAAAATCATACAGGAGAAAAACACGCTATAGTACAAGTACCGATGTAGCACACGTTCATTCACAATGAAGTTGTAAAATCACACTTAACGAGACAACTTACACATGTACAATCACAACGATTCGTACATCCGAACACCATACAAGTCACCATAATAGCGCAAAATCGTTCCAAAAGCGAGCGACAAGCCTATGCACACAAGCTTACAGCAGCAATGTTTTGGTCGGATTGAGATGGCTACCCTCGGTTTCACATAGCTTCGCAGCTGTGACGTCACGGCGTCTCCCTCTATTCCTACCTCCATGTGTTAAACCATCTCTGGTCTTGTGTGGCACAATCTTTGCCTCTGCGCAGTCTGATACATTCTTAGCTGAACTGTTACAGATGATGGACGTATTCAGTAGTGCTGTGTTGACTTGTGATTCTATCTGTTATATGAAGAAACATTTATCGTAAAGGACAGTAAGGATGTATACAATGTATATACGGTACTGGAAAGCGAAGACCATATAAATTTTGAACAATGTCATTATTTTTTAAGAAAGGAAGTCTGAATTAAGGCTACAGCACTATGCAGCTAGTTTGTCAGAATAGTTATTGTCATATAGCTAACTTGCTCAGAGCTGAGAGAGAGAGACCACCCCAGTTTCCTGAATCATGCATTAATATACCAACTGATTAAGCTATCTGGTTTTTATAGAAATTCTCTAATATTGTACCCTTTGCAAATAATTGTTCAATTTGTTAAGCATGGTATTGTTCATCCCATTATTATTTATGAAGATCACTTGTTCGTTTACTCTGTCTTTCTGAATACAAACTTCATTCTAAAATCGTTGTCTTGGAATGTCATTTCACATAATAGTTACTCTCCCCATCTCATTGTTTAAGGGAGATCTATCATCACGCATTACCACATTGCACCATACGGTATACAACAGTTTGAATATTGTTTGGAAATTTTATTTAAAAAATAGAAATCTAGCTTAGCCGCTGCCTGCTTGCCTTTTGCTGTTGTGCTTTTTAGAAATCTGTAACAGTGCTGTCAAGACGTGAAGTTGGATCACAGTTTGTGAATACGTAGTTTTCGCAATACGTAGACTTTTTATAGAGTGAGAGGTAAAATTGTACTAAATTTCATACAGAAACACGTAGCGGGGAGGTTACTCACCGTTATGTTATCGAGCTGGTCTTGAGTAAAGAAAGTGGTAATCTGTTTCTAGATTATCAATAATCACAAAGAACTAAATAAAGCAATGATCAACGTGTTCTTTAGGTAAATTGAGTAACTTTTTATTCATTTGGACTAAGCCGTTCTTTAGTGAGACCATCAGTCCCCGACAAAACAAATTCGATGGTATAATTGTTTAGTATATCTCAGGGGAAACGTAGTAGTGAAATATATCTATAATTTCAGATTTTTTATTATTATTCTGGTGGCTTAGCGAAGACTGGAATAAAGTATAATGGAACCGGTCTCTACGCTGATCATGTTTTTGAGAGACGTAATGAAATTGATGTACACTACATTCCTGTTCAAAAATCACTGGCCAAATTAACAGGGATGATACAGGAAACAAAAGCAAATTTATTTCGTGAAGCAACCATGTGTCGGAAACCCATATACCGTGAGCACTAGGCATGCGTAGATAGCACACGAGTGGAGCAGATAAAATTCGTTGTCTAACATTTTTATGCCAAATGTTAGATTGAGATACGTAGTATGTTGTGATGTCATGCTCTTCGACGCTGAGTCAGCAACCAGCGGGTATTACTAGTGTCTGAATGACAATTTCAGTGCCAACATGGAGCGCTACACATGGCCAGCGTTATGAGACATGCACTTTCTTTACGGTGTGGCCGAGGCAGAAGGCAGGAGGAGGATGTGGTTCTCAGCGTGATGGGGCCCCAGCGCACACTGCAGAAACAGTCAGAGCAGTGATAACCACTACTTTTGGCAACTGGTGGACCGGCCAGGGAGGATCTTTACATTGGCGTGCAAGATCCTCAACCTATTAGATTTGTTCCTCAGGGTCTAACTTTTCATAATGTTTGAAAAAAAATTAAGTTTCTTTAGTATATATGTTGGCTGTTACTTAGCTGTGCTGTCATAAAGGTACTTGCAGTTTTGCGATGATATAATGCATTAATCGTAAATTTGAGTACAGGATGTCATAACTATGTTTTGTCAGGAAGAAAATATCAAGAAATTTTCTTCGCATTTCAGATCTTTCTATACTAGGAATCATGTCTGGTTTTAAATTAGGTATTTGACTTTTAATGGTAGAAACTATGCACTGGAGTGACACATGTCGTACCAGTTGTCAGTTCATCTCATGCACTGGCTATTGACAGTCGGTCTTGTGGCACCCTAGTAGGCATGACGTGTGATCATATGGATACAATGTTGTGGCGATTTGTTTATACTGTAATTTTAAGTTTTACTTTTGACGTGCCAACACATCATTCATGTCATATGTTGTATATCTGGAGATTTAATGGAAAGATTTTGTGTGCATCTGGCATAAGATTTTCAAAATCTGTACGAAGGTATGTTGTCATTGATTCCTCTGTGGGTTAATTTAGCATTATTTGTACAACAGTTTGCAGCACCTTTTGGAGTGCAATTACAGACCTGATGGTGGTAACATAGTTTTACCAAAACCGGTTATCCACAATACAGTGTTTTATTGTGATCTTGGCTAAGAAGGTTTTCTTCTCCTAAGAAACCAAATACAGATCGCCCCTTCATACTCAGTATAAGTAAACTAACTTTTAGAAGAATCTACAGACTGTTACATTCTCTGTTTTACATTCAGTTCGAAATATATCAATCAAACCGGGAATATACGACAAGTTAACTAAATTACCTTCTTTCAGACACTGAGAAAATACTTTCTATTCGTGTACTCATAATGTTCGTTATGCTGCCAACAAGATTTTCCTTTGAGACTGAAACCAAGCTGTTCAACTTCTTGCTTCATTAGGCCCAAATCCCTACCTGAACCATTAAATTCGCTTTCTTGAGCGAGAGAAGCAGCAGCCTTTCGTCGACATTTTGATTAAGAGAAAAGTAGGCTCTCTCTGTCTACAGGAAAGCCACTTTCGCCGACCTTTGTCTCCATGAGATCATTGCCTTGTAAGAGAATTTTTCTTCTTAGGACATACGTACCTAGAGTATGTGCACAGTCACACAGCCCGATCAAACTTCAAACACTTTAACGCGTCCTGTGAATCGTACACACTCATAGAGGGAAAAACAGGTAAAAATGTGTCTGTGAGTAAATAAATAAACAAGAATTGCTCTCTCGCCTACAGAGCCTCTGTGTGACTGCGGCAGAGCGAAAAGGGAAAGAATAAAATGGCAGAGAATAAGACACTGCCCGTAAGTTCATATGAGAAGGGCTCTTAACACTTATGAAAAGGGTTCAACGGAAGCGTTTCGTTATTATACTAATACTTAAGTGTCTCAAATAAATCTAGTATTCCATTTTTTCAGTTCCGAATTACAATTTATGTTCCTCTGTGCTGATTCGAGATTTCACTGATAGTTAAAGTTAGAGAAATATGTTTCCAATCTGGAATATAATCGGTACTATTAAAGAATCTTGAAGTGCGTATTAAAAATCTTACGCTGTTTCGATTTTTGAATATTTGTGTGAAGACCACATTACATTGTTGTGGTCTGTGATTTACAGTATCTTAAGACTAATGACTGACGTGCACAATGGGTATGAGAATGTATGTGCTAATACAACTATGTGAATGAGGGTATTTAATTATGTATACATGTGGTATCTATTCTTTCGGAGACCTCTGAAAGGACAGACACCATTTTGATCCAGCAGCCATTACGAATTAAAACACAAAAGAATTCAGACATTAGTTGAGAGCAGGCATTGATTGAAATCAATGGGGAAGCCCTTTCTCGGCCTGTTCATCACTTTCACCAGTTTGTTCATATGACATAGTTGCCTGTGCCGTTACTCACTTGTATAACACAGTTGACTTATACATTCATACAGTTTTAATGCTTGAGTATACTGTAATACAAAATTTATATGTTCAGATCTCTTTGGGCGTTAAATTGTGCTAGTGTTCTGTATCGATATAGTCATAAAATGTCACGTACCTTTGTACAGCTCTGAACTCTCACTAAAATAGTGTGAACTATCTGTTTATTATTAAGATATCTTTGATCGCCTAAAAAGGCAGAAACCGATTCATAACGAACTATTAAACGAACATTATTGTGGAACTCTAGTGTATTCAAGTTTTTAATATGTCTACGTTCCTCCAAGAACCAACGGAATATTCCATCAATAGCTTTTATTTGTAAATACTCCAGTATACTGTATACTGTTATAACCTAGTGGCACATGGAGGTCTCGGACACACTGCACACATTAATAGGCCTAATGAGCGGCGTGATTGTTCAAAATGCTGTGTCGTTGCTACGAAAATTAATTTTTAGACAGGTAGCTAGGGTTTCTTAGGCCAAACAGTTTGTGTCACGGCGTAGTGACTGACGGCTGCTACTTGTCTGTCTTAATCGACAGTTTGGCTTAATCTCATTTCGGCTTTATCGCGATTATTTGCCGAAGTGATACCAGGTGTTCCCCAGGGAAGCGTCCTGGGACCTCTGCTGTTCCTGATCTATATAAATGACCTGGGTGACAATCTGAGCAGTTCTCTTAGGTTGTTCACAGATGATGCTGTAATTTACCGTCTAGCAAGGTCATCCGAAGGCCAGTATCAGTTGCAAAGCGATTTAGAAAAGATTGCTGTATGGTGTGGCAAGTGGCAGTTGACGCTAAATAACGAAAAGTGTGAGGTGATCCACATGAGTTCCAAAAGAAATTCGTTGGAATTCGATTACTCGATAAATAGTACAATTCTCAAGGCTGTCCATTCAACTAAGTACCTGGGTGTTAAAATTACGAACAACTTCAGTTGGAAAGGCCACATAGATAATATTGTGGGGAAGGCGAGCCAAATGTTGCGTTTCATTGGCAGGACACTTAGAAGATGCAACAAGTCCACTAAAGAGACAGCTTACACTACACTCGTTCGTCTTCTGTCAGAATATTGCTGCGCGGTGTGGGATCCTTACCAGGTGGGATTGACGGAGGACATCGAAAGGGTGCATAAAAGGGCAGCTCGTTTTGTATTATCACGTAATAGGGGAGAGAGTGTGGCAGATATGATACGCGAGTTGGGATGGAAGTCATTAAAGCAAAGACGTTTTCCGTCGCGGAGAGATCTATTTACGAAATTTCAGTCACCAACTTTCACTTCCGAATGCGAAAATATTTTATTGAGCCCAACCTACATAGGTTGGGATGATCATCAAAATAAAATAAGAGAAATCAGAGCTCGAACAGAAAGGTTTAGGTGTTCGTTTTTCCCGCGCACTGTTCGGGAGTGGAATGGTAGAGAGATAGTATGATCGTGGTTCGATGAAACCTCTGCCAACTACTTAAATGTGAATTGCAGAGTAATCATGTAGATGTAGATGTAGATGTAGAACAACTGAAAAGATAAGACAGTGTCGTTACACGGTGAGACCGCAGCATAATCGCGATTGCTGCCTGTCACTGTCGACGGACAGAGGAAGAGAAGGAAGCCTATCAGCTCAGCAGAGACCGCCTGCGGGCCCGTGACGCGGCAGTGACACGGGCGTGCACTCCATCACGCGGAACGGGAGCCGCGATGCGACGCCGCGGAGCAAGTTGTCAGCCAGTTTTACGGCGCACACGCGTCGCCTTGTGCCCCCGCCGAGGCGGCAACCCGCGGCGTGCCGTGCCGGGCCGTATTTCTTGCAAGGCGGTGGCAATAGCCAAGCCACCCCCGGGCCCTGCAGCCGCCACATTAAATTTTATTAGAGCCGGCAGCCATCGGCAAACTGCGGCAATCGCCAGGCGGCCGCTTCCCCGCCGCGAGCGAATATGCGAGGTGCTGCAAATTCATCCAGGCGTGCCGACCGCCCCCTTTTTGCAGCCTGCTCGGGGGGAGAGTGAATGCCTGCGCCCTGTCCTCAATCCTCCCTGCCTCCTCAGACGCCGACTCTCGACCTTATTGGATCACTGTCTCCGTCCTTTCTCCTTCACTCCCTCTCCCACACTTCACCCCTTGCGCCATTGATCCCCGATCCCCTATCCGTTCCCCCACCCTATATCACCTCCTCCCCCTTCCCCCTCTCCTCCCACCGCAACCCTCCTAACCCAACCTCCGCCGACCCTCTTTCTCGGTCTGCGCTCACACGGTCTCCTGACATCGAAAGGGCAATTTAGATAACCGCAACTCGACACAATGGGATCGTTTTTAAGGCCAGCGTGAACCTTCGGGGGTTGGCGACGCCGAGGGCGAGAGAGCTGCCGGGGCAACCAGCGGACCCCCGTTTTCAGCATCCGAGCGGCGCCCGATTGACTAGAAGAGTGATAAAACGTATAGAATAGCGGCAGAAACCGGCCACCTCGCTGGATCCAGCGCGCCAGCCGTTGCCGGTAGCGCCGTCCAAATATCGCTGTACCCTCCGCAAATTTGACGTAAGCAGGCAGCCCCCTCCTAGCCTTCTTTTATTTCAACCCCACCCCTCCGCCCGCCTTTGCCGTGTTCCTTCTACTTTCGGCACCGGTGAAACTTTTCCATATCCGACAGCTGTAGGTTTCTCCCTTTCCCTGAGCGCGTCGCTGTGATGATAACGCGGCCAGCTCGCATTCACTAAGAGCGTGTATCGAATTTCAGTCGAACCTCTGTACTTCGAAATCACTTCAGACAGTAAGTTACACATTCTAATAGCAAACAAAGTAACTTTTATTGAATGCTGCACTGCACTTCAAAATGACACATTTACGCATTTCGTACGTACGAAGCCAAAATTTCACTTTGAATGTGTGTGCAATTTAGACATCTGGCACAAAAGAATCGTACTGCCCCACGCACTTCAGCTTTTGAGGTAGTTTCCACTTGCCGTGCCATTTCGCTGTCTAACAGTACCACCACTTGCAAAGTAGGTTAGAAATCAGATTAATAATGTTGCTCACGCAGCTTATGTTCGCTTTATCGGTCAACAACAAAGTTATTGACTGTGGATGGTATCGTCAGAATGGAAATAAAGAAGTCACTGTAAAAATGTCATTAATTTTGGCACTTATCTTGAATGGATTCCCACGTAGATTTCGTCGAAGTTGTTATGGCTCATCTTGTTGATTCAAGGGTGATTCCACTTTGACTGCTAGAAGGTCCAGATCTGTATTTTAGCAATATTTGAAGTCCTAACAAATGCATTTTTCAGGTAATTCTTAATGATCAAACAATCCCAGATCAGAACAATGGTATGGTAGAAATAATTTTTGACTTGGTGTTCACGATCCACATTTTTATTAAACTTCTTGTAAATTCACATATACTTCTTCTTAACTGTCACATCATCAGGAAAACAGTTTTGTATCAATCTTCATATATTTAATTTCCACTTTAACCAAACACAAGACTTGACTGTTCTTTTACAAAGCGAAATAACAACTTCTGCAAAGTGAAACAAAGACTGCTCTGTGCGCATTCGTGCCAAAACGGTTACAAGTAAGTCAAAGATTATGACAATCTCACAGAGCTGAATACACAAAAGAACCATATCACTGTAATATATCGATGCATCGGAGTACCTATACATTAATAAAACCAAATGTGAATATCGTTACAAAAATATGTCTGTTACTTCGCAGAAAAGTAGTACGATATAACTGGTATCGAGAACTGGGATTGGAGTGCCGTAATGGTCACGTAAATAAAGAACCATTACAGCTGGCAGCCCCTGATACATGTGTTAACCGTATCCCAGCACAACGGTGCCTGCAGGATAGCCAGAACATCTAATTTCTTCTCGCAATGGGCCACTCCTGTTGCACAACTGTCTTACAACCACATCTACATCTACATCGATTCCTGCAATCCACCTTAAAGCGCATGGCGGAGAATACCCCGTACCACTAATAGTCATTTAGTCATTTCCTTTCCTGTTCCACTCGCAAATAAAACGAGGGAAACTGTCTATATACCTCCGTATGACTCCTAATTTCCCGCATCTTTTCTTATGGTCCTTACGCGTATGTTGGAGGCAAGAGGATCATTCTGGAGTCAGCTAGCACTAGCGTGCTTTACATGTAAATCACTCTATCCTAGACTTCTCCCAATAAACCGAAGTCGACCATTCGCCTTTCCTACCACAATGCTCACATGATCTTTCCATTTCATAATGCTTTGCAACGTTTCATCCAGATATTTAAGCGACGAGGCTGTGTCAATCAGGCCGGCCGGGGTGGCCGAACGGTTCTAGGCGCTACAGTCTGGAACCGCGCGACCGCTACGGTCGCAGGTTCGAATCCTGCCTCGGGCATGGATGTGTCTGATGTCCTTAGGTTAGTTAGGTTTAAGTATTTCTACGTTCTAGGGGACTGATGACCTCAGAAGTTAAGTTCCATAGTGCTCAGAGGCATTTGAACCATTTTTTTGTATCAATCAGGACACTACTAATGTTGTGTCCGAACATGAAGTGTTTGTTTTTCCTACTCATCCTCATTAACTTACGTTTTTCTACTTTTAATGCTAAGTGTCATTCGTCACATTAACTAGAATTTTGTCCAAGTCATCTTGTATTCATCTACAGTCATTCAGTTTGGACATTTTACCGTACATCACAACATCATCAGCGAGCAACAGTAGATTGTTGCCCACCCTGTCCGCACAAGCATATATATATATATATATATATATATATATATATATATATATGTATGTATGTATAAAGAATGCCATACATCCAACTACTAAACATCATGATGGTACAACGAGAAAAATCTCATTACCCCGGGCCCCAGTCAATAGACTGGGATCGTCGTGAGCATCGGATTCCGGGGGCTCACGGACATCATGAGAAGATTCGGAGCTTCTCAAATTCCCTCAAGACCAAACGCAAACACTACATCGGCACGCTCAATGTGAACACACTGATGAAGACAGGAAAGATGAAACAACTGACAGACACTCTCGAAAAATTTCAAATCAAAATATGTGCACTGCAAGAAACATGATTCACAGACGAAGACCATTTCAACACGGAGAATTTCAGAATGTACAAAGGAAAACCATCGAGACAACTGAAAAACCTAAGGCTTTTTGGCAAAGGATTTGCAGTACACAGGTCCATCACGGACAGCATAATCGACTTTTCGTCACCAAACGAAAGAATCAGCACGATCACAGTGAAATCAGCCAACAAATCCTACACAATAATCAACGCACATGCACCGACTAATGACTACACCAGGAAAAACCCGGACGAAATTGATGACTTCTGGACGACAATGGAAGAAACTATCAGAAAAATTCCTGCACATAGAGTCAAAATAATACTGGTAGACTTCAACGCTAAACTCGGAAAAGAAAAGATATACAGACATACCACAGGAAAACATACTCCACACAAGGACACAAACAAAAACGGAAAACACCTGATAGACTTTTGCAAAAGCCACGACCTCGCCATTATGTCAACAAAATTCAAGAAACCAACACGGAAACTTACCACATGGAAATTCCGCAGCGGAAAGCAAGAACTACAAATCGACCGCGTAATTGTCCAGAAAGACTCACAAAAAGAAATTTTGAACATAGACACACGCAAAGGCTACTTCGACTCAGACCACCACCTGCTACAGATCAGGATTCGTCTTTTGCCCAAGAAAAAGCTCCAGAAGAACAAAATTGTTAGACCAGATCCAGAATACCTTACTTTAAACCAGACACAAATATTAGACAAAATTAAAATGGAGAAAATGACAGACTGGACACAACTTTCAGGAAGAATCCGAGAGGCCATGAAACTAGCACAAGCACCACGCACAAGGAAACACCGTTGGTGGAACCACACATGTGACCAAACTATTGACCAACGAATCAGTGCACGGAAAAAATTTAGTAGTTATAAATCCCAAGAGAACTGGATGAACTTCCTGAAAACACAGAAGCAATCAAGCAAAATCATTCGCAGTGAAAAACGACAGTATGGTAAACAGCGACTGACTGAGATCGAATCGGACTTCATCAAGAACAATACAAGAAACTTCTACAGAACGTTCAGAGAAAATATGACTGGATATTAACCATCCAACTTGTGCTTCAGAAGACCGGATGGAACCCTAGAAACCAATACCAAAAAGAATTGTGACATTCTGGCAAAGTACTTTGAAAAGCTGCTCAACACGGACACCCCTATGGAAGAAATGATGACAGAAACGAGCACGTGCAATCAAGATAGTGAACCTCCAACTCTAGAAGAAGTTAAAGGAATAATCAAGCCACTCAAGAATCGTAGAGCACCAGGAGAAAACGGCATCATCGCGGAAATCTGGAAGTTACAAGACCCAGAACTCGCCAAAGACATCCACAGGATCTTGGAAGATATTTGGAAGACCATGAAAATTCCTGACGACTGGAAAACTGCCCTGATACACCCACTACACAAAAAAGGTGACAAGACTGACCCGAACAACTACAGAGGAATATCCCTACTACCGGTCACATACAAGATCCTCTCTAAAGCTTTACTAAACAGACTAGAATGCCAGACAGACCACTTGATTGGGGAATGCCAAGCAGGCTTCCGTAAAGGGCGGTCTTGTGCGGAACAAATTTGGAACCTGAAAATGATTTTACAACACAAACAGAACCTAATCATTACCTTTGTCGACTTCAAAAAGGCGTACGACTCTATCGACCGGAAAACTCTCTTCAAAATTCTAGCGGAATACAAAGTAGACAACAAAACACGGGCTGTCATAGAGCAAACTTTAACCAACACGACCTCTAAAGTAAAGTGCTGTGGGGAACTACCAGAGCCCTTTGAAATTCGCACAGGTGTCCGACAAGGCGATGGCCTCTCACTTCTCCTTTTCAATCTGGTGTCAGATAAGGTAATAAAAGAATGGGAAACATCACAACAGGGGATAACCTTAGGAAACGCACAGATTAAATTCCTGGCTTTTGCAGACGATTTGGCGATTGTAACGAAAGGTATAAAAGAAACAAAAGACGTTATTGAAAAACTGCACGAAATCGCTTCCAAAACTGGACTACAGATCTCTTACGAAAAGACACAGTTTATGAGCACAAAGAAACTCTCATCTCTGAACACAAAGTATGGCACGATTTACAAAACGGCAAACTTCAAATACCTCGGTGAAACACTACAAATGGATGGACATAACAGAGACTCAAACGAAGAAAGAAAAACTAAACTGGACAAGGCATACAAAGTAGTGTGGAATCATTACAACAAGAAGTGTATCTCACAAAATGCCAAATTACGCCACTACGACACGGTGGTGCTCCCCGAGGCACTATATGCAGCAGAGACCACACTAATCGTAGGGCATACACGTATCAGACAACTAGAAAAAGTAGAGCGGAAAATACTTAGGAAAATATTTGGCGCAACTAACAACAATGGAATATGGATCAAGAAACCTACAGAGGAAATATACAAACATACGGAGACAATCACAGAAAAGATTAGAAAACGCAGACTATAATTCTATGGACACCCATACAGAATGCCGTCACACAGACTGACCAAACAGATCTTTTATTGGGTAACCACTAGAAACAACAAATGGGTGGCAGAGGTAAAAAACGACCTGAACCAACTCAGCTTAACAGCAGTCACAATAAACGACAGAATAAAATTCAGGAACATCATTAAGAAAAGTGAACTACATGAGGTACAATGTGACAAACGAACAGGTGTAAAATGGACCGAAGAACGCAAGCAAGATCACAACCGGAAGATGAAAGAAATATGGGCAACCAAAAAGGCAATCAAGATGAAGCCGAAGACACAAAGCCGACAAGAAGCATGGACAGAGTACCGGAAACAGAAACACAGCGAGCGAATGAGGGAAGTTTGGGCAGCAAGGAAGGCAGCAAAAGGAACTGGCCATGTAGTTTAGTCCAAATGCGCTCTTTAAGGGCGAAACGCCAATAATAATAATAATAATAATATATAAAGAATAATAGTGGTGCTATGATACTTCGCTGGGGCACTCCTGACGATATCCTTGTGTCTGATGAACACTAGCCGCCCAGGACAACATAACGTACTGGGTTCTGTTACTTTAGAAGTCTTTGACACACTCACATATCTTTGAACCTATTCTATATGCTCACACCTTTAACAGCCTGCAGTGAGGCACCGTGTCAAGCGCTTTCGGAAATCTAGAAATATGGAATCTGCCTGTCGCTCTTCATTCATAGTTTGCAGTATATCGTTTGAGAAGAGGGCAATCTTAGTTTCGCATGAGCGATGCTTCCTAATACTACCCTGTTTCGTGGGCGTAAGCTTCTTGGTCTCGAGAAAATTTATTATATTCGAACTGAGAATATATTCAAGGATTCTGCAGCAAATCGATGTTAGGGATATCGGTCTGTAATTTTGCGGGTCTGTTCTTTTGCCACTCTTATACACAGGAGCCACCTGCGCTTTTCTCCAGTAGCTTGGAACTTTGCGCTGGGTGAGAGATTCGCGATAAATGCAAACTAAGTAAGGTGCCAGTGTCATAGAGTACTACTTGAAAAACCGAACTGGGATTCCATTCGGACCTGGTAACTTATTTGGTTTCAAGTCCTTCAGTTGTTTCCTTACGTCAGGGATGCATATTAGTATGCCTTTCATATGGGACGACAAATGTAACTTATTATTAGAAGTCCCCTCTTGCTGTGCCCGTGTTTACTGGTGGCGTTACTGTATTTGATACGGGTGTCTTATGACACGCCACAAATATTGGTTATTCAGCACTAAAATCTGAAGAAGAAAATCGGATGCCACTAAACGTTTGCTGGATGAAGTGATATCCAAATGGCACCACGTGTTGAATTACGTGTACTTTGAAAAGCATTTTGAGAAGAGCACCAACGTACTGAACACACGGAACTGTTGTATACAAAGCTGGTCACTAAAACTGCAACGCCATGAAATCATCTTGGAGCAGATATCAAATTGGCGTGACGCGTATTGCATGCTTGAATAGACAAATGACTAGTATTTCAGTACCTGCTCTCGAAGTAGCTGGGAGTAACGCCATCTACTTTTCTGCTCACATTTTCGGGTTCCCACCAGCGTAAAGCAAATATGAGTCGATGGGTTTAGGAGGGCCGTACTCGACGCCATGCAGGGCATCAACGACGCCATACGCCCAGAGAGACGACAGAGGTGTAGTCCGCCCGGCCGTGCAGGATCATACAGCCACGTCGCTTTTTTATAGTCAGTATGTGATTATTTTTGCAGTAAGGTAGGTATGTAGGCGAACAGTGCGGCAAAGGCTGAAGCATGTAATGTAGTTGGTTGGTTCAAATGGCTCTGAGCACTATGGGACTCAACTTCTGAGGTCATCAGTCCCCTAGAACTTAGAACTACTTAAACCTAACTAACCTAAGGACATCACACACATCCATACCCGAGGCAGGATTCGAACCCCGGCCTACAACAGCAAAATCGACCAGTCACACTTACCTCCCTCACACTTGCTTGCATTACCAAACTTACAATTCCTTGATGCTTCAGAAAGTGTCTCACCAGTTTGTTCCTCCTTTTGTCAGGCTTTCCCAGAAATTTCTTTTCTCTCTGATTTAACTGAGTGCGTCATCGTTAGGTATCCATCCTATCCATATAACCTTCAGCATTCATTCTTCTCTAGTACAACATTTCAAGATTTTCTTTTTTCTTGTGACGTTATTGTCACACATCACGATATTGATTTATTTCTGCCACCAGTTCGTGTTCCATTTTATTTAGAGTGTACTGAGCAAATTTTCTTGGAGAGAAGTTTCGCGTTTTTGACACTGGGAAGGCATTCTCTGGTGTGAGTAGTGATATATTGCGCGCTTTCTCCCAGCTCATCAGAACCAGTAAAAAGCAGCTAAAGTAAAGAGAAAATCAAAGCAAAACAGCTTGCAAACACGACTTTTGCCAAAAATAGAAATTTCACGAAAATAAGGAAAAACCATGCTAATAAAGGAAAAATTACAAATTTTCTGACACTTTTGTATTGCTTCAAATTTGAAGCTTCATCGTCATCATAGCCGGTTATTGAGCTTTCTATACTATTTTTTCCGCCTCAGTTGGAGTCATTTCCTCACCGCCTTCTTCAACGGGTTTAAACGTTATCTCACACCATCTATCCATTGTCTCGAGCTATCTGTCTCGATCATTATCAAATATGGGTTTAGAGACTGTCTTGAACCATCTATCCACTACCTCGAACCATCTATCTCGATCATTATGAAACATTTCTATGTCTTCATCTACCACCGTTTTTTCCGAGTTCATTTAGTAAAAAAAATTTCTATAGAATAATTTTTTCCTTACTCATCCAACTGTTGTGTGAGTCATCAAAACCCAACCGTTTCACATAGACTTCGTCATCTTTCTTCTTTACAACTTCCTCAGCTTGGTACACACTGGGAAACTTCGTCTTCTTTAATTCACGTTTGTAAAAATTTTGTTTCATTTCTTCACCATCCACTGCGTTCAAAATGTATATAACTCGCTTAGAAAGGACAACACGATCGATACCAAAAATGTCTGTTGACCAGTTGGCAGTATACCCTTTTTCGAAAATTCTCTTACGTTTTCTGATCGTCACCTAGTCGTTCACCTCATACTGAGGCTTGACATTTTCAGTGTAAAATGTCTGCACCAAGTCCTTCTCATTTCACTTGGCTGGCTTCATCTTTATCGTCGAATACTTTGTGTTGCTGAACATCAACGATATTTTCAGGCAGTTCACTCCATCAGAAGTTACTTTGAAGAGCAAATTTTTCCCACATTTTTCCTTCAATGTTCTGTTAAATCTTTCAGCAACGGATGTCTTCATTTCACCAAAGGTTGCGTAATGGCTGATGCTATGTTTCTCACCACTTCACGAAAATATTTGTTGAAGAAATCTTTACCATTGTCTGTCTGTAGGTTTCTTGGTGTTCTCTCCTGCAGGAGTTTTTCTAAGATATCAACCACGTTCTTGCCTGTTTTATCCTTAACTGGCATTGCCCAAGCAAATTTTGAAAACACGTCGATCACAGTCAACAAATATTTGTGTCCTTTGATCACCTTCGTGATGCCCTTCAACTTCTCACTGTCCATTTCTACTAGATCTGCTTCCCAATGAATCGTCTGTGCCAAGTAAACCAGCACTTCTTCTTTTGCAAAACTTTCTCATCGCTTTATATAGTCCGTTGATGATTTCTTGTCGAACTCGTTCTACACCTTCGATGTAGTCGTTCAGGTTCACAATTTTTTTAACAAACATACTCTTCTTTGTCTTTCATATAGAACAAAGGCATTCAATGCTTTGTCTTCCTTGCTGTCGTTGGTTGAGGATGATATGTGTTGGTAAATTTTTTGCACTTCAAACACCAAATGTGGTTAGGATTATACACTTACAGATTTGAAATTTCATTGAAGTTATTATCATCTGACAACTGTTTTACTATTAGTACATACAAATGGCTTTATTGAAGTTCTGTATTCTCTCGAGGCTGTAGTACAGTTTATCTTGTTCCAATTAGTTAACCAATTATCTTGGTATGCTTCCACCAAATGAAATGAAGACACTTTTGTTGTCCTTGTCATTGTTGTAACATATTCAGTGTGCACCGACGTTGTCAGAAATGTCTAAATTTACTATTCTACACTCAAAATTACTTAATTCGTTAGGTAGTTCATCAATCAAGAAAAAAGGCCACAGAAGTGTTTCATTTTCAGCTGTTTTGTCAACTTTTCTAGATCAAAATTTGACAGAGTTTTACCGAGTTTTCTACTTATTTGTTTGAAACTATTGTTGTTCCACTTGGCAGCAGCCAAGTATGGTAAAGCAGCTAACAACAGTGGAAGAAATGCAACTTTGAGCTGTGTTAGTTCTTTTCCTTCCGTCTTCTTCATGAGATATTCAACATTTGTTTTTCCACAGTAGGTATACCCAGTCTTATGAGCAAACTCCCAGCAGTTTTTTGTGCGTCTCTCCTTCATTTTTGAGAATCAGTCAAAAATTGTCGATGCTGTGTATCTGGTCATTGTTAAGTTTAATTTTAACTAATTCTGCCTTAGTCTTACCAATAGGTAGCCTAGTGTAGTCGATGGAAAAATTGTTCATTTACGTAGAAAAAATTTGCAAATCCCAGTCGTTGTCATCGAGACGCAGTCTGCTATGCCCATGCCTAGTTTTCTTTGTTGCTTTTACTGCTGTTGCAGCCAGTTTTTCACAAATGAGTCATCTCCAGCATGCATTCGTTCTTCTTCAGCCGGTTGAAGTACTTTGTCAGCTTCATGTCTTTTTCTAAATCTTTGTGATCTCTGTAGACAATGTCATGAGCTTTGCATGCATCATGAAATGGATTGATTCCTTAGCATCCTCGAGCTAGTCTCAGATTCAGTCTCGTTCCAGGACACAATAATTGTAACCTGGCAGATGCATTTCAAACGGAAATTTGTTGGTTAATCAGTTCACCAAGCCTTTCCCACATTACTCACTCTTCCAGAACGTGTGAGGAAGGTTGTTAAAATCTGATCAGATATGGTATACACTCTGGGTTCTTTATGATGAAATCACTGAATTCATTCGTTAACATCTGTATTACGTCAACTTTTTGATTGCAAAAATTTTTGTTCCCTGTCATCTCTTCACCATGAATAACCATTAGTCTGTTGATTGGTTGATGTACATCGTTCATCCAGACATACTCAGCTGGTTTGCATGGGTACATTTTTTACATGCTTTCACCTAGTTTGTCCTCTTCACTTAGCAGTGAATCTTCTGCATTCCCTTATCTCAAACTCTGAGAAAAGTCATCAACAATCTCTGTTATCAAATTATTGTACTTTTTGCGTAAACTCTACTTGATTTTGTTAGGATTTTTGTCATAATACAACGTTCCTGATTGGAACAAAATATCTGCACAATTTGATAGATCAGAATGGGTAAATTTTGTGTTCATATCGTCTGTAGTGATCTATTCTTTAGCTAAAAGATTTATCAGTCCATCTGTGCCTGGATAGGTCCTTTCACCGACTGTTAACGCGATCAAATTTTACTGGTAATTTACCAAGAAATTTAAACTTGCCAATCTGCCTTAACCCAAAAAATATGTTTTCACTGTGGTTGATGTGCTCCATCATCCTTAAACTGATTTCTTTTTTTAGCGAGTTATTCTTCACGTGAAACCCCTTTTTCCTATAATTAAACTCTTCTTTGTATTCTTCAACAAATCTTGATTTTCTGACACACTCAGGGTGAAATCATGTTGTGAGCTCTCATCACATTTAAATGCTGGTATTTCGTTAAATTGTTCAAAATAATGGTGTTGATGATGATATGATACCATTTGCTTCTCACCTTGTGTGTTTTCTTCGATTGCCTTCAACACGTTGTCACCCAAGCCCTCGATTCCTCGTCTAACTTGTTCGATAGCATCTATGACTGGCTGATCTTTCTTGTACATTTCATATTCAATTTCGTGATTGTTTCTTCCATATTCAGAAAGTCTCCTTCAAGTCTTCTCTTTTCTTCCTGTTTCGTTTTTTTTTTTTTAACAATGCCTCATCTTACTTCGACAGCATTTACTAAGAAAAAAAGACATAAATTTTTGTTAAACGCCTACGTTCAGCGCGTTCAATGTTGATGTCCAGAGTGTTCAACGTGTTGTCAAAACAATGTTCGCTTTTGTTTCTGTACCACCCATTGTTGACCCTCCTTGTCGTATCTATCGTTAAAAACCCAAACTCATCTTTACTCCTACGTTACTACACACCTCCTTAAAGTTGTTAAAACTCGTGGTCACCACCAACAAATCAGTGCTAGATATGTCCTGCCTAAAGACGTTAAAAGAATTTAGGTTGTCCCTCACGCGTTGCTTCGGTAATTTTGAGTACGTTTGACTCAAATAAAAACAATCTATGCCCTTGTCTCTTCCTCCACTAAAATATTCTCTAACAGATGCCCTTATTTTCAAGAGTGAAGCCATTAAACACAACGACTGAGGTGTCTTCACACTCATCCAATGGTATGATTTCGACATTACGTTCAACAAATGTGCCAATTTTTTCATCGTGTTCGTCTTCGATCTTCTCAGACATTTTCGTGAATTATTGGTATTCTGGTTGATCCAAATTCTTCCAATAAATATGAAAAAGATGAATTGTTTTCCAGTTTAACTATCTTGGGGCTAAGATGTAGTTGTTGATAATTAACGTTGTTTATCCACGTTTACTAGGCCCTACAATGACACATCGAACAGAGTTACATAAAAGCTTGCCGTGCTTGTTTTTCGATCTTTTTCTTGACTGAATTTTTACATTTGGTTCCCAGTCTGTCTTCTTCATTCAATTAGTGACTTCTCTCGTAGTAAATGAGGCGATTGCTTCATTTGAGTGGAAGGTATTAAGTACTCAATGAGAGGCTGAGTAAACCAATAGAAAGTGTTTATCGTAGAATTCCATTGGTTGGTTTCTACTCAACGAAACCTGTCACTTGCGACCTTCCATTAGAATTAATTAACTTGTACTTGCAGGACGATGGGCATTCTGATCGAGAAACAAACATTATTATCATATTCCTGCCTAATGCTAAGCTTGGTTCACCAATAATTTTTGTACAATATCACCCTTGTTTGTGTTGATTCGTGAAAAAATTCGAGAGTTGGAGGTAACCATTGGTTGACTTTGGTGATGCTCATGTGACAGTTATCTTATAAATGGCCTAACTAAATTCTTCTTCATAAATGAATCAGATCGCGAGCTATCAGTTCTACTCGTTCCCATTGAACGAGAAGACACAATGTAACCTAAATCGTCGTGGTAAGGACACGGAAATCAACGTAAGTATTAGTGATGGATGGCTTCATCCTGCACGTGCTCAACTATACATGAGATTCAGTGTTATTCATACCGACGGCACAGATTATACACCATATGATAGAAAATGAAAAAAAAAAAGTTGACAGATAAGAACGTGATGAATTTCTTCGATGTTGTTACAACGAAGAAAGGAAACAACGTTCTGTCAACCATGTAGCATCTGTTCATTTTTTCAGCAGTCTTGTTATGTTTGATAAGGTCTCTTGCCAACAAGTTAACCACGGAAGGTCAACTGCTTAATAACTGGAAAATAAGCTTGTTTGGTGGGTTCTTCAAAAATTGTAAAGAAATGATGTGGGAAAGTCTAACTGTGATTTTTTCATAGAGTTTAAGTGTAAACGATGGCATTTTACGGTGGCCTAAATAACGATAATGTGGACCAGTATTCACTTCCACAGGAAGATAAAAGTGTTGTAGAGACCATGGAAACCCGTGTCCCAGCAGTTAGGTGTGAAGTAGAATATTCGGCCTAACTAGAACAAGAAATGTTTAGAAATCCGAAGATTCTCATATCTTTCTCTCAACATTGAAGGTTTGGTGAGAAGAGAAATTTCAAGATAGACATCACAAATTACTACTGTTGTGTAGAATGTGACATGCCTTACTTCATCTTCGAAGCTTAGAAATAATCAGTCGGTTGACTCTTCCTGGTTCGATCACGTCAAACTACAGAATATCTTCCTGAAGAACGGGAGAAATGAAGTTTTTCCTCGAGAAATGTGGAACACGGATCATCCAAACAACTTTCTGAAGATCGACGACGCTTTTCGTGTTTTTAAACGTGTCACGCAGTTGATGTATAATGTTAATGTTATGTCCATTCAGATTCACTGTAATTTATACAGTCTACGCGATAAACATGTCACGAATGATGAATGTACTGGCATCACAGAAAACTGCAATGAATTTGTAAGCGACTTTCAACGATAAAATTAAGAAGGAGGTAGTTGGATATATTGTCGGCATGGTAAGGAAAATTTGACATACCATGCTCATAGCAGAATTTTGAATGATAATTTTTAAGAATTTTATCCTCTTCCCAAAAATTTTTTGTGCTTGGACGTCAGTTGATCTCTTTTCATGTTATATTTAAACACTTAAACCTCATTGTTTGTGTTATTCTCATGTTGTTGGCGACAGATCTTACAAGGAGACGGCACGACCATGGGGTTGGGGATTTGTCCGCAATTTTGTGTGGTGAAAGAGGACCCCTAACACCTCGCGTGATTAAAATATTGGGACGCACTACCCGGAAAATCCCGGGAAAAATAGATCCAAAGTTTCTTAGGTGCCTTATGAGCATAAAATGTTAGTACACTGCCGAGCCGCCGTCTGGCCTCGGTGTTTAGGGCTCGGATTTTTTCGTCAGAGGTCTCGTGTTCGTTTCGTCCTCTGGCACTTTTTTTTCTTCTGTTTCATTTTCTTTTGTTATTCCACCAATTATTCAGAAAGTTTCCCAAACCTATATTATTTTTAACAAATTAGTTACATTATTGAATAAAAATTATTTTCTTTTTGTCCAACAACACAGTTCATGGCGGTGGGTTTTCCATTTTTCATTGTAAAGTATATGAGGAGAAACATTGAGTTTTTTAATGAGAATAACAAAGTCGATTGGGAAACTTTCAATTTTTATACATATAATAATTATAAACAAGAACTGCAGTGGTAATTATCGTAAAAACAAAGCAATAATTTTTGCGACATCTTGCGCAGCATATAAAAGCAGATTTTTTACAGTCACAGGGCGATGGCAATAAATCTGTGCAAAAACGTGCCCCATTAACATTTACGAAAATGTTTCGCGTTTCTGACAATTTTGAGGCAAACCAGGCATATTAAATCATGTCTCGGAATTATGCTTATCCATTACGGATATTTTAGAACCGTGACTGTATATTAATGTAAATAAATTATACACAACTGCAACCAGTCACTTTTTCATTAATAATGCTTTATTACATTAACCGGTTTTCGAACCCTTTCAGGTTCATCTTCAGATGATTTCGGCAGAATCCGGGAAGTTACATCATTACTGGTAGTAGCATAATGCTGGGTGCTGGTTCTATGGCAGAGAGATGGGTCACTTCAATGTATCGCCATGACTATACTTTATCTTTCGATATCGATGTAAATTTAGTTTTTACTTACTGCGACAGTATAGGCGGCTTTTTTCGTATCTGTCTACCTCCATTTTGATGTCCAGAACACTTTCACACGAACTATATTAGTTCACACTTTAACAGTTGTAAAGCGCATGCTGGATGCTGGTAAAGTGTCACTGTTAAAGTGTGAACTAATATAGTTCGTGTGAAAGTGTTCTGGACATCAAAATGGAGGTAGACAGATACGAAAAAAGCCGCCTATACTGTCGCAGTAAGTAAAAACTAAATTTACATCGATATCGAAAGATAAAGTATAGTCATGGCGATACATTGAAGTGACCCATCTCTCTGCCATAGAACCAGCACCCAGCATTATGCTACTACCAGTAATGATGTAACTTCCCGGATTCTGCCGAAATCATCTGAAGATGAACCTGAAAGGGTTCGAAAACCGGTTAATGTAATAAAGCATTATTAATGAAAAAGTGACTGGTTGCAGTTGTGTATAATTTATTTACATGTCTCGGAATATTGGTGACGATAATTGATGGTGAATTATAGAATGAATTTTTATACAATCTTCCTGGGAATTAATTTCACGATTCTCCTGCAACAATGCGCTGCAATTTTGCAAGCAACAGAAGAAGAAAAAAGTGCCGGAGGAGGAATCGAACCCGAGACATCTGGCGCAAGTGCCCGGCGGCACGACAATGGACTAACATTTTATGCTCATAAGGCACCTAAGAAACTTTGGATCGATTTTTCTCGGGATTTTCCGAGTAGTGCGTCCTAATATTTTAACCACGTGAGGTGTTAGGAGTCCTCTTCCAACACACAAAATTGCAGGCAAATCCCCGACCCCACGGTCGTGTCGTCTCCTTGTTAGATCTAGTTGCATATTTGTCTCTATCCGACGGATTAAGGAAAAAAAACAGCCAATTTCTTTAATTTTCTAGCGCTTCGTGCATTTTTTGTTGGTGTTTCTCCTTCATCATCTTTCCTGTATTACATGAGTTTTTTACTGGTGGTATACCTATTTTTATATATTTTCTAGCACATTGTTTACATGTTACGATGTTTGTTCTTGGTTTATATATGAGCATGATAGTAATCGAGCGACTTCTCTTCATGACAGTGTATACATCTTTCTGCAATTACCGCATTTCCACTGAAAAAGAAATCGGTAGGAGTTTAAAGTTATGTGGCTTCACACATAAATTTTTTCTGCGTAAATCTGTTCACTACACACGAAAAAATTTACTCTTTCTTTCTTTCTATCCGTGTCTTAACCCAATGACGTTTACATACGTAAATCAATTAAATGATGGCACAGTGACTATTTATTTGATCGCGAAGGGGACGAAATATGTAAATTTTATGAATACTAAAAGCAACCCATTTACTTATCTTCGAGTAAGAAATGTCCATACGGCAGTGTGTCTATCTTATTTTCCAAGACACATCTAGTGTTGTGAGGACTTGGTGCTTTCTTATTCATTCTGTTTGAGTGGACGTCATATCTAACGCTTCGTACGGCGTTGGAAAAACTAGTAGAAGTCGACCTCGGGGAAGATCGGTTTGGATTCCCGAGAAATATAGGAACACGCGAGGCAATACTGACTCTACGACTTATCTTAGAAGATAGGTCAAGGAAAAACGAACCCACGTTGAAGGCAATTGTAGACTTAGAAAAAAGCTTTTGAGACTGTTACTCTGGAGGTAGCACGGGTAGAATACAGGGAGCGAAAGGCTATTTAAAACTTGTACAGAAACAAGACGGCAGTTATAAGAGTCGATGAATATGAAAAGGAAGCAGCAGTTGAGAAAGGAGTGAGACGGGGTTGTAGACTATCCCTGACGTTATTCGATCTGTACATTGAACAAACAGTAAAGGAAACCAAAGAAAAATTTGGAGTGGTAACTAAAATGCAGGGAAAACAAACAAAAACTTGCGGTTTACCGATGACATTGTAATTCTGTCAGAGACAGCAAAGGACTTGGAAGAGTAGTTGAACGGAATGGACATTATCTTGAAAGGAGAATGTAAGATGAACATCAACAAAAGAAACACAAGGATAATGGAATGTAGTCGAAAGAAATGAGGTGATGCTGAAGGAATTAGATCAGGAAGATTAGGAACCGAGACATTTGACGTAGTAGATGAGTTTTTCTATTTGGGTAGCAAAATAACTGATCGTAGTCGAAGTAGAGAGGGTATAAAATGGGGACTGACACTGCCAAGAAAAGAATTTCTGAAGCAGATAAATTTAACATCGATATAGATTTAAGCATTATGAAGTCTTTTCTGAAAATATTCGTCTAGAGTGTAGCCAAGTATGGGGGTAAAACATGGACAATATATAGCTTATACAAGAAGAGAATAGAAGATTTGAGATGGATGTGATGCTACAGAAGAATGTTGAAGGTTAGATGGGTAGATCAGGTAGCTAATGAGTAGGTACTGAACAGAATTGGTGAAACAAGAAATATTGTGGGACAACTTGACCAAAAGAAGGGGTCAGTTGACGGGACACATTCTGAGATATCAAGAGATCACCAATTTAATATTGGAGGGAAGTGTCGGGGGTAAAAATCGTAGAGGGAGATCAAGAGATGAATATAGTAAACAGATTCAGAATGAGGTGAGTTGCAATAGTTATTCGGAGATGAAGAGGTTTGCACAGGACAGAGCAGCATGTCGAGCTGCATCAAACCAGTCTTCGGACTGATAACTACAACAACAACCATCAACCTTGTACGCATACATTTTGCCCTCAAACCACAAAATTCTTCTGTTGCTCTTCCATTGCACTCATCGTTCATCTCTCCTATAACTTTCTTGTCCTCTCGAGGGATGTTATAGATATTCTCTGTTGGGCAGTCACTTGTGCCAAATGTGTCAATTATCGTCTTCATGTCTTCGTGGTAAAGTTTGGTCTGTATGTTGTAGATGAAGATTGCCGGTCTTGGTAACAAAGTTCAATTTTTTCTCCATATTTTGATGTCATCACCATGTAGTGGAAGCCGTACAACAATTCTTTAGACAATCTAATATACTCACACCAACATAGATCGGATTGCTGAATATGATTTTTACCTTGTTCATGTGGATTTGAATGAGATTTTCGTTAAAAATTGTTGTTGCTTTGAAGACTAGCTTTTGACACAAGTTTTTCACACTTTTCTGCACTCGAGACCGGCTTTATGATCATATGTGCGCACGCCAATGCGAGATGCTTTTAATAGATTCCACAATAAAACATTGTCTCAAAATATGATAGAGAAGCCAAAGAGATTCTGGTCGTATGTAAAGTACACCAGTGTCAAAAAAAAAAAAAAAACAGTCAATACCGTCACTGTGCGATAGCGACAGAAATGTTACCGATGATGGTGCCACTAAAGCGGAGTTACTAAACACAGTTTTTCGTAATTCCTTCATGAAAAAAGACGAAGTAAATATTCCATAATTCGAAACCAAAACAGCTGTTAGCATGAGTGACGTAATAGTAGACATCTTAGGTGTTGCGAAACAAATCACTTAAGAAAGGCAAGTCTTCCGGTCCAGATGGTATGCCAATCAGGTTCCTTTCTGAGTATGCAGACACAATAGCGCCTTTCTTTACAACCATATACAACCGCTCACTTGACGGAAGGTCTGTTCCTAAAGACTGGAAAGTAGTACAGGTCACATCAATATTCAAGAAAGGAAATAGGAGTAACCCATTGAGTTACAGACCCATATCACTGACCTCAATTTGCAGTAGGATTTTCGAGCATATAATGTACTCGAACATTATGAATCAACTTGAAGAAAATGGCTTATTGATACATAACCAACACGGATTCAGAAAATATCGTTCTTGTGCAACACAGCTAGCTCATTATTCCTATGGAGTAATGAGTGCTGTCGACAAGGGATTTCAGATCAATTCCATATTCTTAGATTTCCAGAAGGCTTTTGATATCGTTCCTCACAAACGACTATTAAATTGCGTACATATGGAATATCGTCTCAGTTATGTTACTGAAGTCGTGAATCCCTCTCAGAGAGGTAACATTGCGTGGTGATAGACGGTAAATCATCGAGTAGAACAGAAGTGATATCTGGCGTTCCGCAAGGTCGTGTCACAGGCCCTCTGCAGTTCCTGATTTACATAAACGATCCAGATGATAAATTGAGGAGCCCTCTTAGATTTTTTGCAGGTGATGCTGTAATTTACTGTTTAGCAAAATCATCAGGCGATCAATTCCAATTAAAAAGTGATCTAGAGAGAATTTCTGTGTGGTGAGAAAAGTGGCAGTTGGCACTAAACAAAGAAACGTGCGAGGTCATCCACATGAGTACTAAAACAAATCCGATAAATTCTGGGTGCACGATAAATCGCACAAATCTAAAGGCTGTCAATTCGACTAAATACCTAGGAATTAGAATTACAAGCAACTTAAATTGGAAAGACCACACAGATAATATTGTAGGGAAGGCGAGACAAAGACTGCGCTTTGTTGGCAGAACACATAGAAGATGCAACAAATTCACTAAAGAGACAGCCTACATTACACTTGGCCGTCCTTTGCTGGAATATTGCTGAGCGGTGTGGGATCCTTACCAGGTAGGATTGACGGAGGACATCGAAAAGTGCAAGGAAGGGCAGCTCGTTTGGTGTTATCGCGCAATAGGGGTGAGAGTGTCACTGATATGATACACGAGTTGGGGTAGCAGTCGCTGAAACAAAGGCTGTTTTCTTTGCGGCGAGATCTATTTACGAAATTTCAATCACCAACTTTCTCTTCCGAACGCTAAAATATTTTGTTGACGGCCAGCTACGTAGGGGGAAACAATCATCATAATAAAATAAGAGAAATCGGAGATCGAACGGAAAGATCTGGGTGTTCCTTTTTCCCACGCTCCATTCGAGAGTGGAATGGTAGAGAAGTAGTATGAAAATGGTTCGATGAACCCTGTGCCAGGCACTTAAGAGTGAATTGCAGAGTAGCCATGTGGATGTAGATGACTGTTTCTGATGTTTTCCACTGTCTTGCCAAACACTACGTTATTCATCAACTTGCAGAAATCTTTCTCGTTGCCTTCGTCCTCATCTCTGTGTTCAAGTTTATGTACTTCTTCAAGCTGTCAGATTGCTTGAATTTCAGGACTGTGTGTATTTTTACCAACTTCATCCTTAGGGAGAGGTACTGTTTGAGATATCTGTGTTGGACAACTTACTTACGTTGTCGCACAGTGTAGTCATCAGCTCGCTTTCGTTAGCTTTGGGTACTAGTTTATTTTCAGAAGCAAGTGGAAAATCTTTGTGTAAATAATGCAAATCGTTTGGTTATTATAGATAGCTTCGAAGATATATCCAACTGGTGAAGTCCTCGACATTTCACATATTTTTTCAGAACAGAACGATGTTCGTTCATTCTGTTCATACTCAGCATAAGGTAAGAATTGACTCGTGGGATATCCACATAGGTTGTCTGCATTGAGATACGTCAAAATATTTTATGTCTTCGTTGAGTTCAAGTGCTTGAAACTTTTTTGTATGGTTGGCATATCTCTTAAAACACTGGGAATTCCCTTCTCAACCGTCAAATTCATGTCATAATCGTGAGGAAGATCGTGTGTTTGTTTAGCCATTCGCAAAATTGCATCCCAAGATAATGCCGTTGCTGTATAATACCAACATGGATCAAGACCGTAAGCTTTCAGGCAAGTTTTTTCTAAATAGTTACTGTTAAAATGTCTTGATCACAAATTTATTTATTCTGATAACCGGTTTCGACAGCGCCCGTGGTCATCTTCATACCTACAAGTCAAATGCAAAGTCTGATCAGAGGGCTACATACATTAAAGAAAATTATATAAAACTACAAAGTTATAAAACGATAAATTACCGAAATGCTGTATGAGCAGGAGCCTCCTTCTGGTGGTAAATCACTCCTAGATAGAGCAGTGCACGTCTTACTTATATACTGGAGGCTCCGCCCGTTTTTGACGGAATGATGTCATCGCTAACCAGGGGGTTAAAAGTCAAACAACGAAGTAAAATTTCGTAATTAAAAGAACAATGACAAGAATGAAAAATAAAAATACATGGAACTTAAGCTGGATCAACAGCTATTGTCAGATAAAATATGTAAAAATATTAAACATAAGAGATAAATAAAAATCGTTTCGAAAGTACATGGGTTGCCTTACGAAATTTTACGTCGTTGTTTGACTTGTCTTCCACCCGCTATTTAGTGTTGGTGGGCTCGCAATTTGTTGCTGTCCGAGTTGCAGCAGCACAACCAGTATTCTGAGTACTCGCTACATGCTTCCAGGCAGCTGGTGTTGCTTAGTTTGGTATAATTTGTGTACTCTTGTTGTATCGTTAAGTCCGCACCGCCCCCCCCCCCCCTCCCCCCGACACACACACAACGTTGACGTCAGTTTGTAATTTGAGTTGTAGAGAAATTTGTTCTCTGTTAATTTTTGTTGTGATTTTTGTTAGTCATTAGAACAAATAAATATCTGTTAATCTCAGTTTTGACTTTGATTCCAGGATCCTTTCATTGGCCTACAACATTTAGTCGACCCACTAATAATGAACATAACTCGAAAGACAAGTGGAAGAAGAGAGTTAGGGAGAGAGGGTGATTACATCTACATGCATGTGATAAACCCCTTCCCTCGAAAACTTCTCTCCTTCATACCTCCTCGGTGTTACCACAGATGACGTATCATTGATCTCATTTGTACTAAGGTTTCAGTACACGCGAGGTGCTTATTTGCTTCCACCGCCCTGAGTGGAATGCATTAAGTTTTAAAAAAAGAAGACCACCCTGCAGTCTTCCAAAGTTGTCCCCTGCGCAGGAAACAGCGCGTAGGTCGTGAATCCGTCGTCTTGAGGCTGTAAGAAACTCTTAGCGAGGTACTGATATTACATGAACAATTAAATTTCCAATCAGATTATTTATACGGGATGCCACTTGCTTTTTATTAATAGAACACGAGAATCTGCACAATTACATTACACTTTAGAGTCGCAAATAATTTCCGTTCTTCAACAAAATAACGAACTGCTTATTTACGTCGTTACAACACACTATTCTCAGCTACATGTCTAAATAACCAGAAATTCCTAATGAAGCCGTAAATGACACTTCCGAGGCACACAGCATGTCTGTCCTCCGAGGCTGCCGAACGAGCCATCACATTTACAAACTAGGCATTGCAATTTAATTCTTAACAGATACTGAGGCAGACAACATGTCCGTCCTCCGAGACTGCCGAACTAACTCTCATCTTACAGCCCAACCACTTCGTCTGCCGTCCAAGTTAGGCGCGACCTGAAGATCACCGAAGTGCTTCATCTGCCTTTTCGTTAACAAGATTTGCTTAAAAAAAAAAATAACAAGCTGGCTGGCGTGGCCGAGCGGTTCTAGGCGCTACAGTCTGGAACCGTGCGACCGCTACTGTCGCAGGTTCGTACCCTGCCTCGGACATGGATGCGTGTGATGTCCTCAGATTAGTTAGGTTTAAGTAGTTCTAAGTTCTAGGGGACTGATGACCTTAGAAGTTAAGTCCCATAGTGCTCAGAGCCATTTGAACCATTCGTTTACCATTTGTTTATTTGTAAATTTGTAATAAGGTCTTACGGGACCAAACTGCTGAGGTCATCGGTCCCTAGGCTTACGCACTACTTAATCTAACTTTAACTAACTTACGCTAAGAACAACGCACACACCCATGCCCGAGGGAGGACCTGAACCTCCGAAGGGGAGAGCCGCGCAGACCGTGACAAGGAGCCTCAAACCGCGCGGCTGCCCTGCGCGGCAGTTGTTTATTGTTCTGCTGGTTATTAATACGTGTGAAATTATGAAATGATAGCACGCTTTTGAGAGATCCCTTAATTTGAAATGCAAGCAAATGCGTTGTTTAATTTGTCTAATATTAATAACAGAATAATATCATTTTGGCGCGCAGCTTCCGAATGCTGTAGCTAATCGCGGAGGCGGACCACAATTTAGGCGATCTTTCTCATACCCGTACCGAACAAACCATCTGTCATCGGTACCTCACACCACGCTACGTCATCTTCCCACTGCTGCCTTCTCAATTGCTCTAAGAAGAGCGTCTTGTACCTGAAGATGACGACTGAAAAGCCAGAAATATTACACCTGGCGTACACTTAAGCTTGTTGTTCTCTTTGTGGCAGCGCTGTCGTTATGCGTTGTGGCCAACACCAACGGTAATTTGTATTAAGAATTCATAGAAACGAACAAGCATAGCACTCGCTCATCTTGAATGATCAAAGTAATGAGCATTGCCCTTATGCTCCTTGACTCTGTTCCAGAACTGGGACGCAATTTTCACTGTGCTTGTCCTAACTGTTTACTGTGCACTTTTCGCGTCTGTACAAGGCTACCCTCCACACATATACCTTCAGGAAAGATTTTCTAACACTGAAATTTATATTCTTTGTTAACAAATTTCTCTCTTTCAGAAATTCGTTTCTGGCTATAGCCAGTCTGCACTTTATATGACCTCTACTTGGGTCATTATCAGTTATTGTGCTGCTCAAACAACAAAAATAGTCGACTGTTTCTGCTGAGTCATCTCCTAATCTAATTCCCTTAAAATCGCCTGATTTTATTCTACTACATTTCGTTACACTTATTTTACTTTAGTTGATGGTCATGTTATCCATTCCGTTCAGCTTCCCTTGCACGTCCGTTGTCGGCTCTGATATAATTACAATGCCGTCTGCCAGCCTCAAAGCATTTATTTCTCCTCCATGAATTTATTTCCTTTCTGAAATCCTCCTTGGTTTCCTACACAGCATGCTCAGTGTACAGATTGAATAACATAACAGATAGGCTACAGCCTTGTCTCACTCCCTTCTCAATACCGCATCCCATTTATCTGTTGACTCTTAGAACCGCAACTGGTTCCTGTAACCTGTGAATAGTCTTTCAATTCCTGTATTATGTCCCTACTATCTTAAGAATATCAAAGACTGTAATCCTGTCAACATTGTCAAAAGCTTTATCTAAATATACAAATGCTGTGAATGTAGCTTACCCTTTCTTTAACTTACCTTGTAACGTAAGTCGTAGGACGAATATTGCCTCGAGTGTTCCATTTGTTAGTACATAATCTTTTCCGAGATCGGCCGCCATCAGTTTTTTCCCCGTTCGTCTATTAATAATTTCGACCAGTGTTTTGTAACCATGGCTGATTAATCTGATGGTTCGGTAATATTCACACCCACCAACTCCTTCCTTTTTTATAATTGTGATTATTCCGTTCTTTTTGAAGTCTGAGGCTACTTCTCCTGCCTCATATATCTTGCACAATAGGCGAAATAGTTATAAGGTGCCTGGCTCTTCCTAGAATCTCACAAAAACATAGCTGCTTACATGTCTCATTAGTTGAAAACAGATATAAGTATTACCAATGCAGAAGATTATTTGCCGCTTTGTGTTCTATAATTTGAGGGAAAATTACTTTCGCTATCTAGTATTGCTTAGGAAATATTAGTAGTACCCAAGCTACTTGGTTCAGCAAACATATACATGGTTATTATGAAAGGGGGAGGGGAACGGAATGTACGTTTCGCAGCACAAAAGGCCGCAGTATCCTATCTGAATTTCGGTATTTGATTGAGGATATCGAGGATTATCAAGTTTCCTAGTGCTAAATTCGTGACCGTATCCGTCAACCTTAGAGTCCAGCATGCCCGTCTGTCGTTAATAGGTTCATATACATCGGCTGGCCCATTAAATAAATTGATATTAATAACTATTTTTCAGAACGGATAATTTCAGATGTTAGGATTTTGCTTTGAGATAGACGTGTGAGGAAACAGGAGGCTAACACAGACGAGACGTGACTAGGGGCCATACTAAACTATTCCGAATCATAGTTTCTTATTTCTTTTTTAATACTGGTAATCTATTATTCATTGTATCTATCAAAACGTCTGGGAGTATAATATGAACTGACAGGGAGTAGTGTGTGCCATTTGGGAATGCGTCAGAATGCCAGTGAATTTCAGAAATTAACTAGGGATTTATTGTTTAACAAAAGTGAAACACCAACATACATATTGCCACGAGGCATACGTTACAAACTCCATGAGACACTCCACGGGTAATTCCGTTCCTGATCATAGGCTAAATGAATTTGAAAACGTAATCATAAAAATGTAAATTAACACAGACCGGGATTGCGTCGAGCTACCATAAGGACGAGATACGAACACACCTAAAATCACTCATATCATGATTCGTTCAGGAACTATAGTAATTACTCTTTCATCCCACGTCATTTTAGAATTCCGAGAGTAATCAACAGCGAAAGGTCGTGGCAAAGACTCACTGGGGTAGTTACACGATCACCATTCAAAGTGGAACAAAAACTATAAGAACCTATACCAAAATGGCCTTTCCAGGTATCAATTTTCAATATGAAGCACCAATTATCCGAATCACTTACGTAGATTCGACATGTCGGAACTCAAAAAATTTGGGGGGTGAGAAGAAATGCACTGAGTTAATTATCTATACGGACAAATATGAATGCGGCCTTTTTTGTCTAAAAAACACGTTCAATTTAGAAGAATGATAAAAAATGCTTTATTCAGAGTGTGTTCCGTCGTTTGTTATACATTTTCCCCATCTCTCGGGAAATTTGTAAATACCATGCCAGTAAAAATATTCCCCTTTTGCTGCGAACCATTCACCGAGACATTTTTTCACATCTTCGTACGAACCAAAGCGCTGCACAGCAAGTGCGTGACCTGTCGGTGGAAACAGGTGGTAATCGGAAGGAGCAAAGTCTGGTGATTAAGCCGCATGCGCTACAACTTCTCAGCTCAGTGTTTCCCACGTGTCGCGAACCGGTTTTGCTGTATGTGAAGGAGTTTTCTCACGACAAAAAATTACTGTGTTTTGGCAATGTGGCCTTTTTTCAAGCAGCGAACGGTTCATATTGCTCAACTGCTGTCGGTAACGTTTAGTACTAACCGTTTCCCCAGGTGTTAACAGCTCATAGTAGACCACGTTCCTCGCATCTCTGCAAACACAGAGCATCGTCTTTCTGCCAAAGTGATTCGGTCGATGTGCATAATATGCCTGGGTCTACCGACTATTTTCAGCGCTTAGGATTCTCAAAATAAATCCACGTTTCATGCTCTGTAACTATACGATGCAATAACGTCTTCCTTTTTTACCGAGCGATCAAAATCTCACATGTGTTTCTGCTCTTTTCCGTTTGCCTGTCGCTCAAATCATATAATACCCATCTACCCGTCTTCCGAACCTTTCCCATCTCTCATACCGGATTGGAAACAGCTTGTTGACTAATGCCCAATTCCTCGGCGAGTTGTTTTTGTGTTCGTGAATCATCTTCGTTCAACAATGTTTCCAACTACACATCTTCCTATTTTTTGGCGGTTTTCCACATTCCTTGTCTGCATCGTCGAAGTTACCATTTTTGAAACACTCAGACCATCGTTCACACTTATCTATCCATGGAGCATGTTCATCATAAGCTTCTCGGAATAATCGGTCTGATTCAGCTGCAATTTTCTTCAAATGAAAACAAACAATTAATGCTCCCCGAGAATGCTCTTTGTTCGGTATAAATTTCGACATATTGAACTGTTGTGTACGTAGTTCGGCGTAGTCAGCGCGTACACAACTTTTCCACTAGAGCGCGCCCCACTAAGAACAACAGCGCAGGCGCAGCGCTCGTCCGTCTCCGCACTACGAGATGGCGCTGCCTTAGAGACGGACCAAATTCTGCTTCCACCGATCCGCGTATTACTATGTAACGCAGCCAATGAGATTGCTGCTATTGTTGAGCCTTTTCTCCTCGCGGATCACACTCGCGCAGTGATACCTGAACGCGCGAGGTATTATAACGAGTGTACAGACCTCCGATTAGTCAGTCTGCATTAGTTTGCATTTGTGTGTACCAGTCTATAGTCAAGTTTCAGTCTGCGCCTAATAAGATTATCATATTCCTGTACATAGCCATGAAGAAAAATGTATAGACACTTTGTCAAGTATCAGAGATATGTGAGAATAAGATTAACGTACCAAGACCAAAGGAACTTCATATTGTCAATTGTAAATAGCATCGAGAACCAAGTTAAGTAGTTTTTAGGCTTTTTATTATTTTAATAAATGTGTGTGAAAATTAATCAAGTTTTGTTTAAAGTTGGTCACCGTCAATCTGCTACTCTAAGCGTGCAAGTGGCATTTCTATCGTCTGACCTAACGGCAGAAGATAAACACGCCACGATAAGACCATGAGACATATTGCTGACACTCGCATAGAGCGACAAGTCAAATAATCTGATGGTGTGTGTACCGAAGGTCTTACAGTACGCACACCACATGAACACAAGAACACAATATTATGCACACCTTTTCCAATTTATCAGTCGTGCACGCCTGACACTTGTTGATGACACAACCAAATAGTGCAATGTCAAATCTTCATAGCACACACTGAATTGGTGCGACATCTGTTGTCTGAAATCCGCATTTCATACTTGTACACATGGTAATTCACAAACGCAAAAGTTCTGAGAGATGCGGTACAAAAGAAAGTAGTCATTCAGTTCGGTAGGTGGTGATGTACAGTCTGAAGGAGGCATTTTGGAACTAGCCTCATATCGATGATCAGATTAAATAGGTCAAAGACCAATTTTGCACTAACTCCAAAAATGTGACACAGTAAAGCACTCACAGTGCATGGGAGAGTACATGTGAGTAGCTAGTGGCCGAATGATGTTTACTCGAGAAAAATTCAGAAATAATCAAATGGTTCAAATGGCTCTGAGCACTATGGGACTTAACATCTATGGTCATCAGTCCCCTAGAACTTAGAACTACTTAAACCTAACTAACCTAAGGACATCACACAACACTCAGCCATCACGAGGCAGAGAAAATCCCTGACCCCGCTGGGAATCGAACCCAGGAACCCGGGCGTGGGAATCGAGAACGCTACCGCACGACCACGAGATGCGGGCTCAGAAATAATCAAATGATAGGAATTTGAATTACGTGTAACTTGCCTCCGTAGCTGGGGTCGCTAAAGCACGCCTGTGCCGTGGTGCTCGACACGGAGGCAGGCCGGTTCGAACCCTGCTGGTGGATGAAATATTCACTCCCAGTATTTGGCCGGCCATGGGAGGAGGGCTGGCGGCATAATGTCTCTTATCACCACTCTTCGCACCAGTGTCCTGGGTTAAATTCCAAACCTCTCCGTATGTAATGCATCCGTGCATTCCCTTCCTGTGTTTATGGTAAATATTACACACATTTATGCGATCGGGAATGATCAGTAGCAGCCAGGCTACATGTACATCTGACAATTATGCGTCAGTAAGAAGCATTTATGATAAAATCATAGGAGGCAATGTTGTGCAACCGTAGTAGGGACAAGACCGAATATTCGGGAGTAGCATCTTACGATCTGAGACAGCGTTCCGGGACAAACTTCCATCATATAGGAAACGAGCGAAGTGTCCTTATTGGCTGAGCGAGAAAGGTCAGGTCTCTCTTGTCCTTCGGGAAGGCAGGGCGAATTAGTAGCGAGGTGCCACTCAAAACGCACGGTCGAGTAACCGGGGGCGGCTCCGAAAGACCGGTCGCGAATAAATATTCCAGCTGTTAAACATGAGATATAAAGTGAAGGTTAGTTATCAGTGAACTCCATGCGTCGTGGGCAATGTATATCACGAGTATGGAAAGTGATAAATGTGTTAATGGGTTGTAAAAGGTTGAATAACGGCGTAGCCAAGAGCCGCCATATTGGAAATTCTGTGAACTGTGTTTCAAAGTATTTTGTTTATTAAAACGAGTGTAGCACAAAACTTTGTTGACATTTAACAACTGGCATCCCGGAACACTCCACTTCAGCAGGATCACAACCCACATGGAACCTGGCGCCTGAGCGCTGCTACTGTGCGACGAGGGACTTACCGAAGCAGCAAGACACCAGGTTAGTGATACAGCGACCAGAGAAGTACTTCCTTCTCCCTACAATGCCACTGAGGACATTGTACGTAGTGTATCGTGAAGTAAAACCTAAATGCCGTGTGGCTAGGGTCTCCCGTCGGGTAGGCCGTTCGCCTGGTGCAAGTCCTTAAGAGTTGACACGACTTGGCTGACTTGTGTGTCTATGGGGTGAAATGATGATGATAAGGACAACACAGCACCCAGTCCCTGAGCGGAGAAAATTCCCGAGCCAGCCGCGAATCGAACCCGGGCCGTTAGGTATGGCATTCCGTCGCGCTGACCACTCAGCTTCCAGAGGCGGACGTCTCGTGAAATGGGCGCAGGTGATACTGCTGATGGTGATCCTTTGGTCGGATGGGGACCTTAAGTTCGGCGGACCCTTTGGTGCTTTTCGAGAGAAGAAGGCTGTGTGTCGGCACCCGGATCACCCTCTCCCTCCCCTTCATCCTTAACAACACAGGCCCAACACCCAGTGTACAAGAATTCATCGCAGTCATCCACAAGACACAAATACACAACACTTCGTAACAGGTCGGAGGAAGGCAACGGAAAACCACCTCACTATGACCTTGCCAAAAGCAGCGTAGATGGATTCTTGCATCTGCTCTCTGTACACTCGTTCTCTGAGTGCGAGACTATAAGTCTATATTAAGTGTAGATATTAGTTGGAATCTACACACTGTGAACAGTCTTACAAACCACAGGGCTGAGCTCTAGCAGTGAATTAAGGTGTATGTAGGTGGCTAATACCCAAATTCCTTAACTTGAGAAAAAAAATTCAGAAATAAGTAAATGACGAGAATTTGCATCATGTGTAGATATTTATTGGAATCGGCACACTGTGATCTACTCTTTAAGCTACGAAGTTCTAAAGTCCCATGCATCTTATACACATGTGATAAAGCTAAGGCTCAAACGACACCAAGAGAAACACAAAGACAACTACCGAAAAATGTCCTAAAATGAAGATTCAAAAACCATAAGCACGGACTTCAAAATGGGGGAAACGAGTAACAAGCTGAAATGGTTCAAATGGCTCTGAACACTATGGGACTTAACTTCTGAGGTCATCAGTCCCCTAGAACTTATAACTCTTAAAACCTAACTAACCTAAGGACATCACACACATCCATGCCCGAGGCAGGATTCGAACCTGCGGCCGTAGCGGTCGCACGGTTCCGGGCAGTAGCGCCTAGAACCGCTCGGCCACTCTGACCGGCAAGCTGAAATGCAATCGGTACTACAATATTCTGGAAAATCTGACAATAATGTGGGGCTATCACTAAAACAAAGGGGACAATCTCGTATGCCACATCCACATGTGGAATAACGCTAATATGGAACCTCTACCCTACATCTTAGCTGTAAGTAAGGCCAACTTTTAAAAAATCTCAATACCTTTGTTCCTTTCTACCAGTACACGACACAAGCTGGTCACAAACACTTAACAGTCTGAACATAACAGGGCAGAGTGTCCGTTGGGTGGGCTACCTGTAACCATCTACAATAGGCCAGTGGCCAGCGAAACTTTCCCTTAGCGCGGGATGCACAGTACCGACCACATTCTGGGGGATGTCTTGTTCCAGCCCTCACTCTGTGTCCGTTCGTAAAACTCCCTGGTTTCTACGACCTGCTTCAACCCCATTAAGTTGATAATACAAAGATCCAACCGTACAAATTCTGGCTTTTATCGAGCCAACGTCAAACACATTCATCCATGCAGTGAATCACATACAGATACACACAAGGAAGAATGGGTAACAAGTGAGCTATGAGGAAACAAACAAACATCAAGAAATTCTCTTCCTTCGGCGAGAGACTCTGCGTGAAGGTGGCAGAGCAAAGAAAATTAATAAAATGACGGAGAAACAGGCATCGATCGCCTGTCGATACGATAAATGCTCTTAACACAATAGAAACTTTTGAATTACGCTAAGATGTTCACCTGAATAATTGCTGGCACCGTTCAACGGTACGCAACTCTGTTTCCACACAGAGAAAACTAAAGGAAGTTTGACAAAATGACGTGTGGTCTCTGTATTAATTATGTAGATTATCAGTATCAAATTTGCTTTTGAAATGGAGTTATAGTAATTTCTGCTGCTATCATCGCACATCTCAAGAAACCGAATTCAACAGCATTTCACTCTCAGAAATCTGCAAAGTTTTTCCCCAGGTGTTTCAGTAGCTAAAACGTAGCATTCAATCTGTTTCGCACACTAAGCTGGTTGCTGTCCTGTGCGAAAGTTCATACATATCTACATCTACCATCTCAATAAATCACATCTTCTTCATGAGTGTGTATGATTGTGCAGAAGATGTTAGTCACATGTACTTCGGCTGTCAGCCACAGAAGTCATCAAGAAACTACGAAACTGGATCCCGTACAGGCCATGATGGCCCAGCGCCACCGACCGGCCGCCGTATCATCCTCAGCCCACAGGCGTCATTGGATGCGGATATGGGGGGGGGGGCGGGGGGGGGGGGGGCATGCGGTCAGCACACCGCTTTCCCAGCCGTATGTGAGTTTCCGAGACCGGAGACGCTACTTATCAATCAAGTAACTCCTCAGTTTGTCTCACAAGAGCTTAGTGCACCCCGCTTGCCAACAGCGCTCGGTAGAACGGATGGTCACCCATCCAAGTACTAGCCCAGCCCGACAGCGCTTAACTTCTGTGATCTGACGGGAACCGGTGTTACCACTGCGGCAAGGCTGTTGGCCTCTGTTAACAACAGGAGACATAAAAGTGTATAAGCTCCTATACGATTTTATAACAGAGGATCAAATAAGAATATAGGAAAAGAGAATTTTTTTTTTGCATTATAATACAGTAAAATGTTAATTTACTTAGATCGCTGACGTACGATCAGGTTCAACTGACATATATATATATATATATATATATATATATATATATATATATATATATATATATATATATATATATATAAGGTTGGTTGTGTGCGTGATATTAATAAACTTAAGTTTTCAGTAACTGAGTTTTTATCGAGAGAAAGTGAAGTTCAACGTATTGACGGTACGTTCCATTGATGTATGTATGAGGCGGCAGGGAGGGAATCGAAAAGTGGGTCGCGGTTTTAACGTTTCGCGGGAAATGCAGGTGACTGCCAGGGCTGGAAATGTTTCTGCTGGGCCGTCTGATAAGTGCGCTCGTAGCGCTAGAGTTTTCTGCGGGTCTGGAATTATATCGCGAGCGCTGCAGCGCGGCCAACGCTTTCCGCTTCCTCCTCGGCGGCCATTTCACAGCGCGAGTTCTGCCCGCCTCGCTGCCTCCCCTCCCTCTGTCTCTCCCCCTCTCCTCTTACTCCCTTGTTAGTCATGTCTAATGCAATGCGACAATAGCGGGCGGGATGAATTGTCCCGAGCGCTGACATTTACACGCCGCGTTTAACTGTTGCGGTGATAAACTCCCCCCTACTGTGGGCGCCGCCTCTAGTTTTAGAAAAAAGGGTGGAATGGGTGTACAGCTGTCGAGTGGTGAGAGTAGGGTATGAGGGGGGGGGGGGAGGGGGGACACAAAACCAGAGCGCGTACGCCGCCAGCCAGGCGGGCCTGTTAAATTGGAACAAGACTATCTGCTTGTCTGTCAGCCGCTCATTGTTGGCTTTCGCGCCAGGCCGCTGGCTGGTATACACCGCGCATGCGCGCTGCGTTGAGGCGACCGCCGCTCGTCTCTTGTTATCAGCCGGGGGAGAGAGCCGCTGGGCGCCCGCTTTGCAGGACTGCCAACGCCCTATTCGAAAATAGTTTGTGTAATTTCCTTTCTTGTTGGGGCCGGCAGGAAGTGAGCCTGCTCCGTGCTCGCAATATAGAAACGCCCCGTCCTCCGCGTCTCCCTCGTATCTCTTTCTCTCACTTTACATTTTCCTTCCCCCTTTCGTGGCGACTGTTCCAAGTCCGTTTTCTGCCCGCGCGTTCTCTCTGCCTCCCGCTGTACGTCTCGACGTGCATCACGCGCGCGCACGCGTCGTTGGCAGCAGTGGGCGGGGCGCAAGGGATCGGAGCACAGCTACTCAGAAGGGGGGCTGGTTGACGCAACGTTTTCTGTGTTGGTATTGGACCAGTCCCTACTGCATCTTCCTTGTATCGTTTCTAGATGAAGTTTACCTATACTGATATTTAAGATAATTCTCATTTATAGCCCCATTCCAGTTTTACATTTTTAATTAGATTAGATATTTCGATCACTCAGAATCATCTTCAGTTCTAATAACAAGTACAACTATTACCTTCTAATATTTTACAATAAGTAGGAAAAAAGAATTGTACTCAAATGTAGAATTTAGCTAAGCAGTTGCCCCAGCAACCTGCCTTGTCTGCTGATAACCACGTATCAGGCTACTGTGTTTCGCAAACTACGGTCAATGTTTTAAACAGGTATATGTTGGAAGTAGGAGAGAGAGGGGATACAGGGCAAGGGGAAGAATGATTGGGACAGGGGAAAGGAAGCAGGGAGGGGGTGGTGGGGATTTACGAGTTTAGCAAGAGTTCGCGAACATTATAAAACGTGTAATTACGTAAAAATTCCGATTAAAATATTAAAAGTGTATAACAGTTGGTAAGTAAATTGTAAGCGGCATAAACAGTAAAAGTATTTAATGGAAGGAGGGGTTACTGAGAGCAGGTAGGGAAGAATAGTAGCAAGGATGTTACGGATTTAACAAGAGAGGGTCTTGTACTAAAACTGCAGAACATCAATTACGTAAAAAATCTTCTGTTACGGTACTAGAATGGATGTGTAAAACTGTAAAAGAGGGTAAAATATTAGATTATAAAAGTAGAAATAAAGTAGCGGTAACTGAATTATTACTTTAGATATTAAAAGTGTGAAACTTTTATATTAGATATTACATATTTATTTTTATTTGTTTTAGATCTGAGGTGATCCCAAGTGATCGAAACATGTAATCTAATTAAAAAGGTGCAACTGAGACAAACAATAAATAAGAATTATCTTAGAAAGATATAGGCAGGGGCAGTAGTGACATTACGGCAATACTAGTTAAGCATAGATGCGTTTTCATCTACTGTTGTCACTTGCTGCCATCTTACACTATGAACGATCTGCCTTATACAGGGTGGTCCATTGATAGTGACCGGGCCAAATATCTCACGAAATAAGCATCAAAGGAAAAAACTACAAAGAACGAAACGTTCGCCGGATAGTTACGTTATTTAAGGAAACAGGCAGTGTTCAGCCACATGTGAAACGTCAACGACGACCTGCAACAAATGGTGATGCCCAAGTAGGTGTTTTAGCTGCTGTCGAAGCTAATTCGCACATCAGTAGCAGACAAATTGCGCGACAGTCGGGAATCTCAAAAACTTCGGTGTTGAGAATGCTTTGTCAACATCGATTGCACGCATACCGTATTTCTATGCACCAGGAATTGCATGGCGACGACTTTGAACCTCGTGTACAGTTCTGCCACTGGGCACAAGAGAAATTACGGGAAGATGACAGATTTTTTGGACGCGTTCTATTTAGCGACGAAGCGTCATTCACCAACAGCGGTAACGTAAACCGGCATAATATGCACTATTGGGCAAAGGAAAATCCACGATGGCTGCGACAAGTGGAATATCAGCGACCTTGGCGGGTTAATGTTTCGTGCGGCGTTATGGGAGGAAGGATATTTGGCCCCCATTTTATCGATGGCAATCTAAATGGTGCAAAGTATGCTGATTTCCTACGTAATGTTCTAACGATGTTACTGCAAGATGTTTCACTGCATGACACAATGGCGATGTACTTCCAACATGATGGATGTCTGGCACATGGCTCGCGTGCGGTTGAAGCGGTATTAATAGTATATTTCATGACAGGTGGATTAGTCGTCGAAGCACCATACCATGGCCCGCACGTTCACCGGATCTGACGTCCTCGGATTTCTTTCTGTGGGGACATTTGAAGGATATCTGCTATCGTGATCCACCGACAACGCCTGACAACATGCGTCAGCGCATTGTCAATGCATGTGCGAACATTACGGAAGGTGAACTACTCGCTGATGAGAGGAATGTCGTTACACGTATTGCCAAATGCACTGAGGTTGACGGACATAATTTTGAGCATTTATTGCATTAATATGGTATCTACAGGTAATCACGCTGTAACAGCACGCGTTCTCAGAAATGATAAGTTCACAAAGGTACATGTATCACATTGGAACAACCGAAATAAAATGTTCAAACGTACCTACGTTCTGTATTTTAATTTAAAAAACCTACCTGTTATCAACTGTTCGTCTAAAATTGTGAGCCATTATGTTTGTGACTATTACAGCTCCATCTATCACAAAGGGAAAAAAGTGGTCCAACTAAAACATTCATATTTCTTTATGTTCCACACGAATATATAATAGAAAATGGGGGTTCCTGTTTTTAAAAAAATGCAGTTGATATCCGTTTGACCTATGGCAGCGCCATCTAGCGGGCCAACAATAGCGCTTTAAGCTAGACAAGCTAGACAAGTTTCGTTCCTTGTAGTTATTTCGTTTGACGCTTATTTCGAGAGATATTTGGCTCTGTCAAGATCAATGGACCACCCTACATACTCCTACATACTATCCCTGCTATTCCCTTTCCCCACCGTCCCTTCATTGATAGGTTTCACTTTGACCTAATAACAAAGAAATGGATCCTTCAGCTCTTCAAGAGCTGTATGAGCACGTAACGAATTACAATGACATGGCGGAAGGTCCGAGTAATTTCCTTGCTGAAGCCTTGAAGAGAAGGGGACAATCAGAAGAACTTTAGGCCAGTGTATCATATCTAAAGTGTGCTATAAAGACTGATCTTAAATCGCATTTTTCCTGTAAATGAGGCCATATTTATATCTGAGCAAGCTAGATTTCGTCCTGGCAGAAGTTGAGCTGGATAACTCCAGAGTCTCAATCACTTCGTATAAGATGATTTCGAAGGAAGGAAGGACAGAAGATTAGAGTTTAACGGTTCGTCGACATTGTGATCATTAGAGTCGGAGCGCAAGCTCAGAATGTTCGAAGGACGTGGAAGGAAATAGACTGTACCCTCTGAAAGGAACTATCACGACATTTACCCGGAACGATTTAGAGAAAGCATGGAGAACGTTTATATAGACTGCCAGACGCGGATTTGAATCTTCATCTTCTCGAATGACGGTTTTGGAAGCTTTTAAGGTGACTGGAGTGGTATTTGTTGGCTATTAGCAGCGTACGACACCAATAACCATCGGCTACTGTTAACTAAGCTCTGCAACTTGACCAAGGACGTCAATGTAACCAGCCTCATCGCAATTCTACTGCAGAATCGTAGTTCCCACTTTCAGTTTCAAGGACATCGCAGCCGATGGAGATTACAGCAAAACGGTCTCTCTCAAGGAAGTGTACTGGCTCCAATACAGTAAAAGACATTTTTACAGACGTCCAACCTATGGCGTGCAATACCAGAAGATCCTTGTATGCTGATAATCTTGATCTTATTGCACAGAGCACGCACTTCGAATCACTTGAAAACACCTTCACTAATGCTCTTCAAGGTCTGTCAAAACACAACAGTGCAAACAAGCTTAAACAAAATCCATCTAACACCCAAGTGTGTGCTTTCCATTTGAAAAACCAGGAAGCCACTCGGAAATAAAAGATGCTCTGGTCATGGATTGAACTGGAACAATGTGGTACTCCAAAATTCCTGGGAATGACACTATACTGATCTCTCGCATACAAGAAGCGTTTCATGAACACCAAGCCGAAAGTTTCCTCAGGGACTAACCTCCTTAGAAAACTTTCTGGTTCACGGTGGGGCAGCCAAGAGGAAGCGTTGAGAACTGCTGCAATGGCACTGTGTTATTCCGCTGCAAAGTACTCCTGCCCTGTTTGATATACGTCAAGTCACGCCAAGCAGGTAGATGTAGCCCTCAACGACACATACAGACTTGCAACATGCTATTTAAAATGTACTCCAGCCGTGTGGTTTTAACGGCTGGTAGGAGTAACTCCACTTTATCCACGAAGAGAAATAGCTGAGAACAACAGATGGAATGGAAAAACCTATTTACTATGCGGGCATGAAATGCACGTGCGATCATTGAAATCGACGAACAGCTGTCTCAGAAAATCAGAGGTACTCACAACCAGGGACTGATAGCCAAAATACAACTGTTCAAAAATAATGGCCCCTTTGCCCCTAATTGCAAAAGAGTATCTAAAAGTCTGCCTATCACCTGATTACGAAGGTATCTGACATGAAGTCCTTAAATAGATTGAGATCGGAAGTGCGCAGATCCAGGGTCAATGTGGCAAGGTGGGGCTGAGACAAAGAAGACAATTTGTAATGGGACCGTGGAGAAGATAACACAATTCAACATCTTCTGCAGCGTCCGCTGTGTTCAAACTCCTGCACGGAATATGCAACAGAATTGGCCAAGTTCTGATCAAATTTAATGTAAAGTAATGTTTGTTAACTGTGTAGATCTGCATATATTTGAAACTGGAATAGTAATAAGCTGTGATCCATGTCGTAACATGTGCCTAACAATTCTCTTACATTCATTACATCTTTATTAGGATTTTTTTTTAATCATTGGCTCGTTGCAGGGCGTATTGATTCCTTTCTTGATCAGTCTATGCGAACCTCAACAATCTTCTGGAATGCCACATTTCAGAAGCTCCCAATCGTTTTTATACTTCATTACGTAGTGCCCTACAGATGTATAAAAAACACATTTATATATATATATCTGCTATACTAGCTGAGTCCAAGAACAAAAACTGAAAAATTGTAAACTCCTTTTTTGTTGCTGTTGTCCGCTTGTGGAACAAGCTACCATGCGCTTCGTGCACATTTAACAAGAAGTTGGAGCATTTCATTTCGTCAACGTCATAGCTTTTCTCTAAGAAACTCAAACACATGGGCATTTCGTCTCTGTCAAACAGCAAAGCAAAGCTTCCACTTCCTCCCAGCCCCGCTTCTTTTCTTTTCCTTTCTTTCAATCAGTCACGCCACCTCCTCTGCCATTCTCTTCATTACCTGTGCCCTGTCACGTTGGCCGCTGCCTATAGTTGGAGTTACAAATGATGACGGTCGAGTGTAGGCTCGTTCTGCGCAACTACGTCACGCATTTTCCGACAACCAATGACCGTTCAGTAGTGTCCTGAGTGCTCTGCTATGAGTGCCGTACGCATTGCGAGCATTAAACGAGTTCAGAGCGAGTTATTTAGTGAATTTTTATTTCACCTGTTGCGAGTTGTCATGGGTAATGGTACTGGTAAGCGACCAACTCTACACAGGCAAGTTATACTCATAACCTGCAGGATGTACGCTTCCTTCAAGCGCAAAGCATTGTATGAGCGCACCGCAACTATGTCTCGAAACCGGCAACAATGGAAACCCCATCCGTTTCTCGACGAACCGCTATCGTTGGTGGGTCGTACTATAGCCAAGGGATACAAGCGCATCACTCGTGACGTCACGAGTGGCGCCGCTAACTGCCACATGTTTTGTGAACCAGGCAACTTGTGGCGCCACTTTTTAATAACTGCTCGCTTCTCATCGGAAAATAGGCAGTTGAGAGAACGACGTCGTACGGAGAACTACTTCTCCTCACTCTTTTATTCAAAAAGAATACCCGAAAGGATAGGAAAATGATGTAGATTACTTATGTTACTCGATTGACCAGATATGCTATACACTATTTGACGATCTAAGTGGGGACGACACCATATTTTTCATTTATCTTCGAATGTTGAACTTTTCTTTTTTTGGTTGCTTCGCTACATAAAAGAAGGCAAAACAGGGATCTAAATAGAACTAAACAAGTGTTTTCCAGCAGATGACAGCTATTTTTATACCAAGGTGGTAAAATCAGTGTAAAGATCACCTATATCTCTTTACAGACGAATGGAAAAACTAGTAGAAGCCAACCTCGGGGAAGATCAGTTTGGATTCCGTAGAAACACTGGAACATGTGAGGCAATACTGACCTTACGACTTATCTTAGAAGGAAGATTAAGGAAAGGCAAACCTACGTTTCTAGCATTTGTAGACTTAGAGAAAGCTTTTGACAATGTTGACTGTAATACTCTCTTTCAAATTCTAAAGGTGGCAGGGGTAAAATACAGGGAGCGAAAGGCTATTTACAATTTGTACAGAAACCAGATGGCAGTTATAAGAGTCGAGGGACATGAAAGGGAAGCAGTGGTTGGGAAGGGAGTAAGACAGGGTTGTAGCCTCTCCCCGATGTTGTTCAATCTGTATATTGAGCAAGCAGTAAAGGAAACAAAAGAAAAATTCGGAGTAGATATTAAAATTCATGGAGAAGAAATAAAAACTTTGAGGTTCGCCGATGACATTGTAATTCTGTCAGAGACAGCAAAGGACTTGGAAGAGCAGTTGAATGGAATGGACAGTGTCTTGAAAGGAGGATATAAGATGAACATCAACAAAAGCAAAACAAGGATAATGGAATGTAGTCTAATTAATTCGGGTGATGCTGAGGGAATTAGATTAGGAAATGAGGCACTTAAAGTAGTAAAGGAGTTTTGCTATTTGGGGAGCAAAATAACTGATGATGGTCGAAGTAGAGAGGATATAAAATGTAGGCTGGCAATGGCAAGGAAAGCGTTTCTGAAGAAGAGAAATTTGTTAACATCCAGTATAGATTTAAGTGTCAGGAAGTCATTTCTAAAAGTATTCGTATGGAGTGTAGCCATGTATGGAAGTGAAACATGGACGATAAATAGTTTGGACAAGAAGAGAATAGAAGCTTTCGAAATGTGGTGCTACAGAAGAATGCTGAAGATTAGATGGGTAGATCACATAACTAATGAGGAAGTATTGAATAGGATTGGGGAGAAGAGAAGTTTGTGGCACAACTTGACCAGAAGAAGGGATCGGTTGATAGGACATGTTCTGAGGCATCAAGGGATCACCAATTTAGTATTGGAGGGCAGCGGGGAGGGTAAAAATCGTAGAGGGAGACCAAGAGATGAATACACTAAGCAGATTCAGAAGGATGTAGGTTGCAGTAGGTACTGGGAGATGAAAAAGCTTGCACAGGATAGAGTAGCATGGAGAGCTGCATCAAACCAGTCTCAGGACTGAAGACCACAACAACAACAACAACATATCTCTTGAAACCAGCCTCCTCTGTGAGCATTATCTGTGTTGTGAAAAGTGGATCTTCACCACATCTTTAGAACAGACACTGGCAGAACTGAATTCTAACAGGCTAGTCCTGTTGATGAAGGGGTGGACAAGCTGTACATGATGTGGGCGTAGCATACAGGATCGCCAAAGATGACTAAGATGCTAAAACACTGTCAGTTTTCATAACGAACATATTTATTGCGTGACGTAAATCCACCCACAGTTGAAGAAGCAAGGCATCGGTGCCGATATTCACTTAATGTATGGGAACTATCTACGAAAGACTAACAGGACTTTACATATTACCAAAGATGTTGACTGGTGCGTAGAATCGTCAGTTCTCATTAAACGATTTGCCTGTCTTGTTGAGGATGTACCATTCCAACAACGCCGGTTGGAGTGGCCGAGCGGTTCTAGGCGCTACAGTCTGGAGCCGAACGACCGCTACGGTCCCAGGTTCGAATCCTGCCTCGGGCATGGATGTGTGTGATGTCCTTAGGTTAGTTAGGTTTAAGTAGTTCTAAGTTCTAGGGGACTGATGACCTCAGAAGTTAAGTCGCATAGCGCTCAGAGCCATTTGAACCAAGCCATTCCAACAACGGTTTGAGGTGTCGTTCATGTATGATGGAGCAGCGGCCGCTTTTCTCCAAAATGTACGAGAACACCTCACACACGCATTTAACGGGCAATAGATTGGTCGGGAGAGCCCAGTACATTGGTCATTTCTTTTCCCCGATCTTAATCCCTTCGATTTTTATTGTAGGGACACTTGAAATCTTCGGCGGATACAAGCTCCATTAATGACGTATAAACACTACAGGAATCCGTGAGCAGTACCTATCAGATCATTTGTGGGCAACCTGGAGTTTTTCAGGGTCTGCGTGGTCCCCTAAGGAGTCTGACAGAAGCATGACTTGCTGTGATTGGAGACCACGTTGAGCACCTCTTTCAAGTGCAGGTCGTATGTAATAGCAACCAGGTTACATTATAATATCTGTACAATGTGTTCTTATTTAGGTGCTGCATTCTGTAGATCGTTCGAAACAGCAAAGAGCTTGCTGTAGAAGAGATGTGTTTCACAGCAGCGAAGATGAACAAATGCTCAGAGCTGTTAACGTATGCGTTTCAGAGCCAATGTTTCGTACATTTTTTGTTTTGATCTGTATTACGTCTTCTCAAAATGCGAAATATTTTTTTATTGACACACTGTGTGACTATCACCCGCTCAATTTCATTCAGCACCTAACTCCAACTCCTTTCACTTTCAGTGACGACTGCTATGTCATAGCGTAGCATATCATTTCGATTTTATGTCCGCGACAAACAATTTCCACATCCAAATTAACCCTTCCTTTAGGTCTCTCATTGCCTCTTCAACATACAAATTAAATGTCAGTTGCCAGAATGAACAACTTTGTCTTTTGGTCTCTTTCACAATTCCGAATTTTCTGAATACTTCATTCCGCTTTACATAAGGCCTAAGGGTGGATTACATTTTATTCCATTTAAAAATATGAGAAATCTTCTCCAAATGTGCGAATGAAAAGCAAGCTGCATTATTTATCCTAAATTTTCCCCTTGTTATTAACCGCAGTTCCAATCAAGAAGATTGATATAAGTATCTAAATCCGTTTTATATTTTTCATTACACGTCTCGCTGTACCAGCCAATGTCCCTGAGTTGCATGTGTTAAATACCGTTGCTGTCTTTTATTATTTCACGAATTAATGCAACCTTTGCGTGGTCATTTCGAAAGGTTCTTTTTATTATTATAGCTTCATTTCCTGTCTATAGGGTTTTGTTCGATCTTTCTGTTTCGAAAGCTGCTTCGTAAATCTAAGCAAGCAAGATTCGTAGAACTTCGAAAATAAAGATTCGTAAAAACAAAGCAGCTAAAGAAATTCTTCCGTCCATTAAAATTAGTCTTCCGTACACACTCTCCGGACCGACTTAAACTTCGGTAAATTTATTAAAAGTTACGGTGATCACTTTTGAAATAATAAACAGGTTATTTATTTTTTTCCACGTGTCTTGTTTTCATTTGAGTATCCGTTAGATATGTGACTGTACCCACATCAGACCAGTGAGACTGATTAGAGGTGGCCATTGCAGCTTCTGTCCGGGACAGCTAATGGCGACCATCCCGCCTCTCTTCAGTTTCTAGCGCAGCGACCAGAGCGCGTGCCAGCAGATCTTCCTCTGCCTCTACAGAAGTCTCGTAAATTAAACTTTGCACACGATCTTACAAGAAATAGCCTGACATAGTACACGTCATCCTGTCAACGGTATGAAATACCGGGACAAGCAACTCTGAGACTTTTCCCTTCCCCTTAACAGACGTGAACGCATTACATACCTATGTTTCTATATTTTTGACCAACCCTGTATGTCCCCAGCGCACACGTATTCAACAAGTTCCTGTCTGACAGAAATCAATAAATCGGGAATCCTAATTAGGCCAAAAGGGAATTATAAACATTCATCATTAGCCATTCTTTCTATAAATTATCTAAATATCTACGAGTACATTCTACGACCGAAAAGTTATAGGCCATAAACAAACAGCAAGATGCTGATGTACGAAATGCTAATAACCGTTGGGAAATGCAGCCATATGTTGATACCGTGAGGAAAAAGTGCTTGAAGTCGCCAGAAGTTGACGTCTTCGATTGATGAGCTATTTATTCCTTTTTCTATGACATACAGTATCACTGAACACACTCCATCTGCATCTAATCAATAACGGTGAACGAATGGTCGTTCCTACTTCTAACGATTAGTTGATTTTAGAATTTACGGTAACAAAGAGACTGCACCAGAGAATGGTCTGGAAACTTTCATTTGCGGCTACGTATTGTCAAACAGTTTTTTTATGAAACTTCCTGGCAGATTAAAACTGTGTGCCGGACTGAGACACGAACTCGGGACCTTTGCCTTTCGCGGGTAAGTGCTCTACCATTTGAGCTACCCAAGCACGGCTCACACCCCGTCCTCACAGCTTTATTTCTGCCACTATCTCCTATCAAAATGGCTCTGAGCACTATGGGACTTAACATCTGTGGTCATCAGTCCCCTAGAACTTAAAACTACTTAAACCTAACTAACCTAAGGGCATCACACACATCCACGCCCGAGGCAGGATTCGAACCTGCGACCGTAGCAGTCCCGCGGTTCCGGACCGAGCGCCTGAACCGCTAGACCACCGCGGCCGGCTCCTATCAAAAGCATTGCATACAAAATAGATAAAAACAGGAAAAACAGATTAAATGTATAAAATTAACACATACACAGGAAATACAGACACAATGTGAGACAATTAAAGACACACAATAACAGTTACATATAACCAGATTACAAACACCAAATATAGTCAGACCTAAAACTAGCAGCCTCAACGGCATTCTCCCTGGCCTGTAACAGGTGCTCCAGCGTGCAGGAAACTTGACTCTGGGGACACTTGTACAGGTGCTGGGTGGTTTGTTCGACTCCACATTTGCATAAAATTCATTGGTGCCCAGAGTAGATCCATATGGCAATATCATCCTTTATTCGACCCACCCCACCATTTGCTCCATTGAGGGACTTCCAGATTTTGGATTGTAGATTTTCGCCTGGGAGGAAGAGCCTCTGAACGTGGGATCCATCGTGCGATATCTGTATTTCTAGTTGTCCACACGTTTTATAATGCCATTAACGGTGATGCACTGTCACTAGTTTTTAGAAGGCTTTTTTAAAATATTTTTTTCGTCTTTATAATATACATATGCAAACCACCACTTTACATGATTAGTGGGTCGTAGGATGTTACAATGTCATTATTGTTAGCAGCTAATTACAGCTATTACAAGTGAGCTACAGTACAGTTTTACAATGGGCAATTTCTCTTCTATTAGTACTCTTACTTAGTTCTAATGGCTACTTATGACTAAACCTCTACTGCCTGCAGCGTCACAGCTGTGTCAGTGATATGTATAAACCCACTGCGCCGCCTTGGCCACCGAGCTAACCCCGATGAGCGTGCCCCTGATACTAGGCAGGCCATGGATAACTTAAATCGTCAGGTTCTTATTTGTATTTCCTATTTGTAAGTCCTACTAACTAAGATCCTATCCAACGTAAAGTCCGGTGCATGTCTCACTTCGGTTTGTTGTACCCTATCCTCCTACCCACGTGGCGGACTCCAACTGTATTGTGAGTCGACCTATCCACGGGCAGGCGGCACTGGACCAGGGTACTGGGACACATTTAGTTATTTGCTACGATTCCCGATTTTGCCTCAGATATTCTGTTCAAACTTTCCGTGGTACCTCGTTGGCTAGGTAGTTCAGAGTTCGAAATGTCTCCTCACGTCTTAGTAGGGAGTATGTGTCATCGTTGGGTAGTTGAAGTCGTAACGCGGCAGCTACATAATTGAAAACGGGGCACGTAGAAGGCTTTTCCTTGATTTCAACCTACTTAGGGGAGGCTGGTGTTCATGCAACAGGTGAGCAGCATATAGTTTCACTTTGCGCCTTTGTGTTCGCGGCAACTTCCCGTCTTATACCTCGTGTGGTTGTCCCCGACAGGCTGTAGAGTTCGTAGGTACATATTGCTCTCAAGCAACCTGATGTTATTCTACATGTCTCGTTTAGAGCAACATCCACGTGACTGGCGTGAACAGAACTATATCAAAAAGGCAGGCGTATTCAGCGGCAGTGTAACGTGATGAAAGTGCCGATGTTCTGAGTACTGTCGTTTGGGCACCCCGTCCGCTACTTGTGACCTTTCTGATGATGTTATTGCGGGCGGATACTTTTTGTTTTGTGTTCAGGCAGTGTCAGCGCACGATCCTGCGTGATCACCAGATATTTTGGTTTATGACAGTGTTCCAGCTCCATGCCATCCCATACAACTTTCAATTTATTGTTGGCGTCTTTCTTTCGTAGAGAAAAGCGCATACTTGATTTTTAAGCGAATTCGGCTTCGGGTAGTTAATTTGGTATAATGCTATGAGAGTATGAATTCCATTTGTTAGATACTTCTCTATTGTTTCGAAGTGTTTGGCTTTAGATATTGAAACCTTCCCGTCGAATAAATAAAAGAAATAATGATTGAACTTAATGCTTTTAGACGATAACCTTCCCGTCTACAATAAAATGGTTGAACTTACTTTCCGTCTAATGAGAGAAAGAAAGATAATTGAGCTTTTTGTGCCTTGCGGCTTTCCTGTCTGGACTTGCTTTTGACAACGTGTCTGATCTCATAGTCTTTAGTGTACACAATGTTGTACGCCTTGTGCCTTCATTTGTAACAGTATTAATGTGACTGATCAAAAGAAGATTATTTCGACGAGAACACACAAGCTTACGCCGTGGCGCTTAGCGCTGGTTCTCTATGCAGTGAATCTGAAAACATACATATTTATTTTCCTTACCTTTTATTTTACTGGGTCGCCTCTGGATAACATCATCTGACTGCATGTCTGAATATACTCACTCTCTTCTATTGCTGATAATTATTTGGGTTGGCATTCATTTACTAGGACTGCAAACATGCGAGCTAACATTGTACTTATTATTCATTTGCTTTTTTTATTGAATTACTGGTGCAAAATTTAATGTCATTGTTCAGGGTGTATACGTGGACAAGGAAAAAAAATTCCCAGATTTTTCCCGGATTTCCCGGTTGAAAATAGACTTTCTACGTGTTAAGTTACAGTATACTCTTCCTTGGCACTGTAAAACTCATCAATTCTTTGAATGTTTATGGTTTTATATACCGACGTACAATTTACCGGCACTTTAGAAAACAAAACTAAGGGGGGGGGGGGGACGTTTTGAAAGACCTGTGATGTGCAGCAACATGTACGTTGCATATTTCCCTATTACGAAGGTATAAATTTGAATTCCACCAAACACCGTCTGTCACTTTCCGAAGCATTGTAATCGAGATAGGGATGCGCTTTTGTAAGCCAGTCATAGCTCATTTCACGTGATCTCGTCAGCTGGTGACAGCATAGGACACGTGATGTAGTCTGCCAATAGCAAGATAACTCTTAAGTAGCGCGAACACACAAATAAGAAAAGTTAATGGTTTAAATTAATATACATAGCATTCACATATAATATTGGTTTCGAAGATTAATAAGCTGGAAGAGAAGCGAAGCTTCCACATATAATGTTGATTTTTTTGCGCATGCTACACTTTAAGATACATCACACAAATGTGCCAGTGAAATTTTTAGTAACGACGTAAATGTCTGATCTTCTGGGCCCGAAATTCTTCTAAATGGTCTTCCTCAAAGAGTTGATTTTTAAATGAGAGTCAAACGCTTTGTGATTTAAGTAATTCATCGTACATTCTCGCACCAAGTTCATCTTGCGCAAAAGGAAATTTGGTTTGAATGTAACACTTTTCAAACCACCATTCGCAATATTTTCCTGCGACCTGTTAGAAATAGATTCGTTTCTGCAGTTGGAAGAGAGCGCCAGATTATAGGCGTCACCGCGCTTACGCAGCTACGATGACGCAGGAAGCCCATATGATCGTACGTGTAAAACATTATGTCATAAAAGAAACAAGACATCAGAGGATGCTTCAAAAGAGCATCGGAATTTCGTAAACCATACTAAAATGCATAATTCGGCTTAAAATTCGGATTCATATGTCCTAATTCGTATGTAAATTTTCTTGGAGTACCAGTACTGTATTATCTCATGTTTGGTTTTTTACTATGGTATAATGCCATACGTGCACTTGAAATGCAGCGAACAGTAGAAACTAGCCAATAGTGTGAGATTAAAAACTTCGTTTCAAATAAAGCAGAAAAGTTTAATCAAAGCCAAATCTCTTTAGCAAACCAACAAAAATATCTTCCTTGTTCTGCGAGGCGATTAATGCTTGACTGTCAGGAAGGTGGAAATAAAATCTAAAACTAATGACATATTTCAGCCTTTCGTAATTATGCGTACGTATTTTAATTGATTTGATAACTCCCGGCCGCAGAAATCCGTTTGTTATCGTTTAGCGTGAGAGCAATAAACGAAGAGGAAACAACAAAAACACTGAACATAAACACAGGTCTCGTGGAGACGACCGTCTCCCCACCACATCTCAGACTGCTCTGGGCATCAGCGCCAGATTTACTATATTTCCGACCCGGGGCAATATTAAATAGTGGCGCCCAGCCAAACTTCTGTAACCAGAAGCGAAAGAAGGTGCCACTAATACGTGACTCAACTCCACATGCGCAAGAGCCCGCCCGAAAATGCTCCAACGAATCTAAACAGTTGTCACGTCACGCTCATCGGAGGCAATTTGTTGTTATGGAGCACTGCATTGTCTTCCTAAGGCCTTTGACACACTTTGCTGTTGGCAGACGCTTGTATGATCACTATGTTTTGTTGTTGTATATGACGCATTTCTTTTGCAACTTAAGTTTTATTTTCTTTTTTTTTCTCTCGTTCATGTTTTGTTGCTGCAGTATTTTTCTGCAATAACGGGATACAGTAATATCCTTTGTTAGAGTATTGGTTCTGACCAGTCAAAATCACGAAAATTTAACTGAAAACTAAAACAATGAAAAATTGCCGGAATTCTAAACAATTCCCGGTTTTTTCCCGATTTTCTCCCGGGTGAAAAAATCCCCGGGATTTTCCCGATTCGTATTCACCCTGTTATTACATAAAATAATTGAGAAAACTCAACAAAAGTTCAGTCTTGTGGTTACTGGGTTCAATGAAAAATAATACGATACTGACTGAGATGTACTGATCTTTTCTGAAAATGATTGAATATAAATTTTTAACTCTTTATAATGACTCAATTTATAAAACTTTAGTTTGGGAATCGTTTACATACAAAAGATTAAAAATGCAACAACGAACTTGCAATATGCAGTTAGCGCTTAAACACCAATTATAAAATTACAGTATTCTTCAAGTAATATATAGCTGGTGGTGAACAGGCACACCGCTCTGTCTCTACACACAGCTTCACTCCACAAAGGTTGACTCAAGAGTGTTCTGTCGACAATGCTCCGCGCTTCTCGCTGCGCTCCCTATGTATCAATGCGCGGACTCTCCCGCCAACAAAGAGCTTCGTGCGGGTACTTCACTGTCACCATCGATACGCAACGAACTTAAATAAATTTTACAAAACATTTTTCTTACTCACTATAATTGTTATTTACATATTTCTTAGCTGATAAATATTTTTGATCAGTTTATCACTTTGATTTATTTATGTTTTCGGCTGGTTGATTTTCTGTTGACATATTTCAACATGAGCGCCAGATCGTCAGTATAGATGGAGCTTTTTGTGTTAAGAGGTTGTGGCTGATCGTTACCGTAGATGTTAAACAAGGTTGGTGCTAGGACACCAGCTTTGGGAGACCGCTCCTTTGTATTCTCCAGCTAATTTTCTTGTCGTCTATTTCGATATAAAATCAGCGGTTCTGAAGAAGAATTCTTATGAAGTTCGTAAAGCCGTAACCTCTCGTTAATTGATATAGTTCGTGCAACATAATACTGTGCTGCGCAGTATTATGCAAGCTGCAGAGAGATCCCATAACCAAACCCTACCCAAAACTACCCTCGATTTCTGCGTCAGATTGAGGATTCGTGCTGTAAAATTTTTATTTGGTCTCAATCCAGCTTGTTGTGGGATCATTCGCGGCTCGTTGATAAGGCTAAGGCGATTAAGAAACATCCTTTCGATGATTTTATAGAGATGGCTCAAAAGAGACATAGGGCGGAAGTTCTTGGCACCGCAAGCTGGCTTGCCGGATTTCAGTATGGTGATGATCTTTGTCCCTCTCCAGATTTTAATAATCTGCTGTTGCGTTAGTTATTACAGAATTGCAGTAGCCATCCCACAGTCACAGGCCCAAAATGCTTTATGTGCTCCACCAATAAATCGTCAAGACCTGGCGCGTTCCCTGATTTACTTTTTAATAGCAGCTTTCACTTCTTCCAAAGTAAACTTATTTCTGGGTATTACCGGGTTATCCCTATTTTTTTTCTTTCTTCCTTCAGTTTTCCAAGCACCGAGTGGGCGACTTAATTTAGGTTAAGGTTGGATCTTAAATTTGGGTATATTATGATCATTACTGAGTTCTGTAAGCAAGTGCTGAGCTTTCCTTCTACTCGTAAAGAAGTCAGTGCTCTCTACCGTTTCAGTCCATCGATTTTGTTTGGCTTTCGCCAATTCCTGGGATTGTGTCCGACCTGATTTTACTGTATCTGTACTGGACGGGTCTTGATCAAACTGTCTAAAGCATCCCATCAGTTGTCAGCAACCACCCCTCAATATAATTGTCATGCAGTTTACGGTGATAGATTTTTTACTAGAGTTAAAGGTACAGAAATGTTATTACAGAAAAAACATATCCGGATAGAAACAATAAAGTACATTGGTTGAGGTTTAGCTGCTTCAAAGCTGAATGTTGGTATGAGCTTAAAAAGGTGATATGAATGAAATCATACCATGAAGTAATAACATGAAATTGAAACATGATGAATGTTTGACTTTACTTTCCTCTGGCCACTGGTAGTAATTCTGTGGGGTCATGCAACAGGTGCGTCAAGAAACATGAGCAGAAGGTTAAGTTGCCCCGTCCAGCTGCAGTGACAGCAGGTACTTGAATGATGAGGTTTGTGCGGCAGATTTTTGTCTTATAAAGGAAGTTCTATGCGGACAAAAAAGCAGCCTGTAAAGGTATTCAGTCATTTTGTTCATGTACTATCTGAAACCTGTTGACTGATATTGATGAGAGCACGTAAGACAGGGGATATGAACAAAAAAGGCAGAATGCATCTGATTACTTTCAGATTACATCTAGCCACGTCAGTTATAAGATCTGAGGGCTCGATTAATATCAGTTAGCAGTCTCTACAAACACAAAATATCACAGAAAAGGAAGACGGAACGTCAGAACAGACAAACACAAAATTTGGGGGTCGACCGATTTGTGAAGTAAGATGTGGTCAAATAAGTCATAGTCCTATATTTTATAATGACAATTTTTCTGCATAATGCAGTACCTATGATTACAAATTAAGGACGCGCGAATCATGTCGGAAGTATGTGTGTGTTTTACCCGTCATGTGAATTTTTTTGAAAATAAATGTAAGAAAGCACTATTATTACAAAATTTCTTATAAAATTTTATGGATCTTATATGAGACTAGCACATCGTAATTAAGTCTTTCTTCTCATTAAAAGTGACCGCAAATGATCACCATCAATTTTCAGAAAATTATGAAACTCTTGAAGCATAAAAAATAGTAGTTATGAAATCTTACAGTTAAAGAAAACTTAATCAATTTTCGAGTTTCAATTACCTTTCTTAATTGGATTGAAGAGGAGAAACCATAATCTTCCTCCTTCCTTTATTTTTAAATCTTTAAAGTTGTTTTCTATTGAAATAAATTGTTCAATATATGATCCTAATTTTATTGTTTTACAACCGTTTGTCAAGTACAAAGCAGACCAGTATTTAGTTGCATTTAGATAGTAACGATTCAGCAGACAGAAAGTGTCGTATAATAATGTTGGTTCGAAGGAACCAAGGAGTTTTTTATCTACATAATCGGAAAGATTTTTCTTACTGTTCCTGTGCTGAATGCGAGATGTGTCTTGTGTCTATCTGTTGAGAGTAAATGATTGTGGCGTCTGTGTTGTATCACTTTTATGTTGTAATATGATGAGAAAGGTGACAGGATGAAGACCGGTGCCAGCACATACTGGCAGTGAAAATGGTTTCATCAGGGTTCGAAGTGAATGTCAACTAAGAGAGCGCCCCTGAACGTGCGTTATTCACCTTGGTTACGTAAGCAGTTTTACTATGTTAAGGATTGTGGAGTTGCACTACTTACCTGTTTTTATCATACACGATTTAGACCTCAATCACTGCTGCTACTTCAGTGACCACATCCTACTACCATCAGAAAAACACCGAATTCTTTCCTGTTTCCACCTAGCGTCTTTTAGTCACTAGATTTTAAGACGCCCTTGTCATATGACGTTGAAGAAACAAAGGTATGCTTAACATTAGTCGGCTGTGGTTATTGAGGTCACGAAGTGAATCGCATATGGTAATGCATGAAACGTAGAAAGAGACAGTTATTACATTGAATATAGTACGTCAAGGCTACCAAGAAATACTATATTTCTTCTTAATATTATCTATTTTCCATAAGTTCCGAAAATACCTCGAAATAACATTACAAAATGACATTAAGATTTATTATTATATTAGTTTGGAACATAACTTCCTTTCCTTGGCACACTTCAACCCTGATCGCAGAGGGTATAGAACAACATCATTGTTATGTCGTGAACCTCCATCACATTCCGCTGAATCGAATCAGCGTCTTCAAAACGTGCTCTACTGATGCGAGAGCCGAGTTTGAGGAAGAGCATCAAGTCTGCTCGGAAATATGGGAGATGTTCGTGGACTGCTATCCCTCTTTGGTATAAAAATTGACTCACTATAACACTACTGGGAGCGAAAAAACCATTTGAGGTACTGATAAGGGCCCAAACCTCAGAAATAAATTCTTGAGAAATTATAAGTTTGCGAAAATCAAATTTGTAGACAAATCAACAGTCTCACAGGGCTGACCTGTTTTTAACCTAGTCTCAACATCTTATGTTCCTTTGAAAAAATAGTGTTCCTACTTTGTTATGAAATATTAATTAATATTTAAAATTATATTTATTATTAAATGTCAATTCACGAAGTTCTATATACTGGCTAGTGACGTAGTGTCTTTAAAGACTTGTAAAGTTTTTAATTAATATAAAACTGGAACCAGAACATAAAGAATAGATACTCCCACAATTATGACCTATTCCAATACTTAGCAGTCCTAGTTATTTTATTAAGCAAATTCTAGGGCTTGAGGTCAAGATGAAACTATCGATACGTATTTCCGATTGCGAACTACTACTACCATGTACATCACGTGAACACTACATTGTGTTGCCAACCTTAGATAATAATTGAACAGCCCAGAGTAACAAAATTATGCTTGCTGCTTTGGGCCCATACGGAAATTAATATCCGAGAAATCAGAGAGACAGTTTTTCGTGAATGTTCATATTTGCAGTGTGGGCCTACATATACAGATAAAGCTGGTTCACCATAAGGTCAACAGATGTCAGGATCAAGCACACAAACTAAAGACTCCAAACTGATGTTGATGTGCCTTGTCGCTTGTTCTTTCAGACATGTCCGAATGAACAGACACCACCCATTCACATAACTGATTCGCCTCGATGACCCATGAGTACACCACCTTTAAACAGATGCACAATTACGTTCGACCTCCTGAAGGAATCTCAAAGTAGCGAGCATGAAGGACATGGAGGGGAACTACAGATAGGTGACGGTAGCTGGGAGTGTGGATCGGCCGAAAGGCGTGTCGAGGTAGTCCGCGCATTTTAAATACACCCTCTGTCTGGATGGCGCAGTGGTTAGTGCAACTGCCTAGTAAGCAGGAGGTCTTGGGTTCGAGACCCCGTTCATCACACACTTTAACTCGTTGCTGCTGATTCCTCATAAAGTCCTGATGCAGCTAACATCAATAATTCCTTTCTTTTCCTTTCCTTTTTCCACCTTCACCTCCAGTTTACGTAATCAGTCCGTTATGGTTCTCAGCGCCTCGTTTGTTTTTCGTGAAACAGTTCAATCTCGGAGCTTTCGGAGCCTGCAGTGCACGTGCCTGGTCACTATCTTTGGAGTATCACACACAGTGAGTTCACGAAGGCTATTTCAAATACGTATATGTCTTCGTAATTAAGAGAACCCTTTTGTGGAGTCAGTCGTCTTTCTATCCATTGTCTAGAAGCGTTTGTGTACAGGACCGACTAGTGTTGTTTATCTGTCTTTGTAGTCAATGCAGGTGCTGAACGCTATTGAAAGGTGTCAGTGGAGCACCATGTGTACAAAATACATCTGTTCCACAATACCTTCTCGCAGAAGACATACTAAGATTTAAATTTGATTTCTTAAGACTGATCTGACATCTCAAAAATTGGTCATACTGCATCAGTCTAAAAATCGCGTGTTCCACATTTGAAACAGCGACAAGCAAGTTCTGGCTCACGTAATTCTCCATGTCTTAGGCACGTGCGATCGTCGCCTAAATGTTGGAATATTTCACCATCACTTTTTCTACAAGCTCTGAACAGGTTTATTGAAACTAAGTTCGGCCTTGGAACCACGTATTCTTAGTGTGTGTAAATATACGATTTCACATATCTTAAGTCGATGGGACTTTAGTTCTGTTTCATAATATTACGTATCCTTTAAAAAGGGTAAGGGATTCCTTTGAATTCGTATTTGCATCATACGCCAGCGGACGGTAACACAAAAATCTCCCTTGGCTTCGAACGGAAGCTGTAGCAATAGGTAACGAATTTCCCAAGCGCCCTCCCAGGAATCTGTCGCGAGTTATCCCAGACGCCAAGAATGCTTGAATTAACCAAAACAGGCAGGAATGTGGCCACAAGAAAAACCTTCCAATTCAGTACTCTGGTCCGCAGCTGTGTTCTGCCGGCAAAGGATCATAAATACAGTCCAGGTAGCCAAATATGGTCTCAGGTTTTTTCGTGGTAGTTGTTCTTCAGGTAGGTACAATCATTTTCCACACAAACCGTCCATTTTCTGAGTGGAGGTATTAACAAACGCAGGGCGTGAAGTTATTCAACGATCCTATCTGCAGTGGCGACGTATTTACGATCGTGTGACGTCTCACTCATTAACTGGGAACAAAAGCCGACGCCGGTAGTAACAGAGGAGTTTTTTTGTTATTTTTTTATTTTTGAGAACCAAAGTGGATAAAAGCGTTAACGTAATCAACTGAGATGCTGCTAAGAGAGCTGCGGCAGTTATAGGGAGACAAATTTGTTGTTGCCACTGCGATTGATTACCGTCATACAACTAAAATATGCTTTCACCTGAAACGTACTACGTTTTTCGTCTTGTCTTAGTGTTAGTAACTCAGTATAAAGTTCTGTACTTTTTTCAGCACCTGTATCCACAATCTTCACACCACTGTGAAGTGCATGGCAGAGGGTACTTTGCATGGCACCACGTTTTAGAGTTTCCCCCACTCCTATCGCATATACATTAAATATATTCGTAGCTGCGAATGTGGACGCCCGTCAGCTGTAGAATGTAATGACGACAATGAAAACAGGAAACGAACCCGGAGTTCGTCTTATCGAGAGCGGTCGCTTTACCATTTGGCTATCCGCGCACGAAGCACGGCCAGACCCCAACTTCCGTACATCCATTATACGCACTATGCGATCAAAAGTATCCGGACACCCCCAAAAACATACCTTTTTCATATTATGTGCATTGTGCTGCCACCTACTGCCAAGTTACTCCATATTAGCGACCTCAGTGGTCATTAAACATCGTGAGAGAGCAGAATGGGGTGCTCCGCGGAACTCACGGACTTCGAACATGGTCAGGTCACTGGGTGTCACTTGTCATACGTCTGTACGCGATATTTCCACACTCCTAAACATCCCTAGGTCCGCTGTTTCCGATGTGATAGTGAAGTGGAAACGTGAAGGGACACGTACAGCACAAAAGCGTACAGTCCGATCTCGTCTGTTGACTGACAGACCGCCGACAGTTGAAGAAGGTCGTAATGTGTAAGACGCAGACGTCTAACCAGAGCATCGCACAGGAATTCCAAACTGTTTCAGGATCCACTGCAAGTACTATGACAGTTAGGCGGAAAGTAAGAAAACTTGGATTTCATGGTCTAGCGGCTGCTGATAAGCAGCACATCACGGCGGTAAACGCCAGACGACGCCTCTCTTGGTGTAAGGAGCGTAAACATTGGACGATTGAACAGTGGAAAAACGTTGTGTGGAGTAACGAATCACGGTACACAATGTGGCGATCCGATGGCAGGGTGTGGCTATGGCGAATGCCCCGTGGACGTCATCTGCCAGCGCGTGTAGTGCCAACACTAAAAATCGGAGGCAGTGGCCTTATGGTGTGGTCGTGATTTTCATGGAGGGGGCTTGCACCCCTTGTTATTTTGCGTGGCACTATCATAGCACAGGACTACACTGATATTTTGAGCACCTTCTTGCTTCGCACTCTTGATGAGCAATTCGGGGATGGGGATTGCATCTTTCAACGCCATCGAGCACCTGTTCATAATGCACGGCATGTGGCGGAGTTGTTACACGACAGTAACATCCCTGTAATGGTCTGGCCTGCACAGAGTCCTAACCCTGAATCCTATAGAACACCTGTGGGATGTTTTGGAACGCTGACTTCGTGCCAGGCCTTACCGACCGACATCGATACCTCTCCTCAGTGCACCGCTCCGTGAAGAATGGGCTGTCATTCCCCAAGAAACCTTCCAGCACGTAATTGAACGTATAGATGCGAGAGTGGAAGGTGTCATCAACGATAAGGGTGAGCCAATACCATACTGAATTCCAGCATTACCGATGGAGGGCTCCACGAACTTGTAAGTCATTTTCAGCCAGGTTTCCGGATTCTTTTGATCATGTAGTGTATATTCCCGTGCAGGCGGCACAAGCCGCTTGTCCGGTCTCGGCGTTTAAATACGATTTTGCATACATATCCAAAGGAACTCGGCATCGTATTCGGAATAACACAGGCACTGCAATATCGTGCCTATCGCATAAGGAGCGTTGGATCAGTGACTGCTTGAATATGTCTGTGCCAGCCCTAATGGGTCTGATTTAGTCTTCACGGTTCACACGGGAGCAATAGTGAATAATGGACTAAGGAGTATCCATAGATTCTTCGCACTTGATCTTGAAACTTAGAACTTTGCATTCAGGGGGTACTTTATGCCTTTCTTCAAGAGCTTGTCGATTCTGGTTTATCGACAGTTCTTTAATTCTGTCTCTTGGGAATCTGTTACTGGTACAGAAATATAAATTACTTGGAAATAGTAAAATACACAGGAAGTGTGAGGAAGGCAAAGCGCAATGGCTGCAGGAAAAGGGTGAAGAAATCCTAACGGAAATCATTGTTCGAAGGACTGATTCAGCATGTTGAAAAGTCGAAATAACCTTCGATGAAATTGAAAGCAATGGTGACAACATTAAGAGTGTAATGGGAATCCTACAGTCAGACGCAAAGGAGGGAGCAGGTAGATGGAAATACTGCATTGAAGTTCTGTATGAGAGGGAGGATATCACGTGGTAGAAGAAGAAACTGACGTTGATATAGAAGGTATAGGGGATACAGTATCAGAGTTTTGGAAGACTGTAGATCAAAGAAGGGATAGAAAACATTCCTTTGGAATTTCAACAATCACTGGGGGAAGCGATAACCAAACGACTATCCTAGTTGGTGTACAGAAACTATGAGGCATGTGACATAGCAGCAGACTTTCGGAAAATTATCATCTACATAATTGCGAAGGTAGCAAAAGCAGGTAAGAACGAGAACTATAGCACAATCAGGTAAACAGCTCACGCATGCAAGTTCATTACAAGAATAAAATACAGAAGAATGGAAAAGATTACTGGGGAAGATTACTGAGGATCTGTCGGATGACGATTAGTTTGATTTCGGGAAAGGCAAAGACAACAGAAAGGCAGTCCTAGCGTTGGGCGTGATAACGGAAGCAAACCTGAAGAAAAATCAAAACAACGTTCATAGCATTTGTCAACCAAGAAAAAGCTCTCGAAAATGTAAAATCACGCAAGGTGCTCGGAATTTTGACAAAAATAGGGGTGAGCTGTAGGGAACGATGGGCAATCTGTGATACCACAAAAAGACGAGACGTGGTTACCAAACATCTCGAGAAGTTTTTGACCGATTTACTTCAAATTCTCGCACCATACACTAATACACATCCGCACTGACAAAGTCTATGAATTTTTAACATACTTAACCCAAGGTGAATCACCTAAAACTTGCACCGCAAATATTGCGGACATGGAAAGTGCTATTGATGTGCAGTTTTCACACAGTGGACAGGTAATCAGTGCCTCGTATTGATATTCAATAAAAAGACGGTAATTCTTAGAAAGTGTATTTTTTGTGCAGATATATCCTTTTTTACATGGAACAATGCCTATTGACATTAACAAACTAAAATTAGGGGAAGCTGTACTGACAGTGGTGTTTGTTGTACAAGTTAAGTGCGAGTCGTTTAAGAGATATGGTGTTGTGAAAAGTTTCTCCGCCATCACTTGTTTGTTCCATTCAACCTGCGTAGTTTCTAGGTACGGTGTCGTTCTGTTGCTTACAGTGTGCTTGTGTGTTCCTTGAGTGCTGTGCAACTTCCTAATCAGTCAGTATGTGACAGTCATAGCAATACGTCGTGAGTGGATGCTGGGATTTACCAATGCAGAAAAAGACGACGTGCTCCTAGCGTATGGAGAGTCTAGGATGAGCGCAGTTCGTTCTTGTACGATGCATGCCGCAAGATATCCCAATAGACGTCAACCATCTCGGGAGTCATTTATCAGCCTCCTCAACGAGTTACGTGAAAGTTGTAGAGTAACATCTAGGCGAAGTAACAGAGGGAAACAAGTGACGACAGAAGAGAGGGAAATTAATGTTCTTGTTGTTGTTGCGATTGATCCGCCAGTTAGCTCCTGCGCATTCGTACGAGGAAGTGACATGAGTCAGGCAAGTGTCCTACTCACTCTCCATCGACATAGGTTCAATCCCTACACATCTCTCTCCATCAAGAGCCGCATGGAAACGATTACGGGAATCGTGTTCACTTCTGTACATGAGCATTAAGGCAGGACACTCCAGATGTATCAAGTACATCTTGCTTAGTGCTGAAACCATATTTACCAATCATGGCGCCGGCCGCGGTGGTCTAGCGGTTCTAGGCGCTCAGTCCGAAACCGCGCGACTGCTACGGTCGCAGGTTCGAATCCTGCCTCGGGCATGGATGTGTGTGATGTCCTTAGGTTAGTTAGGTTTAAGTAGTTCTAAGTTCTAGGGGACTGATGATCACAGATGTTAAGTCCCATAGTGCTCAGAGCCATTTGAACCATTTTTGAACCAATCATGGCCAGGTAAACATCGAAACATGGGCAGTTGGTCTGTTGAGAACCCCGTTGGCTTCGTCATGTTCAACGTCTGCGTCCAGGGAGTGTAAACTTGTGGTGTGGGGTAGTGATGCATCAGCTTATAGTAGAGTTTTTCATAGACGGAACACTAAGCTCGCACAGGTATCGCAGCCTCTTAACAGACCATCTTCCACGCATGCTAGAAAATGTTCCTCTGCAGACTAAGACGACCCTGTGATACCAAAATGATGGCTGTCCAGCTCATAGTGCACAAACTGTTTCGAAATCGTTGGACTGTACGCAGAGGACCTGTACTTAGGCCGGCTTGGTCCAAGGATTTGACAGCTGTAGACTTTTCTTGGGACTCCATTATTGAAGAATACGTTCAAATACGCATCGCGGAAAATCAAACGAACCTTGACAGGGGCTACCAACTTGATAATGCGTGGAATTCCTTCATCGCCGAGATTTGCTCCAGGCAAAGATGTCAGAATACTCCAATGGCTGCAATCCCGAGTGAAATGCTTATCGAAAGTCATGAAATGCTGCACCGAACTTATTTCCATAATCCGTGGTTTCCAGGATGTTGTGAGATAAAACTGCAAGCGGAGCCAACATAATCTCTTTCAATATCTTTCAATCTAGATCCTAAAACCTCTGCCGATTCTTTAGAAAGGCCCAGGTCTCTAACTAAATCATTCAGTTCATATTGTGAGAATGGAATGGGATCGGTTGTGCCGGGATCGTAGCAATCTCTGCCCTCTTCACTATCATCTTGCTGAGCCAATGGCTCGTGATCATCTATATCATCCAAAGAATTTGGAGGAGAGGGTATTGGTACTTCAGGTCCATGAGGAACAGGGCGAATGGCTGATTGGATGTTAGGGTATGAAATATCCTTTTTGTTTTTCGAATTTAAACCTTGTACGTTGCAAGAACAAAAATAGCAGTCATCACAATGATTTTTGGGCTCCCTCCAAACCATTCGTACTCCAAAACGTGAGGACTGATTTTTACGTTGAAACCATTTCCTCATTTCTTCAACACTCATTGAGAAAACCTTGTGTGGAGTGCAAGGCTTGTCTTGATCGCCTAACTTTATACCAAAATAGGCAAAATATACTTTTTCAACAAAATTGGAAATGTTTCTTTGTTGCTTTTTAACGGTATAGTTACCACAAATGTAGCAGAAGCAATCTGGCGAGTGTATACATCCTCTGGCAGCCATTGTCCATTGTCCATAAAACAACTTCACAACACAGGAAAACATCACTACTTCAAAGCACTGGTAACAACAACACCTGGACAGCACAGAGTGAAGAGGTGCTGTGAACTGAAGGACCATAGCAGAAGCTCACTGCTTGGTGATGGCGGGGGAAGGGGCAGGGCGACAGACAGGCACTGACATGAAAATACTGCTGGTTTCTCCTAATTACTCTTTATTTTATATATATATATATATATATATATATATATATATATATATATATATATATATATATATACAGGGTGAGTCACCTAACGTTACCGCTGGATGTATTTCGTAAACCACATCAAATACTGACGAACCGATTCCACAGACCGAACGTGAGGAGAGGGGCTAGTGTAATTGTTTAATACAAACCATCAAAAATGCACGGAAGTATGTTTTTTAACACAAACTTACGTTTTTTTTAATGGAACCACGTTAGTTTTGTTAGCACATCTGAACATATAAACAAATACGTAATCAGTGCCGTTTGCTGCATTGTAAAATGTTAATTACATCCGGAGATATTGTAACCTAAAGTTGACGCTTGAGTACCTCTCCTCCGCTGTTCGATCGTGTGTAACGGAGAGCACTGCAACATACATCGCGTTTCTACAGAATGATCTGCCAACGTTGCCCGAAAACGTCCCACTGGAAACGCGTCGACGTATGTGGTATCAGCATGATGGTGCACCTGCACGTTCCGCAATTAACACTAGGCTGACCCTTGACAGGATGTTCGACGGGCGTTTCATACGACGTGGAGGACGCATAAATTGGCCAGCCCGTTCTCCTGATCTTACACCTCTGGACTTCTTTCTGTGGGGTACTTTAAAGGAGAATGTGTACCGTGATGTGCCTACAACCCAGAGGATATGAAACAACGTATTGTGGCAGCCTGCGGCGACATTACACCAGATGTACTGCGGCGTGTACGACATCCATTACGCCAGAGATTGCAATTGTGTGCAGCAAATGATGGCCACCACATTGAACATCTATTGGCCTGAGATGTCGGGACACACTCTATTCCACTCCGTAATTGAAAAGGGAAACCACATGTGTACGTGTACCTCACCCCTCATGGTAGTGTACATGTGCGCCAGTGAAAAAGACCAATAAAAAGGTGTTAGCAGGTGGACGTAATGTGCTGTTCCAGTCTCTTCTGTACCTAAGGTCCATCACCGTTCCCTTTGGATCCCTACGTAATTCGGTGCTCTCCGATACACACGATCGAACAGCGGAGGAGTGGTACTCAAGCATCAACTTTAGGTTACAATATCTCCGGATGTAATTAACATTTTACATTGCAACAAACGGCACTGATTACGTATTTGTTTATATGTTCAGATGTGCTAAAAAAACTAACGGGGTTCCATTTAAAAAAAACGTAGGTTTATGTTAAAAAACATATTTCCGTGCATTTTTGTATGGTTTGTATTAAACAATTACACTAGCCCCCCTCCTCACGTTCGGTCTGTGGAATCGGTTCGTCAGTATTTGATGTGGTTTACGAAATATATCCAGCGGTAATGTTAGGTGACTCACCCTGTATATATATATATATATATATATATATATATATATATATATATATAATTCAAACTCACTAGAGTGCTGAAATATCGAAAAAAGCTAAAACTATACAAGCAGTTTGTGAAATAACTCAAAGTGATGGAATTTTTTCACTATTTTTCCCGAAATCAGTGTCGAAAACACTATAAAATCACTTAATAAATTTGAAACAATTTTTATTTCGCAGACCTGTGTAGCCAATGGTACAATAATTAAGAGCCCATGGTACAATAATTAAGAGTACAGAGAAATTTGTAGATTAATTTCTTTTATATGTTTGAATATTTAAAGAAGTAATTGAGGAACACATACAGAGAGTAAAAAAATTATGAATTCCTGGGAATAATGCCAGCCAAAGGATGAGAAGTCATGCAAACTATAAAGAAATGAAAACTGCCTGTGATGATTTCGTCTCAGTGGAAAAGGGTAAAGCTGAATAAAATGTGAAAAAGAAAATAACCGTGCAGGTCCCAAACACGGGGGGACTTCAAAAAGTAACTTTCGTATTACTGTGACAGTAGGCCAATTAACTTTCATTGACTGCTACACTACACTTTAAAGGGATACGGATACATCGCACTGTTTATCATCACAGTCATCAGTTCTCTTCAAAAACAGGTCGGAACGCTCTACCAGTCGTTTAGTTCCTCGCCGATGGAAATCCACTCCTTTGTCTCGGGGCTATTTGAGAACCGCTGTTCAAATGGCTCTGAGCACTATGGGACTTAACATCTGAGGTCATCAGTCCCCTAGAACTTAGAACTACTTGAACCTAACTAACCTAAGGACATCACACACACCCATGCCCGAGGCAGGATTCGAAGCGCCTAGAACCGCTCGGCCACACCGGTCGGCCGAGAACCGCTGTCTGAACATTTCCGTAGTCTGAACATCTGTTTCCCCAGATGTTGTTTCAGCTTGCGGAAAACATTGCCCTGACGCTGTCATCTGTGGCCCATATCGACGACCGTTCCCGATCAGCATCATCCATGTCTGTACATCCTTGGGCAAACTGCTGGCACATTTAACTACGGCTGGACGCGACTACATATTTGGTCCGTATGTCACAATGAGTCTGTGAATAGTTTAGACTCTTTGCCCACAAGAATGGTACTTACCCGAGTACTTCAACATTGGAGTACGTGTGCAGTTAACACGACATTTCGCTCTCAGATTGTACGCCCCTCCCGTACACACACACACACACACACACACACACACACACACACACACACACACACACGAACGCACACGCCCCAAACCTGGAACAGCGCTGCAATTATTTAGCTTTATTACGAAGAAGTGAGATGATCAAAGAAGAACTGTACACCTGATGCTTTACAAAGTACATTTAAACCATCAGCTGTTTATTTGTCCCATTAGTCATCTACCGGTTTCTCTTATTAAGCATCATCTAGGATGTAAGGGCCACCGGCCTTGCCGCAGTGGTAACACCGGTTCCCGTCAGATCACCGAAGTTAAGAACTGTCGGGCTGGACTAGAACTTGGATGGATGACCATCCGGTCTGCCGAGCGCTGTTAGCAAGCGAAGTGCACTCAGCCCTTGTGGGGCAAACTGAGGAGCTACTTGATTGAGAAGTAGCGGCTCTGGCCTCGTCAACTGACATACGGCCGGGAGAGCGTTGTGCTGACCACATGCCCCTCCATATCCCCATCCCGTGACGTCTGCGGGCTGAGGATGACACGGCGGCCGATCGGTACCGTTGGGCCTTCTATGGCCTGTTCGGAGTTTTAGGATGTAGGGGTAGAACCGATTAGTTACAAGCATCCCATATTGCTTTGAAGCTGTACAGTATCGAAATTATCCAGTGAAATTGTACCAACACTTGACATAATTCGTCTTATACTGACAGTCATATCTCGTGTCACACAGACAGACATCACAGTATGTCAGTCTATACTTCTTGCTCCGGCACAGAGCAGTGTTTGGCGCAGGGTACTAGGTATTACATACCAATATGTCAAACTGCTGGTGATGGTCGAGTCTGTTGTTTAATCAGCATAAACGAGTCTCTGTTGGATGGAATGAACTTCAAAACATTTCTTGACATCCCTTCACGTAAAGGGATTCTGGCCTGGAGAATCAAAAATCTGCCTTACAACGGAATAGAAATTGTTTTAAAAAAATGGGTCAAATGGCTCTGAGCACTATGGGACTTAACATCTGAGGTCATCAGTCCCCTAGAACTTTTTTTTTAAATTCTTTATTCAAACCAATAATAATATCATACATGATAACCCACCACCTCATACATTAGTGGGTCTTGAGATCTACAATACATTCAATAATGTTTAGCAGCATTTATTAATTCAAATTTTTTCTTACATGCTACAGGATATGAGATGTTAGTTGTTCAATGAGTAAGAACTAGTATAACTATTCTAGAAGCTACCTCCTGCAGCGTTACAAGCGTGCCAGTGAATGTATAAACCTACTTTTTGGCCGTGCCCACCGAGCTAATCCCAGTGGCCGTGCCCCTGGCACCGGGCTGGCCTTTACAGAAAATCGCTGCCGGTACTGTTGTAAGGGTATCCTAATCTACTTTCTGCTTAAAAATTGCCTATCTACTAAGTCATTATCGGTGTCCAGTTGTGAGCCGTGGTAAAAATTGCTGTTCTGAAGAGCGCACCGCAGCGCGTTCTGTGAAGCAGTCGCCCTCCGTTTTTGGCGGTGACGCCGCTGTGGCAATCGCAGCTTTGGTGTCTCCCTCTGGTGGAAAAGGGGAAAGGTTGCCTTTTCTCGTGCATTTAAGGGGCGCTATAAGCTCGCCACTGGCAATTGGTCAGTCGGAGAGAGGCGGAGTCAGTCTCGCGTCAACAGTTGCTGATCTGTCTCTCGTTTGCATTTGTGCGGCAGTGAGTGTCTGTCTGTCGTCGGAGTGCTAGTATGGCTGTCGTTTGGATCAAACTTTAAAGCCAGGAAATGAGAGTCTCGCCACTCCGGCAGTAACAGAACTCAGCTAGTGGTCGCCCGGTCGGGGCTGAGATCCTGCATCTGAGTCTGAGAGTTAGGCCGCCAGTCTGCTCGAGTTGCTCGGGCAACGGTAATTGGCAGCTGGATCGGTCGGTTGGTCGGTCGCACACTGAGACACAAGATGACTGGTCCGCCTTGAGCGTCGGCGCATGTGAGGTCCCCACGTGAGTCCAGTGGGCCGCGCCGTATAGAAAGGGGTACTGGCTTCGCGGTCGACACGAGAGCAACAGGAGTCAAACCACGACATCGGGCTAGCCGGGGCGAGATGCGACGCCGTGAGACGGGAGATCGGCGCGCCTTCCTGCGTCCGTTGAAGCGGCTGGCAGCGGACGGTTCGGTGGAGTGTTAGGGGTGCTGCGCCAGGTCTTCGCCTGAAATCGCAGTTTATTAGAAGTTAAGTGATTGGAAATATGTTGTTTCATATACTTGTTAAATCCTACTTGTTGTCTTGGTGTGGTCACCAGTCGCTTTGTTTTGGGGTCGTCCCACCATTCTTCTCCGTTTGCCCACCCGCGGGAAGGTGGTTATTTGTGAATTGGGTGGCCCGTTTTCCCTTGTGGAGTTGGGGCGGGTTAGAGCAATCTGGGGTTCGGGTTGTTCAGTAATCCTCCTGTCAATCTGCCATACGTTAATAGCTGCCTCTGTCATGTTTGTCGGATTCGGTGTTAACGAATTTATTGCTTAAGGTGTAAAGGCCAAATTCCTGAAATATGTTTTTACCTTGCCTATCATATTGCGAGGTGGTATATGAGTAATGTAGAGCATGTTGGTACATTTTATGTAAAACTGCATTTCATGGATTTTATTTAAATGGTCATTTTAGTATATAAAGTTGTCACCCTTCCACCGTAAGAGTTCTTTTAAAAACAAGTTGCACTTTCGGTGGCAGCCGGCCGAAGTGGCCGTGCGGTTAAAGGCGCTGCAGTCTGGAACCGCAAGACCGCTACGGTCGCAGGTTCGAATCCTGCCTCGGGCATGGATGTTTGTGATGTCCTTAGGTTAGTTAGGTTTAACTAGTTCTAAGTTCTAGGGGACTAATGACCTCAGCAGTTGGGTCCCATAGTGCTCAGAGCCATTTGAACCATTTTTTTTCGGTGGCAAATAATTTTTCATGTGAGTGTTTTCTACCATTTCCATCCCTCTTACGGGGTGCATAGTTCATGTGTTTTTGTGAGTTGTTAAAATTTTTAGTTTGAAGTAATCTGGTGTGTTGCAGATTTGCACCAGTATAGTCTTTCAGTATAGTCTTGTTGTGAGCGGTCGTGACTACGGCCGTGTTAAAAGGGAGCGGCAAGGTTCTCAGCCCGAAAGCTCATACTGTCAATTCCGAGATATTTGCGCACCTTCCCCCTGTTCCAGGACGTGGCCGATTCCTACCGCCACGGCGATTGCCCAATCCACGCCCTGGCGGGATGAGATAGGTCGCAGTGTGTCATACAGTGCTCAATAGTTCATATATTTTCCCTCCGATATTCCCGCAGGACCTTTGCCGATACCTCGCTGGCAAGACGGTTTATGATCTCGAATGTGGTCGGGTTCCTAATTAGGTGATAAGTGTCATTATTTGATAGCTGGTGTCTTAGGTCAGTGGCTCCATCATCGAAAATGGGACACTAGCAGATCACGTGATCCGGAGTGCCCATTTCAGCCCCGCATTCACACGAGACATGTCGACTACGGTCCATGACCTGTGAGGAAGTGCAGCAGTCCCTAGCTAGGTTGGAAGTGCGAAAGTTGGTGCCGTTCTTTAATGTTTGGTAGGAACTTAGAGAACTAATTAAACCTAACTAGCCTAACACCATCACACACATCCATGCCCGAAGCGGGATTCGAACCTGCGACCGTAGCGGTCGAGCGGTTCCAGACTGAAGCGCCTAGAACCGCTCGGCCACCCTGGGCGGCATGAAATTGTTTCAATCATTCCGACATCCACTGAGGAGTTGTAGTTTTAGAGGTTCGGAATAATTACCTCTAAAAGGCGAAACTAACCACGTGAATAGCAATGAAAATGTGTATCAAGAGAAAATGAATGCTTATAATCGGAGGTATACTTATTGAAGAACGGCACAATCACGTACAGAGAATTTTGATTAAGTGGACACAACGTGAAAACGATACTTTTATAGTGTTACATCCAAAACTCATTCGCTCCTAAAGGCTACTTTATGTGTGCGAAGTGCTTCTTCGGTTTGGATATTTCCTGCACACATGCCGATTTAACTCACAACAGAACGAAATTTCCTGTCGCGGAGGATGTACCTCGTCCCTAGACACAGGTGGGCGACACGCCGAAGAGACGGAAATTAACGGCGAGACTGCGAAACGTCGTCGATTTCTACAGCTAGTCACACTGTATGTGAAATAGGAGCGCCATTTCCAGGAGCAGTAAAGAATGGCACCCAAGGGAACCTTTGGCGGTACAAACGTTGCGAGCCTGTTCCATCAACCTGTGGACGTCTCTCGCTATTTCCGGCGGATGTGTCGGAATCCCAGTCGGCCACTGTGCGCCGGGAATTACTGCCAGAGGGATGGAAGTGAGCGGCCGTTTGTAAGACGTTGGTTTGCCAGTGGGGCAGCAGCTGCGACATTTCTGCCATACGGAGATCGGGCTAAAGAGACCCTTTCAACGATTTGCTTAACATTTTGCTGTGCATAAGTAGCCTCTGGGCTAGTGAAGTATCGCGAACGAAGTGACCTCATCCATGGGCCAGAGTGGATTTCGGAAACCTCAGTCAAGCGAAACCGAACTCTCACCTTTCACAGTTAACAACCTGAAAGCCAATAGGTCAAGCCAGTCAGGTAGATGCAGAGCCATTTCGCTCAGTACTACACCAACGCTAATTGATGGAAATTTGATAATCGCGATATTCAGGCGAAAATTCGGCATCTTGTAGGTCGTCATCTCATTTGAAATTGTGATGCAATTCTGGCGCTCCAGCTGGTCCGAACAAATGGGCCAATCACATTCGTTCCGATGTGCCGCGGAATGTAATGAGAAACGGCGCAACGAGACCCAGTGCGAGGAGTCCATATTGTTAACCTCTTGCTCTTCTTCTAGCCGCTCTTATCGAATTAGCGATAACAATGTTGCCTGTGTGAGCGAAAAGTTCCTGAACCCATTTGCATTGCACTGCATCTGTGTCTGTTCATTGTCGAATACGGGTCATTCTTCAATGTCATGATGTGACCAAGGCGTACGTTTTTTGTGCGGTTCGAGACGCAGCGTTGAGTTCGGGCGACGTACTGGCGGCTTCTCTCACCGCGTTATTGTAAAGGATGGGCCAGCAGCCATTCGTGTTTTAAGACCGTAATGCCTATCTCACTTGAGAGCCGTTAATAAATGAGAAACACAGTGCTTCTGTATCGACATTCCCCTCCCCCTCCTCCCCCCCTAAGATTGTGTGTAAAAAGATACCAATATAGATAAACCCTGACTTGTTAATTGTGACAGTTAAATGTTCTACGAACGCAACAAATTAGCAATTTCAACCAATTGTTGTTGTTGTTGTTGTTGTTGTTATAGTTGGATAATCATCAGCCCGAAGACTGGATTCAAGCAGTTCTCCACACTAGGCTATCTTGTGCAAATCTTTTCATACTTGTGTAACTCCTACACTCTACGCTGATTTGCATCTGTTTACCGAATTCAAGCCTTGGTCACCCTCTACAATTTTTAGCATCCACACATCCCTCATTACCAGCTTAACTTACTTCAACTACACATTTAATCTGTAGTACTCTGCTGTAGGAACCTAAGTTATCAAGCTTCTATTCTTTTTTGTAGGTACTATTAATAGCCATGGTTCACTTCCATAAAAGGATACACGATGAAAGTCGTCATCAGCAAAATCTCTCAAGTCATTTATCTTCACGCGAGATATTAGTTGCTGGCGTGGTGCAAAGACTCACCACGCACGGCTTTCGTGTGTTACAAATCTCATCGTCCTTTGTTGCACAGTTAATGTACACATGCATGCTATACTTTGGAGTAGTAGCTATCTGGCCAAATACGTACCCGCGCAGCAAAATTTTAGCAGCGTGTACCAATTAAGGGCTAGAAAAAAAATACGTGTTCCCTGTTGTGTCGGGCGAGACGCATTACGTTGATGCCGCGTGCACTATTTTGATTAACTTGTTTAATGTTTCACTGAAATGGCCATTTTCTACTCTGCAACATACAGGAATTTGTGCTGTTCAAAAAAAAATGTTCAAATGTGTGTGCAATCTTATGGGACTTAACTGCTAAGGTCATCAGTCCCTAAGCTTACACACTACTTAACCTAAATTATCCTAAGGACGAATACACACACCCATGCCCGAGGGAGGACTCGAACCTCCGCCGGGACTAGCCGCACAGTCCATGGCTGCAGCGCCTAGACCGCTCGGCTAATCCTGCGCGGCGGAATTTGTGCTGAGATTGTAGCTTTCATGAGCGCCTTGGCGTAAAATTTCATTCGCAGAGCTTTTAGCTTTATAAGTGTACCATGTTTGTGACGAAAGTTCAATCTTTTGTTCAAAGCGAGAGGTTTTTATCCATGCTCAAGACCCGATGTAGACATTTAATTTATTTATTCGTGAATATTGACTATTTCATACGTTACTATTGCATTTGTTGATGACAACAGGAATTTAAGATAATACACGGTTCCTATGTTTACTAATTCAAATGTCAGTGGAATTGTTCTCCATGTCGGCCGTGGTGACCGAGCAGTTCTAGGCGCTTCAGTCTGGAACCGCGCGACCGCTACGGTCGCAGGCTCGAATCCTGCCTCGGGCATGGATGTGTGAGATGTCCATAGGTTAGTTAGGTTTTAGTTCTAGGGGACTGACGACCTCAGATTTTAAGTCCCATAGTGCTCAGAGCCATTCTTCCGTGTTTGATGCGAGAATAATTCACTAGACACACTCTGTCTTGAGCATAATCGTTTTTGAGATAAGCTGCCATCAGCGGGAGTATTTTCAGATTTCTTACATGCATTTTACAGCAATTGACCGATAGATCTGCGTTGCTGAGAACTTCGAAAATTCCTGCTGATCCTTCGGAGTGATTCATGTACGTCACGTCTATTGCAAATGGACAATACAAAGTGAGGTTATACATCCTCATTGCACGTATCATCTCTATAAGAAAGGATACACATATTCTTGCAGATCGTGTCCGCCCCGGTAGCTGAGTGGTCAGCGTGACAGACTGTTAACCCAAAGGGCCCGGGTTCGATTGCCGGCTGGGTCGGAGATTTTCTCCGCTTGGGGACTAGGTGTTGTGTTGTCCTAATCATCATCATTTCATCACCATCGACGCGCAGGTCGCCGAAGTGGCGTCAAATCGAAAGACCTGTACCAGGCGAACGCTCTACCCGACGGGAAGCCCTAGCCACACGACATTTCATTTCATTTCTTGCAGATCGTATCAGGAGATTAGTGTGTGCTGATTGGATTGTTGCATTCATTTAAATATATCTTCAAGCTCCACTAAACTGCACATTGAAGTCTTTCCTACATCTGAGTAATCAATAAAATAGCAGACAGATCACGTTAGAGATTTCTATCACGCTTTAAAATTTTGTACTAAGAGAGGAATTCTTTCCTGGCATTTTCGCTGAAGTCATACCACTTACGTACTGATATTTGCTAGAAAAGGAGAGAAGTGGCAGACTTTCAGTTCCAAATAAATACATTACTAAAAGTAAAGTTTATATACGATGCTAACGAATCCGTTTTTCAACAAAACTTCTCTTGCTGTTACCAGCCTTCATTGTGTATCCTCATTACTTCTGCCGTTCTCAGTTATTTTGTTGCCCGAACAGCAAGACTCGTCTGCTACTTGCAGCGTCAGGCAGTATATGTGTACTCCGTAACCGTGTGTAATTGGCTACGGCGAACCTAAAATAACACACTCATTTTTGCCGTTTGATTTTCCATCGAAAAAATTGTTACCCTGTTTTGTAGCAGGGAGGTTTAAGTGTAATTGGCAATTTATCTGAACGATCTTATACGGTCCAGTGTCGCGTGTCACTTACAAATCAGTGCCATTTGCTTACTTTTAATGAAGGAGATTTGTAGACCTATCTTCTATAGGCGGAGGCCTTAAATCACGTCTCACGGCTAATGCAGTTTCCTTGTGCGGTATCTGAGTTACACAAATATATTTCAGATTACGGATACCGCAAAGTAATTGCTCGAAGAGAAAGTACTTCCGCGCGTTTCACGGGGGAATTAGTCGCGCCGCGCCTACCTGGAGCTCGTCGTATTCCCGGCACGGCTGCGTCGCCACGGACTCGCGACGGCCTAATGTTCCGTGCGTCCACTCCGTTCCCAGCCAGCCCACTGCAGCAGTAGCCACTATCTCGAACTCGGTTCTCATTAAGGCACGCACCGCGGCCGGTGGACACTGCGTGCGGCGCCGCCGTCTGCTCTCGCAGAACTAAAACTCATGTAAGTTCGCGTGCGTCCTGGTCGATTGGCGGTACCTATCTGGGCTCTCATTTCTTTTCCTTTTTTCTCGCAGGAGAAATATTGTTGTGAAACTCGATTTCAGTCGCTCCCAACCACTGCATTTTATCACGAATGATGCTAGTTTTACTCAGACAATTACAAAGTTTCGTGTAGAGTGGTAGTTTACTAAAGGGTTGTGCAATTACGAAGTTCCGTGTGGAGTAGTAGTTTTGCTGAAGGGTTGTTAATACCCTTGTTCGCAGAAGTCCGATATCATGCAGTCTCGTACAGTGCTGCTTGTGTGTTGTGTCTTTCCGACACAATCACACACAATCCTCACTAGCTCCTACTATATATACTCTTCATTCTTCGTGGTACATGTACAAACAAATACCTCTGTTCAGTTCCTCGCGCTTAACATCCAGTAGCTGGTCATAAAAATAGACTCTTGAATCACGTACACCACATTTTATACAAGGTGTTTTAAATCCGTCTATGTAAGCAGAAGGAAGTGTATATTATTTACACCAAACAAATGGAAACGAGAATACACACAGAGGCTGTGGCACGTCGGTCAGCGCTCCTTGTGGTTGTCATGTTTCGGGAAGTTATTCTGCAGTTGTTTTGAAAGTTAGAGAGTTCACGCATGGTTTTATAAGCTACACTTGCTGAAATCCTTTTCGGAATCGTGTTAGTCGTGTGCTCAGAGTAGAAATGTACGCACATATCTCGAAAAAAGAATGAGGATTGGTGTAAATATTCTTACATACAGGGTGGTCGGAAATTCCCGTTACAGACTTCTAGGACTTGTAGAGACGGGGTGGCCGCGCGGTTCTAGGCGCTACAATCTGGAACCGCGTGACCTCTACGGTCGCAGGTTTGAATCCTGCCTCGGGCATGGATGTTTGTGATGTCCTGAGGTTAGTTAGGTTTAAGTAGTTCTACTAGGGGACTGATGACCTCAGAAGTTAAATCCCACAGTGCTCAGAGCCATTTGAACTTGTAGAGGGGAGTGAGTACATCGTGTTTTGAATAGAAACTCATGTCCAGAAACGTCATCCAACGAGACTACAGAGCGTCAAAGTTACAGGCGCGGGCGTCTGTAAATGTACGTATACACGGGGTGATTCCGTGACGATGTTACAGACTTTTCAGGATGATGGAGAACGATAAATGTATTAATTTGAAGTACGGAACGCTTGTACCGGAAACGAAGGAGTCGAAAGTCATAAACGAAAACCGTTCTGATACCTCTGACAGTTGAATACATGTACCGGTTCTTGTGTTGCGAAGAGTGTAGGGCTGGTAACTTTTAGTGGTGATAGTGTGGACAAAAACGAGAAAAAATGTTCGATAAACGTGGTCTCTAAATAGCATACCTGAGGAGCTATGACCATTCGTTCATCTTCGCTAGTGTGAAACACACCTCCTCCACTGAGCAAGTGTTCATAGCTGTTAAGGTACGCACTTTAGAGCCCACGTTTACTGGACATTTTTTCTCGTTTTTGTCCACACTACCACCACTGAAAGTTACGAACCCTCCACTCTTCACAACACAAGAACCGGTACATGTATTCAACTGTCAGAGGTATCAGAACGGTTTTCGGTACAGGGATCCTGACTTCAAATTAGTACATTTATCGTTTTCCATCATCCTGGAAAGTCATCATCACAGAATCACCCCGTGTATACGTACATTTACAGACGCCCGCGCCTATAACTTTGACGCTCTGTAGTCTCGTTGGATGACGTTTCCGGACATGAGTTGCTATTCAAACTACGATGTTTTCACTGCCTTCTACAAGTCCTAGAAGTCTGTAACGGGAATTTCTGACCACCCTGTATTGTGTTCTGTAGCTGTTCCGTGTTTTGTATATAGTGATGTATTTATTTACTTGAGTAATAAAGCTTGTTTCATCCATGTTCTTCTAAGCATATGATATTCCGAGAATTTTGTAACGATTGAGAAGCTAATAAAGGCCTGCATCATATCTTGTAACATTTTCGAAACGTCAAGGGCGTAAAAAAGGAAGTAAGGAAGATTAGGTTTAACGTACGGTCGACATCAAGGTCATTTAGAGACGGAGCGTAAGCTCGGATAGTATTAAGGATGGGGGAGGAAATCGGTTGTGACCTTCCAAAGGAAACTTTCCAGCATTTGCTTTGAGTGATTTAGGGAAATCGAGGGAAACCAAATTCTGGATGGCCGGAGAGGGTTTGAACCGTCGTCCTCCCGAACGCGTGTCCAGTGTGCTAGCTACTGCGCCACATACTTCGGTAGCAGCATAAGGTCGTAAGATTTTTCTGTGAAAATTTAGTTGCTGATTGAAGGTATGGTTGATTACGTCTTTTTTGTACGTTTCAGGTTTTGACATATGCAATAGGTTTTCCTCCAGTAACTGTTGTTGCTTTCTGGAAACTGAATTAAGGGGACTGGTCCAGGAATACATCTACATTTATACTCCGCAAGCCACCCAACGGTGCGTGGCGGAGGGCACTTTACGTGCCACTGTCATTACCTCCCTTTCCTATTCCAGCCGCGTATGGTTCGTGGGAAGAACGACTGCCGGAAAGCCTCCGTGCGCGCTCGAATCTCTCTCATTTTACATTCGTGATCTCCTCGGGAGGTATAAGAAGGGGGAAGCAATATATTCGATACCTCATCCAGAAACGCACCCTCTGGAAACCTGGACAACAAGCTACACCGGGATCAGAGCGCCTCTCTTGCAGAGTCTGCCACTTGAGTTTGCTAAACATCTCCGTAACGCTATCATGCTTACCAAATAACCCTGTGACGAAACGCGCCGCTCTTCTTTCGATCTTCTCTATCTCCTCTGTCAACCCGACCTGGTACGGATCCCACACTGATGAGCAATACTCAAGTATAGGTCGAACGAGTCTTTTGTAAGCCACCACCTTTGTTGACGGACTACATTTTCTAAGGACTCTCCCAATGAATCTCAACCTGGCACCCGCCTTACCAACAACTGATTTTATATGATCATTCAACTTCAAATCGTTCCGTACGCATACTCCCAGATATTTTACAGAAGTAACTGCTACGAGTGTTTGTTCCGATATCATATAATCATACAATAAAGGATCCTTCTTTCTATGTATTCGTAGTACATTACGTTTGTCTATGTTAAGGGTCAGTTGCCAATCCCTGCACCAAGTGTCTATCCGCTGCAGATCTTCCTGCATTTCGCTGCAATTTTCTAATGCTGCAACTTCTCTGTGAACTACAGCATCATCCGTGTAAAGTCGCATGCAACTTCGGACACTATCTACTAGGTCATTTATATATATTGCGAAAAGCAATGGTCCCATAACACTCCCCTGTGGCACGCCAGAGGTTACTTTAACGTATGTAGACGTCTCTCCATTGAGAACGACATGCGGTGTTCTGTTTGCTAAAAACTCTTCAATCCAGCCACACAGCTGGTCTGATATTCCGTAGGCTCTTACTTTGTTTATCAGACGACAGCGCGGAACTGTATCGAACGCCTTCCGGAAGTCAAGGGGAAACCTTGAAAAAGTTGTCAGTTTTCTAAACAGTGTAACTCAAAGAATAAGATCTGTAAGCTCATATAATGCTTACCATCTTTTAAGACATCTTTTGGGAACATTTTTATGTATGAACCACAGCTTTAGCTCTCAAACTTTTTTTACTTGTACACTCCTGGAAATTGAAATAAGAACACCGTGAATTCATTGTCCCAGGAAGGGGAAACTTTATTGACACATTCCTGGGGTCAGATACATCACATGATCACACTGACAGAACCACAGGCACATAGACACAGGCAACAGAGCATGCACAATGTCGGCACTAGTACAGTGTATATCCACCTTTCGCAGCAATGCAGGCTGCTATTCTCCCATGGAGACGATCGTAGAGATGCTGGATGAAGTCCTGTGGAACGGCTTGCCATGCCATTTCCACCTGGCGCCTCAGTTGGACCAGCGTTCGTGCTGGACGTGCAGACCGCGTGAGACGACGCTTCATCCAGTCCCAAACATGCTCAATGGGGGACAGATCCGGAGATCTTGCTGGCCAGGATAGTTGACTTACACCTTCTAGAGCACGTTGGGTGGCACGGGATACATGCGGACGTGCATTGTCCTGTTGGAACAGCAAGTTCCCTTGCCGGTCTAGGAATGGTAGAACGATGGGTTCGATGACGATTTGGATGTACCGTGCACTATTCAGTGTCCCCTCGACGATCACCAGTGGTGTACGGCCAGTGTAGGATATCGCTCCCCACACCATGATGCCGGGTGTTGGCCCTGTGTGCCTCGGTCGTATGCAGTCCTGATTGTGGCGCTCACCTGCACGGCGCCAAACACGCATACGACCATCATTGGCACCAAGGCAGAAGCGACTCTCATCGCTGAAGACGATACGTCTCCATTCGTCCCTCCATTCACGCTTGTCGCGACACCACTGGAGGCGGGCTGCACGATGTTGGGGCGTGAGCGGAAGACGGCTTAATGGTGTGCGGGACCGTAGCCCAGCTTCATGGAGACGGTTGCGAATGGTCCTCGCCGATACCCCAGGAGCAACAGTGTCCCTAATTTGCTGGGAAGTGGCGGTGCGGTCCCCTACGGCACTGCGTAGGATCCTACGGTCTTGGCGTGCATCCGTGCGTCGCTGCGGTCCGGTCCCAGGTCGACGGGCACGTGCACCTTCCGCCGACCACTGGCGACAACATCGATGTACTGTGGAGACCTCACGCCCCAGGTCTTGAGCAATTCGGCGGTACGTCCACCCGGCCTCCCGCATGCCCACTATACGCCCTCGCTCAAAGTCCGTCAACTGCACATACGGTTCACGTCCACGCTGTCGCGGCATGCTACCAGTGTTAAAGACTGCGATGGAGCTCCGTATGCCACGGCAAACTGGCTGACACTGACGGCGGCGGTGCACAAATGCTGCGCAGCTAGCGCCATTCGACGGCCAACACCGCGGTTCCTGGTGTGTCCGCTGTGCCGTGCGTGTGATCATTGCTTGTACAGCCCTCTCGCAGTGTCCGGAGCAAGTATGATGGGTCTGACACACCGGTGTCAATGTGTTCTTTTTTCCATTTCCAGGAGTGTATTTTTTGTTGTAAGTGAAATAAACCATGCTAATTATTTATGTACTTCATAGGTACACATTACTCAGAATTTTTTTCCTGTAATTTCTTTACACTAATATCTTTAAAGCAGACTACTTAAAATATGGTGCTGTCATAAATTGTGGTACAAAAAAACTTTAAAATTTGATTACGAAGAATTTTGGGAATGAATTCAGGGCGTTTCTCCAAAAAAGGATTTTATTTTCAAGTTAAGCCACAAGAGTAACCTATTTCTAGTTAAGCACGTTTTAAGACAAAATTTCAGCTCTCTGTCTTTAATATTTTTTTGCCAAAGTGCACCAGAACATGATATAACTTCCGGGAAATTCAAGTTAAAGTTAAAACTTCGTTTCAACTCGCACGATTCTAAAGCATCCCAGGTCCATATTCATCTTATTTCCAGTGTTTTTCGTCCTCCCTTCTTTTTTTCACACTTCTGCTTCTTATTCTTGCTTCTTTGGTGGCTTCCGACACCGATTTTTCTGCTTTGAAGAGTCTCCTTTGGTCAATGGCTATCAGAACTCCATGCATATTTAGTCCACCAGGCACCCCCATCAGTTCCATAACATTAAGCCTTGACACTACGCAGTCATTGAAACACAGAACAGCATCTAGCCTACCTATTTTCAGAGTATTTAGTCCTACTAGAACAGTTTTTGGTATCCGTTCCCATATACAATTGTTGAAATTTTCATTTGGATATTGATTCCTACCGTGTAAACATTTTTCTAATAATCTTGTATCACAAAGATCCCTATGTATGTGTTTTATACTTTCCATTACAGCAAAAGGAAAGAATGTTTATGGTTGTAGGTCTCACCTTGAGTAGCAGCCCTCTTGTAGCCACACCATGAACCACTGCCAAGTGGGCAGAATGAATGACATGGGTTGTCATCTGTGGAGGATTTGTGAAAGAAAGTAGCCCATACTGCCTTTTTCATTCCCTCAAGATTATTTTTATTTTGTTTTATGGCCAATCCATAATAATACTGCAACCTGTCTATTTTTCGTCTGCAAGGTGACCAAGTCCACTAATGCTTATTTCTTTCCCTTCAAATTCCTCTTCAATTTCCTCAATCTTGTACCTAACCTTTTCTGGACGTGACTGACACATTCCACTTTTTTTAAGTTTTTGTGTCAGCATAAGGTTTGGATTCACAAACTTATGGTACCCTTCTAAGTCTCCATCTTCAAGGTAAGATGTATACATCACACCATATTTCTCCACTGACCTATGAAATATCTTCACAACACCTTCAGATTCCATCCCTCCACTATAACCACTAAAATTAATCAAACGTATATGATTTTATATTACGGCTGTGGTATCATTTTTCTTTCCTTTTGGTTACACTGTCCCGTGAGCAACATCGTGTCATTTGTTATAAAGGTGTATCTTAATATTCTTTGCCCGTAAATCTGATTTCTTCCTTTACATGTAATAACACTGTTACTTGTCCGGACATGAATTTTGTCCTGTGGCAGTTGTTGTTCTATAGTTTTACTTCATGACAAAACACTTGGTTATGGTGACCAAACTGTACATACTGTATATCTGACGCTGAGATTTCATTCCGCACGTGCTTCAGTCAGGTTTTCTAAACGTCATGGCATGGAATGAAAAAAGACCTATATATGTTCCTGTGGAACGTGAACCAATGCAGCCTGTGTACGAGTCCTCAGAGCTACAACAGTGGTTGCTGGAGGGCCATGGCACATCACCTGGTGACCACCCATTTGCCAGACATGTTTAATTAATGATGAATGAGATGCCAGTTGAGTGTACGTTGAAAGACTCAGACGTTCTTCAGCACATGTAGGTGCTCGTTATCCTACTGTAATACAAGAGGTCCAGATCGCATGTTCTGACCAGTGACACACGAAACGACCACATTGGGATTTGCTGACTATGCCGCTCAACGATGGAAAATTCCAGACTGAGATCACATGGCACCTAAAGTGTGTCAAGTCATCCTCCCACGACAGGTTGAAGTGGCACTGATCCGAAACCATACATTCTGACAAACTACACACAAATGACAGTGTTGACTTTCCGATTGCAGTGTCAGCCATTTATAGGTTTTGGAGAAGGAACCTGCTGCCGACGCATGTACTGACGCAATCCAGTCTTCGAAGCATCGATGCAGACTTTCCGACACATGTTGCTTTGCACTGTGGCAAAATCAACACCAGAAGAAACCTTAAAACAATTGCAGTAAAGTTAATTAGTTCAGTTAGACACATGCACTAATAAAACTTGAACATATTAATTGGCAGTCGTAGGAGAGTTGAATAATCGCCCAACTTTCAACTATTTGCTCTGTCGTATAAGAACTGTCTATTAATGGTCATGACCCTGTAAACGTCAATTTTTACTTTCATTTGTGTAAGAGTTTTAATTTTTGTATGGTCTAATCTGACTGCAAAAGAAATGTCATTGAAAGAGTCTACAACGTGCAATATTTGTACTTGAACACAGATTCCCATCGTCTTCATGTTAAAAATGTGTCACGATCCGTGTTATATGCTTGAAGAGATGGTCTCTGCAGCGTACTAGTAATGTGCTCTGCTTTACTTTCAAGATGACAGCGAGCCTTGGCTGAATGCATTGTTCCCTGGGTGGTGACATTTTGTGGAAACCTTATTAAATGAAAGAAGAAACCCACAGTAATTCATTTCAAGTTGTAAATAAATTCACTTTGTTCATTGGTACCAATTGTTAATACGGTATATAAAACAAGTACTGATTGCAACAAATTGGTTAATCATGACGCACACACATTGTCAACTATAACTCTTTCATTATTTTACTTGCAATGCTTGTATCTTTCTGGCGCTGTTTATAGTCTGTATCAAATGTTAATTTTATCTTTGTTTTTTGCGCACATTCTCAAGCCATTCGTCACCGATCCCTTCACTGGTACCGACCAACCCACACCGCCACACCGAATTGTCGTCGCTTCCCTAGCGTGGGTCCATCTGCGGTGCACACCATAATGAAGTGAAATTACAATTAACTCAATACAATGAAATTAATACCCTTAGATGCATACAAGGCGTTATTGTAGGTCAACGAGGACAGTTGAAAATGTGTGCCACGACCAGGACTCGAACCCGGGATTTCCTGCTTACATGGCAGACGCTCTATCCATCTGAGTCACCGAGGAAATGCCACTGCAGGGACTTATCTCTGGCACGTCTCCCGTGAGTACCACACTCCCAACTTATTATCCCGCGCTATATTCGTAGTGCCCCTGCCCATTACACTCATTACTCGCGGCTTTACCGATTCCCGTAAGCGTTCGGGCAATGTGTGTGCATCCGCACAGAAGATGGTCAAATGGCCGGTGAACCTTAACAATATATATGAAGATCGTATGTGTTCCATCGGACATGTCCGAAAGAACAGATACCATCTTCATATACATAATGAAGTGAACAGCTCGCGGAGTTTGACAGCAACAAACGAGATGCCTTTCGCGTGATCGTCAGAGGAGCATAATATGATCTGGACAATTACTATTCGTAACGGTACATTTCTAATCAAACGGCTACATCCAATGGACACGCAGTTCAGGAGAAAATTTATTTTCATTTACATATAAAGAATTTTAATCATCTCTGCATGAATAAAAATGTGAGGTGACATGTCAGGTCTCATAGGATATTTAGGCAGTCAGACCTATGCAAAAAAGATACGAATCATGTCAGAAAGTAAGTTTACTATGACCATAACGGGCTAAGGATCGTCAACAGTGAGTGGGAGAGTGGGAGGCTCAGACCAGACCGAAAATCGTAGGAACACGGTTGTACGTAATTCCATGTTGTAGTGTCCATTTGGGTGAAAGACGTCGGCAATTAAATTTTCAACCAACGAACAGGAGCAGAAAGAGGTTCTGCAGTGGGGAAGGAGCTGATGGGAGGGTTCATCGAGAAGAGTATAAACAAACTTCGGCACAGCTGAGCAATCCATCAAACAGGATGGCGATTATGCGCAAAAACAGTCAACAGTTAAATCGACAGTACCCTTTAATTTTTTTTCAAATACACATTTTCTAAGAAAATACAAAAATCTTGTACACTTACTTTCTGAATATCCTCCTGCTAAGCATCCTCACTAGGGTCACGTGGCCCCTTTCACTTTTTCTTGTCACTGTTAAGAGCCTCTTCTGTTCATTGGCTCGACCCACACATGTTACTGTCATAGCAGAAGGCTCTGTGTGAGTCAGCGAAGTGTATGGGGATAATCCGATTTCACAAGGACCTATTATTCTACTCTATTCTACCTCATTCATGTGCTAGTACACTACGACGCTTCCACTTCGTATGACACTGCCAAGCGCCCTAAGGCGTCCTCACCACCTAAGCCACAGTTCGCAGCGAGCCAGCGCGGCGCTGTGGCACCCTGCTGCACCGCTGATCGCTCGCAGAGTTGCGCTGCGCCGAGTAGTTCGCCCGCTATCACTCATTTACGCTAGGATTTCTTATTTCAATTTCCGGAGCTTGTCTGTCAGCGGCGGAACCGCCGCCGGAGCCCGCCACTAAAGTGACTCATTTTCTGATAAGCCGCCCGCCGACACATACATACTAAAAACCCTTCCCCAGCCCCCACACCGCTCGCCGCCGGTAGCCCTCAGAATAGACCATTATGTCGTTGGCGCGCAGGGGGAGGAACTGGAGGCGGCAGGGGTGCGCGCGTTTTGTCGCTCCGCCCCTGCTGCGCCGCACCCTCCCTATTATTCAGCTTATTCGGCCGCTCCCTCGGCGCCTCGCCCGTCTTATTATTAACAATTTCTATTATTCGCAATGACGAAAGTCAATTTCTGGTGTTTAAACAGTTTAGCCCTTATCTGCGTTGTACGCTCGCTTTCCCGCGAGGGGAAGGAATCGGTGGGGTTGCGCAGTGGTGAGGCGGGGATGGCCACGTGATCCGACACGCGGCTCGTGTGTGTCTGCCTTAGGGCCGGCAGGCGGCGCCAGCGGTTGTGGGGAAGTGCGCATCGCTGCCTGCTTGCTTCCGCACGCTCCGACGCCCAGACCGGATTTTACAACGTTTCGGTAGCCGTTCCCCGCGCCGTCGTCAGGACGCGTTCGGCTGTGAAAAACTAACCCGCAGATACACACGTCTATGGTCTGCTTTACGAACAAAACGTCAGCAGAGACTTCGGACATGCAACGTTAGGTTTTTAATTCTGAAGGTAAGCATTAATACAGAACTTTAAAAAGAAAGTAACACTTCCTACAGGAGGAAATGGAGGTCAAAACTAGGAGAAAAGCAGGCCCGGATCTGGAGGGAGAGGGGGGGGGGGGGAGGTTGGTTGGGGGGAAAGTTGAGGGCAAACCGGAGTACCTGACCCAGGGCCGGCTGGGGTGGCCGAGCGGTTCTAGGCGCTTAAGTCTGGAACCGTCGACCCCTACGGTCGCAGGTTCGAACCCTGCCTCGGGCATGACTGTGTGTGTGTCGTCCTTAGGTTAGTTAGGTTTAGGTAGTTCTAAGTTCTAGGGGACTGATGACCTCAGATGTTAAGTCCCGTAGTGCTCAGAGCCATTTGAATCATTTGGATCTGACCCAGGAGGCAATTTCAGGGGTCGCTAAATTCACATTCTTGAAGAAAAAAAACTTGTTTTACAAATCGCCTACCATTCAGCGCATGCTCGTCTATCGATTGTTAATATGATTTTGAAACGCATCCCTGTTGCATTCTGAACACATTGTAAATTGATTTCTGAGCGAACCATTAGTTAATTTTTGAATGGGAGGAGAGTCTATATGTGTTTGCCAGGGGAATCCACGTCGAATTTAGAAAAAAAAAAAAAACCGCAGACAAAAGCGGACGGGGCTATACGAGCTGAACCGAATAAACCCAGACGGGTGAATGCCAATCACTATTTATTCATTTGGTAGATTGAGTGAGCAAATGATATGCATTGTTATAATTTTTAGCGAGTCCATAGATTCAGACTGCCAGAGTGGAAATAAACGACTAACAGTAATGAGACGTGGAAAACCCTCCAGGTTAGCCGACAGTGCTAACGCGCTGCTTCCTGGACTCGGGTATGTGCGCTGGCCCCGGATCGAATCCGCCCGGCGGATTAACAACGAGGGCCGGTGTGCCGGCCAGCCTGGATGTGGCTTTTAGGTGGTTTTCCACATCCCCCTAGGTTAATACTGGGCTGGTCCCCACGTCCTGACTCAGTTATACGACTCCCAGACATCTGATCACGTTCACACTATTCCATGGGTTACACTAGACGCATACAACTGGTGTACACTCAGTCCGTCCCAGGTGGTACGGAGTGGCGGTAGGAAGGGCATCTGGCCACCCCTTAACATTAACCTTGCCATATCGGTACCTAACCATGCCGACCCTGTGTACTGCAAGATAAAGGCGCAAACAAAAGAAGAAAAAGAAGGAATTACAGGTGGAAAGATTAAGTTTTACCGTCTCAGTGTAATCAATAAAATGAAATTTTGACTGAAAAGTATTTCCAGATCGCTACACTACTAAGGGCTACTTGTACAGTCCCTGGTTAACAGCCGTATAAGTTTTATTCTCGGAATAGAGCGGAAAACGCGTTGTACAAACAAGTAATAATGCCTAACCAGAGAATAAACGCAGGATAACTAAACCGCTGATCCTGGCAGGGTTAGTGAAGTTAACTAGAGAATAAGCTTTGATATTGGCAGGAATAGTTACAGAATTAGTGATGCAGTAGAACAAGACGATTCAAAATTTATGTAAAAATGTCGTACTACTACTAATTTCGATCTCACACTTGAGAAACTGCAACGTATGACTGAAATATTTTTGATATTGGTACATCGTGAATTATATTCTGTCGGGTTATTTATGCAAATGAGGCAGATAAAAATGGCCATTTGTGCCAAAACAAAATGGCTCTGAGCACTATGGGGCTTAACATCTATGGTCATCAGTCCCCTAGAACTTAGAACTACTTAAACCTAACTAGCCTAAGGGCATCACACAACACCCAGCCCTCACGAGGCAGAGAAAATCCCTGACGCCGCCGGGAATCGAACCCGGGAACCCGGGCGTGGGAAGCGAGAATGCTACCGCACGACCACGAGATGCGGGCCGTGCCAAAACAGGCTCGCTTATTTGGCATGTGTTACAATTGCTTCAGTATTAGAAAGTCACATTCCGTTTTATCTAGCAGACAGTGACAAAATAAACGTAATCAAATCGAGAAACCATACCAGTTTTGGGTTCATATTAACAGATTTTTCAGTATCAGACAACGACATTTTGATTTTTCTGGTGGCAAAACGTTTGACGAACTTTGGTGAGGTAATAGGTTCATTCGCAGAAAGGAAAGCGCATCATGTAAAGCTGTAGCAAGATTAGAGAGAGAAAAATTCTGGGATATAAGGACTGAAGAAATGTGTACTGTCTTGCTTGTCTCTTGTCTGTACTGCTTTTATGTTTCCTATACTCAGTTTTATGTCACACAAAAGAGAAAGTTGTTAGCTAATAGGCAATAAAGAGTACAAATTTTTCTGAAGAGTTCTTATTCTTCTGGCCACAAGTAATCCCACCCATGATTAATTCTGCTCGACGGTATTCCAATACCATATCAGGAAACGGTAAAGAACTTGGGTGTAACTTTGGATGAGCATCCTAACTAGGCAGAGAATAGAGTCGCAGTGTGGCGGAAGACTTCCGCTTATCTCTATGCTCTCAAAAACTTCCGGAGCGTATTTCCACAGGATGTGAAACGCCAGCTCGCGCGAGCACTCGTCCTACAGAACCACCACTATTGTGATGTAATTCCGCGTGGCATGAGTAGTGAAAACAAAAGACGGTTAGAACTAATCATGAATGCCTGTGTGAGTTACACCTGAAACATTCGCCAATATGATCTCGTTGGTGCTTCATACTCCCAGCTTGGGTGGCTGCGGCCGGACCAATTGCGTGACTACCACACTCTGTGTCTACTTCAGCGGTTCCTCGTCGCGCAAGCACCCCAGCACCTTGCTTCAGAGACTTTCATGGCGTCATATTCGAAACACGAGGTCACTCTTATTTTGTATCCTAACTGTGCCCACTCACAAAACAAAAACAATTGCAAACTCCTTCTCTGTTGCCGATGTCCGCCTCTGGAACAAACTGCCTCTTACTCTTCGTAAAATTCAATCCCCTGTTGCTTTTCAGAAGAAGTAGAAGCATTTTCTACAATCATCTTCATAACGTTTTCTACAGAATTAATGTACAAGGTCAATCCTCCCCTCCGTCAGATTGCAAAGCTTGTGTCTCCTATCCTGCTCCTCTCTCTTTTTCCTCTTCATTTATCTTCATTAGTCACGCAAAGGCCTTTGCTCTCTTTCAAAATATCTTTAGAGTGAGGAAACTGCTGGTCCCATTTAGAAACATGTCGTACCATCTTCGAGGTTGCCTAATGATCGCCTAATAGCTTTTTACTAGATTTCCATTGCGAGACACCTTCCAATTTATCTGAAGCTGCCTCATAAACACACCAAAACTTTTCGCCTGTTGGGCTTGGGTTTGCTTCTGTGGCTGGTATACATTTCCCCAATGCTTAATTTCTCTGCAGTCTCCTTTAAATTTCGTTCGTTCAATTTGCTGCTCACCCCATTATGATTAATGAATTGCAGTGAAACTATCTACACCAGATGTGGCGAAGAGTTTGGCTAGTGGGTTGTGCCCGGACGCAGGTGCAAAGATGATCAGTTGAAAGCGCCTTTTCTGTCCGTGTCGATTTAATGGACTCATCTGCAAGGGAATTCCAGTGTTAATGGAAAACTTTTGTGTTAAAACTGTCCAGAAAGGCTACATTGCGTTCCTTAAGTACAGCTTCTAAGCCTCCATAGCGTGGCAGCAAAAGTGCTACAATATTTCGATCGAAATGTTTGTGCCAAAGAGTTTTCTTTCAGTTATGAAACTCAGTAAGCAGCTTCAGCGGGAAACTCTGAAATTGTTTGCGTCTGTCCATATGCCGACTGTTTGTGTCAGATAAAAACTATATTATATACACCGAAATATTACCGGCAATTTGTTTTGTTTGTGACCTGTGTTGTTGAGAAACTGAAATATAAAACCAAGTAGTATGCAGTGCGACTGCACTGCCATTTAAATGTAGCACGTTCACAGTTTTCCCCCTTTCCCTCTCCTCGCGCTCAGAAAGATGGCAGAAAGACACATCACCAGAACTATGCTTTATCACTACCGGCCAATCTAATGGAAATGAACGGGCAATCAGGAAAATTATAGATTATTTTCCAGACAGCCAATATAGGCCAATTCTCAATATGGCACCCAGATACCGTTAGTAAATTCAACTACTATAGCTCGCTGTAATTTTAAAAAAGCGAACTGCAACAATAAGTCAACAAACTGTTAATTTCATTCCTGTGTAAATTACGAACTATGACACATTTACTAAAGCTGTCAAAGAGGCAGCAAAAAGAACGATATCAGAGGACACAAGAAACAATAAATCCCAGGATGGTCCCATGAGTGTGATGAAGTATTCGAGGAATATCAACTTACGAATTCAAATAAGACGACAGACGAAATTCTTCATACTCTGAATGACCACAGATTAAGAAAATGGTAGGAAGCTGCAGAGAGCCTGGACTTCTTCCGTTCGAGTCGTATAGCGAGGCTGCTAATGAAGAAATGGGGTGCAGATTCTAAGCATAAGGGATGCCAACACTACATCATATCGAACGATTTTCGACACGCTTATTGTAGAACTCTAAAGCAATGTGAACAACATCCGCACTAGACTTGTCAAGGCACAATTACGATCCAAACGCTTTCAACTAGTCTCCCTTCCAGAGCTCTCAAGCGAGTTCACAATTGATGAGCTGGAGGACGCTTTGGCAAAAGTGCATACAAGTAAAGCACCTGGTTTCAACGAAATGTATCCAGAGTTCCTGAAAAACTCGGGTCCGAAAACTAAGCAGTGGCTGTTACAACTTTATAATATGATATTGATCACTAAAAAGTTGCCAACAAAATTTAGGGTTGCAAGGTAGTAGCTTTCAAAAAACCTAGTAAAAATGGCAGCGAAGCATCACATTGCAGACCCATATCACTACTTAGTGCAGTTTGTTAACTACTAGAAATAATGTGTATCATATTTTCTCGGTGCAAAGATTGTTCCATAAAAATTCGGACGTGCAGTCGCATAAATTCGACTTCTTCTTTTAATATTTCGACTGAATACCGTCCAGCCATCTTCAGAGTGAGCTCATTATTCAGCCGAAATATTAGAAGAAGTCGAATTTATGCGGCTGTACGCCCGAAATATTATGGAACACGTACTAGAAATAATGTTGCTAAGCCGAATTCAACCATTAATTGACAAAGTAACTCCTCCGCATCAAGCCGGTTTTCGGAAGTATCGCAGTTGCTGTCACCAGATATCGGCACTAACATCTTTCATCGAAGCAGGGTACCAATACAATTAAAGACCACAGTAGCATTTGCTGATCTTACGACCACATTTGACACCGTAATGCGCCATAGCACGCTATTTGAATTTGCAGAAATTATACCATGTAAAAAGTTAGGTAGTTCAAAGGATGGTGAAGGCTGAGTGACTGGCTACCGCTCTGTGTTATCACCAAACCTTTTTAATTCTTATACCTGCGATATGCCCAACACTAGCGCTAAAATGATACAATTTGCCGACGATCTAGCTCAAGCTTATCAAGCAAGAAAGCCGGAAGAAATTGAAGGATCTTTGACCACAGATTTACATATAATGGCCGACTGTTTCAAGAAATGGAGATTGAAGGCAAATCCATCTAAAACGGAAGTAAGTTCTTACGATAGTGATAACCGTGAGGCAAACTGCAAATTAAATGTGATCTTCAGAAACGTCCCCCGAGAACATAACCCAACCCAAAATACTTGGGGGTCATTTTAGAACGGGTTTTAATATTTAAGAACATTGTAGAAAAGTAGCCAAAAAAGGGAACATCAGAGTCAATATTGTCGGAAAACGGCGGGGACAGGATGGGGTGCAACATTGGCTTTAGTTTACTCCACTACAGAATACTGCGCTCCAGTATGAAAAAATACTGCACATGTACGCATACTTGACGTCAAATTGTATCAAGCAATGAGAATAATCAGTGACATTACTAGATCTACACTACTTCGATGACTGCCTGTATTATGTAGTATTGCACCGCTATTAATACGTGAGAAGCACCAGCAATTGGAGAGTTTCACTTACCAGAACTCACATCTGTATAATCAACTACAGAATACTCCTGCCGGCAGACTCAAATCTAGAAAACCACCCTGAAAAACGCCAAGATGCGCTTCTTGCATATGATGTTTGTCACGAATGGAAAGAGGTTTGGCAGAAGTTTCCTCCGACTAATTCTCATGTTATAACTGACCCTAACAGACATGTGAATGGATTTGGCCTTCACAGAAAACTCTGGACATCCCTAAAACTATTCTATGCAGGCTATGGAAGATGTGGTGGCTGTTTGTGTGAACTGGGGTTCAAAGATGCCCCGGCGTGTAGCTGTAGTGAACCTGTGCAAACTATGCAACACCTAATTGAAGAGTGTATGCTACGAATATTTCCTGGATTCAGCGAGCTGTATCTGGTGATACAAAGAACTGTAGAGTGGTTAAGAGACCTAGATATTCAGTTATAATATTTTCTCTGTACTGTTTGTATGCTTGCTTATATTACGTATATTTTATGTATATTTAACCTTTTATACATGAAATCCTTAAACTGGTAAGGATCCCACACCGCGCAGCAGTATTCTAAAACAGGACGGACAAGTGTAATGTAGGCGGTCTCCTTAGTAGGTCTGTTACATTTTCTACGTGTCCTGCCAATAAAACGCAGTCTTTGGTTAGCCTTCCCCACATTTTCTATGTGTTCATTCCAATTGAAGTCGTTAGTAATTGTAATACTTAGGTATATAGTTGAATTTACGGCTTTTACATTAGACTGACTTATCGTGTAACCAAAGTTTAGCGGATTCCTTTTAGCACTCATGTGGATGACCTCACACTTTTCGTTATTTAGGGTCAACTGCCACTTTTCGCCCCATTCACATATCTTTTCTAAATCTTTTGCAATTTGTTTTGCTCTTCTGATGACTTTTATTAGTCGATAAACGACAGCGTCATCTGCAAACAACACAAGACGGCTGCTCAGATTGTCTCCAAAATCGTTTATATAGATAAGGAACAGCAAAGGGCCTATAACACTAACTTGGGGAACGCCAGAAATCACTTCTGTTTTAGTCGATGACTTTTCGTCGATTACTACGAACTGTAACCTCTCTGACAGGAAATCACAATTCCAGTCACATAACTGAGACGATATTCCATAAGCACGCAATTTCACTACGAGCCGCTTGGGTGGTACAATGTCAAAAGCCTTCCGGAAATCCAGAAATACGGAATCGATCTGAAATCCCTTGTCAATAGCACTCAACACTTCATGTGAATAAAGAGCTAGTTGTGTATCACAGAAACGATGTTTTCTAAACCCATGTTGACTGTATGTCATTAGACCGTTTTCTTCGAGGTAATTCATAATGTTCGAACACAACATATGTTCCAAAATCCTGCTGCATATCGACGTTAAGGATATGGCCTGTAATTTAGTGGATTGATCCTACTAACTTTCCTGAATATTGGTGTGACCTGTGCTACTTTCCAGTTTTTGGGGGCGGATCTTTCTTCGAGCGAACGGTTATATACGATTGTTAAGTATGGAACTAATGCATCAGCTTACTCCGAAAGGAACCTAATTGGTATACAGTCCTGCTTCAGTACTCCAAGGATATTTATTTGTATGTTACACATGTTTGCAGCTGTTGTTGATTCAAATTCTGGAATATTTACATCGTCTTCTTTGGTGAAGGCATTTCGGAAGGCTGTGTTTAGTAGCTCCGCTTTGGCGGCACTGTCTTCGATGGTATCTCCATTCCTATCGTGCAGAGAAGGCATTGATTGTTCCTTGCCGGTAACATACTTCAAATACGACCAGTTTCGAGACAAAGTTTCGTTGTGGAAACTGTTATAGGCATTTCACATTGAAGTTCGCGCTACATTTCGAGTTTCTGTAAAAGATCGCCAATCGTTGTTAATTTATTTGGTATAAATCTCTCAATTGCTGCCGATACTATTTCTTTGAATTTAAGCTACGTATGCTCTACATTTATATTATTAGTTTGGAATGAGTGTCTCTCAGGAAGGCGTCATGTGAATTTTTATCTGCTTTTTTGAATAGGTGTAATTTTCGCTTATTTTTCGAGGATGTGGGGATTACAGTGTTCAATCCCGCTACGACAACCCTGTGTTCACTAATCCCTGAATCGGTGTTGATGCTCGTTATTAAATGGCTCTGAGGACTACGGGACTTAACATTTGAGGTCATCAGTCCCCTAGAACTTAGAACTACTTAAACCTAACCAACCTGAGGACATCACACACATCCATGCCCGAGGCAGGATTCAAACCTGCCACCGTAGGGTTGCGCTGTTCCAGACTGAAGCGCCTAGAACCGCTACCAAGAAATTCTTGTTTCTTACGAAGTAGTCGATGGTGTTGACATAGGTGTCTGGTGTGGGTGCCTGTGTGATCGTATTGTAGCTTAAACGTTGTTACCAGATTTTGTCATACGCGTTCTCAGGTCCAGAAAGACGGCTGGTGTTGACATCGTGAAGCTGAAACTTTTAGCGCTGTGTTCGGCTATGCAGAGAACTTGCAGCTAGCTGAGAGGTGAGTGCTCTGCATATATAGTCCACTCTGCTGCAAATGTTTTGCGACTCAATGGAGAAGAAGAGTTTACAGCACCTTTGACAAGGAGTCTTATGGACCAGTTGTTGCGGGGAAATCATTGGATCCCTAAAAGCTTTCTGAGAGACGATCATTTTCGCGTGGTTCCAGTGTGGTTGAAAAGTGTTGGTCAGTAACCAGAGGTTCATTATCCGTATGACGAGAACCAGGGTGTTGCAGGAAAGATGTTTGAGTTGGTCGCTGGTAATTCCATCCAAGCCCAGTACTGACATTCCTCGTTTCCACTGGATAATCTTCCGTACTTCGGTCGGGGTGGTGAACTGTGGTTTTATTGGTCAGTTCCTCAATGCTTCAACCTCAGGAGTGACACAACGTTCTTCCTGACATTCAGCTGACGTAAAATCTAGTGCAAGAAGCTGGTTCTGGGGTTCAATGACCTCTGGCACATATTCAGCCATTTGGAATGGATCCTATGTGAGACCTGTTGCCGTTAATAGTTGGTTGAATGTCCTTATTTTGGACTTACAGAGTGCGTTGACAACCGCCCAGTCTTATTTGTTTTGGAGGAGGTTCAAACGGTTCAAATGGCTCTGAGCACTATGGGACTTAACATCTGTGGTCATCAGTCCCCTAGAACTTAGAACTACTTAAACCTAACTAACCTAAGGACATCACACACATCCATGCCCGAGGCAGGATTCGAACCTGCGACCGTAGCAGTCGCGCGGTTCCGGACTGAGCGCCTAGAACCGCTAGACCACCGCGGCCGGCTGTTTTGGAAGAGGAAAAGATCCATCCCATCCTCCTCCTGCCTGATCTTCTACTCAATCAGGCGACGGTGGAATTCCCTCTGGAGATGGCGATCTGGTGTTTGTCACGTGGGTCTCTATACTGCTGCCATTTCTTTCTGAAACGCTTTTTCTGGTGCTTGAGTGTCAGGAGCAGAGGTGGCAGTTAATCGTAGGATGAAAATTCCCAAAGAATTTTGGTAGTGGAATCGCATGTTGGATCTTGGAAGTGAGGTAACACACTGCTTGGTGGAGGTTTTTGGTTGATAAGAGGTCCAGATCAGGGCCGGTGGTATGATTTAGTATCCGCTTGTATGTGTCCCAGTCGAACGAGTATGTTATGAATCCATAAACGAGTAGCAAGGCTAAGTCATTATGCAGAAGCAGCACTGGGTTGTGATCGGAAGATGGTCTATGGATGATGTCAATTATGAAATTCGCTGTCAGATTCTTCAAATGTCGAGTACTTCTGGCTGACAGTTCAGATGTGCCAATATGTGTGTGGCTGTATGCAGTCCACAAATCGATATAGCCAATGCTTCTTCTAGTTCGAATAGTTTCTTACCTTTAGGGTTGGTGAGTAGAGAAATGCGAAGCTGGGTGTTTGGCGTTTAAATTGAGTCTGTCGAAGGACATCAGTTTCCGTAAGTCTCCTTCCAACAGAAGTGGGCGAGGACATAGTTAACCTGCAGCAGAGGTGATAGCACCGATGCACGTGTTGACTGCGGCTGCTGTTGCCTCTATATGGATCATTGGCTCTATTCTCGGATATGTTCGAAGAACTTCTATGTGTAAACGGCGGCCCCCTAACCACGTCCGTGTGGTGTACTGTGTACTGGAGCGAAACCAGCCATATTTCGAAGTCAGAAGTCGTCAGTTGGCTTTAGGTGAGTTTCTGTGATAAGTAATACGCCAATATTGTGCTACACTATGAAGACAATGAGCTCGTTTCGTGACAAAAAATAAAAACACCTACAGCCGTCCTTATGACTTTATTTTATTTTGTCGCTACCAGTTTCAACGCTTTATTGCGTCATCTTCAGGCTGTTTTCATGCGGTACAGGTTGATATGATCCCCATGCATAACCCATCAGTTGCCAGCCTTACTGGATACGCAGATAATGTATCAACAGTCCAACCATCAACTGCCAACCGTATCAAAACAGTCTGAAGATGACACAATGAAGAGATGAAACTGGTAGCGACAAAATAAAATAAAATCATTAGGACGGCTGTAGGTGTTTCTATTTTTTGTCATGATAGTAAACGGCCGTCGTCCCAGAGACCTCCTGCTAAAAGGATGGTCATACAAAAGCTTGAGCTCGTTTTGTCTTAAGCTTGACCCTATTCGTGCTAAAAATCCAGGCAGTGATGTGAGAATTTTGGTGCTATTTGGCATTACGAGAGAATGTTCCTAAGACCTTCCACCATGGAAATGACTTTCGAAGAGCCAGCCAGTGTGGCCGTTCGGTTCTAGGCGCTTCAATCTGGAACCGCGTGACCGCTACGGTCGCAGGTTCGAATTCTGGCTCGGGCATGGATGTTTGTGATGCCCTTAGGTTAGTTAGGTTTAAGTAGTTCTACGTTCTAGGGGACTGATGACCACAGATGTTAAGTCCCATAGTGCTCAGAGCCATTTGACTTTCGAAGAGCTGCCCTCTGACCAACGAACCTTGTGTGCAGTTTCTTTGATGTGGTAGGTGACGTTAAGGATTTCCCTTGGATCGTCGCAGAGGAAGATGTCCGCATCTTCCATCACCAGTGGGAGCTGGGTAACCAGTCTCTCTGGTTAGCGAGTAGGTGATGGTGTCATGGATGCCAGCATCTCCAGATGGTGTTGAGTAAAAGGTGTTACATTGGATTATGGTGAAGGTGGTTTCCAGGCCATAACATTGGTTGGTGGTGGTGAAGATGGTTCCTGGGTCGTCAGAGCATCGACTGAGGAGGACCCCGCCGGCTGCAACGGCAGTATTACATTAGGTGGAACTGTGGCTAGTTCGATGGAACACTGGTCAGGAGATGGCTGTTGATCAAACGGTGTGTCTCAAACAGCAGGAAACTGTCTTCAGTCGGGTGGTCACTCCTAATTTGTCCTTAGTGGTTGTGGGGAAGGGCTTTAGGTCGGCAAAGCCTCCTGCTATTTCAGACACAGTTTCCAGGACGCCTTATGTTCGTGTTGTTGGGTGTGCCTACACATCTGGCCCAGGTAGATATCTGATTGGGCAGACGAGTAATGTTCCGACGGGTGTGCGCCGGAGCATTTTACACACATGCATGAAAGAGAGGCGAAGACGTTGACTCCATCGACATATTCATGGGCTGTATGAAGATGGCATCTGTTCCTTCGGACATATTCGAAAGAACAGATACCATTGGTGATCTTTCACCTCTCCAAGAAATAAATTACAATGAAATCCAGCCATTTAGCTGCTGACAGGCGTTTATAAATATCAACGGGGACAGTTGAAAATGTGTGCCCCGAACGGGACTCGAACCTGGGATCTCCTGCATACATGGCAGACGCTCTATCCGTCTGATCCATCGAGGACACAGAGGATAGTGCGACTGCCGGGACATATCTTTGGCACGCTCCCCGTGAGACCCTCATTCCCAAATTACCGTCCACACACTACATTCGTAGTGCCCCAACCCACTACTCGCGGCAGTCAATCTACCGAATCCCGTAAGAGTTCGGGCAATGTGAGTGCATCCGCACTGAATAATATCATTGGCCGGTAAGCCTTATTTATATGACACCATCTTCTTATAGACAAGGCTTACCGGCCAATGATCTTCTTCAGTGCGGATGCACTCACATTCCCCGAACTCTTACGGGAATCTGTAAATTGACTGCCGCGAGTTATGAGAATAGTAGGCAGGGGCAGTAGAAATGTAGTGTGTGGACAGAAAGTTGGAAGTGTGAGTCTCACGGGAAGCTTGCCACAGATAAGTCCCTGCAGTCGCACTATCCTTTGTGTCCTCGGTGGCTCAGTAGGATAGAACGTCTGCCATGTAAGCAGGAGATCCCAGGTTCGAGTGCCGTTCGGGACTCACATTTTCAACGGTCCACGTTGATATTTATCAACGCCTGTCAACAGCTAAAGGTCTGGATTTCATTGTAATTTCATTTCACGGTCTGTCCCTCGTAAGGTAGGATTCGATTACCATTTTTGCATTCAGTGTGTAAGTAGGCTGTTTAGATTTTTATGTTGGTAACGCCACATATCGCTCTCTATTAAAATCGCTGACTGTGCTGTGTGCAATCTTAGGCTGGTTGCGATCGTTGCTGGAAGTTATTCACCAGTGTAATGTTGAGCGGATGGATGTGAACAGCCCGTAGCGTTGGAGGTGAGCCGCCAGCAGTGGTGGATGTGGAGAGAGAGATGCCAGAGTTTTGAGATGATAATTTGAGCGGACGATCTGGACGTGTGTCCGTCAGAAAAAGGAAATTTGTTAAACTGGGTGTCATGACATTTATTAAGATAAATACATTGTTTGTTCTCTACCAAAATCTTTAATTTGCTAACTATATGCCTATCAGTAGTTAGTTCCTTCAGTAGTTAAAAATCTTTTATTTAGCTGGCAGTGTTGGTGCTCGCTGTACTGCACTAGTTCGAGTAACGGAGCTTTTTGTGAGGTAACTGATTCATGAAGGGTATAGGTTATTGTTAGTCAGGGCTATTCTTTTGTAGGGATTATTGAAAGTCAGATTGCGTTGCGCTAAAATATTATGTGTCAGTTTAAAAAACGGTTCAAACGGCTCTGAGCACTATGGGACTTAACTTCTGAGGTCATCAGTCCCCTAGAACTTAGAACTACTTAAACCTATTTAACCTAAGGACATCACACACATCCACGTCCGAGGCAGGATTCGAACCTGCGACCGTAGCGGTCGCGCGGTTCCAGATTGTAGCGCCTAGAATCGATCGGCCTCCCCTGCCGGCTACGTCAGTTTAGAAATGATCAGAATAAGTAAAGAGAAAGCAGTCTTAGTACGTTCATTTTCACTCCGGAGTTTGAAAATCAAGTAACGTAGAAGTTTTATCAGCACAGTCAGTCTTTAAATTCAAAGGGGAAGTTTCATATGTCGTTCCGTAGCCGAGGATACCTCACTGTAATCTTCTGATTTTTTCTTGTAGTTTGATTAATTAGTCATTGCTTATTGCTGGCGCGTAATTGTAGAGAGAATTTCCTTTGTAGTTGTAGTTTTTCATTGTTGAACTGTAAAACAGTTGCGGTATGCATGTACATTTGCAGCAAATATTTCGCACAATTAATTAGATATCATTTTCAGTGATATTTTAGTGTGTTTTCTTATTTTTGCCCTTCAAATTGAGCTTTTCTGTGTTATAGTGTAAAATACGTGATAATCATGGCGTGTGAAAAACGTAACACTAGGCTCCAAAGTAAATTGAGAAATGATAGCGACGGCGAGCGTAGCTTATTATCAACATCGTGTAACGAATTAACAGATATTTTAAGTAGTAATTGCGTAATTGTGTATATGGAAGTAGACCAGGCAATAAATGAGTGAAATAATTACTGAAAAGGGTAGTATTGTCGATCGATCGGTCGCAACAGATCGCCTCAGGAATCCGAAATGACAAGACAAAATCTTGCAAATACTGTAGATTCAGGCTTTGCGTCATAACCCTTTCCTCAATTAAGTCAAGACACACTTTCTGCTTTTCAAAATGCGAATGTTGCCCGTGCAAATGCACTGCCGAAAAGCACAGAGAAACATGTTTCAGACACCAGTGCATTGTTATTAAAATTAATGCAACAAATTGGGCAAAGGCTTCAAAAGTTAGAGACAACGCTTGAACAAAGTAAAAAACAATCACAGCAACAACTTCAAAAGTTAGACTCAATGGAACAAACACCTCAAGATTGAAATGCTGAGTTAGTTAAAATCGAATCTAGATGTCAAAAAGTCTGTAATGACGTAAAAACACAAATTTGTGAGCATTTTCAACCTATTTTTTCGCGTCATGAAAATGCGTTACAGAATCAAGAAGCACCCATAAAAGAACTGCTGTAGTAACCTCCCCCACAGCAGGCCATTCGCCTGGTGGAGCACATATGTTCGGAAAGACAACAAGGGAACAGCACTGGTGCCATCTTCCTAGATATTGAAGAAGCGTTCGACAGGGTGTGGCATGGCGGCCTGCTTTATAAGATGTCCCAACTCAACTGCCCATTGCACATACTGAAAATGATCAGATCCTTCCTGACAGATAGGAAATTTTATTCTTCAATGGATGGCGCCAAAAGCCCCATCAGAGACATAGAAGCAGGAGTACCACAAGGGTCAGTGTTAGGTCCCCTCCTATACCTTCTATATATTAACGATGTGCCCCGAGAGCCAGGGGGCCAAATAGCCCTCTACGCCGACGACACGGCACTATACCATAGCGGAAGTAACATAAACTACATTGTGTGCAGGCTACAACGGTATATGAACCGAGTTATCAGATGGTGTAATCTGTGGAAGACCAAAATAAGTGCTGAAAAATGCCAGGCAATCCTCTTTACTAACAAAACAAAACCACCAATACGAACCATCATAGCTGATAACCAACAGCTTCCATGGAAAAATTCGATTAAGTATCTTGGCTTACAGATTGATAAAAGGCTAACCTTTAGTCAACATATCACAGAAGCCTGCGACAAAGGCCAGGCAAGACTAATACAACTATATCCGCTCCTCAAAGGTAGAGGACTGTCAACTGCAGCGAAACTGAAAATCTGGAAGGTGATAATACTGCCAGCTGTGCTCTATGGCTCAGAGGTTTGGAGCATGGCGGCAGACACAAACCTATCCAAGATAGAAAGACTGCACAACGAAGTTCTGAGAATAATCGCGGATGTTCCGTGGTACAGCAGCAATGAGGAGGTCAGAGTCATGTTTGGTCATCCTACCATCTACCACATCATCAAACAAAAATCCATCGACTTCTATACATCATGTCATCTTTCACAATTCCATCTTATAAATGCCCTCGGCGGGGAAGATCAACCCCGTCAAAAAGCACCTATCACTACGACTCATCGTCAGTTTTAAATAGTTAAATCTGCGTGATGCTTAGTACTCACAGCAAAAACAACCAACATCTAGACAAAATAGCCGCCCCTCCTTCCACCTAACATACATCGGGAAAAAAGCAACGGTCCGATACACAAAAACTCAAAAACAAAACGATTTTCGAAAACCAGGGTAATTAAACCAGAAGACAGAGTGCCACCGGGTGCTGATTCTTCTTGCAAAATCAAAGGGTGCGAAACCCAGAGAATTCGACTGCTCCCCGCAGAGCGGCCTGAACTGGCGAGGCGAGCGCATCGCTGCCGTTGCGCGCTACGCTAACTCAGCCGTTGAGAGCTCGTGAAGAGGTTTCTGTGCTGTGGGCGCCGCGGAGAGCAAATTGTCGTGCGTTGTTCTCACAACGCGTGCATGTTGTCGTGTTCCGTGCCTCGCAGCATGGGAAAGAAGGGTGCGCAGAGGAAACCTGCCGCTACGAGGGGTCCTTCGGTTGTGCAACTCACTGAGTCTGCCGACCATGCAAGGAACTCTCGAGAAGACGAGTCGCGGCCTGTCCCCCCTTTGTACGTCAAGTGCAAAGGCGGGTGGACAGCGCTGTTCGACACCATGACGAATTGCGCTCGGAACGAGGTGGTCTACGAGTCTGTCGATACAGACTCGCTGATCTGCGTTCGAGCCGCAAACGTGGCCGACACAGGGCGATCAAGGTCGCAGTGGCCGACCACATCGTCGACGCGCCGCCGGCGCGTGATAAGGCACCTTCCGTAGGAAGGATGAAGACGACTAAGGCACTCCTCAGGGGGCTACCTTGGTGCTGTGATGAGGCAGCGGTCCAGGAAGGGCTGCTGCGAGCCGGGTTTGGTAATGCAACCGCAAGGTTGCACAACCGGACCAACAGGAGGAGGGCGCCGCTCTATGCCGTGACCATGCAAATGGTCGACGGCGGGAGCGACATCTTCGACTTGCGGAAGCTGCTGGGCTTCCCGGTGACGACAGAGGCTCTCCCGACCGCCATGGACCCCCAGCCCCAGTGCTTCAGGTGCCAGGGCGAGGGCCATGTTGCGAAGTATTGCCGCAACGCGGCGCGGTGCGTCAAGTGCTCAGGTGAGCACGACAGCCGCGCCTGCGACCGCGGCAGCAACGTTCTGCCGACCTGTGTCCTGTGTGGCGGCCCGCACGTCGCCAGTTGGCGCGGCTGTGCGGCTTTCTCAAGCCGCAGCCGTGCCGGGGGCGGCGAGGCGGCCGCGGCCGCACCGACGCAGCGGCAGAAGCGGAGACGACGTCGGAAACGGCGTAGGGCGCAGAACAGCCCGGCGCAGCAGAGGGACGGCGCAGCAGCAGCTCCACCTGCCAGGGGCAGGGACGACCGCTCGGAAACGGGCAGCCAGGACGCAGCCCGCGCTCCCGAGAAGATATGTGACCTCGAACTCGGCACCGCCGTGAAGGAGGTCACTGCAGCCCTCAAAGCCGTCATTGCGGCAGAGAGGGCTGCCTTCGCAGCCGCCGTGGCTGTAGAGAAGGAAGAGGCCTTGAGGCAACTGCGAGCAGTCTTCGCCCAAGGCCCCAGCGCAGTAGTATCCGTGAACACTCCTGCGACCTCGCAGAAGGACGTTCGCGCGCCTGTCCCAGCGGTTGCCCCAGCAGCACCGCAGGTGAAAGGTGCAAAGAAGAAAACCGCCGTCCCAGCTGAACCGGTGGCAACGCCGACTGCTAAGGGAGCGGGCCCCGCAAGGGATCGAGAAGCCAAAAGGGCAGCCTTTATCGCACAAGCGCGAGCGAACGGTAACACTTCCTCCGACGCTGAACTGGCGCAGCTCTCCGAACAAGCGGAGCTCATGGAAGTTACATTACGCAAGGGCTGCTGCGTACAGTAGAGGAGGACTCTGGACGGTAGCCGATCGCTGCCGTTCTGCACCAGCCTGATGAAGCTGCACCAAGTCACCGACGACAAGGCGCAGCAGAGGGCCTAAAAGCAACGCATGAGTTGCCGCGCCAAACTCTTATGTTACAGGGAGGAAGCCACTGCGGCCGGCCCAGGAGACTACAAGCAAGCCCAGCCGCAGCACCCGGACTGACCCAGCTAACGAACACGCCGCACATAGGTAATGATGCACGATACCCCACGCTAACCTTACCTCACCTTGCATGCTCTGTCGCAGCTAGCAAGACGCTACTGCCCTTACTACCCGTCCTACTGTCGCGGAGGTTTTTTTTTTCCTTGGCGCTGGCCTTGGCACTTTTTTTCCTCTGCCCTTAAAACCGCTACCCTTCGATCGTTTTCGACCACTTCTATCTCCTGATGGACCATGTTAATGAGTAGCCTCGCCAGACGCATGGATAACATCACAGCCCGCATCCTGTGACGCCTGATTCAAAAACTAACATGTTTACGGAGGTGACAGTAGAACTTTTGGTTTGGTCACCACGTTGGTGTGGGCGTGGAGGGGCCCCATCCTTTATGAAAATCCCCACAAAAAAATGTAAATTATTAAATATTATTTGGTTAATGATTCTAATTTTAGTGTAACCTCAGAACAAAACTGGTTCCCATTTAATGTACCCACAAAATTCTTTTCTCATTTAATATAAGCTCGCAACAGAAAAATTCCTAAACTTCGTAAAAAAAAAATTTAGTAACCTGGTAAAATTTGGACGACAGCAGTCCTGCGTCATGGCCCTGTAAGATCATTCTGAATAAAAAGGAAAAATTCTCACCTCGATAAAGTCGGCAACTATCTGCTCTTACAATAGCTCTTTTCCGGCACAGCTCTATGCAATGCTGGCCTATGCATTTGTTATTTATGAAAGGAAGCAAATGATTTTTCTTTTGCAACAATCGGAATGAGCATGCATTAAAAAAAATATTAAATTCTTTAAATTGAAATGAATGCTTGTTATTATTAGGACATTTTTAAAAGATATACATGGGAGTTTACATAATATTACTAGATATGCGCGAGGCTGCTTTTTTTTTACCTTATACAATAATACTCAGGCTGCGGCATCGCTGCACCGCGACCGGCCCAGCCAACATGATACACCAGAGCAGACACTCACACTGGCAACAACTTACTGCTACTGCTACACAGTTCGTACAGTCAACACTGCTCTCTGGTCAGCGATTCTCTTATACCTTGCATATCGCAGGCAGCGCATGAGCAATACATCGAAATTACATCTGCTCGGACCTCTTACATAAAATTACATCTGTATTACATCTGCTCGGACCTCTTATACTGCAAACTATTCTTCATGAAAATCACGACACCTTGCAAGCTACAATTGACTCAGTTGCATTTACCAATTCGGTTACGCAACTTGCAAAAACTCAGGAAAACTTAAAGGACACAGTAGATACGCTTTCGACACATATGGACACTCAGAAACTTGGTTCAGAGAAACACACGGAGGAAATCAGTTCATTATAGGATAAAGTAGCCGAACTTTCGGATCAGTTCACTAAATTATCTACAAAGGTAGATGATGATCTGAACGACACAAGACCCGTAGCCTTCACTGACACAGAACAGTATGAGCAAATTAAGAAATTCAAACAAAATCAGAATCAAATTAATACGCAACACAAAAGAGAAATCTGGGAAGTACAAGATCAGTTGGCACAAGTAATACAAGAATTACCTATTTCAGAGGAGACTCGCGCTCCGACACAGGAAGAATGATTTAGAAATACGGAAAAGCAACCAAGTAATAATACAGGGCATTTCGGAAATTCTGAAAGAAATTGGCAAGGTGCACCGAATTTTGAGATGGAACCACCGACACGACGTAACAATGGCCGATTTGCGACCGTTCGACACGATGATTTTGACTATAAGCTGTTCATTACTAGACGTAAATTCAAAACATTTAAGAATTCTGGTAACGACATTCATCCAAAAGCGTGGCTTCATCAATTTTCTCATTGCTTTCCTCTGGGTTGGTCATTAGAGCACAGATTAGAATTTATGCGTGGCTACTTAGGGAATGAACCAGCTGTAAGAATGCGATCGGTCGTTCGCGTTTGTGCCTTTGAAAACTTCATCACCACATCTTTAAAGGACATTGCTCACGAACAAGTAAAATATCCGATTTGGAAAGACATCAAAAGGAAATGGCATGAAAAGACACACCCGCAGATTCGGCATTATTGTCTGATTAGAAACAACATACTCTTCAAACGTTGCACTGTTGATGACAAGCTACGGGTACTTTGCATTTCTGACGATTTTGTTAATAGGCTCATTTGGTACGTTCATTTCAGCTGTGCACATTTTGGTGTACGAAAATGTTATCAAATTCTTCGGACGACTTCTTATTTTAATAATATGGAAAAGAGAATTCGAAGAGTCTTGTCTATTTGTAAACTTTGGCAAAAAGCTAAACCATCTACCATCTCACACCGTGCTCCGTTGCTTCCTATCATTTGTACTAAATTAAAAGAATTTGCTGCTGTTGATCTCTTTTGACCCCTTGTCAGAACATCGGATGGATTTCGTACGTTTTAGTCACTGCTGAATTTACTTCAAAATTTGTTTCTTTCACACCATTACGTGAAGCCACTGGACGGTCTGTATCCAACGCCTTTGTTAAAAATTCCTTACGTGAAGTTGGACATGTTGCTAAAGTATTTTCGGATAAGGGACCGCAATTCAGATCAGCAGTTTGGTCACGCATGCTACGGAATCGCGAAACCAAACCTGTTTTTATTTCATTGTACTCACCACATTGTAACCCGTCTGAACGGTTTATGAAAGAAATCAATAAACTTTGCAGACTTTATTATCACAGAAGGGATCAGTATTGGGACAGATATTTTTCAAAACGTGCTGAGTGAATTGCCTCATGACTCCACTGCTTTACCACCTATTCTTGTACTGGAGAATCAAGAACCACCGAACAGAATCAGAGAGCTTATACATTTTCTGAATACACGTAAACTTCGACACAAAGACATAATTGATTTAGCTATTAAAAATATAAATTCTGCTGCAGACAAAAGGAGAATACGACACGGTAAAGCAAATCCAAAGAAACCATATATTGGTCAGAGAGTTCTCATTAAAGCTCATTCATTGTCACTTAAGGAGAAACACTTTAGTCATAAATTCTTTCTGATTTACAATGGACCTCTCTAAGAGATAACAGATGACATTGTGGTTAGTTTATTTGGTAGCTAAACGATTATAGCACAACTCTATTAACGAGTAACACAATTTACATTATTGCTTTTGCGCTGTATCTGTTTTATATCTGCATAGTTTTTCTATACTCTTCTGGAAAGTAAAATATGTTTTAGTAGTAACCTATGTGGCAGAGCTACAATGAGACAGTTTTTTTTTCGTAACACAGCAATAAGTTACAGTACAGTACTTCCTCCATCACGGCAATAAGTGTAATAACTACGATATCTATACGCAAAGCATTTCACTTTTGTTTATGACGAGGTAAGTACAACGACTTTTTGCAGAACTTTGCTTACGGAGGACGATAACTACGACACTTCCACAGAATTATCTTACAGCAAGACGCACATTTAGCGCTACAGGACACGCATTTGAGTGATTAATATTTGTACTTGGAACATTTTTAGAAAGATTCTTGTATTACAACGATACAAAGAAGGTTTTCGGTGAAACATTTCATTCCGTTGCTGTAATCTGTAACATCAGAAAACATAATTACATTGACCCTCAGGGGAGTACGCTTACTTTGTGTACTAAGCCTGTAGCAAGCGCTAGGAGCCCTAGCTAATATGCTATTTGCTTATTCAGTTTTACACATAAGTACTATATTTCTCTATCACAGAATTACACAGCTATCTGATTATTTAACAGAGAGACAAACATTCTTTTTGCTGCATCAGTGACATATGTTAACGTAATTACACAGTTGAATAACTTCACACTTATGAAATTGTATTTTGTCTGCATTTTGGGAACTGTTCATATTTACTTGAGAAACCACTACGATACTATGAGAGCATTTTCAGAGCCTTTTAAACCATTGAAGAAAGTTACGACGTTTTTGAGATTTTGTTAAGGTGTTATGATGTTATTATTGTGACAACGATGTGTATTGTGACGTTGAGTTGTTGTTGTGATCTTTATGAAGGGTGAGTGCGTGGGTGAGTGTGAATACCACAAATGCCGATGGCAAACTTTTTGGACACTGTTTTGTTTCTACACACTTCTAACGTAAATTTTCAACCTGTGAAATTTATTTATTTTTATGAGACTGTCGCTGTAGCGGAAACTGCTGTCGTAAATGTTTCAGTAAGGAAGGTAGGTGATCTTGACGTGGTGTGCTGTGGGCGCCCGGCTGCACGACAGTCGCTTGGAAAAAAACCATTAGTGCGTGTCTTTCAGAGGCACAGGTGTAGAAAAAACTTTTCGAAATTTTTGTTAACAGCTTTTCCCCTTTATATATACACACTTAAAAAGAAAAATAACCAACACATCACGAAGGAATGTCGAATGGGATGGAAAATAGTCGACATACCGCTATACTGCATGGGTGCCGCAGATGAAACCAACGGGGTTCCACTATGATGAAAAATGGCGCCCCAGACTGTCTTTCCTGGTTCTTGGGCGATATTGTGGACGACAGTCAGGCTGGTATCCCATTGCTATCTGGGGAGTCTCCAGACACGTCTTTGGACTGGAATCGCATTGACTGGAGTCGAAGTCTTCAGTGATGAATTCCACTTCAAACTGAACCCTGATAACCATCGAAGATCCGTCTGGAGACGCTCAGACAGCTGTAGGATATCAACCCGAATGTCACTCACTATATGGTCCAAAAAGCAATGAGTGATGGTCTGGGGTGCCATTTCATCTCAAAGCAGAACCTCTTTGGTTGTCATCCACGGCACTCTTAGAGCACAGCCCTATGTCAGAGATATTCTGCGTCCCGCTTTGTTGCCCTTCGAGGCAAACCGTCTTGGGCTTACATTTCAGCATCATAATGCGCGCATGCACACGGTAAGAGTTTCTACTGCTTGTCTTCGTGCCTGCCAAACCCTACCTCGTCTCCCCCCATGTGAGAAGGTTTGGATAATTATGGACAGGAGCCTCCAACCACCTACGGATTTCGACGTTCTGACGCCAACTGGACAGAATGTGGCCCAGTATGCCCCATGAGAATGTACAACAACTCAGTCAATGCCAATCAAGTGCATAAGGACCAGAGATGAACCAACGCATTATTAACTTGTGACAGATTCATAGAGCTATAAGGTTACGAAACAGATTGTTTGGTGTATCGCCGATTTTTGAGGGGAATTACCAGCGCTGTTGGAGGACAACAACTGTGGTTTATGCTTGACAGAGCAATATCCTATTTTCTATAGATCTAGAACAGTACCTCAACACAACATTTCATGTACGGTGGATTATTCGAGGAGGTCCGGTAGTATGGCTTCCCCGTTTATCGGACCTGATTTCTGGCTAAGGGAGCATATAAAGGCATTGGTGTTTGCCCAGACCATTAACAATATGCAGACCTTACAGGAGCGTGTGGCGAATGCATGAGACGCAACGCGAATGGAGTCGGGTGTATTTGAAAGACCGCTTAATTCACTGCGAAGGAGGATTTAATGATGCGTCGCAATGAGTGTTAATCACACACAATACTGCCAGTATTATCCACCTCTTCATAAGAGAACAGATAGGCCAATATCTCAAAAGCTACCGGTACTGGTTTCCGGACAAATAATTATAGAGACTTTTCTTCCTATTTCGTTCAATACTATCTCATGTAGAAATGTGTGACACGTTTTTTAAACACTCTCTATGCTAGCGGAAGACACAAGGCTTCTATTGCACTCTTTTTTCTGTCCTTTAGATGAAACTAAGTGATTCTGTAAAAACAAAAGGTGCTTGATCCTTATCTGGAAACCACTTGTAAAGTCTAACAGTAGCTGCATGTGTTCTCGAACCGGAGAACATTACACTACAAAGCAGTTGCCACTGATGCCTGGAATCATTCATACAGCAAACTACAGGGTGGTACAAAAGTCCAGAAACACCCTGATAAAATCCAAATGGAGTAGCAAACAAGGAAACAGAGTCCCTACACACGAGGAACGGGAAGGGGGAAACTTTATAGGCTATGCCACAAACATGGCGGCCATATTGAAAGCCGCAGTCTTGAATACAACTCCAAAATTTTAAATGGGAATGTGGTCATGTGATGTATCAAACAGATAGGGAATTTCACCAGAAAAACAATGCCATTGTTATTTTAAACATAGCTTTATTCATTCTCAGGCTATAGCCAATTACTTGCGGCAGCAGTGGGACGCTCGGCAGCGTGAGTATTACGTACTGAGAAGTCATAAAATGGAGTCTGAAACGGTGCAAAGTGACTAGCCCATGCCTGATATGTTACATGTTTAACTGTTAGATATCATTTACTCATGCTAACGTTTTAATCATTGTTTCCTTATTTACAGGTTACAAAATGTCCTTAACACATGATGAACGCATTCAAATCATCTTGATATTAGGAGAAAGAAGCACACGGGTCATTGCTGAGGATTTCAACAGTCGTCACCCAACCAGACAGTCCATCACTCAAAGCGCAGTTACCAAGCTTTTAGCCAAATTCCGAGCAACAGGTTCTGTTGCAGATAAACCTAAGGCTGAAAGACCAAAATCCGCCACCAATGAAGCAACAACAGTGAGCAAGAGTCCGCAACGGAGTACTCGTCGCCTGTCACGAGAATGTGGGGTTAGCCGTACCTGCATACTGCGAATTTTATCGCAGCACAAATGGCACCCGTACAAAATTTAGCTGCTCCAACACCTGAACGAGGATGAGCCAGACCATCGGGTACAGTTCGCAGAATGGTTGACACAGCAGCTGCAGATAAACCCCCGTTTCCTCTATCAGGTGCTGTTCAGTGATGAAGCCAATTTCTTTATCAATGATGACGTGAACAAGCAGAATCACAGATACTGGTCCGGCACAAATCCGCACTGGATTGATGCTTTCAAAACGGTCGACTCACAAAAAGTGATGGTCTGATGTGGTGTGTGGGGTACCAAAGTCGTTGGACCTTTTTTTTAAATTGATGGTACGTTAACAGCCAATGGTTATCTGAGGTTATTGGATGAAGATGTGTTTCCCTCGTTGTAAACGGAGGACAGAACATTTCCGGAATTCTTCCAGCATGATGCGAGCAATGTGCGAGCATACCTGGATGTGCAGTTCCCTCAAAAGTGGATTGGTCGTAGGGGTGCTGTGGAGTGGCCACCACATTCACCAGATTTGACTCCTTTGGATTTTTATCTTTGGGATCATGTCAAAGCACTTGTTTATTCTGTGAGAATACGGGATTTGCATCATCTAAAGCAGCGCATTGTTGATGCGTGTGGTCAAATTCAGCCAGATGTGTTGGTCAAAGTTCATCAGGACTGGGTTTGGAGGATAGTATTAACAATCCAACAGAATGGACAACATATCGAGCCATTCCCTATGACTGTTGGTGGTCTCTCGGGACTGTGTAACATCGGTGTAATGTCTCTTTGGCACATAACACACATTCTGCCGAGCGTCTCACCGCTGCCACATGTAACTGGCTATAACCCGAGAATGAATAAAGCTATGTTTAAAATAACAACGGCATTGTTTTTCTGGTGAAATTCTCTATCTGTTTGATATGTCACATGACCACATTCCCATTTAAAATTTTGGAGTTGAATCCAAGATGGCGGCTTTCAAGATGTCCGCCATGTTGGTGGCATAGCCTATAAAGTTTCCCCCTTACCGTTCCTCGTGTGTAGAGACTCTGTTTCCTTGTTTGCTACTCCATTTGAATATTATGAGGGTGCTTCCGGACTTTTGGACAACCCTGTACATTAGCTAACGTTCATTAAATGTGAAAACAGTGCTGTCGAAATACGAGGGAATTGATAACGATCTTTCTCTGAAACTCAGGTCGCAGCTCTTTCAACTATTAACCTCCACAGTTTGGTCCACTCGTGCACATATTCGCACTACGTTCAAAGGGCTCAGTTCGAGTTCTGACGCCTGTATGCGACGGAGGAAGCAAATGTGTGGTTATTTAGAACCACGTGCTCTCGAGGGTGATATCCTCCGCTGAATTACGTAATTGTTTCTTGGCTTCCGATGCGGCCAATGATTGTGGCAGCTACTTCATGAGCCGCGCCGGTCTCTGCGGGCAAAGAGAGAAACGCGAGGAGAGTTATTAGAAATTAAAACGTCTGAGGAACGCGGCCGAGACAGCACGCGAGCAGCCGATCACGCGCGCCCGCCGCAAGAGATATGGCGTCGGCCGGAGCTAATAGGTTTCCCCGATATTAATTCCGAGTGGCCCGCCGGTAGCCCGGCGAGAAGCGACGGCGCCAATTAATACAGGGCAGTGTGCGTGCGCGCTGCCGGCCGAGTAATAGATTAACGCGTGTCCCCGATTTGAATTATTGTGCAACTGCTATTAGTCGCGCCGTCTATAACTCAGCCCGCGATGGAATTCCGTGGCCCGCAGGTGCGGCGGCCGGGCCGGCCTCGGGTTGCGCTTCCTCGTACAGTTATCTCCCGACCAAAGGCCGTTGTACCCTTTAGAGTGGTGCTGAGGTTGACTTGATGGACCACTGAAAGGCAAGAACGATCTTAGACGAAATCTGTGAAGTACGATAGGGTGCTGGTGCTCGAGGTCAGTGTACGAGGAAAGTCCAAACTTACCCGAAGTGGAGGTATGTCTTTCATTCCGGCACAAACAGGACACGTAAGTTAACTTCATTTTTCAATATAGTTCCCCTTCTTTTCAACACAGTGCAGTGTTGGCAGAAGAGCCAACACCGTGTTACTAGAGGAGGCCGAAATGCACGCGTTTTAGCTCGCGCAGGCTGGCGTGAGCAAAGTCGGCTCTACAACTGGGGCGAATGCTAGGGAGTCTCTCTAGACTAGAGGTCTGGAACATGACAAGGAATTAGAATTTAGTAAGCGGACGTAAGTAGTTTGATACTTAACTTTAATCCATTAATGACGAACGTCGCTCTTGACGGTACATGATTCACAATATCAATATCAATAGTAACTGAATATGGCGCCTTGCTAGGTCGTAGCAAATGACGTAGCTGAAGTCTATGCTAAACTGTCGTCTCTGCAAATGAGAGCGTATGTAGTCAGTGAAGCACCACTAGCCAAGTCAGCTGTACAACTGGGGCGAATGCTAGGGAGTCTCTCTAGACTAGACCTGCCGTGTGGCGGCGCTCGGTCTGCAATCACTGATAGTGGCGACACGCGGGTCCGACGTATACTAAAGGACCGCGGCCGATTTAAAGGCTACCACCTAGCAAGTTTGGTGTCTGGCGGTGACACCACACTTAGTTCATCGTTACACAAGCCTGCTGATGCCTTCAGGAAAGAGAATTTTCGACTGAGCACTTTTCGGTCCGGGCCGAATCGACGGTCCCTTCATGCCTCTTTGAGTGGGCCAAAAAATGGTACAAATGGCTCTGAGCACTATGGGACTTAACAGCTGAGGTCATCAGTCCCCTAGAACTTACAACTACTTAAACCTCACTAACCTAAGGACATTACACACATCCATGCCTGAGGCAGGATTCTAACCTGCGACCGCAGCGGTCGCGCGGTTCCAGACTGAAGCGCCTAGAACCGCTCAGCCACTCCGGCCGGCCTTGAGTGGGCCAATCAAGACGTATTCGGAAGGGGCAAGATCAGGACTTTACGGAGGATGAGCCATTACTTCAAACTTGAGTTTCCAGAGCGTTTCAGCCATCTTTCTTTATTCGTGTCAGACGTACATAAAATGAACACATATACAATACATACAAAGAAAACTATACAGTATTCATCCAGAATTGGGCAATCTTCATAGCATTGGGTGCTGCAGACGTTAAATCCTTCATGCTACAGCTGGCTGGGCATAAGCTACATTTGAAGAGATGCCGGGTTGTCGGCAATTCACCGCATTCGCGCAGTGTTGTGTTGGCATTTGGCAGTTGGAAGTTCCATTTAAGGAGATTGTCCCTCCATCTTGTGACTTCAGTCCACAGTCTATACTGTCTCCCTAAATAAAGAGACTTGGTGAAAGAGGTGTGTCGTAAATGTGAGACGGGTTGTGTATAATCGTTATGGGGTACGTATGATTAGGTGACATGTTTGTCTTCTACAATGATGAGTGAAAGGTAGAGGGTGAAGTCGTGTCACGGTCGCCACTTTATAATATAATAAAATAATGGAATAGATGATAATAAAATGTTGAAATGCGTGGCTTTTGAAAATGTATTGAATTAATGAGATAATTTTTCGGCATGAATGACAAGCACAATAAGCTGAGCTATGACTGGAAATAAGTTCGTATTAGTTCGTATTATTTTGCAGGGCGAAGTAGTTTCTTTCTCCGGTGTAGAGTTGTGCTTACCATTCTTTATAAGGCTACGTTTGGTCGGCGTGTTCACCTTTGAAGTCTTGACCGTGTTCCCATTAAGTTTATCGGATCTTCGTAATTTTCCAAAGTACACAGGTGGGCTTCAGTTCTTGTCATTGTCGTACTATTTGAAATAACAACTCACACGATCTTTCTATTAATAAAACAATACTGTATTTTTCTAAACGGTGCACATATGAAATACATACTCCTCACTTATTCATAGCGACCCCAAAATGGCGGTCTACAATTACTCGCTAAAAATGGCGTGCTTCCTACTCGTTCACTAGCTGAACGCGAATCCTCCCTTCCTCATACTGGTACAAGAAAATCTCCTCTGTTTTTTAACAACTGAAAATCAAAAATACCTGACGGTAGGGCTACCGTTTCATCTTTTCTCTTTGCCTTTAAAGAAGACGAAAACATAAAATAAATGCAAAAGGTTTATTACAAGTCTGTTCAAGGGATTCCAGATGACCCATTTCTCCATGTGTCCAGGTGGCATGGATTCTTGTGATGTCATTCAGTTTGAGAGGTGTTGGCAAGTTTCTTTCCACCTGGTGAGTCGGGTAGCCGCAGCTAATCATTCTAAGGGCCGTAAAGTTGTTAGGTAACTGTTCCTGGACGGCAGTCTTGGCTTGACAGGTTGATGTCCAATGAGTGGATGTGAGGTCGCTGTATTTGATTTATGCCTCTCGATGTTAGCGGCGATCTGACTTCTGATGTCACATGGAGCAATCTCAGCGAGACATTGAACTTTGTCCATGGGGGTTGGCCTCAAGCAGCCCGTAACAATCCTACAGCTGTCATTTAAGGCTACACCAACCTGCTTTGCATGTACTGAATTGTTCCACACTGGGCTAGCGTACTCTCCTGCAGAATAACATAAGGCAAGAGCTGTTGTTCTTAATGTTTGTGGATGTGTACCCCAGTTCGATCCCGCCAGTTTCCGAAGAAAGCATTTTCTGGAGGATACTTCCTGCTTCAGCTTCAGACAATGTTCCTTATAGGTTAGTGTACGGTCGAGAGTGACACCCAAATACCTGAGGTGGGAACAATATTCTAGTGCAACTCTATTCCAGAATATTTCAAGTTTCCTGTCAGCTTGTTTATGTTTCAGATGGAATGAACACACTTGCGTTTTCTTAGGATTGGGTGCGAGTTGATTCTTTTCATAGTAAGTACCAAGCTGTAGACCCTGTCCGAGCATTATCTCCACATCTTCAAACCGATCGCCCTGGGCAGCAAGAGCAAGGTCATCAACATATATGAAACTTTTTCATCCTTTAGGCTGTGGTTGATCGTTAGTGCACACATTAAATAAAATGGGCGACAGTACACTCCCTTGGGGGAGACCGTTTTTTTGAGTTTTCCATCGGCTGTGTTTTCCTTGGAAGTCCACGAGAAAACGTCGATTATGTAGGAGTGTTGCAATTAGCGTAGTCGTTAGTCAGGTTGTAGATTTTGTGCAGTAACACTCTGTGTTTTACGGTGTAAAAGGTCAACAAAAGCTACACTTGTTATCTTTCTCTGCTCAAAGCCACCTTCTATGAACTGAGAAAGGTAAAGGATTTGTGAGGTGGAATTCTTGCCTGGTCTAAAGCCAGCTTGCTGCGAGATAAGAAGTGTATCAACTTCCGCAGTTCAGCCGTGAAGAATCTTTATCTCTAGGATCTTATAGAGATGGCAAAGGAGAGATATTGGCCTGTAGTTTTCTTCGGATCCGTTGGTGACTTTCCAGGTTTTAGTATCGCAATCACGCATGCCTTGCGTCATAATTTCGGGATCCTGAAAAAAGCCAGACAGTGGTTACACAGGTTTAAGAGCCAGTCTTTGGTTGCGGTGTCAAACTGTTTAACTTGGTTTACACAAATCTCGTCTAATCCTGCAGCCTTGCCATTTTTGCATTTGTGAATGGCTTCTTCTAATTCACCTAGGTTGAATGGTCTAGTCAGGTTATTATTCTGAGATTGTTCCTTAAACTCTAATTTGAAGTCCGATTTTTTGACAGGAGATCTTGGTTTAGCATTCTCAAGAATCTGTGTAGCAATTTCATTTGGAGTGATGTTAGCGTGATTGGCATGTTTGGTTGGATTGTTATTTAGCTTTCCCAGCAGTTTTCAAGCCTTCTGGCTACTAATTGACAGATCTGTTTCCTCCATGAGTTTAATCCATCTTTCTCTTTCAGCAGTGAGGGCAACGGTATGTGGATGTGCATTGTCTTGCAAGAACACATAACCTTTCGACACTGGTCCTCGGCGTTTGCTTCGAATTACAGGCCTTAGCCGGTCAGCAAGCATCTAAGTGTAACGCACACAGCTTATGTTGTGCCACTCTCTTCATAATGTTCCGGCATTGGCCTTGAACGCCCTAAAAAAACGCCAAGCATCAATCTTCCTGCAGATGGTTGAATTTTGACATTTTGCCTGTGTGGTATCGATAGCTACGATGCCACGATGTAGGTGTAAGTTTTTAAGTTGACACTACGACAGACACCGACGTCAGCGCCCTCTATCCGGCTCCAGATTCAGCCCATTTTGATCAAGAGCAGACGGCCTGGAAACATCGCTTCAACTTCAGAGGGTGTTGGCTTGCTATTGAGACTTTGTACTAAAGTACTGGCCATTAAAATTACTACACCAATAAGAAATGCAAATGATAAACGGGTATTCATTGGACAAATATATTATACTAGAACTAACATGTGATTACATTTTCACGCAATTTGGGTGCATAGATCCTGAGAAATCAGTACCCAAAACAATGACCTCTGGCCGTAATAATGGCCTCGATACGCCTGGGCATTGAATCAAACAGAGCTTGGATGGTGTGTACAGGTACAGCTGCCCATGCAGCTTCAACACGATACCACAGTTCATCAAGAGTTGTGACTGGAGTATTCTGACGAGCCAGTTGCTCGGCCATCATAGACCAGACGTTTTCAATTGGTGAGAGATCTGGAGAATGTGCTGGCCAGTGCAGCAGTCGAACATTTTCTGTATCCAGAAAGGCCCGTACAGGACCTGCAACATGCGGCCGTGCATTATTCTGCTGAAATGTAGGGTTTTGCAGGGATCGAAAGAAGAGTAGAGCCACGGGTCGTAGCACATCTGAAATGTAATATCGACTGTACAAAGTGCCGTCAATGCGAACAAGATCGCCAGACACGGATGCGACCATCTTGATGCTGTAAACAGACCCTGGATCATCCGAAAAAAAGACGTTTTGCTATTCTTGCACCCAGCTTCGTCGTAGAGTACACTATCGCAGGCGCTCTTGTCTGTGATGCAGCGTCAAGGGTAACCGCAGCCATGGTCTCCGAGCTGATGGTCCATGCTGCCGCAAACGTTGTCAAAGTGTTCGTGCAGATGGTTGTTGTCTTGCAAACGTCCCCATCTGTTGACTCAGGGATCGAGACGTGGCTGCACGATCCGTTACAGCCATGCGGATAAGATGCCTGTCATCTCGACTGCTAGTGATACGAAGCCGTTGGGATCCAGCACGGCGTTCCGTATTACCCTTCTGAAACCACCGTTTCCATATTCTGCTAACAGTCGTGGATCTCGACCAACGCGAGCAGCAATGTCGCGATACGATAAACCGCAATCGCGATAGGCCACAATCCGACCTTAAAGAAAGTCGGAAACGTGATGGTACGGATTTCTTCTCCTTACACGAGGCATCACAACAACGTTTCACCAGGCAGCGCCCGTCAACTGCTGTTTGTGTATGAGAAATCGGTTGGAAACTTTCCTCATGTCGGCACGTTGTAGGTGTCGCCACCGGCGCCAACCATGTGTAAATGCTCTGAAAAGCTAATCATTTGCATATCACAGCATCTTCTTCCTGTCGGTTAAATTTCGCGTCTGTAGCACGTCATCTTCGTGGTGTAGCAATTTTAATGGCCAGTAGTGTACTTACGACGGGTCTAAGTCTTTGCTCATCCATGCAAAGTTATGTAATCATTTATTAACTTGTTTTTGCCTATAGTAAACATCTATAATTTTACACGTAGTACCGACGTGTTTTTCCTTTTCCTGCTCCTACTCGCTTCCTACATTCGGCCTACACTTCAGTTTACAGGAGCAGACCCACGCGCCGCCTTCCAGGCGGGATACAAAAACCTGCTTGGTGAATGTGGGTGTTTCCATTCCATACTCTGACATTTACTCTCCGGCTCGTAAAGGTGGATCAATGTTTCGTCACCAGTGATGATTCCGTCTAAGAAGCCGTCACGTTCGTTAACACAGCGATCCAAATGTTTTTGGCGAATGGCCAAATGCGTTTGTTTAAGCAACAGTACGAGTTGTTTCGATTCCATCTTGCAGAGACTTTATGAAACCCGAATCTGTTTAGGATGATTTCGTAGGCAGAACCATGAATAATTTGCATCAACTTGCTACTTCATCAATGCCCATTACTCGTCAGTCTGCCAGAGCCACGTTGCGCGCACGCTCATTGTTGCCATCATCTGCGGCTGTGAATGGTCGTCTTGCTCCTTCGTCATGCGTAACACTTGTGCGACCATTCTCGAAGTTTACAGTCCATTCGTAGACACTCCGTTGCGGTAAGACAGTTCCGTATTGCACCGAAAGTCTTTGACGGACTGCGGCCCCCAGTACTGCTTCCGACCACAAAAACCAGATCACCGCTCGTTGTTACTGTTTGCTGCAAACATGGAGCAGGCATGGTCTATCTGCAACAAAAGGAGGACGAATGGAGGAATCAAGATCAAACTTTCATAGCAGGGCCACTACAGCATAACAATAAAATAAACGAGTACCAGAGGTTAGTATGAACATTATAAGAATATAACGTTGGAAGTTGAATAAGTGTATTAAAATTTGGGTTGTGGCTGGGACTCGAACCTGCGTCTTTTTGCTTACTTTTCGTTTTTTGAGTTCGCTTTTGTTCGTTGCATCTGCTCGGGGCGGACGTCGTAAGCGTTATGAATTGAAATGAGCTCCTCAGGTTGGTACTAGGGAAGGCGAGTACTCGACTTCGTTTTATTGGGACAATTTTGGGAAGGGTGGTTCATCTATTAAGGAGACGACGTATAGAACTTTAATACGACCTATTCTTGTGTACTGCTCGAGTGTTTGGGATCCCCACCGGCTCGGATTAAAGGAAGATATCGAAGCACTTCAGAGGCGTTTTTACCTGTAGGCTCTGTCAGCAAGCAAGTATTACAGAGATGCTCCGTGAAGTCAAATAGGATTACATGGAGAGAAGACAGTGCTCTTTTCGCGAGCCACTATTGCTGAAATTTAGAGAACGATTCTACTGCCGCAACGTGAATTTCACGTAAGGACCTGCCAGCCGGAGTGGCCGAGCGGTTCTAGGCGCCACAGTCTGGAACCGCGCAACCACTACGGTTGCAGGTTCGAATCCTGTCTTGGGCATGGATGTGTGTGATATCCTTAGGTTAGTTAGGTTTAAGTAGTTCTAAGGGCACTGATGACCTCAGAAGTTAAGTCCCATAGTGCTCAGAGCTATTTGAATCATTTTTGAACGTAAGGACTACCAAGATAATATAAGATAAGAGAAACTAGGGCACGTACAGAACCATATAGATAGTTGTCTTTTCCTCGCTCTATTTGCTAACTGTACAGGAAATAAAATTACTAGTAATGGTTCTTCCCAAAGGCCTTGCCGCAGCGGTAACATCTTTTCCCCTCAGATCACCGAAGTTAAGCGCTGTCGGGATTGGCTAGCACTTGGATGGGTCACCGTCTGCGTATGGCAAGTGATGTTGGCAAGCGGAGTGCACTCGGTCTTTGTGAGGTCAATTGAGGAGATACTTCATTGAGAGGTAGCGGCACCGGTCGTGAAAACTGACAACGGCCTGGAGAGTGGTGTGCTGACCACATGCCCCTACTCATCCGCTTATGGTGACCCCTAGGGGCTGAGGATATACGGCGGCTGGTCGGTATGGTTGGACCTTCAAGACCTGTTGGGATTGTGTTTGTTTGGTTAGAAGTTGTACTTGGTAGTCTCCGGCATGCACCGTACGGTGCCTTGCTGATTTTGTTTGTTGATGTAGATGTCCATAGCCTTATCACAGAACGTGTTCTGAGGCTTCATCATTGTGAAAAGTAGGATAGTCGGGCATACGTGGCACATCTAATGACAGAATAATATCCTGGTACAGGCTTATGTGTTTGGTGCCACCTAGCCGAATGAATCACCTTTGTATTTATATCGTGTCGGATACGCCATTATCCTGGATACGACATTATCGAAGCGAACGCATGCTCGAAGCACACACTACTCCATGGTCGCAGGCCGTTAGGGAGGCAGTAGTATCCCAAGGGGGACAGTCACCTTTTCTTTGATGGGAACTGTGGTAGTAATCGAAAGCATCATGTTAGTTGTGGATTATGCGAACGTTATTGCCGATCACCTGTGACCTTTTATGCTTGATGTCGTTCTTGACGACGTTGGTATCTTCTAGGAGGATAATTCTCCGTGTCCCAAGACCAGAATCAAGCGACCATACATTGAACAGGATTATACGTATTGAAGTCACGTGATGTCTTGTCCGCCTGATTTAAGCAGATGGCACACATCTGGGATGCTATCGGACGCAAGCTTTACTCCCATGATGTACTGACTATCAATTTACGGGAATTGTGTGAATGTTAAAACTAAGCTGACAAATCTGTATCGTGCAATGTTCGCAGGCATAATCTCAAAAGTAAAGTTTATGGACGATATTTCCAAGTACTTTAAAATAAATACAGGTGTTGGATAAGGTGGTGGTTTATCTCTTGCTCTCTTCAGCTGTGTATTAGAGAATGTAACTTATCACAAACAGAATTAGGAAGAAGGAAAATGTGTATTGAAGTAAACTGTTTGGCGTTTGCAGAAGATTTTGCTGTATTACATAAAAAACTGTCAGATGTAGGAATCACCTGGAATGGGTAGCCAGTGAAGCAGGTTTAAGAATAATGACACAGGAAACAAAATTGATGACTAACATTAAAAAATGTATGAATATATCAACAGACAGGTATTCGTCAAATAGTAAACGTGAAAACCTCCAGTACAATCATCAAGGAGAAAATAAATTAGCGAAATATGCCAATAATAGAAGGATTCACAATATGAAAGAACAAATGGGAAAAGAAAAAATATTTACGATAAAATTTATGTACCTAGACACGCAAAAAATGCATTGCAGCATTGTAGTGAAGCCACTGTCTCTATGGACATGAAATCATAGGACTGTATAATAAATTATAGTAACTAGAAAAGAATATTAGAGAGTAGAATCACGAGGAAGATTTTAGGTCCAATAAGATGCACAGAAAGCTGTACGTTAAGAATCAATGATAAAATTCGTCTAAATATATAAAAATTAACAGAAAAAATAAGGAAAGGGAGACTGGTACTTTTGGGAATTTTTACAGAATAAATGATAATAGGCTGATAAATCTAATCAAGAAGTACCTCTGGGGAAAGAAATTAACAGCAAGCAGGATCCGAGAGGTTAAAATATGTGAAAGCGGAAGAAACAGCAGAAAAAGGTAGTTTCTGAAGGAAAGTGTTGAATTAAGGAGGATGCCAAGGAGGAACAAATGCGAAATGGCCTGAAGAAACAAAAAAGAGTTTTAGCTACAAGGTGAGAAAGTCATGGACAAAAAGAAAGAAACTGAAATTGTCACTTGGTCCCCAGCGAGCCATAAAGGACGGGGAAGAAAGACGAAAACAATTTGTTAAATGCGAACAAGTATTTAAAAAACGGACAAATTTCTAGTTGATACAAAGTGCATTTGAAAACGGGGCGTTTAACGTGAAGTGAACGAGTACTTCTACTAAGTGTCAGTGTCGTTAAAACACCGATCATTTCGAGGAAATTTTTATGGTAATTAAACACACATTATCTATCACAGGTATGTTGTCTGAGGCCCGCGTAATTTTACAGGTTATAATTTCGTATTATTATGCACGGGAGCATTGCAGTTAATGCACTGCTGTGCTAACAGAATTCAGATCCCCTTTCAGCCATTCAGAGTAAAATTTTCCGAGATTTCCACGGATAAATACGATGAGCATTCTGGTCATTGTGAAAACCATGTGGTTCTAGTGGATTTCATCACGTAACATCATGTAAATAGGAATCCCTACCTGAGTTGGAAGAAAACTAACGGACAACGCGCTCTCTTGGCAATATAAGACTGTGTCGGAAGTATGGACTGGAGAGCGACCTCATTCAGCTGCGTGTGCAGGCGGCCGGAAGAAGGAAGCTCTAAACAGATTGAGTGGAAGGGAGCATGGATGATTTCTCTAGTTATAATATTATTTTGGTTTGTCACTGGCAGTGCTCACATAGCATATTACAGATAGTATCAAATGGCTCAAATGGCTCTAAGCACTATGGGACTTAACATCTGAGGTCATCAGTCATCTAGACTTAGAACTACTTAAACGTAACTAACCTAAGGACATCACACACATCCATGCCCGAGGCAGGATTCGAACCTGCGACCGTGGCAGTCACGCGGTTCCGAACTAAAGCGCCTAGGACAGCTCGGCCACAGTGGCCGGCCACAGATAGTATCCTGACACCTCTGTGTAACGAGGAATTGAGCACTAGATTTCACGAGAGGTGTGTCCGCTAGTACAAAAGGAGGCGGGCAGTGTAATGTTGTGAGCAGAAAAGCAGTAACACCAACGACGTCGAACGTGGACTAGTCATCGAATGTCACCTGAGTAACAAATCCATCAGGGATATTTCAATCTTTCTAAGGCTGCTCAAGTCGACTGTTGATGTGATTGTGAAATGGAAACGCGAAGGAAGAACCGCAGCTAAACCAAGAGCAGGTACATCTCATGTATTGACAGAAATCAATTACGGAGGTGATTGCAAAAAATCGCATGAAATCAGAGGAAGACGTCTCCCGAGATTTCCAAAGTGCTACCAGCGCTCCAGCTAGCTCAGTGTCTGAGCGTCGGGTGTTGAAAACTGTCGAGCAGTTCCTCACACGTCACACATTTCTGTAGCCAGTGCAATGCGATGCTTGAAGCGTAAAGACGGACTGCACTGGATAGTGGATGACTGTAAACAAATGCTCTGGAGTGATGAATCACGCTGTACCTTGTGGCAATTCGATGGAAGGGTTTGGGTTTGGTGAATGCGTGGAGAACCTGTAGTGTCAACTGTGGAATACAAAGGAGTTGGTGATACGGTATGGGTTCTTTTTCGTAGTTATGGTGTGCTTATGATTAAGAAAATGTTAAATATGGTAGGATATGAATACATTTTACAGTACTGTGCTGTACTTATAGTAGAGGAACAGTTCAGAGACGATGACTGTTGATGTCTGCATGAGAATGGACCCTGTTATAGAGTAGCATGTGTCAGCCAATGGTTTGTGGACAATAACACTCCTCATATGGACTGTCCTGCCTTCAGTCCCGACGTTAGCCCAATGGAACACCTTTGGGATGAGTGACAAAGACTACTTTACAGAAAATCCCTGCGTCCAAGATCACTACCTTCTCTGGTTGCGTCTAGGAAGAACGGGCTGCAATTACTGTACGGACATTCAGACTCCTTATTGAAGGTGTCCTCAGCAGATTTCAAGCCGTCATGATGGCGAAAGGTGGACACACGCCCCATATTAATGTCCAATAATGGGTTTACGGGTACTTTTGATCAGACAATTTATTTTTAAAATCCAGCAGCTACGTGAAAGTTGAGGTGAGGTGAGTCTAATCTCGTCCCCTGAATGGCGCCTAATTTCATTCTCACCTACCTACAGGTATCTTGTTCCGATCTGTAGTATGCGTTTGTTATGATTTGTTTCTCATTTACAATCGAAGTTATATTACTGGCGGTCTTAATAGGGACCGAAACGCGTGATCAGAGATAAGAAGAACCTCGCAGCAGGCGCATTAATCATTCGGTATGACGTGTGTTCTGCCTACTGGCAGTCCAGTACAGTCGGTTACTTCCACCTGAATTATTATTCTGGCACTTACCTCACAAGATTTCACCTTTTCTCTGGATACGTTCCGCAACAGGGGGGAAATGAACTTCGCAGTTACGGAAGTGACAGTAAGGCTATATGGAGGGTAATCATTAAGTTGTAACTATTGTAAGCCCCCCCACTACATATTTTTGTATGAAATTTAGCCGAAATTTACCTCCCACTCCACAGGTCTACACATACCCAAAAATTTCGTACCCAAAAACTGATATCCAACTTAAACTCGTATGCAAACCTTTGACTAAACAGAACCTAATTAGCACTGAGCTGTAACTGATCTGAATGCAACTTGCCTTTATATTAAATGCGCAGCTGAAGTGAAACAATTATCTGGCCCTAATCAATTTTCCACTTGCCTCGCGTCTTGGTAACATTGTTGAAAATTTCTGGAAAGCACAATAGCAAACAAAAACCAGGCAATGGCTAAGCTACACTTCTATTTATAAATAAAATTTTCAAATTACATGCAAACTGTTGCATACCACATGGCGCAATGTGGTATTTTTTTTTTTTTTTGTCATCAGTCTACTGACGGGTTTGACGCGGTCCGCCACGAATTCCTTTCCTGTGCTAACCTCTTCATCTCAGAGTAGCACTTGCAACCTACGTCCTCAATTATTTGCTTGACGTATTCCAATCTCTGTCTTCCTCTACAGTTTTTGCCCTCTACAGCTCCCTCTAGTACCATGGAAGCCATTCCCTCATGTCTTAGCAGATGTCCTATCATCCTGTCCCTTCTCCTTATCTACATCTACATCTACATCTATACTCCGCGAGCCACCTTACGGTGTGTGGCGGAGGGTACTTATTGTACCACTATCTGATCCCCCCTTCCCTGTTCCATTCACGAATTGTGCGTGGGAAGAACGACTGCTTGTAAGTCTCCGTATTTGCTCTAATTTCTCGGATCTTTTCGTTGTGATCATTACGCGAGATATATGTGGGCGGTAGTAATATGTTGCCCATCTCTTCCCGGAATGTGCTCTCTCGTAATTTCGATAATAAACCTCTCCGTATTGCGTAACGCCTTTCTTGAAGTGTCCGCCACTGGAGCTTGTTCAGCATCTCCGTAACGCTCTCGCGCTGACTAAATGTCCCCATGACGAATCGCGCTGCTTTTCGCTGGATCATGTCTATCTCTTCTATTAATCCAACCTGGTAAGGGTCCCATACTGATGAGCAATACTCAAGAATCGGACGAACAAGCGTTTTGTAAGCTACTTCTTTCGTCGATGAGTCACATTTTCTTAGAATTCTTCCTATGAATCTCAACCTGGCGCCTGCTTTTCCCACTATTTGTTTTATGTGATCATTCCACTTCAGATCGCTCCGGATAGTAACTCCTAAGTATTTTACGGTCGTTACCGCTTCCAATGATTTACCACCTATGGCATAATCGTACTGGAATGGATTTCTGCCCCTATGTATGCGCATTATATTACATTTATCTACGTTTAGGGAAAGCTGCCAGCTGTCGCACCATGCATTAATCCTCTGCAGGTCCTCCTGGAGTACGTACGAGTCTTCTGATGTTGCTACTTTCTTGTAGACAACCGTGTCATCTGCAAATAGCCTCACGGAGCTACCGATGTTGTCAACTAAGTCATTTATGTATATTGTAAACAATAAAGGTCCTATCACGCTTCCCTGCGGTACTCCCGAAATTACCTCTACATCTGCAGATTTTGAACCGTTAAGAATGACATGTTGTGTTCTTTCTTCTAGGAAATCCTGAATCCAATCACAAACCTGGTCCGATATTCCGTAAGCTCGTATTTTTTCACTAAACGTAAGTGCGGAACCGTATCAAATGCCTTCCTGAAGTCCAGGAATACTGCATCAATCTGCTCGCCAGTGTCTACGGCACTGTGAATTTCTTGGGCAAATAGGGCGAGCTGAGTTTCACATGATCTCTGTTTGCGGAATCCATGTTGGTTATGATGAAGGAGATTTGTATTATCTAAGAACGTCATAATACGAGAACACAAAACATGTTCCATTATTCTACAACAGATTGACGTAAGCGAAATAGGCCTATAATTATTCGCATCTGATTTATGACCCTTCTTGAAAATGGGAATGACCTGCGCTTTCTTCCAGTCGCTAGGTACTTTACGTTCTTCCAGCGATCTACGATAAATTGCTGATAGAAAGGGGCAAGTTCTTTAGCATAATCACTGTAGAATCTTAAGGGTATCTCGTCTGGTCCGGATGCTTTTCCGCTACTAAGTGATAGCAGTTGTTTTTCAATTCCGATATCGTTTATTTCAATATTTTCCATTTTGGCGTCCGTGCGACGGCTGAAGTCAGGGACTGTGTTACGATTTTCTGCAGTGAAACAGTTTCGGAACACTGAATTCAGTATTTCTGCCTTTCTTCGGTCGTCCTCTGTTTCGGTGCCATCGTGGTCAACGAGTGACTGAATAGGGGATTTAGATCCGCTTACCGATTTTACATATGACCAAAACTTTTTAGGGTTCTTGTTTAGATTGTTTGCCAATGTTTTATGTTCGAATTCGTTGAATGCTTCTCTCATTGCTCTCTTTACGCTCTTTTTCGCTTCGTTCAGCTTTTCCTTATCAGCTATGATTCGACTACTCTTAAACCTATGCTGAAGCTTTCTTTGTTTCCGTAGTACCTTTCGTACATGATTGTTATACCACGGTGCATCTTTCCCCTCGCTTTGGACCTTAGTCGGTACGAACTTATCTAAGGCGTACTGGACGATGTTTCTGAATTTTTTCCATTTTTGTTCCACATCCTCTTCCTCAGAAATGAACGTTTGATGGTGGTCACTCAGATATTCTGCGATTTGTGCCCTATCACTCTTGTTAAGCAAATATATTTTCCTTCCTTTCTTGGCATTTCTTATTACACTTGTAGTCATTGATGCAACCACTGACTTATGATCACTGATACCCTCTTCTACATTCACGGAGTCGAAAAGTTCCGGTCTATTTGTTGCTATGAGGTCTAAAACGTTAGCTTCACGAGTTGGTTCTCTAACTATCTGCTCGAAGTAATTCTCGGACAAGGCAGTCAGGATAATGTCACAAGAGTCTCTGTCCCTGGCTCCAGTTCTGATTGTGTGACTATCCCATTCTATACCTGGTAGATTGAAGTCTCCCCCTATTACAATAGTATGATCACGAAACTTCTTCACGACGTTCTGCAGGTTCTCTCTGAGGCGCTCAACTACTACGGTTGCTGATGCAGGTGGTCTATAGAAGCATCCGACTATCATATCTGACCCACCTTTGATACTTAACTTAACCCAGATTATTTCACATTCGCATTCGCTAATAACTTCACTGGATAGTATTGAATTCTTTACTGCTATAAATACTCCTCCACCATTGGCGTTTATCCTATCCTTGCGGTATATATTCCATTCTGTGTCTAGGATTTCGTTACTGTTCACTTCCGTTTTTAACCAACTTTCCGTTCCCAATACTATATGCGCACTATTTCCTTCAATAAGAGATACTAATTCAGGAACCTTGCCCTGGATACTCCTGCAGTTTACCAACATTACGTTAACTTTTCCTGTTTTTGGTCTCTGAGGACGGACGTTCTTTATCAACGATGATAATGTCCTCTCTGGTAAGCCGTCAGGTATTTTATCGTTTCCCACATATTCCTTTCCTCTCCGATTCAGCGTAGAACCTCCTCATTCCTTACCGTATCAGTCCACCTAATTTTCAACATTCGTCTATAGCACCACATCTCAAATGCTTAGATTCTCTTCTGTTCCGGTTTTCCCACAGTCCACGTATCACTACCATACAATGCTGTACTCCAGACGTACATCCTCAGAAATGTCTTCCTCAAATTAAGGCCGGTATTTGATATTAGTAGACTTCTCTTGGGCAGAAATGCCTTTTTTGCCATAGCGAGTCTGCTTTTGATGTCCTCCTTGCTCCGTCCGTCATTGGTTATTTTACTGCCTAGGTAGCAGAATTCCTTAACTTCACTGACTTCGTGACCATCAATCCTGATGTTAAGTTTCTCGCTGTTCTCATTTCTACTACTTCTCATTACCTTCGTCTTTCTCCGATTTACTCTCAAACCATACTGTGTACTCATTAGACTGTTCATTCCGTTCAGCAGATCATTTAATTCTTCTTCACTTTCACTCAGGATAGCAATGTCATCAGCGAATCGTATCATTGATATCCTTTCACCTTGTATTTTAATTCCACTCCTGAACCTTTCTTTTATTTCCATCATTGCTTCCTCGATGTACAGATTGAAGAGTAGGGGCGAAAGGCTACAGCCTTGTCTTACACCCTTCTTAATACGAGCACTTCGTTCTTGATCGTCCACCCTTATTATTCCCTATTGGTTGTTGTACATATTGTATATGACCCGTCTCTCCCTATAGCTTACCCCTACTTTTTTCAGAATCTCGAACAGCTTGCACCATTTTATATTGTCGAACGCTTTTTCCAGGTGGTAATAAGTAATGATAAACAGTGGGATGTGGAGAGTGACTATTAATATGAAATGATATTCCAAGAAAACGATTTTAGAAAAAAAGTCAGAGTAAGACTTCGCATGATCTTCACACATAACACTGGTTTAAACAATACTATGCTTAACAAAGTGACAAAGATTTTAAAAGGGTACAATGTTAACAGGGAATTTCTATAAAAATCATACAGCTTCAACAGTTGAAATCTTAATGCATAATTCAGGGAAATGGGGTGGTCTTTCTCTCAACTCTGAGCAACTGAACAAAGTTAACTACCTGCCAATAATCATTTATACAAATTAGGTGCGCCCTTTACAATAAATCTTTTCTCATCTAACAGATAGGATCTCTTCGCAGCACTACTGAATACTCCATCACCTAGAACACTTCAACTAAAAATGTACAGATGAGGCTGAGGCAAAGACTGTACCACGAAGATACCAAACATTTTTAACAATAACGTAACTTGCTCTCTCTCTGGCGTGAACATCGATAACATACAGAAACCAAAATTACATGATTCCCTCGCCTTATCACCTAGAAAAAGTTACGCTGCGAATACGAAACTTGGTGGTTTTAGCCCCTCTCTACATACTCATCTTACAATGCTACACTTTTTTGCTGACCATGAGTGATTTACCGGTGACAATGCTTGTAGACGTCTGCGTATTCGCTGTTAAGGAATCATTCAGTCTCGAAGGTCACCTCGTCAACATTCTTGACAAGACAGTCACGCAATGGTTTCTTCATCCGAGGGAACAGGGACAACTCATTAGGTGCCATATCAGGAGAATACGGGAGTGAGACTAAATTTGACAGTCCGAAGAAGGAGCTACGTGCCTGTGTTTTGTGCAGTATTAGCTGGGGCGTTGTCCTGTTGCGGAACGAAGCGGACGGTTATATATGTCATGTAAAAAATGTGGTGATAGAAGGTGAAAAGTGATCCATACTGATTTTCACTTTTTCCGCTGTCGCCAAGATCGTGATACGCCAGAGAAGTAGGGCCTCCACATCTCTTGTGATTCACGGTTCTACACAGAGATATGGTCTGCCCGTCATTCATCGTTATTCCGACCTTCTTGACCACAATGAATGCATCTGCGCCTCCTAACCACTGTAGCAGGTGATGGTGCGGTGTAGCCGTACAATTAGACCACCTCAGGATGGAGTGCTGCAGCGGTGTTCCTCTTCAAATGCAGAAAACGCATTGCCGTACGATACGCCACTTTATCAAAAGACTACGCCATTTTGTATTGGGTTTTATAGCGCCAAGCTACGGTTCTGTGATGTGGAAGTTTAAATGAGTATCAGAATTGCAAATCTATACCTAAAATAAATGTCGTGTGGCTAGGGCCTCCCGTCGAGTAGACAGTTCGGCGGGAGCAAGTCTTTCGATTTGAACGCCACTTCGGCGACTTGCGCTTCGATGGGGAGGAAATAATGATGATTAGGACAACACGACCCCCAGTCCCTGAGCGGAGAAAATCTTAGACCCAACCGGGAATCGAACCCGGGCCCTTAGGACTGACAGCCTGTCGCGCTGCCACTTTTTTTATTTTTTTTGTTCGTTGTTGATCGTTGGGTTTGGTCGTCGCGGACGTCACATGACATCCGTTAAAGTTCTTTTGTTGATCCTTCCACTCAGTTTTTTATTGCAGAGGCCAACCAGCTCTCTGACCGAACACGCTGAGCTACCGTGCCGGCGTCCACTCAGCTATCGGGGGCGGACATCTGTACTTGAAAACAAAAAAAACTCGTATGAGGTACCAACATTGAATTATTTCTTTATACAGGGTGCCTCAAACATTTTGGGTCAAACTGAAACAGGTGACAGCGGGTCCACAACCGAATATATTGAGATAGGAAACCACTGGCCGGAAATGCATATTTATTATGTTATGGACATACACAGCGTACAACGCATAACAACAACGCAATTACTGTGGTAATTGTTCAGAGCCACGACCGCCAGTCACAATGTATGTGTTGCAACTGCGCACCCTCGCAAATACCTCGGGTGTCTGTTATATACTGGAACAGGCAGCGGGTGACAAACTGCAAATACCTCTGAGCATCAAACAGATATACTTATCTCATAACACGTGTGTCCTGTGACGACGGCATGCATCAGACTGCCGCATTAACCTGTGCTCAACGTACACGACTACCCCTCGTGTTAGCTGTCCATTGCATCAGACAGCTTGTAATGTGTTCATGGTGAAGTGCGTTACTGTATATAGTACAAGACGCGTAGTGAAAGATGGAATGTTACTCAAAAATGGTTCAAATGGCTCTGAGCACTATGGGACTTAACATCTATGGTCATCAGTCCCCTAGAACTTAGAACTACTTAAACCTAACTAACCTAAGGACATCACACAACACCCAGCCATCACGAGGCAGAGAAAATCCCTGACCTCGCCGGGAATCGAACCCGGGAACCCGGGCGTGGGAAGCGAGAACGCTACCGCACGACCATGAGATGCGGGCGAATGTTACTCATCGCGAGAGTTGGCAGACATGTCTTTAATGTACGGTGAAGCAGGATGTAGTGCGCTTAAAACAGCACGAATATGCAGAGAACACTTTCCCAACATGCGTCACCCTAATTGGAAGAAGTTTATCTCCGTGGACAGGATAGTTCACGCCACAGAGAAGCAGCCAAGGTTCCTGCCAAAGACATGTCTGAACACGAGAGATTGATGGAATGTTGTTGGAGGGTGTCGTCGACCACCCAGCACTAATCACCCGTAACTTGCCCGTGAAACGTACGCTCTGAAGGATACAGTGTGGAGACTAAAGGTGAAAATGATGGATCGCCTACAATCACTGGAACCAATGGATTTTGAGACCCGTGTTCACTTCTGTCCATGGATTGGTCACCGCAGTGCTGTAGCGCCGAACTTCATACGCTTTGTATTGTTCACGGATGAGGCGTCATTCGCCCGTGATAGTGTTTTCAACAGCCATAGTAGCTACCTCTGGTTCACAAAATGGTTCAGATGGCACTGAGCACTATGGGACTTAACATCTGAGGTCATCAGTCCCCTAGAACTTAGAACTACTTAAACCTAACTAACCTAAGGACTTCACTCACATCCATGCCCGAGGCAGGATTGTAACCTGCGACCGTAGCGGTCGCGTAGTTCCGGACTGAAGCGCCGAGAAGCACTCGGCCACCACGGCCGGCTACCTCTGGAGTGAGGACAATCCTCACGCTACCCACATCGGTAGCCATAAACGTACGAGCTTGCGTTGTCCAAGATCAGCTAAGAGGACCCGATTTGCTGCCTTCCCGTTGGTCTGGTCCACGCTAGATGGTGTTCCTGCGAAATGTGCCGAAACAGGTCGTGGAGACTGTACCCTGATACGCCCGCTAAACCTGCATGGCAGAACAGGTAATAGGATTGTGGAAAGAGCCAAATATTGTATGCTGAGGTCAGTTTCACCTTCTAATTGCAATTTATTGTAATTTAATAACTTTTACAACCAAAGCGGCACATAGCCGGACCTTTAACGACGGCAACTCTTTCACGGCTGATGGCCTCCAAACAAGAAATCTTAACAAATCAACAAGATAAAAATCCAATTAAGATAACAATAAAATAATTAAAAAAACATCACAGCAAAGTAGATAGAACAAACATATGCAATGGGGAATACAAATGGCTGAAGGCCACTACTAAATTTCAAAATTTCAGAATGTGTTACCATAGACCTTTAAAGGCAGGAGGCCAGAAAGTTTAAAAACAAGAGATATTAAAAATCAACAAGATAAAAATGCAATTAAAGAGGCAAATAAAATAAATTAAGAAGAGATATCACGGCTAAGTGGAAAGCCTCAAGGCAAAGCAGATAGAACAAACGTATGCAAGGTGCAATACCAACGGATGAAGGCCACAATTAAGTTTCAAAATTTAAAAATATATTACCATAATCTTTAAAGGCAGAAGGCCGCAATGTTTAAGCTTGAAAGATAAATTTAAGAATTAATTTTGCAAAATTTTTAAGAAAAGAAAAAAGTAATCATAAGCCTTAAATTTTAAGTAGCTGAAAACTGATAATTAAACACCGGTGGCACGCAGAAGCGTCCAGGGAGGTCGGTCTGCCCTCGTTTACTTAGGCGAGACAGGTGTTGAGCCCAACTACACTCGATACGTCGGATACCAACCAGGGGACAGCCACAGACCAACCGACACAATGCTTCCCGTCAATCAGTACATGAGAGCTCAAACAGAAAAGGTTACAAACGTGATAATACACAATGGAGTATGTATTAGCTGTCAAAATTACATACCATGTTGGAGAGCGACAACAGGAGAGGAAAGGACTGCCTGAAATTACGTTAGAGGTCAGGGCAGGTAACCGGTACACTAACGGCCACTAGGCCGAAAATTCCGCTAGTACACTTGAATTTGAAACACGGTTATATAGTTAACTTCACCCAAAAGCCGGCCAGAGTGGCCGAGCGGTTCTAGGCGCTTCAGTGTGGAACCGCGCGACCACTACGGTCGCAGGTTCGAATCCTGCCTCGGGCATGGATGTGTGTGATGTCCTTTAGGTTAGTTAGGTTTAAGTAGTTCTAAGTTCTAGGGGACTGATGATCTCAGCTGTTAAGTCCCATAGTGCTCAGAGCCATTTTTTCACCCAAAAGAACACTGCCTGAATTTAAGTCAGTGTCCAGGACAGGTAACCAGAACACTAACGGCCACAAGGCAGAAAAATTCCGCTGTTGCACTCGAATTGTATTCAACCAAAATAGTGAAATGCACCGCATGGTGGCTAAATTACAGCAACAGAAACACTCGGTGTTGCTCACAGGAAAACCTCCCCAACAGCAAACCACCGAAACGAACCACGACAACATGAATGGACGTGATTGGGTAGTTGAAACCACTACTCAACTTTGACGTCCTGGGTCGGTGAACCACGAAGCTCGTAGCGATCGGACAGCTCCACACACGCTCCGTCAATGCGCAAGGGCTGCCAGCGGCCCCAGCCGACTGCACCGCGCGAAAATAACTTCCCTCGTCCACAACAACCGACCGACTGTCTGCTGGTCCGTTGCGACTGCTGCTCCGTCGCGACTGCACTGCTGGTGCGTCTCCCACTCACTTCCAGACACACGACGGCGGGAATACTGGCTCGGACCCAACCATGCAGAGGGAACACGCCCACTGGCTAAACGACATCCCTGCACCAGGAAAGGACCGGCCCAAGTTCCACAAGATGGTAATTGAAGGGGCCCAGAAGCTCTCAGAGAAGCAATTACACGACGCCCCATAAGACGACCGACCTCTTAGAGCCAATACACCGAGAACATTTAAAATAACTCGTCAATCAAATTCACACAAACTACACACACAACCTGACAAACACTTGCACAAAGACGTGGACTATACTCAACAGTAACCAAGCATGCACGAAGACTAATCGGGAGTCGATGCACACACACACACAGGCAACTCATGAACGATCGGCGAGCCAAAACGCGTCGTCCGGTAGGACGACCGACCGACGATCCACCAAGACCATGGCACGGCTCAAGTGATGCGTGGCGGCAATGGTCGGGCGAGCCATGTCGACGCAGACCTCACTGCTGCTCCAACCCGACCCTCACTAGTGCCGCATTGCATTCCCCGACTGGCAGGTCCGGACTGCGCTCCAGACGCGTTTCAACTGACTGGCAGCCCTAAAGCCGTCGGCACACGGACCGTGCTGTCAAACGTTAACGTTGAGCGTGCCAAGTTCAACGTGCTGCTGAACACTCAGGAATGATGCGTCTTGAGCGTACGGTACGTGGGCCCCAACGTAGTATACACGATCGCAACACACTCCAGCGGCAGTTGAGGGATGTTTCTAGTTCGTAAATCACACTGTTTACTCAACGGGCGCGCGTAAAATTCCCACGTTAGCTCTATTAAAACGCACATTTCCCCCATCGTCCACGGAAAGAAAAGTACCATGTCCAATCAATAAGGACAGAGACATATAAAAGTTCCATTACGAACAGTGGGGTACAAATTTGGAATACTTCTCCGCATAAGATGAACATTATTTCATCATTCCCTCATTTTAGTAAAACCTCAAGGCCAGTCTTACTTAATCACTGTTCCTACCCAGTAGCAGAATCTTTGCAACATGTGAATTACGAAGCGTAAAGGAAAAAGGAGCAAAATATCATTATACAAATAGCGCAAGCTGTTATGTAGATTAAGCCAATCGAACAGTCACCCCTCAAAAACAGATGAACGTATATATATATATATATATATATATATATAATACTTATATTAAACTAATAATACAGTATCAGAACCTAATAAAAACGCAAATGTTAGGAAATAAAATTTAGTAGTGTCAAGACGCGAACCTCCGTCCCAACTACCAAATCAATACAAGACAGTGATGCTATTCATTATGCTAAACCAAACAACACATCATGTAAGTAATCAAAGTATGTTAACCATTTCAGAAAATCTGATGGTAGATATGTTACTAATTGAAATTTAATTATAACAAATTGTACCAAGAACAACGCGTTTTAGTGGATCTTCCGTGTGTCGCTGCCTTCAAATAGCCTACTCTCATAATACGCAAGTTACAATAATTCTTTTGCCACGAATATGATGTTTCTCATTATTTTATTGGAGCGAATCATACAGTTAACAACGGGTTTTCCAGTGATTCTGAATTTGCTGGTGCTCAGAAGCAGCGTATATACATATAAGCTTGAAATGAATGCCAATATGGCGCCTCACAACTCTGTACTGAAGGGAGACGGCGTGCGTGTGACGTAGGTGGCGTTGTGCCATCTCATTGGTCAACGCTCAGACGCACGCTCAGAATATCTGTCATGCCAGATATTGCTCTGCACGTTCGGAAAGACTCACGAACGTGCTATTCCATGCTATGACGTCAGAAACTCGGCACGCTCAACGCTCAACGTACGGATGCACGGTCCGCGTGCCGACGGCTTAACTCGCGAGCCGAACTCGCTATCCGCAACTCGCTTAGACAGACAACGACCGGCGAGTCATAGCAGTCCAGCAAAGATACTACGAGAGGGGGTATATCGATACGCGCTGGTAACGCCGCTCACGGTCATGCAAAGCAGAAACTCAGAGACAGTAGTAATATAAATTAACGTAGTGAGGTGGAAGTACGTAAGAAACAGAGTGTAAAATAGACGATGGCGGGAACACGAGCCACGCACGGCTCATACCCCTTGTTGTTCTCAAAAGGATGTGGCTTCAACACGACGGTGCACCATCCCGCTTCACTGTTAATGTCCGCGAGCGCCAGAACAACAAGTAGATTGGAAGGGGTTACGTCAAGACGCATAGGAAAAGATGACGACCTGCTCGCTAGGGTCCAAGCTGCCGGTCACCAGGTATAACAGATACCAGGGGGCTTTTCTGATTCTTGGCTCCCTATCTAAACATAATCGGTTGTGGACCCACTATCACCTGTTTCAATTTGACTCAAAACGTTTGATACACCCTGTATGTGTGTTACAGAGAATGAATAATCAAAAAAAATGATGATTCTGAGCACTATGGGACTTAACATCTGTGGTCATCAGTCTCCTAGAACTTAGAACTACTTAAACTAACTAACCTAAGGACATCACACACATTCATGCCCGAGGCAGGATTCGAACCTGCAACCGTAGCAGTCCCGCGGTTCCGGACTGAGCGCCTAGAACCGCTAGACCACCGCGGCCGGCGAGTAATCAAAAGATAAAAAAGGTACTCTAGACAGAAATTTCATTATAAAAATTCGCCATGTGCGCACTATGCGCACTGAGCTTTCCCAACAAACTTAATTACTATATAGACACTTCCTCCATTTCTAGAATCGAGAATCTCAACCATTATTGCCTATTGTTTCGCATTGATGCTGGCAAGATATTAATCCCAGAGATTCCACGATTTTCGAGAATGTTTTAATTTCAGTAATATACTGGGTGATCAAAAAGTCAGCATAAATTTGAAAACTGAATAAATCATGGAATATTGTAGACAGAGAGATACAAATTGACACACACGCTTGGAATGACATGGGGTTTTATTTGAACCAAAAAAATACAAAAGGTCAAAAATGTCCGACAGATGGCGCTTCATCTGATCAGAATAGCAGTAATTAGCATAACAAAGTAAGACGAAGCAAAGATGATGTTCTTTACAGGAAATGCTCAATATGTCCACCATAATTCCTCAACAATAGCTGTAGTAGAGGAATAATGTTGTGAACAGCACTGTAAAGCATGTCCGGAGTTATGGTGAGGCATTGGCGTCGGATATTGTCTTTCAGCATCCCTAGAGGTGTCGGTCGATCACGATACACTTGCTACTTCAGGTAACCCCAAAGCCAATAATTGCACGGACTGAGGTCTGGGGACTTGGAAGGCCAAGCATGACGATCATCACCAAACGACGCGCGCAAGAAATCTTTCACACGTCTAGCAATATGGGGTGGTTTTAATAAAACCCCATGTCATTCCAAGCATGTGTGTCAATTTTTACCTCTCTATCTACATTATTCCGTGGTTTATTAAGTTTTCAAATTTATACTGACTTTTTGATCACCCGGTATGTGTGACATAAAGTCACGCATGAGGTAGGTGCCATTATTGCAATAATCAGCCGTTCTCCATTCAGGCTGACCGGGTTACAGTGGCAAAAGTCAGACATCAGGCAAGGACTTCACAGCTCATGTGATGCGTTTCGGACTTTATCCGTCATCGGATATCTAGGAGCGATTACAGCATGTAGATATGAGGTTTCAAGTTGTATCAGAAACAAACATTCGCAGACTAGCCTGCACGAATGTTTGTTTCACGTACAACGTGAAATGCCATATCTACATGGAATAATAGTTCCTGGATATCGGATGGTGTTTAAATTCCGAAACGCGACTTATGAGCAATGAAGCCATTCTTTGCCTGATGTCTCACTTTTAGCATTGCGACCCACTGAGCATGAATGTAGATTGATTTAATTTCAAGTTTTACGTCGGATAACAAAGGACAAAAAATGTTTCTCGTGTGATATAAATAGAAACTTACCGTTTTTGGAGTTTATCCTTTCGCTGTACTGTGAAACCTTGTTTCTTGCCAAACTGCATGGTTCTAGGCTAACAGGAATTGTCCTGTAGGTTTTGATGAGGTCGTTTGCCAGAATCAAAATATGTGACCTAAACAGCCGTATCTTTTGTCTGCACTGACTTAGAAGTTTCAATGTTCTACATCGCCAAGGGACGATAGGCTCAAGAACGTGACGCAATTTTGAATTTAAGACGTCTACCCGTTCCTGAGGAAAAGGGCTTTGTAACAGTCGGACAGATAGACAGACGGACAAAGTGATAACATAAGGGTCCCGTTTCTACCAACTGAGGCATGGGACCCTAAAAACGTTCCATTTCTTGCATTGTGCAAAAATATTCCATTTCTTTCACTCTTCAGCAAAAGGATATTAAATACACTACCCATTTATTTCACTGTTCAAAATACGTTACATTTATTTCACTGTTTAACAACAAGGTACATTTCGCTCATTGGCGTCGTATGGGAAATCTTGCAACTGAGAACCACGTTACCACTGTTCCAACAGTTCCACGTTTAATTCTCCATTCACTGCTTCGTGTTCGTAGGCACGCATTTTCGATCGCAGCGGTGCGAATGAGGAATTCAATTTGTCTTCAGTATTATGTACATCATATCCAGCATTAAATCATTAAGCCAATTCATTTTTTCCAACCACTTAACGCAGACACACGACTCCGGTGGAATAACTGACTGTTCGGCACAGTCTCCAGTAGCACACCAGCTGAGCACACATTGTGATGGTGGTGATTTTTCATCATCCATGTTTTATCTAACTCGCAGTAGCAAACAAATTACTTCTAGTACCACCCAGCACCCAAAATGCAAATTCCTTCATAAAAAGTCGACTGTCTGTGGTGCAGAATCCTTGGTAGTCAAGGAAGACGTCCTAGTTGGTCCTGAAAAAAAAAAAGGAACCAAGGAAACATAGCAATGAGCAGTGTGATATAAAATAAAGCTCTTCTTTCTAAACAACAGACGAGTGTTCCGGGAGAGATAATTGCAAGACACCTTTCATATTAAATCTTGCTATCTACTTGTTTGAAGGCATCCAAGCCGGCCAGAGTGGCCAAGCGGTTCTAGGCGCTACAGTCTGGAATCGCGTGACTGCTACGGTCGCAGGTTCGAATCCTGCCTCGGGCATGGATGTTTTTGATGTCCTTAGGTTAGTTAGCTTTAAGTAGTTCTAAGTTCTAGGGGGTTGATGACCTCAGATGTTAAGTCCCATAGTGCTCAGAGCCATTTGAACCATTTTTTGAAGGCCTCCAACAGGTTCATGAATAAAGAGGTAATATGCTACCGTATTTTCTGGGAACGGTGTTTTATTTGTATTTCAGTTCTCCTAACGACTGCCGATGTATGGGGTACTTCTGGAAATCTGTGCGGCTCGTGGGCGGATATCTCCTTAGTCCGCTCACCACAAAATATAGTGACTGGAAACTGCATTATCTTTCATACGTTTCTGAGTTATTCTCTGTGCTAAACCAGCTGAATGGTTCTCTTCGGGTAATTTCGATGATCTGAGGTATATGTTCATGCATCGAATATGCTGCAGTCACGCGATATGGAATTCGTGTCTGTCCGAAAAGCTAGAATTACGTATATAGCTGTTTCGCGCGCTGTATTGAATTTAATTTACCAAGTCCACGTACTAATTCCTGGTACAGCACATTCAATCAAATGCCAGTGACGGAATACTAGAGTCAAGGTTAGATAATTTTTTAAGATGTACCGTAATGACGTTTGCATTTACTCCGACATTCGTATTTCTAGCATTTCCGAGTAAATTTTTTCGTTCACAGTTTTTGGCTTGGTGTCTGCATTATCTGAGATATTGCATGAAGTGTGTTCTCTTCTGAGTGTCAGTAGTTCAAAAAATGTTCAAATCTGTGTTAAATCTTATGAGACTTAACTGCTAAGGTCATCACACCCTAAGCTTACACACTACTTAACCTAAACCAGCCTAAGGACAAACACACACACCCATGCCCGAGGAAGGACTCGAACCTCCGCCGGGACCTGCCGCACAGTCCATGACTGCAGCGCCTGAGACCGCTCGGCTAATCCCGCGTGAGTCAGTAGTTGATGGCGAGCATTTAAAATAATCTTCTTGTAATGCTCTGCGAACACAAGTACCATACTGAGCTGGATACAGAAACTGAAACGTCCATCGTCAGCAACGAATTCCTTTGACTCATTTCTTGCTCACGAATCAGCATTCTGCAGTGAGATTGCGTCATTTGGCGTAAAAGATACGTACCCGTTCATTAACGTTGCAATTCCCGGATAGCGCACATGATCAACAATTTAGTTATTCAAACGGTACTGTATTTCCGAAAATTAGTGAAGTTCGCAGTTTTTGTTTAAGTCTATGTCACTAGCATTCTGCAGTCCTGAATCATCCACAAATCTTCCTTAAGTGCATGGCTGTAGGTAAGTGTTTTCAGTTGGTATGGAATCGTTGTGAGTGGAAACTGGTTGACCAAATGATTTGTACTTATGATACTGGATGCGAGTAATGGAGCCGTCAGCGTTAGTTGTTTTTTTCCCTAACATCCAGTATGTAACTCATCGTCTTCTTCTTCTTCCTCCTCTCCCTCGCCCTGCACATTGTGGAATCAGAGCTCGCACAAGATGGTGATCGTATTTACATGTATTACTCTGTATCCCAATGCCGACAGTAACAAAAAAATGGTTCAAATGGCTCTGAGCACTATGGAACTTAACATCTGAGGCCATCAGTCCCCTAGACCTCAGAACTACTTAAACCTAACTAACCTAAGGACATCACACACATCCATGCCCGAGGCAGGATTCTATCCTGCGACCTTAGCAGTCGCGCTGTTCCGGACCGAAGCGCCTAGAACCGCTCGGCCACCACCGGCCGGCCTGACAGTAGCCATTGATTGTATAGGAGTCAAGACAATTACGACTTTCTTATTCTTTTTCGTCTGCATCGTCTTCTTTGTAATCATTTTTATCTCTTCAGACACAAAAAATGTTTCCTGATTACGGTGCCCATTACGTTTCCTTAACTGTAATCGAACAGTTATTTCTTTTCTGTCGAAATCCACAGGATTTAGTCCTTGATCTGTAATTGATATACTTGTCCTTGGAACGTATCCTACCATGACTGACATATAAATGAGGGGATTGGGTGATCCTACAATCTTATATCGAGCCGGTGTTACAGGACACAACTGATGCAACTGATATGTAGGTGCAGCAATGTGGAATGAACCTCCAGAAATCTTACAGTCAACGTATAGGAAGTTAACGCTGTAAATATTTACTGGATCTTCTGACGTCTTTAAGGTTTCATTTTCAATTACATTTCTCTCAAAACCTATATTATTATCATGCTTAAAATCAATATACACATTACTCCATATCTCGCATCATTTGAGAGTTTCATTGAACTAATATTGAGTTTGACACTAATTTTTTTCCTCTTCTCCTCATCATCTTCACATTCATTCTTGATGTTGTATGATGCTCCCTCGCAAAACAGGTCGGAAAAAATGCGGCCAAGTTCATAAGGCCCACGTTCTAATGTAACTCTGTCCATAATTTCCACATCGTCTATCTGATTATAAAACAGAAATTAACGGTCTAATATTCGGTATGGAATAATAGGTAAATAAGTTGAGTAAGGAAATTTCATTATCATAATGAGATAAATTTAGCGCAGTGTTAAGAACAGCAGCAATAATAGAGTTTTTCCAGGCAGGCAGAAAGTTAGACCAAAATCGATGGGATCCAATGTGATACTGACAGTACGTGCTAAGAGACTTGTAAATTTGTTACGAGTTCAGAAACTTTAAACAAAGATGACCACATCTTTGACTTTTAGTTGACTGAACATTCCGTATGGAGGTTAACAGTCGCACTGTCATATCTTTTAGGTGTTTTTGGTAAAGAAACTATCTTTCAAGAGCGTCGAAAATGTGGTATTTCCAGTTTTTATCATAATAATCTATGTCTGTATTAGAAAGCGCTCTTATGGGAAGACTGCTTAAGAAAAAAAATTTTCCATCAAATGCAGACCAAGACCATTTTCCCTATGTAGACCTATATTGTCCTGAGATTACTGCCTAGCTTCAGACACTTCACTGTTTCAGTCTACCTTAATGACTCTGTTCATTACATTCTCTGCATTCTTTCTTTTCTTCTTCCTTGCACCCACACTCACTTTAATTTCAGATTTCATTGCACCAGTGACTGCTAAACCAGCTAATTTCACAATAAACTAGGCATCTTTTGCTTTCTCACTTCACCATGCTCGTTCTGCCAGAATTTGGTCTGCTCCATGTTTATCACAGTGATGTCATGTAACTTGCACAATGCATCTAATAGACTGACTCCAACATCACCTCTGTTAACATCTCCATCAGCTTTATTCTCAGCCAATAGTATAACTAGCCATTTATTTGAAGTTTTACGAGCTGTTAATAACATAATGAAGAAGAGATCCACGTGTGGTCTTTTCCTCTTTCTGTTGTTCACTGGTCGAATATCACTTCATCACCTCATTACTGATGTGATAGAATCTTTGCCCAAATATGAGTTTGACTCATATATTGAACTCAACTCCTCCTCCCTCTCTGTTTCCACCTCTTTGTCTCTCTGTCTGTCCACCTCATCCTTCCACGTCTACCTGTGTATCTCCTCCCTTTCATTCTGTCTGTCTCTTCATCTCCTCCTCCTCATTCTGTCTGTCTCTTCATCTCCTCCTCCTCCTCCTCCTCCTCTCTCTCTCTCTCTCTCTCTCTCTCTCTCTCTCTCTCTCTCTCTCTCTCTCCACATCCAATCTCTGCACATTTTTTCCCTCCCCCTCCCTCTTTCCGTTTCCACCTCACCTTCATTTTTCACCTGTCCACTACACTTCTACACCTTCGAACTATGCCTCCTGCCCTTCGCTCTGTCTGTCGTCTCCTCTCTTCATCTCTGCCTGTCTCCAGCCATGTTCATCGGCACATATATCCCCTGCAGGACACTTCAATAAAACAGGCTGGTACTATTCCCACAGCGTACTTCATGTAGGGCATACTACACAAACAGGGGCTTAATATCATTTATCTGCCCATGATGTATAGGTCGCCACACAAGGAAAGTTGATGAACCAGACCGATACTACTGCAACACAACATGCCTGCCATGCCTGCCAGCCTACATCTTGGGTCCCAGAATACGATTTCTTGCCCCTGACATGCTGGAAGATACATTGTTACCTGTATCTCGGCTCTTATTGGACCTAGGAAGCTATATACCTCACAGTGATGATATTAATGGGGATCGCTGCTTCTGTGCCAAATTTGGTTGAAATGGATTCAGGGGTTTGGGAGGAGATCCCAGACCTACACACATGCATTGGTTTACACATATATAGCACACACACACACTCACACACACACACACTCACAAACTCTGAAGAACCAAAGAAACTGGTACACCTGCCTAATATCATGCAGGGACACCATGATCTTGCAGAAGTGCCACAACACGACATGGCATGGACTCGAATAACGTCTGAAGCAGTGCTAGAGGGAATTGACACCATGAATCCTGTAGGACTGTACATGGTGGTGGAGATCTCTTCTGAACAGCACATTGCAAGACATTCCAGGTATGCTCGATAATGTTCATGTCTGGGGAGTTCGGTGGCCAGCGGAAGTGTTGAAACTCAGAAGAGTGTTCCTGTAGCCACTCTGTAGCAATTCTGGGCGTTTGGGGTGTCGCATTGTCTTGCTTGAATTGCCAAAGTCAGTCGGAACGCACAGTATACAGGAATAGATACAGGAGCTCAGACAGAATGCATATGTACGTGTCACCTGTCAGTCATATCTAGACGTCTCAGGGATCTCATATCACAGCCTCCACCAACTTGAACAATTCGCTGCTAACACACAGGGTCCATGGATTCATGAGGTTGTCTCCATAACCATACACATCCATCCGCTCGATACAATGTGAAACGAGAATCGTCTGACCAGGCAACATGATCCAGTGATCAACAGTCCAATGTCGGGGTTGATGGGCTCAGGCGAGGCGTAAAGCTTTGTGTCGTCCAGGCATCAAGGGTACACGAGTGGGCCTTGGGCTCCGAAAGCTCCAATCGATGATGTTACGTTGAATGGTCCGCACGCTCTCACTTGTTGATGACTCAGCATTGAAATCTGCAGCAGTTTGCGGAAGGATTGCACTTGTGTCACGTTGAACGATTCTCATCAGTCGTCGTTGTTCCCGTTCTTGTAGGATATTTTTCCGGCAGCAGCGATGTCGGCGACTTGATGTTTTACCGGATCCCTGATATTAACGATACACTAGTGAAATGGTCGTACGAGAAAATTCCCACTTCATCACTGTCCCATCGCTCGTGCGCCGACTATAACACAACGTTCAGACTCACTTAAATCTTGATAACCAGCGACTATATATAAACACACATTGCCATAAGGCACAAGAATCTTTCTACAGTCGGTAAAATACCTATATATAAATAGTTGGTGCATGGGAGAAGAACAGTCACTGTATTTAGAGATGAGATTCAAAAAGCATACACTTCTACTCCTATTCAGTCCTATTACTGACAAAAGTGCGTTGCGACCGCAATTTCACAAACATAGTGATCTATTTCCAGATACAGTGACCTGAATTGTATCGGGTCCTCCAACTGCAGAAAAACGAATGTGTTAATTACCCTTCTCCTTCACGAAAATTGCCCCAAATTTAAGGACGTTTATATGTATTCCAAATCGCTTTAGCAGTATAATTATAAATTTCTAGCACAAGTTTTTGAAAACCTTAACGATATCCGATAATTCATATTTTCAAGTGATGATAATATAATATAACCTGATGAAGCGCTACTGCTTTCGATTATCTATTTTTGAGGCTGCTGCTTGTGATAAACAAGATGCTTTCATAGAAAGCATATTTTTCTATAGGATGTCATTTTGGAATGGACAACTTTTATTTGTGCCAAACACGTAGCAAAATTCCGAAACAATTAATTAGAGGTTGTGCTAATGTAATTATTATTTTCAAACAAGGGGAACATAATTGTATTCAGTGATCAAGTTAACACAGATATGACTTACAATGCATTCCTAGAAATGTGTAAATTAGCACGGAATAAGTCTGCATACAATTTTTTTACTATAAGAAAAGATGCTGATTTAAATAATGGGCAAAATCGTATTAATTTTGATAACTACATTTCTATTTGAGATCATGTGCTACACTTCAGCAGTAGTATAAATTGGGCACTTGCTTGTAATCGGTTAAGATTTGACTGTACACTCCAAATGTCAACATGTCTCTCAATTAGATTGAACGAAAGATTAGTCTTAGAAGTCAAGTATCGATATCCAGACAAAATATTTGCAGGAAGTTGGCCTTGCTGTGAAAAGGCAAGCTGAAAGAGCTTTTAAACCTGTTTCTCCATTGCTAGAGAGACTGAAAGAGTTATTCTGACAGGAGAATGAGACATTCTTAGAGGAAGGAGATGGGCCTAAAGAAGCAGAAAAAGAAGAAGAAGGTGATGATGATGATGATGATGATGCTGATGATGATGATGGTGACGGAGATGAAGTGGAGCGATGAGAGAAAGTTATGTTGGACACTTGGGTGCACTGGCAAGATCCTTTTTAAGTAAACCAATAGACAGAATAGAACATTGCATGAAACAGTATAAATTGTGAAGGTCCTCTATAAAAATTTTTATATATAAATTACTATTATTTATTTTATATTGTGTTTTTCTTTCATTTCCTTTTGTAACATACAGGGCGTGCAGGCTAGAGGTTTACTAAAACATTTGTTTATATTACAGTGTCTATTAAGGATTGTAAGTTTGTTAATCGAATGTCATACACAGGAGCTCAAACATTTGTATGCGTTTTTGTATAGTTCCGTGTGGCCACCATCTGTTGCTCAACAGATATCGAAATGGTAGTTCATTTCTCGCCACATGCTCATAAACATAACACGTGTTACGGCCTCTACTTCAGCGTAGATTCGTTGTCACAAATCTACCAGGTCTCGAACCCTTATTCTGTGTAGTGTCCTTGATAAACCCCCATGCAATGAAATCCGGTGGGGTCAGATCAAGAGACCAAGGGGGAGGGGGGGGGGGGTAGGCAATCGGAACCCTCTTTTGACGCAACGGAAGCGTCTCATGGAGACATGGTGCAAAATCCCCACGATAATGGGGTGTGGGACCATCCTGCGGGAAAATGACGTAGGGAGGCATCTGTCGAACTGAAAAGTTCGCCAGCATGTCGACTTAGGTTTGCCCTGTCAATGGTGTGCATGCGGCATGTGACTGAGAGCATTTCATGGAATAGTGAGGATAACATCTTGGAGAAAGTCTCTATCGATTGCGTATTTATCCAACAACATAAAATGTCGGATTCTTTCGTTATAATGATTTGTTTGTGTCTACCTCAAGTCCAGAAATCCTGTATTATAATTACAATGTAATTTGATACAGTTTTCGGTATGTATGTGAGACAGGAAATGATTACTAGAGATCACATGTTTGTAACTAGTATAGAATTTGGGGTAATTAAATGCAGAGGGATGTATGTGTATACAGTGCATACCTTTAGCCTTGGAGTCATTTTAAATGTTACGCCAGAGCACTGTACTTGTGTGTGTAGGTAAATAATGCACACCTTTGACACTGACATCACTTTAATGTTACATTAGACGTGTGTGTGTGTGTGTGTGTGTACGTAAATAATTTCGCGTGGAATTTTTACTACGTACCCTCCATATCTTTTAAGTACTAAACTCTCATTGGTTAGAAATAGCACAGAGAGGGACGGATATAAGGCACACAACTGGTCTGTTTCCATCATGTTGATTGGCTGGAGATACGGAGAGGGAGAGAGGAGGAAGGTGCATGACATGATTTGTACATCAGAAATATGGCAATTTGACACTATTTTTACACATCATTTAAATACTATACTAAGATTGATGATAGAGAGTAGGCGAGTGGGCTCAGTTGGTTTGTTTCCATGATCTTTGGGATTTTTTAAAATAGTATTTTGTGATTCGCTGGAGATAGTGATGGTAGAGAGGTTCTTTTTAATTTCCGAATATCACAGTTGGGCTATTTTCTAATACTATATTCTGTTTGATTGAAAAGAGAAGAGTGGATAAAGCACAGTTGGTCTAGTTCAGTCATCTTGGATTTTTAATACTGCTCTATCATTGGCTGGAGATAAGAATGTGGGAGGAGAAAAGGTTTTAAATTTTCCATAAACGTAATTGAGCTGAAATTGAAACAAATGAGCTTTCGGTCACTATTACTTTTAGTCTTACTGACCAGGCTTCAACACTTCTAAGAATGCCTACATCACAATTAAAACAATTAAAATGGCACTCTTAGAAGTGTTGAAACCTGGTCAATAAGACTAAAAGTAATAGTGACCGAGGGTTCATTTGTTTCAATTTTAATTTAGAAACAGTCACTGAACCAAGCAGCCATGTTTAAAACTTTGTAATTGAGCTGTTTCCACCATCTCGGATTTTTCATTGGACTCTATAAAGTTTCATACTGCACTATGACTGGCTGGAGATGAGTATTGCACTGCGGCTGGTTGCAGATATGGAGGGAAGGACATGATTTTTAATTTCCCAGACATATTGCCGCTATCTCGGATGTCTAATACTGCATTATGATTGATTGGGGATAAGGAGAGTGAAGGGGAGGGGGAAAGGGGCGTGGCATGCCACTGACAATATGATGTCACTGATAAGGGTGACGATGTCACTGATGACGTCACTGCCTCTGCCTCTGCATGTAGGCAATTCCAGTGTAACGGTCAAAGTGAATCACAGTCGGCACAGCTGTTACTACTACTTAACGCTTCTGACATTCTGCAAAATATAAGTGTTCACGAACCGGGTGTCGGCTTCTTCGGCCATTTTCAGATGAAAATAAGATAATGTTCGTGATCCTAAATATCAGTGCTGTAATATTAGAATCAATATCATCCATTTTATTATGGAGAAGTCATTGACTAGACTGTGAGTGGTATGGGTAGGAATATTAGTAGTATGATGAGTGGTCGTAAACTGGGGTTTCGTACCCTGCAGTGAAACGTATAAATTTAATTTCGTACAACTGATACAAGCAATTTATAGTAGATACAGTTGGTTATTTTTCGACATCGTCTCCATATCGGTTTAGGTACTTGTCGTCTACGTGGAATGAGTTTGAATACTCGTAATAATCCTATCCTTTCCTGTTCAGCCACGTTGTTGCGAAGTATTTTACGTCCTCGTCTGAAGCGGATCGTCGACCTCCTATGTATTGTTTCAAGACGGAGTCACCGTCTTCATAACAACGCGCGACCTCATACAGCCAAGAGGGCCACCACACTACCGAAGTAGTTTCTCTTGGATATCACTGACCAAGCTCCCTACATCTCGGATGTCGCTCCGGCCGACTTTCACCTTTTTGCTCACTTGGAGGAGCACCTAGGAGAATGGCGATTCGCCTGAGAAAAGGTGAAACACTTTGCGACAACCTGGCTGAATAAACAAGGAAAGGATTTTTAGCAGGATGGTATATTCAAATTCATTCCATGAAGCACCAAGTGCCTAAACCGATAGGGAGACTACGTCGAAATGTAACCTAGTGTGAGTACTATTAGCTGGCTGTGTTGTTTTTATGAAATTACGGTTACATGTTGAACTGCAGGCTTTGTAACCTCAGTTCCTGATACCTGCTTGTAATACTACTATGGACCCTGAAGGAGGTCGTAACTTTCTGTGTACAATGTTCTCTTCGGAACGGTCGAATTAGTCGTCGGTTTGGAAAGTAGAAATCTTATTTCCCTAATGAGTGCGTTTAGTTCATGGTAAGTGGTTACTATTTTCGCAATATCACCAATGGATGTTCTCTTCTTTATAAGGGACGATGGTATAAATTACTTACTGTGATTCATTATTATGAACTCCATTATCGATACTGATACAAGGAAAGTACTCAGTAAGAGCCCAAATGATAGGCATTTAACGTGATATGCTATTTTATGTTCAGTGGCGTTCCATCGTCTGTTATATCATAGTAAAGACAATATGATCCAGAATTTTTTGGCTCAATTGTAAGAGGCTCGGTCTACGTTATAAATTATCGCTTTGGCAAACCTGCTAAATAAAAACAAGGTGACAAAAAGTTCAGATAACATATTAGGGTCTGTTTGTAAAACTTTATGCAACATCAAGAAATTTGGCTCATTTGATGAAACATCGAAAACGATTTGGTATTTATAGGTCAAACCAAATTTTTTTCTTAAACACATGATATGGTAGACAGAAGGTAGATGTGGTGACGGTGTCATTAAACGCATCTTGTACATGGTCGTTCTTGATATAGTTTACTTCCTTCTACGATAAACAGCCTTCACTTCTTCGTCCATTTGAAGTCTACGTAGCAAATAATAAAGACTTTTCCCTCTGACTGCTGCGAAGGAAAACTTTCTTCTTTCGAGGTAAAGGTATATTCTGCGCTAGTCGCCAATGTAAGATTTAAAAAATTTTTAAAGAGCAGTGTTGCCTTGAGCGACAGTGTTCGTTCTGGAACTTGTTAACCCAGTCGTTTCTAGATAACAAAAGCTATGCACCGTCTTGTCAAGTTTCTTATCGGTAGCACCTTGAATGGAGTAGACTAGTGTTATATTAGCGATAATTCCATTTCCATTTCCACTACTGACGTATCCGAAAATTGTGCAAAGAAGGACCAGTGAAGGTGATATACTAATCGGTTGTTGAAAGATAGCAGCTTCCCGATAATGATCAGTTCCATCCGTTTGTGGGTCCACTAGTTTAGGCTCCTCTGTTGACGACGAGTGTGCTATGTGTTATGCTATTGACTGATGAGAAAACTTATTATAGCTTTCGAAACCTGTAATGAACTTGAATCTTGTTAAAACGTCATATCGTTTCAAAACAAATCTTATTCCTTAAGTGTGAGGGGCTGAAAGTTCATTCGTAACTGATTTAGCTTGTATAATGTTTATTTGCAAGTATTCCATTAATGACTATTGAATGAAACTTGAATGCCTCCCAGCATCTAAATTAGCAAGAGTCGGTTTGATCTTGCTAGTTGTTCCTCTGATCCATACATGGAGTGTTTGCAGATTGTAGAACTGGGAGCCAAAAAGAGAATTTTGTTCACCGGGATGATGTGGCTATCATGACTGAAGGAGTGGTGTTCACCTTTGCATTTGGGACATATGGCATTTACAACAGTGCTTTTTGTGATTACCACTTCTAGGGCAAAGAAACACTGGTTCATATCCTTCAGCTTCTTCTTCCGACACTGCAAGTTCGTTACCGTCTGCAGTCTTGCAGCCCACTGCCTAGTGCCTCATGAAATGTAGAAAGAACCCGACCCTCACTTTCTATTGCATTTGGATCTTGTATGAACGCAGTAGCTGTTTCTGTGTAATACTTTTATCCATTGTGGATGTGGAACACTGCGACTGTGATGAATAAAGGTTTCGAGTAACAACTGAAACCAGTCATGCTGATAACCTGGGCGTTGAACGCCCGTAGACCCCTTCTTCCTTCCTGCAGCCGGTTATCTTTTGCTATTCTCCAATTTTTATTTATCATGACTGGTTTCGAATTGCCTAGCGAGTCTTCATGAGATGGTACACATTAAATGAATATGTGGATCATTGTGAGGGTCGTGCAGCTGTGGAAAGATTTAAAAACGTAACAAGTAAGCATTAAATGTGGCGAGAACTATTTACATCATAAGATAGATTTAAAGGCATTCACTCACAGTAATTAGCATCCGTTGGTATATTTGTGGTGCACAAATTACTCAGGAAAACATGTTGTTGTTGTTGTGGTCTTCAGTCCTGAGACTGGTTTGATGCAGCTCTCCATGCTATTCTATCCTGTGCAAGCCGCTTCATCTCCCAGTACGTACTGCAGCCTACATCCTTCTGAATCTGCTTGTGCATTCATCTCTAGGTCTCCTTCTACGATTTTTACCCTCCACGCTGCCCTCCAATACTAAATAAGGGAAGCTTTCTAGTAACACTAAATCTATAGCACTGCACCAACTTTGCCACACGTAGCAACTCCCATGTGCTTTACAGAAAGTAAATAAAGCAAAGAGCGTCACTAAAGTTACGTCTACGGAACCTATGCCCGCAGCTCGTGGTCTTGCGGTAGGTTCTCGCTTCCTACGCACGGGGTCCCGGGGTCGATTCCCGGCGGGGTCTCGGATTTTCTCTCCCCTGTGATGACTGGGTGTTGTATGTTCGTCATCATCATTGACTCGCAAGTCGCCGAAGTGGTGTCAACTAAAAAGGACTTGCAATACGGCGGCCGAGCGTCCCCACATGGGGCCTCCCGGCCAACAATGCAACACAATCATTTCACTTTTACGGAACCTATGTTTAGGCATAAACTTCCTTTGCTCAACACTTGCATTGCCCATTTGTGACATTAAGTAGACATATTGATTTATATTCATTAATACAAAAGTAACATGTATTCAAACTGCACAACTGACGTGTGCTATTTACAAAGTCTAGCAAACTAAGAGTTTAAGATATGTTTCTTCTACAGTTTTAGTACTGAAATTACGTTGACATGTTTCTTTTTGCTAGATAATCATTGATTATTACTAATGAATATACAAATGAGCTTACAAGGGAACTGTACGAAGTTTCCCTCACCGATCTGATTCATATTTACAATGTGTGTGGGACACCACTGGAACTTCCACACATAAACAAGAAGGCACAACTCTGAGGCGTTCTTGAGAGAATCGAATTTCAAAATTTTAAACGTGCTTATATACTTCTCATGGTCGCAAAAATGTAGAGGATTCTGCAATCGGGTGAGTAAGCACTTACTTTCATAAGAGTGAGGCCTGTGGATCGAATCTCAGTGCCGGTTCGCTTTTATTTCTTGTCTTCATTCCTATGTAATTGTAACAACAGGTATGCTTAGTACATCACGAAATCGAGTAATGACCGAGAATCCTTTATTGATCTCAACCAAATTTCTTCTGCAATAGGTACATTAAAAATGTAATGCACATTACAGTTGCTGTATGTCGCTGTAATTATTGTTTTACATGTTCCTATGTTCAGTATCATTCTGGCTTATGCAGTGCCGCATAAGTTACGCATTACACTTGTCAAAAAATTTAATGTAGATACAATAAAAGAAATAAAATTACGGTAATTATTTGTCTGAAAGTTCTCGCGCATCCCTTTTTTTTTATTTCCAGTCTTCTTATGAAAATTTTTCTCATTTTTCACGATAAAGATGATGGAAATAATGAATGAATCATTAAATACTGATAATTTGCGCAGTGATGACAAATCTGGTGTTACAATTACGTGGGAATGAAACAGAAAAATTAGGTGTTGGCTGGGAGAGTCGCTTCAAAGACTTAGTGTTTTGAATCCAAGCAGTTAGTCGCTCGCCTGTGGACTCCTTGAATTCTAGTGACCACACAGACTACGTAAGTCTTCGTGTCAGTGTACTTACGGCCACAAATGCGCAACGCGATTGTTGACTAAAGAAATTTCCTGGCCCAACACAAATTCTTTGAACATAAGTTTAGTCACGATCTCTGATCTATTTGCATTGTTTAAGGCTACCTGTAGCAAAGTTTGTGTAGATTTAACGTTATTGAGAAACATACTTTGTGTTTTCCATATTAACGTGTGCACTAGGAATAAATCAACGGATGCTAATTACTGTGAGTAATGCCTTTAAGTCGATCTCATGATGTAAGTGATTCTCGCCATATTCAGTGCTTACTTGTTTCGTTTTTATATCTTTCCACAACTACACGACCCCCACAATGCTTCACGCATCCATTAAATTTTCAGCATCTGATGAAGTATCGCTAGATGAATCTAAACTGGTCACGGTAAATAAAAACTGAAGAATCACAAAAGGTGACTTATTGCAGTTATACGATATTACAGTGCGTGTATTATTACGAATTACGATGTAAAGTCGCTTCAGACCTGCGTACATGTCCTAAGGAACTTTGCACCGTAATTTGGAATAACACGTGCACTGCAATATCGCATGTATCCGCCGACACCGGGAAAGGGACTTTCAAGTAAAATGGTAAAGGGTTACGGTTTCGCAGCCTCGGCTGAGAGCCTCCCGTGATGGTTGTCAGGATTCTTCAGACACTGAGTCCGTGAGGTACAGAAATACACGTACACCGAGTTATTAACCTTCACCACCTTATTTGCACAAGAACAGCTATAATAACGCGCTCGCTACATCGATCCGTCATAACTGTGTCCTAAAACGGAATAATACGGGTTAGTCAAGATTCTATTGTGAGCCGAAAAAGACATCGGTTCTGCATCGAAACCACGCGCGATGAAAACAGTTCTGCCTGTGCAAGCAGCCGTCGACGCTACTCGACTACTGCGTGTATGGCGGCGCTTTCATTAACCACATGAGTTTTTCGTCCTGAATAGCGTGTCGTTTTAAATAATACAGCAAATGTGTGCAGATTTCGTCAGGAAATATGCGTAAGAGTTTAAGGGTAAGTATTCTCCAGTAACGGTCGTCTTATTCCTCCAGTGTTCTGAGTGCTTAGATTCGTTGGCAACCGTGTAGACATTATTTAGCGCTTATAGTTTGCCAGGCGGGACTGTGTTTATATTACACAAACACACACAGACACACACACACCCCACCCACCCACCCACACACACACACACACACACACACACACACACACACACACACACACACACACATTCAAAATAAAATTTTTGCTGTAATTTCCATGCCTAGAAATAACACAATTAACTTTTTCTGGTGATACGTATCTGCAGTGACCACAACGCTATCAACCAGCAGTACTTAGATTCTCCGTAAAAATAACCACAGAGAAACACGTATTTATTGATCAATAACGCTGCACGATTATCATCTTGTAACTCACCCCTATAAAAGGAGGTTAAAATCGAAAAAAAATTCTTCCGAAACTTGATTATAAGGAAGTCGGGATGAGTCACCGTGACCAATGCAGGAATCGCATATATAAATCAGAATTAAAGCGAGTGATGCTGATACAATATAATTTCTACTGTGAATGGTCTATTTTGTTGATTTACCGGATATGCTGGTAATCAGGTGCCGAACCGTCATTGGCAAGTAGATAAGTTTGGTGACTGCGGACCGTGTCCGTAGTAAACGTGATGCAACGCATAATTCTGTACTACGTGGAATATTATAAATCCGACTTCGTGAAGTAAATCTAGATTACAAAGGTTCGGCTTTCCAGAGGTGTGCAAGTCTGTACTTCACGGCGCGTGGATGCCACACAAATCGAAACGTATCTGCACTGGTCTTCATCCAACTTCAGTTACACTGTATAGCAAAGCAAGCTGGGATCTATTCCCACTTTGTTTTGTTATTCGCCTCCTGAAACGAATTTCTCTCTTCTTTGCGTTAGTGTTAGTGGGACATGTGCCATAAGATAAAGCCATAATTCTGTAATTCCGAGTATAACACCAGGCCCAACCTTGCTAAATTATATCAGTCAGAATAATTTCCTAATTAATTTGAAAAATTTCAAGCAACTAGTTTTGCTAAAGCACAGTTCAGTTAACTAACAGTAATTGTTTCCTATTCTAGTCAGACTGTTGACATGTAAACGGATGTAATTACTACATTGCTGATAAAGTTAGGAAAATAACCCACAAAAATCCTTAAAATATTCATGTAGCTAATTTCCAAAATATTGTAGGGAGATCAGCAATTAATTAGATTTCCGATAATTAACACTTTCGAGTATGGAATTGTTTATTTAGCTAGTTTTGCAGTTTTTTTTTTTAAATCAAGAAGGCTTATTTCAGCCGAAACTTTTATTGTAACCTAAAGTTCAGACTAAAACCAATTCCTCTACACTATTCAATCAATTTGAGATATAAAATTCTAATTGTAAATCATCGAAATTACGTATCTAACAACGTGAAACGTAAGTAACCACATTACAAAGCCAGATAAGAAATGGGCTTGAAGCCAATTTTAAGTCAGTCTGTTTGGAGATTTTGGGCGTGGAACCTGTGTCAATCAAAACTGCAAAAATGTAATGGTGCAGTGATGTGTCGTCGTGAATGAGAAGATGGACAGTGAAGGAGGACAATTAACAATGATTATTGATTAACTCTGATAGAAAGTGCCACACGTATCGTTTCACCTGAGTGAGACTATTGTAAGTTGCTTACGATATACTGCACACTGGCTATTATCGTATAATTAGGTGCAGTATGTGCATACCTGTTAAATGAGACTTAACTACGTAATTATGACACAGCATGGTCATAGCTAATTCAGTAAGGGGGGAGGGAGGGGGGGGAGGTCTGACGTTTATGGAAGTAAAACCGGTGAAATCAAATGTGTGTGTGTTGACAATATTATTGGTTGTAGATAGTGCTGTACCCACTCATATTTACAGCCAATTTTACGCCGTGATCATTGCTACCGAGGAACTACTCGTACAAGCTAATTTGTTAACAGGTATGTCACAACTGCAAGATATGAATTTTGTTATCATTATTGATAAGGATTAGCGAAGCGTTTTGAAAATTAAACATAGGCAAAGGGATAGATTAAAATTATTAATACTGAACTCCTTCAATTTTAGCACAAGTGTGCTTACATACTAAGCTGCTGCGAGCAAGAAGGTCAACAAGGAAGAAGTGATGACAAAAGATAAGAGGCGAATTTACAAAAGAACGCCGCAATTCTCATCAACGATTGCTGTAGAAATCTATAGTAACATCTGTGTTTCAAATCGAAATAGTTAATGACACTCTGAGTATATCTGGGCCAGGCTTCAGTAATGCCACGAAATGGCTGGCAGCTTGAAGTCCAGTAGATCTCTGAAGCTGTCTTAGCACTGGAATACAGAGAAGTGGAACTTTGGCATTTCACATCACTTTGGCCTGTTCCTACTAAAGGGTCCTGCAATTAGCCCGCTCGCAAATATCGGTTTAGTCGTCACAAAATTCGTATTTCTCATTTTCGAGTAATTCCTGTATTTAATCTTCTAGAGCAGGGGTTGTCAAACTTGTCCTCTCATGGAACCTTTGAAACACGCGGCACTTTGACGTACCATCTTGTTAAAAAAAAATGGTTCAAATGGCTCTGAGCACTATGGGACTTAGCTTCTGAGGTCATCAGTCACCTAGAACTTAGAACTACTTAAACCTAACTAACCGAAGTACATCACACACACCCATGCCCGAGGCAGGATTCGAACCTGCGACCGTAGCGACCGTAGCGGTCGCACGATTCCAGACTGTAGCGCCTAGAACCGCTCGTCCACCCCGACCGGCACCATCTTGTTCATTTTGAAGGTTAATAGAACATTATAGAATGAGAAAAAAAATTTTATTTAGTGATTATTTAAACTTTAAATCATATCTGGTAACTCAGAAACCACAATAAAATTTTTAAAAAGTAATTAGCATCGTGAAAATGTCGAAAAGAAGGGCCCTGCTATTAATAGTTTTTCACGGAGCACTTTTCCACTTCCTATGGAACACCAGTGTTCCACGGAACACGGAAAAATAATAGAATATTCTACAAACTTTCCTGAAAGTGTTCAGTTTCGTCTTTTGATGTGGAAACGTCGAACGCATTCAGCTGCTAAATGAATCGAGACTCTTTCCAGCGTAGTATGCTCGCCCACATCGAATTTCGAAAGTAAGCTTCCGGACAAAATTTTTTCACCCTCGTGAACGAGTGCTCTTTTCACGGAGGAGGAGGAGATTAATGTTTAACGTCCCGTCGACAACGAGGTCATTAGAGATGGAGCACACGCTCGGATTAGGGAAGGATGGTAGGTGAAGTGACCTTGCCCTTTCGAAGACCCAACTCGACATTTGCCTTAAGCGATTTACGGAAATCATGGAAAATATAAAGCGGGATGGCCGGGGCAGGTTTGAACCGTCGTGTGCTAATCACTGTGCCATCTCGGTCGGTGCCGCGGTCACTTTAGAGCGCTGTGGATACGGTACAACTGGTAGAAGGTCGTAATGTAACCAGTGACTGCTGACGCAAGCTATAACAATTAAGTGGTTATATACGCCAGTCAGGTTGATTGAATCAGCGCTATAAGATTACCTTTAGTAATGTGCTATTTTTATCCGATTGACATCTAGTACAGGAGGTCAACAGTAAAATGAACATGTTTTGCAATAAAAGATTTTAGGACCTGAAGATGACAGCATAGTCTTTTAAAACCTGTTGTGTTAAATTTAAAAAAATATTTTATGGATCTTGGCTATTGAATGGTTTTTAATAATTAAACAGATAACTCTTCAAATCTCTCATAGTCAGAAAACTCAGTCTCCCGTTTCGTTCGATGCTGAGGTGCTATTCCAGTACAGCAATGCTTCTGCACTGCTGCTCGAGTTTAGGGGGAATACCAAGAGGGCTGATGTGTGAATGCGAATTTGGGTTGAGGAGGTATGCGTGGCAGAGTAGCCTGTGCAGTCCTAGGAATCCACCGTGCCCCGGAAGCTCAGCGTGTTTGGTCAGAGGGTAATAAAAAACTAAGTTAGTGGACCAACGATGAACATGAACAAGCGTCATGAAACGTTCGCCCCGAACAATTAGAACGAACAATAACGAACAAAATGAGATTAAAAAAGTGGTTAACGCGTATCTCAAGAGAGGTGGAGACTCGGGTTCGAATCCCAGCCGGGGTACAAATTTTAGTCCATCGGTTACCTCAGAGTGTGTGGACAGTTTAGTTCAGTACTTAATTTGTTCTGCAGTGGGGGTAATTTTCATACGTTAATTTGTGACCATTTTTCAGGCAACTGTGAACATGAAACAGGACATTGCTAATATTTGCACTCCTTTCTCCTCAATTGGTCTTTCAGTTACGTTAATCTTGAAAATTTTCCTTATTTTGTAGCTAATGTTTATTGTTTTTACCAAACGTGTCTCGCCTGTTTATTCTATACATCATAAGTAGTGTACAGAATAAAAAAAATTATTCAATTATACACATTTTGTTAGATTTGTACTGTTTCCTTCCACGACATCTAGATTATCTAACGATTTACAGGTATATGACTCTGATTATCACTTACTTTCGTTTTTCTAGTCTATTCGCTTTTCGATTGTTCCTTCTCTTGTCGTTAGATTCACACAGTACGTATTTCCAATAGATGTAGGTTACATTTTTCATTCCACCACACAACCTTTCTTGTTCCACACTGCACATGGCCTTGTTCAGTTACTATGTAGTTGATTGAGGGACAAGGGAACTGTAGAGGGAAAAAACGAAGTTAAGTATTGGGTATGGGGGTCGATGGTAGCGGCACTCGCTGTCTCTCTCTGTCTGTATATCTGTCCATTTCTCTCCACCCCCCCTCCCCCCCACCGCGCCCCTCCCCTCCCTCTCCCCCTCTCACTCTGTCTGTCTGTCTGTCTCTCTCTCTCTCTCTCTCTCTCTCTCTCTCTATGTCTCTTGTTTTAGATTTCTCTCGTTACCTTTATTACTTTTTTGTTGAACTTTTATTAAATAAGTATTTTTAGATACACTAGGCATCAGTGAGAGTATTGTCCGTCTGCTTTTGCTTTTCTTGTCATTGAGCATACTTTAATTTTTACCCTGTACGAATTACTCTTCTTGGACGGTGATCATTTCCTTTCTTTTGTGATTGTAGCATAAGACTACCATGCCTGTTTTTGTCCTAGCGTTCTGGTTTTTTTTTCTGTAATTTCATATTCTACATTACTAGATTGAGTACATTCAATCTTCAGTGCCCTTATATTTTCTTGCAGTCAATATTTACGTATAAGTAAGTGATAAATCACAACAACATACGAGAGTCGTTCAATAAGTAATGTGTCACACTTTTGTTTCTCAGAAGATGTTTACTGTCAAGAGCCAGAATTTGGTGACAACATTCATCAACGTGTCTTGTCCATGTCCTATTTTTCAACGTGGTCTCCATCACGCTCTACGGCCATACGCCAACGTTGTGGAAGAGCATGTATTCCCTGCTGGTAAAAGTTCTTGTCCTGTAGGCGTAGCCATGTTTTCACTGCATGACTGACACTCTCGTCGTCTTCAAAGTGTGTTCCAAGTAGAGAATCTTTAAGCGGCCCAAAGAGATGGAGGTCTGAGGGTGCCAGGGCTGGACTATAGGTTGGTTGTGGCAATGATATCCAACCCAATTTAGAGATCTGTTCCCAGGTTCTCAGACTTGTGTGTGGACGTGCACTACAGTGTTGGAGCAAGATTTATGCTGGACTCTTATCCGATCTAACACGTCGGAAACGGTTCTTGGGGTTATTCAGAGTCTTCACGTTATGTCTCTGAATTTATGGTTGACCGCCTTGGCATCACATCCACGGGAATGACGCCATCATAATCCCAGAAGACTGTCACCATGACTTTCCCGGCAGAGGGGGTCGTCTTGAATTTCTTCTTTTGTGGTGAATGAGATTGATGCCACTCCATGGACTGTCTTTTTGTTTCCGGCTCACAGTGGTGCACCCAGCTTTCGTCTCCCGTAACGATCCGTGATAGAAAGGCCTCTCTGTCTTCCTCAAAACCCTCCAACATTTCAGATGAAATAGCCTTTCTTTGAATCTTGTGGTCCGCTGTGAGCATTCGTGGAGCCCATCGCGAGCACCTCTTTTAATATCCGAGAGTCTCGATCATTGCAGACGCACCTCCAATGCTGACCGACAACTGTAGAGCCAATTGTCGAGTTGTGATGCGCCGGTCGGCACGAATAACGGCGTAAGCACGATTCAGCATATTTGGTTCAGTGGCTGCGACAGGACGTCCCGAACGTGGCTGGTCATAGAGCTCTGTTCCAGCATTTCTTGCGCTGTAACTTCCTTTACCGATCGCCCAACTGTACTCATATCAACTGCAGCATCGCCATACAGTGCACACGAACGTTTTCGTATTTTCACCACCGTTTCTTTTTTTGCACATAAGAACTCAATAACAGCACGTTTCTTGTAACGTGAGTCGTACGCAGACGCCATTTTGACGCTGTACTAAGGCTCTGCCCTCAGTCAGAACGGTTCGAAACCTCACCGTCACGCAGAACAAACATCAAATCTGAAGCACCAACAAGGACGTTTGTCTATGTATATTAATGCCTTAAAAAAAAAGTTGAGCATTACTTATTGAACGACTCTCATATATATAAACTGTTAGTTCAGCTAAATGTTGTGTAAGTAAATACAAATAATCTAACAAAATATCTATGAAGTATATTTAAATAATTTTCTATATATTATAGACCAATGATGATGCCTTGCATGATAGGCGAAAATTTATCCTTAGAATCAGAGTAAACATACATTTGTTACAAGCGGAGCTCCTCTTATTTACAGGATAAACTTAAATTAACCATTGGATGTTTATATCAATATTATCGGTCACCAAGTGTTGCCCCTTGATCTGTATCTCCGTGATGAGTATGCTGTGGACACTCTCATTTTTCTAAATGACAACAGCAGTTTTTACAAAACTGCATATACGTTCGTGGTTTGACAGAAACTCGGATATCATTGCAACTGCATCAGTTTACAATAAGCTATTCCTCCATGTAGACTGAAAACTGGCCGCATATGAACTTAACACTTCAATGTATAGCTGAACAAGCGCTTTCCGAAATACGATTTCCTTTGAACGATAATGTGCTGTTTAATACAACAGCGTAGTAGTCCGACAGGTTTAACGGGCGATCCTCAATTAATAGCGTCATCTATCAGTTCAACGAGTTGTTGCAATACCTTGTCAATAGTTTCGTCAATGATACAGAGTTGATTTCAATTTTCAATAATTATCTGCATGCAGTCCTTGATTCAAACAGTTCACTTCTTGTGGTACAAATGAAACTCTGAGATGGTGTGCTCCCAGTATCCTAAATCGAGAAAGTAATGCGAATAACGGAAACTAAAAGGTCTTGCTGTACTACTAAAACAAGCCTCTGCTAGCAAATAAAGCAAATATCTGTCACGTCCAGATGGCTAACGCATTACAGGCAATCGTTAAAGGCTGCAGCTGCGATGTTAAGATCACGCTTTTGGAACGACAACCGGGAAACAGGTAAAACCAGAACTGAGCTGCGATACGACTGCATTCATCACATACGATAAGCAATTTATCTTCCGTACCTTTAGCTGTATTTTTTTCTAGTTACCCTACATTATTGAGGTACAGATTCAAGAAAGAAAAATTTAATATAAAATATCAAAACACACCAGTTTATACTCGAATACTATGTCCATTTTCTCCCACCACTCTGTCCATCACCTCTTGTCCCGCCCCCCCCTCTCTTACCTTGAGCCATGTTTATTGTTGTCACAAATGCAGATTCCATAGTAGTATTGTAACCAGAAGCCCACAGCCCATAAAAACAACTGCCCTGTCTTCTGTTGACAACGTCTGCTAGGAAGAAAACAAACCAGCACATTATTATGTATACAATTTACGTCTAAAAATACACGAGATGAGTAAGATTACATATGGGGAAACAATTTGTTCATTGTTTTACATACCCCGTTACCGGGGATAAAAGTGACTGCGAGAAAAGGAAAAAACCCGCAATTTTTGCAGCGGAGCGTTTTCTTTCTCGCAGTCGATTTTACCAGAAAACCTTAACATTGTTGTTTTAAAAAATGTATCGTTTACGTCCATTTGAATGTTTAATCGAGTAAAATTATGAGTCAATCCTCAAGAACGTTTCGAAATTTTTATGGAAATATTTCCACTCTAAGTATCACATCTATATTTATATGTTATATATATTAAAATTATGTAGCCTATATCCGTCCGAATGTTCATTGGAATATGTGAAAATCTGAAGCAAATCGGTCAATAACTTCTCGAGGTTTTGGAACTCTGTATATTACATATTCATTTACTTATATATTACATGTATTAAAAATGCTATTTGAAAACGCACGCACATTCAATTGCAACACTTCAAAATCTAAGCCAATCGACCGACTACTTTTCGAGTTTTGCGAGTACAAACAAATGCAGGCTGAATTTTTATTTATAAATATATTTAAAGAATTCTCGGCAATGATCAGTTTTTCTGCCTCTCATGTTTCCAGTATTTATTTCGAAATGCTGAAGTTTCACCAGCAGATTTTTTTGTATATCGCTATGTTAACACTCTTTAAAAAATATTGGAAGACATGTTTGTATCTGTTTGTTAATTCTTCAGTATTAACGTGATGTTTTTGTTCTTGCCCCGAAAATACTTCCTTGTACGATTTTGATCAAGTGTAATATGCCAATCGGTCTTGATAAAGCGTAATTTTCATTAAGTAGCGACATACTTTTGTACGTCTCTTACAGGTTGGCAGAAAATCCAAACGTTGCAGGGATCAGTGTAGCAGTCCATGTAAAGATATTATGATATCTTGGAAGAAAAACGACGCACAACTGAAAAAATAGGGCATATGGAACGGACAAGCATAGGCGACGAGCACTGCTTGCCAAAAGAAATCTTCTAGTATCAAAAACAGGTCTTAATTTGAGAAAGACATTTCTGAGAAAACATATTTGGAGCTTAGCAATGCAGTGAAGTGGATATTAATCTTTGAGATAACTGGAAAAGAAGAGACTCAAAAAGCCTGGGATGTGATTTTGCAGAAGAATTGAGAAAATTAAGTGTAATGTTAAGATAAGAGATGAGGATGTTGTCTGCAGTATTACTGAGGGAGGAAATACGTGAAAGACTAACTAGAAGAGATGCGATGATAGGAAATGTGTTAACTTCCATCGTACTTAAGGTGCTGTGGAGAGCAACATTTATGGTGGTAGTCAAGAGATGGAAATATATGCATTAAAATATTATTATACGACATTGAGTGTAGATGCTAGTCAGAGATGAAGAGGCTGGCAAAGAAGAGGTAAACGTGAAGGGCTCCGACAGACCAGTCAGGAGTCTCGTTACACACGAAAGGTAGGTCTTCTGTTTCTGGAACTTGTGAAGGAGAGTTTCTGCACCTTCTGTTATAGCCTTCAGACACTACAAGCTGCCGAGTTCGTGATGCCGCTCATTTAATGCCTGATGATAATTCCACGTACTGACAGACAGTAAACCTCAGCAGGTGCAGATGATTCAATTTGGAAATGTGTCTCAAAACTAATAAGATATAACATACTCAGGAAAGTGTCTATGAGAAGTTTAAGACTAATATGGACACTTTACTCAAAAGATAATTAATTTTTAATTCGGTTTTTCTTAGTGTTATTAGACAACGTGTACTTTTAAATGTTGCGATGTGGACTAAAGAGCTTCGAGAGATTTAATAACTGAAAAACTTGCAAATACTCACTGTACTGGTCCAAACACGTAAAATCAATGTGACACGAAAAACTGTTGCTGTCGCATAAATAAAATGTGAGGATAAATGGCACGGAAATAGTGGTCCCAATAAAAGATGTGCCGCGTGTGGCTCCTGAATATTGTGGTTAGGTACGACATGTGGGCGAGTGACACCATATATGTGTTGTAGGTAAGTGTTCACAGAACAGGACAGCATGTCGCATGTTAACCGACTTTGAACGTGGGACGATAACTGGCGCACGAATATGCGTAATAACATACCGAAAATTGTATAAGAACTGAGGTTCCGTCGTCAACAAGACTAGAGTGGTTCCTCAGTATCGTAGAGACGAAACTTCTACACGCGTAGTTGCTGTAGAGTAAGACCACAAGTTATTGACAAGCGGCTATCACGTCGGCGCCTCAGAGACATTCGGTGCAATCGATGAGTACTGAGAGTCCGATCACAGTCGATTTGAGTGTGGACGCGGGGAACCCATCTCTGCCAGGGCAGTAAGGACCTCATGCACCTCATATGCTTCACTAGCCGAGGACCTACATCATATACAGTGATTTCATATCTTAGGCCATTCTTTACATTCTTTACCTGGAGTACCTTGCCAAACTTTTATATCTAACCGCTGTTGTCACACTGAAGTGTATACTACTATTTTAAATCTAATTTTCCAAGTCAGCTGCTAATAATTTTATTTTATTTCGTAGAACAGGCCTATTTCAGCAAAATTGCCATTGTCAAGTACACCTACGAATATTACAGCTGCGAAATTACATTTACTTCTGCGATATTTGTAGATGAAATTAATTGTACACGTGTACTTACCTCTAGCATCACTGATGACTCATTCTGCAGGTATAGCTCTTTTTTATGGTGACAGAACAATGTTACGTAGTAATCTGACACCTAGTTGACAGTTCCCAATGATGCAGTATGCCTACAAAGTTGTTACATATAGCCAGCAGTATTGTTCGAGATACAGATAATTTAGTTGTTTGTGTAACCTTTCGTTGCTTATTTTTTATCCGTTTCACGTTCCAGAATATCAATAAATTTTTCTAGGTAATGTTTACGTTTGATCCCGATCTGTTCGTTTAATATGTCTTACGGTTAACCACTTTGTAAAGATACGGCATCATTGAGAACTGTCAACTGTTGTTGTTGTGGTCTTCAGTCCGAAGACTAGTTTGATGCAGCTCTCCATGCTACTCTACCCTGCGCGAACCTCTTCATCTCCGAATAACTAGTGCAACCTACACCCTTCTGAATCTGTTTACTGCGTTCATCTCTTGATCTCCCTCTACGTTAACGTTATTTACCGCCCACACTTACATCCAGTACTAAACTGGTGATAGATTAATGTCTCAGAAGATGCCGTTTTAACCGATCCCTTCTTTTAGTCAAGTTGTGGCACACATTTCTTGTCTCCTCAATTCTGTTCAGCACCTCCTCATTAATTATCTGATCGACTCATGTAATCTTCAGCATTCTTCTATAGCAGCACATTTCAAAAGCATCTATTCTCTTTTTGTCTAAACTGTTTATCGTTCATGTTTCACTTCCATATATGACTACATTCCAGACAAATACCTTCAGAAAAGACTTCATACACTTAAATCTATATTCGATGTTAACAAACTTCTCCTCTTCAGAAGTGTTTTCTTCTGCCGTTGCCAGTCTACATTTTATACCTCTCCACTTCAGTCATCGTCAGTTATTTTGCTGCCCAAACAACAAAACTCATCTACTACGGTGCCGGCCGGTGTGGCCGTGCGGTTCTAGGCGCTTCAGTCTGGAACCGCATGACCGCTACGGTCGCAGGTTGGAATCCTGCCTCGGGCATGAATGCGTGTGATGTCCTTAGGTTAGTTAGGTTTAAGTAGTTCTAAGTTCTAGGGGGACTGATGACCACAGATGTTGTAACCTCCCCACAAAAAAAATTAAAATAAATATTATTTGGTTAATGATTCTAATTTTTGTGTACCCTCAGAACAAAATTGGTTCCCATTTATAACCTCCCTACAGAAATTCATTCACATTTAACCTCCACACAAAATTTGTTTCCCATTTAATATACCCACAAAATTCTTTTCTTATTTAATGTAAGCTCGAAACAGAAAAATTCCTAAACCTCGTAATAAAAAAAATATATTCAGTAACCTGGTAAATTTTGGACGACAGCAGTGCTGCGTCACGCCCCTGTAAGATCATTCTGAATAAAAAAGCAAAAAATTCTTACCTCAATAAATTCGCCAACTATCTGCTCTTACAATAGCTTTTTCCGGCACAGCTCTGTGCAGTGCTGGCCTATAGATTTGTCATTTATGAAAGGAAGCAACTGATTTTTCTTTTGCAACAATCGGAATGATCATGGATTGGAGAAATTAGTAAATTCTTTAAATTGAAATGAATGCTTGTTAGAAATTACTGTATATGACAAAGATTATTATTAGACATTTTTAAAAGATTTACACGGGAGTTCACATAACATTACTAGATAAGTGCGGGGCTGCTTTTACCTTATACTATAACGCTCAGGCTCCGCCATCGCTGCACCACGACCGGCCCAGCGAACATGATACACCAGACAGGACTTACAAGCGCAGACAGGCGACTGCTCGCTAGCAACAACTTACTGCTACTGCTACAAGTTCCTACTCAGTCAACACTGCTCTTTCGTCTCAGATTCTCTTATAGCTTACATATCGCAGGCAGCGCATACCTCTTACAATGTTAAGTCCCATAGTGCTCAGAGCCATTTGAACCATTTTATCTACTACTTTAAGTTTCCCGTTTCCTAATCAAATTACCTTAGAATTACCTGATTTCATTTGACTACATTCCATTATCCTTGTTTTGCTTTTGTTAATGTTCATCTTATATCCTCCTTTCAAAACATTGTGCATTCCGTTCAACCGCTCTTCCAAGTCCTTTGCTGTCACTGACAGAAATATAATGTTAGCAGCAAACCTCAAGGTTTTTATTTCTTCTCCCTGAACTTTAATTGCTAATTCAAATTTTTCTTTGGTTTCCTATACTACTTGTTCAGTGTACTGATTGAAGAAGGCTACAACCCTGTCTCACTTCCTCCTCAACCACTGTCTTCGTTTCATACTCCTCGACTCTTATAACTGCATTTGATTTCGTTACAAGTTGTGAATAGCGTTTCGCTCCCTGTATTTTACTCCTGCCTCCTTATCATTTTCAAAGAGACTATTCCAGTCAACATTGTCAAAAGCTTCCTGTAAGTCTACAAATGCTATAAATGTGGGTTTTTAAGTCTAATTCCGTTGGGAATAAAGTGCAACACGACAGTTTTATTGTCAATATATTTTGAATAAATGGCAGCATCGGCCGTAAATATGGAAATCCTTTATTTTACAGACTTATTTCGGTCACACAGTGTGTGAGGATGGTCACACAGTGACCAAAATAAATCTGTAAAATAAAGGATTTCAATATTTACCGAAAATATATTGAAATGTAGGTTTGTCTTTCCTTAACTTTCCTTGACAAGTCTTTCCTTGACTGTCAACTAACTGTCAATTTACTACGTGACTTCATTCTGCCATCTTAAAAAAGGGCGAAAATTGACAAATGGATTCAACAATGATGCAATATTGGTCACCTAGCCGTAATTATATATGCACAATGAAGTGAATATACAAATATCGCAAAAGTAAAGGAAATTTGCCTAGTGTAATGACAATACTGCCGAAATAGGCATGTCGTAAGAAATATATTAAGATTATTAGCAGCTATCTTGGAAGATTCAATGTAAAATGTCATGTTAGACGTGTTTCATGCTGCAGATCCAACTACACAAAAAACATATACTAATTAATGCACTACATTCAAATGGCACCTAATGTCCATCAACATCGCTTTGGTCAGGGGTAAAATAGTGGTTCACTAAATAATTTGGATTCTTTTCGTTGCTCGTTTGTAGACTTAGAAACACACTACTCTGCAAAACTTAAGGACAAAATAGATGCCGGTAGCTGTGGTCGAGCGGTTGTAGGCGCTTCAGTCCGGAACCGCGCCGCTGCTGCGGTCGCAGGTTCGAATCCTGCCTCGGGCATGGATGTGCGTGATGTCCTTAGATTAGTTTGGTTTAAGTAGTTCTAAGTGTAGGGGACTGATGACCTCAGATGTCCCAAAGTACTTAGAGCCATTTTTTTGAACAAAATAGATAACGTAACAAAAGATATTAACTACGCTATGGAAATGATTGTAAGTGCAGGAGCATGTTGCCAGAAGTTTCCCAGTCGGACACAGAAACTTGTACATCACATTGCGTGAGGTCAGCGCGAATATAGCGCCAAAAATCACTGCCCCAGAGACAGCTGAGGGAACTGGAGAAAACAGCGCGTGTCAATCAGCGAGCACTTTCGGTGCGGCATGGTGACAACATGGCCCGGAGACAACATCTGGATAACTTCACTCGCGGAAGAATCGTCGGGAAACTGCCTAGGAGTTTGGTATTGCTCACAGCACTGTTTCGTACTGGATCACAGGCGCTGCTGCCCGAAGGAGAATTGGTTGTTGACCACGACATCTACAACAGCAGTTTGTACAACAGGCAGTAATGGACCAACGGCAAAACGTGGGTGCAATTGCAACCACATTTAACAGGACTGCTAGGTTCGCAGTCTCTCGCTCCACAGAGGCTCGACCTCTGCATGAAGGTGGTCTCTTTACCCCGAGACAAGTACACTTGTTTTCCGCGACACCCGCATATCGAACGTTGTCGAACAAGATCGTTTTTTTGCCCAGGTGTCAGAGAATGGAGAGGCGTAAGGTTGCGTGGGCATACTGACCTCCAAACCTATGGACACAGATATTTTGTGGTGACTCTGTTCTCTTTCCCTACGAGTGTCTTTTCAGCGGTGCATTCGGCCCTGTCTTCATTTCTAGAGACGACAACCGCTTCGAACTGCGCAGGTTCACGGGCTCTTGGAAAGAGAGGATATTCGGCGAAAGGGCTGACCTGATCGTCCGCCCCTCCCCTCCGCCCTCGCCCCGACTCACATCCCATTGAGCACGTATGGGATGCGTTGGTGATACGTATTTCAGCACGCCCACATGCACCAACGACCACCCAGCAGATGTAAATCTCATCAATCTCGTGACCAGCGGTCAGCATAGGGACACTTTGCAGAGTAAGAATGACCACCGTGGTGATCACACAGCCCATTAAGAACCGCGTGCAGGAACCGTCATAAATCGCGGGGGCGCCAGTGTAAATTTTGTCCTTTAATATAAACGTCATTTATGTTCGTTTCGTTACGTATTTCTGTCGTTTACCTTCTCTTCTACACTGTACGTCCGCAGCTCGTGATCTCGCGGTAGCGTTCTCGCTTCCCGAGCACGGGGTCCCAGGTTCGATTCCCGGCGGGGTCAGGGATTTTTCACCTTCCCCGAAACGACTGGGTGTTGCTGTGTTGTCTTCATCATGATCATTCATCCCCATTACGGTAGGAGGGAAGCAATGGTAAACCACCTCCATTAGGACTCTGCCTAGTACGGTGATGCGGGTCTCCCGCATCGTTCTCCTATGCTCTGCCAAGGAGCATGGGACTTCATTTCCATTCCACTATACTGTATCAGTTCTTACATCGAGGTTTGTTACTTTGCAGTGACACGTCATGAGGAAGTTACATTCATCCGTAACTTTTGGACATCATCGTACAATATGGAGGTATTATACAGTAGTTGTACCGTAGCTGAAGCATAAGTTGCTCCTAAACGTTTTCACTTTTGTAATGAATCCAAATGAGCTTCGGTGTCAGGAAATGAACGTGCGGTAACAGTCGGCGGAAATGACTGTCCCAATAATTTGAGTGCCATAACCAAGAAAAAGAGCAGTAAATGTCCTGTTTCCGTGTCAGATGTGTATTCAGTCAAAAAATGGTTCAAATGGCTCTGAGCACTATGGGACTTAACATCTGTGGTCATCAGTCCCCTAGAACTTAGAACTACTTAAACCTAACTAACCTAAGGACACCACACACATCCATGCCCGAGGCAGGATTCGAACCTGCGACCGTAGCAGTCCCGCGGTTCCGGACTGAGCGCCTGAACCGCTAGACCACCGCGGCCGGCTGTATTCAGTCCGTACACTCTTATGGTGCGAATGGAACACCGTGGGTAAACATGTCTGCTAATTTAAATAGAGAGAGAAACATCTGCTAAGTAAATATCTGGGCATTAATTAGTAAAAACTAGTTTTACAGCAGGCACAAGTGCATCCGTCTTCTGTATCGCACACGTGTCGCCAACATGTTTTTTTCAGCTCCAGTATGTCAGCGCATTGTGTTAACAAGCACGAATTTTCGTTGTAACACACATATCACATCCCACTTCCAATGTGGTCTATTATCAAAGACAACTTACCTCACACGCACAGCTACGCACAGCTGCGCACAGCTGCTTGCTTAATTAGTACCAGAAATCGCACATTTTGGTGCCCCAAATACACGGTTCAGTCACGTTAATGTGACCACCTGCCAGAAACCTGAATAACCACCTTTTACAGCGCGGGCATGGAGGAAGAGAGTCAGTGAGGTTCTGGAAGGTAGCGACAGTGACGTTGAACCGATTCCAGTGCCGTGGCCAGCAACGCTGTGTTTCTCGGTTGAGGATCCATGGAACGAACAGCCCAATAGAAGTGGACCTACAGATTCTCGATTAGGTTTAAATCGGCGGAGTTTGGTGGCCATGGGAGTATGGTAAACTTATCCTGGGGCTGCAGAAAACACACACATCACTGCGACCCGTGTGAAACGTATCACTTTCCAGCTGTTAGATGCCACGGTGCCGAGGAAATAACAAACTACGTGTAGGGTTGGGTTGGGTTGTTTGGGGAGGGAGACCAGACAGCGAGGTCATCGGTCTCATCGGATTAGGGAAGGATGGGGAAGGAAGTCGGCCGTGCCCTTTCAGAGGAACCATCCCGGCATTTGCCTGGAGTGACTGAGGGAAATCACGGGAAACCTAAATAAGGATGGCCGGACGCGGGATTGAACCGTCGTCCTCCCGAATGTGAGTACAGTGTCGAACCACTGCGCCATCTAATTCGGTCTACATGTAGGTTAGACATAATATCCGTGATAGTTGCATACTTGCGTTGCCCCATTCCAGAAATGACGAAATCACACTGGGAATGCCACGAAAACACTCCCTAGAAAACAACGCTTCCTCCTCTACCTGGACACGTTTGCTTTCAGACGCTTCACGTCAAACATGTCAACGGCCATAATGCGATAGAGCATAAAACGTGATTCATCTGAAAAAGGCACCTGTCGACATTCAGCGCTAGTCCATTTGCGGTACTGGCGCTAAAATGTCAGCCTTCGTCGCCGGTGAGGAGCAACCAGGGTACGTGCATGAACCAGCTACCTGCTGCAGAGGCCCATTTGCAGTAACGTTCCTTCACTGAACGGTCGTTGAGGAAACATTGTATCATCCCCTTGGTTCATCGTGGCGGTCAGTTGCTGAACAGTTGCACGTTTATTCGCCCGCACACATCTCCACAGCCGTCGTTCACCCTTTTCATCTACGGTCCGTGGTCCGCCACAGTTGCCTCCGCGCTGGTTTTGGATAGCGCCATTTTGACGTGCACGGTATACGGGCTGTTCAAAATGTCTCTCCGCAGTGCAGTACGATTGTTAGCCGCGCGTTCCGCGTGATTGTTCGCCCGCCTGGGTTACTTCCCTTCAAGTGGACTCTCCCAACATTCCACTGTTTCGTTTATCTGAGCCAGCGTCAGCAGTATCGTTGGTGTGTGTCGTTACGTGTTGAAGTGAACGTTTAAGTTTAGTTCCTTTGTTCGATTGTTTCGTTTTTGTCACTGTTTGTGTTTTTAGTCGAACAAGTGCTCAAAGCTGGCGGTAAATAAACAGTTTCAGTTCGTCAAACATTTAATTCAGTTTTCCCGGAGACAGCACTCTCACATCGCGATACTGTGCGAGATTTGATTAACAAATTTCAAAGTAAGGGTTCAGTGACAGATGCACCGAGAAGTGGTCGTCCTAGCGTTTTGTCTGAGGATAAACTGATCGATATTTCCGATAAAATGTCCATGAGTCTGAACAAGTCAGTACGAAAACTCGCCCGTGAAATCGATGTTAGTGTCGGAACGGCCCACACCTCTGTAAAGAAGCAATTGGAACTTTTCCCATACAAAGTGACAGTCGCGCAAGAAATGAAAAATACTGATCATGGCGAGAGACTGCATTATTGTCAATGGTTCAAAAATTTCGTTAACAAAATGGAAGGGATATTCTTAATGAAACGTTTTTCACTGATAAGTCGTGGTTTCATTTATCCGGGTTCACGAGCTCGCAAAATTCTCGTATGTGGAGTGCTGCAAATCCATTGTATATTCCTGAGGAACCACTTCATTCTGTGAAGATAAGAGTTTTGATTGCAATTTCTAGACATCGAATTGTGGGTTCATATTTTTCAACGAAACAGTAAACACAGAATGATACTGCAGTGGTATTCTGTACCCATTCATAGGAGAACTTGTGTTAAGTGAAATGCTGAACGGTTATTCTCAACAAGATGGTGCAACCGCGCATACAGCTCTCGTTTCAATGTCACTGCTTGCTGATGTTTTTGGTTTTCGCATAATTTCACAGGGACTTCGGCCTCCACGATCGCCTGACCTGACACCACCTGACTTTTTCTTCTGGGGTGCAGCGAAAGCAACTGTCCATAAAAACCGTCAAAAATCGATCGATGATTTGAAAACTGCAATATCCACTTCCATTGCTTCTGTTACAGAAGAAATGTTACAGCTTGTGTTTGGAAACATGATTAGACCAATTGAACTGTGTATTCAACAACAGAGGGAATACTTTCAACATTGAATGTGAAAATTTGTAAGTGAAAATGGATATTCAGTAAATTAATAACTTGTATTTCACTGAGTTTCATTTCGGTATATTCACTGCGGCACACAGCACACGCCGCTAACAATCACACGGCACTGCGGAGAGACTTTTTGAACACCCCGTACTTAAACCGCGGTGGCACGCGAACAGTTCTCAGAAAGTTTCGGAAATGCTTCCATCTTTGGCCCGAAAGCCAATGATCACGCCCTTTTGGACGTTAGGTAAATCGCTCCGTTTACGCATTACAACCTCCGCATTTTTATATCCTCCACCTCCCGTGTATGACTGATTATTGCACACCGACGTCGAACATAGGCAGTGTTCACATTAATGTGCCTACTCAGTGTATTAGGCTGGTTTCCTAGATCCCAAAAATGGAATCCCGTTTAGAATCTAATAATTCCGATGGGAAACATAGGTCATGTGTCAATTTGTCAACTCTGTAAATACGTAAGACGTTAAGTTTCGCCAGTTCTTTATGAGACCTCTCTGAGTTTGACTAAAGTGCCATCTCTCTCGATGGGATCAGATAAACAGAGAATACAAAAACAATGAAAAATTGTTGATTGCTAGTTTTCGGTGTCTGTAAAAAAATTAAAATGTGACCTAGGGCGTTTCCAGCAGTGGTTAACAGCGCCTAAGGCGACAAAATTAGAAATGATACCTTCATTTGTCGACTTATAACAACTTTACTGCGTTCTTCACTCGCGTCAGAGTAGTCTACATGACACATTCAAATTAGAGAATTTCTCTGACACGAGAGACTCTCGTAACATGTACATATTTTTCTCTCTTTCAGTCATTACTAGCCTATAGCAGGAATACAGGACAGACATAAATATTACCTTACTCACTTAGAACAGTCTTCTGGGAAGCAAGAAGCATAAATTCTGAAGAGTGAGGTTTGGGATGTTATACCGTTCTTCGGAAAGTAACTACACTGCTGGCCATTAAAACTGCAACATATTACAGGCACCGTGAAACAAAAGTCAAATTTGGCACGGGGAGCTAGAGTATACAAATAAGGGATCGCCAGCGAAAAGTCCACTAGTAATAAAATCACAGTGTTGGGAAAACGAAAAAAGCCGTGTATCTTCGTCCCATAAATAGCTAATTCGTTTCTGTCTTCTCTGAATATTCTGTAGACATCGGGAATGTTATCAGAACTAATTGAGTTATACCAAATTATATTCTCTGGATGTGGAGAAGGGAAATGGATTGGACTAGTGGGGTTTTCACAGAATTCAATGAAAACGCTACTAATACAACGCATAAAATATTGTAGCTATATACTACGTAAATGTTACTGTCTTACTGAAGTAATGTATTACGACTTACGTTATTTAAACAATTATTTATTAAAGATAAAGGGCGAAAAATGTGGTATGCAGTCTCCAATGACATCTCAAAACATTAATCCTCATCTCCACTACCATTGTCACCTTTGCTTGTTTCACAGTCACAACTTGTTGCACGTGAATCCGCTGATGCAGCTGTGCCAAATAGTCTTGAGTAGTTCTCTTTGCTTTCAGGGTTTTCGAGGTATTCCGCAAGTTCTAATAAGTCTTCAGCCTTTACAGGTTTCACTCCAGAATGGAATGTAAAAGCTCCTCGTAAGTTCATTGTGTCGGGAGCATTGAACCTCGGAGCTGTGATGATGTAAGGGCTCCAGGTACCATGGTACCCGTCTTGCAAATATACAGCTTTGTTTTTAAATTCAAACTATATAGATGTAATACCTAAAGTATGATTGCTGGATTTGGGGTTTTTAACTGGCGGTTGATTTTTTAAAATCCTTGAAATCATGGCAGGCGAATATCTCCAAAAAATTGAGATGGATCCGTTCAGTTCTTCAGAATCCTTTCACCCCAGGTTTCGGGAAGTCTGACGGTGGTAGCCTTCCTGTGTTGAGCAGAAATAAGTGAAAGTTCCTGGTCGTTTGTTAGGTAGCTATGACCACGAACGGGGAGAACATATGTAACTCTTTAAAAATTTTTGAAAATGTGCGCCACTCAGAAGAGGAAGTAAAGCGTTGTATTTTTGTTTTCCCCAGGACAACTGTCACTTATTAAAACCAGCTCCTTCGTCAGTTCTGAGTGTCGCATGTTGTTTAAGAAATGTAGTAGTATCGAGATAACCTCACTGGAACCCATTCTTTCCTTCATTTTCCACATGTATTATTTGAGGTGGGAAAGTTGCAAAACTATGTATATATTCAGTTAATGTAATATAATACGTCATTGGAACCTCCAGCAGATAAAATTAGTGCTGAAATTAGAATATAAAATGAAAAACAAGTTGAAATTGCTTGATTAGAAAAAAACAAAATGCAAAATTATAATTTAGGAAAATTAGTACAATTTAATAACGAACATCAATTAGGTACAATTTAAGAAACACAATTTACGTAAATACAGTCATAATTGGGACTATGTAATGTACGAATACCTGGCACTCGAAAAGCGATTCAATAAGAGCTTTATTTATACCGGAAATTTCCATTTTTTCTTGTACGCTACAACTCACGAAGTTTAAGTATTATTTGCATCAGCTATAATCTTCAACACAGCGTCTATTCCCTGAGAGATGCACGCATGTCTGAAAGACATTCTAATGTAAGACACAGACACTGTATAAACACATACATAGTAACAATCAATGAGATTAAAAATTACATTACACTTACGTCATACGTGAAGAGAGTCAGACCTCAGAATGTGCCGTTCTTCTTGAATGACCGATGCCTACCTCGCCACTAGCAGCGCTAAAGCGACACTGTTCTTGCTGTGGCGAATCTATAAGTAGTCTACAACAAAACTGAGACAACCGCCCTGAAGTGGACAATGTGCGAGGTAGAGATGTGACGTTTTCCGTGTACGTTAGGGCTCTTCGGACGTATTTTTCAGTAACCAACCGAAAATTGCCGTTTTGCAACCTGTGTCACTTTTCTGCCGGGGGTGCGATTTGTTGCCCGTGCTGTCCTGAACTACAGAGGTTTTACGACTGTAACCGGTCGGCGGCCATTAACCACTATAATTTATGAACCCAGCCATAGAGCTGAAGCAGCATGGAATGTCGTACCTGTATCTGTCATCCAAGTTCACTTGACAGTCTTGTAGTAACTTCTTACATTCCGCATGTTCCCAATCCAGTTGTGAATTTAATCATAAGTCGAATAGAAATGTCAAACGTTATAAGCGCAATTTCGTCAAAAAATGTGTGTCCAGTGCTGTTGTGGTCGTGGCAGTCTGTTGTATGTATCTAGACTTCTTGCCAAACGCCATATCAGGGAGAAAATGCTTAAAACATTAATTACTACATTGTACATGGTCTTTGAATCAAGCAATGTTTTCCTTTGTTCTGTAGGATTTACAGAAGAGTTTTGAGTCAGCTAAAGCTGTGACCCCATACAATGTAATTCCAACGTTTACAACAAATTTCTTTGATTTTAAAGGTGCTGCTGAAATATTTGTAAGGGATCCCTCTCTCAGTGATAAGCGTATTTTGCCGCACAGATCGAGAATAGGCCGAGGATCGATAGCCAGAGAGTGGTATTGTTGTGAGATGCTTTTGACTGGTAAGAATGTGTGTTGGCTATAGTGGCGTTGTGGGTGGAAGCATATTTTATTGGCTCTGAGTATATCCCTATCGCAGTGGGTTCACCCCGAGCAAACTACTCAGAACAGATTTGTGACAACTGTTTTTACCAGGAAGGGATTATAAACACGGAGAATCGATATTATGGGTCATGTCTGTCGTGTATGATGATTATTACAACAGCTTGTGATGAAGTTTCAATGGATTTCACCTGTGTTGAGACCAAGCGTGAACAGAGGTGTATAACAATTGTAGTGACTACCCCCATTTGTGATTAAAGAGAATATATAACATTACTTTGTGCAAACTTTTCGCGACCTTGCTTAAAGCAAAACCGTTCCTTGAATGTAGCATTGTTGAGTTCCCAAAAATCCGATTGAAACCAATCCCTTAAGTGTCAAACCGATTAGCACTTACCTATTAGGTTACGATTATTGTACAATAAAGGTTACTCTGCTATATTATTCGACAGCTAATGAAAATATAATTCATCGGGGTGTTTCATATCTTTGTCAACGTAAAACGCCCAGACACAGTATGATCAAATTCTCTCATTCTCATCAGTTTCAAATGGCTATTAAAAATTCTTGCTCTGGAGCAAATGAATGGAGAAAAGTCAAGTATTCAAAAGAAGAAAGACCACAGCTGATGTATGCCATGCCGTATTTCATCTCAATGACCAGTCACGTTAATCAGTGGCAAAACAGGAAGACCTGTTGGCGATGTTACCATTTCTTCCTCAAAAGCACAGAGAGTTGGCAATATCTGGTCCCAGTAATGGAGTTGTGAAATAAAGAGAAGTCAATACTGATTATATTTGTTTCTTGAATATAATTTTGTTATCATCTTGCATGTAAAAGACATGAAAAATGTTTTTGTTAGTAACAATTCTGCTAGTTAAAATATTACCGCTGTATTTCTGTACTTATACTATCACAACTAAAATTTGATGCCCCGGTATCAACGGCACTTGAAATAAAAGCTCCCATATTGGCACAGTTATTGGCAACAGTGAGTTCATTGGTATGGCACTTAAAATTTTCTTAATAAATAATTGTTTTTCTAATTTATCTCATTATTTTTTGCAGTGACGGGTGAGCAACATAATTTTGTGATATCTGAATACTTCCTAAAACACTTGGATACAAATAAGTTAGGTACAAAACGAAAGAGAATTGTAAGGTTTCTAGTTTATTTTTGATATTCAAGAAACGTGATATGAGCTCAATATTATCATTCATGTGTCATACTTTACATCTGTACGCTCGACATTTTCTTAAACAGAGATTTTCAATAGTCGATATGTTACGCCGTAGAGGTTCTCGGAACAGGCAATGTGATCTTTGGTTGCCAGCAGCATTGTTGTTGCTGTAGCATTCTATGAAATGGTAGTGAGTGAGTCGGTTGTTGATAATGCTACTCAGCGGTTTAGAAATTGCTTGCCGGTTATAGTGATAAACATACAGGATATGATGAGTTTTGGAAATTCAATTTGTTAAAGATTAATTTGAGAAACGGAGATTCTCAGGTAATGTTGCTGCGGCATTGCTTAGTGCGCGTAATTTATGATGTGTTTGAGAAACGGATTTTTCTTTATTGGTTCGGGTTTGTTTCATTGTTCAGACATGATGACGTAAGTGGCGTGCACCCAGAAGTTATATATTTGGCACTCGTTTACTGTTTCAGTAATTAATTTCACAGCAGGGTCATAATTTTCAATAATAAGTAATTTTTGTAAAGATGATTGTAATAGCGAAAGAGTGAGCTACATTACTGAGAAAATTCAGCAAACTTAAATTCTACCACCGTCTCCTCAAGTAATTTTATTTTCTGATTACGGTATGTATGTCACCGCACTGCACTTCGTGGACCACAGTGACTCAAGCATGATGTGCTTAGAACAGTTGCAAGTCCTTCCATTGCACTGTGTAAGGCTCTTTTTCTTCTTTAGCTGGTTTCCTATCACTCCGAACGGTACCGAGTTTCCGTTGCCACAGGTGCGCCTTGAAAATTAGTTACGGCTAGTTTCACTTTAGAATCAGGGTACACCTAAATCATTCACAGTTAGGCATTTCACTTTAAAACTATCAGTAGGCTCAGTTTAGATAAAGTTTAGTTTCAAATTACATTTGGTACGTAGACAGGCTTATTCTTACAGCGCGTGTGTATCATTCGGTGTCTAGAATTTTATATATTCAGTTTGTATCTTTATAGAAACATTTTGGTTATTTATTCGTTCAATACTCAGTTTGTAATTTTATGTAGAATTTTTATTCTCTTATTTTTCTGTGTTAGACTTGCAAGTCGCGTAGTGTGACGTCACGCATTGTAGCACTGTTCACTACACTGAACAATATTAAGTTTTAAAGGACAGCTCATTTAGTTTACAGTTTTGATTTTCCAATTAATTTCGTAGAAGCTAACTGCAATACATGTATACTGTTGTACAGTTACAGATGTCGGCGACTTTTGTTATCAGATAGTGTCTTCGTAATCATACCACCAGTATTTTTTAATGACAACAAGATACACGAAGTTGAAAATGCGAAACCAGTCCAGTCCAGGTTTACTTCACAGCAAACAAACATTTGATTCAGAAAAATTAGCGTTTTTTGATAGTCCAAAGTAATGTGACGTTTGGCCTTAAGGGGGATAGGACGTCAAACGGGCCGACTTGGAGCAGGAGAGGCACCACAGGACATTTTAATTTCCACTGTCTATACTTTTACAAATAAATTCATAAAACTTTAACAACATGACCAGCAAGGATTCAGGATGCATACTCATAGCAGTGGAAGCTCAAAAACGTAACAAAACACATTTTTTTACATGTGAAATTTCATTATGTTTTCACTTACTACTGGCTGCATTTGTTGCTATAGGTACACTTTTATTCCCAGCTAGGAGAGATTCTTCGATGACTTTTGCACAGCATACAAACCGTAGTTACAGGTGTATGAAACTCTAGAAGTTATTTAATTTGTGAAAAAATGTATGAATTGTTACGTTTTAAACTTCGTGTTTAGAAAAAATTCAAGTTTTATTGTTAATTATCTTACTTTTTCCCACAGTTTTAATAGATTTGGAAAATTCTAGAGTCTCATACACCTATGTATGCTATTTGTTTGCTGTTTGTCTGCTATGAAAAATTCATCGAAGAATTTCTTTTACTTAGGAAGAAAAGCGTACCTATAGCAACAAATGCAGCCAGTAATAAGTGAAAAAATGATGAAATTTCACATGTAAAAAAGGTATTTTGCTACGTTTTTGAACTTCCACTGCGATTAGTGTGAGTCCTCAATCCTTCCTGGTCATGGTAACAAAGTTTTATGAATTTGTTTGTAAAAGTATAGACAGTAGAAATTAAAATGTCCTGTGGTGACTCTCCTGCTCGAAGTCGGCCCGTTTGACGTCCTAACCCCCTTAGAACGTTCGACATTTCTACTAGTTCTATAGTGTTGCTACTAATTTGGATGTGAAGAATAAGCAAAATTTCTTATGCTGAGATTTTAACGGTGGCGGTTGTACGTTGCGCAAAACGGATCCGGTTAGCTAACAACACGAACTGCAGTTGAACATACGCAGCTAGAGACGGAGACAGGTTTGATTAATAAGACGGCCGCTGTGGAGGAGGCGGCAGGTGAGCGTGTCCTGTCTATCAGGAGGGTCCCCGGTGTGGCGGAGGCGCGAGGTGCGTGCGCCGTCGCCGGCTCCACGGTTTAATTAAGCCGGCCGCGACAGTTGTGGCGGGCGCGCCGGCAGCTGGGTGGTCAGCTGCCATGTAGAGTGGACTAGAGTAGAGTGGACAGTGTGTGTGTGTGTGTATGTGGGAGACGGGAGGAGCGCTCGCCTGCCTTGGGGGAGGCGCCACGGCCACGGAAGGACACAGAGGAGGGGGAAGGGGAAGGGGGGAGGTTGCGTCGCGGCGCCGGCGCGCTGCCGTTACAATTAATTAGGCCGACATCGGCGGCGTGCTAGCCGGTAGCCAGCCAGGCCTCATTAGGCAGCGCTCCCACCTAATTGGGATGAAGCGCTACACCAGGCCGGCCCGAGACCGGTCCGCTCCTCCTCTCCTGCTTGTGCTGCCGCAGACTTACACACACACGCACACGCACGTGGTTCAACACTAACGTAGACACGAAGGTGGGACCAGGGATCCGCGGCTTCGTTCATACACTACTGGCCATTAAAATTGCTACACCAAGAAGAAATGCAGATGATAAACTGGTATTCATTGGACAAGTATATTATACTAGAACTGACATGTGATTACATTTTCACGCAATTTAGGTGCATAGATCCTGAGAAATCAGTACCCAGAATAACCACCTCTGGCCGTAATAACGGCCTTGATACCCCTGGGCATTGAGTCAAACAGAGCTTGGATGGCGTGTACAGGAACAGCTGCCCATGCAGCTTCAACACCAAACCACAGTTCATCCAGAGTAGTGATTGGCGTATTGAGACGAGCCAGTTGCTCGGCCACCATTGACCAGACGTTTTCAGTTGGTGAGAGATTTGGAAAATCTGCTGGCCAGGGCAGCAGTCGAACATTTTCTGTATCCAGAAAGGCCCGTACAGGACCTGCAAAATGCGGGCGTGCATTATCCTGCTGAAATGTAGGGTTTCGCAGGGATCGAATGAAGGGTAGAGAAACGGGTCGTAAAGACATCTGAAATGTAACGTTCACTGTTCAGAGTGCCGGCAGTGTCAACAAGACGTGACCGAGACGTGTAACCAATGGCACTCCATACCAACACGGCGGGTGATACGCCAGTATGGCGATGACGAATACACGCTTCCAATGTGCATTCACCGCGATGTCGCGAAACACGGACGCGACCATCATGATGTTGTAAACAGAACTTGGATTCATCCGAAAAAATGACGTTTTGCCATTCGTGCACCCAGGTTCGTCGTTGAGTACACCATCGCAGGCGCTCCTGTCTGTGATGCAGCGTCAAGGGTTACCGCAGCCATGGTCTCCGAGCTGATAGTCCATGCTGCCGCAAACGTTGTCGAACTGTTCGTTTCGATGGTTGTTGTCTTGCAAACGTCCCAATCTGTTGACTCAGGGATTGAGACGAGGCTGCACGATCCGTTACAGCCACGCGGATAAGATGCCTGTCATCTCGACTGCTAGTGATACGAGGCCCTTTGGGATCCAGCACGGCGTTCCGTATTACCCTTCTGAACACACCGATTCCATATTCTGCTAACAGTCACTGGATGTCGACCAACTCGAGCAGCAATGTCGCGATACGATAAACCGCAATAGCGATAGGCTACAATCCGACCTTAATCAAAGTCGGAAACGTGATGGTACGCATTTCTCCTCCTTACACGAGGCATCACAACAACGTTTCACCAGGCAACGCCGGTCAACTGCTGTTTGTGTATGAAAAGTCGGTTGGAAACTTTCCTTACGTTGTAGGTGTCGCCACCGGCGCAAACCTTGTGTGAATTTTCTGAAAAGCTAATCATTTTCATATCACAGCATCTTCTTCCTGTCGGTTAAATTTAGCGTCTGTAGCACGTCATCTTCGTGGTGAAGCAATTTTAATGGCCAGTAGTGTATTAGTCACAGGCACAGCTGCTGCATATACGTCTCCTGGTGCCTGAGAACTTTTTCTAGCATACTCACCATCTCCGTACTAATCTGTTAGGATGCCTCACTGTCATGCGGAGGACGTATGCTTGATTAGAGTCACTGTTAAGTACACGACAGAAAAAAATCGCAATACCAAATAGGAACTGTACGACATAAACGAACGTTAGTAGGCGTGTTTCTATATCTGAAAGATGATGTCTATTCAAATTTTACGACAGTGGCGTAAGACTGGCGCTAGTTGCGCCGCTGTGAGCATGCAAATCAGGCTTGCCTTAAATACGTGCCGTGACAGCCTTAGCGTTAGTTGCCTCTGAGACAGGGTGTGGTGAGCTGATGTTAGTCAAGAATGGCTTCAAAGCGACAAACATACCATTTTCGTCACCTCACTGAGTTTGAATTAGGTCGTGTAATGAGGCCACGAGAAGCTGGGTGTTCCTTCCGCGATACTGTAGGGAGACTTGGCAGTGATGTAACCATTGTATATGACTGCTGACAGGGGTGGTCACGAGAATGTACTGTCGCAAGAAACAAAGGTTGCTGACGGCCACGTAGCACTAAAGAGAGGGAAGACCATACTTCTAGCAGTAGTGGTCACCAGAAGGTTCTGAGGAAGATCCCAGCAGAGGAGTCGAAACGTCGATCATTTTAGAAGAAATATGACGCCGACTAATAACCCTGATGATTTTAACTTCAGTGACAACGGCTACGGAAGCCTGCTGACTTACATGAGACCATAGTGTTCGGCATATGACTCTGTCGCATCGTACTGTATATGCAGCAGCAATTTCAGCATTGTTGCCAAAAGAAGCCCCGTAGCACCACCATTTGTGGGTTCAGCGAGAGTTCTTTGGAGGGCAGGGTGGAGGTCTGTTGTTGGAAAATTTGGAAATTTGTGGTAAGGTGTTATGGGACCAAACTGCTGAGGTCATTGGTCCCTAAGCCTACACGCCACTTGATTTAACTTACACTAACTTACGCCACCCCGCGTGGCGAGGTCTGTTGTGTTTGCTCTTGAAAGCTACTTCTGACTCGTTGCCAGTGATGACCACATGGTGGTTAGAGGGAGGCCAGGCGGGGCCTGCAACCAATCTATCTGTAGCCCAGACGCACTGGACCTACAACTAGTCTTGTGGTTTAGGGTGCATTTCGTATGACAGTAGGAGCACTTTCGTGTTTCTCCCATGCACTCTGACTGCAAACTTGTACATCAATCTGCTGACTCGACGTTTTGTGCTGGCATCTATGAACAGAACTGCAGAGAGTGTTTCCCAACAGGATAAAGCTCTTCGACATACCGTTGTTGTAACCCATCATGCTCTACAGAGTATCGAAATGTTGACTTGACCTGCTCGATCACCGCCGACCGTTGTGGCCGAGCGGTTCTAGGCGCTTCAGTCTGGAACTGCGCGACCGCTACGGTCGCAGGTACGAATCCTGCCTCGGGCATGAATGTGTGTGATGTCCTTAGGTTAGTTAGGTTTAAGTAGTTGTAAGTTCTAGGGGACTGATGACCTCAGATGTTGTCTCATAGTGCTCAGAGCCATTTGAACCATTAGCTCGATCACCATATATGTCATTCGAGCACATATAGGACTTCATCGGAAGACAGCTCAAGCGTCATCAACAAACAGCATTAGGTGCTCCCGTACTGACTGACCAAGCGCAACAGGAAATGAACACCATCCCACAAACTGACATCCGGAACTTGTACAACATAATGCATACACGTTTGTACGAGGGTTGAATGAAAAGCAATGCCTCCACTCTCGTTGATTAGCTTTGGATGGGAATATTTTAATAAATAAGCGCAGAAATAATCCTTAGAATGTGATCTTTAATTACCAGTATTCACGTTTCCACATCATCACCAGCGAATTGGATACATTTCTGCCAACGATGAACAAGTTTTCTGAAGCCGTCACGGAAGAAATAGACACTCTGTTTCCGCAACCACAGTCTCGCAGTTCTCTCATCTTCATCAGAAGCATAATGATGTCCCCGCAGATCGTCTTTCATTATCGGGAAAAGATGGAAGTCAGACGGTGCTAAATCTGGACTGTATGGAGGATGCCGTACGTTGATGAGATTCAGTATCTGAAGTTGTGCTGTGGTGGCACGTGAAGTGGGTTGTTTGGCATTGTCATACTGCATCAAACATTTCCCTTTTCCTTTCGGACCCTTGTTAGCCGTCGTTTCAAATTTCGCAGCGTTGTGATGTAACGCTCTGAATTTATTGTTGTTCCACAATCAAGAAAATCAACATGGATAAAACCAACTGCGTCCCAGAACACTGTGGCCATGATTTTTCCAGCTGAGTGCTGCGTCTTGAATTTCTTTTTCTGGGGCGAGTCTTTGTGTCGATATTCCATAGTACTCACATCAACACAATCACCATAAAATGCTATCATTCTCTGATTAATCTCCTTTGGGGTGACACCTTCTGCTGTCAAGGATTCAAAGACTGTACGTTGACTTGAAGAATGTAAATAAAACTGTATGTGATTTGCAATCTACTGTGTAAGTAATATGTCAAACCAAATAATTAATAAATAATAAAAAGAAGAAAAGTCCAATACGACTGAGCAATGTGAGTTACAATAACTCACGAATTCAAATATCAATAACTACTCTTGAGCTCTTGAAAACCGTAGGCCACGAACATGATTTGTTACTGCGTCACAGCACGCTCCTGTAAGTTACAACTGCACCACGGAGCTTTAACCTGAAAAATGTATTAACTTCACGTGGCCCGAAGAGAACACTTCCAGTGAGTTATATTTAACCCACGTGACAGTCAATGTGTTAAATCGCATTGGCCGACCGTCTGCGCAGGGTTCCATACTTTTATACTGTAACAACACAACTGTTCAATGCTAAGACTTCCCGCCAACCGGAGCTGTAGAAGAGAGACTACAGAACAAGCCAGTACCTGCCGCATACCAATGCTGCCAACTGTTGAAGAGTTACGAAGGTGGAGGCATTACTTCCAGCAAACCCTCGTATGTTTGTATTTAACATTCTGGCGGTTACACCGGCATTTCACATTACGATAGGTAATCTCGTGCTTACATTAACCTGAGATCTTGCAATGTTAATCACTTAAATATGTCATCTAGAAGCTGTAGTCCTGTAATTTCATTACTCTACATTAATGATTTTTTCCGTTGTTGGAGAGAGGAATGGACCATGATACACTCTGTCACCAGCGAACAACTTACGAGGATACTCCCATCAGAAATGAACGAATTCTTTTTTTTCAAAAATACAGATTTAGTTCTACATCTTTGCTGTGCACTGAGGTCATGGAAACACTCTTCTCGCTTGTATTCATCTTTTAATTCAACTTATTACCTCAAGTCTCGCTGTCGTAGCATTCCAACAACATACGAGACACTGCACGTGATGTTCGTCTGAAGCGTGCTGTTATAAGAAGAGTGCGAATGCAGCATTTGTGGCTGCTGTACGAGCGGAAAACCTTGTGAAAGAGAGACCTATAGGCCTTCAGTATTTCAGTGCATGTCTAGCGTATGGCGTCTGACACTACAAATCTAATTAATGTTGGCTTCCACTATGCAAAATGGGACTCATTTTGTATCAAATCTTCCACTATAAAAAAGGCATATACCTTCCAAATAATAATCTAGTTTTCGAACTTGAAATAATGGGGAAGGAAGTGTCCAGCAAGTGTTTAAGAGGAAGTAGTGTTAATCAGCAACCGTATGCGGTTAAAATCAAAGTAAGTTGTGTAAATGTCTTTATTGTAATTTTGTGGTATGCGAATGTTGTATACATAACGTCAGTAAGCGGCAGGTGTAGTATCAAATTTGTTTCTGGCAGGCTGTGTGCCAGGAAGGTGATCCAAGGTGAATGTGAGTGTAAGGCAGCCATGTGGGGACGCTATAAGTATATTGCTGCATTCTGGTGCTTTATTAACGGTGAAAGGGATTTTCGACTTCTGTTCCATGACAATTAAAAAACACTGCGAGAGCAGCTAAACTAATTCCTAATATCATTTTCATTAAAAAGAGAAGAAACATATTCTCTTCGCTTAATGTGAAGTTTGGGTGAACACAAGGTAACAGTGAAAGTAAATTAGGAAACACTTTTGATTTTATACCAATTGAGGCATTGAGGTTTTCTTCATTATTTTTTACAGACATGTAGCTTTGAAATCTGTTATTAACGCAACTGCAGCACCACAACCAGTCTTTACACAGCACTCACATTGTTTATTCATATCGATTGCAATTCAGTTTTGTTTGACCTTCCGTCTCACAGTTACCTTTTAAGCTACAAAAGAGTATTTTATGTTATTAGAAGGATTTAAATTACTGTTCTACGTCTTGGTTCTTGCTTGGGATGTTTTGGATTCAAAAACAATTGCATCGTCGTAGTTCCCTACAGATTCTTCTTTCCTGCTATGTCTCCCTTTTGTTCTTTTGTATCTCGCAGTAACATCTGTTGAAACCTCCAGCCAAGATAATTTTAGTTCAATGTGTGATCTTTGTACATATCCTGGGCTGTCACGTTCTGTTGAAATGACAACTACAAACGCGTGAATGTTTTGCAGGAGTACATTGCTTACGATCAGCTGTATTTCTCTTCAATGTCGTGATCCAAGTTTTCCGTCTAGTTGCGGACTGGTTTTCATTTGGAAAAAAGAATAACTTAGTTTCACGAGGAGAATTGCTATATGTGAAATTACGATCAATGACAGAACAATTACAATTTCTGGATGGTAAACAAATGTACCATAGCTGTAAAATACTTATACTGACCTAAGTCTTACACGGCAGAAGTCGCTATACACTACCATGGTTTCGGGGTCTAATTTCCATCACCAGGTGTAACTTAAATCTAAGGTAAAACAACAGTTGTATCCTACTCCATTAAACAGTTAAGAATTTGTCTAAGAAAAGCTTAAAGATTAACATTTAGAAGCTAAAAAATCGGATGGGATGACAAAAAATTAGCCTGTCTAGCAGTAGTAGGTGATCATGTCCATGCCCAAAGAAATAGCAGGCAGACATCTAGACATCTGTCGTCGGTGGACCGTCAAATAACGTCCCAAATTTGGCTGCGAAGAACCCCAAATTGCAATCGCGTGTTGGGAAAATGCCTCTTGTTTTAAAATTGTCAACTGGTGCGTATGCAGTTTATAAAAATAAAACGACTATGGATCATTAGGAGGAAGTCACGCGCTTTTTGTGCTGCCATCCATGAACAGAATTACAGAGGGTGTTTTCCAATAGGATAACGCTCTTTCATATCCAACTGTTGTAACCTTACATTCTCTACGAAGTGTCGAAATGTTGCCTTGGCCTGCTCGATCATTAGATCTGTTTCCAGTCGAGACACTGGACGACAACTTCAGCGTCATCCACAAACAGCGTGAACTGTACATGTATTGGTCGACCAAGGGCAACAGGCATGGAAGTCCATCCCACAAACTAACACACAGCACGTGTAAACACAATGCGGGCACGTTTGCATGCTTGCACACTGTTTCATAATCATTTCATCTGATTTTTTAGTTTCTAAATGTTAATTTTTTAAAATTTATTAGTTGTTTAATGGGGTAGGTTACAACTTCTGTCTTACTTCAGATCTCAGATACACCTCATCAGGGGGCTAAGATTCCGAAACAGCGGTGGTGTATAGCGATTTCTGTCGCGTAAGTCTTTGGCCAACAAAAGTGTTTTACAACTGTGGCGGATTTGCTTACAATGATCATGTAGTAGTACAGCTGTGGATATCCCGCAAATAAAAATTTATACGATGACAATTACCCCTCCTAGGGTCTGAGGCTCTACACTAGGTCCTCTGTATAGCAGAACGCTGCCTCATGCGTAACCCTTAACTCCAAGTCTGTTGCAAGGCTACCCGCCAGAATGTAGAACTTGCAGTTGGAAGTTGGAGTCACGAACACTGTTGCAGAAACAACGAATGATGGCGGTCGAATTTAGACTTGTTCTGCGCACCTACGTCACGCTTTCTCCAACCGCTCAGTAGTGTTTTCTGCGTTCTGCTGTAAATGTGTTAGCCATTGCGAGTATTTGTTGCGACTTGTCACTGCTGATGGTGGTGATAAGGAACAAATATCCACAAGCAAGCGAGAGACATAATTTGCAGTATACACACTTTCTTCAAGCACACAGCACGTGCATGTGCTTATCGCAGCCTTCACTTGCAATCGGCAACAGTGCAAACCCCACCTCGTCTCGAGCTCTCATCACCATCGTTCGTGGACTGTACTATAGCACACTCCACATAGATCTCCTGTTTTGTGAGACGAAGACACTGACAGATATTCACAAGGGATTGCAGAAGGTGCGTGGGGATGACGCTGTTGATCGCAGGTACAGTTAGTGTAGTGTTAGCAGAAGAGCCAACACTGTGTTTCTAGAGGAGGCCGAAATGCACGCGTTTAATTACACGCTGACTGGCGTGAGGTCTGGAACAGGACAATATCTTGAGAATTGTAAATAAAGTACGTAGATGATGTAATACTTAACTTTAATCCACCATTGTAGAACATCTCTCGTTACGGTACATGCTTCATAATATTAATTATCAATTGAATACGGCGCCTTGCTAGGTCGTAGCAAATGTAGCTGAAGGCTATGCTAACTATCGTCTCGGCAAATGAGAGCGTAGTTGTCAGTGAACATTTGCTATGAACGTCGGCTGTACAACTGGGGCGAGTGCCAGTACGTCTCTCTAGACCTGCCGTGTGGTGGCGCTCGGTCTGCTATCACTGACAGTGGCGACACGCGGGTCCGGCGTATACTAATGGACCGCGGCCGATTTAAAGGCTACCACCTAGCAAGTGTGGTGTCTGGCGGTGGCACCACAGTTAGTCATTCGGCAACCAGATTATCTGATCGAAGTGGGGACACCAATACTCGAGGCCAGTCGCACAACGGCAGACCGAGCACTGCAAGTGCTCGTCATAATGTGCAGCGTATCCGCAGTTTGATTTTAGCTGATAAACGCGTCGAATGAAATGCCAACCAGAGTGGGAGCTGTAGAGGCGAGTTTGTGCCGAATACTGAGACACTGGAAGCTGAAAGACCTCTTCGCGAGGTGAATCGCGAGTAGGATTGCGAGGTGTCCCGCCTTAGCCGGACATGTCCGGCTTCTTCGGTTATGTTCGGGCAAATATGTAAAAGTCCAGCCAGTCCGGATTTTGTCAGGCTTCTTAGTGATGAAGGACAGAACGCACAGCCAAGGCTCGTTCCAGGGTAGTGACGTAAGCGCGAATAATAAAGAGGATGAAGGTCATATGCCGTAGGGATATGCAGATATACCCACCAATGCTGTTCGTAGGCCGAACGAACCTAACAGTGAGGAAAAGTAAAATGAAATGTGGGAATGAGCCGATACCAATCGCTCCGCCCCTTCACGCTCGTGCATCGCTCGTACCTGCGTTGAGACACCCAAGTGTATAACGAAGAGCTTCATCCGGAATAATTGAAATTAGAAGAGCCAATGGCCTTGCCGGTAACACCAACTCCCGTCAGATCACTGAAGTTAAGCGCTGCCGGACTGGGCTAGCACTTGGATGGGTGACCATCCGGTCTGCCGGGCGCTGTTTGCAAGCGGGGTGCACTCAGCCCTTGTAAGGCAAACTGAGGAACTACTTGATTGAGAAGTAGCGGCTCCGGTCTTGGGAACTGGCATACGGCCGGGAAAGCGGTGTGCTGACCACATGCCTCTCCATATCCGCATTTAGTGACCCCTAGGGGCTGAGGATGATACGGCGGCAGGTCGGTAACGTCGGTACCGTTGGGACTTCATGGCCTGTTCGGGAGGACTTTAGTTTCTTTATTGAAATTAGGAGACTATTACTTTGCATTTATAGGAGCGCACAATGCCACCGCACGTCGAAATGCTTTCACAAACACCTAATGGGCAAAGGAAGGAAATAAACTGCAAACCGAAACAATCACAAAGTTTTTGTTGCTCTTGTTGTGCAATGTAAAATCATCCTGCCAAGAGTTCTACAAAATGACGTGCCAGAAAAATAAAGTTCTTGTTGAAGTACTTACAGATGAAAAACATTAATGCTCAACTACAGATTGTTATTTCTTTTGTAAGTCTAACTGAAATGACCCTAAGTTACTGAATTTTTTTCGTTTTCTGTCCCAGAAGAATAAATAAATGCATATTTTGTTTACTGGAGCTCCTTTCGTTTATTTGACTTAATATTATGTGAGGAAGTGTGCAGCAAGAAAGACGACTGAACACTTAGTTGCTGTCATAACTGCCAAATTACAAGGTTGTTAACTGATTGCTTTTTAGTTTAAACGTGTCTAGGGTTGATCAGGCAAAAAACTGACAGTAACTGATCATTAATAAACGACTGAATACATCCAACTGAATCTACTTCTTTTCAAAATAGGTAGCCTCCCGGGGTGGACGAGCGGTTCTAGGAGCTACAGTCTGGAACCACGCGACCGCTACGGTCGCAGGTTCGAATCCTGCCTCGGACATGGGTGTGCGTGATGTCCTTAGGTGAGTTAGGTTTAAGTAGTTCTAAATTCTAGGGGACTGATGACCTCAGAAGTTAAGTCCCATAGTGCTCAGAGCCAATTGAACCATTCTGAAAATAGGTAGTCCGGCCTATATATCAAAATGTCCGGCTAAACACTTTGTCCGGCTTTTCTGTCTTTGGACCTCGTAGTCTTACTTGCGACGATATTGCGGGATACGCACAAAGAAACGCGGAAGACAGTATGCATAGAACTTTCTGAAGAGTACGAGGATTACCTTGTGAGAATTTTGACAGAAGATGAAACGGGGTTGCATAACTTTGAACCGAAGACGAGAAGGCATTCGATGGAAGAGAATCCTGCATATTCGCCGAAGGGGAAGTTCAAAACGGCAGCTTCAGAAGGAAAAGTGATGGTTACTGTGGTTTATTGGTCTGACATGACGTCAGACGGAACCATTATTAGTTCTGACACGTATGTGTAAACCCTTAAAAGAATTCATGCTCAAATGTGTCAGGTTCGACAAAATCGGCAACAAACACGATGTTTTGCTGTTGATTGATAACCTCCATCCGTATGTCAGTGAGAAAACCACCTCCGATATCACAAAGCTTGCGTGGACCACACGTATCTTGTAGTCCTTATCTGGTGCCGTGTGACTAACATTTTTTTGGTAAGCTGAAGGAGTCACTTCACGGAATGAGATTTGAACACAATGACTGCCTTATTAACGCTGCCAAGCAGTGGCTCAAACGCAGCGGTCCGTCTTCTACCACGCAGGTATACAGGCCTTATTACGTAAACTGAAGGTGGAGGGGGAGAAAATGAATGAAAGAGGAGGAGCTATTGATGTCAGCTGCATCGGGACTTTATGCGGAATCAGGGGCGACGAGTGAAAATGTGTGCCGCACTGGGATTCGAACTCGGTATCCCTTACTGCCTAGTAAGGTAACTGTGTTAACCACTGCCCCACCTGGACACAATGTTTGTCGCCATTGCGTGGAGTATCTTGGCACGCCTCTCGGCCGGCCCATATTCCCACCTAGAGCTACCTAGCCTCTGTCCCCATCCGTGTCCTCAACGCTCCGCACTCTGCGATTCTCGCAGGAGGTCGAACGTAAATGACCATCCGCTGTGAAGGTGGTGGATTAATTGCCCGCTGAGGCGAATCAGTTGTATGAATGCTCGGTGTCTGTTCTTTCTGACCTCCAGTACGGATGAACAATTTCATTCGACCTCCTGTGAGAATCTCAAGGCACCAAGAATGGAGGACATGGAAGAAGACTGTGGATAGGTGCCGCTAGGTGGAAATGTGGGTCGGACGAGAGGCACGGTGAGATAGTCCGCGCAATTGCGATAGTATCTGGGGTGCGCACTGGTTAATGCAACTGCCTAATAAGCAAGAAATGCGTGATCCCAATCGGACGTGTACGAAAGAACAGACACAAGACATACATGTAAATACAGGCCTAGTTCCACGGTGGCGCAAGGCAGTTTAACCCTCAGTTGGTAACATCCATCTCTTAGGCGGTTGTAAAAGGTCTCAATATATTGTTACTGGGATCTGATATTTCAGCTATGCTTCATTCGTGAGTTGAACTTGCTACTGTGTGGACGTCATTGTCTCATTTCCACGGTAGTATTGTTTTACTCGCACACAATTGTCAGTCATACCGTCTCACAGTCGTATATTACTGTAGAGGTAAGATTTTTAGTCCGTCTGACATATGGATATTACTCTAACCGAGTAAGCTTTTTTTTATCTCATTACTTGTAGATGACTACTAGTGGAGGGATACCAAAGAAGCAAAAGAATGGGGCATACGGCTTTAGAGAATTTTGAAGAAAGCGATTATGATTGTCATTCAGACGATTGTTATGTTCCTGAGGAAGATCACGTATCAGATTCAGACCATGACAGTGATTCTGAAACAGATGTGAATGATATTCTCTGCACGTCCGAGAATGAACAAGATGGTATTGACTCTCTTCAGAGTAGGGAAAATGACACCGAAACTGACACAATTTATCATGGCAAGATGAACTATTTCTTTGCATGTATATCAAGATATTTGAGAAAACACATGTCAAGTTTAGAAACTATTTCATTTGAAAAGAAATATTAAATTCTGTGAATTTGAAAAAGAATAATATCCTTTGTAAACTATTATATGTAAAAACTAGCACTCAATTTTATAATTTTTTCGTATTGTATCGCAAAATGTGATTGAAAGACAATAAAAATATTAGTATTAACTTTTCATCAAGCTTTTAAATTGTTATTTATTTTCGGTATTCACTACAGTGGAAATCTATTGAAAAATTTGGTCATCTTAGTCTCCCAGACGGATGTTACCTTACACGCCGTTTTTTCACATGTTACCAACGAAGGGTTAAAGGGACAGAGATTAAGTGGGAAAAGGAAATTTTGTCTCTCAAGAATGTATCAGTGTACTGTAAAAATATCAGAGATATGAAAAGTAAACTGGGTGTTTAAAAACACGCTGTGCACTTCTTTTAGAGTGATCCTAGTAGAATTTAGGGAGTAAGCGATGCGGTATGAAAACTAGCTTCATTGATCTGGAAGGTGGTGTGCAACTTACGTGCCCCTCGGCAATGACGTCCGTCTCGTATTTGGCAGACAACGACGCAGCTCCTGATCGGTTGCTAGTAGTTTACCAGAACTGATGGCGGGTTTATTATAATGACTTCGTTTAGTGTTTAAATTTCTGGGATGAAGAGCGTTTAATTGTATTCTACTCTTTCAAATAAGTAGAATAATTATGTGATAAGCCTGGTCTTTAACTGTGGGTGTAACCTTGAGCTCAAACGTTCGAGTTATAGTTAATTTAGCACATTTTCTGCTGCCACATAATGTGAGTTTCGTCTCTCACATTTCGGTCTACATAAGCGAACAAGTCACGCTGTACCGTGTTCCACATCGTACTCGCACATCTCAGTCCACTAAGTACAACGCCGTAGACTGATTTCCGACAACAAGTCTTACAGAGAATCATCACGAATTCTGATTGGCCCAAACAATGTTTGATTAGTTCAGTAAGTTATGTTGGAGAGCGGATGGAGAGTGAATAGTCACAAATTTTGACTGGAACTTTAAATATTTGAGCAGCTTAGTAAATTATGACGGACAGTGATTGTTTTAAAGGAACGAAAAATTCGGTTCCCCTTCAGTAGGCGTAACAGCATCACTAAAATTCTCAATAAACTATTTACCTTTGTTCACTGACTATGACATCGTCTACCAGGAAGTATCATTCCTGGATGATGGTAGAGAAATTGAGAATGTTTTATACAGTATTTGCAGTTGGTGTATTGAGTGGGGTTCTCTTGAAATGTGATGGAGATAAATGTATGACAACTCTCCGCAAGAAAGAGAATTAACGCTTTAATATTCGATTGCAAATAGAAGTGGAAGAAGCAGAATGTGTGAAATGACTGCTAACCGTACATCATCTTAATGAAGATGTTGATTATATTTAGAGGAATGGCTTTAAATTGTGATTAATATTCCTTAATCGGTATTTAAGCTGAATAACTGCAATATGGACATACATGTACTGTCACGTGAGTGGACGTACACACACACGCACACGCACGCACGCACGCACAGAGAGAGAGAGAGAGAAAGAGACAGAGAGAGAGCTGTTCAGAAATTTCTCTACGGGATAGAAGCGATTGTGAACAGAAAATGATTTAAGTGAATTTTATCCACAGTGGATGCTATTAAACTCCGTGACTGTTCCTTTATAGGGTGCAGAAAAAATTGGGCCATCAGTCCGAATAGAAGATTATTTATTCGTCACATGACCGGTTTCTGGCTTGTGCCCATTCTCAGGTGTTTATACATTCAAGTACATGTTTATATTGCTGGAGATCACTGTTTAAATACAAAGAAAATTATTTGCTGGTGACTAAACAGATACAAGTGGAACAGTTGTAAATGGCAAGGCAGAATTTGTCGAAAAATATCTGTACTTACATAAAAATGAAGCATCCTTAATATAATTATGCTGTGGTGACAGGTTTTCCACTCAGCAGCACTTTAAACTTGTTCTTACTCGGCAGCGTCTCTAATTCACAAGCGTGGTGGTCTGGTATGATAGAAAAGCCGCCCCTTTATGCTCCACAATCATGTTAAATCATGAATACATAATACGAGCAAAAAAAGACATCTGTTTTTCACTAACATCCACTACCCGATCTCACGCTGAGTTTTTTCTTGCATGCGTTAGGCTTCTGCCCTAATACGTAACGCTGTGTCGTAATTTCCGCGCGACGAAGATATGAAAACAACAAAAAACGAACTGAATCACTGTGGTGCGTTGTACATTAATGACGGAGAATTTCAGGAGAAAAATATTAGACACCCAGAAAACAGACGCCCCATTTTTCCCGATATCTCGGAAAGTCAGTGTTGAGATTAAGCGCTATTCGTGCGACTGCCATACATAATGGGGCCAGCGCTGATAAAGAGCTGATAGAACGCAAGAAAGCTTGGAACAGGAACCGGAGATAATTTTTTGCCTTGTAAATTTATATTAGACCAATTAACGAGTACATAAATCAGGCACGCACGCTAACAGTGAGGGTCCAGAACGCGCCACATGTGGGAACGATTCTTCTCAGACCTTTGGCCTTGGAGATGAATTACAGCCGCAGATAAACAGAGCCGAAATGAAAAAGATAACCTCGCACGCCGCCAACAAACAACGCACAGAAAAGCGCTGCACTGGCGGGACGAGTGAGAATTTTACTCTGGTGCAGTAGCCGGGGGTTTTAATTGCCTGCCAGAACGTTTTACGCTCCGTGTCTCCTCGACTACTGTACTGCTCCGAAGAACAATAAAAAATACACTTGGTAAGTCGATTGCAAAATAATTTCTCGCCGAGTATATATTTCAGGCACGACAAGATGTCGGATTCATAAGCGATGTACGGGGCAAGAGACCGCTGTCGAAGTCGTTCGTTAGAGACAAGAGACGGCGAGAGAGAAGAGAGAGAGAAGAGAGAGAGAGAGAGAGAGAGCACGGTGGAAGGAAAAGAGTCCTGCTGCTTTTTATCTGCCTATCAGCTGCCGTTAAGTACCCACTCAATTAATTAAGCTGTAAATTATATGCTAAAATAATCAACACATCGTTAAAAAGGGGAGCTAATTAACTTGAAATGTCGACATGGCGCTCGGTAAAGCTGTCTCCGTCGGGGTATACTGTAAGGAGACACCGGGCGTTTCTTGCGCTGACACGGCCCGGCATCACGCTACCGGACGGGCGCGGCGGCGACGTCTGCGTCGATACTGCCAGAGTTACGTGGCCAAGCTCAGAGGCTTGGCTCCCGTAACAAGTAGACAAATGCAGAACGACCTGGGATCATCACGTTTATGGAACAGGTTGGAGTGCAGAACACTGGTTTTTTCTTCCGTACAAGCCGCATACTTCGTATTGAGGAACTACGACGTGAATTTGAAGCTCTATGAGACTGAGACCGTTGATTCGGCGATGATGAGTGCTACAGTAGTCGTTGCTGTTGAAGAGGTATGGGCGCGCATAAAAGGGACAACCACAAAAGTTGAACAGATATATACAGAGTGATCATAAACAGTCTGACAAGTGTGTAAGAGCGTTGCTGGCGAGGTTGCACTGAGAAATAATTGTGAACAAGAAATTCAATACGTTGCACCTTTCCGAGTTACACTGCCGGAAAAAAGGCTAGTAGCCCCGGAAAGACCACGACAATTTTGATGAGTAGTTCCAAAAGAGAATTAACCAGAATGATGCAAAATTACTATAAAATGGCTGAGAAATCAGGATTGCATGTTAATGAAGAAAAGTCAGAATACCTGCCCATAAGTAAGAAAACCAGAAAAGATGCACCTCTGACTGTAGATGGATTCAATTTCAAGACTGTTGACCACTTCAAGTACCTAGGAACTCTTTTTAATAATAACAACGGAACAGATATAGAAATAGATGCCCGTTTATCAAAACCAAAGAAGACACTTTTTAATTTCATCAAAATTCTAAGAAAAAGATCACTTAGCTGTAACTTCAAAATCCGCTTATATCAATCCAGCATTATACCAGTGATGTTATGTAGATGTGAATCATTGATATTTAGAAAGAAAGATGAAGAAAAACTGTTAATATTCGAAAGAAAAGTACTAAGGAAAATGTTTGGACCTGTATACGACGAAAATAACATGGAATGGAGAATAAGAAGAAATGAGGAATTAAGAGGGCTGTACAAACACCGTAACATCGTCGAAGTGCTCAAGAGGAGAAGGATGAATTGGGCAGGCCGTATAGCAAGAATGATACAGAATAGACTACCTAGAATGGCATTCAGCAGAACAATAGATGGAACGAGAGGAAGAGGGAGACCCAGAATCAGATGGCGGCATAACATTCGGGAGGACACAACTAGGATGAACAGCAACAGCAACTGGACCAACAGCGCATTGGACAGGCAGAAGTGGAAGAGGCTCATAGAGCAGGCGTATGATCCATAAGGCACGTACCACATGTAAAGTAAAAGTACGTCGGCATATACCACCTGGGGGGCACCAGATGTACTGGTAAATGTTTCAAAGTCGTCCGCCAACAGATAGCGTAGTGATATAGCTACCGGAGCTCCATTTATGTCTACCCTTCATTAGGGAATGGTTGCAGCAAGGAGGCTCAGTTCGGTGCAAACATGTGAAACAAACAGGTAACTATGCCATGGAGATGCTCTCGTGCTTCCTACAGCAACAGTTTGAAAGGGGTCGGACTGTGGCCTTTCGAGTGGCGGGTTGGTCCTTTCGGAGATTTGCCATACAAGTTAGACGTGCTACCTCAGTTGTGCTACAACGCTGGTTTCAGTGGTCACGTGAGCATTCTCACACCCGCAGACGAGGTTCTGGACGTCCATGCAGCACAAACGGCCTCCAGGATCTTAGTACTGAAAGGGCAGCAGTGACAAATTACACACTTACCACAACACAGATAAGGGGGGCTTGTGAGCCCAGACATGTCAACACGTAGTGTTGCGAACCGGTTAATAGTAGTGGGACTACAGGCACGCACACCTGTAGGTCACCTTCCGCTCACAACATAGCGCCGACGTGCACGGCTCATGTGCTGCGGTCGGAGGATCGCTTGGAGGATGGAAGTGAAGAACCCACGTTTCATCGCCTGTGACGATGTTCGACAAAAAAATAATCACTATCAGCCTCGTAAAGCGCAAGCAATTTCGCACAGATGGTCTTCTGCTAGACGTCGAGGAATATGGTGTTAGATTTAGAGGAACACAGTGGGCACACACCTTTGAGTCCCCAACTGGTGGACGAGTGTGTCAGCACTATCAACAGAGATATCCAGCAAGCAGCGAACTCTTTGTGATCCGTCGACCATCTCGAATGAGAATATAACACGCAATTTTGTCATATGATGAAATGGCTGGAGACCGTGGTTGTTATTTGAAGACAAATGTTGATGGTGTTGAGACAGCAACCAGCCACTAATTTATTTTCAATGTATTTATTCAAAAGCTACCGTTACCAGTTTCGAATCATTATGATTAATCGTCAGACGGTTTCCATGCTTTCATTAGAACATGTGGTGCGTTTTTTTACAGATTGTCGTGAAATGTCGGTTTGGAATCGAATCAAAACAACTTCAGCTGTCTAAATTTCCACTTGTTATTTAATTTGAGCAGCCACTTTCAGCGCTACATTACGCCATTTTCAGGGCCCCTGACCAGCATGTAGGAAGACTTTCACTTCTGGTCCAGTCAAAATAGGGGTCAGCATATAGTGACTGACATCCATACATTTTTTCTTGACACAGCGACCTCTTCGATCATCACTTGCCGAGTGACAGTGTCAGCACGTTCCCACGTTGTAGGAGTAACAGCTATGTGTGGCTGGCCGGCGCGCAGGACATCAGACACGTTTGTGCGACCTTGCTGCGATGGTGATAGACGCCTCGCCCAACGACACACCGTACTTTTTAGCTGTCGGGACTCCGTAGACATTCTGAAGCCGTTGTGTGATGCTCTGGTTTTCCCCCAAAAGAAACTCAGTGGCAGGTCTCTGAATGGAAGGCATCTCCGTTACAGACGCCATTTTGAACGCTACGTATAGCGCCGGCTCCTATTCGAACCTCATGAAACTATAGGGGCCGCAGCGGGAATATTTCATGATGTTCCACAATAAATTCCGCATTTTTTCAACCAAAATCGGACAAGGAAGAAGACGTGCATTACTTATTGAACGCCTCTCGTATCTGTAATGAACCTGAACTGGAGAATCTATCAATAGGAACCGCTACCAGTTGTAAACTACGCCAGTGTCACGTGGGCTTTCAACATGAAAACCATACAAAAATCTGGAATAGACCGTCAGAAGGGCCACTCTCACCTTCCGCCTCCACGACTTCTACCTTACCAACTGTCCTATCCCGCTAACTGACATACTAAAATACCTTGGAATAACCTTCCACCTGCAACTAACGTGGAAACCTCACCTACTAATCGTTTAGGAGAAAGCCCACAATAGTCTAAAACTATTAAAAAGTCGAACTTAGGGGTTACACCCGTCCACTATTCTCCACACCGACATGCAAATACAGCATGGGTCTCCACCCCACGAAAGTTCTCTAAGTACCTCCAAATCTTCGAACGCCGTGCACTCCGTCTCACTTTCCGCATCCCTTTACCTTTTCTCACGTGGGTCCCCTACCATCTCATCAAATTCGCACCCTTTGTCACCCACATCAAACAGATCCGCATCTCGTATACTGTCTGCAAACCAGATTCCAATCACCCAACTGTCTCCCCTCTGATCACCAACCGTGGTCTGCTGCTGCACCTTCACAAACGCATCCTCTGTCCCTACAACTGCACACACACACACACACACACACACGCAGACACACACACACACACACACACACACACACACACACACACCATATCCTACCCCATCGCAACTTGAACCACCTCCCTCTCCCAGACAATGAGATCCACCCCGATATTTATCCCTACCACCAACTTCAACTTTTCCCCACATATTCCAAACCACGTCAGTGCTCCTTTCTCCTCTCCCTTTCTATCCATTCCCATCCCTTTCCACTTACAACCACTGCTCTGCAGACAAAAGACATTGCTCCTCACCTTCTGTCTTTCCCACCTCAGCTCCTATCTCTCATCTCCATACTTTTTCCTATCTAACAGACCCCTATCTTTTCTACCCACAGCCGTTAACCCCAGCGAACATACTCTCTCCTCCGGCAATACTTCTAATCCTTGTGCAGGTTTTTAAGTGAAGGTGCAGTGATTTGTTGTTTTATCAGAAGAATTTTAACTTCCTGCGATGTGTTTTTAAATGTGTGTATTTCCATTTTTTAGTTGTCTGTCTTTGACTTTTAATTTAAAATCGAAAACAATCGCAAATTTTGTTTTCATTTCTCATTGTAATCTTTGTTTTTCTTTTTTTTAATTCGCTTGGGTGAAGAGCGAAGAATTGTACTGCTAACAGTCCACTCCCCGTCCATATGGAACGAGGTGGATAATTGACAATAAAGGGAAAAAACCGTCAAGGGATGGAAAGGAGTAGATTTTAAAAAAACGAGAAGAAAAATAAACAATAACTGAGGATGACATAGTGATTGATTTGAACTTGAAATGGAAATGTGTTGGATCTGTAGTGACACGACCTTAACTTTACATATACTTTGCTGGGTTCCTTGCAATAAAGAAGCAGTTTGACCACAACCTAATAGAAGAGAGTTAACAGATACGAGAGGAAGATACTTGAATGCGAGAAGCTAAAGTCGTGAAATGTTGAGAAGTTCGGAAAAGAGCTTTTCCCAGCAGCGGATGCAATATTTCTATCATGATGATGAAAAGTCCAACTCAAAGTAGTCCCGTATTCAGGGGATTAATGTAGGAAGCCGATTTAGGAATGATGCGTCGCCGTCCTAGTGGAGGTGGGTTGAAGTTGCCTTCCTTAGATATCTGATGAAGTGTCAGATTGTGTCTGTGTCGTGGGGACGACTGTGATGAGCGCTCGTGCAGTGTGCTGTTGCGTTTGTGTTGTTACGGATGAAGGGGAGGGCGAAGTTGAAACCCGGTACCGGCACATAGCCTACTTCTCTCGAACAGCACCGTGGGAGCCACCCAGCTTAACGTCTCTATCCGATGGACGGATGTCACGCTGCTGGCGCCAGTCTCCATCGATTGTCATCCCGATCGTGGTGAGTCGATTTTCGATGCCTGCTTGTCTTCTTCGCATCTTTGGCGGTTGGCTGTTAAACTGCGGCGCACGCGCTCTGCAGGGGCTTGCGTTCGGGTATCAGCTGTGTGAGCGACAGTGACTGGCGCTGGCGAGTGAGCGAGTCGGTACCACGAAGGAGCGTGGGCAGCTGCTGCGGCGTGTTTGGGCGTTCCAATGCAGATCTGCTGCCGATGGTGTTCGGGATTTCCCGGAGATTTGAAGGATAGATTTCCTTCGCGTCTGTTACATGTTACTCAAAGTGAACGAACTGGAGTCGTCGAATTGTTTCTTGGTGGGTTCTGTTCACGTTAATTGAATACCCAAGTGCACTGAAAACTATCTTGGTTGTGTCAGTTATTTGTCACTGTACTTGGTCTGGGCGCCTGATATGTTGATGGTATTTGAGGGAGACATGAAGCCGTGCGTAATGCGTAGCTAGAAGTCATGCCAAATAGTATGCAAGTCTGTACCTGACGTTCAAGTACGGGCCTAAATAACTTTCCTATTTCCTGTTCCTATGTTATTATCTTATTTCTTTGTTCTAGAGAATTGGCTAATCAAATTTTAAGAGCCGTTTCTGGGCAAGTGGTCACCTAGGTTAGTGCGGCTTAGGTTCCTTGGTACCGTGTATATAATTAAAGGTTTATTTATAATCAGTTGGGCAGATATGTTTGTCTATCTGATACGCCAGAATGTTGTCTGCCGCTGATGTGTTTATGTTTTACATAATTGGCAGTGGTCGACGCGAGCAAACTCCGATCGGGCTATCACGGTGGAAGAGGAAAATTTAAGGACCTGGATCGGTGTCTGTGGTTACGATATTAGTGTCCTGCAATTCCATCTTTCCGGTGGAGCGTTGTGGTTTTCTGGAAGCTTAATTGTAGCCCATTTTGCCTTCTCGTACGTTAATCTCCTCTATCTGGTAGCACCTTTCGATCTGCTCGCGTGCATCACTAATTTTCAACGTAAAAATTGTAACGGGTCCATGTTAAGACTCTTTAATATCCTATTATTATATTCTGGCCATGAAATGTATGTGAACCTCGTACCTGTGAGTAATACTAAAGAGAAGCTTAGTTGAGTGCATTAATCTGATAATACCTTTAAATTGTTACAATTGCTGAAAATCAGTCCATGAAAGCGGTTTCAGAATTTGATATGGGTTGTGTGAAAGCCAGTTCCAATGTAAGTCATGAAGCATTCAGTTGTGTCAGTTAAATTTTATTAATGGGGTTTTATGAACATTGTTTTAATGAGTGAAAATTGCTTGAGTAAATTTAAAAAGATCTAGGTGTGTCACATTTAAATGCAATAATGTTCCATCTGAGTACTGCTGCTGTTTCTGTAGGCCAGGTACTTTTTATTATAATCGTGTTTCATTAACAGCATGTGTTTGTAATAAATAAGTGTTTGGCAACTACATACTGGTTATGTGTTTAATTTCGATGTGTCGAAAGGAATGACGAATCACCCTTGCGGGCCAAATACTGGCTGTGAACTTTTCCACCACCAAGTTTCGAACCGGCTTATCTCTGAGCCGAGCTCCATCGCACAGGCGTGCGTTAGCGACTTCGGTTACAGAGGAGTGCGCTTATGGCGTAAAGGCGAGAATTCTAAGGATTAAGAGTGAATGGGACCCGCCTTTTGCAGATTTACAGAAAAGGCAACGCCCTTAATTATAACTTCTAACAACTGAAAGTTACACTACTGGCCATTAAAATTGCTACACCAAGAAGAAATGCAGATGATAAACTGGTATTCATTGGACAAATATATTATACTAGAACTGACATGTGATTACATTTTCACACAATTTGGGTGCATATATCCTGAGAAATCAGTATCCAGTACCTCTGGACGTAATAACGTCCTTGATACGCATGGGCATTGAGTCAAACAGAGCTTGGATGGCGTGTACAGGTACAGTTGCCCATGCAGCTTCAACACGATACGACAGTTCATCAAGAGTAGTGACTGGGGCATTGTGACGATCCAGTTGCTCGGCCACCATTGAACAGACGTTTTCAATCGGTGAGAGATCTGGAGAATGTGCTGGCCACGGCAGCAGTCGAACATTTTCTGTATACAGAAAGTCCCGTACAGGACCTGCAACATGGGGCCGTGCATTATTCTGCTGAAATGTAGGGTTTTGCAGGGATCGAAAGAAGAGTAGAGCCACAGGTCGTAACACATCTGAAATGTCCACTGTTCAAAGTGCCGTCAATGCGAACAAGAGGTGACCGAGACGTGTAACCAGTGGCGCCCCATACAATCACGCCGGGTGATACGCCAGTATGGCGATGACGAATACACGCTTCCAATGTGCGTTCACCGCGATGTCGCCAAACACGGATGCGACCATCATGATGCTGTAAACAGAACCTGTCTTCATCCGAAGAAATAACGTTTTGCCATTCATGCACCCAGGTTCGTCGTTGAGTACACCGTCGCACGCGCTCCTGCTGTGATGCAGCGTCAAGGGTAACCGCAGCCATTGTCTCCGAGCTCATAGTCCATGCTACTGCAAACGTCGTCGAACTGTTCGTGCAGATGGTTGTTGTCTTGCAAACGTCCCCATCTGTTGACTCAGGGATCGAGACGTGGCTGCACGATCCGATACAGCCATGCGGCTAAGATGCCTGTCATCTCGACTGCTAGTGATACGAGGCCGTTGGGATCCAGCACGGCGTTCCGTATTACTCTGCTGAACCCACCGATTCCATATTCTGCTAACAGTCATTGGATCTCGACCAACGCGAGCAGCAATGTCGCGATACGATGAACCGCAATCGCGATAGGTTACAATCCGACCTTTATCAAAGTCGGAAACGCGATGGTACGCATTTCTCCTCCTTACACGAGGCATCACAACAACCTATCACCAGGCAACGCCGGTCAACTGCTGTTTGTGTATGAGAAATCGGTTGGAAACTTTCCTCATGTCGGCACGTTGTAGGTGTCGCCACCGGCGCAAACCTTGTGTGAATTTTCTGAAAAGCTAATCATTTTCATATCACAGCATCTTGTTCCTGTCGGTTAAATTTCGCGTCTGTAGCACGTCATCTTCGTGGTGTAGCAATTTCCATGGCCAGTAGTGTATTTCAATGCCATTACCAAAGAAATGTAACTTCTGGAGCTGTCCTCTGCTGATATAGGTGTAAACATGTTACAACAGAGAGCTCATAATACGTCTGGCACATCTGCAAGGTGTGCCCTCTCAGTTCTACATCGCCTTAGCAGTGTCACGTGACACACGTGTAGTTGAGCCGGTAACAAGTCCGGTAGCAGCTGTTCCGCTGTGGTGCAGGGATGCGGCGCTCTCCATAGCGGAGGATGTCAGACAGCGGATTGGAGATTACGTCCAGAAGCATCCGAACAGATTCTAATTCGTGTTATCTGCCGAGGCCGATCATTGCGTGCGAAACGACAGCCGTGCTAGCGGCGTCCCGACGGGCGGCCATTAATCTCGTGTTAACCAGCTGCTCAGCACGGAACGAACATCGACCGTCGCGCAGTCCCGCCCACACTGACTCAGAGGCGACCAGCATTAGCATGGCCCACCTGCCGCTGGGCGGAGGACATGGCGACCTGGAACCAGGTCGCGCCCGCACCTCTCTTCCATCAGTCACTCTCGGGAGTCGAAGATGGTGATCACTGTCGCTTCCTGTATGCGTCCGGATGTTTGGTAGAATAAAACTAATGCTGCTGCTCCCAACGTGTTAGAAGAAAAAGTGGCACGATCTGAGGTGCTAAAAGATAATGGCTACATGCAAAGTATCAGAACTAACCTTTCTGAACCCCGTTGATTGCAGCACAGAAAATCCAAGTAATAATAACGATGTTGTTGTTGTTGTGGTCTTCAGTCCTGAGACTGGTTTGATGCAGCTCTCCATGCTACTCTATCCTGTGCGAGTGTCTTCATCTCCCAGTACCTACCGCAACCTACATCCTTCTGAATCTGCTTAGTGTATTCATCTCTTGGTCTCCCTATACGATTTTTACCCTCCACGCTGCCCTCGAATACTAAATTGGTCATCCCTTGATGCCTCAGAACATGTCCTACCAACCGATCCCTTCTTCTAGTCACGTTGTGCCACAAACTCATCTTCTCCCCAATTCTATTCAGTACCTCCTCATTAGTTATGTGATCTACCCATCTAATCTTCAGTATTCTACTGTAGCACACATTTCGAAAGCTTCTATTCTCTTCTTGTCCAAACTATTTATCGTCCATGTTTCACTTCCAGACATGGCTACACTCCATACAAATACTTTCAGAAATGACTTCCTGACACTTAAATCTATACGCGATGTTAACAAATTTCTCTTTTTCAGAAACGCTTTCCTTGCCATTGCCAGTCTACATTTTATATCCTCTCTACCATCATCAGTTACTTTGCTCCCCAAACAGCAAAACTCATTTACTACTTTAAGTGTCTCATTTCCTAATCTAATTCCCTCAGCATCACCCGATTTAACTCGACTTCATTTCACTATCCTCGTTTTGCTTTTGTTGATGTTCATCTTATATCCTCCTCTGAAGACAGTGTCCATTCCGTTCAACTGCTCTTCCTAGTCCTTTGCTGTCTCTGACAGAATTACAGTGTCATCGGCTAACCTCAAAGTTTTTATTTCCTCTCCATGGATTTTAATACCTACTCCGAAATTTTCTTTTGTTTCCTTTACTGCTTGCTCAATATACAGATTTAATAACCTCGGGGAGAGGCTACAACTCTGTCTCACCCCCTTCCAAACCGCTGCTTCCCTTTCATGCCCCTCAATTCTTGTAACTGCCATCTGGTTTCTGTACAAATTGTAAATAGCCTTTCGCTCCCTGTATTTTACCCCTGCCACCTTCAGAATTTGAAAGAGAGTATTCCAGTCAACATTGTCAAAAGCTTTCTCTAAGTCTACAATTGCTAGAAACGTAGGTTCGGCTTTTCTTAATCTATTTTCTGAGATAAGTCGTAGGGTCAGTATTGCATCACGTGTGCCAATATTTCTACGGAATCCATATTTCGAATCATTAGTGTCTGTTACAACTGAGTTAATTATTGCTTACCTGATGTTACTTTTTTTCCTTCAATTTGGGGCGTGCAATTTCATACTCACCTTTTTTCTCTTTACTTATAGTCTCTACATATTCTTAGACACTGTCGTTCACCTTTTCTAGTCCTGTTAGATATTTGTTAACTTTGGACATCTACTATACTGAACATCTTCATCAACCTCTTTTCACATTGTCTGTTTCCTGCCTACTCTTCCAATCCTTGTTTCCAGCTACTCGTTGTCGCATCATACTAAATATTCTTGTATATCTCTACACATGTCCCTTCTTGATAAGGTGTTTCAACACACAGTACATGATCAAATGGTTCAAATGGCTCTGAGCACTATGGGACTTCTGAGGTCATCAGTCCCCTAGAACTTAGAACTACTTACAACTATCTAACCTAAGGACATCACACACACCCATGCCCGAGGCAGGATTCGAACCTGCGACCGTAGCGGTCGCGCGGTTCCGGACTGTAGCGCCCAGAACCGCTCGGCTACCCCGGCCGACTGATCAGAAGTATCTGGACATACTCATGTAGTGCAGAATTGACCACTGAAGGACACGAAAGATGTATCCGCCGGTATAAAAGAGTAGGGAAGTATTGTGCTGTCAGCAGAGAATCAGTAACAGTAGGAGATGAGAGCTCAGTGACTTCGAACGTGCGCTACTCATTGGATGTCACCCGAGTAACAAATCCATCAGGGAGATTTCCGCGTTTCTGAAGCTGCCAAAGCAGTGAAGCAGATATGCGCAGGAACGTTTACGGCTCTACCAACGCCATGCAGATGTTTTGTACTGAGTCACAGGGGCTGTCGAGCGTTACGGGGGATGGTTGTAAAACACCATCTGAAATCAGGGAAAGGAATCACTCGTGAAATCCATAGTGTTATCAGAAGTGGACAAGCACAATGACTGAGCATAAGGAGTTAATATGGATGGAGTACAATGGTCAAGCAACCCTTTATCAGCCACACACTTCTGTAAAAAAATACACAACACTTACTGTGGTGCAAACAGCTAATGGATGACTGGACACGAGTGATTTAGGGTGTAGAAATCCGATGGAGTGGTTTGGGTTTGACGAATGCCTGAAGAACATTACCTGCCATCACATGCCGTATAGCGCAAGTATTGAGGTATGGACGAGTTGGTGTTATGGTACAAGGGCGTTTCTCGTGGTTAGGACGTTGTCCACATACTGCACTTAATGAAACGCTAAATACGGAAGCACATGAAACAATTTCACGGCTTTGTGTACTGTGCAAAGCGCAGGAACAGTACGGAGATGATATCTGTATCTGCGTGACCGTATAACCTTTCATAAAGCTACATTTGTGAGGCAGTGGTTTGTGGAAAATAACATTCCTGAAATGGACTTTCCTGGTCAGGGTCCCGATCTGAGCCCAGTGGAAGACCTTTGGGGTGAGTCAGAGCGTCGACTTCGTTCCAGATCCGAACGTCTTTCTCTGGTTTCGGCTCTTGAGGAAGAATGAGCTGCCATTCGGCCACAGACATTCCACAGCAAAGTTTAAGTCGGTATAAATGCGACTGGTGGACACATCCCAAATTAATGTCCTTTAATAGGTGTCCTGACGGTGTTGATCAGATGGTATACTTTTGTTCTTACCAATTACATCTTCTACTTCTTTGTTTTGACTTTTATTTCTTATAATTTCTCTTGGAAACCATTTTTAAAATGGCTCCAGTTTCTTTGTTACATTACATAAGGCTTATTTTATGTGGAATTGTCAGTTTATCAGTTAAATGAAGGAATAACCTTCACAAGTAAATCAAGTGCCGTTATACATAATGTATCAAGAATTTGACATTTGTGTAATCATTTTTATTTCACTTCGTTTGATGAGGTCCTATTTCAGTTACTGTTTTGTGCTAATCCCTTATCTCGGTGTATCTATTACGATCAGCCCTCTTCGCTACCCGTCTTACATGTTGTAATTTTAGATTGTCAATACAATTCCTCCCCTTTACAGATACATCCAGTACAAAATTAACTTCCACGGATATCTAAGGACATATCCCACCGATAAGTCACTTTCTTCAAATACCTTTTCATTTCATACTGCATTTCTATAATTTTCAGCATTCTGATAATGTATCACATTTCAAAAGATTGCAGTATTTTGTTCTCCGTATATACCAAGGTCTATGTGTAGCATTTATGTTGTGATTCATAGGTATGTGATCAGAAATGCCTTCCTTCCTTCTGCGCCAGTATTTAATAGCAATAAACCTCTTCAGGTGAAGAGTGCCTACAGATAATTTTCTGTCTACTCGTAGCATCAGTTGTGTGACTTTGTAAAGCATCATATTAAACGCTGTGTGCAAAACTACTGCATATTGATACATGTGGCACCCTACAAGGTGAACACGTCTAAGTGGCACACTGTTTAAAGTACTGACCTCCCACTCAGGAGAAGTGAGGTGCAAATCCCTGTGTAGAGAACATTGAATGCCGTTAAAAGAAGAACACGATAAGGCTAGAACTACGGACAGAAGTGTATTGAAAAAAAAATAGCACTTGTCCTCCCATTAGTTTAAAATTTCGTGAAATCGTGTCTGACACCAATGACCAATGAAAAATCTTATGAATTGATGTGTGTGTGTTGCAAGGAACATGAGTAGAGTGCATAAAGAGTGTTCTATTTATATTGACCACACTAATAGAGTTTTGTACGGAAGCAAAATAAAAAACGTACCAAGAAAATGTTGTTTAGCTACCGGGGGGACAGATTAAAATCTTCTGTAGAAGCACACAGTGCAAGTAAGATGAGATTTGATGTTCTCCACCTCTCTGTGTACCCATGTGAGTGGAACACAGTGGCGCAGGAAAACGGAAGCAGGGGAAAACGATGTTTGACGAGAATCACTAGCGACATCTGTCACTTTAGATGAAACGGTATCCGATACAAATTTGGGTAAAATTCGGGACAGTGCCTTCAGCTCGCTGTCCATACCTGTTTCCTAATTGTGACGCATTCTTCGTTGTCCGCATTTTGCCTTTATCTAATCACTCAGTCAGCAGCAGCGTTGTTACACTCTGAATCATGCGAGTCCATCACAAAAGAAATTAACTTAATTACGGAAACTATTTCGAACTTCTGATGATTTGTGTTCGGCTACGTTTGCGTGCTGCGCACATTCTGCTGTGCTGTCCGCAACGTCGACTCCGCTGACAGGAGGCGTCTGTCATTTGTCGTGCAGTCCCCGCCAACGACATGCATTATACGCGGCATTCCAGCATGACTCTCGTGACATTCTATGGCCACCATATCTGCAGAGTTTCGCGTCCGCCTGTCCGCTGCACTCTCAGATTACATCCACAGGAGAAAGTTGAATGATTTTGTTCTCGGAACTGCTACTCCTTATTAGCTTCAGGATGCGTCTAAATACATTCATAACCAGCAGAAAGAAAAGAACTTTGGGACTAAATAATCGCCTATTCCAGCTTAAGCTTTCGGCATATCTTTTTGATCTCCCTACTGAATGGTAAAATATCACTTGTTTAGCTAGTCAAGCGTCATCACTTCTTTTCATGCAAATATTTTTATATGCATTCGAATTGTAAAGCTGCCAAGAGACAGAATGACTGGCTAGAAGTTACCTTAAGAAGACTAAATTCGAACTTTGCTAATACGCTCACTTAAAAGTGAAAACATCAGTATTAGCTTTTGGAACAATTTTTTCCTTCCTGAGGGAGGAAAGAGAGACAGATTGGGGGAAGTTAGAACTGAGGATGATGGTGGCTCACCTGTCACAACGGAACACAACACCATAATTTGTTACCACTAGTATTGCCTTCTTGGGTCTTTATTGTCATGTCACACTAATAATACATATAACATCCCTATGGAGCTCACTGTGTACACAGTGTACCTTCATTTATTACCACTAGTTCTAGCACCTAGGCCCTAGGGTCTTTAAGCTGATGTCACACTAGTAGTCCATACAACATCCCTGTAGTGTCCACTGTGTGCAGTGGCTCAGTCCACAACAATCAATTTCACTGCAATTCAGCTATGTACTGGCCACCTATTACTCGTTGTGCACATCAGCTATGTGATGGTACCAAGCTATTTCTCGTTTCCATCTAAGGCTGAGAGTTATAATACACGTAGACCACAAATATGTCATTGATCGTATGTCTATAAGCAGGGAGCCTGTTCTATCTATTGGTCTATCTAAACTAACATTAAATCAAAACAAACAACAGTTATGTACACATTTTAAATTTTTGCAAACTGTGTACAGGCCTGTCCGCAAGTCTCTTTCACAACTACAACACAATTCAAGAAATAAATTATTCGTTTTATTTATTTAGGTTATGATGACAGAAGAAAATATTACACCATTAGTTACAACAAATATATAGAATCCTACACAGTTACACACAATCTCAAGCATCTACTTAGTTCATAGCCCTAAGCCCGTGTTTGAAATTCAGCCAAGAGCTTCTGCAGAAAAACGGTACCTCTGAATGCTCTGAGGAAACATTCAAGTGTTGTATGACTCAAAGTTTGCTGCTATTTGCCGTAGTCCCATTGTAGGGAGGAATTCCATCCCCACTTGCGCAGCAGTGTTCTAACATCTCTACCGGTTAGTTGTGATCCGCAGTATGCACTAACGTCGTCGGGGTAGATGAAGAAAACCTGCTGACCGCGCAATGGAAGTTTGCTCCTTCCATTAGCTGTTCCAAGTTTCTTCTTTGTTGAAATGACAGTTTTGTAGACTGATTGCTGGCCAGAGCCGCTGACGTCCTGATAATGGAAATTCTGAACGAATTGGTAATTTAGGGCTGTATTTTGTTCTTGTGCACACGTTCAGCAATCAGTGTGATCTTCCTATGGATGTTGGTGGAATGTTATCAACAACAGATAGCCAGTGCTTGCTTGTGGGGCGAATACACCTTAGGATGTGGAGCATTGCTGTGTGTCAACTATTTCAGTGCGAGCACTGTTTAGCCAGGGGAAACAGCAGCATTCTGCGACTGGGTGCGAAAGAGCTGAAGCTGTTGCTCTAAGGACTGTTGCAGTGGCACCCAATATGGTTGCTGCTAACGTCTGGAGAATACTGTTTCGACTTTTGATTTTATCTGCCACATTCCAGAGATGGCTTTCGTATGTCAATGACCTGTCTATGGTCGCACCCAGGTATTTTAGAGCGTTTCAGTACTGGAGTGTGATACCTAAACGTGATGTTACATTTATAGTCTCCTTATCTATTCCATATGTGGAAAGTTAATGTAACGGTGTTTTGAGGATTCGGTCAGAGACAATTGTTTGAAGTATTCATCCAACAAGTTTAAGTCTGATGTTAGTGTTACTTCAGCTTCTGTAAAAATATTTCCTGGCTTTTCTTTCTGGAAGGTTTTATGCATGCAAATTAAAAAGGAGTGGGACGAAGAAAAGCCTTTTGGAATTCCATCATTTATTTTCTTAAAATAGATTACTCCATTGTACTGATTTAGCCTGTAAAGTTCCCATTTCACCTCTAATCTGCCGATAGAGTCAGACGTTCGTTTTAAAAACAACATAAGGTAGGTGCTGTGGAACGAAGTACACCTTTTCACACGGTAATTTCTATAGAGTAGAACATGTTCGTACTTTATTTATGGCTCTTAATTTAGGATTATATTCTGTTTCAGCACACCACTTTTTGTGAATTGCTTCACCGTGAATTGACTGAAGCCATAATAGCAAAGTCAATACATTTCACTTGAAATGCGAAACCAACAGTAGTTCGTTCTGACAAGTTCTCTGAGAACACCTGGAAGTACCTATGATTCAGCATGAAAACGATTTAATTGGTTAGCTTCCGAAACGAAATGACACTGATGAATTTAAGCAGGAGTCTGCTATGCTGTACGCCATCATAGGCGACACTTAGGTCTATGAAGACCCTCACGTTTAACTTCTGCTTCCCAGATCCGTTTTCAGTATAACCTGTTGGTCCTCGCATCCTCACCCTGCTATAAATCTGGTTTCTTCTAGGAAGACATGTTAATGGCTGAGCAGATTCTGTTACGGATGAGTCTCTCAAGAGGTGGACGTGACACTAAGGAGAGAGCAATTCCCTATTTTTCTTGAAGATGGGTGGCATGTGCGCTGACTCTAACATGTTTAAGAGTAAGGCGTGCTGTCATTAGACAGTAGCAAGGCCGCAGTGCATTAGAAATATTGGGTCTTGTGCCGTAGGAATCAAGGAAGAGGATGATGTTTGGTGACCGGTATCCTCTATCTACAACACAACTGCACGCATGTATTAATTTGGTTCTTTATTAACATAAACATCTAGCTACTTAACTTTAAGAGTTCATGTGTTGTGGTACAAGCTCTTCACTAATAGTCCACTTTAGCCTCACTGCTGGTGAAGTACAAGCTATGCGATGAATTACAGATGTCAAACTAGAATGCAAGTTAGTGCGTCAGTGGCTGAGCTAGAGACTAACCGTCTGCGCTAGTGACAGACAGAGAGACAGACTGAGCCCTGCGGTCTGCGGCGGCGATCTGAACACTTGCGGTCGAGAGGACGTTGGCGGCTTGTTGCTTGCGAGTCTGTCTTTCGCCTCTCTCCTCATAGGCGTGCAGGATCCAGCACCTACTATCGATCTTCTTGCTACATCTTTACCGACTGGTATGCTGGCGACAGCTTACGCCAGCACAAGAAACTCATAGTAAATACCACTAACGCCAGCTGGCTTTCAAGATTTCGTGTTCTCCATAGCTTATTCGATCTGTTCCAATTGTGATGAGATAGAAAACTCAAATATTTGTAGATTTGGCCGTTCCTTTGCTTTTAACATATACAGGGGATGTTCACAAAGTAAGTTCCGTTTGGTTCTATAAAACAAACGTGTACAGATACAGAGAAATATTTATTGTACAAAAATCTACAACTGTTTTACGAATTATCTACATAGCTTCTGAAATTTTGTAGGCACTTGGGCGTGGCACAAGTTTTTGTATGCCTACTTCATGGAAGATTGCCGCCTGTGTATTCAACCATGTAGTAACATGTTCTATCAGCTCTTCATCATTGTTGAATTGTTGACCACCAAGAACAGATTTTAAGTGTAAGAAGAGATGAAAGTCGATAGGAGAGAGGTCCGGGCTGTATGGAGGATGATCAAATGCGTCCCAGTGAAATTCCCGTAAGAGTTGTTTGGTCGCATTCGCCGTGTGAGGTCGGGCATTATCGTGGAGAAAAAACATCTTTTGACAGTAATCTTCGGCGCTTGTTCTGTATTGCGCGGCGCAATTTCTTAATGATCTTGCAGTAACCATGTGAATTGATTGTTTGGCCTCGTGCTAAGAAATCAATCAGGAAAATGACTTTTCTGTCACAATGATTTTTCAGCAATCAAGAAAGGGGTCGGCCATGAAAAACCTTGTATAGAGACCTTTGCCTTCACCAAACCGAAGATCTACAGCTACATCTACATCTACATGACTATGCTGCAATTCACACTTAAGTGCTTGGCAGAGAGTTCATCGAACCACAATCATACTATCTCTCTACCATTCCACTCCCGAACAGCGCGCGGGAAAAACGAACACCTAAACCTTTCCGTTGGGGCTCTGATTTCTCTTATTTTATTTTGATGATCATTCCTACCTGTGTAGGTTGGGATCAACAAAATATTTTCGCATTCGGAAGAGAAAGTTGGTGCCTGAAATTTTGTAAATAGATCTCGCCGCAGCGAAAAACGTCTTTGCTTTAATGACTTCCATCCCAACTCGCGTATCATATCTGCCACACTCTCTCCCCTATTACGTGATAATACAAAACAAGCTGCCCCTTTTTTGCACCCTTTAGATGTCCTCCATCAATCCCACCTGGTAAGGATCCCACACCGCGCAGCAATATTCTAACAGAGGACGAACGAGTGTAGTGTAAGCTGTCTCTTTAGTGGACTTGTTGCATCTTCTAAGTGTCCTGTCAATGAAACGCAACCTTTGGCTCGCCTTCCCCACAATATTATCTATGTGGTCTTTCCAACTGAAGATAGGTAACCATTGCCCATCCGCGAGCCGACATCTAGCTTCATAAGGGTTGGGTAAAGTAAAACCACACAAACGTCTAAATTCACGATACCAACGTCTATCAACGACCGACAGAGCGCACCTGGAATCCAAGAGAGCACACAGAGGCTCTTGCCCAGTAGCAAGGCATAAATACGATACTGAGCGCCTTTTCGGGTAGGAAATGGCTCTACAATTAACGGGCCAGTTCCTAACGCGCTTCCTTTTCCTCCCTATAACCTGGCGCCATTGAGAAACACGAAGTTTGCGTTGTACCGGGCACTGAGCAACCAAATATTCGGAAGAAGCACAACGGTAACAACGCCGCTCCCTGGGCTTCTCAACATGACGCTCAGACGTGCTCTTTGGATTCTGATCCCGTTGTGATTCTGCAAAAGCTAAATCTTGTGCCGTAGAAATCAGAGCTTTAAACTGCTCGTATGAAGTTGGACGCTCGGCCCACACAAATGATACCCTATCCTCGTGCCTCATACCTTCAAGTAACATAGCAAGTCCCTCCTGTTCCGGAATAGGAACGTACAAGGCTAACCTAGCTACGTTAACTCTTTCAAAATATTGAGCTAAGGTTTCTTCCGCGCCCTGCACCTTCCAGAAATAATCAGACAATAACTGGTTGCGCATGCCTGCCGAGAGAAACTCAGTGCGAATACGTCTCCTCAATGCCACCAATGATCCCCCATTTTGCAGATACTCAGCCGAGACTGAAGTTAAACGACCCTTAGTTAACGGGTAAAGCACCGCTACGATCAAGGAATGTGAAATCTGTAAAGCGTCAGCATGATCTTGCAACTCAACCAGCAGCCAAAGCCGATATTTAAGCTGCTGCAATGAGTCAACATCTAAACATTGAATCCTCTGAACTAACTAGGCTAGCGGATGCGGTAAACGGGCAAAACTACTATCGAAGGAAGCTGTACGATCTTGACCAAGGAAGCACAACTCGACACATCCACTGCTTCTTGACTTCTTTCCCCGGATTGGTCCTCGATCAAAGATAATAAGAAGCGCGTCTGCAATGACTGCAATGACGCCAATAGGTCTTCAATTTGCTTCTTACCCTCAGCAGATTGACCCAACGAGAGAAGATCTATAAGAAACTGCCTATAATGCAAAAGGTGTGCCTGAATACGAGCTACCTGTTTCTTAGAGGGTGTGTCTCCCGTAGCCAAATCCAGAACCGGCTCTAATTGCTTAAGATTATGTGCTACGCTTTCCAAGGACTCACCCAATCCCGGAAAATTGTCCGCGACAAAGTTGACCGGTAATCCGAGCGCCGCGCGCAATCGCGATGCAAAGTCGGACAACGGTGCCATCTAAAGCTTGGCCGCGAATGCGCAGCTCACTACGGAGCTGATAGCATCGTACATATCCTAGCCCGGGAACTGGTCGGGCACTTATGACAGCAGTCTGAACTGAAAACACAGTACAAGAACAAATGAGTACAATACCAAACAAGTCCAAAATACTTATGATTAAAGGTACCTGCGTGCAACCCCTCCCCCCCCCCCCCCCCCCCCCCCCACTCCCAGAGGAAGGATGGTAGCTCTGCTACCATTCAGCGGACGATTTGGATGGGATTCGGTTAATGAAAAGGGGACATACAATTGAAGGTTTATTTCCCCAAAACAATTAATTAATTCTAATAAATTACACTGTGACTTACAAATTACCGTGACACAATGACACAAGCAAATCAAGCTGCTTACAATATGAGGTAATAAAAAGTTATATGCGACAGGTGAACAGATACACTTATTTGTGTCGTTTGAATCACTGCCAAACAAACTTTACAATTTGATACATTAACAAATAATCATTGTGCATTAAACTACATACTTTCACCTAATACAGTTAAATTTTATAATGTGAAGCACAAATGTTCAATTTACAATTAAATTTTCAGTCGAAGTTACTCCTTCGTATACCTTCTTTAAAAGAGTGATAAAATTTCCAAAGGGGATCTCAATTAAAAATGCCCTAAAACCCTTAACACAACAACACGTACATGACTAGCTCAAATAATAAATATATGTACGGCAAAGCCTAACATTTGGTTCCTTACTGAGAGTTTGCTGATTTCAACAGCGCAGACCACATTCAAACTCTAGCCAACATGAGCCACTTGCCGGTCAAAAATATGTTACGACTGCGGCAGCGTGCAAACTTACATAGGTAATAAGAGAACACAGGCCACCCAGCAATCTTACCAAAATCAGTTTACACGAAGGAGGAAGAGGGGGGGGGGGGGCACATAATAAATACCATACGCAAGTGCACTTGCTAAACCTACTACTAAAAATACAGTATAAAAGGATCTCAATGACAAAATCCGGGATAGGCCCGGCAATATTGCACCTGAGCGTTAGTAGCCAAAATAAAGTTGACAGATACCAAGGTCTGACATCATCTTAGGGCTAACTGGCACAACGAGTAAATAAGAGTAAAAGAACAATCAAATGGCAGCGCCCAAGAATTTAAATAGGATTAAGTACACACAAGGCTAAAATCAATTGCTAGCACCTTGGACAAATAAACAAAGGTAAAAGAACAGGCAAATGACAATGCCCAGCAATTTAAATAAAAATAAGTAAGCACAAGGCTAAAAGCAATTGCTAGCAACTTAACAAGCACACATAAAAATATCAGACTGCTGCCACATCACAAAACGGAACAGACGCGTGCGCAGTCCCCAGCAAGCCAGAAAACCAATAACACACACTCCAGCAACCGAGCCAGCCTGACCACAGTAACTTCAACTCAGAATCAGGGCGCGTGATCACACATGGTCCATGCAAAACACACACTGCCAAATAATTCCCACCAACAGATACGGCTGCCCCCGGGCGGGAAAACGGGGGCGGCGACCGGGTACACACCAGCAGAAAACTCGACACCCGGACTCCGGCCAAATCGGAATCACGCAGAAAATATGTAAACAACAGCTGAAGTAAGGTGAAACGAACCCCGCCACGCAGACCGGACAGAGCAAACACACAGAAAGCCTGCCCTGCAGTCCTTACAACTCCTGGGTGCGGAAACCCAAGCGATATCGTGGCACCCCTTTCAGTGGCGGAGAACCTCGAGCGATCGCTTGATGGGATCCATCAGTTGTCCACTACAGCACATCACCAACACGCCACACCGCCCAACGGCCAAATCAACGAGGCCCGCCAACAACGAGACCACACCTCCGTGCCGGGGCGGAAGGCAAAATACCAGCAGCTCGGTGCGAATCCAACTGCCGAGCCGAGCGCGCGCGGCCCCCCGCGAAAAACGCCCCAGAGGGCGGCAGCCGCCTCAGCGCCTGCGCAGGCCGAACCAGATGGAAACAGAAGTACAAGTCGCTATCGATAGTGTCGGATACGCAACGCGCCAGAGGAATGGCACAGTGAGATTTGCGGAACTTCCATAACAAGGGCACTAAGTGTAAAGGTTGTGCTTAATCTTCTCTTCAATTGTGTGAACCAGTTCATCGTCTACATCGTCCTTCATCGTGCACTTGATCACGTCCTTCATTGAACAGTCTGACCCATCTTCTAACCATTGAATCGCTCATAGCATTTTGTCCGTAAATCTCGCAGATCTGCCGATGAATTTCATTTGTTTAACTTTCTTTGCAATTATAAAGCGAATCACGTATTTGACTTCACACACGGCGGCATTTTCAATTACGGCATACATTATAAAGAAGTACTACAAGCCGGGCGGAGTGGCCGTGCGGTTACAGCCGCTACAGTCTGGAACCGCGTGACCGCTACGGTCGCAGGTTCGAATCCTGCCTCGGGCATGGATATGTGTGATGCCCTTAGGTTAGTTAGGTTTAAGTAGTTCTAAGTTCTAGGGGACTGATGACCACAGTAGTTAAGTCCCATAGTGCTCAGAGCCATTTGAACCATTTTGAAGTACTACAAAGCACACGTCGGCAGCAGGGATCAAAATGGCGTACATGTCTTCTCATTGAGTCAGAGTAACTGCCGCGCATGCTCGGAACTGCGATCGTAGTGCTGCCGCGGATAGAAAAAATGTTCAAATCTGTGTGAAATCTTATGGGACTTAACTGCTAAGGTCATCAGTCCCTAAGCATACACACTACTTAACCTAAATTATCCTAAGGACAAACACACACACCCATGCCCGAGGGACCGCCGCGGATAGAAATGGAAACGGAACTTGCTTTGTGGACGACCCTAATATGTAACTTCTCCTTGGTGTGTACATTCGTTGTTGACTTGGAGGTGGAGATAATGTAATTGGCATTAGCATCTAAAATGATGTTAGATTTTTTTTATGGTTGTGGTGTTGCTGTACCCAGTTTTCTCCTGCCTGCTGGAGTCAGTATCAAAAATTTATTTATTAATTTTTTTATTTATTGTTTTTGAGTCATCAGTCCAACTGATTTGATTCGGCCCATCATGAATTTCTCTCCCGCTCTAACACCTTCATCCCATAGTAGCACCTGGACAAAACAGCCGCTATTATTTGCATGTATTCCAATCTCTGTATTCCACAATAGAGTTTACTCTCTACAGCTGTCTTTATTCCGTGATGTCTTAACACATGTCCCATCATCCTGCCCCTTCTTCTCGCAAAGTTTTTTACATTCTCGTTTCTTCGTCGATTCTGCAGAAAACCTCCTCATTTCTTACCCTATCAGTACACCTAATTTTCAACGTTCTTCCGTAGCACCAATTCTCAAATGCTGCGATTCTCTTCTGTTCCGATTTTCCCAAAGACAATGATTCACTGCCATACAGTGCTGTGCTCCAAGCGTACTTTGTCAGACATTTCTCTCTCAAATTAAAGCCTTTGTTGATACCAGTAGATCTCTCTTGGCCTGTGATAGACGGCTTTTTATGTCCTCCTTGCATCGTCCAATAAACATTATTTTCTTCCATGGTAGCAGAATTTTTTAACTGCAATTACTTCGTCATCACTTCTCGCTATTCTCATTTCTGCTATTTCTTATTACTTTTGTCTTTTTCGGTTTACTCTCGATCCATATTCTGTACTGATTAGACTGCTCATTCTATTCAACATATCTTGTAATTCCTTTCCACGTTCACTGAGGTTAACAATGCCATCAGCAAATTTTGTCATTGATATCCTTTCACCCTGAATTTTAGTCTCACTCTTGAACCTTTCTTTTATTTCCGTGACTTCAACCCTGACTTTATTTTTAATCCGAGCACTTAGTTCTTGATCTTCCAATCAGTTCACAGTACCTACATACATAGTATATATATAGTGTAACATAATTAACAGCGAAAATTGACATAGTCGAAAGCGTACTATAATAATAGCAAAAATGTTCCAGTAAACATGGGTCCGCAGACGAACCATTTGTGAGATTACCGCTAATGAATGGTTAAGAGCTGTCACTGACTTAAGTGCGAAACCATGTCACAGTTAGAACAACTGTATCACAACTCATACTGATGTTGATTAATGGGCATCAGTTTCGAGTGGAACAAGTACCCGTTATGTGGTGAACATCTGGATAAAATTCGATAAATATCGGACTGGTGCTTCATGGTGTAACACTCTCAATTCCCGTCAATATAACTTGTTTCATTTGCCAGTACTCCTTCAGATATATTCGTACAGACTACTTTCTTTGACACTTAGCTTTGCGACTCTACAGTAGTTGCTATGGTCGGCAAAAGTGTCCTGCAATTTGCTTCTTAGTGTATACGTTTTCAACCCAGACCGTACTTGCACAATATTATCTAACAAGAAGCAAACCTTTCGCCATATACAGTTCCGTAGTAACGAACATAAATTTTTCATCAGGTTGGAAATTAGAATTACGAGTAGCAGTGATTCAATTACGTCTGCTATAGCGTAATACGTGCGCTGCGAACACTGCTGCCTGCTACATAGCTTCCGAAATTAGCAACATCTGTTGGAATGCTCTCCAACTGCTTACTCGCACTTCTGGCGTTGGAACTAGCGCTAAGAACTTGTCTTCGTAGAAAGTCCCTACAGCAGACATCTCTTTAGCTTAGAATCACTGTTTACATCTTAATCTGTCCCTCATACACTGCACTGTGTTATAGTTAAAAATAAAAGTGTTATATCAAATACAGAACTGGTATAGTTACGGCAACGGACAGACGTGCGGCGTTTGTTGTCCATTGCATCTTCCACATCTAACCTTACACTACACTAATAGAGCCGACATCAAAGTCATTGTCTCACTATGCTGACCTACACCTCCGCGGAGCGTGTTATTCCCATAATACAAGTAGATAAGGATAAGCTTTATACAGCAAATGTTAACGAACAAGTTTGATGAATTTTGAGTTCTTGAACTTCGTTCCGTACGACACTCTTTGAAACTCTACGTATCTTACAAACATTACATTTTCTTACAATCTTCGTTGGAAAATACTTGGAAATGTTCACTGGCCAAAATTAGGGAAGAGAAAATGTTAGTAGGCTCGAGACTCAACCAGCACTTAACTTCTGCTAATACGGTGAGCCGATGCGCTACACAGCTCAGTACACAGAGCTCTCTAGAATGTCCTGAGAGAGATGTGGGTTTTGTATACATGAATCATCGTGGACTGGAGCGCTTAGCTAAATTTAAGAAGGTTTTAAATGACTGCGTGGTAACTGAGTAGTACCCAGTTAGCAAATCCTGTCCATACTGATCCGATCGAGTTTGTTGGCGATCAACAAAACGTACCTGAGACTCTTCACAGGTCTAATGTCATTCCGCCGTTTTAGTAATAAGGTTGTTTAGAAAGATACCAGAAAGATTCTCAAAAACATACTGTACCTGTCAGTTAAGTACTCGGATATGCAGCTGATACAGTGCTACTATTTGGGTCGCAAGAAAAATTAGGCGAAATGGCTGACATTCTGCAAGCAATAGTGAGGAAAATTGGACTTAAAATCAGTCGTGACAAGACGGAACATATGGTTCTACACCGTAGACATAATGATACTCAAGAACCACTTCCACCCTTACAGACTACTGAAGGTTCTTATCTTCAAGTCAGTTCTGGGAGCAGTATTCAGAGATGAACCATCCAGTAAAATGGAAATACAAGGAAGACTACAGGCAGGTAATCGCTGTTACCACGGCCTTAATGCTCTCCTCAAAACCAGAATTTTGTCAAGACATTTCAAAATAAACATCTACAAAACACTCCTACAGCCAGTAGTACTACATGGATGTGCCACCTGGAGTACAACCAAGCAAGATCTGAACAGACTGATGATATTTGAATGGAAAGTCCTTCGGAAGATTTTTGGACCCGTTTACGCTAGTGAGAGTGAAAAATGGAGGATTCGTCACAATACAAAGTTGTATCATATTTAGAAAGACCAGAACATCGTGGCTGTAATGTACGAGATTGGAATAATAGTGTGTCATTGTGAAGGTGGTTTGATGAACCCTAAGCCAGGCACTTTAATGTGATTTTCAGATTATCCATGTAGGAGTAGATGTAGATCACACAATGATAAATTCAGTATCACGAAATCCATCTATGAAATGTGAAAAGATTCTGTTATTGAATAGACGGAAAGCTGTAATGTAGAGCTTCCATGTAATGCCACGTCATAGGAGGAATTTACTGAAGCTGGCCTATTACGACACGTGCGACAGCGCCCCATGTCACAACAGTATGAGCCGACCGGAGTGGCCGAGCGGTTCTAGGCGCTACAGTCTGGAACCGCGCGACTGCTGTGGTCGCAGGTTCGAGTCCTGCCTCGGGCATGGATGTGTGTGATGTCCTTAGGTTAGTTAGGTTTAAGTAGTTCTAAGTTCTAGGGGACTGATGACCACAGCAGTTAAGTCCCATAGTGCTCAGAACCATTTGAACCATTTGAACAACAGTATGATCGTCTAGTCAGTAGAATTTGTGCGTTTGCCTATTTGTAAAAGTTGCTGAGCAAAATGTGCTGCTGTTTCGTCTTTCAATGGTTCAACTCTCATATTTTTTGTTTGTCGCAGTATTTGTATGTGTGACCAGAGATGTGGTTTTTTAAAGCATACATTGATCACGTCTCCTAGTGTTGGCTTGAGGATAGCTGAAAGTGTTAGTCGAAAATCTACTTGGAGAAAGAGCAGAGCTCCTTTCATCACATCAGTGTTTACTCGCAAGGCTTGCAATGATCTGTCCGTGGCTTCGAGTTATTTTTTATGTGCCACAGTCCATTTGCCCCAGAAGATAATTTTAGCGTGCTTCAAAAGTTCTCCCCGTCCAGATGCTTTTGAGATTTTACATACCGGTAATTGTCTTTCAACGGTAGTTATAGGGCGGAATGGGCAGTTCGTCCGCCTTCAAAAAGTGTGGATGCAATGCTGGATGATGCCATTGCAAGTGCGATGTGTTGTGTAGTACGTATTTCTGCCAGCACTAAATTTATTGGAGACTTTTTCCCGGTACAGCCTGGTGCGTCCAAGTACATAATTCCGCCAATGTTTTTGTCGATCCCGTCCATGATAACGAAGTAAATTTCCTTTTGATAGTCACTGAGGAGTGGTATGTTGTGAGAAATGTATTGAAGTAGTTCATTGATGTTGTAACTTTCTTCCTCTGATTTTCAAAGTTTAGCACCTGATAGCATCTTTTCGTGGTGCTTGCGTCCCACATTGTACTAAGGTCTAGTTTTTTATTGCTAAACATTTATCTTCTAGGCGAATGAGTGTTTCATTGAAGATGTCGTCGTTGAATTCGATGGTCAGTTCAGGATTAATCTGTTGGATTCGGTACAGTCCAATGTTGTTTTGGATTCGCTGAGTTACATGTTGTCAGAATCATGGCGAATTAGCCATTTGTTCAGCTGAGGCTGTCAGTGAGGCTTCTTGCAGTGTTGATTCTCAGTGGTTGTCGTTTCACAGTTGTCCGAAGCATTGGCAAACTTCTCTGTACTTCTGGCATAAGTAACCGCCAGCAGTCTTGAAATCTGTGAAACTTGTTGGTCACCGTATTTCGTGGAGCAACATCCGGAGATAAAAACATTCGGCGTTGTTTGGATGTACGGCGTACACGCGGTCTAGTGTGCCAGTTTTCATGATTCCTATATGATCTTCTGCTGGAATCCCTTGTTTTCGTCGTTGAAAGGTTTTTCTTGGGAGCCACGTATAATAGGTAGGGACGTCGACATATAGTAATGTTTTCGCGAATTGATTCGTTTGGCGCAGTTGGTAAAAACTGTTAATGTTGTGTTCTAGGGTGGTACGCTTGCAAGTTTTGTGGCGGTACTTTTGTGGAGTAAACTCTCTGTCCATTCTCCAAATGCACTGCTAGATGCTGGACAATTGGTTCGCGTTCGTGTATGGGAAAAGCGAAAATCTGCCACGCTGTTTCGAGACTATTGATGTATCTTCCCATTTGGTTCATCAGGATCTTGTTTTGTTGTTGGCTGTCTTTGGCTATTTGAAATACTGACATATCACTGCCTTTGTTTACATACTTACAGACAGACATATTTGATGGATTTCAGTGAATTGCAGTATTCCACATGTCTGTGTGCTTGGAACATTTTGGAAAGTAGTGTGTTGTGTGGCACTACCCATTGATTATCTGTTTACAGCTCGTCGCTGCCTTGAATTCGTATTTTTGCTGTGAAGCCAACGTTGTTGGGTGATCATCTACTGTATCTGGGATAGCCATCAACACCGGTTTGTGTGTCGTCCAAAAATGGTTTTGGGTATTTTTTTTGTACATTTTCCATCACTCGTACATGGCGAGTAGGGGTTTAATGGCCCGATTGGTCCGTGAATCATGTTTTTCACTACTGTGTCGTACAGTTCCGGATCTTCTTGTGGATGATTTTGTTAGTACCCGTGGGATGAATTCTGTGTGTAGCCGTATGAGATTGTGTGAGGGAGACAGTCCTCATTTTTGTCATTCGATTGTGTACATTTAGCATATAGTGGTTCCAAATAAGTGGTACTTTGTGACGACTTCAATAAATCTCATAGGCTTTTGTCGGAAAACTCGGGCTTTTAGTCGTGTCGATGCATGGGGGCTTGTCCGTATTCTAGTTGTTCTTTGATTTGTGGCCACGACGAATTGCATGTAAATGTTATTAAGAGATCTGGTCGTCCATATTTTCTTATGTAGGTCATGGCATCTTGAGTGTATTCGTCCATGTATCTCGGACTTCCTATATATGATGACGGTAAGATTATCAGTGTTCAATGTCGTCAACGTTTCCTGTTTCCGTTCCGCTTCCGTTTTTGAATACATGTCTACCAGGAACTGTTGTAATAAACAGCGAGTGTTGAGAATGTGATCGAAAGTTTTATTGTCTCTGATCATTTAGCGGTAAGCATAGAACTCCTTGCAATTGACTTGTTTGTTTGTTTCTACGCCTGTTTCAGGTTGGATTTGTTTCACGATAAAAAGACATCCGTCCCCTTTGTGCAGAAATATTAATGGATGTTAGAGGGGATCATATGAACGGGTGTGTCTCTGCAAGGCTTGTAGTCCTTCTCTTCTTTGTTGTACAATTATGTCACGGCTTATGTTTTCACTGTCCACAATTCCACAACTACAATGGCGACTTGGTCTATCTGAGGTGCATTAAATCGACGTTCGTGTTCTCCAGATGGTCTTTTGTCGGCTCGAATTATAACTTTATAGTCGTCAGAAATCGTTCAGTCCAGTGTTGTTTTGATTATGTGCATCAGTTGATCGCATTTATGTAAGATCCTCTGTACATCTTAACTGCTTCTCGTCTCATTCCACTGATATTTGGGCATCAATTGTTCAAATGTGTGTGAAATCTTATGGGACTTAACTGCTAAGGTCATCAGTCCCTAAGCTTACACACTACTTAACCTAAATTATCCTAAGGACAAACACACACACCCATGCCCGAGGGAGGACTCGAAACTCCGCCGGGACCAGCCGCACAGTCCTTGACTGCAGCTCCTTAGACGATTTGTGCATCGTTGATAAATTTCTGTTTCTTGATTTTCGATGAAATATACTTGCAGAAATTTACGTTTTCTTTTTTTTGTTTTTTTTTTTTGGTAGGGTTTAAGGGCGCTCAACTGCGGAGGTCATTAGCGCCCAGCAGAAATTTACGGTCTTCGTTGGGTAGTGGTAGTAATGATCCCATGGTGTGACAGATTTGTCCTTGGATGGAAAAACACATAATCGATTTCATCTCTGTTAGTGTTGATCGAAGTGACACCGAAAGAAGTCATTTGGAAGGAGCCGTTGTACGCTTTTATATTTTGAAGAAAGTGTTTTGATTCTCGAATTTCCCTGCTCATGTAACGTAAAAAATTCCTGCGGAGGTGTTTCCAGTGGTGTTAATCGAATTTTTCCATTCATGTAACAGAATCTTGCTGTTTCTCTACTGAATGTTTTAGATTTGTAAAAATGGACAGATGTTATGGATTTTTACGACTACGACATGTTTGTGTTTGTTATATTCTTTCGTCGGATCGTAGTGGAATGCTTCATTTGTTAAAAGTGCTTCGCGTTCTTCGTCTGTTTCGTTTTCTCGCTGTAGTTTTTTGTTTTCTCCGTTTTACTTCAGGCCTGGCAACATCTCTTTCACGTTTGGGCATTCAGCTTTTTATTAAAAAATGCACTAAGTGCACTTTACACACTTTTCACACTTTATTTTCGATTTATATTTAGGCACTCTGTCACTCTGACGACTCACACTTCACTGTCTGTTTTTATTCACTCACTGCACTACATTTTCGGTTCCTCCGTTTGTCACTGATAAGAAACGGACGTTCGAACCACGATGGGTGTTTACCAAAAGTGGCGAATTCCAGAACGTATCTAAAGGCTTCGAGTGGTCCACAATGTTTCAGAACATCCACAAAATTCGAGAGTCTTCTGAAATGTCCACAATGATTTCTGATGTTCCGGGGTGTTCCCGAGCATTCTAGAAAGTTTTCTAATGTTCCATACTATTCACGAACATTCCAGAACATCCCGGGTCATCGTGGAACATTCTGTAACATTCTGGATTGTTGTGGAATGCTCTCTAATATTCTCGAAAGTTCTGGAATGTTCTAGAATTCTCTCGAGTGCTGCGGAAGATTCTAGTAATTTCTAGAGGGCAAAATTTCCCAGTCCTTAAATCTTCAAAAGCACGTCTTTCAAGTAAAAACTGGAAACTTCTTCATGAACAGGGGATAAAGGGCTACGATACCATAAAACTCCCTTGATCGTGCCCGGACTCGCTTCCGCGCTTTAGCTGCACCCACATTGTACACTTACTTTTATTATATACATTGATTGTAAGTTACTTTCATATAAGAAAAAAATTGTAAATTATTTAGATTTTATTAGTTAGATTTAGCTATCAATATTAACGTTAGTATTTGTACCTTCCATTACTTGCTGTCTAGACGATAACGGTGCTCATCGTAACCCGTCTCTTGGTGCTCGTTCGGAGGTGTCTTATAGGCTTGGTTCGTAGTTGTGTGGTGGCGCTTCCCCCGGAGGCTTGATGCTTCCGTGTCCAGTGATAGGGCGCCGCCGGCCTCTGTGTCTTCTTCTAGCGACCGCTGCTGAACTCATTTCCAGCTTCCGTGGTTGGGTCGATTGCCTCCTTTGTGGTAGCTAAATGGCTCTGAGCACTATGGGACTTAACATCTGAGGTCATCAGTCCCCTAGAACTTAGACCTACTTAAATCTAACTACCCTAAGGACACCACACACATCCATGCCCAAGGCAGGATTCGAACCTGCGACCGTAGCTGTTGCGCGGTTCCAGACTGAAGCGCCTAAAATAACGAAAACCTACCTTCAAGTAGAACTTGGTTGTATCTTTAAACTGTGCAAAGGAAATTTTTGTCCTAATTACAGTCTGGGGTCTATGACTCCTCAAAGATGATATCCTAAATATGAGCATGTATGTCGCCCCCAGTTCAGCTAAAATGTAACGGTCAGACACATAATCAACGTAGACATTTCCATCAAATCAGCAAGGTACAATACATCGATGTACGTCATGCGCTGTAACCAGAATATGAGCTCAAAAATCAGGAGTCAATCATTCTGAAATGGATAAGGATGGTTTATTCCCATCACCGTCAGGAAAAATTAAAGGAGGTAAGATTTGGGTATAAAATCTTGTCGACGAAGATGTCATTAGAGAAGGAGAACAACCTCGGGTGGGTGATGGAAATCGGTAGTGTGTTTTGCAAGGGAAACATCTCGGCGTTTAAGAGAAATGATAATACCTTAAATCTGGATGGGCCGACGGGAAATTGATACCTGTACTTGCTACTTGCATGTCCAGCGTCGTAACTCGTCTCTCTCGATCTCGTAAAAAGTGACGAAAGAGTAAAAAATGGAACTAGAGGTATGCACTGACCTTCTATTGCCAGGAGTAGCGCACAGATTCAACAACTCGTTGGAAGTCCCCTGCAGAAATATTAAGCCATGCTCTCTCTATAGCCGTCCACAATTGCGAAAAGTGTTACCGGTGCGGGATTTTGTGCACGAACTGACTTCTGGATTATGTCCCATAAATTTTCGATGCGATTCATGTCGGGAGGTGTGGGTAACCAAATCATTGGCTCGAATTGCCCAGGATGTTCTTCAAACCAATCGTGAACAATTCTGGCCCGGTGACACGGTGCATTGTGCTTTGTCGGTGCTAACAGACAAGTAACACTGCACGAAACAACCGCAGATATCAGTGTGAGACGCACGACTGACGTAACCGTTAGGACAGTGCGGTGAAATTTTGCGTTAGTGGGCTATGGCAGCAGATGACCGAAGCGAGTTGTAACTTCCCCTTAGAAAAATTATGAATGACAGTGCTGGTAAACTTCTACGTTATTTGATACAAAGCCGGCTGAGTAAAACTGAACGTACTCAGACAGTTCTCTCTTTACTTATTCTGACCATCACTAAACAGACACACAATATTTTTAAGTGCAACACAGGCTCACTTTGAATAAACCCTACAATAGAATGGCCCTGACTAACAATAACGTGTACGTTTCATTAATCACTTACCTCACAAAAATCTTCGTTACTCGAACTACTGCAATACAGCGAGCGCCAATGCTGCCAGCTAAATAAAAGATTCTAACTACTGTAGGCAGTAACTACTGATAGGCATAGTTAGCAAATGAAAGATTTTGATAGAGAACAAACAATGTATTTACCTTAGTAATGTTCAAAAGTCATCATATATATCTATCAATTCATGACAACCATCTTTACAAATTTCCTTTTTCTGGCGGACACACGTCCAGATCGTCCGCTTATAGAAACCTTTCAAAACTCGGGCAGCTCTCTCTCCACATCCACCACTGCTGGCGGCTCACCTCCAACTGCCCAACGGTACGCGCTGTTCACATCCAACTGCCCAACACTACAATAGCGAACATTCCAACATTGCCAACCAGCCACAGACTGCACACAGCACAGTCAGTGATTTTCATACAGAGCGCTACGTGGTGTTACCAACATAAAACCCTAAACAGCCTACTTACAGAGTGCCTTTGCTAACAGCACGGCATCACTTGCAGCCTCTCTCCTGGGCATGAAGCGTTGGACCCAGGTTGTCAACATGGCACTGTGCAAGTTGGTGGTGGCTCCAAAATGGTGTGGGCTGTGTCTACATGGAATAGACTGGGTGCTCTGGTCCTACTGAACCGTAAAGGTCATGTTCGGCTACTTGGAGACCATTTACAGCCATTCAACAACGGAATTTTTATGGATGACAGTGCGCCATGTCACCAGTCCACAGCTGTTGGCGATAGGTTTGAAGAATATTCAGGACAATTCCAGCGAAAACTTTGGCTATCCAGACCGCTTGACAAGAAAGCATCGAACATTTATGGGACGTCATCGAGAGGTCAGTTCGTGCACAAAATCCTGGATCGGCAACACTTTCGCCATTATGGACGGCTATAGAGCCAACGGCTCAGTTTTTCTATGGGGGACTTCCAAAGACTTGCTGAATCCACGCCACTTCGAGTTGCTGCAGTACGGCGAGGAGGTCTGACGCGATATTAGGAGGTGTCCCAATATGTTTGTCATTTCAGTGTATATTACACGGCTAAAACTACGCCATTACTGTGCTAAATACATCGAGCAAAGAACAGGGAAAACAATCACCTGAAAATTCTCGAAAGTGTTTTGTAGTCAGAACTCGAAACTAAATTTAGGATGATACAGTAATCACAATAAATCCGTCAAATTAAGAAATATGCTGATGGCATTAGAGCACTTAGGTCAGTTAAGCGAAATTGATAACAGCAGACATAAATTATCGATGACACGCGTTTATAATTCACTAACAGAAATTAATGAACACCAGAAAGGAAATCAGCAGGCATTCCGAAATTGTTCCAAGTATAACGAATTAACGACATCGATTCAAATGACAGCCCTGTGACAGGGAAACGACAGCTCCTTGTAACGTTTCGGTAACTGGTAACTCTACATTGGAAAGCTATCCGTACCTGGAACTCCTATACGCTCTCTCCTGTCACTAGATGAAAGTACAAAGTAGCGACTTTACTGCGCGGTGGCGCGCCATTTACGACAAGAGACATCAGCACACAAATTAAGGCATTTGCTCCAGTAATTGTGTCCTTAACTGCAGAGGATATCGTTTCCAACATTTCTCCTTCCGATATAGTAACTGTAAGGTACAGCTCAGCACTAGTTAGATGTGGAAGTGGCAGCTGCCCATATGACCCCACAGTACGACTGCAGACAGTGACGTATATGGTATTTTACGAGACATTTTCTTGGGTGCGCCGTTGAAATGAAACGTTTACGATCGACATGCATTGGAATTAGCGTCAGAAGTTCCTTTGTCGCCCATAATTAAGCAGGAAACGTCTCTTCAGTTCCGGACTATACTGTTGTCTTGGCCGTCTCGTCGCCTCGTATGGCGCATACCGAAACAAGCAGCACGATCGCCTTGGTGCTACCGTCTCAGATATACTGAAGCTGTAAAAAGTGTTCAGTTAATGAACAGAAAGTAGCCTCGAAAGCGATTTATCACAGACTTAAACTTACTTTTGGTAGTAGGTATACTCTTTTAAGAAAAAAGAAAGAGATCAAAAGATTGTAGCAACTCGGAAACGAAAACTGACAGTCCACGATAAACGTTACGTGTTAAAACAGAAAGTCTCCTATGCACTGAGGTAAAGCAGTGTCTAACCGTCAGTTCGTGATCTAGAGGCACTGCATTTTAAACTCCGCCTAACGCTCTTGAACCAGGACTTCCATTGTTTCTATAATGAATCAAGTAGGAATACAAGACGGTTCCTTACTGTTTTCAACTAATTCCTTCCATTATTCCTTCAGTAACTGAACCATTGCTCAGTGTACAGGGTCATTCAACTGAACTGTTCACCTTAGGTGTTTCCGGAACCGTTTTCACTCAGATAAATTGTGACAAAGTTTTCACTAAACGACGTATGTCGTATTTCAAAGCTGCATTAAATATACAGATATATCTGCTTCACTTTTTCAGATGGAACTATAGTAATTTCTGCCACTATAATCGTAGATCTGAAGAGACTAAATCAACTAAGTTTCACTCCTGGAACTCTAATTATTGGTTTCAGAGTAATTACGGCATTTAGAATCTCGTGATTTCTTACCCAAATAAAGAAACGTGTCACTTCTGATGAGGAGGAAACCGAGAGTTGCACTGCCGTGATACCTGCATAATATTAGCACAGAGTTTCTGTACTTTTCATTCTACCTTCGTCTTTGACATGTGTCAAATACTGCTTAATTTGGAAGAAAGAAGTATCCTTTACAAACCATAAGAAACCAACCATACTACTTCATTACGGAGAGTGCAGGACGAAGAGAAGAGTTGAGTTGTGTAGCCAGAGACGTAACACATTCTAAGGATATGAAATGGAATTGTCGTAGCTAAAGCAGGTGGCAGACTTCGGTTTATTGGTAGAAAACTGGGGAAATGGCATCAGTCTACAAAGGGGATTGCTAGCAAATCGTGCTTACGACCCATCCAAGAACATTGCTCAAGTTTGTGGAGCCATACCGTACAGGACTAATAGGGAGTATTGAACGTATACAGAGAAGGGTAGCCCCAATGGTCATAAATTTATTTGGAAGAGGAGGGGAAGATTCATGTTTAATGTCCGATCGACAACGATGTCATTAGAGACAGAGAGCAAGCTCGGATTAGGGAAGGATGGGGTAGGAAATCGGCTGTGCCCTCTCAAAGAAATCAAACCATCCCGGCACTTGACTCAAGCGATGTAGGGAAGTCACGGAAAACCTAAATGTGGATGGCCAGACGCGGGCTTGAAACCTCGTCCTCCCGAAAGCACATATTTCCTTTATCCGTGGGAGAGTGTCACAGGGACACTAAAGAAACTGAACTAGTAGTCTTTAACTATCCCAAGAAAACCTACCTACAACGTTGCAAGAACCGGCTTTAAATGATGATTCTAGGAATGTAATATAAACCTCTACATATCGCTTCCGTAGGGATACCGAGGATAATATTAGATTAATTGCGGCACACAAGGAGGCATTTAAATAATCATTCTTCCCCCGCTCCATACGTGAATGGAATGCGAAAAACCTTGAAGAACTGGTACAATGGGACATGCCATCCACTCCACAGTAGTTTTGCTGATCATGTATGCAGATGCAGACGCACTCTGCAACTAGCGAAGTGAACGAAATAGATGTTCTGGCGGGCGTTGATAATAATCCACTTCCTAGGTCTACAGAAACTTCGAGTGCCTCTGGAATACGCGAGCTCAACTTTTTTCGCATTTTGTGTGCGAACAACTTCCATCCGTACCACGTGTTACCTCACCTGGAGATTAAGCAGTGAAACTGCAGAACACGCATGAAATTCAGTCGTTTGGTTCTGAAAGGACACCAGAGCGATATGATCTTTCTTGAAAGAGTAGTCTTTACCAATGAGCCTCCCTTTACAAACCATCGAATGGAAAGCTTGATGTAAGAAGTATGCATTCTGTGTCCCTGAGAACCTCCACTGGTTATGGCAGCCTGAGAATGCGGTGGCAAAGTGCGAATGTTTCGCGATGGACCAGTAGAGATTTCGTGATGAGCCCCTCACTTCATTGGAGAAACCTTAACGGGTAAAAGATAGCCGCAATTTCCGACCGAAGTGCCACTGGCTCCCCTGGAGTAGCTATCACTTGGAACTACTAGCGCGAAGGGTGCCCGGTCCACTATTCGCTTGTGACTCGGAGAGCTCTCACTCAGCTCTTCCCTTGTAGCTGGGCGGGACGAGAAGGCGTCATCAGTTGGTCGTCACATTCACGTGATTCGACGTCACTGGACTGTTTCTTCTGGGTTAAACTCAAACCTCAAATACTGACGACCTAAGAGGTTTCAAAGGACCACACTGATGCAGCATGTGCAATGATATCGAAGGAACCTCGGAATCTGTGCAGAAGTCCTTACACTAGCGACTCATTATAAACATGTACTGAAGTGGACGCCGGCATTTTGAGCACTTGATGATATAAGTGGAATTTTGAGGAAATGCTTCTGATCAAATTCGCTTTTTTATTTTCTTTTTGTCCCTGTTGTTGATGTAACTTTGAAATTTAACTGTACATTTTAACAAACTTACGACGCGAAGTTATTATTTAACAGTTTTTATACCTCACTTCCCTGCTTTACAGATCAGTTCAGTTTTCGACGTTCGCCTTTCTTTCAGTGTTCTGGCTGGGACAAGGACAGCACTGTTACCGTGGTTAATTGGTGAATCATCTTTAGACACTAAGTACTTTGCCTTCCAGTTGGTGTGTCGGTCCAAACATGTAACCAAGTGTGGTTAGTATCAGTTTTCAATTAAACTCTTCTCTGCTATTTGGGTTTTGTAAAGAGACTCTCTTAACTATGTTAGGCTGGAGCATTTCATCAGTATGACTCGACAGTTCCGTACAGCAACATCAAATTCCGCGTAAGAAAGCAGTAAGTTTCATGTTTAAAACAGACAAATCCTAAGTTCCAAATATTGTAATTGCTCTGAAACTAGTAATGACCGTTGAATATGTCTCTCAGAACTACGATAATAGCAGCACTATAGTTCTGTTTGAAAAAGAGAAGTTGGTACCGACTCCTTGCACTTAATATAGCTGTGAAAAGAATCTGTACGTCATTTAGTGAGTGCTTTTTTATACTTTATCTTAAACGGTTCAGGAAACATCTGTGAATGGCTTAGCTCCGTCAGACTGTATAAATACTCTTGGTGCTAATGGTATTTAAAGAACTCCTCTATTTTTTCCGTGTCATTCATTGCGACCAGTGTTTTTCCTTTCCTTTCTAGCGATAACATTTCAATCGTATTGTTGGGTTATCAATCAAGCAACATTCAGATAATTAGGAAAGGTTTCTTACGCATCGTCTTTGCCAGTAAACTGTGAGGTGCAAATTTGATACTTGGTGCTAGGAAGGTCGGATACTGTTACGTATGGCTAAGTTTGGCACCAAATGTCGTATCTTCCATACAGAAAATTTTTGTGATTTTATAAAATTGACAATAAGACATGATTTTTTTTAGAATAACAGATACATATAGGTTCGGTTTATGCTTGAAGCGTTCAGCTGATTCACTTGTTTGGATATCAGGCTGAATACTGCAAGCTAATCAAAACATGATGCAGAGTACATACAATCCTGAAAGAGGGACGATAAGGATTTGGTATGAAAATGCGGTGTGTCAGACGGTGAAACATTAATGATGGTAAGTACATAGTACATGTAGTGGAAACACTGCAAATAAGCATGCCATAATCCTTACATACGATTGACAGACTGAGAGAAACAACTATTTGCCAGCTGCTGAAGTATGAAGACTCACCTTGACGTTCTGCCTGGTGAACGCTAGAAACACATGTTATATCGCATTATTTAAGTTGTTACTACAGATACGCTAAGTTGTAAGGTGTCAGGCAAATCCAACACCTTCCATGAAAACCCTGAGATGATAGCAAATCCGGCAGTATGTCACATAGCTCTGCATAAATCCCGACATTAAATTAACCACAGTAATACGATCAACGAGTGAGCAAATGGAATACCACAGACTAACACAAGAACGCCTAAATGCATTTCATACCTTCCCACCATGAAACAGACGCTGTTCCGAGGGGAGAAACGAGAACAGAAGCCGAGAGCAGAATCGTGTAGGCTAGGAGGCCCTATGATAAGGGACGGACACCCATGTCTCCAGCTGACCGCCAAAACCACCCCCCCAGCCCATGTTAAAAGATAGAGCCCTCCAGAAGAACAGTATAGATCTAACGATAACACTAAAAGGGCCACACCAGCTGCAAGTTTTAGCGTGAGACTTTTTCGCGTCTCTGTTACATTGCAAACGTTAAAAACATTGCCCACCATGAAAACTATAACGTATTTAATTGGATAGACAGAATTTTTGTAGGTGGAGCTTAAGGTTAACATTGAGACCCTGATTGGTCAGTTGAAAACACAGCCAGATAGCTTTTTTTAAAACCAACTTTGGTAAATTGTAGTAAGGAGAAGTTAGGAGAGAGTTGCTTCCGAGACGGCGAGATGTGAGGAGCTGCGCCGCCCGCCACCCCCTGATGCTGCCTAAACACCGACAAGGTAATGAACGCATGCGATGCCGCATTCTTGAGCGCATAAGGCTTCACTCAGAACTGCAGAAGTCTCATCTGTTACATCCCCTTTTTGCGTAATACTAGTGCTGATCGTCAATTAAAGCTCATGGTATTCACATTTGCTAGGTAAGTTAAAATCTGAAACGTGATGATTTTTCTGTTATATAATTATTGAGAAGCCACATCAGCCACTGTAATTTACGACAAGTTAGATAAGTAATTAAAGATAATTGAGGGCCACTGTAGACCATTTTGATAGTTTTCTCTTTTGTGAAACTTAATTTAAACCTAGATTATAGATGTGATATGGCATAGGTTATCCTTCGATCCACTGTAGAACTTGGAAACCCATTCAGGGAATATTTGTTCACATTTTTGTTGAACGCAGTTGGTTTTTATCATCCTGTATTAAAGTATTTCCTTTTATCAATAGTGCAATTTATAAACAATGTTTTGTGAGTAAAATAAAATTTCCAATGGTAAACTTAACTGCTTTTCAGACGTTATTTTACCAGCTAACTAAAAATAGGAAAGTCTTGAACCCCTTCCACTAAATTTAGTTAGTATTAAGATTCTTTTACAGGGAGTGCAGTGGAGCTGACGCTGAAATCATTAAGTATTTGATTATATCATCGCTAGTCTCACTGAACTCTTCTGAACTCTACATGTCATGTGTGGTCTGGCGTCTCCTTACCAGCAACAGGTCCCAGGTTAAAACTAGTCAATTCCCTAAAAAACACGCTCAGAGCATTGTTGCGCGAAAGTGGTAGGGAGACACGACTTAGAACAAACAGACACCACGCAGAATGTTAGAGAACGGCGACCCTACCAGGATGGTAAAATACCATGATTGAAGGTCGACCACATGCCCAACTAGGTCAGAAAAATATCCTGTTAAAAATCTTCGTAAAATTTTTTTTTTTAAAGGCATAAATAATTGAAAACAGTAGCTGCAGCGATAGATAGTTCGAAAGTATTCAATAGAAAGTGAGACATTCTAGCAGAGACAATAGCATAATTAAGTTATGAATTTTAATATTGTTAGAATTAAGTCTTCTCTCCAATGCAAGCGCACAGGCGACTGATACATCGTTGACAAGTTGGTTCTGACCTAACAAGTAAGTGTATGGATTGTCGGGTATAATAAGTGTCAAGTCGTGTGAGCAAAAAGTTTATGAAACGCGTGAGATCGTATGAGCGCATGTTGACGCGAAGTAGGCGCGTGAATTGCTTTTAAAACAGAAAATAAGGGATTCGGAAAGATTAGCAATAGCAGATCGAGACATTGACCGAATTGAGGTAGAGACCCAGCATGAAGATGGACAGAGAATAGAGGACAGTACAACAGTCAATGCAGTATCGCGAGAAATAGGGCAGGTAACGCACCATAACGAGTATAATGTACGCCAAGGCATAGAAAACGTAGGTCAGCATAGGACAGAGGAGCAGGAAAGTAGAGAGACAGTCAATGAGGATTCTAACTTGCGTCTTGAATACGTAGGATCAATAGTACAAGTAATCAGAGCTCCCCCACCACAGAGTACAAGTAATTCGAGCAGAGACGTGTCACCGCACAGTTCAATGCAATCGGTTGCAAACCAACACCTGGGCGAAAGTACAGAGCGTAGGACGTGGGAAGAAAACGCAATAGGACCCACCAATCTGGCAGAATTATTACAACAAATTACGGAAACCATGACAAGGTAAAATATAGAAATAGCGAACCAAATTCAAATTCAGAATGCAGAAAGCACGAGACAAATGCGTGAGATTAAAGAACAAAACAAAAAAATTCAGTTACACCTAAGTCATATTGAAGACGAGGCAAAAGAATCTCGAGAAGTGATAGGAAACTTGATAACAGGTCACAATCAATTGAGAACAGACATTGACAAGGTACAAGTGGCCGTACAAAGATTGCGTAATGACACTCAGAACGAGATCAAAACATTACGTAACAACACCCAGGGAGAAGTCAAGATACTAGAGAAACAGATAAACGTAATTACTAGACAAGCAGCAGGTACAGCGCGTGAAATTGTTGAAAACAGTGTATTACACAAACGTAACACAAAAGCAGCGCTGAAAATATATGATAATCGTATAGTCAAAATACACTCCTGGAAATTGAAATAAGAACACCGTGAATTCACTGTCGCAGGAAGGGGAAACTTTATTGACACATTCCTGAGGTCAGATACAACACATGATCACACTGACAGAACCACAGGCACATAGACACAGGCAACAGACCATGCACAATGTCGGCACTAGTACAGTGTATATCCACCTTTCGCAGCAATGCAGGCTGCTATTCTCCCATGGAGACGATCGTAGAGATGCTGGATGTAGTCCTGTGGAACGGCTTGCCATGCCATTTCCATCTGGCGCCTCAGTTGGACCAGAGTTCGTGCTGGACGTGCAGACCGCGTGAGACGACGCTTCATCCAGTCCCAAACATGCTCAATGGGGGGACAGATCCGGAGATCTTGCTGGCCAGGATAGTTGACTTACACCTTCTAGAGCACGTTGGGTGGCACGGGATACATGCGGACGTGCATTGTCCTGTTGGAACAGCAAGTTCCCTTGCCGGTCTAGGAATGGTAGAACGATGGATTCGATGACGGTTTGGATGTACCATGCACTATTCAGTGTCCCCTCGACGATCACCAGTGGTGTACGGCCAGTGTAGGAGATCGCTCCCCACACCATGATGCCGGGTGTTGGCCCTGTGTGCCTCGGTCGTATGCAGTCCTGATTGTGGCGCTCACCTGCACGGCGCCAAACACGCATACGACCATCATTGGCACCAAGGCAGAAGCGACTCTCATCGCTGAAGACGACACGTCTCCATTCGTCCCTCCATTCACGCCTGTCGCGACACCACTGGAGGCGGGCTGCACGATGTTGGGGCGTGAGCGGAAGACGGCCTAACGGTGTGCGGGACCGTAGCCCAGCTTCATGGAGACGGTTGCGAATGGTCCTCGCCGATACCCCGGGAGCAACAGTGTCCCTAATTTGCTGGGAAGTGGCGGTGCTGTCCCCTACGGCACTGCGTAGGATCCTACGGTCTTGGCGTGCATCCGTGCGTCGCTGCGGTCCGGTCCCAGGTCGACGGGCACGTGCACCTTCCGCCGACCACTGGCGACAACATCGATGTACTGTGGAGACCTCACGCCCCACGTGTTGAGCAATTCGGCGGTACGTCCACCCGGCCTCCCGCATGCCCACTATACGCCCTCGCTCAAAGTCCGTCAACTGCACATACGGTTCACGTCCACGCTGTCGCGGCATGCTACCAGTGTTAAAGACTGCGATGGAGCTCCGTACGCCACGGCAAACTGGCTGACACTGACGGCGGCGGTGCACAAATGCTGCTCAGCTAGCGCCATTCGACGGCCAACACCGCGGTTCCTGGTGTGTCCGCTGTGCCGTGCGTGTGATCATTGCTTGTACAGCCCTCTCGCAGTGTCCGGAGCAAGTATGGTGGGTCTGACACACCGGTGTCAATGTGTTCTTTTTTCCATTTCCAGGAGTGTAGAAGCGCAAACGAAGCTACAATTTCAGAAATTGCGAACAGAGTTGTTGCAAACTATTGAAGAGCGTAGTGAACAGGATCGAACAAGCACAGAGTCTGCAACCACATCCGTATCTGTAACAGCACTGGAAAAATAAGCAATTAACGAAGATATCATGCATTTTCGATTCCAATCACAGGCGGAAAGTAACATACGTGAAATCAGACAGCCTGCACCGCAACAAATACGTTTCGAAATTCTTGATGAACAAACGGCACTACAAACACATGCAGAACCGCAAATGTATGTTTCATGACAGTCTGGAACGTGCAATGAAGCGGCAAGGTTAGCCAGACAAGATACGGAACCAATACGTGACAATGGAAAGCCAGATCGCGAAGAGTACAGTGCAATGCATTCAGCTACACGTTCACAACCCATGGAAGAAAGTTATTGCGTACCATTCCAACGATACTACGCAAGGGTAGGCGAAATTTACAGTGGACAGTATCCAATGGATCTACCGCAACTGGAAAGAACGACGGGAGAAATTATCAGAAACAAAAGTGGCGAAGAATCGCGAATTTCATATGGAACCATGACGAAGTACGACAACGATCATTTCCTCACAGTCAGAAAATTTCAACACTTTCCAGAAGGAAACTCATTACATCCACGAACTTTTATTGATCAGTTTCGGGTAGGGTTACCACAACACTGGACGCTAGCACACAAATCAGACTTTATATGTGCACACATGTCAGGAACAGTCGCAGAAACCATGCAGAATGTTGCAGCGACATGCCGATCGTACGAAGATTTCAGAGAAGTTTCTCTCACGATATTGGGAGAGAAGAGTCCCGTGAAATTTTTCGAAGTAATGGCAAAGAAAAATCAATGCTTGGATGTACCATACAGTGACGGAGAGTTGATTAAATTATGCGCGATGAAGTTACCATTGAAATACCAGCAATCGTTAGTAGGTCGCGGAGGCAATGACGTCGAAGCATTTAAAGAAATTCTAAGGGAACTAGAGTTTATATTTTCGGAAGATGATGCAAGAAAAAGACGAAGCACACGTGAAAACGAAAGCAAAAAGCAGTGAAATCCACAAGACACAGTACGAAGAAACAATAATTACGAACCACGTGATAACTTCGCACCAAGAAACGACAACAGATTTCAACAAAAAAACGGTTATGGATTTAGAAGAGAATATGGCAATAACTATAATTCACCCAGGAACGGCAACAACTATTACAGAGGGAATAACGACAACCGGAACGGGTATTGGAGCTCCAATAGACCGACAAATTATCAACAAAGAAACCAATATCAACAAGCTGAGCAAGAAAAGAGAATACAGATAGAAGAGGTGGAGGTAAGACCACCAAACCCCGAAAAACGTTCGAATTGACAGCTAATCGTCAATGCCAAAGAGAATGACGTGCCGACCCAGGAATGTTAGAAAGTTTAAAGCCTTTTTTATACAACTGCCAGTGGCGTCTTTGATGTAGTTGTTCCACCCTTCCGCAGTAGTTCTCCAGGTCGGACGTTTCCTTTGTTCAAACTGACATACGGACATAGAAGAGCTTTGCGAAGCCATCTGTCGACTAATGGGAAATTTCTAGGAAAGCCACTTCTCGACTTAATAGTACGCCGTTCTTTCTTTTGAGCTACTGCTGTGGGCTGAATTGTACAGTTTGGGTACATCGGTGCGTAAAATCATATTGCATGCGAATACAATCACTCTTATATTACATCACTTCATTCCTTTGTTTACGACTGTATTCACTCATTTCTGGCACAGGAACACAGAATTTTTACCATACAGAGATTTTCATATTTATATTAACGGGCGGAAGCAACGATCCTTTGTCACACATGTGATGGGATAAGTCAATTTTTATGACTGATGCGAAAATGGGGTTCGATGTCCAAAAATAATACTATTAATAGGGGTTTAAGTACTGTTAACTACGAAATATTCAGGAACTGAGCAGAAGCACTGGCTCGATAAAAGTCTTGACAACAAAGCGACAGTGGCCTTCTATAGAGAACAACCCTTCAATCGCCAGAAGTTAGTTACGCAACCAATGGACACTCAAAATCTTAACTCCTCTCTTACCAAATACGACTCTAGAGCCGCATCAACTAATGCGCCACCTCGCACGATGACAAGGCTCATACGTAGCTATAAACACATGTCTGTCATTTAGTGTACCACCCATAGCACCTAGTGTTACAAGGCTACGCATCAAAAATATTATCTGACAAAAATATCCACACACACGTCCATATCGTTAACGTCGATATACAGCAGAACTTTATAGCATATATTGTCTTCTAACATTATGAATTACCTCGGAGAAAACGAACTATTTGACACACAGTCAACATGGGTTTAGAAAACATCGTTCGTGTGAAATACAACTAGCTCTTTATTTACACGGAGTATTGAGTGCTATTGACAAGGGATTACAGATCGATTCCGTATTTCTGGATTTCCGGAAGGCTTTTGACTCTGTACCACACAAGCGGCTCGTAGTGAAATTGCGTGCTTATGGAATATCGTCTCAGTTATGTGACTGGATTTGTGATTTCCTGTCAGAGAGGTCACTGTTCGTAGTAACTGACGGAAAGTCATCGAATAAAACAGAGGTGATTTCTGGCGTTCCCCAAGGTCCCTTTGCTGTTCCTTATCTATATAAACGATTTGGGGGAGAATCTGGGCAGCCGTCTTCGGTTGTTTGCAGATGACGATGTCGTTTATCGACTAATAAAGCCATCAGAAGATCAAAACAAACTGCAAAACGATTTAGAAAAGATATCTGAATGGCGCGAAAAGTGGCAGTTGACCCTAAATAACGAAAAGTGTGAGGTTATCCACATGAATGCTAAAAGGAACTCATTAAACTTCGGTTACACGTTAAATCAGTCTAATCTAATATCCGTAAATTCAACAAAATACCTAGGTATTACAATTACGAAGAACTTAAATTGGAAGGAACACGTAGAAAATGTTTTGGGGAAGCCTAACCAAAGATTGCGTTTTATTGGCAGGACACTTAGAAAATGTAACAGACCTGCTAAGGAGACTGCCTACACTACGCTTGTCCGTACTCTTTTAGAATGCTGCTGCGGAGTGTGGGATCCTTACCAGATTGGACTGTCGAAGTACATCGGAGAAGCTCAAACAAAGGCAGCACGTTTTGTACTATCGCGAAATATTGGAGAGAGTGTCACAGAAACGATACAGGATTTGGGCTGGAAATCATTAAAAGAAAGGCGTTTTTCGTTGCGACGGAACCTTCTCACGAAATTCCAGTCACCAACTTTCTCCTCCGAATGAGAAAATATTTTATTGACACCGACTTACTTAGGAAGGAACGATCACCACGATAAAATAAGGAAAGTCAGAGCTCGTACGAAAAGATATACCGGGTAGGGTTCATTCTTTCCGCACGCTATACGAGATTGGAATAACAGGGAATTGTGAAGGTGGTTCGATGAACCCTCTGCCAGGAACTTGAAGGTGATTTGCAGAGTATCCATGTAGATGTAGATTCAGAATACATAACCGACCGCTACATGTCAGAAGAGGCGGAACTGCCATTATAAAGGGAGGCAGGGAATACTGCATTGGCAGTAGAGAAGCAGTAACGGCAGAATAGATCTGCCAGGGAAGCTCGCCGTCTTAGAATGTGGATGGTCGCTGGAGGTCACGTGAGTGACAAATCTATCAGAAGCATTCATCCTCTTCCAAGTCGACTATTGGTGAAATGATTATGAAGTGGAAGTGCGTAGGGACAGCTACTGGTAAACCAATAAACCATGGCACATCTCATATACTGAGGGATAGGGACCGTTGAGCTTTGCGGAGGGTGGCTGTAAAAAGTCGCGTGAAATTAGCGGAAGGAGGCATTCGTGACTTCCAGGGTGTTACCACCAGTTCAGCTAGGAAAATGACTGTGCCTAGGAAGTTAAAAGTGTGTGTGTGTGTATTTGAGGTTTACGGGCGCTAAACAGCAGGGTCATCAGCGCCCAAGAAGTTAAAAGGAATGGGATGCAAGGGCCGAGCCGCTCCTCAGAAAACACTGTGGTGGTGTACACAGCGACGCCACTGTAGAGACACGAATCACTTGGAGCGATCAATCGCGCTGTACCCTGTGGCAATCAGATGGAATTGTTTAGGTTTAAGGAATGCCTGGAGAACGTTACCTGCACATCACGTGTAGTGACAACAGTGAAGTATGGAAGAGCAGATGATACGGCTTGGGAGTATTTTTCGTGATTTTGGTTTGGTCCTCTTATTGTACTCGAGGAAATGCTCGATGTGGAACGATACGAACACATTTACTGCACTCTGTACTGTGTACACCAGTGGAACAGTTCGGAGACGACGATTGCTTGTATCAGCATGACAGCACACCCTATCATGAAGCAGCGTCCGTGAGGCAATGGTTTGTGGACAGTAACAGTCCTGAAATGCACTGGCCTGCGCAGAGTCCCAATAAAAACCCAGTGGAACACCTTTGGGATGAGTTAGAACATCGACTTTACTCCAAACCCTAGCGTCCAACATTTCTACCTTCTCAAGGTTCGGCATTTGAAGGAGAATCGAGTGCCACAAATCCACAAATATTCATGCAAATCACTGACAGTGTGCCTAGTAGAGCTTTAGCCCATATTAATGTCAACCAAGAGGTGTCCAGGTACATTTGATCAGAGAGCGTATTTGCACTAACGAACAGATGGTCACTGGTTGATCTTCATAAAAGAATGTTAGTTTCCTAGCGTAGCCTGGCTCAGTGAGTTTGGCTTTTGGATGGCCAATGACTCAGAGCTGTTCATGGATTTTCTCCCAACTATTAACCGAAAGGTATGTTCCTGAAATGATTAGACGTGTGTTGTGTTGCGTATTTGTGTGGTAACTCGTAGCACTTGCGGAGGACGGCACGATTGTTTTCCGCCAGAATCATGCATACTGTTCAGATGGAATATTGATGAACGATAAACTTTCTTATGTACATCCCTTCCTGTGATGCAACAGAGAACCGTTAGGCATGATCAGATTGTGGCCTTCAGGCTGTCTCTTACGTTGGACGAGGGTGTCGTTGGCCCAGGTTTATTCTCTAGGTGTACGATTCATAGTTCAAACAGCAACCTGCAAGACATACAGTTTAAAAAAGTTTATTTAAATGTGACCATTACCGCTTTCGGATTTGTTGCAAATCCATTTTCAGATGGCTCTTACAGGCTTCCTTACTTTTCTGCTGTGGTCTCGTTTTGTTCTCGTTTATGGTTTGTTGCATGAAGATGAAAAAGCTTTTCGTTCATAATTTGGTAAACTTACTAGAGATTTCTCTCCTATTTGACCTTCACATAAACGTTCATGAAATAATTTTAAATAAAACATGAAAATTATCTAAAATTAACATGATATATATTTCTGTGCGACAAATTCGTCTTGTATTTGTGTCACGCAGTTTAAAGTTAACACATTTTTGCACGTGCACTATGGGACCCCTATTTAGTTCTCTGGGAACTTCTTTAAAAGACGCCATTCTATGTTTTATGACAGAACACATGCTCAGCATTTCCGAAATGTGTCCCAACATTACGTAACAAAAAAATGTTTTCAAAGATGTTAGAACAGTAAAGACGTTAATTACAGATAGTGTGCCCACAGTAAATAACGTACGTCTTTGCTAAAGTGATGAAATTAATTTTAACGTCGAAAAGAGAAGTGGAATTGTGTACAATAAATTGTAATATGGCATTCTATTGAATGGCTAAGATTACACAAAAAATATTAATATAAACAATGGAATATGTGTACTACGTAACCAGATATAATGTGTATTAAGTATGAACAGATAAGATAGTCTCGTAAGCATTTGTACATTGAAAAGATCCATCATTTACATGGCCATTACATGATGAACACTATGTAGAATACAAGAGCACAACAAAATAAAATTGGTTTTTTTGTCTTTGGTTATTATAGTGATTATACTCAGTATAAATTACGATTATAAAGTTGCGTTCTGCGATATAAATAGTAATACAATATTTGTAGCGAATAATCTGTTATAACGTAACAGACTCATAAAACAGATGGGGATGAGGCAATAACAGCATTTAGGTCTTCTAGATTTTCCTAAGACACACAGTAAAATGAAAATTTGTGAAATGATAATGAAATACGATCATAGTCTCACTCATGAATACATATAGCCACCCGAGGCTCACGGCCATCACCAGCGGCTTCCATCACGAAATGAATACGTCTAGCGACTCCTGCTGACGTGTTTTTTCTTTTTTCATAAGCCCAGACCTGATGGGAGGGTGCCCACCGCAGTGGATGTGTAGCACCCTTTTCAGCTTAGGGTAAGGATATTTTATACTTTAGAGGTACGATCTATTCTCAGATATTGGGTAGTTTTGGCATTATTCTTTTTACTTGCTCTAGTTTTCTGTTACAGGTTAGTGTTACACACAAAGGCTATGATTACACCAAAAATCGCGGTAAGAAATACGTTAATCTGGCAGGCTTGTAATAAACAAATATTACTTTAATTTGTTCACTCTCCTTAATTCGACAATTGATTTAGTAGCCCATATTTCACTTGAATCTGATAATGATTATAGAAAAATGCTATGGATAACTGTACTTTACTGAATTAAAAAAACAAAGAAATGGAATATCATATCTAATTTTATGAATGAAAGGCTTTATCTTATTCCTTCACAAATTTATCAAGAATGGATCATAAAACACAAATCGTGAGTCCTTGTAACACTTGGTATGAATGATTTGTTGAACAAGTTAGGTACAGACCAAGTATAGACAATGAAAGGGCACTCACCAACACGTCACATTGGTATGACCCTTACTTCTTATGAAAACTAAATTAAATTTATTAGTGCACAAAACTGAGTGGAGATGGGGGATAGGTGGGATAACGAAAGGAAATTCTAATTAGGACAGCAATCTCATAATCACGCACTCGTTCATAAAGAAACAGAAATAAGCATCATTTATATCGCTGACACTGTTATAAAGCCGATTACCTACTCAGCAGGAAAGACTTATCTCAACCCTCAGGAAACTGCAAATCATGGAAGATCCTTTAAATTCTAGAAAGTGAATGTAATAATTGTGGTATATAGGTATTTGTTATGCTTCATGATTTTAGATCTGCCTGTTAAACAATATTGAGTAGCATTTCAATCTACTCAGAGCAACATGTGGTTAATCAAGCCATTACATAAGCGAGGAAACCCCATCTTTTCCCTGATGAAAATTCAATATAAATTTAATACTATTTGCAAATACCCCGTGGACGCTGAAGGCGTAAGCGTCTGCTGGAAAACTAATGAAAGAGTGACCTCAGTTAGACCAAATTCCTAATCTGCATAAATCTATTAAAGTACACAATTCCAAAATGATGAAAAGTGGTTAGACCAAGAAAGTACTCTTTTTTTCTGCAGATTGAGATCCATGCAGTGATCATTAAGGAATTGCAATATCTTATACTCTTAGCAACACAAACATAACCCATATATTTCTGCAACAAAAATCAGTTTAAATTTGGAAACCCGGATACACACTGAAGGCGCAAGCATTTGTTGAAAGTTAACAGGGAATGGACTTCAAACCTACCACCATCCACTTGGCAATATAGCTAAACAATACCATCGACTTTTAAGTCCCCAAAACTCATAAGAAATATAAAATTCACCCTCGCACTTCTAACATTTACCTTTTGAGGATTTATCTTACACGTTGAGAACAAATCGGCTATGCTAATTACATGGGAGAATAATGTTACATCTGCGCATGAGATTACTTCTACAATAAGTTACGTGGTTTCCACATTAAAATCGAAAAATACTGAAATAAAAATAGTTAGATATTACATCCCAAATAACTAAAATACTCCCTCCCCCCCTCCATTAAATGTTCGGAAACATGCCAATCTTTACTCAGTTTATCCAGCAATGTGTGTCTAACAGACTGAGCACTAATCGCCTTCACTCTCACTCTCGCTCTGGGAGGGGTACCCCCCAGAGATGTGTAGGCTGCCATTTGCCAACCTAAATCGTCTACCTACTGTACGCCTGCCCTGAGAGTCAAGCTAAACCTCTCTGCCTTTCCGCCTAAGCTACTACTATTGACAGGACTACATCAGCAGACAAGAATAAACTGGATAATTGCAAGAGAACTAACAATCATTCATATCAGACACACACAACGGGTTAAATGGTAGTACAACGATAGGCGCATACAGGTACAGAGAATAAAACGATTCCTTACGAGAGGCTTACTATCTTCGCAAACCGCCAGTGAGTCGCAAAGCAAAACAACAGTGTCAAGAAAAGCAGAAAGATGTATGAGATGGACGTGACGGATCTGCCTATTCTGTCATTGGTTGGTGGGATTTCGTGTTCAGACATACGCCTTACTACTGGTGGAAACCACCAAAAAACTCAGCTTGAACGTTTGGCTTTTGTCAGTTTGGTTCTGTTCTCTTAAGATTTGTAAACCTTTATGCCCTGCTACGCTGTATGTCAGTAACGTCATTCAATTTGTCCAATACTCTTGACTGGTTATGAGTTATTGTTCTATCCCAAGATGTTGTTACAATCCTGTTCCGTTCTTTGAACATTGGTTTTACTCAAATTTTAGCCAAATGATAGTATTGTTACTTTAACTACTTGGTGCTTTAAATAGGTTTTTAGTCTAATGTTAACACTGTTGCTTTCACTAACTATTGTTCTTTATGTTAGCACTCTTGTTTTACCTGCTTATTGTTGTTAATTATTTTATAACCTGATGTTAGCACTGTTATTTGTGCTTATACACTGAAGAGCCAAAAAAACTGGAACACCTACCTAATGTCGTGTAGGGCCTCCCGAGCATGCAGAAGTGCCGCAACACTACGTGGTATGTACTCGACTAATGTCTGAAGTAGTGCTGGAGGGAACTGACACCATGAATCCTACAGGTCTGTCCATAAATCCATAAGAGTAGGACGGGTGGAGATCTCTTCTGAACAGCACGTTGCAAGCCATCCCAGAAAACTCAATAATGTTCATATCTGGGAAGTTTAGTGCCCAGCGGAAGTGTTTAAACTCAGAAGAGTGTTCTTGGAGCCGCCCTGTAGCAATTCTGAACGTGTGGGGTGTCGCATTGTCCTGCTGGAGTTGTACAAGTCCGTCGAACTGCACAATGGACATGAATGGATGTAGGTGATCAGACGGGATGCTCACGTACGTTTCACTTGTCAGAGTCGTATCTAGACGTATCAGCCGTCCCATATCACTCCAACTGCACACGTACCGCATCATTACATAGCCTCCACCACCTTGAACAACCCTCTGCTGAGATGAAGGGTCCATACATTCATGAAATTGCCTCCATACCCATACACGTCCATCCGCACGATTCTATTTGAAACGAGGCTTGTGCGACCAGGCAACATGTTTCCAGTCGTCAACAGTTCAATGTCGGTGTTGAGGGACCCAGGCGAGGCGTAAAGCTTTGTGTCGTGCAGTCATCAAGAGTACACCAGTGTGCCTTCGGCTCCGAAAGCCCATGTCGATGATGTTTCGTAGAATGGTTCGGACGCTGACACTGGTTGATGGCCCAGCTTTGAAACCTGCAGTAATTTGCGGAAGGGCTGCATTGCTGTCACGTAGAACGATTCTCTGCAGTCGTCGTTCGTCCCGTTCTTGCCGCATCTTTTTCCGGTCGCAGCGATGTCGGAGATTTGATGTTTTACTGGGTTTCTGTTATTCACTGTATATTCGTGAAATGGTCGCACGCGAAAATCCGTACTTCGTGGCTACCTCGGAGATGCTGTGTCCCATCGCTCGTGAACCAATTACAACACCAAGTTCGAACTCGCTTAAATCTTGATAACCTGCCATTGTAGTAGCAGTAACCGATCTAACAACTGCGCCAGACACTTGTCGTCTTATATAGGCGTTACCGACCGCAGTGCCGTATTCTGCCTGTTTACAAATCTTTGTATTTGAATACGCATCCTATACCAGTTTCTTTGGCGCTTCGATGTATATTGTGCCCTGAGTTTGTACGATCAACTTTGTCTCTTCCTATGTTACAGTAATTACGTAGCGCTCTGTCTTCGCCTCAGACCAGGACTGGTCCAACGGCGTTGCTTTGATTTTCTCGGTCGGACGGCAGAGCAAATACTCGATTAGTGACTGCTAGCGCACCCAATTATGTGCTCAAAAGACACCCTCTTGCAACACCTATATCTCTCCCAGTTGGGATCCAATTTCCGTATTGATTTTTCCTACAATAGATTGCTTTTTACGGAACATCTTGTTTAAATTTGGCCGATCTATACAAATACGTACAGCTTCTTCATTTTTCCAAATGGAACTCTGAATCATACATGTCCTGTGAACTGGTCTGTCTCTCATTTCTGTACCACTCAACACTAAGCTGGTTTTTCTAGAAACTGACACATCTTTCTTAATTTGCAACAAAAATATGATGCGGTAATTACTATACTGTAACTTACATCTGAGAGGTAGATAATATATGACTGTTTTGTTTATTGTAGGCCGTAATTATATTTTACAGAAAAACTCGGAAAATGCTATAATAACGCAATGGAAAATTCATTGTGATATTTTTATGCTACTATACATTTGCCATTCAAATTTCAGCCTCAGATCTTTAAAATTCAGGGCTTTTAAAATCCTTGAAAACATCAATTTTTGCGGGAACTACTACTCTAATTAAGGTCAAACTAAGGATTAGGCACTATTACGTATTTCTAAACAATTTTATTAGTCCAGCAGAGCAGATGTGGAGACGGGAAGGGGATTACCGCTCTTCCGGCTCTCGATGCTGTCCTGCACCTGTCGTGAGCGATCACTTATTTGCTATGATTTAGTGAGCGCACCCACCATGTGCATATAATAGAGAAAATGTCCCTATACAACAGATTAATAACATGTAACGTTTTCCTTTATGTGATGGGTCACTAGCAGCAAATCGAGAAGTGCTTTGAAAGCTCCTCTATGCAGTACTATTACAATCTGTGGCAACGATAATAAACAGAAAGGCCAGCTTCGTTTCATGAGACCCAGGAACAGACTGGCGAATGAACGATAGCGTCGTAATACATCCGGCTGTGTAAGCTTGAGAATGTGCGTACTTGGGTGGTACCCTGACACTTGGTTTCATTGTTACTAAATTACTGGTGTTGAACTGGTTCAAGACAACAGAGTTCATCTGTCACTAATGAAGCCAAAGATAATTATTTTTTCTCTCTTGGCATTGTGGTTCATGGTGTGGGTTCCTGTAGTCATGTCCTAGTTCATGAACCACGGGCAACGTATGAGTGGCCAAGTAAGTGGTCCCGACATCGGGATACCAGTTACTTTGGAATAAGGCTGGGCATCTCGGACATATTCTGAGTCGTGGTCACCTTTGTGCTCATACGGCAAAGACTACCAAATCCACCGGTTAGTCCCTCAGCCGTTAGTGGTAAAACCCAATGGGACTAGGGGCAAGTAAGGCTAGCAAACTGCTTCCCTGGTACTTTAAATATGATGCTGGCAACAATCAGAGCAAAATGCCTCGGACCTTTGGAGGTGACGGAGTCCCACCTCTAACTGACAAACCAGGGACTCATGAGATACGACTTGGCAAACAAATGGTAATGAGATGGGGAGCTATTAATATCAATGGGGGCTACTCTGGGAAGAAGGTAGAGCTGGCAGAGGCTGCAAGTAAGATGGGGCTGGACGTTTTAGCTGTTAGTGACATTCGGGTAAGGGGTGAGAAAGAAGAGGAAGTGGGAGAATACAAGGTCTAACTGTCATGAGTCAAAACAAGAATAGCACAATGGGGTGTAGGACTTTACATCAGGAAAGAAATGGAACCCAGGGTAGTTGCAGTAAGGTATGTAAACGAACGACTGATGTGGATAGATTTGACAGTGTCTAGCAAGAAAATTAGGATTGTGTCAGTATATTCGCATTGTGGAGGGACAGATCAAGATAAGATGGATAGTTTTTATGAGGTACTCAGTGATGTAGTTGTTAGAGTAAAGGACAAGGACAGTGTTCTGCTCATGGGTGATTTTAACGCCAGGATTGGAAATCGAACAGAAGGGTATGAAAAAGTTATAGGTAAATTTGGAGAGGATATGGAGGCCAACAGGAACGGGAAACAACTCTTGGATTTCCGTGCCAGTATGGGCTTAGTAATCACAAACTCCTTTTTTAAACATAAGAACAATTACCGGTATACTTGGGAAGGCAGGGGAACCAGATCTGTCATTGACTTATATACTAACAGATCAGGAATTCAGGAAGGATGTGAGGGACACACGTGTATTCAGGGGATTCTTCGATGACACTGATAATTATTTAATCTGCAGTGAAATTGGGATTGTGAGGCCGAAAGTGCAGGAGGTCAGGTCCATATGTAGGAGGATAAGAGTGGAGAAACTTCAGGATAAGGAAATCAGGCACAAGTACATAACAGCGATCTCAGAAAGGTACCAGTTAGTTGAATGTAGTCAATTATAGTCATTGGAAAAGGAATGGACAAGGTACAGGGATACAGTACTAGAAGTGGCTAAAGAATGTCTTGGAGCAGTAGTGTGTAAAAGTAGGATGAAGCAAACAGCTTGGTGGAATGATACAGTCAAGGCAGCCTGTAAAAGGAAAAAGAAGGCGTATCAAAAATGGCTACATACCAGAACCCAGGTAGACAGAGAAAGTTATGTTGATGAAAGAAACAAAGCCAAACAGATAATTGCGGCATCCAAGAAGAAATCGTGGGAAGACTTTGGAAACAGGTTTGAGGCTATGGGTCAAGCTGCTGAAAAACCATTCTGGAGTGTAATTAGCAGTCTACGAAAGGGAGGTAAGAAGGAAATGACAAGTATTTTGGACAGGTCAGGAAAACTGCTGGTGAATCCTGTGGATGGCTTGGGCAGATGGAGGGAACATTTTGAAGAAATGCTCAATGCAGGTGAAAATGCGATCAGTAATGTTTCAGATTTCGAGGTAGAATGGGATAGGAATGATGATGGAAATAGGATCACATGTGAGGAAGTGGAAAAAATGGTCAATAGATTGCAGTGCAATAAAGCGGCTGGGGTGGATGAAATTAAGTCGGAACTCATCAAATACAGTGGAATGTCAGGTCTTAAATGGCTACACAGGATAATTGAAATGGCCTGGGAGTTGGGACAGGTTCCATCAGACTGGACAAAAGCAGTAATCACACCAATCTTTAAACATGGAAACAGAAAAGATTGTAACAACTACAGAGGTATCTCTTTAATCAGCGTTGTGGGTAAAATCTTCTCAGGTATTGTTGAAAAGAAAGTGCGAGTATTAGTTGAGGACCAATTGGATGAAAATCAGTGTGGGTTTAGGCCTCTTAGAGGTTGTCAGGACCAGATCTTTAGCTTACGGCAAATAATGGAGAAGTGTTATGAGTGGAACAGGGAATTGTATCTATGCTTTATAGATCTAGAAAAGGCATATGACCGGGTTCCTAGGAGGAAGTTAGTGTCTGTTCTACAAGATTATGGAATAGGAGACAAACTTTTGCAAGCAATTAAAGGTCTTTACATGGATAGTCAGGCAGCAGTTAGAGTTGACGGTAAATTGAGTTCATGGTTCAGAGTAGTTTCAGGGGTAAGACAAGGCTGCAACCTGTCTCCACTGTTGTTCATATTATTTATGGATCATATGTTGAAAACAATAGACTGGCTGGGTGAGATTGAGATATGTGAACACAAAATAAGCAGTCTCGCATATGCGGATGACTTAGTTGTGATGGCAGATTCGATTGAAAGTTTGCAAAGTAATATTTCAGAGCTAGATTAGAAATGTAAGGACTATGGTATGAAGATTAGCATCTCCAAAACGAAAGTAATGTCAGTGGGAAAGAAATATAAACGGATTGAGTGCCAAATAGGAGGAACAAAGTTAGAACAGGTGGACAGTTTCAAGCACTTAGGATGCATATTCTCACAGGATGGCAACATAGTGAAAGAACTGGAAGCGAGGTGTAGCAAAGCTAATGCAGTGAGCGCTCAGCTACGATCTACTCTCTTCTGCAAGAAGGAAGTCAGTACCAAGACTAAGTTATCTGTGCACCGTTCAATCTTTCGACCAACTTTGTTGTATGGGAGCGAAAGCTGGGTGGATTCAGGTTACCTTATCAACAAGGTTGAGGTTACGGATATGAAAGTAGCTAGGATGATTGCAGGTACTAGTAGATGGGAACAATGGCAGGAGGGTGTCCACAATGAGGAAATCAAAGAAAAACTGGGAATGAACTCTATAGATGTAGCAGTCAGGGCGAACAGGCTTAGATGGTGGGGTCATGTTACACGCATGGGAGAAGCAAGGTTACCCAAGAGACTCATGGATTCAGCAGTAGAGGGTAGGAGGAGTCGGGGCAGACCGAGGAGAAGGTACCTGGATTCGGTTAAGAATGATTTTGAAGTAATAGGTTTAACATCAGAAGAGGCACCAATGTTAGCACTGAATAGGGGAACATGGAGGAACTGTATAAGGGGGGCTATGCTCCAGACTGAACGCTGAAAGGCATAATCAGTCTTAAATGATGATGATGATCTTGGCAATATTATAGCCTCGCTGAAAATCATAGGCAGCTATGAATAAATTAATTTCTTATTTTCATATTAATAAGAGAAAAATAATTTATTGCCCATTAGGAGATAGGGTGCTATTAAAATCATATTCTGAAGTATACATGTACATCAACGTGAACACTAGTCCGAACAGCGGTGACTACAATTCCTTAGGAATGTTCCATTTACCAGGCACCTATAGAGCTGGAGTGCCATAGTGTAGGTATTCATCTCCTGCATAACTGTATTCAAAGTCAAGCCATCTATACATTCTGTTCAGAATGTACACTGGTACTTATACGGAAACCCAAACGACTGAAATAAATTTGCGAAAACTGCAACACAAGGAAATATGCATGCAACCAAGGTAAATTAAGTACATTACCACATACATATTAAGAGTGGAAGTGGAAAACTTTGCCAATAAAATAATGAGGCAAATTTGAAAATACATACTTCATTAAGAACTTTCTAAGTGTTATATCTGGAAACTATGTGGTTCTAAGCGTCAACAAGAAAGTTTTTACAAGTTAATTCATGCAAAGAAGAAAACAGCAGCTGCCATAGTTGGCTGCTGTTTTTCAGCTACTAATGTAAACAACAACAAATGTAGTATAAACAGAAACAACCGTCAGAAGATGAACCTGTCTGTTCGAAACCAGCAACGGTGTTCTTTGTGTAAATCTATAGCAGTATTAGCAGTGGCTGGTTGCAGTTTCCTTCTCCGTAAGAATTAACTTGAACTTTGTACGCAATCACAGTCTCAAATATGTTTTTTTTGGCGACACGAGTACAGAAGCACGGCTTGGCACAGAAACTATGTGCCATTTATTAACGCATGTTTGAATGATTTTCTTCATGGTGGATCAAGTCTTAGGACATGCGACAAAGTACGTAGAACGCAAGAGTACTTACCACATTTCCAGGGTCACCGAAATGAACGTGCTCTAGAAAAAATTATGTGGGGGTGGGGGTGGGGGGAGGGTAAAGTGTGATTCCAGCAAGTACATAGTAATGTACAGAATGAAAGGTTGCTTGGACATATTCCTGGGTTACTCCCTTCAACGCGATGTTATGCAGACCCACAAAACGTCAGCAGAGACTGTTTGAGAACCGCGAGGAAGAAGCAGTCGTCCAACTACATGGGGCATAGGGCAACGTGTCAAGAGCTCTGACAGGCCAATGAAGTTGCGGCAATTTTTCTTGTTTTTAAGTAATCTTGCGCACTCCGCAACTTATATGACTGGGGGTTGTCCTCATCAAATGTAGAACGTGAGGTTGGCTAAAAGAGACGCCGTACCTCAGATACTCTGTGACGGTCTGCTTCTTATGTTCTCCGTGCTCTGTCCTGCAACCGTAATTTTACTTCTAAGGGAGCAGAATTCCTGCACTTCGCTAAAACATGTTCTCCAGTTTCGATGTTAAGTTCGTCTGTGATCTCAAAATGTTCAAATGTGTGTGAAATCTTATGGGACTTAACTGCTGAGGTCATCAGTCCCTAAGCTTACTCACGACTTAACCTAAATTATCCTAAGGACAAACACACACACCCATGTCCGAGGGAGGATTCGAACCTCCGTCTGTGATCTCATTTCTGCGGATGCCCAATACTTTCGTCTTTATTTGACGTACTCTGAACATATATTCTGCACTCTGAACATTACTAATATAAACATAGTATCATCATAACAAATATTAATGTTATTTTTGACAGAGACAGTATTATGTTATCGCGTACCCAAACTAAGTGCAACAGTTAGCATTAACATTACGTTTCTGAACAGTTGCCCTTACTGCATTTAATAGAGTGCCAAATATTTGCTTGGGCACCTCGAAACGCCAGCGTGTCGCCGAAACGTGCTGGGCAGTATTGCTTGAGCGTAAAAAAAAAATATGTTATGAAAAAAACGATTATCTGATTTGGCGAAAATCTTAAACACAGTCATTTGCCTCAACTAGCTCGTGTTTTAACGCGGAAAACACGAAAATAGAAGTAAAGTCAAGTCATCTATTGTTAACATTAATCTCGTGTTTTCAAGCCGCATTAATCTGAAGAATGCTCTCTACGAAGCTTCGTAAACTTATTAATACACTTGATAGACTTGTAGCATAAGACGTCATAATTGTATAAGGAGCAGCCAAACTGAAAAAGAGGTGGATGATAAAAAATAGAAAACTGTTTACTGTTTCAAAAGTAATCGCCATAACTGTTAACATATTTATCCCACTGTCAGATAAGACGGTCAGTGCCTTCACGGAAAAATGTTTGCGGTTGCCTACGGAACCAGACTGTACCCAGACGTGCCCCTCTTTGTCCGAAGCAAATCGACGGCCGCGAATATCTTTCTTCAGGGCTCCAAAAACATTGAAATCGCGTGGGGGAAGATCGGCACTGTACGGAATATGTGTAAGGGCTTCCCAGCGAATCCTCTGCAGCGTAGCCGAAACAACCTTGGCAACATACATTAATCCTGTAACAGAATGTTGCTGCCAATCAAACTGCTACTCACAGACTTCAACACAGCGCCACAAGTAACGCACAGCGGTTCGTGGGCACTTCACAATAACTGGAGCGCGCTATCAAGACCAAACACCCAGGTATCCTGACGGACATAATTTTGTTGTAGGATAATGCCCACTGATATGTTGAAAAGGTCGTTTGCATCATTCTGTTGCAGGATAATGCATTCTCATCTGTTGCCGAGGTTGTTTCCACTATGCTGCAAAAATTTCGTTGGGAAGCCGTTGTCCATCCTTCGTACAGTCCATAGTTTTTGAGACCTGAAGAAAGGCAGTCGTGGTCGCCGATTTCCTTCGGACGAGGAGGTACACGCCTGGGTTTAATTATGGTACAATAGGCAACAGCAAACATTTCTCCATGCAGGATTTGACCGTCTTGTTTCACAGTGTTAACAGTTATTGTGATTACTTTTGAAGTAATAAACAGTTTAGTTACTACTTTTAGATCTGTCTCGTTTTCATTAGGCTACCCTTTATACTTGTCTTTTTCCATTACTCTGTAATCATTTGTCTGTATTTGTAGCTCCATAAAATTTCCACAAATCGTAAATTGCTTTGAGCACAACGACGTTCGGTGTTGCGTTTTACTTTTTATTTCTTCACGATTAATGTGTACACAAATCTACATTAAAACCCTTGTTTTGCTTCATGTTATTGCTTATCAGTTACGGCTGAAATATCGTTAATACATAGTAGGTAAAATAAAAAAAAATCATCTCCCACAACAAGGTTGTAGTGTAGGGCTTCAAGTATGTGCGTAGTGTACTTCTAAAGGTGGAAAGTCACGGTGTAATGTTTTCGCTTGACCTCAATTGAGCAAGTCACCGCTGGCAAGCGCTTTCACCTCCACATTCCTGCTGCTGGAGTCCGCAATTTAACTGCATCTAGCAATTAGCCATAATTCATTCTGCACAATGGCAATGCTACTTTTGCTGTGTCACTTCGATACAAGTTAATCTTCCTAACGTAAGAACTTTCATAAGCACATTCCCTTTTCTTTTTCTTTTTCCTAGTAGAGGGTACATATTTTTTGATTGGTTAGTATTTTATCTCAAGATTGCTACACAGAATGGATCCTTTTTCATTACCTAATAGCTATTGACTTGACGCCGTAGCAGGAATCATTGAGGCATCCAGATGTCAGGTTCAACGCAGATGCAGCATGACGGATCTGCTCGTGGAAAACACCGTCATTGCTACTAGTTCGGCAGCTAGAGGATGGGATAGTGTGTGGTGTACAGTTCCTGATCACCAGACTACGGGTCAACATGATGGGTTAAATCCCAAAGCCATCCTCAACGTCTCATGGCGACAGGTTACGTATAACTGTAAATGGTAATTCGTCTGCCAGAGTGCTACATAGCATCAGCTCGGTATCCTGTTCGTGATGAGTAAGTTATTTAGTGTCACTTGGTACTGGCACGAAATAACACTTCCAAAACGCTTCGCTGAGGATGGAGACAGAGGTCTTACATCAACATTTGATGATGTCCCGCTAACACCTCTTTAAATGTCACAACGGGCAGGTTCGAACAAATCATTGTATTATGTATGGTCTTTCAGAAATAGTGTAATATCAGGTACGTATTTCCCTCAAATAGACAATAAAAATAGTTCATTACATTTATTCAGAAATGCTTGTTTTAAGACTTAAAGCGTTCAAAACAGTGAAATTCACAGGAACATTTTTCTTCTCGCAGGTAGTTTCCGCGACATAAATATATTAATATGACAGTTAATTTCCAGCTCAAGCGCAATTCGAATGTTGTGATCTATAACCCACATGTGCTCAAAGTTTGTCAGGAATAGAACGCGCAGCTAGGTATCCAGATCGAAGGAAATCTGAATGTCTCCTTCCAATACATCGCGATGGTTAGCAATGGAAGTGAATGTTGCTTTTACGACTGTATGGAGACTGTTGCGAGTGGAACAGTCATCATTTGGAACGTGCGCAGGCCTGAAACCAGCAGATTACCCTGCACTGGTTATCTTCTGCCAGCGGCCTTAGGAGCATTGTGGTACAAATCCGAACTTTCGTGTCTTAGTACTGTTCACAGATGAAGCACATTTCACACGAGATGGCATTACAATCTCCCATCGTCATCATGTATATGAAAACCCACAAGCAGCTGTTCCATTTCATCACCAAGTGCGGTTCTCCCTCAGCATGTGGGCCGGCACTGTTGGTGATCGGTCACTTGCGCTCCTTGTACTTATAAAAAGTCCTACGGGAGGCCATACACAAACTTCATGGAAAACGCAGTACTTAACGTTTTTGAATACACTCCACCGAACATTCTTCGACTAGCTCACTTCTTGTACGATGGCGATGCTGCACACTTCAGTTGTGCGGCTCGCCATTATTTGGATCCACTGTTTTTTCTGATCCATGGATAGCTAGAGGTGGTCCAGTTGCTTGACCTCCACGCTCACCTAATTTGAACCGTATCGATTTCAGCTTTTGGGGGCATTTAAAATCGCTGGTGTATTGGTCTCTGTTCCGTAACGTGGAATCTCTTCGGAATCGAATTGTTGCAGTTTGTGAGTAAATTCGCAGTAGTCCTAGAATTTGGAACCGAGTTCGCAGACCATGACAAATCAATGTGAGACTCCAAGCTGGAAATGCACATTTAGAACATCTTCTGTATAGAAGAGAAAAACGTAATGGTGAGTGTCACTGTTTTGAAGGTCATAATGCGAAAACGAAGCATTTCTGGACCCATGTTGCAATGAACTTTTTCTATTGTCTACATAAGGGGAACACAAATTTGAAATTTCTCTTCTATTTTTGGAACGTCCTGTCTTGCATCTGTTTGTTGTCAGGTATACCTGAAATGTTTTATGTAATAAGAGAAAGTCATGCGACACCAGCTGACTCCTAGTTTGCCACAGTTTACTTGTACAATAGTCGTGTACATTCGGTCGCGCTGCTTGTCCTTCTTGTGCAGTGGCTGCTACAGATCCCGAAGCTTCTGCGAGGAATACGGTGAGTTTATTCGAGATGGAGCACCAGTTGGAATTGGACGAAGAAAGATATGCAAATCGTCTGTGGTATTTCCAAACTAGCCACCCCAGAATTCGCCTTAGAGGAACAGAAGCCATCTGAGTGGTCGGAAGAGTGTTTGAAATCCGGTTCTCTTCAGTAAATATCTAATGTCCTAGTCATTATGCCACCGTTAGAAGACAATATAAGTAGTTCGTGTGGTAAGAGAAGATTCTTAGGCATACATAATCCATTGTGGATATTGCACCTATTTGTCACATCTTTTATTAATAATTTTTACCGTTGAAATCTGAAAATGTCTGTTACTGCCTGCGCTATTATACTGGTAATAAAATTCATTGAAACAAAGTTTTTACAACCTGTTAGCAAAAATTGTACACGCATCATTAATTTTTTCATATTCGTCTGAGAGTTTTGCAGTTTTTCTCCGATAATATCAACATTATAGAAGTCGAAAGAAAATAGTTCAGCTGTAGCAGATCTTTCGGTAGACCATTTGCAGTGCCTCGTCGATATGCGAAAGCGGGAGGGGGGGGGGGGGGAATGTTTATTTCTACGTCGTCACTACATGAACACGACAGGAATGGTGTAAACGGATCTCATGCAGATGTCTCTTGAACTAACAGTGACTGCAGCTCAGGTGTGGTGCGATAGTGATCGTGTAGCTTCTTAAACGTCGTACTTGTTACACCAGAGGCGTAGTTGCAGCACTTTTACCCTGCCTTCTGGAGGGCTCATGTCATTCTTATTACCCTACCACACATTTTAATTCTTCGTGGCAAACTGATAACTGATATTCTGTAGTGCCTGATTCCTCCATAATGAGTGGTATGATCTCCTGTAGACGACTGAGGAGAGATCTGAGCAGTTCCTGTGTGTTTTCGTTTTTTCTCTTTCAATATCTTGTTGCTACAGGATCAGCAACCCAACCTTTTTTAATATTTCATGAAGCGTTTGCTAACAAATCTGTCCCAAGTGCAGTACATCAACTTGATTCTGGCTTACTAAGTAGACACATGTTGATCGTGATAGTCATTGCAATACTTTGTAAAGCATGCATTGCTATTTTGATGTTTGTTATTAAGATCAGGCACTTTCAACGCACCCACAGTAGTTCAGGCTTGAGAATGAAACCGATCGTTCGACACTAGTCGCCAAACATATCTACTGCAACTGTGTCAGATTTGTTAATTGCGCTTCATGAAGTATACAACTGTGTCTTCCGTCGTGTACAAGGTAAATATTTTACGAGGAATAGTAATTATCTTAGGACGTGGTAGTCTAGACAACCTTGAATAATACATTTCTCATAACATTTGTCAAATTTTTAATGATTAGAATGCAACTGAAACAAATATACATAGAAATCCTTAAGCAAAGGCAAATGACTAAGCTCAAACTTGATTTTCGTAAATCCAATTTGTGACTTCAATGCAATTTAGAATTCTGTTGAGGACACCACACGTAGTACTTTGACGTCGTCTCTGCGTCCCTTTATGACGTTAGCACTATTCATAATCTGAACAATCAATTCGTCTCTTTTATTTGGCTTTTCTACATATACTTCCCATTTCAACCATCCCCACAAAGAAAAATCAAAAAGGTTGAAATTTTGGGACCTTCATGGCCAAGAAACATTCCCATTTCTGCCCCTCCATTTTCCGGGAAATGTTAAGTCTAGATGTTGTGTCACCTGACAACCAGAACAAGCAGGGACCACGCCTTACTGGAAGAACATACCCATTCGTGTAGCCATAAGAGTATCCTCCAACAACGATTGAAGTTGGTTTTCAAGGAAGGCGCCATACCCATCTTATAGCGAAAGTAGTCTCATCAAACAAAGCTTGAACCTCGTTTTCAAGAAAGTCTCCAGAACTAAGCTCCATACGACGATGTGATAACACTACAGGCCCAATTAACTGATTGTCTATCACACTACACTACACAATTACAGAGAATGTTTTTGAAAATGCGTCTCCACCAATGCATGTGCGTTTACATTGTGTGTTATTGATGAGATCATGAGTGAAACTGGATTCATCAGTAAACAGTGTTAATGAGATTACTCAGCGATTTACAATTAGCCATCCAGAAAACTATAATCGTCTACCTTCATCTCCTTCTCGAAGGTTCTGAATACGCTGTTAATGCTAAGGACGGGCCGTACATACGTAATGGCCGCCGTATATGTGGAACACCGATATGTCTAGAAATCCTGTATGTGGTTAATGAATAATTACGTTCTACCAACTTAATAATATCTTCTACTTCATCCAAACTCTGTTCATTTGCATATTCAGATGGAATACGACTGCTGGGCATTGCACCAGTCTCATGCAGTTAGGTGAAAACGCAAGTAAACAATACTGGATCTGGTACTTTGTGGCTAGGAAATCTGTTATTGCATTCCCTATAAGCAGCAGTGACATTGCAATTACAAATCCCATACACAAATATCATATCTGCGTACTCAGCATTTGTAAATTTCGGCATGTTTAAACGAAACAGGAGAACTAGTCAACAAATCTCAGTCACAGTTGAAAATTCAGTTACAGAAACTCGAGCACAGCTTGAACTTCAAATCAAAAGTGACAATCGGTAGATAAACCCGTAGCAACTGGTGTATCAACACGAGAAATTAGAGCTTATGTTTGTAAACAGCTGTATCCCTGCAAGCAATAAAAATACACATTTGAATATTGTATTCCAATTAGTTTATACTGCCACCACCTAAACTAACTGCTGTTTCACCTGCAACATCCTGAATACGCTCGAATGGAGTAACTCTGACCTGGATTCTGATAAGATGGTCGGTTCTTACAGATGTTGATAAGCGTATTGGACACCCTGTAATGTGACAGTCATCGCTACTGTTGTAACAGTGATTTTGAGTGGAAACGTAAATATTCTTTTTCTTTTGTCAACAGTTTCCCATTGAAATTGTCCGCCTACTTCATCGTTTAGTGAGCCTTTGGAAAACAAGGACTGGTACTGCTCCACTTGGAGAGGGAATGTGCTCGGATGCTACTACCGTATGTCTCGGTAAAAATAAGGAATTATGAATTCCAATTGACATACGATGTTTTAAAAAAGTTATATGTGGAAACCACCAATAAGTGCTGAAATTATATTGTTTTTTATTCACTGGTTTTGATCATTTGATCATCTGACCATACTGCGTCACTACCGTTACAACTCAATTTATCTCTGTTGATTGAAGATTGGTACTTCGTTATGTTTAGTGTTTCACCTGTGACTCCGCAAAAATAGGGATTAATGCACAACATGTGTATACTGAAGGTAACTGAAGGTTCCCTTTATCTCGTACGCTTGCTGAGCGGTAACTCGAAAGTAATATAACACGTAGTACAGTAGCCTGAATCGTCTGGCTTGTTGTAATGACACTGATGAAAAAAAAAACCATTATGACCACTGTTCACCATGTGGCCACATGTGTAAGTGTGTAAGTTAACCACAGACGTGTGGGGAATCATTCTAACGATGATACTGGCCGCAAATGGGGAAATTCTCTGATATAAACGGCGTTGGAAAAGGGCAGTTATGGTCTGGAGCGTCTGGGAATGAGCATCTAGGAAACGGCGAAGCTCGTCGGCTGTTCGTATGCTGTTGAAGGGAGCATATGTGGGTATTCTTTGCAGAATGATGCAAGCACGAGTAGCCATTAAGATGTTGGACGTCTAAGCCTCATCACATAAAGTACGAGCCGGAGGGTTCCCAGCTCTGCAAAGCAGGGTAGGCGTCAATCTGTGGCATATATGATAACATACTACATTGCTGATGCAGACACAAGTGTTTCAAAACCCACTACTCAGGACACAATGTTGAAAAGAGGGTCCGCAGTGGACGACCCCTGCGTTTTTCCATGTTGAACAAGCGACATCGTCAGTTACAATTACAGTGGACGCGGAACCATCGAGAGCTGATCGTGCATCGATGGAAACGTTCCACCGGATGAATCACATTCTTTGTTACTCCAGGTATATGGTTCTGTTCCGGATACGCCGTCACGTAAGTACACGCCTGCTCGAAACACTCACCGCGCCGAGGATTCAGCCCAGTGGGGGCGGTATTACGCTGTGGACCACATTCACCAGGGCTTCAATCGGACCTGCGAAGATGATAGAAGGCACCATGTGGACTACGAGAAGATCATTGTGGAGCACTTGCATTCCTTCATCCTTGATGTCTCTGACGGTGATGGCATCTTTCATTAGGATAATTGTAACTGCAGCACGGCCAGATTCGTTGGACTGTTTTGAGGAGCGTCATAGTGAACTCAAGCTGATGCCGTGGCCAACAAATGCGCCAGATCTGAACCCAATGGAACACGTCTGAAACACTACTGAGTGCTAGCTCAACGCCCACAACCACTATCCAATAATGTACGGAAATTATGTTACCTGCTCGTAGGTATCTGGTGATACATACCTCCGAAAACGTACCAAGGACTTGTGGAATCAATGGCACGGGGATCTGCCGTTTTATTGCGTTCCAAAGGTGCAGTAACGCTCTGTTAAGCAGTTGGTCTTAATGCTTTGGCTTATCAGTAAAGTTTGGGTCGGTTACAATTCTTATCTCATTAACTGAAACAGTGTTTGTAGAAGACACTGTCATAACCAAAATAACTCCTCCAATCCCCTAATCTAATTTTAAAATTTGTCTTGCTGTTTTGTTCCTGCAAATGGTAACAGAAAATTTAGTGCTCCAGAAATATTTCATTCGCTTTGTATTGTTGTTCTGTTCATAATGCAGGAAATTGCAAACATCTGGAACGCAATGTCCAAAATACAGTTATCTGTTGATGTTATGTATTACATAATACTGAGTTAGCGTATTTTGCTATCTTTTATCTCTGCTAATGTTCATACAGAAATGATGAACATCTACTTTCGACCCCCAATCTGTATCTGTTCTTCGCCTTGACTGGTAACTACGAGAAGTTACTGCTACTGTATTTAGCTTACAGCAATAAATGAGATAGTTGAAATAATGTTCATAATTGAAATTAAACATTTGGCCATTAATGTGCATCTGTTATATTTATTTTCATTATTCAGAGTAATATTTCAGAAAGAATAGAATACTATAGTTCCTATCTGGTAGGTTTAGTGATTGAGGCAGTGTGTAACTTCGAGATAATTTTTATAGGTTAAATTCAATTTCTGCTCACAATAAAGTTAAATTGTTTTGTGCGCATACCATCAGATAGAAAAAGATAATATATTACCATTTATTCTCCTTGGCGCAAGCATTAAGCATTTAATCACCTTGTACACGTATCTCTGTTGTCAGACCGTACCCTTTATACTACGCAGAAGTGTAGATAGTGCTCCAGAAAAATCACAATTAATATCCTGATGGACGAAATACATTTGCACATTTGCTGTTCGTGCCTCTTAATGCTTGAAAACGAAGTATCATCTAAGACAGCATGCACGAACGTAAAAATTTATTTGGTTTTAGATTGAGAAGGAAGATGCCTTTGCACATATTAATATCAGTTTATAGTCAGTGAGATCTTGCTTGGTTGAAACGTTATGTTTAGTACCATCAATAGCATAGCAATTTTGCTCAAGAAGCGTCTGCATTATTTATGACAATTGATTATAAAAAGTATAATTCCACACTTACATCTTTGGATGACATAATATCTAATTTCCGATTGCATCTCTTTGCATGATTTTTGTGACAGTGTGTAAATAGAACATAAGTGAATTAAAGGTGAATCAATTTTTCTATGAAGCCGTCAGTTTCAGGATCGCAGTAGAATTTTCGAATGATAAGGCAGAATTATGGGCATTTTTGCATTTTTTCGAAACAATTCATTTTTTATCTCCATGAATCTGTAATATCCGATGTAAGAGGTTGTTCATCTGGGTACAGAATCATAAGATATTCTCTTTTTACGTTTTAGTGAAACTTCGTTGCTTATTTAGTTTTTGGAAGCTGTTTCTTGTCCACTGTTGGCTTTGTGGGCCTATAGCTGTTTCAACAGCCAGCACTTAATCAGGGTTCCTGTAGGGCTCTCGCAGCTACCGTAGCGTTCAAAGGGCACATGTTCCTGCTGTATACTCGTGTAGCCTCCAGTAGCAGTCCCCTACATCATGTTGTTGACTGTCTCCTATGCCCTGATAGATTGGTTGGAGACTTCGGGAGACAATACCTAAGGAACTCCTACAAGAGAAAGTGAGGGAAAATGATTAATGTTGTATGGGCTTTTGGACAGAATGAATAAGACGAGGAAGCCTAGGAAGATGCGCAAGACGATGGAGGACGAGGGACCAAGAGGAAGTGCAGGGACAAGTGGCTAAAAGAAGTGGAAGAAATGTTAGGAAGACAAGACAATAATGGACCAGAGTAGTGACAAAAATGTGGTAAGCAGATCGGAGAAGATATGTTATAAGCGACCCACGCGCACGGTTACGATTTTACGTGTGGCGCTAGTTGCCTCTCCATGTGCTCTGCTTCACGCATTTTATCAGTCATTTTGTTTTGGTCTCTGTAACGCAACGGAGTGACGCAAAAGGAAGTTCCTCAAAACGAAACACGTTAACAACTGGAAGCTCTAAAGAGCCACCACCAGACAAACTGATATCAAATCAAGAGGCTCACGAATGGAGTAGAAGGCAAAGGCATACTCGTAACTATGCATTTATTGAGTCGACCTGAGACTGTAAATCAGTCTTAGATAGCCTGAGTATATGATTTTTAATGAAGTAGTAATGGCTGCCTTCACTATAAGTAGGAAACTAACAATAAAAAACAACAAGCAGCGATGTTAGGGCGCTCTCAACGTTACCTCGCGGAAGTTAAAGTTGCTCTGACCAACGTCCCTCCTAGTTCTGATGCGGTTGAGACTTGGTGGTCAAGGAAGGCAGGATTCGGTTACGATTGTGGACGGGACCGTTATCAGTTATTATAGGTTGGCTTTTCTTTTAATCACACACAATTTATTTAAAATCAACAACACATTAATTAATGGCAATAATTTAAAAATTGTTTCACTACTGAAGGCCGTAATGGCAATAAATTAAGAATTCGTTAAACTTGCAGCAGCTCACAGTTACAGTTATTAAAATATAAAAGACAAGTCACCAAGGTCTTAAAGCTCGCTGCAAAAATACAATTGCTAAATTAAATTTTTGAGACAAGTAACGACACTCAGGGCTGAAGGCCTTAATGGCAATACATTAAGAATTGTTTCATGGCTGAAGGCCTTAATGGCAATAATTAAGAATTGTTTAACTTGTTGCAAAATTAAAAACTACAGTTATTAAAATACTGAAAACAAATCACCAAGGTCTTAAAGGTTAACTGCTAAAATACAATTGTCACATTAGAATTTTAAAGCAAGTATCAACTGTAGTGTCGGCAGACTTGCCAACACTACGTACACTAATAGAAAGAGGCGGCCAAGATGCACGCGCTAACTCACGCAGGGTGGCGTGAGGTCTGAAATAGGATACGTAATGAATGTTATAATGAAAAGTACGTAGCTGCTGGAATACTTAACTTTAATCCATCATTTGTATACAGCGTTCTTGATGATACAAGTGAGACTCTCTCTAGATAAATGCAATGTAATGCTAATGGCGCCTTGCTAGGTCGTAGCCATGGACTTAGCTGAAGGCTATTCTAACTATCTGCTCTGCAAATGAGGGAGTCGTCGTCCGTGTAGTCACTAGCTACGTCCTCCGTACAACTGGGGCGAGTGCTAGTCCGTATCTCGAGACCTGCCTGGTGGTGGCGCTCGGTCTGCGATCACTGACAGTAGCGACACGCGGGTCCGACATGTACTAATGGACCGCGGCCGATTTAAAACTACCACCTAGCAAGTGTGGTGTCTGGCGGTGACACCACATCAACATTCACGGCTGAAGGTCTTTAACGCCAAGAATGGTAATTATTAAAAAAAATTAACATACTGTCAAACAGCAAGGCAATAGCAAAAGTTAATTTAAAACACAGGCAACTGATCACCAAACAGGTGAGACAAAATGACAGTAAACATGGTAGCACAACCGTTTAAACTTGCTGTAACGCCAAGAATGACAATTATATTAAAAAATTTTGAAACATACAATAAAACAGCAAATATAATAATAAGTTTAATTCAAAAAGACAAGCAACGCGTCACCAAACAGGTGAGACAAATTATGGTAACTTGGTAATACAATAATAAAATAATAATACAATAATATAGGGCTAGTCACAGACGGTGCTCCAGGAATCGATCTCTCAGTAGATCAGGCCAAAAACACTTTCGCGAGCGATGAGAAAGACAGCCAAGGGTTGCATTCACTTCACAAGATGATAATCTGCTGAAACTACATAACGTCCGATAATCAACGCAACAATGGAATACCAAGCCAAAGCTGGAAACAGCAGTCTGCACTACGTCCTCAGAATTCTGTGTTTAGAGCATCCAAAAGGAGAAAGCAACAACCACTACTACCAGAGTAGAAGAAACACCAATCGACCTAAAAATCAAGGAAACTGTCAAAACTACATGGCTTACCGGACAATAGTGGCAAAGCGAGGAAACGTACACTGCCGTTACATACACTAACCTCCTGGCCAGGCCACTGGGGCGTTAGCGGCTACCAGGCAGGAGAAATACCGCTGGTTGAACTTAACAAATAGTAACACATAGAATGCAGCCGTTAGTAACAAGAAGACGAGGAAAGCTAATTAGATCCGCCTTGCCCAAGCACTCCACTCGCTGCTCTTCGTCTCAGCGATACTGCGAGCAGCAACACGAACCCAAGTCATCGGAGAATTGCGAGATCTCACAATGGTGGAGGTTTCACTGCTAGGATCAAAATCCACTCAACTTAAAGCCAACTAAGACCATTACGCCAACAGCGGAATTAATAAATCATATGAACACTCACAACTTGTTGCCTTGACTCTAGTGAACCACTTGCGCGTTTTCTGTCTGATCCCCAACGCACCACCTCGTCACAGGCTCACGCTTCGTATTAATTACGCCAGTTAACTGACCTAATTGACGCTTCCGCAAGCAAAATCGATGGTTGTGGATGCTGATGAAGACGTTTAGTGGCCACTATATTCTATTTAGGCAAGAAACGAGATACACCGCCTAACTTTAAAAATAGTGAAGCACACACACGCGAAGGACGAAACTTAATCAATCTTTACCGATTGCCAGTGTATGCGACATTATTTCAGTGATTACCAAATCGAGTCAGATTTAGCGGTATGAACCCATTTATCAGTTTGAGGTTGAGCCCCTGTGGCCTGAATGAATGCAATTATTCGGTTGGCCATAAAACGCTTTATTGCTTTCTGAGGCAAGCTGGCCACAAGTTTTGAGATTCGGCATTGACATACTGGGTACAGGTACTGCGATGACGTCTGGGCTGGTCATGTCTATCTGAGACAGATCTGGGGATCCTGTTGGCTGCGAGAGTACGTCAGCATCAGGCAGACAGTTCGTAGAGACACAGGTACACGATCATTATCCTGTTGAAAAAAGACACCAAGATGCTGTTGCATGAGAGGTAGCACATGAGGACACAGGATGTCTGTGACGTATCAGTGCGGTGTCAGAGTTCAGTCAATCACTACGAGCTGTGGCCTGAAGTCATACCTGATGGCTCCCCACACCATGATGCCAGGAGTTACAACACTGTGCCTCTTCAAGACAGTGCAAGACGGGGAACTCCCCTCAGGTCGCCGCATACTCGCCGACGATGGTCATTTCCGGTAGCGCACAACCGCAGTTCATCGCGACGGCATTCATCAGCAGTCCGTGCTTCCCAGTCACGACATCAGCCCAAACGCGGTCGTTTGTGTTGTGGTGTTAACGGCAGCCTGCGCTGGAGCCGGTAATTTCCTAGTTAAGATGTGCGGATTGACACAGAACGTTGCAGTGAGTCCACTACTTGTTCTCGGATGGCAAGTACAGATGTGAAGAGGCTGTTCTCCGTTGTGGTGCCTGACCGGGACATTGACGATGACTAGGCGTTCCCTTGGAGTCCCACATCGCTCCACTCTCACATCCGAATGTCCCACAAATACAGATATTAGACGATTTGACCAGCCACCCAAATGGAAACCCACAATGAGAACCCTTTCCAACTGTGCTAGTTGCTGATGAAGCGTCTTATACGTGTACGCATAGTCTCTGAGTGCGTCTGACGCTGTTGACGCACCTTAATGCATCTATTAAGCCTGGTAGCAATACTAAACACGAATAACACTGGTGTACTCTTATTACACGGAAGCGACAAAGAAACTGGTATAGGCATGCGTATTCAAATGGTTCAAATGGCTCTAAGCACTATGGGACTTAACATCTAAGTCATCAGTCCCCCTAGACTTAGAACTACTTAAACCCAACTAACCAAAGGACATCACACACATCCATGCCCGAGGCAGGGTTCGAACCTGCGACCGTAGCAGCAGCGCGGTTCCGGACTAAAGCGCCTAGAACCGCTCGGACACAGCGGCCGGCCATACATATTCAAATACAGAGGTATGTAAATATGCAGAATACGGCGCTGCAGTCGGCAACGCCTATGTAAGACAACAAGTATCTGGCGTTGTTGTTAGATCGAATACTGCTGCTACAGTGGCAGGTTATCAAGATTTAAGTGATTTTGAACGTGGTGCTGTGGTGGGCGCACGAGTGATGGGACACAGCATTTCCGAGGTAGCGATGAAGTGGGGATTTTCCCGTACGACCATTTCACGAATGTACCGTGAATATCAGGACTCCGGTAAAACATCATATATTCGACATCGCTGAGGCCGGAAAAACATCCTGCAAGAACGGGACTAACGACGACTGATGTGAATCGTCTGACGTGACAGAAGCGCAACAATTCCGCTAATTGCTACAGATTTCAGTGCTGGGTCATAAACAAGTGTCAGCGTGCGAACCGTTCAACAAAGCGTCATCGATATGGGCTCTCAGAGCCGAAGGCCCTCTCGTGTACTCTTGATGACTGCACGACACAAAGCTTTACGATCGCCTGGGCGGTCAACACCAACATTGGACTGTTGCAGACTGGAAACATGTTGCCTGATCGGACAAGTCTCGTTTCAAATTGTATCGAGTGGATGGACGTGTACTGGTATGGAGGCAACCTCATGAATCCATTGACCCTGCAAATCATCAAGGGACTGCTCAAACTGGCGGTTGTTCTGTAACGGTGTGGGGCGTGTGCAGTTGGAGTGATATGGGACAGGCGACACGTCTAGATACGACTCTGACAAGTGACACATACGTGAGCATCCCGTCTAGTCACCTGCATCCATTCATGTCCATTGTGCATTTCGACTGACTTGGACAACTCCAGTAGGACAATGCGACACCCCACACGTTCAGAATTGCTACAGGGCGGCTCCAGGAACACTCTTCTGAGTTTAACCACTTCCGCTGGCCCCAAAATCCCCAGGCATGAACTTTATTGAGCATATCTGGGATGCCTTGCAACGTGCTGTTCAGAGGAGATCTCGTACAACTACAGATTTGCGGACAGTCCTGGAGGATTCATGGTGTCAGTCCCCTCCAGCACCTCTTCAGACGTTAGTCGAGTCCATGCCACGTTGTGGTGAGGCACTTGTGCGTGCTCGCAGGGGCCCTACACGTTATTAGCAGGTGTACAAGGTTCTTTGGCTCCTCAGAGTATGTTACTGTACAGCGCCTGTGTTAACAATTTACGCTACACAATATTTCTTCAGACACGTGTAGATGCTGCGTGGCGATCCAGAGTTGATTGTTACATACCACTAAATCTGATATCCAGACTGCGAATCTAAATGTGGTTCACCTGTACTATTTAACGGTGAGATGAAAATTTTGTGCCGGTCCGGTACTATAATCTGAATTTCCCGCCTGCCTCGAGCAGTCGCCTGAACCTCTTTGGCTGTCCATGCACGATCCCTAGTCCACCCAAACTGCCGTACGTTCCACTGTCTACAAGTTACATCGTCGTCCACTGAATTCGCAACCTAATGTTCGCAACATTGTTCGGAATCCCGCTGTTATGGGGAAACCTTGGCAGGCCCAATAAGGATTTTAGGGTAAGAACTGAACCCGAGTGTTTGGATCGTTATTCACCATTTATTGCACACAAAATGATTTATTCACAAAAGGTTTCAGAATTAAAATAAGGACTGAACTTTACATTAAGATACAAAGGTTCCTTAAACTCAAACAATGTTTGCGATTTTAAAACGGCTATTGAACAATATAAAGCTTTCAGATATAAGAGAACAATAATTTAATTTAAATGAACTTCGAAATTTATTGAATGGCTTTAACAACAACCTCTTAGAGGACAAGGGATCAGTAAGTAATGTTTCAGATGGTTCAAATGGCTCTGAGCACTATGCGACTTAACTTCTGAGGTCATCAGTCGCCTAGAACTTAGAACTAATTAAACCTAACTAACCTAAGGACATCACACACATCCATGCCCGAGGCAGGATTCGAACCTGCGACCGTAGCGGGCGCTCGGCTCCAGACTGTAGCGCCTAGAACCGCACGGCCACTCCGGCCGGCAGTAATATTTCATTTCACATGAACAAAGTAAGGACTATTTTAGCAAATAACAAACGGTCGAACAACAACGACAGTACCCCAAATGTTTTTCTTTACAAATAACAAGAGTCAACAGGCGCAACCATGCTAATAATTCACCTGTTGAAGGAACAAGGTTATGGGAATAAAGAGCAAGAACTGTACCCAGGAAAACAGTAAGCGACAATCACTATTAGCGGGGATAAGAGAGCCTCATACTCTTAGCGAATACCACGGGCGAAATTCTTCATATCCGCCAATATTTTTAGGAAAGCATTAACACAACAACCTTTTTTTTCTTTTAGAAGTATAAAAAAATACAGGGTCTACAAGTCTCAAAATACAACCCGAAGGTATGGCAGTATACAAAATTAGAATCATTTTTAAAATAAAATTTAATGACCACTTAGAAAGCACAAACTATTAAAACAAACACTCCAAAATAGTGTCAGAGACTGAGAGGTAGCACAAATCAAACTCAACTTATCTTGTATATGAATGTCGTACACGGAGCGGGCACCGATTACACCGTCGCACACAAAGGTAGATACAGTTAATGCCTCGGTAACCCGACCGTTCGTCAGCCGCCGGGGGGGTCAAACAGTGTACCGCTACAGTAGGTTGTTGTTGTTGTGGTCTTCAGTTCTGAGACTGGTTTGATGCAGCTCTCCATGCTACTCTATCCTGTGCAAGCTTTTTCATCTCCCAGTACCTACTGCAACCTACATCCTTCTGAATCTGCTTAGTGTATTCATCTCTTGGTCTCCCTCTACGATTTTTACCCTCCACGCTGCCCTCCAATACTAAATTGGTGATCCCTTGATGCCTCAGAACATGTCCTACCAACCGATCCCTTCTTCTGGTCAAGTTGTGCCACAAACTTCTCTTCTCCCCAATCCTATTCAATACTTCCTCATTAGTTATGTGATCTACCCATCTAATCTTCAGCATTCTTCTGTAGCACCACATTTCGAAAGCTTCTATTCTCTTCTTGTCCAAACTATTTATTGTCCATGTTTCACTTCCATACATGGCTACACTCCATACGAATACTTTCAGAAATGACTTCCTGACACTTAAATCTATACTGGATGTTAACAAATTTCTCTTCTTCAGAAACGCTTTCCTTGCCATTGCCAGCCTACATTTTATATCCTCTCTACTTCGACCATCATCAGTTATTTTGCTCCCCAAATAGCAAAACTCCTTTACTACTTTAAGTGCCTCATTTCCTAATCTAATACCCTCAGCATCACCCGACTTAATTAGACTACATTCCATTATCCTTGTTCTGCTTTTGTTGATGTTCATCTTATATCCTCCTTTCAAGACACTGTCCATTCCATTCAACTGCTCTTCCAAGTCCTTTGCTGTCTCTGACAGAATTACAATGTCATCGGCGAACCTCAAAGTTTTTATTTCTTCTCCATGAATTTTAATACCTACTCCGAATTTTTCTTTTGTTTCCTTTACTGCTTGCTCAATATACAGATTGAACAACATCGGGGAGAGGCTACAACCCTGTCTTACTCCCTTCCCAACCACTGCTTCCCTTTCATGTCCCTCGACTCTTATAACTGCCATCTGGTTTCTGTACAAATTGTAAATAGCCTTTCGCTCCCTGTATTTTACCCCTGCCACCTTTAGAATTTGAAAGAGAGTATTCCAGTCAACATTGTCAAAAGCTTTCTCTAAGTCTACAAATGCTAGAAACGTAGGTTTGCCTTTCCTTAATCTTTCTTCTAAGATAAGTCGTAAGGTCAGTATTGCCTCACGTGTTCCAGTGTTTCTACGGAATCCAAACTGATCTTCCCCGAGGTTGACTTCTACTAGTTTTTCCATTCGTCTGTAAAGAATTCGTGTTAGTATTTTGCAGCTGTGACTTATTAAGCTGATAGTTCGGTAATTTTCACATCTGTCAACACCTGCTTTCTTTGGGATTGGAATTATTATATTCTTCTTGAAGTCTGAGGGTATTTCGCCTGTTTCATACATCTTGCTCACCAGATGGTAGAGTTTTGTCAGGACTGGCTCTCCCACGGCCGTCAGTAGTTCCAATGGAATATTGTCTACTCCGGGAGCCTTGTTTCGACTCAGGTCTTTCAGTGCTCTGTCAAACTCTTCACGCAGTATCATATCTCCCATTTCATCTTCATCTACATCCTCTTCCATTTCCATAATATTTTCCTCAAGTACATCGCCCTTGTATAGACCCTCTATATACTCCTTCCACCTTTCTGCTTTCCCTTCTTTGCTTAGAACTGGGTTTCCATCTGAGCTCTTGATATTCATACAAGTCGTTCTCTTATCTCCAAAGGTCTCTTTAATTTTCCTGTAGGCGGTATCTATCTTACCCCTAGTGAGATAGGCCTCTACATCCTTACATTTGTCCTCTAGCCATCCCTGCTTAGCCATTTTGCACTTCCTGTCGATCTCATTTTTGAGACGTTTGTATTCCTTTTTGCCTGTTTCACTTACTGCATTTTTATATTTTCTCCTTTCATCAATTAAATTCAATATTTCTTCTGTTACCCAAGGATTTCTACTAGCCCTCGTCTTTTTACCTACTTGATCCTCTGCTGCCTTCACTACTTCATCCCTCAAAGCTACCCATTCTTCTTCTACTGTATTTATTTCCCCCATTCCTGTCAGTTGCTCCCTTATGCTCTCCCTGAATCTCTGTACAACCTCTGGTTCTTTTAGTTTATCCAGGTCCCATCTCCTTAAATTCCCACCTTTTTGCAGTTTCTTCAGTTTTAATCTACAGGTCATAACCAATAGATTGTGGTCAGAGTCCACATCTGCCCCTGGAAATGTCTTACAATTTAAAACCTGGTTCCTAAATCTCTGTCTTACCATTATATAATCTATCTGATACCTTTTAGTATCGCCAGGGTTCTTCCATGTATACAACCTTCTTTCATGATTCTTAAACCAAGTGTTAGTTATGATTATGTTGTGCTCTGTGCAAAATTCGACCAGGCGGCTTCCTCTTTCATTTCTGTCTCCCAATCCATATTCACCTACTATGTTTCCTTCTCTCCCTTTTCCTACACTCGAATTCCAGTCACCCATGACTATTAAATTTTCGTCTCCCTTCACAATCTGAATAATTTCTTTTATTTCATCATACATTTCTTCAATTTCTTCGTCATCTGCAGAGCTAGTTGGCATATAAACTTGTACTACTGTAGTAGGCGTGGGCTTCGTATCTATCTTGGTCACAATAATGCGTTCACTATGCTGTTTGTAGTAGCTTACCCGCATTCCTATTTTCCTATTCATTATTAAACCTACTCCTGCATTACCCCTATTTGATTTTGTGTTTATAACCCTGTAGTCACCTGACCAGAAGTCTTGTTCCTCCTGCCACCGAACTTCACTAATTCCCACTATGTCTAACTTCAACCTATCCATTTCCCTTTTTAAATTTTCTAACCTACCTGCCCGATTAAGGGATCTGACATTCCACGCTCCGATCCGTAGAACGCCAGTTTTCTTTCTCCTGATAACGACATCCTCTTGAGTAGTCCCCGCCCGGAGATCCGAATGGGGGACTATTTTACCTCCGGAATATTTTACCCAAGAGGACGCCATCATCATGTAATCATACAGTAAAGCTGCATGCCCTCGGGAAAAATTACGGCTGTAGTTTCCCCTTGCTTTCAGCCGTTCGCAGTACCAGCACAGCAAGGCCGTTTTGGTTATTGTTACAAGGCCAGATCAGTCAATCATCCAGACTGTTGCCCTTGCAACTACTGAAAAGGCTGCTGCCCCTCTTCAGGAACCACACGTTTGTCTGGCCTCTCAACAGATACCCCTCCGTTGTGGTTGCACCTACGGTACGGCTATCTGTATCGCTGAGGCACGCAAGCCTCCCCACCAACGGCAAGGTCCATGGTTCATGGACAGTACAGGCGTGCGAAACAAGTCACAAGCCCAAAACAATCTAGAACGCTCACGCCCGCATACAGCATTACAAGGCCCACAAGCAATCAAGTTTAACGTAGACACCTGCAGCACAGAGCAAGTACTAGTAAATATTAAATTACGGACAACCCGACAGCGTGCACACAAAGTCAGATTCACACAACTAAGCCCAAAGCACCCCAGTGAATTCTTAAGCGCGGTGACACAATGTCAACTGCTTGCACAAAATATAAATTACAAACACGTGGGAGATTACAGTCAAATCAAGTGAATAACCCAAGTAAATTTAAATCTTATAACGCTTGAGTCAAAACTAAATTTAAATTTACCATAACTAGTTCACAATATATCCAAGTAGAAAATCTGCCTTACATTCACTGCTTATCCAGTGCAGAGGCAACATCCAAAACTCCCCAGAAATTATCTGGCGCAGTAGCAAGGCTGCCGAATACCGACCTCTACTCAGCAATACACAGTGCTGTTTGGAACAGACTAAATTCCAGTACTGAGAGAGCGTAAAACAATAAATACCCACAATGATCATTTAGTTTCAAGGTAACAATTTCAGTGAAACAACTCAAACCCAGGCGCAGATAACATGAATTACTATTGAAAGGTCTCTGTTGGATTCCTTTCATGTTAATTTCTTAAATCTGTTGTCATTTACGGCATAAATTCCTCTTCTAAATTTACTGTGGTGTTTCTGACTATCTGGGAGGAGACTGAGCAGTGAAACGTGTTACTTTTACACATAAACAAGAATGATCTGTCACACTACTACACTTTATAACACAGTTTATATGTAATTCATGTCACACAGTCTCATACGGAACCTACATCCGCTTTCTTTTATATACTGTATATGATAATATACTGTCATCCCCCTTCCCTTCTGTGTGAGAGGATGAATGAGCAAATGTATTTCTAGTTGCATGCTCGATGGTAGCAGACAAGCCTGTCTGCTAGAGAACAGTAGGACCAACGTCGGAACAGGTAGCTACGCTTTCTAAAAGCAGAGAGGTTTCTATTTTTCGTATGGTCCTGTCCGTCCCATGTCATGTTGGTATAGGGAGCTGCCTCTCTGGTCACTTCCGTTTGTATTTGTGAAGCACGCTCGGGAGGAGCCCAGGTCAGTCTGTCTGTGGCGAGCATCTGAAGTGGTAAGATCTCCGGCTAAGCGCGTCTCTGCTAAGTCAGTAGGACAATGCATTTCTTAAGTTCAGCCTAACTGAAAATATAATCACCTTTATTTCAGGTTTAGCTCTAAAATATCTAATGTTATCTTAAATTGCAACGCAGTGTATTTCGAGTGTGAAGTTCAGAATATCTTCCAGTAGTTGCTTTGTCACTACTTTGTGAGTAAAGTGGAACCATGTGTTGATCAGTAACTCTAACTAAGATCATCAATCTTAAATGCGAATGCGCGTGAGATTATAACGTCTCATCTTGAAAACGTATTTCAATATAGCAACTTTTCTTTATGTTCAATCCACGTGGGGTGTACTTTGTGAGACCAGTACCACGTGCTTATACAATTGTTTGACCCATCAGGTTAATAATAAGACGATAGTAACCAGTTCGAGGTTTTTCTTTAGTAAATTGCGTTTCGATGTAATTTATTTTAATTATCAAAATTATTGTGGAGTTACACTCTTTGTGTAAACCACGTTGTCCACGTGAAGCATGTGGTGTAAGCATCAAAGTAGCCCTCAGCTATTCTTTTCGGGAAGATTTCAAAGAGAGTTAGTATGAATTTAGTATACCAGCGTGTGGTAATTTCATGACGGACAGGATTGCGCTACGAACGTAACTTCTTTGGGTGAAAATTGAATCGGTTGGTTGTGGTTAATTTCCTCTTGCATATGTTTCAACGTTCTTCGTGTGTTATTTTATGAATGCAGTATTGTATGCAGTCTCCCAATCTTGGCTCCATATTTGATGTGTTCTGTAAGATTACAAACTCACATTTTCACAATCCTAAATAAGGCACCAGTTTAGTTATGAATCAAGTTTAATATGCTGAAATTTCAATGATCAATGTTAAAATATATTTCCAAATATAAACTGATTTATTTCTTTTTATTTAAATTCTCTTTTATATATATATATATATATATATATATATATATATATATATATATGTCACCGGTTGTCGTATGACTATTAAAAGATTATAATTAATGTTAGTCTGGTTGGGAATTTGGTAAGCTAGACTGGATACCTGGTGAAACAGTTGCGCAGTAATGCAAGGTTAACTTCCTCAGATAGCTCACAGCTTTTAACCCACTTTTATGGTATTGAATAGCAGCACCGCTTGCAGAATAAAATTAAAGCAACAACATTACACTACTCAGTACCATTCTGAACTTAACGGATAGAAAAACCGACACAAGTAATAAATCATGAATATGAATTCAGAGTTCAGAAGCAAACAGCAAACTTCACTCAAAACAACGTCAGGGTAAACACGCACGCAGACATAGAGGTCAAGATACATGTCCAAATGAAACTCCGTAAGCACAGGAAAAGCACCTTAAAACATTTCCAAGAGTGCCTCTGACAGCGTAAGTTCTCCAGACGGGAGAAAAAAATGGCTCTGAGCACTATGGGACTTAACTTCTGAGATCATCAGTCCCCTAGAACTTAGAACTACTTAAACGTAACTAACCTAAGGACATCACACACATCCATGCCCGAGGCAGGATTCGAACCTGCGACAATAGCGGTCGCGCAGTTCCAAACTGCAGCGCCTAGAATCGCTCGGCCACTTAGTCCGGCCAGACGGGAGATAAATGAACCAGGTCCACTCAGCAACAGCGGTCTACGGCCCCCTACAACACAACGCAAGTACTGTCGATGCTGGCCCAATCGATGACCGCTTGCTAGCCTCGTACTGCTCTCACTGGAGAGACAGTGAACCCTTTTTCTCCCCGCAGAGTGTCACCTCGCGCTCGAGTCGCAACCGACGACCAAAGATCAAAATAGAGAGCAAGGGTCGATATCCAGAGAGCAGCCACGGCTCACCGGCGACAGAGAGGATGAGACAACGAGGAATCGAGACCGCTTTGCTATCGTCATGTGCCCGCCGAGGCTTGTAATACACTACTGGCCATTAAAATTGCTACACCACGAAGATGACGTGCTACAGACGCGAAATTCAACCGACAGGAAGAAGATGCTGTGATATGCAAATGATTAGGTTTTCAGAGCATTCACACAAGGTTCGCGCCTGTGGCGACACCTACAACTTGCTGACATGAGGAAAGTTTACAACCGATTTCTCATACACAAACAGCAGTTGACCAGCGTTGTCTGCTGAAACGTTTTGTGTGCCTCGTGTAAGGAGGAGAAATGCGTACCATCACGTTTTCGACTTTGATAAAGGTCGGATTGTAGCCTATCGCGATTTCGGTTTATCGTATCGCGACATTGCTGCTCGCGTTGGTGGAGATCCAATGACTGTTGCCAGAATATGGAATCGGTGGGTTCAGGAGGGTAATACGGAACGGTGTGCTGGATCCCAACTGCCTTGTATTACTAGCAGTCGAGATGAAAGGCATCTTATCCGCATGGCTGTAACGGATCGTGCAGCCACGTCTCGATCCATGAGCAAACAGATGGGGACGTTTGCAAGACAACAACCATCTCCACGAACAATTCGACGACGTTTGCAGCAGCATGGACGATCTCGAAGACCATGGCTGCGGTTACCCTTGACTCTGCACCACAGACAGGAGCGCCTGCGATGGTGTACTCAACGACGAACCTGGGTGCACGAATGGCAAAACGTTATTTTTTCGGATGAATACAGGTTCTGTTTACAGTATCATGAAGGTCGCACCCGTGTTTGGTGACATCGCGGTGAACGCACATTGGAAACGTGTATTCGTCATCGCCATACTGGCGTATCACCCGGTGTGATGGTATGGGGTGCCATTGGTTACACGTCTGGGTCACCTCTTGTTCGCTTTGACGGCACTTTTAACAGTGGACGTTACATATCAGATGTGTTACGACCCGTGGCTCTACCCTTCATTCGATCTCTGTGAAACCCTACATTTCAGCAGGATAATGCACGACCGCATGTTGCAGGTGCTGTACGGGTCTTTCTGAATACAGAAAATGTTCGACTGCTGCCCTGGCCAGCACATTCTCCAGATCTCTCACCAATTGAAAACGTCTGGTCAATGGTGGCCAAGCAACTGGCTCGTCACAATACGCCAGTCACTACTCTTGATGAACTGTGGTATCGTGATGAAGCTGCATGGGCGGCTGTACCTGTACACGCCATCCAAGCTCTGTTTGACTCAATGCCCCGGCGTATCAAGGCCATTATTACGGCCAGAGATGGCTGTTCTGGGTACTGATTTCTCAGGATCTATGCACCCTCGTGAAAATGTAATTACATGTCACTTCTAGTATATTTGTCCAATGAATACCCGTTTAATATCTGCATTTCGTCTTGGTGTAGCAATTTTAATGGCCAGTAGTGTACTTCGAGCTATGGCTCGTCAACAGCGCCTGTTCTTTGAGATATGCGTGTAAAGACTTACCCGCATGTATATGAATTTATACTGACATTCGACCATGTGTTCTGTGTGCAGGCAGTGCACGATTATATATAGCCTGCCCCTTCAAACAGCTGCAGTCCAGCGTTCGGGTAGTATGCAATCACTGTCGTCGGCTGATCCGATCGGCATTGGTCAATTTGCAATCCGCGTTCATTCCGGCTGGCCGGGTGGTACCAGACGTGTGAACAGTCCCGGGCCTCCAGAACGGCACCTTCGCAGTTCTCGCCGTGAATGGAGGCGACGTGTGGGTAGTCGGGGGCGGGCGTCGGAGGTGGGCCGCCACAGCCGCCTCCGGTCGCGGTCGCAGCCGCAGCAGCCGCGACACGGTATAATGGGCCCGTGTCGAAACTCATCGGCTGTTTTTGCTTGTCGCGCTGCCGGCCGGGCGGACCGTCGAGGAATTCAACAGATGACAATCGCCGGGGGGACTACACGTCACCCCGGTGTCCTATTAGAGAACGACTCTGGTACAATTTATTGTCCCAATTAGCGAGCTAAGGTTTTGGTATGGGCCCTCCCTCCCGCCTTATCGCCGCTGCCGCTTTTTGCCTCGGCCGCCGGTTATGTATGAGGCCGGTCGGGCGGCCGGTTTTGTTTTAGCGGCTCCTCGGTTCTTCTCGCCCCCCGCCCCCTCCCTGCCGTGCACCCCTTCCGCTGGAGAAGAAGCGGCAGCGCCTTGTACAGCGGCCGAGGACTCAATTCTGGTAGCGGTCCTCCGCTGCTCCCGGTCGCGTAGCTCCGCTACAAATCACCGCGCAGCAGCGGGAAGGTAGCTCTTAGTAACGCGGCCAGAATTTAAATCGCCGCCAAATGACCTTGCTCTACATGCAGGAATTTTCCACCGAGTCTGCTAGACCGTCAGTAGAGGTTCTGCTCTCGCGGCGTTCCTATTCGGATCCTTATACATACCCCTGATGTTGATAAAATATCGATATACCTAAAACATCGTTAGTGTATCGTTACATATCGATATAGACAAGCGGCATATATCAACATAATATATCGATACTGAAGTAGGAATATCGACGTCCAATATCCTTGTTTTAGATTGTATTTTTTTTTTTTTTTGCAATTTTTGGTGCCTGTTTGAAGTAGTTCTTTTGAAATTGTTGTTGTTGTTGTTGTTGTGGTCTTCAGTCCAGAGACTGGTTTGATGCAGCTCTTCTTGCTACTCTATCCTATGCAAGCTCCTTCATCTCCCAGTACCTACTGCAACCTACATCCTTCTGAATCTGCTTAGTGTATTCATCTATTGGTCTCCCTCTACGATTTTTACCCTCCGCGCTTCCCTCCAATACTAAATTGGTGGCCCCTAGATGCCTCAGAATATATTCTACCGACCGATCCCTTCTTCTAGTCAAGTTGTGCCACAAATTTCTCCAAAATTCTATTCAATACCTCCTCATTAGTTATGTGATCTACCCATCTAATCTTCAGCAGTCTTCTGTAGCACCGCATTTCGAAAGCTTCTATTCTCTTCTTGTCCAAACTATTAACCGTCCATGTTTCACTTCCATACATGGCTACACTCCATACAAATACTTTCAGAAAAAAACTTCGCCGCGCGGGATTAGCCGAGCGGTCTAGGGCGCTGCAGTCATGGACAGTGCGGCTGGTCCCGGCGGAGATTCGAGTCCTCCCTCGGGCATGGGTATGTGTGTTTGTCCTTAGCATAATTTAGGTTCAGCAGTGTGTAAGCTTAGGGACTGATGACCTTAGCAGTTAAGTCCCATAAGATTTGACACACATTTGTAAAAAAACTTCCTGACACTTAAATCTCATACATTTCATCAATCTCTTCGTCGTCCGCGGAGCTAGTCGGCGTATAAACTTGTACTACTCTGGTAGGCGTGGGCTTCGTATCTATCTTGGCCACAATAATGCGCACTCCTATTTTCCTATTCATTATTAAACCTACTCCTGCTTTACGCCTATTTAATTTTGTATTTATAATCCTGTATTCACCTCACCAAAAGTCATGATCCTCCTGCCACCGAACTTCACTAATTCACACCATATGTAACTTTAACTTATCCATTTCCCTTTTTAGATTTTCTAACCTACCTGCCCGATTAAGGGATCTGACATTTCACTCTCCGACTCGTAGAACGCCAGTTTTCTTTCTCCTGATAACGACGTCCTCCTGAGCAGTCCCCTCCCGGAGATCCGAATGCGGGACTATTTTACCTCCGTACTATTTTACCCAAGAGGACGACATCATCATTTAACCATACAGTAGAGCCGCATGCCCTCGGGAAAAATTACGGCTGTAGTTTCCCCTTGCTTTCAGCCGTTCACAGTACCAGCACAGCAAGGCCGTTTTGGTTAGTGTTACAAGGCCAGATCAGTCAATCATCCAGACTGTTGCTCCTGCAACTACTGAAAAGGCTGCTTCCCCTCTTCAGGAACCACACGTTTGCCTGGCCTCTCAACAGGTACCCCTCCGCTGTAGTTGCACCTACGGTACGGCTATATGTATCGCTGAGGCACGCAAGCCTCCCCACCAACGGCGAGGTCCATGGTTCATTGGGGGGGGGGGGGGGGGGGGGGCTTGAAATTGTTGTACAACATAGTTTTACTTTCAATGTGTGAATGAGTCTTACTACTTTTTCAGCTTTCATCACATCCAGTATTTCTCTTTGACTGTGTGAAGCAAGTGTCAATTTTGACGCTGCAACTGCCATGTCACTGGCGTTGGCAGAAATAAAAAAGAAAATAAGGAAGTCGAAATGAAGTTGACAAATCCTATATGTGATGAAACCGAACCACAGAGCCATCTGACATCTTTCATTGTGCCACTTACATGCAGTTACCATTGTTAGCCAAGCTAACACTATGCTACAACACTAGGAGAAAGGATGATTTTCACTGCTCAAGGTTCAATCTAACTTTGGCTCAGGAGGGGGTAAATTATGCTCCCACAAAAGTCTTTGGTTACTTACCTAAGAAAGTCTGACAGATAGCCATATAGCATTTAAAGGAAAATTAAAAGAATTTCTTAATGGCATCTCCTTCTACTCATTAGATGAATTTTTGGATATAGTAAGTGGGTAATTTTCCCAATGCCCACAAAAAAATTAAAAATATTAAGTGTCATGTAATATTTTGTGTAATGTAATATCTTGTATAGACACCTTTTATTAACCTGATACGTTCCACGTCATTACGAAGTGTCGTATTCGTGATCTGTGGAACAAGTACTAATCTAATCTAATCAAGTGTGAACGTGCATCATTTTCCTTTCACTTCTTGCTCTAATAGGGATAAGCAGGCCCCTAGTTAGTTGACGTACAAAATATCTAATAATAAATCAATACTTAAATACAGAACTCTAACACCGACTGTATATTTACAATGTGAAGCCGATTTTTTTATGAGTCGGTACGTCGATAATTTTTCCGTTGGTATACCGAAAAGTTTTTCGACGACATATCGGTACTTTCTTCTGTTGTATCGAGAGATGATACTAATATTTTTTAAATATCGATACATTGGATTCCCGATATTTTTTAAAAATATCAACAGTCCTAATCCATACGACGTTGGCCAGGCATAAAGTACTGCTACTAGTGATAGAAAAAACCGACCGGTTAAGACCGATACCGGTATATTTGTTCTGAATAACAGGTATTTTCTGTATTTGTTTGGTTTTGGTTATAAAAGGTATCTTTCTTTTTTAGTGACAACCGGGTATAAAACCGATGTACCAATTCCCCACAGAATTGGTTTTAAAATTTTTCTTTCATATTTTTTTAACGGGTTTCGAGGGCGTTCTGTGGGTTCTGAAGGATTGATATCGTCTTTGAATGATATTGTTTGTAATGACAGAAGTCAACTAACTTATCGACACCTTATGGAACGAGTTCTTATGAACAAGTAGGACAACAGATATTGTCCAATGAATTAATTCATTATTGAAATTTTAATTATTGTCATGTATTAACTGCTCTTGGTAAATGTTGTACTTTGCTCACTATTTAAATTGTTCAACTGAATTTTTGAAAGAGCATTTTGGGATTTGTCTGCAAAAAATCGATTGCATTGGAATTCTTACTAAAAAGTAAAAGAGAGATATTTCATTCGAAATAGTTAAATAAAATGAGCCCTACAAATTTTATAATTTTAATTAATATTTGTGTTTTTATACTGTTTTCTGGTGAGGAAGATATTTAGTTATTAGTATTTTATTAATGATCTCATTCCTAAGCAGCCATATCACAGTCATCACAGTCGCTCAAGAAAGTTATAATTAAGATTTACTTGTTTAATCAGAATCGGACGATGACTCTCCTTGTCCGCAGTCTCGATGATTCGAAGCGATCTGCAGTCCTGTGTAAATAAAATGACTTGGTTTTCTTGCGTTCTGTAGTCAGTCGGGAAACCTCAGATCAAGCGGAATGTTTGCTTTGATAGAGTTTAATTATCCGATGAAATAATGGAGCTCTTGGATCTAATAATTGCAGGTTCGTTTCCAATTCATCGGAAGTTCCCTTCTGATTACCTACGAAACGACACCTCCGTGCAAATTTTTAATTAAAGGATACATATATAATGAAATTCGTTACAGACGTTAGATGTAAATGCTCAGTATATATTCTCTTGATTAGCATACAATATATTTCCAATCTCTTTCTTCCAGTAATCTCGATAGCAAAATTACAATTCTTCAATGCGGCTATTCGGCACGGAGAAAATCCTAGAAGTCCTCTCAACACACACCAGAGAGAACATTATAAAGAGTAACTATGCGCTCATGGAATAGTAATAGTACTGTACTACTTTGCGCATCGATTCTGCGAGTATATAGATGGTCAGGTAGGAAACGTAATTCATTCATAGAATTATGCAGGGATAATTAGTAGAATATACAGAGATATTACAATTTTACACAAAAACTTATTATTTGTCTGTCACTTCTATGAAATGATAAAAGACAAAGGCAGTTACGGCCACAGTAATAAGTCAGAAACTTAACAACTGATTCATAGTTTGTAACAAAAATAGAAATTAGCATATCTGCCGCCTGTGTCTGCATAATATGGCTTTAGCTGCTTGTAGCCCTTGGAAACGGACAGCTTAGTACGAAGAATAGACTGCTTAAACTTCAATTTTCGCCCTTAGCATTGACTATTGGTAATGCCCAAATAGTGGTGAGATCTTCGATTACAATGTGATTTTTTCAACAGAGATTTAAAAGATTAGTGTCAGCGGGAGGATACTGATGTATTTTTTGTGTTATTCAACGCCTCATTACTTTTAGAGAAACCTTTACCTATTATATTTGATATTTTGATTCTATTTGTCTTGAACGCATAGCGCAAAAGTCTGAGGGAGACATAGAATTTTTCAATCTTTGTTTGCTGTTCGCTTGGTTCCAAATAACAGAAACAAAAAACCGACAATCTGTTATTTCAGATACCTGTTATTTTAAGCGGTTTTAACAACCAGGTTAAACTGCAGATGAAAAGAACCGATGCGACTGAAATCTGATTGTTTCTATGATAAGCACATCCCTAACTGCTACTGGGCCGGTAGTAAGGTGACATAAAATAATGTCGGTGGCCTTCCACAGTACAGATCCTGTATATTCCAGTATAATGCAATCAAGTAACTCCCTCGAGCAGATGCGTCAAATTTCAGATACCAACGATGCAAGTAGGGATCTGCAAATTTCATCGAAGTAGCTGTTCGATATCTTCAAATGGTTGCGATAGTTACAGCTGTAAGAAACTTCGGTAAAATATTGTGGGGCTTACGCAATGTCATCCGACGGCAAACCCGAGAAATGTGTTTGCAACAGTTCCGCCGAGAAAGCCTGAAAAGTCACAGCGGAGAAACGTCTTGGTGGCTGGATGTGTAACTATTGTCTCTCTAGTACTCATTCTTCTTTTTAAATTTTTGTTTTCTCTGCTTTTAGTCAAGACACGTGTATACAGTCTCTCAGCTAAAATTGCTAATGATACGTAACACGTTTGCGAATAGATTTAAATAAATTTTTACCATCACTTAATAGTATTGTTATTATTATTATTGTTACCACTTCACTGAGACACAATTTCGTAATAAACCGAAACGAGAACTGGCTTCAAAAAATTTTAAAAACACGACCTATTACGTAAATAGAGATAATATATGTGAAGGAACCAATAAAACAAATAAATGATAGTAACTATCAAACAACATGTTCAAAGGTAAAACATTCATTCTCCAATCTTGCATTTATCACATCTTTCATCTCTGGCAATCCAAGATGTTGCAAAAAGATGTATCTTTTTTCACAAGACTATGTGAATGAAGTTAGAAATTTGTGGGATTCTAATTTACGCATCGAAACTAAAATATGTTATTTTCAAAAGAACCATCAAATTCTACAGAGGTATTTCCTTTACATGCATGCACATGCAACAGTAGGTTAGTGTTTACAGTTTCTTTTGGGATGAAAGTTTACATTTACATTCAGCTTTCACAACTGTTCAATATGTCCGTACTAGACACACGACTAACATCGACTCGATACTGAAATACACACAATATTTTTGTAATGATGTCTAGAGTTACTGAATTTACTGCTCTTAATATACTGCATTCGTCGCGAAGTCACAGACTGAGTCTGGGGGGGGAAAAAAAGAAAAAAAAACACTAAGTTTCTGTCTTCATTCGTGTAGAAGATGTAGCCTCGTTAAATCGTACGGACCTGATCGAAACACCGCAAATTTGTAAATACGGAATGTGCAAGAAGGTGCCATAGTTAAAACTGCACGTTATACTATAGGTACCCTCAAAACTATGTCGCTAATTAAAGAGAAGCTTATTTATGTGCCACCATCAGCTGTCTCTAAGGGTCCCAGGGGATTAAAACAGGCATAATCCATCAGAGATTGTTGCACACCATATTACGTAATACACAGGAATGTGGATCGGATATTTTATGACCGTGTGTTTAAATTGCACATACCAGATTTCTCTTCGAGTTTGTCCTCTTGATGTTATCAGCGCCAACTAAAATTTAATCCTGTAATGTGTAGCTAATGAGGAAGTACTGAATATAATTGGGGAGAAGAGAAATTTGTGGCACAACTTGACTAGGAGAAGGGATCGGTTGGTAGGACATGTTCTGAGGCATCAAGGGATCACCGACTTAGTATTAGAGGGCAGCGTGGAGGGTAAAAATCGTAGAGGGAGACCAAGAGATGAATACACTAAGCAGATTCAGAAGTATGTTGGTTGCAGTAGGTACTGGGAGATGAAGAAGGTTGCACAGGATAGGGTAGCATGGAGAGCTGCATCAAGCCAGTCTCTGGACTGAAGACCACAACAACAATAATGTTCAGTAATTAGTCCCATATTGGGGGAGCATTCACATGATGAGGATCACAAAAATCTTGGAAAGATCCAGTGAGGCCTGCTCTGCTCATAGCTGATTTAATGACACACTAGTAGCAATTAGTAACTAGCACTTCAGCCACGCCGTGCTATTTAGTCACTCTGTTCGATTACTAAAACGACAATCAGTAAAAAATTACTTTCCGATTACTTTTTCTGGACTTGATAGTTAACACAGTTCTCACTATTAGGCTCGTTCATCCTAATGATGCCACCAGTGAGTTTTCACGAGTGCACACGTAATCGTTTTGCGACATGGCTTACTGATTGTCAAGATACGACAAAGCATTTTCGCTCGTGAATTTGAGTCATACAGTTAATAAGTGTCTGTCGACAAGAACGATCACTGAATTACGATCAGGTCCACGGTTATTGGTCCCGTAACCAATGGCTGACATTTGATCTTGCGACACGACACATGAATGCGGAAATTTCACCTTTCCTAATAGCTCTTTGATACTGAAACTGTCGCACCTGGTATATTTCTCTGCCTCGTGATGGCTGGGTGTTGTGTGCTGTCCTTAGGTTAGTTAGGTTTAAGTAGTTCTAAGTTCTAGGGGACTGATGACCATAGATGTTAAGTCCCATAGTGCTCAGAGCCATTTGAACCATTTGAACCAGCACCTGGTATAAGACTTAACGTGTTTGCCAGAGACGGCAGGCTGCGACTTTGCAGACCACACAACTTCTACCACAAAAGCTAACGCACGATTTGGAAGCCATTTTGACTATTTTTCGACCTTGGCTGTCTCAAGAAATATGTAAAGGTATTTTTTTAAATTACCGCTACCAGTCACAAACTTGTGAACTATTGCAGTACTTATTTATTTAGCGACATGTTTCGAGGGTTAAACCTCATATTCAGGCTACATGGCATTACAAAAACAAGTTTACAATAAGGTCATACTGATGTTACATAGTATTTTCATAAATGCTGTGGTTATCCTCTTACTAAGTTTACTCTTCTCCCTCATACTAAGTTTTCTCTTCTTCCACAGGATAATCACAGCATTTACGAAAAGTCCGTGTAACATCAGTATGACGTTATTGTAAACTTGTTTTTGTAATGCCGTTTAGCCTGAAGATGAGGGATACCCTCGAAACATGTTGTTACATAAATAAGTAATAAAGTAGTTCACAATGTTTGCGACTGGTAGCGGTAATTTCAAAAAAAAAAAAAAAAAAAAAAAAAAAACCTTTACATAACGCATGATTCTCTAACGATGACGGTATTGCACTCTCTAGAGACGCGACTATCTGTATTGCAGGGGGTAGGTAGAGATATTACAGTATGCTTATATGCTAATTACAGATTTTTTTTATTTTCTACCAGTTTCAGCCAAAACAATCGTAATAAGGCAACACAAAAAGTTGTGTCGTCATCAGGCAACACAAAATGTTGTAGTATCTTATATGGTCTCACGCTTACTGTGGCGACAACAAATATAAAATTACAAATAGTCATCAGCGTCAATGGCGACAAGAACCAAAGAGATGTATAAATGTTATTCAACTCCATAAATAACTTTTATCCTGAAACTTCCTGGTAGATTAAAACTGTGTGCCGGACCGAGACTCGAAGTTGGGACCGTTGCCTTTCGCGGGCAAGTGGTCTACCAAGTGAATTACCCAAGCACGACTTACGACCCCTCATCACAGCTTTACTTCCGCCAGTATCTCGTCTCCTACCTTCCAGATATCACATAAGGTCTCCTGCGAATTCTGGAAACCTTTTATCCTTATCGACAGTGTCCACAATGACCATATATAATTTTATATTTATTGAGCAACAGTGATACAATACAGGGGTTCAAGAAATGTTGCGACAAACTTCGAGGAATTGTGGAGGGTATATCGAGGAAAAAAATCGAGCAAAGGAAGCTGTGTCATGTACAAGAGGCAACAAATCATTGCTTTCATGGAAGACACGGCTTTTCTATGTAGCAGCTGTCCGCCCCGATAGCTGAATGGTCAGCGTGACGGAGTGCCGTCCCCAGGCGCCCGGGTTCGATTCCCGGCTGGGTCGGGGAATTCTCCGCTCAGGGACTGGGTGCTGTGTTGTCTTCATCATCATGTCATCCCCATCCGGCGCGCATGTCGCCCAATGTGGCGTGGAATGTAATAAGACCTGCACCAAGGGCCGGCCGGTGTGGCCGAGCGGTTCTAGGCGCTTCAGTCTGGAGCCGCGCGACCGCTACGGTCGCAGGTTCGAATCCTGCCTCGGGCATGGATGTGTGTGATGTCCATAGGTTAGTTAGGTTTAAGGAGTTCTAAGTTCTAGGGGACTGATGACCTGAGATGTTAAGTCCCATAATGCTCAGAGCCATTTGAACCATTTGCACCAAGGCGGCCAGACCTGCCCCGTAAGGGGCCTCCCGGCCAATGGCGCCGAACGATCATTAATTTCCATTATGCAGCAGCCATCTCCATCCTGTCCACAGGCTATCGTGGCAATCAGTCGCTATCACTGAATAACAGACAACATTTCGAGATGTTCTGTCTATGGTCCGTCAGCGTACAAAGCCACCTTTGCTGCTGAAGGGGTAGCCTAGTGTCAGGCGCCGGCGCCTGTAACTTTGACACTCTGCAGTGTCGTTGGATGATATTCCCGGACACAGGTTCCTATCCTAGGTTTGTTCCTGAAGATACCCCTCGAAGTCCGCCGCAACCCTTCTGAGACATCCTGTATAACCTCTTACAACAATTTGTGTTGCCTGAGCATGACTGACGCTGGTAGCAAACATACCAAATAAAGTTGGGAAAATGCGGAAGGATGAGAGGAAGACAAGCAATATCAGCTCCATAAGAATCATGTCTGGTGAGACAGTGAAGTGCTTCCATCTTGCCAGTTCTAGTAGAGGACAATCCTTTTAGTGGTATCGACATCATGAAATAATGCCAGTAACTTAGATATGTGGCACCATACAGATAAAAGCAAAAAGAAGGCAAGAAAACGAATAAATCTGAATGAAATATAGCCGCTTATGCTTTGATACACAATGAAATTTTGACACTTTACGAAAAATGTGTCTCCGGGAGACGAGACCATCGACACAGGTTTCTTCGAGCAGACCTTACAAAAAAAAAAGAAAGGTGAGAACCTAATTTGTTGCCGTTATAATGCTGTAAACTTAAAGTAATGATGCAGAAGAGCATGTCTATCGACCATAGATGGAAAACGTCGGCTGAAAACGACTGAGAGAAAGATGACAGCGACTATGAGGAATTTTCAAATTTTGCTGTTGCCATTGATTAAAAATCCAAGTGGATACAATTTTGGAATAATTAAATTGATCTGAACGTCTTGCGCAGGTGCTGAATGTGGAACCTCCCAACTTATAGCTAAGCATGAGGTCGACGAGTAACTTTATGACGTATGCAAACCTACTACTTCTGTGTTGTTCAACAATATCATAGGCAAAAATAATAGTTGTTAAGGTATTCTCTTCACTACAGACCAAAGACTTTTGACGTTACCCCGAATACATGCAGTTAGGTCAGACCTGATGAAGAAGTTGGCCATGTAACAGCACCTCAACTTGTTATTTGCCGTCTTTCATTCTCAGGGAACGTCTCTGGTAGGTATACGTGAGCAAGAAGTGAAAAGTGAGTTGGAACGCACATACGTTTGTCGTGTTATCTGCAGTGAATTACTTAAATTCTCTATATTCATCTCTTATCATATACACTTACATGTTGCTCAAGTTTTCGTACCCTACAATGTTTACAACTTCGCACATCTTAAACGATTTATTATACCGTACAAACAACGATCCGAAGCTTCTTTTGTACCACTTGAGAGTTACCACACAACACGTTTGCTTTTCTTATTTAAGACGGAGCGATTTCTGTATCAAGGATACTCATCTTAAATTGATACATCTGACTTTTCCATGATAATTCTCAATTTGTACCATCCTTATGGCGACTATCTGTGTACCGTGTAGTGGATAAACTGAGTGTAGGAGTGCTCTTGTCGTTGTAAGTATGGTTGGGGATACCGACCTATCAACGTGAGAGGCACAGGATGAGAGAGTTCGGCATCGGAATACTCAGCTGTAATAATGAGAAAGAGGAAGAAGAAGATGAAGATAACGTTGAAGTAATAAAAAAGAGTGATCCATATTGGAAGTTTTAAAGAGAAAGCAGAGTTACCGGAGACCATTTTTTTGAGGCATAATTAATAATCACAGAGCTACTTCAAATCTGAAAGTGAAAAAATTACGATATAGTCCTATAAGTTCTGCAGCTCTTTATCACTGTGAAAATACTGAATAGACTGGAATTTCCTCGAGTGTAAGGAAATGTAAAAATCTTGTACTATCAGTACGCTAAGAAGAATGGGAGGGTGCATTTTCATGGACCACGAATATTGCTGCACTGAAAAACCGCATCAACCTCGTTCTGGAGAGCTTGTCCAGATTTTCACAGTGTTTCTCTGTAACGGTCAGTGTTTACCGAGGATGAAATGAGCAATCGCCGTTTTATCATATGTGATGCTTAGGTCCAAGAACTAGTCACCATCATCATGGTGCTGTAGTGTAAATTTCAGTTCTGCTGCAGTGTTCAAGAATCTTGTAGTCAGGTGTAACGTTCTTAAGTACCCACCTGGCACAAATTTTCGTGACATTTACATAAAAATTTCGTAATGAGCAAGAGACTGGTCCCCGCTATGCGGTTACAACTGTATTCTTCTTCTTTACCTGTTATCTTGCCGCTGCTACTCTTTGATTTGGAGGCATAACTGAATTCAACACATTAACGCAACATTAACACACGAAGAATTTATTTGATAGGAAAAATAAAAGTAGAACAGTCAGTTCTATTATCAGAAGGTTTTTATTGTTATCGATTCGGTATAAACAATTTCTCATAGTAAAATTTTTAATGGCACCTGATTATAGCTAGTTAATAAAATTTATAACGTACTGTCAGCTACGAGGTTCATTAAATGATATTGATCTTGGATTTTTACACCTTAAATACATGTGTTCCAGAACTACCAAGTAAATACAGGAAAGTTTCGTGTAATTTTGCTTGCGAGGATGCTTCTAAAGAAGAGTATTTTTAAATTGCATGTCAATCCAAATTATCACTCCTACCGTATTGATGTAAAACACAGTTTATTATGCTCACAACTCTGTTTACTGTCTAGATTTTTCGGTCACCAAAAGTATATGCAAGGAAACTGCTCTAACTCATGATGTATGTGGGTGTCGAGGGAGGCTATCTCTGCTGCATCCAGTATGGCGACTTCTTCTTGACTATTAGGAAATTCGTCACTGAAACTATTAATGATGCTAAATGAATGGTGGATCGCTGTGATATGGGTGTTTATGGAATTCAAATATATGTAGAACAGTTTGTGGCGGGATAATGAAACAGGATGTATATCAAAAGCACAAATACAGCAGTTTCATTAATAATAGATCGCATACTTAGTTTAGATTTCTTGTTTGACCAATCTTCTTCCGTCATTCTGTTGATGCCTTCTTTCCATTTTATACATCTATAAAACATATTATACGAGTATACACACTAATAGAAAAAAAAACGACGCACCACGAAGGAGTTACGCAAACTGCTCACAAATTGACATTCATTCTTCTGTCGAGGGGAAAATACAAAATTGTAAACTTTGGTGGCCAGTGGATAAATGTGTGACACTGCAAAGCAATTTCAGCGCATGGCCGACGAGAATGGTAAAGAGAGAAATTATCGTTACCACACCATAACGTCTTTGCGAATTTCATTCCATGTACTCAGTTGGATAGTAACTATTCCCTGCAGACGGACGCGTGAACAATATACCCAGACGTCAGCGTCTGAGAGAGGTTATGTATTTGGGCTCAAAGAAGCCGTTTGGAGTAATCGGCGAGTCGCTCGAGATTCGACTAGGGGCAAACCCACCATTCGACTATGTTGGCAAGAATGGTTGGAGCATGGTCGAACACAGCGTCAAGAACGAAGCGGTCGACCTAGAGAGTCGACAGAAGTTGAGGACCGAGCAATGGTCGAGGAGACACTCAGAGCCTCGGATTCATAATTGTTATCGATCCATCGTGCAACAGATGCTTCAGTGACCACAATGATCATTAATAGACGGCTCGCAGACAGGGGTCTGAGCTCACGGTGCCCCTTGAACCGCCTACCATTGACCTCTGTACACCAGCAAGCCCGTTTGCAGTGCGTCTTGTAAATTCGGCCTGGAATCTCATTGGCTGGAGTAGAATGGTCTTCAGTGATGAGTCATACTTCGAACTGAACCCCGATGACTAACGGAGATCTGTCTGGAGATATCCTGGATAGTGATGGGATACCAGTCTGACTGTCGCCCGCCATAGGGCGCCACAGCCAAGCGTGATAGTTTGGGGTGGCATTTCGTTTCACAACTGGACCCCTAGGATTGTCATCTTCGGCAATCTTACAGCACAGCGGTATGTCGACAATATTCTGCGCCCCATTTTGTTGCCCCCCGGGACAAGCCATTCTGGAATTACACTTCAGCAAGATAATGCCCGCTTGCACACGCCGAGAGCTTCTACTGCTTCTCTTCCTGCTTTCCAAACCCCCACGTTGGCCAGCAAGATTGCCGAATCTCTCCACAAATGAGAACGTTTTGAGGAATATGACAAGATCCTGGAACCAGCTCGGGACATTGACGATCTAAAGCGCCAGTTCGACAGAATTTGGCAAGATATCCCTCAGGATGATATCCAACAATTCTATCAATGAATGACAAGCTGAATAACTGCTTGCCTAAGATGGTTCAAATGGCCCTGAGCACTATGCGACTTAACTTTTGAGGTCATCAGTCGCCTAGAACTTAGAACTAATTAAACCTAAGGACATCACACACATCCATGCCCGAGGCAGGATTCGAACCTGCGACCGTAGCGGTCGCTCGGCTCCAGACTGTAGCGCCTAGAACCGTACGGCCACTCCGGCCGGCGCTTGCACAGAAGCCAGAGGTGCAACAACGCGTTATTGACTCAGTTTGTGAAGCTCCTTCTCTTGAATAAATCATCCAGTTTTTCTGAAATTCTCCGGCCGGAGTGGCCGAGCGGTTCTAGGCGCTACAGTCTGGAACCGCGCGACCACTACGGTCGCAGGTTCAAATCCTGCCTCGGGCATGGATGTGTGGGATGCCCTTAGGTTAGTTAGGTTTAAGTAGTTCTAAGTTCTAGGGGACTGATGACCTTAGAAGTTAAGTCCCATAGTGCTCAGAGTCATTTGAGCCATTTTCTGAAATTTGTCCGTACATGTAAATCACATCTACCGATTTCCCATTCGGATAATTCCTTCGTCTTTTTTTTTTATCTTGGAGTATTTACATTATACATATTATATTACAAAATTGTAAACCAGTAGAAAGCCAGAAGTAAGGTGAACAGATGGTTTCAGGGAAGACGGAACAACCTTTGAGCCTATCCCATGAAGTGAAGGAGGAGGAGGAGGGGAAAAAGAAGAAGAAAATAAAGACTTTGTTTGGATTAGAGTAAGTGGCCGATCGCTTACTGATTACCACACGACGTTAGACACACTATACCCCCACAAAGTCACTATATTTAGATCGTTTACTCCAAAGCAGTATTTAAGTACAGTGTTTTCGTAAGAGGGTGCTAAAATTTAACAGGACATAGAGGACACGCCACTGAACAATTTGAAGTAGGGAACTTGGGGTCAGAGAAGCCAGTTTAAAGAGTGAATAGGAATATAATCACGTTACTGTGCACATTTTTGTTTACGTTAATTACAGTTAATTGCAAAGACCATGACTGACAATGGACGCACCACCTCTACATCTACATCTACATCTACATCTACATCTGCATCCATACTCCACAAGCCACCTGACGGTTGTGGCGGAGGGTACCTTGAGTCCTCTATCGGTTCTCCCCTCTATTCCAGCCTCGTATAGTTCGTGGAAAGAAAGACCGTCGGTATGCCTCCGCGAGGGCTCCAATCTCTCTGATCTTATCCTCATGGTCTCTTCGCGAAATATACGTAGGAGGGAGCAACATACTGCTTGACTCCTAGGTGAAGGTATGTTCTCGAAACTTCAACAAATGCCCGTACCGAGCTAGTGAGCGTCTCTCTTGGAGAGTCTTCAACTGGAGTTTATCTATCATCTCCGTAACGCTTTCGCGATTACTAAATGATCCGCTAACGAAGCGCTCTGCTCTCCGTTGGATCTTCTCTATCTCCTCTGTCAATCCCATCTAGTACGGATCCGACACAGGTGAGCAGTATTCAAGCAGTGGGTGAACAAGTATACTGTAGCCTACTTCCTTTGTTTTCGGACTGCATCTCCTTAGGACTCTTCCAATGAATCTCAGTCTGGCATCTACTTTACCGACGATTAATTTTGCATGGTCATTCCATTTTAAATCACTCCTAATGCCTACTCCCAGATAATTTATGGAATTAACTGCTTCCGGTTGCTGACCTGCTATATCGTAGCTAAACGATAAAGGATCTTTCTTTCTATGTGTTCGCAGCACATTACACTTGTCTACATTGAGATTCAATTTCCATTCCCTGCGCCATGCATCAATTCATTCCAGATTCTCCTGCAGTTCAGTACAATTTTCCATTGTTACAACCTCTCGATATAGTACAGCATCATCCGCAAAAAGCCTCAGTGAACTTCCGTTGTTATCCACTTGTGCTGCACCTTACAAAATGTGTGCTGAAACCGACGGCCATCAACCGCAAAGCAAGCATGACATCGGCGAACAAGATTCTGACGCACCCTGACAAATATCCTTGGTGTATTTCGAATCACAGGCAGTTACAATTCTGGCAACTAGTTCCGTCTCCATATCTGCTGGGGTCTCATAGACAAAAACTTTAGATATGCCCATAGGAAATAATGAAGGGAATTCAGGTCAGGTGACCTCGCAAGCCATGGAATAGGACGTCCCAATCCAGCCACCAGGAAATAGCAGTGACATGATTGCAAACATCAACACTGAAGTGAGGCGGTACACTGTCATGTTGTATCCATGTTCTCCCATGCCCAGCCAAGGGTACGTTCTCCAACAGCTCTGGTAGAAATCTTTGAACGAAGCTCAAATACTGGTGACCATTCAGACGGCCAGTAGACTACCTAGTAATCATTCTGGTCCTCCTTGTTTCCTTGCAGAAAATAAAGAATGTACATGTAAATAAACAGCACAGCACGTGTAATCTTGCACGCACGTTAACTGTAAATAAGCTGGAAAACAGTAATGCTAGCCCAAGCAGTAGACAAGTTTACTTCCTTATCTCCTTAAGCTTCCTTCTCCTACCCCAGGTTCCCTACCTCTAATTGTTTAGTGGAGCATTCTCTATATCCTGTTACAATTTTGCACGGTCTTACGGAAACATCCTGTTTTGAGCATCTTCCACATCACAACGTTCTTTCTTTAAATAAGTGTTTCACTGTTCCCTATCATTTATGTCCTGTAGTACAGGGTCTGCTTTATCAGTATTCCGCAGATTGTATTTTAGTATTTAATTTTGTGGGCAAATGTCCTTGTTGAGACAACGGTTGTCAAGGTAACCTAAGGGAGGAAAGGCGTATGCGCTATGTGCCTGTGAATCGTGTGGTCGTATTTTAACCGTTGGTGTATCGCTTTCCCTGAGGCCGACTTTGGCGACCAGTGCAGCAATTTTCAGCGGCAGTATTTCGCCAGCAAAGGGAGGAGGGATGGTTTCGTAATGTTCTTGTGTACCAAATTCTGCGGGATGTCCTGAGTTGAATTCCAAATCTGTCTATAGTGCCTCCTTGAGTGAAGGCGTGTGACATTCACTGTTGCTGGTGATTCGCACTTGTTCCCATTGCTACAAGGTCGTGGCTAACCGACCCTGGACACGGAAGTTGACTCTGATATAACTTACCAGCAGGTCAAGACTGTTCACATTGTGTCGTTTGGACTTCGTTGTTGGCTGTTGAGATATTTCCACGAGCAACAACGTGGTTTTCAAGTTGGGAAATTTCTGCCACCCTCCGGTAGAGTTTCACTGTATTTGGTTATTTGCATTGAAGTGCACCAGCGGAATCTTCTGCGTTGTGGCCGTTAACGTTCCGTTTACCTGCCCTGGACGTTGACATAAATTTCAGGCAGTGTATTTTCCTCATCGTGTTGTTGCAGTCCAGCACGGTGTGTAGTTTGACAGCTCTGTGTATGATTGGTTGCGGGCGCCAATATCTTCTACGTTGTGCCGTTGAACTCCCTGTTGTGCCCTGGTTGGGTGAAGTCGAAGTTATCTTGTCAGTGGGTCGGTCGGTTTGGTTGTCATCTGATCGTGAATGATTGTCCCGACTGCCTGTCTCACCTAAGCGAGCGTTAGTGTTTGAATTACAGGCCTACCCTCGAACATCTGGGCGCCTTTGCATGTACTGCCTTATTTATTTTTAATTTGTTCTTGTTGTTAGTACTTGTATGGCATCCAGCCGGTTTTGTGTTTTAAATTAGAGTTGTTTCACTTAAGGCATTCAGCCTAGTTCAGAGTACTGTTTCATGTAAGACCTTTGGCATTTTTTTAAAAAAATATTAATGTTTTGGAGTTTTAAGTGGCCTTCAGCCAATTTGAATTTAACTTGTTTAATTTAGCCTAACGAAAGAACTGTTTTAAGATAAGGCTTGCCTTTTAATTTTCTGATTATGATTGCATTTAAGTTACTGGCCTTCAGCCGTTTTTAAATGAAAGTGGCTTTTAGCAGGTAATTAAGTCCCAAAGATTAAAGCTGTGAAGCTGTGTGTTAAAAAAAAATTTTGGGCTCTTTTAATGTTTGATCAAATAATAAAGTTGTATGTTCGAGTGTAACTGACAGCCCCTTATTTTGGCCCCTTTTCACTATTTATTCTATCTGTCCTGTCCTGTGGGTTAAGCAGGGCTTTTCAAACAGTATACAACCAAACTATGCACATTCATTATAGCAACAACAGTCAATAGATACACATACGCCTGATTTTTTTTTTACGACAACGGAAACAGAGTCATTGTCTAGCAGTTGACAAGTGAACACATGTAAGCGGTAGTCGTCGGAGTCTGTGTTGTGCGCAAAATGAAAAAAATAATGGAACAACGTTATTCCATCAATCTTTTAGTTTTAAGCTTTGCGATTCTCTTACCAGTAACTTATGTTGGAACGATCACATGGATAATGTTGTGGGTAAAACAAAAGATTTATTGTCAGAACACTGAGAAAAGGTAACAAGTCTTCTAAAATAATGACAATACTACGCTTCTATGTCCTCTTTTGAATTTGATTGGATCATTTGGGGGAGGGAACTCAATACCGAGGTCGTGGGTCCCATCGGATGAGGGAAGAATGGGGAAGGAAATCGGCCGTGCTCATTCAAAGCAACCATCCTGGCATTTGCCTGAAGCGATTTAGGGAAATCACGAAACACCTGATTTAGGATGGCCGCAAGCGGTGTTGAACCGTCGTCCTCCCCAATGCGCCACCTCTCTCGGTCCTCTTTTGTGTTATTACTGTGTGGCGTGGGATCCCCATCAGACAGATCAAAAAGGTTCAAAGAAGGGCAGTTCGTTCTGTACTGCCATAAAATAGAGGAGAGAACTCGACGGATGTGGCATGTGAATTGGGGAGGCAATCTTTAAAAGAACGACGTTTTTCGTTGTGGCAGGATCTTCTCATGAAATCTGAATCACCAGCTTTCTCCTTCACCCATCTCCATAGGAATGAATGATCACCATAATAAAATAAAAGAAATCAGGGCTCGCACAAGAAGGAGTTCGTTTTTCCCGCGCGCTGTTCGAGTGTGGGCAGGTAGAGAAATAGCTTGAAGGTGGTTCGACGACCCCTCTGCCAGGCACTTAAATATGAGCTGCAGAGTAATCATGTAGTTGTAGGTGTGGACGTAGATTTTCAGGCTGAAACAATCCTTAAGACGCCACAGGTCTTTGGCGACGAAGGTATGGGTACAACACAGATAAAGGAGGGGTACTGTACAACCGCTTCAAAGATGGCAGCTCATCAGCGGGGAGAGAAACACGTTGAGGTAGGTCCTCAAGTTCCGCAAATGATGTAGTTATTGATCACGTAAGGACCCTGGTGATGCAGGCTTGACGAATCACGGTCAGAGAACTTACAGACGATGCTAAAATTAGTAAATGATCCATTCATTCAATTTTAACAGAACCTTCGGATTTCAGGAGGATCTTTATACCAAAGTTGCTAATAACTGAGCAGAAGCAACTTCGTTTGGATATCTACATCTACATGGTTACTCTGCAATTCTCACTTAAATGCCTGCCAGAGGGTTTATCGAACCATTCATTCGACTTCTCTACCATTCCACTCTCGAATGGCGCGTAGGAAAGCGGAACACCTAAATCTTTCCGTTCGAGCTCTAATGTCTCTTATTTTATTACGATGATTATTTCTTCCTTCGTTGGTGGGTGCGAACAAAATATTTTCGCATTCGGAAGAGAAAGCTGGTGATTGAAAGTTCGTAAATAGATCTCGCCGCAAAGAAAACCGCCTTTGTTTCAGTGACTGTCACCCCAACTCGCGTATCATATCAGTTACACTCTCACTCCTATTGTGCGATGACATGAAACGAACTGCCCTTCTTTGCACTTTTTCGATGTCCTCCGTCAATCCTACCTGGTAAGGAACCCACACCGCACAACAATATTCCAGCAGAGGACCGCCAAGTGTAATGTAGGCTGTCTCTTTAGTGGGTTTGTCGCATGTTCTAAGTGTTCTGCCAACAAAGCTCAGTCTTTGTTTCGCCTTCCCCCCAAAATTATCTATGTGGTCTTTCTAAGTTGCTCAGGGCCTATGTCACTATCTTGGAGAACGCCAGAAATTACTTCTGTTCTACTCGATAATTTACAGTCTATCACTACGAATTGTGACCTCACTGAGAGGAAATCACGAATCCAGTCACACAACTGAGACGATAGTCCTTACGAACGCGTTTTGATTAATAGTCGTTTGTGAGGAACGGTATCAAAAGCCTTCTGGAAATCTAGGAATATGGAGTCGATCTGAGATCCCTTGTCGACAGCACTCATTACTTCATGGGAATAAAGAGCTAGCTGCGTTGCACAAGAACTACATTTTCTGAATCCGTGTTGGTTATGTATCAGTAAGTCATTTTCTTCAAGGTGATTCATAATGGTCGAGTACAGTATATGCTCCAAAATCCTACTCTAAATTGAGGTCGGTGATATGGGCCTGTAATTCAACGGGTTAATCCTATTTCCTTTCTTGAATATTGGTGTGACCTGTGCTACTTTCCAGTCTTTAGGAACAGACCTTTCGTCAAGTGAGCGGTTGTATATGACTGCTAAGAAAGGCGCTATTGTGTCTGCATACTCTGAAAGGAACCTGACTGGTATACCATAAGGACCGAAAGATTTGCCTTTCTTGATATGAGTTGTTTCGCAACACCTAAGATACCTACTTTTATGTCACTCGTACTAACAGCTGTTCTGGTTTCGAAATCTTCGTCTTCTTTCGTGAAGGAATTATGGAAAACTGTATTTAGTAACTCCGCTTTAGTGTTACCATCATCGGTAACATTTCCATCGCTATCGCTCAGTGACAGTACTGACTGTTTTTGCCACTGGTGTACTTTACAGGACACGGTGTATACTGTGAACAGTAATCCCAACTTTCTTAACATAGTCATCACTGATGATGAGTCCTGGTTTCATGGGTACGACCCAAAAGAAGAGGTCCAGTCATCGCAATGGAAGCATCCATAATCCTCGTCACCGAGGGAGACACGTCCTCACCAATGTGAATGTCATTTGGACCTCATTTTTCGACTCCAATGGCGTGGTGTATCACTAGTATGCTCCACAAGGTACTAATGTCAATAAGGAGTACTACCAAGACGATCTGTGTCGTCTTCGTAAAGCAATGAGACAAAAAGGGCCGGACTTGTGGGTAGCGGGCAGTTGGCACCTTCAGCACAGTAATGTACCCGCCCATCGTTCAAAGTTAAAGTAGAGTTCATTGGAAAAACACAACACGGCTATGGTTTGACAACCTCTCTATTCCCCTGACTTAATGGATTTTCCCAACTGAAGAACAGAGGCGACACTATGCAGAATCCGACGAAGCTCCTGCACACTACACGAAGAGAGGCTTCTCAGCGATGCTTCCCGCAATGGCAGCAGCGTTTGGAGAGGCATGTAGAAGCTGAAGAGGTCTACTTTGAAGGTAAACAGTGTCAAACAGTTGCATCCGAATACAGATTAATTTAATAAATAAAAATAGGATACCTTTTAAACAGCCCTCGTATAGCTTAATGCTCTGTGCACTAGCTTGCGAGACTGGAAAGTAAACCAAACCCGGATCAAACCTCTCTGTGGATTAAAGGGCTGGAGCACTGGCAAGTCTGACTGTGGTTTCTAGCCGGTTTTTCACGTCACCTGGACTCTAACTGGTTATATCCGATTTTAGCACCAACGCATAGACGCACTTTAGCGACCTCGGCTACGGAGGCGGGTAGTCCAGCGTGTATTAAAATCAGTACTAACCTGCGGCACAGTAATACGTTGATAGCAACGAGGACGCCACCGGCCACAGCGGAGCCAGGCCTGGCGTGTCGGTGAAACGTGCAGCACCATGCGTGCGGTAGTCAACGCGCTAAAGTTGCGCGACACGTATATCACTTCAGTATGTTTAACGTGTTCATATGCTTCAGTGTTTTTAAGGAAAGTTTTGTAGATATCTTTCGTGCTTGTGTATTTTGCTTAATTAATCGAAAATCAGTTCAGATGGATGCAGGTCGCATTGCTTCGAAAATCCGTCCACCGTTGTGTACAAGTTTAGGTTTAATTCCTTTAAAACGTTTCAGGTTGTTGTTGTGGTCTTCAGTCCTGAGACCGGCTTGATGCAGCTCTCTATGCTACTCTATCCTGTGCAAGCTTCTTCATCTCCCAGTACCTACTGCAGCCTACATCCTGCTGAATCTGCTTAGTGTATTCATCTCTTGGTCTCCCTCTACGATTTTTACCCTCCACGCTGCCCTCCAATACTAAATTGGTGATCCCTTGATGCCTCAGAACATGTCCTACCAACCGATCCCTTCTTCTAGTCAAGTTGAGCCACAAACTCCTCTTCTCCCCAATTCTATTCAATATCTCTTCATTAGTTATGTCATCTACCCATCTAATCTTCAGCATTCTTCTGTAGTACCACATTTCAAAAGCTTCTATTCTCTTCTTGTCAAAACTACTTATCGTCCATGTTAAACTTCCATACATGGTTAGACTCCAAACAAATACTTTCAGAAACGACTTCCTGACACATAAATCCACACTCGATGTTAACAAATTTCTCTTCTTCAGAAACGCTTTCTTTGCCATCGCCAGTCTAGATTTTATATCCTCTCTACTTCGACCATCATCGGTTATTTTGGTCCCCAAATAGCAAAACTCCTTTACTACTTTCTCATTTCCTAATCTAATTCCCTCAGCATCACCCGACTTAATTCGACTACATTCCATTATCCTCGTTTTGCTTTTGTTGATGTTCATCTTATACCCTCCTTTGAAGACACTGTCCATTCCGTTCAACTGCTCTTCCAAGTCCTTTGGTGCTTCTTGACAGAATTACAATCTCATCGGTGAACCTTAAAGTTTTTATTTCTTCTCCGTGGATTTTAATTCCTACACCGAATTTTTCTTTTGTTTCCTTTGCTGCTTGCTCAATTTACAGATTGAATAACATCGGGGAGAGGCTACAACCCTGTCTCACTCCCTTCCCAACCACTGCTTCCCTTTCATGTCCCTCAGCTCTTATAACTGCCATCTGGTTTCCGCACAAATTGTAAATAGCCTTTCGCTCCCTGTATTTTACCCCTGCCACCTTCAGAATTAGAAAGAGAGTATTCCAGTCAACACCGTCAAAAGCTTTCTCTAAGTCTACAAATGCTAGAAACGTAGGTTTGCCTTTTCTTAATCTAGCTTCTAAGATAAGTCGTAGGGACAGTATTGCCTCACGTGTTCCAATATTTCTAGGGAATCCAAACTGATCTTCCCCGAGGTCAGCTTCTACCAGGTGTCGTACGATAACGTCTTTTGTGTGCGGCACACTGAATTTCTCTACCACATCTGTCTCTTTCCCTTTTGGGAATTAGATTGGAAGATCCGTCTTCGACTGTGTAATATACGGCATTATCACATATAACTATGCGTGTATACGAGAGACTTCCCTAAAATAATTTAACCTAATTTGTGCAGTTTTTCTCTGAACAGCCCAGCAACAGAATAGCGAAGCCTTCCTGTTTATGTTGTGCACGCGAGTTTTCTGCCCTGAAATCATATCAGCATTGTCGATTTCTTTGCAGGAGTCTTCTCTCTATTTATCTAAGGAAAAAAATATAGTAGACCCTTTGCAGTGCACACGAACAACCGCCTCGTTGCAGACAACAGCTACCGCTCGCGGGATAGCTCACGCTGCTACACTGAGCAAAAGAATCGCGGAATCACTTTTTCGAGGCCCCGTAATTCCCACCCATTGCGACGCTTAAGTTTGAAATTCGGCTCAATGGTGCGTACAGCCTTCCTCTGTAATATTTCGGAAGCGTGGCGCCCTGCGACGTTACGCCCTGTGACGTTACTCTCGAGCGATGACAATTCAAATATCAAGAGGTTAGCACACTCGGAAAGGAAGACCACAGCTCGGAAGTTCACGTGACGTCTAAGGTGGGTAAATGACGTCACATCCGCACCAAATTTGAGCACAATTCTACCCAGTGCTACCGTGGACGTGTCATATGATCGCAACGTCGTCACACTCCCTCTTGTAACGACTCATGTTGAATGTTACTTAAGTTTCTTCTGCCTGGTCCATTGATCAATGAATTGGCATCTGAACTGCATACTCGTCATGTAAACAAAACACAGACCGCACTGATCTCTTTGATTTCCAAGAGTAACTTCAAAACTGACTCCTCGCAGCATAGCTGCATCGCTTTATGTAGAATTTTAACAATAGCTTCCAAAATAAAGCATTATTAATTTTGTACAATTTCAATGTTATAATTAAAATTTACAAAACGTAAAGAAACATGTTACAGCCGAATAAGGTATAAAATACAGTATTCAATGACAATCTTTTATAGTAATATCTTTAGTTTTGCCCAAGAAAATCATTCTGAACTTTAATTACAATAATGTCTCTCGTATCATTTTAGTTACGTAATTAATTACAGTTTGGATTTGGTTACTAACATGTAACGGTAGTACAGAGCTCGTAATTTATCCGATTAAATATACAGAACGTAGAAATATGGCCTCAAATTCTGGAAATTGGAGAACTGTGAGATGTATACAATTGGAGAGTTAATTATAAATGTAAAATGGTTCAAATGGCTCTGTGCACTATGGGACTCGACATCTGAGGTCATCAGTCCCCTAGAACTTAGAACTAGTTAAACCTAACCGACCTAAGGACATCACACACATCCATGGCCGAGGCAGGATTCGAACCTGCGACCGTAGCAGTCACGCGGTTTCGGACTGAAGCGCCAACCACGGCCGGCCCCTTATAAATGTAATTATAACGAATATTAACTACAGAGGAAGACATAAAAATAAATATCAACTGAAAATACATCGCTTGGTAATAGCTTTTAAGCTGTTCCTCAAAATAGTGAGGTCTAAGGTTACTGGATTTTTAGATTGCAATTTTGTTAATTTCAAGCATTTATTTTTTCATGCTAACATCTCTGCAATCTCTAGTTATTTATTTCTAAGGACTTATTACTTCAATTTCTTGATCAGTTGCATAATTTAGTATATGTACATAATTTTATCAATGACAACAATCCACCGATAGTTACGACAACGCACGTCCTTCCAGAACATTCCACACGCCTTCGCAATGAATATGAAGTTTTTTTATCAAATAGGTCAGAATTTTATATATATATATATATATATATATATATATATATATATACTCCTGGAAATTGAAATAAGAACACCGTGAATTCATTGTCCCAGGAAGGGGAAACTTTATTGACACATTCCTGGGGTCAGATACATCACATGATCACACTGACAGAACCACAGGCACATAGACACAGGCAACAGAGCATGCACAATGTCGGCACTAGTACAGTGTATATCCACCTTTCGCGGCAATGCAGGCTGCTATTCTCCCATGGAGACGATCGTAGAGATGCTGGATGTAGTCCTGTGGAACGGCTTGCCATGCCATTTCCACCTGGCGCCTCAGTTGGACCAGCGTTCGTGCTGGACGTGCAGACCGCGTGAGACGACGCTTCATCCAGTCCCAAACATGCTCAATGGGGGACAGATCCAGAGATCTTGCTGGCCAGGGTAGTTGACGTACACCTTCTAGAGCACGTTGGGTGGCACGGGATACATGCGGACGTGCATTGTTCTGTTGGAACAGCAAGTTCCCTTGCCGGTCTAGGAATGGTAGAACGATGGGTTCGATGACGGTTTGGATGTACCGTGCACTATTCAGTGTCCCCTCGACGATCACCAGTGGTGTACGGCCAGTGTAGGAGATCGCTCCCCACACCATGATGCCGGGTGTTGGCCCTGTGTGCCTCGGTCGTATGCAGTCCTGATTGTGGCGCTCACCTGCACGGCGCCAAACACGCATACGATCATCATTGGCACCAAGGCAGAAGCGACTCTCATCGCTGAAGACGACACGTCTCCATTCGTCCCTCCATTCACGCCTGTCGCGACACCACTGGAGGCGGGCTGCACGATGTTGGGGCGTGAGCGGAAGACGGCCTAACGGTGTGCGGGACCGTAGCCCAGCTTCATGGAGACGGTTGCGAATGGTCCTCGCCGATACCCCAGGAGCAACAGTGTCCCTAATTTGCTGGGAAGTGGCGGTGCGGTCCCCTACGGCACTGCGTAGGATCCGACGGTCTTGGCGTGCATCCGTGCGTCGCTGCGGTCCGGTCCCAGGTCGACGGGCACGTGCACCTTCCGCCGACCACTGGCGACAACATCGATGTACTGTGGAGACCTCACGCCCCACGTGTTGAGCAATTCGGCGGTACGTCCACCCGGCCTCCCGCATGCCCACTATACGCCCTCGCTCAAAGTCCGTCAACTGCACATACGGTTCACGTCTACGCTGTCGCGGCATGCTACCAGTGTTAAAGACTGCGGTGGAGCTCCGTATGCCACGACAAACTGGCTGACACTGACGGCAGCGGTGCACAAATGCTGCGCAGCTAGCGCCATTCGACGGCCAACACCGCGGTTCCTGGTGTGTCCGCTGTGCCGTGCGTGTGATCATTGCTTCTACAGCCCTCTCGCAGTGTCCGGAGCAAGTATGGTGGGTCTGACACACCGGTGTCAATGTGTTCTTTTTCCCATTTCCAGGAGTATATATATATATATATATATATATATATATATATATATATATATATATATATATATATATATAAGGTGGTATCGGACATTTCATATAAGTCCTGTGGGGTAGGTTTTACCGTTATACTCTTACCCACACTGCACCTCTTCTTTTGACGTCTCTGCGGTGGACGGTGGACGTTAGAACTGCGAGTTACAGCGTTGAATCACTTGGTTTTCTTATGAGTGGCCGAGAAAAACATTCCATTCAGAGCGCCACTCAGAATCGGCATGAAAAGGTCTCAGGACGTGGCATAAAGGGCGTCAATGAAATCACCCCTTTCCTTGGGGCGTGGATCCCACATATTACGCGGCAGAAGACGACAGTTCGTAGTGCAATGAGCAACAGATAGAAGTTGACAATCTTCGACACTGCTGACATCCTATGGCATTTCAGCACTTCTTTAAGGAGGCAGTGGGGCTGCATCCGCATAAAATGTGATGAAGCAGCTCTGGAGCACAGCACAACCGCCATTTTTGCTCTCGTATACGGGTTGTATCACTAGGGAGCGTTCAAAACCATTCAAGAAGTTTGTACGTGATCCGAAGCACGTCATGCTGTTTTAATGCTTGTTTCAGCGCTCTCCCTGTGGTGCCTGCACGGGGGGATACCACATTGACACATGCATGAATACAACGGTAAGGAGTTAGTGTAAGATCCCCCTGTTTAGCAAAATCCTCGGTAGCGTCCGCCCACCTTTAATGAGAATTTCAGAAATGTACCTGTGCTGGCAGAACCTATGACCTGGGCGTTTGCAGACCGACAACCCCTTCGACACTCTTCATTTCCGGATGCCCTTCTATCAGGGGCAAGAGCACCAGTGTAGCGCTGAAAGAGCAGCACCGGAGCCTGCCTACAGGCTTCTGGGACTCTCATCACGGCTTCTGCCTGTACAGGTACATTTTAAGGTGCTCAACAAAAGCATGTGGGTGGAACCGATGGTTTTGATGAACTTGGGGGCTCTTAGAGGTCTTTACCCCTTCAAATTTCGTCGAATGACGTTGAGCAGTCGTTAGTGGTTCCAGCGTGTACATGAGAGCAAAAACTGCGGTGACGTTGCATTTCAAAGGGAGTCAGATCACGTTTAACCGAGAGTAGCCTCACAATGCTCTTAGGGAATGTGTGGAATCCTGACGGTGACAGCAATGTCAAAGGTTGTCAAGAACGTCTTTTCCGTTGTCCATCGCACTGTGAACTTTCGTTTTCGATCGCCTCAGGGAAAGGAGTGGTTTCACTGATGTCCTTTATGCTACCCCCTGAGGCCTTTTCGCGGCGATTCTGAGCGGCGATGCGACTGGAATGTTCTCCTCGACCACTAATAAGAAAACCACGTGATTTTAACGCTTTGCGTCGCAGTCCTAACCTCCATTTCAGAGACGTTCAAAGAAGGGATGAAGTGTGGGTAAGAGGGGTTGTGACGACCTTTCCATTGTCTGACAATTCAATGTTGGTGTAGGTCAGAAGTGTGGTGAAGTTTGATGCCAATGTGACAGCACTAACCCAACTTACATGTCGCATGAATTTCTGAGCTGTGGCCTTTTTTCCGCATGTGTCGACACTCTGCTGTTTGCAGCGTTGTCGAGCACGAGAATGATGTCGCATGGCGTCACACTTTTGCACCAGTACAGTGGAAGACTGCACACACCTTTGAGCCAAATTTCAAATTTAAACGTCGTAACTTGTGGGAGTAACTGGGTTTCGAAAAAGTGCTCCTTTAATTCTGTTCTGAAGTGTTGTTCCAGTGTTTGTTGACGATTAATTTTGATACAGCCTACACAGACGAATACACACACATACACAATTTTAAGTTTTCGCTGCGACAAGCCATAAAAGTGTCCCAAAAGTGATGAAAACAGTCCTAACCCGCAGTCCGAGCGAGGTTTTCAGGAGGGCTCAATTGGTTTTTCATGCCAGTGCCAAATATTCCCAGTAGGGTTTCTCTCTGCTCCACTAGCATCTTATGGTAGTGCACCACTACCATCTCGCCAGTTACTTGACTGAGATGTCCCTGAGCTATCAATGGGTCATTACCCGAGCAGCTCATTCTGCCTCTTGGGGTAGCGAATGAGAAATTTCAAAACTGAATTAAAAAAAGAAGGTGGTTTTAATACTTCAGTGTTCTACATATGCTCCCTTCACTTGAGAGCGAACCACTGTAACTCTAAGAAAAGTTCTTCTTTGGGTCATTATACAAACATCAAGTTCGCAGCAGTGTTTTTGTGTGCATCATGAACAGCCGTGTTGAACGTATATCTCGGATAAAAAGGTGAAGTATCCCACTTTGTGTAATTATCGTGGTGAAACGCAATGAGCGCAGCAAACAGGCCGCTATTTACGCACTCGGCTAGTAAGGGGTTGGGATACTATGCAGTCGTTGTGGCATAAGCTGTACCCATTCCGGAACAAAGATTTTTAAAGGCAACCGGTGTGCTAACTGTAGCATTATCTGATATGTTTCTAGATCATTCAAAGGTACCAAAAGTTCTCTGTAAACTATTAATAGTCCTCGGGGCAGTGACGTTCCTTGCGGGGATTAGCTATGAAAAAGGCACACTTGCGTGTTCGTCAACTAGGGCAGTTCGGTTCTCCTCTGTAGACCGTGAAAAACGGACCAGCATAATCAATATACACTGCCAGAAAAAAATGCAGCACCCTCAAGGACAAGGCCATTTTATTGCCAAGTGAGACGACCATTTTTGTAGGAGTACATGATAACAAAATTCGGACCGTATGAAGACACACATCTTACAGTAGAGAGTACCCAAACAGTCGCATCTCTACACTATGTACGAGGCGTGTTTTTTAAAGTAAGTACCGTTTTGAAATTAAAAAAAGACGTGCCAAGATATCTCAATAATTTCATTTTTACATGAAAGCCTGTACCTTAATCTACTTTTCCACATAATTTCCGTCAATATTGTGGCACTTGTCATAACGTTGTACCAGTTTTTGAATACCCTCCTCATAGAAGTATGCCGCCTGACTTGTTAACCACTGCATCCCCACTGTTTTGACTTCGTCATCGTCTTGAAGACGCTGACCGCCCCGGTGTTTCTTCAAGTGCAGGAACAGATGGTAGTCACTGGGCGCAAGATCGGGGCTGTACGGAGGATGATCTGATTCGCCACATGCGGACGGGCATTGTCTTGCACAAAACGATGCCCTTGCTCAACTTCCATGGACTGTTGCTTTGATTCTGGTGTGACGTAGGCCACCCATGTTTCATCGCCCGTAACAATTTGCCTTAAGAAATCATCACCGTCATTGAGGTACCGCTCAAGGAAAGTCAATGCACTGTCTAAACGTTTGGTTTTGTGCACATCCGTCAACATTTTCGGTACCCAACGTGCGCACAGTTTTCGGTCATTCAAGCGCTCGGTCACAATGTCATACAAAACACTACGAGAAACATCAGGAAAGTCATTCCACAAGGAGGAAATCGTAAAGCGTCTGTTTTCTCTCACTTTATTGTGCACTTCCTGCACCAAACTTTCATTAACGACTGAAGCACGCCCACTCCGTTGTTCATCATGCACATTTGTGCAACCATCTTTAAATGCTCTCACCCACTTCCTTACCATTCCATCACTCATAATGTATTATCCGTAAACTGCACAGATCTCATAATGAATATCGATTGCTTTTAGGCCTTTAGCACTAAGAAACCTTATAACAACCCGTACTTCACAGTCGGCGGCACTCACGATTATCGTAGGCATTTTAAACACTCAGTACACAACAAGGAAGAATCAGACTGTAATGGCGTCAGTGCGTAGATTATGGTACAGGCTTTCATGTAAAAATAAAATTATTGAGATATCTTAGCACGTCTCTTTTAATTTCAAAACGGTACTTACTTAAAAAAAACACTCCTCGTACACCCATCTTGTGGCAACGCAGGTGTTTATTTTCGCATGAAAGCGATCATAAGATGCCGAACACCATCCTGCAATCGAATGTTCCAAGCATCTTGCGCATTTTGTTGCAATTTGCCAATGGTCATTGTAGAACCTGGAGATGAGTAAGTTCCTGCCTCATCGCCTCCTATACATGTTCAGTTGGTGAGGGATCTCGTAATATTGCTGGCTAGGACAACTTCACGATGAGCAGGTTGCATCGGAGTACCCATATGTGGTCCACCTGTTTAGCTGAGTGGTAATGTGCTTGCCTCCCATGCAGCGGGCACGGGTTCGATTTCCGGCCGGGTTGGGGATTTTCTCCGCTTGTGGATTGGGTGTTGTGTTGTCCTCATCATCATTTCAACTTCCTCACCGGCACGCAAGTCGCCCAATGTGGTGGCGGCTGAAATAAGACTTGCACTCAGTGGCCGAACTTTCCCAGATGGGGTCTCCCAGCCAACAATGCCATACACTCATTTCCATTTACCCACATGTGCCCTGTTGAACAGGGACATCACCTTCCTGTCGAAGAAATGACAGTAGAACGTGGATAACATTGTGTTCAGTTTAATGGGCATTGATTGTTTTATCCTGCAGAGCACGAGTCGTAGCTGATGTTCCACCCCCCTCCCCCGTCCCCACATCGCCCCACAATGAAACCTTGGATGGGACTTGCGTGTCTTGGAGAATGCACTCTGCAATAGGGGCAACTCACCACCTAGACGCCACACACTTGTACCTCCATCAGTCCCGTCACTAAATGGAGACAGAACCGATCTCTTCACCATAGACAACAGAGTGCCATTACACTTTCCAGTCGACCCTTTCACGACACCAGAGCATCCGTACTTGTCGGTGTCGTGGTGCCAGTGGTAGCCTGGACAGAGGCACACGTGACCTTAATCCTGCTGCTAGCAGATGGTTCATTTCGTTCCTGGAAGATATTCGGTTGGGCACTGCTGCTTGCAGAATGCATCGATCTTGACGCACATCTGTAGTATGTGGACGTTCACATCCTGGACTATAGATGTGGGAATGTTACACAGACCTAAGTTGAAAGCACGACAAACTACCGATACATTGTTCCCAACATGTGCATCATTCCATTGATATGTCCACCCAGCTTCCTGCAAGACCAAAATGCAACCCCAATGAAATGGCTGAAGCTGTTCAAGAGAAGTATGAACTCATCGATGGGCAGGGTTGTATCCTAGAATGAATGTTGCAAACACTGTTTATTTCTAATCTCAGCACAGAACTTGCTTTCGGAGTCAAAACTGAGCGCGCACAAACAGGCCTCGTGAACACCATACAATTACCGAAACCGCGACATATGAATCACTAACACCGCAACCTGTTAATATGCAAATATTGTACCTTGATGCCCTGAATACAGTATTTGAGGGGTTGCATTTTTTTTCGGGATTGTGTGTTTCCTGCGTCAGGACTTGTGAGACATTCGGGGCTAGAAGTCTCTGGTAGGTGTTCAGAGTAGGCTTCCTTAGGCAAAAAACCTTACATAACTGGAGCAACTTCCTAATTTCTTTGTTCATTCTTTTCCAAATAAAGTTTTCATGAATTTTCGACCTTGTAGCATAATTGCGCAAGTAGCCACATGTGGGTGTATTTAAACAGATATGGAATCAGTTCAGATGATAATACAACCTTATCCCCTAGTCTCCTTAGAAGATAAGGTCTTAAATGTCGCTCTTTCTTATTGCTCCTTAACTGGAAACATCTTTCGGTCCGAATCTTGTCATCCCTCTACAGCCTTAACAAGGAGCTGAAGACCTGTCAAAGTAGGACAGACCCCTCCTCCAGTTCCATATTTATAAAATGAACTTGTCCTCTTTCTCAAAATCTCCCTCATTTTCCTCACCAAACATGCAGCTAAGACCATGACCTTCACTTCCACTTTGAACTGAAAATCTGAGCTCCTAATAGCCTGTCAGCTGATACGCTCTTTACGTTTTGGCATCACGACCATCCAACTATGTGCCTAGTTCTCAGTTGCAAGTTGGAACTGCGATTCTATGAGCAAATTACATCTTGAACTGCCACTGAGCATGCTCCGAGTCTCATTTGGGAGGTGCCTGCAACCCTTACATCTGATGATTTTCCCTCTTAGTTCGATTTCACGCATCTCTAAGATTTTCTTTCTGTATGTTTTTAAATCGCTTGCTTGACCTTCCCCATTATCTAGCTTCGCTTGCAGTTCACAAGTGAGAACGTAGTAACATATGATGTTTCTTCTCCTGTTGTCATTTAGCCTAAAGTCTACATTTTATATAGTTTCAGGATCCCAGAATTGCACAAGATTTTACCAACTGCATCACCAAACAAACATTTCCAGCTGACCCACGACTTCTAATACGCAACCAACTGTAACTTTACCCATGTTATTTGGCGCATGTTACTATTTATTTTCCAGTAATCTCTAACAATTATTTTCTTGGACAAGGCAGACCTTTTAACATTGGTGATTACAGTGTGATTGTCAGGAGTGCTGATAGCGATAATTTTGTAACCTTGTACATCCATTCCCGTTGCGATGTAAATTTCATCTACTCTTGTTGCTGCTACTGCCGAAACATACATACAGTATAATGACCACACATAATAGCAAGTCGCTGAACCACATTTTTCCTGTCCAGAGCCCCAATAATGTTATGTAGTGCCCTTTTGAATCTATCATCCTCAAAATGCATCCCTGGTATTAGTCGGCTTGATGTAAAATTTCTATTCATTTTACGTACATCATTGCAAAAACTCCTGTATTGAGAAAAAAATTGTTTCCCCATCTAAAATATAGCACTTCCATATAATATATTATCGGTGCTAACGGTCTCCTTCTGTTATATGTATATAATTAAAACGGCAGGTAGACAAAACATACTTTAAGGCCTTTTCTCTGTCTTAATAGTCTGAAGGGTGCACTTATACATTAGTCAACTTTCATGTGTCCTTATTGCAACACTAGTAGACGAATTTCAGAATGGAATCTTTAATAGGGTATGTTTTAAGTCTGTTCAGCAGATTGTTTCCTATAGATGTTACCCATCTCAATACAGAATTCTGATGTACGGTATTTCACTTTAATATGGCCCTGGATTGTGAAAAACATTTTTCCCCAGGTTTAATATAACAGTTATGCATAATTCCTATGTTCTCTGTTTGGGAGGCTTAGTTAACAAATATCGTTTATACTGTGTCTGTGAGACCCCTGTTTTGGTTGAGTATCCTTCAAGTTGTGTTATGTGTAGTAGTCAGGCCCATTTATTAAGTAGAGTATTGCTGAGTGGAAATTCCTTCTGACATTACCAAATGTTCCATCAGTGAAATGCAATTTGCTTATCAAAAATAAACGGTACTCCAGCAGATCAACGAAATGGGATACATAGCAAAAAACTGTGCATGCATGGCAAATAACTAAAAAGTATAGGCAGACAAAGCACAGTTTACAAACTTGCCTCAGATATGATTGTCTGGAAGGTGTGTTACACAAGGCAAATTTAGTATGTCATTATGTTCTTATTACGTCAGTAGACAACAGAAGAACGATACTGGTGCTACATATATGTTTTATGTTGGAAATCTCTCTTAGGGAATGGTTTAAGGTGGCTATTTTTCGAAAAGATGTGCAACAACATTACTTCTACAAACAGTCTTAATTCCCTCAGTGAAAGAGACAGGGAAGGAGAGATGGAGAGGAGACGAGGGAGTGAGAGAGAGAGAGAAAGAGAGAGAGAAAGAGGTTGCACAAAATATGGGAAAACTGCAGGGAATGCATACTTCAACATAAATAAAGATAAAATGTATGCAATGAAAATCCTGGACCAGGATGACACACTAAAGTTAAAGATTTTCATTGATATGTTTTTGCCCATATAATCAATTTAATAAGAGCGATTCTGCCTAACTGATTAATGACTCCGTGTAACGCCCAGTGGCTGGTCCACACTAAACAAATACTAATTTCAGCAACTTCATGTTGCTGGGAAAATGGCTTGTCAATGACCAGAAACTAGTTATCAATAAAGATACACTCCTGGAAATTGAAATAAGAACACCGTGAATTCATTGTCCCAGGAGGGGGAAACTTTATTGACACATTCCTGGGGTCAGATACATCACATGATCACACTGACAGAACCACAGACACATAGACACAGGCAACAGAGCATGCACAATGTCGGCACTAGTACAGTGTATATCCACCTTTCGCAGCAATGCAGGCTGCTATTCTCCCATGGAGACGATCGTAGAGATGCTGGATGTAGTCCTGTGGAACGGCTTGCCATGCCATTTCCACCTGGCGCCTCAGTTGGACCAGCGTTCGTGCTGGACGTGCAGACCGCGTGAGACGACGCTTCATCCAGTCCCAAACATGCTCAATGGGGGACAGATCCGGAGATCTTGCTGGCCAGGGTAGTTGACTTACACCTTCTAGAGCACGTTGGGTGGCACGGGATACATGCGGACGTGCATTGTCCTGTTGGAACAGCAAGTTCCCTTGCCGGTCTAGGAATGGTAGAACGATGGGTTCGATGACGGTTTGGATGTACCGTGCACTATTCAGTGTCCCCTCGACGATCACCAGTGGTGTACGGCCAGTGTAGGAGATCGCTCCCCACACCATGATGCCGGGTGTTGGCCCTGTGTGCCTCGGTCGTATGCAGTCCTGATTGTGGCGCTCACCTGCACGGCGCCAAACACGCATACGACCATCATTGGCACCAAGGCAGAAGCGACTCTCATCGCTGAAGACGACACGTCTCCATTCGTCCCTCCATTCACGCCTGTCGCGACACCACTGGAGGCGGGCTGCACGATGTTGGGGCGTGAGCGGAAGACGGCCTAACGGTGTGCGGGACCGTAGCCCAGCTTCATGGAGACGGTTGCGAATGGTCCTCGCCGATACCCCAGGAGCAACAGTGTTCCTAATTTGCTGGGAAGTGGCGGTGCGGTCCCCTACGGCACTGCGTAGGATCCTACGGTCTTGGCGTGCATCCGTGCGTCGCTGCGGTCCGGTCCCAGGTCGACGGGCACGTGCACCTTCCGCCGACCACTGGCGACAACATCGATGTACTGTGGAGACCTCACGCCCCACGTGTTGAGCAATTCGGCGGTACGTCCACCCGGCCTCCCGCATGCCCACTATACGCCCTCGCTCAAAGTCCGTCAACTGCACATACGGTTCACGTCCACGCTGTCGCGGCATGCTACCAGTGTTAAAGACTGCGATGGAGCTCCGTATGCCACGGCAAACTGGCTGACACTGACGGCGGCGGTTCACAAATGCTGTGCAGCTAGCGCCATTCGACGGCCAACACCGCGATTCCTGGTGTGTCCGCTGTGCCGTGCGTGTGATCATTGCTTGTACAGCCCTCTCACAGTGTCCGGAGCAAGTATGGTGGGTCTGACACACCGGTGTCAATGTGTTCTTTTTTCCATTTCCAGGAGTGTAGTTTTGTGATAGTGATCTAGGATTTTTATCCACACAGTTTAACATAACAGTTCAGTGATCTCCCTATTTCACAATGGCAAATAACAACAAAATAAAAACAGATACTAGCCAAGCCTACAGTTTGCACTGTTGTATTGGACCATCGATGGCAGCTATGCAATGTCCTCAATACAACAAAAGAGTCAGCCATGTTCAGAACAGTGTTCTGTGTAGTTGGGAGTGTATTATGTCAGAGCTCAGTGAATTAGAACATGTGCAAATAGTTGACGATCGTTTGGTGGGTGCTTACATAACCAAAGTGTTTCGCATTTCAAGAGCCATTCTGTCTAAGATTTATGCCACATAACGGAAAGAAGAGAAACGTCACTCAAGGAGTTCCAAAGTGGACGAAAGTGTGTGTTCAATGACCACAACATTTAGTCATTGAAGAGGATTGTGATGATAAATAAGAGAACGACACCTGAAAAAGTCGTTGCAGAACTGAATGTCACACCCATGAACCCTGTTAGTACTGAAACAACATGAAGGGAGCTCCTTAAGCGAGGAATTGTAGGACGAGCCAGAATTTCAGAAACACTCATCAGTGATGCAAATGCCTGTAACAGGAAAACATGGTGCCGAAACCATAAAACCTGGAGTTTGAAGCTTTAGAAGAAAGTCATTTAGTCAGGTGATACTTGTTTCACTCTGTTTCCAACTTCTGGCCAAGTTTACATCCCAAGAATGAAGCAGAACAGGTGGTCAGTGATAACTGTCAGTAATAATTTGGACAGCCATATCATTATATAGCATGGGCCCCACAGTTACTCAATAAGGCTGCATTACTGCCAATGACTACACAAACATTTTGGTTGATCAGGTCCATCCCACAGTACAACGTCTGTCCCCCAGTGGTGATGTAGTTTGTATGTTCTGGCCCAGTTTCCAATGAACGAACTCCTAAAATTTCAAGTAAATATTATGGGAAATGATCGAAGTTATGATAAAAAATCACAACAAAAGTGGTCAACGGAGACCACCAAATAAACACAAATATTTTCGTTGATTTTCATCCTTTTCCGAAAATTTTCATAATTTTTTTCTAATATTTCCTCTATTTTTAAAGTTTTTCATCACATTTTTTGATGTTATTTTTTAATGACCAATCGTTTCCCTCCTATTTCGTCGACTTCTCTCTCCCTGTCCCTGTCCTTCTCTCTCTCTCTCTACACTTTGCATATTTGTTCACTTTGTTCTCAAAATGTCGACACATACAGGGTGTTACAAAAAGGTACGGCCAAACTTTCAGGAAACATTCCTCACACACAAAGAATGAAAATATCTTATGTGGACATGTGTCCGGAAACGCTTACTTTCCATTTTAGAGCTCATTTTATTACTTCTCTTTAAATCAAATTAATCATGGAATGGAAACACAAAGCAACAAAACGTACCAGCGTCACTTCAAACACTTTGTTACAGGAAATGTTCAAAATGTCCTCCGTTAGCGAGGATACATGCATCCACCCTCCGTCGCATGGAATCCCTGATGCGCTGATGCAGCCCTGGAGGATGGCGTATTGTACACAGCCGTCCACAATACGAGAACGAGGAGTCTCTACATTTGGTACCGGGGTTGCGTAGACAAGAGCTTTCAAGTGCCCGCATAAATGAAAGTCAAGAGGGTTGAGGTCAGGAGAGCGTGGAGGCCATGGAATTGGTCCGCCTCTGCCAATCCATCGGTCACCGAATCTGTTGTTGAGAAGCGTACGAACACTTCGACTGAAATGTGGAGGAGCTCCATCGTGCATGAACCACATGTTGTGTCGTACTTGTAAAGGCACATGTTCTAGCAGCACAGGTAGAGTATCCCGTACGAAATCATGATAACGCGCTCCATTGAGCGTAGGTGGACGAAACTAAAATGAGCTCTAACATGGGAATTAAGCGTTTCCGGACACATTTCCACATAACATCGTTTCTTTATTTGTGTGTGAGGAATGTTTCCTGAAAGTTTGGCCGTACCTTCTTGTAACACCCTGTAAATGTGAACATATATGCAAAGTGTAATGCCAGTCTGAAGATGACAGAATGTTTCTGTCGAAACTAGTAATTGAATTAAGGTCTTAAAATAAAGCAGTCTTGGCTTTCACAAAAAATATGCATATATTTTAATATTACACCAAACGTATGGATGTGTACACAGTTATATGAAAATAATGTAACCTGACACCAGTTTTACACATTATTTTAATACTTCAGTGTAATTGGCTGGGAAGGTGGTGGGAAGAGAGTCTTTTATTTTCCACTAACACCGAGCGAGGTGGCGCAGTGGTTAGCACACTGGACTCGCATTCGGGAGGACGACGGTTCAATCCCGCGTCCGACCATCCTGATTTAGGTTTTCCGTGATTTCCCTAAATCTCTGCCTCTGAAAAGGCACGGCCGACTGCCTTCCCCATCCTTCCCTAATCAGATGAAACCGAAGACATTGCAGTTTGGTCTCTTCCCCCAAACAACCCTACCCCTCTCCCACTAACTCAAATGGAGCATTTCTGTCATCGTCAGTTTGTTGACCAGTTATTTCATTTTTAGAACTTGGGTGAGATTGGTTACTCGTAGGGGAAGGAGAGGGGCAGGGAATTTTTAAGGGGGGACGTTGATGAAAAACACACACTATTTCAAAAATGCACCAAATCCACAGTTTTAGAGATATGGCAATGAAATCTTGTACCACGCTTTACATGAAAGTAACACATTTATATATAAAATCCTTTGATTACATATATTCAACTTTTTTTAATGAAATTTGAAGTTTTACTTTCTAAAAATAATATATGTTCCTTTTTCTCAGAAAGTATTCAAGAGATTTCTACAAAACTTTCTCTGTTTCTTCTCTTTATATATTGTAAGCTTCTCTCATCATGTTTTTGGAATAGGTCAAACAGGAGAATTTTCATAATTTTTAAATTATAATTCCACAAGTACAATTTTAAATTCCTTTAAAATTCCAAACACTTTGCCCCATATCTCCGCTTGCAATCAGAATTTCAAAATTTGCCCTCGAGACAACGTTTATTAGGTTTACAGAAATATGTGTACAAAATTTCATAATTCTACCATTCATAGAATCTGAGGAAAAGGTACATAAACTTTAAAAAACAAACTTTTCAGGAAACACAATTTAAAGTTCAACCTAACATTTTTCCTTATCTCACTTCTTCAGACGTTTGTATTCTGGGTCGTCTTTCCCTTCGAGGCTTCTCTTCTGGTTTCTTGTTGTCTGTCTTCTTTCCTTTACCAGGTCTTCAACTGACTTTTCAGCTGCAGAGACGCGCTGTAAATCTATTTTTCTCAGGATGTCTTGAGTAAAATTTCCTTCTAATACCTTCATCCTCCCGACTTTCCCATCATTAAGTACAATAACTGCATCATAAGTTACAATTCTGACAACTGTAGCAGATGCAAATGTGTTTTCAGGGCATCTTTTCCATATGAGTGAATTTAGAGACTCATTTGGATTTTGGGTTTTAGCATGAAGTGCAGGGTCCCCCAAAGATGATCTATAAAACCAAAGAGTAAGTATCACGGCCTTCTAGATGTATCCCGCACACGTTTGGTTGGAGGTAATAAACAGTATCGTTGTTCACTAAGCTGGTACTGAAGTGCTGCTTCAAAACGTGGCCGTGGCAGGGAGGCTACGTTACACTTTTAATTAATTTTCTGGCACTTCGGATGCGATTTTAACATTGAAATTTTGGGAACGTATTGTCCATGAGTTGTACCAACAAATAAAAAATAAATCGAAAGTTAACATTTTTGGTCAATTTCATCAACGTCCCCCCTTAATCACTCACTATCGCAATTTGGCTCTTTTGGCTGTCTTGAATTTTTTGATTGGTTCTCTCATTTTCAATACCTCACTATGATTGGTTGGACGTAAGGGGTGAGGATAATCAGACTGCCCTGCACTGCGCAATCACAGTAAAACTTCCACTTTTCAAGGTCATTTAAGTGCAAATTTCGTGTAGAGTCGCCACTTACATGCAACTTATATGTAATGAAATAAACTGTCTAATCTGTCTAATAAGTACAGAATATGGGCTGAGAGAACCGAAGATACAGGAATTAATGAGGTGTAGCAAAAATGAGATCGTCGCCAAACTGATTATCAAAGTTTGGGACCAGATCAGAGGATATAGTTCAACAATTCTGCTACCTTGGGGATAAAACTGATTTTTCGTATGATGATATTATATAGTAATGATAACCGGTATATACTTCAACATGCATGAAGAGAGATTTGTTGTAAATTGATGAGAATTTAGATTTCAAATGTATGCTACACTCACTAGCAACATTAATCAAAATGTAGTACAAAGAATTTTGCGATAGCGAATGCGTAAATTATCAGTGAAAGTTACATGCAGTGAAGCTAGGTACAAATGGAGATACAGTTGACAGACTGCATGAAAATCTCCTACAGAAGTAACTGAAATCAGTCTAGTGATCATGTTACGGTTTTTAGCTAAAAACAAAAAGCCTGAAATGTGCACAAGATTCTATGAAGGTGATTGGAGGAGCAGCCACTCAAGTAGAAAACGGTACAGAACGTCTCTGAAACAAGGAGTAGTTTAGGAAGAGCGCCTTTTATATTCCACACGGTTATTCCGCACTCAGTGGAAGTAGCTTCGAGCACAAGTCTCTTGTTTTTATCACAGACATTCAGTCACGCGTCGCTTCTTTCTGCTAGCAAACGATATTGTCCCCATAAGCTAGACGGCTCAGTACTCTCTCACAGCAAGCTAAAGGCTTTGACAGGCTTCAGTCAATGCGAATGCAAGTATCAGAATGCGTTCCTGTTTCCGCTACTTTTTGTGAAACAAAGCTTAATTCTACTTGTACTTCTTCTAAGTTGTTCGACTGGGACAGAGCGTTTTACGTCTTGTACGTCACCCTGAGCAGTATGGTACTGCAATTAACCTTGCAGGCATATTGTATGGCGTGAATTTGAGGACATTTGACAAAAAGCATTGGAACGTTGATAAGATTCCAGCTTGCCATAAGCCTTGCATTCTCGTTCAGTTAATTGGCAGTTGCTATGTGCAAAGATCACGTGCCGAAAATCGTGGCCGGCCGGAGTGGCCGTGCGGTTCTGGGCGCTACAGTCTGGAACCGAGCGACCGCTGCGGTCGCAGGTTCGAATCCTGCCTCGGGCATGGATGTGTGTGATGTCCTTAGGTTAGTTAGGTTTAATTAGTTCTACGTTCTAGGCGACTGATGACCTCAGAAGTTAAGTCGCATAATGCTCAGAGCCATTTGAAAATAGTGTCTTTCTTTACCTTCTGTTTCATTCACAACACATGGTGATCCGAATTCGTCTTCCGGCTAGGGATTTGTGGATTCAAGCGACTTACTAGTAGCATTTCACAGTTACTTTCAAATTACCAAGGGATTTTTTATGTTTCCATGCGTATCAGAGATGCTGTTACGGAGGGAGAGTTAACTGTCTTCGATGTTTTTCCATAGCCACTCTGGCGAAACTCTACAGCTGGTACATTGGAAAGCTATATGATTTGTGTCTTGCTTTTAAATCTCGCATATTTATTAACTAGTAACTTTTCCGGTATTATAAGTTTAAAACACGTGTATTAGCATCCATATTGGAAGTTTCACGCTTCCTGCTCGCACCTTAACTCGTACTGAGAGTTACATTTCACACGTGTTTCTTGTTACGTTTTTATAAAATAAACGGTTCTCAACAGACAAGTCATCGCTGATGTAGGTACTTCGACATCTGCGAGTGATGGGGCTACATGATCGCGGATCACTGCATTTACCACACAGGCTAGACTTTACTGGGTGTAAGGCAAGGTAGGAAGCCGTTCGCGAAGACCCTTACCCACGCACCAGTCGGACCTGTAATGTGCAATTCAGACGTCTGTAGGTTATGTTACAGACGATTAACAATTTCATGCACGTGTTCAATATTCATTTGCGTCACTTCCGAGTAAATTACCTCCCCCCCCCCCAACCTCCTCTCTCTCTCTCTCTCCCTCTTTCTTTCTTTTTTGTCGCACTCCGCGTGGGTTCGCTTCCACCCATCATTAATAAAAACATCAGATCGCGTTTATCCATTTGTCAGATTCACTTTCTCATCGTAAAATTTGGGGCACAAATTGTGTTCATCACTTGACATGAGTACTTGCAGTTTCACAAGTCAGGTGGACGGCGGTTAACAATTGTACTTCAGCATTCATTATCGTTACAGAATCCTTGGACTCTTTTTTGTTTTTTCAAACAGCGATTCTTAAACAGAGTTATTTAAATTCACGCCAATACGTCTGTTGTGAAAAACCAGTGATAACCTGAAAAAAAAAAACACTGTGGTGCTGCCCATAGACTCTATTAACTGGACGTGGCATTCCGTGTGCATTCAGTTAAGTAGAAGGCTAGACATAGCATCACCAGTAACAATCAGCACAGGGAAAAGGATTTTGATTCCTAAAAATTCCTGTATTTACGTTTGAAACGCAGGTTATGGTCATGAAAGCGTTAAAAAATTAGCTTGCTTTGCATACCTCCGTACACTAATGTCATATGGATTACCTCGTTTTGATAATTCCACAGATAGATACTAAATATTTAGCACGCAGAAACGTACGGTAAGTGCAATATCTGGTGTCCTTTCTCGCTCTCAATGGAGGAAATTATTTAAAATCATTAGATACAGCAACAATAGACCGCAATACGTCTGTTGTGAAAAACCAGTGATAACCTGAAAAAAAATGGAGTAGCACTCATAAATATAATACCACAAAAAAAATAGCGTCCACTATTCTCAATTTAAGCTTAGTCCTGCACAGAAACGGGCAAAATACATTTGTATAAACAAATTGATGTCATTTCTGCTTCATAGCTCCTTCAGTCCAAATATATACTTCTAAATACGTAGTATCTGCATGAGATTATACACTCCTGGAAGTGGAAAAAAGAACACACTGACACCGGTGTGTCAGACCCACCATACTTGCTCCGGACACTGCGAGAGGGCTGTACAAGCAATGATCACACGCACGGCACAGCGGACACACCAGGAACCGCGGTGTTGGCCGTCGAATGGCGCTAGCTGCGCAGCATTTGTGCACCGCCGCCGTCAGTGTCAGCCAGTTTGTCGTGGCATACGGAGCTCCATCGCAGTCTTTAACACTGGTAGCATGCCGCGACAGCGTGGACGTGAACCGTATGTGCAGTTGACGGACTTTGAGCGAGGGCGTATAGTGGGCATGCGGGAGGCCGGGTGGACGTACCGCCGAATTGCTCAACACGTGGGGCGTGAGGTCTCCACAGTACATCGATGTTGTCGCCAGTGGTCGGCGGAAGGTGCACGTGCCCGTCGACCTGGGACCGGACCGCAGCGACGCACGGATGCACGCCAAGACCGTAGGATCCTATCCAGTGCCGTAGGGGACCGCACCGCCACTTCCCAGCAAATTAGGGACACTGTTGCTCCTGGGGTATCGGCGAGGACCATTCGCAACCGTCTCCATGAAGCTGGGCTACGGTCCCGCACACCGTTAGGCCGTCTTCCGCTCACGCCCCAACATCGTGCAGCCCGCCTCCAGTGGTGTCGCGACAGGCGTGAATGGAGGGACGAATGGAGACGTGTCGTCTTCAGCGATGAGAGTCGCTTCTGCCTTGGTGCCAATGATGGTCGTATGCGTGTTTGGTGCCGTGCAGGTGAGCGCCACAATCAGGACTGCATACGACCGAGGCACAAAGGGCCAACACCCGGCATCATGGTGTGGGGAGCGATCTCCTACACTGGCCGTACACCACTGGTGATCGTCGAGGGGACACTGAATAGTGCACGGTACATCCAAACCGTCATCGAACCCATCGTTCTACCATTCCTAGACCGGCAAGGGAACTTGTTGTTCCAACAGGACAATGCACGTCCGCATGTATCCCGTGCCACCCAACGTGCTCTAGAAGGTGTAAGTCAACTACCCTGGCCAGCAAGATCTCCGGATCTGTCCCCCATTGAGCATGTTTGGGACTGGATGAAGCGTCGTCTCACGCGGTCTGCACGTCCAGCACGAACGCTGGTCCAACTGAGGCGCCAGGTGGAAATGGCATGGCAAGCCGTTCCACAGGACTACATCCAGCATCTCTACGATCGTCTCCATGGGAGAATAGCAGCCTGCATTGCTGCGAAAGGTGGATATAAACTGTACTAGTGCCGACATTGTGCATGCTCTGTTGCCTGTGTCTATGTGTCTGTGGTTCTGTCAGTGTGATCATGTGATGTATCTGACCCCAGGAATGTGTCAATAAAGTTTCCCCCTCCTGGGACAATGAATTCACGGTGTTCTTATTTCAATTTCCAGGAGTGTATCTATCACTTGAGCCTTGACCCGCAGTTACGCAGAGTCAGCCATCGTTAACCGGATTTGGCATGTTAATGTTTAAGGGGTGGCCGGATGCCCTTCCTGCTTCCACTCCATACCCCCTCGGACGGAAGTAGTGTACCCCAGCTGTGTGCGTCGAGTGTAATCCATGGAATAGTGCGAAAGTGTTCAGATGTCTGCGAGCCATGTAACTGAGGCGGAACATGGGGACCAGTCCGGTATTCACCTAGTGGGATGTGGAAAATCGCCTAAAAACCACATCCAGGCTGGACGGCACATCGGCCCTCGTCGTTAATCCGCTGGGCGGATTGGATTCGGGGCCGGAGCGCCTACCCGAGTCCAGGAAGCAGCGCGTTAGCGCTCTCAGCTACCCTGGCGGGTCAGTATCTGCATGAGATTGGATTATATTAATTGAATGTCCTTGTGGATTAAGATTTTTAAAGGCTTGTTAGCTGTGGGTCAACATATACCCATGTTTTAACAGAGAAAACTTACTTCATTTGTAAACCTATTGATATGTTCCACATCATAACGAGTTGTCGTGAATATGATCCTCAGAACATGCGCAAAACTGAACTAAGGTCTAAACCAAACTGCAGGTGTCATCGGTATGAGCTTGATTCCCGATTTCGGCTTGAGTAGGATCTGAACACATGCTACTTGGCCCAGGACGATCTTGGCTTAGCTATACCGATTGGATGACTCCTAACTTCCCATGGAAAGTAGACCGCCTTAGTACACCGGCTTGTTCTATTTCTCAATACTAACTTAGGCGTGTAAGAAAAGGTTTGTGTTAGTAATGACAAAATTCAAAACTTTTGTAACATTTTACAGCCCAGTCTAGATTTAAATTCAGGGAATAGTTTTGTGTGCATTGTGACCTTTCCTGCAGAAGCGTAATTTTATTATCACTAAGATGAGCAGGACTAGCCTGGGAGATTTCTGTGTGAGTTGTGGCCAGTTCACTTGGTGGCAAAGGACATGAAATGGATAGATGAATTTCCCTAACTGGCTTGCTTTGGTTCCAGAAGGCCTTTTCACTAAGGCATATATTATCTGGATGGGAGATGAGCTACTGTGATGATATATATACATAGGGTGGTCCATTGATAGTGACTGGGCCAAATATATCACGAAATAAGCATCAAACGAAAAAACTACAGAGAACGAAACTCGTTTAGCTTGAAGGGGGAAACCAGATGGCGCTATGGTTGGCCTGCTAGTGGCGCTGCCATAGGTCAAACGGATATCAACTGTGTTTTCTTAAATAGGAACCCCCAGTTTTTATTACATGTTCGTGTAGAACCTAAAGAAATATGAATATTAGTTGGACCACTTTTTTCGCTTTGTGATAGATGGCGCTGTAATAATCACAAACGTATAAGTACGTGGTATCACGTAACATTCCACCAGTGCGGACAGTATTTGCTTCGTGATATATTACCCGTGTTAAAATGGACCGTTTACCAATTGCGGAAAAGGTCGATATCGTGTTGACGTATGGCTGTTGTGATCAAAATGCCCAACGGGCGTGTGCTATGTATGCTGCTCGGTATCGTGGACGACATAAACCGAGTGTCCGGACCGTTCGCCGGATAGTTACGTTATTTAAGGAAACAGGAAGTGTGGTGTCACAGCCAGACACCCCACTTGCTAGGTGATAGCTTTTAAATCGGCCGCGGTCCGTTAGCATACGTCGGACCCGCGTGTCGCCACTGTCAGTGATTGCAGACCGAGCGCCGCCACACGGCAGGTCTAGAGAGACGTCCTAGCACTCGCCCCAGTTGTACAGCCGACTTTGCTAGCGATGATTCACTGACAAATTACGTTCTCATTTGCCGAGACGATAGTTAGCATAGCCTTCAGCTACGTCATTTGCTACGACCTAGCAAGGCGCCATTATCAATTGCTATTTATTTTGTGATGCATGTACCGTCAGACCGATGTTCACCAATTATGGATTAAAGTTAAGTATTCCAACAGCTACGTACTTTATTTGCTAGACTCAAATCCTTTAACTGTTCCACACCTCACGCCAGCCTGCTTGAGCTTAAACGCGTGCCTTTCGGCTTCCTCTCCTAGTGGCTTGGCTGTCTTGCCAAGTCACAACAGGAAGTTTTCAGCCACATGCGAAACGTCAACCACGACCTGCAACAAATGATGATGCTCAAGTAGGTGTTTTAGCTGCTGTCGCGGCTAGTCCAAACATCAGTAGCAGACAAATTGCGCGAGAATCGGGAATCTTAAAAACGTCGGTGTTGAGAATGCTACTTCAACATCGATTGTACCCGTACCATATTTATATGCACGAGAAATTGCATGGCGACGACTTTGAACGTCGTGTACAGTTCTGCCACTGGGCACAAGAGAAGTTACGGGACGATGACAGATTTTTTGCACGCGTTCTTTTTAGCGACGAACCGTCATTCACCAACAACGGTAACGTAAACCGGCACAATATGCACTATTGGGCAACGGAAAATCCACGATGGCTGCGACAAGTGTAACATCAGTGACCTTCGCGGGTTAATGTATGGTGCGGCATTATGGGAGGAAGGATAATTGCCGGCCGCGGTGGTCTAGCGGTTCTAGGCGCTCAGTCCGGATCCGCGCGACTGCTACGGTCGCAGGTTCGAATCCTGCCTCGGGCATGGATGTGTGTGATGTCCTTAGGTTAGTTAGGTTTAAGTAGTTCTAAGTTCTAGGGGACTGATGACCATAGATGTTAAGTCCCATAGTGCTCAGAGCCATTTCCATTTCCACTGATGACCACAGATGTTAAGTCCCATAGTGCTCAGAGCCATTTGAACCATTTGAAGGATAATTGGCCCCCATTTTATCGTTGGCAATCTAAATGGTGCAATGTATGCTGATTTCCTACGTAATGTTCTACCGATGTTGCTACAAGATGTTTCACTGCATGACAGAATGGCGATGTATTTCCAACATGATGGATGTCCGGCACATAGCTCGCGTGCGGTTAAAGCGGTACTGAATAGTATGTTTCATGACAGGTGGATTGGTCGTCGAAGCACCATACCATGGCCCGCACGTTCAACGGATCTGACGTCCCCGGATTTGTTTCTGTGGGGAAAGTTGAAAGATATTTGCTATCGTGATTTACTGACAACATGCGTCAGCGCATTGTCAATGCATATACGAACATTACGGAAGGCGAACCACTCACTGTTTGGAGGAATGTCGTTACACGTATTGCCAAATGCATTGAGGTTGACGGACATCGTTTTGGCCATTTATTGCATTAATGTGGTATCTACAGGTAGACACGCTGTAACAGCATGCGTTCTCAGAAATGATAAGTTCAGAAAGGTACATGTATCGCATTGGAACAACCGAAATAAAATGTTCAAACGTACCTACGTTCTGTATATTAATTTAAAAAGCCTACATATTACCAACTGTTCGTCTCAAACTGTGAGCCATATGTTTGTGACTATTACAGCACCATCTATCAGAAAGCGAAAAAAGTGGTCCAACTAAAATATTTATATTTCTTTACGTACTGCAAAAATACGTAATAAAAATGGGGGTTCTTGTTTAAAAAAACGCAGTTGATACCCGTTTGGCCTATGGCAGCGCCATCTAGCGGGCCAACCATAGCGCTATCTAGCGGGCAAACCATAGCGCCATCTGGTTTCCAACTTCAAGCTAAACAAGTTTCGTTCTTTGTAGTTTTTTCGTTTGACGCTTATTTCGTGAGATATTTGGCCCGGTCACTATGAATGGACCACCATGTATATATGACGTTAAACACTCAATAATAGCATTGTGGTTTCTGTTATGAGGCATCTCCTAGCAGATGGTGTATTTAGTGGAGAGCGAGATGTAACCAATGTGAAAATGTGAAAACTGTAATCGTGGTATCATATAGAGATCGCGTCGCCACATCAAAGTTGGCAATGCAAATCAATACCACGGACACTAGCGAGGACTCGCTGCGATCTGCAACGTTGCGTGGGAGGCGCTCTTGAAGACCACGCCTCCCAACTCCACACAGCAGCGCCCTCACGCTGAGATCAACATAATGTCGAGCTGGCAAATGCTCAGCCAGTTCGTGTCCTCATCTGAAGGAGTCAGCATCATAGTATTGGACCAATGTCGTACTTAAAGCTCCTGATGGATTGGTTCATTACATTTGGTACATTAGAAAACAGTTTGACAATCTGTGCCTCAAGTGACTTTAATATTCAATAACAGTGGTTTGGTGGGAAGGGGGGGGGGAGGGGCAAACTGTGGTATCTTCCTGGGGCGGCAATTTCAGGGGGCGCTGAATTAATATTCTTGAAGAAAGAAACCTTGTTTCACAAAGCTCCTAGCATAGAGTCTATTATCCCTGTTTTTTAAACGTATCCCTGTTGGTTTTTGAACATTTTTGAACACATTATAGAGTTATTTTCTGAACGAATCATAAGTTAGAACGAGGAAGAAGAAACATCACACAAATCATATGGAAGAATGTGACGATTCCAAATTTATATAAAAATTTCGTACTACTATTAAAACTACTACTACTAATACTTTTCGATCTCATGCTTCAGAAACTGGAGCATGTGAATTAAATGTGAAACTGTTTCCTGCCATTGAACTTTTTGTTTGTAATACGCCTAATAAGTATTTGATATTGGTCATTTGTGAATTATATTCTGTCGTGTTATTTATGTAAATTAGGCAAATAGAAATGACCATTTGTATCAAAACAGTCTCGCTTATTTGGCTGTTTTATAATTGCTTCAACATTAGAAAAGCCTATTTCTTTTTTTCTAGCAGACAGTGACAAAATAGACGTAATCAAATCGAGAAACCACACCACTCTTGGGCAGTATTCGTATTAACACTTTTTCAGTATTAGCCAACGACATTTTGATTTTTCATGTAGCAAAACGTTTGACGAACTTCGATGAGGTAATAGATTCTTTCGCAGAAATTAAAGCTGAAGCAAGATTTGAGAGAAAAAAATGCTGGGACCTAAGGATTGAAGAAATTTGCACGCTCTTGCTTGTCTCTTGTCTTTAGTGGTTTTATGTTCCCTTTACTTAATGTTATGTCACGCAAAAGAGAAAGTTATTAGTTAATACGCAATAAAAAGAGAAAATTTTCTGAAGAGTTTTTATTCTTCTGGTCACAAATAATCCCACGCAGTGTTAACGGTACGTTTCTTTAAGGGCGGTAGGATATCAGACCAGCCAACTGAGACTAGGAGAGGCAACACAGGAAATTTTAATGTCCACTGTCCTGAATGTAGGTTTACAAAATACACACGTTTGAATTCCACAGATTGATGTACAGTGATGTGCAATAGAAGATTGCTGTGTGAAGAGGCGTGGCACTGCACTTTGGGAGACTATAACACCAAATAACATGTATAATATTTTCTCGAACATATATGTTTTATACATCAAACTCTTCAGAAAGATGTGCACTACAAAAAGGACATATTTTTGAAAAAATATGGGAAGGGAGCCGGTATCAGGCTTTGGCCCCAGTTATGAAATATCGTAGATCCAGGGCTGACAGTTGTAACTTATCAATCATGTGGCAAAGATCTGTGTCAAAGTTAAATAAATCTTTTATTCATTCGTATAATATAGTGAACTAATATGTCATGTGTTCTTCTGTTATGAGCCCTCTCGCAGAGCAGTAAAAGAACCCACAGCTGTAGCCGAACGACTGTAATTTTGTCTTGTCGCAAGAGTAACGTCAGCGTTCAGTAGTTGTATGGTCGGATATTATTTTTTTGGAATTTCTGTAGGAAGGATGTCTCTGGCAGCTAAGGAGTAATGTCAGGAGGCCTGCCATCCAGTGGAGTGTGGAGCGAGTAATGTTTGGCACTTGCAATTTTCGAAGGCGAGTTTTACGGTTTAGCCAAGGTGGGCAGTACTTTTGTTGACTACGTATTGTTAGTTTATAAAACTGATAGCGAACTGGGAATGAGTTTGTCGAAGGAATAGACTTCGCTAGGTTCGTTCACATGGAGATACTTCAGTGGAAGTCTAAGTGCCTACTTCTATGTCACTGAATCCCGAGTATAATACAAATTTTCTGTTTGCTAGATCGTAATGATGTGCACAGAACCACTCAGGAGGTTCTGTGGAGACAAATAGACCTGCTGAGTGTATTATTGCCAGTCCCAGCTATGGAATCTATGAGCAACGCGAATGTATTACGTTTTAATCCGTAGGCTCTATAATTAAGAGGTATCAAATGTTTGGCAGGTGTAAGTTATATGTCATTGTCAATTACGTGGGACTGAGTGTGCTACTAAATATCTGTATTTGTAGCTTGTCGCCAGGGATTAAAAGTTTGCGTTAGCAGAGTATAAGGTACGACGAAAAAGGCAAATATTTTCAGCGAATTTCTTTTTTACTTGATTTCTCCGTGCCATTTCGCTGCAGCTGCTCGACGCTGTTTCCAGCCGTAGCGAGGGGACAGTGGGCATAAACTCCGATCGTAATAGTCCCCTTAATCGAATTAACAGTCGCCGCTTGTAGGCACCTAATTGACCGCCGGCGGTGGATAAGTCCCCCCTTAATCGTCTAATTTCTGTCGCCGCGACCGGAAAGGCTCCGATCGAAAATTGCCCGCTTCGACCGTCGTCTCTGCTCATTACGCCAGCGGCGGCTACCGTGGCGCCCGAAAGACTGCTGCAAAAAGACGAAGCCAGAGAACACGAGGAGGAGGATGGATGAGGGGGAGGGGCAGGGAGGAGAGAAGAGGGACAGAGGAGAGAGAGCCGCTTAAGGGTCGAAACGTCCCGTCCGTGATGAATGCCTGTCTCTGTGCCGTCTCCTCCAGACGCTGCATCATTACGTTCCGCTACCGATAGTATGTTAATCGCTCCGTAGAACTAACTTCTTGTGCACAGCCGCAGGAAATTAATTTTTGCAATTAGTAGTTAATTCCACAGCGTCCGGTCGCCGGGGACGGCAAAACATGCTCTCCGCCGGAGCATTCGGGCGGCCATCAGGTTGTTCTGCCGTGTTCTGAATGTCAGCTACAACCATCTGGCGCTGCTGATCTGAACTAAATATCTTCAAATAGCTGCGTTAGGAACGTCTGCGGCTTATAAGGTTTCGCTGTAAACCGTGGTTCTAATTAGTCACTGGCATTACTCTGCAATGATTTCTAGATACGTAAAACCGAATATGGTATCGTCAGATGCGCATATAATGTGGGCGTGATACGAGGCAGCCTTACTCGGGCCGCGCATGTTTATAAACGAGTAATTTGGCTGATTGTTAATGACTACAGAACATACAGGTATGCGAGATGTGCTCCGTCCTTATTATATTTAACTAATCACCTCTTTAATAAGACCTGCTAATGTTTTAGACTTTCCACGGTTTCCCTCATAATGCCTACGCTGTTCCTATTATAAGGACACGGACGACTACTCGCCCCATATTTGTCAAACTAGACCTACTTGAAGGTCCAATATGAAGAATAAGGTACAAATCGCGATACTAGTCGTCGGCTTTGACCAGTGACGTAGTGAATAAACGTCAGACGACGACAACAAGATCATTGCTATGCCATCATATTCTTCACTATAAAGGGTGTATCAAAAAGAATCATCCGATATGGCATGTCTATATTTCTGAAACTAATAAAAATATACAGGGTGTCCGAAAAGTCTTTCTCTGATTACATAAATTGATAACTCAGGCTAGAAGTAAGATACAAATATGAAACTTGTGTCGAATTGTTTACAACAATCAAAGTTTTTTTCTGTTTTAGGTTCGCAGTACGGAAGTAGTGGATGAGGTGCAGTGCCCAAGAAGCCATGTTAACCAATCAGGAGAAGGCACAGTGTGTCCTGTGGTACCATGAGACACGATCACCAAGCACAGTGCAGAGACACTTCCAGACAACATTTGGAAGGAATCCACCTGATGTCAGGAGCATTAAAGCCTGGTATGAGAGGTTCAAGAACACAGGATCGGTTGCTGACCTTCCGAGGTCTGGTTGACCAAGAACCTCAGCAGACAGGGTGGAAGCTGTAAGGCAGTCTTTTCTGCGAAGTCCGAAGAAATCGGTGCGCAGGGACTCACGTGAATTACAGATGTCAAAAAGCTCTCTCCATGACATTTTACACAAACGTTTATTGTTTCGTGCATTCAAAGTGTAAATTATTCAAGCCTTGCTGCCCAATGACAGTACACGTCGATATGACTTTGCGGTCGAAATGCTATCACGTATTGAGGACGATGATGGTTATCTCAGGCGAATTGCCTTTTCCGACGAAGCGACCTGTTTTGTCAATGGAGTAGTGAATCACCATAATGTGAACATTTATGGTTCACAACCCCCTGGCGAGGTCATTGAGTGCACCAGACGCAGTCCAAAGGTGAATGGTTGGTGCGCGCTATTGCACGATCGAATTATAGGACCATTCTTCTTCGCTGAGGCTACCATCACATCTGCAGTGTATCTGGACATGTTGCAACTGTATGCTGTTCCTCAGCTGCTTCAGTATCACCCCAATGTCTTGTTTCAGCAAGACGGTACACCGCCTCATTGGGGTTTTGACCGTGTCTATCTCGATATGACCTTTCCTGGGCGATGGATTGGTCGTGATGGGCCAACGCTTTGGCATCCACGCTCTCCTGACATAACCCCATTAGACTTCTTTTTATGGCGTTATGTCAAGGACGAGGTCTACCCAACACGTGTACCAGATCTTGAAACCCTGCGGCAACGGATAACTACAGTCGTTGAATCGATCCCTCCAGTGACGTTGGCTAATGTGTGGACGGAAACTGAATATCGCCTAGATGTGCTACGTGCTACCAAGGGTACTCATGTGGAAGTTTATTGATGTGTGAAAAAAATTGGATAGTTTGTAAACAATTAGACACCAGTTTCGTATTTGTATCTTACTTCTAGCCTGAGTTATCAATTTATGTAATCAGGGAAACACTTTTCGGACACCCTGTACAATGGATTTTGTTTTTTCATGAATGGGAAACTCAAAAACTTCTACCATACCTCTTCATAGGTGTTCAATATGCACCCCTGAGATGCAGGGCATGTCACTGCGGTATTCAAATTGTTCCCACACTGCAGTGAGCATGTCTTGAGTTACAGCTTTCACGGCTGCTGTTTTGCGATGTCTCAGTTCATTCATTGTTGTTGGTAACGGAGACACATAAACATAGTCTTTTATAAACCCCCACAGTCTGGACTGGTGACCCTGGAGAACAACAGTGTACTGCTAAATCATTTGGTCCAGTGCGACCGATCCATCACTCCGCAAGCCTTTGATTTTAAAAATTCCCGCACTTCCAGATGGCAGTGTGGCGATGCCCCATCCCGTTGGTAAATGAAATCGTTCGAATCAGTCTCCAACTGTGGCAAAAGAAAGTTCTCAAACATATCGAGATAAGTGCTCATGTAACAGTGTTCTTAGCAAAGAAATATGGACCATACTCCTTTTCCCGTGAAACTGCACAAAAGACATTAGATTTTGGAGAGTCCCTCTCATGTTGTATAATTTCATATGGTTGTTCTGTACCCCATATTCTCACACTATGACTGTTCGCCTTTCCATTTAAATGGAATGTTGCCTCGTCACTAAACACTAAGCCAAGAACTAAATTACAGAACGCCACACGTTGTTGTTTGTCAGTTTCACGAAGAGCGTTCAGTAGCTGAGTTTTGTATGGTTTCGTGTGCAAACGTCGACGCAACACACGCCAGACGGACATCGGGGGCATGTTGAGCTGTCGAGCTACACAACGAAATAATTTTTGGGGACTCTTTGCGAAACTATGGCGGATGTGTTCGACGTCTTGTGTCAGACACTCGGGGACAGCCCGGCATTTTGCCTTTACACAACCAACCTAGTACGAATGTCACGCTGAGCAGTTATTACTGACCCGCACTGCGCAAAACGTAGAACACAAAGCGCTTTCTGTCATCCCGACACCATTTTTACTAGAACTGAAGTGGACGCCCACTGCTGCTACCTAGCGGGAACCATGTAAATAAAACTGGAGAGTTTGCTCTTTTTAACAGTGTGCTGTTCACGCACGTATCTCAAACAACATATCAGTTATGATTTTTTTTACATCGGATGATTCTTTTTGATACACCCTGTATTTTGAAGTGTAAATAAAACAGGCAGTTCTGATCACGAGAACGTACTACATCGTGAAAAAAAAAATACTTCGAGCAACAACTACGATGCATCTCCATCTACATGGTTACTCTGCAATTCAGAACTAAGTGCTTGCCAGAGAGTTCTCGAACTACCTTCGGAGCCGGCCGGGGTGGCCAAGCGGTTCTAGGCGCTACAGTCTGGAACCGCGCGACCGCTACGGTCGCAGGTTCGAATCCTCCCTCGGGGATGAGTGTGTTTGATGTCCTTAGGTTAATTAGGTTTAAGTAGTTCTAAGTTCTAGGGGACTGATGACTTCAGAAGTTAAGTCCCATAGCGCTCAGAGCCATTTAAACCATTTGAACTACCTTCAGACTATATCACTACCGGCACCACTCTCGAAAAGCACAGGAAAAGTAAAGACTTAAATATTTCCGTGTGAGAGATGATTTCTCTTATTTAATTATGATTTTCGTCTGTGGATGCAGACGTCCACAAAAGATTTTCACATTCGGAATAGAAAACTGGCAGTATAAATTTCTTGAAAATATCTCGCCGTAACAAGAAACGCTTTTGCTTTAACGATTGCCACCCCATCTCGTGCATCATATCCGTCACACTCTCCCCTCTATTTCGGGATAGTACGAAACGAGCTGCTCATGTCTTAACTTTTTCAATGCCCTCAACCGAACTTGTCTGATAAGGATCGCACACTGCGTAGCAGTACTCTAGAAGCGTTCGGACGTAGGTAGTGTAGGCGGTCCCTTCAGTACGTCTGTTGCATCTTCTAATTGTCCCCCCAATAAAACGCTATCTTTGGTTAACCTTCCACACAATACTGCCTTCGCAGCCCTTCCATTTTAAGTTGTTAGTAATTGTAATTTCTAGGTATGTAGTTGAACTGACAGACTCTACATTTGTGTGCTTTATCGTGTAACGGAAATTTAACAGATCCCTTTGTTACTCGTGTGTATGGCATCGTTGAAGAAGGTTTTTTTTTCGAAATTTCACGCCTAAGCGTCTTAAACAGGAGATGAAATGTTTTTTGGAAATATGTCGCTGTTAAGTCAATTTTGAAGCTAGATCCGAGTAATCTGTATTTGGTTTTTCAACCAGAAATTAAAAAAATACGTGTTTCAATATTTTTGGAAATCCAGCCCTTATTGGGGTTAAACAGTGCGTAATTTTTTGAATAAATTATTATTAAAGAAGTGCTAAAGCATTTTAAAGCGACGTCTATGAAAACTGATACTTGGCTTCCCGGTTAGAAATTTAAAAAAATGCGTGTTACACTGTGTTTTAGTAATACAACCCCTAAGGGGGTGAAATATAGCCTGATTGATTTCTGACTAATCATCGCCCAGCCCAAGCCGCGAAGGACAGAAACTTGACATTTGGAAAGGTATTAATAATATAGTGATATAGTGGGGGCATCTTTTAAGAAGGGATTTACCGAAATTTCACCCGTAATGGGGTGAAATAGGGGAAGAAAAGTTTTTCGAAAATATAACTATTAAGTAAATTATGAACCCAAACTAGGAAAATTAGCATTTAGTTTTACACTGTCTGCACTGTGTGTAGATATACACATGAGCAATGGAACTAACAACATACAAATTCGATTAAAGGAACAAAAAAACTATGCAGAACATACAGTCTACGCGAGTGAAGCAACGGGCGTTAAGCTAGTCGTGGATATAGATTAGGAACAGCAAAAGTCCTCTCAACACTTCCTTGGAGAATGCCAGATATCACTTCTGTTTTACTCGGTGACTTTTCCGTCAGTTACTATGAATTGTGAGCCTTTTGAAGGGAAGTCACGTACCCAGTCGCACAACTGTTGACGATACCGTACATGCACGCAATTTGATTAAAAACCGGTTGTGTGGAACGGAGTCAAAACCCTTCTGGAAATATAGAAAATTGGAATGAATTTGATATCGCCCGTCGATATCACTCATTACTTCGTGTGAATAAAGAGGCAGTGTGTTTCACGAGAACGATTTTTCAGTCTGTTAAGGAAAACATTTGTCGGAAAGAACAGTAGTCGTGTTCGTCTATTGTAAAAAAAGGCTCTGCATCTGTACTGGGCTTTCCGGCACACAGTAATAATTTAAAAATCACATATTTGTTGTAAAGAAATCGAAGCTAGTGTTGAAGAAACTCATTAATTATACATGGAATTCGACTATTAGAAATGCAAAGGAAAGAGAGGAGTGGAGGACAACATAAAAAGCAAATATCGCAAACAAACACTGGTTTGGAAACCAATGGTTTCCTTGACGTAACAATTGCGCAAGTGCAGTCATGCCAATGCTGAACATTTTGAATTTTTTATGTGGTGATACTTAATAGCTTCGGTGTATTCCACCTCAGTTAGTAGTGTCTATGTACTCCGGGAATGTATTGTGGGTGGCTGTGAATCCACTCGCAACACTTCTAGGACTTTTGAATGTAAATGGTGAGACATATCTATCAGACCCCAGTCATATTTTTTTGCCTTCATGAACTGGTCATTTGATTTTGTCACTTGCTAAATGTTTGCGAATATAAAAGACCTCTAGGACAGAAGTGTGTCATTGTATTCTTCAGGTTTACATGCTTAATAAAGGATAATATGGGTCCGTTCTTTTGACTGCTTTCCTACTCCAGCTGACATAAAAATCTACATCTAAATCATACTTCGCAAGCCACCTAAAAGTGTATGGTCGAGGGTGCTTTCGGTACCACTGTCTGATCCCTCCAACCCTGTTCCATTCGCAAATAGCGCGTTTTAAGAATGATTGTCGGTAAGCCTCTGTATTGGCTCTAATTTCTCGAATTTTCTCCTCGTGGTCAATACGCGAGATGTTTCTAGGGGGAAGTAATATGCTGTCCGACTCCTCCTGAAAAGTGCTGTCCCGAAATTTCAATAGTAAATGTCTCCGTGATGCACAACGCTTCTCTGCTAACGTCTGACAGTGGAATTTGTTTAGCATCTCCGTAACGCTCTTTCACCAGATAAACGATCCCATGACGAAACGCGCCGCTTTGTTTGGATCTTTTCTACCTCCTCTATCAGTCCTACCTGATAGTATCAGAGATAGATGAACAATACTCAAGAATCGGGCGAACAAGTGCCTTATAAACCGCTTCTTTCGTGGATGAGTTACAATTCCTTAAGATTCTTCCGATTAATCTGAGTCTGGTGTCTGCTTTTCCCAATTTATGTTTTATGTGGTCATTCCACTTAAGGTCGCTCTGGATAGCTACGCCTATATACTTTACGGCAGACGCTGTCTCCAACTGTTTGTCACCACTAGTGTAGCTGCACAGTAGTGAATTGCTTTTGTTATGTATGCGCAATATGTTACATTTATTTACGTTCAGCGTCAACTGCCTGATCCTGCACCAATCATCTGTTCTTTACAGGTCGTCCTAACACACCTTCCTGTGGTACTCCGGATATTACCTTTACATCTGTCAATTTTGTTCCGTTAAAGAGCGACGTGTTGAATTATATCTTCAAGAAAGTCTTGAATCCAATCGTGAGTCTGCTTCGATACTCCGTAAGCTAGTATTTTTTTTTATTAAAATAAGATCCGACAACAGACGATAAAGAGGTAATTTAATAAAGGGAACACTGGAAGACGCTAGTGTATGTCTGACTACTCGCACTTTGAGCGAGATATCTGCCCGCTGCCACTAAATCTCGTTTCAGATTGATTTCTACGAGTAATTTCTGTGAGAGCATAAGCAATTGCAATCGTCCTAGCACTTGGCTTCTTTTAATAGAATACAGACAGATAATGGGACAATTCTCTTAACAGGATGAAGAATAAGCATTTCACACTTTATTGAAATGAAAGTATTTTTTGTCTAATGTAAAGTTTTCGCCTGATTGTATTCTTACTTCAGTCGTGTGCCTCTAAGGTCTGAGTGTCCCGTTATGACCTTTAGACAACGGAGACCACCCTCACATATTGTATATAGGACACTCTCTGCCTTGGGTGATCGCTTACGAATTCTTTTAAAACCTGCCAGTGGTGCGACATCCTCTGAGTTCGGCAGAATGCACTGTGCAGGACATTTCGTTGTATAACAGTGGAAGAACGCATCCGCCAGACATGTTCGCACCAACCGCGAGGAGACAGCTTTGAGATTAACGATACGATATGCCCACGACAGACTTTACGGCGGCAGCCGAGACGTGACAATCTGTTGACTGATTGTGAGGCTACGCCAGACTTGGCGATGCCAGAAGTGTTTACAAGTACCGTGACAACATTCGTGGTTTGTTTAAGAGTCTTTCAAAAATAGTCTGAGTGGTATGGAGTGAAGGGAAAATTCAATGTCCAGTCGGCAACGAGGAGACGGAGTACACGCTCAGGTTGGCGAAGAATGGAGAAGAAAATCGTCCGTGCCTTGCCAGAGGGACCATCTCGGCAGTTGCCTTAAGCGATTTAGGGAAATCACGGAAAAACTATATCAGGATGGCCAGACGCGGGTTCGAATCGTCGTCCTCCTGAATGCGAATCCAGTCTGCCAACCACTCCGCCACCTCGCTCAGTGATTCTGTTTCAGCGAGTGGTGGAGGATGGAAACCATTCTGATTTCGAGGACGTTGGAGAGCAGTTGGTGTCCGAGCCGCAGCAGAATGGTTAGTGCTCTCGCTGCGGTGCTAGGATTTAACAGAGCTTAGCAATGTGTGAATTCTACGAACCTTGCGATCAACTTAGAGTCATTTTACAGCGGTAGTCATAATTCTTAATTTTATCGTTTCAATTCTTTCGTGCGTCAGGAATCAACGTTTATTATAATGAATCTTGAGTTACTATGACTTGCTCGTTAACTTGCCCAGTGCGTGTATTAATTCCTATACATGTCTGTTGTCGTTGTTGTTGTGGTCTTCAGTCCAGAGACTGGTTTGATGCAGCTCTCCATGCTACTATATCCTGTGCACGCTTCTTCATCTCTGAGTAACTACTGGAACCTACATCCTTCTGAATCTTCTTAGTGTATTCATCCCTTGGTCTCCCTCTACGATTTTTACCCTCCACGCTGCCCTCCAGTACTGAATTGGTGATCCCTTGATGGTTCAGAACGTGTCCTACCAAGCAACCCCTTCTTCTAGTTAATTTGTGTTACAAATTCCTCTTCTTCCCAATTCTATACAGTACATCCTCATTAGTTACGTGATATACCCAGCTAATCCTCAGCATTCTTCTGTAGCACCACATTTCGAAATCTATTATCTTCTTGTCTAAACTATTTAACGACCATATTCCACTCCCATACATGGCTACACTCCATACAAATACTTTCAGAAGAGACTTCCTGACACTTACGGCTATACTCGATGTTAATAGATTTCTCTTCTGCTTCTTCATGCCTACCGTCTCCGTAACATGGTAGATGAAACAATTACTTCTGCCGCATCATTTAAAGTCAACGCAGTCGCGATGTTTGGAAGAAACACCATTTGTACACTGTGTTTCCCATTACTTTGCGAACCCACCATATGTGTATTACTTGTAACGGAGACAGTTTAATATTTCATGTACTTCTTGTTGTTCTGAATGAAGGAGACCGTCATGTCTAGTTTTTCCCGTGTGTGTACATGCTTGTGAAGTAAACATCCAGTAATAGAATTTCTCTTGATATCCGGTAGTTACTTAATTCCATGTCAGTTGAATTTAGATTACCCGAGGCCATCAGTCATACTTACATGTGACACAATTTCGTTGTGCATGCCTTCCTGTAAATAACATAGCTTTCGATCAGCATACAGTCCTTGGAATATATTCCCTTAAATTTGCAAGACCGCTACGGTCGCAGGTTCGAATCCTGCCTCGGGCATGGATGTTTGTGATGTCCTTAGGTTAGTTAGGTTTAACTAGTTCTAAGTTCTAGAGGACTAATGACCTCAGCAGTTGAGTCCCATAGTGCTCAGAGCCATTTGACCCTTAAATTTGTGTTAATCATTGATGCTCAGGCACCTGGCGACCGTTGTATTGAATCATTAGTAGAATCAACAGCTTTCATAGTTCATCCCATAATAGACCTCTTTTAACAGCCAAGTATGAGTTATACTGAAGCTTGGCTTCTCGTTAACCGATGCCATGCGGCACCCTTTTCGCAATGTTTTTGTTTCAAGTGTATATCTGCAGTTAGAATCCTCGGGAATCCTGTTATAAGGTGTCCATGTACTACACACACACACACACACACACACACACACACACACACAAAACATTAAAGAAAAAAAAGGACTCATAAATCGACTAAATACTACAATTGCCTGGGAAGCGTAAGAGGCAGTATTTAGTTTTTGTTACACAGATAATTTTTGTCGAAACCAACGGAAGTGACAATGGATAGCTGTATAAAATAATGGAATACAAAATGCGCACCCAGACGAGACATGTCGGCAGACGTTATCACTATGTCACTGGTCACCGAGTGAGGTGGTTAGCATACTGGAATCGCATTCGGCATGACGACGATTCAGATCCGCTTCCGGCCATCCTGATTTAGGTTTTCCGTGATTTCCCCAGATCGCCCCATGTAAATGTCGGGATGGCTCCTTTGAAAGAGCACGGCCGATTTCCTTCCCCATCCTTCCCTAACCCGGGCTTCTGCTCCGTCTCTAAAAGAACTCATTGTTGACGGGACATTAAATACTCATCTCCTCCTCCCACGTCACTGGTCAAAGTTGACAGCCAGTATATCAAACGTCTGTTGACCCTCTATGAATCATGTTTTTCGTTCATGTATTTTATTACCACCACAAGTCCAAAATCCTTGGAAAAGCGTTCCATGGTTCAATACTACAACCAAAACACTGACTGAAAGTCGTAGCCACCTAACACTGACGCCACATTTAAATAAATTCACTCAGGGCCACTTTAAGTGTCAGGGGTCTAATGATTTAAATTATAAAACACTGCACTAGACACGCTTTTTTACTTTTCATATATAGCACGATGTGTTTCGAGAATTTATTCTCATTATCAACTGCAAATATTTACACTGGTATTGCATGTGACGTCTGCGTGTGCACTGTTTTGTCTCTCTTGCATTGTACGCGTCTTGTTATGGTTTTACTGCAGTTGAATATATTAAAATAAATTTTAAAATAATCATAAAATTATTGACTGTAACATAAGCTACACTGACGGCTGAAGGCCTTATTAAGAAGGAATTCAAAATTATTTGTCGGCTGAAGGCCGCAAGCTATACCACAAACAATCAACGGCAGAAGGCCTGAATTACAAGTCTGTAAGAGGATTACACGTTGAAAATATTAAAATAAATTTTAAAACAATCATAAAATTACTGACTGTAACATAAGCCACGCTGACGGCTGAGGGCCTTATTAAGACGAGATTCAAATCACTTGTCGGCTGAAGGACGCAGTAGCAGTAATATAAACAAAATATTATTTTTTTTAAACAGTTAACACAATCTGACTAAATGAGAAGGGAATGATCCACAGACAGTATTCCAAGGGTCGACCTGAGAAAGTCCCTCTAACGTAAGTAAGGTGAGACAGGCAGCCCAGTGTCATACTCACTTACAGGATGGCAACTCAAACCAGTCATAGTTTAAACGCAAGACCAACACTCTCGCAAAATCTACCAAAAGTCCGATGCCCAATACAACGATGGAATAACCCATACCAGGCAGACTGGCGGACTACACTCTTGACATCGTAAAATAGCAAACATTATACAACAGAACATGTTCAAACCCAAGAGTAATCGGAGGTAATCACAACAAGTTGCCTCCAAAAATCCAGTACGCAGACAGCGTTAAAATGACTGCTCATTCAAACCCACACTAGATACACACGGGTCCGCCAAAGCAATTCCACAAAAAAAAAAAAAAATCTAAAACTAAAATCTGTCACTGTGGAGCAACTAGGACGAATTACAAGTCGACACAAACACAATGGTGACAGTTTCACTAGTCGGATCCATTCAACTATCCATTCAACTTAAACTAGCTGAATCCGGTCCTTGAAGTGGTAGTGCACTCTCGCGACCACATTCTTCCATCGGGTAGTACATGTATTGCCAGCTGTCACAACGAGTCCTGGGGCTGTGCGGACCTCACTGGTGCACCGCCCCAACCGAACTGCCCTGACACAGTACGACACGGAAAACTAGAGGTCACTCCAAAGATAGTACCACGGTACTCGCTATCGATAAACGCCGCTGCTGCCATTCACGGATAGAGAAAGCGAGCAAACGTAGTGGCGCCAGTGAACAGACTAAGAAAACGAGAGGTGACAATCCCAATAGACGAAATTTCAGCGCAATACCTACCTGCATTTTTTAAAAATATTTTATTTCAGCTTAAAAATTGAGTTTACGACAGGTGTGAGCTGGCACCCTATGACGAAAAACGCAGTCAAACATTGAGACCAGCCACATCTCTGGGCCGCTTAATTAAACTATTCAACTACAGTAGGTCGTGCCCAGTACCGTCGTAATGTAAGTTTCAACTATACACACCCTTTCATTCATATTAAGGACATATATTACGTATAACTGAGGGAACGTTGGAAGAAACACTCATAGCACTTTCACGCAACACACAACTGCAGAAGTTGTGACAGTAAAACACGCCCGTCACGTGACCAGTAGACTGGGTGAGCAGGTAACAGTGAAATCTTAACTATAGCGGCCGCCACGGAAATAGGCACCTCAAAGGCATCTCACAGCCCAGTAGCATTGCCAGTTGCAAAAAATATTAGACATATTCATTTTCAGTCTAGAGTACGATGGAACACTTTCCAAGGAAAATTCGTGCCATCTGCTACGAAACAAAAGAAAAACTAACGTTATAAGAAATTCTAAACAAAAATATTTTTTTACTTCAACCTGTGGGAAAAACTGAATCACTAACATATTTGGATTGAACGTGATATATGAAAATTTTCAGAGTTTATAGACGGATGTGATACATATTTTGTCGTGAAAACGTAGAAGTATTCCGAGATAAAAAATACAGTACCGTAAGAGGTGTGAAACTGTTTCTGTCTGTGTAACTATAATGTCGCCGCTGATGAATTTGCGTTCTGTTGGGTCGTGTAGAAACTTACAGCGAGAAAGATGTTAAGAAAACTAGGAAATTAATTTGGCAACGTATGAGACATCATTACTGTTTCGTTTCGCCTATGGAAGCATCTGTTTTGTGAGAGACTCTAGGCGTGGTGTATTTGTATGCCGCCGTCGGGGTTTCAGTTCCGACTGCTCGTCTTAATGGGACCGGGAATATTCCCAACCTCCCAAAAAAATTTCGTTTGCAGCTCATACTGACCCTTCATCACTGCACTCATCACCCAAATCGCTTACTTAGACTGTACTAAAGTGACTGTAGGTATTCTCAGGCCAATATTTCCGCTAAAGTTGAGCAAAATATATTTTTGAGTACGGTTTTGTGAAATCCAAGTTTTATCGAAGTATACTAAAAGCTGGAGATTTTGAGAAATATTGGAAGTGATGAAAGAGATGGGCGAATCACCAAGAACTTGTACTGGAATCAAACATCAATATTGCGTATTGCTGGAGAACACATCGAAGCTGCCAAAATTCTGAGGAGAGTAAACAGGGATGTATCTGATCACCCAGTTTATTTAATATATACTCTGAATTAATATTTAGAGCAGTCCTGGAAAAAGTAGAAGAAGGAATTTTGATAAAGGGAATAAAATTAAACAACATCCGCTATGCTGATTCTACCATTGTATTTGCTTACACTGTTCAAGCGTTACAATTATTAATGGAGAACTGTACGTAAGAGTCAGCAGTCAGTATGGGCTTGAAATAAGCACCAAAAAGACAAAACTCATTGTCACTACACAACTAAACTTAGTCATGAACCGAAGAACTATAGAAACGATAAAACAATATACACTCCTTGGAACCATAATAAATGAAGATTGACATAACACGTAAGAAATCAAGATTCGCATCGGGAAAGCAAGAAGTGTGTTTCAGAAAAGAGTGCTATCATCCAAAGCCATATCCTAACTTTTGCATTGCTTTGTATATTCTGACCACCTATATGGGTTAGAGATATGGACCTTAAATAAAAACACGGAGAAGAAGCTGGAGGCCATTGAATTGTGACTTTATACGTGGATCCTGAGAATATCTTGGACCCAAAGAGTGACAAATGTAGAAGTTTTGAGAAGAATGAACACATCACCTAAATTAATCAAGAAATGCCGAAAGTTGCAATATCTAGGACGTGCCATGCGTAATACAAATATATATGGATTTGCTACAAAAAAAAAAAAAAAAAAAAAAAAAAAAAAAAAAAAGAGATATTTCAAGGGGAAATCAACAGCGAAAGAGGTCCTGGAAGAAGACAAGTATCTTGCTTTGACATCTTTAGAGGCATGTTTAATATGTCTTCACCAGAACTATTCCGTGTTGCTGCCAACAACCGAATCGGATAGGCACCGAAAGAAGGAGAAGAAACTACAAAACTATTGTCCTTAGCACGCAGTAAGTGCATTTTGCACAAAAATTCATTTTTGCTGCTGCAGTGTCTCGGCGTTCAATTAAAAATTTTTGTCCATCATTGTTTTTTCTGAATCAAAATCCAAGTGAGCATAGAAGAAAAGGTCGGGGGTCTCTGAGCCACAATAATTAATTTTTTCAAGGAGGTCACTGTATTTTTCTACCCGTCGGATACTCTCCTCTGCAGCAGTACTGAAGTGCAGTTTTACACAAGAACTTTTTGTCAAAATAGTCAAATTTCGTAATTTCCATTTTCATTTATATCCTTTTCTTGGAGAATCAAACCACAGGCTCACATCTAGAGATTCTGCCTATGGTACCAATCTGCTGACACGGCCTATAGAAAACTAGGAAATGCCACACACTTTTGCAGTCACTGCATGAATCTGTGCAAAATTTATGTTGTTCTTGGCTTCTTCATTGCAGCCCAGACCAATAAAAAACTTCAGCACATTCGATACAAAAGTTTAGAGTTTTTTCGAATGTCTTTCCACCCTTTACGTACAACGAGTGGAGTAGGCCCTTGCTCCTGCATTTCGCCCACTGCCAAACACACGTCAATGCACTGTTCCACGAAAGACCGAAACCACACTGTGAACACACGATATCGCACGAAAACACTGAATATTCAGCTGACTCTGACGTACGGTGCTGTTAACAGTGAACATTAAATCTACTAAATTACAGGCCCATATCATTAACGTCGATGGGCAGCAGGATTTTGGAACATATACTGTATTGTGTTCGAACATCAGAATTACCTCTAAGAGAATGGTCTACTGACACACAGTCAAAAATGATTTAAAAACATCGTTCTTGTGAAACACAACTAGCCCTTTACTCACATGAAGTGTCGAGTGTTAATGACAGGGATTTCAAATTGATTCCGTTTTCTAGATTTTCAGAAGGCTTTTGACCGTGCACAACACAAGCAGCTTGTTGTGAAATTGTGTGCTTATGGAATATAATTTCAGTTATGTGACTGCATTCGTGATTTTCTGTCATAGAGGTCACTGTTCGTAACAATTGACAGAAAGTCATCGAGTAAAAGAATGTGATTTCTGGAGTTCGTCAAGGTAGTGTTAGAGGCCCTTTGCCGTTCCTTATCTATAGAAACGATTTAGGAGACAATCTGAACAGCCATCTTAGGTTGTTTGCTAATGATGCTGTCGTTTATTGACCAGTAAATTCATCAGAAGATCAAAACAAATTGCAAAACGATTTCTAAAAGATATCTGTATAGTGCAAAAATTGGCAACTGACCCCAAACAACGAAAACTGTGAGGTCATTCACATGAGTGCTAAAAAGAAAAAATCCGTTAAACTTCGGTTACCCGATAAATCAGTCAAATCTAAATGCCATAAATTCAACTAAATACCTAGCAATTGCAATTACGAACAACTTAACAAAGATTGCATTTTATTGGCAGGACACTTAGTAAATGTAACAGATTTACTAAAGGGATTTCCTACACTACACTTGTTCGTCCTCTTTTAGAAAACTGCAGCGCGTTGTGGAGTCCTTATCAGTTAGGATTGATGGAGTACATCGAGAAAGTTCAAAGAAGGGCAGCATTTTTTGTATTCTCGCGAAATAGGGGAAAGAGTGTCACTGAAATGATACTGGGTTTGGGGTGGACATCATTAAAGCAAAGGCATTTTCCGTTGCGGCAGAATCTTCTCACACAATTTCAATCACCAATTTTCTCCTCCGAATGAAAAATTATTTTGTTGACGCCGACCTACATAGGGGGATATCATCATCATCATAAAATTAGGGAAATCAGAGCTCTCACAGAAAGATATAGGTGTTCGTTTTCCCGCGCGCTGTACGAGGTTGGATTAACAGAGAATTGTGAAGGTAGTTCTATGAGCCCTCTGCCAGGCACTTAAATGTGATTTGCTGAGTATCCATGTGGAAGTAGATGTAGATGTAGATCAACATGCGACAACGAAGCTATGAGGCGGGCGAATCAGAATGCTTAATGCCGGCAGATTGCACGGAGAGAGTGTGACCTTGAGGTGCCTAATTTCGCGATGGTCAGTTTTTTTTCTAGTTGTTCAAGGAGCGGCGCTGCTTCACCTTGACATACTGTATTTTACTAGCTTGTTTTCCTGAGATATCTTTCAGAAAACATGTTTTAATTTGTCGCCTCTTGTACCAACATTAGACTCTTCATTGTCTGTCCCAGACTTTCGGTGTTCTTACACTCTGAGACCACTACTGCATCTCAGTTATAAAAATAGTACGTCGCAGACCGCAAGTGCCTACGCGGCGCAATACATGTGCACTTTGTTCAGAGGGGGAAGAGAAGTCAAACACGTGGGCAACAAGGGAAGGGACATACAGACGGATTGCGGTTAGCGAAGCATGAAGCTGAGATAAGAAACGGCTGAACGGCACAAGGGAAATGATGTTTTATCTTATTCATATATTAGATGAATACATAACCAGGAGGGTGACTGCGGGGTTAAATGAGGAAATGTCTGAGTCGGCAGGCGGAATATCTCAACTAGACTATCCTTCCACGCTAACAAACCATTATGTGAGATAACACAATGTGCAATTCTCAGACGTGTAAATGTTACTTGAGGTTTCAGCGACCTATAGTATTTTCATTGCGATTTTATTTTTAGAGCTCTATCTGCAGCATGAAAACAGAAGACCCATAGAGAACTACCGGGTGACCAAAAAGTCAGTATAAATTTGAAAACTGAATAAATCACGGAATAATGTAGATAGAGAGGTACAAATTGACACACATGCTTGGAATGACATGGGGTTTTATTAGAACCAAAAACATACAAAAGTTCAACAAATGTCCGACAGATGGCGCTTCATCTGATCAGAATAGCAATAATTAGCAAAACAAAGTAAGACAAAGCAAAGATGATGTCCTTTACAGGAAATGGTCAGTATGTCCACCATCATTCCTCAACAATAGCTGAGTCGAGGAATAATGTTGTGAACAGCACTGTAAAGCATGTCCGGCGTCATGGTGAGGCATTGGCGTCGGATGTTGTCTTTCAGCATCCCTAGAGATGTCGGTCGATCACGATACACTTGCGACTTCACGTAACCCCAAAGCCAATAATCGCACGGACTGAGGTCTGGGGACCTGGGAGGCCAACCATGACGAAAGTGGCGGCTGAGCACACGATCATCACCAAACGACGCGCACAAGGGATCTTCCACGCGTCTAGCAATATGGGGTGGAGCGCCATCCTGCATAAACATCGTACGTCCCATCAGGTGTTTATCAGCCAGGCTGGGAATAATGCGATTCTGTAACATATCGGCGTACCTCTCACCCGTCACGGCAGCAGTTACAAAACAAGAATCACGCATTTCCTCGAAGAAGAAAGGTAGGATAACGGTAGATGTGGTAAATCCAACCCATACCGTGACTTTACGTCGTGCAATGGAGTTTCCACGATAGTTCTAGGATTTTCGGTAGCTCAAATTCTGCAGTTGTGGGCGTTGACAGACCCTCGGAGCGTGAAATGAGCTTCGTCGGTCCACAACACGTTACTCAAGCAATCGTCATCTTCCGCCATCTTTCGAAACGCCTACACCGTAAATGCCCTCCGCTTCATTAAATCGCCAGGTAACAGTTCATGATGACGATGGATTTTGTACGGATAGCATTGGAGGGTACGCCTCAGCGCCAACCAAACAGTAGTGTATGGAATGCCGGTGCGACGTGCGACTGCAGGAACGCTGACTTCCCCGTCCTTAGACGAACCCGCTACAGTCTCTATTTCTTCCTGAACTGTCTCAGCAGCATTACACCTTGTGCTCGGTCGACCACTACGGGGTCTATCGTCTAAACAACCCGTGGCTTCGAACTTCGAAATCATTCTCGCCACAGCTGCATTTTTCAACGGACCTTTACCCATTCGAATCCCCTTCCTATGGCGATAGAATCGTAACGCTGAACTAGCTCATTCCCCATTCTGATAATACAGCTTCACTAAAAGCGCCTTTTTAGGTAACGTCAAGATGCTGCGACTGCTGGCGCATCTGATTCTCTCTCTCATTACAGCTCCTTTTATACACGATTGTCATGCGCAGTCACTGACGTTTTGCTGTCCAGCGCCATCTGTCGGACATTTTGTGAACTTTGTTTTTTTTTTTTGTTCTAATAAAACCCCATGTCATCCCAAGCATGTGTGTCAATTTTTACCTCTCTATCTACATTATTCCGTGGTTTATTAAGTTTTCAAATTTATACTGACTTATTGATTACCCGGTATTTTGAAACCAATGTGTAATCGATATAAACAAAAGTGGGGTCGCAATTGGTTAATTGAAATGTGACAGTAAATGTGGCCCACTGATAATGCGCTCTGACTTTTGAGTGGCAATGGGAGACGCCAAAGCATACGTAAAGCACAATGACAGGGACGAATGTTACTCGGAAGTAACCCAATTTAATACTGAACATGTACATGAACTGCAAATGACATACTACACCGCCTCGAAGCATAATAAATCGTAACTTATAGCTCCGACTTCTTCAGGAAGAGACGTTTTTGTAGTCTGCCCAGTAGCCCAAACGCGTAGGAGTTTGAGTGATGAATGCAATGATTTGTAATTACGTCGTCTCAGCTGCACCGAATCTCAGAGCAATGCATCAGCGTAAACGTACCTGGACTGCTGATAATTTCTTACGAGAAATACATCCAAGAGGGTTCGCATATGCAGTGTATGTCCTAGTAAAAATGCAGCGTACGTGTGTGACATAAGTTTCCCATGACCCCAAACTGGAAGATTCAAACATTGAGGCAAAATGCACTTGGCACAACTGACGTATCAAGGAAAATGGTGTAAGAAATCCATTGTAATACATAAGAAGATTTGATGAACAGGCTAGCCATGGTGGCTACGAATAAACATCGACTCAGCATACCAGACATTCCCTGCGCACATCATACTAAAGAACGGTTAAAAAAAATTATTTTAGAAATGGTTTAGAAACGGTCGCGAGTGAGAAAAGTTATTTGTGAGTAACGAATTTACATATGTCTAGCGCAGAGATCACAGCGTGTTATGAAAGAACTGAAAATGATAACAAAGACTCCTCGCTCTGCACGTGGTGCCTACTTGTAAAAGGCAGCAGGAAAAATACACGAATTTACCTAGTTGGCTAATGGCTCTGAGCACTAAGGGACTTAACATCTTAGGTCATCAGTCCCCTAGAACTTAGAACTACTTAAACCTAACTAACCTAAGACATCACACACATCCATGCCCGAGGCAGGATTCGAACCTGCGACCGTAGCAGTCCCGCGGTTCCGGACTGCAGCGCCTAGAACCGCACGGCCACCGCGGCCGGCTTCTACCTAATTTAAATGTTATTGTGTAAGACGAGTATATTTCTATTGTCTATTGTCAAACCACAATTTATGAAAGATATTTATATTTTATTAATAGGATGAAGTAGGAATAATTAATATTTGTCATTTTGGAAATAATTGTGGTAGCAGGGAATTTCTGCACCAATGTATTGTTGGCAAGAGAGACCGCACATTGATATAATTTTGAAAAGGGCGGGAGAGACAGCGTATGGATACAATTTGTAATGGTAGCAGGGATTGTCTGTACCAGAAAGCATTGTTGGCAGGAGAGACCGCACTTTAGCGTTCGTAGGAAGTCAGTAGTAAGCGAGATGTGAATCGAGTCGGTAGCAGGTCTGAAGCGAGAGGTTGAGAGGAGCGGTGTGTCTGCCAGCCACCAGCTATGATTTACAAGAGATTATAAACGGATGTACAGAGACATCAACTAACTATTATCATAAGACGAACTAATATTATAGAATTATTGTTTTTGAGAAACTGAAGACTACTGAAGGTATGTTCGCGCAGTGCTAGTTGTAAGATTATTGTAAAAAGTAAGTACTATTTGAACGTTTGTAAAATCATTTCATTCAGAATATAATTAATTTTTGCCAGCAATATTGCATTACTGATTATAACCCATCTCAAAATCCATCAACGTAAAACTTCGCAAAATTTTATTGTTGCCAAGAAAAGTTTAACTATGAATTACGTAACTTCAGTGAAATTAATTAAAGAATAACGTCAGCTTTGTTATTAAAGAATAACGTCAGCTTTGGTAATGAATACAGCCACTTATTATGACAGCCCACCAGCAGCTAATAGAGTATAGTAAAACAGTATATTCATGTCGCATTTCGATGTAGCAGTCATATGGCGATCCAGTAATAGTAAAAAAGGAACAGTTTTGGGTTATTGCAGGTAACGACTGAGGGCCACGACGACGACACATTCTATGTTTCGTCGAAATAATCAGAAAATAACTTTTAATAAACAGCATTTAAATTTGTATGCGAAGATTGAGAAGGAGAATTAATTTCAAAGGGAAGATTTCATTTGTTATTATTAAGCAAGAGGTAGAAATCCTAAGGGAATGTTTCATAGGATATTGTAGAAGGGAAGGTTGCGTAACAAGAGAGATATAGAGGAGACAGGAAGGTTTCATCTGGGACACATAGCACATGAACCCAATTGAAATGCGCCCAGCTTGCTGCAGTCTCAGCATTACACTGAAGGTTGCTGGTCGAATCCGTCCATATCAGATACAAGACAGATGTCGGAGTGCCGCTTGGTGCTGCATACTGGCCATGGCGATGGACAACATGAGGGAGACTTTCTATTTCAAACGCAAGAAGGAACGAAACAAATGCTGTGCATCTAGCGCTCTCATTGGCCGACTCCGGTCAAAGCTTTGGCTTCGTAGTAAGAGATACCAGCAATCCCTGGTTGCGACAAGATGCGTCGCCCACCTGGACGGAGGGGACTTATAGTTGGCTTTTCATACATAATGAAGTGACTCACGATGAGTGCGGTGCACTACTGCGACATGTGAAAGGCGCTCACTGCGAAACGACCACACGAACTGAAATAAAAGCTGCAAGAAATTAAGACAGCAAAACGAAATGGCATTTCAACTGTTCGTGTTTTATTGGTTAGAAGGGTGCCGGATTCCCTTCCACGGGGTATTTGAAGTTACTGCATGGGCAGAGAGGCTGGCATTCCAGCTACAGATACACTGAAGAGCCAAAGAAACTGGTACACCTGCCTAAAATCGTGTAGGGCCACCGCGAGCACGCAGAAGTGCCGCAACACGATTTGGCATGGACTCGACTAAAGTCTGAAGTAGTGCTGGAGGGAACAGGCACCATGAATCCTGCAGGGTTGTCCATAAATCCGTAAGAGTACGAGGCGGTGGAGATCTCTTCTGAACAGCACGTTGCAGGGCATCCCAGATATGCACAATACTGTTCGTGTCTGGGAGTGTTTGGTGGCCACCAGAAGTGTTTAAACTCAAAAGAGTGTTCCTGGAGCCACTCTATAGATTCTGGACGTGTGGGGTGTTCAAATGGTTCAAATGGCTCTAAGCACTATGGGACTTAACATCTGAGGTCATCAGTCCCCTAGACTTAGAACTACTTAAACCTAACTCACTTAAGGATACCACACACATCCATGCTCGATGCAGGATTCGAACCTGCAACCGTAGTAGCAGCGCAACTCCAGACTGAAGCGCCTAGAACCGCTCGGCCACGTGTGGGGTGTCGCATAGTCGTGCTGGGACTGCCCAAGTGCGTCGAAATGTACAATGGAAATGAATGGATGCAGGTGATCAGGCAGGCGCTTACGTACGTGTAAGCTACCAGAGTCATACCTAAATGTATCAGGGGTCCCTTATTACTCCAGCTGCACACGCCCAGCACAATTGCAGGGACCTGACCAGCTTGAACAGTCCCCTGCTTACATGCAGGGTCCATGGATATATGAGGTTGCCTCCATACCTGTACACGTCCACCTGTACGATACAATTTGAAACGAGACTCGTCCGACCAGACAACGTGTTTCCAGCCACGCAGAGTTCAATGTCAATGTTGACGGGCTCAGGTGAGGCGTAAAGCTTTGTGTTGTGCAGTACACGAGTGGGCCTTCAGCTCCGAAAGCCCATATCGATAATGTTTCGTTGAATGGTTCGCACGCTGACACATGTTGATGGTCCAGCATTGATATCTGCAACAATTTGTGGAAGGATCGCACTTCTGTCACACTGAACGATTCTCTTCAGTCGTTGGTCCCGTTCTTGCAGGATATTTTTCCGGCCGGAGATATGTCGTAGATTTGATCTTTTACCGGATTCCTGATATTCACGGTACACTCACGGTACACTCGTCGCTGCCTCGGACATGCTATGTGCCATCGCTCGTGCGCCGACTACAACACCACGTCCAAACTGTTAAATCTTGTAACATGCCATTGTAGCACCGATCTGACAACTGCGCCAGACACTTGTCTCACATAGGCGTTGCCGACCGCAGCGCCGTTTCTGCCTGTTTACGTACCTCTGTATTTGAATACGCATGCCTATACCAGTTTCTTTGGCGGTTCAGTGTATATCCATCAGGAAAGGAAGGAGCGTTTCCTGCTATGCTGTAAAACTGACTTGTATAAGCTGTATATCAAGTGATTGGGAGTGGGCTAGTTGGAATTTACGTTCTTAAAGGCTGAAGGAAGCAAATGAATTTGATTTTTTACAACTCCTCCGACACGGCAGTTACTGTTCGCAACTTAGTGTTATATATTATCCATATCTTAAAAAAAAGCATTTTCATGTAGCACCAAAAGCTGCTAATAAAACAAACTCTTATTTGCTGCCAGCTATGAGCGGACGTATCTTCGCCGGCCGTAGTGGCCGTGCGGTTCTGGGCGCTGCAGTCTGGAGCCGAGCGACCGCTACGGTCGCAGGTTCGAATCCTGCCTCGGGCATGGATGTGTGTGATGTCCTTAGGTTAGTTAGGTTTAATTAGTTCTAAGTTCTAGGCGACTGATGACCCCAGAAGTTAAGTCGCATAGTGCTCAGAGCCATTTGAACCATTTGAACTTATCTTCGTCAGGTAACATAAAATTATTACAGAAGCCTGTCACTTCTGCTGTGATGTCAATAAAAATACATAAAAAGTGATTCAGCATCACTTTAGTCAAGATTAAAATGACGACAGTAACGGAGAAGAACATTTTATAATTTTCTTTTTCTTGTTACCGCATACAATGGGAGTTATGCATAATAATGCTCTCGGTGTTAGATGAAAGTAGTGGTTGACAATCCTCTGGAGTCCAATTAGGAGACTACGGAAGCTTTACATGAGTAATCTGAAGATCTTCGAGAACAGCAATTGACATGAGATTTTTTAGGATAATGGTGCACTATATAACTGAAACTATCCATATGTAAATCAGAATTGAACTCTAGATGTCACAACAGGCGGAAATAAGGCTGGAAGTATTGTATTGTCAGTAGAGAAGGAGAAACCGCAGAGTGGGGCGGTCGGCAGTCCTCAGTGACTTCGAACGCGGGCTAGTCACTGGATGTCAGTGGAGTAACAGACTCGTCAGGGGCACTGAAACCCACGTAAAGCTGCACAAATGGGCTGTCGGTGATGAGATTTCGAAGTGGAAACGCAAAAGGGGAAACACAGATAAACCAAGACCAGGCAGACATCGTGGACCACAGGATAGTGACTGTCGAGAACTGCGGAGGGTGATTGTAAAAAATTGCGTGAAATCAACGGAAGGAATCACTAATGACTTTCAAAGTGCTAACAGCAGTCCAACTAGCACTAAGACTATGCGTAGGAAGTTAACAAGAGTGGAGTACAATGGGTGAACAGCTCCTCGTACTCCATACATGTCTGTAGTCAGGACTAAGCGACTATTGAAGCTTTGTAAAGGGCGATGCCACTGGACAGTGGATGATTGGGAACGTGTGATTCTGAGTGATGAATCACTCTATACCCTGTGGAAGGATTTGAGTTTGGCGAATGCCTGGGGAAAGTTATCTACATTTACATGAAGTGCCAACAATGAAGTATGAAGGGGGCGGTGTTACAATGTGAGGCTGTGTTCGTGATTAGGTTCTGGTCTTCATACCGCAGTTTAGAAAACGATAAATGCCAAAAGATACTAACTATGCTCCGACACGATGATTGTATCACCATGACAACGCACCATGGTATAAAGCAACATATATGAGGCGATGGTTTGAGACAATAACATTCCTGAAACAGACCGGCCAGCCCAGGATCTCGACCTGAACCCATGGGATACCTATGGAATGAGTTAAATAGTCCACTGCGCTCCAGACTCCAAGGTCCAACACATGTGTCTTCTACGGTTTCGGCTCATGTGGAAGAATGGGCTGTCACTCCTCCACAGACCATCAGCCGTTTCACTGAAAGTGTACTTAGAATGGTATATGCTAACAGGCAGGCGAAGCGTAGTCACATACAAAATTAATGTCCTGATTCTTTTGATCAGGTAGCGTATTCATTCATGTTCTGATCATTTTGCACGATAACATAGACAGTTCAGTTTACAAAGAGGTATTCAATTTGGCGCTCAGGATAGAGATATACTATGTGACCAAAAGTATCCGGACACGCCCAAAAACATACTTTTTTCATATTAGGTGCATTGTGGTGCCACCTACTGCCAGGTACTCCATATCAGCGACCTCAGTAGTGATTAGACATCGTGAGAGAGCAGAATGGGGCGCTCCGCGGAACTCACGGACTTCGAAAGTGTTCAGGTGATTGAGTGTCACTTGTGTCGTACGGCTATACTCGAGATTTCCACACTCCTAGACACCCCTAGGTCCGTTGTTTCCGATGTAATAGTGAAGTGGAAAAGTGAAGGAACATGAACAGCACAAAAGCGTACAGGCCGACCTCGTCTGTTGATTGACAGAGGCCGCCGACAGATGAAGGAGGTCATAATGTGTAATAGGCACACATCTATGCAGACCATCACACACTAATTCCAAACTGCATCAGGATCCACTGCAAGTACTATGACAGTTGGGCGGGAGGTGACTCACACTGCGAAAACAGTGAGAGAGACTCGAAATGATTTCACCTTTATATTTAATATGGCTATACCACCGAATATCACATCGCACCTGCAGGCGAATAATTTTGTGTCATGAAAATTGCGGATTGTGCACAGTTCACCTGGAGCAAACGGTGCTACTCTAATGATACAACCTCCTCTCAAAACAGATCCATGCTACTGAAAGAACATTTCACACGGGTGTAAGCAATATAGAGGGTAATGGGACTTTGGAGCAGCCTGTAGTATATCTTCCGTTTTTGTGTACTGGTTGGCGTAGTTTGCTATTGCTACAGGACTATTACATATGACGACAAAAACAAAAATTAGTATCATAGTAACTATGATACTTATTAAATACAGATTAATATAAGCACTATGTATTCTGTAGCCGTTTTGTTGTCCGAGATGTGTGGCACTGTTGTTTCAGTTCTGCTAATGTGTTCTGACATACAGTAAATTATACACTACTGTGTGTGTGTGTGTGTGTGTGTGTGTGTGTGTGTGTGTGTGTGTGTGTGTGTGAATTCCTAAGGGACCAAACTGCTGACTGCTGAGGTTATCGGTCCCTACACTTACACACTACTTAAACTAACCTTTGCTAACAACAACACAACACCCATGCCCGACGGAGGACTCGAACCCCCGGCGGAGGGGCCGCGCTATACACAACGCTGAGATTATATGTGGTGTCTTACCCACTTAGACAAACGATTACACTTTTGAATTTAATGTTGTTGAGGTCTTTGTACGCAGGGATGGCTCAGAACATTTTATTTCCTCGTTACCACCACTTGTACTCGAAGCGTACGAGTGGATACTGTCACGGCTTGCTGCGTCATTTCTTCATCTGTCTTAACAGTACATGTGAAGTAATGTATCCATGCTCCCTATGGCACTGAAGCTGCGAATCCACAGCGAAGAAGCGGCGAGATGTGCACGCCAACATCTGCTGTTGCATCAGCGTTCTCGACTAACACCGCGAAGCAGCAGTCGTGGGGGAATTGGGCAGTACATACGGACCTGCGTTTCTTGGACTTTTTTCGTAGTTTAGATGAGTACTACCATCTACAAAAATCGTCGACACCCCATGCTACTGGGAAACTTGCATTGCCCTATATATAAGGAGACTGTTCTAAGAAAAAAGTTCGTTTTTAACATGACCCTTTCCTCCCCAGTTGGAAATTTTTCACTTTGCACTCGGATGTCAACGCGCGGTACAAATACAGTAAACACTGATATTTTGAGGGAATACTGTGGTTGAAACTACAGTCGACGAGGACATCATTAGGGACGAAGAGAAAGGTTGAGGGAGGAATCGCCCGTGTGATTGCTAATGAACTCCCATGCCCCCTTCAGTTAACGTTTTAACTTGATGAGACTATTACGCCTTAGTGAAATCCGGTATTGGCTAGTACCCTAACCCTTCCCCCACTATCAGCACCATTAGCGCCTAACTAAACAGTAGAATGAAAAAGAATTTTCTTTGATCGCTTTTATTTTTCAGTTGATGGAAGACAAAATATATTTTGTTATCGTAGGTGTCTTACTAACCCCGAAATAATTAGTCAATGAGATAACTGGTACCACTTAATTCTAACAATACTTTATTTATAGTTATAGAAAGATGACGTAATTCTCTGTATATCCCGAGCGCTACCTACAGCTCCCCCTGAGAAAAGAAAGCTAATTATTCACGTTGATGGCAGATACTTATTAAAGAAAGTGCCTCTTCCTCAGCGCCGGCCAGTGTGCCCTAGAGATTCTAGGCGCTTCAGTCTGGAACCGCGCGACCGCTACGGTCGCAGGTTCGAATCCTGCCTCAGGCATGGATGTGTGTGATGTCCTTAGGTTAGTTAGGTTTAAGTAGTTCAAAGTTCTAGGGGACTGTCGACCTGAGATGTTAAGTCCCATAGTGCTCAGAGCCATTTGAACGATTTTCTACTGAGATGACTGCAGACTGGTCGGTATCAAACTGTGAAAACTATACAATGTTTTCCAGTCTTTAAATATCTCCTTGTCTGTTTCAACTGCTCTTTTACCTCCTCCTTCGTTCTTCCACACGAAGACACGCACTGACTCTCTTCTTCCCTCTCTAATTCACTCACTTTTTTGGCATCCACAACTACTTCCCTTTCACACCTACCCACCCAGTCCGCCTCGTTCTCTCTCTCTCTCTCTCTCTCTCTCTCACACACACACACACATTCATACATACATCAACGGGCTTGCGCCGGCCTGACTTGCGTGCCTGAGGAAAATTAAGCGTTAAAGCAATGACGGAAAGTCAGCACTGGCATCAAATGGCGGACCGGACTTGTAAATCAGTGGAAATTCGTCCAGCCTGAAAAAGTAACGAAGCTCTGGGTTTTTATTTATTAGCGAGCCGTGTAATACCCAATTAATGAGCAGCTTTTCCGGACATTCTTTGCGGCCAGCTGGGGAACGAGTGGGCTGCGCACTGGAATCTAATTAGCGACCGGCGGGGGCGAAAGCTGGCGGCGCGCTCGCTCAAGTAAGCCCCGTAATTTCTCCTTTATACCCGGAGCTTTTTTCTGTTTTTTCCCTTTGTTTATTTCCCTCTTTCTGGCTTTAGAGGAGCCGAAATAATCCTTACAAATGAGTGAAACATTTCTGTGGTTTTCGCTCACTGCTCACTGCTGAGACCTGTCAACGCTGGCGTTCCAAAAGCACATTTAACTAGAAACGCAGTCCGCAAATGAATAGAATGCAGGAGAATATCCACGTCGTTTAACAATGCAAACCTCAACTTGTAACGCTACGGAAATTCTTGCTGCAGCTAAAAGTAAGACATTGAAAGTACAAATGTCAGAATGTGGCATACTTTTGAATGTCAGAGTATGGCATACTTTTGACATCGGCAAAGAACCTTCGTGAATGTCTAACTCGTGGTGTACTATATCTGTGAACTGCCGTGGTTCTGAACTTAAACATGTGTGCAAGAGTGAGTTTCGTTGAGGAGTGCAGAGCTGTAAACTATATTCTACGTCGCGAAGTGAAAAAAAAAATGTTCCCGCTGCCTTTCCCGGCGTGTCTTTAACACATACTTCCGATTTTGTTTTATATTTTACTATTTTTATGTCATCAGAGGAGAGAAAGCCATTTAAATGCGCAAATTACATCAGAGCAAGGAATCACTAGATTAAATGAAAACTAAAGATAGCATTTTTAACGGATACTTGCCATGTACGCAGTATAATCGTTCATACCTGTTACTTGTGAATTAAGTAGATTTAAAGGTGAATTTTTAATTTTAAGCAGATCATTCATTTCTCTCTAACGTCATTTCTTTGAAATACGGTACTACAAATGATCGTTTGAGTAGATTTGACTGTTTGCATTCATTGACTCTGGGCGGGGTGGGGGAATGGGTAGGAGCATGATGGGACACTTGCACCTTTCTGCAATGTCGTTACAGAAATCTCACGAATTTCTTCAATGAGTGTCTCAGATACTACTAAACTGCAGTTTTAACACTACCGAGCGCGAAAGGGAATGCTGTTAGTTAAGAAATCACTGTATACACTGCTCGACAATTGTTAAGGAACAGAGACATTCTTGGGCAGGAACAATCACAGGCATTGATAAATGACCGGAAACACAGTACATACAGCTTTTCGAACGGCCTTCAGTTGTACCGAAAACAATGTAGTTGTTTCTTAGTTTTTTCCGTGTGTAACTCTTCATGTTAAATACTGCGGCCAGTAGCCCCTACGTGCTGTTTAATGGCTCTATTCGAATGTCACGACGCCAAAATATTACGCGCATCAAATCAATTTTTCTGGAACTATGTTTGAAAAGAGTACATTTGTTATCTCCTTCGCTGCGGCTGCACTTACGCATGCTTTGTGCTCACTCAGTATAAATTTCAGGCAACTGTTTACTTAAAGGAACACATTTGTTGTTGGCTCCGTCCTAATATCTTACAGTTTGGAAACTGAATTTTTAAACTGCCTGTATATTGCTAAAGCTTTTAAAAATATCATAGCAATACCACACTGAATACTTGTGTTCACATCACCTTTTCTCACTAACAAATAGCTGATCTCGTTGTCAATAAATTCTCCGGGTTTGTGACCGCATTGTCAACTATAAAAGTCCGACGTTTCGGCGACTATGGCAAGACGTCTTCCTCAGGGTGTGTTGCAGTTAGCAGATGGCTGCATGGCAGTTAGCAACGCACCCTGAGGAAGGCGTCTTGCAGTAGTTGGGGAAACGTCGGAATTTTATAGTTGTCAATGCGGTCACAAACGCAGAAGAACTTTACTGATTGTGACAACGGCGGCGGAAGCCTAAGTTTACAGCTGATCTTATTACTTATTAGGAATGAAAGTGATACTAATTGATCTCTTCAATACTAAATATCTTCCAGAAACAGCATCTGCTTCATAGAAAGGACATAGCATATACGAGTAACTTCAACTTTGCGCAGGGTGAACCAGAACTCCACCGACAAACTTTCAGAGGTTGTTCAGTGATACCTTCTGAGCATTCCGGTGCAACGGATCCACGGTATACGCAGATCGTTGCTTACTGATAATACAATTTGATTTATTCTTTTTTGTTACCGCAGTCACTCTCGTTTCTGTAAAATTCCCCACAACAGCGAAGAAACCTGTAAAATGCCATAATCAAAACGTCCTCCAGACAACGCACAATACATTGTAATATAAGAACGTTAAGATGAAACACTGTAATGTGACGTGGGAAAATCTTGGCAAAGCGTCATTGTGCTGCTTTTCCGTTGTATTCATTGAGCCCATACACGAGGTGGATACCGGTCAACTCTTCATCACTAGACCTATCCTTACAGCTGTGTATCACTGTTAGCGTACAGGTGCTGAAAAAACAAACCCAAGACAGAACCAAGCAGTACCGAATGCAAACCTGAAAAAGAAGAGCCAAATGACTACAACTCAGTCAACAGCAGGCACAGTGAGCGAATGGGAACAAGATACACAGCGCATAACGTCGACATTTCTGCTGCTCTGCACTATTTTCAGTGCAATACGAGCAAAGCTAACCGGGGCAAAAAACCAAACTAAATTCAATAACTATGCGACGAGCCTTCGGTGACAATGCGTCCCTCGTACCAAAAAGATCGGAACCTTTCCCTAAACAACCTGTCAAAGTTCACAGAACAAAAAAATCCACTTCTGCTGCCAGTAATTTCTTAATTTATTGCACGACTTGTTTCGAAGCCTAATGCTTCATCTTTAGATGATTCGAAACAGGTCGAGCAATGAATTAAGAAATTATTGGCAACTGAAGAGGATTTTTTAGTCTGTAAATACAGATGTTCGGCCGATCAAGTATTTTCTCTCAACGATTGCCGGTGGAGTTTTGGTTCACCCTGTATAATGACGAGAGTTCCTGCAAAGGCTGCAAACGGTCTTCTGTTCATTGTAGGAAAAACGGTGAGTGTAGTTGCGCAGTGATTTAGATACGCATTCTGCGGGGGTGGGGAGGGGGGGGGGGTTTAGACATGCCAGTTTGGACATCCAGTTTAAATCATTTTCTGGGGTCTTTCCTTCATAACCACTATGTGTTCCTTCCTTGACCTCACCCATTGTCAGCAAGTGCATCATCTCCAATCACCTCGACTGGACAATTAGCTCTCTCTCTCTGCCCGAAAAAAGGAAAACTAAAAAGTAAACGGCTATAGCAGAACAAAACCCCGAATTACGAATCCGAACATACACTATGGCTGTAAAGGACTTACAAGTTCGTGGCGCCCTCCATCTGTAATGCTGGAATTCAATATTGTGTTGGCCCACCCTTAGCCTTCATGACAGCTCCCAGTCTCGCAAGCATACGTTCAATCAGATGCTGGAAAGTTACTTGGGAAGTGGCAGTCCATTCTTCACAGAGTGCTGCACTGAGGAGAGGTATCGATGTCGGTCGGTGAGACCTGGTACGAAGGCGGCGTTCCAAAACACCCTACAGGTGTTCTATAGGATTCAGGTCAGGACTCTGTGCAGTCCAGTCCGTTACAGGGACGTTATTGTCGTATAACCATTCCGCCACAGGCCGTGCATTATGAACACGTGCTCGATCGTGTTGAAAGATGCAATCGCCATCCCCAAATTGCTCTTCAACAGTGGGAGCAGGTATGTGCTTTAAACATCAATGCCGCCCGGGATTACCCAACGGTCTGGGCGCTGCAGTCATGGACTGTGCGGCTGGTCCCGACGGAGGTTCGAGTCCTCCCTCGGGCATGGATGTGTGTATCTTTGTCCTTAGGATAATTTACGTTAAGTAGTGTGTAAGCTTAGCGACTGATGACCTTAGCAGTTAAGTACCATAAGATTTCACACACATTTTAATTTTTGAAACATCAATGTAGGCCTGTGCTCTGATAGTGCCACGCGATACAACGAGAGGTGGAAGCGCCTGCATGAAAAACACGACCACATCATGACACCACCGCCTCCGAATTTTACTGTTGGCACTACACACGCTGGCAGATGACGTTCACTGGGCATTCGCCATACCCAGACCCAGTCATCAGATCGCCACATTGTGTACCGTGATTGGTAACTCCACACAACATTTTTCCGCTGTTGAATTGTCCAATGTTTACGCTCCTTACACCAAGCGAGGCGTCGTTTGGCATTCACCGGCGTGATGTGTGGCGTATGAGCAGCCGCTCGACCATGAAATCCAAGTTTTCTCATCTGCCGCCTAACTGTCATAGTACTTGCAGTGGATCCTATTGCAGTTTGGTATTTGTGTGTTGTGTCTGCCTATTAACATTACGAACCTCTTCAACTGTCGGCGGTCTCTGTCAGTCAACAGGCGAGGTCGGGCTGCACGCTTTTGTGCTGTAACTGTGCCTTCACGTTTCCACTTCATTATCACATCGGAAACAGTGGACCTAGGGATGTTGAAGAGAATGGAAATCTGGCATACAGACGTATGACACAAGTGACACGCAATCACCTGACCACGTTCGAAGCTGTGAGTTCCGCGGATCGCCCCATTCTGCTCTCTCACGATATCTAGTGACTACTGAGGTCGCTGGATGACTGGCAGTAGGTGGCAGCACAATGCCCCTAATATGAAAAACGTATGTTTCTGGTGGTGTCCGGATACTTTTGATCCCATAGTGTAGGTTCACAATAAATAATTACCTCATGGTAAAAGAGATTAACTTCGTATCATTTTATTATAGTCAATATTAATTTGACTTATTTTGTTACATTTAATCGTTGCTACTATCAGATAGAAATTTGGAGAACATCAGCTACTTTATAGGAAATGTATGTGTCCAGTTAGCTCGAACATGACTCAAGAAACAATTTAGAAATACACATTCAGTCACTATTTAAATGATTTTCTTTGTGTCTTATTAATATCAAGAAAATTTTAATAATGTATTTCAATTTAGGACTTAAGAGAAATTGAACGACTGAGGATTGCTATGTAGAAAAATATGTATCTTAATTGCTCTTTGCAAATTTATAGTTAGAGACACTTTCTAACATAAGCAATTGTTTGCAATTAATTTCAGAATATCTCATAAAACTTCAGTATGTTACGTTAACACCACAAATGCATACTGATAGCAGACGTACTGGGGATTTAGATTCTGGGAACTCTGAACTGAGGGTTAACGTGAAATTCTTGAGGGTACTCTACTGAGTCAGGCCCATGCTAGAACGTTCTCCGTTCATTTATATTGTTGGGCTGCACTTACAGTCTTATTTTATTTGCAGTCGAGTTTGGTGTTTGTATCGCCATTCTCCAAGTCCCTTCTGAGATGCGCTGCAAATATCATTTATCAGTAGTGAATGGTAGAACTCAAATTAAATAAATATACACGCGTTTCCATCACAAGTCAATGATGTTATCCTGATACTGAATGGACAACTCCATCTCTTCGAACATAACTTAGTATGTGCACTATGATTCCTAATCTCTACGCCGACTCGTAGTAGCAATTCAAGGAAAATATTCACCTTAGCATCAAAAACTGCGCTCTTCGTATTACCGCATGTGTAGGTCACGAAGACGTGCTCTCATAACGTTGTTATAACGACAACAGGCAGACGAAATAAAACATTCAATATGGACTTCTATGTCGTAGACATAGGACAGCTACGTCGAGGGACATGAAAGGGAAGCAGTGGTTGGGAAGGGAGTAAGACAGGGTTGTAGCCTCTCCCCGATGTTGTTCAATCTGTATATTGAGCAAGCAGTAAAGGAAACAAAAGAAAAATTCGGAGTAGGTATTAAAATTCATGGAGAAGAAATAAAAACTTTGAGGTTCGCCGATGACATTGTAATTCTGTCAGAGACAGCAAAGGACTTGGAAGAGCAGTTGAATGGAATGGACAGTGTCTTGAAAGGCGGATATAAGATGAACATCAACAAAAGCAAAACGAGGATAATGGAATGTAGTCTAATTAAGTCGGGTGATGCTGAGGGAATTAGATTAGGAAATGAGGCACTTAAAGTAGTAAAGGAGTTTTGCTATTTGGGGAGCAAAATAACTGATGATGGTCGAAGTAGAGATGATATAAAATGTAGTCTGGCAATGGCAAGGAAAGCGTTTCTGAAGAAGAGAAATTTGTTAACATCCAGTATTGATTTAAGTGTCAGGAAGTCATTTCTGAAAGTATTCGTATGGAGTGTAGCCATGTATGGAAGTGAAACATGGACGATAAATAGTTTGGACAAGAAGAGAATAGAAGCTTTCGAAATGTGGTGCTACAGAAGAATGCTGAAGATTAGATTGGTAGATCACATAACTAATGAGGAAGTATTGAATAGGATTGGGGAGAAGAGAAGTTTGTGGCACAACTTGACCAGAAGAAGGGATCGGTTGGTAGGACATGTTCTGAGGCATCAAGGGATCACCAATTTAGTACTGGAGGGCAGCGTGGAGGGTAAAAATCGTAGAGGGAGACCAAGAGATGAATACACTAAGCAGATTCAGAAGGATGTAGGTTGCAGTAGGTACTGGGAGATGAAAAAGCTTGCACAGGATAGAGTAGCATGGAGAGCTGCATCAAACCAGTCTCAGGACTGAAGACCACAACAACAAACATGGACTTCTACAACCAGTGGTAGCTGATATGACTCGAATGTACTGCAAAAACTCTGCGCTGATCGTTTGATATATTCCATTTGAGGTGTAATGTCATACAACAAGTCAGCACGTCAGTTTTCAAAGCCTGCTCTTATACGCGAAGAAATACGGTTCATATCGTTCTATTTTCAATGATAGATCATTTTGCGTCATAAATATCAAGCGGAAAATTATATTATTTCTAGGCTTGTTGCTTTGATTTCCTATATCCAGTATAAGATACTATTGTACCAATACCAATTATTTTGTAACATTTTTATGCGTTATTGCATGAAAATCTGGTTTTGGGACCGACTTTTGAAACTACAATCTTTTATTATCACTGTTTCGTGTTTCCCATAATACACGTTGATGTTTAAACCCAGTTACTATGTCGTATAACTTTCTAAGCGTACATATTTGTCTCAAAGACAGGGATACTAGCTATACATCGATGACTCTAATGCTGTCAGTATAAATAAACGCTTTCACAAGCAGTTCGTAGCAGGTTTTTTTTACAAAGAAAAGCATACGATAATGTTAAAATATATGAATTTTTGTAGAATAGTTTGAATTAATGTACGTGAAAAAAATATAAGCAAATTTGTCTTCTTTCCAGTAAACTTATTATTGAAGTCGTATGCATAACAGCTTCCCAAACATACGATTTTGATTTATGCTGCAATGTTAGTTAAGAACCGTTCTGAAGCTTTAGTGTGGAGTGTATTGCCATGCGTGGTGCAAGTCACTTAACACGTGGTGTGACAGTACGATTTAAAGTAAGTAAATATATATCGACAGAAATATAGTTTCCTGTTTTTTCCCACTTGATCATTACTCAGGATCAATGACAGGACCAAAGTTCGTCCTCTCCTAACGATACAATTTCCTTATAATTCACACTACATGTGCGTTCTCCAAAATGCACCATGAATATCTGAGTAAACATTCACATCATTAAAGTGACCGTCATTGCATATGAGTATCATGATTACCATATATCATTTTATTCATTTTTCTATATTACTGAATCAATTTTCTGCCAACACAGCAGTACAGCGTTGTCTATAGAAGTACCGTAATTTTTTCCTGCATTCTACCCACCTTGTATAGTGAGATGTTTACAACCACTATAATTCATCCCCATTTTTTCCCATTCCTCGCTCGGCAGTTCTCTCTCTCCATTTAATTGAAACAGAGGGAAGGGTTTCGCTGGAGGAAACGCAGAGAAATATGGAATTACCCGGTCTAATGACAAAAGCCGATAATTAAATCAAATGGAAAACGGTTTTGAAACGAGTAGCGGCAGCGCCAGTTTATAACAAAGTGCTTCGTTTAATTAGCAATTACTAATTAGCCCGGGAGACTAATTTTAAATTCATAGGCAATTAGGCCAGATCCATTTATGCGCCTTGCACCGGCGGACGCTTTCCAGGAGCCGTTCTCCAGCGCGCACACAGAGTCGATAGCTCTGCTGGTCTGGTACCGCCTCTGTGGCGGGCCGGGCGGCGGCGCGGCGCGGCGCAAAAAGTAATTAGTCGATATTAGCTTGTCACAGATAGACGAGAAATATTATCTGTTTTTAATTAATGCGAGTGATTGTCGTAGGAGGCGGCGGGCGCCATGAGTTATGGAGCCAGCGCCGGCCATCCGCTCTAATTGGCCGCGAGCCCTCCCGCCCGGCAGCCTATCTGGCCGGCACAGGCGCACTGACCTGACGATGCCAGCTCCTTCGGGTGTAGAAACGCTGGCGCCCTCTTTTTGCTCCCGCATCTCGTGGTCGTGCGGTAGCGTTCTCGCTTCCCACGCCCGGGTTCCCGGGTTCGATTCCCGGCGGGGTCAGGGATTTTCTCTGCCTCGTGATGGCTGGGTGTTGTGTGATGTCCTTAGGTTAGTTCTAGGGGACTGATGACGATAGATGTTAAGTCCCATAGTGCTCAGAGCCATTTGAACCATTTGAACCTCTTTTTGCCGCTAACCGGTCGGTCTCCCCGTAGTAGTCTTTCTCCGCATAACCTTACATGTTGGCCGAACGCACTAGAGAAGAACGGAAGCCAAATCCTAGTTTGGCCAACTTATTTATGTTACATATCCCCGACATACTGTCGATGGAACAGCAATCAATACAATACTTAAAAACTACACTAAAGCGTCGAAGAAACTGGTATAGGCATGCGTATTCAAATACAGAGATATGTAAACAGCCACAATACGGCGCTGTTGTCAGCAACGCCTTTGTGAACAGTATGTGTCTGAAGCAGTTGTTAGATCGGTTACTGATGCTACAATGGCAGATTATCAAGATTTAATTGAGTCTGAACATGGTGTCATAGTCGGAGCCCGAGCGATGGGTCAGATATGGGGTAGTGATGAAGTGGGGATTTTCCCAAATGACCATTTCGGGAGCGTATCGTGAATATCAGGAATCCGTTGAAATATCAAATCTCCGACATCGCTGCGGCTGGAAAAAGATCCTTCAAGAGCGGTACCAACGACGACTGAAGAATATCGTCTAGCGCGACAGAAGTGCAATCCTTCCGCAAATTGCTGCCGATTTCAATGCTGGGCCACCAACAGCGTGCAAACCATTCAAGAAACATCATCGACTGGGGCTTTCGGAGCCGACGGCTCACTCGTGTACCCTTGATGACTGCACGACACAAAGCTTTACGCCTCGCCTGGGCCCGTCAACATCGGCATTGGACTATTGATGACTGGAAACATGTTGCCTGACGGACGGGTCTCGTTTCACATTGTATCGAGTGGATGGACGTGTACGGGCATAGAGACAAACTCATGAATCCGTGGAACCCCGCATATCAGCAGGGGACTGTTCGAGTTTGTGGAAGCTCTGTAATGGTGTGGGGCGTGTGCAGTAGGAGTGATCTGGGACCCTCGACGCCTCTAGATAGGACTCTGACAGGTACACATACGTAAGCATCCTGTCTGATCACCTGCATCCATTCATGTCAATTGTTCATTCAGATGGACTTAGGCAATTCCAGCAGGACAATGCGACAACGCACACGTCCATAATTACTATAGAGTGGTTCCAGGAACACTCTCCTGAGTTTAAACATATCCACTGGCCACCATACTCCCCAGACATGAACATTATTGAGCTTGTCTCTGATATTTTGCAACCTGCTGTTCAGAAGAGATTTCCACCCCCCTCGTGCTGTTACGGATTTGTGGACCGCCCTGCAGGATCCATGGTGTCAGTTCCCTCCAGCACAACTTCAGATATTAGTCGTGTCCATGCCACGTCGCTCATGGGGGCCCTAGACGATATTTGGCAGGTGTACCAGATTCTTGGCTATTCAGTGTATATGCTGTATGTTCCCTGTTCTCTGCTTTATACGCGTCTTTTGTGTGAGTGGTGTGGGGTTCGGCAGTGGTAAGTGCAAGCTGTGTGCCACACTTGCCAACTCAAAACACCGTATTTAATATTACCCTTTGCAGGTAAAATAACACAATACCACAATAAAACACACTTTCAATAACGCATCAATCACGCTGCTCTGTGCAATTGCAAGTGACGATCCATTACCCAAAATAAAGTAATTGTGTCAGTCTGTTTTACAAGGAAGAACATAGTCAGAACAAGACCACAGTTGAGAAATTCAGAAATGGGTTGATGATATTTGTTAATTGTCGGGTCCCGTCATCAGTTAGCTGCAAGACAGAAAAGGTGACATCAAAACGCATTTATATTCAATCAAGGTACTTAATTACTCAATGCAGTTACAAATTGTTGGGCTCGAGATCAACGTAAACAGGCGTGCAATTACGAAAAATTTATTGACATGAGTCAGCAGTGTGAGACTATTCAGGGCTACTGACTGCCCTTAGATCTGCCAAAGGCACCTCAGTTTCACGTGGAAGACTGCGCCGTATATATCAAACGATTAGTCTCAATCTGAGCAGTTCACAAATGCTGCTAAACTGGGAAAGATTAATTTACAATTTCTGTAGTGAAATCTCTCTACGGTTAATAAGAGAACAACTCCTCCTGCTGCTGAATAATCGTGCAGTTAGCGAGCTGTGCAGAGCAGGAATCAACGCAAAGGCTAAACACAACACTTACTCAAAATAAGCGAACCGCAGAACGCCAAGCCATAGTCGGACGCCTCTGGATCTCTGCGTGTTTCCTCACACGTCGCCCCGCAGTCGCGAACACCGAAAGTTTAATTCCAGACACAGAATGTGACAAACGCTAAGTTCAGTAACGGCGAGAGGCGGATACATACCTCCGTACACCTCCCACGTCTGATGTTAAACACGTGTGGCTTTTGCACACCCTCCCACTCTTGAATGCTTTTCTATGGGTAGAAGGATTCGCACGGCCAATCGAGAATACTTCGCATCATACGACTAAACAGTTACGCCACAATGTTTTAGCCTGTAGTCGCAATTTCTCTATTTTGCCTACTGGCTACTGGTTTCGGCACATGTGCCATCCCCTGCTATGCAGCCCCCCCCCCCCCCCTTCGCTTCCTGAGTAGGTGTGTAGGTGTGTATTTGACACACCTACTTGGAAAACGAGAGTCACTAATGAGTGCCAGCTGGTGTCTTGAGAATTTTACTATGTACCCAAACCGGTAGCCAGTTGGAAAAATAAAGAAACTGCGACTACAGGCCAAAATATATACTTTTTCTGTATTAAGTTTTAACGAATTGGTAATGCCTTCACATCTCACAGAGAGGCAGTGAAAAGAAACATATTTTATGAATAATATAAACTTCCCGTATAAAAATAAAATCGATAATTTTTTTTAATATCTTAACTCATGAAAACTGATAAATTTTGACGTAAGCAGTAGTACGCCATGGCTTTGTGAAATCAATCTGAGTCTGGGTGTGAGAAATAAACTGAAAAATTCTAACCTCGTGATGGTGTCGCCGGATAACGCTGTCTATATATCTGGTCGTAAATGGCACAGCTTAGTGCAATGCTGGCCTATCTACTAATGTTGGACATTTGTCTGAGATTTGAATTATTAGAAAAACTGACTTTGCTTATTGACACAGCTGCACAGCTGGTCGTCTGATTACTAAAGAAAACATGACTATGATCTGACAAAATTTCTGAAATATTTAAATTTAAGTAAGTGACTGGATCGCGACTGGTAATGACTTAAGGCAAAATTATTCCTTCCTTTTTTTGTTGACTGGTAAAAATTATATACTGAAAATCTTTTACATTATTGATAATGATCTGCAATCCATTATGTGAAAAATTGAATGTTACAAATCTGGGCCAACTGGTGCTGACGAATCACAAAAAGATTGAAACAAATTCATATTAACATCTCAGACAAGTGACTTAGCTGCGCGCATGCCAATAAAAATAATAAAATTTGCCTTACAATACATGGCTATGAGCTGCGCTGTACCAGCGCCAGACTACAACTGCCCTGTAGCGGCGAGCGATTGCAACAACAGCCGAGACTGCTCTGACCTGCGACTGTATTGCAGCAAAGATATTTTCTGTCGGTCAAAATTACATTTGCTCCAGCAGGGTGGTGAACCCCTTACAATAAGAGTCCGTCGGTTGTCTGTTTTTCGATTTATTATTTCAGAGCGAAAGCCATGCGGAAGGCCATGCACAATTATAATAACAAGAAGCAACGCTCTGAGGAAACAGGCTTGCGGAGTATGGATGTAGATGTAGATGTAGACTATAAAGCAACTGCGTTCGTTTTTCAAGGTTCACTCGAGGTTTTTCATACTGACTTGGGGAACAATCGCACCCGCATGTCGTGGATTCCGTTTCACTTGCGAGTGAGAGGAATTTCGACATGAACCACCAGTGAAAGACCCTTCAATTCAGGAACACCTGCAGTGGATCGACGGTTAAGGCAGGGATTAGCAGCTGATCCTCAACATAAACAAATATGCATAAACAGGTAGAAAAATGCACTATCGTACAATTACATGGCTGAAAAAGAATCACTAAAAGCAGTCACATCCATTAAATGTGCTTACAGAGTGAATTGATGTGGGACGATCACGAAAACTCATCACAGCTAAGGCACACCCCAGACTGAGATTCTGTGGGAGAGTTCTTACAAGGGAACCTCCCCATCGCACCCCCCTCAGATTTAGTTATAAGTTGGCACAGCGAATAGGCCTTGAAAAACTGAATACAAATCAATAGAGAAAACAGGAAGAAGTTGTGTGGAACTATGAAGAAATAAGCAAAATATAGAAACTGAGTAGCCCATGTCGAAGATAGGCAACATCAAGGACAATATGAGCCAAGGAACACCGTGGTCCCGTGGTTAGCGTGAGCAGCTGCGGAACGAGATGTCCTTGGTTCAAGTCTTCCCTCAAGTGAAAATTTTACTTTATTTATTTTCGCAAAGTTATGATCTGTCCGTTCGTTCACTGACGTCTCTGTTCACTGTAATAAGTTTAGTGTCTGTGCTTTGCGACCGCACCGCAAAAGCGTCTACTAATCGCACGGTCGCACGCTTTTGCGGTGCGGTCGCAAAGCACAGACACTAAACTTATTACAGTGAACAGAGACGTCAGTGAACGAACGGACAGATCATAACTTTGCGAAAATAAATAAAGTAAAATTTTCACTCGAGGGAAGACTTGAACCAAGGACCTCTCCGCAGCTACTCACGCTAACCACGGGACCACGGCACTCCTCGGCTCACACTGTCCTTGATGTTGCGTATCTTGCACATGGACTACTCAGTTTGTATATTTTGCTTATTTCTTCATAGTTCCACACAACTTCTTCCTGTTTTCTCGATTGATCTGTGTTCAGTTTTTCTAGGCCTATCCACTGTGCCAACTTATAACTAAATCTGAGGGGGGTGCGATGGGGAGGTTCCCTTGTTAGAAAATATTGTCCACCCATATAGGTAGTATATACAAAATCATCGTTCGATCAATATTTGAATAAGTACTTTGTCATTTAAACTCTTTACATGAGAACATCAAGTTTACTATGAAGACTGAGAAAGATGGGACTTTACCCTTTCTAGACGTGTTAGTACGCCGCAAGAATGATGGGTCTTTGGGACATTCGGTGTACAGAAAACCCACACACACAGATCTATACCTCCAGGCGTCCAGCTGCCATCACCCCGCACAAACCGTCACATGTAATATCAGATGCTGATAGCCTTCACGAAGAATCGGTGCATCTGGAGAAGGTTTTTAAAGAGAATGGCTATACTTCGCGTCAAATACGGAAGGCCATGCACAGTTATAATAACAAGAAGCAACGCTCTGAGGAAACAGGCTTGCGGAGTATGGATGTAGATGTAGATGTAGACTATAAAGCAACTGCGTTCATTCCATATGCCGGGAACGTGTCTTCTAAAATAGGCAGATTACTTAGGAAGAATAATATTAATATCATCTTCCGTCCACCAGCAAAGAGCAGGGCCTTAGTCGGATCCTTTAAAGACGATTTACGATTGAGGAAGGTGGGTGTTTAAAAAATTCCCCGTGAGTGTGGCTCTGCATTTATAGGTCAGACGACAAGTACGGTTCAGGAATGCTGTGTAGAACACGAAAGACACACCCGTCTGCTGCAACCTTTAAAATCAGCAGTAGCAGAACATTGCATTTCCATAGGACATTCAATGGAATACAATGATACTAAAATTTTAGCACTGGTTTCCACCTTCTGGGACTGAACAGAGTCCAATACGAAACATTTAATAAAAGATCGCATATTACAACTGTGGCAAAATGAATGGGACACTTTAGGCGCAGTCAGGGAAACATATGGGTTTCTCCCTAACATCAGCAACAGACTAAAAAGGGGATTTCTTAACCCGTCGAATGGCCACTGCCCGTATGCTACTTATCTACAAAGAAATCAAACGAGATGGAAGACAGCTGCGCCTGCGATAGCGTGGGCACTGCAACACACCGTGGGACTGCGCGCTCTACTAAGAGCTGGCGGGTAATGGTCGTCAGGCATTAAGGATGTTGGACTCTAAAGCAATGCCAAGGGACAAGTCGACTTGGCGCATCGTGGACGATGCTGCAGCCGCAGTATCAAGGAAGTCCAAGGAAGACTTCACGAGGCATTCAACCACAAGTCAGCATGGTGCCATCCCGGCTAGACAACATACTCTGCTGCTGGAGAGAGCACAACTGAGGTCGGCCATCACTGAGTGAAGTAGTTTCTCAAGAATTCACATTGGGTTGGTGCAAGTGCTCGTCGAAGTGATTACTTTAAGACGTAATAGTGATTGGTGGAACTGCTCGCTATAGTGGTAACGCTGCTGACGTGCTGCCCGACGCGCGAGGAATCCAGCAGACAGTAGCTGTTGACCGCGGTAGTATGAGGGAGGATCCAGTAGCGTAAACAAACATCTACAAGTTAAACGCATAAAAAATTAAAAAAAAAAGAATAAATTTCGTAGTACTAACTAATTGTATTAGTGGTTGGGTAACTGGTTAAGGGTTTATCTGAGTTTTGTAGTAGTGGGAACAGTTGTAATATTTAAAAAATTAAGTATGAGTAGTACATACATAAATTTAATGTCATCCCGGAATATGTGATTTGTTTGGCCTATTCTAGCTTCTCAGAAAACAGGCTGTAATTGTGAAGAATAAATAAATGAATAAATAAATTTCCAACATGTTAGATTTTCGTTCACGAAGCAAAAATAGACAACATTTATTCTACGAAAAAAACATCAATTCTAGCGGCTGTTACATTTCACCTTGCGTCATCGAATAAAAATTTAATAGAATAGTGCAGATATCTGTTTACAGACTTGGAACTGCTAGACCAATTTCTAATATTGCTAATTCTTTCTGTATGAAACTGTTACAAGAGACGCTTTGAAGTGCAGTCGCGAAGGATTATCTTTGACAAAATAGGTAAAAGGCAAAATAAATCATAACACTTGCAAAAATGAAAGTTACTGAAAATCTGTTAGTAAGGATTTTGACCTATCGAGAAAGAGGTTCTTCCTTCGTGCGTCCGCTCTTTCCTTGATTTCATTGAGACTAATAAAAATACTGCACGCTAACTTAAATCTTTATAAATAATTAATAGTAAATGCTAAAGATAAAAAAATAAGAATAGTCAATTTTTTTCACACAGTATGGATTATTTTTATCAATAAAATGGCAACCTTCTCAAGTGGTTCAAAAGTGTACTTCTTCCTAGGAGAATGTCTCGAGACAGAATGATGTTACTTTCGTCTTCCCTTACGAGCTCGAAATCATAAATCAAAAGTGTATGTGACAGCAAAGATTTCAATTGCGTGTGCTCCGTCTCTGGTGTAGCGAGCATACGCTGCTAGGTCAGAGAAATACTTTATTTTCACTTAACGATTCATATTTTCAATCTTATTTAAGCTAGTCGCTACAAGCTAAGCATTGTGTACAATTAACTGCTGATTGGTATCTCATCACAACGGTGTAAAATAAAGTGCTTCACAAACGAAAACTCCTTCTGAAGAATATTTTTTCTTACCAAGTAAGAAACTTTAATAAGTAGTTTTTGATGTTACTCTCCGTTCAAAAATCTTGTACATGAATTTCTCTGATTACCTGTGTTTCTGTATCGTACGTTCCTGTTAGAAACAGATTAGCCTCGACACCCTCTCGCTAACTGCGGAAGCGTCTTGAATATCACACTCAGAAGGTTAGCGAGCAACTTTGAATCTACAGTGTAGGAAACCAACTAGAGACTACCAGATTGAAGATTTCATTTTGGGATAAGTGACAGAATCAGTCACTATTTCATAGTCCTTATTCTTAATGATAACAATATACATACATAAAGCACACCAGTGGCAAGACGCAATCGATACCTTCACTGCGCGATAACGACAGTGAGGTCACTGTCGACAGTGCCACTAAAGCAGAGTTATTAAACACGGTTTTCCGAAGCTCCTTCACCAAAAGAACGCCGAAGTAAACATACCTGAATTCCAATGAAGAACAACGGCCAAGATGATATCCTCGGTGTGGCAAAGAAGCTTAAATCACTTAATAAAGGCAAGGCCTCCGGTCCAGATTGTATACCAGTCAGGTTCCTTTCAGAGTGTATTGATAAAATAGCTCCGTATTTACCAATTACATACAAACACTCGCTCACAGGAAGTTCCGTACCAGAAGACTGGAAATTTGCTCAAGTCACACCAACACCCAAAAAGGGAAATAGGGGTAATAGGAGTATTCCACTGAATTACAGGCCCATGTCACTAATGTCGATTTGAAGTAGGGTTTTGGAACATAGACTGTTGTTAGAATGAGATTTTCACTCTGCAGCGGAGTGTGCGCTGATATGAAACTTCCTGGCAGATTAAAACTGTGTGCCCGACCGAGACTCGAACTCGGGACCTTTGCCTTTCGCGGGCAAGTGCTCTACCAACTGAGCTACCAAAGCACGACTCACGCCCGGTACTCACAGCTTTACTTCTGCCAGTACCTCGTCTCCTACCTTCCAAACTTTACAGAAGCTCTCCTGCGAACCTTGCAGAACTAGCACTCCTGAAAGAAAGGATATTGCGGAGACATGGCTTAGCCACAGCCTGGGGGATGTTTCCAGAATGAGATTTTCACTCTGCAGCGAGGTACTGGCAGAAGTAAAGCTGTGAGTACCGGGCGTGAGTCGTGCTTCGGTAGCTCAGTTGGTAGAGCACTTGCCCGCGAAAGGCAATGGTCCCGAGTTCGAGTCTCGGTCGGGCACACAGTTTTAATCTGCCAGGAAGTTTCATATCAGCGCACACTCCGCTGCAGAGTGAAAATCTCATTCTGGAAACATCCCCCAGGCTGTGGCTAAGCCATGTCTCCGCAATATCCTTTCTTTCAGGAGTGCTAGTTCTGCAAGGTTCGCAGGAGAGCTTCTGTAAAGTTTGGAAGGTAGGAGACGAGGTACTGGCAGAAGTAAAGCTGTGAGTACCGCGCGTGAGTCGTGCTTCGGTAGCTCAGTTGGTAGAGCACTTGCCCGCGAAAGGCAAAGGTCCCGAGTTCGAGTCTCGGTCGGGCACACAGTTTTAATCTGCCAGGAAGTTTCATATCAGCGCACACTCCGCTGCAGAGTGAAAATCTCATTCTGGAAACATCCCCCAGGCTGTGGCTAAGCCATGTCTCCGCAATATCCTTTCTTTCAGGAGTGCTAGTTCTGCAAGGTTCGCAGGAGAGCTTCTGTAAAGTTTGGAAGGTAGGAGACGAGGTACTGGCAGAAGTAAAGCTGTGAGTACCGGGCGTGAGTCGTGCTTTGGTAGCTCAGTTGGTAGAGCACTTGCCCGCGAAAGGCAAAGGTCCCGAGTTCGAGTCTCAGTCGGGCACACAGTTTTAATCTGCCAGGAAGTTTCATATCAGCGCACACTCCGCTGCAGAGTGAAAATCTCATTCTGGAAACATCCCCCAGGCTGTGGCTAAGCCATGTCTCCGCAATATCCTTTCTTTCAGGAGTGCTAGTTCTGCAAGGTTCGCAGGAGAGCTTCTGTAAAGTTTGGAAGGTAGGAGACGAGGTACTGGCAGAAGTAAAGCTGTGAGTACCGCGCGTGAGTCGTGCTTCGGTAGCTCAGTTGGTAGAGCACTTGCCCGCGAAAGGCAAAGGTCCCGACTTCGAGTCTCGGTCGGGCACACAGTTTTAATCTGCCAGGAAGTTTCATATCAGCGCACACTCCGCTGCAGAGTGAAAATCTCATTCTGGAAACATCCCCCAGGCTGTGGCTAAGCCATGTCTCCGCAATATCCTTTCTTTCAGGAGTGCTAGTTCTGCAAGGTTCGCAGGAGAGCTTCTGTAAAGTTTGGAAGGTAGGAGACGAGGTACTGGCAGAAGTAAAGCTGTGAGTACCGGGCGTGAGTCGTGCTTCGGCAGCTCAGTTGGTAGAGCACTTGCCCGCGAAAGGCAAAGGTCCCGAGTTCGAGTCTCGGTCGGGCACACAGTTTTAATCTGCCAGGAAGTTTCATATCAGCGCACACTCCGCTGCAGAGTGAAAATCTCATTCTGGAGACATCCCCCAGGCTGTGGCTAAGCCATGTCTCCGCAATATCCTTTCTTTCAGGAGTGCTAGTTCTGCAAGGTTCGCAGGAGAGCTTCTGTAAAGTTTGGAAGGTAGGAGACGAGGTACTGGCAGAAGTAAAGCTGTGAGTACCGGGCGTGAGTCGTGCTTCGGTAGCTCAGTTGGTAGAGCACTTGCCCGCGAAAGGCAAAGGTCCCGAGTTCGAGTCTCGGTCGGGCACACAGTTTTAATCTGCCAGGAAGTTTCATATCAGCGCACACTCCGCTGCAGAGTGAAAATCTCATTCTGGAAACATCCCCCAGGCTGTGGCTAAGCCATGTCTCCGCAATATCCTTTCTTTCAGGAGTGCTAGTTCTGCAAGGTTCGCAGGAGAGCTTCTGTAAAGTTTGGAAGGTAGGAGACGAGGTACTGGCAGAAGTAAAGCTGTGAGTACCGGGCGTGAGTCGTGCTTCGGTAGCTCAGTTGGTAGAGCACTTGCCCGCGAAAGGCAAAGGTCCCGAGTTCGAGTCTCGGTCGGGCACACAGTTTTAATCTGCCAGGAAGTTTCATATCAGCGCACACTCCGCTGCAGAGTGAAAATCTCATTCTGGAAACATCCCCCAGGCTGTGGCTAAGCCATGTCTCCGCAATATCCTTTCTTTCAGGAGTGCTAGTTCTGCAAGGTTCGCAGGAGAGCTTCTGTAAAGTTTGGAAGGTAGGAGACGAGGTACTGGCAGAAGTAAAGCTGTGAGTACCGGGCGTGAGTCGTGCTTCGGTAGCTCAGTTGGTAGAGCACTTGCCCGCGAAAGGCAGAGGTCCCGACTTCGAGTCTCGGTCGGGCACACAGTTTTAATCTGCCAGGAAGTTTCATATCAGCGCACACTCCGCTGCAGAGTGAAAATCTCATTCTGGAAACATCCCCCAGGCTGTGGCTAAGCCATGTCTCCGCAATATCCTTTCTTTCAGGAGTGCTGGTTCTGCAAGGTTCGCAGGAGAGCTTCTGTAAAGTTTGGAAGGTAGGAGGCGAGGTACTGGCAGAAGTAAAGCTGTGAGTACCGGGCGTGAGTCGTGCTTCGGTAGCTCAGTTGGTAGAGCACTTGCCCGCGAAAGGCAAAGGTCCCGAGTTCGAGTCTCGGTCGGGCACACAGTTTTAATCTGCCAGGAAGTTTCTTAGACTGTTGTTGTTGTTGTGGTCTTCAGTCCTGAGACTGGTTTGATGCAGCTCTCCATGCTACTCTATCCTGTGCAAGCTTCTTAGTCTCCCAGTACCTACTGCAACCTACATCCTTCTGAATCTGCTTAGTGTGTTCATAGACTGTATTCGAACATTATGAAGTACCTCGAAGAAAACGATTTATTGCCACATAGTCCGCATGGTTTCGGAAAATATCGTTCTTGTGAAACACAACTAGCTCTTTATACTCATGAAGTAATAAATTCTATCGACAGGAGATGTCAAACTGATTCCATATTTTTAGATTTTCAGAAGGCTTTCGACACCGTTCCTCACAAGCGCCTTCTAACCAAACTGCGTCTTATGCAATATCGCCTCAGTTGTGCGACTGGATTCGTGATTTCCTGTCAGAAAGGTCACAGTTCGTAGTACCAGAGTAAAACAGAAGTAATATCCGGCGTTCATCAAGGAAGTGTTACAGGCTCTCTATTTTTCCTGATCTATATTAACGACATAGGAAACAATTGTTTGCAGATGATGTTGTCATTTACCGTCTTGTAAAATCATCAGATACCTAAACGAATTGCAAAATTGTTTATATAAGATATCTGTATAGTGTTAAAAGTGGCAGTTGACACTGAATAAAGAAAAGTGTGAAGCTATTCACATGAGTACTAAAAGAAATCCGCTAAATTTCGTTTACGCGAAACTCACACAAATCTTAAAGCTGTAAATTCAAATAAATACTTAGGGATTACAATTACAAATAACCCAAATTGGAACGATCACATAGATAATGTGGTGGGCAAAGCAAACCAAAGACTGCGATTCACTGGCAGAACACTTAGAAGGTGCAACAGGTCTACTAAAGAGACTGCTTACACCACGCTTGTCCGCCCTATTCTGGAGTATTGCTGTGCGGTGTGGGATCCGCATTAGTAGGACTGACAGATGACATCGAAAAAGTACGAAGAAGGGCAGCTCGTTTTATATTATTGCGAAGTAGGGGAGATAGTGTCACAGACATGATACGTGAATTGGAGTAGCAATCATTAAAACAAAAACGGTTTTCGTTGCGACGGGTTCTTCTGATGAAATTTCAGCCACCAGTTTTCTCCTACGATTGCAAAAACATTCTATTGGCTCCCATCTACACAGAAAGAAAAGATTATCACCAAAAAATTAGAGAAATCAGGGTTCGCACAGAAGTGCTAGTTTTTCCTGCGCGCCGTTCGAGAGTGGAACGGTAGAGGGACAGCTTGAAGGTGGTTCATTGAACCCTCTGCCAGGCACTTTACTGTGAATAGCAGAGTAAGCGGGAAAATGTATAGATAGCGGCGTATATCACTTTTTGTTTGGCAGTGATGGTGATGTTTGTTAAAATATTGACTTACGTCGATACATAGACGTTAATTAAAATAAAAAGGAACTCAATGGGTGATACATTTTAATGACGTAGATAAGCTTAACATGGCCATAAACACGCACACACACACTGCTGAAATTAAACGCTGTTAAGATAATAATATTTATGCTCCTTATTTCGTACAACATCCGTATGTCATTCCATCGTCTGCACACTGCTTTATCAAGTGCCTGAAACCCAATTACTGTCCAGCAATGCCCAGATGTACAGAGGAGTTGGACAAAGAAGAATTCTGTCCATACAGCACTGACAGACATTGAAGTTTCGGTGCATGTCAGCGGGGTTCTGGTAAATAATATCCAGTACGCCAAAGAAAGTGTATTGATGGCGAACAACGTGCAAGATCCTCGAAAACTTAAGAGTACTGTTACTTTACACAACAAGACATGGGGCCTAAATGTCCATTAAGAAAACGGAATACGTGACAATAGTACTAGATGTTGAGGTACTTGCACAAGCCACTTTCTCTTTTACTGATTCACAAATGAAAACTTAAATCAGAGGTAACTTAGAGTTTTAGTCCAAGATATGGGAGAAGTATTCATTACACTCTAAGACAAAAAAGACTTGAAAGAAGTAGAATTGACTCACCAAGAGGAAGTATTGCAAATGGTTTACAAATTGATATCGATGTAAAATGTAAAATTGTAAACTTTGGGAGTCGATAGACAAATATGTGTATGTGACGCTACAGTGCAATTCCATAGTGGTGCTGGCAAGGGTAGAAAACAGGGGAATGTCAATACCAGGACATAAAGCCTTTGTGAAAAATATACGCAGATGTCAGTATTTGAGACATGACGTGAAGTTGGGCTCAAAGAAGTCTATTGTAATCGACGAGTCGCTCAATATCTGTATATGCGTGGCGCCACTATTCGGTGATATTGGCAAGAATGGGTGAGCCATGGTCGAGCGCAGCATCAAGGGAGAGGTGGTCGACCTGGAGGCGCGGTAGAATGGGGGGACGGAGCAGCCGTCAGGGGGCACTTGCAGTCCTGGTTTCGTCTAGGTATCGATCCGAAGCGCAACTGATGTTTTAGTCACCAACAGCACCATACACGAGAGTCACACAGGGATGGGCTGAACTCAGGGCGCCCCTTGCATGGATTGCGATAAGTTAACTTACAATCATGAAGTTTATGAGTTAATACGTAGCCGCATAATAGTCACACAATTAGAATATTTCTGTGAGCCCATAGAGCTAACATTCATACCTCACCCAATCACCGAGCAAGTAATTTATGTCGCGAGAGGCAGATTATCCCTGACTCGTGAAGAGTACTCCAGCTGCAAAAGCGGCTAAGTCTGTTTTAAAAGATTTTTGGGAAAAGCCGAAACACGTAGTCTTGCTCTCACAACAATATTACAACGGTGGTTAATGCCTCAAAAAAAAAAGGAAAAAACATAGCGACCAAATCATAAATGTCTCTACAGTCCTACATTAGCCCCTTATTAGCATTTATATGTAAAAATTTTTACTTAGCCCGTTTTGCAAACCGAATGGGCCAGTTAGCCGCTTCTGCAACCGCATCGGCAGCCGTGATGGAATGCACTCGGTTGCAAAATCGACAGAAAAATTAATTCCAGTGTTTATCTGGCTACGTCGCTAAGAATGGTAGACTACAGTAGTATAATAAAATAATGCGAAAGGAAGAAAATTAAAGGAACAAAGTGCTGAAATACTGTTTTATTTTAAATATTTAAAAAGATTGAAACGTTTACAGAAAAAACTAAACATGAACTACTACAAGGTACAATAATAATATTACCCAGATTTAATCACTGAATTCAGTCTTAACAACTGTCATGAAAGTGAGAAAACTTTGGCCGGCCGCTGTGACCGAGCGGTTCTAGGCCCTTTAGTCTGGAACCGTGCGACCGCTACGGTCGCAGGTTCGAATACTGTCTCGGGTATGGATGTGTGTGATGTCCTTAGGTTAGTTAGGTTTAAGTAGTCCTAAGATCTACGGGGCAGATGACCTCCGACGTTAACTCCCATAGTGCTCAGAGCCATTTGAACCACTTTTTGAAGAAATTTTTGTAAACAAATCTTGGGAAAATGAAATATTGCAAAGAAACGATCACAAGGTAAAATGAAGTATACAGCGTTTAGGCTGTGTTCGAGGAATCGTCGTCATCTAAGAGCTCAAAATCAGGTCCTTTATCCTCGCCGTTTTGTCATTCGTTTGTTTCCATGATCCTCTGCTGCTCAACAACATCAGTGTAGAATTTTAACGTTTCCTCCTCGGCCCATGTCTCCCCCCAGTGTAGTTTTAAGAGCCGCTTGACATCCATTCTTTTTTCAGTGGGACGCCTTCTGGATTCTTCTCAAGAAGAGTTTCTTTCGTGATACGTTTGCCTCTTTTAAGAATAGATTTCTTCTCTCCACTTTCAAAATTGAGCAATGCTTCTCCTTGCACAAGGCATAATTTTCTGTTTGCTGTCTTCGTGATGATAATTCTATCCGACTTTTGAAACTGGCAGTGCCATGATCCAGGAGCTTTGATGCCGTCAGTGGCGATCTTCTTCCAGTCTCTCACTTTACAGTCGTCCGACCCCAAATGCACCACTGTGGCGAATTTTTCCATTATGCCGACGTATACTGCAGGGTTTTCGATTACGCTCAATTTTGAAAATTTTCTCTCCATGTTTCCATGAACTCTATCACGGGGTATAAATGACCGATGATCGGGAACCTCACTTCATCGCTCTCTGCGCGTACTGGAGCAGCGTACAGGAACCAGTACATCAGCATCCGAATCATTGTTGTATTCTTGTTTTGCACACCGCATCCTTCCGAAAAGAGACGTATTTTGGTGACACCATGCAAATTGGTGTTAGAGGTGAAGCAATCTAATTCGACCCCTTTGCAAATTCGTTCTCCAACCAAACATAAGAGGTCACATTGTCTTTCGTCTGACTGCTCGTAGAGGAACCTAAGCAAACCGTGAAATTACACAAGTACATATGTCTGGAATAATAAGCCGCCTGATCTGGGACTTTTGGAAGGACAAAATTTTTCTCGCAGTTATAACTTAGAATTAGTTGACCTTCGATTTCTTCGTTCAGTCTTCTGTAAGCTGATGTTCCAAATTTTTCTTTTCCATTGGCCGATTTTCCAAGTAAATAATTAATTTGTAGGGACGAGCATGTAGAGCATGTGTCAATATAAGGTGCTCCGAAGCCAATATTAAAATTATTGCAGAATATTGTCTGGTGGTTGTCATACTTTACGGCCAGATCAGGATGTTTGTCATAGAACATTTCCCACATTATTTTTACACTTAATTCACTGGGCAAATATTGCCGATGTAGCATTTTTCCTCTAGAATAGTGGCGTGACATTCGATCGGCTTGAATTGTTCAATGTGTCTGACAAATGCATTTTTCCTATCTCCGTACAACTTCGTTCTTCTGTCACCTCCTCTTCTTTCAGCGTTCATTATACTCTGACAAATTTTGTTGAGTCTCATTTTTTTTATCTGCAAAATCCGCATCAAAGCCGCTCTGAAAACCCTGATGTTTATAGAAACTCCTTCACGTTTTTTTGGGAGCATAAACTCTGTAATTAGTTACTTTCTTGACACTTTGTTTCCTCTAAGCTTAGATGTTCGAGGAGATCATGCAGTGACATGCTGTCGAAAGTAGTTGTTCTGCCATTGTCGGTTATTTTGATCGTAAAACTTTGGATGGATCCGTCTTACGTCCTGCATAGTGAGTTCTTTACATTTCAGATTTCCAGCAGGATGTTTACAGTTTGGAATCTGTGGAAACCCTTTCGGTTGGTACCTACAGGTAAATGAAAAATGAAATTGAAAACCAACTGATAGTAGTTTTATGTCAACGCAATCAGAAGTTCAGTGTTTCTATTTCCAAGTACGTTGAATTTACAAGAAATGTGTTCCAGAAAAGGTTAGGTAATGTTGTTAGTTCATTAATTCCAACGACATTAAACCGGTAGTGAATATTCGAATATTACTATAAGCAGTGGTCTTCCTTACCTCTTCCTTTTCTCGGCGTTTCGTTTCCATTGATCTACATTCCGTCTTCTCTTCCTAGGAGTACAGTTTCTCATGGCATCTTCCCTCTCATCATTAATGCTAATCTCAGCTCTGTTATCGGCAGGTTCGTCGAAATATACTTGAATAGAAGAAATTTCCTCTTCATTATCCTTGTCCATTTCGAACTGTGCTACAATAAAACTACCTAGAAAGTCGTTTTAAAATACACAGTGGAAAGAGTGTGCTGGTAGGTCTTTTTATCATGTGATAATGCCTTCTCGCACTTTCCTACCTACAGTGTAGCAATAGAAGCAAAAACATACGAGAATCTACCCAGTACAGCCAACCCAAAAATTTGAGTCACATGTACCTAAAAATCGGAACTTTTAAAAAAGTGTTACGTGTGACAAGACGGCATGGCCGGTTCTGCAACCGTACCCTTTGTCGGCGGCCATTATCCCGTTAAGACTCTGCCTCTTTTGCAACCGAATAGGATTTGGCCGCTTATGCAACCTAACGCTTAAAAAACAGCCGCCTTTGCACCCGCACGCGATTTTCGCACGTCATTTTAAAATATTTAGAACCATTTTTGAAGCCTGATCGATATATTATTACATAGACCGTGAAAACCTGTACAAGAAAGTGCCTCTAACTCAGTAACTCAGTGCCGCTTTTGTAACTGGGCTACTCATATAAAAACTCTGTGGACAGAAGTGGAACGTTACATGTACAATGGACTTACTTACTTCTGATTTAGAATTGAAGAGAGGAGGATCGCAGTGGAATTGTAATAAGCGGCATTGTTGTAAGCTGCCACTTCGAATACCGAATATAATTTGATGACTTATGATGACATTTCACCTCATACAATGTACTGAAATGTAGCTAGGAAAATCGTTTATGGAAAATTATAGTTACATGAATGGAAAAGGTACGTTCAGTTCTCTGATTATTTTAACTTCTCCCTTGGTTTTGGCTCGAAATATTATTTGGTGTGTGGTAACTCGTAGGGAACTTTGTATCCTGGGATGTCAGTAGAGCCTGCACCATAATCGTTTATGCTCTATTTTAAGAGATTAAATTCTGGACTTTATCGAAATTTAGACACTACTTGCACGCTGATTCCCAAGCAGAATGAGTACGTCATAGTACCCAAGACGGCTTCCCCACGGAGTACGATTGTGCCTCTGATTATTTTAAGAATTTTCAGAGTCGACGATCGTTGGAATTCTGCAGAGCCATAGAGATTTTATACCAGGTGGAGTAATTAATTCTATTCCTGGAAGAGTGGGAGAAAATTATGAAAAAATATTGGGGAAGCGACTTCTCTCGCCCAGAAGTTTCCATTCAAGTAACTACATATTATTCAGTCATAATAATTTTACTTCCAATTTCCCAGGGGGAGGGAAGATAAAACTACCATTGATCTCTGTACACCAACGAGCCCGTTTGCGGAGGCGTCCGACAGATTCGACCTGGAATCTCACTGAATGTAGCAAAATTGTCATCGGTGATAAGTCCCGCTTCGAAGTGAGCCTCCATTACATGCGAAAACATGTGTGAAGACGCCGCGACCAGCTGCGTGATGCCAGCATGTCGGCCGCAATACGGCCAGACAACCAGGAGTGATGCTCTGGGATGTCATTTCATTTCATAGCAGAACCCCTTTGGTTGTGGGTTACAGCACAGCGGTGGGTCGACGATTTTCTACGCCCCGTTTTGTTGCCCTTCATGGCAGGCCATCTCGGGCTTACATTATCAACAAGACAATGCCTTCCCGCACTCAGCGAGAGCTTCTACTGCTTGACTTTCAGCTTGCCAAATCCTACCTTGGTCATCAAGGTCTCTGGTTCTGTCCCCAATTAAGAACGTTTGTACCACTATGGGCAGCCTCCCTTTAACCATCTCGCGGTTTTGACGATCTAAAGCTACAGTTAGACAAAATTTGGCACAGTATACCTCAGAAGGACATCCAGTAATTTTATCAGTGGATGCCAACCCGAATAACTTGGCCCTTTTTACAAGGGCCAGAGTTGGACCAACGTGTTATTGACTTGCTCAATTTGTGAAGCACTTTCTCTTGAATAAATCATCCAAATTTTGTGAAACTATTGTCAGTCGATGGTCTGTACGTGTTCGTCACATCTATCGATTTCCATCCCATTTTTGTCTTAGGATGTACTGTTACTTCGCCGGCCAGGGGAGGAATGGTAGCACGAAGTTCGTGCCAGACGCCGTGGCCGAGCGGTTCTAGGTGCTCCAGTCCGGAACCACGCGGCTCCTACGGCCGTAGGTTCAAATCCTGCCTCGGGCATAGATGTGTGTGATGTCCTTAGGTTAGTTAGGTTTAATTAGTTCTAAGTCTAGAGCCGATGACCCCAGTCCCATAGTGCTTAGAGACATTTGAACCATAAAGTTCGTAGACGCTAGACCTTGAGCCGCTGTCTTGAATTAAAATCCAAACCTCTCATGGAGTGAGAGCATTTACATTGATGATGGTGGTCCATCAGATGGATGGATACGTTAAACCATCAGATGGATGGATACGATAAACACCGGAAACAATAATTCTAGAGGAATAAGTTTCTAGAACGGATGTAGGGAGAGACAGTTCATACCTGTATTTAGCTAACCATTAATTGGCTGAGTGATGAGAATGAGGTGGAACCTAAGAGTGCAGCATTTGGCTATCCAGAATTGGTTGTATTGTAAGTACTGCAAGGGAACAAGATGTGGAGTGTGTTTATCCACCACTGTCTAAGATTAGGACCCTTTTAGGATCCTTAAGGAATAACTTTGGCTCCCATAAGATGGGTGCGTACCGTACTCTGTTCTAGGCGCTGCAGTCCGGAACCGTGGGACTGCTACGGTCGCAGGTTCGAATCCTGCCTCGGGCATGGTGTGTGTGATGTCCTTAGGTTAGTTAGGTTTAATTAGTTCTAAGTTCTAGGGGACTGATGACCTAAGATGTTAAGTCCCATAGTGCTCAGAACCACCATCGTACTCTCTGCAGATGTGCTGGTTCATATATCGATCAGACCATTAGAACAAGGGAAGTGTGGTGAATATTCCATAAGCACCAATCACGTTTACAACTGTCGGCAAATACGCGACTGCAGTTTTCCTTGGTGCCGATCATCCGATGGAATATACGTGGGGTGTTCAATAAGCCATGCGTCACATTTTTTTGTGGAAGCAGATTGGTTTTATTAAGAATTCCAGTACGCCATATTATTCCCCTCTCTTTTGGCTACAAAAGGCCCATTTTCTATATAAACCCGTTCAATACGACGGCCATACGCCTTCTTACTGGGAGAGCCTGTATGCCGCATGGTACAACTATACTCGTCGACTTCAGAGCCAACGTCTTGCTGCGTCAATAAGCTCCCCATCATCTGCCTACTGATTTCCGCAGAGTACATCCTTCATTGGACCAAACAGATGCAAGTCGGAAAGTGGTAGATCCGGCTGTAGGGAGGATGAGGAAGCTACGCTCGGGTGCGCAGACTTGTGTTAGGCATTGAATTGTCATGGAGAAGCTGAAGTTCGTTTGAATTTTTTGGCGACGAACACGCTGAAGTGGTGTCTTCAGTTTCCCGAGCGTAGCACAGTACACTTCAGAGTTGATAATTGCTCCGTGAGGGAGGACATTAAACAGTATAAACATTTTAGAGTCCCAGAAGATCGTCATCATGACTTTACAGGCTGGAAGTGCGGCTTTGAACTTTCTCTTCGGAGGAGAGGTGGTTTGTGGCCATTCCATGGATTGCTGTTTTGTTTCCGGTCCGAAGTGATGAACCCATGTTTCATCGCCTGTGGCGACGTCCGGCAAGAAATTGTCACGATCAGCCTCGTAACGCGCAAGTGATGCCGCACAGATGGTCTTTCGTTGCTCTTTGCGGTCTTCTGCTAGGCGGCGAGGTACCCATCGGGCGCCCACCTTTGAGTACCCCAACCGGTAGACGCGTGTGTCAGCAGTAGGAACAGAGACGTCCATTAGTACAGCGAAGTGTTTGATAGTGATTCGTCCATCACCCCGAATGAAAGTGTCCGCACGTTCAAACACTGTAGGAGTCACAGCTGTGACTGGACAGGTTTGCACGACCTTGTTGCGATGATGACAGACGCCTCGCCCAACGATTCACCGCGCTGCTGTTCACTGCCAGGTCCACGTAGGCTTTCTGCAAGCGCCCGTGAATATCTGCGATGCTCTGGTTTTGCGCCGAAAGAAACTGAATGATACCTCTCTGCTTGGCTTGCGCCTGAGTTAAAGATATTATTTTGAGGGGTACATATAGCGCCTTACATATTGGAACTTCATGAAATTATAGGTGCTGAAACGGGAATATTCCACAACATCCCACAACAAATTCTGCATTTCTTTCAACAGAAACTGGCCTAGATAAATATGTTTCACTCCTTACTGAAAGCCCTGGTAATAACACAGAAATTCTGGCGTCAGCTTCTAGTTACTGATATAGTTTTGTTATGCAAGTTATTAAGTTTCAACCAGCAAGTGATCTTATAAATATACAGGGTGTTTCAGAATGAAGATACTGATTTTATGGTTTTGTAGAAAATATTACATTTACCTTATGATTATAAATAATAAACCAAATGAAAGAGAAACAAAAACAGTTTTTCTTTCAATTATTCAGTGTGAGCACCGATCACACATTGAGTCGATAGTCGAGTTGTTCCGAAACCTTGATCAATGAGTCAGGAGTGACTGGTTTCGAAAGTCGGGTAGGTCAGCTGGTATCGGAGGCAGATACACATGATGGCGTCAGATTGTGTGTGAAAGTGGAGATAATGCATAAATTGCTGTGTCAAGCAGCCCCTTGCGCCCAATCCACCGGTCGGTTACAACGTCGTTTAACCCGTCACGCACTGAGTTATGCGAGTAAGGGGGCGCACTATCTTGCTCCCAGGTAAATACGTGTTGTTCAGCTTCTTCCCATTGAGGCACGGGCCATAGCTGTAGCAACATCAGTTACAGTTGATTCACCGAAAAAGAAAGGCCCATAAACTTTGTAAATAGACTGTTCACGTGTTTGTATGTTGGCAGCGCTATGTAGCGCTTTGCATTAATTAATATCTCTGACAGCGCTGTGCACGCTCTGTAAGAGACTCTGTGGCAGGTCGGACTCAGCAGTTGGAGGTGGATCACCAGCAGTGATGGATGTTGGAGCTGGAAGGCTGGAAGTAAGTAATTAGCATTCATGAAGGTTAGAGGTTTCAAGCGTTAGCGAAAGCGGACGATCTGGTCGTGTCCGACTTGGAAATTGAATATTATTCACGATTACATAATTTTTGGAACTGGATGTCACCGACGACTATATAATTTTTGAACTGTATGTCACATCATTAAGGTAAAAATACATTGTTTGCTTTGCTACAAAATCTTTCCTTTGCTAACCATATCCCTATTAGTAGTTAGAGCCTTCAGTAGTTAGAATTTAGCTGTCAGAATTGCCAGTTGCGTCATGCTGTAGGACGTGTAATGAAGATTTTTGTGAGGTAAGTGACTTATTAAGTGTATTGGTTATTGTTAGGATTTCTTCTTATTCAGGGCCTTTCTTTTGAGTTAATTTTAAAGCAGTCTGATCGCGTTACCGTTGAATATTGTGGGTAATTAATGTATAGGATAAGCTTGAGTTCTGTTAGTCAGGGCAAATTATGTAGGTCAGCGTTGTAATGATAAAAATATAGCAAAGAGACAGTACGACAGTATCACTCAGCACTTTAACGAGGTTCACTTACGTTCAGTTTCACTCAGCAGTTTAACTAAAAAATTGTCATATTATGTAGTTTCAACTTTCTGTAGGGATATTTCTTGGGGCTAAGCGTGAAAGACTCGCACTCGGTCAACACGTTTTCAGTCTCTCTTTATCATTCCATACTCTTCCCATTGAGCACAAACAACACTGTTTGAGTTACCTTTTGATTTGGTGTATTACTTACAATTGTAAGTTGAAGGTAATAAATTCTACAACGTCTTAAAATCAGTATGTACATTTTGAAACACGATGTATAAGGATAGTTTTTCTTAAATGCTGCTTGGAATCTAGTTCTATACATGGTCAAACAACAACAAAGGGACCCGATTATTGCTTAATGATTCACTGTCGGTGCCTTGTGTAGACGAGTTAGTAGTTTTCGTGTATTTTGTCTTTCCGCATAGGCCGTCTTTTGGTTTCCTGGTTCGCGAAACCCTACCTACTGTGGTTTTAAGTTGACAATCACATGTATCTCACGCTTCATTTGTGCCTTGGAAAGGACGGATTGTTCATCTATCGAAATATGAGGGACGCTTTCTTGCACCATTCCAGTAAGTTAATTGCAAACCTTAATGTGGCTTGCGGAGTGTGAACACGTGGAACAAAAAATTTTCGCTGCCTCCAGCCATGATAACTAATTCGACGAGCAGTAGAGTCCACAAATTTCTTCATGTGTGCCATAAAACACTGAGTATTACATCCCGTAGGGCTACGAAACCGCGCTGTATATTGATTTCTACCGGATGTCTCACCCACTGTTCCAAATAGTCAGAATTTTCTGTGGGGCTCGGATCGGGTGATTCAGCTGACAAGTCTAGGTGCCACGGGGTGCTTGAGTGTATCTCAAAAAAAAAGGAGCATACGGACAATAAATCAGATATTCTACAGGTGTCCAAGTCGACAGCATACGATACCCGCCCCCTGAGCGCGACGTTCGGACCGGTCACGTGATCACGCGGCTTTTCGAGGTACCCGAGTGCGGCAGCTTGACAGGTACTATGCAGTAGTCCGCCGCTACCCCCGGCAGTCCATCTGCACGCAGCCCTGCCGTTGTCGTTTCCGACCATTTGCGTACGAGACCATCTTGCCAGATAGTATATTTGGAACGAGAGACTTACCGCATTATGTGAACGGTGTCAATAAGCACGCAGAATTTTTGATGCTACAGAAAAAGCAGCTGTCCAGTAGAAGCAGCGAAATGAACAGTTGCTGCTTCATGTGCAGCAACACAGCTTGAGCCTTTCTTTGCTTTTGAGAAGTCTGGGAAACATGTGACGTCTACCTACGTCGGTTCCCGTTTATTGTAAGTCGAAAACGTAAACAATTTCTGTTTCACAACTCAGAGTGCGGTGCCTGTCACTAGCTGGGTCAGCTTGTCGCTCCCTGTATGAGGTAGAGGATGACAATGTAATCTGCATCCATATCTACGTACATACTCCACAAGCCACCGTACGGTGCGTGGCGGCGGGTACCTATTACCACCACTAATCATTCCTTTTCCTGTTGCACTCGTAAGTAGAGCGAGAGAAAAACGACTGTCTATATGCCTCTGTACGAGGCGCAATTTCTCGTATCTTATATTCGTGGTCCTTATGCGGAATGCGCACTGACAGCAGTAGAATCATTACGCAGCAGTCAACTTCAAACGTCGGTTTCCTAAATTTTCTCAATAGCATTCGTGCAAAAGAACGTCGCCTTCCCTCCAGGGATTTCCACTTGGGATCGTAAAGCATCTTCGTGATACTTGCGTGTTGTTCGAATCTGCCGGTAAGAGATCAGTCTGCATTGCTTCGATGCCTTCCTTTAGTCCGAGCTGGTGGGAATCACGAACACCCGAGCAGTACTCCAGAATGGGTCGCACTGGTGACCTGTATGTTGCCTCCTTCACAGATGAGTCACACTTTCCCAAAATTCTCCCAATAATCTGAAGTCGACCATTCGGCTACCTCACTACAATCCTTACGTGCTCGTTCCATTTCATATCGCTTTGCAGCGTCACGGCTAGGTAAGTAATCTACGTGACTGTCTCAAGGAGCACACTGCTAATGTTGTATTCGAATATTACGGGTTTGTTTTTCCTATTCATCTGCATTGCTGTACTTCCTTCTATATTTACAGCTGGTACCCATTCATCACACCATTTAGAAATTTTCTCTAAGTCATCTTGTGTCCTTCTACAGTCACTCAGCATCACAGCCTTCCCATACACCACAGTTTTGTAAGCAAACAGTCGCATACTCCTGCCTAACCCATCCACCAGATAATTTATACGTATAGAAAATGACTACGGTCATAACACACTTCCCAGGGCCGCTCCTGACTATAGCCTTGCATCTGTTGAACATTCGTCGCCGGCCGGAGTGGCCGTGCCGTTCTAGGCGCTTCAGTCTGAAACCGCACTGCTGCTACGGTCGCAGGTTCGAATCCTGCCTCGGGCATGGATGTGTGTGATGTCCTTAAGTTAGTCAGGTTTAAGTAGTTCTAAGTTCTAGGGGACTGATGACCACAGTAGTTAAGTCCCATAGTGCTCAGAGCCATTTGAACCATTTGAACATTCGTCGAGGCCGACAGCGTACTGGGTTCCGTTATTTAAGAAGTTGTCGAGCCGCTCACATACCTGGGAACTTATTTCTTATGCTTGTTTCTTCGTTAACAGCGTGCACTCTGGCACAGTGTCAAATGATTTTCGGAGATTTAGGAATATGGAATCTGCATGTTTCCCTTCTTCAATAGTTTTCAGGATATCAAGTGAGAAAAGGGCAATATGAGATTCGGAGGAGAAATGCTTTCTAAAACCGTGCTGATTCGTGGACAAATGCTTTTCCGTCTCAAGGAAATTTACTATATTTGAACTCAGAATATGTTCAAGAATACGTTCAGCATACCGATGTTAAGGACATTCGTCCGTAATTTTGCGGGTCAGTTCTTGTATCCTTCTTGCAGTCACCTACGTTTTTTGCTAATCGCTGTGGACCTATCTATGGACGAGGGATTCACTATTAATGCAAGCTAAATAAGGGGTCAATGCCGTAGAGTACTCTTTGTAAAACCGAATCGCTTTTCCATCCGGACCTGGCAATTAATTTTTTGTTTTCAACTCTTTCAGTTGTTCCTCTGCACTAGGAGTGCTTATTACGAATTTCTGAAGTGCGAAATTTAAAACTTTGGCTTTCGATTAGCTATCTTCTGCCGTCACATCAAACTGGTCAACGAGTGACTGGATAGAGGTCTCGGACCAGCTTAGCGATTTTACGAAAGACCAGAACTTTCTCGGGTTCTCGTGAGGGTCTTTTGCTGAGGTGTGACTGTAGTAGTTTTTGTACGCTTCGCCCATCGGTATTCTTACAGACGCAAGAATTCCTACTAACTTTTTCCTGTCATCATTTGCGCGTTCTCTTTTGAACCTAGACTGCAACAACCTTTGCTTCCTCAGCATTTTCCGGAATTTGGTGTGAAACCACGGTTGGTTTTTTCGTCGTTAATCCATTTACTCGGCACATGCTTCTGCAGATCACGATCTAAAATCCATTTGAACTTTGGCCATGATTACTCTACATCCTTCATACTGGAACTAAACGATGTCGATTCATTCTGTAAGTGGGATTCTAACAACTGTTTGTGTTGTCTTTCTAGGAGAAACACTCTCCTAGCCTTTTTCATAGATTTATTAACTTTAGCAACCATGGCCGATGTGACATCATGGTGGCTAATCCCTGGTGCTACAGGCAGCTCTACATAAAAAATCCTGATATGTCAATGAACAGGTCATCAAGAACACTGAGGATGCAGCTTGTAAGTAAAGGTTAAGCGGTCGAGTACGAAATGGGCACAGGAGCTGAAGTACCAATAATTAAATGGCCCATGTAACAACTTGTTAGTTCCCCAGGACTCCAACGATCTCAGAGTTAAATCGTGTCATACTGTGACCAATGGATCCAATCAAAGTTGAAGTTACAAACTTCGCAGAGACTAACATTTTCAGTAGTTATCTCAACTGTGGTACATGACGTATTCGGCTTAGACGCATTCATTTCATTCGGATCGAAGTCGATGACGAAGAAGATGTATCGCCCATTCCATTTAGTGGCTTAGATACATTGTGTGCTAAATATACCATTCACTGTGTAAGTTGCAATTAAACCCGAACTTGATACGCTGGAGGAAATAAATGTCGTGTGACGAGGGCCTTCCGTCGGGTAGACCGCTCGCCTGGTGCAGGTCTTTCGATTTGACGCCACTTCGGCGACTGGCGCGTCGAGGGGGATGAAATGATGATGATTAGGACAACACAACACCCAGTCCCTGAGCGGAGAAAATCTCCGACCCAGCCGGGAATCGAGCCCGGGCCCTGAGGATTGACAGTCTGTCGCGCTGACCACTCAGCTACCGGGGACGGACATAGGAGTCATAGAACCAGTATCAGCCAGCCCTAGTCACTATCAGGCTGCAGAAATGTGTAAGCAGAGGAGTAGCACATCCATCGGGTGTAGTGCGCAAAAAATAAAAAGCGCTTGTGACATTCAATAATGACATACTCTGTACTATACACAGGCGCAAATAAACTTGTATAAAGTAATTGTGCTCATGCATTAATCTCCATTCCAAAATTTCACGTTCTTCTGTCGCCCTGTATTTGGCCGGAAACGACCGCAAAAAGCCGGATATGTCCGGATAAAGCCGGACGCTTAGACACACAGAATATTCCGTTCACAGCCTCGATGGAGTCCAAACAGCAATTAACCAAATCTGCGCTCAACACCTGGCGGAAACAGCTAGGGAAGTTTTAGAAATAAGAAGTAAAGAGTAAGTGACTTCTCGGCTGAAAAGTCATTAGAATGCTTTTATTTCTCCTATAAAATGAATTCAGTTGTTATGATAGTACATTTGCGATAACTGCTCACCTTTTCTTTTATTGCTTTCCTCTTATCCCGATTACTCCTAACTTACAGGAACCATAACACTAGGGTTGCCCACGAAGTAATGCACCACATTTTTTTTTCTCAGCCAAGAACAATGCTACGAATGCGAAACGTTACGGTTGTGTTATTTGAAGTCTCCTGAGTGAGAGCGCCAAGTTTCCCGTCGTTTCCGGGAGGTAGCGTAGCTGCAGAATAGTTTCAAAATGGCTTCTGTAGGTGATTTACGTTACAAGAAACGTGTCGAATTTCTCACTGCAGAGATAGAAACTGAGCTAAAATAAAATGTCGTGTGACTAGGGCCTCCCGTCGGGTAGACCGTTCGCCGGGTGCAAGTCTTTCGATTTGTCGCCACTTAGGCGACTTTGCGCGTCGATGGGGATGAAATGATGATGATTAGGACAACAGAAAACCCAGTCCCTGAACGGAGACAAATCTCCGACCCAGCCGGGAATCAAACCCATGCCCTTAGGATTGACATTCTGTCGCGCTGACTGCTCAGCTTCAGGGGTGGACAGAAACTGTGGTGAATATTCACAAATGCTTGTGGAAAGTCTATGGAGCATCTGCTGCCCACAGAAGTACAGTTAGTCGCTGGGCATGGAGGGTGAGGTCATTAGAAGGCGATTCGGCGGAGCTCCATGATTTGCAGCTGTCGGGAAGACCATCCACGTCTGTTACATCTGAGATGTTGCAGCGAGTTGATGTGATTCGCGAGGACAGACACATTAAGACTCGGCGGTTGGCGCTGCATCTGTCAATCAGCAAAGGAAGTGTGGATGCAATTATCCGCACGCTTGGATATTTAAAACAGTGTGAAAGGTGGGTCCCGGGGTCTCTAACGGTGGCTCACAAATCGCACAGAAAAAACATTTGTCTTGATTTGTCGCAACGTTTTGAAGCTGAGAGGGAGACCTTCTTGTCCCGCATTGTGACAGAGGAAAAAATTCAAAGCAGCTGCTTCCACCGGTAAGGTCATGGTCACCGTGTTCTGGGACTGTGAAGGTGTGATTCTCGTTGATGTACCAAGAGGCGTCACCATTAATTCAGAAACATATGTCAACACATTTACGAAACTCAAGACGCGCTTCCAGGGACTTCAGCGCCACAGCAACTCAGGAGATGTTTTGCTGCAACACGATAACGCTCAGCCCCACACAAGTTTGAGGACTGCTGAACACATCGCAAAACAGAGCTGGGCAGTGTTACCCCATTCACCCTATAGCCCTGACGTAGATCCTTCAGTCTTCCACTTGTTTGGGTCATTAAAGGATGCCATTCGTGGAAAATATCTTGAGGACGATGAAGGCGTGATCCACACAGTGAAGCACTGGCTCCGCTACCTGGACAAGGACTGGTACCGACAGGGCACACACGCCCTTGTTTCGCGCTCGAGGAATGCCATAGAACTGGATGTAGATGACATGGAAACGTAGAGTGCGTAGATGAAACACCATTGTTTGGTTTGTGTAATTCTCATTAGTTCAATAAAGATGCGGTGCATTACTTTTTCAATGGCACATCTATAATCATATCTTCACCCTAGTAAGAGATGCCAAGCGCTGACGACTGTGGACAAACACTCGAGCTACAACCCTCGCCCCTGCACACTCCTCAACTGGCCACCCGCCGTACAGTTTACCGTAATGTCCCCGACGGCTCGGCTCCGCCCGCAGTAATTACGCTGGGGTAGTGCGAGTGTCCTGTGGAGCTGCTCGCTTGTCGAGGCCCCTAGCTCAAATCTCACTCCTCTCCGCTCGTAAATACTGCGAAAACGGGCACCGGCTGGCTTCTCCATGCATTTAAATTATATCTCTTTAGACCGCGACCAGCGCCTGCGCTGTAGTTGAGCCCTCTGCGGAGGACAGCCTCCGCGTAACGGTACGGTCGTCCAATTTCCAGCGGATTGCCTTCCTTAATAACATGGTTCAGGTACAGCAGCCAGTAATTTACACTTCCTGAATACCGGCTCCTGACCCCCGCTGACACGAATTTGCTGTCTATTGATCTTAATTTGTTTCGTTTGCGTTACAGCGTGCTCATAGCGCTAGTTCTCGAAATGCAGTAGGAAGTCAGTGTGGCAAACGTCCGACTGTTTTACTACTTGTCGTTCACTCTTGTTATCGTTCCTTTATCAGTAGGAAATGATGATACGCAGTGGCACAACTGGATGATTACAACGCTTGCAGCGAATGACCGTTACAGACATGAGTACGCTCTCTGTAAATCGCTCTGCTTAGCAATAGCTAAAGAATAATCGTAAGTTTTGTAATAGATTTTTTTAATGTGTCTGCTGGGATGTCCAATGACGACATAAATTTCTACAGAGTGAACTGACTTTATTTATACTGCAGAAGTTCCAAACAGAGACAGTGACAGACCTGAAGCTATACTGAAACCAATATAGCGGATTAAGGTATTGTCTGTGTAAATATCGAGGAAGAGAACTATAATTTCCGTCTAATCAGCATTTTTATAGAGGCGCAAAGCCTCTTTTACAGTAGCACCTCTTCTTGCAGTGAATAAAAATCTATCTGCCTAAGAGTATGAATAAGTTTTTCCTATCTTTAACAAAAATGTAACACGTATACTGGAGTTAAAAAAAGTGTTGCACATTCCTATTGGACGTAGTATTGCTCAAAAATGGAAGAAAAGTTCCAATAATGAAAAGTCCGCAACTCAATACATGTTCATATACCGGCCGTTGAAGATCTGCAGTTCACAAGCAGCATTATATTTACAGTTGAGGCAACATTCACAAGCCCTGGTGCAGTAAATTACCATAATACGTGCGTATGAGCAGGAGCAAATCCTCGAGTAAGAATAGGATTGCCTTAGATATTATCTGGGAAGGAACTATTGGTGCCAGACCCATGGGGCCATTCACTTTGCCAAACGGATTAACAGATCAGCGATTTCTGTCCGTAGAATTACCAGCGACGTTGGCATACGTTACCTTTTCAGAAAGACGACGCTGTTTTGTGCACGGTCTGTCACTACCCCATTTGCTATGGATCACGTGACAGTACCAAGGAGTGATGGGTTGGTCGATTTGCTACGGTAGTATGTCCTAACTGTTCACCGGACCTGAATCTGTTGGATTTCTGGCTATGGGTGTAAGAGGTCCATGATTAAGGAATTTATTGCTAGCGCACTCGTGCAGATGTAATTCCGATGGATTGCCTTAGATATTATCTGGGAAGGAACTATTGGTGCCAGACCCATGGGGCCATTCACTTTGCCAAACGGATTAACAGATCAGCGATTTGTTAAAGATAGGAAAAACTTATTCATACTCTTAGGCAGACAGATTTTTATTCACTGCAAGAAGAGGTGCCTGCGAAGCTATAAGAGAATCTCAGACCAGAGAGCAGTGTTGTCAGCAGGAGAAACTGTGTGTCAGTAGGAGTAAGTTGTAGCTAAGAGTCGTGTGTATTGAGTAGGCTGGGCCAGTCGTGGTGAGCGATGGCGGTTCCTGAGCGTTGTAGTGTAAGGTAAAAGCAGCCTCGCGCATATGTACTACTGTTATATTAAGTCCCATGTAAATGTTTTTAAATAAATCTCTTATTAATAATCTTTCCTATAAAAATTAACTTTTGACAATCATTCATCTCAATTTAAAGAATTTACTAATTTCTCCAGTCCATGGTCATCCCAATTATTGTAAAGAAAAGTCAGTTGTTTCCTTTTATACATGACAAATCTATTGACCAGCATTGCACTAGGCTGCGCCAGAAAAATTTCTTATAGGAGCAGAGCAGATATATACGCGTTATCCGGCGACTTAATTGAGGTAAGAATTTTCAATTTATTCAGGATGATCTTTCAGGGCCATGACGCAGCACTACTCACGTCCAAAATTTACCAGTTTAAATTCACAGTTAATTATTGAAAGGTTATAAGTGAACCACAATTTTATTGAGAGATTAGTCACATTTTATTAATGGTAGGTTACGGAATTTATCTGTTGGGAGGTTACATGGGGACATTTAATCCTTTTAGTTACACTGGCAAATTACGAGTATATCCTACTGGAACTACCCGGTATCTAGCACGTATAATTTTTTTCTCCTGAATATTTACCGCCACAAACTTGATGATCAACTTAGAAATTAATGATAAACTGAGCACTTTTATTCATTACCATCCACAAAGAGTACAAGCTGACATATGTTTCATTGTTAGAATGGACAAATATTTTGTCTCTTAAAGGACTAAAAGTATAGGTGCATACCTAATCCATCAACAAAGTGCAGACATACCCTTATAGGAACTTTACTTCGATCAATACTATCCCTTTTTAAAACACACTGTATATTGTAAGTAAGATGAAAAATAAGTATATAAAACGTTTCCGTTTTGTAGAAGCTCTAGCTACAGTAGACTAAATATGTGATCATCCTCTCGCGAATACTTTCTGCCACGGCTTTACAGTGATCTGCCGAGTATACACATATGTGTTGACGTACAGTACAGCCTAATGACGCAAACAACGGCGTGAAAGTGAACAGTAGCTCATTAATTTTTATGTGATCAGCATTACTGAATTTACGACAGGAATACATGTGCTGCCATGTTTTTAATGCACACCACTGGGTACAATGTGTACAAAGGTACAGTTTGCGGACGGAACACAGAAAGAACGACCGCGAGTACCCGTGCTCGCAAGGCCAATCACTGTATCACACAGCCACGCCCAGTGCATACTATGTGAGTGTTTCTTGACTTGTAGAGCATCCGCTTTTATAATTTTAAGAGAAAGCTTTTCGTTTGTACCTCCATCTTTTCCTTTGTCTCCTCTACTGGTAGTCAAACATTCCTCTGGCACCTTTGTGCCAAGAAAAGAAATTTGTGACGAATGTTTTGTACTGGGTGAGTCCGTCTGCTTTGCTGAGTAGCAAGGTGTTTACCTACCATGCAGCGGGCCCGGATTCGATTCCCGGCCGTGTTGGAGACCTTCTCCGCTCGTGGACTGGGTGCTGTATTGTCCTCATCATCCTTTCATCATCATCACCGGTGTGCAAGTTGCCCAATGTGGCGTCGACGGAAATAAGACTTGCAACTCGGTCGCCGGATTTCCCCGGATGGGAACCGCCGGCCATCAATGCCACAAGACCATTTCATTTTCATTTCCGTACCGGGTAGCTATAATTGAAATGCTGCTACCCATAGAGGTACAGTGTGGGCTATAATTACAGCATGGTAGCGAAACTTGATAGATACGCCAATGCGTTAATGCAGAACCGATTGTGGCTACCAGGTGCAAATCTGGCTCCGTACACTGTTTGTATGACCGTTTGACATCCACGCTGCCATTTGACAAGCCATAACGTGAGTGAACAGTATGGCTATCGAGAAGAGAGACAGTACGCTGTTAGTGCAACTGTTTTATATCAGTGGTAGCAATTACAGTGCTGCGTTGAGAGAGGTTCAGCGACTGAAATTTCTGAGGAGAAGTCCGATGTCATTAAATGGTTTAAAGAAGAAGATAATGAAATTGGAAAACACTGGTGAACTTGGCGTGGTACTTGAAGGAGGAAGGCATCCTATACCAGTGGACGTTAAGAACGAGATTGTTGTTGCTGTAACTGCCCATGCAACACGCGCCCCGGGTAGTGGTATAGCTCGTGCAGTGTCATGAGAATTGTCCATCCCGCGGTCAACCGTGCGGAACGTTTTGCGGTTTCTTTTACACGGGTACCCGTACAATATCCAGATGGCGCAGCAACTGAAACTTATTGATCGCAGCAACGTTCTGAATTTTCGATTTCTGGCATGGATCGATGTCGATGACATGCGGCTAGGTAATGTTCTATGGAATGAAAATACACATTTTACACTACAGGGTGCAGTGAGTACACAGAACTGCCGAATTTGGCGTACTGATAAACCGCGTTTTCTGCACGAAGAGCCATTGCACTCGCCGTATGTGACTGTGTGGTATATATCGGCAATCACCTTTACTTTCTGTAGCCGGCCGATGTGGCCGTGCGGTTCTAGGCGCGTCAGTTTGGAACCGCGTGACCGCTACGGTCGCAGGTTCGAATCCTGCCTCGGGCATGGATGACTGTGCGTCTTCACTGCAGAAGCCATGGAAATCTCAAAAGTGCACAAGTCGCCTCTACGAAATATATCTATCTCCTGCGACCACGCGCAAACTTACCAACACTCTCCAAGTACTTCCTGCGACCGTCCAATGACTTCGGTAGTCGACTAACATAGCAACGAGGGCTGTGATGGCTAGAGCGCTCCCGCCATGTCTCCAAGCCAACGCACACTCACAAACATATTGAAACACATACGAAATACTGGATTTACATTTAAATAACTTGCAATTAAATAAATATTCCTACGACTGGACCATAAACACGTTCTAACACACATTATTAAATACATAAACAGATTAATTAAACATATATCAAAGGAATAGAAGCAAAAGTAGGCCAGTAGCCTAATGCCTCTGTGCTTTCTAAACATAGTAAGTATTTGGCCAATTTCTTCATGAATAGTACATATCGGATATAAACAAAGACATAGACAAATAAATATATTTATAAGCATGCTGCTACCATTTTTTCGTGTAACTGTGGAGTACTTATGGCCTGACATGATCAATAGTAATCGGTCACTTTGACCTCCAATAACTCATGTACTATTCAAGTTACGTGCCTGTAATTCACACCAATTTGGGTTTCTAAGGACGCGTCGATCGACAAAATCGGATGAACCGTTTAGATTTCGGAAATTCGTTGCTGGGTGTTACTTCTATAATTTACAGTCAGATACTAAACTTTAAACTGATAAAGACATTGAAAATCTGATTACACCATCAGAATCGTTGTGTAAATAATGGTAATGTACATGTTTCTTTTTAAGGTATCATGATACCTCTGGCTATTATTAATTTCTACATGAAGAGTGAAATGTCTGCCTTTATGGTTTCACAAAGTCCGCCATCCTTGGCACTCCCAGCATACAAATCTCCTTCATCGACACAAAGCACAGTCCTCAACACAGCGTCAACATGGAAGTCCCAGCCACGCAGTCGGCGTGGACCCTGCGCTGGAACTGCCCCTCTTGCTCCGGCTAATGTTCGGCACCATGCGGTTGCTGACGAGCCCTGGCTTGCCGAGCGGCCCGTTCGGCCACGCCAAATGCGAACTTAGAATATTTTCACGGCGCCAAAACTCGCCCGTTACCTCACACGTTACATAGTGAAATACTTCTGTACGTCTTTGTTGCATTCACAGCGGTATATTTGCACCTAGTTACCAAATTTAGAACTAATACACTGCCGGAAAAAAAAAGGATTAGTAGTCCTGGGAAGGTGACATCGATTTTGATCTGATGATGGCGAACGCCACCTGGGCAGCAGCAGTATATGTACTGATTATGGCTTCAACGTTGTCCGCCAACAGTTAGCGTAGTTACGTAACTACCAGAGTGTCATCTGTGTCTACCCTTACACAGGTAATGCTTACAGCCAGACGGCTCAGTGTCGTGCACTCTTGTGAAGCATGCAAGCAAACGAACCACAGAGATCCACTCATTCTTCCTACAGGCGACTGAGCTATTCTGTAAGGGGCAGATTGAACCCTACCGAGTGGTGGGATGGTCCTTTCGGAGAACTGCCACACAACTTGCTGCGACAGTTGTGCAAAAATGCTGGTAGCATTAGTCACGTGAATATTCTCACTTCCGTAGACGAGGTTCTGGGCTTGTACGCAGGACACACGCCCTCCAGCATCGTCGTATTGCAAGGTGGCAGTGGCAGATCGCACAGCTACCAGAGCCCAGATAAGAGGGCTTGTGAGCCCAGATGGGTCAACACGAACATCTGCGAACCGGTTATTAGCAGTGGGACTACGGCCACGCTCACATCTAGCCCGTCTTCCACGCACGCCACAGCATCAACGTCCACGGTTCAACTGGTGCCGACAGAGGATCACTTGGAATGGTGCGCCATGGCCTTCAGCAGATTCTGCCTGTATGCAAGTGATGGTTGTTTGCGCGCATGACACAGGCCTGGTGAGTGTTGTCTCGTAGAGTGCATTCGTCCAAGACACACTGTCCCTACCCCAGGGTTTATGGTCCAGGGTGCTATAAGCTACAACTCTCGTTCACCTTTGGTATTTCTGGATGAGACGACAACACGTGCTCTATACGTGCAGAATGTTGCTAGACACGTTCTTTTGTCGTTCTTCCGACAGAAAGGTGATGTGTTGTTCCAACAGGATAATGCTCGCTCACCCACTGCCGTTGAAACTAAACGTGCTCTGCAAGACGTGCAGAAACATCCCTGGACAGCGCAACCTCCAGACCTGCCTCCAGTCTAGCACGTGTGGAATATGAGTGGACGAGAAGTGACTTGTGCGACTTGTCAACCAACAACTCTTACAGAACTACGTGAACAGGTCGAGCAGGCGAGGCATAACGTATCCGAGAACGGTGTTTGCCATCTGTATAATCGACTAGATGCCAGAATCAGCGCCTGCATTGATGCACAAATGCTCAACAAACTGAGCATCACGGACACGTTTACTGTTGAAAGTTCTACAGCATACCTCCGTGGAAGAGTCGGGGAAGAAATTAGTTCTTCCCGCAAGCCTCTGATGAAGTGATCAGGACGACAAAAACAAGGAAAATATAACTCATTTGCAAACTTATCGACAGTCGTAGCTCCTGTGCAACATTCGCAACTGGAACAGAGATGGGAGGAAATGACAGCGGTACCAGAAGTACCCCTCACCACATACGGTTTGCGGAATATAGATGTGTATGTAGAAGTAATGAAGTGTACAAGTGACTTTCCAGGTCTTCAGTCCACTCACGTGACACTTTATCACTGACGAAAAAGAAATCGCAACAGCCAGGCGCTGTGGCCGAGCGGTTCAAGGCACTTCAGTCCGGAACCGCAACGCTGCTACGGTCGCAGGTTCAAATCCTGCCTCGGGCATGGATGTGTGTGGTATCCTTCGGTTAGTTAGGTTTAAGTAGTTATAAGTCTGGGGGACTGACAACCTCAGATGTTAAGTCTCATAGTGCTCAGAGCCATTTGAACCAAATCGCAACACGAAGAATTGTGCGGCATAAACGAAAGTTGGTTGGCGTGTTTCTGCATCTGAAAGTTGAGTTGATGTCTATTCAGATTTCGCAGTGGTCTCCACTATGAGGATGCTAGTAGCGCCACTATGAGGATGCAAATCAGGTTTCCTTTAAATCTACGCTGTAACGGTCGTGAGTTTAATTACATTTGAGATTGGACGTGGTGAGCTGATGTTAGACAAAGATGCCATTATCGACACCTCACTGAGTCTGAAGTAGGTCGTGTAATAGGGCTACGAGAAGCTGCATGTTCCTTCTGTATTACAGCAGAAAGACTTGCAAGACAGCAGATACTGTACGTGATTGCTGGCAGCGGTGGTCACAAGGATGTACTGTCGCAATAAGACCGGATTCCAGACGGCCAAGTGACGCTACCGAGAGGAAATACCTCGTGTATTGCTTTTCACAATATATATAAATGACTTAGTAGATAGTGTCGGAAGTTCCATGCGGCTTTTCGCGGATGATGCTGTAGTATACAGAGAAGTTGCTGCATTAGAAAATTGTAGCGAAATACAGGAAGATCTGCAGCGGATAGGCACTTGGTGCAGGGAGTGGCAACTGACCCTTAACATAGACAAATGTAATATATTGCGAATACATAGAAAGAAGGATCCTTTATTGTATGATTATATGATAGCGGAACAAACACTGGTAGCAGTTACTTCTGTAAAATATCTGGGAGTATGCGTACGGAACGATTTGAAGTGGAATGATCATATAAAACTAATTGTTGGTAAGGCGGGTACCAGGTTGAGATTCATTGGGAGAGTGCTTAGAAAATGTAGTCCATCAACAAAGGAGGTGGCTTACAAAACACTCGTTCGACCTATACTTGAGTGTTGCTCATCAGTGTGGGATCCGTACCAGGTCGGGTTGACGGAGGAGATAGAGAAGATCCAAAGAAGAGCGGCGCGTTTCGTCACTGGGTTATTTGGTAACCGTGATAGCGTTACGGAGATGTTTAATAAACTCAAGTGGCAGACTCTGCAAGAGAGGCGCTCTGCATCGCGGTGTAGCTTGCTCGCCAGGTTTCGAGAGGGTGCGTTTCTGGATGAGGTATCGAATATATTGCTTCCCCCTACTTATACTTCCCGAGGAGATCACGAATGTAAAATTAGAGAGATTAGAGCGCGCACGGAGGCTTTCAGACAGTCGTTCTTCCCGCGAACCATACGCGACTGGAACAGGAAAGGGAGGTAATGACAGTGGCACGTAAAGTGCCCTCCGCCACACACCGTTGGGTGGCTTGCGGAGTATCAATGTAGATGTAGATGTAGATGTATGGCATATTGTTCTGGCTCATCCTACTGCACCTGCAGCAGCAATTTGACTAGCAGTTGGCACCACAGTGACACAACAAACTGTTACAAATCGCGTACTTCAAGGACAGTTCCGAGCCAGACGCCCTGTAGTAAGTATTCCATTGACTCCAAACCACCTCCATTTGCAACTGTAGTGGTGTCAAGCGAGAGCTCATTGGAGGGAAGGGTGGAGGTCCGCTGTGTTTTCTGATGAAAGATGGTTGTGCCTAGGTGGCAGTGACGGCCTTATGTTGGTTGGAATTAGGCCAGTTGAGGACCTGCAACCAACCTGTCTGCGTGGTAGACAAACTGGGTCCACACGTGGTCTGGGGTGCGATTTCGTATGACAGTAGGGGCAGTGTCGTGTTTATCCCACGCAATCTGACTGCAAATCTTACATCAATCTGGTAGTTCGACATGTCGTGCTGCAGTTATTGAACACCATTCCAGGTGGTGTTTTCCAACAAGATAGCGGTCGTTCACATGCCGCTCTAGTAACCCAGAGTGTCGACATGTTGCCTTGGCCTGCTCGATCACCAGGTTTGTCTCCAGTCGAGCACATATAGGACATCATCGGGCGACAATTCCACCGCCATTCACATCTAGCATAACCGTCGCTTTATTGATAGACCACGTGCAACAGGCGTGGAATGTTATCGAACAAACTGACATCCGGCAGCTATATAATACGTTTGCATGCTCGCATTCTGGCGGCTACGCTGGTTATTAATGTACCAGCACTTCACATTTGCAACGGCTTATCTCGCGCTTGCATCAACCTCTGATCTTGTGATTTTAATCAGTTAAATACACTATTGGTCACTAAAATTGATACACCAAGAAGAAATGCAGATGATAAACGGGTATTCATTGGACTGTTATATTATAATAGAACTGACATGTGATTACATTTTCACGCAATTTGGGTGCATATATCCTGAGAAATCCGTACCCAGAACAACCACCTCTGGCCGTAATAACGACCTTGATACGCCTGGGCATTGAGTCAAACAGAGCTTGGATGTACAGGTACACCTCCCCTTGCAGCTTCAACATGATACCACAGTTCATCAAGGGTAGTGACTGGCGTATTGTGACGAGCCAGTCGCTCGGCCACCATTGACCAGACATTTTCAGTTGGTGAGAGATCTGGAGACTGTGCTGGCCAGAAAGACCCGTACAGGACCTGCAACATGCGGTCGTGCATTATCCTGCTGAAATGTAAGGTTTCGCAGGGATCGAATGAAGGGTAGAGCCACGGATCGTAACACATCTGAAACGTAACTTCCACTGTTCAAAGTGCCGTCAGTGCGAACAAGAGGTGACCGAGACGTGTAACCAATGGCACCCCATACCTTCACGCCGTGTGATGCGCCAGTATGGCGATGACGAATACACGCTTCCAATGTGCGTTCACCGCGATGTCGCCAAACACGGATGCGGCCATCGTGATGCTGTAAACAGAACCTGGATTCATTCGAAAAAATGACGTTTTGCATTCGTGCACCCAGATTCATCATTGAGTACACAATCGCAGGCGCTCCTGTCTGTGATGCAGCGTCAAGGGTAACAGCAGCCGTGGTCTCACGGAAACGTGATGGTACGCATTTCTCCTCCTTACACGAGGCATCACAACAACGTTTCACCTGGCAACGCCGGTCAACTGCTGTTTGTGTATGAGAAATCGGTTGGAAACTTTCCTCATGTCAGCAAGTTGTAGGTGTCGCCACTGGCGCCAACCTTGTGTGAATGGTCTGTAAAGCTAATCATTTGCATATCACAGCATCTTCTTCCTATCGGGTAAATTTCGCGTGTATAGCACGTCATCTTCGTGATGTAGCAAATTTTAATGGCTAGTAGTGTATGTTACCCAGACAAATGTATTCCCGAAATTTCCTTACTCTACAATTTTTTTCGTCCAGTGTATCTTTGATGAATACGTTCTGCACTGTAAACTTCCTTAGGTTCAGTACGTACCGTTTGAGTGAGCGCTTAGTGAATAAGCAAAAAGAAAACAAACGTTGTGGGGGGCGGGGGAGGGATGAGGGGGCAGACGATGCACAGTGGTGGCAGCTGCTGGCGTTACACGTGTCACCGGCAATGAAGCGGAAAGCCGGCGGATAACCCGTCAGCGGAGCGTTCCGGGGCCGGTCAAGGTTCCAGCGGCGCAGATGGTCTTTGCGGCGTTATGCAAGTTAAACGCTCTGACACGCACCGGAATAGCCTGCTGTTGTCTCTCTGGACGAGCGGTTCCGGTCATGATTGCGTGCCGAGGCAACATTAGGATTGCCTCTGAACACTAGTGGGGCCTTCAGTTGTCTTAAGAAACTATTACGCTGTTGCGTCTGTGGTATCGTGTGGGAACGATTGTCATGAGGTCACTAATTTCTTCGAGTTGTGGCACAAAAATTGGGCAAACATTGGTTTCTTAGTAACACAGGTAGAGTCGAATCAATAGAGAGGGTGAGAAGCTCCTTGCCTGCGAATACTGACGTAAGAATGCCACTGGCGAACACCAGGGCAATATATGTGAATGAATAACATTCTTTTGGAAAAACATTTACATTACTTCAATAAACCAACTGACTGTATGGCGAAGAGTAGTACTGGTACCACTAACTGATCCACCCTTCCCTGTTCCACTCGCGAATGCCGCGTAGGAAAAATCATTGTCGATAAGCCTCTATATTAGCTCTAATTTCTCGAATTTTCTCACCGTGGTCGTTTTTGCGAGACTTATGTGAGAGGAAGTAATACATTGTCCGTCTCTTTCCCATTGGTCGTGCGGTAGCGTTCTCGCTTCCCACGCCCGGGTTCCGGGGTTCGATTCCCGGCGGGGTCAGGGATTTTCTCTGCCTCGTGATGACTGGGTGTTGTGTGATGTCCTTAGATTAGTTAGGTTTAAGTAGTTCTAAGTTCTAGGGGACTGATGACCATAGATGTTAAGTCCCATAGTGCTCAGAGCCATTTCAGAAGCAAACCTCTCCGTGATGCATAACGCTTACCTTGTAGCTTCTGCCACTGGAGTTAGTTGAGCTCCTCTGTAACTCACTCGCACCGACTAAACTATGCTGTGACTAAATGCGCCTCTCTCTGTAGTATCTTCTATCAGTCCTGCCTGGTAATGGTTCCAGACTGATGAACAATACTCAAAAATTGGTCGAACTAGCATCTTCTAAGCAGCTTCTCTCGTAGATAGGTTAAATTTCGTTAAGATTCTTCCTTTGAATCTCAGCCTGGGATTTGTTTTTCCTACTGTTCATTTTGTATGGTCACTCCACTTAAGGTCGCTTTGGATAGTTATTCCTAGATATTTTACAGTAGACACTGTTTCCCGGAATTTGTCTTCAGTAGTGTAGTTGTACAGTAGTGGATTTCTTTTCAAATAAGTTTATAGCGGCTGTTCAGTTTCTCCCAGCGTATATGACAACAAAATAGTCCAGTCGTATATTGCTGGCTGTTGCTATCTGGAGGACAAAATGTTTCGGCGCTCGATCCTGTCGCCATCATCAGCTCACCTGATGATAGCGACAAGGTCGATCACCGAAACACTGTTCCTTTTGGACACCAACAGCCGACAGTATAACCAAGCATAATTTAGTGAAGTTAGTTTATAAGGTTTTAAAATAGAGGGTGTACCTCCCCACAAAATAAAATAAATAATATGAATAATATTCACGTTAAGTGTAACCTCAAAACAGAAAAATTCCTAAACCTCTCAACAGTAAAAATTATAATTATGTCGTTCACATTCAGTGTAACGTCCCAACAAAAAAAATAAGTTCAGTAACCTGGTAATAATACAATGTAACTAACCTCTCAATTAAATTGTCGCTCACTTATAACTTTTCAATAATTGACTGTGAATTTAACCTGGTAAATTTTGGACGTCAGCAGTGCTACGTCATGGCCCTGAAAGATCATTCTGAATAAAAAAGAGAAAAATTGTTACCTCAATGAAGTCGCCGGATAACGCATGTATATCTGCTCTTGCAACAAATTTTTCTGGTACAGCCCTGTGCAATGCTGGCCAATAGATTTGTCATTTATGAAAGGGAAACAACTGATTTTTCTTTTGCAATAATCGGGATGATCATGGATTGGAGAAATTAGTAAATTCTTTAAATTGAAATGAATGGTTGTTAAAAATTACTTTATATGAGAAAGATTATTGTTAGGACATTTTTAAAACATTTACATGTGACTTGAGCTAGCATTATTACATATGCGCGAGGCTGCTTTTTACCTTATACAACAATACTCAGGCTGCGGCATCGCTGCACCGCGACCCGCCAGCCAACACGATACACCATACCAGACCAGAGCAGACTCCAGACTAGCAACAACTTAACTGCTACAGATACACAGTTCGTACTGCAGTCAACACTGCTCTCTAGTCAGAGATTCTCTTATACCTTGCATATCGCAGGCAGCGCGTGAGCAGTACATCGAAATTGCATCTGCTCGGACCTGTTACATAACCCTCCACTTGGGGGGGGGGGGGGGGCAAAAATTTGGCAGCGATGGTGAGTCAATTGGACTTGCCATGAGCAACAAATTTTTCTATAATCTACTTAACTAAGTCTACAGTCACAAAATATATACATATATATAACTGCAGAACATGAAATGAAATAGAGTGCACATGCACTGAGTACAGAACATATCAAGAAATGACAAAATGTATACGCAATGAGTACAAAACATATTAACAAATGACATAATGTATACGCAATAAGTACAAGACAAATTAACAAATGACATAATGTATACGCAATGAGTACAAAACATATTAACAAATGAAATAAAGTGCACATGCACCGTATATATTTTTACCATTTTACAAGAACTTGGGAAAGAATGGGAAGGATTGCATCATGGTTGTAGCACAGTAGGTTGCACGTAGCTGCACTGAAAGTCCATATCTTTCTACAGATGCACAACACCAAGTGAGACAATCTGAAGTTCTCTTCCCTGAAGTATTAATCAGTGTAGCCAAGACACTGAAATGTTGTATTAATATTCAATGTTATGATTTTGGTAGTACATTAGGTACACCAAACAGTAGGACCATAATAACATCTCCATCGTTCAAGGTGGTGGACAGCATGATGTGTCAACACCACACTCTTGCAGAATCCATACTCTTTCACCAACGTAGAATTAGTGCAAAATCCTAATATAGTGCTCCATGATCATGAGGATAGACAGGACAAACGGATATTTCAGTAATTTCTGGTAATTAGGTCAGAAGGTGAAGGACATTAAGTCTTATGCTAGTCATCATTGAGAATTACACTAGTCTACCAACCGATATGAGTAATTGTTGGCACTCATTGCCCAGTTACTAAACATTTCTGTACTATGTATGGAGTATTACAGAACATTATTCATAAGTCATCTGATTACAGTATACATTGGCACTCATTGGCCAGTTACAAATCATTTTTATGCATTATTCAGAAGTGATCATTCAAAACAAGAGTTAATTAATGGCATAGCATTTACATAATTCATCTAATTATAGTAATCATTTGCACTCATAGGCCAGTTACAAACCATTTTTATGCATTGTTCAGAAGTCATCATTCAAAACAGGAGCTAATGAGAGTAGCATCAAGCTACTGGTATTCATATATGATATCATGTAAGTGACATAAGACAAATTTAAAATATAAGAAACAGTGGCATTCATTGGCCAGTTACAAAGTATTCATATACTTTTATAAAACATTATTCAGTATTATTCAGAAGTCATCATTTAAGTGACATAACAAAAATATTATTTACAGAAATTATTAGCATAGCATTTATGCATTATTACAAAACATCATTCAGTATTACTCAGAATTCATCATTCAAGTGACATAGGACATATTTAAAATGTAACACACTGTACCTATTACTCAAGGTTTATGGTCCAATAATACATAGATATAATGGATTGAATACATCTGAGAAATTTGCATTATATTTAGAACTAGAAATACATCTTAAACTAGTAGCATTATTTGGTTGTATACTGGTAATAGCTGGGACTGGTAATTTTTTTTTTTTTTTGTGCTAGCAATACATTGCGTTGAGATCGATAATTAATTGCTGGGGCATAAAAATATTTGCTTTTGACTTATTGCTCGAAATAAGGATTAATAACGTCATTCGTCATGTGTCAGCTGTAGCAAGGTTATAAACAAGTAGAGTATATGTGATCACATTCATGAATGACACACACAAATGGGTAAAAAGAAATGCAAGTACTAGAACAGGTTTAATGACTAACTGCTTATAGCACATTAATTTCATGAATAGCTTCTCCTGGAAAAAATACAAAATGGATTATTGAGCTGAAAGAAGAAACGCATATTATGCTGAAAAGTAGTGAACTTCGAATTAACAGGTAACGAAACGTGTACTCAATATGTATGTACCAAAACAGAGAAATGCTGTGTACTTTCTGCAGTTCGGATGGAGCTGAATTTGCCAAAATCCCGATTTCAAATCTAACGTGGAATAAATAGCAATACCATGAAATTTCTGTAGAAGTTCTTCTATTGTCTGTGGGCGATCTGTTTCATTAATAATAATGTCATTGATGTGACGCGAATCAAGTACGAGGCGAAGTGAACCATCGTTTTTCTTAACAATATGGAGCAGGTTTATATACGGACTAACTGCCGGTTCAATAATTCCTTGGTCAAGCATAGCTTGCAATTCTTTCTTAACTTGTTCTCTGTGAATATAAAGAATGGGATAATGTTTGGCTTTAAACGTGTCGTGCTGTTTAACTTGAAATTCATACATAAAACCGGGCATAGTACCAGTGATTTTGTCAAAAACTGGAGCTTGCTGTAAAAGAATTTAGTGTAGTTGCGTGCATTCGTCGTCTGTATTTGCACTGCTCTGTTTAACTTTATCAGAAATCATTTGTATAACGTCATAGTCGGCTTCGTCTGGAGTATTATAGTTGTGTATGTACGTATCTGTGAACAATGTGGAATGACAGTCTATGTTACGTGATGCAGAAATGATCTCTATCCGATTAATTGTTTGTTCATCTGCAGATAAAGAGTGCTGAAATTCTAATGCCAGTTGTACATTTTCATCCTTTAACATTAAACAGGAATTTTGAAAGTCAATAATTGCGTCGTGTTGTATCAGAAAATTCGTACCTAAAATAACGTCTGTTGTCAATAAGGGAACAATCCAAAAATTTGAGTGAAACGTATGACCTGCAATACAAAATGATAAGTGTGTCTGTAACTTTACATCTACTCCTTTACCAGATACTGCTCCTTTTACTTTAGTTTTGCCTAATGGTAACGTAGGATAAATATTATCTTTGTTACTTTCGTTGAATGTTTCCTCATTTATAACTGACATAGGTGATCCAGAATCAATTACTGCTGAAAATTTGGATGATCCAATCTTTACTTCAATGACAGGGTGGGAAATGGTTTTTTGAACAACTGGTTTTTCCTGCAAAAGAGTGTCTCGGATGTCGTCAAAAGTAATAACATTTTCGTGAGCAAGATTCTCTGTGTCAAAAGTATTGCTTGCGTTGCTGGAAGATTCAATCTGCACTGTATCTAGTCAAATTCTTTCTGACGTGCTGTTATTTTCGGGAGGATGCTGTGGCATTTCGACTATTTGTACTGTTCTGTTATTTCGTCCTGACATATTAGGTTCGGGATGACATCTACTGTCTGGTTCATTCATGATAATCTGTTGTTGCGGATGATTTTGCTGCTGTTAAGAGCGACTGTTATTAAACGTACGCTGAAAATTGTGCTCATTACTTTTACGTCTGTCATGATAGTCATTACTATACGGCGCGTTGCGATACGAGTTGAAATGATGTGTTTTCTGTACGTAGTGAATTCCTTGTTGCTGTGGATTACTATTTCATGAAGCCGACGCTATACGTGTAGGCGGCGAAACATTAAAGCTTGGTTGACCTTGCAGACTACATTGTTGGTTAGGTATGCTAACCGGCTGGTTTTGATGCTGTTGCGGAGAGAACCTCTATTGTTACCAAAATGTGTTTGCGATTGCTGAAAATTTTGTACATACTGATGATTAAAATTTTGTCTTATTAAAATTATGTTGGTATTTCTTATTTATTTCGCGAGTGTCTAATAAAAACTGTCACTTTCGGTAAAACTTGTCATATCAGGTTTCCTTTACACGTTTCTTAATCCTAGATAGATCGATTGTTGAAGAGCTGTTTTGATAGATATAAAGGATAGTAGAAGAGAAGGCAGCAGTGCAGAAAACTAAAGATGAAATAGCACTACCCGGCCCTGTGCACGCTACGGCACATATTCATTGAAGTGTAATGAATCCCCTGAGGTCTCTTACATGCTGCAAATAAATTTTAGTTTCTGCGTTACAGGCAATGCCCGTAAAAATTCAAAAGCAAATTGTTGTATCCAATCCAATTTTAGTTTCTGCATTACAGGAAATGCTAGGGAAAATTCAAAAGCAGATTGTCGTATCCAGTCGAAAGAGTGAATCTGTGTTCTGTCATTTTTAAATACCTTAGATTTTTTTATGGATAAAAATTGCTTATAATCAACGTTATCGTCTCTGAATGTCTGAACAGGTTCAGGACTGTATGATGATCCGTTTGTCTGTGTCTGTTCGGAATCTAACTCACGTACTCTCTGTAAATTACCTAAATTATGCTGGCTGTGTGAGTCTGACAAATGTTCGGAAAGTGGCGTATGCTGTGATGTGTTAGTGACTGAAACATTTTTCATTTCTGTCACTTTAAAACGTTCGTCAATTTGGCTGATCTGTTGTTCAAATTTCTTATCGACTTCCGTATCCAGAGTGCGTGAAACTTCTGCTGACATTAATTTAAACTCGTCACGTATCTGTGTTGCGTTTTCTGAACATTGTTCAGTGACTGCACTAATTTCATCTCTAAGTAATTTCGTTGTGGCTACACGTGTACTACTCAATTCTTGTGCAACATATCTAATTTCTTCACTACTGTTCCTAGCACAAGTCTTAGTATCCTCACGTAATTGTTCTTTAGTATCATGACGTTGCACGGTAACGGCTGTAATCTGTTCACTAAGTTGTTTGTTCTGTTCGTTAAGGTTGTCGTGTTTTTCATTCGACAGTTTGAAATTCTCATTAAGTTGTTTGTTCGATTCATTATGTTGTTTGTAATTTTTGTCTAGTTTTTCACTCAGTTGTTTGAAATAGTTGTCTTGTTTTTCATTAAATTGTTTGTGCTGATTGCTGTCTATTTTTTCAGTACGTTGTAGCAATAATGCCATAACTCGATCCCAGCCAAAATTAGCGACTCTATTTTCTGTGCTGTGTGATGGTGTATCTAAATGTGTCACGCTCTGTGTAAACATTTGACCGTTATTTGATTCACGAAAAGGTTTGCTACTCGGATGAGCGCTGTTGGTCACTACATCGGAATCAAATAAATCTGACATATTTTGAGTACATTGTTCACCTTCATTAGAAACAATTATCTGTTCGCTACGTGAATTAAGCAAATTAGGTGTGTCAAACTGGGCAGCGTTCATTGTAACGGAACGTGCCGGGTCATCATTTGCCGTTAAATTAAGTGTGGACATAAATGAATTTGTTTGCTCATCATCTGGAATAAAATCATTACTAGTGATCGGCATGCACTGATTATCTATAATTAGAGGATTATCGCTATTACAGAGTGTCGCTAGTATTATCGGTCAAATTATCCGAGTCGGCTATTTCACTCATTGCACATCGCGATGTACTGTTAACAGTATTTCGCAGCATTTTTTACAAATCAAAATTAAGCACAAAATGAAACAAAGACGAAGCAAAAATGGAACAAACACAATTACAACAAACAGCAATAAATTGCCGATGATCTGTGAAAGAAGGAGTGACAAACTAGTAAATGCGTTGCGCCAGATGCAAACTACATTTAAGTAAATAGGAGCAGATATATGACTACTTCTCAGAACTTCACAAAGAAATACGATCCTGGCCGGTTGTCGCCAAGTGTAACCTCCCCACAAAATAAAATAAATAATATGAATAATATTCACGTTAAGTGTAACCTCAAAACAGAAAAATTCCTAAACCTCTCAACAGTAAAAATTATAATTATGTCGTTCACATTCAGTGTAACGTCCCAACAAAAAAAAATAAGTTCAGTAACCTGTTAATAATACAATGTAACTAACCTCTCAATTAAATTGTCGCTCACTTATAACTTTTCAGTAATTGACTGTGAATTTAACCTGGTAAATTTTGGACGTCAGCAGTGCTGCGTCATGGCCCTGAAAGATCATTCTGAATAAAAAAGAGAAAAATTGTTACCTCAATGAAGTCGCCGGATAACGCATATACACTCCTGGAAATGGAAAAAAGAACACATTGACACCGGTGTGTCAGACCCACCATACTTGCTCCGGACACTGCGAGAGGGCTGTACAAGCAATGATCACACGCACGGCACAGCGGACACACCAGGAACCGCGGTGTTGGCCGTCGAATGGCGCTAGCTGCGCAGCATTTGTGCACCGCCGCCGTCAGTGTCAGCCAGTTTGCCGTGGCATACGGAGCTCCATCGCAGTCTTTAACACTGGTAGCATGCCGCGACAGCGTGGACGTGAACCGTATGTGCAGTTGACGGACTTTGAGCGAGGGCGTATAGTGGGCATGCGGGAGGCCGGGTGGACGTACCGCCGAATTGCTCAACACGTGGGGCGTGAGGTCTCCACAGTACATCGATGTTGTCGCCAGTGGTCGGCGGAAGGTGCACGTGCCCGTCGACCTGGGACCGGACAACAGCGACGCACGGATGCACGCCAAGACCGTAGGATCCTACGCAGTGCCGTAGGGGACCGCACCGCCACTTCCCAGCAAATTAGGGTCACTGTTGCTCCTGGGGTATCGGCGAGGACCATTCGCAACCGTCTCCATGAAGCTGGGCTACGGTCCCGCACACCGTTAGGCCGTCTTCCGCTCACGCCCCAACATCGTGCAGCCCGCCTCCAGTGGTGTCGCGACAGGCGTGAATGGAGGGACGAATGGAGAAGTGTCGTCTTCAGCGATGAGAGTCGCTTCTGCCTTGGTGCCAATGATGGTCGTATGCGTGTTTGGCGCCGTGCAGGTGAGCGCCACAATCAGGACTGCATACGACCGAGGCACACAGGGCCAACACCCGGCATCATGGTGTGCGGAGCGATCTCCTACACTGGCCGTACACCACTGGTGATCGTCGAGGGGACACTGAATAGTGCACGGTACATCCAAACCGTCATCGAACCCATCGTTCTACCATTCCTAGACCGGCAAGGGAACTTGCTGTTCCAACAGGACAATGCACGTCCGCATGTATCCCGTGCCACCCAACGTGCTCTAGAAGGTGTAAGTCAACTACCCTGGCCAGCAAGATCTCCGGATCTGTCCCCCATTGAGCATGTTTGGCACTGGATGAAGCGTCGTCTCACGCGGTCTGCACGTCCAGCAAGAACACTGGTCCAACTGAGGCGCCAGGTGGAAATGGCATGGCAAGCCGTTCCACAGGACTACATCCAGCATCTCTACGATCGTCTCCATGGGAGAATAGCAGCCTGCATTGCTGCGAAAGGTGGATATACACTGTACCAGTGCCGACATTGTGCATGCTCTGTTGCCTGTGTCTATGTGCCTGTGGTTCTGTCAGTGTGATCATGTGATGTATCTGACCCCAGGAATGTGTCAATAAAGTTTCCCCTTTCTGGGACAATGAATTCACGGTGTTCTTATTTCAAATTCCAGGAGTGTATATCTGCTCTTGCAATAAATTTTTCTGGTACAGCCCTGTGCAATGCTGGCCGATAGATTTGTCATTTATGAAAGGGAAACAACTGATTTTTCTTTTGCAATAATCGGGATGATCATGGATTGGAGAAATTAGTAAATTCTTTAAATTGAATGAACGGTTGTTAAAAATTACTTTATATGAGAAAGATTATTATTAGGACATTTTTAAAACATTTACATGGGACTTGAGATAACATTACTACATATGCGCGAGGCTGCTTTTTACCTTAGACAATAACACTCAGGCTCCGGCATCGCTGCACCGCGACCGGGCCAGCCAACACGATACACCATACCAGACCAGAGCAGACTGCAGACTAGCAACAACTTAACTGCTATAGCTACACAGTTCGTACTGCAGTCAACACTGCTCTCTGGTGAGAGATTCTCTTATACCTTGCATATCGCAGGCAGCGCATGAGCAATACATCGAAATTACATCTGCTCGGACCTGTTACAAGGGGAACACTGTCACTTCTGCTGCCCTTGTTCAAATACCGCTTACTTATTGTCATTTATTCTGAAGTATGTGAGCCCTTACAGTGAGTGTATAGAGACAAAATGCCTGCTGCATCTTGTTGTGTTGTTTAATAAGAAATGATAACAGAGTAATTTATTTAGAGGCAAATGTGACAGTCTGCTTGTTCTGTTAATAACGATTGGAATGTTGATCTGGAGTAGTGGACCTTCTACATCTCCTTTACATCGATCGTTCAATCAGAAATCTAACTTACCCACGAACGGAGGAAAGAAGGTTAGAGCATATCGGCCCGTCGACAACGAGGTCATTAGAGACGGAGCACAGGCTCGGATTAGCGAAGAATGGGGAAGTAAATCGGCCGTGTCCTACCAGAGCAACCATCCCGGCATTTGCCTGCTCCTTTTTAGAGAAATAAAGGAAATCGTAAACCAGGATCGCCGGACGGGGATTCAAACCGTCGTCCTCCCGAATGCGAGTCCGGTGTGCTGTCTGCTGCGCCTCCTCGCTGAGTCCCGTGAAGTGGACAAGTAGAACTTGTCACTTCTTGTGGCGTAGCTTCTAACAGAAGTTGGTATCTGCCGTTTGTCTGAAAATCAGTGGCGTAAGAAGAAGAAGAAGAAGAAGAAGGAGAAGTACAAGAAGAAGGAAAAGGATTACAGGGCGCTACCAGTTGAATTCACTCTCGTTATACCAAGATAGCCAACGCAACGGAAGTGTAAAGACTTTATTTTCCTTTTGTTGTTTGTTTGTTATGGTATTTAATTGATTGCTAATGAAACAATGGAAGAGGAACCGAGTTATTACTGCAAGCAGTGCGACTTTGGACTGCGTGTTTTGCAATTTGTCAGTCATACCATACAAGGTTAAAATGGTTCAAGTGGCTCCGAGCACTATGGCACTTAACATCTGAGGTCATCAGTCCCCTAGAACTTAGAACTGCTTAAACCGTACTAACCCAAGGACATCACACACATCCATGCCCGAGGCAAGATTCGAACATGCGACCGTAGTCGTCGCGCGGTTTCAGACTGAAGCGCCTAGAACCGATCTGCCACACCGGCCGGCACCATAGAAGGAAGAACTAGTAAAGCGTGTAACTTTTACTGCCTTGCAAAATCGAACTGATATCAAAAATCGAGCAATCAGGCTAAGCAGCGATGTGAAGTAAACAAGAAATGGGTTATGCGTCGGCGGAATGCAGGGCGGAATATGGAAGATTCCACGGGCACCAGTTACCCAGGTTACGCCACTGCTGAGAGTCAGGCTCATTCCAGGTGTTTTGGCTCTTCCTACACACCAAATCACATTGCTGTTGAACTCTCCACAACTTTGAGTTTGGGGCGCGGACGACGCTGATTTGCGTGGAGTCTGTCACGGAGCGTGTGCAGTCTTGTGTGGGGGTCTTGCCTCGGTTGTCGGTTATGACGTGCTATATTTCTGAGGTTTCTCCAGAACACTTCCTTATCGCGTCTTTCGGAAGATTTATTACTACGCTGATGTGGCAAATGTCACGTACGCCACTTGAATATTTCGTCGGCACTCCATTCTCTGATGAGTCACGGGAATTGACAGTAATAGCCTTTAGCCGGCTTGAGCAGCTACCTGCAATAAGAGTCTGAGTCTGGTACTGCCACCTATTCTTTCTCAAGTGATTCTTATAATAATATACAGGGTGGTTCATTGATCGTGACCGGGCCAAATATCTCACGAAATAAGTGTCAAACGAAAAGACTTCAAAGAACGAAACTTGTCTAGCTTGAAGGAGGAAACCAGATGGCACTATGGTTGGCCCGCTAGATGGCGCTGCCAAATGTCAAACGGATATCAACTGCGTTTTTTAAAATACGAACCCCCATTTTTATTACATATTCGTTTAGTACGTAAAGACATTCTATTGGACCACTTTTTTCGCTTTGTGATAGATAGCGCTGTAATAGTCACAAACATATGGCTCACAATTTTAGACGAACAGTTGGTAACAGATAGGTTTCTTAAATTAAAATACAGAACGTAGGTACGTTTGAACATTTTATTTCGGTTGTTCTAATGTGATACATGTAGCTTTGTGAACTTATCATTTCTGAGAACGCCTGCTGTTACAGCTTGATTACCTGTAAATACCACATTAATGCAATAAATGCTCAAAATGAAGTCCGTCAACCTCAATGCATTTGGCAATACGTGTAACGACATTCCTGTCAACAGCGTGTAGTTCACCGTCCGTAATGTTCGCACATGCATTGACAATGCGCTTACGCATGTTGTCAGGCGTTGTCGGTGGATCACGATAGCAAATATCCTTCAACTTTCCCCACAGAAAGAAATCCGGGGACGTCAGATCCGGTGAACGTACGGGCCATGGTATGGTGCTTCGACGACCAATCCACCTGTCATGAAATCTGCTATTCAATACCTCTTCAATCGCACGCGAGCTATGTGCCGAACATCCATCATGTTGGAAGTACATCGCCATTCTTCCATGCAGTGGAACATCTTGTAGTAACATCGGTAGAACACTACGTAGGATATCAGCATACATTGCACCATTTAGATTGCCATCGATAAAATGGGGGCCAATTGTCCTTCCTCCCATAATACCGCACCATACATTAACCCGCCAAGGTCGATGATGTTCCACTTGTCGCAGCCATCGTGGATTTTCCGTTGTCCAATAGTGCATATTATGCCGGTTTACGTTACCGGTGTTGGTGAATGACGCTTCGTCGCTAAATAGAACACGTGCAAAAAATCTGTCATCGTCCCGTAATTTCTCTTGTGCCCAGTGGCAGAAGTGTACGCGACGTTCAAAGTCGTCCCCATGCAACTCCTGTTGCATAGAAATATGGTACGGGTGCAATAGATGTTGATGTAGCATTCTCAACACCGACGCTTTTGAGATTCCCGATTCTCGCGCAATTTGTCCGCTACTGAAGTGTGGACTAGCCGCGACAGCAGCTAAAACACCTACTTGGGCATTATCATTTGTTGCAGGTCGTGGTTGACGTTTCACATGTGGCTGAATACTTCCTGTTTCCTTAAATAACGTAACTATCTGGCGAACGGTCCGGACACTTGGATGATGTCGTCCAGGACACCGAGCAGCATACATAGCACACGCCCGTTGGGCATTTTGATCACAATAGCCGTACATCAACACGATATCGACCTTTTCCGCAATTGGTAAACGGTCCATTTTAACACGGGTAATGTATCACGAAGCAAATACCGTCCGCACTGGCGGAATGTTCCGTGATACCGGGTACTTATACGTTTGTGACTATTACAGCGCCACGAATATGTAATAAAAATGGGGGTTCCTATTTTAAAAAACGCAGCTGATATCAGTTTGACCTATGGCAGCGCCACCTAGCGGGTCAGCCATAGCGCCATCTGGTTTCCCCCTTCAAGCTAGACGAGTTTCGTTCTTTGTAATTTTTTCGTTTGACGCTTATTTCGTAAGATATGTGGCTCGGTCACTATCAATGGACCACCCTGTGTATACGGGTGGTGTCCGTGTTTATGGACGTGTCCTATGAAACAGGCACCATTTTGATCCTGCAGCCATTATGAATCAAGACACTAAGGAATTAAAGACGTTAGCTGCCATTGGACATCGATTTATATCAATGGGCAAGCTGGAAATTTGTGCCGGACTGGGATTCGAACCCGGGTTTCCTGGTTACTAGGTAGATGCGCTGATCACTGCTGCAGTCGGACACAGTGTTCACCACAGCTGCACGGTCTCCACTAGCATCGTTCCCATCAGATCTAAATTCTCAACGTATATCATGCGCTCCTGACGTATGGCCTATTCATTAGTGTCATTACTGGTGGCATCTCGCCGATTCCTGTAAGAGTTCAAGCTTGCTGTGGCTCGATCTCTCACGGGAATCGGGGGTGCCACGAGTAATGGGGAATGAGCAGGGTCACTGCATCAGTAATGTGTGGTGTAAGTGGAGCATTTGAGTTGACACAAGGCCTCCTACGATAGTCCGTGCAGATATGGTGACCAGTTTGGCCGGATGGCGTAGTGGTCAGCGCATGTGCCTAGTAAGTAGCAGACCTGTGTTCGAAATCCAATAGAGTAGACATTTTAACTTGCCCCAATGATATTAATCAATGTCCACTGGCAGCTGATACCCTCATTTCCTTTGTGTCTTGATTCTTCTAAGAAACTGAGCAATAAAATTACCTGTATTTTAATTGTTGACAACTATATTTTCTGACTCAACCTGCTCGTATACCGTAGGTTAATGCGCAGAGCGTTAGATTGTGAGACGGAGAGGTGAGCAAGACGCGGTTCGAATCCGACTTGTGGAATAACGACCGTTCGTCTGGTACACCGACCAGTCTGAGTGTGGTTTTCAGCAGGTTTTCCGTGCTCATTTGATCTAGATCAGTCCCAAGTTTTCACCTCAGAAAATAAACTACACAGGCGCTTATATGGCAATAGGCAGAACAAAATTTCTAAGAGGCACAGACAGATGGTACAGACGACTACCCTCTCTTTATTTTCTTAATGTGCGTTTACACCCGCGCGCCTTGCACCTAGTGCTTCTTCCACGTGCGAACAGAGGCTCGCGTGTAGGTGCACGACTGTTGTTCAACTTGTGCGTACAAATGATTCCAGTCACAAGCTACCACTCTCACGGCAACTAGCCGCGTGCTTACCCGTAATCCCACTACTAATAACGCGTTCGCAACAGCTCGTGTTGACACATCGGGGCTCGAAAGCCCTCTTATTTGAGCAATGGCAGCTCTGCGATATATCACTGCTGCTCTTAAAATACGACGATCCTACCGGGCATCTGCGGTGCTTGAACGTACAGAACCTCGTCTATGGGTATGAAAATATTCACGTGACCACTGGTGTCATCACCGTTGCACAACTGGTGCAGCACGTCCAACTTTTGTGGCAATTCTTCGAAAGGCCCTACCCATACTTGTTCAATTGGCTTTAGGAAGAACGACTTACTTCGCACGTTTGCACCACACTGAGCCTTCTGGCTGTGAGCGTTCCCTATTAAGGGGCAGACACAGATGGAGCTATGGTAGCTGTGCTACTATGCTATTTGTTGGCGAAGGACAGTAATCGTATACGCCATCATCGGACCAGAACCGACGTCGTCTTCCCAGGTGTACTAGCTTTTTTTTTCCAGCGGTGTACTTTCTTCCAGGAGTGCTAGATCCGCAGATAAGAAGCTGTATTGAAAGACGGGTGCGGAATTTCCTCGTGTTTCCGTGTGTCTACTGTCAATTCCAGCATGCAAACGAGTAACGTTACCCCGGTTTAATGTTGCATTTTAGATAACCACATGTATATTAGAACAAGTCTTGAGAGAGATTGGATCAATGAATAAAAAATACAGGGAACCGCTTGAAAATTACTGCTGTTCATATTTTCGTAACGAAAAAAGATACAAGAATGGCAATCATGCCCTTTAGTTTATTGTTGGTAGCTAAACTAGATTTGTCTGATATATTTGTTTTATTTTTCATCTAGAAATATAGCTGTATGGTGTGGTTAAAATAAATTGGACGCTCTGTATACAGTATACAGGGTGAATCACCTAAAACTTGAACCGCAAATGTTGAGGAAATGGAAAATGATATTGACATGCGGTTTTCACTGAATGGATTGGTAGTTAGGGGCTCATACTCTAAACAACAGATTATAATAACACTTAAAAAGTATATTTTGTGTGCAAACATGCACTGTTTTAAATGGGATAATGCCTATTCACATTAACAAACTAAAAGTAAGGTAAATTAGAATGTCAGTGGTGTTTGTTGCAGTATTCCAGCACGAATGGTTTGCGAGTTAGGCCTCATATTTTGAAAAGTTTCCACACCGACACTTGTACAACACGTATGGTAGCACACACTAAAGAACACCACAGTTTCATTTATTTTTTATTTTTTTTTATTTTACGAATATAGTTCCGTAGGTCCAAAAAGAGGAGCAAATCTCCAAAATCATGGAACATGTCAGTACATGAAATTGCAACATAAAAGTAATAACAAATGAAATAAAACGTTTATGAGCCCGAAAAAAGTCATAAGTTTATGTGAACGCAATCAACAATGTAATACAGGAATCAGCTTAATTTTTCAAGGAATTCCTCGACAGAATACAAGGAGAGATTCATGAGGAAACTCTTCAGTTTCTATTTGAAAAAGCATGGATTACTACTATGAGTTTTGAATTCTTATGGTAGCTTACTGAAAATGGATACAGCAGTATACTGCACACCTTTCTACACTAGCGTGAAGGAAGCGTCATCCAGTTCTGCCTAGTATTAAATGAGTGAAAGCTACCAATTCGTGGGAATAAGCTAATATTGTTAACAAGAAACGACAGTAAAGAATGTATATTTTAAGAGGAAAACGTAAGACTACTCAGACCAATGAATAGACGTCGACAAGAGGTTCGCAAACTTGCTCCACTTATTGCCCGAACCGCCCTTTCTGAGCCAGAAATATCCTCTGAGAATGGAAGGAGTTACCCCAAAATATAACACGACACGTCATAAGCGAATGAAAATAAGCAAAGTCTACTTTTCGTAACGGACTATCACTTACTTCAGATAGCGTTCGAATAGTAAAAATGGGAGCATTAAGTCTTTGAACAAGATCCTGAACGTGGGTTTTCCTCGACAGTTTACTATCTATCTGAACACCTAGAAATTTGATCTGTTTAGTTACACTAATCATATGCCCACTGTGTGAAATTAAAATGTCGGGTTTTGTTGAATTGTGTGTTAGAAACTGTAAAAACTGAGTCTTACAGAGATTTAGCGTTAGTTTATTTTCTACAAGCAATGGACTTATGTCATGAGCTGCTCTATTTGAAACAGTGCCAAAGTTGCACACAACATTCTTTACTACGAAGCTAGTGCCATCATCAAACAGATATATTGTAGAATTACATGTAATACTAGAGGGCATATAATTTTTATGAGTAAGGAACAGGAGTGGCACCAGCACTGATTCCTGCCTCCCCCCTCCCCCCCCCCCCCCCCATGTAACTGTGCCCCTCTCAGATCCCCCAGCATACCCATTCTCAGCACTGTGGATAATGAACTTTTGCTGTCTATTGTTGAAGTAAGAGGTGAATCAGTTGTGAGCTACTCCCCGTATTCCATAATGGTCCAACTTCTGGAATCAACTCTATCAAACGCCTTAGATAAATCAAAAAAGATGCCTAGCGTTCGAAACCTTTTGTTTAACCCATCCAGTACCTCACAGAGAAAAGAGAATATAGCATTTTCAGTTGTTAAACCACGTCTAGAGTCGAACTGTACATTACATAGCAAATTATGTGAATTAAATGATCAAATATCCTTACAAACACAGTCTTTTCAATAACTTTAGCAACCACTGATGGCGTGGAAATGGGTTTAAAATTGCCTAAATTATCCCTTTCTCGCTTTCTACAAAGCGGTTTCACTGCTGAGCACCTTAATCGTTCAGGAAACTAACCATTCTTAAAGGCAAAATTACAAATATGCAAATATGCTAAGTACAGGGCTAACAGGTGCAGCACAGTACTTCAATAGTCTGCTAGGTACTCCATTGTATCCATGAAAGTCCTTACTCTTCAGTGATTTAATTACTGACTCAGTCCCCCCCCTTGTCAGTATCAAATGGTTCAAATGGCTCTGAGCACTATGGGACTCAACATCTTAGGTCATAAGTCCCCTAGAACTTAGAACTACTTAAACCTAACTAACCTAAGGACATCACACACACCCATGCCCGAGGCAGGATTCGAACCTGCGACCGTAGCAGTCTCGCGGTTCCGGACTGCAGCGCCAGAACCGCTAGACCACCGCGGCCGGCTTTGTCAGTATCGCAGAGCAGTATTTCAAAATGGTTCAAATGGCTCTGAGCACTATGGGACTTAACATCTGAGGTCATCAGTCCCCTAGAACTTAGAACTGCTTAAACCTGACTAACCTAAAGACGTCACACACATCTATGCCCGAGGCAGGATTCGAACCTGCGACCTTACGGTCGCGCGGTTCCAGACTGAAGCGCCTAGAACCGCTCGGCCACAACGGTGGCCAGCAGTATTTCAAATATCAGTCTCGGAAACGCATTTTCCAAGAGAGTTGTACGATTCCCTGTAGAAACTAAGTTTTCATTTAGTTCACCAGCAATGCTCATGAAGTGATTGTTAAACATTGTACATATATCTTACTTATCAATAACAGAAATGTTTTTAGTACGAACTGACTATGTCGACCTTGTGCTGCTGACCAGACACTTTCTTCAGGACTGACCATATGGTTTTAATTTTACCCTGTGAATTAGCTATTCTATTTGCACACCACATACTCTTTCCCTTCCTAATAACGTTTTCAGGCACCTTGCAATACTATTTGTAAATTGTAGCTCTATTGTGACTACGTCTAACATTTTGATACAATTCTCATTTTGTTCTACATGATATTCGGGCTGTCTTTTACTGCCAGTACCCTGTTTATAACGTTCTAATGGAAAGCAACTTTCAAAGAGCATGAGAAATGTATTATCACGTATTGTATTTATCATCTATATTATCGGCACTATAAACACCCTGCCACTCTTGTTCCTTAACAAGTTTTAAGAAACTCTCTATTCTGTTGGATTAACTTTCCTACATAGTTTGTAATTGTGAATAACATTTGTTCGAGTACAAAAGCATTTTAGAGTTAAAATTTGTGTATCTGAGAGGCCATTCACCCTTTTACTAACAGAATGCCCATCTAGTAATGAGGAATGAATGAAAGTATTTTCTGTGGCTGTGCTACTGTTCCCCTGCACCCTCGTTGGAAAAAACACACTCTGCATCAAATCATATGAATTTAGGAGATCTTCGAGGAGCGTTTTCCTTGCACAAAAACATACAAAACTAATGATTCATGTGGATTCTGACCGGTAACGAGACAGGTTGTGCTCACAATGACCACTGGCTGAGGTAACACACGCTTCGAGTCTGGTATGGAACGACTGCTGTACACGTACTAGCATTTCAGCGGAGGTGCACGAGCATACTGTACGTTGTTCCATATCATCTGGTGTACTTTGTATGTCCCTGTACACAGCCAGAGTCTGGCCCTGGCAGCCAGAGACAGTTGTCATGTGTGTATGAGCTGCTTTTGCTTGAATTTGTGTGTGTATGTTGTCTGTTTCGGAAAAATGCCATTTGGCCGAAAGCTTATGCGTTTAGATGACATTTGTAGTGCCTGTATTCGGCTCAACATCCTCACTACGCTATATGGTGAGTAGTAATCTATCCTATCCATAATATTGTCCTTAGGCTACTTTTAGTTTGTTAATGTCAATAGACATTGTTCCATTAAAAAAAGTGTATGTTTGCAAAAAAAAAAAAAAATACTCTCTGTAAGAGGTATGCGCTGCCTGCAGTAGGCAAGGCATAGGAGAGTCTCTGACCAGAGAGCAGTGTGTTGTTAGTTGTCGCTAGTCTGCTAGCCGGCAGTGGTCTTTAGTAGTCTGCAGGAGTCTGTGCTAGTTGATAGTAGTGTGCAGTAGTCGGCGCGTGTCTGCGCTTGTCTGCAGTCTGCCCTGGTCGGGACTCTGGAGGATGAGTATTATTGTAGAAGGTAAAGAAGCAGCCTTGCGCATATCTAGTAATGTATATTAACTGTCATCCAATCTTTAAAAAAATGCTCTGATAATAATTTTTATAATATAAAGTAATTTTAAAAAAAAAACCATTCATTTCAATTTAAAGAATTTATCCAATGCATGATCATTCCTTTCACGAATCACAAAAGTATAGGCCACCATTGCACGGAACTGTGAAAAAAAAATAGGTAAGAGCAGATATATTCTCGGTTTTTATTGAGGTAAGAATTTTTGCTTTTTTATTTAGAATACAGGGCCGTGGCGCAGCGCTGCTGTCGTCGTAAAATTTACCAGGTTGCTGAATATTTTTTATTTCGGGGTTTAGGAGTTTTTCTGTTTCAAACTTAACAATAAATGAGAAAAGAATTTTGTGAGTACATTAAATGTGAAAGCATTTCTGCACAGAGATCATAAATGGGGACCAATTTTGTTCAGAAGTAACATTCAATTATTAATATTTTTGTGGTTGTGGGGAGGTTACACTTGGTTCATATTTAATTAATATTTTTGTGGGGAGGTTACACTTGGCGACATCCGGCCAGGATCGTATTTTTAGCTCCGTGCAATGCTGGCCTATACTTTTGTGATCCGTTAAAGGAATGATCATGCATTGGATAAATTCTTTAAATAGAAATGAATTTTTTTTAAAAAAAATTACTTTATATTATAAAAAATATTATCAGAGCATTTTTTTAAAGATTGGATGACAGTTCACATACATTACTAGATATGCGCAAGGCTGCTTCTTTACCTTCTACAATAATACTCATCCTCCAGAGTCCCGACCAGAACAGACTGCACACAAGCACAGACACGCGCCGACTACTGCACACTACTATAAACTAACACAGACTCCTGCAGACTACTAAAGACTACTGCCGACTAGCAGACTAGCGACAACTAACAACACACTGCTCTCTGGTCAGAGACTCTCCTATGCCTTGCCTATTGCAGGCAGCGCATATAGCGCATACCTCTTACATCTCTCTAAGTACTATTGGCTAACAATACGATTCCCTGAGTACCAATCCATTCTGTGAAAACCGCACATCAGTAGCACTTCCAAACAAAAAGTGGTTCAGATGGCTCTAAGCACTGTGGGACTTAACATCTGAGGTCATCAGTCTCCTACTTAGAACTACTTAAACCTAACTAACCTAAGGACATCACACGCATCCATGCCCGAGGCAGGATTCAAACCTGTGACCGTAGCAGCAGCGCAGTTCCGGACTGAAGCGCCTAGAAACGCTCGGCCAAAGCGGCCGGCAATAGCACTTCCATTTCAGCAATATTTGTGCTGCGAGTTTTAAGCCATTCATACCCTATAGATGTAGATGCGAGCACGTTTTCGTGTATGCATTCTGGATACATCTGTCAGAGGTTCTCCCTCAGAGTCTGAAAGAATGGAATGATGGTGGAGCGCGGTGATCGTGGCATTTGACGCAACCAGATATTTGTTTATGTCGAAAAGAAATGAATCGACCTTTGGGGATGAAATCAATAAATATGCAAGACCATGAAGTAAAATTATTGCTGCATTGTAGTGAACGTGTAGTGGCAACTGAATGTTAGTGTCCAACCTGGAACCGAAATAGCGTTTCTTGCTAATCGGGTGCAGTCGCCTTAATCATTATACTATTTTAACAATAATATCATTTCATGTTACTGCTCCTACACTGATTTCATTCCCATATATCCATCCGTTCCTTTCCAGTTCGCATAGTTCATTCACTGTTTCTTTTGTTTGACATGCCGTCATTTTTATCCATTCTTTGTTTCTCTATAGGTGTTATTCATTATACACATACCAAAAAAGGTTTTGCATCACCCCAGTTTCCAGAACTCCTGAAGACATTGACCTATGCGGTCAATACCGCCGTTCGATCGCGTCCACATTGTTACTTTGTGCCAGGAAGGGCTCTCAACAAGGGAAGCGCCCAGGCGTCTTTGTTGTTCGGACATGGAGATGACATACCTCGCTAAGGCCACCCAACGGCTACTACTACAGTGGATGACCACTACCTACGGTTTATGACTCGGAGGAACCCTGACACCAACGCCACCATGTTGAATAATGCTTTTCGTGCAGCTACAGGACATCGTGTTACGACTCAAACTTTGCACAATAAGCTGCATGATACGCAAATTCACTCCCGACGTTCAGGGCGAGGTCCATCTTTGCAACCAAGACACCATGCAGCGCGGTACAGATTGGCCCATCAACATGCCGAATGGACCGCTCAGGATCAGCATTACGTTCTCTTCATCGATGAGTGCCGCATATGCCTTCAACCAGACAATCGTCGGAGACGTGTTTGGAGGCAATCCAGTCAGGCTGAACGCTTTAGACACAATGTCCAGCGAGTGCAGCAAGGTGGAGGTTCCCTACTGTTTTGGGGTGGCATTATGTGGGCAGCAAGGTGGAGGCTCCCTACTGTTTTGGGGTGGCATTATGTGGGGCCGACGTACGCCGCTGGTGGTCATGAAAGGCGCCGTAACAACTATACGATACGTGAATGCCATCCTCCGACTGATAGTGCAACCATATCGGCAGCATATTCTCTTCATGGACGACAATTCGCGCCCCCATCGTGCGCTATTTGTGAATGACTTCCTTCAGAATAACGACATCGCTCGACTGGAGTGGCCAGCATGTTCTCTAGACATGAACCCTATCGAAAATAGCTGGAATAGATCGAAAAGGGCTGTTTATGGACGAAGAGACTCACCAACCACTCTTAGGGATATACGCCGAATCGCCGTTGAGGAGTAGGACAATCTGGTCCAACAGTGCCTTGGTGAACTTGTGGATAGTATGTCACGACGGATACAGGCATGCATCAATACAAGATGACGTGCTACTGGGTATTAGAGGTACCGGTGTGTACAGCAATCTTGACCACCACGTCTGAATGTCTCACTGTATAGTGGTACAAGATGCATGTGTGGTTTTCATAAGCAATAAAAAGGGCGGAAATGATGTTTATGTTGATCTCTATTCCAATTTTCTGTACAGGTTTCGGGACTCTCGGAACCGAGGTGATGCAAAACTTTTTTTGATTGTTTATGTGGAGTCCAGGGCGTACTCTATTTCACACCGTAAGGACAGCCTGTACATCTTCCTGATATATGTCATTATTGGCTTCCATTGTGATTTCAATGCAGTCTGTCCGGAAATGTATCAAAACTGTCAGTACAGTTTACGCATTTGCGAATCGTATTGAATCACAGGAATTAGAATGATCACACACATTAATTATACTTCAGTAACACTTTGTTTCAGCGTATAAACAGAACACAGCTTGTAACGGATTGGAACTACTCTTAAATGAAACATGCTCCGCTGCCCCCTTCCTCTTTCCATTCCCGTTGTTGCTACCAGCCCGGACTAAAGACAGCGACAGAATACACACAGCTACTGTCGCGGGAAACTCATCACTCTGTCTACCAGCAGCTCCATTTCGAATCCTGTATGGTAAATGGATTGACAATGAATGCCAATAAAATATAATTGAATAAAGTGACATGTTTCTAAAAATGCCATCGAAAATGCTTTATCTCACAGCTGAAATCGGTTGTGTAATTGTTATAACCGGTAAACGGAGAACTAGTTTCGAGAGGTTTAGACCAGTGATATAAAATTTGCACTGCGAATTGCAAAGTGTGAGCTGGCGTAAAAGAAGTGGTTCTCAGGCGAACGTTGCGTCGCCATGGTGCTTGAGCAGGTATGTAGCAACAGCAACTATTGTGTGAATGTAACGAATGACCCTGGCGTCAGCACGCACTCAATAATGCGTAAAAGATTGTGAGTAACAATACTAACATTTTAGGATGGACTGAAAGAGACAGGCCTCCAGTTCTCTACAGTTCTGTTACTCGGAAAGTCATTGTTTGAGATACTCTACAGAGATAGATGCATGTTTGATTGATTTTGAAGGTCTACATTGTCGTTAAATCTCTTATCCTGTGAGTCATTAATCAATTTTCACAAACCATTGGGCAGAGATTGTCGCCTGCATTCATCTGACTATAATTATTTAGTTGTACACAGATGTACACTCCTGGAAATTTAAATAAGAACACCGTGAATTCATTGTCCCAGGAAGGGGAAACTTTATTGACACATTCCTGGGGTCAGATACATCACATGATCACACTGACAGAACCACAGGCACATAGACACAGGCAACAGAGCATGCACAATGTCGGCACTAGTACAGTGTATATCCACCTTTCGCAGCAATGCAGGCTGCTATTCTCCCATGGAGACGATCGTAGAGATGCTGGATGTAGTCCTGTGGAACGCCTTGCCATGCCATTTCCACCTGGCGCCTCAGTTGGACCAGCGTTCGTGCTGGACGTGCAGACCGCGTGAGACGACGCTTCATCCATTCCCAAACATGCTCAATGGGGGACAGATCCGGAGATCTTGCTGGCCAGGGTAGTTGACTTACACCTTCTAGAGCACGTTGGGTGGCACGGGATACATGCGGACGTGCATTGTCCTGTTGGAACAGCAAGTTCCCTTGCCGGTCTAGGAATGGTAGAACGATGGGTTCGATGACGGTTTGGATGTACCGTGCACTATTCAGTGTCCCCTCGACGATCACCAGTGGTGTACGGCCAGTGTAGGAGATCGCTCCCCACACCATGGTGCCGGGTGTTGGCCCTGTGTGCCTCGGTCGTATGCAGTCCTGATTGTGGCGCTCACCTGCACGGCGCCAAACACGCATACGACCATCATTGGCACCAAGGCAGAAGCGACTCTCATCGCTGAAGGCGACACTTCTCCATTCGTCCCTCCATTCACGCCTGTCGCGACACCACTGGAGGCGGGCTGCACGATGTTGGGGCGTGAGCGGAAGACGGCCTAACGGTGTGCGGGACCGTAGCCCAGCTTCATGGAGACGGTTGCGAATGGTCCTCGCCGATACCCCAGGAGCAACAGTGTCCCTAATTTGCTGGGAAGTGGCGGTGCGGTCCCCTACGGCACTGCGTAGGATCCTACGGTCTTGGCGTGCATCCGTGCGTCGCTGCGGTCCGGTCCCAGGTCGACGGGCACGTGCACCTTCCGCCGACCACTGGCGACAACATCGATGTACTGTGGAGACCTCACGCCCCACGTGTTGAGCAATTCGGCGGTACGTCCACCCGGCCTCCCGCATGCCCACTATACGCCCTCGCTCAAAGTCCGTCAACTGCACATACGGTTCACGTCCACGCTGTCGCGGCATGCTACCAGTGTTAAAGACTGCGATGGAGCTCCGTATGCCACGGCAAACTGGCTGACACTGACGGCGGCGGTGCACAAATGCTGCGCAGCTAGCGCCATTCGACGGCCAACACCGCGGTTCCTGGTGTGTCCGCTGTGCCGTGCGTGTGATCATTGCTTGTACAGCCCTCTCGCAGTGTCCGGAGCAAGTATGGTGGGTCTGACACACCGGTGTCAATGTGTTCTTTTTTCCATTTCCAGGAGTGTATGTTTGTATGTAAAGTGAGGATGAGCCTGACAAGCAGTTTTTCTGAGAGCCAGTGCGTGGGAACATCACTAATTCCTTCCATAAATAATGGTATCAATGTTATTTTATCTTCTCATTATCACATTAACAGATTGTTTTTATGGATCTTTCGCTATGAGCGTAGTCGTTACTGTGGAGCCAGGCTCGGTAAACGACAAGCGCCTGTTCGCATGACTATTGTAAGTACATAAGCTTTTGAAGCTATGTTCGTTTCTTTAGGTGGTTGGTGGGGCGATACAGCAAAAAGGTTGTGTTGTCAGAAAGGGTTCAGTTTCACGGACTAATACGGATATGTTGGATTTGTGTCCACATGCTCACAACGCCGAGGGCTGAGAGCGGCTGGCGGTAGCGTCCCAACATTTATTCGCTTCCAGTCAAGGAAATAAATAACGGTGAAGCTACCAACGACTGCCACCAGAGTTAATAACAAATAATATCGTTTACTTTTTTATTTTACTTGCCAAAATGTGGAGCAAATCTCCATGGTCGTAGAACGAGTCAGTACATGAAATTAACAGAAATTAACATCAGAAAAGTTAATAATAGATCAAATAAAATATGTAGACGGCAAGCTGCAGAGTGTATATTGGCATAGTCAATGGCATAACACGAGGATTACCTTGATTTATTTCCTGGAAATTCTCGACAGAACAGAAGGAATGAGTCATAAGAAAATTCTTCAGTTTGAAAGCGCAAGCATTATTGTTTTCTGTAACTCACTGACAGAATTCTTGCTTAAATGAAGCTAACGGAGTATAATGTGCTATTCAGTGGTGTAGTGTTCAACGAGCAATTTGCTGTTCAGTCAAGCACTCCGATTGTGAAGATACAAACTTCTGTCGGCGCTGGTACTACCACAGAAGTCAGAGGTGGTGTTGGAGGATGGGGGAAGGGGGGGAGGGGATACGCAGGAAAATTGGTTACCTTGAGACGTAGCTCCACTCCCTACAGCGTATTTGCAGATTTATTTCTTTATTTTTTAACAATCGAACGCAAATTCATTTTATTTATTGCCGTGTAACCATTTGATAGTCTTGTAAGCTTTTATAGCATGGAGGTAAAAAAAAAGGGAGGTAATCACTACAGCATTAAGCTGCACGTTGTTTTGAAGGCAGAGTGGATGGAGCCTGCCACCATTTTAAGTAGTCCAAAACATTAGCAAACTGCTGTGTACGACTACTTCTTCTTCGTTATTTCTATTCTGTACGCGCGACAACTGTTTTAAATACTAAAAATTCTAGAGCTTCCGTGAATAACATGGTGTCAGGAAAGCAGGTTCGAAAGTTTTTCTGTTCCTGAATGCGTATTTGCTCGAGTAATACGACGCATTTGTCCTCGTTAACGTAACTTGTTTTTTGCTGCTATATTTCGGATAACCAAACACAGAAGGAACTCATAGGAAAAGCATTCTTTTGTAATCCATTTAATTCCACTTTCACTGTATTTTTGTCGATTGCAAAACGAAACTGGAAGTCTAAAACCAATGCTTGTCTGCTTACTGGTATCGATACTGTTTTCAGCTTTCAACTCGTATGCACAACATTTTTAGTGTTCACTTAAAATAAAAAAAAAATAACTACGTATTTTTTGCGAGCCCATAAATGTTTGGAATGAGGAAAGGGGCAAGGCACGCAATTGTATCTTGTGCATGTCAACAAAGTGAATAGTAGAAATTTGGAAATTTGTGGTCAGGTCCTATGAGACCAAACTGCTGAGGTCATCGGTCCTTAAGCTTACACACACCCATGCCCGAGGGAGGACTCGAACCTCCGACAGGGGAAGCCGCACGGACCGTGACAAGACGTCTCAGGCCGCGCGAAAGTGAATAGTATTGAAATGTCAAAAGAAGAGAACTGCATAGAGGTAAATCTGCATGCAGAATAGAGTTCTTGTTTTATTAGATTGCCAGCACATTAGGCTCACTCAGGCGCGACTCCTGATTAAATGCTCTGAGGCGAAGCCGCCCCAAAATACACTCCTGGAAATTGAAATAAGAACACCGTGAATTCATTGTCCCAGGAAGGGGAAACTTTATTGACACATTCCTGGGGTCAGATACATCACATGATCACACTGACAGAACCACAGGCACATAGACACAGGCAACAGAGCATGCACAATGTCGGCACTAGTACAGTGTATATCCACCTTTCGCAGCAATGCAGGCTGCTATTCTCCCATGGAGACGATCGTAGAGATGCTGGATGTAGTCCTGTGGAACGCCTTGCCATGCCATTTCCACCTGGCGCCTCAGTTGGACCAGCGTTCGTGCTGGACGTGCAGACCGCGTGAGACGACGCTTCACCCAGTCCCAAACATGCTCAATGGGGGACAGATCCGGAGATCTTGCTGGCCAGGGTAGTTGACTTACACCTTCTAGAGCACGTTGGGTGGCACGGGATACATGCGGACGTGCATTGTCCTGTTGGAACAGCAAGTTCCCTTGCCGGTCTAGGAATGGTAGAACGATGGGTTCGATGACGGTTTGGATGTACTGTGCACTATTCAGTGTCCCCTCGACGATCACCAGTGGTGTACGGCCAGTGTAGGAGATCGCTCCCCACACCATGGTGCCGGGTGTTGGCCCTGTGTGCCTCGGTCGTATGCAGTCCTGATTGTGGCGCTCACCTGCACGGCGCCAAACACGCATACGACCATCATTGGCACCAAGGCAGAAGCGACTCTCATTGCTGAAGACGACACTTCTCCATTCGTCCCTCCATTCACGCCTGTCGCGACACCACTGGAGGCGGGCTGCACGATGTTGGGGCGTGAGCGGAAGACGGCCTAACGGTGTGCGGGACCGTAGCCCAGCTTCATGGAGACGGTTGCGAATGGTCCTCGCCGATACCCCAGGAGCAACAGTGTCCCTAATTTGCTGGGAAGTGGCGGTGCGGTCCCCTACGGCACTGCGTAGGATCCTACGGTCTTGGCGTGCATCCGTGCGTCGCTGCGGTCCGGTCCCAGGTCGACGGGCACGTGCACCTTCCGCCGACCACTGGCGACAACATCGATGTACTGTGGAGACCTCACGCCCCACGTGTTGAGCAATTCGGCGGTACGTCCACCCGGCCTCCCGCATGCCCACTATACGCCCTCGCTCAAAGTCCGTCAACTGCACATACGGTTCACGTCCACGCTGTCGCGGCATGCTACCAGTGTTAAAGACTGCGATGGAGCTCCGTATGCCACGGCAAACTGGCTGACACTGACGGCGGCGGTGCACAAATGCTGCGCAGCTAGCGCCATTCGACGGCCAACACCGCGGTTCCTGGTGTGTCCGCTGTGCCGTGCGTGTGATCATTGCTTGTACAGCCCTCTCGCAGTGTCCGGAGCAAGTATGGTGGATCTGACACACCGGTGTCAATGTGTTCTTTTTTCCATTTCCAGGAGTGTATATATTAAAATAAATTTCTCAGTAATGTATTACAGAATGTAAATTATCAGGACGCATTTTACATATTTCCTACGCGGTCAAAGTTTTCGGAACTGTTGGTATGTGATACCACACGATGTTTTTCACACAGGTAGTAGCTGGTCTTAAGGTTGCGCTTAGAAATGGCGCTTAGCTCTGCATGGCGGAGGTTTGGTGGGCGCGGCTTCCTCGGAGTGCAGCTCTTAACGGGCGTCCCGAAGGCTCTGGTGTTTCAGCCTAAGAGTGACCGGCTAAACTGCACACAATTTTCACGTTCCATTGCTTACATCAAAACGGAATGAACAAAGCTGCTGAAACTTCGCTATCGAATCCCTGTCTCTCTATATCTCTATTATGCTGTAACGCCTCATTAATAGATATTTAGTATTATTGTTTTGGTAGTTTTAGAGAGGCTTTTGTTTCTGCCAATGGCTATTCTATCCAAACTTGGAATTAGTTTGCAAATGCCTCGCCAGGGTGCACTAGAGTACGGTAACGTAAGTTTCACCACCTAGCGTGAGTTTCACAAATGGTTAGGGAAAAAAAGTACGCGAAATATACCCCTGCCCGAAATACGTTGAATTTCTTTAGTTTTCTTGCTAGATGACTGCGGGTAACATGCGTTATTAGCCAGTATCTTTTTGGGAGTGTATTGTGCATGGGATTAGTCAGTTTTACTTTCTTGCTAATAACAGCGGCATACCGAGTTAGAAAAAACACAATACGAATCCAATGTGCAATGCATCAGGTAAAGTTTCGTAACATGTGATTAGGAAGAAGGTGAAGGAACTTGGTTTGCCCAGGCCCAATGGAACTTGGTTTGCCCAGACACAGTGCAAACACAAATCAAGAACCAAAATAGTGTAAGTCCAGGCACGGGTATACACTTAATTTTATCAGAGCAATGCACAACGCTGTTGAGTGGCTGTGTAGCTACACCACTTGAAATGCATATTTTTGTAATACACAAGTATAAATAAGACAAATATGGTGTGTAAATTACCAGTGCGGTTGTTCCGGTTGCTCATGCCAGCCAGTCACAGTACAAGATCTGTGACGTCGTGTAAACATCGCTGTCCCGTCGCCACGCGAAACAAAAACGCCGTGATCTGAGCGCACAAAATATTGAAGTTTTAAGCATGCAGCGAAGAGAACATAAACCATTAAAGGTCTCTCCAAAATGCGTCTTTTAGCACTATTTGTTTTGATAAACTGCCTGGAAACGTGACGTTGGGGTAAAAATTAGCATCCTGTATGTTTTGTCTTGGAGTTAACTTTTGATGTTGTTAGGCAGTTGATTATGAAACGGAAAAAAGATTCAGTATGTAAACGCTTGGTAACTTTTGATGTTGTTGAGCAGTTGATTATGAAACGGAAAAAAGATACAGTATGTAAACGCTTGGCTAGAGTGTGATATTGCCACCACCGCTGCTGAAAGTTTGGTTGTGGTTACAAAATGATTTGTAGCGTAGGCCGAGGTCTAGATTAGCTCCGATCGATAAATGTTGCTTCCTTCCCCAGCATGGACACCACGAGGCGCGCCTGGTCTCTCTGTAGTTTACCCATCTTCTCACTCTGAAATCTTATCCATGATGCGTCATTCAGTATGTAGCCAATAACAGCAACTTACAGGGTAAAAAACCATGTTGTTTTTTTAAACATCTTCCAGCATTGTGGAATGTTAGAAATGTGACTAAGGCAATGGTCTCAAATGCTTAAGATCCCTTAAAGTGGATCCATTTGCTTTAATATATATATGGTCAAATTTTTAGTAATGAGAGCTTAACTTGTCTAAGAAGTAGGCCTGCCTTTCCAGCAGTAGCCTGTCTGCTTCTTTTCCTGGAATATTTCTCGCCATAAGTCAAACAATTTTTCAGGAATAACCAAACATGACACAATTGGAATGTAGTCTACTTTGATCATCTGCTTGATTTTACTTTTGAGTTTCATTTTGAGGTTTTCAAAGTATGTAAGTCCGCACCATGCTTTGTGGTATACCAATAGTTAGTTACTTATTTTCATGTACCATGTATCATATGCGCGAGTAATAGTAATGATAGGGAACGAATCATTGTATATTGACATCAATTTTTTTGCTTCCATGCTGATCGTTTATTAGTTTTTACGTTTTTTAATTAAATACAGACAGCTAGTAGTCAGAAATTCCTACCCATTACCATTTACACTGCAGTAATAGATAATAGGAGGAGTTATCAAAGAGGAACGTTTTCAGTTTAGCTTCAAATTTTACTTTGCTTCGTGTCAGGCATTTTGTATCAATGGGTGGGTGATCAGAACTTTTGGTTGCAGCATTTTGAACCCCTGTTTGTGCTACAGACAACCTTAATGTGGCGTAATGAATGTCATTTTTTTTTTAGGTTTTGTAGTACATTATTGTTTCTATTGAAGTTGTTGTTGTTGTTGTGGTCTTCAGTCCTGAGACTGGTTTGATGCAGCTCTCCATGCTACTCTATCCTGTGCAAGCTTTTACATCTCCCAGTACCTACTGCAACCTACATCCGTCTGAATCTGCTTAGCGTATTCATCTCTTAGTCTCCCTCTACGATTTTTACCCTCCACGCTGCCCTCCAATACTAAATTGGTGATCCCTTGATGCCTCAGAACATGTCCTACCAACCGATCCCTTCTTCTGGTCAAGTTGTGCCACAAACTTCTCTTCTCCCCACTCCTATTCAATACTTCCTCATTAGTTATGTGATCTACCCACCTTATCTTCAGCATTCTTCTATAGCACCACATTTCGAAAGCTTCTATTCTCTTCTTGTCCAAACTATTTATCGTCCATGTTTCACTTCCATACATGGCTACACTCCATACAAATACTTTCAGAAATGACTTCCAGACACTTAAATCTATACTCGATGTTAACAAATTTCTCGTCTTCAGAAAAGCTTTCCTTGCCACTGCCAGTCTACATTTTATATCCTCTCTACTTCGACCATCATCAGTTATTTTGCTCCCCAAATAGCAAAACTCCTTTACTACTTTAAGTGTCTCATTTCCTAATCTAATTCCCTCAGCATCACCCGACTTGATTAGACTACATTCCATTATCCTCGTTTTGCTTTTGTTGATGTTCATCTTATATCCTCCTTTCAAGACACTGTCCATGCCATTCAACTGCTCTTCCAAGTCCTTTGCTGTCTCTGACAGAATTACAATGTCATCAGCGAACCTCAAAGTTTTTATTTCTTCTCCATGAATTTTAATACCCACTCCGAATTTTTCTTTTGTTTCCTTTATTTCTTCCTCAATATACAGATTGAACAACATCGGGGAGAGGCTACAACCCTGTCTTACTCCCTTCCCAACCACTGCTTCCCTTTCATGTCCCTCGACTCTTATAACTGCCATCTGCTTTCTGTACAAATTGTAAATAGCCTTTCGCTCCCTGTATTTTACCCCTGCCACCTTCAGAATTTGAAAGAGAGTATTCCAGTCAACATTGTCCAAAGCTTTCTCTAAGTCTACAAATGCTAGAAACGTAGGTTTGCCTTTCCTTAATCTTTCTTCTAAGATAAGTCGTAAGGTCAGTATTGCCTCACGTGTTCCAGTGTTTCTACGGAATCCAAACTGATCTTCCCCGAGGTTGGCTTCTACTAGTTTTTCCATTCATCTGTAAAGAATTCGTGTTAGTATTTTGCAGCTGTGACTTATTAAGGTGATAGTTCGGTAATTTTCACATCTGCCAACACCTGCTTTCTTTGGGATTGGAATTATTATATTCTTCTTGAAGTCTGAGGGTATTTCGCCTGTTTCATACATCTTGCTCACCAGATGGTAGAGTTTTGTCAGGACTGGCTCTCCCAAGGCCGTCAGTAGTTCCAATGGAATGTTGTCTACTCCGGGGGCCTTGTTTCGAGTCAGGTCTTTCAGTGCTCTGTCAAACTCTTCACGCAGTATCATATCTCCCATTTCATCTTCATCTACGTCCTCTTCCATTTCCATAATATTGTCCTCAAGTACATCGCCCTTGTATAGACCCTCTATATACTCCTTCCACCTTTCTGCTTTCCCTTCTTTGCTTAGAACTGGGTTTCCATCTGAGCTCTTGATATTCATACAAGTCGTTCTCTTATCTCCAAAGGTCTCTTTAATTTTCCTGTAGGCAGTATCTATCTTACCCCTAGTGAGATAGGCCTCTACATCCTTACATTTGTCCTCTAGCCATCCCTGCTTAGCCATTTTGCACTTCCTGTCGATCTCATTTTTGAGACGTTTGTATTCCTTTTTGCCTGCTTCATTTACTGCATTTTTATATTTTCTCCTTTCATCAATTAAATTCAATATTTCTTCTGTTACCCAAGGATTTCTACTAGCCCTCGTCTTTTTACCTACTTGATCCTCTGCTGCCTTCGCTACTTCATCCCTCAAAGCTGCCCATTCTTCTTCTACTGTATTTCTTTTCCCCATTCCTGTCAATTGTTCCCTTATGCTCTCCCAGAAACTCTGTACAACCACTGGTTCTTTCAGTTTATCCAGGTCCCATCTCCTTAAATTCCCACCTTTTTGCAGTTTCTTCAGTTTTAATCTACAGGTCATAACCAATAGATTGTGGTCAGAGTCCACATCTGCCCCTGGAAATGTCTTACAATTTAAAACTTGGTTCCTAAATCTCTGTCTTACCATAATATAATCTATCTGATACCTTTTAGTATCTCCAGGGTTCTTCCATGTATACAACCTTCTTTCATGATTCTTAAACCAAGTGTTAGCTATGATTATGTTGTGCTCTGTGCAAAATTCTACCAGGCGGCTTCCTCTTTCATTTCTTAGCCCCAATCCATATTCACCTACTATGTTTCCTTCTCTCCATTTTCCTACACTCGAATTCCAGTCACCCATGATTATTAAATTTTCGTCTCCCTTCACAATCTGAATAATTTCTTTTATTTCATCATACATTTCCTCAATTTCGTCGTCATCTGCAGAGCTAGTTGGCATATAAACTTGTACTACTGTAGTAGGTGTGGGCTTCGTATCTATCTTGGCCACAATAATGCGTTCACTATACTGTTTGTAGTAGCTTACCCGCATTCCTATTTTCCTATTCATTATTAAACCTACTCCTGCATTACCCCTATTTGATTTTGTGTTTATAACCCTGTAGTCACCTGACCAGAAGTCTTGTTCCTCCTGCCACCGAACTTCACTAATTCCCACTATATCTAACTTCAACCTATCCATTTCCCTTTTTAAATTTTCTAACCTACCTGCCCGATTAAGGGATCTGACATTCCACGCTCCAATCCGTAGAACGCCAGTTTTCTTTCTCCTGATAATGACATCCTCTTGAGTAGTCCGCGCCCGGAGATCCGAATGGGGGACTATTTTACCTCCGGAATATTTTACCCAAGAGGACGCCATCATCATTTAACCATACAGTAAAGCTGCATGCCCTCGGGAAAAATTACGGCTGTAGTTTCCCCTTGCTTTCAGCCGTTCGCAGTACCAGCACAGCAAGGCCGTTTTGGTTATTGTTACAAGGCCAGATCAGTCAATCATCCAGACTGTTGACCTTGCAACTACTGAAAAGGCTGCTGCCCCTTTTCAGGAGTCACACGTTTGTCTGGCCTCTCAACAGATACCCCTCCGTTGTGGTTGCACCTACGGTACGGCTATCTGTATCGCTGAGGCACGCAAGCCTCCCCACCAACGGCAAGGTCCATGGTTCATGGGGGGGGGGGGGGGGGGGGGGGGTGATGTGCCGTGTATTATTTACAACAAACTTTATGAGGGCTCAAATGGTTCAAATGGCTCTGAGCACTATGGGACTTAACATCTGAGGTCATCAGTCCCCTAGAACTTAGAACTACTTAAACCTAACTAACCTAAGGACATCACACACATCCATGCCCGAGGCAGCATTCGAACCTGCGACCGTAGCAGTCGCACGGTTCCAGACTGAAGCGCCTAGAACCGCTCGGCCACCGCGGCCGGCCTTCATGAGGAAATGACTGTACTGTGAAACGGATGGGTTGCTACTCACACACTGAGCACAAGGCAGCCGCGACGGAAAGTGTTCACATAAATTTTCAACCAAAACCTTATTCAGAAAGGAAACACAGCACACAGATACTTCATAAATCGCTCACACGAAACTCATGCACACATGACTTCTGTCTCCGGCTATTCTAGCCAGAATCGTTTTTTAAAGGAAGGCGAAATGTGGACAATGAATAATAATTATAGGCGAGAGGAATTTAGGTTATCAGATGCTACCTCAACAATAAGCGCGGTTATGTAGCCGTGTGTTGTGGGGGAGGGGATGGTGGGGCGGACCGTTGATACAGTGTGGCTCGGATGTCGGAGCGTCTGCGGTTTGAAAGGCAACGAAAAACACGGCAGAGAAGAGAAAGAACGGGCACGGAGTAAAATACGGCAAATCTAAAGTCAATTAACAGAAATAAAACCACTACAGTAAAACTAAACAGTGTTACAGTAATTCGTGTATACAAAAGAAAATACTGTTTGAATTGGTCCACTGACGTATGAAATGTGATTCCTTTAAACTTAAGATTACGATCGGATCGATCAGTACACAGGTAAACGACGCAAGTTGCCGTTTTTGATGAAACAATGACGTCTCCACACAATCTAAACACCAAAGCTGTCGAAACCGGGCACGTGGAAGTGTCACCGCAGTGAACTATGGAGGGATGAATGCGGTAAACATACTGTTTTTGACTAGTTAAGATGGCGGACATCGCCTTGAAGTCTGTGACATAATGCCACCTCCCTTCTTTTTTTTACCTCCGCGTTTTATGGTTTGTGGAGTAGCATCTGTGACTTATTAAGTAATGCAAACTCCTTGGTTGGTTTATCGTGAAGTACAATTCTTTTTTGTTCCCTGCTGCTGTGGAGGTTAATTTTCGTTAGAAGCAGCTCAGGTCAAATACATGACTTGTGTTGTATCTGGAGTGAGCGAGAAATGCGACGGAAAAGGAGTAATGGTCTGTCTTAACTAAGAGAGTTATCTGCAGACTGGAAACGTTTTCTTTTAGTAAAGCACAAAGAAATCCGTAAAGTTTCTTGTACTGGCAAAGCTGAACATTTGCCAGTAGGTGAACACGCTAGCAACCGGATTCAGTTGATCACATTAACGGTAAGAACTGTGTCACATTTATACTTTTTAACGTTCGCGTGGCATAGAGCAAATTTTTATACTAACATTATTAGATAGAAAAGACATCTAGCCGCAGTCACCACCTCTCTTCCTCTTGGCTGGCCAAATTTTGGAGATTAGGGTTTGACAGACTGGATTCGAACCGACTCCCTCCGAGTTGTATAACATTGCATAATCGTGTGCTAGTGACCCCGAAAAATGAGGTGTATCCACAGAGTGGCGACGCATGTTATTTAGGCGGTATTGCTTACAGAAACGTTTGTGAGACGTATAACCTCAACGCCAAACCTAACAGACTTTATATTAATTTATGATAAAGAATTCATAAAAACATTTTTTCCATGGTCACAGCACCAGAGAATTAAATTGAAGTATCCCTGAGATAATTTCGCTCATCACATTTTTCTGAGTGAACTTCGCTTCTATCTTTATCTTTCCTCTGTCTTAATCTGTAGGGGTCTGTTTTAAGGCATCGGAGCGTGGAGCACGAAAACCGCCGATATATACAGACTACTTAATATGATAAATATAAATGTCAGGACAAGATCACAGGCACTGTTACATTATACTGATCACGCAGAGAGAGGTAAATACATGAAAAAAATAAGTTTTACTTATTTTTCCGTACTGTTCTTGTACTTAGCAACCTAATTCTATTCGATCATTAATCTAAAAAATGAGCAGATTTAAGACGAAATTTCTATGTTTGGAAAAATAAGTTGGATGTCCGCGAGTATTTTCAGTGGAATGCAAAAAAATTTTACTTAAATACCATTCGCCTCCATGCACCAAATGTATGTATGAGGAAGAACCGGTACTTCGAGCTTATGTTGTTGTAAAGTTAATTCTAAATAATTAACATTCTTTTTATACCTTAGATAAAAGAGTCCATAGTTGAAAAATTATCAAAATGAGTAATACTGAACTTATGTGTAAAATATAAAAGAAATGTTTTCGCGGACTCCAAAGATAACCGCAGGTAGTCTATGAAGTTAACCACTGGAAGAGTTGAAGCGTCATCCCTATTCTGGAAGAAACCTGCTCGAATTAGTTTAAAATGTTTGCGCTGACGCTTTTACAAGCCTTGTGAAAGTATTTGTTCCAGCTCCTCTAGGCACAGTAATATCCAGTAAGTGAAGCAACGTAACTTTCCACAGGAGACTCCTGCTGTACGCTTCAAAATCTCTGGGAATGTTGTTAAGACTGTCTTTCTCCTCTAAAAGCTGCATTGGTCCCACAACCGGACAGCAGCGGGTTTGGAAGACATTCGTGTTGTAGAAAGTGTGCAAAAAGAGAGAAAAGAGCGTAGGCTTTAATGATTGGGAGATACGACAAGCAGATTTCACCTCGGAGCACAGTGTCCCGTTTCCTTGCTACGTATGACAGTTGGATCTTAGGTATACAGCTGCTACGGTTTTATTTAGCAAAAATATACATTGTCCGATCAAAAGTATCTGGACACTCCTGTTTAATGTAGAACTGATCACTGGATGTCACGAGAGGAGAAATCGCCTGTATACAGGGGGCGAGGAGTATTGTATTGCCAGCAGAGAAGCAGTAACAAAAAAAAAAAAAAAAAAAAAATGGTTCAAATGGCTCTGAGCACTATGGGACTTAACTGCTGAGGTCATCAGTCCCCTAGTACTTAGAACTACTGAAACCTAACTAACCTAAGGACATCACACACATCCATGCCCGAGGCAGGATTGGAACCTGCGACCGTAGCGGTCGCGCGGTTCGAGACTGTAGCGCCTAGAACCGCTCGGCCACTGCGGCCGGCCAAGCAGTAACAACAGAATAGACCTTATAGGAGAATTCAGAGACTTCGGACGAGAGCTGGTCACTAAACTTCGCCTGATTAACAAATCCATCACAGGCATTTCAAGCTCTCTAAAATTTCCCAAGTCGAGCGTTGTGAAGACAGCTAAATAGAGATCAGGTAGACCTCACCTGCTGAAGGACAGGGAGTATCGAGCACTGGTGAAGGTTGGTTGCAAAAACTTGTATGAAATCAGCAGAATGAATCACTCTTGAGTTCAAAAGTGTTAACAGCAGTCCAGCTGGAACAGTGACTGTGCGTGGGAGGTTAGAACACTGAGTTACAATGATAGAGGAGCTCCTGACAACCACACATTTCTGCAATCAATACTACGCGGTGGTTGAGGTGCCGTGATAAGGGATGCCAACGGACAGTGGATGACAGCTAACGAGTGGAGTAATGAATCACTTTGTTTCCTACAGCAGTCCGATGGAAGGGTTTTCATTACGCAAATATCTACAGAACGTTACCTTGTAACCTCCCCACCGCAATTTTTAAAGAAAATATAGCAATACTTAATACAAATGGGAGCCAAGAGTAACCTCCCCACAAAAATTTTAAAAGAAAAGGACGATACTAATTAGAAATGCTGAGGGACATGGCTCTAGGCGTAACCTGCCCACAATGAAATGTACTGACAATGGCAACAAAAATGTGAAATACGCAATCTGACTCAAATATAAATTCCTCATGAAAAATTAAAGTCCATTCAGTGATAAGGAAATTCAATTAAACCGAAATATCGGTCTTTGGCCCTGTGTAAAACAATCAGAATTAAAGTCTTACCTCAGAATAAATGGATGTCACATATCTGCTCTTGTTGTTGCGCACCGCTTGGAGGAACTGCATTGCAAATAATAATATTCTCTTTTTTTTGTGATTTTAGTGGAATTTTTCTTCAAAAGAAGTGGAATGAAATGGGAAGTGCAACGAAATCTTGAGTTCAATAAAAAATTAAATTTTTGAGAAAATGCTTTTGAAATAAAAAATTATTATTGGCAGACTTGTTGGAGAATAATTACAATAAATAAAATTTTTCATTATCTAATGATTATATTAATTAACAGTATACCTTATTCCTCATCTTGACCAGTGTTGCCGACCGCCTACATCACACAACCGCACTGGGCTGCTACTACTGACCGACCGCTCTGCATGACGACTACAGACTGAGTACTGCTCTCAACTAGACAGAGCTACAGACTCGCAACGACTACTGTATTGCACTGGCCTACAGCTACTAACAGAGAACCGCTCGCAACACTCGCGCGGTCAAGCGCATACTCTCTGGTCACAGATGCTACAATGCCTCGCCATCGCTGCTATGTTACATACGTGTTTCATAACCCTCCACTGGGGGGGCAAAAATTTGGCAGCGATGGTGAGTCATTTGGACTTGCCAAGCGCGGCAAAATTTTTCTTTAATTAACAAAATCCTACAACTTACAGAATATTTAAATGTTGTGCACACGCACTAAGTACAAAATATATCAGACAAAGACAAAATGTGAGTACAAAACATAGTAGCAAATCAGAAAAGTATATACAAATTATTTGACAGATAATGTGCACAGGCACTGAAAAAATTCTTTAGCATATTCAGAACAAATGAACAGACTAGCAAAAATATTATATTGACAAGTGACATAAGTGTATTCGCATTGGAGTTCAGCGAATCGAAAAATGTATAACCTATGAACTATGTGGCAAGAATCAGGATAGGAAAGGGAAGGATTGCATCATGGTTGTAGCACTTTAGATTGCACACAGCTGCTCTGAAAGTCCATATCTTCCACAGAAGTACAACACCAAGTGACACAACTTGAAGTTCTTTTCCCATCAGAATTTATCAGTGTAGCCAAGACACTGAACTGTCGTAGTAATGTTCCATGTTTTCATTTTGGCAGTACATTACGTACACCAAACAGTGGGACCATAATAATGTCTTCATCGCTCATGGTGGTGGACAGCATGTCGTGTCAACACCACACTCTTACAAGGCACACCAACGTAGAATTAGTGCAAAACCAAAGATAGTGCTCCATGATCACTAGGATAAACAGGACAAATGGACATTGCAGTAATTCAGGGTAGTCAGCTTATGAGGTGAAGGACATCAAGTCACATAATATTGACAATTACAGACTTAATTAGTAGTTTGTGGCATTCATAGCCCAGTTATTGAACATTTCTGTACCAAGTATGTAGTATTACAGAAAAATGTTCATTAATTGTTGTACATAGAATCAGTAGCCTTCTTTTCCTGGTTACAAAGCATTATGAAATAATCGCATTCTTTTCAGTTACAGAGTATAATTAAGAATCATTAACCTTCTCCTAATTACAGTTAATTAATCATTTGTCATTCCAATAATCATTAGCCTTTTCCTAATTACAGTTAATTAATCATTTGTCGTTAATTAATCATGTGTCTAATTACAGTTAATTAATCATTTGTCTAATTACAGTTAATTAATCATTTGTCGTTAATTAATCATTTGTCTAATTACAGTTAATTAATTGATCATTTGTCATTTCAATATAGTAAGAATTATTAGCCTTAATTAATTACAAAGCATTATTAAACAGTACCATAGTTAATTAATTATGTGTCATTACAATCTATTAAGAATCACTAGCTGGCATCATGGGTAATCGTATTACAATAAACAGTGGCGGTCCTTGGCCAGTTACAAAGTATATTTAGTAAGACAGAATAATGTTCATCAGAAGCCTTAATTGAAAAGGAGAGTCAATTATTGGCCTAGCATTAACATAATACATTGAGTGATACAAATTATTGGCACTCATTGGCCATTAACCAAAACATGAAAACTCAACATGGGAAAAAAAAGGGCTAATTAATGGCATAATTAATAACAATTCTTCAAGTGACATTAATTATTGGCACTCAGTGGCCAGCAAGTATTGAATAGAATCATCATTCAGTATTATTCAGATTATTACGAAGTCATTATTAAAAATCAGTTAATTACAGTCATAGCATTAATAATCACAGGCTTATAAGTAGTCTCATTACAATAAACAGTGTTTCTCCTTCAGTAGTATTCAGATCATTACAAAGTCATTATTAAAATCAGTTAATTAGTCATAGCATTAGTAATCATAGGCATTATAAGTAGTCTCATTACAATAAACAGTGTTTCTCCTTCAGTAGTATTCAGATCATTACAAAGTCATTATTAAAATCAGTTAATTAGTCATAGCATTAGTAATCATAGGCATTATAAGTAGTCTCATTACAATAAAACATTGTTCCTCATTCAGTATTATTCAGATCATTATGAAGTCATTATTAATAATCAGCTAATTACAATGAAAGCATTAATAATCACAGGCATTATAAGTAGTCTCATTACAATAAACAGTGGCAGTTATTAGCTAGTGACAAAGAATTATCTTAAATATATACTTTTTTTTTTGTCTCATTAAGAAGTCATTACTCAAGCGACATACTATTCAGAGCTAATCAGCATTACTCAGAACTTTCTCAAACTGGTATCACTACTTGCGACTGGTAATACATTTTTCTGTTAGCAATGCATTGCGTTGGGATCGATAATTAATTGCTGAGGCATAGCACTATTTGCTTTTGACCTATTGCTGCAAATGAGGATAGGTAACGTCATTCGTCATGAGTCAGCTGTAGCAAGGTTATGTAACAAGACAGTATATGTGATCACATTTATAAATGATAAACACAAATGGGTAAAAAAATAAAAATGCAAGTACTAGAACAGGTATAATAACTAACAGGTTTAGTAAGTATCATGAAAAGCTTCGCCTGAAAAAAAATACAAAAAGGATTATTGACCTGAAAGAAGAAACGCACACTATGCTGAAAAGTAGTTAACTTCGAATTAACAGGTAGTGAAATGTGTATAAAAATGTGTTCCATAGCTGTCCTTTCCAAAACTTTCTGTCATCCTACTATGCAATGTAACACCTGCTGTCAAAACAAACTGCAACAAATACTTAAATAACTACATAGCATAAATACATAACTTCAACATTATCCTCATCTGTAAAGAAAAAACTTCATTATCAATACCATCATAACTTCACTATTATCATCACCTGTAAAGAAAAACTTCATTATTCATAACAGCATATCCTTCATCATTATTCATCAGTATTCACTATCATCTGCAAAAAATCACTTCATTACTCATTACATAACTATTCCTTATCTCTAGCATATTTCATCACTAAAACTAAGATGTGTAGTTCAGTCTGACAGCCTGCATCAATCACCTTGTATTCTGAAAGAAAAAATTAGTTAAGACTGCTATTCTTCGATGAGTATAGTATATTCTTGTTAATGCCTGTTAATCCTGATCCATTTACTCTTCCTCATAAAGTTATTGCATCTCCTTTCGTTTATTCCGTAGGTGAAATTCCCATTTATGTTAAATTTATTTCTTAGAATCATCATTCCTTTCTGAAATTGATGAACAAAGATTAATGTCCTGCATTTAAATCATATACCCACTAGATAATGACTGGTTTATGGTAACATAATTAACCCTACAACATAACATGACAGAAAACGTAATATGTCAAAAACATTGACAGTGTTCAGATGCAAAAATGTACACAGAATAATACGCTGCAGCAGCAAAAAATGTAAAACAGTCACGATCTTGAGATGTCATAAAGCAAAAAATGTCAAAGTCAACTGGTGTGTGTTATATCCTAACTATTTCACAGTGCATACTAACAAAACTGGAATACAATCATACATAAAAAGACAAAATGTGACGTTCGTTGTGTTCAGCTTGTATGTAATGTAGTTAATAGAGGCGAGAATTAAAGACTTTAATGAAAAAAAAATGTAATGAAATTAACATGTCATTAGCTAACATTGCATAATTAGTCATAAAATACGTAAGTGTGTCTGAAAAAATATGCACGGTCTGATGTGTAACGACAAGAAAAGCGACCTGCTAACCTTACCTTGCCGGGCACTTGCCAAGAAAAAATACGATAATCATCAGTAATTGGTCAGGTGAAATAATTGCATTAGTAAATGGCATCATAGTGTGTTGAATCATACAGTGGTTTCACTCAATAAACGGTTTAATGTTTGAGATATGGTGATTGCCTTTCGATTTTCTAGTTCTCAAAGTTTCGACGTGTACAACATTGGGGTGAGGGATGCTGCGAATCCGATATGGACCTGCGTATAGAAGTTCAAATTTACTGCACTTACCTTTTAATTTACTGGATAAATAGTGTGTACGTACTAGTATCTTCTGTCCAACGTGAAAGTCGCGGCGTGTACAAACCTGTTTTTGCTGTCTTCTCCGGCGCTCTGCGGCACGTTTGATGTTGTTCAGCGCAATGTCAATTATTTCGTGGTGTCGTAGGCGACGACTTTTGGGAAATTCTATTAATTCTTTAATTTTGTTCGGTGGTTCAACGTTTTTCAGTATAACAGTCGGAGATAGCATAGTGGATTCATTTGGAATGGAATTAATTACATCTTGGAATGAGAGTATGTGTGTATCCCAATCAATATGTCTTTTGTGGCAGTATATTCGGCACAGCTTACCAATTTCCTTCATTAATCTTTCACAAGGGTTCGAAGAAGCGTGGTACTTGGATATATAGATCGGAGAAATGTTTCTGGCTCGTAACATGCGTGTCCATACGCTACTACGAAATTGAGATCCATTATCAGAAATTACTTTCATCACATGCCCTACATGAGATAGAAAATGTTTTACAAATGCTTTCGAAACAGTTTTAGCAGTAGCTTTGCGTAACGGAGTGAAAGTAACAAATTTTGAAGTAAGCTCAACAGCGACAAATATGTAGCAAAAACCTCTGTTAGTTCTGGGAATCGGACCAAAAATATCTACAGCGGCCATATGTCTTAATTTAACAGGTACAATGGGATATAATGGAGGAATATGTGAAGTGGTGTCTGATTTAGCTTTCTGGCAAATTTTACAAGACGCTAAAACTCGTCGTATACGTTTTTCCATGTTAGTAAAATAACAGTTCTGTCTCAGTATAAGAAAACATTTTCGTGCTCCGTAATGTGCGTAACTTAAATGAGTGTACCAAATTAATTTGTTAACCAGTTCGTCAGGAATGCATAATAACCAATTGTTGCTGTCAGGATGAGAGCGGCGAAACAGAATGTCATTGCGCACAGTGTAGTGGTTTCTAATCGTAACATTATTCTTATCTAGCCAAAGGTGTTTAATTTCTTTCCACACATTATCTTTATTTTGCTCCTTTGCTATGTCCTGTAATGACGATGAAATAAAGTTTTCAAATGCAACTTGCTGAATGTACATGACACTGAAATTTGTTTTGCAGAAGTTGGTTGCTACGTCTTGCTGATTGTTGCCGAGAGAACGCGATAGTGCGTCTGCTATAACATTTTGTGTGCCGGGAATGTGAACAATCGTAAAATTAAATTCTTGCAAATAAAGTTTCCATCTGCTTAATCTGTCGTGAGTAAATTTAGCTGAAAGTAAAAATTGTATTGCTCTGTGGTCTGTGTAAACGGTGGTATGTCTGCCATAAAGAAAGTGCCGAAATCTCGTAAAAGCCCATACAACACATAATGTTTCAAGTTCTGTAACAGAATAATTTCGCTCAGCAGGTGACAAAATGCGACTTGCAAATGCAATGTTTTTAATTACTATAGAACCATCTTCTTCTATTTCCTGGAAAATATGTACGCCTAAAGCGGTGTTGGAACTGTCGGTAGCAATGGAAAAATTTCTAGTAAGATCGGGGTGCGATAACAGTGGAGCATTCAACAGAGCATGTTTCAGGTTCATGAATTCAGAGTGTGCTTGCTTATCCCAAGACCAAATACTGTTTTTACCTGTTAATTGACATAATCTGGGTGTATCTAAAGCAGAGTGATGAATAAATTTACGAAAAAAATTAATTAAGCCCAAAAAACTGCGTAATTGCTTCTTCGTCGTAGGAACAGTAATGTCACGTAGAGCTTGAAGTTTTTCTGGATCAGGTGCAATGCCTTCTGCTGAAATTACGTGTCCAAGAAATTTTATGGAAGTTTTGCCAAAGTGCGATTTACTAAGATTAACTGTAAGTCCTTGTGCATGAAAAGTTTGTAACAGTTGTTCAAGAATCAGATTGTGTTCGGACCAGTTAGCTTCTGCAATAAGAATATCGTCTACATACGTCGTAATTCTGTCCTTAATGCAAACGTGTGTCGGATGGCGTCAAAATTAATAACATTTTCGTGAAGAAGATTCTGCGTGTCAAAAGTAATGTTTGCGTTACTGTAATATGCAATCTGTGCTGTATCTGGTTAAAATCTATCGTATGTGTCGTTATTTATTTTACGGGAGGATGCTGTGGCATTTCCACTATATGAACTGTTCTTTTATTTCTTATTGACGTGTTACGCTATCGATGACACCTATTGTCTGTTTCATTCATGATTATTTGTTGTTGCTGATGTTGTTGCTGCTCATAAGATCGACTGTTATTAAATGTACGCTGAAAATTGTGCTCGTTATTTTTACGTCTGTCAAGATAGTAATTTCTATACGGCGTATTGCGATGGGAATTGAAATAGTGTGTTGTCTGTACGTAGTTATTTCTTTGCTGCCATGCGTTACTATTTGTTGGGGCTGGGACTATACGTGCACGCGGCGAAACATTAAAGTTTGGTTGACCTTGTAGACTGCATTGTTGGTTAGGTATGCTAACCGGCTGGTTTTGATGTTGTTGTTGTGAAACACCTCTATTATTACTAAAGTGTTGTTCCTGTTGCTGAAAATTTTACACATACTGATGATTACGATTTTATCTGATATTAAAATTACGGCGGCAGTTGTCATTACGGGAGTGCCTACTGAATATTGTCACATTCGGTAAAAGTTTTGTCATATCCGGTTTTCATTACTCGTTTCTTAATACTAGGTAGAGCAATAGTTAAAGAGCAGTTTGGATAGATATAAAGGATAGTAGAAGAAAAGGCAGCAGTGCAGAAAACTAAAGATGAAACAGCACTACTACAGCTCGGGGCCCTATGCTCGCTACGGCACATATTCATTAAAGCGTAATGAATCCCCTGAGGTCAATTACGCACTGCAAATAAATTTTAGCTTTTGCGTTACAGGCAATAGCGGTATAAATTCAAAAGCAAATAGTTGTATCCAAGTTAATTCTGGTTTCTTCATTATAGGCAATGCTGTTGTAAATACAAAAATAAATTGTCGCATCTGCTTCAAAGCTAGTTTCTTCATTACACGCAATAGCGGTGAAAGCATAAAAACAAATTGTCGTATACAGCGCAAATCGTGTATCTGTGTTCTGCCATTATTAAATTCCTTACATTTTCTTACAAATGCAAATTGCTTATTATCAACGCTCTCGTCACTGAATTTGAGAACACGTTCAGGTTTGTGTGAAAGTTTGTTCGTCTGTGTAATTACGGATTTCAAGTTGCGTAGCTTTTCATTTTTTAAGTCGCGTGGCTTTTCGGATTTTACGTCTCGTAGTCTCTGTAAATTGCTCACATTATACGCGCTGCGTGACTCTGACAAATGTTCGTAACGTGGCGGATTCTGTGACGTATTGGTGACTGAAATAATTGTTAATTCTGTTACTTTAATACTTTCGTCAATTTGGTTGTTCTGTCGTGCAAATTTCTCGTCAACTTCCGTATTCGGAGTGTAAGAAACTTCCACTGATTCTAAATTAACCTCGTCGCAAATCTGTACTGCGTTTTTAGGGCATTGTTCAGTGATTGCATTAATTTCGTGTACCTGTGTTTCGTTTGCTGAACATTGTTCGGTGACTCCAATAATCTCGTCTTTATGTAATTCTGTTGTGCCTACACGTGTGCTACTTAATTCTTGTGCAACAGTGCCAACTTTTTCATTACTGTTATTAGCACAAGTCTTAGTATCCTCACGTAATTGTACTTTATTGTCCCGACATTGAACGGTAACAGCTGTAATCTCTTCCCTAACTTGTCTGCTCCGTTCGTTAAGGTTGTCTTGTTTCTCGTTCGTCAGTTTGAAACTTTCATCAATAAGTTTGTCAAATCTTTCATTAAGCTGTTTGAAATTTTCCCGCAAAAATGCCATATATTGATCCCAATTAACATTACCTACTCCATGATCTGTGCTGTTTGACTGTATACCTGCAATTGTCGCGTTAAATGAATCCGTCGAATTTTCAGTACACTGACCATTTTCATTCGAAAAATTTGTCTGTACGTTATTTGAATTTTCTAAATCGGGTGTGTTAAACTCGGCAGCGCTCATTGCAATAGAGCGTCCCGCGTCATCAATTGTCGTCAAATTAACAGACGAGGCAATTGGGTTCGTTTGTTCATCATTAAGGTAAAAGTCATCATTAATGGTTGGAATGCATTGATTGTTAGTGAACGCAGGATTGTCATCATCACACTGCGTGTCATAATTACTATCGGTCACGCTGTTTGAGTCGGTAATTTCATTCAAAATACCTCGCGATACACTATTCACAGTCTTTCGCGGCATTTTTACAATAGTCACAATTTTTCAGAAAAATAAATAAGCACAATGCAAAAGCAACACACAAATACAACAAAGCAACAAATTGCCGTTGACCTGTAGAGAGAAAGTCACAATATTATTAAAAGCGTAGCGCCAAATCCTAATTATACTTAAGCAAATAAGAGCAGATATCTGACTGTTGTTCAAAAGACTCTCAACGAAATACGATCCTGGACTGGGTGTCGCCAAGTGTAACCTCCCCACCGCAATTTTTAAAGAAAATATAGCAATACTTAATACAAATGGGAGCCAAGAGTAACCTCCCCACAAAAATTTTAAAAGAAAAGGACGATACTAATTAGAAATGCTGATGGACATGGCTCTAGGCGTAACCTGCCCACAATGAAATGTACTGACAATGGCAACAAAAATGTGAAATACGCAATCTGACTCAAATATAAATTCCTCATGAAAAATTAAAGTCCATTCAGTGATAAGGAAATTCAATTAAACCGAAATATCGGTCTTTGGCCCTGTGTAAAACAATCAGAAGCGCATACTCTCTGGTCACAGATGCTACAATGCCTCGCCATCGCTGCTATGTTACATACGTGTTTCAACCTCCATCACGCGTAGTGACTACAGTGAAGTACGCAAAACGTTGTGTTTCTATATGGGAATGTTCGACACGGTTAGGGTGTGGTCTCCTTATTGTCCTTAAGAAGACGCTAAATGCGGGACACAGTTAACAAGCCGGCCGGTGTGGCCGTGCGGTTTAGACGCTTCAGTCTGGAACCGCGTGACCGCTACGGTCGCAGGTTCGAATCCTGCCTCGGGCATGGATGTGTGTGATGTCCTTAGGTTAGTTAGGTTTAATTAGTTCTAAGTTCTAGGCGACTGATGACCTCAGAAGTTAAGTCGCTTAGTGCTCAGAACCATTTTTGAACAGTTATCAACATTGTGTATTGCGTACAGTAGAGGAGCAGTTCGATATCGAGGATTGTTTGTATCAGCATTGCAGTTGTGACGGAACCAAATGGTTACTGTTGCTGAGTTGCTCTTCTAAACAGCATCCCATACGAACAAACCAATTGTGTCTTTAGCTTTGGTTCCACGTACTCTAAGAACTTGGGCTACGCACGGCTCTATTTATAAACAGTTGCTCGATGTAGCCATAGCGTCGAACTGTGCACGTCTGCTTTCGTGTCCCACGGCTAACTCGCTGCAATTAATAATCTGTAGCTGCGAGCCTACAATCAAATAGTCTATGCGTTGGCTAGAAGTGTGATTTAATAAAAAGCAGAAAAATGTAAAGTAAAAGATAAATGAATAATTTAATTTCAAAATGATGGAAGCACAGCAATTAGTCGTCTTTACCTTCCAGGCTTTATTAAAGCAAATCTAGATTTCGGCTAGTAACTAGCCGCATCAATGCAGTATTTCAGAGTTTGAATACATGTCCTAGTACGTCAGGCCCCTGTTGTTTCGAGCTCCTGTCACAATTCATTCAAGACGACTCAAATTAATAACAAGAATTCTGTTCTAATTACTGTAATTGATGCAGACGACAGAGAAGTGATATTGAGTAACGTTTTCAAGAAAGGACATCTCAGAAAAATGGGAAGTGGTCCTACGATATTCAGTTAAAATACTGACGGAAAATACCTTCAATGGCTCTGAGCACTATGGGACTTAACTACTGAGGTCATCAGTCCCCTAGAACTTAGAACTACTTAAACCTAACTAACCTAAGGACATCACACACATCCATGCCCGAGGCAGGATTCGAACCTGCGACCGTAGCGGTCACGCGGTTCCAAACTGACGCGCTTAGAACCGTACGACGGCCACACCGGCCGGCCAAAAATACCTTTTGAAATGCAGTAAAGTTACACTGAGAGCGTCACAAGAATGGAAGCAAAATACCTATACTAAATAATCATCAAAGATACGCGAAAATTAAGTCACTTTCGTGATCACAATACACGAACTAATCACCAGCTCAAAACAGTTCGGAGTTCAACATGATCAGTTACAAACGATGACGCGTGATACAGAGAACAGTGTCTCACACTCTATCTATCTTCAGTGCTGTAAGACAAGAGGAAAAAATATTAGTCATACTCTGGAGCGCTTTCACACACCTCGAAATATAAAGTCACTTCAGAAGTCAAAATGTGGGCGCGGCCGTTCACCACCAAGATGAAACATGTCCGTAATAGGAAACGAGTCGCTACGACAGGCAGGTCTGCCTCCTTCCAGAACCCACGTAAAAGTGTCGAGAATTGAGCCCTTAAAGTCCGTCTAAGGCGCTGCAGTCATGGACTGGCGGAGGTTCGAGTCCTCCCTCGGGCATGGGTGTGTGTGTTTGTCCTTGGGATAAGTTAGGTTAAGTAGTGTGTAAGATTAGGGACTGATGACCTTAGCAGTTAAGTCCCATAAGATTTCCCACACATTTGAACATTTTTTTTTTCTAAAAGACCAAGCCGCCACTTGACTTCCGTACCGTTCTGCAAACGTTTGCTTTTCCATTGCCTGAAGGTCATCCTCACCAAAAAAAAAAAAAAACCCACATCGTTCTTACGTTCTGTAGACATCATTTGACTGAACCTGACCACTTCCCATATGACAGTAAAACATTACAAAAATATTAAAATAAGGAAATTTTAACGTTCAGTCACTCTCAGACCATTCACAATAAATGTGAATAAGACTTGTCCATAAATAAATAAGCCAGTATTCTTGTGCAAGTGTGCTCTCAACAAATGACAACATATTGTCGTTAAATATTGTTTAAACAATTATCTAGGCCTGCTTGTCAGAAGCATCTTTTGGCACTATTTTACAAAACTGATATCACTACCCACAGGTCACATGCCCTCACTTCGTGAGACACTGTGGAAATGTTTGGAATCTAACCAAGGACATTGGTGGAAAGTTTAGTGTCAGGAGCCTTAAGTCACCACATCTCCTCACTTTGAGGGCCCAATACTGGTCCAGAAATTTTTTTCACCACCAGGATTTGAACCAGTTATCTCTGTCCACAAGCATTGGCCACTTCGTAAATTACCATTGTTTTGTATTACCAACTGTAATTAATATTTAAATAAAAAGTAATAAACTTTTCATTAAATAAATACACAAGTATGAGAAAATGTGAGGTATTCGTGCTGAATTCATTTGCTATGGAATGCATTTGCATAATGAAAAGTATAAAAAATCGTAATAAATCGAGAAAGGAAATGGACACATGGGAGATGATAGCTAAAGTGCAGTGCTATCATCTGAGATATCGTTTGTTGAAATCGCTTGAAGTAGTTAGAAGTTGTTAATTCAGAGGTTCATTGTGAAAATGCTTATTCAATGTGAAATATTACCTTCTGTAGTCTTAAAGAAGTTGAAAATATTGTCGTGTCACTGGATGCGCTTCATTTTCCTCAGATCTCAGATGTATTCAGATTTGCTTTAATACTTGATTGTAATTGACTCTGGATTCTGAAAGGGCTATAAGAAGCGATCTCGACGCTGCTCGCCTTTGTACCTGTACTCACCTGTACCGGTGAACCGGTCACCTGTCCATGCCTGCCACGGTGCGCCCTGAACCTGGACCCACCAGCCTTCAGCAGTACAGTTTCACTGCCAAATCGCTGGCCTGCATATGCGTACCGTTACTCAGTGCACACCGTCACAAAGCATCATCTGTGAGACAATGATTTGTGGACAATAACATTCTTGAAATGGACCACGCTATCCGGAATCTCGACTTGAGCCCAGTGGAACATCTTTTGGATGAGTTAGAAGAATGTCAACTTCGCTCCGGGAACCAGAATCCAAATGATTTCCCTAAGCCGCTGCAGGTAAATCCGAGATGGTTCCTTTGAAAGGGCATGACAAGTTTCCTTCCCCATCCTTGAAGAGGTCCGAGCTTATGTACCGTGTCTAGTGATTTCTATGTCGATGGGCCGTTAATCTTCCTTCCTTCTTCTAGCGCCTAACAGCACCTCCTTCTCTGGTTTCACTCCTTGAGGAAGATGGGCTGCCATTCCTTCACAGACATTCAAACATTTCATTGAAAGAGTTCCCAGCAGAGTTTACGCCGCCATAAACGCGAGCGGTGGACATAACTCTACTAATCTAGACTAATAGGTATCCTGATACTTTTGATCAGATAGTGTATGCAATCAGTATGGAATGAGAATAAACAAGAAAAAGACTGAAGTGATGGTATGCAGTACAGAAGCAGAATATGAACCTCTGAGAATGAGAATGGGAAAAGAGAAGCTGGAAGTGATAGAGGAATTTACTTACCTGGGAAGCAAAACGACAAAGAATGGTAGAATTTGGAAAAAAATTGTGAGCAGAATACCACAGGCCAAAATTACATTTAATCTGAGGAGGAACTTACTCACCTGTAAGAACATGTCTGAAAATAAGGAAACCTATCCTGAAAGCTTTCGTTTGGAGTGTGGCCCTATACGGATGTTACATTTGGACAATGGGAAGAGAAGAGAGAAGACAGCTAGAGGCCCTGGAGATGAGATGCTATAGAAGGATGATGAAGATCAGCTGGCGAGACAAAATAACAAATGAAGAGGTGCATAGAAGAGTGCAGGAAACTAGATCTCTGTGGAGGAACATACAGACAAGAAGAAACAAACCAGTAGGGCGCATCCTAAGACGCGACAGCATCGTTGGAACAAAAGCAGAAGGATCTATTGAGGGAAGGAACCGGCGGGGCGACCAAGGATATCATACATGCAACAGATCAGGAATGATGTTAGATGTAACACGTACGTGAAAATGAAGATGAAAGCAGACAAAAGAGAGGAATGGCTCTCTGCTGCACTAAAAAAAAAAGAAGTGTATCTGTTGAATGAAGGTGACATCAGTCAGTGTGTGGATACTGTGGAGTCATTATTAGCAGTACTAGAATGAAAGAAACGAGACGGTTAACCTGGTGCCATAACTTAGCCTACTCCTCTCGGATAGCACCAAGGGGGACGCAAACCTTAATATCCCCCTCCGACGGACGGATCGCCATCCACAGTGTCGCATGTCCTCATTTCATAAGACACTGTGGAGTGGTTTGAAATCTAATGAAGGACATTGTTGCAAAGTTTGGTTTCAGGAGCTTTACGTCACCACCTGTCCTGCCCTGTCGGTCCTAGACTGGCGGAGAAATTTATTTCACCACCGGAATTGAACCGGCTTATCTCTTTGTCGAGCGCCAGTACATAAGCATGCACTAACGACCCCAGTATTTTTTATGACTTCAGTGCCGCTCTTGAAAGATCGGGTGATGACCCAGTTATCACCAAATATCACTCGGGTTATCTCCAGGATGGCGTTAGCCCCCACCAAATGAACATCGTAAATGAGATTACCATCCATCTGGCATTTTCTAGAGATGTCCGGCTTTTTTTATAGTGATTGTCCTGTTTTTCATTTTTTATAGAAGCACGTCTTTTTGGTATCGAAGTTGCATTTCATCATCTATCTAATTTCTGTGAAACGTAGTTGGACTGAATTACAAGCTGCGAACTCTTGGCTCTATATTTCTTACTGTACTTGTTTGGAGAAACGTTGCATTTGGAGTCGACATATGTTACATGTTGATTCTAATTACTGTAGTTTTTCCAGCACTTTCCACGCTCTTAAACGTTAGGTTGTTAGTTAATCAAATGATATAAGTGTTTTCATATGTTTTCGTCTTTAGAACTGCTGATACATTGAGAATTTTAGTGAAGTATTGTCTCTGTATAGCTCAAGATTCCATCCTACTAATTATAATTACGTCTTCTCCGCACATAAACAGCAGTGACAGCAGGAACAGGCAGTGCAAGTTCTCAGACAAATTAAAAGGAAAGCTTTGTAATGGACGAAACAAAAGTGATAATTTTACAGCTATATTCTTCAAGGTAACAATTCAGATCCTCTCTCAGCGGTACATTCTATTGAAAATCGCACGTTCAGAGGAAACATCACTGAAAACGACCGAAAATTACTTTAGAGTAATTGAATCAGGTTTGCAGTAATTAAATACCATCGTATAAACTACAGCAGGTTTTCAGTGCATTATGTTCTGTTGATATTGAGATTAGAACATGTTTATTACCCAACTGTGGAACATATAATCAATTTATTGATTCTAAAATAAACTGTTAGTCTTTCTATTTTTAAAAAAATTCTTGCTTTTCTGAAGCAGTGTCCTTCTTTTGATAATTTACAGTTGGTAACCCTTATCATAACAGTTGCAGTACATTATGTGTAATGTGTATAGACGTTTCTCCTCTCTCGCGCTCTATATATATATATATATATATATATATATATATATATATATATATATAGCTTTGCGTGGTTATAGCTAAGACAGTAATTTTGTAATATATATATATATATATATATATATATATATATATACTGTCCTGGCTATAACCACGCGAAAGCTGTTAATATTTCGTGTTTCTTTTCTTCTTTCCCTTCTTTTTTTGTTTACTGACTTCATTAAGTAAAGAACACGTAGGTCATTTACGGTAGTGATGCACTTCAGAAGCTTATACTTATTTACTTGTGATGGAATACGGTAGATTCTTGTTGTACTGTACTTTGCAATAAACCAGCGGAGACTGCGAGACCGGAAAATAAAATAATAAATCTTAGTAAACACATAATTGCCTAAAACAATAAAAAAATTCTGCCTGCCAGACGCAAGACTCGAACCGTGAGCCCCACGCGCTGACATCACGAAGGTAGGCCCAGATGCACACCGACGTGAATAGTGTGCTTGACTTGGGTCGGGATAATCAGATGCGACAGACCGATAGGCTCAACTGCTGCGAGTGAGGCGACGTACGTCATCTGGCGACGTCACATGTTCAATATTTGTCATCCACTGTTGGGGTATTTCCCGACTTTTGCAGTCCTGTGTGTCGTATATTAAATTACTTGTCTCGGCGGCATCTATGTTGCTTGGGAGGTTTTTAAACGTTAGTAAGAATCATCTTGTATGACAAGCTTTATGGCACAGTGGTTACAGTTATGGATTCGTTTTCTGTAAGATCAGGGTTCGAATGCCTGTCCAGCCAATGAGTTGTAGATTTTCTGGCGTTTCTCTGAATGACTGAAGCAAGTTTCTGGACGAATCCTTTAAGAAAGGTACTATCAGTTTCCCTCCACACTCCTCCTAATTCGAGACTGTATTCGATAACTTTTCTTTCTCTTCTAACATTCTGCGTGGTGTCTGTTTGTTCTAAGTCATGTCTCCCTACCACTTTCGCGCAACGACGCTCTGAGCGTGTTTTTTAGGGAATTGACTAGTTTGAACCTGGGACCTGTTGCTGGTAAGGAGACGCCAGACCACACATGACATGTAGAGTTCAGAAGTGTTCAGTGAGACTAGCGATGATATAATCAAATACCTAATGATTTCAGCGTCAGCTCCACTGCACTCCCTGTAAAAGAAACTTAATACTAACTAAACTTAGTGGAAGGGGTTCAAGGCTTTCCTATTTTTAGTTAGCTGGTAAAATAACGTCGAAAAAGCGTTTAAGTTTACCACTGGAAATTTTATTCTACTCACAAAACATTGTTTATAAATCACACTATTGATAAAAGGAAATATTTTACTACAGGATGATAAAAACCAACTGCGTTCAAGAAAAATGTGAACGAATGTTCCCTGAATGGGTTTCCAAGTTCTATAATGGATCGAAGGATGACCTATGCCATATCACATCTATAATCTAGATTTATGTTAAGTTTCATAAAAGAGAAAACTATCAAAATGGTCTACAGTGACCCTCAATTATCTTTAATTACTTATTTAACTTGTCATAAATTACAGTGGCTGATGTGGCTTCTCAATAATTATATAACAGAAAAATCATCAGGTTTCAGATTTTAACTTCTAGTAGCAAATGTGAATACCACGAAGTTTAATTGACGATCGACACTAGTATAACGTAAAAAGGGGGTGTAACAGATGAGACTTCTGCAGTTCTGAGTGAAGCCTTATAGTGGCACCGCGTGCGTTCATTACCTTGTCGGTGTTTAGGCAGCGTCAGTGGGTGGGGGGCGGCACAGCTCCACGCACTTTACCGTCTCGGAAGCAACTCTCCCCTAACTTCTCCTTACTACAATTTACCGAAGTTGGTTTAAAAAAAAAAAAGGTATCTGGCTGTGTTCTCAACTGGTCAATCAGGGTCTCAATGTTAACCTTAAAAAATTTTGTCTATCCAATGAGAAACGTTATACTTTTCGTGGTGGGGCAATGTTTTTAACGTTTGCAATGTAACAGAGACGCGTATAGTCTGACGCTAAAACTTTCAGTTAGTGTGGTTCTTTTAGTGTTATCGTAAGATCTATACTGTTCTTCTGGAGGGCTCTACCTTTTAACATGGGCTGGGAGGTGGTCCTGGCGGTCGGCTGGCGACGTGGGTGTCCATCCCTTATCGTAGGGCCTCCTAGCCTACACGACTCTGCTCTCGGCTTTTGTTCTCGTTTCTCCCCTCGGAACTGCGTCTGTTTCACGGTGGGAAGGTATGACATGCATTTAGGCGTTCTTGTGTTAGTCTGTGGTATTCCATTTGCTCACTCGTTACTCGTATTACTTTGGTTAATTTAATGTCAGGATTTATTCCGAGCTATGTGACATACTGCTATCATGTCAGGGTTTTCCTGGAAGGTGTTGGATTTTGCCTGACACCTTACACTCTCCCACGCTTAGAGTTTCGTAACGCTGCCTGAGCTGACACAAGTTGGAAGCATCCTAGCTAAACGGCGTTGGGCGCTGGTTGGAAGACGGGCTGTTTTGCACAGCAAGCTAGCGAAAGGCCCGGGCCCTGGTCTGCGGACGGCGTGACTTCCCACAGCCGGCACCTGGCGTTGCCCCCAGCCGCAGGCTCCGACGCGGAGAGTCTATTTCGTAACGCCACAAATTGCACGCTCGGTGTGTCGAAACGCGTGTCTCCGGGGCGGGGATTATTTCAGAGGCACCTGCCGGCCGGCCCTAATCTCCAGCCGTAATATATTCCACGCCATTCGGAATGGAGCCCGAGCGCTAATTAACGACGTCAGCGCCGCGTCGCTATCTATTGGAGGCGGCGGCCGCGCGCCAGGTAGTCCCGAGTACTGGTGTTCCCGTCAGCGCGGCCCGCACCTGGCCGTAAAGCTGTGTGCGCTAATGGCACGAAACGCGCCAACTGGCCGGCTGCTCACCGCGAGAAAGTGAAAAGGAGCAGCGCGACCCCTGGGGGCTGTTCTGTAACCGTGCGCGATGAATCTGTCCGTGTTCTCCCCAGTCCAATTACTGTCATTCGGCATAAACGCTCTAGCCTCTGAGCAAAGGGTGTATCTGCGAAAATTTCAGCTCCCAAATAGAGTAGACCGAGCGAAAATAAACTCGGAGGATGTGTAGAACAGCGTACAAGCAATGCATGATTTGCGTTGCACAGGACGTAGGACGAGCAGTGCAGTCAAGTTCAGTTGTAAGTTTTCTGCCTTATTTTTGATATTAAATTAAAGAGTGTAAGTAGGCCGTTCAGGTTAGTTATTGGTAACGCCACGAAGCGCTCTGTATGAAAATCACTGGCTGTGCTGTGTGCAGTCTGTGGCTGGTTTGCATTGTTGTTAGCTATAGTAGTGTTGGGCAGCTGGATGTTAACAGCGCGTAGCGCTGCGCAATTGGAGGTGAGCCGCCAGCAGTGGTGGATGTGGGGAGAGAGATGGTGGAGTTTTGAGAGCGGGTGATCTGGACGTGTGTCCATCAGAGATTTGTAAGACTGGATGTCATGAACTGATATATATTATGACTTTTGAACACTGTTAAGGTAAATACATTGTTTGTTCTTTATCAAAATATTTCATTTGCTAACTATTCCTATCAGTAGTTAGTGCCAATGCCTTCAGCAGTTAGAATCTTTTATTTAGCTGGCAGTATTGGCGCTCGCTGTATTGCAGTAGTCTGAGTAACGAAGATTTTTGTGAGGTAAGTGATTCATGAAAGGTATAGGTTATTGTTAATCAGGGCCTTTCTTTTGTAGGGATTATTAAAAGTCAGATTGCGTTGCGCTAAAAATATTGTGTGTCAGTTTAGTGTTGATCAGAATAGGCAAAGAGCGAAATGTCTGAGTACGAACAATTCTGCTTAGCTGTTTGAAAATCAAATAATGTAAGAGGTTTATCGGCACAGTAATTCATTAATTTTTCTAAGGGGACGTTTCAAGAGATGTGAGCTTTCTTTTTCGCCGGTGTGTCACTCTTCATATTTGTATGCCGGGTGTTTTCCAAACAGATTTCTTTAGTAGTCGATATGTTACACTGCAGAGGTTCTGAGTACAAGCTATGGTATCACGTATTAATACCAGTCCACTAGCGTTTCACAGTTGGCAATTGAATTCCACAACGAAACTTGGTCTCGAAACCTGGCAGAAAATCCAAAGAGATGCTGGTCGTATGTGAAGTATGTTAGCGGCAAGAAACAATAAATTCCTTCTCTGCACAATAGCAATGGAGTTACTATCGAAGACACTGCTGCCAAAGCAGAGTTACTAAACACAGTCTTCTGAAATGCCTTTACAAAAAAAGACGAAGTAACTATTCCAGAATTCGAATATCCAGTTATGTGCCGGCCGGAGTGGCCGTGCGGTTCTAGGCGCTACAGTCTGCAGCCGCGAGACCGCTACGGTCGCGAGTTCGAATCCTGCCTCGGGCATGGATGTGTGTGGTGTCCTTAGGTTAGTTAGGTTTAAGTAGTTCTAAGTTCTAGGGGACTGATGACCTCAGAAGTTAAGTCCCATAGTGCTCAGAGCCATTTGAAGCCATCCAGTTATGTAACCGAATCTGTGATTTCCTGTCAGAGAGGTCACAGTTCGTAGTAATTGACGGAAAGTCATCGAGTAAGACAGAAGTGATTTCTGGCGTTCTCCAAGGTAGTGTTATGGGCCCTTTGCTGTTCCTTATCTATATAAACGATTTGGGAGACAATCTGAGCAGCCGTCTTCGGTTGTTCGCAGATGACGCTGTCGTTTATCGACTAATAAAGTCATCAGTAGATCAAAACAAACTGCAAAACGATTTAGAAGAAATATCGGAATGGTGCGAAAACTGGCAGTTGAGCTTAAACAACGAAAAGTGTGAGGGCATCTACATGAGTGCTAAAAGGAACTCGTTAAACTTCGGTTGCACGATAAATCAGTCTAATCTAAAAACAGTAAATTCAGCTAAATAACTAGGTATTGCAATTACGAACAACTTAAATGGGAAGGAACACATAGAAAATGTTGTGGTGAAGGTTAACCAAAGACTGCGTTTTATTGGCAGGACACTTAGAAAATGTAACAGACATACCAAGGAGACTGCCTACACTCCGCTTGTCCGTCCTCTTTTAGAATACTGCTGCGCGGTGTGGGATCCGTACCAGATAGGACTGACGGAGCTCATCGAAAAAAGTTCAAAGAAAGGCAGCACATTTTGTATTATCGCGAAATATGGGAGAGAGTGTCACAGAAATGATACAGGATTTGGGCCGGACATCATTAAAAGAAAGGCATTTTTCGTTGCGACGGAATCTTATCACGAAATTCCAATCACCAACTTTCTCCTCGGAATCCGAAAATATTTTGTTCACACCGACTTACATAGGAAGGAACGACCACCAAGATAAAATAAGGGAGATCAGAGCTCGCACGGAAAGATACAGGTGTTTATTCTTTCCGCACGCTATACGAGATTGGAATAATAGAGAATTGTCAAGGTGGTTCGATGAACCCCTGCCGGCCGCGGTGGTCTCGCGGTTCTAGGCGCGCAGTCCGGAACCGTGCGACTGCTACGGTCGCAGGTTCGAATCCTGCCTCGGGCATGGATGTGTGTGATGTCCTTAGGTTAGTTAGGTTTAATTAGTTCTAAGTTCTAGGGGACTGATGACCACAGCTGTTAAGTCCCATAGTGCTCAGAGCCATTTGAACCCTTTTTGATGAACCCTGTGCCAAGCACTTAAATTTGATTTGCAGAGTATCCACGTAGATGTAGATGTCCGTTGGACATCGATAGTCGTCGCGTGGGATCTGGCGGACCCAATGGAGCACACCTGCTGAGCCACACCTGCAGCTCTGGAGTACGAGCGCCCACTTCTGCAGCCGTACAGGATGGCTGGCGGCAGCCACTCAACCCCATTCGTACTTGGAACCTCTTCACTAAGGAATGATGTACTGACACCGCTCAGTAGAATCATCCATGTTGACGTTGATACCGGACTTTACTTCTTGCTGCAACTTTTGTAATGAGTCTTTGTTCGCTTGGAAAAATACAAGTTAAGTAAACCTTCTGTTTACTGTGTTACTCGCTGGCTCGCGTCAGTCTGGAACCGCGAGACCGCTACGGTCGCAGGTTCGAATCCTGCCTCGGGCATGGATGTGTGTGGTGTCCTTAGGTTAGTTAGGTTTAAGTAGGTCTAAGTTCTAGGGGACTGATGACCGCAGCTGTTAAGTCCCATAGTGCTGAGAGCCATTTGAACCATTTAAACTCGCTGGCTGATCATTTCTGCTCCTGTCTAGCTTCCATATGACAGTTGCCACATCACTCTGTAGGCCACCTCTCCTTGCCGTTGTGTACGAAGTCAAACACAACACAAACATTGTGAGCATTGGTTGTCAGTAACACTGTTGTTTGCCAGTGTAGCCTTCAGTAAGAAGTAAGTGAGAGAGTCGTGTGTTAGGCACGCTGCTGAAAGCTGTGGAAGTAACTAGCAGAACACAGAGATGCAATCGCTGAGGATGTTGCTGTTTGGAAATATGACTTTGCATAGATTGATTGGAGAAGTGTAAAGGCATTGAGGAAATGTCGTCACTGCATTGCTTGCTCTCACATACATACATCAAAAAAGACTTGCATCACCTCGGTTTCGAGAGTTCCGGAGCCTGTATAGAAAATTGGAATAGAGTTCAACATAAACATCGTTTCCGCCTTTTTTATTGCTCATGAAAACCACAGATTGTATATTGTACCACCATATTTCATAAACTAATCGCACTAGCAAACTGCAAGAAACACCAATGAGATTATAATTTACCCTACTTTTAATTTGTTAATGTCAGTGGGCATTGTTCCATTTAAACGTATATGTTTATGGAAAAAGTACAGTTTCTAATTTTTATTACAGTCCTTTGAATGTTTACAATACGAGTGCTTGATCACAAGTCCGTTCTGTTAAAAACCGCACATCAACAGCACTTTCCATTTCTGCAATATTTGCTATGCAAGTTTTAGATCATTCACGAACTCCTCAGCACCACCCCACTACTGGAGCACGTGGACGGCGGCTGGTACCGTTTCGCCTTCCACACCAAGGGCAGTTTTGGAGGGTTTTCATCTTCCCGTTCTTCAACCAGTCTGAGGTATACTATCCACAAAAAAAGGACGTGTATTTTTCATTTATAACCGGTAGTAACTTTACATTGGAACCGTCCCGTCATTCACTATATGTTGTTTAGGGAAAGCACCAAAACATTCTACGCTTACATGATTACTGTGAGATTCACACTTAAGTATTTGGCAGATGCATCGTAGAAACACCTTCAAACTGTTTATTCATCTTTAGACTTTCAACTAATACGTGTGAAAAGTGAACACCTAAATCTTCCTGTGCAAGCACTGATTTCTCTTATTGTATTACAATTGAATCTGACAACCTGGCGGCGATTTGATCCCTGTACCACTCGAACAAGTGGTGTGTATTATACTGTGTGTCACACTGGTTACTTGAAAACTAAACGACTGAATTATCTGTGGTATGCACATAGCACAGCAGTTCTTTCCGGAGAAAGGCCACCTCCCATTCACTCCATCCATCGGTCACGAGTAGGTATCACATTCAGCACCAAGGACAATAAGATTTTTGGTTCTGCAATGTAATTTTAGTGAGAACAGGTGGAATACTATGCCATCTTCTGGGCGATCATCCGCGTGTTGGTGTGCCGAAAACATGCCAATATAACTATGGAACAATAGCGATTATGTAATTCTTCAGTTTCTCCCGGTGCACTTCTTGCTCGAAGAGACCATGGGTGTGCTGCCGGTTCATAGTGTCCAACGGGCATAACATTTCGGTGATCAGACATGTCACAATCAAATGGTTCAAATGGCTCTGAGCACTATGGGACTTAACATCGCAGGTCATTAGTCCCCTAGACACAGAACTACTCAAACCTAATTAACCTAAGGACATCACACACATCCGTGCCCGAGGCAGGATTCAAACCTGATATCGTAGCAGCAGCGCGGTTCCAGACTGAAGCGCCTAGAGCTGCTCGGCCACAGCGGTCGGCTCATGTCGCCATCGTCAGGTGTGGAGACGGAAGAAGTCACAGAGAAAGAGATAGCCACTGCCTATATACCGTATACTGGCTCACTATCGGGGAAAATAGGACGAATATTGAGGAAACATCGAGTAGTAACTGTCTTTCGCTCACCAAATAAAACGCGAGCATTATTGGGAAGTGTCAAAGACGATCTCGGTTTGCTGGAAGGCCGGCATATACCTGATCCCGTGTCAATGTGGGAAGACTTATATTGGACAGATATTGAGCACCATCGAAGATCGTTGCCGAGAACATAAGAGGCACACACGAGTTGGGTACCCTAACAAGTCAACTGTCGCAGAGCACTGTTTGTCCGAAAATCACGAAATGGACTACCAACATATCAGGGTCTTGGCACAGACATCTAAATACTGGGACAGCGTCGTTAGAGAGGCTATCGAAATTCGTACCAGGGACGGATTCATCAACCGAGATTGCGGCTACAACCTCAGCAGGGCATGGGGACCAGCACTGAGTTTAATTAAAAAGACTCTCAGAAAAGGAAACGAATGGGCGGCCACGGTGGACGAGATAATTACACCGACGCCACCACAGACGCCGACGCCAGCGTCTCACCGACCGGGGAGCTTATTTAAGACGGCCACCCGCCCTCAGGAGCTCAGTTCGTCAGCGCACCTGACGATGGCGACATGTCTGATCGCCGAAATATTGTGCCCGTCAGGCACTATGGACCGGCGGTACACCAGTGGACTGTTCGAGCAATAGTGATTATGTTGTTTTATGCTGATACTTTGTCATTAGTAATACGAGACTGGATCTTCCAGAGCTTAATCGACAATCTGTCCTGAAACTGATAGTTCTTTTTCTATCTGCAAGGCGACGTACACACAAAAAGGCATTTTTGTACTGACTGACTCCTTTGCGGCGTTTTTACTGTGTCATCGTCAATAATAATTTGCCGAAGTTTCCTCACTCTTACATGAGTGTTTTTCAGATGTCTTCCTCTCTTTACGGTGATCCATACAGAGATGTGATTTATTTTTCATTTTATTCTTTAGATTCTGAATTACTGACCCTGAAATGATAGTGTAGCGGTAGAGCTGTAAGCTTTCTACGTGATTTATCTATACAGGGTGTTCATTTTAACTGAAGATTAAAATATTTGGAAAACTATACACCAAATCAAAAAAAGTTATAATTCCAACTTGTTTGTCTCAGAAGAGGAATCCAGTGAGACACACTCGGCTCGCCACCACACCCCGTGATTGGGTGGCAGTGGGCAAATTTGAAATCTTCAATGGGAATCCCCATTTTTAATTGCAGATTATGATTCTACTGCAAAATGTACGTACGTTTTGTCTAAAGCATTTTCTTCATTCCGCCACAGATGGCGCTGTAATCGGAGGAATTGTAATGGGTAAACAATCGCAATTTACAACGTGCTACCCAATGGCCTTTTAATATCCAGTGGCACCTGGGACCCCACCTCCAAACTGCGAGAGTAGCAGAGACCAGTATTTCGTAACTTCTAATTGCAAACCCCAGTCGAAACATTGCATCCCTCCGACATATCGAACAGGGGCTACTCGACGAGCCGGCCGAGGTGGCCGAGTAGTTCTAGGCGCTTCAGTCTGAACCCGCGATACCGCTACGGTCGCAGGTTCGAATCCTGCCTCGGGCATGGATGTGGTTTCAGCATGACGGTTACCCAGTGCATTAAGCAGTTGATGCACTGGAGGTATTAGATCGTATTTACACTGATCGGTGGTTCGGCAGAGATTGTCCTGTTAATTGCTCCGCTAGGTCGCTGGATTTGACGTCCCTGGATTTCTTTCTGTAGAGATATTTAGAAGATAAGGTGTACCAGCAAGTGCCAACAGGCCGTGAAGACCTGGACGACCGCATCAGATACATCTCTGCTGATGTTCCCACACATACGTTTCTGTCCTGTACACTGATGCCTACCCTTTGCCGAACATCACAGAAACCTTGGAGCATTTAGGGCAATGAAAATACTCTTCAACAATGGATTTGAAGATTGGTTACCACCAGATAGAGGTATCACTGCAGGTTCGACACAAAACAGCGTTTTCGGCACGCTTGAACGCTAGCAATTCAGAAGAATTATATTCGGATTAAAAAATGCACCTGCAACGTTTCAGAGAGTGTTAGATGGAGTACTCAAAAGCTTCAAACCACGGTACTGCTTAGTGTATCGTGATGAAATAATTGTCTATGGGAGTGATATGGGACACTGTATGCAGCGATTATGGGAAGTATTCCTAAGGTTAAAAGCAGCGAGGCTAAGATTGAGTACGGAAGAGGTAGCATGCCTACGTCATATCATGAGTAAAGATGCAGTTAAGACAGACCCAAGACTAATTAGAGCTGTACATGAATTTCCTGTACCAGAATCTGTAAAGGAGCTGCAATCGTTCTTGGGGCTCGCGAGGTATTACTGCGGATGTTGCAGGCCGTTGACACAATTGTTGAAAAAGGATACTAAGTTTGCGTGGTAAGAAGAATGCCAGTATGCTTCTTAGGAGCTAAACGAAGCTTTAACATCGATATTGGTATGTCTGGATTTTAACAGAGAATTTGTTTTAGCGTGCGATGCATCAAACCATGCACTTGGCTGTGTGTTGTCACCAGAGGTAGAAGGCGTAGAACACCCAGTAGCATACGCATCAGGTCAACTAAATTTTGCAGAAAGAAATTTTTCCACAACCGAGGAAGATATATTAAGCCCCATTTATGGAATCAAACATTTTAAATGTTACCTGCACGGCAAAAGGTTTAGAGTAATAGCAGATCAAGCAGCATTAAAATCGTTGTGCAAGTTGAAGAATTCTTCGAGTAGGATGACACGATGGTCAGCAAGAATAAGTAGCAGAAGTAGTATTACATGTTGGGAGTAATGAGGATAAGGAATGGCAAGCTGTACAAAGAACGGATGACGAATGTAAGGATTATTTTAAGCAATCACAGATTTGTATGCAGGATGGGTTGCTGTGCAGAGAAATCAAGCTGGGACCGCGGGTAGCGGTACCAGCCAAGCTAAGGAACAGAGAGCTACAAGAAGCTCATAATGATGTAATAGCGGGTCATGGAGGTTGCAGATCTACCAACAGAAGAGTAGCAGAAAGGTATGGTGAAGGGATAGCCAAACAGACATAAACCAGTATGTGCGGAATTGCATACACTGCACATAGAGAGCGGATTTGTCGAACAAGATTATCACTGCGGAGATTACCTGAAGCATTAGCACCATTCGAATTTCTAGGGATTGGAATTTTAGGTCCATTCAGTAAAACGACTGCAGGGATTAGGTACACTATATGATCAAAAGTATCCGGACACCTCCAAGTACATACATTTTTCATATTATGTGCATTGTGCTGTCACCTACTACCAGGTACTCCATATCAGCGACCTCAGTAGTCATTAGACATCGTGAGAGAGCAGAGTGGGGCGCTCCGCAGAACTCACGGACTTCGAACCTGGTCAGCTGATTGGGTGTCACTTGTGTCATATGTCAGTACGCGAGATTTCCACACCCCTAAACATACCTAGATCCAATGTTTCCGATCTGATAATGAAGTGGAAACGTGAACGGTCACGTACAGCACAAAAGCGAACAGGCCGACCTCGTCTGTTGACTGACAGAGACTGCCCGCGGTAGCGTTCTCGCTTCCCACGCCCGGGTTCCCGGGTTCGATTCCCGGCGGGGTCAGGGATTTTCTCTGCCTCGTGATGGCTGGGTGTTGTGTGATGTCCTTAGGTTGGTTAGGTTTAAGTAGTTCTAAGTTCTAGGGGACTGATGACCATAGATGTTAAGTCCCATAGTGCTCAGAGCCATTTGAACTGACAGAGACTGCCAACAGTTGAAGAGGGTCGTAACGTGTAATAGGCAGATATCTATACATATCATCACACAGGAATTCCAAATTGCATCAGGATCTACTGCAAGTACTATGACAATTAAGCAGGAGATGAGAAAACTTGGATTTCATGATCGAGCGGCTGCTAATAAGCCACACAGCACGCCGGTAAATGCCAAACGACGTCTCGCTTGGTGTAAGGAGAGTAAACATCGCACGACTGAACAGTGGAAAAACGTTATGTGGAGTGACGAATCACGATACACAATGCGGCAATCCGATGACAGGGTGTGGGTATGGCGAATGCCTAGTGAACGTCATCTGCCAGCGTGTGTAGTGTCAACAGTAAAATTCGGGGCGGTGGTGGTATGGTGTGGTCGTGTTTTTCATGAAGGGGGCTTGCGCCCTTGTTGTTTTGCGTGGCACTATCACAGCACAGGCCAACATTGATGTTGTAAGCACCTTCTTGCTTCCCAGTGTTGAAGAGCAATTCGGGGATGGCGATTGGATCTTTAAACACGATCGAGCACCTGTTCATAATGCACGGCCTGTGTCGGAGCAGTTACGCGACAATAAGATCCCTGTAATGGACTGTCCTGCACAGAGTCCTGGCCTGAATCCTATAGAACACCTTTGGGATGTTTTGGAATGCCGACTTCGTGCCAGGCCTCACCGACCGACGTCGATACAACTCACAGTGCAGCACTTCATGAAGAATGGGCTGCCGTTCCCCTAGAAACCTTCCAGCACCTCACTGAACGTATGCCTGCGAGAGTGGAAGATGTCGTCATGGCTAAGGGTGGCCATCATCATATTGAATTTCAGTATTACCGATGGAGGGCGCCACGATCTTGTAAGTCACTTTCAACCAGGTGTCCGGATACTTTCGATCACACAATGTACATTCAATCATAGATCATTTTTCACGATACGTAGAAGTGACCACAATGCCAAACCAGAAGGCAGCAACAGTGACACAAGCACTTGAGAATAATTGGATGCCAGCCGTTGCGGATAAGCTAGGCGCTTCAGTCAGGTACCGCGCTGCTGCTACGGTCGCAGGTTCGAATCTTGCCTCAGACATGGATATGTGAGATGTCCTTAGGTTAGTTAGGTTTAAGTAATTCTAAGTTTAGGGGGCTGATGACCTCAGATGTTAAGTCCCATACTGCTAAGAGCCATTTGAACCAATATTTGGATACTGAAGTTTCGAGTGCCTGAAACAATAACAAAAGGCCATGGAACGAACTTCGGTTCAGACCTATTCATGTAATTGTGTAAATTGCGGAGTGTGTAGAAATTAAGGACGTGTCCTCTCCGTCACACAAGCCAATGGAAGAACTGAAAGAGTGCACAGGACAATCGGGATGTCTATTTGAAGTACGTCGTCTCCGCCTACAACTGAAAGCAACACAGGATTGTCGCCATGTGTATATGGGGGTAAATTGCCATCACCGTTCGACATAGTGTAAGCGAAGAATGGGAAGACTGGAGTGTCTGTCAAGGAATTTGCAGAGTGATTAGGAAAATTTGGAATTGAGTGTGAAAAGCAAATACACGACCCCTGGGAAACAGGAAGAAGCAGAGGGCCATATGGCAAGAATGCCACAGTATATGGCTGGTCAGTGGGTGATGCTATCAATTTCGTATACGCCGAAAGGAAAGACAAAGAAGTTTCTTGCAAAGTACCAAGGGCTGTACCAAGTAGTAGAGACTAAACCGCCAGTACATATCAAGATTCAGTTGCATACGAGAACGATAATTGTGCATATAGGGTGGTTGAAACATTTTCAAGGGAGTCTGGAAGCTATTTGAGGGATAGGAAATGCATACAAGAAAGGGAGAGCGAGAAGAAGGGTACTGGGAGATAAACAAGAGGTTGTGAATGAAACGGTAGCGAGGAATCTGTATGGATTAAGGCCTAGGACATAGTGATTTCATATTTTTTAGGTTAAGTATATATTTAGTGTAATTAGTATAAGCAGCTGCGGAGCAGCAATGAATTGAAGGGGAAGGAAAGTGATAGGTGTTCCTGCCAGTATGTGAGGTGCAGAGAAGGCGAGATAATGCGATACGCCAGAGCTGCAGAAGAGGCAGTTAATCAGAATATTAGGGAACTACAACCGAAGTAGTAGTCTTACATAGGGAAATAGTAATGACAAAATGGTTGCAATCTGTGGAAGATATTGTTTGGGAAGCACGAGGGAAAGTAACAGAACTACAGGAAGCTATGTAGCAGGGTGTAAGACAGGGCCGGCCAAACGCTGCACAGTGTGCAGACGTGCGGAAGTGCTGCACAAGTGCGCACGTGTGCCACAGCGAGCGACAGCGACATCTGTTATTAGACATGTGTCCCAAATGAACGGCGGCGGCTCCACTTCCCTGTTTATATGGTACAAGCAAGAGCGCAACATACCCAGTCTCGTTTACCCTTGGTAACCGCAACCTTAACAGAGAAGTACTGAGAAATGGCAGGTACTGTGAAAAAGCAAAGGACGGGAGATCTATGTTCTCAGTCGTTTAAAAATGACTGGGAACTGCAATTCTTTTTTGTAGCCGTTGGTGAAAACTCACAATGTTTGCTGTGCCGCCGAATAATAGGCGGCCAGCGTAAGTTTTCAATTTAAAGACACTACAATACATATCACAAAGACGAGTGTAGTGAACTCAACAGTGAAGAACGGCAAGCAAAATTAAATGTCCTTAAGAAAATGGATGAGACACATCAACTCGATTATCATTTCTCATGACCAGTGATAAACGTGTTTGGATTTATTCCTTTCATAATTACAAATTATTGTTTACTAACTGTGCATTATTGCCTCGTTCTGCTCCATGTTACATTATCATCAGGAAAGTTGGTCATTAAACCGATTGTTCCAATGTACACTTACATTTAGAGGTTTTGTTAATGTGTGAAGAGCTACGCTCAGCTGAAGTCGATAGAACATAACATTCAGCTAATTGTCGGTTACTATGTAGATTTCAGATGTAACTGATGAGAGACATAGCAGTAATGGTATTGAAATAACAGGTGACCAACCGAGAGGTCTGCGGTTATCGTTCTGTTCAGAGGTCAGTGAGACAGAAATTGTGTGGGTGTAACTGAGGGCACCGAGAATTAGTTATACAAAACCTTGCATTAGTTTAATGTTATTTGAAATCATGAGTAAGTGCTCTCTTTCTTAAATACTAGATCAAAAACATTACACGTATTTACGTGCCGTCAGTCAAGCTGCCTTAATAAAAACCCACGGTTGTTAACTGTATTACTTGTCTTACTGGGTTAAACTGTTAACATAAAAGTAGACGTCTCAATGAGTAGACTGTGACAGTATTTTAAATGTTTAATACGCGAAATACCTTCCCATGGTTGGCTTGCAAGCTGTGGAAAGAACACTAGAATGCGCCGGTACAGAGTATCCCAGCAAGTGGATAAAGCGACGCCTGTGCGTAGAAACATGCACTACATGAACGCTGATGGCTGCGGCGTGCACGCTGTAACCCGGAAGTTGCACATGTGCAGGAGCACCGCACGCGTGCAGAATTTCTGGCCGGCCCTGGTGTAAGAGTTCAGTTAGGGGTAAACTTGTCGTCGCCAATACAGTATTTACAGAAAGCACAGAAGGGGATAAAATCGGAGTTGGGGTTGGTTTTAGAATCCCAGCACAAAAACTTACTCTTTTATTTCAAGCAATCTACATTATCGGTGAGAACTATGGAGAGTAAGTTTATATTTCAGTTTCTCTACCAATAGCACGGTAACAAGCACATTATGAATACTACATAGTTCATGCGTATCATGTCAAGTGAGGGATACTGAAGAAATTTATAAGAGTAAAAACGCAGCGACTGTTATTAATTGCAAAAGACAAGGGAAGATATGTGGTAATGGAGGAAGCAAAGTCACAAAAATGCCACCGAGTGCAAATCACAGTCCATCCGACTATGGTAATAAGAGAAGGACAAGATTCCTACGCAGTGAAACTGCTAATGGGACAAGAGGATGTAAGAGAATGCAATAAAGAATTGATAGATTCGGAATTGCACGTTCAGCAGGTCGAGACGCACTGGTCGTCTTCGACAAGATGGTAGTAGTGGCAAGTTGTTTCGAGCAGTGGCAGCTTACATCATCGAAGAGGCTGGAATTAAACTTCTTATGAAATGGAACAGTGTGTGAGATAGTGGGGCGTACTTTCCGTCTGCCCACCACGATTTCATGGGTAACACAACTAAATATTTTGCAGCCTCGTTTGTATTTACCAGAGGAGCCCACGGAAGTGCTACTTGCCACAGATCTAACCAGCTTAAATCAAACTTTAAGGCCGGAATTAATGCAGTTTATAAACACGCTTCTGAACCAACAACAGGGACGGGTCTTCCTGGAAACCTTATTGCAGCATGTAAATTTGCATCAGAAAAATCAGTACCGCAAAGGCACAGGATTGACTACAGTCATACCAATCATCACAACGACACCTGTTCTGCTGAGCATAGTCGTCGTTTTGGTCCGTAGAAGATGAAGCACACGACTGGGCTCGGACCTGGCCGCCATTCAGATTCCAGTGGGTTGGATACCCGAGCATAAAAGCAGCAGAAGAAAGGTGAATGCACAAGGGGGTCGTATTATGAATAATTGGTTGATTTTAGCTTGTAATCTGGGAATAGTGAGTTAGAAGTGATTGTGCAAGAAGCCTAGAAATGGAATAAGTTTTATGGTGTTTGGCAGGGCAAGAGGCCCTGTGGAAATGTGTAACATTACATGATAGGGTTAAGAGAATCAATATTTAGAATAATTCTTAAGAGGCGAAGCCAGAAGGGCCGGTCACCAGGAACTCTAGTGTAAAGGATAATCTTGTTTGGTCCACCTGAGGGACTGGGTCTTGATAAAAAGAAGGGCAATGTAGCGTATCGGCCGTATTCGTCCAAAAAATATGCCAGAGCCGGAATAAAGAACTTAGGATCTAATTGTACAAATCCGCTTTCGGCTTAACACTTCCTTTCATTCTCCACGGATGACAGTCTAAGGGTCATTTAACAGTACGATCACTGGGAAAGTGGATCACTAATTTATTGAAGTTGGTGATTCTACGTTTGAACATTTACTCTGAATGGAAAAGTAAGTTGGGTTCGCCCCGGGCGACAGCCACAGTGGCGCATCGGGTGGTCTCCTGTTCGATATGCCGGAGCAATACGATGTTGAGAATGGCGTTTTCAATTAGAAGTTATGGAATACTGGCCTGTTCCACCATTACAGCACGAAGGTGGAGTCCAAAGTGCCACTGGATATTCAGGGGCCATTGAGTAGCATGTCGTAAATTACCACTACTTACCCATTTCTATGCCTCCAATTACTGCGCCATCTGTGGCGAAACGAAGAAAATGCTTTAGACAAAACGTATTTAGAATTTGCCGTAGAATCGTAATAAAAAACGGGGCTTCCCATTTAAGATTGCGACGTTCCCTCTCCCTCTCTCCCTAACCCCCGCCCTCCACCGCCACTCATCCTTGTAGTACGGTGTGGGGTCGGGTCTGATACCACTGAAAGTCACCCTCTGAGACTAAGAAAATAGAACCAAAAATTTTTTTGATCCAGTGTGTAGTTTTCGAGATATTTCAATTTCTTCAGTTAAAATGAACACACTGTGTGTAAAATACTGAATATATTTTTCAAAAACTTTGACCTTTTGTAACGCGTCTTTTGGGTATCGTATTCAATTGCTGAGCAATGCCGACTGTTGGTTGGTCCTGTATTGCATAGTGAACAGTGTCATGAATTTGAAATAATGAAAATGGATCTAATTAAAGCCCAAAAGAAAGCAACTGTGTGCAGAGAGAAAACTATTTAATTGAAACTCAGTACGTTATGGAAGTTTGTAACATGAGGTGCAATGCCTGACTAAAATACCCAAAAAATAAAATATTGTTCGGAAATCAATAACTGTTTAAGATTTCCTTTACTATTCACTATAAATCAATCTGCCTACTAAGCACAATACCTGAAAATTCTGACTAGGTACTGTTTGCTGACAAGAAAGCAAAGTGAGATCTGCCCTAAAAGAAAAGGAATTTGCCTCTCACTCAACATGCTATTTGTGTCTGGTGTACTGACGTTCCCAAAAGCAAATTGGAATCAGAAAAAGAAGCACTTGAAGAAAAATAATCTACTCACTACTAAATTTTTCTTTGCTTCTCAGAAACAATGGTTCAAATGGCTCTGAGCACTATGGGACTCAACATCTTAGGTCATAAGTCCCCTAGAACTTAGAACTACTTGAACCTAACTAACCTAAGGACATCACACACACCCATGCCCGAGGCAGGATTCGAACCTGCGACCGTAGCAGTCCCGCGGTTCCGGACTCAAGCGCCAGAACCGCACGGCCACCACGGCCGGCTCAGAAACAATCTGTAGCTGCATGTGGCATATGGTGCAATTATTTAAAACTTTACTAAGAATGATGGAGAAGGGTTTTGTTTTAAAGAAAAACGTTCCTGAAAAATTAAACTCTGATTGTTGGTGAAAAAGCTTGAACAACGTTACTGATAAATATTATTAGTTATCTAAGGGACAAAAATTTCCTTCTATTAATTGTTCTGACAAACCGGTCATGGTTAAATAAAATACATCTACATAAAAGGCGACTGGTTGCAGTAATTTCTGAAAACCTTTAAACAAACATTTCATTCTAGTGTATGTATTAGTTAGCTTGAAATAGTCCTCCAAAAGTCTTCTCCATCCATACAATCAAGAAAATATCTTTACAAACAAGTTTTCATCTTCATAATAAAGTATTCCAGATAATTTCTCCAGGATTTACAAATATCGCATCTCCTTTTATAAAACTCATCTGCTCGCTAGTACGCCTCTAATAAGAATGTCTTAGCGCTGCACAGCTGACTGGAGACCAAGTGCAGCACAGATTACATTAAACAAAGTCAAGGACCTTATCCTTTACTCGTGCAGTGCGCTCATGCATCTTTGTCACAGTATAGTAAATCCATTTACAATGGAAGAAAACATTCGAAAACGTTACTGTGTACCGTACCTATTCTATAGAAGTGCCGCAGTAATCATAGGTTTAGTTTCCATCTTGCTTCGTATCGGCGGCTGCTTGAAACAAGCAGTTAGCACTTTCTCTCTCAACGTGTATTTGCTTAGAGATTTTCCTGTGTTTTTCCCGACCACTCTGACTGTGTACTCTGATAATTTTATTTATGCTTACAAACTGGTGTGACAGCAGTTTCACGTTGTATTAATATTACAGTTGATCCAAAACCCACCTCTGCCGTTCTCGATATATTCTGTGGTCCCACGATCACTAGCACATGCTATATAAGCCATACGGCGTCCCAGATTTCACACTATTTTGCATGGTTTTGGTACATATTTGAAAATGTTTAGATTAACAACTGAACGCCATATATCATATACATAGTTCTGTATGGGACACCAGAACTGCTGTTTCTTATGGAATTGCTGTTTTCTCCAGAACTGAAGACTCTATGTAGTTTTACATAACGGCTATTGGAAAGTAATACACGCATCAAAAAAAGTTTTGCATCACCCCCTTCCCAGAACTCCTGAAGATAGACGTTGGCAGTGGATATGGTGTCACAGTCAAAGGAACTTTGTTCAGAGATGTCACTAAACCCGCCCAAAGATATAAACAAGCATGCTAGAGCAGCGTCTATTAGACAGAGTGGGTCCGACTGCCGACCAGTTCCAGTCATTCCACATGGAAGGAAGTACACGGCTCGTGTTGTCTATAGTTCAACCATACCTAGACGGTTAATACCGCGGTTCGATCGCGTCCGCATTGTTACTTTGTGCCAGGAAGGGCTCTGAACAAGTGAAGTGTCCAGGCGTCTTGGAGTGAACCGAAGCTATGTTGTTCGGACATAGAGGAGATACAGAGAGACAGAAACTGTCGATAACATGCCTCCTCAGGCAGCCCAAGGGCTAATCCTGCAGTGGATGATCGCTACCTACGGATTATGACTCGGAGGAACACTGACAGCAACGCCATCATGTTGAATAATGCTTTTCGTGCAGCCACAAGACATCATGTTACGACTCAAACTGTGGGCAGTAGGTTGCAACTTCACTCCCGAGGCCATGGTGAGGTCCATCTCTGCAAACATGACACCATGCAGCGCGGTGCAGATGGGCCCATCAACATGCCGAATAGAACCGCTCAGGATTGGCATCACGTTCTTTTCGCCGACGGATGTCGCATACTCCTTTAACCAGACAATCGTCGGAGACGTGTTTAGAGGCAACCCGGTCAGGCTGAACGCATTAGACACACTGTCCAGCGAGTGCAGCAAGATGGAGGTTTTGGGATGGCATTAAGTGGGGCCGAAGTACGCCGCTGGTGGTCATGGAAGGCGCCGTAACGGCGGTAGGATACATGGATGCCATCCTCCGACCGATAGTGTAACCATATCGGCAGCATATTGGTGAGGCATTCGTCTTCATGGACAACAATTCGCGCCCCCAGCGTGCACATCTTGTGAATGACTTTCTTCAGGATAACTATATCCTTGACTAGAGTGGCCAGCATGTTCTCCAGACATGAACCCCATCGAACATGCCAGGGATAAATTGAAAAGGGCTGTTATGGATGACGTGACCCACCAACCACTCTGAGGGATCTCCGCCGAAACGCCGTTGAGGAGTGGGACAGCATGGACCAACAGTGCCTTGATGAACTTGTGGGTAGTATGTCACGACGATTACACGCATGCATGAATGCAACAGGACGTGCTACTGGGTATTAGAGGTACCGATGTGTACAGCAATCTTGGCCACCACGTCTGAAGGTCTCACTGTATGGTGGTACAACATGCAAGGTGTGGTTTTCATAAGCAATGAAAAGGGTGGAAATGATGTTTATGTTGATCTCTTTTCCAATTTTCGGTATAGGTTAAGGATCTCTCGGAACTGAGATGATGCAAAACTATTTTTGGTGTGTGTATGACGATAAGCAGATGGAAGAGATTTGCAGTGTTAAATTCTTAGAATTACAACTTGATAATACATGCTATTAGGAGGAACATATTGCAGAACTACGGAACACCCTAAGCAAATTTTTGTTTTCATTGGAGTCATTGTCAGTCACAGGTGGTATAAAAGACAAAAAAACGGGATTTTGGACTTACTTTCATTCCATAATGTCATACAGGATTTTTTTTCACTAACTTACCCAGATAAGACGAAGTTTTCCGAATCCAAACACACGTAATACGAATTATTCATGGTATGAAGTGAAGAACATCCTGCAGAGACCTCTTCAGGGAACTGAGGATACGAAGTACTGTTTCCCAATATATTTATTCCATAGTGAAATTTGTCACAAATAAGATATATTTTTCACACAAACAGCTCAATTCATGTAATTAACGCTAGAAATAAGAATAATCTACATGAAGTTTAAAGTCACTTACTTTGGTCCAGAAGTTGTCCGTTATTCAGGAACACACATTTTAAATAATTTATCAGCAGCTATAAGGAATTTATCTCTCAGTACAAGAGGAGCTTAAGGGATTTATTGGTGACCAACTCCTTCTGCTCCATTGCAGAATTTCTTAACATGACCAACGGGTGTTTATGTTATTACTCGTATTAATATCATTTAAAGTGAATGTTACATGAAATTTGATTTCGGCACATCTTCAGTGTAGTTATATGAGATATGTAAATACACGTTACAGACTAGTTTCTGTTGGATGCTACGAAGCTGCAATAGCCTGATAACGTACTTGTGTAGCTCAGGGGTGCATATACATTTACATTTTGTGGGAAATTTGGTATTATCTCTCATATTAAGATATTATCATAATGCAATTTTAAGCCCTGTGTCCGTGCTTGCAGAAAATATTAATAAATTAAAGAGGGTCGTCTTTTTGCAAGAATATAATTTCTGTTTTGCCTAATATCCAAACATGTTTCACCACATATTAACAGAATCTTCCGTCGGTTCTTGGTAGAACAACATTGTAGAACAAAAGCAAACTGGTGCTTTTCATTTATTATTATGTTTCACCACATTTTTGTGGCATGCACAGTGGCTTTTTTTTCTTTTATTGTCCTTGAAATATATACACTCGGATTATATGTAGGCTAGGAATATGCTGAAATCAGATTTTGTTGTTGTTTGGATTACATATATACTTTACCTGTTTTTAACTTTATGCGTGTCCTGTGACTGGCAACAGAGATGAGCCATTTGCCAAAATTAATACGGCATGTCATCTGCAACACGGGGGGCCTGGATTGTTGTTTACAATGTAAACTTTAAATTATGCATACCTACAAATAGTGGCATATGCCCCTTTTATACGTTCACCATTGCTGTAGTTGACCTGTCCTTTATTGTACTTAGTTTTTATTTGCCTGCTAAACGTGCTGTTGTTAGAGTTATTATGTACGAAATGACATACGGACATCAGAAAAAGACGTGAGATTTTGGTTTGAAAACTATCTGCTTTGCTTTGCAATGTGTGGATTGTGTTGCTGTTTTTTAACAGAGTTTACTTACGTTTTCTCGTGCTAATTGATTAATTCTGGATTTTACTATGTTGCTATGGCTTGGACACACTTTTCACTCCAGATACGCTGCTGACAGTCCTTCATTTGACTATTTTGTTTTCGAATGGCGCCCATGAAGTTTGAATTTGTTCCGATGTATTTTCATTTAGTGTGTGTGGCAATGTGTGAGGTTGTGTGGGAGCGTCTAAGGCTTACTGAGTGTTGTTAGATTGTTGTTGCAGAGCACTGTTTGATTGTTGATGACTTTTTCTTCTCTGTGTGACAGCTTTTCAGATGCGGTAAGGAAGAAATTTCTGAGACTGTACGTTTGGAGCACAGAAACAGAAGAGAATCGAAGCATTTGAGCTGTGGTGCTACAGAAGAATGCTGAAAATTAGGTAGAATGGTAAGGTAAGGAACGAGAAGGTTCTCCGGAGACTCGTCGAAGAAAGGAATATATGGAAGACACTGACAAGAAGAGACAGGATGGTAAGACTTCTGTTAAGACCCCACAGAATTACCTCTATGGAACTAGAGGTATCAGTAGAGGGTAAAAATAAAAATAAAAAAAGAGTTTGGAATACATCTAATTGAGAACGTAGGTTACAAGTGCTACCCTGAGATGAACAGGTTGGCGCAGATGGTCGGTCGCATGAATACAGACAGAAGAGAAGAAAAAAAAGAAACAATTTATATTTAAAAAGTAGTACAGATGATTGCTGTGTTTTAAGACCTGGAATTCTAATTCTGTGCTACTAAGATGACGGGTCTGCAAACGTGAGGTGTTTACTGTCCCTTTTTACCTCTTATGTTCGGAGTAGTTTATTCTCAAATCTCTACATATCAGTCCCACATTTATTTCCACATTCATTACAGATTAACTGCTTTGTTGAATTCATCTTTTACATGTCTATAGTAGTGCTGTTTTTTGTCATATTTCATATTCAACAGGAAAATATTAATTAGAACCTGTGGAAGGAACATTAGCACATTTCTTTTTTGTGAATAGATGCAGTATATTCTTGTTTTATGATATGTTCTACATCATCGAAGATCCCTTCGCTATGGATGTCTGAAATAAAAAGTATATTTAATCCAAATGAGTCAGTTCTCCGGCTGTTCAGTGCTCGAAGGTCTTAATGTGTCTTACAAATGTTGCAGCCATCAAGCAGAAAGCCAGGCAGGTCCATGAGGTTGTTTTACGTGCTCCTTTTAGCAAATAGGCCTATGATGTTATTTCAGTAGTCATGTTATAGTTTACTGAACAATGTTGGAAATAATTTAGCTGGTCTCTCCTAAATCCAGGTAGAATTCGGATGCAACTACAGCTATAATTCTACGTAGCTTACACATATCTGCATGGAGATTACTTTTCAGAGCGTTTATAGAACAAGGATATATATCTGTGGATAAATTAACTTTTACCTTCGAGACTGTTTGTAAAGTGGGAATACAGTTTCTAAAGGCAACTTAGTGACAGAGTATATGAGACTGGAAAGAAGCGCACAAGGATGGAAATTTATGGAAAACAACGCTTTATTGAAAACAATACTCTAATAGAACAAAATGTGAGATCATATTCTGTACATCGTATCATGCAGTACTTACGGTAAAAACGAGTCGAAGTAATTCACGTATACATAAATACATTACTAGTGCAATGAATATTTTTTAAATTATTTCGATAAGCTATTCTGAGCATTCAGTAGTAATATAAATTTCAGAATGTTCTGCTCACGTTGTATGAGTCAAATATACACTTAAATATACATATTAATACTTAATAGAGCAGTATACAGCACCTATGGTTCGACTATGTTGTTGCATTTACTCTCACAGTAAATCGTGGAATGCATGGGCACAAAATAGCAAATCGCACAGCTTCAACTCGTAACAGGAAGTAAGAAGATTCTTCACATCTTAATTTCAGTAACCGTGGGTCACAGTGTTTTTCATAAACAGTAGCACTTCTAAAATTACCGTTCTCTTGCTGGCAACTATCATCATTGCAGCAAACTTTAAACAAACCTCAATATAATGCAATCGGAGAGTTTCTTATCTGCAACATTAGGAAGTTGTTTTGGTTAAGCTTTGAGGGAGCTGCTGGGACTCAATTATTCTATGGCAGTTAAATCCAGAAAAAAACGTTTATTTCTACAATTTGTAGCAAAGTACCAACATTATTTAGTTGGAAATGATAGTTTTTCAAATCGACTAAAAACAGATCGTTCGAAACGCGCAGTTCGAAAGTTACGCCGATTCTGTTTTACCTTTATTCGTAATATCTTTCTAAAAGCTTATCTAAACGATCTTTCATTCGTCATCTTAACATAAACCGAGAAAAAGTGCTGTTTCAGAACGACAGGGAAAATCTGTCCAGAAAATGAGTGTAGCTCTCCTCAACTTGAACTATTTTCCCTCCACTATAGACTTGGAAGACAAGAAAATGTGATTACAGCATAAAAGGAAACCAGTGGAATAAGAAAAATCAGCGTTATCAAATGTTTCCCGTCGGGAATTAAATCATGTGAACAGAAGGGGAAGTCGAAGTGTTGTTGTGTCTCTCTGTTGTTGTCCCGTCAGCGACCATTAAAGCTGAGTTAACTCACATGCAGAAGAAAGGAGAGACAGACATATAGAAAAAAATGGAGAGAGAGCAAGAGCGGGCATGAATTGGACAGAGAGAGAGAGAAAGAAAATAAAATATAGAGACAGGGCGTTTATCGTCGGCAGTAGCCATTTTATAGGAACGATCCAGTAATTCACGTGAAATGAAATAGAAAAAGCAAGGATAACTCAACAGAATGACTGGACGGGGATTTGAACCCCTTTCATTTAAATACGTGTCTAGAGGTTTATTAACTCTGCCATTTCACTCAAGTTCATCTCTTTGGAGTTGTGAGAGGTACCATGTTCAGTTTAATAAATACGCTACTGCAAGACAATACGACTTGTGTGGTGCTATGACTACTATCGACATCAGAGATGCATCTTTTCAAAACCTTAATGCCCCTCTGTATGTATGAAAAATGATTTGGCAAAACATTTAGTGAAGTCAAAGATCTGTGACCAGTTATCGACATTTTTTCAAGAATTCTCACTTCTTTAGACCGTGGGTCTTAAGAATTTCATATTACCTAGAATATGCTGAGCATTTACTTACGTGCTCCGTGCAACTTCCTACGTAGGAAATCTAGACGTTTACTTTTATCCATGTACTCCTCAAAAATATGTTGACAGCAGTTTCTGTTTATTCTTTGCTTTAGAGAACAACTCTGTTTTCAGGAAAATTGCATAGGTTCCGGTGCTCGCTGAAGTTATTGTTTCACAAAAGTGCTGACCGTTAGAGAAGAGTATCGACTTCGTATTTGCCCTGATTTTGATAAAGCACTGGCTAAAAAGAATGATAGAGATCCAGCGGAAATATTCGAAAACTAGTGAGAGTTTCCGGAACCGAAGACGCACAGATTGTATCAGAAAAACGCGAACCGATAAACAGCCTGGAATGGAAGATGGTGTTCGAATGAAATATTCGTGGAAAAATTTGTACGTTCACTCAAAGGCTGCGTGGCCCATAGCAATGCAGGGTACTCTGTAAGAGGTAAGTATAGCACATTGTGAATAATTTCATGAAAATTAAATTCATGTCAGTGTCAGTGACGTCTAGTAGCTTATGCGTGCTTATTATGAAACAGATATTTTACCATTATGATGTCAAACATTTTTTGTGAGTAACGTAACATCAGTACAGCTAAATGTTATGTTACATGTAATTGCTTCATTCATTTGACAGAACCGTCAATACTTTGATTAAAGAGATAGCACGTATAAATGATACCCTCCTCCCCCCCCCCCCCCCCCACTTCCCGCCCTAATATTCTAAAAACATGTGAAAATATTCCCGAGAACAAATGACCTTGTAGACGGCTTGTAACAACCGTTTTTACTTCAAATGCAGAACTTAACGCACTTAAAATTAAAGTCCTTCGTAATTTTTAATACGTAGCGCTTTGTATCACAGCTGCATTAGTACTGAAATGAAGTACAGCGATGCAACATTAAGCAGACGGAATAACATGGTCAGATAGGGTTAGAAAACAGCGTCGAAATTACGGGCCGATTCAAAGTTGCAAGCTGAAATCTAAAATATTTCTAATGAGACTGAAAAGTTTATCCTAGATAATTTTCGTAACAGAACATCTAAACGTAACGTTTCAAAGACAATGAACGACAGAGTTGGTAATTAAAGATATTAAACGATTATGAGCAGTACACATAAGGTGATGTTCAAACTCTAATCAATGTCTCGCCCTTTTTTAAACTGAGATAAGTATCCGATTTACTGCATTCCTCTGCTTAACTCAGCGCATTTCCCTTAACTATTACCACAATCATCAAAGACAGCAAAAGACTCAGTGCGGGTCTTTTATAGTCCTGTATGTAACCTGTTGTTTCTAGATAGACTATGAGATCACCGGGTTGCAGACTGCTCGTTAAATCCCGGCGATGCCCCAGTCACAGACAAATAAATTGCACTATAATTGGGGAAACCGCAGGGAGACAGATGAGGAGCGCTCGCGGCCACAGTGTCTGCTGCAAAAAGGCGATCTTTTGCATTCGCAGACGATTCCAACAGGAACAGCGTACTGGTGCCGCGATATATATCTGGCAGCCGACAATGGGTAGCTTAGAGATGTAATGACGACGTATTGGCATAAGTAATTGCACTATAAATCGGCGATTATCAGGCCGTACGTGTCGGCTAGTTCTGGTATCGGCCACTCGCAGCGCTACCTGTCAGCGCGCAGGCGCAGCGGGTGACAGCTGAATGCGACGCCGGCGCTGGATCTTGTTCCCAGGCCGCCAACGCTGCGAAATAACAACCGTCTCGCCCGCCGTGTTCGTGCCAACAATTAAAACCAAATTTGGTATAAGCAGTCGGAACTTTGAAATGCACCTCGAACTGAAGATTCATTTAACGAAGGGTTCAAAGAGGGGTCTGCGAAAACTTTTAATGATGTGGAATGTGGTGAGAAAAATGTGCTGACTGATTCTTTCATTGCGTTGTAACGGTCTTCTTCTGTAAATTATCATTAAAAATAGCGAATAAAAAAGACACGTGATAAAAAGTCTCTTTGAAGATGGGCAAAAGTGTTTCATCTATCTTTTCTCTGGCTTGAAAATTGAGAGTTTATATTGTGTTGAACAAATATCGCGAAATGAACGTAGTTAAATAAGTATGTTCCTTATTAGAATTACATCACGTGTTCTGATGTATATTACTACCTTCGGTTGTATCTGCACTAAATTACAAGTCCGATATCGCCATGACACGGCCTACAATTTCTTGGTGACGTTAAAAGTTTATGTCTAACACATAGATACGTGAGTACCACGAAATGGCAGTTTGGAAATGTTTTGAATTTAAACCATAATACAAACATGGAAGCTGGTGATCAAAGGCTCTACTCTGTCACGGGTGGTTTCCGCAAAACATCGTGTTTATTTTGTTCCATTGTGTTACGGACCTTGTCTACCGGCAATTCATTCCTGCTATTAAGAACTTCACTCCCTGAAGTGAGACACTTGGTTAATAGGCTATGGTAAAATTTTTGTGACGCGACACGTGTGGTAACAGTCCATTAGTATTCAGTTTATTCAGTAAAATGGACCGAAAGTCAAGACAGCTGAAGCGAAAGGTGCTGGCTCCCTTCAGTTATTGAAAATCAGAAATGTATAGAATGTCATGTTATAACAATAGCGATAAATTCTCAAAGCTTTCAGAAGCGACGACGTGTAGAAGCTGCTGAAAATTAACAAAAGAACCAATAAAAATGGACGTTAATAAAATATATTAAAGAAGACTGAATATTAATGAAGTGATCAATAGGAACTTCAAAAAGTATCCTCAACTTATCATAATTACATGTAATCCATGCATATTATCATCTGGTCTAGGCCTGTTTACAACATCGTATTTTTCCGGAACCATTTTCACCTGCGATAATGTTCGCCGTGAGTCGCTCCTGTAACCTAGATCAGTACCGAATTCCAATGTCTTTGTGATAAACCCAGATGGAAACAGTTCGAAAACCGGTGACAGAATGGTGTTTCATCATGGCGGGAGAAAACATGTGGAGTACAAGTGACAATTCTGAATTCCATGCAGAGTTTTGAAACACAATGAGAAGATAATACAATAACAGAAATTCTAAAATACAGTGGAAGGGAAACAAAATTGGCACTCGTTAAACTGATGGAAAAATAATCTCGGAAAATTAATGAGAAACAACGGTACACTACTCACTACCCAAAAAAAGCTTACTCCTTGTAGCATTTTTTTTTTTTTTTTTTTTTTTTTTTGTACAGGAAAATTGAAGAAAGACTGGATGCACAATTAGGAGAATACCAGACGAGATTTAGGAGAGGTACAAGCTGTGCGAAACAAATCAGTAATCGGAAACTGTTATTTCAAGAAAAGACTGAAGTACGTATTGAATAGTGGTGTACGTATAGATAGGTTGAGTTTACTCAATAACCTGGAATAATCTGTAATATATAAGAAAACACTGGAGCTATTAAAAGGAATACAACAACTACAGAATCTAGAGTAAAATAAAGGAGTGAAATTTCCTACCCAATCTTTTGGGTTGGTGAGGGGGTGGGGTGGGGGGGAGAAGAGGGGGGGGGGGGTAAAAACTCGTCTGGAGACGCAAAAAAACCATCATTGCATTTGCGTATTCGGCCAGGATGCACATATGCGTCAGAAACAGTAATCCTACGATCACTAAAGAAAATGAAGAAATCAGAAAAAGAAAAGAATGATTGTGAGGCAGGTATCAGGTAATAGAACTACAGGAGAAACATTTACGTTAAGAAACGAAATCGGAATATACAAACAGTTTAAAAGAAATTACAGAGGAAATTATGAAAATGGACACATCGAAAGAATGAAGCCTTGTAGACTGACAAGAAAAATATTACAGCATTTTGAAATTTAAAAGGAAAGTCCAACTGGCTTAGGGAATCATATGAAGACTTGGCATAAGTACAAAACAGAAAGCAGAACAAAACATAAAAAAAATTAGAAGTGGAAATTTTTTTCAAGACAATACAGTTCCAAAGAGACAGGGAGGAAGGTGGACAGCAGAGGAGGTCAAATAAAAAAGTGAATACGTGAAGAGGTTTTAGAGGAAGTGTAAGGTTATCTTAGTGGATTAAAGATGGTCGTTACCTGCGAGAAATGAAAGAAGGGGAAGAACAGAAAAATTAAGTTGTAACTAAATAACACATAGAACGTGGTTCGAGTCCCAGACGGATGCAGTCATGTAAATTGTCTCGAATGTTGATTTGACAGAAGACCAACATTCGACTCAGAAAGAAACCTTACGATGCAACTAAACCTTTCTGCACAACATGTATAAACACTGTACAGTCTTCCTCGTGAGGATAGTTGACTAGATTTCAGAAACTTGCGTTACCGGCCAAGAGAGTATTCTGCTAACGGTATGCCTTGCCACACTGAGGTCAATTGTTTCTATAGTCAGAGAATGACGCAACATTCGGTTGATATCTTCTGGCTATCAGAGAGGTTAGAAGTTTTTTTTCCCGTTTGTTGACTGATGGTTAGCAATCACATATGCAAGCCACCGATGAAGGTCTCTCGAAACGAAACAGAGCTGAACTAGCGATCCTTACCCAACTTGCTTGTGCGTTTGTATTTATCTCTATCGCGCTACAATTCATTAAAGGTTGCACTTTAGAACAGTCATGGTACTTTTTCACTTGGAGATCTGAATCATAAAGAACTGATGAAAGGTTGAGATATTAACAATTAGAGAAACACAGCGCTTCTGACGTGGACTAGGTAAGTTCACACAAACGGTGTCGTTACCGATTTCGTCTTACCATTTCATCATCAGACTATCTACTTAAAAAGAAGCCGGCCGATGTGGCCGAGTGGTTGTTCTAGGCGCTTCAGTCTGGAACCGTGCGACCTCTACGGTCGCAGGTTCGAATCCTGCCTCGGGCATGAATGTGTGTGATGTCCTTAGGTTAGTTAGGTTTAAGTAGTTCTGAGTTCTAGGGGACTGATGACCTCAAATGTTACGTCCTATAGTGCTCAGAGCCATTTGAACCATTTTGAACTTAAAAAGAAAGAAAAAGGCGGCTAGTAATGTAATTGGAAAGTAAATTACAAATTAAACTACTTTCTCCACACATCCGTAGGAACGAATACGTTATATAGTGACTCGTCAACTATATAGGCTTGGTGGCTGTTCAGTCGACATACGACGGACATTCAACAATTAAAGAGACAAATTGCTGTAGAAGTGAAACAATTTGTAGGAGGAGCTTTGCACTTTCCTGACTTTAAGTTGGTACCACTGGGATAAGCTGAGAGTAGATGACGGATAATTTTTTTATTTTTTTATTATCTCAATAACGCATTTAACGGTGGCGTGTCCGCTTATGTATCCACATTAACTGAATAACATTCAGTGATCCGTTTTTCGCTCTCTGAAACTGACTAAGATCTTTCCTCGAATGATTTTATAGTCCAGTGAAATTTGCGCGAATTTGCGGAAATTGTTATAAATGGGTGGAATAGTTCAAAAACGGTCGAACATCAGGGAGGTTAGCAACGTCCTGACCGAATGGTTGAAGGGTCAACCCCTTCTCCTGAAAGACACTGAAGACATTATTCGTGACGGACGACGTGTTATGGTTGAATATATAGCAGAAACAGTTGCAGTATGTGCTGGCACAGTTCACAGCGTTATCAGTAACAAGCTCAAGTACAGCAAAACAATTGTGAGGTGGGTCCCAGAAGAGTTAACGCAACAACACAAGGAAATACGTGTGTGTATAGAGTTGAAAGAACGCTGTGGAGGAGAAGGTGGTAATTTTCTAAACAAAGTTTTAACGTCTGATCAAACTTGGATGCATCATTTCGTTCAGAGTCCAAAAGATAAAGGACATAATGGAAGCAAACCAACTCAACAGTCTGAGAGAATTTATCAGTAAACACTTCCGGGCTAAGTTGCCGTGGTCGATCTGTAGAACTTCTTCTCCCTGACGATTCGTTCTCAACTACGGAGAACATCTTCCGAGGTGAGTCGACGACAGGCTGCTAGGAGCTGGGGCCGCCGCTTATATAGAGATCGTAGGGGGCGCCACCACACGTCACGTGGCGTCAATGTGCAGCTATCTCTGGCTATCGTCTGTTCTCTCGATTGCAGGCAATCGATTGTCACGTGATTGATGCAACGTGTGGTGGCGCCCCCTACGATCTCTATATAAGCGGCGGCCCCAACTCCTAGCAGCCAGTCGTCGACTCACCTCGGAAGATGTTCTCCGTAGTTGAGAACGAAACGTCAGGGAGAAGAAGTTCTACAGATCGACCACGGCAACTTAGCCTGGAAGTGTTTACTGATAAAGACGCCGGCCGTGAAAGCCTACATGGAATGAGTCTGAGAGAAATTCACAACGCGAGCATCGGCCGGAAAAGTCATGCTGACCTTCTTTTAGATCGCCTAAGGTGTCATCGTTTGCGAGTATTTGGAAGATCACCGTACAATAAACAGTGGCTACTACTCAGACACGCTGATGAAAAAAGTAAGTCCAGTAATGATAGAAAAAACGTCAAAGATCTCAGAAAATCCATGATACTGCTACATGACAATTCTTGCCCTCACAACGTCCAGCTGACGCAAGATACCGCTGAAAGATGGGTTTGGAGATAACAGCTCATCCTCCCTAACGTTCAGATTCGGCTCTCTGGGATTTTGGATTGTATGGTCCATTCAAGGAGGCATTACTTGGAAAGAATTTAAGCGACAACGAGGAAGTCAAGGAACTTAGGGTAAAGTGTCTCAGACAATAAGACAAAGACTTATTCGCTTCAGGTACACAAAAACTAGTTAGTCGTTGGGACCATTGTATTAATACTAGCGGGGATTACGTTGGGAAGTAGTAAAAATGCCTTTTTTTAGAAAAAAATCTGTTTTTTCCTGCTTCAGTTTGTCTCTTTAATTATTGAATATCCCTCCTATTATTTTGTAACGCATACGCATAGTTGTGTATATAAGGTAGTTTGATTTGTAATTTAGTTTCCAGTTATTTTACCATCCCCCATTTTCTTTCTTTTTCAGCAGATCATCTGGTGATGAACTGGTAATAAGATGACATCGTTAATGAATCCACTTCTCTGCACTAGGGCTGGAGCATATAACTGAAAAAAAGCTGCAGAATACTGAAGTATTGGTTGGAAATGATTATGCAGGCCAGAGAGAAGCCAGCCAGCCTATACTGATTTGTATCTCTCCACGATACCAAACGACCAGGGCTGGAACTCTAATAACAGCTACGTTAACTAACAGTAATTGAAATTTTTATTTAGTTTCGCGTAACTCTAGTAATCATACTACGCTGATAACGAGAAGCACGCCGGAAAACCCATTCCATTCTGTGTAAATAAGCTGGAACAGAGACGGGGTTTTTCGCTACCGGATGACAGTGTTTAACCGAGTCCCTGCCTTTCTATGATAACTGCGGTTTCTGTCCCGTAATTAGAAATTGTTGCTCATTTCGCTCACAGCCAGTTTTTCTCTGTCGGTGATCGGGCTGCAGTGGAATTCATCGTAATTTACTGGCTCGCCGATGGGACCAAGTGCAATTAAAACGATCAGTCGCGAATGAAAACATCGTGAATCGCAACGGGGCTCCGGTCGGGCGTGCGGCGCTGTACTAATTATGGTCCGCAATTGCCGTCGCGTAATTGAATGAAATTCAGCGAACTAATCAGCGGAGCAGCGGCTGCGACCAATCAGCGGGCTCCGCGCGTCCCGAGTGGCAGGAATGCGCTGTACGATTCCGCAGGTGGCGGGGCATCAGACAGCGGCGCTTTAAAAAGCCGACGCCGGAGTTTCCCGGGAAGCTGCGGAACTCCGCCGCGCTTGGCTCTTAATTGACACCGGCAATAAATAATGGTGACGGCGAGAGGACCCGTGTCCTTAATCAGTCGCTGATCGAAATGGCCATCAGCGCAGGAAGAAGGCAGCTTCGTACTGGCGCGGGATTAGTACCAGTTTGCAAGGGCATGTGAAAGCTGCTCGCAGGTGCGCGTGCTATGAGCACGATTAGTGTAGAAGAACCGACGGATATGTCTTGCATATCTCAGAGGCCATAACAGACGCGCGGACATTGGGTATTGACGTCAGCTTACTTCGGATAAACGGACAAGGCATTCTCCGTAATGAAACTGTTGACCGCCTCGCTTTGGGGACTGTTCCACCGAACACCAATCGCCTTTACAGATTCCAAATCGACGGTCATAAAACTGCTTATCACGACTTGAATTGTGAATGACATGTATCCCATCCCTATAAGGGCGATCACCTGGCGGCTATACAACCGAACGTCTCTTCTCGACCATGGCTCACCTCTGTGAAGTTTAGCAGACGTCATATGACCTCTCTCATCCGCATTCAGGCTGGGACAGGAGTGTTACCCCGCCAAACTATACCGGTTGAAAATCATCGACCCTGGACACTGTGGTCAGGACACAATGGCTGTGGTGGATCTGAACCACGTCATACTGGCGTGTACCAGTCACTCAGCCTCACAGGCGGTCTTGTACAAAGTCGCTTGCAAGGGCTACTCCCACCCTTGCTCGCGATCTATTTAAAAGACGCCAGCATCCAGCTTTGACCTGTAAGTTGTGCTGATCTTGTCCCAGGGAAACAGACCGGTTCGAAAACTGGGATGTCTGTGTTTGTGTTTTTACTTTGCTTTAAGAACTTATCTTTGTAAACGACACCGTTGTCCAGCTCTCAGTTACAAGCTGCTGTGGATGTTATTCACCCCTGGAACCGACATGCTAGAATCATGGGTCCTGATTTTGTGGTTTTTTTTTTTAAATTTATATGACTAACCTATCTTTGTACTTCACACTTCTATCATTGTTCTATTCTGAAAATTACACGAATGTTGAATTGCCACTTTTCCAATTAACATGCACGTCTTTGAGTCTTTAGATTTTACATTAAGAACATAATCAGTACATCGAAAACTTTTTATTGTTCGACTGTGGAAATTTCAATTATGTTAAAATGGCACTTTTGTAGCTACTTGCTGCCCAAGGCAAAAAACAAGTAATAATTAAAAAGAAATAGTGTGGCAGAGAGATAATTTCACTGCACACTGTCATCTGGGAAACTCACGGACATGAAGTGTCTTCCCTAATGCAGAGAGATGTGATAGAAACTGACCAGGAGACAACACTGCATTCCGATTTTTGTATTCTTTGTAATATTTGTGGTATGCGAATATCAATCCCGCAGAGGATTTCGATGCAGCTCTCAAAAATTATCGTGAAAATAGATTTTGACGTTTCCCTGGCGTCTGTAATACCCTAAAACCAGTTCATTATTTCGATGAACTGCGTGGCTATGCGGTAGTATAATCCTCTGGGTCCGGTTGCTGGCTGTGATGGATTTTTAAACACAAGTGCTTGTTATCTGATAATTTCCGTGAAGCATAAGACACGTATATATGAAAAAAAATGTAATCTTTATTTTTTAAATCTAGCCCTTTCGTGGTTGATGGGATACGTTTGTCCCACTAAAGTAACATTCAGTTCTGAGCGTTGGGAAGTTCGTGTCTCACGTATGTATGCTGCTAGCATGTAGCGAGATGCTTTCGGAACTTGAAGAAAAATAATGCGAACCATGGGGTGGGTATGTAGAAGGCTGTGAGCGATGAAATGAGGCGGAGTGTGTTTGTATGTGCCACAGTGCCTTTGTTTCACGAAAATCAGTTCGAATTACCATGTGTTCCATTCCAAGAACGCCTGAAGTAACTAATTGCGTTTCCTTGTATAACACAGACTAGTTTTGAAACTTTACTACACACTCCTCAATAATTTTGCTAGTTTGTGCGTACTTTGTACATAATGGGGTGTATTTCCCCAAAAAGCTTCGTAGAATGTGTGTGTGGTACGTCAAAGCCATTTTCAGGCGTTATGTTGAGAATTGGTGTGCGATATTTCGTGTTTTTCACTGTCAGAAGAATAAATGTGTTTTCGTACTGACGTGTAATACTCTTGTCCCTAATTGCTACCTCGGTAAATTTATCCTAAAATTAAGATTTTAACTTGAAAATCCTAGGTTCACATGTACGAATGGATCTAGTTAGGTTCGTGGGACATATGCGTCCCATTTCACCGATTTTCAAAACCGATCAGCTCAAACTTCCCACACGTCGGTCAGAGGACCTGAAGATGGCGTAATTAATCTCCGAAACTGGTAGCCCAATAAACTCACAGTTTGGAAATTAGACGGCTGAGAGGTGTTTGATTTGACATTCAGCTTATAGGAAATGTGAACTTCGCATCGAAGGGCGTTCTGCTGACAAGTATTATTTAACATTACTTGTTAGTCATAACTGCTAGCCATTGAAGAGGTAGAGCTCAGACAACCTTTATATGGGAAGCTGGTGTACCGAGATGTAACTTGCGAAGTATGGCGAGCGTGTTGTTGAAATTGACTCTTCGAAACGTTTAAAATAACATCACACGTTTTCACAATAGCATTTTGCAATTCTGTTAGAGCCACGCAGCCCTCGAAAGACGTGTTTACCGTAGTTTACCTTGGAAGGTATCAATCTCAGTGGATAAGGTTTTATTTGAATTAAAAAGGCTATCAAACTGATACTCGTTTTGATACGAAGAAAAAAAAGCATTTGTAACCGGAGAATGCCTGACTCGAATTCGTTTTTGATTCTTTTACTGCGTCTCACTTAACATCAGTACTTAAGAAACAGAAATGAAGGCTTGAAATTCTTCACAGGTTGGAAAAGAGAAAGACAGAAAAAAGGAGAACAGCCAATAAGAAAAATAACGGATCTGGCACGCTTTTAACCACAGTTCCTTTTGGTACGATTTGAGCAAATAACAGAAGAGACGACGCACGGATACTATTTTATGTTTTCTTTTCTTTCAGAGCGTTCATGGATTCTTTGTTTACTTCATTATCGACAAGAGATGTCCCGTTGGTAATTGTGAAACAGCACCGTTTACGAAATTTTAAAATCCCTGAAACAAGAAGACAAGGTCTTATTGCTTTTATTAAAAACTTTGCAGCTGTTTATCGTAGGTGTAAGACGTTATTTGAAAATCAGCTTTTGTTTATACTTTTTGAACTGTTGGAGAAAATTGCACCTTACAAGGAACGAACTTAACCGTGAAGGATGATCGGCTGGAGAATTCAGATGAGAGTAGTTTTAAACATCTCAAAGCATTTCGTACATGCAGTGCACTATGTTCATTTTAGAAGTGCTACTGTTTCGCAACTGTTATTTTTGTACACCTTCACAAGCGATGGTAGCTTTAATAAACATTGCTGAAACAACAAGCATCGTAGATGAAGCAATGGATACTGTAATGATGTTGCATCTTGGGCACGTTACGTTATGAGAAAGTAATCACAGAATGTGACTCCACAACTAAGTGTGAATCGAAGACTTATATAGTTGCTGCGCTCACATTACTACACACGTGGTCAACAAACGTCTTGTTAACAAAACCAGATACTCTTTATTGTTGTGGCGAAGAATCTATTTTTCTTTCGGTACAAAGACTCACGTTGCACTGACAACTTCAGGAAAATACTGCTTACTTTAAACTTCACTTCAACGCTTCACTCCTTTTCAAGAACGTACCTTTCACACAAATGCCCGTTCATTGAGTTCGGTTGTCCAAATGGTCATTTGCTAAAATAAGAAAACACAGTCCAGTCTCGACGCCATCTCACTCGGCAGCGGATAGTGTTAACAGAACAACAGCCTTGCAATTAGGTATTTCATGTTCGTTCTAATTACGATTTTTGCTCCTTTAAGAATCTGTCTCGTAACGTCTATGAACCACTTCGTTCTCCGATTTGATGTCGCATTTGCAGTCACCGTCTTTCACCTGAGAACAATCTAATTGCATCAAGCAGATGGTCTGTGTTTCACACGCACGTAACTAAGTACTGTAAAGGAACAGTTCTGAGCTTGTTGCACTCTGAGATCTTGGCGTCTGTGGACTGCAGACAAAATATGTTGAGGAATATGGTCCTGGAATGTAACAAAGAAACACACGTTCTTCGAATTTCAGTTCAGTACGTGGAAAGGGAGGATGACTCGAAAATAGTACAGTGATAAAACTGGTTAAATAACCTACGCTGCTCATTGGTTTCCGGGAACCTTCATGAACGTCCACTGATGTCAGAGTTAAACGTCTTTTGCGTATCGAGGGAAGTCTCGTTAGTTAACCAGTTAAGAGCTCCTTAAGCACTCGTAAATTTTGTTGCAGTGTTTTTGTGGAGATTTATTGGCATCTGTGACGTAACTGTCGGTCAGGATAGCGAAGGGGGGGATAGAGCGTATATATCGCAGTCGGATCTTCTACAGATTTTGGCATCTACGCAGAGCACCACTGAAGGTTCGTTAGTCCAGACAGATCACTCGCAGTTTCACAGCGTTTCCGGTAACTTCTTTGTAAGACACATGTACAGCTGGATAGCTCCCGTCTGCACTGGTCTGCTACTGACGTTACACCGTCCGGGTAGGCTGAAGCCGTGTCGATTCGTTGTGCTGTCTGCTGACGTCAAGGGGCAGTAATTCGAGCGTAGAGTGTCTCGAGAAGCGCAGCGCTGGAGACGAGTCACTGTCGCGGGGAGCCGCAGCTGCGGCCGCCGCCTTCCTCCGCCTCGCCGTCGATGCTGTCGTCGTCGTCGACCAGAAACGGGCCGCCGCCCGCGTCGTCCGCCAGGTGTCAGTGCGGCTGCGTCCCGAAGATGCCGCCCCCGAGCCCGGGCGCGTGCGGCGGCCGCAGCATCGCGCCGCCCCCAGCGACGCCCCCGCCGGCGCCGCCTCCGGCCCCGGCCGCCGCCGCCGCAGCCGCCATCGCGGCCGCAGCGAAGAACGGGGCGTGTGGCGCGTGCGGGGGCGGAGGGCCGAAGAGCGCGAACGACGGAGGCAGCAGCGGCCGCGCCGACAGCCGCAGCTTCTCGATCTCCGCCTCCTGCAGTCGCTTCGCCTTCGCCCTGCGGTTCTGGAACCAGATCTTCACCTGCCGGCAGACAAACACACAATTTCCATCAGCTACAGTCGATGGCCTTTGCTTTACAAAAACACATCAATTACTGTATCCTGCTAACAATCTCACGTTAGAAAAATTATGCAATCCTTTAAAAGAGAACATTGTGATTTTGCGCTTCCTTAAATGGTTTACAACTGCTACCAAGCGGCCATATGCTACTCCACCGCTAACGTTAGTCATGGCAGTGTAGTGGTGTCTATGTGCCAAACTGATCATGATGCACAAAAAATGTTCAAATGAGTGTGAAATCTTATGGGACTTAACTGCTAAGGTCATCAGTCCCTAAGCTTACACACTACTTAACCTAAATTATCCTAAGGACAAACACACACGCCCATGCCCCAGGGAGGACTCGAACCTCCGCCGGGACCAGCCGCACAGTCCATGACTGCAGCGCCTGAGACTACTCGGCTAATCCCGCGCGGCATGTTGTATAATTAACGTAAATAAACAGTACGGCACCTTACAGCGCAGAAGCAGGTTTATACGAAACAGTGAGGCTTATCAACCCAGTGGCTTATACAGCCTGCTCACAACCTGCCTTAGGTTTCAAGTCCTGTATTACAAAGGCAGTTGTGAGAGCGGCCGAGCAACTGTAACTTGTTCTTAGTGGTTCTTCATCTCCGATAATAAATGGCCTGACATGTTATATACCAATGGGAAGCTGAGAAACCGATCTGTTTAGTCGTGTACAACACACTCGACTTCTTTGGATATTTTGCGAGTCATAAGCAAACGTATTCACGTTTTGTTACGGTATACCCCAACTCCCATCAAGAAAACACCCTCCAAAAAATGAGTAGTGTGCAAAGCAAGGAAGAAGGAAAGTGATACACGTTGTGAGTAAGAGAAATCTCTAGTAGTACACCATATAAGTAGGCTGTTTAGGTTTTTTATGTTGGTAACGCCACGTAGCGCTCTATATGAAAATCACTGACTGTGCTGTGTGAAGCCTGTGGCTGGTTTGCATTGTTGGAATATTTGCTATTGTAGTGTTGGGCAGTTGGGTGTGAACAGCGCGTAGTGTTGCGCAGTTCGAGGTGAGCCGCCAGCAGTGGTGTGGGGAGTGAGATGGCAGAATTTTGAGAGCGGACAATCTGGACGTGTGTCCATCAGAAAGAGTAAATTTGTAATACTTGATATCATGATGACTTTTGAAAATTATTAAGGTAAATACATTATTTGATCTCTATCAAAATCTTTCATTTGCTACCTATGCCTATCAGTAGTTAGTGCCTTCAGTAGTTAGAATCCTTTATTTAGCTGGCAGTATTGGCGCCCGCTGTATTGCAGTAGTTCGAGTAACGAAGATTTTTGTCAGCTAATTGATTCATGAAAGGTATAGGTTATTGTTAGTCAGGGACATTCTTTTGTAGAGATTATTGCGCTAAAAATGTTGTGTGTCAGTTTAACGTTGATCAGCACAAGTAAAGGGAGAAATGTCTGAGTACGTTCAGTTCTGCTCAGTTGTTTGAAAATCAAATAACGTAAGAGGTTTATTAGCACAGTAATTCATAAATTTTTCTAAGGGAACGTTTCAGCCACACCAACAAACACTTCTAAAACAGTATTAACTTGACTCCTCATCACTTCAGTAAACAGTAACGATAGATTTATAAAGAATTTGTATCAAAAAAATTATATAAATTTTCGAAAAGTGTGTAAGGTAAAACATGTTAATTTTGATAAATGTAAATATTGATGGAAAATGGGAAGAAATATTAGTAAGTCGGTGGGCTAATGAGAAAAGGACACAGTGTTTTAAGAGTGAGCTTGAAAGGGTGGTATGGGCTGAGGTATATGTGGAAAGAGGTGCTAATGCCAAATTCAGTGTCTTCCATAGCAAAAATTTGTGTCAATATTTTAATGTCGCTTACCTAAAAGAATATCCAGAGGGTCCATTAAAGAAAAGTAATCCGTGGGTAATTAAGGGATTTAAAATCTCATATTAGAGGAAGAGGGGAATTTATGTAAAGCCTAGAGTAAGTGAAGAACCGACATTACTTGCATACTACAAAAAGTGCTGTAGTACTTGCAGGAAAATCATTAAAGTGTCCACAAGTATGCACAGAAATAATTAATGCAATTAATTATATGAAACCTATATGGGAGATTGTGAAACGGGAGACAGGGCAGCCAGTCAGTGTACAAGAGCCCGTAACAATTGAACTAAGTTTCAATGTTGTAACCTATAATTCATAAGTTACAAGTACTTTTAAGAATCACTTGCTAAACGTAGCAGAAAATATGGGTTTAACTGAAGAAGCAAGAAAATTATCGTCCAGTTTCCTTACTGACATCTTTTTCGAAAATATTCGTAAAAGTAATGTACTCAGGAGCAGTCGCACGCTTAAATGGAAATAGTTTACTTAGCGTATGACAGTTTGGATTTTAGAAGGGTTACTCAACCGAGAGTGCTATTTATACATTCACTCTTGAAATAGTACAAGGGTTAAACAATAACATATCGGCTGTTGGTATTTTCTTCCAAGGGGTTTGATTGCGTGGATCATGCTACTCTCTTAGACAAACTCAAGTCTTATTGAACTGGTGGCTTTGTGCACGGCTGCTTTGAATCAAACTTGATGAACAGAATGCAAAAGCTTGTGCTGAATAATTCAGACAATGATCGAAAGAAAGAAAATTTTAGTCATTGGAGAAGAAATTTCATAAAGGGAGTCCCACAGGGTTCAACCTTGGGTTCATTCCTATTCCTTGTATATGTGAATGACCTTCCACTTAATATTCAACTAGCAAAATTTGTACCTTTTGCAGACACACTACATTCATTTCTGTATAACAACTTGAGTCATATCAACAACTGAAGCAGAACATGAGCATGGGTAAATAAGGCAGAGTGATCCAAATGTTTTGGTGTACATATTCACGAAACTTGACCTGGAAGAAGCATATTAATAAGCTTGTCAAAGAGTGAAGTTCAAGCACGTTTGTTCCATTGCTAATCTTGGAAAGAAAAGTATCATTCTCCTGATATATTTTACAAATTTCCACTCAGTAATGTCTTACACAATAAGTTTTGCGGTAACTCATCACTTACAAAGAAAATATCGATTACACAAAAGCAAGCAGTAAGAATGATATGCAGTGTTCATCCATGGACATCATGTAGGTATCTTTTAAGGTACTAGGCATTTTAACTGCGCCATCACAACACATGCTAATGAAAAATGACCTTTGTTACTCATTGTTAAAGCGGTCTGACGCTCGTAAAGGAGTTCACTACGCAGTAACAAAAATTTTTGATTATTTGCCCAATTACATAAAATGCCTGACAAGTCACGAAGTTAGTTTTAAATCTAATTTAAAATCAATCCCCATTGACGAAGTTTTACATAAAAAAAGAGTAGCTGGATGAATGGGACTAAAAATAACAATGTGTTCGATAATGTTAACACCAACCGTGCATACATATCCTGTAAACTGACTCGTTCCACATCATTTCGATAAAAGAATCGTTCAAATGAGCTATGGGACATGTACGTAACTAACTAACTACCTAACACTTGCACGGAATTAGTATATTAAGACCTGTCGACGTGGAGGCATGACCTAATGGCAGAAAGGAATTCTCGTGTTTGGATGTGCTCATGAGCACACCGTGAATAAAGTTGTTCAGTTTATCTGTGCCCAGCGTGTCTGCAACGAATGATATACTACTCCCTGCCGTCTAACAAGGGGTAAGAACAGTGATCGTAAGAGGATCCTTACCGAAAGGACCCTGAGACGACTGTGCCAATAACAAGAAACATTTTCAAACCCTGTAGGAATTGCTACTGTCTGCGAGTGCAGGTCCATCTCACCAGTTTTCGAGCGAACATTTCTGAAGGGAGCTGAAGGCAATGGCGCAGTTCATGTAGGCTACCTTGCTGAAGGCCATTGGTCACGGCGTTGAATAAAGCGGCACGTCTTCAATGGGCCAAAAAAGAAGCTGGTAGGAAGTGTGCATGTACTGTGGTCCGACGAATCGCGCCTTTGCCACTTTTCAAATGATGCCAGAAGTGAAGTATGCCGACGGTCCAAGAAGGCCTTTAACCGCAATGTGTGAAGAGTAAGGCTCAGGCTGCAGATGATTCTGTGATGTTTCGGGATTGTTTTTTGTACCATGACTTGTGCCCAGTTATTGAGGTTTCCTTGCACATTAACCAGGATCTACAATAATGCTGCAGGCTGAAGCAATGAGTTAAAATTTATACCAGGTCCAGAATTCGCACACAGGTCTCCTGATTGCTGGGCAGATACACCAACCGCTGCGCCGCACTGGCGCTGCAGCCACCATACTTACCCTTGTAAGACTCCCTCATCAATACAAATTCCAACTCACGCCTCAGCCCATTACTGTTCCCCTAACTGTGGAATAGCACCTTAGCAATGGGTGAAATGTGGTTAATCATGCTTGTAATATATTAACTATAGCTACACTTGAGGTACAGACAGGATTATACCCGCTTCGCCGACTGTTAAGGTGCTATTCCAATATTGGAGAGCTTCTGCAGTACTGATCCGAATTTAGAAGGGGAACATCAGCGGGCTGAGGCGTGAATTGGAATTTTTATCGGGAAGGGAAATACACTAGGATCATCTGTGCAGCACTGGTAGGCACACAGCCAGTGCGGCACAGTGGTTAGCGTTTATGACCAACAAACAGCAGGACTGGGTTCAAATCCCTTGCTGGCACGGTAGCTCAGCGTGTTCGGTGAGAGAGCCCGTTGGCCTCTGTAATAAAAAAACTGAGTGGAAGGATCAACCACCGAACTTGAACAGGATGTCTTCTGACGTCCGCAACGACCAAACACAACAATCAATAACGAACAAAATGCAAAAAAAAAAAAAAAAAAAAAAAAAAAAAAAAATCCCCGTGCTTCTACAGATTTTGATTGTTGCTTCAGTTTGCATCATTACCTTAGATAAAGGTGATACTCAGTATGTCTCAGGAACATCAACTGTATTTGATTAATGAGCCAGGGTGATTATTTCAACATCCTCTGTGTTGAAGCATTCCTTTTCGTCTTCACAATGGACTCTACTCTTATCCGAGACGACAACAGATATGTTCACAGGGCAGTACACATGTGTTCTCGGTTTGGCGAATACTCGCATATCCTATCGCTACTGGAATGGCATTGTAAATCATTCGATCTTGATGCCATAGAAAACATCGGCAGCTATTTGGAACAGTTACTGAAGCACAGAAGTCAACATTCCCCAGTATAGTGCGGATGGGATGCATACCTAGAATCTATTATCAGCAATAAAGAGACATTATGATCCTGAATGAAGCCAGTGTAGTGTGAGAATCGCCAGGTTCTCCATCATTAGAAAAAGCGAAAGTTGTTCCATCTGCAGAGACAGTGATCGTGACCATATTTTTTGCCTGTCATGGAATGATTTACTAGCATACAGTTTCAACTCAAGCGGTTCCAATGGCTCTGAGCACTATGGGACTTAACATCTGAGGTCATCAGTCCCCTAGAACTTACGACTACTTAAACCTAACTAATCTAAGGACATCACACACATCCATACCCGAGGCAAAATTCGAACTTGCGACCGTAGTGGTCGCGTGATTCCAGACTGAAGCTCCTAGAACCGCTCAGCCACTGCGGCCGGCAGTTTCAACTCACACCACTATTACAGCAAGATACTACACGTCAGTTTTGGCTAAACTGAGGAAGCACATGGCAAGGAAACGACAATAACGTCCTCGGACAGTGCGCGGTCTAACATTACCTCTGTACCACATCCGCCTCACAGCCCCAGTCTTCTCATCACTAAAGGCAAAGGTTCGCGGTATTCGATTTCAGAACTCTGAGGAGGGGGAGGTTAGTGTTTAACGTCCCGTCGACAACGAGGTCATTAGAGACGGAGCACAAGCTCGGGTTAGGGAAAGGTGGGAAAGGAAATCGGACGTACCCTTTTAGAGGAGCTATCCCGGCAACTACCTCAAGCGATTTGGAGAAATCACGGTATATCTAAATCTGGATGGCCGGACGTGGGGTTGAACCGTCGTCCTCCCGAATGGGAGTCCTGTGTGTTAACCACTGGGCCACCTCGCTCGGTGAAATCTCTGACAATGTTCAAGAAAAGTAGGGCGATTCTCAAGTACCTGACAAAGAATGGCCTGGACCATGTGTTCGATAACTGGTGGAGATGTTATAACATGTGCATTCAAGTAGGTGGGAAGTACTCAGAAAAAGATCGTGTAGCCTAAGCATTACAGTGAGATGACAAAAAACGTGGGCTACGTCGTAAGATTGTGTCGGACCCCCTTTTTGCCTGGCGCAGAGCAGCACCTCGACGTTGCATGGACTCAACAAGTCGTTGAAAATCCACTGCAGAAATACTGAGTCATGTTGTCTCTATTGCCGTCCATAATTGCATGGTGTTGCCGGTCAGGATTTTGTGCACGACCTGACTTCTCGCTTATGTCCCATAAATGTTCGATGGTATCCTGTCGTGCGATCTGGGTGGCCAAATCATTCGCTCGAACTGTCCAGAATGTTCTTCAAACCAATCACGAACAATTGTGGCTTAGTGACATGGTCATCCACGAAAATTCCATCGTTGTTTGGAGACATGAAGTCCATGAATGACTGTAATTGGTCTGCAAGTAGTCGAACATAACCATTTGCATTCAACGATAGAGTCATTATGTAGCTACAACCAGCTTGCACAATGCCCTGTTGACAGCTTGGGTCCATGGCATTGTGGGGGTCTGCGCCACAATCGCACCCTACCATCAGCTGTTACGAACTGAAATCGGGACTCATATGACCAGTCCACAGTTTTACAGTCGGCTAGGGTCCAATCAGTACGGTCACGAGTCCCATACAGGTGCTGCTGGCGACGACGCGCTGTTAGCAAAGACACTGGCGTCGCTCGTCTGCTGCCATGGCCCATTAAAGCCAAATTTCGCCACACTGCCCTAACTGATTCGTTCGTCGTACGTCCCACATTGATTTCTGCAATTATTTCACTCAGTGTTGCTTGTCTGTTAGCACTGACAACTCATACGCAAACGCCGCTGCTCTCGGTCGTTAAGTAAGGGCCGTCAGCCACTTGTACGTGGTGAGAGGTAATGCCTGCAACCCGGTATGCTCGTCAGACTCTTGACACTGTGGCTCTCAGAATAGTGAATTTCTAACAATTTCTGAAATGAAATGTCGTATGCGTCTAGCTCCAAGAACTATACTGTGGTGTCACCGCCAGACACCACACTTGCTAGGTGGTAGCCTTTAAATCGGCTGCGGTCCGTTAGTATACGTCGGACCCGCGTGTCGCCATTGTCAGTGATTGCAGACCGAGCGCCGCCACACGGCAGGTCTAGTCTAGACTCCCTAGCACTCGCCCCAGTTGTACAGCCGACTTTGCTAGCGATGGTTCACTGACTACAGACGCTCTAATTCCTTGTCATGTTCCAGACCTCACGTCAGTATAGTTCTTCCCTCCTCACGCCAGCCTGCGTGAGCTAAAACGCGTGCATTTCGGCCTCCTCTAGTAACACGGTGTTGGCTCTTGTGCCAACCCAACATATACCACGTTCAAATTTTGTTAATTCCCGTCACAAGGGCCATAATAAAGTCAGAGACCTTTTCACATGACTCACCTGTGTAGAAATGACAACTCGGTCAACGCACTGCCTTTTTATACCTTGTGTACGGTGTACTACCTCCATCTGTTTGTGTGCGTGTCGCTATCCCATGTCATCTGTCATCTCATTGTAACCTGGCGTAATAAACATCGCTGAAAATAAGTCTCAGTCCTTGTTAATAAGCCATCGCAATTAATGGTTAACTTAGACGTGCCGTGGACTTGCCTTTGTATCTGCGTCGCTCACCTGCGTCTCGGTGAGGTGCAGCGAGGAGGAGAACTCTGCGCGCTCGGCGATGGACAGGTACTGCTTCTCGCGGAACTTCTTCTCCAGCGACAGCAGCTGCTGCGTCGTGAAGGGCGTGCGAGGCTTGCGGTTGGGCTTGTGCTTCCGCAGTGTGCAACGCACGGGCGGCGGGGGCGGGTGGGGGTGGTGGTGCGCCAACGCGCCGCCTCCCGGCAGCCGCGGCACCTCGCCGCCCCCCAGCAGCACCTCTGCAACACAGCGGGGGCCGGCGGTCAGTCGCTGCCAACCGCGCCAGTCTGCAACTGTGCGCCCCACTAGAAGAACAACGGGTACTGGCAGAGTCGATTCCAGAACCGAACACAACTTACTCAGGTGATACTTGGGATATAATAAAATTACACAATTATTATTTGTATTTTTGCAGATACATACTGTTGTGTACATAGTTCCGCGTAGTCAGCGCGTACACAACTTTCCCACTAGAGCGCGCCCCGCTAAGCACAACAGCGCAGGCGCAGCGCTCGTCCGTCTCCGCACTACGAGATGGCGCTACCTTAGAGACGGACCAAATTCTGCTTCCGCCGATCCGCGTATTAATATGTAACGCAGCCAATGAGATAGCTGCTAACGTAGAACCTTTTCTCCTCACGGATCACACTCGCGCAGTGATACCTGAACGTGCGAGGTATTTTGTACCAGACTGCATTTGTCTGCACCAGTCCGTACCAGTCTGCATTAGTCTGTACCAGTCTATAGTCAAGTTTCAGTCTGCACCTAATAAGATTACCATATTCCTGTACATAGCCATGAAGATAAATGTATAGACACTTTGTCAAGTATCAGAGATATGTGAGAATAAGATTAACGAACCAAGACCAAAGGAACTTCAGATTGTCAATTGTAAACAGCATCCAGAATCAAGTTACGTAATGTCTATGCTTCTTATTATTTTAATAAATGTTTGTGAAAATTAATCAAGTTCTATTTAAAGTTGGTCACTGTCAATCTGTTACTCTAAGCGTGCAAGTGGCATTTCTATCGTCTGACCTAATGGCAGAAGATAAACACGCCACGATAAGGCCACGAGACATATTGCTGACACTCGTCTACTTCGTTAGAGCAACAAGTCAAATAATCTGATGGTATGTGTACCGAAGGTCTTACAGTACGCACACCACACAAACGAGGGGCGTTGAATACGCAATGTGACATCTTTTTTTCCTCGGCCAGTTTCGGATGAAACAATGTGGAACATTCTCGCTTCAGTCCTTATAGTTTCATGTAGTTCCGAAAGGTACCAGTGCTATACACTGCCTTCAAAATAGCATCTGTAACGGAGGTGCGTGCAAGTAGACAGCTGTCATTGAGTTTCTTTTGTCAGGAAACCAGAGCGAAGAAAATCTCCAACCCGCCCGGAAATCAAATGTATGTGTTTGACTGTAAGAACTCCCCTTTATATTTCAGTGAATACAATAATCTCTACAGTGGTCTGGGAAGCGTGCCCCAGTGTATTTGCCCGAACCGGGAAAGTTAAATACAGTACGTCGTGAATCACTAGAGGAATCAACCTCATTGGCAATCACAGGGGTTGCACAAAAATGTGAAAACACCTCCAGAAATCTGTGTTAACATATAACACGTCGGCCTCAGTTGTAAATAGAAATCAATCTCTACATAGGTTTCAGCCAAAATAATTTGGCCTTCTGCAGAAGGTATTGACAGAAAACTACTGCATGCCAAAGTTTTGCGATGTCAGGGATAAAACTCTAGTATCGTAGTACCCAGTCATAAATCTACAGCAGGCCCCACTGCGCGGACGGGTCGGTAGGCCGCGAGAACTGTGCCGGAACTAATCGCAGCGTCCAGCTATGTACCGAGCACAGCTGATAGTCATGCGCATGCTCTCGTGGAAATATAAATGCTTAACAGAAGCTACCTTTACGTTAGGAATTGGCTTAATATAAGCATAGAAACTGTTAACGGCTTAATATGTAACCGAACTTACTTCTGAGGGGAACGAGAACCCTAAAAACGGATTCGGAGCCTGTAAGAAATCCTAGCTATTACTCGGCATAATTAATCCTCAATTTTGAATACATTAGTAATCGATTGTGGAAAGTGGAGTCAGGCGTCGGTGACAGCAAAAGCAACGTAGCCGGCCGGGGTGGCCGAGCGGTTCTATGCGCTACAGTCTGGAACCGCGCGACTGCTACGGTCACAGGTTCGAATCCTGCCTTGGGCATGGATGTATGTGATGTCCTTAAGTCAGTTAGGTTTAAGTAGTTCTAAGTTCTAGGGGACTGATGACTTCAGAAGTTAAGTCCCATAGTGCTCAGAGCCAAAGGCAACCTAACATCAGGGCCAGTGAAGTAAAGGTTGAAAACCTTCGAAAAAGTTCTTATTTATCAATTGTAACTGCTCATTAAGTAGGTTTTCTTTATCAAGCAACAGGTGTTTAAAGATTTGCATTTCCTCAAGGATGTCAAGCCTAGTGCCTTTAGCCTCGCAGTTTAATAGCTCTATGTTATTTGGTGGTACTAGGCTAGACATCCTTGAGATGGTGAATACTATCCTGGTATACATTATGCTACGCCTGCTCGAACTGTCCACATAAGTGTTATTGGCGCTGCATATCTTGCAGAGAACGTTGAATTTCACAGGCAATGTGTGAGCAGCATTATCCTGTTGGAACAACACATCACCTTCCTGTTGCGAGAATGACAGGAGAACGGGTCTAACAACGAAATGAGTGCTGACTGGGATCCCTTCCAGAAACACCAAAGGTGAATGAGAGTTATAGCTTATCGCACCCCAGACCATAAGGCCTGGGGTGTGGCTGGTGTGTCTTGAACGAATGCCTGCTAAGAGACAGCACTAGTCAGCTCTACATCGCACGTGCAAACGACCATCACTTGCCTGCAGGCAGAATCTGCTTTCATCGCTGAAGACCAAGACGCGCCATTCCATTTCGCAGGTGATCCACTGACGTCACGACTCGAGCCGCGCATGCCGGTGCTGTGGCATGAGTGAAAGACCGACTAGAATTGGTCGTGCCCATAGTCCTACTGCTAATAACCAGTCCGTTAACAGTTCTTATTGACAGGTCTGAGTTGCAGTGGTAGCCGTCCGATCTGCCACTGCTTCCCTCGAAGTCCGACGATCCAGGCGGGGTCTATGCTTTATGGTCCTCCAGAACCTGGACAACGGGTGTGGGAATCTTCACGTGACCACTGATACCAGCATCGTTGCACAACTGGAGCAGAACGTCCAACTTCTGTGGCAGTTCTCCGAAAGGACCATCCCGCCGCTCGGAAGGCCGCAATTTGACCCGTTTCGGACTCTCCCAGTTGGCTGTAGGAAGCACACGAGTGTGTCTCCGTTTCGTGGTTGCCTGCTTGCTTCACACGTTTGCACCACACTGAGCCTTCTGGCTGTGAGCTTTTCCTACTAAAGTGTAGACACAGATGGCGCTCTGGTAGCTATGCTACTGCGCTCTCTGTTGGCGGACGACGATGAAACCATTAGCAGTGCATCTACCGTCCCCCAGGTGAAATATGTCATCATCACATCAAAAGCAATGTCCTCTTTTCAAGTATACTAATTTTTTTACGGCTGTGCATGTTCAAAACTGCTTTTATATTTCGAGAGCTACATGCGAATTCAGAAAGCTTTTACAGTTTGCGTCCCAAAACGCTGTTAGGATACCCGGTATAGTAAACGTGCAGTGTTTCGACAGGTATGCCTAATATTTATGTGCATTGGTCCAGCGCCCGCATTTAGCAATGGCGGTGTGGAGCTTGGCGTAGCTGTCTACTGTTTTTTGGTATAATAATGGAACATCGCGGGCAGTTTTTAAATTGAAATTACAATGAAATGAAGACCCTTAGCTGCTTACAGGCGTTGACATACGTCAACGGGGACAGATGAAAATCTGTGCTCCGACCGGGACTCGAACCCGGGATCTCCTGCTTACATGGCAGACGCTCTGTCCATCTGAGCCAGCGAGGACACAGAGGATAGCGCGACTGCAGGGATTTATCTCTGGCACGCCTCCCGCGAAACCCACATTCTCAACGTATTGTCCCGCACTACATTCGTAGTGCCCCTGCCCATTATACTCTTTACTCGTGGCGCGTTGCCGATTCCCGTAAGAGTTCGGGCACTGTTTGTGCATTCGCACAGAAGAAGAAGATGGTCAAGTGGCCAGTGAGCCTTATATATATATATATATATATATATATATAGTTTTTGAATTGATGCAAATGAACTTCACGATAGGCTCCACATTGTACGTTCGCTTTGCGCTCGACCGACAGAAAAACCCTGATGCAAGTAAGGGGTAAAGACAATTTTCTGTTAGACGAGTAGGCTACATCGCGGTCGGAAGAGTTGGAAGAGACATATCTGTGGCTACGACTCGTAGTGACTTCTTTGCTCTCGTGGAGTGTGGCTGCTCGTGCGTGAGTAGAGACAGTACGGCATCTGCCGACAGACTGATGAAGTTCCTCGTTTTCACACAGCGAATGTTAGAAAAAGGAGGATATGTGACGTCTAGTCGCACAAAATTTTTAAATCCTTCATATATTAATAACGTCGATAGCTAGATTTAATCATTATTATAAATTTAATAATGCTAATTGTTATCGACTGGAGCGAGATAAAAAGATAGATTATTTCTAGTGTTATTATCATTGCTGCTTTGCATTTACGGAGGTTTTTCGTCCCTCCGTCCGTAAAACACCGCATTCAACATCAGTGCCGAATTAGTTAACGTTTATTAAGTCATTCTGAGGCTGTTGACGAGTGCGGACTGCTTGCGCTGATTACAATGTCTGGGTCAGTAGTTTTATTTCAGCTTGTTCTTGGACTGATTTGCATTGTGAGTAAGCTGTATTGTGATGTATCAGCGCTGTTTTAATTGCGTTCTCTTGTGTAGGGAAGCAATACAGTGATATAAAATTCTCATTACAGTTACACTTTGTTGACCAGAGCAAAATGTACTAAGAAATCATTTACAGTTTTTGCTACTGCGAGCGTGCTATGGGCAGTTTTCGAATGTGTTACAAATAATATCATCCATAATACTCCTACTGCAATTAGAGTCACTCACAGACTTGGCCTACCGTACAGCCGGACTACGAATTTCATTTGCCTTCCCATTGTGATTCCGTTGAAGAGGGGTACACTGTGTAGCCACACGGTTGCTGCAGGCCGAAAACACGTTTCTAACAGATGGGGATTGGGGAGAAGAGAAGTTTGTGGCACAACTTGACTAGAAGAAGGGATCGGTTGGTAGGGCATGTTTTGAGGCATCAAGGGATCACAAATTTAGCATTGGAGGGCAGCATGGAGGGTAAAAATCGTAGAGGGAGACCAAGAGATGAATACACTAAGCAGATTCAGAAGGATGTAGGTTGCAGTAGGTACTGGGAGATGAAGAAGCTTGCACAGGATAGAGTAGCATGGAGAGCTGCATCAAACCAGTCTCAGGACTGAAGACCACAACAACAACGGATGATGATCTTAAGCATTATGAACATATTGATCAGAGACATTTTGAGCCACACACTGATGTGACTGCATCAGGGAAAAAGTTTTCAAATGTGGTACTTTAAATACAGTGAGAATATTTCTTCTGAAGAACGAGTACATTCTACATTAGGTACTCTTCTTTGCATGTGCTCATCCACAACATATTATGGGGAGAAGAAATATTAACATGTGTAAAGTAAGCAGTCTGTTAGTTTGGGAATTTTCGTATGTTGGAGAACATTTGATTACTACTGTCAGTGGAAAGAGAATCGCCGATAGAAAATGTATCAGATACTTGGAGACAGAAGTGCCAGGAAAAGAAAGATGTAAACAAGGAATAGGGTAACTTTATACTCAAATAAATTAAGATTAGAGGACTAAGTAATCCAACGGTGAAGTCACGCGTTGCTTTGTGAGATGTAATTATAATTTGATTACTACATTTTGTCTTCCGTGACATCGGAAATCATACTGTGAAAATAACATGTTTCGCTACATCTCTTTCGTTTTGTCAGTAAAAAGCCTTTTGAGGCAGGTGGCTTTAATTTTGTCACTGCTATCACAGAGACACAATGCTCACGTTCAAAGAATCGGGGGAATGGATGTCTGGTCACACCCGCAGGGCATCCATTTTGCCTCTCGTATACGATACAACCTCCTGCGACCAATTGCTCAACGTCGCTACGTCCATTTTCCAACAGTCGTCTCCTGATTTTGTAAACGTTCCAGTGAGACATGCTTTATATGAGGTAGAGCCTTTATTGACATACAAGTTCCGTGAACGGAGGGCGGTATGCAAACGCATTTTGCTGCCGTTAATTCATAGCCGTGTAACTTGCAGCTAGTTGTAAAATGAGGTACTCTTCTGATGAGAATGCCATGCTAGTCTTAGTCACAATAGGGGATTCCAGAAACATCACTGGGCACGGTGACTGGCCTCGAGCTTCCGCATGGTATCCACATGCCGAACGGGAAGCAGCAGTTATTCGTGCGCCACGACCTGTACCTGCCAAGAATGAGAAGTTGTAAACTAGTTGCCATTATTGTTGTACGTGTTTCTGTTTCTATTACTTTTATTTTAGACACTCAAGAAAACATATAAAAGAACCTTGAGTCTTGAATACTGGATGATGTGTTTAACTAGCCGCTTTTATTAAGGCAAGGCAAATAACAGTGTTGCACTGAAGCGCAATTTAATATGCATGGCGTCTTTCAGTATTGTAGGAATTCTGTCAATAACTGGAACTGGGAGAGTAACAAGGAGGATTTAGACCCTGGAGAAGCTGCTCAGGACAGATAACCACTTTGAAATTGGTAATGGATTACTACAAAAGAAGACAAAAACAACAAGTCATAATCTTTATAGATTTCAAAAAAAGATTATGATTATATTCACAGAGCGTCAGTTATGAATACACCAAGGAACTTCGGTCTCATCCCAGATTAATAAAAATGATAAACTTAACTTTATCAAACACCAAATTTAAAGTTCAGTGGACAAATATCTGAACCATTTACGAACAAAATGGGGTTAAGAAAGGACGCAGTTTATCGTCGTTAATTTTCAACTGTACGTGATCAGGGAATGGTACAAGAAAAATCCTAAAAACATAAAAATTGGAATCAAGTAAGACCAAATAAACGTAAATTACTAGGGATTCGCAGATGAATTACCGTTACCAGCCAATAACACTCAAGAAGCCAGAAAGCAAATAACACGCCTACAAAATATAACACAAAAAACAGAAGTTCGGATATCATTCGAAAAGACTGAAATAATGGTAGCAGATCGACAAGTAATCAACCACATTACAATAAAGTAACGATAGTTAAACAATTTAAATAACTAGGAAAAATTTTAAGGTACAGCTTGGGCGAAAAACCTGCATGGCAAGTAAGAACTAACAAAACGATAAAACTTAACATGGTCTACATATCAAAACTTAATAAAACATTACAAGAAGGTGGCTCAACCAGAGATGACTTATGGAAGTGAAAGTCACGCAGAAAAACGGAATCGACGAAATCCTAAAAGTATGGAGAAGAATAGGTAGAACATGCATAAATAAGAAATATCAAAAAGATGGACTTTGGCGGTGCCAAAGGAAGTGGTGAACAGTGAACTGGAGACCATTACAGATACTATACGGAAGAAAAGGATCTAATTAATCGGTCACCAGAAACAGATTGTTAAGAAAAATTATAGAGAAACTTTGGAACATGAAGGATGGATAAAGGAAATCATGGACGATATGAAGGAGCTAAAATTAACTCCAGGCTTTTAAAAAACAAAACAGAAAATTTAAAGCAACTGAAAAACATAGAAATAAGTTTTAAACCGAAAACAGACAAACGACTCATAATAAAAGGGGTATTGACAGATGAAGAATGACAGAAATATTGGAAGGAATAAAAAGATACTGGAGTGTTCAGAAATGAAACCTACTGAAGAAGATGACCAGAAAATGAGTGACTGAAGTGGTTAAATAAGGCCGTAAAAGAAGAAGAAGAAAAAGAAGAAACAAAACTTCATACAGGGCAGTAAACAATTTTGTCAATTTCCTATACATTCTAAGATAAGAATCCGCAAGACACCGGCACTATTAGAGAGGCGCACTTCCCTCTTCAATGTTAATGTGGCGACGGATTACCCACGTTGAAGTAATTTATAATATTAGCCCCTATATTAGGTACGAGTTATTGAAACTCTAGACCACCAAAGTTCAAAGCCCCTTGCCATTGCTCATCGCCAAACTGAGAAAGGAGCAAGTAATTGATGAAACTACCGATACGTTTCAGATCCCAATAGTGCGTGGATAAAGTATTTTTATAATGTTTACTGTGTACAAGAATGTTCTACGCAAGCGTAAAAGTGAAACGAATGTTTTACGGGACAAGAAGGATTAATTATGGTCGAAGGTAAATCTGCGTGTAAACTACAGCTCTTAAATCACCAATATTATAGTATAGCTAAAGTGTGTGGGCTCTGTACCAAGCTGCACTAAAAAGAGAAATCGAGCGAATATAAATAAGTAGGCTATGCTTGGCCACAGGTTGATTTGTCTCGTGGCAGAATACAACAGAAATGCTTAAAGTCTCAACTAGCTGACATTTGTAGCACAACGGCCAATATCTCACTCAGCAAACTGCAGTGAACCGGTTATGAGGGAAAAAAATGTTCAAATGTGTGTGAAATCTTATGGGACTTAACTGCTAAGCTCATCAGTCCCTAAGCTTACACACTACTTAGCCTAAATTATCCTAAGGACAAACACACACATCCATGCCCGAGGGAGGACTCGAACCTCCGCCGGGAGCAGCCGTTATGAGGGAGAAATCAAAGAATCGCCTTCGTTCTTCCTGTATAAAACTGTCTCAGAGAGTGTGTATAATTAATGTATATTTAGAAAAATGATACCTTATATGGAGATATACAAGTAATCTCTATTCATACACTCCTTTAATGGCCGGCCGTGGTGGCGGAGCGGTTCTAGGCGCTACAGTCTGGAACCGCGCGACCGCTACGGTCGCAGATTCGAATCCTGACTCGGGCATGGATGTGTGTGATGTCCTTAGGTTGGTTAGGTTTAAGTAGTTCTAAGTTCTAGGGGACTGATGACCTCAGAAGTTAAGTCCCATAGTGCTCAGAGCCATTTGAACCATTTGAACTCCTTTAATGAATGCAAAGGAATAAACATTACTGTGCAGCACATTGAAATGTGCTTTTACGGTCGTCTGACAGAGCGAAGCGGAGCATCGGCTGAGAGACTGGCCTCAGATTCCGGATGAGACGGGTATAAATTTACGATTTAGGTTTTCCGTAATTCCCTATCACGCTTGATAGAAACGTTAGGATTATTCCTTTCCTTTGAAAACGACACGGCCTGTTTCCTACTCGTCCTTGCCAGATCCAACCTTAAGCTCTACGTCTAATAATCCGGTGATCGATGATACGATGATCCCTGATCTTTCTTAACGCATTTTTGTAGTGGTTTTTAGTGCAGGAATAAAAAAATAATGTGAAACGTGTCTGGTCTTAATAAAGAGGAAATGCACCTGTTAGCTGTAGGTGGTTTTCCTACTATCAACAGTGTACTCTGCCCCTTTCCATGAACCCCACATTTCATTTCCACGCTTTCTTTTAGTTAACTGGCAACGATGCAGTGGCATTCGACACATACGTAGACTTTTCGGCTTGCGAGCCACATGAGTCTCTTTGGCCATTTGAGTGTGGCTCTTCCACATAATACCACGTACGGGCGCACGAATATGGCGGTACATCTCTCAATCATCGTCTTCTTAAAAAAATTTTCGTTGTAATAGACAGTCAGTAAACAAATATTCTACTGCATAACAATATACACTGGTCATCAGGGGAAACGTTTTGAAACGCTTCGCTCCCTTATTAACGGAAACTGAAGGTTTCGCCTTGAGATGCGTGTCACTATCCAGAACTAACGAATGATCAGTGCCTCCAAAAATTGTAGATGTTAAGTCTCATCCAAATCAGGTTCGTCATAAGCTTCAGGGGAAAGAAAACACAGCTCTTTACTCAAGGTTTGCAAACCTAAACTTTGATTCACTTTCCAAGCCTGTTGAAACATGCCCGAGAAAATAGTTCTGTGCCCGCGGTTTACTCCTTCGATTCGACACTTTTAAGTTTGAGGAAAGCGTTTCTCAACAGGTTTCTGGAATCAGAAGCAGCAAAGCGAATTAGCCTTTGTTAAAAATAAACGTCTTAATTCTACTGCAATAGAATTAAATTTTTCTCCTTTTAATACTGAAATTGAAAACGCTGAAATGTAGTTGCTGAGTTTAAAGAAAAAATAATTGTGGCTCTTTAAATCTGAACACCTTCGTACTGATGTAGATATACTGGAGAAACCTCCACAGCGTATGTTGACTGCTTTGAAAGAACCGGAGAGGGAGTGTATGTTGGTTTTTAACACATGGGATAGCATTCCTGATTCAAATAATCAGCTGAAAAAACTTGCGTTTGATGTTCTTCCCTTATTTAGATCTACACATTCATGCACACAATCATTTTCAAGCATGAACCTTATCAACAGTCAACTGAAAAGCAATCTCATTAATGGGAACTCGAAATCGTACCTACAATTGAAACAACAATATATATATACTCGACTTACGCAAACTTCTCAAGGCAAATGGACATTTTTCACATTAGTGTTTGCAGCAATTGTCATAATTTAATTTTTGGCCACCTTACAATTTAATTTTATCAGTAAACAATATCTTAACTGAGTAATGATGTCACGCTTTATTCAGCGTACATATAGTTCTAAGGCTTAAACTTTAAGTGTAGTTTCTTAAGTCAATTTTAGCGTTGTGGAGTGAAAGAAGATTTAGTGTTGAGTATTAAGGATGAGATGATTTGGGCATATAGAAAGGATGGACGAAAGGAGATAGACTAAACAAGTATGCATGACGCTTGTGGATGGGAGGGTAGGAAATGGTCAACCTCAGTGAACATACCTCAAGCAGACTGAGGACTTTTAGCAAAGGACAGCTTAGGAGTGCCCTTACAAAATTAATAACTGTATACCTACCTGTACAGGCTCACAAAAGAAATTTCAGTAGGTGTACTGCTGATATTTGGCTCTGTTAACTAATGTGTTTGCCGACCACTTGAATAGGCGATCGGTCTAGACGCCTTTCAAAGACGCCACTAGTCTAGGGCTGAAGATTGTCAACTAACTAAACCGATTATTTCATAGCTGCGAATTAAAGTAAAATTTAGTTTCAACGGTTTTTCTGAATTACTATACGCCGGACCCTTCCTACATATACATAAGCCGTGAGACACTGTATCCTGGTGGAGAATAATTCGTATAATTCATAGTACTCCTTTTATTGAATTTTCCAGTGTAGATTACGTTCCGAATTGTTCACTTGGTATCGCTGTAAATCTGAATGTATAGGCCGTCTAATGATTTAAGACTGTAGTGAATATTTCCGCAGAACTGAATAATTCACCAGTACCAATTTCTGCTATCAGTCCGCCTGCTTAGCTGCGTGGTAACGTGCTTGCCTACCATGCAGCGGGTATGGGTTCGATTCCCGGCCGGGTTAGCGAATTTCTCCGCCCGTGGACTGGGTGTTGTGTTGTCCTCATCATCTCCTCTTCACCGACGTGCAAGTCGCCCAATGTGGCGTCACCTACAATAAGACTTGCACCTGACGACCGAACTTCCCCGGATTGGGCCTCCCGGCCAACAATGCCATAGGATCATTTCATTTTTTTTTCTCGTCTCAGTTTCAAGATCTCCACTGGAATAAGCCCGTGTATTGTTAGCGAAGAGAAAGCAAGTGGATACATATAACAGCAGTCTTTTTCCTGGCCTTTCCAAGTCGTCTGTAAAACTGTAAAATCAGCTTTCATCCGACAATTTCCCCACCCCCTAGACAGGTCGTTACAACAGTGCCACTCTTTTTCCTTGTCTGCTTCTTAAACGACAAATTGTTCGTAAGGGTGCTGATTGTTGCAGACCAGCCTGCTATCCCTTGAACTGTACGTAGGCTCACGTATTTTGTTTATGAACTTCCGTTTTCAGTATCTTTAAATACTGAAGTACGATTCTGTTTTTAGTTAAGCTTACTTACAGCTTCCTGCAGCTGCCGTGAACTCTGACAGCGATACGTCTCGCAACTTGCGCACAGCCGTCACTTAATTTCAGACAGACTTCTATAGCAGTACTTGACGTAACAGGAGCCAATCACGCATTATAAAATATTGTTCAATCTTTCATTGGGCACGCAGACGGACGGCAGCACATGGAAAACCAGTCTTCTCCGTGTTTCCGCAAATCAGAGGAAGAGGGAAAAAAACTCGGCCTATTAAACGCTTAGTATCGACGGCGTATATGCAGTTCTTATGCGGTTGAACGAGATTCCCTGGAAGCTGTTTGTCATTATACATGTCGTCCCGCCACTTCATCCCGTCAGCCCTCGACACAGAGTGGCAGTGCAGTAAATACTGTCACCGGTTGTTAGAGAAGTCGGTTAAAGGAATCTAATTATCAGACTGAGTAATGAAGCCAGTTTACAAAAACGCAGCAACGTTGTAATGTGAGTCTTCGGTATAAATCACCTCGAAGTTCCCCACTCCAGTAATTTTATAGGTGATTGGAGTTTTCCGGACTTTTTGTGTGTGTGTTTTGTTTTACTTTATACTAGATCAGCTTACACATCAGAAAAATCTTACATCAAGATCAGGAATGTGACCGTTTTACTGGTTTCTTTACGTCGTTTAGGAAATGATATTTTACGTCAGCTCGACATCTGCTGTGGTTCCACTCCATATATCTTTACTGTACGATTCTTATTAGACTTCACCTTCCCCAACTGGGAATACTTAATTATTTTCTGATACCTAACGTGATTCGTCTGGCTGCCAGGTGGAGGAACTTGGTTCGATTCCCGGTGCTGTCGAGGATATTTCCGTGATGGGAAGACCGGAAAGGAATGCTCTGAGCCTTATGAGGCCAATCGAGGAGCTGCCTGACTGAAAATAGCGATTCCAACTCACGATAATTGACAACGCCCCTGAGCACACGTCCAAAGGATGACACGACGGTCGGTCGATGCCTACGGGTCCTCCAAGATCTGTGGATACGATTACGTTACTTAACGTAATTTCTTTGTTGTAGCAATATTTTATGCTTCTAAAGCATGAAGTCCGCCACTCGTGGTCTCGCGGTTGCATTCTTGCTTCCCGAGCACGGGATCCCGGGTTCGATTCCCAAGGTGGTCACGGATTTTCACCTCCTCCGAGATGATTGCGTGTTGCTGTGTCGTCTTAATTATCATCATTCATCCCCTTTACGGTCGAAGGAAGGCAACGGCAAACCACCTCCATTATGACCTTTCCTAGTACTGCGGTGCGGGTCTCCCGCATCCTTCCCCTACGCTCTGTCAAGAAGCATGGGACTTCATTTCCATTTCCATTAGGCATGACAAGTGAAAACGGGTTTCGAACCCCAAGTTAAGCTTTTCTGTAACATTCGGAAATACAGAGTCCTACACTGAAGAAGAGGAATGGGATCGTTCTAAAAGCAGAACTATGCCGCTGAAACGAAGAGCGTCGCTGATAGATGGGTGACACCCGTTGGGAAAAATCTGCTTTATATGTCTGTTACGCACTTGAATTACACTACGGAATGGACTATCGTTTGTTTAATGTATTTCCACCATTTAAAATCAGTTAGACAAACTTGAAATGTGGAACACTGTGGCGCAATGATTCAATCGTTTCTGTGCGCCACATACACCGTGGTGACAAAAGTCATGGGATACCTCCTAATCGCGTCAGACCTCCTTTTGTGCCGGCCGTTGTGACCGAGCGTTTCTAGGCGCTTCAGTCTGGAACCACGTGACCGCTACGGTCGCAGGTTCGAATCCTGCCTCGGGCATGGATGTATGTGATGTCTTAACTTAAGGTTTAAGTGGTTCTACTTTCTAGGGGACTGATGACCTCAGATGTTAAGTACCATAGTGCTCAGTGCCACTTGAACCATTTTTGAACCTCCTTTTGTGGGCGTAGTGCAGCAACTCGACACGGCATGGACTCAACAACTCACTGAAAGTCCACTGCAAGAATATTGAGCCATGCGCCCTCTAATAGCCGTTCATAATAGCCAAAATGTTGCCGGTGGACGATTTTGTGCACGAAATGACCTCTCGATTATGTCCCATAAATGTTCGATGGGTGGACATATCATTCACTGGAATTCCCAAAATATTCCTCAAACCAATCGCGAACAATTGTGGCATGGTGACATAGTTTACTGTCATCCATAAAAATTCCATCCTTGTTTTGGAACATGAAGTCCATAAAAGGCTGCAAGTTGTCTCCAAGTAGCCGAACACGAATATTTCAATGCAGTGATCGGTTCAGTTGGATCAGAGCACACAGTCCATTCCATATAAACACAGCCCAGACCATTATGGAGCCACAGCACACTGCCTCGTTTACAACTTGGGTTCATGGCACCGCGGGGTCTGCACCACACTCGAGTCCTACCATCACCTCTTACCAACTGAAATCGAGACTCATATGATCAGGCCACGAATTTGCAGTCGGATAGGGTCTAACAGATTGATCACGAGCCCAGCAGAGGCACTGAAGTTGATGGCGTGCTGTTAGCGAAGACACTCGCTTTGGTCGTCTGCTGCCATAGCCCATTAACAGCCAAGATTCTCCGCGCTGTCGTAACGGATACGTTCGTCGTTCGTCCACATTGATTTTTACTGTTATTTCTCGTAGTGTTGCTTGTCTGTTAGCACTGAAAATTCTACGCAAACGCCGCTGCTCTCGGTCGTTAAGTAGAAGGCCGTCGGCCATTGCGTTGTTGGTGGTGAGAGGTAATGCCTAAAATTTGGTATTCTCGACACATTCTTTGCCACTGTGGATCTCGGAATATTGAATTCCCTAACGATTTCCGAAATGGACAGCCTCCAGTTCGACTGCAGGTGTCATTACTGAGACAGCTAAGGAAAATGGTTCAAATGGCTCTGAGCACTATGGGACTTAACATCTGAGGTCATCAGTCCCCTTAAACTTAGAACTACTTAAACTAACCTCAGGACATCACACACATCCATGCCCGAAGCAGGATTCGAACCTGCGATCGTAGCGGTCGCGCGGTTTCGGACTGAAGCGCCTAGAACCGCTCGGCCACACCGGCCGGCAGCCTAAGGAAATAACACATGAAGAAAGATGAGTAGATTGCGTACATGTACTAGCTGTGAGTTAGCACATGACTGAGGAAACATCATTCGTTTCGAGTGAATTACGAGAAAGTGGTCGCGTTATGGCGAGGAGGAAGAGAAGGAGGAGGAACAAGTAGAAGATGAGGTGTGAAAATTCGATGATAATTATGCTGAAAAATGATCAGGAAGAACAGAGTATCAGTTAAGTGTAGACAGAAAAATTGGATAAGGAAAAAGAGTAACTGATAGAGAAATGCCAATTATGAAGCAAAAGACGAAATATAATGAAATATATTACATATTAATGAAGAGAAAGGGACGACACAAGAGGATAAAAGATGATGATCTCTATTAAAAAGGAACAAATAAGAAACAAATGAAGAGAGTCATGAATAAAAAGTGCGAAAATACAGGACGAAAGATGAAGATGTTGAGAAAATGAAGAGAATGAATGAGAAATATATGATGTCAAAAAAAAAAAAAAAAAAAAAAAAATGGATGGACGAGAAGGTTGAAACGAAAAGCTTTTACTGATGCGACCGTGTAATATCGACCGACTGCTATTTCATTTTAGTTAAGCTGAAACAGTTTCATTGTTTTTCTTGTACAAAGACTGGTCGCGCATTTTAGAGCTTACCATCCTAGTGGTTGCAGAAGCGGCGGTCAGTGCCCACGCAGCTGTGAGTGGTCATTACGGTGGGAGCTGTAGTGGTTGATTGGAGTGGGGGAAGGGGGGGTGGTGGAGTAGCTGGGAGGGGGAAGGAAGCAATCTGTTGGCGAGCCCGCGCCGGGTACATAAATCGCGGTGCTACCTGCAGCTCGTATCATTACTCGCCTCTGGCTGCCGGCTGGCTCGTAAAGAATACCGCTGCCAGTAGCAGAGGCGGCCAACTGCTGCTGATTATGACGTAAATAATCTGTGGCGCGGAGCGGCGATGCCCACTGGTGCACAGCGTAACTGCCGGCAACGGCGGGAACTCGTAAGGGCCTAGTTTGTACCGCAGTGTGCCCTATCGCTGGACAGCAAAATAAGTTAATTATTTCACTTTGTCCGCTACTGCTTCGTGGCGAAATGTTCTGCTTTAGTGGAGAAATATAATAGAATATATTATCCCTCTTGCACACTTTTCATTATGATAGCACTTTCGTAAATGTATCCTTTTTCTTCTGCTTCTACGCAGAAATATACTAAATATTCAATGATGATCCAAAACATTATGACCACCAACCTAAAGGCGTGTTGGTCCACTTCTGGAACGCAGTTTAGTAGTGATTCTGCGTGCCTTGGATTCGACAACTACTTAACGGGTTTCCAGAGGTTTGTGACACCAGATGCCTACGCACTGGTCATATTCTCATAATTTACAGGCGGTTAGTTTGTGGCCGCCTGTTAGTGTCCCAGTTGGGTTGCATCGGATTTAGTTAAGCCTAATTTGACGGCCAAGGAATCGACGTCAGTTCACTATCATACACTTCAAACCATTGCAGCATGATTCTGCCTTCGAATACTACCGTAGGTCCCGTGGAAGCTCAGGTGAATGTCTTCCACAGCATAATACTGCTGCCACTGGCCAGCGTCCGCGACACGTTGCATGTTTCGAGCAGGCTTATCTGGGCTTGGCCATCGACCTGGTTTAACAATAAACAGGATTCGTCCGACCAGGCGGCACGATTTAACTGATCCGCGGTCCAATCTCGATGATCCCGTGCCCGCTGCAATCATAACTGACGACGCTGTTTGGTCGACCTGAGAACACGTAGGGGGTCCTGTGCTGTGGAACACTATGTTCAACATCGTCCTTTGGACAGTGTGCTCCAAAACACTTATGCCTGCGCCAGCCTGTACTCTGCCATCAGATCTACCACCGATCACCGCCTATCCTGCTTCAGAGAGTGGACAAGCCTCCGATCCCTATATTCTGTGATGAGGTATGGACGTACAACTTCTTGTCGCCTGCTCGCGGCTTCAGCATTCTTCAGCCACTTTCAATACCTGCTCACGATACTAGCACGCGAACAGTCGATCATCCCCTTTCTGCAGGCACACATTTCTGAGTCCATATTCATCTTAGCAATCAATAGGGATAGGTAGGGGCAAAGGTGCGCACTTCACACTTTTCTATTGTTTTCTACCGCTTTTCTCCTTACCTGGCAAAGAAAATTGTACAAAATGCACCTAGTATCATTCTTCACACAATACCACGATTTCAAGATTGCTTGTACGGTATATTAAAGTTATATTTAACAAAATGTTACAAATGAAAAAATGTGGATCTTTGCCCCAGGGCCGGCCGCTGTGGCTGAGCGATTCTAGGCGCTTCAGTCCGGAACCGCGGTAGTGCTACAGTCGCAGGTTCGAATCCTGCCTCGGGCATGTATGTGTGTGATGTTCTCAGGTTAGTTAGGTTTAAGTAGTTATAAGTCCACGGGACTGACGACCTCAGATATTAAGTCCAATAGTGCTTAGAGCCATTTGAACCTTTTTTTTTATTTTTTTGCCCCAGGTCTGGGGTAAACATCCTGCTGTTATGGAGCAAAAAGAAATTATTATATTTTTAACAGACTAAAGGAGAATTACAATATTCGAAGGTACTGCCGTTATTAAGTTGTATAATTCTTTTTACTATGTCAAAATCATCACCATCATCACAATCATCGTCATCACTGTCTCCATTATCGTGATCGTATCAAACATCAAAACATGACACTTAACATATCTCTAACTTAAATACAACACATTTCAATGGAAGGAAACAAATTGTATCACTATTATTTTTTAGCCTTTACTTGCTACACTTGTCTGCAAATTTCCCGGTAGAGTCAATATTTCAGTTTCGTCGTCATTGTAGACTCGATGGGGCGCAGAATTATATTTAGACTGCAACGTTTCCAAGTTGCTGAAAAAAAGTTCCATTTGTGCTTTATTGATGGCCGTTATCCTCTCGATAGTGTTTCCCTCCTGTTACCTCAAACATAAATTTTGACGAGCGGTGAATGAGTGAACCCAGTCTTCCCCTGCCACTAGGGTTTCTTCATTAAACGAGTGGTTACGCCATTACTTTCAGCAAACTGGTATCTACATCTACATCCATACTCCGCAAGACACCTGACGGTGTGTGGTGGAGGGTACCTTGAGTACCTCTATCGGTTCTCCCTTCTATTCCATATTGTTCGGGGAAAGAAGGATTGTCGGAATGCCTCTGTGTGGGCTCTAATCTCTCTGATTTTATCGTCATGGTCTCTTCGCGAGATATAGGTAGGAGGGAGCAATATACTGCTTGACTCCTCGGTGAAGGTATGTTCACGAAACTTCAACAAAAGCCCGTACCGAGCTACTGAGCGTCTCTCCTGCAGAGTCTTCCACTGGAGATTATCTATCATCTCCGTAACGCTTTCGCGATTACTAAATGATCCTGCAACGAAGCGCGCTGCTCTCCGTTGGATCTTCTCTATCTCTTCGATCAACCCTATATGGTACGGATACCACACTGCTGAGCAGTATTCAAGCAGTGGGCGAACAAGCGTACTGTAACCTACTTCCTTTGTTTTCGGATTGCATTTTTTTTAGGATTCTTCCAATGAATCTCAGTCTGGCATCTGCTTTATCGACGATCAACTTCATATGATCATTCCATTTTAAATCACTCCTAATGCGTACTCCCAGATAATTCATGGAATTAACTGCTTCCAGTTGCTCACCTGCTATATTGTAGCTAAATGAAATGGGATCTTTCTTTCTATGTATTCGCAGCACATTACACTTGTCTACATTGAGATTCAGTTGCCATTCCCAGTACCATGCGTCAAATCGCTGCAGATCATCCTGCATTTCACTACAATTTTACATTGTTACAACCTCTCTATCTACCACAGCATCATCCGCAAAAAGCCTCAGTGAACTTCCGATGTCATCCACAAGGTCATTTATGTATATTGTGAATAACAACGGTCCTACGACACTCCTCTGCGGTACACCTGATATCACTCTTACTTTGGAAGACTTCTCTCCATTGAGAATGACATGCTGCGTTCTGTTATCTAGGAACTCTTCAATCCAATCACACAATTGGTCTGATAGTCCAAATGCTCTTACTTTGTTCATTCAACGACTGTGGGCAACTGTATCGAACGCCTTTGCGGAAGTCAAGAAACACGGCATCTACCTGGGAACCCGTGTCTATGGCCCTCTGAGTCTCGTGGACGACTAGCGCGAGCTGGGTTTCACACGATCGTCTATTTCGAAACCATGCTGATTCCTGCAGAGTAGATTTCTAGTTTCCAGAAAAGTCATTATACTCGAACGTAATACGTGTTCCAAAATTCTACAACTGATCGACTTAGAGATATAGGTCTATAGTTTTGCACATCTGTTCGACGTCTCTTCTTGAAAACGGGGATGACCTGTGCCCTTTTCCAATCCTTTGGAACGCTACGCTCTTCTAGAGACCTAAGGCACACCACTGCAAGAAGGGGGGCAATTTACTTCGCGTACTCTGTGTAAAATCGAACTGGTATCCCATCAGGCCCAGCGACCTTTCCTCTTTTGAGCGATTTTAATTGTTTCTCTATCCCTCTGCCGCCTACTTCGATATCTACCATTTTGTCATCTGTGCGACATCTTAGAGAATGAACTACAGTGCAGTCTTCCTCTGTGAAACAGGGAATGCTAAAAGTCGAAAGTGTTTAAATGTAAGACCACAGAACATAGAATCCAGACTCATACATTGCTTAGCAAATTCTGTTTTATCTGTCTCAGAAAACACTCTGTTGAAACTCCCCAATGATGTCACTCCATAGCCTACTTCAACTCTTTTACGTACTGTGGATTCGTTACATCCAAGCCTTTTCACTGCATTTCTAACGAAAGATCCATTTTCTACTAGCTTCTAAGTCTCTATCATTTTAGAAGAATGGCGTGGAGGACATATTTCTCTGGTAGCTTATGTAACATGAAGTAGAACTAGCCTTATTAAATACTAAATCAGTTGATGCGAAATATTTAACTACAAATTAAGGTCTATTAAATAGGTCTCCGTTAAATAAACCTGCTCTTTTTGCATTAAAACCGAAAAAAGAAAAGTTGTGGGCTGATTTGGGTTGATTTGGAGGAGGAGACCAAACAGCGAACGTCATCGAACCCAAAAAGAAAAGGTAAACGTTTTAGAGCAAATGTATGCATGCGGACATTTGCCCCAATTATTTCGCAGGATCTTCTCCCGTAGCTCCGATTTCTGACTTCTGGTATAAGTTACCATAGATGGCAACTTATTAAACTAACAACGAAACTTAAAGCATGAGTTAGGTTATGTACTTAAATACGAGGTATTGGCAACATTAATTGAAGACATGAAGTATGTATATGAGTCCGCGATCATTTTATTTGTAGCACTTTTATTTTCACAAGTCCGGCTTGATCACATAGATTTCTTTACACTTTATGACCGGTTTCGGCTTATCGCTATCTTCATATCGTTAAAATATTCTGATATAAATCATCGTCAAGTTTACTTGACGGTGGTTTACAACAGAATATTTTAACGATCTGAAGATGGCGATAAGCCGAAACCGGTCATAAAGTGAAAAAAAATCTATGTGATCAAGCCGGACTTGTGAAAATAAAAGTATTGGTGATACTTTGGGATATTGTTATAGCAGATAAACAGTCATCAATTAGATGATAATACTTAGATAGAAAGTTCCCAAAAAGTAACTCACTTTTTATCTTGAAAGCATCAAAGCAGAAACCACAACACACCTGACACTTCCAGCATAAAAGCTCTCAACCGAAGAGACAGGGCTGCCACCCTACACTCTCAAGAAGGAAAAACACTGTATTCAGATCTTTGTCCCGTGTGCATCTTTAACCCCTGCCTACCCTACGAATTAAAATCCATGAAGAAGAAATAAAAACTTTGAGGTTCGCCGATGACATTGTAATTCTGTCAGAGACAGTAAAGGACCTGGAAGAGCAGCTGAACGGAATGGACAGTGTCTTGAAAGGAGGATATAAGATGAACATCAACAAAAGCAAAACGATGATAATGGAATGTAGTCGAATTAAATCGGGTGATGCTGCGGGAATTAGATTAGGAAAGGAGACGCTTAAAGTAGTAAATGAGTTTTGCTATTTGGGGAGCAAAATAACTGATGATGGTCGAAGTAGAGAGGATATAAAATGTAAACTGGCAATGGCAAGGACAGCATTTCTGAAGAAGAGAAATTTGTTAACATGGGGTATAGATTTAAGTGTCAGGAAGTCGTTTCTGAAAGTACTTGTATAGAGTGTAGATATGTGTGGAAGTGAAACGTGGACGATAAATAGTTTATACAAGAAGAGAATAGAAGCTTCCGAAATGTGGTACTACAAAAGAATGCTGAAGATTAGATGGGTAGATCACGTAAGTACTGAGGAGGTATTGAATAAATTTGGAGAAAAGAGAAATTTGTGGCACAATTTGACTAGAAGAAGGGATCGGTTGCTAGGGCATATACTGAGGCATCAAGGGATCACCAATTTAGCATTGGACGGCAGCGTGGGGGGTAAAAATCGTAGAGGGAGACCAAGAGATGAATACACTAAACGGATTCAGAAGTATGTAGGTTGCCGTAGGTACTGGGAGATGAAGAAGCTTGCCCAGGATGGAGTAGCATGGAGAGCTGCATCAAACCAGTCCTTGGACTGAAGACCACAACAACAACACTAAAACCAATGCACGCCAGTAGATCCAGCAGCCTATATGTTGTATAGGAGGTTCGAGTCCTCCCTCGGGCATAGGTGTGTGTGTTTGTCCTTAGGATAATTTAGGTTAAGTAGTGTGTAAGCTTAGGGACTGATGACCTTAGCAATTAAGTCCCATAAGATTTCACACACATTTGAACTTTTTTTTTTATATAGGAATTTAAGGTTTGCTCGGCTTTGACTATTCAGTGGAAACCATTATCTGCATCTAATTTAATTAGTAACTGCACTCTTTGACATAACAGTTATTAGATGGAGTAAGTTAGTTTAAATGGATACATTTTAGAGCGGTCGTCTCAGATTGATCATCGTTTTATAGACGTTATCTGGAAATCTTTTTTCGATTCGCCGTCCCCGACCCCGTTGTGCCATTATCAAGCCGTTTTTGTGCACCCTGTATTTTCTATACACATTGTACAGTCGGAAAGTAGCTATGTGTGTCTCGAGGCAGGTGGGTTTTCTGGAACAGTACGGCAGCTGTCGACGACGTTACTGCCACCTTGCCACTCTTGCCGTTCTGTGGCTGCGCAGCCCGCATGCCAGTACACATAAAGTTCCTGCGAAACGAGGATCTTCTCCGCAGTCGCTACTGATCCGAATAAGCTTCGGAGCGCCGCATGTCGCAGCCAACTCCGACCAAAGATGGTGTCGCGTCTCGACGCGACGGATTTTTAATAATATCCCCCTTTTCCCGATTTGGTTCGCCGCCATGTCGGAGATGAGCCAGAACGGCGGAGGGAGAGTGGCGGGCGCCCGCGGCGGCATTCGCCTAATCGGCGATACATGTCTGCAGATCCGCGGCGCGACGTGACGCGACTGCTGCCGATTAATGGCCGCCGTAATTTACCCTCAGCAGGGGGAATCACCGCGCCGCGGCGGGGAAATCACCTCGCTGGCGGGGATAAAAAAGAAAGGACACGCGGCAGGCGGTGCTCGCTGCGACAGTTAACTCCGACGCTTTTTAGAGCGCGTCTCTGCGGAAGGGTGATCTGCGAGGAAAAAGCAGTCAGTACAAAACCGCAACATGGAGGCTGTCTGAAGGAATGGAAGCAGCTCCAGTAGGAAGCAGCGCATTACTTTGTCTCGACCACTGGCACCGTAACTTGGAAGCTGATACCTTATAAACAAGCTTCAAAAGCGACTTTATTTCAGTTGAAGCAGCCGGCCGAAGTGGCCGAGCGGTTAAAGGCGCTACAGTCTGGAACCGCACGACCGCTACGGTCGCAGGTTCGAATCCTGCCTCGGGCGTGGATGTGTGTGGTGTCCTTAGGTTAGTTAGGTTTAAGTAGTTCTAAGTTCTAGGGGACTTATGACCACAGCAGTTGAGTCCCATAGTGCTCAGAGCCATTTGAACCATTTTTTCAGTTGAACCAGACAAGGGTATGAAACTGTGTTCCTAGTTTACCTTTGCGCTCTTAACTGGAACAAGTCCTTTAACCCTTGGAGTATCAACCCACTTTTCATAACGCGCATTACCAAGAGGACGTGTACTTCATGCCCGCCCTAAAAAATGAAAATTAAACTAATTTCGTTAACGGTAGCTGACTTATATTAAGAACATACTTTTTAAATTGATACTGATGTGTTACAAGGATTCAGAAGTTGAAAATATCTTTTTGCACACTTTCAGCAACATCAATACATTTTCAGTAACGTGTACTACCAAGGGTGTGTACTTCATTCCCAACCCCACAAAAATTAAAAATGTAAATTTTGTTAATTGTTGTTGAATTTTACACGCAATACACTTTTTAAAGAGATGCTGATGTGAAAGTAAGGTCGTGAGCTTGAAAATATTGAATATGATGTTCATTGGAGAAGGTCGTATGTGCTACTGGGACTTAAATAGCCGACTGCTATAGCCGCGCGGTTCTAGGCGCTCCAGTCCGGAACCGCGCTGCTGCTACGGTTTCAGGTTCGTATCCTGCCTCGGGCATGGATGTGTGTGATGTCCTTAGGTTAGTTAGGGTTACGTAGTTCTAAGTCTAGGGGACTGATGATCTAAGATGTTAAGTCCCATCGTGTTTAGAGGCATTTGAACCATTTGAGACTTAAATTTTTGAGTGAATGGTTCAAATGGCTCTGAGCACTATGGGACTTAACATTTGAGGTCATCAGTCCCCTAGAACTACTTAAACCTAACTAACCTAAGGACATAACACACATCCATGCCCGAGGCAGGATTCGAACCTGCGACCGTAGCGGTCGCGCGGTTCCAGACTGAAGCGCCTGGAACCACTCGGCCACACCGGCCGGCTTTTGAATTAAGTTAAACCGAAAAATTTAAAACAATTATGGAATCAGGTAGAAGAAATAATTACAAGTAATAAGTTTGTTTTCCATAATCTTAAAATATGAAGTAGATGATAAGAAAGAAATAATTACAAATGTCGGGCACATAGTACCCTCCCCCTCCCCCCCCCCCCTCCACCACCACGCTCTACATTGCGAGAGTTAAAGCTCTTTGTTGTTATTTCATCTAGAATGTCTCTGAAAAGTAAGCAGCTGTTACCATGAGCTCTGTTCTGAAACTTCCTGGCACATTAAAACCGTGTGCCGGACCGAGAGTCGAACGCGGGACCTTTGCCTTTCTCGGGCATGTGCTCTACCAACTGTGCTAACCAAACACGATTCACAACCCGTCCTCACAATTTTACATACGGCAGTATCTCGTCTCTCTTCAATATGGAAGCTCTATTCTGTTTTCTTATTTACGCATAAAATCTTCATTTGAAACGTCCCCTTAGAAAAATTAATGAATTACCGTGCTGATAAACCTCTACGTTATTTGATTTTCAAACAGCTGAGCAAAAGTGAACGTACTCAGACATTACTCTCTTTAGTTATTCCGATCATCACTAAACTGACACTCAGCACTTTTTTAGCGCAACGCAATCTGACTTTCAATAATCCCTACAAAAGAATGGTCCTGACTAACAATAACCTATACCTTTCATGAATCACTTACCTCACAAAAATCTTCGTTACTCAAACTACTGCAATACAGTGAGCGCCACTACCGCCAGCTGGGTAAAAGATTCAAACTACTGAAGGTACTAACTACTGATAGGCATAGTTAGCAAATGAAAGATTTTGATAGATAACAAACAATGTATTTACCTTAATAATGTTCAAAAGTCATCATATATATGTCAGTACATGATATCCAGTATTATAAATTTACTCTTTCTGATGGACACACGTCCATATTGTCCGCTCTCAAAATTCTGCCATCTCACTCCCCACACCACTGCTGGCGGCTCACCTCCAACTGCGCAACGGTATGCGCTGTTCACATCCAACTGCCCAACACTACAATAGCAAATATTCCAACAATGCCAACCAGTCACAGACTGCACACAGCACAGTCAGTGATTTTCATACAGAGCGCTACGTGGCGTTACCAGCATAATAAACCTAAACAGCCTACTTATACATTTACAACACAGCCAGTCTAATTTAAATACTGTGTCATCAGATGTACTTTTTTTTTCAACGATACGCACTAAAAACTACCGTCACCCGACCTTCAATTCGTTTACGCGAATGTTGGAATCATTTCGATAATAATAGTATTACAATATTACATTCTTCAGGAATGCGTTTTCTGTATCCTATAACTGCAGCAACATTAAGAAGGTCACGGCAAATCTATTCTGATATAAAATTAGTTGGCTGGCTAAGTTTTCTTTTTTAAAAGAACAACGGCTCCATTCAACGATGACACGGTGCGAACGCATGTATACTGTTCAAAAAATTGTGCTCCAGTTCGCAACATTCATGTTCAATAAACTTCAGCGAAGATGAAGCCGTATAAGGTCAAATCGTACGTTTTTAAGCCCAAAATGAAAGTAAGGCTACATGAATAGTAAAAATTTCGAACTTGTTTGTGTAACACTGGAAGAATACGGAAAGTATGGAAATATGGAACGCAACGAAAATGCGTCAACAGTGTTCCAAACTAATGACCTTATTCGATCCTCAATGACTCATTTAATGAATTCCGTCAATTAGTCAATTACGGAACTGGTGGTAATATATTCAGACGTTGAAATCGCTCTTCGATGATTAATCAACTTGGTCGATACACTGTATTTTGCCAAAATGTGCTGTATTGTGTACATCATTTGCCTAAACATTGTAACGGCTGTGTTAGATTCTAATCATATTATTTTAACATGCGTTTCATGTTGTCACACTCAGTCATTTGCATCTTCGTTCTGCACTTTGTGTGTGTCTCGACTCAATGGAACTGAATTACATTAAAGTATCAGTTTTCCCAGAAAGCACTTAACCATGTGTATATTACCTATAGTTTGTGCTTCCAAATTTCCTTTCTCTCTTTGTGCTCTGTATCAATTAGTGAGTGAGTGTATGTGTTGAATTTGCCTTTATGTGGTAGCAATATCGGTAGTTATTCGACTGTAGTTAAGTTGGTGGCTACCTGGGAAAAGCTCGTTGCAGGGAGAGCGTGCTCTCGTCTGTCGGGCCTGGACTTTGATGACGATACTCTTAAGAACGATTTGGTTCTGGTGAGTGTGCTAATATGTGACGGTGGTTGCTATTCTGATATACACGTTTGATTTCCTAGTACATTTTCAAGTTCTGCAGTCGAATTCTTATATTTTTCAGAGTATGATCACTAGTATATTTTCTGTACTTAGTAAGTTTTTCCGGTCCTTGATTTGTGTAACCAGAACACGTGGTGTACGAAGTTTGTTACTCTAGCACAGATTTAAAAATCAATTGTCTAACATTTCTGTTAATTGGAGTGTATGTGTGAGCTTTTCTCGTCTGTATATGTTTTATTTCTTCTCCTTTTCATTTCTCTTCAATTTTAGGATTGTGTAGTTTTGTTCATATCTCGTGGTGGTAATTTCACCGTGTGTAACTTCAGTACCGCCTTGAATAGCCCGCCCGGTTGGCCGTGCGGTCTAACGCACGGCTTTCCGGGTGGGAAGGAGCGCCTGGTCCCTGGCACGAATCCGCCCGGCGGATTTGTGTTGAGGTCCGGTTAACCGACCAGTCTGTGGATGGTTTTTAGGCGGTTTTCCATCTGCCTCGGCGAATGCGGGCTGGTTCCCCTTATTCCGCCTCAGTTACACTATATCGGCGATTGCTGCGCAAACAAGTTCTCCACGTACGCGTACACCACCATTACTCTACCATGCAAACATGGGGGTTACACTCGTCTGGTGTGACACGTTCCGTGGGGGGGTCCACCAGGGGCCGAACCGCACAATCACCCTGGGTTCGGTGTGTGGCGGCGGAGGGGTGAAGTGGACTGCGATAGTCGTCGTGGGGTTGTGAACCACTGCGGCTGCGGCGGGGACGGAGCCTCTCCGTCGTTTCTAGGTCCCCGGTTAACATACAATACAATACAATAAAATACCACCTGGAATAAATTTTATTCTTAGTTCTCCGTGACATTTCACTACTATTTGTCTCTATGCGGTTTCTATTTGTTTTCCTGAAGTTTCCACAAGTCATAGTAATTTTGCTTTGTTCATGAATATTCACGGCATCTGCGGGTATTTAAAGCCAGCGTACCTTAGTTTCATGCGCATGGCGATGCAGATAATTTTTTTTTTTTGTCGGAAAATGTTCCACAGAAGTCGTATTCACAATAATTATATCATAGAGACAGGGATGAACCTCTGAGTCTTTGACTTACTTTGATGGGAAAAATTCTTTTTACCTCTATTCCTGTGTGTTTGAATCGCACATGTTTCTGTGAACTTTTCCCAAGTGCGCCTAAGATTTCATTTATCACGCTGTGTACCTCAGCACTCAATATCACAATAATATAAGTGAGTTTATTTTTAAATAACAGGCAACGACAGATCATTGTTCGGAATTACTTGGTGATTTCTTAATATGATGTTTTATTTTAATATACTATGCTAAACTACGACGACTGTTTCTTAGACCAGCCCCTCCCCTTTTTTAAGATTATTTTTAATACATCTCACCTGGCGTTTCCGAACCGTAAAAGGCATGCCTTATATTTGTAGACATTTGTCTGATTATCCTATTCTCTTTGTTGAGACTTATCTCCTCCTCGCTCTGAATTATTTGATGTAACGTATGTGCTTCAAATGTTCGCACACGATCTTTCCATATATTCTCTTGGATCTTTTTATTAATATTAACACGTTAGCTACGCTTACCAATTCAGTGATAAATTCTGTTCTTCTATTAAATTCTCCCAATTGTAATTAAATTGGGTGGCGACCCAGAAAATTTTGTGGCACATGAAACTTACAGTAAACTGCAGAATTCCATATTGACTAACTTCTCCCAGTTTCTGTTCGCAATTCACTTTGTAGATAACCATTTAGCATGATCACATTCACTCGTCCAGTAAGTTTACGAACAAAGAACATACTAATGGGATCTCTCCCCTCGTCACCACCATACGAAAGTTGTTTGAGGTAATGTAAAAACCGCGCTTCCTCGCTGAACATAATGCAGCGTCATTCATAAGCTTCTTGATGCAATAATTTACCAACAGCCATATGTATTGTAAAAATTTATTTTATTTTATGAACTTCTATGGCTACTAGTTTCGGCATTACATTGATGCCATCTTCAGGCCCCACTCGTCATAGTCGTAAAATAACTATACACGCAAGCAGGCATGTAACTGGATCCGTGAATCAATCGTCCTGCAACAGCTCTTGGTGGCCAGGCGACACAGACTTTTTTAAATTCATCAATGAAGTTATCATACTCCTGCAGTGAACCTATTATTTATCGAGAGTTGTTTGTAACGCTAAAACACGATAAGCACACGATCATGTGAGGTGCTTTGCGGCCTATAGCTCTCAGTTCCCCACCACCCTCCTTTGTACTTCATCATCGCAGCGGGAAGTGCGGAAATGGGACTTCAGCAACACTGCACGCCCGTTCTTCTGTGCTGTTGGTTTTCCTACCTGTCACGCTTGCATACCGATTGCAGTATGACAGTATTTTTTCGTAGACAAAAACTTGTGAAGTGAGTACAGACAGCGCGTTTTCAAGCGGACGCGGCCGGTCTGTCACAAGGGTGTGCCTAGGGTGGCGGTAATGAGGCAGCCTGCGGCCGGAGACCGCGCCAGGGAACGCCCGACATTCCGCCGTTCTTTCGGCAGCCCGACCGTCGCGTGAGCACTGCTGATTACGTCTCCGCGGAGCGAAAAACTCTCATTCAGAATGCAAACAGCAACGGTACGCCTCCCGCTCGGGAAGGTCACGTCGCCGTGTAGCCGCAAATAAGGAGACGGTGAATAAGGTCGTAACTCCTTTCCTCGCGAAAATTTCTTGCGCCCCTCGTGAAAGTGGAAGGCGCGCCAAATTGGGTGGGTGTGACCACTTGCAGCGAATGCGTTTAGTCAGACAGTGTGTCGGCACTCCGGCGATCACCCAATGCGCTGGGGCCACGCGGGGGATATCTCAATTCCGCTTCCACACGTCAGGATGGTTTCCGCCACATGTCTAACTACATAATGGATCCGAAGCGCTCGTGGAAACCACACAGACCCCGTGGCTGCCCCACCACTACGACAGGAATGTAAAAAATGGTTCAAATGGCTCTGAGCACTATGGGACTTAACTTCTGAGGCCCTCAGTCCCCTAGAACTTAAAACTACTTAAACCTAACTGACCTAAGGAAATCACACACATCCATGCCCGAGGCAGGATTCGAACCTGCGACCGTAGCGGTCGCGTGGCTCCAGACTGTAGGGCCTAGAACCGCTCGTCCAGTCCGGCCGGCGCCAGGAATCTAGACGGAAGTTAAAATTCGGCGCCATCTTTCACGGGTGAAACGCGAGAACATGTTCATTCATGAGTTTATTTTCTTATTTACAAATTATTTACGTGCCCCTCTCCCCACTCCAAGCCCACGCCCCCAATGAGTAAGGGACGAGTTGTGACGTCCACATTCAGCCACTAATTTTTATAAAATATTTCGGAACAAAATAAAGCGATTACTGGCGTTAAAATATAGCCCACAGGGTGTCTCAGACCTTTTGGGTCAAAGTGAAACAGGTGATAGGACGTCCACAACCGATTATATTGAGACGGAACCAGTGGTCGGAAATGTATGTTTATTGTGTTACGGACATACACCGCGTACATCGCGTAACGAGAACGTAGCTCATAGTAACTGTTCGAAGTAACGACCACCAGTCTCAATACGTGCATAGCAACAACGAATGAAGTTCTGCCACGCACTCTAAAAAGATCCCTGATACCTCTTGTACAAGGAGGGAGGCATTATGGACACTAGCAAGCAGGTCTTCATCCGTTTGTAAGGGAGTTCCTTACGCTAACATCTTGACGTAACCCCAGGGGAAAGAGTCCAGAGGTGTGAGATCTGTCGATATCGCTGGCAAATGGAACAGGACTTCCTCCTCCAACCCAACTATGACAGTACGTGCTGTTCAAATGCTTTTGTTATCCACAGACTGTTCCAGTGTACAGCAGACACCTGGGACCCTTGCGACAGTGCGGTAGTACTGTATGCGCAGTAGGAATACGTACACTGAGATTAGCGGCCGTTGCTTTGAACAGTTAGTGTGAGCTACTTTCTTGTGTACGCTATGTCCGTAACAAAATAAATATGAATTTCCGACCAGTGGTTCCCTATCTCAGTGCAATCGATTGTGGACCCTCTACCACCTACATCTACATCTAAATCCATACTCCGCAAGCCACCTGACGGTGTGTGGCGGAGGGTACCTTGAGTACCTCTATCGGTTCTCCCATCTAATCCAGTCTCGTATTGTTCGTGAAAAGAAGGATTGTCGGTATGAATCTGAGTGGGCTCTAATCTCTCTGATTTTATCCTCATGGTCTCTTCGCGAGATATACGTAGGAGGGAGCAATATACTGCTTGACTCCTCGGTGAAGGTATGTTCTCGAAACTTCAACAAAAACCCGTACCGAGCTACTGAGCGTCTCTCCTGCAGAGTCTTCCACTGGAGTTTATCTATCATCTCCGTAACGCTTTCGCGATTACTAAATGATCCTGCAACGAAGCGCGCTGCTCTCCGTTGGATCTTCCCTATCTCTTCGATCTACCCTATCTGGTACGAATCCAACATTGCCGAGCAGTATTCAAGCAGAGGGCGCACAAGCGTACTGTAATCTACTTCCTTTGTTTTCGTATTGCATTTCCTTAGGATTCTTCCAATGAATCTCAGTCTGGCATCTGCTTTACCGACGATCAACTTTATATGATCATTCCATTTTATATCACCTGCTTCAGTTTGATTCAAAAGGTTAGGTTAGGTTAGGTTAAAACAACCTGTAGATCATGACGTTTATGGAAAGATGACGATGACGTGATGTATGATCTAAATCATAAGCTACATGATGTATTGTGGACTCCTGATAACTGCAGCTTGGGATTCGGGTGGCCGGCCGAAGTAACCGAGCGGTTCTAGGCGCTTCAGTCTGGAACCGCGCGACCGGTACGTTCGCAGGTTCGAATCCTGCCTCGGGCATGGATGTGTGTGATGTCTGTAGGTTAGTTAGGTTTAAGTAGTTCTAAGTTCTAGGGGACTGATGACCTCAGATGTTAAGTCCCGTAGTGCTCAGAGCCATTTGAACCATTTGATTCGGGTATGGACGGTATTGGGGAAAATGTTGTATTGAAAAAAAGGAGGGTGTCTTTGTGAGAAGGAACTGATAGTTGGAATGCAGATGTCAAGATAGGAGTGAGATGCGATTATGACAAGGAATGGATCTGCTGTATCCTCCGTTAGGTTTGGAATGAGAAGGATAGGTTACAGCTGGAATGAGGGGTAAATTTCTGGGATGAGTTCATTGTCTGGCGGTCTGGGCGTACAAGGCGATTGACATTTTTCTGGGAAGGGTATAGAAGGCGTGGTGTTGGAATGGAGGTGGGACGTTAATAGAGGCTAGGTTGTAGGTCAGGTTCCCCAGTTCTCAAGGAAGAAGTGTTGGGACTCAGTTTTACGAGACATCCACGTGAGGTATATGTTTACGAAGTATAGACCTGAGATCGACAAGAGGTATATGTTTACTAAGTGTAGAACTGGATGTGCACATTTGATTAACTACTAAAGGAAGGACAGACTGATACAGAAGACATGGTGCAACGAATGGCGCCCTACTTATTGGTGAGAATGGTAAAAGTTAGGAGGGTTGGATGTCTGTGCAGCATTGGCACAGATATACACGGCTCAGCCGGCCGGAGTGGCCGAACAGTTCTAGGCGCCACAGTCTGGAGCCGCGCGACCGCTACGGTCGCAGGTTCAAATCCTGCCTCGGGCATGGATGCGTGTGATGTCCTTAGGTTAGTTAGGTTTAAGTAGTTCTAAGTTCTAGGGAACTGATGTCCTCAGAAGTTAAGTCCCATAGTGCTCAGAGCCATTTACACGGCTCATGAGGGTCTTTTAAGTATGAAGTAGGGTAGGTGCATTTAGTTCCTATGTTCGACCTCTTGGTAGTTGTAACAGGTTTAGTCTATTATAGGCTTTGTTTTCTATTGTCAGTTGTTGTAGATCCCAGGTTAGTTTCGGATCGGGTATTAGTCTAAAGAATTTCAGTGTTTTAGTGAGTGTGACTGGGTGGCAGTGGACTGTGAAGCATAGGTGCAGGGATCGGAAAGCTCGGGTGTTTTTTACTACGGTTATGGCCTGAGCTTTTGCAGAGTTGGTGAAGTGGAACCACTAATTGCAGCAGGAGTTGAAATTTGGATGTTGGAGATGAAGAGATGGTTGGAATGGGCTGTGAGCAAGACAGTCTCGTCAACGTATTTCCTTACAAATCTTTATGCGTACTGTTATTGCTCTAATTTTATTAATGTCTCGATGAGAGCGGCATTTAGAAAAAATGGTTCAAAGTGCTCTGAGCACTGTGGGACTTAACATCTGAGGTCATTAGTCCCCTAGAATTTAGAACTACTTAAACCTAACTAACCTAAGGACATCACACAAATCCATGCCCGAGGCAGGATTCGAACCTGCGACCGTAGGGGTCGCGCGGTTCCAGACTGAAGCGCCTAGAACCACTCGACCACAACGGCCGGCATCAATTTAATCCTAGGTATTTGTGTAACATGATGAACTCCGATTCTGACTAATAAATCACGGAGTAAAGCATCACAGTTTTAAAAGTTTCTACATTATATGCGTGGTAGCTTAATTTTGCGCCACGCTGAATTTTTTTCCAACCTTAGCTACATAGAACTGGATTTTTTTTTCGGATAATCGTTCCTCGTTGGTAAACATCTTATGAAATATGGAAGATGAGATGGTACACCAGACAGATGGCATGAAATAAACGTCGAAGTGACGTGAAAGATACAACCGCCTTGTATGTACATATGATTAGCATTTCAACACAACTGCACCAATAAAAATAACACCATCTACGTTCTATGTATAAGGAAAGACTGAGCAAAGGATTCATTATTCATAAAGCACATCTGAAAGTTGTTTCTTTGAGGGAAATCGTGTTTTGACTCTTGGACGGAGAAACTTCTACAAGAACGAATTCGAAAGCGGCAGTGTGGTGGGCTATCGAAATTGTGATTTGCTGTTCCGCCTATCGAAATAGTGGTTTATTGCGCCGCCTATCGACATTCTAGTTTATTGTTCCGCGATATTTATGCTCGTGGTTGTCAGGATCGCACTACTGTCATGCGAATATAGAATCTGTGAGCTCAGGAGAGCCGTACATTATACTATGCAGAATCCCAACGACGACTCCACACGTCTAGCGCCCGAAAGTACAAAAGTATTTTTCGCTCGGCGGTGCGGGATAGAAAAGCCATCTCACCCACTTTCAATCAGAAACTGACTCGTCTGCAGCAAGGGAATTATCCACACCGACGGTGTGATGACGTATGTTACACCACGAACAGTTATCATGGGAATTATAACTGTTGCTTTCCGACGTAGCAGCAGAGAAGTACGGCGACAGGAATGCTCCCAGTATCAACACTGGATAAAGGAGTATCACGACATCTCCTCCAACCCGTTCTGTGCGGCTGTGCTGAAATGATAACCATTTGTAGATCCAACTACAATGAGGCGACAAGTCACGGGATAGCGATATGTACATGTACAGAAGGCGGTAGCATCATATATTCAAGGTATAAAAGGGCAGTGCATTGACGGAGCTGACAAGTGTATTCAGATTTCCGACCTGATTATCGGCTCCGACGGGAATTAACGGACTTTGCACGAGGAATGGGAGTTGGAGCTAGGTGCATGGGACATTCCATTTCGGAAATCGTTAGGGAATTCCATATTTCGAGATCCACAGAACGAAGAGTATGCCGAGAATACCAGATTTCAGGCATTGCCTCTCACCACGCACAACGCAGTGGCTGACGGCCTTCACTTAACGAGCGAGACGAGTGGCGTTTGTATAGAGTTGTCAGTGCTAACAGACAAGCAACACTGTGCGCAATAACCACAGAAATCAATGCGAGACGTACGACGAACGTATCCGTGAGCACAGTGTGGTGAAATCTGGCGTTCATGGGCTATGGCAGCAGACCGCTGAAGCGAGTACCTTTGCTAACATGGCCGAGCGGTTTCTAGGCGCTTCAGTCTCGAACCGCGCAACCGCTACGGTCGCAGTTTCGAGTCCTGCCTCGGGCATGGATGTGTCTGATGTCCTTAGTTTAGTTAGGTTTAAGTAGTTCTAAGGGACTGATGACCTCAGATGTTACGTCCCATAGTGCTCAGAGCCATTTGAACCACTTGAACCTTTGCTAACATCGTAACATCGGCTGCAGCTCCTTTCCTGGTCTCGTGACCATTTCGGGTGGACCCTATGCAACTGGAAAACCGTGGCCGGGTCAGATGAGTCCCGATCTCAGTTGGTAAGAGCTGATGTTAGGATTGAAAGGTGGCGCAGACCCCACGAAGCCCTGGGCCGAAGTTGTCAACAAGGCACTGTGTACGATGGAGGTGGCTCTATAATGATGTGGGCTTTGTTTTTACGGAATGGACTGGTGCCTCTGGTGCAACCGAACCGATCATTGAGCTCAAATGCTTATGTTCGGCTACTTGGAGACCACTTGCAGCTATTCATTGACTTCCTTTTTGGTGGATGAAAATGCGCCATGTCACCCAGCCACAGTTTTTCGCGATTGGACTGAGGAACACTCTGGACAATTCGAGCTAATGATTTGGCTACCCAGATCGCTCGACATGAAGCCCATCGAACATTTATGTGATATAAACGAGATGACAGTTGGTGCACAAAATCCAGCACCGGCAACGCTTTTGCATTTATTATAGTGAAAGGTCTCTGTTGGATTCCTTTCATGTTAATTTCTTAAATCTGTTGTCATTTTCGGCATCAATTCCTCTTCTAAATTTACTGTGGTGTTTCTGACTATCTGGGAGGAGACTGAGAAGTGGAACGTGTTACTTTTACACATAAACAAAAACGATCTGTCATACTACTACACTTTAAAACACAGTTTATATGTAATTCATGTCACACAGTCTCATACGGAACCTACATCCGCTTTCTTTTATATACTGTATATAATAAGATACTGTCATCCCCCTTCCCTTCTGTGTGAAAGGATGAATGAGCAAATGTGTTTATAGTTGCATGCTTGATGGTAGCAGACAAGCCTGTCTGCTAGAGAACAGTAGGACCAACGTCGGAACAGGTAGCTACGCTTTCTAAAAGCAGAGAGGTTTCTATTCTTAGTATGGTCCTGTCTCCCTTGTCATGTTGATACGGGAAGCTGCCTCTCTGGTCACTTCCGTTTGTATCTGTTAAGCACCCTCGATAGGGGCCCAGGCAGTCTGTCCGCGGCGAGCGTCTGAAGTGGTAAGATCTCCGGCTAAGCGCGTCTCTGCTAAGTCCGAAGGACAATGGATTTCTTAACTTCAACCTAACTGAAAATTTAATCACCTTTAGTTCAGGTTTAGATCTAAAATATCTAACGTTATCTTAAATTGCAACGCAGTGCAATTCGAGTGTGAAGTTCAGAATATCTTCCAGTAGTTGCTTTGTCACTACTTTGTGAGTAAAGTGGAACCACGTGTGGATGATCCGTAACTCTAACTAAGAACATCAATCTTAAATACGAATGTGCGTGAGGCTATAAAGTCTCGTCTTCACAATATTTTTCAATATAGCAACTTTTCTTTATGTTCAACCCACGTGGGGTGTACTTTGTGAGACCAGTACCACGTGCTTATACAATTGTTTGACCCATCAGGTTAATAATAAGACGATAGTAACCAGTTCGAGGTTTTTCTTTAGTAAATTGCGTTTCGAGGTAATTTATTTTAATTATCAAAATTATTGTGGAGTTGCACTCTTTGTGTAAACCAAGTTGACCACGTGAAGCATGTGGTGTAACCATCAAAGTAGCCCTCAGCTACTCTTTTCGGGAAGATTTCACAGAGAGTTAGTATGAATTTAGTATACCAGTGTGTGGTAATTCCATGACGGACAGGATTGCGCTACCAACGTAACTTCTTTGGATGAAAATTGAATCGGTTGGCTGTGGTTAATTTCCTCTTGCATATGTTTCAACGTTCTTCGTGTGTTATTTTATGAATGCAGTGTTGTATGCAGTCTCCCAATCTTGGCTCCATATTTGATGTGTTCCGTAAGATTACAAACTCACATTTTCACAATCCTAAATAAGGCACCAGTTTAGTTATGAATCAAGTTTAACATGCTGAAATTTTAACGGAACAATGATCAATGTTAAAATAAATGTCCAAATATAAACTGATTTATTTCTTTTTATTTAAATTGTCTTTTCATATATATATCACCGGTTATCGTAAGATGAGTACTACAAGATTATAATTAATGTTAGTCTGGTTGGGAATTTGGTAAGCTAGACTGGATACCTGGTGAAACAGTTGCTCATTAATACAAGGTTAACTTCCCCAGATAGTTCACAGCTTTTAACCCGCTTTTATTGTCTTGAATATCAGCACCGATTTCAGAACAAATTAGTGCATCAACATTACAATAGAGGCAGCATGACTCAATATTTCTGCCAGCGGACTTCCAACGACTTGTTGAGTCATTGCCACGTCGAGTTGTTGCAATACTCGTACACCGGGAAAAAGGTGACCCGACTCGATATTAGGAGCATCTCCTGACTTTTTCACCTCTGTGTGTATCAGTTTGGCGTCTGTTGGACGCCGCCTTCATGGTGCTGCAACTTTAATGGGCAACATATTGTAAAGTCACTTGCTACTATGTTGCAAATATCCAACATTGCCCTTTTCCTGGTGACGTTGCTTCTGTGTCTGTGGCCGGCCAGTGTGGCCTAGCGGTTCTAGGTGCTTCAGACTGATCTACATCTACATCTACATACATACTCCGCAATCCACCTTACGGTGCGTGGCGGAGGGTACCTCGTACCACAACTAACATCTTCTCTCCCCGTTCCACTCCCAAACAGAACGAGGGAAAAATGACTGCCTATATGCTTCTGTACGAGCCCTAATCTCTCTTATCTTTGTGGTCTTTCCGCGAAATGTAAGTTGGCGGCAGTAAAATTGTACGGCAGTCAGCCTCAAATGCTGGTTCTCTAAATTTCCTCAATAGCGATTCACGAAAAGAACGCCTACTTTCTTCTAGAGACTCCCACCCGAGTTCCTGAAGCATTTCCGTAACACTCGCGTGATGATCAAACATATCAGTAACAAATCTAGCAGCCCGCCTCTGAATTGCTTGTATGTCCTTCCTCAATCCGACCTGATAGGAATCCCAAACGCTCGAGTCAAGAATAGGTCGTATTAGTGTTTTATAAGCGGTCTCCTTTACAGATGAACCACATCTTCCCAAAATTCTGCCAATGAACCGAAGACGACCATCTGGCTTCCCCACAACTGCCATTACATGCTTGTCCCACTTCATATCGCTGTGCAATGTTACGCCCAAATATTTCATCGACGTGACTGTGTCAAGCGCTACACTACTAATGGAGTATTCAAACATTACAGGATTCTTTTTCCTATTCATCTGCATTAATTTACATTTATCTATATTTAGAGTTAGCTGCCATTCTTTACACTTATCACAAATCCTGTCCAAGTCATCTTGTATCCGCCTACAGTCACTCAGCGACGACACCTTCTCGTACACCACAGCATCATCAGCAAACAACTGCACATTGCTATCCAGACTGATGTCCTCAGATGTTAAGTCCCATGGTGCTCAGAGCCATTTGAACCATTTTCTGTGTCTATGTGTGTTTTTCCGACTATGGAAATGTCCTCTGTACTGCCATTCAAACAGTTCTAAAACCATCATGGGTGTGCCTAAAATTATCCTCATTGATGTTGACTTCAGCCGAAAGAAGGTCGGATTCGTACCTCGAAAGGGTAACTGAAAGACTCCGTACGGAGGTGTCCGCTCTGGATTCTCGTTATCCCGTCGCCTCCCCAGCTGTGTTGGGTGGAGGCGGCAGCTGGCTTTCCCGGGAACGGACGCCTCGGAACGCAGAGCGCAGCTCGCCCGGGTCTATTTATCTGACACAAAGGCTAAATTGGTCGCCGCGAATCATGTCAAATTACAGCGACAAGTGGGAGCCTCGCCCGCTTGTGCGCCTCGGCCATGATATATTGAATTAGCCGCCGCAATAAGACGCCGCGAGGCTTGTCAGGGGCGGGGGAAGGGTGGGGAGGGATGAGCGAGGATGGGGTGGGGTGCGCTGGAACCTGTCCACCCGCCGCGTAATTGGCTGAGCCCGGCAGCGGCGCGGCAGCCCGTGGCCCCCTTGAGGTGGCCGCCGGCGAAAACTGGAAGTCCGGCCCGGCGGCGGGTTTGGCGACTGCGCCCGCATCTGGCCAGCCTCTGCCGGCTCCGACGGCAATGGGACACCCGTCGCGCTTGGTGACCACCGTTGAGGTTTCGGCTACTCTCACGCATGCGAAATTTTGCGTAGGACGTTCTAAACGTCTCTAGATGACTGGAACACACCCACTGGAATTTTGAAGTATCAGGGATGAAATACAGCAAATTACTAAATCTTGTACAGAAACCAGACTCCATTTGTAACTGTCGACGAATAGGTAAGAGGAGTACTCATAGATACCGGACTGAGACAGTGCCGTAAGCCCATCTCTTATGTTATTCGATCGATACAGGAAGGTGGCAGGGGTGAAATACAGGGAGCGAAAGGCTTTTTACAATTTTTGCAGAAACCAGATGGCAGTTATAAGAGTCGAGGGACACGAAAGGGAAGCAGTAGTTGGGAAGGGAGTGACACAGGGTTGTAGCCTCTCTCCGATGTTATTCAATCTGTATATTGAGCAAGTAGTGAAGGAAACAAAAGAAAAATTCGGAGTAGGTATTAAAATCCACGGAGAAGAAATAAAAACTTTGAGGTCAACCGATGACATTCTAATTTTGTCAGAGACAGCAAAGGACTTGGAAGAGCAGTTGAACGGAATGATTAGTGTCTTGAAAGGAGGATATAAGATGAACATCAACAAAAGCAAAACGAGGATAATGGAATGTAGTCGAATTAAGTCGGTTTACGCTGAGGAAATTAAATTAGAAAATGAGACACTTAAAGTAGTAAAGGAGTTTTGCTATTTGGGGAGCAAAATAACTGATGATGGTCGAAGTAGAGAGGATATAAAATGGAGACTGGCAATGGCAAGGAAAGCGTTTCTGAAGAAGAGAAATTTGTTAACATCGAGTATAGATTTAAGTGTCAGGAAGTCGTTTCCGAAAGCATTTGTATGGAGTGTAGCCATGCATGGAAGTGAAACATGGACGATAAACCGTTTGGACAAGAAGAGAACAGAAGCTTTTGAAATGTGGTGCTACAGAAGAATGCTGAAGATTAGATGGGTAGATCATATAACTAATGAGGAGGTATTGAATACAATTGTGGAGAAGAGGAGTTGGTGGCACAACTTGAAAAGAAGAAGGGACCGGCTGGTAGGACATGTTCTGATGCATCAAGGGATCAATAATTTAGTATTGGAGGGCAGCGTGGAGGGTAAAAATCATAGAGGGAGACCGAGAGATGAATACTCTAATCAGATTCAGAAGGATGTAGATTGCAGTAGTTACTGGGAGATGATGAAGCTTGCACAGGATAGAGTAGAATGGAGAGCTGCATCATACCAGTCTCAGGACTGAAGACCACAACAACAACAACAACAACAACATCATAGGAAGGATCACTAACTTGAAAGATCCACATAGCCACACTCTATTAATCCCTTTGGTAATAGGCTACGTACACTGTAGCACCAAGGTAACTAAAATAGGCATGCGTATTCAAATACAGAAATATGTAAACAGGCACAATACCGCGCTGCGCTCGGTAACGTCTGCATAAGACAAGAAGTGTGTGGCACAATTGTTAGGTCGGTTCTGCTGCTACAATGGGAGGCTATCTAGATATAAATGAGTTTTAACGTGGTGTTATAGTCGGCGCACGAGCGATAAGACACAGCATGTTCGAGGCAGCAATAACGTGGGGATTTTCCCGTATGAAGATTTCACGAGTGTACCGTGAATATTAGGAATCCTGTAAAACATAAAATCTCCGAACTCGCTGCGGCCGGAAAAAGATACTGCAAAAACGGAACCATCAACGACAGTAGAGAATCGTTCAGTGTGACAGATGTGCAACCCTTCCGCGGGCCATCAACTAGTGTCAGCGTGCGAAGCATTCAACGAAAAATCGTCGATATAGGCTTTCGGAGGCGAAGGCCCACTCGTGACATGACTGCACGACAAAAAGCTTTATGACTCGCCTGGGCCCGTCACCACCGACATTGGACTGTTGATGACTGGAAACACGTTGCCTGGTCGGAGGAGTCTCGTTTCAAATTGTATGGAGCGGATGGACGCGTACGGGTATGGCAACAATCTCATGAATCCATAGACCCTGCATGTCAGCAGGGGATTGTTCAAGTTGGTGGAGACTCTGTAATGGTGTGTCGCGTGTGGAGTTGGAGTGATATGGGACCCCTGATATACGCCTAGATACAACTCTGACTGGTGACGCGTACTTAAGCATCCTGTCTGATCACCTACATCCATTGTCCATTGTGAATTCTGACGGACTTGGGCATTTCCATCAGGACAATACGTCATCCCACACGTACACAATTGCTACAGAGTGGCTCCAGGAACACTCTTCTGAGTTTAAAAAAGAAAAAAATGGTTCAAATGGCTCTGAGCACTAAGGGACTTAACATCTATGGTCATCAGTCCCTTAAAGCTTAGAACTACTTAAACCTAACTAACCTAAGGACGCACACAACAGCCAGTCATCACGAGGCAGAGAAAATCCCTAACCCCGTCGGGAATCGAACCCGGGAACCCGGGCGTGGGAAGCGAGAACGCTACCGCACGTCCACGAGCTGCGGACTCTTTTGAGTTGAAACACTTCCGCTGGTCACCAAACTTCCAGACATGAACATTATAGCGGATATCTGGGATGCCTTGCAGCGTGCTGTTTAGAAGAGATCCCCACCCCCTCGTACTCTTACGGACCTATAGACAGCCCTCAGAGATTTATGGTATCGATTCCCTCTACCACTACTTCAGAGATTGGTCTAGTCCATCCACGTCGTGTTGCGGCATTTCTGCGTGCTCGCGGGGATCCCACTCGACATTAGGCAGATGTACCAGTTACTCTGGCTCTTCAGTGTAAATGTTGTGCAAAAAGTAGACTGTATTTCTAACTGTCGACGAATGGGATAGAGGGGAAGTATTAGATACCCGAGTGTTTTATAAAGGGTGTTTCAAAATCTTTGTGAGAAACGTCTACAGATGATAGACCACGTCATGGGGAACGACTTTTACTTGAGATAAAATGTTCGCTGATGCCTCCGGGCCACGCTACGCTTCTTTTATTATGGGTTATGGACCTGAGAGGCCGCACGGCGTAAGCGCCTGCTGCGTTTGTATGTAATGCGTGTTGCCTATAAGCCAGTCATGTGTTTCACGTGAGAGGTGGTAGGCCGAACTTCTAAAATATCTTTCACCACTTAGACTCACTCGTTCTTAGGGTTTCATTGTTGAAAATCGTTCTGTAAGCTTTCTGGGGTAGGTAGTATGGAGTTGGAGCACACGTGATTAATACACACTGCTAGTTCACATGAATTTTGCATCGAGCACAAGCTGTGGTATTAATCACCATAACGGGGCACAGCTCTACACCAGCGAAAGACAGCATTGGACTTCAGCTTTCATTCACCCACTGCCCGCACCCTTCGCTCAAATATTCCAACAGCCACTCCAGCTGCAGAACACTCCTACGTTAATTTAGACTATGATTGTTTATCTTTAATTAACACGTGTAGGCATAAACGCCTGCTGATGGATAAAACAAACTCGAAACGCGCTTCAGTGAGTTGAAATAAACATAAATAAATGTGACTGGAAGCAAATGAACACAATTAATTATTCCAAACAGTCACGTTTCCGAAACCTAGTCAGCATGGTCACAGTTAATTAACTGTGTCTTTTGATGTTATCCGCTGTATTATAGACTGATCGAGAGTAAGCGACATAGACACAGCACTAATCCATTCGGGTACAACATAATTTTCAGCATGTTTACGTAGATCGGCCTGGTACTTTTCGCTGCTAGAATATTGATTATTTGTCATGTTTTGTTGACTCTGTTGTTCCATTTCATGAAACTGAGTGCTAGACTGATTGGGGCCCGCTGTTTTGATTGTGCGCAAATAATTACACATTTTGTTTATAACAAGAAACAAGTCGACTTTTTAAGTCGACACTGAGCCAGTTTGTTCGGGCCGATCCATCTATACAATGCAAAAATGATTTTACGAAAATCTACCGAAACATCAAAGTGAACGTGAAGACTGTTAGGAAAGACCCTGTTAGTATTAATGTGCATGCGATTACTTTAGCATGGGTCGGCTATGGAGGAGATGCTATTGGTTTTGCTCGGGTCAAAGCTTGTGTAGAGCCTTTGTCTCCATCATTCTCCGTTTCCTTCCATTCGTCTTCATGTTCCTAATCTATTTTTATTCGTCATACATGGTAAATAGTATATCATATTGATAAGAATGTTAACAGTAGTTTAACTTTTGTAGCTCGATCTAGTAATGAAAGTCGATTTTTAAGGGCCGCTTTTTCATGCCATCCTATCTGAGGTGAACGAAAATGAGTGCTATGACTCTGAAGGTTTTAATACAAGCATTTGTCGTAAAAAATTAAGAATGGATTACAGCTTGGAAACAAAGGGTACAAGACTATTCTTCAAAGAAAGAATACGTAAAGAAAGGCTACACACACACACACACACACACACACACACACACACACACACACACACGCGCGCGCGAGCGCGCGCGCGCGCAAACAAACACACACACACTCATTTCACAGCTCATACAAGCTTCTACGTATAACCTTGCTTCACAGACACATTCGCCTTTCGCAAGATGTAATAATATGTTATTCGATATTAGAGGAGGTATTAAATATGAGAACAAGGCCATAACTGCAGATATTAGTTGCCATCATTGAAAGAATAGATTGATACAATCTTTCTTTACTTCTCTACGCTGACATGTAAGAATTTCCTATTTAATATTAACAACCTTCCCGCACGTTCCTGCCTTTAAATTCTCTTTAGTATCCCATAGATATGCATTTCTATCTCGCTGACAGTGCAGTGAAGTTTCCTCGGTAATAAGTTGAGGCTGCAGAAGTACCTGACAATTAATAGTAAACAAAATGTTATAGATGAAGATACAGTTTAATGTGGACTCCGACAGATGGTGTAACTTAGCATTTTTAACATACACTAACCATTGTGCAGATACAGAGCAGAACATCCCAGAATTTGTGCTATACCAGCTGATTCATCTCACTGTCTTCAATTGGCATGTCCTAATTACGATTGCAAAAACTGATTTTGTTTTAAGAGATGTGAAGTTCGTTAGTTCGTTGTTCATGACGCGCCGAGAGAGATATATGAAAACAAAAGCGTACATCTCACTGTAGACCGTAAGGTGGGAAGCGACGAATGTATTCGGATGACCCAGAGGTTATGTATTGGGAATCGAAAACCTAATTCTTACAGGTATACGGAGTGTGTTGGCAATTCGTATGGTGAGGACGTTCTGCTTTCGTTTCTCGGGAGATTCAGGAAGCATTCTTTATTTTTAACTAGCAAGAGCAAAGGAGTTAAAAACACGATATAGCTGTTATCGATCCGAAGGTTGATCTGACAACCAACGGCATTTTATTAGTCACGGTCCTAATGCACTTGGCATACCCCTGCTTTCCTTCAAATTTTGATCTGACTTACTCAGCCAGCTATTAAATGACCTACAGTTTAACGTGCGCACCGAAAGACGGTAAAACTTAATATTTTTAACATACAAAAATCATTAAGCAAATAGTGCAGAATTTCTTGGATGAGAACTATTAAGATGAAGTAAGCTAATATACCGTATGTTCCTTTGGGATGTACTGTAGAAACTTGCCGGCCGGAGTGGCCGAGCGGTTCTTGGCGCTACAGTCTTGAACCGCGCGACCGCTACGGTCGCAGGTTCGAATCCTGCCTCGGGTATGGATGTGTGTGATGCCCTTAGGTGAGTTCGGTGTAATTAGTTCTAAGTTCTAGGGGACTGATGACCTCAGAAGTTAAGTCCCATAGTGCTCAGAGCCATTTGAACCATTTTTGTAGAAACTTCCTTGTCACCGTATTTCGTCTCCGCCTTAATCAAGAACGGTTCAGACTGTTCTTCGATCATCTGAAACGAACTGACACATCTCTGCGTTAATGTGGCGCGGAGGAGGAAACCAATCTCATCATTTTCGGCTGCCCACTGCGGAACCGTGCGGCATCTAGTTTAGTGCTTCGTGGACAAAAACCAGACTACAGAATGGAGCTTCTAGCAAGAAATAATATGTCCATGTTTAAACATATTTCCAAGTTTTTAGCGGTGGAATAAATTATAATCTGACGTAAAATACCTATAGCTTCAGCTAAGACATCGATCATATGATTGGAACGTGAATGAACATGTGTGCCTCTTTCTCTCTCTCTCTCTCTCTCTCTCTCTCTCTCTCTCTCTCTCTGTGTGTGTGTGTGTGTGTGTGTGTGTGTGTGTGTGTGTGTGTGTGTGTGTGAGCGCGTATGTGTGTCATACTGCTCACTATAAATTGAGAGCGTAACCAAAAGATGTTTAGGAGTTATATTAAAAAAAAAGACGTATCACAGCTGTTCTCATTTTAAATTTTAATATGAAATGTAGATAGATTGTTATACTATGCAGGTAGATTGTCATATTTAATTAATGACACTGCGCATCATATAAGTAGTGTGAATTGTTCAAATCAGAAATACTAAACGTAGCCAAGTGTCTATGCCCTTTTATTGAAAAAGCACCTAAGTGTCAAAGGTATTTTCATTCTTGGGATCAGTACACTATTTGAAAGAAACTCAAAGTACAAATCATTGCACTTATGTACAAGTTCTCATAATATGTTCTGTATTTTTCATGCACATATGGTATCATTGACAGAAAGTCCTCTTTCTCTTTTGGTAAATACTGTTTGCGCTATCATTCCGCTCAATATTACATTTCTCATGTCAGAAACCACCACTCCATTTTTTAGAACATTAACATTTTTCAAAGTCGCTGTGGTCATTTTCGCATGTTTGGCTCCGGGATTCCTCACTGAGAAGCGTACCACAGTTACCTTTGAGATCTGCAGTTTTTTTGTTGTTATCCAGGAATCGACAGCGGACTGAAAATTGATAAAATATTTTTCCAGTTAACTCAACGACTTCAAATTTGTTAAAATTTGTAGTAGCGGACTGAAAATTGATGAAATTTTTTTTCCAGTTAACGACTTGGTTCAAATGGTTCAAATGGCTCTGAGGACTATGCGACTTAACTTCTGAGGCATCAGTCGCCTAGAACTTAGAACTAATTAAATCTAACTAACCTAAGGACATCACACACATCCATGCCCGAGGCAGGATTCGAACCTGCGACCGTAGCGGTCGCTCGGTTCCAGACTGTAACGCCTAGAACCGCACGGCCACACCGGCCGGCCCTCAACGACTTCAAATTTGTTAACATATGTAGCGTGTCTTACAGCATCACGTGCATCTTCAGGTACAAACGCCTTGCACAGCTCCTTCTTCTTCTCAAAGTCCATATCGCACGGCAAAGACTCCAAGTGACACAACATAAGCAAAAAGGAACGTCGTCATCCCGTTTTTATTCAAATGAGCTATTGGTACTTAGCAAACTTGTGGGTAAACATGTGTGCAACGTAGCAAAGCTTCCATCTTGTGATGACTGTATGAACTAAACTAACCACTATGGCACAAAGCCATATCCTGCGTGCACTGACAAAGTTACACTGAGGGATTATAATGCAAAGACTAATTTATATAAAAATGGTTTTGGGTTACACTCTTCAATTGTAGGGTACAATGTATTGGAGGTTGGCTAAGTCCATAAAAAAATTAATGAAACATTCAGTGGGGAAAGAAGCGATAAACAGAGAAAATCTTAAGACCAACTGAGGACTGAAGTCAGGACCTCTGGATATGTATTCTAGTACCGACTCGACCACCGAGCAGCACGCATGAACAACATCAATGAATAATTTAGCATTTATATTGACCTCTGGACTACCTATTAAGCAGGCAATCATGAGGATTGCGAAGAGAGCATCTTGATACCGGCGTTAGTTGTGAATGTTTACACAGCTAAGAAGTAATACTAACAGTAATGTCAGTGACGTTTGGCATTAAAGTAGTAGATCTATGTGCCAGCAGTGTTATTCTAACGGCCGATAAATGGTGCAGCTCATTAACAACTAGAAAGTAAACAGCGCTGGACGTATTGGCTCTAGAAATACCACTTATAATTAGCCTATAAGGCTACGTAGATAATTAGACATTACACTACTAGTTTACTCGTATATTCCGGCGGAAAATAGTTGTTGCTCTCTATCTGCGACTGGTGCTGCGTTCCTGAACAAATGGGACTGCCATATCTGACGAACGGGCGGGGATAAAATACCTGGAAACGAGATCAGCGACACGATGCGATGTGTCAGGACGCGAAACTAAGACATTCGCTGGTCTTGGGGAAAGAGCGTGACTGGAGCGGGAATGCGAGGAAAAAGTGTGGAATTTACGGCTTCATGGAGCTGCGGAACGCGCAGCAGGATGCAAAGCGCTGCGCGTACCTAGAGAGGCAGTACTAATAGCTACGTCGCACCACTAGTTATGTTTCTTCGGCACCTGCAGCTGACGATAGAACTTCAACAGTTCTAGACACTTGCTGCCGAAAATGAACGTTTCGGCCACACGTACGTGCTAATTGAGGTTCGATTAAACATTTATGGTTGCACTTCATGGACGCGAATTATTAAGAGGAAGTTAAATCAACGGGGTCCATAGCGAAAACACATTTTCTGAATGACGACTAGCTGTTGTTACTTGGATTAAAATATCCTTTTGCATTTTTCACTACTGCACAGTTTGGCTGTGTAGCCATTTTCAGGGTTATAGTTTAATCCTGACTACATATAGCGACACCTCGGCGCCAGTTGGTCAGTGAGGGGAAACAGAATGTCTACAACGAAGAGTAGCACGAACTGTTAGTGTGGAGAGCACCGTAGAGGTCTGAAAAATTAAACTGTCACATGCTTTTGGAGGGAGATTACAGTACTTGTCTTCGTGAAGTTGTTGGATCCTGAATAAGCATTACTGTACTGTACATACACAAACATACCAGTTACGATTGTTTAAATGTGTACACTGGTGCAAATCGGAAATTAACGCTAACATCTACATCGAAGGCGTTTGAGAATGGAAAATGTAGTAGAAAATACAGGAGGCAAAACGCTATTCAGAAGTTGTACAGAAGCAAAACGGCAGATACAAGAGTCGAGGGACGTGAAAGGGAAACGAGAGTGAGACGAGGTTGTAGCCTGTACCATGTTACTCAATCTGTACATTGAGAAATCAGTGGAGGAAACCAAAGAAAGCTTGGGTATATGAATTAAAGTTCAGGGACAGGAAATAAAAACTTGTAAGTTTTACAACGACGTAATTCTGTCAGGAACAAAATAAGGACTTGGAATTGCAGTTGAACGGTATGGACAATGACTTGAAAGGAAGATACAAGATGAACCTCAACGTAAAGTAAAACAAGGGTAATGGAATGTAGTCGAATTAAATCAGGTGATGCTGAGGGAATTACATGAGAAAACGAGACAATTAAAATTGTAGATGAGTTTTGTTATTTGGGCATCCAAATAACTGATTGCGAAAGTAGAGTGGATATAAAATGTAGAGTGGGAATGGCAAGAAAAGTGTTTCTGAAGAAAAGAAATCTGTCAACATCGAATATAGATTTAAATGTTAGAAAGTCATTTCTGAAAGTATTTGTGTGGGGTGTAGCCGTGTGTAGAAGTGAAAATGGGCTATAAGGAGCTTTGACAAGAAGATAACAGAAGCTTTTGAAATGTGCTGTTACAGAAGAATGCTGAAGATTGGGTGGGTGGATCGCGTAACTAATGAGGACGTACTGAATAGAACTGGGGAGAAAGGAAAGCTGTGGCCCAAACTGAAAAGAAGACGGGATCGGCTGTCGGACACATTCTTAGACATGAAGAGACCAAGAGATGAATAGAGCCAGCAGATTCAAAAGGATGTAGGTTGCAGTAGTTATTCGGAGATGAATAGGCTTACACGGGATAGAGTAGCATGGAGAGCGGCATCAAACCAGTCTTCGGACTGAAGCCTACAACAACAACCACAGTCAGAAACCAGTCACCACTGCATGGAGAGATGCATCAGTCTTCGGACTTAAGCCCACGACAACATCAACAACAACATTTAGAAACTAGTCATCAGAAATTAAAATTTTTGAACACAATTGTGACAGAAACAGAATAGAAAAATAAAACTGTCAGAAAGGTTCCAGGTAGATGTCAAACCTACTTACAAAGTTTCAAGGACGAGTTTTATGTGGGTAATCTAAGATCAGGCTAGAGCCAACTACGTACCACTCCCGAAGGGACCTACAAGATGAAGTTAGAATAATTATGCTACGCTCGGAGACATTTAAGCAATCATTCTTCCCTCGCTCCAGACTCGAAAGTAACGGGAAGAAGAATTATTAAGTGCTACGATGCCCACTACCCTCTGTCAAGCACTTCACAGTGATTTTAAGAGTGTAACTGTAAACATCGATGTAGATACACATCTGATCGAACGTATCCGGGCACCTACTAGAGGACATTAATATGAGGTGTGTCCACCCTTTGCCTTTGTGACTGCTTCAGCTGTGCGTGGAACGTTTTCAGTGAGGTGTCTGAATGTATGTGAGGACTGGTAGCCCATTCTGGCTCAAGAGTAGCAACCAAAGAAGGTAATGATATTGGACAGTGCAGTCTGGACCGAGGTCGACTTTCTGACTCATCGCAAAAGTGTTCCACTGGGCGCACGTCGGGACGCTGGGCAGGCCAGTCCATTTCAGGAATGTTTTACTGGCCAAAACCATTGCCTCACAGATGCTGATTTCCTGAAAAATCGGTGTCCTTTACTGTATGCAGTACTCAGTATTGTAAAATTGGTTCATGTGCTCCCGCATTTAGCTTTTTGTTAAGCGATTGTCTCTGATTGCAGGTTACGTTCTCCATGCATTCACCAAACCCAAATCCTTCCATCGAATTGGCACAGGGTGCAGCGTGATTTTTCGCTCCATTCTCTCCAAGTCAGCAGTTTCTAGTCATGCAATGTCCAGCTGTGATTTTTATTTTGTGTTTCCACTTCACATTCGCATCACCAATAGTCGACTTGGGAAACTTTAGACGCGTTGAAATGTACTTGATGGATGTGTTGTTCAGCTGACATGCAGCAATTACTCGACGTTCGAAGTCACTGAGCTCTTCCGACGGACCTATTCTGCTGTTACTTCTTCTCTACTGGCCACAGAAAACTGCCTGACGAGTCGGCCTCCCGTGACATCTAGTGGCCAATTATTGTCATTATTATTATTATTCTTTCTTTTCTCAGACGTTACGTCTGGTCAAAAATGGAAAGTGACGCGGACCTTGATCAAGCGTGACTTCCTTTTAACTGTACGGTATATGTTACATTGCATTTAGGAACTTTCGGGTAATTGAACATGTATCAATAATTACAGACTTCTGTAGTTGTATATATAAGTTTGGATGTAGCTGTATTGCGTTGATGTACTGGTGGATATTGTGTGGTATGACTCCTGTAGTTGATAGTATAATTGGTGCAATGTCAGCTTTATCCTGATGCCACATGTCCTTGACTTCCTCAGCCGGACGTATTTTTCAATTTTTTCTCCTGTTTTCTTCTGTATATTTGTTATGTTGGGTATGGATATTTCGATTATTTGTGTTAATTTCTTCTTTTTATTGGTGAGTATGATGTCAGGTTTGTTATGTGGTGTTGTTTTATCTGTTATAATGGCTCTGTTCCAGTATAATTTGTATTCATCATTCTCTAGTACATTTTGTGGTGCATACTTGTATGTGGGAACATGTTGTTTTATTAGTTTATGTTGTATGGCAAGTAGTTGATGTATTATTTTTGCTACATTGCTGTGTCTTCTGGGGTATTCTGTATTTGCTAGTATTGTACATCCGTTTGTGATGTGATCTACTGTTTCTATTTGTTGTTGTTTGCAAAGTCTGCATTTATCTGTTGTGGTATTGGGATCTTTAATAATATGCTTGCTGTAATATCTGGTGTTTATTGTTTGATCCTGTATTGCAATCATGAATCCTTCCGTCACATTTTCTTAGCCATGTGTTGGATGCGTCTTGATCCATGTGTGGCTGTGTTAGATGATACGGGTGCTTGCCATGTAGTGTTTTCTTTTTCCAATTTACTTTCTTTGTATCTGTTGATGTTATGTGATATAAAGGGTTGTAGAAGTGGTTATGAAATTGCAGTGGTGTAGCCGATATATTCATATGAGTGATTGCTTTGTGTATTTTGCTAGTTTCCGCTCGTTCTATACAAAATTTTCTTAAATTATCTACCTGGGTTATTATTATTATTGTTATTATTACTATTATTATTATTACTACTATTATTATTATTATTACTGTTGTCAATATTAGTTGCAGCAGCAGCAGTAAAACAAGTATTGGCGAGTATTAACTTCATTAGTTCATAGTCGGTATTATTTACTCACACTGTCACTTCAGACGCTCAAATCATTTAAATACTGTTTGTCATATTAAGGGAAGGTTTCCTATCTTTTGGTTAAAAGAATCTACTTTTCTAAAATTGCATTTTTGGATGCTTAAAAGTGTTTAGAATCCACCCCTGAAGCGGTTTTTCCGAATAAGGAACGGAAATGTTTGTTATTCGCGGTAGAACAAAAAAATGCACATGCCTGGAATCGGCCTTTTTCACACACCAGTTTTGTTCTTTCAGAGGACGAGTTATTGTACCGGTGCTTGGGAGGAAACACACAAAATTCAAATGAAAGTTTAAACGCGTGTGTTTGGAAGTTAATCCCCAAGCACTTGCATTCTGGTGCGAAGACTGTGGAGACTGCGACTTTCCTGGCAGTGAGCAATTTTAACGAAGGGTATTCAGCAATTCTGAATACCATGACACCGATGGACGTCACCCTGGGACTCTATTCGGCGCAGTTCGCCAAGCATTCGGACGACCATCGGATTCAAGCGGCCGAAAACCGGCGTACGAGCGGCTCTGGAGCAGCGCAGGATAGCCGAGATACAGCAGAACGCCCTCTGTGAGGAAGAGGAAGGACTAATTTATGGACCCGGAATAGCAGATTGAACGTGCGTTGCATAATATTGCATTTATATGTAGTCAAAACTTCAAACGCGTTTTTCTCGAAATGATTTTTTTTTATCGCGCGGTATGGTAATTTCAAATCTACTGAAAAGATTGGCATGATTCTTTGTTTCGGTCGAAGCCAACTAAATTGTCGAGGAGTTGTATCACTTTCATTCCGATCCATCAAGTATAAATATCTTTACTTGGACGACGAAGTCGAAAAATCGATGAAAAACCCCTATTTTTTTCAAATGGCCGTCATTTTGTTTCCTATGGTCCAACTAACCTAAGCGAGGTACAACTCCTAAAGAATCTTGTATACTTCACTAACTTAAACTCAATTTTAATTTCAGACGAGCCGGCTGACCTGTGACATACCGCGCGTGGAGGTCTACATCGAAATTTTGTTTCGTTCCGACGGCACTTCCGCCTTTGCTCTTCGACATTTCCTGTCGAAAAAATTCCAGTTTGTAGAGAAAACATCAGTAAACATTTTGACCAAATTTGACATAGATATCTATAATACATCCCGAGAAAAAATTATCAAAGAACATTATTTTTTCGGGCCAAAGATAGTAAACCTCCCCTTAAAATTGTTATTTCTTAGGTAACTATAATATGAGAAAGGTACTGTATCTGTGAAACCCTGGCCCTATGTAACAAATGATGTGATTACCCTAATTAGATCACGTTAAATAAATAAATAAAAATGAAAATAAACCAATTCCGCATTACTTAGGAGTGTTCGGATACTTCTGAGCTGATAGAGTACAAGCAAGGTAACTTTTGACTGCAACACAGATATGTCCATTTGGCTAGCTATACTATACTCTTGAAATTGGTTAAAGCGGCTGAACTGTACCAACTTGCCACTCAGAAAATGTGGAAGGACTGGTGAAGTCTTCGCTCTTACGGAGCAGATGTCAGCAAGTCAGGCGTCGCCTGACGTGAGCAGTCCAGGGCTCTACATCACTAACATTGGCCACATGTGTACGAAGGGGATGAACCCTCCATTCATTGTCGGTGAGCAGCGAAGAGGATTTTCTGTGTCACTCATTACTCAAATTGCCGCATATACTAGTCTGAGATTTCCGTTGGCAGAGTTTGGCAGTACGAAGGACGCTGAATCAGCAACAAGAGGCTACCACCAAACCTGGGTTTTTAGGGGTAAAAAATTAATAATCGTCACATTATTACTCCATCTCTATTGTTACCTCATCAGAAATAACCTATCTTCTAGATATGCAACTCTCTTTTATAGATAAATTAATGTTTCTAGAAACCTACGATGGAGAGGATGTTGCAGTCTCAGAACAGTACAACTGTTCTTTGCACGCTGTAGAATCTACATCTACGTGATTACTCTGCTATTCACAATAAAGTGCCTGGCAGAGGGTTCAATGAACCACCTTCAACCTGTCTCTCCACCATTCCACTGTCGCACGGCACGCGGGAAAAACGAGCACTTAAATTTTTCTGTGCGAACCCTGATTTCTCTTATTTTATTGTGATGATCATTTCTGCCTATGTAGGTGGGTGCCAACAGAATGTTTTCGCAATCGGAGGAGAAAACTGGTGATTAAAATTTCATGAGAAGGTTCCGGCGCAACGAAAAATGCCTTTCTTTTAATGATTGACAGTCCAATTCACGTGTATGTCTGTGACACTATCTCCCCTATTTCGCGATAATACAAAACGAGGTGTCCTTCTTTATACTTTTGAGATGTCATCCGCCAGTCCTACCTGATGCGGATCCCACACCGCAGAGCAATACTCCAGAATAGGGCGGACAAGCGTGGTGTAAGCAGTCTCTTTAGTAGACTTGTTGCACCTTCTAAGTGTTCTGCCAATGAATCGCAGTCTTTGGTTTGCTCTACCCACAATATTATCCATGTGATCGTTCCAATTTAGGTTGTTTGTAATTGTAATCCCCAAGTATTTAGTTGAATTTACAGCCTTCAGATTTGTGTGACTTGTAGCGCATTCGAAATTTAGCGGATTTCTTTTAGTGCTCATGTGAATAACTTCACACTTTTCCTTATTCAGGGTCAATTGCCGCTTTTCGCGCCATACAGATATCTTATCTAAATCATTTTGCAATTCGTTTTGGCTATCTGATGACTTTACAAGACGGTAAATGACAGCATGATCTGCAAACAATCTAAGAGCGCTACTGAGACTGTCTCCTATGTCGTTAATATAGATCAGGAACGACAGAGGGCCTGTAACTCTTCCTTGGGCAACGCCGGAAATTACTTCTGTTTTACTCGATGACGTTCCGTCTATTACTACGAACTGTGACCTTTCTGACAGGAAATCACGAATCTAGTCGCACAACTGAGGCGATACTCCGTAGGCACGCAGTTGGGTTAGAAGACGCTTGTGAGGATCGGTGTCGAAAGCCTTCTGGAAATCTAAAAATATGGAATCAATTTGACATCCCCTAACGATGTGCAAAGATTCGCTAACCATTGTTTTCGTTTGCTAGGGAAGTCACAATCTTTGCCTGCATAGCGTATGTATACATGTACGCGTTATTTCGGAGCGATACCTTACTGACCAATCCGGGTAAAGGTAGTCTTTGGTTTGAGTTATTGTGCCTATGTTCACGGAGAGGCAAAGCAAACTTGCGTTTCCGCCGACCGATGGGGTAGTCAAATAGCGTTGACGCTGCGTACATTTCTCATGGTTCTTTTGTTTCTATTCGACGAGTTTGTCTCATGTCTTTACTTCGAGGACCATTTCTACGCTGCATCATACGGGAATTTGTAGTCACAGCGTTGGTTCCTAGCGCTCTTTGGCGAATTATTTCATTTGCATGGTGGTTCACCTTTATAGACGTGCTTTGTTAATGAGCACGGTTAGCTCTGTTACGAGCGAAATTCTTTGCTCTGTGTTCAAGGATCAGTATCGCTCTGTCATTAACTCATTTGTGAATTGAGGTCATGGATTCTGTTACTATCCCAGTTATTTAATATTATTGTGGGGATGAGAGATTGCATGGAGTTACTTTTGTTCTATTTTTGATGATTTGGTCTTTTGTGTTCCACGTCGTCCCATGAGGACACATCTAATTTCACTACATAAAATTTCGAGTTAACTTCATGAAAGATAATCAAAAGTGATATCGAATTATCTTCAATTATTTTTCGAACTGATGCTAATTACAATTTATCATGATTCCATTCTCAGATCCTAAGTCCTCACAAACACTTTGCCTAAAGTCGTACGGTTCTAGGTGCTCAGTCCGTAACCGCGAGACCGCTACGATCGCAGGTTCGAATCCTGCCTCGGGCATGGATGTGTGTGATGTCCTTAGGTTAGTTAGGTTTAAGTAGTTCTAAGTTCTAGGGGACTGATGACCTCAGATGTTAAGTCCCATAGTGCTCAGAGCCATTTGAACCATTTGAACCTAAAGTCGTAGTTGACGCAGGCTGAGTTAACTGAATTCTTTCTGGCTGCAGCGGCTTCGTTCTTTAGACAAGCTGTGCCATTGGTAGATGATATGTTTGTTTCTATACATGCACACTGCAGCAGGTTAAGGGAGGTCCGATCTCTTGAGAACTTCGAGACACCTGCCGATCCTGAATGTGTTGACAGTGCCTTCTTACAAGTGGCTGCTAGGCTGTACACCGTGGATTCTACATCCGCAGTGCATGCGGTCTCTCTGTGAGAGACGATGTAGTATATTTTCATGTTGTGTTAACAGGCTCTTAATGCAGAAAAATGTAAGCTAATGCGGATGACTAGGAGAAACAAACCATTAATGTTCGGGTACAGCATTAGCAGTGTCCTGTCTGACACAGTCACGTCGTTTAAATATCTGGGCGTAACGTTGCGGAGAGATATGAAATGGATCGAGCATGTCAGGATTGTGGTAGGGAGGACGAATGGCCGACTTCGGTTTATTGGGAGACTTTTGGGAAAGTGTAGTTCACCTGTGAAGGAGACTGCATATCGGGCGCTAGTGCGACCTATTCTTGAGTACTACTCGAGTGTTTGGGATCCGCAAAGATGACATCGAAGCAGTTCAGAGGAAGGCTGGTAGCTTTGTTATCTGTAGGTTCGATCAGCATTCAAGTGTTACTGATATGCTTTGCGAGCTCAAGTGAGGAGGAGACATTCATTTCGCAGAACACTACTGAGGAAGTTTAGAGAACTGGCATCTGAAGCTGACTGCACAACGACCCTTCTGCCGCCAACATATTGTACATTTTGATTAGGGACCACGAAAGTAAGATACGAGAAATTAGGGCTCATGCGGAGGCATACAGGCGGTCATTTTAGCTTGCTCTATCTGCGAGAGGAACAGGCAAGGAAACGACTAGTTGTAGTACAGAGTACCCTCCGATACGCACAGAATTGTGGCTTGCGGAGTACGTATGTAGATGTAGATGTAGATGCAGATTGGCGTACTCCTGTACACTGGAGTCCAAAATTAAAGCAACTATCCGCTATTTCACCGTCCTGTGTACAATTCACGACACAATCATAAGCACTGTCAACAGATGTCACTAGGATCGTGTTCTGCACAGAAGGTGGCATTCCGGTCAACGGGCAACAACGCCAACGATGACGTCAAGGCATCTATAAACGGAGTAGTGTTAGCAGGGTAGTTCCTCATCCACAACTCCTGCGTACACATCACAGACGGTGCGGTATGGCACAGAAAAGACGCCTTCTAGACCCTCTGCGGTGGAGGACCATGGGAAGAATGGAAGCAGGACGGTCGCAAACTGATGTCGCCCGATGGCTTAATGTGAAGCGTTCTGTTGTTTCTCGGATGTGGCGACAGTTTATAGTGACCGAAAGTGCATGCCGAATACCAAGGTAGGGCTAACGATTTTTGACATCAGAGATAGAGCACCTTCATTTGCCTGTATGGGCACAACGGTACGGCCTTAGTACTGCACGGTAACTGACATCTGACCCGGCAGTATCCAATAGACGTACTGTATCGAGTCAAGCGGTGTAGAGAAGGCTTCGGCAGCGTATCCTTTATTGTCGGAGACTTGCTGCATGTATACCTCTGACGCGTCTGCTCAGAAGGGAACGTCTAGAGTGGAGTCGTCAGCATGCCACCTGGACGGTAGAACAGTGTGCCAATGTTCTTTCCACAGATGATTTACGATTTGGTCTGGAGAGTGATTCTCGACGTATTCGCATCTGGAGGGAACGTGGCACTCGATATCGGGACCCAACCACTGGGGAAAGAGACTAATATCGAGGATGATCCCTAATCGTGTGGGCAGGGATTACGTTGAACACGTAAACATCTATTCGCGAAATTGGACGGGTGAATCGGCAAGGTTTAACTGCTGCCAGATATCATGATGACATTTTGGGACCTCACGTGCGGTTCTTGCGAGGTGATGTGGGTCAGACGTCTACTGATGGACGACAGTTCTCGACCTCATGTAGCACGGGTGGTTGATGTTTTCTTGGAAATGGAAGTTATTCGACCCACGGCGTGGCCTGCTCGCTCTCCCGATATGAATCCCATAAAGCATGTCTGGAATGCATGGGGAGACGTGTTGCATCGCCTCAACTTCCATCGACCATTCTCCAAGACTTGCGAGCAGCTCTGCAGGAGGAACGGGCGTTATTGCCTCAATATGAGACTGATGACATGATTCACAGCATTCCCCGTCGTTGTCCTGCCTGTATTACTGCCAGGGGTGGTCATACCCCATACTGAACACATTAACCAGTTGTCAGAATGTGTGTGCAAATCCGTTAACTTGGAAAAAACAAAGAACATTTTTGTCTACCATTATGCATGTTGCATCTGTTTATGTTCTGTATTCGTTACGTTGTTTCCGCCTGTGTATATTGTCTTATACCAAAATAAACGCAACCCTGTGAAATATCGGTTTCTTGCTTTAATTTTGCACACCAGTATATTAGCTAACCCTAGTTTACTAGTAAGTTAGTTAGTTACACGTTCCACGGACCATTTCGCAGAATGAATCGTAATGATGTGGAACGAGTCATTTTAAATACACATCGCAAATTAATTTGTACATACAGTTGCATTCTGAACGTTTCTAAGTTTTTAAATTTTTATAGTATTCTTTATTACAAAAAGGAAAAAGTTATACAGATGTGATCAAAAATTTTTGTCACAGCTTTGTGTACCTCTTTTTGTGCTAAAGACAACCTTAATGAGGAGTAATGAATGTCATTTTTCCTAAGCCTTCGTGAAATTCATGATTGCAGTTGGTACTAGTTCGCATTTCCCGCCAATCTGATACTGTCAGTACAAAAATAGCATGTAAAACACCACATTTTGTACTTATTTTGGTTGTGACGTATCATTGGAGATCTTACTGACTGGTGCATAAACTATAACTTATGACTTCCTTTGAATAAAACATGGGGCGGTAGAATTAACTAGGGTTTGGTAACAATGTTACATTTTTAATCCTTTAATGATCCTTGGTTGAAAGGTCGTTTAAGGCCCTCTATATGCATCGATGAGTTACGAAAGTCTTTCCTTCTTCCGAACATGTCATAAATAAAAGTTAAATCGCATTACTCTTCTTCCACGGGTGGAAATTTTGTATAAAAAGCGGAACATTTTCAGGGCATTAACACTGAGGTTATACCGGGTATGTATACTGTATGGGAGGCTTTCTCGACGTACAGCGCAGGCCGCACGTCGGCCTCAAATTCGCAGAAACTTACACTCGATTCTGGATGGTGTACCTGCAGACGCAGAAGCCAGCTCTCCTCGGGTGCATGCCAGCTCGCTCTGTGGTAGCGATGCAGGCGTGTCGCGGCTGAAGTAGGAACGGCAGCTGAGCCGAGAGCGGCCCTGAAGGGCAGGCAGCGGCGGCTACTGTGCGGAATGTAAACAGCGGCGCCGCGACCGTGGGCAGCGTGCGGAATATTGAGAGCAAAGGCGGCTCGTTCGCGGTTTTTGCTTCCGGCGGCCATGGCGCTCTGGCTAATTAGCTGTACGTGGCAGGCCAGAAGACTCCGTAACGAGCGTGCGGCTGGGTGCTACTTCTGTCCCTCACCCCTTCCCCACAACCCCCCCCCCCTTCCAAACACACATCCCATCCCTCCTTTAGCTAGTGTACTGCCCTCTCCAGTGCTGCGTCGCCTTTCCGACTTAGCTGGTCTGCTGAGTCCGTAGCTTACCCGCTTCGGTTTCTAACATTTGTCGTGGGCTGTCGTCAGCAATACCACAAGATTTCGTAATGAAATATGGTAATAAAATTAAAGTGTCTAGGAACAGGTGGCACTGTGAATAGGAAAGAACTATAGTCGCCAGAGGCCATTACAGCGGAAAAAAATTGTAAATGCCGCATGTGTTGTTGGCTGGGATACCCCACGGAAGAGTGGTAAAGGGTGTTCTCCTTCCACGCACTGTTCGTCCCTTTCCTTGTAGATATGTGCTCTGTCGTCTGTGAGTTTGCATAATGTAGGTGAGTACAGTGTTATGTTTGTTTGTGTTGTATGATGTGGAGAGGCTGAAACTCAGTGCCGGCTCAGGCTCATGGCTTCTCGAACAGACCGAGGGACCGCAGAGCTTAAAACTTCCACAAAATGGTTCAAATGGTTCTGAGCACTATGGGACTTAACATCTGTGGTCAGCAGTCCTCTAGAGCTTAGAACTACTTAAAACTAACTAACCTAAGGACATCAGACACATCCATGCCGAGGCAGGATTCGAACCTGCGAAAACTTCCACACCCGACCAACTGATCACCATCTGTAGTATCTGTTGTGTTGGCTGAAGAGCCAACACCGTGTTACTAGTGGAGGCCGAAATGCACGCGTTTTAGCTCACGCAGGCTGGCGTGAGGAGGGAAGAACTATACTGACGTGAGGTCTAGAACTTGACAAGGAATTAGAATTCAGAAAGCGGACGTAATTACTTTCATACTTAACTTTAATCCATTAATGATGAACGTCGCTCTTGACGGTACATGATTCACAATATTGTCTGTTCAGAATTCATTCTAATTACTGAATATGGCGCCTTGCTAGGTCGTAGCAAATGACGTAGCTGAAGGCTATGCTAAACTGTCGTCTCTGGAAATGAGAGCGTATGTAGACAGTGAACCATCGCTAGCAAAGTCGGCTGTACAACTGGGGCGAGTGCTAGGGAGTCTCTCTAGACTAGACTTGCCGCGTGGCGGCGCTCGGTCTTCAATCACTGATAGTGGCGACACGCGGGTCCGACGTATAGTAACGGACCGCGGCCGATTTAAAGGCTACCACCTAGCAAGTGTGCTGTCTAGCGGTGACACCACAGTATCCATATTCCCTCACTTCATGACTGCCTCGAGATGACTGGCTGTTTGTGTTTTGTTTCATCATTTCATCATCGTTTTTGAAAGTAGCGAGGTTGGACTGAGCAAAGGTTGGGAATTTGTACTGGCACTGATAAGCACGCAGTTGAACGCCCCACAAACCAAACATCATCATCATCACTTCATGAAATTCTGCAGTGAGTTTTGTATTTTAACACAGGTCACTGACCCAAAGGCTGGTGTCGGGAATTTTACGCTACCCCTCCCTGCTAGTCAAATATTTGCAGCGAAAATTCCATCCACCAAGAGGACTCGAACCAGCTTACCTCTGAGTCGAGTGCGATCGCGCAAGCTGGCGCTAACGACCTCGGTTGCGGCTGGGAGTATTGATGTAGTGAAAAGAGTTTATGCGTACCAGGGTTCTATGGTATTAGAAGCGCATATGATCAGTTTTTTGGAGCCGTAACATCTGATTGGAGACAAAATAACACATGACGTAAACTGGCTAGAGAAAAGTTTGGTTTCCGTTGATTGCACACGAACTGATACATCAGGAAATAATTTGGGAAGAACGTAGCCTAAAACAGATTGACACCGAGCCTTGTATACAGACAGAAAGTTATAATTGAAGCAGGTTGCGGTACTAATGCAGAGACTGCAACAACAATAAGAACAACAACAGCAATAAAAGGAACATCTCCTTTGAAAGAATCCATGTAACCCCCGAACATCTATCGTGTTCATTTCTCAAGATTCAGGAAGTTCCTGATGGTGGAGCTTTTTCATGATTTATGGGAAGCCAGGAATATAGTTCAACGTGATCGTCTAGTTAACAAAATACTTATGTGATACTGGAACAGACGTGCTCATACGAAATGCCTCGAGTGGTCCGTTTTGCAGATGATATAGCTTTATTAGGCAGCAGTTATGACGAGCTGCAGAAGGCACTTCATCAGAGGAGTAGAATTCTAAAGTCAAAGCGCAGAATGGATATCAACAGAAAGCAAAATATATATTGGAGGGATGGAAATGGATTTTCTTTTGTTTGAATTTCCATGACATGGTCTACTTAATCTCGCAAAGGCGAAGATATTTGAAAGGAAAATGATGGCTCCAGTTTCGTAAAGAGGAAGACCACTGTGCTGACTGCATACCATCTCACTATTGTCTTCCAGCGCTGTATCATTCCGGAGAATGAAGAGGAGGTTCACATGGGTACTAGCACAAGTAAGTTCTTTTCAGGCTAGGTGTATCGCATTGACTGGTAACAATAGTGTTCCGTTATTAGTGCAGTACTGACACGTGGTCCTCCCGACGTACTACAGTCTTGGACAGACGTCCATCATCAGAGCTGTCACTTGATGATCGCAAGCATCTTGGTTTCACAGCAGTTCTCTTTTCCGCTACGCTACACGTCCGTCAGTACCACACACATCACGTAGTACCCAAGTGAAGCTCGTCAGAGATCATCGAGTACTGTGCAGCGACAGCGGACACAGCTACACGGCCAGACAGCACGGCCGCCTGATTTTCGCATTCGCAGCCTTTCCCAGTCGCCAATTGGAAGCGGGCCTCCGCCTGAATTCCAAACAGCTCGGTGCAGCTGGTCTCGGTTAACATGCACTCAGACATGAACGACGTAGTAATTGAGTGGACGCTCAGGAATGCTACTTTACAGCGACCAAAGGCGCCTGAGAACTTGCAAAGAAACTGCCTCGGAAAAAGTTGTGCGCGGCACAGGCGCGCCTGTTGCTCTCTGATGAAAAGCCGGAGACATGTCTGTTGCCCGTCAGTAAGATACTTCGAACCTTCGTAGCATGACAGTGTCTGGCACGAGACGGTAGATAAAACTACAACTACGTAAACAAGAGAAAGCAAATTCAAGGGACTTTATTAGGACGCGCACATTACATACATACCCAGTGTTATAACTGTTCTGCGAACCGATGTAGGTATTCAAAGTCCAAATATTTTTTATTGTCAGACTGTTAAGTGTTGGCACGCCATCACATTGTAAAGATTGTTCCTCGTACCCTATTTCGTAACCTCTGACAAGGGAAGCGTTGCATTAAGAGTCAATCACAGAGTCTTCAAGGAAGGCGGCAGCTGCGTCTGAAGGAGAAATTCTTCCATTACGCATCTACATTTACAGCTACACGAATACTCTGTTATTCGCTATTAAGCTCCTGCCTGAGGGTTCATCGAACCTCCCTCAAGTTACTTCTCTACCGTTAGACTCTCGAACAGCGAGCTGGAAAAACGAACACTTAAATATTTCCGCGCGAGCTCTGATTTCTCTTATTTTATTATGATGATCATTTCTCCCTACGTAGGCGGGTGCCAACAAAATATTTTCACACTCTGAGGACAAAGTTTGTGATGGAAATCTTATGAGAAGGTCCTGCTGCAGTGAAAAACGTTTTTGTTTTTATAACTGCCATCCCAATTCGTGTATCATATCCGTGGCACCCTCTTTCTTAATTCGCCATAATAAAAAACAAGCTGTTCTTGTTTCAACTTTTTCGCTGTCCTCCACAAATCCTATTTTATGCGGATTCCACGACAAACAGAAATACTACAAGACAGGGCGGACAAGCGTAGTGTAAGCAATCTCTGTAGTAGACTTGTTGCATTTTCTAAGTATTCTGCCAATAAATCGTTGTCAAATGGTTCAAATGGCTCTGAGCACTATGGGACTTAACATCTATGGTCATCAGTCCCCTAGAACTTAGAACTACTTAAACCTAACTAACCTAAGAACAGCACACAACACCCAGTCACCACGAGGCAGAGAAAATCCCTGACCCCACCGGGAATCGAACCCGGGAACCCGGGCGTGGGAAGCGAGAACGCTACAGCACGATCACGAGCTGCGGACAAATCCTTGTCTTTGGTTTGCTTTCCACGCTACGTCACCTACGTGATCGTTCCAATTTAATTTATTCGTGGCTGTAATCCCTAAGTATTCAGTTGAGCCGGCCGAAGTGGCCGTGCGGTTAAAGGCGCTGCAGTCTGGAACCGCAAGACCGCTACGGTCGCAGTTTCGAATCCTGCCTCGGCCATGGATGTTTGTGATGTCCTTAGGTTGGTTAGGTTTAACTAGTTCTAAGTTCTAGGGGACTAATGACCTCAGCAGTTGAGTCCCATAGTGCTCAGAACCATTTGAACCATTTTTTTATTCAGTTGACTTTACAGCCTTTAGATTCAGGTGACTGACATTTAGCGGATTCCTTTTAGTACTTACGTTGATGACTTCACACTTTCCATTATTTAGATGCAATTGCCACTTTTTGCACCATACAGGTGTCTTGTCTCAATGAATTTGCAGTTGGTATTGATCATCTGATGACGCTACAAGATGTTAAAAGGTAGCATCATCTGCAAACATTCTAAGATGGCTGCTCAGATTGTCTCCTAAATCGTTTATGTAGATCAGGAACAGCAGAGGGCCTGTAACACTCCCTTGGGGAGTCACAGATGTTACTTCTGTTTTACTCGATGACTTTCTGTCAGCTATTACAACAGCTACCTTTCTGCAGGAAATCAGTCGCACAACTGGCCCGCAGTTTGATTAGAAATCCACGTGAGAAACGGTGTCTAAGCCTTCTGGAAACCTAAAAATATGAAATCAATTTGACGTCCCCTGCCTATAGTACACAATACTTAGTGAGAGTAAAGAGCTAGATGTGTTCCCCAAAACGATATTCTCTGAATTCATGTTGGCTATTTGTCAATAAATCGTTTTCGTCGAGGTAATTCATAATGTTCGAGCACAGTATGTGTTCCATAAATCTACGGCAGATCGACATTCGTGATATGGCTCTGTAATTCAGCGGATTAGTCATATTTCCTTGCTAGGGAAACGTCGTGATTAGTGCAACTTTCCAGTCTTCGGGTTGTGGAAACTATTAAACGCATATCGCACTGAACTTCGTGCTTACTTTCGACTTGGTGTAAAACTTCATCAGTCTTGGGTTTTTTGCGTTCTTTTACATTTGGCAGACGTAGAATCTGTTAGGATGGTGATTCTTACATGTTATTGGGCAACAGCATAGCTCCATTCCTAGTTTAAGGAAATGAAGCCAATATCGTATCGTCTATTAGTGTGACAATCACTACTTGGAAAGATAGCTTTGTTACAATTGTTCATCTAGTTCTATCGCTTGTAACAGAAATGAAAGGAAACATTGTCTCGTCAATGACTGTTATAGCGATTACGTGCGTCACAACACACAAATCCATATTCTTGTCGGGTTATATCTTTTACCGTAACAGAAACTGGGGTATCGTAATTGTTAACACCCAGTTATCAAACGATCCAGTGGCTGAAACTATAAACCGTTTTTACACCCCAAGTCCATGAAATTTACGAGTAGGAGCGCTGCTCCCTTTAACTATAAGGCGAACAACTTTCACAGATATCGGTAATTATAAATAACTTTTCTTGCCTATTCAATCACAAAATGCGCAATTCTATTGAGATACGAACTTATATATACTCTCGTACAAGGTGAAGTACAGACTTCAATAAAATATTGTTATATTCCTGTAGAATTTACAATACAAGACGAAGTTACGCTAACCGTTCAGCGTTTTCTCAGACGAATGAACGAAGTCACCTGCAGGTCAACAGACAATACACCTTTTAGAAATCACATATTAGTTACGCTTATCTGTTTCGTTGTTTGTTGACGTTTTCCATGAAACAATAAACATTGCTGAAGTCTGTTATCATTGTCATTCGTATAGGAATGGCACACGAAATAAGAAGATCTAGACTTTTGACTTTTTCGCCCTCCTGATACTAACTCGTACAGTAGAGTCGTAATCTCATGAGATCTTACATGTTGCTTATCCAACACGTATTTCTGGGACCGAATGCCGTAGTTTAAAACCTCGATGTTGCTACTGTATTATAACGCGACGATTGTTAGTACTCTACCACAAACAGTGTAAACATCATTTTTCTTGTTTACATGTTTTCGTGGCTATCCTTCATGGAAAGTGTGAAGTCATCTACATGAGCACTAGAAACAATCTGTTAAATTTCAGTTACACGATAAATCACATAAATCTAAAAACTGTAAACTCAACTAAATACTTAGGGATTACAATTACGAATAAATTAAATTGGAACGATCAGACATATAATGTTGCGGGAAAACAAACCAAGACTGCGATTTATTTGCAGAGCACTCAAAAAATATAACACGTCTACTAAACAGACTGCTTACACTACGCTTGTCCACCCTCTTTTGGAGTATTGCTATGCAGCGTGGTTTTCGCATCAGATAGGATTGACGGAGAACATCGAAAAGGTTCTTAGAAGAGCAGATCGTTTCGTATTATCGCGAAATAGGGATGAGCGTGTCACGGACATGATATACGAATTGGGGTGGCAGCGTTTTTCGCTGCGGCAGGATCTTCTCATGAAATTTCAGTCATCGACTTCCCCTCAGAGTGTGAAAATATTTTGTTCACGCACAGCTACATAGAAAGAAATGATCATCATAATAAAATAAGAGAAAGAGTTCAAACTGAAAGACTTAAGTGTTCTTCTTCCCTCGCGCTGTTCGGAAGTGGAATGGTAGAGAAGTAGCTTGAGGGAGGTTCGAGGAATCATCTGCCAGGCACTTAATTGTGAAATGCACAGTAATCATGTAGATGTAGATATAAATGGAAGCAAAAGCGAATACGAATTTCTCAAAAATTTTCTGACAGTTTTATGAAGGGAATCGAATTATATTATGGACGATTTCTTACTGTGGATAATAAGCTGTCCCACCACTTCACACCAGAAATAACTAAAGAATCAAGGCAGTTGGTACCCGTACGGAAGCTGGTTGCCCTACTCCGTCAAAGTGAAATCTACCTCTCCTTCTCAGAGGGGTTGCAAAAGGGAATTCTTCTTACTGATTGTCTCGCGAAAGGTAAAACAATAGCTGCCAAATACTACGAAAGTCTCCAGGACCGGTAGAACAGAAGTAGTATGCGAAAAGACCCCCAGAACACCAAGCGCACAATATGCAATCACGAAAACGTACATCACAAAACATGTAGTAATGCAACACGCTTCAGGTGAAACAGGAACACTTATCACAGACTGTTCTGTCTGTGTGCAGTACAAGTACTAACAAATTAAGAATTGCTCTGTTACAGTTATTGTTCAACATGTCGAGCACCACCATAGCGGCAGAGTGTACTGTGACGCACCAGCGATAAACTTGAACACTCGAGTACTGTGACGTGTCTGCCGACATTGTCCCGGTCTTCCATTGCGTGCAGTCAATCCATACACGAAGTGCATATCGGCTAACTCTTCGTAGTAAATCTATCTAGACTGCTTTCTTATCACTGTTACATACAACCATCGCTGCCGTAAAAAGTAAGCCGAGCTGTAATGAATGCAAGATTGAGGGCATGGACATTAGCGTTGTCCACAGAGGGTAGAGTGAGTGGATGGAACTATTTTTCTGCCAAACAACAAACACAGAGGGTACCGTCGATATTTGTCTTTGTTTTGTGGTATTTTACAGATAGTGGGGACAAACAGTCAAACGAAATGCAATATTACATTCTAACTCTTGCACTTTCTTCAATCTTGTCAACATCTATTGTTTAACTAAACCCGCAATAAAAGAAAAAGAACAATATTAATATGCAGAAGGTCTCAGTCATTACGGAGGGCAGAACGTCACCAGGAAGTCAGAACTTAAGATAATTAAAAAATTACCTCTGACTTGCGTTTATTTACTAGTGAGTTAGTTAGGAGATCTAATGTACCAACAACTTCAGTATCACGGCCTCATAACGTCAGAATACGCCTTCGTCCTCAAAATGGAAACTCCTCTTTGTCACATCTAGCATCATACCACAACGTGACTGTGAAGTGCCGAAATCAAGAATCCAATCACACATCTGAGACGACACTTCATGGGCACACAAAGATGTCACTTGCTAGGGACAATGTCAAACGCATTCTGGAAATCTAAAAAAATATGTAATCAATTTCACGTTACCTGTCGATACCACTCATTACTTTTAGTCACCAGTCAACACACGCGTCTACCGTCTTACACAAAGGTTTGTCACAAGTGTGGCGGTAGTCGGATATTGGAAGGTGAGGCGGAATGCATGGTGTTCGAGAGGGGCCAGATTCTACGTAACATTGGCATAAGATTAAGGATTTGAGAGCGTGAAGTATCTTGGAGACATGCAATCCCCATGTTCCATCGCTTGGTACTTTTAGTAGTTTTAGCCTACGGTTGGCGTTTTCTTTTTGGTTATTTCGTAGTGTTTACACATTAATTTATCCGTTAGTCCGAAGTTAATTGTTCTTGAATGTATAAACGCCCTTTTCAGCAATTTTAGAAGTCATAGTGTCGGAAGCTGCGGACAGTCCATCCTATCGCTTGAGTCTTGAAAAAGTTTATCTAGAAGAGCCACTTGTTGCACGAGGAGGTAAACTGGTTATGATGGAGTTGAAGGGACAGTTATGATTCACTCCTCTCCCTCCATTTCCCAAAAGAATCATAGTTTCAGTTGAATACAATGAAATGTATGTTGTGACCAAAACAACCACTTATCAACTGTTGTACGCACAGTACTAGAATTTCTTGTCTAGCAGTTACCAATATCATGACCACAAAAATGAAGAATTTGAGCGTTATTATCGTGGCAGTACTTATACGACACAGAGTTTCAGTATGGTAAAAACTACGACACATATAAATAATAATAATGATATCAAATATTTACCCATTCACACAACTTTCAAATTATGTTTTTTCTCTTCCTTGTTTTCTTTTATTTTATCTTTCTGGAAAACTTCGGTCCAAAAGCTGTGCGATGTATAATACAAGGGGCGTTCATTAAGTAATCCGACAAATTTTTGTCTCTGTCAGTTTAGGTTGAAAAAAACCGTGAATATTTCCGCGTCAGTCGTTATAGTTTCATGAAGTTCCGACGAATGGCGGCACTACAAACTGCGTTGAAAATGGCGTCTGTGACGGAGGTGCGTTCCAGTAAGAGAGAGTAATTGGTTTTCTTTTGGTGGAAAGCCAGAACATCGCACATACTCATTGGCACTTGCAGAATGTCTACGGAGACCTAGCAGGCCTGCCGGAGTGGCCGAGCTGTTCTAGGCGCTACAGTCTGGATCTGCGCGACCGCTACGGTCGCAGGTTCGAATCCTACCTCGGGCATGGATATGTGTGATGTCCTTAGGTTAGTTAGGTTTAAGTAGGTCTAAGTTCTAGGGGACTGATGACCTCAGAAGTTAAGTCCCATAGTGCTCAGAGCCATTTTGAGACATGGCAGTAAACAAAAGCTCGATAAGTCGATGGACATCTGTCATCATCGCAAATAGTTTACACAAACCTGTTCGATTCCCGCGTGTCGGCCGTCCACACACAGCTGCGACTCCTGAAATGTTGGAACGTGCGGACACTCTCGTCCGAAGTGATCGACGGATCACAAGCAAAATACTCGGGAAGCACTACGATGGAGGGTTACTGATGCAACAAAACGTTGGCTTCGACGTCGACCAGTACAGTGGTACCATGCGGGAGTACCGGCTCGTATTGATCGGAGATTCTGTTAAGAAAATAGGATTTTGTAGCCACGGGAATGGGAAATAATATGGTATTCTGGAATCCTGAAAAAAATTAAACTGGTTTCAGAAAAAAAATGTGTCTTGTTACGTATTGAACGACCCTCCTACTAGCAACTTATCCTCTTACTGAGCTCCATATCTCACTCACTATAGAGAGGTGTTGACTCAATTTTTCATACTGCAACTGGGAAGTATCGTTGCAAAAATTAATAAGCGAACATGGCCGCTATGATCTTGATATCAGCTGACGGAGTGTGTGTCTGCAATCAGTATTGAGCACAAGGTATAAACTGAACGAGGTATCATTGTTTTCGAAAAGAGTGGTCTTGCATTCGAGTGGTCGGAGGCTCCAATCTTCATCCTGCCTCTACCTATATGATCCACATTTTCCATGGTTTCCGTAATATACTTCAGGCAAATGCCACCATGGATCCTACTTAAAGGCCATACCCGGCTAGTTGTTCCATCCTTGTGCCATCTAGACGTTTAAGTATGTAAATGGCAGTCCATATGAATTATGTTATTTTGTTATTAAGTTGTAATTCCAAGTCGTGTGCAATACCTTTCCAAAAGTGATCTACAGATGAATAAAACTACCACTACAACTACTACTCCGCTGACGACGTATCGCACAGTGCTGATACTGCTATATTAATAACAATGTTTCTGCGGCAGGGAATGCTATTCTGCCATAGACGACGTCACACTCAACACACTATTGGCTGCCACATTTTTTCGTGCTCCTTCTTTTTAGCTGCGGACAGTAAAATATGAGGGAACATTCACATCAATTGTATTTTGTAAGTTAAAGGGCAAATGTACAAGAAGAAACTTAGGCATTGCTTAATTAACTGATGTGTTTAAGGGCAATAAGCCTTTGTTTGGAGGTTTCTCTACGTCATGTTGCAGAGAGAAAGAAGTAAGTAGTTAAGAATATTTCATTAAGTGAAATTCACTTGCATAATGACGAATCAGAAAACAGTTCTGAGAACTGGAGAAGAAAGACAACTACTGTAAATGGCTGGATGAAGGACACCTCTGGGCTGGAACACGTACTGCTAAGAAATTGGTCGCTAGGGAAATATTGCAGGGAAGGGAGGGAGAATACTTGGAATGCTGGATGACATTTATAAAAAACTGAAAAGGTGCGATTAGGAATCGCGCTCGGAGGGTTCCATACAAACATAATTATGCGTACAGACTGTGGGGTTCTGTGCAGTCGTCGCGATAGGGTGCCTAAGGGATGTTGCGTTCTCGGAATGCTATACAACAATTCAAGCAAATAACACTAGTAGTTTTATTTCAATAACGCAGATTGACATTACTTAACTTTGTGAGTTACAGGAGCGTCGAAAGCGATGAGCGACATGCAAACAAGTAATTTTCTTCGCTGCAGACAATGTCCAAACAAGCAATGGATATGGACCACTAATAACTGATATCGTAGGACTCTCTGCTAATACTCTGCGAATACTGTCCACTAACGTCAGGCCGAGGCTGGCAGGAGTGGCTCTTATATTCACTTCTTGCAGATGTCGCTCCTATAGTGGTGACGTTCTGGTCAGCAGGCTATTGGCTGACGTCGCCGCACTGCCTTCTCTGGTTTGCGTCCTTCCTCTTGGTTCCGGCGCTTGCGGTTACGCCAGAACACAGACAGTTCATCCATTTCGGGAATTGAAAATCTCGTCGATTTTTGCCTGTTACCGACACTGATACTGGCAAGATTAATTCTGAAGCCGGGTAACAAATGACAAATGAAATATTTTTCGTGTGATATAATTACAAATCGAGAAATTTCGGATTTTTTCCTTTATTTATGCTATGAAACATTGCTTCTTTCCAAATTTAGTGATTCTAGATGAACGGGAAGTACCTATAGGTATTGATGAGTGGTTTTTCGAGTATCAAAATAAGTGACGTAAATGGGCGTATTTTTTGGTCGCCTTGACTTAAAAGCTTCCCTTTTTTCCTCGGTCAAGGTATCGTAGACCTTAGTGCGTGAAATAAATTTCGACTTGAAAAGTCTAACCATTCATGAGCAAATGTGTTCTTAACAGTCATATAGACAAGCAGACAGACAACAGAATGACCCTTTAGCGGTTCCGTTTTTACCTGCTAAGGCACCCTAAAAAAGAACAAAGATACCAACACGTTAAGGTAGAAGCACAGGACAGAGGAAACTGTAGTACACAGAGAAGTTGCAGCATCAGAAAATTGCAGCGAAGTGCAGGAAGATCTGCAGCGCATAGGCACTTGGTGCAGGGAATGACAACTGACCCTTAACATAGACAAATGCAATGTACTGTGAATACATAGAATGAAGAATCCTTTATTGTATGATTATATGATAGCGGAACAAACACTGGTAGCAATTACTTCTGTAAAATATCTGGGAGTATACGTACGGAACGATTTGAGTGGAATGATCATATAAAATTAATTGTTGGTAAGGCGGGTGCCAGGTTGAGATTCATTGGGAGAGTCCTTAGAAAATGTAGTCCATCAACAAAGGAGGTGGCTTACAAAACGCTCGTGCGGCCTATACTTGAGTATTGCTCATCAGTGTGGGATCCGTACCAGGTCGGGTTGACGGAGGGGATAGAGAAGATCCAAATAAGAGCGGCGCGTTTCGTCACAGGGTTATTTGGTAAGCGTGATAGCGTTACGGAGATGTTTAACAAATTCAAGTGGCAGACTCTTCAAGAGAGGCGCTCTGCATCGCGGTGTAGCTTGTTGTCCAGGTTTCGAGAGAGTGCGTTTCTGGATGAGGTATCGAATATATTGCTTCCTCCTACTTATACTTTCCGAGGAGATCACGAATGTAAAATTAGAGAGATACGAGCGCGCACGGAGGCTTTCCGGCAGTCGTTCTTCCCGCGAACCATACGCGAGTGGAACAGGAAAGGGAGGTAATGACAGTGGCACGTAAAGTGCCCTCCGCCACACATCGTTGGGTGGCTTGCGGAGTATAAATGTAGAAGTAGATGTGGATGTTAAGTCGATATCTGTACACTAAAGAAGAAGAAAAAGAAAAAGAAGAAGAAGGAGATATTAGGTCCACCTTATCAGCGTGCCTGTCTTCCAGTGCCTAAGCTCGTTTGATGGACTAGCAGAGGCGTGTCCTTAGATCCGTTCATTCTTTCTGTTCCGGTGGTTGGGCAGCGTCGTCTTCACACGAGCCATCCCGTGGCGCCTACTTGTTGGCAGAGCGCTGGCTGGCTCTTGGACGTGTTCTCCCAACTCGCCTCGGAGCTCTCTGGGATGATGTTATCAGCTCAGCGCTCGCCACTCGCTTCGCTCAGCGCCGTTCTGATTGGACGAGCCAGATGCTGCGAAGCGGCCGCGTAAAAACAAACAAGTATGTCCGGTATCCGGCAGCTTCCGCCCTCCCTCTCCCGTGCTCTAGCATTTGTTCTTCCCTTGTATTTTTTTCTTTTCGGCCAGAAAATTTTCCGACTCGACTAATGAGGACGAGGAAAGAAGTGTGGCCCTCCGCCACTGCTTGTGGGCCCTAATTGCCTGTAACCGGCGCCAGCTGCCGCTCCGAGTGACTGTCCCACCACAAGGCACAGCGAATGCTTCGCTCCGTGGGAGTACCATCGCTAGTAATGAATGTCACAGTGACGTGGGCGATGCGACGCGCTGCAGCACTGGATAACGTGTTCCGGGACGGGATCGTCAGATTGCGTTTTCAGTATGTATTTTGGGACTATGGGCGAGAAATGTACTCATATTAGCAGGACGAGAAAGTAATATCGTTTCCTTACATTAAATTCAAACAGACAAATTTTTAACAACTTTTTAGTTCTAATAAATACTGTAATCTTCGTCATATCCACAACTTTTTGTCAGCTAGTGTACAAGTCTCCAATGCCAGAACGATAGAGATCAATTGTTTTATAAGCAAAATTTTTTTTCTGAAACCAGTTTAATTTTTTTCAGGATTCCAGAATGGCATTTTCGACTTTACCCGAAGTTCCGAATCGTTCGCCACTTAGAAAATGTTGTAGCGATTGGAATGACACCCCCATTTCACTAACTTTTGCAGAACAACGCCTTTTCTGTTGACGATCGCTGGCACTTTTCAGTTAAATATTGATTTACTCGATCCAGTTGTTCACAGTAAAGCTCTGCATTCGCTGCTTGTCAAGGTTCTATTCGAAATAAACGACTCGGCTAATACTCCACCAAACTCACGAAAGCGCCTTTTCGGGGTGTAAACTTGGGTTAGCTGTTACTTCGTGGTGATTCATTCGCAGAGAGCCACTGCCTTCTGCGTCTTGTATAATCATAAAGGACCCACTGTTAAACTCTAGTGGCCAAGCGATCAAAAAACACTTCTGTTTCGTGCCGCTGAAGCAGTAAGTTGCGGGATCGGTACACCTGTTTTTGTTACTTTACCAATCTGCGGCAAATGTTTTTGGACGGTCGACCAAGGGCGCTTAAGAGTGTTCGACAGCTCCTCGATTATTTGAGACGATTTGCTTCCACTTCCGCTCCTAGTATGTCACTGTCAAGAGTTGTTGGTCTTCCTTATTGATACGAGTCGGATAGACCAAAATTGCCGGATCTGATGTTAGAAAATCATCTTTGGCATTTACGAACGACTAATGCACTTGTATAAATAAAGCAAACGTTTTCGGTGGCAATTGCTGCGTTACAACTCTTGTTCAAATGGTTCAAATGCCTCTAAACACTTTGGGATTTAACATCTGAGGTCAACAGTCCCCTAGAGTTAGAACTACTTAAACCTAACTAACCTAAGGACATCACACACATCCATGCCTGAGGCAGTATACGAACCTGCGACTATAGCAGCAGCGTGGTTCCGGAATGAATCTCCTAGAACTGCTCGGTACAACGGCCGGCACTACCCTTGTGGAACTCAAAACTGTACATTGCCAGATACGTACCTCTTATCTGAATGGCCATTTGACCATAAATGCCAAAATAAATAAATAAAAATAAAAGTCATACGATTAACAACTAATTTTAACCTTAAAATATCTTTCATACGACTTTGAAGTATATAATGAGCTGGCAACTATACACAAATATCTACATGCGCAGAGACGACAGTACATTCCGGTCCCCCTAATATTTGGCGCCCTACTCCTTCTTAACGGGTCACTCATTCTCGCTTCCTGCGCACAAAAAGATAGAAACCGCAAAGTTCTAAAATTATATTGTTTGACTCTTTCACTGCCATTGGTAGGTATGTGTCTCACAATATGTCATCAGAGTGACAGTTAAAGTTTGCAGCGTGTTATTGCTATGTGTCAATGTCCCACTGGTAAAGGAAAGCGTGCTAAGGGTTAAGAAAATTCTTATAGTTGCAGTTTGCACCTGAAAGTTGTGCTGTTTTCAACTTTTGGCATCGAATTAGTACGCGCCTGCAGATAGGCAACCCAATGAACAGATCTGTAATGCGGGCTGCTGTCTCGCCTTCCCGGACATTTCGTGTCAATGAATTAAACGAACCTATTGAATGTGCTCTACCGAAACTACAATTCGTAGTTTTGTTACACTACACAAATGACATAGTAAATGGTAGGATTACCGATAGCATTGGTAGAATTAGCAGGGAAAAAACATGAATTAATGTGTAAGAGAACGTGGCAGCCGACAACTTCTTTTCGTTTCTGTGTTTGTCTTGCACAGAATTAGAACCCTACATCATTCAATGTCAGTCCATTGTGTATTTTTATCCTTACAAAATATAAATTGAATTTTATAAGTAACAAAAATTAGCTGATCGCCTAACTTCTACGCTTCTATGTAACCAAGACAATTACTTTTGTACTCAATAAAACGGTCTTAATCAAGATCAAAGGCAAGAGCTTCCTGTTATTATTGATAGACGCGAAAGTTTTTTATGAGTAACAGAAGCCTGTTTTATATACGATCCACAAAATATTGAAGCGATGTTTGATACATTTTTACCGGCCGGAGTGGGTGAGCGGTTCTAGGCGCTACCGTCTGGAACCGCGCGACCACTACGGTCGCAGGTTCGAATCCTGTCTCGGGCATGGATGTGTGTGATGTCCTTAGATTAGATAGGTTTAAGTAGTTGTAAGTTCTAGGGAACTGATGACCTCAGCAGTTGAGTCCCATAGTGCTGAGAACCATTTGATACATTTGTCTTATGAGTTTTTTTTATTTTACCTCTTTGTTGAATAAATATGTTTTGCTTTGTTAATTTTTACTATAACATGCCTCTGTTTCAAGTTACAAATTAACAACTTTTCTAATAAATCTGAATTACATATTGACAGTTTCGGTTTTGCTATAAATGCTGTTTATTTGTAAATAACAGATAGGAGGATAACTATGCACAACAAAAATGTTCCGTACGTTACCCCGCCCTTTATATATCCTCACTCAGTTTATAGACAGTTCACCACTCCCGGTTTTTAGAGGAATTTAGTAAGACACTGATCGAACGCGTAAATAAAGCGATCGTTACTAGGTAATGCCTGATAAATTTGCGACACACCCAACACACAGGTAACGAGGGCATGACATCCACTGTCCAAAGCTACTGAGAAAACTACGGTAGTCTATTCTTACTTATGGTAGTCTACGGCAGTAGACTGTAGTTTCACAAATCTACGACTCTAAATTTGCCACATCGCAAGGGATACCTGTACTGAGCACCTATAATGTGAACTGCAGACTCTATCTACTGATGTGAGACTGTTTTCTGTATGTCTTGCAGTTTTTCTCCATATGTCCCAACTCTCTTCACTTTGGAAAAAGGAACGGCGGGTAATATTTTTTCATATTGTTACTTCTGATTACGATATTAATTAAAATAAACATATGTTAATGTATTTAAATGTGAACAATAATTGGTAGTGAATGGGTTGAGTGTATTACGTATGGGACACAACTTGAAAACTTGACTAAAAGGAGGAATTGGGCTGATGGTACTGATTCCTGAGGTATCAAGGGAAAGAAGTGTGGTAATGGAAAGAAGTTTGTGTGTGTGTGTGTGTGTGTGTGTGTGTGTGTGTGTGTGTGTGCGTGTGCCGGGGGGGGAGGGGCGGGGGGAAATGGGGTTAAATATTATAGAGGGAAACCATGGCGTTATGAAACTTCCTGGCAGATTAAAACTGTGTGCCCGACCGAGACTCGAACTCGGGACCTTTGCCTTTCGCGGGCAAGTTGGTAGAGCACTTGCCCGCGAGAGGCAAAGGTCCCGAGTTCGAGTCTCGGTCGGGCACAAAGTTTTAATCTGCCAGGAAGTTTCGTATCAGCGCACACTCCGCTGCAGAGTGAAAATTTCATTCTGGAAACATCCCCCAAGCTGTGGCTAAGCCATGTCTCCACAATATCCTTTCCTTCAGGAGTGTTAGTTCTGCAATGTTCGCAGGAGAGCTTCTGTAAAGTTTGGAAGGTAGGAGACGAAATACTGGCAGAAGTAAAGCTGTGAGGACCGGGCGTGAGTCGTGCTTCGGCAGCTCAGTTGGTAGAGCACTTGCCCGCGAAAGGCAAAGGTCCCGAGTTCGAGTCTCGGTCGGGCACACAGTTTTAATCTCCCAGGAAGTTTCATATCAGCGCACACTCCGCTGCAGAGTGAAAATCTCATTCTGGAAACATCCCCCAGGCTGTGGCTAAGCCATGTCTCCACAATATCCTTTCTTTCAGGAGTGCTAGTTCTGCAAGGTTCGCAGGAGAGCTTCTGTAAAGTTTGGAAGGTAGGAGACGAGATACTGGCAGAAGTAAAGCTGTGAGAACCGGGCGTGAGTCGTGCTTCGGTAGCTCAGTTGGTAGAGCACTTGCCCGCGAAAGGCAAAGGTCCCGAGTTCGAGTCTCGGTCGGGCACACAGTTTTAATCTGCCAGGAAGTTTCATATCAGCGCACACTCCGCTGCAGAGTGAAAATCTCACTCCGGCATGGCGTTATGGTTTGGCTGCAGTAAGCGGGTTCAAATGGGTATAAGTTGCAGTAGATGTGCAGAGAAGAAGAGGCTTGTACAAGATGGATTACCGTGGAGTGCTGCATCTAGAGTCTTCGGACGGAATAACACAACAAGTGTATAAAGTAACCAGAAGGTTGGCTAGTTGGTTGATTTGGGGGAGGGGACCGAACAGCGAGGTCATCGGCCTCATCCTATTAGGGAAGGAAATCGGCCGTGCCCATTCAACGGAACCATCCCGGAATTTGGCTGAAGCGATTTAGGAAAATCGCGGAAAAACTAAATCAGGATGGCCGGAGGTGGGTTTGAACCGTCGTCCTCCCGAATGCGTGTCCAGTGTGCTAATCACTGCGCCACCTCGCTCGGTAAACCAGGGGGCATTCGAGATTTGTGTAGTAACAATTGGGACATTTTATTACAAAAAAATAGCGTTAGAGAATAAAAAACATTACAGAATATCAGAATTATAGCAAATTAAAAACAATACTACACATAATGAAGACTAGTAATGATCGTTCTGCAGCCACTGTTAGCGAAAAAGTAAATTTCGGCTATGCGACTAAATAATGAATGAACTAATGAGATATTATATTTAAAAATGAAACTGGTCTTGTGAATAAAAATAACCTAACAGTGGATGCAGCGAGAACAGTCATTGTTTCTTGACTTATTTCGGACAAGGGCCTTTGAAGCATCGTTAACATAAACAACCTTGCAATAGTACACATATTGATCAAACCTCACCCAGTTTTGCACAGTTTTATACTCGCGTCTGTGGTTCTAGTAACAATCTGGGTGCTATTTCCCAAATATAAAGTTTACTGAGAGTGCAATAAAGGCATTCCAATGTTCTTCTACACGTTTATCGTTGTGCGACAAGGTGAGCCGTGGCTTTTTGTGCTAAAAAACGTTCACCGACACACTAAATACTCATCAAGCCGTACCAGCAGTAGTAATAACAAGAATCGCACGATGCAGCTTTGATGGCTAAGGTAGTGAATGCGGACGAGGAAAATTAGTCTAAATGTCAAAACCTAGCACAAACCTCGGATAACATGTAATATTTAAAACGTAATCAAGGGATGGATAAAATAATCAAGTGAGGTAGGCCAAAGTGTCACAGATATAATAAACGAGATTCTACAAATTACACGTCATATGGGAGTAACGTTTCTCCATTTTTTTTCTCTTACTGCTAGTTTTGAACAGGGTTCCGTTCACAACGTTCTTCTTCAGTCTATCATCCGTGAGGGACTGTTGCTCTACTAACAAATTTAAATTTGGTGTGTTGTTCCGCCATTTTGGCGGCACTGTGCACTTCGGTAGAAGATGCAAATCAGCAGGTGAATGTTCGTATAGCAGGAAGTTTACAAGACGTAGCATCTCTCATGGCTCCATATGGAATGCTAATCCTCTGTAGAATGAGTAGATATTTCTGTTATTAACACTGTGTTTGTTCTTTGATCTGTCGGTTGTTACTGATACCAGAAGTCGAGGAAATGGGCCACGTGGTACACGGTTGTTCATCTCATAAGTAAAAATAAATGGTACAGATTCAGCTGCTACTAGGCTGTTGATGCGAGTAGTAAACCGCTGGATTCAGCTGCTAGTCGGAGCGTTTTGGTGTCAGATGACATGGATTCGGATTATACTCGGCTGTTCGTAACAGAGACAGATGGTATCGGCACTGATGGAGTAGCTGCTTCATTCTATTGATTATCAGCTTGTGGCTGCTTAGTTACCTGCTATGATAGAACATCTTATGTGGAAACGAACTTCTTTACTGGAACAATTCCACTACACTAGAGGTTCTTTTCACCGTTGCTACTCTTGAAAAGGCCTGAGGAAGAAGACTTGCCACTTCATATGTTGTTATACCACCAGCATCGTGGTTCACTGACCATTGATCGCATAATTCGTCATATACTATCTTCAAAGTCTTGGAGAAACGGCAGTCCAGCGGTTGGGTCTTTTTGCTACTGTGTGGAGTCAAACTGAGTAAGTTAATGCTATTTTCTTTAGAGAATGTTATCTCCTCCACTGAAATGAAATGAAATGATCGTATGGCATTGTTGGCCGGGAGGCCCCATGCGGGGAAGTTCGGCCTCCGTATTGCAAGTCCTCTGTAGTTGACGCCACTTCGGCGACTTGCGAGTCAATGACGATGAAATGATGATGAATGACACACAACACCCAGTCATCTCGAGGCAGAGAAAATCCCTGACCCCGCCGGGAATCGAACCCGGGACCCCGTGCGCGGGAAGCGAGAACGCTACCGCAAGACCACGAGCTGCGGACTCCTCCACTGATAAATATAAACCGTGATACGGCTGAACTAGTAACGCTGGATTGTCTGAGGTAGCGTTCACATATTTCCGGAAATACTGGACTCATCCAATAAAAACGGCCTTTTGTCATGTACCCCTACTCTGACACTTGCGTTACTGAACCTGGAGAGGCACCATTGATTAGCGCTGCGTTCCTTTTTCCCCCCTTTTTTTGAAGATTTATATCAGCGATAGGTAATATCCTGTGGCCCTCATTCAGCAAGCCACAGAAACTGTTGCACCTCTACCAGCCGCCACTACTTTACTTATATATCTTCGGCCTTTTCTTGCCACACTTTTCGGCAATTTTCCCTGTACAGTCTGTATTCTCGTTTCGTCTTCATTATAGACTCGATGGGACGTAAAGTTATATTTAGATTCCAGAGTCTCCAAGTTTTTAAAAAATGTTCCATTTGTGCTTTGTTGAACGCCATTATCCTTCCGACACTGATTTTTTTCTCCGGCTTAAGTCAGCAGTTGGAATATGATAACTTGTTGTGGAACGTCCTATTCACCTTCGACAACTGGTAGAATCTTTAAGGTTTTGTTACTGCAGTTAATAACAAGAACAGTAATCAGTAAAAATATTATATTTCGCGTGTTATTTGCATCGTTTTCAGCAGAAAAAATACACATTAGATTTGACACAGCATTCAAAGACGCAGTGTTTATTCGATAGAAACTCTGCTTATTTGATGCCACGAATCTGTGAGTTGTTATAACAGACTGGGTCGGCATACCCACTGCGTGTCATGGGTCTATAAGCCACGTTGCTTTGCACATCATTATGTTTGGTGAGACATTTGGTGCGACTGCTCACGTTTAGTTAAATTTAGTTTGCTATGTCCACTGCACATCGTTGCGCAAAAAGTATTCAATATTTAGGTAGTTTCTATATAAACACTTCGCAGTCAGACCTCATTACTGATTCGATTCATGGGTCTGGTCATTGTTCTTAACGGCTTTTTTTCTTAATATCCGAACTTCATTTCCGTATTCAGAACCTATCAATAACCTTAACAATCACAGTTCTAAACAGAGACCAGTTAGTGGATCATGGAAGTGCGGGATTTTTAAACAAGTAAAAAATAGTTAACAACGTATATTCGTTGTGTTAAATGGCGAATTTAGGAACCAATAAGCTACTGAAAGAAAAAGAAAATCGTTCTTATTGGGCTATGATTTCAAAACACTTTTGATTTACCTCTGTCGTACTATCAAGAACAGTAAAGACAAAATGTGATTAATCATCCTGCGCGGACAGTGGCTTATGTAGCCCTAACTGACGTAGTTACCTGCACATTTTTAATCCACAGACTGCGCAGTTGGGATTTATACACTGCCCATTATAGCTATTTATATGATTCGGCCGAAGTAACTCGCTGAGTCGTGCGAAGCAGGGTACGTGATTAATAATCCGACTGAAGAAGCACATCCACGCAGGAAAACGAGGCTATTAACACAACCTCAAATGCACTGTAAACACGGGTATCGTCACTGCAGAGATGACAAAATGATCGCTGAAAAGAGTTCTCTAGATTTATTATACGCCATCCATTTTATCCTCACAAAAAAAATGAAACACAGAGAATCATAAAGAACAAAAGCACAGACACAAAGTTTTGAGAAAAACATGTTTGTAAAAATTTTGTTAAGAAATCATCAATCTCACAGGACTGACTTGTTTATTAACCAAGTCTCAGCAACGTATATTTTCTACAAAAAATAATATACCCACTTGATGTTATGAAATATTAATTACAATTTGGCACCACATTTATTATTAACTTTAATTTACAAAATTTCCTGTATGGGCTCGTGGTAGTAGTGTCTTTCGAGTTAAGAAACTTTGCAATTAATGTGAAACTATAGTCAGAACATAAGAAACACATACTAAATATACCAAACACGCAATTATGACCTATTTTAACATTTCACAGTCCTCTTTATCACTATTTTCGTCAAGCACATTCTGTGACTTCAAGTCCAGGTAAAAATGCGGATACGCCTCCGATTAGGAATGCCACTACCGTGTCCATTATGTGGGCACTAAATTACGTTTCTAACCCTACGTAACAACTGAGTAGTGCAGGGCAACAAAATTATCCTTTTTGCTTTGTGCCTGTGTGGAAGTGAATATCCGAGAAGCACTTGACATAGCTTGTCATGGATGTTCATACATGCTGTGTGGGCCTGCAGATATAAATAAATCTGGTTCATCGTAAGGTCAAAAGATGTCAGGAGCATGTATATATACTTAAGTCTCAAAATTGATGACAGAGGTCATTACGATTCTCAGCGCCTCAAATGCTAAATTTTGATGGCGGCTACGAAAGTGACCGACTGTTATATCTTCGGTGGAATTCGGACCAATAACGAACGATCATTACGACACGGACTTTCTTGAATCTTATTTCATAATCGTTATGGAATTTTTTTCACTAGATACCTCGGTGACCACCTTAGATTGTACCGGGTTGTGAGGTCTGGAACGGGGCTCATTAAGACTGGTGAGACCAAATGAAAATCTGCTTGAATACGAGCAATGAAACTGACACATCAATCGCCGAAGTGGCAACAAATGAAAAAGCATGATCCGTACGGGAAGCGTAGGACACTGGTTTATTTTATCAGTAAGACTCGAAGGAGCCCACTGTAGTGAATAACAGCATACAACAAACGCATCTGAAAACTTACTCATTCCATGTACCACCATTAAATCTACAGAAACAGTGTCCACTTGCATTGCCAAATGCGGGTGCTAGAGAAATATTATTAAGAGGGGAGTACTGTGAGCCGAGGTTTTCGAAACGAATTGTGACATAATAAGATTAAAAATAAAACGCGCGAATCATAACATAGTGCACGTCCTTTTTATAGGCAACGCCACAACGTCTCTTGCAATAGATTACAAAACTGATATATACACAGTATTAGTCTGATAATGGATTGTCTGCAAATAGGATAAACATAAAAAAAGACATAGCTTTTGCTACTTTCCCGCTTACATTTTACTTGTGAGCTACACACAAGGCAAATTTGAAGTTTTGAATAAAGAAACCGAGTGATAAACCGGATTCTGTATTGGACTAAACTAGTTACACATTCATACTTAACAGACCGTCTCTCACTTGGAATAAAACGGAATATATTCACATCCTCAAATATAACTTTGTTTGAGTGACATTCTGTTCGCGTACAATAGTGGCGTGATAAGTGAAATGGAAGACAAAAAGTCGACTTCTTGGATTCAGTACAGAGGGAAACCGCTTAAGGAGATACATGTTCATGACTTCGCATAGAAGTTAAGCTTAGCTACTTTTATTCTATCAGAATAATTTCCCACTGACAGCACACGTACCCGTGATACACTTAAGGTGGTATACTTTGCGTAATTTTAGTCTCGGATGACATGGATTAGTATTTTTGTACAATTCAGCCTAGGCGCAAAGAATATTTTTAGTTCAACAGCTTGTCACTTGGACCATTTGTGGCGACACTTAGTGGACATCACGGAGGCCTCTGTTTAATAAACATAGACTCCCTGAGAAATGTTGTTGTCATCAAGCACATATTGAAAGGAACAGCTGTTACATGAAGAGAATTCCAGGTATCGCTCTTGTAAGGACAAGTTTTCTGAAATTTATATTTTTAACCTGCTTATGAAAGAACTGAAGCTAGTGCCTCTTGGAAAAATTTTACTTCCACAGCAAGAGTGCTTGAGACCCATTTAACTGTGCCTGTTACTAAAATGAATGGATTTTAGGATACGTTGTTTTCTACGTCAATAGTCAGAAGTCTTACCTGATCCAGTCAACCTTGATTGCCATTTGTCATGTACAAAAAAATGGCTCTGAGCACTATGGGACTTAACATCTGTGGTCATCAGTCCCCTAGAAGTTAGAACTACTTAAACCTGACTAACCTAAGGACATCACACACATCCATGCCCGAGGCAGGATTCGAACCTGCGACCGTAGCAGTCGCGCGGTTCCGGACTGAGCGCCTAGAACCGCTAGACCACCGCGGCCGGCTGTCATGTACAGTTAATACCTTTGAAGTAATGTTGTTACTGTCATTATTATTTTAAGCGCTATGACTGTTTTGTTTTGGGTGTCAGTATATGTTACTTGCAGGATTTTAATGCGATTCAGATATTCTACGGTATTTTTATGGTATTTTCTTTCCTACACTCTCGCAGCACCGTAGGATTGTGACGGATATGATCTCAGTGTTCCCCTGTCGCAAACGAATGGCGTCTTTGTTCGCTGCGCTTAAGTTTAGTTTGAGGTGTTTTATTTTCTAGCATTCGCATGATGCAGGAACAACGCTCGTTTACTACGCATGGCCACCTTTCGGCCTGACGATCAACTATGCCGGTGCTACTGTAGCTGTGTGTTCATACGTTACAACTCATCACAACATACAGTACCCGTTTATAGTCAATAAGTAACGCAGTACAGAGGTCTAGTACTCTAAGGGATCTGCTTATGCGCTAGTAAAGCTATGAACACATATATTGCATCAGTTCATATGGCCACTCTTCCTCTACGTTGGGCACCATGATTTTACGTGATAGCTGGTTTCGGAATGTATCCCATAAGGTCGACACGTATCGCTTCGAGTCATTTTCACGATTAGTTGTTCATAGTTCTTCATTCTTAAGGTCTGATATTGAGCTTCATAGACTTTTCAAGTGCACACAGTTCTTCGTTATTAAGGTCTGGTATTGAGCTTCAGAGTCTTTTAAGATGCAGATGTGTCTCGACTCTAGTGACGTTCAAGTTCACCAGGGGTCTCATATGCTACTCAAGAATTTTGTTTTCACTATATTATTACTGTTCGTGTTACAGTCCAGGTCTCTGAGTAATGTTCACTAAATGTAATGCCACATTACCTAAATATAGGACACTATTAAAATGTTTTTGTGGAATGAAAAAATAAAAAAGAATCGATTGTAAACTAACTGGGTGTGCTACAGGTGTTTTGTACGTGAGCCCAACCATGTGAAACGGACAGTTCTAGAGTTGCAAGTTTTTAACTGCCCTAATTCCTGAAACTGATTAAAACTAATCCACAGGACGAAGTTGCTTACCGTGACCAGCGGGCCGAATTTTTTTCTCAAGGAGTTAATTCCAACAGTGATGATTTGGATCCTACGATGACATGAAGTTACGTAATTCATTTCTTATATGTTTGCGAATACATGTCTGAAGTCTTGGTACGCTTTCGAATCCGCACGCCACTGTACCGTAGCACGCCGTTGGGGGAGCCGAGACAATATGATACAGCCTACTGATAGAGTGGGCTGTCGTACGGTAATTCGTTTTCTGTATTTCAAGAGAAACAACGTTGCAACAACCCGGGTTGATTTGGTGTAAGCGTACGAAAACAGTGCATCGTCATATGAGACGGACGCTTCCAGTGTTGTCAAAACAGGTCTGAATGACGAAAACGATATGGCAGACCATCTCTCTGTGAAGAAACAGGAATCGCAAGAAAACGGGAAGTTCTGGTGCTCTAAGACCGGATTATCACAAGCGAAGCGATAGTGAAAAAAAAAAAACGAAAATCAATAATAGATCAGTTTTCAACATCTTGCACAACATTTTGAATGTGACGAAGTTCTACTCCTGCTCTGTTGCACGACTGCTCACAACCATCCAGAAACTCCCCCGGATCGAATCAGCTGCGGAAATGTTGTGGATGTCAGGCTAATCCACGTAAGTTCTTCAGCCGCCTGATCACCATGGATGATTTCTGGATGTATCGGTATACCACTGTGATCCCGAGAGAACAGAATAACGTATTCAGTGGAAACACACTGAATCGCCATCGCCAAAAAAGTCGACAACCCAAGCATGCACAGTGTCTTTTTTTTCGGGGGGGGGGGGGGGAGGGGGGTGCCACTGAATCGCCGTTGTCGAAAAAGTCGACAACCCAAGCATGCAGAGTGTCTTTTCTTCTTGGGGGAGGGGTGGGGGTGCGTTGCTAACAGACTACTCTGATAACGGCAAACAGTAACAGGAGCATACCACTGACAACCCTGATGAGGTTGCGGGAAGCTGACGAGCTGACGAGACGAATGATGATGGGAAGCTGTCCCAGGCGGTGTTTTTGCCCTTCGACAAGGCCCCGGTGCATATTGTACAGGACGCAATCGCACATACTTCTGCTACGGGCTATCAAATTTTGCTTCATCCCCCCCCCCCCCATCCCCCCTCTCCACGCCTATTCTCTGGGCGTAGTTCCCAACGATTTAAACCTGTTTCATCGAATGAAGAAACAGTTTTGTGTGTGATGTAATCAAGTTTATAGAACATTAAAAAATCTACGAAACCAGTTGGCATTGATCACTTCATTCATAAAAAATAGACTATTCTTTGTGTAAATCGATTTCTATTTAAGCAATATTCTTTGTGAACTATTGTTTTCTTTTGATCGGAACTGAAAGATTATGTAGTTAATTAACAAAAATAAAAAATATGGTAATGTCGCAGAGTAGTTTAAAATAATGTTCTCACAAAATTTTGTGATATTTGTGCAAAAAACTGCGTGAAGTAAATTTAAATACTTTTGCCGTCAGCTATGTAAATACTTTCCGCTATAAACTGTAGTACTTCCGTTCTTCTATGACGAGAAGAGATATTGTGTCACTGTGTTAGCTGTAGTCGGGTTTAGGCCTAATAGACAGACACGTTTGGACTGTTGTAAAAGAGGGACAAGTATGTGTAGTCTATATTCATGTATCACATTTCTGTGCAAGTTGGTTTTTCATTGTGAAAGTTTGCTTGTTTATAGTGGAAATTACAGAAGACAAAAAATTATGGGACCTACTTTGCAAGTAGCTTCTTGGAACTGACAAAGCCTTACTCCAACAACCATTACCTGAATAAGATAAAGAAGTCAACATACAACGGGGTAAGTAGTAGATTTTATAATTTATCACTGTGGGTATGACTGCTTTCAGTTTTGTTCAGAATGAGAGGTATCTGTAAAGTTGATACGTCACTGAGAATGTAATCCCTACTGAAGGAGCACGTCACGCGTGCAGGCATATCCGTTTGAAGACGCGGTGATTCTCGAGGTGGGGCGTTTCATGAACAGCCAAAATGTCTTCCTGCACCAAGTTCTCTCGTCGGAAAAAGCGTGTCGTTCTGAAAGGTGATTATATATAAAAAGACTGAAGCTACCGCCACGCCGGATGCTTCTCGCTTGGCGCCTAGTTACCTCGCTATTCGTCTGGCGCCAAGAGCCTGGATACTTTGTGGCCACACTGAAGCACAGATGCCAGTCTCCATAGGTGTGTTGCTCGCTTTCACTGTTGATGTGTCTCTCCCACTGCTGAGAACAAGCTTCTGGCAGAAAATATTTCTTTCAAATATGAGCTGTTGCAGAAACTACCGTCATATTTGGTGCATAGTATTAATTGCGAGGAAAGCGAACGTCATGAAATCAATATGTTGTACAAACGATATAAAGAATTTCAAGACACATTTTTAGGTTATTTACGAAATCGACAAACACAGAAAAACTACAGATACCAAATACTAATTACAGAGCTAGTATGCCTACATGCCTACTGACAAAGTAAACTCCCCATCTCAGCTTCCTCAGATTTAGTGGTAAGATGGCCCAGTGAATAGCTCGTCGAAGACTGAACACAGATCAAGCATAAAAACAGAAAAAACGTGAACTGAATTGTGAAAAAAAAGAAGCAAAACAGAAACAGTGAATGATCCCAGCTCAAGATCTGCAACATCGAGTGAACTGCGAGAACCACGGTGTCGTGGTTGTGTTCTCACGGTGTTGGACTGCAAAGCGGGAGATTCGTATTCAAATCTCGTTCATGCCCCATATTTTCACACAAATTTATGAATTTTGTGTCCGGTCACTGACGTCTCTGTTCTCCCTCTGTAGTCTTGGCATTCATCATATTATACACTGGTTATAGAATATGAGTCATGTGGTAACAACATGTTATCGTCGTAAGTGAAAGCGATATGTCGCATAGACCTCTCACAGAAATACAAACTGCAAACAATCGTGTGTGAACTTCTTTACAGTAAAGGAACTCAAGAGTGAAAGCTTTCAATATGGAACGCAAGAGTCATAACATGTGGTACTTATGTAGAACAAATAGGAGGTACGTCTGGAGGTCCGTTCCTTAAAACTCGCTGTTGTAAACGGGCGTTAAAACACGACACAGGCACAAATTTGAATACTGCGAACAAACACGTGAATGACCGGACGGACAGTTAACAATTTTCTGAGAAGTGATGGTCAATATTCAGGGGTACGACAGGAATGATCATTCGAAACAAAAAAATTCAAGCAAACATGGGGTCTAAAACGTTTACCATGAGAGCTATGAGCAATTCTTTATCTTCGATACTGAGAAGCAAATCTCTTCTACTGCAAGCTCTTTGCTTTCCATATTTTGGAAAATGGTAGTATGGACCAAAACAAGAAAAAAATGTCCAGTGAACATATGGTCTAAAACGCATACCCTAAAAGTTATGAGCACTTGTTCATTAGAAGAGTTGTGTTTGAAACTAGTGAAGATGGACAAGCGCTCATAGCTGTTAGGACATGCATTTTATACCACATGTTCACTAAACTTTTTTTTTTTCTTGTTTCGGTCCATACTACCACTTCCCAGAATATGGAAAGCAAAGAGCTTATAGTAGAAGTTGTTTCACAGTATCGAAGATAAAGAATTGCTCATAGCTCTTAAGGGATGCGTTTCAGAGCCCATGGCACGAGGGATATTTGAACACCATTGTCCCCCTTTGCAGTCTAACACCGTGACCGCACAAATACCACATGGTTGCTATTAGATTTTTCACTGTTTCGATTTTCCTTCTTTTTTCACAGTTCAGTACACCTTCTTCCAGTTTTCACGCATCTGTGTGAACATTTTTTGGTGGGCTGCTCACTGGGCCATCTCGTCACTAAATCTGAGGGACGTGCGGTGAGAAGTCTCCCTTGTGGGTATATCTGCACGAAGTGGAAACGGAGTTGACGACTTTGCCACAAGCTCTTCGTACTTTCTGTAAATAGTTACAATTTAAAAAAAAAATACTCCAATGGACCCCGAACAGAGAAATTCTCGTATTTTAGGAAGCGAAAGCCTGTCAACAACAGATGGAAGTGCTACTCTGTTTCAAGACGTTCAGTCACAGCAATTGCCAGATGTTCCTCAAACAGTTAACACATCTGAGCCACAGAGAAAAAGAAAAATGTCTACGAGCAAAGGAATGTAGCTGTTCGATCTTGACCGAAAAGAAAATTAAAATGCTGGGACAGGATATGGATAGGAGCTAAAATATTAATCTTCTGTTCTTTCAGCGTTTGTTCGCATATATGGCTGAAATTCCACTTTGCAAAATCTTACACTATAAAGTAAAATCCAAAATTTAATTTTTGCAAAACTTGGATCGGTTTAAGATGTCATTTCACTTTTGAAAACTGCCGATATTATTGCTTCGTCATCAACGGTAGAATGTCTAACAACCCTACCACAACAAAGTTCAAAAATTAATTATGATTGTAGTGTTGCTCACGCTGCTAAATATTGCATTTTCGGGCAACAACAAAGTTATATTATGTGGCAAGTGTCATAAGAGCACAGTTAATAAAGTCATTTCTTGAAATAATGGATAAACTAGGCACTCATCTTTTCGTGTTTCCCACGCTGGTCTCGTTGTGAACTCATGGCTCAATCGTCGAAAATCTAGGTAGTAATGATTCCAAGCTCGGATGCAAAGAGGCCTAGGTGTTATTCTGCGATATTCAAAAGTTTTATAGATGTGTTTCATAAACCATTCTTGAAGATTAAACTTTTGCAAGTTAGCACAATGGTGATGTAAAAAAGTAATCAGCACTCCAAATTTAAGTTACAGTTCTTTTTTATTACTTTTGTTGCAATATCACGTAACTCGTTCCAAAACATCACTTCACAATATAAAACATACTTGAAAATATCTTCCTCATCGTTAAAGTTCACATTTCATAAAGTGACTACAATTTGCGTCTTTTTAACATGACGACCAAAGCTTGACTCTCTAATAACCGCTTACGCGCCCAAGAATCAGAGTTACAAGTACGTCAAAGATCATAGTGACAAAAGAAAGATTACACATAAGAATAATATCCATGCAATATATACATATCGATGTATCGAACTACCTTTACATTGTCCGCCCCAGTAGCTGAGTGGTCAGCGTGACGGATTGCCGTCCTCTGGGCCCGGGTTCGATTCCCGGCTGGGTCGGAGATTTTCTCCGCTCAGGGACTGGGTGTTGTGTTGTGTTCATCATCATTTCATCCCCATCCGGCGTGCAGGTCGCCCAATGTGGCGCCGAATGTAATAAGACCTGCGATATGGCGGCCGGACCTGCCCCGCGAGGGGCCTCCCGGCCAATGACGCCAAACGCTCATCATCATCATCACCTTTACATTAATGAAATCAAATCTGAATGTTGTCACAGAAATATGTTAACTATTTTACAGAAACACAGTAGAATATTGCTGGTATCGAGAGATTGAGGTGAGGTGCCGTAATGGTTACGTAATTCAGGTACCATTACAAATGGAAATAAATCAAATGACGTAGTCAGCAGCGTCTATCAAATAGTACAATCTTCGAAGCCCCTAGACGGGAGGTCAGGAAGGACCAATACGACCGTTCGTCTATTGACGCGCCTTGCAACTATTTTGAACACCCAGGACTCAGTGCAGCCTCTGTCAAAGTCAACAGGCGTTTGTTTAGCGCGGTGAGTCGCTTGGCCAATCGCGACGCACCTAGACACAAGCAAGGCGCGCCCGGTGTGGACAGCTTCACCAAGTTCACGCTTGTACATTGATTTTTCGAGATGATGACTGAAACGTTATGACTATCCATCGTATGGTGTAGTCGAATGAACTCGGCGCGACGTGTCCGTATTTGGCGTCGACACCCGGCGACGCCAATGTTTCGCGGCTGCAGTCTGTGGCGGCGGCCGCTCCTGTTTGGCAGTGGTCGGGGGCGGAGCGGCGGTGGGGAGGTGAAGGGCGGGGAAGCTCCTTGTTTACAGAAGAGGCCGCGCGCCGTTAGGCGTGGTCCATGCGTGTCGCAGGGGGATCCAGAGAGTGTGTGCCCCTCATCGCACGAGTGTCCACAAGGGGGTCGTAACAAGTTGCTGTGTACCCAGGCACAGTGTAGGATTAGCTAAGGAGTCGTTTCGCCATGGTTGATGGCCCGTTAACGATGGGGATACAGCGAAACGATCTAAATGCTTTTGAATTTATAGCCGAGCAAATAAAAAAAAGAGTTGTATATCCGCACAACTAGTGTAACAGGAGCGCAGACTTACACTTCGCGCGCTCACCCACACCGCCGACATCTCCCCGTTTTGTGTTTGATCCCCATCATTCATTATGTCACTGATAGAATGTATTGACATCAAGAAGACTATACAGTTAAATTCTTTTGAATAATTGTTTCTTGTATCACTCAGTTCTAAACAACTGCAACAAATACGCCATTACTTTACCGTTGTTTCATTGCTACTCTGTATAACGCCGTAACAAACTCCAAGGAAATCAGTACGGTTGTAAGTGGGCTGCTTCTGTGTTGGCAACGCTGTGTAGCGCTTTGCGTTGGATGTCTGACTGCAGACTCTGTGTCTGCTTGGACTCGTTGTTGGAAGTTAATCGCCAGTAGTGTTGGGCAGTTGGAAAATAGTCGCCAACAGTGATGGAAGTACTGTTGAGCAGGTGGAGGTGAACAGCCACCAGTGATGGATTTTAGATGTGAGAAGTTAGCATTGATGGTGGGCAGAGGTTTGAAGTGTTAGCGTAGGCTAACGACCTGTACATGTTCGACTTGGAGACTGAATATTATTCATGATTATATATCTTTGTACTAAATGTCAATGACAATTTATATTCGTGTTTGGACTGGATGTCACAGTATTAAGGTAAAAAAAAATACATTATTTGGTTTGCAACAAAATGTTTCCTTTGCTAACCACATGCTTATTAGTAGTTACTGGCTTTAGTAGTTAGAATCTTTCATTTAGCTGGCTTTATTGACGCTCGCTGTATTGCAGTAGTTCACGCAATGAAGATTTTTGTGAGGTAAGTGCTTAATGAAATGTATAGGTTATTGTTGGGATTTCTTTTTAGTCAGGGCCATTCTTTTGAATTAATTATTTGAAGTCAGGTTATCATTTTTTTGAGCAGTCAGATTGCGTTGCGCTAGAGTATTGTGGGTCAGTTTGACATGATAAGAGAAAGCAAAGAGAAAGTAGGCTCAGTACGTTCAGTTTTACTCAGCTGTTTCAGAATCAAATAACGTAGATGTTTCATCGTCTCAGTCATTCTGCAATTTAATTACAGACACACTCACTTAAATAAAGAAGTTTCACAGTGTTCGTTACCGAGTTATACGGTAACCACGAATCTAGTTTCATGTATTTTTATCCCACGTATTACACACCGATAGTCTACGTAACAAAGGCTCACACGACCCATAGATGCTCCTATCCTTATAACTGCTTCTATTGACCACCGCTATGTTTTCAGCACTTACAGCCACTTGCAAATAGCCTAAGGTGGAAACTGGAGTAGTGGAAGTGGATATTATAAATAAATAGTACAGTCGATGGCGAATATAAAGTAATTTAAAAAATTATAGGAGGCTGTGATCCTACAACAATTACAATTGTTTAGTTCATGAATGTTTCATGTATGAACATCTTGCAGAGCACCGCATTTTTGTAACATAATAAATAAAAAAACCTGACGCCTTCGATGGCCATGTGTCATCGCCATGCTTATGTTGAAACAATGTTGTACAAACAAATCCGTAATATTGTCATTAAATTATTGAGAATGTAAGAATCAAGACATTACAGATTGTACAGTTGGATTTAAATCAGAACAGGTCCAAAAATTTCTTTCTGGCACTAAATAGGATCATCATCATTGCCATGAGGTACAGCTTGTGAAAAACTTAGTAACGTTCTACAACTGACGCATAAGGTGCGCGCTGTTAACTGCATATATGTGACTGTCATGTAGTAGCGAGATTACGATTCTCCGTTGAATTTTTAACATCAACTAAAGATGACTGGGAAAAATTGTTCCCAGATCAGAGTGAGGTAGGCCGGCCGGAGTGGCCGTGCGGTTCTAGGCGCTGCAGTCTGGAACCGAGCGACCGCTACGATCGCAGGTTCGAATCCTGCTTCGGGCAGGGGTGTGTGTGATGTCTTTAGGTTAGTTAGGTTTAATTAGTTCTAAGTTCTAGGCGACTGATGACCTCAAAAGTTGAGTCGCATAGTGCTCAGAGCCATTTGAACCATTTGAACCAGAGTGTGGTAGGAAATTTATATGAGAATACTATTTCTAGCTGAAGTGCATAACTGTCCATATCGTGAATTGGTATTATAGATCAGTGCCACCAAAACAGAGGGTGAGTGCAATAGTAAAAAAAAAATACGGTCCAAAATCAATATTATTCATGTCTGTCACCTACGCGGTCTGCTGCACTGATTATCTCCAAGAGCGCCAAGAGATGATCGAAACCATTTAAACTATATTCACTTTTCCTTTATGAAGGGGAAATATAAAGACACTAGCCATTCAGACATTTCTTGCGATAGAAGCACCAAAATTGCTGTACAGAATAATGGTGAGTATCAGACAGTGGTACGTCGCCCAACATTATCTCAAAACTTAATTTGTCATGTGTGTAGAACTGGAACTTCCAAGGATATAAATGGCTATCGAGATCGAAGAACGTGATAAATATATGACTGGCTACGTCTGTGACTGAAAGCAACAGGACTGGCGCTGATGTCGCCATAGACATTCAGACTGCCGCCTGTGCTTTCCGCCAATTCTCTACGCTGGTCTGCACTTCGTTGTCCGTGCGAAATAAATTTGATAACCATCTATGTAATATTAAACTTTGTGGTAGCCTTCTGGGTCTGGGAAGTACCTCGTAAGAATGGCGTAAGAATAAGTTCAAATGGTTCAAATGGCTCTAAGCACTATGGGACTTAACATCTGAGGTCATCAGTCCCCTAGACTTAGAACTACTTAAACCTAACTAACCTAAGGACATCACACACATCCATGCCTAGGCAGAATTCGGACCTGCAACCATAGCAGCAGCGTGGTTCCGGACTGAAGCGTCTAGAGCCGCTCGGCCATAGCGGCCGTCTAAGAACAGGTCTGAGGTCGCATGACCACTTGAAATGTCGTACAAAGAGTTTATACGGAAGATGGATAATGAAGCTGTTACATTACCGTAAGCAGCAAAGAAAATATGAAATATGATACTAAATATCTACAGCACATCGGATGTAAATATTCAGTTCCACCTTTTTATTATATTTTTCTTTCTTACAGCGTCGTGAAAGTGTTGTGACAAAAAATTTATTTTACCTCTTTGATAGATTATATTTAGTTATGTACAACTATATAACTTTGTCTTAGTCCAAAACTGTGTGAATAATGAAACAGCCTACTTATTCCGGAACGCTTCTTAACATTTTTAGTTAGTATGGTCGATTAACAATCTTATATACAGAAATAGCAATCATGAAAGTAATACTACTCGTTCCGTAATGAACACAACATTTATTAATCGACCTTGTACATCCACAAATCAGCATATAAAATACCAGAAACGAAAACTGTAAGCGTGGCCTACATTTCTCAAATTTTTAACAGCAAGATATCTCACTGCTGAATTTATGACAATTATGAAAATGTCAGTGACATCTGAGGAGTTTCTGCGCTTTTCCCATCTTGATGTGCTCTATTTTTATTTATTAAAATGGAACTCTCTTCATTTGCATGCGTCAACGACACTGATACCCCGACAATTATTTCTTTACGTGTTCCGCCATTAGCTGCGAAATGGTGTACCTAGTTTAATGAACATTTCGAACTTGTTGCATGAATGTCGGTGTACTGATACAGGCGGATGGCTATTTTCCTGCGTAATAGTCCGGTAGACAGATTGTCGGTGACCAAATTTCTTTCAGCCGCGCTGAGTGGCTGCGCGGTTTGAGGCGCATGTCACGGACTGCGCTGCCCCTCCCGCCGGAGGTTCGAGTCCTGGGTGTGTGTGTTGTTCTTAGCATAAGTTAGTTTAAGTAGTCTAGGGACTGATGACCGAAGTAGTTTGGTCCCTGAGGAATTCACTCACATTAAAAGTTCTTCCACCAGTTCACTACCTGCAAAAACGTAGTAGCAATACTGCTTGCGATGCAACATACGTTTTCTAGGCACCATGTGTTATATATGCATGAAATGAAGTACTTTTCCATCCGCATTAGGTATAACTAAAATGAGAGCGGTTAAGAAAGTCAAGAAACTCATATGGGAGCCAGTCGTAATGGAAGGGCACCTTACCGTCTCTAGGTCTCTCTCAAGTAGACTAACTTTTGTACAGAAATAAAAACGTTATATCTCAATCTAGTGGGTTGCAGTTTCGTTATACTGTTGCATCAAACCTCCTTTTCTGTAGTCCTACATAATCGTTTCACCAGAAGGCACGTCATTAACAAATATAGTTTCCCTTTATGACGAACTCCGAAAAATCACGCAATACACGAATTGGAGAAGAGAACAGCGGGTCCGAAATACGATTTATAGCTAGGGAAATTATAAAACATTTTCTCTCCTCCGTATCACCCATACCGTTTTACTAAACAATCTGTTTCCGAATGTGATACACAAACGAAACGGAAAACATAGTGTGCGTTTACCTCTGCTGTGGATGTCCGTAGTGTGCAAATAACCGATTTTTTGGGTAAGGAAAATCTGGCCTGCTTTCTCCGCTGATTACGTAGAATATCAGCAAATAATATGCGGATGGTAGAGATCTGTGGCACCAAATAACCTACTTGTGTTGGTTATGCCACGTATGGAAACAAACAGTATAAATAAAAACAACCTTGACGTTAAAATCACACCAACCCATCACGGTGTGGTGTGAACAGACGATGGTTGTATCATCTGAATGTCTGTAGAAACATTAGCGTCAGTCCTGTTTAATGGCGTGCCATGTTCTCAAAAGAAGGGCCAGTATTAATAACCAGTAAAACTACCATTACTATATTATTGTGTATGCTGTTGTAGGATAATAGTGCGGGGGCTGTTCGGGAAGTAAGGTCCGATCGATCGCGAGAAGGAAACAGGTGAAAATCGAAAATGTTTTATTTGCAACAACTTGCTACAGCTTCCAGCTACATCTGCACACAGTCGCAGCTCCGACTTAGACATTAATCGCAGCGTTGTACCAAGTTTCCAATACAATCGTATTAGTAGGCTGCCGCCTGTGCTATCCGCCACTTCTCTACGCTTGTCTGCAGTTCGTTGTGCCATACTGTTGTCTGCATAGCCAGCAGTTCGTGTGAGCAGAAATGAACTTCAGTGTGAGCCAAGTCCGGGCTGTATGGAGGCTTATCAGGCTGTTGTGGCCGAGCGGTTCTAGGCGCTTCAGTCTGGAACCGCGCGACCGCTACGGTCGCAGGTTCGAATCCTGCCTCGGGCATGGATGTTTGTGATGTCCTTAGGTCCGTTAGGTTTAAGTTTTAGGAGACTGATGAACTCAGATGTTAAGTCCCATAGAGCTCAGAGCCATTTGAACCATTTTTTGTGGCTTATCAAACACTTCCCATAGAAAACGCTGCACGGGCGTTCTCATCGTCCTTGTATTTTGCGGTTGAGAATTGTCACGAAGAAGGAAATGCACGACAGGTACGTTATGTGGGGTTGCATGAGATCAGGCGGAATCCTCGCAGCGGGCAACCATACTTGGAGAGAGACACTATTATTCTAGACATCTTTACGTGCTCATTTTCTGTGGAAAGGGCGCGATCGGCATCCGTACTAGAGACACTGCCCAGCAAACCTCTGCAAAGGTTATCGAATTCTCGCTGTCGTTTCCATTTCGCGATCCATCGGACGTTACTTTCCGAGCAGCCCTGGTATTTTTTCAAAAACAAACTGCCACTTACCAAATATAAAACAGCAGGTGTTACATTCTCATACAATAAGGCAGGGAAAGTATTACAGAACATCCCGCCACATCCAGCCCATTAAAGACTGAATACTTGCTTAACTGGACCTGAACGAAGCTGGACATTTTTTTTGGGAAACATCCAGGCAATTTCTTGTAGCGACTTAGAGCAACTGAAGGAGAGCTAAGCGAAGATCATCAGATGGTGATGTGAAATCTGCACACCCAAAAGTCAAGTCAAGTGTGTGGACAGCTACGCCTCCTCACTCCTTACTATACAATGGTTTTACAAACTTTTATCAGGCCACAAAAAAACCAGCCGAATTAAAATGTATTTTGCTATAAAGAACTGGTCGGCTTCAGCGGAGCTCAGAATACCAGGTTAGTCCCACAACCACCCACGCAGCCAGAGTTTGAACTGGGAGGCGGCAACTCGCATTGGTTTTGTGGAAGGGGGAGAGGTGAAGAAAAAGCAGCACAATTTATTACAAACTAGAACTCAGAATTAGTCAAGGACTTGATTGTTTAATGACTGAACATATAAGTGCTTCCACTTTATGATCTGTAGCTACTAGCTACAATATACCGATTTGGGAAGAAATAGTCTGTCTGAGATTAGTACGCTACATATTATTTAGCTGCCGGTGTAGTAACTTACAAGAACATGCGAATAATCTCTATATTCATACTTCTAGAAGTTTTTGACATTAACTATGTAGTACACCTTTCTAAAAAATTTATTTTCCGTGTGTGTGTATGTATCAATATTTGTATCGATATAAATGTCAACGATTTCGTATGCGTGAGTAATAAAAGAAGGTGCAACCTTCAAATTTTTTAGAGAGCATCTAGTAAAAGCCTGGCTGTACGTACTTGTCTTTCTGCTTTCAGCTATCTCAGAGTAAGCATCGTCGGCTGTAACTGTACATGACTTCATAATATACGAGTTTATTATGAGTTATTTATGTGTTTCTTTCTTATTAATCCACCAGATCACATGTTTATTTGAATATTTATTGTACTGCAAGTTCTATCTTTCAGGATTTCTAGCAGGAAAGGCACAACACTTCGATGTAGCACCGGTCCGTTACTAACGTGTTTTCGTTACTAACTTGTAATGTTCAGTTTTACGTATTGTGGTCGCGGAACCTGCAGTGACTCAGATAAGAAATCCGTGTTTTTCAGATCAATCATACAGCATACAGCGATTACCAAATCGCAATGGTAGAATACATATTTTTAAATAATTCAGTCAAACCACATCCTCTGTTGCGCCGCTCCCAAAACCGACCTGAGATTACAATCCTCATACTGGTCAAAACATTTCGAAATATTTGAGTTGCAGGAGGTGAAAGCCAACTCACAATTAGTAACATGAGAAAAAACATCGCCAGTTGAAGATACAACGCTACTGGAAGCTCCTCGAACCTGGGGCCATCTGGCATTGTCAATTGCATGAATAATAGCACTGAACGGCGGAATAGTTTTCTCAAACGATTTTATAAGATTTCATGATATGCAAGTTGCATGAAAATACAGACACGTCTTTCTTCCATGGCTGGTTTCCATCTCAGATCATCAACAGGGTGGTAAATCTTTCAGTTCTGCAAGTGCATCAGAACTTCATAAAGTACAATCGTAAACTCGTAGAATTGAAAGTACTAACACGGCGGTCGGAAACGTCCGCGGAATGACGCATAATTTCAGACAGCCCGCCTACCATGAAACTTTTTAAAACAGTTTTCCTGTGACGACAAATGCCATTGGGTACTACGGTGAGGCCGCTAGCAGGTGCGCGCAGGCACATGACATCCGGAGTGACGTTGAAGGTGAGGTGGGCATGCCTACCTGTCGAAAAGTGAAGCCAAAAGAAGAAGGTAAATATAAGCTTTAGGTATAAACAGCGCAGACTAGAAGTGTAGTTTTGTAGTTTGGCTTTTAATTAGAAAAGTAGAAAGTTACGATACTGACATTGTAAATAGCGTTGTCGCACTTAGATAGCAGACCGCCCATCTCTTCGCTGTAGGGATTATTTAGCTTTTAGTAGCACCGTAAAAATAAATGCATTCATTCAGTAATAAAATATGTACAGTAACTATCATTTAGTAATTCATTACAACCTCTCATAGTCATTCCCGAAGAGGTGTCAGTATCGTAAAAGTAAATCGAAAACGTTATTTCATTTAATTATTTGTTGGCTCTTAGCCCTCTGTTACATCTGACCAAGATCATCACGTACCAAAGATATTGCCATAAATTCACAGTAATAATGAAAATAATAATAAGGGGCATTAAGAATTATATAGATTAGTTTGGCACATTTGGAGCAACGTTTAGTGTTATCAGAAGGAGAAGGGATAAGAAATGAGGAGATGATTGGAATGACAGGGGCAGTGGCTGTTAGGAAAGAGTAGAACGGACTACCCTACCGACAAGTGGGAGAGAAAAGTTTTGGCGGTGGGGTGGATTGACTAGAGTGAGCTGCAGTTTAGTATATGGCAGAGATGCCTGTTGTCTTAGAAGGTGAACAATTAGCTGTCTTTTTAAGTTTGAAAGGAATTTAATTTCTCTGACGTTTTGAGGAACATTGTTCCAAATCGGGTTCCTGACACAGGAAATGATTTCGAGAACATGCCAGTGTTACATAATGGTGTGTTGTTGTGGTCTTCAGACAATACTGGCTTGTTGCAGCCCTCCATGCTACTCTATCCTGCCCAAAACCGCTTCATCTCCGAATAACTACTGCGACTTACATCCCTCTGAATCTGTTTACTGTTCTCATCTCTTGGTCTCCATCTACTATTTTTAACCCCCACACTTCCGTCCAATACTAAATTGGTGACCCCTACCAGTCTCAGAATGTGCCCTATCAACCGATTCCTTCTTCTAGCCAGTTTGTGCAGCAAGTTTCTTTTCTCCCCACTTCTATTCAGCACCTCTTCGTTAGTTACGTGATCTACCCACCTAATCCTCATCATTCATCTTTAGCATCGCATTTCAGAAGCTTCTGTTGTCTTCTTGTCCAAACAGTTTATCATCCAGATTCTCTTCCATGTATGGCAACACTCTATAAAAATACTTTCAGAAAAGACTCCCTATCACTTAAAGCTGCATTCGATGATAACGTATTTTTTTCAGGTTCGCTTTTCTTGCTATTGCCAGTCTACACTTTATATCCTGTCTACTTCAGTCATTATCAATTATTTTGCTGCCCAAATAACAAAACTCATCTGATACTTAAATGCAATAGTGCAGAAAGGGGTTTTAACCACCTCTTGCGAACGGGAGTTCCTCCTGTATTGTTCAGCCAGTGGTGTAAGTTGAAGATAGATAAGAGGGAGTGCAATGATTGAGAAGATGCTGCAACAAACATAGAACATGATAGTCTTTATGCTTATGGGCACGAAACCATAGTAGGGCCTAACTGTTAACATCTAGGAGTGATATGGTCGCAATAGCGTACGTCACAAATGTAACGTACACAAGCATTCATCTTCAGTTCCAGCTGGCGTGAGCTCCCATACAAACGTGCTTGAGGAACCACCATAATCAAGTGCCGCGTGGAGGGGCCGTGGGATTTGAGGCGCCATGTCACGGATTGCGCGGCCTCTCCCGGCGGAGGTTCGAGTTCTCCCTCGGGCCAGTGTGTGCTGCTGTTAGCATAAGTTAGTTTGAGTTAGTATAAGTAGTCTAAGTAGTAAGGGACCGATCACTTCAACTGTTTGGTCCCTTAGGAAATCACACACATTTGTACATAATCAAGTGTCAGTGACTCAACGAGCTTTTATTAAGCTCTAAAGGAAATACCTTTTTATATTTCTGTAGTGACACTGATGCCTTATTACAAACTGCCACTTTGTGTTCATTCCAGTCTAAGTGGCTGTCTAGAATTATCCCCAGATTCTTTGCGGAAGGAGAAAAGGTTATTCCCGTGTCGTTTAGAGTTATGGGTGCAAGAGGTTCTCTCAACTGTCCCTCCTACTAATCAATATAGGCTACATTACACGTTCAGATTGTCTCCAAATATCACTGGGTTGACACGTATGTCAGTGGTGCGAGGAATGACGCGAGAAGAAGAACACTTTTCGGTGGAGAGGGGAAAGGTGATGGGGGTGGGGGAGGAAGTTGCCCCCATGACACTCCTGCTTGCGCCTTTGGGATGGCTGTTACCGCTGAAACAATAGGTTTTCTGTTATATCGGTCTTTTTGAACGTCAGATTAACTTTGACTGTCAAAACGACTCAAAGTAACGGGTTTCTGAAAACCCATTTTCTGTGATTAATTCCTATTATATCTTGTAATAAAAGTAGAAATCGAGCAAAGATTGAAGTATCTTGACCTCCTCAATTTCAGGACACATAGAATCATTATATTAAATTAACTAGTCGCGTAAAAGAAAACTTAGCCCACCCACTGTTGGCTGCTTTTCTAGAAAAGTGATAAGTGTTTTAATACTACAGAAAATCACCTCTGTTCCCTACTGTTACTAGTTTGACAAACTGCCTATTGGCTTCTGTCTCGCGTTCTTCGGCCAACGTTCAGCTAATGACTTTACTGACGTTTCACCAGCGCTAGTAAAATCATTAGATGAACGTCGGCCGATGAACCCGAGACAGACGCCAATATGCAGTTTGTCAACAAGTAGCCACGAAAGCCTTAACAATTTTGTGATACTAGTTTGCTGAAACTCTGCTCAAAAGTCATCTCGTAATCCAGTAGCATACCGCTATTCGGGTGTTACGAATAGTCAGTGCTAAAGGGCGAAAACAGATTATAGAACTCTATTTTTCGTGTTCATTTGCAATTTTCGAAGGGCTACAAGCAGATAAAAGTGTATTATGTAGACACACACATCAGCTACATTCTATTTTCAATGTAAACTATGAATGAATTTTAAAGTTTTAAGTTTTCTGCTTATATGACGTCGCAAATTTGTTGTGTATCTTCCCGTTCTTAATGTTTCAAATCAAATAGAGCATTATTCTTCATTGATAGTGGACTTTGTAAAATGCTTCCAGACTAGGGATGGTGCCATTCTGTAATACAACTGATGTCCAACGACAACAGCGAGAAACTACGATATAAACCAAACAGGACAAGTTCCGCACACTGCATATATGCGTGTACCATCCAACAGGCCACGCCACGTGGTTGCAAGTACATTATTGTCTCAGCAATTGCTTTTCAATTCTTACGCCATGTGTTTGTTGCTCGTTTCTGTCGACATTGTTATTAAAATACGGCGGATCGCTTTCCCCCTTTTCTATAGTAACACAATATTTCAAAACATTGAAATTTTAGAAATAAAAAAATTGTTGAAATGGCTCTAAGCACTATGGGACTTAACATCTGACGTCATCAGTTCTCTAGACTTAGAACTACTTAAACTAACCTAAGGACATCACACACATCCGTGCCCGAGGCAGGATTCGAACCTGCGACCGCAGCAGCAGCGCGGTTCCGGACTGAAGCGCTTAGAACCGCGGGCTAGAAATAAAAATTACTCGTTTTTCATAAAAAAGGTTTATTTAAAAACCAAAAATTTTACCATTGCTGCTGTGGCTAATTGATATTTTGGTTTTGACCCAGTTGTTAGTAAAAAAAATGTAAAACATCTGTTATGACGAGGACCAAATAAATACCGCAAAATACCGGTTATTCAGAACTAAAATACCGGTGTCGATTTTTACCGATCAGGTTTTTTCCATCCCTAGTACGATTTTAGTAATCTCGTATATGCACCGTGTCACTGATCAACTTACAGGTACAGCAGCATACAGGTGCGTTTGTAAGATGGATGAGCAAGATGGAGCCAAGTATAATTCCTGTAACGTTAGCAACCAGCGGACGAGAAGTCCGCCGGCTCCACACGGTTGAGCCCTCTCAAGAAAACGGAGTAATACGAGCGCGGCGCCCCACGAAGGTCTGAGGGACAAAAACGAAGAGGGCCGGCCGGCGTTTGAACGTTTAGCGCTTCCTGCGCCGGCCCTTGTGCCACGGACACCTCAAACACGCGCGCCGTGCTCAACGAGCGGTCTTACCGGAGATTTATAAGCCGCGTCTCGTTCGCCGCTTCCTGTTCTTTTTGGGGCGCGCTTTAAGGCAGGAATAGACCCTAGATGCAGGCAGCACCGCGGATGCTTCTAGCCACTCGCAGAACGCCCATCAATCTGGCAGGATGAAGCAAGCTGTCAACGCAGCGGGCCAAAGTCATTACGTCATAAGGGTACTGTACTCGCAGTTCGGTTAGTGGTAAAGGCGGCACTCGGTTCCTATAACGTCAGGTTTACGGACGCTATCTGGAAATTCTGTTTGTAATCGAGTAGTTACACGGTAACTCATCCGCAATGTAAGACCCTTTCATTCTGTAACTGGATACACACTCCGCAGGTCTTCAGACGGTGCATGGCACAGAGCTCCCTGCCACACTGCTAGTCATTCCTTTTGCTGTTCCGCTCACAAGTGGGACGATGGAAAAACGACTGTCTATTTGAGCGCTAGTTTCTCCTATCTTGTCTAATGTAGGCGGCAGTAGGATCGTTCTGCAGTCTGTCACAAAAACCTATTCTCTTAAGTAGCTCAAATGTTTCTCGAAAAGAATTTCTTTCTTCCAGGATTTCGCATTTCATTTACCTGAGCACCTTCGTTAATACTCGCGTGTTCATCCAACCTAACCAACTTGCACTGTGCCTCAGAAATGCTGTGATGTCTTCGTTCAACCCGATGGGGAGAGGATAGCAAACACACGAGCAAAACTCTAGAGTGGATGGCATACGTGTTCTGTACACGGTCTCCTTTATAGACGAGCTGCATAACACATTACCATGCACAGTGGCATTCAAAACAGTTTCCATTCTGCTTGCATTTACACCTCCTGTATGGCTTCCGAGGGAATCTTATACCATACTTCCTGCAAAATAGTGGCAAATTCAGCTAACGGTGATAGAGCTGGATACTGATCACGTACTCTCCTCTCCAAAGTAGACCACAAACGCTAGATAATTTTGAGATCTGGTGGCTGCGATGGCAAGGGACATGCCACAATTCATCCTTGTGCTCACAAAAGCAGTCCTGGAAGACGAGAGTTGCATGAATAGGGGGCCCTTCCGTCATTGAACACAGGGTCACCATTGAGTAAGAAACTTTGTACTATAAGATGGATCTAATCAGACAGATGATCACATAATCCTTGGCAGTGAGGCTGTCTTGCAGAGTAGCCCGTTGAATACCACGAAATGGCTGCTAAAACTATAGCCGGACCCCGGCCATGTTTCACTCTTGGGAGGTAAACTCGGCCACAACTTGGACACACTGTGAAAACAAGACTCAGGTGACATTCTTCCATTCCTACATAATCCAGCGTCCATAGCTTCGACACCACACTTCTGTGTTATGGGCATTGGCATCACTAGCCGGCCGTTGTGGCCGAGCGGTTCTAGGCGCTACAGTCTGGAACCGCGCGACCGCTACGGTCGCAGGTTCGAATTCTGCCTCGGGCATGGATGTGTGTGATGTCCTTAGGTTAGTTAGGTATAAGTAGTTCTAAGTTCTAGGGGACTGATGACCTCAGAAGTTAAGTCCCATAGTGCTCGGAGCCATTTGAACCATTTGCATCACTGATGAGTGATTTTGGAAAACCAGCTTTCTTTGTAATTTCCTTCTTAGAGAACTCCCTTTGTGTTGTTTTGGTGCTGACAGAGTTCGCGAATGTGGCATTTCAGGTTCTGCAGTGACTTTTGCGGCTATCGTCCTCTTAGTTTTCGTCGCAATCTAATGACCGCCTGTGACGTTCGCAGACACACATTTTCGTCCGCGTTGTGACTTAGAGGATGAGGCTGTTCCGCTTTCCCTTGTCGCAATATTCGATACCGTGCCTTTTGAAACACGCAACACTTCATCTCCCTTCGTAACGGAAGCACACACCATGCGAGCACCAACAATTTGCACACGTCCGAATTCTTGTGGCTCCAACATAATTCACTCAGAACTATACAGAACACTGATCCGACCACGACTGACATTTGCAACGTATTGAGGATATTGCACCGGTGCCGATAGTAGTCAAATACAAAGGCGAAACCTACAGGATTGGTTAGCACCTGCATTTACGTTTAAACAAGCCTTTTTCGCGGCATTTCCCTATTTTTGTCCAACCCCTGTATGTTAATGGCTGTAGGACCGTTCTGTACCCTGTCGCGAAAGCCTGTTATCTTAAGTTTCTCAACAGCGTTTCTTGAAAAGAATTTCTTCCCTCCAGAGATTCCCATTTGAGTTCCCGAAGTATCTCCGTAATATTCGCGTGTTGATTGAACCTACTTGTATCAAATCTAGCGTCTCGTTTGTTAAGTACTGCGATGTCTTCCTTTAATCCCATTTTGTGATCTCAAACACTCGATCAGTGCTCAAGAATGGGTTGTACAAGCACGCAGTCTCCTTTACGGATGAGGTACACTTTCCTAGAATTCTCCCATCAAATTCGCTTTTCCCAAAACCGACCTTACGTTCTCTTTCGATCTCATGTCGTTTGAAACAGTACACCTAGATATTTAATCAACTTGGCTGTGTCGAGTAGCACACCTGTAATTCTATATTCGAACATTACAGGATTGTTTTTCCTACTCATATACAGTAACTTACATTTCTTCTCTTTTAGAACAAATTGCCGTTCATCACACCAAATAGAGATACTACGCCAGTAATCATGTATCCCCCCCACAGTCATTTATTACGACACTTTCCCGTACACTACCAAGTCACAAACAAGCATTCGTAGACTGTTGCACAATTTATCCTTCAGACTGTCAGTGGGGTGGGTATTGCATCTTCTTTGCTAGGAGTAGACGCCATTTGCGTTAAATTATGGTTTGTATGCGAACGATAGCAGGAGTTTCTAAAGATCAACATAATTAGTTGTGTTTCATAATGCTACTACATATTTGGCACTCTGCATCAAATCTGTTCGGTCAGTTTTGTCAATGATGAAGAGCGAAACTGACAACCTTCAGACCAGCTAAGCGATTGGTTAAACGGGTAACCGTGATGGTTAGAGAGAACTATTCATCAGTACAGACGGAAAATTTATGCGACCAAGTCAACCTGAGCCGGCCGCAGTGGCCGAGCGGTTCTAGTCGCTACAGTCTGGAGCCGCGCATCCGCTACGGTCGCAGGTTCGAATCCTGCCTCCGGCATGGGTGTGTGAGATGTCCTTAGGTTAGTTAGGTTTAAGTAGTTCTAAGTTCTAGGGGACTGATGACCTCAGAAGTTAAGTCCCATAGTGCTCAGAGCCAAGTCAATCTGACCCGCAGCTAAGATAAGTGTGCAACGATTAAAGCCCACACGCAGGAAAGTTGTGGAAAGTAAATACTGGATTTTCTCGAGACTCCACTTTTTTTCTGGGCATTAAAATGTTTTGCTCCTAATTTCTTGCAAAGCATTATGTGGCAGACATAGCATATCCGCGTCGTACCACTAGTTTTTATTTATTTATTTTTTTTAGTCACAGTTACTCGTAGAGAGCGCCAAAACGGTTGGTGTTCTTCAAATTGTTGTTGAGATCACGCATTTCGAAGAATATATTCCATCGTCAGACGATACTTAACATTAGCAGATCCCAAACACGTCAGTTTAATTTAAAATTTAAAATATTACTAGAAAAATCTGTGCAAACTATTTTTATAAATGCTTGTAATTTCCATGTAAATATTAAATACATAAAACAACAAGGAAGCACTAGCCATTCAAAGAAGAAAATAACTCGTCTGAGTATCATGGAAGGCTCACATAAATTCTGCCTCGTCGCAATCTGTTTGATACGAGTTCGTGTCTTTGGAGTTCATCCAAAAATGACATATGCTGACAAACGCGTGTGACCCTATTCCAGTGTAATATGTTGCGACAACATCGTTCTTCTAAGTGTTGAAATGAATAAAATCATCAGTAGGAACTCATGATTATGATTTATTTCGTGTACGAATGCTATAAACTATAAACTAAGCAGTGATAACCGCACCACGCTTATCTAAAGTCTATGGTCTGTCATGATTTTGCTACAACAACGTCAGCTGTATGGGACGAATGAGACGGTGCTAAGTAATTCGTTTGACTTGTGGCAAATAAGTATGCACTACAGTTTAAAAATACATGCAAAAAGGACTCGTACTAGTTATACTTCAATTTCAGACTTTGAACATGCACTACGTTATGAAGGTCAAAGATTAAACTCCGAGTAATCTTCCTTTCCTTTCCCACGGAGAAGCACGACGATCAATGTTTTGTTAATTTACTAATGTAAAAGACAAAATTATTTAAAGTGCCTCTTATTAGAAATCGCTTTTGGTATTATGAACAACACTGAAGCCAATAACCTCCACAAACTGTCTTTGCAAAGGAACGTTTATTGTACGTATTTTAGTGAACACCAGCAATTTTTTTAACTTATGTGCATTTGTTGTGCTTTGTAAGGGATAGTAATGGTCCGGTAGTTGCTAATAAGCATTTTTTGCAAAACTGTTCGTCATAACGGAAAATAAATTACTAGAGACAGCTGCAGCGAGCTTTTACACAATACAAAATCGATTTCTGCCTAGTCGTTAATAAATATGACGTTGTGATTTATTGCATGAGACGTCAATGCGATTGTGTGAATTTTGCATTCCTGAATAAATATAGATTTCACCAATATCTAAAGACATTCTGTCAACTTGTTGAAAAATTTTATAAATAAATTTTTGTTTCTATTAGGCTTTGACGAATATTAGAAAACACAAGAAAAGTTTGATTGTGTCGGTAAAAGCACACAATACTAACGTTTCCATAAAAAAAATTACTGAATTTCTCGAGTCTTTTGATATTTGCAATGTGTTCTAACATGGCTCGGAGTTTGAACAGACATGAATGCAACTGGACATTCATTTCAATATTGGGACATGTGAGATCGCCTCAACCGCTTTTATTAAAATGTTTGGTGAAGCTGAGCAGATATGAGTGTATTTGAGCATGAGACTGAAAACAACTGCTTTTGCTACGCGGTGTATTTAACACTTCACCATACTGACCCTGCTGAGAGCTTTTCCCGAACTCTGTGATACGCGTTTGAATTTCAAGCGTGCCGCGGGCATCGGCTGTCGGCGGTATACCCTTTCTGAAACCGAAGTAAATTCCTTGCAGAACTCTACATTTCACCTTTAGCTGACAATGAAAGTTTTTCCTCCAAAGACAGAAGGTAATCCACCAAGTTCAATTTTTGTACCAGTTATATTTCGTGGACAATACGGGTGAGTTTCAAAATCTGAAATTACATTTAAATTTGCTGCACTTTTACAGCCCACTGTTGGTGTCTCAGCAACGTGGAATGACATGGAGAAAATCTTAATCACTGCATTAAAATTAAAATCTGATCTTCGTACTTCACTCTTTACATAATGTTTTCGAAAATAGTTTGCTGTTAAAACACTGTTCCAAAACTGCCGTATCTATGACATATTGATCGGTCGCATATGGAGTGACAGATAAACAAGGAGGTCTATTGAGTTTAGACTGCGTTGCAGTTTTTGTGGTTTATTTATGTCCGAGTGGGTAATAGCGATGAAAGTATACTCAGGAGCTATGAAATACCAGATGAAATTATAACTTCTGTCACGTGCAACTCCGTTTACTTATAAAGCCAAAATTATTCCTAATGATGTCAACTCATTATTGATGTGCTTCGCGCAAAAAAGGGTAGAAGGATATTGAAAATAAGTGGAAAAGTAATTTACTGTAGGTAATTTTTTCCTTGTGTACTTATGAGTGACGAACTAAATAAATTACTAGTTTCGAATTTCAAAATATTTGAAGTATGATTACACATCCAAGAGTGTCTACGCCACCATTGGTGTTTTACTAGGTAACGAATAAACAGGTGGCATTCATTGTCATGAAGATGTTCAAGTAATTCATAGAAGTTTTCACAAGCAAATAAGTTTTCTGTGGATTGTGTGTGTCATGCTCAGGAACTGTAAGGTACTCTGCGAATTTTAGTGTGCGTGGTGAAGTGCTACCTACATTTCAGGATACATTAACACACGCCTAAGTAATTTATTTCAACTGTGATTATGTTTTTGGGCGATTCGCTAACCGTCTGATTGACTTCGCTTAAGCATAACCGAAATGCGATGGTTGATATAAGAAATACGTTTTAGAAACTGCTCATTAATCTGTTACTGACAAATTAGCGTTGTGAACGAGCATTGATTATGGCGGCACTGGTATAACAAATGTAAGCGTTCGCTTCGAAAATTACTGAATGTGATCAACATTTTTTGCGTAATGGAAAACCTTCATTATAAAAGTCGTTTCACACAGAATAATCACAGGATCCAATAAACGGAAGCTCTAAATTTAATTTAATATCTGAAAATGAGTTTCGCAATATTGCTTCTCGTCTTCAACTGGGATGTTTTTGTCCGAGGATAACATTTGGTTCTGTCAAAGAGTGGAAGTTCGGATAGTGTGTCATGGCCCCCCGTGAGTGATAAAAAGTGAGTGATAATGTAAAAAACATTGTGTACCATGTTGTAGCTGGGATTAAGTAAACTCATTTGTAACCGTTGTGGGATATTACAGAAATTAAGTTGAGCGCAGTGAAACCATTTGTAATGTATGTTTGGAAGAGAGTAAATTTAAAATAAAAAGGGACGCATTTAAACAGAAGAAAGAGACAAACCTGAAGTTGTCACATTTGCACATTATTTCTTAAAACATAGCTGCGTTTCTGTAGAGCACGATGAGTGGATAGAGTGCATTCGTGTGTGTAGAATTCTTCTTGTTTTCATTTTGAATTCTCAGGATGTGTTTTAGCACGCTGTGAGTATAATAAAAGCAGAAGAGTTATTCTTCCTTTGGTATATTCCTGCAATATAACTAAAAAATTTAAAAAACCATGACTTTTGCACTATAATTCTTTGAATCTGTTTATGGAAGTTATTATTTGAAAAATAAAATATATGTACGAACCGCTTATTATTGCAGAAAAGAAGTGATAAAATATTGGGATTAACGTCCCCGGCGACGAGGTCATTGCAGACGTAGTAACAGATTGGGGAAGCATGGAAAAGGTAATCTTGTCAAACGAAACATCCTAGCATTTGCCTTAAGCAGTTTGTGGAAACAACAGAAATTCTAAATTAGGATGGCTGGACAGGGATGTGAAGCGCTGTCCTCTCGAATACGAATCCAGTGACATACCACCGCGCCACCAGGCTCGGTACTTCAAATTATAAGCCTATGCTGTGACTACCTAGCGCTGTGCATTTTGAAAGCACATAAAACAAAGCATACAGACGACATGCACGGCCTTTGTGTAATTTATACGGCATACTCCAGCAGCAGCAATTGTTTGAAATGGCAACAGAGCGTGGATAGACATCTGCAGTCTCTGTTCAGGTACTGTGTTGGAAAGTTTAATTTTCTTTTATTCAGTCCTGTTGATTTTAAATGAAAGGCATAACTGCAAACAAAGACATACAGCATCAATGACAAATAACTCGCAATATCTACCATAACCTAAGGTCGTTTGCGGGAAGTATTTTAGTTAGAAATGAGACAGATATATTTAAGAGCGAGTAAGAGAAGGTAATTCACTCAGTCCCTTGTAGCTCGCAGTAATATGGATTTATTTGTTTTAGACAACTGTCATACCTCCCGGCCACTAAAGTCTTCTAGTCACGCTCATGCACGTGCCAGATGCTATAACATATCAAACGGGTGAAAGGTATACAGATTGACACATACGGTCACAGTGGAATTCGAAATCTGATTCATCAGGGCATGCTGTTATCTTAATGATCACAGGTAATCCAACTCCGACAAGTAAAACAAACAAGACACATAACGTGACTACTTTATTGACATTATACCGCTTCACAGAAGATTGGCGAAACAATGAACAATAAATAAACATTGTGTTTCAGTGGGACCTGTACAACTGTAAGAAGAGATAATAAAGATCCATATTGAAACTCACGCTCTATTCATCATGATTTTTGGGCCAAAGATTCTCGAAACCGACAGCGGTGGGTACGATGCAGGTGCTACTACATTAATAGTGCCGTTTGTCTAAAAAATGCCGCCGCCAGCCACGGTGTATTTTGCAATTTGTGTGTTCATGCTGTGTTGTTATTCAAAGATAGTTTCTTAATTTCGTATTTAGTCTGCACACATGAATTTAAAAAGATAAATAAAATAAAGTAAAAACTTGAAATCAAGTTTCATTCTTGTTTGAATTAAATTACAGTCGACTTCGATCTTTAACCAACGCCACAAACAACAGTAAACCTCACAAACAATAGTTTAGTGTAAACACTCATCCGAGAAACGTCGCAAAAGCTGTAAATATCAAATATTTGTATCTCACGGACAGTTAATCCCACTGCATGTGACAAGGTAGTGTCTCTCCTTCTGAACAGTCCACAGTACCATCGCTTTTAATCTACGTCCATGCACTCTTGAAACTTCCTATGTTTCGCTATTCTCAAACGAGAAGCGACTTAAAATTTCGAAACGCTGAATAAATAGTTGTTTACAAAATTCGTACTCATCTCGTGTCTGTTTAGCACTGTGTAAGTTTGAAATATAAGTTCGTACAGACCACGTGTTCTTCAGCACTTACAACGCATGTGTCAGCAGCAGTTGTTTTCAACGCCATCATTGAAACGGATGTCATTATACACACTGTCCTGTTAGTATCTCTTATTTCTGTTATGCGGGAAGTATTTTATTTCTTGTTCCTAGGTTCTGATATAACATTTTCTTGGAGCAAGCTAACATATTTGTGTTCACTTATGCATTCTGTAAGTCATGTCCGTCGTCAGAAGATGATAACGATACAGCATAAATGAAAAAGCTGCATGTTAAATTTTTCACCAGTACTATGGCCGACAGTGAGATTCGAAGTCATGATTCTGCAGTTACCACGAAGATGTTTTACCGACGAAGGACAGTTCAGCTCCTATGCAACAAATAACACATGAACATAAAGGGTGACTTAATCTATTCTGTTCATACTCTTTGCCTGAAAATTGGCCAAGTACTATTAACACTGGCTACCACTTGTCAGCTCACATTGTGTCGTTATTGTTAACTGATACGGAAATCATTTGTTTTAACCGCGGTGTGTATTACGTGATACATACATGTCAGTACTGCTTAGTATAAAATTGCAATTTTCGAGACTTCGGACTGAATCTTACGTCTTGTCTGGAGTTCGTAACACGTGAGATAAAATATTAGTACAAATATTAAAACATTTGAATGGCGTGCTGATGGTTCAGTTAGGCCTAATGCGTAACTTATCTGTACTCTAGCACGTTGTAATTATAATGAAACGTAACCGTCTGGACTACGGCGGTAACGGCGCTCTCTGGCAACCGATCTTCTGAGATTAGAAACACCTGTCCGTGTTCGCTATTTAAATTCGGGTATTTAAAATGAGTGTGTATAAATTATCCCACGAATACGAGAAGAAGCCTGATATGCTGTCAGTTGATAATGATGCACAATACCAGGCAACCTGGCGGAACCCAAACTTAATAATAAAGCAGCTTTAGAAATAAAACCTAGACACACACAGGAGTCGAAACATAGCCTGTATCAGTAAACAGAATGAAAAAGAAAACTATTATGTTTTGCAAAGACAGAGTTTCTTCAAAAGCAAAAGAGCTTTCCGCCAACTACATTTCAGAAGTCGGAAGCTCCTGTATCCACATTTCCATGTTTGAGAATTAGCATTTTTCTTTTACGGCTCGCAAAACACACCAGCGATACAGAATAGGCAAAAAATGTGACATGCTGTCAAGCCACAAAATGTATAACAGCTGTGAACTGCGGGCGGCTCATCCTCCAGATTAATGCAGCATCAGAAATAAAAAAGAGACCCACGTATGTTGAAACGTAAGTGTCGAAACACGTGTTGGTCAATGACATAAGGAAAGATATTTTGAGACGTTACCCGCTTCGCGACATGAGACACATGTGTGAGTGGAGATACAGGTTTATATTGTCTTCGCCTCTCCATTTTTTGATGGCGTTTAATTCATACGATCAATTGCCAAATCAAGCAATTTCATCTTGAAATATGCTTGTAGCAGTTCATCTGAAGCGCAAGACTGAAGTATATTAAGTGAAGCAAAGCGTAACCACATCGAAAATTAGTAGTAGATACGGTAAGCACAAATTAAAGCCTAGTAGTTCTTGTGTGAACGGAATATGAAGGCCGGACATACACCAAACGGAAGTTCATGCCAGCCAACGAAAACTAACAGTCAGTGTATTCCAAAATGATCTTTACGACTTTGATCACGAATATTTCGGAAATGGGGGTAGACGAAAGAGTGCGGCTTGTGAAATAATGCTCACACACACACACATACACACACACACACAGACAGACACTTGAAGTTTTTTCTTTTTTTTTTAATTAGTTATTGACAAAAATGGTCACCACCCGGCAGATGGCAGTGTGTTTGGCTTGGTTGATAGGGACCAAATCTGACACTCATTTCCAGAGGAACCAGTACAAAGTTTTGTTTGAGGTTTTGTGAACAATGCTGTCTATCAGATCACGTGCGAGACCTGCAAGAATTGCGAGAGTACGTAAGAGCGGCAGCTGCCCACGTTAATGAGGACACGCTGGGCTATAAATGGAATTGGAATACGCTATGTCCTATAGATGGCGCTCACGCTGAACTCTGTTAAACGGCTACCTAAAACTTTAGGTGTCTGTGAACATTATGCTGCAAACCGTACCTCTTTACCTGTTCCCATTTCCATAGTATATGTGATCAAAGTTGTAAAGATAATTTTGGAACACCCTGTAGATTAATGAATTATAACTGAACACGCCTCGGGTTGTATCCATGGAGATGAACGACACAAGAAAGAAAAACACTGTTTTTCATGCATTTTTTTTAATGAGGAGAGTACTCACTAGTGTGTGCGGCGCGGTAGGCGGGCAGCCAGGCGAGCGGCGGCAGCCCCCAGGGCAGCGATTCGAGTCCCGGCGGGGGCGGCGGCGCCTGCTGCGGGGGGTGCAGCGGCCGCGGCACCAGCGGCGGCGCCGGGGGCGGCGTCGGGGGCGTCGCGGGGCCGGCCGCGGGCGACGCCGCCGCCTCCGCCTCCGCGTCCACGTCTGCGCCGTCCTCCTCCACATCCACGTCGTCATCGTCGTCGTCTTCTATCTCGACGTCGTCGTGCGCGTAGCCGTGCGGCACGGCGTCTTCGTCGCGGTCGTAGTCATCGGGCTGCGCGGGTGGCGTCGACGGCTGCGTCGTCACCGCCAGCTGCTGCTGCTGAGGGGGCGGCGGTGGCGGCGGACTACGCGACAGCAGCGAGTCGACGCTGAAGGAGATTTTATGTTTGTTGCTGTGGTGATGGTGGTGGTGGTGGTTGTGCAACAGCGACGGCGTCGAAGTCGCGACATCGCCGGAAGGCGCCGCCGCCGTCACCGGCACTCCGACTGGGGAACCCCCGGAGCGAACGCTCGTCGCGGCGCTCATTGAGGCGTGTGGCGGCTCACAGTCTGCTGGCCACCATTCTTCTGTCCGGGCATTCTCGCGTTCTCCCGCTCGCGTCTTCTTTACATAACGTACAGGCTGCAGGCGAGACGCAGAAATGTCCACAGCGGACTAACTCCTCTGGACAGCAGGGGGCTTCGAAATGACGCCCGTATCAGTTATTGACACGTCACGAGTTACACTCTCGGACAATTTGTTCCGCCTGGCCCCAGACCGCCCACAAATTAATTAAGAACCGTGGCAGCGAGTGCGGGGATGAGAGGGAGGGGGAAAAAGGGGGACCGATACGGGCCAAAACAGCGAAGGAGTCGAGATGCAGCTGGCAGAGTGGGGGAGTAACGTCTTATTGTGAGAGGACGGGAGAGACGCGCCAGCCGAGGGAGACAGAGAGGCAGGAGCGACGGAGAGGGAGCGCCGCACAAAAAGGAAGCGAACAAAACGCGCGCGCCTGGCCGCGACGTCACCGGACGGCGGAAACAAAAGCAAGTCGGCCGCCGGTCGCTGCTCCGCCGTGCTCGCCCCTACTGTGCTGTGTGTGGCGCGGAGCCGTCCGCCTCTGGAGCACTACTGGCGACGGCTGCTGCTGCTCGCGCGCCGGCCAGATCGCATCTCACACACAGCCGGGCCGCCGTCAGCGCCGTGCGGCGCCCCGCCTACCGCAGGGGGGCACGCGGCCTGCGCGACTGTTGCCCCCCACCACTCCAGCGGGCTTCCCCCACCACGCCCCGTGCCGGGCAGCGCGGCGCGAGGAGACGCCCACTAACGCCCCACCACGCAGCGCGCGCTCGGCCAATAGGCGTCGGCGCGTCACGTGGCGCGCCGACGCTGGTGGGGGTGGACTGTCAATGTCGCGCCGTGTAGGGGAGGGTGCGTGGGTGAAGCGCAGAGCGTCGTTGAGTAAGTGACTGAACGACAGGCCACTCCGTCGAATGCCTGTGGAACGCCACTCGTGGGGTTCTCCACACGGCAAACTCTTCGCAACCTCACGAGGCAGCGTCCGCTTTTAAGATGGCTATAAAAGAAATTTTTTTAGCAAAAGCAGGCATCTCCTGTAGGCCACGCAGCAACCATTGTATATAATGTAAGTTAAACCAACATAGGTTGCTGGTTATTTGATTCATGTGACTAGTTTCTATCAGACACGAACAATCAGATATTCGTTGCCTTTGCGAATTGCCGAGCTGTGAATTAAACTTCAAACTTGTTGCCACGAGGGCACTGAATATCTGTCTGGTCTGTCGATAAGCTGAAGAGCGAGTAGCGATTGCGCTGAGGTACATGGTCATTCGCGGAGGAATTCCCCAACTGCCTCGCTGAACAAGAACCAGTTTGCAGCCTAGGTGTGAATTGCAGCGTGGGGCGATTAACGCAGATTTTGTTGATGTGCTTTACTTCCTTTAGTTTTATTAGTACCACAGCGTGCTGAAAACTAGAGCATCCCAAATTTGTATGTGAAAACTCTTAAAACTTTGTAAATAAAACGAACGTTGTTAAGATTCTACATCTTTATTCTTCATGTCGACATATTTTCACCCATCCGCTGGAGGGCTCGGAAATGAAGCGCTTAACATGGGGGTGTGTAACGTAACTACATCGTTGCCCGAGAAACAGCTTGCTATAATCGAATTTCAAATTCGGGGAGTTCCTCCACACTTGGAGCACCCTCTCCTTTAGTTTGTCACTACCAGGCCACACACGAGTGCTGCGACATCTGCAATAATCCAGTACCGCGGGTTCACTGTCATCGATCATCGTCCACACATCCCTGACTTGGCCCCATCCGATTCTCAACTGTTTCCAAAACTCACAGAAACACCTTCGAGGACTTCACGTTGGTGGTGATGAAGTGGTGCAAGCAGAAATGTGGCTGTGGCTCCGTCAACAAAGTCAAACATTTCTACAATGAAGTTATCAACAAACTGGTCGCTAGGGTGGCTATGCAATAAATGTGTAGACATGAAGGATAAAGACAAAGAATCTTAGTAATGTTTGTTTTATTTAAAAAGCTTTAAGAAGTTTCACATAAAAAATTCAGCGGCGTAACTTTTCAGCGTGCCCTCGTATTCAGTGGAAAACAAATGCTCCCAGGAGTGTCTGAACTCAATCAACAGCCGCGCTGTGGAAGGGCCGTTATAACGTTATGAAACGACCGGTACTTGCTCCTTGTCACTTAGTTGGGGAGAAAGAGTAAAGACTTTTCTCCTTGCCCTACAGTTTTCCAACAGACTATACCTGAGGATATGCACGTCTTCTCAGCGACAGGTAATCAAATAAATTACATGAAACGAGACCCTCGACAGTTAACATGTGCACTGAGATTTTTGTTTCTATACGGTGAAAAAGCTATAAAATACATATGATTCATGCTCTTTTTCTCCTGTGTTTTTACATCCACGCTCCGTAAGCTACTGAAAAAAGAGTCGGCCACATATATTCCCTACACCAATTGTGGATGATACCACGAACTAATACCTAGCGATTATTGAACTTAGTTTTGGTTCAGTATATATCCTCTGCTAAATTACTGCTGATCTGGCAGTGTTCGACCAAAAACTTTTGGGAATTTTTATTTTTTAGAAATAATTTATTTAAACGTCTACATCAATGTTATGCTCATAACAACATTCCCCATTAACATAACGGAGCCAAGGTGCTCACGTAACGCTTCTGTATTTTTTCCTTCTGATTTACTAGTTAAATGACAATGAAAAAAATGAATACAATACACCTAGGATCATGCTTTACACCATAAAAAATGTTCCAGATTGAGGTATTAAAGTTATATTTAACAAAATGTTAAAAATGAAGAAAAAGGATCTTTGCCCGACCCTGAGCTAGCAGCGCTGGATTTTCTGAGGTAGCATTCACGTATTTCTGTAAATGCTGGGGCCACTCAATGAAAACGGCCATTGTCATGTACCCCCGTTTCTGATACCTGCGTTAATGAACCTGGAAAGGCCCCTCTGATTAGCGGGGGTTCATCATTTTTCTTTTGAACGCATCCATTGGCGGTAGGAAATTTCCTGTTGTACGTTGATGCAGCAAGCCACAGAAACGGTTTCACCTCTGCCGGCCGCAACTGCTTTAGTTAACACATTTTCGGCCCATTCTTGCCACAATTTTCCCGGTACAATCTGTATTCTCGTTTCGTCTCCATTATAGACTCGATGGGGCGGAAAACTATATTTGGATTGCAAAGTTTCCAAGTTAAAAAAAAAAAGTTCCATTTGTGATTTACTGCACCCCATTATCCTCGCGATACTGATTTTTCCCTGTTGCCTCGAACTTAAATTATGGTGAGCGATGAACGAACGAGACCACTCTTCCCCTACCACTTTCGGCTCTTTATTAAAGAGAAGCTTACGCTATTACTGTGGCCAAGCAGATTTGCTAAAAGTTGGAACTGTTTAAACGAAAGGCTATAGAACATCATAGAATCCAGACTGATGCAGTGCTTCGCCTATTCAGTTTCCTATGCCTCAGAAAACACTCTACTTGAAACCCCCTCCTCCCTCCCCCCTCCCCACCCCCGTCCCAATGACGCTACTCCATAGCTTGCTTGAAGTCTTTTACGAAATGTGGGTTCAATACATCCAAGCCTTTTAGCTCGGTTTCTAATGGAAGATCCACTTTCTATTAGCTTCTTAGCGTCTAACAGAAGACAACGACGTGGAAGGCATTTTCCTGTCGTAGTTTCTGTAGGGCTAACATGATGTTGAACTAGTGAAATAGTGAACTAGTGAACTATAAATTAATGTGAATTACATATGTAAACTAAACCTGCGCGTTCAGTACTAAAACCGAGTAAAGAAAAGACAAACATTTTGCGGCAAAGATACGCTTCCGGACATGTGCCCCAGCTATACCGTAGGATCTTTGCCCCCTGGCGCTGGTTTCTGAACTTCGGGTATCAACTAAGCTTAAAACATGAGTTAAGTTATGTACTTACTTACGAGGTATTGGTAATTCTTAGGGATTTTGGTATGCCAGTGAGATAGCTATCAGTTATATGGTGAATACTTAAATGGAAAATTTCAAAATAACTAACTCACCACATGTGCCGAAACCTTAAAAAGTGCAAATCACACTCGCAACACACCTGGCTCATCCACTATCACAGCTTTCAATTCAAGGTGCAAGGCTGCCACATTACACTCAGAAGTGAAAAAACACTAGATTCGGATCTTTGTCCCTTGCGCACCTTTGCCTCTCCTCCCCTAAAGATTCACATACATTAACGCCTCATACAATCACCGGAACACGACTGGAACTCGGTCTTTCGGATAGCGTTCACTTCTTTCAGAGATGCGTTATTAATCTGAGCTGTGGTTGTCCGTTGTCCAAATAAGACCTGTAAAGGTTTTCTTTATTTTTGGGCACAGAAAAAAGTCAAAGGAGCTAGACTGATGGGTATGGAGGCTGGGACGTCGTTACAGTATTGGTTTTGCCCAAAGATTCGTGAAGAAGTAACAAAGTGTGAGCAGGTCCGTCACTGCGATGCAAAGGCCATGAATTGTTTCGCTACAGATACGGGCCCTTTTTTCCGGATTGCTTCATGCCAACTATGTTGAATTTGTAAGTAGTACTATTCACTGAGTGTGACAAACAACGTTAAAATCGAAGAACACAGTTGCTTAACCTTCACATTTCAGTGCAACTGTCGAGCTCCTTTCGGTGTTGGCATTTCAGATTTTACCAGTGAGAGGACAGAGCCTTAGTTCCGACGTCCTCACGTATCGTACGTAAAACATCCGAAAACATTTCATTGTATGAACCAATAGATGTATCAAACTCTTCAGCTACTTCTCTGATTTTTATTCGCTGATCGTAATTTTTCACTTATTCAAAGTTGTAATCTGTTGATGTATTGGGCTTTCATGGCGCTAGTCATGTTGAACGTGTCACTATCTCCTTCGAAAAGTTTATATCACTCGTCAACCCTTGTTTTACTCATAGCAGCCTCAGGAAAAACAATATTTAACATTTCTACGGCTTTGCTGCACTATATTCCGCTCTTAATGGTGAAATATAATACATCCAAACTAATTCATTTTGACAAAAAATAAATAATCGCTGATAATACCAAAAAACCAACACATTGGTGCTGTAATTGGAATTTTAGACGAGCATACTCAAGATGAGAACCTAACTGATGAAAACAATAAGAGACTATCAACAATAAAAGAAGACACGTTAAAAATAGGTTAAAATCAAATAAAACGACTGATACAGATGACATCCCTGCAGAGCTCCTACAAAAGTAAATAACCTGCTGTGGTATCTAAATGTTTTCAAGAGGGTATCAGACCACCTGGCTTCAGTAAAAGTAGAATTATTGCATTACGCAAGACGGGAAATGCGAAGGACTATAGAGGCTATAGAACAGCAAGCCCTTCTGTTCTGTCACGTGCATCAAATACATTATTGTGAGTAGTCAAAGAGAGGATAAATTTAAACTTAGTCAACAATCAGTTTGGCTTCGGAACAGGGAAAGAAACGAGAGAAGCATTATTGTCCCTACGTCAAATTTTGGAAAGAAGATTGGCAGTAAACAGAAAATCATATGCAGCATTTACTGACTGTGCTAGAAAAAGCTTTCGATGTGGTTGACTGGAAGTTATTGTTTAAAGCAACGTGTAAAGCATGATTTCACTGGAAGTCAAGGCACTTATCTGGGTATTGATAGTGGCAAGAAAGACACAAAAACGGAAGAGGAGTGAGGCAGATGAGTCCTCTATTACCTTCCGTATGTAATATGTTCATCGAGGAGGCAATAACAACAGTGAAAGAACAGACAACTGCAATCAAAATTAATGGTATTCATATTCACAGCATCACATTTGCCGATGACACTGCGACAGTGACAGACTCAAAGAAAGAACTAAATAAACTTCTTAACGAATTAAATTAAGAAATAACAAAACCTGCAGTCAAATGCCGACGAGACAGATTGGAGAAAGTAAGTAATTTTTTTGTTACTTCAAAAGTAATTGCCACAACTTTAATAAATTCATCCCACTGTGAGACAAGATGGTCAATGCTTTCATGGGATAACGTTTGCAGTTGCCTGTGGTATCGTGATCGTACCGAGGCGGGCCCACATTGTGGCAAGGTTGTTTCGACTACGGTGCACGTCCCCCATACATCCCTTCTCTCTCCTCATACGATTTCCATTTCTTCGGAGCGCTGAAGACAGATATTCGTGGCCGTCGATTAGCTTCGGACGAAGAGGTGAACGCCTGAACACAACCATGGTTCCGGAGGCAACCGCAAATATTTTTCCATGAAGGCACTGACCTCCTTGTCTCGGAGTGGGAGAAACGCATTAACAGTTATGGCGACTACTTTTGAAATAATAAACAGTTGTCTTAATTTTTTCTATCTGTCTCGTTTTTATTTAACTGTCCCTTATAAAAATAAATACCAGGAAGACAAAAGTCATAGCGATACACAAGATAGATGGTGGAGGTAATACAGAAGTAAAAATAAGTCAGTGAGCAGCTCGAGGAAGTAACCGAATTTAATTATCCCTTTAGCATTCTGCAAGAAAGCTATAAATGCCTCAAGAAAATCAGAGAAGACAAATACTGACCAAAATTAGAAGCTTCTACTGAACAAGCACATCAGCTTCCACACTAACAAAAGACTTGTAAAGACCTTCGTTGGGGTGTCCTAACGTATGGACATGAAACTGGGACGTTAGCAAAGCAAGAAAAAGCTCGTCTTGAAGCTGGAGAAATGTCGTTCTGGGAGAGAATCACAAGAAACAGCTAGATTGGCAGAAAGACGAATGAGCTGGTGCTACAGGAAATAGGACAGAAGAAGGAACCACTCAAAATTATAGGCCAATAAAAGCAAAACTCGTTGGACACTGAATGAGAAATGATATTCTTCTGGTAGATGTTTTCGAAGGCGAGATCGTAGGGAAGAAGAGGAGGGGACGACCGAGAACACTCTATTTTTAAAGAACGTGAGAGGACTGCTGAAGAGAGCAGATTGTTGCTGCAGAGACAAGGCTTAGTCTTTTGAAAGAAGAAGAAAAAGAGTTACCAAGACACATGTAATGTTTTTGACAGCTGACTATAGGTTAAAAATGCTATAAGGCTAAAGCTCTCCAAATAATTTTTCAGATATGTGTACCAAAACAATCACAAACAATCGCGCAGCTCGGACAAATATACATAATTACAAAATTCCCCTTGCTTTTTCAACACACCTCGTAATAAACGATGATCATTCTAGATCTCACTAATGAAGCAATAGGACGGTAAACTTGGAGGAATTGATTCAACCTAGATCAATAAACGCTTGCAATACTAACAGTGGCACGATCCTGATTGTTTGTTGACATTCCGGTGGACCGCACTTTAACTAGGCTGTTGTTATTTAATGAAGTTGTATTTTTCTTTGATCTGGATCGTAAGTGTCGCAAAAATATCTTTTTAATCTCTTCCTGATATGAAATTTTAAAATTGCTAGGATATGCGACAGCAGAGACCTCAGGTTAAATTTATTTCAAACTTTTCGACCAACAGCTGGAACAATCGGTCCTTAGGAGTAAGCAGTGTTTCATCACTTCTTCATTCCAGTTTCACCTCGTAATCCACACTGCAGCTCCGAAAAGCTGAGATCACGAACGGAAATGGTAGTAAAGTTCTCCGAACCACGCTAGATTCCAGCGTTTGGTTTCGAAATTGGTTACTCACCTAGAACAACACCATGAACGAAATATTTTATCCTATAGCAAGTTCGATCACATGAGTCGTGGGCTAGCTGAAACCACTAAGTGCGTTGTGACAGAGCAGCCACCACATTATCATATTAGATTAATTAGTAAACAGGCACGATCTTCAGAAATAGGTCTATTACAAATGTTCGGTCACGCTTTAAGCAGGTGTCAGTTCTCACCTTTTCGCTGACTAGGGGTGTGGGACAAAGACAACTATATTTCATCTAAAGCGACAGTTCACAAAATGTGTGGCCCACTTTTTTTTTCCAGCTGTATAGTGAAAACTAAGCTGTAAAATTCTGGAACCAGGCACCAGCGGCAAATTTATAGATTGCATGACTAAAGAAATTGATCGTGTAAAAATCATTAAGATAATTTTAAAAAGAGCTACTACAGTGCGGAAAAGCAGTCATTATCACTCTGCTCCATCTATGTAAGAAAGGAGAATTTTTAATAAAATGGTAAAATGGAAACGTGTTATACTATACTCTTTGCACAATGATTCAAACATCATTAGGGTAAATACTGAAATAAATTTTCAATGTATTTATTTTCTGTACCAATTGCAGCATGTTCTTGGTTCAGAATGTAAGTTGTGAGTGTTAGCTTAGTCTAAATTCGAACTAGAGGTTCCCAAACTGTGATTTCACACTGCTCCCCTGCCCACCTTTGAGTGTGGTGGGATGAGAGGAAGGGTTAGGCGGTAGGGGAGTTATTCATAAAGTAAGAATTACAATTTTTCTTCTTATGTTGATAAAACATATTTAACACATGCATGTATGTATGCATTGAACCGGGGACCTAGAAACGACGGTGAGGCTTCGGTCCCGCCGTAGCCCTCAGTGGCTCACAACGCCACAACTGGCTACAGAAGTCCACTCACCCCACCGCCGCCCCACACCGAACCCAGCGTTTTGGTGCGGTTCGGTCCCCAGTGGACCCGAAGCCGTGGTAAATTAAAATCATCAGACCACGCCGGCTGAATGCACGTGCAGTCTCTCAACCTCTGCACCGCCACCGCCACACAAACCTAGTCAACGACCGAGGGCTCTAAGTGACGACTTTTAATTTTCAATGTGACATTCCACTTCTCTTCTTCATAGCGGCAAGTCGCCGCCCAGGGGTCCCAAATCAATCCGATACACGCGATCCCACAACGTGAAGTAATTACACCACTACCAGAGAAGGAATTTTTAAATGGTGGCCTGAGTTTCTGCCTCGCTATGTTTGTGAATTAGCGTTTTGTTAAGAGCCAGCGGCCTCGTTTTAGCTGCGAGATGTTAAAAAATTACACCTTATCACTGCCCAGCAAAAGTCCGATTGCATTTAGATAACTTCCAAAGTACGATGTCTGGACTTCGTCGCAGCGTCGCAGCGTCGTAAGTATCAGTAAATAGAAAATCTCTGGATGAGTACATCTGAAAGACATACAAGAAACAAACACTCAGGCTTACACAGAAGCAATGCGACATATTCTCAGGAGTAATAAACCTCGGAAAGTCCATTTTTCTACCCGCACGTCCTCCATAAAAATAGTGGTTGCCTGATCCAACATGAAACAGGCGTCGAATAATAACCACTAGCTTTGAATAACTCACCTCAGCGTCACGACATCCAACGCGTTTATTGCGATAGCAAAGCTGGAGCCGCAATATTACACGCGCCTCCGCTGAAATCAAAGAGCCTGTATTGTAAATGTGAAGTGTAGATAACACTCCGCGACAAGGTTCCGCTGGGTACACTGAACCAAATTCCAAGAGCGATTCCCTGATTTCATGTTTTTAGATCCGTTCTCGAAGTTTTGTTATACACTGGTGGAACAAAATCGCAGCACGAAGAAATTGTGCGACATAAACGAAACGCCGGCCGGAGTGGCCGAGCGGTTCTAGGCGCTAAAGTCTGAAACCGCGCGACCGCTACGGTCGCAGGTTCGAATCCTGCTTCGGGCATGGATGTGTGTGATGTCCTTAGGTTAGTTAGGTTTAAGTAGTTCTAAGTTCCAAGGGACTGATGACCTCAGCTGTATAGTCCCATAGTGTTCAGAGCCATTTGAACCATAAACGATACCTGGTAGATGTGTTTCTACATCCGAAAGACGAAGTCTATTCAAATTTCGCACCAATCGCATAAGAGTGGCAGCAGTAGCGACGCTATGATGGTGCAAATCAGGTTTGCTTTAAATACACGCTGTAACGGTCTTGAGCGTTAGTTACCTTTGGAACTGGTCGTGGTGGGTTGGTGTTAGTTAAGACTGGCTTTAAGGCGACAAAGACGCCTTTATCAACGTACAGTATAGCCTTTTCTAGTCAAAAATGACCACTCAGCGTGTGTTTGATGGTTCGTTAATTGCAGTTTATTGGCCGACAGCAGTCGACCAACAATTGTATACCTATCGCAAATATACTGGATGCTCTGTGCACCTGAATTACTCTTTGAATGTTCAACAGCTTTGTAAATATGTGGAATGTGCTCCATATTGCGTTATGAAGATAAAAAGCGATAAAATTCAATGTTGTCATTACGGGACCGTTGGTAAGACTGCAATTCAATTACATCATGTACTCATATTATTAATTACGAACTCAATTTTCAGATTCTGTAAGGATTTGGATGTTGCGGACGAGCCTGCAGCACTGTTCAAAATGTGTGTGAAAGCTTATGGGACTTAACTGCTAAGGTCGTCAGTCTCTAAGCTTACATACTAATTAACCTAAATTATCTTAAGGACAAACACACACACGCATGCCCGAGGGAGTACTCGAACTTCCGCCGGGACCAGCCGCACAGCCCAGGACTGCAGCGCCTCAGACCGCTCGGCTAATCCAGCGCGGATGCTGCACTGTTGACGTTATTTCACACCTCTGCTACGAGAACTATCCGGCTTCACTATTTGGGCCCGCACTGCACATTGCGGAGTCCTTCCGACCATAAATTAGTCTTTGTTTATAGGTTCTGCTGACACACCTGGAGATTCTGTGGAGCGTTATAGACTAGCTTACAAATTAAGTGTAGCATTCATAACGACAAAAATGGTTCAAATGGCTCTGAGCACTATCGGACTTAACTTCTGAGGTCATCAGTCCCCTAGAACTTAGAACTACTTAAACGTAACTAACCTAAGGACATCACACACATCCATGCCCGAGGCAGGATTCGAACCTGCGACCTTAGCGGTCACGCGGTTCCAGACTGTAGCGCCTAGAACCGTTCGGCCACTCCGGCCGGCTCATACCGACAGGCAATATAGTACAAGAGATAATTCAAACATCTCACTGAATTTGAATGGCGTCGGTAACAGGAATACGAAAAGCAGGATGTCCCTCCTGCAGTACTGCAGAAAGACTTCATAGAATCGTAGGCACTGTACATGATTGCTAGCAGCGGTGGTGGCGAGGAAATACGGTCGCAAGAAGACCGGGCTTCAGACGGCCCCCTGGCACTACCGATGGAAAAGGCCGTTGTGTTCGGCAAATGGCTCTGGCGCATCGTACTGCATCTGCAATTTGGCCAGGAGTTGGCACCACAGTGACACAATTGTTACGAATTGTTTACTCCAAGGACAGATTCGAGTTAGACGCCCTGTAGCGTGCATTCCACTGGCCCCAACCACCGGCATTTGAAACTTCAGTAGTGTCGCGAGAGCTCGTTGAAGGGTTGGATGAAGGTCCGGTGCCAGTGATGGTCACCCGTTGGTTAGAAGATGTACTACGCTACGCCACTTTGATCTATGGAGAGTGGCGTGTTGATACATGATTCTAATTCGTGTACTGACAATAGCCCTGCCTTCGAAACTGGACACACCTCGTCCCCAGTACTAATACAAATCGTTAAATCTTAGACAAGATGTAACTGAGTGAGTGTAACCGGAACTGCGCACAAAGTACGCATACGAATAAAACAGAAGTACTCAAGTTACATGCCCCTACTACATTGTACATACTCTGTCAATACTACACTCGTCAACATTATTGCAATGCGTTGAGGCTGGGAAGGATCAACACACTTTAGTATCGGTACTTAACGCTATAGTAATTAGGATTTAATTAAATCTTGTGCACACTGCACGTTATCTGAAACCTAAACAAGCTCGTTCAATGATCCGTAACGTGAGTTGTTACTGGTAACAACAGTTCAACAATTCTCAGTAAAACTTCGTACGTTGTAATTCATAACTTGCGCCGATTATGGCGTTATTAGTAAGTACTTAAATCATTTAGATCACTTACTGACATAAAACAAATTCATAACACGAAATAACTATAGCTATCGCTAGTTATTTACGTTGTTCAGGCTGATGATCGGTATAGTTTACTACGCGAATATCTTTCAGTCACTACCGTAAAACAGAAACACCTAAAAGCGAATAATAAATATTTACCGTTATCAAAATTTCATTTACTTACGGTGAATCTCAATTTCCTACACTCTTGTTCAGTTAAATTTAATAAACCGTTTCTTATTAACGATAATTCCGAACGTAGCAACTAAAGCTATAATTTCATTGCCAACCAGTGATACAGCGAAAGCTATCTCTACGATACTATTAATTCTCTTACGATCTGTAAACGTTATTTCATTTTGTCCCTGTTTCTTTTGTATTTCTCTCTGATAACCGTTTAGTGAATAAAGAAGTTAACACACGCTTGCCTTTTCTTTAATGAAGTGTAATTAAATCCTTTTTTTCTAATTACTGATTTTTGAATCTTAATAAAATCTAACATGACATTGATTCCTTGAGTCTACTTCTGTGACCCGGAATAACTGATTTATCTCTGCAAGACTGACTTTTAACTTCTCTGCATCAATGTAGCTCTTTATTATTTACGCAACTTGCGTATCTTTAGGGATTCAATCCTATGCACTGTAGAATTAGACTCCAAACTCAGAATTCAGTTTAACTTGTCTTTATTAGGATAAAATAATTCTTTCCTATACATCTTCCATATGAACGAGCGTCATTCAAAAAATGTGAACTCCACACAAATCGACATAGAAAAGACAAAACAAAAACACAAACAAAAATGCTATGTTCCCCCACCACTTTTGTACAAACCTTAATACAACAATCGAGACTAATCTACTTCAGGTGTCGACAGTCGCGTTTCCAGTAACCGTCCCCAATTTAAATTTGCCACTCGTCATCCTACCAAGCAATGGAATTGAATATCATCGAATAATATTAATTGGTTCCGCTCGGGTACGAAGCCTATTTTCAAAGATAAGTCTCACAAATTTTTGGGGCAACAATAACTGTGGCCTCTTTTACATATGTCGTGCCGATCTTGGTTCCTGGCTTTATAAAACACAAACTGAGACTTAAAATCAAAGGTGCACAAAACGTAGGGCAGCCACCCATACAGCTGACAGCCTCGCGACCAAATATGAGACACTACCGACCAGAGAAACGAGAAACACTTGGAATACCTTGCAGATCTTCAGTGGAAGCATTCCAGAGTACCAGTCATCCTCGGATTTGGGGAAACTCCCCTCGTTCCCCTGAGACTACCGACAGATGGAGTACTCAACGTCCTGTCGACTTCAAGAACGCCCTCTAAGAACCCCGTGGAAATTCGCACCTTTCTGATCGGTCACAGCAGTCTAACGCAACTCAACTTAGATGGTACTTTTACAAATGGGATCGAGTAATTACTCTTCCAACACCCATCCCTATCGCTATCGAAAGGATACACCATTGTAGGACCGACGTCACCAAAGAATCTGCATGTACATGCATACTACACAAGCCACCATATGGTGTATGGCGGAGGATACCATATACCACTAGTAGTCATTTCCTTTCCTATTCTATTCGCAAATGGAGCGAGGGAAAACGACTATATGCCACCATTCGAGCCCAGATATCTATTATCTTCTCTTCGAATTCCGTAGGAGAGATGTACGTTGGCGGCGATGGAATCGTTCTGCAGTCAGCCTCAAATGTCTGCTCATAGATTTGCTCACTAATGTTTCGCTAAAAGAACGTCGTCTTCCCACCAGGGTTTTCATATGAGTTCACTAAGCATCGCCGTAACTCTCAGGTGCTGACTGAACCTAACGGTAACAAATCTAACAGCACGCCTCCGAAATGCTTCGATGTCTTCCTTTAATCCGACCTTGTGGGAATCCCAAACAGTCGAGCAGTACTCAAGAACGGGCCGAACAAGTGTTCTATACGCACTCCCCTCTATAGGTGAGCTACACTTTGCTAAGACTATCTCAGTAAACTGAGGTCGACACTTCGCCTTCCTTACTACCTTCCTTATGTGCTCCTTTTGTTTCATCTCTCTTTGAGATGTGATTGGGTCAAGAAGCATACCACTAATGATGTATTTGAACATTATAGGATTGTTTTCCCTTTTCATCTACCTTAGATTACATTTTTGTATCTCTGTAGCAAGCTGTCATTCAATAAAGCAAAGTGAAATGCTTTACAAGTCATCCTTTATCCTCCTACGCACATTCAACGGCGAAAATTCCCTGTTTGCTATAGTGTCGTCAGCAAATAGTTGCAGATGACTGTTCACCCTGTCAATCAGATCATTTATGTATACAGAGAACAAGAGCTGTCCTGTCAGACTTACCTGGAGCACAACTGATCATACCCATGTCCTCGCTGAACGCACGCCGTCGAGGATAAGACGACACCAGGTTAGCTATGGCAGTACACACTTGATATACGTAGATTTATCAACACTTCTGTGATATTTGTACCGAAATGTTGGCGTTTTCTGTTTGCTTCATGTTGCACGGAGGAGATCCTGACGATTCATCGGCGTTCCACTGACGCAGCAAATCGGTGGTGCGGGTCAATATCACGAGAGCTTCGGCGATCCGCGACAGCACCGCGAACATCGGGGCACCATTGTCAGCGTTATTTCTGCGCTTTGTTAAAAGCTATTCTTTGAAATGCATGTACCATAGTGTATCAGGTGAGCTTGTATGGGCACTGTACAATGTCAACGCTCGTAAAACGAAACTGAATGTTAAGTACATAAGTGTCAACTGCGACTACTGATTAGCATAGCAATTGTATCGCTGAACCATAATGAAGTTCACTGAAGTTAGACTTGTTTCAAGATAGCCTTTAAAAGCATCAAGTTAATACTACATTGGAAGGATAGATCTTCTACTGCAATCTGGTAGTGAATACTGAAACCATTCTGAAGTTATTGACGGACAAATAATTTCATAAATTGATGCACGACGGAACATATAGCAAAAAGGTTTCCGGGTGGTGAGAAGTGGCTGAATCACGTTTTCGGATGCGTTACACCGCTCAAAATATTAACTTTCTGCAACCTGACGAACTCTGTACAGTGAGAGAAATAGTTTGCTTGGACTGCTTGACTTCAAATTTGATCATGGTGGTCATTCAGGTAAACGGTATCTTCACACGAACTTTCACCTTGCATTAAAATCTGTGGGCTTGCCAATCATCGTTTTAGGCTAAAGAGGTTCTTGAACTCAGAAATTTTGAAGAGTAATAATCAGTTATTGACTGACATTTAAGGAGAAAGTAATGGAAAGTGAGATATGTTAACGTCGCGCAGCGGAAATGTTAAACCATGTCTGTGACCGCCCTTATTTTCTCGAGTCGATGTGTCATTTTTTTAGCACAGCGAAGGGCTGTTCTTACACGACGAAGACAATGTACTAAATATTTAACAGAAAGTGGAATATATTTACGACAGAAGAAGATATAAAATTACTTACGAAGACATTTTCGTGTGAGGTGTAGTCGCGCCGGCAAACATGGTCATTTGTATTGTGAGAAGGATTCTTTGATAAATTTTAAGTAAACGTCAGCACCTGTGATGGAGGAGTGCAGCGCTTACCACGTTCTGGTATGATCACAACGCAAAATGGGCAGCAGAAACACTCGTAAACGACAAAGCGAGATCAGAGTAGCGGATGTCGAATCGAATGCAGGCTACCAGATAAGCACTAAGCGAAAACGTGTAGTTGTGGAGAAACAGCTGCAGGAAAGCAGCCAGTCAGCTACAGCTGGATTGGAGTGGACGTCAGTGAAGAACTGATCGCGGGAGTTTTTAAAGACGCGATAGCCGTCCGGCGCACGCCAGGAACTGTTGAGCGGAGGAGCCAGTCGTCTCTTCAAAGATGTCAACTTCGTAGCGCTGTTAGCGACAGAAATTACGAGCATTTACGGTAAAAATGGTATTTCATTTTTCATCAGTACTTAGCTCTCATTTACTGATGTACTTGTTAGTATAAAAGTTCTTTCGTTCTCTCAGAGCACTGGTAAAACCTGAAACACATACCTTTAGTTTTTAGCAGTATTAGTCCTTACAGTACCACACGCAGAATGGTGCCGTTTCTGCAGTGCAGAACAAATTATTGGAGTTATAGCTTCTAAGAGTAGTCGACTTAACTGCCCAGCTTTACCTACCAAACTCCACAAAGAAATAACGTTTGGCAACGCTTGACATGTATTGGAATTTAAAATTTACTTTGCTTTGACTATTCAGCTTAAATAATTATTCTCATCCAGTTCAGTCAGTAACTAGATCGAACCCATGGTCGTGGGGGTAGAGTTTCTGATTAATAATCAAACTATCCTGGATATCGGGTGCTAAAGTAGTTAGTGCTTAAATTTCGAATAAAAATCGTCAGTAATGGCGGCCGAAAGCTTCCGGCTAAGAAATCACCTTCCTTCTGCCAGCGGCTTGTGAAAGAGGGTTGAGGAGCGAACAGAGGTTCAGCGCACTCTACTGCCCGTGCGATGGGAAACTGCCTCTAAAAGGTGGAAGAATCAGCAATGGTCAACAGCATGAGGATACACATGATAGTGGAAAAAACTACATGAAAGACACATGATGAGTATCCACAAGGCATATGGCCTGTAACTGAAAAAGTGGCATGACGATATCTCCATTGACAAAAGATTTCTGATTAGTCCTCCATTCCGAAGGGAATTGCCAAGGATGGATGACCATGAGATAAAAATGGAATAAACAATCGAAGACCAACTTCCTACGACTCAGACCAACTTCCTACGAGTCAGAGTATGAAGTTCAGAAGTTCTAACTTAGTAGAAAAGTTAAAAAATCGGAAAAGAGCAAGGTAAAGGCTCAGTCTATACGTAGTGACGGTCAGTGATGTGAAACGGAAAGAAGTTAAGAACTGATCAGAAGAGTATAGGATAAGTAAAAAATGGTTTAGTGGCAGTAGGGTTCGTTACGAATAAAAAGGTAAGGCAGAGAGTGAGATACTACGAACAGTTCAGTGATAGGCTTTTTCTCATCAGATTTGACACCAAACCAAGGCCAACGACAACAGTTCAGAATTATGGAAGTAATGACTGGCTGGCTTGATTACAGTAGGCAGCAGTGACTGTTTGCTTGTGTTAATTAGCCTTAGCCAGTCCATTTTACACAAAGTGTTAATGTTATTCTCTTGTGTGCTGGAATACTGTGGCATGTACAGACTAATTCCAGCATGCAGAGAGATTTAAGCAGTCATTCTTTCCGCACTCCATATGCAAAGGAATGAGATGAAACATGAACATTTAATAGCATGCTAAGTACCCCCTGCTAACCAGTTCATGGTCACAAGCAGAAGATGAAGAGACGAAGCATGTGAGGATATTGACCGCGTATTTCAGAATTTAAATGGAAATGGCAATGTAATATTCATGAGGAATGGGGATTGGAATGTGATAGTAGTGGAAAGAGTGGAATATAGAGTTAGGGAAGAATATGGGCTTGATAGCAGGAATGGCAGAGCAGAAAAACTAATCGAGTTCTGCAATAAATTTCAGCTAATAACAGCGAATATTCTGTTCAAGAATCACAAGGGAAGGAGATATACTTGGAAATGGTCCAGACATTGGAAGATTACAGCTGGATAACATCATGGTCAGACAGAGAATCCAAAATCAGATACTGGATTGTAAGGCATACCCATGACTAGATATAGACTTTGATCACAAATAGAAGTTTAGGAGAGTTGTCGGGAGAACCAGTGTGGAATGAAGTGGGATACTGAAGTACTGAGGAATGGTGAGATGTGTTGGAAGTTAACTAAATATGAGGATATTGCAATAAAGAACACCCCATTAGGCAGTTCAGTTGCGGAGAAGTGGACATCTCAACAGAGTCGGCGGTGCAGACACTATTCATCCAGTGTCACGTAGATCACTGTTCGCAGTGGGGACCGTGAAACGGCAGGGCCATGCGTGCTCCTTTATTTCCACAGAGCCCCGACTCTGTCGTCTCCTATAGTTGGAGTCACGAACGATGGTGGTCGAGTTTAGGCCTTTTCTGTGCACCTACGTCACGCATTCTCCGACAGCCAATGAGCGTTGCGTAGTGCTGTGAGCGCTCTGCTATGAATGCCGTAGCGGATGGTGGTGATAAATGATACATTCCGCGTAAGTAAGGGAGATACATAATTTGCAGGATATACGCTTTCTTCAAGCGAAAAGCATGCGCTTGCGCGTACCGCAACTGTCGCTTGAAATCGTCAACAATTCATTTCTTGTCTGTGTCTCGACATGCCTGAACGGCCACCGTTCGTGAATCGGACTATAGCCGTCAGAGATCTTTGACAATCGGCCATCAACGAGCTCAACTGCAAGATAAATCACTTAGAAATAAAACGAGTAGGAACTGCAGAGAAGCCAAGGTGAAATGGCTGTAGGAAAAATGTGAAGAAATAGAAAGAGAAATGATCGTCCGAAAGACTGATTCAGCATACAGAAAAGTCAAAACAACCTTCGCTGAAACGAAAGGCAGGGCTGGCAACATTAAGACTGCAACGGGAATCCTACAGTTAAATGCTAAGGAGAGAGCGGATAGCTGGAAGTAGTACAGTGAAAGCGTTTTTGAGAAGGAGGAATTTTGTAGTGATGTGATAGAAGAAGAAATTTAAATTGATATGAAAGAGCCAAGAGCCCAATATTAAAGTCATAATTTAAAAGAACTATGGAAGACACGAGATCAAATAAGGCAGGAGGGGTAGAAACCTTCCACCGAAATTTCGAAAATCATTGGGGGAGGTGGGGAGGGAGTGGAAACCAAACGACAAAATTGGTGTGCAGAATCTATGAACAGGCGACATATCATCAGACATTAGGAAAAATGGCATCCACACGAAGCAGTAGCAGATACTGCGAGAACTATCGCGGAATCAGCTTAACAGCTCATGCCCAAATTGCTGACAAAAATGGAAAAGAAGAATGAAGACCTGTAGTAAGGCGACTAATTTGTCTTAGGGGTAGTAGAGGTATCAGAGAGGAATTCTGACTTTTTTCTTGTTAATGGAAGCAAGACTGACGAAAAATCATTGCAGTATCATAACATTTGTCGACCTGGTAAAAGCAATCGACAATGTAGTATGGAGCAAGATAATAGAAACTCTGAGAAAACTAGGAGTAAGCTGTAGGGAACGATTGATAGTATACGATACGTACAGGAACCAATAGAAGACAATAAGATTAGAAGAGCAAGAATAAAGCGCTCAAGTTAAAAAGGATGTCACACAGGAATGCAGTCTTTCGCCAATACTGTTCAATCTATACATGGAAGAAGCAATGACGGAAATAGTATGAAGGCTCAACAATAGGATTAAAATTCAAGATAAAAGGCTGTCAGTGAAATAGTTGGCTCGTGGCATTGCTATCTTCAACGAAGGTGAAATAGAATTAGAAGATGTGTTAAATGGAATGAACAATCCAATGAGTACAAGATATGGATTGACAGTAAACCGAAGGAAGACGAAAGTAAAGAGAAGCACCAGAAATGAGATTAGTGACAAGCTTAACGTCATAACTGGTGATCACGAAGCAGACGAAGTTAAGGAATTTTGCTACCTTGCAAGCAATATAAACTACGAAGAACGGGGCAAGAAGGACAAAAGAAGCAGACTAGTATAGGGAAACAGGGCATTCCTGGCCAAGACAAGTGTAGTGGTTTAATATGAGGAAGAAATTTCTACCAAAGAATGTTTGGAGCAGAGCACTGTATGACAGTGAATTATGGACTGTGTGAAAACCGGAACAAGAAAAGAATCGAAGTGTTTGAGACGTGGTGCTACAAAAGAATGTTGAAAATGAAGTGGACTGAAGAGATAAGGAATGAGGGGGTTCATCGCAGAATTGGCGAAGGAAAGATCGTATGTAAAATACTGGCTCATAGGGCATTTGTTAAGTCATCAGGGAATAACTTCCATGATACTAGAGGGAGCTGCAGAGAATAAAAACTGCAGAGGAAGGCAGAGATTGGAATATATGCAACAAATAATTGAGGACGTAGAGTAGAAGTGCTGCTCTGAGATGAAGAGGTTGGCGTAGGAGAGGAATTAGTGGCGGGACGCATCACGCTAGTCAGAAGACCGATGAGCCAAAAAAAAAAAAAAAAAAAAAAAAGGAGAGGTGAGATCTTTAGCATAACATGTATTAGCTGGAGCAACACACATCCGCGCGCTGTTAGTGACTGGCTGTGTTGTTTTACGACCGTAGCTCCGCAGTGCTACTTTTCCGACTCGTTAATATCCAAAAGAATTTGCTTGATTTGCCATCGCCTTGTGGCATTTTTGCCGCACTGCGGGTAATAATTTGTCAAGACATCTTGGACGTGGAGTGTGGGAAAGCTTCAGCCGGTAGGTGACTTAGTCCCTGAGCTGCTACAGACCGTAGAAAATCCCGTACAAAATAGGTGGCCTTTTGTATAACTTCAAGTGATAATAATAAACCACTTAGCAATGGACCAAGCTGACCATACTGGTATCTCTAATCACGTCGACGTTTTATATTTGCAATATTAGTTATTAAAAAATAGTTATTATGAACAAATGAGTCAAATTAACACGTCGAATGTCGGCGGAGTTGGCCGATCTCTGGCGAAAATGCACCCTCCGAAGGCAAGTGAGAAAATATGCTAGGTGTGGTCGTTAAGCAGTCTAGATAGTGGCAGACGATATCAACATGTAATTCGTTATGATACGATTAAGTTATAGTTTAGTTAATAGAAAAATAAGTTTTTAAAAAGCATTGGGCTGTTTCTGATGATACCTTACATGTCTCTCGAGAAAAGACCGTGATATGAGGTATAATAGTTGCCGTGTTCGATATTGTGACTAGGCTTCGCGATCGTGACATTATCTTATGGAATTTCGCTAGTTCTCACGCGGTATTGAGTTTGTCATATCGACAAATTTAAGTTTTTCCTTGTTTTACATAACTGGACGAATAAGTAAAATGGTAGCTGCATTTCTTGAATTAAAGACAAGTGATTGTAGTAATAATGGTAGCTATACCAAAGACCACGCTCACTTTCAGCTTTTGGAAATAGCTACGATAGAAGCCGCGACCTTCGGAAAGGAATTACAGTGGGAACGTCTTTAGAAGAAATGAGGTCTTTCATCCATCAATCAGCGGACCACCGAACCCAGACTTAAGAATTGATACTTGCAATTTATCCAACGTAGTTCTTCATGCGCAGATTTACATTGAGAATGGTTAAAGAGTTGGTACACACAGATGTAGGGAAGGTTGCTATCAATGGGCCACCTAAGAAAATGTGTAATAAAATCCACAGAAATTGAAATAAATATTTTATTTTCAGTGTAACTTGAACATTATCTATTACATCTGCCTGCAGAAGACACAGAAGCCATAAATGTTCAACATGAACCAAGTATTTGAAAATAAAAGCAAAACCGTCAGTTAAAATTAGTACATATTGACCTACCTAGGCCTCCGATTGGACAAAATTCGGTGTCGTTAAATCAGGTCACCTTGCATTGCATCGCTTAATACCTAGTCTCCAAATACAGCACGTAACTTTATATTGAAAATATGACAAAAATAGTGTCTAAAATCTGCTCCCAAACCCCTGGATCGATTTCAGCCCTATCTGGTACAAAAACAGCAAGCTTCATGAGTATCTGCACTGTGGAGTTTATAACTTCCTAACTCCAATAGGAGTGGAGAGACAGGCAAATTGTGTTTTTTACAGCCCCTGGCATACACGCTGCCCTTTCTGACAAATTTACCTGGTTTACAGAGCAGTCTATCTGTCAGGGGCAAGAAACAGTTTTCTGCACCTCAACATGTTGACTGCCCTGCACGACAATTGTGTTGAAGAAGTGTTGGTATGCTTTGTTGAACTGTATTGCAAGGGCTGCCTGTGATCATAAGTATGGCTGGGGACAGGTTGAGATGGATGGAGGAGGGGATGTACAGGGTAAGGGGGATGAGTATTGGACAGTGAGAGGGGAGGAGAGGAGATGCATGAGACAATTGGAAGGTGTAGAGTGGTGGTGGGCAGGTGGAGATGGAAGAGGAGGAGGCAGAGATGGAAAGAGACAGAGGGAGGGGGTATAGTTAGAGAAAGGTCGATATGGTTAGAGGGAGGGTGAGGGACATATTGTGAGAAAGAAGAAATGGAGGAAATAAAGAAAGAGAGGGGAGAAGGAGATGAAGAGACATAGAGAATGGAGAGAGGAAATTGGAAAGGTTGGAGGATGAGGTGGACAACTAGAGAGAGCAAAAGGCATTCACAAAAACGAATAGGAGAAAATATATTCAATAGAGGGCTCAGATGCATATGCAGGTGAAGCTGCAGGGAAAGGGCTAGTTACCAGTACATATGGATATAAGAAAAATGGAGTAATAGGTAGTGTCCTAAAATATCGCCTGCAATGACAACTGATAATCTGCCAACCGCTGATTCCAGCCAAGTGAATGAGTGGAACCAGAAATGAACCCAAACAGCATAGTTGTGCATAGTCGGCTTTGAATTAACTGGATCCGTACCAAACATGGGACCTGAGGTAAAGTGCCACAGAAGTGTGATACAATCTCCTCCACACAATGTAACTATAGTGCTGAAATACCGATGACCTGTATCATTACACAACACAGCAACCGGAGGGCATATGGAGCATATGGTTAGTGGTGACATCAGCTGCCAAAGATTTCATTAACAAAGTAAGATGTAAATTCGTGAATTACTTAATATTTTCGTTACTATTATCAGTTGTGAGCTAAGTTAATTTTTTTTTACTCTTCCATCCATGTAAGGTTGTACTCTTAATTAACATTTCCAGTTTTTGTGATGTCGTCCATGTGATAAATAAATAACTGCATACGAAACTTCCTGGAATTACACACTGAAAATATTCAAAGTGTGCAGCTATGAATGCAATCATCCTATGTAGTAATTACGAAGTTATAGCAAGGATGCTCAGTATCCTCAAATGAAAACTAGTGAGTGAATTAAACAGTCTTCTCTTAAAAAGAAATTAGATAAATTATTTCAGTTACTATTTTTATTTCTGGTTCCCTTATAGCATACATATTTTACGTGGATATTATAACAAGAACGAACTGGTACGTAAGGATGTTTGGCTAAAGTGTTTCCTCCTTCGTATCATTCACCAGATGGCAGGACAGAGAACATAAATTTTACTTTTTATAGTATTTGTGGAGCAGGAAACGGTGGGAGTGGAAAGTACCTGGGGGTGTTTGGGTGTAAGTCCTTAACAGTATTTAAATATATTTATTCAGTAACTTTAACAACTTGAAGCACATACATAAGATGACGCAAGTATGATACTCAACACTCAACACGAAAATGCAAAATTTAGTATCTTACACATTCGAACATGCAATAAAATAATCAGCACCTGAATTTCACCAACTTTACAATATAGAAGGCAAGAACTATTCTACCAAAATTAATAACACAACAGTAAAAGGACAACAAGCAAAAACACAACAACCAGTCTTAGCTCAGAATACCAAAACCTAAAAAATACCCAAGAAAAAAGCAACACTTTGATACTAAACTATTAGTTAACAAGAGGTTGAATATCAGCAGTAGAATACTCTAGTTCAAACTACCCTCTACTGGGCACAATAAATAACAACACCAAATCACTGAATGGCAGCAAGAAGGAGAGATTAAAATTTAACTCAACACAACAATAATAAAATAAATTGTACAACTCTAATACACTAGTGCCTACAAGTGCCTCACTATAGTTAAAAATTGTGATAGCTTAAATTATCTGCACTACAAAACTGCACTAATAACAACTGGCACAATTTATCTTAACCATTTGTTGCATGACTGTCACATATTACAATGAGATATTGTTTGCTTTTCTCCCACTATTTTGGGGTTATTTTATTGTAAGTACTGGACACATGTGCCTTGATGGAAAGCTTTGCATATATTTTTTTTTAATTTTCATGAGGAGGGAGGGGGGGGGGGAAGGGAGGTGTGTTCCTGGTGTTGTCTCTCAAGTTCTTGTTTGTCGGCAGAAAGCGGACAGTGAATCTTGTTAGAAACGGTGAGCATGTCCGAGGAGTTGAACAGTTTTCCCATGTTTGTTATTCAAGTTCTCCTCCCCGCAGATAGTTTCAAGGGAGAGTTAGAAACTAAGGGGTTTTAACTAAGATTCTAGGCGATTCGTCCCCCAGCTGCTTTCTGGTGCTGATTAGTGTCGGCTACCTAATTTTGGAGAAATGTGCCACTGCTGTGGGCCCGCGATCCATATTCTGAACATCTTGCTAATCACTTTGCTAAGCAAATTGTATTGCTTAATTTCTTGAAATGTGTTGCCTCCTTTTGCCTTGTTAACTTTGATTTGCAATTTGTCCAGATGGGGACATCTTGTTGTGTTTGCTTCATCCAGTCTTCCACATAATTTGGAATCTCCCCTCAGTGTTACTTATATTTTTAATATAGTTTAAGTTTTTAAAGAACTTTGTTCTCTGTTAATTTTATGTGAATTATGTCAGCCATTCAGATGAATCAAAAGTTACTCTCAGATTTATCTTAGATTTCAAGATCACTTATTGATCTACAATTTATCACTTGTTAGGCGACCCGCAGATGGGAAAATACAGCCTGTTGTATTTCTAAGCTATTCTCCCTGTGACGGTGGTCAAACTCAACGTCGAGCATTGCATTCACTCATCATATGTGATTGTATATTTGTTTATTAACCAGAGAGAGTTTTTTTTATGTCCCCTAACCTATAACCTGTTTTTTGTTATTTCACGATATTACGGTCTGTGATCTTGCAATAAACAACTTTCACGTCGACTCGCATCCAGGATCTTATTTCTGGTTGTGTCGTTATATCTTGCACTTAGGACGGCATAGTGAGACACGTTATGGAGTGTGAAAAGTTGTAGCCACCTTCTTTGGTCCCAGTTTGTATTTATTTGCGCATTATACTGCAGCTGTAGCACGTATCAGTGCGGCGCGTACTAAGTGTGTGCTGTTTTTAATTTGGTTCTTAGTAATTGTGACTGTGTTTTGGGGGCTTTAATTTTGGTAAATTTTTATTGGTGTGAAAATTTTGCTTCGATGTGTGAGGCTCTTTTTGTGCCTATTGTCATTTATTTACGTCAGATTTCAGACAGCGATAATTTACTGTGAGTGAGATCTTTTTATTTCATTTTTTTAAAAACATAGATAGGTCTAATCGAGCGCGATTTGGAGGAGCAAGGAAGATTTAGCCAGGAGGATTCAATGGAACCGAAGGAAATCGTGTTGGGAATTTCTGGGGGGGAGGGGGCTCGTGGAGACGCCGGTAACAACTGCGTTGCTTAAACCCAGGAAACAACAATGACAACCAAACAGAGTCAAAATGGAGTGGCTTGCGAAATGGAGTCGATCTTGGTGTGGACCAGTCCGAATTTCGGAATCACGGGAGACGTTCCATTCTGGATTGAACCAATGCTAGGGAGGGCTGAAGCAGAAAGCAAAGCGGCGCAACAGAGAAACAGGAAAGCAGAAGCTGATAGAAACTAATGCTGGAAGGAGGTAGGAAGCCTGAAGCAAACTGAAAAGGAATGCAGGAGGACAGAATGAAACTTAGGACAGAGTTCGCAGAGTTACAGAGAAAGGCCATCGCCATTTGAAATCAGCTGGCGAAAAGTCGGATGAGGTTCAAAAACAAAAGCAGTATAAAGCAGCATGTTCAGGCTGGCTCAGGCAGCGTCGAAAGTGATGAAAGTAGAGGAAACAAATAGCTCGGTTTCTCAACGAATGCGGCCTATAGAGGAACGTAATATATCACACTGGACTCGCATTCGGGAGGACGACGGTTCAATCCCGTGTCCGGCCATCCTGACTTAGGTTTTCCGTGATTTCCCTAAATCGCTCCAGGCAAATGCCGGGACGGTTCCTTTGAAAGGGCACGGCTGAATTTCCTTCCCCTTCCTTCCCTAGTCAGATGAGACCGATGACTTCGTTGTCAAAACAACCCAACCCAACCCTAATATCTCAATATCACAAAGGATATAAATTCTGGATGAGTCAACTGTATCTGAGACCTCAGAAACGAGTTTACTTCGCTATGATAAGGTCTAGAGTAGTTGAGGAGAGAGACTGATCGAACGGGACGCGTGACACCGGTTACACAACTAGCAAAAAGTAAACTGAGAATCGATAATGAGGGCCATATTTGTGAGAGTTTGGAGACTAATGGCATGCTTTGAACAACAGGTGACAGGGCCACGGCGACTATGGGCGTCTGTGCCCGTCAACGGGCAGGTGTTTTATGACAAGCACTTATTCTCGCTCAGAAAATTCCTTACTTATACCACATGTATACAGCTTGCTAAAAAGTGGACTGGGCAGTTTAAGTACAATCTACTGAACTCTTGGCAAATTAGAAGGAAGTTGGAGTTCATTAGTGCATGAGTGGGGATGTTATCGAAAGAGTTTTACCAGTCACAAGACACAGTACAAGTGTAGAAAAGATGACGGATTGGCACAGACAACTATCCACATGTACATCGAACACAAAGATCATACATAAAGCACAAAGCGATAACAGCGACGCACCATAGCAACTGTTATCATTTAGCATTTTTGGTCAACTGCCATGAATGATCTGTCAAATCTGACGATAAAACGTCAAGTTATAAAAATTATAATAAAAGACCATTAAAGACACGAGCAAACCACGAAACAGCTTATAGCATAAGAGTCCTAAATTTACACCACGTTGTGATACGATACAGAGTGACAGTGACCACCGATGGTATGCGGACGTAAGTACTAAATTCGTATAACCAACAATATCTACATCTACATTCATACTCCGCAATCCACCATACGGTGCGTGGCGGAGGGTACCTCGTACCACAACTAGGTTCTTCTCTCCCTGTTCCACTCCCAAACAGAACGAGGGAAAAATGACTGCCTATATGCCTCTGTACGAGCCCTAATCTCTCTTACCTTATCTTTGTGGTCTTTGCGCGAAATGTAAGTTGATGCCAGTAAAATTGTACTGCAGTCAGCCTCAAATGCTGGTTCTCTACATTTCCTCAGTAGAGATTCACGGAAAGAACGCCTCCTTTCCTCCAGAGACTCCCACCTGAGTTCCTGAAGCATTTCCGTAACACTCGCGTGATGATCAAATCTACCAGTAACAAATCTAGCAGCCCGCCTCTGAATTGCTTCTATGTCCTCCCTCAATCCGACCTGATAAGGATCCCAAACGCTCGAGCAGTACTCAAGAATGGGTCGTATTAGTGTTTTATAAGCGGTCTCTTTTAAAGATGAACCACATCTTCCCAAAATTCTACCAGTGAACCGAAGACGACTATCCGCCTGCCCCACAACTGCCATTACATGCGTGTCCCACTTCATATCGCTCTGCAATGTTACGCCCAAATATTTAATCGACGTCACTGTGTCAAGCGCTACATTACTAATGGAGTATTCAAACATTACGGGATTCTTTTTCCTATTCATCTCCATTAATTTACATTTATCTGTATTTAGAGTTAGCTGCCATTCTTTACACCAATCACAAATCCTGTCCAAGTCATCTTATATCCTCCTACAGTCACTCAACGACGACACCTTCCCGTACACCACAGCATCATCAGCAAACAGCCTCACATTGCTATCCACCCTATGCAAAAGATCATTTATGTAAATAGAAAACAACAGCGGGCCTGCCACACTTCCCTGGGGCACTCCAGATGATGCCCTCACCATGGAGGACAACGTACTGGGTTCTATTACTTAAGAAGTCTTCGAGCCACTCACATGTTTGGGAACCAATCCCATATGCTGGTACCTTAGTTAGGAGTCTGCAGTGGGGCACCGAGTCAAACGCTTTCCGGAAGTCAAGGTATATGGCATCCGTCTGATACCCTTCATCCATGGTTCACAAGATATAGTGTGAAAAACGGGCAAGTTGCGTTTCGTAGGAGCGATGCTTTCTAAAGCCGTGCTGATGCATGGACAGCAACTTCTCTGTCTCAAGGAAATTCATTATATTCGAACTGAGAATATGTTCGAAAATCCTGCAAAAAACCGATGTTAAGGATATTGGTCTGTAATTTTGAGGATCCGTCCTTCTACCCTTCTTATATACAGGTGGCACTTGCGCTTTTTTCCAGTCGCTTTACGTTGGGCAAGAGATTCGCGATAAATGCAAGCTAAGTAAGGAGCCAACGCAGTAGGGTACTCTCTGTAAAACCGAATTGGAATCCCATGAGGACCTGGCGATTTATTTATTTCAACCCATTCAGCTGCTTCACAACCCCAGGGATGTCTATCACCATGTCTTCCATACGGGAATCTGTACGAGACTCAAACGGCGTTATGTTTGTACAATCGTACTGCGTGAAAGATTTCTCAAATGCTAAATTTAAAATTTCAGCTTTCGTTTTGCTGTCTTCCGTTGCCAGGCCAGACTGATCAGTGAGTGACTGGATGGAAGCCTTCGACCCGCTTACCGATTTTACGTAAGACCAGCATTTCCTTGGGATTTCAGCAAGATCTTTTGCTAAGGTATGACGGTGGTAGCGGTTGTATGCTTCGCGCATCGCTCTTTTTACAGCAGCACGAATCTCTACTAACTTTTGTCTGTCCTCGTTCTCCCGATCTTTCTTGCACCGCGAGTGCAACTGTCTTTGCTTCCTGACCATTCTCCGAATTGCGCTGTTAAACCAAAATTATAATAAAATAAAAATTCATATGTAACTTCCGCAGATGGTCTGAAGATGGCATTCTAGTCGAAATGGATCCATCACAAAAAATAGGGTGCGTTTAAGCGTCACAGAAGTTCCGCCACTGGCAGCAAAAGACTTTTATGTCTATTCGGCGTATTTTGACGAGATCCTGGAACAGAATCAGCATCTTGACCGCCCATACAACAGCGGTGAACCGATTCAGCTGTTCATACATACAGTGCCAGGAGAACAGAAAAAATATCTCTCTGTGCTAAAAAAGAGTGATCAGGAACCATTTAAGTTATTTCAAACAGATCTCGATGAGTACACGCAGGAAGATGCGAGAACGAGTTTGGCACACAAATGATAATGTAGAGAAAAGTAGCAACGGCAGCTGGCGCAAAATCATAGGGCATATTGACGAAATCCAAAGCCCAGACATTATGATGAAAGATATCGTCTGCGAAATGGTATGCAAGATCAGCCAAGGGAGTGGGAAAATAGAATAGTAAAAATAGTCGAAATGCGCAATCCAGCTCCAGATCGTAGTCAACGAGTGTGACTAGAGAGTATGCAGAAAACGATGACAGATGTGGGCCAATTCTACACCATGAATATGATAAAATTATTACAAAATCACAGACGGCTTTTGACAGAGGTGTGCTATTAAAACTGGCAATAGAGAACTTCTCGTTATGCTGGATGCGGGTAGTCTTATTAATGGGAGGGAGGTAAAAAATTATGTGACTTTACCACGGTAAAGAACACAGTTGAGGGGAGTAATAAAGGGCTAAGCTGTTGAAGTGAAGAAGCTTGTGAGATTTTCTTTCATGTGTCGGGGTGTGACATTTGTGCAGTCCTAAACCGAACTACACACCGACCAGCACAACGCCGCGAAACGGCATCCAGAAGGCGCTGACCCGTGGGCCAATGGAAAGAGTGGGCAGCGCCACACCTCCATGAAGACAGAGGTCGGCGCCCCCTGTCAGCGCATCGGTGGTCGCCCAGTTCGGTCACAGACTTCGAGAGCATCAGTACTAAGTGGTAGGACGAAGTTACTTAGACTTCGTTCTGCGAGTAGTGACAGTGCACAGCAATTTCTTGTAGGACGCACAACCAGCACCTCAAGTTAAGTAATATTTATTTCCTTTTTAGAAATAATGTGATACGTTAATCTTCAAGTTTTTTACAAATCACTTTGGGTTAATCGGCCATCCAGCTTCTCTGCTTCCTTGTTTGTGTCGGTGCTAACTCCCACAATGGGCGACACAACATTCGATCTAGTCTTAAGAATGGTACATTTAAGAATTTTAAATGTAAGGTTTTTACTAGACTATACAGTATCCCACTGATCTAAAAACAGTACATGGAGCCAGAATGAAATTTTCACTCTGCAGCGGAGTGTGCGCTGATTTAGAAACTTCCTGGCAGATTAAAACTGTGTGCGGGACCGAGACTCGAACTCGGGACCTTTGCCTTTCGCGGGCAAGTGCTCTACTAACTGAGCTACCCATGCACGACTCGCGACCCGTCCTCACAATTTCGCAGGAGAACTTCGGTGAAGTTCGGAAGGTAGGAGACGAGGTACTGGCAGAAGTAAAATTGTGAGGACGGCTCGTGACTCGTGCTTGGGTAGCTCAGTTGGTAGAGCACTTTCCCGCGAAAGGCAAAGGTCCCGAGTTCGAGTCTCGGTGCAGCACACGGTTTTAATCTGCCAGGAAGTTTCAAAATCAGCGCACACTCCGCTGCAGAGTGAATATTTCATTCTGGAAACATCCCCCACGCTGTGGCTAAGCCATGTCTCCGCAATATCCTTTCTTCCAATTGTGCTAGTCCTGCAAGTTACGCAAGAGAACTTCTGTGAAGTTTGGAAGGTAGGAGACGAGGTAAAGGCAGAAGTAAAGCTGTGAGGACGGGGTATGAGTCGTGCTTGGGTAGCTCAGTTGGTAGAGCACTTGCCCGCGAAAGGCAAAGGTCCCGAGTTCGAGTCTCGGTCCGGTACACAGTTTTAATCTGCCAGGACGTGTCAGTAGATGGAGAAATAAATTAAAGAGATGTTGGAACAGGCGAGTACTGAAAGGGCAAGCAGTTGCTATAACAGGTCCGTGGTCAGAGTACCGAAGGAGAACGATACAGACAGACTGGTGCTGGATTCCTAACAAATGAGTCCGCAGACTTTAGAAAGTTGATACAAAAATTACATGGGAAAAGTGTCTTCTCTGTGGTTGTTTCATGGGCAAAGTTTGGCAGATCGAGCTAGATACAGTTTTCGACAGCACGCGGCGTTTTTTATGCTGTGTTGGATGTTACCAATTTAATAATCTACCTTCTGGTTGGTCAACATCTTCCTGCATGTTCTCCGCGAGGAGTGGTAAGTCTAGAAACCGATGACCTAACCAGTTTGGTCGCTTAGGAATTCACACACATTTGAACATTCCTGCATGTTCGTAAGGTTCCTGAACATGGGACTCAAGGACGAAACTGAAAGAGTCACATCGAATACATACATGAGATGATGTTTGCCGCAGAGACATGGGACGACCACACTGATTATGTGCGAAAGTTTCTGCAGGCACTTCATTTGGCTGGAATTAGGATAAGTCGAGTTACGTGCGCCTGGGACACGTAATTTCTCGAGACAGAATCGATCCTGAAGACGAAAAATTATATGCAATGTGGGAATTCCCGCTCCCAACAATCAAGATGCAGCTGAGCTCTTCCTTGGGTTAATAAACCTCTATCAGAGATTTCTGGGGAATGGGATCTTGGTGTAACCCAGACTTGTGCCCTCGTAGGGAAAAACGCACCCTGGATCTGGGATGAGGGCCGAAATAGAGAGTACTTTGAGCTGAAGGAAGCCATAGAAAATGCACCTATTCTGACCCACACCGAGTTGAACCATCCATTTTGTTCTGCTTCAGATTGCAGCAGAACTAGAACTAATATGGAGGTGTTCTAGGAGGTGGATGTGAATGGGTGAAAGGAGCACAGATCAGTCGAATTTGGCAGAGATGTGCTAAACAACAGTGAACGTAAATATTATTGTATGGAACTGGAGCTCTCAGCAATTGTCTATAAATTCCAAAAATTTTGGTACTATTTGTATGAAAGAACCATCATAGAATACACAGCTCATAAGAGCCCGGATTTTCTGATGTCACAAAAACTCACGCATGGAAGGTTAACGCGCTGGGCAATCACCTACAAAAATTTGCATTTTAAATTAAGCACATTCCTGGTGAGGAACGTTGTTGGTGATACACTATCACGCCTGCCAGTTGGGTTAATTCAGGGCAGATAGGAGGAAATAAACGGGAACTGATCTGAGATCCCGTTCTTGGAGGCGGCCATTTGAGAGTTTCATCGGTGACACCCTGAAAACTACAGGAAAAGAACAAGAAAAAAATCCAGCGTTAGATGAGGTGAAAGAAAAGATAAGAAATAAGGGTTTCCCATCATTGAGGCAGTTTTATCTGCTGCGAACAATGCGTTATACCACTGTGGAAATCAAAACGGATCATCATGGGTGGTATGTGTGTCAGAGGAGCTGCTCGATAATCTGATATGGCACACCTACTGAGCTACACATACTTCGGCCCATGGAGGTGCACTGGAAAAGTTAAAGAACTGTACTTTAATAATAAGGAGTTGCAGGGAGGAAGGTACATGGAAGTTTGTGGAAAGTGCGAAAAGGCAAAACCTTCTTGCACAAAACATGCTATTCCCTTTTCCCCCTTTCCCCTAGTAAATTACATGGCTAAATGACCTTCAGCCTCTGTGGACCGATTGTGAGGACTTAAGGCGGTCACTACTACATCCTTAGCCGTAGAGTTCATGGCATAATACATGACACTGACGCCACTGAAAACAACTCTTAGGAGTTCTCTTTCGAAGGCTCTCAGGAGAGATTTCCTAGGTGAAGTTTTAGGCATGTAAAACACGTGGTTTCGGACATCACTTAAAGCCCTTTGATAACCGTTGTACCCGGTCCATAAGGTTAAGAAGCACCCTTCTCACTGCAGGGAGTAGTACTTGACAGCATACGTAAACCTTTTTTGGTGAGTCGACAGTTCAAAATGGAAATACGGATTAATGAGGGACAATGTGCAGAACACTTACCTAAGGTAGTATTACATCGTAATATTCCGCCTTCGGGCACCACCGAGAGCTGAGAACAGAGAGAGACATTGGAACCGTGGGCAGTAGCCTCGGGAAGTGCAGGCACAAAAGTGCCCAAACCTCATGCTGGGATGACTACTTCAAACAGACGAGACTGTTGTTGCATGGCTACTTTCATGAGGACTCAGCAGTGCATCCATAGATCTGAACTATGTGCAAGAAAAACTGTGGCCAGTACATGGAGCTGCCACAACATAGGACACTAGAGGACACAGGATCGGAAATTACCACCCTGCTCTATAAGGAGTGGACAGCAAAGGGTGGCAAGTCATTGAGGGCAATTGCAAATTTGGTCAGCCAATGACAACGCCGATATGACGGAAAATTCGTGCAGTCAGTGAGCTGCGCGAAAAACAAGGAGAAATTTAAGCAGAAGGACAGTCTGGAGGGGAAGAGGACATAGAGGGAGTCAGAGACAATGAAGCAACAGTGATGACACATTGAATTTGGTTTCTGGAGCCATGTCAGCCTATTGCTTACTCCATCTCCAGACTTTGATTCAAATCATTACTTTCAATGTTTATCGCCGCTTTGTGACTTATTCTTTTCCAGTTCCATGCTGAACGCACGAATTCTTTCTGTGAGTGCTTGACTGTTATGCATTTGACAACACAGTGCATTTTGCTTGTCTGACCTCTTCCTCTGAACACTGCAATTACGTTGCTATTGCGAGGCAACCACCGTTGTCAGTCAGAGCGGAAACAGCCCCAGGTCCTCGCCTCTAGGCCACTGGATACGAAAGATGAAAGCTGGCGACGCCAAATCTCTCACAACTACGAGTACACGACGAATCGCACCGACATCGCACGTGCAGTCGCGTGACGTGTTAGTACGAAGAATTGTGAGATGGTTTATACCTGCCTCCTACTTCTCATGGTAGTGGTATGATAGATACTGCTTGCACGAAATCTAATTGAAATATGACGAATCTGACTCCACCCATTTGAAAAGCTGGCAAGTAAGGTCCGATCGGTCGCAAAAATGGGAACCACTGTGAAAATAAAAAATGTTTTACTGGCAACATTTAGGTACACCTTCCAGCTACTTCTCTACATAGTCGCCGCTCATAGTTACACATTTGCCTTAGCGTTGTACCAGCTTTCCAATACTTTCATCATAGATGACAGCCGCCTGTGCTTTCTGCCAATTCTCTAAGCTGATCTATAGCTCGTTGTCTGGGTCAAAACGTTGTCTTCATAGCCAGCGATTCATGTGAGCAGAGATGAAACTCAGGGAGATTCAATTACGGGCTCTATCGAGAGTGGCAAAACACTTCCAATCGAAAACGCTGCAGGAGCATCCTCACTGCCCCTTCAGAGTCCGGCTGAGAATTGTCATGCAGAAGAAAACATATGACAGTTGTGTTATGTGGGCCGCATGACATCAGGCGAAATCTCACACCAGGCCCTCGTACTTGGCGGGAGACACTACTGTTCTAAGCATCCTTACGTGCTCACTATGTACTCAGAACTGGGGAGAGCGACATGACGCTACCTACGGGCATACTAGAGACACTGGCCAACACATCTGTGCAAAGCTTCATCAAATTTTCACTGTGGTTTCCGTTTCGAAATCCAACGGACCTTACTTCGGGAATAGCCCTCGTATACACATTTATATGGCGTTCTCGTTTGCCAGAATGTAATTCGTGAGTCCATAACTTACTCACACGAGCCACTGAATTAGCTACATGTAGCAAGGAGCAAATAGCGTCTGCATGCGCCCAGATAACGGCAGCAATGTTTTAGGCCACGAACTCCATGAGACAGAGGAAGTGTTAGGTCATTACTGTGATCCATGATCGCTCGCTGTCACACAACTCATGGAGATTCGCTTGAACTGGGTCCAAAGTGTAAATGAATCAGTCTGTGACATTCCAGAGGCACCATTTCTTTCATCTTCCCATATTTAAATTATATAGCACACCGAGGGATCTCTCAGTTACTGTGAACATTCCTGTTAGTGGTTTCTCTAGCTCATGATGAACTTCATTCGCAAACTGCGAAACGGTACCACCACAACTATATAATTTACTGGAAACAAATGAAAATTCGTGCCGGACTGGGACTCAAAACCGGATTTCCCGCTTTGCGCCAGCAGTCACCAGAACAGTTTCGACTATCCGAGCATGCTTCAGAGACAGACGCAAACTTCCATATTTCAAAGTGTCTGCTACCCATAGCGCTCGCACAATTATCGAAATTACATGTTGTCTGGATAGGGAGACACTTATTTAGTTTTCTGCCTTGGCTTTTGCATGAAATACATTGGCTCTAGCACTATGGGACTCAACATCTTAGGTCATCAGTCCCCTACGACTTAGAACTACTTTAACCTAACTAACCTAAGGACGTCACACACATCCATGCTCGAGGCAGGATTTGAAACAGCGACCGTAGCAGTCGCGCGGTTCCGGACTGAAGCGCCTAGAACCGCTCGACCACGGCGGCCGGCTGAAATACACTATTGCAATGTCCATATTTGGCAATGTCTGTAAAGTCCAATTCAATGTGAACTGTTGCGCGATCGATAGAGGGCGCCACCGTCTCTAAGAGAACATCTTTTCCCTTTGCCGTAGGGCGGGGGGTGGAGGGGGGTGGGGTTGGTTCGCGCGGAGATCGGTGGTGCGAGGGCAATGACAGTGACACCGGAAAGGCGAAACAGTTCGCCCACGGAGAGATGGCCGAGTTGGGAACTAGAGGCGAGGCGAAAAGACACACGCAGGCGGGTTCTTGGATTGCGAATTGTTATTACCTCGGTTGTGGCCGCCTGCAAACCTTTGGACGTGTGCGGCGTGTACCAAGGGAAGGAGAGTGTTGTGAACTTCAGCGACCGACCACACCTCGAGGCGGCTGCGGATCACCGCTGTGTTGAAGTTGTGTGTCGGCTTGACGCTGCCCTATCTGGCTTATTGTACGGGCATGTCTGGTGAGCTTCCGATTTGGTTTGTGGGATACGAGTGAGTTGAGCATTGGCAGTAACCATAGCTGTAACTGTCATTTCCCGTTTAGTTCGCTAATTTTCTGGCTGTTTATTCGAAGTTTACTTCCAGTTCCATATCAGACTTCTGGTTATTGATCCCATTTCTGTCTCTAGGCACTCGTATAAAACTATTGAATTTGTTTCTTTATTTAACGCTCTGATCTGGGTGTTATTTGCGATGTTTGGTCTCAATCTCCCAGTTGGCTGCTGTAAGGCGTCGGATTTATGGCGGAGCGCAATTATACACACATCAAAAAAAGTTTTGCATCACCCCGGTCCCCCAGAACTCCTGAAGACTGACGTTGACTGCGGACATTGAATCACAGACACGGTGCCTTTGACAGTTCAGAGCTGTCACTAAGCCCGCCCAAAGCTGTAAACAATCATGCATGAGCAGCGCCTACTAGACGGAGGGGGTCCGACAGCCGATCAGTTCAAGTCATTCCACCAGGAAGGACGTACACTGCTCGTCTTGTCTGTAGATCAACCTTGCCTAGACGGTCAATACCTCGGTTCGATCACGTCCGCATTGTTACTTTGTACCAGGAAGGGTTCTCAACAAGGGAAGTGTCAAGGCGTCTCGGAGTGAACCAAAGCGACGTTGTTCGGATATGGAGGAGATACAAGAGACAGGAACTGTTGATGACATACCTCGCTCAGGCCGCCCAGGGGCTACTACTGCAGTGGATCACCGCTACCTACGGATTATGACTCGGAGGAGCCCTGACAACAACAACACCGTGTTGAATAATGCTTTTCGTGCAGCCACAGGACATCGTGTTACGACTCAAACTGTTCGCAATAGGTTGCATGATGCGCAACTTCACTCCCGACGTCCATGGCGAGGTCCATCTCTGCAACCATGACACCATGCAGCGCGGTAAAGATGGGCAGAACAACATGCCGAATAGACCGCTGAGAATTGGCATCATGTTCTCTTCACCGCATATGCGTTCAACCAGACAATCGTCGGAGACGTGTTTGGAGGCAACACGATCAGGCTGAACGCCTTAGACACGCTGTTCAACGAGTGCAGCAAGGTGGAGGTTCCCTGCTGCATTATGTGGGGCCGACGTACGCCGCTGGTGGTCTTGGAAGGCGCCGTAACGGCTGTACGATACGTGAATGCCATCCTTCGACCGACAGTGCAACCACATCGGCAGTATATTGGCGAGCCATTCGTCTTCATGGGCGACCATTCGCGCCCCATCGTGGACATCTTGTGAATGACTTCCTTCAGGATACCGACATCGCTCGACTAGAGTGGCCAGCGTGTTCTCCAAACATGAACCCTATCGCACATGCCAAGGATAGATTGAAAAGAGCTGTTTATGGACGACGTGACCCACTAACCACTCTGAGGGATCTACGCCGAATCGCCGTTGAAGAGTGGGATAATCTGGACCAACAGTGCCTTGATGAACTTGTGGATAGTATGTCACGACGAATACAGGCATGCATCAATGCAAGAGGACGTGCTACTGAATATTAGAGGTACCAGTGTGTACAGCAATCTTGACCACCACGTCTGAAGGTCTCGCTGTATGATGGTACAACATGCAAGGTGTGGTTTTCATAAGCAATAAAAAGGGGCGGAAATGTTTTTTAAGTTAAAATCTATTCCAGTTTTCCGTACAGGTTCCGGAACTCTCTTAATCGATGTGATGCAAAACTTTTTTTGATGTATGTGTACTAAACGGATTCATTTCATGTGCCACGCCCTGATGTACTATTATTGGAAGACAGAGTTTCAGTTACTGTCTCATTGGTTGTTTATACTCGTATTACCAAAGTTGACTGTGTTGTTTGATTCATGGTCAATGATATTCACATTACCTGCAGGTAGTTTGTCGATATGTGACGCCGTTCTTATCTATGTATAACATGTAATTTTGACCTCCGATTAGAAGTTTCACTTTACTAAACTATGGCATATATATTTTGTTCCTTATTTTATATTCATACAGTGTGCAACTGTTCTCTTGTTTTATTCGTTAATTTATCTTTGTTGTCAATTCCTGTACAGTTTGATTTTTGTTTACTTACTAGTACGTAATACCAATGTATATAACTGACTTCTTAAATTCTACATTGTCCCTTTTGTTATCTAGGGTAGACTGTTGTTATTGTTGTCTCTACAAGGGTACCTGAAGATGGCATAGTGAAACGCCAAAACTGGACGTAAAAATAAAATAAAATACGAAATACAGACGGTTGAAGAAGTTTTTGATTTGACATACTGAGTGGAAACTTTCTCCAAATCCTTCTGCAGTTCCGTACGATCTTCCGAAGACAATACTTTTCTTTACATTGTGTTGCACGAAACATTGGGAGCGTCAGGTGCCTGAGGCTTGTTGGAGCGAACGTACTTATCAACTTTAAAAACAGATTCATTAACAAAGAAATCTAGCAAATTAGAGTGCATGAGCATTATAAAAGACAGAAGAAAATGTTCCCTGTGCTCAAATCCAACATGAAATGCCAACTCTGAAAATTCCTGGTCATTAAAATAAATGTAACTTTGCAAGAACAGAAGAAGACAACGTTAGCAACAAATCTATATACAGTTAAGTATACAAGCTGGAAGAACGATAACGAAATAGGCGGCTGAGCGCTAGTTCAGGATACCATTCACAAATAAAATACAAATGAAAACTGACCCTAAAGACTATAAAGCTGATATTAATTCATCCAATCCACAAAATGCAGCATGAAACAGACCAATTAAGCAATGAAGGGTAAAGGCCTACACTGTGCTGGAAGGTAGACAAGACAGATAGGTCAAGTAAAATCAAACACCAAACCGACCAATTAGTTATAAGAAGATTTTACATTTAAAGGCAACTTAAAAGTAATATAAGAACACACTCCCAGGATCTAAGTCATTTAAATTTTCAACAACTGAAACTTAGTTCAGCCAAACACAATTAGGGCTGGCAGCGAATCCGGCATTTGGGTAACAGTAAACAGCAAAGCAAAGAACCCTTCATCTGTTAGCTCAGCATGAAGGTGAATCACATCTACAATGTAACCAAGTACCCAACGACACGACACTCTCCTTGTGGGCCACTGTTCAAGAGTACACACCAGGGGTAGCAGCCTATCGTGTTTATTCCAGTCATCTGCTAGTCCATCTCCTCCTCTCTCCTATCTCTTTCTATGTCCTCCTTCCCCCTCGCTGTCACTCTCCTCATCCTTTTTTTCCCACGTATGTGTACAAATCCAGATAGGAGGTTGGTGGTTTTTATCCATGCAGGATTTCTTTCCTGACTGTAACTAATATGTGTACCAAATTTCACTGAAGTCATTCCAGGGATTTACAACGACATTCTTGCCCGTGGGTTTTGTTGTAGACGCGCAAGTGAGATATACTTCACAAGTATTTAACATATTTCACGCATATTTGTACACATATTTCACCTGCATGTCTAGCACACTTCGCTGTGCAGTTTCATTTTCGCCTATCTACAACTACATATATACTCCGCTAGCCACCAAGCGGTGTGTGGCGGAGGGCACAATTCGCGCCAAAGTCAACCCCCCCCCTCCCCACCCCACCCTCTCTTCCACTCGCGGATCGCGTGAGGAAAAACCGACTGTCTGAACGCCTCAAAAATGATTCAAATGGCTCTGAGCACTATGGCACTTAACTTCTGAGGTCATCAGTATCCTAGAAATTAGAACTACTTAAACCTAACTAACCTAAGGAGATGACACACATCCGTGCCTGAGGCAGGATTCGAAGCTGCGACCGTAGCGGTCGCGCAGTTCCAGACTGTAGCGCCTACAACCGCTCGTGAACGCCTCAGCACGAGCTCTTATTTCCCTTATTTTTGAATGGTGATCATTACGCGATTTGAAAGTTGGTGGTAATAATATATGCTCTACATCCTCGGTGAAGATCGAATTTCGGAATTTAGTGAGCAGCCCCTTCTGTTTAGCGCGCCGTCTATCTGCAAGTGTGTCCCACTTCAAACTTTCTGTGAGATTTGTAACGCTCTGGCGATGGCTAAATGTACCAGTCACGAATTTTGCCACTCTTCTTTGGACCTTCTCAATCTCTTGAATCAGACCCAACTGGTAAGGGTCCCATACTGACGAACAATGCTCCAAGACTGGACGAACTAACGTAGTGTAAGCTATTTCCTTTGTTGAAGGACTGCATCGATTCAGGATTCTAGCAATAAACCGCAATCTAGAGTTCGCCTTACCCGTTACTTGTCTAATCTGATCATTCCATTTGAGATCATTTCGAATAGTCACACCCAGATACTTGACGGACGCTACCGCTTCCAAAGGCTGGGCATTTATTTTGTACTTCTACATTAATGGGGATTTTCGCCTTGTTATACGCAATAGGTTACACTTACTGACATTGAGAGGTAACTGCCAGTCATTACACCACGCGTTCATTCTCTGCAAATCCTGACTGATTTGTTCACAACTTTCGTGTGATACTACTTTCCTGTAGGCTACAGCATCATCGGCAAACAGTCTCAGGCCGCTGTCAATATCATCAACCAGATCGTTTATGTAAATCGTAAAAAGCAGAGGACCTATTACGCTGCCCTGGGGCACACCTGAAGTTACTCCTGTTTATGTTGAAGTCACCCCGTTCAGGACAACATACTGCTCCATGTCTGTTAGAAAACTTTCTATCCAACTGCATACACTCCTGGAAATGGAAAAAAGAACACATTGACACCGGTGTGTCAGACCCACCATACTTGCTCCGGACACTGCGAGAGAGCTGTACAAGCAATGATCACACGCACAGCACAGCGGACACACCAGGAACCGCGGTGTTGGCCGTCGAATGGCGCTAGCTGCGCAGCATTTGTGCACCGCCGCCGTCAGTGTCAGCCAGTTTGCCGTGGCATACGGAGCTCCATCGCAGTCTTTAACACTGGTAGCATGCCGCGACAGCGTGGACGTGAACCGTATGTGCAGTTGACGGACTTTGAGCGAGGGCGTATAGTGGGCATGCGGGAGGCCGGGTTGACGTACCGCCGAATTGCTCAACACGTGGGGCGTGAGGTCTCCACAGTACATCGATGTTGTCGCCAGTGGTCGGCGGAAGGTGCACGTGCCCGTCGACCTGGGACCGGACCGCAGCGACGCACGGATGCACGCCAAGACCGTAGGATCCTACGCAGTGCCGTAGGGGACCGCACCGCCACTTCCCAGCAAATTAGGGACACTGTTGCTCCTGGGGTATCGGCGAGGACCATTCGCAACCGTCTCCATGAAGCTGGGCTACGGTCCCGCACACCGTTAGGCCGTCTTCCGCTCACGCCCCAACATCGTGCAGCCCGCCTCCAGTGGTGTCGCGACAGGCGTGAATGGAGGGACGAATGGAGACGTGTCGTCTTCAGCGATGAGAGTCGCTTCTGCCTTGGTGCCAATGATGGTCGTATGCGTGTTTGGCGCCGTACAGGTGAGCGCCACAATCAGGACTGCATACGACCGAGGCACACAGGGCCAACACCCGGCATCATGGTGTGGGGAGCGATCTCCTACACTGGCCGTACACCACTGGTGATCGTCGAGGGGACACTGAATAGTGCACGGTACATTCAAACCGTCATCGAACCCATCGTTCTACCATTCCTAGACCGGCAAGGGAACTTGCTGTTCCAACAGGACAATGCACGTCCGCATGTATCCCGTGCCACCCAACGTGCTCTAGAAGGTGTAAGTCAACTACCCTGGCCAGCAAGATCTCCGGATCTGTCCCCCATTGGGCATGTTTGGGACTGGATGAAGCGTCGTCTCACGCGGTCTGCACGTCCAGCACGAACGCTGGTCCAACTGAGGCGCCAGGTGGAAATGGCATGGCAAGCCGTTCCACAGGACTACATCCAGCATCTCTACGATCGTCTCCATGGGAGAATAGCAGCCTGCATTGCTGCGAAAGGTGGATATACACTGTACTAGTGCCGACATTGTGCATGCTCTGTTGCCTGTGTCTATGTGCCTGTGGTTCTGTCAGTGTGATCATGTGATGTATCTGACCCCAGGAATGTGTCAATAAAGTTTCCCCTTCCTGGGACAATGAATTCACGGTGTTCTTATTTCAATTTCCAGGAGTGTATGTCATCGGGTAGACCGTAAGCGCGCACTTTTTGTAGCAAGCGACAGTGCGGAACTGAGTCGAACGTCTTTCGAAAGTCGAGAAATATGGCATCAACCTGGGAGCCGGTATCTAGAGCCTGTTGTATATCATGCACAAAGAGGTCCAGTTGTGTCTCACATGACCGCTGTTCCCTAAAACCGTGCTGGTTTCTGCAGATGAGCTTCTCAGAATCTAGAAAGGTCATTATGTCTGAACACAGAATATGTACCATGATTCTACAACAAATCGATGTCAGTGAAATTGGCCGGTAATTATGTGCATCCGTTTCTCTACCCTTTGTATAGACTGCTATAACTTGGGCCTCCTTCCATTGCCGTGGAACTTTCCGCTGTTCCAATGGTCTCTGATAGATGATGGATGAGAATGGTGCTATATTTGTAGCATAGTCAACATAAAATCTTACGGGGATACCGTACGGGCCTGATGTCTTCCTAGCGTTTAAGGATCTTAACTGTTTTACAATCCCAGTTACACTAAACACTATGTCAGACATCCTTTCGCTTGTTCGATAACTGAAAGGGGGAATGGAGCTGCAGTCCTCTACCGTAAACGAGTTTTTGAAAGCTGGGTTTAGGATTTCGGCCTTCTGTTTATCATCATCAGTTACGTTACCCGTACTGTCAGCCAGAGCAGGTATTGAATTATTTGTAGTGTTCATAGATTTTACGTACGACCAGAATTTTATGGGGTTATTTTTAGAAACTGCAGATAAAATATTGCTTTCAAATTCGTTAAAAGAATCTCTCATTGTCCATCCGACAGCCGCTTTCATTTCGCATAATTTCTGTTTGTCAGCGGGGCAGTGACTACGTTTAAAACGACTGTGCAAAATTCTCTGCTTTCTCAGCAACCTCCTAACATGTGCGTTGTATCAAGGTGGATCCTTTCCCTCCCCTATACTTTTGCTAGGCACATACTTCTCTAGCACATGGTGGACAATACCTTTAAATTCCGACCAAGGATGCTCAATATCTTTGTGTCCGGCGGTGAATGCTTGGAGCTGACTATGAAGATATTCATTAATGACACTTTTATTTGCTTTCCTAAACAAGAAAACTCTACGCTGTATAGTGATCTGAATTTGTAGGTACATCCAGTTGCATATTGTTTGTGAATAGAGTTAGTAGTAAACAAGTAAAAAATTAAAACGTCATGCTTAATGTGCCACATTTTACTGCACGAACAGCGAGAACGTAGTCAGAGACGAACTTGTTCCGTTTCTTAATTTTGTGGGGTCATCAACGACGAAAAGGTTCGTAAAGGTTTGAAATTACCAGTAAAGGTATTTGCACGTCTCTAATTACTGTCATTGCGAAATACTGGACAAGTAAAGTATTGGTATTCTAGCGTCCATGGCTACATTGCTTTTCCAGTCCAACCCTTTGATAGGTGGGTAGTTCTTACGCTCACAGTAATTCCTTCCAGTCGCTAAATGACATGTGTGCCGACTTTCATTAAAATCGGTCCAGTGACTTTGGAGCAGGTGTGTAACATACACTCATGTTTAGAAAAAAGAGGACACCCTGAACGACTAGAGACAGGACGTTCATATTCACAGGACGTGTACATTTGTATGTTCTCCAGAAATGATGAGCATCTGAAACACGTCGGTCCGCAGGTTCAAGATCAACATCGATATCGCGGCGCAACACCACCTACCGGCAAAATGTGCCTGCAGGTCTCGTTATAGCTATAAACCAAAGGTAATGGATCAGCGTGACCTGAGCAGACACGCAGGATGCCTCGCAGGTGTAGGAGCGAATCGTACCGTAGAATCAGCATTTTGAAAGAGGGCGCATTACATACATGAGAGAATGTGATGCATCCATCAGGGGAATTGTTGCTCGTGTGGGATGAACCGTTTCGGCACTGCAACGAGTGTGTGCAGATTGGTCCACGGCAGGCCGTATAATACGACGAGACTGTTCAGGTGGCACTACCCAGACCATCCCCTGAGAAGATCGGCACCTCATCAGAATGGCATTGTAGGGGAGATCTGCGTCCTCCTCGGCTCTGGCTCAGCAGTGGAACTGTGTAACACATCGTACACTGTCAGGGCTGACAGTCCGTCGCCGTTTATTACGGTATGGGTTACGTGCGCGTCGTCCACCTCTCCGCCTTCCTTTGGCGAATGTACAGAAACATGCTTGAGGCCAATGGTGTACTGAGTGACTTCATTGGGGACAGGCTTGGCATCAAATAGTGATTTCGAAGTAATCCTGGTTCTGTTTGTTCGAAAGTGTCGAAAGTGATGAGCACATTTTGGTCCGCCACAGACAGGGGGAGCGGCATCACAGTGATTGCATTCACACAAGAGATGCAGCGCCAACTCAAGACCTTATGTTGTGGGGCGTTATTGGTTTCAACCACAAATTACAGATGGTGGGTGTCGAGGGCACTGTGACCATTGTGACCGACGTCAATGACATCCCATAGCCGTACCCTTTCTGTACAACATCCCAGAATCCATTTTTTAGCAAGACAATGCACGACCACCTGTTGCTGCATGTACACGTGCCTTCTCGGTGTCACAGGATGTCAGCCTTTTGCCCTGGCCCACCAAATTAGCAGACTTGTCGCCAATAGAAAATGTGTCGGTTATGTTGAAACGACAGGTGCAGCAATGTGACCCAATGTCAACTACCAAAGATGAACTTTGGAGCGATGTGAATGCAGCGTGAATGGCTATACCACAGGGCTCCAGTCGCGCCTGACACGCATCAGTGCCATAACGCATGGAGCAAGTTATCAGGGCCCATGGCGGACCCTGTGCCTACTAGGCAGCAGGACACATGCTGAACCGAGGTGACTGAAATGCTAATCATTTCCACAGAACATACTAATGTGCATGTCCTGTACATTTGAACGTCCTATCCCTAGTCGTTCAAGGTGTTCTGTTTTTGTTGTGCATTTTCAACTTCTCGCCGGGTAATGAATAGTCCATTAAATTTCAGGCATGCAGCCGCGCAAATAAAATTTCCTCCACTGACACTTCGTCCGCGTATCTTCTGGCTCACTCTCAGGATGACAGGACGAAGCGCGGCCGAAATATCAGTGGAGGAAATATTATTTGCCTGGCTGCATGCCCGAAATTTGATGGACTGTTCTGTTTTTATTTTTTCTGAACGTGAGTGTACCCAGTTTTTGTAATCTGTGTGGAAATGAGTGCCTTACTCGTTCTATGAACTTCTTAGGGGCGCACCCGATACTACTTTCGGTTCTGTGGAATATTGACAGTTCAGTATCGCATGCGGGATTCTATTCGGCAATTATTCAATTTTTTACAAAGGGCGCTGCTCTGAGTCACTCACTCCCCTGTCCTTCTGCTTTTCGCGCTATTACAATTTCACACACAAAAGAGCACTGGTTTGTTCCCTTTGGATTGCTCTTTACTGATGACCCTGCTGCTATCGTAATTGTGGTTCGCTCCTACAGCTGCACAAGACAGTGACATTGTAATTTGCTGTTCAGTTGTACTGTATCATCTCTGGCAGTAGTGTGAGTCAGTGTTCTCTTCGTTGGCGCACCCGTGACTTTAGTCGCAAATCAACTGTATTGTCTGGAGGTATTGTATGGAGGATCGTGAGAGCATCCAGAATTCGTAGGAATACGTTGTCTTTTAAATTCAGTAACGGAATTAAGAAGACTACAACCACGAAAATGTGTTCCAGGTCTAACATAGGCCTACATCTAACGAACACCATATTAACGAAAGAATGACGGTAGGAACCGTAAAAAAAAGTTAATGCTACAATTGCTGTTGTCAAGTTTCCTGTTATTTTAGACACAGAAACGCCAAAACCTGGTCTATCGGTCAATGTAAACAAGTAATGTCGTCTAACATTACTACTTTTGATTTATTCGATACTACAGCGTATACAGGAGATGAACAGAAATACGGAAACACGGAAAACACTACACATTATCATGCCTAACGCAGTGTACGGTAACAGTTAGCATTGAAACAGCTTCTAGTAGTCTCGGAATTGATTCTCGGAAGGGTTTTTGTACTGGTTCAAATGGCTCTGAGCACTATGGGGCTTAACTTCTGAGGTCATCAGTCCCCTATAACTTAGAACTACTTAAACCTAACTAACCTAAGGACATCACACACATCAATGCCCGAGGCAGGATTCGAACCTGAGACCGTAGCAGTCGCGCGGTTCCAGACTGTAGCGCCTAGAACCGCTCGGCCACTCCGGCAAGCCGGATTTTGTACTATTCTTCCTGCGCAATAATGATTATTTCAGGTAACTATGATGAAGCTGGATAGGTAATATTGACTGAGGTGCCCAGGCGAGATGCGATATTTCATCCTCGCGCACACAAAACCAATCCTGGACTGCGCGAAGTGTGGGAACAGTGCCGCTATCGTCTAGGAACGCAGCATCGCCAATGGGGAACAAACATTGTACCATGGGATCGACCTTATAAGCCAAATTGGTCACATTATCCTTGACAGCAATGCTGCCACGCAGAGTACCCGTGGGGCTCACGGAACACCATTACATGGCTGCCCAAACCATCACCGAATCCCCACGTTTCGGATGTAAACTCCGCCAGACGGTAGAAACAGTGCAGCAGGACTATTTGACATAATGCCTTTCTTCCATTGCTCCATAGTACAGTTTTTATGTTTACTGCAGCACATTTTCCTGTTACGGGAATTTGCATCACTGATGAGTGGTTTTAGAATTCCAGCTCACCTTGCATTTTCCAGCTTATGGAGCTCCCGTAGTGATATTTTAGTGTTGACAGAATTCGAGAGCGCAACATTCATTTCGGCACTTATTTTTGCATCTGTCATCCTTTTATTTTTCGTCATAATTCTCTTAAGTGACTATCTGTCACGACCGCTCAACATACACTTTCGTCCAGGTTGTGACTTCGAGGAAGAAATTCTTCCGCCGCGCGACTGCTACGGTCGCAGGTTCGAATCCTGCCTCGGGCATGGATGTGTGTGATGTCCTTAGGTTAGTTAGGTTTAATTAGTTCTAAGTTCTACGGGACTGATGATCACAGATGTTAAGTCCCATAGTGCTCAGAGCCATTTGAACCATTTTTTTTTTTTTTTTTTTGAAGAAATTCTTCCGCCTTCCCTGTACACGGTATAAATCTTCAACATGGTGCCTGCTGAAACAACAGCCGGCCGGGGTGGCCGAGCGGTTCTAGGCGCTACAATCTGGAACCGCGCGACCGCTACGGTCGCAGGTTCGAATCCTGTCGCGGGCATGGATGTGTGTGATGTCCTTAGGTTGGTTAGGTTTAAGTAGTTCTAAGTTATAGGGGACTGATGACCTCAGAAGTTAAGTCACATAGTGCTCAGAGCCATTTGAACCTTTTCTTTTTTTTTTTTGCTGAAACACCAAACATTTCGGTTGCCTTGGTTGCGGAAGGACCCTCCATTCGTCCATTGTTCTGACCACGACAGACACTTGCAACGTATTGAAGACGTTGAACAGGTGCCGTTCAATACCGCAGCGCAACCTGCTGGTTTTGCTAGTTCAAATGGTTCAAATGGCTCTGAGCACTATGGGACTTAACATCAGTGGTCATCAGTCCCCTAGAACTTAGAACTACTTAAACCTAACTAACCTAAGGACATCACACACATCCGAGCCCGAGGCAGGATTCGAACCTGCGACCGTAGCAGTCGCGCAGCTCCGGACTGAGCGCCTAGAACCGCGAGACCACCGCGGCCGGCGGTTTTGCTAGTATCTGCATTTATTTGAATTTTTCTTTTCTGAATTCCTCACTGTGTTTCCATATTTTTGCCCAATCTCTGTGTACACACTGATGTTTAGAAAAAAAAAAACGGAACACCATAAAAGACTAGAGATAGGACGTTTATATTCAGTGGATAAGTACGTTAGTATGTTCTGCAGATACGATTAGCATTTGAACCATGTCGGCCGGCGAATACAAGGTCAACATCGATATCGCGGCGGTTGGTCCTGGCGGAGGTTCGAGTCCTCCCTCGGACATGGGTGTATGTGTTTGTCCTTAGGATAATTTAGGTTACGTATTGTGTAAGCTTAGGGACTGATGACCTTAGCAGTTAAGTCCCATAAGATTTCACACACTTTTTTTTTCTTAACTGTAAAATACGTATGCGGCTCTCGTTGTCACTGAAAACCGAAGGTAATGGATCATCGTGACCTGAGCAGACCTGCAGGATGCTTGTGACTTGGCTAGACATGCAGGATGCCTCGCAGATGTATGCGCGAATAGTACCGTCAAATGAGTGAGTTTGAAAGAGGGTGCATTATTGGCGTGAGAGAATGTGATGCATCCATCTGGGAAATTACTGCTCGTGTGGGTCGAAGTGTGTCGGCAGCGCAACGGTGTGTGCAGAATGGTTCACGGAAGGCCGTGGAACGTGACGTGATGGGTCAGGTCGCACCACCGAGACCTCTCCCTGAGAAGATGGACACCTCATCCGAATGGCACTGCAGACAGATCTGCGTCCTCCTCGGCTCTGACGCAACGTTGGAACAGTGTGACACATCGTACACTATCAGGGGTGTCAGTCCACCACCGTTTATTGCGACATGAGTTACGTGCGTGAGGTCCACTTCTCCTCCTGCCTTCGAGGAATGTGCAGAAGCATGCTAGGCGGCAATAGTGTATGGAACAACATCATTGGGGGCAGGAATGGCATGAGATAGTATTTTTAGACGAATCCAGGTTTTGTCTGTTTGAAAGTAACTGCCGCATTTTGGTTCCCACAGACAGGGGGAACGGCATCACAGTGACTGCATTCACACAAGACGTGCAGCGCCAACTCAAAGCCTTATAGTGTGGGGTGCTACTGGGTACAACCAAAAATCACAGTTGGTTCGTGTCGAGGACACTGTGGTCATTATGGTCTACGTGTATGAAATCCTGCGGCCCGTGGCCATACCCTCTCTGCATACCACCCCAGACACCATTTTTCAGCAAGACAATGCACGACCACATGTTGGTGCACGAATAAATGCCTGGCTCGCCAAACTTGTCGCAGTTCGAAAATCGATATGGTGAAACGATGGCTGGAGCGCTGTTACCTAATGCCAACCTCTTTGATGAACTTTGGAACCAGGTGAATGCAGCACGGATGGCTATACGACAGGACAACATTCGCGCCTTATGCGCGTCGATGTCATCACGCATGGGACAAGTTATCAGGCTCCATGGTGGACCCTGCACCTTCTAGGCTACAGGACACATGCTGCACCGAGGTGACTGAAATGCTAATCATTTCTGCAGAACATACTAATGTAATCTCCTGTGAAGATGAACGTCTTTTCTCTAGTCGTTCAAGGTGTTCTTTTTTTCTGAACGTGAATGCACTTTCTTCTTCTCCCTATTATTTTCTTTTGTCTGTATACCTTATCTAAATGAGGTCGGCATGGTAGTTATCATATTTGGCAATGTTAATGTTAGAGGTTGGCCGGATGCCCTTCCTGTCTCACACCTTTGCACCCCAACTGTCTGCGTGTGTTTCCATTCACAGGAAAGCGTGCGAACTTCTCTTAATCTTCACGAATCGTGTAATTGAGGCGGGAAGTGGGTATAAGCCCGGTATTCACTTAGTCAGATGTGAGAAACCGTCTATAAACCACATCCAGAATGGCCGGCACTCTTTCCTTCGTCGTTGCTCAGTCAGGCTGATTCGATTCGAGGCCGACGCTCCTGCCCGCATTCCGGAAGGTGAGTGTCAACACGAGTTACCAGATCGGCTCAACCCCTGTGTACACTGACGAGCGAAAACATTATGACCAGTGCCCACTGACACTTTTAGTGTTGCGGGCGCGTGATGCGGAAAGTAATTATAACTGGAGCCGAGACGAATTGGTAAATTCATGCAGCGGCGGTGCGGACAGTGAATTGGGAAATTCGATGACATAAGCGGCGTTGATAAAGACCAGATTGTTAGGGTTCAGCGGCTGGCAACTAGCATCTCGGAAACGATAGAGCCGGTTGGCTTTTAGGGTGCTACAGTCATGAACATCTATGGAAAGAGCCAAGAGCAACGCCTCATGGCAGATCTGACGTTGTGGTTCAGTGTTGCTGCGTGCACAAATATTCTGGTTCACACCATTCAGCCAAATTCTTAAACATCGGGTTCCGACACAGACGATCCCTTCGTATTCCCCTCTTGACCCAACGACATAGTCGGTACGCTTGTAGTTGTCACGTGATCATCGAGACTAGATGTCGGATCTATGGAAACGTCTGACGTGGTCAGGTGAGTCGCGTTTCTTGTTACACCGGGTGGATGGCCGTATCCGTCACACGGGCGAACGGCTGCTTGAAACGTGCACCATGGCACGGATGTAGACCGGGGAAGTCGAAAAGGTGTGGATCGTACCGAGGATGACCGACAGTTATTCTACCCATTCAAATTTCACGAGTGGTGCAGGAAAAGTGGCAAGGTGGCAGTCGTATCAGAAATACCGGTTGTTGCACACCGTGCAAGGTCGTCTATGGAGTATGAAATGGGATGTAGTTACCACGACGCTGTATGGCTAGCGTCCCCAGGGGAAAGCATTTATCGGAGGCATTTGAGACCGTATAGTGACCGCCTTCGGTTACTTTAATTCTTGCGTTCAACACAGATGAGAGGTGTATCGAGCACATTGTGCTGATTTGGGAGCAACCTAGATGGTTGTAACACAATAAACTGGTAGACAAGATCGCAGGAATTCTTTTTATTCCATGATTACCGGTTTCGGCGAAACTAAAGCCGCCATCACCGGATCTTAGGACACATACAGGTTACAACATCAAGGCGGACAATGGTGATATTAATAGTTGCCTATAAAACGCAGGCCTTACAAAATTGTCATACGTAGCACATAGGTGTCCAAGAGAGATGACATTATAAATGTTAAGTGTCTCCACCACACACAAGCGCAAGCTACGTATGACAATTTTGTAAGGCCTGCGTGTTATAGGCAACTATTAATATCACCATTGCCTGCCTTGATGTTGTAACCTGTATGTGTCCTAAGATCCGATGATGGCGGCTTTAGTTTCGCCGAAACCGGTAATCATGGAATAAAAAGAATTCCCGCGACCTTGGGTACCAGTTTATTGTGTTACATATGATAGGAACTCAGCATCTATTTTTGGCTTACTCTTACTTCTACGTTAATGAACAAAAGTCTTATGTACAGAATCGAGCATTCCAGGAAAACACGTTTCTTTATAATTTCAAGTTAGAGTAGTTCAGTTTAAATTACTTGCTTTTCTTTGCTCCTTTCTATAACTTACTCGACAGAATAGGGAAGCCAGCGTAGGATGTGTCCCTTATTACCCTCTTAAAAGAAAGGACAAAGTGAAACATAAACCATTAAATTATTATTAACTTATGCCAAACGGATTCAAACGCAGATGGGAGTGTTGTGATATTGGATGTAGGATAAGGGATGTTACTCAGATAGCAACTTTCTATTCCTTCAGCAGAGTCTATGTTGAATATTGCCTTGCAACTGAAGACCACAACAACAACATAAGTAAGTTTGTGAAAAAATAAAACTGCATTGCGAAACTGGACTCGAACCCAGATACTTAAGCTTGAAGTAGCCATCTGTCCTGTTCTGTTGGACTCTGGAGAGTGTGGGAACAAGTAGTGGTAAATAAAATATTCAAGCCGACTCTAACAGCAGTTTCAGATGGGACAGTTGGTGGTGGACTGTTTCTACTTCGACTGCCGGAGCAGCCTACAGTTTTAAGTTATGCCTAAAAATAATTTTGAAATGTACCTTATTAATTATGTAGTATTTGCACAAGAGATAACCAGAGGTCTGCGCGGCTGCGGATATTCGCAGCAATACTGACTTCCCTACAACGGGCCGCACTGATGCGGGTATCCTCAGGTAAATCCGTGAATATCCGCAGTAATTTGTGGTTAGAAGTTAAACTATGTTGTCAGTATTACTATTTCTTTGGCTTTGATCGCGTACTATCGATAACAATAATTATTGTTGCTTTAAGTTGTTGTTACTAACCATTCGGGACGGAGAGACATCATGTCGGCTGGAATTCACTGTGTCCTGGAGGTGCTGGATGAGTTGTTAACATCCGCAAGGGCTAAAGACGTTGACAAGCCCTTCTTCTTCCTGCTTTTCCGCATTATCACACCTACACCCTATTTCCGTCGTACAAGCAGCTATCTTTTGCCTGAGTCATTCGTCTTTCGATTACGTTTACATATGTCACTTGGGAAATTACCGAAAGCCGCGACGAAATGATACGATGCATTTTATGGGACACTCTATCATTTGGAACCTTCACGCCACGTTCTGACTCCATCTTGTGTTTCACATATGAGATCAGCAATACACGATATAAAATCAATGAATCAACATATCTGTTATTTACAAGTACACATTGCAACGCTACTTACATTAAGAGATTTAGTATGTTAATACGATTTAATACCGTGCCGAATATATGAGAACAAATAACATCTCCGCCTTCAAAAGAGAATTATTGTCATATCTATTAAAAGAACAATAATATCTACCTCTTTCCTGTATGCACACCTTACCTCGGTACAGCTAAATACAATTCTTTCCATTCATAATTTGTCTATTTCTCAAGCTGGTATAATCTTCCTAAATTTCTCTCTCTCAGCAATCGCTGTAACAGAAAATATCACTCTTTTTTTTTTTAACTGGAAAAACATTTTTATGCGCTCCTATAACTGTTATTATACTCATGCTCATAAATTGAGGATGATGCTGATACATGGGGAAACAACGCTCTGGTGGGTGGTTTGCGGGTTTAAATCACCTCGGGCTATGACCATGCGGTGCATCTTACCTGCGGTCGTTGCACGGTGGCGCTGGCAGCAGTCCACATACGCAGAGGTGTGTTGGTGCATGTCAGAGTAGGGTGCAGCAAGTAAGTGTGCAGACGTTTTCAGACGTGCCAATGGTAACTGTGAGTTGAAAGTGGCTCAAAGAACACGTATTGATGACGTTTTGAGGTGTAGAATACTAGGGCGACTGGAGGCTGGTCAAACACAGCAGGTCGTAGCACGGGACCTCCGTGTGCCACGAAGTGTGATCTCAAGATTATGGCAACGATTCCAGCAGATAGGAAACGTGTCCAGGCCCTACAGTACGGGACGTCCACAGTGTACAACACCACTAGAAGACCGATATCTCACCATCAGTGCCCGCAGACGGGCACGGAATACTGCAGGTAGCCTTGCTCGCGACCTTACCGCAGCCAATGGAACAGTTGTCTCCAGACACACAGACTACAGACGACTGAACAGAGACGGTTTATTCGCCCGGAGACCTGCAAGGTGCATTCCACCGACTGCTGGTCACAGGAGAGCCCGTAAAGCCTGGTATCAAGAACACAGTACATGGTCATTGGAACAGTGGTCCCAGGTTATGTTCACGGACGAGTCCAGGTATAGTCTGAACAGTGATTCTCGCCGGGTTTTCATCTGGCGTGGACCAGGAACCACATACCAACCCCTTAATGTCCTTGAAAGAGACCTGTATGGAGGTCGTGGTTTGATGATGTGGGGTGGGATTATGATTGGGGCACGTACACCCCCGCATATCTTTGACAGAGGAACTGCAACAGGTCAGGTGTATCGGGTCGTCATTTTGCACCAGTATGTCTGCCTTTTCAGGCGTGCAGTGGGTCCCACCTTCCTCCTGATGGATGATAACGCACGGCCCCACCGAGCTGCCATCGTGGAGGAGTACCTTGAAACAGAAGATATCAGACGAATGGAGTGGCCTGCCTGTTCTCCAGACCTAAACCCCATCGAGCACGTCTGTGATGCTTTCGGTCGACTAATCCCTGCACGTCTTCAAACCCCTACGACACTTCAGGAGCTCCGACAGGCACTGGTGCAAGAATGGGAGGCTATACCCCAGCAGCTGCTCGACCACCTGATCCAGAGTATGCCAACCTGTTGTGCGGCCTGTGTACGCGTGCATGGTGATCATATCCCATATTGATGTCGGGGTACATGTGCAGGGAACAGTGGCGTTTTGTAGCACATGTGTTTCGGGACGGTTTCTTCAACTTATCACCAGTACCGTGGACTTACGGATATGTGTCGTGTGTTCCACATGTGCCTATGATATTAGAGCCAGTTTTGTGTAGTGCCACGTTGTGTGGCACCACATTCTGCAATTATCCTTAATTTATGAGCATGAGTATATTATTATTATTATTATTAATAATAGAAGCAGCAGCAGTACCATTAGTAGTAGTATAAAGGTGATCATGGGTATACGTGCACATATTCTGATAATTATATACCCACTTCAGTGTGTTAATTGTTTTTCCTCTGTGCCTAACAGTCTTTCTCCGAACACATCTCATAATATACTACCTGATGTTTTCTGCACCGTCGTAACTGCTCCAGTAAGTGGACTAAGCGTGGCAGTATACACAAACCTTTCTGCGTAGATGTCCACACTTCACCACCTGATTTACTACTCAGGGGAAAATAAACATTAATAGGTTGCTCTTGCTACATGTACTTTGAGGTACTTACTAAATTAAACTCCGTCCTAAGCGGCCTCGGAAGGCCCAACGGTACCGACCGCCGCCGTGTCATCCTCAGCGATAGGCATCACTGGATGCGCAGTACATCCCACTTGCCAACAGCGCTCGGCGTACCTGGACAAACACCTACCGAAGTGCTAGCCACGTCCGGCAGCAGTTCGGTGATCTGACGGGAACCAACGTTGCCGCTGCAGTAGGGCCGTTGGCATTTGGAAGTACTAACCAACTCAAAAGCAAACTATTTCTAATAGCTGTAATTATTACTCTGAAAATGAAGTAAATAGTGGTGTAACGTTGTATAGTGCACTGTCTTCAGTCACAAGTTAAGACGTCTACACCTACATTCCTAACACCCTGTAGAGTACATCTACATCTACATATATATTCCGCTAGCCACCAAGCTGTGTGTGGCGGAGGGCACAATTCGCGCCAAAGTCATATTTCCCCCCTCCGTTCCACTCGCGGACCGCGCGAGGAAAAAACGACTGTCTGAACGTCTCAGTACGAGCTCTAACTTCCCTTATTTTTGAATGGTGATCATTGCGCGATTTGAAAGGTGGTGGTAATAATATATGCTCTACATCCTCGGTGAAGATCGGATTTCGGAATTAAGTGCGCAACCCCTTCCGTTTTTAACGACATTTTACTTTGATTGATAGTTTACAGTAATTTCGTCCCGCTGCCCACAGAGGGGCGTTCGATGAATTTGTTAGATTTAATAAATGGTACTGTGAACAAATCCAGGTCAAATGTAGTTCTGACATAATTTTTCGCAAATAAAAAAGTAATTTTTGTTGGAAGCGTTTGGCAGTCAATTGAGAAATGTGGGTAAAATACGATACAAACATAGGATGGCAGACCGCTGATTTGAAATCCCGCCACTTTTTGACTACAGTCACGTGGTTTATGTTGGAGCCACACCAGCCCTATAGCTTCTGCACAGCAAGGCCAGTCTACTAGTATCTATGGTCGAAGGTGCTGGCGGTGCACGCCGTGAACCGTGCACATCGTTATCAAATCCGTATGTATTTGGCCCGTAAGGCAATTACGTCACACCAGTTGTGCATCCGCAGAAGCTCCTTAAAACTTGTACAAGTGAAGGTGTGCTCGCGACCGTGATGCCAAGTTTAAGCGAGTCTAGAGAAGCAATATGTAGCACAGCGCGGTAGATTTAGTGCCGTGTATTTCAGATTATCGCATCTACATTACATTTAACAGCACTCAAAGAAAAATAACCAATAAATCTGCAAGGTGACAGAAGTTAGGAGGTTCACGTGCTCTCGTGCTCCTACACAGCAGCCGCCACTGGTATGTGGTATCTGCCCTTTCAGACTTGTACCTATAATTGTAGGGACTACTGCGTCCAGATGGCAAAGTGGTCAGCGCGTCTGCCTAGAGCGCAGGAGACCCGGATTCGAATTCCTGTCCGACACTCATTTTCGACGTGCCCCGTTGATATAAACCAATGCCTGCTGGCAGGTAATGTCTGTAATCCCCATTATATCTTGGTTCACCGTAGCTGCAGGATCAAAACGGTGTCTGTTCTTTGTCCGAAAGAGCAAATACCACACACACAAAATATTTAAGAAAGTTCGACGAATACTCATAAGAGCTTGTGCGACTTCATTTCATAGCAAAAATTCAAAAAATCTCTTTCAGCAATTGAGACAAAAAACTTTCATTTATAAGAACGTCTGAAGAATTTTACAGGTTACGTTGGGTTAAATGTCGGCTTCCATAACTGAATGGTCAGAACTGAGGAGCTACGTGACCGAGTAGTGGCTCCAGGTCACGAAAAATGTCAACGGCAAGAGAGCGATATGCTGACCTCACGCCCGTGCATACCACATCCATTGACGCCATTGGCAGAGAATGACACTGCGGTCGGTCTGTACCCATGGACCGTGTAATATTTCTGGCTTAGTCAGCCATCATATTAGCCTCCAAGAAACTGTTCCCAGAGCAGTGGAGGTGCAAGAAGCATATAGATGACGAAATGTGGTGTGAGGTACCTGTTGTAACGTCCCCTCAGAAAAATTATACATGACTGTGCTTAAACTGACACTCGCGCTGCTAACATCCATCTGCCCAACACTACAATGGCAGACAACAATGCAAACCAGCTACAGACTGCACACAGCACAGCCAGTGATTTTCATACAGAGGTGGCGTTACCAATAAAAAAACCTAAGCAGCCTACTTACACTGTGACAGATGTTAGATTCGGTACCATTCCAGTGTGAAAGACCGGCTGTATAACGCTACTGCTCTGTGACTGGCTGCTGTGTTCGGAGCAAGGGCGCCAAAACGTTAGAGTATAGTTATTATTATTAGTTAAATTACCCAATGGAATGACTTCAGTTTTTAATATAAATATCTCTCAACAGCTGACTGTCAATCAGTCATTTTATAATTATTAAAAACAATTTAAATCAAAAAGAAAAGATTGACGAAACTGCAGACGAAGCACTTAAGGAAGCGTTCGGGTCACGCCTTTTCTGGTATGGCGCGCGAAGTGTTTCGGGCTGTTCGTCACTCTGGATTAGGCAGTCGAGAACAACAGACATGTTGTCTGTCGTAGGATGTGTTCCCAATTTTTATTTAAGTTCCTGTTCGTCACTCTGGATTAGGCAGTCGAGAGGAACAGACACGTTGTTTGTCGCAGAATGTGTTTGCCAGTATTCAGTATTAAAAGATTCACTCCGGTAGTCGTGAGGCACAGACACGTGCCACAAACAGTTTAAAGATACATTTTCGTAAACATTGTGTTTGATCATTTTGCTGTATCATAAGGTGTTGTATTAAGATCATGTAGTCTTCTCGTGTGGCTATATTAAAATACGCGAGTGGCATCCCAAAGAAGTGATACATTATTTCAGAACAGAACCTCGCTAAAAGTCAGTTTCAGCCTCAAGATACAGAACCTACGACCCGTGTGCTGTTTTCTGCGCTGGGGACATCGACTTGAAGACATCAGGTTAGTGGACTGTAACAGAACCTTCGTATTCCACACAGTGCAGTGGAAACAACTTGGCGCCTCACGTGTACTGCATGCACAGAACAAATGTGCTCAGTGACACGTCATGTGCAGTAATGCAGAGGAGGTAAAGGAGGGTGATCGTTATTAACACCAACAATCGATTCATTCATCCTTTCTTGCCGTAACCGGCGAGGGTCTGTGGACAGAGTTTACGTTCTTACTGTCGTATTAAAATGTGGTCTGATCAACATTTATGTTGTTAGTCGATGGAACATGAACTGCGGTGTCACACTTCAGCAGTCAGAAATTCAGTCCAAGCCCATCCCTGCCTTCAGAGCTCTGACGTACAGAATGGATTAAAGCAATTTACTAAGTTTTAACATCCACGGAGGCAGACGCGAATAAAAGAGTTGAGGACAAGGGACTTGGCGAATGTGAACAACACTTACCTTATCCGCACAGACCACTGACTGTAACTCATAAGGCGTTGCTGTTGTTATTTTCCTTTCGTAAATTCCTGAGGCAACATCGAGCGAGAAAGAGCTTGGTGTTCCACCATGGCACAAGTGACCTCCTGTCATAAAGCTTATAATAAAGTGGACAGCTAAGGGTGGAGGAGGGCGTTATGCTGACTGCAGACACGCTGGTCGTGAGGGAATAAGTAAAGGAGAAAAGGAAAGCTGCCCGAGGAGCACAACGCAGAGGAAAGCGAAGAAACTCTCCGCTGCTGCAGAAAACTAAAAGTCGAGGGATCGCGAATAAATATATCCGCAGAGGCGCGTTATAAAACGGGCACTGCGACAGTCGTAGCCGCGGCAGCGCTAGTGTCTGCCGGCGCGAATATATCGCGCACGCGGCCGCGCCGGCTATGAATAATGAAAACAAAGGGCCGGCCGTGCCACACCGTATTGTGCAACGAGCCCTAATATATATTTATGGAGTCGCCGGCCGTCCATAACGCTCGACAGCGAGGGAGAAGTATTGAGATGTCTTAATCCGCGAGCGCGCGCGGCGCGACTGCGCTGCCCTCTGCCGAGTGAGACAGCAACTAGCGGAGCGAAGGAGACAGGGCGCTCTGATACTCGCGGGGAACACGTGTTCTATCGGCGGCAGCCATCTTGCATATGCGACTCTTCGTTTTGCTCTATGCCTCAATACCTCTCTCTCTCTCTCTCTCTCTCTCTCTCTCTCTCTCTCCGTCTTTTTTGCATTTCGTGTTCCGCTCGGTAATGATACTCACATGTTTAATGTATGGGCGGCGCGAAAACCGGCTGGCCATTGTTAAAGTATTGGTCGTTTGGTATAAGCAGCCAACCCCTTACGCGTCCAATAATTAAACAGCAGACAGAGCTATTTCTTCCTCTCTCTATCTCTTCGTTCCCTCATTTGTGCGTCTGTTTCTCTCTCTACCTCTCTCCCTCTCCCCCTCTCTCTCGCTCTCTCTCAGAAACTTAACACACAACATACAGGACGTTGCACGCGGAGTACATGCACCTGAGTGAATGAAATGTATTGGTAGAGTCGAGAGTAACCAAGAAATCGTGTGCGAGTATAGGCTTCCGCAACCGTTCTCATTTGCACTAGAACGCGTCCGGGTACGTGACCACGTGGTTATGTCGTTCATGAAACTATCTTTCGACCATCGCTCCAAGTGGTCCTTATCAGGCTGATTTTTTACTGTATCAATAATTTCGTCACCCTGACAAAGGCAACAAAACTGATAGATCTTAAGGAAAATTTGAGAAGCGCCCAGGTGAAGGTGTGACAGAGAATAGAGCAAGGAACGGTAAGAAGAAAAGGGGTGTCTCCTTTATGTGTCGTCAGAAGCATTTCAGCATCGCCCTGGCCCGCGCTCACTGCTACCGCCATGCGACAGCGCTACAGTCACTGCTGGATTGCTGTTTATTCTTCGCGTTTCATTTTTCGTGTTAATACATATCGATTAAACGTATGCCAGACTAGACCGATTTCGGAGCGCTCTATCAACTGCACGCGTAAAATTCTGATTTAAAAATAATTTTGTTCTTAGTGAGGAGCAAACCGGCGCTTTTTATTGACACTTGGCGTCGCATGAAAGATTATCGAAAAGTAATTGTTTGGGCTGACTCCAGCTACACAATGCAAAAACGAATTTACAAATATGTGCATGACGTCTCTTAGGAGAGACACGGCCTCATAAAAGAAGACGAAAAACAACCAGAAGGGGTCGTGGAAACTTAAGGGGCTTAGGGGATACGTGACGTCACTGCAGTAACTATAAAATGAGTCAGATTTACAAAAAACTTGACAACCCCTATGACTTGGATACATACGCTGATTCGGCTAGGAAGCGTCCCACACAACCGTTGTACCCACTGCTGAGGTAAGCTGCCCTGCAACTCTTGTCACCGGTCTATAATATCCTGAGTATTGGCACTGGGATGGGAAGTTAACTTCCGAGCCGGTCTCACCCATTTTCTATTGGGGACTGTTTGAGTATCTTTCTGGCCACGGGAGTACGTCAACATCACGTAGACGCAAGCATCCCTGTCCTCACATTGCCAAGCAGTTCAACACTTCACCACTGTCACATCCGAATGGCTGACAAACCTTGGTATAGCTCGATTCGACCAGCCATCCAAATGGATACCCATAACGAGGCCCCTGTCAGACTTTGTCAGGTGCTGATAACGCTGTCACAGATGAAAATGAAGCATCCCCATGCGAATCACAGTTATCACTCACCATCTGATCGAGTTCTGACCCCTTATGCGCCCTACCAGGCCTGGTAACAATACTAAACAGGAACAACATTAATGCATTCTGGTGGCAGCTCTACCAGTCACAGAGAATTCCAACTCCGATCATTTACATATCCGTCGATGATGTGAATGTGTTAGAAGTTCAACTGACATCCGATCGTGTCTTTTGGGCGCTTTCTATTTTTCTTTCAGGCAGTGTATTTACTTGGTGGAAGTACTGGCCGAAAAAGCGCATTTGATTAAAAATTTTTGGTAACGTTTTCGGAGAACAGCTATCTTGTAAGCTACATAAAATAACTGAGAAACATTCTAGATCGCTAAGGTTATTTTATTTAAAATGACCGGTTTGGGCCTCGTCTTGGCCATCTTCAGAATAGTGTCATCACCTGAAGTTGACGATGTCCAGAACAGTCAATAGACCTCAGTCGCTGAAACTGCTGAACAGGTCTACTGAAAGTTCTGGACATCATTAATTTTAGGTGGCGATACTCTTGTGAAGATGGCCTAAGACTAGGCCGAAATCGGTCATTTTAAATGAAATAACCATAGCGATCTAGACTGGTTTTCACTAATTTCGCATTTGATTAAATGGTTCAAACGGCTCTGAGCACTATGGGACTCAACTGCTGAGGTCATTAGTCCCCTAGAACTTAGAACTAGTTAAACCTAACTAACCTAAGGACATCACAAACATCCATGCCCGAGGCAGGATTCGAACCTGCGACCGTAGCGGTCCTGCGGTTCCAGACTGCAGCGCCTTTAACCGCACGGCCACTTACATTTGATTAAACTGAAGAAAATATTGTACTGCTTCCATGTAAACAGGAGAGCGTGTTTTTGCCTTTCTGGTCTTCCAAACTTTGAAGAGTGCTTTTTCCAATGTACAGATGGAGTTAGCCCAAACAAATACTTTTAATCGCGTGTCACGCGGTGCCTGTTGGCAACACAACCCGTCAGTTTGTTCACGTTAGTAAGAAAACAATTTTTGCAGCGGTATTTTAAGTGCCAATTCGATAGAGCGGTCTCAGATTACTCTAGAGTGACATTCGGTCTATCGAGATGTTATTAGGTGGGACTGAAAAACAGTGACAGCACTGGTTACTGATCCTGATTTACTGCCCATGTAAATACATATCGATGAAACGAATATCGCACTTGACTAATCTTGGACCGCTCTATCGACTGGGCACAGAAAATTCCACTTTTAAAACCAATTTTTTTGGTAACAAAACCGAAATCATCCGTAGACATTGGGCATGGTATGAAACATTTGATTTGTAGTACTTGTATGGATAGATGCCATCCATGCAGTACAAAAACGGAATTGCAAGCATCTGCTGAAACACCAGAGAAAGTGTGCCTGACGACTCGTAGCACACACACACACACACACACACACACACACACACACACACACACACACACACAAACCCTGCCGAGACTGGCAGTTGATTCTGCTCAACTGCTGTTCGATCACTCTGGTGGCAGCAAATCAATCGAAACAGTGACTGCCGTGAAGCACCTAGGAGTAATCATCCGAAGTGACCTAAAGTGGGATGAGCACATGAAACAAACTGTAGGAAAACCAGATGTCAGTCTGAGATTGATTGGAAGAATTTTAAGAAGATGTAATTCATCTACGTAGTAAATGAATTACGAAAAGCTTGTTCGGCCGATTCTTGAGTATTGCTCAGCAGTCTGGGATACGTACCAGGTCCATTTAATAGAACAAATAAGAGTAGATCCGACGAAGAGTGGCACGTTTTGTCACGGGATCGTTTAGTTGACTCAAGAGTCTAACGGACCTGTTGAACTAACTCCGATGGCAGACGCTACAAGATAGATATTCTGAACCACAGAGATGTTTACTGTTGAAAATCCGAGAGCGTACGTTTCGAGAAAACTGGGAATCAGAAGTGAAATGGTGCAGCTCCAGTCTTTAATAATAGTCTAGAACTAATTATTATTAATGGGATAAATTCTCTTTCCTGCCACCTGCATCTCGTTCTCGCTAAACGACCACATCGAGAAAATCAGAGAAATTACAGCTCGTATGGAGGTTTAACGACAATCATTCTCGTCACGTGTCAATCGAGAATGGAACAGGGAAGGGGGGATCAGTTAATGCGTAAAAGTACCTTCCGCCACACAGAGTAAGGTCTCCTGTGGTATACAGATATAGATACAACTTGTAACTGTGGCCGAAACGTTGACTTTATAACCAAGGTGACGACAGGATCACATACGCAGAAACTTAATACTAAAGATGAAATTCAACAAAGCAGTTAAGAATATTCGTAACATTTTAAAATAGTTAACGTGAAGTAACTCGAAACCTATCTCTTAGTTTTGGATACAGTATTTTCCTCTTTAGGATTTGAAGCACATATCCCCAAGTGCTGTCGTGCGAGTTGGAGCAGTTGCTACAACATAGGCTTATTTTTGTATTTAACTTTCTCAGCTTGATTTGTCTGGAATCATGACCTTCGCTGTTACTTAAACAAGTGTGAATAGACACTCATGCCATTGCTTGGAACTGAAGATCTTAACGAGGTACCAACTGCTACATATGCAAAACTATCATGGACGTGAAATAAGCGAGATTTGAATCCACAATGTGCCTTACTAGCAGTTGTTTTTACTGTGTACCATTCACGACTTACGGTGGCGTGAGGGATACTGATGTAGGTAGGGGCTATCCGCGTTTCAAATGGCGCTGCTAGCGCTCCAGCGCCCACTTCCGGAACTATAAACTCCGGGGCACTAACATCTCGCGTGGTGTTTACAGTTACTGACTCGTGAAGCAAAGCGTTCCAAACGCGTCGGAATTTAGTTAAATTAGTGAAGACAGGAATAGATCATGACTGTTGTGTGAGGCAGAAGCCCAAACACGAGAAACGTAACTGTTGTGCTGGTCAGTGTCTGGAGTATAATGATCTGTCGATTCAGGCCCTTTGGCCCTGAAAGAAATGGGTTGTGGCCATAAGAACAAGAAAGACATTGACTTAATATGTGTGCAGTGAACATTTCAATAAAGAGATTCCCGGGTTCGATTCCCGGCGGGGTCAGGGATTTTCTCTGCCTCGTGATGGCTGGGTGTTGTGTGCTGTCCTTAGGTTAGTTAGGTTTAAGTAGTTCTAAGTTCTAGGGGACTGATGACCATAGATGTTAAGTCCCATAGTGCTCAGAGCCATTTGAACCATTTGAAGAAAGAGATTACCTACCTATGCGTGAAAATAACATTGTTTGGCCGCTTTTGGTGTGCCACTAGCAGGTATGTTTCCCAAGTATCTTTCTGATTTGGGTTTGTTTTGCAGAGACCGAGAAGCCTACACTGAAGAAAATTGGAATGCCATCTCAAAATCTACATCTATGCAGTCACGAGAAAGTGGAGACGTCCCCACTTACACGTAAGAAAGCTGCTAGAGATGACGAAGATTGCTCGGCTCTGTGGCCGAGCGGTTCTAGGCGCTTCAGTCCGGAACCACGCGGCTGCTATGGTCGCAGGTTCGAATACCGCCTCGGGCATAGATGTGTGTGATGTCCTTTGGTTAGTTAGGTTTAAGTAGTTCTAAGACTAGGGGACTGATAGATGTGAAGTCCCATAGTGATTAGAGCCATTTGAACCATGATGAGGATTGTTTACAACGTACAAGTAAAACCTAACATTTCTAGGACTGGGGCTCTCCTGGAACACTGTACGGACAGCCTTGGGCTTTCTCACCCCAATCAAATATACTGTTGTCTCTGACTGTGGTCTGTCTTTGAGGGAAATATCTTAAATCTTTAAGGCATTTCGTCACTTGCATCATTGATGCGCCACCGGTAAACAGTAGTAGTTCTTGGGAAGTGGCAAAATTCAGCCAGCGATAAGAGCGGGGTCCGATCTTCACATGATAGAGGCCTTCATCTTGTGCTACACTTGTTTACTGTCAGCACATCTCCAACTGATCCATCCTGTAACACAATTAAAGACACATCTCTTATACTTATAGTGAACCCGTAGTGAGGATAAATAAATTAAGAGTAAGAGCTGCCTTTCCAAATAGAAAATCACTGCCACTGGATGCTTCCAACACTGGCTTTTACATGAGCCTGCAGAGTAAGTAAAGTTCATTTCTTTAATTCTTTTATCCAATATGGTGATTCAAAACAGTAATATTTACCGTCACTGGCTCTCTCCGAATGTTAATATGCGGACAACAGTCTCCTCGATATGGACCTCGTTGGCCTTATGGTTCTTCACGCCAGGTTCACAACACAGAAGTGTCCAGAAAAATGCAGACACTCTTTGATAGTCAATATTAATGGAACAAAATGACATACCGGTACAATGTTTGTACTGTGTGAAGATAATTTCATGTGTTCAAAGTGACTCCCATTAGCAGCCAAACAACGTCCATGACGCTGAACTGTTGACCGAACTACGACTGTCAGTATTGCCAGTGTGGTAGCCGCACAGGACGCCACGATGGTTTCTCGTAGCTTGTTCAGTGTAGCTATCTTCTGTCAATAAATTTCATTTTTCAAGGTCCCCTATACGTTGTAGTCAGGAGGTGTAAACCTAGAGACCGCAGTGAGTACTCAACAGCTCCTCTTCTACCTATCCATCGTCCTAGTAGACTTTCAACCAAGTAGGTTCTGACAACTCTGTGGTAGCGAAGCGGAACGCCATCTTGTTGTAGGTAAAATCTTCCATTTCCAAAAACCTCTCCATTGGCCTGTACAATTGTGGTTTGCAGCATGTGAAGATACACATCACTAGTTATGGTACCTTCAAAGAAGAATGGGCCAAAGTAACCGCGCGATGACAAGCCACACCACACATTAACACCCGATAAATTAACATGTTTATCTACATGAACGTGAGGATTTTTAGGATCCCGTTACACGCAGTTGTGACATTTTACAGTAACGTTCAGTTTGAATTGCGCCTCATTCAGACTAGATAACCATCACTGCAGACCGTTCATCCTGCCGATGCCTTCAAACCACTCCCAGTACTCCATCCTTCGATCGGGTCGTCCTCGTTCATAGCGTGCAGCGATCTTGGAACGTAAACTTCCCACTTTTCTGCTTTCAGAATTCGTTGTACGGTTGATCGGCTTACCCCGCTTTTACGTGCACCATGCTACACAGATATTTGATCTGACCTAGTGAAGTGTTTCAGCATAGCAGCGCTGAAAGTCGGTTGTTGATGTTTATGGTCGGCCAGAACTTTCCTTAAGTACATCCTGAACAGCATCGTTGGCTTCATGCCGAATAGGATAAATTATTCTACGTTTTGGTGGCTGAGTTGCGTACTCATTACGCCATTGCGCTGTACCTTCATCATGTTTTCGTACTTCCAGTGCCCCCTCAAAATGCCTTGTGTTGCTGAGAAAACAATCGACTACGCTACCACGCAAAACTGCATCGACGTGTCATTTTGTTCCAAAGATATTAACTGTTAAAGAGTGTCTACATTGCACTGGATCCCTCTGTATTATCCACAGCAAGACTTCATCCTTGCAAAGGACGAAGGAAGCCATTCTGTGGGTGAAATGTGCGCTCCAGCTCGAGGAAGGGTGCCATCACACTTTTTAACTAAGAAAGTACAGCGACTAAAACACACCACATATGGAATACACCTAACATCAGTCTTCCCTTACCCACACTGCCCCACGATTCGTATTTCGCGTGACGGCCGCTTGAGCGCTAGTGCCGTCTGTTTGGACGGCGAATAGATTGCGATGACTGCCAGTAATGGTGTGATCGTGGAAACAAACGAGCTCCTCGTGCAATCTGTGAAGTCCAGAGGATGTCTACCGGCCACCATGTCATCCTCTGCCTTAAGGGGTCATGCGGACGCGGTATGAAGGGAGATATGGTCAGCATATCTCTCCTGGCCCTTTTGCAAACTTTCCAGATCGTGGAGCAGCTACTGTTCGGTCAAGTGGCTCCTCAACAGTCATCACAAGGCTGGGCACAACCTATACCAGTCGTCTCACCGAGGTAAAGTTCTTGGGAATATCGGATATCTAAACCGTTTCCTCCACATGGCAGCCATCTACGATGACTGCTCAGCTAACGCGGCGGTCCCTTTGGAAACAGTACGTAGCGTATTTTGATTCCACCATTCTGCTGTGTTTTTCGTACATGATAACAATAATAATAACAAATATGCTGCATGGAACACCATCCTGGTGAGTGTTTCAACTGGACGCCACTTTGGCAACAAGAGTGTCCATCAGCCAACGGCACCCGGATTTCCCTGTATGGTCACCTATCCAAATACTAACTCAGCCGAACGTTGATTATAATCTAGGGTACAGAGCCACCGTAATGTTCATCAAGTTCCTCTTTACTCCCATGAAGCGTTTTGCCTTTCATAAAGCAATGTTTAATGACGACACGAAATTCTTCTTCGTCCATTTTTTGACAATCACTCGACTTCCTTGATTCACACGAATGCCAAACGCAAAGAAATAGACCAGTATGGCTGAAACTTGGTGTCCGTTCTTTCCAAAGATGTTACTAACTAAACATGGCCCCGATACTCGCCGGTGGTGCCATTTCTCGGACTTTGCACGGACTTTCCAAACGCCCCTGGTACTTAACCTACACCTGGACAATATGTCTGGCGTTGCGGTAATAAATTACATACTCAAACCTTCCTTGTGAACCAGTCTGTCGACGACGGTGTGCTGGGAAGTAATGCTTCAGAACTTTTTGAGAGAAAACTCTTAAAGCTCTTTAAATAAAACAAACTTTATTAGCACTCTAGATATTTATTCTTCATGTCTACACATTTATGTCTCAATACAGTGACACTAGGAACTAACACATTTCTCCCAGCGAGAGACCAATCCGTTGATACCGTCACTGTAGAATTTTTGACTTTGTTGACAGAACCACAGTCTCACCTCTGCTTGCATCGTTTCATCATCTCAAAGTGAATTCCTCGAGGGTGTTCTTCAAGTTTTGAAAACAGATGGAAATCGGTTGGGGCCCAGACGGTATACCATGGAGGATGATAGATGACAGTGAGACCAAAGAGTCGGACTGTTACAGCTGTGCTCGTGTGTGGTCCAGCGTTGTCATGCTGAAGAAAAAGGTGCTCCATGAGTGGACGAGCTCTTCACATTTGATACTCGATCAGCCCGCTGTTTCTCACGCACCGAAATACACTCCTGGAAATTGAAATAAGAACACCGTGAATTCATTGTCCCAGGAAGGGGAAACTTTATTGACACATTCCTGGGGTCAGATACATCACATGATCACACTGACAGAACCACAGGCACATAGACACAGGCAACAGAGCATGCACAATGTCGGCACTAGTACAGTGTATATCCACCTTTCGCAGCAATGCAGGCTGCTATTCTCCCATGGAGACGATCGTAGAGATGCTGGATGTAGTCCTGTGGAACGGCTTGCCATGCCATTTCCACCTGGTGCCTCAGTTGGACCAGCGTTCGTGCTGGACGTACAGACCGCGTGAGACGACGCTTCATCCAGTCCCAAACATGCTCAATGGGGGACAGATCCGGAGATCTTGCTGGCCAGGGTAGTTGACTTACACCTTCTAGAGCACGTTGGGTGGCACGGGATACATGCGGACGTGCATTGTCCTGTTGGAACAGCAAGTTCCCTTGCCGTTCTAGGAATTGTAGAACAATGGGTTCGATGACGGTTTGGATGTACCGTGCACTATTCAGTGTCCCCTCGACGATCACCAGTGGTGTACGGCCAGTGTAGGAGATCGCAACCCACACCGTGATGCCGGGTGTTGGCCCTGTGTGCCTCGGTCGTATGCAGTCCTGATTGTGGCGCTCACCTGCACGGCGCCAAACACGCATACGACCATCACTGGCACCAAGGCAGAAGCGACTCTCATCGCTGAAGACGACACGTCTCCATTCGTCCCTCCATTCACGCCTGTCGCGACACCACTGGAGGCGGGCTGCACGATGGGGCGTGAGCGGAAGACGGCCTAACGGTGTGCGGGACCGTAGCCCAGCTTCATGGAGACGGTTGCGAATGGTCCTCGCCGATACCCCAGGAGCAACAGTGTCCCTAATTTGCTGGGAAGTGGCGGTGCGGTCCCCTACGGCACTGCGTAGGATCCTACGGTCTTGGCGTGCATCCGTGCGTCGCTGCGGTCCGGTCCCAGGTCGACGGGCACGTGCACCTTCCGCCGACCACTGGCGACAACATCGATGTACTGTGGAGACCTCACGCCCCACGTGTTGAGCAATTCGGCGGTACGTCCACCCGGCCTCCCGCATGCCCACTATACGCCCTCGCTCAAAGTCCGTCAACTGCACATACGGTTCACGTCCACGCTGTCGCGGCATGCTACCAGTGTTAAAGACTGCGATGGAGCTCCGTATGCCACGGCAAACTGGCTGACACTGACGGCGGCGGTGCACAAATGCTGCGCAGCTAGCGCCATTCGACGGCCAACACCGCGGTTCCTGGTGTGTCCGCTGTGCCGTGCGTGTGATCATTGCTTGTACAGCCCTCTCGCAGTGTCCGGAGCAAGTATGGTGGGTCTGACACACCGGTGTCAATGTGTTCTTTTTTCAATTTCCAGGAGTGTAGTTACATTACGCACCTCCATGTTACACACTACAGTTCGGAGCCTCTAGCGGCATGGGGTTGCAACTTGCATCAGTGAAGTGGGAAAGTCGAGTGTTACAGAAACTGGTGTTTGCAAGTTTCAAGAATGCTCCATACAATTTACATGTAATGCTCGATAGTAGCCTACTACATTATGCGCACCAGATTGCAAGCAACAAAGATTATCCTGATTTCAAGGGAAGCAATGGCTGGTTGCATAAGAGCAAACAGTGCTACAGAATACGAAGACTTAAGAAAGGAAGTTTGAAACAAAGCGTCAACTTGACGGTGCAAATTAAACTGTAGAATCGACCAGAAGATTTGTAGATGAGGTAAGAAAACTTATCTCATTTCCAAGATGCTACTCCAGGTGGGTGTAAAATGAATATGTTCAACGGAAAATACTGAACGCGGAAATGAAGATTTGGCCTTGTCAGACTATCCCCTGAAGCAGATCTTAGGATCTCTTAGTGGTGATGTTATCTCCTCCTTCTTGCTCTTTGACATATAAATCACAACATCAACATAAATGAATAATAGGGGGAACTAGTAACTACAAATGATAAATGCTGTTTATGCTTATACATTTATTGTGGGTTAAAACTCCTTTATCTATTACAAATGTTTATATATCAATTTCCAATGAAGAGATACAAATGGATTTCCTAACTAACATGATTGAACAGTTGCCCAAATCTTCCCCTTTTTATGGTACGCGATCTAATATAAATAACGCCAGATGACTGACATCACCTACAAAGCAAACACTAGAAGACACTACTTCCAAAGATGGTCTACAGTGGTGTGCAACCTCAGTGGAAATTTAATTTACGTGATCACAGCTGTTCAGCTTTATAGCCCTAACAAGCCGAAGCAATTAGCAATATCACCGCATGTCTTCTGTCCGCTGCGTCGGAGTGATGGTTCTCGTACACGTCTGCGACGACTGAAGAACTCCAGGCACAAAATATATATATAAAAACACTCATCCAGACACTAGGACGGCGGAGACGGTCCTCTGACTAGTATGATCGAATACTGTCTTCTCCTCACTGTGTTCTACGGACGAGAAACGCGAACTCCCAGCCACAAGGCCGCTGTATTGTGCTTCATCGCTCAGGTGCCCCAACCGTCCGTCTTGGCTACTTCCCGTGTCAACCAGGACCAACTCACCTGTGCAGGACTTTCCCCCCAGGGCTTGAGTTACGCCTGCTATTTCATTTCCACTGGCGTTTCAACCTCTACTAGTATAGGCAATCATTCATTACGCGGTTTTGATAGTAAAGACACTCCGTCAGCTTTCATGTAATAAGCGTTAACAGCTATTTACGAGGTGTACGTGACAATGCCAGTCTTATTTCAAAATGGTTCAAATGGCTCTAAGCACTACGGGACTTAACATCTGATGTCATCAGTCCCCGAGACTTAGAACACTTTAAACCTAACTAAGCTAAGGACATCACACACATCCATGCCCGAGGCAGGATTCGAACCTGCAACCGCAGCAGCAGCGCGGTTCCGGACTGAAGAGCCTAGAACCGCTCGGCCACACAGGCCGGTCAGTCTTCTTTAAATACGCATATGTACTATGTACAACCTGTGAAATGATACCTAATTCCGGCATTAAATCACGGCATAGTGTGTAGATGAGTGCTGGTAAGGTGCGAAGTTATAGCCACCTCACACATCAGTAAGGAATTTGTTTTCAAGTCCGACCAAACGGAATTTGAAAAGGAACAATAGAAATTAGATATAACACAACAGTTGTATGAAGATCAACTGACAAGCTATTGCTTAACGCATTCGTATACAATCATACCGTTTGTTTACCTGGATATAAATTGGCTGGAAAGTTATACGAGTATATTTTATTGCGAGAAGCTGCAGATGCTGGCCTCCCTATGATCTTTTCTCGTGTGCGTGATCTTGCAAGGGCAATACTATCAGTATATAGGTATGCCGTTCGGGTTGAAGAATGCACCGACCACTTTTCAGCGATTACAATGGTTCAAATGACTCTGAGCACTATGGGACTTAACATCTAAGTCATCAGTCCCCTAGAACTTAGAACTAGTAAAACCTAACTAACCTAAGGACATCACACACATCATTGCTCGAGGCCGGATTCGAACCTGCGACCGTAGCGGTCGCGCGGTTCTAGAATGAAGCGCTTAGAACCGCTCGGCGATCCCGGCCGGCCAAGGGCATTATGGGAAATGGGCATAAGAGAACTGCAACTATGGTATGAATGTTTTTAGCCAATAGCTGTTCAAAATAGCTTGCTTGATTCCGGGTCTGCGCATCAAAATCATGCTCCTTTAGAGCAAACTATCACTGCTGAAAAGTGTGTGACCTTCCTGTTCATACGGCGTGGAACCACTGGACAAATTCATTCTCTGGATGATTGTTTCTTCCTGACCTATAAAACATATTTTCTATGCCTTTAAGGATAGACACCTTCATGATAAGATCCATGACAGACTGTTTCGCATTTAGTTGCATGCCATCACATTCCATCAGTTCTCATCACCCCACAATATAATTCTATGTGCATTCCTTAACAGTGGATGCCTAGCTTCACATTCTGCACGGTATGTAGCTCCCAAGAAGTTCGGCTTCGAACTTGATGGTGCGAAGCTTTGTGATTATTGTGGCGTGACAGTTTTCAGTCGGTGTTCGTTGTACAAGTTAATGGTTTACTTTGGACATTTCTTGTACGTCGACGGTGTTCATTTTGTGAAATGCAATACATACATCGCATAAAAGGTTGAACTCTGCACCTCCTAGACACTCATTTTCGGTTGCCCTCCTGATGCACGTGGTGAGTCATTAGCAGTTAATATTTTTCCTGTCATAGTTGTTAACACACCGATTACAAATGAGTCTTAATAAAAACTGAACTTGCGACGTCGCACACAAGGGTTCCTTATTATGTAAGTAGGCTGTTTAGGTTTTTATGATGGTAACGCCACGTAACGCTCTGTATGAAAATCACTGACTGTGCTGTGTGCAGTCTGTGGCTGGTTGGCAATTCTTTATTGTAGTGTTGGGAAGTTGGATGTGAACAGCGCATAGCGTTGCGCAGTTGGAGGTGAGCCGCCAGCAGTGGTGGATGTGGGGAGTGAGATGGCAGAGTTTTGAGAGCGGACGATCTGAACGTGTGTCCATCAGAAAGAGTATATTTGTAATACTAGATATCATGAACTGATATATATATATATGATGAATTTTGAACATTATTAAGGTAAACACATTGTTTGTTCTCTATCAAAATCTTTCATTTGCTAACTGTGGCCGACCGAGGTGGTCTTGCGGTCTAGGCGCTGCAGTCCGGAACCGTGGGACTGCTACGGTCGCAGGTTCGAATCCTGCCTCGGGCATGGATGTGTGTGATGTCCTTAGGTTAGTTAGGTTTAAGTAGTTCTAAGTTCTAGGGGACTGATGACCTAAGATGTTAAGTCCCATAGTGCTCAGAGCCATTTGAACCATTTTTTTGCTAACTGTGCCTATCAGTAGTTAGTGCCTCCAGTAGTTAGAATCTGTTATTTAGCTGGCAGTATTGGCACTCGTTGTATTGCAGTAGTTCGAGTAACGAAGATTTTTGTGAGGTAAGTGAATCATGACAGGTATAGGTTATTGTTTGTCAGGGCCATTCTTTTGTAGGGATTATTGAAAGTTAGATTGCGTTCCGCTAGAAATATTGTGTGTCAGTTTAGTGACGATCAGAATAAGTAAAGAGAGAAATGTCTGAGTACGTTCAGTTTTGCTCAGCTGTTTGAAAATCAAATAACGTAACAGGTTTATCAGCACAGTAATCCATAAATTTTTCTAAGGGTACGTTTCAATAAGTGTGGATGGCTGAACGGGTGTTTGAACCACGCCCCACCCTAATGCGAATCCAGTGCCATGACTGCTGCAACACATCACTCGTTTGAAATTCTGTCATTTACTTTCCTGTGGATTCCTGGGTTCCGAAAGAAAAAAAATGTTCAAATGTGTGTGAAATCTTATGGGACTTAACTGCTAAGGTCATCAGTCCCTAAGCTTCCACACTACTTAACCTAAATTATCCTTAGCACAAACACACAAACTCATGTCCGAGGGAGGACTCGAACCTCCGCCGGGACCAGCCACACAGTCCATGACTGGATTTTGAAAAATCCTGGTTGCCGGGGGGCATATGTGCTCACAATGTCAAGATACAAAAAAAAAAAAAAAAAAAAAAAAAAAAAAAATGGTTCAAATGGCTCTGAGCACTATGGGACTTAACATCTGTGGTCACCAGTCCCCTAGAACTTAGAACTACTTAAACCTAACTAACCTAAGGACGTCACACATATCTATGCCCAAGGCAGGATTCGAACCTGCGACCGTAGCGGTTACGAGGTTCCAGACTGAAGCGCCTAGAACCGCACGGCCACAGAGCCGGCGTCAAGATACAAAGAGTGACTGTGTTCCCACGTGCCTGTCAATGGAAAGCAGTCCCACCCACGCGCTGCTTGGAAAGCACTGCACCAGATGTCGACCACGGGCGTATTTATTTCGTCATACGTTACCGCCCGCACTTACCTGCGCGCCACACGCTAACTCGCCCGGACCTCGCCGCCGCGGCCAACCCCGGGTTGCCCGTTCCCAATCGCGGCACGCACACGGATTCCTACAGCGGCGGGACACGCGGGCACACACGCCGTATGTAGTTAGCTTGTCCCGCCGCTGCTGCGGCCTGCCCCGGGCTGGCCTAATTAGTCCGCCGGCCGATGCTATCCGGGCCGCGGGCATGCCCGGCAGTTAAGCCCGCTGCCGCCCACTCCTCACGGGAGCGCGTCTCCAGTATGAATTATTCACGAGGGAGAAGCACGCTGATTAGGCCAGAAAACGTATCACAATAAATCAGCGAGAGCGCGCCGCATTGTGCCAGCGCGGCTCATATCGCACGCAACAATCGCACTGTGCATACGCGGCCGCTGCCCACTGGTCACCCCTCGGCGCGTATGACCGCATCGCCTGTTAATTACATTACGACCGCGCTCGTTAAACCACCGCCGTAACCTAACACCGCGGAATACTTCCTTTTGCCGAGACGAGAGAAAACCCGAAAGGAAATCGCCAGAAACTAAGGGGAGAAAAGGATCTTATACGAAATTCGAGATAGAGGGCTACTTTCTGGGAGCCCGCTTCATTTCAAATTCGCCACCCAAATTAAAATTAGTTCGCCCAATTAAGGAGCAGGGAAGAGCACTCCTCGACCTCGGCGGCAGAGGTATTTTGGGGGAAGGGGGAGGGGGGAATCTGTTATATTCCTGTAGCTGGTTTCGATATAAGTAGTCGTTTAACCAGCCACGGTCCTTATCCACCATATCTCCTGACATAACATTTATTTTAGTGGGGAAGTAAGCTGTACATTTAAATAAATTAAACCATGCCCCCTGATTTTCTGTCTGTCGCCGAAACGAGAGATGGAAATGCTTAATGATTGGTTACAATTTCAGAAAAAAATGGATAATTTAATCAAGAAGAATAGCTGCACAAACTGAGCACATCAGTAATGTGTTGGCCCACCTCGGGCCCTCATGCAAGTAGTCATTTGGACTGAAAATGATTGATAGAGCTCTTGGATGCCCTTCTAAGCGATGTAGCGCCAAGTTCTGTCCAGCTGGCCAGTTCTCTTCTTTTAGTGTTCAACCCTGAGGTTGGTTAGCAGCAGAGCGCCATTTCTCTCTTCTGTCTGCCTTCCTCTTCATTTCCACGCATGTCTTACATCCAACGTCATTCATGATCTGTTGCATGTATGATATCCTTGGTCGCCCCCGCCGATTCCTTCCCTCAATAGCTATTTCTACTATTGTTCCAATGATGTTGTTGTATCGTAGGATGTGCCCTACAAGTTTGTCTCTTCTTGTTTCGATGTGCCTCCACAGAGATCTGGTTTCCTGTACCTTTCTAAGCACCTCTTCATTTGTTACTTTGTCTCTCCAGCTGATCTGAATCATCCTTCTATATCATCACATCTCCAGGGCCTCTAGCCGTCTTCTCTCTTCTATTCCAACTGTCCAAGTTTCACATCCATGTAGGGCCACACTCCAAACGTTTCCTTATTTTGAGACTGATGTTGTTGCTGGTGAGTAAGTTCTTTCTCTGATTAAAGCAATTTTGACCTTTTGTATTCTGGTCGCAATTTCTTTCCGGCTTTACCATCTCTTGTGATTTTGCTTCCCAGATAAGTAAATTCCTCTATCACTTCCAGCTTCTCTCTTCCAATTCTCATTCTCAGAGGTTCACATTCTGCTCCTGTACTGCATACCATCACTTTAGTCTTTTTCTTGTTTATTCTCATTCCATACTGATTGCATAGAATTTTTTCCACTGGTCTGAGGACTTCCTCTAGACCTTATTTTGTGTCAGTGACTATAGCAATATCATCTGCATAACGTAGCATGTCTATCCTCTGCCCATTAATTTTGATCCCCACTTCAGTAATTTCTCGAACTTGGTCTATAGCTTCCTGGATGAAGTGTTGGCAGAAGAGCCAACACTGTGTTGCTAGAGGAGGCCGAAATGCACGCGTTTAATTACACGCTGACTGGTGCGAGGTCTGGAACAGTTAAGGGAATTAATAGTAGCAAATAAAGTACGTAGTTGATATAATACTTAACTTCAATCCACAATTGGTGTACATCGCTCTTGACGGTACATGTTATAATGTCAATATAAAATGCTATGGCGCCTTGCTAGGTCGTAGCAAATGACGTAGCTGAAGGCTATGCTAACTATCGTCTCGGCAAATGACAGCGTAGTTGTCAGTGATCCATCTCTGGCTAAGTCGGCTGTACAACTGGGGCGAGTGCTAGGAAGTCTCTCTAGACCTGCCGTGTGGCGGCGCTCGGTCTGCAATCACTGACAGTGGCGACACGCGGGTCCGACGTATACTAGCGGACCGCGGCCGATTTAAAGGCTACCACCTAGCAAGTGTGGTGTCTGGCGGTGACACCACACTGGATGTAAGCATTGAGTATAAGAGGAGAGGGAGCACATCCTTGCCTTACCCCTTTTCTAATATTTGCGTCTTGTTCATCGTGACAGATCATAATCACTGCCACCTCATTCTTATAGAAACTGAGTATCACACGGATGTCTTTGTACTTTATTCCACTTTTCCTCAGCACTCTGAACATCTCTTGCCAGATAACGTTATCAAATGCCTTTTTCATGTCTACAAAGGCAATATAGTATGGAATGAGAATAAACAAGAAAAATACTAAAGTGATGGTATGCAGTACAGGAGCAGAATATGAACCTCTGAGAGTGAGAGTTGGAAGGGAGGAGCTGGAAGTGATAGAGGAATTTACTTTGGTTTATTTTTCTGTAATTGCTTTTCGATAACGAGTCTCAGTGCCAGAATCGCCTCTCTTGTTCCCAATCCCCTTCTGAAACGAAACTGATCTTCACTCAGCATTTCTTCCACCTTCTCCAGAACTATTTTTATGAGAATTTTTGATGCATGTGATATTAGGCTTAGAGTTCGGTACTGTTCGCATTTTGTAGCTGCTGCCTTCTTTGGTATAGGAACAATGATACATTTCTGGAAGTCTGTCGATATCTCTCCTGTGTTATAGATGGACCTAATAAGTTTAAGCAGCATCATTTTCATGCTGTCACCAGCATTCTTTATTAGTTCTGCAGGGATGTCATCAATACCCGTTGCTTTGTTGTCCCGTAGTTCTTTTAGAGCTCTGTCAAATTCTTCTTGTAGAATGTCATCTCCCTTGTCATCTTCGTCTACTTGCTCTTCTCTTCCTATTACTTCCTCCGAAAGAGGTGTTCCGGCATACAACTCCTCTATGTATTCTTTCCATCTCTTCACCATGTCTTCACCAAACAGCATCTTCCCCTCTTTATTTTCTATTGTGCCTGAGAGTGTCGTTTTACGTTTGTTAAAAAATTTATTTGCTGTTGTGTAGGCTGACGAGTTATATTGTCAAAATTCCAAGCTGGCTGGGGGGCCCCGCCAAACGTTCTCACGGAATCTGATTGTCTGGAGTAGAACTGTCTTCAGAAATAAGTTCCGTTTCGAAATGAGCCCCGAGGAACAGCGAAGATGTGTCTGAAGACACACTGAACAGCAGTCGGGTACCAACCTGACTGTCGCCAGCTATACGCACGACAGCCAGGTTTCATGGTCTGGAGGGCCAAATCATTTTATACCAGAATCCCTTTGGCTGTCATCCACGGTACCCATACAGCACAGCGGTACTGTTACGATATTCTACGTCCCGTTTTGTTGCCCTGCATGGAAAGCCATTTCAGCAAGATAGCGCTCATTCGCACACCGTGAGAGTTTCTACTGCTCGTCATTTGCTTGGCCAGCAAGTTCGCCGGATCTCTCCTCAAATGAGAACGTTGGAGCGCTATGGTCGGGGCCCTCCAACCAGCTTGGGATTTTGTCTATCTTACTCGCCAATCGGATAGAATTTGGCACGATGCCCCTCAGGAGATCATCCAACAACTGTATCAATTAATGCCAGGCCGAATTACTGCCTGCATAAGGTCGGAGTTCGACCGATGCGTAATTGACTTGGTCCGCCGGCCGCGGTGGTCTAGCGGTTCTAGGCGCGCAGTCCGGAACCGCGCGACTGCTACGGTCGCAGGTTCGAATCCTGCCTCGGGCATGGATGTGTATGATGTCCTTAGGTTAGTTAGGTTTAAGTAGTTCTAAGTTCTAGGGGACTGATGACCACAGATGTTAAGTCCCATAGTGCTCAGAGCCATTTGAACCATTTTTTGACTTGGTCCGTCTTGATGCCCTTGTCTTGAATAAATCATCAGCTCTATCAGTTTCCGTCCCAGTCGGATTACACTGTCGCAATGCGTCGTCCTTTCTTGCTTATCACGAAAATGGCGGTAGGAGATACAGAAGCTCCTTGGTATGGTGAAGGACGCCAGGAGCGCAGGGATACATTCCTGGATTCCTGGGAGGTAACACGTGGCGTTTAGGACTCTGAATACTTCGGAATAAGACAAGGACTTAAACAAAGAAGTATTCTATCTCTTGCACTTTTTAATGTTCTGATGGAGGGAATAAGTAGGGCAGTTCTAGTAAGAGAAAAAGACAGAAAGATGATTTTTGTAGATGATATGGAAATACGGAGCGTAAAGAGATAGATGTACAGTTACAACGTGATGCGTGGAAGGAAATAATGAAATGGTATGGATTGAAAATAAGTAAAGATAAGAGTGAACTAATGGTATCTGGAAGAGACAGAGGGATCAACGGAAATATTACTTTGAATGGAGAACCCCTCACAGTGATAGACAGTTTCACTTATTTAGGGAGTGAAACATCTAGTGATGGAAGAATAACCAACGAAATGAATAGAAGGTTACAGAAGGGAGACAGTGTACACCAAACAATCAAACACCTGATTTGGAATAAGCAAGTTTCAGAAAAAGCAAAACTCCTTCTGTATAAGAGTTATTACTTCCCTATTGTCATCTGTGGAGGAGGCAGATGGACAATATCAGAAAGGGCTGGAGCAGACTGCAAGCAGGGGAAATGAAATTATTCAGAGCAGTTAAGGGAAAAACAAGAATGGACAGAGTAAGGAATTTAGATATTAGAAAGGACCTTAAACAAGAAAGTAAAGCACGGTCATCAATGGTATCTGCTCTTTCGAGAACAGTTACTATCTTCATATATGTAGTTAAAGGCTACCCATCCATTGACCTTCGTCTGTGCAAATGCGCGAAGGTTGCCAGAATTCTTACGGGAATCGTCACCTTAGTGTGCGCGAGTAATGAGTGGATGGGCAAATATCTGTTAGGTACATTACGTACGTAGATTATGGACAGCTGGGAATGTGCGTCTCACGGGAATTCGTGCAAGGGATAAGTCCCTGCAGTCGCGTTATTCATCTGTGTTCTCGGTGGTTCAGATGGATAGAGCGTCTGCCATGTAAGCAGGAGATCCCGGGTTCGAGTCCCGGTCGGGGCACACATTTTCAGCTGTCCCCATCGAGGTATATATACAATACCTGTCGGCAGTTTAGGGTTTCAATTAATTATCACGAGAGAAGAAATAAAAAAAAGAGAGATTAAGATGGTACGGGGATGTTAAGAGGATGCGCGGGGAGAGACTTCACAAAATTATGGAAGAACTAAATATGGATGGAAAAAGACCCAGAGGGCGCCCAAGAACACGGTGGAAACGGGAGTGAGAATATCTGCGGAAAGGAGAGGTGTGACCTGGCAGCAAATGGAGGATGAAAAGTGGTGGGAGGACAGAGCCAAATGGAGAGGACTCGTCAGCACCCAGACCCGGCAGTAGCTGGAGCGGGAACCGGATGCAATAAAATAAAATACAATACAACTGACACCGACCTACATAGGGAGAAACGATCACCACGATAAAATAAGAGAAATCAGAGCTCGTACGGAAAGATACAAGTGTTCGTTCTTTCCGCGCGCTATACGAGATTGGAATAATAGAGAATTGTGAAGGTGGTTCGATGAACCTTCTGCCAGGCACTTGAATGTGATTTGCAGAGTATCCATGTAGATGTAGATGTAGATGTAGATGTCGGACGAGCCACATAATGGCAATCTGACAGGATGGAAGAGTTAGCTCAGAACTCGCTGGGTTGACAGACATAGCTTTTTGCAGAAACCGTTGTTTACAGTAGCAATAGATAATAGTGCCTACCGTGACAGTCTGCTGTTTTCTTGCTGGTGCCAAGATTTTAAATAGGACACAGGAGGGTCACTCAGCATTACTATTGGGGGTGTCCTGGAGCAGGCAACACGTGGTCCGTGTGTCCGTCACAGAGGACGTCGTAGACAGCTACCAGCCGGCGTCGCGTCGACATAGTGCGGCGAGTTGCTAAGGTCTACAGGCTAGGTAACGCGCCACAGTGCTTCACTGTTATTCCTCGTGGTTAGCATTTCTCTCCCTCGCTCGTCCAACTTTCTAGGGGCTTCGTTGATTATACCTTCTATGTTAATGTAGGCTTAATAACACATGAACTTGTACCGAACACAAGTACATCAACATCTCATCTGTACTGTGCAAGCCTTTGTTCCAGTCGCTTATGGTTTGCCGTGAGAGCGATTATTGGAAAGGCTCGGTTTGGGTCCGAATCTCTCTAATTTGTAACATTACTGCATCCGTTTTAGCCGGATTCAGTGTTCCCAAAAATAGAGAACAGTCTGCTGCAAGAGTTTCATTAATAATGACGCTTTTCGCGCGGTTAGCCCTTTTTCAGCTTATGTGTAATTAATAACATCATTCTTGTGACGTAACAGTTTTATTCGCGAACCTATTTCCCACTGATCAATGGGATGGCTAAGCTGAAGGTAACAAGTTAGTGATTCAGTTGCGTTGAACTGCGGGGACCGCGTTAGTCACATTCAAAAGCCGATGATATGCTGGCGTTAAAGCGAAAACCGCAATCGTTAAATATGGATATAGGAAAGTCTGAAATGGCAAGTGAAAACCTGAGATTATGACATTAATAAGAAATTAAATCCGCGAAAGTGCCGGATTAGAAACAAAGAAACAAATTCACCAAACTATGGCAATAAGCACTGCGACGATAGGTTAGCAATCATAGTCGAGTATCACAGTGCTAAACAAATACTTCTCTCGCCTTTAACTTAAAGGTTTTCGTTTGCCATTTCAGGTGTTCTTATGTTTTCAGGCATTCTTATGTTTTCGATTTAACGCCATCATATGACTAACGCGATCTCCACTGTTCAGGCCAATGAATCATTTACTTCTTGTTTTTATGATCGATACTAGATAGGTTCGCAAATAACACTCTTATGTATGTTATGTTATGTTAACTGGGGACCTAGAAACGACGGAGAGGCTCCGTCCACGCCGCAGCCGCAGTGGTCCGCAACCCCACGACGACTACCGCAGTCTACTTCACCCCTCCGCCCCGCCGCCCCACACCGAACCCAGGGTTATTGCGGTTCGGCCCCCGGTAGAACCCCCCCCCCCCCCCCCCCCAAGCCCAGGGAACGTCGCACACCAGACGAGTGAGTGTAACCCCTATGTTTGCGTGGTAGAGTAATGGTGGTGTACGCTTACGTGAAAACGGTGTTTGCGCAGCAATCGCCGACATAGTGTACCTGAGGCGGAATAAGGGGAACTAGCCCGCATTTGCCGAGGCAGATGGAAAACCGCCTAAAAACCATCTACAGACTGGCCGGCTCACCGGACCTCGACATAAATCCGCCGGGCAGATTCGTGCCGGGGACCGGCGCTCCTTCCTGCCCGGAAAGCCGTGGGTTAGATCGCACAGCTAACCGTGCGGGCACATTGTTATGTAACAAGAATGTTTTTACTAATTACAGATAATCTGAAGAGGCACTAACCGCACGAAGCTCATCTTTAACAATAAAACACTTGAAACAGAGACTGTTTCCTATTTTTAGAGACCGAGCGAGGTGGCGCAGTGGTAGCACACTGGACTCGCATTCGGGAGCACGACGGTTCAATCCCGTCTCCAGCCATCCTGATTTAGGTTTTCCGTGATTTCCCTAAATCGTTTCAGGCAAATGCCGGGATGGTTCCTTTGAAAGGGCACGGCCGATTTCCTTCCCAATCCTTCCCTAACCCGAGCTTGCGCTCCGTCTCTAATGACCTCGTTGTCGACGGGACGTTAAACACTAACCTAACCTATTTTTAGAATTTCGAATTTTATCTTACATGGCCTTTTCACCAGGTATACGTGTTAGGAAGCATGATAGTGGTACACTCTTCTTAGGTTTGTACACTCTCGGAACTTCAACAGTAGGCCATAACGGGATGCAGAACGCCTCTCTTGCAACGTCTGCCACCGGAGTTGGCTGAGGTGCTCCGTGACGCTTTCGCAAATACTGAATCAACCTCTAAAGAAACGTGCTGCTATAATTTGGACCTCCTCTTTCTTCACGATTTCGATGCTTAATATTTGTTATTTGTTTCTTTGTGTCGGCCTCTGGCCGAGCGGTTCTAGGCGCTTTAGTCCGGAATCGCGCTGCTGCTACGGTCGCAGGCTCGAATCCTGCCTCGGGCAAGGATGTGTGTGATGTCCTTAGGTTAGTTAGGTTTAAGTAGTTCTAAGTTTAGGGGACTGATGACCTCAGATGTCAAGTCCCATAGTGCTTACAGCCATTTGAACCACTTTGTTTCTTTGTACATCTTCAATGCAGAACATATAGTAAATGAGTTGAATCTGGACTGTTCACATTGTTTTGATTGTGGTGCTGCCTCTCCTGTTTACCTAAATCCCTAAGATTAGCTTCGATTAATCAGTGCTGAAAGTGACTGCTTCATTCATTCCTGCAAGTAGGCTCGAATGAGATGCATCTGAGACAACAAACCAAGCCGTCATCTTCATTGAGTTTAGTTTTTTAGCGGAAGAGATGATGAGGCGAGGAGTAGTACCATAATCTACAATGCGTTAAACACTATTAGAAGCCTGAATCCGTTATGATGCAAGTCGGCAGCCGCTCTGTTCCGAATAGCAAAACATTATGTCGTCGTTGCTAATTATAAACATGTGGAAGGTGTCCAAAAGTATTTGTCGCAGTAGGAATCTGGACAGGCAAGCAAAAGTTTAGTTAACACAGGTGCACCTTAAGTAAACGTTGCCGGCTTCGGTGGCCGAGCGGTTCTAGGCGCTTCAGTCCGCAACCGCACGACTGCTACGGTCGCAGGTTCGAATCCTGCCTCGGGCATGGATGTGTGTGGTGTCCTTAGGTTAGTTAGGTTGAAGGAGTTCTAAGTCTAGGGGACTGATGACCTCAGATTTTAAGTCCCATAGTGCTCAGAGCTATTTGAACCATTTTTTTAAGTAAATGTATTGTAGTGAAATTGTCCGAAAGATTTGCTACACTGCTGACAACTCGTGCCATACGCTGCTACATATAAGCAGAGGCCCGACACGGGCTTGCATCTATGTACTCGTACGCAGAATGTTTGCCGGTAGTGCTAACTGTCAACAACTCGATGTAAAGTTCGGCACCAGCTAGCGCACGAAAGTGATCTTGTACTGGAAGACTAATGCCCGTCTGCCCGCCGCTTGTACCACCATCCGGGTGGCCACCATTCGTAGGCGGCCTGGAGGCTCTTTATTGGTGGCGATGTTCAAAGCGCCATTCGCGACGCCTACGAGAATCTTTTTAGGCGCCGGCTCCGGCAGTATCGATAAGCTACGATACAACAGAATGTACATGCGGAGGGTAGCGGTCTCAAGAACGTGCATTTTTCCATTCTCACTGCGACTGACTGCAAAGTCATCGGACGGTAACTACGAGACGGTACATACTATCGCAGACTATACATCTAGAACACTATACAAAGAATACAGGCATAGACAATTGTACAAACCGACAGGACAACACTCAGAAAATCCAAAGTAATCTAGTGAGACTACTGTTGACACAGAAGACAAAAAGGAGAAATTTTTAGCGCCAGTTACCAACAAATAGCTAAAGTGACAACACGTTCATACGAACAGCAAATGCTGTCAGGATTTTGAGCATACACATAGACTAAACATAAAACCAGGGTAAATGAATCGCGAATCCATAGACACAGAGAAAACTACTTTTGGGGTGCACTGAAGCCCCAAAGAAACTGGTATAGGCATGCATATTCAAATACCGATATATGTAAACAGAATATGGTGCTACGGTCGGCAACGCCTATACAAGACAACAAGTGTTTGGCGCAGTTGTTGGATCGGTTACTGCTGCTACAACGGCAGATCGTCAAAATTTAAGTCAGTTCGAACATGGTGTTATAGTCGGCACAGGAGCGATGGATCACAGCATCTCCGAGGTAGCAATGAAGTGGGAATTTTCCTGTACGATCATTTCACGAGCGTTCCGTGAATATCAGGAATCCGATAAAACATCAAATCTCCCACATCGCTGCGACCGGAAAAAGCTCCTGCAAGAACGGGACCAACGACGACTGAAGATAATTGGTCAACGTGACAGAAGTGTAAACCAACCGCAAATTGCTGCAGACTTCAGTGCAGGGCGTTCAAGTATCAGCATGCTAACCATTGAAGGAAACATCATCGATATGGGCTTTCGGAGCCAAAGGCCCGCTTGTGTATCCTTGATGACTGCATGACACAAAGCTTTACACCTTGCCTGGGCCCGTCAACACCGACATTGGATTGCTGATGACTGGAAATGTTACCTGGTGGGACGAGTCTCGTTTCAGATTGTATCGAGCGGATGAATCCACGGACCCTGCATGCCAGCAGGGGACTGTTGAGTCTGGTAGAGGCTTTGTAACGTTGTGGGGCGTATTCAGTTGACGTAATATGGGACCCCTGATATGTCTAGATACGACTCTCACAAGTGACGCGTACGTAAGAATTGGACTGTTGACTAGAAACATGTTGCCTGGTCGGTCGAATCTAGATTCAAATTGTATCGAGCAGATGGACGTGTACAGGTATGGAGACCTCATGAATCCATGGACCCTGTATGTCAGCAGGGGACTCTTCAAGCTGGTGGAGGCTCTGTAATGGTGTGAAGCGTGTGCAGTTGGAGTGATATGAGACCCCTGATTCGTCTAGATACGACTCTGAGACATACGTAAGCATCCTGTCTGATCAGCTGCATCCATTCATGTCCATTGTGCATTCCGACGGACTTGGGCAATTCCGGCAGGACAATGAGACACCCCCATGTCAAGAATAGCGATGGTGCGTTTGTGGTGGAGCGTTATTCCCTCGCTTGCAAATTGTTCGGTCGACTGCTTCTGCACATTTGGTGCGTTTATTTAGTTGAGGGAAGATGGATTGTGGTGTGTTGGACAGACGTTTGCCTGTTCTCTAGACGTGGGAAAGACCCTAGTTGGTTTGTAAATAATATTGATCATCTGGAATATGTTAGATCACCGACTTCGGCATTATAGAGTGCACATATCAGTTTACTCTACTTGTTTCTAGTTAGTCAGTGGTTTACAGCACGCTGCACCTCGCTAAAGTTTGGTGTTTGTGGAGAAATAATTTACAGTCTATATCTTGTGCATTATGTTGTGTTAGCGATAGAGAGGCTAGTGCTGTGTTGTTGATATCGAGAAGTACGGCGAAAATTGTATAGTATTATGGGGAAAATACGGGTGTTCTTGTAATCGACGAGTCTGGAGATGTCTGTAGAAATGCGAGCAAGAAAGCGGAAACAGTAACGCGTTTGTGCCGGGTGGAAACAAGCCTGTCGTGGCAAATCAGTTCTGACAGAATGACTTCGGTTCGCTGATGTACAAGGGATGATTTGGTATGGTGGAGGATATGAATTACATGTTTACTAGATCGAGGCGGTACTCAGTAATGTAGTCTCTGGTTGAAGATCGGTTTGACGCTCCAATATTATTGCGAGTATCGTAGGTATTTGATGACCTGTAGACAACAATGCGATGTTTAGTTGTCAGTGCAAAATGGTGATCAGTGTAAAATAGTTTATTACGACTGAGTGCAGCGTCTGTAGAAAGAAAGAACAGATTAGGGGTGTATAGATTGAGGGAACTGTTGGTGCGATTTAGCAATCTTTGCAAAGGAACGACAGAAAGCCCCAGAAAGAAAAGGTGGATGGTGATTCGATACCAACGGCGTTAGTAATTCGACTGGTAAATTCGATAAGAGCCAGTGGGAATGCTCGATTGCTTGTGGTGGGATATAGTAGTGGTGAGAACATTTGCGTATGTTGAGAACAGGAACGCTATCACGTTATGTCCAGGAGCAAGACTGGGTACTGCGATATTCTGGTAAACAATTTCTGTTAGGGTGGGAATTTTGGCGCATACAAGCTGAGACAACAAGAAAGAGGGCGTTAACTATTTCTGGGGCACTATAAAATTACGGAGATCTCGACTTTGCTGATACTTTTTTTCACAAAGCCATATGACGTACGAATAACATAGAGAATGTTTTAGATAGCGATGTGTCAGTCATGCTGGGGCGGGTACGTGCAGTTGAACACTTGTGTCGAGACACTGTATGCTATTCTGCCTTCAATGGTAAAGACAAGTGGTGTCTGGAGATGCCTCAAATATGAGACTGGTGTGAACGCGCTTTGGAATGCTCTGACAGTATAACCGTGACTGTATAGAGCCATGCAAATTTCACCGGTGTTCGACGTCGCCGGGGACTGTGTCGGAGCGCGCGGGACCTGAGCTACAGCTGCTTCGCTTCGCGGGGATTGTGGCGCGTGGCACTAAATGGAGGTCTGTGAGTGCTTTGACAGCTGATGGCTGCGTCGACCGTACGTGCGATCGTGTCATCATCGGTGTCTAGCAGATAGGAATTTCTCAGGTGTTACGTATGGTTGGGGGTGCCACCACCTCATGCTTGCGGGGGCCGAGCAGGGGTCTGTGCATGGTTTGACATCTGACTGATGTGTCACTTAATACTACCTCCTGTGTACTCTACTCGACAGGGGGTGGTGGACTGTGTTCGCGCTCGTTGATTGCATTATTTCGTGAGCGGCTCTGTAGGCCGTGCTATGCGCTATTTGGACAGTTTACGAGTACTTGTCTACACATCAGTGTGAAGAATCATTGTGCACTGAAATTACGAGTTGGTTGCGTGTCTGTGGGCTGTGCAACATGGCCCCAGGCACATCAGGGTGGATCTTTTGTATCATTGTGATATATAATCTATCGTTAAATAAGTTGTTTCATAATAAATAGAGTGCAGTCAATCCTTACTCTCCCCAGGAGCCCAAAGCAGGCTAAGTTGTCTTGCCACCATTTTCCCTAACCATCTTGGTTTACGTCAGGAAACGAACGACAGCGTCCTCTTCTGGTGGTACTGCGTACTAGACCTCGTGAAGAACATGCAGTTTGTCGCCATCATGGATAACTGTACTTGAGTCATCAGCTGGTGTCACGGTGGCGTCCTCTGGTGACGACAAAATGCACTAAGCCAGTTGTGGTCTGGAGCTCGTGCTGAATTCACTAGGCGGCGCCATCTTAGATTACAGTACTTGCGTCATCACCTGACGTCACTACAGCGTCCTCTAGTGGCATCGATATGAACTAAGTCAGTTGGGTTATGGACTCAGTGGCGAATACTCTTGGTGGTGGTGCTGCCTCTAATTGTTCAAATAAAGACTGGTGTATGATTTAGACAGTTGACGATTAGCAAGCATTTTAGATCGATTATTATTTAGGAGTTGTTTGGCTATCTGGACGCAAATGTATTGCGTTATTTACGACGGCTCGCATGTCTGTAGGCTGTGCAGTGCGTTATTTTTGACGGTTTACAATTAGCAAGCGTGTGTGTAGAGCCTTATACATGACTCATGTAGGAATAGTTTGCAGGTTTGTTTGCTGTGGAATGTCAGAGCGTGTGTTGTGTGATACATAAACTCCATCCATAAATAAATTGCTCCCAAATAAATAAAGTACATTCCTTTGTCTCTCCATCAGTGTAGTGCGGGCTGAGTCCTTTTACCAGCAACCCCTAGGAAGAGGTTGCGCCCTGGAGGCTTGGGTTAGTGGTGGTGAGCTTCGTTTGCAACAATTTTCTTAGGTTGGTAGCGAAAGCGCAAGTGACCGTTCTTTACTGACAGAATTCAAACTCGGCGGCGGTTCCTAAGAAGAGGTGGCGGTCTGGACGTTGAAAGTAGTTGAAACTAGGTAGTTGAAAGTATAGTGAACCCGTCTTCTTACCTATATGAAACCGAATCACGTGACTAACGCAGTAGCCAATAGGAGTGCAGCATTCTAGGGGTGGGGATGCCAGGTCGTGAATGAACACCGTGCTGATGGTGAGAAAATGTGGAACTTTTCATTTGATCATTGAATATTGAAATTGTAAATTGACTTATTGAATATGATTAAAATTGAAATGGAATTAAGTACTTAGGTAATTGATCGGTTACATGCGCGATGCAGGTGTTAGTTTAGTTAGCATATTTACAGAAGACTATGTACGGCGTGTGTTTGGAGGTGGCGGCCGAGGGTGTTTGACGTAAGCGGTAGGACGCCTGCGGGACGGAGGCGCGGCGCGAGAGAGAGCGGACGATCTTATGTCATCAACCGCCGTCGCGGTAGCGTCCTCTAGTGGCGCCGATAGGAACTAGACCTAGCCCACGTGGTGGATACATTGGATGCAGCCATCTTGAATGATGGTACTTCCGTCGTCACCTGACGTCAGGAGAGCGCCCTCTGGTGGCACCGATATGAATTATGCCAGTTGTACTCTGGAGCTCTTGGCGAACACACATGCTTGAAACTGGTTAAATAATAAAGACCAGTCCATTTTTCCTGCCATTTCCCTAGGTGTGACGCATTATCATGTTGGAATTTGAACTTCGCGCCATTTTTCTGGGGGGGGGGGGGGAGGGAGGGCATGCCACTTTCCAGCTAAAATTCAAACTTCCCGCCAAAATACGCTATATTGGATGACGTCGTCGTCGCCATCTTGAATGACGTCATCGCCGCTATCTTGGATATCGGTACTTTGTCTCAAAATCACCCTTGTTCCAATACTGTCAATTCGCTGGTGCACTACTTCAGACATTAGTCGAGTCCATGCCACGTCTTGCTGCAGCACTTCCGGGTGCTCACGGGGACCCTACACGATACTTGGCAGGCGTAGCAATTTCTTTGGCTCTTCGGTGTAAAATAAAATTAGAAACGAAGCTCGTATCCGGGTACTGTACTCGCAAAGAACGTGTAAAAAGTGTACACTAGAGTAATAAATTAGGATTAGATCATACCCAGCTGTTGTGGACCTAAAGAACACTTAATATGTGCATTGACACAGAAGTAGGCTTCAGTTACGCTGCCCGAAGTCCAGTATTTCGAAGACTCTTTACCTGAAGAACGGGAGGCAATAGAATAATGTATTCTAGTCCATCGGCAACACGTGCTGTGCAGCTTCTCTCTGGGCTTGGATTGCGTTGCTGAGATGACGCTCTGTAACGTCTACCTTTGATGTCCTCTTTATTGCCTCTTCTTATAATCAATGAACACTGCCAATTTATCGCCCTTCCCATTCCTCATTTAGTGTAAATTGAAGAATTTGCATGAAATACTTCTTCATGAGTTGCGGCATAGTCACATTATAATTTTCCAGCGACCCAGAAAATATTTATTTTTTTTACAATTCCGGGCAAGACGACAAGTGTTGCTTAGATTACGAACTTCATTTGACGATGACCATTTTCGGGCATGACTATACTCCGTCAACTCATATTTGAAGGTCATCGCTGAATGAAGTTAATAACCTGAATGATAAACACTTGTGGTCTATGACTGCAACTATAAAAACACAAAAATGCTTTTTCTTCTTCTTCTTCTACTGTCTTTCACAGATTAGCCGTATCGACCTGATATCACCTCAGTTCTATGATCCTCTTTCCTTTATCTTTGAATTACTCTGAGGAGCCAAAGAAACTGGTACACGTGCCTAATACCGTGTAGGGACCCCGCGAGAACGCAGAAGTGCCACAACACGTTGTGGCATGGACTCGACTATGAAGTAATGCTGGAGAGAACTGACACACTAAACCCTATAGGACTGTCCATAAATCAGTAAGAGTACGAAGGGGTGGAGATCTCTTCTGAACAGCATGTTGCAAGCCATCCCAGATAAGCTCAATGACGTTCACGTTTGGGGAGTTTGGTGATCAGCGGAAGGGTTTAAACTCGGAAGAGTGTTCCTGTAGCCACTCTCTCGCAATTCTCGACCTATGGGGTGTCGCATTGTCCTGCTGGAACTGCCCAAGTCCGTAGGAATGCACAACGGACGTGAATGGATGCAGGTGATGAGACAGGATGCCTACGTACGTCTCACCTCTCAGAATCGTATCCAGACTTATCGGGAGTTCCATATCACACCACCTGCACACGCCCCACAACATTACAGAGCCTCCACCAGCTTGAACAGTCCCCTGCTGACATGCAGTGTGCACGGATTCATGAGACTGTCTCCACACCCGTACGCGTTCATCCGCTGTATACAATTTGAAACGAGACTTATCCGACCAGGCAACATGTTTCCAGTCATCAACAATCCAATGTCGGTGTTCACGGGCCGAGGCGAGGTGTAAAGCTTTGTGTCGTGTATTTAGCAAGGGTACACGAGTGGGGCTTCGGCTCCGAAAGCCCATATCGATGATGTTTACTTGAATGGTTCGCACACTGACACTTGCTGATGGCCCAGCATTGAGATCTGCACCATTTTGCGGAGGGGTTGCGCTTCTGTCTCGTTGGTCCCTTTCTTGCAGGATCTTTTCCAGTCGTAGCGATGTCGGAGATTTGATATTTTACCGCATTCCTGATATTCACGGTACCCTCGCGAAGGGGGCGTACAGGAAAATCCCCACTTCATTGTTACCTCGGAGCCGCTGTGTCCCATCGCTCGTGCGCCGACTATAACACCACGTTCAGACTCACTTAAATCTTGATAACCTGCTATTGTAGCAGTAGTAACCGATGTAACATCTGTGCCAGACACTTGTTGTCTGTTATAGGAGTTGCTGACCGTCGCGCCGTATTCTGCCTGTTTACATGTCCCTGTATTTGAATACGCATGCCTCTACCGGTTTCTTTGGCGCTTCAGTCTATAAGGCCATCTTTGGGATCCCTGTTTCTTCCGTTCGTTCTCGCTCGTTCCTTCCAGTTTTCTTTATGCTGTTCTATTTTATGATATGATGCTGAAATATTCAGTCCTGTTTACATGTCTCTGTATTAGAATACGCATGCCTCTACCGGTTTCTTTGGCGCTTCAGTCTATAAGGCCATCTTTGGGATCCCTGTTTCTTCCATTCGTTCTCGCTCGTTCCTTCCAGTTTTCTTTATGTTGTTCTATTTTATGATATGATGCTGAAATATTCAGTCCTGTTTTGATTAGGAGTCATATCCAGCATATTGCAACCTTTGACAGGTCTTAAAAATTTAATTTCTGCCTCTTGATCGTGGCTGGAATCATCCCTTCTTCATCGCAAAGGGTTCACTGCCATATGGTGGAACAGGTGCAGCCATCACTTTATAGATTTTCGTCTTTGTGTCTCTTCACGTAGGCTTATTTTTTACTGTTCTGCTTATAGCGCCACTCATGCTTTTATAGTTCTTTGGTTTAATATCTAAGTCCTTATCTTCTTTAAAAGTGATATAGCTCCTTAGGCAATCGAAGTGCAAAGGTAGTTCCCCCAATCCTGTGTTCATCTACAATTTTGTTTCGTAAGATGTTTTTCACATGTATTGTCTAAGTTTTATTTACTTTTGTCTTAAAATTATGGGCTTTTCAGATTAGGTTTAGGAGATGGATTGAGTTTTGTAGTTTGACTTCAGAACACGTCATTAATATTGTGTAGTTAACATATAATAATATGTTAATATGTTTATTACTATTTAATGGATCCCTTCTGTCGTTATTTCTTTCCATTTTAGGATGCAACAGTCTATTTAAATCTTAAATATAGTGTGCTATAAAGTACACGCTTATCTCACCTCTCAGATTATTTAAACCTTTTCTGCTGTGTGACTCGAGGTGTCAAGTGTAATATATGTTCGATTATGCAGGTTTTTGATGCAGTTTAATAACTGATTTTGATATCCATGTTTTGTCATATTTTCCCACAGGCGCTGTCCGATCATCCTGTCAAATGCTTTATGAAAGCCAGGTACTCCAAAAATGAAATTCTCTTCTCTTATGTATTATCTATCGCACAGTAGATATGTTGTAGCCGCCGGCCGCGGTGGTCTAGCGGTTCTAGGTGCGCAGTCCGGAACCGCGCGACTGCTACGGTCGCAGGTTCGAATCCTGCCTCGGGCATGGATGTGTGTGATGTCCTTAGGTTAGTTAGGTTTTAAGTAGTTCTAAGTTCTAGGGGACTAATGACCACAGATGTTAAGTCCTATAGTGCTCAGAACCATTTGAACCGTATGTTGTTGCCACATGACCATCTTCTTATGAAACTACTTTGTTCTTCTAGAAGAAGCATTTCTGTAGTAATCTTTAACCTGTTATTCAATACATTTGAACATATTTTGTAGGCATTGATTAACATATTGATATATCCATATCAAGAAGTTTTCCTGCGATCCCCTTTTTAAATAGTGACAAAATTTTTGCTGTAAGCCAAAGTTCTTGAATTTTGGTGATCAGCCAGCAGGTATCCATCAGACTTACAATTCTCAACGTAAGGAATATCCACTATGTCTTTGTATCTTCTTATTACCCCTGTCAAGCCCTGAGCATCCCTTGTATTTTTGCTTTTAATTACCTCTTCCATTTCTTGTTAGGTAATTAAATCCATGTTAAAATAATCCATATTAAAAAATAGATGTTAAAAATAAAAAAATAAAATTTTGATAATGACTACTTGCCTTTGGGTTATACCACAGATTCTTGTAATATTCTGATGACGTATTACGTTTGCTTGTGCTACCTCTTTCTCAGATTTATTTACATGGTATAATATTTCTAAAGTGAAGTCTTGTCTACCCTATACATCATGCTTTGTCTCTGTTGCAGATGTATCCCAACTATATCGATGAGTATTTCGTACTTGTGATTCTGATTTATTTCTCATCAGTCTGTAATTTTCCTGTTTGTTCATCGGAAGACTACAAAAAACGTATGCTGTTTGATTTTCTTTAATTATTTCTTCAATTTCTTCACTCGAAATTTTATACTCTGTTTCCCTTTCTCGTTCAGATTGCTGTCCTATGGTTTCACTTGTTGTTTTATTTATATGGTATTTGATGTTTTTCTATTCTGAATTCATATCATTTTGTATAATGGTGTTTATTAAATAGTAATTCAATCTCTGTTTGGTGGAGATCTGAAGCTGAAGCTGCTTTTAACAAACTTCCTTTAGATTTGTTTGATTTTCCTTTTAGTGTAGACGATGAGTCCTTGAGTCTATTCCAACTAGTTGGTACTGCTGTTTTGGCCATAACGAAAAAATTATCACTACAAATATCACATCCTCAGAAAATTTGAATATCTTGCACTAAAGAAGCAGACTTCATATTCGCTACATAATGATCTATAAATGGAAAAGTTTCTCTGTTAGCCTATGTTTGTTGGTGAATATCTTTCTTTCAGAAAAACATGTTAGCTATACTGAGGTTATTGCAAGTGCAAAAATTTCTTATCTTATTGCCATTGGCGTTTTCATAAGCATGCTACAAAGTATTTAATAGGGCTGTTATCCTCTCTGGCGTTTCAATCTGCACGTATATAAATTATGTCAGTTTTATTTATTCCGCCATATACAAGACAGCGCTTTTCCTAACGATGTACTGATTCCTGTACCCGTCCTTCTTAAGGACAATAAATTGCAATCATAGTCAGGTGCCCTCGGTCTATTTTGAACGTTACAGACAATAATTTCTGATTGTGAAAGGTGTAGGATGTAATTCTTTCCTTCCATTTTGAATCTATCGTCATGCCCACCCCCGTCTGTGCTCGAATCTGTTCTTCAACATCGCCTTATAACAACGTGCAGGGTGGCTGTAACTAAGCTTTCGATACGAAAGAGGGTCCCCACGAAAAACAGGTAGGACAATGAAATTTTGTGGGAACATTTGTAAGGACGTGCGGCAGAGAAATAACAATTAAACAATTGAAAGAAACACATTTTAATTCCCACTCAAGAGGGTAACATTTTTTTTAATTGCGTGCCCTGTTTGCGTTCTAGGTCAATATGACGGCCATCTGCGTGCACGTAGCCTGTAACCGCAGTAGAGATGCTTTTCAAAATTGTTCGCAGCACTTTTCAAACGGTGGACCACGGAACGTTCAGCTGTCGTGATACAGCTCGTGCACAGCTTGAAGAACGCGCACTACGACCAGCATTCTCAGCCACGGCACCAGAAGCTTCTTCAACAATTTGTGGCGTAAGTAGCAGTCCGTCTCCTCAAGAGTAATTTTCAAACGTCTGGTTAATTCAAAGTGTCGAATCGTGTTGTAAGGAGCGTCAGAACTCTCCAATACATTGACTAAATATTACAATGAGTATCGGAAACAATGCCGCTAACTTAAGGCTGTTATTTGCATTGTGTAAGATTGGAAATAAATAAGCATTCAGATATCGATAGTAATAATCCGAGGGCGAAACACGGGAGCGCGATTCTAAACATTGTTGTGAGACGAGGCCTGTCTGCGAGAGTAAAATTTCAGTAGCGTTGGTTGTGAGCTTGGAGACAGAAGACGTGTCACGCTGCCCTCACGTCGGTGATGGCAGACTTACCGCACTCAAGGCCTGATTTCATTTATATGGCCAGGAAAGATTTAGATGGCTTAACTACGACCTGAAAATAGAATTCAAGGTAAAATTCGCATGCATAGCGTAAAGCGCAATTGCAGGCTTAGGCTCGTGATTGTTAGTCAGAGTTTGCAATAATCCCTGTCAAGTAAAGAAGCCTCCTTATCCCTCAAATGACAATAATTTTTCTCCACGTCTAATTTATAAATATGCTGTGATTATTAAATGTTAATGTAACTTCGAAACTGAAATAATTTTTTAATTTGGTACTCAGCCATTATTGACACATATGTCATTGTCATTATTAATACTCGTTCATAATGATTATGAAGTTTTTAAATAGACTTAATTTATGAAATCCCTTCTCACAAGTTATTTAGTAGTGAACAGGACCCAAGCAAACTCCTTTTTATTAAATTCATTCTTAGTAACTATAAGCTTTTTAGCCTCTGGTGCATGCTGCTATACGTTACACTGTCGAATCATGTTCTTCAGCCTCGCTCCGGAAAGAAGACGTCTCCATATTCCTTTAATGCGTCGATGTTCGAAAAGAACAGAAGCAATGTTGCTGTTGTTTTCATAAAACAGCCTTGCGAGTAAAGCCCTGCTCACCTTGTCTACACCCATGTTGACTGTTAGCAGCTGTACTGTATACCGATGCTTCAGTTTCATCCCTACATCCCCGTATCACTACCGGCGCCTAACGGCAAGTCATGATACTAATACTACTTACGACGCAAATTCTACAGCACACAGTCAGGGTTCCTACGAATTTAGGTACCAATACAGTAAATTATTTTCCATCTACACTAGCTCAAGTGGCGAAAGTTTAGTTATAAACATCCTGTATCTTCCTGCGAGTATGTAATTCTTCTCACTTTCTTCTTTGTTTCTGTAGGTACAGAAATATTAATCCTGTTCTTTTAGTTTACTCTTGTTCTAAGAGCTCTGACACTCCACGTTGCAATATTAAGCATATCCGCTTTCCCAAGCCGTTCGCCTTGTCATTGCTGAAGCTGTACGCAGTAAATTTGTACAGCTGTTATCTTTGAGGCTGATGACTAATGAGACTTTTTTTACACGAGTGCTCTACGAACCCAACTGCACAACCCCTACGTGAAGGACCGGATAATTTGTATTCGAGGCTTTCTTCCCTCGCCTTTGGCGAGCCAACGTCTTAGTGCAAGGCAGCAGCTTCTCCGATCATCACCCATACAGAGAGGTTGCTAATTCCGTTCTTGGACCCACTTCGCCCCACCGACCGTTGTAACCCTGGCAAGGAGGCCTTATGAAATGCTATCAACCTGAGCCAGCTGCACCAAATTTCTTTTAAAGAGGCGTTACTCCTCCCCTCCCTCTTTTATCAACCAGGCTACGGCCGATTTCATAAAAAGCTGCCATCAAGACAACAGCTTTTTGACATGATTGTAAAACCAATTATGTGCTCTGTAACATGGTATCCGTAAAAGTATGACCTATCCTACAGTCTAGGTAACATGTGAAAATCATTTATAGCAATAGTTAAATAAAAGTAAATAAGTCGCTGTGGCACATGAAATACAATAAGGGAAGATTTGTGTGTAAGTTTATGTACGGAATTCCTTTAAGAAGGGATAAAATTCCCTTCAGAATTGTATGTGTGTTCGGGACACGAGTGGCGGAAAATAGATCTTGTTATTCGTTAGGTTTGGCAATATTTTTGGACATTTCAAACTAGTCTGAATTCAGTTTAAGGCTCGAATCCGACAATAATTCTTCCTTTGGAATTTTAAATTTTTACTGAGATGACTGTGAACGCGGACTCCAGGAGAGCAACGATACCTTTCCTGGAACTTACTGCTAGGAACATCCAGTCGATGATAACCGAAGAGATGTGTAAAGTACAAGCAACGTAGTTTTCTTTTAGAGACGTTAATTTAGTGTAGTAATAGATTTAAGTGTCAGGAAGTCGTTTCTGAAAGTATATGTATGGAGTGTAGCCATGTATGGAAGTGAAACATGGACGATAACTAGTTTGGAAAAGAAGAGAATAGAAGCTTTTGAAATGCGGTGCTACAGAAGAATGCTGAAGATTAGATGGGTAGATCACGTAACTAATGAGGAGGTACTGAATAGGATTGGGGAGAAGAGGAGTTTGTGGCACAACTTGACTAGAAGAAGGGATCGGTTGGTAGGACATGTTTCTGAGGCATCAAGGAATCACAAATTTAGTATTGGAGGCAGCGTGGAGGGTAAAAATCGTAGAGGGAAACCAAGAGATGAATACACTAAGCAGATTCAGAAAGATGTAGGTTGCAGTAGGTACTGTGAGATGAAGAAGCTTGCACAGGATAGGCTAGCATGGAGGGCTGCATCAAACCAGTCTCAGGACTGAAGACCACAACAACAACAACAATAGAAAATAGTGCCAAGCACAATACTGTCTTATTTTATCGCTGTGGCGTATCCTTTGAACAGGACCCATCAGCGTCTCTCAACTTTACTTTCGTTAATATCCTGAAACAGTCAACGTGTAACGTGAGCGTTGTGTCGTCAGTATCCACCACAATGGACCTTGTGGCAAACGCCTTAGGTACTTTACTGAGGATTCACTTTGCGACAAAAATCTAGGTCACCTTCGCGGTGAAGGAACTCTGCAAATCTGTAACATTGCCATTATCTGGCTGATCCTAATGGCAGACTATCTTCCAATAGAGTTATCTTTACACTCATGGCGTCTTCCTTCATGTGGAGGAAACTACCTGACTGTCACAGACATCTTGGCGAAAATTAATCATGAAGTGAGAGGAATTAAATCAAAATTAGGATAATCCAAAAATACTTTCACTGCTAATGAATAACGAAAACTATGACACATAGAAAATTGATATGGAAATTATATCAATTATTAGTTAATAATGTAATCGATCAAAACAATATTACACTTCTGTTTAGCTAAGTTTTCTTGAATTCTGGCCGTATAATTACATTCAAATCTCCATATCTTTGGATCTCGAACTACAAGTTGTTGGTTGTATTGATTATTAATTATAATGATCAGAGATGCTGAACTGGATCGAGCGGTCTAAGGCGTTGCAGTCATGGGCTGTGCGGCTGGTCCCAGCGGAGGTTCGAGTCCTCCCTCGGGCATGGGTGTGTGTGTTTGTCCTTAGGATAATTTAGGTTAAGTAGTGAGTAAGCTTAGGGGCTGATGACCTTAGCAGTTAAGTCTCATAAGATTTCACACACATTTTTTTTTGCTGAACTGGGCAGTCCATAAAGTTTTAGTTAAATACGTACTATGACAGAGAGTGTGTAGACATGTTCACTGCAAACAGTTGCATTAAGGATGTAACATAACTGCTTCGCAAATGAACAGTTGGTGATGGCTGTGCATAAAGAAATCTTTCGATTTAGGCGACTGAACTTCCGTGGGAATTCTCAGCCAGCAGTTAACAATTCGCCAAGAATTTATTGCTTTTCATCGTGTACTTACTAGTGAAAGTAGTAACCTCCTCAGGGGACTCCGCCCTAACGTAGCGCTGTCCATAGGGGGAGAAAGTTTGCGTGCTCTGGGTCCGGAGGGCTATACCAGCGGTAACTTAGCTTCCAGAATAGTCACCCAAGCCGTACAGGCCGAGGGGGAGGAGGCAGACTGAGCGTGTTCCACAACGACCTATTGGTCTGTTTCTTCTATCCTAAGCCTGTCTTTCCCCTACTCCTTGTCCTGTCATGTCCAGTTGCAAGTGAAGGGTAGGGAAGACTCTCAGGCGTAGGGGAGTCAGCTTCCCGATGAGCCTAAACCATTATAAGAAAATAAGGCAGGTTGGAAGGCCGCAAAGTGGCAGCCCTACAATCCGACTACACGGCGCAGCCAGGTCAATCTTACCAATTACTACTAGTACCCAAAACAGCCTCAGATTAAGGTAAAACGTACCGAAGACGAACCCTAGGAAGAGAAGAATTAAGAATAAAAGGGACTCATCTGACTAGGCCGCGGTTTTCCATTCGTCTAGAGGCCGGCTGAAATGGCCACGAGCTCAGGAAAGACGCTAAAAACTATGTTTTCTGTTTAGCAAAGGTACTCGCGTCTGTTGTCTACTGCCATAGCCCATTAACGCCACATTCCGCCATGCTGTCCGAACAGATACGTTCGTCATAAGTTCCACATTCATTTCTGCGGTTAATTCAGGCAATGTTGTTTGTCTGATAGCACTGACAACTCCACGCAAACGCCGCTGCTCTCGGTCGTCAAATGAAGACAGTCGGCGACTGCGTTGTCTGTGGTGAGAGATAGTGCCTGAAATTCGGTATTCTCGCCACACACTTGACACTGTGGATCTCAGAATATTGAATTCCCTAACGATTTCGGAAACTGAATGTCCCAAGTGTCTAGCTCCATCTACCATTCCGCGTTTCAAGTCTGTTAATTCATGTCGTGCGACCATTATCATACCCGAAATCTTTTCACATGAATCAGCTGAGTACAAATGACAGCTCCGTCAGTGTTTTGCCCTTTTATACCTTGCTTTAGCGATAGTATCGTCGTCTATATATGTACATATCGCTATCTCATGATTACTGTCGCCTCGGTGTGTAACTTCCTCTTGCTTCAGTAAAAGTTTCAGTGGAGCGATTGGAAGTAGAGAGAAGTGGGTGAACGAACCACAGCATCGTGCGGGACACATAGTCTGGTTTACTGACCGCTCGCGGTGGGATCGAGTGGTATGGGATACAGCCAAGACTAGAGAGTGCTGCCTCTCTGGGGAAGGTGGCCCCGCTGTTCCAGGCAGTATAACCGCTATCAGAGTGTGCACGAAGGAGAACTTACGTAGGCGCTAGGAAGATCGTAGGATCTACATACATTCATACAGAGAAGCAGCTCCGCAGTCTCTATCAGCTCTTGGAACGAGATCAAAAATCGTTGCAGAATGCCACAAAGCTCTTCTGATACAAGGGGAAACAAACCGGTAATACCTACAGTTTGCCCCTGCTCAATCAGCAGTCATTTTCAATGAGCAGGCTGAAAGGCTGACCAAGAAAGGTTGGACGGCTCCGTTTATTGGATCAGAACATGTGAGAGGCACCCACATGCCTTGCTCATACTGTGGCATCAAGCAGTCTGGCCTGCAAGATGAGTGGTCTGCCAAGCGAGTGGGCTCATTCTTATTTATCGAGTAACATGAACTCTAGTACTCACAATTAAGTTACAAGTTATTCTCCTGTTTCAATATTACGCAACGGAAACGAACATCTGACTATTAGTAATTTACACGACACTGACTGTTCACTACGCACTGGCAATACCACATTTTCTTTCTTATTTAACGGCTTTTATCAACATGTGGCCATCGCACTGAATATGAATGGCGCACACATTATAAATTCTCGATATTATGACAACATAAAATTCGAAGGAAAAGGCCACCAATCTTTTTCTTTTCACTATCTTATTTATTCCGATAAATTCTATAACCTAAACACACAAATTCTATAACCTACAACAATAACACATGAGAAATTCCGCCCAGTGGGCATGGCTTTACTTTGCTGATTCTCTATTTTATGGTCTCGTAATTATTTAATGCTACAGTGCACTTTCTGGATAGGATGGTGGATCTTTTGCTATATCTCACACTTCGACTCTCACAACCATCATCACGAAACTTTCCTCCTGACCGAGCGGTACAAAAGGAACATGCATACCCCACTACCTCTGAAACTACCTTGCTACTCTCCCATGCAAACCACACATACTTAAATTACATGACATACACCACACTGCAATATGGAATACAACACAAGGAATCGTCACAACGTTATAATCACATCATTTTCAGCTTTCCCACTTCAATTAAAATTCATCCCAGTTTCACACGACACTGCCCCATTTCGTAACTTATCTTTCCTACTACGAACTCTGGAGGATATATACACGTCTTCCTAAGCAATGCAAGCCAAGTGGTGTTGCTGGATAGACGCCTGACTTACCTTGCTTCTCTCTCAGAGTATTATAGTTTGAATCAAGCGTCATACGGAAAGTTAACACGCAAAGTAATATTAAGAACATATTCATCACACACGCGAGTCCTCAACTGATACCATGGACGAGTGCTTCTCTTTATCCTTTGTCTCATACACAGATTGAGACTCACACAGTACTCACCACGTGGAAGTACTCGTCTCTAATTTCAAGTCCTGCACACGCCATTTCTTAAATATTTCAACTTATAGTACACACGCTAGTAATTCAGCTTAACTTAAGCACTCGGAAGTATTTCAACTTATTGCTACACGTGGTTTCATTGTGACCGTTGGTCGCTTCCGAAGATTACTACGATCCCCTTAATATTACCTGCCTGACATTTAATTCTCCCCACAAAAGTTCCTGAAATAGAGAAATTATTATTCTAAACTACTCTTAAGTATTTCACATGCATACCATGTCTCCACTCTTTTGTCTTTACGGAGCACACCAAAGACAGGTCTTACCAACATTAGATCCAGCGGCAGAGTGCTGAAACATGGCCGTTCTTCAGGTCATCTCGCACGTCCACCGAGGTAGGGGAGCACCTTGCTACCGTATTGGTCAGCCACATTTCAGGCGCTCAAAGCTCAGGTAAATTTCATCTCTTTGGTCCCACCAAAGGTGACCCAAGTACCGTCTCAAAGATGATCATATTGAAACTTCCCCTTAGAAAAATTTATACATGACTGTGCTTAACCTGACACACAATATTTTGTTAGCGCAACGCAATCTGACTTTCAAAAATCCCTACAAAAGAATGGCCCTGACTAACATTAAACTATACCTTTCACAAATCACTTACCTCACAAAAATCTTCGCTGCTCAAGCTACTGCAATACAGCGAGCGCCACTACTGCCAGCTAAATAAAAGATTCAAACTATGGAAGGCACTAACTACTGATAGGGATAGTTAGCAAATGAAAGATATTAGTAGAGAACAAACAATGTATTTACCTTGATATCATCATATATAAATATAGCAGTTCATGACAAATTACAAATCTCCGCCATCTCTCTCCCCACATCCACCACTGCTGGCGGCTCACCTCCAACTGTGCAACGCTACGTGCTGTTCACAGCCAGCTGCCTAACACTACAATGGCAGACAACAATGCAAACTAGCCACAGACTGCACACAGCACAGCCAGTGATTTCATTTTCATACAGGGAGCGCTACGTGGCGGCGGCGTTACCAATATAAGAACCTAAACAGCCTACTTACATAAGAACCTAAACAGCCTACTTACATAAAGAAAACATAAACAGCCTACTTACAATATATTCACATTCACTATCTGCGGTTAGCAGACGACCATACATTCATTCATTTCACAGATCTCACCAAACTGGATGTAAGGATTTATTTTGTGGGAGTGCACATGTGATCAGTTAAATAAATAAATTGTCATTCTTTCCCACACTGGTATCCGGCTTCGCTGTATTAATTGAAATTGAGTTATCATTAGAAAAAATATGTTGTACTGACAAGAATAACGAAGAATTTTGTACCTATTTTCAATGTCGGGCGGTACTGTACCCTTTCACATGTACTAAGCATCACTATGGCGATGGTTAAATTAAAAACTACGAACTGGATCAGAAGGCAGTATGTAAAATATTGGACTACGACCCAAAACAAAACCATGGGAAGCTAGTGACGTCAAAGCCATGTTTTAAGACAAGCTCTGTAATCCTGGACTTGAACAAGAGACAGACTAAACTCTTGGTATAACTAATTACAGGTCATGGGAACTTTAAGACACACTTGCATACGGTGGATATAGAGATAGAAGCCCCTATGTGTAAGCTGTGCGATGAGGGTAATAAAACCGTGTAGCACCTAATCTCCCAATTCGAAGCATTGGAGATCAGAAAAGAGAGTTTTGGGTCATCAACTCCTAAGAAAATTGGGTGTAATAAAAAGCTATTAAAGGGCCTCTAGGTATTCTTTAACAGTACTGGTTGGCTTTGCTGGAATCACAGGGAGTGAAACAGCACAACAAAACCTGTTTCGACGTGGACAATACGAGCTAGGATCACTGTTATTTTTATCTCCACGCTTGAATCAGATAAAATCAAATCAATGCCATTTATCCAGGAAGAAACACTTGAAGATGAAACACATGCACCAAAGATTAAAATGTCGAAATTACAGATCTCATAACAGAAGACAGAAATGTTTGCAGAAAATGAAGAGTAAGTAGTGCCATAATAGCGCGAAGCAAAGTAAGTATGAAATTATAATAGCTGAACTGGGTGAAACTGTCTTCACTCCGAAGCAGTGACAATGGAAAAATATCTGGCGGATATCGGTCGCTTAATAAAACAGTGTATTACAAAGCAACTTATGGAGTCAGCACGCAATTTCTTGTTGCTTTTTGCACATGGGCAGGTTGATACAAGTTATGTCTCGCTTCAGCTGGCAGTGTATTTTCGTTTTAAATGATTGTATGGTAGCAACATTGGTGGCAGTCATATTAGGATTCCAAATCTGTATGATTCTTGCGTATTCATGCCTGCTCGGATGGCTTAGCTGATAACACCGTTAATCGAGATACAACTTGTTCTGAGTCCTGGCCGGACAATAAATTCTATAACGGATCGGCGTTCAATACATTGGGAATAAAATAATCGTTCTGAGTATAGCAAAACACACAAATGGAGGCAAAGTGAAAAACTTGCTCAGCTGGTAAGTATTATTGTAAAGAAATGACCAGTATCATTGCTCTGGTACAAAAGTTAGTTCTCTTCTTTTGTAATCAAAATATTGGTCGTTAAATTTTAATTTCATCCTAAGTGGTACCTCCCTTCCTATTGCACGAAGCAAAGAAACATATGGTCTAATGGCTAGAAATGTACTTTCCCAGAGTCCAACACGTCCATTTATAATGCAATGATATGAGTCACAATTTTTGTGGTTCTTTTTCGATTCACTTAAATTGAGCCAGTACTGTATGTTCAGCGCACAGAGGCATTTCCATCATTGCCATTTCTTACGGCGATCACAATTTTTCTGCGCTTCAGTTCGAGCAATACGCTGTCTTAGTCGTCGGAGCAAATACATACATTCATAGCGGAGCGCTCTGTTTCTTCGGCAATTACAGCAAACCCGGTCTTGCTGTCTTCTTTGAAGTCGAGACTTTTTTCGGCTGTACGGCACATGAAAACACCAGTCACGAGCACCACATCGTCCGTTCTTCCACCTAATCAGTCCGCTGTCCCCAGTGGTCTTCTGTTGCATGAAAACATTAGGAGGGGAGCGGAGAGAGGAGCAGAAAGGTAGTGGGGCTGGGAAGCAAGTTGTGGCCAGCAGCACAGACGGTTCTTGTGGACAGGATGGAGGAACAATGTGGCTGGCTACACGCAGCCTCCTCAATGAAAGTCGTTTTCGAGCTGGGAAAGGCTTGAGGTTCGTTTCCAATCAGACCGTGTCGATTCAGCCAAGCATAATTTTAACGTCTGAACTTACTGAATACGTCGTGTAGAGTGTGCGCGTAATTTAAAACACGAGGGATTCCCATAAACTTGAAATTTCACTCTGTTTATAACTGTTGGGTAAAACAAATCGAACATTCGTCTGTTGCTGCCGTCTATCTATGGAATACGACACCTGAATGTTCAATGACCTGTCTTAGATTTGAGTACAAGCTGAAGCAGTTCTTTTTGTCAACATCATAACTTTCCTCTAAAATATTAACATTTATGACCAATATCTTTCCATGAAATACCTACATCTACATGGATACTCTGCAAATCACATTTAAGTGCCTGGCAGAGTGTTCATCGAACCACCTTCACAATTCTGTATTATTCCAATCTCGTACAGCGCGCGGTAAGAATGAACACCTATATCTTTCAGTACGAGCTCTGATTTCCCTTATTTTGTCGTGGTGATCGTTTTTCCCTATGTAGGTCGGTGTCACCAAAACATTTTCGGAGTCAGAGGAGAAAGTTGGTGATTGGAATTTCGTGAGAAGATTCCGTCGCAACGAAAAACGCCTTTCTTATAATGATGTCCAGCCCAAATCCTGTATCACTTCTGTGACACTTTTTCCCACGTTGCAGCAAATGCTCTCATTGTCTTCTAGTTACCCTTCTTCTTTCTCTTATCGTTTCTCAGTTAGCCTCACCAGTTTCTCCAATCTCCGCTCCTATCGTTTCCCAGTTAGCCTCGACAGTTTCTCCCATGCTCTGTCGAGTACCTTTTTCTTCCCCTGTCCCAGTCCTTCTCTCACGTACGTTGCTGCCATTGCCTTCCATTTAAATCTACTTGCCAGTTATTCGCCTTGTTGCGCCACTTTTTCATGATCGAATATAAATGGTGTATTTTTTCGGCTTTTGCCGTTACTGACTCTACTATTAATGTTGTATTAATTCTAAGCTTTAGATTTCTAATTAAATGTAAGACATGTGACATATTGTAATACATGTGATATATTGAACATGATGTAAACTATGTGGTTCAAAAATGGCTCTGAGCACTATGGGACTTAACATCTGAGGTCATCAGTGCCCTAGAACTTAGAACAACTTAAACCTAACTAACCTAAGGACAACACACACACCTATGCCCGAGGCAGGATTCGAACCTGCAACCGTAGCAGTCGCGCGGTTCCAGACTGAAGCGCCTAGAACCGCTCGGTCACCGCGGCCGGCCAACTATGTGGGATTTTTCTTCATTTGTTTTTGAAGCTGTTGTAGCAGCCGTGTTTGCATATGAAATTACTAGAGTTCATGTCCGCCTGTTAGGCAAACAACTGTTTTTATATAAACCAAAACATATTTGACAATCTTTGTGCCATCATCAGTTGTTATTCTTTATTCAGTTCTTAATTTTTTTCCATTATCGTGTTATATAGGACACTCTGTACATTAATGGATATTGATAGCTTATCATATTTAGTTTCGAGGTATCTGTTCTCATCTGCATTCTTATTTGTCGTTGAAATGCGCACCCAAACGTAATACACTTTTTTCGGGACTTCATTCGCAAGTAATACTATTTCAATTTACAAAGCACGTTGCTTATCATGCTGCTGTGTATCCAGTCCTTTCACTGTCTGTGCTACGTGACTAACATTGTTTCTCACAATTTTTCGGTAACCCGCTGATCTACATGTGTGTCACATTTCTTTTTAATAACAGAATGGGATAATTTAACTAAAATGGCGGTACCAACGATGTCTTTGTCGACAGCGTATTTCGGCTGTAGTCCTAGCAGCCATAGATAGCACATTTGTTCGTTTGTAGATTTTTCATTGAAAGAGAAGTAATTATATTTCAATACCAGGTCCATAAGGTTAATGAATTCTGTTGGGTTGGGGTTGTTTTGGAGGAGACCAGACAGGAGGTCATCGACCTCATCGTAGGAAGTCGGCTGTGCCCTTTTAAAGGAACCATCCCGGAATTTGTCTGGAACGATTTAGGGAAATCACGGAAAACCTAAATCAGGATGCTGGACGCGGGATTCAACCATCGCCCTCCCCAATGCGAGTCCAGTGAACTAACCACTGCGCCATCTCGCTCGGCAATGAATTCTGTGATTTCTGCTGGGGCGATCTTCTTATATTTTACTAGGTTTCGTTTGACAGTAGCTAAAGTATCGCCAGTTGGCATGTTAGCATACAGATTTGTCACATCTAGAGAAATATTTGGCATTTATTAATACTGATTATGTTTCAGGTTACTGACAAATGAGACGTTATTTTTTTATTGAATAGTTAATTTTTGTCCCAAGGCTGTCCAGTAGGATCTTGTTGAGCTTCTGTAGAATTTTGTACCTAATGTAATTTGTGAGTACGAGATCAGTCTTATAGACCTATCATTTTTGTGAGCTTTTAATTGACACTTTAGGCATAGTGCTCTTGGATTAATGCATATACGTTGATGCTTTTTCCTTTCAGTAAGCAGGAAGTTAGTATTTTTGAGGAAGACTTTAAGCTCAGTTTGGAATTTGGTGGTAGAATCTTTGTCTAGCTGTATGATATTATTTTCTTCAAAGGACTTTAAAGTTTTCTGGATTTATTCATTTTCATATAACATAATTGGGGAGTTTTCTTTGTCTGCCTTTGTGACAGTTGCTTTGTTGTCTTTCAGTTTAGTATTTAATTTGTGGAGTGCTTCATTTTAGTTCATGGTGGTGGTGTTTCTAAGTGTTTATCTTGTGATTTCTCTCGCAAGCAGACTTTTAACTTGTTCTTCTGCAATAATTTTAGTGTTATTATCTAACACAGCAGTATCCACTGCATTCTTAGCAGCTACTATATTTATAATATTTATTGGTTGCTCTATGTCTTACTTTAGACCTCTATTTAGTAGGTCAAGTTCTTCATGACTGGATTGGATTTCGGTGATGTTTCTAACTTTCCTGTAGAATTTATGTTGGTTCCCCGAGGTATTATTTATATCAGCTGCACTTTTTTGAGTTTCGATAGCTTTCTTTTGTGTCTGTTTATGATAATGATGTACTCTTTATTAACATTGTCATTGATTTTGTGCCACACGTATTTTGAAGTGTATATTGGCATTTTATTCGCCAGTACTAGATTACTAATGTATATTTATCACTTTAGCAAGTCTTTCTTTCCAAAGAGTACTCTAATTTCGGTATCATGCCACTTTTCTCGACCTTCTTTCCAATTACGTTATTAGATCGCGAATTCCTTGGGATTTTCTCTTCGCTGTATTTTGGGATAATACCATATCTTCTGTATTCTTTGATAAAATCAATACAAGCGATCATTTTCATGAGTTTCACCTTCGTTCTTTCTTTATTCCTAACCCATGTCATTGCCTCGCTGTGCCTACAAATCAGTATTTCGTCCGAAAGGGGTGGCACTATGAGGGCTGCGACTGTTGATAAATGCAAATAAAAAATTTTCTGTGCCAGTCACTTGTTCTTTTACCACAACGGGTTTCTTCAGGTTGACAATTCGTTATTTTACATGGCTGATGTTGATCAAGAGTACACACGTCTTTTCACAGTGGCAGACTAAGGACAGTGTAGGTTATTTTCCGTCCTTTGCTAATGATAAAAACTATATTTAGAAAAGGCACTTTAGTGGTTAAAAAACATAAATTTCTGACACTGAATTGTACTTACAGGCACAGTAGAGTATGATGATCTCTCCACTGAACATTAAGTTTACACTTTCACTTCAGAGATTTGCACATCTTACGGATATGTTTGTTTATATTGGATACAGAGATACAAGATTGAATAGTTTCTACACACACCTGTTTTTCCTTTTTTAAAGGATATCTGTGGGCTGCATCAGAATATTGACATGTGCACAATTCAGATATTATATTAGGTAGTTATACAGTATATACATAACTTTTTATGAACGGGCTGCAGCATGGGATACAAAAATAACGATCAAATGGGTTATGTACATTATTATATTTTTCTTTTGCTTTAAAAAAATGTGAATGAGTTGCGCATGAATATAGATTTGTGCTCACTTCAGTTATTACAATAATTTCTTACATATAAGAAGATTAAAACATATCATGCCTGTGTATTTTAGGCTGAACTTCTTGAGGGATTAATGGGAGTGGTTACATTACGTGCTGTGCATTGAAACTGTAAATTATGAGATTGCTTTAAATAATTTGTCAATGCTTTTGAAAAAGTTGGCTGAGCCCTTTTCACTATTGTTGTTGAGTAGCCGTTCCCCCCGTTTCCTTCTGTGCATATCGGTTTCTAGTTCTTGTAGTATCGGAAGGCGTTGATGTGTTCTTTCAATCTGGTGTGGGAGTTACGGTGTGGAAGTTACGGTCTGTTTGACGTATGTGCTGAGCTTGGCATTTACTACCATATATGTTTTTATACGGCTGAAAGCAAGGGGAAACTACAGCCGTAATTTTTCCCGAGGACATGCAGCTTTACTGTATGATTAAATGATGATGGCGTCCTCTTGGGTAAAATATTCCGGAGGTAAAATAGTCCCCCATTCGGATCTCCGGGCGGGGACTACTCAAGAGGGCGTCGTTAGCAGGAGAAAGAAAACTGGCATTCTACGGATCGGAGCGTGGAATGTCAGCTCTCTTAATCGGGCAGGTAGGTTAGAAAATTTAAAAAGGGAAATGGATAGGTTACAGTTAGATATAGTGGGAATTAGTGAAGTTCGGTGGCAGGAGGAACAAGACTTTTGGTCAGGTGATTACAGGGTTATAAATACAAAATCAAATAGGGGTAATGCAGGAGTAGGTTTAATAATGAATAAAAAAAATTGGAGTGCGGGTTAGCTACTACAAACAGCATAGTGAACGCATTATTGTGGCCAAGATAGACACAAAGCCCATGCCTACTACAGTAGTACACGTTTATATGCCAACTAGCTCTGCAGATGATGAAGAAATTGATGAAATGTATGACGAGATAAAAGGAATTAGTCAGGTAGTGAAGGGAGACGAAAATTTAATAGTCGTGGGTGACTGGAATTCGTCAGTAGGAAAAGGGAGAGAAGGAAACATAGTAGGTGAATATGGATTGGGGGGAAGAAATGAAAGAGGAAGCCGCCTTGTAGAATTTTGCACAGAGCATAACTTAATCATAGCTAACACTTGGTTCAAGAATCATAAAAGAAGGTTGTATATCTGGAAGAATCCTGGAGATACTAAAAGGTGTCAGATAGATTACATAATGGTAAGACAGAGATTTAGGAACCAGGTTTTAAATTGTAAGACATTTCCAGGAGCAGACGTGGATTCTGACCACAATATATTGGTTATGAACTGCAGATTCAAACTGAAGAAACTGCAAAAAGGCGGGAATTTAAGGAGATGGGACCTGGATAAACTGAAAGAACCGGAGGTTGTACAGAGTTTCAGGGAAAGCATAAGGGAACAATTGACAGGAATGGTGGAAAGAAATACAGTAGAAGAAGAATGGGTAGCTCTGAGGGATGAAGTAGTGAAGGCAGCAGAGGATCAAGTAGGTAAAAAGACGAGGGCTAATAGAAATCCTTGGGTAACAGAAGAAATATTGAATTTAATTGATGAAAGGAGAAAATATAAAAATGCATTAAATGAAGCAGGCAAAAAGGAATACAAACGTCTCAAAAATGAGATCGACAGGAAGTGCAAAATGGCGAAGCAGGGATGGCTAGAGGACAAATGTAAGGATGTAGAGGCTTGTCTCACTACGGGTAAGATAGATACTGCCTACAGGAAAATTAAAGAGACCTTTGGAGAGAAGAGAACCACTTGTATGAATATCAAGAGCTCAGATGGCAACCCAGTTCTAAGCAAAGAAGGGAAGGCAGAAAGGTGGAAGGAGTATATAGAGGGTTTATACAAGGGCGATGTACTTGAGGACAATATTATGGAAATGGAAGAGGATGTAGATGAAGATGAAATGGGAGATAAGATACTGCGTGAAGAGTTTGACAGAGCACTGAAAGACCTGAGTCGAAACAAGGCCCCGGGAGTAGACAACATTCCATTAGAACTACTGACAGCCTTGGGAGAGCCAGTCATGACAGAAGTCTAGCATCTGGTGAGCAAGATGTATGAGACAGGCGAAATACCCACAGACTTCAAGAATAATATAATAATTCCAATCCCAAAGAAAGCAGGTGTTCACAGATGTGAAAATTACCGAACTATCAGTTTGATAAGTCACATCTGCAAAATACTAACGCGAATTCTTTACAGACGAAAGGAAAAACTGGTAGAAGCGGACCTCGGGGAAGATCAGTTTGGATTCCGTAGAAATGTTGGAACACGTGAGGCAATACTAACCTTACGACTTATCTTAGAAGAAAGATTAAGAAAAGGCAAACCTCCGTTTCTAGCATTTGTAGACTTAGAGAAAGCTTTTGACAACGTTAACTGGAATACTCTGTTTCAAATTCTGAAGGTGGCAGGGGTAAAATACAGGGAGCGAAAGGCTATTTACAATTTGTACAGAAACCAGATGGCAGTTATAAGAGTCGAGGGGCATGAAAGGGAAGCAGTGGTTGGGAAAGGAGTGAGACAGGGTTGTAGCCTCTCCCCGATGCTATTCAATCTGTATATTGAGCAAGCAGTAAAGGAAACAAAAGAAAAATTCGGAGTAGGTATTAAAATTCATGGAGAAGAAGTAAAAACTTTGAGGTTCGCCGATGACATTGTAATTCTGTCAGAGACAGCAAAGGACTTGGAAGAGCAGTTGAACGGAATGGGCAGTGTCTTGAAAAGAGGATATAAGATGAACATCAACAAAAGCAAAACGAGGATAATGGAATGTAGTCAAATTAAATCGGGTGATGCTGAGGGCATTAGATTAGGAAATGAGACACTTAAAGTAGTAAAGGAGTTTTGCTATTTAGGGAGTAAAATAACTGATGATGGTCGAAGTAGAGAGGATATAAAATGTAGACTGACAATGGCAAGGAAATCGTTTCTGAAGAAGAGAAATTTGTTAACATCGAGTATAGATTTAAGTGTCAGGAAGTCGATTCTGAAAGTATTTGTATGGAGTGTAGCCATGTATGGAAGTGAAACATGGACGATAACCAGTTTGGACAAGAAGAGAATAGAAGCTTTCGAAATGTGGTGCTACAGAAGAATGCTGAAGATAAGGTGGGTAGATCACGTAACCAATGAGGAGGTATTGAATAGGACTGGGGAGAAGAGAAGTTTGTGGCACAACTTCACTAGAAGAAGGGATCGGTTGGTAGGACATGTTTTGAGGCATCAAGGGATCACAAATTTAGCATTGGAGGGCAGCGTGGAGGGTAAAAATCGTAGAGGGAGACCAAGAGATGAATACACTAAGCAGATTCAGAAGGATGTAGGTTGCAGTAGGTACTGGGACATGAAGAAGCTTGCACAGGATAGAGTAGCATGGAGAGCTGCATCAAACCAGTCTAAGGACTGAAGACCACAACAGCAACAACATGCTAATTTTCGTACACAGTAATTAATTTTTTGCGTTCTTTCTGTTGCCTGATATTCATCAAACTGTTTCACTGTCAAACTTGCAGCCGGATGCTGATTAGAATTTCTTATCCGTTATGTGGCACGGATTTGTCATGCACTATAAAGACGGGTATAAACGAGAAAGTGGCTGATTACAGGATAGTTTGAGTTTGAAAAAAAGTCATCTGAGTAACTCGTTGATGTACTAAGAAGGTTAGTTCAATTATTGAGTCTAAAATGCGGTACTGACGCATTAACGTGCTTCGGGCATAATTATGTTAGCTGGTGTTAATACATATCTACCGTATGTGTCCTGCTTCGTCTTCGGAAAGCGTGCGAGAAGTATTAGGTACCTCAGAAAGAGTGCGAAGTCTTTCATTGAGGGAGATGACACAGCGGTTCCTATTGGTGTGGAGGAAAATTTTTACTGCCAGCATTTGGCCTGCAAGGAAGGGGAGCCGGTGGTGTAAGATTCCTGGTCACCAGACCTTACGCCAATGTCCGTCTTTAGATATCAAACCTTTTCCACAGTGTTTCATGCAGTGAGAGCGTGTGACGCTGTTGATGGCGATCCCTCTGTCGGATGGGAAAGTTCAGTTCAGTGGCCCAAGAAGAAAATAAGTTAAATATATTTCAATTTTTTTTCAATTTTAATCCGTGTACCATAATAGAATGTCGTGTTCCCAGTTTGGCACGGCTTTGCCTCACGAAACACGAAAGCGGTCGAAGACGTCCGTCTTCTGGCCGGCTCCTGATCGTTGTCAGAAGGAAACTAGTTTTTGATTACGCAAAGACTTCTATTATTTGGAAAAGAACAACCCGGATTTCTTTACGTAATCAGTATGAAATGTATAATCACCTAAGGGAGCTTTAACAATGACCGATAAAAAATTGCATTTGCAAATGAAATCATTAATAAATGAGACAGCTATGAGTTGTATAGAAGACAAGGAGCGGCCTTCTGTCTACGACCAGGATGCCGCAGTATTCTCTGCTGTAGTAAAGGCTGTTTGATATTTACAAGAATAACATGACATGGAGGTAAAAAAAAATATAAAGGAAAAGAATAGAATAAGAAATCTGGTAAACACTAAATATATTCAAACAATTCTCACAAGCAGTTAGGGCTTATTTATAAACAGTATAACTTACATAAGTACTTTTCTAACTGTATGGTGCGATCAGATTTCAGCCTGTCCTCTACTAGCTTCTTGGTTCACGTTTTTGTCACAAATTAGTCATTACTTTTCTCCTTCCTTAAAGACAATTCTTGCACCGTTCAACACCTTCATAACAATAACTCACCGGTTTACAGTATCGAACATGAATTACTCAACTTTTATTAATTAATAATGTTGTCTGCACGCTGGCAAAACCGCTCACTTTTATGGCTTAAAAACGACCTTCTTTACGCTTTCACATAACAAGCAGAAGTACGATAAAATCTGAAGATCTACAAAAGTTTTTTACTGTCATCTTTTATTAAGGTCGAAGTGAAACGTCAGTTCAGCTTCTGTTAAAATGTTTCTTTGACTGCGCAATCGATGTATTAGCGTCCGCGCTAGATGCGCATCTTTACAGTTACGTAAATTATATAAAACAAATGTCTTTCAGAGAATAGATCTCATCTCATAAGTTGATCATTTAATATACAGATAGGTGAATGCCTTTCCAAGGGTACTCACAGCTTTCATACTACGGAAATCCCAATAATATTACACCCCTTAGTGCTACTCGCGAACAGTACACTGAGTGCAGACGCTTGGTTTCAGCCACTGCTTCTCTCATCATCATCATAACACAGAAAAATTACACAAAACTCCATACACGCAGATACAGTAATACGTGAAGCGTTACAAATTTTGTAATGGAGCACGTTGTAAACAAAACAAAACAAAAAAACACCTTGTATTGTGGGATTGAGTTTTTTATCTCCTGGATGGGGAAAAATGCCGTCCTCCCGAGTTCTGTGTCTTTGACCTGTGCGAATAAACCAGGCTTCTCCTAATCAGAGAATTTTATTAATTTCGGCGCGATGAGAGAGAGGAAAGGAGCGAGGCAGAGGCATTTACTCCTTTTAGAAGCGGGCAGTAGCATTACGTTTTAGCGCCGCCCCTACTGAGCGTACAGACGGGAAGACGGCGAGGTCCTAACGAGGCGTAGGCTAATGCCTGCCTGAAAGAGCGCGGCAGCCAGGTTTTTAATTGCTTCTGAGGCCCCGGAGGGGCTGTAACAATTAAGCAGTTAGCCCCGTGCCTGCAGCGACGCCCTCGCATTTATTAGCACCTATCTTTTCTAATTGCGAAAGAATTCACAAGCTCCAGGAAATTACGTCTTATCTGCCTCCTTTCTGCCTTCTTACACACTATCTTTACTTTTTTTTTTGGCCCCTCCCACTCCCTCCTTCTGTCTCACCCCGACGCTTTTCGCTGCCTTACCCCTCACAACTTCCCCAAGCACTTCCCTCAACCCCCTTCCCCCAACGCCCAACCTACCTCACCTCTTCCTTTGGCCGCCCTCATCTCCGCCATTTCTCGGCTGCGTCCTTCCCGGAATTATCTTGAAGAGATGAAAGAAACGGCGCCATAAAAATGGGCGATATAGCACTTTTAATGGATACCTTCCAACAATTCGTCTTTTCCTTTATTACTCTTAAATGGCTCTCGTGGGCGGAGGTTTGCATAGGTTCGGTAGGGCGGAGAGCGGCGCCACTACTTTTATCTTTTTCTTTTCCCATTATTATTATTACTCATTCTCTTTCCACCCTCGCTGTCTTACCATCTTCTTTTTTTAAATCTCATTTTCCCTCGCGCCAACAATGACCGCTAGGTATCCGTCGTCTTAAAAAAAGGAAGCTTGCCGAAGAAGTGTTCTCCTTCCCTGCGGGCTTATTCTCGCCCATCAGTTCTCACTTCACTCTCGCTATGCCTGCCCCTCTCGCACAGCCACGCGAATCTGCCGCAGCGCCACGAGATGAGGCAATTATCGGGTCGTCGGAGGAAAATTAAATCGCGTCGTTACCGAGCCGAATTTATCCTTATTTTGGCCGTTCCTCCAGCAGCAGCAGCGGGGGTGGTGGCTCAGCTTATACTGCCGAAAATCTGTGCGTGGAAATATAAGCCTTTAAAGAGGCCGACGCCCAGGACTGCGGGGGTTGCAGCTACGACGCTGCTAATAAAACGGTTATGAAGATAAGCGCTGTATGGGGCGACGCCGGAGGAGGCCACTGATGGCGATATTAACGCCCCCGCAGACTGGCGGAGGGACGGAGTGTGGGGGTGGAGGAACGGGAGGAGTGCTAAGCTGCGCAGATATCGCCGCACTCATAAGCGGGCCTACTTAGTGCGCCCTCAATGGCTTATAATAGCCGGGAGATTTAGTGCAATAGCCTGCGCGGCAGCCAGTACACATTCCTGACGATGTTGCAAAAGAGAAACCGCCCCCGGCGCAGCTTGGCCGCCCCCTCCCCGCGCAGGCTTCGCCCGTTTTCGTTAATATCGGCTTTCGTTTCGCGCTAACGGCGCCGCAGCTTCTGCCCGTTGCGAGCTAGTCCGCTGTCGGCGATTAACTGCAGCGGCAGCGCCGACGGAATAAGTGTGTGGTGGACCGCTGGATCCAGGCAGCGGCGCTGGAGAGAGACTCTCTCTTAATTAACTGATGGCCGCGCGACTGCGCATTATGTCGGCAGTAAACGGAGGGCGGATAGCGGGCGATAAAAAGGCGGCGGCAGATCACGCGACGGGGGTGTCGGCCGCGAGGGCCCGTCGCAGTCCGGTGTCTGGCAGTCAGTGGACGGTCAGCACGCCGCCCGCAGATAAGGGCCATTATCGTGTAAAAAGAGGGCCCCGCAGAGGATGGATATGGCATCGTAAAGGGCGCCAGCCGTCGCCCGGATGTTCGTCTCCGCGAGCGACATTCTGTGACGCAGTCACTAATGTGTTTCGGGTGCCGCAGAACGAACGGCGGTGTTTCCGCGGAGTACCAGCTGTGACTCTACCTGCTCGGAAGGCAATCGGGAAGTCGATTTCATGAGAGAGAGATTAGATACCTCTTACGTTCCGAACACATACATTATCTGATGACATGTGTCGAAACACCCCTAAGTAATAGTGGGCCGACCACTAGCTGTCAGCCGCGCGGGATTAGCCGAGCGGTCTTAGGCGCTGCAGTCATGGACCGTGCGGCTGGTCCCGGCGGAGGTTCGAGTCCTCCCTCGGGCGTGGGTGTGTGTCTTTGTCCTTAGGATAATTTAGGTTAAGTAGTGTGTACGCTTAGGGACTGATGACCTTAGCAGTTAAGTCCCATAAGATTTCACACACATTTGAACACACTTGAACTAGCTGTCACGAGAGCGGACCCACAGCTGTAAACGAGGCGGGGCATATTGTCAGAAGCTTAGTAGTAATAACGGAAAACCTCGGTCAGGGGAGCTCAGTTACTTCGAACGTGCACTAACCATCGGATGTCACCTGAGAAACAAATGCACCAGTGACATTTCAGCCATTCTAAAGCCGTCCACATCGACTGTTGATGATGTGACAGTGAAGTTGAAACGCGAAGGAACAGCCGCAACTAAACCGAGTCCAGAAAGACCTCATGTACTGACGGTCAGGGAGCGTCGATTATCACTGTGGGAGGTTGTCTAAAATCTCATCAAATCAATGGAAGGAATAACTCGTGACTTGTAGAAAGCTATCAGCACACTACTGGCCATTAAAATTGCTAATCCAAGAAGAAATGCAGCTGATAAACGGGTATTCATTGAACAGATATATTACACTAGAACTGACATGTGATTGCATTTTCACGCAATTTGGGTGCATGGATCCTGAGAAATCAGTACCCAGAACAACCAACTCTGGCCGTAATAACAGCCTTGGCATTGAGTCAAACAGAGCTTGGATGGCGCGTACAGGTACAGCTGCCCATCCAGCTTCAACACGATACCACAGTTCATCAACAGTAGTGACTGGTGTAATGTGACGAACCAGTTGCTCCGCCACCATTGACCATACGTTTTCAATTGGTGAGAGATCTGGAGAATGTGCTGGCCAGGGCAGCAGTCGAACTTTTTCTGTATCCAGAAAAGCCCGTACAGGACCTGCAACATGCGGTCTTGCATTATCCTGCTGAAATGTAGCGTTTCTCAGGGATCGAATGAATGTTAGAGCCACGGGTCGTAACACATCTGAAATGTAACGTCCACCGTTCAAAGTGCCGTCAATGCGAACAAGAGGTGACCGAGACGTGTAACCAATGGGACCCCATACCATAACACAGGGTGATACGCCAGTATGGCGATTATGAATACACGCTTCCAATGTGCGTTCACCGCGATGTCGCCAAACACGGATGCGACCATCATGATGCTGTAAACAGAACCTGGGTTCGTCCGAAAAAATGACGTTTCGCCATTCGTGCACCCAGGTTCGTCCTTGAGTACACCATCGCAGGCGCTCCTGTCTGTGATGCAACGCCAAGGGTAACCGCAGCCACGGTCTCCGAGCTGATAGTCCATGCTGCTGCAAACGTCGTCGAACTGTTCGTGCAGATGGTTGTTGTCTTGTGAACGTCCCCATCTGTTGACTCAGGGATCGAGACGTGGCTGCACGATCCCTTACAGCCATGCTGTCATCTCGATTGCTAGTGATACGAGGCCGTTGGGATCCAGCACGGCGTTCCGTGTTACCCTCCTGAACCCACCGATTCCATATTCTGCTAACAGTCATTGGATCTCGACCAACGCGAGCAGCAATTTCGCGATACGATAAACCGCAATCGCGACAGGCTACAACCCGACCTTTATCAAAGTTGGAAACGTGATGGTATGCATTTGTCCTCCTTACACGAGGCATCACAACAACGTTTCACCAGACAACGCCGGTCACTGCGGTTTGTGTATGAGAAATCGGTTGGAAACTTTTCTCATGTCAGCACGTTGTAGGTGTTGCGACCGGCGCCAAACTTGTGTGAATTCTCTGAAATGCTAATCATTTGCATATGACAGCATCTTCTTCCTGTAGGTTAAATTTCGCGTCTGTAGCACGCCATCTTCGTGGTGTAGCAATTTTAATGGACAGTAGCGTATATATATATATATAGTACGATGCATCATGTGTGCTGAATGGGACAGAAATCTGTAGATGTGATGTACAAGTACAGATAAACATATGTTCACAATTTCAGAAAAATTGAGTGATTTATTCAAGAGAAAGAGCTTCGCAAAATGAGCAAATCTATAACGCGTTGTTTACACCTCTGGCCCTCATGAACGCATTCATTCGACTTGGAATTGATTGACAAAGTTGTTGGATGCGCTCCAGAAGTATATCGTGCCGAATTCTGTCCAATTGGCGCTTTAGATAGCCTAAATCCCGAACTAGTTGGAGGCCCCTGCCCATAATGCTCCAGACGCTCTCAATTGGGGACACATGCTGCGACCTTCTGGCTAATGTATGGTCGGGTTGGTATCCCACCACCGAAAAAAGATAGAATGAGCTGCCACTCCCACACACAGATTCAGAGTCCTTATTGAATGTTTCCCCTGTAGGTGTTCGGATATTTTCCATCAGATTTCAAGCTTAAGGTAAATCTGAGATCAATCAGAAGCGTGGTTTGGACACCAAAATGCGTTATTAGGCGTATCCTCTTGGGTAGTTTTTATGCCCTTACCTCCCACCGGTCTTCCAACTGATTTACCCAGCCAGTTATTGCACACTCAAATATCTTGGGACTAACGGCGGATCTTTGGATTGGTAGTCTGGCACTTAACTGCTAAGCTACCGGGCCGCACCTTAGCGCCATCCACTTTTTAATAATTGACTCATGACGTCCAGGGACATATTTCTACTACATTGAAATATGATGACAGTTCTTTGCGTGCCGCAATTTTAAGTTTTTTAAAATGAAAACTTCGAACAGCTTGTAGTTATCAATTGTATCACGTCACAGTTTTACACCTGACTGGACTGGAACGTTACATTAGGGATTTCGTCCGGCTAGGTGGTTGTGTATGTCTTTCAACTAAAAGCAGCCTGGGCGACTTGAGGGACCCAAAAGTACTCCAGTTATCCAACTGGGAAAAGGGAACCTACAGTTTAACGCGGAATCAGAACCACATGTCGTTTCTAGCGACTCCTCATATCTTTGAGAAGTGGATTCTAGATTAAGAGCACACTGAAAATTTTAGTGGCCCGATCGGGATTCGAACCCACGACCTCCTGCTTTCTAGGTACTCGCCTTAAAGATTCTCCTTTTCAATTTTTTTAATCAGGTTTCCGACCGGAATTGAACCGAGACCCTCTGCGTGTGAAGCAAGTGTGATTACCGCTATATTCATTTTTTTTCTTTCCATCTAAGTCAAAGAAGCCACGCTGTTCCATGTATTTCTCGACGTCCTCTTCTTAGTCCTTGGACAGACTGATGTAAGAAAAGAATGTCTGAATACCAAAATAATATCGCTTTAGGGTCGCACACAAGATTTAAATAAGGAATGCTGAGTGGCGTTAATGAAATACAGTCCTTATTTACGGGTCTTATCCCATTGCAGGACGTCAGAAAATTAGAAGAACTGATTCGCCCCCGCGTGGGTTCGAACAGTCAGCCTTTCGGTCAACAGCTGATCGCGCTAGTCGACTGCTCCACTTTTTCTTACAGTCGTAAATTTTTCAACTAAAGTGTGAAGTTTAATAGATTAACTGAACTCAAATGTTTTTTCTTCTCTTAATGTGAGTCTTTAACAGGAACAAAACATCTGAAACAAAAATTGCACTTTTCATTAATGTCATTCATTCAGTGTAGTGGCAATAAGGTAGTTTGTCCCCGTATCTTACATTTGCTGTGGGATTTTAATCGCTTGCAGACCACTGACATCTAGCGCGAAACATCAGGTAGCGAAAAGTTTTGTTATCTTGTTGTGTAATGTATGAAGTGTCCCGTAAGGCAAATATAGCCGTTGTTCTTCGCTTGAGGACATTCTTTCCAATCTGGTTTTAAAATTTTGTTTACCTTAGTTGCATTTCGCCTATTTCTTTCTAGTCTGTTTTTCTACCTCATTCTGGTCGAAAGACGTACATTTGTGTGCCAATGAATCTACTAAATGGCATTGGTCACAGTCTGGGGTAGATATTAATTTAATTTTATACAAATTTTCACCAGTGAGAGCGATTGCATTAAATATACCGTACCACGTAAAGATCAGTGTTGAGGTCAGTTGGTTTTGAATAGTTCCTTCCGTACATTCTTCTAGTTGACGGTCGTACATTTTAGTTCAATTGGGTTCTCCAACTACCTTATAGATAATTAGCTGTATTCTTGGTTGCTATCGAGTTCAAGACATGTTACTTGTATATAGCTTATATCTGAGTAATAGCAGTATAAATTGCTAGGTCTGCCTTCATTGAGCCAACACTGATCGCAGAGAGGTACTACATACACTATGTGATCAAAAGTATCCGGATACCTGGCTGAAAATGACTTACAAGTTCATGGCGCCCTCCATCGGTAATGCTGGAACTCAATATGGTGTTGGCTCACCCTTAGCCGTGATGATAGCTTCCACTCTCGCCGGCATACGTTGAATCAAGTGCTGGAAGGTTTCTTTGGGAATGGCAGCCCATTTTTCACGGAGTACTGCACTGAGGAGAGGTATCGATGTCCGTCGGTGAGGCCTGGCACGACGTCAACGTTGCAAAACATCCCCAAGGTGTTCTATAGGATTTAGGTCAGGACTCTGTGCAGGCCAGTCCATTACAGACATGTTATTGTCGTGCAACCACTCCACCACAGGCCGTGCATTATGAACAGGTGCTCGATCGTGTTGAAAGATGCAATCCCCATCTCCCAATTGTTCTTCAACAGTGCGAAGCGAGAAGGAGCATAAAACGTCAGTGTAGGCCCTTGTTGTGATAATGCAACACAAAACAACAAGGGGTGCAAGACCACTCCACGAAAAACACGACCACACTATAACACCACAGCCCCCAAATTTTACTGTTGGCACTACACACGCTGGCAGATTACGTTCACCGGGCACACCCTGCCATCAGATTGCCACATTGTGTTGCGTGATTCGTCACTCCACACAACGTTTTTCCACTGTTCAATCGTCGGATGGTTACGCTCCTTACACCAAGCGAGGCGTCGTTTGGCATTTACCGACGTGATGTGTGGCTTATGAGCAGCCGCTCGACCATGAAATCCAAGTTTTCTTACCTATCGCCTAACTGTCGTAGCACTTGCAGTAGATCCTGATGCACTTTGGAATTCCTTTGTGGTGGTCTGGATATATGTGTGCCTATTACACATTAGACCCTTTTCAACTGTCGGCGGTGTCTGTCAGTGAACAGACGAGGTCGGCCTGTACGCTTTTGTGCTGTACGTGTCCCTTGAGGTTTCCACTTCACTATCACATTGGAAACAGTGGACTTTGGGATGTTTAGGAGTGTGGAAATCTCGTGTACAGACGAATGACACAAGTGCCACCCAGTCACCTGACCACGTTCGAAGTCCGTGAGTTCCGCGGAGCGCCCCATTCTGCTCTCTCACAATGTCTAATGACTACTGAGGTCGCTGATGTGGAGTACCTGGCAGTAGATTTCAGCACAATGTACCTAAGACGAAAAATCGTATGTTTTTGGAGGTGTCCGGATACTTTTGATTACACAGTGTACTTCCCTCTATAACAGGTCTCTCCCAAGAATACCTCATTCGCTTGTGATTACTGAACAGAATATTTGCTTTTGCTAGCTGAAATTTATTGCTGAACTGTAAGAGTTTTCTGATACCAAGGTCGTATCTTCCCGTAATTCCCCTAACAAAAAATTTTAAACCAAGAGACAAGATAAATTTCTTCGTGCAGTGTAATAGCATGAGCACATTACGAGTTCCAAAAAACAAATGATTAATTTTTATATTCTTCTTGCTTATTTGCATGTTGTTGTTGTTGTTGTGGTCTTCAGTCCTGAGACTGGTTTGATGCAGCCCTCCATGCTACCCTATCCAGTGCAAGCTTCTTCATCTCCCATTGCCTACTGCAACCTACATCCTTCTGAATCTGTATAGTGTATTCATCTCTTGGTCTCCCTCTAAGATTTTTACTCTCCACGCTGCTCTCAAATTGGTGATCCCTTGATGCCTCAGAATATGTCCTACCAACCGATCCCTTCTTGTAGTCAAGTTGTGCCACAAATTTGTCTTCTCCCCAATTCTATTCAATACCTCCTCATTAGTTATGTGATCTACCCATCTAATCTTCAGCATTCTTCTGTAGCACCACATTTCGAAAGCTTCTATTCTCTTCTTTTCCAAACTATTTATCGTCCATGTTTCACTTCCATACATGGCTACACTCCACACAAATACTTTCAGAATCGACTTCCTGACACTTAAATCTATACTCGATGTTAACAAATTTCTCTTCTTCAGAAACGATTTCCTTGCCATTGCCAGTCTACATTTTATATCTTCTCTACTTCGAACATCATCAGTTATTTTGCTCCGCAAACAGCAAAATTCCTTTACTACTTTAAGTGTCTCATTTCCTAATCTAATTCCCTCAGCATCACCCGACTTAATTCGACTACATTCCATTATCCTCGTTTTGCTTTTGCTGATGTTCATCTTATATCCTCCTTTCAAGATCCTGTCCATTCCGTTCAACTGCTCTTCCAAGTCCTTTGCTGTCTCTGACAGAATTTGCAGTGTCATCGGTTAACCTCAAAGTTTTTATTTCTTCTCCATGGATTTCAATACCTACTCCGAATTTTTCTTTTGTTTCCTTTACTGCTTGCTCAATATACAGATTGAATAACATCGGGGAGAGGCTACAACCCTGTCTCACTCCCTTCCCAACCACTGCTTCCCTTTTGTGCCCCTCGACTCTTATAACTGCCATCTGGTTTCTGTACAAATTGTAAATAGCCTTTTGCTCCCTGTATTTTACCCCTGCCACCTTACTTAATTTTTTTGTTATTTTTCAAGATTTAGGCTCTCCTTATGTCGGAAAATAGAGATGATTAAATTTCGAACTCCAGAGGCGTCGTTGTCTGGAAGGTTGTCTTCTTGTTGTCTGTTACTACCTCGACAACAGACATTCCTCAACTCAGTTTCGCAGTGGAAGGCGGGAGTTCCATGTTTTTGAATACGAAAGATTGGCGACAACAAAAGAGGACGAATACTGTTAGAGTCCAGGCCATTTTGTGCTACCTTGACACACTTTCACTTATAGCAGTGACAGCCAATCAACACGCCTCACAGCCGTTGCTATTTGCCGTTTACGCCCAGCCTTGAGATCACCGTTCTCCGAGACAGCTCCCATAACCTGAATGCGGCAGTCGAAATGCTGTCTCGGAAAAGTTAACTGTACCGGGGCCTTACGGTTTACCTCTGTGGCCGAAATTCCTGCGGCCTTCCGGGCCTGTGAGTTTTGCAAGGACGCGTCAAATGGGCCGTGAGGTGGGCGCAGCAGGGGGCAGATTGGACTGCTCGCAGGTAGCGAGCGTGGCCAGAGGAACGCGGTCCCCCAGCCTCTGCATCTGAGCTGCATAATCTGCCTTCTGCGGCCACACAAGGGGCGCTGCCTGCGACCATCGCGGAGTCTCAAGGGAGCGACACCTCCAGAATGCGGCAGGCAGCCTCTCCTATTCCAGCGGGCACGCGCGCCCTACACTGGGGCTTTGTTTACGCCTGACAAGCCCCTTCGGACGGCTGTCAGGCTGGCTCGTGCTCAAGTAACGCGGGGGCGACTCCCTAGCGACCTCCGTGTTCTGCCGGTCAGCCTCATTGTGTCTCCGTTGCCTTTCTCGCTGGTCAACTGATTGACCGCGCTCCCCCTGGAGGAGGGGGGTGGAGAGGGGGGTGGGGAGGGAATGGTTGACAGTAGACGGTTGTCATACAGAGATAACGCGTTCCATCGGGTACGATGCAACTGCAGAGTGAAAGTGAGGACGATACATGTCCTGTTAAATGGAAACAACAGTCAAACCAGCACAGAATATCGACTGAGTGTAACTGAAAGGCAATCGACAATAATGAGGAGTAGCGGAAATGAGATTAGCACAGACTTAACATCAAAATTGGTGATCATGTACTAGACGAAATGTAGGGTTGTATTTTGTATAAGATCACTGCCACATACATATTCGCCTTCAACATTTCTAATTCATTAGGTTGGCAAAGCTTATAGGTGACAGCATAGGTGAGGGGAAAATTCCTGTACTAGTGGGTGTTACAGCTGCACCTTTCTTAGACTGAAGTCAGCTGATAGGTAATCCTGCTTAAGGGAAGTGTCTCTAACAAGTAATGAGAGAATTAGTATATTTCATCAAAATATACAAGGTATTAGAGATAAAGTTAGTGAACTGCTTATAGATGTTGACTCTGAAATTATTGGTATATCTGAACACTTCTTAAATAAGGAGACAATTCAGAGGCTTCCTTTACCAGGATACAGGTTGGCTGGCAGCTTTTCTGGGAGCTCTTTGCGGTGTGGGGGAGTAGCCATGTATGTGATTTCACATCATTCTTGCTAAAGCTAGAGGAGGTTCTTGGTACACTTTATAGGAAATACAAAAGGTTAGTTATATGTGGTGACTTCAATATTAATTGTATAAGTGATTGTGCAAGGAAAAGGATGCTGGTAGACCTCCTTAATTCATCTAATCTTACGCAAACCGTATTCTTTCCAACGAGAGTGCAAGGGAACAGTAGAACAACCATAGACAACGTTTTTGTTCATTCCTCATTACTAGAAGGGCATTCTGTTAGCAAAAAAGTGAGTGGCCTTCCAGGTCATGATGCACAAGTTTTAACTCCAAAAGATATTTGTGCTGCAACACATGTTAAATACAGCTGTCAACTTTTTAGGAAAGCTGATCCAGTTGCTGTAGAGACCTTTGTAAACCTTATCAAGAAACAAGAGTGGCAAGATGTTTATAATGCTGATACAGTAGACGATAAATATAATGCTTTCCTCAAGATTTTTCTCGTGCTCTTTGAAAGTTGCTTTCTGTTAGAACGTTCAAGACAGGGTACTAGCACAAACAGGCAGCCTGGGTGGCTGACTAGAGGGATAAGAATATCCTTTAGAACAAAGTGGCAATTATATCAAAACGTTGGAAACAGTCAAAATCAAAATGCAGCAGCCCATTACAAACAGTAATGTAAGGTGCTTAAAAAAGTTATTAGGAAGGCAAAAAGTATGTGGTATGCAGATAGAATAGCTAAGTCTCAGAATAAAATTCAGACCATATGGTCAGTCGCAAAGGAAGTGGCTGGTCTGCAGAGACAGGTCGAGGATATAGAATCAGTGCGTAGTGGGATTGTCCGTGTTACTGATAAGTCGCATATATGTACAGTATTTAATAATCACTTTCTGAATGTATCAGCTGAACTAAATAGAAACCTAGTCCCAACAGGGAATCATAAAGCGCTCGTAGAAAAAAGTGTTCCGAGACTGTTACCTGAAATGCTCCTCCATGATACTGACAAGAGGGAGATTGAGTTAATAAATAAAACACGAAAGGCCAAGAACTCTCATGGATAGCCGGCCGAAGTGGCCGAGCGGTTCTAGGCGCTACAGTCTGGAACCGCGCGACCGCTACGGTCGCAGGTTCGAATCCTGCCTCGGGCATGGATGTGTGTGATGTCCTTAGGTTAGTTAGGTTTAAGTAGTTCTAAGTTCTAGGGGACTGATGACCTCAGATGTTGAGTCCCATAGTGCTCAGAGCCATTTGAACCGTTTTTCTCATGGATATGACGGGGTATCTGGCAGAATACTGAAGTATTGTTGTATGTATGTTAGCCCAGTACTTAGCCATAACTGTAACTTTTCCTTTAGGAGTGGTCGGTTTCCTGACCGATTAAAGTACTCGGTAGTGAAGCCACTTTATAAAAAGGGAGACAGGGTTATAATGTTGACAATTGTAGACCTATTTCTATGCCATCGGTGTTTGCTAAAATTATCGAGAGGGTTGTATATACAAAGTTACTAGAGCATTTAAATTCACATAATTTGCTGTCAAATGTACAGTTTGGTTTTAGAAATGGTTTAACAACTGAAAATGCTATATTCTCTTTTCTCTGTGAGGTTTTGGACGGATTAAATATAAGGTTGCGAACGCTAGGTGTTTTCTTTGATTTAACGAAGGCTTTTGACTGTGTTGACGACAAAATATTACTGCAGAAGTTGGACCATTATGGAGCAAGGGGAGTAGCTTACAATTGGTTCGCCTCTTACTTTAAGAACAGAAAGGAGAATGTAATTCCCCGCAATATTGAGAGTGGTAATGATGTTCAGTCCCAATGGGGCAGTGTTAAGTGGGGCGTTCCCCAAGGGTCGGTGCTGGGGCCACTGCTGTTTCTTATTTATATAAATGATGTGCCTTCTAGTATTACAGGTGATTCAAAAATATTTTTGTTTGCTGATGACACCAGCTTGGTAGTGAATGATCTTGTGTGTAATATTGAAACATTTTCAAATAATGTAGTTCATGAAATAAGTTCGTGGCTTGTGGAGAATAATTTGATGCTAAATCACAGTAAGACTCAGTGTTTACAGTTTCTAACTCGCAATTCAACAATAACTGATATTTTGATCAGACAGAATGGGCATATTATAAGCGAGACGGAACAGTTCAAGTTCCTAGGCTTTCGGATAGATAGTAAGCTGTTGTGGAAAGCCCATGTTCAGGATCTTGTTGAGAAACTAAATGCTGCTTTATTTACCATTAGAACAGTATCTGAAATAAGTGACAGTTCAACACGAAAAGTATTTTACTTCGCATACTTTCATACGCTTATGGTCTTATTTTTTTGGGGTAATTCTTCTGCTTCAAAAAGGGTATTTTTGGCTCAAAAACGAGGTGTTCGAGCTATATGTGATGTAAGTTCGAGAACCTCTTGTCGACCCCTATTCAATAGTCTGGGAATTCTGACGTTGCCCTCACAGTATATATTTTCTTTAATGTCGTTTGTTGTTAGCAATATTAGCCTATTCCCAAGAGTTAGCAGCTTTCACTCAGTTAATAATAGGCAGAAATACAATCTGCATGTGGAATGCACTTCCTTGACTCTTGTGCAGAAAGGAGGGCACTATTCTGCTGCATCCATTTTCAATAAGCTACCACAAGAACTCAAAAATCTTAGCAGTAGCCCAAACACTTTTAAGTCTAAACTGAAGAGATTCCTCACGGCTCACTCCTTCTATTCTGTCGAGGAGCTCCTGGAAGAGCTGAAAAATTAAACAAATTCCAGTGTTACATTGTTGATTTTCTTTATTTAAACTTACGAATTGTCGCCTGAATACGTTTCTAGTATTTCATTTTATCTGTTTCTACTATCGTGTTATAATTTCATGTATTGACTCGTTCGATGACCATGGAGACTTCTTCTTAATTTGGTCCCACGGAACAATAAATAAATAAATAAATATAAAATAAATATAAAATATTGCTATTTCGAACTTAGATCATTTTCAAGTTGTACCGGAGGTGAAAACACAAATGTAGTCCTTTTATAAGAAATACTGCACCCAGACACATTTTTATGTATTTTTATTGACGCCAATAGCCTTTTTGGACTTCCACCGATATTCAATTGGCGTTATACAGATTTGAATCTTAAGTAAGTACATGGTTAAAACAAGATTTTTTTTTAACGATGTACATATTGAAGATACAAGTATATAATCTTCTGGACGTGCAGTGTAAATGGAATTTGCGATAGAACTAGAAACGAAAAGGGTCAGTAAACTTCCTCGGCTTGACCGTAAGTAATAATAACAGCACCCACAAATTTGAAATATACCGAAAGCCAACAACAACTGATAACATTATCAGTGCAAATTCTTGCCATCCGAAATACTTTCACACCATGATTAACAGAGTGGTAAATCTGCATGTAGAATATGACACAATACAAAAAGAAGTTAGAACCCTGAAATACACGGAGCAATAGAATGAATAAAATCCGCAAATAATCACAAAGTTACATAAAAATGTACAAAAAAATCATTCAAATATTTAGGTGAGTAGCTAACCTTAAACATCGATGAGAAAGAAAGCCTAAAAATATGAGCAAACAAGATGAACATCGCATCCCACACCACCAGAAACGTATACAAGGAGAAGGCATTATCATGAGACGCCATAATAAAACACTGCAATACAGTGCTTAGAACAGAGGCTCTGCATTAGGCCGAAACACTAAACCTAGTACAAAAAGTTGTGATAAATAAAGTAATGAAAATAGGAAGGAGACTGGTTACAAGCATTGTCGTCCCAAGGACAACAGGAACAGAACTCAATAGATTATGACCCAAACAAGAAATCTGCGACCATGTAGAGTACATAATACATGCCATGCGCAAAAGAAGAATGTCTGCTGCTACGGTCGCAGGTTCACATCCTGCCTCGGGCACGGATGTGTGTGATGTCCTTATTTTGGTTAGGTTTAAGTAGTTCTAGGTCAAGGGGACTGATGACCTCAGATGTTAAGTCCTATGGTGCTCAGAGCCATTTGAACCAATCATACCATCGAGGAGCCAAAAAGACAGAGATCAGAATGGATGAAATTAATGTGGGCAGACAGGAAGAAGAAAGAAGAAAACTATAATTGCTGAATTGAGTTAACGCGCTCTTTAAAAGTGCCATTCGAATAAATAAAACATAATATACAAAACCCCCATGAAACGTAAAAGATTAACACTCATCAGAGAAACACCAATAAAACTATATCAAACAAAATGAACGCTCTACTGAAAAACGCCAGTACACGTTTTGCTTACCAAATACGAGTCGGCCGTGGTGGTCGAGCGGTTCTAGGCGCTTCAGTCTAGATCTGCGCCACCGCTACGGTCGCAGGTTCGAATCCTGCCTCGGGCATGGATGTGTTCAAAAATGGTTCAAATGGCTCTGAGCACTATGGGACTTTACATCTCTGGTCATCAGTCCCCTAGAACTTAGAACTACTTAAACCTAACTAACCTAAGGACATCACACACATCCATGCACGAGGCAAGATTCGAACCTGCGACCGTAGCAGTCGCGCGGTTCCGGACTGAGCACCTGAACCGCTAGACCACCGCGGCCGGCATGGATGTGTGTGATGTCCTTAGGTTAGTTAGATTTAAGTAGTTCTAAGTTCTAGGGGACTGATGATCTCAGATGTTAAGTCCCACAGTGCTCAGAACCAATTTTTTGAACCAAATACGATGTAATAAACAAACGTAGTCATGCAAATGGAAACCATTAACATACTCAAACATAGGGCTTCATAAAATTTGCTGCAAATACTACAAAAAAACAAAAAAAAACAGGCAGAAAAATCGCCACTATATATCGAGAGTATGTTGGACTAAGTGACAACAACTCAGCCACCTTTCTCTGCCACATAAAAATGAACGACACGCAACAGTCAGATTGGAAAATGCTGTCGATATTTTACATGTAATACGAAACGACAGATAGTGAATTTATTGGAGAACATTGAGCTATATTTACACATAAGAAATTATCCACGTTTAGTCCTCAAGGAACAAATTGACCTAAAACATAAAAAAATTATCGAAAACTTTATCGACATTGTCCTCCAAGATCCAGGATGAACCATAATAGAACCAGAGACAAAATTTAACTTAAATAACGCTACTCCACAAATATCCACTCAGTATAGCCCGGTAATATCGCTGATAGACTTGATAACATGCAGATGCAACCATACGATACTGCTGATCATCTAACATAATTCCTGTAGCCAAATTTCAGTTGGAAATTAAGTTTATTTCTGACCATTATTAATGAAATGTCAGAACGTAACATACAACTGATTACCACTATGATAACAACGAAGTATTTTATCAGTAAACAAATATACAGCAACAGAAATAACAAAATCGCTGATCATCTGTCACAACTGCTGTCACTAAATGTCAACTGCAAATTAAGATTTATTTCTGACCACTACTAAAAAAAAGTCAGAACATACAACAAAACTGTTTGCTTCGTTTGTTAAGGTCTTTCTCTTGTATAAATGGTCGAATTTTTTTGAAGCTGTAATTATTTGTTTTTATGTACATGTACATCACATCTATCGATTTCCATCCCATTCGGATAATTCCTTTGTGGTGCGTCGTTTTTTGTTTAGAGATTATAAAAGCAGAGTATGAAAGACAAAAGGGACATGTCGCGTTGTAGAAGTATGCTGAAAATTATGTGGACTAATAAGAGATGAAGAGGCCATCCAGAGAATCAGCGATGAAAGGAATATGTGGAAAACACGACCAAAAGGAAGGACAAGACAATAGAACAACCTCTGTCTTCCCCTCCCCCAATGGACCATGGCCTTGTTGCGCCGTGGGATGACTTGCACGCATCAAGGATTTAAACAGGTGTAAGCGTAACCACAACGGAGAGATATCTGTGCGGGGGCAACAATAACCTATATTTAATGAAGAGAGGTGGCAACCTTTCCAGTAGATGCTGATGCGACACCCTCGCCGACTAATTGATATGGCCTTGTAACGTTACCCTACATGGCCGCGCTATGTAGGTGCTGCGACAATTGTAAGCAAGGGAAAATTACAGCCGCGTTTTTCCCCGGGCGTATGCAAGTCCACTTTATGACTTTGTGATGACAAAAATTTTCCCTCATTCCGAACTACACGGGGTAACTACCGGGAGGAAGATGTTATCAGCAAAAACAAGACTAGCATTTCACGGGTCGGAATGCTAGATCCCTTAATCAGGTAGGTAGGTTAGAGAATCCAAAAAGGGAAACAGTTTTAAGTTAGTTGTTTCGGGAACTGGTGAAATGCGGTAGTAGGAAGAAGAGGATTCTGAGCAGGTAAGTACAGAATTATAAATACAAAATCAAATAGAGGTAATGTAGGAGCTGATGTGATAATGAATAAGATAATAGGAACAGAGATAAACTACAATGAACAACATTTTGTGCGCATTATGTTATCAATGATGGACATGAGACCAATTCATACCACACTAGTTCAAGATTGTATGCATACTGTTACGCAGATAGTGAAGAGATTCAAAGAATGTACTACAAGATAAAAAAAATATTATCAAGATATTTAAGGGAGACGAAAATTTAATTGTGATGGGGTGGAGGCTAGCGTAAAGTATTTGACGAAACTTTGAAGAGCAAGGCTGGAAAACGGCCCTGAAATAGATGATATTTCGAAACAGTTATGGAGAGCATTGGAAGAGCCAGTCATGACACACCACCTGGTGTGCAACATACGAGGAGCTTTCAATAAGTAATGGGATACATTTTTCTCTAAAAGTCAGTTGGCTTTATTAAGGACTCCAACACACCATATCACGAGTATTCCACACTCGTTTGGCTACAATATCCTATTTTTCTACATAATCTCCGTTCGAAGCGACGCCACATTTCTGGAAGGGACTGTACGCCTTCTGGTGACACTCTACTGTTTGACGCCTTGCTGCATCAGTAACCTACCCTTCATCCACGTGATGCTTCCCGCGGAATGCATTCATCATTGGTCCAAACCAATGCCAGTCATAAAATGTAAGATCCAGGCTGTAGGATGGATGAGGAAGAACAGTCCAGTGAAGTTGTGTGAGTTCCTTCCTGGTGTGTAGACCTGTGTATGGCCTAGTGTTGTCATGAAGGAGAGGTTCGTTGGGGTTTCTGAGGCGACGCTCAGGCTGCAGTCGTTCCTTCAATTTCCTGAGGGCCGGCCACCGTGCTGGAAATCGGACAGGTCTGCGCGACCTTGTTGCGGTGATGACAGGCGCCTCGCCCAACGACTTAACGTGCTTTCGTTCACTGACAGGACTTCCCAGACATTCCGCAAGAGCTTATGAATATCTGGGATGCTCTGGCTTTCCGCCATAAGAAACTCAATGGTAGCTCTCTGCTTGGAGCACACCTTCATTACAGACATTTGAAGGCTAAGTATGGTGCCGCCACCTATATGAACTTCACGAAACTGTAGGGGCTGAAGCGGGAATATTCCGCTATGTCCCACAGCAAATTACGCATTTTTTCAAGCAAAACTGATCGACGGAAAGAAAAGTGTTGCATTACTTATTGAACGACTCTCATATATGAGACTGGCGAAATATACACAGGCTTCAAGAAGATTGTGATAATTCCAATTTCAAAGCAGCCAGGCGCCGACAGCTGTGAATATTACCGAAGAACGAGTTTAATAAATCATGGTTGCAAAATAATGACAGTTTTTTTCATAAGAACTGAAAAGCTGTTAGAATCCGTACCTCAAGAAAGATCAGTTTCGATCCAGGAAACTAATAATCTTAGAAGATAGCCTGAAAAATTCATAGCATTTGTAGATTTAGAGCAAACATTAGACAGTGTTTCCTGGAATAAGTTCTTTTAATTTCTAGCGGAAGCAGGGAGTGTGAGGTTATTTACAATATGTGTAGAGAGCAGATTGGAGTTATAGGACCCGAAGCACATGGAAGGAAAACAATAGCTGAGAAGAATGTGAGACAGCGTTGTAGCCCATCCACGTTGTTACGCAGTCTGTAAATTGAGCAGGCAGTAAAGGAACCAAAATGAAATTTGGAAAGAGAATTAAGTCCAAGGAGAAGAAATAAAAACTTTGAGGTTTATCGACGACACTGGCATTTTGTTAGGAATGGCAAAGGACTTGGAAGAGAACTTGAACGAAAAGGATAGTATCTTGAAAAGAGATTATAAGAGGAACAGAAAAAAAACAAGAATATGTAGAGTGTTCGAATTAAATTAAGCGATGTTGTCAAATTATGTGAGGAAATGAGACTCTAAAGATAACAGTCGGACTTGATTGTTTGAGAAGCAAAGCAACTGACGGTGGCAGAAGAAGAGATGGTATAAAATGCAGACAGGCAATGCCAAGATAAGTATTTCTGAAAAAAGAGAGGTTTTTTTTGCATCGAATATAAATTTAAATATTAGAAAGTCTTTTGTGAAGGTATTTGCCTGGCGTGAAGCCTTGTCCGAAGGTGAAACGTGGGTGGTAAGTAGCTCATATACGAAGAGAACAGCTGTTGTTGTGTGGTGATATAGACAAAGCTGAAGATTCGACTGATATATCGAATAAAGGAAGAGGAATTACTGAATCTAACTGAGGAAACAAGGACATTTATGACGATATTTTATTTAAGTAAGGGATCAGTTGACAGTACATGTCATGCAGCATCTAGGAGTCTTCTGTTAGATAATACAGAGAATTGTGGAGTGCAAACATTGTAGAAAGAGACCTAGGCTTGAATACAGTGACAACTTCAGATGGATGTAGGATGCAACAGTTGTTTCGAGACTCAGAGTCTAACATGAGATTGACTAGCTTGGCAAGTTGAATCAAAGCAGTCTTCGCACTGAAGAACCCAAGAACAACGATACATCTTCTGAGTCTTCCAGAGCACTAGAGGGATTCTTACAGGGTAAAAAACGGAGATTGACAGATATCCAAAAAATAATCGAGGACACGGGTTGTAAGTGGTAAATGCATCAATAATAAGCGATGCACTGAGGTGTAGAAGTTGGCACATGAGAGGAATTTTTTGGCGGACTGCATTCTGCAGGTCGGAATATTGATGACACCGAAATAAAAGTGGAGGACTGGTCTAATATTTACTCACGAAACGAGGACAGGGTGGTTCCACGCCTCCTCACTAAGTTTGAGTCGTTTAACAACAAACTTCTTCTCATTGGCGAAGTAACGAATAAGAGAATCCCCACATCCATCCTTTGAAACATGCAGTCACCGTCTCTGTCTTTTCTTATATATCACTCTCTCCTCCTGTGGTGATTAGTGTGCCTCGGTGACAAAGTGTGTAAGTGCCACACAACAAATTCATCCGTCCGGATTTCAATCCGAGTCGATCTCCGGATTTATCTGTTCTTATACTGCTGTAAATGGTCTCTTAATGTGGAAGAAGGCAAATTGTTCGGAGCGTATGCTAAACTGTAAGTCCCCCTGTAAGTTGCTTGGTAAGTCAGGTCTAAGTTCGGAGGAAGGTAAGGATATATGATCCACACCAGTCCAACAGGAGTTCACCTAATAAAGCACTATGGTGGTCAACATAACCTTAGAGTTGAAAATAGCTGTGCCTAACACACACACATACCTTTCTTCCCTTCTTCAATACTTGCGTGTGTGTGTGTGTGTGTGTGTGTGTGTGTGTGTGTGTGTGTGTGTGTGTTCCATGTGGTTATAATTAAACTGTCGGTGTTCCCAGTGCTACAGTACGGTGTGTACACATGGCAGGGCGCTGAAACGTCGTAAGTATGATCATTATTCGGTGCGCTCGTGGAGTATGGTGAAAAAATAATAGATCGATTTTCCGCGACCAGGTGAAAATATAGCGCTGTAAGCAGTCAGAATGTGAAATGTTCCCTGTTTTGACATCAGTATCCTCATTGCCGCTTGGCGACGTGTGTTGAATTCTTTTGTGAAGTGATGCTTTCTGTTGTTAATTAACGCAAAATCTTAAGCTGACTGAATACGAAAACGCAATAAGCCAGTGAAAATTAGGTAAAGCTGCTGTTTTGGATGATATTCGGGTCGAATAAGGAAAAAAAATCGGATGATCTGCGAATAATTGGTTGCTATAGCTTTTTAATAACTGCCTAAGGACATCCAAGATCCCAAAATTATAGAGGAAAGCTCATGTAATTGCTGTTCTTAAGCCTGGAGAGGACAGTAGAAATCCCAGGGTCTAGAGATGAATATCTCTGCCGAAAGGATGCTACTCAATAGACTCATACAGGCGACTGACTAACATCTCATTCCACAACAAGCACGCTTTAGACCAGGAAAAAATGCTGTTGTACAAGTTCTCAGTCTCACCCAGTACATTGAGGATGGATCTGAAAACCAGAGTAGCTTAACTTGACCTCAGTGCTGCATTTAACGTAATGAACCACCCTGTACTCTAACAGATGTTTGCGCGCGCCGAAGACTCCGAACTCAGATTGCTGTCAGCCTTAATAGAGAATCGCCGGTTGTTTAGAAGATGAAATATGGATTGCCCTTAAAAAGCGTGCTAGCTCCATTACTGTTCAATATTTACACGAACGCCCAACCATTCCCCAACAACACAAGAAGTTTTATCTTTGCAGATGATCTTGCTCTAGATTGCAGGGTGCAGTCTTCAGACTGGTCCAAGAACATTGTACAGGTTTGGGGAGATGAAGAGGTTGTTACATCCTCACTCTGACGACAATGTGCAGGTTATCAAGCGGTCAAGACTTATCAAGTGGGCATTCGGAGCTGACGTTCAGCGATAAAACAGGAAATTTGATGAAAGAAAGAGAATACGTTTCAGTATGCAGGATACACAGGGCGCGCCTTGGGTAGAAAGTTACCAGGTGTAGGCCAGTCTTGGACGTCGGATAACTAAAGCAAGTGGGCAATGGGAGAGGCGGAGGTTCATGTTAGTTCGGTTAGTGGCCGGTCATGGAGCGCAGAGCCTCCAAAGAAACTCGTCTGTTCTCCTCAAGGTCCCCATCAGAAGGGAGCGAAGCAATTGTGGTTTGCTTTGTAGAACCCTCCAGAGTCCACACACGTGATCTGCTACCCATGCACGTTGTTGGCTAAACCGATAGCGTGAATTTGCTAAAAATTTCAGACGAGGGCTGAGGGCAGATTTAACCGGACAGAACTGCCTCGATTCTGAAAGGCAGGCACAGCTGAGGTTACTAGGAGTGAAAACTTGTAAATATTCGACTGGGTTCTTTGAAATAAAATTTTTGAAACGAATTCCTTAAATATTCCTTGACTGGCTACCACCTTGTGCACCATGAAGCATAAGGTCAGGGACAGTCCTGAGGAAGTTAAGAGGTACAAATTGGGGTGCAAAACCAACCAGTTCTTAGAACCACAGCATTGGGTTTGTGCTACTCTAATGGAGAACATGCAACCCCGTTGTGGTACAGGTCAGCCCGTGCCAAGACTGTCGACGCTGCCTTGAACGAAGTTAATCACTGGATGCCTAAATCCCACCACCATTGAAAAGATATATCGTCTTGCTGACATTGCTCACCCAAGTATTCGTATAGACGTTACTGCTTGATCATGAACGTCTGAAAGCTGAGAAAGTTGAAGCTAATCAACAGTTTGGCCATTGACCGTCTCAACCAAGGCTGAAATTTAAAAACAGAAAAACTTCCTTCCAGACATGAAAGCATTTAGAAGTACCTCTGAGAATACAAGACTTCGATTGTGGAAATCTAAACACCGAAACTGGATGCTGCCACTTGCACACCTTCCAGCATGGTACGAGGAGTGCGATGTTTGGAGGCCCCTTAACCGAATAAGACCTAGTGTCGGCAGGACTAAGTCATCGCTTAAGTCAGGCGGCTTCACATCAGAGGACAGCAAGTGGGACTGTGGCCAAGAACAGGCAACCATATGTTCCAATGTCCTGTCTGCCAATTTTCATGCTCAGCACAAGGTATGTTGCTTGCCTCTGTCAATTCCCTAGGTGTGGCTCAGTTTTGGGGAAATGTTATGTAAATATAAATTTGGTCAATTTCTTTGTCTTCTGGACCATTACTCGTGGTTGTCGCGTCTAAGGTGGGTGACAATCTTGTTGGTATCGCACCACTGTCTGGGGTGTCTCCGGATCGTTTTCGGCCTGGAATCTCATTGACTAGAGTACGTTTTCACTGACGAGTCTCACTTCGAACTGAGGCCATATGACCAGCGCAGTCGAGTCTGGAGACTCTCTGGACAACAGTGTGATACCAACCTGATTGTCGGCCGCCATATGGCCTGACAGTCAGGACTGATTGTCTGAGGCGCCATTTCTTTTCGTAGCAGGGACCCTTTGGTTGTCACCCACGGCACCCGTACATTACAGCGGTATGTTGAAGATATTCTAAGCACTGTTTTATTGCCCTTCGTGGCAAGCCATCTTGAGCTTACAGTTCAGCAAGATAATGCAAGCCCGCACACGGATAGAGTTTCTACTGCTTGTCTCCGTACTTGGCAAACCCTACATTGGCGAGGAAGGTCGCCGGATATTTCCACTATTGAGAGCGTTTGGAGCATAATGGGCAGGCCACTCCAACTAGCTCGGCTTTTGGCTATTTAACGCTCCATTTGGACAGAATTTGTCACGATATCCCCTACGAGGACAACCAACAGCTCTATTGGTCAATGCCTATCCGAATAAGTGCCTGCATAAGTACGAGAGGGGTACCAACGAGTTATTCACTTGCTCAATTTGTGAAGCTCTTTCTCTTAAATAAATCAACCCTTTTTTTTTTCAAAGTGTAATCATTTTTTTTTCTGTATATTTATATCCCACCTACCGACTTCTGTCCCGTTCCAATAATTAAATAGTTCTGAGTGAATGTTGTTTACTCCTCCTTCTTCAGGCTCAAGTTTTTGAGTGACTGTCAAATTCTTCTTGCTGTGTCATATCTGCCGTCTCATCTTCACGTACCTGCTTCCATAGGCGAGATGGCTAACGATCATCTCTACAGAGGCACTCAACTTGGGGGTAAACAGTTCGAGTTCTGGTGGTGGACGGAGTTTTAACTGCCAGAGTGTGGCCGGCAAGAGGAGGAGTGACAGTGAAATGATTCATGATCACTTGTCTTTGCACTAACGTCTTGGAGTAAACTCCAAACAAAACGAGTATTTTATTTTATCTCATCATACAGTCTTTGAATTTATTCGTTATCTGCGGAGCTAGTGGGCGCTTATATTTGTGCTACTACGCTGGGTTTTCGCTGTGTGTCTGTCTTGGCTGCAATAATGCTCTCAGTATGCTGTTCATAGTAGCACACACGCATTCGTATTTACTTATTTATTATTAAGCCTGCTCTTGGGTCATCCCAATTTGATTTTGTCTTGATAAGTCTGTACTCACCAGACCAGAACTCCTGTTTCTCCCACCGTCGCTCTTCACTAATTCCCACTATATCTAATTTTAACCTTTCCATTATCAAGTTCTCTAACCTACCCACACGAGTAAAGGATCGAACATTCCTCGGTTGCACCCGGAGATTGCCAAGTTTATAGCCGGCCGTTGTGGCCGAGCAGTTCTAGGCGCTTCAGTCCGGAACCGCGCTGCTGCTACGGTCGCAGGTTCGAACCCTGCCTCGGGCATGAATGTGTGTGCTGTCCTTATGTTACTTAGGTTTAAGTAGTTCTAAGTCTAGGGGACTGATGACCTCAGATGTTAAGTCCCATAGGGCTCAGAGGTCTAGGGGACTGATGACCTCAGATGTTAAGTCCCATAGGGCTCAGAGCCATTTGGACCATTTTGAACCAAGTTCGTTTTTTTTTCTGATCCAAAGAGTGTTCTGCTCTAAATGGCATTGACAAAACTGCGGATACTTTACCGGAAGTACATCTGGTAAAAAATAAAGAAGGGAACAGTATTATCGAAAGTTGACTACTTGTCTTTACGAAATACTTCGCGGCAACTATAGGGAACACTTATATCGTGTAAGACTTAACTCGCCAGATGCATAAGAGTTGGGAAACAGATTGTGTGAACTGGACGGGCTGTCCTAGACTATTCGTTTATAACTGAATGTGTAATTAAAACTACCGCGAATTTACTCAGAAATGGACTTTTTACGGTTGAGAGAGCAGGGCAGTCTCCAATTTTTAAATATCAATAAACGAAGATGACTGTAGGGTGAAAATAAATCCATTTTATCAGAATAATAAATAGTCCATCGTTTTATCAAGACATGAAATTGCTCGTTACTGGTGTATACAAGAGTAACGTTAAGTCCGTTTTTTGGTTGGAAATCAGGGAAAATCCGTAAAGTAATATTAGACAATGAAATTATAGTCCACTACGTCTTAGTAATTTCTTCAAATTCATTCAGAGTGTCAACTTCGGAAAGTTTAAATTTCAAGGAAGCCCACTACGTCTCTTAAATCTGACTTGCAGTTCGTACACTACTGCTCTTCTACTATCATATTGTAGATCTCCTTATACACAAACGGTAGTAGAGTTTCAAGGTAATCTTGTTACACTGCAGAAGGTGAAGAAGCAGGTAATGTAGGTAGCATTTGAAACTTCTATAATCAGGGAGAAATATTTGTCTCAGAATCTCGAATAAAGAATTACGGTTACATATTCACAGGTATCTGGAATTTATAGCATAAAAATCTAATTTAAGACTGTGAAGATATACAAGTGTTCTTACTATCAAATGTTGTCATCTCTGCGAACGCGCGTGGTTGCCCGATATTCATCAAACAGTTTCACTCTTCGAGTTTCAGATCAGAATTTCTTTGATCAGAATTTCTTATAGATTATACGCCATGGATTTATCATCCACTATAAAAACACTGACAAACCGGAATGTGCTTGAGTCCAGGATGATTTGAGTTTGAAGAGAGTCAGCTGACTAATTCGTTGACGTACAAAGCTGGTTACTTGCAGTTATTGCGCCTAAAACGTGTTACTGACGCATTATCGTGCTTGGGGCATAATTATGTTAGCTAGTGTTAATAAAAATCTTCCGCATGCGCCCTGCTTCGACACTGGAGAGCGTGCGAGAATTATTAGATACTCCAAAAAGTGTGCAAAGCGTTTCACTGAGTAGGACGGTGCTGTGGTTCCTATTCGCAAGCATCAGAGCACTACTTACCGTTCGACCTTCCACGTCAAGAAATAGTTCCTTTCCTCGTCCCACTCAGTTCCGTATCCTTTTCCTGCTTAAGGTAGAGATTTGTCTCCAAAGGCAATGGTATCGACAGATGTTGTGAATAATTAGCCATGCAAAAGTCACACGAAGCTTCGAAGTGTTGATATGCTGCTTGTTGCTGAATTACGACTTATGATGTGGTTACAAGCAACACGCATTCTGCGTATGTGTACTATAATATGGTGATTTACACTGACCAGCCAGAACATGACTATCAGCTACCTAAACCCGGTATTTCAGCATTTGGAACGGAAACAGTGGTGTGGCATGGAAGCAATGAGGCCTGGGTAGGTTGCTGGAGGCAGTTGGCACCACATCTGCACATACGAGTCACCCGATTCCCGTAAATTCATGGGAGGGGCCGATGAGCTCTGACTCTACGTCCAGTCACATCTCAGACGTGTTCAACTGGTTCACATCAACTGAAACTCACTGTTATGTTCCTCGAACAACCCTACCACACTGCTAGCCTTGTGAAATGGCGCATGATCTAGTTTAAAAATGCCACTGTCGTCGGGAAACAATCGTCATGGAGGGGTGCACGTGGTCTGCATCTTGTGTGCGATTCGCTTGGGCTGTTACGGTACCTTGCATGTGCTCCACTGGACTCATGGATACCAACATGAATGTTCACCAGAGTGTAATGGAGGCGCCGCCTTGTTGTCTCCATCCAGCAGGACAGATGTCATGGAGCTCTTCCATGGAAGATGACGGATTCGAGCCCTCCTATCGGCATGATGAAGAAAGTATTGGGATTCATCAGACCATGCAACACTCTAACACTGCGCCAAAGTCCAATGTCGATAGGCACAAGCCCATTGAAGGCGTATTTGCCCATGTTGTGGTGTTAACCTTGGTACATGCATAGGCGCCATCGTTAGGAGTGTTCGGTGCATTCTTTGTGTTCAGGTACAGTTGTAATCTGCCCACAGTTAAAGTCTGATGTTAGTTCTACCAGAGTTCGCCGCCTGTCCTGTTTTGCCAGGCTGCCCAATCTACAAAGTCCTACATCTGTAATGAGGGACGCCTGGACGTGGTTCCATCTCGGTTTCGCAATGTGTTGAAGACACTCACCACAGCACTCCTCGAACACCAGACAAGCTGTGCAGTTTCCGAAACGCTCGTCCGACCCTCTGGGCCAATACAGCCTGCCCTCGGTTAAGCTCAGATAGATCGCGCGTCTTCCCCATTCTACACACGGACACCACGCTCATTGATACTCCATGCAGCGTGCGTATTTCTGACTAGCAGTCATTTCTCGCCACGTGACGGTGGTATCACTTGGGCTGGTTTATATCGACAGTAGGTCGGTGGTCATAATGTTCTCGCTGGTAAGTGCATATTTCATTGATGCTCCACGGTTTCCTGTATGCCCTACATTCCCTGACAAGGGGACGGCCTCAGACACGGCCAACCGATTCGGCTCATATTTTGCAGGTCGCTTGTGTACAACCTAAAACGAAGGAATCTAAGATATTTTGGGTCAACACCCCCGCGTTTTTGAGAAAATCACCCCTAAAGGTAATGACGAACGATCCACTCAAAGTTGGCGGGATCGATAGATAATTGTAAATAGAGCATTTTTCATCACCAGGTATGGGGTCCTAAAACGCATACTTTGCCAGAAATCGAGGTAAGAAACTTTTACAACTGCCGCTTCTGTACCCACATGGTCAACGCTTTCGCCGACGGCACCGATAGCGCAACGGCCAAGGTAACTTGCTGCGAATCTCGAAGACACGTGCCGGCCGCGGTGGCCGTGCGGTTCTGGCGCTACAGTCCGGAACCGCAGGACTGCTACGGTCGCAGGTTCGAATCCTGCCTCGGGCATGGGTGTGTGTGATGTCCTTAGGTTAGTTAGGTTTAAGTAGTTCTAAGTTCTAGGGGACTTATGACCTGAGATGTTGAGTCCCATAGTGCTCAGAGCCATTTGAAATTCGAAGACACGTAGTGGATGTTATTCTTTTGGTTTGTATTTTTCCATATCTCAGTTGATAGGGATATGAGGTTTAATAAGGTAAGTAAATCAACAAGGAATGATAATAAGGTAGGCAAATAAATTTCTCCAACTTCTTGGGATAGTAAACAACTAAAATGTTACTCCAGGTCACTTTACAATGGCTCTTCCAGTCACTGTTACGTGTCCTCACTTTTCTTCGAACAACTGGATGGATAGTACTTGTCATATAAATATTCGAAACAAATATACTCACGGCACCAAGAGCATCTAATGAATGCAATCTTTCGACAGCTACACTGTTCCTTCCCTATGATATGACGAAGAGGCAACCGGGACAACATAACTCTCCCCGCGTGCATTCTATCCCGTGCCTCGCTGTAAACAAGCGTCGCACGGTTGCATATCTGTGATCCCTCGTCAGGAAGTCGCAGCCATTTTACTCGGAGTTGTTTTTATGTAAAAAGGCTTAAAAGTTTCATACTTTACTAACTCACGGCGTTTGGGAAATTAGTTTGCCTACCTTATTATTATCATTCCTTATTGATCTACTTACCTTATTAACCCTCCTATCCCTATCAACTGAGAAATGGAAAAATACAAACGAGAAGAAAAACATTCGGTAGGTTTCTTCGAGATTCGAACCCGGGTTTTCAGATTCCCAGCCAGTTACCTTGACCGTTGCGCTATTTTTTTTAAAAAATCATTTTGTTCGCTGCATCTGCTCGAGGCGGACGTCGTAAGACTTCCGTTTAAGTTCGTTGTTAATCGATTAACTCAGTTTTTTATTACAGAGGGCAGTTAAACCCTCTGATCGAACACGCTGAGCTACCGTGCCGGCTGCTATCGGCGTTGTCGGCGGTAGGCGTTAACCGTGTGGGTAGAGACACGGCAGTTGTAAAAGTTTCTTACCTCGATTTCTGGAAAAGTATGCGTTTTCGGACCCCATACCTGATGATGAAAAATGCTCTATTTACAATTATCTATCGATCCCGCCAATTTTGAGTCGATCGTTCCTCATAACCTTTAGGGGTGATTTTCTCAAAAACTTGGGGGTGTTGACCCAAAATATCTTAGATTCCTTCGTTTTAGACTGTACACAAGCGACCTGCCAAATCTGAGCCGAATCGCTTGGCCGTCTCTGAGGCCTTCCCCTTGTGAGACATACAGAACGCTATCATTCTACCCTGAAAGCTCGACGTTCTTTCGAATTTGAACGTCTTTATCTTTCATAGTATGAAAAAGATTGAGGATGAAGTTCCGTTTTCTGTTATTTAGCCACTTACATTTCGTAAGAATTCAATTGTCTTCATTCTATAGTGCAGAGTATCATTTATTTGCTAAACAAATAGGAAATAGTGAACTAGAGATGAGGCATTGGAGAAGCTTCAGTTCTCTTTGAGAATGGAGGCAAAAATTGCTTTACACAATAACACAGCTGGAAATGAGATAACATCCGTCTAGGGAAGTGCAAAAGGTATCTTCTGCAGAGTTCCCATTACAGAGGCGCTTCTTTTCTTGATACACGTTAATGACGACTTGAGCTGCAGCCGTTAACTGTTCCACTGGTTGCTGGATAATGCAAGATTTATTAATATAGATTCAGGTTAGGAAGTGAACAGTGCAGAAAATCATGTTCTAGAGTGAAGTGCCTCTTGAGCCACAGTTGGTGGGCAGACTTTTAACTGTAACGAAACCCAATACACCACTATTTTCCTTCAAATTCTACTGGCAATGACATTCAACTTCGCATCTTTCGTATTCTGGTGGAAAGGTTCCTAAAGCACAAGACAAAACTTTTGGGTCCGAAGAGGTATGGTAAACGTTTGTGACAGGCATAATGTTTCGATGCAACTCAGTTTATGGTCAACGAATGTTCTGAAAGCAAACACAAGTCACCGAGGCCACACGTATCGGTATTTCACTAAACTCACGTAGACTTCTTTTTAACGTCATGAGCATTCCTACAATGGCATCATAATGCGTCTGCTCCATTATGAGATTTGTGGTTCCACAAATTAAGGCTGGTCTAAGAGAATCATCATGGTATATTCGCCATTCACTGAACGGAAGATAAACGTTCTACAACTGTTCTAAAAAAACATACAACAGTCGGCAACATAAATTTTCAAGAGCGTTCCAAAAGAGGTGATGTCTTTTAGAGACAAACTGCAGGTTTTCAAACCCAAGTCGAAAGATATTTTTTTCCCGTCGAACTCCTTTCGTTCATTGCGGGATTACTTTCGGTCTGTTTAAAAGCGTTGTTACTGTCGCCGTCTTCAGTTCGAAGACTGATTTGATGCAGCTCTCCATGATGCTCTATCCTTTGCAGGCCTCTTCATCTCTGAATAACTGCTGCAACCTACATCCATCTGATTCTGCCTACTGCATTCATCTCTTGGTCTCCCTCTACAATTTTTATCCACCACACTTCTCTACAGTACCAAACTGGCGATTTCTTGAAGTCTCAGAATGTGTCCTATCAACCGATTCCCCCCTCTGGTCAGGTTGCGCCACAAATTTCTTTTCTTCCCAGTTACACTACTGGCCATTAAAATTGGTACACCAACAAGAAATGCAGATGATAAACTGGTATTCATTGGATAAATATATTATACTAGAACTGACATGTGATTACATTTTCAAGCAATTTGGGTGCATAGATCCTGAGAAATCAGTACCCAGAACAACCATCTCTGGCCGTAATAACGGCCTTGATACGCCTGGGCGTTGAGTCAAACAGAGCTTGGGTGGCATGTACAGGTACAGCTGCCCATGCAGCTTCTACACGATACCACAGTTCATCAAGAGTAGTGACTGGCGTATTGTGACGAGCCAGTTGCTCGGCCACCATTTACCAGACGTTTTCAATTGGTGAGAGATCTGGAGAATGTGCTGACCAGGGCAGCAGTGGAACATTTTCTGTATCCAGAAAGGCCCGTACAGGACCTGAAACATGCGGTGGTGCATTATCCTGCTGAAATGTAGGGGTTCGCAGGGATCGAATTAAGGGTAGAGCCACGGGTCGAAACACATCTGAAACGTAACGTCCACTGTTCAAAGTGCCGTCAGTGCGAACAAGAGGTGACCGAGACGCGTAACCAGTGGCACCCCAACCATCACGCCGGGTGATACGCCAATATGGCGATGACCCATATACGCTTCCATTGTGCGTTCACCGCGATGTCGCCAAGCACGGATGCGACCATCATGATGCTGTAAACAGAACCTGGATTCATCCGAAAAAAATTACGTTTTGCCATTCGTGCACCCAGGTTCGTCGTTGAGTACACCATCGCAGGCGCTCCTGTCTGTGATGCAGCCATGGTCTCCGAGCTGATAGTCTACGCTGCTGCAAACGTCGTCGAACTGTTGGTGCAGACGGTTGTTGTCTTGCAAATGTCCCCATCTGTTGACTCAGGGATCGAGACGTGACTGCACGATCCGTTACAGCCATGCGGAAAGGATGCCTGTCATCTCGACTCCTAGTGATACGAGGCCGTTGGGATCCAGCATGGCGTTCCGTGTTACCCTCCTGAACCCACCGATTCCATATTCTGCTAACACTCGTTTGATCTCGACCAACGCGAGCAGCAATGTCGCGATACGATAAACCGCAATCGGGATAGGCTACAATCCGACCTCTATCAAAGTAGGAAACGTGATGGTACGCATTTCTTCTTCTTACACGAGGCATCACAACAACGTTTCACCAGGCAACGCAGGTCAACTGCTATTTGTGTATGAGAAATCGGTTTCCAACTTTCCTCATGCCAGCACGTTGTAGGTGTCGCCACCGGCGCCAACTTGTGTGAATGCTCTGAAAAGCTAATCATTTGCATATCACAGCATCTTCTTCCTGTCGGTCAAATTTCACGTGTGTAGCACGTCAACTTCGTGGTGTAGCAATTTTAATGGCCAGTAGTATACATCCAGAACCTCCTATTTAGTTACGTGATCTATCCGTATAATCTTCAACGTCCTTCTCTAGAACCATGTTTAAAAAATTTCTATTCTCTTCTTGTATAAACTGTTTATCGTGCATGTTTCTCTTCGACACATCTTTATGCTCTACACAAATACCTTCAGAAAAGACTTTCTAACACTTAAGTTAACAAATTCCTGTTCTTCAGAAACTCTTTTCTTGCCATTGCCAGTCTACATTTCATATCCTTTCACTTTCTTGATCATCAGTTATTTTCCTGCCCAAACAGCAAAACTCATCTATTTTTTTATGTATCTCGTTCCCTAAACTAATTCCCTCAGCATCACTTGATTTAATTCGGCTACAATCCATTACCCTTATTTGCTTTTGTTTATGTTCATCTTATACCCATCTTCCAAGTACTGTCCATTCCGTTCAACTGCTCTTCCAAGTCATTTGTTGTCTCTGACAGAATTACAGTGTCATCGGCAAACCTCAAAGTTTTTATTTCTCCCCCTTAACATTAGTTTCTACTCCAAATTTTTCTTTAGTTTCCTTTAAAGCTTGCTCAATATAGAAATTGAATAACATCGGGGACGGGCTACAACCAATCCTGTATCACTCCCTCCTTAACCACTTCTTCCCTTTCATGCTCCTTGACTCTTGTAACTGTACAAGCTGTAAATCGTTCCCTGTATTTTATCTCTGTTACCTTCAGAATTTCAAACAGAGTATTGCAGTTAAAAATGTCACGTTTGCAATGTGTTCAAAGCGTTATGACGTTGTAATTCATTGTAATTCGTAGGTTCCTATATGAGTCCTTCAAGCTTCATTTAAAAGTATCTAAAGTATCAAACTGCAGTGTGAAGTACGAAGCTGTTCCATAGCTCCAGAAGGGACAAGCATGGTTATCTGATCCAACGATTTTGACACGAGTTTTCACAAAATATCCGACACGAATGCCTGGATGGTTTCTGGCAACACACAATGCCCCATACTTTTCTCTTCCTTCGCGAAAACTAAGACTTCTCTTACACTGATGAGCAAAAATATTATGACCACCTGCTTAATAGGAAGTTGGTGTGCCGGCCGGAGTGGCCGAGCGGTGCTAGGCGCTTCAGTCTGCAACCGCGCGACCGCTACGGTTGCCGGTTCGAATCCTGCCTCGGGCATGGATGTGTGTGATGTCCTTAGTTTAGTTAGGTTTAAGTAGTTCTAAGTTCTAGGGGACTGATGACCTTCGCTGTTAAGTCCCATAGTGCTCAGAGCCATTTGAACCATTTGAAGTTGGTGCACCACTGGAACAATACAGCAGCGATTTTGCATGCCATGGATCCAACCAGTCCTTGGTAAGCTTTGGGAGGTATGTAACACCAGATGTCAATTCCCCTAAAATTATGATCTAGTCGCTAGTGGTTCGTGGGCGCTAAACTGGTGATTTTGTGTGGCATTCGTCATGTGTGTTAGGTATTCAGTGGCTTTATCCGTGAACTCCTGGAGGACACGGTTTTGAATGCCATCATGGGGCTTTCCTAGCAGCGGAATTGATTATAGCCCGGAGACTTCTGCTGTACTAACATGTCGAATGTCGTCGCGCGATGGTTGGGCTAAAATGAGTGTAACCTCCTCGTCAGTAGCAAGTGTGAACACTGGATCGGATGGTACCAGGTTCGGTGTGAATGACTCTGCGAGTGTGAAGGCCATCAGTTCTCCTTTCTCTTCCACTGAGTATGCAGGTCCGTCAGACCCTTGAAGCGTTGGGGGTGTATATTTTCTCCCTGGTGAAGTGTCGGGCTAGTTACCACACGCCAGGTAGCACGCTGTCCAACCCTTCGAGTTTTTGGTTCCACTATTGTGTTCTGTGTGCTTCTATTTTGTCGTGTATGATGCCCTGTGCCCTGTTAATGTGCCGTTTGAAGTACTGACGCCTGGTGCGCTGCCATTGTCTCCTGAGGCGATTCCTCATTGAGATTAGGCCCAGGATTTCCTGGGACAGGGCCGCATTGTGTTGTTGTGAGGTGCGATCAGGTATTGTGCCCGCCATTGCGTCCTGGACGGCGTTAATGAGGGTTTCTAATGCCTCGTCAATTTGTGCTGTTTCGTTAATTTCGTGTATGGGTGGGATATGGCTATCGAGCGTTTCCTTGAACAATGTCCAATTCGCACGCCCGTAGTCCAACATCCTGCGTTGTTCCATGTGCTGCAGTGTTTCCTCAATGTATAGTATTACAGGTTGGTGGTTAGAGGGCAGATCGTTTTCAGCGGCAACGTTGAGTGTCGATGCAGTGCCCTTGATGAGGGCCATGTCCCACACGCCTCGCCTGTGTCCCCTCTGATAGGGAATGTGCATCGGCTGTCGGCGCTAGTGTAATGAGGTCACTACCATGCTCCTCAAATCACTGTAGCATATTTCTGGATTTGTGACACGGGCAGGCAGCCTGCTGGAAGAGACCATCGCCATCGAGGAAAACACCAGGCATGAAGAGATGCCAGTGGTCCGCAATAATGTCTACAAAGCCCACAACTATAATGGTGTCTATGATTACTACCAAACGTCCCTTGGAAGCATAGGCATCCCATAATACAGACTTCACCTGTTGCGCCCTAGCGCGGTGCACATTTCGCCCAGCCGTTTGCCTAGATGACGACATATTCGGGTGCGCCCATCGACCTGGTGCAACATTAAATGTGATTCTTTCGACCAGGCAACACGTTTTCATTCATCCACAGCCCAGCCTCGATTAGCCAAGCCTACAGCAGTCGTAATTGACGAGGTGATTTTGTGAACATGGGAACAAGTAGGGGTCACCAACTGAGAAGACTATTGTTCGACGATGAGCGTTGAACAGTGGTCTCCGAAACACGTCAGCCAGCACCGGCATTGTACTCCGATGTCAGATCGACCACAGTTTGCCTTCTGTCCTGCTTTGCAGAACAGGCTAGCCTCCGACCTCGCGCAACGTCACCAGGCATTCAATCTCGCGCTGTGTAGCTGTTATAACGTTTCGGTTCGTCAGTGAATTGTACCTGTATAAGCACTGTTTACAGTGTTATTTGTATTGTGATATTTCACAGATCCTTATTATATTTTCTTACAAAAATTACCGTGTTTCTTACAATGAGCTCTACGACACTCTGTGGCTTAGATGGTTGTTTTAACAAGAATAAGTAAGTAAAACTACGAATATCTTGTGAATAGTCAGTTCCTTGGAATTACGCCAGTATGAACAAACTGTTGCTGATTTTCTTCTATTTTTCCACCAAGAAAAATTTAACACATATAGAATTGATTGTATTTTTTATTTGTTTCTTTTATTCAAGTAGGAGGCCACGCGGAGTGACTGCGCGATTAGAGGCGCTATGTAACGGATTGCGCAGCCCCTCTGCCGGAGGTTCGAGACCTTTCTCGGGCATGGGTGTTTGTGTTGTTGTTAGCATAAGTTAGTTTAAGTGGTGTGTAAGTCTAGGGACCGATGACCATAGCAGTTCGGTCCCTTAGGAATTCACATACATTTGAATATTTTTTGAAATAGGAGCTGCTTCAATAAAGCTCTGAATCGGACGCTGTTGTCATAGTAAGGGTCTTTCAGGTATGAACGAAGATAACGTAGGAAGTGATATGGACGATTCTGGACGGAAAATGTTTAGTATATTAATATATTCTCCAATGTTCTGAGGCGCCTTGTCATGTCCGCGCAGCTTACCCCGTTGGAGATTCGAGTCCTCCCTCGGGCATGGGTGCGTTTGTTGTCCTTACCGTAAGTTAGTTTAAGTTACATTCAATAGTGTGTAAGCAGTTTGGTCCCATAGCATCTAACCCAAAATTTCCAAAAAAAATTTCCACTCTTCTGAAAATCACTGCCATTGCCATGTTAGCGAACTAAGTTCCGTTTTTGCAGGATTGATTAAAAGACGAATTCTACATGTAAGAATCTAACGCTAGCAGGAATTGATTGCTGGTTTGTTTAAATGCTTTGTTCACTATAAATAAGCATGTCAGTATAACACCCGATTAGTGGCAGTTTGACTGTCAACAGGAGCTGCGAAATACTGGGTAACTAACATCGAAATTCAACACTAAACGACCTATTACTTTTCTGCCACGTATAACGTTCTCGACAGTTTTAGGAATCTGTATTTCGTAAAAAATTGTCGTTCGACCACATGCTTTACAGGGTTTCCTGTTCAGAAGTTATTCATATTAGCACTTATTATCAAGGACTCGTATTCTCTTGAACCGTCCTGTGTATATTACAATAAATGTTGGCAACCCTTCAGCAGTAGCTTTAAACTCTCCACAAGCAATTTTTTTGATTGTGAATCTTGAGCCTTGTGCAGATCCTTCTTGCTCTGCGTCTTCACATGTACAATGCATTATTCCATTGGCCTGTGAAAATGATGGAATCAAATAGCTCTCATTGACTTTTACAAAACGGGTGCCACAGCCACAAATTTATTAAAAGATAATTCCAATTTCTACCTTAACTGTTATCCAATCACTGTTATTTATGTCACATGATCAGTTGATTTCGGCGATGTAGCTTGCTCCGGTGCAGCTCCTGCCAGAGTAATTTTACGCAATCTTCATTTGTGAGTGTACACAAACGCGAGATGGATGGAGGAACATGCTAGCGAAAAGATGGATCACGGATGGGGATATCCACTGACACAGGCCACTTTGACAAAGGACAGATTCTTGTGGCCCGGCTGGAACGAGCATTTCGGAAACGGCGAATCTGGTCGGCTTTTCGCTTGCAACTGTCGTGAGTATCTATGGAAAGAGGCTGAAGGAGAGTGAAGCCATTAAAGAGGAGAAAGGTGTTGGACGCCTACACCTCGTCACAGAATATTGCAACAGTCCTTGGGGTTGGTGAGGTGTCTTGCACGTAGCCGTACCGTAGGTGCAACCACTATAGAGGGGTGTCTGTAAAATGCTCAGACAAACGTGTGGTTCCTGAAGAGGGGCAGCAGCCTTTGCAGCAGTTGCAGGCGCAGTAGTCTGGAAGGTTGACTGATCTGGTCTCCTCAAGTCCGCCAAACCGGCCCTGCTGTGCTGGTTCTGCGAACGCCTGGAAGCAAGGGGAAATTTCAGCCGTGATTCTTCGCGAGAACATGCAGCTCTACTGTATGGTTAAATGATGATGACATCTTCTAGGATAATGTATCCCATTCGGAACTCTCGGGGGGAACTACTCAGGAGGTTTTCGTCATCAGGAGAAGCAACACTGGCGTTCTAAGAATCGGAGGGTGGACTGTTAGATCCCTTAATAGGACAGGTAGGTTAGAAAATTTAAAAAGGGAAATGGATACGTTTAGGTTAAATATAGCTGGTATTAGTTAAGTTAGGTGTGAAGAGGAGAAGGACTTCTGGCAATATGAATACAAGATTATGAATACGAAATCAAATAGAGGTAATGCAGGAGTGGGTTTAGGAAAACGGGTAAGTTAGTACGAAAAGCAGAGTGACAGCATTATCTTAGTCCAGATAGACACTAAGGCCACACCATCGACAATCATAGATGTTTATTTGACAACTAAGCCTGAAAACGATGAAGAAATTGAAAAAACGTACGATGAGATGAAGGAAATTGTTGAGATAGTTGAGGAAGAAGAATACTTGATTATGATGGGGAGGTGTAATTCAATAGTGGGAAAATGAAGAGAAGGGAAAATAGTGAGTGAATATGGACTGGGGGAAAGGAGTGAAAGAGGAAGCCGCCCTGATTTAAGGATCGCTAAGACTTTGTTTAACAATCATGACGGAAGGCAGGATACGTGTAAGGAACATAGAAACACCGGAACGTTTCAGACTGGTTGTATAATGGTAAGACAGAAATTTCGGAACCAGTTTTTGAGTTGCCAGACATTTCTAGGGACAGATGTGGACTCTGACCACGATTTATTAGTGACCAACTGTAGTTTAAAGCAGAAGAAGTTGCAAAAGGGTAGGAAATTAAGCAGATGGGACATGGATAAGATGAAACAACTAGAGGACCTTGAGAGTTTAAGAGGGAGCATTAGACAACGACTGACCAGAACAGGGGAAATGCATACAGTAGAAGGGAAACGAGGAGCTTTCAGAGATGAAGTAGTGAGACAGCAGAGCATCAAATAGGTAAAAAGACAAGGCCTAATAGAAATCCTTGGATGAAGTAGGAGACATTAAATTTAACCGATGGAACGATAAAATAGAAAAATGCAGCAAATGAAGCAGACGGAAGGGAATACATACGTATAAAAATGAGATTGACGGGAAGTACAAAATGGCTAAATAGGAATGGCTAGAGGTCAAATGTAAGAATATAGAAGCATATATCACGAGATGAAAGATCCATACAGCTTATAGGAAAAGAGAAGCAGCTGTATGGATATCTAGAGCTCAGAGAGAAAGCTCGTACTGAGCACAGAAGGGGAAGTTGAAAGGTGGAAGGCGTATATAGAGAGTGCACACAAGGGAGATGAACTTGAAAGTAACATTACAGAAAGGAAGAGGAAGCAGATGAAGATGAGATGAAGTACCTAGACGACTATTCTTCCGGTTGCTACTCCACTTACGTCTTCTGTACATATAAAGAAAATACTAACATAACCTTTAAATATAAGAAGTAAGCCTGCAAATAATGGGTTCCCCTGACAAATCCGAAAGAAGCGTATGTTCACAAAAAACGATACCGGAATCTTCGCTTTTGAAATCACGCATCGATAAGTTCAACACTGGTCACAGAGCATCAGCCTAGGATCGTTATAAGGTCTTCTTCCTTTTTCCTATAATTTTCTATCGTTGCAACTTCTGTACGTTGAACAGCATTAGTGGCGTTTGTTGATCGTCAAAGCGAACCCGTGACCAGAGGACAACGCTAGGAAGAACATAAAGGAGAGGGAGAAGACGAAGAAGGAGGAGAAACGGAATCTAGAAAATGTCTTTCTACACTTCAGTCACTCTATGCAAAAACGAATGCGTGTCTAGTGTGACAAGAAAGAAGTGAGGCTGTCGAAAGCGTTTCAGTAGTTTCCTGACAGAAGGAATCGAAGAGTGTGTGCGTCTCGCCAGAAGTAATGCGGGCGGACAGGCACGTCGAACAATGTGTGGGTGGGCAACCGACTGTCTGCGTGTGGCGGCGCGGAAGGGTTGAAGGGTTGGCTTCTGTCAGCACGCGGAAGGCCGACCCGGGAGTAGCGTGGTGCGACCACCGGCAGAGGCGTGCCTGCTCCTCGTCCCTTGCCCCCCCCCCCCCCCCTTCGCCCTCGCCCCCTGCTAACCACCCGAACCTCTCCACCCCATTCCCCGTTCCCCCCCCCCCCCCCCCCCACACACACCAGTTACACAAATACACACACACACACACACACACACACACTACTTCACTGCCACCCTGCTAATCTCTGGGGAAGCTGACACCGCGAAATGACACCGCCAGCCACCCACGCGACAAGTCGCCTTGTCCGTTACGAGACTGGAGGAGGGCATTCTCTAAGCTTATTTCGAGTGGATCTACTGCGACAACGATTTGGTGATTGACGTGGACTAACGAATGACGTTCAGCAACAAGGACGCAACTTTTTGGAATTAAGCCAAACTACTGGCTACTAAAACTCGTCAACGATTTCCTACTAACAGATCGTTTCCAAAATAGCTGGACGAACGCCAAGGTTGTTGCTATCGTAATACCCGGAAACCCTAGAAGATGACGGTTTCACTCTACTGAACCATAGACCAAGACCTACATATATAAGCCAGAATGGAAAAAGCACCATTGATATCGCACAAACAAGAGGGGAAATGAAAGAAGGAAGTATTCAACCAATATGGCATGACTCCATCACTCCTATACGACAGCCCTTTCCAATGAAGATAAAAAAAATAACGTCACCTCACCACCAGCAAGAAAGACCCACCAAATCACACAAAGAAAACTAGGTTAATAAAAAAATAACAAACCAACAAAAACAAATAACCCAAATAGAAACCTTAATAGAGGAAGGATACCTTGAAAAAGCAAGAGATAAAATAGAAGATCACCTACAAAAATTGAGTGATACAAACAAACCCAAAACAAGGACGGCTAAAAGATGATTCGATGCTGAATGGTATAGGAAAAGGAACACTGTTCTAAGAACGCTCCACAGGTAAATAAATGAGCACGACGAGAAACCATGTACGCTTCACACAGAAGGAGGGAAAATCTACAAAAAGCTAATAGAAGAGAAGAAGAAAGAATACATAAAAGAGAGGCAAAAAGAGAAGCCGGATGAAGCAGCGAAGACCCATACAAAGCAGTAAGACCAAGATAACAGACTCATACACCAAATATAGACATAAAGGAATGGGAAGACCACTTCGGTAAACCACTGAACAAACGAGGTATCCAAACACCCCCAAAGAAAGAGAAACAGCATCAAACAAAGGAAAAAGACAATGTATAGCAACCTCTAAATTAAGAAGATGTAAAAGAATAACAAAAACGATGAAGAAAAAGAAAGCAGCAGATCCCGATAGGATATACTGTATAATGAACATATACATGGTGTCAGATTCAGAAGGATGTAGGTTACAGTAGGTACTGGGAGATGATGAAGCTTGCACAGGATAGAATAGAATGGAGAGCTGCATCAAACCAGTCTCAGGACTTTAGACCACAACAAACAACAATACATGATGTGAAAGAGACTCTGCAAGACATATGGATCAAACTATTCAAGAAATGCCTGGAACTTGGAAGAATTCAGACCCAGTGGAGGCACTCAATAATAAACGTTCTCTGCAACGGTGGAGGAGACCTAACGGACACAAGCAAGTATAGAGGCATAGCCCTAGAAAATACTCAGTTCAAGATGTTTTCACAGATAATTACACAAAAAAATCAAAGCCTGCGTGGTCAGTCACTTCCCAGAACCACAAATGGGCTTTAGATCTCGAAGATCAACACTTACGGCAGTCAGACTTCTTCTAAACAATATCGACGAAGCGCTACGAAAGAAACAAATGTTCTACACAGTTTTCATAGACTTTACCAAAGCCTTTGACGTACTTTAAATAGATCTCATAGTCCGGAAACTGGAAAACACAATGGGAGAAGATAGCTTATGGGAAAGAATTATCAAGTCATTCCTCGAATACAACTTAATCACAATATCAGACAACTTCTCTTTTCCGGACCTCATTTTACAATCGAACGGAGTCTTACAGGATGACCCAATGAGCCCTTTGCTGTATTCTCCTGCCAGTGAAGAAGTACTGCGAATCGGAGAAAATGAAGAAGATGTATACATATATGCATACGCTGACGACATAGTCGTAGGATCAACAGATATACTGAAGCTGCAGAAAATCATTGAGAAAATAGATAAATAGTGCAGTGAACACTAACTACACATAAACATAACAAAGACCGAAATGGTGATTTTCAGAAAAGGAGGCAAAACACCCAAGAAAGCGGAAATCAACATCAAAGGACAAAAAATAAAAATCTCATCAGACTTTGAATACCTAGGGGTGACATTACAACCAACATCCAAATGCTTCACAAAACATACAACAGAACGTGCAGCCCAAGCAATAATAGCAACACAGGACATCAAAAACATCCGCCTTAACAGTCTAGAAACGGCCATGAAATTATTCAACGCAAAAATCTTGCCAATCCTGGCCTACGGGATGGATGTTATATGAGACCACCTGACAGAAAAAAGTCTAGAAACACTAGAAAAGGTAAAATCAACTTACCTAAGAGGAGCACTAGGTCTCTGAAAGACAATAAGATCTAGACTAGTGTACCTGATGGCGAGAGAGACATTCCTTATTGAAGACATAAAACTTCGGTATATGATGCCACAACCAAGACTTCCAGAAATCAGCTGACGATCATGGAGGATAAATGAGAAAAAGTATGGACGGAGTTCTATGGCACCGAAGCAACGACTAACCGCTCATGGACAGCACCAAACTTGGAACTGCGATATGTCGCAACTAGATAATCTATTCACGGCTTCCATCATGTAATTTGCAAAAACAAAAATTATCAAGACCCAACCTCAACGTATGTGTGTGAACTGCGTAACGAAGCCTGTGAATGATATCACATAGAACTGTGCAGGAAAAGAGTGAAATCTATAAATGAATATGCAAAAATGTAGAATGCAGATGTAAAATGTTAAACAAAGTAATTGCGGCTATTTGGCTGCAATTTTATTAAATAAAATAATACCCGGAAATTCGCCTAAGAATTCTGTAAGCTTCGGCCCTATATTTCTTCGCTCCCTCACACAAAATCAATCAGAGAGTTCTATAATATCGCCTTTCATATGCAGTGGAACCCCTTCACATTACTCAATTGGTCGGTTTCCGCACAGGAAAATACACCACTCCGCAAATAACCAAATCTTGCTCAGTTAATCGAGAATGGTTTTCAGGAGAGCAAACTCACGATTTTAGCGTTCAAAGATCTTCCCGCCACCTACTATATGGATAATATCAGGCTCCTATCGCAAAAGATGCAAACAGCAACGGAAGGTTACACATTTCCCACGGTTATTACCGACCTCCTCAAAAGCGGCAACTTCTTGGTGGTATTCCTGAATGTAAAAAAGAGGTAGCGGAGACAGGAAAACGGTCCACTTCGAGGTAGCGTATTGGTTTCAACACTTTTTAAAATTTATGCTAATGCCCAAATCATACAGAATGACCATATGATCTTTATGTATGCTGATGACCGATCTGTGACCGTCTAGAACAATGCATTTGAGGAGACTAAAGTGAAGCTTCCTACAATCCTAGAGAGGTTCCAGCCATACATGTCTAGAACCATCATAAACCAAACCCCACAAACTGCCACCACCTAGAGGGGCCCAATTTACCTGGAAAAGAACTCTGTTGGACCACTGTACCTACCTCAAGTACATAGATGTTATGCTGGACAGATCCCTCACGTGTTAGCAGCATTGTGTCAGCACGAAAATGAAAGTCAGTGGAAGAAACCATATCCTTCGGAAAATCGTAGGCGAAAATTGGGGTAAACCACAAGTGATAAAAGCAACAGCACTAGTAGTTTGCTATTATGTCGACGAATCTGCCTTTTCCGTCTTCCTCTGTCACACTAATCAAGTTGACATCGCACTCAATAAAACGTGCAAACTGATGGTCGACTGTCTGTAACCTTCTCTTAGAGGTAAGCTTCACCACCTAGCTGGAATCGCTCCACCGACATTTCTACGGTATACATTTTGAAGGGAAGTGGGTTCGCCTTAAATTAGATCCTACATATGTGGTAGAGCGCGTGTGATGAAGCTGCTTCTACCGCAGCACGTGAAACAGCAATACAGTATCGCCTAACTGGCCGCTGTACGCAAAGTACAACACTGATACAGCAAAGCACACTTTGACTAACCAGCAAAGCTGTAGGAGAAGTTATCTTGTAATGGAATTCAAGTCATGTCTTAACAGAGTTTTATTTATCCTAAAGCTGAGCAAAGGCAAATGAAAAATTATTTGCCAATTTCATTTACTCTTAACTGAAACAAAGGTTGATAAAATGTAATCTGCCATTAACAGAATCCCATTTAATCCTAAAACAAACAAAAGTTAATGACAAGCAATCTGCCTATAACAGAATCTAACCTACAGTTAGCAGTGGTACAAAATTGACTGAATCTCCAATTAGGTTAACAAAAAGGGAGACTTAACACTGTGGGAGAAACCATATGGAACGATGACTGTATGGAGGCTATAGCACCACAGTATCGTTATCTGTGCAGCTAGCTGATGCGAGATTAAAGAACCCAAATTTAAATAGCAACTAAGTCAGCAATTTCAGCTGCACATTCAAAAAATATGAGAAGTAAACTACTCAGATTATGGATTGCGTTTCTCCAGACTGTGAAAATTTACTCCTGGCCCCAGTCAGCAGAATGTGGCAAACAGCCACAATGACCGTCACCTACCGTCTGCCTCGACCACCGACCGGTTCTCTTGAAATTCCATCCCCCAATCTCCAAAAGTTCCTTTCTCCTGCCCAACGTCCGATCTCTGAAAAATACCGGATGGAGGGAGCTGATTCTATACTATTGTCAATGTGACGACTGAGAAATATCACAAAATTATCCAAAAACGTCGCATACCCCGAGTGCATATTATCTTCGTGACGCTGGAACTGGACTGCAGCAGTGTTAGATTGGTCAGCCGACCTGCTCCCCGTGCTAGGTGGCACAACACAATCTTACACGGTAAACCAAATATTTGTAGTGAAATCAGGGACGATGTTCCCATGGCAGCCCGCTGGTATCACAGCACTGGGGCTTTAGAAACCAGAACAGAGAAGCCAGACTGTCGTACTCGATTTATCTCCAAGTGACGGTGAAGGAGACGTGATATCCACCACCCAAACTGGCGTCGCCCTAAACACAATGGTGGTAATGCGTGCGGTCTCGACTTATACCCGCTCCCAAGGAGGCTTGGTTGATCCAGTGTCATTAACCGACAAGCTCTCTGCCGATAAAAGGGCCCCATCCTGACCTAAGATACCGACAGGACGTTTAGCTTTCTCTTTCAGCACACAATTTAAGTGTCTATAAATGTAATGGCAAAATAATGGCAGCAAAATGAATTGACAGCGACATGTGACAGTAATATTAAAATTTGCTTACTAAGGGAGAATGAACTACAGATCTATACAACATCCACTATACGCTCTGCTGAAATTAAGAAATAGCTTCCTCTTAGCAACCAAGGACAATGAAAACTAAAATCACCCTAAAGTGGAGATGTGGTCAACTTCAAAAGATCGTTGCAGAATAAAATCAGCAGACGAACTGCTGCTGGCCACCACGAAAGAAATTTTTTAACAGTTTGCAGACAGTAGAAATTAAATCATCTAAAATGGGGATACAGAATATAGTGTGTTCTATACAATTCTGATGACAGCTAGACAACCTAATACATGTATCGTATTACTATCATGATTTCCCCTCCAGTGCTGTCTTAGAGCATTTACGTCAGCATCTCCAAATCCAATTGAGAAAGCCCTCTTCCGAGCCAAAATAGTCCAGCTAATTCGCTGTACGTAGAAATATATAAATGCAAAATGGCTAAGCCGGAATGGGTAGAGTACAAATTCTAGGCGTTAGATGCGTGCATAACTAGGAGAATGACAGATATCGCCTACCGCAAAATTAGAGAGACTGCTGGAGAAAAAAATCACCAATATGACCATCTAGGAAGCTCAAATGGCTCTGAGCACTATGGGACTTAACATCTCAGGTCATCAGTCCCCTAGAACTTAGAACTACGTAAACCTAACTAACCTAAGGACATCACACACATCCATGCCCGAGGCAGGATTCGAACCTGCGACCGTAGAGGTCGCGCGGTTCCAGACTGAAGCGCCTTGAACCGCTCGGCTACCAGCGGCCGGCTGACCATCTGGAGTTCAGATGGAAAACCCACCTTAAGCTAAGAAAAGTAAGCTGAAAGTCTGAAGAAATATACCGAAGGGCTATACAAGGGAAGCCCGTACTAAGCAAAGAAGGATAAGCTCCAAGGCAGGAGGAATATTATAAGGGGTATACGGGGGAAATCAACCTGACACCGATACTAAGAGGAAGTAAACAGAGATTGTTGTGACTTGGCGAGACAGCCAAGTCACTAGGAGAGGAAGCCGAAAGGCACGCGTTTAGATTCACGCAGGCTGGCGTGAGGTCTGGAACAGGTAAGGGAATTTATAGTAGCAAAGAACGTAAGTAACTACTGGAATACTTAACTTTAATTCATAATTGGTGAACATCGGTCTGACGGTACATGCATCACAGGATAAATAGCAATTGATAATGGCGCCTTGCTAGGTCGTAGCAAATGACGTAGCTGAAGGCTATGCTAACTATCGTCTCGGCAAATGAGAGCGTAATTTGTCAGTGAACCATCGCTAGCAAAGTCGGCTGTACAACTGGGGCGAGTGCTAGGACGTCTCTCTAGACCTGCCGTGTGGCGGCGCTCGGTCTGTAATCACTGACAGTGGCGACACGCGGGTCCGACGTATACTACCGGACCGCGGGCGATTTAAAGGCTACCACCTAGCAAGTGTGGTGTCTGGTGGTGACACCACAGAGATGATATGGGGGATTTATTGTGACAAGAATCTGATAGAGAACAGAAAGACGTAAGCCGAAACAAGGCCCCTGGAGGAGACGACGTTCTCTCTGATTTACAGGGACCGGTGGGGTAGCCAACGATGACAAAACTGTTCTAGCTGGTGTGCAAGAAACGGACAGGGAAAACACACTCATATCTCTAGAAGAATGTAATAATTTCAATTCCAAAGAAGGCTGGTGCCGATGGGTGTGAATGTTACCGAAGGAACACGAATTATTTACGGAAAAATGGTAAAAATTGACAGAAGCGAATCTCTTGGTAGATTAGTCTGCGTCCCGGAGAAATGCACACAGTGCAATACTGGCACGACGTTCTATCCTTGAAGATAGACTGAAGGAATGTGAAACAGGAGTTACAGCAATTGTAGATTTATAGAAAGCTTCTCATAATTTTGATTGGAATACATTCCTGAAATTCTGAAGGCATCAGGAATAAAATCCAGGGAGCGAGAGGTTATTTAAAACTGCATACTGCATTTATTATGGTTAAAGGATATAAAATGGAAGCAGTGGTTGAGAATGGAATGAGACAGGCTTGTAGCCTGTCCCCGACGTTACTCAATGTGTAAATTGAGAGGGCTGTAGAGAAAATCGAGAAGAAATTTGGAAACTGAAATAAAGACAGGGGATTATTTCAGAGGCAGCAAACCACTTGGAACAGCAGTCGAACGGATCGGATAGTCCGTATCCATAGGCGTTATATGATGAAAATCAACAAAAGTAAGAGAAAAAAGGGTATTGGAATGTACTCGAGTGAAATCAGGTTATACTAAAGGAGTTAGATTATTGAACGGGACACTAAAAGTAGCATCTGCCTTTTGCTGTTTGGGCAGCAAAAAACTGTTGGTGGTCGAATAGAGAGGATGTAAAATCCGTAGCAAAACTATTTTGAACCAAAGGAATTTTTTATCATCAATTATAAATTTAGCTATTTGAAACTCCTGTCTTTAGGTATTCGTATGGAGTGTAGCTTCCAATGCAAGCGAAGCGTTGACGATGAGCACTTCAGTCTACAAAAGAACAAGATTTTTAAATAGGTGAGCCGTGTGCGGCTCACGTTGTTGCATCGTGTAATAGGGATAGTGGCGTCCCGTTTTCTTCTTCTGTTTACTGGCGCCACTACATTTGCTAGCATTGTCTGTCCGCGAGTGGTAGCAGCAGCGTTCATCGATATCTAGTACTGGTACTATCTTTGGAAGGACGTGAAGTGTTTTCCGGGTAGGGTGTGTTGGTAGCTCGGCTGGGACGGAGCAGCAGAAAGGTCCGGCAGCGCGAGGACATGCCGGGACCACTGGTGGCACGTAGGTACTGCTGGATCGAGGGGCTGTAGTTGCGAGGGCCACAATCTCATTGTCCACCGGACCCAGGACGATTGAGTTGAGTGAACATTAATCCAGTAGTGAAACCTCCACTATTCTGAGATCATGCTGTTTGTTCGTGCGTTGCTGCTCGAGGGTCGCCGTGAGACGAAGAGCAGCAAGTGGAGCGTGTCGCGTTGGCGGAATCTATGAGCCGTCTTCTACTGCCTGTTACTAGTTTTTTAATTTTGTGTTATTATTTTGTGAAGTGCAGCCAGCGGTATTTTACTGCCTAGTGGCCGCAAACGCCCCAGCTACCTGCCCTGGCGGTTAGCGTATTTTTGCGGCAGTGTACTTTTCCTCTTCATGGTGATGATGTCCAGCATGACGTATAGTTCGACAGCCTCCTTGATTGCGTTGTGGACTGTGGTTTCTTTTGCCTACCTTGGTTGTAGTGGTTCCTTCTGCCTTTCGACCTTTTAAACGCCGGATTCTGAAGAGGCAGTGCTGTCCGTCACTTTGCCCTCGCTTGAATTATTCCATCGTTGCACTGGTTGTCACACATTAGGTGGAGTTGGTAAGAGGATTGATCAGCGTTTAAACTGTCCCTAGTTTGAGTTGCCATTCTGCTAGGTGAGCATAACTTTTGGCTGCCTGTCTCACCGCTTACGCAGCTCTAGGGACTTTTGTCAGGTCGATCTTTCGAGCGCTGTCTGTGGATCACTCCCTTTTTTATTTGGTCTGACTGTGTCAGTTGCTTAAAAATAATATTTGTTTAAATTATTCATATTGCTCGTGGCCTTCAGCCGACAAATAACTTAAATTCTTTCTTAATAAGCCCTTCAGCCGTCAGTGTAGCTTGTGTTACAGTCATTTTTTTTTAAATGATCGTATAAAAAATTTATTTCCTTAAATAAAGTGTATGTGTTTACTGTGCAACCAACGGTTACTGATTAGGTCCCATCCACACCTTCTCCTGCTTTCCCTAAGTCCCACGTTTCAGTGGGGTGCTTCAGAAAAATGCTGAAGATTAGATGGGTAGATAGAATAACTAATGAGGAAGTATTGAATCGAAATAAGGAACAATTTATGGTAGAACTTTACCAAAATAAGTGACACATCCTAAGGCATCAAGTAAAGGTCAATCTGGTAATGGAGGGAAATGCAGAGGTGAAAAATTTAGGGGGAGATCATGGCATCAACTAGTATGCTACGAAAGTGCTATCCCAAAAGCTGAACCCGGAACACGTAACACGGTAGTAGCTGAGGCGTAGAGACAACATAAATTAGATTTTTAGTGTTTCACATAGTCTGAAAAAGGCTGTGGAACTAAGATCTTATGTTGAAAGTGTAACATAGTAAGACAAGTACCACAATTAGAAACTATGCGTTTCTCTTGAGGCAGCGTAACTCAGACGCGCAAATAAGCGGGCTTCATTCGTCCAGTTTGTGAGAATGAGAGAACTTATAGGCTTCCAACAAAAGTTACATATAATTTCAAGTCTTTATGAAACTTTTTCTCACTGACACATCCACCTCCCGCCCGACCCGCACAAAATCATGCAAGGCGAAATGTTTGTCGCTTATTACATTTTCGTCGTTTACGCAGCCAGTTTTCAGCATCAGGCACGACGTTTTAAATTATTACTTTCTTACTACTAACTGCTAGTAACACATTTTGCGCACACTATTTACATATATCACTGAATATACCTGAAAATTCTGAGGTCAGTTCTATTCCCTATTTTATCCAGAAGATTTATTTGAGTTCCTACTTCTATCAGATTTTTTGAATATATTGCAAAATTCTATGCAAAAGCCAGGCAGATTGCCTTACTTCCATTTCATCTACATCTACATCCATACTCCGCAAGCCACCTGACGGTGTGTGGCCGAGGGTACCTTGAGTACCTCTGTCGGTTCTCCCTTCTATTCCAGTCTCGTATTGTTCGTGGAAAGAAAGATTGTCGGTATGCCTCTGCGTGGACTCTAATCTTTCTGATTTTATCCTCATGGTCTCTTCGCGAGAAATACGTAGGAGGGACCAATATACTGCTTGACTCCTCGGTGAAGGTATGTTCTCGAAACTTCAACAAAAGCCCGTACCGAGCTACTGAGCGTCTCTCTTGCAGAGTCTTCCACTGGAGTTTATCATCTCCGTAACACTTTCGCGATTACTAAATGATCCTGTAACGAAGCGCCCTGCTCTCTGTTGGATCTTCTCTATCTCTTCTATCAACCCGATCTGGCACGGATCCCACACTGCTGAGCAGTATTCAAGCAGAGGGCGAACAAGTGTACTGTAACCTACTTCTTTTGTTTTCGGACTGCATTTCCTTAGGATTCTTCCAACGAATCTCAGTCTGGCATCTGCTTTACCGACGATTAATTTTATATGGTCATTCGATTTTAAAATTAACTGCTTCCAGTTGCTGACCTGCTATATTGTCGCTAAATGATAAGGATCTGTCTTTCTATGTATTCGCAGCGCATTACACTTGTCTACATTGAGATTCAATTGCCATTCCCTGCACCATGCGTCAATTCGTTGCAGATCCTCCTGCATTTCAGTACAGTTTTACATTGTTACAACCTCTCGATATACTAAAGCATCATCTGCAAGAAGTCTCAGTGAACTTCCGATGTTATCCACAAGGTCATTTATATATAATGTGAATAACAACGGTCCTACGACACTCCCCTGCGGCACACCTGAAATCACTCTTACTTCGGTAGACTTCTCTCCATCGAGAATGACATGCTGCGTTCCGTTATCTAGGAACTCTTCAATACAGTCACACAATTCTTCTGATGCTCCATATGCTCTTACTTTGTTCATTAAACGACTGTGGGGAACTGTACCAAACGCCTTGCGAAGTCAAGAAACACGGCATCTACCTGGGAACCCGTGTCTATGGCCCTTTGAGTCTCGTGGACGAATAGCGCGAGCTGGGTTTCACACTATCGTCTTTTTCGAAACCCATGCTGATTCCAACAGAGTAGATTTCTAGTCTCCAGAAAAGTCATTATACTCGAACATAATACGTGTTCCAAAATTCTACAACTGATCGACGTTAGAGATATAGGTCTATAGTTCCGCACATCTGTTCCACGTCCCTTCTTGAAAACGGGGATGACCTGTGCCCTTTTCCAATCTTTTGGAACGCTACGCTCTTCTACAGACCTACGGTACACCGCTGCAAGAAGGGGGAAAGTTCCTTCGCGTACACTGTGTAAAATCGAACTGGTATCCCATCAGGTCCAGCGGCCTTTCCTCTTTTGAGTGATTTTAATTGTTTTTCTATCCCCCTGTCATCTATTTCGATATCTACCATATCGTTTCCAGAACCATTGCTTCAGTTTTATGAATTTTAGGTTCAAATTCCAGATCCTTTCATTTTTTTTCCTAAAACGCAGTTAAACAGTAAAGATGATAACCCACCTGCTTGTCTAATATCAATTTCATTTCAAATAGCTGAGATATTTCTCCCATAAATTTAACTTCAGATATCTTATTTGTTACAGTTTCACGAAATATGGTTGCTAATTTTGCTGTAAAACCAAATTCGCGACTGATTTTTATCTATTATTTCTCTGTCTAGAATCCTTTCTTCAAATAAAAAATGAAACTATTACAAATTTGCTGGTTAAAATTAGGCGAAAAATACTGATGTTAAGTTAAAACACTGTTCTGTGGATGATCATTCCTTTCGAAAAACACACTGAAATTTTCTTCAACTCTGTTGAGGGGACATCGTGGTAATTAATATTATCAGAAATGCGGATGTATCCCTATGGAAGTAGCGAGACTCCTCTATAATTTTTGACGATTTGTTTGTCTCCCTTTTGATATAGAGGGAAGATTAATGTTATTTTCCACTCTTGTACAATCTTTACAGTTTTTCAGATATTCTGAAAAAGAAAACAATATATACGATCATAAAGTTTAAATTTGGTTCTGACCAATTCACAGATTCTGCTGTATTGGAGTCTTCAGCACGTGTTTGGTTATTTTTGGGTGTTTCGTTGGATTCATGAATTTCTAGATCTGTTGATCTTCCTCAAGATTTTATAGTACTGCTGGAAGTACTACTTCAACTGTTGGAACCTGACAGCTTACTAGCCTGGCAAACCATTTTGCTAATATTTCCCAATTTTCTTTGTTATTTCATTCCAACTTGGAATTTTTGCCAATGGAACAAATACTTTGTCCTTGGTACTCCACACGTATGTTTTTGAAATTTTGGTAAAATCTTCCTCTATTATTAATGGTGAAAATTTCTTGTACTTCTATAAGCGTTTTTACAGGTTTTTTATTTTATGGATTATTTTTGAAACTGCTTTTATTTCTTGTCAGCACTGTACTAGCTGTTATTTTTTTTTTTAACTTCTCGATTTTCTCCATTTTTGAGATCGTTGTTCGAATACTTCTACACATTCCTCACTCCACTTCGCCTTCTTTCCATTCCTGGCCTATCCTAAAGTTCTGTCTGGCACGTTCGTAATTTGCACCTTTGAGTTCATACCAATCACCGTCTTTGATTGTCCCAATTGGAGTCGTATCTAATTACTTTCTTTACTACACTACTTATTTTTTTCTTTTTCTTTAGGGAGAGTCATGCGCTACATTATGATACAATGAAGACGGAATTCGTTTCTGATCTTTGAGAAATATGGAGAATTGCTATAACAGGTTTTTGTATGTTTTAGACTGGCAGTATTCTTCATCCTAAAGAAGTTAAGTTGTGTGACAATGTTTTAGGCCTTCCGGAAAGGAAGGGGCGCTAAAGAACATTCGTCTTGTAACGGCTGGACGACTTCACATATTCCAGAATGAGATTTTCGCTCTGCAGCGGAGTGTGCGCTGATATGGAACTTCCTGGCAGATTAAAACTGTGTGCCGGACCGAGACTCGAACTCGGGACCTTTGCCTTTCGCGGGCAAGTGCTCTACTATCTGAGCTACCCAAGCACGACTCAAGCCCCGTCCTCACAGCTTTACTTCTGCCAGTACCTCGTCTCCTACCTCCCAAACTTAATAGAAGCTCTCCTGCGAACCTTGCAGAACTAGCACTCCTGAAAGAAAGGATATTGCGGAGACATGGCTTAGCCACAGCCTGGGTGATGTAGAGCACTTGCCAGCGAAAGGCAAAGGTCCCGAGTTCGACTCTCGGTCCGGCACACAGTTTTAATCTGCTAGGAAGTTTCATATCGGCGCACACTCCGCTGCAGAGTGAAAATCTCATTCTGGAAACATCTCTTAGGCTGTAGCTAAGCCATGTCTCCCCAATATCCTTTCTTTCAGGAGTGTTAGTTCTACAAGGTTCGCAGGAGAGCTTCTATTAAGTTTGGAAGGTATTAGACGAGGTACTGGCAGAAGTAAAGCTGTGAGGCCGGGGTAGTTGCTTGGGTAGTTCAGATAAATATCACAGTCAACGGTAAGTAGGTGACCAGATCAAGGCTACATGCGATCCATATGGTAGACTCACCCACGTGCACGAGCTGTGGCGTTCAAGACAACGATGAATACCGTCTTAGCTGTGGCGAGTCTACGGCAGTGTGGCACTTAGTGAGGCAAATATCAGCATACTTCCTTCGAGTAACGCCGAATCATATCGACCCTAAGACTGTCTTATTCCCGGATGAGATGTATTACCCACGCACGAAAACTAATGCCATGACGTGGCGTCGTGGACGTTCAGTGCATTATTTGTTGCAAGACGGCACTAAGGACTCTTTAGACTTTTGGAACTATCTACAGGAACGACATTGCAAGATCCTCCGTAACCCAAAGTATCGACAATATTTTTCCAATTATTTGTGGAGTGCGTTCCACGACCCTCCACGTAGCTGGAACATCACAGGTAAGAGAAGCTAAAATTACAAGACGATGATAGAACAGTACACGGTACAACGTGGGATCTACCCTGGTCATTACGAGAAGTTATACCTGGATGATACAGCAGATGGAGAGTTTCGTCGTGAACCCTCGCACTCTATAGCTTTTAGCAGTATTTGACCCATTTCATCTTTTTGTCCCCGGAGCGAAAAAATTTCGCAGTTTATGTTTCCCATCCGGTGCTAAATGTAGCACCGGTTAATAGCTCTGAGCACTATGGGACTTAACTGCTGTGGTCATCAGTCCCCTAGAACGTAGAACTACTTAAACCTAACTAACCTAAGGACATCACACACATCCATGCCCGAGGCAGGATTCGAACCTGCGACCGCAGCGGTCGCGCCGTTCCAGACTGTAGTGCCTAGAACCGCTCGGCCACTACGGCCGGCACCGGTTAATGGCGGTAGGTTTTGTTTCATGACTTCCTTAACCCCGCACTTTGCTCTCTTTCTATATGCCTTTTGCTACAACTATAGGCATGTTTTCAGTTATGTGCGTCCCCAACACGACGCAACGAGTGTACTTGCTAGTTTTCAGTTACTTACTGTTAAGAGAAATACAAGAAAAATAGAAAAAATGTTAAAAAGTAAATAAATAAAATAAAAAAACATTCACAATAATAAACCACCTGCATCCTTTGTACCATATCCTCAGGATGGAAGGGAGGAGACATCGTGGCCCCGCCCACCTTGAAAAAAAAAAAAAAAGTCGAGCACTTGCCCGCGTGCCCGCGGAAGGCAAAGGTCCTGAGTTCGAGTCTCGGTCCGGCCCACAGTTCTACCAGGAAGTTTCAACTTCACATATTAATTTCTTAGGCATCACTATCTTAATGTCTCTTTGATCATACCCAGTTTTTTTCCCTTCTGGAACACCTAATAGCGCTGTCTAGTCACGGAATCACTGCTCACGGAAAGAAGAAAATTCCGGGTTCGAGTCCCTATATACGAAATAGGTTTAAGTTGTCGCTAAGTTTCCGGGCGGATGCGCTCCTTTGTCTGTTTTCCGGCAGGAAAGACGTGCCGCTTTCCCACGCTGTGCACGCTGTCGGCGAGCACGCGCCCCGGCGTCGCTACTGGACGGCTAACCAGGTGAGCACACGGCCCTCGTTAGGCGTGCTCTAACACAGGTGTTAGGAGCGCGCCGGTAATCGGGGACGCTCCGTGTCGGGCCGCGTCACGCCGCGGCGGCCCTTGTCTCGTTATAACAGCACGTACTGCGCGCGAGTTGACGCCCGGCGGCGAACGACGTTAGCGGCACAGTTGGCACCCGGAATCGCATCTCCTGCTTTCCGTGTCCTGGGAATCCCTTAGCGAGAGCACGATAGCGGCCGTGGGACGCGGGAGGGCGACGTTAATTTGACTTGCAAATGCGCACTGCTCGGCCGCACGTGTTAACGCAATTCTGCAATAACACTGTGCGTACAGAGAGACTACGTGCTAGGGCTCTAACGTACCAGACCCAATTTACTAGTATTGGATTAGATTAGATTTACTTTCATTCCGATTCATCCGTAGTGAGGAAGACCTACAGGATGTAGAACATGTCAGAAAAACAATAATACATGACTAATACTTACAACTGAAACAGATAACCTAATGTTCCTTCCACAGGTCCCAACTGGAATGATCATCATTTTTTAATGAACACTATATGAAAGAATCATGTTACAAACATTAATGCACTGAATTTAAAATAAAAAATGTTTGTTTTATTTATAAGGTAGTAAACATGTAATAGAACTACACTCCTGGAAATTGAAATAAGAACACCGTGAATTCATTGTCCCAGGAAGGGGAAACTTTATTGACACATTCCTGGGGTCAGATACATCACATGATCACACTGACAGAACCACAGGCACATAGACACAGGCAACAGAGCATGCACAATGTCGGCATTAGTACAGTGTATATCCACCTTTCGCAGCAATGCAGGCTGCTATTCTCCCATGGAGACGATCGTAGAGATGCTGGATGTAGTCCTGTGGAACGGCTTGCCATGCCATTTCCACCTGGCGCCTCAGTTGGACCAGCGTTCGTGCTGGACGTGCAGACCGCGTGAGACGACGCTTCATCCAGTCCCAAACATGCTCAATGGCGGACAGATCCGGAGATCTTGCTGGCCAGGGTAGTTGACTTACACCTTCTAGAGCACGTTGGGTGGCACGGGATACATGCGGACGTGCATTGTCCTGTTGGAACAGCAAGTTCCCTTGCCGGTCTAGGAATGGTAGAGCGATGGGTTCGATGACGGTTTGGATGTACCGTGCACTATTCAGTGTCCCCTCGACGATCACCAGTGGTGTACGGCCAGTGTAGGAGATCGCTCCCCACACCATGATGCCGGGTGTTGGCCCTGTGTGCCTCGGTCGTATGCAGTCCTGATTGTGGCGCTCACCTGCACGGCGCCAAACACGCATACGACCATCATTGGCACCAAGGCAGAAGCGACTCTCATCGCTGAAGACGACACGTCTCCATTCGTCCCTCCATCCACGCCTGTCGCGACACCACTGGAGGCGGGCTGCACGATGTTGGGGCGTGAGCGGAAGACGGCCTAACGGTGTGCGGGACCGTAGTCCAGCTTCATGGAGACGGTTGCGAATGGTCCTCGCCGATACCCCAGGAGCAACAGTGTCCCTAATTTGCTGGGAAGTGGCGGTGCGGTCCCCTACGGCACTGCGTAGGATCCTACGGTCTTGGCGTGCATCCGTGCGTCGCTGCGGTCCGGTCCCAGGTCGACGGGCACGTGCACCTTCCGCCGACCACTGGCGACGACATCGATGTACTGTGGAGACCTCACGCCCCACGTGTTGAGCAATTCGGCGGTACGTCCACCCGGCCTCCCGCATGCCCACTATACACCCTCGCTCAAAGTCCGTCAACTGCACATACGGTTCACGTCCACGCTGTCGCGGCATGCTACCAGTGTTAAAGACTGCGATGGAGCTCCGTATGCCACGGCAAACTGGCTGACACTGACGGCGGCGGTGCACAAATGCTGCGCAGCTAGCGCCATTCGACGGCCAACACCGCGGTTCCTGGTGTGTCTGCTGTGCCGTGCGTGTGATCATTGCTTGTACAGCCCTCTCGCAGTGTCCGGAGCAAGTATGGTTGGTCTGACACACCGGTGTCAATGTGTTCTTTTTTCCATTTCCAGGAGTGTAATATAATACTTATTTACAACGAACACATTGCTGCACTGAAATGGTGCGGAAGTTAGATTGTATTTGCACAAACACACGCTTATTTACAATGAACACATTACTGCACTGAAATTGCGCAAAAGTTATATTGTACTTATATATATACAGGGTGGTCCATTGATCGTGACCGGGCCAAATATCTCACGAAATAAGCGTCAAACGAACAAACTACAAAGAACAAAACTTGTGTAGCTTGAAGGGGGAAACCTGATGACGCTATTGTTGTTCCGCTGGATAGCACTGCCATAGGTCAAACGGATATCAACTGCGATTTTTAAAATACGAAAACCCATTTTTTATTAAATATTCGTGTAGTACGTAAAGAAATATGAATGTTTTAGGTGGACCACTTTTCTCGCTTTGTGATAGATGACGCTGTTATAGTCACAAACATATGGCTCACAATTTTTGACGAACAGTTGGTAACAGGTAGGTTTTTTAAATTAAAATACAGAACGAAGGTACATTTGAACATTTTATTTCGGTTCTTCGAAAGTGATACATGTACCTTTGTGATCTTATCATTTCTGAGAAGGCATGCCGTTGCAGCGTGATTACCTGTAAATACCACATTAATGCAATAAATGCTCAAAATATTGTCCGTCAACCTCAATGCATTTGGCAATACGTGTAACGACATTCCTCTCAACACCGACAATTTGGAGATTCCAGATTCTAGCGCCATTTGTCTGCAACGGATGTGCGCATTAGCCGCGACAGCAGCTAAAATACCTGCTTGGGCATCATCATTTGTTGCAGATGGTGGTTGACGTTTCACATGTGGCTGAACACTTCCTGTTTCCTTAAATAACACAACTATTCGGCGAACGGTCCGGATAGTTGGATGATGTCGTCCAGCATACCGAGCAGCATACATAGCACACGCTCGTTGGGCAATTTGATCACAATAGCCATACATCAACACGATACCGACCTTTTCCGCAATTAGTAAATGGTTCTTCTTAACACGGGTAATGTATCACGAAGCAAATACCGTCCACACTGGAGGAATGTTACGTGATACCATTACAGCGCCATCTATCACGAAGCGAAAAAAAGTGGTCCAACTAAAACATTCATATTTCTTTACGTACTACACGAATATGTAATAAAAATGGGGGTTCCTATTTTAAAAAACGTAGTTGATATCCGTTTGACCTATGGCAGTGCCATCTAGCGGGCCAGCCATAGCGCCATCTGGTTTCCCCCTTCATGCTAGACGAGTTTCGTTCTTTGTAGTTTTTTCGTTTGATGCTTATTACGTGAGATATTTGGCCTGTTCATTATCAATGGACCACCCTGTATATATATATTGGAGTAGAAGGAGTTGGCCACCAATAAATCCCTTAGGCTTCTCTTAAACTGAATTTAATTGGTTGTTAAGCTTTTTATGGCTGCTGGCAAGTTATTGAAAATATGTGTTCCTCAATAATGCACGCCTTTTTGTACAAGAGCAAGTGACTTTAAATCTTTGTGAAGATTATTCTTATATCTAGTATTGATTCCATGAACTGGGCTGTTGGCTTGAAAAAGTGACATATTTTTAATGACAAATTTCATTAAGTAATAAATACATGGGGAAGCAGTAGTTAGTATCCCTAGTTCCCTCAACAGGCTTCTGCAGGATGTTCTTGAGTTCACACCACATATAACTCTTACTGCACGTTTTTGTGCCCAGAAAACTTTAGCTTGACTTGATGAATTATGCCCAAAAATAATCCCATATGACGTTATGGAATGAAAGTAAGCATAGTATGCCAGCGTTTTCATTTTTATATCTCCTATTCGCATTGAAAATAGAGACGCTGCAGCTGTAATCTCAAGAATTTAACACTGTCCACTTCTTCTATCAGCTTGTCATCGTATGTTAGGCATATACTCGTGGGACACCCATTACAAGTTCTGAACTGCATGTAGTGTGTTTTCTCAAAGTTTAGTGACAACGAATTGGCTAGGAACCAGTGATTAATGTCCACAAATATTTTACTAGCCGATCTTTCTAAGACTACACTTGATTTGCTATTTATTGCTACGTTTGTATCATCGGAAAACAAAACGAACTTGGTATCTGATAATGTTACTGATGACAGGTCATTGATTTACATGAGAAAAAGTGAGGGCCCTAAAATGGAACTTTGTCGTTATTGAAATTTTCACACTGTAGCAACAAACAGGTCTAAGAACATGTAACAGAGTTCTATGAATTACACTCGTGTGTCCAGTGACGTAGACAGTATTAACAAGCCATGATCCGGTCAAGATACAGGGTATAGGCTTCCAACAGGTGGTGGAACCGCGGCTATCAAGCATGCTGTTTTATGGTTTACAATCTTAATATCAGTCTCTTATACGGTTTATATTCACGGCTGGAAGATAACGCAAAGCCGATCGATCAGTGTGCCACGCTTTGTCCTCGACGTCATTCGACGACAGGAGTTTGGGAAATCTAAAGCTGGCCGCCGAATATACATCACCTTTAATGTGAGCTTATTCCCAAGCATTAGAGTTTTCAGTCATTTAATACTAGGCATTAATGCAATCTGCGTTTGGATCATACTTCCTTGACTCTAGTGCAGAAAAGCTTGCAGGGTTCTGCTGCACCCATTTTCAATAAACTACTACAAGAACTGAAAAATCTTAGCAATAATCCTCGTACGTTCCAGTCCAAACTGAAGAATTTCCTCATAGTTCACTCCTTCTATTCAGTCAGGGAGTTCTTGGGAAAAATATTAAGCTAACTCCTATGCTACTGTATATTCTCGATTATGCTAACTCATACGTAGAAGCTTGTTGTCTGTATACCATTCGTGTCAGTTTTATTTACTATTACTTTTATGATGTTATGTCATGTGCTGATGACCATGGAGATTTGGTCCAACAGAACTAGACTTCCAAAGTAAAAAAAAAAAAAAAATGAGTAGGGGTAGGTGGTCAGCACATACCTCTGCCGACCGTTAGTATTTACTTTCTTGAACCGGGGACGCTACTTCTCCTTCAGATACACAGCCTGGCAAAGAAATTGAACCACGCAGCAGGGGAGGAGGAAACGAATTGAAACTTCACAGGTTGAGAGCATATGCGATGTTGTTTCAGTGTTTTCTAAACCTAGCCAAAATTGCAAAAACTTGTCAGTATGAGTCTACCAATAAGTATGATGTAGCATCTCCTCTGGCTTGAACGCATCCACCCATTTCGTTGGGAATGGTGTCATAACGTCATTGTATCTCAGCTGAGGCAAACCATTTCATAACTGTTGTAACTGATCTTTGATATCCCGGATGCTGACATTGGGACGGAGTTGACATCCTAGCTGGTCTCACTCGTGTTCCATCGGTGACAGATCCAGGGATCTAGCTTACAGCCAGAGTACCTCAACACTACTCAGTCAGTTTATAGAGACAAATGCCATGATGCTGTAGCGTAAGATATTACACATGTGGGTGAAGAATGTCCGTGATGGAGCATTGTGCCGTCAGGGTTCCCGTAATCAGCATCAGTCTTGACCTGAAGTCTTCCGAAGTGAGAGTGATTCCAGGTGTGCCGTAGGGGAGTGTCATAGGACCGTTGCTATTCACAATATACATAAATGACCTTGTGGATGACATCGGAAGTTCACTGAGGCTTTTTTCAGATGATGCTGTGGCGTATAGAGAGGTTGTAACAATGGAAAATTGTACTGAAATGCAGGAGGATCTGCAGCGAATTGACGCATGGTGCAGGGAATGGCAATTGAATCTCAATGTAGACAAGTGTAACGTGCTGCGAATACGTAGAAAGATAGATCCCTTATCATTTAGCTACAAAATAGCAGGTCAGCAACTGGAAGCAGTTAATTCCATAAATTATCTGGGAGTACGCATTAGGAGTGATTTAAAATGGAATGATAATACAAAGTTGATCGTTGGTAAAGCAGATGCCAGGCTGAGATTCATTGGAAGAATCCGAAAACAAAGGAAGTAGGTTACAGTACGCTTGTTCGCCCACTGCTTGAATACTGCTCGCCGGTGTGGGATCCGTACCAGATAGGGTTGATAGAAGAGATAGAGAAGATCCAACGGAGTGCAGCGCGCTTCGTTACAGGATCATTTAGTAATCGCGAAAGCGTTACGGAGATGATAGATAAACTCCAGTGGAAGACTCTGCAGGAGAGACGCTCAGTAGCTCGGTACGGGCTTTTGTTAAAGTTTCGAGAACATACCTTCACCGAAGAGTCAAGCAGTATATTGCTCCCTCCTACATACATCTCGCGAAGAGACCATGAGGATAAAATCAGAGAGATTAGAGCCCACACAGAAGCATACCGACAATCCTTCTTTCCACGAACAATACGAGACTGGAATAGAAGGGAGAACCGATAGAGGTACTCAAGGTTCCCTCCACCACACACCGTCAGGTGGCTTGCGGAGTATGGATGTAGATGTAGATCTAGATGTCATACCCCACGGCCCTCCACACCAACCTTTGAAAAGGCACTACCAACTTCCTTCCCCATCCTTCCCTAATCTGACGGGGATCAATGACCTCGTTGTTTAGTCCCCCCCCATGAACCAACCGACCAACCAACCAGCCAGTCTCCACACCATGGCGTACTTAAGTCGTCCATACCATGGCGCTAGGAGCAACACCGCTGTGTCTCTCCAAAACATTCGAAAAATGGAACCTCTCCCTAGGTGGCCTCCATACACGCCAGCGATGGTCATCCGTGGTAGAGCAGAAAAGCGTACTACGGACCATGTTTTCTTTTGTTACACAATGTTATACCATTCATCAGAATTCCACGGTTGCCGATCATGACACTCTCAAAACGCAGCGGGTTTGCCTTGTGGATTTAACGGTAGCCTACGCAAAGTATGGTAATTCCCCATTCTGGCTGCTGCTGGTCTGCGACCTATGGCTCGACGTGATACGGAATGTTCCGGGTATTCCATTACTTGTCGTCGAATGGCAAGTGCAGATGCGTTTCGTTCACAATATGGGGACCTTCCCTTGCAAAGTGTAAGCTCCCATAACTGATCTTCTCTTATACGGTCACAGTAGATACACTTTCGATTTACTTCATATATTCCACATCGGAAAGGAGCATTGTCGCCAGATTAGACGTTGGGTATCAGCCACAGTCGCCGTCGGGTGTTGTTCTCACTGATAATGATAAACATGTTAAGTCACAAATTTGCCGATTTATTAACATACAGCACTCAGTCACAAACTTCTGCATTATAATACATACATGAAAAAAAGTTTTGCGTCACTCCGGTTTCCAGAGCTCCTAAAGATAGACATTGGCTGTGGATATTGTATCACAGACACAGTCCCTCTGCTTGTTCAGAGATGTCACTAAACCCGCCCAAAGACATAAACAACCATACATGAGCAGCGTTTATTAGACGGAGAGGGTCCGACAATCGATCAGTTCCAGTCATTCCACCAGGAAGGATGTACACGGCTCGTGTTGTCTGTAGTTCAACCATGCCTAGACGGTCAATACTGCGGTTCGATCGCGTCCACATTGTTACTTTGTGCCAGGAAGGGCTCTCAACAAGGGAAGTGTCCAGGCGTCTCGGAGTGGACCAAAGCTATGTTGTTCGGACATAGAGGAGATACACAGAGACAGGAACTGTTGATGACATGCCTCGCTCAGGCAGCCCAAGGGCTACTACTGCAGTCGAGGACCGCTACCTACGGCTTATGGCTAGGAAGAACCCTAACAGAAACGCCGCCGTGTTGAATAATGCTTTTCGTGCAGCCACAGGACGTCTTGTAACGACCCAAACTGTGCGCAACAGGCTGCATGATGCACAACATCACTCCCGACGTCCATGGCGAGGTCCACCTTTGCAACCAAGACACGATGCAGCGCGGCACATATGGGCCCAACAGCATACCGAATGGACCGCCCAGGATTAGCATCATGTTCTCTTCACTGATGAGTGTCGCATATGCCTTCTACCAGACAATCGTCGGAGACGTGTCTGGAGGCAACCCGGTCAGGCTGAACGTCTTAGACACACAGTCGAGCGAGTGCAGCATGGTGGAGGTTCCCTGCTGTTTTAGTGTGGCATTATGTGGGACCGACGTAAGCCGCTGGTGGTCATGGAAGGCGCCGTAACGGCTGTACGATACGTGAATGCCATCCTCCGACAGATGGTGCAACCATATCGTCAGCATATTGGCGAGGCATTCGTCTTCATGGATGACAATTCGTGCCCCCATCGTGCACATCTTGTGAATGACTTCCTTCAGGATACCGATATCGCTCGACTAGAGTGGCCAGCATGTTCTCCAGACATGAACACTATCGGACATGTCTGGGATAGATTAAAAAGAGCTATTTATGGGGACGTGACCCGCCAACCACTCTGAGGGATCTACGCCGAATCGCCGTTGAGGAGTGGGATAATCTGGACCAACAGTACCTTGATGAACTTGTGGACAGTATGCCACGAATAATACAGGCATACATCAATGGAACAGATACCGTCGTGACAGCAATCTGGACCACCACCTCTGATGCTCTCGCTGTATCGTTGTACAACACGCAATGTATGGTTTTTATGAGCAATAAAATGGGCGGAAATGATGTTTATGTTGATCTCTATTCCAGTTTTCTGTACAGGATCCGTAACTCTCGGAACCGAGACGATGCAAAACTTTTTTAATGTGTGTATTTGACAAGATTGCACCATTAATATTGTGGCCTCTGCCATTTGATTTTTAACATGTTACACGTAGTGAACGCACAGGCTCGCATTACGCGAAAGCCAGCACATAAGCCAGTACTGTACGAGGCTTAAACAGTACCATTCGCAATTGCTACCGTACTACGCAGTTTTATGTCAAACTATAGCAAGTCTGCGCAGGTGGTCAGACGTGATCGACCGGAACCTTGACTACGAGTGTGATTACTCTCAGTTCCCATAAAGTTCAACATAAGACCACTACCACATCCTAATGCCATACATATCTGGATATTGCACGATTCGACCAGCAACCAAGTGGAGACCCACAGTATGGTCCCTTCCAAGCTATGTGAGGTGCTGATAATGCTGTACGACGTCTCCGGGTCATTCACAGTGATCACTCGACATCTGACGCTGTTCCCGCCTTTTATATACCCTACCAGACCTGGATACAACAGTAAACCCGAAATACGCTAAAGCTCTCTGGTGGCTGTTCTACCTGTCAAACATAATTGAATCACCAGTTACACTCCTGGAAATGGAAAAAAGAACACATTGACACCGGTATGTCAGACCCACCATACTTGCTCCGGACACTGCGAGAGGGCTGTACAAGCAATGATCACACGCACGGCACAGCGGACACACTAGGAACCGCGGTGTTGGCGTCGAATGGCGCTAGCTGCGCAGCATTTGTGCACCGCCGCCGTCAGTGTCAGCCAGTTTGCCGTGGCATACGGAGCTCCATCGCAGTCTTTAACGCTGGTAGCATGCCGCGACAGCGTGGATGTGAACCGTATGTGCAGTTGACGGACTTTGAGCGAGGGCGTATAGTGGGCATGCGGGAGGCCGGGTGGACGTACCGCCGAATTGCTCAACACGTGGGGCGTGAGGTCTCCACAGTACATCGATGTTGTCGCCAGTGGTCGGCGGAAGGTGCACGTGCCCGTCGACCTGGGACCGGACCGCAGCGACGCACGGATGCACGCCAAGACCGTAGGATCCTACGCAGTGCCGTAGGGGACCGCACCGCCACTTCCCAGCAAATTAGGGACACTGTTGCTCCTGGGGTATCGGCGAGGACCATTCGCAACCGTCTCCATGAAGCTGGACTACGGTCCCGCACACCGTTAGGCCGTCTTCCGCTCACGCCCCAACATCGTGCAGCCCGCCTCCAGTGGTGTCGCGACAGAAGTGAATGGAGGGACGAATGGAGACGTGTCGTCTTCAGCGATGAGAGTCGCTTCTGCCTTGGTGCCAATGATGGTCGTATGCGTGTTTGGCGCCGTGCAGGTGAGCGCCACAATCAGGACTGCATACGACCGAGGCACACAGGGCCAACACCCGGCATCATGGTGTGGGGAGCGATCTCCTACACTGGCCGTACACCACTGGTGATCGTCGAGGGGACACTGAATAGTGCACGGTACATCCAAGCCGTCATCGAACCCATCGTTCTACCATTCCTAGACCGGCAAGGGAACTTGCTGTTCCAACAGGACAATGCACGTCCGCATGTATCCCGTGCCACCCAACGTGCTCTAGAAGGTGTAAGTCAACTACCCTGGCCAGCAAGATCTCCGGATCTGTCCCCCATTGAGCATGTTTGGGACTGGATGAAGCGTCGTCTCACGCGGTCTGCACGTCCAGCACGAACGCTGGTCCAACTGAGGCGCCAGGTGGAAATGGCATGGCAAGCCGTTCCACAGGACTACATCCAGCATCTCTACGATCGTCTCCATGGGAGAATAGCAGCCTGCATTGCTGCGAAAGGTGGATATACACTGTACTGGTGCCGACATTGTGCATGCTCTGTTGCCTGTGTCTATGTGCCTGTGGTTCTGTCAGTGTGATCATGTGATGTATCTGACCCCAGGAATGTGTCAGTAAAGTTTCCCCTTCCTGGGACAATGAATTCACGGTGTTCTTATTTCAATTTCCAGGAGTGTATCTGCATAGCCACCGATTGTGTATACGTGTACAATTTACAATGACGTCCGACTCTGCCTTCTGGGTGCTTCACGTTTTTTCGTCAGACCGTGTAGCTCCTCAGATTACCTCATAGACCGAGAGCAACTCATCCCAGTTCGACTGGACATTAAGCTTTAATAATCCTTCCTTCCTTTTTTCATTGTAGTTCTCCAGCTAAAGAAAAAATCCTCAACTTCTCGAGACTGTGAATCGCATTCTACTCCTACGTATGCAGATTCTAGCTGTAATGGATCTAACTTGGTTACATCTGTATGACCTGTATAGCATGACACAAAAATATGCTGCACGGTACCGCTTGCGAGTGGTACTGTTGAAGCTTCATACAATAGTGGGTTACTTGCTGGCGTTCGAGTAATGCGGGCCTTTGTGCTCGTTACGTTTAACAGTTACGTTAAAAATTTACTTCTGCTTTTCCGTTCAAAGTTGTCCGCGTCATTGCTTCTCACCGTGAAGGAATTATCCGAATGGGGCAGAATTTGATGGATGTGATGTACAGTCCTGCCCAAAAGTATCTGAACGACCTGAATTGCATTTCGCCTGATTCGAATGCAACCCACACAATGCAGCTGTCTAGCAGGCCCTCTAATCGCTCGTCGGTACAGTCGTTTGACTATTGAAAATGGTTCCAACAAGTCACCACTAGGAAACTGCTCTGTATCGCAATAACTCAAGATGTAAAGTAATACCACGATACTACAAATATCAGGGAACACCTTATCACAGATACGACTGTCCTTAAGGCTTGTAAGCTCACATTTATTACAATAAATGACATACCTGAAATGTTACCACTCTCATTATTACATCAGATAGGTAATGCACGTAGTAAGTTGGTCATATTAACGATTTCCTCTCGAAAGTAGCATACCGTACTTATCATTTAACATAAAATGACATTAAAAATTTAAGTTATTCACGAGCAGCTAGTTGAGAATATATATGAACTTCAAATGAGACGACGAAGCGTCTCGTTTTGCATATGGATTCAAACCCAGATCATGCAGACTAAGCAAAGATATCTTGACTAATTGAAACTAACAGCCATTCCTGACTAGGCATAGAGAGAGCGATATATACCTCGATTTTAGATAGTATCAGTTAGCAAATATCAACTTTAAATTACATAATGGCTCAAATGGCTCTGACCACTATAAGACTTAACTTCTATAGTCATCAGTCCTCTAGGACTTACAATTACTTAAACCTAACTAACCTAAGGACATCACACACATCCATGACGGAGGCAGGATTCGAAACTACGACCGTAGCGTAAATTTCATAATGTAGACATTTTTAACGGACGGGAATTCCTACCCAGCCTCTATTGTCCCTGGTAACGAACTAAAAGAGATGTTAAATATTGCTTCTTCACGAGTAACTTACTTGAAATGCCGTGAGGTAAAGCTTTGTGTTGGACAGGGATTCAAACCCAGAACCTAATCGGATTGATATCGAAGCACAATCAACTGTGACACATTGGATTTTCTCGGCAGTAGCTAGATGTTTTAACTGAAATGACGAGTCGAAACATCAATTTTTCCTTCTAAGAACTCCAACCCGGCACCTATCGCTGTTATATTCTAGAGAAAACTAACGTTAAATATGGGTCTGTTACACCAGCAGCGACATGTGAGAGTGTTTAAACAAGAAACAGTATGACGAAGAGGTCAGTGCTGACTGGGAATCGAACCGCACACATTTCGTTGTTGACTACACACAAAGAGATATTAGCTACCGATTTTTGCTCCACCAGTAGCACGGAATAACCTTCTTTGTTCTCGCAAATAGTTCTGTGTCCCACTGGGAGTCAAAAACGTCAGATACCGTTACTGTTGAAAACGAATGAAAATACATTAAAACTCAAAATTATTATAAACCAGCAATAGGTGTTCTCATGCTAGAGCTTGATAATACATAATGAAAACTTTAGTGTCGGGCGAGGATTCGAACCTATTCACGCGCAATTTGTGGAGATGTCGAGGAATCTTCAGTTTTGAACAAACAAAAAATTTTAGTCAAACTGTATTGTCACGAAGGGATCAAATTCCGCGTTAAGGGTGATCTGAGTTGCATTCCCAGTTCAGAAACAATTTTATCGACATATAGATGTTCAAATAAGAGATGGAATAAGTGTCCTGTGACCATACATAGCGCTTGTTTCGTCACTAGAAATAAATAACTAGTATAAGAAACGGTACTGGTGATAGAGTTTCTACATGTCGCCACTACTGACTTTATTGTGGTTCACCTAACGTCTACCTGGTAGAAAAGGAATATCATGTTTAATGTGAATTTCGGACTACAATGCCATTATACCTTCTTCACTTGGCGTTGCCAGAAGAGAATAGAATCTGTCTCTCCCTATCAAAAACCATCGGCAGAAGTTGGAATCGAACCCAGACCATAAGTATATTAACCTATCATCAACCCAACAGACTACCAAATCTTCTTCGCTGTGATTCATTTTTCTGTCATAACGCTGGTGCGCCACACTGGATGAGATTTCTGACACACATGCTCCCTGTAGTGGTTTGCAGCATGTTCAGTACATTAATTTACTTGGTTGACCGAATCGCCATGAATTAACTGCTTCGGCTACATTGTAATCACCGAAATCTACTTTATTGCGCTATCTGTTTGTCTAGATCCGGCCATATGCATTCTCCCACAGCACTGTTGAATGCGGAAGTTCAAATGGTTCAAATGGCTCAGAGCACTATGGGACTTAACTTCTGAGGTCATAAGTCCCCTAGAACTTAGAACTACTTTAACCTAACTAGCCTAAGAACATCACACACATCCATGCCCGAGGCAGGATTCGAATCTGCGACCGTAGCGGTCGCGCGGTTCCAGACTGTAGCGCCTAGAACCGCTCGGCCACCCCGGCCGGCGAATGCGGAAGTTCTGGAGCTGCTGTAGCTATGTGTGAGCTAGTAGCGTAACGGTAAGCGTCGCGCACCGTAGATAAGACGTCACGAATTCGAGTACACTCACTGCTACATTTTTTAAAATGCAATTCTGCCAATTGCTGAAGTTACCAATCTAATGGAATTTTGAACATAATTCCCTTCACTTCTCAACCCAAAATAGTCACATGTGGAAATGGGCTAACTTCTGTGACATTTTGTTCTTTTCAGGTTTAATAGACGGCCAGTCAGCAGATGCATCTCGAAACTTTTGTATTATGTGTGGGGAGAGCGCATAGTGCCAAAATACGCCAGAAAAGTATTTTCTACATTGGCTGTCATGTGGTAGTGGCATTTTATTCTTCTTAAAACCTTGTTTGACAGCTTTGACTCAGAACAAGTTTTCTACGTGCATGTGACCAATAAACTCCAAGTGCATTGCCAGACCGTTATGGATAACATCAGAGAATTCACATAAACTGCAAGTGCATTGTCAGACCGTTATGGATAACATCAAAGTATTCGCATAATCGTTAATGATTAATTTCTCTCTCATGTTTACTATTGTTTTAACAACACTAAAAGAAACCTTGCGAAAATTTCCCACTGTATTATAAGAAACGAAATAAAATTACCCACGAAAACCTTACGCCAAATTCAGTTTTCATTAAACTGAGTATCTGTACACAAGCGTGCCTCTGTCGGCACGTATTAGTAAAATACTACTGACTTAGATTTCGATTGGGTCTGTATTTAATTGGTATGCTGTGACATACTCAAGAGGTATGCAATTGTGACGTTTCATAAGTAATGTTATGTATTCCTAGAGAGCCAAAATTTGCTTGTCACCAGCGGAAAGGGGCGTTACCAGTTGTGCAGCATTGTAAGTTTTTCACCAGTGCACGATGAGCCGAAAGTATTTTCTTGCGATTTCCTTATCGATGTTTGATCTGAGTGCTTGTAGCTCTTTCACAGAAGATCAAAAATGGTTCAAATGGCTCTGAGCACTATGGGACTCAACTGCTGAGGTCATTAGTCCCCTAGAACTTAGAACTAGTTAAACCTAACTAACCTAAGGACATCACAAACATCCATGCCCGAGGCAGGATTCAAACCTGCGACCGTAGCGGTCTTGCGGTTCCAGACTGCAGCGCCTTTAACCGCACGGCCACTTCGGCCGGCTTTCACAGAAGAGATAAAGACGTTACAGTCAGCAAGACTGCAACTGCGAACTGTAACATACGCATTTTCAGAAGCCAGCACGTTACCACAGAGCTAGCAAAGCCGTATGTGTGTTTACTCTTACGAGGCCAATAGTGGCTAGAACTCGTAAATCGCTAATTAAAGGACGAGATTAGCTACTATTTCCACGTTCAGCGACTTTCCTGGGGTGAAAACCGTAAATTTATAATCTTTTGTTACACCTCAAGCGATAAAAACTCAGATTATTCAATGGAAATGACAGGAAAAATCAAGTGAACTTTGAGGCTTAATTCCGTGCACACCAGGAAGTAACTCGTCGATCACAGAGTTGCCAAACATACCTTGCCTTGTTGCCAAATCTCAGTTATAGTACCAACAGCAAGAAGACGAACCGATGTGTTCCTACAGCGGGCTGGTAAGTGATCATAGCTGGCATTTCAAAGACACGGCTGGCACAGCCTGGAATACGTAGTGCGTCTGATTCGCATTTCTGTAACCTCAAGAGAAAGACGTTATAATCCAGAATCCGCATTTAACATCACGTTCCTTCTTTACCAACTGGTCAGAGATGGTTTACGTTGGGAAATGACATAGGCAGAAGTCATGGTAAACAGAAATACTGTCGCCAGTAAACTTACTTGCGCTAGAAAATTTTATTTTATTTGATGAACCGTTAGCCATTTAAAGGAACAGGACTCTTATTTTACTTGTACTTGATTGAACTGGAGACGTTGAAAAATTTGGTGCTCGACTGTGATTCGAATTCATATCTCCTCTTTCGAGAATCTGAATCTCTCGGAACAGTATAGTTCAATCATTTCATTCCTTTTCCCAAGACAGAAATCTTCTCTATGTCTCCTCCAAACGTAAGTATGTGGGTCCGAATCCGGATCCAGTACAAAAACATTCATTATTTCATTTCAAGCCCTATCACGTGCACACCGGCCCGCTAGTGAAAATTAACGTGCATTTTTAATGTCTGTTCATGTGTTGCCAAAAATCACAATTTCTGCTCAAACACGCACACATCTTACTGTTGGTGAGTAAGCAATTAATACTGAAGCTATATTCGCGGATAATAAAGAAGGACGGTAGGTGTGCGGTTCGATTGTCGCTCAGGCACAAAAATTTGTGTCCTTATTTTAGAATCAAACACATAGCAGCTGATAAGAAAAACCAATACGCAACATTTTATTTTACTTAGTTAACAATCCGATTACATGTTGGATTCGTATCTCCGTCACAGTACTTCACGTCATGCGCTTCATCTTTAAATGCGTGCACACTTCGTTTCTTCTGAATGGAGGTATATCAGACATCTTTCGTGGTTAGTTAGCAGGGACCAAAGGGTTTTGATAGGAGCCCCGGTTTATTACAAAAGCTGTCGTCTTTTATTTTCAAGTCTAGATTTGTTTACTGATATTGGCGAAAATTTCGGTAATTCATGACTCTTCGTGGCTAGTCAGCAATATGATTACATTAGATTAGATTAATACTTCTTCCAAAGATCATGAATAAGACATTTCGTAATGATGTGGAACGCATCATTTTAATGAAAGATTACATACCATGATTCAGTGTCTTTACAAAATTTTTTTACTCTCTCTACCTCATTATTTTTTTTCTCTCTCTCTCTCTTCCACTCTCTTCTCTCTCTCTCTCTCTCTCTCCCTCTCTCTCTCTCTCTCTCTCACACACACACACACACACACACACATACACACGCGCGCGCGCGCGCGCGCGCCCACACACATTCTTTTTTTATTTTTATTTATTTGTTGTGCTCGACTATTGTCGAAGCCCGAAAACGTCCGTGAATGAGTTTCTTAGTTTTGAGTACACTTACGAAAGAAATATAAAAACAAAAAAAATGGGTCAAATGGCTCTGAGCACTATGGGACTTAACTTCTGTGGTCATCAGTCCCCTAGAACTTAGAACTACTTAAACCTAACTAACCTAAGGACATCACACACATACATGCCCGAGGCAGGATTCGAACCTGCGTCCGTAGCAGTCCCGCGGTTCCGGACTGCGCGCCTAGAACCACTAGACCACCGCGGCCGGCAATATAAAAACAACTATGAGAGTTTCTGATTTATGAAGCTTAGTTTGCAGGCAGTTTTGACTGTTATTAGTAAGTACTCTCCAGTCCCTAAACCTAGTTAAAGAAATGCAAATCAGACACACTACGTATACCAGGTCGTAGCAGCCTCGTCTTTGAGACCCCAGCTATGGTCACTTCCCAGCCCGCTGTAGGATCACATCGGTTCGTCTTCTTCCTGCTGGTACTATAACTGAGATTTGGCAACAAGGCAAGGTATGTTTGGCAACTCTGTGATCGACGAGTTACTTCCTGGTGTGCACGGAATTAAACCTCAAAGTTCACTTGATCTTTCCTGTCATTTCCATTGAATAATCTAAGTTATTATCGCCTGAGGTGTAACAAAAGATTATAAATTTACGGTTTTCAGCCCAGGAAAGTCGTTGAACGTGGAAATAGCAACTAATCTCGTCCTTTAAATAACGGTTTACGAGTTCCAGCCATTATTGACTTCGTAAGAGGAAGCAAAGACACATACGGTTTCGCTACCACTGTGGTAACGTGCTGACTTCTGAAAATGCGAGTGTTACGTTTCGCAGTTGTAGTCTCGTTGATTGTAACGTCTTTATCCCTTCTGTGAAAGAGCTACAAGCTCTCAGATCAAACAACGATAACGAAATCGTAAGAAAATACTTTCGGCTCATCGTGCAATGGTGAAAAACTTACAATGCTGCACAACAGGTAACGCCTCTTTTCAACAAACAGATAGCGCAATAGAGTAGCTCAAGTGGAAAGGAACACTTCCTATTAAATTTTCTGCATCCTATACTGTTCGCAGTTTTGTGTAGGTGACAGTGACTTTATTTCGGTGATTACAATTTAGAGTCGGATGGATGCACTGGGTAGCCGAGGCAGCCAGTTCATGGCGATTCGGTCAACCAAGTAAATTGATGTACTGAACATGCTGCAAACCACTACAGGGAGCATGTGTGTCAGAAATCTTATCCAGTGTGGCGCACCGACGTTACGAAAGAAAAATGAATCAAAGAGCAGAAGATTTGGTGGTGTGTTGGATTGATGATAGGTTCATATACTTATGGCCTGGGTTCGATTCCAACTTCTGCAGGTGAACTTTGATAGGGAGAGACAGACTCTATTCTCTTCTGGCAACGCCAAGTGAAGAAGGTATAATGGCAGTGTGGTCTGAAATTCATATTAAACATGATAATCCTTCTCTACCAAGTAGCCGTTAGGTTGAACCACAATAAAGTCAGGAGTGGTGACATGTAGAAACTCTATCACCAGTACCCTTTCATATACTAGTTATTTATTTCTAGTGACGAAACAAGCGCTATGTATGGTCACAGGACACTTATTCCATCTATTATTTGAACATCTATATGTCGATAAAATTGTTTCTGAACTGGAAAAGCAACTCAGATCACCCTTAACGGGGAATTTGGTCCCTTCGTGAAAATACGGCTCGACTACAATTTGTTGTTTGTTCAAAACTGAAGATTGCTGAACATCTCCACAAATTGCGCGTGAATCGGTGCGAATCCTGGCCTGGCACTATAGTTTTCATTATGTATTATCAGGCTCTAGCATGAGAATTTTGATTTTTAATGTATTTCATTCGTTTTCAATAGTAACGGTATCTGGCGTTTTTTACTCCCAGTGAGACACAGAACTATTTGCGAGATCACTGTAAGTTCAAGGATGTTATTCCGAGCTGCTGGTGGAGAAACGTCGGTAGCTGACATCTCTTTGTGTGTAAAAATATGGTTCAAATTGCTCTGAGCACTATGGGACTTAACACCTGAGGTCATCAGTCCCCTAGAACTTAGAACTACTTAAACCTAACTAACCTAAGGACATCACAAACATTCATGCCCGAAGCAGGCTTCGAACCTGCGACCGTTGTGGTCGCGCGGTTCCGGACTGTAACGCCTAGAACCGGTCGGCCACTCCGGCCGGCTCTCTTTGTGTGTAGTCAACAACGATATGTGTGGGGTTCGATTCCCAGTTAGCACTGAACTCTTCGTCATCTTATTTCTAGTTCAAACATGCTCACATGTCACTGCTGTTGTAACAAACCCATATTTAACGTTAGTTTTCTCTAGAATATAACAGCGGTAGGTGCCAGGTTGGAGTCATGGGAAGAAACAAATTAATGTTTCTTCTCGTCATTTCAGTTAAAACATCTAGCTACTGCCGAGAAAATCCAATGTGTCACAGTTGATTGTGCTTCAATACCAATCCGATTAGGTTCTGGGTTCGAATCCCTGTCCAACACAAAGTTTTACCTCAAGGCATTTCAAGTAAGTTACTTGTGAAGAAGCAATATTTAACATCTCTCGTAGCTCGTTAACATGGACAATAGATGCTGGGTAGGAAATCCCGTCCATTAAAAATGTTTACGTCAAGTAATTTAAAGTTGATCTTTGCTAGCTGATACTGTCTAAAATCGAGGTATATCACTCTCTGTATGCCTAGTCAGGAATGACTGTTAGTTTCCGTCAGACACAAAATCCTTGCTTAGTCTGCATGACCTGGGTTTGAATCCATATGCAAAACGAGACGGTTTTAGGGTCATTTGAAGTTCATACTTATTCTCAACTAGCTGCCCGTGAATAACTTAAATTTTTAATGTCACTTTGTGTTAAATAATAAGTACGGTATGTTAGTTTGAAGAGCAGATCACGAATACAACCAACTTACTGCGTGCATTACATATCCGACGTAATAATGCGAGTGGTAACATTCCAGGTATGTCATTTAATGTAATAAATGTGAGCTTACAAGCCGTAATCTGTGATAAGGTGTTCCTTGATATTTGTAGTATCGTGGTATTACTTTACGTCTTGAGTTACTGCGATACAGAGCAGTGTTTTTTAGTGGTGACTTGTTGGAACCATTTTCAATAGTCAAACGACTGTACCGACGAGCGATTAGAGGACCTGCTAGACAGCTGCGTTATGTAGGTTGCATTCGAATTAGGCGAAATGCAATTCAGGTCGTTCGGATACTTTTGAGCATGGCTGTACATGAACAGAGAAACAGTTTCAGAAAAACTTGATGATTTCTTCGAGAAAGTGAGCTTTACAAGGTAATAAAATCAATAAGCGTTGGTCTACCTATGGTACTAACATACGCAACTATCCGGCTTAGCATTTATTAATAGAGCTGATAGATGTCCTCCTGAGTATATAGTAAAAATTCTGTCAAAATCCCACGATTGATGGTGGGCCCTGTCCATTATGTTCCAAGCGTTCTCAGTTGTGGAGAGATTGGAGACCTTGTTGGCCAAGGCAGGGTTTGGCATGCGCGAAGTCAAACAGTAGAAGCTCTCACCATGTTTGGACGAGCATTATCTTGCTGAAATGTAAGCCCAGTATACCTTGCTATGAAGGGCAACAAGAGGGAGCTTAGAAAAACGTCGACGTAGAGCTGGGCTGCAAGGGTGCTAGGGATAAAAACCGAAGAAGTCCTTCTATGAAAAGAAATCGTTCCTCCTACAATCACTCCCAGCTGTGCGGCCTATGGCGGACGACAGTAAGGATTTTATCACATCACAGTCCGAGGCGTCTGCAGACAAGTCTCTGGCCAGGAATCACATTGACTGGAGTAGATTTGTCGTCAGTAATAAGTCCCACTTCGAACTGAGTCCCGATGACCTGCACGTGACAACTTTTGCAGCATTATGGGCAGGGCACTCTAACCAGCTCGGGATTTTGACGACATGCGGCACCAGTCGGACAGAATTTGACACTATGTCCCTAAGGAGGACATCCGAGGACTCTATCAGTCACTGTCAAAGCTTTCTTAAAGGCCAGAGAAGGACCAACACGTTATTGACTTGCTTAATTCAAATGATCAAATGTGTGTGAAATCTTATGGGACTTAACTGCTAAGGTCATCAGTCCCTAAGCTTACACACTGCTTAACCTAAATTATCCTAAGGACAAACACACACACCCATGCCCGAGGGAGGACTCGAACCTCCGCCGGGACCAGCCACACAGTCCATGACTGCAGCGCCTTTGACTTGCTTAATTTGTGAAGCACTTTCCTTTAAATGAATCATCAACTTTTTCTGAAACTGTAATCATTTGTTTGCCTTTATACGCACATTTTACCTACTGATTTCCGTCTCACTGGGACAACTCCTCCGTGGTTATCGGTTTTCTTTTTATTAGTGTATTTTCGCAGACAAGCACGACGAATTGCTATTTAAAAGCGTTATATTTATTGACGATACGGGAAAGGAGTACAGTGCGACCAACAACACGACGGAAAGTGCCAGCAAAATGTTTATTTCGTAGGTCGATGGTTTCCGTCTTACGGTAAGGAGACATGATGACGATAGGGGTGGAATTAATGTCTTTACCACAAATAAATGCCCATAACAGATATTCCATTAGCGATATAACTATATTACTTAATAAAAATATCTTCTAAAGTATGAAAATGTGAGGGAATATTGAACTCGTGGAAATTTAACGGGTTCTCATTATATGTACGTCAAAATTGTGTGCTAGGCCGGAAGTCGAATCTGGATAGTGTTCTACCAAATATACCATCCTACCATGTCTCACGGAGCTACTCAAAGATTATACCTGCCACAAACTCTTCCTCTTTCCTTCTAGACCCACAGATTTCTTATGACTGGAATGAATTTTTACGCTACATGTACATGAACGTCAAAAATGCGCAATTTGCTCTACGGTATGTGGGGGACTATATTTCTTTTGTATCTCCGCCAAATAACGACGAACATATTTCACCAGTGGGCAGCGATATGGAGATGGAATCGATTATTCGCGTCGATAGGAGACGACATATTGTGTTGTAACCATACGTGAGTCGCGACATACTTATTTAGTAGATCGCCCTCAGACCATAGGTGACACAGGATTTACCGTCATTCGTTTCTTGTTTCACGAGCGGCTGTGTACAGTGGTGAAACGGTGATGGGCCCAAGATGAGATTGTGGTTCGGGACAGTACAGAAAAACGGGGATGTTAGGCTGAAGAGGAAATTCTTGTGATGGTAAGGGAAATGAGACTCTGGGTTGGTTTCTGGCATGCAGTGTCTGTGCAGAGAGCACAGACACTGGTTTATAAAAAACATAGATGAGGTTTAGCAGATTCACCAATAAATTAGCAGAACGTAAGACCACCCCAGCTATAACATTACCTTAATACACAGTACTGACTGGTACTACAGATCACAAAACACTGAAGTGCCAGATCCTGTTGCTCTAATCGAAACCTTATGTACAGTTAGTCGTCACAATGAAATTGACATACAGATATAGGTACATGTAGACAAATACACTATCGAAACCAATAACTGTAGTCCAGAGGCACGTGCAGGCAAGCTTGTTGCAGGTGCTTCTTAGTGTGTAACATTAACGGAAGATAATGGTCTCTCACCTAGATTCCGCTGTAAGCTGTCTGTCATCAGAGGATGGAACTTTTCTGATCACTGGACTCTCGAACTCTCTCAAACTCTCGAACTCTTGAACTCTTCCTTGGTTGGCGTTTGAGAGTGTCTACATACAGCGTAGGGGTAATAACTGGAATACATCCAGCAGATAAGCGCTACTCTAATGTGAAGAGATTGGCACAGGAATTCGTGGCGCGCCTCACCAAACCAGTCAGAAGACTGATGTCTCGCATATTAAGGAAGGGCTATGCTCACCCGTACAGGAAGACGGTGCACGTCAGGGCAGCTGATAATTCAAGTAAAGTAGCTTACATACTTACCGCCATTCATCATGACAAAATTACTGGTATCCGAGTGCAGCCGCGGGAAACAGCTAGTCTACAATGTAATACCATGTGGCTGACTAGCTGAGTGGTAGTCTTTCAATTGGTCGCCCCTTCGGCGACTTGTGTGTCGCTAATGTTATCCACTCATGGAAAGGGGACCTACAGTTTAACGTGGAATCCGAACCAACTGTCGTTCCTACCGACTCTTCTCAAAGTTGAGAGATGAAGGCTACATTGAAGGGTAGAGTGAAATTTCTTGTGGCCCGACTAGAAAAAAATGCACATCATAAAAAATACACACTAAAAAAAAATGGTTCTGAGCACTATGGGACTTAACATCTGAGGTCATCAGTCCCCTAGAACCTAGAACTACTTAAACCTAACTAACCTAAGGACATCACACACATCCATGCACGAGGCAGGATTCGAACCTTGAAAGGTGGCTACACTGAGCCACAGCGCCAGAGATTGCGCCAAAGAGTATTATTCAGCCGCCTCCACTGGCAGTGCTTGTTGAGATGTGGTAGTGGAGAGTGCTCATTGAGAAGTAGCAGGAGACAGTGCTTGTTGAGATGTGGCAGTGGTGAGTCGTTGTTGAGGTTCCCATGGAGAGTGCTTGTTCAGATGTTGTCGTATTGTTTTGATGGGCTAGACACCAGATATTGTTGGATTGGGGATGCTGTAATGATCAGAGTGTGCTTTTCGTCAATATATATGAAGGTAAAAAATTCTCTTTTTTTCATTATTTCAATGTCTTAAACAATAATGTCTCTTGGTCACAGGTTCAGTCAACAAAGCATCTGGCTCGTGTTCTTGTATTAGACTGTATTTCTGGTTTCTATGTGCAGTTATAGTATTTCTGTTTATTTTTTTAAATTTCTTCAGTATAAATGGTGTTTAAAATATCTGGTCTTATTGAGGAAGAACAGTGCCAGATGTGTACGTTGAATCACACGTCCACACACAGAACAGCTACACTTGTGTTTTGTTGTTTCGTAGGTTTTATAGTTGCTGGGGACTTAATTAATTAATTGTGTTAACGGAAGTTTTCTTTCATTCTTTGTTGTTATTCTATGCAGTCAGATTGCGTACCAATACCAGTCAGGGCCAACCGGTTACGAGACTGCGTAACCGGACAGACAGCTACTAAAATTAAAATTATTTGCATAATAAAAATTAATTAAGCCCCCATGCAACCTCCGACCGTGGCGGTCGCGTGGTTCCAGACTGAAGCGCCTAGAACCGCTCCGCCACTCCGACCTGCAACGCACACTCACATGTAACCTATTCGAACTGTCAATCTGCCACATGCATCAATCTATTAATAACTTCTCATGGTGAGATCACCATCACAAACTTGTACAACATTGATTAAGGATGTCGTGTGCTAACATTGTATCACATACAAGGCAAGAATATATTGAAAATCGTGTATGTAGGATGATCTTTTGACGTGTTCGGTACGTCAAACAAGGTATGGAAAATAATGCAGAAAGCTCACAGATGTCACGTCGCAACAACGTGAAATCAATTAAGCCATTCTTAAAATGATCGCATAACAATATCTCTAGGACCTGCCCGTCTAAATGAAGCATGTTGGTCGCAAATGCACGAAATGTTTGAGTAGTTAACCAGGGGAAAGAGTGTCGTAACACTGGAAACCCCGTAGGCCTCTCGCTTCGGATTGCCTTGCCTCACTGAGCTACTTGGCGAATTTCGTCGAGCGAATATGGCAAACTTTTCAGTGTATTGTTCCTATCCGTGGGTAGTGTCAACACGATCGGGGAAGTCTCCCATGTGGCTGCTTGTTGTGACGTACGTGCAGCTATCTTTTCCAGCTGCAGGTCGGTTCTGTAGGCCGTTTCTATAAAGAAAAGTCTTTGACGTTAATTGTTTACTAAACAGTTGACCTAACAGGATAATGGAAGAATTATCGGTATTTTCTGCACGCGACGCTTTGGTACTCATTGAAAAGTGACCATGCACAATCAATAACGTAATAAACTAAATTTTTATGGTCTCTCTCAGAGCTCCACTTCCGCCGTAGCTAGGAAGAAGGAAGGAAGTAAAATTGGGTTTAACGTCCCGTCGACGTCGAAGTCATTAGAGACGGAACACAGAATCGAATTGTGTCAAGGATGGGGAAGAGCCAGCCGGAGTGGCCGAGCGGTTCTAGGCGCTTCAGTCTGGAGCCGCGCGACCACTACGTTTGCAGGTTTCAATCCTGGCTCGGGCATGAATGTGTGTGATGTCCTTAGGTTAGTTAGGTTAGAGTAGTTCTAAGTTCTAGGGGACTGATGACCTCAGCTGTTAAGCCCCATAGTGCTCAGAGCCATTTTTTGTTTATGGGGAAGGAAGTCGGCTGTGCCCTTTGAAAGGAACCATCCCGGCATTTACCTGCAGTTATTTCGGAAAATCACGGAAAACCTAAATCTGGATGGCCTGACGTGGGTTTGAACCGTCGTCCTTCCCTGTCGCAAGGAGATGTTGACAGACTGAAGAGCCACTTATGTCCCACAGTCCCCAATTACAAGAGTTGAGTATTGGTCGCTTGTTTCCGTCGTTAACACCGAAGTATCACATGAGGTATTCTTCCATGACACTTTCACACTTGGGGGAATCAATGCTTCCGAATTGGTTCATATATTTTTGCAGCGTCCGTGGGTAGGTTTTAGGTATGTAGTAGCCACAGGGAGGATAGAATGCATGGATATTCGACCGCCCTTAAAGGCACTAGAAGTCTTCCATTCACTGTCACACCGGTCTCTTAGCCTTTTACACAGATAAATTTCCCAGCAAGAGTGCCATGCGACTTTACTTTACTCTGATAAATGTAATTATGACGTTATTACATCGTAATAAGTCCAGGTAGTGAAATATCTGGAACACCAGCGGGTTATCATGGAGTTGCCTATGGTCGTGCTGTACCATTTGCAGTGATGCTTGCCAATTAAATAGTCGATAGTCATTGTCGCAGTGTTTGTCTGGGCATATTACAGCGCTCCGTACTGCACGTCTTGTCGAAGGGCAGCCCACATTTTCATCGTTCTGCGCTTCTCCACTACTTAATCCTGCCATTTTATTTTTTATTTTATTTGCTGCTATTTACAAATGACCTGTCACGTATTTACTAAGGCAGGTCGTATTTTCGCGACGTGAAACTGAACATAGACAGAATGTAAAATTTACTTGAAATTTCTTATTTGTAATAAGAAATAAAAATGTCGCAGCTTTAAAACCTTACAGACTGAAAAGTGATTAAGAAATAAAAATCTTTAAGTTAACGATTTATGAAGAAAAAATAGGAATATAGGAAGACAGAAAAGAGGGTATGACATATTATAACTTTATGGCTTGTTATAAATTCGGAACATTTTTCCAAAATAACAAGATTCTTGCATTTAACCAGGAAAAATAAAAGGTAATAGAAAAGTACATTGATTTGTATGAGAGATCCTGACTTGTGTACATGGTCTTTGTGTTGCCTGTAAGGTAAAACCTTATCTAAGCTTAGTAACCAATTGCATCCTTTCCATTACAGGTATTACATCATCTATGCTTAACAAACCAATATCATTTAAGTTACACGTATTACTCAATAATTTTCTACACATATTAAAATATTTTGTCACAGTTGATCCATTTGTGTGTTCTTTAAACTAATCTTAGCTTACATCTATGCCTGTGTATTAATCTCACTGACTGTATCTGTTTCAACATCTGAGTCTGTTTCTGTGTCATTCCAGGTATCCTGTTCCTGTGTTTCTGTGTTTGCTCTAATTTGTGTATGTGATTGGTCTTGTTTGTATAGTTCGCGTAAGGTACGTGACGTATTATCTGTTATGTCATCCCGACAGCTAGTGAGATTTAATCCTCCACGTGCCGCCTTGATGTGAACAGTGCCGGATAGCGATAACTGATTTCGTCCAGAATCCCAAGTTACCATAATTCAGTGGCGATGATATTTTACTCTTTGTTGTCTGCAGCAGTATTTTTTAATGCTTGACAACATGGAAGGTGTCTGCCCGCCTTTTTGTTTCCAATCATAGACAAACCTCACCCCTTCTAGACTTCCCTATCGCTTTACTTTCTGTCGCTCGTTCTTTCTCTCTCTCTCTCTCTTTATTATGGAAATGGAAGAGGAGATAGATGAAGATGAAATGGGGGATATGATACTGCGTGAAGAGTTTGACAGAGCACTGAAAGACCTAAGTCGAAACAAGGCCCCGGGAGTAGACAACATTCCATTAGAACTACTGACAGCCTTGGGAGAGCCAGTCGTGACAAAAATCTACCATCTGGTGAGCAAGATGTATGAGACCGGTGAAATTCCCTCAGACTTCAAGAAGAATATAATAATTCCAATCCCAAAGAAAGCAGGTGTTCACAGATGTGAAAATTACCGAACTATCAGTTTAATAAGTCACAGTTGCAAAATATTAACGCGAATTCTTTGCAGACGAATGGAAAAACTGGTAGAAGCCGACCTCGGTGAAGATCAGTTTGGATTCCGTAGAAATGTTGGAACACGTGAGGCAATACTAACCTTACTACTTATCTTAGAAGAAAGATTAAGAAAAGGCAAACCTACGTTTCTAGCATTTGTAGACTTAGAGAAAGCTTCTGACAATGTTGACTTGAATACTCTCTTTCAAATTCCGAAGGTGGCAGGGGTAAAATACAGGGAGCGAAAGGCTATTTACAATTTGTACAAAAACCAGATGGCAGTTATAAGAGTCGAGGGGCATGAAAGGGAAGCAGTGGTTGGGAAGGGAGTGAGACAGGGTTGTAGCCTATCCCTGATGCTATTCAATCTGTATATTGAGCAAGCAGTAAAGGAAACAAAAGAAAAGTTCGGAGTAGGTGTTAAAATCCATGGAGAAGAAATAAAAACTTTGAGGTTCGCCGATGACATTGTAATTCTGTCAGAGACAGCAAAGGACTTGGAAGAGCAGTTGAACGGAATGGACAGTGTCCTGAAAGTAGGGTATAAAATGAACATCAACAAAGGCAAAACGAGGATAATGGAATGTAGTCGAATTAAGTCGGGTGACGCTGAGGGTAAAGTAGTAAAGGAGTTTTGCTATTTGGGGAGCAAAATAACTGATGATGGTCGAAGTAGAGAGGACATAAAATGTAGACTGGCAATGGCAAGGAAAGCGTTTCTGAAGAAGAGAAATTTGTTAACATCGAATATTGATTTAAGTATCAGGAAGTCGTTTCTGAAAGTATTTGTATGGAGTGTAGCCATGTATGCAAGTGAAATATGGACGATAAATAGTTTAGACAAGAAGAGAATAGAAGGTTTCGAAATGTGGTGCTACAGAAGAGTGCTGAAGATTAGATGGGTAGACCACATAACTAATGAGGAGGTATTGAATAGAATTGGGGAGAAGAGGAGTTTGTGGCACAACTTGACTAGAAGAAGGGACCGGTTGGTAGAACATGTTCTGAGGCATCAAGGGATCACCAATTTAGTACTGGAGGGCAGCGTGGAGGGTAAAAATCGTAGAGGGAGACCAAGAGATGAATACACTAAGCAGATTCAGAAGGATGTAGGCTGCTGTAGGTACTGGGAGATGAAGAAGCTTGCACAGGATAGAGTAGCATGTAGAGCTGCATCAAACCAGTCTCAGGACTGAAGACCACAACAACAACAACTCTTTCTCACTCTCCCTCTCTGTCCCTGTGCCTATGTGGGGAGGCGCTTTCCAGCGTGATGTGCACTACACGACGGTTCCCCAGAAAGTAATGGGCACGGATGGTGATGTCATCAGAAGGCGGTTCGGCGGAGCTCCACAATTTGCAGCGATCGGGGAGACCATCCTCGGCTGCCACACCTGACATGTTGCAGCGAGATGCAGTTGTCATTCGCGAGGCGAGGAGGGACCCATTACAACTCAGCAGTTGGCTCTGCACCTGTCAATCACCAAAGGAAGTGCGGATGCAATTATCCGCACTCTTGGATATTCAAAAGTGTATGCAACATGCGTGCTGCGGTCTCTAACGGTGGATCGCAAATCGCACAGAAAAAACATTTGTCTTGATTTGTTGCAACGTTTTGAAGCTGACGGGGAGGCCTTCTTGTCCCGGATTGTGACAGGTGATGAAATCTGGGTTCACAATTTTGAGCCCGAAATAAAACTACATTCAAATGAATTGCGCCACTCCCTCTCCCCACACAAGAAAAAATTCAAAGCAACTGCTTCCGCCGGTAAGGTCATGATCACCGTGTTCTGCGACTCTGAAGGTGTGAATCTCCTTGATGCGGTGCCAAGAGGCGATACCATTAATTCTGAAACATATGTCAACACATTAACGAAACTCAAGACGCGCTGCCGGCGACTTCGGCGCGACAGCAACCCAGGATATGTTTTGATGCAAGGCGATAACGCTCGGCCCCACACAAGTTTGAGGACTGCTGAACACATCGCAAAACAGTGTTGGACAGTGTTACCACATCCACCCTACAGCCCTGACCTAGCCCGCTCGGACTTCCACTTGTTTGCGCCATTAGAGGACGCCATTCGTGAAAGACATTTTGAGAACGATGAGGAGGTGATTCACACAGTGGAGCACTCGCTCCGTCGCCAGGACAAGGACTGGTACGGGCAGGACATACACGCCCTTGTTTCGCGCTGGAGGAAGGCCATAGAACGGGATAGAGATTACGTGGAAAAGTAGGGTGTGCAGATAAAACGCCATTCTTTCGCGTGTATAATTCTCACTATGTTCAATAAAGAATTGTTGAAGAAAAAATGCGGTGCATTACTTTCTGGGCAACCGTCGTAGTATGAAATTTAATGCTGTTGTCATAATAGATGTCTAAGCGAGCAGCATGTATTCTCTCCCGACACCCAGGTGGCGCACTGACAGTTGTACGTTCCTCTCTTGGGAGCACATCAGCAACTTTTGATCCAGTCTTTCTCCTTTTCACTGAAAGCCACTGATAGTTGACCACTAGACCCTGTGTTCTTTATATGGATCTTTCCGCGATGTGGGCATCTCCCAGTAGCCTCCACATTTTCGTTTAGGAAGGACATTAAAAAAACAAGTCGGAAGTCCGTAAACAGATACTCGTTCATTTATTTCAAAAGTACTGCCCAGCATGCTGAGGCACTTGTCCCATTACAAGACAATGTGGTGAACGCGCGTCTCGTAAAATTCCTGGGCTGTGCTGTGAAGCAGTACCAAACGTATTACTTGACGTTCTTTTCTAAGGTGAGCGGTATGCCTCTTAGAGCCTTCATCAGCTCAGTAAAAATGGCGTGATCGTAATGGGGCAGGTCCGGGCTGTATGGAAAGTAACTGAGGATCTCCCATTTCAATGTAGTGGGACACCATTGCCCCTGGGGTGAGCGGCCAAGTTTTACGAAGGGCGGTCAAGGTTTGTGAGTACTGCTGCACATTCACCGTTGCGTCATACAGCAGGAAATCAATCGGGCGGGGGCCCCATTCGTTGAAGAAGTTGAGCATGACCTATTCCGCCCTTCTGTGGCCTACCATGGATGTTTTGGATGGCTGCGACCATGCATGTTTCCGCTAGAGACTTCCTCGTTTTCCCGCGGTTGTTCATCATGTCTCGTCTCCAGCCACTTCTTGCGATTAATGGCACAGCGCTGCACACATCCAAGAGAAAATCCCATACGACATGCTTCCTATGCTCGCTGAAGACATTGAGGCATTCACTGGGCGCACATTTTGTGAAATGCCAGTCTGCCCTTGATGATGGTGTGGACACCTCCGACGCTCACTACGACCAGTCCAGCCATGGCTGCTGCCGCAACTCGTTGGTTCTGAATAATGACTTCATCCACCTGCCGCACAATGGTATCGGTAATGCGGTGTGGCTTTCCAGACCCTGCATCTCCCAGTTCCTGAATCGCTTGTGCCACGTCATGACCCTCGAAACGAATATGGACTGCTCCCAGGACACTTGTGCCATTCTTCCATGAATTTCCGTCCCCTGCATTCCTTCTGCAGTCAGGAAACGCACAACACCTTTTTACTCTTCTTCTCAAGCCTAAATCCCACTGTTTTCAGTACGACTGAGAGCGATGGAAGGTCGACGTTGGGAAAAATCTCGAGATACCTCTCAGTATCGTTTCGGATCTATTTTTGTCCGGCGTGTTGGAGCAACTCGACGCGGCATGTACTCAACAGTTCTTAAGAAATCCCTTGCAGAAATACTGAGCCGTGCTGCTTCAATAGCCGTCCATAACTGCGATTGTGTTGTCAGTCCAGGATGATTTGTACCAACTGACCTCTCGATTGTTATTGTTGTTGTGGTCTTCAGTCCTGAGACTGGTTTGATGCAGCTCTCCATGCTACTCTATCCTGTGCAAGCTTCTTCATCTCCCAGTACCTACAGCAGCCTACATCCTTCTGAATCTGCGTAGTGTATTCATCTCTTGGTCTCCCTCTACGATTTTTACCCTCCACGCTGCCCTCCAATACTAAATTGGTGATCCCTCGATGTCTCAGATCATGTCCTACCAACCGATCCCTTCTTCTAGTCAAGTTGTGCCTAAGCTCCTCTTCTCCCCAATTCAATTCAATACCTCCTCATTAGTTATGTGATCTACCCATCTAATCTTCAGCATTCTTCTGTAGCACCACATTTCGAAAGCTTCTATTCTCTTCTTGTCTAAACTATTTATCGTCCACGTTTCACTTCCACACATGGCTACACTCCAAACAAATACTTTCAGAAACGACTTCCTCACACTTAAATCTATACTCGATATTAACAAATTTCTCTTCTTCAGAAACGCTTTCCTTGCCATTGCCAGTTTACATTTTGTATCCTCTCTCATTCGACCATCATCAGTTATTTTGCTCCCCAAATAGTAAAACTCCTTCACTACTTTAAGTGCCCCATTTCCTAATCTAATTCCCTCAGCATCACCCGACTTAATTCGACTATATTCCATTATCCTCGCTTTGCTTTTGTTGATGTTCATCTTACACCCTCCTTTCAAGACACTGTCCATTCCGTTCAACTGCTCTTCCAAATCCTTTGCTGTCTCTGACAGAATCACAATGTCATCGGCGAACCTCAAAGTTTTTGTTTCTTCTCCATGGATTTTAATACCTACTACGAACTTCAGGGTTCGATTCCCGGCGGGGTCAGGGATTTTCTCTGCCTCGTGATGACTGGGTGGTGTGTGATGTCCTTAGGTTAGTTAGGTTTAAGTAGTAGGGGACTGATGACCATAGATGTTAAGTCCCATTGTGCTCAGAGCCATTTTGAACCTACTCCGAACTTTTCTTTTGTTTCCTTTATTGATTGCTCTAGATACAGATCGAATAGCATCGGGGATAAGCTATAACCCTGTCTCACTCCCTTCCCAACCACTGCTTCCCTTTCATACCCCTCAACTCTTATTACTGCCATCTGCTTTCTGTATAAATTGTAAATAGCCTTTCGCTCCCTGTATTTTACCCCTACCACCTTCAGAATTTGAAAGAGAGTATTCCAGTCAACATTGTCAAAACCTTTCTCCAAGTCTACAAATGCTAGAAACGTAGATTTGTCTTTCCTTAATCTATTTTCTAAGATAAGTCGTAGGGTCAGTATTGCCTCACGTGTTCCAACATTTCTACGGAATCCAAACTGATCTTCCCCAAGGTCAGCTTCTACCAGTTTCTCCATTCGTCTGTAAAGAATTCGCGTTAGTATTTTACAGCTGTGACTTAATAAACTGATTGTTCGATAATTTTCACATCTGTCAACAGCTGCTTTCTTTGGGATTGGAATTATTATCCCGTAAATGTGCGATGAGATTAATGCAGGACGATCTGTGTGGCCAGATCATTCTGTCAAATTGACCAGAATCTTCTCCAAAATAAACGCGAACAGCTGCTGTCTGGTGACATGGCGCACTGTCATCCATAAAAATTCCATCTTTGTTTCAGAACATGTAGTCCATGAACGGCTGCAAAAGATCTCGAAGTAGTAGAATATAACCATTCACAGTCAATGATAGGTTCAGTTTGACCAGAGGACACAGTCCATTCCGTTATCGAGCCACCACCAGCTTGCACAGTGCCTCGTTGAAAAGTTAGGTCCATGGCTTCGTCGAGTCTGCGCCACACTCACACCTCACCATTACCTCATATCAACATTACCGGAAACAGCGATCGAGTGAGACCCAACTTGCTTTATTTGTTCATGAGACCCAGAAAATGTTAGATACACGGTCCCAGGTAGATGCCATTATCCTTGACTTCCGGAAGGCGTTCGATACAGTTCCGCACTGTCGCCTAATAAACAATACAAGAGTGTACGGAATATCAGACCAGCTGTGTGGCTGGATTGAAGAGTTTTTAGCAAACAGAACACAGCATGTTGTTCTCAATGTAGAGACGTCTACAGACGTTAAAGTAACCTCTGGCGCGCCACAGGGGAGTGTTATGGGACCATTGATTTTCACAATATATATAAATGACCTGGTAGATAGTGCCGGAAGTTCCATGCGGCTTTTCGCGGAAGATGCTGTATTATACAGAGAAGTTGCAGCATTAGAAAATTGCAGCGAAATGCAGGAAGATCTGCAGCGGATAGGCACTTGGTGCAGGGAGTGGCAACTGACCCTTAACATAGACAAATATAATGTATTGCGAATACATAGAAAGAAGGATCCTTGATTGTATGATTATATGATAGCAGAACAAACACTGGTAGCAGTTACTTCCGTAAAATATCTGGGAGTATACGTAAGAAACGATTTGAAGTGGAATGATCATATAAAATTAATTGTTGGTAAGGCGGGTGCCAGGTTGAGATTCATTGGAAGAGTCCTTAGAAAATGTAGTCCATAAACAGAGGAGGTGGCTCACAAAACACTCGTTCGACCTATACTTGAGTATTGCTCATCAGTGTGCGACCCGCACCAGGTCGGGTTGACAGAGGAGATAGAGAAGATCCAAAAAAGAGCGGCGCGTTTCGTTACAGGGTTATTTGGTAAGTGTGATAGCGTTACGGAGATGTTTAGCAAACTCAAGTGGCAGACTCTTCAAGAGAGGCGCTCTGCATCGCGGTGTAGCTTGCTGTCCAGGTTTCGAGAGGGTGCGTTTCTGGATAAGGTATCGAATATATTGCTTCCCCCTACTTATACCTCCCGAGGAAATCACGAATGTAAATTTAGAGAGATTCGAGCGCGCACGGAGGCTTTCCGGCAGTCGTTCTTCCCGCGAACCATACGGGACTGGAAGAGGAAAGGGAGGTAATGACAGTGGCACGTTAAGTGCCCTCCGCCACACGCCGTTGGGTGACTTGCGGAGTATAAATGTAGATGTAGATGTAGATCAACTGAAATCGAGACTCTTCTAAACAGGTCATGGTTTTCCAGACATCTAACCTAAATGGTTACGAACCGAGGAGAGGAGCTGCAGGTGATGTCCTGCTGTTAGCAGAGGCACTTAAGTCGGAGTCTACTACCACAGTCCATTAACGCCAAATTTCGCCGCACTTCCCTAACAGATAACTTCGTCGTGCGTCGCTCATTGATTTCGGCGGTTATTTCGTTCTCCGTTGCTCGTCTGTTAGCACTGACAGTACGCAAACACTGCTGCTCTCGGTCGTTAAGTGACTGTGGCGAGAGAGCCGGCCGGAGTGGCCGAGCGGTTCTAGGCGCTATACTGTGGAACCGCGCGACCGTTACGGTCGCAGGTTCGAATCCTGCCTCAGGCATGTATGTGTGTGATGTCCTTAGGTTAGTTAGGTTTAAGTAGTTCTTAGTTCTAGGGGACTGATGACCTCAGATGTTAAGTCCCATAGTGCTCAGAGCCATTTGAACCATTTTGTGGCGAGAGATAATGCCTGGTATTTGGAATACTCAGCCCACTCTTGACACTGTGGATCTCGTAATATTGAATTTCCTAAAAATTGCCTAAATGGAATACCCGATACTTCTAGCTCTAACAAACATTCCGAATTGGAAGTCTGTTGATTCCCGTCGTGTTGCTATAATCACGTCGGAAACCCTTTCACATGTGCCGCCTGAGTACAAACAACAGTTCCGCTAATGGACTGCTTCTTTATACTTTGTGCACGCGATACTGCTGCCATCTTTATATGTTCATACCGCTATCCCTCGGCTTTTGTTACCTCATTGTACAGGTACTGCACCATTCTTCCGCAGGCAGTCTGTTACAATGGTTTCAGCGGTTTGTATTTTTCTGAACGCCCCTTCATCTACATCTACATACATACTCCGCAATCCACCATACGATGCATGGCGGAGGGTACCTCGTACCACAGCTAGCCTCTTCTCTCCCTGTTCCACTCCAAAACAGAACGAGGGAAAAATGACTGCCTATATGCCTCTGTACGAGCCCTAATCTCTCTTTGTGGTCTTTCCGCGAAATATAAGTTGGCGGCAGTAAAATTGTACTGCAGTCAGCCTCAAATGCTGGTTCTCTAATTTTCCTCAGTAGCGATTCACGAAAAGAACGCCTTCTTCTCTCCAGAGACTCCACACGAGTTCCTGAAGCATTTCCGTAAGACTCGCGTGCTGACCAAACCTACCAGTAACAAATCTAGCAGCCCGCCTCTGAATTGCTTCTATGTCCTCCCTCAAACCGACCTGATAAGGATCCCTGTTCCACTCCAAAACAGAATGAGGGAAAAATGACTGCCTATATGCCTCTGTACGAGCCCTAATCTCTCTTTGTGGTCCTTCCGCGAAATATAAGTTGGCGGCAGTAAAATTGTACTGCAGTCAGCCTCAAATGCTGGTTCTCTAATTTTCCTCAGTAGCGATTCACGAAAAGAACGCCTCCTTCTCTCCAGAGACTCCACACGAGTTCCTGAAGCATTTCCGTAAGACTAGCGTGCTGATCAAACCTACCAGTAACAAATCTAGCAGCCCGCCTCTGAATTGCTTCTATGTCCTCCCTCAAACCGACCTGATAAGGATCCCTGTTCCACTCCAAAACAGAATGAGGGAAAAATGACTGCCTATATGCCTCTGTACGAGCCCTAATCTCTCTTTGTGGTCCTTCCGCGAAATATAAGTTGGCGGCAGTAAAATTGTACTGCAGTCAGCCTCAAATGCTGGTTCTCTAATTTTCCTCAGTAGCGATTCACGAAAAGAACGCCTCCTTCTCTCCAGAGACTCCACACGAGTTCCTGAAGCATTTCCGTAAGACTCGCGTGCTGATCAAACCTACCAGTAACAAATCTAGCAGCCCGCCTCTGAATTGCTTCTATGTCCTCCCTCAAACCGACCTGATAAGGATCCCAAACGCTCGAGCAGTACTCAAGAATAGGTCGTATTACTGTTTTATAAGCGGTCTCCTTTACACATGAACCACATCGTCCCAAAATTCTACCAATGAACCGAAGACGACTATCCGCCTTCCCCACAACTGCCATTACATGCTTGTCCCACTTCATATCGCTCTGCAATGTTACGCCCAAATATTTAATCGACGTGACTGTGTCAAGAGCTCTTACATTAGAGACATGTTGCGGACCATTCCATTTGACCATGTCGACATTTCGCGACTAGCGACTGCCCTGTGGGCCCGCAGAATGGGAGGCTCGCGCCCGGTCCGCCGGTTAATTAGACGGCGTGTAGCGGCCGCGGCCGTCTTATACGCGCGGCGCCACCCCGGCAGGCGGGGGGTTCCCCGGTCCCCGAGGCGTCCGGCGCCTCACATTGTCCCAGCTCGCGCCTCGTTAGCCCGCGAGCGCCGCGCCGCCATTGTGGCCAGTGCTGGCCGCGCCAATTACAAGTAACGGCCGAGCCCCGCCGGCCACCGGCTAACTAGGCCCTGCCCGCCGCTAGATAAACACGCCGCCCGCAGCGGATTTGCATTGCGAATGAAAGCAATTAAGCGTGGTAATTAGCGTCTAAGTTGCAGCCTTTGTCGGCCGACCTAATTGCGGCCGCCTTGATGCCCCCGCTAAACACGCCGCCACCTCCGGCTCCACCTCCACCGCCAGTCCAGGCGGCGCCGTCGTAATTGGCAGCCGTGTAATGCCTTCTCTCTCCCCCCCCCCCCCCCCCCTCCTCGCCCAGGCTGGACCAGTATAATCTCCGGCAATTACCGCGTCACCTCGGCCTTGCCGCCGCCGGTCAGCCGCCCCTGAGGTGTCCGGGTACCGCTGCCTCTGTCCCGCTCCAATTCTGCACTCCCCACATAGAGCGGAGACCGAATAGGTACAAATCTGAGCCAGAACTTGTAACGGAGCAGCTTTGCCTGACGTAAATGAAACGTGCGATGGGATACACATGGCATGAACGAGGAGTGTTGCACCACGCATTGACGCCGAGCTCCAGTACTACACTGCAGGAAAAGAAAAAGATAAAAAATTCAACACCCTCAATGACTGTGTTCAGTGGCAGAATGATATAATACGAGGAATGTTCAGTAAGTAATGCAACACTTCTTTTCTGAAAACATAATGGGTTTTTTTCAGATTTCCAATACACCATATTATTCCCTACTCTTTTGGTTACAAAACCCTATTATTAAACGTAATCCACGTTCACTGTGACGGCATTACACCATCTTACTGAGAGGGCCTGTATGCCGGATGGTATCACTCTACTGGTCGACGTCGCAGCCAACGTCTCGTTGCATCAGTAACCTCCCCATCATGCACGTACTGTTTCCCGCGGAGTCCATCTTTCTTTGGGCCAAACAGACGGAAGCTGCGAAATCTGGGCTGTAGAATGGATGAGGAAGAACAGTCCAAAGAAGTTCTGTGAGCTCCTAACGGGTGCGCAGACTTGTGTGAGACCTTGCGTTGTCCATATGAGCAGCGAGATTCTGATCCGTCGATCATCTCGTATTAAGAGTGTCCGCACGTTTCACGATTGCAGGAGTCATTGCTGTGTGCGTCCAGCCAGCACACAGAAGATCACACAGGTTTGCGGCACCTTTTTGCTATGATGATTAGCGCCTTGCCCAATGAGTCACCGTGCTTTTGTTCTCTCCCAGGTCTTCGTAGACATTCTGCAACCGTCTATGAATATCTGCGATACTCCGGTTTTCCGCCAACAGAAACTCAATGACAGTCTCTGGAACGCATTACATACAGCATTTTGAGGGTTACGTATAGTGCCGCCATCTGTCAGACATTTCTGAAACTATAGGGTCTGAAGCGGGATTATTCTATAATGTCCCTTAACAAATTCCACATCTTATCAACCGAAATTGGCCGAGAAAAATGTGTTCCATTACTTACTGAACGTCCCTTGTATGTGCTTTCTGAGGGACTGTAGTGTTAGTGATTGATTCGTCACTGTCATTGGTCATGAGCTGGCGCTCTAGAGGCCTGTATGTTTGTGTTTTGACTCTGCAGGCAGTAACTGTGCTGAGTTTGTTGGTGTAAAGTGTTTGCAACAGTCATTCTAGTGCACGACATACCTCCACCGACAAGAACATACTTGTACTGCTGTTGATCAGCTTCAGCCACATGGACGAAGTCACAATTTGGGCCTGCAGAAAGCTGCATGGAGAAATCGACAGATCGCTGCACATGTTGGGCGCAAAGTATTGATGTTGTGTCACTGCTTTCGAGAGCGATCTGTGTAACATTCTTACACCTGTGAAGAGGTTCCGGATGTTCAAGCGGAACAGATGCATACCAAGACTGACGCATTGTGCGAGCAATTGTAGCTGACCAAACATCATCCAGAGACGAAATCTGGGCACATGTTGCACCTGCTGTGACATTAAGTACAATTGGTAACCGTCTTCTTGCCATAGGATTAAGATCACGTGTTCTTGTACAGGCCAGGCTACCACTGACGCCATGTCACTGTCAAACGTGGCTACTCTGCTATCGTGTAAGCGTTGACTGGAATGGTACTGTATGAGAGTAGGTACTTGTTGTAACCGCGACCAGAATGGTCGCGGGGTTGCTGTGAGGGAAAGCGCGGCGGGATCCACGGAGCGGCCCGCGAACAATAACACAAACGGGAGAGGACGGACACAACAACGGACAACCGAGCAATACCTTACGAACAACAAGCAAATAACAACGGAGTCACAAGAAATCCCCACACGAGTCAACCACGCCCACTCCTACACGGAACTAAGTAACGTAAATACGCTGTCTGAGGCGAGATGTCGATAGACACACGCAACGATTAGACCGACTGGAGGAGTTTTTTTTTCTTTATTGTTATTTTCATACCTTTACAATAAAGGTAGGCCGGCAGCGGCCTATCTACGCCGCTCTTCGGCCACAGTGAACACATACAGGAAACAGAAAGACAGAAAAACAAACAAACATGGTGGACAAAAACGGGGGACAGACGTAGTAAAATAAATGAAGCCATTCACAGGCGCACTGTTTGGATAAGAAACGGATGCGATAGGCTAGGCGGAGCACATGGCGTTCCAGGATTTGAAGGGATTTGCTGAAGGCGGGAGGGGCGGTGATCCATACGGGATGGGCATAACTGAGGATAGAGTGGATGAGGGATTTATAGGTGTAGAGGACAGTGTAGGGGTCCAGACCCCATGTGCGGCCAGAAAGGAGCTTGAGGAGGCAGAGTCGGGAGTATGCCTTGGCTTGGATCGTCCGGAGATGGGGGGTCCAGGAGACGTGACGGTCAAGGGTGACGCCAAGGTACTTGAGGGTGGGGGTGAGGGTGAGGTTGATAGGATGGCCGTAGATAGTGAGACAGACATCGAGGAGACGGAAGGAAGTGTGCTCCCTGCCGCCGTTAGATAAGCAGCTGCAGCAGCAAGTCGTATACTACTAGCTCACTCATTTGTTACATAGTTTAATTCTTAATTTCTTTGCATGTTTTTGGTACTTGCATTGTTTAATTCATAAATTTCGGGCGTATTATAGTATTTGAGAGTTGTAGCATCGCGTTTTAGTATCTGAATAGTGTAAATTCGCGTAGTCTCCTTCCGCCGCCGAGCAGTGTCAGCAGTGCGCAAGTAGCAGCATTACTGCATTTACTAGGCAATCTTGTATTTTAATAACCGTTTAAATTTTGTCGATTTGTTTGCGCTCTCTGTAGATTAGTTCAGACGTTCTTTGCAAAACAGTTTTTTAGCATGGATAGGGACTGCAACTGCTGTGTTCGGATGCAGGCTGAGTTGGCATCCCTTCGCTCCCATCTTCAGGCAGTGTTGGCTTCGGTCACACAGCTTGAGGCTGTTGCCAATGGGCATCACTGTGGGGGACCGGATGGGGGTTTGTCGGGGACGGCCAGCTCGTCCCACGCATCCCCCGATCGGACTACGACTGTGGTTGCCCGGGATACTGCCCGCATTGAGGCTGATCCCTCACCTGTGGTAGAGTGGGAGGTCGTCTCAAGGTGTGGCAGGGGGCGAAAGACATTCCGGAGGGCCGAACGGAAGGCCTCTCTAGTTTGTCTGATGAACCGGTTTCAGGCTCTGTCTCAGGCTGATACTGATCTTCGGCCTGACATGGCTGGTTGTCCTGTTCCAGAGGTTGCCCCTCAGTCTGCAAGATCCGGGCGGTCGCAGAGGGTGGGCTTACTGGTAGTTGGGAGCTCCAACGTCAGGCGCGTAATGAGGCCCTTTAGGGAAATGGCAGCAAGAGAGGGGAAGAAAACCAATGTGCACTCCGTGTGCATACCGGGGGGAGTCATTCCAGATGTGGAAAGGGTCCTTCCGGATGCCATGAAGGGTACAGGGTGCACCCATCTGCACGTGGTCGCTCATGTCGGCACCAATGATGTGTGTCGCTATGGATCGGAGGAAATCCTCTCTGGCTTCCGGCGGCTATCTGATTTGGTGAAGACTGCCAGTCTCGCTAGCGGGATGAAAGCAGAGCTCACCATCTGCAGCATCGTCGACAGGACTGACTACGGACCTTTGGTACAGAGCCGAGTGGAGGGTCTGAATCAGAGGCTGAGACGGTTCTGCGACCGTGTGGGCTGCAGGGTAGTGGGGTTTCGGGTTCCGCTGGATAGGTCAGGAGTCCACTACACGCAACAAGCGGCTACACGGGTAGCAGGGGTTGTGTGGCGTGGGCTGGGCGGTTTTTTTAGGTTAGATGGCCTTGGGCAAGTACAGAAAGGGCAACAGCGTCAACGGGTGCGGGGCAAAGTCAGGACATGCTGGGAACAAGCAGCAATCGGTATTGTAATTGTCAACTGTCGAAGCTGCGTTGGTAAAGTACCAGAACTTCAAGCGTTGATAGAAAGCACCGAAGCTGAAATCGTTATAGGTACAGAAAGCTGGCTTAAGCCAGAGATAAATTCTGCCGAAATTTTTACAAAGGTACAGACGGTGTCTAGAAAGGATAGATTGCATGCAACCGGTGGTGGAGTGTTAGTCGCTGTTAGTAGTAGTTTATCGTGTAGTGAAGTAGAAGTGGATAGTTCCTGTGAATTATTATGGGTGGAGGTTACACTCAACAACCGAGCTAGGTTAATAATTGGCTCCTTTTACCGACCTCCCGACTCAGCAGCATTAGTGGCAGAACAACTGAGAGAAAATTTGGAATACATTTCACATAAATTTTCTCAGCATGTTATAGTCTTAGGTGGAGATTTCAATTTACCAGATATAGACTGGGACACTCAGATGTTTAGGACGGGTGGTAGGGACAAAGCATCGAGTGACATTATACTGAGTGCACTATCCGAAAATTACCAATTAAACAGAGAACCGACTCGTGGAGATAACATTTTGGACCTACTGATAACAAACAGACCCGAACTTTTCGACTCTGTATGTACAGAACAGGGAATCAGTGATCATAAGGCCGTTGCAGCATCCCTGAATATGGAAGTTAATAAGAATATAAAAAAAGGGAGGAAGGTTTATCTGTTTAGCAAGAGTAATAGAAGGCAGATTTCAGACTACCTAACAGATCAAAACGAAAATTTCTGTTCCGACACTGACAATGTTGAGTGTTTATGGAAAAAGTTCAAGGCAATCGTAAAATGCGTTTTAGACAGGTACGTGCCGAGTAAAACTGTGAGGGACGGGAAAAACCCACCGTGGTACAACAACAAAGTTAGGAAACTACTGCGAAAGCAAAGAGAGCTTCACTCCAAGTTTAAACGCAGCCAAAACCTCTCAGACAAACAGAAGCTAAACGATGTCAAAGTTAGCGTAAGGAGGGCTATGCGTGAAGCGTTCAGTGAATTCGAAAGTAGAATTCTATGTACCGACTTGACAGAAAATCCTAGGAAGTTCTGGTCTTACGTTAAATCAGTAAGTGGCTCGAAACAGCATATCCAGACACTCCGGGATGATGATGGCATTGAAACAGAGGATGACACGCGTAAAGCTGAAATACTAAACACCTTTTTCCAAAGCTGTTTCACAGAGGAAGACCGCACTGCATTTCCTTCTCTAAATCCTCGCACAAATGAAAAAATGGCTGACATCAAAATAAGTGTCCAAGGAATAGAAAAGCAACTGGAATCACTCAATAGAGGAAAGTCCACTGGACCTGACGGGATACCAATTCGATTCTACACAGAGTACGCGAAAGAACTTGCCCCCCTTCTAACAGCCGTGTACCGCAAGTCTCTAGAGGAACGGAGGGTTCCAAATGATTGGAAAAGAGCACAGGTAGTACCAGTCTTCAAGAAGGGTCGTCGAGCAGATGCGCGAAACTGTAGACCTATATCTCTGACGTCGATCTGTTGTAGAATTTTAGAACATGTTTTTTGCTTGAGTATCATGTTGTTTTTGGAAACCCAGAATCTACTATGTAGGAATCAACATGGACTCCGGAAACAGCGATCGTGTGAGACCCAACTCGCTTTATTTGTTCATGAGACACAGAAAATATTAGATACAGGCTCCCAGTTAGATGCTATTTTTCTTGACTTCCGGAAGGCGTTCGATACAGTTCCGCACTGACGCCTGATAAACAAAGTAAGAGCCTACGGAATATCAGACCATCTGTGTGGCTGGATTGAAGAGTTTTTAGCGAACAGAACACAGCATGTTGTTATCAAAGGAGAGACGTCTACAGACGGTAAAGCAACCTCTGGCGTGCCACAGGGGAGTGTTCTGGGACTATTGCTTTTCACAATATATATAAATGACCTAATAGATAGTGTCGGAAGTTCCATGCAGCTTTTCGCGGATGATGCTGTAGTATACAGAGAAGTTGCAGCATTCGAAAATTGTAGCGAAATGGAGGAAGATCTGCAGCGGATAGGCACTTGGTGCAGGTAGTGGCAACTGTCCCTTAACATAGACAAATGTAATGTATTGCGAATACATAGAAAGAAGGATCCTTTATTGTATGATTATATGATAGCGGAACAAACACTGGTAGCAGTTACTTCTGTAAAATATCTGGGAGTATGCGTGCGGAACGATTTGGAGTGGAATGATCATATAAAATTAATTGTTGGCAAGGTGGGAACCAGGTTGAGATTCATTGGGAGAGTGCTTAGAAAATGTAGTCCATCAACAAAGGAGGTGGCTTACAAAACACTCGTTCGACCTATACTTGAGTATTGCTCATTAGTGTGGGATCCGTACCAGATCGGTTTGACGGAGGAGATAGAGAAGATCCAAAGAAGAGCGGCGCGTTTCGTCACAGTGTTATTTGGTAACCGTGATAGCGTTACGGAGATGTTTAATAAACTCAAGTGGCAGACTCTGCAAGAGAGGCGCTCTGCATCGTGGTGTAAATTGCTCGCCAGGTTTCGAGAGGGTGCGTTTCTGGATGAGGTATCGAATATATTGCTTCCCCCTACTTATACCTCCCGAGGAGATCACGAATGTAAAATTAGAGAGATTAGAGCGCGCACGGAGGCTTTCAGACAGTCGTTATTCCCGCGAATCATACGCGACTGGAACAGGAAAGGGAGGTAATGACAGTGGCACGTAAAGTGCCCTCCGCCACACACCGTTGGGTGGCTTGCGGAGTATAAATGTAGATGTAGATGAAGTGGTGGTTTTGACTACAATGATCGCCTGGGTCTTGGTAGGATTGACCACTGTTTACACCAAGTGGTGAACCGGTCAAGATGGGATTGGAGAAGGTGCTGGGAGCGTTGCAGGGTGGGGGCGAGGGCAAGAAAGGCGGTGTCATCGGCGTACTGGAGAAGGTGAAAGGGGTGTGAAGGCGGCGGCATGTCCGCCGTGTAAAGAAGACTGGTGGAGCGAGAGGCAGGCGCTTAAATACGTGATCAGGGACGCCGCTATTGGCCGCTGGGACCACGTGTTCGACCGTGGCGTCCTCACATTAATCGTGGGCCAGGAGGCTCGCGCCGCCACGGCTTACGGTGCGACGGTGCAGAGACCTCTAGGAGTCATCGACGTTCATGCCATCTGGCGCGGATTGAAAACCCACGGTGCGCGGTACGAGAATACTGTCTGTATGCTAGTAATGAAAGTACCCGTGTATCTTGAGACTTCATGGTGTGTGAGGCCATCAGTTACACCTCGCAGTCGCATTTGGTGTTTCTGCAGAGTTAGGTAACCAGTGCCTGCTTATATTGCGTAGGCTGTTATCCCCATGGTACTGTCATTTCTTTCACAGGAAGGTGATATGCTTCTTCGGCAGGACTGTGCACGTCCACATTCAGCTGCTGCAACCCAAAGTACCCTTCGTGGTGTACAACTGTTCTGGCCAGCAAGGCCACCAGATCTCCCATTAGCTAATGGTCATGGGTACAAATGGCTATGAGCACTGTGGGACACATCTGAGGTCATCAGTCCCCTCGAACTTAGAACTACTTAAACCTAACTAACCTAAGGACATCACACACATCCATGCCCGAGGCAGGATTCTAACCTGCGACCGCAGCGGTCGCGCGTTTCCAGACTGAAGCGCCTAGAACTGCTCGGCCACACTGGCCGGCAATGGTCATGGGCCATGATGAAGTGTGCACTTACTCGTTCACCAGGATCTGCAAGAGCCACCGGCGAATCACAACAAAAGGCGCAAGGTGCATGGGACGGTATGACGCAGGACACCATTCAGCACCTTTATGCAATAATACACATCTGTTTTTCCACCAACGGGGCGGGGGGTGGGGGGTGGGATGGGAGGGTGTACATTGTTTATTTCCGACACTGTTTGCGCACGCTTCACTAGAAATGAGTCATTCATTTGATCTTCATTTGTTATCATATACTCCTACAATGATGAACTACCTGGTACTTCACTTGTCAGTATAATGAACTTGTCCTTGAGGGTGTTACGCTTTTTCCAGCAATGTCTCTCTAGGTACAAATGGCTCTGAGCACTACGGGACTTAACATCTGAGGTCATCAGTACCCTAGAACTTAGAACTACTTAAACCTAACTAACCTAAGGACATCACACACATCCATGCCCGAGGCAGGATTCGAACCTGCGACCGTAGCGGTCGCGCGGTTCCAGACTGTAGCGCCTATAACCGCTCGGCCACTTCGGCCGGCGTCTCTCTAAGTACCTCTGCCACTGTTGGACCGCACAACAACGCTGATTCATGTATCGGCTTGTATCAATAGGGGTTAATACCATGAAGATTATTCCCTGATGTCTTAAGACATGTCCAATCGTCCTGTCCCTTCTGTTTGTCAGTGTTTCTTTCTACGCTGAGAAGCTCCTCAGTCCTCATTCTGTGCGTCCACCTAATTTTCAACGTTCTTCTGTGGCTCCATACCTCCAACGCTTCGATTGTCTTCTGTTCTGGTTTTCCCACTGCCCGTGATTCACTACCATGCAATGCTGCGCTCCGAAAATACCTTCTCAAAAATTCCTTCCTCAAATTAAGGCCTACGTTTGACACCAGTAGACTTCTCTTCAGAAATGCTTCCTTTGCCTGTACTTCTACAGTTTGGAACCGTGCGACCGCTACGGTCGCAGGTTCGAACCCTGCCTCGGGCATGGATGTATGTGATGTCCTTAGGTTAGTTAGGTTTACGTAGTTCTAAGTTCTAGAGGACTGATGACCTCAGCAGTTAAGTCCCATAGTGCTCAGAGCCATTTGAACCATTTTGCCTGTATTAGTCTGCTTTTTATCTTCTCCTTGCCTCGTCCATCATCTATTATTTTTCTTCCAAGGTAGCAGAATTCCTTAACTTCGTCTACTTCGTGATTACCTATTTTGATGTTTAGTTTCTCGCTATTCTCGTCCTTCCTATTCCTCTTTACTTTCGTCTTCCTCCGTGGACTGTCAATCCGTATTCCATTAAATAGATCCTGTAATTCTTCTTCACTTTCACTGTGGACAGGGAACCTTATTATTTCTATCCTTTACCTTGAATTTTAGCGTGTGTGTGTGTGTGTGTGTGTGTGTGTGTGTGTGTGTGTGTGTGTGTGTGTGTTTGTGTGTGGGTATGGGTGTGGGTGGGTGGGTGCTTCGGTGGGTTAGGGGCGCTCCACGACTAACCGCAACTTCAAGTTTAATCCCGCATATGCACCTTTCTTTTATTACCGTCATGTTTCTTCGATAAATAGGCTGAAAAATAGGGGCATAAGACTGCATCTCTGTCTTATAAACCATTCTGAAAAGATCACTTTGTTCTTGGTCTTTTAGTCTGATTGTTCCCTCTTGGTTCTTGTCCGTGTGGCAAGTTACCTGTTTGTCTCTACAACAAATCCTATGTGTCTCAGAGTGTCGTACATCTCGCACCATTTTTCATGATCAAACGTTTTTTTCAGGTCGACAAATCCTACGAGCATGTCTTGATTTTTCTTCAGTCTTACTTCCATTATGAAGTGCAACGCAGAACTGCCTTTGTGGTGCCTTTACCTTTCTTGCAGTCAAACTGATCGTCGTCTAACTGATCCTCAATTCTCTGTTCCGTTCTTACGTTGCATATGTTTTCTGTTGTCAGCTGACACGTGAGTGATTCACTGTTCCATTACTAAGACTCACGGCCATAAAACTGTTTGGTTTGGTATCTTTTTCAGTAATGGCTTCAACGAATGAAGTAAGTTGTTCCTTCGGCGTGATTTTTTTTTTTGTCCTACCCTTTCACACCCAGGTATACCGTTTTCCTACATTCCACTCATTTCACAAGTAAAGCGGTGGACAAGTAGGTCCACATCGGGGAAGAACTTGTAATAATTTACTTACGATCGACGGAAATAAAACATGTGATAGGACACGTATATAACCAGAGTGAAAAATGCCCCTATCATAACACAAAAATGGCGAATATGTCCTGGTCAGGCTTATTGGATGCGAAAGTCTGGAACTAGCTTTTCGATTTATCTGGCTGCTTCAAAACAATTTAAATCAAAACATCTTGGCATATTCACGCTTTTAATCCGGCCAGAGATATTTTATCAGTCCAGAAAAATTTCTTAGCAGTTACATGTTTGCTCTTCAGGCATATGATATTATACAGGGTCATTCCGTAAGAGCGTGCAAAACTTTAACAGGATGCAGAGGATGCTCCACTGAACATTTTGAGGTAGAGAACCTGATGTCTGTGAAGCCAGCTTACAGAGATAATACGAATAAAATCTCATTACTATGTACTTTTTTATTTACATTAGTTATAATTCACTGTAAATATCATCATTGACACAATGAAGTTATAATTTGTGCTGTATCGTACAAATTGTGCCGACACTGACGGACATCAACCTAAATGCAAGCATGGCGTCGGCGAACAAAATTCTGTCGCATCCTGACAAATATCCGTGATGTGTTTCAAATCACATCACAGGCAGCTACAATTCTGGCAACTAATTCCATCTCCATATCCACTAGGGTCTCGTGCCCAAGTGGCTTTAGATATCCCCTTACTCAAATAACAAGAACTTCAGCAAACAATGTACCGACTAACATTTTCTTCAGACCAGAGGAAAGTTACTACCCTCAGGCAAAAAATAACGCAGTGATTTGGTTAATGGGCAAATATACATGTAATGTTTTTAACAATATTGGGAGCGATGAACATATTGAATACAAGATGTATATGGAAAATTAATTCTAGAAAATACTTAAAAATTAGAATCACAATAAGAAATATGGTAACATACTGCGAATTGTCTTCAACAGAATGGGTATAGGTTAGGAACTGGATTCCTAGTAGAGAGGGAATGGGTTGGGTCACGTTCCCGACCCTAACCTCACCTGCAAGTCACACATGAAAAATAAATCAGCAGTACAGCAGATACAAGAATATGGCGAAAAACATCTGGAAGATCTTGAACTCCCTATGGATGCGTTTAGAAGGCTGGAACTGACAAAAATAACAAGGCAGTGAAGTATTTTGCGATGTCGCTGTTCGGGACTTCTCTTCTGTCCACGTAATTTACCCTGGAAAGAACACACATCAAGGATTTACTGAATGATTAATGTGGGTCTGGGAAATGATGGTGAGGAACCGGCTGCAGAAGAAAAAATGTGCTCGCTGAACTGCCACTAGTTGAAGGTGACAGTGAAGGTGCTAAATTGTGCTGCTGCTAAAGACTCATTCTTTGAATGCTGTAATTTATGACTGCAATTATCTGTCACCTTATTTATGTCATTTCATTGTAGCCATTTTTGTTACTGTTTTTGTGAAAAAAATAGGAAATAATCAAGGGGATTCAGGTCATGTGATTAGCACACTGGACTCGCATTCGGGAGGACGACGGTTCAATCCCGTCTCCGGCCATCCTGATTTAGGTTTTCTGTGATTTCCCTAAATCCCTTCAGGCAAATGCCGGGATGGTTCCTTTGAAAGGGCACGGCCGATTTCCCTCCCCATCCTTCCCTCACCCGAGCTTGCGCTCCGTCTCTAATGACCTCGTTGTCGATGGGACGTTAAACACTAATATCCTCCTCCTCAGGTCTTGTGACTTCGCAGGCCCACGGAATAGGATTTCCCTTTCCAATCTAGCAACCAAGAAATACAGCACTGAGATTGTTGTGAACATCCACACGGAAGTGAGGCGGTGCACCGTCATGTTGTTTCCACATCCTCCAACAACTCAGGTAGAACTCTTTGCACGAACTTCAAGTACAGGTGGTCACTCAGACGGCCAGGTAGCAGGTATGGCCCAGTGAGATTGTCGAGCACAATGCCGGCCCAGATTTTCCGAGCACAACGTACTTGATGGTGTGACTGTACTACGTCGTGAGCGTTTTCCTCATTGTACACATGGCTACTCTTGCTGTTCGAAATACCATCACCATCAAATGAGGCCTCGTCAGTAAACAACACGATCTCGAGGGAATCTGGTCGATCAGTCCATTGTTGAAGCGACTATTGACGCAATTGGACACTTGGCGCAAAGTCAGTCATGGACTCGGTGTGGGTGATATGGGTGTAGTTGTTGCTCATGGAGTACTGGCCACACGCTAGTACGTGCAGCGCCCATTCCACTTGCAATAAGACGAGAACTTGTAGTTGGTGATGATGATGTTCGGTTTGTGGGGCGCTCAACTGCACTGTTATCAGCGCCAACCGTTGCTCAGTCAAATCTCGCCACATTCATGAATGATGATGAAAGGATGAGGACAACACAAACACCCAGTCATCTCGAGGCAGGTGAAAAATCCCTGACCCCGCCGGGAATCGAACCCGGGACATCGTGCTCGAGGAGCGAGACCACGGAGCTGCAGACACTTGTAGTTAGGTCCGCTCTAACACGTTCAAGCACCTCTTCTTCAAAGTCGGGTGTGCGAGTGGTCCTCGAGTTCCCAGGTTCCTCGTTTCTTCTTTCCAATGAACCAGTCTTCCGCATTCGTCGATCGAAGGAAATAAACGCTCGTCGCGGTGGATGATGCCTCTTCGGAAATCGTTCCCTGTGCACCCTTTCTACAGCGAGAGCAGTGCAAGCTACTTCCATATACACAAGATGCATGTCAGCGAGCTCTTCGACATTGTACCGGTAGTGGCTCTGAGCACTATGGGACTTAACATCTGTGGTCATCAGTCCCCTTATACCGGAAGTGTTCCATCGTACTGTGGTGTACGTCTCTGAATAGCACTGAGTAATGAATGGTTCTGTCGTTGATTCATTGCACGTTCTGTCATGAAACAATGCAAAGACGATACGACAGAGCCATGTTAAGGACAGGTAAAGTAAACAAAACCTGTGTCATGACTTCCTATTAATCAGCCTCGTCCTCCATGTTTACTTGCAGGAAATAGAGAACGTACATGTAAATAAACAGCACAGGACGTGTAAACTTGTATGCATGTTAGTTGTAAATAAGCTGGAAAATAGTACCTCTAGACAAAGCGGTATACAAGTTTACTTCCATATCTACTTAAGCGCCGGCCGGTATGGCAGTGCGGTTCTAGGCGCTTCAGTCTGGAACCGCGTGACCGCTACGGTCGCAGGTTCGAATCCTGCCTCGGGCATGGACATGTGTGATATCCTTAGGTTAGTTAGGTTTAAGTAGTTCTAAGTTCTAGGGGACTGATGACTACAGATGTTAAGTCCCATAGTGCTCAGAGCCATTTGAACAATTTTTTTATACTTAAGCTGGCGTCTCCGTCACGCGTTCCTTAGCTCTAATTGTTCAGTGGAGCATTCTCTATGTGCTGTTACATTTTTGCACGCCCTTACGGAAACACCCTACATATTGTTTACTATGGCTGGCGAATCTTCTGAATTTTCAGCACTCGATCAGAGGCTGTAGTCTATAAATTACAAATTGCAAGTGTGCCAACAGCTTGCAACTAAGCGAGCTCACTGCGGTGGGGAAGCAGGGTTACCTTGTAAAAAAGCGCCAATATGTCAGAAGGTTTTTATTTAAACCACTTTGGAACTGCCAGATAAATCGAAGAACTGGTTTCCGTCTTTTACATTCCTAACTCTGCCCAGGACATATTCACCTTTGTTTGTGTCATGACAGGAGCATTTTCTCAACTTGTACTCTACCATAACTTGGAAACCGACGTAGATTTCTGTTGTCTCGTACGACGACTGGTCTAGTATAAATTGTTTTATTGACTTTCGAGCCTTGATGCTTCCACCGTGGCGATAGTTTTCACAAAATAACAGCATGAATATTGATTAAATGTATTTTTCTACCTTCGTACAAAATTTTAACCGATCCGCACAAGTCTGAAACACAAAAACGGCGCGTGTAAAAAAAAATCACAAAAAACGTGTTTTTTGCACGTGAAATCCGAATACACCCAGATATTTGAAAGCGAGTTTTTAATTTCATCATGTCCAAAGGAGTATTGGAAATAGCGACGGAGCTAAGAATGTGCTGCCGAAGTGGCTCCCCGAACATAACCCACGTACGTAAATTGTAATGATAATAGTGATATTTTGGCAATATCGATCAAGTCAGTAGAGCTGGATGACCAATTTACCAGAGATATGTTCTACCGCTTCGCTGGAATATACAATTTACGGAGTGTGACACCAGGAAATAATCGACCCTGACACTGCAAATGTCAACAAGTATGTTCAGTTAGCGGTGCTCACCTGCAAAACAGGAGCCAATTAATAACGCACATAGCCGTATTCATTCCTTCCACTATTCAAAGCATGTTTGCCTGATGTTTTCGACTCAGGCTGCGCAGGACGTCCGCCGTTCTTGACTCCCGGCAGAGCGCGAGAACGCGTCTGCATTACACTGCCTGAGAGTTAATCCACTTTGTCTCAGTTTAAATCGAAAACAGTCTCACAATAGTATCCCCCCCCCCCCTCCCGCCCCCAAAGAGGTACCTAATAATGCTGCCAGACCTGTTCCTCTTTTGTCGATGTAAGTATGTAACGTTCCGTTTTTGTTATTGTACATGATGAACTATTAATATCTTGCAGCAATAAACGAATAGCAAAAGTAAATAGTCGTCCTTTTTGGCCACCTCACTTCCATAGTTAGGGCTGTCATACAGTAGGTAGGTCGGTGCACAAGATGGGACTTCGGCCACCAGGTGCAGGCTCTGAATGGGAGATCGTGAAGCGTGACGGCATCCACAGGCGAGCGAGTAGCATGGACGGCGCTGTGTGTGAGCTTCCAAATACAATCGCAGCGGGACTATCGTTCCAGTTCTTCCGTTACCCCACATACTACGTAGCAGCTGCCAACCAAACTGACGCATTTCGATACACATCTTAGTCTCTACATCAACTGTATTTTATTTTAGATCTTTGGCAAAATATCTGAGCGGTGCGAGAAAAAGACTCCCATGAAATGAGTTTTTCTCTGAATTTTCATAGCCAAACGAACAATGGCAAATAGACTAATGAGATATGAGTCCGAAGAGCGTGAGGTCTGATTTTGTATAAGAAGGATTTATTTCCTTCAAAGTATTGAGGGTAACTAAGACAAAATAGTGATTTCAAGAAAAATTCTTGTCCGAAATTTTACAGCCAAACAAAGAGTGGTGAATTGGCAAACGAGGTATCAAAACTGACCAAAGACAGCTCTAGTTTTGTAAAAACATGGTTAACTACTTGAATGTAGTCAGAATAAAGAAGAACAAGTTAATTAGTGATTTGGAGGATAATTGAAATATAAGCTGCTGCTAGCAACGTAAATCAAGTGTCAAAAAGTTTATCTCTTCAAGGTCTAGCTATTTTACGGATAAAAAGTTATAGTGATGCAATATTTAGCTTTCAAAAGGCTTCCTTCTAAGCAAGTACTAAATTTAGGGCATTCCAAAAACAGAAAACGCTAGGAAGACAGATCAGGTGTAACAAATGTCGTCTCTTTAAGCCGTAGCTGTTTTGGATAAAAAATGCTTTCGTGTGATATTTTCTTTTTAAAATGGCTTCCTTTCAACGAAATACTAAATTTAGGAGATTTCGAGTACCCCTAGGAAGACAAATGAGGTGTCACGAATTTCGTATATTTTACGTAAAAATGGATTCTCGTGATATTTTCTTAATAAAATGGCCTCCTTTCAATGAAGTATTAAATTAGTGGATATCGAGTACAGCGGACGCTAAGAAAGCAAACGAGATGTCATTAAGTTCATACTTTCCGAACAAAACTTAAAAATAAAAGAATCAGTCAGTCAAATGTTTTTTGAAAGATTTTTCTCGAAAAGTAAGCAACAAAATAAATCAGAGGAACATTTGACGCATCTTTGGAAGTTCGATATCGTGTTCAGAAAATGACCCGCGTTAGTGTTGCTCACATCTGTTTTATTTCATACTTTTATGTTAATCGTTTCACAAAACATTTGACCAATTTCTTTTCAATGTTTTAAATTTCAGTGCACATATTTATCTCACACCAGATATCGTGTTCAGAAAATGACGCGCGTTAGTGTTGCTCACATCTGTTTTAATTCATACTTTTATGTTAATCGTTTCACAAAACATTTGACCAATTTCTTTTCAATTTTTTAAATTTCAGTGCACATATTTATCTCACACCAGACAGTTTGCTTCAGATTCTATATGACTGTTCCGTTTCCCTTTCCATCTAAGGCTATTGTCTGTAAACTGGTAGCCAGTAACCATCTGCAATTAAAACGTCGCTGAGGATTTGCTTTTGCAATCCGTCGTGAGGTCTTAGTCCTGATCTCTTCAAAACGACAAGTTTGCTGAAGAGGTCCCGTGATTTTCTCATTCCTGTTAGTATCTGTTCTTTGTTATTTGTCTAGTAGAATGGAGAAACATTGTTTCTATTACTGCTTTTGTCTTCAGTCCGAAGACTGGTTTGCTGTGGCTCTCGGCGCTAGTCTGTCCTGTACAAAACTCTTGATCCCTTCATACCTACTGAAACCTACAAAAATTTAAACCAGCTTACTATATTCAAGTCTTGATCTCTCTATACTGTACAAATGTTACTCCCCACACTTTCGTACATTACGAAACTGACAATTCCTAGATGCCTCGGGATGTGTCTCATTAGGAGATCCATTTTCATAGTCCAGTTGTGACATAAATTTCTTCTTTCAACAATTCGATACAGTATTTCCTCATTTGTTACTCGCCCTAACCATCTGTTCTTCAGCATTCTTCTGTAGCACCATATTTCAGAATCTTCTGTTGTTTTCTTGTCTGAACTCTTTATCGTCTAAGCTTCACTTTCGTATAAGGCTATAATACCTTCATAAAAGAGTTCCTAACACATAAATTTATGACCGACGTTAATAAATTTCGTTTTTTAGTAATGTTTTGCCAATCTGCATTTTTATTCTTTCTACGTTGGTCTTCGTCAGTTGTTTTGCAGCCCAAAAAGCAAAACTCATCTACTGTTTTAATATCCCATTTTCTGACATGATAACTCAGCATCTATTGATTTTATTTGACTACATTCTAGCACCCTTGTTTTAATTTTGATGATGTTCTTTTTATAAACTCTTTTCAAGACACTGTCCATTCCGTTGAACTGGTTTTCAAGTACTTTACCGCCTCTGGCAGAACTGCAATGTCATAAGCAAACGTCCAGTTTCTATTTGTTTTCCCCGAACTACGATCCGTTCCCAAATTCGTTCTTGGGTTCCTTCACAGCTTGCTCAATGTACAGGGTCCCCATGATTAGAGTTCCAGTTTCAAAACGCCTCAGAAAGGGAAGCACTGCTCACAATGTCGTCAAATTTGAATAGAATATTACTGACGCAGTGGGAAACGTCATGAGGAAGAAAATGAAAATTTGAGTAATCGACGGCACTATACGCACACCAACAGACGCGAAGCTCATATCTGTTCCTCATTTTTCGTCCGAGATGCCCAACATGACTATTTCTACGATGGATCACGCGTTGCTGTTAAAGCTCTTTTACAAGAAGGGTGACTGTGCGGCAGTAACCCTGCAGAAGTACCGTGCACTAAATGGTATGAAAAAAGGTACAGGTCCGATGACTGCTAAAGGCCTGGAGGAAATGATTACAAAATCCGAAAATTCATGTTCTTTTAAAGTGCGGCCAAGGCATTGCACGAAGAGTCGCGTAGTGCTGTGCAAACTTGCAGTACACAGGGACATGCCTGAACGTTTTGCATGTCTGCGTGCACGGTGCATAAAACCCTACGAAACGTCCCGCATTGTTATCCTCACAATATCACCCATGTTTAGGAGTTGCATCTGCTGAAATACCAGCATGACAGACGTTCGTTGTCGAATTTTTGCCCGCATGAAAGTGGACAATCAGTGGCCATGGAACATTCTGTGGACAGACGAAAGCCATTTCAATCTCCAAAGACACACCAATACGTACAATTGCAGAGTATGGGCGACGGAAAATCTGCACGCACATCATCCGGTACCACTTCAGTCTGCAAAGGTGACAGTATGGTGCGAGTTGGTGGCACCATTTGTCGTATAGTTATATTTTTTCGAGGAGATGAGTCCTGTTACCTGTACCGTCACCGGTAAACACTGTGAGCGCATCAGTGTCATTCCAACCCTTCAACAGCGCGGATGTGTGGGTAGGATCATTTTCATACGATATGGTGCATCAACGCACATTGCACAGCCAGTGAAGCTGTTGATGCCGAGTCATTTCGGAAATACTAGACTTATCTACCATCATTTCCTTACAGCCTGGCCGTTCTGATGACCTGAGCTTAATCCGTGTGAGTTCTTCCTCTGGGGTTATCTGAAAGACATTGTGTTCAGTGCTCTAATTACGATCGTAGCTGCAGTGAAGCCACGCATTGCCCAACGCACTCTGAACGCGACCCCCGAGACACTCCTATCTGTTGCAGATCATGCTGTTTCTCGATTAAGCTTGTGGCAGAAAACGATGCATAGCATACTAAACATGTTTGCGGGAGTCTCATGACGATTAGAAACAGATGTCATTTTACGAGGTGTGGCTAGAAAAAAACCGGACTAGTACTGGTGAAACAATAAAACGAATGCAATAAGGCTGAAAGTCGCGTGGCCTGTCACGTGACTCTCGCTCCGCCTACTGCTCGAGTTTCATCTGCCTCCTGCACTCAGTCTGCCCGTGGCGTCTGTTTTAAGTAGTTGACGTTTTGTCTGTGCGTCGGAAAATGTTGAGTGTACAGAAAGAACAGCGTGTTAACATCAAATTTTGTTTCAAACTAGGAAAATCTGCAAGTGAAACGTTTGTAATGTTACAACAAGTGTACGGCGATTATTGTTTATCGCGAACACAAGTGTTTGAGTGGTTTAAACGATTTAAAGATGGCCGCGAAGACACCAGTGATGACATTCGCACTGGCAGACCATTGTCAGCAAAAACTGATGCAAACATTGAAAAAATCGGTAAACTTGTTCGACAAGATCGCCGTTTAACAATCAGAGCAGTGTCTAAGTTAACAGGAGTTGACAAGGAAAGTGTTAGGCAGATTCTTCATGAAAGTTTCAACATGAACAAAGTGTGTTCAAAAATGGTTCCAAAGTGTCTCACAATTGAACAGAAGTAACGCCGAAGAATGATTTGTTCTGACATCCTGGAAAACATTGAAAGTGATCCCACCTTCTTACAAAATGTTATTACTTGCGATGAATCGTGGTTTTTTACTTACGATCCCGAAACTAAACGCCAATCGATGCATTGGAAAACTCCTGGTTCTCCACAACAAAAAAAGCACGAATGTCAAAATCGAAATTCAAGGCAATGATGATTTTTTTTTCTGACATCAAAGGGATTGTGCACATTGATTGGGTACCAGAGGGACAAACAGTGAATCAGCATTACTACATTAGCGTCCTGGCTACCCTACGTGAGCGAGTACGGAGAAAACGGAACGATTTGTGGAGAAAAAAGTCATGGATCCTTCACCAAGACAATGCCCCAGCTCACAGTGCGTTGTCAGTGAAGACGTTTTTGGCAAAACAAAACATTCCCATCTTAGATCATCCACCCTACTCACCTGATTTGGCCCCCTGTGACTTTTTTCTTTCCCCTAAAGTCAAGTCAACTTTGAAAGGAACTAGATTTGAGACTGTTGAAGCAGTAAAAGAAAAAGCGACGGAAGTAATGTATGGACTTACCGAAAATGATCTGCAGCATTGCTATGAACAGTGGAAAATTCGTATGGAGACCGAGGTGGAGAGTACATTGAAGGAGATAACATGAAATTGTAAATAATTGTAAATAAATGTTTTTTCCAGCATCAGTCCGGTTTTTTTCTAGCCGCACCTCGTATATGAAGACAGTAACTGTTCTCGAAAAAACATATACCATTGATGACCGTACAGCTTCTCTGGAGTAAAGGATAATTAATGCCGGCACGGTAGCTCAGGGTGTTCGGTCAGAGGGTTTAGCTACCCTCTGTAATAAAAAAAACTGAGTAAACGGATTAACCAACAACCTGACCGAGTGTCATCGGACGTCCGCCACGAACAAAATCAACCAACAATATAGAACAAAATGCTATTAAAAAAAAAAAAACAGAAACTAGAGAAAGCCGTCACGGTAACTCAGCGTGTTCGGTCAGAGGGTTAACTGCCCTCATTAACAAAAAAACTGAGTTAATCGATCTACAACGAATTTAAACGGGTGTCTTACGACGTCCGCTCCGAGCAGATGCAACGAACAAAAGTAAACAAAATGAGATTTTATAAAAAAAAGGTGGATAGAGCGTATGCCATGTAAGCAGGAAATCCCGTGCTCGAGTCCGGTTTGGGGCACATATTTTCAACTGTCCCCATCGAGGTATATCAACAACACCTGTCGGTAGCTGAGGGTCTCTATGTCATTTTACTTTTTATGCAATTTTTGGTCCCAGAACAATTAAAAACCGAGTTTTCCCGTCCGACGGGATACGACCTTGCCATGGCGTATGGGCTTACCTAGCTAACAGTGCAAGTGTTGACTGTCGAACTTGTGCAGTCATGCACACAGAACAGTACAGAAGTTGTAATGTGCAACTCAAACCACAGCCGTTGTATTGCGATGCATCTGTCATTTGTAGCCGACCCCATTTATGTTAAGACGCATACAGCTACATCTGTTGGTAAAACATGCGTAATTTTTTTGTTTGTTTCTTCGATGACAGTAATATGCTATTCGAACTTGACGTCATCCAGCGCATCGGTTCCCTTCTATAGCTCTGAAACCAAAACTTTGATTGTGGACTCTTTGTACATATACAGTGGCATCAGGGACAGGCTACAACCCTGCCTCATTCCCTTTTCAACTACTGCTCCCCTTTCATGTCCTTCGACTCTTATAACTGCAAGTTAATGCCTGTAAAAGTTGTAGATAACCTTTAGCTCCCTGTATTTTACACCTGCTACCTTCAGAAGAGTATATTCTATACAACATTTTCAAAATCTTTCTCTAAAACTACAAGTGATATAAACGTTGGTTTGCCTTTCTTTAACCTACTTTCTAAGATAAGCTCATAGGGTCAGTACTGTCTCGCTCTTTCCTGTATTTCTCCGGAACCCAAAATATTTGGGCTGTCTCATATGCGTTGCAGATCGGGTGAAATAGTTTTGTTATGCTGGCCCTTCCAATGATCTGAATACCCGAGAAGTCTTGTTTCGTCTTAGGTCTGTATTCTGTCATATTCTCCTCGCAGTGTCATATCTCCAACCTCATCTTCATTTACTTCCTTTTCTGTTTTTATAACATCATTCCAGTTTATTTCCTCTGAGTAGGCCTTGTTGTATTCCTTATACCTTACGGCTTTTCCTTCTTTGTTTAGTTCTGGCTTGCCATCTGAGCGCTTGATATTCATACGGCTATTTATATTTTCTTCAAACGTTTCTTTAATTTTCCTACAGGCAGGATCGATCTTTCCCCTAGTCCTAAAGGCCTCTGTAGCTTTACATCTGTAGTCTAGCCATACTTGCTTAGCCATTTTGCGCTTTCTGTCAGTCTCAAATTTTAGACGTCTGTAATCCCTGTAGTTTCCTTCATTTTCAACATATTTAAATTTTCTCCTCTAAGTAAACTCAAAGTCTCACCTGTTACCTAAGGACTTTTACTGGGTTTTGTCTGTTTTCCTGTTTGATTCCCTGCTTCCTTAACTGTTTTGTCCAGTGACCTCTGTACTATCTGGATTACAAGCTCCAGTTGTCTGAACGGCCGGCCCAAGTTGCTCGTATTTCGTTTCCTGCCTAACTATAGAATGCTACAACGAAATATCACGAGAACGCAAAATGAAAATACTTTTCGATACTGCTCCCACATCAGCCTTTTAAATCGCATATTGATATACAGTTCAAAGCTATTAATGTGTTAAGAATTCCGCATCTCGTACAGACCGCCGGAAATGATTTTGCCTAATTAGAACATGGCGGACTGTACAGATGACAAGAAACTGCAGACACGCCAGAGTTCCATGCTCTGGGATGAGAGATCTACAACCAGGTAGCATAGAGGTTACTGATTTCGTCTTTCAAACGTTCAGATTCCTCTTCTTCCTTTTGTCTCCATCAGCCGTTAGGTAAAACCCCGTGTGGAACCTCTGGTCCTTTCAATTTATGCTGGTCTTGTCTGCTTAATGTCCTATATCTCTGCAGTTTCTTCAGTTTTAATCTGCAGTTAATAAGTGTGTTTGAAATCTTATGGGACTTAACTGCTAAGGTCATCAATCACTAAGCGTACACACTACTTAACCTAAATTATCCTCAGACACTCACACCCATGCCCGAAGGAGGACTCGAACCTCCGCCGGGACCAAGTTAATAAGTAATAAATTATGGCGAGCTTTCAGATCTTCCACTGAAAATGTTTTGCATTTTAAAATCTGACTTCTAAGTCTCTGTCTTACAATCAGATAACCTAGCAGCTGACCAACCCAGCATTACCAGCGTATTCATTTTACAAATCTTCTACTGGAAAAGGAAACAAAAAATGAACCGTGTAGGGTACATTCGAAAAAATTAAATTCACATGTATTCATGAAAACGCCTCTGAAAGTTTTCAGATGATCAAAACGACTTGCAAAATGATTTAGATAAGATATCTGTATTGTGCGAAAAGTGGCAATTGATCCTGAATAACGAATAGTGTGAAGTTATTCACATGAGTACTAAAAGAAATCAGCTAAATTTCGATTACGCGATAAGTCACACAAATATGAAGGCTGTAAATTCAACTAAATACTTGGGGATTACAATTACAAATAACATAAATTGGAACAATCACATAGATAATATTGTGTGTAGTGCAAACCAAAGACTGCTATTCATTGGCAGAACACTTTGAAGGTGCAACAGGTCTACTAAAGAGACTGCTTACACCACGCTTGTCCTCCCTATTCTGGAGTATAACTGTGCGGTGTGGGACTCGCATCAGGTGGGACTGACGGATGACATCGAAAAAGTAAAAATAAGGGCAGCTCGTTTTGTATTATCGCTAAATAGGCGAGATAGTGTTACAAACATGATACGTGAATTGGAGTGGCAATCATTAAAACAACGGCGTTTTTCGATGGGACGGGATCTTCTCATGAAATTTCAATTACGTTTTCTCTTCCGATTGAGAATACATTCTGTTGGTACTCACCTACATAGGGAGAAATGATCATCACGATAAAATAAGAGAAATCAGCGCTAACACAGAAAAATTTAAGTGCTCGCTTTTCCCGCGTGCCGTTCGAGAGTGGAACGGTAGAGAGACAGCTTGAAGGTGGTTCATTGAACCCTCTGCCAGGCACTTTATTGTGAATAGCAAAGTAACCACGTAGAAGTAGATGTAGATCTGTCTTTCCCTCATGTTCATCTTTCTTCACCAAAGCGGGCTAAAACCAACATTATCTCTGCTTCTTCCTCGATATTAATCCTGTACCGTCACATTTATGTTCGATATTCTTTCTTCATGTTCGATATTCTTTCTTCCATGCATCAGTCCTCTTTCCTATTTACAAGTTTTATTGAAGTACCGTCAGGCTCACAATTCACCCTAACAGCCTTTTCTTATTTCCCATAGCAATCCGCGCATATTTCAAATTCTAAAAAAAAAAGAAAAGAAAATTGTAGGCTGTTGTATCGGCTGAAGACCAGAGGTTGCGTCGATATTGGTTACATCATTCTCAGTCGATGTGTCAGAGCTAAAAGTCGACGATGTTCCCAAAATTTTGTCGGTCAATGAGCTCTGCATGTATAGTTTTAAAACACACAATACAAGCTTAGTTACAGAAATCTCTATATTACTCGCTTAGGCTTTGTATGAACAGCTCTGATTTTGTATTTGCTCTGGTATTAAGTGCGGCTTGAAACTCTAAATGTATGCCCCGATGCAGTTCCTACATTTATTAAGTGATCACTAAAAAGTGACGACACTTTATTTGTTTCGTACTTTTGATGTCCGGACAGTTCTAATGTTTTAGTATGATCCAAGTTTCCTCTGCAAGAGGCAGAGCATTTTCTCCTTAGCAACCATGACAAGGAGCTATCACGTTTCGAAAAATTAAGATGTTTCTTCATATGTTTCATTAATCCATCCTTGGCGCAGAATTTTTGTCCCTGAGAGTTTAAGCAGTGAGATGCAGGTTTTTTTTTTTTTTTTTTTTTTGGCTACGGTTCGTTTTTCATACATGATGCTGATGATGAGGTCCCATACTCCGAGGAGCGAAGGGGACGATGCGGGAGACCCGCACCGCTGTACTAAGCAAGGTCCTAGCGGAGGTGGTTTGCCATTGCCTTCCTCCTTTCCATACATATTCCTCCTTTATTGTAATACAACAGCGTACAACCGTTGATAACCTCAACTGTTTCTTCGTGATCACAGCCAAATCATTGAAGCGGAGATCTATATTTGTTAAATCACACTCTTCAGTTGCGTACTCAACACTCTTGACGTGCGTGAAATCTCAGTTATATTAAAGGCGAATGAGAATTGCACGAATTTCTCAAATAAACAAGTTCAAAGCGCGGCTACATGCGGCTACATACTCTGGATAAAGCGAAAATACATGCAGTAAATTTAACTTCTGTTTCCTCACACTAGAATAAGGACACGATGTGACCTAAACGTACATGCGAAATTGTTTTGTGTATAACTTTTTGTTCTTAAATGTAAATTGTATGCTACCTGTTTACGTGTATCACCTCATAACTATTCTTCAGAATACCATCAACTCATAAAATATAATGAAATACATCAAAACTAAGTTCACACTGCAAGCACATACGCCTAAACTTGCCAAATCATGGATTGCAAACGGTAGGCAAAATTTGGCAGCTTTCCTAACATTCTGGAAAGATCTTTGCATTTGTTATGTCGTTGCATAAACGAAATTGTTTTAGCTGTGTCCATAAGGAGAAAAGCTGAAGAGTTGGGGTTAGGGAACGCCAGCAAGAAGCAGTTGTTTCTCTCCTATCTCGTACATACGCGATATGGATTGACATCTACCTGTGTAGTTGGAAGGTCTACCCGAAATGTAGTCATGTACAAATCGCATTATACTGGTTATTGCTTCTTTTTTGAGAAAGTTGAAAGAATTTATAATCTTTCGACTCATGCCGATAACATCACATAAAAATGTTTTACCAACAACAGCTTGAAGTTGTTTGTTTCTTTCAGTGTGAGGTATCAGCTCCCATGGATTATTAAAATATTTCTGACGCACCTTGTGTAAGGAAGTGGATCTTTACTCTGTACCTTATAAGAAATTGAAAATATTTTTCGAAGGAAATTATGTATTACTCAGCTCATAATCACAAGTAATGTCAAACATTCTTAATAGACATATTCTTATCTATTTGTTACCTAGAATTTACTTCCAGCAATATGTAACTTAAGTTGCATTTTGCTGCTGATATTTTCGTTAACCCATATAAAAGTAAGGAACGAGACTGATAGAGTGAAGACAACCAAAGTCAAAGATTAGTCGGTATGCTAAATCAGAAAATCTCAGCTATGCCACGCGTGCTCAAGAACATACGAAGGCAAATAGTTCTACGTTATCGATAACCGAAACAAATCCTCTAAGAAGCAACATATATTCTCCAGTAACGTGTGAAAGCGAGTTCCGACTTACCAGCTTGAAAGTCACTTACTTGAATTCTTGTGTACTTCATAGTAATTCGCTTTTGGTCTTCAATAAGCCAGAGATGAGTGATTACACTTGATCTGTCGTCGCCATCCATTGACTTCCTTCCACTTTCAAAAAGGCCACGTGGAACCGTAGAACTATGAGTCTACGCTACTGTGTTATGCAGACTTGAATTAGTAAAGATAATGCACTCCACGTCATTTGTACCACTGTTTTCATTCTATAACACGGACGAAGCGTCACTCGCCGCACAGACGTCTTCGTGCTGTCGCTATGCGACGGAACAACAAAGGAAACTTCTCTACGATGCCGGTATCTAAGACGATTATTCATCAGCGATTTTACATAATAGGCCCTTCGTAAGTAACGTGATTCTTTGTTTAAAGAAGCTACATCACTCACGAGCCACCGCAGGCAACTGACTGAACGACTTGTATGCCGGAATTACCGATAGTGGCCAACATACTGCAGCTCTTAAGCGATGGGAAAAGCAAAAGGGAATGAGAAACGTGGACAAGCGTTTAACATCCTGTCCTGAGCAGATGATCGTACAAGGAGAATAAGCTTTACATAAACAGAACACGCTGATGTGTAAAATTTAGGGACGAAAGTAACTTTCGCATGATGTATCGCTGCCAGTTAACAATGTTCGATGAAACTTGAACCACGCATACAGAGAACTTACAGTGGTACAGAAGGTTACTGAAAGAAATACATAAAGGGACGAACAGAAACTGCCCTTTTCTTCAAAGACAATAGTTGCACGAAACTGCACTTTTCTTCAAAGACAATAGTTGCACTTAAGTCAGGCGATTCATGATGGTCCCTTAGGCAAAACGAAAGACTGGTCATGATTCTTAAATCTCTCTCAGGTTCACATCGTCGTTCACCTGGTACCTCGATTTTGTTCGTGGTCTTCCAATATTTCATCATCTAGATTCTGTCCATTCAAGAGCTCTTCTTGGTAGTCTTCCTTTTTTCATTCTTTTACCGTGGCCGAACCATTTCTGCCTATTTCTCTCCAAAGTTTCTTTTAGTGGATGATCTGAAACATGTTTTCTATTGTTTAATTTCTTATCTTGTTCCTTCTCGTCTTCTCGTAAAAAACTGCATCTCTCTGGCTTGTGCTATCTCAGATATTTCTTTGCCAAGGTCCAACATTCTGATCCATAGGTCAGAACTAGCAAATATTACGATTTGTGTATCTCGATCTTTGCATTGGCAGTCATTTTCCAGTTCTTAATTATGTCCGATACACAACAATAAAATTTTGGCTAAACTTTTATCTCCTCCTAAATTTATTCCTTCATGTTTCCTTTTATGGCTAGCTTACTTCCTACACATTTGAAAGCATTTACTTCTTTAATACTTTTTCCGTTACAACTTATATCTTTAATGTTTTCATTTTCCCCGCCTATTTTTATTATCACTTATCTCATTTCCGTACCTGCTTCTTTAGTTACTCTTTGACAGGTATTTAAATGTCCTTACAATTTCCGCCCATCACATAAATTGCACTTGCTATCATTTTCTTATCATCTGCTGCTGACCATTGGGGAATGTTTCCTTATGACGTTGTTTATGTCTACACTCAGGAGCACTGGTGAGTCTACATTTTATTGACAAGCTCCTCTATCTGGCCTAAAAATTCTGATTGTTTTGCCATCTATTATAATATTATGGAGGTATTTATTACAGATATTCCTGATTATGAACTACATTTTTTCTGACATATCCAGTCTATTCATAGCTTGCCGTATCTCTTCTCTGCCTGTAGTAACCTTTTTGTACTGGATGTCCAAGATAAAAGAGGCCCTGTATTATACTGAACGTGACATTTGAAGCTATCTGAGTGTTGTTATTTCTTAACGCTAGGACATAACTCGAGCGGGGTCACGTGATGACACGTGGAGTCTGGTTCAAATGGTTCAAATGGCTCTGAACACTATGGGACTCAATATCTGAGGTCATCAGTCCCCTAGAACTTAGAACTACTTAAACCTAACTAACCTAAGGACACCACACACATCCATGCCCGAGGCAGGATTCGAACCTGCGACCATAGCAGTCACGCGGTTCCGGACTGAAGCGCCTAGAACCTCACGGCCACCGCGGCCGGCCACGTGAAGTCTAGCGGCGATATAGTGATCAGTGCTGCGTTATCAGTAGTCAGTTTGAAGTCTGTCGTGACTACATTTCTGCAGAATGCCTTTTTCAGAGGAACAAAGAGTACAACGAAGAACCAGTCGAAAGTTGAAAATTTTACTTTCTTTATTCACTCGATGGCTAATTTCTGGCCGAGACCCATTTTCATCGTAGCATAGTCATGAATGGTATTTTCGAAGATGTGAAAACCATGTCAAAAAGGTGGAACGAACAGTTACAGCGCATACAGATATCTGCATGCGCTGTAACAGACATGGTTTTCACATTTTCGGAAATACCATTTATGACTGTTTTTCGATGATCTGAAGATGGGTCTCGGCCCGAAACTAGTTACCGAGAAAATAATAAAATAAAATTAGCGGCTTTCGACTGGTTTTTCGTTGTTTTGGTTAAAAGAATTTGCTGACCCACAGCTACTACAGCATTCTGGAAGTTCACGAACAAAGAGCGTTTAATGTTGAAACTTTTTCTGGATGTAAATAGTTTAAAACGTTAAATGAAAGGTTCACGTTAAAGTATCCAGAAACAGCTGCTCCTGCAAAAAGTGCTGTGCAGAAATCGATCACTAAATTTAGAGCAACAGATTCAGTCGCTAGCGCCAAAAGTAACCGTTTAAAGAAAGTGTGCTCCCCGGAAAATATTGAACATGTTCATGAGACTGTGGTAAGAAGTCCACGGAAATCAACTATACGTCTATTCTCGCAGCTAAACATCAAACGAAAGTAGTGCCAGAAATGTCGAAGCCGTTATATAGGCGAGCAGACAGAGTAACCTACAGATTACGCACAACGAAAACACTACTGCGAATTGATACTCACGCATGTCGCTGATTGTTACCTGGATCTTAATCTTTACTTCAATTCAGACGAAGCATGGTTTCACCTTAGCGGATATGGGAACTCTTAACAAAAAATGTGCCATAGGTTAAAAGTCAATCCCAGGGAATGCTCTGAAGTGTCTCCGCACGCTTTGAAAGTAGCTGTCAGGTGTGCAGGTTCAAACCAACGGATTGTAGGCCGAATGTTCTTTAACAACTCCGTAAATTCCCAGGTGTTTGTGACGGAATTGTCGCAACCATTTATAGTGCAGCTAACGGAGGAAGAACGAGAGTATCCGTTTTTTCAGCAAAATGGTGCAAGGCACATACTTTATCATTTTCAAGGTCATACGTCCTCCAAGCTTTCGGAGAAGAATGTACAGTTCTTTCAACTTTATGGCCTCCCGGATCGCCCTATCTATCTACCTGTGAATTTTATCTATAGGGTAATTTAAAGGTTAAAGTCTGCAGTAAAAAGCCGCATACAACTGAAGAGTTGAAATTAAATACTCGCAATACGATTGCGAAAATCGCACCAAATGAACTGGTAAATATTTCCAGAAACATGTTGAGACGTGCGAAGTTGAATATCGAATTTTATGGTGAACTTTTTCAGCATCTCCTGTGAACTATTGACCTACTGAATGTTCAGTACGTTGATTTTCATAATAATAATACACTGCTGGCCACTAAAATTGCTACACGAAGAAGAAATGCAGATGATAAACGGCTATTCATTAGACAAATATATTATACTAGAACTGATATGTGATTACATTTTCACGCAATTTGGGTGCATAGATCCTGAGAAATCAGTACCCAGAACAATCACCTCTGGCCGTAATAACGGCCTTGATACGCCTGCGCATTAAGTCAAACAGAGCTTGGATGGCGTGTACATGTACAGCTGCCCATGCAGCTTCAACACGATACCACAGTTCATCAAGAGTAGTGACTGGCGTATTGTGATGAGCCAGTTGCTCGGCCACCATTGACCAGACGTTTTCAATTGGTGAGAGATCTGGAGAACGTGCTGGCCAGGGCAGCAGTCGAACATTTTCTGTATCCAGAAAGGCCCGAACTGGACCTGCAACATGCGGTCGTGCATCATCCTGCTGAATTGTAGGGTTTCGCAGGGATCGAATGAAGGGTAGAGCCACGGGTCATAACACATCTCTCATGTAACGTCCACTGTTCAAAGTGCCGTCAGTGCGAACAAGAGGTGACCGAGACGTGTAACCAATGGCACCCCATACCATCACGCCGGGTGATACGCCAGTATGGCGAAGACGAATACACGCTTCCAATATGCCTTCACCGCGATGTCGCCAAACACGGATGCGACCATCATGATGCTGTAAACAGAACCTGGATTCATCCGAAAAATGACGTTTTGCCATTCGTGCACCCAGGTTCGTCGATGAGTACACCATCGCAGGCGCTCCTGTCTGAAAGGCAGCGTCAAGGGTAACTGCAGCCATGGTCTCCAAACGTTGCTGCAAACGTCGTCGAACTGTTCGTGTAGACGGTTTTTGTCTTGCAAACGTCCCCATCTGTTGGCCCAGGGATCGAGACGTGGCTGCACGATCCGTTACAGCCATGCGGATAAGATGCCTGTCATCTCGACTGCTAGTGATACGAGGCCGTTGGGATCCAGCACGGCGCTCCGTGTTACCCTCTTGAACCCACCGATACCATATTCTGCTAACAGTCATTGGATCTCGACCGACGCGAGCAGAAATGTCGCGATACGATAAACCGCAATCGCGATAGGCTACAATCCGACTTTTATCAAAGTCGGAAACGTGATGGTAAGCATTTCTCCTCCTTCCACGAGGCATCACAACAACGTTTCACCAGGCAACGCCGGTCAACTGCTGTTTGTGTATGAGAAATCGGTTGGAAACTTTCCTCATGTCAGCACGTTGTAGGTGTCGCCACCGGCGCCAAACTTGCGTGAATGCTCTGAAAAGCTAATGATTTGCATATGATAGCATCTTCTTCCTGTCGGTTAAATTTCGCGTCTGTAGCACGTGATCTTTGTGATGTAGAAATTTTAATAGCCAGTAGTGTAATTTGCTGCTCTGTGTTTGATATTTGTAATAAAGACTGCATTTTCTCTACGTTGTTTCTACGATGTGTTTCCCAAACTGGCATTTATTTTCTTTTTCGTACTGCTTTAGGAAATTCATCTCCAGGCATTCAGGTTCAGATTCTAAAAGCACGAAGAAGACGGACGAGTGCCAGTACGTAAGATCGTCTTGTTAAAAATTAAAAAAAAGAAAAAATAGAAAGAAGACGTAGACTGCACGTCCAGCTGTAAGCTGCGAGTGACCCGCCCAGAGAGCTGCCTGACTAAGAGGGCCCCAGGGCGAGGGCCGTATTGTGGCTGGCGACCGTGCCAGGATCGGCACAGCTGCGCCGACGTCACGGTCCGCGACGCAAGCACAAACATGGCGGCGACAAACCTGTTATTAATTATCATTCCGCGCGCGCTCCTGCGCTTCCCTCCCATTCTGATCGAGCTCCCTCCACCTCGCTGGCTGCGAGATCGGATGCAGGCAAACTACCCGGCCGGCGGCCCCTAAGTAATTCGTACCTTGGAAATGGTTAAACGGCAGTGACAGCGGCGCTCATATATCTCCGCGCGTAATGGGTCCTCGCCAAAAGCGGACGGCAGCCCCCGGCAATGAAAGGCGTCATCTCTCTAAGTGGCCCGCCTGTAGCGAATTACCGGGGGCAGCGACGCGCTCCGGGCGAACTCGTTGGCCGCGTCCGGGCAGTTTAGGAGAAGTGGGGAGGGGGCGGGGAGAGGGAGAAAGAGGAGAAGGGTGAGAGGGATTTGGTGGGGGTCTATTATTACGCCCGAAACGGCTCGCTAGCATCATTTATACGGCACTGCACCACGCTCGAGTGCTAATGCAATGTCATTTATAACAGGACGTCATACCGACGTCGCTCACACAGTAATGTTTACCAAATTCTGGGAGTAAATGGAAAAAGAAGGACTGCTTTTTTGCAATCTAGTTGAGAAGTAATGGGAAGATGACCCTTCTCGATGAAGAATATTTATGTTTGTACTGAGTCATGCTGATTGTTTGTGACCTACAACTGGCATCAGTAATATGTTGCATAAAACTCAATTCATCCCGTCCAGTTGGTACACAACAGTGTGACACAGAGGGGTTGAAAATGTTCAAATGTGTGTGCATTCCTAAGGGACGAGACTGCGTAGGTCATTGGTCCCTAGACATACACCTACTTTAAACTAACTTAAACTAACCAATGCTAAGAACAACACACACAACAATGCCCAAGGGAGGACTCGAACCTCCGGCGGGAATGGACGCGCAGTCCGCGAGGTGACGTTCAGAAGTGATGACACTTTCTGCAGGAACTGCCATCATTTTGCAGGGCAATGCTCAAGCAAGTACAGTGCAAGCCGTTACTTATTTGTTTGACTGAGGGGGCTGCTAAGTGCTATACCACCTCCTGGACTCCCCTTACTTAAGCCCTCGTGAGTTCAACTCGATGTCTAAACTGAAGGAAACACTTCACCACATTCGCTCCAAAACTGCTACAAATTCGTCGGGTAACAGACCGCGCCACTTGAACTGTCAACACAACTGGCACTGTTAAGATATAACCTGCGACTTCCACATCGCTGACAACGGGTTATACACAATGCTGGTGACTACTTTGAAGGTCAGTAAAACTTTGAAACACGTATCTATTTTCTACGAGCTGTAAATAAATAGTTGCCACTATTAAAGTTCCAACCCTCATACTTCTGAACCACTACGTTCAATATTAAAATTTCGACAATATGCAATATTTATTTTGACCACTGTGTTGATACTCCATCTAGTGGCATGGTGAAGACAAAAACTCATCATACTACAGTAAAGAATTCATTATCATACCCTTGTGAGTGTTTAACATCATATAGAGCAGCACATCTTTCCTTCGAGATAACTAATGGACGCAAAGTAAAACATTACACGAAAGAACGCCATTTGTGTCGAGTTAGAGTTCACAGAAATTGCTTTTCTGTAGAATAATGTAACTATACGATCCAGACACGTTTGTTTCTAACAAAATAACCGGTTTCGGCAGACAACACTGACAATGTGAGACAGAATCGCGACCTGCGTTTTGTGATCCGATGAAGGCCGATGTTGACCGAAACCGATTACTCCGTTAGAAATAAATGTGAGTGTTCCTAAAAGATTTCAAGAGTCAAAAATGCTGAAGCTCTTTAAAATTATTTCTTTTCATCGCTATAAAAAAGGTACGATTTTTTGATTAATTTATATAAGACGGCTATTTTTTTCGACCTCCGACGGGTCACGAAATGGAAATCACAGCGAAAATTTTTTTCTAAATTTACAAGAATTAGCTACATCTTTCAGCTACTGCTGTACACAGTCACCGCTCCGAACTGAGAGACTGGGTACAAACTTTTCAATCATCCTCGTCCCAGAAGGCAGCCGCCTGTGATTACCACCAATTCTGCATGCTACTATGCAGCTCCGTGCCCGTTCGAAACTGTTGTTCTCAAAGCCAGCGGTTCATATAAGGTAGAGATGAAAATCAGTGGAAGGCGAGGCAAGGCTGCATGGTGCGTCATCAAACACTTCCAATTGTAACGCTACGCTCATTTAAGCGAGCTAAGGAGAGCTGAATTGACTTAACTGGGCAGAGTACGAGTCGGTGGGATGAGGACGTCAGGCCGTCGATCCAGGCGAGCAAGATGCAATGGCGTCAGCAATTCGCTCTATGGGGAATTTGGACGATCTGTCTATCGCTTGGCCAGCTATGCTCCCAGCCATGGTAGGCTTTGAGACAAACTGAAAGATGGCTTCTTACTGCTCTTTGAGAGTCTATAATTTTGTAACGCTCTTTTAAAAAGAAAACTTTACGATTACGTTGAATGAATGTCTGATCCGTGGAAAGGATACTAAACACGAATTATCGTGTAGCGTGTTTTAACTGTAAGTGGTGTGCTTACTCTGTGTTATTGTTATCAAAACTTTATACGAACTGATTGGGCAATGCAGCTCCAAGTACCAATAAAGAAATACAGTCACTGCAAAATATATTCAGCCTCTTGGGCATTGAATCCTCTGACCCTGTACAAAACTGGCAACTTTGGTCCCTGTGCACACACCAGCAATTAAATTGTCTTACCTCTGAAGCAGCAACGGTGGAGAGCAATATATTTGGTCTCTCATAAAAAAAAATTATGAATGCTAGCTACAAGCTCAGCAGTGTGCAATGCTGGCCATAATACTTGAAGTGCACACGAAATTCTTTTGATGATAAACGAGAACATTTAAGAAAATCCAACTTCTTTGAAAAATATATGACCTGGACAGGGAGGAGGTACTGGGTGTGGTGAATTACTAACACTGTTTTTTTTAATTATAATGCAAGTTAAGTTTGCTTTTCAAAAACATTTGACAACTGAAGTTAGACTGGTCAAAAACAGAATATATCAAATTTACCAATTGACCCATAAACAATGAGATCATATCTGCAAGTATTATCTATCCTCACCATTCCCGAATAAATGCAAATCATCAAATTACATATATCTGTTAATAAATCTTAGAAGCATTACAAAACTTTACGTACATTCCGGGGTTACTCAACAAATAAAAATTATCAGCCAACTTATCTATAGTAACGCACTGGCAAAAGGAAAATAATAATTATTTAACATCTTTACCTTGCTTGCATGAACACTTCTGCTTCCATGTTCTCGTAATTCCTACAGTAAACTAACACTTGGTGGCTTCACAGAGCACACTACAAAAACTGCCTACACCATCGTCTTTCTCTCACAGACAGCTACCTACAACTGTACGTCCATCGCTCTCTTACTCTCAGACCGGAAGCAGTATCTTTGGCTCTGCGGTCGAGCGCAGTCAGCGATCCGCATTATAGAGCCTATGAGAGACATACATAGTTTATAAAATCATATACTAGTTTCATTTGAGTTTACAATAATACTATCGTATTCTGGTGCACATACGAGTATGTCCCAGTAGACTCATACATCGTTTATAATATACTGGTTTCACTTTTAAAAGAAGTGGTTCAAAAGGCTCTGAGCACTATGGGACTTAACTTCTGCGGTCATCAGCCCCCTAGAACTTAGAACTACTTAAACCTAACTAACCTAAGGACACCACACACATCCATGCCCGAGGCAGGTTTCGAACCTGCGACCGTAGCGGTCGCGCGGTTCCAGACTGTAGCGCCTAGAACCGCTCGGGCACTCCGGCCGGCGTTTCACTTTAGTTTACATTAATATTATTACCGTATTCGGGCACCACGTACAAGTGTGTCCCAGTAAACTACTTTCAATTTACAGTTAAGTATTAAAGCAAATTAAAACAGGTTGGTGACTCCATAAAAATATGGTGCATCCAACGACACAACAATATTTCATTACCCTTAAAACTTCAAAAGTTAATATTTTGTAGTGAATAAACATTTTCACAACGAATTAAAAACTTTTACCGCTTCATGTAATTTCAACAAACGATATCTCAGATGGTAGCATTGCTCTATAGAAATCATCCATGAAAGATACGTATCTAAATCTAAACACATCAAAAAAAGTTCTGCATCACCTCCGTTTCGAGAGTTCCGGAACCTGGACAGAAAACTGGAATACAGATCAACATTAACATCATTTCCGCCCTTTTTATTACTCACGAAAACCACCCATTGCATGTTGTCCCACCATACAGCGAGAGCCCCAGTAGCACGTACTCTTGCATTGATGCATGCCTGTATTCGTCGTGGCATACTATCCACAAGTTCATCAAGGCACTGTTTGTCCAGATGGTACCACTCCTCAATCGCGATTCGGCGTAGATCTCTCAGAGTTTTTGGTGGGTCACGTCATCCATAAACAGCCCTTTCTCAGTCTATCCCAGGCATGTTCCATAGGTTTCATGTCTGGAGAACACGCTGGCCACTCTAGTCAAGCGATGTCGGGATCCCGAAGAAAGTCATTCACAAGATGTGTACGATGGGGGCGCGAATCGTCGTCCATGAAGACGAATGCCTCGCCAATATGCTGCGAATGTGGTTGCACTATCGGTCGAAGGATGGCATTCACGTATCGTACAGCCGTTACGGCGCCTTCCAAGACCACCTGCTGCGCACGTCGGCCCCACATAACGCCACCCCAAAACAGCAGGGAACCTCCACCTTGTTACATTCGCTGGACAGTGTGTCTAAGACGTTCAGCCTGACCGGTTTGCCTTAAAACACTTCTCCGACGATTGTCTGGTTGAAGGCATATGCAACATTCATCGGTGAAGAGAACATGATGCTAATCCTGAGCGGTCGATTCGGCTTGCTGTTTGGCCCATCTATACTGCGCTGCATGGTGTCGCGGTTGCAAAGATAGACCTCACCATGGACGTCGGGAGTGAAGCTGCGCATCATGCAGTCTATTGCGCACAGTTTGAGTCGTAACACGACGTCTTGTGGCTGCACGAAAAGCATTATTCAACACGGTGGCGTTGCTGTCAGGGTTCTTCCGAGCCATAATCCGTAGGTAGCGGACATCCACTGCAGTAGTAGCCCAAGGGCGGCCTGAGCGACGCACGTCATCGACAGTTCCTGTCTCTCTGTATCTCCTCCATGTCCGAACAACATCGCTTTGGTTCATTCCGAGAGGCCTGTGCACTTCTCTTGTTGAAAGCCCTTCTTGGCACAAAGTAACAATGCGGACGCGATCGAACCGCATGGTTGAACTACAGACAACATGAGCCGTGTTCCTCCTATCTGGTGGAATGACTGGAACTGATCGGCTATTGGATCCCCTCCGTCTAACAGGCGCTGCATATACGTGGATGTTTATATCTTCGGGCGGGTTTAGCGACATCTCTAAACAGTCAAAGGGACTGTGTCTGTGATACAATATGCACAGTCAACGTCTATCTACAGGAGTTTTGGGAACCGGGTTGATGCAAAACTTTTTTAATGTGTATATTTTATTTCTTGATTTATTACATCTTTTACATCTTTTTTATTATGCAAATGAATTCACTGTCAGTATCTCATATTTTGTGATGTTTGAGTTTTATTTAATAAACAGTTTACAGTTTTAACAGTAACTTTCTTTAAATCTTTGTTGCAAGTGCTATTAAAAACTGCGCCAATTTAAAAGTAGTCAGTCGGATTTCTTAGCTGACACCACAATTGAAAAGAGGACCAAAAGACACTTCTGTCAGGAAGGCATAAATAATTGTTCCAACAATATTTAAGGACAATTTGCTGTCATTTATTGTGAACTCACCTGTGCAAGAATGCTAGATGGCTTATATATTAACTAACTATTACTTATATTTATTGCAAATGATCCAAGTGCAACCAAATGCTTATGACATTTCTTTGTTCAAATATTGTTGTAGTAGTTAAGTGCGGGAAATGGTTACGTGAATTCTTCTGCAGTGTTAAATACGGTTCCTTCGCAAGTGAGATTCATTCGAAGAAATGTCACTGTGGCAAAACTACCTTTCACGCGATGCTCGTGCTGTTCGGAATTTCTATGTCTCGAATGTTTCTACGATAGCTATAATCCAAGGCAATGGACCAAATCTTCATGAAGAATAAACAAGAAAAAAATATAAGAATTAATATAAGAAATGATGTGAGAATTAAATACAAGAACATAGGAATTTAAAACGATCGTAGCCCCTGAAAATATCATACGCACCGTATTACATAGTAAATGTACGACACTTCTTGTGAAACCCAGTTGTAATTTTACTGTTAATATAATGCCCCTGTATACCCTAACTTGATAAGAAATATTGCTGTAATAACCTTCTATGGACATGGGTACATAATGAAAAATAAATAACTAAATAAAATAAAATACATACAATCAATGATCGGGTTTCGGACGCGGGGCGCAAAAGTTGAGGCGTAGCGCCGTATACCGGTCCTGCCTTGGAGGTGGTTAAGTGGGAGATGTGTCTCAGAGCTGGATAGTGACAGATGGCGACGCGAGACTGGGCGCGCACGTGGTTTATGTATCAGCCGATAGAGGACAATATTCGATAGGGGGACTGTGATTTTAGTTTCGATTGTGCCCACTAGAGTGCACTAAAGTAATAGAATGTTTTTCATAAAGTGTTCTAGTATTTTCATAAAGTGTTATTATGCCTTTTGTGTATGTAAAATGTTATAAATGTGTTTTAGCAGTATGATTGATGCGTGAGTGTGGTTTAAGGTTAATATGAAGATATTTGTTTAACGAGTTATGTTGTAGGATTTAGTGTGGGAACATTTCGAAGAAGTATGGGTATGGATAAAGGAGATTTTTGTAGAATAGATTTGTAAAATAAATTTATGGCAAAGGGAAAGTTAATTCAGGTATAAATAACAATATTAAATAACTTTATGCATAAGCAAAACTTCAGCATATTAGATAATTACGTCGGTAAAAAGTGCAGTCGTTAGGTTTACTATTTTGCGAATGGTTATTGATGAAAAGCGCGGATTGACGCGGGAGAATGTTGTTTTGCTATTGGCTGTTGAGTAAACTGACCAATGGTAAAGCAGTATTCTTCGCGCGCCTTTCTCTGCTGGTAGAGAAGACTTGGAGTATTCTAAGGAAGAGTGGGAGCCTAGCCATTAAACAGTTCGGACGTATCTAGTAGTAGTTCCGATGGAAATGATAAGTTGCCGGACCTAGTAGTGTTTCATACATCAAAAGTGTGGTAAAGTGACGGCATAATTATTCCGATGGGTGTGTAGAAATTTCGGAATTTTTAAGTGGATTTTGTTACGAGAAAAGACATATATTGCGCGTGGCGTATTGAGCAGGTCCGTGGCTAAAAACTGTGACTGCATTTGGTACCGACAGACTTAATATTTAGCGAGCATTCTCAATGAAAAACTATCAGTATTTTTTTTAGCTATTACGCTTTCGGGAAATGCTACACCGTAAACTTGCTAACGTGAGTGAAAGGGATTGTGAGTGACTGTGTTAAGACTAGCACGGGCTTGGCAGTGATACTTGCTCACCTAAGTTTCACAATATATTAATTGAGGACAAAATTTCCAACCTTTCATTTCGTGTGAAAACTTTCTCCCGAAACGTAGATTAGTGACTTTAATTCAGCCTGGTTCACGTCGAAGTACAGCAGGTTTCGCTCGGCTTCCCTTCTGATGATATGCTGAGACAATGTTCACAGGTAGGTGCAGGTTCGTCGTAAAGGGATGGAAAGAACCGCGCCGCCGCAAAGTGACAGGTCGCGACGCTAGTCACTGTGCCTCCAACTCAGCTGAGGCTAGCGCACCAAAAAGGCATCTAAAATATATTGGAATCTGACCGTTTTTTTCTCAGAAACGGTCGAGTATACGTATATGGACAAGACGAGACGCTTGTTCGCTTATTTTGACTCATTTTCCACTGAGCAAAGTTTCAGGTAAATCGGGATATGGCACTTGCCGTGTTCTCCTCGTAAGTGATACTTAAAAATTTATGAGTATCTCTCGTACTTCTACTTTTGTTCGGTCAGCAGGAGTCGGTGGGATGTTCCGGAGAGACTGGCGACCACTGAGCGGCTCTCTGCGCTCCTCTCCCTTCCACTGCCAGCCACCTTGCCTTTAGGTTGACGGGCAGCCTTCGTGGTACCAGCCACCGAACGCCCCAAGCGGAGACAGCCCGTCGGCGCGCGAACATTTTGTTCGTCTCACGGGCGAGGCTGCACACATCAAAGCGGTGAGCAGGCAACACGAAGAAGCGGCGGCGAAACGGGCACGTGTCGCCGCCAGTAACTCAGTTCAGAGACCGGCTTTACTTATAGGTCGACGTTGGAGGCAGTTCCATCTGCAAGCGTTCCGCCGCGCTGTGGGGCGAGACAACACTGCTTCATATGTTTTTTCCCCTACGAGAAATCTCAAGAATAAAAGTACGTGCGGCTCTGAGTCTGAAAGCGACACAGACTATCTGATCAAAAGCATCCTGACGTCACTAAGTTATATGGAATTGACCACTAGACGTCACGAGATGTGCTCTCACCGGTGTAAAAGGAGGCGGGGCGTATTGTGTTGTCAGGATGGAAGCAGTAACAGCAGAATGGGTCAGTTAGGAGAGCTCACTGGTCCCGTACATGGATTAGTCGCTGGGTGTCACCTGAGTAACAAATCCATCAGAGACATTTCAGCCCTTCTGTCCAAGTCGACTGTTGCTGATGTGGGTGTGAAGTGGAAATGCTAAGGAACAACCACAGTCAAGTCAAGATCAGGCGGAGCTCGAATACTGACGGACAGGGGTTGCCGATCGTTGCAGAGGGTATCTGTAAAAAAATCGCATATCAGCTGGCACAATGACTGTGCGAAGCGAGTTAAAAAGAAATGGGATATAATCGTCGAAAAACTCGTCATAATTTCTGTAGGCGATGCTACGTGTTGATGAAGGTGCTGTAAGAGCAACCCTATTGGTCAGAGGTGACTCGAAAAGAATGATTTGGGGTAATGAATCACTCTACAGCCAATGTCAAACCAAAGGAAGTATTCTCGTTTGGCGAATGACTAGAAAATGTTACCTGCCATCATGTGTAGTGTCCAGAGTGAAGTACAGAGGAAGTAGTATTACGGTAAGGGGGTGTTTTTCGTGGTTAGACTGTAGTCGCAAATGCAGAATGATAAAAACACATTTTACAGCATTTTTACTGTGATCATCAGATCATCAGTTCGGAGGTCATGTAGCCTCCAGAAATGGTAGAACGTGAGACTCACCAAAACGAGGCAGACCTAATGTACCACTGAGCGAGGTGGCGCACTTGATTAGCACACTTCAGTCGCATTCGGGAGGACGACGGTCCGCGTCCCGCCATCCTGATTTGCACTGAAGAGCCAAAGAAACTACTAACCTGCACAATATCGTGTAGGGCCGTCGCGAGCACGCAGAAGTGCCGCAGCACGACCTGGCATTGACTCGACTTATGTCTGAAGTAGTGCTGGAGCGAACTGACATCATGAATCCCGTAGGGCTGTCCATAAATCCGTAAGAGTTCATGTCTGTGGAATTTGGTGGCCAACGGAAGTGTTTAAACTAAGAATAGTGTTCATGAAGCCGCTCTGTAGCAATTATGGACGTGTGGGGTGTCGCGTTATCCTGCTGGAATTGCCCAAGTCCGTCGGAATTCACAACGGACATGAATGGATGCAGGTGATCAGACAGGATGCTTACACACGTGTCACCTGTCAGAGTCGTATCCAGACGTGTCAGGGGTCCAAACAATTCCAACTGCGCACGCCCCACATCGTTGCAGAGTCTTGACTAGCTTGAACAGTCCCCTGCTGACACGGAGGGTCCATGGAGAGACTCGTCTGACCACGCAACGTATTTCCAGGCATCAACAGTCCAATGTCGGTGTTGACGGGCCCATGCAAGGCGTAAAGCTTTGTGTCGTGCAGTGAGCAAGGGTACATGAGTGGGCCTTCGTCCCTGAAAGCTCGTATAGATGATGTTTCGTTGAATGGTTCGCACGCTGACAATTGTTGATGGCCCAGTTCTGAAATCTGCAGCAATTTGGGGAAGGGTTGCACTTCCGTCACGTTGAACGATTCTCTACAGTCGTCGTTCGTCCCGTTCTTGGGGGATCTCTCTCCATCAGCAGTGAAGTCGGAGATTTGATGTTTTGCCGGATTCCTGATATTCACGGTATACTCTTGAGATGGTCGTACGGGAAAGCCCCACTTCATCGCCACCTCGGAGATGCTGTGTCCCATCGCTCGCGCACCGGATATAACACCACGTTCTAAGTCACTTGAATCTTGATAACTTGCCATTGTAGCAGCAGTAACCGATCTAAGAACTGCGCTAGACACTTGTTGTATACAGGTGTTGCCTACTGCAGCGCGGTATTCTGCCTATTTACATATACCCGTATTTGAATACGCATGCCTTTACGAGTTTCTGTGGCGCCGCATTGTGTATTATTTTAATCTTAAGGTAGACCCTAACTGATATCAATCTCCCATAATATTTGCCATTTTTACCTCTTCCATTCGTTATCTGTAAAGATCATAGCGTCATCAGCAAAGCCAAGATGGTTGAGATATATCCCAATTACAAATATTCTCTTTCAGATTTCCCTGGTTGAGGATCTAAATTCTTCCTGTACGACTGCTGAAAATAGCTCTGTTAATATCTCCTTCCTTCTGTTACAACCCGTCCTTTGGTTCAATTGGAGATTGCACGGCATGTTACCGTGATGTCCGCTGGATAGATTCCGAGAATCGCCAGAAAAACGGCGGCTGGGGAGATACTACAGGCCCCTGTGTGCATGTGACCAGTCTTTCCACATAATTCGCACAGTGAAAATGGGATCATGGTATGTCCTCTCTGTGCGTAAGCTGCGCTATACGATAAGGCACGACAATCTATCTGGTAATTGAAAACGCTGTAATTTAATTGCGGGACTATAAACCAGTTTGTGTGGCTGTGATTTCATACATTCAATGTGTACGCAGTGCCTTAGTTCGTGAGCCACCTGACTCGATGGATTATCAACAATTGAAATGAGAATGCAATTTTTGTAAGGATGATGGGTTCGAAATACTGAAAAGGAACGCCTCCGAATTTTTTATTCTGTTCTCAACATCGATTGAGGTATTGCATGTCATGCATATTGCTAGGTCGACTTTCCCGCTTCGCTGACGTGCAAGCCTCTGCTGCTAGAGGGCAGAGAATTGAACTGTAACGCGTAACAGCCTGGTGCGTGAGAAACAGCGTGCTGTAATCGAGTTTCCACCTGGAGAAGACTTCGTCCACACAATTGGCACTCTGTCCTTCATGACGACTATGCCTGATCATATACGAGCTCTGCGACATCTGCAACAATTCGACGCCATTTTCACCGTCATTGATCATCCTCCTTACAGTCCCGACTTGGCTCCATCTGATTATCATCTGTTCCCAAAACTTAAAGAATACTTTGTAATACTTTGATAGCGACGAAGCGGTGCAAGTAGAGGTGAGGTTGTGGCTCTCTCAACAAAGCTAAACATTCTACAGTGACGGTATCAACAAACTGGTCCAGTGTTGCGAGAAATATGTTCATCGCCTGAGTGACTATCTTCAGAAATAGATAACATTCTGCATAAAGATGCAGAATGTTAAGAAAGTTAGTTTCCAAAAAGCCTTAAGTGTTTTCACAAAAAATTACGCGGAATTACTTTCCTGTATACCCTCCTATTGTTGATATAACTTTCATTTGACAGGCAGCAGTTTATGATACTTTGAGTCTTTGCATACTGATAAAAAAAAAAAGATCAATGGGCTTAGCAATGACTACAATTTCATGAAATTCATTGAAGAATCACTCGGAATCAGAAAGCAACACAGAGTAGGACTACAGGGACTACACAGTCGATGGTGATGTCTGGGAAACCTTTTACCAAAAGGGGGCCTGTTGGCCTCTGCCTATTTTACGCTCTGTACTAAGGACCAGTATGATGAGTATTTACAATAGTAACAATAAATTTCACCCAAACTAGCTCGGCTGTGTGCCTTCCATCTTAAAAAGAGACAGGCATATCGTAAACTCAGAGTCACATGGTAAGAAGTACAACTGGATGCTACACCACATCCAAAATATCTGAGCGTCACACTTGAACGTATCTTGATTTACAAGCAGCATTGCAGTATTAGATAACTGGAAGTGGAAATCCAGAAATAACCCCCTAAGGAAGACAGTTGATAGTATAGGAGGCTCTCAGTCACGAACTTTAAGAACAACGGCGATATCAGTGTGGTATTCCATGGTGGAATATGCATGACCTGCCTCGTACACGTCTGCGTGTGCCAAAGAGATTATCAACCCACTGAATGGGTAGTGCAGGTTTGTTGCTTGACGTTTGCGGTCTACAAGTCAGCGTTTCATCTAACAAGTGTTTTCCCAGCTGTCAGTAGTGAGATTATTGCCAATGTGGAGAGGACAACCTGCTTAGCAGGCCTAGCCATCCATTACATGATTATGTACTAAACGTGCAGAGCTTTACGTCCATAAGAAGCTTCATGAAAACTAGCAACATCTTGCAAACTACGTTCATAGCAACAATGGAAAATAATGTGGGAAACCGAAGATATAAACAATTATCATTGGCGTTACCCATCTGAAAATTTCCTTACTGACCACTTAGAGAAGCGCTCTAAACCGCTTCCACCTGGGATGATACAGAATTAGGAATTTTTTTTCCCGCTTCGAATTCCTCTCCTGTGACGATTTCTTCATGATCTCAGAGTAGCACTTGCAACTTACGTCCTCAATTGTTTGCTAGATGTATTCCAGTCTCTTTTTTGCCCTATAGATTTTTCCCTTTACAGCTCGCTCTGATACTATGGAAGTTATTCCGTGATGTGTTAACAGATGTCCTACCTTCCTGTCCCTTCTTCTTTTCAGTGTTCCACATCACATCTCAAATGCTTCGATTCCTTCTGTTCCGGTTTTCCCACAGTCCGTGTTTCACTACCACTGTGCTCCAAACGTACATTCTCAGAAATTTCTTCCTCAAATTAAGGCCTATGTTTGACATTAGTAGACTTCTCTTGGCCAGGAATGCTCTTCTCACCAGTGCTAGTCTGCCTTTGATGTCCTCCATGCTCCGTCGGTCATGCGATATTTTGCTGCCTAGATATCAGAATTCCTTAACTCCATCTACTTCGTGATCACCAATCCTGATGTTAAGTTCCTCGCTGTTCTCTTTTCTGCTACTTCTCATTACTTTCCTCATCCTTGGTTTTACAGTCAGTTAAAATTCGGTACTCATTAGGCCGTTCATTTCATTCAACATGTCCTGTAATTCTTCTTCACTTTCACTGAGAATAGAAAAGTCAAAAGCGAATTTTTTCATCTTGAATTGTAATTCCACTCTTGAACCTTTCTTTTCTTTCCGTCATTGCTTCTTCAGGGTATAGTTTGAACTGTAGGGACGAAAGACTACATCCATGTCTTACACACTTTTTAATTCCAACACTTCGTTCTTGGTCTCCCATTCTTATTGTTCCCTCTTGGCTCTTGCACATGTTTTTATAATACCCGTTTTTCCGTATAACTTATCCCTATTTTCCTCAAAATTTCGAATATCTTGCACCATGTGACCTTGTCGAAAGCTTTTTCCAGGTCGACAGATCCTATGAACCTGTCTTGAATTTTCTTTAGTCTTGCTTCCACTATCCATCTGATCATCAGAACTGCCTCTGTGCTGCCTCTTTCTTACCTAAAGCCAAGCTGATCGTCATCTAACACATAATCAATGAGCCGTGGTGGGCCTTTTCTGGCACACCAGATCTTTGGCGCGACTCTATCGATTACCCGGCTGTACTAGGATCTTTGCCCCTGTTGTGATCTAGCGGGTGGCTCGTGGCAGTTAGTATTGGACTCCCTACGAGGCCGAAGGACGTGCTTGCGTGGACGAAACAGGAAAACACGCGTACTCGGCCAGCAGCGGCACGGCGGGACTACCTCGTAAGGCGGTCGCGAGTTTGTGATGGACCTGCCTGATGTCAACTCCGGGCGCTGTTCGTCGTATTGCTTTGGTGCCTGTTTTCTCGGAGAGACCCATCTTTGGAGACCGTCTCGAGCAACGCTCTCCATCGAAGGTGTAAGTGATTTTGGTGCCTTCGTTTCGTTGAACGATTTGCGTTGCAACGAGTGTTGCCGTAATGTACGTGTTGTTGAAGTAAGAGCAGCCGGCAGAGTGTGTACCTGCATGGAGACCAGCAGTTACTATTTCTTTTTAAAAATCTGCTGGTTGGATTAGTATTTTAGTAAGCTGATTAGATTGGCGGTGAGTGTTTTATATATATATATATATATATATATATATATATATATATATATATATATATATATATTCATTTCATTGTTGCCCTTATGGACAGTGTTTGAACTCGAAAATCACATGATGACACAATTTTCACTTCTTTCCTTTCTTCCTCTTCTCTTCCCAAAATCTCTTCGTCCTTTGGCTGTGCTCCTGTTTCCTTTGGTCTGTCCATAATGTTCCTTTCTTCTTTCTCTCCTTTACAATAAATTTTGCACTCCTAACTTTGTTTCTGAAGTATTTCCTGTCTCCTATCATTTGCCTGTTGATCCCTACCTGCCTTAAGTCTTCGTCTATTTCATGATACCAATTTGTTTTCTTGCTTGAGCTGTTTACTACATCAAAAATTTTCTTTGTCAGTCGGTTGTTGTCCATTCTCTGTATGTGCCCATAGAAAGTTAATCTGCGTTTTCTGATCGCGTCTGTTAGTCTGTCAGTGTGCTGGTACAGCTCTTTGGTAGGTAGCTTCATCCATATGCCATCTCTGTGAATTGGTCCAAATATTTTTCTGAGAATTTTGCGTTCTATTTTTTCTGTGTCTATGATGCCTGATGCTCCAATTGTGGTTGTTTCTGACGCGTACAATGCTTCTGGTAATACAACTGTTTTGTAGTGCCTAAGTTTGGCCTGCCTCGATATGCTTTTCTTATTATAATGTGACCATGTGAGTTTGTATGCCTTCTGGAGTTTCTTCGTTCGTTCCATGTTAGCCGCCTTGTTTGATCCTCCCATTTGTATGTACTCCCCTAAATACTTAAATTTTTCGACTCTTTCTACGGATCCATATACCGTATGCATGGTGTGTACATTGTTGGTCTGTCGTTCCATATATTGTGTCTTCTCGTAAGATACCTGCAGACCTGTTTTGGCAGCTGTTTCATGCAAGCATTCCAGTGCTTCCTTTGCCTCCTGTGTATTATTGCTGAGTATGGCTATATCATCTGCAAATGCCAGACATTTTATGATTGTTTTGGTTTCACGTGTTCTTCCCAGCTGTATTCCTTTAACTTGTTCCTCCCACTGCTTGATAATTTTGTCTAACACCATGTTGAACAGGATTGGTGAGAGCCCGTCTCCTTGTCGGACACCTGTGTGTATGTGGAAGGGTTCCGAAATTTCTCCCATGAACTTAATCTTGGAGGTAGTGTCTGTAAGCGTCTGTTGTATAAGTGCCCTGGTTTTTCTGTCGATACCATATTCTTCCAGTACGTCAAAGAGTGTCTGTCTGTCTATGGAATCATATGCTTTTTTAAAGTCCACAAAGGTAACTACAGTGTTTCTTGCCTGTCTGACTTTCAAAAGTGTTCTCAAGTTCCAGATCTGTTCGATGCATGATCTCTCTTTTCTGAAGCCTGCCTGGTATTCCCCAATTTGCAGATCTGCTTGTGGTTCTAGTCTGTTTAATAGCACCTTAGAGAAAATTTTGTATGTAACTGGTACTAGCGAAATGCCTCTGTAATTGTTTGGATCTGACTTATCACCCTTTATATGTAACGGATGGATCAATGCACATTTCCATTCCTCTGGTACTTTCTCTGTGATCCAAATTTCGGAGATAATCTTATGGATTTTTTTGGTGATGTTTTCATCTTGGAGTTTCCAGATCTCGGCGATAATACCATCTTCTCCGGCAGCTCTGTTATTTTTCATTTGTTTTATGATTTCCTCTATCTCTTCTATTGTGGGTGGATCAGAATCGGCATTAGATGTGGTCTTTTGGAATGTTAATTTTCGTGTAGGTTTTTTGCAATTAAGAAGTTTATCAAAGTAATGTTTGAGAATTTTACAGTTTTCTTTTGTGTTTGTTTCCAGGGATCCATCTGTTCTTCGGAAGCAGAGGCTAGGGGGTTGATAGCCCTTAATATTTTCTTTGAAAGTTCTGTAAAAATTTCTTGTGTTATTTCTTTTGAAATCTTCCTCAATTTCTTTTAGTCTGTTATTGTCATATGCTCGTTTTTCCCTTCTGATTTCCTTCGATGCTAGTTTCTGAGCTTCGTGAAATTCTTTCCATGTTTCTGAATTTCTGTAGCTACTGAACTTGTCCCATGCTTGCTTTCTTCTCTCAATGGCTTCATCACACTTTGCGTTCCACCACCTATGTTTGCGTTTTCTAGGTGGTTGTCCCCAGCACTTAGTCTTCTGAACTGCCTTCGCCAGATCTGTCCATGTGTCTATTGAGTGCCTATTAATTTCTTCAACGATTTTATCCCTGTTTATCTTCAAGTATTCCGGATCAGGTTTGACTATTTTGTTTTGCGCTGTCTGTTTCAGTCTTGGGATTGGCCTAATCTTAACTTGTAGCAAATAATGATCAGACTCGAAGACTTCTTTACGTGTTCTGACATTTAGAATTTCCCTCGAATTTTTCTTGGATATGGCCACATGATCAATCTGAAATTCTCCCCACACTGTGTTGGGTGCTTTCCATGTTGTAAGTTTTCGTCTTGGTTTTTGAAATTGTGTTGACATGATTTTGAGGTTAAAGTTTTGACAATATTTTATGAGGTGTTCCCCATTTCTGTTCGTGCGAATATGTGCTGAGTATGGGCCTGTTATTTCTCTGAATTTTCTCTCCTTACCAAGCTGCGCATTGAAATCACCCATTACTATTTTCACATGTCTTTCTGGTACGTTGTTAGTTACTTCCTCCATGTCTTCCCAGAAGTCTTCAATTTCTTGTGGCTTCTTTCTGTTATGGTCATTTGTAGGTGCATGTGCGTTGATAATTGTGTATGCTTTATTACCTGATTTGAAGGACAGTGTCGAGATACGTTCTGATATTGAATTGAAGTCTATGATGCTATCCATGACTGATTTGTGTACAGCAAACCCTGTACCAAACAATAATGGTGTTCCTCTTCTGACAGCAGGTTTACCTTTGTAAATCCTGTAATGTTCTGTGTCGAAATGGTTTTCATCTACGAAGCGCGTCTCTTGGATGGCAAGAATTTTGATGTGAAATTTATCTAGCATGTCTGTCAGTTGTTTTAGTTTTCCAAGTTTGAACAGAGTGTTTGCATTGAGAGTGCCAAGGTAGTGCTTGCGAAGAGGTTTTGAGAAGCTCCGACTCTTCTCCTCATGATGTTCCTGGTCCCCCAGAATCCGATGACCAGGAAAGTCCAGTCCGTTGACTGGGGCCTGGGGTAGCGGATTTCTTTCCATTTGTTCCATCATTATTACTTCAAGTTGAAGTTGGTTGCGGTGACCTTCAACAAGATCACGGTAATTGCAGACTTGATTGTTGAGATCAAGCCATATTTCACTGCCGCACCAACTAGGTAAACAGACGCAGACCACTAGTCGCTGGATACCAGAACAGACACTAATGGATTTCTTGATGTTGTGTGTTTGGTCCGCGAGAGCTATTTTATTTCGCTCAAGTCCGCCGGCAAGCCGGTGAGGACCCCCCTATCCGCCACCTGAGACGCGCCACGTCGGAGTATCACCTCTCCGCCTGCTACGACACCGTAGTAGGTTCGTGGATATATATATATATATATATATATATATATATATATATATATATATATATATATTGCTGTAAGATTTGGGTCATTTCTATTGAAAGCACTTACTCAGTTATTAGTAAAGACTCGTATTCCGTAAAGCTAGTCATTTGTTCGTAGTTTCTCTATACACGTGCATTTATTTGAAAGCATTCACTCAGTTATTAGTAAAGGCACGTATTCTGTAAAAGGCAATCATATGTATGTAGAATTTTATACGCGTGCATTCATTTGAATGCACTCACTCAGTATTAGTAAAAGGGCAATTGGTGCTTCATTCATTTCTTGTTTGTTGATCTCTTAACTTTTATTAATTGATGTTTGGTTGGTGTTTGCCGTGTGTTCTGCGGTCTGTTTGTGTTCCAGTTTTCTGCGAGTTGGGCTGTGTGTGGGAGCGGCGCCATGTTCCGCTTCGGTGCACAGAAGCTGTGACGTGCCGTCTAATGAATGGGAAGTGACTCCCGGTTGGGCCCCAGGGTTTAGGTGTTGTCTTGGACGGCTAGTCTGCTGCTTCCGGCATTTTAAGTTAAGGCACCTTTTGCCCAGGGCAGCCTCGCGTCACTGCCCGTTTGGTAAACATTTAACGTGTTTCGTGTATATTAAAAAAATATATAGCTTATTATTATTTTGGGGCCGGCCGATATGGCCGTGCAGTTCTAGGCGCTTCATTCTGGAATCGCGTGACCGCTACGGTCACAGGTTCGAATCCTGCCTCGGGCATGGATGTATGTGATATCCTTAGGTTAGTTAGGTTTAATTAGTTCTAAGTTCTAGGCGACTGATGACCTCAGAAGTTAAGTCGCATAGTGCTCAGAGCCATATGAACCATTTTAAATTATTTGTTTGGGAATGAATTGTATTAAACTGTAAATGGTTCTGCTGCTTGTGTTATTTGGGTTCTTAACGAACTGGTGTGCGTTACATAAATCACTTTCATATTGCAAATTATTGCTCTTTTACATTAATTATCTGTCCTACATTTCTTTAAATCACTTTCTGATTGTAATTTGTTGTTCCTTTATGTATTGAAATCTGTGTGGCTCTTCTCTTTAAGTCAGTTTTCGTAATTGTAATTTGCTGACTTACTTGAGAAGCAAGCTATCTGTGATATTTTCGTATTGTCTTAAAGATGGCCACGTGTTGATTGTCTCTTAGCTGTTTTATAAATATTGTCTTTGAATAAATTGTTAATTTATTGATTTGGTAGTTGTTGTGTTTAAGGAGTGACATTATAGGGGCCTTCACCTTCCATGCTCAGTGTACCCCTCATCCCGACTTCCTCAGCCACAATCAATTTTCTTTCTCATTCTACTTCTAGCAGCTCCATATGCTCTTGGGATTGCCCACATTTGCTCATCTCTGATGTAATCTTCCATTCATTTATACGACGACGTGTTTAATATTTTATACAATTTATTTTTTGAGCTTCTTCGTACTGACGCTTTGACACGAATAAACAAAACTAGTACTGCAATTAGCAACAACTGTCTGTGACCATGTACTGTGCTTGCCAGCATGCTTCTGTGTTTTGAGGCACAAGCTTCAGACAGTGAATGCAGATTGTGATTTTCCTTAGACTTCTAATCAGAACGTAAACTTTGCCCAGCCATTCGAATTTTTCAGCTCTCGCCGTTTTCTCAAAAATCTTTCCGTGTGAAGAGCGTGGTGGTTCACTCAAAGAGGTCCGAACAGTCCCCCTCGACTTCAGCCACCGCTTTTCTCTGAGGAACCAGATTTCGCCCGTATGTCAGATCACCGCCACCTTTCCCTTTTTGTGGAGCTCCTTAGAAATCGCCAGCGTGTATAATGACATTAGGCTGATGGCCGTCGCTGTCAGCGCCCGCCGTAGGCCCTCCTATTCCACAGTCCTGCTCGCCGTCAAGAAAAGTCGGCGATCCGCCTTTTGAGCGTCTCTTCTTCTCCCTCGTCCCCTCCCACCCTCCCCCAGACCCCACCGTCCGCGGACCAAGTGACTCGACGCAACGCAGGCAGTTTCTCCGTCGCGGCTGACAGCCCGGCCCGCCGGCAACCACCCGTGTCGGCCGCTCTCTCACAAAGGCCGAGTAAATAAATTACGGGCCGACACCCGCGGTACTGCAACCCCCCCCCCCCCCCCCCGCCCTCCCCACCCCCTCACAGCGGAGAACATTAAGGCTACAGACTCTACAACCGCGGCGCTCTCCATTGGTTCACACAGACTTTTCGATTCTCCCGTCTGCACAATTGCCAACCTCTCCTGTTTAGCATCATCCCCACTCCCCATCCCCCCCGGCGCCCTTTTAGGTCGCCATGTGTCAGGGCTCTTTAAGAGCGCAATGAGCTATGAACTAATTAGATTTTAAATGCCGGCGTCGGACAAAGGATCGGCGACGGCAATGGCCGCGTAGGGCGTCGCGCGTGCGCACTGAAAAGTATGTGGCCGGCGTTGCGTGACGCGAGATGTGGCGGTGGCTGTGGAGCGCATTCGTTCTGAGCCGTTGGCAGCATGGTGTGGTGTCGGCTGCATCTGTCGGCGGGGGTGATTCGTGCCGCTCCCAGCGGGAAAATGGGCATCCGCTCGATGACAGTTGTCGCTGCGAAGCGAGGTGACATGGTGTCGGGCTATGATTCGCGCCGTAGTTCATGTCGTGACTAATTCTTGGTGGTTTAAGGGGAAACATTAAGAGGTAGTGCAAACCAGTTCTCAGGGGAAGTAAGAGTCGTCTGTTACAATTACACTACTGGCCATTAAAATTGCTACACCAAGAAGAAATCAGATGGTAAACGGGTATTCATTGGACAAATATATTATACCAGAACTGACATGTAATTACATTTTCACGCAATTTGGGTGCATAGATCCTAAGTGATCAGTACCCAGAACAACCACCTCTTGCCGTAATAACGGCATTGACTCAAACAGAGCTTGGATGGCGTGTACAAGTACAGCTGCCCATGCAGCTTCAACACGATACCACAGTTCATCAAGAGTAGTGACTGGCGTATTGTGGCGAGCCAGTTGCTCGGCCACCATTGACCAGACGTATATAGTTGGTGACAGATCTGGCCGCCTCCCAAGAAGAAGATGGCGATGCGGATTTCCAAGGACCTGGAAGGGTTGCTTGCATTGGCCGCCTCCGAAAAGGTTGAGGCAGCCACCAAGGAACACGCAGCCCCGGTCTCCGTCTCCGTCAAAGAACAGAAGAAGGCTGTTTCACGACAGCCAACAGCCGTCCAGACCGAACCACGAGACGCTGGGAACGATCTCGCCATCCTCCTCGAGGGGGGGAGCTCGTTCGCCGAGCCACAACGCAGTCGGCGCGTTGGGGCCAGAGAAGCCAGGAAGACGTCGATATCCGAACCTATCCCAATCTCAGTTCAATCCACACCCTAAATCATACCAGAATTATCCTTCCTATATAATCCTACCAACAACCAAAGAAACACCATTCACGATTCTCCCAAACCCATCATTTCGAACCCCTTATTATCCGACAGAACGTATGGGCTCGAGCAGTCCCGGTCCTTCGAATCACAAACGAGGGATACAGATATCCCATCCGACACTCCACTCCACTCGAGAATGTGCTGGCCAGGGCAGCAGTCGAACATTTTCTGTATCCAGAAAGACCCGTACAAGACCTGCAACATGCGGTCGTGCATTATCCTGCTGAAATGTAGGGTCGTAACACATCTAAAATGTAACGTCCATTGTTCAAAGTGCCGTCAGTGCGAAGAAGAGGTGACCGAGACGTATAACCAATAGCACCCCATACCATCACACGAGGTGATACGCCAGTATGGCGATGACGAATACACTCTTACAATGTGCGTTCACCGCGATGTCGCCAAACACGGATGCGTGCACTCAGGTTCGTCGTCGAGTACACCATCACAGGCGCTCCTGTCTGTGATGCAGCGTCAAGGGTAACCGCAGACATGGCCTTCTAGCTGATAGTCCATGCTGCTGCAAACGTCGTCGAGCTGTTTGTACAGATGGTTGTTGTCTTGCAAACGTCCCCATCTGTTGACTCAGGGATCGGGACTTGGCTGCACGATCCTTTACAGCCATGCGGATAAGATGCCTGACATCTCGACTGCTAGTGATATGAGGCCGTTGAGATCCAGCACGGCGTTCCGTATTACTCTCCTGAACCCACAGATTCCATATTCTGCTAACAGTCACTGGATCTCTACCAACGCGAGCAGCAATGTCGCGATACGATAAACCGCAATCGCGATAGGCTACAATCCGACCTTTATCAAAGTCGGGAACGTGATGGTACGCATTTCTCCTTCCTGACACGAGGCATCACAACAAGGTTTCACCAGGCAACGCCGGTCAACTGCTGTTTGTGTATGAGAAATCGGTTGGAAACTTTCCTCATGTCAGCACGTTGTAGGTGTCACCACCAGCGCCAAACTTGTGTGAATGCTCTGAAAAGCTAATCATTTGCATATCACAGCATCTTCTTCCTGTCGGTTAAATTTCGCGTCTGTAGTGCGTCATCTTTGTGGTGTAGCAATTTTAATGGCCAGTAGTGCAATATTCCTACCTGTCCTAGATTCCTACCTAAATTGATTATTGAAGTGGGAATACAAGAGGGTTTGAGCATCATTGGCAGCTTCCAGCCGTGTCAAGTGGTTTAAAATCTACGGGCTTTCGGTAGAGTGCGCTTCGGGCACTATCGCCTACAAATACTTTTACCACCTAACAACGGCAATGCGCGCAGCAGTCTGATGGCTGGAAATTCCTGGTTTCCTGCTGTGATCGAAGTATTAGCCTGTTGGCTTGGCCTTCGAGCTTGGCTTGTACTGGAATGGTTTGTGATACATATCCGTTGAGGTTGTCATGACTATTAACTGCGGTAATGGTGGATTTTTTTTTTGAAATGTAGTTGGAGGCGAGACAGAATGATGATGATGTGCATGAGTGTGAGTTGGTGTTGGATGAGGTGTGGAGATGCTTGAGATGATTGTGGAGATAGAGAGAGAGACAGAGACAAATACATTTCAGTTATTGTGGTACATTTACAATCATATTGCCCATGTGTGCTAGTTCCCCCAAAAGTACTACGTCTAGTCAAATGACACATCCATATTTGTTGTGTCTATAATCTATGATTAAGTAGGTAGAGAGACAAAATTACTAGGTTGCTCTAGGTTATTATAGTGTAGTTTAGTATATATATATCTTATTCTAATCTTAGTGTTACATTTCTTCACTACGTCTGATAGCTGATTAAGTATTTAACTATATATATGTTTTTTTGTTGTTAATTTCTTTTACAATTTTTTTTCCATAGTTCCTTTCACTCTGGGGGATACTTAGCTAAATATTATGTTATGTGGTGTTCTATTATGTTTACTTTGTAATTGTTTATATTTTCAGTGTGATACATGTAACTGAAGTCTTCTTTTAAACCACTTAACGCGGCTGGAAACCGAAGAGAGCTTTTTCACTGTTTTTGGAGTAACCGTCGTCGCCGTTTTCGTCGTCATCTTCATAGTCGAATCATCCTAGTCATTGTCAATGACACCGCCTTCATAGACATCGTCATCGTCATTTACGTCATCGTCATATCCTCATTGTTACCATCTTTGTCATCACTATTGCCACTTTAATAATCATTATTGCCATCATCGTCCTCATAGTCACTTATTAGGAGCAATAAGTCAGTTTCTCTTTCAGCATTAAACAGAAAGACTTGCCTAATGTTCTACAAAATTTTATTTATTTGTTTCTTTATTCTGTGACCTGCAGCGTACCTCACAGTATGACATTACGTAGAGAAGTAGTATGCTAGTTGATATTTTGTTTTTGTATATGAGCTCATTTTCTCTTTATAGCCTTCGTTAGTACATCTGCAAACAATCGCCGTACTTTATATGTAATTTGTAAAGGTATATTACATTGGATATTGAACTCATCCTCACGTTACAGACGGACATATGTTAACTCTGAGTCCACTGTTATTGCTGTCTGTAGTTGTTGGATTAATATTTTTTCTGTAAAATTGTTCTATGATTAAATGTTCTACGTGTATTATAATATGCTTTTTATTATTTTGATAGTCGCTTCGCAGTCATAGGAGCAGACACATGATATGCAACAATACAAATGTATCTCGGTAAACAACTACCTTTCAAACTTGAAAACAGCTCTTTTCATTTATTTAACGAAAACTGTTACACAGGCACAGTTTTGAGTACTGTTCAACTTTTTACTTTTTAACATGCAGAACCACCACACTCTCAAAGATGTATGTTCCTTCACCCTTCTCCGTTTTCCTGCATTCATTCATTTCTGTTTATCTTATTGATATTTATTATCACTCTCCATGTTTTATACTTCTGGAACTAGCATTCTCAAGTACTAATTTTATTTTTTATTGATTTTGTTTATTAACACAAACACTTATATACTCCATTTAAAAAAAGTTGACCAGTAAATAAATATTCATTGTTCAACTTTTTCCTTTTTACCACCACACTGTCAAGATGTTACTTTCATTGTAACTTCTTTGGCGACAATAGTCATTAAATGTCGCCTTGTAAGCCGAAAACTGGTTAACACAATAAAAGTAATACGGTAGAACAAAAGCAAACTAGCCCATTTCATTTATTATAACGTTGCTCTGATAAGTACCGTATGAAGATTCAGTTAACAGAGCAATAATACATGATATGTATTCGCAGCTGCGAATTTGGTTAACCATCAGCTGTATAATAGAATGATGACAATGAAAATTTGTGCCGAATCGGGACTCGAACCCGGATTTCCTGCTTATCGCGAGTGAAGGACCCGCTGCAGGAGCAGGACGACGGATAGGGCAGGGGTCGAGAGCCGAGAGCTCGCCATCCCTTCGCCATGACCACCCAACGTGTTTTAGGTTCGAAGAATCAAAGCGTTAAGCTATCCGAGCACTACTCACCGCCAAACCCAAACTTAAATACGTTGTCAACCATGTGTCTACAGCCTGTAGTCGTGCGTTCATTATGTATATTCCCCTACAGTGGAGATATTTAGTAGAAAATCGCTTGCCCCATGCCTGTGTTGTTCAGAAGTACGACGCAATGTACCTCCGGAAATACAGGTTGCAGTAACACAACCACTGTAGTATCGTAGAGTAATAATAACTCACGACTACTGGAACATCCACAGCTCGTGGTCCCGCGGGTTCGATTCCCGGCGGGGTCATGGATTTTCACCTGTCTCGAGATGACTGGGTGGTGTTGTGTCGTCTTCATCATCATCATTCATCCCCATTACGGTCGGAGGAAGGCAACTGCAAACCACTTCCACTAGGACCTTGCCAAGTACGGCGGTGCGGGTCTTCGGCATCATTCCTCTATACTCTGCCACGGAGTATGGGACTTCACCATCACTACTGGAAGAGCTTGGTGTGACAAAGGGAGGAGACAATGAATGTGGTGTGGGTGCAAGTGGAGGCTGAAGCAAAACCGGGAAAATACTCCATGTTGTACATTGTTCCAGCAGGGCACAATCTGAATAATTGTTGCAATAATAATAGTGATAATAATGTGGCTACATTAATGCTTAGTAACCAGCTTCAGCCCAAGTTACAAGGATAGTTATTTACAACTTACACGATATAAAACCGAAGTGCGTACTCATCATTACCAGTATTTCACTTTGCACTAATTTGTGAATACAGACCTGTAGACTATGGCTGTCTGAGGGTGTAACTGAGATGACAGCTGTTTGTTTCAGTTGTCTCCGTTTACAGACCGTAAATGCAGCCTTTCTGTGGTTCTTTTTATTAGCTTTTTCTTTCAGTTTTGCCTTACTCAGCTTCCTGTGGTTTGCCAGTTCTACTACTGGGCTCACATTTGCTGTCGCAGCGGGCACGTCCAGTCAGCGACTGAGCGCCTGTACTTCGCTGGACCTTTTCTGCAGCTAGTCGGGCCACAAGCCCAGCCGTGTGAGCCAGTCCTCAATAGTGCAAATGGAAAATATCTTGTCTAACGAGCAGCTTGTAATTTTCTAGAATCCATTGCCTATGTTAGACTGTTTGCTAGCTACTGTATTTCACGAGAATTATTGAAGAAACTTCGATACTGATATATGTAGCTTTTAGTCAAAAGCTTTATGTTGGGGCTGAGAAAGGGAGGGTTAACCCGCCCCTGATTTCAGAAAGTCACATTGGGCAAATGTCAAAATGGATTCTTGTAAAGCTTAGGTCCAGTCAAAATTTATGATTCTTTCACAGCTATCTAGGTGCCGACGGGATAGGAGACTCCAAATATTCGTCTTTCATTCGAATTTTGCGCATGACTTCCCTGATAAATTGTCACTTGGATTCTGAGTGAACTCTAAGGACTTGTATGTTGGTGACATTTAGATCTTCGGTTTTACCCTTTCTCGAGCTTTCCGACGAACTCCTTAGATGGGGGTCATGATAATATTTTAGATGATAAGTGTGCGACAACTCTTCCGAATGACAGCACACATCATAAACTCTATAGATTTACTAATAAGTAAAACTTTTGGCCTATCCTATGAGAAAATCTTTTTTTAAACTTATAAAGCATTAGAAATACAAATACAACATAAAATTTTATGCGTTAAATATGATGGATCCAAATAGTGCAACACGTCACACGGAATGAATAAAACGTACTAGCTTGGATCGTATCTGGAAAATACAAAATGATTTTATCCTTTAGTTTATCACAAATATCGTTGCAGTATATTATAACGTTGAGTTTCAAAAATGTACTTTTCTTTGTGGCGAGCGTTTTACGTCGATTACTATAAGCATTAGATACAAAGTGTCCAGCGAAATAGTCCCAAATTTCAAAATAAAATATCTCGAAAAGTAAAATCGATAGACGAGTACAACAAAGGTATGTTTATTAAAAGACTTGTTCTATACACCATGAGCTGCACTAGGCATGTTTTATTTATCAAAACAGTTTTTTGGATTTGTAACGCATCATCAGTGGCACCTGATACAGAGGAACGAACAACTGGACGTCGATCAGTTATTACAAAATCATAACTGAACATATACAGCAGTAATATAAGTCTATTACATTATGCACTTCTATAGCAACCTGAAGTCGTATATGTTACAGCTGTCAAATTTTAGGCAGTGACAGTTAATCATGTTTGGCGTAACTGTAATATAGAATAAACGGGAACTGACTAGTCAAGGAGTCTACATTACCTGTCTTTTTTATTCCTAAGATCATATTTATATGTGTCAGTGACATGCATTCATATGATTACGTAATTACAATTTTATGATAATTGTCACGTGAAGATATAAGACTGCAAAAGAATCCAACATATCATGTCAAATTATAAATTTTTTCGTGCAGGACGTAGACTCCAAACTAAAATTATTCGGTTAAAATTATGATGAAATTTTGTATATATATCTTATTCTGTAACTCTGCTTCTTTATTAGTTATGTATTCTCGTTGTTTTGTCATGTGTGTGTGTGTATTTCAGTTTCTTCTAGAGCATTTAATAATCTGGCTTTTTTCGCTTTATGGAGAATGGTGATGTTATTGTTAACCTCATCAGCAGAATGCTTGTATTCTCAATGAGCACTGAACGCTGGGGGATTGGATTCACTAACCTTTGTTTGTTCTCTAAATCTCGTTTTGAAGTTTCTTCCCGTTTGCCCAACATAAAATTTATCACAATCACTAAATGCAACTTTACACAACTCTGACATGTTATATATTTGGCTCTTATCGATACTGTGTATAAGACGTGGTCTTACATTGTTCTCTGCTCTGAAGCCGATTTGCAGTCTAGTTTCGCTAAACAAATTTCTTATTTTGTCAGAAATGTGACCACAGTATAGTACGATTATAACCATATATTTTTCTACTTGCTTGCTCCTTTCTAATATAATCTGCTATTTGTGTATTATTTCATAACTAGGTTTGGACCACAGTCATTGTGAGATGCTACCTTCTCAGTATTAATACTTGCCTCGTTTAAAATGTATTTGATTAATATGTCAATTTCTGAGCAGAAGTATCCTTTATAGAGTCGTGAATGGCAGGAACCGCTGTGAATTATGCAGTCGCATGTAGTAGGTTTCCGGAATAAGTTGAAAAGGTGGATATTTCATTCTATTTTAACTGTCAGGTCCAAGAAGTTATTACTCCCATTTTCTTCTTGTTCTATGGTAATCGTTATGTTCTTATGTAATTGATTAAATTGTTGGTAACATGTATTACATTCATCAAGAGTGCCATCGAACAAACCTAAAGTATAATGTACATAACGACGATAGTATATGGGTTTCTTAATTAGGTCATTTGTTTTCGATATGACCTAAAAACACATTTGTAAGTATTCTAGAAATATATTTGTAAGTGTTCCTGACAGGCAGTTCCCCATAGCTAGGCCTTCTTTTTGCTCATATAGTTGGCCACTGATTTGTTCCGTAACAGAAATAAGTCAATAAGGTCATCCAATTTATTAATTTCTATTTGACACATTTTATTGAATATGAATAAGTTTATCATATGTGTATCGTCAAAGCTGTAAAATTTTATACAGAAGTTTCCAAATATTTCGAAAAGCTGCCAACAGATGGTTCTGTACGCTGTGCAGCTTGTACAGTATTAGCTTGCATAATTGAACTCGTCCTCTGCAAGCAGTTTTGCAGTCACATCACCATCTTTTGTAACTGTCCAGCACCCGCAGTAAAGAGGTGTCGCAAATGAAATTTTCCATCGTGACCTGTTGTGAATCAACGGAAATGGATGCCCCGCAGGTCGCCGATTCAAGTTCGTCCATCGTGGTGGGATGATTTTGATAGACAGTGCCTTTCATTGTACCCCATAAAAATTTATCATAAGAAGTCTTATCGGGAGAATACGAAGGCCAGTCCATCCCTGCGCCAGTAAATTTGCAGTGGTCCGAAGCAATGTCTCTACTCCCGAAGTATTCGTCAAGAAAGCGCAACCGCTATTCCGTGCGATGTGGACTGGCCCCATCTTGCACGAACCACTCTCTGCTTCTTCGATCCACCAACGGTAGCTGGTTGACGACAGATTGTTTCAAAATTGCAACGTAACGTTCGCAAGCGGTCATTTCTCGCATGAAAAAAGGGCGAATAATTCCTCTGCTGCATACCGCAACGCTAACAGTAACTCTTAGAGAATACAGTGGTTTCGCTTCAAGTAATGGGGATTCTCGGGACCCCAGAATCTCGTTTTATTTATTTACGATTCCATTCAAATGCATGTGTGATTCATCTGTGAACCATATGCATCCAGCATCAAATCCTTCATTATCAGTCTTCGTCAGAAAACGTTTCGTCAAGTCAGCCCTCTGTTGCACAGCTCGTACAGGTATGGCATGGCAGCTTTGGATTCTGAATGGAAATATGTCTACTGCCTCGTTTCATCGTCTAACATTCTGCGTGGTGTCTGTTGTTCTATGTCGTGTCTCCCTACCACTTTCGCGCAACGACGTTCTGAGCGTGTTTTTTAGGGAACTGACTAGTTTGAACCCGGGACCTGTTGCTGGTAAGGAGACGCCAGACCACACATGACATGTAGAGTTCAGAAGAGTTCAGTGAGACTAGCGATGATATAACCTAATACTTAATGATTTCAGCGTCATCTCCACTGCACTCCCTGTAAAAGAATCTTAATACTAACTAAATTTAGTGGAAGGGGTTCAAGGCTTTCCTATTTTTGTTAGCTGGTAAAAATAACGTCGAAAAAACAGTTAAATTTACCATTGGAAATTTTATTCTACTCACAAAACATTGTTTATAAATTGCACTATTGATAAAAGGAAATATTTTAATACAGGATGATAAAAACCAAATGCGTTCAACAAAAATGTGAACGAATATTCCCTGAATCGGTTTCCAACTTCTATAATGGATTGAAGGATGACCTATGCCATATCACATCTATAATCTAGGTTTAAGTTTCACAAAATAGAAAACTATCAAAATGGTCTATAGTGACCCTCAATTATCTTTAATTACCTATCTAACTTGTCGTAAATTGCAGTGGCTGATGTGGCTTCTCAATAATTATATAACAGAAAAATCATCACGTTTCAGATTTTAACTTACATAGCAAATGTGAATACCATGAGCTTCAATTGACGATCGATCCTAGTATTACGTAAAAAGGGGCTGTAATAGATGAGACTTCTGCAGTTCTGAGTGAAGCCTTATGCGCTCAAAAATGCGGCATCGTGTGCGTTCATTACCTTGTCGGTGTTCGTCAGGGGGCGGCGGCTGGCGCAGCTCCATACAGTTCGCCGTCTCGGAAGCAACTCTCTCCTAACTTCTCCTTACTACAATTTACCGAAGTTGGTTTTAAAAGAAAGGTATCTGGCTGTGTTTTCATCTGACCAATCAGGGTCTCAATGTTAACCTTAAGCTCCGCGTACAAGAATTCTGTCTATCCAATGAGAAACGTTATACTTTTCGTGGTGGGGCAATGTTTTTAAAGTTTGCAACGTAACAGAGACGCGAAAAAGTCTCACGCTAAAACTTGCAGCTAGTGTGGCCCTTTTAGTGTTATTATAAGACCTATACTGTTCTTCTGGAGGGCTCTATCTTTTAACATGGGATGGGGGGGGTGGTCCTGGCGGTTACTTTTCGTGGTGGGGCAAAGTTTTTAACGTTTGCAACGTAACAGAGACGCGAAAAAGTCTCCCGCTAAAACTTGCAGCTGGTGTGGTCCTTTTAGTGTTATCGTAAGATCTATACTGTTCTTCTGGAGGGCTCTAGCTTTTAACATGGGCTGGGGAATGGTCCTGGTGGTTAGCTGGCAACGTGGGTGTCCGTCCCTTATCGTACGGCCTTCTAGCTTAACACAGTTGTGCTCTAGGCTTCTGTTCACGTTTCTCCCCTCGGAACTGCGTCTGTCTCACGGTGGGAAGGTATGACATGCATTTAGGCATTCTTGTGTTAGTCTGTGGTTTTCCATTAGCTCACTCGTTACTCGTATTACTTTGGTTAATTTAATGTCACGATTTATTCGGAGCTATGTGACATACTACTGGATTTGCTTATCATGTCAGGGTTTTCATGGAAGGTGTTGGATTTGCCTCACACCTTACAATCGTACTGGAACGTTTCAAACCAGTCTCTGCTGCAGTTCTTTTGACGGATTTCCTTGGATTTTGCAGAAACAGTGACGACACTTTCAGGAGTTACTACAGACTCATTTACCCCTCACTCAAGCATGTACTGCAGCTTCACTACCACCCCTGTATCGCCCCCACCACCACGCTCGTCACCAATGTCAGAACTGCATCAGCAGCAGTGCCATCAGCTCCTACTGCTCCTCCGTTTCCACCGCTGTGATCACTGCATCTGGGTCCAGAAGCAGTAGCACCAGCCACGCCTACTCTTACAACAACCAGATAAGCACAGGACAATGCTGTAGATGTGGCCGCATCAGCTACATCTGCATCAGCTTTAACCCCACCAACTCAAGATAATAAAACTAAGAAAAGTCATACAAAATCTTAACCCACTCCGCAGTCAACATCCTCTGAATCCTCCAACGATCCCTGCAACCCCACTAGTACAGATACCACCTATACCTAATACCCAACTGTTGCCCCATCAGCCAATCACACCAGAACGTATGAAGTCCACTCTCATCTCACCCAACACATCTCCTCCAACACATTGCTTCATCCTATCACGTCCTGATGTCCGATACCTCAATCCTAAAACACTTTGCCTCGAAATAAAAAAAATACCTTCCAAACCTCAACATTTCGCAAATTTTACCTCACAAAGACTCTGTAAACAACAAAAGCTCTGACCCTGAGTTTCAGATACAGATACAGCAACGAGTCCCTTCCATCACCTTTGGTCCACATGCCTCCCTGCTCCCACTCAGTCCACCACGACCCAGACAACTCCAATCACCACGCCACCTGCCCACTCTCACTGCTGTGATCAAGGGCGTGGACCCTGAGATCACAGTGAGGAAAACTGAGCAGGAGCTATATTCCAATCCTGATTCCAAACTCGGAAAAGTCCATTTCTCATTCACGTCTTTTCCAAAGATCCCTCAAGCATAGACCATCTCCTTCAGAATGAAGACTTCATCTTTCACTGCAAACACAATGTTGAGCCTTTCTGACCCCAAGCTCAAGCCTGCTGTTGCTGTAAATACCTTATCTACAATGCTCATTTAAATTCTGACTTGCCCTCACTGCAAGGCCAACCACCTGTACCAACACTCTCCCAACCTCCAGTCCCCACCCACCTACAACACTTGCAACCAGTTCCAGCTCACTTACTCCTATAAGTGTACACTCAAACAACCACCCACCAAACCTGAACTGACCGCCCCTATAGGCCTACTGACACTTCCCGCCACCCAAACAATTCCCTACGCCCTACTCCTGCTGCTGAAGACATCAGCCGCTTCATAGTCGTTGTCCATCAAAACATCCACTCAGTCTAGCGTTCATATATACTCTATCAGGTCACCCTGGCTGCTCGTTCCGTATTTCATTTAAAAGACGCTGCCACATATTCTCAAAAACACTCCCACTTCTTCTTTTCCCGAGTGGACACCCTCATACATTACATTCCCTCCCACCCTTCAGCAGACCCTCCAAACCCACTGCATCCTCGAGCCCTTCCATCACCATCCCTTTCACAACCACTGCAACAACCTTTCTTCTTCTCCACGACTTCATTTCGCCTCTTTATCCTCATATTTTGTTTCACTATGCACTGTGGTACCACAATCAATTCCATCTATCCCTTACCTCGAACAGTTCATCTGCCAGACCCCACATCAGCATCATCTCCTGCATCTCGTCGCCTCCGAGCAGCGCGCCATGAAATGTCAATTCTGCCGCACCAGTCACATCCAGAAATGTTCACGTTTCTATGCTTTAGAACATTCTATTATTCTGTTCAGAACTGTAGGCTGAAGAGCAGCTACATTGCTGCTGCAGCCCACTCCCACACGGGGGAATGAAAGAAAAAAGAGAGAGAGAAAACCTCTCACATTCGCGTGGAAAACTTCGTTTCTCCAGCTTTATACAATAAACAGCTGCTAGTTCTTTTATCGGATGCAAATGTCTTTCCTGCGTTGAATGATTTTTTGAAAATATTTCCCTGGTCGTTATCTAATATACTTCGTTTCTTCATTTGTGCCATGACTGAAACAAGGAACAGTATTACGATCTTGCGCAGTGTAAGAGCTTAGAAAAATCGACTTTGCCGGTATGGCCAAGCGGTTCTAGGCGCGTCAGTCTGGAACCGCGAGACTGCTACGGTCGCAGGTTCGAATCCTGCCTCGGGCATGGGTGTGTGTGATGTCCTTAGGTTAGTTAGGTTTCAGTAGTTCTAAGTTCTAGGGGATTGATGACATCAGATGTTAAGTCCCACAGTGCTCATAATCATTTAAACCTTTTTTTGAAAAATCGACTTTAGTATCTCGGCCTTCTGTCTGTTCTCTTCCGTTTTCGTACCAGTATGATCACTGACCAACTGAATGGAGCATTTCGAATTACTTGGCGCCTCTACTATGGATCGGTAAGTAAAACCTTACTTCTGAATTCGCTGAACGTATTTCGTATTGGTTTAATTACCCGCATTTTCTTCCTTTAAGCCGGCCGGGATGGCCGATCGGTTCTAGGCGCTACAGTCTGGAACCGCGTGACCGCTACGGTCGCAGGTTCGAATCCTGCCTCGGGCATGGATGTGTGTGATGTACTAAGGTTAGTTAGGTTTAAGTAGTTCTAAGTTATAGGGGACTGATGACCTCAGAAGTTAAGTCCTATAGTGCTCAGAGCCATTTGAATCTTCCTTTAATATTTGATTGTCACCAAGACTTTCAGTTTCCTTAAAAATGTGAAGATGCACTCTTCCACTTCGTAGCATTTTTCTATCAAATTCTATTCAATGTAAATTCATTTTTTAATTTTGTAACTCTCATTTTACTGAGCCCTAACAATCTGCGACGTTTCTAAATTGACGGACTCGTGTCATTTATAACGTTTTGAAACATACGCTTGTATTCCAATGTTAACTGTAGAAATATAGTTTTCGCAGGAGTTTTAGATTTGCTAAAATCTGAAAATTAATCTCTGAGGTGTGATCCCGTTTATGTGCATGTGTCTAATTCGTAAAATCGAAAATCGTGGCTTCACCTTGCTCATGCGATTGTGAACGTAACCGAAATGAACGAATCCACCTGCCTAGGAGATAAGGGTACATAGGGTGGCGGGATTAAAAAAGATGTCAGAAACTTAGTGGCAGAGGCTTACTTGAACATAAGGACAGTGCCAGTATCATATGTTGCTATGAAAATGAGAAACAAGTTTCAGAAGGACTAGGTACGGAAAACAGCACTGCTGCGAAGCGAATCATCAAAAAGTCAGCGAAGAAGAAACTACCAGCATTTCAAAACTGATAAAAAAAGAGTGTTTAAAATGAAGTGCGATGTGGAGAAGTACTATAAAGAACAGAAAGACTTACCAGAAGAAGTAACAAGGTAGTAGAACGTCATCTGTGGCATCAAGGAGCAGCTGGCTAGGCGATAGGATGAGCAGTGGAATGGAAACATAAGTCGCAGAGAAAGATATAGCCTACTGGTGAGTCAAAATATTGCGACCACTGCCCACAGCGACGTTGGATGCCTGCATAAAATCAATCACACGTAAGGCATATTCCAGAAGAATACTCAGAAAATGTAGTCCATCTGCAAAGGAGATATCCTATAAAATCCTCGTTCAACCAATACATGAATGTTGGTCGTCAGTCTGGGATTCGTTACAGATAAGACTGATAGAGGAAATAGAGATGATCCAAAGAAGAGCAGCGCGTTTCGTTAAAGATTTATTTAGTAAGCAGTAATTGTCACGGCGAAGCTCAGCCATCTCCAGTGGCAAATACACAAAGAGAAGCATTCTGCAGTACGGTGTGCTTTGGTGTTAAATTTTAGGGAGGGTGCGTTCCTAGAATAGTCAACCAATGAGCTGCTTCCTCTTATGTGTATCTCGCGAAAAGACGATGGTGGTAAAAAGTGGTTCGAGCTCACACGTAGGCTGACAAGCTGTCGTTCTTCCTGCGAGCCATTCGTGGCTGGAATACGAACAGTGACAGTGGTACACAAAGTTCCCTCCGCCACATACCGTGAGGTGGTTTACGGAGTACAGATACGGACGTAGAAGCACATAGAAAAGAAGAGGTTAGCACAAAAGGCGGAAAGATGGAGATAGACAGAGGCATATCACTAACTATTCTAAAATGTTTTATGCATAACATGATTGATGTACATACTATCTGACATTTCCGAGTCTTATGACATTTCCGAGTCTCTTCGTTGGTAATGTAACTGGCGCTAAAATTTAGTTTCTTAGACGTCATTGTCTGATCTGACCACTTGTCAATTGTCACTTGATGACACCTTAATAAGCTGAAAAAGATTCGCAGTAGAAATATACTACTGGAACACAACACAGTTAATTTTCTACCTCAATATAAAATTGTCCTTGCAGAAGTGACGGAGGAATACACGAATATAATTAAAATATGTTAAAATTGTATAGAAGAAACTGCTCAGGTTCCAAATACGTGTTGTTTTCTAAGAATACAGCCACAACCACTAAAGGAACCGTACGACTATTTGCGTTGGCAGCAGTTTTATCTTCAGTTAAATCTTCTAAACTCAATGCGGAGCGCTCCAAGATAACCTCATAGATCGGTCAGTTCGACCTACAATAGTGAAGTCAGACGATCTCTGAGTAGTAGCAGTTGAATTGCAAATTAAAATATAGTGTATCAGGATTCTGAAGACGTACTGTAAACCGTTATTTTGGAAATGAGACTCTGTAGGCAAGAAGTAACAGCTGCTGCTTCGACCACAGCCACTGTTTTCTTCAATCGCTGCGTGAGTACAAGAGTGTGTTAACACAGTCGTTAATACTTGCACATATTATTCCTTAGTCACTACTTGAATGTTGTTAATCTTGTAGATAAGAATAAGTATTACACGTCTTTTGCAGTGGAACGTATCTTTTGTTTTCAGGCAAGTATGTTCCACGTAATTGCTTTAGGCATCTTCATTGTGTACTAAGGAAAAAATGTGTTTACTTAAATTAATATTTTGCTTGGAGATAAGCACTATTTCATAAAAGCATTTTCAGATTATTTTGTGAATATTAAATTAACCTAAATGTGTTGCTAGCAAGCAACATGTATCTAAAAGAAAACTGATCGTTAAGTAAACAATGACTTTAAAATCTTTTCTACTGGTTGTGTTCGTGAGTTTTAGTAAAGTTTAGAAATGGTATCGCTTAGCACTGCAGGCTGATGTTGGAATATTCTCTAATAAGCGGCTAGTTTAAACCAACTACCATTTTCCAGTACAGCTTAGCTTAACCGTAAATACAGTGACGTCAAAAAAGCGACCACATCAGAATATTGACTGGAAATACACTCCTGGAAATGGAAATAAGAACACATTGACACCGGTGTGTCAGACCCACCATACTTGCTCCGGACACTGCGAGAGGGCTGTACAAGCAATGATCACACGCACGGCACAGCGGACACACCAGGAACCGCGGTGTTGGCCGTCGAATGGCGCTAGCTGCGCAGCATTTGTGCACCGCCGCCGTCAGTGTCAGCCAGTTTGCCGTGGCATACGGAGCTCCATCGCAGTCTTTAACACTGGTAGCATGCCGCGACAGCGTGGACGTGAACCGTATGTGCAGTTGACGGACTTTGAGCGAGGGCGTATAGTGGGCATGCGGGAGGCTGGGTGGACGTACCGCCGAATTGCTCAACACGTGGGGCGTGAGGTCTCTACAGTACATCGATGTTGTCGCCAGTGGTCGGCGGAAGGTGCATGTGCCCGTCGACCTGGGACCGGACCGCAGCGACGCACGGATGCACGCCAAGACCGTAGGATCCTACGCAGTGCCGTAGGGGACCGCACCGCCACTTCCCAGCAAATTAGGGACACTGTTGCTCCTGGGGTATCGGCGAGGACCATTCGCAACCGTCTCCATGAAGCTGGGCTACGGTCCCGCACACCGTTAGGCCGTCTTCCGCTGACGCCCCAACATCGTGCAGCCCACCTCCAGTGGTGTCGCGACAGGCGTGAATGGAGGGACGAATGGAGACGTGTCGTCTTCAGCGATGAGAGTCGCTTCTGCCTTGGTGCCAATGATGGTCGTATGCGTGTTTGGCGCCGTGCAGGTGAGCGCCACAATCAGGACTGCATACGACCGAGTCACACAGGGCCAACACCCGGCATCATGGTGTGGGGAGCGATCTCCTACACTGGCCGTACACCACTGGTGATTGTCAAGGGGACACTGAATAGTGCACGGTACATCCAAACCGTCATCGAACCCATCGTTCTACCATTCCTAGACCGGCAAGGGAACTTGCTGTTCCAACAGGACAATGCACGTCCGCATGTATCCCGTGCCACCCAACGTGCTCTAGAAGGTGTAAGTCAACTACCCTGGCCAGCAAGATCTCAGGATCTGTCCCCCATTGAGCATGTTTGGGACTGGATGAAGCGTCGTCTCACGCGGTCTGGACGTCCAGCACGAACGCTGGTCCAACTGAGGCGCCAGGTGGAAATGGCATGGCAAGCCGTTCCACAGGACTACATCCAGCATCTCTACGATCGTCTCCATGGGAGAATAGCAGCCTGCATTGCTGCGAAAGGTGGATGTACACTGTACTAGTGCCGACATTGTGCATGCTCTGTTGCCTGTGTCTATGTGCCTGTGGGTCTGTCAGTGTGATCATGTGATGTATCTGACCCCAGGAATGTGTCAATAAAGTTTCCCCTTCCTGGGACAATGAATTCACGGTGTTCTTATTTCAATTTCCAGGAGTGTATATAGAGTCCAAGATTAAGCGGCATGTTTCGATTATGTTATTACTTATTTATTGCATGCCATATAAGCACCTTTACACGTTGTACATTTTCCAGTCGACATTTTGCGATTGTTGTTCCTCCCCTTAAAAATATCATTGCATTCCATGTAACTCTTGCAATTATCCGAAGCTGTCTTAGAAAATCGTGTTTGACCGAAACCAGACGATTAATTAGGAATACCTCTGAATAGCAGATTACTGTGTTAGCCCACATCATATTATTCTTTAAAAAATATTTCTTATTTCGATTTAAGGCAACTGAGTATGCCTAAAAGTTAGGTGAGATACGTCTGTTGAAAATCAGAAATAACTACTCAGTTATCTACAGGATCACATATAATATTTTTCAAATCAGCATCCCTTTTTCTAAACGCATACTAAACTTATAGGGGTGAATGAGGTATCGTTAGAAAGATTTTTTTAACCTGCTTCTGACATTGCGTACCGATTTTGTGCTACAACTTACTAAGTGTGGAAAATCTTAACTAATAGAGATTTTTCACTAGCAGAGGCTGGAAACTGTCCAAGATGATGATGGTGATGATAGGCAAAAGAGCATCATACCTATATTTTACGAAGCTAACATATTAATCACTAATAAGAGACTCCCTTTCTACGTTATGTTATTACAAATACAATTTTTTGTTTTAAAATACATATTAGTCAGATAATTTATATACAGCACTGTCATTGATAATAACCGTGTCCACTGTGGCAGTTCACTATCTTATAAAAGCTAACTTTTCTGTGTTTACTGTAACTGAAAGTATTTGTCGAGTTCAAGTTGTAGGTTATGTGGCCCTACTGACAGTCCTCTATCTCTGCCCGTAGTACAAGACGGGACAAACCTTCCGAATGCAAAACACATTTTTCGACAGATGTAAATGTATATACAAGGATGTGTCATAAATAAATAAATAATTCATGATTATTATTTCACGATGTTCGGTTTACTTTTAAAGATTTTTCTCTTAATTCCCACAACTACCCTTATCCCAACGACTACACTTACTCCAAATACTGTCATTATTTAAAACCATGTAAGTGCGAAAATTTCGCGCAGTTCCCCTGGTAAATAATACAGAGTGTAACAAAAAGAATCATCCGATTAAAATAAAAAAAAGAAAACATAACTATTACATTATTTGAGATATGTGCGTGAACAAAGTCCTGTTGGAAAGAGCAAACTCTCAAGTTTTACACAGTTTCCGCTTGGTAGCAGCAGTGTGCTCCAACAACTATTACATTATTTGAGATATGTGCGTGAACAAAGTCCTGGTGGAAAGAGCAAACTCTCAAGTTTTACACAGTTCCCGCTAGGTAGCAGGGGTATGCTCCAACAACTATTACATTATCTGAGATATGTGCGTGAACAAAGTCCTGGTGGAAAGAGCAAACTCTCAAGTTTTACACAGTTCCCGCTAGGTAGCAGGGGTGTGCTCCGTCTTCAGTTCCAGTAAAAACGGTGTCGTGACAACATAAAGCGTTTTTGTTCTACGTTTTGCGTAATGCGTGTCAATAATAACTGTTCAATGTGACTTTCGTACTAGGTACTGTGTGTATCCTCCTACAGCACAGAGAATTAGACGTGGCATGAACAATTCCCAAATTTAATGCGTTTCGAGCCGTTTCACGGGAAAATATGTATGGTTCATTTTTCTTTGCCGAGAAAACTGTTACGGGAAGCTCATATCTCAATACGCTCAAGAACTTTCTTTTCCCACAGTTGGAGACTAATTCAAACTGCTTCATTTATCAACACGATGGGGCACCGCCACACTGGCATCTGGCAGAGCGGGAATTTTTAGATAAAAGTATTACTGAACGATGGATCGGTCGCACTGGACCAAATGATTCAGCTTTACATTACTGGCTTCCAAGGTCGTCGCACCTGACTGTATGTGATTATTTCTTATGGGACTTCATAAAAGACTCTCTTTATGTGTCTCCGTCACAACAACAATGCATGAACTGAGATATTGCATAATAGCAGCTGTGGAAGGTTGTAGTGGGACGAAATTAAGCGTCACCCATCCACCAATGTCAGTTTCGTTCAAGAACCATTCTATGACAATTTAAAAAGCATATAAATCATTTTTGAAGTGGGTTGTAACTGACGTAGGTGACGAAGTCTGCACATGGTCATATATCAAACGAAAATCGGTTATAAAAAACTTACGTCGTTACACTACAAGGTGTAACTCAAGACATGATCGCTGCAGCGTGGGAACAATCTGAATACCACATTAACATACGCAGTGCATCTCAAGGGGGCCATATTGAATACCTATGAAATGGTATTAAAAAAAAAACTTTTGTGTTTTACGTTCATCAAAAAAATTATTGTTTCTACGAGGGTGAGTCAAATGAAAACCTTTAATTTGTAATAACAAATCGAAATTTCGCGCCGTTATCCTGTAAATTGGTAAGCGTGCTACAAACAGCGTGCAGAATGGCCTATAGGTGGCAGCATAGTGCAGATGCACACATACCGCCGCAGTATCAGTACAAGGATGGCCGCCCCACTTGCGAGTTGCACCAGGGAAGAACAGCGTTCTGTTATTCGGTTTTTGCATAGTGAAGGTGTGAAACCTATTGAAATTCATCGACGAATTAAGGTTCAGTACAGTGATGCATGTTTGCCACAGCAGCAAGTCTACGAATGGAGTAGGAAGTTCACAAATGGTGTGACTTCAGTGGAAGATGCTCCTCGTCCAGGTCAGGCACAACGAGTTGTGACTCCATAGAACATTGCAGCAGTTGAAGCCATAGTGAAGGAAAACCGCCGAGTGACACTGAATAACATTGCAGCATATTTTCAGATAAGTCATGGTTCAGCACAGCATATTGTGCATGATGTACTCCAGTTTCACAAAGTGTCTGCAAGATGGGTGCCACGGCAGCTGACTCCTGAAATGAGAGACCGACGTGATGATGCTTGTGGAGAGCTTCTTCGGCGCTTTGAACGAGAAGGTAATGGCCTCCTTGCAAGAATCGTTACTGGGGACGAAACCTGGGTTCACTTCCACCAACCGGAAACGAAGAGAGCGAGCAAGGAATGGCGCTATTCGAAAGAAGTTTCGAACAGAACCATCAGCAGGGAAGGTTATTCCGGCTCTCTTTTGGAACGAAAAAGGTGTAAGTTTGGAGCATTACATGCCTAGAGGTACCACTGTCACCAGTGCATCACACACAGATCTCCAAGAAAATCATCTGGGGCCTGTAATCAAATCAAAGCGACATAGATTGCAGTCAGCAGGTGTCCTTTTGCGGCATGACAATGCAAGGACCCACACTGCCCGTAGAACAGGTGCTATAATCACAGAACTGCATTTTGAGTGTCTTCCTCATCCACCATACTCACCAGACCTTGCCCCAAGTGATTTAGGTATGTTTGGACCACTCAAAGACGCAGTGGGAGTAAAGAAGTTCCGTTCTGATGAAGAGGTACGCCACGCGGTGCATGAGTGGTTGCGCGGACTACCAAAAGTTTTTTTTTTTTTTCCTAAAGGTTCAAATGGTTCAAATGGCTCTGAGCACTATGGGACTTAATTTCTGAGGTCATCAGTCCCCTAGAACTTAGAACTACTTAAACCTAACTAACCTAAGGACATCACACACATCCATGCCCGAGGCAGGAGTCGAACCTGCGACGTAGCGGTCGCGCGGTTCCAGACTGTAGCGCCTAGAACCGCTCGGCCACTCCGGCCGGATTTTCTAAAGGAATTTGTGCACTTTGTTAGCGCTGGAGGACTTGCGTTGAGCGTGGGGGAGATTATGTTGAGAAGTGGTGCAGCTCTGTACCACTTCTGCACAATAAATAATATTTAAAAAAATATTTAAGGTTTTCATTTGACTCACCCTCGTATTTACTAGTTTCAGAAACACAGACGTGCCAAATCGGAAGATTCTCTTTGATACAACCTGTATTAGCGGTATTGTTCTCCTCCCTTACGCCTGGCACAACACAGTTTCGCAGCGACCGACGACGAGGAAACAGAGCATCTCGTAGCCGACATTTCCCGGCGGTCGCCCCTCTTCGCCGCCCCCTCATGTTTTTCCAACAGGTCTGCCCGGCGACCCTCGGACACGCCCCTCAATTTGGAAAGTCGATAATCGAAACATGTCGAGTCCGGCGGTGCGGGATCAAAGGAGCCGCGGGTCCCAAGCTCATTCCGGCGCCAAATGAGGGGCCCCGGGGTTTGTGTGTGTGGGGGTGGGGGTCGTAGGTGCGGGGGCGGAGCTGGCGCCAGGCCGCCGCGCCGGCCGCACACACGGGGCCCTCTGTTCTGCGCAGGGGGGCAGCCGCCGCTGCGCTGTTTTTCTACTTTACGGTCGCCGCGGACGCGATTTCTCGGCTAATTGGAGACGGGACGGGCCCTCGGCCGCTGTCGGGGGCGGCTGCCCGGGGGGAGTCGGCTCCGTGCGCGCCTGTCACTGCGGCCGCTGACGGACAGTTGAGGAGCTGCGCCATCGGCCATTCTCGGCGCGTCCCCGCAAGTGGCTGCCGGCGGCCGCTGCCTGTGCCCGCTGTCCGTTCCGGTCGTTGCGGCACGCCACCGGCAAGAACACAGCGAGACAAATGTGGCGATTTGAAGACGCCAGCTCGTCCCGCCGAACACAAAGTCGCTCAGCGGCCGTGTTCCCCGCGGACATCGCGAGCAATCAGCAGGGGCTTTTAGAGCCTCCGCTTGCGGCCTCTGTAGTCAAAGATTTACACTCGCACGGCTACCACCGCACTCCACACGCGTCTTCGAGGATACTGAATACCTGTACCACTAACATTATTTTCTCTTCCTTTTCAATTAGTGCGGACGGAGAGTTAAGAGTAGCTTTGTGCCCGCTGAACATACAAGGATGTTTATAACTTATCTTGACAATCAAAGACTGTCTTTACGTCAAATATACAAGGGGTGTTCCATAAGTAATGCAACACATATTTTTTTCTCGGCAAGTTGTTGTTGTTGGGCCGGCCGGTGTAGCCGTGCGGTTGTAGGCGCTTCAGTCCGGAACAGCGTGACCGCTACGGTCGCAGGTTCGAAGCCTGCCTCGGGCATGGATGTGTGTGATGTCCTTAGGTTAGTTAGGTTTAAGTAGTTCTAAGTTCTAGGGGACTGATGACCAAAGATGTTAAGTCCCATAGTGCTCAGAGCCATTTGAATCATTTTGTTGTTGTTGTTGATGTTGTGGTCTTCAGTCCTGAGACTGGTTTGATGCAGCTCTCCATGCTACTCTATCCTGTGCAAGCTTCTTGATCTCCCAGACTCACTGCAACCTACATCCTTCTGAATCTGCTTAGTGTATTCATCTCTTGGTCTCCCTCTACGATTTTTACCCTCCACGCTGCCCTCCAGTGCTAAAGTTGTGATCCCTTGATGCCTCAGAACATGTACTACCAACCGCTCCCTTCTTCATGTCAAGTTGTGCCACAAACTCCTCTTCTCCCCAATTCTATTCAATACCTCCTTATTAGTTATGTGAGCTACCTATTTAATCTTCAACATTCTTCTGTAGCACCACATTTCGAAAGCTTCTATTCTCTTCTTGTCCAAACTATTTATCGTCCATGTTTCACTTCCAGCCGGCCGGTGTGGCCGTGCGGTTCTAGGCGCTTCAGTCCGGAACCGCGTGACCGCTACGGTCGCAGGTTCGAATCGTGCCTCGGGCATGGATGTGTGTGATGTCCTTAGGTTAGTTAGGTTTAAGTAGTTCTAAGTCTAGGGGACTGATGACCGCAGAGATTCCCGTAGTACTTAGAGCCATTTGACCATCTGAACGCACTATGGACATGAATGGATGCTTACGTGCGTGCCACCTGTCAGAGTCGTATCTAGACGTATCGTGGGTTCCATATCACTACAACCGCACACACCCCACACCATTACAGAGCCTCCACCAGCTTGAATAGTCCCCTGCTGACATGCAGGGTCTATCGATTCCCATAGCCGTACATGTCCATCCGCTCGACACAAAGTGAAACGAGACTTATCAAAAATGGTTCAAATGGCTCTGAGCACTATGGGACTCAACTGCTGTGGTCATCAGTCCCCTAGAACTTAGAACTACTTAAACCCAACTAACCTAAGGACATCACACACACCCATGCCCAAGGCAGGATTCGAACCTGCGACCGCAGCAGCAGCGCGGCTCCGGACTGGAGCGCCTAGAACCGCACGGCCACCGCGGCCGGTAAACGAGACTTATCCTACCAGGCAACATGTTCCCAGTCATCGACTGTCAAATGTCGGTGTTGACGGGGCCAGGCCAGGCGTAAAGCTTTGTGTCGTACAGTCATCAAGGGTAGACGGGTGGGCCTTCGGCTCCAATAATCCATGTTGATGACATTTCGTTGAATGGTTGGCACGCTGACACTTGTTGGTGGGCCAGCACTGATGGCTCTGAGCATTATGGGACTTAACAATGGTTCAAATGGCTCTGAGCACTATGGGACTTAACATCTGAGGTCATCAGTACCCTAGAACTTAGAACTACTTAAAGCTAACTAACCTAAGGACTTCACGCACATCCATGCCCGAGGCAGGATTTGAACCTGCGACCGTAGCGGTCGCGCGTTTCCAGACTGAAGCGCCTAGAACCGCTCGGCCAGTCCTGCCGGCGCCAGCACTGATACTTGCAGGAATTTCCTGAAGAGTTGCACATGTAGGATCTTTCTCCGGCCGCGGTCGGAAATTTGACGTTTTACCGGTTTCCTGACATTCACTATAGACTCGTGAAATAGTGGTACGGGAAAATCCCCACTTCATCGCTACTTCGGAGATACTGTGTCCCATCGATCGTGCGTCGTTTATAACACATTGTTCAAACTCACTTACATCTTGATAACCCGCTGTTTTAGCATCAATAACCGATGTAACTACTGCGCCAGGCACTTGTTGTCTTATGTAGGCGTTGCCGACCGCGGCGCCGTATTCTGTCTGTTTACATATATCTGTATTTGAACACGCATGGCTATACTAGTTTCTTTGGCGCTTCAGTGTAGTTTCATGAAGTTCCGATAGGTGGTGGCGCTATGCCTAACCTTCAATTTGGTGTCTTTAACAGAAGTACTCTCGTTCAGTTTCTTTCGGCCGAAAACCAGAGCATCGCAGATATTCACAGGCACTTGCAGAACGTCTACCGAGACCTGGCAGTGAACAAAAGCAAGGTGAGTAGTTGGGCTAGGCGTCTGTCATCATCGCCACAAGGTCTCGCAGATCTGTCCTCTCTCTCCCACGCCGGCCGGCAGCACACAGCTGTAAATCGTGCAGTCATGGAATGTGCGGACACGCTCATTCGAGAAGAGAAGATCGACGGACCACAGTCAAACACCTCGCTGCACAAATGGACGTCTCTGCTGGTAGTGCTGACACACGTCGACGACTTTGGTTACTCAAAGGTGTATGCCCGCTGGGTTGCTCGCCGCCTAACCGAAGACCATAAAGAACCACGACTCGCATTCGGAAGGACGACGGTTCAATCCCGCGTCCGGCCATCCTGTGTAGGTTTTCCGTGATTTCCCTAAATCGCTCTAGGCAAATGCCGGGATGGTTCCTTTGAAAGGGCACGGCCGAATTCCTTCCCCGTCCTTCCCTAATCCGATAAACCCGATGACCTCGTAGTTTGGTCTCTTCCCCCAAAACAGCCAACCAACCAAAGAACCACGAAGGACCACCTGTGCGGAATTGCTTTCGAGTTAGGAGGCTGGTCGTCGCAATATTTTGTCGAAGATCGTCTCAAGCGATGAAAAATGAGTTCATCACTTCGAGCCGGTAAACGTTCAATGCGGCGCTCTCAGCTGGTCAAGTCATGGCAGCGGCACTGCGGACCTCTGAAGGCGTTGGTCTGCTTGATATCCTTCATCGTGATGCAACAACTTTCTTTGCAGTGTATTGTGCTACCCTGATGAAACTGAGGAAACGACTTCAGCGTGTTCGTCGTCACAAAGCTAGTAACGAATTTATCCTTGTCAATGACAACGCAAGGCCTCACACAAATCTACGCACCCGAGAAGAGCTCGCAAAATATGATTGAACGCCGACCGCTGTGGTCGAGCGGTTCTAGGCGCTTCAGTCCGGAACCACGTGGATGCTAGGTCTCAGGTTCGAATCCTGCCTCGGGCATGGATGTGTGTGATGTCCTTAGGATAATTAGGCTTACGTAGTTCTAAGTCTAGGGGACTGATGACCTCAGATGTCAAGTCGCATAGTGCTTAGAGCCATTTGAAACATGATTGAACACTCTTCCTCAACCACTCTACAGCCCACCTTCCGAGTTTCAGGTGTTTGACCCAGTGGAGCATGCACTCTGCGGGAAGCATTTTATAGTAAAAAAAGTGAGGAAACCAACCCGCTTTCAGAAAAATATGTTGCATTACTTATTGAACGCCCCTCGTACATACCATTTGGACGTAGTCACATTTAATGTCAATAAATTAACTCCAACGTTCCAGTGAGCAGTTCCATCCTGAAATGTAGCAAAGTGCTCATCTACAGTTGTCGGGCCCTTCTCTTTGTACACTACAAGTTTGCAGAAACAAATTTCTATCTACGTATCTAAACCTACTGCAAACCCTTGCTGCTCATTGTAGAGAGTACTTTTCGTTGTAGCATTTACAGAATGTCCATCGAAGGAGCCCCTGATTTCAGTATTAAATATGTCGAAAACTAACATCTACGGAGGAGTGCAACAAACAGTATATTTATTGTGACATGTGGAAGACTTTCGTACATGTTTCGAAATAATTCGGAAAGATGCTAACAGATGACACAGTAATCTCAGTACGTTGTGTCTATAAGTAGCGCGCCGTAGGTGACAGCGATCAGTTGCGCCGCTGAAATGTAGAAGGTGGTTAGGACACCGAAGAAAGAGTTCGAAATTATGTATTCCATTGAACGACGTGTTTTTCTGGTACTGGAATGCCACAGGTTAGAATGTAGTCCTACAACAAGAAGGTGCAATATTCGAACACGATGTAATGTACCAAAACTACCCGATGTTATAACCATTTGCAAGTTCTTCGCCAAATTCCAACGGAAAGGCAGCATGACTGATGATATATTGGGGAATGTTTGGCCCCAAGGAAACTCCTGAAAATGTCTGCACTGTTTCTGAAATTGCTCAGTAAAATTCAAGGAAATCTGTTCAAAGTACTGTAGAAGAGACTGGTTTAAGCATTCCATTTCGCTGAAAATACTGGGACAGAGTCTACATATATTTACGCTCAAAATCCAAAGCCACGAGGCCATACCTGTACGAGCTGTGCGACAGCGACCTTGCGAACCAGATTCTCACAACGAATTATAATGAACGATTTTATGTTGGCTGCATCCTTCACAGATAAAGCACCTTTCATCTGAATGTAGTCGCGAATAAACATTACAGGCGATTTTGGTGTTCCGAATATCCCCATTTGTGGGAAGCAAAACCACTGTTTTCTCCCAAAGTTACTAATTACATTCTTGTATCCAGCAGAGGCATTATTGGCCTTTTTTCGTTCGAGAAAAGATCGCTTGTTAAAGCCGTTGCAATTTTGGAACAGATGTTGATGGTGTTGGGACAGCAATCAGCCACAAATTTACTTTCATGTCCTTTATTCAGAGGGTACCGTTACCGGTTTCGAATCGTTATGATTCGTTTTCAGACGGTTTACATGCTTTTCTTACAACATGTGGTGCGTTTTTTACATATTAATTGTCCTAAAATATAAATAATACATAATTATAAGCAGACCACTCAGATGGGTGCGTTACGCACACACAAAAACAGCGCCCCAGACTATATTCTTAATGAACAAACCGAGTTAGCTAACACCTCTTTTCTGAAATATTTCGAAAAATTATTTTCCACCCTCCAAAGCAAATAATATTCCTACGCCTATCTGCAGATCAAGTAGCAATATTGTATGTTACTATAATTCTCATGATGCTAAATGTAAATAAATAATATACTGTTTTACCTATACAGTGCTAAAAAAATGGAACTACTTTATAATTAATGTAACAGTATCCGCTCAAAAATTCACAAAATCAATGTCTCTCTGTACTAGTGTAAAAGGCGTTTCAGTTGCATAAGTCAATATATGATCTTTTTCCAAACATAGGACATCTTCAAATGTTACGATATATCATAGCATCTTTGACACTCATATGCTTATAAGCACTTTGTATGTATCAAAACATGTGGTGCGTGGTAGAAATCTTTTCTGTGACAAATCTAAAGTGTTCAGCGGGAAAAATTGACTTGTGCAACGGTAAAAATGCAGTGGGAGAGTATTCACATCTGGTGGACGACTGTTATGAAAACAAACAATCTAAACCGACACTTCACGTAAGTCACGTCTAATGAAAAATCTGTAACGCAACCATCTGTGTGGTGTGCTTATAATTATGTATTATTTATATTTTAGGGCAATTAATTTGTAAAAGACGTACCACATGTTGCAAGAAAAACATGTAAACCGTCTGAAGATGAATCATAACGATTCGAAACCGGTAGCGGTACCCTCTGAATAAAGGAACTGAAAGTATATTTGTGGCTGATTGCTGTCCCAACACCATCAACATCTGTCTTCAAATAACAGCCACGGTCTCCAACCATGTCATCATATGACAAAATTGAATTTTGGAATAATTCGGCGCTATAAAACGCGTTGGAGGATTGACCAAGTCGATGGGTTCATACCACATTGCACTGACCAAGTGTTCCGCTTTCTTGATAAATACTTCTGGAACAGACTCACTGCGCCGGATTATTGCAAATTTACTGGCGTAGGGACGGCTCGGTCTGCATATTTGCCAGAGCTGACTTCTTGTGTCCACTTTTTGTGTGGCACATTGTAAGACACGGTCTGCCAGAACAATCTAATCACAATGGACAAGTTTGAATCGCCGATTTGTGTGCATTTTAATCCATTTCCGTTGAGACAATACAGGATGTTCTAGCAAATTTCGGTGTTCATTTGCGTCACAGCCGTACTGGAAGAGAAAGACATTTCGAAAAGATTGTGATGTGGTTGCAAAGGGTGCATGCAGGGAAGAGTTTAGTTATCGACTCTGATACTGTACAAGCTCCACAGCGTCTGGTGTCATACGTTAACAGTTTCTCGAACTGTTTCGAAATTTCTGCATAACGTCTGTATAGAATTCTTACAGCTCTCACAATAAACGTGCTGTACCTTTTGTCGCACTTGTCAGTAGATCTTAGTCTTCGACAAATCAGAGACTCCTTCGCAGGACACCCTGTATTATGGTTTCTTGCAATGTCACTCACGTATGCAAGGGGAAAAAACTGATTCTTCAAAAACTCCTGTGCGCGCTGTAGTTATTCTAATCTTGTATTGGCGATAACTAAGGTAGTGATTCATAGGTGCGTATAGTATATTCCTATGTTCAACATTTAAATTTGGCTCTTAAATTTTGTAAGCTGTATTTCCCAAAATATTTTGTGTCTTCTTCAAGCTTCTGACAGCTCTGTTTCTTCAGCATCTCCCTGGCGCTCACCCGCGAGTCAAACAAATGTTACCATTCGTGCTGCCCTTCTCTGTATACGTTCAGTACCTCTTTTCATCTTATTTGGTGTACTAATATTCTAAGATGTGTCACACGAGTGTTTTGTAAGCAATCTCCTCTGCGGACTGATTACATTTCCCTAGTATTCTATCGAATTCAGTCGTCTGCTTACCTTCTACTGAGCCTATGTGATCGTTCCACTTCATTTCCTTACGAATCGTTAAACCGACGTATTTGTCAGAACTGATTCATCATTAATACTGTAATCACAAGGTAATACTTTTCTAAATTTTGTGAAGTGCTCATTTCTATATACTTGAAACATATTGCCAATCTCTGTACCAGTTTCAAATCTTATCAAGATATGACTGAATACTTATGCAGCTTTTCATACACAGTGTCAGACTTGGTGACTGACTTTTATATTCGAATTATTCGTACTTAAATCCATTAGTTTCCCTAATTTCCTCCCTCAGAAAACAAATTTGAGAGTGTATACATTTTTCTGATATGCTCCTATTTTCGTAATTGAAACTCTGGCTCTAACCACTGTAGGACTTAACATCTGAGGTCATGGGTCCCCTAGACGTAGAACTACTTAAACCTAACTAACCTAAGGACATTACACATAACCATGCCCGAGGCAGGATTCGAACCTGTGACCGTAGCAGTAGCGAGCTTCCGGACCGAAGCGCCTAGAACCGCTCGGCCACAGCGGCCGGCTCGTAACTGAAACCTATTATTTTTCCTGAAGTTATTCCAAAAATATCTACTATTCAACTGGTGTTCTGTGACCATTTTCAGATAATGTGTACGAAGAATCCCTTTTGTATGCCAGGAAATACAGGTCACTGTCTGTCTTGTACACGAAATAGACTTTACGTTTTTGGTGTAAGGCTGCCAGTTTCCATCCACTCCTTCTTATTTTGGCGTAAAATGTCGCGCCCACGTGTCATACTTCGCAAAACATTTCCGTACCAAATCGGTTGGGTTCTCTTAAAAAGGTGGTAATAGTGTTGTGGTATTTTTTTCTTTTTTTTTAGGCGTTCAAGAAATGCGATACCCACCTTTCACAAAGCTTCGTCACCCTAAATTTTACACGTAATATGAGGTGTACTCTTTCCTCGAAAACGACTATGGAGGCAGATACTGTATTAATATATCTTTAACCATTTAACCATCACTCATTCAATACAACAAACTTTCTCTTTATGCTTGACACACAGATAAGAAAGTTCGCACAAATTGCTTCTGAAGCTACATGGGATGTAACCTTTTTTATTTCGTTCCATTTGTCAGAAGAGCTAATGAGCAGGTAAGGGGTACTGCCGTAGTCAGCATCAGGAGCAACCTCGGACCAAGAAATATTTGTTTACCACTGCATATGGGTGGACTACAATCTCTACAAGAAATGTTTCACTGAGGTACGTCATGAAAGGGACATACATAAAAAAGTGATACTCCGAGATCGGATGGTCGGATGTCAATGTAGTTTCAAACACGTACACACCATCGGTGTGTATGTAAACGGTTAGATATGCAACTGTCTGTGACAGGTAGAACGGCCACCATTGTGCATTAGTATTGCTTGTATTTAGTGCTGGTACGAGCCCTGGTAGTGTATATAAGAGACGTGGACAGCGTCAGATTTGAGTGGTCTCTCTGAAGCACCCGGAGATGCTGCACACACGTGTGAGATACAGTTATCAGCACCTTACGGAGTTTGAAAGTGGGTTTCCATTTGGCTCGTTGGTCGAATCGTGCAATATACAGATGTGTGGGGCATTCGTGTGATAGTGACCCGAAGTTGGACTGCATGGGAACTTGGGAGCAGACACATACGTTAAGGTACCGACTGACGACCTCTGACCACCGCAAGCAAGAACTGGGGTTGCGCACCAAGCATGAAATGAAGTCATAATTGCTAAAACCAATGACTAGCATCAGCTGTACAATGAAATGACGGCAGTGAAAATTTGTGCCGGATCGGGACTCGAACCCAAGTTTCGCACTTATCGCTAGCGTTCGCCTTACCATTTATCATCAGAGCACGACTCATTGCCGGACCCAAATTTCCTCATGTCGTCAACCATGCGTCCACAATCTGTACTCGTACATCCATTAAGTATATTCCCGTACAGGAAAGACGTTTAACTTTAAAGTCTCTTGCCCGGCGTCGGTGTATAAATACGATATGGCAGTGCCTGTGTTATTCTGAACTACGGTGCGAAGTTCCTTCGAACATGCATACATGTCCACTTCACAATTGCGTCTACCATCCGAGAACAAATAATGGACCGTGTACAACGCTTTGTACCATCCCGTACAATTAGTCAGAGATTAGCAGAAGTCGATTAAGAAAATATAGTCCCATGCGCAGTTCTCGTTAACATCGCAACTCAAACAGTTTTTTTTTTTTTTTTTTTTTTTTTTTTTTTTTTTTTTTTTTTTTTTTTTGTAATCACTGTCTAGTTACGACAGTTCTCAGTTCTGGTCGAACTTCCTTCAGGAGAAGATACAACGGCTTTATGCTTTATGACGCCCTTCCCAACCGAATCAGCTCATGCATCCACGTCAGAGGACGTGCAACTTCATGCCGATAAATGGGTTCATACTCCCAGTTTCTTTGTAAATTTGATTTGGTTGTCTAATCACTGAAATGGCATGGCTTACCCTATCAACCCGTCAAGTTTCATTTCGTTTCCTCCTCTTCATCTGAAGTTTTACTTTCTCTGTAAGGCGGTGTGTTTTACAAGATTTTGGACAATGTCTGTACTTAACCAAGTAAGAAAGAAAAAATGTGTTGATAGGCACAGTTTTTCTTCTTTTGATCCTAGGAATAATTTCGGCCTCCGCTGGCATTTCTTACAAATCTTTCGGAACACGCTGTATAAAAGCGAGCTTATGTAGTTGAGCTCCGTATCGAGCATTGCGTACTAATATGGCTTAACAATCGCCCGCATTTCATTTCGGAAAACGCTGTATAAAAGCGAGCTTATGTAGTTGAGCTCCGTATGGAGCATTGCGTACTAATATGGCTTAACAAATCGCCCGCATTTCATAGTTTCGTTTTTACCGCTAGTTCGCTAGTTCCTGGTACAGACGCTGTGGCCTCTTTACGCGGCGAACTATTACGCGGTGACTCCTATTAGTAAACAGTTTAGTGCCGACATTCTTCGGACTAACGAACCGAAAGAGACCGCGTGTCCAATTTAAAAGCCTACCTGTCTTGCAACCACTCTGTCAACATGCCACGTGATCTGAAGCACTGACGGTGCGTTAGTGGCCACTGTTCTTCATTCAGCGAATGCGTTCGCTACACGTGATTGGAAACATGTGAAAAACTCCCTCGTACTGCACACTCAACGAGCAACCATTGCGCAGAGGTGCAAGGGGCTCGCAAAGTAACAAAGTGGCGGAAAACTTCAGTTATCGACAATTTAATGGAGAATTAGAGTTTAACGTCATGTCGACCGCATGGTGACAGATATGGAGCGTAGGTTCAGATTGGTCCTGGCTGAGAAAAGTTATCTGCCGAGAGAGTCAAAAGATAAGAGCTGACATTTGTCTTAAGTGATTTACAGAAAACGAGGAAAACTTCTATATGCATGACCGGGATGGGATTTGGAATGCCGTACTCCTGCAAGAAAATCCAGCGACTTAACCGCTGCATCCCCTCGCTTGGTATCAACTGTATATAATACGTGGCGCCAAGGGTAACGTGCATATAAGGAAAGACCGAATCGTAGTAAAAGAAGCTTCTGATGAACAACATGTAAGAACCTCGCTCTTGTAAAATTTATAGAAGGGATCTAGTACATTAAATTGTAGACTGGAACAGGAATTCGGGAAAGGTTAGTTTTGCTACAATGGAAAATAAATCGACTCTCAGCCATTACTGGTTTCTCTGCCTTAAGCTTACTGCAGTTAATTAAAGAGAACTTTACACCAGACGCGTTTCGCTATCATTAATAAAGCATCTTCTGTGGTCACTGGCGTTTCTGTCTATTGTTTACATATTCTTCAAACCACTGCTTCTTCCCTCTTTGTCAGCAGAGACAGAAGTCGAAAAGACTTCGTTTCACATATACACTTGGCAGTTTTTGCCTCTCCACAATTTTCCTTATGCTGAATTTACGTTATTTACACTCCACTTTTGGAAATGGAATTGAAGTTATGTGTGTTCGCAATCAGCACAGTATTACAGTGTGTTATTGTAATGCAGTGTCAGGTAGGAGACGGGGTGGGAAGAGTTTATAAATACCTCGTCAAATTTCTAGGCAGTCAGAATATCAGCCACCTGACGTTGGCAAAGTTTTCTCTTGCTGAAACCTTGTGGCCGTTGGACACTGATATCCAGCCGTTCACACGTGAACGATTCCTTCGATAACTGCACATCTATTGTCTCTGAAACCTCTTCTCACTTGTTCCTTACGATTGTTGGGTGGTTTCAGGAGGCCGTTATGGAGAATCCCTGTCTATAGTCGCCAACAAACACGTCCTGAATGGCGTAACCTATCTTAGTATCTCTCTGCATAAACCCGCTTTGCTTGTAGGTAAGCGCGACTCCTCGAGTACACATGGAAAATAATCACACGCAACACATTTAAATTCAACGGAACGGAAAGAATGGAGTCTATATATCTAAATATCTTATGTAGCACAAGAATGAACAGTGTCGTGAAAACAACAGATTACTTTGAAGATGTGTTAGCTTTCCCCTGCTAGTGTCCAGGTGTGCTATGAGGCGGCCTCGTTTGTGTATCAGTCCAGAAAGAAAAAAAATAGTTAATTTGTTAAAAGATCATTTAAAAAACGATTAATTTACTATTGGACATGTTATATTACCATACGCAGTTCGTGAAAGATCACTAGCATGATTAGACATTCTACCAGTTATTATTTACAATTATCGTAGCCTACTCTGCAGATGAGTGGGGCATTACTAAAGTGACCGAATACGATAATTGACTTCAGTAGCAGGATCAGTTGGTGGCTCACTATTGTAGCACATTTAAATAAAGCAAAATATATGTTTCTTCGAAACATCATAACACGTGATTTCAGTGGTAAACATAGTGATCTGTAAAGACAATGAACGACACAGTTCGCATAGTTTATAACCGCCCTCAAATCAGCCTTATGGGCTATGTATCCAGAATCATCATTACAAATAGTAACCTTACACTCTTTCAATAGTTATCATCAAAGAATTTAAGGTAGTACAGAACAAAGTAAAGTGTCACGCTAACCAGCCTGCAAGTAATTATGAACTCACAGCCTCTCCGCACCTATTCGACTGCACACAGACATACGACCGAGAACTTGCGCGCAGAACGATACTGGTAAAGAAAACCAGATAATCTCACACAGAAGACATTACTTCAGGACTGAATATAAATTGGATTGATTTTACCAGATGTCTTGTACGTAGCAAAAATTGTTGAACAACATTGTTCTCCGTCAATGAAGGTGATTTCTTCAGAACAGCATGCTACCTCGAAAGTAGCTCTCCAGCTTGCAACCGGAACCGGACGAGACATAACAATTCAAATGGCAAACTCCTTTCGAACAAGGAAACCACACATGCTATTGACTGATAGCAAACTGACTCGCCAAAGACTAATACTAACATAGTGACTTAGCAAAGAGTTTGCGAAAAAACACTGAAAGTGGTTAATACAACATCTCGAAGGCAGTAAAATAAAAATTTAAATTCACAAAGAAGGTAAAATATGCTCTGAGGAAATGAAAGAGCCAACTAACAGGCTACTTTCAAGGGGCATTGGAGGAGTACGTCTATGAATGAATAAGAAACTGGGAATGTGGGTAAGATACTATGAACAGCATATTTTTTTACTGTAGCCGAGATCTCACAGTGACAACATCTACCACAATAGTAAAAGTCTATGTACGTAACAGCTCTGCAGATGGTGAAGGTATTGAAACAATGTTCAATACGTCTAAACAAATGTTTGATTTAGTATTATGGATACAAACTGGAAGTCGAGAAAAAGAAAAAAAAAAGGAAAAGTAGCAGGGTCACATGGACTTCGGCAAAACAACGAGAGGAGCAGCCGCCTGGAGAATATTGCACAGAGCATACGTTATTCATTGCTAATTCTTAGTTTGGGATTCGTGAAACAGGGCTGTATAAGGTATAAGCTGGACAGATGACGCGGGAGGACGGACGCCGCACTTCCAAGAAATTCTTCAACAGACATTGTTGTGCGCGCGACGCTCATTGTTGTTGTAACCGCTGGTGAGAACAGTTTACTCCCAAGTATTAGTACTTCAGGAGCGGAGAATAGAGGAGAAATTTAAGAAAATAGCATTTCGAGACCAAGGAAATTTTTCACGATTCCTTTTTAATAGTATGTACTAGTAGATACGCGCCTAGTAGCTTTTAACTTGTATTTAGGTTGTGAAGTAGAATCATTGTAGTTTATGTTGGTCGAGTCATGGCTTCTCCCGATAACATCTTTGGTGACAATGGGGGTGCGGCATCTGTCCCTACGAAAACCGGCAGATGACGCACCATTACTGTGGGACAGATACCGCAATGCTTGCAATGCTAACAGGAGTCCATACATTTCTGTTTTACAGAAAAATGCCAAGAAAACGCATTTGGACAACAGACAGGGGAAATTGGACTGCATAAGATCTATTAGAGGGAGTGAAATCAGTCGAAGAGGAAGGTTATGCTAAAAGCAAAGCAGCTCGAATGAAAAATATGCCAGGGCGAACATAAAGGAGAAGACTTGCTACGCACAGTTTCAAGGAAGCAGGGTGTGGACCATCATCATACTTGGGTGTTGCCCATATAAAGAAATTGCAATCATGTGGCTTTGCTCCCAAACCGTCAGACGTCAGGCAAATAGCTTTCAATTTAGCTGATCAGATGGGACTGAAAAAAAAAATCAACAAAGAAAAGAAACTCACAGGGAAAGGTTAGTTTCTCTCATTTTTAGAATGCAATGAGGGCTTAAACATCAGAAAAGCGCAAGGGCTTTCTGTAGCCAGAGCGACTGCAATGAACAGAGGCGACGTCTATTCTTTCTATGATCTGTTAACACAAACGTTTACCGAAAATGGGATTTTGGATAAACCAGGTAGTATCTACAACGTAAACGATACTGGTCTACAGTTAAACAATGAGCATGGGAAGGTTGTTGCGGCAAAAGGAAGCAGAGATGTCCATGTCATTACTTCTGCTGAAAGAGGAGAGACAATAACAGTTATTACATGCTGTAATGGCAGGGGAAATTTCTTACCATCTTACTGCATTTGCAAAGGAGTCAATTAAAAACAAGACAGGATCAGTTGCTGTTAGGAGGAGGGAATCTGCTTATGTCAACAGTGAAATTTTCATGGATTGGTTCAAAAAACATTTTCTTCCGAGAAAGGCGCCTGGCCCTGCTCTGCCTCTGTTAGATGGTCATGGCTCTCATATGAATTGTGTCACCCTTTTGGGTATAGCTGTTGAAAATGAAGTGTCGATAATTTGTTTGCCTAGCCTCACGACACACTTTTTGCAGCCACTAGACAGATCATTTTTCAAGCCACTGAAATCCTACTTTAAAGAGGCTTGTCATTCATGGATTGTAGGTAATGCAAGTAAAGAATTAGAAGGCAGCAATTTGGAGAGCTGCTCTTCATAGCATGGACTCGTGCTGCCACTGTCCAGATTGGTGTATCCAGATTTAGAGCTACTGGAATTATCAGACTTGACAGAGTAGTAATTCCAAACCATGCCTTTGTTTCAGACATTAATAATACTGAACTCCCAACTAGTGCAGAAGTCTCTAATGATCTGACTCCAGATGAGCCATCAACATCAAGGTCTGAAACAAATGTGTTAAGAGAACACCCTCCTACCTGCAAACCTTGCGTAATTTGGCTACTCATCTACCAACTGACCATGGCAGCTGCCGTGTAAATGACAACTCAGTGACACCTCATAGAGAGACTCCATCAAAATTTTTGGAAAAGATTTCACCTGTTCCTATACTGCCTCAGAGAAATCAATCCAAAAGAAAGCAATCAGCAACAAATATAACATCCGACAATTTTATAGCATCGAAAAGATAGAAATTCATCGAAAGAAACAAGAAAGGAAAAGCTCTTGCTCACAAAAATGTAGCAGCTAAAAGAAATCAAATACCCAAAACCAGAGGGACAAAACCGCCAAAGAGGTGTCTGATTGAAGACTCAGTTTCAGAAGAAGATGATAAAGATATTTCCCCACACAGTATTTCCTCCTATGAATTAAATTTCAAAGAAAACGAAAGTGTAGAGTGCCTTGAACTTTATCAAGAAACAACGTCTACCTCTGGATTCAATGTGTAGGATGTTCTAGGTGGCTTCATGAATGATTCACTCTCTATGAGAACATGTGTCGTTTGTGTGGACGACTTAAAAATAAACTTGAAAAACAAAACTCAAAGTGAATGACATTTTGAATGTATTTTGCCATTGGCCATCTGTCGCCCCCTTCTGCATCATCTTGCCCGCCACTTACTAATTAATTGAAATTTACAAGCCTTTGTACATCACAAGAATGTTCCATTGTCATAAAGTTTTTTGTAATGCGATAGTATCAATAACAAAATACAGTGTTCAGACCATCAATCTTGCCTAATTTCATTGCGATTTAAGTGTATATATACCGATAAAAATTAATTTGAAAAAAAAGTGCAGTGTCTGTCCCGCCTTTACCTTACGTGAAAGAGACCTCGAGACGCAGGTAGATCAATGACATATGAAGATTTAGTATCAGGTACCGAAACTAGATTTACACAACAAAGCATTTCCAATGGCAGATGTGGATTTTCACCATAATTTATTGGTTATGAACTACAGATTAAATGTGAAGCAATTGCAGAGAGATGGAAAAATAAGGAGATGGGACCTGGATAAATGGAAAGCAACAGTGGTTGTTGAATGTAAGAAAGGCAGCATTGGGCAATGATTGACTAAAAGGGGCGTACGTATACAATAGGAGAAGAATGTGTAGGTTTGAGAGACGAACATTTTAAAAGTGTGGATAGAACATTTGTACTGGTAAAAAGTTAAACTCCCTTGTGCACCAACAATCAAAAGTAAAATTTTTATTAATTAAGTTATTTATTATTTCTCGGCTTATGATTCGTTACATTTCAGTAAGGTGAAAACACTGAAATCAGAATGATAAGATACTTAAAAAGGGAGACGTCATAAATATTTCACCTTACAATTCATAAAACTGTCGAAAGCTTTGAAAGATTTTCATTGTAAGATCTTTCTCTCCCTCTACCCTTTCTGTTGGAATCTATGGCGGAATGCTATCCACGAAACAGCCAACACTCCGTGTACTTAGAAGGGTCAAAACGAGTCAGTGGTGGGCCATTCAACGTCAGTAAAAGCAACGAAGAAGTTGTTTTTGTTATCAGACTGGCTCTACCGTCGGTAATGATCAGATTCATTTGAGAAAATCCCTTCTAGCATTCACTAAAAGACAATTGTCAAATAAAGCAGATTTGTTTGAAACTTTGTTTTGTTTTCACAATTTCCACCAAAGTTCTCACAATTATAAAAAAATATTCACAAAATACTTTAATTGCATATCTCGTTTGATCAATTCGTAGCGAACTGCAGGTGATTTAATCTCTTTTGGCCTAAAAGTATTGTCTTTAACGTCTTTTCGGCCACTTGCGTATGTCAGCTATAACGGGCTGAATTGACTAAAACTGTATCCTCACCACTCAGCACTGCAGTCGGTTATGAGAGGCTGTCATAAAAGTAAACATGATTATTGATCAGTTCTCCAGTTTTTTGCATAAGCTTGATTCCAATAAATTTGTTGTTGTTGACGGATGCCACAGCCTTCTCATAAAAGATCCCGGACTAACCAACGTCTGGAGTTTTCTCTGTGTTGCAGTTCACAAAATATTATGAAGTGTGCCACAGTAATTTGTTTACAATATGTGTTATTTGGTGGAATTAAAGAACATATGCATCGAGCTAGGAAACGATGTAGGCCACAACAAAACAAATCAACAATTATGGGAACGTATGTAACTGAACAGAATTGTTTTGCAACATATACAAAAATATGCTAGCACTTTAGCGTATTTTTATTAATTAAACAACTGATAAAGTGACACTAAATACTCAAATATTCTTGTGCGGATTGGAGCAGACATCAAGCTGTAGATCGAAACATCTATGTAATGAAAAACATTAGCCATTTGAGGATGGGCATGATAGCCAGAAATCGGTTATGGCGCTAAAACAAAAGATTTAAACAGCATTTGTGCCTGGCTGCGTCATTCACCAAATGTTATTAACGGCCGTGGGGTTCACAAGATTCAAAATGGATAAAGTAACAGATTAAGTTCTCAGGACCGAGCGAGGTGGCGCAGTGGTTAGCACACTGGACTCGCATTCGGTAGGACGACGGTTCAATCCCGTCTCCGGCCATCCTGATTTAGGTTTTCCGTGATTTCCCTAAATCGCTTCAGGCAAATGCCGGGATGGTTCCTTTGAAAGGGCACGGCCGATTTCCTTCCCCATCCTTCCCTCACCCGAGCTTGTGCTCCGTCTCTAATGACCTCGTTGTCGACGGGACGTTAAACACTAATCTCCTCCTCCTCCTAAGTTCTCAGGTCTTTCGAAAAACTTATTGGAATGGATGAAGTGGTAAAGGTGCAACGTTTATATCTGTGTATATTATTTGCTTTTGCTATTTCTCGAGTACAGGTGAAAGATTACGTCTTGACTAAATTCTGCAGAAGTTCTGACGTCGGGTTTTCTTGTAACGCGAACGTCTTTGAATACTTATACGGCTACAGAAGCTGGCATTCTGATCTCAGCTAAAGAGAATACTGAAAGAGAAAGACGATACTGAAGGAAAAGAAAAAATACGGGAAGAGCTCAGTGATACAGTAGGTAGACTAGAAACAGAAAACAATATTACATTTGATATTAGTTTTTGACTGTTTAATCTTAGTGGTTTGCTCTTGCAGTCAAAACTCGTAAATTTTATACACATTCCATAATACAAAGAAGGGAGATTAGTCCTTCACAGATACCGAACATTAGCTTCCGGAGTACTCAGCCTATGATATTTGCAAGAACCACAACTGCAAGAGTTCAAGATTACGTCTCAGGAAGTGATAGAATTATTTTTGTAAAAGTCCTTCACGCACGGACACGTTGTTAATCATCCCACAGCTAATAAGAAAAAGCAGTTTAAGTACTTAACATTTGCAGGACTAGTTCACTGTACTAACACATTCGATACACTTTAAACGACGTATGGCACGGGAGACAGTTGAATGTAAAGGTTTTGCATGACGTTTCAGATATCCTTAAAAGATCGTACGGATACATTAGTGGTCATGGGCATTTCGAACGACGTAACAGCAGCGCCTGGATAGACGAGGCTACTGTACTGTATGTCATCTGTCCTAATCGATTTGCACTCAGACGACACTATGTAATATTGGGAATCACTGCTCCCAACATGCATTCAAACCCAACGCCATACAGTAATGAGTACATTACTCTTCGTCCATGATTAGACTATAATTAATTTCTGGGAAGACTGTTTATAAAAAGCTGAACAATCATGCCGAAAAGCAAATGTAAAGTGACGGGCTCTGGGAAAAATAGCATAAGTCAAAATTTTGCTCAAGGAGATTCGTGTCTCTAAGAAATATTGAACTTGAATTAGTTCGGCTGATACATCGCATGTAAATGCTGTGAGGATACCGAAAGTAAGTTAGCTAATTTCTGGTGTTATCGGCCAACGCCAGTGAGAAGATTTCGACGCACAACGAAGTACTGGAGGAATGTTGACCGAAACACGGCGGGTAGTCTAATCAGTGAAGTAGATGACGATGATTACGTTGATGATCAAAAGACGACGACGGGGTGCGAAACGTCGTCCTCCCGAATGCGAGTCCGATGTGCTGATCATTGCGCCACCACGCTCCGTGATACTGCTCGACTCTTTGACATCACCACCAGGCCATATTAAAGGAAGACATCAAAACAAGTCAGAGGCGAGGCGCTAGATTTGCTACCGATAGGTCCGATCAACACCCGAGTATTAAGGAGATGCTTCGTGAACTCTAATGGGAATCACTGGAGGGAAAAGGACGATGTTTTCGCGAAACACTGTTGGGAAAATTTGGAGAACTGGTATTCGAAGCTGACTGCAGAACGATTCCCTGCCACCAACACACGTCTAGCGTAAAGTTCACGAAGATAAGAGGAAATATGTACCGTTCTGTTCGTGAGTGGAACAGCATAGGAAACGGCTAGTAGTGATACAATGTACCCTCCATCATGAACCGTATGGTGGCTTGCGGAGGGGGCCAACGAAATATACCGGTCCTGTGGTGTACATCACAGCACGTGATACAAAAGGTCTTACGAGTGCCAGTGGTCGTCTCTGGCGAGGACCGAGTTACTATTTCAGACAAATTTAATAGTTCTTAACTGCGTGCGTAAATACGAGGGCTATCCACAAAGTACATTACGTTTTGGAATTAAAAATAAATAAAGTATTGGAAATTTTTTTTATTATATATAGATGAAAGCCACACTTAAATACTACTTTTCTATATAGTTGCCATTTAAATTAAGGCACTTATCGTAGTGATGGACGAGCTTGCAAATTCCTTCGTCGTAAAATTCGGCCGCCTGCGGCTTCAACCACGTAATGACTGTCTTTTGGGACAGAAAAGGTGTGATTTTTGCGGATTTCCTGGAAAGAGGCACTACAATAAACTCTCAAAGGTATTTCCAAACTCTGCACAACCTCAGAAGAGCAATACAAAACAAGCGCAGGGGAAAGTTGGGCTCAAAGATCTTGCTGATTCACCACAACGCCCGGGCCCACACGACAAATGCCACTCGTGAAGTTCTCGAATCTTTTAAGTGGGAGTTGTTTCCTCATCCGCCGTACAGCCCCGACCTGGCACCGAGCGACTTCCACTTATTCCCAGCAATGAAGAACTGGTTGGCTATGCAGTGTTTTGATGACGACGCACAGCTTCAAGAAGAGGTAACCACGTGGTTGAAGGCGCAGGCGGCCGAATTTTACGACGAAGGAATTTCCAAGCTCGTCCATCGCTACAATAAGTGCCTTAATTTAAATGGCAAATATGTAGAAAAGTAGTATTTAAGTGTGGCTTTCATCTGTATATAATAAAAAAATTTCCAATACTTTATTTATTTTTAATTCCAAAACGTAATGTACTTTGTGGATAGCCCTCGTACATGCGAGTTCTTGATAACACATGAAAAAGTTAAGACTTTTAGTGTTTACCTTTTCACTAACTTATTGACTTCTCATGGGCTTTGCACTGTGCCGATGTATGGCGGGTAGGGCAACTAGTGTGACGTCACAAGTTCGTTGCGGAGCCCGTGTTTCTCCTGGGGCCCGCTTGCGGAGTATATATGTAGATGCTGATGTAGCTATAGATAAAGATGACGGATTTTAAGATAATAACCACTCGTCTACAACTGACGGGTCACTGCCACCATATGATTCACGAAAAGTGATTTCGTGCGCAGTAAAAATAACAGCATACACGTGAGATTAGTGGACGGAGAGAAAGAGTGCGGGTGCGTGTTGTGGAGGAAATGGCAAGTGAAGAGGATATTTTTGGTTTTTTGCAAACTATTGCCTCCCTCTCAAAATTAAATTCTGTCCCGTTGAAATGCTAAATTTCTTCCCTATTGAGAAATGAATATTCTTTGTTTTTTAAAACTCAGATTTTTCAGGCCTCTGTTAAACTGAGTGTTGACTGAACAACAAACTTTTTTGCAACGTATCAATCTAGCCTCAGACTCTGTTTCGCCTACTTTCGTACTATGAGCACATTTTTTTAAGTTCCAATAGAGTTTGCCTTACTTAGATGATCTTGCTGTTGACGGCGTAAAAATTCTCCACGTGCCCTGTGTTCTCCGCAGTACCTCAGAGCAGGCAGACGAGGAGAGCCCTTCGAATTCTGGAAAGAACAACACGATCTGCGGAGAACAATAGTCGGCCACAATACAAGCTAAAGTAAACAAGGGAAGCGGAGAATTACAGGCTCTATTTAAAAATAAATAATTATTTCGGGACTGCAGGAGGGCGGAGAGAGAGTGCGAGGCGAAACGGAGCGCTTAGAGTAAAGACGCCAGTAATGAAACAAGACCTTAAAGGCGGAGGCGGACAAGAAGAATAAGACAGATTTAATTATTTGGGCAAGTAATTAGGTGAGATTGGGAGCGAGGCCCGCGTGAAATGAGGACCGTAAATATCGGCGGCGGCTCTCCTGACAAATGGGAGGGGGCGGCGGGGGAGGCAGGGGCACAGTGGGACGGGGGGGGGGGGGGGGCAGGCGGGGGGGGAGGGGGGGGAGGGAGAGGCCTTTATCGGCCGCCTGCTCCGCTCTGCTCGTAGCGCCGCCGTTTGATTACAGCTAACAATACGGCAGGCCAATTAACGGCGCCGCCGACTAACCAGCTGTGAAATGAAGAAATTAAAAAGTTTCGCCCGCTTGGCTCGCCGTTTCCTTTGTTGTGACAGCCACTCTTTACTCGCTCCATTTCCGCAGGCGTACCGCTCCTCAGGTACTTACTCACAGCCTCCACAACACGCACCCGCGCTCTTTCTCTCCCTCCACCAATCTCACGTGTATGCTCTTATTTTTACTGCGCACGAAATCACTTTTCGTGAATCATATGGAGGCAGTGACCCGTCAGTTGTAGACGAGTGGTTATTATCTTAAAATCCGTCATCTTTATCTATAGCTACATCAGCATCTACATATATACTCCGCAAGCGGGGCCCAGGAGAAACACGGGCTCCGCAACGATCTTGTGACGTCACACTAGTCGCCCTACCCGCCATGCATCAGCACAGTGCAAAGCCCATGAGAAGTCAATAAGTTAGTGAAAAGGTAAACACTAAAAGTCTTAACTTTTTCATGTGTTATCAAGAACTCGCATGTATTTACGCACGCAGTTAAGAACTATTAAATTTGTCTGAAATAGTAACTCGGTCTTAGCCAGAGACGACGTAGAATTTCTTTCCAGATGTTCTAAATTCGTTCATATGAGGAGCCTACTATCTGTGCTGGCTTACAGTGTAACACGCCCGGGTGTACAAATGGGTGGGGTACCTTTAAACTGTTTGTCGTTCCTGGATCGTTTCTTGACAGTGCGCCCTGTCCACACCACGTACCTGCTAATCCCGCGGCGGTCGTACTGTTCAGCTCCACACTGCCGCTGGCTTGTCTGAAACTGTCTATCGAAATATGCAAGCGAGTCAGGGGAGCCACTCATCGGCAGAACACAACACTGTTCTACCTCTGGTATGAACAACTATATTCTGAGACGATTAAAGGATATCGCAGGTTGCACTGTTTACATTATAATTCGTAAATGTTTATCCTAATTAACAATCTTGATTCGGCATAAATACGTCGACTGCACCTGGGCTCTTCAGTAGTTGTGTACTCACCTGATGATGGCCGGACGTCTCTGGGCCGAAATATCGTGGCAGAATGTCGACGGGATCCGGCTGCATACCCGGAAATTATTAGAAGAAGAAATACGCCGGGAAAATTTCAGAAGTCAAATCTTGATGATATCTGTCCACAATATCACTCAGACGAGCGTACGTGTAACCGACACGACGCGGGTGATTGTTGACGATGCGGAAGCCGAATGAACTAACGAAAGTTCTTACGCTCGTCACACATACAGATATCTGGTAATAGTCCTCCTTGACGCTAGTAATGATGTAATACTGTTAGTAAAGTTAATTTTTCAGTTCTCATTTCTCACTTGTACGAGCGTTCGCGTAACCGTCGCGGCGCGGCTGATTGTTGATAATGCGGAAACGCGATGATCGAACTCACGTCCTCACGCTCGCTACAAGACACTGGCACTTAACTGTTCTCTTTTGTGGTAAATTGTATTACTGATTCACATTAGTTCGTTTTTGGAGACCGAACACGGCGCGGATGTTTGATACATTACGGTACGACACGCAACGAGAGGACACACAAATACGTTATCAGCAGCACTGCTCATTTTTAAACTACTTTTTGGCGCACTTCCCTCTGAATCATTTACTTATTTTATCACTTTACTGTAATAGCACTTGTAGCAACACTTCAGCTGCCATACTAACAATGCCTCTCACATGCAGAGCTACACACTACACAACATAACAGTTCCGTGTCCCATGCTCGACTCGACAGACGCGGCTGCCCGCAAAGGTACTCCGCAACCAAGCCAACGATATGAGAATATGCTTACAACAGTTGTTATTTCGAGGGTCAGGAATCACTATTGACAGTTTTGTTCGGAATTTCCACTTCTAAAACTTCAATCGAGCTTCTGGAAAATGGCACATTTGAGGCATACTCATACAATGGCGCTTTCATGTATTTGGCACTGAGGACGTGTGAACTTCTGTCAGTTTAGTTTGTACTGCGGTAGCGACCCACTTCATTGCACGACAAACAGGTTGACCTGTTTCTGTAAAGTGGTTGACACCCGCCTGTTCAGACAGTGGAAGCACCTGTTCGTACTCTGCACCAGTGTACATAGCTTGTTGTACAGGGTGCTCAAGAAGTGCTGTGACAAACTGTGTGGGGTCGTAAAAAGGAGTCTTGAACAAATCAAGGATAGGGACCCGTGTCTGCGTATGTCACGTCACGACGCTACAGAGCGTCGAAGTTACAGGCGCCGACCTCAGCTATTAGGCCATCCCTTTGACAGTAAATGTGGTTTTGTACGCTGTTAGGCCGTAGCCGGGACGTCTCGCAATGTTGTTTGCTATTCAGTGATAGCGACTGCTTGCCACGATCGCCAGTGGGGAAAATGGAGCTAGCGTAGACAGGTATTGTTTCTTATGAAAGCGATTCTCTGTTGACTTCGTGGGTAACGGTTTCGGACACGGGCTCCACTTGCAGTTTTTTTCTGCTATATACCAAAAAACACTTGTTAATCTAGAGGATTCCAGAAGAAAAATAAATTGGGGATGGAAACTGCGTCCAACCGTCATCCACCGAGGGAACAGAGCATTGCATTCACAGGCGACGAGTACTTTCTAAGCAGCAGGTAGCTCCATCTACACCGCTGGTGACCGTGGAAATCAGTTGCGATTACTGAATAACTAACAACATTGCGGGACATTCCACCTACGGTTCGTCAGCGTACAAAGTGATAGTTGCTGCCAAAGGGGAGGACTGTTGGTAGCAGGCACCGGCGTCTATAGCTTTGACGCTCTGTAGCGTCCTTGGATGAGATTTCTGGACACGGGTTCCTATCCTCGATTTGTTTCTCCCGACCCCTCTACAGTCCCTCGAAGTCTGTCGCAACATTTCTGGGATACTCTGTATAACGTGTTACAGTTTAAGCATACTGTTCCAGTTTGAAAAAGAGTGACGTACTTATATTCCACTGCAAATGGTACTATAGTAATGTAAAAGTATCTAGTCTGTTTTAGTTGTTTCACATTAAATTTTATGGGAACGATAGATGTCACCTATGGCAAAATTAAAGAAAATTTGGAGGAAACACAATCAGCTATACGAATATAGTGTTAAGCAAAAGAAGGGAAGACCGAAACTGGAAGAAGTATTTAAAAATAAATGCAAGGAAACCGAAACTGAATATGTCACTATCGAAAGTTTTTTTTAGTATATGTAGCAGGCTGTCCGAGTAATGACTCACTGTAGAGACAGAGACTTTTTAGAAAAATAACAGCTAAACTTATATGTAGATGTAGTGGGACTACTGCGTCCAACGGAAAGTATTTGGTAGATCGTTACACTTATACACGAGTGGTACTCGTATTTTCGGAAAATCTTGGAGAGAGCTGGGGGACGAAAACTATTTTTTTATTTAATTCTTGGGCAAAAATTACACAAGCCTAGCTTATGTGTGTTTGTTTATGTGTATATTAATATGAAGCAAAGTTGATGACTTGCTTGACATGTACACTGTGCCCTCTGCTATTATGAGATGGGAAATATAATGCTGCGAGGAGAGTTTGACGAATTGTTAATGGAGTTAAGTAGAAACTGGGCAACTTGGACACAGTGAGAACCATGGGGTAACCTGACTAAACTATTTCACCTAGTATACTACATACTGAGTGTAAGGGTGTAAGAGTAGATATTTTTATTGGTGACGAGGACGGTGTACTGAACAGCAATACAGTATATTTACTTGATTTTCAGGCTTATAATTCTAACTATCAGGAGTAGTAAATTTTTAGGTTGTGTACTACCTCCAAATACATGTGGGAAGAGCAAGCCATTTGCTGGCTATTCTCTCCTGGGCAGCAGGTCAGGTGTTGAAGTGTGGAGATGTGTACGGAAAACGGGTGGTCTATGCTGAGAGGCGTATGCCACTTCGTGCAGCAGTTACGACTGTGCAGAAAACATCTGGTCATAAAGTTTGTGGCGTGTTTGTGAGACGACTGTCCAATGCAGAGAAATAACAACCACCAAGCCAAGATTCCAAAATACTACTGTGAATTAATTACAGACAGTGCAAACAGCGATAGAATCTGACTTCTAGGAGGATCAATTTGGGATACGGAAGGAATGACAAGCGAGACAATATTAAATGTAAGACATAGCTTAGAAGGTAGACTAAAGAAAGGTAAACCTACGGTTTTATGATTTAGATTTAGAGAAAGATTTTTGACAATACTGAATTCCGTACATCCTTTGAAATTTTAGAGGTATAAGGGATAAAATACAGATAGCAAAAGGTTATCTACAGTTTGTACGGACGCCTAATTGCAGTTGTGAGTGCCAAAACAAATGGAAGGGATGCAGTATATGAGAAGGCAGTGAGACGGCGTTGTAGCCTACCTCCGATGTTATTCAATCTGTATACTCAGCAACGGGACAAAGCATAATTTAGAAAGGGAATTAAAGTTCAGGGAGAAGACATAGAAAACTTCGTGACTTGTCGATGCTGCAGTTATTCTTTCAAAGATGGCAACAGACTCGGAAGAATAGTTGGACAGAATGAACAGTATCTTCAAAACGGCTTATAAAATTAATATAAAAACGTAAACAAAGAGTAACAGAATGTACTCAGAGTAAATCAGGTGATACCGAGACAGTTAGATTAGGAAATGAGACATTAAAACTAATGGAGAAGTTTTACCGTTTGGATAGCAAAATGGTGTACGGTAGCCCAAATAGAAGGGAAAAGATACAGACTGACAACATGACGAAAATAGGTTCTGGACAAGAGAAATTTATTAATATCGAGTAGGGAGATTTTTCTAGATGTATCTGTCTGGGGTGTATTTTTGTAAAGCAGTGAAATTCGGACAATAAACAGTATAGACAAGTAGAGAATAGACCCTTTAGAAATGTAGTGGTGCAGAAAAACGTTGAAGATTCGATAAATAGATAGCATAACTAATGAAATGGCACTGAATCGAATTTCGGAGGAAAGAACTTTATTGCACTATTTGAGTTGATGCGACACATTTTGAGGCATCAAGAAATAGTCAGTTTGGTAATGGAGACACGGGGAGAAGGGAGGATGGAAGAGATCTAAGTTTGGCTACTGTAAGGCAGATCCAAATGGATTAGGTTGCAGTACTTACATAGAATACACTGTCACGGAGAGGTGCTTTAAACCAGTCTTCGGAATGATGATCACAACAACAATAACAACATCAGTTTTAGTGTGGGGCTAAGACTTTGCATGTAGAAGAATCGCTGTGACGTCAAAACTTTTCACCATCTTACATCGGCGAATGAAGTGACCTTACTGAGAGAAGTTAACAAGCCTGTCAGGCGGAAGATCTGCAAGAGGTCCGTTTCACTTCGCTCGCGAGAACTAAACAAGAATCAGAATCAGTGGATATGGTTTTGGTTTCCATCATACGGCAGAGAGAGTGCACTGTTAGCCGTTGGTTGTGGTTATTCTTAGAATCCACGCCACCGTTGCTATCATACACAAACCCACAGGAGAGTCTTGACGATTTCCCGGATATAGTTGCTTTGAGTCGCGGTGATGGAAAAAATTACCAAGTTTTGGGCAGTCTGGCGAGGAGAACACTAAAAAGTAATTGATCTAGTGCAATGAAATTAGGGACTACATTTTTCTAAGTAACATATTTAAGTTATTATCATTGCAAGCTCACAAGACAATGTAAGCGGGAGTTAAGGCATTGCAAATATGACATGCTGGTATACAAATAACCTGTGCAGGCGAGAGAATGTTGAATGCAGGGATCAAACGTGCGTGCATAGTCTCGTGCGAAAGCCAGGTGTCAGTTTGTGGGATGGAGTTCCATGCCTGTCGCACTTGGTCGCCAGTACAGGGACGGTCAATGTTGATTGTGGATGACGCAGGAGTTGTCGTCCGATGATGTCCCGTATGTGCTCGACTGGAAACACATTTGATGATCGAGAAGGCTAAGGCAACATTTCGACACTTGGTGGACCAAGTTGGGTTCCAACAGCGGTATGTGAGCGAGCGTTATCCTGTTGGAAGACATTCCCTGGAACGTGGTTCGTTAATGGCAACACAACAGATTGAATCACCACGTTGACGTACATATTTGCAGTCAAGGTGCGTGAGATAAGCATGACAGTGCTCCTGTAGTCATACGAAATCGCACACCAGACCACAACTCCAGGTGTAGGTTCAAATGTTTCAAATGGCTCTGAGCACTATGGTACTTAACTTCTTAGGTCATCAGTCCCCTAGAACTTAGAACTACTTAAACCTAACTAACATAAGGACATCACACACATCCATGCCTGAAGCCGGATTCTAAACTGCGACCGTAGCACCTTCGCGGTTCCGGACTGAAGCGCCTAGAACCACTCGGCCACAGCAGCCGGCCCAGGTGTAGGTCCAGTGTTGTCTAGCAAGCAGACAGATCGGCTGCAGGCCCTCAACTAGCGTCCTTATAACCAACATACTGTCATCACTGGCACCATGGCAGAAACAGGTTTCATCAAAAAACACAACAGACCTCCAACCAGCCCTCCAATGAGCTGTTACTTGAAGTCGAAGGTGGCAGTGGTTTGGGGTCAGTGGAACGCACGCCACAGGGCATCTGTCTGAGAGCTGTCCTTGAAGTTACCTGTTGGCCAAAATTCATTGTGTCAGTGTGGTGCCAACTGCTGCTTAAATTGCGGCTGCAGATGCACTACGATGTGCCAGAGCCATACGCAGAACTCGATGCTCTTCCGTCTCGGTAGGCGTAGCCGTCTGCAGCCCGGTCTTCTTGCCACCATACATTCTCGTGACCACCGCTGCCATCAGTCAAGTACAGTGGCTACATTCCTGCCAAGTCCTTCTGCAATATCACAGAAAAAACATCCAGCTTCTCGTAGTCCTGTTACACGACTTGTTCAAACTCAGTGAGGTGCTAGTGCGTCTTTGTCACCTTAATGCCATTCTCCCCCCCCTCCCCCCCTCATGAGCCATGCACCTTGCCGTTGGTGAGGAGGCTTGCGTGCCTAAACGATACAGATAGCCGTACCGTAGGTGCAACCACAACGGAGGGGTATTTGTTGAGAGGCCAGACAAACGTGTGGTTCCTGAAGAGGGGCAGCAGCCTTTTCGGCAGTTTCAGGGCCAACAGTCTGCATGATTGACTGATCTGGCCCTGTAACACTAACCAAAACGGCCTTGCTGTTGTGGTACTGCGAACAGCTGAAAGCAAGGGGAAACTACAGCCGTAATTTTTCCCGAGCGCATGCAGCTTTACTGTATGATTAAATGATGATGGCGTCCTCTTGGGTAAAATATTCCGGAGGTAAAATAGTCCCCCATTCGGATCTCCGGGTGGGGACTACTCAAGAGGACGTCGTTATCAAGAGAAAGAAAACTGGCGTTCTACGGATCGGAGCGTGGAATGTCAGATACCTTTATCGGGCAGGTAGGTTAGAAAATTGAAAAATGGAAATGGATAGCTTAAAGTTAGATATAGTGGGAATTAGTGAAGTTCGGTGGCAGGAGGAGCAAGACTTCTGGTCAGGTGAATACAGGGTTATAAATACAAAATAAAATAAGGGTAATGCAGGAGTAGGTTTACTAATGTATAAAAATAATGAATAAAAAAATAGGAGTGCGGGTAAGCTACTACAAACAGCATAGTGAACGCATTATTGTGGCCAAGATAGACACGAAGCCCAAACCTACTACAGTAGTACAAGTTTATATGCCAACTAGCTCTGCAGATGAAGAAATTGATGAAATGTATGATGAGATAAAAGAAATTATTCAGGTTGTGAAGGGAGACGAAAATTTAATAGTCATGGGTGACCGGAATTCGACAGTAGGAAAAGGAAGAGAAGGAAACGTAGTAGGTGAATATGGATTGGGGCTAAGAAATGAAAGAGGAAGCCGCCTGGTAGAATTTTGCACAGAGCATAACTTAACCATAGCTAACACTTAGTTCAAGAATCATGAAAGAAGGTTGTATACATGGAAGAACCCCGGAGATACTAAAAATTTTCAGATAGATTATATAATGGGAAGACAGATATTTAGGAACCAAATATTAAATTGTAAGACATTTCCAGGGGCAGATGTGGACTCTGACCACAATCTATTGGTTATGAACTGTAGATTAAAACAGAAGAAACTACAAAAAGGTGCGAACTTAAGGAGATGGGACCTGGATGAACTGAAAGAACCAGAGTTTGTACAGAGTTTCAGGGAGAGCATAAGGGAACAATTGACAAGAATGGGGGAAAGAAATACAGTAGAAGAAGAATGGGTAGCTTTGAGGAATGAAATAGTGAAGGCAGCAGAGGATCAAGTAGGTAAAAAGACGAGGGCTAGTAGAAATCCTTGGTGACAGAAGAGATACTGAATTTAATTGATGAAAGGAGAAAATACAAAAATGCAGTAAGTGAAGCAGGAAAAAAGGAATACAAACGTCTCAAAAATGAGATCGACAGGAAGTGCAAAATGGCTAAGCAGGGATGGCTAGAGGGCAAATGTAAGGATGTAGAGGCGTATCTCACTAGGGGTAAGATAGATACTGCCTACAGGAAAATTAAAGAGACCTTTGGAGAAAAGAGAGCCACTTGTATGAATATCAAGAGCTCAGATGGAAACCCAGTTCTAAGCAAAGAAGGGAAACCAGAAAGGTGGAAGGAGTATATAGAGGGTCTATACAGGGGCGATTTTCTTGAGGACGATATTATGGAAATGGGAGATATGATACTGCACGAAGAGATTGACCGAGCACTGAAAGACCTAAGTCGAAACAAGGCCCCGGCAGTAGACAGCATTCCATCTAATTAAGTCGGGTGATGCTGAGGGAATTAGATTAGGAAATGAGACATTTAAGGTAGTAAAGGAGTTTTGCTATTTGAGGAGCAAAATAACTGATGATGGTCGAAGTAGAGAGGATATAAAATGTAGACTGGCAATGGCAAGGAAAGCGTCTCTGAAGAAGAGAAATTTGTTAACATCGGGTATTGATTTAAGTGTCAGGAAGCGTTTCTGAAAGTATTTGTATGGATTGTAGCCATGTATGGAAGTGAAACATGGACGATAAATAGGAGTTTGTGGCACAACTTGACTAGAAGAAGGGATCGCTTGGTAGGACATGTTCTGAGGCATCAAGGGATCACCAATTTAGTACTGGAGGGCAGCGTGGAGGGTAAAAATCGTAGAGGGAGACCAAGAGATGAATACACTAAGTATAATCAGAAGGATGTAGGTTGCAGTAAGTATAGGGAGATGAAGAAGGTTGCACAGGATAGAGTAGCATGGAGAGGTGCATCAAACCAGTGTCAGGACTGAAGACCACAACAACAACAATAACAAAAAAATGGCTCTGAGCACTATGGGACTCAACTGCTGAGGTCATTAGTCCCCTAGAACTTAGAACTAGTTAAACCTAACTAACCTAAGGACATCACAAACATCCATGCCCGAGGCAGGATTCGAACCTGCGACCGTAGCGGTCTTGCGGTTCCAGACTTCAGCGCCTTTAACCGCACGGCCACTTCGGCCGGCCAACAATAACAACGACAATGGCATTCTTGATCAGCATCAACTCACCACGTCCAATCTGAAATATAACCAACGCTGACGACCGCTACAGAGTGTATTTAAAGCAAAGCGGATTCGCAACCTCACAGTGGCACGACTCATTGCGACTGGCGCGAAATTTGAACAGACATCATCTTTCTGATGTAGAAACACGTCTACCAACTTTCGTTTATGTTGCACAAGTCCTTCTTGGTGTGCGATTTTTTTCGTCAGTGTATTTTGGCACAATATTAGGAGATTCTTTCTAATCTAAACATGACAGAATGTAATGATATCAGTCTCTTCCATCTTTTTAGGAGACCGGTGATCTTGATAGCTAAAGAAAATGTGGAATTAGAAATCTTAGTCCGGTATTAAATTCTATGAACAGATAATCTGTATGGGTTTTACGGTCATCAGATTATTAAAAAAGTAAACGACACAGAGCATGCATAGTCAGAAACTACGCATTAATCAGTTTACGACATCTGCTGTGAGGGTGAAATCAATTATCTGTTCAAAGAAACTAAATTGTGACCAAGCGTATGTGGCCGATGTCGTCCTGCTGCTAAATTTTACTCTAGGTATCACAAGTACCGGAAGAGCGACACTGTTTTAATGAGAAGTGCTCTGGCAGTGGGCACAGTTATGTCTTGTTTACATTCCGAGGAATCCACTTTGCAATGAGCCGTCTCGGGCTGGCAGTAGTCTGCGAGCTGTGACGTCAGCCGTCAGCAATCTGGAGCCAATTACGGCTGCGCAGCTGCCGTAATAATTTTCCGACCTCTTTCATCTCCGCTGTTTGGGTGCCCGATAACGGCACCCCGATTCTAAAACAGGCACCCACGTCCATGTGCGTTTTGTCAAAGGCGAAATAACAGGGCTTTCCTTTTCTTCTCTCTCGGCTGCCGGTGAAACCGACCGTGTCCCGTGGCACAAGAGACCCTCTGTAATTCGAATCTCCCGTCAGGCTGCAGCTTATCGGCGTCGATAAGCGCCGACGAGCAGGGTCGAGGGGTCGAAGGTCGATCTCTGGTTCCTACGAGCGCGGGAACGTAGCCTGGATGATCTCGCGCCAGTGCCATCCCCCCCCCTCCCCCCCCCCCCCCCCCCGACTTTTCTTCCGCTGTCATCACAAGCGCAACGTCACCGCACCATATTCTTAAATCCCTGTTTGATCCGCTCTGTCACTTTTCGTGCTTATGTCAGGAGCATTATAGTTAATAGTAATCTATTAACACATTAACCTATTTTGATATGCATACTACCTGCTTCAAGTAGTATGTTAATGTCATAATTAATACTAAAGATACTGCCAAACTTCAGTCACGACAATTTTTTAAGGTAGCAATGAGACAAAGTTTTACGTAGTAAGATTAAAGGTGACGACAGCTCTTTTTTACCATATCTGCTGCTCGCCAGCCGACAACAGACTGTTAACGAAGGCACGAGGATACGGAATAGGTTCCCAGACACCTGAGTGGCTCGAAGAGTACATAAATAATAGAATCTAGTATGTTGTCCTCGACGGCAAGTGTTCATAGGTTAGAAGTGTATAGTCAGGAATGCCACAGGGAATTATGTTAGGACCGCTTTTATTTTCTGTATTAGTAAATGATCTGGCGGACAGGGTGGGCAGCAATCTGCGGTTGTTTGCTTATGTGCTGCGGTACCAGAAGGTGTCGAGGACCAGTGTCTGCATGATGATACACGATTACTTAGAGAAAATTTTTAGAGGATGCGATGAATGGCAGCTAGCTACAAATGTAGAAAAATTTAAGTTAATGCGGATGAGCAGGAAAAACAAACCCGTAACTTTCTGACACAGGATTGGTGGTGAAATTTTCACGGGCTATCAGCTGAGTGGCGTCGTCTTCTAGTCGCAACGTTTCAATGGATTGCGTATCCATCATCTACAACGCCTGAAGATGATGGATAAGCAATCCATTGAAACATTGCGACTAGAAGACGACGCCACTCGGCTGATAACCCGTGAAGATAGCATAGCTGAAATACGCCGAGAAAGCCTGCAATCGCATAGGATTAATAATGTCCTGCTTGACACAGTCACGTAGTTTAAATGTCTGGGCGCAAAGTTCCAAAGCGACATGAAATGGAACGAGCATGTTAGGATTGTGACAGGGAAAGGACATTGTTGACTTCGTTTTATTTGGATAATTTTAGGAAAGTGTGGTTTATCTTTAAAGGAGACCGCGTATAGGACGCTAGTGTTCCCTATTCTTGAGTACTGCTCGGCGTTTGGGATCCGCACCAGGTCGGATTGAAGAGACACTTCAGAAATGCAGAGGCGCCCTGCTATATTTGTTACCGGTAGGGTCGAGCAACATGCGAGTGTTATGCAGATACTTCGGGAACTCAAAACTGTAATTCCTGGAAGAAAAGCGAGGTAGTTTTCGAATCAGTACTGAGAATAGAGAACCGGCATTTAAGACACAAGAAATTAGGGCTCGTACGTAGACACTCTTTTTCTCTAAATTTGTCTACGAGTGGAACAGGAAAGGAAACTACTATTACTGCTGCTGGGTACCGTCTACCACGCCCCCTACGGTGTCTTGTGGGGCATCTACGAATATGTTTTGTAAATAAAGTCAACTTTTCGATTTAAATGGTCCACGTAGACGTGACCGCATCATTTCTTAACCTCAACCCCTCCGCAGCCATGGTCGTTGGTAGGAGTGTTTCTTTGCACGTGAGTGGATATCCGGAAAAACTTTTCATTCTCGGTATCTGAGGAGTGATGGTCGTTGAGGTGGTGTCCTAAAGTTTATGATCACCAGATGTTACGTCCGTGTCTAGCATGAAATTCCAAACCCCTCTGAGCCGTGTGGCTCGATCAGCGATATTCCCGACGCCGGTATGGGTCATATTTCCGGTGATTTGCGCAGAGTGCACGGTGGCGTCATCTACCGGGCCGATCAGGGGGCGAGGGGTAAGTTGTAGCAAGTAGCGAGGATTTTGCTTTGGGACTCCTAGCAGTAACGTCGTTTGCGAGTTCTGGCGGACAGTACAGGCAACGTGCGAGGCAGCAGGAAGAGCACAACTAAAAGGGGCAGTTTAACCGGGTTATGGCGCCGTAGGAACTATCGCCGGCGTGGAAGCAGTCACGTTACTGGGATGCCGTTTGTGTATTTCGCTTGCTACATGTCTCCTGGCATGGAGACATGTAGCGGGGATCTGCGGCCGCTAGCTTCGTCGAACAACCAACAGGTCTGTTGTAGATACTCACTAGTTCTGGGATTTTTCCTGCTGCTCCCGTTTGGGGGTCCATGCGGAGCCTGTATTAGAAACAGCTGAGTGAGCGGGCGTCCGCTTCTGATCGTAGTTCGCTGAATCCCACGAGTTTGCTTGGTCACATGAAATTTTATATCCTACATTGTAGAGTGCCTACCATTTAAGTTAAAAAAATGGCTCTGAGCACTATGGGACTTAACATCTGAGGTCATCAGTCACCTAGAACTTAGAACTACTTAAACCTAACTAACCTAAGGACATCACACACATCCATGCCCGAGGCAGGATTCGAACCTGCGATCGTAGCGGTCACGCGGCCTACCATTTAAGTAACGTGGTTTTGTGCCACAGTATCTGATTTATTGTTGCGTGTACTCTAAATTATTTTGGTAATACGAATCACTGCAGTAACGAAAGACTACATTTCCTCGTTAAATTTTAGTTAATTGTTCTTCAGGTTGATCATAGTTTTTGAGTACATAATTTTTAACTCATTTCACTAAATGAGTAATAGGCCATAAGTGCCGTGGTTTATGAAGATATAAATTTTGAAATAACTTGCTCTCACCTAAATGGTGATTTTAAAAATGTGTTGATGGTTTTATTTGTTATTTGTCTTGTTTAAATGTGCCAAATAAATGTTCAGTGTAACTTGATCCAGTCTTACCACTCCACAGCCTATTGTGCTGAGCTTGTTTCGTTGTGTAAAAGTTGAATTCCATGTTGTGCTGACACATCCCCCTCCGAAGTGTGTCTTAAGGTGAGAAGCCATGTTACACTGACGATGGTGAACTGTCCCACAAACGAGAATGTTAAACTATGCGACTTCCACTGTGATGCTCGACAGGCATCTAATTTCACCCTCATCCTTCTTCCATCAACATAGATCACTAACATGGCGCTACACAATGTACACACGCATTGCAAACACCTGCACTCAACAAATTTGGTTGAAACACAACTTTTACACTTCACTTACACGGCCGAACCTACTCAGGCAACAGCACCATATAACTGTCTGTTTCTACTGCATATTTTACGGATGAAACTATTTCTGGTAATGGACACCAGGCAGAACGCAGCTGTTCCAGTTTTATAGAGCCTTTGCACGAGCCTGGTTCGATCTGAGTTGGACAGTGTACACTACTCCATGGTTGTTCTGCCTACTGAAAACTCTTGTTCCATTTAAGACTAGTACGATGCCCTGTTTCCGTACTGTGCCTTTGGAAGTGCCTCTTGCCTTAAAGGTGGCACGTCTTCCTAGTGCGCAAGTGTGTAAAATATACTCATGAACCCAGATAACAGCTCTTCCCACTGTTACTTTCCCGCTCACAAACCGATATTTTATTCAACACCTGCGCGCAGCGATAGGTTTTGAGTTTCATGCTAAGGGCTTTCTATTAGATATTTGTACTGCAGCTATCTTCGTGTTTTTTGTCAAGATAGGTTCAAGTCATCACCTTGGTCTCTTACGAGGTCATGAGTTACTTTACATCTAACAAATTTCAAAGGAAAAATACCACAGTTTAAGCTTGTGAAATATATTTTGGTACTGCTATAGACAAGCAGCGCAATTCCGTCACAGTGCGTACAGATGACTCTGGGTAGGTGGACTCCTTGACTGTATTTTTGGGATCGGGTACCAACTGACTCAGAGTTTACAGCACAGAAATGCTTTCGATCCTGATGGCACTGGAGCAGAAAAGATGCAATGAATAGTGGTTTCAGTCTTCCCGTCTGCTCTGACACTTCAATGTCCCATAAGGAATTCAACAAATATTCACAGTAGAGAAAATGACCCACGTGAAAATAACGGGCGCACCACGAAGGAATTATCCGAATGGGATGGAAACCGATAGATGTACAAGTACAGACAAACTAACGATGATAATTTCAGAAAAACTGGATGATTTATTCAAGCGAAAGAGATTTATACATTGAGCAAGCCAATAGCTTGTTATAACTTGTTGCTCCACTTGGGGCCCCAATGCAAGCAGTTACTCGGCTGGCATTGACTGACAGAGTTGTTGGACTTCCTCCTTAGGAGTTTAGTGAGAAATTCTGTCCAACTGGTGCGTTAGATCTCAAAAATCCCGACTGGTTGTAGGATCCTACCCACAATGCTCCCAACGTTCTCAATGGAGAGATCTGGCAACCTTGCTAGTCAAGCTAGGGTTTGGCTAGTATGAAGACAAGCAGTAGATTCTCTAGTCGTGTGGCGAACGGGAATTATGTTCTTGGAATGTAAACTCGGGACGGCTTCCAACAAAGGGCAATGCAGAATGTCGTCGATATGCCGCTGCGCTGTGAGGGTGCCGCTAATGAAAACCAAAGGTGTCTAGCTATGTAAAGAAATGGCACCCCAGAACATCGCTCCTGGCTATTGTGCCGTATGGCGGGTGACAGTCGAGCTGGTATTCCACTGCTGTCTGGGTCATCTCCAGATATTTCTTCACTGGTCATCGGGGCTCAGATCGAAGCGGGGTTTCATCACTGAAGACAACTCTACTCCATTAAAAGAGATTCCAGGCCGAAAACGAGTCTGGAGACGCCCCAGACAGCGGTGGGATGCCAACCTCATTGTCGTCCTGCTTACGGCCCGACAACGAGGACTGATGGTCCTGGAGTGCCATTTTTTTCATTTCTTTTCATTTCTTGTCATCTGCGGCGCCCTTGCAGCACAGCAGAACGCTGACGATATTCCACGCCCCGTTTTGTTGCCCTTCACGGTAAGCCATCCTGGGCTTACATTCCAGGAAGATAATGCCCGCCCGCACACAGAAGTTTTTTTACTGCTTCTCTCCGTGCTTGGCAAACTTTACCTTGGGCTGCGAGGTCGCTGGATCTCTCCCCAAGTGAGAACATTTGGAGCGTTATGGACAGGACCCTTCAACCAGCGCCCGGCTGCAGCGCAATGTCGGCATGAGCTACTACTAATGGGATCCCAGCCCGAGCTACCGCCGACTTCCTGTATGTCCCGAATTGCGGGATGTATCACATATTAGGCTGATAGGAACGTATTTATTGGTATGAAATTAATATCTGACAGGTGTGAAGGGAAATACGGCGCAGCGTCGCTGAGAAAATGCAGCTCGCACTAGACACCCTGGAATCGGACCAGCCAGCAGATGGCCATTGCTAGCGTTGAACTCCACTGCATTCTGCGCCGAGACTCCGGGGCGTTAACTTCCATGTAGTCGCAGAGCATTGTTTACTTCGATTTTTCTGTCTAGTGTCACACCTTCACTTGTGTTCCTGCTACGTGTGTTAGAGAGAGCTTGTTGCGACACGCTAATATGGTGCAAGATATAGCGTAGTAGGCTTGAAATCATGGACAGTGGACACTATGGGGAAGGAGTCTACCCAGTCCCTTTCCCGGTAACATTTTCAGTGTTGATCATTGAGCCGTGCACGGCTCGCGTTTATTCCATTTATTGTTCGTCATCCTCTATTACGGTACTACTATTCGTTTTCTTATTCCATTTACTGGGGTCACTAACTTTCTGCCTTACTTGCCCGTGAGCAGCAGCAGCAGCAGCGCGTATCGATAATGGCACTGTTGTACCACCTCTCAAGCGGCCGATAGTATTTCCGGGTCGTCGTGTGTCTGGCAGTCAGTTGGAGACGGACCTACAGTGTCGTCGGGATGCAGCAGCAGTGAAGTTGGGGATGGAGAGCCGGTGAGGCGCCGACAGCCAGTGCTCGCTGACCGCTGGCGGCACAAGTGAACTGTCCGACGGAGGGAGATTGGAGCGGGACGACCGTTGGTTGGTCCGTTGGTCGTCTCATCGGCCGACGTATATTTGGTTCTTTCACCGTTTCCAGGCCTGGGAGTTGGTCAATTGGCATGGAGCAGTGAGGAATTCTCCGCGGCGCGTAGTTTGGCTGGGCCCGCTGGAGGCCTCTATACGGTGTCGGAGTGTGTGGTGCTGTTCCCATTGCTATGAGGTTCGTGGCTCACCGATGCTGGATATGAAAGTCGAGTTTTGACTTAATCTACCAGCAAGTCATAACTGTTCGCATTGAGCCGTTTGGAGTTTGTCAGTTGTTGGGGTATTCCCGTGAGCAACAACGTTTGTTTTCAAGTTGGCAAATTTTAGCCACCCGTTGGTGGAGTTCAACTGTACTTGGTTATTTGACTTGAAGTGCACCAGCGGAATCTTCTGCCTTGTGGCCATTAACGTTCCGGTTACCTGCCCTGGCTGTTGACGTAAATTCAAGCAGTGTATTTTCCTCGTCGTGTTTTTGTTGTCCAGCACGGCATGTAGTTTGACAGCTCAATGCAAATTGGTTGTGGGCAGCAATACCTTCTATGTTGTTCCATTGAACTCCCTGTTGTGTGCTTGTCGTGTGAAGCGGATGTTATCTTGTCGGTGATTCCGTCGACTGTCTGTCTGGCGGTTGGGTTGTCATCGGATCGACAATGGTTGGGCCGACTTCCTGTCTCACCTAAGCGAGCGTTAGTGTTTCAAGTCCAGGCCGACGCTCAATACTTCAGAGGGCCCTTGAGTGTACTGCCTTTTCTTGTTTGTTCTTGTTGTTTGTATTTGTATGGCTTCTAGCCGATTTTTAGATTAAGGTTGTTTTGCCCTTAAGGCGTCAGATGGTTTGAGCCTTCAGCCTAATTTAAGAACTGTTTTACGTAAAGCCTTTGGCATTTTTTTTTTAAATTAATGTTATTGAGTCTTAAGTGTTGGGCCTTCAGCCAATTTTACATAAAGTTGTCCTGCTCTTAAGCTGTCAGATGGTTTGGGCCTTCAGCTTAATTTAAGAACTGTTTTACATAAAACCTTTGGCATTTTTAAAATTAATGGTATTGAGTCTTAAGTGTTGAGCCTTCAGCCGATCTTGAATATAAGTTGTTTGCTCTTAAAGTGTCAGATTCTTTGGGGCTTCAGCCTAATTAAGGAACTATCTTCAGATAAGAATTTGCCTTTTAAATTTCTGATTCTGATTGAGCTTTAAGTTATTGGCTTTGAGCCGTTTTTAAATTAAAGTGGTCTTGCCCGTAAGGGATGAGATTGTATTGCTCATTGAGCCGCTACTTAAGTTCCAAAAATAAAGTTGTGTCTTTAAAAAAAGAAAAATTTTCTTGACTCTTGTAACGTTTGAGCAAATAAAAGGTTGTATGTTCGAGTGTAATTAACAGCCGCTTATTTTGGCCCCTTTTCACATCTTAAACTACTTATTGTGTCCTGCGAGTTTAGCAGGGCATCTCAGTGATCAAAAACCAGGCTTTGAACCGCCATTTTAGCTCAACGTTTTGATTTCGCTCGGTACTGAAAATGATGTTTTAAAACAGCTAATCTATAAAGATACACTGGGAAAAAAAGTCGCAAGAAGGAGTTGTGCGATATAAACGGAAGTTTTTTGACATGTTTCGACATCTGAAATATAATATCTATTTATATTTCGCGCCAGTCGTATTAGAGTGGCGCTAGTAGCCCCACTGTGAGGGTGCAAATTTGTTTTTTTTTTTTTTTTTTTAATTCACACTATAACGGTCGTGAGCGTCAGTTACCTTTGAGATTGGACGTGATAAGCTGATGTTAGCCAAGACTGCCTTTAAGGTGACAAAGACGCCATTATCAACACCTCACTGAGTTTGAACGAGGTCGTGTAATAGCTGGATGTTCCTTCTGCGATACTGCAGGAAGTCTTGGCATGAATGTCTGACATGACTTAATTCCTTTCACTCCGATGTGGAGCATAGGGCACATATTACAGCTCTCCATCTGCCCCTGTTCGTTGCTGGCAGAAATGTAACCACTGTAAATGACTACTGATTGCGCTGATCACTAGAATGTACGGCCACAAGACGACTTGGTTTCGGACAGCCATGTAGGACTGCCGAGAGATAATGGCTGTAGCGCACCATACGGCATCTGCAGCAGCAATTTGAGCAGCAGTTGACACCAGAGTGACACAACGGTTACAAATCCGTTAACCCAAGCATGGTTGAAAGCCACTAGGCGCCATGTAGCGTGCATTCCACTGACCCCAAACCACTGTCATTTGCGACTTCAGTGGTATCAAGTGAGAGCTCATTGAAGGGGGTCGGTTGTGTTTTCTCATTAAAGCCGGTTCTGCCTCGGTGCCAGTGATGGCCGTTTGTCGGTTAGATGGACAGTTGAGGGCCTGCAACCAACCTGTCTGAATGCTACACACTGGACCTGTACCTGGAGTTATGGTCTGGGGTGCGATTTCGTTTGACAGCAGGAGCATTCTCGTGGTTATCCCACACACAGTGACTGCAATTTTTTGCTTCAGTCTGGTGATTACACCCGTTGTGCTACCATTCTTCAACAGTATTCCAGGGGATGTTTTCCAACAGGATAATGCTTACTCACATACCGCAATTGTGGCCCAACATGCTCTACAGAGGTTGACATGTTGCCTGGGCCTACTCGATCACCACACGTGTCTCCATTCGAGCGCATGTCAGACAGAGTCAGCTGACTATTTCAGCGTCATCGACAAATAGCATTAACTGTTCTGGTATTGACCTCTCATTTGAGACTGGTTAGCTTTGTCTCGATTTTCGCCGAAAATGATTTGGTCACCCTACCACCTACTCATACCGACTCCTGTCCCTTAACACCACAGTAATGTTTATGTTTTACATTACATAAAAGCTCAATGGCAAGAATCACAGAATTACCGCCGACTCTGAACTTTGTACACAATTGCACCTTTTCCTCTGAGTTTTCTGACACCACGACATGAGCGGCACCTGTACGAAGGGAATATAAGCGCCGCTCTGCCTAGCCGCGGCAAACGCAACACGGCTCCTGGTCATGACTGTGTCAGAGAACCGCCACCTCGTAGAATGCCCCTTCTCCTTCCTGACCGTCCTCTCCGCTTTATACAACGTCATCCACTCCACCGGCTTTTGCTCCGACCTGTGGAAAACTTCCAACAAACCCCCTACCACCACCTCTTTCTATCGGCCCGTCTGCCTCACTTCTGTCTTCAGTAAGGTCTTCGAATCCATCCTCTCCCTACGTATCCATCGCCACCTTAATCAGCACCACCTCCTCTCCATTACCCAATGTGGCTTCCGATCCTCCTTCTCCCCCCCCCCCCAAAGATCAACTCCATAACCTCATATCCTTCAACTTAACTCCAATCGCTCCGCCATTTTTGTTTCCCTCGACCTCCAAAATGGCTACGGCCCTGTATGGCATCCCAGTCTCCTCTTTAAACTCCAAACCTACTCCCTGCCTACCAATCTTGTCTGTCTGGTCGCTTCCTTCCTATCACGCCGCCCTTCCTATATCACACTCCACAATACCGCCTCCTGTATCTTTTATCCCACCGCTGGCGTCCCCCTAGGCTCCATGCTCTCTCCTCTCTTCTATCTCATGTACACCGTTGATATGCCCAAACTGCCCCACCTGTACACCTCCTCCAATTTGCTGATGGCACCACCTTCCTGGCTCTCTATCCTACCCTCCAATGGTCCCAACGAACGCTCCATACCCACCTAACCAGTTCACCACTTGGTGCAACCATTGGTCCCTTGGTATCAACCCCTCCAAGACTCACACAAACACCACAGGATCCTTTCGTCTCTATGATTTCTACATCACCATTTAAGATCGTCCCATCCAGATCTCTCAGGGTAGGGGTTACTTTGGCCTCATCATCACCTCATTTGGACCCCTCATCTCCTGACCATCCAGCAGAAAGCCCGTACCTGCCTCTGCCTCCTGTCCAGCCAGACATGGGTATTGCATCTTTCCACCATCCTCCACGCCTACAAACCCCTAATCCATCTTATCCTCTCTTATGCCTGGATCTCCCCCTCCCCCCCCCCCCCCCCCCCCGCTTTTATAAGGTTTTCCAAATCCTTGAACGCCACATGCTCTGCCTTGCCTTCTGTATCCGCCTTCCATCCGCCCCAAACGGATCCTGTACAAACTCATCCCCTTCCCCCCTCTCCTTCTCCTTTCCCTCCAACATATCTGCATCGTTTACACTGTCTGCAGGCTTGATCCACTATCCCCTTGTGTCCTCATTCCTCTCCAATCCTCGCCAATTTCCACTCCTCTGTCGTTGTATCCCACCCTCTCTACACCTCCACACCCTCCATATCCTTCATCAGGGCAATTTCCAATACCTCCCCCTCCCAGATGATAAACTATGCTGTGACATCTACCTTTTTACCAACTGTAGCCTGGAATGTTCCCCCCCCCCCCTCGCCAGAACCCCCCCTTTATCATCCTTCCCCCTTAGCAGTTTTGCCCCTTCCCCTCCCCTGTCTCTTCAATCAGGAGCCCCCTTCGGTATGCCCCCATCCCATTGCCCATCCCCTTGCTCTACCCCCTTCCTCACACCGCCTCCCCCCCCCCGCCCCTTTTCCATTCTCACTCGTCACATCACCCCTGGCAGATCCTCCAAGTTTTTAATTCATCGGCAAGTGTGCTGTGTCAGTGTTCGTTTTGGTGCAGCTCTACAGCGTCGTCAAGTGGTGGGGTTTTTAATTGTGCGCTCGACTTGTATATTTTCATGTCCGTGGTTTTTCAGTCCTGCACCGCCAATCGTGTGGCTGTTTTAATAGTTCTGCGATTTGTTGTGCTCCTGCTGTACTTGGACTTGTGTCCTTCAATACTCAGAGTGTGTGGTTTATTTGTGTAAAATATTTTTTTTAAATCTCCATTTCACAGTACCCCCTTTTTGTATACTTTCTCCCATTGTGTTCCCCCTTGTTTATGTCTATGTTCACCCATGATTTTTATTGTTTTAAATGTCCTGCTATACACTTGTAACATCTCTCGGCTGAAGAGCAGCCCCTATGTTGCTGCCAGCCCGCCCCGGATGGGGAATTTAAATCACAATAAAGGAAAAAAAAAGAACTAGCCACGGCCGCACTAGAAGACGAGGCTTCATCCAAACGCTTTAGCTGTGACTTATGAACTGTTGTGTTTTGCTTGCACTGAAATTGTATATACCAAAGGACATTGATTATTTGCTTGTCGCCAACTGCTTGCGACACCTCCTTGTAAATACGCAAAGTTAAGTATTGTCAGTTTAACTTACTGCAATAAACTCCATTAATAAGATTTGCTTGAATCGTTGTCTAGCTATTCGAGAAAACAACTTCCTAGGCGCCCTATATTAGACGACATATCCCATGTACTTCCAGAATGCTGCTTATATAACCACCCAAATTTTAACTAAGAAATCGGTCCGATGTTGTATCCCTGCTACACTAGAACCTTGCAACATACGTCACATGACGTCATCTTTATGAACCACCTTTTATCCTATAGCACCCTCAGGGAGCAGAAATTCAGGGAACAACTCAGTCTCATGTGATGCAGTATCATGTATTATTACCGTTTGCAAAAGACCATTTATGTTAGCTTCAAACTTTTTATTAACGTCTTGTTGTGGTTTGTAATCGTTGAAGAGCAAAACAGCAAGCTGCGGCGATTTCATTCAACCTAGAATGCGTGACAACAACAAAATAACAATGAGGAAAGGAAAATAATCATTCGCTGACAATCACATCATTTGACGATAGCTAAGGGAAAGTCTAATCTGCAGACTGTGTTAATATAATCATCTGATAGAGCTAGCTTACAATACACATTCTACAGGCAAGTTAACTTGTGTCTACATAAGTGACAACGGTTTCTAAACATCACTGAATTATGTTAGGTATACTGCAAGTCTTAAGAATTGGAAGTTCTGAACTTTTTTTCTGCATGACAAACTGTCAAGTAATTTTATCCAAAGGCAGATGAGGTAACAGACGATGTACTTTGTCGCTAGTGTCCAGACAATAACATCGAAACAGGGATATACAGTATTGTGGGAGTCCTTGATCACCTGTAGTCGTAGCAGTCTGCAGCTGACATTTATAACCATTGTTGAATTGTGTATTACCTTATGCGGGGAGAATTTAGTAAGTAATGCAACAAATTTTCTTTTTGAAAGCAGGTTGGTTTTTTTCCAGAGTTCAGAGGGAATTATATTATTCCCCATTCTTTTGGCTACAAAACCCTATTACTTAACATAATATCCGTCCAACGCAATGGCTTTACGCCACCGTACTGGGAGAGCCAGTATGCCCGCATGGTACCACTGTACTTGCCGACGTCGAAGTCAGTGTCTTGCTGCATCAATAACCTCCCCATCACGCACGCATTACTCCCGGCGGACTGCATCCTTCATTGGGCCAAACAAATAGATGTCGGAAGCTGCGAGATTTGGGCTGTAGGGCGGATGAGGAAGAACAGTTCAATGAAGTTTTGTGAGCTCCTCTCAGCTGCGCAGACTTATATGAGGCCTTGCGTTGTCAAGGAGAAGGAGAAGTAGGAAAAGAAGGAGAAGGATCACCTCGAATGAGAGTGTCCGCACGTTCCAACATTGCAGGAGTCACAGCTGTGTGCGGCCGGCCAGCACGCGAGAGATCCGAGAGATCTATACGACCCTGTTGCGGGGATGACAGACCCTTCGCCCAACAGCTCACCGTGCTTTTGACCACTGGCCAGATCTCCATAGATATTCAACCAGCGTCTATGAATATCTCCGATGTCCTGGTTTCCGCTCCTTGGAACGCACGTCCATTACAGATGCCATTTTGAAGGCTACGTATAGCGTCGTCACCTATCGGAACTGCTTGAAAACGAATATTCCAAAATGTCCCACAACAACTCCTGTTTCCTTTCAATCAAAACTGGACCCGAAAAAAATGTGTTGCATTATTTATTGGACGCACCTCTTATGTTGTGGACGCTCCATTGTGACTGTGGAGTAAAAATTGATTTTTGTATAAATATCGCAAGGTATAATCACATGGTCCGATTACAAATATAGTCGCTTCTAACCATACGACTTTTATTTGTGTGTAGTTTACCGCTTTGGTAGCATCTACGTTGTTTTGTTAACGATTATTATAAATCTGTTGCGACTACACCACGACCGCTATCGACAAATGACAGTAGTTGACTTCTTCAACGCCGCATTGAAGTCACCTGAAGATACGACTAGTAAACCGCAAATCCTGATCCATTATTTGAGGTACTATGGAATACTTATATTAAAGGCAGCATTAGATAACCGAAGAGATAACACTGTAGAACGTTATTCCGAGATGCGGAGAGGATTACTAACTGATCTGAGTTCCTGATTTATGGAGATATCAGTAGAGCACCTCATCCTAAAACGGTAGAGGAGAACTTTGTTTTTGTATCTGGATTTCTGCCACACTGTTCTTTAAGCATCCAGGTGCTGACAAATCCAGATACGTGGTAATCGAGAGAAGCAAGACAAATACTATAGAATGAATGCAAAAGAATTAACGGAACAACACTTCTCGACTGGTTTTTGACTGTATTCAGTGGTAATTTGACCCTGGGACAGAACTTTCTGTAGTATGAAATGCTTTCGTTTTTCTTTCGAACAGGTCTCTTAACAATCGTCAACTGTAGAATCGAATAACAATGAAAATTTGTACCGGACTGGGACTCGAACCCACAGCGATGACCTTACCTTTTTTTTTTTTTTTTTTTTTTTTTTTTTTTTTTTTTTTTTTTTTTTTTTTTTTTTTTTTTTACTTGAAGTAGACCGGTAGGGCCACAGGGGCAGACTGGGTAGGAGTCAGTCGAAACCCCACAGTGACCCACTCACCGTCACAGAGCCTGTGGAACACAGGAAAGTGGGAGACGCAGGAATCAACAGAAGTGGAAGGCTTTGATGTTGTCTATGTATTTTCTTATTTTTTGTTGTAATTTTCACTATTATTATGAAATAGTGTAAATCATACGTCATCGACAGCGAAATAGATAAATATTGGGTAAAGAAAAAGAAAAGAAAAAGACAAAAAAGAAATAAAATCCGTGCATCTATGGCACGCTCTCCCATCCGCGGAGGTCGGAGATCGAATCGATCATAGGCGGCTTAAACTCAGACACCGCCGCGGGGGAGGGTTAGGAGCTCTCAGCTCCAGGCACCCCCGCAGCTTAGTGGTGGTCTAACAAAGACCCCTCGGAGATAGTTGGCAAATAATATTCGGTAAAGTGACGTGTTTTCTAGCGCTGCATGGGCTGTTCGTAGTGGGTCCAGGAGTCGAGGCGGGATTTCGGTCCCTCATGGAAGAGGTAACCCACCGCCCACCCTTTGACCCACGTAATGTCATGATATTTGGTGGCGGGAAATCTGTTCTCCGGGTATAGAAAAACTCGTGGTTCGGTCGTGTCTGGTGGCACACGGAGGTAGCAGGCAATGATTTGCTGCACGAAACACCAGACGTCTAGTGAAGGGGCAAGTGTCAGACGGTGCTCATCAGTGTCGAGTTGCTGGCAAAGGAGACAAAGAGAGGAATCTGACAAGTCAATGTTGTGCAGTTGATGTTTCGTGGCAAATTTCCTGGTGACAATGTGATATCACAGTGCCCGGACATCCGTAGGGAGGAAGGGCTGCTGGATGGTAGGCTGCTCCTCCGTTATCAGGCATCTCTCGTTTTCGTACGACTAAAAGGATCTTACCAGGATCTTACTAAAAGGATCATACATCGGGCATGGATGTGTGTGATGTCCTTAGGTTATTTAGGTTTAAGTAGTTCTAAGTTCTAGGGGACTGCTGACCTCAGATATTAAGTCCCATGGTGCTCAGAGCCATTTGAACCATTTTGAACAATATCCACAGCGGGTAATCAAACTTTATGCAGTCAATGGAATGTATGGTCGCTTTCTAACAACTGATACCTTGCAGTCAACTTGAGACAAAGATGCCGTGGAAGTCGAGATTCGGTTGTGATAAACTGGTCTGACAGATGCAGAGAATTGTGACCTCGGAAAGATGTGGAAGTGATCCATAATCTCTTTGGCAAGTCGTTAAGAAAGCTAATTCAGGCAACATATTGAAGATCAGGTGGAAAAGGCACTGCAAAGTCATCCTTGTTTTGGCTGTGGTGGATTTAAGAAAATGCAAATTACTCATGCAGTTTCTGAGCATTGTAAGAGTTTCCTTTTAACGCCAGACGGACCGGCTTCACGTGAGGTCACGTGTGATGTACAGCTATTCAGCAGGTAACAGCACGTGCACGGACAAGAATTTAAAAAAGCAGAATTGGCCTCCATATACCGGAGACCAAATCGTTCGAGTACGGATTTTGTTCATACAAATAATTTGTTGCACACTGACGGCAGTTTTGGATGTTGTAGTCTGAATAAAGTGTATAAACGTTGAATACAGGGAGGTCCGTTGATCGTGACCGGGCTAAATATATCACGAAATATGCGTCAAAAGAAAAAAACTACAAATAACAAAACTGGTCTAGCTTGAAGGGGGAAACCAGATGGCTCTATGGTTGGCCCGCTAGATGGCGCTGCCACAGGTCAAACGGATGTCAACTGCGTTTTTTGAAATAGAAACCCCCATTTTTTTATTACATATTCATGTAGTACGTAAAGAAATATGAATATTTTAGTTGGACCGCTTTTTTCGCTTTGTGATAGATGACGCTGTTATAGTCACAAACATATGGCTCAAAATTATGGAAGAACAGTTGGTAACACGTAGGTTTTTTAAATTAAAATACAGAACATTTTATTTCGGTTCTTCCAATGTAATACATGTACCTTTGTGAATTAATCATTTCTGAGAACGCATGCTGTTACAGCGTGATTACCTGTAAATACCATATTAATGCAATAAATGCTCAAAATGATGTCCGTCAACCTCAATGCAATTCGTGTAGCGACATTCCTCTCAACAGCGAGTAGTTCGCCTTCCGTAATGTTCGCACATGCATTGACGATGCGCTGACACGTGTTGTCAGACGTTGTCGGTGGATCACGATAGCAAATATCCTTCAACTTTCCCCACAGAAAGAAATCCTGGGACGTCAGATCCGGTGAACGTGCGGGCCATAGTATGGTGCTTCGACGACCAATCCACCTGTCATGAAATAAGCTATTCAGTACCGCTTCAGCCGCACGCGAGCTATATGCCGCACATCCATCATGTTGGAAGTACATCGCCATTCTGTCATGCAGTGAAACATCTTGTAGTAACATCGGTAGAACATTACGTAGGAAATCAGCATACACTGCACCATTTAGATTGCAATCGATAAAATGGGGGCTAATTATCCTTCCTCCCATAATGATGCACCATACATTAACCCGTCAAGGTCGCTGATGTTCCACTTGTCACAGCCATCGTGGATTTTCCGTTGCCCAATGGTGCATATTATGTCGGTTTACGTTACCACTGTTGGTGAATGACACTTTGTCGCTAAGTAGAATGCGTGCAAAAAATCTGTCATCGTCCAGTAATTTCACTTGTGCCCAGTGGCAGAACTGTACACGACGTTCAGAGTCGTCGCCATGCAATTACTGGTGCATGAAAATATGATATGGGTGCAATCGATGTTGATGTAGCATTCTCAACACCGACGTTTTTGAGATTCCCGATTCTCGCGCAATTTGTGTGCTGTTGATGTTCAAATTTGCCGCGACAGCAGCTAAAACACCTACTTGTGCATCATCTGTTGGAGATCGTGGTTGACGTTTCACATGTGACTGAACACTTCGTGTTTCCTTAAATAACGCAACTATCCGGCGAACGGTCCGGATACTTGGATGATTTCGTCCACGATACCGAGCGGCATACATAACACACGCCCGTTCGACATTTTGATCACAATAGCCATATATCAACACGATGTCGACCTTTTCCGCAATTGATAAACGGTCCATTTTAACACGTGTAATGTATCACGAAGCAAATACCATCCGCACTGGTGGAATGTTACGTGATATCACGTACGTATACGTTTGTGACAATTACAGCGCCATCTATTACAAAGCGAATAAAGTGGTCCACCTAAAACATTCATATTTCTTTACGCACTACATGAATATGTAATTAAAAAATGTGGATTTCTACTTAAAAGAAACGCGGTTGATATCCGTTTGACCTGTGGCAGCGCCATCTAGCGGGCCAACCATAGCGCCATCTGGTTTCCCCCTTCAAGCTAGACCAGTTTCGTTCTTTACAGTTTTTTCGTTTGATACTTATTTCGTGAGATATTTGACCCGATCACTATCAATGGACCACCCTATTTATTAGGACTCTCTGCTAGTTATAGTGTAGATAAACTGTAGTTTTCATGCCTTTCTAAAAGACAGAATTTGTAATTACCGATGGTTCCATAAGCCTTCAGACAGTTTCCTGTGTTTGATTAAATTCTCAGGCTTTTAACATTGCCACCCCGTTAAAACATATTGCACATTAATGTAATTCTAGCAACTCGACACTATAAAACTTCTTACTTTTATACTATTAGACGCTATACAACAGTTACCGTTTTTCATTGCCCTGTTACCGTATTGATTTTTTGCGACACTTTTCATAACATTTTTATTGCTATTTTCTGTCATTCGATATGTTTGATAGAGTAATTTTACATTTTTAAAAGAAATTTAACTGTTGTCTGTGTAGTTTCATCCTCTTTTTAATCACAAAGAGTGTTGTGTAACATCTGTTTCCGATAAATAAATTTCATTTGATTCAGAAATCACGCATCTATGATATCAAAATTAAATAGCTCGTGCTAATGTGTAGTTTTCCTGACGTCATGAACTTGTATATTTTCGAAAAATAATTCGAGAAAAAGCGAGTACCTCTTATTAACACCCCAAAACGTTGAGTATAAAGGGCAGTCAAATTAAAACCGATCAACCATGGAATGGTTCCATTCAAAAGTAATCACCACACATTTATCCCACAGACAGACGAGACGATCTACTCCAGTTTCATAGGACGCGGTTGGCCGCTGGCGAATCGACAACAGCACACACTCTTGCACTTCCTCGCCGGACTGAAACCGATGTGCACGCATGTCTTCCTTGAGATCACCGAAGATGTGTAAATCACACAGTGAAAGGTCCGGCCTATACGGAGGATGTTGCTCTGTTCAAACTGAATCGCCTATGCGTGGTCTTCGTCCGTTTGGCAGTATGAGGACCGGCCTTGTCATCCAGAAACTGCGACGCGCCAGGAATGCTGTCGGACGGAATAGTCCTCTCGTTTCGTCCCTGGAATGCTGTAGGGAGCTGGTGTGGAGTGATAGGATACCAGTCGATAATTCTGTTAACTAATTTTAAAAAAATAAATCACTTTACTGCCACGTCAAAAAGATCTACAAAAAATCTTAGCAACTACCATCAGAATTTAAATTACTAGTGACTTTTTCTTTAGGAAGCAATGCAACTGATGGCACAATTAAAAAAGGCCTATAAATAACATTTAAGAAAAAATCTAAGAACATAGTGTTAGTAACAGTTTTCTGAGATCTTGATGATAAAAGCAAGCGTTAACATGGATGTTTAATAAGATCAGTAATGTGACGTTTAACAATATAGTCCACATTTACGTTGTACGTTTAACAATATAGTCCATATTTAAGCTGTAGGAACATCCAAAAACTATTAACAGGCAATTAACACTGACATCTACCGACAAATAAAACACATCGCAAGTAATTAGGAAAAATAAACAATCCAAGTAAATAGGCTGATGACAAATTTACGTATAATACAATCAGTTGGTTGTACAGACGAAGTGCCCGTGCATGGCGAAAAAAGCTACTTCCTTTTGTTTATAGACAAGTTTGTAATCTCGCTTCAGTGTATTTAACAGAAAAAGCAATCTCTTTAGAATGAACATTTCTTTTACTGAAATCCTTTTAGCGGAACTCACAGTATAAACCACATGTGTACTCAGGTTATCCTGTAAAAAATACATTACTAGTTAACAAGTTTGGAAAGAATTACAACGCAAAAGCCACTGTAGAAAATTTGGAAAAAGCGAGTTGTCCGCTGAAATTACGTTATGTACTGCTTATCATGCAATGAAGCGTTTCACGACTGGATGTTTCAGCTGCCGAGAATTCTTCCGGGTTGTATGGTCATGATCCGCGGAACTCTTCAATCCCTGACGTTTCGTCCAAAGCTACGTTGAACATCTTCGGAGGGGCTCCTGGTTGTGCTGAGTCTTGCCGACTGACCACTCGGACGTCGAAGAACGGCCTAAATTCCGTGGAAAGTGGGCGTGGTCTAGATTTAACGTGATAGCAGAGATAAACCTTGTCACGGATAAAATATAACTATCGATCATAGTACGTCAAAGATAAAAACTTCTCATCGATTCTGTAGCGGCACTGTCCATATATCGCTGAGTTTCATAGTTTCTTCTTTTCTGTTAAAATTATCCCCATGTTTATATATTTCGATGGATTCTCTATATAGCCGTGGATAATGGTTCGTCATAGTACATAAAACTTTAGTTTCCGAAAATTTCACTACGTGATCACCCGACTGATCCGCTATCACGTGAAATCCAGACCATGCCCACTTTCCGCGGTATTTAGGCCGTTCTTCTACATCCGACACGTCAGTCGGCAAGGCTCAGCACAACCAGGAGCACCTCCGAAGATGTCCAACGTAGCTTTGGACGAAACGTCAGGGATTGGAGGATTCCATGGACTACGGCCATACAACCCGGAAGAATTCTCGGCAGATGTACTGCTTAATTTAGATAAGTTAGCGCGGCCAAACTCAGGGAAGAGGTTTCATACTGCCAGTTTAATAGTAAAAAATAGACACTAAAATGTCTTGAATGAGATCAGTTCAAAGGTTCACAAAAACTACTTTACAGACGACAATGGATAACCAGGATGGCAAGTAAGAGAATAGCCTTTTGACACATAAACTATTACTGATGGGCCTGCAAGTGATTGGTAATCGTAATTTCCAGGAATTAGGAACGTAAGTCAGCAGTCGCCAGATCAGTGGCTGAAGTCGGTTTAGCATAAACACCAGTCGCCCTCGTGTTCAATCCTTTGGAACTAGCTGACAAGAAAACAGCACAGGGCCCCTGTGGACACAGGTTTCTTCAGAGTGATCAAAATCCGGGCACAAGTAGGTGCACGAGCAACACACCGAAATAAGTTGTACATTGGGCAGTGTCCACTGATCCTGCCGACACGGGACATCGCGTAACCCGCTCCGACTAACATTTCAGATGCAGCACAACGCCAAGGATCTTATCGGCAACGACGTCACGACGCTTAGTACCCGCAGTCGTCACACAAACCGCTTGACGCCCGATCACTGCCAGAAAGCAACCAACCCCGCGGTCGCGCTTGGATGGACGTCATCGTCACAGCACTCCTTCTGGCGGCGGAAAAGCAGTCAGACTCTGCCACCACCAGTGATGCTACCAGCCAGACGGATCGATCCATACTGGATAGCACCAGGACATACTCTCATGTCACCGTCTCCGAGTTAGATAAATTTCTTAACGCCCGTGGTGAAATGGTATGAAATGTTCGTGTGGCATTATTGGTTGGGAGACCCCAACCGGGGAAGTTCAACTGCAGTGCTGCAAGTCTTATTTTAGGTGACACCCCACTGGGCGACTTGGGAGTCGGTGGTGATGAGATGATGAAAAGGACACCACAACACCCAGTCCATGGACGGACAAAATACGCAGCCCGGTCGGGAATCGAAACTGGACCTACTCCATAGTTGGCAAACATGTTACCACTCAGCTAAGCAGGCGGAAAACGCATGTGGTGATGGTTTTGAATGGAACAATTTCATATTTCCCTTACGGCGGGTGTTCATTTTTCATTTGACTGCCCATGTACTGAAGATAACATGACAATTTCAGAATACCATAATGACAGAGTATAAATCGAAAAATGCAAGTATATCATGTGCTTTAGTAATCCAAGGTGTCGTGTATTCTAACTATTTATATCTAAGACAGTTACATTTCAGTAGTTGGTTAGGTGATTTGGGGGAGCGGACCAAACAGCGAGGTCATCGTTCCCATCCGGTAAGGGAAGAAATTCGCCCGTGCCCTTTCAAAGGAACCATGTCGGTATTTGCTTGAACCCGTTTAGGGAAATCACGGAAAATCTAAATCAGGATGACAGGGCGCGGTTTTGAACCGTCGTCCTTGCGGATGCGAGTTCATTGTGCAAACCACTGTGCCACATCGCTCTGTATTTCACTCAGTCGGCTGTAGAATGTAATTAACTACCAGATTTTGGACCTCTTTTTGGCACAATGTTGATTAGATCTGATTTATACGAACAACAGCAACGTTTATTTATTATTCTGTTTTAGTTTCTGAGATTAGGACTTTCGAACATCGTCCTCTCTGTTATGTATATTGAAGGTGGAGGGAGGAGGAAGGAAAGTAAAGTAAGGGAATTGGTGATATAAGCTGCATCGAGACCTTATGTGGAATCAGCAGGAACAAGTCAAAATGTTTTCTGCACCAGGACTCAAACCTGGGATTTTCTACTTAGTAAACCATTACGTTAACCACTGCGTTACCCGGAAGTAGTGTTAATCGACAAAGCGCGGACAATCTCATCATGCTCCCCGCCCGACCCACATATCCACCTAACGCAACCAATTATCCGCAGCCCCAATCCACGTTCTCCGTGCTTGCTTACTTTAGATTCCCGCTGGAGGTCTACATCTACATCTACATGGATACTCTGGAAAATACCTTTAAGTGTCTGGTAGAGGGTTCATTGAACCACCTTTACAATTCTCTATTATTCCAATCTCGTATAGCGCGTGGAAAGAATGAACACCCATATCTTTCCGTACGAGCTTTGATTTCCCTTATTTTATCGTGGTGATCGTTCCTCCCTATGTAGGTCGGTGTCAACAAAACATTTTCCTATTCGGAGGAGAAAGTTGGTGATTGGAATTTCGTGAGAAAATTCCGTCGCAACGAAAAACGCCTTTCTTTTAATGATTTCCAGCCCAAATCCTGTATCATTTCTGTGACACTCACTCCCATATCTCTCGATAATACAAAACGTGCTGCCTTTCTTTGAACTTTTTCGATGTACTCCGTCAGTCCACCTTGTAGGCAGCCGACATCGCGCAGCAGTATTCTAAAACAGGAGAGAAAAGTGTAATGTAGGCAGTCTCCTTAGTATGTCTGTTACATTTTCTAAGTGTCCTGCCAATAAAACGCAGCCTTTGGTTAGCCTTCCCCACAACATTTTCTATGTGTTCTTTCCAATTTAAGTTGTTCGTAATTGTAATACCTACGTATTTAGTTGAATTTTCGGCTTTTAGATTAGACTGATTTATCGTGTAACCGAAGTTTAACAAGTTCCTTTTAGCACTCACGTGGATGACCTCACACTTTTCGTTATTTAGGGTCAACTGACACTTTTCGCACGATTCAGATACTTTTTCTAAATCGTTTTTCAGTTTGTTTTGATCTTCTGATGACTATTAGTCGATAAACGAGAGCGTCATCTGCAAACAACCGAAGACGGCTGCTCAGATTGTCTAGCAAATTGTTTATATGGATAAGGACCAGCAAAGGGCCTATAACACTACCTTGGGGAACGCTAGAAATCACTTCTGGTTTGCTCGATGTCTTTCCGTCAATTACTACGAACTGTGATCTCTCTGACAGGAAATCACAAATCCAGTCACACAACTGAGACAATATTCCATAAGCACGCAATTTCACTACGAGCATCTCGTGTGGTACAGTGTCAAAAGCCTTCCAAAAATCCAGAAATACGGAATCGATTTGAAATCCCTTGTCAATACCACTCATCACTTCATGTGAATTGTTTCACAGGAACGATGCTTTCTAAACCCATGTTGACTGTGTGTCAATAGACCGTTTTGGTTCAGATGGCTCTGAGCAATATGGGACTTGACATCTGAGGTCATCAGTCCCCTAGAATTTAGAACTACTTAAACCTAACTAACCTAAGGACATCACACACATCCATACCCGAGGTAGGATTCCAACCTGCGACCGTAGCTGTCGCGCGGTTCCGGACTGATGCGCCTAGAACCGCTCGGCCACCGCGGCTGGCCATAAACCGTTTTCTTCGAGGTAATTCATAATGTTCGAATGTTGTTGTTGTGGTCTTCAGTCCTGAGACTGGTTTGATGCAGCTCTCCATGCTACCCTATCCTGTGCAAGCTGCTTCAGCTCCCAGTACGTACTGCAGCCTACATCCTTCTGTATCTGCTTAGTTTATTCATCTCTTGGTCTGCCTCTACGATTTTTACCCTACATGTTGCCCTTCAATGCTAAACTGGTGATCCCTTGATGCCTCAGAACATGTTCTACCAACCGATCCCTTCTTCTAGTCAAGTTGTGCCACAAACTCCTCTTCTCCCCAATTCTAATCAATACCTCCTCATTAGTTATGTGATCTACCCATCTAATCTTCAGCATTCTTCTGTAGCACCAAATTTCGAAAGCTTCTAGTCTCTTCTTGTCCAAGCTATTTACCGTCCATGTTTCACTTCCATACATGGCTATACTCCATACAAATATTTTCAGAAACTACTTCCTTTCACTTAAATCTATACACGATGTTAACAAATTTCTCTTCTTCAGAAACACTTTCCTTGACATTGGCAGTCTACATTTTATATCTGTGGTGTCACCGCCAGACACCACACTTGCTAGGTGGTAGCTTAAATCGGCCGCGGTCGATTTAGTACATGTCGGACCCGCGTGTCGCCACTGTGTGATCGCAGACCGAGCGCCACCACAAGGCAGGTCTCGAGATACGGACTAGCACTCGCCCCAGTTGTACGACGACTTTTCTAGCGACTACACTGACGAAGCCTTCCTCTCATTTGCCGAGAGACAGTTAGAATAGCCTTCAGCTAAGTCCATGGCTACGACCTAGCAAGGCGCCATTAGCCTTACATAGTTTGATAGTTATCGTATGAAATGTCTCATCAAGAACGTTGTAAACCAATGAGGAATTAAAAGATAAGTATTCGAGGAGCTGCATACTTTTCTTATTAGAATTCACTACTTATCCTGTTCCAGAATTCACGCCCGTCTGCGTTAGATAGCGTGCATTTCGGCCTACTCAATCTACAAGGTGTTGGAACATTTACCAACACATCAATATCTTCTCTACTTCGACCATCATCAGTTATTTTGCTTCCCAAATAGCAAAACTCCTTTACTACTTTAAGTGTTTAAGTGTTAATGTTCGAATGTATGTTCTAAAATACTGCTGCATATCGACATTAACGATATGGGCCTGTAATTTAGTGGGTTACTCGTACTACCTTTCTTGAATATTGGTGTGACCTGTGCAAGTTTCCAGTCTTTGAGTACGGATCTTTCGTCGAGCGAACGGTTGTATATGATTGTTAAGTATGGAGTAATGCATAAGCGTACTCCGAAAGTAAATGTGCAACTGCACTGACTTTTGTGGATTCATACCACATCGAGGCGTACCAATTCGACGAATGCTTGCTGGCTGTTCTTTGGGACATGACTGGAAAACCAGACACCACGCATTCTCGCAATCGTCCTTTCTCCTTACTTACATTTTCCCCTTATGTCACCAGTAGACTATGTACAGAGTGACAAGCCAGTGTCGGGCTTTTCCTGTCCGTTCGCAGTGCACAGTGAATTGGACGCCTGGCCAAGGGACTCACAGTCAAGCAGAGTAGACCGGACGCGGCGGCCACGCTAGAAGCTGCAGCTCACCCCCTCGATGCCACGCCACGCCACGTTATCGCGACACGGTCGTGGTGCTGCGGTGCCCGGCTGACCCGACGCGACCGGGCAGCCAATTAGAGGCTGCCGCGCTGTAATTGGCAGTGACTAATTGTGGCGCCTCGTCACTCTCAGGGAGAGGCCTTATCCGCTCTCCGCTACCGTCTCTCCTTACAAGGCGCCCTGCTCCGTCCTACTGCTCATATGGTACTCTGTTGCAGTTTACCGAAATCTTCGTACAAAAGTTTGTCGTTGCCTTGGAAGAGGTTTCGATGTGACACAGGAATCACCAATTTCCTGCTGTCAGCATTAAAAAAAAATGGCTCTGAGCACTATCGGACATAACTTCTGAGGTCATCAGTCCCCCAGAACTTAGAACTACTTAAACCTAACTAACCTAAGGACATCACACACATCCATGCCCGAGGCAGGATTGGAACCTGCGACCGTAGCGGTCGCGCGGTTCCAGACTGTAGCGCCTAGAACCGCTCGGCCACTCCGGCCGGCGTAAGCATTCAAAGACAGACAGCAGCACTCTATAGGTTTATGAACGATTGGCTCTTACTGAAATTTCTTCGATATTCTTGTTTATGAGTCAATGGCTGCTGTAAATTTGTTAGTTATCTTCTTGCGTAGGCTGTTATTTTGTTATGAAACAAACATTGTATTTCATTTAAAAAAAAAGTCCAGACGGGCCTTGAAGACCCAACGGTGACGACAGGTCGCCGTGTCATCCTTAGCCCTAAGTCGTCACCGGATGCGGATGTGGAGGGGCATGTCGTCGGCACACCTCTCTCCCAGTCGTTGTCAGTTTTCGTGACCTGCGCCGCTACTTCTCAGTCAAGTAGCTCCTCAGTTGGCCTGACAAGGGCTGAGTGCACCCCGCTTGCCAACAGCGCTCACCAGACGGTGACCCATCCAAGTGCTAGCCAAGTGATCTGATGGGAGCCGGTGTTGCCACTGCGGCAAGGCCGTTGGCATTTCATTATTTAGCCGTTACCTGCACTACTGGCCATTAAAATTGCTACACCACGAAAATGACGTGCTACGGACGCGAAATTTAACCGACAGGAAGAAGATGCGGTGATATGCAAATGATTAGCTTTTCAGAGCTTTCGCACAAGGTTGGCGCCGGTGGCGATACCTACAACATGCTAAAATGAGGAACGTTTACTACCGATTTCTCATACACAAACATCAGTTGACCGGCGTTGCCTAGTGAAACGTTGTTGTGATGCCTCGTGTAAGGAGGGGAAATGCGTACCATCACGTTTCCGACTTTGATAAAGGTCGAATTGTATCCTATCGCGATTGCGGTTTATCGTAGCGGGACATTGCTGCTCGCGTTGGTCGACATCCAATGACTGTTAGCAGAATATGGAATCGGTGGGTTCAGGAGGGTAATACGGAACGCTGTGCTGGAACCCAACGGCCTCGTATCAATACCGGTCGAGATGACAGGCATCTTATCCGCATGGCTGTAACGGATCGTGCAGCCACGTCTCGGTCCCTGAGTCAACAGATGGGGACGTTTGCAAGACATCAACCATCTGCACGAACAGTTCGACGACGTTTGCAGCAGCATGGACTATCAGCTAGGAGACCATGGCTGCGGTTACTCTTGACGCTGCATCACAGACAGGAGCGCCTGCGATGGTGTACTCAACGACGAACCTGCGTGCACGAATGGCAAAACGTCATTTTTTCGGATGAATCCAGGTTCTGTTTACAGCATCATGATGGCCGCATCCGTGTTTGGTGACGTCGCGGTGAACGCACACTGGAAGCGTGTATTCGTCATCGCCATACTGGCGTATCACCCGGCGTGATGGTGTGGGGTGCCATTGGTTACACGTCTCGGTCACCTCTTGTTCGCACTGACGGCACTTTGAACAGTGGACATTACATTTCAGATGTGTGACGACCCGTGGCTCTGCCCTTCATTCGATCCCTGCGAAACCCTACATTTCAGCAGGATAATGCACGACTGCATGTAGCAGGTCCTGTACGGGCCTTTCTGGATACAGAAAATGTTCGACTGCTGCCCTGGCCAGCACATTCTACAGATCACTCACCAATTGAAAACGTCTGGTCAATGGTGGCCGAGAAACTGGCTCGTCACAATACGCCAGTCACTACTCTTGATGAACTGTGGTATCGTGTTGAAGCTGCATGGGCAGCTGCACCTGTACATGCCATCCAAGCTGTGTTTGACTCAATTCCCAGGCGTATCAAGGCCGTTATTACGGCCAGAGGTGGTTGTTTGCGTACTGATTTCTCAGGATCTATGCACCCAAATTGGGTGAAAATGTAATCACATGTCAGTTCTAGGATAATATATTTGTCCAATGAATACCCGTTTATCATCTGCATTTCTTCTTGGTGTAGCAATTTTAATCGCCAGTAGTGTAATTTCGCCCCTTCTGGCAATGAAATGAAATGAACGTACGGCATTGTCGCCACGGAGTCGTCACCTAGTGATGTTGGTCCGTCTAGTTGCAAGTCTTTCCAGGTGACGCCTCACTTGGTGACTTGCGTGTCGATGATGATGAAACGTTGATGAGGACAACACAGTCCACGAGCGGAGAAAATCTCCGACACGGCGAGGAATCGAACACAGGCCCGCTGCGCGGCAGTTAGAAGCGCTGATCAGTCAGCTAAGGGGGCGGCACCGTCGGGCAATACTCAGCTACATCGCAAATAAATGTTTATAATGTTGTCCACATTATGCGTGTTCCCACTTCAATAGTTACGCTAACGTATTTAAATGTGATACATATGATGATACAGTGACATACCCCTCGTAAAGGTTGCAATTATTTCCATTTTACATATGAGGACACGTCTGTAATGACTCTGCCCTTACATCCCTTGCTTGTGCGAATCTCTCATTAGGGGCGCCAGCAGACGTTGCCCTTTCCCCACAGTGGTGAGTGGACTGTGAAATGCTGGAGGCACAACAGCTTTTACTGTGATGTAGCTTGACAATGGCGAGCGCGTAAAATATTAGCTAACTGTTAACTGATGAAATAAATTACTCTGAAATATTTCGTAGGTTCCTTAAATTTATTTCATTTAGCCGGCCGATGTGGCCGAGCGGATCTAGGCGCTTCAGTCTGGAACCGCACGACCGCTACGGTCGCCGGTTCGAATCCTGGCTCGGGTATGGATGTGTGTGATGTCCTTAGGTTAGTTAGGTTTAAGTGGTTCTAAGTTGTAGGGGAGTGATGACCTCCGATGTTAAGTCCCATAGTACTCAGAACCCTTTGAACCATATTTCAATTATTTATTGACATACTGATGTAGTTATCATAGCAAGATTACGTCTATCAGATTCTCTCTTACATTTAAACCAGGTTTTCTTCATATTTTACATTAAATTCATTATAAAAAGTCTTACACCTAATGCTGAATCTAACAACTGGAAACAATTGTGAAATAAGTAGTGAGAATACTAACGGCTACAGCATATAAACAACGGCTTATACTCGTTTCAGAAAAGTAGAATAACAAAGATTAATTGTAGGTAGGTAGATTTAAACTGCGGGGTTGGCAGCAGTAAAAGTGAGAAAAGAAGTGTTAGATGAAGAGTAATAGAAAAATAAGTGACGGAAACATGAGCAATAAAGAGACAGGAAGAAAATGAGTGAGAAATGGCTTGAGATTGAAACCTACCTAAGCGAAGAATTGAACGTTTGCGTTTTTGTTAACAGATATAAATGGCTACACGGTTATATGTTAATTATTATGGAAAAGTTATGTAGTTGACAAAAGGAAGAGATATTCCAAGATTCGGAGAGCAAACAGCTTTAACTTCGAATTGGTTCCTTACAAGGTCCTCGACAGGCACAGCAATTGGAATCTGCCATCTAAGATATGAAGCTGAGTAACTCACGGACTTCACATTCCAAAGGAACAACACGGTTTATTCCGTCATTGATACACCTCACAAACATCGTTTCTTCGACTATATCTCTGATAGAATACAATGCGGCAGTCAAATAATTAAACCAGTCTACAGCCAATCACATTACGTTTCACTTTGAAAGTCAGAACTACAAATAAGCTATCTCTACGAATGAGTTCCAATTTTTTTTGTGTGGTGCATACTAAAAATCCCCACGCCGTAATATCGTAGCACACCGCAACCAAACCAAATTAAACACCCCACTGGTAAAGCGATTCCTACGACAAATCGTTTTTTTTTTTTAATTTTAATTCTTTTAAGGGACATTTCAACAATTCATACTCTATATTGAGTTAGTAGACAAAGCATTACACACAGTAGTTTGGTGGCGTAGACGCTTCCACTGTTTTCAGACAAGTCTGAATTATAACGGGTGAACTGGCGGACCGTATCTCAGTGAAGAACCGAAAGTAGAAAGGGAAGTTGATGCCTTGGCCCTCAAATGCCGGTGCATCACAACTGGTGCGAATATGCAGAAAGTGAATATATGTCTTGGGTTAATTTTAATCATCATGCACGGCGTTTTGAACTCGACCAAATCGAGGCTCGTTGGATTCCACGACTGCTCATTTCCGTTCAGAAAGCCTTCCGAACTGAGGCAACAGCGAAATGTTGCTGCTACGTCAGCTCCTTTGTCCGCTTAATAACTATGGCCTAGTCCTGGGCGTATTAGTATGACCACTAGGAAAGCAAGCAATGAAAACATGTACATTCGTCACTGTCGAAAGAGACCAAGACCCATCCATTTCCGGGTGCTTTCTGAGACCACCAGTGCGTGGCGCTAACACAGGATTCTCGTTAAGCAGACAACCGTCACAGTAGCATACTACCGATATCTCCTGACGAGGTTACGGGATATTGCCAAGACGAACCCTCGTTGGGAGCTGCCCAATAGGGCATTGTTACTACAAATCACGATCTAGGTTTTTCTGAACAGGACACAACTACACATGCCACTAGACTGGGCTACCCAATTTTGTGTCACTCCACGTATTTCAAGGTAGTATGTTCCCTGAACAGCAACTCATGCATCCATCGTTAGAAAACATGTGTTGTATTGACGAGCAGATAACGCAGAGAAGGGCTAATATTGTCAACAATTTTGATGATCTGAGCTTATTTTCGAATTGATAATTAAAACTTTATGACTACCCCTCATACAACAGAATTGTTGCCGTACAATTACAAAAACTCACGACAGAATGACACCCTCTATCTTCGTCGCTCTTGTCCGACAATAACAATCACTATGCATTCCCTTCCCGCTGCACCTCCACAGGAGGCAACGTAAACAGAGATCGTAGTTTGGTTAGCTCTCAGGATTAATTTAAAATGTAGTTATATTACAGACGATTCAACTTCAAGCGGTGTTCACTGTTGTTTATAGCATTTCGACAAGCAGTTGACACAGAAGTTTCGTTTGCCTGGGACACGGATGGCGGCTTTTGCGTCCGTAGTGAGGGGACTCGCTGTGGCGCTTCAGACGAAGTGCTGTTCTCTTTCGAAGTCGCGAATTTCTATTCGTTCTGTGCATTACAGTGTTGTGAAAAATTTTGAATGTGGCGATAAAGTATTTTAGTTTCTTTGTTTTCGCCTGCTGTTAACGACTGACCTGGTTACCATGTTTCCCAGGGAGCTTACTCTAAGATTTGGATTTGACAAAGCAACGTGTAATGTTCAGTCAAATTCACTGGAAATTCATGACTGGGTCGTTGATGTTATTGGCACTAATTTGGATCAGACGCAAACTGCTTATTACGATTGGAGTAATACTGCTTTTTCGGTGCTGGAACGGATTATACAGAAATCTGAAGGGAAAGCTGAATTCCGTCACAGACACAATTCGGTGACTGCAGTTATCATTTCGATTTCTCATTTCGGTTATAAACAGGTCAGACTATTTCATTGGCCCCTGAGGTAGAAAACTGCTACCTAAAAGACGTATTTTTTCAATACGGAAACACAAAGTAAATTCGTAATGAACGATGGTCAAGTCAACGTAGACTGCAATCCTTTAGTGGTTTTCGGTCTGTCGATATGCGTGTCAAACAAAACATCCCATTTCATGTTTTAGTTTGTGGTTACAAGAAGAAAGTGATATGCGATGCACAGACCTTGACTTGTCATATACCTAACGAAAGTGGGCATCCACGGCAAAACTGTTCAAGTAAGGTTTTGTATGGCAGAATAATGTACAACCGTGGAAACGATGAATAATGTTTATCTTGTGACCGAAAATCAGATGATGGGTGGTGAAGGATCAAGCATTATGGGGAATGTGGAGGAGGGAGCCACAAAATATTCTTGAAGCATTTCCACCTTTACTTAGTGCGGTGTAACGACGCCTTAGGTTTTCGTTTGATATATGTATGACCATGTGCAGACTTCGTCACCTACGTCAGTTACAACCCACTTCAAAAATGATTCATATTCTTTTTAAATTGTCATAGAATGGTTCTTGAACGAAACTGTAAAACATCAGTTGAGTCGTGTGCAGAGAATTACATCACTTGGGCCAATTGGTTTTCGTAACTTTTTCGAATTTAAATTTCGTTTGTTTCTCCTCAGAAAATTATATCGACACACGTTATCTTGATCTAATCGATATCAGAATCACACATTAAATAAACTTTTTAGATTCAAAGTTTCGGCCAACGCTGTCTGAATCAATAATCTTGTCAAATATATTATTAATCCGTTCACATAACTCTTCATAAATAAATCTTCAAGACACGTGTTTCAACTTTAGTAGCATACACTATTTTATTAGCTTCCTACACATACAGATGTGAACTTGAGCGTTGACAGACAGTGACTAACTTTTCAATAAGGTTAAGATCATTATGACGTCATTGTTGTACAAAAAGAGTATAAAAATTCATTTTTAATTTTTTAGAAACACGACGCAACAACTCGGTTCCAGGATCTTCTGTTGCTCCTTGGCTGTCGACCCGCGACGTATAGCGGCCAGCAATTTCCTCTCTGGTCGCGGCAACGAAGATGCTGTCCCCGTTCGTTGCGCCGATCTCTCCGTACATGAAACACATAAAAAAATACAAAACTTTTAGATAATTCACATTTATTACAAATAATAAGAAAACACATAAACAAAAACTAAATTAAACTTATAGTCACCTGCAAACTGGGCTGACTTGGTGGATGGGTGACGTTTAATTTCGTCCCACTACATACCCCACCCACAAGCTCAGTTTGTCAGGTTTTAACCGGAATTAAAACTGTTCAATATACAATATTTAACTGTTAATACATTTTCCTCACATTTTACGTAACCTCAAGTCCTTGCTATTAGATAGATTTAATCCTTTTAACACGATACCGTTGTGACTATTTGTCATTTACTCTTAATTGTGCTCTTATGGTAATTCGTAACCGAATATAGGGAGATTGCTCCTCTTCAGTTAATAGTTGCTAATAAATACTAATTTAGTACGTTCTTTAACGTTGTACATTAGGACAGAGCATTCAAATTGTGATAGATTAGTTATAGTTTCATTTATTTACTAGAGTTATTCTTTCCAAGAATGTATATTACTAATACGTTTCTCACAATAACTAATAGTACTATTTACTTTACGTCATTCTTTTCACTAATGCCTTATTTATGCCTGAGGTCAAGAAGAAATCAAGCAAAACTCTCTTTAGAATCTCGGCACGGCTTTCTTTACCTTCGGACACCTTGTTGGGTAATGGCCATTTATTTAGGAGAAACAAGCGAGAGAGCCCCGTTTGGTGTGTTCTATATTAACACTATTGCAAACCTCTATTAAAGGCACTCTGCTATGTTCTCGTGAGCCATATAGCTCTGGACGCCCATGGTCCCTAAAACTATTAACCATCCCCTTTGGTTCCTACTATCCGAGTAAATTTGAAATATGCAAAATTCCTTTTGACCTAAGAGCAAAATTTCCTCCATATAAATCCCCCTTTTGGTTATCTTTCTCTTTTTGAAGTACCAGTAGATTATTGTAGGACACTTGTCTAAGCTTTCTGTTCTATTCTTTAAAATAATACGCAACTATCACGAAAACTCCACATGAATAAACTATGAACGCTCTTCCGTGTGTAACATATACTAAATATTAACTTATTTAGGAATGAAGAGTTTCATTTGATCAACACTATATAATCCTTTAATTACACCTGATGAAGGTTCCATAAGAAGTAATGCTTTGGGATGTACAATCTTATGTACAACATATGGACCTTCAAAGATCAAGAAGAATTTTCTACATTCCTTACCGATCTTAGAACTTTTAGGATGAGATCGTACTAACACAAGATCTCCTACCTGAAATGAGGGTTCTATAGCCTGTTGATTATAACTTTTAATTCTCCGTTCGGCATTTTTTACAATCTGTTCGCAAACTTTTTCGTCTGGAATATCTTGTTGTATCTCATTTACTGGTGGCCAAGGTAAAGCAGCTAGTAAAGGCTCACCTATAAGTCGTTTGCCTAAAATTTCTATAGGTGATAATCCCGTCGTTAGGTGAGGCAATTCATTTAATATCTTTTCGAATTCAGGCATTAGTTTGGCCCACCGAGTATGTTTATGTGCACAATAAGTTCTACATAATCGTCCTAATTCTTTCATGACTCTTTCCACTAAATTACTTTGAGGGTGATATTTCGAAATTAAGATATGTTTGATTCCATATTGTCTTATCATATCTTGAAATCTTTGACTAATAAAGGCACTACCGTTGTCAGACATAAGTCGTTTAGGAATGCCCCAGTTAACAAAGTAATTTCGGTTGAGGCAGCGTATAACGCTTGCTGTATTCGCTCGTTTCAAAGTATACAGTTTCACATGTTTGGACCAACATTCCATTACAACAAACACATATGTTAATCCTCCTGAACTCCGAGGCAGAGGGCCGAAAAAATCTAATGATAGTAGATCCCACAAACCTCGAGGAATTACAGCATATAATTTATAACGCTTGGATTTGTTATTAACTTTAACCTTTTGACAGGTTTCACAAGCCCTAATAATACTTCTCACAATACGTGACATATTTTTGAAATAATAATACTTCATTAGATGTTTAATACATTTATCAATTCCAAAATGCCCGTAACCTTCATGAATATAAGTAATTAACTCGTCCACAACAGTTTTCGGAATGCAGATTTTCCATCTCTGGTGTTCCCTCTGTGCTTTCCAATACAACAAGTCGTTAAAATATAACCACACACCCCGGGTGTTAACTGTTTCGTCCCCATTATTAAGGTTTTGTATAATTCGTAGAATAACATTTTTCTTTCCTTTATGTAATACGGTAATCCGCTAATTAGTACTCGCATTAGATGACTTTCAATTAATTTAGCACGGTTTAAATTCCATTCAAAATAATTCCTATAACCTCTCCACCGTTTAGAATATGGAGGAGGGGCTATCAACTCTAAAGTTAAGTGTTGTTGTTTTCCTCTTGACCAATAATTTTGTTTAAACTGCTTAACAAAATCATCCCAATCCCTGAATTCAGTTCTATGCAGTACTGCCCATTCCGCAGCTTCTGCTTCTAAATGTCCTATTACAAATTGAATGCGTTTTTCATTACTCCATTTAGGAGATAATGATGTTTCAAAAGCTTTTATAAAGATTATAGGGTGCAGTTCGCCTCCTGGTTTGAATACAGGAAATCGACTTGCTACATTTGAATTTGTTGTTATGTCATCCAGACATTCTGCGAGAGAAATAGTCGGATTTTGTTTAGCTGGCAGAGACGGAGTTGCATCGGATTGGCTTGCCGTGATTGCCTTATTCATATTGTTGTCATCCGTGCTAGCAAATTCGATGCGACTGTTGTCTCTGATTATGTTATTACCTCTGCTACCTGAAATGTTCTCGTTATTATCTAATTCCGATAACCGTTTCGTAATTTCCTGTATCCGCATTTCTGTATTGGATACGCGATTAGCTAATATCGATTCTTCACTGTGTTCACGATGTGAACGCTCTGTACCTTCGTCAATATTATTATCTTTGGCAGTCTCAAGATTACTGCATATCTCAGTAATTAAAAATTTCATGTTTTCGATTTCGGTATGGTCCTTTTCTACTTGATGAGTTAATGTTTCTAATTCTACATTATCTATTGAAGAAATCTCTACAGGTTTGGTAGAGACCTCTTTAATAGATTTCAATAATTCTCTACGAACAGTTTCCGTTTGCATAGAAAATTCATCTCGTAACATATCGTTATTTTTCTGTATTTCACTTACAACTAAGATATTGACACTATCTAGTCTCTCGGATAAGTCAGTAATATCGTGTCGCATGCGAGCTTTTTCCTCGCGCGATTCCTGGATATGTTCTTCTAACCTTTTACAATTATCAGCAATCTTATTACTAAGTCCTACTAATTTTTCCTGCATTTCAACTTTAGAAGACTCTATTTTATCACTTAATTCTCGACTGGTTTCATTAAGATATTCCTGCAACCTGTCTGTTGATTTTGTTAGCTCCCCTTTAAGTCTAGCAGTAGATTCCTCGTTAGACTGTTTTAATTCCTGTTTTAGTTCCTGTTTCAATCTAGCAGTAGATTCCTCATTAGACTGTTTTAATCTAGCCATAGATTCTTCGTTAGACTGTTTTAATCTAGCCATAGATTCTTCGTTAGACTGTTTTAATCTAGCCATAGATTCTTCGTTAGACTGTTTTAATTCCTCTTTTAATCTAGCAGTAGATTCTTCGTTAGACTGTTTTAATTCAGCTAGGAAATCCCCGTTAGATTGTTTTAATTTAGCTATCGCCCTAAAAAGGGATCTCATGCTCCTATCGGACATAGATTGCTCTTCGTCTGACATTTCACTTCCCGACATTATTGTAAGATATTAACTATTTACACACGCAGACTTGTAATCAACAATCCTATAAAAGCACACTTCCTATGTACAACACTCCACTTCCAACTTGAAACAAACTCACCGGACACTAATATTGTAATTTGTAGTTCTCGATGATCAGTGTGCTGCTATGGGCTGCAGATGTAACAGCCGTCGATGCAGCCGCTGAGATGCTGCGACCCCGCTTCCGCAACCGGCAGGACGCTGAGTCGAACACCGGAAACGTCGCTGGCTGCAACCACGCCCGGCACCGCCGTAGACAGGCGAAGCCCTCAGCAACACCTCTAATACCAGCCGGAGGAACACCCCGCAGCTGACGTACTGGGCCTATTAGTTTAGTGAGAAAAAAGGTTGTCGGGTTTTGCAGCGTTCAGCTGCTGCCCAACAGACGCGCCTTCTCGTGGAACAACTGCGTGACCGTACTGCTTGGCTGCACTCCGTCAGATGCCCACACCCGCGAAGTCGCCGCTGGCTGGTGAAGGCTCCACGAAAACTCGCGTTGACTTCCGAAGGACTCTTGATGCTTTGTTTCGTACCTGTGTGCCTTAGTTGCACACAAGTCCTGTTTCTAAGGTCGCCACGGTGCGGTGTAACGACGCCTTAGGTTTTCGTTTGATATATGTATGACCATGTGCAGACTTCGTCACCTACGTCAGTTACAACCCACTTCAAAAATGATTCATATTCTTTTTAAATTGTCATAGAATGGTTCTTGAACGAAACTGTAAAACATCAGTTGAGTCGTGTGCAGAGAATTACATCACTTGGGCCAATTGGTTTTCGTAACTTTTTCGAATTTAAATTTCGTTTGTTTCTCCTCAGAAAATTATATCGACACACGTTATCTTGATCTAATCGATATCAGAATCACACATTAAATAAACTTTTTAGATTCAAAGTTTCGGCCAACGCTGTCTGAATCAATAATCTTGTCAAATATATTATTAATCCGTTCACATAACTCTTCATAAATAAATCTTCAAGACACGTGTTTCAACTTTAGTAGCATACACTATTTTATTAGCTTCCTACACATACAGATGTGAACTTGAGCGTTGACAGACAGTGACTAACTTTTCAATAAGGTTAAGATCATTATGACGTCATTGTTGTACAAAAAGAGTATAAAAATTCATTTTTAATTTTTTAGAAACACGACGCAACAACTCGGTTCCAGGATCTTCTGTTGCTCCTTGGCTGTCGACCCGCGACGTATAGCGGCCAGCAATTTCCTCTCTGGTCGCGGCAACGAAGATGCTGTCCCCGTTCGTTGCGCCGATCTCTCCGTACATGAAACACATAAAAAAATACAAAACTTTTAGATAATTCACATTTATTACAAATAATAAGAAAACACATAAACAAAAACTAAATTAAACTTATAGTCACCTGCAAACTGGGCTGACTTGGTGGATGGGTGACGTTTAATTTCGTCCCACTACATTAGGTGAGACACTGTAGACAATGCGGTTGTTAAAAGTACGAGGGTTGGAGCTTAAATAGTGGCAACTATTTATTCACAAGTGATACAAAAGAGTTACATGTTTTCACTTGTTACTGCCCTTCAAAGTAGTCAACAGCGTTGTGTAGAACCCGTTTCCAGCGATGTGGAAGGCGTAGTATACCATTAGCAGAGCCTGTTCTGTTGATGGTGCGCATGGACCGGTCTAAAGTTATGGTGATTCTCGTGTACGGCTGTGATGGTGCTATCCTAACGCATCACGTTCCTCGACGGCAGACCGTCAATACACAATATTAATGTTCGTTTTTGGAACATCATCCGCAACCAGCGTTGCGAAAGGAGCGGCTACACTTTCTGCGCAACCTACCCATCATTTTGCACGACAATGCGCTGACGCATACAGCGCAAGCTGTGGCTGCTCTGTTCCATCGATGGGACTGGGAAGTACTGTACCATCCACCTTACTCCCTGGACTCAAGCCCTTGTGACTTTGATTTGATTCCGAAAATGAAGGAACCACTTCATGGCATTCACTTAAGAACTGTTCCAGAGATTCGACAGGCAGTAGACCGCTCCATTCGCACCATCAACAGAACAGGCTCTGCTAACGGTATACTACGCCTTCCACATCATTAGCAACGGGTTCTGCACAACGCTCGTGACTACTTCGAAGGACAGTAACAGGTACAAACATGTAACTCTTTTGTATCGGTTGTGAATAAATAGTTACCACTAAGTTCCAACCCTCGTAGTATATTCCCTAACAAGAGCTGTCGAACTTGTGACGGCAGTAGCACAGATGAAGAGAAATCAACCTGCAGCTCAATGCTGTAGGCGACATTCAGAAAACATTACTGGAGACTGTAATTTCAGACAGTAAAATGAGCACAGATTCAAACTCAGAGTCAAGTGTAAGACAAATCGAGTACGCCACCGTCAACCGAACAGGTCGGAACTGCAGTACGTGCAAGTCAATCAATGCAAACCGACTGATCCACGGCTGCAATTGAAAGCAAACATGGCGAGGTAGCGAGTGACTGACAACAACAAATGACGTCACCACCCAAATCCCACGACGAACAAGTAGAGGTTTACAGCATTAATAAGGAAACTGTAAATGACAGTGATCGCAGAAGTGACTGGACATCGGAAGAATGTTTGGAAACTACGCAAGCGCCGTGTTCGGCACACGAGAAGCTGGCACACGACAGCCTCTGAGATTCACCGACAACACAATCCACGGAGAACTGCTCAGGGTCTGGGCGGAGGCCATTGTCCAGGCAAACTGAAGAAGAGTAAGAAGAAAGATTGAAAATCAAATCGTGACAGAAATCTTCCGTCAGATTTTCAGGAAGGATCCGCCACAGAATGGCATGAAATGACAGACTAGAAAAATAAATCACTCTCCATTCTCATAGTTATATACATTACCACTTTCAATATTAACAGGATACGATCGGATGTAAAACCAGTTGCTTTGTAACAGTTCCCATAAAAATCGGGTAAGGAGATTGCTCTCCTGATGGAAGTGGTGACCCCCACAACAAATTTTTTTCCGGTGATGTTGGTATTTACAATATAACCACTGAAACGAGTGTTGGCACGATAATGGTAGTTAGAGAAGGCATTCTCGCACATGACATTGGTAAATTATAATCATGGCGAGGTCCTGAAATGAATATAGCAGGAGTTGCTATTGTCAGTTTATATTCACCTTCTGGCAGCACTTACAGAGCTTCAAGAGCCACGTTTTTAAAGAAAGCGTAATTTATTTACCGACGAAAAACCCCTGCAACTCAAACTCGGGGGAGATTTTAACTTTGTATTGAATCGTAAGGATCAAATTCCCGACTTAAGTTGCCCAACTGATTGAAGAGGTCTTGTTGTAGGTTTAAAACTAAAATATGCATGGCAAATAAAATACCCAACAATGCGAACTTCACGCATATTGTTGCGAATTCATGCAGTACAATTAACACAATTTACTTATCGGAAAACTTAGTAGACAAAGTGTTGATAGCAGAAACTGTTCCCTTTAATTTTCCTGACCACAGTGCGTTGTTAACATGCATTAATTTAACATAGCAACCCACCCGAAAACTAAGACGTCAGTGGAATCTAAATACGTCATTATTATCAGACGAAATTTAGAAGATGACCTAACCAGACCTTGGGAAATGCCACCGTTCAGAGAACAATTTTCGAAGTGTGCTAGAATAGTGGAGCCGGCAGGCGAAACCGGAGTTAGGGAAAATTTTAATATCTTTCAGTGTAGGTAAGCCCACAGAAAGGAAACAGACTCTAGAATTTTACTATAGTGTGTTGAGAGATCTCAACGATCTGACAGATGCAGTACCTACAAGATTAAAAGACATCCAGCAAAACCAAAATTAATTAATGTGAAACGTAAGGAACTGGAGGGACTTACGACAAAATCCAAACGAAAGTCAGTCACTGAAGATGAGACTGCTGCATTGTACCATCTTGTAGGACACACGGAAAACGAAGGAAGAATTTCCATGGATGAACTTCAGTTTTCGTCCGCAGCTTGTGGTCGTGCGGTAGCGTTCTCGCTTTCCACGCCCGGGATCCCAGGTTCGATTCCCGGCGGGGTCAGGGATTTTCTCTGCCTCGTGATGACTGGGTGTTGTGTGATGTCCTTAGGTTGGTTAGGTTTAAGTAGTTCTAGGCGACTGATGACCTTAGCTGTTAAGTCCCATAGTGCTCAGAGCCATTTTAAACCATTTTTGATGATGGTGCCATAATAACCACCCAGAAGGGAATAATTAAAGAAATCTCCAAATATTATGAACGCATGTATGCATCGGGGGAAACAAACGAAGAAACAATGTGACGAGCTATTTGGTACATGTTTTCCACGAATATTGCGAGATGACGACGAGAACATTTCTTCGCTCATCTCCAAGGGAGATGCATTCGAAATCATACGGAACTCTCCAGCTAGGAAATCTCCAGGACCTGACGGACTGCACGTTGAATTCCATAAACAATTTTGGACCCCAATAGGAAAGAAGTTTACCAAAACCGTCAGTGAAGCCATACGGGAAACGCCATTACCTGCAGAGTTCAAACAATGCAACTTGTGATAATCCCGAAGAACAGAGGTTGGAAATAACAACTAACAAGCGCTTTATACGATGCACCTCTGACGTCAGAGGCCTACCGCTTCTGTGCTTTTCAAAGAAAGATTTTACAAACTGCGGCTCTGTGCCACGATGTCGTTGGGCTAAAACGGATAAGTAACATAAAATGTGGACCCCTTTTCACAGACTTCTATAACGCATTTGATTACACTAATCACAAAAGTCTGAGAGAGACAATGCAACGAATGGACTTCTCGCCAAAAACCACAGACATCCACAGGAATGTGGCAGTGAGTATTTCTGCACAAACCTCATTTAATCGTCAACCGACAAAAGAAATTGAAATAAAAAGAGGCGTTTGGCAAGGAAGGCCCTAATCAATGTTTCTGTTTGTTACATCACTTGAGTATTTCCTGAGACAACTACAGCACAAACTACAGCACTACCGTACAAGGAACAAAAACCATGGCAGGTGCCTACGCGGACGATATGGGTGTAATCGTCAGGGACCACCCAGATGTGATATAACTAGAGATGGCACTTGTAAAATATTGTTCCGTATCAGATGCGAAGGTAAATGAAAACAGAAGAAATTCTGAATATCTAGAGGTTGCTAACTTGCCCATTGAGTGGGAGAATCAAGTTAGTGAACACACGGCTCATGGAACAGGATTGACAACCTTCATTTTAAAAATGATAGTAATAAATTGGCGAGAGGTGGCAAGGAAAATCGAGGGAGTTTTGACAGAAGATTGTCAACGTAGCATAGACCAGTGTCTATCAACACTGGCGAGCCAGAACATTACGACCACCAGGTTAATGGCTTGTTTTTCCGTCTTTGGAACGAAATACGACACTGATCCTGCGTTTCAGGAATCCGACAGTTTGTTGGTAGGTCTGTGGAGGCATAAAGCGTTAGACGTCTACGCGGTGGTAATTCGCCTAAATAACGGGCCGGTGATCTGCGTACGCGCTCGATAGCGGCCCAAGTGGTTTCCACAGGATTTACATCAGGCGAATTTAGTCGCAAAGGCATCAACGTGAATTCACTATAATGCACCTCAAACCACGGTAGCACGGTTCTGGCTCCGAGACACGGATAATTATACTGCTGAGAGATGATAGCGCCTTTGGGGAAGACATCAAGTATGAAGGAATGCGGGGGTTTCGCAGCTGTCAGAATGTCTTCTATTACTACCGCAGGTCCCAAGCAAGTGCAGGAAAATGTCTCCCATAGTGTAATAACTGATCCCACCATAATGCGTCTGTGGCGCCCTACACGTTTAGAGGTGCCCTGAACCTCGATGAGGATGACCATCGATCTAGAATAACAAAAATGTGATTCACTCGAAGAGCCGACACGTTTCCTTTGACCGACGGTCGAATCCCGATGGTCCCGTGCCCACTGCAATCGTAATGGACGATGTAGTTGTGTCAACAAGTGAACACGTAGGGGTAGTCTGCTGCGGAGCTCAATGTTCAACAACGTACGATGAACGCTGTGCTGCAAAACACTTGTGCGTGCACCAGTATTGCGATCTTTTGGCAGAAATTCTTCAGATCACCATCTATCCTACTTTACAGAGAAGACAAGCCTCAGAATCCCACGTTCTGTGAAGACTCATGGGCATCCAACCTTTGAGCGCCTAGTATTAGTTTCACTGTCCTTCTACCTCTTTCCGTAGATGCTGTAAGCAGGCTGTTTAGGTTTTTATGTTGGTAAAGCCATGTAGCGCTCTATATGAAAATCGATGACTGTGCTGTGTGAAGTCTGTGGCTTGTTTGCATTGTTGGAATATTTGCTATTGTAGTGTTGGTCAGTTGGATGTGAACAGCGCGTAGCGTTGCGCAGTTGGAGGTGAGCCGCCAGCAGTGGTGGATGTGGAGAGAGAGATGGCAAAATTTTGAAAGCGGACGATCTGGACTGTGTCCATGAGAAAGAGTAAATTTGTAATACTGGATATCATGAACTGATATTTTTATGATGACTTTTGAACATTATTAATGTAAACACATTGTTTGATCTCAATAAAAATCTTTCATTTGATAACAATGCCTATCAGTATATAGTGCATACAGCAGTGAGAATCTTTTATTTAGCTGGCAGTATTGGCGCTCGCTGTATTGCAGTAGGGCCGAGCGGTTCTATGCGCTCCAGTCTGCAACCGCGCGACCGCTACGGTCGTAGGTTCGAATCCTGCCTCGGGCATGGATGTATGTGATGTCCTTAGGTTAGTTAGGTTTACGCAGTTCTAATTTCTAGGGGACTGATGACCTCAGATGTTAAGTCGCATAGTGCTCAGAACCATTTGAACCATTTGTATTGCAGTAGTTCGAGTAACGAAGATTTTTGTGAGGTACGTGATTCATGAAAGGTATGGGTTGTTGTTAGTCAGGGCCATTTTTTGGTAGGGATTATTGAAAGTCAGATTGCGTTGCGCTAAAAATATTGTGTGTCAGTTTAGTGTTGATCAGAATAAGTACAGAGAGAAATGTCTGAGTACGTTCAGTTCTGCTCAGCTGTTTGAAAATCAAATAACGTAAGGGGTTTACCAGCACAGTAATTCATAAATTTTTCAAAGGGGATGTTTCAATGCTCGCCACAGTAGCACGTGAACTTCGGCGAGCTTCGCCGTTTTCGAGATACTCGTTTACAGGCTCTGCTTAATAACAATCTGCCCTTTGTCAAAGTCGCTTGTCTCAAACGGTTTCCCTATTTGCCGCCCTTATCTTCGCTGGTTGGTCGCCCGTCCGTTTCTGCTCCGCTTACACATTTTTGTTACAGTGTGACGTGCCCGTAGCACCACCAGGGGGCATCCAACGTCGTGGTGGTGAGTGTACATAATGTTCTGTCTTATCAGAGTACTTTATTCAAGGCCTGCTATATAGCACAGAATCCCCCCAGCCTATCACTGGTAGCGAAGACGATGATGCCCACTTTAGAAAATTTCTTATGGAAACAGGAATTATTCGATAGCCATTGAAGACAGCAACGTTGGATCCAAGTAATGGAGGAATGGGACTAATCAACATCAAGCCTGAAGTGATGGTGTTGTATGTCGAACGAACATCGATTATAACGTGTAACAACACAGGATGCATTACAGCAAAACTATACGACATTGCCAGGCCGGAAAGTGTAGAACCGCCGATCAATATACAAAAACTGTTTCAACCTAAAACGTATTAAGGGATTTTATCTCGAACGAAGCTATCTCCGCAAAACGCTTTTAAAATCCAAAAGTATTGCAGCAAAGGCGATTTTAGCAGAATGAAGGGAAAACGAAAGGAAAATTGTAACTAAATATACCGGAATAGTATGTAATTCACTCTGTCAACACATTAGTAACAATGTTATTCCGTCTGATGTGAGAACAGTGAGGTACAAGGTAGTCAATAACATCAGCAGCATTAATGGGCCTCTCTTTACCATCGGTTCAAGTGTCACTAATCTCTGCAGTAAATGCACCTTTGTTGACGCTGTGCCTCATCGGTACACGTGTGGAGATCAGATTATCAACTGGAGGTGGATCAGGGAGAAAATTGGTCAAATAACTTCCACAGACTATGTTACCGACTAACATCTCCTACAGAGCAGAAGATAGTTACTAACCTTAGGCGAAAAATAACGCAGTGACCGGTCAATGGACACACGTAAAAGCTACAATTTTAACAATGTTGGAAGTGACGAACATTTTGAAAGTAAAACGTACATGAAAACTGATTTCGGAAAAACACTTAAGTAAGTAGACAAACCACAATGAGAAATATGGTGTCATGCTCTGTATTCTCTTCAACAAAATGGGTATAGGCTAGGGGCACGTGAATTCCTCGTGGAGAGGCGTGAGTTAGGCCACGAAGCACTAGCAATGCTATGAGGAGGTCTTCTACTGCAACGCGTTCCCGACCGTAAGCGCCCCCACTAGTCACACACATGAAAATAAATCAGTAGTATAGCAGATAAAACAATATGACGGCAAACATATGGCGTCTGTTACGAAAGAATTTCTTGAAGTCCGTTAGGATGCTGTTGAAAGGCTGAAACTGGCAAAAATGAGAAAGCACTGAAGGACTTTCCGACGCTGCTGTTCGGGACTGCTCTGCTTTCCCCATAATTTACTCTTGAGGAGACTAAGGAGCATACATCAAGGATTTACTGAATCATTAAGTAGGGTGTGGGTATTGGTGAAGAGGAACCTGAGGCTGCAGAAGAAGAAAATGTGGATGCTGAGCTGTGACCAGTTGAAGGTGACAGTGAAGCTGCCTCTCGAGTGGAGGACGTCGTTAAACTGGTTTCCATGTGCTACAGTTAAATACTGAATATCATTCCTCATTCTATGGATGTTTTAATTGATCGCTACAATTAGCTGTCACCTTATTAATATCATTTCATTGTATACAAGTCATTTTTGTTACTGTTTTTGTGTAAAAGAAACTAACTGGTTACGAGAGTTCATGGCGACTGCAGAAATTTGTCTGTTATTGGTAACAAATGTATGTAAACGGTGCAGACTCGAACGAGGGGTCACCTTAGCGTAGATATGGTCTACAAATGGGGAAATCCATTGAGACAAGGGGCAGATTATTATTACGTAAGGTCTGTGAACGAGTATCTCGGAAACGGCGAAGCTGGTCGAATGTTCACGTGCTACTGTCGTGAGCATCTACGGAAGGAGGAAGAACGGCAGTGAAACTACCATTAGGCGCCAAATGGTTGGACGTCCACGACCCTTCACAGAATATGAGGTTCGGAGGCTTGTCTGCTCTGTAAAGTAGGGCAGACGGTGATCTGTTTCATCTCTCCGGAAAGAGCACACTGATGGTGCACGCCAAGTGTTTTGAAGCTCACCATCTACCGTACATTGTTAACACGGAACGCGGCAGCAGACCACCCTTACGTTTTCACATGTTAAGCCAACGAAATAGTCCATTATAACTTCAGTAGTCACGGAATCTTCGTGATTCGACCGTCGATCAGTGAAAACGTGTCAGGTCTTCGTGTGAATTACATTTTTGCTGCACTAAGTCGACGGTCGTCTCCATAAAGGCGATCATCGTGGTGAACGGCGGCTGGAAACGTGCAGCCCGCCACGAATGCAGGCTGGTGGGAGCAGTATTATGCTATGGGAGACATTCCCCTGCGCCTGCGTGGGACCTGTGGTAGTAATCGAAGACACCCCGACAGCTACGAACCATCTGCATCCGTTCATACTTGTCTTTGCCTACGGCGATGTCATCTTTTAGCAGTATGGTTGCTCGTGTCTCGGAGCCAGAACCGTGCTGCAGTGATTTGAGGAAGATTGTAGTGAACTCACGTTGATGTCCCAGAGACCAAATTCGGTTCACGTAAATCATATCGAACCCCTCTGATACTAAAATGTAGACTTTCACGGCCGGAAATGTCATGTACATTATAATTATCCGGGCTGTTATGCCGTGGTCGGTTGATGAATTCTGTGTCAATTCCCAACGTTTCGTCCCCGTCTGCGGAGGACATCTTCAAGGTGCCAGAATGAGATTTTCACTCTGCAGCGGAGTGTGCGCTGATATGAAACTTCCTGGCAGATTAAAACTGTGTGCCCGACCGCGACTCGAACTCGGGACCTTTGCCTTCCGCGGGCAAGTGCTCTACCAACTGAGCTACCGAAGCACGACTCACGTCCGGTACTCACAGCTTTACTTCTGCCAGTACCTCGTCTCCTACCTTCCAAACTTTACAGAAGCTCTCCTGCGAACCCTGCCCGCGGTAGGCAAAGGTCTCGAGTTCGAGTCGCGGTCGGGCACACAGTTTTAATCTGCCAGGAAGTTTCATCTTCAAGGTGGTCTGTGGCTCGATGGAAGGTCCAACACCCCCACTGGCTCGCTACTGACTGCCGCTAAATTCCGTGTCCGCGCGCTCCCGCGCCGAGGGGTGACGTCACGTGTTTTGAAAACGTCAGTGCAATTGGCCGCTGTCCGCTGCCGTCGATCGCCATTGCCATCACCCAGTAGTGGACGGGTGGTACACATCTTCGACACCTGCATCCGTATACTGTTTAATTTCACGCCCTCCTCCTTTCCTTTGAAATTATTAGGGTGTCTGGCGATTTCGATTGCCTCCCTGTAGAGCCTTTCGTGATATCCTCTTGTGGCCGCTAGTACTTGCTTCTCCTCGAAACGAATATGGTGGTTACCTGGCTGGAAAGCATGGTCCGCAACAGCTGATCGTTCCGTTTCTCCTCTTCTAGAATTGCCCTAGTGCCCTTCCAAACGTTTTGAACCAGTTCTTTTAGTGGTACCCACATAAACATCTCCACAGCTGCATGGTGTCTTATACACTCCAGCTTTTTCCAATGGTTTGCGAGCGTCCTTGGCAGGCCTAAGGTATTCCTGTATCTTCCTGGTGGGCTTGTAAATTACAGTAATATTCCGCTTCGTCAAGATCCTCCCTATTCTTTCCGTTACATTTTCAACAAACGGCAGGAAAACCTTAGATTTTGCAGTAGCCTGTACGTCACTATGATTTCTGCGTGGCTGTCTCAACGCACGTTTTATTTCGGCGGACGAATATCCGTTCTTCATTAGTGCATTGTGGAGATGTTCCATCTCAGCGTTGAGCAACTAAGGTTCACAGTTATCAAGACGTTAGTGGACAGAGCTAGAAATATTTGTATCAGCGGCCCATTACGAGAATTGCATGACCTGTGCGTAGGCATCTGAGCCCACATACCTCCACAAACGTACCAACAAAGTGTCAGTAGCCTGATACTCAGAATCAGTTATGCGCTTCGTTTGAAAGACGGATAAACGAGCTATCAAGCAAGCGGTCATAATTTTTCTATCATCTGCGTATGTTTTGGGTAGTCTTGAAAGCCCGAAACCTTGCGATTAACATTTATAATGTTCTTGGACTTAGCAGCATCGTGCTCAGGGAAATTGCCATTTCGAGATTATTTTCACATTTCGAACAGCTGTGAAGAAGGATTTCGAGAATGTCACGCACCAAAAGTTTAGTTTGGAGTGCTGTCATGCAGCAGACCTTCATCTGGGTTCCAGTGCTCCAGAAGGGCCTGTTAACGCCCGCACGGAAGCTTCAAACTTACAAAACGAGATAAAACCAAATGTAGGTAGTCTCGGTGATTTGCACTTGGGTGGGAGCGCCATTACTCGTTATCTGCGGATCTGCGCAGGCTGCATCTGCTGCTCGTCCCATCCGGCTGTTAGCGGCCGGTCACGACACACGTGTTTGCGGCGGCAGATTCATTAGGACGCAAACAAATTGCCGGCACGGTGAGCGATCTCGCTGCACTGGGGCCTCGTTAGCCGCGTCCCTATCTGCCGGAGCTACCGTCCTGTCCCAGGGGACGCGCGCTACAACTCCACGTGGTACGTCGGCAGCCGGACATGCTCGTAAAAACTGGGCTGCAGCTCCAACAAGCGTTCCGAGCCAGGTACGATCTTGCAAACTACGACGGTGGATCGACACATCTGCAATATTTCTACCAAACAGCGGGAAATCCTGTTACGCATCATGGTTGTTTGCAATGTTGAATCTTGTAACGCTTTCTGACGCAAACATTTCTTTGAAGTACGAGGGAAGTTAACGTGTGTCAAAGTGACTGACGATTTAGGTGTAACAACTTTCATACTTCCTCAAACCGTTCAAAGAGGGCCATAAAGCTGCTTTACTGATATCAGTTTGAAGACGAAACTTGCATATTTGTCGCAGTAGCGACGTTTGTGGATGTCGGATGTTACGAACTGCACTCGTGCAACGTTAACCTAGTAAGTTCTAGTTTACGGAGTCGGCATGTGTCCAGAGACGCGATGACATCTCAGAGGCTAATTGTCTGATCGCTAGCCGGCCGCGGTGGTCTAGCGGTTCTAGGCGCTCAGTCCGGAACCGCGCGACTGCTACGGTCGCAGGTTCGTATCCTGCCTCGGGCATGGATGTGTGTGATGTCCTTAGGTTAGTTAGGTTTCAGCAGTTCTAAGTTCTAGGGGACTGATGACCACGGATGTTAAGTCCCATAGTGCTCAGAGCCATTTGAACCATTTTTTTTTGTCTGATCGCTAGAGAAATAAGTGTCGTTGGGGAAAAAGTGCTGTGTCTTACCACGAGGCTGCTACGGTCGCAGGTTCGAATCCTGCCTCGGGCATGGATGTGTGTGATGTCCTTAGGTTTACGTAGTTCTAAGTCTTGAGGACTGATGACCTCCTCAGATGTTAAGTCCCATAGTGCTTAGAGCCATTTGAATCTTACGACGAATTCCAAGTGCATATGCCAAAAATTCCAAATGAAACGAAGAAGTTCAAAACATTTTAAAAATCCAGTTTCTTAAACTTTTAGGAACCTTTAGTCAAAGTGGAATGGGAATTAGGGAGTACGAAATTGGATCGAAGATGACACCAAAACCGGACCCGGAACCAAACCGCAGAACTGGCACAATTACAGGGATTGTAGGTGCGCTACGACTACACCAGCGGCATCTTACAGTCTGAATAAGTGTGGGAGTGGATAGCGGTGCTGATGAGATCGGGCGTGCAATGGAAGTGTACTCAAACACATCGGACATTGGTCTTCCCAGTATAAATACGGGGGCCAAATATGTTGTTGCACCAGGGCCAATAGTTGCTTAACTATTATTGAATTTCAGTTTATTACACACGATTGACGTCATCACTAAAATAGCCGCACCAATATGCGATTCTGCTCACACACTCACTCTCTGAACGGTCTTGCGTTTGATACAAACTGATAGCCACTGGAGTCGTGTAGGGACACAAATCATCGCGAATCATCCGACGTTCCGTTGCTGACACACGGTATCCTCTCTGGCTTAATGGTTGAAGGTCTCCAGTGCTAATCCGGTGCCTCACCGTCGATTTGCCTAATTTGCTCTTCAACTGTTGGTTGAAGCATTCATAGAACTCTCGAAGAATGGCAAGCAGCTTCTTCTGTTGTTCCTTCGGGAGATCTGGTGATAGTCGAGCTAGAAGATCCTGTCTCGTAGTGGTAGCGCTAGCTTCGCCCACAGACTCGGCATGGGAGGTTTCTATGGCGCTCAGCTGTTCTTCAGTTAACGGCTCAGCGTTTCCTACGCACATGTGTCTTGGATCTGCGGTTCTCGAGGACAGTTAACTATCCACAATTCACCGAATCCGTTCTTCTACGAGACGACAGAGGTTGAGATGACCAAGTTATTCGTCAGTGGTATGCTTCTCTTACATTCCACTACAAGACCCATGGGTTGATGCATTGCATGACACATGACAGTTACCTTTCAACAGCTGCCTGCAGGGATGATCACTTCATCCAGCACACATAGTCTCCACACACTCACATGCGCATCTTCCTGTCCACAGTATCTCATCTCGTCTAGCATAATCTTCGAGAGACCACAATCTATAATTGCCTGAGAAGCTTTCAAAAAGTCCCATCCGAGAATGACCTCATGACTACATTCTTGTACGACGATGAATTCTGAGGGCTGTGTATGGCCACTTATACCCACACAAATGATACATCTTCCTGTAGGTTTTACATATTTCTCATCAGGCACCTTCAGCAGAGATGTTTTGCTGTTTACGAATACGGTTTTCTGCAACTGGCCACGGTACTTCTCCGAAATGACATAATATGATGCTCCAGAGTCAACAAGAGCTTGGGCAAGTCAGCCATCCATGAGCATATCGACGTAGTTTCCTATCATTTTTGTAGTGATCGACGGCGGAGGATCTTTCTCTTGGCGGCCCCACCTCCAAGGAAGGTCGCACCCTTTAGTTTTCCACGTTGCGGCGGCTAGGTGATCGGCTGGAGCTTCTAAACGGCGATGGAGACCTTGATCGGCGTGTTGGGGTACGTCCTCTCCAGCGGCTAGCTTGCGGTGATGGTGACCTTCGTCGTCCTGCACTTACATCTTCTGGTTCATTTTCGTCGTCCCGGAGTTGGCGTCGGCTAAGATTGGTCTGCTGTCTTCTGGCGCGGGCGTCATCAAATATCTGCCACCTTTCTCGACAATAGCACACCACATGTCCCGGTCGTCCGCAGTGGAAACATACTGGTTGGTTATCCTGGGTCCAAACGTCAGCCTTCCCTGGCGCCCAAACAGGTTCCTCAAGTGGCACTGTAGGAACGTTGCTTCGCCTGGGTCTCAACTTTTCCACCGTTTTAAAGGGAAATGAAGGACGAGAGATTGGGTTCAGTGTCTGGTCTACTTCTTCCCTTGTGGCCTCTTGAAGCGTCGAAGTTTTTCGCTCGCCGTACAACCCAAGGGCCTTCTGAACTTCCTCTCTCAATATCTGACGAAGAACACTCGTGAAATCAGTTTCTTCCTCCATCACTGACATCCATACGACGTTTGGAAGCCGTTGAAACTTCTTGGGTGTAATTCTTTTTTTATGCAATGTCTCGATATACTGGGACCATTTTATGAAGTCGTCAGCTGTCGAAACCTCCTTCAGGAGTAGGGCTTGATACATGCCCTCAGTAACACTTTTCATGAGATGTGCAACCTTATCTTTCTCCTTTATTCTAGGATCTACTATTTTACACAGCTCCAAGATGTCTTGAATGTAGCATGCTGTAGTTTCTCCTGCACGCTGTGCCCTGCACTTTAATTTATCTTCAGCCTTGCACTTCCGTCGCTGTGTGTCGCCGAAATACCCGCCTGGAATCCTTCTCAGCTTGTGGACTTTCCTCGTTGTTCTCATATCATGGCTTGGCAGTGCCCTCCAAGTAGAAAAATACGTTAGCGAAACACACTGTGTCACCTCATTTGTTAAATTTGGCTATACGCTCATATACCTTCAGCCAGTTGTTTGGATCTTCGCCATCGTCACCAGAGAACCCGGAAGGATGTCTCGGGTGGTGGCACACAGTTGCTGTCATAATAACATCCTCTTCTTCTTCGTCTCCGATAGATAGCGATCTGTTGAATATGGCTCGGACTCGGCTTTGTCGTGGTCTGATGGGAGCCACTGTGTCGCCGACAATGTGCGTTTCAGTACCCATCGTGTCGCCCAGAATAGTGTCACGTTGAATGAGGTGTAACTAGACGAGCACTAACTTCACTTAGCGAAGGTTTATTCAGCACTTGCACATACCAGAGCGCGGAGCGAACAGCTCAAAGTGGTTCAAATGGCTCTGAGCACTATGGGACTTGATATCGGGGGTCATCAGTCCCCTAGAACTTAAAACTACTTATACCTAACTAACCTAAGGACATCACACACATCCATGCCCGAGGCAGGATTCGAACCTGCGACCGTAGCGGTCGAGCGGTTCCAGACTGAAGCGCTTGGAACCGTTCGGCCACAACGGCCGGCTGCGGAGCGAACTGCCTCCGACCCGAACACATACAGTATATACAGGGCTGTCCATTGATAGTGACCGGGCCAAATATCTCACGAAATAAGCATCAAACGAAAAAACTACAAAGAACGAAACTCATCTATCTTGAAGGGGGAAACCAGATGGCGCGATAGTTGGCCCGCTAGATGGCGCCGCCATAGGTCAAACGGATATTAACTGCGTTTTTTTTTTTAACATAGGAACCCCCATATTTTATTACATATTCGTGAAGTGTCTAAAGAAATATGAATGTTTTAGTTGGACCACTTTTTTCGCTTTGTGATAGATGGCGCTGTAATAGTCAAAACATATGGCTCACAATTTTAGACGAACAGTTGGTAACAGGTAGATTTTTTACATTAAAATACAGAACGTAGGTACGTTTGAACATATTATTTCGGTCGTTCCAATGTGATACATGCACCTTTGTGAACTTATCGTTTCTGAGAACGCATGCTGTTACAGCGTGATTACCTGTAAATACCACATTAATGCAATAAATACTCAAAATGACGTCCGTCAACCTCAATGCATTTGGCAATACGTGTAACTACATTCCCCTCAACAGCGAGTAGTTCGCCTTCCGTAATGTTCGCACGCGTTCTATTTAGCTACGAAGCGTCATTCACCAACAGCGGTAGCGCAAACCGGCACAATATGTGTAAGTAGGCTGTTTATGTTTTTATACTGGTAACGCCACGTAGCGCTCTGTATGAAAATCACTGGCTGTGCTGTGTGCAGTCTGTGGCTAGGTGGTATTATTGTAATACTCGCCATTGTAGTGTTGGGCAGCTGGCTGTTAACAGCGCGGCAGCGCTGTGCAGTTGGGAGGTGAGCCGCCAGCAGTGGTGGATGTGGGGAGTGAGATGGCGGAGTTTTGAGAGCGGATGATCTGGACAGATACAGTAAATTTGTAAGACTGGATGTCATGAACTGAGATATATATATATATATATATATATATATATATATATGACTTTTGAACATTATGAAGGTAAATACATTGTTTGTTCTCTATCAAAATCTTTCATTTGCTAACTATGCCTATCAGTAGTTAATGCCTTCAGTAGTCAGAATTTTTTATTTAGCTGGCAGTATTGGCGCTCGCTGTATTGCAGTAGTTCGAGTAACGAAGATTTGTGTGAGGTAAGTGATACATGAAAGGTATAATAGGTTAATGTTAGTCAGGGCCATTCTTTTGTAGGGATTATTGAAAGTCAGATTGCGTTGCACTATAAAATATTTGAGTCAGTTTAGTGTTGATCAGAATAGGTAAAGAGCGAAATGTCTGAGTACGTTCAGTTTTGTTCAGCTGTTTGAAAATCAAATAATGTAAGAGGTTTATCAGCACAGTCATTCATTAATTTTTCTATGGGGACGTTTCATATGTTGACCCTTAGCTGAGGATACCTCACTGGAATATTCTGGTTTTTTCTTGTAGTTTTTGTAATTAGTGTAGCTATTGTTTATTTCTAGCGCGTAATTATACAGAGAATTTCCTTTGTAGTTGTAGTTTTTCATTGTTGTACAGTAAAACAGTTCTGGCATGCATGTTTATTTGCACCAAGTATTTCCCAGCTGCGCTTGCAATTAACTAGATATTATTTTCAATGCTATATTAATGTGTTTTCTTATTTTACTCTTCAAATTGTGCTTTTCTGTGTTTTCGTGTGAAATATTGTGACAAAATGGCGTGTGAAAAACGTAATACTAGGCTCCAAAGTAAACTGAGAAATGACAGTGAAGACGAAGGCAGTGCGTCAGCGCCACCGTGTAATCAATTAACTAATGTTCAAAGTAGTAATTTGGAAATTGGGCATAGGGAAATGGAGCGGGCGGCAAACAATGGTGTAGACAGTGAAACAATTAGTGAACAGGGAAGCATTATCGATCGATCTGTCTGCAACAGCTCGCCTCAGGAATCCGAAATGACAGGACACAATCTCGCAGATACTGTAGATTAAGGTTTTGGGTCCTCACCGTTTTCTCAAATAAGTCAAGACACATTTTCTGCTTTTCAAAATGCGAATATTGCCAGTTCAAATGCACTGCCGAATAGACTGAGCAACATGTTTCAGGCACCAGTACATTGTTATTACAGTTAATGCAACAAATGGGACAAAGGCTACAAAAGTTAGACACAACGCTTGAACAAAATCAGAAACAACTGGGACAAAATCTTCAAAAGTTAGACACAATGGAACATAATCAGAGACAAACACAGCAAAAGCTTCAAAAGTTAGACACAATGGAACAAAATCAGAGACAAACACAGTAAAAGCTTCAAAAGTTAGACACAATGGAACAAAATCTTCGGAAGTTAGACACCACGCTTGAACAAACACGTGAAGATTTAACTACTGAGTTACATAACATTGAATCGAAATGTCAAAAAGTCTGTAATGACGTAAAAACACAAATTTGTGAGCATTTTCAACCTACTTTTTCGCGGCATGAAAATGCATTACAGAATCACGAAGCAGCCATAAAAGAACTGCAAACTATTGTTCATGAAAATCACGAGACCTTGATGGCTAAAATTGACTCAGTTGCATCTACCGATTCGGTTACGCTACTTGCAAAAACTCAGGAAAACTTAAAGGACACAGTAGATAGTCTGAAAATTGGTTCAGAAAGACACATGGAGGAAATTAGTTCATTATCAGAGAAAGTAGTTGAACTTTCGGATCAGCTAAATAATTTATCTACGAAGGTAGATGATAATCTGAATGACACAAAACCGGTAGTCTTTAATGACACAGAAGAGTGTGAACAAATTATGAAATTCAAACAAAATCAGAATCAAATTAATACGCAACACCAAAGAGAAATCCAGGAAGTACAAGATCAGCTGACACAGGTAATACAAGAATTACATATTTCAGAGGACACTCGCTCTCCAATACTGGTAGAGGGACATAGAAATATGGAACAGCCACAAAATAATAACACGATGCAGTTCGGAAATTATGAAAGAAATTGTCAAGGTACACCGAATTTTGAGATGGAACCGCCAAAACGACGTAACAATGACAGACATGCGACTCGCCGACATGATGATTTTGGCTACAAGCTGTTTATTACTACACGTAAATTCAAAACATTTAAGAATTCTGGCAACGACATTCATCCACAAGCGTGGCTTCATGAATTCTCTCATTGTTTTCTTCCCAACTGGTCATTACAGAACAGATTAGAATCTATGTGTGGCTATTTAGAGAATGAACCAGCTGTAAGTATGCGATCGGTCATTCACGATTGTCACAGTGAAGGAGAATTTTACCATGCCTTCCTCTCGGCATATTGGTCTCAAGCTACACAAGACCGAGTAAAATATAGTATCATGATGATGAAACACTTCGAACAATCTGAATTTTCCAGTCTTGTGAAATATTTTGAAGACATGTTGCATTAGAATCAATATCTTTCAAACCCATACAGCCCTTCAGAACTCATCCGCATTTGCTTAATGAAATTGCCCGAACATTTAAGAAATATTATTTTGGCAGGGCGTTGCAAAGACGACATTGAAGCTTTTCAAGGACTCTTACAGGAATTCGAAATTGACACAGACAGTCGCGGGATGCGAAAACAGGAAAACAATCACTACAGGTCACATCCGTCACAATTCCGCGAGGAAAGAAATAATAACTGGACACGACAAGGCTATTCTTACAACGCAAATCGTGAACAAAACAGACACCACCCATATGACAACCACTGGCAGAGTAATAGTTACAGAGAAAGATCGTATTTCCGTAGTAATGAATATGACAGAGACAATCATAGAAACAAACAATATGGCAACCAGAACTATTATTATCACGGGAGACAGAATAACTTCAGACGCAACGGTCCACCGTGGAGTGATAATTGAGGGAGAAATTCTCCACCACTTAACCGACAAGAAAGAAACTACAGGAACTACCGACATGACGACAGACGATATAATCATAACGACAGACCTGAATTTCATCTGAACTGGGAGGATTGAAACAGGGCTGGGCCCTCTCGGCAAGGCGAATTTGTAGAAGTTAGGTCTCCTAATCCCAATAACGACACACGCCAACAAAGAGACAGACAATGACTCGCACCGCAGGCAGCCACGTGCGCCGGCTGGCTCAGGGAAAAATAACATAGACCAGGCATATCCAAGACTTGCGCCCGGCGGACGCACCCGCGGGCGCAAGATAGTGTAGTTCAGCGCCCGTGTGTCATTAGTGTCGCCATAGGAGCGAGCGAGCGAGAAAGAGACACCGCACAGCACTGCTCTGCGTGGTCACATCTAACGTAAACAAAATATTCTATTTTAGAATTAATTTTATGTAAGGGATATAGAGTCTCATTCTTACTATTAGTAGTCACAAGTAAGTATTTTTTGTTATACTTCGTGCTACAATTATTTGTATCCCTTTTCAGAGTTTAGAAATCGGATCATTAGTTTGCTGTTTTGTACGTAATTATTTTAACTGACCAAGTTTGAAAACTTATTAAAATAGAATTAAGGTTATAATGCTCTTTAATTCTTACAGTCACCATTGTTAAAGAAGACAATTAACATTTTACACGTTTTTCTTTTTCGAGGAAACGATTTTGTCTAGGCTTCGTACAATATGCCGTGAGACGCCTAACCTCAAAGAATTGGTCAAATTTTTATCGCCAAGGAATGAACGGTTCTTAGTCTTAGGAAGCTTTAAAAGAGAGGAAAAGCGCTCACAAATATACGTGGAACCAAACATTGAGAGAACTTCAGCTGCGTGCTTGTGCAAAAGAGGATATTTCTCTCGTGGAAGACAATTGTAAAAGTCATCCAAAGTTTTACACATAAGAAAGCGGTCCTTCAGGCGGATATGGCACTGTAAGTAAATCAGTTCTAGTTGAAGCACTTGTGACACATCCTCTGCCCGAAGGGAAAATGGGCTAACAAATATATCTATCGGCTGCTGTTCGGGCGGTCCGCACGAGTCGTGTGAAGTTAGCACCCCTTTTTCGAGAAATATACATTTTTTTCACAGTTCTTGTTAGATGTGCTATAGTTCTAGAGTTCCTTGCACAAAATTTCAATAGTTCTGCAGAATGTAACGAAGAAAACAACATTACTAGAAAAAATTTTCGTATCGAAAACATTCTTTGTCAATTTCTGCATAATGTAAATAAGTACAAGAGTTCTGAGCACAGTTCTGAACAGAACTCCAAGAGTTCTATCGAAATACCAAGTAACATTTTTTTGTGCAGCTAATAGTTTACGAGATAGTTGCAATTTAAGGAGAAAATCTTTTCACTTACTGTAAAGTTGGCACTCTTTTTTTCAGAAATGTATATTTTTTTCAGAGTTCTTGATAGATATGAAATAGTTCTAGAGTTCATTGTACAAAATTTCAATAGTTCTGCAGAATTTAGCGAAGAAAACAACAATATTCGAAAAAATTATCGTATCGAAAACATTCTTTGTCAATTTTCGCAAATTGTAAATAAGTACAACAGTTCTGAGCACAGTTCTGAACAGAACTCCAAGAGTTCTATCGAAGATCGAAATAACATTTTTTTTGTGCCGGTAATAGTTTACGAGATAATTGCAATTTAAGGAGAATTCTTTTCACTTACTGTGAAGTTGGCACTCTTTTTTCAGAAGCGTATATTTTTTTCAGAGTTCTTGATAGATATGGCATAGTTCTAGAGCTCTTTGCGCAAAATTTCAATAGTTCTGCAGAATTTAGAGAAGAAAACAACAATACTCGAAAAAATTTTCCTATCGAAAACATTATTTGTCAATTTTCGCAGAAATTAAACTTGTACAACAGTTCTGAGGACAGTTCTGAACAGAACCCCAAGAGTTCTATCGAAGATCCCAATAACATTTTTCTATGGCGATAATAGTTTGAGATAAATTGATTTAATGTGGGACACATTTTCTCTACAGAATATATAAATATATTCATACAACAGTTCTGATGACAGTTCTGGACACTACGTGAAGAGTTCTATCGAAAATCCTAATAGCATTTTTTGTGCAGGTAACAGATTAATAGGTAATTGCAACTTAATTAAGAACTCCATCAGAGCTCCTACTGTGAAGCTGGCACCTTTTTTTTAAATACATATTTTTTTCAGGGTTCTTGATAGATAAGTCATAGTTCTAGAGTTCTTTACACAAAATTTGCAATAGTTCTGCAGAATTTAGCGAAGAAAACAACAGTACTCGAAAAAATTGTGGTATGGAAACCATTTTTTGTCGTTTTTCGCAAAAAGTAAATTCGTACAACAGTTCTGAAGACAGTTCTGAACAGAGCCCGAATACTTCTATCTAAAATCCAAATTACATTTTTTTGTGCAGCTAATAGTTTGCGAGATAATTGTAATTTAAGGAGAAAATCTTTTCACTTACTGTGAAGTTGATACCCTTTTGTTCTGAAATGTATATTTTTTTCAGAGTTATTGATAGATAGGGCATAGTTCTAGAGCTCTCTGTACAAAATTTGAATAGTTCTATTACAAAAATATAACCATTGACCAGCGGCGCACATTTCTTGCAGCGTTGTACAAAGCATTCAGCTTATCCGCTGTGAAAATACGACACTTAACGCTATTGTAACATTTTCGATGGATGGCTCCCGTTTATCTACAGTGTCAGCATTTATCGAATTATCTTCATGCAAACATGATGCCAGGATCACACACTTCCCCTTTTTAGGTACAGAGGAAACTAGAGCTCAGTCTTATGGAAGCCAAAAAAGGAACTGTGAGCAGCCCTTCTTTTACTGATAGCAAACTCTAGAGAAATCTCACGGTTGATTTTCTTCATCGTCCCAATAAAGAAAAATTCTCCCTTCATAGCTCTGTTATCATTCCAGTACTAGTAAACCAGTTGTCCGCTTTCACATTTCGACCTGACTGATATGTAGGTTTACACAGTCACAGAACAACATCAAAATGTTTATTGCTCAGTTGGTAAGTCCTTCTGGTTGCAACACAGCATATATTTCCAAATTGTACAGGTAAAAGTCTTAAGAATCCAGAAAAGCATAGATTTTAAAATCATGCTTGTTTGTTTTGATAGGTCCACATTGGCAAAAACTGTACCTTCCACAGAATCCTTCCAGCTTCTTGTCTACTTTAACATTTTCTCCAAGGGTATAAGATTTCTGGTAGTTGGGTACAAACACAGTAAATATTTCCCTAATTGCTGTTAGCTTGTCTAATTGTCTCCTTTCATCACGAATAGCGCGACTGTAAAATCTAAGGCACTCCACAATAAATTTGAAACGTTTTATGTTCATTTGCGAGGTGAAATTTTTCAGTGCCATCCCTATCAGTTCCACACAGATCTTCCAAGCTTTATCTGTTGCTATTTTTAGCAACAATTAAACACAAGAGACTGATTATGGCTTTCAGTTCAATAACATCTATTGAGTTTACCCGTCTCTTACGCTGAAATGAAGCTTTAATGCTCTCAAAATGCTGATTGAAATACAAAACTACAATAGACAAATATCTTCTGTGAGGCAATTACAGCATCACAAAGGCTACTTTGGCTGCGCCTATCGGTCCAGGTAAATTTCGAATAATATTATCCTCTTCGAACTATATGCTTTGGATTTCTTCAGCATGATCAAGTACATCCCACTTAAATTAATAAAATTCCTATAAAATAACGCAACCAGGCACAGTGTATTAATTTGATATTTGACGTTCAGACAGCGGACACTGACGGTTAAACAGTTCAAACAGAATTTAAGTGCATTTTACAATCTGGATTAGCTTTTTACTACTTACTGCATTGATAAACAAATAAATTAACTGCTGAAATGAAATACGAAAGGGCACAGTAGATAAAAACGAACAATCGGCTCATATCTCATCAAGAGAGGATTAGCGTCGATACTGAATCATACAACAATGAAAGGCATACAGAAAAAGGAAGCTATAACGAGAGGGCGCCAGTGCTACCAGTTGTTGACAAGTAATTTACAGAATCACACAACAGTGAAAAGCATACGGAGAAGGGAAGCTATTAACGAGAAGGCGCCAATACTGCAAATTGTTGAAAAGTAATTTACAGAAAATGTCGACATGTATCAATTTGAACAGATGGGGCCGTTGGAAGGATAATGAAAACAATGATACGTCCCTGAGACCTCTCAAGACCAAAAAATAATAAACAAAGCACAGCAACAATGCAAAAGTCGTGGCACTACATCTGGAAACAATGGACACTTGAACTGCGTCTTTTAAACAATCGGCAAGTGATGTCAGCGTAGCAGTTACAATAGAGGTAGCATCAAAGCTTCTCGCGGTAGCATCAAAGCTAATGACAACAACAGCTGCACTTTTTGGGTGGCACGCGCCGCGTCGTGTGAAGCCGCCCTCCGGCGCTCCATTTCGCTCCTTGATCTGCCCCTAATGACTAAACGTAACAATACAACTCACACTCATGGGAATAATAATTATGCTCGTTCAGTCAGAGTTCTTGTGCAGTCGGTGCTTGTTGTGCAGTCGGTGCTGTTGTGTAAGTGATATTTATGAACCGTAATACCCATAAAAATGTACAATCTACCAGAATTGAAACGTCTTCTTAACATGGAGGAATTTAAAGTAATCGATGATAGAGGCATTCAGTTAACTCTGTCTCATCCGGTCTTCCAAAAACTGTCCGATGCCATGGCCGACATCGGCTCGAAAATGTCTTCAAACATATTTACACAACAATTAAAGAAGATCATCATGATCTGCTTACTTTTGTTAGAAACACTTTCAGGCTGGAATGTTTCGTTGAAGAAAAAGATGACTACAGCAAAGATGAGTCGTGGAATGTGTTTGGTTTTTCGTGCTACAAGGACATGACAAAGCAATTCGACTTACTACTGTCAGCAGAAAAATGGTCTACCATAAAACCAACAAAGAGGAAACTTGGAAAGCCTTCAAAACTGGAAATAGGGAAATGGACCGATTTGATGGCTGATAAAATTTATGAACATCACAAAATTCCCATGTGCCTTTTCTTTCAAATACGCGAAAGTGTGTGAAAGTTCAAGTTCAAAGTACTTCTTGAAGATCAAAGGAAGATGCACAGAATGCGGAGCCACTTTCGAAGGGATTGCTCTGAAGATGCAAAAAAAGGACAACGACATTATTCTGAACTGCAGACTTTCAAACTTTTCAGACGATAGAAATCACCTAAAAAGAAGACAACTTCGTGGCACTAGAAGACAACAGGTAGCTGCTAAATTGGTTGATAGGATTCCTGCAGCTGTTTAGCGAAATTATGAAGCGAGAAAAATGTCTTTCGGAGATATGATTCCTCCAAATTTACCAAATGCTGATGTCTTGAGAAAGGCTAAAGAAGAGGAAAGGGAAAAACGATTTGGTATAATAACTAGTATGCCTGTTGAAAACCTGCAAATCGCAAAACATACAACCCATCGGAACGAAATTTACGCAATCGGATTGGACCAATTCTTCTGTATATATTGGTTGAAAGATCAAAGTCAGTTGCACAAATACTGTCATCAAATCAACAGCAGTGTATACGATTCAGTAGATGCTACAGGTGGCGTTGCATTTCGAGTTATTTCACGATTTGAGGATCTGACAAACAGGGCTGACTGTGTGGAAATTAAGTCAAACTACATATACCTGTATCAGAACATGTGCATCCGCGAAGTAAACGTCACTAGTAAAGATCCAAATATCATCAATGGATCATCAAGCAGTTGCCCAACTTATCAGATGATATCCTCTAGGCATGACGCATCATTCTTGTCTTTTTTCTTTATGCAAATCGTCAGATCTGGAGCTCCCAGACCAAAAATCATGGTAACTGATTTTGGGAAAGCTTTGTTGGTTGCCATTTCTAAAGTAATAGCCAATTGCTCGGACTTAACAGATTATCTGAATAGGTGTTATAGTCATATTGTTTTGCATGAAAGAGTAATTCTACCCTCGTGTTGTTTGAGGATAGATTTAAACCATTTTATGGTCATGATTTCGAGGTGGAAATGCTTCTCAAGTCAAACAACTTTATCTTTGAGTTTTGGCCCATATTTACATGATGATAGATTTTCGTGATATTGAAAGTGCTTTGCGCTCACTTTTGGCTGTTGTGTTGAGTGAACATCTTGGTACTGATGAGTGCAGTCAAGAATATTCATCAATGGAACATCAGTACCACCTTGATAACATTATCAGAGGTGGTCCACGTCATTCATATATTGAAGAAAAGAAAGATGATGGCAAGAAAACTGATGATGTTGAAAACAGTGATGACTGTCTTTTGGAATCAATTTTGAACTCTAAGGAATCTACTGCAAACGCGTGGATTGATAGGCAGAAACGTATCTACAATGAAGCTGAAGTCATCGCGAATCAGACTAAGGATGACAATCTCTTTGATGTGAATCTGTACAACATTCCTAATGCTGCAGAGATGCTGAAAGAGTTGATGTACTATATACCACGGTGGACAGCTGTGATGTATCCTTCTTTCCATATTCGTCTATCTATTCGTTCGGCAGCAGCGACTGAAGGATAATTTTCTAAATTAAAGACAATGGGCTTTGACAAGCTGCCTTTACGAGTAGACAAATTCGTTTTTCAACATTTGAAGTGGCTGCGTGAGGAAACAAAATTGTTAGCGCCACTTATGATGGGAAAACAAGATTCAAAGCAAGCTGTGAAGCACAAACCAACTAAAGCATCATTGCCTTGCCATGAAGAAAAAAACTGGAGAGGAAAAAATAAAAATCTGAAGATAACAAACCCCAAAAGCAATCATATCCTTGATAATTCTGAGAGCACGCTGAACAACACCTTACGAAGTGAGACAAAACACGATGATGGAAATGAGACAGAGTTAAACAAAATTTTTAATGGTTTTGAATACACATTTTCTCCTACTTCGAGCTCACTTGTTATGAATGCGGAAAACAACAGTCTCTCAGTCAAGAGTGATAATGTGTGCTTTCAGCGCTCTTCAGATAATAATTTACTGCCGAATTTGGATTCTAAAGAGATATATTTCATTCCACAAAAGACTATCGAGAACCATACTTCACCAGGGATGTCACTGAAATTTCATCCTGTGGTTCGAAAACAGAAGAAAACCGAGAGAGCTGTAACAATTAAATGGAGGAGAGTGCAGTGCTGAAAAAGTTTCAAAATGAAATCATTGTCACATCGAGCATGCAAACTAAGAGCAAGAAAAACTACTTAGATGATTTCTCAAACTGGAATTCGACTAAGAAATTCATAGACATTAATTTGCCACTTTTCCCAAATGAGTCTTCAAGCAAATTCAAACTACAAACTACAAATTCAACCTACAACTTGAAGGGAACGTGCGGTTTCGATTCTTCGATGACCTTCTTCATGCAAGCCATATCACTCGGTGATGATTTCAAAAGTACCATTCAAATGGTGAGCCCTCCATTTTTGGATGTGGCTTTGGATGTTTTGGACAAAAAAATTGTAAACTCCCAGCATTTTAAGCAGAGATTTGATATTTTATATGTGATACCATTCCTAAAAAAGAGAGTAATCTCTCGAAAAATATTGTCTCTGAATGCAGAGTCGAATGTTGGGGAATTATACGAGACAATATTAAAAGATATCCCGATTTGCAACAAAAAGATATCGTGTCTGACATGCCTAAATTCACGCTGTGTGAAACTACATTATATTTCCGTTGATACATATGTGCTTTTCAGACTTGGTTATAATTTCATGCAAGAGGCTGTAGATGCAACAAATGGAGGTCTAAAGACTATCATAAAATGCAAGAAATGTAAAGGGGAAGCAGTCGAAGGAAAGAGATTTGGATGCTACTTGATGATGGATACTAGTACAACAACTTGTCCACTAACTGAAGATCAGTTTCCTCCAAATCAAAGGAAGAAATGTGTGTTGCAAACGATCACGAAAGAAATCTTGTTGGTGCCATTCATTGTAATAGCTCCATCAAACACTACACGGCATATGTCTTTGATGAAACCTACTGGAAGCAGTAAGATGACTTGTATAAAGATGTACAGAGAGTTTCAAAAGGAACGATAATTTCTCCACACCTGTTCATGTATGTCAAGACAGGAAAGTTTTCAAATGGCGGCTACAAGACCGACGAAACGAAACAAGTAGTTCCTACATAGGAACTTTGCTTTATAAGGTAAGTAATTGCTAAAAGTTGATATCTAAATATTACAAATACAGCTCTTATGTTAATTCTTAGTATCTTTGTTTCTGGAACCACAGCCCTCCTGTTTTAGCTACTAGAATAAGAGCATTTTATGCCCTACATTACACGTATATATTTTTCTGCACTTATTTTTCTTAGTTGTTTCACACCTCATAAATTCTATGCTTATTTATTACTGAATTCCCTACATATGTATTTCCTTCTGGGTTTTAGTGTATTCTGAAGAAGAGCTGTTAATGTGACCTTTACATCACGGCCTGTAGATTTTACTGTTACTTTGAAATTTAATAATGCAAGACTGTCAATAGATTCAGAAATGAAACTTTTATCAAAGAATAGGTATATAGTGAGCTCTAGGTGAAATACATTGTAAATTTGTGGAATACATTGTGCAGTGAATATTGATGTTTTTCTTACATACTGAATTACACGTAATTGTTATTTTAGGTTCAATGTACTTACACACTATTTCAAACAAAAGATAAAAACTAATTTTATTCCTTGAATTATTACCTTGTGGAAACAGCAAACCAGTAATACTTACCAGTTTCATGTTTTGATTATTTAAAAACAATGTATTTTAAGAGTCAATTGTTTCTCCTAATAATTTAAGAACATAATATGACATACTGCAGTTTAAAATATTTAATCCATTGTTGAATAATGTGGTTCAGTGTGTAGGCAAGCACTTTATTATTATTCATCCATAGCTTTGTTTATGTAGCTTTAATAGTGGATGAGATACTGGTAACAGTATCTCTGTATGCAAAGACGTTGATTACAGAAAAATGAAACTAAAGATTTGTATGTCATTTTCTTCTCAATGACGACATTGCAAACCATTCCTGCTCCATAATCTTGTTGTTATCTTTCATGTCCTTTTCATTTCCTTTAGTTTTGCTTCTTTTCTTTGTTATTCTGGCCTCCTTTTTCATGCTTTCAGCAGCTTTTTCAGTTTATGTGACATGTTGCCTGTCCGCCCATACCAGCGCAATTTTCATGTTGTTCCTAGTTTTGATGCCTCTTCTGCTCATTGTTTTTAATCTTTACTCCATCAGGCCGGCCGGAGTGGCCGAGCGGTTCTAGGCGCTACAATATGGAACCGCGCGACCGCTTCGGTCGCAGGTTCGAATCCTGCCTCGGGCATGGATGAGTGTGGTGTCATTAGGTTAGTTAGGTTTAAGTAGTTCTAAGTTCTTGGGGACTGATGGCCTCAGAAGTTAAGTCCCATAGTACTCAGATGCATTTGAACCATTTTTACTCCACCATTAAAACATATTGCAACTGTTGAAACGCATTCTGATTTTGTTTTATGCCATGTAAACATTTTTCCTGCACATACGACAGTCGACAGGCTCTTCAAAGATATTACATAAACGAGGTTCTACGGAAACTGCGGCGCCAAAATTAAATGTTCAAATGTTCAAAAGTGTGTGAAATCTAATGGGACTTAACTGCTAAGGTCATCAGTCCCAAAGCTTACATACTACTTAACCTAAATTATCCTAAGGACAAACACACACACCCATGCCCGAGGGAGGACTCGAACCTCCGCCGGGGCCAGCCGCACCGTCCATGACTGCAGCGCCTAAGACCGCTCGGATAATCCCGCGGGCACGCCCAAATTAAACAAAGTGACATTTAAGCACGAGAATGGCGAGGTACTGTACATGAAGTATATATTTTTAGAATCAGGAAGAACCAGATGAATTTTATTACGTAAAACAGTAATTGTTTTGAGCTCTCATGACATCCAGGATCCACTAACAGCTAAAAATTGCCCAGGGCCCTCATGGATGAAAGTTAGGTGGCAACATCACCAGACGCTGGGATACATAAAAACATGTGCTGTGTGTAACGAATAAATTAGAAATTTCTGTCGTTAATATTGTTGCAAACATTTGTTCTAGTTAGAAAGGAAGTGTGGAAGTTTGACGAGTTACACTACAGCGAGAGTCAAAAGTCTTTACAATGTATAGAAATGTAAGTACACTCCTGGAAATTGAAATAAGAACACCGTGAATTCATTGTCCCAGGAAGGGGAAACTTTATTGACACATTCCTGGGGTCAGATACATCACATGATCACAATGACAGAACCACAGGCACATAGACACAGGCAACAGAGCATGCACAATGTCGGCACTAGTACAGTGTATATCCACCTTTCGCAGCAATGCAGGCTGCTATTCTCCCATGGAGACGATCGTAGAGATGCTGGATGTAGTCCTGTGGAACGGCTTGCCATGCCATTTCCACCTGGCGCCTCAGTTGGACCAGCGTTCGTGCTGGACGTGCAGACCGCGTGAGACGACGCTTCATCCAGTCCCAAACATGCTCAATGGGGGACAGATCCGGAGATCTTGCTGGCCAGGGTAGTTGACTTACACCTTCTAGAGCACGTTGGGTGGCACGGGATACATGCGGACGTGCATTGTCCTGTTGGAACAGCAAGTTCCCTTGCCGGTCTAGGAATGGTAGAACGATGGGTTCGATGACGGTTTGGATGTACCGTGCACTATTCAGTGTCCCCTCGACGATCACCAATGGTGTACGGCCAGTGTAGGAGATCGCTCCCCACACCATGATGCCGGGTGTTGGCACTGTGTGCCTCGGTCGTATGCAGTCCTGATTGTGGCGCTCACCTGCACGGCGCCAAACACGCATACGACCATCATTGGCACCAAGGCAGAAGCGACTCTCGTCGCTGAAGACGACATGTCTCCATTCGTCCCTCCATTCACACCTGTCGCGACACCACTGGAGGCGGGCTGCACGATGTTGGGGCGTGAGCGGAAGACGGCCTAACGGTGTGCGGGACCGTAGCCCAGCTTCATGGAGACGGTTGCGAATGGTCCTCGCCGATACCCCAGGAGCAACAGTGTCCCTAATTTGCTGGGAAGTGGCGGTGCGGTCCCCTACGGCACTGCGTAGGATCCTACGGTCTTGGCGTGCATCCGTGCGTCGCTGCGGTCCGGTCCCAGGTCGACGGGCACGTGCACCTTCCGCCGACCACTGGCGACAACATCGATGTACTGTGGAGACCTCACGCCCCACGTGTTGAGCAATTCGGCGGTACGTCCACCCGGCCTCCCGCATGCCCACTATACGCCCTCGCTCAAAGTCCGTCAACTGCACATACGGTTCACGTCCACGCTGTCGCGGCATGCTACCAGTGTTAAAGACTGCGATGGAGCTCCGTATGCCACGGCAAACTGGCTGACACTGACGGCGGCGGTGCACAAATGCTGCGCAGCTAGCGCCATTCGACGGCCAACACTGCGGTTCCTGGTGTGTCCGCTGTGCCGTGCGTGTGATCATTGCTTGTAGAGCCCTCTCGCAGTGTCCGGAGCAAGTATGGTGGGTGTGACACACCGGTGTCAATGTGTTCTTTTTTCCATTTCCAGGAGTGTATATTTAAATGAATATATTGTATAAACGAACTAAGTAGTGTGTTTAAATCCTAATTCAGTACATGACTGATAGAGGTGTTATGTTGAGGGGATACAGTATTAACGTTAATAAGGAGTTCGAAATTTGTAAACAAGGATCTCGTTTATTTGGTTCTCAGTAGTCCGGATTTCCGGTTTATCCGGATTCATATTTTGTGTGCCTTGGTATTTTTCTCTTTTTTTCTTATAACACGAAGATATGTAGTCGGTGAGGTACATAGGCTGCTTGTCACTAGGCCGGTAATTTAGTCTAGTACTGAGTGATAAGGAACTCAGTGTGTGTGAATGACATTGTTTGTCAAGTATTGTACCTTAATATAAAGGTGCCCATCAAGTAAGTTGCATAGTAACCACGCCAACAGCACTCCACCACAGCTCATTGTACCTCTGGTGCGCTTCTCGACAGGTGTGACACCATCTGGCTAGTGGCGCGTGTGAATGTATCTGCTCTCTCAGCCATCTGTTTGTTTTGCACTGACGAGCCTTCTCTCTTTGAATCATCTAAGCGTGCACATCCCACGCTTCCACCTACAGTTACTACAGTCAGTCTTAAGAAGGTGTACTGGCATTTGTACGGTGCTGAACATTTAGACTTTTTGTATTTAGTAGAATATAAATCCGGATTTTCGGTTTTCGGTTTTCCAAAATAAAAGTGAGAATTTACGATCCGTCCTCATAGCTGTAGTTCCAGCAGTACCTCATCTCCTGCGTTCCCAATTTCGCAGAAGTTATCCTACGAAAATTGCAGAAGTAGCACTCCTGGAAGAAAGGATATTGTGACAATATTCCTTCGTCACAGCCTGGGGTTAGAGACCTGGTCCGGCACACAGTTTTTATCTGCCAGTAAGTTTCACATCGGCGCACACCCACTGCAGAGTGAACACACAATCTATTTCATAATCAATTGGCACCATAAAAATGTTATGAGGTATAATGTAGACCAAGTGGGTCTCTCGTAAGTGATATTATCTCATTAACTGTTATCCCCACAAAAAATGTTATTAGAGTTTTCGGTAGAACTCTTAGGGTCCTATTAAGAAATGGCATCAGACCTTTTGTACGAATTTATTACTTTTACATGACAAAAGTGAGTCCCACATTAATTATCTCATATAATGTAATCGTCACAAAAAATGTTATTATAGTTTTTGGTAGAACTCTGTGGGTGCTATTCAGAACTATTCTACGAATTTTGCTTTCGTAGAGAAAGTGAGTATTAGATTAAAACAATTATCGTATAAACTATTATCGCCACAAAAATGTTCTTATCATGTTCAATACAACTCTTTGGGTGCTATCCAGAACTGCCAACAGAACAGTTATACAAATTTATTTTTCCCAAACTGACAAATAATTTTTTACCATACTAAAATTTTGCCGAGTTATTGTTTTCTTCCCGAAATTCTAGAGAACTATTCGTGTTTTGAGCAGGGAAATCTAGAACTATTGCATACGTATCAAGAACTATGAAAAAAAAGTATATTTCTCGTAAAAGGGGTGCAAACTTCACAGGAAAGGCTCGTAAGCATTCCTTATTAAATGCAGTTTGCCAACATTGACAAAGAATGTTTTCGATGCGAAAATTTTTTCGAGTATTGTTGTTTTCTTCGCTAAATTCAGCAGGACTATTAAAATTTTGTGCAAAGAACTCTAGAACTATGGCATTTCTATCAAGAACTCCGAAAAAATATATATTTCTGAGAAAAAAGGGTGCCAACTTCCTAGTAAGTGAAGAGGTTTCCTCCTTAAATTTCAATTATCACGTAACCTATTAGCTGCACAAAAAACTGTTATTTGGATATTCGATAGACCTATTGGGGTTCTGTTCAGAACTGCCCTCGGAAATGTTGTACGAATTTAGTTTTTGAGAAAATTAATAAAGAATGTTTGCTGTACGAAATTTTTTTCGAGTATTGTTGTTTACTTCTTTAAATTCTGCAGAACTATTCAAATTTTGTACAAAGAACTCTAGAACTATGCCATATCTATCAAGAATTCCGAAAAAAATATACATTTCTGAAAAAAGGGTGCCAACTTCACAGTAAGTGAAAAGATTTTCTCCTTAAATTGCAATTATCTCGTAAACTATTAGCTGTACAAAAAAATGTTGTTTGGATTTTCGATATAACTATCGGGGCTCTGTTCAGAACTGTTCTCAGAACTGTTGTACGAATTTACTTTTCGCGGAAATCGACAAAAAATGGTTTCTACACCACAATTTTTACGAGCACTGATGTTTTCTTCGATAAATTCAACAGAACTATTGTAATTTTGTACAAAGAACTCTAGAACTATGACTTATCTATCAAGAACCCTGAAAAAAATATATATTTCTGATAAAAAGGGTGCCAGCTTCACAGTAGGAGCTCTGATGGAGTTCATAATTAAGTTGCAATTACCTCTTAAACTGTTACCTGCACAAAAAAATGCTACTAGGATTTTCGATAGAACTCTTCACGTGTTGTCCAGAACTGTCATCAGAACTGTTGTACGAAAATATTTATATTTTCTGTAGAGAAAGTCTGTTCCACATTAAATCAATTTGTCTCATAAACTGTTATCGCCATAGAGAAATGTTGTTGGGATTTTCGATCGAACTCATGGGGTTCTGTTCAGAACTGTCCTCAGAACTGTTCTACGAGTTTAATTTTTGCGAAAATTGACAAAGAATGTTTTCGATAGGAAAATTTTTTCGAGTATTGTTGTTTTCGTCTCTAAATTCTGCAGAACCATTGAAATTTTGTACAAAGAACTCTAGAACTATGGCATATGTATCAAGAACTCTGAAAAAATTACTATTTCTGAAAAAAAGGGTGCCAACTTCACAGTAAGTGAAAAGATTTTCTCATTCAAACGCAATTATCTCGTAAACTATTAGCTGCACAAAAAAATGTTAGTTAGACTTTCGATAGAACTCTTAGAGCTCTGTTCAGAACTGTGCTCAGAACTCTTGTACTTATTTATATTTTGCGGAAATTGACAAAGAATGTTTTCGATACGATAATTTTTTCGAATATTGTTGGTTTTTTTTTCGCTAAATTCTGTAGAACTATTGAAATTTTGTACAAAGAACTCTAGAACTATGGCAATCTATAAAGAACTATGAAAAAAATGTATATTTCTCGAAAAAGGGGTGCTAAATTCATACGACTGTCCTCACGGTCAACTAAGCGGCACGGTTCGGCCACTGCAGCAACAAACGAATTCGCCCGGGGCGCTGGCCGTGGGCGATCGCGGGCGCTAGCGCCCCAGGGGCATAGTTTGGACGAGCCTGACATAGACACTAACCTTGAGAAAAATTTGAGGATTCTTTACCGATGTACCATATACCATAAGATAATTCCGTTGAATCTGGAGCTCTGCATAGTAGGAAGAGTAAAGGCTTGCACAACATTTCCATGTAAGACCGTTTCTTGAGAGATAATCTGATTTTTAACTAAGTCTTTGCTATAAAATTTTTCACTTCACGTCACTAGTAATCTTTGTCACACTTAGAAACTGTCAACATGCAACAATGTTTTGAAGTCAACTATCCAATCTAAAACCTAGGGAACAATTTTAGACAGTATTTACGAGTGCACTGTTATAGTGAACAGACGACACAGTGTTATTGTGTGTGTACATTCTTGCTTGTTAGTTGCACGATTATGTAACGACTATAAGGCTTACATACTTCGAACATATACCAGTACTGCTAATGAGATATTGCTGCAGCATTTTGGTTTACTTGAAAATACATTATGGATTTAAAGTGCTTTCTGAGAGATACCAGATGACACAGTGGTTAGTTAATTTGACAGCTACACGACTATATCGCGACGCTACTAATGTGTGACACAATTTACATGGTTGCTTTTGTGCTGTATCTGTTTTATATCTGCACAGTTTTTCTGAATACTTCTGGAAGGAATACATGTTTTAGTAGTAACTTTTGTGGTATAGCTACAATAAGACAGCCTTTTCTGTAGCACAACAGTACGTTACAGTACAGTAGTTACTTCATCACGGCAATAAGCTTAACAACTACGATATCTATACGCACAGCAATTCACTTTGTTTATTACGAGGTAAGTACATTGACTTCTACAGAACTTTGCTTACGGACGACGATAATTACGACACTTGGCACATTTTTTACCCTTAAGTAATGACATAGATTGTCTTACAACAAGATGCACAGTTTAGCGCTACAGTATACGTATTTGAGTGATTGATTTTGTACTTAAAACATTTATGTTTAAAGATTTTTGAACTACAATGATACAAAGGTTTTCTGTGATACATTTCATTCCATTGCTGTAATCTGTAACACCTGAGGGTATAATTACATTAATCCTCAGGGGGTACACGCTTACTTTGTGTACCATGTGTTTGGCAAGCACAAAGAGCCCTAGCTGATATGGTATTTGATTATACAACTTTACACATCGGTACCATATTTCTCTAACACATAATTACACAGCTATCTGATTATTTAACAGAGAAACAAACTTTTTTTTACTACGTCAGTGACACATGTTTACGCAATTACACAGTTGTGTAACTTCACACTTATGAAATTGTATTTTGTATGTAGTTTGTGCACTGTTCATATTGTTTTCGGAAGCATTGTGATACTATGAGTGCTTTGAATGGTATGGGATCGCGATTTTTAAAGTACGATTGAGGTAGATGACACTATTGAAATGAGCACAGAGTTTTTTTAGGTTTTGAAATTATTGCAGAAAGATACGACGTTTTTGAGATTTAGCTGAGTTTTTATGATGTTATTATTACGATGACAATGTGTATTATGCTGTTGAGGTATGTTTATGATCTATAAGCTGATGCTATATGAGGAATCTGATTATGCTATGTATCTGTTATGATGAAATATTGAAGAAGTGTCGACGAATATGTATGTGTGTAATAAGGTAAGGAATAATGAGTAGTGGTTATGGTCTCTGGTTTGTGAAAAAGGTTGTTGGAAACCAAGAATCGTACTTTAAGAGTTATGAAATGTATGTACATGCGTGAATGTATCACAATGCCGGCGAAAATTTTTTGGACACTGTTATATTTATAGGATTTTGTTTCTACACATTTGTAACGCAAATTCTGGACCTGTGAAATTTTTTATATGAGACTGTCACTGTAGCACAAACTGCTGTCATAAATATTTCGGTAAGGAAGCTAACTGACCCAGGTGGCGCCCAGGTGTGAAAGGCGCCTGGAGAAAAAGCCATTAGGTAAAAAAAAGGCCATTATATTCGCTATTGACATTTCTTTGTAGAAAGCATCGCAAATATGACACGCTCAAACTTGAAAACATATGATTACACTGTGGAGCTCTTAATTTCTGATATTTGCTGAAGTGCCTAATGAAATGACGAGAAATATTTTATTTCTATACACCTGATTATGACTACTGTCTTTCTAGTTGAGAGATTTTTTTTACTACCTTATGAAATGCCATATGGCTAGTGAATGATGTTTCATGCCTTCCTGTGTACATATTTGCTCATTTTGTTTAATATCTGGTTTCTAGCTGCACTGCAGCATTGGTTAAAATAAAATTTAATAGATGTACTAATATCACTGTTTGCTGTCTACATACCAAGTAAAGAATAATTTTATGATGTGCTTTCGTAGAAAAGAGAGCACAAACAGACATTTCCCTTCACAGGAATTGCAAAAATATTTTTTTAACGGTTTGGTAAGTTGTCTGATAGAGTAAGTCAAGGTGATGGTTCACTCTAGTGTTAGATGTGACATAGGTATTAGACATGGCCATCTTTAGTGTAATATTTTTTTCTTCTTGAGCTTTGTCATGTTTAGTCATAAGTTATTGCATTTGCTGCTGCTGTTTGCCAGGCATAGTGCTACTAAATTTATCTTTGTATTACTCTGTTAAGCCAGTTTTACTACTGATTTATTTTTCTTGTTGCTGCATATTGGCTCATATTAGTTATAATGTTGCATTTGCTTTCCTAATTTATATTTATTGCTGCTAACTTTGCCAATTTTCATTTTTTTGTCATTGCTGTTTGTTTTAATGTTTTTGTGCTGCAGCATTGCCTCGTCCCTTAGTATATATATCTGAGCTCAGTAGATTTAAGTTAGCTTAAGAGGGGGTAGACTGTATAAGAAACTAACTATGAAGAATAGGGAAGAAATGCATTGCGAAGTTATATGAAAAAGATTTGGGCAAAAATGAGTATTGTACAATGAGAAATATTTATTTAACAGGGTTAGATAGGATTTTTTTTTTTTTTTTTTTTTTTTGCTTGGAGCAAATGTTGAAATAAGAGGAACGATCTAGGGAATGAAGTTTTGGGTTGGACTGCAGTACCAAATGTGACACTGAAAACGAACCCTGTCTTTCCTTTTGTATTATTTCGCTATGTGTTTGTATACCCCTGTGTATTTGTGTTCTTCTTGTCTTTATGTGTTTATCTGATGAGAGTTATGTTGTAGAATTTTTATAATACTATATTATTTACTTTGTAAGGATGTTTAGACATTATTTACTCTGTTTTGCTTTAATGCTCATGTGTGAAGTTAATGTTTCGAACGTTATTCTGATCTTTTATGTATGTACTTACGTCATAATTCCTGTAACACTGATGTATGTGTTATTTCGATTCTTTTGTAAAGCCTGCATTACCACAAATGTTATCTGTATTGTTATGTTCTTTAATGATGTATTTTGTACCTTTGTAATTGTATTCTTACATTGTAAATTTATAATTGTATAGATGCCAGTTCTTCAAATTAAGTTTCATTTCACTGCACACATTTCTGTCAGTCATAGTATATGCCCAATATGTGAAAAAAAGGACTGTTAGTACTTGCACGTGTGTTGATAATTCAGCAAGGGACTGGTTAACAGCATTGCTGGTTCTAAGGACAATTCCAAAAACTTTGTGAGTGCACAAGTGGTGGTTTATGGACTTGTTATATTCTCCGCAAGACTCTTTGATGGTGATTGTGCACCTGCACAGTCGCAACATATGGCTGCTGGCCGTCTCTACAAGGACTGAAGTGGGTCTGCACCTTTGATGGCCCACCAACACCATCATTTCTACAAGGACTGCAGTGGGTCTGCACCTCTGGTTGCCCACCAATACCATAATCTCTACCAGGACTACAGTGGGTCAGCTCTGTGATGACCCACTTACCAATACTGACTCTGCTGTGGGTTTCCTCTGTTGTGGCCCAATACCTGTCTGCATATCAAGAGTCAGCACTGTCTTTCCGTTGGAAGGACAACACTACTTCTTCAAGACTGCATGGAAATCTATTACTTCCGTGTGCATTTCCTTTACTGCTCAGACTTTGAGAAAAAAAACTGCAATTTTACTGTGATGAATGATCAGGTCTGTCTTTATGGACTGTGAGAAAATTTTACCTTTGACCAACATTGCATCAATAAGTGTGTTCATTTGATTTCTTTGTTATTGTAATTATGAAAATTTTTTTCAAATCTGTATTGGCCACTGCCCAAAACAATTTGTGAAATTTTTTGTGGGGAGCATGGGGGCTATGTAAGTAGGCTGTTTAGGTTTTTATATTGGTAACGCCACGTAGCGCTCTGTATGAAAATCACTGGCTGTGCTGTGTGCAGTCTGTGGCTGGGTAGCATTGTTGTAATACTCGCCATTGCAGTTGTACTTGCACCAGGAATTGGGTCCCTGTGGGCATAGTCCATGTAGTGGTTTCTCGTCAGTCGATAGGTTGTGGTAGTATAGTGCCATTACAGTCTTTTCCATTGCATCAACACTGTGAGTATTTTGTCTTATTGCCAGTCCATAGTCTCTCTGAAATCTGTTGATTACCTCGTCTGTCAATCTTTTAGCTCCACCCAAAGGTTTTCCATCACTGAGTACTTTGCCTTTCATTGTGGTCTTCAGTCGACGCAGCCTTGTTCCCATACGTTTCTGAATGTGACCTATGCACTCCCGTTTAGTAACGGTAACATCATTTCCACAAGGTTTCAGGTCAGATACAGCAGCAAAAGACTTCGAATCACCATCGCCCAGGAACTGTAGGTATCTGACCTTGTACCACAGAAGAGAGCGACTGAAAATATCTTTCACACAGGAAACTTCCATGGCCCCACTAGACCCACTGTAATTCCTTCGACAGTTTTCTGCATGCTCATCCTTCACTCTTTTAGGACACCTACAGCGCTTGGATTTAATTACAACATCTATAACTTTTGTAGTATCAACACTTGTTGCGTTATTACCCCATCATGTGAAGTGTGCCCGCGCTTTTGCCACGTACCATCTAGTGCGACAGTCAGATCCCGAGGATTCTGAACATCTTGAATATCTTCATTCACCGCCACAGCCTCCTCCACTGCTTCTTTCATGGATTCTTGGGCAATATCTTCAACACAGGATCCAACAAACGAGTTATATTTTGAGAATTTCGTCGGTGGTGGTGGTAGATTCATTACACCACAAAACATTTGAGCAGCAGAGTATGCCTTACCAAGTGACCTTAGAGCATAAACACATCTAATATTTACGCCACAGTACTTGCTTTACTCACTATCTGTTTCACCGTGGCCTATTTCGACATATTCTGAGTTCCAAAATGAAACACTGTAATGACAACAAGTACAATGGAGACAGATTTCTGCTGCAAGTCCTATGTGTCGCTTGACATTTACTGACATACTCAATTTGCAACATTCCTTACACAGTACTGAACTCTCAGTCACCTTTGAGAGCAATGAAATGTTAATTATTTCGTTCATATTATCCTCACTACACTTCTCCAATAAACTGGTGTATTTTTTAGTTGATCCATGCAAACTTCGTGCTTGTGCTAGAGACAGGAGTAGATTTCACTTCATGAATAACCTCACTATTTTCAGAATCATTTCCCAAGGTTGGAGAAATTGCCAACCCTGAATGTATGAGTGTGCATTGGTTAGCTCTGGCGCGGGACTGGACACGAACGAACGAAGTAAAAAACTAAATTACGATTGATTGAGCGTGATAGCATGAATACAAGTTAAATACAATGAAACGAATCTAACAGAGACGATTCAACAAGATTACTGTATTGTGGGTCATACCATTTTATTTTATCAATCATTTTCTCTGTCCCACTATTGCACTGTCAGTCTGACAAATATTTTAATTTACTGTGGAATTGGACAGTGGTGACCCGTAACGTCACAATTAAACATGAGAACCAACAAATAAAACCAGCTACATGTACTACAGTAACGTAGGGTAGAGATTTTGAAAGAAATTCCATGACGTAATATTCTTAACTTGCTGACACAAGTAAGAAATTTGCAGCGATCACTGCGGTAGTTAGTAGATAATAACAGCATTCTAGAATGAGCTGCAAGAAAACAATTACTTTCTATATAGAGGTAACTTACGTTATTCATTTGAAAAAGTAGCATCTCCGTATTCGTCTCTACAAGGTGACTAATGAGTTAGCTGACATGGAAGATTAAATAAGATGCTGACGCAAAGAATTTAGTATTGTTACGTGCAGCCATATTTCCATTACAGGAGTGATATCAAAACTGTTACTGTTTAAAAAGTTTCGATTGTGTTTGTAGCAAATTTCGATCTCAATGGTTCTCTAACGGCGGTAACCCTGTGAAAAGGTGCGTGGGACAAGATTTTCGTTGCGTCAAACAAAATGGTATGTCTATTAGCAAAGCTGCGTTCGATAACAAGATGTTAGTCAAAATTGCCGTATTTAAAGTGGTGTCGGTCTACTGTGCAGTGCTCTGAAATCGTACGGATAGACAGAGCAATGTAACTTCTACTGAATTCACAATGATTCGTATAATCTACAGGAAAATTTGGATTTTGTCAGCAAATAAGTCGTTGAATCAGTGTGTGCAACAAAGATAAAAATATAGAAAATAGTATTTTTACAGCTTTCTGTAGCATTGAGTCTGAAAGTTAAAATTGTAACCAATGATATTCGAATGGAACTTGGTTACGGGAATACGTAGGCGCCAAAGTATACTGTTCTGATGTCGACAAAGGCTGAACTGCGACAACCGGCCGCTGTGGCCGAGAGGTTCTAGGCGCTTCAGTCCGGAACCACGCGGCTGCTACGGTCGCAGGTTCGAAACCTGCCTCGGTCATGGATATGTGTGATGTCCTTAGGTTAGTTTGGTTTAAGTAGTTTTAAGTCTAGGGGACTTATGACCTCAGATGTTAAATACCACAGTGCTTAGAACCATTTGAACCATTTTGAACTGCGACAGGCTCCCCGTTGACAGCTTATTTGTAACAGTTCAAAGGAAAATAAGGTCGTTCAAACCCGACGAAGTGGAGTCAATAGTGTCATTGGTTCCTCTGGATGTGTGGCCATCCAGTGTTACGCTGAAGAACAGAAAGGAGGTGAACATAGTTTCGGAAGAGTTGCCTCTATATAGGCATAATATCTAGTACACTACTGGTCATTAACATTGCTACACCAAGAAGAAATGCAGATGATAAACGGGTATTCATTGGACAAATATATTATACTACAACTGACATGTGATTACATTTTCACGCAGTTTGGGTGCATAGATCCTGAGAAATCGGTACACAGAACAACCACCTCTGGCCGTAATAACAGCCTTGATACGGCTTAGATGGCGTGTACAAGTACAGCTGCCCATGCAACTTCAACACGATACCACAGTTCATCAAAAGTAGTGACGGGCGTATTGTGACGAGCCAGTTGCTCGGTCACCATTGGCCAGACGTTTTCAGTTGGTGAGAGATCTGGAGAATGTGCTGGCCAGGGCAGCAGTCGAACATTTTCTGTACCCAGAAAGGCCCGTACAGGACCTGCAGCATGCGGTCGTGCATTATCCTGCTGAAATGTAGGATTTCGCAGGGATCGAAAGAAGGGTAGAGCCACAGGTCGTTACATCTGAAATGTAGCGTCCACTGTTCAAAAAGAGGTGACCGAGACGTATAACCAATGGCACCCCATTCCATCACGCCGAGTGATACGCCAGCATGGCGATGACGAATACACGCTTCCAATGTGCGTTCAGTGCGATGTCGCCAAACACGGATGCGACAATCATGATGCTGTAAACAGAACCCGGATTCATCAGAAAAAATGACGTTTTGCCATTCGTGCAGCCAGGTTCGTCGTTGAGTACACCACCGCAAGCGCTCCTGTCTGTGATGCAGTGTCAAGAGTAACCGCAGCCATGGTCTCCGAGCTGATAGTCCATGCTGCTGTAAACGTCGTCGAACTGTTCGTACAGATGATTTTTGTTTCGCAAAGGTCCCCATCTGTTGACTCAGGAATCGAGACATGGATGCACAATCCGTTACAGCCATGCTGATAAGATGCCTGTCATCTCGACTGCTACTGGTACGAGGCCGTTGGGATCCAGCACGGCGTTCCGTATTATCCTCCTGAACCCACCGATTCCATATTCTGCTAACAGTCATTGGATCTCGACCAACGTGAACAGCAATGTCGCGATACGATAAACCGCAATCGCGATAGGCTACAATTAGACCTTTATCAAAGTCGGAAACGTGATGGTACGCATTTGTCCTCCTTACGCGAGGCATCACAACAACATTTCATCAGTAAACGCCGGTCAGCTGCTGTTCGGCTGGAAACTTTCCTCATGTCAGCACGTTGTAGTGTCGCCACCGGCGCCAGCCTTCTGTGAATGCCCTGAAAAGCTAATCATTTGCATATCACAGCATCTCCTTCCTGTCGGTTGAAATTCGCGTCTGTAGCAAGTCATCTTCGTGGTGTAGTAATTTTAATGGCCAGTAATGTAGATAAATCGCGTGGGTCTGTACAACGTTGTCGACACAGGGAAGCATTCTTCTCCGACCACGTGGAGGATGGTGACTTTTTAGTTGTACACTCTGTAAAATGTGACGCTGTCTAACGACTTGCGGATCCCGCTGTGAGACTGGATATTGTCAGGAGACAGGGCGTGGCAGCGCTGCGGCGGACTATGCGCTACGTGAGTTGTTGAGTCCCTGTGACACCACGTGGACATTGTGAGGCGTTAGGGCCTCGGCAGCCAGACGTGCTGTTGTGGTGGTCGCCTCGTTTCTCCAGAGTCGCCGTCAGGCTGTCGGACCTTAAGAGCAGGGCAGGGGGGGGGGGGGAGGGGCAAAGCAAGGGGAAGAAGGGGGGGAGGGGGAGACGGCGGCAGACAGGTGCGGCCGGCCGGGCGTCTGATTTATCCCCCATTCTGTTGTCTTGTTCGCGGCTTCTTTATGGCAACATTAATTAACATCTCGTGTTATGCTCTGAGCGGGAAGAAAGGTGCGTAATTTTGATTGATCTCTCTCTTCTTCTCAGCCGCCACGCGGCGCGACTGGGGAGCGACCGCCTCACGCTAACGAAATTAATGGAGGGGCACTGCTTTTGCATGTACGACGTCCGTGGCGGTGTCTGTCCCACTCAGGAATCGTGACGTTAACTGCGCTCTTTACTCAGGTACAAGCGTTCGTGAAAAATTGCGACACTCAGCAAGAACTGTCTGAACGAATACAAACTCGGAGGCGGGCAATTGAAGCTGCGAAGCGGCGGTGGTATTCGCGTGGCTCAACAGCACTCGCTCTCTAGTAAATGTAAAGATCAGTGTTACAGCAAGCTCAGTGAGTGTAGAGACATCAGAAGAGGCTTAAACACGAGAGCAAATGTCAGCGTGACTCTACAACTTTGCGTGTGGAATTGCCGCTCTAGCAAAGCTACAGTCCGGTTGTAAATGACGTAGTAAATGGTAGGATTAGTGGTAGTATTCGCAGAATTGGTAGGGAAAGAAACGTGAGTAAATGTGTAAGAAAGAAAATAGGGGCCGTCGCTTTCTCTTTGTTTGTTGTTTGCCTTTAATAAGAACTACACATCATTGAGTGTTGGACTAATGTGTATTTTATAGCCTTATCGGATTTAAATTACATTTTTTAAGCAATAAAAATTGGTAGATCACGTAACTTACGCACTTTTATGCAACCAAAGCAACTTCTTTTGATGCAAATACGGTTTCCATACTCAAATATATATGTATTGAAAAATCCCCTTTGAACAATTATACTTGACTGTGCTTATTCTGACACTCAATATTTTTAGCGCAATGCAATCTGACTTTCAATAATCCCTACAAAAGAATGGCCCTAACGAACATTAACCTATACCTTTCACAAATCACTTACCCCACAAAAATCTTCGATACTCGAACCACTGCAATACAGCGAGCGCCACTACTGCCAGCTAAATAAAAGATTCAAACTACAGAAGGCACTAACTACTGATAGGCATAGTTAGCAAATGAAAGATTTTAATAGAGAACAAACAATGTATTTACCTTAATGGTCATAATATATATAGCAGTTCATGACATACAGTATTACAAATTTCAAAACTCCGCCATATCTCTCCTCACATCCACCACTGTTGGCGGCTCACCTCCAACTGTGCAACGCTGCGCGCTGTTAACAGCCAACTGCCCAACACTACAATAGCAGACAACAATGCAAACTAGCCACAGACGGCACACAGCACAGCCAGTGATTTTCATACAGAGCGCTACGTGGCGTTACCAATAAGAAAACCTAAACAGCCTACTTACATAGCCCCCATGCTCCCCACAAAAAAATTTTACAAATTGTTTTGGGCAGTGGCCAATAATGATTTGACAAAATTTTCATAATTACAATAACAAAGAAATCAAATGCACACACTTATTGATACAATCTTGGTCAAAAGCTAAAATTTTTTCACAGTCCATAAAGACAGTCCCGATCATTCATCACAGTAAAATTGCAGTGGTTTTCTTTTCGCAAAGTCTGAGCAGTAAAAGAAAATGCACACGGAAGTAGTGGATTTCCATGCAGTCTTGAAGAAGTAGTGTTGTCCTTCCAACGGAAAGACAGTGCTGACTCTCGACATGCAGACAGGTAATGGGGCACAACAGAGGAAACCCACAGCAGTCATTCGACGTTTTGAAGAATATTGGTAGGTAGGTCATCACAGAGCAGACCTACTATAGTCTTGGTAGAGAGTATGGTATTGGTGGACCACCAGAGGTGCAGACCCACTGTAGTCCTGGTAGAGATTGTGGTATTGGTGGGACACCAGAGGTGCAGAGCCACTGCAGTCCTTGTAGAAATAATGGTACTGGTGAGTCAGCAAAGGTGTAGACCCACTGTAGTCCTTGTAGAAATAATGGTATTGGTGAGTCAGCAAAGGTGTAGACCTACTGTAGTCCTTGTAGAAATAATGGTATTGGTGGGTCATCAAAGATGCAGACCCACTGTAGTCCTTGTAGAGATGGCCGGCAGCCATCTGTTGTGACTGTGCAGGTGCACAATCACCATTGAAGAGTCTTGTGGATAATATAGCAAGTCCATAACCACCACTTGTGCACTCACAAAGTTTTTGGAATTGTCCTTAGAACCAGCAATGCTGTTATCCAGTCCCTTGCTGAATTATTAACGCACGTGCAAACACTAACAGTCCCTACTTCTCACATATTGTCCGTATACTATGACCAACAGAAATGTGTGCAGTGAAATGGAACTTACAACTTAATAATATGATGAACTGGTGTCAATTACAATTTCATAACATAAGAATACAATTACAAAGTTACAAAATACATCATTAAAGAACATAACAATACAGATAACATTTGTAGTACAAGCTTTACAAAAGAATTGAAATAACAAATACATCAGTGTTACAGGAATCATGACATGAGTACATACATAAAAGATCAGAATACCTTTCGAAATATCAACTCCACACACGAGCATTAAAACAGAACAGAATAAATAATGTCTAAACATCTTTACAAAGTAAATAACATATTATCAGAAAAATTCTACAACATAACTCTTATTAGCTAAACACATTAAGACAGGAAAAACACAAACTCACATAGTGTAATAACACAAAAATACAGGACAGGGTTTGTTTTCAGTGTGACATTTGGTACTGCAGTCCACCCCAAAACTTCATTCCATATATCTTTCCTCTTATTTCAACATTTGTTTCCACCAAAAAAATTCTATCCAAGCATGCTTTCTGTATTTATATGTTCACACATTCCTTACCTCATTATTTATTTTCCATTATCTTACCTCATCATTTATTTCCAAGAAAATCCTACCTAAACCTGTTGTCCCTAAACCCTACTTTTTTGGTTCATATCCTCTTTCAAAATACTTTTTTGGCCAAACCATTTTTATAGCTTCTCAATGCATTTCTTCCAATTCATCACAACTTGTTCTCTTATATTGCCTACCCCATCTTAAGCTAACTTAAATCTACTGAGCTCAGATGCTAAACTAAGGGACGAGGCAATGCAGCAGCACAAAACAATTAACGCAAACAGCAATGAGAAAAAAATGCAAATTGGCAAAGCAAGCAGCAATATTACAACTAATATAAGGCAATGACCAGCAAACTGAAAAATAAATCAGTAGTAAAACTGGCTTATCAGAGTAATGTAAAGTGAAATTTAGTAGCACTATGCCTGGCAAACAGCAGCAGCAAATGCAATAACTTATATTTAAACATGACATAGCTCAAGCAGAAAAAATATTACAGTAAAAATGGCCATGTCTAATACCTATGTCACATCTAACACTAGAGTGATGCATCACCTTGACTTACTCTAGCAGACAAGTTACCAAACCGTTAAAAAATTACTTTTTCCAATTCCTGTGAAGGGAAATGTCTATTTGTGCTCTCTTTTCTACGAAAGCACATCATAAAATTATTCTTTACTGGGTCTGTAGACAGCAAATAGTGATATTAGTACATCTATTAAATTTTATTTTAACCAATGCTGCAGTGCAGCTAGAAACCAGATATTAAACAAAATGAGCAAATATGTACAAAAGAAGGCATGAAACATCATTCAATAACCATATGGCATTTCATAAGGTAGTGACAAAAATCTCTCAACTAGAAAGACAGTAGTCATAACCAGGTGTATAGACATAAAATATTTCTCATCATTTCATTAGGCATTTCAGTAAATATCATACATTAAGAGCTCCACAGTGTAATCATATGTTTTCAAGTTTGAGTGTGTCATATTTGCGATGCTTTCTACAAAGGAATGTCAATAGCGTGGATAATGGCCCTTTTTTTTCACCTGTGCCTCTGAAAGGCACACAGTAATGGCTTTTTTCCAGGCGACTGTCGCGCAGCTGGGTGCCCACGACTCATTACATGAAGGTGGTCACTTAACTTTCTTACTGAAATATTTACGACACCAGTTTGCATTACAGTGACAGTCTCATATAAAAAATTTCACAGGTCGAGAATTTGCGTTGCAAATGTGTAGAAACAAAATCCTATGAATATAACAGTGTTCAAAAAGTTTTCGTCAGCATTGTGATATATTCACGCATTTACACACATTTCATAACTCTTAAAGTACGATTCTTGGTTTCCAACATCCTTTTCCACAAACCAGAGTCCCTAACCACTACTCATTATTCATATACGTATTTGTCGACACTTCTTCAATATTTCACCATAATAAATACATAGCATAATCAAATTCCTCATATACGGTAGCATCATCTCATTGATCATAAACATATCTCAACAGCATAATACACATCGTCATCGTAAAAATAATATCATAACACCTCAGTCAAATCTCAAAAACGTCGTAGCTTTCTGCAATAATTTCAAAACCTAAAAAAAAATTCTCTGCTCATTTAAATAGTGTCATCTAACTCAAATGTACTTCAAAAATCGCGATCCCATACCAAGTATATCATTCAAGGCTCTCATAGTATCACAATGGTTCCGAAAAAATATGAACAGTTCACAAAGTACAGACAAAATACAATTTCATTAGTGTGAAGTTATCCACCTGTGTAATTTCGTAAACATGTGTCTCTGATGTAGTAAAAAAATGTTTGTTTCTCTGTTAAATAATCAGATGGCTGTGTAATTTATGTGTTAGAGAAATATGTTACCGATGTGTAAAGTTGTATAAGCAAATACCATATTAGCTAGGGCTCCTTGTGCTTACCAAACACATGGTACACAAAGTAGGCACGTACCCCCCTAAGGATTAATGTAATTATACCCTCAGGTGTTACAGGTTACAGCAATGGAATTAAATGTATCACGGAAAACCTTTGTATCACTGTACTTCAAATATCTTTAAAAATAAATGATTTAAGTACAAAATTAATCACTCAAATACGTGTCCTGTAGCGCTAAAAGTGCGTCTTGCTGTAAGATAATCTCTGTGGAAGTGTCGCAGTTATTGTCCTCCGAAAGCTAAGTTCTGCAGAAGCCAATGTACTTACCTCATGATAAACAAAAGTGAAATGCTTTGCGTATAGATATCTTAGTCATTACGCTTATTGCCATGATGACGAAAGTACTGTGCTGTAACGTATTGTTGTGCTACGGAAAAGGCAGTCTCATTGTAGCTATACCACAAAAGTTACTGCTAAAACATGTTTTACTTTCCAGAATAATACAAAAACTGTGCAGATATAAAACAGAAACACTGCAAAAGCAACATTGTAAATTGTCACTCATTAGTAACATCGTGATAAAATCGTGTGGCTGTCACATAAACTAACCACTGTGTCATCTGGTATCTCACTGAAAGTACATTAAATCCAGAATGTATTTTCAAGTAAACCAAAATGTTGCATTACACTCTCATTAGCAGTACCAGTATATGTTCTAAGTATGTAAGCCTTATAGTCGTTATGTAATCGTGCAACTAACAAGCAGGAATGTACAAACACAATAACACTGTGATGTCTGATCACTATAACAATGCATTCGTAATTTCTGTTTAAATAAATTCTCTTGGTTCTTGATTGGATATTTAACTTCAAACATTGTTGCGTGGTAACAGTTTCTAAGTCTGACAATGCATACTAGAAATGTGAAGTGAAAAGTTTTATGGCAAAGACAAAGTTAAAACGCAGATCATCTTTCAATAAACGGTTTTACATGTGAAATGTGGTGTAAACCTTTGCTCTTCCTAGTACGCAGAGTTTCAACTTCAACGCAATTATCATGTGGTATACGTCGGTAAAGAATGCTAAAATTTTTCTCAAGGTTAGCGTCTATGTTATTTTTCCCTGAGCCAGCCGGCGCATGTGGCTGCCTGTGGTGTGAGTCATTGTCTGTCTCTTTGTTGGCGTGCGTCGTTATTGGGATTAGGAGACCTAACTTCTACAAATTCACCTTGTCGAGAGTGCCCTGCTCTGTTTGAATCCTGCCAGTTCTGATGGAATTCAGGTCTGTCGTTTTGTCGGTAGTTTACATAGTTTCTTGTTTGTCGGTCATGTGGTGGAGAATTTCTCCCGGAATCGTAACTGCACGATGAACTGTTGCGTCTGAAGTTATTCTGTCTCCCTTGATAATAATAATTTTTTTCCCCATATTGTGTGTTTCTATGGTAATCTCTGTCATATTCATTACTAGGGAAATGTGATCATTCTCTGTAACTATTATTACTCTGCCAGTGGTTGTCATATGGGTGGTGTCTGTTTTGGTCACGATTTGCGTTTAAGAATAGACATGTCGTGTCCAGTTGTTGTTTCTGTCGTCACGGAATTGCGACGGATGTGACCTGTAATTGTTATGTTCCTGTTTTCGCGTTCCGAGATTGTCAGTGTCAACTTCTAATTCTTGTAAGAGTCCCTGAAAAGCTTCAATGTCGTCTTTGCAACGTCCTGCCAAAATACACTCCTGGAAATGGAAAAAAGAACACATTGACACCGGTGTGTCAGACCCACCATACTTGCTCCGGACACTGCGAGAGGGATGTACAAGCAATGATCACACGCACGGCACAGCGGACACACCAGGAACCGTGGTGTTGGCCGTCGAATGGCACTAGCTGCGCAGCATTTGTGCACCGCCGCCGTCAGTGTCAGCCAGTTTGTCGTGGCATATGGAGCTCCATCGCAGACTTTAACACTGGTAGCATGCCGCGACAGCGTGGACGTGAACTGTATGTGCAGTTGACGGACTTTGAGCGAGGGCGTATAGTGGGCATGTGGGAGGCCGAGTGGACGTACCGCCGAATTGCTCAACACGTGGGGCGTGAGGTCTCCACAGTACATCGATGTTGTCGCCAGTGGTCGGCGGAAGGTGCACGTGCCCGTCGACCTGGGACCGGACCGCAGCGACGCATGGATGCACGCCAAGACCGTAGAATCCTACGCAGTGCTGTAGGGGACCGCACCGCCACTTCCCAGCAAATTAGGGACACTGTTGCTCCTGGGGTATCGGCGAGGACCATTCGCAACCGTCTCCATGAAGCTGGGCTGCGGTCCCGCACACCGTTAGGCCGTCTTCCGCTCACGCCCCAACATCGTGCAGCCCGCCTCCAGTGGTGTCGCGACAGGCGTGAATGGAGGGACGAATGGAGACGTGTCGTCTTCAGCGATGAGAGTCACTTCTGCCTTGGTGCCAATGATGGTCGTATGCGTGTTTGGCGCCGTGCAGGTGAGCGCCACAATCAGGACTGCATACGACCGAGGCACACAGGGCCAACACCCGGCATCATGGTGTGGGGAGCGATCTCCTACACTGGCCGTACACCACTGGTGATCGTCGAGGGGACACTGAATAGTGCACGGTACATCCAAACCGTCATCGAACCCATCGTTCTACCATTCCTAGACCGGCAAGGGAACTTGCTGTTCCAACAGGACAATGCACGTCCGCATGTATCCCGTGGCACCCAACGTGCTCTAGAAGGTGTAAGTCAACTACCCTGGCCAGAAAGATCTCCGGATCTGTCCCCCATTGAGCATGTTTGGGACTGGATGAAGCGTCGTCTCATGCGGTCTGCACGTCCAGCACGAACGCTGGTCCAACTGAGGCGCCAGGTGGAAATAGCATGGCAAGCCGTTCCACAGGACTACATCCAGCATCTCTATGATCGTCTCCATGGGAGAATAGCAGCCTGCATTGCTGCGAAAGGTGGATATACACTGTACTAGTGCCGACATTGTGCATGCTCTGTTGCCTGTGTCTATGTGCCTGTGGTTCTGTCAGTGTGATCATGTGATGTATCTGACCCCAGGAATGTGTCAATAAAGTTTCCCCTTCCTGGGACAATGAATTCGCAGTGTTCTTATTTCAATTTCCTGGAGTGTAATATGTCGTAAATGTTCAGGCAATTTCATTAAGCAAATGCGGATGAGTTCTGAAGGGCTGTATGGGTTTGAAAGATATTGATTCTTATGCAACATGTCTTCAAAATATTTGACAAGACTGGAAAATTCAGATTGTTCAAAGTGTTTCATCATCATGATGCTATGTTTTACTCGGTCTTGTGTAGCTTGAGACCAATATGCTGAGAGGAAGGTATGGTAAAATTCTCCTTCACTGTGACAATCGTGAATGACCGATCGCATTCTTACAGCTGGTTTATTCTCTAACTAGCCACACATAAATTCTAACCTGTGCTCCAATGACCAGTTGGGAGGAAACAATGAGAGAATTGATGAAGCCATGCTCGTGGATGAATGTCATTGCCAGAATTCTTAAATGTTTTGAATTTACGTGTAGTAATGAACAGCTCATAGTCAAAATCATCATGTCGGCGAGTCGCACATTGTTCATTGTTACGTCGTTTCGGCGGTTCCATTTCAAAATTCGGTGCACCTTGCCAATTTCTTTCATAATTTCCGAAATGCGCTGTGTTATTATTTTGTGGCTGTTCCGTATTTCTATGTCCCTCTTCCCGTATTGGGGCGCGAGTGTCTTCTGAAATATGTAATTCTTGCATTACCTGTGTCAGCTGATCTTGTACTTCCCGGATTTCTCTTTGGTGTAGCGTATTAATTTGATTCTGATTTTGTTTGAATTTGCTAATTTGTTCGCACTCTTCTGTGTCGGTGAAGGCTACAGGTCTTGTCTCATTCATATCATCATCTACCTTCGTCGATAAACTATTTAACTGATCAGAAAGTTCAACTACTTTCTCTGATAATGAACTAATTTCCTCCATGTATCTCTCTGAACCAATTTTTAGAGTATCTACTGTGTCCTTTAAGTTTTCCTGAGTTTTTGCAAGTAGCGTAACCGAATCGGTAGATGCAACTGAGTCAATTTTAGCTTGCAAGGTCTCATGATTTTCATGAACAATAGTTTTCAGTTCTTTTATGGCTGCTTCGTGATTCTGTAATGCATTTTCATGCCGCGAAAAAATAGGTTGAAAATCTCACAAATTTGTGTTTTTACGTCATTACAGACTTTTTGACATTTCGCTTCGATTTCATGTAACTCAGTAGTTAAATCTTCACGTGTTTGTTCAAGCATGGTGTCTAACTTCCGAAGATTTTGTTCCATTGTGTCTAACTTTCGAAGATTTTGTTCCATTATGTCAAACTATTGAAGCTTTGCTGTGTTTGTCCCATTTGTTGTATTAATTGCAATAATAATGTATTAGTGTCTGGAATCTGTTCCTCTATGCTTTTCGGCAGTGCATTTGCACCGGCAACATTCACATTTTGACAAGCAGAAAATGTGTCTTGGCGTATTTGAGAAAACGGTGAGGACCCAAAACCTGAATCTACAGTATTTGCGAGATTGTGTCAGTCATTTCAGATTCCTGAGGCGAGCTATTGCCAACCGATCGATCGATAATGCTTCCCTGTTCACTAATTGTTTCACTTTCTACGCCATTATTTGCCGCTCGCTCCATTTCCCTATGCCCAATTACCAAATCACTAGTTTGAGCATTAGTTAATTCATTACACGGTGGTGCTAACACACTGCTTTCGTCATCACTGTCACTTCTCAGTTTACTTTGGAGCCTAGTATTACGTTTTTCACACGCCATTATTGTCACAATATTTCACACGAAAACACAGATAAGCACAATTTGAAGAGCAAAATAAGAAAACACATTAACATAGCACTGAAAATAATATCTAGTTAATTGCAAGCGCAGCTGCGAAATACTTGGTGCAAATCTACATGCATGCCACAACAGTAATGAAAGACTGCAACTACAAAGGAGATTCTCTCTACAATTACGTGCTAGCAATAAACAATAGCTACACTAATTACACAATCTACAAGAAAAAAATCAGAAGATTCCAGTGAGGTATCCTCGGCTAAGGGTCGACATATGAAACGTCCCCTTAGAAAAATTATATATGACTGTGCTTAATCTGACACTCAATATTTTTAGCGTAACGCAATCTGACTTTCAATAATCCCTACGAAAGAATGGCCCTGACTAACATTAACCTATACCTTTCACAAATCACTTACCTCACAAAAATCTTCGATACTCGAACTACTGCAATACAGCGAGCGCCACTACTGCCAGCTAAATGAAAGATTCAAACTACAGAAGGCACTAACTACTGATAGGCATAGTTAGCAAATGAAAGATTTTAATAGAGAACAAACAATGTATTTACCTTAATAGTCATAATATATATAGCAGTTCATGACATCCAGTATTACAAATTTCAAAACTCCGCCATCTCTCTCCCCACATCCACCACTGCTGGCGGCCCACCTCCAACTGTGCAACGCTACGCGCTGTTAACAGCCAACTGCCCAACACTACAATAGTTCATGACATCCAGTATTACAAATTTCAAAACTCCGCCATCTCTCTCCCCACATCCACCACTGCTGGCGGCCCACCTCCAACTGTGCAACGCTACGCGCTGTTAACAGCCAACTGCCCAACACTACAATAGCAGACAACAGTGCAAACTAGCCACAGACGGCACACAGCACAGCCAGTGATTTTCATACAGAGCACTACGTGGCGTTACCAATAAGAAAACCTAAACACCCTACTTACAATATATATATATATATATATATATATATATATATATATATATATATATATATATATATAAATGTATGTATAATTTTGGTACTTGTACTCATTTTCATAATCGAAAGCAAGAGCTTCATGTTATTATTGATAAATAATGCGAAACTTGTTTCTGAATAACCGAAACAATATTTATCTAAGTTCCATGATGTACTGGGGCAATGTTTGATATATATTTGTTTTGAGATCCTTATATTATATTATTGTTGAGGTAATTACGTTTTCTAGGGTTATATGGTAACCTGTATTTTTTTTTTTAATTTTACTACAACATCCTCTGTTTCACGTTAAATATCAACAGTTTCAGTGTTGCTATAAACATTGTTTATTTGTATGTAACAGACAGGAGGATAACTACGTCGAGCAAAAATGTTTCGTAGGTAACCCGGCCTTTATATAGCCTCACTCAGTTTCTGGACACTTCACCACATTCGGGTTTTAGGGGATCTAGTAAGACACTGATCGCATACGTAAAGAAACAGATCGTTATGAGATAACGCCCGATATACAGGGTCGTCCACTGATCGTGACCAGCCCAAATATCTCACGAAATAAGCGTCAAACGAAAAATCTACAAAGAGTGAAACTCGTCTAGCTTGAAGGCAGATGGCGCTATGGTTGGCCCGCTAGATGGCGCTAGATTGTAGATCAAACGGATATCAACAGCGTTTTTTAAATAGGTACCCCCATTTTTATTACGTATTCGTGTAGTACGTAAAGAAATATGAATGTTTTAGTTGGACCACTTTTTCTCTTTGTGATGGATGGCGTTGTAATAGTCACAAACGTATAAGTACGCTACAAACATATGGCTCACAATTTTAGACGAGCAGTTGGTAACAGGTAGGTTTATTAAATTAAAACAGAGAACGTAGGTACGTTTGAACATTTTATTTCGGTTGTTCCAATGTGATACATGTACCTTTGTGAACTTATCATTTCGGAGAACGCTTGCTGTTACAGAGTGATTACCAGTAAATACCACATTAATGCAATAAATACTCAAAATGATGTCCGTCAAGCTAAATGCATTTGGCAATACGTGTAACGATATTCCTCTCAACAGCGAGTAGTTCGCCTTCCGTAATGTTCACACATGGATTGAAAATGCGCTGACGCATATTGTCGGGCGTTGTGGGTGGATCACGATAGGAAATATCCTTCAATTTTCCCCACAGAAAGAAATCCGGAGACGTCAGATCCGGTGAACGTGCAGGCCATGGTTTGGTGCTTCGACGACCAATCCAGCTGTCATCAAATATGCTATTCAGTACCGCTTCAACCGCCCGTGAGCTATATGCCGAACATCCATCATGTTGAAAGTACATCGGCATTCTGTCATGCAGTGAAACATCTTGTAGTTACATCGGTAAAACATTACGTAGGCAATCAGCATACATTGCACCATTTAGACTGCCATCGATAAAATGGGGCCAATTATCCTTCCTCCCATAATGCCGCACCATACATTAACCCGTCAGGGTCGCTGATGTTCCACTTGTCGCAGCCATCGTGGATTTACCGTTGCCCAATAGTACATATTATGCCGGTTCACGTTACCGCTGTTGGTGAATGACGCTTCGTCGCTAAATAGAACGCGTGCAAAAAATCTGTCATCGTCCCGTAATTTCTCTTGTGCCCAGTGGTAGAACTGTACACGACATTCAAAGTCGTCGCCATGCAATTCCTGGTGCATAGAAATATGGTACGGGTGCAATCGATGTTGATGTAGCATTCTCAACACCGACGTTTTATTTCTCGCGCAATTTGTCTGCTACTGGTGTGCGATTAGCCGCGACAGCAGCTAAAACACGTACTTGGGCATCATCAATTGTTCCAGGTCGTGATTGACGTTTTACATGTGGCTGAACATTTCCTGTTTCCTTAAATAACGTAACTATCCGGCGAACGGTCCGGACATTTGGATGATTTCGTCCAGGATACCGAGCAGCATACATAGAACACGCCCGTTGGGCATTTTGATCACAATAGCCACACATCAACACGATACCGACCTTTTCCGCAATTGGTAAACGGTCCATTTTAACACGGGTAATGTATCACGAAGCAAATACGTCCACACTGGCGGAATGTTACGTGATACCACGTACTTATACGTTTGTGACTATTACAACGCCATCTATCACAAAGCGAAAAAAGTGGTTCAACTAAAACATTCATGTTTCTTTACGTACTACACGAATATGTAATAAAAATGGGGGCACTTATTTAAACAAAACCGCTGTTGATATCCGTTTGATCTACAATCTAGGGCCATCTAGCGGGCCAACCATAGCGCCATCTGCCTTCAAGCTAGACGAGTTTCGTTCTTTGTAGTTTTTTCGTTTGATGCTTATTTCGTGAGATATTTGGCCCGGCCACTATTAATGGACCATCCTGTATAAGCAAAACACTACTGTGCAATTACTGTGGGCACAATCTTAAGTGGGCAAAGCAATAAGGAAAAGTAGTGGAGTTTACGTTTACTTATGGTAGTCTACGGTAGCTGAGGGAGATTTACAACTCTATCAGCGTAGGATTTTTAACTCCCACGAGGGAGTGTTACAGGTCTATTACTGCTCATAAAATGCAGTTGCTTTAAAAAAGTGTCACACGTTTCTACATGAGGAAGTACTGGTCCAAACCAGTAGAAAAGTCCTATAATTATATGTCTAGAAACTACTGTGAAGTGCCAAAGAAACTGGTGTAAGTATGCGTATTCAAATACAGAGATATGTAAACAGGCGGAATACGGAGCTGCGGCCGGCAACGTCTATATAAGACAACACTGTCTGGTGCAGGTGTCAGATTGTTTACTGCTGCTATAACGGCAGCTTATCACTATTCAAGTGAGTTTCAGCGTTGTGTTGTAGTCCGCGCACGAGCAATGGGACACAGCGTCACCGAGGTAGCGATGAAGTGGGGATTTTCCCGTACGACCATTTCAAGAGTGTATCCTAATATCCGAAATCCAGTAAAACGTCATATCTCCAACATGGCTGTGATTGGAAAAAGATTCTGCAAGAGCGCGGCCAACGAAGACTGAAGAGAGTCGTTCAACGTTACAGAAGTGCAACTCTTCCGCAAATAGGTGCATATTTTAATGCTGAGCCGTCAACAATTGCCAGTGTGCGAACCATTCAACGAAACATTATCGATATGGACTTTCGGAGCCGAAGGTCCACTCGTGTACCCTTGATAACTGCACGACACAAAGCTTTACGCCTCGGCTCTGCCCGTCGACACCGACAAAGGGCTGTTGATGACTGGAAACATGTTGCTTGCTCGGACAAGTCTCTTTTCAAATTATGTCGAGCGCTTAAACGTGTACGGGTATGGAGACAACCTCATGATTCCATTCACGCTGGTGGAGGCTCTGTAATGGTGTGGGGCGTGTGCATTCGGAGTGGTATGGGACCCTGATACGTCTACACACGACTCTGACAGGTGACACGTACGTAAACACCCAGTCTGATCAACTTCATTCAGTTACGTCCATTGTGCATTCCGACGGACGAGGACAATGCCAGCAGGGAAATTCTACACCCCACATGTCCTGAACTGCTGCAGAGTGGCTCCAGGAACACTCTCCTGGATTTAAACACTTCCAATGGCCACGGAACTACCCAGACATGAACATTATTGAGCATATCTGGGATGCCTTGCAACGTGTTGTTCAGAAGAGATCTCTACCCCCTCGTACTCTTGCTTATTTAAGGAGAGCCCTGCAGGATTCATTGTGTCAGTTCCCTCCAGCACTACTTCAGATATTAATCGAGTCCGTGCCATGTCGTGTTGCGGCAATTCTGCGTGCTCGCGGGGCGAACACGATATTAGGCAGGTGTACCAATTGTTCTGGCTATTGAGTGTAATATCTCCCAAGATAAGAGCCATTTTACTTGTGAAGAGTAATGAACAGTATTCAGTGGCAGAGGTGGCAGGATTTACATGAGATGGCAAACTACTACAATACGCACGTGTGGGTAGATGGAATTGCTCGAGAAATCGTGGAGGTGAGGCACCAGGGTCGCTTCAGTAGATATATACACTCCTGGAAATGGAAAAAAGAACACATTGACACCGGTGTGTCAGACCCACCATACTTGCTCCGGACACTGCGAGAGGGCTGTACAAGCAATGATTACACGCACGGCACAGCGGACACACCAGGAACCGCGGTGTTGGCCGTCGAATGGCGCTAGCTGCGCAGCATTTGTGCACCGCCGCCGTCAGTGTCAGCCAGTTTGCCGTGGCATACGGAGCTCCATCGCAGTCTTTAACACTGGTAGCATGCCGCGACAGCGTGGACGTGAACCGTACGTGCAGTTGACGGACTTTGAGCGAGGGCGTATAGTGGGCATGTGGGAGGCCGGGTGGACGTACCGCCGAATTGCTCAACACGTGGGGCGTGAGGTCTCCACAGTACATCGATGTTGTCGCCAGTGGTCGGCGGAAGGTGCACGTGCCCGTCGACCAGGGACCGGACCCCAGCGACGCACGGATGCACGCCAAGACCGTAGGATCCTACGCAGTGCCGTAGGGGACCGCACCGCCACTTCCCAGCAAATTAGGGACACTGTTGCTCCTGGGGTATCGGCGAGGACCATTCGCAACCGTCTCCATGAAGCTGGGCTACGGTACCGCACACCGTTAGGCCGTCTTCCGCTCACGCCCCAACATCGTGCAGCCCGCCTCCAGTGGTGTCGCGACAGGCGTGAATGGAGGGACGAATGGAGACGTGTCGTCTTCAGCGATGAGAGTCACTTCTGCCTTGGTGCCAATGATGGTCGTATGCGTGTTTGGCGCCGTGCAGGTGAGCGCCACAATCAGGACTGCATACGGCCGAGGCACACACGGCCAACACCCGACATCATGGTGTGGGGAGCGATCTCCTACACTGGCCGTACACCACTGGTGATCGTCGAGGGGACACTGAATAGTGCACGGTACATCCAAACCGTCATCGAACCCATCGTTCTACCATTCCTAGACCGGCAAGGGAACTTGCTGTTCCAACAGGACAATGCACGTCCGCATGTATCCCGTGCCACCCAACGTGCTCTAGAAGGTGTAAGTCAACTACCCTGGCCAGCAAGATCTCCGGATCTGTCCCCCATTGAGCATGTTTGGGACTGGATGAAGCGTCGTCTCACGCGGTCTGCACGTCCAGCACGAACGCTGGTCCAACTGAGGCGCCAGGTGGAAATGGCATGGCAAGCCGTTCCACAGGACTACATCCAGCATCTCTACGATCGTCTCCATGGGAGAATAGCAGCCTGCATTGCTGCGAAAGGTGGATATACACTGTACTAGTGCCGACATTGTGCATGCTCTGTTGCCTGTGTCTATGTGCCTGTGGTTCTGTCAGTGTGATCATGTGATGTATCTGACCCCAGGAATGTGTCAATAAAGTTTCCCCTTCCTGGGACAATGAATTCACGGTGTTCTTATTTCAATTTCCAGGAGTGTATGTTCAGGAATCCTGGGTGACAGCGTTCTAGGGCAATATACTTACCAAACAGATTACCAACTGCTGTTCGTCACCAACTGATGCGCGATGAGTTATCCGCACTGTTGGAGAACATTGCACTTGCAAAAAGACAACGGCTGTGATGTATGCACAACGGGACATGAACTCTTTTTCCACGGATCATGCTGTAATACCTGACCGCAACTGTCATAGGCGATGGAGTAGTTGAGGACGTCCTGTACCATGGTATACACGTTCGCTGCAGCTGAATCCGTTAGCTCTCTGGCTATGAGGACATTAAAAGGAATTGGTGTATGCCCCACACATGGACAATGTGCAGACGTTATAATACCGTGCCACCAAAGCATGCAACGCAGTCCGGATGGACTCAGATGTATTTGAAAAGTGCGCGATCACCGCGAAGAAGGACTTAAAGGTATATGAGGACGTATGGTAATCACACAAACACTGCCTGTAGTGTCTACATCTACGAAATAGATAGATGGAAATGAGAAAACAGGTTGTTCCACACATCAACCGGTGTCCGTTACTATAGAAATTTTTCGTCTAGTTTTGATAAACACTACACCTTGTTGAAGTATGTTGTATATAACTGACGTATTGGAAAATGCCGGAAGATCCTTGAGACTGGTCGCAAGCGATGCCGTTCTATATTCAGGGTGATTCTTGCCAACATCTGAAAACCCCTAAAACTAAGCAGATGACGTTGAGACGAGTAATTTGGTATAGGACACATGAGATCCCAAATGTTGGGAAATAGCCCAAATGTGCATGGCACATGTTGAAGATCTGACGTCATTAGATGACTTACCTCACCGAATGTGCAGCCGTTGGGCTTGTCGATTCTACCCTCACCAGTCGAGGACAGTGCTATTCGTCGCTGTGACAGGTTACTCTGTTTTCGTTATCCGATGTGGCGCAGTAGTAATCCAATACTACGATGAATCGGTTTATAACTACGAAAAGAGAGTAGCCCAGCGCCGCAATGTATAGCACTGCACCCTACCATGAAAGAAGGATCGACAAACCCAATCTCTGCACGTGCGGCGAAGTACGTCATCTGGTGAAGTCACATCTTGACATCCACTTTAGCAGTATTTCCCGATATTTGCAACCTCTTGTATTTTATATCAAATCATTCGCCTCAACGACGTCTATGTCACTTCTGGGGTTTCTGAACGTTAATAACAATCACCCTGTGGAGAACTCACAAACTTAAACTATTGTAGTGATATACAAAGACAGGTCTACCAGCAGGGGGGATAGTAACCCACAGGAAGCGCAGGTACGTCTCGCCAGTGAGGCGCTGAGGCGTTGTGAAATGATAGCTGGCCCCAAGAGACGGTCGTCAATAGCCCCCACGGAACTAGTGCCGATAGTTCGCTACCACCATACATTGGGGATTCTCCACAGCCCACAGCTAGGTGTTGTTAAGGTAGCCTCATCCATGTGTAGGATGGATGATAGAAATCCCGGTCCCGTAGTGGCCTGTGCGACGAGCCAGCGACAAAACCGTCACCGCAGCGGCAAGTTCGTAGGTAATGAAGCCTGCACACGTTGTAAGTGATACGGACAGTGGGAATTGTGGAGAACGTTCCACACGGCCTTCTGGTTTAAATCACGCTGGCAGGCCATCTACCATGTGCTGATAATGTACTCACTACGGGATATTCCTACACTGGAAGGCATTTCCAGCCATGACATTTTTGGCTCCTCATCCTCTCAGTGCTCCTTTCCTGCAATTTGAGTTCGTTTAGTAAAATCACCCCCTGTAAGGACTTAACATTGGTTAGCCTCAAACAGACCCCTAGCGGGAGTTTCACCGAAATGTCGACTCAGCCATCAACCAAGATTTATTTATGGTAACATTTTTTAAATTTTATACAATTAAGTTAGCATTTATTTAGTTTATCAATATAATGTCATTATACGTCTACTTGTATAATGTTTCTTACTGGTATAGTGCTTATGATAATGACTTGTCAGTCGATATCGTTTTGACTGAAATTGACATCATTGTTAAACAAAAGCATAAACATATCGTAACAGCATTCAGCCACAGGAACCTTAGAAGCTGCTACATCACCTGCCCAACGTGCCACTGGCTGGCAGTATTGGAGTAACACACACACACACACACACACACACACACACACACACACACACACACACACACGCACGCACGCACACACACACACACACAAAGACCTGGCAGTATTGGAGTAACACACACACACACACACACACACACACACACACACACACACACACACACGCACACACACACACACACACACACACACACAAAGACCTCAACGCCCCAGGAAGAGGTTCCACACAAATTCGTCACAAACTTATATGCGTACAGGCGTCAACAGAGAATGCAAAAGTAAATTTTTTGGCGGCTGATGGATGAACTTGTGATATTGCAGCGTAATAAAACTGCCCAGCTGGCAAGGACAGTAAACGGGGCACCTGTCGATATTAGGACATAAAGTCGTTGCAAATTTCATTCAATATACTCAGAAGGACAGTAACTGTGCCTAGCAGACGGATCGTGAAGAATATGCGCAGATATCAGTATTTGAGAGAGGACGTGTATTTGGGATGAAGGAAGCCTGTTGGAGTAATCAGTGAATAGCTCGACATTTAAATAGGGCCATGATGGTGTTAGCATAATGTGAGAGAACCATGGTCGAACTCACCGTCAAGAAGGGAGCGGACGACTTAGAGAGACTACAGAATATGAAGATAGACCAGACAGACACTCTTAGCCCCAGATTCATCATAGTCATCGGAGGGGTCTTTCAGGAGGACTATTAATAGGTAAAAAAGGCTGAGCTCACGGCCCCTTGCGCTGACTACCATTGACCTCTGTACACCAACGAGCCCAGCTGCAGTGATGTCGGGCACATCCAGCCTGAAATCTCATTCACTGAGTAGAATGGTCTTCAGTGATGAGTTCCACTTCGAACTGAGCCCCAATGACCAGCGAAGACGTGTCTGGAGACGCCCTGGACATTAGAAAATTGCAGCGAAATGCAGGAAGATCTGCAGCGAATACGCACTTGGTGCAGGGAGTGGCAACTGACCATTAACATAGACAAATGTAATGTACTGCGAATACATAGAAAGAAGGATCCTTTATTGTATGATTATATGACAGAGGAACAAACACTGGTAGCAGTTACTTCTGTAAAATATCTGGGAGTATGCGTGCGGAACGATTTGAAATGGAATGATCATATAAAATTAATTGTTGGTAAGGGGGAGCCAGGTTGAGATTCATTGGGAGAGTCCTTAGAAAATGTAGTACATCAACAAAGGTTCAAATGGTTCAAAAGGCTCTGAGCACTATGGGACTTAACATCTATTGTCATCAGTCCCCTAGAACTTAGAACTACTTAAACCTAACTAACCTAAGGACAGCACACAACACCCACTCTTCACGAGGCAGAGAAAATACCTGACCCCGCCGGGAATCGAATCCGGGAACCTGGGCGTGGGAAGCGAGAACGCCACCGCACTACTATGAGCTGCGGACCATCAACAAAGGAGGTGGCTTACAAAACACTCGTTCGACCTATACTTGAGTATTGCTCATCAGTGTGGGATCCGTACCAGGTCGATTGACGGAGGAGATAGAGAAGATCCAAAGAAGAGCGGCGCATTTCGTCACAGGGTTATTTGGTAAGCGTGATAGCGTTACGGAGATGTTTAGCAAACTCAAGTGGCAGACTCTGCAAGAGAGGCTCTCTGCATCGCGGTGCAGCTTGCTGTCCAGGTTTCGAGAGGGTGCGTTTCTTAATGAGGTATCGAATATATTGCTTCCCCCTACTTATACCTCCCGAGGAGATCACGAATGTAAAATTAGAGAGATTTGAGCGCGCACGGAGGCTTTCCGGCAGTCGTTCTTCCCGCGAACCATACGCGACAGGAACAGGAAAGGGAGGTAATGACAGTGGCACGTAAAGTGCCCTGCGCCACACACCGTTGGGTGGCTTGCGAAGTATAAATGTAGATGTAGATGTAGATACCAAACTGATTGTGGCCCGCCATACGGCCCGACAGCCAGGGGTAATGGTCTACGGTGGCATTCCATTTTATAGTAGGACCCCTTTGGTTGTCATCTGCAACACCCTTACAGCACATCGGTACGTCGACGATATTCTACGCCTCGTTTTGTTGCCATTAACGACAAGACATCCTACGTTCACACTGCAGTAAGACAATGCCCGTGCGCATAAGCCGAAGTTTGTACTGATTGTCTCAGTGCTTGCCGAACACTGTCTTGGGCAGCAAGCTCGCCGGATCTCCGTGCAATTCAGAACGTGTGCAGCATTATGGGAAGCGCCCTCCAGCAAGATCGGAATTTCTAACGCGACAACTGGTCATAATTTGGCTCGATATCCATCAGGAGGACATCTAAAAACTTCATCAATTAATGCCAAGCCGGACGACTGCTTGCATAAGGGCCAGAGGTGGACCGTTGCGTTATTGACTTGCTAAATCTGTGAAGCTCTTTCTCTTGAACAAATCATACTATTCTGAAACTGAAACGCTTTATTTTTCTGTAAATCTACATCACAGCCACCAGTTTACTTAAGCTGGGTTAATTCTTTCGTAGTGCGTCGTTGCGTCGTTTTCTATTCTGAAATTGTAAAGATCTATTTTTCTGTAAATGTACATCATAGTTACAGATTTCCTCAAGTTAGATTAATTCCTTCGTGGTGCGTCGTTTTCTTTGTCTTAGTGTATAGGCAGTTGCAGATCTCTAGACCTGTAATGTCGGCTTTAGAAGCAGAAACCGCTTTTATCCCTTCAAATAGACGTCTTTACGCGGCTGACAGAACTGCGTTCTGGTCTTCTCACCAAGGTAAATTCACAAATGTTCAAATTTGTGTAAATTCCCAGCGGACTAAACTGCTGATGTTATCGGTCCCTAAATTTACACATGTAAGTAGGCTGTTTGGGTTTTAATGTTGGTAACGCCACGTAGCGCTCTGTATGAAAATCACTGGCTGTGCTTTGTGCAGTCTGTGACTGGTTTGCATTGTTGGAATATTCGCTATTTTAGTGTTGGGCAGTTGGATGTGAACAGCGCGTAGTGTTGGGCAGTTGGAGGTGAGCCGCCAGCAGTGGTGGATGTGGGGAGATGGCGGAGTTTTGAGAGCGGATGATCTGGACGTGTGTCCATCAGAGACAGTAAATTTGTACGACTCTTTGTCACGAACTGATATATATATATATATATATATATATATATATATATATATATATATGATGACTTTTGAACACTATTAAGGTAAATACATTGTTTGTTCTCTATCAAAATCTTTCATTTGCTAACTATGCCTATCAGTAGTTAGTGCCTTCAGTAGTTAGAATCTTTTATTTAGCTCGCAGTATTGGCGCTCGCTGTATCGCAGTAGTTCAAGTAACGAAGATTTTTGTGAGGTAAGGGATTCATGAAAGGTATAGGTCATTGTTAGTCAGGGCCATTCTTTTGTAGGGATTATTGAAAGTCAGATTGCATTGCGCTAAAAATATTGTGTGTCAGTTTAGTGTTGATCAGGATAAGTAAAGAGCGAAATGTCTGAGTATGCTCAGTTCTGCTCAGCTGTTTGAAAACCAAATAACATAAGTGGTATCCAAGCACAGTAATTCATAAATTTTTCGAAGGGGATGTTTCGCATTCTACTTAAACTAACTAATGTTAAGAACAACACACACACCCATGCCCGAGGGAGGACTCGAATCTCCGGCGGGAGGGGAGGTAAATTCCTTGACGGCAGGCTGTTCCGAAGTTCTAACACACACACACATCTCTTGTCGAGCTGTCTGCCACTCACAGTTAAGAATGTCTATTTGTCTCCCAGATAACAAGCAAAATCATACTGTAGAAAATAAAGACATATTTGCAATGCACTACACTGCCAAATACAGTATCTGTCAATTAATGCACGGCGAGAATGACTGATCCATCCATCGATATTATCCACGTTAGACCAATTGCTGCCGCGTGGCGGACACGATTGCTCTGCTGATGACCTTATCGAATGCCGCCCGAAAATGACTGGTTTCGTCGGTCGAGTCGCGTGTCCGAGATGGAGCCCCACCGATAATAAATAACTGTGTTATTTATAAATCCATCACGGAATTACCTCTGGGGAGCCCTTCCTAACCCGGCGGCAGAGAGCGTGCGGCGACGAAAATAAAAGGCTTCGCCGAGGTTAATTAATAGTGAGACTTAATTACGGCGGCGCCGTCAGGCAATCTGGCAATTGAGACGCAGCGGCCGCGCAAGAGGCGCGGGGTCACGCGGCCGGTTGCGCCACTAATGGCGCGGAGGCTGTGCCGGCCTGAAGATGTGGCCACTCGTCAGGGCCGAAACGAACGCCACACTGCCTAATGCTACAGTGTGGCTATGTTCCTCATAACGTCTCCTGCGATTTGTTGCCCGCTGCCGAATAAAGGTCACTTCCAGACTGTTGTAAAATTGTAATAGCCACATCGAAAAAATCAAGCTGCGACCATGAAAGTAGGTCATTGTGATTGTTCTTCTTTATAAGTTCACTCTACAGTCTGATTTTTTTCCCAATAGAGGATGAGTTAGTGGCAACCCTGTTGCAGAATTCGGCACTTGGCGAATTCAGAAAACGTTAGACCTCGAATATCATGTCTTCATTATTCTCAAAATTCCTCCTGCACGCTGATTTCTTCATCTGAAGAAAGAAGAAGAATTAAGCGGGCCGCACTGAAAGGACTCTGTTATTTTCGTATCTCCTTTCCTAATTTTATCTTCCCTCGACGCATTACTGCTAGCCACATTTTTACCCTATCACGTGTTTGAAGGAGAATTTTCTGCTGGCTAGTTGATTTTGTTTTATTTGCTGTTCACTTGTGGGAATCACAGCCTTAGTACTTTTTCATACACCAGGTGCCACTCGAGGCATCTGCATGACATATGGTGACATAGCCACAAGTTGGAAGAATTTACTTTTCTTTCTTTGGGAGACAGGAAAAGTTCGTTGAACTTTCTTTATGCCTGGCTAGACGGAACAAGTCTCAACTGCAGAAGCCAGCCTTCAAGTTATTTTCAAATCCACCTCATTTGACTGGCAGTGTAGTATCCCACACAGAGCTTTCTAGAACTTTCTGGAACCTTTCATTGTCCTTGGAGCAATGGCCTCCTGCGGTTCTTCAGCCAACACGGTTGGCTAAGCGGCCAACGCTTTTAAACCGACGCTAGGGATTGACAGTTGTGGTCCCTCCGCGGAGATGTGATGCAGAATAGTGTGTACCTGTTATATTTTGATTAAAATTACTTTTTGATTGGTAGAAGCAATGGCGGGGTGCAGTGTAACCGCCATCTAGCCAAGAACGCTTCACAAGACGCTGCACGTAGGTACAAAACAGACAACACACCGAGCACGTGACGCTCGAGAAAGAACTGCCATTGACTGGCAGCTGGCACCTACTACTCGAGTAGCTGAAACGTCAGTCCCTTAGTCTTAGAACTACTTAAACCTAACTAACCTATCACACACATCCATGCTCGATGCAGGACTAGAACCTGCGACCGTAGCAGCAGCGTGGTTCTAGACTGAGGCGCCTAGAACCCCTCGGCCACAACGACCGGCAGTGAGTTGAGATTTTTTAAGTTAGGTCACGATTGATACCTGATGGTATCAACGTCCTCAGTGTAGGGATTAATTCACACTACTTGTTATGTTTCGCCTGCGAAGATTAATTTCTTTCGATTGGAACTTAGAATTCGAAATGTTCTTGTTGGATTTTGTAGATATTCTGCCTTTTAATACTCAGATGTAGCAAGGTGGCCGTATTGCCCATTACCTTACCCCTAAAGTCAATGTTAAGCAACTTTTGTGATTGTTCTTGCCATGGTATCCGACGCAACTGGTTTTTGGCCACTCTAGTTTCGACTGTAACATACTTTGTTCGAAATATTTCAGGCCAACGAGTCCACTTAGCACCAATAGTCATGGATAAAAATACTTATCCATCGTCCCCTGGAATTTAATGCAGTTTTGGGTGATTCCCTCTTTTTAATTTCTGTCTCTCCAGAAGCGCCATGTGAGTGCCTGGACGATGTTTCATCCTAGAACATCATTCTCCGAAACGTATGAAGAGGCTTTTCGTGCTAAATTCCGATGCTAAATTATGTCATCGACCTGTCTTTAGTTTGTACGTAAGAGACTGTTGTAAAATGTAGTTGTTTTTGTCTATCTCCTATTCGCTAGTATAGTTTGTAATAAATGACGAGTTTACTGAAGGCAGCCACATTGATATTTAAGATTGTCCTATATCCTCTCCTCAGAGAGTTCAGAGTCACGGTCCCAGAAACGATCAAAAATAATAGACAGTGGACGTAAGTGCCGGCCGTGGTGGCCGCGCGGTTCTAGGTGCTAATGTCTGGAACCGCGCGACCGGTACGGTCGCAGGTTCGAATCCTGCCTCGGGCATGGTTGTGTGTCATGTCCTTAGGTTAGTTAGGTTTAAGTAGTTCTAAGTTCTAGGGGACTGATGACCTCAGAAGCTACGTCCCATAGTGCTCAGAACCATTTTTTTGAACGTAAGTAAATAGTTTGTCGCTACATGGTCGGAACGGATCTTAGCTTTTGCATTTGCTGTTTTTTTGTATTATTTAAATTTTGGTTCATCAATTAGTAAGTAAAGGGCTTAGATGCGACACTTCAGTTCAAAAATTGCTCTGAGCACTATGGGACTTAACATCTCAGGTCATCAGTCACCTAGAACTTGTTGTTGTTGTTGTGGTCTTCAGTCCTGAGTCTGGTTTGATGCAGCTCTCCATGCTACTCTATCTTGTACAAGTTTCTTCATCTCCCAGTACCTACTGCAGCCTACATCCTTCTGAATCTGCATAGTGTATTCATCTTTTGGTTTCCCTCCACTACTACGATTTTTACCCTCCACGCTGCCCCCCCCCCCCCGGGTACTAAATTGGAGATCCTTTGATGCCTCAGAACATGTCCTACCAACCGATCCCTTCTTCTGGTCAAGTTGTGCCACAAACTCCTCCCCAATTCTATTCAATACCTCCTAATTAGTTATGTGATCTACCCATCTAATCTTCAGCATTCTTCTGTAGCACTACATTTCGAAAGCTTTTATTCTCTTTTTGTCCAAACTATTTATTGTCCATGTTTCACTTCCATACATGGCTACACTCCATACAAATACCTTCAGAAACGACTTCCTGACACTTAAATCTATACTCGATGTTAACAAATGTCTCTTCTTCAGAAACGCTTTCCTTGCCATTGCCAGTCTACATTTTATATCCTCTCTACTTCGAACGTCATCAGTTATTTTGCTCCCCAAATAGCAAAACTCCTTTACTACTTTAAGTGACTCATTTCCTAATCTAATTCCCTCAGCATCACCCGACTTAATTCGACTACATTCCATTATCCACGTTACGCTTTTGTTGATGTTCATCTTATATCCTCCTTTCAAGACACTGTCCATTCGGTTCAACTGCTCTTCCAAGTCCTTTGCTGTCTCTGACAGAATTACAATGTCATCGGCGAACCTCAAAGTTTTTATTTCTTCTCCATGGGTTTTAATACCTACTCCGAACTTTTCTTTTGTTTCCTTTACTGCTTGCTCAATATACAGATTGAATAGCATCGGGGAGAGGCTACAACCCTGTCTCACTCCTTGCCAACCACTGCTTCCCTTTCATGTCCCTCGACTCTTATAACTGCCATCTGGTTTTTGTACAAATTGTAAATAGCCTTTCGCTCCCTGTATTTTACCCCTGCCACCTTCAGAATTTGAAAGAGAGTATTCCAGTCAACATTGTCAAAAGCTCTCTCTATGTCTACAAATGCTAGAAACGTAGGTTTGCCTTTCATTAATCTTTCTTCTAAGATAAGTCGTAGGGTCAGCATTGCCTCACGTGTTCCTACATTTCTACGGAATCCAAACTGATCTTCCCCGAGGTCGACTTCTACTAGTTTTTCCATTCGTCTGTAAAGAATTCGCGTTAGTATTTTGCAGCTGTGACTCATTAAACTGATAGTTCGGTAATTTTCACATCTGTCAACACCTGCTTTCTTTGGGATTGGAATTATTATATTCTTCTTGAAGTCTGAGGGAATTTCGCCTGTCTCATGCATCTTGTTCACCAAGTGGTAGAGTTTTGTCAGGACTGGCTCTCCCAAGGCCGTCAGTAGCTCTAATGGAATGTTGTCTACTCCCGGGGCCTTGTTACGACTGAAGTCTTTCAGCGCTCTGTCAAACTCACCACGCAGTATCATATCTCCCATTTCATCTTCATCTACATCCTCTTCCATTTCCATAATATTTTCCTCAAATACATCGCCCTTGTATAGACCCTCTATATACTCCTTCCACCTTTCTGCATTCCCTTCTTTGCTTAGAACTGGGTTTCCATCTGAGCTCTTGATATTCATACAAGTGGTTCTCTTTTCTCCAAAGGTCTCTTTAATTTTCCTGTAGGCGGTATCTATCTTACCCCTAGCGAGATACGCCTCTACATCCTTACATTTGCCCTCTAGCCATCCCTGCTTAGCCATTTTGCACTTCCTGTCGATCTCATTTTTGAGACGTTTGTATTCCTTTTTTCCTGCTTCACTCACTGCATTTTTGTATTTTCTCCTTTCATGAATTAAATTCAGTATCTCTTCTGTTACCCAAGGATTTCTACTAGCCCTCGTCTTTTTACCTACTTGATCCTCTGCAGCCTTCACTATTTCATTCCTCAAAGCTTCCCATTCTTCTTTTACTGTATTTCTTTCCCCCATTCTTGTCAATTGTTCCCCTTATGCTCTCCCTGAAACTCTGTACAAACTCTGGTTCTTTCAGTTCATCCAGGTCCCATCTCCTCAAATTCGCACCTTTTTGTAGTTTCTTCAGTTTTAATCTACAGGTCATAACCAATAGATTGTGGTCAGAGTCCACATCTGCCCCTGGAAATGTCTTACAATTTAAAATTTGTTTCCTAAATATCTGTCTTCCCATTATATAATCTATCTGAAAATTTTTAGTATCTCCGGGGTTCTTCCATGTATACAACCTTCTTTCATGATTCTTGAACTAAGTGTTAGCTATGGTTAAGTTATGCTCTGTGCAAAATTCTACCAGGCGGCTTCCTCTTTCATCCATATTCACCTACTACGTTTCCTTCTCTTCCTTTTCCTACTGTCGAATTCCGGTCACCCATGACTATTAAATTTTCGTCTCCCTTCTTTGCCTGAATAATTTCTTTTATTTCATCACACATTTCTTCAATTTCTTCGTCATCTGAAGAGCTTGTTGGCATATGAACTTGTACTACTGTCGTAGGCGCGGGCTTCGTGTCTATCTTGGCCACAATAATGCGTTCACTATGTTGTTTGTAGTAGCCTACCCGCATTCCTATTTTTTTATTCATTATCAACCCTACTCCTGCATTACCCCTATTTGACTTTGTATTTATAACCCTGTATTCGCCTGACCAAAAGTCTTGTTCCTCCTGCCACCGAACTTCACTAATTCCCACTATATCTAACTTTAACCTATCCATTTCCCTTTTTAAATTTTCTAACCTACCTGCCCGATTAAGGGATCTGACATTCCACGCTCCGATCCGTAGAACGTCAGTTTTCTCTCTCCTGATAACGACGTCCTCCTGAGTAGTCCCCTCCCGGAGATCCGAATGGGGGACTATTTTACCTCCGGAATATTTTACCCAAGGGGACGCCATCTTCATTTAATCATACAATAAAGCTGCATGGCCTCAGTAAAAATTACGGCTGTAGTTTCCCCTTTGTTTCAGCCGTTCGCAGTACCAGCACAGCAAGGCCGTTTTGGTCAGTGTTACAAGGCCAGGTCAGTCAATCATCCAGACTGTTGCCCCTGCAACTACTGAAAAGGCTGTTGCCCCTCTTCAGGAACCACACATTTGTCTGGCCTCTCAACAGATACCGCTCCGTTGTGGTTGCACCTACGGTACGGCTGTCTGTATCGTTGAGGCACGCAAGCCTCCTCACCAACGGTAAGGTCCATGGCTCACAGGGGAGATCGGATCTTAGCTTTTGCATTTGTTTAAATTTTGGTTTTATTAAATTAGTAAGTATAGGGCCTAGATGCGACACTTTAGTAAATCATGATCCAGGACGACAGTTGCACATGAAGTAAAGCAGAATCAGACGTAAAATATGCCCCTTTTCACCAAATCAAGAGAATGTAAGGGGCGAGAGGTGGGGCATGGGTCTGAAACAATTCTCTATTGATCAAAGATGCAGCATGTCTGACTGTGACCTGTGCAAAATGCACTGGGCCGTTCTCGTGAAGCAACCCCGTCCCCGTTGGATAGGTTTCCACTACACTTTGCCTTGTCAGTATCCCCAAAATTGTCACAGCACTGCGGTAGAGTAGTCATGTGACGGCTTGCCCCTCACGAGTACCGAACTATGGCAGTGTCCAATTCCATTCATCGTCACCTTACTACCTCCTTTGCCTCGGGACCATGGCAATATATATACACCGAAGAACCAAAACGTTGTCACCACTTGTATAACAGATTGTTTCTCCGTCTTTGGAACGAGATATATCACTCATTCTGCGTATCAGAGATCCTTCAGTTTGTTGGTTGGTTTGTTGTGGGATGTGGCGTTAGATGTTTACGCACGTAAATAACAGGCCACTGATCTGAATATGCGACGATGGTGCCCGGTAGCGACCCAGATGGATTCCGTAGAATTTACATCTGGCGAATTTGGTAGCCGAGACATCAACATGAGTTCACTACAATGCTCCTCAAACCACTGTAGCATGGTCCTGGCTCCGAGAAAGGACAATTACTGCTGAAAAGCGACATCGCCGTCGGAGAGGACATCAAGAATGAACGGATGCAGGTGGTTCGCAGCTGTCAGCGTGTCCCATGAAAGCAAAGGAGAATGTTTTCCATAGCATAATACTGCTCCCACCAGCCTGCGTCCTTGGCGCGCTGTATATTTCGATCCGCCATTCACCTCTATTACAGCGTTTGTGGAAACGACCATCGACCTATTGTAGCAAAAATGTGATTCACCAGAAGAGCCGACACGTTTCCATTGATCGACGGTCGAATCTCGATGGTCCGGTGCGCACCTCGTTCTTAGTTGACGATATCGCTGCATTAACATGTGATCACGTAGGGGCGGTCTGCTGCGGAGCTTCATTTTCAACAATGTAAAATGAACGGTGTGCTCCAAAACACTCGTGCGTGCACCAGCACTGTTGTCTTTAGGCAGAGATGCCACAGATCACCATCCGTCCTACTTAACAGAGCAGACAAGCCTGCGAACCGCATGTTCTGTGATGAGTCGTGGACATCCAACCATTCACCGCCTAGTGGTAGTTTCACTGTCCTACCTGTTTCCGTAGATGCTCATGACAGCAACACTCGACCAGCTTCTCGTTCACAGGCTCTGTGTAATAATAATCTGCCCTTTGTCAGAGCCGCTTATCTCAAAGAATTTCCCCGCCTGCAGCTGATATCTTCGCTAGGGGGTCCCCCGTCCATGTCCGATCCGCTTACATACTTTTGTACCGGAGAGGGAATCGAACCCGGATTTCCCGCTTGTTGCCATCAGCCGCCTTAGTATGAATGCATGTTCAAAGAAACTTTCTATCGTAGTTGAGAATAACACAGACACTGCAATATCGTATTTGTCTGATGACACTGGTCAAGCGACTTTCAGTTAAAATGTCTCACCTGTACGGGAATATACTTAATGGATGTACGAGTACAGGTTGTAGACAGGTGACTGACCATATATGGAAGCTTGTGTCTTGCCGTGAGTCGTGCTCGGATAGCCTAATGGTAAGACGACCGCCCGCCGTAAGCAGGAAATCTTGGTTCGAAAATGTTCAAATGTGTGTGAAATCTTATGGGACTGCTAAGGTCATCGGTCTTTAAGCTTACGCACATGTTAACCTAATTATCCTTAGGAGAAACGCCCATGCCCGATGGATGACTCGAACCTCCGCCGGGACCAGCCGCACAGTCAATGACAGGAGCGCCTAAGACCGCTCGGCTAACCCCGCGAGAAATCCTGTTTCGAGTCCCGGCCCGGCACAGATTTTCATTGTCGTCATTCATTCTACAGCTGATGACTGTCCATAATCGTGATTGCGAATATATTTAATGTATTTCATAACAGCTGTAGTCGCCGCAGTGCCCGTTCCTCTGGACATGTATGCATGTCCAATGGGACTTTGCATTGTAATTCAGTGTCACACAGGCACTACAATATCGTATGGAAGAGAAAACGTGGGAAGTGACGGTAATACCCAAAGTACCCTCCGTCACACACCGTAAAGTAGTTTGCGGTGTAACGCCCAATGCCGAAATCGGTCCAGCGGGAACTGGTCGGTCAAGTCGCGAAGTGGCCAACGTCGCTTTAAATTGGCCGGTCAGCGTCCGATCTTTTCCTTATTTCGGTACTCGGCAGGTCAGTTTCAAATTCAAATGGCTCTGAGCACTATGGGACTTAACATTTTAGGTCATCAGTCCCCTAGAACTTAGAACTACTTAAACCTAACTAACCTAAGGACATCACACACATCCATGCCCGAGGCAGGATTCGAACCTGCGACCGTAGCAGTCCTGTGGTTCCGGACTGCAGCGCCTAGAACCGCACGGCCACCGCGGCCGGCGGCAGGTCAGTTTGCAACGTATCTGGGACTGATGGGCCAAACTCCGAAGAAAGAGGAAAACCAGATTTTATTGAATAATTTGAAAGTGTATAAGTCAGGAAATGGCTAAAATCGCTGTAAATTGACCGGCCAATGTCCAATCTTTTCCTGAGTTCGAATCTGGCCGGCCAGTTTGCAAAGTGACGTAGGCAGACCGACCAGAATCAAAAGATAAATAAAGAATCGATGAATATGTATAACTTCAAGCTGTATGCAATCTATTTATTTCATCAATTGCACCTATAAAATATATAAAATTTATACAATCTATGCACTTTATAAATCTTTGTTAATACAACCGGTATTCACTTATTACAAGAAGTTATGGTTTCATGACATTTTGAATTACACGTTATTTTCTCATTTCTGCATTTGCAGCGATTCTTGGCGCATTTAGTAGAGCAGTTGCATCGATTGTATTTGTTGAATGTTGCCTTGTCGTCAGCTATGTGGCGTCTAGAAAGCCTGCCTTCTCGGATCGCTAGACAACATTCAGACAAATCGTATTAACGAGTTTTATTACGAAATGAACAATGGCCGTACTTAACTTTGACAATAGCACGGAAGTGTCAACCGGCGGCAGTGGCCGAGCGGTTCTAGGCGCTTCAGTCTGGAACCGCGAGACCCATACGGTCGCAGGTTCGAATCCTGCCTCGGGCATGGATGTGTGTGATGTCCTTAGGATAGTTATGTTTAAGTAGTTCTAAGTTCTAGGGGACTGATGACCTCAGATGTTAAGTACCACAGTGCTCAGAGCCATTTGAAGCATTTGAACAGAAGTGTCGCAAACAAATCTCTTCAGTATATACAATTCCTAATACAAGTGTAGTAAAACAGTTGACTCTACCCTTCAGGCCGCTAGTCTTGAAGCTTCTGTAAAACTGAGCCGCGGCTTGTCGGGCGCGGCGCTTATGCTCTCTTCGGATAGAGGCCGTTGCAGTCGCGTTGTCATCCTGGAGAGGGGTCGGGCAGCGTGCAACTGGCTGACGACTTCTTCGCAGCCCTCTCTGCTCTTACGTTACCCACTGGCATGCCGTCGCTTGACTTTACGCCGTAACAGTATCCTTGGCCACTGGCCAGTGACTGTAAAGACGATATGGTTCGTAATGATTTTTTTTTCTTTGGTCATATTGTTGCTGTGGTATCGATAGCTACGATGCCACAGCGTAGGTGCAAGTTCGTAGGTTGGCACTACGACACCGACACAGATACAGACGACAGCGCCCTCTAGCCGGCGCTGTGCAGCTCTACGAGCGCCTCTCCTGATTCAGCACATTTGAACTTGAGTAGACGACAAGCAGCATTGTTTCTGTTTCATAGTGGGCGAGCCACTACACATTTTGCCTGCGTAACTACTGTGAGCTTCGATACATCCGGCTTCGCACCTACGAGTTCCTCAGTGCAAAGTTATGTATTCATATTCTTCCTATGGTACAGGTGATTTAAATTTAAACGCAGTAGCGAAGCATTTCACCTTTTCGTGGTCCTACTTTCTTCATACATGCGGCCTATGCTTCAGTTTATAGGAGCAGACCCACGCGCCGCCTTCCAGGCGGGATACAAAAGTTGCCCCATCACAGTACTGAACCATCAATTAGGGCGGTTCACAAACAACAACTCAAGTACACATGTTATTCCAAAACGTTATCGTGGAAATAGAGAGCAGGAGGTGCTGGTGAAATAACACACACTGCTAAAGATATCTTTTTATTTCAAAAGACTTTCTCAATAAATTTTTAGGTCTGGCCTTAAAAAAAATTTCAAAAACAATTACCGACAAATTTTCTTTATGAAAAGAAGATTGCTAGGTACGACGTTAACAACTTCCCAATAATAAGATTTTAAACTTATCATACATATATAAGAGAACAATTCCTTAAAAAAAACCTTTAAGTAGCTAGTTTGTACTAAAGGTAAATAGTTGTCTCTTGCCAATTAAATAAGTTATATTACACCTGTCAGTTGTTACAAGATAAATGTGAATAAGCCAGCACACAAATCTTCACATTAAAGGCAGTTGCCAAAAAAAAAAAAAAATCCCTTAGCTCGGCGAGGGACCAGATCACAATAGTCGGAATAGTTATTGGTAGTCTACAGAGCCACAGCAGATCAGCCCCAAAACTTGCATTACAAGCCACCATCTCCCCGAGTTACGCAAAACCAGAAGATGTAGCAAGGGCGATGCCTGCACCGACTCTGAACTACAGAGACACACGACACCGACCCTAAATCACCCAATCAAGGTGTGAATGAAACGACCCGACCAAGAAGCAATTACCACATTCCCACGGACAGGCAAACGAAAACTGTTGTGGGAAAACCCCAACAAAACCACTGGTGAAGAAACTCATACACTTCACTAGAACTTGAAAAACCACTCTGTTTCATAAAAAAACAGTACATAACTTCTCACACTACACCACACCGCCGGGAACACGTTGCACTTCCTTATGCTCGTCAGAGCCAACCGCTGCCAGTGCTTTCAACGGCCGCTCGCTGATCTCCTGCACCACGGCTTCTAAGCTTCATAAGCCACGTACATGCGGGTAAGGCAGACTTAGTCCCTGACAGCCACGAGGTCAGCTAAGGCACGTGGCCAGCAGTTGACGACCCCCACAAGCAGGGTCCCGCTCGCGCCATCACCTCTCTCTAGTCACCGCCCAGTACGCACTCCTCGATCGTCACGCGGCCGTACACGTGCTCCACCTCCCGCAAGAGGGCGGTAGCGATCCAAGCAGCGTGCCAAACCGAAAGTGCCACTGCAAAACACTAAACGCGAAGCGCAAGCACTCCACATCGCGCGCTTTTCGAAGAGCCGGACACAACTACGGCTCAAGTACGCAGTGCAATTTAGCCAGGGATATCCTGATGTACGTGCAATCACATACTATTCTGGCCGGGAATCTGCGGCCAATTCGCGAAATGGCTGGCAAAAGTCGGACATACGTTGATTCTTTCAAGTTATCGGACTTCGGCCAACCCTCTCGGTCAAAGTGCGAAATAGCCGGCCATATCGCGATCTGGCCGGTCTTTGGACTTTGGCCATTAATATTGCTACACAAAGAAGAAATGCAGATGATAAACGGGTATTCATTGGTCAAATATATTATACTAGAACTGACATATGATTACATTTTCACGCAATTTGGGTGCAAAGATCCTGAGAAATCAAGTACCCAGACCAACCACCTCTGGCAGTAGTAACGGCCTTAACACTCCTGGGCACTGAGTGAAACAGAGCTTGGATAGCGTGTACAGGTACAGCTGCCCATGCAGCTTCAACACGATACCACAGTTCATCAAGAGTAGTTCAAATGGCTCTGAGCACTATGGGACTAAACATCTGTGGTCATGAGTCCCCTAGAACTTAGAACTACTTAAACCTAACTAACCTAAGGACATCACACACATCCATGCCCGAGGCAGGATTCGAACCTGCGACCGTAGCGGTCACGCGGTTCCAGACTGAAGTGCCTAGAACCGCACGGCCACACCGGCCGGCCATCAAGAGTAGCGACTGGCGTATTATGACTGGCCAGTTGTTCAGCCACCATTGACCAGACGTTTTCAATTGGTGAGAGATCTGGAGAATGTGCTGGCCAGGGCAGCAGTCGAACATTTTCTGTGTCCAGAAAGGCCCGTACAGGACCTGCAACATGCGGTCGTGCATTATCCTCCTAAAGTGTAGGGCTTCGCACGAATCGAATGGAGGGTAGAGCCACGGGTCGTAACATATCTGAAATGTAACGTCCACTGTTCAAAGTGCCGTCAATGCGAACAAGAGGTGACCAAGACGTGTAACCAATGGCACCCCATACCATCGCGCCGGATGGTAAGCCAGTAACGAATAGACGCTTCCAACGTGCGTTCACGGATGCGACCATCATGATGCTGTAGACAGAACGTGGATTCATCCCAAAAAATGACGTTTTGCCATTCTTTGACCCAGGTTCGTCGTTGAGTACACCATCGCAGGCGCTCCTGTCTGTGATGCAGCGTCAAGGGTAACCGCAGCCACGGTCTCCGAGCTGATAGTCCATGCTGCTGCAAACAACGTCGAACTGTTCGTGCATATGGTTGTTGTCTTGCAAACGTCCCCATCTGTTGACTCAGGGATCGAGACGTGACTGCACAATCCGTTACAGCCATGCGGATAAGATGCCTGTCATCTCGACTGTTAGTGATACGAGGCCGTTGGGACCCAGCAAGGCGTTCCGTATTACCCTCCTGAACCCACCGATTCCATATTCTGCTAACAGTCATCGGATCTCGACCAACGCGAGCAGCAATGTCACGATACGATAAACCGCAATCGCGATAGGCTACAATCCGACCTTTATCAAAGTCGGAAATGTGATGGTACGCATTTCTCCTCCTTACACGAGACATCACAGTAACGTTTCACGAGGCAACATCGGTCAATTGCTGTTCTTGTATGAGGAATTGGTTAGAAACTTTCCTTACGTCAGCACGTCGTAGGCGTCGCCATCGGCGCCAACCTTCTGTGAATGCTCTGAAAAGCTAATCATTTGCATATCACAGCATCTTCTTCCTGTCGGTTAAATTTCTCTTCTGTAGCACGTCATCTTCGTGGTGTAGAAATTTTAATGGCCAGTAGTGTACATATGGACATGAAAGTATCGTTGTGCTCCTGTGGACATATGGAACACTCATATTGCTCCGGAACTGTGTAAAATACAATCAGCACCGCGAGTCATTAGAGACCAGACGGGAGCAGATACACGGCCCTGGGGCGTACGTACAAGAGCTGAGGCTGGGTGGCGTGCCGGCGGCACCACAGCCACAGTGCCTGCGGCGGCCTAATTAAGCGGCGACTCTATCGTGGCTGCCGATACAGAGGCGCCACGCTATCTGCGCTCCCTCGCGGCGCCGCATATCTCAGCAGCTAACTGGCTGCGCTCCGGCCCCCATAACTCACGCCCCGCGCGCCTCTTATCAGGGAGGCCTGGCTGCTCGACCCGGACGCTCCCCGTGCGTTCGTCTGTGCCCGAGGCTGACGGTCTGTGGACAGGCAGCGATCGCTGTTGAAGCGTTCTCTGGGCCGCGACACGACTAGCCGATAGTGCCCGTCTCACGCCTTCACTCGGCTCGTATTTGGACATTGCCAAGTGTACGACGCGGAGCGTCTCGCGACAGGTGCGAACTAGAGATTAGAAATGAGTTCCGTATACTCGCTTTCAACTCGCCAGCAAGTCCTGTGACGTCTTCTCCGACCTCGCCGCCTCCGTGTGCCCCTGTACTCGACTCGTGAGTCTCCATCGCAGCCCACTGCACACCTGTGGCTGTTGTCAGGTAGAAATGGACTCGCCGGCCGAGGTGGCCGAGCGGTTCTAGGCGCTACAGTATGGAACGGCGCGACTGCTATGCTCGCAGGTTCGAATGCTGCCTCGGGCATGAATGTATATGATGTCCTTAGGTTAGTTAGGTTTAATTAGTTCTAAGTTCTAGGGGACTGATGACCTCAGACGTTATGTCCCATAGTGGTGAGAGCCACTTTGAACAAATGGACTCGACTTGCTCGGAAAGGAGAGCGAGTACACGAGTTCGCAAGAAAACCGCGGACTCTCTGCATCCGCACTAGACCCGCATTCGTTCTGAAAGAAATTTCGGCCATTGAACAGCAAATTATTATTCATTTATTTCACACAGTCATGATTTCGGATTTACAGCCATTCTCAAGTGCATGCTGAAATGTCACAAATGACCGACCTGCCTAAATGACAGTGGAAATTTATACGGTGTGAGTCGCGTACGACGCAACACTCATTTTATTTCGTGAGTGGTTACACATACTCCACCGCGGTTTTCGGCAAATGTTAGAGCGTCGAGTGGCACATAGTGATTTATTTGATTAAGTTTTTAGTGCTGGTACCAACGGAGATACGATATCTCTTGGGAAGACATTCACAGTGATACAGCATTCGTTAATGTTGACGCTGTAAACAGTTGTAAAATAATTCGAGAAACACCATAAAAACTGAGGGTGGCCAGAATCGCAATTGGCGGTGCAAACACCCCAAAGTTGAGCTCCCGCCCTACGCTGTGTCACAATGTCAACATATTTGCCTGTTTGCACTCCATGCAGCACATTTCTGCTTCAGCATTCGTTGGGTGCAGACATGTACAACAATGAGATGTTGGTTATACTATTTTCATGTGGTAAATGTAAAATAAATACCGTAAAAACAGTACCGCGGTATAGGGCCACCTATCCGAATCGCCAACGTCCCACGCGCCAGCCGATTGCAGGAATTATTAAGACGCTAATGTGGAAAGGCTGCTTGAACGTCAAAAAGAAGACGAGAAAGAACACTGCGACTGACAAAGAACCCGAAGGAGCTGTCCTGGCTACAACGCTTGTGAATCCGCACGGTAGAACTGTAAGCTAAAGGGGGAGGGTGGGGTTATAGTTCCGTCTGAATTTGCTATTTGTACCCACTCACCTCGTACATCCAGTCGTCATTCGCTTCTTCCCTTGCAGTCTAGGAACAGCAACTTGAGTATTGCTGTAATAAACGACAACTGACAAGGGGAACAAAGGAGTGCCAATTACCAAAATTCAAGTTTTACCCTAGTATAATCCATTGATGTATTCTTTAACACTTGCGCTGCACAGGGCTGCATTGCTACACGCTTCACAAAATTACAAATGTGTTGATACACTGATACATACAGTAACACTACACCAAAATACATCATCCAACACTGCAATCCAGATGGAGCGTTCGTGGCAATATAGGTAATCCAAATTTCATTTACCGGCACGGATGAGATGCTCGCGGGCATCTAATCATGTTCTCGCGATTGTTCTCGTGGTGTATTACTTCGCAAACCGCGGAGTACGTCTCGTGAGGTAACGAATGATTACACAGCATCAAACAAACACCTTTATAGTCACAAAATTTACTTGTTCTCTTAGCCTGGTTCCTTAACATCTTCACACCACGCACACGGTTAAACATCACCACGTGACTCCTTCCCTCGTTCTGGCGCGAAAAAACAAAGAAGCGACCATAGCGATGTTATTATAATCGATACAGTGCTACTCGATACATGCTTACAGTACGAGACCTGCTGCCAAGGAATGACGAATCAGCCAGACGAGTGTCATTCGCATCCTGTGTCGACAGAATTTCCATCCCTATCGTCTGTCACTATATCAGACACTCGACGACAGTGATTGCGAACGTCGTACATAATTTTGTCGGTTTGTCCTTCACCAACTGAGAGATCATCTTACGTGTTTCCAACCTGTGCTCTTTGCCCTTGAAGCAACGTTCATTAACCAAGCTACAGTAAATTTGCGTAACATGCACTACTAGGCAGCCGAAAATCCACATTGGCTTGATCAGGTGCAAGATCAACGGCATTGGAGCGTAAACGTATTGTGCGGCATCATGGGAAATTACATTGTGGAACCTTACTTCATCTCAGGCATCCTAAGTGGACATTCGTAAGCACACTTTCTGACGAACATTCTGCCGTTTCTTCTAGAAGATGTACCACGGGATATTCAACAGAGTATGTGAGTGCAACACGACAGGTGCCCAGCTCACTCGTCACGTGTTGTAAGGCAAATACTGAATGAGAACTTTGCTGGACGTTGGACAGGACGAAAGTCTGTTGTCAAATGGCCTGCGAGGCCTCCCGATTTGACCTCTCTTGACTTATTGCTTTAGGGATCACTCAAATATGTAGTCTATGACGAAGTCCAACTGCGACAGATGATATGTTTCGTTGAATCACCAGTGCATGCTCCACCACATCATCCACCGTAATTACATCTGTTCGTCATTCTGTCGAACGACCATTGAAAAATGTCCCTTTCATGCTCAACTGATGGAACACATGCCTAAATAAAGGGTGAAGTTTTCTGGAAGACAAAATTTATATTGCGTGATTTGGGTGTTTACGAAATCATTGTTAGTAAATTGTTTCATTTACGTGTATGCCAAACTGCACTTCAGTGTCAAATAAGTCAAAGCGTGCAAGGTACGTAGCTGGTAACCCTGTGATTACGCGCTTATGTTCAGCATCAAACGACATTTCATTCAGAACAATATTTATTTTGTGGTGTACAGGTCGTCACCAAAGTATTTTCACTGAAATGTTTAGTTCTGAGAATTTATCACATATGACATAATTTAGAGCAATGTAGGTAGAGACCGTTGTTGGCCAGCATGTATCTTATCTCTGAGAAGCACACAGCCATGTACAGGGAAAGACAGGTCAATTCTTTCTTCTAATATTTAGATATTTATTACTGCGTTTTGGAGCGTATATGACCTCTATTTTCCTTGAAGAAGGAACGGTTGATTTCTCTGTTTCAGCTCACGTAAATCTGGGCGGACACACAAATGTGAAATAGTTTTCCTAACCTCTTTGTGACACGCTAGATTCTAGCTCATGTCGCATTTGCATCTACAACATTCGTAAGTGAACCTCCATCTAGGTCGTAAGTTGGTCCATGGGATATAAAGCTTTATTCTCGTAGCGCAGGCCTCCTTACGGTATAAAACCACGCACCCTGGACCGAGATGCCTGGTTGGCAGTGTTTGTGCCGTACATGCTGCTTCCGCCTTTCGTCCTCTTACATTCTAGGACATTACTCGAATTTCGTTTACGACAGGTTTCAATGTCAACATTAACAAGCGCCATGTCACTGTAGTTGTCTTGTCAAGAGCTATCGAACGCAGTTACAAAAATTATACTGTTTCATTTGAAAAGACGTACTTCCTTCAATATCTCCATTGTTACTAGCGCTAAAACAATTAACCAAACAAAAAAGTACGTGTCGCGCGACACACTAACATTTGCCGAAAACCGCTTTTTGATACGTGCAACCGTTCGCGAAATAAAAGGGATGTTACGTCTTACACCTGTAGCAGTATAGCGACTGATCGGTTAGCAGTGAATATCGTTCTGTTCGTACATACATTTCTAGGTATAAAACTTTTTTGAACACTGCTGTAAATTTATTTTAATATTTAATATTTATTCACAGAATGTCTAACAATTACGTTGACATATACACACTTTCAAGGCGTTACCAAGTATGTAATGACAGTACCTGAAAACGTGACACGAATATGAAGCGTAGTGGCTAAATGGTCATTAATTATTAAAATAAAATACAGAAATGAATGATAAGCTACAGAACTCGTCCATAAACGGAAGTGGCCATGACCAAATGAATACAGAAATAGTATGCAATGTTTCCGTAGGGGTATAAAAGCGACGTTGCTCTGTGCCCAATTTTAGTTTGACCCAGCACGTATGTTTTCTCATGGTGGAGATGGAATAAACAAGAATACAACCATTTTGTTTGCATTGGACGAAATTTGTATGTTTTTTGGTCTGAAACGTGGACCATAGCGAAAAAATTATTCCAGCTATCACCCCTCAACTAATGGAACACATTTGAAATTGTGTGCTCCGCGTCAATTAATTTTTGTCTTAAACCCTCCACAGTCATAAGACACAGGCTACCTGGTCCCTATAATGTGTCATATCACCTCGTCAGTGCTACTTTACAGCAGCAGGATCGTCTACTTGTCTTCTGTACCAGCAATAAGTCACGACTGGCCTTACACTCCAGTATGCCACAGCAAGAGAGAACATAGTCGGCAAGTGTGAATCGACCGCAGCGCCACAGTTCTCAGACGTGTCAGACTCGCGGAACTACAGCGGGAACAAAGGAAGTGCGTTAGCACTGACGTAACAGCGGAGCCGATATTTGTGAAGTATGCAACCCGCACATTAGTTTTGCACTCGCTCTATTTCTGATCTCTAGTCCGGAGCACAGTTTACATCGCTAGTACGTGACAAGACCACCTAAGCAAAAAATGTCTAGGTTAGGCAACACGGCTGCTGCAACAGACGGTTGCTGCAACTATACCACAAAGCAGATTCTAGAGTCGTGAGTATATTGATCATTAGTATTTTTAATAAGTGTTTATTACGGCCTTCACGCATATCGTTAAAACGACGACTTTCGTGTATGATGGTCCTTAAATTTGCAAAATCACGAAGGTGGCAAACAACAAACGTCTATTTGGTATGAAGTTTAATAGATGCTTAGATACAGTCTCTGAGTAAAAGTATCCGGACACCCACTAGTCGCCGGCCGGTGTGGCCGAGCGGCTCTAGGCTCTCCAGTCTGGAACCACACTACCGCTACGGTCGCAGCGTCGAATCCTGCCTCGGGCATGGATGTTTGTGATGTCCCTAGGTTAGTTAGGTTTAAGTAGTTCTAAGTTCTAGGGAACTGATGACCTCAGGTGTTAAGTCCCATTAGTCGACATAAATATGGGGTGTGTCCACCCTTCGTCCTTATGACGATTTGAAACCTGTTGAGGACACTTTCAGTGATGTATCTGAATGTCTATGAAAGAATGGCAGCTCATTCTTCCTCAAAAGCCGAAACCAGCGAGTGCAGTGGTATGGGACACTGGGATGGAAAAGCGAAGTCTACGTCTCAACTCATCCAAAAGATTTTCCACTTGATTCGACTCGGACCACTGGGCAGTCCAGTCCATTTCAGGAATGTTACTGTGTCCAAAGCAGTGCTTCACAGATGCTATTTCATGACAGGGTGCACTGCCATGCTGATGCAAAGAACCATCGTTTCCGATTAGTTCTTGTACTGTATGCAGCACACACGCTGGAAAGTGCGTTCATATCTTTCTCACTTAAGCGTTCTTATGCGCAATAAGGCGACATCACCTCATCCACCGCACACACCTCCATGCCAAACACGACCTCGCCGTACTTCACTGTTGGCATTATGGCAGCTAACATTCTCCAAGCATTCAGCAAACCCAAGCCCTTCCATCGGAATGCACGACAGTATGTTGCTGTTGTCGTTGTTGTCTTCAGTCCTGAGACTGGTTTGATGCAGCTACCCATGCTACTCTATTCTGTGCAAGCTTCTTCATCTCCCAGTACTTACTGCAACCTACATCCTTCTGAATCTGCTTAGTGTATTCACCTCTTGGTCTCCCTCTACGATTTTTATTCTCCACGCTGCCCTCCAATGCTAAATTTGTGATCCCTTGATGCCTCAGAACATGTCCTACCAACCGGTCCCTTCTTCTTGTCAAGTTGTGCCACAAACTCCTCTTCTCCCCAATTCTATTCAATACCTCCTCATTAGTTATGTGATCTACCCATCTAATCTTCAGCATTCTTCTGTAGCACCACATTTCGGAACCTTCTATTCTCTTCTTGTACAAACTATTTATCGTCTATGTTTCACTTCCATACATGGCTACACTCCATACAAATACTTTCAGAAACGACTTCCTCACACTTAAATCTATACTCGATGTTAACAAATTTCTCTTCTTCAGAAACACTTTCCTTACCATAGCCAGTCTACATTTTATATCCTCTCTACTTCGACCATCATCAGCTATTTTGCTCCCCAAATAGCAAAACTCCTTCACTACTTTATGTGTCTCATTTCCTAATCTAATTCCCTCAGCATCGCCCGACTTAATTCGACTACATTCCATTATCCTTGTTTTGCTTTTGTTGATGTTCATCTTACATCCTCCTTTCAAGACACTGTCCATTACATTCAACTGTTCTTTCAGGTCCTTTGCTACCTCTGACAGAAATACAATGTCATCAGCGAACCTCAAAGTTTTTATTTCTTCTGCATGGACTTTAATACCTACTCTGAATTTTTCTTTTGTTTCCTTTACTGCTTGCTCAATATACAGATTGAATAGCATCGGGGAGAGGCTACAACCCTGTCTCACTCCTTGCCAACCACTGCTTCCCTTTCATGTCCCTCGACTCTTATAACTGTCATCTGGTTTTTGCACAAATTGTAAATAGCCTTTCGCTTCCTGTGTTTTACCCCTGCCGCCTTCAGAATTTGAAAGAGAGTATTCCAGTCAACATTGTCAAAAGCTTTCTCTAGGTCTACAAATGCTAGAAATGTAGGTTTCCCTTTCCTTCATCTATTTCCTAAGATAAGTCGTAGGGTCAGTATTACCTCACGTGTTCCAACATTTCTGCGGAATCCAAACTGATATTCCCCGAGGTCGGCTTCTACCAGTTTTTACATTCGTCTGTAAAGAATTCGCGTTAGTTTTTTGCAGCTGTGACTTATTAAACTGATAGTTCGGTAATTTTCACATCTGTCAACACCTGCTTTCTTTGGGATTGGAATTATTATATTCTTCTTGAAGTCTGAGGGAATTTCACCTGCCTCATACATCTTGCTCACCAGGTGGTAGAGTTTTGTCAGGACCGGCTCTCCCAAGGCCGTCAGTAGTTCCAATGGAATGTTGTCTACTACCGGGGCCTTGTTTCGACTCAGGTCTTTCAGTGCTCTGTCAAACTCTTTGCGCAGTACCGTATCTCCCATTTCATCTTCATCTACATCCTCTTTCATTTCCATAATATTGTCCTCAAGTACATTGCCCTTGTATAGACCCTCTATATACTCCTTCCACCTTTCTGCTTTCACTTCTTTACTTAGAACTGGGTTTCCATCTGAGCTCTTGATATTCATACAAGTGGCTCTCTTTTCTCCAAAGGTCTCTTTAATTTTGCTGTAGGCAGTATCTATCTTACCCCTAGTGAGGTAAGCCTCTACATCCCTACATTTGTCCTCGAGCCATCCCTGCTTAGCCATTTTGCAATTCCTGTCGATCTCATTTTTGAGACGTTTGTATCCCCTTTTGCCTGCTTCATTTACTGCGTTTTTATATTTTCTCCTTTCATCAATTAAATTCAATATTTCTTCTGTTACCCAAGGATTTGTACTAGCCCCCGTCTTTTTACCTACTTGATGCTCTGCTACCTTCACTACTTCATCCCTCAGAGCTACCCATTCTTCTTCTACTGTATTTCTTTCCCCCATTCCTGTCAATTGTTCCCTTATGCTCTCCCTGAAACTCTGTACAACCTCTGGTTAGTCAGTTTATCCAGGTCCCATCACCTTAAATTCCCACGACAGTATAGCGTGATTTATCACGCCCAGACACTCGTGTCCTGTCATCCACTGTCCATGGCTTCGCTTCTTCACCGCCGGAAGTGACGCTCGGTATTCACGACAGAAGTGTGTTACTTTTGAGGAGCTTCTCAGCCACTGTGCCCTATTCTTTTTAACTCCCTACGCATAGTCACTGTGCTATCTGGACTGCTGGCAGCACTGATTTCATGTGAACTTTTATAACCAACGTTGACAATTTTTGGCTGTCAGTTCATGAGGACTGCCTGGTCTTGACTTAGCTATGGTTGTAGAGTATCAGTCAAGACACTGCAGTCGTCCACACTTTTCTTTCTTTCTTTTTTTTCCTTCTTGGTGTCAAGGGGTCCGGGACATACTTTACAGACATTTTTATTTAAAACATTCTGTAGACAAATGTCTACGTCTGTTGCTTACAGTTGTTGATTCAAGTTACAACCGTAGATGGTGCGCTGACGCCATTTGTATGCCAGGGGAAAAAATAAAAAAGGAAAAAAAAGGCTCGAAACTTTTTGAAAAGACTGTACGTATACGAACCGACGCATCAGGAAGGCATCCGAACGGGACGGAAATCTGAAGATGTGATGTACATATGCAGGTACACAAATGATTATAATTTCAGAAGCCGGCCGCTGTGGCCTCGCGGTTCCAGGTGCTTCAGTCCGGAACCGCGCAACTGCCACGGCCGTAGGTTCGAATCCCGCCTCGGGCATGGTTGTGTTTGATGTCCTTAGGTTAGTTAGGTTTAAGTAGTTCTAAGTTCTAGGGGACTGAAGACATCCGATGTTAAATGTTAAGTCCCATAGTGCTCAAAGCCATTTGAACCACAAGGGGCCGTGGTAAAAATTGCTGTTTTGAAGAGTGCGCCGCAGCGTGTAGTGTGAAGCAGTCGCACTCCGTTTCTGGCGGTGGCACCGCTGTGGGAGTCGCAGCTTTGGTGTCTCCCTCTAGTGGAAAAGGGGAAAGGTTGCCTGTTCACGTGCATTTAAGGGGCGCTATGAGCTCGCCAGTCGGTCAGTCTGGGTCAGTCTCTCGTCCCCAGCTTGCTAGTCTGTCTCTCGTCCGCATTTGTTAGGCAGTTAGTGTCTGTCTGTCGTTCGGAGTGCTAGTATGTCTGTCGTTCGGATCAACCTTTAAAGCAGGCAAAATGAGTCTTTCCACCGCGCCAGTAAGAGAACTCAGCGAGTGGTCGCCCGGTCGGGGCTTAGTTCCTGCATCTGACAAGGGGAGCCCGCCAATTGTGAAATTCAGATTCGATTCATACTGTGCATAATAAAAGCTCATGGCCAGAGGTGTAATGTGGCAAAGCACCAAGATGCACTTCTCAGCCGTTGTCGAGAAAATCGACATTAACTGTCGCTGCGCTGCCGCTGCGGTGAAATACTCTCTACGATTAATAATTTTCTACAGCGTCGTGGCGCAGCGGTAAGCCCGCGGGTTCGTAATCCGAAAGTCGCCAGATCGTATCCCGCGCCATGCAACTTTCTTTTATTATTTGTTTTTTTGTAATTCAAATGTATACACACACACACACACACACACACACACACACACACATTATATATAATTCCCGGCAATCAGTTGCAACAATTATGCATATAATAAGTTGTTGAAAGAAGACGTAGAAACGATATTCCGAAACGAATTGTTCTTGTAAAAACGCATCGTTTATCAGATGTGCTCGATGTCGTGCTGTTTTCTGTTTTCCATGTTTCTATGATAACTATCACTCTGGTTTGTGCGATACTCCAGCTACTTCTGGTCACTAATTGTTCATGATGTGCGAGTGTATACGGAACTTTTCAATAAATTGTATCCGCTTGAATATTATTTGTGATATTGTGTTTCATTTCAAGTATTATTTTTCCACGACAAACGACTTTCAACAACTTATTATATGCATAATTGTTGCAACTGATTGCCGGGAATTATATATAATGTGTGTGTGTGTGTGTGTGTGTGTGTGTGTGTGTGTATACATTTGAATTACAAAAAAAACAAATAATAAAAAAAAGTTGCATGGCACGGGATTCGATCTGGCGACCTTCGGATTACGAACCCGAGGGCTTACCACTGCGCCACGACGCTGTAGAAAATTATTAATCGTAGAGGGTATTTCACCGCAGCGGCAGCGCAGCGACAGTTAATGTCGATTTTCTCGACAACGGCTGAGAAGTGCATCTTGGTGCTTTGCCACATTACACCTCTGGCCATGAGCTTTTATTATGCGCAGTATGAATCGAATTTGAATTTCACAATTGGCGGCATCCCCTTGTGAGTGCGCGCTAGGCCGCCAGTCTGCTCGAGTTTGCTCAGGCAATGGTCATTGGCGGTTGGATCGATCGGTTGGTCGGTCGCGCACTGAGACACAAGATGACTTGTCCGTCTTGAGCGTCGGCGCATGTGAGGTCGCCACATCAGTCCAGTGGGCCGCTGCGTATAGCTAGCGGTAGTGACTTCGCGGTCGACACGAGAGCAACAGGAGTCAACCCACGACATAAGTCTGGCCGGCGCGAGCTGCGACGCCGTGAGACGGGGGATCGGCGTGCCCTCCTGCGTCCGTTGAAGCGGCTGGCAACTGGCGGTTTGGGAAAGCGGTTTGGGGGTGCTGCGTCAGGTCTTCTCGAGAAATCTCAGTTTATTAGAAGTTAAGTGATTGGTGATATGGTGTTTGAGTTACTCTTTTTAAATTCTACTTGTCTTCTTGGTGAGGTCACCAGCCATTTTGCTGTGGGGTCGTCCCACCATTCTTCTCCGTTTGCCCACCTGCGGGAAGGTGGTTGTTTATAAATTGGGTGGTCCGTTTTTCCCTTGTGGAGTAGGGGCGGGTTAGAGCAACCTGCGGTTCGGGTTGTTCGGTAATCTCCCTATCAATCTACCGATCGTTAGTAGTTGCCTCTGTCATGTTTGTCGGATTCGGTACGTTAACGAATTTATTGCTTAGAGTGTAACGGCCTAGAACCTGAAATACGTTTTGATCTTTGGAAACTTTGATATTATTGCCTATGATCTTGAGAGGCGGTATCTGTGTACTGTAGAGCATCTTAACTATTGTTTGGCCATCCTTGTAGAATTTTTTATAAGATTGCAATTCTTGGGCTTTTATTTAAATGATCATTTTAGTATATAAAGTTGCCACCTATTTCACCGTAAGAGTTTTCTTAGAAGCTAAAATCAAGTTGCACCTTCGGTGGCAAGGTTAATATTTTAATTGTTTGTGTTTTGTACCATTTTCATCCTTCCTACGGGGGGTACATAGTTTGTGCGCTTGTGTAAATTGTTAAAACTCTTAGTTTAAAGTATCTGGTGCAGATTTGTGCCAGTGTCTTCTTTCAGAGGCTGTTGTGAGCGCTCGTAACTACGGCCGTGTCAAAAGGGAGCGGCAAGGTTCTCTGCCTGAAAGCTCATACAGTCAAAACTTGTTTCTTTCTGCCTCTGAGTAAATTGTAACTTTGTTATTTAGGGGGTGCTTTCTGATAATAATTATAAATCAATTTCTTTTAAAAAATGCTTTTAGGCACTATTAAAGTGAATAAAATTCCCACTTGTTAAGAGGAATTTGGTTATGATTTCATCAGTTACTCCCTGGCAACTACTTCCATGTTTACATAGTGATTAAAAAATGGTTCAAATGGCTCTGAGCACTATGGGACTCAACATCTTAGGTCATAAGTCCCCTAGAACTTAGAACTACTTAAACCTAACTAACCTAAGGACATCACACACAGCCATGCCCGAGGCAGGATTCGAACCTGCGACCGTAGCAGTCCCGCGGTTCCGGACTGCAGCGCCAGAACCGCACGGCCACCGCGGCCGGCCATAGTGATTAAATGTGTTAATGTTCTTGATGAATCGCTAGTAAATAAAATAAATTCTTAATAATATTATTTGAAGATAAATCACGTCGCACGCAATTTCAGAAAAAAATTGATTATTTATGGTAGAGAACGAGCCTAGCAAATAGAGGGAGTCAATAACGCTTTAGTCCACCTGCAGCCCTTATTCAAGCAGTTATTCGGCTTGACACTGAATGACAGAGTTACTGAATGTCCTCCTGAGGGATAGCGTTACAGATTATCTGTAAATGGTGCGTTACATCGTCCAAATGCGGAACTTGTTGCAAGACCCCGCCCGTAATGCTCCAAGCATTCTCAACAGGGGAGAGATCCAGTGACGTTGCTGGTCAAGGTATGGTTTGGGAAGCACAAAGACAATCAGAAGGAACTATCGTCATGTGCGGGCGGGCGTTATCTTGCAGAAATGTAAGTCCAGGAGTGCTTGCCACGAAGAGCAACAAAATGGATCGTAGAATATTGTCGACGTACTGCTGCGCTGTAAGAGTTCCGCAGATGAGAACTAACGGGGTCCTGCTTTGAAATGAAAAGATACTCCAGAGCATCACTGTTGGCTATCGGACCATATGATGGACAACACTCAGGGTGGTATCCCACTGCTGACTCGAGCTTCTCCAGACACGACTTCGCTGGTCATTGAGGCCTGAAATCTCATTGACTGGAGTAGAGTTGTCTTCAGTGATGAGTCCTGCTTCGAACTGAGCCCCAATCATCAGCGAAGACGTGTCTGGAGGCATCTCGAGGAGTGGTAGACTACCAATATGATTGTTGTCCTTCATGGCAAGCTATCCTGGACTTAGATTTCAGCAACATAGTAACCGCATGGCGCCATTGGGTGCGGATATGGAGAGGCATATGGTCAGCAAGCCGCCCCCCCCTCCATTGTCGGTTTTGGAGACTGGAGAAGCTACTTTAATTGGCCTGACAAGAACTGACTGCACCCCAGTTGTCAGCAGCGATCGGCAGACCCGAGCGGTCACCTTGGCAAATGCTGTCCAAGCCGACAGCGCTTAAATTCGGTCATCTAGGAGGAATCAGTGTTACTTGTGGTTGAAAGCCACAGGCATGGTTTAATAGAACACCTACAAAAACTATATATCACGTATCTTTCACAATTATAAAAAACGAAAGTGTTCAAAGAAAGAAAGTTCCTGACAGATTAAAACTGTGTGCCAGACAGAGACTCGAACTCGGGATCTTTGTTTTTCGCGGGCAAGTGCTCTACAAACTGAGCTACCCAAGCACGACTCACGACCCGTCCTCACAGCTTCAGTTCTGCCAGTACCTCGTCTCCGACCTTCCAAACTTCACAGAAGCTCTTCTGCGAACCTTGCAGATCTAGCACTCCTGGAAGAAAGGATATTGCGGAAACATGGCTTAGCCACAGCCTAGGGGATGTTTCCAGAATGAGTTTTTCACTCTGCAGTGGAGTGTGCGCTGATACGAAACTTCCTGACAGATTAAAACTGTGTGCCGGACCGAGACCCGAGTTCGCGTCTCGGTCCGGCACACAGTTTTCATCTGTCAGGAAGTTTGATATCAGCGCACACTCCGCTGCAGAGTGAAAATTTCATTCTGTTCAAAGAAAATTCTATTTAATTATAAAGTTTAGTTAAGTGTTAATGTTGATTATGGCAGAATGAGATAATATCTGACTGAAATTGAGGGTAATAGTATCAGGAAGGTGGGAACCATTGCACTAGCTAGTGGCTTCAATACGAAAGCCGAAAGCGGTCATGGAGTAAAATGAGGAAATTTTGAGCAACTGGAGCGGCTATTCATTACTCTGAAGTATTAAATTACAATAAATGATAATGGAGAAATTAGATCGTCGCCGCAATTAAGAAACCACCCTGTCAGTTAAATGGTTCAAATGGCTCTGAGCACTATGGGACTTAACTGCTGCAGTCATCAGTCCCCTAGAACTTAGAACTACTTAAACCTAACTAACCTAAGGACATCACACATATCCATGCCCAAGGCAGGATTCGAACCTGCGACCGTAGCGGTCACGCGGTTCAGTTATTCGCCCTGTCAGTTATCCAAGTGGTATAAGATGCTCTCCAAACAGCGAAATCAGCTTGGCTGGAGCAAAGATTACGAGTCCGGTGCCACCTTGCTTGGTCTCTCTGCAGTCGCAACAAATACGAACAAGGGCGAGTGCCCTGTGAATGTGCGGGAGTCCACGTGAACAGCACGTGGTCTCCGTCACCGCCGCCGGCTGCGGCGTGTCGGTGGGCGCGACGGCACAGTCTGTTAAAGGACCATTACTCGCGCCGGTGGCGGCCGCTACAAATTACGTGCGACTTTTATCGAGTGCCCGGCCGATGAGGAGGCAGTACGACAATGGCGCGTAATAGACTCGCCGGTGCAGCTGCCGCCGCCCCCGGCACCCAGGAATTTGTATGAGGGCTCCTCGCGATTTTCCGCCTTTGCCGTGGCCTCGCCTTGTGTTATCTCTCCGACTTCAAGTTTCGTGGCCGCGGCTCTTCCGCCCGCCGCTGACTTCGGCGGCGCGACGCGCGGCACCCGGCCCCTCCGCCAATTGCCCGTCGCTGCAGAGTTATTCCGTCTATTGATCTCGGACAATGGGGTCCTCCAGGTAGGTGTGAAGGCAGGCCGGGCCTTTTGTGGCGGCGCATTGTAGGTGCCGGAAGTATTGTCGCGCAGGCCGCTGCCGCCTCCGCGGGTGGTCGACCAGAATGGGGGAGTGAGCGTCCCGAAGTTCATCTTCTGCCGCACAACGCTGGTTGCTGTCTGCTGCGCACAAACATATGTGGTTCGTTTATGAACTGCAGTTTTATTTGCCCCCAGTGGTTACAAATATAAAGGGCCTTTTTCGTACCTGAACTTTTCACACACACAGAAGAGAGATAACAGCAAGCAATATTAATTATGTTTAATATTTTACAAACTTTGTTTTTTTATGTGCCTGGGCAAAGCATCCTTGTCCGTTATGTTAATTATGACCGCACTCTTGCAAATTCACCTTCTATCTTTTATATCGCACTTCGTAAATCAATGCAGTAAATGAAGCAGTCAAAAAGGAATACAAACGTCTCAAATATGAGATCGTCAGGAAGTGGAAAATGGCTAAGCAGGAATGGCTAGAGGACAAATCTAAGGAGGTATTATCTCACGAGGGGTAAGATAGATACTACCTACAGGAAAGTTAAAGAGACCTTTGGAGAAAAGAGAACCACTTGCATGAATATCAAGAGCTCAGGTGGAAACCCAGTTCTAAGCAAAGAGGGGAAAGCAGAAAGGTGGAAGGAGTATGGCTGGCTCTGAGCACTATGGGACTTAACATCTATGGTCATCAGTCCCCGGAAGGAGTATATAGAGGGTCTATACAAGGGCGATGTACTTGAGGCCAATATTATGGAAATGGAAGAGAATGTAGATGTAGATGAAATGGGAGATATGATACTGCGTGAAGAGTTTGACAGAGCAATGAAAGACCTAAGCCGAAACAAGGCCCCAGCAATAGACAACATTCCATTAGAATTACTGACAGCCTTGGGAAAGCCATTCCTGACAAAACTCTACCATCTGGTGAGTAAGATGTATGAGACAGGCGAAATTCCCTCAGACTTCAAGAAGAATACAATAATTCCAATCCCAAAGAGAGCAGCTGTTGACAGCTGTGAAAATTACCGAACTATCAGTTTAATAAGTCAGAGCTGCAAAATACTAACGCGAATTCTTTACAGACGAATGGAAAAACTGGTAGAAGCCGACCTCGGGGAAGATCAGTTTGGATTCCGCAGAAATGTTGGAACACCGGGGGCAATACTGACCCTACGACTTATCTTAGAAGAAAGATTAAGGAAAGGCAAACCTACGTTTCTAGCATTTGTAGACTTAGAGAAAGCTTTTGACAATGTTGACTGGAATACTCTCTTTCAAATTGAAGGTGGCAGGGGTAAAATACAGGGAGCGAAAGGCTATTTACAATTTGTGTAGAAAGAAGTTCGCAGTTATAAGAGTCGAGGGACATGGAAGGGAAGCAGTGGTTGGCTAGGGAGTGAGACAGGGCTGTAGCTTCTACCAGATGTTATTCAATCTGTATATTGAGCAAGCAGTAAAGGAAACAAAAGAAAAGTTCGGAGTAGGCATTAAAATCCATGGAGAAGAAATAAAAACTTTGAGGTTCGCCGATGACATTGTAATTCTGTCAGAGACAGCAAAGGACTTGGAAGAGCAGTTGAATGGAATGGACAGTGTCTTGAAAAGAGGGTGTAAGATGAACATCAACAAAAGCAAAGCGAGGATAATGGAATATAGTCGAATTAAGTCGGGTGATGCTGAGGGAATTAGATTAGGAAATGGGGCACTTAAAGTAGTGAAGGAGTTTTACTGTTTGGGGAGCAAAATAACTGATGATGGTCGAATGAGAGAGGATACAAAATGTAAACTGGCAATGGCAAGGAAAGCGTTTCTGAAGAAGAGAAATTTGTTAATATCGAGTATAGATTTAAGTGTGAGGAAGTCGTTTCTGAAAGTATTTGTGTGGAGCGTAGCCGTGTATGGAACTGAAACGTGGACGATAAATAGTTTAGACAAGAAGAGAATAGAAGCTTCCGAAATGTGGTGCTACAGAAGAATGCTGAAGATTAGATGCGTAGATCACATAACTAATGAGGAAGTATTGAATAGAATTGGGGAGAAGAGGAGTTTGTGGTACAATTTGACTAGAAGAAGGGGTCGGTTGGTAGGACATGTTCTGAGGCATCAAGGGATCACCAATTTAGTACTGGAGGGCAGCGTGGAGGGTAAAAATTGTAGAGGGAGACCAGGAGATCAATACACTAAGCAGATTCAGAAGTATGTAGGCTGCAGTAGGTACTGGGAGATGAAGAAGCTAGCACAGGATAGAATAGCATGGAGAGCTGCATCTAACCAGTCTCAGGACTGAAGACCACAACAACAACATCGGACTTCGTATTTGAGATCAGCACCCGAAGACGTCGACGTTTCGTGCTGGACGACTATCTTTTCAACTTACGGATCCTTTCTTTGCCAAACCAAGACACTCAACCATCTTATTAACAACTAGTGACACAAAATAAAACATACATGGATTAGTAATAATTATATTCTGAGATAGAAATACAGTTTATAAATACACTTAAATCATGTGATTACGAGTGCCGGTGATAGCAACTCGTGAATAAAATATTGAAATAATGTAATGTTAATGTCGGTGTGCCACACACGTGCGATCTCTACAGGACCTATCAAACAAAAGTAACCTATACTCTCGTCATCTGACGATCGTAATTCTTCCTCTGTTTTCCAGCGGCTGCTAGCAATGCTTGCACAGCCGTGGATTTCATCTGTGGTTTCTTAATCTTTAATTTCAACTTATAACTACGACTTTTTCCTAAATAACCGCTCAGTGTGCAAATGTGCCTTTAAAAGGTTCCAAAGGATCCCTTTGAAAAACAGCGTATTTCGAGAACTTTACGACCGATGGACGTTCCGTATCTCAAATCCCTCGTCAGCGTTATCAGTCTAGGGCCGAACTTTCCAAACTTTTCCTCATGGCGACACCCTTCTAATACAAACAATTTTGCGAAACACTTTGTCGCTGATATTAATAAAAGAAATTCTATTCTAACAAATGATGTTGTTGTTGTTGTTGTTGTTGTGGTCTTCAGTCCAGAGACTGGTTTGATGCAGCTCTCCATGTTACTGGTTCAAAAATAGTTCAGATGGCTGTGAGTACTAACTAACCTAAGGACATCACACACATCCATGCCCGAGCAGGATTCGAACCTGCGACCTTAGCTGTCGTGCGGTTCCGGACTGAAGCGCCTAGAACCGCTTGGCCGCAATGGCCAGCCCATGTTATTCTGTCCATTGCAAGCTTCATCTCCAAGTACCTACTGCAACCTACATCCTGAATCTACTCAGTGTATCAATGTATTCATCACTTGGTCTCCTTCTACGATTTTTACCATCCACGCTGCCCACCAATACTAAATTGGTGATCCCTTGGTGCTTCAGAACATGTCCTACCAACCAATCCCTTCTTCTAGTCACGTTGTGCCACAAATTTCTCTTCTCCCCAATTCTATTCAGTACCTCCTCATTAGTTATATGATCTACCCATCTAATCCTCATCATTCTTCTGCAGCACCACCACTTTTCGGAAGCTTCTATTCTCTTTTTGTGCAAATTATTTATCGTCCATGTTTCACTTCCATCCATGGCTACACTCCATACAAAAACTTTCAGAAACGACTTCCTGACACTTAAATGATATTTTAAAGAGATACTACTACTTGTATTTCATTTCTAAGTGTGATATAATTGAGGAGATGACCTGCAAAGATGAACACGTCCATTAAACGCAGTTTATTGTGATCAACATAAAACTTATTTCGGAGATACGTGTGATTGAAAATAACATATTGAAATGCAAGGGCCTTTACTTTTGTGCCAAATGGCAGTTCATGTCCGTAAATCAAATCCACAATGAAAATATTGCTATAAAAATTACTTTTAAATATCGACATTTTCTCATTCACATGAACCGTTTGGTCATGTTCGGTTTTGAATGATTTTCAAAAGCAAATATTTTGTTTCCAGAAAATAACATATCTTTGAATGATTTTCAAAAGCAAGTGTCTGGTTTTTAGAGACTAACTTACATCTTACTGTATAAAGCTTTCTGTACTGTATCATATTACGTATTTGTAACCTTGTTTGTATGTGATACCATGCAAAAAGTTATAAACTGGCAACAATGATTTTCGGAACTTTGCCGAAAGTTTTGATCTCACTATTGCTTCACAATTATTTAAAACATTTCAAATCATGATAACAGAATACAATGATGCAACAATGACATTCCCTAAATCGAACGGTTCTTTGAGGTAACTATTAAACTTGTAAGCCAGAAGGATCTTTTAAACAATCACGGGCAATTTCCTCTATCTTTGTGTTGAACAACATGGGTTTGTCATAAGTGATGGACGTATTCCAGTGTAAATTCTCTCGATTTTGCCAGGCTTCTCCGAAAATAGTTTACAGCAAACCATCAACAGCTTTCTTCTTGTCATCTTGTAGGGAAGCAGCCTACTCACGCTGTAATAAATTCACATCAGTTTCCATTGTGTGCCAGCCAGTCTGCTGTAACTAGCTCTGACGTCATAAATGTTGCGCAATACCTTAAAAATCAAGCAAATGAACTAAAACTTTTCTAGCATGTCAGAAATAATACTAAATTAATGTGTGTTAAAAATCAGTTCGATAACTTCAGCCATTTCCGAGATTTGGACGTTTTTCTGGAAAAATCATTGGCGCAACAGAACAGAGCTAGAGACTTCAAAATTTATATTTAGATTCATCTTACATAATGATTTAATAAAAACAGTACTTTGGATTTCACATATTAAGACTTTAGTGGAAATTCATGATTTTCTGGTTTTCGTCTCAAAACTGAAGGAAGCAAGATAGATTAAGTAGGCTAGTAAATAAGGCTAGGATGTTTAGATTTAAATAGGTTGGAGGTCCGCTATGATTATGAAGATGTGTAAAGTTTCTTTTTAATACCTATAAAATTATAGCGATAGCGGATCTCAACAGGGCCAGTTCAGAGCTCATCTAGTGCGTGCAGGGCAATTAAATTAATTCTCTCGCCTAAAGTATTTAACTTAGCCACGTCAAAATTTTATTATCAATACTTACCTGCGTGCTGAATGCACGTTTAAATTAAGAGATTCTTCGGCCATCAGCCAAAGAAGCTATAAATTATTATGTAACTTGAAGTGGTGCGTTACTAGCCCAGCGGCTAGTCGGGAGAGCGGATTTGATCAGGCGATCCCTCAGCCGTCCGCACCGCGGCTTTATATATAAGAACACTGCGCGAGGAAGCAAGGCCCCAGTTCTCTCCAGACGCTGAATGACACGCCATCTGTGTCGGTAGTCGCGTCACACCAGTGTATCTGCTACAAACAGCCTCGGGTGCCGTATTAAGTTACTAGAGATACGCGGAACCATGAAAACATTTCATGTGAAGTGTTAATTCTGGAACAATTTTCATTATCTAGCTTCAGTTTGCGTTTTGTCGTATTTTCACGTGCCGTCGCGGGACAGACATTCTACCAAATATTTAGCGTGGCGTTTGATGAAATATTTTCATCAAATTATGGCGAGCATTCTTTTTAACATTTAATTCGGACATTTATAGTTGCATCAGCGCATTAGACTCTGAACTGCTCTGTTAGTTAGGTTGTAGGGATACTTGTGGTTTTTATCAGTGAATTTCAGAATATACTCAACTATTTTGGAAAACCGTTTTTGATTAGAAATCCCGGACAATCTCCTAATTCCTCAGAGCTATAAGCTGCAGCTATAAGAACATTCTCAGGTAAAGTGGGCACTAGGATATCTATTTACTGGCTCCAAGTTTTATTAAATCACTTTCTGGGGGTCACGGAGTAAATAGAGAGCCAGTGTTGAGAACGGCAAAAGACAGCAATAACAACATTCTAAAAGCTAGAAACTGATTCAACCTGCAAGCATATATCCAGCAATCAGATTTTTTATTATTTTACACAAACTCATCCGCCGCCCCACATATGGTGCATCGGCCGGGAAATTCAACTAAGTGAAAGTGATTTTAACTATTCGGATTCGCGAGTGAAATGCGACACGCAACTGAGAATAGAACAGTGAATGTGTTACGTGTGTATGTGGACGACGCAATTGGATTAACAACGCATCTGGATTGACGGAGCTGGCACTGAGTCTAGCGGTGCTGCCGGCATCGCGAGAAACCAGTTTTCGCCGTACCGCAGTCGTCCGCTGGAGCAGCCGGCGCAGAGCCTGCAATTGCGGGCCACGCAAACACACAACAGCCGTCGGAGAGCCGTCTGCAGTTCAACGTGCCACGTCGCATCAGGAATCCTGGTACGCCGCGCCGGCAACGCCATACGTCGTGCAGAAGGAACTAAGTTAAGTGAAAAGCTGTTAAAAATTTTACTAACCTGCACTAAAAGACTGTCGGCGATGGAACCGTCAAAAGAAACTGAGGTTAAACTTAAATCAGAACCTATGTCTGTTGAGGGAACTGTAAATACAGACAACGGTTCGAGTGTAAATATGCATGAAAGTAGTAATGTTAAAGTGAAATATGAAGTATTGTCTCCTGACAGTAGTGTGGGAAGGGGCAATGATTCAGTAATAGAAACCCCTGTAGTAAAGCAGAAGGTAGAAATTGTAAATTTATTGGATGATAGTTTCTCTGATGAATTAAAAATGAAACAGTCATCGGAGATGGTAGAGTTTAAGAAGGAGCAGTTGGATATGACTAATCAATCAGAAGTTTCATGTAGTTTTGATGATTCTGGTATTGGAGCTAGTTTTTCGTCACCTGAGTGTGATAAAAAGCCAGCTAGTGAGCAACCCAAAGATGCTGGGGCTGTTGACTTAAATGTTATATTACAAGCAATAGCTGCCAGTAATGCACAAATGACAGCTGAATTAAAGTCTGAAATGGTGGCCAGTCAAACAAATTTTAATAAACGGTTTGAGGCAATGGACAATAAATTAGAATCCAATAAAGCTGAATTAGAAAATTCTTTCAAGGCTAGTTGCAATAAGTTGAAAGAGGATCTGGACAGTCTGAATTATAAAATTGATTACAACCATGAGGATATTAAGAAAAAGGTTGCTCAACAGTTTTCTGAAATGTATAAAACAGTTAAATCCGAAGTTGCTGAGGTTCGCAAAGACTTCCAAATGGAAGATGCGAAGCTGGAGCACAAGTTAACAGAAAAGATCGAAGCGGAATCTGAACTGTGCTCAGATAGATTTAAAGATGTTAATATAAAAGTAAACATATGTCAAGCAGAAGTAAATGCAATCAAAACTGATACTACTCATATTGTGCAAAGAGTAGATAACGTTGAAACGAAAGTAGAAAATATAAGTACTAACATTGCTAACATTGAGAGTAAAGTAGCTTCAGTAACTTCTGGTAATGGTAATGTACAACAAGTTGTAGCTGCAAACGCCGCTTTTATCGGGTGTCGGCAGTTCTTGCGGTTCGATCCAGATAAAAATATCCATCCGCTAGATTTCTGGAACGATTTTGAAGATGTGATTCCACCAACTTGGTCTGAACGAGAGAAAATCTCGTTTGTTAGAAGTCATTTAGCAGGTGACGCCATGCGTTGGTCAGCTGATGTTATGTTAAAATGTAAAACATTAGCGGAATTTAAAACAGCTTTTATTAATGAGTATTGGTCTAGCAATAAGCAAAATGAAGTGTTGAGAGAATTTTGGAGTGGGAAACGCTTCAATGCAGGCAAGGAATCTATTAAAGAGTTTGCTAGGTCATGGATTTCACGTTTGTCACATTTGGCGGAAAAGCTAAAACCAGAAATGATTATACTAGGTCTGGAAGCTAAACTGCCATGGTACTGGCAAACTAGAATTATATCAGCCCCTAGAGACAATCTGGATCGTTTCATTGAGTATTTGGAACGTGTAGAACGTGTTGCTGCCAATGAGGAGCAAGCACGTAATAACAGAAATGCCAATAACAACAATAGTAGTAATTTTAGGAACGAGCAAAATGGCAATGTAAACATCAGAACAGTAGGTGTTCGTAATCCTAAGAGAGGTAGGAATTGGGGAAATAATTATCCGAACCAACAATGGCGTCCAAGGGATAATAATTTTGTTCCAAACAGAAATATGCATGTAAACAACAGTACGGAAAGTAATGCTGTGCCAGTCAACTATAATGAAAATAAAGGAAACAGCAGTAGGCCGAGGCAGGAAAACTAGTTCCCGTCTATGAGGACACTGGCGCTCACCAGGCGGTTACTTTTCCTAAGCCAGTAGTTAAGGGAATTGGTAAGACAGATCAGAATACTCAGACTGAACATGTGGAGGAAGAGTCGGTAGCACCTAAGGATACAACAGAAATATTAGATCACTCACAGTATTTGATAGATACCGTGTTAGAGACGCTTTCTAAGTGGGAAGAGAAAGAGAAGGCGCAGCAGTGTAACAGTAGGGATGAGCTACAAAATACTGAATTGTCAGGTGAAGAAGCAGAAGAAATTCATGCTTATATTTACGATGAGGATGATGTGCTCTTATCTAAAGTGCCTGTGCAGGATGTTGATGATGTACTAATAGATTTAGAACAGGAGATAAGTGGGAATGTAGAGGGTAGGCAGTTTGGGGTCGATGAACCCAGTAGCTGTGACCAGTTGTCACTTGAGAAGGAAACCGACGATAATGGTGAAAGTGGTTTAGCTGTAACTAATGTTATGCCCGGTCTGGAGGCGCAGAATCGCTCAGACTACAGTAATTTGGGTCATGTTCAGCAAACTAAATGTAATGAAGTCGTGCGGTGTTTCGATTTAAAATTAATAGACCGACTGGAAAAGGCAGCTGAAAATGTAATTCAGGAAACCCCTACTCACTGTGACCTAAATGTAATGAAGACAGATGTTGATCACTTTAGTTGGAGACAAATCCAAAAGGAACTATTAGATGAATTTGAGGAACCACCTGTACAACCTAGAATAAGCCACCCTATAATAATAGTGAATATGTTGGGTATCAATGTACGTTGTCTCTTAGACAGTGGAAGTGAGGTGAGTGCAATATCTCAGTCCTTCTTTGATGCATTACCTGGTAAAGACAAACTTACTGTAATGAGGGTATCAGGACTAAGAATAATTGGTGCTACTGGCAAGGTGTCAAAAACGGTAAAGCAAGAAGCTTTACTACCCTTTAACATTAATGGTAATTTAATTGATCATCCATGTTTAATTGTAAACAATCTCAGTATTGAGGTTTTAATTGGCATAGATTTCTTGTCAAAATATCAGAGTGTTGTTGACTTTGAAAGAAGCCAGTTAAAAATGGTCTTGCCAATAACCGGAGTAATTATAGTACCTTTTAGTGATAAACATGTAGTAACTGATCATGAAACTTGGGAGCTGCCTATACGAGTTCTGAAAAACAGGAGATATTTGGACGAAGGTGTTAATCTTAATAACAATAAGCTGAACACAGAAGAAGAAGAAGAAGAAGCAATTATTTTAGACAAAATAGAAGCTAAATTGCAGGAAATCGATAGGATTTCAGGCAATCAAAAGGAAGAACTAAGACAGGTTCTAAAAAGGCATCATAAGGTATTTTCAGATCGACCTGGCATAGTTAAAGGTTATGAATGTCAATTAAAGGTGAAACCCGGCCAAGTGTTTTTCAGGAAGCCATACCAAATACATGTAGCTAGGAAGGAGGCAGTTCGGAAGGAGATACAGAGAATGCTAGAGTGGGGTGTGATTGAAAAAGCGGTCAGTGAGTACAATAATCCTCTTGTTGTTGTACCAAAAAGAGACGGGAGTGTCAGATTGGTCTTGGACGCTCGTTGGTTGAATGAAATAGTGATTAGGGAAAGTGATAGACCGCAGAACATGGACGAGTTACTGCAAAAATTCCGGGGAGTAAAATTCTTAACTTCTATGGACATCACGTGTGGGTATTGGAATTTGCCACTGGCGGAAAGTTCAAGGAAGTACACAGCTTTCTTGTACGAAGGAGTTTGTTACCAATACCGTGTGGTACCTTTCGGACTTAATATCTCTGTTTGTGCCTTTGTACGTGTGATGTGCCATGTTTTAGGACCAGCTTTAAGCAATAAAATAACAGTCTACGTAGATGATCTGTTAATAGCAACTCCTACCTGGGAAGAACACATAGCTTTATTAGAGGAAGTGTTAGAGGCTATTGAGAGAGGTGGCATGAAACTAAAGATTGAAAAGACAGAGTGCGTTAAAGAGGAAATAGGTTTCTTGGGATATAGGATAAGTGGAAAAGGTATTCTGCCTGACCCAGGCAAGCTAGCAGTCATTGAAAAATTTGAGGCTCCCAGAAACAAGAAGCAGTTGAGATCAATGTTCGGTCTTTTCGGCTTCTATAGGCGTTTTGTTAGTGATCAGGCTTTTAATGCTCCCTGTCTTCACCTCCTGCTGAAAAAGAATACCCCTTGGGTTTGGACAGCAGAATGTCAACAGGCGTTTGAGGTGCTTAAACAATCTTTAATTAATAGTCCAATTTTGCATCATCCTGACTTTGAAAAACCTTTCTGTATGTCTGTTGATGCTAGTGGCTATGGTATAGCTGTGGAGATATTCCAAATAGAAATAGAGAACGAACAAGAAGTGCACAAGAGTATAGCTTTCGCCAGTCGATCTTTACAGGCAGCAGAGAGAAATTACGGCATCTCAGAACTGGAAGCATTAGCAATTGTATTTGGGGTACAGAAGTTTGAGCAGTATCTATTAGGTCACAAGATAATAGTTTACAGTGACCATAAGGCATTGACCTTTTTAAAGACCTGTAAATTGAGGAATGCTCGTTTGGTAAGATGGTCATTGTATCTCCAGCAGTTTGACCTTGAGGTTAGATATATTCAAGGGAAAGACAATCTGGTAGCTGATGGGTTATCTAGAAGTGCGGAGCTCTGTGATGACGCGGGAATTACAGCAACAGACCTAAATGAAATTCGAATGTTTGCATTGCACGAAGTAAAGGAAGAAAGTGCATTAAAGAGTGTGATTAAGAACTTGAGACGTGAGCAGAATGCAGATGACCAACTGAGATTAGTGAAGAGCTATTTAGGAAATGCGAACTATCCTAAGGTTTCACAATACTATTGTCTGCATAAAGGTATTCTGTTTAGAAGGAAGAAGGTAGGTGTTTCTGAGTGGAAGCTGTGCTTTCCCTCACAACATGTAGACTTACTAATCGACTATGTACACCTGAGGTATGGGCACTACGGTGCAAAGAAGTGCATTGCAAAATTACAAGAGAAGGTTGTGTTTGACAACATGTACCGCCGTGTGGCCAAGCGTCTAGCATCGTGTGTAGTGTGCCAAAAGGTCCGTGCTGCCAACACCAGAATACAAGGGGATATGCATTCAGTAGAGCCAACTGAAACCCTAGAATTACTGGCTTGTGATTTGTTTGGCCCTCTTCCTGTTTCGAGAGGTGGTTGCACCCATGTTTTTGTTGTGGTGGATGGATTCAGTAAATATGTTAAGCTATACCCAATTAAAAGAGCAAATGCAAAAACATTGGTTGAAAAGTTGGAAAAAGATTTCTTCGTGAACGTTGGCGTTCCGAAGAATTTGCTGTCAGACAATGGACCTCAATTTACTTCTGATAGATTTAAGGAATGTCTAGATAAGGCCGGCGTGAAACATCTGAAAATATCTGCGTATTTCCCCCAAGGAAATATGAGTGAACGTATTATGAGGGAATTGAATAGGCTTTGCAGAACTTATTGTGCTCGGAAACACTCAAGTTGGGCAGAGCACATTAAGTATTTTGAGAATGTAATTAACAACCTAAGACATGATGCAACTGGTTTTGCACCTTGTGAATTGATGTTTGGCCAAGAACCGCACAATGTGATTGCAGATATGGTAGAATTCCCTATTCTAACGCAAATATCCACAGACGAGAAGAAACTAAAGGCTAGGGCTAACATGAGAAAAAGAGCGATGGAAAGGAAGAAGCGTCATGACACAAAAGCTGTACCTACTAGCTTTGAAATAGGTCAATTAGTCCTGGTCAAAACCAAAGAAAAATCAAAGAAAGTAAATGCGGAAACAAAGAAATTCATGTTTGTATACCAAGGACCTTTCAGGATAATAGGAAAACCACATGTCAATGCATATAGGCTAGAGTACCCTAAAAGTAAGAAGCTCTTAGGTCTCAGGAACGTGATTGACCTAAAGAAATTCATAGGTAGTGAATGAATGCTGTAGGGAGGAGGTTGTTCTGTAACCTCTACACAGTGTGGCAGCTGTGCAGTCCCAGCTGTGTGAGATCTTCTTTCCCTTTCAGGTCTCACTCATTCTTCCTCTTTTCTATCCACCTAGAAATTTCTAACTCTTCTTTACAGCATTAAACCAATGAATGCTGTAGGGAGGAGGTTGTTCTGTAACCTCTACACAGTGTGGCAGCTGTGCAGTCCCAGCTGTGTGAGATCTTATTTCCCATTTCAGGTCTCACTCAATCTCCATCTTTCCTATCCACAAAATTTTCGACCTCTTCTTTCCAGACATGAAAATTTTCTGTCATGACTATCAAGCCATGAGTTCTGTAACCATTCTGTCTACCGATTCGTGATAAAAGAAAATACCTAATGTGACAAACCTAATAGTGACAAACAATAGAGAAGTATGACGTAATTAAGATAAAATGTATTTGAGTAACAATTATGTATAGTACCCTGGTAATATAGTAAGTACAAAGTGTTGTTTTATTGGAATTGGTCCACCAACAGTAATTTAAAAAGATATATGAATTCATGTACAAGCAGGATCTGAAATGGTAGTGAAACCTAGTGTATGCTGTAGAGCTAACTAATTAATAATAAAAGAGACTGCTTAGTGTTATGAAAAATATGCAGATAAGTTGTAAGGATAAACTCACCTGGTATAGCAAGGAAAGGCAGTGTAATGGAATTGAGCAGTGTTTGTGGTTGAGACGTGAAGGACACGTCCCTGAAGTATTTATAAGGTTGGAGCTGGCCATTATTTTAGTGTAGTGTGTGACAGGATACACCTACACGTATTGAGGTTATGAGTTGGAGGCGTGAATGCGACCATAGGTACCCTTATGTTAGATGAGACAGAGCAGCTCATGGTGTCCTATAGGTTTAAGGAATTTAGCATTACGCTCGTCCATAATTACTTGATGCACTTTAGTGGTAGGTCCGAGAGAGACTACCTGAGGTTTCAGCGTCCGATTGAGTGGAAATGGATTGCCACGTGAGCAAACTAATCAGCTGCAATACACTACAGATATGAAATAAATGTGCTATCCTATGCTTTAAATATTAATAGAGTGAGTGTTAAATAAGTACATACACTAGCAAAATAAATAAATAACATACTGACAGACGTAAAACATTATTTTAGCTCCACATAAATACACTTCAAAGTAAGTAAGTACGTAATTGCAGATGTGGAACTGACAACAGCAGAGGACCAATAAGTGGATTTAGTAGTCAACTAAACGTAGTGTGTTTTGAACACTCAAAACTGTACTATTACCAAAAGTTACTCACATGTACATGGGAGCTGAGAAAACAACCACTAATCATACTCATACTATCTCTAAGAATAAAGTAATCAAAGATGAGTCAGTTAAGTGCTTAAAATGCAAATGTATCAAGGATGTACCGAGCATTGGTTCAGTGTTCCGGCCCAGAACTAATAAATTCAGATTAAATAGGATTTATGATTATATGCCTTGAGCATAGATTTTCTCTAGTACATGACTAAAGGCGTTTTGAGCCATTTGTTTAACGATTTTATGACAGTTAAGTAACCGTGAGAGTAAAATTAAAAAGGTTCTGTTAACTTTGTTCCAGCAAAATATTGAAGGATAAAATGTATACATACCCATTTCATTGTGACCCACCCTTAGATAATAAGTGAACAGAGTCTGAGGCACTCTTTTTGTTTGTTATACAGGACAAACCAGATAATGGCAGCCTGGTAGCTGCGTGAAAGCGTGGAGTACTTGGACACAACTCACAGTGACCCCTTACCCCATGTAATTTAGAGAGAACGTGAAGGACGCACACCATAGCAACTTCCCCTCCTCTACCCTTGTGAATGGAAGTGTAGGACGCCAGCCAAAGTGGCTACAACCACGTGTGTAAAAATTATTTGTGAACTTTTCTTTCAGGTTTAGAAAAGACTGCTAAGAGATAATCATCTGTTTATGTGTCATGTTATTTTCTTTGAATTTGTGTATGTAAAAATGTATTTAATGTAGTTAAGATTTTTATAATTTTTCAATTTCTATGTGTTTGTTTGTCTAAGGCAATATGTATGCCAAAATATTTCATGACTTTGCTTTAAAAATTTGAGTAATGACATTGTTTAAAAGGCAGTGCACATGCCTATAATTTAAATAATTAATGTAGGTAATCAGTTTTCTTAAATGTGTCTACAGGTTTATATTTCAATTTTGATTTTTCATAGGGAGTTAAACTGTACTCTTGCTTCCCTTCTTGTAATTAAATTTTTTTTTCATTCATTAACATTCATAAACAAAAAAATTTAAGTAGAGGGTGATGTAGGGAAGCAGCCTACTCACGCTGTAATAAATTCACATCAGTTTCCATTGTGTGCCAGCCAGTCTGCTGTAACTAGCTCTGACGTCATAAATGTTGCGCAATACCTTAAAAATCAAGCAAATGAACTAAAACTTTTCTAGCATGTCAGAAATAATACTAAATTAATGTGTGTTAAAAATCAGTTCGATAACTTCAGCCATTTCCGAGATTTGGACGTTTTTCTGGAAAAATCATTGGCGCAACAGAACAGAGCTAGAGACTTCAAAATTTATATTTAGATTCATCTTACATAATGATTTAATAAAAACAGTACTTTGGATTTCACATATTAAGACTTTAGTGGAAATTCATGATTTTCTGGTTTTCGTCTCAAAACTGAAGGAAGCAAGATAGATTAAGTAGGCTAGTAAATAAGGCTAGGATGTTTAGATTTAAATAGGTTGGAGGTCCGCTATGATTATGAAGATGTGTAAAGTTTCTTTTTAATACCTATAAAATTATAGCGATAGCGGATCTCAACAGGGCCAGTTCAGAGCTCATCTAGTGCGTGCAGGGCAATTAAATTAATTCTCTCGCCTAAAGTATTTAACTTAGCCACGTCAAAATTTTATTATCAATACTTACCTGCGTGCTGAATGCACGTTTAAATTAAGAGATTCTTCGGCCATCAGCCAAAGAAGCTATAAATTATTATGTAACTTGAAGTGGTGCGTTACTAGCCCAGCGGCTAGTCGGGAGAGCGGATTTGATCAGGCGATCCCTCAGCCGTCCGCACCGCGGCTTTATATATAAGAACACTGCGCGAGGAAGCAAGGCCCCAGTTCTCTCCAGACGCTGAATGACACGCCATCTGTGTCGGTAGTCGCGTCACACCAGTGTATCTGCTACAAACAGCCTCGGGTGCCGTATTAAGTTACTAGAGATACGCGGAACCATGAAAACATTTCATGTGAAGTGTTAATTCTGGAACGATTTTCATTATCTAGCTTCAGTTTGCGTTTTGTCGTATTTTCACGTGCCGTCGCGGGACAGACATTCTACCAAATATTTAGCGTGGCGTTTGATGAAATATTTTCATCAAATTATGGCGAGCATTCTTTTTAACATTTAATTCGGACATTTATAGTTGCATCAGCGCATTAGACTCTGAACTGCTCTGTTAGTTAGGTTGTAGGGATACTTGTGGTTTTTATCAGTGAATTTCAGAATATACTCAACTATTTTGGAAAACCGTTTTTGATTAGAAATCCCGGACAATCTCCTAATTCCTCAGAGCTATAAGCTGCAGCTATAAGAACATTCTCAGGTAAAGTGGGCACTAGGATATCTATTTACTGGCTCCAAGTTTTATTAAATCACTTTCTGGGGGTCACGGAGTAAATAGAGAGCCAGTGTTGAGAACGGCAAAAGACAGCAATAACAACATTCTAAAAGCTAGAAACTGATTCAACCTGCAAGCATATATCCAGCAATCAGATTTTTTATTATTTTACACAAACTCATCCGCCGCCCCACAATCTGAGAAATGGTTCGAATGGCTCTAAGCACTATGGGACTTTACATCTGAGGTCATCAGTCCCCCAGACTTAGAATTACTTAAACCTAACTAACCTAAGAATATCACACACATTCATGCCTGAGGCAGGATTCGAACCTGCGACTGTAGCAGCAGGGCGGTTCCGGACTGAAGCGCCTAGAACCGCTCGGCCACAGCGGCCAGCTCTTGTCATCTGAGATGGGACGGTTGAGAAGTACTTCAGCTCGTCGTTAAGAAAAGAGTTTCATAACAGCCAATCCGCATTTCTAATGGGACAGCCGACATCTTGCTGGGACCACTAGAATGCAGTAATTATTAATATAAGTACCATGCATTATTATTACGAGAGAGCACAGAAGCATAAATTCATGTTGACGGCTACCCTGCGTGGGAAAGTCCGCCAGTGATTGTAACGGAAATCACGTGACTATATCAGCGCCTTCTATTGGCCGTAATGGACTAGGTTTTCTATGCACCAAATGTGTATGTAGACAGATTCACGACTGCTCTGACTCATGTATTTTCGTAGACTTGTATCACAGTACATGTTCGATTTCACTTAGATTCTGCTTATCCTACGTACACCGTTACATTCCATATTTCATTGTTTCAAATTGTGGACATGGTCGCCTTTGGATGTCAACGTCTCGGTTATACCTTAAACACCTTTTACAATACTATTATGAATTCAATGAGCTAAGTAGCCTTGACGAGCATTACAAATCCCTTTATATTAGCTCGGATGTAGGCCGTATTCATATACGGTTCCTCATCTAACTTCCCTAAGCTTCCACGTTTAAGTGTTTTCATATCAGTCGTAATAGGAAATGCGCTTCCACAATCATATGGACTGCAGGGAAACGGTGACTGCTGTTTTACTCAGGTGAGGGTATCTTGCTGAACAGAAATCCAGAAGTTGCACAATTCCGAATCGTAGCACTTAGGTTTTCAAGTGCCGTTGTTCTTCAGGTCTGCCTGTTCCTCCTCTTCAAGTTCAAGTTCAAAAGTACTGAAAAGCCCGAAAGGATTTATTATCCTGTCATACTAGTTTATATCTGGAGTTGGTAAATGTTTATTCATCTAATCCCTCTTCAACAGAAGTCGTACTGCATGATTGGCTAGGAGATCCAAATGAGCAGTGTCATGTAGCTATCGCTGTGCTTTGTCACTAACTGCGCATTTAGATATCAGTGGAAGCATTTCGAAATTGTTTTCTTTTGTTCCTCTTAACCATACCTCGATTTTATCTCTTAAGGTTGCAGCTTTCTCTGTGGCGGTCAGGAGATTTGCACCCTCACCTTGCAGAGTACGATATGATCTTTCAAAACTCCCAAAGGTCTCTGTGTCAATAAATTTATCCATTTCTGATTACTTCTGTGCATTATATTGAAACGTCCCCTTAGAAAAATCTATGAATGACTGTGCTGATAAACCTCTTACATTATTTGATTTTCAAACAGCTGAACAGAACTGAACGTACTCAGATATTTCGCTCCTTACCTATTCTGATCAAAACTAAACTGACACGCAATATTTTTAGCGCAACGCAATCTTTCAAAAATCCCTACAAAAGAATGGCCCTGACTAACAATAACCTATACCTTTCATGAATCACTCACCTCACAAAAATCTTCGTCACTCAAACTACTGCAACACAGCGTGCGCCAATACTGCCAGCTGAATAAAAGATTCTAACTACTGAAGGCACTAACTACTGATGGGCATAGTTAGCAAATGAAAGATTTTGATAGAGAACAAACAATGTATTTACCTTCATAGTGTTCAAAAGTCATTTTATATATATATCTGTTCATGACATCCAGTCTTACAAATTTGCTGTCTGTGATGGACACACGTCCAGATCATCCGCTCTCAAAACTCCGCCATCTCTCTCCCCACATCCACCACTGCTGGCGGCTCACCTCCAACTGCGCAACGCTAAGCGCTGTTAACAGCCAACTGCCCAACACTACAATAGCAAATTCCAACAATGCAGACCAGCCACAGACTGCACACAGCACAGTCAGTGATTTTCATATAGAGCGCTACATGGCGTTACCAACATAAAAACCTAAACAGCCTACTTACAATATCACTTTGAAAGAAGTGAAATAATGACCCTCTTCGTGAATTAAAGTAAGAAACAGACTATAGGAAAAGTGTACAAACTTCAATTACCGCTGCTCGAAAAGTTTGTTAACTCATGCACTGTTAGACAGCGCCAATTACAGACATCTTGAGCCATATCTGGATGCTACATGCAGAAAATAGTGAATTCAGGATACCGATCACTAGTTCAATACGTGACCTATGGTTACAGTGAACGAAGAGAAGCGTGTTTTGTATTATTTTATCAGAAGTTTTTCGTTTGTTATACATTCTGAATGTATTTGTCTCGCGACACTCTAGATGCCGCTATTCGACACCTGAGGATGTCTTGACACCCAGTTAAGAAAGTTATGATCTGGGGAAAACGCGGTCAGTAATGATAACATATGCCAGGAATTAAAAGTATACAGCATACTGAGTAAAGTGGTGGAGTACAGGGAACGCTGGAGTGACGAATTTGCGTGTATATCTCGAATACGTGGAGATACCGACCTACCGGTAGCAGAGACCTTGGAACACACAGGGAACGCAGGGCACCAGACCAGCCTAATTAACCTAGTCTTTGTAAGAAAATGATGAAAATCGTTACTCGCATGATGTCTGGGTGAATGCAGTGTTCTTCTTTTCCTTCTAGACTTCATGGATTAAGTTTCATGTATATTCTGTCATCACAAACTGTCTCTGATTGTCCCATTAATCGTATTATTTCGTTATGTAACACAAAGGCTATTTTATGTCGCTTACTTTATTCACAATACCTTTTGCAGCTATATCTTCAGGTACGTAGACATAGTTATTCGATATCTACAACTACAAATGCGCAAGGTACCATACGGTGCTTGATGAAGGGCACTTTGTGACACTATTAGTCTTTTCCTTTGCAGCTCCACTCCATACAATCCCTAAGTACTCTTTTCTTATTGTTATGCGAAATGTACCATTGAATGATCAGAACTGCTCTGTAGTTAGGGGCAAATGCTGCGTCTCTAAATTTTATTAATAGCATTTCACAGAAAGAACGTCGCCTTTCTCCAGTGAATTCGATTTGAGTTCAGGAGCATTTCCACAATATTCGCATGTTGATCGAACCTACCGGTAACAAATCCAGCAGCACGACTCTGAATATCTTCAATGTTTTCCTTTCTCCGACCTGGAGGGGATCCCAAACACTCGAGCAGTAATCAAATATAAGTCGCATAGCGTTCCATACGTGGTACCCGCCAGGGTAGCTGAGCACGCTAACGCGCTGCTTCCTGGACTCGGGTAGGCGCGCCGGTTGATTAACGACGAGGGCCAGTGTGCCGGCCAGCCTGGATGTGGTTTTTAGGCGGTTTTCCACATCCCGCTAGTTACACGCGTCGCAGACATTTGAATCACGTCCGCACTATTTCACGATTTACACTATACGCAGACAGTTGGGGTAGACTGATTCCGTCTTGCAGGGTTCGGGGTGGCGGCAGGAAGGGCATCCGGCCATCCCTCACACTAACACTGCCAAATCCATTGTAACCACGCCGACCCTGCGATCGCTGTGGGACTATGGTGTAAGCGAAAGAAAGAAAGTTTTCTATATGTGGTCTCCTTTTTAGATGAGCTACACTTCCCTATAATTCTACCAATAAACCGAAGTCGACCATTTGCCTTACCTAACACAGACTTTACGTGCTCGTTCCGTTTCATAATTTCATATCGCACTGAAATGGTATACATTCGCAAGTAAATCCTGTTTCTACACCATAGCATCCTCGGCTAAGGTAAATATACAGGGTGTATCAAGAAGAATCATCCGATTTGGCACGTCTGTATTTCTGAAATTAATAAACATATACAGCAAATCTTGGTTTTCGGTGAACGAGAAACTCAAAAAGTTTTTTTCCCCTACCTTTTCATAGATGTTCAGTATGACCCCTTTGAGATGCATGACATCTACGTCAATGCAGTATTCAAATTGTTCCCAACTGCAGCGAGCGTGTCTTGAGTTACAGCTTCCACAGCTGCTGTTACGCAATGTCTCAGTTCATTAATTGTTGTTGGTAACGGATGCACATAAACAGAGTCTTTTATAAATGCCGGCCGCTGTGGCCGAGCGGTTCTAGGCGTTTGAGTACAGAACTGCGCTGCTGCTACGGTCGCATGTGGATGTGTGTGATGTCACTAAGTTAGTTCAAATGGTTCAAATGGCTCTGAGCACTATGGGACTTAACATCTATGGTCATCAGTCCCCTAGAACTTAGAACTACTTAAACCTAACTAACCTAAGGACATCACACAACACTCAGTCATCACGAGGCAGAGAAAACCCTGACCCCGCCGGGAATCGAACCCGGGAACCTGGGCGTGGGAAGCGAGAACGCACTAGGTTAGTTAGGTTGAAAGGGTACAGTACCGCCCGACATTGAAAATAGGTACAACATACTTCATTATTCTTGTCTGAACAACATATTTTTTCTAATAATAACTCAATTTCAATTAATACAGCGAAGCAGGATACCAGTGTGGGAAAGAATGACAATTTATTTATTTAATTGATCACATGTGCATTCCCACAAAATAAATCCCTACATCCAGCTTAGTGAGATCTGTGAAATGAGTGAATGTATGGTCGTCTGCTAACCGCAGATAGTGAATGTGAATATATGATCATCTTTGAGACGATCCTTTGGCCACCTTTGGTGGAACCAAAGAGATGAAACTTACCGGAGCTTTGAGAGCCTGAAATGTGGCTGACCAATACGGCAGCATGGTCATCCCCCACCTCGACAGAGGTGCGAGATGACCTGAAGAACGGCCATGTTTCAGCACTCTGCCGCTGGATTTTGTGCTGTTACGACCTGTCTTAGTTGTGCTCCGTAGAGACAAAAGAGTGGAGACATGGTATGCATGTGGAATATTTAAGAGTAGTTTGAAATAATAATTTCTCTATTTCAGGAGAATTAAATGTCAGGCAGGTAATATTAATGGGATCGTAGTAATCTTCGGAAGTGACCAACGGTCACAATGAAACCACGTGTAGCAATAAGTTGAAATACTTCCGTGTGCTTAAGTTAAGATGAATTACTAGCGTGTGTACAATAAGTTGAAATATTTAAGAAATAGCGTGTGTATCATAAGTTGAAATACTTAAGAAATGGTGTGTGCAGGACTTGAAATTAGAGACGAGTACTTCCACGTGGTGAGTACTGTGTGAGTCTCAATCTGTGTATGAGTCAAAGGATAAAGAGAAGTACTCGTCCATGGTATCAGTTGAGAACTCGCGGGTGTGATGAATATGTTCTTAATATTACTTTGTGTGATATGATTCCGTGTGACGCTAGATTCAAACTCTGAGAGAGAAGCAAGGCGAGTCGGCCGTCTATCCAGCAACGCCACTTGGCTTGCATTGCACAGGAAGACGTGCATATATCTCCAGAGTTCATAGTAGGAAAGTATAATTACAAAGTGGGGCAGTGTCGTGTGAACTGGGATAAATACTAATTGAAGTGGGAAAGCTGAAAGTGATAGTGTTGTGACTATTTATTGTATTGTATTCCATGTTGTAGTGTGGTGTATGTCATGTAATTTGGGTATGTGTGGTTTGCATGGGAGAGTAGCAAGGTGGTTTCAAAAGATTAGTGGGTTATGCTTGTTCCTTCGGTACCGCTCGGTCTGGAGGAAAGTTTCGTGATGATGATTGTGAGAGTCGAAGTGTGAGGTATAATAAAAGATCCACCATCCTATCCAGAAAGTGCACTGTAGCGTTAAATAATTACGAGACCATAAGGTAGAGAATCACCAATGTAAAGCCATGCCCACTGGGCGGAATTTCTCATGTGTTATTGTTGTAGGTTATAGAATTTGTGTGTTTAGGTTATAGAATTTATCGGAATAAATAAGATAGTGAAAAGAAAAAGATTGGTGGACTTTTCCTTCGAATTGTATGTTGTCATGATGTCCCGAATTTATAATGTGTGCGCCATTCATATTCAGTGCGGTGGCCACGTGTTGATAAAAGCCGTTAAATAAAAGAAAAAAGAAAATGTGGTATTGCCAGTACGTAGTGAACAGTCAGAGTGCTGTAAATTACTGATAGTCAGAAGTGCGTTTCCGTTGCGTATTATTCATACAGGAGGTTGATTAGTGACTTAATTGTGAGTACGAGAGTTCATGTTACCCGATAAATAAGAGTGAATCCACTCGCTTGGCAGACCACTCATCTTGCAGGCCTGACTGCTTGATGCCACAGTATGAGCAAGGCATGTGGGTGCCTCTCAAGGTTTAAGTAGCTCTAAGTCTAGGGGACTGATGACCTCAGATGCTAAGTCCCACAGTGTGTAGAGCCTTTTCTTTTATAAACCCCCACAAGTAATAGTCACATACAGTCAGATCCGGTGATCTTGGAGGCCAGTAATGTAACGCTGAATCATTTATTCCAGTGCGACCGATCCATCGTTCAGTAAACCTTTGATTTAAAATTTCCCGCGCTTCCAGATGGCAGTGTCCCATCCTGTTGGTAAATGAAGTCCTTTGAATCAGTCTTCGACTGTGTGAAAAGAAAGTTCTCAAGCATATCGACATATGTGCTTCCTGTAACAGTGTTCTCGGCAAAGAAAAATGGAACGTACACCTTTTCCCGTGAAACTGCACGAATCACATTAAATTTTGGAGAGTCCCTCCCGTGTTGGACAGCTTCATGTGGTTGTTCTATACCCCATATTCTCGCATTATGACGGTTCAACGGTCCATTTAAATGGAATTTTGCCTCGTCACTAAACACTAAGCGTGGTATAAAACTGTCAGCTTCCATCTTTCCAAGATCGAAATTACAGAACTCCACTCGCTGTTATTTGTCATCTTCACGAAGAGCTTAGAGCAGCTGAATTTTCTATGGTTTCGTATGTAACTGTCGGCGCAACATACGTCAGAGGGTCATAGGGAGCATGCTGAATTGTCGAGCTGCACGGCGAACGGATTTCTGCGGACTCCTTGTGAAACAGTGGCCGATGCGTTCGACATCTGTGTCAGACACTGGTGGACGGCCCGGCGTTTTGCCTTTACACAAACAATCTATATCGCTGTGCTATTTCGACAAAATGTCTTTCAGATTTTCAATACAAAAATAGTATCCCAATTTTGTACCCACTGGTCTACATTTATGCAGTCAAAGAATGTTGAGGCAGAAATAGCCTGCCGATAGACGCGACTCAGTTCGTGCTGGTTCTGTAGCGCAGACAACTAAACATTTGAAGGGCTTGGTTCAACGACGTAACCTGGCATTAACGTGTTTACAACGCAAAAGCCGATTCCTTCCGACTTGCTTTTCAATATTAGAATATTTCTCGAATTCTATCGTGAAAAATTTGTATGTCATAATTCACGAACATAATACCACTGTGATCGTCTTTCCAAGCACATTCGGATGCTGTTAAGAAAAGTATACCACTCTATTTCAAAAAAACAATACTTGATTTAGTACCTCGTTCAACACGAGAGTTGAGTCTTTATCACGAGAGTTGAGATTCTATCACATATCAAAGTAGGTGCTCCTTTGCCTTCTATCGTTTGCCGAGAACTTCGATACCAGCAATCGTTTACGAAATAAAAGCGGTGTTACTTTACATGTGACTCACGTTGTGTATGTGGCTCCATATATTTCAGCCGAAATACGTTTCGAAAAACTCTGTAATACACTCGCCTCTGAATGGGAAGACTTTCTCGGTTGTGGAAAATGTCTTTACCCAGTACTAAATTTTAAATTAGGCTACCGAATAAGTTGACTGACACTAAATAATGGCGATGAGGAGTTTGAGGAACCAGTTCTTGTCCCAATAGAAAACAGTGCAAATACTTCTCTGTTTGATGAAGGGTTCTTCTACTGAAGTGGAATCTTACTGTCCAACAGCGTTGCTTTTCAAAGATCTAAAGATCTACTGTTTAACACTGTGCAACAGTGACCCAAACTAAGGTCTACTATTTTTTTTCGTCTATGAACACTGCACTATATGAATTCGAAAAAGCAGTAAAGGCATCTCTTCACCCACTAAATGCTCTTCTCCCATTTGCATGGCCTCTCACCCGTCTTTTCTGAAGATTTCCGTAGCGTTGTGACAAGTTAGTACTACGAATGGGTTTACTTCAGTTACTCTGCACAATATTTATTAGAAAAACAAACAGTTTTCTACAATAATTATCAGGCGCCACGGCCCAAGTAAAAACACAATTAAAAACACAATAACATCATACCTCGGCAGCAATTAGAAAGATCAAAATATCTGAGAAGAAATCAAACTTCACAAGCTTTTCGTTCATATATATCTTCTAAGTGCAGATGACAAACCTTAACATGATTTTAACCAACTTATACATTGCCTTCAGCAACTAAATCTTGCTAAGAAAAAAAAAAGCTTCCAAGAGCTCCCCGCAAGTGTGGGTGTGCGTCTTTGGAGCAAATGAGATTAAAACTCGAATAAAACGACGAAAGGGGTACAAGAATGGCATAGGCAAATGTCACTGACTGACTATTTACAAAAAATATGGGCGAGCCAGTCTCCCTGTTATCACATTAAAAACATCTCCCTAAAATCTTGGTAAAAATGTTGAACAATTCACAAAAATTTAAAACTAGAACCACATTCGTTTGAAAGTTTCTTAAAACAGAGGGCAGATCCGTCGGCAAATCCGCCACGGCCCGCTAGTTGGAAAATAAAGCATAGTTCAATAGAATGTGGCGCACGGTGCTCTGTACACCACAAGCACCAAACACTGGAGGGTCCTCTCGCCGGAGCAAAAAGCCATGCGTCATAGGGCTGTGACCTATGCGAAGACGAGTAAGGAACACCTCGGCCCTTCGACGTGGCTGGAAGGAGGTACGCCACGGCCGTGTTGTGCGCTTTACTACACGGAGCTCATTGTCTGTGACTTCCAGCCACTCATTCTCCCACCGATCCAAGACTCTGGAGCTCAAAAGCGAGGCTATAACGTGGAGGGAGATAGCACACTGAAAGAACTTAGAAACACGACACGCCTTCTTGGCTGCTAGATCCGTCCTTTCGTTCCCCGCAATATCCATGCGGCCTGGTACCCAGCAGAGAGAGACACCTCCTTCCCAAGGCGTTTTAGTGGGAGCAGGGCATCCTGGATATCCTGGACTACTTTATCTACTAGGTACAAACGGAGTAGAGAGCGAAGGTGACTCAGGAGGATCGGAACAGACAAGACGTTTTGGACTGGAAGAACGTCTCATCTCCTCCAGTGTACGCAGGATCGCATATAATTCTACGTCGAAGAAAGTAAGTCTTGAGGCAGTCGGACCTTGAGGACACGATCCACGAAAACAACAGAGCAGCCAAGGGAGTCCAGCTGCTTAGACCCATCCATGCTGGCAGCTACATGGTTGTGGTGCTCATATAAAGTATCAGAAAGTATTGCACTGAAAACAGAAGGCGGACTGCAATCTCTCCTGTACTGTACCAAATCTAAAATTACTCTGGACCCCTGCTGTAGCCATGGTGACAGATGGTTTAAAGTTCTGGATTTGGGGCTGTACTAGCTCCACACCGAGTGACTCCAGCACAAGCCGCACACTGATCCCAAGCAGTACTGCGGCTCGTGGGCAGTTGGAGAAAAGGCATCCCAGAGGCGGATGAGCAGCAGTATGGTATGCAGGTGAAGTCGGAGCTGCAAGGAACTGACATGCCTGACACACCATAATCCTCTGACGGAGCTACTTCACAACTTCGAGTGACAGTCGTGGAGGCGGAGTGCCACCATATTCAGCAGCATTTTCAACTTGACTGCCAAGGTCAATTCTCATGCCAGGTACATTTACGGACCAGGACGCCTGGATGATGCAGTTCCGTCTCGTCCGGCCGTGCCGTGCTTTGGCACAGCGGTTGACACAACTACATGGATTACCCTGGCACGTCTACTTCCTCTCACTGTCTCCTCATCTACTGTGAATGCCCCCTTACACACGAAAAGTGTGGTGTCACTGGCAGACACCACACTTGCTAGGTGGTAGCCTTTGAATCGGCCGCGGTCCGATAGTATACGTCGGACCCGCGTGTCGCCAATATCAGTGATTGCAGACCGAGCGCCGCCACACGGCAGGTCTAGTCTAGAGAGACTCCCTAGCACTCGCCCCAGTTGTACAGCCGACTTTGCTAGCGATGGTTCACTGTCAACATACGCTCTCAATTGCAGAGACGACAGCTTAGCATAGCCTTCAGCTACGTCATTTGCTACGACCTAGCGAGGCGCCATATCCAGTTACTGAATGTATTCTGAACAGAGTGTGCTCCCTGCCGCCGTTGGATAAGCAGCTGCTGCAGCAAGTCGTATACTCCTAGCTCACTCATTTGTTACATAGCTTAATTCTTAATTTCTTTGCGTGTTTTTGCTACTTTCATTGCCTAATTCATAAATTTCTGGCGTATTATAGTATTTGAGAGTTGTAGCATCGCGTTTTAGTACCTGAATAGTGTAAATTCGCGTAGTCGTTTGTCTTCTGTTTTTGTTTTGAACGGCCAGTGTCGGTTGGTCACAGTCAGTGTGCTCCCTGCCGCCGTTGGATAAGGAGCTGCAGCAGCAAGTCGTATACTCCTAGCTCACTCATTTGTTACGTAGTTTAATTCTCAATTTCTTTGCGTGTTTTTGGTACTTGCATTGTTTAATTCATAAATTTCGGGCGTATTATAGTATTTGAGAGTTGTAGCATCTCGTTTTAGTATCTGAATAGTGTAAAATCGCGTAGTCTCCCTCCGCCGCCGAGCAGTGTGTCAGCAGTGCGCAAGTAGCAGCATTACTGCATTTACTAGGCAATCTTGTATTTTAATAACCGTTTAAATTTTGTGTCGATTTGTTTGCGCTCTCTGTAGATTAGTTCAGACGTTCTTTGCACAAGATTTTTTAGCATGGATAGGGACTACAACTGCTGTGTTCGGATGCAGGCTGAGTTGGCATCCCTTCGCTCCCAGCTTCAGGCAGTGTTGGCTTCGGTCACACAGCTTGAGGCTGTTGCCAATGGGCATCACTGTGGGGTTCCGGATGGGGGTTTGTCGGAGACGGCCAGCTCGTCCCACGCATCCCCCGATCGGACTACGACTGTGGTTGCCCGGGATACTGCCCGCATTGAGGCTGATCCCTCACCTGTGGTAGAGTGGGAGGTCGTCTCAAGGTGTGGCAGGGGGCGAAAGACATTCTGGAGGGCTGAACGGAAGGCCTCTCCAGTTTGTCTGACGAACCGGTTTCAGGCTCTGTCTCAGGCTGATACTGATCTTCGGCCTGACATGGCTGCTTGTCCTGTTCCAGAGGTTGCCCCTCAGTCTGCAAGATCTGGGCGGTCGCAGAGGTTGGGCTAACTGGTAGTTGGGAGCTCCAACGTCAGGCGCGTAATGGGGCCCCTTAGGGATATGGCAGCAAGAGAGGGGAAGAAAACCAATGTGCAGTCCGTGTGCATACCGGGGGGAGTCATTCCAGATGTGGAAAGGGTCCTTTCGGATGCCATGAAGGGTGCAGGGTGCACCCATCTGCAGGTGGTCGCTCATGTCGGCACCAATGATGTTTGTCGCTATGGATCCGAGGAAATCCTCTCTGGCTTCTGGCGGCTATCTGACTTGGTGAAGACTGCCAGTCTCACTAGCGGGATGAAAGCAGAGCTCACCATCTGCAGCATCGTCGACAGGACTGATTGCGGACCTTTGGTACAGAGCCGAGTGGAGGGTCTGAATCAGAGGCTGAGACGGTTCTGCGACCGTGTGGGCTGCAGATTCCTCGACTTGCGACACAGGGTGGTGGGGTTTCGGGTTCCGCTGGATAGGTCAGGAGTCCACTACACGCAACAAGCGGCTACACGGGTAGCAGGGGTTGTGTGGCCTCAACGGGTGCAGGGCAAAGTCAGGACATGCGGGGACCAAGCAGCAATCGGTATTGTAATTGTAAACTGTCGAACCTGCGTTGGTAAAGTACCGGAACTTCAAGCGCTGATAGAAAGCACCGAAGCCGAAATCGCTATAGGTACAGAAAGCTGGTTGAAGCCAGAGATAAATTCTGCCGAAATTTTTACAAAGGTACAGACGGTGTTTAGAAAGGATAAATTGCATGCAACCGGTGGTGGAGTGTTCGTCGCTGTTAGTAGTAGTTTATCCTGTAGTGAAGTAGAAGTGGATAGTTCCTGCGAATTATTATGGATGGAGGTTACACTCAACAACCGAGCTAGGTTAATAATTGACTCCTTTTACCGACCTCCCGACTCAGCAGCATTAGAGAGAAAATTTGGAATACATTTCACATAAATTTTCTCAGCATGTTATAGTCTTAGGTGGAGATTTCAATTTACCAGATATAGACTGGGACACTCAGATGTTTAGGACGGGTGGTAGGGACAGAGCATCGAGTGACATTATACTGAGTGCACTACCCGAAAATTACCTCGAGCAATTAAACAGAGAACTGCCTCGTGGAGATAACATCTTGGACCTACTGATAACAAACAGACCCGAACTTTTCGACTCTGTATGTACAGAACAGGGAATCAATGATCATAAGGCCGTTGCAGCATCCCTGAATATGGAAGTTAGTAGGAATATAAAAAAAGGGAGGAAGGTTTATCTGTTTAGTAAGAGTAATAGAAGGCAGATTTCAGACTACCTAACAGATCAAAACGAAAATTTCTGTTCAGACACTGACAATGTTGAGTGTTTATGGAAAAAGTTCAATGCAATCGTAAGATGCGTTTTAGACAGGTACGTGCCGAGTAAAACTGTGAGGAACGGGAAAAACCCACCGTGGTACAACAACAAAGTTAGGAAACTACTGCGAAAGCAAAGAGAGCTTCACTCCAAGTGTAAAACGCAGCCAAAACCTCTCAGACAAACAGAAGCTAAACGATGTCAAAGTTAGCGTAAGGAGGGCTATGCGTGAAGCGTTCAGTGAATTCGAAAGTAAAATTCTATGTACCGACTTGACAGAAAATCCTAGGAAGTTCTGGTCTTACGTTAAATCAGTAAGTGGCTCGAAACAGCATATCCAGACACTCCGGGATGATGATGGCATTGAAACAGAGGATGACACGCGTAAAGCTGAAATACTAAACACCTTTTTCCAAAGCTGTTTCACAGAGGAAGACCGAACTGCAGTTCCTTCTCTAAATCCTCGCACAAACGAGAAAATGGCTGACAACGAAATAAGTGTCCAAGGAATAGAAAAGCAACTGGAATCACTCAACAGAGGAAAGTCCACTGGAGCTGACGGGATACCAATTCGATTCTACACAGAGTACGCGAAAGAACTTGCCCCCCTTCTAACAGCCGTGTACCGCAAGTCTCTAGAGGAACGGAAGGTTCCAAATGATTGGAAAAGAGCACAGGTAGTCCCAGTCTTCAAGAAGGGTCGTCGAGCAGATGCGCAAAACTATAGACCTATATCTCTGACGTCGATCTGTTGTAGAATTTTAGAACATGTTTTTTGCTCGAGTATCATGTCGTTTTTGGAAACCCAGAATCTACTATGTAGGAATCAACATGGATTCCGGAAACAGCGATCGTGTGAGACCCAACTCGCTTTATTTGTTCATGAGACCCAGAAAATATTAGATACAGGCTCCCAAGTAGATGCTATTTTTCTTGACTTCCGGAAGGCGTTCGATACAGTTCCGCACTGTCGCCTGATAAACAAAGTAAGAGCCTACGGAATATCAGACCAGCTGTGTGGCTGGATTGAAGAGTTTTTAGCAAACAGAACACAGCATGTTGTTATCAATGGAGAGACGTCTACAGACGTTAAAGTAACCACTGGCGTGCCACAGGGGAGTGTTATGGGACCATTGCTTCTCACAATATATATAAATGACCTATTAGATAGTGTCGGAAGTCCCACGCGGCTTTTCGCGGATGATGCTGTAGTATACAGAGAAGTTGCAGCATTAGAAAATTGTAGCGAAATGCAGGAAGATCTGCAGCGGATAGGCACTTGGTGCAGGGAGTGGCAACTGACCCTTAACATAGACAAATGTAATGTATTGCGAATACGTAGAAAGAAGGATCCTTTATTGTATGATTATATGATAGCGGAACAAACACTGGTAGCAGTTACTTCTGTAAAATATCTGGGAGTATGCGTGCGGAACGATTTGAAGTGGAACGATCATATAAAATTGATTGTTGGTAAGGCGGGTACCAGGTTGAGATTCATTGGGAGAGTCCTTAGAAAATGTAGTCCATCAACAAAGGAGGTGGCTTACAAAACACTCGTTCGACCTGTACTTGAGTATTGCAAATCAGTGTGAGATCCGTACCAGATCGGGTTAACGGAGGAGATAGAGAAGATCCAAAGAAGAGCGGCGCGATTCGTCACAGGGTTATTTGGTAACCGTGATAGCATTACGGAGATGTTTAACAAACTCAAGTGGCAGACTCTGCAAGAGAGGCGCTCTGCATCGCGGTGTAGCTTGCTCGCCAGGTTTCGAGAGGGTGCGTTTCTGGATGAGGTATCGAATATATTGCTTCCCACTACTTATACCTCTCGAGGAGATCACGAATGTAAAATTAGAGATTAGAGTGCGCACGGAGGCTTTCAGACAGTCGTTCTTCCCGCGAACCATACGCGACTGAAGCAGGAAAGGGAGGTAATGACAGTGGCCCTTAAAGTGCCCTCCGCCACACACCGTTGGGTGGCTTGCGGAGTATAAATGTAGATGTAGATGTAGATAATATTGTGAATCATGTACCGTCAAGAGCGATGTTCATCATTAATGGATTAAAGTTAAGTATCAAAATAATTACGTCCGCTTTCTGTATTCTAATTCCTTGTCATGTTCCAGACCTCACGTCGGTATAGTTCTTCCCTCCTCACGCCAGCCTGCGTGAGCTAAAACGCGTGCATTTCGGCCTCCACTACTAACACGGGTTGGCTCTTCTGCCAACACAACAAAATGAATTGTGTGTAACGGGGATTTACAGTAGACTGGGGTGGCAGTGAGAATTTGGATCGAAGAGGGAGGCGTACCAAGATAATCCGTACAGTTGTGTGAAGCGCTGTGCCAAATTGGATTAGTGGCTAACGCACCTGCCACGGATTTGATTTCCGGCCTTGATACAAGTTTTCACTCGCCGCTTCAATCAATACACTTAAAATCATATCTGTAGGAGACCAGTAAAGTCTCTGAAATTGTATTACTTGATTTGAAGGTGATTTGGTCTACCTTCTGCCAAGCAGTGTGAGTTGCAGAACAACCATGTAGATGTAGACGTTGACTGGTACGAATGGTGCACGACCTTGAGTTTTCAGTTCTGGAAGACAAGGAATGGAACATTCCCCATCTTACAGCCTCTAACCACGCAGTGGCAGCACAACTCACCCCTCCACCCCTGAGATAAGCGGCCAACTTTACTTAGCTCTCTACCGAATTTACGATGGACAATGTCTGTGTAAGTGTTTTTGTTTGTTACTGAGCAGGAAAATTCCTGTCTTAAGAAACTCTCAACGTTAACTGATGTTTTTGAATTATGTCGATAGTTACTAGATGCATATTATTATAGAAATAAGGCTGAGAACTGCGTACCTTATCAATGGCTTAGCCGGTTGCTCTAATAACGATGCTCGACACCTGGCGCTCAAGTACGATGTTCTACAGGCTCATACGATTTTGAACCTTGATTGCCTGGACACACTTAATGCGCATTATACTAGGGGAGCGTCGCGAACATCTGTTCATAACCATGGAGTGAAAAGTGAGCAAATTCGGTGAATCGATCCGTGTACGCTTCCCTTTGTACCTATAATGATGATATTAATTAAAGTGAACATCGTTAGTTGCTCAAGTATTTTTAAGTGTATGCCAATACTCTGATAGAGGATAGGGTAAAGAAAAAAAGGAGCTACCATTAATTTAAGAATACTGTCGTTATGGTCAGGGTAAAAGTTGTGTAGCAATAAAGAAACTCTTTGTTCTGTGTAATTAGAATGAAAACTTTTTATTTGTTAATCGTTGTACAAGGGCAAAGAATTCACTATTTGATTTCTCTTGTTCTGGAAACGGTCGGTCATTCAACGCTGTAAGTATGTAGTAGTTTAATAAACGTTAAATGTATCATAAAAAGAGTTATAACCGTTTCATTTAAATAGACAGTCCACTCCCGTGCAGGTCTCCCGTGCAGGAAGTAGTACCTTTTCTAATTTTCGGTGACTGCAGCAGCGCAGAAAGATGGCGCCAATAAAAATCGTTTCTAGCCGCCATTACCAGCAGTAACAATTCGTTTAATTTTTTCGAAACTTATAAATAATTTCTTTGTGATAGGCCTTATATGAATACATTAGTACCTTTAAGACATTTACAACATTTATCCTAATTTGTGGACTATCAGTTCAGTGATTCAAATAGGCCGCTTCACGGCGATCGATTGCCATTTAAAAGACAATATTTTGGAGTAACAAATAATAAATAATTACGTTTCCTTACAAAGAGACAACAATATTTCGCCACGTGACACCCACGAATAATAATATCCTCTAATGTTGAAGTTCTTCGAACAAACGCTGATATGTTTAGTTTTTCCATAGATCACGTAAACATTTCACATGTAACATTTTAAGGCACCTCGCGCCACTCATCAAGTATGTGCGCCTTTATTTAAAGCGAAAGTTATTACAGTTAAAGAATCAGAGCAGATTTCAGTCTATTGTCCCCCGTTTGATATTCTATCCTTTTCTATAGTCAAAGAACCTGTTACACCTGCCTAATATCGTGTAGGGCCCCCGTGAGCACGCAGAAGTGATGCAACACTACGTGGCATGGACTCGACTAACGTCTGTAGTAGTGCTGAAGGGAACTGTTGCCATGAATCCTGCAGGGCCGCCCCTTAATCCGAAAGAGTACGAGGGGGTGAAGATCTCTTAACAGCTCGTTGCAAGACATCCCAGATATGCTCAATAATGTTCATGTGTGGGGAGTTTGTTGGCCAGCGGAAATGTTTAAACTCAGAAGGGTGTTCCTGAGCCACTCTGTAGAGATTTTGGACGTGTGAGGTATCGCGCTGTTCTGCTGGAATTGCCCAAGCCCGTCGGAATGCACAATGGACACGAACGGAGGCACGTGATCAGACAGGATGCTTACTTACGTGCCACCTGTCAGAGTCGTATCTAGACGTATCAGGGGTTCTATATCACTCCGACTGTACACGCCTCACACCTTTACAGAGCCTCCAGCAGCTTGAATTGTCCCCTGCTGACATGCATGGTTCATGGATTCACGAGTGTCTCGATACCCGTACACGTCCTTGCGCTCGATACAATTTGAAACGAAACTCGTCCGAACAGGTTGTAAGTAGGCTATATTTACTACTAAAAACAGTCTTAATCACGATTTATTTATCAAGGTGACCGGTTTCGATGACTATTGTGGTCATCTTCAGACCATTGAGTAGGAACCTCTTTCTGTTGTGATTCTCCAACAGAAAGAGGTTCCTATTCAATGGTCTGAAGATGACCACAATAGTCGTCGAAACCGGTCACCTTGATAAATAAATCGTGATTAAGACTGTTTATAATAGTAAATATTTGTGAGACATTGATCACTGCCACTCCCGTAATGTATTCAAATGTAAGTAGGCTGTTTAGGTTTTTACGTTGGTAACGCCACGTAGTGCTCTGTATGAAAATCACTGACTGTGCTGTGTGCAGTCTGTGGCTGGTTGGCATTGTTAGAATATTCACTTGTGTAGTGTTGGGCAGTTGGATGTGAACAGCGCGTAGCGTTGTGCAGTTGGAGGTGAGCCGCCAGCAGTGGTGGATGTGGAGAGAGCGATGCCAGAGTTTTGAGCAGACGATCTGGACGTGTGTCCGTCAGAAAAAGGAAATTTGTAAAGATGGATGTCATGAATTGATAGATATATATATATATGATGACTTTTGAACACTATTAAGGTAAATACATTGTTTGTTCTCTATCAAAATCTTTCATTTGCTAACTATGCCTATCAGTAGTTAGTGCCCTCAGTAGTTAGAATGTTTTATTTAGCTGGCAGTAGTGGCGCTCGCTGTATTCCAGTAGTTCGAGTAACGAAGATTTTTGTGAGGTAAGTGATACATGAAAGGTATAGGTTATTGTTAGTCAGGACCATTCTTTTGTGGGGATTGTTGAAAGTCAGATTGCGTTGCGCTAAAAATATTGTGTGTCAGTTTAGTGATGATCAGAATAAGTAAAGAGAGAAATGTCTGAGTACGTTCAGTTTTGCTCAGCTGTTTGAAAATCAAATAATGTAAGAGGTTTACCAGCACAGTAATTCATAATTTTTCTAAGGAGACGTTTCAAGGTAACATGTTTCCAGTCATCGAAAATCCAATGTCGGTGTTGACAGGCTCAGGTGAGGCGTAAATCTTTGAGTCGCACAGTCATTAAAGGTACACGTGTGGGCCTTCAACTCCGAAAGCCCGTATCGATGATGTTTCGATGAATGGTTCGCACTCTGGCACTTGCTGATAGCCCAGCACTAAAATCTGCAGCAGTTTGCGGAAGGGCTGCACTTCTATCACGTTGAACGATTCTCTTCACTCGTCGTTGGTTCCGTTCTTCCAGGATCTTTTCCCTGCCGCAGCATTGTCGGAGATTTGATGTTTTTCCGCATTCCTCATTTCGTGTTTCATTGGTTCAAAATGGCTCTGAGCACTATGAGACTTAACTTCTGAGGTCATCAGTCCCCTAGAACTTAGAACTACTTAAACATAACCAACCTAAGGACATCACATACATCCATGCCCGAGGCAGGATTCGAACCTGCGACCGTCGCGGTCCCGCGGTTCCAGACTGTAGCGCTTAGAACCGCTCGGCGACTGGGGCCGGCTCGTGTTTCATTCATGAAAAGGTCGTACGGGAATATCCCCTCTTCATCGCCACCTCGGAGATGCTGTGTCCCATCGCCGGTGCACCGACTATAACACCACGTTCATACTCACTTAGATCTTGATAAGCTGCCATTGTAGCAGCAATAGCCGATCTAACAACTGCGCCAGACACTTGTTGTCTTATATAGGCGTTGCCGACCGCAGCTCCGTATTCTATCTGTTTACATATCTCTGTATTTGAGTATTCATGCCCATACCAGTTTCTTTGGCGCTTTAGCGTATTTCACTACAGTGCTTTTTAGTACAATCGTTTCCCGTGTATGATACATGGCATAAAATCAGTATATTTAGGCACCAGTACACGCTGTTGCACACATACAGGTTGTCGCCGACATGATGACGTGAATGAAGACGTGCAACAGCTGACGTAGATGGGGACACACTACGTCGAGTGCATTCCGGCACACAATTAGTCAGCGTGCCGAGGCGCCGGTGGTCGAACCGTGGATCCAGAACCGCCGCCCATTCCCGCCGCGGCGCGGCCAAGCGGCCAGTCCTCACGCCCACGGCAACGGGCAGAGGGCCGCCGGCTGGTGAATAGCGCCAATCACCGGCCATTCACCGCCGGCGCCCGCACCTGAGGCCGTTTTCACGCGCTGTCATCGGCGCACACTGGCGCAATTTGAAGTCTCATTGTGCGCGACGCCCATACATTAGGCGCTCAAAGCGGCGGGCCGGGCTCGCCTTTCAACTTATTCAATTGGAGTTCATTAAGCGGCGGCTATCGGAGCCGGGATTGGGTGGCCGGGCGGCAGCCGGTCGCGATCGCCCAGGGCCTCGCGGACTCGCGCCAGATTCACCATCCTCCATCAACGGCTCCCACTCGAATTCCGATGGCTCTGGCCACCACGGGGAGGCTATCATATCCGAATTTCTGGTCCAATAGTACGATTATCACCTACGTAAGCCATTCTGAAAATTTGTACGGGTTCCCGTTCAGATCCGGGATTACACTCGGGTGACAAAAACCATGGATACCTCGTACGCTACTGGGCACTAAAATTGCTACACCAAGAAGAATGGCAATGATAAACGGATATTCATTGGACAAATATATTATACTAGAACTGACATGTGATTACATTTTCACGCAATTTGGGTGCATAGATCCTGAGAAATCAGTACCCAGAAAAACCACCTCTATCCGTAATAACGACCTTGATACTCCTGGGCATTGAGTCAAACAGAGCTTGGATGGCGACTGCCCATGCAGCTTCAACACGATACCACAGTTCATCAAGAGTAGAGACTGGCGTATTGTGACGAGCCAGTTGCTCGGCCACCATTCACAAGACGTTCTCAATTGGTGAGAGATCTGGAGAATGTGCTGGCCAGGGCAGCAGTCGAACATTTTCTGTGTCCAGAAAGGCCCGTACAGGACCTGCAAAATGCGGTCGTGCATTATCCTGCTGAAATATAGCGTTTCGCAGGGATCGAATGAACGGTAGAGCCGCGGGTCGTAACACATCTGAAATGTAACGTCCACCGTTCAAAGTGCCGTCAATGCGAACGGGAGGTGACCGAGACGTGTAACCAACGGCACCCCCTACCATCACGCCACGTGATACGCCAGTATGGCGATGACGAATACACGCTTCCTGTGGGCTTTCAGCGCGATGTCGCCAAACATGGATGCGATCATCATGATGCTGTAAACAGAACCAGGATTCATCCGAAAAAATGACGTTTTGCCATTCGTGCACCCCGGTTCGTCGTTGAGTACACCATCACAGGCGCTCCTCTCTGTGATGCAGCGTCAAGGGTAACCGCAGCCATGGTCTCCGAGCTGATAGTTTATGCTGCTGCGAACGTCGTCGAACTGTTCGTGCAGATGGTTGTTGTCTTGCAAACGTCCCCATGTGTTGACTCAGGGATCGAGACGTGGCTGCACGATCCGTTACAGCCATGCGGATAAGATGCCTGTCATCTCGACTGCTAATGATACGAGGCCGTTGGGATCCAGCACAGCGTTCCATATTACCCTCCTGAACCCACCGATTCCATATTCTGCTAACAGTCATTGGATCTCGTCCAACACGAGCAGCAATGTCTCGATATGATAAACCGCAGTCGGCGATAGGCTACAATCCGACCTTTATCAAAGTCGGAAACGTGATGGTACGCATTTCTCCTCCTTACACGAGGCATCACAACAACGTTCCATCAGGCAACGCCGGTCAACTGCTGTTTGTGTATGAGAAATCGCTGATCACAGCATCTTCTTCCTGTTGGATAAATTTCGAGTCTGTAGCAAGTCATGTTCGTGTTGTAGCCATTTTAATGGCCAGTAGTGTAGTAACATTTCAGACCTCCTTTTGTCCGTCGTGGTGCAGCAGCTCGACGTGACATGGACTCAACAAGTCGTAGGAAGTGCCCCACTCAAACACTGAGTTATGCTGCCTCTGTAGCCGTCCATAATTGTGAAAGTGTTACCGATGCATCATTTTGTGCACGAACTGACCTCTATTATCAGCTCTTAACAACTGAAATCTGGGCTCATCCGATAAGGCCATGGTTGTCCAATCGTCTAGTGTCCAACCGATTTCCTCATGAACCCAGAAGAGGTGCCGCAGGCGATGTCGTGCTGTTAGAAAAGCCACTGTCGTCGGTCGCCTGCTGCCATAGCCCATTAACGCCAAATTCCACCGCACTGTCCTAAAGGATACTATAGTCGAACGTCCCACATCAATTTCTGCGCTTATTTCACACAGCGTTGCTTTTCTGTTAGCACCGACAACACTAAGCAAACGTCGCTGTTCTCTGTCGTTAAATGAAGGCTCTCGGTTACTGCGTTGTCCGTGGTGATAGACAATGCCTGAAATTTGGTATTCTCGCCACACACGTGGCACTGTAGACCTTGAATTCCGTAACGATTTCCGAAATGGTACGTACTTTGCGTCTAGTTACAACTACCGTTCCGCATTCAAAGTCTGTCAATTCCTGTCGTGTTGCATTATCACGTCGGAAACCTTTTCACGTGAGTCATCTCAGTAAAAATGACTGCTCCGCCAGTGCGCCGCCCTTTTAACCTTGCATTCGCGATACTACCGCCACCTGCATCAGTTCATATCGCTGTCCCATGAATTTCGACCCCTCATTGTTTAAAATACTGGAGACCCTAAAATGTTTACCCTTATATAAAGTGGTCGCAACTTTATAACTGACATCGACTCAGACACATTACTTGACACAAGCATGCACATGATTACAAAGTTTTCTGTCATAAACGGAATTATTTTGCTAAATGTGGATGAACTGTAGGAAATCATCTCTGAGAGATACGGAGCATATGGAAAGCCGGCCTGAAATGCTATCCAAGGGAGGCACACTTACTTGAAATATCTGTGACAGTGACTCCAGCATCACAAACAGGCTGGTGGCGTGCCGGCACGGGGTAAGCCAGACGAACATTCTCCAAGACAGCTGCCACAGTCAGTATCACTTACAACGTGTGGATGCCTACTTGCCATGGACTTCCTTCCAAGGCAGCGGTTTTCTCGCTGGTCCATCGCACATGCCACCAAGACGGTGACACACCAAGTATCCAAACAATACTCACGCCACACATTGTGTAGAGTTTGAGGGATGACGCGCGGCTGCGGTCTACAGAGAATCCCCGTGGTATCCTGACAGCGAACCAGAAGCTCCGTTCAGCTTCGACTTACGGGCGGGGATTGTCGGCGACTGCCTTGTGGAACCACTCATCCTACTATTGTCCATGCTATTTACGGATGAGGCCATCTTTACAAAACCCAGCTGTGATCTACAGAGTGTCCCAGTGGTATGATGGAAATGAACCAGTAGCACCGATTCAGCCTCAGTGTGTGTGCGGCGATTATCACCGACCATCTTTTGGCGCCAGTCATCCTTCGACAACACCTTACCGTCGAGCCACACCTCCACTTCATGCAGGTGGCCCTAACTCCCCTCCTGAAACACGTACCTTTGGTGGTACGAAGGGTGATGTGCCTACCACATGATGGTCCCCCAGCTCACTGCCCTGTTGACCGTGGAGCTAACACATTCCCGCCCGCATCTCGTGGTAGTGCGGTAGCGTTCTCGCTTCCCACGCCCGGGTTCGATTCCCGGCGGGGTCAGGGATTTTCTCTGCCTCGTGATGGCTGGGTGTTGTGTGCTGTCCTTAGGTTAGTTAGGTTTAAGTAGTTCTAAGTTCTAGGGGACTGATGACCATAGATGTTAAGTCCGATAGTGCTCAGAGCCATTTGAACCAGTTTTTCTAACACATTCCCACGTGCCTGGAGCCTTAAATCAGTCTTTGAAACACTGTCAATGACCTTTTACCTCCATCTTCAAATGGAATGCATTTCCGGCTGCATTTCCATACGACCTTTTCTGCTGCTTATCCTTTACAGATCGTTTCCTCCACTTTGCCACATTTAGCAAAATCATTTAGTAAAGTTAATTTAATTTAATGCACTCAGTGTGAGCTAGGATGGTGACACACCAAGTATCCAAACAATACTCACGCCACACAATGTCTAGTGTTTGAGGAATGTGTAAAGAGAGACTCCATTGGTCAGTTGATGACTGGAAAAGAGTGATTTGGGGTAATGAATCTCGCTACAGCGTGTGTCAGTCCATTGGGAGGATTTGGGTTTGGTAAACGACTAGGAAATGTTACTTGCCATCACGTATAGTCTCCAAGGTGGACTACAGAGGAAGTTGTATTACGGTATATGGGTGCTTTTCGAGTTTAGGCTGTAGTCACCTTACTGCGCTTAAGGAAACGCCAAATGCAGGATGTTATGAACACGTCTTACAGCATTCTGTACTGCATGCAGAAAATGAACAGTTCGGAGACGATGTAGCCTTCAGAAATGGCAGAGCGTGAGATCCGCCGCTTTTTCTCTGGAGCCACGCCACAGAAGAATGTTCACTTAAAATCCTTGAAACCGTGTTTCTGATTAGCTGAAAATACTCCTTTCTGTTGAACGCGCGCTTTGCCGCTTGAGTCTACCTGTAAACCCTTTGGTTCATCAGACTCAAAATCCTATCGGCGAGTGGGAGCGAGATTCTGCCTTCCTCCTTATGCCACGGCGACAGTGGTTAAGCATTACAAAATCCGTAGGAACAGGAATTTGTTTAAATTATTTAACAGCTTATTCCTGATCAGAGTTCGTAAGTTCAGCTACAATCGGCCGGCGAGATTAATACACTGGCGGAAACAGTCCAGTTTTAGAGGGTTAAGGTAGACATTACTTGCTGTTGGGAGATGGAAGAGCTAAGGTTTGCTGCCGGACAACTGATGAGACGAAACTTGCTGTTGTACAGAAGGAGGTCTCCACTTTAGTTATGGGTACAGAGGGTGAGGTTAACTCAGAACTACCATCCGCTACTGCCACCGTCTTCGACCTTCACGCTGTATAAAAGTGGTGAGAATCAGCCGGCGATGCGATCATCGAATCGAGAACGACGCAATGCTAGTTAACTTTCATCAGGGGATAATTGCACAGCCTTAATGTTCGAAACGAATTAGTGGCTTCCGTCATGCACTTTGCCATTATTCTGGTGATCGTGCTTATTTCTCCAAGTTCTTTCTTTAAACGAAAAACCATTCTTGTAGTTGTTGGCCATATCCGCTATTTATTCTATGCTTATGCTTTTCTTGTGTACACCAGCTTGTGCTTAGGTTAGCTTTCTCAATTATAAACCCCTGTCCATTTATTAAATGTTTACTTACTTATCTCAGGGGGTAAATCATACGTTGATGCTTTGCACTGACAAACCTAATTGTTTTAGCTGTAGGTCCTTTATTTATAGGGACGACCAGGTTTGTAGCAGTTTAGCTGCATCACCGGGTGCAATAAAATCAAGTGATGTTCCGACAGAGAAAACAGAATGGCATGACTCAGCGTTCATGATATTATATCCAGGCTGTAGTTCTCCTGACTACAAAGTTTGCAAGGGAAACCAAATTATTAAAGCGACTGCTTGTTTCATTGTAGATACATGATCCCCTCCATTAATATATCCATGTTGAGTAGATCAGATTCATTTTTCGTTCCATAGACCCATGATTGAGATGATTCTCGTGGGTGTGGAACAAGTCCAAAACTATAACATTGTAAGACGTTGTGGTCTCCTGACCTTCATTGCTTACATATTCCGCCCTCACAATCATATTCCGCACATGAAGACTCTTCATTCGAACCCAAACTCGAAAAGATAAAGTCAATGTTGTATGAATTCATGTAAACGAAATGCAAATAACAAGTAAGCGCACTGTGGTTGAAATACTCGAGGCTGGCATACACACATACATTCCAGACACAACGGTTGCAGGGACTTTTAGTTCGAGGGAGAGCAACCGCACGCCAGGAGGCCGGTCCCAACCCATCTACGTCGGCCGGTGACTGCCCATACAGCAGACAGCGTTTGTCCGAATGAAAGAACGCCCCCATGTTCGGCTTAAAAGCAAATTCCGCTGCACTGTGTGGGAGCGGCCAGCATACGCATTCTTTATACATAGCATGCAGTTTCAGAGATTTTCACAGGGAGACAGCAAACGCCAAACGCCGATACTACAGATTTCCAGATTGGTCACCTTAAACGAAACGTCATTCTCCCATTTTAGAAGAGCAATGCTGATTAGCAGACGATATTTCTGACGCCTTGAGCTGAAGGAGTAATGGAAGAGACTGAAAGATATACCCCTCCATGTCTGGCATGGAGAGGGGCTGTTCCGTTGTTGCTCTTGGAGCGAGAACACGTAACGAGAGCGTGCGCGGTCGTACGTGTACTCAAATAGCGAGGAACAAGTCTCTTCTCAGTACTTCACTGGGAGAGCACCTCTGTCGATAGCGAATAGGAGTGCTACTCTATGTTGAGTCCTTGCGATTAAGCGTTGTTCACTTTGTTGGCCGCCACACTTATTGTACGGTGTGAATGGACAGAGTTGTAGTTAAACGCCTGCGAGCGAATTTTTGAGTGGCATCGCGGTGGACTGGTTATCTGACCAGTGTACCACGCCAATAGTTAGACTAGGGCCGAATAGGAGTCCTTGACTTCATCAAGGCGTAGGGAGAGTTTGATTGGAAAAAGTCAATCGAGATAAAACGAGAGTTATCTTACTTGTCAGCAGCGAGCGGCACAGACAGCAGCCATCGCAACTTATGGTATTGTGCGCTACAGCTCTTGCGAGCCCCATATTTCCTCCACAACAGTACGCTTCACTGCAACTGCATTTCACACGCGACAGCCTCGACCGTACCTAGCAACATTCTAATGGATAATTATTCAAGTTGAGTAGGCACGGCTCTCAGCCATTCTGCTAAGTCAATAACAATCTTAAACTTTATATAGACATTTCATTAGCGAATCCTATCCTTGAGAGGTAACTTCACATTCCAAAAAGAACCCGGAAATCACGTGTTAGGTTCATAACTAAAAGTGCCATTGTGATTTCTCAGAATTTTAGCAAAAATTAATAATAGTTTTCGTTCGTTTCATGTTTTTCTTACACTAACTAGCACTACTCCAGTACCCAAGTATCCCACTAGTTACGTAAGAAATTCTGTGAATTTTTGTGTCCTCTCCTTACAGTGGACGACTCCAGAAGATATTTATTGCTGAAAGTTTTTCAGGTATTTCTCTTTAGAACGTTAGGAGCGTCTGTCTGACTTCTGTAGTAGTGTGGGGGTGGAAATCATATCTTGCAGGAGCCACAGGGTAAAGGGTACATCTCAGATTAATCCCTTGCGCAGAATGACAGAATAGCAACATAAGAAACATAAAACATTTGAAAATTCTGTAACACTCAGTTCCTTCATCATTTGTCAGAAGATGGGCAAAATACGTGAATACATAACAGTGAACTGAAATTGCTAATTTTTACGGAATTAACACAATATCTACAGAGTTGAAGGAGTTGCCTATCAAAAAAATCTTTCAAACTCTGTTTAAAGCGTGCTTTATCAGAAACCAAGTTTTTAATGGTTGCTTGCAATTTATTGAAAATGTGTGAACCTGAATATTGGATCTCTTTTTGGACCAAGGTTAGTGCTTTTAAGTCTTTATGTAGATTGTTCTTATTCCTAGTACTGATACTATGTATTAATCTATTGGATCGAAATAGAGACATATTACTTGCAACAAATTTCACGAAGGAATAAATATATTGAGAAGCAGTGGTTAGAATACCCATTTAGTTGAACAGGTTTCTACATGATGTTCTTGAATTTACACCACAATTGAATCTTACTACCCGCTTTTACACTCTAAAAACTGTTGCTCGCTTTGAAGAGTTATCCTAGAATATTAACCCATGTGACATAACAGAATAAAAGTAAGCAAAGTGTGCACGTTTTTTTAAAATATTTATATCGCTTACAACTAACATCATTCTCATTGCAAATACAGACTTTTGTAGGCGCTTCAGCAATTCTGTGGTATGCCTTTCCGAATTGAATTTACTATCGAGTTGTAATCCCAGAAATTTAACACTGACAACCCCCTGATTCGCATGTCTTCATGTGTTATACACATGCTGGAAAGAAATCTCTTACTGGCTCTGAACTGCATTTTCAAAGTTTAATTAAAATGATTTATTTTTAAACCATTTATTAATGTTGCTGAAATTTGATTAGTACCCGTCTCTAAATCTGAACTTGACTTGCTACTTATTACAATGTTTGTGTCATCTGCAAACAAAACAAACTTAGACAATGTAACGGACGAGGGGTCATTAAAATTCACAAGAAAAAGTAACAGAACCAACATGGAACCGTGAGGAACACCACATGTAATTAATTCCCAATCAGATGAAGACTGATTGCTTACTCCGCAAGTATTTCGCAACGACACCGTTCGTCTACTGTTAGTTAGGTAAGAGTCGAACCATTTCACAGCACTGCCAGTGACACTATAACATGTTTCGTGTGGTATCCGGTTTTTCACGCTTGATTGGGTCACCGCTATTAGTTAGCATTAAATACGACCTTCCAGTTGAAAATCACTGGTATTTGTATAAATTTTGCTTGAGCTTATGGGGAGCTTCCCTTCTCTGTAGGTCACGAGTCATCGGCCTTACAACATCTTAGGGGTATGGGAACGAAGTCTTTCGCGACGACACTTATACGTAAAACATTCTCGGTTTTCTTGCCGCATCAGTTCGGGATAAAATCTCAAGCTTTCGGCGATTACCTCCATCATCATCGTCAGGAACAACTGACTGTCTTCACTGCTGCTATGGTAGCTTTTTTTTTTTATAGCCGGTGGACAGCTTCTGATTGGTCGGCTATTACGTACTGCTGTCGCAGACGGTGTCAATGGGTGCGCCGGTGGCGCAACCGCTTCCGTTGGAACGTAAACCTTGGAAGGAACGTCTCTGCTGCTTCTCTGCATCAAGCGCTCGTTTCCAAGCACAGCTCATTCTTATTTCAACATAATCCTTAATAACAGAACCGCAGTACGTGGAGGCGTGGGACAGAAATTTAGTTTCATCGAACAATATTATATGTTTGTTCGTGAGGCTGTGCTCCGCAATTGCCAACTTCTCCAGTTCTCTATTTTTAATGTGGCGTTGGTGTTCTGCACAGCGGTCGGAAACGGTAGGAATGGTCTGATCTATTTAATTGCTTCCGCACTCACAGGGGATATTATAAACTCCAGGGACGCTGGTAACAAATTTTACGAAATGACGGACGGTACGGCAGTGGGATCTCCGTTGTCTCCATAACTGGCTAACTTTTTATGGGGAATTCGGCTCCCCTCCGTCCATCCTTGTCTTATCGTTATGTTGACGATACATATATTATCTGGCCACACGGCGCAGAAGTTCTCGAACAATTCATGAAACACATGAACAGCATACATTCGAACATCCAGTTCACTGTCGAGATGGAGAAGGAAGGCAGACTGCCTTTCTTAGACGTTTCAGTACAACGACAGGCGGACGGGCGTCTTGGCCACTCTGTATACCGCATGCCGACGCATGCCGATGTATACCTGAATGCACAGAGTTTCCATCATCCTGCTCAGAAGAGAGCCGTTTTGAACACGTTGGAATATAGAGCAGAAACTGTCTCTAACGAGGACCACTTGAAGTCCGAAATTAACCATCTGAAGTACGTGTTCCGAAAGAACGGCTATGGTGCACGCGATGTAAAGGCAGCGTTCTCCAAAAAAAGGAAACGTGAAAATGCTGCACACTCACAGAATGAAACACCGATTGCGGTTCTTCCTTTTGTGGCGCTGTTTCCAGCAAAATAGGAAGAGTCCTGCGTAGACGGGGTATAAGACCGATTTTTCGTTCTCCTAACAAAATTAAGGAAATGATGCGCCCTGTTAAGGACAATCTCGGCTTCAGCGTCCCTGGAGTTTATAATATCCCCTGTGAGTGCGGAAGCAATTAAATAGGTCAGACCATTCGTACCGATTCCGACCGCTGTGCAGAACACCAAAGCCACATTAAAAATAGAGAACTGGAGAAATCAGCAATTTCGGAGCACAGCCTCACGAACAAATATAAAACATCATTCGATGAAACAAAAATTCTGTCCCACGCCTCCACATACTGGTATTCTGTTATTAAGGATTCTGTTGAAATAAGAATGAGCCAAAATTACTTTAACCGCGATAGCGGATACCATCGGAGCTGTGCATGGAAACGAGCGCTTGGTGCAGAGAAGCAGCAGAAACGTTCCTTCCAAGGTTAAAGTTCAAACGGAAGCGGTGGCGCCACCGGCGCACACAGTGACACCGTCTGCAACAGCACCACGTAATCGCCGACTAATCACTAGGCGTCCAAGCAGAAGCTGTCCACCGGCTATAAAAAAAAGGCTACCACAACAACAGTGAAGACAGTCAGTTGCTCCTGACGATGACGATGGAGGTAATCGTCGAAAGCTTGAGATTTTATCCCGAACTGACGCAGTAAGAAAACCGAGAATGTTTTACATATCTTAGTGGTATGCTAAACAACTCAGCTGGCACCTCACAATGGTATGGTCCTATAACACTTCTCTGGGCACTCCCGAATTTATTTTTACGTCTGAAGAAATATCTCCATTCGAAACGATATGCTGTGTTCTGTTTACGAGAAGGTCTTCAATCAAATCACGCAATCGACCTGATATTCTGTACGCTCGTATTATGTTCATTAGATGTCAGCACAGTAATGTATCGATTGCCTCCGGAATTCAAAGGTGACGGTCTCTCCCTGGGTGCCTATATCTACTGCTTTCTGGGTCTCGTAGACGAACAGAGCGAGCTGGGTTCCTCACGATAATTATTTTCGGAACCCATGTTTATTCCTACATAGGAGATTTTCGGTCTCCAGAAATGTCCTAATGGGCGAGCAAAGCACATGTTCCAAAGTTCTACAACAGCCTCGTTTCAGAGGTATATGCCCATAGTTCTCCGAATTTTCTTGGATACAGGAATGACCTGTGCTTTTTTTTCCAAATCAGTAGACATACGGTACATTGCTGCTAGATGTAGGGCAAATTCTTTAGCATACTCTGTGAGAAATCGAATTCGCATGCCGTCAGATACGGTGGGCTTTCCTGTTTTGATCGTTTTCAGTTGATCGTTTTTAAGTGCCTTTCCATCCGTTACTCACTTATTTCTATATCTTCCATGTAGTCGGTCGTGCGATGATCTAAAGGAGGGTCTACGGTGCGATGTTCCACTGTGAAACAGTTTTGGAAAAAGATATTCAGTGCCGCAATGGTCGCAGAGTGTCTGGGTAGATGGGATCGATACGTTTAGTGATTTAACATGTGACCAAAACTACTTAGGATTTTTTCTGTGAAGTCAGTAGATTTTATGTCAACGATGTAGGATCACATGACAGTATGCACCTTTACGCTCGTCAGTCATGTTTCGTCTAATGAGCTTAGAAGGAGTGTCCAAAAACTTGACTTTGCAAAACCGGTTGTCAAGAGTGTTGCGTGTAGATTATGTAGAGAATTTCGTGGACATGAAATAATTTTCCCTATAGGAAAAGGTGGAGTACCTGTGACGCCTCCTACTGCTGCCTACGGACACTTCCACGATCAGCGAAGGTGTAACGTCCTTTTTCTATGCCAGCCAGTATTCTTCCCCTCATCGAGATACGAAAAAGCGAGGCGACAGAACACTATCTGTTTTCACAGTCAATATTTGTTGACTATGTCCGCTCTTGGCACTAATTTGAGTTTAGATTCAAAATATTACTATCAGCTAGCTACTTTGTTTAGCGGTTGCCGCCAAAGATGTTAATTAACAGAAACTAGGCTGCCGATTCGCTTTTCAAAATGAATTGATATCTTTCATTGAATAGTATATGTACACCGAATCAATTCCTTCAAAATTCACAGGGTTCATTTAACACAGCACGATGTTTTGTATCCGAGCGGAGCGGCCGCACGGTTAAAGGCGCCATGTCACAGATTGCGTGGTCCGTCCCGCCGGAGGTCCGAGTCCTCCCTCGTGCATGGGAGTGTGTGTTGTTCTTAGCATAAGTTAGTTTAAGTGGTGTGTAAGTCTAGGGACCGATGACCTCAGTAGTTTGGTTCCTTAGGAATTCACACATATTTGAACATTTTGATGTATTGTCCGTAGAAAATTATTTCCTTTAATGTTAATGTGCAATAAACTATTATTATTATTATTATTATTATTATTATTATTATTATTATTATTATTTTCCAGAGATAATCCAATACACTGTCCACTTCTCGTGATCTCTGTTCGAAATCGTAGGACCCTATAGTTTTTCCTTAACTCAGTTATTATTAACATATGTTCTTTGCTATGGTTCACTGCTATGGATGGTCGCATTTTAGCGCGATAATAAACGTCGAAAGAGGACCTACAGTCGAAAGTCAAACTCGTTTGAATAGTAGATTCGGCAACAACTGAAGTTCTTAAACTGGAATTAACGATGTTGATCTTTCATCGACTGAGATGTTGGCTGGATGTTAGCGGTATCTCAGCTCTATCAGTTTTCGTACTTTTGACAATAAATTAAACGAACAAATTTAGTTTTTATTAGCCCGGCTTCCAGTGAAATTAACTACACTCATATTCATAAATTAAGGATAATGCTGATACCTGGTGAAACAACGCTCTGGTGGACGGTTTGGGGGTTTAAATAACCTCGGGGTATCACCGTGCATTGCATTTGACCTGCGGTCGTCGCACGGTGGCTGGTCAAACACAGCAGGTCGTAGCAGTGACCCTCCGTGTGCCACAAAGTGTGATCTCAAGATTACGGCAACGATTCCAACAGACTGGAAGAGTGACCAGGCGCTACAGTACGGGACGTCAGTGTACAACACCACAAGAAGACCGATATCTCACCATCAGTGACCGTAGTACTGCAGGCAGCCTTGCTGACATCGAAATAAGTGTCCAAGGAATAGAAAAGCAACTGGAATCACTCAATAAAGTCCACTGGACCTGACGGGATACCAATTCGATTCTACACAGAGTACGCGAAAGAACTTGCCCCCTTCTAACAGCCGTGTACCGCAAGTCTCTAGAGGAACGGAGGGTTCCAAATGATTGGAAAAGAGCACAGGTAGCCCCAGTCTTCAAGAAGGGTCGTCGAGCAGAAGCGCAAAACTATAGACCTATATCTCTGACGTCGATCTGTTGTAGAATTTTAGAACATGTTTTTTGCTCGAGTATCATGTCGTTTTTGGAAACCCAGAATCTACTATGTAGGAATAAACATGGATTCCGGAAACAGCGATCGTGTGAGACCCAAATCGCTTTATTTGTTCATGAGACCCAGAAAATATTAGATACAGGCTCCCAGGTAGATGCTATTTTTCTTGACTTCCGGAAGGCGTTCGATACAGTTCCGCACTGTCGCCTGATAAACAAAGTAAGAGCCTACGGAATATCAGACCAGCTGTGTGGCTGGATTGAAGAGTTTTTAGCAAACAGAACACAGCATGTTGTTATCAATGGAGAGACGTCTACAGACGTTAAAGTAACCTCTGGCGTGCCACAGGGGAGTGTTATGGGACCATTGCTTTTCACAATATATATAAATGACCTAGTAGATAGTGTCGGAAGTTCCATGCGGCTTTTCGCGGATCATGCTGTAGTATACAGAGAAGTTGCAGCATTTGAAAATTGTAGCGAAATGCAGGAAGATCTGCAGCGGATAGGCACTTGGTGCAGGGAGTGGCAACTGACCCTTAACATAGGCAAATGTAATGTATTGCGAATACATAGAAAGAAGGATCCTTTATTGTATGATTATATGATAGCGGAACAAACACTGGTAGCAGTTACTTCTGTAAAATATCTGGGAGTATGCGTGCGGAACGATTTGAAGTGGAATGATCATATAAAATTAATTGTTGGTAAGGCGGGTACCAGGTTGAGATTCATTGGGAGAGTGCTTAGAAAATGTAGTCCATCAACAAAGGAGGTGGCTTACAAAACACTCGTTCGACCTATACTTGAGTATTGCTCATCAGTGTGGGATCCGTACCAGATCGGTCTGACGGAGGAGATAGAGAAGATCCAAAGAAGAGCGGCGCGTTTCGTCACAGGGTTATTTGGTAACCGTGATAGCGTTACGGAGATGTTTAATAAACTCAAGTGGCAGACTCTGCAAGAGAGGCGCTCTGCATCGCGGTGTAGCTTGCTCGCCAGGTTTCGAGAGGGTGCGTTTCTGGATGAGGTATCGAATATATTGCTTCCCCCTACTTATACCTCCCGAGGAGATCACGAATGTAAAATTAGAGAGATTAGAGCGTGCACGGAGACTTTCAGACAGTCGTTCTTCCCGCGAACCATACGCGACTGGAACAAGAAAGGGAGGTAATGACAGTGGCACGTAAAGTGCCCTCCGCCACACACCGTTGGGTGGCTTGCGGAGTATAAATATAGATGTAGATGTAGATTACCGCAGCCACTGGAACGGTTGTCTCCAGACACACAGTCTACTGACGATTGAACAGACATAGTTTATTCGCCCGAAGACCTGCAAGGTGCATTCCACTGACCCCTGGTCAAAGGAGAGCCCGTAAAGCCTGGTGTCAAGAACACAGTATATAGTCACTGGAAAAGTGGTCCCAGGTTATGTTCACGGACGAGTCCAGGTATAGTCTGAACAGTGATTCTCGCCAGGATTTCATCTGGCGTGAACCAGGAACGAGATACCAACCCCTTAGTGTCCTTCAAAGGGACCTGTATGGAGGTTTGGTGTGATGTCCTTAGATTAGTTAGGTTTAAGTAGTTCTAAGTCTAGGTGACTGATGACCTCAGCAGTTAAGTCCCATAGTGCTCAGAGCCATTTGAACCATTTGAACCAGTTTTGTGTAGTGCCACGTTGTGTGGCACCACATTCTGTAATTATCCTTAATTTATGAGCATGAGCGTATTTCACGCAGTGGCTCATGAACTTAAGAGACGCGAATACTCAGGACTCAAACGCTAAAAGCTCGGACACTAAAATCTCGAACACAAAGACTCCCAGATGCTATAAAATCCTAAACGCCAAAGTCTCCCAGGCGCTAAAGATGTTAATAATATGTGCATTGGGTTTATATAGCAGTTGTGAACCAAAATGGACATTCGTTAGAATCTCTCTGAATAAAGCCCCTTGCTACTTTGCATATAATACTCTATTCCACTGGCTCTTACTATTCTTTTATTTAATTTTCTCAACTTTAAAACGTGAATTTGTGTTTTATATGAAATATAGAAATCGTTCATGGCCAGTTCCAATAAATTTTAATTTCAAAAAAAGACCATATGTGTAACGAGGGTTACATACCATTTGTGGCGTTTCCTTTTTCTAAATGGAGGAGGCAGTTATTTGGAAGTTATTAGACAGTCCCCAGCCCAGAGCGCGAAAGTTCAGCTAAAATATGGTTTGTTCTTATAAGTTGGCTCTGGTGAACCACCGCATTAAGGCGACTACGTAAAAATCCCCTGGAAAAATCTTGTTACCAGTGTAAAAATCGTTACTGCAGCCCTAGAATAGAATGTGACTGCAACAAAACGTTGTGTCCATCCAGTGCAGCTAACTAAATACCTAAACACAAAGTGTTAATCCACATAATAAATGATGCAGCGCACGATTTAAAACCAGTGTAGATATCGAAGTTATTTGGAAACAAACTAGGTACAGTTCCACGGCACTTCATTTCGTAAAGGATAGAGCTGGCTACTTAGGACCAACGTCGTAGGCTCGTATTTGGTCATTAATATTGCAGTCACGGCACAGCGTAAAACAAATCCTTGTACGTATGCACTTCAGAAATATAGTTACACATGAGAGTGCCCACTCTAACATCAACGCACAACAAGAGTGGCGCATTGTGAGAAGAGAGTACGTGTTCCGGACTTCGTACAAAGACAGTTCTGCTGCTATCCGCATCATCACAGTGTGTGACTGATATAGTGCAGCAACTGGTAACGTACCGGTTCTCCAAACACCCTCGTAGGGCACTACGATTTTGGGGGCAAATCGTCTAATCTGCACATAGATCCCCCATGAAATTCTGGTTGTATATGGACTGAATGGAACGTCGCCCACAGCGGTACTGAAATGGTTCCAACAAGTTGAACAAAAGCGCACAATCGGAGGTGACACTGATCTGGAAGTTCAGATCTTGCAGCATACGATTTCCGTCTCGGAAAGGATATCTTTGGAGAAAAAGATGTTATAGGGATGAAGACGTTCACAAGATGGTTCTAGAATGAGCGGATCTCTGTCGCCGAGAAATTTGACAATTATTCCGACAGTTCTTAACAGAGTTTTGTGACTGTATTGAAAATAGTGTCGTGTATCTGTATGACTCTGTTTTGTAATGCAGCATTACATCAAAATTACGTGGCCTATCTGTGGCCTATCATTATGATGTGTAACATATTTTCTCAAGTCCCTCTTAACATAATGATTCTCTGTAATATTATGTCCCTTGACTGGTACAAAATTCCAGCATGTCGGGAACTAACTATTTTTTTTTATCCCGCCTGGATAGGCGGTGAGTGGGTCTGCTCCTGTGAACTGCTTTTGTAATACAGGCCGAGAGTGAAGGAAGCGAGTAGGAGCAGGAGATGTGAAGCACTTCGGTACTGCATGTCACTTTCACATTTTTAATAGAATCAAAACCACAAGTAAATGTCAAATGCATCCATAACTTTGGCTAGGATGAGCACGTAGGTGCGAATCCGTAGTCCACGTCTAATCCTGTGAAGTTAGGATAACTGTTGTGTATAATCTCAAAATTAACAAATTCTCGTGGCTGTCCAAACTTTAACTGGATGTAACTAATACAAAGTCTCAACAGCAAGCTAGCCCACTCGGTAGTAGAAGCGACATTTCCAGGCCGTCTGCTCTTGATGAAATGCCCTGAGCTCAACAGCGTCGGCCAGAGGGCGCTGTTGTCGTCGTAGTCAGTCTTCTCTCGTAGTGCCAACTTATGAGAGCGTGCACCTACGTTGTGGCATCGTAACTATCGACGCCACATATTTCACAATCAAATCTTAAGTGTTTCTCCTTAAAAAAAAAAAAATCCGTTGGTGGACAATTTAGTGCCTCCGTTTTAGCGACAATTGCTCTGCGCTTCTATCGCTTCCACATTAGTTTACGCAGTACTCTATGCGCCAGAAGGCAATGCTGTATTGCGGTTCGGACTATTTTACATTAGAGATGCATCAGAGTTTTACAAAACTATAGATAACTGGATTTCTTACTACTTGTCACCATTCTCCTATCTCTCAGCAGTTACTGTGTAGGTGACAAAAAGGCATGGGATAGCGATACACACACATATACACATAGCCATAGTATCAAGTACACAAGGTAAAAAGGGCAGTGCTTTAGCGTAGCCGTATTTTTACTCAGGGGTTCATGTGAAATGATTTCCGCCTTCATAATGGTCGCATGACTGAATTAAAACACTTTGGAGCTAGACGCAGGAACATTCCATTTCGGCAACTTCACGGAATTCAGTATTCAGAGATCCGCAGTCTCAAGAATGTGTCGAGGTGATCAAAGGGCAACGCAGTGGCCGACGGCCTTCACTTAACGACCAAGAGCAGTGACGTTTGCATAAAGTTGTCGGTGCTAACAGACAAGCAACACTGCGTGAAATAAACGCAAAAATCAATGTGAGACGTACGACGAACGTATTCGGTAGGACAGTGCGGTAAAATTTCGCTTTAATGTGCTGTGGCAGCAGACGACCGATGCGAGTGCCCTTGCTAACAACACATCTGGTGCAGCGCCTCTCCCGGGCTCGTGATCATATAGGTAGGACCCTGGACGTGGACTTGTCAAATGAGTGCCTATATCAGCTGGTAACACCTGATGGTACAATCTGATTGTGGCAGGGACCAAAGTTGTCAACATGGCACTGTGCGCGCTGGTAGTGGCTCCATAATTGTGCTGACTGTGTTTACGTGGAATGCACAGCGTCCTCTGGTCCAACTGAACCGATCATTGTTGGGAAATGGTTACGTTCGGCTACTTGGAGATCTTTTGCATCCTGCCAGGGACTTCATGCCCTCAAACAAAGATGTAATTTTTATGGAAGACAATGCGTCACATCACCGGGCAGCAATTCTTCACGATTTGTCTGGAGAACAAACTAGACAATCCGAGCGAATGATTTGGCCACGCTGATCGCCTGACATGAATTTTATCGAACATGTATGGGACATAGTAGAGAGGTCAGTTGAGGCACAGAATCCTGCGCCGGTAACACTTTTACAGCTATGGACGGCTATAGAGATAGCATTGCTTAAGACTTCTGCAGAGGACTTCCGACGACTTGTTGGATCTGTCCACATCGCGTAGCTGCACTACGCCGGGCAGGAGGAGATCTGTCACGATATTAACAGATATCCCACGACTTTTGTCGTCTCAGTGTAAGTTCCATGATCTTATGCATTACTGGCCATAAATTGCTACAGCAAGAAGAACTACAGATGATAATCGGGAATTCATTGCACAAATATATTATACTAGAAATGACATGTGATTACATTTTCTCGCACTTTGGGTGCATAGATCCTGAGAAATCAGTACCCAGAAAAACCACCTCTGGCCGTAATAACGGTCTTGATACGCCTGGGCATTGAGTCAAACACAGCTTGGATGGCGCGTACAGGTACAGCTGTCCATGCAGCTTCAACACGATGCCACAGTTCATCAAAACGAGTGACTGGCGTATTGTGACGAGCCAGTTGCTCGGCCACCATTGACCAGACGTTTTCAGTTGGTGAGAGATCTGGAGAATGTGCTGGCCAGGGCAGCAGTCGAACATTTTCTGTATTCAGCAAGGCCCGTACAGGATCTGCAACATGCGGTCGTGCATTATCCTGCTGAAATGTAGCGTTTCACAGGGATCGAATAAAGGGTAGAGCCATGAGTCGTAACGCATCTGAAATGCAACGTCCACTGTTCAAAATGCCGTCAATGCGAACAAGAGGTGACCGAGACGTGTAACCAATGGCACCCCATACGATACGCCAGTATGGCGATGACGAATATACGCTTCCAATCTGCGTTTACCGCGATGTCGCCATACACGGATGCGACCATCATGATGCTGTAAACAAACCTGGATTCATCCGAAAAAATGACGTTTTTCCATTCGTGTACCCAGATTCGTCGTTGAGTACACCATCGCAGGCGCTCCTGTCTGTGATGCAGCGTCAAGGGTAACCGCAGCCGTGGTCTCCGAGCTGATAGTCTATGCTGCTACAAACGTCGTCGAACTGTTCATGCAGATGGTTGTCATCTTTTAGACGTCCCCATCTGTTGACTCAGGGATCGAGACGTGGCTACACGATCCGTTACAGCTATGCGGATAAGATGCCTGTCATCTCGACTGCTAGTGATACGAGGCTGTTGGGATCCAGCACGGCGGTCCGTATTACCCTCCTGAACCGACCGATTCCATATTCTGCTAACAGTCATTGGATCTCGACCAACGCGGGGAGCAATGTCGCGATACGATAAACCGCAATCGCGATAGGCTACAATCCGACCTTTCTCAAAGTCGGAAACGTGATAGTACGCATTTCTCCTCTTTACACGAGGCATCACAACAACGTTTCACCGGGTAACGCCGATCAACTGCTGTTTGTGTATGAGAAGTCGGTTGGAGACTTTCCTCATGTCAGCACGTTGTAGGTGTCGCCACCGGCGCCATCCTTTTGTGAATGCTCTGAAAAGCTAATCATTTGCATATCACAGCATCTTCTTCCTGTCGGTTTAATTTCGCATCTGTAGCGTGTCATCTTCGTGGTGTAACAATTTTAATGGCCAGTAGTGTATTTTACATTTTAGATTACTACTTCAAAGGGAGTAACAGAAAAACCTATGTAACTAAACCGTCATACGCTTCAGACGATTCGCTCCATGTCACTGTCCCTGCTACACTTCTTCTTCTTCCTCAATGTTCAACCGTGAGGTTGGTTTGCAGCAGTACGCCACTCTACTCCTCTGTCTGCCTTTCTCTTCATTCCCACGTTCATAATCTGTCGCATTTTCACATTCTTGATCCTCCCCCCCTTCCCTCCTCCCCCCCCCCCACCCCCACCCCCCACCCCCACCCACCACTCGCACCCACACCGGCAAGTCCTTTCCTCGATAGCTCCTCCTTCTGTGGCTTCAAAGCAGTTTTTTCTGTCTTACAGTGTGTTCGACGAGATTGTATCTTCTTGTTTGGCTGTGCTTTCAAAGAAATTTGGTTTCCTGCACTCTTCTCATCAGCTCTTCATTGGTAACTCTATTTCTCCAGCTGACCTTCATTATCCTTCTGTAGCACCAATTCACCACGCTTCTACTTGTTTTCTCCCTTGTCTTTGTATTTTAGACCTACTTTCTTCAGCATTCTGCAAATGCCCTTTCCATGTCTTTAAAGAAAATATTAATTGGTTTATATTTCTGTGATTGCTTTTCGGTAAGAATCCTTAGCGTCAGTATTGTCCCTCCTGTTCCGTATCCCTCTCGAACCCAAAAAGACGTTTACTCAGCGTATCCTTCGCTTCAGTTCTCCTCAAATTTATCTTAATGATAATTTTTGATGGCTCTAGCATTATCCTCAATGTACGTGATGGTTAACATTTTGTACCTGCCGCCTTCTTCGGATTAGGAACCATGATGCATTTCAGGGAATTGGTTGGTATCTCTCTTGTGATGTAGGCATACGTAATCAGTTTCAGCATTGATGGTCACAATGCCTGTGTTTATACAGTGTCTGTATCTTGACAATACGATGTCCTCAGGCGTGCATACATGTCAGAAGAGAAAGACGCTGTTTCTGATGATTACAGTTGTGGTAAACATTACGAAATAGTTTATCATACTGCGACTGTGCATTATCGTCAGCTGTTTGTAACACACGAAAATCTTTGGTGGACCAGTTTCAGCAGCATCGTTTTCATGCTGCCACTAGCATTCTTGATTAGTTCTGCAGGAATGTCATCAGTGCCCGTTGCTTTGTTCTCCAGTAGGACTTTAAGAACTTTTTCAAATTCTTCCTGCAGAATGGCGTCTCCTTTGCCGTCTCTGTAGCTCCCTCTTCTATTCCTATTACGTTCCCCCGTAAAAGTGGTCCATCAAGCAACTCCTCAATGTATTTCGTCCGTCTCTTCCAGACGTCGTGCCCAAACATCATCAATTTACTTTCTTCGTCTTTTACTGTACCCAAGATGGTCGTTTAGCCTTTGATTTTTTTTTTTTTTTTTTTTTTTTTTTTTTTTTTTTTTTTTTTTTTTTTTTTTTTTTTTGAGGCTATACAAGTTTCAAGCGTTTCAGGTTGACTTGCACTGCGTGGTGGTTTGTTATACTTCACCTAATGCACCAAACACTTAAATAAGTTGCCAACTGAACAGTCCTTTTGTATACTATGAATGTTACTGAGCATTCGGTCACCGGTAAGTACTAACCAGCGTGCAGCCAGTCTGTGCCCTGTTTCGGAGTGCCTTCATCCTCTAACTTGGTTCAGACTTCACCTCTGTACAGGCTGCAGATAAAGCTTCTGAAAATTAACTTCTCGTTCTCATTCACACCACCACATAAATAAGAAATGAGGTTCAATTCACCTTCTTACATCATCTTTAAAATTTGACTTGCATACATGATAAATGAGGACAGCTACTAACTCGTATACTGTCTCTCTCTACTACGTACATAACAGATGATTAACAATTACAATAAATTTATTATCTTTGACATTTCGCGTTGTTATATTTGATGGAGCTCTTTCTTCCGCACCGCCCGCTAGATCTAACTCCTATTTCCACCTCAGCAGGTAGGCCCGTCTGACTGCTACCCTCTTCAGTAGAGTCACTGGAACGTTAGTTGCGATATCAGCACCTACGATTTAAAACAGCTCCTAACAGTGGGGTGCTCATCGCTTATCGACTACTCTCAGTCACGACCATCTTTTCTCTGACATATGTATTTAAGGACGTGATGCCTGTCATTCAAGGAATGACATTTCGCATATTTTCTTCGAATTCTCAGCTTGTTTCCGCAAGTAAACATATTTTTGATTTCCTAGCTTCCCTATTGATTGAGTCCCTCATTCTGTATTCAGCTTTTCCCTCTTTGCACACTGTATCTTTGCATGGCCTTCTGTTTTCGATAAGTTGAACTACATCTTGATTAACCCCTTTCATCTTTTCTTTTTTTTGGTTTAGGTTTCTCAGCTATCTTTTATGCTGCTTTGTATGTACCAGATTTAATTCTTTCTCAGACTTCTTTTACTCACTTTGCAAATTATGATACTTACGAGCATGTTATGGGGAAAAACGTTTTCTCGTATTCTACACTACTGGCGGTTAAAATTGCTACACCAAGAAGAAATGCAGATGATAAATGGGTATTCATTGGACAAATATATTATACTAGAACTGACATGTGATTACATTTTCACGCGATTTGGGTGCATATATCCTGAAAACTCAGTACTCAGAACAACCACCTCTGGCCGTAATAATGGCCTTGATACGCCTGGACATTGAGTCAAACAAAGCTTGGATGGCGTGTACAGGTACAGCTACCCATGCAGCTTCAACACCATACCACAGTTCATCAAGAGCAGTGACTGGCGCATTGTGATGTGCCAGTTACTCGGCCACCATTGACCAGACGTTTTCAGTTGGTGAGAGATCTGGAGAATGTGCTGGCCAGGGCAGCAGTCGAACATTTTCTGTATCCAGAAAGGCCCGTACAGGACCTGCAACATGCGGTCATGCATTATCCTGCAGAAATGTAGGGTTTCGCAGGGATGGAATGAAGGGTGGAGCCACGGGTGGTAACACGTCTGAAATGTAGCGTCAACTGTTCAAAATGCCGTCACTGCGAACAAGAGGTGACCAAGACGTGTAACCAATGGCACCCCAACCCATCACGTCGGGTGATGCGCCAGTATGGCGATAACGAATACACGCTTCCAATGTGCGTTCACCGCGATGTAGCCGAACACGGATGCGACCATCATGATGCTTTAAAAAGTACCTGGATTCATCCGCAACAATAACGTTTTGCCATTCGTGCACCCAAGTCCGTCGTTGAGTACACCATCGCAGGCGCTCCTGCCTGTGATGCAGCGTCAAGGGTAAGCCCAGCTATGGTCTCCGAGCTGATAGTCCATGCTGCTGCATACGTCGTTGAACTGTTCATGCTCCCCATCTGTTGACTCAGGGATCGAGACGCGGCTGCACGATCCGTTACAGCCACGCGGATAAGATGCCTGTCATCTCGACTGCTAGTGATACGAGGCCGTTGGGATCCAGCACGGCGTTCCATATTACCCTCCTGAACCGACCGATTCCATATTCTGCTAACAGTCGTAGGATCTCAGCCAACGCGAGCAGCAATATCGCGATAGGATAAACCGCAATCGCGATAGGCTACAATACGACCTTTATCAAAGTCGGAAACGTGATGGTACGCATTTCTCCTCTTTACACGAGGCATCACAACGTTTCACCAGGTAACGCCGGTCAGCAGCTGTTTGTGTATGAGAAATCGGTTGGAAACTTTCCTCATGTCAGGACGTTGTAGGTGTCGCCACCAGCGCCAACCATGTGTGAATGATCTGAAAAGCTAATCATTTGCATATCACAGCATCTTTTTCCTGTCGGTTAAATTTAGCGTTTGTAGCACGTAATCTTCATGGTGTAGCTGTTTTAATCGCCAGTAGTGTAAGTTGGGTAGAGCACTTTTCTTAAACCACCCCTCCTGGAAAGTACTGTCCACGTTAACTTACAATAAAAAATTAATGGGAAGTATTTTAACCTCCTAATGAGTGGAACAGGAACGTTATTAATGGTAAGGTAACGATGCTCAAGCGTATGCCGTTGAGCAGGTAGTTCTCGCCTGCACATAAAGGAGATTATATACTCGCGCCCAGTGTGTGCACGCCTCCAGCAGTGTTCATACCGCCTCTACGTCCCGTGCTCGTTGTTAAAGTCAGACACGCGCAGCACTCACGGCGAAGACTCGCGCGACTCGCGACAATAGGCGGACAACATCCGCTGATTGTATGAGGATAGTAATTGGATACGTGGCACGAGTCCGTACTGCTCGGAGGGCGTACCTCTCCGCTAATAGTAATCCTGCCCGACAATGACAAGCTGTTTGTACAGAGATGGGAGGTGGGGGGGGGGGGGGAGGATGAGTTTGGTGATGGGAGAGGTGGTGTAGGGGCCAGAGAAAGAAAGAGTCCATATGAACGACTCCTCGGAGACGTCACGAGGCCCGCCAACTCGGACTGTGCTTCAATAGCAGCCAGCCCGCTCGGGAACCACAATGCCTGCGACGGGGAACACTCCAATCCACGCATCCATTATGCCGACCTCTTCACGTCCGGAATAAAATAATTTCGGAGCTCGCATTGACGCGCGAAAGCCTTTTGTGCGCGCGGGACCGGGTGAATGGGTAATTTTTCACTTCTCCGCGTCAGGCCTACAAACACACACGGGCGGGGCGGCGGCGAAAAAGGGACCAAAAAGGACGAAGAAAGTGGTCCCACGCACGGCAACGGTGCCGCTCCGATACTCGTAAAAACTTCCACTTAATGTTATTTACAAGCGCACATAAATAGGCCAAAATGCCGCTCTCTTGCACCTTCCGGCGCTCTAAAGTGATAATTTGTAAGACCATTCTTTATTGTTATTATTTGGGTCTGGGACTTGGTTCGGGTAGGGGGAGATGCGAGGCAATTTAATGCCAGCCGCGGCGTCATTTACCTGATCTTCTTTCTTTTCTAATCCGCTGCTCCCCTTTACTTCTTTTTTTTTTTCCACCACCTTGCTTCTCCTCACCACCGGGAACGACTGTGCACGTGTGTGTGTGTGCCTGTATGTGTGTCGGAGCGACGGGAGAAACTTTTCTTAATTATTATTTACTACCCGGAACATTTTATAGTCGAAATTCGTTTAAGTAATTGTTAAATCCGGATCGTATTATAAGCTTGTTAGGCCATTTGGTTAGCCCGGTTGCGATGCGAACAGAGGGCGAAGAGAGGCGTGGGGCGGGATGGTGGGATCCGTTGTGCGATCGGCGGCCGACTCGTTTGTGGCGTATTGTGCGTCGCTGCCGGCGTCGGGCGAGACGGACGCGCTCTGTAGGGTCGGAAACACGAGAGCCTCAAAGGGGAACGGCACATAAATTACTCCCGAGAGGGGCACCGCCGAGTATAAATATTTATAAAATGATCAGCACTGCTATACAAGGATTTGACGAAAATAAAAATTTGGGCCGCGGCGTATTCACCGTGTCGTCACGTGGGCCAGTATAAGGCGTACGGATGCGGAGGGTTCCCTGTGGTTTCGGCCAGCAAGTCGGCACGAGCGCTATGTTGCTCACTGAGTTGGTACTGCAGTGCAACGAACGGGAAAACTAGTCCTGAAGTTGATTTACGGTTGATCACGAATGCAGCCAGTTATGTATGTCAGGGAAGGGTGACAGGGGGGGGGGGGGGGAGAGGGAGATAGTGCAGGGCCGGCCGGTGTGGCCGAGCGGTTCTAGGCGCGTCAGTCTGGAACCGCGCGACCGCTACGATCGCAGGTTCGAATCCCGCCCCGGGCATGGATGTGTGTGACGTCCTTAGGTTAGTTAGGTTTAAGTAGTTCCAAGTTCTAGGGGACTGATGACCTTTAGAAGTTAAGTCCCATAGTGCTCAGAGCCATTTGAACCATTTTTTTTATGGTGTAGGATGCAAATTGATGCGGAAAAGTACTCACAGAAAGGGGAACTAAGTAATAACCTTCGCTATAACTGGCGAAACAGTAACGGAATGTAGCAGATTTTCTTCATAGTGGCTAAGGCAGCAAGAAATTCACCAAAGGAAGGTGGCGTTATGCCTCTTCTACTACATGTACTTTATCGGTACACAACTTTTTCTGCCTTCTAGATCTTTTTTAAGTTGTTTTCTGCAATAGAAAAATGTACTTTATACATTAAAGGTGGCAAAGGCATTTAAATATAGATGTTCTATTCGGTGTATTCCACATATATGTTGTCTTCTTGGTTTGACAACTTGACGTGTTAACAAGGCGCGAAAATTACAAATATATTTCATTGACGAAAGAATAAACTTCAGCAAGGACTAATAAGTTCAAGTAGCAATGACTGCACATTTACGTCTGTATTTGAGGAAACGTAATAAATAGTAAAAAGCAAAAAACGAAAGATATTTTTAAAAAATCAACAATGTATGTATAAGATCAAATTTTCGATTTATTTTACTGTTGAGATGATTTTTGACTTGTCATCAGCTGAATGTCACTCAAGTCATGGAGAAATTTTCTGTTCTGTAGATCTATTTGTTCGTCAAGAAGTGTGTCTCGTTGGCTTTTCAAAAAATCGGACTTGTAGGTACTTAATACCTTTCAAAACGTCAACCAGGTACATTTAGTGACGAAAAAACAGATCTAGAGCACAGAAAATTTCTCGATAGCTATAGTCACATTCCGTTGATGATCACATTCCGTTAATGGTCGACAATTGCGTGTACAATAACTGAAATTTAAAACTCGGTCTTACCTCACCATACAGCTTTCATAATGTTTCAAATATTTTTTTACTATTTATTAATGTTCCTCAAACAAACTCATAAATATACATACTACTTTGAAAATATTAGATCACGCTTAATTTCATTCTTTGTAAAATACGAATGTCAAGCTTCAAAATAACAAGACGGGCTACGTGTGGACCAGAATGGATACAACACATAAATTTAAAAGACGCTACCATTTTTAATGTATAAGCACATTTTTCGACCGCAGAAAATCATTTTAAAACGACTTAAAAGGCAGAAAATGGTCGTATACCAATAAAATAAATGCAGAGAAGTGGAAAAGAATCGTCTTTTTAAGAATGCTGTAGTGCTGATTTCTTCTAAATGGGAGGCCACCTTTACTTTGCTCTTAGACTGGTTTGCTTGATAGTGTTTTTTTTCGGGTTTCTAGTGGATTTTTCGAGCTCCTAAAAAACTTAAATACTATTTTTGGCACTATTACTTCAGTGGGAGCTCTAAACGCAACCGATGATGTAGCTGTGGTACTGTTGTGACTGAGAGACGTCCATGGCGGTGCCTGCTTTCCGATAGATACGGACGACGTTTGAATAAAAAATGATTTAAATGTTCTCGCCGTATCACGAAAGATTTCTGCTAATCCTGATCCTAATTTTTAGTGCTGTTAGTCCTATGATTTTACAGAAAGTTTATAATTATAAAAGACCTTAGGGGTTATTGTGTTGTATTGAACTGGGGACCTAGAAACGACGGAGAGGCTTCATCCTCGCCTTAGTCCTCAGTGATTCACAACCCCACAACAGGCTTCTGCAGTCCACTCACACTCACCTCACCGCCGCCCCACACTGAAACCAGTGTGTGGTTTGACTCCCAGTGGACCCCCCGCCCTCTCCCTCCCCTGGAACGTCTCACACCAGACGAGTGCAACCCCAAATGATGGCTTGGCGGAATAATTATGATGTACGCATATGTGGAGACAGTGTTTGCGCAGCAATCGCCGACACAGCGTAACTGAGGCGGAATAAGGGGAACCAGCTCACATTCCCCGAGACAGATGAAAAACCGCCTTAAAAACAATCCACAGACTGGCCGCCACACCGGACCTCGACACTAGTCCGCCGGGAGGATTCATGCCGGGGAGCGGCGCGTCTTCCCGCCTGGAAAGCTGTACGTTAGACCGCGCGTTAATCCGGGCGAGCTTATGGGTAACTTACAACTTTTTCTTTTGATAACCGGTTGACTAGGTGCTCAGGTTCTCTTCCGATTCGACATTAGTGCTGCAAAGAGCAGATGCTCAGTAAGGGGCTGACGCAACAGTTTATCCCTTACAAACTACTCTTTGCAATATTAACTTTGGGTATGATGAAGACCACCAGCTTAAGGGGAGGCCAGATTCACGTAAGAGAAGTAGACCTCGAATTCCTCAGACCTTTCTGTTCTCGGTACCAAATACCAAACCCCCAGCCAGTTTTCCTCACTTACCCGGCAGAACAGTTGTCGCAACTGATGCAGTATACTCCAGTAGCGTCGTGCATTTCATAAGCTGCTTTCTCTTTATGTATTAGTCTTTGGCCAATATTCTGTGGGATAAAAAATGCTGGCTTTTTTCTTTCTTTTTTTTTGTACTTAGATTTTTTCATACTGTCTGTGAAATGGTGTCGAAATCAGCTTCTCCATAACAGCTGCAGGTAATAATTTGAAAGTCCCACACAGAGAAGTAAAGGGGCAGACTTTAAAAATTTTGGAAGAGACTGAAATAATGCCGAGTGTCAAGTTGCACCGCTAGCACACTCTTTAAAATCGGGTGGAATTAAGACGTTACAATGTACTGTCTACCTTTGTTTGGCATTCAAGGATATAATGTCTTAGTTTTTAGACTGCTTAGCTATTGACGCAGGGCTTGTTGTTATTTGCTCTTGCGTCTGGTCTATTTGGTTTTATCTATTTTTTACGGTTAACCACTTCATAATTTAAACGCTCGTGTTGTTTAGAGTGGGCTTCAAGCGTTCCCATGATAGTTGGATGCGCGCGAAAATGTCTGTAGCTTTCCTCGCTATGTGTGCGCCGGCGCTAGTGACTTCCGTAACACACATTAGCACGTTGGCTAGTAATGCGGCCCTGCACGGCGATGCGGTTGGAGTGTTGCTTTTCACCGCTTCCTGCTATGAAGTGAGTTTTCTTAACCATCGGTCTTTCAGCGTTAGTAGTTGGGACTTCTTATCTTTATTCTTTTTCCTTATTTTGATCTTTTCACTATAGCTTAACGCACTTTTACCGTGTTAGCTTTGCAGTGGGTCAATTTCATCTATGACGCCCTGCTTATCATAGGTAACGACATTTTATTTTGAGAAGGTTGAGTTCCCCTCCTTCTCGTGTCACGGGTTAAATATTTTACTGACATGTGAGTATTTGATGTTTCACAGAGGTTAGGTTATTACAATTGGTATGCGGTTTTTCGTCATAAAGTTGATTGTGTGTTTCCTATCTCGTAGAAGTACACATGAAGATTCGATATGATATCACGAAACCGGTTGTGCTCCTGTACATATACAGTCAACAGCGCTTTATTTCTGAAACATGAACTACTTCAGCTGTGGTTGCCCTCAACTGAAAGCTTTCTGTTTTGATTAGATGTTCTTGTAACGTCAGGACTATACGACAAAATAAACGTTGTCAGTCAAAATTCAGGTACCCTCCCGTCTAGCGCAATGGATTAGCGCGCCGCTTCCGACATTTGATGAGGTGAGCAAAACCCCCGGTCAAATCCGCCTTCAGATTAACTACGAGGGCCGGTGAGCACTCAGCCTGGATGTGGTTTTTAGGCGGTTTCCCTCATCCCACCAGGTGAATACCGGGCTGGTGTCGGCGTCAAGACTCAGATACACGTTACGCAAGAATTTAGAAAACGTACTCGCACTACAACATACGATTCGCCCCAGACGCAGACAGATGGAAGTTGTGCTGTCACGAATTCAACTCATATAACAATGCCAACACAGTAGAGAAACATGAAGAAGCAAAGAAGACGAATTCTAACAGTTTTCACCCAATGTTGACCGTAGAATACCACTCAGAAAAACTTGTAATCCGCATATGTCCATTATATTGTAATCCTTATTACTCCCATAACACAGAACTGATCTTGTTTTTATTCGTATTTCAGCAAATGAGTAAGTTGCTTTCGGCATGGAGAGGTTGTCGTTGCAGACCTGAGATGCAGTCGACATCTTTGGGCAAACTTTTGGGCTACAAAGCAATAAACTAACTCATTTTGTCTCAATTCAAGCTAGTACGGGCCTCACCCGTCATCAGGGTGATGTGAATATGATAACTGAAGAATTTGTGTAAAATAAATGCGCTTTGAGGGACCGCTATTTGATTTTGCCATGCGTTGCACATCGACGTGTTCACTTACATTCACCAGAATTCATTTTTACGATCCCGACCGGGATCTCGCGAAAATGGCTATTAATATAGTTGCAACTAACCTTCAAGGTAAGTGCAGAGACTTCACCGGAATTCTTTTGTCAGAGAATACTGATGCTCTTGTGGTCTTCAGCCGGAAGACTGGTTTGATGCAGCTCTCCATGCTACTCTATCCTGCGTAAGGCTCTTCATCTCCGGATAACTGCTGCAACTTAGATTCTTCTGAATCTGCTTACTGTATCCATCCCTTGGTTTCCTTCTGTAATTTTTAGCACCCCTCCACTTCAATGTTCAATTGTGTGTGAAATCTTATGGGACTTAACTGCTAAGGTCATCAGTCCCTAAGCTTACACACTACTTAACCTAAATCATTCTAAGGACAATCACACACACCCAGGCCGGAGGGAGGACTCGAACCTCCGCCGGGACCAGGCGCACAGTCCACGACTGCAGTGCCTAAGACCGCTCGGCTACTCCTTCGCGGCCCCTCCACTTCCCTCCAATATTAAATTGGTGATTCCTTGATGTCTTAGAATGTGTGCTACAAACCGATCCCTTCTTCTAATAAGGTTGTGCCACAAATTTCTTTTCTCCTCAGTTCAATTCAGTACCTCCTCGATAGTCACGCGATCTATCCATCTGATCTTCAGCATTCATCTGTAGCACCGCATTTGAAAAGCTTCTATTTTCTTCATGTTGAAACTGTTTACTGTTCATGTTTCACTTCCATACATGGCTTCACTCCAGGCAAATATCTTCAGAAGAGACTTCAAAAATGGTTCAAATGGCTCCGAGCACTATGGGACCTAACAGCTGTGGTCATCAGTCCCCTAGAACTTAGAACTACTTAAACCTAACTAACCTAAGGACATCACACACATCCATGCCCGAGGCAGGATTCGAACCTGCGACCGTAGCAGTCGCACGGCTCCAAACTGCGCGCCTAGAACCGCGAGACCACCGCGGCCGGCGAAGAGACTTCCTAACACTATATTTGATGTTAACAAATTTCTCTTCTTCAGAAACCATTTTCTTGCCATTGTCAGTCGACGATTTACATCCCATGTACTTCAGCCATCGTCAGTTATTTTGATCCCCAAATATCAAAATTCATGTACTACTTTACGTGTCTCCTTTCTTATCTAATTCCCTCAGGGTTATATAATTTAATTCGATTACATTCCTCTATCGTTGGTTTGGTTTTCTCTACGTTCGTCTTATATCCTTCTTTCAAAACAGTGTACATTCCGTTCAGCTGATGTCCCAAGTCCTTTGCTGTCTCAACGGAGTTACAGTACCATTGGCAAACCTCAAAGATTTTATTTCTTCTGCCTGAAATTTAATACTGATGAAGAATAATTATTAAAGAACTGTGCCTGTCGCAGTTAAACACTGAAGTCCTTGGAATTTGTTGACCGAATGGTAAAATTAACTGTTTCATCGAAGATTCACACTCGCTATCTTATAGACTGTGTTTGGGTAAGCATATTAAAAGCTTGCAGGGACAAAGGAAAAGGGCGAATTATCAGTTTGAGACAAGGAATTATGGCCGGGAAAGTTGTAGGTGAAATGGGAAATTTCCAATTTACATTTGGCCTACTGGTGGAAGTCCATGTGGACACAGTTTCGTGATGATTTTTTTTTTTCCAGAGCTTATTCGATGTGCTTCATTTACTGCAGCTGTTGTGGCTTCTTGAAACTACTACTCAAGCCTGACATTTTCACACTAAGTTCTGCCGTAATTATTCTGATAAGTGGTGATTGTGAAAGCTATATGGATGTTCAATTGAGAAAACAGTTTTCTTTCGTAACGGGTTTCGTAATTGACTGTCGTCCTTGTTACCTGCAGGTCACATCCAATTACAGAGCATTCTGTCTGCGTACATTATTGCTGGTAATATCAAAGCAAAATAAGTGTGCAACAAACAAGACTTGATCTCTCTGATCTTATATTAATGCAGCTGTGTATAGAAATTTCCTAACGATGGTTGGTGATATTTCTTGCTGCTATTGCAAACGCTAATCGCATTTAATGCTGACTGCGTCGAGCAGTTTAGACCGCGGTCTAGCGATGGTTAAATATGAGACCACTCCAACAGTGTAGTAGTGTGTTGCCGTTAACAGCTCTGTGACCAATCTAATAGCCTAGTCTTTTACAATTAAAGTTAGTCTGAGTAAAAAGTCGTCAATACACCTATAAAATTTCATCAGTCACTTTTTCGTTGTCTCGCTACTTTTGTGCGTATAACAACATGGCTTTCGAAAATTCAAGCATGTTGCAATAAGGAAATAATGATCTGATGCGTAAACTGTAGTCAGGGACAATTATTACTAATGTATAATACAAATGACGACGCGAATTGTTAAGTCTCATTTATATGGACCTATACACTGGCGTCGTTATGTTTCTTTTAAGGTCCCCCGCATAAGCAAGTTATTTGAACATATATCTCTTGTAAGACAAATGTTTTCGAACTTTGAAATCCTACGATTCCGTGTATTGTATATTAAACCGGGCACCTAGAAACGATGGAGAGGGTTCGTCCCGCCGTAGCCCTCAGTGGTTCACAACCCCACAACAGGCCACAGCAGTCCACCCACCCCACCGCAGCCCACACCGAATCCCGGGTTATTCCTACGACTTTCCTTCATCTGATGAGAAATCCCTACTGGTTGATGATGTCCCTGAAAAGAAAAGAAATACACCTTGTCAGAAACTTCGAGACCTCCGGTCACATAATTATTTTACAATAATAAGATTGTCGTAAAACTCAGGTGTGGTTTTTGAGATACGTGTCAAGTTGCACCATCTTTTTGTAAGCGACGCTGATACAAGAAGATCGGTAGTCTGCGTATTGAAATAAGGGTATTCGGCAGTGTTTACCATGATATGAAAGAAAATGGATTCACTTTCACTAGGAAATTGTGCATACAACGATTTTCTAAGAATACGATGTCTATTGATGTTAATATAGGCACTGAAGTTAACAATGTACTATCACTTACAAAAAACCGTCAACTCCTAAATACTGAGATGGTCGAAAAATATTTATGGAGAACCATCAAACCCTAGACTCTGTGATAGTCCAGAAGTCAACAGGGGCCTCTATTGAATGCCAACATTTTTTTTTTTTTCCTGTTTGGAGAATCTTCAGTTATTGCACACAGAGATCATGACATCCACACAGGAGCAATTAAATTTCTAGGTACTTCGTACTTCCTACGCTAATGCTTCGCGAAACTGACTTCTTAGTGTGTATCTACTTGTTAACGCTCAGTAATCCAGCTGGGTACATATTTTCCTACGGCTACACCAATTATCTGCTTAAACCTGCGTATTGAGCGCCGAATAAAAATGATTCTGCATCCTCCTTACGTGATTTCACGAATATATATATATATATATATATATATATATATATATATATATATATATATATATATATATATATATATATATTGATGCTGGATGTTATACTCTGAAGTGACAAAAGTCATGGCATAGCGATACACACAGATACAGACGGCGGTAGTATCGTCTACACGAGGTGCAAAGTGGCAGTGCATTGGCGGAGCTGTCAGTTGTAAAGTGATTCATAGGAAAAGGTATTCGCCGTGGCTGTGACCGCATGGCGGGAATTAACAGACTTTGAACTTGGAATGGTAACTGGAGCTAAGCTCATGCAATATTCCACTTCGGAAATTGTTAGGGAATTCAAGATTCCGAGGTCCATTATGCCAAGAGTGTGCTGAGAATACCAAATTTCAGGAATTCCAGGCATTATCTCTCACCAGTGAACAACCGAGAGCAGTGGTGTTTGTGTAGAGTTCTCAGTGCTGACAAGCAAGCTACATTGCTTGAAATAAGCGCAGTGATCGATGTGGGACGTACGACGAACGTAACCATTAGGACAGTCTGGCGAAATTTGGCGTTAATGAACTGTTGCAGCAGACGACTGACGCAAGTGCCTTTGCAAACAGGGAGACATCACCTGCAGCCCCTCTGCTGTGCTTGTGACCATATGCATTGGACCCTGTGCGACTGAAAACCCGTGGCCTGATCATATCCATCCCTATTTTAGTTGATAAGTGCTGATGGTGCAGACCCCACGAAGACATGGACCCAAGCTGTCAACAAGGCACTGTGCAATCTGGTGGTGGCTCCATAATGGTGTGGCCTGTATTTAAATGGAATGAGCTGGGTCCTGGTTATGTTCAGCCATTCATGCACTTCATGTTCGCAGACAACGATGGAATTCTGATGAATTATAATGCGTGATGTCACCGGGCCACAAGTGTTCGCAACTGGTTCGAAAAACATCCTGGACGGCTTAAGCGAATGGTTTCGCCACCCAGATTGCCCGACTTGAATCTCATCGAAAATTTGTGACAAGTAATAGAGACATCAATTGGTTCACAAAATCCGGCACCGGCAACACATTTGCAACTATACAATCGTGTAGAGCCAGCATGAGTCAATGTTTCTGCAGGGTACTTCCAACGACTTGTCACATAGAGTTGCTGCATTACGCTGGAGAAAGAAGTCCGACACGATTTTAGGAAATGTCTCATGATTTTTGTCACCTCAATGTAGTCCTTTGTATCCAGTCTCGGGCTGGACATCCGAAAAGACATAAGTCTGCTTGTCGCCGACAAATGAAATATAATTGCTTCATAGGTACATTTCCAAACTGTCGCTCTTGATTTTTTTTCTTTACAAAAGCCTCACCTGATGTTTTCGCTTGTAAATCAAGTATTTATGGCTAGCATGTTCTATCTCATTTGGGGTGATTTATGTCACCAATTATTACAAAATGAAATGACATGGAACACGAATATTAGGTAAATGGTACTAAAGTGTTAGTTAGCCTTAGAGCAAATCTGCAAGAAGAAAGTTCCGGATTTGACACCTCGTCGATGAGAAGCGCATTAGCCAGAGCACAGGGCGAAACTCGAGAAGGAACTGCCTTTGTCTTTTTCAAAAAAATATTTCCGCAGATATGATTTTGCGAGAAGAATTTGACAGACATAAGTCGAAACAAGACTCCTAGATTAGATAACGTACGCTCAGAAATATTGAACACTTGGGAGTCCCAGTCATGACAAAACTATTCCACCTGGTGCGAAAGATACGTTAGACAGGCCGAATATTTTTATTTATTTATTTGTTTAATCTGATCTGATTAGTCCATCAGGTCCTCTCTTCCATCGGACAAGGATTTCACACACACAGTATATATTACATAATAGTTATCTAAGAAAATAACAATCTTAGTACGACAACAGATATTAAAATTATCTGAGGGCCTGCATGAGTGGTGTGAGTAAATTATACTAACTATTACCTATCAAAGTTAAGACTGACATTACTTGCGCTAATGCAGCTGCAGCCTCTAGTAGTGATAATAGTAGCATTAGTACTAGTACTAGTAGTAGTAGTAGTAGTAGTAATAATAATAGTAGTGTCAATAATAGTGGCATTAATAACAATAACGATAGTGGTAAATAAAAGAAGAATTTGTAAGTTTACAAAATACGTGTTTTATGATCTAGTGAGTTATGGGGAAAGGAAATTTAAGGGGACTGAGAATACTGGGAAATGCGATCAGGTTGGAAAGAAGGGTGTACACCGGAAATGAGTGCATAAAGGGCGATGGTAAACTTAGGGTTACTTTAGTAGGTATGTCGTTCCTGATCTTCTGAAGCTGGAGATGTTATTTAGTTCGCTAATATAATGCGGGGGTTTGTTCCAGAGAGGGGTTACTGCTTCTGAGCAGGACTTCGAGAAGGTGGCTGAACATCTGGGTGGGACAGAGTGGATTGTGCTCCACTCACAGGCTACAAGAAGAATGTAATGATTCCAATTCTAAGTCAGGCAAGCGCCGACATCTGTGAATACTACCGAACCATCAGTTTAACAAGTCATGGGTGAGAATACTGGCACAGATTATTGACAGAAGAATGGAATAATTGGTAGAAGCGAACCTCAGGAACGATCAGTTTTTTCCCCCGAGAAATGTAGAAACACCCGACGCCATACTGACCATGCGACTCATCTGAAAAGATCGATTGGAGAAACCTGATTCTACGTTTATAGCATCTGTAGACTTAGGAATGCTTTTGACAACGTCCACTGGAATTCACTCTCCAAAATTTTAAAGGTATCAGGGGAACAAAAAGTTATCTAAAACGTGAACAGAGACGCTACTGCAGTTACAATAGTCGAAGGGCCTGAAAGGCAAGCAGTAGTTGAGAAGGGAATGAGACAGGGTTGTATCCTCTTTAAGATCTTTTTCATTCTGTACATTCAGCAAGCAGTAAAGGAAACCAAGGAAATGTTTGGATAGAGACTTAAATTTCAGGGAGGAGAGATAAAAGCTTTGATTTTTGCTCATGACATTGTAATTCTCTAAGTGAGAGCAAAGGGCCCAGAAAAGGAGTTCAACGGAATCGACAGTGTCTTGAAAAGATGGTATCAGTTGAACATCAACAAAAGTACGAGGCCTATTAGGAAAGTAAGGTCCAATCGGTCGCAAAATAGAAACCACAGTGAAAATGAAAACTGTCCTATTTGCAACAGTTTGTTACACCTTACAGCTGCTTCTATTCATAGTCGCCACTCCGACATAGATACCTGTCGTAACGTTGTACCAACTTTCGAATACTCTCGTCATAGAAGCCATGCACCTGTGCTGTCTACCACTTCTCTACAGCCAGCCGCGGTGGTCTAGCGGTTCTAGGCGCTCAGTCCGGAACCGCGCAACTGCTACGGTCGCAGGTTCGAATCCTGCCTCGGGCATGGATGTGTGTGATGTCCTTAGGTTAGTTAGGTTTAGGTAGCTCTAAGTTCTAGGGGACTGATGACCACAGATGCTAAGTCCCATTGTGCTCAGAGCCATTTGAACCATTTTGAACTTCTCTACACTGGTCTGCAGTTCGTTGTCTGAGCCAAAATGTTGTCTGCATAGCCAGCGCTTCATGTGAGGAAAGACAAATCCAGGCTGTATGGTGAGTAATCAAACACTTCCCATCGAAAACGCTGCAGCCACGTCCTCATTACCCCTGCGGCGTGCTGCCGAGACTTGTCATGAAGTAGGAAATGCATGACAGTTACGTTATGCGGGGTTGCATGAAATCAGCAGGGACCCGTACTTGGCCGGAGGCATTGCTGTTCGAGGTGTCTTTACGTTCTAAATGTGGGCTCAGAACTGAAAATAGCGATGTGATGCCATCGACAGGCGTACTAGAGACACTGCCCAATGCATCCGTGCAAAGCTTCATCAGATTTTCTCTGCGTTTCCATTTCGAGACCTATCGGGACTTCCTCGTACAACAGCGGTAATGGAATGTAGTCGTATTGAATCAGATGGTAATGATAGAATGAGATTAGGTAATGAGGCACTAAAAGTAGTCGACGAGACCTGATACTTAGGCAGCAGAATTTCTAACAACTGGTTAAGCAGAGAGGACATAAAATGGAGAATGGAAGTAGCAAGAAAAGCATTTTTGAAAATGAGAAACTGGTTAACAACACAAATACATTTTAAGTGGTAGGAATCCTTTTCTGCCGGCCGCTGTGGCCGAGCGGTTCTACGCGATTCAGTCCGGAACCGCGCTGCTGCTACGGTCGCAGGTTGGAATCCTGCCTCGGGCATGGATGTGTGTGCTGTCCTTAGATTAGTTAGGTTTAAGTAGTTCTAAGTCTAGGGACTGATGACCTCCTAGTTCTAAAATAATGGTTCATATGGTTCTGAGCACTATGGGAGTCAACTTCTGAGGTCATTAGTCCCCTAGAACTTAGAACTAGTTAAACCTAACTAACCTAAGGACATCACAAACATCCATGCCCGAGGCAGGATTCGAACCTGCGACCGTAGCGGTCTTGCGGTTCCAGACTGCAGCGCCTTTAACCGCACGGTCACTTCGCCTAGTTCTAAGTCTAGGGGACTGATGACCTCAGATGTTACGTCCCATAGTGCTTAGACACATTTGAACATTTTTTTTCAATTCTTTTCTGGAGGTATTTGTACGGAGTGTGGCCTCGTACAGAATTGGAACATAGACGACAAGCATTTCAGAGACAAAGAGGACAGAATATAATAAAATGGGGGGTTAAAGAAAAATGTTGAAAATTAGGTGGGTAAATAACGTCGATAATCAACATGTACTGAATCGAAATGGAGCAAAAAATTGTGTCGCAATTTCACTAAAGGAAACGTCTTGAGGCATCAAGGAATTGTCAGTCTGGTAACGAAAGGAAATGAGTATATGTGTATGTGAGTGTGTTGCCGGCCGCGGTGGCCGTGCGGTTCTAAGCGCTGCAGTCCGGAACCGCGGGGCTGCTACGGTCGCAGGTTCGAATTATAGTAAGAGACCAAGGCTTGTAGATTGCAGTAGTTATGCAAGGTCTAGGAGGCTTGCATGGATAATCTGGCGTGGAGAACTGTATCAAACCAGTCTTTGGACCGAAGACCGCTACAGCAACATCCCGCTACTTGTTTTCAGCGATTTAGGAAAACCACCGAAAGCATTAATCTGGTTGGTTGGATGGGAATTTGAAGCTTGGTCCTCTCACATGCAAGTCCGGTGCTTGTTCAAAAATGGTTCAAATGGCTCTAGGTACTATGACACTTAACAGCTGAGCTCATCACTCCCCTAGACTTAGAACTACTTAAACCTAACTAACCTAAGGACATCATACACAGCCACGCCCGAGGTAGGATTCGAACCTGCGACCGTAGCAGCAGCGCGGTTCCGGACTGAAGCGCTTAGAACCGTTCGGCCACAGCGGCCGGCACAGTGCTTGTTGTTACATTATAATCTTAAGAGCTAGTTGTACAGAAATTCAATACACATTAGTATTTATTGAAACAATGAGCAAGGAGAATCTGTTGTTAGAAGAACAGATACGCTGGTAAGAACAGTGCTATGGCTTCCGTGAAAAGTTAACGGCTAACCGAAAGAAGAAATCGAAACGAAAAAAATATAGACGAAACATTAAAATATGAGAAAACAGAAAGAAAATGGATCGGGGCCGTTGAATGTAACAGGTATACAGAGATGAAGAGGGATGTAAAGAGACAGAGAATGAGATAAACACTGGAGCAAGATAGCTAAGGAAAAAAATATTGTACCATACATTTGCGTAGAAGTATGTATTGTATAAATTAGTTTTGTGGATAACCTTCACCACAATAATGAACGGGATTCGCAGAACAAGAATAATTGCGTTAATATATCGCACAAATGATTTGTTAGTAACAAAAACTTTTTCATTAATTTTCTAATTATACATATACTATATTGACAATTTACTTATTTATTGCATTTTTAACTTTCCCAATTCAGGATGTTAGAACAACCTTACATCAGGTTAGGCACTTTGATCCCTAGAATGCAGGCTTACATATCTTTACATAATAATCAATGGTAATAAATGAGGATATGATACCAAATTGTGTTATGGTAACTGTGATACAGGCTTCAAACTACTGATGCGAACGATAAAAAACATGTAAAGAAAGAAAACAGCAGTAGGGAAAGGACACAGGGAGCTAAAACGGAAGACAGCGGGCAACAATAATGAGACTGCAGTTCATGGTTTATTTATTAGTGAGCAGTAAGGGAAGAGCTACCATAGTCTTTATATACAAACCGCTAGTTTATTTTTAAAACTAGAGGGATGAGTAGTGTGGTGTCACCGCCAGACACCACACTTGCTAGGTGGTAGCCTTTAAATCGGCCGCGGTCCGTTAGTATACGTCGGACCCGCGTGTCGCCACTATCAGTGATTGCAGACCGAGCGCCGCCACACGGCAGGTCTAGAGAGACTTCCTAGCACTCGGCCCAGTTGTACAGCCGACTTTGCTAGCGATGGTTCACTGACAAATTACGCTCTCATTTGCCGAGACGATAGTTAGCATAGCCTTCCCCTACGTCATTTGCTACGACCTAGCAAGGCGCCATTATCATTTGCTATTTATCTTATGATGCATGTACCGTCAGACCGATGTTCACCAATTATGGATTAAAGTTAAGTATTCCAGAAGCTACGTACTTTTTTTACTAGACTCAACTCCTTTAACTGTTCCAGACCTCACGCCAGCCTGCGTGAGCTTAACCGCGTGCCTTTCGGCTATCTCATAGTGGCTTGGCTGTCTTGCCAAGTCACAACAAGTAGTTCTTCTGATGCTCCGGGCTGTATTACTTTATAGGCGAGTGTCTGCTACACAGAATGACTTGGTGTAAGTGCATGGTCTATGACGGGCGACTGATAGTACTCTGTCTAGAATGTAAGGACCGAATGTCTTGTCAGTGTTGCTGGCCCAGGAAAAGTATATTTCTGGGACAGATACATGAGTCTGTGATTACTGCCTATAACTGTGGGTGTGGTGAAGCAAAAAGTGTGTGTCAAACATGCTTTTGCACGATATGTGACCATAATGGCGCTCTGTCTAAATATGGTATCGATTGTGCACCTCACACAGAAGTATAGAGCAGTATACATTAAGTGCAGTTAATATATTTACCTACAGACAACATCTCTGTGATGTTGTAGCGTGTGAAGTGCTTTAAAGATGTACTGCGCAGCAGGATACTAACTCTTGAGCTTTTGATGAGTAGTGGGAGTGCTTCCGGTTTATTAGGACCATACTTTGTTAGTCCAGTCGTAAATGATTTTGAGATTAAGTTCTCAGAGTTTTCAGATACTTTTAGATTTTCTAGGGTGGTCAGATGAAGTTAACAGACCGAGGTATCACAGGGACTAAAGTAATGGATTCACATTCGAGAGGGTTGTATCTTAAGTTACCGTCCGTTAATCCACATACAGGTTTTCCTTTCTTTTTCTTAAAAAATCGTATGGTGGATGTCGGGATGGTTGAAAAGCCTACAGTGGATAGCTTGCCCAATCCCCGCCCATTTTGAACTTGTAGTACATCCCTGATGAATTTTTCGTCGAAGGGAGGTTGAGCAATAACTATGTTTCTTCATGACACTTCCTGATGTTAAAACTGTGTACCTTGTCGTGACTCTAAAACAGACTGTTTCCTTTCACAAAGATACTATTTTGAACACAGTTTTTTTTTCTGTTAGGCAGTTACACAACTGTATATGCTGAATTGCAGACTGAAAGTCATCGTTCTTCTCTCCTTGCACCTAAAGCTAAAAGTCGCCTGATGGTAACTACAATAGGATAGTATGGAAGACGCGTCTTCTTTACGATTTGAAAAATGAACAGCGGACCTAGCACTGAGCCTTGTAAAGCGTGTGATTTTGGCCTTTCATTGTGTCCTTTCCACGCATTATGCACTGTTGGAAACCTATTTCTTTGGACCGTGCTAAGTAGCATAAACCTACCTAACTCAGTGACATGCTTTATTTCGTAATAAGAGATCCCTTCTTAGTCCTTAAGCAAGTAAGACTTTTTACACACCGTTCCAACCGCCCTCAACAAACAGCAGGAATGTCTTCACACGGGAAAGACATTCTGGACGGGATTGAATGCTATGTATGCAACAGGTAGTTTATTATTTGTTGCGTGGAGCGAAATACTTCGTTTGCTGCGCTAGTCCTATAATACAATTTCATTGATGTCAGTTGTTCAAGTAATTAGTCAGACACTTCTATGCAATTGCATTACCAATGGAACATACTTAGTCTAATAGGTTTATTTAAACGCCTTATTACTGAATCATTCGCTTAGGAAAGCGGTAAAAATTCTTAAGATTTATGTCTATTTCAGAGAGAATGGCTCTATCTCTAAGCGAATGTGCGAAGAAGAAGAAGCAGAAGATGGGTTATGTGAGCAAGGGAAGGTACTCCTGTTCAACTGATGACCTTCGAGGAGCACTTCAGAAGGTCATGGAGGTTTAGTGATTGATATACAAAGCTACTAAGCATTTCTGAATTCCATGGTGTACTTTAAAAACTATGTACAAAGGAGTGATAGTGACAAAGCGAATGAGACTACTGGCATTTTGGGTGGACCGTTTGCCCTTATGATTGAACTGGAAGTTGGTTAATTTCATAATACAAGTGAAGGAAATCGGGTTCGGACTGAATGTTAACGGAATAATCCACTAGACACTGCAGCACAGTGAAATCAGTGTCTAAGGGAAAACAGAAGTCAAAGAGCAAAAGAAAAGATGACATCTGCGCCACTTGCAAGGAGAGCTACAGTTGTGGAAAAAATAAAAGTACTTGACTGAGTTGAGTGCTGTCTTTTTCTGCTATGGTTCCATGAAAGCTTTCAGTCAGTCGATTCACCTAATGCTACGGTATTTGTATGATCCTGGTGCAAATGTTAGTGAGTGTCACGAATGTTGAAAATGAATGGTTCAAATGGCTCTGAGCACTATGCGACTTAACTTCTCAGGTCATCAGTCGCCTAGAACTTAGAACTAATTAAACCTAACTAAGGACATCACACGCATCCATGCCCGAGGCAGGATTCGAACCTGCGACCGTAGCGGTCGCTCGGTTCCAGACTGTAGCGCCTAGAACCGCACGGCCACTCCGGCCGGCGTAAATGAATGATAAGTGTGTTATCACGGAATTAAGCATATTATCACGAAGTTAAGTGTATAGTGTCATAGAATTAAGTGTGCTTTAACGAAATTAGATAACACACCCACTTTGGTTAGTACATTTTATAACTTCAACAGTTTTTCATTTCTTAAACGTTCTTAATCGTGAGTTAGTAGAGCAATGTATTGATCTGTTACGCGTAAAATATAAAGTTTCTAGACTGAATATTTGTTTTGATTTTTACATTACAATCCTTAACATCACTAAATTATGTAAATTTACCTTAATCTTTTTATTTTTCTATTAACAGTTTTATCAACATCAACAGCGGCGACAGTACTATGAGACCGACAGAGATGCATTTTGTCGATCTACTGGGTGATTTTCTCCACCGTGAACAAAGTCTAGGGATTGATCTATGAGAGGATACGGAACAGAAAAGGTCTAATGAACTTACGTCTGGAAATGCTTGGTTTCCGTGCTAGAGACAATTTATTCAATCATACACTGTTTCAGAGACTGCGGTCCAATACGCGGTGTATGATGCAGCCACAGTTACAGTATACGTGATTTCCTCCTAGAGACTGGTACTGTTCCTAATGCGTCATGCTCTATAGCGCCCTTTCCTGCCATAGTAATCGCTAATGTTGTGTCCGATTCAGTTCTCTTGCTGACTCGCCTTGTAGTGGCTGTGATACAGCATTCGGATCGAGAGCTTGCCTACATGATGTTTACTGACCAAAAGGCAAATGACAAAGGGCGAAAGGCAGCAAGGTTGTATCAGGAGACCTATCCCAGCCGACAACAACCACAGCATTCAATGTTTGCAACAGTGTTTCGCCGTTTGTCTGAGACAGTGTCGTTTCAGGAAGGAGGAAATCATGAAGGACGTACACGAAATGTCCGGACGCCAGACGCCAGCCGTTGTAGCCGAGTGGTTCTAGGCGCTTCAGTCTGGAAGCGCGAGAGCGCTACGGTCGCAGGTTCGAATCCTGCCTCGGGCATGAATGTGTGTGGTGTCCTTAGGTCAGTTAGGTTTAAGTAGTTCTAAGTTCTAGGGGACTGGTGACCTCAGATGTTAAATCCCACAGTGCTCAGAGCCATTTGGACACCAGACTTGGAGGAAAATGTGATTAACACTCTGGAAGGGGACCGTGGTGTCAGTACCAGGCAGTTGGCCCATCAGTACAGAGTAAGCCAGACGACCGTGTCGAACATTCTACATTATAATTGTTACCACCTTATCACTTACAGCGTGGGCAGTGCTTACTAGCGACAGACTTTCCACATTGGAAGCAGCTTTGTCACTGGTTTCTTCGCCAGGCAACCACGATTTCAGGATTTGTGTCATCCATCCTATCCACAGATGAGGCCACCTTTACGCGGAGTGCTATTTTCATCTTTCATAACTGTCATCTGTGGGACAGTATGCAGAACCCCCATGATACGATGACAGAGAATCATCAGCATCGGCGCAGCCGGAATGTGTGGGCCGGGATAATTTCCGACCGTATTTTGGGACCAGACTTCCTCCCACGTCGCCTGACAGGTCGGAACTATCGGCGTTTATTGCGGGTGGCTTTTCCTCCCCTGTTGGAAGAAGTGCCAGTAGTGATTGGAAGGGTTTTGTGGCTGCTACATGATGGTGTTCCGGCCCACTTCGCTCTTAACGTCGGCACGCATCTCAACCGTGTCTACGATTGTCGATGGATCGGACGAGGGGTTCCAGTTTCATGCCCCGCTCGTTCACCGGATCTAAACCCGTGTGATTACTGGTTATTGGGCCATCTCAAATGTATCGTGTATGCAGAGCCCATTCCAGATGTGGATAAACTGGAGCAGCGTCTTCATGCTCCCTTTGACACTTTCAGATGCAGCCTAGCCGATGTGAACGTGTGAGACAGAACATGCTACGGCGCGTATACGCAGATGCGTTGAGGCACATGGAAACCATTTTCAACACATACTGTAACTGTGGCTGCAAGGTACAGCGCGTATTAGACCGCAGTCTCTGTGACAAAGTATGGCTGAATAAATGGTCTCTAGCATGGAAACCATCCATTTCCGGACATAATTTTATTTTTTTTCCATATCCTGTCATCGATCAATCTCTAGAGTTTGAGAGCCGTGCTGCGGCTCGCGTTGTGCTGTTTGTAGGTTTCCGCCCTCTGTTGGAGGGCAGACTGTATCGTTTAGTTGGCATGGTTGCGGTTGTTTGTCTTCATCTCGTGTTAACTGGCGCCAGTCAGTTTCGCTAACGTTGCCTGTCCGCTAGTGGCAGTAGCGCCGGTTATCGTATGTAGTAGCTGTTGCCCTATCTTTGGGGCGACGTCGTTGTTTTTCTGGATCGTGTGAGAGTTCGGTTGGGGACTCAGGGGGAGCCAAGTCCGTGCAGTCCCAGAACACGCCGGGACCGCTGGCGGCACGCATGGACTGCCGGATGGAAGGGCTGTGGTCACGAGGGTGCGACGACCACGCCGTAAACCGGATCCAGCAAGCTTTAATTGAAGTAAAGAAATTTCCACTATTATGATATCTCGCGATTCTCCAGTGACTTGGGTTCGTGTTGCTGCTCGTAGTGTCGCCGAGGTGAAGAGCAGCGAGTAGAGTGCTTGGGGAAGGCAGATCTGATTAGCTTTTCTCGACTTTTTATTACTATTTACTGCTTTCAACTTGTTACAATTACCAGCGGTAATTTTTCTTACGTGGTGGCCGCTAACGCCCCAGTTACCTGCCCTGGGGGTAGTGTATGTAACGGCAGTGTACGTTTCCGCTCCTTGCCGCTGCTGTCCGGTGAGGCGTGTAGTTTTGACAGCTTTCTTCATTGTAGGCTGGTTGGTGATTGTTTGGTGGTAGTGGTTTCTTTCTCATTCTGGCCCTCTAAACACAGTATTCCGGGGGACGTAGCGCAAGCCGCCGGTTCCATCGCTGGCACAGTGTTCCATCGTTGCATTTGGTTTATCGGACGTCAGGTAGCTTCAGCAAGATTATCATTGGTCATTTGTTAGACTGCCACTAGACTGAGTTACCATTTTGTGAAGTGAATGCAACTCTTGGCTGCCTATCTCATCGCTGGCGAAAGTGTTGCCGGACCTTCTCAGACGTCGATTCCTGGAGCACCGTCTGTGGCCCCTTGGTTCTTGTAAGACATGTGTGTTCTAAAAGGAGGTCTGATGGCCAGTAGTCCTGTGTAACGCTCCCTTGGCCCACGCCTTCTGCAGGTATAATCTGCCTCAGTACCCTTTAAGGAACTTATGACCGGTCCTTGTGTTTTATTATTGTATTATTTATTACAATACCTTGTAATGCCTACATTGAAGGTTATATATGTCTGGTTAATAGTTTTTGTCTTCTTCTGGAATAAATCTAGCAGCGTAGTGTTCACTGGATGTAAAGGGTTGTGTTATAAATCGTCGTATTTCAGCCGTTTGGTGATCAGTTGTTTGTTTTTTAATTAAGCCTTGCCATTGTATTTGCTGTTTTACAGCAGGCTTGTAAATTTTTTTATGTTATTGCGGTTCCTGGCGTGTGAGGCTTTCAGCTGTGTTTGTGGTCACTCGCCTTAAAATTCTAATTTGGTATTTGTATTTACGCAGTAAGTCTTTAAAATCTTATTTACTGCCATTCCTGGCGTCTGACGCCTTCTGCTGTGTTTGTGGCGACTTGCCTTTAATATTTCAATACCCGTTATTTTTTAAGTTGCAGCGAGTTTTAAACAATTCTTAATTTATTGCTATTCCTGGCGTGTAAGGCCTTCTCCCAAGTTCACAGTGGCTTGCTTTTAAAACATTATCTGCTGTATCTGTATTTAATGGTGACTCGCTAAACTGTAACTCACTGAAAACACTATTATTTACACAGTTGTTTACTCCTTCATTAATAACGTGTGGTGTTTTTATTTATTGCTGAGTCTGGAGTTACTGGTATAAAATAAATTGTGTGTAACTGTAAAAGGCAACCAACAGTAACTCATTACGGCCCCTTCCACAATCGTAACCGAATCCTGCCTTCCCTTGACTACCAGGTTTCAGTTTGTACACGGCGGAAAAAATCATCCTGTATAGACAGTTTCTTACATGTATGGTAGTTTGATCGCATCAGTTTCGGTGTCGTGATATTTCTAAAAACTGTACTGATAACGGCCAAATTGATCACACTTCTTTAAATATTAAGCATTGTGCGGTGGGAAGACGCGGTTCCATCCCCGTGCAAACACTCCTGCTCGCTTACCTGGAAGGCGGCCTCGGCTATGCGGCCGACAGGGTCTCAGCACGCCCCAAGCCGATTGAGGAGCCCGGCTCAATGTGACGTGATTAACGCATCGAAAGGCGCGCTGAAGCGCCTGTGAGTGACACCTCGGGGCTCGTCCTCCCCGCGGCGGTAATGACCGCACGAGCGGCACCTTCCTGGAAGAGGTCTCCGTGACTGGACTCCAGCGCGGGCCTTCGTTACGGGCGATGGCTGGCGCGCGACCTTCCGCCGAGCGGCTATCACCTCAATTAAGCGCGCCCTTCTGCCGGATTGAGCCATCACGGCTCGCCTCGCCTCGCCTCGGACAAAGCGCTTTCTGTAATTTCGGGCCGTTTTGGCCGGCTCGCAACTCCCAATTACAATACCATTCTCCTCGCCGCGTCCGACCTGCTAACACCGCCGGCGCGGTACTTAGTCGCACTAATAGCCATAATACGATGTCGGGTATTTAACCTGCGACCCCAGGGCTCAATTTACGCTCCCTTTCAGTTTTGAGGCTGTCTTGATAAGCAATTCAATTGCTGTGTTATTTCAGAGCCGTGTGTTAAGGGTCTTATTGAAAATGTTGGAATTTATAAAAAGAAGGTACCTGATGTACAAATAGTGGGCGTTTCATTTTGATGAACATAAATGACCGAAGGAGAAGATTTCGCGGTTGTTACTCATCAAGCCGGTTAATTTAACAATTCAGGCTAATGGCTGCGGTTTCGAGATCGGTATATACGTAATATGAGATCATAAAATAGAGACCAAAGATACATAGTTAACAGAATCTAAAGTAACGGAGACAGGGAAGATATTCGAGGTATTATTAAACAGCTGTTTGTCTCAGCATATTGGCACACGACTGCATTTCGACGATGAACAGTGTTCAAGGTGCCATGTGCTTCAATTTATCAGTCAGTACAGTGATATTGATCTTTTTACACAGCAGCGGAAATGTCGAGTTACGAAGCCTGTCGCAAAAGCAACGAGAATGATGTTACAAATTATTATACGTACGAAATATTTTCCATTAGTGGTTGTTGCCGTCAGATAGGATCTGAGTCCATACACGTCTTGACTCATTCCTCCTACAGGCGTGTTACTGATTCATGTATTATTCAAGGATTCTCCGCTGCATAGTAGGTGTCGTCTCGGAGAAATAACACCATTCGGTGATTTATGTACTTTTCTCGTTGTCGTTGACAGATAACATCTTTGCACGTTTCTAGCTGATTAAGATTACATTTAGCCGACTATATTTCTATGACTGATTATTTTCAATTTATTTTTTGCCCGGACGATACACTGCAGATGTTGATGTCTTGAAGCCTGCAGCGGAAGAAACTGTTTATGGCTACTCAATTGCAACAACGAACAATGCTGCCATGGCTATTTACTTCTTGCGTCTATGGTCCGTTGTTCCCCCACTGCACGTATACACGGAATCTGTCATGGATCGCTCATTCCAAATCTCGCATCAAGGCTTCTGTTCATTAAGCACCTCGGGTTCCCGGATTCGATTCCCGGCGGGGTCAGGGATTTTCTCTGCCTCGTAATGACTGCGTGTTGTGTGATGTCCTTAGGTTAGTTACGTTTAAGTAGTTCTAAGTTCTAGGGTACTCATGACCTCAGAAGTTAAGTCCAATAGTGCTTAGAGCCATTTGAACCAAGAACATTTTCAATCTAGAATTAAAAAAAAAAAGTAGCTTTTAAGCTGGCACACCACTCACGCAAAACACACCGAGACAAGTTTAGCAGGAAGTATGCAAACAAACAGTACTGGTACTACACTGTGCTGTGTTTCACATCAAGAAATGTGTAGCTGCACAAAGCAATGTTTATTAGAAGAAAGAATCAGTGACAAACGAGGAATACTTCAAAATTGTGCAAGCTAACCACGAATCCTGATGTGAGCGGAAATCGGACATAAAATGTCGTGAGTAAAAAGAACATCTTCTGTTACGAACTGTTTTTTTATCTAGAAAGCAAGACCGATTGTAAATTCACTGCCGGAAAAAATAGTACTTTCTTTTAGAGGTTTGCATTTCACTCAAGGTTTATTGCTACAAGAGTGCATATCTCTCCTCCTGCACAGTCCATGAAAACCCGAAGGTACCGACCGGCCGCCGTGTCACTGGATGCGGATATGGAGGGTCACGTGGTCAGCACACCGCTCTCCCGGCCGTATGTCTCTTTCCGAGACCGGAGACGCTACTTCTCAATCAAGTAGCTTCTCAGTTTGCCTCACAAGGGCTGAGTGCACCCCGCTTGCCAACAGCGCTCGGCAGACTGGGTGGTCACCCATCCTTGTGCTAGCCCAGCCCGACAGCGCTTAACTTCGGTGATCTGATGGGAACCGGTGCTACCACTGCGGCAAGACCGTTGGCTTAGGAGTGAATATGGAGTGCATGAAATGATCAGATTTACAGATACGACAAGCGGTTCGGAAGTACCAGGTATCGACCCATGCTGAAACACCTGTGTTAGCACGTGGCGTAGACTCCACGGACGGCAGTGCAGGCGCTGACTCTAGCATCGAGTCGATCGTACAGATGACGAATACTGTCCTTGGATGCGTTTTTCCACTCCTGCTCGATCTGCTCACGTAGTTCTGTAAGAGTGTTTGCTGACGAGTTGGACGAATCAGTTCTCGTCCCATCATATCCGAGATGTGCTCGGTTGGAGACAAGTCCGGAGATGGTGCTGGCCAGGGAAGTTACTGCACGCCTTGCATAGTACGTTGAGCTTCACCGGCAATGTGTGGACGACCATTATCCTGTTGGAATAACACGTCACTTTCTGAACCGTGATTTTTTTTTTCAAAGAATATTCTTAAGAATTTATTTTATTTACTAGCGATTCATCAAGAACATTAACACATTTAATCACACTATGTAAGCACGGAAGTAGTTACCAGTGAGTAACTGGTGAAATCATAACCAAATTCCTTTTAACAAATGTTTATTTTATTCACTTTAATAGTGCCTAAAAGCATTTTTTAAAAGAAACAGATCTAAAATTATAATCAGAGAGCACCCTCTAAATATCAAAAGACATCACCAATCACTTAACTTATAATAAACTGCAGTTTCTCGAGAAGACCTGGCGCAGCACCAAATCGCTCTCCCGAACCGTCCGCTACCAGCCGCTTCAACGGACGCAGGAAGGTGCGCCGATCTCCCGTTTCACGGCGTCGCAGCTCGCACCGGCCAGAATGATGTCGTGGGTTGACTCCTGTTGCTCTCGTGTCGACCTCGAAGTCACTATCCTGGCTATACGGCGCTGCCCACTGGACTCACTTGGGGACCTCACATGCGCCGACGCTCTAGGCGGGCAAGTCGTGTCTCAGTGCGCGACCGACCAACCGACCGATCCAACCGCCAATGGCCGTTGCCCGAGCAACTCGAGCAGACTGGCGGCCTAACGCGCAGACTCAGGTGCAGGAACTCAGCCCCGACCGGGCGACCACTCGCTCTCTTACTAGCGGAGTGGAAAGACTCTCATTTAAAGGTTGATCCGAACGACAGACATACTAGCACTCCGAACGACAGACAGACACTAACTGCCTAACAAATGCGGACGAGAGACAGACTAGCAAGCTGGGGACGAGAGACTGACCGAGACTGACTAGCTGGCGAGATCATTGCGCCCCGTAAATGCACGCGAACAGGCAAGCTTTCCCCTTTCCCACCAGATGGAGACACCAAAGCTGTGATTGCCACAGTGGCGCCACCGCCAGAAACGGAGGGCGACTGCTTCACACTACGCGCTGCGGCACATTCTTCAAAATAGCAATTTTTACCACGGCTCACTTTCCTGTTGCAAGAATGGCGAAAGAACGGGTCTAACAACATTCTGCACATACTGAGCGCTGGTTACTACACGTAAATTCAAAACATTTAAGAATTCTGGCAACGACATTCATCCACAAGCATGGCTCCATCAATTCTCTCATTGTTTTCCTCCCAACTGGTCATTAGAACAGATTAGAATTTATGTGTGGCTATTTAGAGAATGAACCAGCTGTAAGAATGCGATCGGTCATTCACGATTGTCACAGTGAAGGAGAATTTTACCATGCCTTCCTCTCAGCATATTGGTCTCAAGCTACACAAGACCGAGTAAAACATAGCATCATAATGATGAAACAGTTCGAACAATCTGAATTCTCCAGTCTTGTGAAATATTTTGAAGACATGTTGCACAAGAATCAGTACCTGTCAAACCCATACAGCCCCTCAGAACTCATCCGCATTTGCTTAATCAAATTACCTGAACATTTACGACACATTATTTTGGCAGGACGTTGCAAAGACGACATTGAAGCTTCTCAGGGACTCTTACAAGAATTAGAAATTGACACAGGCAGTCGCCGGATGCGAAAACAGGAAAACAATCACTACAGGTCACATACGTCACAATTCCGCGATGACAGAAACAATAACTGGACACGACAAGCCTATTCTTACAACGTAAATCGTGACCAAAACAGACACCACCCGTATGACAACCACTGGCAGAGTAATAGTTACAGAGAAAGATCGCATTTCCGTAGTAATGAATACGACAGAGATAACCATAGAAACAGACAATATGGTAACGAGAACTATTATTATCAAGGGAGACAGAATAATTTCAGACGCAACAGTTCAGCGCGCAGTTACGATTCAGGGAGAAATTCTCCACCACGTGACCGACAAGAAAGAAACTGTGTAAACTACCGACAAAACGACAGACCTGAATTCCATCAGAACTGGCGAGCTTCAAACAGGGCAGGGCCTTCTCGTCAAGGTGAATTTGTAGAAGTTAGGTCTCCTAATCCCAATAACGATGCACGCCAACAAAGGAACAGACAATGACTCGCACCGCAGGTAGCCGCGTGCGCCGGCTGGCTCAGCGAAAAATAACATAGACGCTAACCTTGAGAAAAAAATTCCAGTATTCTTTACCAACGTATATTGCATGACAATTGCATTCAAGTTCAAACTCTGAGTACTATGAAGAGTAAAGGTTTACACCACATTTCACATGTAAAACCGTTTAATGAAAGATAATCTGCTTTTTAACTTTGTCTTTGCCATATAGCTTCTCACTTTACATTACCAGTATGCTTTGTCAGACTTAGTATCTGTTAACATGCAACAGTGTTTGAAGTTAAATATCCAGTCAAGAACCAAGAGAACTTATTTAAACAGAAATTACGAATGCATTGTTATAGTGAACAGACGACACAGTGTTGTTATTTGTACATTCTTGCTTGTTAGTTGCACGATTACGTAACGACTATCAGGCTTACATACATAGAACATTTACCAGTACTGCTAATGAGATTTTAATGTACATTTTGGTTTATTTGAAAATACATTCTGGATTTAAAGTACTTTCTGTGAGATACCAGATGACACAGTGGTTAGTTTATGTGACAGCTACACGATTTTATCACGACGCTACTAATGAGTGACAATTTACAATGTTGCTTTTGCGGTGTTTCTGTTTCATATCTGCACAGTTTTTCTGAATTCTTCTGGAAAGTAAAACATGTTTAATAGTGACTTTGTGGTATAGCTACAATAAGACAGCCTCTTTTTTTATTAGCACAACAATACGTTACAGTGTAGTACTTTCTTGATCACGGTACCGTACGTAATAACTACGATATCTATACGCAAAGCATTTCACTTTTGTTTATCATGAGGTAAGTACATTGGCTTTTGCAGAACTTAGCTTTCGGAGGACGATAACTACGACACTTCCACAGAGATTATCTTACAGCAAGACGCACGTTTAGCGCTGCAGGACACGAATTTGAGTGATTAATTGTGTACTTAAATCATTTATTTTTAAAGATATTTGAAGGACAATGATACAAACCTTTTTCCGTAATACATTTCATTCCATTGTTGTAATCTGTAACACCTGAGGGTATAATTACATTAATTCTCAGGGGGGTACACGCCTACTTTGTGTACCATGTGTTTGGCAAGCACAAGGAGCCCTAGCTAATATGGTATTTGCTTAAACTGAGAGGCACCCACATGCCTTGCTCATACTGTGGCATCAAGCAGTCAGGCCTGTAAGATGAGTGGTCTGCCAAGAGAGTGGATTCATTCTTATTTATCGTGTAACATGAACTCTAGTACTCACACTTAAGTTAAAAGTTATCCTCCCATATGATTAATACGCAACGGAAGCATGCATCCGACTATCAGTAATTTACAGAACTCTGACTGTACACTACGCACTGGCAATACCACATTTTCTTTTTGTCTTTTATTTAACGGCTTTTGTCAACACGTGGCCGCCACACTGAATATGAATGGCGCACACATTATAAATTCGGGACATTATGACAACATACAATTCGAAGGAAAAGTCCACCAATCTTTTTCTTTTCACTATCTTATTTATTCCGATAAATTCTCTAACCTAAACACACAAATTCTACAACCTAAAACAATAACACATGAGAAATTCCGCCCAATGGGCACAGCTTTACAATGGTGAATCTCTATATTATGGTCTCGTAATTATTTTTAACGCTACAGTGCACTTTCTGGATAGGATGGTGGATCTTTTATTGTACCTCACACTTCGACTCTCACAATCATCATCACTAAACTTTCCTCCAGACCAAGCAGTACCAAAGGAACAAGCATAACCCACTAATCTTTTGAAACTACCTCGCTACTCTCCCGTGCAAACCACACATACCCAAATTACGTGACATACACCACACTACAACATGAAATACTACACAGAGAATAGTCACAACATTATCACTTTCAGCTTTCCCACTTCAATTAATATTTATCCCAGTTTCACACGACACTGCCCCACTTCGTAATTCTACTTTCCTACTATGAACTCTGGAGATATATGCACATCTTCCTGTGCCATGCAAGCCAAGTGGCGTTGCTGGATAGACGGCTGACTCACCTTGCTTCTCTCTCAGAGTTTGAATCTAGCGTCACACGGAATCATATCACGCAAAGTAATACTAAGAACGTATTCGTCACACACGCGAGTCCTCAACTGATACCATGGACGAGTACTTCTCTTTATCTTTTGTCTCATACACAGTTTGAGACTCACACAGTACTCACCACGTGGTCTCTAATTTCTTAAATATTTCAACTTATGGTACACACGCTATTTCTTAAGTATTTCAACTTATTGCTACACGTGGTTTCATTGTGACCGTTGGTCACTTCCGAAGATTACTACAATCCCATTAATATTACCTGCCTGACATTTAATTCTCCCCACAAAAGTTCCTGAAATAGAGAAATTAATATTTCAAACTACTCTTAAATATTCCACATCCATACCATGTCTCCACTCTTTCATCATTACGGAGCACAACTAAAACAGGTCTTAACAGCACAAGATCCAGTGGCAGAGTGCTGAAACATGGCCGTTCTCCAGGTCATCTCCCATCTCTGTCGAGGTGGGGGAAGCACCTTGCTATCGTATTGGTCAGCCACATTTCAGGCGCTCAAAGCTCTGGTAAATTTCATCTCTTTGGCCCCACCAAAGGTGGCCAAAGGATCGTCTCAAAGATGATCATATATTCACATTCACTATCTGCGGTTAGCAGATGACCATACATTCGTCCATTTCACAGATCTTACCAAACTGGATGTAGGGATTTACTTTGTGGGAGTGCACATGTGATCAATTAAATAAATAAATTGTCATTCTTTCCCACACTGGTATCCGGCTTCGCTGTATTAATTGAAATTGAGTTATTTTACAAAAAAAATGTGTTCTTCTGACAAAAATAATGAAGTATGTTGTACCTATTTTCAATGTCAGGCGGTACTGTACCCTTTCAATACAACTTAACACATCGGTACCATATTTCTCTAAGACAGAATTACACAGCTATCTGATCATTTAACTGAGAGAGACAACATTTTTTTTACTACGTCAGTGACAGATGTTTACATAATTACACAGTTGGGTAACTTCACACTTACGAAATTGTATTTTGTCTGTACTTTGTGAACTGTTCATATTTTTTTGGAACCATTGTGATACTATGAGAGCTTTGAATGATGTATTTGGTATGAGATCATGATTTTAAAGTACATTTGAGGTAGATGACACTTTTGAAATGAGCAGAGAATTTTTTTGTAGGTTTAAAATATTCAGAGAGCTACGACGATTTTGAGATGTGATTGATCTGTTATGATGTTATTATTATGACAACGATGTGTATTATGCTGTTGAGGTATGTTTATGATCAATAAGCTGATGCTATATGAGTTATTTGAGTATGCTATGTATCTGTTATCATGAAATATTGAAGAAGTGTTAACGAATAATGTAAGGAATAATGAGTAGTGGTTAGGGACTCTGGCTTGTGAAAAAGGTTGTTGGAAACCAAGAATCGTACTTTAAGAGTTATGAAATGTGTGTATATGCGTGAATGTATCACAATGCTGGCGAAAATTTTTTGGACGCTGTTATATTTACAGGATTTTGTTTCTACACATTTGTAACGCAAATTTTCAACCTGTGAAATTTTTATGTGAGACTGTCACTGTAGCAAAAACTGCTGTCGTAAATATTTCGGTAAGAAAGGTAAGTGACCGTGACGTAATTCGTTGAGAGCGGCCAGGTGTGCCAGCCGCCTTGAGAAAAAGCCATTAGGTGGTAGAAAAAAAAGGGGAGGCCACTATCCTCGCTATTGACATTCCTTTGTAGAAAGCAGCGCAAATACGACATGCTCGAACTTGAAAACATATTACACTGTGGAGCTCTTAATTTATGATATTTACTGAAATGAAATGATGAGAAACATTTTATGTCTATTGTCTTGTTAGTTGAAAGATTGTTTACTGCATTATGAAATGCCATATGGCTAGTTAATGACGTTTGACGCCTTGCTTTGCCTATTTTTTTTAATATCTAGTTCCTAGCTGCACTGCAGGATTGGTTAAAATAAAATTTAATATATGTACTAATATAGTTATTTTATGCCTACAGATCCAGTCAATAAGAAATTAATGATCTACTTCCAAGAAAACGAGGGCACATAAATAGACATTTCCCTTCACAGGAATTGCATAAATAATTTCTTTACGATTTGGTAACTTATCTGCTAGTGTAAGTTCTCGTGATGCATCACTCTAGTGTTAAGATGTGACATAGGTATTAGACATGGCCATTTTTAGTGTACTATTTTTTCTGCTTGAGCTATGTCATGTTTAGATATATGTTTTTTTTATTTGCTGCTGCTCTTTGTCAGGCATAATGTTACTGAATTTGACTGTGTATTACGCTGTTAAGCCAGGTTACTACGCATTTATTTTTCTTGTTTGCTTCACAGTGCCTTACATTAGTTGTAATATTGCAATTGCTTTGCCTATTGAAATTTTTTGTCATTGATGTTTGTGTTAATTGTTTTGTGCTGCTGCATTGCCTCGTCCCTTAGTTTAGCATCTGAGCTCAGTAGATTTAAGTTAGCTTAAGAGAGGGTAGACTACATAAGAAACTAACTATGATGAATTGGAAGAAATGCATTGAGAATATATAAGAAAATGGTTTGGCCAAAAAAAAAGTAGTGCACAGTGGAGAAAAACTATTGTGAAAGAGGATGTGAACAGAATACAGAAAGCTGGCTTAGATAGTACTTTTGGGAATAATGATGAACAAAGGGAGATTTCCATGCAAAATACTGCAGTAAAACAAACCCTGTCCTTTCCTTTTGTGTCATCCCTCTATATGTTTGTGTACCCTTGTGTATTTGTGTTTTTCCTGCCTTTATGTGTTTAGCTGACGAGAGCTATGATGTAGAATTTTCCTAATACTATGTTATTTACTTTGTAAAGGTGTTTAGACATTATTTATTCTGTTTTGTTTTAATGCTCATATGTGAAGTTGATGTTTCAAAAGTTATTCTGATCTTTATGTATGTACTTATGTCATAATTCTTGTAACACTGATATGCATGTCTATTTCTATTCTTTTGTGAAGCCTGTACTACAAATGTTATCTGTATTGTTATGTTTTTAATGATATATTTTGTACCTTTGTTATTGTGTTCTTATGTTATAAAATTGTACTTGACACCAATTCATCAAATTAATTAACTTGTAAGTTATATTTCACTGCACACGTTTCTGTTGGTCATAGTATATGGACAATATGTGAGAAGTAGGGACTGTTAGTGTTTGCACGTGTGTTAATAATTCAGCAAGTGACTGGATAACAGCATTGCTGGTTCTAAGGACAATTCCAAACACTATGTGAGTGCACAAGTGGTGGTTATGGACTTGCTACACTATCTGCAAGACTCTTCAATGGTGATTGTGTACCTGCACAGTCACAATAGATGGCTGCTGGCCATCTCCACAAGGACTACAGTGGGTCTGCACTTCTGGTGACCCACCAATACCGTAATCTCTACCAGGACTACAGTGGGTCTGCTCTGTGATGACCTACCTACCAATATTCTTCAAAACTTCGAATGACTCTGTTGTGGGTTTGCTCTGTTGTGACCCATTACCTGTCTGCATGTCGAGAGTCAGCGCTGTCTTTCCGTTGGAAGGACAACACTACTTCTTCAAGACTGCATGGAAATCCACTACTTCTGTGTGCAATTTCTTTTACTAATGAGACTTTGCGAAAAAAAACTGTAATTACTATTATGATGAATGATCAAGACTGTCTTTATGGACTGTGAGAAAGTTTAGCTTTTGACAAACATCGTATCAATAAGTGTGTGCAATTGATATCTTTGTTATTGTAATTATAAAAAAATTTTATCAAATCATTATTGGCCACTGTCCAAAACAATTTGTACAATTTTTTTGTGGGGAGCATGGGGGCTATGTAAGTAGGCTGTTTAGGTTTTTTTATTGGTAACGCCACCTCTGTATAAAAATCACTGGCTGTGCTGTGTGCAGTCTGTGTCTAGTTTGCATTGTTGTCTGCCATTGTAGTGTTGGGCAGCGGCAGCTGGATGTTAACAGCGCGTAGTGTTGCGCAGTTGGAGGTGAGCCGCCAGCAGTGGTGGATGTGGGGAGAGAGAGGGCGGAGTTTTGTAATTTGTCATGAACTGCTATATATATTATGACTATTAAGGTAAATACATTGTTTGTTGTCTATTAATATCTTTTTGCTAACTATCCCTATCAGTAGTTAGTGCCTTCCGTAGTTTGAATCTTTTATTTAGCTGGCAGTAGTGGCGCTCGCTGTATTGCAGTAGTTCGAGTAATGAAGATTTTTGTGAGGTAAGTGATTTCTGAAAGGTATAGTTTAATGTTAGTCAGGGCCATTCTTTTGTAGGGATTTTTGAAAGTCAGATTGCGTTGCGCTAAAAATATTGTGTGTCAGTTTCAGCACAGTCTTGTATAATTGTTCCAAGGGGACGTTTCACTGCGACCGTAGCAGTCGCGCAGTTCCGGATTGAAGCGTCTACAACCGCTCGGCCACCGCGGCAGGCTTTAGATGTAAGGTCACTACTTGGAGAAAGCTGCAATTGAAGCAGTATAAAAATAGGATCCGCTAATTAGATTAGGTGGTGGGTGTGTTGTATGATTGCTAATTAAAAGGAAACTGTCTTGAATGTTATGACACATGGGACCAGGTCAAAATAAACACTTCTAGACTAAAAATACAAATACGTTGTTCCAATGTAGCTGCTTTCAGTCCTACCATAGGACTGGAGAATGTACGTTGATAAAAGCCAGTACACGGCCTCGCACTAGTTCCTTGCTAACTTCTGAAGATACTCTCAACAGTGATAAACAAGGATAATGATTCAAAGCTGGGTAAGTCGCGAGTCAAACCGCAACACTTCAGGTTTCCAGTAAAACAAATGTTCTTTGTTGGCTTTAACTGACACTCAGCAAGAAGCCGTCCAGTTTAAAAGATGATGAAAAAAATCAAAAAATCAGACGTCATTCTTGGTCTAGGACACTTAAGCCAGTCTCGTAGGCTTCGAACCTAAAGTCCAACAGGTAATGCGCATCCCCCCCTAAAGAGAACATTTCGAGATTAGGAAGAGTACAATCCAACAGCTTCAAGCCGTCACACGAAGCCAAATTCCGCTGCTTTCTCGACGCTGGTTTTTGCGTCGCTAACAGTCAACACCAAATGCCCAGTCTTCGACCATGTATCATGCCAAAGTCAAAAACAAATAAAATTTCAGCACTAACATTAATTTTCCACTCAACAATTACCTCTACGTAACGCTCGTCTCCGACAGATGTGGGACCACTATGTCCCAAATACTCGATCTAAGACTCATACTAAATTTGAAGAGATAAATTTAAAATCCATAACAAACTTGAACATACAGACAATTTTTGAATAACAGCTGCACGATTCATCACAGGTTTGTTTAGAGTGACAGCGTCACAAATATGCCTGAGAAACTACACGGTGGGTAAAATGAAACGGGCCCGGAAAATGTTTCATACTCCTTACGATAGGCAACCCAGTTTACAGCATCTGCTCGGGGAAAGATGATGTAAACTGGTTTGCCTATCGTAAGGAGCATGAAACATTTTCTGGGCCAGTTTCGTTTTGCCCACCCTGTACAGCTAGAACACTGGCGTAAGTCTTACTCAAAAAATTCCGATTGGCCGCAGTGCTGTGATAGTAAAGATAAAAATTAATTATTCCAGTTTACATCTCCCCTAGAAACTACAAGGATAAAATCATACAAAGGTACGCAGATAATGTTTTGTTCCTCACAAAAAATCGTGAGTGTAACATAAAGGGGTAGAGACGAATCTGGTGTATCGTGTACACTCTCCCTCTCAGCATGTGATAGCTTGAGAGTTAAGAAGCAGATGCACCTCACTTTGTATACAAATAGCGGACAACCAGTGTATACAGCAAACTTCAGTACAGCTGGTAGGATATAGGGTCCCAAAGCAGAGAGATTAAATCTGCGCCCATATTAATGACGGAACGCAGACCTAAAAGAATAATAAATTTACTCAGCTGTATCAAAAACTGCTTTTTACTGTTCGGCAAGGGACAGCGTTCTCGATGGAACTCACACTTCCCACAACAAAATAATACAAGTGGTGTCAAATATCGACTTCGGATTTGGACAGAGATTCCTGAAAATCTGTGGCAGCAGCTCTCCATTTCGGGTAAGTGAAACGAATACTTAGGAAATCCGGAGAAGAGCAACTGCGAACTGGAAGCCTTTGAAATGAGTTACTATGAAAAGATGCTTACAATTTAGTGGACACATGAAACACGCAGTACAGTTATTGATTAGGGAAAGAGTACGCAAACCATTACGGTGACATATTGTACGGCGTTCAGGAATACTTCATTCGGTTTTGAACCTGGGGAGCAACTGAGGCGGTATGTACGTATACTCAAAAAGAAAAATGAAGAACGACGTATCTAATGCGTCGGAAATCGGTAGATGTGATGTACATATACAGACAAACGAATGATTACAGTTTCAGAAAAACATTCATGATTTATTCAAGAGAAAGAACTTTACAAGTTGAGCAAGTTAATACCTCGTTGATCTATCTATGGTTCTTATGCAAGAAGTTATGCGACTTGGCACCGATGGACAGAGTTGTTGATGGCCTCCTGAGGGATATCGTGCCAAATTCTGTCACACTGACGAGTTAGAGGGTCAAAATCCCTATCTGGTTGCAGGGACCTACCAATAACGCCTCAAACGTTCTCCTCTGGCGAGACATACGGCTACCTCGCTGACCAAGATAGGGTTTGACAAGCACAAAGACAAGAAGCTGAAACTCTCGCTGTGTGCAGGCGAGCATTATCTTCATGAAATTTAAGTCCGGAATGGCTTGGCGTGGAGGGCAACAAAACGGGGCGCATAAAATCGTCGACTTACGATGTGCAGTGTGGGTGCCACGGATGACAACCAAAGGGGTCCAGGTATGACATGAAATGACGTTGCAGACCAATGAGTCCTGTGTGCCGGGTCGTACGGCGGGCGACTGTCAGGTTCGTATCCCGCCGCTGTCCCAGGCGTCTCCAGACACTTTTTCTGCCTAGAATCTTATGACTGGAGTAGAGGAGTCTCCAGTAACGAGTGAGGCTTCGAACTGAGCCAGCGACTTGAATGGAGCGCAGTCAGCTTCGTGAGACCAACCGAGGAGCTACGTGACCGAGCAGTAGCGGTTCCATGGTCAAGAAACCCGACAACGGCCGGGAGAGCGGTGCGCTGGCCACACAGCCCTCCACACCTCATCCGATGACGCCACTGTCAAAGGAGGACACGGGAAGCGGTCAGGCCCGATTGGCTCGTGTAAGACCGGAATATGGAACTACTTTTATTTGAAAAATGATTAATGAAATGTGAAGATGCGTCTTAAGCTATTCACAACTTCGAGCATTCTGTGTCCTTCATGTGAGTGCCTACTGTATACCGAGTCATCTGTTAACGGAATTCGGTATGAATAATTATGTCTACAACTTCGCTTCCGCCGTTTTGCAATAGACGGCAGTAGCGGCAAGTGGGGTTCAGGTGGTTGGTCATAAGTGTAATGCAATAAGCTTAGGCATCTGTAAACATCACGCCATGAAAATATTAGTCGATTTGTGATTGCATCATAAGGTTATTCTCGACTAAGTACGTCAACTTACGTACACATTTCTCGCCATTTGCGGGAAGTTTTATTTTTCTGCTTTAACAAGAATAAAACTGCGGCTGTGACTCTCAAGATGCTGGGTAAGATGAATGGTGAGGGAACTATTAATGGAAAAATGTGCAGAGAATGTTTTCAACGCCTATAGGACGGTGATTTTGATGTCGAAGACCAGCATGAAGGTGGAAGACAGAACGTTTTCGTAGCTACTGAAACAGACGAAGACAGTCACAGGACATAATTATCAAAAGCAATCGATTAGTTCGAGCCCAGCACTGAAAGCCAAACGACCACAATACAGCGATAGACACGCAAAGGTAACTTTGCAGCAGGTCAATGCTAGACCCCATGTCGCGAAACCCGTCAAAATATACGTGGAAACGTTGAAATGAGAATTTCTATCCCTCCCGCGGTATTCTCCATACGTTGCTCTCTCTGACTACCACCTTTTTCGATCAGTGGCATACAGTCTGGCTGACCAGCACTTCAGATCATATGAACAAGTGCAAAATTTAATCGATTCATGGATCCCCACAAAAGACCCCCAGTTCTTCCGCCACGGGATTCGTATGCTATCCGAAAGATGGGAGTATGTAGTGGCCAGCGATGGGCAATACTATGAATCATAATTTTTTTTTTACGTTTTTCACATTAAAGCCCCGAACTTCGAGAAAAAATGACGGAAGCAAAGTTGTTGGTGAATTAAAAATTTCTCGGCTTAAAGCCAATTCGTCATTAAATCCATAATTGATGTTTCGAGAGCTTCCCTAGTTGTCTTCGTGAGATGTCAAGCCCGTATTTCGTTGCTCTCTGTTTGGATTCCAAGCAAAATTTTAAAAGTACACGTTGTGTGTTGCCATAGCAGTTGTTTTGTGCCACTATTAAACACTAAAAGTGAATAGAATTTCAGAGCTGACAGGCTAATCGATAACGTAAGAGAGATAAAAGTAAGGAAATGCTGCTAGACAAGGGCTTTATAATGTGCATCCTATGAGTAACGACAATATCAGTTGTTTTCCTAAGTGCTTGGTGGCTCACAATCTTTACTTATGCTAAAACCTCTGTCCTTGTTGATTAAGTTATCCGTCACTCTCATCCCGATTGCCTCCTTTATTACAATGTCCCAGATTGTTGTCGCCTGCACCCCGATGGTATCTCTGTATTTAATTTCACTCTCACAGGTGATGCTGTATTGGGCGACACGTCATTTAGCCTACTGCATAAGTTGAGTTTAATGTTTGCACAAGAGTCTTCTTTTCCTGTTTGTTGATCACTGTTTTTATTTGAAAATTACCAGTTTTGGGGAATGTTGTCATCTCCAGGTGACATGTCGTAGTTACAGAGTAATCTGTCGTAATGTATCTGTGAACTCACTATCATGTACCAATGTTTGTAACGTTTGTGTTCGTTACATATATGTTCAACAATTCTTACAGTCTGTCTAACATACGACGTGCGAGGTTCCCACTGTGCGTGCTGTACGCCGCGTTTTCGGAGCCTTAGATTATTTTTCACGCAGCATAGCAGACTTTTTAATTTCGTTGGACGAACTGGTGTACCAGGTGAATCCGAATTCCACAAAGAAAAGTTTGGAGGTTGTTCAGGGATATTTGGTTCAAATGGTTCAAATGGCTTTGAGCACTATGGGACTTAACTACTGTGGTCATCAGTCCCCTAGAACTTAGAACTACTTAAACCTAACTAACCTAAGGACATCACACACATCCATGCCCGAGGCAGGATTCGAACTTGCGACCGTAGCAGTCGCGCGATTCCGGGCTGCGCGCCTAGAACCGCTAGACTACCGCGGCCAGCCAGGGATATTTTCTGAATATTTTGGTAGAAGGGATACGCAGTCCCCGGTGGCTCGTTACGGCATAATACGGTAACTGCCGTATGATTAATTCCGTGAGTTACTTCCAATTACCATTGCGTCTGTGAAAATACCCTGTAATAGGCAATTTCAAAACATGCAGCATATACGGGACGGACAAAGTACAACACATTACCATGTCAACTATGGTGTAATGCTGTAACAGGCAATCATGAAAAAGTACAACACACGGAGTGGAGGACAAAACATATGGAAACACCACAAACATAACACATTACCGTAAGTTGTACGGTGTAGGAAAACAGTGGGCATTTAAAAGGGCTTTTAGCCGTCCCGGAATGGATAAATACAGTTCTGTATGGTCTTTATGGGTATCTTAATAGCGGCAGTTTCAGGTAATGATAATGGATAGCTATCACGCTAAATTCTCTCCAAAGTTGACCAGAATCGCTCAATAATATTCAGATTTGGTGACAGTGGTGACCATGGGAGATGCTACAGATCATCCACGTGCTCACAAAACCGGCCCTGGACGATGCTAGCTGTATGAACATTGGCTACGTCCTCTTGAAAGAAAGTATAACCGTTGGGGAACACACACTGCACCACAGGGCTGACCTGATCAGGCGAAATGATCTCATAATCTTAAGCTGTAGTGCGACCTTACACAGTGACCATGGGGCCTATGGAATACCACGATATGGCTGCCCAGTCATCATCGAACCTCCCAGCGTGTTTCACTTTTGGGACGTAAACTCTGCCAGAAGTTGAAAACAGTGTGAAACAAGACTCATCCGACCAAACGACATTGCTTCTTTTCTTCTAGTCCAGATTTTCTGGCTTCGGCTCCACGTTTTTCTGTTACGTACATTTGCATTACTAATATGTGGTTTAGCAGTTCCAGTTCCCCTTGCAGTTTCTAGCTTATGGATCTCCCTTCGCGTTGTTTTGTTGCTGACACGGTTCGCGAGTGCGACATTCAGCTCCGCTGTGCCTTTGCAGCTGTCGTCCAGTTATTTTTCGTCACAGTCCTTTTCAATGACCGTCCAGCAGGATCGCTCAACACACTCTTCCGTCCACATTGTGATTTAATGGATGATATTTTTCCGCTTTCCTGTATGCGGTGTAAATCTTCGGTACGGTGCCTCTTGAAACACCAAACTTTTCGGCATTTGGTTACGAAAGCACACACTACATGGGCACCAACGACTGAATTCACTTAATTCCGACATAGCGCACTCACAACTACACTGTTCACCACGGCTGACACTTGCAACGCAATGAGGATATTATACCGGTGTCGCGTGTTCAGGCACGCATTCTTCCTAGCAGCGTTTCCATGTTTTTGTCCAGCCCCTGCATATACAGATGCAGAAGTACTGCGACGTGGCTGTCGTCGCTGGTGCAACAGCTCAGCAGAGCGTCGCTCTAGCGCTTTTCCATTTCATTTACTGCACTCACACACGAGCTGCATACTGGGCAACTCTTCCACAGTATTGTGCTAGAACAACGAACTCGAGACACAATACAACAGTACTAAACGCAAGCTGCAGGGCGAAAAGTAAATGGACAATATTGATGCCCGCAGCAAATAATGTGAGTGAATGGAGAATACAAGAACGCAAACAGCGCGTACCGTCGACATGTGTGCATTTAGTAGGTGGACCTGGGGCTCACCCTGAACACGCTACGAACCATGTGTTCGAAGTATTCCCCCGATCACCCAGGAATGGTGCCAGCATAGAGAAGATAAGAGATCCTGTCATCTTGTTATCGACTACCTCTTCCGACAGTGTCGATTTGCCGACTCGGCTGTAAACTCAAAATTTTTAAAGCATGAATTTAACTGAGAAAGCGAATCACATTTCCTGTCATTGTGCTCTATTCTTATAACGGATGAAAAGTGAGACACAGTTATAACTCATATCGTGACTAATCTCGTGACAATATCTTCAATAAGACACTAAAAAGTTGTAGTTCTATAATAGGTCATGCACTTAGTCAATTACGTAATACATCATTAACTCAGTATGTTTCCCTATAAAAAATTAAATTTTCCGCTGCTAAACCTCTCTATAGAAAGGGTAATTCCACATAGATGTCAGTAACTATCATCCTGTGTACTCCTTACATCATTTTCTAAAATTTTTGTGAAGGTGATGTACTCCAGGTTTGTCACCCCCCTGGGTACTAACTGGATACTTAGCCAACCACACAGTTTGGTTTTCAAACGGGACTTTCTACTGAGTTAGCCTTTTATACATTTACTGAGCACATAGGAATGTCTTTAAACGATGAAACATCACCAGCTGTAATCTTCTGTGACTTATCGAAGGTACACTACTGGCCATGAAAATTGCTACACCAAGAAGAAATGCAGATGATAAACGGGTACTCATTGGACAAATATATTGTACTAGAACTGACATGTGATTACATTTTCACGCAGTTTTGGTGCATACATCCTGAGAAATCAGTACCCAGAACAACCACCTCTGGCCGTAATAACGGTCTTGATACGCCTGGGCATTGACTCAAACAGAGCTTGGATGGCGTGTACAGGTACAGCTGCCCATGCTGCTTCAACACGATATCACAGTCCATCAAGAGTAGTGACTAGCTTATTGTGAGGAACCAGTTGCTCGGCCACCATTGACCAGACTTTTTCAATTGGTGAGAGATCTGGAGAATGCGTTGGCTATTGCAGCAGTCGAACATTTTCTGTATCCAGAAAGGCCCTTACAGGACCTGCAACATGCGGTCGTGCATTATCCTGCTGAAATTTATGGTTTCGCAGAGGTCGAATGAAGGGTAGAGCCACGGGTAGTAACACATCTGAAATATAACGTCCACTGTTCTAAGTTCCGTCAATGCGAGCAAGAGGCGACCGAGACGTGTAACCAATGGCACCCCATACCATCACGCCGCGTGATACGCCAGTATGGCGATGACGAATACCCACTTCCAGTGTACGTTCACCGCGATCTCGCCAAAAACGGATGCGACCATCATGATGCTGTAAACAGAACCTGGATTCATCTGAAAAAATGACGTTTTGCCATTCGTGCAACACGTTCGTCGTTGAGTACACCATCGCAGGCGCTCCTGTCTGTCATGCAGCGTCAAGGGTAACCGCAGCCATGGTCTCCGAGCTGATAGTCCATGCTGCTGCAAACGTCGTCGAGCTGTTCGTGCAGATGGTTGTTGTCTTGCAAACGTCCCCCTCTGTTGACTCAGGTATCGAGATGTGGCTGCAAGATCCGTTACAGCCATGCGGATAGATGCCTGTCATCTCGACTGCTAGTGATACGAGGCCGTTGGGATCCAGCACGGCGTTCCGTATTACCCTCCTGAACCCACCGATTCCAGATTCTGCTAACAGTCATTGGATCTCGACCAACGCGAGCAGCAATGTCGCGATGCGATAAACGGCAATCGCGATAGGCTACATTCCGACCTTTATCAAAGTCGGAAACGTGATGGTACGCATTTATCCTCCCTACACGAGGCATCACAGTTTCGCCAGGCAACACCGGTCAACTGCTCTTTGTATATGAGAAATCGGTTGGAATCTTTCCTCATGTCAGCACGCTGTAGGTGTCACCACCGGCGCGAACCTTGAGTGAATGCTTAGAAAAGCTAATCACTTGCATATCACAGCATCTTCTTCCTGTCGGTTAAATTTCGCGTCTGTAGCACGTCATCTTCGTAGTGTAGCAATTTTAATGGCCAGTAGTGTATTTGATTGCACCAGTCGTAATATTCTTCTAGAGGAGTTAAGTTTTAATGAAATACGTAGTTCAGCAAATGCGTAGTTTTTGTCCTATGTAAGAATCAGAATGCTGGGAGTTACTTACGTTGTTCGAGCTATGCGGAGAGGGACACTACATCGTCTGCCTGGGGAGAAATTACAATTGGAGTTCCAACGGGTTCATCATTGGTCCATTACCTTTCGTGCTTTATGTTAATGATGTGCAGCGTTATTTGATTGAGGTGGCAGAATTAGTTATGTTTGCAGATGATACAAGCAACGTTGTGGTGTTTAGCAAAGAAGCATTAACAGAGAAGAAAATAAATGATGTCTTTGTAAAAGTTACTGAATGTGCTAGATTATGACTTTGGAAAAACGCAGTTACCTCTGTTTTGTAGTGTCAAATACATTCTAGCCCCCGTTAACCTAGTATATTAACAAAAAATAATAAATAGGGTATGAATTGGTAAATTCTTAGGTGTGCGTATTGACGACAACCTAAACTGGAAAAACCATGCAGTACTCCTGATACAACGTTTATTTTCGGCCACTTTTGCCATAAGAATCATCGTCAGATTGGGGATATAGAAGTCAGTAAGTTGTCATATTGATCATAGCTTCATTCGTTGATGTCTTTTAGGACAACTAGGGGCAGGCGGCAGTGTTACCCGCAGTTAAACAAAATAAAAAAAAAACGTTAGTGCTGAAACTCACTATCCACCGTATGCACCATCACAAAAGTTGTCTCTTGGCACTCTTGAGGGCCAACAAACTGCAAGACATCGAATAAAACCCACCAGTTACTGAGACAATGGCAAAAGCTGACAGATTTCATGTCGGTCGCAACTCACTCGTTTACTTCACGGAAAACAATTTTGCATGACCGAGTAACGAATTACAAAATGTGGCAAACATTTCACGACTGCTTGTGACTTGCTTAGCACGGGAAAGATCATAATTGACTATGTGTGTATGGAGAACCAGAAATTTACTGCAGTACGCCACTGTAAGCAATGTTCTGAGGCCTGTGAGCGATAATTTTTTTTCCTTTCACCATTTTGTGGGGTTTAATGAATCTAACTTTTGCACAGAAATGGGTTAAATAAACAGCTATAAAACTCCTTGACAATCCATCCATGGAAATAAAATGTTCGATAGGTAGCGGAAATGTTTTCAAATGTAAATTAAAGAGATTTCTGCTTAACCCCTATACCACAGAGGAAGTCTTGAGTAGAGATAATTGAAGGGCTTATTTCAATAGTGGTAAAAGTCCATTTTTGTTCATTCTGAGATACAGAGTCCTAAAGTTAAATGAGCGCTGAAAAATCTTCAGTTGAGATACCAGAAATATTCAAGGATATGGCTTCTTGCTAGAGATGAATCTTTCTTTCTGTTCGTTTGGCTGATTAATTTCAGAAGCGTTATAGACAGAAAAGTGCAGATAATCGACTTGTACCACTATTGAAATAAGCCCTTCAATTAGTCTCATAAAAAAAATCTGTAAATGATCGGAATGTAGCCATATAAATATTTTTTTTAAACTGTTGTTTTATATATAAGGTTTCTGTTGTGGGCAGGACTAGAATGGCTTCGTCAATACGTCTTGTCATGATTGTTGTGTCTTCCACCTACGTAATTCGTGAATGAGGAGATGCAGCGGCTGATTGTTTGGACTCGCATGTGGGGAAGTGGCACTCAGATTTAATCCGGCGATCTAGATTCACGTTTTGAGTAATCATCCTAAGTTTATTAAGGCGACTACCTGGAATGATTTCTTGAAAGATGAGACCGTCTCATTTTCTGTCCCCATCCAATGCCTGTCTGATCTTAGGAAAATGGCTCTGAGCACTATGGGACTCAACTGCTGAGGTCATTAGTCCCCTAGAACTTAGAACTAGTTAAACCTAACTAACCTAAGGACATCACACACATCCATGCCCGAGGCAAGATTCGAACCTGCGACCGTAGCGGTCTCGCGGTTCCAGACTGCAGCGCCAGAATCGCGCGGCCACTTCGGCCGGCCGTCTGATCTTAGGAGGCGAAGTCACAAAATTTTTAATTATCATCTCGAAACAAAAAATCAAATTGCGACCATGAACTTGGTGAACTGTGTATGAACAGTGCAGTGCGACACATTTTTCTCACTGACAGATTACGTTGACGTAGACCGTGGCTGTAGAAGTCTGCACTTAGGCAGCCAGATGATGAGCTCTTCGTCACGCTGGAAATGCCTGCCACTATGGTTTTCTCATCCGAGGAAAGAAGACGAAGCCAGTGGGTGCCATGTCTGGAAAATACAGTGTTGAGGACAATATTTTATAGCCCAAAGAAGCAGCATGTCTTGCTGTGTCCTACGCGGCTTCCCGCAGTGATTCGTCTTGGCAACCTCCAACATACTTGTCAGTAGATTTTAGTGGTATTGTCTTATGATGGTTGCGTCCTCGTCTTTTTTGGCGGTGGTGAACTCAAATGTTTACACACATTGGGCTAATACAGCTGCAGCATTCCAGCTGCTCCCTCGGTTCGGGTGTGTGAGCAGTCGCGGATTCCAGCAGGCGGCGGATTTTGTCATCTTCAAAATGTCGGACAAGATGTAGAAAACCAATCCGCGACCGTTTAACACTTTTCCTACTAGTGGATTGATTGTGAAATGCTGTCTTTGAGTACCAGAAGTAGCATTTCTGTTGTGGTTCCCGGCTCTTCATGGCGAGATGGTCAGCCACTTGCTGCTTCGTCATTCAGTCTTGTTTTGCCACTTGAGAAACGTCTGCGCCACCTAATCACTGATGCATATGATGTTGCTTTGCTGCCGTACGTTTGCACCAGCTCTAAATGCATCTTTGCTACGTTATTTCCCTTCCGATGCTGAAAATGAATTATTGAACTATAATCCAGTTTATAAACGTGCTGCACAAACCACTTCTGGTTCCTCCAGCGGCTACTTACGAGAAACGGCCTTGCCGCAGTGGATGCACCGGTTCCCGTGAGATCACCGAAGGTAAGCGCTGTCGGGCGTGGTCGGCACTTCGATGGGTGACCATCCAGGCGGCCATGCGCTGTTGCCATTTTTCGGGGTGCACTCAGCCTCGTGATGCCAATTGAGGAGCTACTCGACCGAATAGTAGCGGCTTCGGTCAAGAATACCATCATAACGGCGGTGTGCTGACCCCACGCCCTTCCTATCCACATCCTCCTCTGAGGATGACACGGCGGTCGGATGGTCCTGGTAGGCCACTCGTGGCATGAAGACGGAGTGTACCGGCTACTTATGTTCCCGTGGCACGTGGATTTCACAATGTAGCGAAACTGCAGACAACTACAAGGAAACATCAAAAGTTTGTTACGAAACTTTATTTTTCCAAAATGATACGCGTAATTAAAACTCCTTGGTACCCTCGATCTCTAGCGGCCTCGTCAGCTACAGGACAATAACTCTATTCTTCAACGTGATTTATTATTTCTAGTTGAGCAGTTGTGAGGAATCCACGTCGAAAACCGCTCAGTTCAGCTGGTGTTATTGCCCACTAACGTACTTAACAGCCCAAACGATTTCTCTTCGAGCTTGTAACCCGTCCAAGTGGGGCCGGTGTTTCGACGGCGAGAGCTGGCGCGCGCAGTTGACCCGGCGCCCTTGGTAGCCTAATATGTGAGAAATTACCGCCGGCCAGCTGCTGACCCCTACGTCTCTATCGCCGAATGTCAAACACGCGCCCCGGCGCGTCGCTAATCGCTAATGACGCGGCCGTCGCTTTCTCGCGCGGCGCGGCGCGAGGCCCGTCCCGATGAAGCCGGCGGGCGATAACCATCTGCACCCGACCCCGTGGCTCCTCTGCTTCTCGCTTCCCTTGAAACAACGTAATTTGCTAATTACTGGCATTACAGGACTTCCATTACAGCGCCTGGTTCGTGCGGCGAGAATTGCGGTCTTATTGAGATAAAGTGAGGCCTCTGCGGGAGAGGGTAAAAAAAAAAGTAGTGGCGGCATCTGGGGGGATTAAAGTGAAGAAGAAAGAAACGAACGATACGAAACTTAAAAAGAAAAAAGACGAGAAAAGCTGAGAGCATGTATGCTACAAGGTATCTGGCGGAAAGGAGAGCTGACCTTTCATCGCGTAAAAGCGTCGAGCTTCGCACCTAACAAAAGTAATCTTTATGGCCTGATACTACACCTCATCGGGTTTTCGCCGTCGAGGGCAATTACTTGCGCGAATAAGGAAAAAATTCCGTAACGCTAATCACTAGAAATTTGAAGGCAGCCCTGAGTGCAGCTCTGTACGGTGTATCGCAGTCATGACGAGGCACAGTATCAGCCGCTGATGGAGGCTTTGACGATGCATCCAGTGTCAGATATTGCCCAACCTGCGTTCCCATCAGTAGCTCACGCAGGTCGCTTCAGCGTCTAGTAATGACATGTCTAGTAAACAAATCGAAGCCCCTAAACATCCGAGGTAACCACAATTCAATTACGAGCTGGTTCAAATGGTTCAAATGGCTCTGAGCACTATGGGACTTAACATCTGTGGTCATCAGTCCCCTAGAACTTAGAACTACTTAAACCTAACTAACCTAAGGACATCACACACATCCATGCCCGAGGCAGGATTCGAACCTGCGACCGTAGCAGTCACGCGGTTCCGGACTGAGCGCCTAGAACCGCTAGACCATCGTGGCCGGCTACGAGCTGGTAGTCAACAGTTACAATGTATTTGAATGGCCATGAATGGGAGAGAGCCATAACAGAAATGAAGAGGGGCGACATAGAAGTGCTGAAAAACCTCCAGTTTGCTAGCTAAGTAACAGAGCTATCTTCCATTGCACATATATCTTCAGATAGTCAAGAAAAGCAACATATAGGGTAACGTCCCATCGACAACGAGGTTGTAATACACCACCTAGCTGCCTGTTACTGCTTCACTGCTTGACAGTTGCTAAGGGACAACCGACATTTGTTAAGGAGCAGCTGCCAACTGCTACGGAACACCCGATCAATGACACTAAAAGGACATGCAGGGGTAAGACATGTTAACTGTGGCAATTCCTATGCACTAGCGCTCTGTATACACTCGATCGTTCAGGCAGCACGGTATTTGACGATGGTTGTTGTGGAAACGATTAGTACGACATTCTGTGTGCTGCGGCAACGTGTCTGCATGACATCGTTTGATCCTTACGATTGGGGACGAGCAGTTGAACGCGTCGAAGCTGGTCAAAGTGCCGCTACTGTGGCCACAGTAATGGATGTGCCCAGAAGTGTCACCTTGCGATTAAAAAAGGCGGATGAAGGTGGAAATCCTATCCGAAACCATTCCAATGCTCGTAGATGGACCACCACACCACCCGAGTATCTATAAGTAGCCCTATGAGTGGAAAGGAACAGACATCTCACTCCTAAGCAGATCGCTGCAGACCCTGCAGCCACTACAGAACATCTGTCTCTGCCAGAACCATCCTGCGGCGATTAAATCAGACTTGCTTGTACGTTCGGAACCTCCTTAAATGCATCCCAATTCAATCACGCCATCACGCGTTCAATGGTGTAGGGAGCACATTGGTTGGGGTCAACAACAGTGGTCCAAAGTGATGGTCTCCAACGGACCCCGCTTCTCTGTGGCAAGTGGTCCTGGCCACCAGTTGGTGTGGGGAAACACACTGGACGCCACACAACCTTCACGAACGTCATGTGTATGGCCTAGGTGTTATGGTGTAGGCAGGCATCACGCACAATGGCTGAACATCGCTGCCTATCCTTGCACGAGGTACGGTTACAGCACAGCGGTATTTCAGATGGATTATAGTGGATTATTATCGAACAGTCCACGTGTGTACTGCCGGTCCATAGTGCCCGTTGGACACTATGAATGTGCCCGTTGGACACTAAGGACCGGCAGTACACCCGTGGACTGTTAGAGCAAGAAATACGCTGGGAGAAACTGAAGAATCACACTGTAAATTATGTCCGTTTGTTCAGAGATACGATGATCCAGACTTTCTTTTTATGGACGACAGTGCCCACTCATATAGGACCACAGAGGTGCCGGACAGAGTGGAGAGAGAAGATACTGAACATGTGGAATGGCCTGCCTACTCCCCTGACCCAAGCTCTGTAGACCATCCACTGGATGCTTTTGGCAGACATGTTTCTCAACAAACACCCCCTCGCCGTGTCTTACAAGAACTGAAAACCACCTTTTGAGAGGAAAGGGTCATATCTCCCAAGAACTCCTCAACAGATTGGTAGCTAGCATAAATAACAGGTGCTAAATGTGCATTAGTGCCCAAGGAGGCCATATTCGTTACTGAGAGTCCAATTTAGGCTTTTATCTTGGGAGTATGACCTGTGTCGAACACGAACGTTATTTATGTCATATCCTGCTCTCCCTTGTGATGTAGTTTATACCTTTTTCGTCATAAACTTAGCACTCCACCTCCGTTACGTATGTGCTGTGTCTCACGTCGACCTTCATTGCCTGTGATTCCTCCTGTCCAACAATATCTCTGTCCCTTAGCAATTATCAAGCAGTGTAAAATAGACACCTTCCCCACAGCAGAATATTTTATTTTTTATCTTGTTTATCTAGTTCAGAGTATGCTGAATCCAAGTTTTCGACCTCCAAAGCCCTCGGGACAACTTTTTGTGAACAAGAAACCACTTTTTTCAGGTTTTCGTCTATTATTCGGAAACTTGCATCCCACTGAAAACGTTATCCGTACCAAAATGAAAGAGCATTAAATTTTGCGTCGAATGATCTATTTAAATGTCAAAATCGGTGCAGCCGTTAGGCCGTAATCAACTGTTCGTTCATTTTTGTCAACTGGGCGCAAAAACAGCTACTCCAAATGAAAAATGTCAAGATATCAAAGTTGCAGAGCAAGAAATTTCACGTTACAAAAGCATCTTCTTTTTCAGTTTCAGGCAACATTAAACGTTCATATACTTGAAAGCCAAAGTAATTCCACTTTGTTGTTTTTCTTTTAAGTCAAAGTTTTTCAATGAAACGAAATTTCCGATGGGCAGACTGCTCCTTAATCAGCACATATGTGTTCCCTATGTACATATTTTTAAATTTTTTTCATTTTTGCGCATTTTTATTCGTTTTCATCCATTGTATTAAGTGGCAAGAATGGGTTGCTGAAATGGAAACCAAGTACACAGTAATGGCCGATATGAATTTACTTATGAGTAATATAAAATTTGTACAATTGAACAAATAAAAGGGCATGACAGTTTTAAAAATCAATTTGAATATCAGAGATCAACATTTTATGGTTCAAATGGCTCTGAGCACTATGGGACTTAACATCTGTGGTCATCAGTCCCCTAGAACTTAGAACTACTTAAACCTAATTAACCTAAGGACATCACACACGTGCATGCCCGACGCAGGATTCGAACCTGCGACCGTAGCGGTCACGCGGTTCCAGACTGAAGCGCCTAGAACCGCACGGCCACACCGGCCGGCGACATTTTATCAAATTAATTCCATCGAGGTCGTTTGGAGACAGCGGCATGTGCCGGTCTAGCATTTGCTCTTCAGGAGCCACAGCGGTACTTTCGAAAACTTCCTCGTCCTGGAACCTACCTTCTATCTCTTCCTCATCCTTGTCGAAACCAATTTTATGGAGTTTTCTCGCAAGATAAGCCACAACAGTGTCTGCACGTTGACGAGCAGTTCGGTCCAGCTGTGCGACAGCCACATAGTGCTATACATTGTGTTTTGCACGCGCAGGAAACCATCTTCAATCCCGTGTGTGGTGCCGCATCTTTCGTCTCGTCACTGGAAACAATCCTGGTAAGTTTTTCTTCTACCCTCACTGGCGTGGGTCATATTTCTTCCACAGCCAAGATTGCACTTGATGATAGGATCGCAATGAGTGCCACCTTGCTGCTTCCGTTGTTGGTGGTAGCCTTTCGTGTTTGAAAGATTTTCTCGGGGCACATTTTACAAAAAGCTCGTACCTGGGCTCGTCCAAAGTCGCGCTGTTGCAATTCCCTTATAGTGCTAACATCAGCTGTTCTTCTGTCTGGGCTGTTAGGCTTTAAGAGACCGAGACTTGAACAAATTCGGTAGACTGCACTCCGAGGTGTCGCTTTGCTCCATAAGATTTAGTAATTTCCCTTTCCCTTGGCCAAAAAAAGAGGAGGGAGGACTCGAACGTCTAACGGGGGTAGCCGCACGGCCCGCGAAAAAAAAAAGGAAGAGAATACGATATCTTGTGAAGGTGTGGAGGCATGGCTGACAATGGAAAATGCAGGATCGAAATTGACATAATTACCGGAGTATCACACTCCTGCTGATTTCCCTGTTCCCTGTTTATGGAAGTACAGATTGTTGTAGCTGTTTCCTCAACCCGTTAGGAGAACAAGCACGCCTATGTCCTCGCTTACGATTCCCACACTACCAGACTCAGCAGCTTGGGAAATAGCTGCTTCCACAATCAATGAATCGGCATCTTCTTTTGGCTGTAACACTTGAATACTTCCATCCTCAAATTTCCTCGTGAACATAAAACTCAAGTTGTTCTTGTTGCTCATCTTTGCAAGAAACCTCTCCTGTGTGACTGCAGCATTTGTATTTTCATCGAAAATGATATCTGATGAAGAACTGGTGTTTTTAAACGACGATATCTTTCAGACTTTGTTCCCTTTTGCGAGGCATCACGTCTTCTTTCCCGATTAATATTGTTGTCAGGCTCCATTGCTGTGCAGAGAGAGAGCGCCATGATCCGTACCATGGAATGGAAAGTATTCAACTTGTCAATCGTGCAGATGTTAAAATCGGCGTTATCAGAGATGAGCTGGATGAATGCTTCGCTGGTTATGCAAGGGTGCTCAGGTCGTACAGTAGAGGACGTCTCACATAGGAAGCTTCCATTTATGGAGTTGCGAATCAAATTGCACTACGAGCATCGACAATAAGTCTTGACCCGAAACTTTTGTACACGAATGTACTGAGCCCAATCAAAAGTGAAGACAGAAATGACCGTGGTCTTACAGCAGAAATCACTGTATGTGACAAAGCAACACTTTTTTTGCGTTTATCTAGAGTTGATTTAGACCTACAAAAAAATAACAAAATGGAATTTCTTCGACTTCCAAGTGTATGATAGCTTAACAGAGCCTAAAATTGAAACACTAGATGTTTTTGTAAGATAAAACGTCACGTTCTGCAACTTCAATAACTTGGTAATTTTTCATTTGGAGTAACCGTTTTTGAGTTACATACGTCAGAGCCAACTTTTCAGCCAAGCTGGTGAAAATGAACCAACTTTGACAACTCATTACGGCCGAACGATGCACCGATTTTTACCATTCGACCATTCGACGCAAAATTTAATGCTTTTTATATCGGATACGGATATCGTTTTCATTGGGATGCACAGTTTCCGAATAATAAACGAAAACCTGAAAAAACTGCCAAAATTACCTTTTTTTGTTCACAAAAAATTGTCCCGAAGGTTTTGGAGGCCGAAAACTCGGATTCGACATACTCTGAACTGGATGAACAAGATAAAAAATAAAATATTCTGCCTCATCTTTTGCAAGCAAAGGTCTTTTTTGTGGCGCCTTTACTGGACTACTCCATTTTCTATAGTCTACAGTACCTCCAAATGACAGTATGTAAACTCAAATAGCAACAGTGAACTACAGATAAAACTGAAAACTGATAAATGAACCCATAAGCCATTGCTATCAGAATACCAACATCCAAAAAAAAAAGAAAAGCTACGAACTCTCTTTTTATCAGAGTGGCGGAAATAAGCACCTGACGGTACAAGTCAGCCAGACAACTGGCGGAAGATCTTTATTTATCGCTGCGGTATGAAAGGCCTTCCTTCTTCTGAATATCTCATAAATATAAGTCAGAGAGTGTTAATATTCGTTTGTGGGTTAATTTTTTGTGCACGAAGGGGAATATTTCCATTTTATACAGAGGTCATGGCAGTTACGTAAGTAGATTAAATTTAAGAAGGATTAGGAGGCTTTCAAGCTTATTGCTCCAGGGTGATCGTTTCCTTTAGTTGAAGTGTGAAACGTTAGTCTGCCTTATTAGGCCGAAAGGCCCGAGACAGGCACAGCGGAGACCGATGCACGTCGCGAGCGCCTGCTGGTGAATCCGGACAGTGGATTCGCTGCTGAGGGCAGCCACGGCAAGGCATGCGGCTCGCGGGGTGGGCGGCGTTCCAGGAAGAGATCGCGGCCGCCAGATTGTGGCGATGCGCGATACTCGATACGCGGCCCCTAATAAAGCCTTCCCCGGCGTCGCTATTAATTAACGGCGCGCCGTGCGTATCATTAGGCCCACCGAACCGCTCGCTCCCCATCTGCTGGGCAGCCCGCCAGTCGCCGACCGGTCATCGCGGCGCATGCCTCCAGTACAGACAGAGACTCTTCTGCACCGCCCTGCCCGTATCACGATCCTGTACTGTGCTACAGCTCTTGTCATTATTGTCATCGTGTGCCGATTCTGGCATTAGCGTCGCAGGTTTGCACTACGATGTTGGTGAAGGTCTTTGTTAAGCTCCAACATGCAAATCCAGGCGTGTGTAAAATGAATGTGGGCAACATAATAATGAAAATTTGCCCCCCCCCCCCCACCTCCCGAAGCAGATCTGAGGATCTCTTAGTGGTGATATTATCTCCTCCTCCCTGCTCTTTAAAAATATAACTTTCAACATAAACATAAATGAATGTGAGACGACCCGCTAAACCCGCAGGACAGGACAGGTAGCTTAAATTGTGGAAAGGGGCCCAAATAAGCAGCTGTCAGTTACACTCATACAACCTTATTTATTTGAACAAACATTACAAGTGCCAAGAAAATGTTACAAAAAAACACTGCATTAATTTTTGGAACTTAATAACTGCCTGAATATGCCATACAATCTCATGCCTTAAGGGCAAGACCACTTTAATTTAAAATCGGCTGAACGCCAATAACTTAAAACTCAAACCAAAATCAGAAAGTTAAAAGGCAGAAGGCCTTATCTTAAATCAGTTCTTTTAATTAGTCTGAAGGCCCAAACAATCTTACGCCTTAAGGGCAAAACAATTTAAAAATCGGCTAGAAGCCATACAAATACCAACCACAAGAACAAATGAGAAATGGCAGTCCACCCAACGGCGCTCAGAAGTTTCCGAGGGTCGGCCTGGAATTCAAACACTAACGCTCGCTTCAGTGAGGCAGGCAGTAGGCTCAACCAATCTCGATCCGACGACAACCCAACCGACAGAGTCAATGGATCCACCGACGAGGTAACTTCCGCTCCACCCGACCAGCACACAACAGGGAGTTCAGTGGAACAATGTAGAAGGTATTTCCGCCCACAACCAATTATACATCGAGCTGTCAAACTACACACTGTACTGGACAACGAGAACACGATGAGGAAAATACACTGCCTGAATTTACGTCTACGGCCAGGGCAGGTAACCGGAACGTTAACGGCCACAAGGCAGAAGATTCCGCTGGTGCACTTCAATTCAAAATAACCAAGTATAATTAAACACCACCGGGGGGTGGCTAAAATTTGCCAACTTGAAGACACACGTTGTTGCTTGCGGGAATATCCCCACACCCGACAACGAAATCCAAACGACACAATGTGAACAGTCGTGACTTGCTGGTACATTAAGTCGAAACTCAACTTTCGTATCCAAGATCGGTGAGCCACGGACCACGTAGCAATAGGAACAGCACCAAACACTACGACCGCGCATGGACGCCTCCAGCGGCCTCGGCCAAACTAAGCGCCACGGAGATTTCCTCGCTGCTCCATGCCAACCGACCGACTCCTCAGGCCTGAAAAAGGTGAAAGGACCAAATATACGTTGGCCGATGAGACGACCAACCAACGGTCGTCCGACTCCAACCTCCCTCCATCGGACAGTTCATGTGTGTCGCCAGTGGTCGGCGAGCACTGGCTGTCGGCGCCTCACCGGCGCTCCTCCCCGACTTCACTGCTGCTGCGTCCCGACTGCACTGCTGGTCCGTCTCCGACTGACTGCCAGACACACGACGACCCGGAAATACTGTCGGTCGCTCCAGAGATGGAACGACAGAGCACTTATCGATACGCGCTGCTGCTGCCGCTCACGGGCAGGTAAGGTAGTGGCTCCATTAAATGGAATAAGAAAACGAGGTGGCAGTACCGTAATAGAAGATGGCAAACAATAAATGGAATAAACGCAAGCCGTGCACGGCTCAGAATGATTAAGAGAACTAGTAACTACAAACTGATAAATGCTGTTTCTGCAGATTAAAACCTCTTCAACTATTAAAAATTTTTATATATCAATGTCCGACGGACATAAAGAGACACAAGTGAATTTCCTAACTAATACGATTGATCAATTGGCCGAAAACTGCCCATTTTTATGGCTACACGATATAATACAAACAATGCAAGATGACTGACATCTTCTAATAGAAGACAATACTTTCAAAGATGACCTACAGTGGTGTGCAACCTAAGTGGGAATAAAACTTACATGCTAAGCTTTATAGCCCTAATAAACCGAAGCAAATACAAAATCCCCGTATATACTGCGTCTGGTGCGTCGGAGCGATGGTTCTCGTACACGTCTGCTATGATGGATGGAAAAAACTCAACCACAAAATAAAAAACTCTTTCAAACACTAGGACGGCAGAAGGCGGTCCTCTGACTAGTATGATCTAATACTGTTTTCTCCTCTAAGTGTTCTACAGACGAGAAACACAAATTCCCAGCAGCCACAAGGACGGAGTTCAGGTAACATCTCAACGTGAGTATAAGCTGAAGAAGCGCTCTCAATCACTGATCGCTGCATACTCAACGACGACTCTCTACCTGGTTCAAATGGCTCTGAGCAATATGCGACTTAACTTCTGAAGTCATCAGTACCCTAGAACTCAGAGCTACTTAAACCTAACTTACCTAAGGACTTCACACACATCCATGCCCGAGGGAGGATTCGAACCTGCGACCGTAGCGGTCGCGCAGATCCAGACTGTAGCGCCTAGAACTGCTCGGCCCTCTCTACCTGGAGGCGAAGTCCAGAATCGTGTATGTTCGCAACAGCACAGTCCCTAACCGTTCTAACTATAAAATCTCCTGAGTGCAAAGACTGAAAGTCTCTCTGTAGCATCAAAGATGACACTGAGCGACCATCAGACACGGGAGCTCAAAACGGAAGACCCCTTTCTCCCCACTACTGGCTTCCCAACAAAGTTCGGCTCCATTCCCTTGTAACTGCAGAAGGCGAATAATATGCTCGAAAACACGGAATACTCTCTCTCTATACAGACTCTTCCGAACGCCGACCAACAATATTTCAGTCTTTTGTCGTCCAGCGCGGAAAATTCACAAGGAAACACCTATCCCCGTTAATTAGGAATTCATACAATCGCACGCTTCTCAGAGTAAAAATCCTCGGAAATAACCCAGCCTGCGTGATTTCCAAAGTAACGCTTCGTTGTTCGTCTCTTCTGCGGCCAAGATTTTCAGAGTTTCCGGTTATCCTTTCGTTTTGGCCTAGCTACAATACCAGCTAGCCCTCCCCCCCCCCCCCCCCCTTCCCCACTCTGTTCCACTCGCGGATCGCACGGGGGAAAAACGACTGTCTGAACGCCTCAGTATGAGCTCTTATTTCCCTTATCTTTGAATGGTGATCGTTGCGCGATTTGAAAGTTTCAGAATTTAGTGAGCAGCCCCTTCTGTTTAGCGCGCCGTCTATCTGCAAGTGTGTCCCACTTCAAACTTTCTATGAAAACGCTCTCGCGACGGCTAAATGTATCAGTCACGAATCTTGCCGCTCTTCTTTGGACTTTCTCAATCTCTTGAATCAGACCCAACTGGTAAGGGTACCACACAGACGAACAATACTCCAAGACTGGGCGGACTAACGTATTGTAAGCTATTTCCTTTGATGAAGGACTGCATCCCTTCGGGATTCTACCAATAAACCGCAATCTAGAATTCGCCTTACCCGTTACTTGTGTAATCTGATCATTCCATTTGAAATCATTTCGAATAGTCACACCCAGATCCTTGACGGACGTTACAGCTTCCAAAGACTGGGCATTTATTTTGCACTCGTACATTAATGGGGATTTTCGCCTTGTTATACACAGTAGGTTACTAATATTGAGAGATTACTGCCAGTCATTACAATACGCAGTTATTTTCTGCAAATCTTCTCTGATTTCTTCACAACTTTCATGGGATACTACTTTCCTGTAGACAACAGCATCATCGGCAAACAGTCTAAGGCCGCTGTCAATACCATCAACCAGATCGTTTATGTAAATCGTAAAAAGCAGAGGACCTATTACGCTGCCCTGGGGCACACCTGAAGTTACGCTTGTTTCTGTTGAAGTTACCCCGTTCAGGACGACATACTGCTTCCTGTCTATGAGAAAACTTTCTAACCAACCGCATGTGTCATCTCATAGACCGTAATCGCGCACTTTTTGTAGCAAGCGACAGTGCGGAACTGAGTCGAACGCCTTTCGAAAGTCGACAAATATGGCACAACCTGGGAGACGGTATCTAGAGCCTGTTGTATACCATGCACAAAGAGGACCAGCTGTGTCTCGCATGACCGCTGTTTCCTAAAACCGTGCTGGTTTCTGCAAATGAGCTTCTCAGAGTCTAGAAAGGTCAAAGGATCTTAACTGTTTTACAATCCCAGATACACTAAACAGTATGTCAACCATCCTTTCGTTTGTTCGATAATTGAAAGGAGGAATGGTGCTGCAGTCCTCTACCGTAAACGAGTTTTTGAAGGCTAGGTTTAGAATTTCGGCCTTCTGTTTACCATCATCAGTTACATTACCCGCACTGTCAGCAAGAGACGGTATTGAATTATTTGTACCGTTTATAGATTTTATTTACGACCAAAATTTTTTGGGGTTATTTTTAGAATAAGCAGATAAAATATTGCTTTCTATTCGTTAAAAGAATCTCTCATTGTCCTTCTGACACCTGCTTTCATTTCGCATAATTTCTGTTTGTCAGCGGGGCAGTGACTACGTTTAAAACGACAGTGCAAAATTCTCTGCTTTCTCAGCAACTTCATAATATGTTTGTTGTACCAAGGTGGATCCTTTCCCTCCCCTACACTTTTGCTAGGCTCATACTTCTCTAGCACATGGTGGACAATACCTTTAAATTCCGACCAAAGATGCTCAATATCTTTGTGTCCCACGGTGAATGCTTGGAGCTGACTACGAAGAAATTCATTAATGACACTTTTATTTGCTTTCCCAAACAAGAAACCTCTACACTGTTTCTTTAGTTTTTTTGCAACTTCCACTGACATAGAGGCTACAACGACATTATGGTCGCTAATACCTTCTTCTAGATCAACTTCCTCAAAAAGATCAGGTCTGTTTGTCGCCAAGATATCTAATACGTTCCCATCTCGAGTTGTTTTTCTAACCTATTACTCAAGGTTGTATGTTGAGAACGCTCCTAGAATAACTTCACACGAATCTTTGCTTCTGCCTCCTGTGATAAAGGTGTAATTTTCCCAGTCAATGGATGGTAGATTAAAGTCTCCACCTATAACTAATGGATAATTTGGATATTTATTTCCTATGTACTCAAGACTTTCCCTGAAACATTCTGCGACGTTTGTTGCGGATGCTGGTGGTCTATAAAAACATCCTAATACAATGGTCAATCCTTGTCTGACTGACAGCTTTATCCAGACTATGTCACAGTCTGACCCAGTCTCGATCTCAACTGCGTTTAAACAGCTTTTAACTGAAATGAACGCACAACCTCCCACAGCATCAGTCCTATCCTTCCTAAACATTGTTCAATCCGAGTTCAAAATTTCACAGCTTTTTATGTCTGGTTTCAATCAGCTTTCGGCACCTAATACAATATTGGCATTGCTACTGTTTATTTCGGAGATTAACTCGGAGATCTTGCTACAGACACTTCGTCAATTTACTAACATGAGATTAAGCATATTTAAATTCTTTGGAATGACCTGTTTAGGCGAACTAACAATTTTTACAGTTGGCACCCCCGCATCCGTGTCAAGAACTGGTAATTTTCCAGGCCAGTGGTTTGTTTCCCGTAGGGAGGAACCTAATCTAAATAACGCCCATGTGCACGCCACAAGAACTGTGCTACTCATGTAGCACCCCTGATCTATCGAAGGGCGTCCTACAACCTTCCACCCCATAGCGTTGGTCGAGGAATCTACAACCATTTTCGTCACAGAGTCGACGTAGCCTCTGGTTTAGATTCTCTACTCGACTCCAAACTAGAGGACCACGGTTCACCCTGGGTAGGATGCTGCAGATCGTCAGCTTGGCTTCCACTCCTCGAGAGATGGAGGCCGCCTTCACCAATTTAGCCAGCCGTCGAAAGGACCCAAGGATTTCCTCGCAACCCCGACGACAGGCATCGTTGGTGCCGACATGCGCAACAATCTGCAGCTGGCTGCACCCCGCACACTCGTCAGTCGCCGGAAGAGCCTCTTCCACATCCCGGACAAGGCCCCCCGGCAAGCACACCGAGTGAACGTTGGGCTTCTTCCCCGCCCTAGCTGCTATGTTCCTGTGTTCCTGAGGGGCTCCATACCCGCCTAACATTGGAGCTCCCAATAACTAACAAACCCCAACCCTCACTTGCCTATGTGCCTATCCGGACTTTGCTGAAGGAGCGGCCACTATACTGGCAGAAGGTGCATTCTGATCCGGCTCAGTCTGCCCCCCCCCCCCCCCCCCGAAGCATCAGATAGCACACTGAATCTATTAGCAAAGGGCAAGGGATTTGGCAGGAGCCTGCGTCCCCCATGCAACCTTCGCCTTGAGGCTCGAGACCTCGACACAGTGCGCCACCCACACTGAGGTGAGAGTGGGCCGGCAGGCTCAGTCGCACCTGAGGTCGGGTCAGTGACAGAGAGCTGTGACATCCCCCCCCCCCCCGGCACATCTAGTACAGCAGAGGCTGCCCCAGGCACCTCATCCCCATCGCACCTCAAGGAGGCACTCTGCAACTTGTTGACTGTGGCCAACAAAGCTTCCAGCTGCGTTTGGACTGTGGCCAACTCCATTGATTTACTATTTAAAAAAACTTAAGGAAAGCTACTGCCACACACGGTCAACAGCTACACTCTACTTGGCAGAATGGACACTCATTAATGAAAATAAAAATTTATGGTAGAAGCGAGATCTGGTGCTTATTTTCCTGCTAGCGGCTATTTAGAGAATACTAAAGAATAAGACAGTGACATACAGTAAACGGCTAGAGTGAATTTTATAAACTAATTAAACAGTGACCTACGGTAAGCTGCACCTACTGATTATCCCTCGTATTTGTAATTTAAACAAGCGTTTACGTACACGCGAAAGTGATCTAATAAAACTATAAAAACTGCTACCTTAAATGTATCGAGCCTAAATGACACTAATAATCGCAAATACTGAGTATTTTGCACTGAATTTATTAATAATTCCGCGTATTTAACGTCAGTTACGAATATAAACAAACGTTTGCGTACACTCGGAACTGTCCTAAATAGAAACTTCACTTATCTTATTCAGACGCAAATAAAAACTGAAACCTTTAATTTATGACGTGTATCTTTCACTTATGCACGTAAATACTACAGAATAGACAGCAAAAATGATTAGTTAATAGCTAAGTTACTTATCTTGTAACACAGCAAGCGAAAAGCGCTCGTAGCTCTTGTGGTCCGCTGTGCCAGACTATTGTGCTTCAGCGCTGAGATACCCCGTCCGTCCGGCTAGGGCTACTTCCCGTGTTAAGCAGGACCAACACACCTGTGCGGGATTTTCCACCCAGGGCCTGAGTAGCGCCTGCTTTTTCATTTCCACTAGAGTTCCAACCTCTCCCAATATAGGTAATCATTCATTACGCCGTTTCGATAATAAAGACACTGCATCACCTTTCATGCAATAAGCGTTAGCAACTATTTACAAGGTGTATGTGACAATGTCAGTCTCAGAATGAGATTTTCACTCTGCAGCGGAGTGTGCGCTGATATGAAACTTCCTGGCAGATTAAAACTGTGTGCCCGACCGAGACTCGAACTCGGGACCTTTGCCTTTCGCGGGCAAGTGCTCTACCAACTGAGCTACCGAAACACGACTCACGCCCGGTACTCACAGCTTTACTTCTACCAGTACCTCGTCTCCTACCTTCCAAACTTTACAGAAGCTCTCCTGCGAACCTTGCAGAACTAGCACTCCTGAAAGAAAGGATATTGCGGAGACATGGCTTAGCCACAGCCTGGGGGATGTTTCCAGAATGAGATTTTCACTCTGCAGCGGAGTGTGCGCTGATATGAAACTTCCTGGCAGATTAAAACTGTGTGCCCGACCGAGACTCGAACTCGGGACCTTTGCCTTTCGCGGGCAAGTGCTCTACCAACTGAGCTACCGAAGCACGACTCACGCCCGGTACTCACAGCTTTACTTCTACCAGTACCTCGTCTCCTACCTTCCAAACTTTACAGAAGCTCCTTCACAGGAGAGCTTCTGTAAAGTTTGGAAGGTAGGAGACGAGGTACTGGTAGAAGTAAAGCTGTGAGTACCGGGCGTGAGTCGTGCTTCGGTAGCTCAGTTGGTAGAGCACTTGCCCGCGAAAGGCAAAGGTCCCGAGTTCGAGTCTCGGTCGGGCACACAGTTTTAATCTGCCAGGAAGTTTCAATGTCAGTCTCCTTTAAATATTCATATATGCGATGTACAACCTATCAAATGATACCTAATTCCGGTTGTATATCACGGCAACGTATGTAGATGAGTGCTTGTAAGGAGCGAAATTGTAGCCACCTTACAAAGCACAGGCCTGGCCAAACAGCTCCCCTCGAGTGCAAATGCTGCGGGCCGGTGTACTCAAAACTGCGCCCACTGAGATTTGGACGCAGTGAAATTTGCGCCCAGAAAGGTTCGAGGAAGGGTCCACTAGCCCCAGCGGGTAGAAGAGCTGAGGGACACTACTTAGGGGTTTCCGAGCTCTCATTTTCAAGCCATATTATGCAGAACGCTGCGAACTTAGAAGGTCAATGTTAAAGACTGCATCGACAGCTTTCTTCAAGAAACTGATACACGTTGGAGCGTATAAAACATGCTGCTCTAGATCCTAGTTACTTGATTAAATCTTCAGAAACGGAACTTCCCAAGATTATACAAAAATCAGTTAACCATTATTATGAGACTTCTGGAGACCGCGCCCTTGCACAAATTTCACTACTAAAAAGTTTTTCTGAAACTGTTCCCAGCTCTGTTTTTGCGCTAAGATTTTTCTAATCTTCGTTTTCCAATCTTCGTGTGTTTCGATAGCGTTATGTAAGAGAATTCCTCTTCTTAAAAAAGTCAAATTAATTAAGAATTATCTTGGGTACAATATGAGTAAGGCACGACTGTCTAATTTAGCTGTTAGAGCTAGGTAAAGATATCGATATTGATGAAGAAATTTCAAAATTTGCATCCGAGAAAGAAGGAAGAAATTCTAAGCTACTTGCTAGTCACCTGTCACTTAGGCGATCTTCGGTTACTTGTTCTGCTTTCTTAATAATCAATTAAACGGTGTGTCTTTTTTTTAAAAAAATGGCTTTCCTTATTTGTTTTCATCCATAAAAACTGTTTGCGAAGTAGTTTGATGACTTTGATGACTTAATGACGCTAATGAAAAAAAACTCCTACAGACTGTCTACAGAGTTAGTAAGGGGATGACAATAGTTAACGAACAACTGTTAAGTCACTGTTATTTGTTTTGCTGTAAATGTTTGTTTGTTCAATTACGTATACATAAATTGCTCAAACTTAAGTTGTACGTTCTCTTTTGGTCTAACGAGACATGCCGTTGATGTTAAAGACCAGTATTGCCACAATCATTGTCACTGTCATAAAAAAAATCTCCATGTATTTCTCTCTTAGAGCATATATACATAAAAACCAGATAGTAATAAAACTGCTTATAGAATTAATCATTCGCCCAGCAACAGAGTGTGTGTTGATATAAAAACCTTCCTCACAGATAAGAATGTTACCTTTTGCTGGCAGTGCTCGTGGTACCAGAGGTGTCCAGACATGACACACATGATTAAGTGAATCAACTACAATTTTATCCTTTGTGAGGAGTCAGTTTACCCATTTACCTTACCCTAAAGATGTTACATATCTGATCCCTAGTGACCTACAGGAAAAGGAAACTCCCAATAAGATCATTCAGATTGAAAGAAGAAAACGTCATACATTGGATACTGTCTTATTGATTGGAAATTACAAGGGCTGTCACAATTAATAATGAAAATACGGGTATCACACTTTACACAGATATATTAATGAAGGGATCCATCAAATTACAGAAGTAAACTAGTGGTCACTATAGCAATTTCGTTTACTGCCACAAGAAATCAAACAAAATAATTTACCCGTTGAAACCATCATATGAACATTTAATAACTGGACATGAAATTGCAGATACGAGCTATAGCCTTGGACAACTGGGTGGGCACATGAAAAAGTAATATAAAACTATATCACAGATAAGGCAAATGACTGCAAAATGCTAGTGATATGAAGTAAGATGTCCTCGAAAAGTAAAGACGAACACCAATAATTTCGCCAAAGTGCCCGAGGGTGCAGACAGCTGGCTGTGAATATTAAATCTGCGCGATGCATGCTTGATGCCAGTTGGCGAACTTCGTGACCCCCTTATCGTGATGGCACATGCTTGCCACACTTAATAGAGTGAGTACACTAGACAGCTGCAGTGGTGGCTGGCAAAACTGAGTCCTGATCGACCTCTATACTTCGCTCTAAGTCGGAGACGCTCCTCCTTACAGTTCTCTTAAATGAAATGGATGAAGTGTCCTCCCTGATCTTTTTCCCTCAAGTGTATTTTTCGGCATCGCAGAAGCAAGTGCATTCTGACTTTACTCTCCAAAATTTAGTTGATTCTGCCAGTATCGGAATCTCACTGCCCAACTGCAGCACACCTTTCGAGTTGTTAATAATAATAATGTTATAAACAAACTGAATCATTTCCTGTTCTCGTGGGCTTTGTCATGTTTAACAAGTAATGGTATAGTGTGGAAAGAAGGCAGAAAATCTCTTCCACTACATTCAGATTTCCAGCCTTGTACATAGACATGAACAAAGAATCACACATTCTACCAAAGTAATTACTGTGAGCAAATCACAGAACCCCTAACTATGTTCTGAACAAACATTACTGCATGGCACAGCAGTGTCCAATGGCTTGTCCCACACTCTGAACTCCTGTGTTTTCACTTGGCCTTCAGATCGTATCTAGCCTCTATGCAGTCAGCATCTTGCACAATGCAGCTTTTATGGAACGAAGTCTGGCTCTTCCTACACTCCTGCTAAGTGCTAAGGCATGGGTGTTTGTGTTGTCCATAGTGTCTGTTACTTTATGTTAGATTAAGTAGTGTGTAGGCTTAGGGAGCGATGATCTCTGCAGTTTGGTTCCATAAGACCTTACCACAAATTCCAAATCTTTTACACATCTATTACTGGTATAAATGTGAAGGAGCATCATTGTTAGCCAAAATTTCAAGAAGGTCTTGACCGATTTACTTCAACAGTGTGCAAGTTTCCTATTGAAACAGACTGCAAGAAGATGGGCCGTACTCCGCTGTGCCGGCCGGTGTGGCCGTGCGGTTCTAGGCGCTTCAGTCTGGAATCGCGTGACCGCTACGGTCGCAGGTTCGAATCCTGCCTCGGGCATGGATGTGTGTGATGTCCTTGGGTTAGTTAAGTTTAAGGAGTTCTAAGTTTCAGGGGACTGATGACCTCAAAAGTTAAGTCCCATACTGCTCAGAGCCATTTTACTCCGCTGTACTGAGCAACTGAGCGATTTAGCTTCCTTTCTCCTAGTATGTATCAGTTATGATAGCTAAAATTGAATGGATACATTGCTAGGGATAGCAGCTTCAATAACATAATTTAGCACAGTTGTAGTCTGCGAATGGGTAGCATTACAAGTTTTGAAAGATTCATATTGCGTAGTCGTATTCTAGTCGTAAGCCGATAAGCCATAAACAGAATTTTTTTAAATAGACTGCAAGGAATGAAACAAAACAGCACTTTGTTGTGTGCACAATTTTTATTTAAAGTGTATAAATGGAAGACAATATAAATGGGAGGAATAGTTTCTCTTTTGCTTTAAATGCCATGCTCCGTATTTAAAGCCGATTGCGCGAAAGAAAGCGAAAAATTTAACTCATTATGAAATCTATGACTAATACAAAAGGGAATGGTGACGAAATGAATCATTTGATGCCTCTTAGAATACTAAAGAAAGGAGTGCTTCCTGCTTCTTTTCTTATACAGCGACTCGCATCTTGATAGAGGTCGCTGAAAACATATGTGAAATGGACAGGAGAACAGTACAGCAAAGATTCTGTGTGGCATGGATTCGAATTGTACCCAGCGGATACGGTCGTCCAGAACATCCACGATGCCCTACTCCACCTGCAACGGCAGGGGAAGGAGGTTTCTTTCTGCTGGGTGCCGGGGCACGTGGGTATTAGGGGAAACGAACTGGCGGATGTGGCTGCCAAAGATGCATGTTCCCTCCCTCACGTTGTTGAATGTGCCGTCCCCCTCCATGCTGTTACCTCCCTTTTGCGTTTTCGTGTTATGCGTCAATGGGAAGAGGAGTGGCTGGCAGTCGGTGAAAATAAGCTGCGTCTGGTCAAGGCCACCACGCGGCCATGGCGTACGTCCTACCAGTCATGCAGGCGGGATGAGGTTCTCCTCACTCGCCTCCGCATCGGGCACACTCCCTTAACGCATGGTTTTTCACTCCGGCGGGAGGACCCCCCAGTCTGCGGTGCTTGTGGCGTCCAGATTACTGTCCGCCACATTATACTTGATTGTCCTTTATTCTCTGACCAGAGGGCGATGGTTTCCTTGCCGCCGGATTTGCCCTCTATTTTGCAAGACGACGCAACGACTGTGGTTAAGGTCTTACGGTTTTGTGTCCTGTCCAGTTAGTTGCCTCGGATTTTAGGGAGAGGATTTTAATGTGCTGCTAGGTAAGAGGTCCGCCAGTCACGATCACCTACTTGTTTCACTTCGATTTCTGTTCTCTTTTCCTTGTGTTTTCTTTCCTTTTTTAGTGAGTTTTTTTTCCACTTCTTTTGCCTCTGTATGTGAGGATTTGGAACTGCGTCAGGCCTGTGTCTTTTAGCCGTTCTCCTTGTTCGCTGTCCGTCTTCGTCCCTTCTCCGCATGTGTTCCTTTTTCTATCCGTTTGGGCGCTGATGACCACGCTGTTTAGCGCCCGAAAGCCTCAAACCACACCCACACACACACACCTCGAATTGTTCCTGGTGGTATTTCGGAAGTACGTATGTGGCAACAGGTCTACGAACAGGTCAAGCTGGTCGATGATTTGTGGGCGCGCAGTTGTCAACCCAAGTGTGTTCCATCAGCTTTAGATTAGGTGATTTTGATGGTCAAAATATCAACGTCAGTTCACTATTACTCTCCTGGAGCCACTGTAGCACGGTTCTAGATTTGTGACAGGGACAGTTATTCTATCGGAAAATGCCATTGCTGTCGGAGGACAGATAAAGAATGACGGTAAGCAGGTGCCTTTAATTACTACTACAGCTCCCATAGAAGCCCAGGTGGAGGTCCACGATAGTATAATACTGCCCCAACTTGCCTCTGTTCGTGGAGCCGTGCACGTTTATAGCAGCCGATCGCCTGGATACCTGCGTATCCGACCTGGTTTAAAAAGCTACATGATTCATCCGGCAAGGTGACACGTCTCCGTTTATCGATATTCCATTCTCGACGATCCTGTGCCCACTGCAGAGGTAATCGATGACGCTGTTGGCTGAACATGGGTACACTTACAGATCATGTTCAGCAGTGTGCGCTGAACGATGTGCTCCGAAACACTTGCGCCTGCAGCGGCAGTGTAATCTGTCGTAATATCTGCCAGAGATCGCGGCCTGTTTCACCATACAGAGCGGACAAGTCTCCATCCAGTTACTTGTGACGTACTCGTTATTTCGCCGTCCTTCAACTACTTCCCATAAATACTGACATAGTAACACGGAAATATCTGACCAGATTCGCTGCTTGTTACATGCTCGTACCTAGGATTCGAACCATAGCAGTGTGCGCTTTGTCTCAGTCTCTTAAGTCAGAGGATTTCTCCATTTGCGGTCGTATCGCCACTAGCTCTGTTTGTATTCTTTCCTCACCCAATCAGGTACCCGCAACACGACCATAAAGGATTCAGTCTATAGCTGGGTAGTTCATAAGACCGACGAATAGCTTGAAAGTAATGCGTAACATTTCTACTTAATCTAGTGTTCGTATGTGTCTGGTTGTTATCTGAAAAACTGGTATAAAACTTATTTTTATATGGAATTGCATTAGAGTTATGGACGGGAATACGTGAAGTACACACAACGCCATGCGAAATGTAGACTAGCCAGTACATCAAACAATTCGCCTACGAGAGAGTAACCTGTTTTCAACGAAATTTACATATGCTATTTAACTGCAAAACAAATGATTCCCATTAAAATGTCGGTCCTGAATAGTGTTAATCTTTATGTTTAGTCTTGCAAACAGTGACTCCACTAGAGCTGTTAGTATAATTATACAGAAAATGAAAATTTAACACATCCGAATTTGTGATAGAACTGCCTGAAAACTCACAAGATAGCACTTTACTGAGTAATTCCACTAGTATTAAGCCTCTGAACTAGTATATTATTTTTGAAATAACTTCCTGACAATCATGGTGCCTTACAATGGACATAAATTTTGACGCTAATTAAGTTCATTGGACTACCGGTGCGCAAGGAACGCTCGTCTGTTCTGCAGCCTGTCGCTATTTAGACAACGATGAAACTGTCAAAAAACTAATTTCATTTACCTTGCTTGCGATGTACAGTGCAAGACGGTATCTTCTCACTTTTCATAAAAATGTTTCTGCAGCACAATACTCGCGATGTGGAATGCGAGTATACAAACACATTCATAAAGGTAAAAAATGAAAAATGAGGAACTAAACTTAAAGAATGATGAATGAGAACAATGACTCCAAGTATAACTATACTTCATTATGATGAAAGGACACTACACAGCTTCATGAAGTTCTCACAACTAGACAAGTTAGCAAAATATTTTTCAATAATTTTCCTGTGTATAGTTAATTTCCTTGACACTCCTTTCTATTATGTGACAAATCCATGTGCTTCAGTATAAAATTTCAACAGTAAACTGTAACCATACACAATGTTCTAACAACAAGGAACTACACAATTACGAATATACACTCCTGGAAATTGAAATAAGAACACCGTGAATTAATTGTCCCAGGAAGGGGAAACTTTATTGACACATTCCTGGGGTCAGATACATCACATGATCACACTGACAGAACCACAGGCACATAGACACAGGCAACAGAGCATGCACAATGTCGGCACTAGTACAGTGTATATCCACCTTTCGCAGCAATGCAGGCTGCTATTCTCCCATGGAGACGATCGTAGAGATGCTGGATGGAGTCCTGTGGAACGGCTTGCCATGCCATTTCCACCTGGCGCCTCAGTTGGACCAGCGTTCGTGCTGGACGTGCAGACCGCGTGAGACGACGCTTCATCCAGTCCCAAACATGCTCAATGGGGGACAGATCCGGAGATCTTGCTGGCCAGGGTAGTTGACTTACACCTTCTAGAGCACGTTGGGTGGCACGGAATACATGCGGACGTGCATTGTCCTGTTGGAACAGCAAGTTCCCTTGCCGGTCTAGGAATGGTAGAACGATGGGTTCGATGACGGTTTGCATGTACCGTGCACTATTCAGTGTCCCCTCGACGATCACCAGTGGTGTACGGCCAGTGTAGGAGATCGCTCCCCACACCATGATGCCGGGTGTTGGCCCTGTGTGCCTCGGTCGTATGCAGTCCTGATTGTGGCGCTCACCTGCACGGCGCCAAACACGCATACGACCATCATTGGCACCAAGGCAGAAGCGACTCTCATCGCTGAAGACGACACGTCTCCATTCGTCCCTCCATTCACGCCTGTCGCGACACCACTGGAGGCGGGCTGCACGATGTTGGGGCGTGAGCGGAAGACAGCCTAACGGTGTGCGGGACCGTAGCCCAGCTTCATGGAGACGGTTGTGAATGGTCCTCGCCGATACCCCAGGAGCAACAGTGTCCCTAATTTGCTGGGAAGTGGCGGTGCGGTCCCCTACGGTCCCCTACGGTCTTGGCGTGCATCCGTGCGTCGCTGCGGTCCGGTCCCAGGTCGACGGGCACGTGCACCTTCCGCCGACCACTGGCAACAACATCGATGTACTGTGGGGACCTCACGCCCCACGTGTTGAGCAATTCGGCGGTACGTCCACCCGGCCTCCCGCATGCCCACTATACGCCCTCGCTCAAAGTCCGTCAACTGCACATACGGTTCACGTCCACGCTGTCGCGGCATGCTACCAGTGTTAAAGACTGCGATGGAGCTCCGTATGCCACGGCAAACTGGCTGACACTGGCGGCGGCGGTGCACAAATGCTGTGCAGCTAGCGCCATTCGACGGCCAACACCGCGGTTCCTGGTGTGTCCGCTGTGCCGTGCGTGTGATCATTGCTTGTACAGCCCTCTCGCAGTGTCCGGAGCAAGTATGGTGGGTCTGACACACCGGTGTCAATGTGTTCTTTTTTCCATTTCCAGGAGTGTATATAAAAACAACTAGATTACCTTACAAAAGTTCCCTTCTGACATTCTTATATTCATGTCATCTCAGTTCCACAAAATTTTTGCTCATAATATATTATTATAAAATCCTTTTCAAATAATCCTGCCTGCTCTACAGCCAGCCGGTGCGGCCGAGTGGTTCTAGGCGCTTCAGTCTGAAACCGCGCTACCGCTACGGTCGCAGGTTCGAATCCTGAGTAAGGCATGGATGTGTGTGATGTCCTTAAGTAAGTTAGGTTTAAGTAGTTCTAAGTTCTAGGGGACTGATGACCTCAGATGTTAAGTCCCATAGTGCTCAGAGCCATCTGAACCATTTGAACCTGCTCTACACGGCAGGCCAGCTTCCATCCTTCTCAAAGCAAGTATATAACCAGACTGTCTAACACACACTGACTGTTACTCTGACAACGTAAAACTAACTTGTCTGACTAAGATCCGTGATTTCAGTAACAGACTTACAAAGAATATGGTTATGTCGATGCTACGGAGGTTGAGTGTATGTATCAAATTCACAAATTCATTCACAATTGTGACCAAAACTTCTTGAAAATCGATATCGCAGATCTGGAAGTCCCCTTTCAGTTTGCATCTATAATGCTCCGTTTGTTTGTCCAAGGTGTGCACCACAGATGGTTTACGCTGGGTCTTGATAGCTTCTGTGATCTATGCTTTCAAAAACTTTGTCACTTACCTAATATGGCATTTGACTCTTAGAGGAATCGCAGACGTAGCTATAGTCCTTACAGTGGTAGCAGCTAAGTGGGATTGCTCAGCAGTTAAGATGCTGGACTCCCATTCGCGAGGACGGCCAGTGTCCACTACGAGAAGAATAGGCTGGCTTTCGAAGTGGGAGAACTTGCTCCAAACAAATATTTGTTCAGCACAACGTAATAGAACAGCGCTTAAAATTCAACTGTCCACAGCATGTTTCTTTGTTTGTTTTGAAAAAGCATTTGACCGAAGAAACTGAGAATGATTGTGGAGTATTGTTCTGTCCATCTCACTGATGTTTTCATGAACCTTTAGCTAGATTCGAGTTGCTGTATAAGGACAGAAGATCAGAACCCGCCTTTCTTTACTGTTCTGACAGGCGTCAAAGGATTCATTTTTTCCCCACTCTTTTTCATATTAGTCTTAGATTTCATAATAAGAAAAAATGAGGGGACCCCAATATGGGCATACGTTTAACCTAGGTTTACGGATCTGGATTTTGCTGATGACATCGTTCTTCTCGCAGAAACAGCACAAAGTTTACAACCAGTGACCACCAAGATGGATGGAATGACCAGTTCTATAGGACTAAAAATAAATAATGATAAAACAAAAACAATGTCTGTTAAGTAGCGGAAATGTATCAACTCAAATTATAGTGCAACAGAAGGCACTGCAAGATGTTAACCGATTTTCATATTGCGGCAGCCTTACCTCTAGGACGGCGACGTAGATGCAGAGATCACTAGCAGAACTGAGAAAGCGTCTGCAATCTTCCAACGAATGCGATCCATACGGCAATTACATTCCAGGCGTATGTCCACAGAGCTTCCGTTGTACTTCTCTATTATCCTACCTATGGCCATATACATGTGTGAGACCTGGAAAAAGAAAGCAAACTCAGCACACAAGCTGAATGGTTGAGACAAATTTGGAGATCAACTATCGCAACCATGTTTCAAATTATGGAAAGGAGAGAAGAAGTGGTCTACACAGCCTGTGTAAAATCGTTGCTGAAATAAGATTAAAGTTTGCAGGGCATATTCTATGCACGAAAGATGGAAGATTCCCTAAACCAACAAAAAAAATGGTTCAAATGGCTCTGAGCACTATGAGATTTAACTTCTGAGGTCATCAGTCCCCTAGAACTTAGAACTACTTAAACCTAACTAACCTAAGGGTATCATACACACCCATGCCCGAGGCAGGATTTGAACCTGCGACTGTAGCGGTTGAGCGGTTCCAGACTGTAGCGCATAGAGCAGCTCGGCCAGTCCGGACGCCAGAGGAAAGCAAGGGATGGACACAGATGTAGAGGAAGACCTCGTAACACCTGGAAACTAACTTTTGCAAAGGATCCTCAGCGCATGGACATGAACGGGGAGGAAGCTGGTTCCTGGTAGCTAAGTCTGTGTAAGTAACTACTTCCCCTAAATCTCTTATGATAAATGTCAGGATGGTTCCTTTGAAAAAGATACAACTGAATTCATTTACCATCCTTCCTTAATCAGAGCTGGAGGTCCGTCTCTGATGACATCGTTACTGACGGTGCTAAACCCTAAACTTCCTTTCTCCTTAACAGCGGTGAAACTACGATCAGTTGGAAAGTTATAGACGTCATAAATAAAATTCACTCCTCAAACATCTCACGCATGTGCTCTCGACTTGTGTCCTGCATGGCCTTCCATTGTTCGGGAGTTCAAAACATTAGTTCTGGTATCACCCTCGAAAGCGACAGTCGATGTGGATAGTTTTTCCGGAAGAGCGGACCTCTGTTTCCTCCATTCCGGATCCAGTCCTTCAATCAGCTCTCAGTGCCATCACTAGCTGCATTAATTTATTTTCCAGTCGAAGCATAAATACATTACTGAAATGCGGAACGTTGCGTCAAGAAGCTTAATTAAAAGTGCCGAACGACACGCAGCAAACGGCACATACTACTTGCCCTACAAACAAAGCTTTCCATTAGGCGCGTAAACGCGGCGTGTGAAACGCAAATGAACTTCACTTCCGCCTGCTGGGTAAACGAAAAGGCAAAACTATTAAAACTGTAATTGCTTATTAAATTTGATATGCGACAGGTGAGAGAACAGGAAATTCACGCCGCTAAATATACGCCCCGTAAAAATAAACAGAAAGCATGTTTCGAGCTTCATTAACTTCTCTGGCAAATGCGTTAAACTGGACTCTCAAGCGGCAGCTGCCGTAACGACTGGGAATACCTCATTTTCGTTGCAAAACTATACAAACTATGCTTTAAAACTTCTGAAACATGCGTGACGCGTAATCTTCTCTTATATATTTCTACCTACTTAACGAAGGCAACACGTCTCTGGGTTCATTGTTTCTAGACGAGTGAATTTTCAAGCTGCAGCCATTAGATTCAGAGTACATACATACTGCATAAAGAAATTAAAGAACGTCATTCACCCTTTTTCCAATTCACTCAGTATTTATTGTTGCAGCGGTGCATATGGGGTACATGAAATGATTACATTTTCAGATCAACAGCACAAGCGGTTCTGAGATACCAGGTATCGACCCATGCTGAAACACCCATATGTCAGTATGTGGTATAGCCTCCATGAGCGGCGAAGCAGACGCTGACTCTTGCAACCAGTCGATCGTACAGACGGCGACTACCGCCTAGGCATACGTTATGCCACGCCCGCGGGACCTGTTCACGTACGAGTTGTTGGTTGACAGGTCGCACGAGCTACTTTTCGTCCCGTCATATCCCACTCTTGCTCGATTGGAGACAAGTCCGAAAATTGTGCTGGCCAGGGAACTTGCTGCACGTCTTGAGGAGTACGTTGAGTTTCACAGGCACTATGTGAGCGAGCATTAAATTTTTAAACAACTCATCACCTTCCTGTTGCAAGAACGGCAAAAGGAAGTATCTAACAACATTCTACTCATACCGAGCCAACTCGAGAAACACCAAAAGTGAAAGAGAGTTGTAGCTTACCGCACCTCAGACCACAAGGTCTGGGGGGGGGGGGGGGGGGCAGTGTGTCTTGGAAGAATGTCCTGTACGAGACAGGTTAAAAGCGGTGGCACGTTTCACGTTTTTTTTTTTTTTTTTCAAGTTACTAGTCCTTGCAGTAGGGGTTGTGATTTTTTGATATACGTCGGCGCTCATGCTTACCGAGCTTCATCTCCTGGGGGCGGCACCTCCGGTCTCCGGCACGGTCACACTAGAACTGCCAGCTACTGCCCCTTTGTCCACTATCCATCCGCGGAGGGCGGTTGGCGCCCGCCCGCGAAAAACGGGCGCGCACCTGAACTGGCCAATCATAGGGCCGGAATTTCACAGGGAGGCGACCTCGCGACGTTAAAATGGAGAAGAAACAGCAGTTACAAGGTTGGTAAGGCAGGTTGGGGAACTGAGAACAGGAGAAACTTTGGCCACTACTGAACTTTCAAACGCCACCACGTGCTACCCTGGCGATCGGAAAAAGGATAGGAACCGGGGAGCCATCAAGGCTGCTAGGAAGAATGCTGCCCTCGCCCATAAATAAATTCCTGGCGCCAAGCTCCTCTCACAGATCAGTGTGAGACAAGCTGCAAAAATCGTCAAATAAATCAGGCAACCCGTAGAAATTATTAATATTACCTGAATTATTATTTTACCGAGTACCAGAATGCTGGGATTAGAAATATGAAATGCGAGCCCTGAATGGTGAATGAAGTGCACGTCTCTCAAGGTCTATGTCGAATACGCAAACAACCATCGCTTATGTAAGTCTGCAGGCTCTCGTGGCCGTTGTCACTGAAGTTAAAATCTTCTGGGTTATTAGGCCGCGTCATGTTTCTTCTGAAATGATCGACGTTTCGACCCCTCTGTTGGAATCTTCCTCAGCATCTTCTGGTGTCCACTACTGCTAGAACACTTGCTTGCAAGGTGAATCTGCTATCATGAATACCACGGCAGGCCATTCAGTCTCCCGAGAAATCCCACGACGGCACCAGTCAAGCCTCCACGTCTCTGCCGTGCCGTGAGAGGAAGCCAGTATAGAGGTGTGTGCGCCTGTTGTTCCACTGCTATAGTCTGTCGGTAAACTGAAGAGCGAGCGAACGAGTCCCCACTCTGCCAACCCGGCTACGTCACAAGGCGCTTCTACAGGCTGTTTCACAACGTAGAACCAGCCCTGCCGTGGCGCGCGCTTTAAATCTGTGGCGACGCCGTGTACAGATACGTCTCGGCTGCGTTTATTTCTAGACAAATGCATTAAGAGCATAAGAAACACAAAAAACGATAGCTTCTTCCGAAACACAACATTATAGAGTAAATATTATTAACATAAGAACGGAAGTCAGGATTCTACTAAAACATAGAACCAAATGCCTGTTCATCTGAATGTATGTTCCTCTATTGCCATTCGTAAAACGAGCCCCATATAATGCAATCAGTCTGTAGAATTTAAGGCTTGTTCTCATTTTGTGTTTCTACTAAAAGGTAGAAGTTTTCTTTGAAGGACTGCATTGAAATTTAACAATTCTTGCAACACGAAGAATGTTTAAAATTAAGCAGAAATTTATAATTTTGTGTGTTGTATTAGTCCGATTTGCACCACTTTTTTGTCACTGCCTCTGTAAACATGCCTCAAAAGTATGTGTACAATGTTATTCATATTGGGCATTTACTCTGTTGTCAGCAGTCAGAAAGGTTACATGTATTTTGGTAGTATCAACGATTATTTGCTTTGTATAAAAATAAATTAGAGAATCTGTATTAAATTTGTTATAAGAATAGAATAATGTGTATGAAATTTTTAGAAATGGTAAATATTGCTTTTGGTGAGCCTGTTATGAGTAAACCAAGGGCAGACAAGTGGTATAAACATTTCAAAGCGGGCCTTAAAGGACAGCGATTTTACAAGCATGGATGAGATTAAAAATGCACAGTTAAGAGACCTATTAACTATCCCGAAGAAACAGCTCCTAAAGTGTTTCGGGAACTGGAAAAAGTACTGGTATAAGTGTATAGTATATATTCGGGAATATTTTGAAGAGGATAACATTGCTTTAGATTAACAAATAAAGTTCTTACCAAAACATTAAAATGAATATGTGAACGCATCTCGAATGTCAAGCTTTTTGCTTGGAAGTCTAGAATCGGTGTACATGTTTCGAAGGAAATTTCAGCAGTGTTTCGAATAGCTATTGCACACATGTTTTAAGCCATATGTCTTAGAATCAGGTGAATAGTGATCGAGGTACAGATTTAGTGTTCCATAAGCATCAAAGGTGTCTATACCGATGGGTTTCCTCCCAAAACTATTAGTTTTCCTTCGCGGCGATTCCAGTAAACCATGCGGCTTTTTTTCCGTTCCTTACTTATGTGTCCTATTGGGTGAGGCTGACGTTTGCATAGATTGCAGCCCTTTAATTGGGACTGGTAATATTAGCCAACAGGTCTTTTTGGGCCGCCTCTTTAATACACGCTGTAATAACATTAGAGACGATCGAACGCTTGTTACTCCGCAAATACCTTCACTTCTTCGTATTTTACACATTTTATTGCAATGCTAGACAATTATCCATCACTTCCGGATATCGGAGTACATCAGTAAGTATACAACGTTAACTCACTGACACTGGAAACTAAGATCCCACGAACAGAAACGACGTATATCACTGCACGCCGATCTACACCGCTAGACCGATAATGGGCAACTGATTTTGGATGGCCCTGTAGGCCGGTGGCAGCGTTCTTCCGGGAAAGGCCACTTCCCCCACCAAAAGCGCTGCTCGCTCTTGAGTTTACAGACAGACTATACTGGTTCGCATCAGTTGGTGTTGACACGTCTTGGTTCACAAGCCCTCTTATCCGTGCTGTGATAGCTACACGATCTCCCACTTCTGCCCTTACGAAACGACTGGCTGGCGGCTGTTGACTGGTTTATGGGTCCGAGAATGTTTGCGTAACCACTGATACCTGCATTGTTGCACAAACTGACGCAACACGTCCAACGTGTCTAGATTTTCCGGAAGGACCATACCCCCACTCGTAGTGTGCATGTAGGAAGCACAAGTGTGTTCCTGTGGCATGGCTGCCTACTTGCTCACACATTTGCACCCCACTAACCATTTTGTCTGTGAGTATTCCCTCTTTTAAAGGCAACGGCCTTGCCGCAGTGGATTCACCGGTTCCCGTGAGATCACCGAAGTTAAGCGCTGTCGGGCGTGGCTGGCACTTGGATGGGCGACCATCAAGCTGCCATGCGGTGTTGCCATTTTTCGGGGTGCACTCAGCCTCGTGATGGCAATTGAGGAGCGACTCGACCGAATAGTAGCGGTCAAAGAAAACCATCATAACGACCGGGAGAGCGGTGTGACGACCACATGCCCCTCCTATCCGCATCCTCTACTGAGGATGACATGGCGGTCGGATGGTCCCGGTGGGTCACTTGTGGCCTGAAGACGGAGTGCATTCCCTCTTAAAAGGTAGACACAGATGTCAAAATCGACATCGTCTTTCCAGGTGTACACACAACGGACACAGACGCAGACGCACACCCACCCACACACACACACACACACAAGCACGCCCGCACAGAAAGAGAGAGAAAGAGAGAAGGGGGGGAGGGGGGGGGAAGAGAGACGCTGCCAGTCGTCGCTTTTTTCTACCAGTCCTCCCTTCCATCATCGTCACTGCATCTGGTGCAAAAGAGAAAGCACCAGCCATATCCACTACAGCAACAACCAAGCGCATACCTCAATAACATCTTAAATCACAGCTGTGACTGCATCAGACATAATAGCTCTGGGTGAGAAAATGAAAAGCCGTACAAAATCCCATCCCATACTGCTGTCAACATCCTTTGACACCGCATCCTCAGACAATCATTGCACCCTACATGGTGCAGATATCCCAACCGTTTGACGCCCCTCCCCTCCCCCCCTCTCCGCCCCACCAACTTTACACACCAGAACGTGTAGAGTCCACTCCCACTCATTTCGGTCCCGTATCGTCACTAGAATGGCTAACCTTTTGTCCCTGCAGGGAAACTATGCATCACGAAGGACTTATCCGAATGGGACGGAAATCGGTAGGTGGGAGGTACATGCACAGAAAAAAAATATTACAGTTTCAGAAAAATTGGATGATGTATTCAGGAGAAAGAGCTTCACAAATTGAACCAGTCAGTGACGCATTAGTCCACCTCTGTCCCTTATGCAAGCAGTTATTCGGCTTGGCATTGATTGATAGAGCTGTTCGATCTCGTCCTAAGATGTATCGTGCCAAATTCTGTGCAGTTGGAGTGTTTGATCGCCAAAATTCCGAGATGATTGGAGCACTCTGACCACAATTCCGTTCTCCATAAACCACAAACGTTCTCAATTGGGGAGAGATCCGGTGACCTTGCCGGTGAAGTATGATTTCGCAAGCGCGAAGACGAGCAGTGGAAACACTCGACGTGTGCTTGCAGGCATTTCCTTGCTGAACTGTACATGCAGAATTTCTTACCACGAGGAGCAACGAAATAGGGTAAAGAATATTGCTGACGTACCGCTGTGCTATAACATTGCCACGGATGACGACCAAAGGGGTCCTGCTACGAAAAGAAATGGGAATGCAGACCACACCACTCCTTGCTGTCGGGCCGTATGGCAGGCGGAATCAGGATGGTTTCCCACTGCAGTCCGCGTTGTCTCCAGACACGTCTTCAACCTGTAATCTTATTCATTGGAGCATCAGTGTCTACAGTGATGAGCTTCGCTTCGAAATGAGCCCTGATGACAAACGGAGACCTTCCGGACTGTGGTCGGATACCAAACTGAGACTGTCACCCGCCATACAGCCAGACGATCAGGACTGATGGTCTGAGTGCCATTTCATTTCATAGCAGGGCACCTTTAGTTGTCATCGGTGGTATCCTTATATCACAGCGTCCACGAAATCTCACGCCCTGTTTTGTTGCCCTTCATGGCATACAATCCTGCGCTTACGTTTCAGCAAGATAATGACCGCCCACAGACGGTGAGATTTTCTATTGCTTGTCTTCGTGCTTGACAAACCCTACCTTGGCCAGGAAGTCGAGTTGAACATTTGGACATTTGGAGCGTTTTGGGGAAGGGACCTCCAACCATCTCAGGATTTTGACGGGAACGCGCGAATTGGACAGAAATTGGCACGGTATCCCTCACGAGGACATCTAACAATGCTATCAACCAATGCCAAGCTGAATGAATCTTTGCATAAGGTCCAGAGGTGGACCAACGCGTTACTGAGTTGTTCAGTAAGCAAAGCTTTTTCTCTTGAATAAATCATCCAGTTTTTCTGAAATTGTAATAATTTGTTTGTCTGTACAGGTACATCACATCTATCGATTTCCATCGCATTCTTATAACTCCTTCATGGTGAGTATTTTCTTTCTCTTTTTGTGTGTATGTGTGTGTGTGTGTGTGTGTGTGTGTGTGTGTGTGTGTGTGTGTGTTGGGTGTTGGGTGTTGGGTGTACTTTCCTTAGCGCACCACGTTGTCTCCACGTCACCAAACGGCATTCAGTGCCGCAGTCCTTTGGCTCTTCGTTAGATACATTTGTATTCCGAAGACGGAGCAAAGCTGGGGATTCCACTAAGGACGACGGTTCAATTCCGCGTCCGGCCATGCCGATTTAGGTTTTCCATGATTTCCCTAGATCACTTCAGGCGAATGCAGGGATGATTCCCTTGAAAGGGCTCGGCCAATTTCCTTCCCCATCCTTCTCTAATCCGAGTTTGTGCTCCGTCTCTAATGACCTCGTTGTCGACCGGCCGTTAAACACTGATCTCCTCCTCCTCCACTCCACTAAGGTTACAAAGGCAGATTACCATCGGTACTGTTGCGTTCGTACTACACCGTGTTACTCGTATTAGAGCGTGTAACTTTAGATACAATCGTCTGAATTCCACCTTTCAGTTGTCTTATTAATTGTAGACTAGTTATTATGGACCTTCCGAAGAAACGTTGAGAAGGAATTGGCACCACGTGATATTTTACTTGTAAATGATATCAGATGGTACAAACGTTCACGGAAACGCGCCGTTCAAGCTATGCCGTTCACTAATAACGCAGAAAGTGAAAGTGATAGAACATACAGAAACAAGTTGTCCACTTCTTGTGAGTACTGTTCCTGTACTACGTACAAGAAACGTGCTCCTAAGTGAGGAAATCCTTGTGAGTTGGTGTTTTTTGTAGTGAATGCTGCGCTTTCACTGGGTGAACAATCAACACTGGAAAAACAACACTCGCTAATTTATATCGTCAGTTAAAGCTGTACATGTGTTGTAATTTGCTACTGGTCTGGCTACATATTTCATCGTCGAGCGTCCACGAAACTAAGGCATTACAACACATTAGTCCTACCAGAAGCACATTATGCTGCAGAAACTACAGTGATTCATGGTCATACGAAGATCAGACAGATTGAAAACAGGAAAGAAAAATTCTGAGGAAAACATATGGACCCGTGTTTCGGGAAGGAATCTGGATGAAGAGGCCAACTAGAGAGATTTACAAAGACATAGAAACAATAACAGACTCCATTAGAAACAGAAGGATGAAATTTTATGGACATATCAGCAGGATGAATAAAATTACGCTCACAAGACAAATGTTTGAGATAGTGAAGAAGAGTAAAAACAAGACAGATTGAATCACTGAAATAGAAGAAGACATTAAAGAATTGGGAATCACATAAGACAACATAAACAGTGGAGAACAGTTTAGAAGCATCGTAAAGAAGCACACGCTTAAACAAGAACACACAGAGTACACAACAGGATAAAGATGGCCGGAAGATCGCAAGAGAGAACACAGTCAACGTATGAAGAGAATTTTGGAAGAACGAAGAAAGAAGAAAAAATCATGACTACTCAAGTTCAGTCGCACTTTTAAAAGGGAATAATCGAAAATAATAATGATATATATTAACAATGGTGTATTGTGAAAATACTCGTTCGTTATCAATTTGGGAATGATAAATTTGTCTTCTCAGTTTAAGTTGAAAGCTAATTTGGTTACGCATTCCTTTTTTAATGACGATGGGGTTGGATACACTGACTGACTGCTGATGGTCCCGAGCTCCCGTACCTAAGCGCTTAAGTAACAATAGACACTGACGGAGAAAAAATTTGCAACGTGGTGTCAAGCGAGAGCTCATTGGATGGTAGGTCTGTTGTGTTTCCTGATGAACGCTGGTTCTGCCTCGCTTGTCAGTGATGGCCACTTACTGCTTAAAAGGAGACCAGATGATGGCCGGCAACTGACCTGTCTGAGTGTTAGACATACTGGACCTACAGCTGGAGTTGTGGTATGGGGTGTTATTTCGTACGACAGGTATCCCACAGCCTCTGACTGCAAAATTATACTTCAGTCTGGTGATTCGACCTTTTGTGCTGTCAATCACGAACAGCATTACATTGAGTGTTTTCCAATAGGATAACGCCACCCTCGCATGCCTCTGTTGTAACCCAACATGCTCTACAAAGTGTCGAGATGTTGCCTTCGCCTGCTCGATCACCAGATCTGTCCCCATTCAAGCACATATGGGACACCACCAGACGACAACTCCAACGTCATTCACAAACAGTATTGACCGTCCCTATACTGACCAACCACGTGCAGCAGGTATGGAACATATAAAGAACGCTTTCAATTCTACGTACAGCGACCTTCTGTGAAACCACTACCCTACTGTTATATTTTTACATACCAATGGCTGTTGTTTATTTTTACAAGCGGGCGACTGTTGTTTGTATTTGATATTTTTTATCTCTATTATACTGCATAAATTTCGTACACATGGGAAGTTTTCCAACATTACTGCGTGTTATTTTCTCATCACCTCAACACGTTACACGCTGTCGTTTCCCAGCAAAATTCTGCGGCACAACACAACGGTTACTAGCAAATATTACGACGATTTCGCTGACTTGACTACAATACCAAAGACGTCGCTGACGGTGCCGTCGCCTAGCAACGGTCTGCTGCTCGACTAGCATAGATGAGGCGTCTGCTGCGATCAGTCTGAGGGAGCGCTGAGGACATGCCCGATCTTACTACGTACTGATGCAGCCATCGGCTGACAAGTAAGATGGTATCATTTTTAATTTATGTGGTATAAATAGGTGTTCATTTAATTTTTAATGTAATGCTGACAATTGTATTTTTATACGTTGTGTCTTGTTTCATAAGATTATGAAAAATGAATACAGCGACGAAATTGGTTTAGCTAACTAGTGTAAATGAAAACGTAATGTTGGTTTGTTCACAATCGTATATATTCAAAAGTTCTTCAATGATTGCTTTTAAATTTTAACACGGACGTGTTTTTATATACTTATAGGAGTGCCATTGTATATATACAGGGTGAATCACCTAAAAATAGCACCGGAGATATTGCAGAAATATAAAGTGCTATTGACGTGCAGGTTTCAAAGACTTGATTGTTGGCCAGGGGTTCGTACTGTCAGCCAATAAACAGATTTTAATAATACTTAGAAAGTGCATTTTTTGTGCAAACATTCACTTGTTTAAATGGAGCAGTGCCTATTGACATTAACAGATCAAAAGTAGGGTAAATTAGAATGTGAGTGGTATTTATTGCAGGATTCTAGTGCATTTCATTTAGGATATATCGTGTATTCAAGAGCTTCCACACCGTCACTTGTTTGTGCCATTCAACCTGTGTTGTACAACGTTGTTATATTTGATTACAGTGTGCTTGTGTATTCCTTGAGTGCACTGCGGCTTGCTAGTCAGTTGGTGTGTGCCAGTCCAAGCAGTGGTTTGTGAGTGGACGAGGGGATTTACGAACGCAAAAAAAGCCGTCATGCTTATCGTGTATGGAGAATGTAGGAAGAATGCGGCTCGTTCTTGTATGGTGTCTGCAGAAAGGTATTCCATAATACGTCAATCATCTCGGCAATTATTTATCGCCGGCCGGTGTGGCCGTGCGGTTCTAGGCGCTTCAGTCTGGAGCCGCGTAACCGCTACAGTCGCAGGTTCGAATCTTGCCTCGGGCATGGATGTGTCTGATGTCCTTAGGTTAGTTAGGTTTAAGTAGTTCTAAGTTCTAGGGGACTGATGACCACAGATGTTAAGTCCCATAGTGCTCAGAGCCATTTGAACGAATTATTTATCGCCCTCTTCAACCAATTACGTGAAAGTGATAGTGTAATACCAACGTAAGAGAAGGAAACAAATGATGACAGAAAAGGGGGAAATTAATGTTCTTACTGTTATTGCAGTTGATCCGCACGTTAGCTCCAGAGCAACCGCGAGAGGAAGTGCCATGAGTCAGCCAAGGGTCCTTCGCATTCTTCATCGGCATCGGTTCCATCCTTTCCACATTTCTCGCCATCAAGAGCTGCACAGAAACAGTTATGAGAGTAGTGTTAAAATTTGTACATGAACATTAAGACACTACACTCCAGATGTATCAAGTCTCTTGTTTAGCGATGAAGCCTATTTACCAATGAAATGAGATTGTGTATCGTTAGGGCCTCCCGTCGGGTACACTGGTCGCCTTGTGCAATTCTTTTGAGTTGACGCCACATCGGCGACTTGAGCGTCGATGAGGATGATATGATGAGAAGAACACAACACCCATTTTCTGAGCGTAGAAAAATCCGACGCAGCAGGAAATCGAACCCGGGCCCCGCTAAAGGCACTCTGCCGCACTAACCACTGAGCTGTGAAGGCGGACTGTCTACCAATCATGGCCAGGTAAACTGCCGAAATATGCACTTCTGGTCTCTTGATGTTCCCCGCTGGCTTCGTCAGGTGGAACGTCAGCGTCCATGGATTGCAAACGTTTGATGTGGGCTAGTGAGTCATCGGCTCACAGACCCGTTTTCTCTTACAAGGGGACCCTCCATACTGTAAATCACTGATTTTGATGCGCTTCAAATATGTTGTAGAGGCACTTACCCTGAGTACTTGGCTATCCGGTTATTTAGCGACGGGCCTTGGTTTTTTAAAAAATCGATATTGAAGTTATTTGTGCGATTTGTATACATGTAACATTACAAACATTGCGATCAGGTCAGCGTAGCGCAGCGGTAAAGGTTCATGGCTAACGCGCTGGAGGTACCGTGTTCCAATCCTGCTCCCATACGCTTTTTTATGTATGCGTCCGGAAAATTTGGTCCTAACGTTGAAAAACGAGTAGACGAATTAACTGGGAAATACAGAAACCTAGTCGTGTCCTGCACGATGTCCGGGAAGTTCATGAAACTGGTGTACGAAGAATTTTTGCGTTCTGTAATTCTTCCGTACATGGAACAGAAAATTTTTTTGTACATTATCCATTCGTGGGGAGGGAAAATGGATTCAATTTTATACGAATCTATTCACTGATGAAAGGAAAGCCAGCACCTGAATCCTTAAAGTGGTCCCACCAAAGAGCACTCCTTATTGCCAGCCCTGCAATGTTTATTTTTACCGACAGGCGAAAATCTTCAAGAAAATTATTCAGAATGCTTCCGACTTGATGAAAGACGATAGAGAGATCACCTTATAGGGAAGATTCGATAAAATTACATTCGCTAATCCTACATCAACTCAGCGCAACTAATTTTGAAAGCGTGATCTGATCGCATGGTTCGCATCGAAATTACCGGATTAAAGAGAAATCTTTTTAAATGCTAAACAATTGTGTGTTCCCGGTATCGCTCATAAAGAAACCGTGCGCCTGCAAGACGGTTGCTTCCATAAAATGCGCTTGGTGCTGCGATAATTTGTGTTTCGGTTGTTTCTATGATAAGTGTCACCCACAATATTGTTCTGGCACATCAAGCAATGTGGACGATGAAAAATAAGATTTTGTAATATGGTATGACAGAAAAATTAATAACTGAATATATCTTTATAATTTCGCACACATTACACTGTTTGTTGATATTCATTGAAATAAAATTGAAAAATTCGGTCGATTTTGAAAAAAAAAAAAATACAGGAGCAGGATTGGAACACGGTACCTCCAGCGCGATAGCCGTGAACCTTACAGCTGCGTTACGCTGACCTGATCGGAATGTTTGTAATTTTACATGTATACAAATCGCACAATGAACTTCAAAATCGATTTTATCAAAAACCAAGGCCCGTCGCTAAATAAGCGGATAGCCAAGTACTCTGGGTAAGTGCCTTTACAACATATTTGAAGCGCATCAAAATACATGATTTACAGTATGGAGGGCCCCCCTGTTAGACGTAACAGTGAACGTGCACAAGTGTCTCAGCCTCCTAACAGACCATCTTCCACGGATGCAAGGAGAAGTTCCTCTGCGGACTAGGAGGAGCCTGTGGTATCAACATAATGGCTGTCCAGCCCACTGTGCGCTAAGTACTCCAGCATCTCTTCACGAATTGTTTGCAAGTCGTTGGATTGGACGCAGAGGACCTGTACCTAGGTCGGCTTATTTGACGCCTGTATGCTTTTTTCTGTGGGGATGACTGAAACACGATGACTTCAAAGACATACCAACTACACCAGTTGATATGGAACGGCTTATTAATGCAGCCTGCTCGGACATATCCGCTGAAATGCTAGCACGCGTGAAGTAGTCGTTCCCTACCATACCGGATGCGTGTACTGCCGCTGTTTTGAGCACAACCTGAGGTAGTCATTTGTCTCGTCACTGGTCAGACTTCACGTAACTAGTGTATGCTGCCATAGGTATTGTATAAGTGTCGGTGTGCGAACTTTTCGAAATACAATATCTCGGAAACGACTCCTGCTAGGATCCTGCAACAAACGCCACTGACATTCTAATTTACTCTACAGTTAATATTTTATTGAGAATGTAATTTGAAAAAGTATGTATTTGCAAGAAAAAAGCACTTTCTAAGTACTATTACAATCTGTTAATTCGCTAACAATACAAACAACGGTCTACCAGCCCACTCTGTAAAAACCGCACATCAATAACACTTCCTGTTTCCGCAATATTTGGGGTGCAACTCTTAGATGATTTACAATATACACTGATCAGACAGAACATTGTGACCACCAACATGCTGTCGATATACAATACTGGCCATTAAAATTGCTACACCACGAAGATGACGTGCTACAGAAGCGAAATTTAACTGACAGGAAGAAGATGCTGTGATATGCACATGATTAGCTTTTCAGAGCATTCATACAAGGTTGGCGCCGGTGGCGACACCTACAACGTGCTGACATGAGGAACGTTGCCAACCGATTTCTCATACACAAACAGCAGTTGACCGGCGTTGCCTGCTGAAACGTCGTTGTGATGCCTCGTGTAAGGAGGAGAAATGCATACCATCAAGTTTCCGACTCTGATAAAGATCGGATTGTAGCCTATCGCGATTGCGGTTCATCGTATCGCGACATTGCTGCTCGCGTTGGTCGAGATCCAATGACTGTTAGCAGAATATGGAATCGATGGGTTCAGGAGGGTAATATGGAACGCCGTGCTGGATCCCAACGGCCTCGTATCACTAGCAGTCGAGACGACGTTTGCAGCGGAATGGACTATCAGCTCGGAGACCATGCCTGCGGTTACCCTTGACGCTGCATCACAGAGCGCCTGCGATGGTGTACTCAACAACGAACCTGAGTGCACGAATGGCAGAACGTCATTTTTTCGGGTGAATCCAGGTTCTGTTTACAGCATCATGATGGTCGCTTCCGTGTTTGGCGACATCGCGGTGAACGCACATTCGAAGCGTGTATTCGTCATCGCCATACTGGCGTATCACCCGGCGTCATGGTATCGGATGCCATTGGTTACACGTCTCGGTCATCTCTTGTTCGCATTGACGGCACTTTGAACAGTGGACGTTACATTTCAGATGTGTTACGACCCTTCATTAGATCCCTGCGAAACCTTACATATCTGCAGGATAACGCACGACCGGATGCTGCAGGTCCTGTACGGGCCTTTCTGGATACAGAAAATGTTCGACTGCTGCCCTGGCCAGCACGTTCTCCAGATCTCTCACCAATTGAAAACATCTGTTCAATGGTGGCCGAGCAACTGGCTCGTCACAATACGCCAGTCACTACTCTTGATGAACTGTGGTATCGTGTTGAAGCTGCATGGGCAGCTGTACCTGTACACGCCATCCAAGCTCTGTTTGACTCAATGCCCAGGCGTAGCAAGGCCGTTATTACGGCCAGAGGTGGTTGTTCTGGGTACTGATTTCTCAGGATCTATGCACCGAAATTGCGTGAAAGTGTAATCACATGTCAGTTCTAGCATAATATATTTGTCCAATGAATACCCGTTTATCATCTGCATTTCTTCTTGATGTAGCAATTTTAATGGCCAGTAATGTAAGACTGTCCGGGCGATAACAGTGTCACCTGGCGAGGAATGACTGCGTCAGATACACGCACGGTGCATGTAGTACCAGTGAGCGTGCTGTCCATGTGTAGAAGTGGGATGCGCGCGATTTGTTTGAGTTTGAGCGAGAGCAGATTGTAATGGCCGGGAGACTCCGCAGGAGCATTTCGAATACTGCACGACTTGTCGGATGTTAGAGGAATGCTGTGATGAGTGTCTTCAACACGCGGCGAAGCCAAGGTACCTCCAGACGTCATGGGGTTGGGCGGCCACCCCTCATTACAAATGTCGAATGTGGTAGGCTGGGCAGACTGGTGAAAAAGAACAAGCGGCGAATTATCGCGGGAATAACCTCATTCTTTAATAATGGGCAGAGTACAAGCGTTTCTGAACACAGGTAACGATAGGCCTGAGAATGTTAACATCACTACATCGGCAACCACGACTGCAATTGGCACATGATCATCGGCACTGGGCATTGGCGCAGTGACAGACTGTTGCATGGTTTGATGAATCCCCATACTGCCTTCATCACGCCGATGAGGGGCGCGAATCCGTCGTCTTCCAGGGGAGCAACTCCTTGACAGCTGGTAGAGGCTCCATTATGCTCGGTGGAATACTCGCGTGAGCCATCCGTAGGTCCAGTGGAGCTCGTGCAAGGTAACATGATGACCAACGTAGGTGGTATAGCACTTAGCAGCCCCATCAATCAAACAAATCAGTAACAGCTTGCACTGTACGTGCTTGTGCATTGTCCTGCAAAATGATGGTCAGGTCCTGCAGACAGTGTCACCACTTCTCTCTCTAAGCTGGTCCTAGGTTGTGTTCCAAAAATGAACAGCATAGAGACCTTAGTGATGACACTTTCTGCACGACCTGACCATCATTTTGCAGGACAATGCTCAAACACGTATAGAGCAAGCTGTTACTGATTTGTTTGACTGATGGGGCTGCTATGTGCTCCACTGACATAAAACCTCGTTAGTTCAACTCGATTTCTAAATTGAAGGAAACACATCACGGCATTCGCTTCATAAATGCTACAAATACATCGGGCACTAGACCGCACCGCTCGAACTGTCAACACAACTGGCACTGCTAAGAGTATCCTACGACTTCCACGTCGCTGGCAACGGCTTATATACAATGCTGGTAAGTACTTTGAAGGACAGTAAAACTTTGAAACACGTATCTATTTTGTACAAGCTGTAAATAAATAGTTGCCACTATTAAAGTTCCAACCCTCTTATACAAAACTGTAATATTTAATGCGCATATATACGTTTGTGCACCAACTGCGCTCTAGTAGCTACAGAAAAACATGCGCGTTTCCGAATGCAACGTCGTGTCAAAACTTCAAAAGAATCGGTGAAGACTTTCGGAGATCTACGATCCATGTAAGTAAAAGTGTAAATGTTCCTTTGTTCAAAATCTTAATTTTTAAAAGTTCTTCACCGGTTGCTAGAAATTTGGACTCAATTTTGCGTTAGACATTAAGAGCAGCAATAGACAGGACTCGTGATAAGCGAGAGAGGGAAAGCGAAGATGGACAGAGGGGAGGTAAGAAATGGACGTAGAAAGCGGAAAGGAGAATGTGGACAGATAGGGCAGAGAAGGGGAGAAATATGAAATAAAAAGGAGGAGGAGGTGACGGGTAGGGAGACGGAATGGGAGGAGATGGACAAAGACAGGAGAGAGAACTGGATTAGTACTTATAGCTCAGCACCTATACATCTAAGCGGATGACACCGCCATCCTTGCGCAAGATTGGAAACCGTCGAACATCAATTCACGAATACAGACAGCACTCAGAACAGCTGAGCCTTGGTTGCAGCGGTGGCGTATTAAAGTAAACGTCGACAAGTGCAAAGCAGTTCTGTTCACACGTAGACCGAAACTACTGCGCAAACATCAACCCTGTAGACCGATAACACTACATACACGCCCAATACGTTTCCGAGAGAAAGTCAGATACCTTGGTGTCTGGCTGGACCCAAATTTACATGGGGGGACCACATCGAGTGCGTTGCCAACCGAGCGCACGCGAGGCTCAAACAGCTCTACCCAATCCTCAACAGGGAAAGCACACTGGATAGGAGGGTGTCGAGGTCCATATAGATGACACTGATTAGACCTCTGATGACGTAGGCAGCTCCCGTCTGGGGATATGCAGCTCCTACACGACTGCGCCGCCTGCAGATTATATAGAACAAGGTGCTACGAATCATTAGCAACGCTCCACGCTACACACGCACCGTGGATCTTCAGCATGAATACCGCCTTAATACCCTCAAGAAAGTGTTCAAAAAACACGCCAAACGACTGTACAGGAACTCGTGACACTCGAACAGTCCTTTCATCCTCACTCTGGGAAATTACAATCACAACCACAGGTGGAAGCACAAGCGGCCAAAGACACTGCTAGTTAGGGCATAGCCATCTATGGCAAACTAACACACGCAAACAAGCGACAATCGGCAAGCTCCTGCATATCAGCAACACTGACTGGTAACTACCAGCTGCTGTAAGAGCCGACCAACAGGCCACAGCAGGGACACCGACGAGCTCGCCCACAGACGCACAAACAATCAGCCAACATTCCTACACACACTGTGCTTCCGGTATATGACCTATCGGACACAAGATCGATAATAAAGCTAACGGTTGCAGGTTGCTGACGCTGAACGAGGGCTCTGCACCAGCACCCAGAGCCAGCCGCCGAGCAGCACAACCGCACAACGTCAAGGTATCGACATGCATGATACCCACTACTAACAAAGCCTATCCTTGCACGACCTATCGCAGGCAGCAAGACAACCGATACTGCTCTTACCACCTTACCTAACTATCGCAGAGGTTTTTTCCCCTTGGCTCTTGCCTTGGCACTTTTTTTCCTCTGCCCTTCAAACCGCTACCCTTCGTTCGATTTTGACCCAATCTATCTCCAGATGAGCGCGTATTAATGGTTAACCTTAACCAGACGTACGCAATCATCGCAGTACCCACATCCTGCGACACCTCACGTTAGTGAATACTAACCCTTATGCAGAGATGGCAGTAGACCTATTGTGTTGGCCATCATGCCGGTGTGGGCGTGGAGGAGCTCCACCTCTTCTTTAAAACAAATAAAAGAAAAAAGAAAAAAAACATATTAGCACCGTGTGCTTTCTCTGTTGTGTCTTTTCCATTTGACCAGACAGACATAGTAACACGTGATCGGGAACAACCAGTAAACAACATTTGTATGATCACTGACTGATTGTAGACAAATGTAGTAATCTTACGGACTCTGCACACCATTAATATGGCAAATAAGAATGACTTCTAAGTCTTCTTTTGGTACAAACGAAAAACATCACTGGCACGGACAACAGTGAAGGCATGCATTTCGCGCTGCAATAAGAACTGTACAGATTTCCTAAAGTAAGGGGCTTGTATCCTAGAGAGGAAGGAGGCGTGACAACCGACGGTGTAAGGGACAGAGTGACAGTGAGGGAGAGACAAATAGGTGGAAAGTCAGATAGAGTGAGAGAGAGGTTGACGGAGCGCCGGAAGTGGAAGCGGTGTGGCTGCCGGCGGCGTCTCGTTAGCAGAGGAACCCATGCGAGGCGTCGGCGGGAGACCAATAAGAAGAGCGAACCCACCTCCTACCGCAACCACGATATCCGTGTTGAAGAAACCACCTGTTACTTTACTCTCGCTACATTTTTCCCGATTCGTAGCAGATAGAACTGTGAATCTAGTTGCAGGTTGACAGACGCCGTTTGTGAAAGAGTAGCGAATCTACATTAAAATGAGCCAAGAGATTGAGAGTACCTGCTTATTAGGGCACTTGTCCTCCTCTGGAAGGCAATACACCAGCGGATCTGTGTAGCATGCATTTGACAAGTTTCTTGTTAAGTTTCGTGAGGTCTGTGGCACCACATGTCGAAGCAGCATTTTGTGACATAATTCCTGAGGTACTGCTTGATATGCGTAACAGACTGGCAGGCGCATTCCCATGATGCAGCTAGGATCCCTTGCAGCATCCCATAAGAGGGAGCTTGGTTATTATTTATAGATGTTATTCTAATGGACCTTTTCAGTAGTTTGAAGACTGTGTATATCTTTTTTGTATAGGACCCCCAAAAATGATTCTATATCTGAAGAAGGAGTGCATATGACAGCAGTGTGTTACTATACCATCGCTGTTGCAGACTGGACTCTAGGTGCACTGCATGGTGATGACATTTCCTTAGTTAGTGTATTTGTGTGTTCATTCCAATTGTGCTGACAGTTAATATTAATTCCAGTAAATTAAAACTTCGCTATACAGACTACGAAAATTTCATCCACAGCTAATTTTACAGAAATATTTTCGCTTTTTAATCAGAGATTCATGCTGTTTTTTTCTATATGTTCGTTGTAAGAGTATGACAAGATGACAAATTATGAACATCCTTTAGGGATTCGCTTGCTTTCTGTGCTAGGACTTCTAGTGTTTTATCTGTGATTACATTGCTGCTGTCATCATAAAATTTAGTTTCCCCATGTCTAACTTGTCTGATAAGGTATTAACACACATAAAAAAACAATATTGGCCCTAAGACGCTGCCCTGATAGACTCCTGTGCTACAACGCCTCTTATCTGAAAATTGTTTCACTAAGAATTTTTCTTTTTTTGAATCCTGTGTTAGTTCTACCCTTAATACCCTTCTTTCCAGATATGATCAAAATCAGTTATTAGCAATTTTTACCGGCGGAGGTTCGAGTCCTCCCTCGGGCATGGGTGTGTGTGTTTGTCCTTAGGATAATTTAGGTTAAGTAGTGTGTAAGCTTAGGGACTGATGACCTTAGCAGTTAAGTCCCATAATATTTCACACACAGCTGAACATTTCTTTTTGGTAGATTTTTATAGTCACCAGAATTAAAGACTACATAATATATAAAAAATATACCCATTCATCCATGTGTAATGCATCAGATACTACTCTTGTATACTCTTCTATGCCTGCTTCTGTAGGCAGCAGCTCGTGGTCGTGCGGTAGCGTTCTCGCTTCCCATGCCCGGGTTCCCGGGTTCGATTCCCGGCGGGGTCAGGGATTTTCTCTGCCTCGTGAGGCCTGGGTGTTGTGTGATGTCCTTAGGTTAGTTAGGTTTAAGTAGTTCTAAGTTCTAGGGGACTGATGACCATAGCTGTTAAGTCCCATAGTGCTCAGAGCCATTTGAACCATTTGAACCTGCTTCTGTAATTCCACTTACAAATCGTTTACAAACACCTTAGACACTAACACACCTACAACGCTATTTTGGGCTGCAATTAAAATTGCTTTCGCTTCTACTGAATATTAACTGTTCTTTGCGACGCACTGAGATCGTTCAGTCATCGAGCAAATGCGTATTAGTGAATATACTCGTTTTTCCATCGTCAGTCGACAATGAGATAGTCAAACGCCTTTCGTATACACTAAAAGACAAATTCTAGCAGTTTACCTTCATTTACTCTTTACAAGGAATCGCCTGAGAGAAATGTGAGTTGCATTTCAAACGAGAGTTTTGTTCCCAAAACGGTGCTGATTCTTTCAGAAAAGCTCCATGCCTTCCAGAAACGTCATAATGTTTGAGCTCAAAGTATAGCCTTGGATCCTGAAACACAACTAAATTTTCCGAATTTATAAACCTGTCGGCTCTTGTGCTTCCCTTTACTGTCCTCAAAAATCTCATCTCCATTGCTTGTATGCGACTTTCTTGACGTTTACTTATAACCCACGATTCACCTCCGTAAACAGGCATTGGCGCTGCAATTGTCTTACAAAATTGCAATCTTTCATCTTTCCTCGTTTTGTTCTTTAGACATATATTTAGTTTTCTACATATATTACTAAACTTTGCTAATTTATTCTCTATCTCTTAGTCATACTCATATGCGACGTTACGACCTAAATAGTTACAATGTTTGATCTGTTCTAACGTTTTATTGTTGATCACAATTTTTGTCTTTACAGTCTTTTTTCCTTTCAAAAATATAGATTACGTCTTCTTTTCTGAAATCTTCAAATGGTACCCTTCACTAATCTTACCTAATGAATGTAATCCCCTTTGTAGATCATCCTCATTCTCCGCCGGCAGTGCGGCGTATTCTGCATATAAAAAGCAATTAAAGCGGGAATTTCTGTTAATCTTAATTCTCCCGTTAAAAATCTTCTTCCATCTCCGAACTGTTAAAGAATGTGAGTGAAATGCAGCACCCTTGTCTAACTTCTCCGTGACTAAAGGGTACGTTGGATTTCCATTTGTATCCAAAATTTCAGTCATGTGTTTGTAAAGTCTTTTTAAAATGTTTATTACGCGTTGTGGATATAATCTCTTTCTCATTGTTTTCCACAGTTTCTTTCTATCACCTTTATACTGTTTTAATAAAATCAATGAATGCTAAGAGGGTTCCCCTGCCATACTCTGTTTTTATTGTTATTATTATATGGTTGATTATTATTCCTACATTTGTTGTCGACCTGACCCTCCGAAATCCCATTTGTTATTCGCCTAATAAACAGTCAGCTTTAGCCTTTCACTCTTGTTCAGTATTCTTGCGCAAACTTAGAATGCAATTTCCAGTAAGCAGATTCATTTATAGTTCTCGCAGTTACAACGGTCTGCTTTTTGAAACTATGATATTACTTTTGCTTGTGACCATGCTTTTGGAATAGTTCCACTTCCCCAACACATATTAAATAAATGTAGTAATCTCCTCTGTAGTAAGTTGCCCCATCCACACCAGAAGCTTTTCTGTTCTTCGCGGAACTTGAGCTTCTTTTAATTCATCCGTACATAAGTGCCTACTCATCCTATCTCAGTTTCATCCTCTTTATTCTGTGTGGAGCCTGTCATTTCTTCTCATAATTCCTTCTAACATTCTATCCATTATCATTGTTGGATGTTGTTTATTAGAGCAACTTCTCTTTCTGTTTGATTGAGGATTTTCATTGTTTTATGGGCTGCTATTTCTCTTTCGTGAATATCATCTTCTCTTATGCGTATAAATTTTTTCCAAAACTTTTGGCGAGCTCATTTCACTGTTCGTTTTGCCGCATTTCCCTCTTCTTTATAAATTTGATGGTTCTCTTCTGTTGCTTGAGATATTTAAACATCTTCTTTTTTTTTTATAACTTTATCTAATTCTGGCGTACACATTTTTAACCTGTTCTTTTTTATTCATCTTTTTTTTCCTAAGGGTTCTTCAGCTCTTCTCTGCAGCTTCTATACTTTTCCATTACTTCCCTATTTCTGCCGCTTCTTATTTTTGCCCTAGTTCTTGATCACGTTTACTCTCGCACAAATTTCATATGCTCTATAGATTTAGTAAGTATTGCTATGTAGATTTAATAGGTACGCTTTTTAGATTTCTTCCGTCTTCTATTCTTCTGAGATAGAGTTGAAATATCACTAGTCCTTACCATAGGTTGTGAAAATATTCTAATGATTTTAACTGCGCCAAATGACAAGAACGATGTCAAAAAGAAACTAGGACATGCATGGAAAAAAATAATAAAAAAAGCAGAACTAAAACGAGGTGTAATGTTTACATTTATAATGTGGAAGTCGTACGGTATATAGTGGAGGTCATTGCGTAGGGTCCGCAGCTCGTGGTCGTGCGGTAGCGTTCTCGCTTCCCACGCCCGGGTTCCCGGGTTCGATTCCCGGCGGGGTCAGGGATTTTCTCTGCCTCGTGATGGCTGGGTGTTGTGTGCTGTCCTTAGGTTAGTTAGGTTTAAGTAGTTCTAAGTTCTAGGGGACTGATGACCATAGCTGTTAAGTCCCATAGTGCTCAGAACCATTTGAACCATTTTTTTCATGGCGTAGGAGTACCATTTACTGCGTACGTAAATGACGCGCAGAAAAAACGCCGTAATTTTCTCGCTATGCCCACTACTGAATCGCCTTGGAACTTTCGCGTACGGAGTTTTAGATGAAAGTTTTCATGATTGATCTCCACAGGCCTGCTTCCTGTCACTTTCTGAGGTGCAGACGAAGGTGTGGCACAGGGTAACAGCGAAGTTATTTTCTTCAACTTTGAAAAATGTATTTGTGAACACTTTATTAGTCTTTTTATGAATTCTCCTTTAAAAATCCCTTAAAAAGTTTCAAGCTTACACACTCCATGTGAATTTCAAGTTGGTGTATTTATTGAGAATATTAAGTATTACGTAATATGTTACAGTATGCCCCACTGCAGGGCACAGTGTAACAAGTAGTGGAGTACAACGTAAGAAGCATGGAAAACTTCATTCATGTTGGCATAACTTGCATTATCCAACAGCTTGAGAATATTAGCTGCAATTAAATGCTACACAAAAATTACTATTTAGAATATTTTAAAATATCTTTGTTTTGCATCCACTTCCTCAAACATTGAAACTATTTACATTCATAAACGATAATTAAATGAACACCCTAACTGCATACAGGCGTTGATGTACTTCACTGGGGACATGTTGAAAATGTGTGCTCCGATCGGGACTCGAACCCGGGATCTCCTGCTTGCATGGCAGTATGATGGGCAAACATCTATTAGGCGCACTACGAATGTAGTGGTGTGGACATGTTGGGAATGTGAATCTCACGGGGAACGTGCAAGGCATAAGTCCCTGCAGATGCACTATCCTCTGTGCCCTCGGTGGCTCGGATGGATAGAGCGTCTGCCATGTAAGCAGGAGATCCCGGGTTCGAGTCCCGATCGGGGCACACATTTTCAACATGTCCCCAATGAAGTACATCAACGCCTGTGTGCAGTTAGGGTGTTCATTTAGTTATCGTTTATTTCTAGCAAAGCTGCATGGTCATCCACGGTAACTGTTCTTTCGGGAACAGATACTACCGTCATATATAGTTAAAATATGGCTTCCCGGCCATTGACCTTCTTGTGCGAACGCACACGCTATCCCCGAACTCGTACGGGACTTGGTAGATTAATCTGCCACGAGTAATGAGTATGATGGGCAAACATCTATTAGGCGCAATACGAATGCAGTGGTGTGGACCTGTTGGGAATGTGGATCTCACGGGGAGCGTGCAAGGGATAAGTCCCTGCAGACGCACTATCCTCTGTGCCCTCGGTGGCTCGGATGGATAGAGCGTCTGCCATGTAAGCAGGAGATCCCGGGTTCGAGTCTCGATCGGGGCACACATTTTCAACATGTCCCCAATGAAGTACATCAACGCCTGTATGCAGTTAGGGTGTTCATTTAATTATCGTTTATTTCTAGCAAAGCTGCATGGTCATCCACGGTAACTGTTCTTTCGGGAACAGATACTACCGTCATATATATTTACATTCACATCAGATTTACGGGATGCTGTCTTTTTGTTTTCCGTAAGCAAACTGGTTTTGGTAAAACGGTTACTACACTTTCTTCTGACACAAATTTTATATCAGATATATGAGGCTGTACAAATACGTTGAATTCCCCCTACCCTCATATGAGGAAATGTCGCCACATAGTCAGCATCACCATCCTCATTCCTGATTGCTATACCAATAAGGTGAACCGCGTTCTTGTCAGAGAACAGTAGTAAAACATACTCGTCTTGAACAGGTGGCCTAATGTTTTCTTTTTCGCCCTCATTTTGAAATTTAATGTCTTCATTCCACGTGTAATCTAGAGGATCACATGTCTTTCATAGTTCCAGGCTATTCAGATTCTTTTGAAAACAGATTCCTCTTGTTAGTTTTCTTGAATGATTTTCTAGCACTTTTTAACTGGGTTATCTAATGCAGTGCAAGTCATTCTCATCTTTCTGTTTTTTCTTCTCGTTCTTCCAGCAACTTTAAGGGAAACTGTAAATACATCAGGGCGAAGTCGAACTAAATTCTGGCACAATGCATCTTCCTCAATTCATATATTAGAAGGGTCTTCCTTTGACACACTTTGACCTTCATCATTGTCAGTATCTCCTAGAATAGGATTTGCACTGTTTACATAACTGTAACACCGTTACGCTGTGCCGCACAGAAAACTGTTAGACGGTGTCCCATGAGGCACGTTTATGTAATTCCGTTAGTTTCGGAAGAAGTGGAAAACATTTCGAATATTTCACTGTGCTAGTATTTGAGTATGCGCATAATACTCAGAATTACAGAAATTGCTTGAGACTATAAACAATAAAGAGATTGTTAAATTAATATTAAAAATATACTCCGCATGCCTCACTCATTACACGAAAGATGAATTTTGATAGCTTCCAAAGCGCACTGGTCAAAAGTGATGACAAACGACAATTGTAAAAGGTTAAATACAAGGCTACCAACATGATAACTTAAAAATCAAAATGTTAGACTGTTTCGAATGTTACATTGTACCAACATTCCCCTTTATCATTGCTACAGCATCTCCCTCTGAACATCGTTGAACATTAACTTATTTATTTATTATTTAGCGTCTATGACCATCTCACGACGACTAGACAAAACTGTGGTGATGGCGTAGCACGTTATCGGAATCCATCTCTTCTACTGATACACTTTGATAAGGGTCACAGATTAACAGACAGCATTTAAGAATCTGTCAGAGGAGATTTGTATTCTATGCAACTTGAACGCCTCCTATCTCTTTTCTAAATAAGTTTAGCACATAACCCATATGACTTCAATGAAACTGTACCCTTTTCACACAAAATTCATCACAGTAAAATTTTAATATCAGAAACAAGCTTTACACAAATAACGAAATGATGTGCGCTGTCAAATAAAATTTGCAATATGAAACCTTAGAGGAACATAGCTATTTTTATTTTTAAATGTCTCCCACGTTGTCTTCTTCCTACACGTGCGTGTCAACTCAATAACTATAAATAATGAGTCTCAGCCAGACGAAACTAAGGACCCCATTTACAATTGTAATTCATTTATGTTTCAAGCTATAATTCAGCCAACAATAACATGACATAAAACGGCTTTTCATCCAAAATGAGAACAAAGTTTTTAGATTGATCTGTTTCAAATAGAAAGTTAGTCAATGGATTGTGCAAAGAAGACATTTACTAGAAATTCGTTTGTCAGTTTTAGGTTGACGTGTGTCAGGCATGTTAGTTCAGCTGGCACATAACCAAGAGAGGTCTTTCTTTATAAAATAAACACGTACTATCTCAGTTGTGTTTCTATAAACTGATAAGTTGCGTTCATACCGAGCCAGCAATTCAGATATAGTGAACCTGTGACACTACGACCCCCGACCAAGCAAGCGACCACGAAATATCAGTATTTGAAAGTATTGTGTGGGTGGAAAGCCGTACATTTGTGATCTCTCAGGTCTTCTCTGCGGCCGGCCAGAGTGGCCGTGCGGTTCTAGGCGCTACAGTCTGGAACCGAGCGACCGCCACGGTCGCAGGTTCGAATCCTGCCTCGGGCATTGATGTGTGTGATGCCCTTAGGTTAGTTAGGTTTGATTAGTTCTAAGTTCTAGGCGACTGATGACCTCAGAAGTTAAGTCGCATAGTGCTCAGAGCCATTTGAACCATTTTTTTTCTTCTCTGCGTGATTTGTATTTTGCTTTCAAGTGTTCAGCCGAGTTATTCACCTCAGTTTTTCTGAGAGCTATTTCGACGAACACCAAATCTCTTCTTCAGGTGCTGAGAACCGTACTATTATGCGTACTAAGTGTCCGGAAAAAAACTGAAGAAAAGGCAAATACCTCTTATAGGACTTGTGCTGGGTCACCATGTAGAAACATGGCAGCAAATACGTTTCGTTTCTTTCAACAGATATAAAAATCCTGTTTTATAATTTAAAGCCGGGTGTGTAGCACACTAATTGAGAATGTGAGATCGGTCATGTGAGGCGGTCTATAAGAACAATGCAACACAAATGCAAGAAACGCCAGCAACACATAGCGAATTCAAATGGTTCAAATGGCTCTAAGCAGTATGGGACATAACATCTGAGATCATCAGTCCCCTAGATTTAGAACTATTTAAACCTGTAAGGACATTCATGCCCGAGGCATGATTCGAACCTGCGACCGTAGCAGCAGCGCGATTCTGTATTGAAGCGCCTAGAACCGCTCGGCCACAGGGGCCAACACACATACGAGTAAAACAACCAAGCACTTCAGCTGTCGTTGATCAGTGCCTCGAATATAATCACGGAATTAAATTCTACAAGGCCAGTGTCGTGGTACAAGCGAGAAGTTTCGTATCTAATGCTTACTCAATGCCCGGACTCCAGCCAAATATCATTAATCTCTATACTACTGCGTTCACCAGATCAACATCAATGAGCGTCTAAAAACGTCTCTTTAATGGTTAAAGTGAGAGATAAAACCAAAGTATGTTCGTTGGATGCAATAAGCCGAGGAAAGGAATCGCCTACCTCTGATAACTAAAAACAAGTAAGAGGTGCCAAGATTCCAAGGAAGTTGTGTGGCCGCGCGGGATTAGCCGAGCGGTGTAAGGCGCTGCAGTCATACACTGTGCGGCTGGTCCCGGCGGAGGTTCGAGTCCTCCCTCGGGCATGGGTGTGTGTGTTTGTCCTTAGGATAATTTAGGTTAAGTAGTGTGTAAGCTTAGGGACTGATGACCTTAGCAGTTAAGTCCCATAAGATTTCACACACATTTGAACATTTTTTTTAATTTTTCTTTATTTTTATTTTAGAGCGGAACATCGTGGAAGGTGCATGATTCCAAGTCGCTCACTCTTATGAGGGCATCGTGTATCGTGAGGTCTATTGTCAGAGTGAGCCAGGGGACGGGATGAAGCCATCACCATTGTTTGGTAATGGTATGTACCGTGTGGCCGGTTCCGTTGGAAGCCACCAACGTCGGCTGTTATTGTGAATCAAAAAAGTAAACCAGCGGGAAAATGCTAACATCGGACTTAACGTGCAAAAGAATTTTGCATGTGTTTAACTGCTAGAACATGGGGTTCCCAGATGATAACGGAGAGACATTACAGAAGATTTCTCCGTGTTATTTCACTTTCTAAACTACGTTTTCGCCTCACACCGCATTTTACGGGTGTATTTTATGTGTGCAACTAGTGTAACTACGAATCTCTGAATCTCGGAAACGGACAAAGGTGTGAGGAAAATTTTCAAGGCTGTTCGAGGCCAGAATGTTAGAAAGACATCTTAAAAATTGCAGTAATATGCTGTGCATAGTCGTTTTAGAGTCCGCTGCTGGGTTTTGGTGCCCCAAATACAAATTTTGGGGTGCTTTTCGATAACGGGTCAATATATTGGAAAACGAGGGAGAATGCTCTTCTAGATAAATGTATAGATAATATAACGTTAAAATTGGAGCAACTTGCTGCGATTATTTATTATTCAAATTTCGCTTCATACCGGATTTTACGTGCAGAGGTAGGGTAATTTTTAACCTCTGTGTCTTGGAGACTGATAAGGATATAAAAAAAAATTTCTAGGTAGTTCGAGATGGGGTCCTTAGAAATATATATGGTAAAAATTTAAGCCTTTTTCTGTGCGTAGCCGTCTTGGTATCCGTGGCTTGGTTCTGGCTCGCTGGTGACAGGGGAAATTAGTAAAAAGAAGAACTTTTTGCAAAGTTTTCCGAGGAACCACCCATGAACTAATCATGCCTCCATAACTCCCATCAGCCCACCTTAGAAAACATCAAATTAAAGAGGAACGAACCGATTGCTTGCATTTGCCTAGACAATATTCATACTTGGACCCTGTGCTGTAGAATAGTAACCGTAAGACGATCCTTTTGTTGATTATACACGTGGTCAGTAACCAAGGAATATCCAAAACACTTCGCCACATCCTTTCATCACCAACAGAAGCCGAAGAATAGCACCGAAAAATCCCGTTTTTATGTGCGGCGTTTTGGAACATACGAGGTATGTTCTCTGTCGCATTCATACTGATTACCAGCAGCTGGCACATCCAGAATTGTTAACATTTTGCTGTCAACACAGCAGCCCAGATTTCACATCAATTACAAGATATTTAGGCGATTAATCACTGACTGATTTCACGTGGCAACAGAACCAGAAAATACGAACATTCCAAATAGACATGAATGTTTTCTCATAATGGCTGTACACTGCCACATAGAATCTGATATGCTTATTCAAATGTCTAAATAAATCGCAACTTTTTACATTGGTTATTATGACATGGGGAGACACTGAAAGACACTGTAGGACTCCATAAACAGTCCGTTGGAACAGAGTCGGGTTGTACAATCTTGCTCGCCCTTCTGTCCTCTATAGTGCATCTTACGCAGCTTCTCCGCTTGTCTGCCAGAGACGATGCGGGCGGCAAGCTTTCAGCTGCTGCGGAGGCGTTAATGGCGGCCGGGCGGTCGATTTATCAGGCACAGGAAACGATAAATTACTGGCGCCAGCACCGCGCTAGCATCAGCCGCTAATTCGAAGCGGAACGCACCACTGTTTTGGCCGGCTTCCACTGCGTCTCTAATGCACACGCGACTGGCGACAGTCAAATGTTCTTTTAAACGTTTCCTCCTGCTGTGTATTCTGGGCGAGACTGGTGCCGGTAGTTTGGAAAACAAGTGTACGATGTGGGCAGACAGCCCGAAGCATCTTCGGGACTATAAATTCTAGGTCATTGAATGAACAAGAAGAAAATAGCTTGGAAACATGAGATTTTTTAAGCAGTCGCCTCACAAAATAATTAATGAAAATTATGCACTGTTCATTGACTATATGGCTGAGGCCGTAGGCGAAAGTTACTTTGTCCTTGGGTTCCCTATTCGAATTCTGACGATGAAAGAAATTTTCGCCACCAGAGCGTTTCTTACAAAGATAGAAAAGGAGGCAGCGTACAGCTGCTGATCAACACAATACGAGACAAAATTTTGGAGTGAATTCCTAACATTCGGATATGTCCACTTTGGTCGTCGGGGATATACACCATGATTTCGCATACGAGTTAAGACATATGAAGTTCAGTTTCAAATGAGCCTGTACATCAGTTATATAAAACTAAAATAAATGCAGTTGCTCACAGTGCGACAGAGACATGAGTGGTACAAATTAATAGGAAAGACTAAAAACAGTAGAAAAGGGTACAAAGTCTCTCGAATACCAATTTCGATACAACATATATCAGGAACATGTGTTTCATGTCCTGCATTAAGGACATCCCACTCCACCATCCTAGATGGCAACGGCAACTGTGTAACATATATTCTAAAATTTTGTTAAGTGTCAGGCCTTCTTCCTAACGTATCCGGTGGAAGAAGTGAAAGCACTCTGATTGATTGGCTCGACCAATTGATTTTTGTTTGGCCAGCCATCCATACAACATATAATGTGTTCAAAATGGTTCAAATGGCCCTGAGCACAATGCGACTTAACTTCTGAGGTCATCAATCGCCTAGAACTTAGGACTAATTAAACCTAACTAACCTAAGGACATCACACACATCCATGCCCGAGGCAGGATTCTAATCTGTGAGCGTAGCGGTCGCTCGGCTCCAGACTGTAGCGCCTAGAACCGCACGGCCACTTCGGCCAGCGATAATGTGTTATTAAATTTTTTTTGCAAACGTTGAATTGTTTCAATAGAAACAGTGTTCGTGTCATTTTAACTAGAAACTGTGAAGAATTTGCTAAAGTGTGGTCCTGAGGAATCGTCCAGCATTTGTGAGAACAGACATCGTTCAAACAACAGGATATGCTTGTTGATATACAGTAAGGTGGCGATGACCAGGCTGGTGACCGCTTTATAACAAATGTCGTCTCCTTCAGGGTACAAACTGGAGTAATTATGAACTGTCTTTTGTAATCGCACCTGGAGATAAGGGATGTGTCGGGTACTGGTAAATATTTCATAAACATTGCTGATATGAAAGAGCTCTTTATCTTCTTCTTCCCATTACAAAATTTAAATACCTGTTCTGTTGTTCGATCGTTGGGTTTATATTCAGTGAATGAGTACACTTAAGAAGCATGAATATCGTCTTCACGGGTGCAGTTCGTTCACCCTACATCGTATCCGTGTGAGGGTTGCCCGTCATTAGATTTTTGCTTCCTACATGCCCTAGCATTTATATTGGTACGTCTGTATTCCAGAAACCACCATACGATATGTGGTATAAGTGACAGGCTGCACAAGAATCTTAAAGCCCTCCCCCTCACTCGTTTGTTTCCTCTTCAAGTCACTTATGCTTTACGGGTAGAAAGCTTGCCAGTACCCCTCTGTATACGGCCGAAATTCACCATCTTTACTGTTGAAGACATTGTGAAATTTATACATACTGTAGGAAATGTATTAGTTCAGAAGTAGTGCATCATAGACTTTCAGGACGTTGTGAGTAAGGTCTTCGCCTTTCTGGTTGTCTGCTGTTGTAGTCTGTTGAATATTTCCGTGATGCTCTAGTACTCACGTAACTAAATCGTCAAGTGCAGAGCTCTTCTCTGAATCTCTACCACTGTCTATGTTAATTATATTTTGCGAGATTTTGCCTAAGAAACACGACCGACGAACAGTGCTTAAGAACCGATAGAACGAAGGTACTCTGAAACACTTTCTTCGTTCATGAATTATACTTCTGCAGAATTCTTGCGATAAATCTGTCAGTTATCGGGCTTCTCCATCGCCACGGTTATATAATTCTTGAGCTTGAAGTCCGATTGAACAAACACGAGTAATTTTAAATATTTTCGTGCGCTTGCCTATACCGTGTTCATGTATGTTGACAGTCAACTGCCGGTCTTTGCCCTAAACACGAATTCTCCTCGCGTCTTCTCTGCTGAGATGTCAGAGAAATGGGAATTTGCAGCTCAGTCTTCTCGGAACTGTTCATGCAGGAACGCAGCTCATTGGATAACTCCTAAAACATCTGTTAGGTGAAGGGTTGGACTGATATTTAAAAAAAAAAAGTGTTTAGCGCAGCCTTCTGATTGTTGAAATATCTTTTGCGTAAGTTTTGTGCAGAGCAGAGAGGAAAGATAGGATTTTTCGGTCGCTGTGTATAGAGTCGCGGAAGCCAGCACTCCGGTTTTGGAGAAGTGGAGAAGGGCACACTCTGACTTATATATTTGAGGACGAGGCTATAACGTATTGGCCGACGAGTCGTGGTTAGCAACAGGTCCGGCTGTACGCAGGATTCGACTCTCCAAATCGTGAACTACGGCGAGAATATCTGGCAGCAGAGGCTTCCTAGAAAGGACAGCAGCTAGGAGTTTCTCCGTGCCTTACACTTAAACTTGATTGGGTCCCTTGATTTAACAACTGGTCGGGTATTCGTGGGCTCATCCATGAGCAAGTTGGCTTTGTCATTTGCATGTGGATTTCACATGTTTTCCAGGAACGACCAGGGTAGTAACTGCGCATTTATCTGCAGTTACGATTTTTTGAGACTGACCTCTTGACATTACAGTCATCATGTCTAAGTTGTTCCTTGCGGGCTTTGCCATATTAACCCAGCTTTGGTTTAAATTTGTTTGAATGTCCATAGCTGGTAGCGACTTTCACTTTGTGTTCTATTAATCATGTTAGCGTTTAATTATTGCTTTCATGTTTATGTATGTGCTTGCAAGGATTAATTTTAACGAAATGGGGCCAAATTGGGTCAAGGTTTTAAATGTGTAGTTAGAGGAACACCCTTCTCATGATTAAACCTTTGATGCTTTTAGTAAGAGCCAACACACGAGACTGATTTTTGTGAGGCCATTCTACTCATATTGCTCAATCCACTGCGCGACAGATTCCATATCTGAGTTCATGGAGAGTGGCCCAAGCGGTGGTGATCATCAAAGCAATCAAAAGCCTTGTTAGCTCAATTAGAGTCTTACAGTTGCATATATCTTTTTTTCACGTGGGGAAACATCTGGCGCTGCCAGTTAAGGGCTTGAGACTTACAGGGATCTCTGTTTCAGGATGCACTGCTTGTCCTTGTGACAAGAGTTCATTATAACTGACGTCTTAGGATACAGTACTCCCTCGCTACTGTAGAAGAAGAGGCGCCAAAGGCTCGTCGTAGATTCTACCACTTTTACTAAATTTGAACAAAGGAAGTTACCATGTATTGCCACAGGAGCTAGTGCTCATTATTTCCGCAAACTGAGCCTAGCTCTGGTACTAAACGGGAACTGTGACAGTTATTAACAAAATGGTTCAAATGGCTTTGAGCGCTATGGGACTTAACATCTGAGGTCATCAGTCCCCTAGAACTTAGAACTACTTAAACTTAACTAACCTAAGGACATCACACACACACACATGCCCAAGGCAGGATCGAACCTGCGACTGTAGCGGTCGCGCGGTTCCAGACTGACGCGCCTACAACCGCTCGGCCACAGCGGCCGGCTGAAGTAAAGTCGGTGTCATTAATGGACAGCTATAAACTTCCAAAAATTACAAAATGCACGACATTGTCCGATACAGGAAGCGTTGTCATAAACTATTAACTATCATTCAGAAAAAATAAAATTACGTAATAAATTTCTTTGAGGTATACGTGTGCATTCCTGGTATACACATGAATCCCCGCCCCGCATTTCCGTAGATCGCTGCTAGAAGAACCAATACAAAATGGTGCAGCATACCACTAAAGTGATGTTCCGCGTGGTAATTAGTTGTCTGCACTTGCAGCGGAACAAGGCTGTGACGATCCTTGCTGAATTAGTACAAGTGTACGTCAACAGTGAATCATTATATGATTCAGTGGGTATGTGGCGTGGTCGCTTTTAGTCCGGTGAGATAAGTCTGAATGACTAAGGTCGAAGTGGTAGGCAATATGTCTGTGAAGAACTGGGAATCGAAAATTAAAATCAATCATGGATCAGTTTCTGACGATTTGAATATGAAAGAGGTCGCCGACGCTGAGATAAGCGATTGCTCTCATCCATTTAGAAAGCCCGCCCCACTCAGGCAGTAGCGCATTTGTGTCAGCTGTGTCATGCCAATCCATATGATTTCTTCACCGCGTAATTTCATATACGAGTGCTTCGTATATCACTATGATACTGAGACAACGGAGCAAAGCAAGGAATGGAAATATTACATTCATCACCTTGCAACAAAAGTTAAAACCAGCTATCATCGGGCTAGGTAACAAATATTCGGCTTGACGTTGATTGATGGAGTTGTTGGTTGTTTTGTTGAAGGATATCGTGTCAAATTATATTCAACTGGAGCGTTAGACTATCAGAATCCAGAGTTGGTTGGAGAGTTCTGTCCATAATGCTCCAAACTTTCTCCATTGTGGAGGCATCCGGCGATCTTGCTGGAAAAGACAGGGTATGGCAAGCACGAGGACAAGCGGCAGAAACATTCGCCGTGTGCGGGTGGGCATTATTTTGTTGAAACGTACGCCCAGGATGGCTTCCAGTGAAGGGCAACAAAAGGTGCCGTAGAATATCGTGCCGCACTGACAACCATAGGAGTCCTGCTGTGAAAAGGAACGACACTGCAGACCATCACTCCTGGTTGTCAGGCAATATGGCGGACTACAATCAAGTTGGTATCCCATCACAGTCTAGTGCGTGTCCAGACACCTCTTTGGTCTGGGATCCCACTGAGTGGATGGCGAGTGAAATTCTGTGTGGAGACGCCCGGGACAACAGTGGAATACTAACGTGACTGTCGCCCGTCGTATGACCCGTCAGCCAGGAGTCATGTTTTGGGATACCATTTCTCTTCATAACAGGAGCGCTTTGGTTGTCATGCTCGGCGCCCTTACAGCACAGCGGAACGTCAACGATGTACTACGGTCGGTTTTCTGCCCTTCATTGCAAGCCATCCTGGGCTTACATTTCCGCACACAGTGAGATTTTCTACTGCTTTTCTTCGCGCTTGCCAAACCCTTGCTCGGCCAGCAAGGTCGCCGGATCCCTCCCCAACTAAGAACATTTGGAGCATTATGGCAGTGCCCTCGAACCATCTCAGGATTTGGACTATCTAAGCCCGAAGCGGACAGAATTTAGCACGATATCCCTCATGAGGACATCCAAAAGCTCTATCAAGCAATGCCAAGCCGAATAACTGCTTGCACAAGGCCCAGAGGTGGACCAAACCTTTATTGACTTGCACAATTTGTGAAGCTCCCTCTCTTGAATAAATCCTCCAATTTTCATTAAACTGCAACCATTTGTTTGTCTACACATGTACATCAAACTTGTGATTCCTATCCCATTCGCATAATTTCTTTGTGGTTGCGTTGTTACATATTTCTTTTTTCTTCTTTTTGTCCTAGAGTGTGCATGCTGCTTCATTGGACTATCGTATTTCGCATCTCTCCCCCCTGCCCCCTAGTATTTTCCCCACTCCCGTGTTATCCTGGTATGGCACGTCTATTCTCGGATGAAGGACCTGTCACATGGCAGGCATTTTCAAAATGGCGACCGGGTGATTTTCGTGGTGAAACGTTTCATGGTGAACCCACCCCTCCATTTGTACTCGGTCTACATATATTTGCGGTGGCCAGTCTTGGCTTCTCATACTGTATCAGAATCTAGTTGTCCACAGTGACTTATCCGTGACCTCGCAAGTATTTACCGGTAGAGGACCCGGACAGCTAGGGTGGGGCGTGACTGGCAGTCCCCTCGAGGCCATCGGCTGGCGGCTGTGCAGATGAGGGACGCATTCTCGGGCTGCCAGGGCTCCATTACCAGCCACTCTGTTGGCACAGCCGAGAATTAATCTAACGAAATGTGTCGCCGGCGGTGGTTTTAATAATAGCGCCTAATGAGCCGCTGGCGCAGCCGCGGGCTACACTACACTACACTAAAGCCACCCCGCCTGCGGGAAGAGCAGCCCCGGCAACGGCGAGAAAAACGCATTCCCAGCCGTCCGTCGGCACCGTGAGGAATGCTCGACACGCACTCCGGCTGCTGTCTGGGCGACTCGGCAGCTGGCACTATTAAGGCGGGGCTGGGGGTCGGATGCTAATGTGTTGAGAGAGGCGGAAACCAGCCAGGGAGGAGAACCCGACAATCTAATCAAGAGCCTGGGTGTCCGATACGAGAAATTGTTAATTTAACAAGTCTCAGAGTGAAACTTTTAGTGAAACAAGTCTCAAATATGAAATATTTTTACCTATAAGTCCCTCAGGGTAGCACCTTCGGACCCATATTTTACGCGGCATGCTTTTCTGACTTTCGAAGGAGTGTCAAATATAGGACTAACAAAACAATTTAGAATCTATAGAGTGGCTCTGACACGTTGTTAAGAGGTTCCTGCGGTGCCTCACCATACTATTAGCCCCCCAAATATTGGAGAGTCATTCTGCAGTTACTCGGAAAGTCAGACAGTTCGTGTATGGTTTCGTAAGCCACATAAATTGTTGAATTTCTTTTCGAAATCTTGCCTGCCGTGTGCTCAGAATATAAATGCACACAAATATCTCTAAAAATGATTGAAGGTTGCTGTAGACATTTTTACAGATGTTCTGTAACTGTTCTGTGTTTTGGGTACCTTGATGCATTTGTTAACTAGTGCAATAAAGCTTGTTTCATCCAAATTCTCCGGGGTATATAACTTAAACCACATGATATTCCGAGAAATTTGTGAAGATAAAGGGCCTGACAAAAGGCTGCATCAAACTTTGTAACATTTCCGAAACGTCAAGAGCGGAAGTAACCATAGTCATAACACTAACAACTGGCTCTGAGCACTATGAGACTTAACATCTGAGGTCATCAGTTCCCTAAAACTTAGAACTACTTAAACCTAACTAACCTAAGGACATCACGCACATCCATGATCGAGGTAGGATTCGAACCTGCGACCTTAGTGGTTGCGCGGTTCCAGACTGAATCGCCTTGAACCGCTCGGCTACACCGGCCGGCATAACCCTAACAACTCTTTTTGTTACCTTCTGGAAACTTTAAGTGAAGTATTGTTTTACATCAGAAAAAGTGGGTTGCAGACATTAAGTCTTGTAATTTCTTATGATCAAATAGTTCCTTGTTTAAATTATATCTTCATAATCTTGTAGGAGCCCTTAATATGCAATGTAAAGAATGCAAATTACTCTATGAAACAACCCTGGTATGCTTTTATATGTGGATAGTAACTTCGCAAAATTTGGATCTGTGAACTGGTCAGATAAGAAACTAATTCAGGAGAAAGTAAGTTTAAATCAATAGTGTCAAACGCACTAGTACCGTAAACTACGATCATCCTACGACTTAGTTGTAAATTAGACTGGTTGTATACATTAGATAGTAATGCACTTGCTTTGTGAGACGCAGTTTAAGTATTTGATCCACATAATACACCGTTTATTTCACTTATTTTAAGTTCAGATACAAATTTAACCGTATGCAACATACATAAAAATAAACTTTTTCTAGACTTTTTCTCTTAACTCCGTTATCTGGAACTGTGGGTTACACATATCTCCAACTGCTTTTGGAATTTTTCTGTATTGGAAGTTTCTTAGGTGTAGTGAAGGCCGTATTAAACCACACGAACACCGATCCTGAATTAAATTTTCCTGGCCATGTCTTCTTATTGTGAATATCAGACAAAAGATCGTCTGGAAATGGAGCATTTCTTTGTATTCATAACAGTAATTGCTAACAGACGATGTGTATCAGCTGTTCGTTAGTCATAACCATGGGTAATTGCACTCCTGGATGCAACTCCTAAATATTAACAGTTGGATGTTATTTTGCAGTTATTTGAAATATTATGTGCTGTATCCTATATCACACCCTTTTCTTTTGGCTTCCGAAAATATGGCTGAGGGTCGTTCAGTTTGCTTCACTCGGGTAGCGGCGTTGCCTCGCTATTGATACTATCTCTTTGGCAATGACATCTATTTGCTGATGGCAGCTAAAACCCTCAAATGTAGATTTATCGCCAAATCGGATAGGCTTTATTCCTTCCCGTACGAAGGCGTCTTTTCTCCAGAGGGTGAGATCTGTGCCTTAAATGTTCATACTGAGTGGAGGTGGAAGTAGATGTAAATACCCTCGGAGTAGTGAAGCAACTTAAATCAATTAATAAAAGCAAATCTTTTGGGACCAGACTGAATACCAATTAGGTTCCTTCCCGAGTATGCTGATGAATTATCTCCATACTTAACAATCATATTAAACCGTTCGCTCGACGAAAGATCCGTACCTAAAGACTGGAAAGGTGCACAGGTCTCACCAATATTCAAGAAAGTTAGTAGGAGTAATCCACTAAATTACAGGCCCATATCGTTAGCATCAATATGCAGAAGGATTTTGGAACATATATTGAGTTCGAACATTATGAATTACCTTCAAGAAAACTGTCTCTTGACACACAGTCAACATGGGTTCAGAAAACATCGTTCCTGTGGAACACAACTAGCTCTATATTCATATGAAGTGTTGAGCGCTATTGACAAGGTATTTCAGATCGATTCCGCGTTTCTGGATTTCCGGTAGGCTTTTGACACTGTACCACACAAGCGGCTCGTGGTAAAATTGAGTGCTTATGGAATATCGTCTCAGTTATGTGACTGGATTTGTGATTTCCTGACAGAGAGGTCACAGTTCGTAGTAACTGACGGAAAGTCATCGAGTAAAACAGAAGTGATTTCAGGCGTTCCCCAGGGTAGTGTTATAAGCCCTTTTCTGTTCCTTATCTATAAAAACGATTTTGGAGACAATCTGAGCAGCTGTCTTCGGTTGTTTGCAGATGACGCTGTCGTTTATCGAGTAATAAAGTCATCAGAAGATCAAAACAAACTGCAAAACGATTTAGAAATGATATCTGAATGGTGATAAAAGTGGAAATTTACCCAACATAACGAAAAGAGTAAGGTCATCCACATGAGTGCTAAAAAGAACTCGTTAAACATCGGTTATACGATAAATCAGTCTAATCTAAAAGCCGTAAATACGACTAAATACCTAGGTATTACAATTACGAACAACTTAAATTGGAAGGAACACATAGAAAATGTTGTGGGGAAGGCTAACCAAAGACTGCGTTTTATTAGCAGGACACTTAGAAAATGTAACAGACGTACTAAGGAGACTGCCTACACTACGCTTTTCCGTCCTCTTTTAGAATACTGCTGCGCGATGTGGGGTCCGTACCAGATAGGACTGACGAAGTACATCGAAAAAGTTTAAAGAAGAGTAGCACGTTTTATATTATCGCGAAATATGGGAGACAGGGTTACAGAAATGATACAGGATTTGGGCTGGACATCATTAAAAGAAGGGCGTTTTCCGTAGCGACGAAATCTTCTCTAGAAATTCCAATCAACAACTTTCTCCTTCGAATGCCAAAATATTTTGTTGACACCGTCTTACATAGGGAGAAACCATCACCACGATAAAATAAGGAAATTTAGAGATATAGGTGTTCGTTCTTTCCGAGTGCTATACGAGATTGTAATAATACAGAACTGTGAAGATGTTTGGATGAACCCTCTGCCAGGCACTTGAATGTGATTTGTAGAGTATCCATGTAGGTGTAGATGTAGAGGTGACTGTCATTAGTGCACGTGGAGTTTAAATGTTTGATTCCATTGCTGAAGACGATGAGAGAGGCTCAGACCTGGTGTCGACACACAGTCTACTACAGTGCTCTAGCACCAAAGGTGCGACCGGTCTTCACCTCAGCACTCGACAGATTGACCCGCGTCAACAGTGTTATGTGCCCTCACTTCACGAGACATAGTGCAAACGTTTGCAGCTTCGTTCAGGGTACAACATGTGGTAACCAAAAAATTTACGCCACCACCTTTCCTCTCTTAGTCATCCAAGTACCTTCCACCATCAGGAGTCAAACTGGCGACCATCTGGTCAAACGCCTCCGCGCAGTCCTGTTGGTTTACTGGTACAGAAAGCAAGTGAAAGTCGCAAAAATATTTTAACTGCTAATAATTTAGTAAAATTATTCCTTAATTCAGCACGTAATTTCCATATTTCTCTAAATCAGTTAACGTAATTTTCTCGAAGATTCCTTGAATCAACCTTTGCAAGTTCATTATCTTGTCTACCTCAGTCTGAGCCACTGCTTCAACTGTAATGATCACCATGCCAACCGGAAACGGAGCTGTAAATTTCAGCTCTCTTCTTGAACAGTTTAATTTGTTGCTGCTTCACCAGACATTGCCTCTTATCTTGCATTTCACAGCCTTCCACACCTATTGTATTCTCAGTAGTTTGAGCACCATGTGCTAGTCGGTATAACCTGGTAGACATCCTTTCGCTTCGTGCAGTAAATGTGCTCATTCCACCAATGGATTTCTCGGTCGATTTTCTTATAGCTTAATAGATGTCGCTTCTTCAAACCTTCATTTTCCATTTTCGCTGAACGCATTCTTTAATTATTCAACTCGTAAATGACGAATCATTCCCGATTCCATCCGACAGCTCTCGCATTAGTGCGGAATCAGATATTCCAAAACTGTAGTTCAATTTTATTTTCCTACATCTCAGTTCTCTGCAGTTTACGCTTAAATCTTTGACAAAGGTCACAGACAACCACTTTAAAATTGTTCCTCGACTACTCCATTCTCGAAGAGCACGTGGGGAAAATGGACATATAAAACTTTCCGTGTAAGCTCTGATTTCTCTTACTTAATCACTACTGTCTTTTCTCCTATGTATATTTTCATCGTGCCAATATGACTTGAAAAATGTTTTTGCAATCGGAGGAGAAAGGACCAGTAGCGTTTGATAAGAATATCTTCTGACTCCGTGCTGGCTATGTGTCAACAGGTTCTTCACAATGTTCGAACGCAGTATATGTCTCAGAACCTTGTTGCAAATCAGTGTCAGTGATATAGGTTAATAATTCAACGGATTTATTCTTATTCCTTTTTCGTCTATTCATGTGACAAGTTCTTTTTCCAGTCTTTAGGTACATATCTTCCGTCGTACGAGCAATTGTATATCATTGCTAAATACGATGTTATTTCATCAGCGTCCTTAGAAAGGAACGTAACTGGTGTGCAATATGAATCGGAAGACTTGCCTGTGATGACTATTTAAATTGCTTTGCTTCACCGATGGTATGTATTTCTAAGTCACTTATATTGTCCCCTGTTCTTGATTAAAGTTCTGGAATATTTACTACTTTTTCTGAGGCGAATAAATTTTGTAATACTATGTTTGGTTGCTCCGCTTTAGGGGTGCTGTCATAGGTAATATTATCACTACTATAGTGCGGTGAAGGTATTGATCGTGTCTTGCTTCTGATATATTTTACCATACGGCCAATATACCATTCTGCAATGTTATGAGACATGGTTTCGTTGTGAAAACTATTGAAAGCATTTAGCAATGAAGTCCGCGCTAAATTGCTAACTTGCGTAAAACATCAACAATCTTGGAGATTGTGTGTTCTTTAAAACTGGCATGCTTTTTTTCATTGATATTACAATAGTATCCTTCAATGTTTTGTGCATCATGAGGGATCTGTCCCGTCCTTTTATTAATTTTCTTGGTATGAAAGTCTCAATCGCTGTCAGTACTACTTCTGTGAACTGAAGCCACATCTGAATACACTTACGAAGTTACTAAGCAATGATGACTCCTTTACGAAGCCGTCAAGCTACTTTTTAACCGTTTCTTTAAATTTTATTTTTGCTGGATTTCAATGTTGTGGTGTTCAGTCTCGCTACAGAGACCTTGTGCTCACCATCCCAGTACACGTCATGAAACTCAGAAGTCTAGTATCTCATTCCAACCACTTACACTTCTTATGAGATTCTGAACTAATAGCTCAACATTATTTTCGGAGAAAGCATTTACTACAATTTCGGACGACTTTAGACATGTATTTTCGCCAATATCGAGTGTAATTTCGGGTCACAAGCAATTATAATTGCATGAGTAGCGTACCTATTCCAAGCGAGACTCAAATTTTCCTTGAACCTTTTAGCAGCTATATCATCTCGTCGGGAATTTGGCAAAAGGAACTAGTTATTAATGTACATGAAATGTCTTCGCAGTTGCGTATGTGAATAATCATCAGTTGCATAATAGAATGACGACAATGAAAATTTATACCGGACTGGGAATCGAAACCAGACTTCCCGCTTATCGCGAGCTGTCGCCACACCATCAGGCTACCAGAGCGTGACTCACGGCCAAACAAGTGGTTGGTGACATACGGAAGTTTTAGTCTCACCCCAAGTCGTGTTCAGATAGCCTAGCGGTATCGTATCGTAGTAATTAGTTTTTTCGCCAGCACGGAGCCCCACCTTGTTCGGTCAGAGAGCTGGTTCGCCTCTGTAACAAGAATACTGAATGAAGGGATCAACAACGAACTTGAACGGATGTCATGCGACGTCCGCAACGACCTAACACAACGATCAATAACGAATAAAATGAAAAAAAGGAAAAAAAAGCGGTAAAGCGACCGCTCACGATAGACGGGAAATCCGGGTTCGAGACCCGGTCCGGCACAAATTTTCACTGTCGTCGTTCCACTATGCAGCTGATGATTGCTCACATACGCAACTGCAAATTGGTCCTATGCGTTTCATAACGCATCGTAATTTATAATTATACAGGCACTGCAACATCATATCGTATCGTGGTAGTTAGTGTATTCCGACTGTCGAATATAGCCTCACCCCTCATAACACACCTCAACTGTCTACTTCAATTTCAAAACAACCATAAACTACTTCTATTAGTAAGAAACATTCCAGCACCTACTGAATTTAATCTATCGTTTCTGTACAACGTTAGCTCCTTGCTAAAACCTACAGACTACTTATCTCCGGCTTTAGCCGGCTTTCAGTATTTGTATCCATTCCTGCTTCAGTGCTTTTATTTGAGAGCTTGGATCTTTTCTCAAAATGGTTCAAATGGCTCTAAGCCCTATGGGACTTAACATCTGAGGTCATCAGTCCGCCAGAATCTCGTGATCGTGCGGTAGCGTTCTCGCTTCCCACGTCCGGGTTCCCGGGTTCGATTCCCGGCGGGGTCAGGGATTTTCTCTGCCTCGTGATGGCTGGGTGTTGTGTGCTGTCCTTAGGTTAGTTAGGTTTAAGTAGTTCTAAGTTCTAGGGGACTGATGACCATAGATGTTAAGTCCCATAGTGCTCAGAGCCATTTGAACCATCATCAGTCCCCTAGACTTAGAACTACTTAAGTCTAACTAACCTAAAGACCTCACACACATCCAAGCCCGAGGCAGGATTCGAACCTGCGACCGTAGCAGCAGCGCAGTTCCGGACTGAAGCGCCTAGAACTGCTCGGCCACAGCGGCCGGCGATCTTCTCTCGTTTCCCAACACAGCTACGACAATTTGCGATTATAATATCGGTATCTCCTAAGTCTACCTTCACCTTGCAGTCTTTGAGATTTGAGATGCTGCTTCTGTCACGTTACCCAAGTTGTAGATTCTGGGCGTCTTTCAGAGTAATCTGCTGACGACCTGTTCCTTTTACCGCATAAATCTAATCAAACTGTAGGTGATATATTATGTTGTCCCATGGTAAATCAAAGTGGAGAACATCTACAGACGAATTATAACTGGTCTTTAGCTTCACTCTCGACTGCGGTAAGATATAATTTTGACCCGTTCTGGCCGTTAAGGACAACTTCAAGTCCCTGTTGACTGGTTTCATTGTAATAAGTCACACTTGACAGAGCCACTTAACAATGACTATGAAGTGTTACACTGTAATCATTCAATCGAAATCTGGAGATGGACGATATAAACCGGAACGGGTCATAATCATTTATATTTTCTCATTAACGGTTCTATCTCTCTCAAAGACAATATGTCTACCGCTGCAAAATCGATGTATTCTCTACAAGCTGACATGGTATTTTGGAAGTACCAACATATACCGTCAAAAGTGCAATCAAGCCTGTGGCAGATAATTGTGGACCTGGTTCGTGCACAAAGCCGTTCTATACAGAGATTAGAAGTATGTTCTAAAATAGAGAAAGACCTACAACACTTGCTGCAAGGACAAGCACCTTTCAACTCAACCAAATGTAATTCAGTGAGCGTAAATACGTGCAAAGTTACGAATTTGTTTTTTTAAACTCAACCTTATTCAAAACATGGGGACCTGGAAACTGCTAAAAGAACACGAAATTATGTAAATCAAGAATAATAATCGTCTTGAAGCTCGCTACATGACAACCTGCCATCCAACAACAATGCAGACTGAAACGCCCTGCTAAACCCGCAGGACAGGACAGGTAGTTTAAATCGTGAAAGGGGCCAAAATAGAGCCCCCAAAAAAATTTTTTTAAACATACAGCTTCAATCCTTGGGACTTAATTACCGGCTTAAAGCCACTTTAATTTAAAAACGGCTGAAGGCCAATAACTTAAAACGCAAGCATAATGAGAGATTTAAAAGGCTAGCCTTATCTTACAACAGTTCTTTATTTAGGCTGAAGGCCCAAATAATCTGAAATTTTTAGAGCAAACAATTTGAATTCAAAATCGGCTGAAAGCCCAACACTTAAGGCTAAAGAAATTAAAAAAAAAAAAAAAAAACGAAGGCCTTACGTAAAACAGTTCTTAATTAGGCAAAACTCAATCGAAACAGAAATTTAAAAGGCAAACCCTTACCTTAAGATAGTTCTTTAGTTAGGCTGAAGGTCCAAATAATCAGACACTTCAAGAGCAAAAAAGTTAAATTCAAATCGGCTGAAGGCCTAATACTTAAAACTCCATAACGTTAATTTTTTTAATATCGAAGGTCTTACGTGAAACAGTTCTTTAATTTAGGCTGAAGGCCTTAAGAGCAAAACAACTCAAACTCAAAATCGGCTGAAGGCCCAACACTTAAAATTGAACAACATTAAAACCTTTAAAATGCCAAAGGTCTTAAGCGAAACAGAACTTAAATTAGGCTGAAGGCGCAAACCATTTGACTGGCTTGTTGGTCCGTCCCGAACTGACTGCCAGACACACGACGACCCGGAAATACTTTCGCTCGCTCCAGAGATGGTTCAGTAGTGCACTTATCAATACGCGCTGCTGCTACCGCTCACCGGCAAGTAAGGCAGGAAGTTAGTGACGCCAGTAAATGGAATAAGAAGACAAGGCGGCAGTACCGTAATAGAAGATGACAAAAAATAAATGGGATAAACGTGAGCCGTGCATGGCTCACAGACAAATAGCTGTTATAATGACGCAAAGAGCGTTATTGCTTCGTACTTTCCACTGACTCTAGCCTGATACGAACATGAGATATATCGCCCATGTAACTGCTAAATCGGAGTGAAATCCAGTTTTAATATCAATAGTGCTGGAAGTAGTGATCGAGACAAATTGGTCTCGGAGCACACTCCTAAGCCGGGTTTCCATATTCAACTAAAGCGACACCAATCGAGTGGCGTAACCCAAGTAGCATGTGGAAGCAACCCGAGTCTTGTGACGTCACAAGGATGACACAGCTTTCAGCTATGACAATAGATGTTAAAGTCGTTTTAGCTCTGTAACGCCACTTTCCTTTTTTCACCAGCGATTAGTTTCATGCGACTGCCACCTCATAGCCGAATTTCGAAGCACCATCACCGTATTCTGGTTTTAGTGTTATTAAACACCTCTCCAGACAATAAGTATAAAGGGTTCCAGTGGCAGCATAATTCCAGCTCGGCTGTAGCTTTTAATAAAGGGAAACGAATACCACACAATGAATTACAGTATCTCTTAGTACACCTACGACAAGCTCCAACCTTCGGTACAGAATAACTTCAAAATTTACTGTACCTGTGACGTCTTATTTAAACAACTGATGTAGGGTGCAAGAGTGAAAATATTGCCTCTCCAATGAGTTCCCAGTGCATCGTATTATTATTTTATTTATTTACTAAATATAATCTGATTACGGTAATCAGGCCCCCTCTTAACATGACAAATAGTATTAAAACGATTTGAGTGTATGAAGCGTCATTGTGAGTAAATAATACTGACTAAGAACTAATAAAGTTAATTCTTGCAGTACTTGTAATACTGCAGCTGCTGCCATTAATAATGATAATAGTAAGAATAACAATCGTTAAGTGGCATCCAATACACAGCACGAGAAAGCAGAACTTGGGGACGTGGCGTATATACAGACAGATGACAGGTAATCACCAGACGCCATATATCGAATTACATTGTGTTTCCCCGTACTCTAAGCTGACCCTCGGTGCGATGGTTGAAGGGAGCAACCGTACAGACACCCTTCCGAGTGTCAGCTTGGACTGTACGAATAGTACACCCATATTCGAAACAAGCAGAACACCTTGAACGACTAGAGACAGGACGTTCATATTCACAGGACATGTACATTATTTGTTTTGAGAAGCGATTAGCATTTCAGTCACCACAACATGTGTCCTGTTGCCTAGTAGGCACAGGGTCCGCCATGGCCCCTGATAACTTGTTCCATACGTGATGACATAGACGCGTATGAGACGCTAGTGGCGGCCTGTGGTATGGCCGTCCATGCTGCATTCACGTGGTTCCAAAGTTCATATGTGATGGTTGGTATTGGTCACCATATCCCACACATTTTCCATTTACGACAAGTCTGGTGATCTGGCGGGCCAGAGCAAAAGGCTGACATCCTGTGACACCAAGAATGACGTGTTCGTGCACCAACATGTGATCGTGCATTGTCTTGCTGAAAAATGACGTTTTTGGTGTTGTGCAGAAAGGGTTGGTTGCGGGTCGCAGGATGTCATTCACGTAGGTCACACTGGTCGCAGTGCCCTGGACACGCACCAGTTGTGATCTTCGGTTGCACGCAATAGCATCCCACACCATAAGGCCTTGAGATGGCGCTGTATGTCTTGTGCGAATGCAATCACTGCGAAGCCACACCCCACGTCTGTGGCGAACCAAAATGCAACCATTATTTTGAAAGAAGCAGAACGAGGATTGGTCCTAAAATACTGATGCCATTCCTGTACCCAGAGATGTCGCTCCATAGACTATTGCCGTCTAGCATGTTTCCGCACATTCGTCAAAGGTAGGCGGAGAAGTGGACGACGCTCACGTAACCCATACAGCAATAAACGACGACGAACTGTCACCTCTGATAGTGTACGATGTGTTACACCGTCCCATTATTGCGGCAGGGCCGAGGGGGATGCATATCTGTCATGCACTGCCATTCGAATGTGGTGTCGACTTTCTCGGCGGTGGTGCGACCTCGTACTTCCGCGAACCATTCTGCACATTCCCGTTGGGCTACCAAAACACCACTTCACCCCACATAATTAGCAATTACCCGTATTTGCCAATTATGCGTCGCCTATCAAACCCACTCATTTGACGGTGCGGTTCGCGCAAACGTCTGCGAGAAATCCTGCACGTCTGCTCAGGTCACACTGATCCATTACCTTCGGTTTGTGGCGACAACGAGAGCCGCAGGCACATTTTACCGGTAGGTGGTGCTGCGCAGCAGTATCGATGTTGACCGGTGAGCCGACATAGTTCAAATCCTAATCATTTCTGCAGAACATACTTATGTACAGTCGTGGACAAAACGAGCGAGACCCCTCGCCTTTTCGTTATGCTGATCCGCACAGCTTAACACAGCATAACAGGCAAGGCGACGAAGTGCTGCCAACATACAATGCACAGGCGTGAAATTGACAAACTTTCGGAATTTTCTCAGACTGTTTTCAATCATGTGTGTGACTATATTAATGCTGATTAGTGTGTTAAACACAACACGTAAATATAAGATATAAATGAAAGAAGAAACGCTAATTAGTATGAACTGTACTAATAAAAATGAATTTCAGCTTATCGAGATAACATAACTGTTGTAGTAAGACAAAGTACCCGAGACCGTTAAGAATTAGCAAAACGGGTTTTAAGGACTGGGTAGACAGATAGACGGTGAAGGAAGTGAGACTAGTAGGGTTCCATGTTTACCGATTTAGGTGACGAAATCCTAACAACGAAAGTAGCTACGACAGTTACGGAAGATGAGGGCAGCATAAATAATTCCCCCTACTCTTTATTGGAAATGTTCTAGTTGCAGTCGATACATCAGCATATTACTCGTAGATATGCTTTCGATCCAAATCACGTTTACAGGAATGCAAATAAAATCCATTTGCCTATACACACGGTAATTGAGATCCCAGTATTAATGCCACCGAGGTTTAGAAGTGCGAGCATTCCCATTGCTAGGTAGCTTAAGAAACACTTCGGCTAATGAACCTTTTCTAATGAACCTTTTCGGGCTGTGGCGAGTCTAATGGAGAATTCGAAACATTTGTAGAATTTGTTTGGCAGCTATGTAGACGTTTATTTCCTGGGGCGGTGCAGAATTATCCTGCTAAATGTACTCACTTTATAACAGTATTTTGTTATTTCGATAAACATCGCGAATGATTGTCACATAAGCGTTGACATAAAGGTAGAAAATTCTTGTTTTTGAGTCCAGAAAGCTCTATGCAACAGAAACTGCAGATCATTTTGCCATTTTAATTGCGAAATTGCCGGCTTATTTAAGTCTGGGGTAATAATAGAGGGCTGTTTGCTTGGGTTCTCTGCTAGCGTAGTGAAAGGTGTTTTGCTACTGCAAGGTAAGTCTGCTTTCTTTTCCGTTCTAATCTCGATGGAGGCCGATAGACTATCGCTAAAGCAATTTTAAGAAATTCTCGACACCCCAATACGTTTTATTGCTACCCTTATTCTGCACCCGCGCCCTGTGGATGTAAAAATGAAGATTTGTAGAATTTCATAATTGTTACTGATTACTTTTTCCGCCTCTGTCAATAATTGATTTGACTTATGTGTGGCACTGAATGATTTTTAACTTAATTTCGTTATGAATCTTCACGCATTGCTGAATTTGCACACATTCATAGTAGGTCAGCAACGGTAATCCAGTATGACTGGTCTGAACGTTGACACAGACCGTTTCGCAGCCGATTGCGCATAATGTTTTGCTAATTCGTAACGATCTGGGGTACTTTGTCTTAATATAGCAGTTATGTTATCTCGATAAGCTGAAATTCATGTTTATTAGTACAGTTCATTAATTAGCGTTTCTTCTTTCATTTACATCTTATATTTACTTGTTGTGTTTAACACACTAATCAGCATTGATATAGTCATACGCATGATTGAAAACAGTCTGACAAAGTTTGGATAGTTTGTCAATTTCACGCCTGTGCATAGTATTTATGTTGGTAGCACTTCGTCGCCTTGCCTGTTATGCTGCGTAGCAGACTTTAAAGCTCTGCGGATCAGCATAACGAAAAGGGGAGGGGTCTCGCTCGTTTTGTCCACGACTGTATATGTCCTGTGAATATAACGTGTTGTCTCTGATCGTTCAAGGTGTTCGGTTTTTTCTAGACATGTAGTTTCACTGACGTCAGTAGTGCATATCTAACGTCAGTATCGAATTTTTCAATAGAGCTCGTTATGCAGCTCAGCAAGTACACGAAATTCGGTTTTGTTTTGGGAAACTGCATCAAGCACATTTATGACAGAAGTAACACTCGTAAACAAAGATCCATCCGCGTATCACTTACAATACTGATAATCTTCTGTGTTTACGAGCGCTACTTCCTTTGTAAGTGAGCTTGATGCCCCCTTGTTATTTCTTCGCAGAACGGCTTTCGAGTTAAACATTTTTGCTCTCTTTTCTTCTCACTACGTTCTTGACCCAGTTCTAATGCCCCTAACTTTAACGGCAGCACCAATATTTGTACGAATATCTTCAGTTGACGCCGTACTTCCAACGCTGGCACTAAAATTTTGACCAGAGCGTATGGAAACAGCAGCACATGTCGTGTCATCCATCGTGCCACTACATGTGGCATCACTTCTGTTGCATGTGGAAACCTCGCTTTTCAGCTCAACCTAATGACACATCTTCTGATGTTGCCAATTAATTCTGCTTTGACATCTTCGGAGATCTCGTATTCTCACGACATAGTTTATGGCTATAGGTTTACTACACGTTGCAACTATGACAATATACAACTAGTCAGAGAGCTAACATAGTACTAGAATTTCTTCTTATTCTTGTTATTTCTGCATGTATTAGGCAACTGCTTGTTGCGGTATCGTGGTTGAAATTATTGGTCTTTCCACATTTCCCTCGGTCATCTCAAAGAGCTGCTGTCCATTGGATAATAATTCAATATAAATGTCGGTGTTCTGTCATTTTCATTCTTGTGGCATGATACTTTCAGTTGTTTTTGTATCGCTTAATCTGCTCATTTAAGTTTTTAACTCCACGTTTTTCCTTGATGTTTAACCTCCTGTCGGCTAGTTTGCGCCCAGCCACTCTTCTTAGGAATCACATCATCGATGTTTGTGTTCTTTGTCCATTCGTTGTAAGTTCATGACTCACATGTCATGGTTGATAATGACATCTTTCTTACTTTGAGTCCTGAGCGATCTATAGATTGTTCCGTTAATATAATTAATTATTTCTATTTTCTTTTGTACGTCCATTACTTTCATAAATGAGGCAGTTGAATAAGTTTGCTCTTTATATTTTCTGATAAATTTTTATTATGTTGCTGGGCATAGGCTACTGGCCGCTCAAAGCTAGATGATACTAATAAATTATACGACTTAGCTGTTGTGTATATGAGCAAATGTCTGAAGTGTGTTTTCGTTATTAGCAATCAAAATTGGATTATCAGCAAAGAGTAATACAGTAGAACCATTCCCTTCGTTAAAGTAGTAAATATGTGAAAGTTAATATACTTATCAATTGCCTCAGCATGTCGTCAATATAAATAAGAAAGATAATTGGTGATAAAAAGCATCCTTTTCTTGCTCTCAAAGTTGTCCTGGTCTTATATTTTCTATTTCCTGCAGTGACGATTTCTCATCCGTGGTACATGCTTTCTACTGCCTATATAATGTGTAGAGTTATCCCTCGCTTTTTCATTATTTCCCATAGTTCTTCACTTCTTACTTTATAGAAAGCTATCAGATTATGAATTGCAAATGGGACCGAGGGCTGGCTAAAACCCGAAGTGGAAAGCTCTGAGATATTTAGTAAGTCGTGAAACGTTCATTGGAAGGTCAGATTACACGTCATAGGAGGGGGAGTGTTCAGTGCAGTTGGCAAAAATATTGTCTCCACTGAGGTTGAAACTGAGTGTCACTGTGAAGTTACTTGGTCGCGTATTTACTGGTCATCCGATTCCTCTGTGACTTCCAGAGTCTTCAAACAAAGTCTACGGTCGGTAGTGCGTGAACGCTCAGATCTACATCTACATCTACATGGTTACTCTGCAATTCATACTTAAATGCCTAGCAGAGGGTTCATCGAACCATTTTCATACTACTTCTCTACCATTCCACTCTCGAATGGCGCGTGGGAAAAAGGAACACCAAATCTTTCCGTTCGAGCTCTTGTAATGTCTGTTGCAGCGGTCTCTCCGCGATATTTTCAGAAATTTTATAAATTATATAACTCAGTACATATCTCGAAATATCTCTTCTTCTCTTACCGATTCCTAAACTTTAATATACGATGATTATCGATGTAAAGAAGTTTCAAGCCCTATTATTCCTTGGAGCGTCCATTTACTCCATGGAATAGCTTCTCTGATATCTATGTTTTCTCTTATGAAAAGAGTGAAGGATCTTGCCGATTAGCCGAGAAAGAAGGTGGATGTATATGTATGTGTTGTTGAGCTAGTCGCCATCTTGATGAGAATCTGTATGAGAAGGAATTTAATACATGAACTAAAGTAAGTGTATTCGCGTATTATTTAACTGATTATTATTGACAGTGTCTGCTTACTACGCTGTGTTGCACGGGATCAGTGGGGAACGTCTGACTTACACTGGACGAACCTGCCGTTTTGTATGCTCAAGATATCCAGTTACTTCAAATAAATAGGCTAACACGGTCTTACCAACAGATCTCCGGTCTTCCCCATGTGATCACCGAAAGTTAATAATTATTACAAATGTTTTCAGGAGATCGACTTACAATTTTCGTCGCACCGAGACTTCGAAATTGCTTCACTGTCTTATAGAATTTAAGTTAAGCTCAATTTAATCAGGATAGAACAGTACTGAACTGTGTGAATGTGATAAGCCTGCTTTGTGAATGAAAATTCCCTTAACATACGCATGTTTTTACTATCCTGATCAGTAAAGCTAAATCAGGCCGGTGTGAGAGAGGTTTTTTAAATTAGGAAAGATCCCACAAAAAATATTAAACTCTGATTTCTCTTATTTTATTATGATGATCCTTTGTCCCTACGCAGATGGGGGTCAACAAAACATTTTCACATTCGGAACAGAAAGTTGCTGATTTAACTTTCGTAAATGAATCTCGCCACAAAGAACACCGCCTTTGTTTCGGTGACTGCCACCCCAACTCGCGTATCATATCAGTGACACTCTCACCCCTTTTGCACGATAACACGAAACGGGCCGCCCTTCTTTGCACTTTTTCGATGTCCTCCGTCAGTCCTACCTGGTAAGGATCCCACACCGCGCAGCTGTCTCTTTAGTGGGTTTGTCGCACCTTCTAAGTGTTCTGCCAACAAAGTGCAGTCTTTGTTTCGCCTTCCCCGCAATATTGTCTGTGTGGCCTTTCCAATTTAAGTTGCTCGTAATTGTAATTCCAGGGTATTTAGTCGAATTGACAGCCCTTAGATTTGTGCAATGTATCGTATACCCAAAATTTATCGGATTTCTTACAGTACCCATGTGGATGACCTCGCACTTTTCTTTGTTTAGTGCCAATTACTGCTTTTCGCAGCGTACACAAGTTCTCTCCAGATCATTTTGTAATTGGAATTAATCGTCTGATGATTTTACTAGACGGGAAATTACAGCGTTATCTGCAAACAGTCTAAGGGGGCTGCTCAGATTATCACCTGGGTCATTTATGTAAATCAGGAACAGCAGAGGGCCTACGACACTACCTTGCGGAACGCCAGATATCACTTCTGTTTAACTCGATGATTTACCGTGTATCACTACGATCTGTGACCTCTGTAAGAGGAAATCACGAATCCAGTTACACAACTGAGACGATACTTCATATGCACGCAATTTGGTTAATAGTCGCTTGTGAGGAACGGTATCAAAAGCCTTCTGGAAATCTAGGAATATGGAATCGGTCTGAGATCCATTTCGACAGCACTCATTACTTCATGGGAATAAAGAGCTAGCTGAGTTGCACAGGAACGACATTTTCTGAATCCGTGTTGGTTATGTATCAATAACTCATTTTCTTCAAGGTGATTCATAATGTTCGAGTACAGTATATGCTCCAAAATACTACTGCAAATTGGGTCAGTGATATGGGTCTGTAATTCACTGGGTTACTCCTATTTCCTTTCTTGAATACTGGTGTGACCTGTGCTACTTTCCAGTCATTAGGAACAGACATTTCGTCAATCTGAAGGGAACCTGATTGGTATACCATCCGGACAGGAAGACTTGCCTTTCTTAGGTGATTTGAGTTGTTTCTCAACACCTAAGATATCTACTTTTATGTCACTCATACTAACAGCTGTTCAGATTTCGAATTCTGTAATATTTACTTCGTTTTCTTTGGTGAAGGAATTACGGAAAACTGTACTTATTAACTCCGCTTCAGTCTTTCCGTAACATTTCAATATTTGGAGGTGACTTTAACCTATCGAGTGTAGATTGGGACGTCTATGGATTCATTGTAGGTAGTGCAGACAGACACTCTTGCGAAGACTTTTGAAAACGTTTGTCGAAAACTGCATTGAGCAGCTAGTCCGACAGCCCACAAGCAATGGAAATATCTTAAAAGTTACACCTGTAGCTATAACCAGGCAAGATCTTATCAACAGTGTCTGTATAAAGACGGGGATTAGCGATCATGATGTCATCATAGTAACTACGGCTATGGAAGTTAATAAATCGGTTAAGAAGGTTAGGAAAGGATTTCTGCTAGAAAGAGCAGATAAGCAGTTGTTATCATTACACTTAGACAATGATTTACAATCATTTAGTTCCAGTATGATGGCTATAGGGGAGTCATGAGTCATGAGCAAAGTTTAAACATAATGTAGATCGTGGTCTAGACAAGGAGGTGCCTAGTATGTGGATTAAGGACGGAAAAGACCCATCGTGGTTTAGCAAGAAATTCGGGAAGTACGGTAAAAGCAAAGCCTGTTGCATTCTCGGTTCAAAAGAGAACGTGTAAATGACGACAGGGAAACGATAGTAGATATTCCTGCATCGAAAAGATCTGTGGGTGAATCATACGACAACTTCCACTGTCACACCTCCGCAAAATATCTGGCCGACAAACCGAGAAAATTCTGTTGCTGTGTAAAATCGCTAAGAGGTGTAAGGTTTTCATCCAGTCACTCGTTAACGACTCTGGTTTGGAGTTGAAGATGTAAGAACGGAAGCAGAAATTTTAAATTCCACGTTGCAGAAATCATCCACGCAGAAGAATCGTACAAACATACCGCCGTTTGACCATCGAAGAGTCCCGTGTGAACGACATAGCAATAAGGGTCCCTCGCGTAGTGAAACAAGTGAAAGAGTTGAAAACAAGTAAGTTGCTAGGTCCGGATGGAATCCCAGTTCGGTTTTAGAAACTGTACTCTACGGCATTGGCCCCTTACTTAGGTTTGCATTTATCTCGAATCTGTCACCCAGTGCGAAGTCCCGAACGACTGGTAAAAAGCGCAGGTGTCTCCTATACATAAGAAGAGTAAAAAAGCGAACCTGCAAAATTGAAAACCGGTATCCTTAACAATGGTTAGTTTTAGAATTTCAGAACATATTCTAAGTTAGAATATAATAAATTTCCTGGAGAATGGAAAGCTTATGGCCACGAATCAGTACGGTTTTAGAAAGCATCCCTCGCCTGAAGCTGCTTCTCCTTTTCTCATATGATATACTGCGAACTATGCATAAAGGGGAAAATGCAGATTCCATATTTCTAGATTTCCGAAAACGTTTTCGCACGGTACCCAAATGCAGAGTGGTAACGAAGGTACGAGTATACGGAATAGGTTGTCACATATGACTGCAGGCTTTCTCGGCGTATTCCAGTGATGAAATTTTCTCTAGTGACCAGCTGAGGAGTGGTGTCGTCTTGTCGAAACGTTTCGATGAGTTTCGTACCCATCATCTTCAATCGCTGTTGTTCTCTATATACGTAAATGATTTGGCGGACATGGTGGGATGCAAACTGCGGCTCTTCGTTCATAATGCTGTGGTGTACGGGAAGGTGTCGAAGTTGAGTAACTGTATAATAATACAAGATGACGTAGGCAAAATTTCCAGTTGGTGTGATGAGTGGCAGCTAGCTATAAATGTGGAAAAATCTAAGTTAATGAGGATGAGTAGGAAGAACAAACCGGTAATGTTCGGTTACGATGTTATTAGCGTCCTGCTTGCCACAGTCAAGTCGTTTAAATGTCTGGGCATAACGTCGCAAAGCGACATGGAATGGAACGAGCATGCGAGAACTGTGGTAGGAAAGGCGAATGCTGGGACTTCAGTTTATTGGGAGAATTTTGGGAAAATGTGGTTCATGCGTAAAGGACACCACACTTAGGACGCTAGTGCGACCTATTCTTGAGTACTGCTCGATATAGGGGGTCCGCATGAGGTTGGATTAAAGATAGAGGACAAAGCAATTCAGTGGCCGGCTGCTAGATTTGTTACCGGTAGGTTCGAACAATACGAAAGAGTTACGGAGATGAATCTGGACCTCAAATGGGAATCGTTCGAGGGAAGGCGACGATCTTTAGGAGGAACACTATTGAGAAAATTGTAGAACTGGCATATGAAGTGGACTGCAGAACGATTCTTCTGCCACCAACATACTTTCTGCGCAAGGACATCGTAGATAAGAGATACAGAAGCGCCACGGAAACTGGTGTAGGCATGCGGATTCAAATACAGAGATATGTAAGCAGGCAGAATTCGGAGTAGCGATCGGCGCGCCTTTATAACACATTAAGTGTCTGGCGCAGTTGTTAGACCGATTACTGCTACCACACTGGCAGCTACAAAGATTTAAGTGAGTTTGAACGTGGCGTTACAGTCGGCGCACGAGCGATGGGACACAGCATTTCCGAGGTAGGAATGAAGTGGGGATTTTACCGTTCGACTATTTCACGAGTGTACCGTGAATATCAGAAATCCGATAAAACATCAAATCTTCTACACTGCTGCGGCCGGAAAAAGATCCTGCAAAAACGGGATCAACGACGACTGAAGAGAATCATTCAGCAACACTGAAGTGCAAACTTTGCACAACTTTCTGCAGATTTCAGTGATGGGACATCAACAAGTGCCAATGTGCGAACCATTCAACTTACGGAGTCGAAGACCTACTCGTGTACCCTTGATAACTGCACGACATATAGCTTTACGGCTCGCCTAGGCCCATCAACATCGACATTGGACTGTTGATGACTGGAAGATGCTGTCTGGTCGGGCGAATCTCGTTTCAAATGGTATCGAACGGATGGACGTGGACGGGTATGGAGACACCCTCGTGAATCCATGGACCCTGCTCGTCAGCAGTGGACTGTTCAAGCTGGTGGAACCTCTCCTAATGGTTTGGGGCGTGTGCAGTTGGGGTGATATGAAACCCCTGATACCTCTAGATTTGACTTTGGCAGGTGACACGTACGTAAGCATCCTGTCTGTGCACCTGCACCCATTCTTGTCCATCCTTCATGAATGGGCAATTCCAGCAGAACAATGCTACACCCCACACGTCCAGAATTGCTACAGAGTGGGTCCAGGTTCACTCTTCTGAGTTTAAACACTTCCACTGGTACCAAAGTCCACAGACATGAACATCACTGTGCATATCCCAGATGCCTTGCAACGTTTTGTTCAGAAGAGGTCTCCATCTCCTCGTACTGTTACGGATTTATGGACAGCCCTGCTGGATTGATGTTGTCAGTTCCCTCCAGCACTACTTCAGACATGAATCGAGTCCATGCCACGTCGTGTTGCGGCACTTCAGCGTGCTGGTGGGGCTCTACACGATGTTAGGCAGTTGTATCAGTTTCTTTGGATCTTTCGTGTAGCAATAGTGGTACTGGATAGCCTCTGCCACGCAACTTACTGTGGGTTGCGGAGTATTTACGTAGATGTAGATGTAGAAATCTGTCTCTCCGTTGAACAGTCCGTGTTTCCAGACGCTGTAGTCTAATAGCGAACATACTGTCTTCCGCTCCTTAAGCCCGAGCTTCTTTGAGGTCAGAGTAGACTGCGTGGCAGCGGCAGGTAGGCATGCCAGAGGATACGGCAGTAATGAGGCGTGGAGCGCGGAGGCCGCTTCCGGCCGCAGGAAGCGGAACTCGCGACCCGCGACCGCGACCCGGGACCTCGCCTCGCCTTGCCTCGCGACGGCCACCCCTATAAATCAGCCTCCATTAGCGTCAGCCGGCGGGCGGCGCAGGGTTTTGATTTGTGGTTCGTCGCGGCCCCGCCCCCTCCGCAAACAGTGTGTTTAAGTGAAACCCGAGCAGACTGCTGGCCGCCAGATGCTGCGCACACTCGCCGGCTGGCACCGCCGTGCTAATTGGCACAGGCGGCACGGGTCAGCGCCAGCCGCAGCAGCCATACCGCGGCAGGACAGAGGTGCCGCGCTGACACCAGTGGCGCTCTCGGCGCAGAGTTCCAGCTACTTTATGACTACTCTGCTGGTCGCGGTTAGTTTTTCAGTGCAACCACACAATATACACTACTGGCCATTAAAATTGCTACACCACGAAGACGATGTGCTACAGACGCGAAATTTAACAGACTGCTGTCATTTGCAAAGGATTAGCTTTTCAGAGCATTCACACAAGGTTGGCGCCGGTGGCCACACCTACAACCGATTTCTCATTCACAAACAGCAGTTGACCGGCGTTGCCTGGTCAAACGTTGTTGTGATGCCTCGTGTAAGGAGGAGAAATGCGCACCATCACGATTCCGAATTTGATAAAGTCCGGATTGTAGCCTATGGCGACTGCGGTTTATCGTATCGCAACACTGCTGCTCGCGTTGGTCGAGATCCAATGACTGTCAGCAGAATATGGAATCGGTGGGTTCAGGAGGGTAATACGGAATGCCGGCTGGATCCCAACGGCCGCGTATCGCTAGCAGTCGAGATGACAGGCATCTTATCCGCATGGCTGTAACGGATCTGCAGCCACGTCTAGATCACTGAGTCAACAGATGGGGACGTTTGCAAGACAACAATCATCTGCACGAACCATTCGATGACGTTTGCAGCAGCATGGACTATCAGCTCGGAGACCATGGCTACGGTTACTCTTGACGCTACATCACAGACAGGAGCGCCTGCGATGGTGCACTCAACGACGAACCTGGGTTCACGAATGGCAAAACGTCATTTTTTCGGATCAATCCAGGTTCTGTTTACAGCATCATGATGGTCGTATCCGTGTTTGACGACATCACGGTTAACGCGCATTGGAAGTGTGTATTCGTCATCGCCATACTGGCGTATCACCCAGCGTGATGGTATGGGGTGCCATTGGCTACACGTCTCGGTCACCTCTTGTTCTCATTGAGAGCGCTTTGAACAGCGGCTCTACCCTTCATTCGATCCCTGCGAAACCCTACATTTCAGCAGGATAATGCACGACCGCATGTTGCAGGTCCTGTACGGGCCTTTCTGGATACAGAAAATGTTCGACTGCTGCCCTGGCCAGCACATTCTCCTGATCAGAAAGCCTCTCCGGTGCATCTGACAAACAGGTTTCAGGTACTGTGTCTGACTGAGCCAGATGCAGCTGCCTGCCCTGTTTCAGAGGATGATTCTTAGCCTTCAAGGTCCGGGCAGTCGCAGAGGGTGGGCATATTGGTAGTTGGGAGCTCCAATGTTAGGCGCGTAATGGGGTCCCTTAGGGATATGGTGGCTAAGGAGGGGAAGAAATCCAGTGTGCACTCCGTGTGCATTCCGGGTGGAGTCATTCCTGATGTGGAAAGGGTCCTTCCGGATGCCATGAAGAGCACAGGGTGCTGCCAGCTGCAGGTGGTGGCACATGTCGGCACTAATGACGTGTGTCGCTTTGGATCTGAGGAAATTCTCTCTGGATTCCAGCGGCTATCTGATTTGGTGAAGGCTGCCGGTCTTGCTAACGAGATGAAGGCAGAGCTCACCATCTGCAGCATCGTTGACAGAACCGACTGCGGACCTTTGGTGCAGAGTCGGGTGGAGGGTCTGAATCAGAGGCTCAGACGGTTTTGCGACCGTCTTGGCTGCAGATTCCTTGACTTGCGCCATAGGGCGGTGGGGTTTCGGGTTCCGCTGAATAGGTCAGGAGTTCACTACACTCAGCTGGCAGCTCCACGGGGAGCGGAGGCTGTGTGGCATGGACTGGGTGGTTGTTTAGGTTAGAAGGCCTCGGGAAAGTACGTGGTGGGCCTCAGTCTCAAAGGGTGCATGGCAAATACAGGAAGAGCTTGGATCAAGGAACAGTCGGAATTGTAGTTGTAAATTGTTGTAGTTGTGCTGGGAAATTCCCTGAGCTTCAAGCGCTAATAGAAAGCACAGAAGCTGAAATCGTTATAGTTACAGAAAGCTGGTTAAAGCCTGAAATAAGTTCTGCAGAAATTTTTACGAAGTCTCTGACGGTGTTCAGGAAAGATAGATTAGGCAGAATTGGTGGTGGAGTGTTTGTGTCTGTCAGTAGTGGTTTATCTTGTAGTGAAGTCGAAGTAGATACTCCGTGCGAGTTGGTATGGGTGGAGGTTATACTTAACAGCCGAACTAAGTTAATAATTGGCTCCTTCTACCGACCCCCAGACTCCGATGATATAGTTGCTGAACAGTTCAGAGAAAATTTGAGTCTCGTAACAAATAAATACCCCACTCATACGGTTATAGTTGGTGGGGACTTCAACCTTTCCTCGGCATGTTGGCAAAAATACTTGTTCAAAACCGGTGGTAGGCAGAAAACATCTTCCGAGATTGTCCTAAATGCTTTTTCCGAAAATTATTTCGAGCAGTTAGTCCACGAACCCATGCGAATTGTAAATGGTTGCGAAAACACACTTGACCTCTTAGCCACAAACAATCCAGAGCTAATAGAGAGCATCATGACTGATACAGGGATTAGTGGTTACAAGGTCGCTGTAGCTAGGCTCAATACCGTTTCTTCCAAAACCACCAGAAACAAACGCAAAATAATTTTATTTAAAAAAGCGGATAAAGTGTCACTAGAAGCTTTCCTAAGAGAGAATCTCCATTCCTTCCGAACTGACTATGCAAATGTAGACGAGATGTGGCTCAAAGTCAAAGATGTAGTAGCAACAGCAATTGAGAGATTCATACCTCATAAATTGGTAAGAGATGGAACTGATCCCCCATGGTACACAAAACAGGTCCGAACGCTGTTGCAGAGGCAACGGAAAAAGCATGCGAAGTTCAGAAGAACGCGAAATCCCGAAGATTGGCTAAAAATTACAGACGCGCGAAATTTGGCACGGACTTCAATGCGAGATGCCTTTTGTAGGTTCCGCAACGAAACATTGTCTCGAAATTTGGTAGAAAATCCGAAGAAATTCTGGTCGTATGTAAAGTACACAAGCGGCAAGACGCAGTCAATACCTTGGCTGCGCAGTGCCGATGGTACTGTTACCGACGATTGTGCCGCTAAAGCGGAGTTATTGAACGCAGTTTTCCGAAATTCCTTCACCAGGGAAGACGAATGGAATATTCCAGAATTTGAAACCCGAACAGCTGCTCGCATGAGTTTCTTAGAAGTAGATACCTTAGGGGTTGCGAAGCAACTCAAATCGCTTGATACGGGCAAGTCTTCAGGTCCAGATTGTATACCGATTAGGTTCCTTTCAGATTACGCTGATACAATAGCTCCCTACTTAGCAATCATATACAATCGCTCGCTCACCGACAGATCTGTACCTACAGATTGGAAAATTGCGCAGGTCGCACCAGTGTTTAAGAAGGATAGTAGGAGTAATCCATCGAACTACAGACCTATATCTTTGACGTCGGTTTGCAGTAGTGTTTTGGAGCATATACTGTATTCAAACATTATGAATCACCTCGAGGGGAACGATCTATTGATACGTAATCAGCATGGTTTCAGGAAACATCGTTCTTGTGCAACGCAGCTAGCTCTTTATTCGCACGAAGTAATGGCCGCTATCGACAGGGGATCTCAAGTTGATTCCGTATTTCTAGATTTCCGGAAAGCTTTTGACACCGTTCCTCACAAGCGACTTCTAATCAAGCTGCGGGCCTATGGGATATCATCTCAGTTGTGCGACTGGATTCGTGATTTCCTGTCAGGAAGGTCGCAGTTCGTAGTAATAGACGGCAAATCATCGAGTAAAACTGTAGTGATATCAGGTGTTCCCCAGGGAAGCGTCCTGGGACCTCTGCTGTTCCTGATTTATATAAATGACCTGGGTGACAACCTGAGCAGTTCTCTTAGGTTGTTAGCAGATGATGCTGTAATTTACCGTCTAGTAAGGTCATCCGAAGACCAGTATTAGTTGCAAAGCGATTTAGAAAAGATTGCTGTATGGTGTGGCAGGTGGCAGTTGACGCTAAATAACGAAAAGTGTGAGGTGATCCACATGAGTTCCAAAAGAAATCCGTTGGAATTCGATTACTCGATAAATAGTACAATTCTCAAAGCTGTCAATTCAACTAAGTACCTGGGTGTAAAAACTACGAACAACTTCAGTTGGAAAGACCACATAGATAATATTGTGGGGAAGGCGAGCCAAAGGTTGCGTTTCATTGGCAGGACACTTAGAAGATGCAACAAGTCCACTAAAGAGACGGCATACACTACACTCGTTCGTCCTCTGTTAGAATATTGCTGCACGGTGTGGGATCCTTACCAGGTGGGATTGACCGAGGACATCGAAAGGGTGCAAAAAAGGGCAGCTCGTTTTTGTATTATCGCGTAATAGGGGAGAGAGTGTGGCAGATATGATACGCGAGTTGGGATGGAAGTCATTAAAGCAAAGACGTTTTTCGTCGCGGCGAGATCTATTTACGAAATTTCAGTCACCAACTTTCTTTTCCGAATGCGAAAATATTTTGTTGAGCCCAACCTACATAGGAGGAATGATCATCAAAATAAAATAAGAGAAATCAGAGCTCGAACAGAAAGGTTTAGGTGTTCGTTATTCCCGCGCGCTGTTCGGGAGTGGAATGGCAGGGAGATAGTATGATTGTGGTTCGATGAACCCTCTGCCAAGCACTTAAATGTGAATTGCAGAGTAATCATGTAGATGTAGATGTAGATCTCTCACCAACTGAAAACGTCTGGTCAATGGTGGTCGCCACAATACGCCAGTCACTACTTTTAATGAACTGTGGTATGGTATTGAAGCTGCATGGGCAGCTGAACCTGTACACGCCATCTCAGGATCTATGCACCAAAATTGTGTGAAAATGTAATCACATGTCAGTTCTAGTATAGTATATTTGTCGAATGAAAACCCGTTTATCATCTGCATTTCTTCTTGGTGTAGCAATTTTAATGGCCAGTAGTGTAGATAGGGGTAACGCCATATACATTATATGTAACGAAAGACAACGCAGCGGATTCCACATCTAGAAATCGCATTTCAATCTTGTTTGTTGGGCAGAAGATCGCTTTATACTTCGTCTGAGGTGGAAAAACATGTATCAGCTCCTGTTGGAATTCTGCAGTCACAGGAACGCGCCCTGTGGTTTACTGCTCAGAAAAATGTCTGCTCACGTTTGAGGGGATGCCACAACTGTAGTGCAAGTATGGTGTCAATGAGTTCAGGAGGACTATATTCAGTGCCATGTAGGATTTAAGTTATTCCACGCGATTAGCGCCCGAGAGGGCAGATTGTACAGCCACGACACGTAGCTCAAGTCAGGAAACTAGCTTCTTAACAGCGAGACAAGTATGGACAACAACACTGCGTCGACGTCTGGAGAACCACGGACAGTCAGTAAGGCGACTACTTTAGTGACTTCCCCTGACGTGGCAGCGAACAGAGCCGCGGCCACAATAGTGCGCCCAGCGAGAACACTGGACACAGAAGGTTTCACAGCGTCGTATTTTCAGATAAATCATGGGTCTGCGTGCAGCGTCACGATGAGTGTTTTGATGTGTGGATGAGCCCAGCACCTGTGCATGATGGCATGGAATGCCGTTGTGCAGACAACACTATTATCTCTGATTAATATAGTCGGTAATTTCCACAGCAACTATTGCATTTCTGACGCCATATGCCTAGTGGCTGTGTCCTATCTTCAAGGTGGCATTATCTTTCAAGATAATAGAAGCCAGTGTGCAGTCTGTGCTGTCCTAGCCTACTTCGATACAGAGGGTGTTGGGGCGTTTCCCTGGCCAGCGCTTTTTCCTGATCTCTGGCCCATTAAGAAAAAGGTCATGCCGGCCGCTGTGGCAGAGCGGTTCTAGGCACTTCAGTCCGGAACTGCGATGCTGCTACTGACTCAGGTTCGAATCTTGCCTCGGGCATGGATGTGTGTGATGTCCTTAGGTTAGTTACATTTAAGTAGTTCTAAGTCTAGGGGACTGATGACCTCAGATGTTAACTCCCATAGTTCTTAGAGCCATTTGTACCATTTACTTTTGAAAAAGGTCATGGTTCGATGAGAGATTGGCATTCAATCACTCTGCAGTCACTATGCTTGAAGAACTCTGGCAAAGAGCTGAAACAGCATGGTATGACGTACCTGTTTATAAGATTTTCGAGGTGGCAGTGCTTCAGCAACTGTGCACGCAAGAGCTTGAATGGATTGGAGATAACATTCAGTTATTTGGAAAATACAGGTTTATTAAATAAACGTTGACCATGTTTTCTTTTTCAGAAGGTATTGGACGTAGAATCACATTATTTATATCCAATATGCGAATCGTTGACTCTGCCTATTACATGTGCGTGTCATCCACTTAACCACCATTTAAAATATATGACATAAGAGTAGTTGCTCTCTTCTGTAGATATTTCAAAAAGTTTTAATCTAAAGTTGTATAATAGAGAGCTACTAATTTTAAATAATGTATTATAAATTGTGATTAAGTGGACGACACGCACTATACTAGACAGAGCCAACATTGAATATAGATAATGTGATTCTACGTACAATACCTTCTGAACAAGACAGTTTTAAAATTGTCAAAACCAGGGCAAGTTTTGATAAATCTTTATTTTGCAAATTATGGGCTATTATTTCCAATCCATTGAAGTACTGTATCAGTTCGACTCAAATCAGCCCGGTTAGTCACTGGTACCCAGAAGTGGCACACCGTGCATAAAATTTTGTGCCTATTCTTCCTACTATATTGTATATGCGCAATAAGTAATTTTCGTTACTTGAGAAAGTTCTTGATGTTGTAAATTTAATGGCCAGCGTTGTGCTAACTACCCATTAACAGGACCACTATAAGTTTCCTTACACTGTATGTTAGTTCTGGCGGGAGGTGGTTCCAGGTGAAAGAATATCTTGGTGATACACGTGTATCCTCGGAGACAACCTTCACTCATAAGCATATGAACAGCTCTGCAACTACGTACTGAACGCGACAAACTATTCCGATAGCGTAGTAATGGTGTCGTTAGATGTCAGTCATTATCACAATGCTTCCCCAACCATTAGTATCGACTTTCAGAATCATGGCCGCTATACTAATTTTAAATTAAACTAAAATGCGTCCGAACAGGTCATGAAGGCCCAACGGTACCCACCGGCCGTGTCATCCTCAGCCCACAGGCGTCACTGGATGCGGATATGGAGGGGCATGTGGTCAGCACACCGCTCTCCCGGCCGTGTGTCAGTTTCCAAGACTGGAGCCGCTACTTCTCAATCAAGTAGCTCCTCAGTTTGCCCCACAAGGGCAGAGTGCATCGCGCTTGCCAACAGTGTTCGGCAGACCGGATGATCACCCAACCTAGGGCTAGCCCAGTCCGACAGCGCTTAACTTCTGTGATCTGACTGGAACCGGTGTTACCATTGCGGCAAGGCATATTACTTTTAAGTAGTTTCTTAATTGTGCTCAAAACACTGAGTTCGCTCCAGTATTATCCTTCCACAGAAGATAAATCTCTGCCACTACAGGTACTCGATATGGAGACTTTGACACTGCTCACAACTGTATCTTGATAATTCTGTGTATGATGACGTGTCTTGCCAAAAGGCAAGATGTGTCTGATTTTGACTGGAAGTGCTGGATTAACATTAAATTCCACTTCTTCTCTGTTTCTTCTTCTACGTCAACAGATATCGGAATGTCATGATCGTCGTTATCAACGTGTCTACTGTACTATGCACAGCAGGTCCAAGTAAACCAGCCAGCATGGATCCAAATAACAATCGATATCTACCAACACCTGACAGTCACTTCCAACTCATCTAGATGATCTGTCTGCAGAAAAAGAGGACTGGATTAACATATACAACTGTTTATACAGGGTGGTTCAAAAATAGTTTTACAAACGTCGGCGACATGTTCCTAACACAGCCAGAATTCGGTGTTCTGTGAGCACAGACAGCAACTGAAGAATTCACTATGGGTATGGAAATAACCACATCTTGCTAATTTTCCATACCTTGTCCTGTGAGATGATAAAATACTCCCATGAAGGACGTGGATTACGACGATATACTAACTCTTACGCTTAAGAAACGCTGAAATCTAGTACCTGAAACTATCAGGAGGCTTCGTCCAGTACCTTATGGTTCGAGAATTCTGCTAATCAGTACGTAGGGTAATCTAATAACTACTAGACGAAAGAGTTGGATCAGGTACCATTTTATTGATTTCTTTAACAAAATGGACACTGATCAGCGGCAACATTGTGGCCACCGGCCTACTATCGATAAAAACCCATCCAGGCGATAGCAGCGTCACCTGGCGAAGAATGACTGCTAGTCAGGCACACGCACGATGCATGTAGTATTAGTGAGCGTGCTGTCCGTGTGTACAATGGGGTAGTTGCGCGATCTATCTGAGTTTGACCGAGGGCGGATGGAGATGGCTCGGAGATTCCGCACAAGTACTTCGGAAACTGAACGACTTGTCGAGTGTTCGAGGAGTGCTGTGGTGAATGTCTTCAAGAAGTGGCGAACCCAGGGTGAAACCACGTCGAGACGTCATGGGCGGCCACACCTCATTACAGATGTCGAACGTCGTAGGCTGGGCAGACTTATGAAACAGGACAGACAGTGAACTGTGGCGACACTAACGCCAGACTATAAAGCTGGGCAGAGTCCAAGTGTGTCTGAATGCACAGTTCGCCGAATACTCGTAACGATGGGGCTCCGCATCCGATGAACCACGCAAGTGCCAATGTTAACACCATGACATCGATAATTATGCCTGAAATGGGCTTTCCGGCCGGTGTGGCCGAACGGTGCTAGGCGCTTCAGTCTGGAACCGCGCTACCGCTACGGTCGAAGGTTCGAATCCTGCCTCGGGCATAGATGTATGTGATGTCCTTAGGTTAGTTAGGTTTAAGTAGTTCTAAGTTCTAGGGGACTGATGACTTCAGATGTTGAGTCCCATAGTGCTCAGAGCCATTTCAACCATTTTTTTGAAATGGGCACATGACCATCATCCATGGACGTTGGCGTAGTGGCAAAGCGTTGCATGGGCTGATGAATCCCTATACCTTCTTCATCAAGCCGATGGGAAGGCCTGAATCCGTCGTCTTCCAGGGAAACAGCTCCTTGACACCTGTACTGCGAGACGGATACAAGCTGGCTGTGGTGCCATTATGCTCTGGGGAACATACACATGGGCATCCATGGGTACAGTGGGTCTCGTGCATGACACCATGACGGCCAAGGAGAATCGAATACTGGTTGCAGGCCAAGCACACACCTTCATGACGTTCATACTTCCCGACAACAGTGGCATTTTTCAACAAGATAATTCGCCATGTCACAAGGCCACGAGTGCAACGGAATGGTTCGAGGAACACAGTGACGAGTTCCAGTTGATTTGCTGGCCTCGCAACTTGCCAGATCTGAACCAGATCTAACTCATCTGGAATATGACTGAACGTAGCGTTAGAGATCATCGCCCCCTTGCCCGGAATTTACGGGAATTAGGTGTGGAGATGCGGTCCCGACTCCCTCCAACGACTTACCAAGGCCGCAATGCTTCCACGTCACGACGCATCGCCACTGTTATTGATGCCAAAGGTGGACATACTGGCTATTTGGTAGGTGGTCATAATGTTCTGGCTGAAGAGTGTATGTTGAGCAATTAATAATGATGAATCGCCACCAGCATTACACTGGAAAAGACGATTGAAATGGTGGCAACAGAACAATCACGGGCACACAAATAATAATTTCAGTCGTGGTAGAAAAAAGAATCAAATTAGCTTGGCATCAATAGAGTACACAGCTGGAATAGAATATGGAAATTAAACTGTAAACAATTCATTAGAATAGCCGTGAGACCCACAGCTGATAACAACACCAATTAATCGATTCATGAGTGGTTAGCGACCGAAAAACCCCAAGGAAAAATTTGCCTTGTAGAAAAAAACTTGGATGACTTCAAGTCACTCAAGCAGAGCCTCGGAAACAGTATCTCAGATGTAAAGCGAGGTTAAGGCTTATTTTTCTCTGCCACGTAACCTGAAATTGAAAATGTGCATCGCAGTTTGCAGTCCGCAGTGATCGTAGCCGAAGGTATTGGCGCAGACCGTTGATGGCAGAGAGCCGCTAATAGGGCATGACGCTCGTTGTAGCGGGTCGACTGAGTGATGCCGAAAACGTCATCTTGTCGATGTCGACAAGTCAAAGTTGCGAGGAAGTTGAAGCAGCCTCCGGAATAACTTGCCAAAGTCCATCTCCTTCACTTAACTACACCTGCCCTGACTACCCTGCATTTTACTAGCCACCGACTAACTAGTATGGTGCTCAAGATATTCCTCCTCACCTCGGAACAGCACTTGCAAATAAAAAACCCTCCGCGACTGGTCACAGAAAGCACCCAGGTGCACCGCCAACTCCAGACCTTGACATTGGTTCCCTGTCTCCAATGGTATGATTTAACATGCATCAGCCATTGAAAACCGTACTTTCACAAGCCAGCAAGGACCGGACGAAGATATCCATGACCGGTTCTCCATGATGGGAAATTCTGTGAATTCTAGGACGGTTACCAGTCCCGTTCCCACGCAAGGAGTGCTGGAGACGCTTTTGATGTCACGTATGTCGATAATCGTGGCTTAGCGAGGAAGCACCTCGAGATCAAACACAGCAATCAGTTTCACTGTGGACAGACAAAACCGTCCATTGACAGCTTTAAACGAGGATGGGGTCACAACCCGACCATCCGTGAGGAGTTGGTTCACAGTGCCATCCTCTTGGGAACACAGTTACTAGGAAAATAGTGCTTGGCTGACATGTGGTTTTATAGAGCATGAGAAAGTTGCTTTGCCACGGTTACAGGAAACCTCGCCTGCCAAGCCATGATGTGAATAGAGAAATCTGAGCGTCACCAGCAGTGAGGTTGATACCAATATCCATTCATGATCACCCATCTACAACACTAGCAACTACGCACTAACCACTAATGAGCTGCATCCATGAAACTGCGAGTAATGCACGGTAAACACAGAATGATTTAGGAAGCAAAATGAAGTGGTGGAAGTTTGATAGGCTAATCGCGTATGCAAAGCAGTTTATTATGTGAGGTAAGGCGCAGGACAGGCAGTCGTCTCACAACACAAAAACAAGAAAACAAGTCCACATTAACAAATGCCAAAAATCTTCTATCTGGTAATGAAATTTTAATAAAACTTGATGTTCAGCTCATCAATCACACATTCTCAGCTTGAAAGTGCCATCAGCTCGAAAACTCATAGTAAATATTCATACAGTACATCTTAAAAAGTTTGCCGAAGCCCCTTATGCACAAAGCACACGTTTCTTAGTGCTTGCCAGGGTAAGTTGTCTAAGTATTAGTTGAGAGTGTTCTGAAAAAGTTCTTTCAGGCAACACCGGGAAGACATGCTGGACGAACGTATGGACCCCAGACAGTCACCTACATTTCCAAACCAAACCAAACATTAGTTTTAAACCGATGCTAATTCCTAGCCTGGACATCAGCACGTGGATTTATATCGACCCACATGTGTTGCTTGTGGATGTTTGTCATTCCATCTCTTTCAAATGTTAATCGTAAACTTTCATTAATAATACTTGTTGTCGTTGTGGTCTTCAGTCGGATGATTGGTTTAATGCTACCCTCCATGCAACTCTATGCTGTGCAAGCTTCTTCAGCTCCGTGTAACCACTGAAACCTATAATCATTCGTACCTGGTTATTATATTCGTCTCTTGGTCTGCCTATATAGTACTAATTCTACGATTCCTTGATGTCAGCCAAGTTGTGCCACAAATTCCTTCTCTCTCACTCTCCAATTCTATTCAGTACTTCCTCATTAATAATGCGATACCTACCTAATCTACTGCATTCTTCCGTTGCGTAGCATTCCAAAATCTTCTTCTCTCTTCTTGTCGGAAGCAGTTATCGTCCGCGTTTCACTTCCGTACAAGGGTACACTCCAGACAAATGCCTTCAGAAAAAGACTTCCTAACACTCAAATCTTACATTAGATATTAACAATTTTCTTCAGGAACAAGTTTCTGGTCATTTTAGTCTACATTTCATATCCTCTCCACTTCAGTTACTTTACTGCCAAACACCAAAACTCATCTAGTACTTTCAGTGTCTAATTTTCTAATCTAATTCCTTCAGAACCCCCAGATTTAATTCGACTACATTCCATTGCCATTCTTTTACATTTTTTGTTGTTGATCTTATATCCTCCTTTCAAGACATCGAACATTCCGCTGAACTGCTCTTCCAAGTCCTTTTCTGTCTCTGACAGAATTACAATTTGATCCGGAAACCCTGAAGCTTATTTATTTCTTCTCCATGACCTTTAATTCATTCTCCAAATTTCCATCGGTTTCCTTTACTGGTAGTTCAGGGTACAGATTGAACTCCACTCGGGACAGGCTACAACCCTGTTTCATTCTCTACTCAACCATTGCTTCCCTTTGAAGTCATTCGACTCTTCTAACTGCCATCTGGTTTCTGTACAAGTTCAATGTAACCTTTCGCTTCCTGTGTGTTATCTCTTCTGCCTTAAGAATTTCAAAGAGTGTATTCCAGTCAATATCCTCAAAAGCTTTCTGTAAGTCTTTAAGCGCTATAAACGTAGGTTTTTCCAACTATCATTTTCCATCTATCATCTAAGTTAAGTCGCAGGGTCAATATTGCCTCGCTTGTAGTTGCATTTCCTTGGAACGCAAACTGATGTTCCCAAGGTCAACTTCTTACCACCTCTTCTATTCTTCTGTGAAAAATTGATGTCAGCATTTTGCAACCACGACTTATTGAAACGGTAATTCGGTCTGAGTCACAACTGTCTTGGTGTTCTTTCGAACTGGAATTATTACATTCTTCTTGAAATCTGAAGGTGTTTCGCCTGTCTCATGGAAACGGATTCCTGACATATATAGGCATGAACTTGTCTTGTTTTGTGTGAGGAACCTGCATAAACAAATAGGCAGTTTAAAAATGGTTCAAATGGCTCTGAACACTATGGGACTTAACTTCTGAGGTCATCAGTCCCCTAGAACTTAGAACTCTTAAACCTAACTAACCTAAGGACATCACACACATCCATGCCCGAGGCAGGATTCGAACCTGCGACCGTATCGGTCGTGCGGTTCCAGACTGAAGCGCCTAGAACCGCTCGGCCACACCAGCCGGCAAATAGGCAGTGTTTAATTAAGTAATACAGAAGAGCCAAAGGACGTTCTTACAATGTTTTTATGATCAGTTAATCCTCTAATTGTCCGCCCGCTTAGCTGCGTGGTCAGTGCATCTCTCTGCCAAGCAGCGGGCTCGGGTTCGATTCCTGGCCGGCTCGAAGATCTTCTCAGGTTGGGGATTGAGTGTCGTGTTGCCCTCATCATCATGTCATCATCATCGACACGCGAGTCGCACAATGTGGCGTCAACTAAAAAATCTTGCAACTTAGCGGCCGAATTCCTCCAGGTGGGGGCCCCCGGCCATCAATGCCATACGATAATTTCATTTCATTTCAATCCTCGAATGGGAAGAAAACATTAATTGAAAGATGTGATTAGACGAGCTTAGAGCTGCATGCAGATTGGAGTAAAAGTAGGAGAGGGTAATCTCAGAGACTAATCAGGTGTTCGATCTGAGGTTTCTTGACTCTGCCCTCTGCGACTTATTGTCTTCGTCTGTACTACGGGGTGATAACCTGTGAATGCAAGAAGGACATGGGACACTTGCTCATATGCAGTATAACTTCTCGTTCATGAAGGTACATTCCGTTACATTGAACGTGTAGCATTGAGTGCTCTACAGGATCAACGTATATAGGTGTAGCGCTATACGACGTCAGAGAAGATGTCATGTTAATGTGCTTTAGGTCCCTCACCTTCTCAAGGATTGCTGGAATTAAGGAAAACTTTTCTATCGCTAGTGACCACAAATTAGGAGTGTATTCTGAACAAATAACGGAAAAACACGTGCACCAATCACTTCTTTTCCTGATTGTTGCTTAGAGATAGCCATTTCCTGCATTCTGAAAACTGGAGATACGCCGGAATGGACATCTACGGTAATAATGATACTACCAATAACGCTGTCATCTTCATTATAAATCACTTTGCATCTACTCCTGGACTGACGTCTCCGCTAGACTTTTCTATGCATTACGGCCCTACCCATGTTGCTCCTGTATTTTTCTTAATATCCTCACCCTATTTTCCGTTAGTTAGTCTTTACGGTCTGTTCGTATCTCCTGGAATCTAATAGAGAACTTCCTTGGTCCATCTACTATTCAATTCAAACGCCTGGGTAAATGGACCACCCAGCTCCGTTTCATTTTCATTATCATCATAATTTCGTTCTCCATTTCAGTTCGTTTCCTGTAATATTTATGAGTTTTCAAGTTTCTTCTAATAATTCAAACATACATCTTTTAATTCCTCTCCGGGTAACCCATAAATTTTGAATGGTTTTCGCAATAAAAGTGTAAGTCTTAAGCCCATAAAGCAACAGCGGTATTTCACAATTTTTATTCTCACTGTTTTCGACACAGTGTAAGGAAAGCTTTGAAAACTCAGCTTAGTTTAATAAAAATATGCTTCACTCTTCGGTTAATTTACTTTTGTTGCCCACTAGCAGTCCCAAATACTAAAACTTTCAACTGATTTTGTGACTTCATTATTAATGTTGCAATTCCCTGTTTCTCGTTCTGTTGTTTGTACATCTTCATAACTGATGGAGAGCCATAAATTTGTCGATTCAAGGAGTCATTTTTGACTAAGGTTGTATGTTTTAAGACCTCTTTTTACATACACAGTGGAATGTGTGGCAGTGGCCTTGTCGAGGAACTGTCACTATTAACTGCTGCTTCTCCCATTTATTACAGAAACATATCGTAAATTAGATATCTCTTTTTCAAACCAAGGGCACAGTTTATCGAAAGAATACTAGGGCTGTGAATAACCTACTTGAATACGAGCGTTGTCCAGAAAGTAAGTTGTGAGCGCACTTTGATCGAGTGTAGGTGCCTAGAACAGCGATATCTCCAGCCAACTAGGAGTGTCCGCTGAGAGGCTTCGCCTTGCTGAATGCAGCCCACCTGACACAACTGCCCCGCACTTCCCACTTGGTGGCAGTTCTCAGCCGCACTCTGCAGGGGCAGTGAAGACACTCCTGCAGCCTTTTCGATAGGAAGTGTTCGATCCCCCACAACACAGCCCTAATTTGCTGGTCCTGAGTATCATATCTGTTCACATGAAACGCTGGATACGAAGACAAAACTTGGGTCCAGGCTACGTGCCATAGACCAGCGAAGAGAATTATCGGAAAACACAGGCGGCTGCATTCTATGACGATGGTGTTGCAAATTTGGTATAACGCTCTGACAAATGTCTAAGTCGGAGCGGCGACTATGTAGAGACGTATCTGGAAAGTATAGCTAACTCTTGCAAATAAAATGTTTCTGATTTACACTGTGGTTTCCATTTAGCGACCAATCGGAACTCACTTTCTGGACAACCCTCATATTTAAAGTAATTTTGGAGCACAAAATTGTACATTATGCAATGAGCTGGCAAAGTCGTGGGATAGTGATCTCCAAACAAAAATAGACACCATCCGAACAGGCTTTTAAGGCCCAATGGTACCGAAGGCCGCCATGTGGTCCTCAGCCCTTAGGTGTCACCGGATGCGAATACGGAGGGCCATGAGGTCAGCACACAGCTCTCCCTGCCGTTGTTAGTTTTTGTGACCGGTGCTGCTGCTTCTCAATCAAGCAGCGCCTCAATTGGCCTGAGTGCACCTCACGTACCAACAGCACTCGACATTATCAGACGGTGACCCATCCAAGTGCTTGACAAGCCCGACAGCGCCAAACTTCAGTTGATCTGACTGGAACCGGTGCTATCATTGCGTCGAGGCCGTTGGCGGGATAACGATATGCACATAGTCAAACTGGGGTAGTATCGCGTACGCAAGGTGTAAGAGGGCAGTGTATTGGCGGAGCTGTCATTTGTACTTTGGTAATTCAAGTGAAAAGATTTCTAACGCCATAATGACCGCACGACGGGAATTAACAGACTTTGAACGCTGAATGGTAGTCGGAGCTAGACGCATCGAACATTCTATTTTGGAAATCGTTAGAGAACTCAGTAATCCGTGATCCACTGTGTTGAGAGTGTGCTGAGAATACCATATTTCAGGCCTTACCTCTCACCACGGGCAATGCGGTTGCCGACGGCCTTCAGTTAACGACAAAGAGCAGTGGCGTTTGAGTCGATTTGTCAGTGCTAACAGACAAACAGCACTGTGTGAAATAACCGCAGAAACCAACGTGCGACGTGCGACCAACGTATCTGTTAGGACAGTGCGGCGAGATTTGGTATTAATGGGCAATGGCAGCAGATGACCGATGCGAGTGCGTTTGATGACAACAATAAATCTCCTGCAGCGCCTCTCCTGGGCTCGTAATAATGTCGGTAGGAAATTAGACGAGTCGAAAATCGTGGTCTGATCAGATGAATCCCGATGTCAGTTGGCAAGAGCTGATGGTAGGGCTCGAGTGTGGCACAGACCCCACGAAGCCGTGGACCCTAGTTGTTATGAAGGCACTGTGAAGCTGGTGATGGCTCCATAATGGTGTGGGCTGTATCTAAAAGAAATGGACTGGGTCCTCTGGTCCAACTCAACCGATCGTTGATTGGAAATGTTTATGGTCGGTTTCTGGGAGATCATTTCCAGTCATTCATGGACTTCATGTTCCCAAACAACGATGATATTTTTATGGATGAGAATGTGCAATCTGATAGGGCAACAGCTGCTCGCGATTGGTTCGACGAACATCTGGGCAATTCTAGCGAATGATTTGGCCACTCAGACAGCCCGACATGAATCCCATCGAACATTTATCGAACATTATCGAGAGATCCGTTCGTGCACAAAATCCTGCACCTGCAACAGTTTCGCAATTATGAACGGTTGTAGAAGCAGCATGGCTCAGTATTTCTGCAGGGGTCTTCCAACGACTTGTTGAGTCCATGCCACACCAAGTTGCTGCACTACGCCTCGCAGAAAGCGATCCGACACGATATTAGGAGGTATCCCACGACTTTTGTCACCTCAGTGTAATGTTGTTTAATACACTGGCAGCAGTCATCAATGGTTCAAATGATTCAAAAGGCTCTGAGCACTATGGGACTTAACTTCTGAGGTCATCAGTCCCCTAGAACTCAGAACTACTTAAACCTAACCAACCTAAGGACATCACACACATCCAAGCCCGACGCAGTATTCGAACCTGCGACCGTAGCGATCGCGAGGTTCCAGACTGAAGCGCCTAGAACCGCTCGGTCACAACGGCCGGCAGTCATCAATGGAAATATCTGCACCTATAACCATTACACCCTTAATACTTCGATTAATTTCTGTCCTCTGATTTAGTTCCCTTTTACTTCTTCTTGGTCTTAAACTGTATTCTAAGAATATTAGTTTGTTTATGTAGAGCTGTAGAACTAGTTTTTCATCAGTGAATTAATTCATTTTCAGAAAGTCCTTTCTCATCTGTGCATTTGATAAACGGAAAGGAGAAGATGGGTAGCTAGTTAATGAAACAAAGTTAACCCTCATTTACCTCTGTCAACTGTACAACATGTAAAGTAATTCTCTAATAGCTGATAGGTTAAACTAGGTAGTGACATTTGTGAAAAATGTTGTTATTTATCTCCTATCCATTCGAAGAGCGACGCCTGGAAGCGAAAAACTCACAATACTTCTCTGAAAGCAGAGTGAAGTATTCCCTTGAACGATGTCTTGCAGTTTTCCAGAAAATCTATCACTACTTGAGACATCCTTTAGATATAAATGTGTTTCAAAGAGCATTATCTCAAACTTTTTAAATGTGAAACATGGGCACATCCTCGGATGTCTCCCACAAAGTCTTCTCTCTGTGCGATTTTGATTTTTTATTAACCTAATACTTCATGAGATGCGACTGCATCGATAGCGTAATACTAAGAATTCAGTGATGGACATCAGATTTTATGTATTAGCACTAGTGTAAACAGAAAAATCTCGCTGAAAGCAAGTACAGTTACAGAAAAAAATTTGCGACGCCAAGAAGGTGCTGTGCGACATAAACGAAAGTTGGCAGGCGTGTTTTTATATTTGAAAGATGATGGCTGGCTCTGAGCACTATGGGACTTAACTTCCGTGGCCATCAGTCCCCTAGAACTTAGAACTACTTAAACCTAACTAACCTAAGGACAACACACACATCCATGCCCGAGGCAGGATTCGAACCTGCGACCGTAGCAGTCCCGCGGTTCCGGACTGCGCGCCTAGAACCACTAGACCACCGCGGCCGGCTGAAAGATGATGTGTATTCAAATTTTGTGCCAGTAACTAGTAGCTAGAAGCGCCACTATGAGGATGCAAATCAGGTTTGCGTTAAATACACGCTGTGATGGTCGTGAGCATTACTTACGTTTGAGGCTGGACGTGATGAGCTGATGTCAGTCAAGAATGCCTTTAAGGCGATAAGGACGCATCAAGACCTCATGGAGTTTGAACGAGGTTGTGTAATAGCTCCACAAGAAGCTAGATGTCCGTTCTGCGACAATGCGGAAAGACTTGGCCACTCTACATGATTGCTATCAGTAGTGGTAACGAGAATGTATGGCTGCAAGAAGACCAGGCTGCGGAAGAATAAGTGGCAATACCGAGGGGAAAGCCCATCGTGTTCGGCGTATGGCTCTGGCGCATCGTACTGCATGTGCAGTAGCAATCTGACCAGCAGTTGGCACCACAATGACACAACAAACTGTTACAAATAGGTTACTTCAAGGACAGCACCGAGGCAGACACCTTGTAGTGTGTATTCCACTGAACAAAAAACACTACTATTTGTAAGTTCAATGGTGTCAAGCGCAAGCTCATTGAAGATCTGGTGGAGGTCTTTTGTGTTTTCTGATGTCAGTGTGGTCGTTAGGACGAGGTCAGCTGAGGGCCAGCAACCAACCTGTCTGCGTCCTACAGGCACTTGACTCATACCTGGCGTTATAGCCTGGGATGCGATTTTGTATGACAGTCGGAGCACTCTCGTGGTCATCCCACTCACCCTGACTGAAAATCTGTACATCAGTGTTGTGGTTCGACCTGTTGTGCAGCCATTCATGAACACCATTCCAGGGAGTATTTTCCAAGAGGATAACACTCGCCCATATAAAGCTGTTGCAGCCCAACATGCTCTACATAGTGTCGACATGTTGCCTTGGCCTCCACCATCATCAGATCTGTCTCCAACGAAATTTTAATTATAATTATATTAATACCGCCAGCGGCTGACGGGCGTTGATTTACATCTACGGGGAAAGGCGAAAATGTGTGCCCAGACCAGGACTCGAACCCTGGATCTCCTGCTTACATGGCAGACGCGCTATCCATCTGAGCCACTGAGGACACAGAGGATAGTTCGACTGCACCGACTATCTCGCGCACGCCTCCCGCGAGACCCATATTCTCACCTTGTAATTGCACACACTACATTCGTAGTGTCCCACCCCAACACACTCATTACTCGTGGAAGACATTTTTACCAAGTCCCGTACGAGTTCGGGGAATATGTGTACATCGGCAGAGAAGAAGAAGGTCATGGCCGGTATTGCCGGAACTATATACTTATATGGATATGGTATCTGTTCTTTTGGACATGTTCGAAAAACAGACACAATATCCATATAAGTACACTACTGGCCATTAAAATTGCTACAGCAATAAGAAATGCAGATGATAAACGGGTATTCATTGGACAAATATATTATACTAGAACTGACATGTGACTACATTTTCACGCAATTTGGGTGCATAGCTCCTGAGAAATCAGTACCCAGAACATCCAACTCTGGCCGTAATATGGCCTTGATACGCCTGGGCATTGAGTCAAAAAGAGCTTGGATGGCATGTACAGGTACAGCTGCCCATGCAGCTTCAACACGATACCACAGTTCATCAACAGTAATGACTGGCGTATTGTGACGAGCCAGTTGCTCGGCCACCATTGATCAGACGTTTTCAATTGGTGAGAGATCTGGAGAATGTGCTGGCCAGGGCAGCAGTCGAACAGTTTCTGTATCCAGAAAGGCCCGTGCAGGATCTGCAACATGCTGTTGTGCATTATCCTGCTGAAATGTAGGGTTTTGCAGGGATCGAATGAAGGGTACAGCCACGGGTCGTAACACACCTGGAATGGAACTTCCACTGTTCAAAGTGCCGCCAATGCGAACAAGAAGTGACCGACACGTGTAACCAATGGCACCCCATACCATCACGCCGGGTGACACGCCAGTATGGCGATGACGAATACACGCTTCCAATGTGCGTTCACCGAGATGTCGCCAAACACGGATGCGACCATCATGATGCTGTAAACAGAACCTTGATTCATCCGAAAAAATGACGTTTTTCCATTTGTTCGTCGTTGAGTACACTATCACAGGCGCTCCTGTCTGTGATGCAGCGTCAAGGGTAACCGCAGCCATGGTCTCCGAGCTGATAGTCCATGCTGCTGCAAACGTCGTCGTACTGTTCGTGCAGATGGTTGGTGTCTTGCAAACGTCCCCATCTGTAGACTCAGCGATCGAGACGTGGCTGCACGATCCGTTACAGCCATGCGTATAAGATGCCTTTCATCTCGACTGCTAGTGATACGAGGCCGTTGGAATCCAGCACGGCGTTCCGTATTACCCTCCTGAACCCACCGATTCCATATTCTGCTAACAGTCATTGGATCTCGACCAAGGCAACCAGCAGTGTTGCGATACGATAAATCGCAATCACGATAGGCTACAATCTGACCTTTATCAAAGTCGGAAATGTGATGGTACGCATTTCTCCTTCTTACACGAGGCATCACAACAACGTTTCACCAGGCAACGCCGGTCAACTGCTGTTTGTGTATGAGAAATCGGTTGGAAACTTTCCTCATGTCAGCACGTTGTAGGTGTCACCACCGGCGCCAACCTTGTGTGAATGCTCTGAAAAGCTAATCATTTGCATATCACAGCATGTTCTTCCTGTCGGGTAAATTTCGCGTCTGTAGCACGTCATCTTCGTGATGTAGCAAATTTAATGGCCAGTAGTGTATAGTCTGTGTCCAGTCGAGCAATCCCACAGAATGACAGCCGGAACCTGTATAACACGACACATGCACATTTGCATGCTTGCATTCAACCTTCTGGCGGTTACCCCAGTTATCTATACCAATGTATTCGCAGAAATTCATTACTCTATATCTACTATTTTTTAGTGTTGCGATTTTCTTCCGTCAGTATATTTACAACAGAATACACGCATGGAAACACAACAGAACTATTAACGGTCATCAGCTTTGATAACTTGGTCTGACGCTAAGCTTCCATGTCCTGCAGTCCCAACCAATGACACGTAATGTAATAGAGCATGATTATGTGTCTGGAGAATCTCCATTGCTGTGGTTTCTATGCGAGGCACCAAGGAACTAATTCGGAAAAACATGACGAACAAGCTGCCGTCCGGTCACATTTCTGGATGAGAAATCAAGAGAACGTGCAGGAAAAAGCAACATTATTATCTGCAGTATTTCAAAGAAGAATTGCTCATTCTTCATTACATGTGGTTTGGCAGTGTTCTGTCGAAATATAGCATGCGGAATTCGCTACAGGAGAAACATTATCTCCCTCTAAAAACTTGTCTGATGTATAGAAAGTCCCAACGGATTTACACTTTTGAGTCGAGATCATACGAGGGCTTGCTGAAAAGTAATACCTTTGAATTTCTTACGTGAAAACTCTTAAAACGATTTACGCAAAATAAAGTTATTAATATCCTACATCATTATTCTTCATGTCTACAGATTTGCAGCCCTCTGCCGCTAAAGGGCTACGAATTGTAGCGTGTAACATGGCGATGTGTAAGGTAGCTGTCGTTGTGTGAGAAAGAGCGTGCTGTAATCGAGTTTCGAATTCGAAGAATTCGTCCACGTGTGGAGCACCATCTCCTCCAGCATGGCAGTGCCAGGTCGAAAACAAGTGCTGCTATATCTGCAACAATCCGACACTTTAGGTTTACTGTCATCGATCACCCTTCATACAGTCCCGACTTGGCTCCACCCGATTTTTATCTGTTTCTAAAACTTAAAGAACACCTTCGCAGTCTCACTTTAGTAGTGACGAGGGGAGCAAGCAGAGGTGAAGTTCTGTCTCCGTCAACCAAACCAAACATTGCTCACTGGCTGTATCAACAAATTGGTCTCTCGCTGGGAGAAGTGTGTTCGTCGCCAGGGTGACCATGTTGCGAAATATATACGTAGACATGAAGAATAAAGGTGTAGAACGTTAATAACGTGTGTTTCCTTTCACATAAAAGATTCAGAGACTTTATTATACAGCACACCCTCGTATGATGTAAACAACAGTGATCCAGACCATCTTATTCGCATTCGTATGCTAAAGTGTTTAATAATGCCAGCAGCCAGGTTGCAGCCCCTATTTTAGCATCGAAGCGTATTCAGCCATCCGAAACAGCTAAATTTTGTCTCCCGTCATTCCCCTGAGAAACATCAATTTTATAATCACACGGCTGTATTGCGTTTGATGATTCACTTAATTGTACACTACTGACCATCAAAATTCCTACACCAAGAAGAAATGCAGATGATAAACGGGTATTCATTGGACAAATATATCATTCTAGAACTAACATGTGATTACATTTTCACGCAGTTTGGGTGCATAGATCCTGAGAAATCAGTATCCAGAACAGCCACCTCTGGCCATAATAACTGTCTTGTTAGGCCTGGGCATTGAGTCAAACAGAGCTTGGATGGCGTGTACAGGTACGGCTACCCATGCAGCTTCAACACCATACCACAATTCATCAAGAGTAGTGACTGGCGTATTGTGACGAGCCAGTTGCTTGGCCACCGGCCACCATTGACCAGACGTTTTCAATTGGTGAGAGATCTGGAGAGTGCGCTGGCCAGGGCAGCAGTCGAACATTTTCTGTATCTAGAAAGGCCCGTACAGGACCTGCAACATGCGGTCGGGCATTATCCTGCTGAAAATAGGGTTTCGCAGGGATCGAATGAAGGGTAGAGCCACGGGTCGTAACACATCTGAAATGTAACGTCCACTGTTCAAAGTGCCGTCAAGGCGAACAAGAGGTGACCGAGACGTGGAACCGATGGTGATACGACAGTATGGCGATGACGAATACACGCTTTCAATGTGCGTTCACCGTGATGTCGCCAAACACGGGTGCAACCATCATGGTACTGTAAACAGAGCCTGGATTCATCCGAAAAAATGACGTTTTGCCATTCGTGCACCATCGCAGGCGCTCCTGTCTGTGATGCAGCGTCAAGGGTAACCGCAACCATGGTCTTCGAGCTGATAGTCCATGCTGCTGCAAACGTCGTCGAACTGTTCGTGCAGATGGTTGTTGTCTTGCAAACGTCCCCATCTGTTGACTCAGGGATCGAGACGTGGCTGCACGATCCGTTACAGCCATGCGGATAAGATGCCTGTCTTCTTGACTGCTAGTGATACGAAGCCCTTGGGATCCAGCACGGCGTTCCGTATTACCCTCCTGAACCCACCGATTCCATATTCTGCTAACAGTCATTGGATCTCGACCAACGCGAGCAGCAATGTCGCGATACGATAAACCGCAATCACGATAGACTAGAATCCGACCTTTATCAAAGTCGGAAACGTGATGGTACGCATTTCCCCTCCTTACACGAGGCATCACAACAACTTTTCACCAGGCAACGCCGGTCAACTGCTGTTTGTGTATGAGAAATCGGTTGGAAACTTTCCTCATGTCAGCACGTTGTAGGCGTCGCCACCGGCGCCAACCTTATGTGAATGCCATGAAAAGCTAATCATTTGCATATCACAGCATCTTCTTCCTGTAGGTTAAATTTCGCGTCTGTAGCACGTCATCTTCGTGGTGTAGCAATTTTAATGGCCAGTACTGTATATTCGCTGGCTGTTAAGAATGCCTATAGGACTATATATGTGTATTTTTTTCACGTATAGTCTCATTGGAAGCAGACAATACTGGCAAACAGATTTTAAATTAAACTGATGACTGCTACCAATTCTGTGCAATTCATATCAGTTATTCAAAGTCTATGGTCTTCCTAAAACCAGCTTAGCAATGTTAATATCTATTTCTCAGTTAGTGGAAAGATGCGTGGTTTTCGGGCGCCTAGTAGGTTTATACGTTGTTTGTAATTGAATGGGATTCCTTATGAGGTTTTCTGTAATGAGATTTTGTGTTAGCTGATATTGAACGATGTTCAGTTTTCGATATGTTCTCTGAGACATTGGTGAAAAGTATAACGTTGTCTTTGGTATCCCATGATTGTCTGTGGAATAATTTATTCTTCAGGTGGTTAGCACCTAACAGTTGTTTCGTACGTGTGGGTACGAGTGTAATTACTCGATATCCTGGAAAAATTATACGTTTATGCCGTAAATGGTTGCGAAAGCATACTTCACCTTTTAGCAACAAATAATCCTGGACAAATAGTGAGTATAATATAGGGATTAGCGACCACAAGCCAGTTGCTGCTAGGCTGAATACCGTAACACCTACAACCATCAAAAAGAAACGCAAAGTATATCTATTTTTAAAAAACTGATAACAATGCTCTTAACGCCTTTCTAAGAGACAGTCTTCACTCCTTCCGATCTGATCATAAAAGTGCAGAAAAGTTGTGGAATGTTTTGAAAGAGATGGTATCGCCAACAACTGAGAGATATATATCACATAAATTAATAAGTGATGGTACTGATCCCCCATGGTACACAAAACGGGGCAGATCGTTGTTGCAGAAGCAACGAAAAAAGCATGCCAAATTTGAAAGAACGCAAAATCCCCAAGATTGGTAAAGTTTTACAGAAGTTCGAAATATAGCGCGTACTTCAATGCGAGACGCTTCTAATAATTTCCACAACGAAATTCTGTCTCGAAATCTGGCAGAAAACCCAAAGAGATTCTGGTCATACATAAAGTACACCACTGGCAAGACGCAATCAATTCCTTCAATGCGCGATAACAACGGTGAAGTCACTTATGACAATGCCACTAAAGAAGAGTTGTTAAACACGGTTTTCCGAAACTCCTTCAACAAAGAAGACGAAGTAAATATTCCTGAAATCCAATCAAGAATAACTGCCAAGATGCGAAACATAGAAGTAGATATCCTCGGTGTAACAAAGCAGCTTAAATCACTTAATAAAGGCAGGCCTCCGGTCCACATTGTATACCAATCAGGTTCCTCTCACAGTATGCTAATAAAATAGCTCCACATTTGGCAGTTATATACAACCACTCGCTCACAGAAAGATCCGTACCTAAAGACCGGGTAATTTCTCAAGTCACACCAATACCCAAAAGGGAAGTAGGAGTAATCCGCTGAATTACAGGCCTATTTCATTAATGTCGATTTGCAGTAGGATTTTGGAACATACACTGTATTCGAACATTATGAAGTACCTCGAAGAAAACGATTTATTGACACACAGTCAGCACGGATTCAGAACATATCGTTCTTGTGAAACACAACTGTCTCTTTATTTTCATGAAATAATAAGTGCTATCGACAGGGGATGTCAAATTGATTCCATATTTTTAGATTTCCAGAAGGCTTTCGACACCGTTCCTCACAAGCGTCCTCTAACCAAACTGCGTGCCTGCGGAGTATCGCCTCATTTGTGCGACTGGATTCGTGATTTCCTGTCAGAGAGGTCACAGATCGTAGTAATAGACGGAAAGTCATCGAGCAAAACAGAAGTAATATCGGGTGTTCCCCAAGGAATTGTTACAGGCCCTCTATTGTTCCTGATCTATATTAACGGCATAGGAGACAAGATGAGTAGCCGTCTTAGATTGTTTGCAGATGATGCTGTCATTTACCGTCTTGTAAAGTCATCAGATGACCAAAACGACTTGCGAAATGATTTAGATAAGATATCTGTATGGTGCGAAAAGTGGCAATTGACCCTGAATAAGGAAAAGTGTGAAGTTATTCACATGAGTACTAAAACAAATCAGCTAAATTTCGATTACGCCATAGGTCACATGAATCTGAAGGCTGTAAATTCAGCTAAATGCTTAAATATTACAATTACAAATAACCTAAATTGGAACGATCACACAGGTAATATTGTGCATAGAGCAAACCAAAGAATGCGATTCATTGGCAGAACACTTAGAAGGTGCAATATGTCTACTAAAGAGAGTGCTTACACCACGCTTGTCCACCCTATTCTGGAGTATTGCTGTGTGGGATCAGCATCAGGTGGGACTGACGGATGACACCAAAAAACTACAAAGAAGGACAGCTCGTTTTGTATTATGGCGAAATAGGGGAGATAGTGTCACAGATATAATACGTGAATTCGAGTGGCAGACATTAAAACAAAGGTGTTTTTCCCGAAATGGACACCATAGTCAAAACCTGACGAAGCTATGTACAGACGTGTTGGGTGGTGTCTCTAGTAAGATCGTTGATCGCATCAAGACGCTCTTTTCAGTTGTGATTGCACTGTGAGCGAGTAATGGTGCCTAGCAAAACGATGTCTCCCGCCAAGTAGGAGGACCCGCTGAGAGGTTTCGCCTTAACGAATGCAGCCCACCTAACACAACTGCCACGCACTTCCCGCTTCGTGGCAATTCTCAGCCGCACTCTGCAGGGGCAGTGAAGATGCTCCTACAACCCTTTCGATGGGAATTGTTCTACCACCCACAACACAGACCTAATTGTCTCCTCCAGAGTATCATCTCTGTTCACATGAAACGCTGGATACGAAGACAACACTTGGGCGTAGGCTACGCGCTATCGACCAGCGTAGAGAATTATCGGGAAGCACAGGCGGCTGCCTTCTATGACGATGGTGTTGGAAATTTGGTATAACGCTCCGACAAATGTCTAAGTCGGAGCGGCGACTATGTATAGAAATATTTGGAAAGTGTAGCTAACTCTAGCAAATAAAATGTTTCTGATTTTCACTGTAGTATCCATTTAGCAAGCGATAGGAACTTACTTTCTGGACAACCCACGTATTTTAATTTCCTTTACACTGTGTTAGTTGTGTAACTGTTGTTGGATGATGGTGTAAGTGTTTGAAAATTAAAATTGCACGGAAACTCGTAGAAGAATGGTCCGCGACAGGCACGGGGCGAGAGAATTGTTTGGGAGTGTCAAACTTAATAAACATGCTCCCTTAACCCTGCTTTTTTAAACAAGAAAACCGTTCTCTAGCCAACGTCGTTTTAGACTGGACAGAGAATGGATCAGGCTACGAGAAAGACAAAAAAGTGATGCATGGAGTGAGAGAGTGGTTGGACATTTCGAAACGAACGAATATCTCCCCTCGGCTTTTTGAACAGAGGAAACTTTCTCTGAGTAGTGTGGTGGTAGGCATGACGGAGAAGGAGACAGTCTCGTGAAGACTGAAAAAGTTGGGACTGGAGTGAGAGATTTCGGTTGATCACTTCAGACTCAACGTATCTCCCCTTCCTCCCCCCTCCCCTCCCCGCCCCTCTTAAGAGCCAGGAGTCATTTCACTGTAGGGGGAGTTCACAGATCACTTCTGGCTGAACTGGGCAAGTGACCAGCTGTCCCCTGGTCAGAGCCCATCTGTCTCGCCTTGGGAGACAGGTATCAAAATTTGTTAGTTTTGTGACTTACCGTTTTCGATTTCTTTTACTCGAGCTAACTTATGTTAGGGAATCGGCTCTGTTTTTGTTCCATGTTACGGTGACTTCGCATTTAATAATAGTTCCGTAAGCTTTCTGTATCACGTTAGACAATGCTACATCTTAACTCTGTCATCATTGTTTTATTGTAATAAACAGTACTTAATGGGAGTGCATGTTTCTATTATGTATCTGCGATGAATGCGAGAGACTAATATGTTTCCTTTATCACAGATTATTACCTCAGTTCGTCACCAATGAGCGCATTTCTGACATTTTAACTCATTCTGAAACTGTTGCGTGTACGGGGACCACTTGTTGTTGTAAATGTTTTGACTGCTGTTTTAAATGCTGTTTCAAACTGTTTAAGAAAATAAAAGATGGTCATTGTAAATTATTGAAGCATTTCTCCATTTGTGCAGATAGATCTCTAGCATTCCCGAGACTTTTCCCACAACTGGCATAATGAAAATAAGTAGGAGAGATTGTGAAGTTAGTTCCTTTACTACTCAATCACGTCATAATTGGATCATGTGCAATTACTCCAGATGCTATAAGCACTCTGTTCAGTGACTTTCCTCAACACCTATTTGCTTGCAAGTCGTTGTTCCGTTGTTCGAAATTGAATTACCGTCTTTACAGGGCCGTGATCTAGTTGTCTTATCCCAATCACTAAAGCAACAAACAAGGAATCTGACATGAGGGAGTAGAGCAAAAGCAAAGTGATAGAGCCATGTTAGCAGAAGTGTTCCAGTTAGCGACTCCCTTCCAGGGTAGTGGTGATAACTGAACGATTAACTTTGATTTGGCGACTTATTGCCAAGATAATAGACGTATAGGTCAACGTTCAAAAAGACTAAATACATAAACCCACTCGGGAACCGTGATGCAATGAAGCAGTAGCTCATGTTTGACACATTTCCGATTTTTACCTTCACTATACCATGATACAGTTTCACATACGAAGTATAATCCGTATAAACACCATATTTATATGAAGATTGAACCTCTGCTTTCAAACAGTATACGCAGCTCATTTCCGCTGGCTGTAAAACACGTCGCGGTATCGTGTTGTTCTCCTCAGGTTGTAAAAATTTTCCAGTAATAAAACCATTTATGACTGCAGACACTAATTACTGTCAGCTGACTATAATATTTTTCTCATTACTGAAGACAAAGTCGCTAAGACAGGACCACAAGCAGTTCTGATTAACTAGTTCTTTACAAAAACGCTGGAGACTCCTATAACGATCGTCAATGATCACGTGCAAACAGAGCTATGTACGAGTATGAAATTGTCTTCCGGTTTTTTAGTGAAAGCCAATATCGACTTTCTAACAATAATTCAGGCAGTTTGTTACTCGTAATGAAAAATAATAACTTCACTGAAAGTAATCACTGTGTGGCACTCATTATGCTACAGAGTAATTAAAAATATTAATGTGTGCTAATATTGTAGAGTGATAAAATGAAACAGGTTAGCATGATTTCCGTTTGCGCTGAACCCCAGAAAGCATTTTGCTGAAGAATATTCCATTTATTATCACTTTGTTGCAAGTCTAAGGACGCCAACTTGGCCTTAGAGTTGGATTCCGTGTATTCTAAACCACTCTGATGCCGATAAGTAATTGTGAGGAAAGGACAGATTGAGCGAAGATATTAACACCACTGCTGCCTTGCAACAGGTAAGGAACGAATAAGAGCCAGCGACATGTTAAAACTATGAGTCGATGCGTGAGATGCGATTGAGCGGTGCAGCGGACTGTACACTTAGATGACATAATCCAATGAAAAAAGATATGATCTGGGTTTGTAAGCATACTGTTGTATCGCTGATCTATCAATAGTCCCCTCTCTGTCGAGGGTGGCTGTAGCTCAGTTAGCACCGAACGCCGGCATAGTGCAGTGTGGCAGCCTTGACTGCACACGCATTTCTCAAGTTATTATGACGCAGTTAAAAATGTTTGTCTCGCAAGCTGAACATTTCATATCAGTGTTCATGTCAATACTAATGTTTGTCTAAAAAGTGACGATTCTTGTTCTCGTGTATCGTGTGGGGAGGTCAATAACCAACCGAGTCGGGACGGTTACGGAACGCTAACGTGGACTGGATTGAGTCTAATTACAAGTTCCAAGTGAGAGAAACGCGGGTGCTTGGACTGTGCGAATATCAAGAGCGTAGGTACTTTCTCGTTTCGGATATCGCACACCGACTTTTTGAAAATCCGCACGGCGATTCAGTCAAGCGCTCGGTCGTGTAATGGGTGGAGGAATTGTTCAGTACTGACTGGAAGAACTGTGGTTTTCGTCAACTTATGAAGCAGCTTTTGAACTGAATTTCACGTGTGTTTTGTGCAGCATGTATTTGAGTTGGATAATGTTACTTCAACAGTAACCTCAGTACGTCACAACAATTTACATGATTGGAATGCAAATACTGACTGCGTCATTTCTGGAATAATGTTAATTGTGAACAGTGCAGCGCAACGCTGTGCGCGTTTTTAACATAATATACTGAATTCTAAGGGAATAAGATGTCATTGTTTGTGTGGATGGCTCCGTGCCCTGTTGGATAATATTTATTACAGGACACACAGAAACAGGCAGTGCAAGGAGAGGCGAGCAGTCGCTGCGGGAAAATCGGATACTTGGGGTTTAGGTACGCGGTCATTAAATATCCAACCCCGATTCCTGTGTTTAGTAAATACTTGTGCAGTACAGATATACTACATATTCCTCGGCCGCGTTACGCGTTGGAGCGCTGGGTGCGGCACAGTTCTGAGCTGTCAACACAGAGTATACTCTACTATGAGTAAATGAAGGCCGTTGACACATACAGAATGATTCAAAAATAATTAACGGATCTCAGTTGTTTATTACAGAAAAATTATGAAAGATAGAAAACATATTCCTCATGTCACTGGATAGAGGAAGTTACAGTCCTGTGTTCACACTGGCACTATACCATACACACAACATGAGCATCATATGTTGCTCGAGAAACATCGAAACTATAGTCTATTTCGTTCCACACACGGATCAACAGTTCCCTGTTTGAATTTTCTCATTTTGAGAGTACTTAAGAGCGACCTGTTTTACTTGTAAAAAACATTCAACAGCCCAGGTCGCATAAAATGTTTCTTTACTTAATCCTTAAATGCATGATTTTTTTATTTCAAGCTGTAAAAATTACCATGTTTAGTTTATAGTGCCTATATTACGAAAAAAATAATGAAAAACTTTTTTAATTAAATTAACAAAGTATTATTGTTGACAATCGCAACAAACACAAAAACAGAACTAATTTCAAATCTATCGTAAAGACACTCGAATTTACTGTCTACACTATATCTACCTACGTTTTCAAAATAAAAAAGTAATTTTCAAACCCACAAATCAGTGCACAAACACCAAAGAAACGTCTCTACTTTGTGCCAAAACACACGCGTGGCAGTACATCCACACAGCTGATTGTCGAACTGGTTCAGTTCATCCTACCATTTACTATCGCTATGAAGAACTACTAGCAGCATAGCAGGTGCAGTAGAATGTATACACTTAACTACATAACGAATTTGTTACAAAATGTTATTCAGTATAGGGTACATCGAAGAAATAAAGTCTGTAGCAGATCAGCTACACTATGCATTAAAGGGTTAAGACAAATAAATAAATAAATATTTTGTGCGATCTTGGCTGTTGAGGGATATTTTTAGGTCCCTGTTTGTCGAATCGACAACTTCAACAATTCGGTTTCTCAGTTCTTGAAGAATAGCTGCAACAGGTGGGGCAAAGACTCTGTCATTTAACTACTCCAACAGAAAAAAATCACAGGGTGTGAAGTCTGGTGACATGGAAGGCCAGAAGCGATGAACAATGTTTTGTTGCCCATCTCTTGCAACCCAACATTATGGGATGATGTTGATGGGATAATTCTGCATTTCTAGGTTAAAGTGAGGCGGGATGTCGTCAACAATTAAAATTAAATCGTTGGAGTCTTCATGAAGTTGTGGATACAACCAGTTTTGCAGGTATGACATTCCCGTCATAGTTTCTTCTGCAAAAAAAAGGTCTATAAACTTTGTAACAGAAACAGCGCAAAACACATTCAGTTGCAGTGAGTCTCTTTCATATTTGAATATGATGCCAGGATTTTGTGACCCCCAAATTCTGACATTACGGCGGTTTTCTATACCCGATAGGTCAAAGGTCGATTCGTCCATGAAGATGAGTCATTCGGCAAAAGTGTCCTCTGCCATACCCTTTAAAACTGAAAAGCAAAATTTGTACCTTGTATTGAGGTTGCAGGTTCAGAATCGCTGCACTAATTGCAACTCGTAATAATTCATATGCAGACGTCTTTTCAGAACACGCTACTCCGATGTTTGAAGAAGTTGATGTTCCTGACTTGCCCTCCTTGTAGACTACCGAGGGCTCCGAGTGAATGTATCTCGGATACGCTTGACATTATCATCAGTCGTGTCTGCCCCGATACCTGAGTGGTCAGCGTGACGGATTGCCGTCCTACGGGCCCGGGTTCGATTCCCGTCTGGGTCGGGGATTTTCTCTGCTCAGGGACTGGGTGTTGAGTTGTCTTCATCATCAGTTCATCCCCATCCGGCGTGCAGGTCGCCCAATGCAGCGTTGAATGTAATAAGACCTGCACCAAGGCGGCCGGTCCTTCCCCGTAAGGGGCCTCCCGGCCAGTGACGCCAAAGGCTCATTTCCATTTCCATCATCAGACGTGTGTGGCCGACTAGTGCTCTTCCATTTGCCTACGCAAAAGGAAGACAATTTTGTATGCCAGTCAAAAACTCCTTGTGCAGAGGCCGCTTCTTGCTGAATCGACGCGGAATGCACTTCGCACTTGAACAATGGATTGACTTCGTGCAAATCCCAAAACACAAAATTATTTCTCTTGTGGTATAGTCGCCATGTTGCTACAAAAGAACAGCAGCGCAGCTGCCGCACAACTTTGAACTTTGACCGGAGCAATGAGTTTTATCTTTTATTGTTTGTATGTAACAAACAACTAAAATCTGTATATTGTTCGGAATAGGTTATGGAATGTGGTGTCTAGGAAGCCTGCTTACTAGCTTCATTAGACAAATATTCAACAAATCGTAGTAATGAGTTTTATTACAATAAGAAAATTTACAGTACTTAGCTTCAAAAAATGGCTCTGAGCACTATGCGACTTAACTTCTGAGGTCATCAGTCGCTAGAACTTAGAACTAATTAAACCTAACTAACCTAAGGACATTACACACATCCATGCCCGAGGCAGGATTCGAACCTGCAACCGTAGCGGTCGTTCGGCTCCAGACTGTAGCGCCTAGAACCGCACGGCGTGCTTAGCTTCTGCAGTTACACAGATGTGTCGCAAGCAAACGGCGACATACGAAATAAGCAGTCTAATTCAGTATAGACATTTGCAACTCTGTGTTACATGGTACAAGCGAAGCAACTGGAGTTGACGCTTCTATCCAAGTCGCTAATCTTGAAGCTGCTATTGAACTGGCTCGTCACCAGTCGGTTGCGGCGCTTACGTCCTCTTCACATAGGGGCCGCTGCTGGCGCGTTGTCGTCCTGGAGGGAGGTCCGGTCGGCGTGCTATTGGCTGACTTTTTCGTCGTACCCGACTGGCGCGCCTGCGCTTGACTTTACGCCGTAACATGAAAATATTGGGGAGCGAAATTGAGAAGGAATAACTTACCCTTCAAATGCGCTATAGAATAAAAGTTGTGCGTTAACTTACCCCGTATTACTATGGTGTTCAGAGGCGCAAAGTTAACACACTTGGCGGAAAATAATCTGTGACACAGGAGGGAATTTAATGGTCAACTCCCCTAAGAGGTTTGAAGAAATGAGCACTACAAACAACCAGTGTAGTGATCTATATTACAGTCACTTAGTTTCCACTCTAATGAGTCATCTATGAGTCATCATCAGAACTAAAAATTCTGTATCTTGTTACGGGAGTAGTGCTTTAAGATATCGCGAAGTAAATATTGTGTTCGCTGGCCTGTGGAGAACAATGTTGGTTGTAGACAAAAAAGTATGCAAGCTTTGGTCGTTATCACAATCACAGGCGTATCTTTCTACATCTAACACCGGTATACACACGGAGTTGCGATACGGAAGTCATCCTCGAACTTAAAAGAAGGTTGGGACATGTTCGAAGCAGCGCATTATAAATCTCGGTATGATAACATCATCTACTGACGCTGTATGGGAACAAAATATTGCCCCTGTCTTCACGTGGCGCAGATGAATTTTAGACTTGACAGACTACAGCTAACTTAGAGGTGACGGGTGCATTTTTTCTTTAGTTTCGTTAAATTCTAAATCAGCACCTACAAAAAAATTGCTCTAAGAAATTTTAAAGACATTCTCTCCAAATGATGATATTGCTGAAAAGAATCTGCAGAAATATACAAGGAGAAATTATTATTTCATTAACAGCATTACACACGTTTAATAGGCCAATGAAATTTGGTAAATACATTGTTTCTGTGAAGCCACAAATCATTATTCGTAATTCTTTTAGTTCTTAGGTCGCAATGGATATATGTGTACTACGTAAAGCGGTGGTATGTGTTTCTTATCCACAGTAGCTAACATTTGAGAGAAAAATATTGTTGCCGAGTGACACTATTGGCTGGGTTACGTCCTAGAATGCATTAGTCATATTTGCATCAATGGGGCAGCTATCCTGTTGCTTAGCGCGACTTTAAAATAAAGCTGAAAGAAAGCTACGCTCTAATGTACCTCTTAAACAGTAATCGTGCAAGGGACTAACTCAGTCCTGATCACGTAGTTACAAGAACTTCGGCGCCTTCTCATGAAAGTTTTATTGTGCTGACTCTCAGGACACGTTAATAATCTAATCTTCAGAAGATTTTTTTAATAAAAGAGATCGAAGCTACGGACACGAACGGTATGTTGCAGGACGTCACTGTGGTTAAGGCACTACTCAATCCAACTTTCCACTGACATGCACTGAGTATCCCCGCTCAAGATGCAAATCCGGGACTGCGGTCCAACTGTATGTACCGTATTTACTCGAGTCTAAGCCGCACTCGAATCTAAGCCGCACCTGAAAAATGAGACTCGAAATCAAGGAAAAAAAATTTCCCGAATCTAAGCCGCACCTGAAATTTGAGACTCGAAATTCAAGGGGAGAGAAAAGTTTTAGGCCTCATCTCCAAATCGAAACGAAGTTGGTCCACTGTAATATGAGACAATTTAGGTCGAATGAATGACGATACAGCTACAGTAGTTTGGTTCGAGTCGTAAGCTTAGCAGTTAAGCTTTACCAGGTAGCCATTGCTATGCGTCAGGCGCTCCGTCCGTATTTATACGGGTACCCTTCCTTTTTCACGTGCTTCATCTGGTTTCAATTGATTGCTTAATTTTCTTTGATCTGATAAGCGCAGTTTTCTTTGTTATAGGTGTTTACGTCACTCTACACTGAAAATGCATTACTGTACTGTGTCATGCATTGTTTGTCGTACTCATACTGCGTGTTTACGGCCTGTCGCCGATCGCGGCATGGCTTGCTTTTGTGCGCGCTATCGCCGCTTACAAATAAAAAGAGAGAGAGAGAGAGAGGAATCGTCTCATTAGCGAAACAATGGCAAGAGACTGCTACTTGTTGTTACTTACACTGCTGCTTTCTTTGATAATGATCAACAAGAACCAAATAATAGACTGCGTATGATAGAAGATGTTCTGAACGAGAGTTTAGCGAAAATTTTTCTCCGTTTGAAAATATTTGCAGGCGCCTCTTTAGTACATTACATTCTGCACAGAAATTAGAGTCATCTTAGATTTAAAAATCTAGTCAATTGCCTCGCTTCATTTCTGACTGTATCACTGTTTAGCATAAGAATAATACGAATATAAACATGACATGATATGTATATTCATCCGCGTTTGCTGTTGTCTCACTCTAGTTTTGTGGTTTATTACGCAGACAGGATTTAAATGAGATAGAAGCAAACACGAAACAATACATGGCAAAATGTTTATATTCGTATTATTCTTATGGTGACGAGAATACTGCACGTGATTCACAATTTATAAAAGTTCCTATTAGCAACCATCTCTTCTCACAGATAGGAAAAAATTCAGAACGTAGAGTTGGCCATATTGACAAACATTCTAAACATTCTTGCCAGTCGGGTTTTGATAGTACATTGAAATGCTGCTACATTCGAAGATGAACAATACGGAATTTGTATTTACTTCGTTGGATAATGTATGAAAATGCAGTGGTCGAAACTCCGCGCGGAGAAAAAAAGCTTGTCTTCCACCTTTTTTTTTTTAATTTATTTACTGACGCAGAGGTTTTGGCGCCGGTATTTATCTTTGTGCCTACAAAGCATGCCTGTGTAGCGCTACATATATTCAACGGCAGAACTAAGTTGTGGCGGCACCCACCGACATTTTTAAGAACTTCCGCTTGCTTTGCACTCGATTCTAAGCCGCAGGCATTTTTTTGGATTACAAAAACCGGAAAAAAAGTGCGGCTTAGATTCGAGTAAATACGGTAAATGAATTGTGTAAAAGGATACGAAAGGGTTGACCCTAACACGTGGAATGTAGCTCCGTACCTTGATGAACATTAATATTTACTAATTAGTGATGGGAAATATCAGATAATGTAATGAAACAAGTATTACAAATCACGTGCATTTGTTAAACTTCGTGGCAGATTAAACTGTGAGCCAAGCCGAGACTCGAACTTCTCAGTCACAATCCACTGCAGAATGAAAATTTCGTTCTGGAAACGTGGTATTACTGATTACAAGTTCAAATATTAGTGCTCAGAACAAAGACTGGTTAAAATACTTCGTTACGAGGGAATGAGCTCCGATACGTATATCAGCGCGTGATAGTTATGGATCCGGCAAAGAAAGGACCGGCAATGTTCTAAATCTATAAACCGAATGGATAAGAAACGTGACCCCTAGTGCTAAGTGACTAGTAGTCGCGAAATTAAATTTGTGTATATTGCATTGGAAAGCCAGGGGGTAAAAGAATGCCTCTGACATGACGCGCCCCATTCCGCTCTCCAGTAACCGGCTGTCTGTCTTCCGAATAACTAAAGCCGAATCGACAGCAGCATCAGTGGACACTGTCACAGAAGACAGTGTGAGAAGACCGAGTCATCACATGGAATATAATTTATAAATTTTTCATCTCTATACATTTATTTGCTTATTCTTTCACGTTACTGCTCTCACCATTTACTCCTATTCCATCGAAAGACGGGGTAAGCCACTCCAGCACGCTATTTAGAAGACGCTGCTGTGGCATTTAATTAGCATGGGCTTCGTGCCCACCATTGTTTGACGTTCGAAGAGCATGGATATATTACGTATAGCGTCCGTAGATAATGATCGTTACGGTTTTTCTCAGGCTCATGTTGGAGATAGAAATGTGTGAACGCTCAGTGCCACGTGTAGAATAGAAAGAACTGGACTTGCCTACCGTGATTACACTTCATTGTGAATGTTCGTATAACAATCGTGGCGCTTAGTAGATTTTGCTTTTGATGAGTTTAATATAGTGTGTCTCGGAACAATAGATAAAATCTGATCATCAGTTAAATTATCTATACTACTATATTCAGGAAAGTCGTTATTCGGCCTTGTTACTACATATGTTGGAAAGTTCATTACACGATACCCTAGTAAACATGCAGACGGACATACGGTGCACATCTTTTTAAACAAAGTGTACAGGTTCCCTGTATAACCCGCCTGCGGGAAAGAAAATTCTGACTTGTACTGTGCTGTGAAAATGTGCGGAGCCCTTCTCGCAGCCGACCGTTGTGGCTGAGCGGTTCTAAGCGCTTCAGTCCGGAACCGCGCTGCTGCTACGGTCGCAGGTTCGAATCCTGCCTGGGGCATGGCTGTATGCGCTGCCCTTAGGTTAGTTAGGTTTAAGTGGTTCTAAGTCTAGTGCACTGATGACCTCAGATGTTAAGTCCCATAGTGCTCAGAGCCATTTGAAACCTTCTCGCAGTCAGTTTTGTTTTCGTCCTAGCAGTGGCTTTTAACAGAAAACAGCGAAGTTTTATTTAAGCCATAACGTCTCATGATTAGAATACTACTACGGAATCTGAATCGTCCGAAATTTTGTGATCTTACGTATTTGAAGATTAAAACTATGCGAAATTCTGTCACTGAGGCTACTATTACCACAGATCCAGCGGCAAAACAGGTCTATTATACTTCGTTTACTAGATTCCAACCAATTTACCCATTCATTTTAAGCGATTTCAATTCCCAATCAATGACTGTTTGCCAGAAACAATAAACAAGGCTCAAGATCAGAGAAAGTTTGGAATTGAAGATGGGCAGAGAGTTGAGGAGATGGGGGTGGGAGGAAATAGGTATAGAGAGGGGGGAAGGAGGGGATAGGTAGAGAAAGAGAGGAGGTCAAGCTGGAGAGAGGGAGGGAGATGAAGGAGATGGATAGGGAGCGGGGGAGGAGGTGACGAACAGAGTGAGGGGAGAAGGAAAAAAGGCAAAGAGAGATAATAGTAGGAGATGGGCAGAGAGAAGAGGGGAGGGGGCGGAGGAAGAGCTGAGTGCGCGTTTATCAACTTCACATTCACATTTAGCAACTGCGAAGCTTACCTGGCTTGCTAGCATCTTACAATGCGACCTGCAACCATGGAACATTATAACCGACCAGGCAGGATAGTGGGGCAGAAAAAGCCACCTGATAAGAGGAAGATGCAAATGGCAGGTGAGTCTGTATAGAGTTAGGACGAGGCGAGAGCAGGTAACTGGTGCCTGTAGCGTTGTAATGCGGAAGTAATACATCTAGTTTCGATTGAAAGAGTGGCTCCATTTGTAGCCCCTCCTATGCTGCTGTATCCACACTGTCTCCCTGCCCTGTGGTTCAGCACCGCGGCTGTTAAGTGATTAGCAGAGTGTTGGAGTGCAGAGTGCGCTGTTTCCGCGTCGGACTCATTAGGCGCTGCCGGTGCTCGCAGGCAGATGGCGACGACACGCGGGCTAATCTGGGCAGACGGGCGCCTCCGCCGCTCCGCGAACCACCAGGACGCTTAACTTACGGGCTGGCTGACGGCGCAGGGACAAAGTGCCAGCCAGCCAGACACACGTGTGCGACCACCAGACCAGCACACAGGCACACGTGTTTCTCGCGGACGACGCTTCTGGAGTGCCACAGCACTCCCATTACTCTCTGGTGCTATTCATTTGCAAAACTGAATTCGTGTTTATCTTTCATCACAGTGAATTCGCACATATATGAAGAGTATAAAGAGAAAAGGTTCAAAATGCCGAATCCCACATTTCTCAGGAGAACCGAAAAATGACGTATCTCTCTTTGTGTATAGCTTATTCGTGTCCAAAAAAATTGAGAAGTTTTTCTGATATCGCACACATACGTTGCCTATTGTGGCGCTCCTTTCGCTGTTTTAAGCCAGTTAGGTTTTTAAAGCCGTTTTTTACAACTGTGTATGTCAAATAAAAGTTTAAAGTGTTTGAGATATTGGTAAAGCGCCAAGACGACATTCCCATTCATTAAAGAAATGTAACCTGATCGAAGGAAACTATTATGTGATGTTCATTGTTGTACTGAGTTTGTTTTCCGTGTAATGGTTAAAAAATGATGATTCATGATTCTGTAAGGGTCTCTCTCTCCCTCCCTCCCTCCCTCCTTCCCTCCTTCCCTCCCTCGCTCCCTCCCTCTCTCAAAAAGATCGTTTACCGTACGATAGAGCGTCACAGAAACGCTGACAAAGCTGTTAGGATTACATACTTGAACACACAGTTTATTTACAAGGGGTGGACGAAAATATGAGAACAACGAAAACTGCGATATCAGCTCGGCCAGTCCTCTGTTTCAGTGTAAGAATATTTATGTAGCTATTTTAGATGGATCAGTATGAGTTGCTCTGATCGTACTACATTTGGAGATCTTACACGCCTACATTGACAACATTGTTTCCGCACCATTTTTAAAACCAAAGAAGGAATTTGTGTGCGTTGGAATGGGTCCATCAATGAATCACAACGGGGATGAGATAGCTCATACAAATACAGATTGTAGCGATATTAAATCGGATGATCCCATAGACTCAGCCGTACGTAAATCAGATGGCAGACTTCGTTGCGTTCACACGATATCGGACAAAAGCAGTCTATACAGGAGAATGATACAAATCACATGCGCAAGTATCTGTCAACCACTGACCCATACGAATTACGACTAAGGCGGGAGACGGGGGTACTGAACGTATACACAAAAATGCATGCACTAATGGTTACAGGTTTGTTTACATTATAGTAGAGCGTCAAGGAAAGGCTGAAAAACCTAATACGCCCTACATTTGAAGATAGACTCTGTTTACATGAAGAGAACCAAAAATATGGAAACACCAAAAACACAACACATTAACATGCTTAATATGTTGCAGGAAACCTGATGGCTACCATTCGTCTCGGAATGGATACATGCTGGTCCTGTAAGATATTCAATGCAATCTTATTCCACTCTTCTTGTAAAATAATGGTAAGTTCAGGTAATGGTGATAGGGAACGATCACGCACCCTTCTCTCCAAAGAAGACCACCAAAGCTCAATAACACTGAGGTCTGTCGGCTATGGTGCCGATGGGAGATGTGACAGTTCATCCTCGTACTCACAAAATCAGTTCTGGACGATGCGAGCTGTGTGGACAGGGCCATGTCATCTTGGAACACAGTATCACCATTTCTGAACAAACACTGCACCATGGATGGAACCAATCAGTCAAAATAGTCAAATATTCCTTGGCAGTAATGCGACCTTGCACAGTAACCATGGGATCCATGGAATACCACGATACGGCTGTCCAAATCATCATCGAACCCCTCCATGTTTCACTCTTGTCTTGGGATGTATTCTCGGCCATGATGCGGCAACGGCCCGAAGCGAGACTCATCCGACCAAATGACTTTCTTCTATTGCTCTGTAGCACAGGTTTTATGGCTTGAGCGCCACGCTTTGTTGCTGCGGGCATTAGCATCACCAATGACTGGTTTTTGAATTCTAGCTCCTCCTGCAATTACCTGCTTTTGGAGCATTATTTTCTGACAGGGTTCGCGAGTGCAGCATTCAACTCTGCAGTGACTTTTGCAGCTTTCGTCACCTTATTTTTCGTCACAATCCTCTTTAATGACCGTCTGTCACGATCATTTGACACACACTCTCGTCCGCTTTGAGACTTAGCGGATGATGTTTCTCTTCTTTCCTTGTATGCGGTATAACTCTTCGATACGGTGCTTCTTGAAGCACCAAACACTTCGGCTATCTTGGTTACGGAAGTATTCACCATATGAGCACCAACTGTCACCCGACGTTCGAAGTGACTTAGTTCCGACATGACGCACTCACAACTACACGGAAAACCATTCTGACCAAGAGTGACACTTGCAACGTATTGCGAACATTGCACGTGTGCCATTCGCGGTCAAATACAAAAGAGCAACCTGCATGCTTGATTAGTATCCGCATTTACGTTCCATTATGCATTTATCGTGGTGTTTCCATATTTTTTACCAACCCCTCTACCTCGTGAAAGCCAACTTACAGAGTTTCAAGAAGAAGTAATAAGTGAACGATCTAGGAAGGACCCTCTACCTATCCCTCCTTTAGGGACTGCAAATACAAGTTTAGACTACTTACAGGCGCACAGTGCTATTTAAACATTCATTCGTTTCGCGGTGCATATGCGATTGAAATGGAAAGAAATGTTGTCCAATTCTATCATCTGCCATGTACATCACAGCGGTTTGTGGAGTATACATGTAGACGTAGGAAAGTTATGCACGAACAAGAAATAGTGAGCTTATTTCTGCACTGTCCAAGGGCAAACACTTCAGAAATCGCTCCCACTAACAGACGACGATTTTCAAATTTTCAACTCCAACTGTTTAAATACATTCATAGAAAATCCTTTTTACACTTGTAAGCAAGTCAGTGGTTCGGAGTCACATATTATTCCCTCTAAATTTACATATGTATAATTCTTACTTAACTTTCGGTGCACTTTTCTGTTTTCGGCATGGATTCAAATATCATCTCCTCTAGATGGGTGGTTCTAAGGTTTCTTCTCTCTAGCGAAAAATGATATACAGAGCCGAACTGATTTCAGTGCGGCTAAAAGGTTGTCACCAAATGAATATTTCATTGCTTTAAGTTTGCTTAGACCCGTCATTTACTAGATATTACTGTTCATGTATATCTCCGGTACTGATTCTAACCTCGCTTTTAGATCGTGAATGTTCACATCAATACAACCATTCTAAGGGGGCCATTATCGGTACCCTTACCAACGATCGATACAGCAGCTCACTTCTGGCACCTCGACAACGTTGGTCTTCGCACGCGTTTCGTGCCAACGGCCGGGATTGTTGGGTGTTGTAGACAATGCCCTGATGGGCTGAGAGCGGTTTTACGAACTGCGGAGAGGAAGAGTTTGTGTCGATTGTCCGAGCGTGATGGTTGAGCTGCTACCCTGTGTGCGGAAAAAAAGTTAAAATTTGGGGAAGAAGCAGCAGAAAAAGTATTCACATTTACTCAGGGAGCACATTTGCGGAATCATTTCTGAAGAATTACGAGTTACCACCAGTTGCAGACCGTAAAGTAATAAATTCGCGTACGTGAATCAGTCACTGTAATACATGGTAGATTATTTCTTAGACAGGCGACTGACTATGTTTGGGTTTCGTGTATTGGAAGAAGCCGTTAACTAGTTCGTGTTGAGTAATGCAGTAGTCAAATTTTATACCGTGAACTTTTTTGTGGCGAGGTGATGTTTGTGGCTAAACGGCAAATATTATTGTTGAACAGAATGCGACATTTAGGCCCCAAAATATTGCTCTAACGAGTCGAAGTAAACAATATGTGAATGAATGAGTTCACTTGTAGAACTATCGTGAATTTTGTTCACTATAATACACGATCCAGTCACAATAATATGACCACCGCCTGTGTTCGACGTCAGTGAGCAATACTACTCACATACGGCACGTGGCAGCACGAGCATGAGCATTGCAGGGGTACATCAAGCAGTCCGGGAAGGGGGGGGGGGGAGTAGAGGCACAAAACAATGCAATCGTTGTCGTAATGCGGAAACTGAGCGATTTATCTGCCGTCTACAAGGGCATGATCATCGGCTGTCGGACCGACGGGGGAAGCATTTCCGAAACGGGAGTGTTTGTAAACTGCTCGCGTGCCGTCGTGGTTAACGTATATCGGATGTGACAAAATGGCGCTATTCAAAACCGCTGCCGAAGCAACTGTAGTTCACCACGTACCATAGATAGCAGGTGTGAACGCCGGCTGTGAAAATGTGTTCGAGCCAATAGATGGACATGCAACTGTTGAGCAACTGACCGCCCAGATGAACCAAAGGGCTACAAACAGTGTCTCCTCGACGACCGTTCAGCGAACGTTGCTGCGTATGGGATTACGCAGCAGGCGCCTGATTCATGCACCCACGCTGACTGCTGTTCATTGACGGCGAAGGCTGAACGTCCACTGAGTGGCAACAAGTGAATTAAATGCACCATCGGACAGATGGCCGTTGTCGTGTACGGCCCTGCAACAATCGTCGGAGAGGTCCAGGTCGGAGGAAGGAGGGGTGTGGTGTGGGGAATGCTTTTGTGGTATTCCCTAAGCGAGGTTGTCATTGTGGACGGCACATGGATCAACACAAGAATTTATCTGTACTTGGAGACGATGTTCAGCCAACATGCAGTATGATTATTTCTCAGCACGATGGCATGTGCCACTGGGACAATGCAAACTGTCACACAGCTCGCAGTGCACGTGCGTGGTTCGAAGAGCATCAGGATGAGTTTAACGCACTTCCCTGGTCACCAAACTCTCCGTATTTAAAACCAACCCAGAAACTGCGGGACCAGCTCGATCGGAGTGTTCGCGCCATGGATCCTCAAGCGAGAAACCTTGCCGAGCTAGCCACAGCACTGGAGTCCGTACCTTCCAGAACCTCACTGTCTCTCCTCCTGCAAGTCCAGCAGCAGTCGGCGCAGCGGAAGGCGATTATTCGAGCTATATATGACGGTAGTATCTGTTCCCGAAAGAACAGTTACCGTGGATGACCATGCAGCTTTGCTAGAAATGAAATGATAATTAAATGGACACCCTAGCTGCAAACAGGCGTTGAAGTACTTCATTGGGGTCATGTTGAAAATGTGTGCCCCGACCGGGACTCGAACCCGGGATCTCCTGCTTACATGGCAGACGCTCTATCCATCTGAGCTACCGCGGATAGCCCGCTCAATAATTTAAATCAAGAACATGCTTCGGCCACTCAAAGGTCAATTTGGCCTACGGTCTACAGCGTCAGTTGGGAGTGTCTAGGCAGTAAACCGGCCAAACCTAGCGCTGGATCTCGCAGCGTTGTCCAAAACACGTGGGGAACGGCCAAAACGAAAGTTGACAGTAACAGCTTCAACGAAAGACACCTGCGTGTTTTTGAACAGAAAAAGTGCTATACAACGGCAGTTGATACTGGGACACGGTCTTGAAAGAGGACGTGGATATGAAGAGTACATGATCTTCTCAACCAGGACAGTAGTTTCTAGCTGAGCTCCGCATGGGGTGTGGCGTTAGCGAGAATACATTGGCAATACTGTGATATGGTGGCGAGGCAGGCAACGGGTGAAGCAGACAATAGAACCACGTCCTGACAGCCCGGATCTTTATCCACCCAGTCGCTTCCGCCCCAGCATCTCCCTCCACCAGCATCGGCAGCGCCATCTCTTCCGAACGCACACGATTCGCCCAGCATTGGGCCCTTCGCAGAGGTGTTTACAGTCCTGTGGATGTAAAGGATCGAACTCGACACGAACCTGACACTGTCTGAAAATGACGAATAGAATCTCGTCGAAACGTTGCCGAACCACGACGCCAAGACTCGGCTGATAACCCTAGCTGACCAATTTTAATGTGAGCCACTGGTCACATTGCAAAGCAAACTTCTTAAGTCATACAGTATATCGAACAACCAGACATTATGTAGGTATTAATTCTGTGGTGTAGGATTTGGGTGGGTTGGGTCTCGGCCTGGGGATTGTAGAAGCACAGACTCAATTAACAATTAATTTATCATACATAAAATCTTCTTGACAACAGAACAATAACAATTAAACAACAACTTAATTTCCAGTCAAATACAGATCATGAAAGCTTGGTTCAGACAAGAGAATGACAATTAAAATGCCTTCAACACAACGAAACAAAACTCAGTGAAACAGATTTAAAATGAACTTTGCCTCAGCACACAGAACTGGGCAATAAAAACAGTAATTACAATATACGGCTCTTGGCCACACACAGGAAAAGACAATATATACAGCTTTTGCAGTTAACTGTAGGACACTAAGGCAAGTCTCAGACTTAAAGGGGATCAACCATGCACCCCACAGCTAGCCGTTGATCTACGGTTACTCCCATTACAAATTAGTCACGAAGACAAGCTACTATCAACTACCTGCAGTACTACCTAAGCGTGTATCTCAATACAATCTTCTGTAAGATAAAACATACAAATGAATGATTATCGCAAAGCAAATTAACAAGTACATTACGCCACTTCATTTTGGTTTGATGCAGCAACAGTAGTCGAATATTTCAAAAATAGAGAACAGTCTCTATTACAAGTGTTTTATTACCAACGACTTTCGCGCTTTTAGCGCATCTTCAGATTATGTATAGTAATTAAATTCCATCATTTTAATGGGCTCTGTTCAGCTTTTGCTGTATTTCAACCCCTTTTTGCTATCAGCACCATAACTCGTCGCTTTCACTACGTTCGGTCCTCACGTCAGTTTTCTGTGCGACCCGCTCTCTTCCGTGTAGAGTAGTATTTCTTCACCACCCTGATTCATGGGTGTGATCGCTAAGCTATCTTCGCACCGCACAAATCCGTGGTTTGGTGATTTTGTTTTTAGTTTCTAACCCTGCGCTCTCGCAGATTAAGCTTCTTCTTAATATTGTAATTTTACACTTCTAACTTAGAGGTTTTAACTTGCCATTTCATGCTTTTCAGTGTCCATATTTGACGACTGCGGTCTACGCTTTAACATCATCATATCAAAGGCTTTTAAATACGGTAACGCGAACTCCGCTGCTCAAATCAAGTGAATCACTTTACTTATCATCTTTAGCTTACCTATCCCACTGATCTGTGCTAGATACGTTCGCAAAAAATTGTTGTATAACAAGATAGTTATTGCCAATTACAGACAACCTGAAGATACAGTAACAGCGCGAAATTAATAAAACACTTGGAACACAGACTGTTTTCTGTTTTCGAAACAGATCAATGCGATAACTTTCCTCGTACAAATGACATAAAGGCCGGCCGAAGTGGCCGTGCGGTTAAAGGCGCTGCAGTCAGGAACCGCAACACCGCTACGGTCGCAGGTTCGAATCCTGCCTCGGGCATGGATGTTTGTGATGTCCTTAGGTTAGTTAGGTTTAACTAGTTCTAAGTTCTAGGGGACTAATGACCTCCGCAGTTGAGTCCCATAGTGCTCAGAGCCATTTGAACCATTTGAAATGACATAAACAAAATTAGCTACACTCACAGGATATTAAAAACATCACATTCTTTGCTATAAAACCTAGAAATTAGTCACACTCACAGCATGTAATTAACAAAATCAAAATGGCTGGAGTGGCGGGGTTTATGTTCTTTACGATTGTTAACTGACCCTCAGGAGTGATGGTAACTGGAGTGAATCCGGTATCGCCGGCTGCTGTGGCCGAGCGGTTCTAGGCGCTTCAGTCCGGAACCGCGCTGCTGCTACGGTCGCAGGTTCGCATCCTGCCTTGGGCATGGGTGTGTGTCATGTCCTTAGGTTAGTTAGGTTTAAGTAGTTCTATGTCTAGGGGACTGATGACCTCAGATGTTAAGTCCCGTAGTGCTTAGAGCCATTTCAAATCTGTTATCGGCGATGGAGGACGTAAGAGGAGCATTCAATCCTGACGATGGTCCGATGACGATTGACTGTGGGGGTAGGGTCTCTCGGACTTGTTCTTTGGGCAGGGAAGAGGCTCCACAATCGGTGGTAGTGATTCAGCCTCCATGTGCTAATATCAACATTTTAGGGCTACGGGTGGAACAGGATTTGTATGTATACCTTCTTAGAGGTGTTGGCGGAGAACTTCAGTAGGCACTGTGTGGAAGTCTGGGAAGTGGTGTTCCGTACCTACGTTAGCCGGAAAACATAGCCGACAGCGGCGGCCAGGGCTACGTGCTGTAAAAGCTATTGTCAGGTGCGTAAAGTCATTTACCTGTTACGGCCAGGGCCGATTTCAATGGCGCACAACATACTCTTATTCTGACGCTACTCGTCACAGCAGATGCCCCCTATGGCAAATGATAACCTGATTACGCCGCAATGTATCGCTCTTTGCACAAGAATAGGTCTACTTGGAACCGTTGCCTTTAATCTTTGAAAATGACTCAGGAGACTGGAAATAACCTTAATATCAGATGACAGCAGTACTATTTGAATTAAATGTGTCGTAGTTATATCACACTGAATAGGATGAAAAGTATTTCCTACCTCTCCAGAGACACGGCTACCGCCTTTGTAAGTGACTATCTCTTATCTTGCAGAACCCCTTTAGTTACGTCTTTCCAGGACTGTCTTGGAAATTCTTGCTCTTTCTTTCTTTGCACCTTGCCTTCTTTCTTAACGTAGGCCACTGAATTTTCGTCAGTCGCTTTATCTGAATAAATAACTTTCAATGCTACTATTGTGTCGATCTCTTCAGTGTCACTGCGTATAGAACTCTCCAAATGACTCTCTTTGTAATTTTGTTTCCCATGATCTTGTTTTATGCTTTCTGAGGGTGTCTCATCTCTGCAGCTCAGTTCGAGCTTTCCGTACGACCACTCTTTATACAACTGCCTCCCTGTATCTCTTGTTTCGTACTTAAGTACATATTCCGCAAGTCACCGTGCAGTGCATGACGGTGGATACTATTCTGAAGTGCACAAAGAAACTGCTATAGGCATACATATTCAAATGACGAGATATATAAACAGGCACAATTCGGCGCTGCGGTCGGAAACTCCTATATTAGACAGCAAGTGTCTGGCGCAGTTGTTAGAACGGTTACTGCTGCTACAATGGCAGGTTATCAAGATTTAATCGAGTTGGAAAGTGGCGTTATAGCCGGTGCACTGGCGATCGGACACTACATCCCCGAGGTAGCGATGAAGTGCGGATTTTTCCGTACAGCCATTTTACGAGTATACCGTGAATATCAGGAATCCAGTAAAACATCAAATATCCGACATCACGGCGGCCGGAATAAGATCCTGCAAAAGCAGGACCATCGACGACTGAAAAGAATCTTTCAACGTGACAGAAGAGCAACCCTTTCGCAAAATTTCTGTAGCTTTCAATGCTGGGCCATCAACAAGTGTCAGCGTGCGTACCATTCAACAAAAGATCATCGATATTGGCTTTTGGGCCGAAGGCCCACTCGTGTACCCTTGATAGCTGCACAACATAAAGTTTTACGCTTCTCCTGGGCCCATCAGTACCGACATTGGACTGTTGATGACTGGAAACATGTTGCCTGGTCGGACGAGTCTTGTTTGGAATTATATCGAGCAGATGGACGTGAACGGGTGTGGAGACAACCTTATGAAACCACGAACCCTGCCTGTCAGCAGGAGACTGTTCAAGCTGCTGGAGGTTCTGTAATGGTGTGGGTCGTGTGCGGTTGGGATGATATGGGACCTCTGATACGTCTAGATACGACTCTGACAAGTGACACGTACGTAAGCATCCTGTTGGATCACCTGCATCCGTTCATGCTTATTGTGCATTCCGACAGACTTGGGCAATTCTAGCAGGCCAGTGTGACGCCCCACACGCCCAGAATTGCTATAGAGTGGCTCCAGGAACACTCTTCAGAGATTAAACGCTTCTGCTGGCAACCACACTCCCCAGACATGAACGTATGTGGGATGCCTTGCAATGTGCTGTTCAGAAGAGATCTATACTCCTCGTACTCTTATGGGTTTATGGACATCCCTGCAGTATTCATTGTGTCAGCTCCCTTCAGCACTAGTCCACACATTAGTCGAGTCCATGCCACGTCGTGTTGCGGCTCATCTGCATCTTCGCGGGGGCCCTACGCTATATTAGAAGGTGTACCAGTTTGTTTGCCTCTTCAGTGTATTAACGTATTAATCAATTTCGCACTTAATTATTAGCGGTTGGAGCGAGAGCAAAAGGCTGTCTGCATCCCTTGTATGCACTTTGACCAGTGTTATCGTATCGTAATGATTTTTGCCCGAAATGTGCAACTGCTGAAGAGGAGTTGTACGTAAACTACTTCGAATTCAGGGTCTGTAAATTTACTAAATACCTTTCAGGTATTCCTATTTAAATTATTTGAACAATAGCTGTACCCACGTGCTATGATTATATCAGCGTGTCTCTGGATTCATTCCACATATTATATCAGACCTACCTGAAGCTGACTTCCTAAAGAGCAGGGAGGCTCATTTTTGATTTACCGTACGGCTTTTGTGCTGCTGTATGCCTATCGCTGTCACATTCCCTATCAAATCGTTATATTACACTTTTCATCTTCTCATTCTATTATTCCTATTTAAATTATTTGAACAATAGCTGTACCCACGTGCTATGATTATATCAGCGTGTCTCTGGATTCATTCCACATATTATGTCAGACCTACCTGAAGCTGATTTCCTAAAGAGCAGGGAGGCTCATTTTTGATTTACCGTACGGCTTTTGTGCTGCTGTATGCGTATCGCTGTCACATTCCCTATCAAATCGTCATATTACACTTTTCATCTTCTCATTCGATTATATGCCAGAACCTATATATTTGAATTTGACTAGCTGCTGTTATAACATGAAGTTCTGAAACTGTGTCGTCGTACTGATAAAAGAAGGAAGAATAGCGTTCAACGTACCGTTGACAACGAAGCTATTTGAGGGGACCGTAAGCTCGAACTTGGAAAGGACAAGAAAGGAAAATGACCGTGTGTTTTTCGAAGGAACCGCCCATGAATTGGCTTTCATCGGTTTAAGGCAGGTGTTTACAACTTGTGCATCGCTGCTACAAGGGTCGGCGTGACCCATATAGTAGGAGTGTCGCTGTGGTTTCATAAAAATAATGGTTTATTTGCTTTCTGAGTAAAGGAACAAGTTGTGCGCTTGGAGTGATACCTAGAGGGCCGACAAGTAAGTGTTGTTGCTCTGGCAGCAGGGTAGATAACAGTCAAGTAGTTCTGTGATTTGTGTTTCACCATCATCGTAAACAAATTTTTAAATTCGAGTAGAAACCTGATATTTCAATTGTATCATGCAGCTCTAAAGACATGAATAGATTAAAATGCAGTAAGTATGACGACAATTATTTGAATTTCGGTTTTACATGTACTGTCGCTGTAAATGAAGAACAACCATGTTGTGTCATTTGTTTCATAGTCATAGCTAGTGGAAACATGCTTCCTAATAAGCTGGAACAACATTTGAGGTCCAATCACGGTAGTTTGGTAAATCACAAGAGTACTTTCCCCACAAGCTAAAAGCAATCACAGAATTTAAAAAAAAGCTTTCACTGAACAAGTTACGACTCTTACAAAGACTATTATTCCGTCTTACAAAGCTGCTTACTGTGTAGCAAAAAAGAATAATCAAAAAATGTGTGTGAATCTTATGGGACTTAACTGCTAAGGTCATCAGTCCCTAAGCTTACACACTACTTAACCTAAATTATCCTAAGGACAAACACACACACCCATGCCCGAGGGAGGACTCGAACCTCCGCCGGGACCAGCCGCACGGAAAGAATAATCCTCCAACTATTGTAGATGATCTTATTTTACAAGCTGCTAATGACATTGTATCTTTATAGTATATATATCGTATAGGAGTGTCAGCAGTCAATCAAATAGGAAGCGTGCATTTGTCAGACAACAGTATCAGTTGTTGATATGCCGGACGACATTAATGATCAGGGGGTTGAAAAACACTGAGGTAATAGAGATTTAGTAATTCAGTTGGGTGAAACTACAGAAAACCACAATGATGCACACGTAATTTGTTACGTGCCCTTTACGCATGACGACAAATTTCGTGGAGATCTTATTTTGTGCAGGAAAATAACTCTCGAAAGAAAAGCAACAGACCTCTTTGAAATAATGAATTATTTTATGAAAGAAAAAAACATTAACTGAGAAACCTGAGCAGGCGTGTGTCGAGATGAAAATCGTAGTACGGCTGAGTCTTACGTCGGATTCCGAGCTCTGTTCCGTAAAGAGGCTTCCTGTGCCACTTGAACACGCTACTTTACTCACCGATAAGCAATGGCATTATAAACCATGAGCCCTATGCTTCAGGACGTTCCTCAGTCAGTGACTGAAGTGGTACCCTATTTTGAAGGTCGGGCACTTACATCGAGATGTTTAAAAATAAAAGAAATAGGTTGATAAGGGTTCTGAGCACTTTTCCCTGTATTAGGCCTGTTGCAATAACCCTCTCTGGCTTTCGCATGGAATGAGTTGGAAAGGTTGTATGATTTCAGAAATGAAGTTTACAAGTTTACAACTATATTGTTCTAAAGCAACATTTGAGTATCAGGTAGTTCGTAGACAGCGACTCAGTGATTTCGTTTCGAAGCTGCTGTATCTTTCGAAAACTCAATTCAATGGATGTATCCCTTCAAGATAATAAGAATAACATATTGAAACTATCAGATAAAATTTCAGCCTTCAGAAAGAAAGAAAAATTGCGGAACACAAAGTTGGATTATAAAGATATCCATTACATTTCCATTGTTCTTCACACACCTCTAAAACAAAATGGCGAACAGATGAATAAAGAATTGAATTCCTTAACTTCACCCGGTCGGGATTCACAGTCATGCAGAAATTTTTAAAGGAAACGCCAATATGACGTCCTTTAAAACGTTGAAGACTATGTGCTCATTCACTCAGTCATTACTTTGTGAATACTTTACAGACCAAGATGATCAACAGAAATGTGTAAAAGATCATTTCAGTGCAGAACTTCCATCAATACTTACCACTGAAGAACAAGAGAAATTTATTAGTATTTATCCAGACTCCACTCTGAAATCGAAGTTCGTTTCCGAATCAATGCTTGAGTTCTGGTGGTTGGTGAGTTTTGACACCTTTCGCGACATCCTAATTACGTGAGGTGTTTCAACATTAGCAGTCATCATCACGAGAAAAAGATCGCAAATGAATGCAGAGAAAGAGACGGGAGTAGTAGTTTCCAATCTCGCGTCGAGATATGAAGAAATGATGATGAAAAAGCACGCTCATCCCTCCCACTGACTTCGTTGCAACATTAAGAGGTAATAATACTAAAAGTTTATTGAAACGTGTTACGCCAAGAGTTAATCAAAAAATAGCTATTCCTATTCTTTTTTTTTTTTCGAAACTTAAGTTTATTTATTCCACACTTCCCGTGTCAGATATCATCACCGAAAACAGCGGCAGGTGTTTATACAGAGGGGTCCAAAAAAATGCATCCACTGTTTAAAAGTCCATAACTGGCAAACTAATTGACGGAGTTGTCTCATCTTTGGTAGTGTAATAGTTTGTAGTTCCGGCAATCGCCACACAAGCGTTGTATTGCGTTGTTTTGTTTTGTCAGATAACAGTCGCCAGATAGTGTTTTGTTCTTAGTTGCACCTAGTTACTCAAGTAATTATGGCTGGCGCAAGGCTTACATTCGATGAAAGGAAATCAGTTTTGAAGTGGTACTTTAAGTACGAAAACATTAATGAGGTTCAACGGCAATGGCGAAATGAGTATCAAACAGAGCCACCGACACGTTTAACGATTCGTCGCATTCGAGACAAATTTGAAGCCGAAGGCTGTGTTAAAGATGTACACAAACAACGATCTGGATGACCTGTAACAGTAACAAGTCCACCTAATTCCCGCCGTGTGTTACAACAATTCACTCGCTCACCACAGAAGTCTGTGCGACAGTGTACCCGCGAAACTGGTGTGAGTCGCTCAAATGTTAGGCGAATTTTGAAGACAGCAAAGTGGAAGTGCTACATCCCACGATTGCTACACGCATTGAACGAGGACGATCCAGATCGTAGAATGGAGTACTGCGAGTGGTTTACTAAGATGGTGCACAACGGTGAAGAGTTCGCAGAGATGATTGTGTGGTCTGATGGGGCACAGTTCAAACTCAGGGGTACAGTAAAGCGCCACAATTGCATCTACTGGGCCACCGAAAGTCCGAACGTCCATTTAGACAAAGCCGTGAATTTGCCAGGAGTAAATGTCTGGTGTGGGTTGTCTTACCGGAGCTTGATTGGGCCATTCTTCTCTGACGGCACAGTTACCGGTGAGGTGTACCTTCAGAAGCTTCAGACATCCATTTTACCTGCCATCCGAGACTTGTATGGAGACGAAAGGGTTTACTTTCAACAAGATGGTGCCCCAGCCCACTACCAAAATCGTGTTAGGGCGTATCTCGACGAAAATCTACCAGTGAGATGGATTGGCCGTAGAGGTGCTGTGGAGTATCCACCACGTTTCCCAGACCTTACTCCTCTGGACTTTTACCTGTGGGGAACACTAAAGGACGTCGTTTATCGACGAAAGACACGCACATTGGATAAACTTCGAAAATACATCGTACATTCATGTGCAAATATCCAACTGAACACGTTGCAGTCAGTAGTTCGTGCTGCAGTTCGGCGGCATCGTTTGTGTGTGGATGTTAATGGTGACCATTTCGAACACCCACAGTGACATCTTCAAGTTGGACTTTAAGCTACATTTTAACTAAAAATGAGACAACTTCGTCAATTAGTTTGCAAGTTATGGACTTTTAAACAGTGGCTACATTTTTTGGACTCCTCTGTATTCAACTCAAGGAAACTGTGGTCGCAAAAAGTTAGGAAACCTCTGATTTAAGGAAACCATGGAGAACCTGTATGTGGGTGGCCAGACTGGAATTTTAATACTGGTCTCGTCCGAATAAAATCTTGATACATTTTAAACATTTAGAGAATAGAGTTTTGCCTTCTCCTACGTTGCTTCGTAGGGTCACGCACAGCATCAAAAGGACATATGAGGAGAAAAATTATAACACAGTTCATCATAAAGGCGGGAAGCTGCACACAGTTAATTTTGGTTCTAGCCACAAGACTTGTGATCGCTTGAGATGTATGGACTTGCTCGAGTGTGCCTGACACTGACGTGAAAACATACAGACGATTTACACGGAACCCGCCGTGTCACCAGATACTCGGACATTCCTGGTTTCCCATCAGCGGAAGCTCCGCCCCTAGCGTGTCGCCACAGCGGATCTGGGCGCCGTGGGCCCGGCGGCCGAGTCTTAACTAATTGAGTGTCGCTCGCGGAGACGCGCAGGTCCCCGTAATTAATGGGCTGCCCGACGCCTGACAGTCGCAGATGCCTCCCAGACTAATGTTCCGGGCGCACCAGAGCACGCTTAGGCGTCACAAAAAGTAAATGTCTGTTATGTTAAGACGTGCTTTCACGAGCTGAATTCCGGGTGGCTGACTGCGAACGTCTTGTACATCACACTTCCACTTGCAGGACCATATAAATTAACTTACTAACGAGGATGCAGTTTTAGTTCCGTGTGTAGAAAAATAAATGATCTCTTTGACTCCTTAGGGTGGTGCAAAGTACGAGGGGCGATCTATAAGTAAAGCAACACAAATTTTCTAAACGTTCATTTGTTTTATTCAGGATTCCAATACACCATAATATTCCCCCCGCCGGCCGCTGTAGCTGAGCAGTTCTAAGCGCTTTAGTCCGGAACGGCGTTGCTGCTACGGTCGCAGGTTCGAATCCTGCCTCGAGCATGAATGTGTGTGATGTCCTTAGGTTAGTTAGGTTTAACTAGTTCTAAGTCTAGGGGACTGATGACCTCAGGTGTTAAGTCACACGCCTGCATCTCGTGGTCGTGCGTAGCGTTCTCGCTTCCCACGCCCGGGTTCCCGGGTTCGATTCCCGGCGGGGTCAGGGATTTTCTCTGCCTCGTGATGGCTGGGTGTTGTTTGCTGTCCTTAGGTTAGTTAGGTTTAAGTAGTTCTAAGTTCTAGGGGACTGATGACCATAGATGTTAAGTACCATAGTGCTCAGAGCCATTTGTTAAGTCACAAGCCGGCCGCGGTGGCCGTGCGGTTCTAGACACTTCAGTCCGGAACTGCGCGACTGCTACTGTCGCAGGCTCGAATCCTGCCACTCCTGCCTCGGGCATGGATATGTGTGATGTCCTTAGGTTAGTTAGGTTTAAATAGTTCTAAGTTCTAGGGCACTGATGACCTCAGAAGTTAAGTCCCATAGTGCTGAGAGCCATTTGAACCATTTGTTAAATCCCAAACTGCTTAGAGCCATTTCAACCTTTTTTTTTTATTCTTCCACTCTTTTGACTGCGCAACCCTGTTTTTCAACATAACCTCCGCTGAATGTAATGTCCTTACGTCGTCTTACTGGGAGGGCCTGTATGAGCCGGCCGGTGTGGCCGTACAGTTCTAGGCGCTTCAGTCGGGAACCGCGAGACCGCTACTGTAGCAGGTTCGAATCCTGCCTCGGGCATGGATGTGTGTGATGTCTTTAGGTTAGTTAGGTTTAAGTAGTTCTAAGTTCTAGGGGACTGATGACCTCAGCTGTTACGTCCCATAGTGCTCAGAGCCATTTTTGGGCCTGTATGTCAGGATGGCACCACTCTACTGGTCAGCATCAGAGCCAACGTCTTGCTGCATCATCCTGCGGAGTGCATCCTTCATTTGGCCAAACAGGTGGAAGTCGGACGGTGGGAGATCCGGGCTATAGCGTGGATGGTGAAGAACAGTCCTGAAGTACTGTGATCTCTTCTCTAATACACAGACTTGCGTGGAGAAAGAGATGTTCGTTTGCATTTGTGTGGCGACGAACATGTTGAAGTCATTTCCTCAGTTAGCTGACGGTGTCACAATACACTTCAGACTTGATCGCTGCACCACGAGGGAGGACGTCAAACAGAATAACCCCTTCAGAGTCCTGTAAGACCGGCGACATGACTTTCCTGAGAGTGTGGCTCTGAACTTTTTGAAACTTTCTGGCAGATTAGAACTGTGTGCCGGACCGAGACTCGAACTCGGGACCTTTGCCTATCGCGGAAAAGTGCTCTACCAACTGAGCTATCCAAGCACGACTCACGCCCCGTCCTCACAACTTTACTTCTGGTAGAGCACTTGCCCACGAAAGGCTGAGGTCCCGAGTTTGACTCTCGGTCCGGCACACAGTTTTAGTCTGCCAGGAAGTTTCATAACAGCGCACACTCCGCTGCAGAGTGAAAAATCTCATTCTGGAAAAATCCCCGAGGCTGTGGCTAAGCCATGTCTCTGCAATATCCTTTCTTTCAGGAGTGCTAGTTCTGCAAGATTCGCAGAAGAGCTTCTGTAAAGTTTGGAAAGTAGGAGACGAGGTAATTGCAGAAGTAAAACTGTGAGGACGGAGTGAGAGTCGTGCTTGGGTAGCTCAGTTGGTAGAGCATATGCCCGCCAAAGGCAAGGGTCCCGATTTCGAGTCTCGGTCCGGCACACAGTTTCAACCTGCCAGGAAGTTTCATATCAGCGTACACTCCGCTGCAGAGTGAAAATCTCATTCTGGAAATATCCCCCAGGCTGTGGCTAAGCCACGTCTCCGCAGTATCCTTTCTTTCAGGAGTGTTATTTCTGCAAGATTCACAGGAGAGCTTCTGTAAAGTTTGGAAAGTAGGAGACGAGGTACTGGCAGAAGTACAGCTGTGAGGACGAAGCGTGAGTCGTTCCAGGGTAGCTCAGTTGGTAGAGCACTTGCCCGCGAAAGGCGAAGGTCCCGAGTTCGAGTCTCGGTCCGGCACACAGTTTTAATCTGCCAGGAAGTTTCATATCAGCGCACGCTCCGCTGCAGAGTGAAAATCTCATTCTGAACTTTTTCTTCGCAGAAGAAGTCGTGTGGAGCCACTGTATAGTTTGCAGTTTTGTTTCCTGTTCGAAGTGGTGACCCCATGTTTCATTGCCTGTGACGACGTTCGAAAAAAATGGTCGCAATCAGTCTCTTAACGTTCAAGCAAAAAACGGAGATGGTCCTTCGTTGCTCTTTATTGTCTTCTGTTAGGCGGCGCCGGCCAAAGTGGCCGTGCGGTTCTAGGCGCTACAGTCTGGAACCGCGCGACAGCTACGGTCGCAGGTTCGAATCTTGCCTCGGGCATGGTTGTGTGTGATGTCCTTAGGTTAGTTAGGTTCACGTAGTTCTAAGGTCAAGGGGACTGATGACCACAGCAGTTAAGTCCCATAGTGCTCAGAGCCATTTGAACCATCTGTTAGGCGGCCAGGAACGCAGCGTCCACAAGCTTTGCATACACCAACTGGTGGACGAGTGTGTCAGCACAACCAACAGAGACGTCCAGTTGAGCAGCGATATGTTTGTGATGCACCGCTCACATCGAAAGAGAGTGTCCGCACGTTCCAAGAACGCAGGAGTTAGAGCTGAGCTGTATGTGGCGACCGGCACCTGGGACATCAGACAGACGACCTTGGTGATGACAGCACCCAACGGCTTATCGTGCTTTTCCTCACTGCCAGGCGTCCGTAAACATTCTGCAAGCGTCTGTGAATATCTGCGATGCTTTGCTTTTCCGCCAAAATAAACTCAATGACAGCTAACTGCTTGGAACGCAACTTCATTACAAACGCCAATTTGAACGCTACGTATAGCGCCACCACGAATCAGAAATTAATGAAACTGTGGGGGTCGGAAGCCGGAATACTTCACGATGTGCCGCAACAAATTCAGCATTTTTTCTGCGAAACTGGCAGAGAAGACAAGGTGTTGCTTAACGTATTGAAAGCTCCTTGTAATTATTCACTTCGGTAGAAACATGGTCCTGTGAGAACATTGCCGATGCATAAAACTACACTACTGGCCATTACAATTGCTACACTAGGAAGAACTGCAGATGATAAACGGGTGTTCATTGGACAAATATATTATACTAGAACTGACATGTGATTACATTTTCACGCAATTTGGGTGCATAGATCCTGAGAAATCAGTACCCAGAACAAACACCTCTGGCCGCAATAACGGCCTTGATACGACTGGGCACTGACTCAGAGCTTGGCTGGCGTGTACAGGTACAGCTTCCCATGCAGCTTGAACACGATACCACAGTTCATTGAGAGTAGTGACTTGTGTATTGTGACGGGCCAGTTGCTCGGCCACCATTGACTAGGAGTTTTCAATTGGTGAGAGATCTGGAGAATGTGCTGACCAGCGCAGCAGCAGCACTCGAACATTTTCTGTATCCAGAAAGGCCCGTACAGGACATGCAACATGCGATCGTGCATTATCCAGCTGAAATGTAGGGTTTCGCAGGGATCGAATGAAGGCTAGAGCCACGCGTCGTAACACATCTGCAATGCAACGTCCACTGTTAAAAGTGCCGTCAATGTGAAGAAGAGGTGACCGAGACGTGTAACCAGTGGCACCCCATACCATCACACCGGATGATACGCCAGTATGGCGATGACGAATACACGCTTCCAGTGTGCGTTCACCGCGATGTCGCCAAACACGGATGCGACTATCATGATGTTGTAAACAGAACCTGGATTCATCTGAAAAAATGACGTTTTGCCATTCGTGCACAAAGGTTCGTCGTTGAGTACACCATAGCAGGCACTCTTGTCTGTGATGCAGCGTCAAGGGTAACCGCAGCCATGGTCTCCGAACTGATAGTCCATGCTGTTGCAAACGTCGTCGAACTGTTCGTGCAGATGGTTGTTGTCTTGCAAACGTCCCCATCTGTTGACTCAGGGATCGAGACCTGGCTGCACGATCCGTTACAGCCATGCGGATAAGATGCTTGTCATCTCGACTGCTAGCAATACGAGGCCGTTGGGATCCAGCACGGCGTTCCGTATTACCCTCCTGAACCCACCGATTCCATATTCTGCTAACAGTCAATGGATCTCGACCAACGAGAGCAGCAATGTCGCGATACGATAAACCACAATCGCGATAGGCTACAATCCGACCTTTATCACAGTCGGAAACGTGATGGTACGCATTTCTCCTCCTTACACGAAGCATCACAACAACGTTAATTGTGTATGAGAAATCGGTTGGAAACTTCCCTCATGTCAGCACGTTGTAGGTGTCGCCACCGGCACCAACCTTGTGTGAATGCTCTGAAAAGCTAATCATTGGCATATCATAGCATCTTCTTCCTGTCGGTTAAATTTCTTGTCTGTAGCACGTTAACCTCTTGGTGCAGCAATTTTAATGGCCAGTAGTTTATGAAGGTAGGTCAATAGGAATTTGAAACTAAGTTTCAAAATCTATTACAACAAGAATACACAGTATGTATTGATGCCATTTTTCAGCATAGAAACTCTCCACCCAAACAGGTCTCGGAAGGCCCTGCGCTACCGACCAACTGCTGTGTCATCTTCAGATGACAAGCGTCACAGGATGCGGATATGGAGGGGCATGTGGTCAGCATACCGCTCTTAAGACCGTTGTCAGTTTTCGTGACCGGAGCCGCTACTTCTCAATCAAGTAACTCGACTGGAGTCACAAGGGGTGCGTGCAATCCGCTTGACAAAAGCGCTCGGCAGAACAGGACGGTTATCCATCCAAGTGTTTGCCGAGCTCGATGGGGCTAAACTTCGCTGACCTGACGGGAACCGGTGTTGACACTGCGGCAAGATCGTTGGCAATTTTCAACATAGTTACCCAGAATTTCAGTACATTTTTTCCACCGTTGCACAAGCTTTCCGATATCCTCTGCAAAAACGGTTTTCGTTGTGCAGCAAGCCACCTGTGCACTGCTTCCTTCACTTGTTGATCGGAGCTGCTCTGTGGTTCGAAGTGGTGAACCAGTGTTTCATTGGCAGTGATGGCTCGTTTCAGAAACGTTCCACAGTCGTTAGTTTGACGATGCAAGAGGTGCCGACAGATTTTCACACGCTAGTGCTAGGTCGCTTCAATGAGTTATTTTGGAACCCATTTCGGACAGACTTTGTGAAACCGAAGCCTGTGATGCATGATTTCATATGCAGAACCATGAGTAACCTGCATATGGCTTGCCACATCATCGACAATCACTCGCCTGTTATTCATAATCAAGTCACCGACTTTTTAAACACTGCCATCAGTTGTAGCTGTAACTGCACGTCCCGCTCTTTCCACATTCTTCACGGTCGTTCGACCACTTTGCAACTGCTCAGTGCATTGGTAAACAATGTCCCCGAATTTTGCTGAAAGTCTTCTGTGAACTGCCAATCATGGTACACCTTCAAACCACAAACAACTGATTTCGGAACGCTGTTCTTCTATGGTGCAAACAGATAGTGGTGCAGCCATGTTCACATTGCAACAGCGCAAAGCAGACTGATGTGCCAACGCTGCAACCTACCACAGACGAAGACAATGGTGCGCACACAAAGGCGTAGCAGAGCCGTCCTAAACACCATTAAAGCAAAACTGCCTATAGTTATTGACCTACCCTCATACTTCCTGACATTTCGTTCTCATGTGCAAGAGATATCTTCTGAGATTAAGTGGTAAATACCTCCATAGCTGAAGGCTCCCTAAATCAGTAGACACAGTATGAGCTGTCCGTATATAGGGCAATACCGCTGCCCATTTGATGTTGAATGCATGATTATGTATGGCCAGCGTGGTCACTCTCAGTTAAAAGTAATGGAGCAGTACTTTCTTGGTACAAAGTAAACATCCAGTGTTTACAAATTTGTTTCCCCTCTCTACAAATGATAATGCTTTGTATTGGCTAAAACGGTAGTCTCACTGAAAAGCTGACTTATCACTTTTTCCAAAGCGACAGTTCATTTGATCATTGGCTGACGTGAAGTCAAACTAGCAGTTAAAAGTTTTCGATCACTCATGATCAAAACGATGTACTTTATTTCAACTCACGAAAACATCGTTCAGTCTAAATAGACCAACAAAATAAATATTTTCTTTCTGTGTCATTAAGCAGAATACATTATGCTTTAGATTTCGGGCTCTTGAAAGTATCCACCCTTTGACCTCAGAACAATACACGTCTTCTTCTGATTATACATTGGACGCGAAATTACTATTTTCATTTCAAGTGCAAATTCTTAATTATCGATATTTTATGAAAGACTGCTCATAAAAGTTGCTTAAAGTAAGAAAATACAACAGTTTAATTTTTTAAGGCAAAAATGAAAAACCAAATCCTCTTTATTTTGACTATGTCCATCGTTTTATACCACAGAGGTAGATAAGTATCTTAGAAACATGGGAAACAATCATTCTCACAGCATCGAGCACATCATACAAATGCTGCATTTTTACATTTGCTACTGTACCATTACAATATGGATGCAACGGAACCGATCTGGAGCCAAGTTGCGGGATTTGGGCCGAGAAGTAACAAGACCGTTAAGCTGCCAGACCTACTGGAACTAACGCACGCAGGTTTTTCACGTGTCACTGTCGAACGCTGGCGGGATATAGAATGGCTCGTCATAAAAGAGGAGGTGCAAATGCTGCGCCTGGTTGGCTTCGTGGATTCTCTTGTTGATAGCGTCATTTTCGACGTAGCAGGTGACATTTCCAGAAATTAAATGTATTTCTCGGATTCGGATGAGGAAGGAGCTAAGAGATTACGTAATGCCTTCAATGGCTTCAGTATTCAACAGAACGGTGAAATCCCTGAAATCGCCCAGAAAAATTATCCTATGTTTAAGTTAGAAATTTTCATTTTTCTTTGTAATTAGAGCACTATGTCGGGTGAGAACGAGTGCATTTTATGCTTTCCGCCTGGTCACCTAAGAAGCGCGCGTTAGTGCTGGAGTTTCTCCGAATTTTATTTCATTCTATCTTAAAATTAAATGACATTCGAAGCTATATTGTTTCTTTGCTCGTCTCTTTTTACGTCTGAACTGCATCTCCTCACATGATTGCAGGTTAGTTGGACCGCTAACTCGTCAGTGCTTTCCAAGTTTAATGTGCTGCTACAGCTGTTGCTCCGCATTGTCGTTCAGTCTATGTGAGTGTAACACAGCATAAAATGTATCCTTATTATCGTACTTGACTTTACTGGTTGCAGTTTGGATTCCGCTGCAAGTGAAACGAAATCCAATGAGTTTCAAGCAAACGCGGATGAATACATGGCATAATGTCTACATCAGGTTTATTCTTAGGATGAACAGACTATAGTAAATACACTACTGCCCATTAAAATTGCTACACCAAGAAGAAATGCAGAAGATAAACGGGACAAATGTATTATACTAGAACTGACATGTGATTACATTTTCACGCAATTTGATTGCATAGATCCTGAGAAATCAGTATCCAGAACAACCACCTATGGCCGTAATAACGGCCTTTATATGCCTGGGCATTGAGTCAAACAGAGCTTGGATGGCGTGTACAGGTACAGCTTCCCATGCAGCTTCAACACGATACCACAGTTCATAAAGAGCAGTGACTGGGGTATTGTGACGAGCCAGTTGCTCGGCCACCATCGACCAGACGTTTTCAGTTGGTGAGAGATCTGGAGAATGTGCTGGCCAGGACAGCAGTTGAACATTTTCTGTATCCGGAAAGGCCTGTACAGGACATGCAACATGTAGTAGTGCATTATCCTGCTGAAATGTAGGGTTTCGCAGGGATCGAATGAAGGGTAAAGCCTCGGGTCGTAACACATCTAAAATGTAACGTCCACTGTTAAAAGCGCCGTCATTGTAAACGAGAGGTGACCGAGACGTGTAACCAATGGCACCCCAACCCATCACGCAGGGTGATACGCCAGTATGGCGATGACGAATACACGCTTCCAATGTGCGTTCACCGCGCTGTCGCCAAACACGTATGCGACCATCATGTAAACAGAACCTGGATTCATCTGAATAAATTACGCTTTGCCATTCGTGCAGAAAGATTCGTCGTTGAGTACACCATCGCAGGCGCTCCTGTCTGTGACGCAGCGTCAAGGGTCACCGCAGCCATGGTCTCCGAACTGATAGTCCATGCCACTGCAAACGTCGTCGAACTGTTCGTGCAGATGGTTGTTGTCTTGCAAACGTCCCCATCTGTTGACTCAGGGGTCGAGACGTGGCTGGACGGTCCGTTACAGCCATGCGGATAAGATGCCTGTCATCTGGACTGCTAGTGCTAGGGATCCAGCACGGCGTTCCGTATTACCGTCCTGAACCCACAGATTCCATATTCTGCTAACAGTCATTGGATCTCGACCAACGCGAGCAGCAATGTCGCGATACGATAAACCGCAATCGCGCTAGGCTACAATCCGACCTTTATCAAAGTCGGAAACGTGATGGTACGCATTTCTCCTCCTTACACGAGGCATCACAACGACGTTTCACCAGGCAATGCCTATCAACTGCTGTTTGTGTAAGAGAAATCGGTTTGAAACTTTCCTCATGTCAGCACGTTGTAGGTGTCGCCACCGGCGCCTACCGTGTATGAATGCCCCGAAAAGCTAATCATTTGCAAATCACAGAATCTTCTTCTTGTCTGTTAAATTTCGCGTCTCTAGCACGTAATCTTCGTCGTGTAGCAATTTTATTGGCCAGTAGTGTATGTTTACAAACGAGTAAAATGCATGGCCGCGCTACAGATAATCAGGGTAGTCTCTATATTGACGAAAGCGTTGCTATTCAGAACGCAATGCATCAGCCAATAATCAGTAGTACGCTAAAAAGTATCCCGATACCGCTACGTAACGCGTAACTAAACACCAGATGTCACGAGAGGCTGACCCACCAGTATAAAAGGAAGCGGGCAGTATTGTGTTGTCAGTATAGAAACAGTAACAACAGAATGGACAGATTAGGAGAGCTCAGTGATTTCGAGCGTGGACTTACTTTAAATGTCACTTGAGCAACAAATACACCACGGACATTTCATCCATTCTAAAGCAACTGAGCTACACCCGTCATATTTTTTCCTGCTTTCGCTGAGTTGCTCTAAATTCGTGCTGGTATGTACCGTGTATGCAACTAAAATAAGGCAGTTCGTTTATTGCCGTCCGCGTTTCACTTCTTTTATTTGGGAAGCATCATCAGTGGCCTGTAATACATGTTTCCTTTTATACGTACAATAAACGTATTATCTGGTAGATATAATATGCTGGTATATTACATTTTGTCGTGTTTTTCTCATGTTTCTCAGGTTAGAAGCAACTTTTGTAGCATAAGTTCCGTAATGGGAGCTTATCGTTCGATGTTGAACGTTAAATGGTTTTCATTTTAAAGTGTGATCTGATGTCCTTACAGTCGTCACAGTTGTCTGTTAACTTAAGGGATGGAACTGTTTGCACCATTTGTATGTGATTCGTGTAATCTTTGGTGTGTGTGTGTGTGTGTGTGTGTGTGTGTGTGTGTGTTGTCGCACTTTTAACTACTTGTGTGACGTAGTTTCTGAGATGGAGATTATAGCCAGCCAAAAAGGTTGCCGAATAAAAACATGGAAAATTGTCTGAGAACCGTAGTCAGCCTATCCGGTGCACTAAGTCAACGGTCGCTGCACGAAGTCAATCTCACCTCCCTGTTTTGCAGGCTGGCAGAATGCGCGTACGCTATGTGAGCACTAACTAAGATCTGAAATATTCCGCAAAAAAAAAAAAAAAAAAAAAAAAAAGAGAGAGAGAGAAAAGAAAAGAAAATTAATTAGTGAAGAAACAATGCAGCTGAACCTACAACACCTTACAATTTGTTTTTCTGTTTCTTCTTAAAAGAGTGCCTACTCGAGTAGTGTTTTATATCAACCTTGTGAAAAAGGAATACGCCGTGTTCCGAAAGCGAACAATGTGACCGTATGTGTAGGCCTACAAACTACCGTACTTCAGGGCAGTCAGGGCACAGAACTGTGAAGTCATACTGTTTGGACTAGGAGGTCTGTCAAAGTTCCTTGAAAACCGAACAAAAAGACCGTGTGACACCTTCAACACTTTTTGACTACTGCTTCAGACCGAGAAAGCTGGAGACGTGAAGAGCTCACAGTTAGTGGCAGGGTTTGCTGGAATAATTATAAATCAGTCAATGTTAGCGACATAAGACATATTCATTGGCAGTAGCAAGACAGGAGTTGCCTGGTAAGAAATCCCGGCCGAAGTACCGTACGCCGTGTCAGCCGCGAGATGTGCATGTGGGGCGATCATTAAAGAAGTTCATTACCCGTAATGAGGACGTTGGCATAGTCTAGGGAGCATCATTTAAGTACTTAACAGGCGGTCCCGGAGCATTTGTTGTTAAATAGTGATAATACAGTTGTTTCACTGATGAGCCTAATATTGCAGTTAGTGTCCGTTGTTGTCTTCATGTTGTAATTATCTTGGATATGATTCTGTATCTCTTGCTAATAACATCCCGAATGTCACTGGGTTAGTGAAACAACTCGGTAAATTATTTTGAAATTGAGCTAATAAACTAGTTTGCAATGTTAATGTGTGGTATGGTAGTTACAAACTAACTTTATTGTTCATTAAACTGGCTAGACAATTAAATTACCCACTAAATACATGCAATCTTAAAATTAAAAAGTAGTTACTGTCTTTAAAGTAGTATGAAGTTATTTCCTTTGCTAATTATATTGCTTAGACAAATTTTTCATACTTCATTAGCGATTTATTTGTACTTGTGGTTATACTGAAATGATCTTATTGCGACACCGTGCAGTGTTGCGGAAGTAGAATAATCATTCCGAGTGCAACAATGTTTCATGTGTTATTCTGAAAAAGTGATTGGAGTGATTCTGGTCAGGCTACGACACATAGTGCAAACCATGTAAGTGTCAATCTGTTACGACGCGTTTACATTGCCATGTAAGATTTATTTGAGTGTCTGTAATTACTGTATTATTATAGTGATGGACATACCCGAAACCTAACACGTAATGTATTGCTTCACATCAAAGCAATTTATTTTCGAATCGGACATGATCATTGTCGCCTTACACGCGCAACGCATATGCCTAATTGTCAGTGCAGATTTATTTGTAAATTACGCGAACCACTCGTGAGGTAACTGATTAGTTGTACAGCAGAATTGTCCGTAGTGGACTGGCGACCGTATTGTGTTGTAATAATTGTTCTTTCCCCTTTGGACAAATAGTGAACGCTTCTAATGATTCAGTTCAAAATGGTTCAAATGGCTCTAAGCACTATGGGACTTAACATCTGAGGTCATCAGTCCCCTAGACGTAGAACTACCTAAACCTAACTTAACCTAAGGACATCAGACACATCCATGCCCCAGGCAGGATTCGAGACCTGCAACCGTAGCGGTCGCGCAGCTCCAGACTGTAGTGCCTAGAATCCCTCGGCCACTCCGGCCGTCAATGATTCAGTCCCTTAATTATTTGCACTACATTTTATCAAAATTAGCACATTAACCAGAATATTATGACCAATGACCTACTATCGATACAAACCCGTCCAAGTGATAGCAGCGTCGCCTGGAGAGGATTGACTGCTAGTCAGACACATGCAAGGTGCATGTAGTATCAGCGAGCGCGCTGTCCGTGTTTAGAATGGGGAAGGCGCGCGATCTGTTTAAGTTTCATTGTGTCGGTCCGGAGGCTCGGCGGGAGCATTTCGGAAACCGCACGACTTGTCGGCTGTTAGAGGAGTGCTGTGGTGAGTGTCCTCAACACGTGGCGGAACCAAGGTGGAACCACGTCCAGAGGTCGCAGGGTTGGACGGCCACCCCTCACTACAGGTGTCGAGCGTTGTAGGCTGGGCAGACTGGTAAAACAGGACAAGCGGCGAACTGTGGCAGAACTAATACCAGATTTTGAAGCAGAGCAGAGTGCAAGTATATTTGAACGCACAGTGCAGCGAACACTCGTAATGATGAGCCTCCGCTGCCGACGACCACGCATGTGCCAATGTTGACACAACAACATCGGCAACTACGACAGAAATGCGCACGTGACTATCAGTACTCGGCGTAGGCGCAGTGGCAGAGCGTTGTGTTGTCTGACGAATCCCGATACTTTTGAACCGTGACGGAATGTCACGGTTGGTTCTCTGCGTTTACTCCTTGTCTGTAGCGCGTTCTTTTTGAAATTCGCGCTCTGTTGTTTCCTTACCCTAACCAGACGGCTCTGTGGCGTTGCTGCGGCTAGAGAGCCTGTATACAGATAGAGTGGCCATAGGTGAAGTTGCCCGTGATTGGTTGATTAGCTTTGGTGCCATTTTTCTGCCAAACGTCTCTCGCGCTTCCTGCGTTCGCCGTGCTTTTGAGTGGAATTGAAGTTCAGAGGACTTTTGGAAACGATTAAAGGGTATTTGAATTATTGAGATACTTGTTCAAATATGTGTGAAATCTTATGGGACTTAACTGCTAAGGTCATCAGTCCCTAAGCTTACACAATACTTAACCTAAATTATCCTAAGGACAAACACACACACCCATGCCCGAGGGAGGACTCGAACCTCCGCCGGGACCAGCCGCACAGTCCATGATAGCAGCGCGGCTAGACCGCTCGGCTAATCCCGCGCGGCATTTGAGATACTTGTTACGCGTTGTGCATGCATGTTCGATTAAGTTGTATATCGTTTTTAGTACGTAATTAGCGTTTGCGATCTTAAATACGAGTTGAAATAATGAAGCGATTTGTGATGAAGTCGGTAGGCCGACGTGTTTGAAGTAAACACGTTACTAATTGTACAGTATTATTTTTCACATCTGCAATTCGTTCTGCAGACGTTTGTAAACGATGCCAGGTTGTGCTGCATTTGGTTGTTCCAATAGAGGCGTTATTTTGGTTTCAGTATTATTGCCTGACTGTTGACGCAGGCAAGTTGTAGGCACGTTTTCCACAGTGGTCGTGGTTGCTGAAACATTATTCGTAGTAAATAATTTTAGGTACTCTTGAAGACAGTTTTTAGTAGGCGAAGGGATAAGGTAGTTTTCTTGTTATATTTGGTCGTTATTACAGTAGCCTACATTTAACATTACCTGATTTTTGTAATCTTTTTCGTCTGTTATCTACGAGAGGTATCCAGTATATATATATATATATATATATATATATATATATATATAGGGTGAGTCTTCTAACATTACCGCTGGATATATTTCTTAAACTACATCAAATATTGACGAATCGATTCCACAGACCGAACGTGAGGAGAGGGGCTAGTGTAATTCGTTAATACAAACCATAAAAAAATGCACGGAAGTATGGTTCAAATGGCTCTGAGCACTATGGGACTCAACTGCTGTGGTCATAAGTTCCCTAGAACTTACAACTACTTAAACCTAACTAACCTAAGGACATTACACACACCCATGCCCGAGGCAGGATTCGAACCTGCGAGCGTAGCGGTCGTGCGGTTCCAGACTGTAGCGCCTTTAACCGCTCGGCCACTCCGGCCGGCTGCACGGAAGTATGTTTTTTAACACAAACCTACGTTTTTTTAAATGGAACCACGTTAGTTTCGTTAGCACATCTGAATATATAAACAAATACGTAATCAGTGCCGTTTGTTGCATTGTAAAATGTTAATTACATCCGGAGATATTGTAACCTAAAGTTGACGCTTGAGTACCACTCCTTCGCTGATCGATCGTGTGTATCGGAGAGAACCGAATTACGTGGGATCCAAAGGGAACCTTAGGTACAGAAGAGTCTGGAACAGCACATTATGTCCACATGCTAACACCTTTTTACTGGTCATTTTCACTGACGCACATCTACATTACCATGAGGGGTGAGATACACGTACACACGTGGTTTCCGTTTTCAATTACGTAGTGGAATAGAGTGTGTCCCGATATGTCAGCCCAATAGATGTTCAATGTGGTGGCCATCATTTGCTGCACACAATTGCAATCTCTGGCGTAATGAATGTCTTACACGCCGCAGTACATCTGGTGTAATGTCGCCGCAGGCTGCCACAATACGTTGTTTCATATCCTCTGGGGTTGTAGGCACATCACGGTACACATTCTCCTTTAACGTACCCCACAGAAAGAAGTCCAGAGGTGTAAGATCAGGAGAACGGGCTGGTCAATTTATGCGTCCTCCACGTCCTATGAAACGCCCGTCGAACATCCTGTCAAGGGTCAGCCTAGTGTTAATTGCGGAATGTGCAGGTGCACCATCATGCTGATACCGCATACGTCGACGCGTTTCCAGTGGGACATTTTCGAGCAACGTTGGCGGATTATTCTGTAGAAACGCGATGTATGTTGCAGCTGTTTGGGCCCCTGCAATGAAGTGAGGACCAATGAGGTGGTCGCCAATGATTCCGCACCATACATTTACAGTCCACGGTCGCTGTCGCTCTACCTGTCTGAGCCACCGAGGATTGTCCACGGACCAGTAATGCATGTTCCGTAGATTCACTGCCCAGTGGTTTGTGAAACCCGCTTAATTGGTAAACAGGTAGAACTGCAACGCATTCTCTGTTAATGCCCATTGACAGAATTGCACTCGATGATTAAAGTCATCACCAAGTAATTGCTGATGTAGCGACACATGAAACGGGTGAAAGCGGTGACGATGCAGTATGCGCATGACACTACTTTGACTCAGTCCACCGGCTCTAGCAATGTCCCGTGTACTCATGTGTGGGTTCATGGCAACAGCAGCTAACACACCAACTGCACCCGCTTCTCCTGTGACGGGCATGTTACGGACCCGTTTGCGTGCTACGACCATACCCGTTGCATACAGTTGGCGGTAGATGTTTTGCAATGTGCGGCACGTTGGATGCTCTCTGTCCTGGTACCGTTCTGCATACACCCTGCAGGCTCAGCTGCATTTCGTCGACACTCGCCGTAGATGAGTATCATCTCCGCCTTTTTAGAGTTCGAATACACCATGGTCACAGTTCCTATAACACTACACCATCACAGACGTCTGGTAACACGGTGTACTACAGTTGGTCTGCGTGCGAAGACGAATGCAGAATAACAATAGCAGCAAGCGCTACATGCGGACACTGCAACAGCTAGACCGAACCACAACAGTGCACTACAGCCACACTCGTAAACACGGTCGTCATGGTAAACATGTCCCTGCAGATGCTGCTCGCCGACCGTGGCCCGTGTTTGTAACAACACGCAACTGAACGTCGGAGGTTTCAAGCGTCAACTTTAGGTTACAATATCTCCGGATGTAATTAACATTTTACAATGCAAGAAACGGCACTGATTACGTATTTTTTTATATGTTCAGATGTACTAACAAAACTAACGTGGATCCATTTAAGAAAACGTAGGTTTGTGCTAAAAAACATACTTCCGTGCATTTTTGTATGGTTTGTATTAAACAATTACACTAGCCCCTCTCCTCACGTTCGGTCTGTGGAATCGGTTCGTCAGTATTTGATGTGGTTTACGAAATATATCCAGCGGTAAACCACATATATATATATATGAAAGAAAGTCGTAAGCAGTTGTTAACTTGTGACATGCAAAAAGTTTGAAGACATGACAAGAAGTACTTATACATCTCACACTTTTTGCGTGTCACCAGTAAACAACCGCTTACGACTTTCATTCATCTGACGTAATACAGGTACGTTAAATCTTATGCACTTCCGATACAAAACAAATGCTATACACTATATTTTTTTATTTGCGTTACTTTCATTGCAATATGTCTAGTAAACGAACTTTAAAGCAGATAAATGCAAGTAGCGAATAATTTTTATAGCCAGTGTATCAACTTTTCGTGTGCAGCACGTAGTAGACTACAGTGAGTATATTATAGCTGTAAAGAAAGGCATTTAACGAATGATTTCGCCATATTGTCTTGTGCTTTTGATTCGGCGAGTGTGTCCTCCACTACTCCACTACTGGCCATTCAAAAGTCCGGCCCGCAGTTTGGCAGAAAAATGGCCGCCGTATCGTCCGGTTGGCCACTCTCTCCCTATACAGGATCGCTAGCAGCAACCGGCTGCCTGCTGTGTTTGCGAGAGAGCGACGGTCTGGAGGAGGAACTCTGGTTGCGGACGTCTGGGAGCGTACAGGAGGCCACGCCGTTTGTTGATGTTTGGCGTGACTCGTGTCAGGTGTGATGCATCGTTAAGGCCGTGATGGCAGCCAATGTTACTGTCTTGGTCGCAGATGGAGCAAATGGGATGGGGCCTGGTTCCTCATTGAAACTCCTGTCCTACAGATCTCATCGGACTTAAAGTAAGACGTTTTGACCATTATTTTGCATTATTTGCAAGCAACTGGGGATTCCGGTGTCTGCAGCATTTCGGCGAAGATTATTTGTTTCGTCGGTGTATAAATGACTGAACAAAGAGCAGTTTACTTAATGTTCACCTTATGCTCGTGTTCGGCGTGTGCTGTTTGCGAGTGTAAACTTGACTCTCACCTTTTTCTGTTGATTTTTGGTGCATCGTCAAATACTGGATCCAAGTAGTGACTTTAAGTTAATTAGCTGGATTCCTCCTTTTCCTCCTCACGACGCGTGTTAAATGGCAAAGTAGAATTGTAGACCTTAACTTACTACCTCATTTGCGTGGCTTCAGTAACAGAGCCTAACTTGTTAACTAATTAAGGCTTGTGGTAAACAAAGGTGATAAGTATGTTGTTTTAAAATATTATCTGAAATGTGTCAATGATTTATGTTGCGCTATTTGATTCTGGCCTATGGACGGATGTGTTGGCACGTCTGCCGAGAAAGGGAATCCTGCCAGTTTCGATTACTTTCTGACCAGGGTACTTGCTCGACGCTTGTCTTTAAATACGCCGCTAACCTGGTTATCGTAAGTTGTGGCTGTTTTAAATTAATCACTGCTCAGTGGCCCAACACAATTTATCGGCCGTCACAAACCGTGTATTTGTTATTTACTCCTTTATTCTAGTCAATCTATAAGCATGCTATTCTTAATCTGTTAGTCTAGGTAGCCATTAACTTGCCATTTTTGGGCAGTTTCGATGGAGTATAGATTTGTCAATTTCCAATTTATTGTTTTTCCTACAGTTTTTATATACATGGGTGGAATCTAATTTTTTTTTTTTTTTTTACTACTGAGCTGTACTTAATGTCATATTGTGAAGAAAGGAATTTATTGGAGATTAACTGTCGCCGTAAAGTGTTGCAGACGGTGCACTTTCCTGTTATTCATTTTAATGTTATAGTCAATTTGTAAACTTGCTAATTATTTCCTCTTTACATGGAGTGTGCTTGCCTTGCGGTTATAAGTGACTGTTTCATAACCAGTTCTTTAACGCTGCTAGGAGCATATTTGTATTTATGAGAGAACTTAAAATGTGTTCCCCTGTTGATCTTTAACTAAAACGCACAAAACTGAATCAGGTGTTTGTTATTGTTCTAGTGCTATTATTTATCAAGTGTACCACACGACATTTCCTTGGTCTTTTATCAAGTGTTACAATAACTGCAAATTGCAGTGAAGCGGTGCGCTGTTTCAGTTATTCCCGTGATTTCATATCTCCGCACTGGTTAATCTAAACTCATAATATTTAATTGTCTAAATACTGGAGGAAGGTGCGTGTGTCCCAACTTTCTTCGTCATACCGATGTGAGGGCGCGATGCGTCGTCTTCCAGGGAACAGTTCCTTGACGCAGTCAAGCTGGCGGCGGCTCCATTATACTCTCGGGAACATGCACGTGGGCACCCGTGGATCCATTGGAGCTCGTGCAAGGCACCATGACGGCCAAGGAGTATCGTATACTAGTTGCGGACGACGTAACCGCATGATGACGATCATGTTTCCCGACGGCAGTGGCAGTTTGCAGCGAGATAATACACCATGTCACAGCGCCAGGAGTGTGAAGCAGTTGTTCGAGGAATACATTGGCGAGTTCCAGTTGGTGTGGTAGATCCCCCAACTCGCCAGATATGAATCCGATCCAACACATCTGGGATGTGACTGAACATGGCCTCAGAGCTCATCTCGCCTATCCCTAGAATTTACGGGAATTAGGTGACTTGTGTGTGCAGATGTGGTGCCAACTCTCTCCAGCGACCTACCAAGGCTTCACTGCTTCCATGCCACTAAGTATCCTTGCTGTTATCTATTATGCAGCTGGTCATAATGTTCTGGCTGATCAGTGTATCATTTTACTTACGGCTGAGTAGGAGGTAAGTCTGTAATTTTTGGCATTAGGTTTGTAATTCGATGCCGATTTCCGAACTGTAAGGTTTCCGATAACGTGGCCATTGTGATTTAACCGACTGTGGAGTGGGGTCTTGTAAACTGCATGGAGATTAGAACCATCGTGCTTCCGTACACAGCCTCAGAATATGCAGAAGATGCGTGACTGAAATTCCCGTCCAGCCACTTACATTTAGGTTTGTCCACATGCCCCTAAATCACTACGCGGCTGCTACGGTCGCAGGTTCGAATCCAGCCTCGGGCATGGACGTGTGTGATGTCCTTAGGTTAGTTAGGTTTAAGTAGTTCTAAGTCTAGGGGACTGATGATCTCAGATGTTAAGCCCCATAGTGCTCAGAGCCACATGAACCGTTTGAAGCTAAATCACTAAAGAGGAATACAGCGGCGGATATTTTGAAAAGGCCACGTTACTACTACCGCTTACCCAGCCCGAGATATGCTCTATTCGTAATGATATCGTCGTTGGGGCGCTAAATCCTAATGTTCCATCCATACTGCGTCTTAGAGAGGCAACACATATTTTTCTCAAACGTTTCCTGGAAAGAATGGAAAATCTGGTGGTGGTGGTGGTGGTTAGTGTTTAACGTCCCGTCGACAACGAGGTCATTAGAGACGGAGCGCAAGCTCGGGTTAGGGAAGGATTGGGAAGGAAATCGGCCGTGCCCTTTCAAAGGAACCATCCCGGCATTTGCCTGAAACGATTTAGGGAAATCACGGAAAACCTAAATCAGGATGGCCGGAGACGGGATTGAACCGTCGTTCTCCCGAATGCGAGTCCAGTGTGCTAACCACTGCGCCACCTCGCTCGGTGAATGGAAAAACTACTCGAAACTGGCTGCCTGAAAGCCTGATATGGGGGGAAAATACTTGGATTGTGATCCTAAGGCAATCGTGGAAGCTATAGTGCTACGAAGAGGACAAAACAAGTAACTGATCTTGAAGAACATAGAATGAAGGGAATTTAAATAGAGCAGTCGCAGAAATAATTTGAATGAAAAAACTTTAATGAGATTAATGCGAATTAAATGCAACAGCAAAACTTAGAAAAGCTATGTGTGAAGTTGATTACTTCACAGATACTGCAAATTTATAAACACAATTTCTGAACACTATATTATACATCCTTTATGGGCTTATTGTACGGAGTATAACCAGAACTTCGCGATCGTGAGCTCAAGAAGAGTTTTTCTCATTATAACCCCATCAAACATTGACAGGAGGGACTACTACTTGCAGGAAATAAATACGAGTAGGTTCAGTTGGCAGTGATATTACTCGGTTGTATGATTCTTTCTTTTATGACTGTGTAGCAAATAGCATCCACACACGACCGTTTGGGTGAAAAGAAAATGTGGCTGGTAGGCCGCTAGGGGAAAGTTGATATGTGTAATAGGATACATTTTCTTCCTCCGCTCATAACGGCTTCTTTTCTTCGAGAAGCGCGAAAGTTATGTATCTGTTGAGTGTAAGTGAGCTTGATGATGTATGTGAAGTTGTTGGTGACGATAAGAGAGGGGAAGAAAAATCCGAAATCCTGGCCTGCACATAACGGGCTCCTCCCCACTAATATAAGGGATAGTTGGATGGGCCGGAATGGGAGTGGTGGGGGGGGGGGGGCATAGTTCACCGGGTCACCGCCAGCTATGTCACATGCCTTCACTCCACGGGACACTGCGGAGAGATTTGCAGTATAATCGAGGATACTGTTGCAGAATGTGGTGAAAGCGATTTTATACGAACACAAATACTCCCAATGCAACGCAAATAATGGCGCTGAAACTAAAAATCTCTTTCGTCACCAGGATTCGAGCTGGACTGCTCACTGAGGCGTGTAGTTGTGATTTTATGTAATGTAGAGTAAACGCACTGAACGCGTTTTGACTGTTATTATGGCCAATCATTTTTCTACACTACACTGGCTGCTCTTTGTTCAACACTTTCGCGACCAGTTTATACACAAATATTCTATCCCAGAAAACATCATACGCTTAGATTCCATTATTAAGGTAGTATGTTAAAGGTATATCATTCACAAAAAATAAGAGCAGTACACATTAAAACCGGAAACGATGTACCTGAAAACGAGAAACAAACGAGTGTAGCATCCAATCTTGAGAACACCTCGGCCAAGTTCCTTGTCTTCCAACGAGTGTTACGATTCGTTTGGTTTTTACGTAGCGTTCGTGTCACTCTGAAGAAACCCCTGCTAGTGAGGACTGTGATAAATAGCTGACATCATCTTTCTCGACATAAATCAACAATTTTCCGAGTTAAATCATCTGCAGTAGGACTGCAAAGCAAAGAGCGAAGCGAGCTGCAAACGAAAAGCAGTAATAGCGGCCTCGTGCACCGCGATCAGCGGCAGTGGCCAATTTACAGATCCAGTTTTTCATCCGTGGCGCGGCGTCGTCTTGATTGGACGGAACCGGCATCTTAATCAACCCTCAGCACGTCTCACGTTGACTGCTAGTAGTGGTACGAGGTACCCTCCGCCATGCACTACGTGTACCTGTCTGTCTTTCTTATGCCTTATTTGGAGAGGGAGTTGTTATCGATATAGTCGCCCTACATCATTTGTGGGGAAAATACGAAAAATACTGATGAATCTGCCTACTTGCAATCTCGTTAGTTTTAAGCAAGTGTCTGCTCTGTGTTTCGGTGTTTGCAAGTATCTGCGCGTAAATTGTAAATGAGAAGTAGATTGTCGCAGGCAGCGAACGTTTCTTTTTTTAATTAAATGAGCGCTTAATTACAATACATTGATGTGAACTTCAGAAATAATTTAAGGTACCCGTCCTTCTGTTAAACTCAAATAATGGCTCTGAGCACTATGGGACTTAACATCTGAGGTAATCAGTCCCCTAGAACTTAGAAGTACTTAAACCTAACTAAGCTAAGGAGATCACACACAGCCATGCCCGAGGCAGGATTCGAACCTGCGACCGTAGCGGTCGCGCGGTTCCGGACTGAAGCGCCTAGTCTGTTAAACTCTAATTACATGCAAGTATGTATCGTGAAACATAACTGCAGTCCTTAACGGATTTGTTAGCGTAATAACAGCGAGCATGAACGGCCATCTGAATGACTTCTATGATCATATTAAATTGTGGTAATCTCGCAGTAGGGTTTCAGAACATAAGTAACTCAGCTTGTAGCCAAGTTATGTGCAGTGAGCATTCTTCGCTCGATCTGTAAATCTAAACTTTTCTATTTAGAAATCGGAAATTAAAAGTTCTATAACATTACGTGAGACAACGCAGTGTAGATTGCGAATTACAGACTGTATCGTAAAGGTTATAGGGATCTGTAACTACTGATAAGGGGTAGATCACTTACGTTGTGATTGCAGAGGGTACAGTTTCAACTGAAGTACAGTCATGACCATAATGAAGCACACAATCGCCCGTGCATGAAACATGGTGCATTGAATAACCACAAAAGAAAGTTTTTAACAAAAAATTTTCATATGCATTAGAAAGCGTTTTAAGTAATTCACTAGTGTATGCAGAATTCAACGGCTCTAGTGTTCGGATGGACTAATGCATACCGGATTCTGTACCATGCCTAGACGGTTCTAGGCGCTTCAGTCTGGAACCGCGTGACCGCTACGGTCGCAGGTTCGAATCCTGCCTGGGGCATGGATGTATGTGATGTCCTTAGGTTAGTTAGGTGTAAGTTGTTCTAAGTTTTAGGGGACTGATGACCACAGATGTTAAGTCCCATAGTGCTCAGAGCCATTTTTGAACCATGCCTCGAAAAGTGACCATTCTGCCGAACAACGAACGTTAAGTGTGATCATGGATAAATGGTATCTACTGTTTTTGCAGTATTATCGAGGTTATTTTTTTTATGGACGTAGTTGACTGGTGAATGCACTCGTATTGTACTTCACGTATTAAAAATCCCCATGGTCTTAAACACATCTGTTCACTGATTTCGACTGCTATTTTGATTGTTGTTCTCAAGTCCCTTTTCTACTGACTGAAATGTGTGGTAATACTTTGTGCGTCATTCAGCACGTACCTTGAATGAAGAGGTGGGAGTGTTCTCGTGAATGTTTAAGAGAGCAGCTGCCCTGTCGTCCTGACCTCGTCAAGTCCTCACAGGAAAGCCACAGCTCCTGCGACCCTAAAGTCGACCCGAGTCTAAACACCAGATGCGTCCTGCGTCATCACGAGCCGTCCATCCGCTGGCGCGAGCGCTCGCCTGCTGAATGGAGGTGTCCGCCGCAAGTAAATGGCCTGGCTCAGCTCGCGGCGACGCGTGCATTTAATTGCGGCCAACATACGGCCGCGCGACACGCCAGCTTTGTGCCAGACTGGAGACACGACTTCTTTTCCGTCGCGACATGCGTGGCAAAGGAAAAGGAGAACAAGTATACACACACACACACGTTTCGCTGAAGTAGCGCTCCAGATTTACAGCGGCGGGCGGGCGTGTTTACTTGTTTACAGAGCGGAACGCGTGTCTCGGCCCGCGGAGCGTCAAAGCGCGCGCCCTCAGCAGTTAGGTAGCGCGCTTAACGCTCCACCCTTCGCCTCCGCGCCGCCCGCATTAAGCGACGTCTTCATCGGGCAGGCGGACGGCGGCCGCAAAAACGCTTAAACAATGTGCGTTGTCCGCGGTGCGCGGCTTGTCCGTCGCGGGCCGTCGTTATCCGTGACGGCCGGCGTAAAGACCTCACTGTCTGCCCGCGTCCCGCGATGAATGGAAACCCTGCACGACGATATACCACTCGTCGCTACCGGAGGACGGGTACACTGCCAGTGGGGGACGCGACGGCGCGAACAGTGTGTGACATCATTTTCAGTCCCTACGGAACGTACATGCGTTTTGTGGAAATAAAGAATACAAATAGCCGTACTTTTCATAAAATATTTTAAGTATGCGGCCACTTTGGACACTAAGTTAGCGTCATCTTCAGGCCCCTAAAGAAAATCAATGGTAATACCCAATCCTTGGTGCATGAGATACGCTCTCTAACAACGACTATAGGCTGGAGCGTACACATCGAGTAAATAGAAAGCAATGACACCAATGAAAGTACTCTGAAAAGCAAAAGAAACTGGTAGACCAGCCTAATATCGTGTAGCACGCGGAACTGCCACAACACGACGTCGCAAAGTCAGAAATAGTGCTGGAGAGAAATGACACCATGAATCCTGCAAGGCTGTCCATAAATCCGTAAGAATACGACGGGGTGGAGGTCTCTTCTGAACAGCACGTTGCAAGGTGTCCCACATATGCTCAACGATGTTCACGTCTGGGGAGTCTGGTCGCCAGCAGAAGTGTTTAAACTGATAACAGTGTTTCTGGAGCCACTCTGTAGCAATTCTGGACGTGTGGGGTGTCGCATTGTCCTGCTGGAACTGCCCACACCCGTCGGAATGCGCAGTGGACATGAATGGACGCAGGTGATCGGACACGGTGCTTATGTACGTGTCACCTGTCAGAGTCGTATCTAGTCCTATCAGGCGTCCCATATACTCCAACTGAACACATCCCACACCATTACAGAGCCACCACCAGCGTGAATAGTCCCTTGCTGACATGCAGAGTCCACGGATTCGTGAGGTTGTCTCCGCACCCGTACGCGTCCATCCGATCGATGCAATTTGAAACGAGACTCGTCCGACCAGGCAACATGTTTCCAGTCATCAACGGTCCAATGCCTTTGTTGACGGGCTCAGGCGAGGCGTTCAGCTTCGTGTCGTGCAGTCAGGAAGGGTACACGGAGTGTGCCTACGGCTCCGAAAGACTATATCGATGATGTTCCGTTGAATGCTTCGCACGCTGGCACTTGTTAATGACCCAGCATTGAAATCTGCAGCAATTTGCGGAAGGGTTGCACTTCTGTCATACTGAACGATTATTTTCAGTCGTCGTTGGTCCCGTTCACGCAGGATCTTTTTCCGGCCGCAGCGATGTCGGAGATTTGATGTTATACCCGAATCCTGATTTTCACGGTACACTAGCGAAATGGTCGTACGGGAAAATCCCCACTTCAGCGCTGCCTCGGAGATGCTGTGTCTCTTCGCTCGTGAGCTGACTATAATATCACGTTCAAACTCACTTAAATCTTGATAACCTGCCACTTCCACTGCGCCGGACACTTGTTGTCTTATATAGGCGTTGCCGACCGCAACGCCGTCTACTGCTTGTTTACATATCTCTGTATTTGTCTACCCATGTCTGTTCCACTTTCTTTGGCGCTTAACTGTACATGGTACATATAGGTTAGTCCACTGATCGTGACCGGGCCAAATATCTCACGAAATAAGCGTCAAACGAAACTTGTCTAGCTTGAAGGGAGAAACCAGATCGCTATCGTTGGCCTGCTAGATGGCGCTGCCGTATGTCAAACGGGTATTAACTGCGTGTTTTAAATAGGAACCCCCATTTTTCATTACATATTCCTCTAGTACGTAAAGAAAAGTGAATGTTTTAGTTGGACCACTTTTTTCGCTTTGTGATAGATGGCGCTGTAACAGTCACAAACATATGGCTCACAATTTTAGACGAACAGTTGGTGACAGGTAGGTTTTTCAAATTAAAATACAGAACGTAGGTACGTCTGACCATTTTATTTCGGTTGTTCCAATGTGAAACATGTACCTTTGTGAACTTATCATTTCTGAGAACGCATGCTGTTACAACGTGATTACCTGTAAATACCACATGCATTTGGCAGTATGTGTAACGACATTCCTCTCAACAGCGAGTAGTTCGCCTTCCATAATGTTCGCACATGCATTGACACTGCGCTGACGCATGTTGCCAGGCGTTGGATCACGATAGCATATATCCTTCAACTTTCCTCATAGAAAGAAATCCGGGGACGTCAGATCAGATGATCCCATGGTATGGTGCTTCGACGACCAATCCATCTGTCATGACATATGCTATTCAATACCGTTTCAACCGCATGGGAGCTATGTGCCGGACATCCATCATGTCGGAAGTACATCGTCATTCTGTCATGCGGTCAAACATCTTGTAGTAACATCGGTAGAACATTACGTAGGAAACCAACATACATTGTGAAAGGGTACAGTACCGCTCGACATTGAAAATAGGTACAACATACTTCATTATTTTTGTCAGAACAACACTTTTTTTTGTAAAATAACTCAATTTCAATTAATAGAGCTAAGTCGGATACCAGTGTGGGAAAGAATGACAATTTATTTATTTAAGTGATCACATGTGCACTCCCACAAAATAAATCCCTACATCCAGTTTGGTGAGATCTGTGAAATGAGTGAATGTATGGTCGTCTGCTAACCACAGATAGTGAATGTGAATATATGATCATCTTTGAGACGATCCTTTGGCCACCTTTGGTGGGACCAAAGAGATGAAATTTACCTGAGCTTTGAGTGCCTGAAATGTGGCTGACCAATACGGTAGCAAGTTGCTCCCCCACTTCAGCAGAGGTGCGAGAGGACCTGAAGAACGGCCATGTTTCGGCACTCTGCCGCTGGATCTTGTGCTGTTAAGACCTGTCTTAGTTGTGCTCTGTAGAGACAAAAGAGTGGAGACATGGTAAGCATGTGGAATATTTAAGAGTAGTTTGAAATAATAATTTCTCTATTTCAGGAACATTTGTGGGGAGAATTAATTGTCAGGCAGGTGATATTAATGGGATCGTAGTAATCTTCGGAAGTGACTAACGGTCACAATGAAACCACGTGTATCAATAAGTTGAAATACTTCCGTGTGCTTAAGTTAAGCTGAATTACTAGCGTGTGTACTATAAGTTGAAATATTTAAGAAATGGCGTGTGCAGGACTTGAAATTAGAGACGAGTACTTCCACATGGTGAGTACTGTGTGAGTCTCAATCTGTGCATGAGACAAAGGATAAAGAGAAGTACTCGTCCATGGTATCAGTTGAGGACTCGTGTGAGTGATGAATATGTTCTTAATATTACTTTGCGAGATATGTTTCCGTGTGACGCTTGATTCAAACTGTAATACTCTGAGAGAGAAGCAAGGTGAGTCAGCCGTCTATCCAACAACGCCACATGGCTTGCATTGCACAGGAAGACGTGCTTACATCTCCAGAGTTCATAGTAGGAAAGTAGAATTACGAAGTGGGGCAGTGTCGTGTGAAACTGGGATAAATACTAATTGAAGTGGGAAAGCTGAAAGGGATAGTGTTGTGACTATTTATTGTATTGTATTCCATGTTGTAGTGTGGTGTATGTCATGTAATTTGGGTATGTGTGGTTTTGCATGGGAGAGTAGCAAGGTAGTTTCAAAAGATTAGTGGGTTATGCTTGTTCCTTCTGTACCGCTCGATCTGGAGGAAAGTTTCGTGATGATGATTGTGAGAGTCGAAGTGTGAGATATAATAAAAGATACACCATCCTATCCAGAAAGTGCACCGTAGCGTTAAATAATTACGAGACCATAAGGTAGAGAATCACCAATGTAAAGCCATGCCCACTGGGCGGAATTTCTCATGTGTTATTGTTGTAGGTTATAGAATTTGTGTGTTTAGGTTATAGAATTTAACGGAATAAATAAGATAGTGAAAAGAAAAAGATTGGTGGACTTTTCCTTCGAATTGTATGTTGTCATGGTGTCCCGAATTTATAATGTGTGCGCCATTCATATTCAGTGTGGTGGCCACGTGTTGATAAAAGCCGTTAAATAAAAGACAAAAGGAAAATGTGGTATTGCCAGTGCGTAGTGAACAGTCAGGGTTCTGTAAGTTACTGATAGTCAGACGTGCGTTTCCGTTGCGTATTATTCATACAGGAGGATAATTTGTAACTTAATTGAGAGTACGAGAGTTCATATTACTCGATAAGTAAGAATGAATCCACTCGCTTGGCAGACCATTCATCTCGCAGGCCTGACTCCTTGATGCCACAGTATGAGCAAGGCATGTGGGTGCCTCCCATAATTTCCCTGGCAACTTCGCTATACAGATCCTAATGAGCTCCCCAGGTTCGTATGTCACATCCAAATACCTATTTCGTGTCAGGATTTCCTGATAGCACGACACTTGATCTCTTATACCACCTTCGTTACAATTTGGCATCATCAATATGCTTTGCTTAACCTGGTCCTGCTTACTTTTCGACCAGAATTCATTTAAAAACTTGTCACAAAATATGTTGTAACTACTACAGTCTTTAATAACTTCCTGAATTTTCGCTCTAGCCTCATCCCTCAAATGGTTACACACAAACTTCATTTTGAGGAGCAGTCCCCACGATGAAGGTAATGAATCTTGAAATTGAGACAGCCTTGGACTATATCCAGTTGGGTTTGCCACCTGTTTTATCCGACACAACCGTTCTTCTAACTCTCTGAGTTCGTCTTCCTCTTTCTGCCTATTTTAGTTTTTTGAATTTATCTCACTCTCCCTCTGCAGTCTACCTGGTGGTGTTTCACCTTCGCTTCTACACGCTAATTGCAACTGTGCTAGTTCTTCCCTATGTTTCCTATTTGTTTCTAATTGTGCCTCTTTAAACTGTAATAGTGATTGTATCTCCTCCTGGTCGGCATAAACCTCTCGCTGTGTACTGTCAGAGCCTCTTTCGCCTCTTATACTGATCTCTTCTACATCTGCGCTAATCGTATTCATTCTGACCACTACCTCCGCAACTTCATCCCTGTGTTTATTTAGCGCCACTTCCTGCCGGGTGACTTGAGCTTCCACGCTGTCTAATGCCCCTTGTTTATCTGCAAGTAAGTCCTCCACTATCTCTTTGATTCGTTCATCGGGCAACACGTCCCTACGTTCTGTAATATCGCTCTCTATTGCACTTATTCGTACCTCCAAATTATTGGCTTTTTTTTTCACGGCGTCACATACTTGCTTCAACGCATCCAGATTCTTCTCCCCCTCATCTAACCGATTATTAACTGTGGACAGACGCTCATCGATAACTGTGTGTAGCTTCCTCATTGCCTCTTTATTTCCCTTATCCATTGCCTCCAATCTTTCCTTATTTGCTTGCAATCTTTCCTTAGTCTCCCTATCTCTCTCCTCATTATCTCTATCCATCGCTTCCAATCTTTCCTTATTTGCTTCCAATCTTTCCTTAGTCTCCCTATCCATCGCTTCCAATCTTTCCTTATTCTCCCTGTCTCTCTCCTTATTATCTCTATTCATCGCTTCTAATCTTTCCTTATTATCTTTATCCATCTTCTGTAAAAACTGCAATAGCACATTGTCATTTGCTACTTTCGGTGCGCTCACCTCGTTCGCCTGAGAAACCGTAGCTTCGCTAAGGGTAGCTGCACTTTCACTGCATACCTGACCTAGTCCCAGCTCGCCCGCGTCGTCGGGAAAAGCCCCCGATTGTGAACAAAGCCCGCCGCATAAAGGATCACCTAGCCGCGGTCCGCTGCACAATTCAACCCCTTCCGAGTGTTCGCCGATCTCGCTCATTAACACAAGGTCGACACCTACTTCCTGCTGCACTGCTACATTCACGCCAGAATCACTATTCTCCATGGTGACTACACTTTTCGACTGCGACCTAGTTACAACGGACATAACGCAAAAAAAATTATGCAACGATCTTCCAGCCTTGGACGGTATAGCAATTAATTACATAAAAACAATAAAAGATCCTCACCAATCCAGAAAGAAATTGCAAACAAAAAAAATTTTACTTCTTAGCGCTATCACAATATATTCCATCAAAAAAAAAAAAAATCTCAGCAAACTCTAACAGCAAAATATCCTGGCAGGGTCGAAATTATGGGAGGCACCCACGTGCCTTGCTCATACTGTGGCATCAAGGAGTCAGGCCTGCGAGATGAATGGTCTGCCAAGCGAGTGGATTCATTCTTACTTATCGAGTAATATGAACTCTCGTACTCTCAATTAAGTTACAAATTATCCTCCTGTATGAATAATACGCAACGGAAACGCACGTCTGACTATCAGTAACTTACAGAACCCTGACTGTTCACTACGCACTGGCAATACCACATTTTCCTTTTGTCTTTTATTTAACGGCTTGTATCAACACGTGGCCACCGCACTGAATATGAATGGCGCACACATTATAAATTCGGGACATCATGACAACATACAATTCGAAGGAAAAGTCCACCAATCTTTTTCTTTTCACTATCTTATTTATTCCGTTAAATTCTATAACCTAAACACACAAATTCTATAACCTACAACAATAACACATGAGAAATTCCGCCCAGTGGGCATGGCTTTACATTGGTGATTCTCTACCTTATGGTCTCGTAATTATTTAACGCTACGGTGCACTTTCTGGATAGGATGGTGTATCTTTTATTATATCTCACACTTCGACTCTCACAATCATCATCACGAAACTTTCCTCCAGATCGAGCGGTACAGAAGGAACAAGCATAACCCACTAATCTTTTGAAACTACCTTGCTACTCTCCCATGCAAACCACACATACCCAAATTACATGACATACACCACACTACAACATGGAATACAATACAATAAATAGTCACAACACTATCCCTTTCAGCTTTCCCACTTCAATTAGTATTTATCCCAGTTTCACACGACACTGCCCCACTTCGTAATTCTACTTTCCTACTATGAACTCTGGAGATGTAAGCACGTCTTCCTGTGCAATGCAAGCCATGTGGCGTTGTTGGATAGACGGCTGACTCACCTTGCTTCTCTCTCAGAGTATTACAGTTTGAATCAAGCGTCACACGGAAACATATCTCGCAAAGTAATATTAAGAACATATTCATCACTCACACGAGTCCTCAACTGATACCATGGACGAGTACTTCTCTTTATCCTTTGTCTCATGCACAGATTGAGACTCACACAGTACTCACTATGTGGAAGTACTCGTCTCTAATTTCAAGTCCTGCACACGCCATTTCTTAAATATTTCAACTTATAGTACACACGCTAGTAATTCAGCTTAACTTAAGCACACGGAAGTATTTCAACTTATTGATACACGTGGTTTCATTGTGACCGTTGGTCACTTCCGAAGATTACTACGATCCCATTAGCACAAGATCCAGCGGCAGAGTGTCGAAACATGGCCGTTCTTCAGGTCCTCTCGCACCTCTGCTGAAGTGGGGGAGCAACTTGCTACCGTATTTTGTTCAGCCACATTTCAGGCACTCAAAGCTCAGTTAAATTTCATCTCTTTGGTCCCACCAAAGGTGGCCAAAGGATCGTCTCAAAGATGATCATATATTCACATTCACTATCTGTGGTTAGCAGACGACCATACATTCACTCATTTCACAGATCTCACCAAACTGGATGTAGGGATTTATTTTGTGGGAGTGCACATGTGATCACTTAAATAAATAAATTGTCATTCTTTCCCACACTGGTATCCGGCTTCGCTGTATTAATTGAAATTGAGTTATTCTACAAAAGAAAGTGTTGTTCTGACAAAAATAATGAAGTATGTTGTACCTATTTTCAATGTCGGGCGCTACTGTACCGTTTCAATTGCACCATTTAGATTGCCATCGATAAAATGGGGGCCAATTATCCTTCCTCCGATAATGCTGCACCAAGCATTAACCCGCCAAGTTCGCTGACGTTCCACTTGTCGCAACCATCGTGGATTTTCCGTTGCCCAATAGTGCACATTATGCCGGTTTACGTTACCGCTATTGGTGAATGACGCTTCGTCGCTGAATAGAAAGCGTGGAAAAAAATCTGTCATCGTCCCGTAATTTCACTTGTGTCCAGTGGCAAAACTGTACACGACGTCGCCATGCAATTCCTGGTGCATAGAAATATGGTACGGGTGCAATCGATGTTGATGTAGCATTCTCAACACCGACGTTTTTGAGATTCGCGATTCTCGCGCAATTTGTCTGCTTCTGATGTGCGGATTAGCCGCAACAGCAGTTAAAACATCTACGAGGGCATCATCATTTGGTGCAGGTCGTGATTGACGTTTCGCATGTGGCCGAACATTTCTTGTTTCTTTAAATACCGTAGCTATCCGGCGAACGGTCCGGACAATTGGATGATGTCGTCCAGGATACCGAGCAGCATACATAGCATTCGGCCGTTGGCCATTTTGATCACAATATCCATACATCAACACGATATCGACCGTTCCCGCAACTGGTAAACGGTCCATTTTAACACAGGTAATGTATGAGGAAGCAAATACCAAACGCACTGGAGGAATGTTACGTGATACCACGTACTTATACGTTTGTGACTATTACAGCGCCATCTATCACAAAGCGAAATAAGTGGTCCAACTAAAACATTCATATTTCTGTACATACTACACGAATATGTTATAAAAAATGGGAGTTCCTATTTTCAAAAACGCAATTGATATCCGTTTGACCTATGGCAGCGCCAACTAGCAGGCCAACCATAGCGCCATCTGGTTTCCCCCTTCAAGCTAGCCGAGTTTCGTTCTTTGTGGTTTTTTCGTTTAATGCTTATTTTGTGAGATATTTGGCCCGGTCACTATCAATGGACCACTTTGTATACCAATGCTCCAAGCGTTGGATATCACCATTCAATTTGCATAGGGGCATGAAGATGACACTAACGTAGTTTCGAAACGGGTCACGTAATTAACACATTTAATTAAAAGTGCGATTTTTGGTATTCCTGATTTTTATACGTTTATGACCAGCCGCTGTAAGGCGTCGACGTCAATGATGGGTCATCTAATACGCGTATTTATCTGTTCCTGATTGGTGTTCAACGACCGATTTTATGTATCCAGCTGAGTTGCTGATTGTATTGCTAATGACCAACTCTCTAGGGATGGTGGAATTTTAACCGTTCAAGGATAAGTATGGTATTTAAAATATAGACCAGAAATGTGAATTTAGTTTTGAGTACTTCATTTTCGTTTATTAATTTTATGTGTGATGCGAGAGTAAGAGAGAAGTACTAGATAGCCAGTGACGATACATACATAGAGAGATATTTTTCCAAAATTTGATTCTGTTGTTTTAATCAACATGTTTATCCTTAGCGTGCAAGCCGCTGTGATGTTCACGCAAGTCGGTATTTTCCATTTTATCGTATGCATGGTGAACCAGAACATCATCAACAAACTTTAAGATGTGGTAGCAAGGACCAAAACAAGAAAAAAGTGTCTAGTAACCATGGCCTCAAAAATGGATACCTTAAGAGCTTTGAGCACTTGTGTATCTTCGATATCGTGAAATACATTTCTTCTGTTGCAATCTCCTTACTTGCCATAGAATGTAGTTGGTAGTATGGGCCAAAAGAAGAAAGCAATGTCCAATAGACATGGGCTCCAAAACACATACCTAAAGAGTTATGAGCACTTGTTCAGTGGAAGATATGTGTGTCACATAAGTGAAGATGACCAAATCCTCATAGATTTGAGGTATGCACTTCATAGCCCATGTTTACAGGACTTTTTTCCTTGTTTTGGCCCACAGTACCACTTCTCAAAATATGGAAAACAAAGAGCTTTCAGTAGAAGTGATGTGCCTCACTATAGCTAAGATGAAGAAGTGCTCACAGTTCTTAAGCTGACCCTTCTAGAGCTAATGTTTCTTAGCCATTTTTTTCTTCTTTGGTCCACACTACCACCTGTGAAAGTTTGTCACTGCAGTTGTGGTTCACCCTGTGTAACGTTTCTTCCGGTTCAGTTCCCATATGTGAGCGCTCTAACTGGTTTAATGTTATCGTCGAAGTCCCTACGGAAGCGACATGCACGGGGTTTTAGTATATTCCTAGATTTTTCACTTAATATTTGTTCTTACATCTTCGTTCTTCAAACTTCTGCTACTCGACGCTTTTTAGCTTCTTCACGACACACGTCTGTGAGTCAACATCTCTACCACAGATTAGTATGAGGCAAAATATAATTATTCTCAATAACACACCATTGTATTGTATTGTATGTTAACCGGGGTCCTAGAAACGACGGAGAGGCTTCGTCCCCGCCGCAGCCGCCGTGGTCCACAACCGCACGACGACTACCGCAGTCCACTTCACCCCTCCGCCTCACCACACCGAACCACTCTCTCAAGGCTATTGTGCGATTCGGTCCCCGGTGGATCCCCCTGGGAACGTCTCGCACCAGACGAGTGTAACCCCTATGTTCGTGTGGTAGTGTAATGGTGGTGTACGCGTACGTGGAGAACTTTTTTGCGCAGCAATCGCCGACATAGTCTACCTGAGGCGGAATAAGGGGAACCAGACCGCAGTCGCCGAGGCAGACAGAAAACCGCCTAAAAACCATCCACAGACTGGCCAGCTCACCGGACATCGGCCCAAGTCCGCCGGGCGGATTCGTGCCGGGGACCAGGCGCTCCTTCCCAATCGGAAAGCCGTGCGTTAGACAGCCTGGCTAACCTGGCATAACACACCATAATTGGTAAGATGGCTAGCATGCAGTCATATACAATAATATGTGTACAATGATGATAGACGACCTCCTTTAGAGATGGTACTGAGCTAGTGCTTAGCTGTAAATCATACTTTTCCAAACAGTTAAAGAAACTAGTCGCAAATACATACTCACAGTTCTGAGGTTGCAGCTTAATTTAGATGGATAGGTATTGGAAGGCATCAAATGCTATGTCAAAGACGATGGTCACAGTGTGCATGGGGTGCAAAGGGACCGCACAAGAGGTTGATAGAAATCCAGGATCAGGATGCTTGATGGTAGGGGTTAGCGAACATGCGATTTGAGAGTAGCAAGAGGAAGATTCTGGATATTGTTTTCTTTGATATGCTGCGTGACGCTGCATGACAATACAGACCTTTTCTGTAGTCATGAAGGGTGTTGTGTGATGTCCTTAGGTTAGTTAGGTTTAAGTAGTTCTGGGAGTATCTCTGTATCATAGCATGTTTCCATCTGCAGAAGACGAAGGAGTCTGGGAGGCCAATGTAGTGCTACACAAAACGTTCATCAGCAAGGCGTTACCGTATTTTAAGAACTATAAGACGCTACGGACTACAAGATACGCCTAAGTTTTTAAGATATTTTTTAAAACAACATTTTTACCATTTTTTATTGGGTTACAAAGCCTGACTATAAAAAAATTCACAGTTCATAAACAGGAACTGATCTATAAAATCCCTGGAAATCATCTGACCTTTCCTCATTTTCTTTTTCTTCCTCTGCGTCGTCATCGTTTTTCTCTTCATATATAAGACGGTCTTTCTGAGCACCCTGTTCTTTCGAACCATATTTTTCTTTTTGCAATGGTAGAATATAGATGCTTGATGGTGGTGCAGTTTTTGCCAGTTACTTCCCATTTTATTGTTAAAGTCTAGATTTGAAACGTCAGTAGAAGGCTTTCACGCCACTTATAGTTTTCGCCATTTAGTCTTCCTCAATTTTTTCGGTTCTTTTTTAATAACCAGCTAATCGTGAATGGTTGCTGGAGGGCCATAATGCCGCTCAACTGTTCTGTTTCCAGGTTCTTCTGCATGTACTATTACTTTCAATTTATCGCCCGCATCATAGGAATAAAAAATGGTTCAAATGGGTCTGAGCACTATGGGACTTAAACCTAACTAACCTAAAGGACATCACACACATCCATGCCCGAGGCAGGATTCGAACCAGCGACCGTATCAGTCGCGCGGTTCCAGGCTGTAGAGCCTAGAACCACTCGGCCATCCCGGCCGGCCTCATAGGAATATCTTTTATTTTTTTACATTATGAAACTAACTACTAACAAAAATATTTTACTGTTACCGACAGCACAAATCACTTTCAGTTCAAGTTCACTGGTACCGTAGACTGCAACGGCGCGTCATCGACTAGACAGCGCTCTGGGTTTGTGATGACTGGGCAGCAGGGAGCCAGTATTAGCAAGATTGCAGATCCCCACTACTCACGTTCGTCGCATCGGTGCACTACTGCTGCCGCTTGAATCCTATGTTTTCAGAAACAGATTGGTTCCCAGCAGCACCGAATACATGGCCATTTTTAAGACTGGTGGGAATTTTAAATCGAACACTGGACATTTTTATATTGAACATAAGACGCACCGGAATTTTGGAGGCAGTTTCTCGAAGAAAAAATACGTCTTATAGTCCGCAAAATACCGTACTAATTTTTGCCGTTTACCTTGAAAAGTAAGTCCATCCGTAAACTTGAATGGTGCATCATGTATGGATACACAAGAGAGGCCGTTTCAGCCATTAGGCCTGTGCCTAGTAATCTAATTATATGATTAGCCTTCCCAGATATGTAAAAATGAACACAGTTGCACGTGACTGTAAACTTTACCGGCGTATACTACTGATGGAGAGTTCTCGAATCTCCAGTTTGGTGATAGCGTTAACCCAGCCTACCGGCTGGAAACCTGAGAACGTCTTATCTGAAAACAGGTTAGCTGTAGAAAATAACATCTCTTTGGGCGGTCAATCGTTGTCTTTGAGTGCCGAAGATTTAAACAGCATACAAAGCTAACGTCGCTCACAGTCTGCTTGTTGATACTCTGCAGGCAACACAAGGCTTCCACGGTGGGTACAGTCCTCCGGGTCGTGTGCACCTACTGCTGCAGCGACATGTTGCAGTACTTAACCTGAACGAATAAGGCTTCAGAAGTTGATTAAATGCTACAGGTTTTGTCGAACAAAATCGTTTATGATCTCCCTGTTCGCTAGTCAGGCAAATTAGATTCCATGGTATGACGATGGTGACTCGAAATGACAACTGCATCTGAGCAAAAGGCACCTCTATGCCGCTGTTAAGGTGATCTTCAACATTCTACCAACGTGAATCGTAACAGAACCTGTCTTACTCGCCCTCAATTTTTGCGGTTTCTTTCTACACTCATATTCATAAAATAAGGACAACTGCAGAATGTGGTGCCACACAACGTGGCACTACACAAAACTGCCGCGAATAGCGTAGGCACATAGGGAGCACACACGACACAGATCTGTAAGTCCACAGTATTGGTGATAGGTTGAGAAAACCGTCCCGAAACACATGTGCTACAAAACGCCACTGTTTCCTGCGCATGTATCCCGACATCAGTATGGGATATGATCACCATGCAACCGTACACAGGCCTCTCATTCTTTCACCACTGCCTGTCGGAGCTCCTGAAGTGTCCTAGGGGTTTGAAGACGTGCAGCGATACGTTGACTGATAGCATCCCAGACATGCTCGATGGGGTTTAGGTCTGGAGAACAGGCAGGCCACTCCTTTCGCCTGATATCTTCTGTTTCTAGGTACTCTTCCACGATGGCAGGTCGGTGGTGCCGTGCGTTATCATCCGTCAGGAGGAACGTGGGACCCACTGCACCCCAGAAAAGGCGGACATACTGGTGCAAAATGACGCCCCGATACACCTGACCTGTTACAGTTAATCTGTCAAAGACATGCAGGTGTGTACGTGCACCAATCATAATCCCACCCCACACCATCAAACCACGGCCTCCATACAGGTCCCTTTCAAGGACATTAAGGGGTTGGTATCTGCTTCCTGGTTCACGCCAGATGAAAACCCGGCGAGAATCACTGTTCAGACTATACTTCGACTCGTCCGTAAACATAACATGGGACCACTGTTCCAAAGACCATGTACCGTGTTCTTGACACCAAGCTTTACGGACTCTCCTGTGACCAGGGGTCAGTGGAATGCACTTTACAGGACTCCGGGCGAATAAACCATGTCTGTTCAGTCTTCTGTAGACTGTGTGTCTGGAGACAACTGTTCCAGTGGCTGCGGTAAGGTCCCGAGCAAGGCTACGTGCAATACTCTGTCGCCGTCTGCGGACACTGATGGTAAGATATCCGTTTTCTTGTGGTATTGTACACTGTGGACGTCCCGTACTGTAGCGCCTGGACACGTTTCCTGTCTGCTGAAATCGTTGCCATAATCTTGAGATCACACTTTGTGGCACATGGAAGGCCCGTGCTACGACCTGCTGTGTTTGACCAGCCTCCAGTCGCCATTGTATTTTACCCCTCATAACGTCATGAATATGTGTTCTTTGAGCCATTTTCAAAACACAGCCACCATTAGCACGTCTGAAAACGTATGCACACTTAGCCGGTGCACCGTACTCTGACATGCACCAACACACCTCTGCATATATGGACTGCTGCCAGCGCCACCGTGCGGCGACCGCTGGTCAAATGCACCAAGGTCATACCCCTAGGTGATTGAAACCTGAAAACCGCCCAAAAGAGCGTTGTTTCACCATTTATCAGCATTATCCTTAATTTATGAGCATGAGTGTATATTCGTATCTGTGCCATGACTTCTTCTCTGTTGCTTTTCCTTATTGACTGAGTACTGTGTGCCTGCACCTTTACCAATGATATTACAGAATAACAACACTTTTGCCAGTCATTCAGAGCTTCCTAACTCAATAAATATGTGAGCCTTCATGCAAGTGTTTTTATTAATCTCTATGTAGCAATATGTCTGTTTCATTGAGTCTGTAGTCGACTCTTTTTAAAGCAGACGCCAGCTACCACATCGTGTCCTTGATTCTAATTATGTTTCACTTACTACGAGCATGTGTCAGGCCAAAGCGAATCAATCTGCAACAGGAATAAAAATTCGGTGCGTTAAGCGATGGTCAGGACAAAATGGTTCAAATGGCTCTGAGCACTATGGGACTGCTGAGGTCATCAGTCCCCTAGAACTTAGAACTACTTAAACCTAATTAACCTAGGGACGCCACACACATCCATGCCCGAGGCAGGATTCGAACCTGCGACCGTAGCGGTCGCGCGGATCCAAATGGTAGCGCCTAGAACCGCTCGGCCACAACGGCCGGGCGGTCAGGACAGAGAGCTAGGATTTTAACTGGGCACAGGTCCAGTTTCAATGCATTTTTATGCACGATGTTTCGTGCCAGCGAACTGTGGCATTATGCATACACTCTGCCTGAACTCCAGCCATACTGTGAGATACTGTTGTAGTCGCGCAGCTATTTGTAGTTCAGTTTGACTCTCGCCGTTAGCGACGCCCCTTCATGCCCATTTGTTACCAATTTGTATTTCGGGTTTCGCACACACATTCACTCGGCTCTGAGAAATGAGATGGCTGGAGAAATCTTAATAAATTCGATGCTAGATCCACAACTTTGCTTATATTAAAACTTCCGTTCCGTTTTATTTATTTTCCGACATCTTTATTTTACCAGACTCCTTCATTACGTTGTCCTAGAGACTTGGCGTTGGCACAACGATATTTGTACTGCCGTATTTCACTGCATGATTCTGTGCGAGGCAGTGCCCAGCGACTGCTGATTTACTTGTTTGATTTATTCCGGGGCGTTGCTGGTATTTCTTGTACCTCTCCTTGACGGTTCTAATAGTCTGCCCCAAATGCGAGAAGGACACAAAAATAGTGGGAAATTCGTCATAACGTCTTTATTTCTTAATATTTTTACACAAAATTTTGATCACCTTCAGAGTATTCTCCATTGACCACAACGCATCCTTCCATTGTTCAATGCAGTTTTGAAAGTCATTTATCGAGATGTTCTTTATGCCTTCCAGCGATTTTTGTTTTACCTCGTAAGACATGCAAAATTATTACGGAATGCGGTAAACACACGGCTTAAAATTACAATGAAGGGTGCCACGTTTCCGCAGGAGTCTACCGATCCTTCTAAAGACTGGCACAACAGAAGGCCGAGGAGCAGTTCTTGGCCTTTATTGACATGAAAACACGCGTTTCCTCGTCGGTCGAATTTACTTGTGTGATAAAATACCGATACATTTCAATCACTAATAACTACAAGACCAGTAAAGCGTGAACAGTAGTTGATCCCACAACAGTTAGATACTGTCTACATGTGTTTCTAGCGCAGTTTTGACGAAAGCTATAAAATGGTGTAGCATGGAAACCCGTTTATCTAGGACATTTCTTTGGGTGTTACTGTGAAGAGCTTGTTGAACATTTCTGCGAACCACAGTGAGACAGTAAAAATATTATCCAGATGTAAATGAAATTAGCATTAAATTGAAAATTACGAAATAATAAAAGCTGTCGTCTAATATCACTTCTAAATATGCTCTGAATTTGAGCAAACGCAAGCCAGAGGAAAACTAGCATCGAAAGGCACCCAAAAAGCCTACAAAATTCAGTTTCGAGCAAATACGAGAGCTACGGAGCGTCGAAAATAAATGAAAAAAGAGCACAATGCGATTATGTAACTGGCCCACAGTGCATACAGCTGCCAGCGATAGTGCAAACTTGTGATTCAAATGGCTCTGAGCACTATGGGACTTAACATCTGTGGTCATCAGTCCCCTAGAACTTAGAACTACTTAATCCTAACTAACCTAAGGACATCACACACATCCATGCCCGAGGCTGGATTCGAACCTGCGACCGTAGCAGTCGCGCGGTTCCGGACTGCGCGCCTAGAACCGCTAGACCACCGCGGCCGGCCAAACTTGTGATTGATCTAGCCTGTAACCATTATACTATTTTGTGTAAAGACTCTATTAAAGAGCATGTAGTTATGTCTTAGTTACATATTTATACAAAATCTTTGTTATAATTTTATCACGGCATTTTCACGAAAAACATACGACACGGAACCGAAATGAGGACAAAGAAATTTTTTTTTCTCCTTTTTCTTCCCAGGCAGCAAGTACGCGTAGTAACACAGACCGTAGCACCCGAAAAAGATGACTGAGTTTGTCGTCGAAACATCGTGCGGGGAAACGAAATGAACAACTCTGCCAACTCGCGAAAGTACACTATTAATCAATCAGGCCGTGAAAACCTGACAGGTCAATTTTATGTTCACTAGGTACGTAGACTCTTTGAAATTCTGAAGGCTCCAGGGTTCAAATACAGGGAGCCGAATGCTATCTACAGCTTGCACGGAAATCAGACAGGAGTTGTAAGAGTCAAGGGACGAGAAGGTAATGCTATGCCTGAGGTAGAAGTGAGACAGGGTCCTAGCTTGTCACCTATCCTATTCAATATATACACTGATGAAGCATTAAAGGAAAACAAGCACCAATTAAGAAAGGGAATTAATGTTCAAGCAAAAGAAATATAAACTTTGACGTTTGCCGATGACACTCTAGTTCTCTGAGAGGAAATAAAGGACATGGAAGATCAGCTGAACGGAACGTCTAGTGTCTTGAAAACAGGTTATGAGATGAACATAAAACAAAATAAAACAATAGATATGGAACGCCGTAGAATTAAATCATGTGATGCAGAGGGAAGTAGATAAAGAAATGAGACACTACATACAGTAGGTGTGTGTTGTTATCTAGCCGCCAAAATTACTAATAATGGTTGAAATAAAGAAGCTACTAGCATATTAGTATAGCAAGAGACGATCTTATGAAAAATTTGTTTGCATCCAACATAAATTTAAGAGCTAGGAAGTCTTTTTCTGAAGGTATTTGTCTAGAGTTAAGGCTTGTACTAAAGTGAAACTTTAGTTATAATCGTTACACACAAGAACAAAATATAAGCTTTTGCAATGTGGTGATGCACAAGCAAGCAGAAGATTAGACGGTTAGATGAAGTAACGAATGAGGAAGTATTGAATACTGGGGAAGAAAGAAATTTACGGCACAAATTGAATAAACAAAGGTGTAAGACACATCCTGAGGCATCAAGGAGGCGCAGTTTGGTAATGATTGTAAGTGTTGGGTAGGTGGAGAGTAAAATTTCTAGTGTAAGATCTAGGGATGAAAACAGTTAACAGGGTCAAAGGGAGGTAGATTGCGGTAGTTATTCGGAGGTGCAGACGCTTGCACAGGATAACTTCCATGGCGGGCTGCATCAAACCAAGGTTTGGGCAGAAGACAACAACACAAGCATGGAACGGAAGATCTCCATAGCTTGGGTATAATTTCTGATCATTTACACGACAACAGAAGCTCTGTATCCGATGAGAGGCCACTTTGGAACCGTTATAGAGGAAAGTACTGGTTGTAGTACTAGCAGTAAGCCTAGTTTCGCCATCATTTGGCCGAGTTCACCTTCGTATGCAGATTAAAGTTTCTCGTGCTCGCTGAACACTCTTGAAAGGATTCATGGGCTGATGAAAAGGCTAGTAGGTGACCCACAGCATTAAATGAAACTTTCCTGAAACCTTATTTTTCTTCGTAGCAGCTCTAACGAGCAGGTGCTGGTTTGGAATGGTCTAGCCCACCATTAAATGCTCTGAAAAGGAAAATTAAATCTTAAGCCGATGTAGAGATCCCCTCCACACTGACAGTTAGATATCAGAAGAATAGCTGCCGTCAGTGTACCTAAAATATGTCATCGAGGTGGGGGGGGGGGGGGGGGAGGAAACTCTACTTGAGGACAAACAACAGTCTATTCCCTGTACAAAAGAATTTGTCACATGAATTTCCATACACATTCGGGTTCAGAATGCAGACATGGTAAACTTAGGAAAGTGATATACAGACTAGGAAGATCCTCTAGAAAAAAAAAAAAAGCATAAGATAAATACTGATTAAGATCACTAGCAACTTAACACCGAAAAATCTATTAAAAGTGCTTCAAGTGACATTAATATGAAAACAAAAACTGTATAGTGTAACAAAGTAAACTAAACTACTGTAGTTGGGCAATAAATCCTATCTGACAGATCACTTGTCAAATATAAATCTTAAGACTACACGTAAGTTGTGTGGTTGACTTGGACACGAACGAATGTGATTAATTACTCCAGTCTAACGTAGACCTGAAGTGGAAGCGCGGTGGTGACTTCAGCATCTAACGGTTGAGCAATGTGTCTTTTACCTTTCGCAGAATGTAGTGGTAGCCTCGTCGGCGGTCGGCTGTTGCGTGCGTCGCCGCTCATATATAGTGACCTAACAAAACCATGCTGGCCTCTGACCGGATTTAACAGTCTAAAACTTCCCTATGTTTCCATCAAACGGAAAACTGTATGTGCCCTAGCTAAGACAAATGGCTCTGTACACTCGTCAAGGCTGGAAAACGTGCACCATGTGGTTCAAAAAATTCTTTCAAGAACGTTAACTATAATAGCTCTTCTCATGTCCTCCACTATGGAGATATACGAGAAATCCAGCAAAAATTCGGCTGACATAGAAATTCGTGAATCAACATAGTGTTCACAGAAAAAAAATCTCTCTCGGCTTTTAAGTGCTCCGTGCAACACACGACACCTCCAGAGAGAGAGTGGCTTCAGTTATCCCTACTTAATAGACTATATTGTCGCTAACTTCCTCTATTGTACCGCAGCTTCACTTCTTTCCACGACTGGTATTGCCAAATGGGTGTGCTTATTACTGAATGAAATTTTTCTGTCTGCCGCTGAGTGTGCGCTGATATGAAACTTTCTGGCAGATTAAAACTGCGTGCCGGATCGAGAGTCGAAATCAGGACTTTTGCCTATCGCGGGCAAGTGCTCTACCATCTGAGCTACCCAAGCACGACTCACAACCCATCCTCACAGCTTTACTTCCCCCGGTACCTCGTCTTCTACCTTCCAAACTTCACAGGAGCCCTCCTACGAAACTTCATATCAGCGCACACCCCGCTGCAGAGTGAAAAATTTCATCCTGGAAACATTCCCCAGGCAGTGGCAATACCCTCCGCAGTATCCTTTCTTCCAGGAGTGCTAGTTCTCCAAGTTTCGCAGGAGAGCTTTTGTGAAGTTTGGAAGGTAGGAGACGAGGCAGGCCTACTGGCGGAAATAAAGTTCTGAGGACGGGTCGTGAGTCGTGTTTCGGAACCTCAGATGGCGCTGGCAAGGTAGCTCAACGTGTTCTGTCAGGGATCTCGCTGGCCTCTGTAGTAAAAAAAGAACTTAGTGAAAGGATCAACAACGAACATCAACGGTTGTCATGTGACGTCCGCTACGACCACATACAACGACCAATAACGAACAAAATGCAGAAAAAAAAGATGATAGAGTAATTGCCCGCGAAAGGCAAAGGTCCCGAGTTCGAGTCTCCGTCCGGCACACAGTTTGAATTTGCAAGGAAGAATCATCCTTATTACTGTCCATCGTTGTTTACTCGACCAATAAAAATCTCCGAAACAAACTCCTGCGTATGCTGGCTTCTTCCTGACCAAGCAGCGTTCGAGAATCCCTCCTTGCGTTGAAAGCTCCACGAACTCCAGTGCTCAGCATGTGAATCACACGCACTCTCCACGGCAATACCATGTGATTTTACTGTTTGCGGAAGGCCTCTGACGCAGCATTTTGAGCTTTCGCCTCCCGCAGACCCAAGAGCCGCGTCGCTTGTCCAGTAATTGGTCCCTCTGCTGAGGGGTTCGCTCTGTTAGGGCTCGGTAAGTGTATTTCTCTGTAGACTTCTGCGTTAACTGACGAACCTCTTCCACTTCAATTCCACGTTACTATCAGAATATTATTATTTATCTGCTTACTAAGGAGGTAGGAATTGTTAGTACCATATACATGTAAGCCACATATGTTATTATCACACATCATGAGTGTTATATTTTTAACATTAGAAACCTGGCGGCTGTGCCCTGTCTTTGAGATCTGCAGGATGGTATTTTTCAATATTATAACACAAGAGCACATGTTTCCCGTATTCTGATGACCTTCGTCTGATAATGTCTGCAGGTCTCCCACCCGTTAAAATAACTTGTTCATGAGAGGCTGATTCTAGGCGCTACAGTGTGGAACCGCGAGACCGCTATGGTCGCAGGTTCGAATCCTGCCACGGGCATGGATGTGTGTGATGTCCTTAGGTTAGTCAGATTTAAGTAGTTCTAAGTTCTGGGGGACTGGTGACCTCAGAAGTTAAGTCCCATAGTGCTCAGAGCCATTTTTTGAGCCATGAGAGGCTGAGAGATAGACTTGCTACTACTAGGCCATCCACTAAGGCTGCTGAACTTTGGCACAGAATTGAAGCAGCGTGGAATGATATACTCCTACCTGTCACCCAAACTCAGTTGGACTCCAAGCCCTGCGGGATTAGAGGCATTGTTTCTGGTAGAGATGAGCACTCTATAATGCTTAGTTTTGTGTCCTATACACCTGCAAACCAGCTACACATTTAGTCGTGCTTTCGTTCTGATTGTGTTGTCGGACAGAGACCACATTGCCGCACAAAGGTTTTCAACGCGAATCCGTACCACAGGCATTAGCGAGTGCTCGCTGCAGTCCTCACCGACATGTGGGAGGCACTCCTGAAGACCACGCCTGCCAACTCAGCGTAGCAGCGCCCTCACCCTGAGGTCAATATAGTGACGAGCTAGCAAAAGCTCTGCCCCCGTGGAAGTCCTCAGCTACTGCAGTCAACATCATCGTCTAGGACCAATAGAAGTTAAAGTTTCAAATGTTAAACATTGTACCTCAAGAGAACTGTTAGTCAGTTAGTGGACCAAGTCCATATTCAAATACGTAATAAAGTGAAGTAATATTTGGGCCTTCTCCCAGAGCAATCAAAGAACCCACAGTTGTGGCCAGACGAAAGTAGTTTCGTCTCCTGATCACAAGTATACTGCATACTCACAATAAGCAAAATTTGTTTCTTAGCTGTTTCTCCCGGTATTGTCATTTTAATGGCCAGCAGTGTAGAAACCAGCACTGCAACAACAAAGTTGCAACGTGCAACGAAGTGGGCCTTCTTCACTCTCGGTCTATATTACTTACATAGACCTTTGCCTAATATCGTCGTATCGTACCTTTACGCTGCTTCGCGTCCAGTGCTGTGTGAGTTGCCTAGACGGTACGACCTTCCGCGGGGCAGGTTTGCGAGGCGGTGGCCCTCACGCAGGCGGCGCTATTAGTGGCTTCGGAAGGGCGGCGTGGCGGAAGCGGGCCGTCGGCCGCAAAGCGACGCGACCGGCGCAGTAAATCTGCGCCTCGCCGCCTCGTAACTGCCACACTCCACACCACATGTCGCGCCCCGGGAAAAACCGAGGGCTTCTCTCCCGAACTGAAGGATGGGCTCGCAGTTAACCCTTTGTATCATACTGCAGCGCTTCACTTATCCCCCATTAAGATGTTCCTGGTAAGTTACAGGGCGCTGGAATAATCCCTCTGACAGAACTAGTTCTCGGAGACGATAACAGTTTGTAATGCATCGTTTCTAGCCGTCCGCATACTAGCTGTTGTAGTAATAGATTATCCGATGCAGATGTTAAACATCCGGATTGCTAAGCTCACATTAACTCTTCCTGCTTCAGTGTCGGACCTTGTCCTACTGTAGCAGCCATTTCTCTGTTTTCGCTTTTTCGTCTAATAGGTGAAAGTTTGATTTTATTTTTTATACATTGACTGTCATTGAAGGGTTTTACTTTTATTTAATATTCTCCCGGCTAAGTATCAGTATGATTACTTTTAAAACCCAATGTTAAACGTGGGTCACTGTACGTATAGTCTTCCCAACTCCGAGAGAAAAAAATCTTTAGTAGCTTTACTAGCAATGTTTACAGACGACGATACTCAAACCTCTCTGTTTTAGTTACGAATCGTTAGTTTGTTCTTTGTATAGATCACGTAACCTCAACGTTTAATAATCTAAGTTAAATTAATGTTCAAGACTTGTATTATGTTTCAAATTAACAACGTCAGTTTATTGACAATAATTATTAATAAATAGGTTTACTCATACGATCTCCTTCAAAGAAGTTCTTTGATTAGATGTCCAAGTAGGATTCCCGCTAGCATCAGAGATGTTAGATGATATCCCGTCACTTACGGTAAATAAGTTACTTCTATTTAATATCCGCAAACTGTCATTAACTATCACAATTCAAAGTCCGAATCCGATTAAAATTCTCAATTCAGTAAAGCGTTTAAATATTCACACGGATTGACGTTAAAGTGAAAGAGTTTACTATTCACCATCCCGTTTATCTAATCTGATAAACGTCCAAATTAAAGTCTTGAATCGACAATCCTCAAAAACAATCTCGTCACTATCTATTCTCGATCTTTGTTTAATAAAGTCCCACTTGTTGGTCTCTAAAGCTGTACGTCCTAAATAACTTCAGAACTAGAACAGACTAGAGACTGGACTATCGTAATTACAATGTATGGCTATTTATACTTTAATAAACACTATCTTTGGTGTCCCAGACCTACGTTCTATGACTATAACATTGATTTTCTTACGTATTGGAATAAGTAATATTTTGATATTTACTACTGTTTTCCCCCTTCCCATGTTTCTAAAATTTATAATTAAATTTTCTTTTCTTTTGTTTTGTATACTAGATATTTCCCTCTATTTGGTTTTTATTTATGTTTCGTAATTACTACTTGTGGAGGGACTTGGGTCATTTTGTGAATTGATATTTTAAGGACATGGGAGCTAATTTGGGAGCTATTTTTGTTTTTTCAACACCGAGAGGCGCAGTAGATGTTACAATACGTATTGTCTTACTGACTCCAACATGAGACAACGCCCATCATGCTGTTTTTCTTACGTTTCTTTCGCCTGGTCTGCAGTGATAATTAGTCACATCGTCTACTTTACAGAGTGGTCAGGAATAGTCTGAGACGCTTGTAAGGGTGTTACAGAGTAAGTTGTGTTGAGAAATATTTGTTAAGAAAAAGATTCTATTCGTTGCGCCGTTTCCGAGTTAATTATGATTGAAATTGGCTAATCGGTTCGTTGGGCGCTTAAGAGACGGTGTTGTCAAATGTGTTCTTTGTTTGGTTTGCTAAAACTGAGCAAGAGAAAGATGGAAAAATCGGACGGTAGCATGGATCGAACTCTAGCAATAGGCTGAGAAGTCTCGTGCGCTATCAACTAGGGAATGAGAACAACTGACATTAATTGTCTCTGGCAAGCCACTTGAATCTGCGTGTGTAACGACCTCATTAGCTACCTTCAGTGCAAACTGGCTTGGAAACGGCGCAACTCATCGAATTTTTTTCTTAACAATTATTTCTTAGCCCAACCTACCCTGCAACAGCCTTACAATCATTCCGAACTATTTCTGACCAGGTAATCCACTTGCAAGGATGTACAGTGAGGCGACAGAAGTCATAGGATAGCGATATGCAACTATACATATGGCCGTAGATCCTGTAGCCGGCCGGTGTGGCCGAGCGGTTCTAGGCGCTTCAGTCTGGAACCGCGCGACCATTACGGTCGCAGTTTCGAACCCTGCCTTGGGCATGGATGTGTGTGATGTCCTTAGGTTAGTCAGGTTTAAGTAGTTCTAAGTTCTAGGGGACTGATGACCTCAGATGTTAAGTCCCGTAGTGCTCAGAGCCATTTGAACCATTTTGAGTATGCTGTACCCATGGTATAAAGGGGCAGTGCATTCGCGGAGTTGTAGTTTGTACTCTTGTGATCCATCTGAAAAGGTTTCGACGTGGTTATGGCCGCAAGTACGGAATTAAGAGACTTTAAAAGTGGAAAGGTAGCTGGAGATAGACGAATGGGACATTCCATTCCGGAAATCGTTAGGGAAGCCAATGTTCCCAGATCCACATTGTCGAGAGTGTGCCGAAAATACCAAATTTCGGGCATTGCCTCTCATCACAGACAACTCAGTGGCAGACAGCTATCTCTTAACAACTGAGAGCAGTGGCATTCATGTAGAGTTGTCATTGCTAACAGAAAAAGAAAATTACTGCGTGGAATAAAATCAGAAATCGATTAGCGACATACGATGAACGTATCCATTAGGATAGTCCGGCGAAATATGACAATAATGGGCTATGGCAGCAGACGATCGGCGCGAGTGTCTGTTAACACAGCCTGCAGCGCCTCACCTGGTCTAGTGACCATATCGGTTGGACTCTAGACGCCTGGAAAACCGTGGCCTGGTGGCGTGAGTCACGATTTCAGTTGGAAAGAGCTGGTGGTAGGGTTCGAGTATGGCACATGCCCAACGAAACCATGGACCCGAGTTGTGAATAAGGCACTGTGTAAGCAAGTGTTGACTCCATAATGGTGTGGGCTTTGTTTACATAGTACGGACTGGGTCCCCTGATCCAACTGAACCGATCATTGACTGGAAATGGTTATCTTTGGATACGTGGAGAGCAGAGGAGGAGGAGGGGAGGAGGTCATTGGTGTTTTACGTCCCGTCGGCAACGAGGTCATTAGAGACGCAGCTCAAGTCCGGATTACGGATGGATGGGGAATGAAAAAGGCCATGGCCTCTCAAAGGGACCATACTAGTATTTGCCTTAAGCGATTTAGGAAGTCACGGAAAACTTAAATCGGACTGGCCGATGCGGCTTTGAACTGTCGTCCTTCAATACGAGTCCAGTGAGCTAACCAATGCGCTAGCCCGCTTCATCTTGGAGACCATTTGCAGCCATTCATGGACTTCATGTTCGCAAACAACGATGTCATGTTACGGTGCCGCAGTTGTTCGCTATTGGATGAAGAATATTCTGGACAATTCGACCGAATGATTTGGCCATCCAGATCGTGCGACATGAATCCCATCGAATATTTATGAGACATAATCGAAATGTCACCTCGTGTACAAAATCCCGCATCAGCAACACTTCCGAATTTATGGACGACTATGGGCAGCCTAGCTGAATAGTTTCTCAGGAGACTTCCAACGATTTGTTAAGTCCGTACCACATCGAGGGTCTGCACTGAGCCAGGCAAAGTGAGGTCCGACACGACATTAGGAGGCAGCCCATGACTTTTGTCACCTCAATGTGCAACTGATTGTGTCCTTTTCGCGCAATTTTTACTTGTATCAAGTTGGCAGACAGAAGGTATATAAATCATGGCACCGAGAATTGGTCTTTAGATATTGCTAAGGATGAAGAAGAGTTGAAGCTGCCGACAAACAAGAAACTGGTGACAGTACAGGCAAAAGAGAAAATATTTTTCATTACTTTTTGTTAGGTAATCGCTTACTCTAATGGTTTCTGCGGGCAGTGAATTCAAATCTAAAAGTTTTTATCCCGTTCTCACAATATGACATCGTGTCCAAGGAATAGAAAAGCAACTGGAATCACTCAACAGAGGAAAGTCCACTGGACCTGACGGGATACCAATTCGATTCTACACAGAGTACGCGAAAGAACTTGCCCCCCTTCTAACTGCCGTGTGCCGCAAGTCTCTAGAGGAACGGAAGGTTTCAAATGATTGGAAAAGAGCACAGGTAGTCTCAGTCTTCAAGAAGGGTCGTCGAGCAGATGCGCAAAACTATAGACCTATATCTCTGACGTCGATCTGTTGTAGAATTTTAGAACATGTTTTTTGCTCGAGTATCATGTCGTTTTTGGAAACCCAGAATCTACTACGTAGGAACAACTCGCTTTATTTGTTCATGAGACCCAGAAAATATTAGATACAGGCTCCCAGGTAGATGCTATTTTTCTTGACTTCCGGAAGGCGTTCGATACAGTTCCGCACTGTCGCCTGATAAACAAAGTAAGAGCCTACGGAATATCAGACCAGCTGTGTGGCTGGATTGAAGAGTTTTTAGCAAACAGAACATAGCATGTTGTTATCAATGGAGAGACGTCTACAGACGTTAAAGTAACCTCTGGCGTGCCACAGGGGAGTGTTATGCGACCATTGCTTTTCACAATATATATAAATGACGTAGTAGATAGTGTCGGAAGTTCCATGCGGCTTTTCGCGGATGATGCTGTAATATACAGAGAAGTTGCAGCATTAGAAAATTGTAGCGAAATGCAGGAAGATCTGCAGCGGATAGGCACTTGGTGTAGGGAGTGGAAACTTACCCTTAACATAGAGAAATGTAAAGTATTGCGAATGCATAGAAAGAAGGACCCTTTATTGTATGATTATATGATAGCGGAACAAACACTGGTAGCAGTTACTTCTGTAAAATATCTGGGAGTATGCGAACGGAACGATTTGAAGTGGAATGATCATATAAAATTAATTGTTGGTAAGGCGGGTACCAGGTTGAGATTCATTGGGAGAGTCCTTAGAAAATGTAGTCCATCAACAAAGGAGGTGGCTTACAAAACACTCGTTCGACCTATACTTGAGTATTGCTCATCAGTGTGGGATCCGTACCAGATCGGTTTGACGGAGGAGATAGAGAAGATCCAAAGAAGAGCGGCGCGTTTCGTCACAGGGTTATTTGGTAACCGTGATAGCGTTACGGAGATGTTTAACAAACTCAAGTGGCAGACTCTGCAAGAGAGACGCCCTGCATCGCGGTGTAGCTTGCTGTCCAGGTTTCGAGAGGGTGCGTTTCTGGATGAGGTATCGAATATATTGCTTTCCCCTACTTATACCTCCCGAGGAGATCACGAATGTAAAATTAGAGAGATTCGAGCGCGCACAGAGGCTTTCCGGTAGTCGTTCTTCCCGCGAACCATACGCGACTGGAACAGGAAAGAGAGGTAATGACAGTGGCACGTAAAGTGCCCTCCGCCACACACCGTTGGGTGGCTTACGGAGTACAAATGTAGCTGTAGATGTAGATGTAGATGTTATCAGTCAGAAAATTAGCAAAGCAAAGTTACTGAAATAAAAAATAATTTAGTTTTCCATTTTGAACAAAGATGAAAGTACCTTTCTATTAGGTATGAATTATGAGACCATTGATATATAGTTCCCTTTCTAGTCCTCAAAGTCTCTGATACAGTATTTATGGAATATTCCGTTGGAAGTTGGAAGAACATAGACATATTAAAAACTCAAACACACCGTACTGATGTTCCAAAACAATATTCACTTATCTGAGGATGGCCTACAAAGTCGAAACCCGTTCATAACGAATTATTAAATTAATATTACTGTGAAACATTAATATGGTGTATTTAAGTTTTTAATATCTCTGCTATAGCTTTTTTATGATGAATTACCTTGAAAAGATCTCAGAAGTGTGACAAACAGTAGTCTCACATCACATGGATGTTCTAGTGGCCTGGGTACTTATGGGTGTTCCAGCGGCCTTGATACTTCCTTTCGAGCACATCGATGTCTTGATGAAAGCGCTGACATTGTTCTTTTCTGACATCAGCCAAGTTTCCGGGAAAAAAATCAAGCCAGTTGTTCAAAAAGTTACTATCGAATCACATAAAATAGCCTAGAGTCTCGAACATCTCAGCATGTTGGCTAAAAATAATTTGTGAGTCTCTTTTGCTGCCTAAGAATCTCAGTTCCAGTCACTCTGAATAATACTAAGGTATCCGTTTCACCCATTCATTTTTCTTTCAAATTTGGAATCTAAGTCCAACAAACACGCCTCGTTTCAGTTGCGCTTCTGATGGATAAGGAAACGTTTCGCAGAGGTACCTAAAATAATCTCCCTCTTCGGGAAAAGCCGTCACAAACTGTTTCATTAGGCCGACTTAAAGAGCATATATCAGTACAGCTTTTTCCAGATCCTTGAGCTTCACCCACAAAACGCTCTGCTATTCAGGCTTCAAAGACTATGTTGCAGCTCAGTTTAATGGAAGCCTGTGGTGATCCCGTATGTAGGTGTGTGAGGTAACGGGAGAACTGTGGCGCCCTGAAAATGTTCTAAGTTCGGAGTTGGCGTGGCTGTACGGGCCGCTCGGCGGGAGCGGGCTGCTCAGCAGGCCGACCACGTGGTGCCGGACGTTGGCCGAAGCAAGAGGGGCTGGGAGTTCCATGGTGATGCTGTGTCGATGAAAGAGACTTGTATGCCAAGAGTGCCAAAGAGGGCGGACTTTGTGAATCCATCATGGCAGACTTTTCACAGTTTGTATAGAAATTATTAATAGCCAGATGAATCTTGATATCTCAAAAAGAAACATGTACATTACTATTATTTGCACGACAATTCTGATGATGTAATCAGATTTTCCATATCTTTATTAGTTTAAATTTTGGTATCTGACTGGCCGGCCGGTGTGGCCGTGCGGTTCTAGGCACTTCAGTTTGGAGCCGCGTGACCGCTACGGTCGCAGATTCGAATCCTGCCTCGGGCATGGATGTGTGTGATGTCCTTAGGTTAGTTAGGTTTAAGTGGTTCTAAGTTCTAGGGGACTGATGACCACAGATGTTAAGTCCCATAGTGCTCAGAGCCATTTGAACCAGCCATTTGGTATCTGACTGTGAATTATTCAAGTAACACCATGCAATGAATTTTCAAAATCCAAACGGTTCATCTGATTTCGTCGATCGACGTGTCTTTAGAAAGCTATTAATGTAAACGTAAATCGGTATATATTACAGGCATGTAACTTGAATAGTACATGAGTTATGGGAGGTCTGCTGCTTATTACTATCGATCGTGTCAGTGGCCGATTACTATCGATCGCGTCAGGCCATAAGAACTCCACAGTTACACGGAAAAACGGTAGCAGCATGCTTCTAAATATATTCTTTCATCTATGTCTTTGTTTATATCCGATATATACTATTCGTGAAGAAATGGGTCAAATATTTACTGTGTCTTAGAAAGCACCAAGACATTGGGCTACTGGCCTACTTTTGCTTGCTGTTCCTTTGATTTATCTGATTTGATCCATTATAAATGGTTTTTGAAAGCCTGCGACTGTAGATACAATAGGTTTGTTTATAAATAAATAAATCTTCTGCTACCAGTCACGATTTTCTTTATTTTACTATTCGCACGACGCGTTTCGAGAAATAATTCCCGTTTTCAAGTGCGTTTTTTTGACAGCATCAAAAGAAATGGCTTAACACACATCAAAAAAACGCACTTGAAAATGGGAATTATTTCTCGAAACGCGTCGTGCGAACAGTAAAATAAAGAAAATCGTGACTGGTAGCAGAAGATTTATTTATTTATAAACAAACCTTTGATTTATGTTTACTTAATTTGTTTATTTATTTAATAATGTATGTTAGAGCGTGTTTATGGTCCAGCCATAGGAATATTTATTTAATTTCAATTATTTAAATATAAATCCAGTATTTCGAATGTGTTTCATTATGTTTGTGAACGTGCGTTGGCTTGAAGACATGGTGGGAGCGCTCTAGCCAGTCACAGCGCTCGTGAATGGGGAGTCTGGATAGAAGTGGGAGAACAGTAGGGGACAGGAGGGGCTGGACGCGATGGCGCGATGGACATACGGCCGCAGGAGAGACTTGGAGAGTGTGGAGCGGTTTGCGCGAGGTCGCGGCAGATAGGAATACCTTGGAGTGCCGACTTGTGAACTTGTGAGATTTCCGTGGCTTCTACAGTGAAGATGTAGCGTGCGTTTAGAAGTGAATATCTCGTGAGCTTTGTTGTTCATAACTAATTACTTGCAGTAGATATCTATTGTTTCCCTGTTATTCAAATTACATTTTATTTAATTGCTGGACCATCGACACCAATAAGTGTTCTGCAGAAATATACCACATTCTCAAAAGTGCTTCTACTATCGTACTCATCATTTAAAGTATTTAAGATAGCACCTGCAGATTTTATTTAATTGCAATCTTTCATTTACAAATTTCTACATTACATTCGCAATTGCCGGGTGATAGGAACCTTTGACCATTCGATTCATGTGTATGTTCATCTTGTATACTCAGCAGTATTTGACTTGTAATGCGGCAACTACGTATCCCAGCCCCTAGACAACGAAACCAGCCAAAACTTTTAATATTTCATCTCTGAGTCGGAGGGTACTTAGTTGAGGGCCACCGACATCATTTCATTTTATTTGAAAGGCTGCAGGTGTAAGACCTCTCCTTCGTGTACATTGAAAAGTCTCTGCATAATAGTATCAGATCTTTTTCTTAAACTCTAAGGCTACAACGTTAAAATAATAAATTATACAATAAAAACTGTCGTCTTCATTTCAACCATGTGTAATTAACTGTTCAGTTGTTTATCGATCCCTTGTCCTACAATCCCATTCACCTAAGAAAAAGGGGCATTTAGTGAAGTCACGTTACTGCTTTAGCAGCATACATGATACTTTTAAATAAATAAAACTTTTAAATAAATAAAAACATGAATTTCTGTCATACGCGATATGGTTTAATTTATTTAAACCCATATCCAGGTTTTTGTAATTTTCCTACATGTGTACAGGATGAGCATCAGGTACTGGTGCATACTATTATATAATACAACAGCCATTAAATTATTTTTAGAAGGCTTTATATCCAGGCACCGTTGCTCCCTTTTATATTAATTTCTAAACTCATTAACTAATAAAACTGGTAATTTATGGCCGAAATACTAGATCAGTTTCGTCTTTCAAACACTCAGAAAATGTCAGCTCTCATTCAATTAATACTAGACAGAAATTCAATCTGCATTTGGACCACAGTCTGCAACTCTTGTGCAGGAAGGTGTATTCTCCCGCATCCCTTCTTAGTAAGTTACCTCGAGATGACAGAGATCTTAGCGTTTATCCTCGCACTTTCCAAACTAAATTGAAGAACATCCTCATGGAACACTCCTTATATAATGTCTAATAATTCCTAGGAGAAATTTCAGCCAGTTCCTGTGTTCCGTTGCTACTTTGATAGTTTATATCCAGTCGCGTTACAGACTTTTTACGGTCTAACGGAACTTGACGAGTAATAAATGAAAATCCCGTGTCACATTTAACCATTTTCACGTAAACGTGAAAAAGTTTTACAGCTTCTGCTGTAAGGGTGTACGCTAGAGAGCTTTGCTTATCTGGAGTATTCATAAAGTTTGGACTGGAGAATGGGTGGGGATGAGCGCGGTTTTCTGGGAAGAAAAGCCTTCGCGAGAACGCTAACGATTTCGTGGGCTGGCCACACACTCCGGTCTCATCGTCCGATGCGCTGAAGGGCCGTCACCAGCTGTGAAATATGCGTGTACCTGCTTCAAAAAGGAGGAACGGGTCCCATCCTCTTCCGGACCGTTCCGTTTTTCTGACCATGAGAGAAATAAGTCCTGAACTCATGTTATATGACGTTTCTCGGATGCGGTTGGAGCGGCACGGGGTTAGGACACCGACCTCCCACCCGTTGCCAGTTTTCCTGACCTTTAAGCCATTGCATCTCATTCAGAGAGCTTGGAAGTTATCACGAGGCTGAGTGGGGCCCGTTCCAGACCTTCCACAAAGGAAGAAACCGAAGCAGTACCGAAAATTGAACTCGCACCTTCCACATGACAATCAGACGCGTTGACCATTCAGCTGCAGAGGTGGACGGTTAGTGTAGTAAAAGCCAAATAAATTTTATCGACAGTTTTAATTGGATGATGTTGAATAAGTTACTGGAAGTAATGTAGATTGGAGATTTTATAAAGTCGGTCGTTGGCCCAATTGAAAGTTGTAGCGCTGGGCGATGACCTACAAGGCGTTGGATATTTCGTCATTTGCAATTTTCAAAGGTGAGCTTTGTAATACAGTTCAGACAGGCGTCGTTTTTCCTGGAGCATCCCTGTGGCAACTCGTAGAGCTTACAGCAAGATGCAGAAGCTTGTATTAAGAGGAATGTACAAAGGTCCATTTATAAAAGTGTAAGCAAAACATTCTCTTTCCGTGGAAACTTAATAGATTGCGTTTGCGTAATTATTTGTCTCCCGAAGTTCTTAACTGTTATTTCGTGACTTTTTTTCTGAGATCTATGATCTTGCAAATTCCGTATAGATTCTGATAGGGACTCCATTGGGCCCTGGAGCCTTGTTCCATTTTATCGCTTTTAGTTGTTTTTCATCGCCACTGACACTAGCACTTATTTCACTCATATTTTCAGTGGTACGAGATTTAACTAGGTCAATTCTCCTGGATTTGCTTTCTTAAATGGACATTTGTAAACGGTCTTAGGCATTTCAGGTTTTGCTTTGATACCCTAAACTTCCTTTCTTGACCCATACGCGAGTGACGGCACACTCACTTTGGTGCCACTAACAGCCTTTACACACGACCGGATTTATTTGAATGATCCATCATTGAAGTGGGCATGGTGTTGTGGCTGGTCATAAACTTGTAGTAGTAAGGAATACCATCAATCGTACTTTTTATAAATATTTGACTCGTAACTATGCGACCAGTTTCGACACTACGTTAGTGGCATCTTCTGGCCCTTATGCAGACTGAGTGGTGATATTCACCATTCGGTGCTTTAGGACAGGCACCATGTTTATCCTCTGGTCTCGTGGGTTTATATTTACACGATGTTTTCTCTCCAGCCATCTAACAACAGCTGTTGTTGTTAGGTGGCTGGAGTGCACACATCGTGTAAATAGAAGTTCATGAGAGCTGCGAATAAATGAGAAACATATTACCTGTCCTAATGTACCGATAGTTGAATATCACCACTCTGTTTGCATAATGGCCAGAACATAATATCAATGTAGTGTTGAAACTGAAGGAGAAGTTAAAATATTTTATAATTTATTTATTTGTTTATTTGTTGTGAAAGGCTATTTTGTGCAAGTAATATTCTGCTGCGGTAGTCACTGAAGGCTTCACTCATTGCTCTCTTGACAGCCAAACGCGTTTCATTCAGCATCTCTCTATCCATAGCCCTACCCTTTGCTTTGCACCTATTCTCTGTTCATTTAGAAGTTTCTTTACAGTGAACGTACACCGTGTAAGGTGTATATCTATTAGTGCATGGTTAATTATTCTATTAAAATGAAGCCATAATTCCTATACGTACTACTGTCCTATGCTGAAGTTTTAAGTTCCTCATTGAGATATGTCTCTTGTGCTTTCTTTTATTTAGTTTACTGGCCATATACATTTCTGCAAAAGATATGGTGGTCCTTTGCTCTTTGGTAATCATTGTTGCCACAACCACTTCATGGCCACTGGTACCAGTTTCGATGTGGACATCCTCAAAGAGGTCAGTTCTACACTCCTGGAAATGGAAAAAAAGAACACATTGACACCGGTGTGTCAGACCCACCATACTTGCCCCGGACACTGCGAGAGGGCTGTACAAGCAATGATCACACGCACGGCGCAGCGGACACACCAGGAACCGCGGTGTTGGCCGTCGAATGGCGCTAGCTGCGCAGCATTTGTGCACCGCCGCCGTCAGTGTCAGCCAGTTTGCCGTGGCATACGGAGCTCCATCGCAGTCTTTAACACTGGTAGTATGCCGCGACAGCGTGGACGTGAACCGTATGTGCAGTTGACGGACTTTGAGCGAGGGCGTATAGTGGGCATGCGGGAGGCCGGGTGGACGTACCGCCGAATTGCTCAACATGTGAGGCGTGAGGTCTCCACAGTACATCGATGTTGTCGCCAGTGGTCGGCGGAAGGTGCACGTGCCCGTCGACCTAGGATCGGACCGCAGCGACGCACGGATGCACGCCAAGACCGTAGGATCCTACGCAGTGCCGTAGGGGACCGCACCGCCACTTCCCAGCAAATTAGGGACACTGTTGCTCCTGGGGTATCGGCGAGGACCATTCGCAACCGTCTCCATGAAGCTGGGCTACTGTCCCGCACACCGTTAGGCCGTCTTCCGCTCACGCCCCAACATCGTGCAGCCCGCCTCCAGTGGTGTCGCGACAGGCGTGAATGGAGGGACGAATGGAGACGTGTCGTCTTCAGCGATGAGAGTCTCTTCTGCCTTGGTGCCAACGATGGTCGTATGCGTGTTTGGCGCCGTGCAGGTGAGCGCCACAATCAGGACTGCATACGACCGAGGCACACAGGGCCAACACCCGGCATCATGGTGTGGGGAGCGATCTCCTACACTGGCCGTACACCACTGGTGATCGTCGAGGGGACACTGAATAGTGCACGGTACATCCAAACCGTCATCGAACCCATCGTTCTACCATTCCTAGACCGGCAAGGGAACTTGCTGTTCCAACAGGACAATGCACGTCCGCATGTATCCCGTGCCACCCAACGTGCTCTAGAAGGTGTAAGTCAACTACCCTGGCCAGCAAGATCTCCGGATCTGTCCCCCATTGAGCATGTTTGGGACTGGATGAAGCGTCGTCTCACGCGGTCTGCACGTCCAGCACGAACGCTGGTCCAACTGAGGCGCCAGGTGGAAATGGCATGGCAAGCCGTTCCACAGGACTACATCCAGCATCTCTACGATCGTCTCCATGGGAGAATAGCAGCCTGCATTGCTGCGAAAGGTGGATATACACTGTACTAGTGCCGACATTGTGCATGCTCTGTTGCCTGTGTCTATGTGCCTGTGGGTCTGTCAGTGTGATCATGTGATGTATCTCATCCCAGGAATGTGGCAATAAAGTTTCCCCTTCCTGGGACAATGAATTCACGGTGTTCTTATTTCAATTTCCAGGAGTGTATTTATTGACAGCCCATTCCAGACAGTTTCGGCGGAGTTCATATCGGGAAACACTGCGGGTAAGTCAAGTTTCGTCGTATATCCTGGGGGTTCCTGAGACTAATCTGTCATAAATTTAGCCCACTGGACGCCTCAATAAACATCATATTGTACACAGGACCTCCACCGTCTTCCCCCATTCCTATAACCACCATCACCATCCCTTTTTCCCACATCCCCCCCCCTCTCCCCCACAAATCGAACCACACCCCTGCACTCTCATCTCTGCTAAACGTCTAACACATCTTCAGTAATTTACACACACACACACACACACACACAAAGGCGCGCGCAACTACGAAAGAAAATCATTTAATCACAGGAGGTTGATATCACTGCGCAACTACACTGAAAGGAAATTAACTAACATACACACTGTGCTGAGCGTCAGACACATGAAACTACAGTACTTTATGTCTCCAGAAGTTATACAAATGTGAGGTGAAGAGGGAAAAAAATGACAAAAGCGTAAGAGACAATAGATTCAAAAAAGGCGAAAAACTGACAAAAGAGAACGTGCAACCTACTTTCTTTCGAATTCGATCTCTGCTAACATCGAAGGAAAAGGAGTGGTTTGCAAAACATGTAAACAAGAGGCAAAATTAATGTAAGTAAATTGTAAGGCAGTTTTGTAGGCTTCTTAACCTACAAATACTAAACTGTACGGACGTATTATTTATCCATACTTGCAGAATGACCACATAAGATGCTTTACAAATAAAAGCGAAACACGTCTGGTGAGAAATACGGAAAAACCTGTAAAACCAGATTATAACAGCTGAAGCGGAAGATGCCCATGTCAAAAGGCTAAGAAGGTGTCTTGACTTTTTTGAAGTTTTTCTTCCATTGTCAAGAGTAACGTCAAAACTCCCTCTCTGTCACCCTTATTTTTCCTAAAGGCAGACAGATTGTCATCTAAAATCTAACAGTTCTCTTGTTAATTCCTCTATATATTATTATTGACAATAACTTTAGAAAGGCTCTTCTAAACTGTGACTCACATATCGAATCGCCTACATCTTCCTATTGATAAGGTAGGTAGATGTAATGTTCCACATTCAGGCACTATGCGGGACAGCCGGACCCGATCGACCGTTGTGTCATCTTCTGCAAATGGCGTCAGCGGATGCAGTGGCATATGATCAGCACATTGCCCTCTCAGTCGTTGTGGGGGTTCTTGACCTTGGAACAGCCACTAATCGATCAATAAACTCCTCGGCTGCCCTCACGAGGTTGAGTGCACTCAGTACCAGTCTTTCCACCAAGGGAATCGAACTAGCTACGGAGGAGGACTTCCTATTAATACATTACTGGCCATTAAAAATTGCTGCACCACGAAGATGACATGCTACAGACGCGGAATTTAACCGACAGGAAGAAGACGCTGTGATATGCAAATGATTAGCTTTTCAGAGCATTCACACAAAGTTGGCGCCGGAGACGACACCTACAACGTGCTGACATGAGGAAAGTTTCCTACCGATTTCTCATACACAAACAGCAGTTGACCGGCGTTGCCTGGTGTAACGTTGTGATGCCTTGTGTAAGGAGGAGAAATGCGTACCATCACGTTTCCGACTTTGATAAAGGCCGGATTGTAACCTATAGCGATTGCGGTTTATCGTATGGCGACATTGCTGCTCGCGTTGGTCGAGATCCTATGACTGTTACTAGAATATGGAACTGGTGGGCTCAGGAGGGTAATACGGAACGCCGTGCTGGATGCCAACGACCTCGTATCACTAGCAGTCGAGATGACAGGCATCTTATCCGTATGGCTGTAACGGATCGTGCAGCCACGTCTCGATCCCTGAGTCAACAGATGGGGACGTTTGCAAGACAACAACCATCAGCACGAACAATTCGACGAAGTTTGCAGCAGCATGGGCTATCAGCTCGGAAGCCATGGCTGCGGTTACCCTTGACGCTGCATCACAGACAGGAGCGCCTGCGATGGTGTACTCAACGACGAACCTGGGTGCACAAATGGCAGAACGTCATTTTTTCGGATGAATCCAGGTTCTGTTTACAGCATTATGATGGTCGCATCCGTGTTTGGAGACGGTGAACGCACATTGGAAGCGTGTATTCGTCATCGCCATACTGGCGTAACACCTGGCGTGATAGTATGGGGTGCCATTGGTTACGCGTCTCGGTCACCTCGTGTTCGCATTGACGACGCTTTGAACAGTGGACGTTACATTTCAGATATTATCAGTGGTTCTACCGTTTATTCGATCCATGCGAAACCCTACATTTCAGCAGGATAGTGCCCGACCCCATGTTGCAAGACCTTTCTGGATACAGAAAATGTTCGACTGCTGCCCTGGCCAGCAAATTCTCCAGATCTCTCACCAACTGAAAACGTCTGGTCAATGGTGGCCGAGCAACTGGCTCGTCACACTACGCCAGTCACTACTCTTGATGAACTGTGGTATCGTGTTGAAGCTGCATCGGCAGCTGTACCAGTACACGGCATCCAAGCTCTGTTTGACTCAATGCCCAGGCGTATCAAGGCCGTTATTACGGCCAGAGGTCGTTGTTCTGAGTACTGGTTTCTCAGGGCCTATGCACCCAAATTGCGTGAAAATGTAATCACATGTCAGTTCTAGTATAATATATTTGCCCAATGAATACCCATTTATCATCTGCATGTTTTCTTGGTGTAGCAATTTTAATGGCCAGTAGTGTACTGTATCAATATAAATGTTATCGTATGATTTCAAAAACAATAAAAATTGTGAATAAATAAACTAAACTATAAACCCTTGGCTGGCAAAGGGCCTTCAGATAAGCCTTAGAGCAGCCCGAATTCTCCCTTATGGAAAAGGAATGAATCGTGCAAAACAAGAAAAGAAAACTTCCGTATCTACTCACTTCAACAGATAGTTTTTCCCCTTTACAAGCTTGTAAACTCATAAGAGATGAACTGTAAACGTATAAGCTTACAAGAATCGAATTGTTTTAATTAATGCGTTAGTCGTCAACCAGCAATTACTCCGACAATGAGCGGCAGCCGAAAAATTTTACCATGCGGAATCTGTGTTCTCCGAAGAACAGGGGAGCTGAAGCCCATTTCTGCGTCTGCGAGTCGGCAGAGTCGGGGAATCCCCGCTTCCCTGGGCTCGCTCTCATTGGCCAAGCCAAGCCAAGCACTAATTACGGCCGCTCGCGCCGGCAGCCGCTCATTATCCCATTAGGCGAGATTTTGTCCCATCCACTCGGCGTCTCTCTGCGACAGTCGCAGATAACGCGCCGGCGCGTTGACGGACGACCGCTCCCTGGACGACGTCGACGCCGTGTCGTCGGTGTCCGCCACGAGAATTCCTCCTTGCTAATGTGCGAGGAAGAAAATGTACGTTAAGCCCATATTAACAAATGAAAGTGATGAACTAATGTATAATGACGGGTAACGCCTCAGCTAAGTGTCCTACCAACAGTTTCAAGTTTTCTATGTTTAATGTCGTTCATGTCAACTGCTGTCGTTGATTTCATGCATAGAGTATATATATCTATGGAGTGAGCATGTTCTCAACATCAAGCTGGGCCAGTCACGCGATTTCGGGACGACGCTGCTTGTCTGCAGTTTGAATATTACACGTATTCGCCTTGTTTTATATATTTTCCTCCACGTTTGAGTTTCAGTAACAGCTACGGTGTAGCACTGTCGATGCTACGGATGTAAAGAAAAGTATACGAAAAGAAGGTCAGTAACTTTTCATAGGTATGTACGACAAAGGTATAACTGTGTGCGTTATATTGATATAGGCACATTATATATTGAAAAACATCGAGACACAGTGTTATAAAGTGTTATCCTGTAGAGATAATTTCTGCGATTTTATAGCCATGTGTTCACGAGACAAGTGGTCGATAAATTTGCAAGTGAGTTTGAGTAAACTGACGATCAGTGTATACATTTCGGTGCTTTGTTCATATGCTAATTTCATTCAATTTATGCAGGTTATCAAACTCTTGTGTGTATCTAAGTACCTCTGCACGAGACAGTTTCCTATACAGCGTCATTGTAACATATTTAATTGCAACAGATTTGGCTACATTAATCAGTTTAGTTTAGTTTTAGTTATGTCGTGTTCCGTAGATAATTTTCCCGATAATTTTATCGATATGATGTGGAAAAAGTCAGATTACAAGATATACACACACAAATGAATAGTGCTAATATTAATATTACTGAAATTTTTAGTTCTACACATGCAACTACATTTAGAGGTACATTTTTATTTTATTTTATTTTACTTTTTTTTGCATTTCTGAAACAAACTCGTCCATGGAGTAGAAGCAGTTGTCCAAAAGATGTAGTTTTAAGCTAGATTTAAAACTAGATCAGTTACCTGCCAGACACTTTATGTCGCTGGGCAAATGATCAAAGATTTTTGTTGCTGAACAATGTACTCCTTTTTGAGTAACTGACAGCTTCAATAGGAAAGGTCATATTTCCCTCTAGTGTTGTACGTATGAACATCACTGTTCTTCGCGAATTGAGATAGATTATTTGTAACAAATTTCATTAGCGAATATATGTACTCTGATGGTGCAGTTAAAATACCTAACTCCTAGAAAAGGTGCCTACATGACGCCCTTGGGTGAACACCACTAATTATTCTCACTGCTGTCTTTTGTTCAATCAATACCTTATGTCTAAGTGGCGAAATACCCCAGAAAACTATTCCATAAGACGTTATTGAGTGCAAATATGCGAAGTACGTTAGGAAACTGATCTGTTTATTACCAAGACTAGCGATTATACGAAGAGCGAAAGAAGCCAAACTTAGTTGTTTGAGAAGCTCAGTAATATGCTTCTTCCAGTTCAAGTTGTCATCAATATGCACACCCAAAAATTTGGAGAAATCTAACCTGTTAACTGAGCCCTGTTCATATGCTGAATCAATTGTCGGTATGACTGTATTCGGTATACGGAACTAAAAGTATCAGTGCAATAAAACCATGAAAAAATATTGTTGGGCGTCACTTCTCACCTCGTTACAGGAAAAAAGTAAATGAAGTGGAATATGTGCTATGATACGGTGGCGAGAAAATATAATACCATTACTCTTTACATCTTTAAGGCAACTTCAGATCACGTTATCTAATTGTTAAGGTATCTGTAAAACTCGTATACAAAATTATACTGTACTCCTGAAGCTGATCTCTCTGTAGTAGCGAAGTAATGACACTCGAAATATGCTAACTGCTATACGGCCTAAAATGTGCCGTCCGAGAATCACGTGACCTGAGCTGCGGCGAATGTTACTGAGAGAATTCCCGTTCTACGTATCCGAATGTTGAGTCCATAGATATTTATACTCTTTGGCTTCATGTCCACCCATGAAGGACCAAAATCTAAAGATAAACTGTTCGTACCCGTGGATAGAACAACAAATGCCTCTTCTTCAGCAACAACATAAGATACGTAATAGGTCGCAAAAAAAATAAAAAATAGCTTCGTGATTGACAGACTGCAGTGTCGGTGATATCGGCGTGCAGCCAGCCGAACCTTGAAAAGTCTCTGTTGTACTTAAGAAATAGGCAACTCAGAGACCATTTGGCTCTCGAGAAAGTTTAAGATTGACTGGCAACTGTGCTGGCTCAAAGTTCAGTCACAACGTTATTTGAATCGAAGTTTACTACCTGCTGCACATGCTTGGTACTTCCGAGACGTGATATCTGAGATGCGGTTCAGGCGCTCTGTTGGCTATCGACTCAAATCCTGAAAGAAAGAGCTGTGTGTATTCCTGTCCTTGTTGGGGGCTACCGGGCGTCAAATATATCGGGAAACATCGATGACATGTCAATATCTGCGAGTACCATGGGCATTATCTATCATGATGGCGAACAGTTCAACTACAACGCTGAGAAGACGTAAATGCTATAACCTCTATTCTCGCTTCTAAAATATCGACCAATCGTACGTCTTAGTCCGTGATAACTACGCGAGGGGATAACGAAATTGTTGGCTCGTTATGAGGCTATAACATACAGAAAACAAATAATAGAAAAACGGAGAGAGTATAATAAAGAAACACACATTTCTTCTATTGACTTTAAAACAGCTTTTGACAATGTCAATAGACAGGAACTTTGGGAAATAATGACAAGTCATGGATATCCCAAACACCTAGTAAATGCGATAAAAAGTTTATATCAAGACACAAATATCACTCTAGATCTCAATGGTAAAACGTCCGCCCGTGGTAGCTGAGCAGTCAGCGCGATAGAATATTAATCCTACGGGCCCGGGTTCGATTCCCAGCTGGGTCGGAGGTTTTCTCCGCTCAGGGACTGGGTGTTGTGTTGTCCTTATCATCATCGTCTCATCCCCATCGACGAGCAAGTCGTCGAAGTGGCGTCAAATTGAAATAATTGCACCCGGCGAATGGTGTACCCGACGGAAGGCCCTAGTCACACGACATTTATATTTAATGGTAAAACAACTAATGAGATACCAACTAACAAAGGGGTACGACAAGGCCTCTGCACCTCTCCAACTTTGTTCAACATCTACATTAATGAAATAACAGATTATGAAAGGTGGCTACACTGAGCCACAGCGCCAGAGATTGCACCAAAGAGTATTATTCAGCCGCCTCCACTGGCAGTCCTTATCGAGAAGTCGTGGTGGAGAGTGCTTATTGAGAAGTAGCAGTAGGCAGTGTTTGTCGAGAAGTCGTGGTGGAGAGTGCTTATTGAGAAGTAGCAGTAGGCAGTGCTTGTTGAGATGTAGCAGTGGAGTCGTTGTAGAGAAGTTCCCATGGAGAGTGCATGTTCAGATGTTGTCATATTGTTTTGATGGGCTAGACACCAGATATTGTTGGATTGGGGATGCTGTAATGATCAGAGTGTGCTTTTCGACAATATATATGAAGGTAAAAAATTCCTTTTTTTTATTATTTCAATGTCTTAAACAATAATGCCTCTTGGTCACAGGTTCAGTCGACAAAGCATCTGGCTCGTGTTCTTGTATTAGACTGCACCTCTGGTTTCTATGTGCAATTATAGTATTTCTGTTTATTTTTTTAATTACTTCAGTATAAATGGTATTTAAAATATCTTGTCGTATTGAGGAAGAACCGTGCCAGATGTGTACGTTGAACCACACTTCCACACACAGAACAGTTACATTTGTGTTTTGTTGTTTCGTAGGTTTTATAGTTGCTGGGGACTTAATTAATTAATTGTGTTAACGGAAGTTTTCTTTCATTCTTTGTTGTTATTCTATGCAGTCAGATTGCGTACAAATACTAATCAGGGCCAACCGTTTACGAGACTTCGTAATCGGACAGACAGCTACTAAAAATTAAAATTATTTGCATTATATATATAAATTAAGCCCCCATGCAATTTATGGAATTCAAAATTTCAGAAAAGCATCTACCTAGACAGGAACAATCTTTTAAATAATTTACTATATGCCGACGATGCTGTGATCCTAGTACATAAGGAAGATGACCTTCAGAAAGGAATCTTCTTGCTAAAACAAAAAATTTTGCAAAATTTAACATGGAAATTTCAAAAGAAAAAACTAAGACAATGGCCTTTATGGAGAAAGAACCAATCAGAACCAAAATAGTGATAGATCAGAAGAGTATAGAGCAAGTAAACCTTTTTATCTATCTTGGATGTGAAATGACATTTGGCTACAGCAGAGATATTGAAATTAAGGTTAGTAAATTCAGTTGGGTATGTGGAACAATTAACAGACACCTAAAAAACAAAACCAGGAAAGACACTCAAATTAAATGTTACAAAACTGTTGCAGTTCCCACACTGCTCTATGGAAGTGAGACACGGATGATTACGAAGAAGCAAGAAAGCCATATTTAGGCACAAGAAATGAAACTCCTTAGAGGTGTTAAAGGTTGCACAAGAGAAGACAGGCTAATAAATCAAGATTTTAGAGAAGAAATGCTAATCTTAAGCCTCAATGATAAAATTCGAGTATACAGAAGAAAATGGAACATCTACAAAGAACGGAGAGTGAAAGACTACCTTTAAAGGCAGGAAATTATAAGTGCCATGGGAGAAGAGACAGAAGAAGACCCCGACAGAGACTGGTACCGTATCAGGCAATTCCTGCCTAATACCTGAAGAGAAGATGAAGATGATGAAGATGAAAATGCTGAAAACGTATTAAGTTGCTGCATAAGTTCGGAGCGTTATTGTTTCGCTTGTTGGTTTTCAATTTTCCATGGGTTTATTATGGATTTTCATTTTTTATTTGTAGTTCTCTGTTTGCTATTTTAGTTTACATATTGTTATTTTATCATTAGGAGATAGTGGGAGTGTGGACGCTAGTGCTAAGTGGATAAATTGGAACATTTCAAACATATTCTTCTGTCTGAGTTCAGTAGCCGAGGATCAGCGGCGGAGGCAGCCAGAAATATTTGTGCCGTGTATGGGAAAAAGCACGGCAAGAAAATGGTTAAGGACGATCTTCTTGACATTAGTGACTCTTCATGTTCAGGAATACATTCGGCGTTTGATGAAGATCGTATAAATGCATTAATCCACAACGATCACATCATTGTACCCGAGAACTGGCAAATGTGGTCACTCTACCATCGTGCGACGTTTGGATGAAATAGGGTACGTTCAAAAATCGGGTGTGTGCGCAACACATGCTCCAAGTCAGAATCTCAAAAATTATCGAGTGGCCATATGTGCATCTCCTAATGCCCGTCATCAGCTGGCTCGTGAACAACATCGACCATTCCTGTCGTTACTGGTAACGAAAAGTGGAGTCTTTATGCTAACATAAGGAAAAGAAAGGAATGTTTGGGGCCAAACAAAGCAGCAACTCCCCTACAAAGACCAGAAAGGATCCACAAAAGATAATGGTATGCAGTTGGTGGGGCTGCGACGATGTGGTGTGCCACGAATTGCTTCTCCAAAGCATCACTGCTGACATTTATTGTCAACATCTGAGACACCTTGCAGACGCAGTCCAAGAACAACGACCAGGAAGAGTGCGTCAAGTGATGCTACGCCACGGTAACATCCGCCCGCATTCTGCTAGAATGAGAAAAGAAGCTGTGGAGTTGGATTGGGAAGTCATTCCGCACTCACCTTGTTCACCTGATCTAGCGCCTCAGATTTTCACCTTTTCCGCTCTCTATCGAACATCCTTCACGGAACTTCCTTTCCGGATCAAAAAGCATTTCGTACAGGGTTAGACGAGTTCTTCGCGTCAAAACCACGTGATTTCCGCAGTCGCGGAATTGAGGAGATACCGTAGCGTCGGCAGATTGTTGTAAGTAGTGAAGGACAATGTAATGTTGAATTTTTGAGGACTAAAGTCTTTGTTACGTTTATGTGTTGTGTTTTATATCGAAAAACGCTACGAACTTACTCACTAACCCAATGAAATGCTCAGCTGCACAGTCTGACCGTGATGTATATGAAGATGGTATCTGTTCTGTCGGTGACCATGCAGCTCGTTAGAATGAAATTACAATGAAAGGAATACCCGTAGCTGATGTAAGTCAACGGGGACAGCCGAAAATGTGTGCCCCGACTGGTACTCGAACGCGGGATCTCCTGCTTACATGGCAGACGTTCTATCCATCTGAGCCACCGAAGACACAGAGAATAGTCCGACTGCAGGGACTTATCTCTGGCATATATATATATATATATATATATATATATATATATATATATATATATATAGTGCAGGACAATAAGTTGCGAATGTGGCTCTCACGGGAGGCGTGCCAGGGATGTCCTTGCAGTCGCACTATCCTCTGTGTCCTCGGTGACTCAGTTGGACAGCCGGCACGGTAGCTAAGCGTGTTCGGTCAGAGGGCTGCTGGGTAAAGCAATCAACGTTCTACATCAACGGATGTCTTGTGACGTCCTCCCACACCCCAACGCAACGAACAATACCGAACAAAAAGAAGAAAAAGAAGATGGATAGAGCGCGTTCCATGTAAGCAGGAGATCCCTGGTTCGAGCTCCGGTCGGGGCACACATTTTCGACTGCCCCGTATTCATTTCATTGTAATTTCTGACCATGATGGTTCGAAAGCGCCCACTGACTAGCTGTCGTCTGCTGTTGGTGCCTCAGTTGTACAGGAACACTCATTGATCCATATTTGCTATAGTGAATCTATCACATTACAATGCAGTGTCGTGGCAACTGGATGCCAAGGATACATTTTATTAGGGCTAAAGAAACTTTGAATTATAGGTGCATAAGTAGCATCAGGAATGAACTATAGAAGATTTCGGTGGTATTCTGGATACCTTATTATTACCTGGAAATGGATTCTTTGGTTGACATTCGGAATGGCTGTATCCAGCTGGTAGAGATACAGGTTTTGGTGTTTACGAACGTGATATGCGCTGTATACGCGGTTTCTCGTTTCGATCATATACAAATATTTCTTTTGGTCCAGTAAATGTCAGCGGCCTTCGACAAACTTAGGCTGGAGTTAATTCTGGGTAGCGGTCCTTCTCCTAATCGTGCTCAACAACAAAACTTGGTCACTGACGGCCTTCATAGCCCATGATAGTCCTTAGTTGAACCTTATAGTTAGAAATTGTTGTCATAGACTGTAACGGCTCCATGTGAGCCGCTACATGGCTTGTTACAAGAGTCACATGGTCAAAACAAACCCGGGTACCCTTCGGACACTCAGGGAATTTTAATCCGGAATTGTGCAATATTATCACTATTAGTATAGTCAGCAAATGTCAATGCGGGTCGTCTGCTGGCGTATGCGTGAGCTGTCTGCTGTGGGTTCTCTGAATGTGGAGACGCAGTTTAGCCAACCATTGTATCAAGGAGAGTGCGGCTGCACTGTACCAGAGAGACGTAAGTTCCCCGCGTGTTAGCAGGCCCCGTTAGGTTGGCAAATAGCCGCTGCGCAGACTCTCGGAGCCCTTCCGGCCACCGTGTGTGGACCCCGGACGAGAGGAGACGGTTAGGTATTCCCTGTTGAGACTCTGGTGAGTATAGACGCTCTGCGCGGTGGCTCCTATAGTCATCTGAGTTAGGACTTATTGTCAGGTTGCATACAATTGATATTTTTTTGTATCACTGATGACGGGCCAACATTTCATACAACCATACCATTAAGTAAAGTGAGTGATCAAGGAATTATTTACATGATTTTATTAAATAAAATGTTGTTGTTATATAAAATTCTTTGTCTCACAGCAGTGTCTTATTTCAGTTACCATTCCAGTTAAGTTATTCAAACGTTCAACTTAAAGTTAACCAATAATCAGAAATTTTGTAGTGATATTTGCTCCTGCAAGCGGTAGTAGGAGTCTTTCGCAAAAGATGCAGGTGCCATTTTCATGTTGAGGATGCCTGCCAAGGGTTTGCGGAATGCAAGTATCATACAAGACTGTCGTGTCCGGCCCACTCGTGTACTATAATAGGGTGCCTATGAAGCAGTTTTCTCGGGCAGCTAGACAACAATACCAGCAAATCTTATTAATGGAGTTTATTACAGTAAATTGAACTGACAATACTTAACTTAGCGGATTTACAATGAGGTGTCAGAAGCAAATGGCGACATGCAAATAATCAATGTCCTTCGATATATACAATTTCCATGCAAGAAAATAATACTGTTCACAAGTCACGACTTGTAGTCTAGTGAGCCCGCGGCTAGCGCCGAGCGACGCTTATAATCTCTTCATATAGGGGCTGCTCCTGTCGTGGTGCGGTCCTAGCCAACGTACTATTGGCTGACGTCGTCTCACAGTCTTCTCGGCTGTTACTTTCCAGGCCGACGTTCCAGCGCTTGATGTTACGCCGGAAAAAAAAAAAAAACTGTGAATAACGAAGTTCAGACATGTAAGCCGTCAACCGTCTTTGCTTGAGGGATGTCTGCTACCATCCTTCCAATGGCAGTCCACAACACTTCATCTGGTGACTATTCTTTCTTCCCCATACGAACGAGTTTGCTGTCCCAACCATCTTATGTCACTCTGAGCCTATCGGCAGCAGTTCTGGCAGCAGTTTTATTCGCAAATATGACGTTGTCAGTTTTCTTTTAATAGTAAAGCGCCGGCGCTATTTTGTATGCAGTTGATCTTTGCTTCACTGCTGCAAGGGAAACAAACACAGCTATGCTGTATATTTTGCCCAGAAGTCACGGGATAGCGATATGCACTTATAGAGATGGCGGTAGTATCCCGTAGGCAAGGTATAAAATGGTTGTGCAGTAGTGGAGCTGTCATTTTTGCACAGATGTTTCATTTGAGAAGGCTTCTGTCGTGATGATGGACGTACGACGGGAATGAATAGACTTTGAACTCGGAGTGATACTTGGAGCTAGACGCAGGGACGTTCCATTTCTGATATCGTTAGGGAGTTCAACATTCTTGGTTACACAGTGTCAAGAGTGTGCTGAGAATACCAATTTACAGGCATTATCTCAAACTACCGAACAAGCAGTGGCCGACGGCCTCTTTAACGACTGAGAGCAGGGGAGATCTCATAGAGCTGTCATTGTTAAAATACAAGCAACACTGGGTGAAATAGCCGCAGAAATCAATGTGGGACGTACGACGAACGTATTCGTTAGGACAGAGCGGTGATATCCGGCGTTAATATACTATGGCAACAGACAGCCGACGCGAGTATCGACAGCAAGACATCGACTACAGCGCCTTTTCTGGACTGGTGACCATGTCAATTTGCCCCTAAAGCGTTGAAAACGCGTGCTCTGCGCAAATGAGTCCCGACTTCAGTTGGTATGATCCGATGGTACGGGTCGATTGTGGGGCATACTGCACGAAGTCAGGGACACAAATTGTTAACAAGGCTCTGTACTATATGGTAGTGGGTCCATAATGGCGTGGGCTCTATTTCCATGGAATGGAATGGCTCTGTGGTCCAACTTGATGTCTTCTGTCCACTCGTGTAATATATGGTGCCTAGGAAAGCTGCTTTCTAGGATCGCTAGACAACAATTCAAGGAAATCGTATTACTGGAGTTTATTGCAAAAGGAAATGATTACAATACTTAACTTTGTCAGATATAGACGTATGGCAAGCATGGGGCGACAGACAAACATAAGGAAGCTCTTCAGTATACACAATTCGTAATACAAGTGAAACAATACAGTGAAGCATCCCCTTAGAAAAAATTATAAATGACTGTGCTGGAAAACCTCTACGTTGTTTGAACGAGCGAGGTAGCGCAGTGGTTAGCACACTGGTCTCGCATTCAGGAGGACGGCGGTTCAATACCGCGTCCGGCCATCCTGATTTAGATTTTCCGTGATTTCCCTAAATCGCTCCAGGCAAATACCGGGATGGTTCCTTTGAAAGGGCACGGCCGACTTCCTTCCCCGTACTTCCCTAATCCAATGAGACCGATGACCTCGCAGTTTGGTCTCTCCTCCCAAACAACCAAATATACGTTATTTGATTTTCAAACAGCTGAGCAAAACTGAACGTACTCAGACGTTTCTCTCATTACTGATCAACACTAAACTGACACACAATATTTTTAGCGCAACGCAATCTGACTTTCAATAATCCCTACAAAAGAATGGCCATGACTAACAATAACCTATACCTTTCATGAATCACTTACCTCACAAAAATCTTCGTCACTCGAACTACTGCAATACAGCGAGCGTCAATACTGCCAGCTAAATAAAAGATTCTAATTACTGAAGGCACTAACTACTGATAGGCATAGTCGGCAAATGAAAGATTTTGATGGAGAACAAACAATGTATTTATCTTAATAGTGTTCAAAAGTCATTATAATCAATTCATGACATCCAGTCTTACAAATTTCCTTTTTCTGACTGGCACACGTCCAGATCGTCCACTCTCACAACTCCGCCATCTCTCTCCCCACATCCACCACTGCTGGCTGCTCACCTCGAACTGCCTAACGATACGCACTGTTCACATCCAACTGCCCAACACTACAATAGCAAATATTCCAACAATGTAAATTAGCCACAGACTGCACTCAGCACAGTCAGTGATCTTCATACAGAGCGCTACGTGGCGTTACCAACATAAAAACCTAAACAGCCTACTTACAATAGCTTCTAAGTCTCTTCCGTAGCGCTCATAGGTCGGCCCGACCTCAATTGTGGCCGCAGCCAGGCAGCGCGGCGCTTATATTCTCTTCGTGTAGAGGCCGCTCCCGTCTCAGTGTCGTCCTAGGCAGTGGTCTGTCAGTGTACTATTGGCTGACCTCATCTCACAGCCGTCTCCGCTGTAGCGTTCCTGGCCGGCGTGAGACCACTTGATTTTACGCCGGAACGCAGCTGAACAGATCTTTGAATGCTAAGTGGTTACGTTCGGATACTTGCAGACCACTGACAGCCAATCATGAACTTCATGTTTGCAAACAAAAACGGAGTTTTTAAGGACGAAAATGGGCCATGTTATCGGGCGACGATTGTTAGCGACTGGGTTGAAGAGCGCTGGTGAACAGTTCCAGCGAATGATTTGGCAACCCGGATCGCCCAACATGAATCGCATCGAACATTTATAGGTCGTACTGGAGAGGTCAGTGTAATATTTCTGGCTTATTCAGCCATCATATTAGGCTCCAGGAAGCTATTCCCAGGGCAGTGGAGATGCAAGAAGCATAGAGATGACGCAATGTGGGACGAGGTACCGGTGACAGATGTTAGATTCGGTACCATTCCTGTGAGAAAGACCACCTGCATGATGCTGCTGCTCTGTGATTGGCTGCTGTGTTCGGCAGTAGGGCGCCAAAACGTTAAATTTTAGTTGTTATTATTAATTAAATCTGTCATCCAAATTCATTTTTTTTTGACTAAACATCTCTCAACAGCCAGGTATCAACCAGTCATTTCAAAATTATTAAAATCAAAGTATTACTAAAACAAAAGACTGACGATATTACTGCCGATGCACATCGGTGGCGTTCGGGTCACGCCTTGCTGGCTTGGCGCACGAAGTGTCTCGGGCAGTCCGGCTCTCCAGTTCTGACCGTTTCAGTAGACAGACGTGTTGTCTGTTATAGCAGTATTTGTTTCATGCAATTTTATTTACTACAGTTCCGACCGTCGCTAGGTACAGACATGTTGCCTGTAATAGTAGTATTTGATTCATGTCATTTTATTCTCCAGTTCTGACGGTTCCAGTAGACAGACATGTTGTCTGTGGCTGGATGTATTTCATGTTATTTTAGCCAGATATAATGACTGTGGAAGGATATGTTCAATACGTTGTGATCAAGACTAGTTTCTCGTGTCTGTATCAATAAAAACGCGAGTGGCATCCCAAATAAGTTATAGTTTATTCGTAGCAGCAGTTCCTTGCGAAATTAATTTCAGCCTCAAGAAAAAGAATCCACGACCTGCGTGCTGTTTCCTGCGCTGGGGACATCATCATCATGAAGACAGCAGGTTAGTGAAGTGTACAAGAACTTATGTATTCCACACAGGGCAGTGGAAACAACTAGGCACCTCACGTGTACTGCGTGCACAGAACAAATGTGCTCAGTGACACGTCATCTGCAATAAGGCGAAACACATTCCGGAGGGCTGAACGGAAGGCCTCTCCAGTTTGTCTGACGAACCGGTTTCAGGCTCTGTCTCAGGCTGATACTGATCTTCGGCCTGACATGGCTGCTTATCCTGTTCCAGAGGTTGCCCCTCAGTCTGCAAGATCCGGGCGGTCGCAGAGGGTGGGCTTACTGGTAGTTGGGAGCTCCAACGTCAGGCGCGTAATGGGGCCCCTTAGGGAAATGGCAGCAAGAGAGGGGAAGAAAACCAATGTGCACTCCGTGTGCATACCGGGGGCAGTCATTCCAGGTGTGGAAAGGGTCCTTCCGGATGCCATGAAGGGTACAGGGTGCACCCATCTGCAGGTGGTCGCTCATGTCGGCACCAATGATGTGTGTCGCTATGGATCGGAGGAAATCCTCTCTGGCTTCCGGCGGCTATCTGATTTGGTGAAGACTGCCAGTCTCGCAAGCGGGATGAAAGCAGAGCTCACCATCTGCAGCATCGTCGACAGGACTGACTGTGGACCTATGGTACAGAGCCGAGTGGAGGGTCTGAATCAGAGGCTGAGACGGTTCTGCGACCGTGTGGGCTGCAGATTCCTCGACTTGCGCCATAGGGTGGTGGGGTTTCGGGTTCCGCTGGATAGGTCAGGAGTCCACTACACGCAACAAGCGGCTACACGGGTAGCAGGGGTTGTGTGGGGTGGGCTGGGCGGTTTTTTAGGTTAGATGGCCTTGGGCAAGTACAGAAAGGGCAACAGCCTCAACGGGTGCGGGGCAAAGTCAGGACATGCGGGGACCAAGCAGCAATCGGAATTGTAATTGTGAACTGTCGAAGCTGCGTTGGTAAAGTACTAGAACTGCAAGCGCTGATAGAAAGCACCGAAGCTGAAATCGTTATAGGTACAGAAAGCTGTCTTAAGCCAGAGATAAATTCTGCCGAAATTTTTACAAAGGTACAGACGGTGTTTAGAAAGGATAGATTGCATGCAACCGGTGGTGGAGTGTTCGTCGCTGTTAGTAGTAGTTTATCCTGTAGTGAAACAGAAGTGGATAGTTCCTGTGAATTATAATGGGTGGAGGCTACACTCAACAACCGAGCTAAGTTAATAATTGGCTCCTTTTACCGACCTCCCGACTCAGCAGCATTAGTGGCAGAACAACTGAGAGAAAATTTGGAATACATTTCACATAAATTTTCTCAGCATTTTATAGTCTTAGGTGGAGATTTCAATTTACCAGATATAGACTGGGACACTCAGATGTTTAGGACGGGTGGTAGGGACAGAGCATCGAGTGACATTATACTGAGTGCACTATCCGAAAATTACCTCGAGCAATTAAACAGAGAACCGACTCGTGGAGATAACATCTTGGACCTACTGATAACAAACAGAACCGAACTTTTCGACTCTTTAAGTGCAGAACAGGGAATCAGTGATCATAAGGCCGTTGCAGCATCCCTGAATATGGAAGTTAATAGGAATATAAAAAAAGGGAGGAAGGTTTATCTGTTTAGCAAGAGTAATAGAAGGCAGATTTCAGACTTCCTAACAGATCAAAACGAAAATTTGTGTTCCGATACTGACAATGTTGAGTGTTTATGGTAAAAGTTCAAGGCAATCGTAAAATGCGTTTTAGACAGGTACGTGCCGAGTAAAACTGTGAGGGACGGGAAAAACCCACCGTGGTACAACAACAAAGTTAGGAAACTACTGCGAAAGCAAAGAGAGCTTCACTCCAAGTTTAAACGCAGCCAAAACCTCTCAGACAAACAGAAGCTAAACGATGTCAAAGTTAGCGTAAGGAGGGCTATGCGTGAAGCGTTCAGTGAATTCGAAAGTAAAATTCTATGTACCGACTTGACAGAAAATCCTAGGAAGTTCTGGTCTTGCGTTAAATCAGTAAGTGGCTCGAAACAGCATATCCAGACACTCCGGGATGATGATGGCATTGAAACAGAGGATGACACGCGTAAAGCTGAAATACTAAACACCTTTTTCCAAAGCTGTTTCACAGAGGAAGACCGCACTGCAATTCCTTCTCTAAATCCTCGCACAAACGAAAAAGTGACTGACATCGAAATAAATGTCCAAGGAATAGAAAAGCAACTGGAATCACTCAACAGAGGAAAGTCCACTGGATCTGACGGGATACCAATTCGCTTCTACACAGAGTACGCGAAAGAACTTGCCCCCCTTCTAACAGCCGTGTACCGCAAGTCTTTAGAGGAACGGAGGGTTCCAAATGATTGGAAAAGAGCACAGGTAGTCCCAGTCTTTAAGAAGGGTCGTCGAGCAGTTGCGCAAAACTATAGACCTATATCTCTGACGTCGATCTGTTGTAGAATTTTAGAACATGTTTTTTGCTCGAGTATCATGTCGTTTTTGGAAACCCAGAATCTACTATGTAGGAATCAACATGGATTACGGAAACAGCGATCGTGTGAGACCCAACTCGCTTTATTTGTTCAAGAGACCCAGAAAATATTAGATACAGGCTCCCAGGTAGATGCTATTTTTCTTGACTTCCGGAAGGCGTTCGATAGAGTTCCGCACTGTCGCCTGATAAACAAAGCAAGAGCCTACGGAATAACAGACCAGCTGTGTGGCTGGATTGAAGAGTTTTTAGCAAACAGAACACAGCATGTTGTTATCAATGGAGAGACGTCTACAGACGTTAAAGTAACCTCTGGCGTGCCACAGGGGACTGTTATGGGACAATTGCTTCTCACAATATATATAAATGACCTAGTAGATAGTGTCGGAAGTCCCACGCGGCTTTTCGCGGATGATGCTGTAGTATACAGAGAAGTTGCAGCATTAGAAAATTGTAGCGAAATGCAGGAAGATCTGCAGCGGATAGGCACTTGGTGCAGGGAGTGGCAACTGACCCTTAACATAGACAAATGTAATGTATTGCGAATACGTAGAAAGAAGGATCCTTTATTGTATGATTATATGATAGCGGAACAAACACTGGTAGCAGTTACTTCTGTAAAATATCTGGGAGTATGCGTGCGGAACGATTTGAAGTGGAATGATCATATAAAATTAATTGTTGGTAAGGCGGGTACCAGGTTGAGATTCATTGGGAGAGTGCTTAGAAAATGTAGTCCATCAACAAAGGAGGTGGCTTACAAAACTCTCGTTCGACCTATACTTGAGTATTGCTCATCAGTGTGGGGTCCGTACCAGATCGGTTTGACGGAGGAGATAGAGAAGATCCAAAGAAGAGCGGCGCGTTTCGTCACAGGGTTATTTGGTAACCGTGATAGCGTTACGGAGATGTTTAATAAACTCAAGTGGCAGACTCTGCAAGAGAGGCGCTCTGCAACGCGGTGTAGATTGCTCGCCAGGTTTCGAGAGGGTGCGTTTCTGGATGAGGTATCGAATATATTGCTTCCCCCTACTTATACCTCCCGAGGAGATCACGAATGTAAAATTAGAGAGATTAGAGCGCGCACGGAGGCTTTCAGACAGTCATTCTTCCCGCGAACCATACGCGACTGGAACAGGAAAGGGAGGTAATGACAGTGGCACGTAAAATGCCCTCCGCCACACACCTTTGGGTGGCTTGCGGAGTATAAATGTAGATGTAGATGTAGAATGCAGAGGAGGTAAAGAAGGATGAAAGTAGTAACACTATCTCACTTTTATTCCTTTTTCCTTGCCGTATCAGTTAGTGCTCATAATCCAGCACCGGCAAGAGTTCCGCAATTATGGACAGCTATAGAGGTAGCATAGTTCATTATTTCTACAGGGGACACCTAACGAAATTCTGACTCCATGTCAAGTCGAGTTGCTGTACTACGCCATCCAAAAGGAGGTCCGACACGATACTACGAGGTATACCATCACTGTATATCGGTGTATTATTGATCCGGTCGCTTTTCTTGTTGCCTGCATAGGAACGGGACAGTGACGAGACAGAGAATGAGCAAGCAGGTGGGGGCTTGGATTTCTGGCTGTTATACCTGGCGGCGGGGCGGCCACGGGCCATCTGGCTGGCGGCGTCGCAGCTCTACGGCAATTTAACTGGAAAATGAGCGCTAAATAAACCAGGCCGCCGCGGGCTATCAATAGGCGGCCGTGACAAAGCGACGCCTCACCTGGACGCCGCCCTGGTCTAAAAACAGAAGCGGGCGCCGGCCGCTGGAGCACCGGCGTCTCACTGCCGAGCCGCGCTAGTCGACCAGTCTCCCTGCCATTATCGCGGTACAGCGCGCCGATACACTTCCGAACTGCTTTGCCAGTATGCATGGGTAACACAGTACGTGACGCGTAAGATACATTTGCTGAAGTGAAATACTGAATTTTTTCCGTTGGACCTCAATGTGCCCAGGACAAATGTTGATAATCCCTATACAACTAGAGGACATACAGGGTTATTCGAAAGTCGTGGAAATAAGAAGGTGATAGATGTGTGAGAAGTGTGTGAAGTGCTGGTTGAGCTGTTTGGCATATCCCTAAGATGCTGTAGATCAGTGGTCAAAAAAACTGCGCTCCGAATCTGGTATTAGTGCTGCCCGCGGTTCTGAGTTGTATTTTATATTAATGTACGTCTAGCGAATAACAAAAAAACCGTTCAAATGGCTTGGAGCACTATGGGACTTAACATCTGAGGTCATCAGTACCCTAGAACTTAGAACTACTTAATCCTAACTAACCTAAGGACATCACACACATCCATACCCGAGGCATGATTCGAACCTGCGACCGTAGCGTCGCGCGGTTCCAGACTGTAGCGCCTAGAACCGCTCGGCCACTCCGGCCGGCAGCTAATAACAGCGGAAGTTAAAAGCCTCTGAAAAGTGCAGTTTTCTTGCCTAATAACAAACAAAACTACAGAGACAGTAAAACCTAAAAATTGCATAATTTTAACCGACGTTGGTGGATTCGGCCGTTAGGTAAATAAAGCTGGCCATTTACCTCTGGGACAGAGGAATGAGAAGCGCCGCTACTGCCGGGTTAGTGGTTGTGAAACAACCAATTGCTCAGTAAGCAGTTTCATTTCAAGAAGAATTGAAATCTCTAAAATTGGCATTCACAGAAGTTGGAGAGAAAATTTTGGTGCAAGGAAGGTGACTGCCAGGAAACCATGTGTAACAGAAACACTATAGTTGTCCAACAGAGGGAAGAAGTACAAAAATGTTCTGGAAAATTCAAAAATACAGGAATACAAGTCACTTAGGAATGAAATAAACAGATAGTGCAAGGAATGTTCAGATGTGTGTGAAATCTTATTGGACTTAACTGCTAAGGTCATCAGTCCCTAAGCTTACACACTACTTAACCTAAATTGTCCTTGGGAGAAACACATACACCCATGCCCGAGGGAGGACTCGAACCTCGGCCAGGACCAGCCGCATAGTGCAAGGGAGCTAACGCGAAATGACTACATGAAAAATGTGAAGAAATCGAAGAAAAAAAGATTACATTAAAAGGAAGGACGATAACATTATGAGTGCAATGGGAATGCCACTGTTAAATGCAGAGGAGAGAGAGGATAAGTGGAAAGAGGACACTGTGGGCCTCTACGACGGACAGCAATTATCTGATGACGTGATAAAAGACGAAATAGGAGTCGATAGGGAAGAGATAGGGAATGCAGTATTAGAATCAGAATTTAGAAGGGCTATAGAAGAATGGAAAATAAAATTGACGATCTGTTAGATGACGATCTTTCTGGCTTTAGGCGAGGTAAAGGCTTCAGCGAGGCAGTTCTCGCGTTGCGGATGATAATTGAAGCAAGACTGAAGAAAAATCAAGACATTTTCATAGGATTAGTCGACCTGGAAAAAGCGTTCGGCAATGTAAAATGGTGCAACATGTTTAGAATTGTGAGAAAAATAGAGGTAACCTTTAGGGAAAGACGAGCAATATACAATATCTACAAGAGCCAAGAGCGAAAAATAATAGTGCAAGACCAAGAACCAAGTGCATTCGTTGAGAAGGGTGTAAGACAGGGATGTAGTAGTCTTTCGCCCCTGCCTTTCGGCCTATACGTCGAGGAAGCAATGACGGAAATAAAGGAAACGTTCAAGAGTGGGATTAAAATTCAAGGTGAAAGGACATCATTGCTAAGATTCGCTGATGACATTGCTATCCTCCGTGAAAGTGAAGAAGATTACAGGGTCTGCTGAATGTAATGAACAGTCTACATAATTTAGATTGAGAGTAAACTGGAGAAAAACGAAGGTAATGAGAAGTAGCATGTATGAGAACAGCGACATTCTGAACATCATAATTGTGATCACGAGGTAGATAAAGTTGAACAATTCTTCTACCTAGTCAGCAGAATAACCAATGACGAACGGAGCAAGGAGGGCGTAAAAAGCAGACTAGTACTGGCAAAAAGGGCATTCCCGTCCTAAAGAAATCTACTAGTATCAAAAATAGGTCTTAATTTTAGGAAAAAATTCTGAGAATGTGATGAGATGTGGTACTACAGAAGAATCTTGAAAATTAGGTGGACTTACAAGATCAGGAAAGAATTTTGTTGTTGTTGTGGTCTTCAGTCCTGAGACTGGTTTGATGCAGGTCTCCATGCTACTTTATCCTGTGCAAGCTTTTTCATCTCCCAGTACCTACTGCAACCTACATCCTTCTGAATCTGCTTAGTGTATTCATCTCTTGGTCTCCCTCTACGATTTTTACCCTCCACACTGCCCTCCAGTACTAAATTGGTGATCCCTTGATGCCTCAGAACATGTCCTACCAATCGATCCCTTCTTCTGGTCAAGTTGTGCCACAAACTTCTCTTCTCCCCAATCCTATTCAATACTTCCTCATTAGTTATGTGATCTACCCATCTAATCTTCAGCATTCTTCTGTAGCACCACATTTCGAAAGCTTCTATTCTCTTCTTGTCCAAACTATTTATCGTCCATGTTTCACTTCCATATATGACTACACTCCATACGAATACTTTCAGAAATGACTTCCTGACACTTAAATCTATACTGGATGTTAACAAATTTCTCTTCTTCAGAAACGCTTTCCTTGCCATTGCCAGCCTACATTTTATATCCTCTCTACTTCGACCATCATCAGTTATTTTGCTCCCCAAATAGCAAAACTCCTTTACTACTTTAAGTGCCTCATTTCCTAATCTAATTCCCTCAGCATCACCCGAATTAATTAGACTACATTCCATTATCCTTGTTTTGCTTTTGTTGATGTTCATCTTATATCCTCCTTTCAAGACACTGTCCATTCCATTCAACTGCTCTTCCAAGTCCTTTGCTGTCTCTGACAGAATTACAATGTCATCGGCGAACCTCAAGGTTTTTATTTCTTCTCCATGAATTTTAATACCTACTCCGAATTTTTCTTTTGTTTCCTTTACTGCTTGCTCAATATACAGATTGAATAACATCGGGGAGAGGCTACAACCCTGTCTTACTCCCTTCCCAACCACTGCTTCCCTTTCATGTCCCTCGACTCTTATAACTGCCATCTGGTTTCTGTACAAATTGTAAATAGCCTTTCGCTCCCTGTATTTTACCCCTGCCACCTTTAGAATTTGAAAGAGAGTATTCCAGTCAACATTGTCAAAAGCTTTCTCTAAGTCTACAAATGCTAGAAACGTAGGTTTGCCTTTCCTTAATCTTTCTTCTAAGATAAGTCGTAAGGTCAGTATTGCCTCACGTGTTCCAGTGTTTCTACGGAATCCAAACTGATCTTCCCCGAGGTTGGCTTCTACTAGTTTTTCCATTCGTCTGTAAAGAATTCGTGTTAGTATTTTGCAGCTGTGACTTATTAAGCTGATAGTTCGGTAATTTTCACATCTGTCAACACCTGCTTTCTTTGGGATTGGAATTATTATATTCTTCTTGAAGTCTGAGGGTATTTCGCCTGTTTCATACATCTTGCTCACCAGATGGTAGAGTTTTGTCAGGACTGGCTCTCCCACGGCCGTCAGTAGTTCCAATGGAATATTGTCTACTCCGGGGGCCTTGTTTCGACTCAGGTCTTTCAGTGCTCTGTCAAACTCTTCACGCAGTATCATATCTCCCATTTCATCTTCATCTACATCCTCTTCCATTTCCATAATATTGTCCTCAAGTACATCGCCCTTGTATAGACCCTCTATATACTCCTTCCACCTTTCTGCTTTCCCTTCTTTGCTTAGAACTGGGTTTCCATCTGAGCTCTTGATATTCATACAAGTCGTTCTCTTATCTCCAAAGGTCTCTTTAATTTTCCTGTAGGCGGTATCTATCTTACCCCTAGTGAGATAGGCCTCTACATCCTTACATTTGTCCTCTAGCCATCCCTGCTTAGCCATTTTGCACTTCCTGTCGATCTCATTTTTGAGACGTTTGTATTCCTTTTTGCCTGTTTCACTTACTGCATTTTTATATTTTCTCCTTTCATCAATTAAATTCAATATTTCTTCTGTTACCCAAGGATTTCTACTAGCCCTCGTCTTTTTACCTACTTGATCCTCTGCTGCCTTCACTACTTCATCCCTCAAAGCTACCCATTCTTCTTCTACTGTATTTATTTCCCCCATTCCTGTCAATTGCTCCCTTATGCTCTCCCTGAATCTCTGTACAACCTCTGGTTCTTTTAGTTTATCCAGGTCCCATCTCCTTAAATTCCCACCTTTTTGCAGTTTCTTCAGTTTTAATCTACAGGTCATAACCAATAGATTGTGGTCAGAGTCCTCATCTGCCCCTGGAAATGTCTTACAATTTAAAACCTGGTTCCTAAATCTCTGTCTTACCATTATATAATCTATCTGATACCTTTTAGTATCTCCAGGGTTCTTCCATGTATACAACCTTCTTTCATGATTCTTAAACCAAGTGTTAGTTATGATTATGTTGTGCTCTGTGCAAAATTCGACCAGGCGGCTTCCTCTTTCATTTCTGTCCCCCAATCCATATTCACCTACTATGTTTCCTTCTCTCCCTTTTCCTACACTCGAATTCCAGTCACCCATGACTATTAAATTTTCGTCTCCCTTCACAATCTGAATTATTTCTTTTATTTCATCATACATTTCTTCAATTTCTTCGTTATCCGCAGAGCTAGTTGGCATATAAACTTGTACTACTGTAGTAGGCGTGGGCTTCGTATCTATCTTGGCCACAATAATGCGTTCACTATGCTGTTTGTAGTAGCTTACCCGCATTCCTATTTTCCTATTCATTATTAAACCTACTCCTGCATTACCCCTATTTAATTTGGGTTTATAACCCTGTAGTCACCTGACCAAAAGTCTTGTTCCTCCTGCCACCGAACTTCACTAATTCCCACTATATCTAACTTCAACCTATCCATTTCCCTTTTTAAATTTTCTAACCTACCTGCCCGATTAAGGGATCTGACATTCCACGCTCCGATCCGTAGAACGCCAGTTTTCTTTCTCCTGATAACGACATCCTCTTGAGTAGTCCCCGCCCGGAGATCCGAATGGGGGACTATTTTACCTCCGGAATATTTTACCCAAGAGGACGCCATCATCATGTAATCATACAGTAAAGCTGCATGCCCTCGGGAAAAATTACGGCTGTAGTTTCCCCTTGCTTTCAGCCGTTCGCAGTACCAGCACAGCAAGGCCGTTTTGGTTATTGTTACAAGGCCAGATCAGTCAATCATCCAGACTGTTGCCCTTGCAACTATTGAAAAGGCTGCTGCCCCTCTTCAGGAACCACACGTTTGTCTGGCCTCTCAACAGATACCCCTCCGTTGTGGTTGCACCTACGGTACGGCTATCTGTATCGCTGAGGCACGCAAGCCTCCCCACCAACGGCAAGGTCCATGGTTCATGGGGGGGCAGGAAACAACAGGAATATGGAAAACACTGACAAGAGGCAGGTACAGGATGAAAGGACATCAGTTAAGATATGAGTGAATAAGTTGCTTGGTATTAGGAGTTATGGAGCGCAAATACTGTAGAGGGAGTTTGACGACCCCTGACGTACGGAGATGGAAAGCTCTCCATAAGATCAAGAAAATTTAAAAGGAACAAGATCGAGCAACAGATAATGCCTTGTTAAGACTGACTTATTGATGACGGGGTCCATCAACCTACGACAGGAAAGTAATGGTTACTATAACAAAGTGATTTATTCCCAAAGGACATAAAAAATTCCCTAGTCAATCAAGAACACAGACGTATAACAAGAGGACAAAGGACTGCAGATACGAACTATAGCCTTGCCACAGGTGGGTGAATGCATGAAAGAACGATGTAAAAATACGTGTAGAATACAACCACTCATTGCGATAAAGATTATTGATTTAAAGAAAGGTTCTGGAAAGGAAGTAATATCGCTTAGGCAAATGATGGGTGCAACTGGCTGGCTGTGAAAATTTGAAAGGTTTTCGTGTGTTTTCTGCCGTTGTAAATATTTCACCCTTACTGTACTGGAACAATAGTGCATGAACGCGCTGAACGAGTAGTGGAAGAGATCCTTGACTCTGTGTTTAATGTGGTTTGTGCCACACTTGGACTTAGTCGCCAGTCAGCTGTGCAGCGTTATGGTACTCTTATTAGAGGCATAGCAGATAGCAGTTGAATTTTAGAGAAAGAGCTCTGATATTTGTGAATGTGGGAGAAATTATCTAGAATGCTTTATTATGGACGTGAAAACTAGTTTGTGAAGATATTTTCTTGACTATATGACTGGAGAAGATTTTGGAGGAAGATTTAAAGGTAACCAACACACGCGTAAGAGTGAAATGTTGGTCATAACTATTAACGGAAGGATATCTTTGTTAGCCAGCCAGTGTGGCCGAGTGGTTCTAGGCGCTTCAGTCTGGAACCGAGTGACCGCTACGGTCGCAGGTTCGAATCCTGCCTCGGACATGCATGTGTGTGATGTCGTTAGGATAGTTAGGTTTAAGTAGTTCTAAGTTCTAGGGGACTGATGACCTCAGATGTTAAGTCCCATAGTGCTCAGAGCCAAATCTTTGTCGCTTAGATAACTAATAATATTCATGTCACAAATAACGAAATAAAAATCAGTGGAGTATTATCATTATTATTATTATTGTTTTAGTTGCTGCATTTCTTGATTTGAGTTTGCTTCCGAGAAGCACCAGACGCAAAATAACACGCTGAGCAAGAGGTAAGTTACTTTTCTTTCAAGGCAGATCCCACTTCGCAAACAGTACGTAGTCAACAGTATCAGGTGTTGTACTAAGTAAGCAGATTAATTTGCAGTGTACAGTGAAGGTAATCTTACACAGTTATTTTTTTCCGAGCTGAGCAGTATTTCATTTTGTGGAAATTTAAAATCAGACATAGCACTTCATGTTACATAGCTTTCAAAGGTACTGCAGTATTGAGTTCAGATTAAATAGTTCACTGAGTACACAGTTACTTCTATTGGGATTTAATTAGATTAATTTTCATTCTTTCGAATCCATCAATTGACTAAGTTAAAAATTTTGTTTCACGACGCTGTTCACAAGAGCAATACAGGCCGACCATCAGTCATTATTGCATAGTACGATATCTTAAGGACACGTCAAACGAGAGAAAGCTTTTTAAAAACAATATTCAGTATTTCATATACAGGTAAATTACATAGAGAGCTTCCAAGTTAAATTGTGCAGCCAACCCCTGACGCAGAGTAACAGATTTCACTCTCACCTTGTCTCGGTAGCTGCAGTGATGGGCCATGCATACCACTCTTAAGCTGCGTGAGGGCAAAAGACGACTGGAGTAGTGGCTGTAAATTCCAAGTGCAGATTGGCCTCTGTATTCTGCTCCAATCTGGAGAAATCTCTCTCTACAGCTCTAAGACACAATGTGCCGTCTGCGGCATCTCCAAAGCAAGTGTCCTCTAATTTTTCTCTACGAAACGTATCCGGTACTGGCAGTGCCGGAATGTCGCCAGTAGACCTTGCGAGCCCCAACCAACGATAATTTAATAAACAAGCTAAACAATCTCCTACTCTTGCAAATTTTGCCATTGTTAAGCAATAAGGTACATTCCTGGTGTGGTGCAAGACCAAAGCCATAAAATCACTCCCACTACAAGACAGACTTTCAGTAGTAGCCAACCGAAAGACATCCATGTATACAAGTGAGTGAACTCGCTGCCATTATAGAAATAAATACTATGAGCCAACCAGACAAACTGCATGGGGGCTTAATTAATTATTATGCAAATAATTTTGATTTTAGTAGCTGACTGTCCGGTTACGCAGTCTCGTAACCGGTTGGCCCTGACTGGTATTAGTACGCAATCTGACTGCATAGAATAACAACAAGAAATGAAAGAAAACTTCCGTTAACACAATTAATTAATTAAGTCCCCAGCAACTATAAAAGCTACGAAACAAAAACTAGGAACAACAAAGCACAAGTGTAACTGTTCTGTGTGTGGAAGCGTGATTCAACGTACACATCTGGCACGGTTCTTCCTCAAAAAGACAAGATATTTTAAATACCATTTACACTGAATTAATTAAATAAAACTGAAATACTATACTTGCACATAGAAACCAGAATTACGCTCTAATACATGAACACAAGACAGATGCTTTGTTGACTGAACCTGTGACCAAGATGCATTATTGTTTAAGACATTTGAAATAAAAATAAAAAAATTTATTACCTTCATATATATTGACGAAACATACACTCTGATCATTACAACATCCGCAGTCTAACAGCATCGGCTGTCTAGCCCATCAGAACAACTGCATACAACGTGCTCACAACTAGTCACGGCTAAATCGGCATTCCTACTGCCCACTTCTCAATAAGCACTCTCCACCACGACTTCTCGACAAGCACTGTCCACTACCACTTCTCAACAAGCACTCCAGTGGAGGCGGCTGAATAATACTCTTTGGCGCAATCTCTGGCGCTGTGACTCAGTGTAGCCACCTTTCAAAACCCTTACTGAAATTTCAAGAAACATCTCAGCTGCCTCCACTGGGGTTAACGGCTGCTCCTACGCTATGCAGTTTCGTGTTCTCTCCTGGTTTTCAGATAATTATCTTACCTAGAAAAGTTCCGTTTCGGTTCTGACACAATCCAGTTTTAAGGCATACTGCCCATCCTCACTTAAAGTCCTGCTGTGCGGGGACAGCACACTGACCTCCGCTGCTTTATACCTGCGCAAAGAACGGCTCTCAGCAGAAAACAACTTCACGACTGTTTGTATCCGACATGTGAAACTTTCCTTTCATGAGCCAGTTAAAAGTACTGAGGCTGCTGTAATTACAATACTCCGTCACTATATCAAGAGGGAAGGAGATTTAGAAATAATTAGAAATGCAGTCATTGGCATTAGTGAGTACTGCTTGCAGTCACCTAGTGTTACTGATTTGCCTTGACAGACTCTGGGAATCCGCATATTAAATTACGAGGATTATTCAGAAAGTAAGGAATGATCGGTCGCGAAATGGGAACCACAGTGAAAATCCGATGAAGTTTTGCACAGGTGTGTTGGGCAGTGTCTCTAGTATGCCCATCGATCGCGTTACGTCGTTCTTTTCAGTTCTGAGCACACAGGAAACGCATAAAGATACCTAGAAGAATAGTGTCTCCCGCCAAGTACGGGGCTGGTGAGAAATTTCTCCTGAAGCATCCAACATTACATAACTGTCGTGCGTCTTCTTCTTCAAGGCAATTCTCAGCCGCATTCTGCAGGGGAAATGAAGATGTTCCATTATCGTTTTCGATTGGAAATGTTTGATTACCTACAATACAGCCCGTAATTGTCTCCATCTGAGTTTCATCTCTGCTCACATGAACCGCTGGCAATGAAGACAACATTTTGGCGCAGACAACGAGCAGTAGTCTAGCGTAGAGATTTGGCGGGAAGCACTGGCGGCTGCCTACTGTAACGAGGGTATTGGAAAGTTGGTACAACGCTACGACAAACGTGTAAATCGAATCAGCAACTACGAGGATAAGTAGCTGGAAGTTGTAGCTAACTGTTACAAATAAAACAGTTATTTTCACTGTGGTTTCCATTTCGCGACCTATCGTTCCTTACTTTCCGAATAGCTCTAGTATAAAGCAGGTTATGGGACAGTTTGGGTATAAACTGTCACATTACGAGTGGCGTTATCCTGCCTCAACTAACGATAACATTCAATTGCCGCACAATATTATTCACTATAGTTTAATATACTTCAATTTTCTGTAAGCTGAAAGGTTACAAGCCGTCTGGCTTGCCTCTTTCCATTCATATGCTGCATTCATCTGTCCCTCTTCATGACGAGCGATGGGCAGGACACTTTTCTTTCATCACGCTAAAAGTCTCATGAAGTCATTTAATTTCCGTGAATGTACACTACTGGCCATAAAAATTGCTACAACAAGAAGAAATGCAGATGATAAACGGGTATTCATTGGACAAATATATTATACTAGAACTGACACGTGACATTTTCACGCAATTTGGGTGCATAGATCCCCAGAAATCAGTACCTTGAACAACCACCTCTGGCCGTAATAACGGCCTTGATACGCCTGGGCATTGAGTCAAACAGAGCTTGGATGGCGTGTACAGGTACAGCTGCCCATGCAGCTTCAACACGATAACACAATTCATCAAGAGTAGTGACTGGCGTATTGTGACGAGCCAGTTGCTCGGTCACCATTGACCAGATCTGGATAATGTGCTGGCCAGGGCAGCAGTCGAACATTTTCTGTATGTAGAAATGCCCGTACAGGACCTGCAACATGCGATCGTGCATTATCCTGCTGAAATGTAGGGTTTAGCAGGGATCGAATGAAGCGTAGAGCCACGGATCGTAACACATCTGAAACGTAACGCCCACTGTTCAAAGTGACGTCAATGCGAACAATAGGTGACCGAGACGTGTAACCAATGGAACCCCAAATCATCACGCAGGGTGATACGTCAGTATGGAAATGACGAATACACGCTTCCAATGTGCGTTCACCGCGATATCGCCAAACACGGATGCGACCATCATGATGCTGTAACCAGAACCTGGATTCATCCGAAAAAATGACGTTTTGCCATTCGTGCACCCTATTCCGTCGTTGAGTACACCATCACAGGCGCTCCTGTCTGTGATGCAGCGTCAAGGGTAGTCGCAGCCATGGTCTCCGAGCTGATAGTCCATGCTGCTGCAAACGTCGTCGAACCGTTCGTGCAGATGGTTGTTGTCTTGCAAACGTCCCCATCTGTTGATTCAGGGATCCAGACGTGGCTACACGATCCGTTACAGCCATGCGGATAAGATGCCTGTCATCTGGACTGCTAGTGATACGAGGCCGTTGGGATCCAGCATGGCGTTCCGTATTACCCTTCTGGACCCACCGGTTCCATATTCTGCTAACGGTAATTGGATCTCGACCAAGGCGAGCAGCAATGTCGCGATACGATAAATCGCAATCGCGAAAGGCTACAATCCGACCTTTATCAAAGTCGGAAACGTGATGGTACGCATTTCTGCTCCTTACACGAGGCATCACAACAACGTTTCACCAGGCAACGCCGGTCAACTGCCGTTTGAGTATGAGAAATCGGTTGGAAACTTTCCTCATGTCAGCGTTTTGTAGGTGTCGCCAACCTTGTGTGAATGCTCTGAAAAGCTTATCATTTGCATATTACAGTATCTTCTTCCTGTCGGTTAAATTTCGCGTCTGTAGCACGTTATCTTCCTGGTGTAGCAATTTTAATGGCCAGTAGCATATATTAGAAAACTGCATTGGTTGTCGGTAGAGGCTTGTAGTTCTATTCTAAGAAAACGTGAACACCACTCAGTTAGCACAGCACACTGAAAACGACAGGGGAGACAACATAGCATTCAGAGGCTTTGTTCTGGCTTACGTGTGTCAAGGTGCCACATGGGAGGACTCCCAAGCTTCCTTTTGTATTTGTCACTTTTCGGCTCTGTAGAAGGATGAAAGTGGCAGTCTCCAGTGCTGGCCGCCACCTAATAATTTATGGTGAGAAATCACAAGTCTTGGAATGTCGAGGCCTACACGTTGGGAGGAGCAGCCACGCGGAGTACCCGTTGCGCTGGAAATTTTGAACTACATAAACAACCCCTCGATTCGCCCATTGCCCACTGACGTCAGATGGGAACTTCTAGAGCAAATTGGCGAGGGAGATGTGCTCTGATTGGCCCGCGTCTGGAGACAATGTGTGGTGAGAATATCAAACGTCGAAGTTTTCACGCTATTGGCGAAAAACAGTAACATTTTTCCTTATTGATAGCTGCGGCAGCAACAGCGCAAGCAGCAGAGTGGGAAGCATGGAGACGTGAAGATGGATACTCTTGGTTTGGATGTGGAAGGTGAAAGTTTGCTGGTCTTAGACGTCGAGGACTGCGAGTACAGAAGGCGGATGTGACTTCATGGCGTCCAAGTCCTGACGAGCGAGATTCCGGTTCTTCACATGCGATCACGCACCTCCGACTTAACTGTCACAGCAGATTGGTGAGAGTACGCAGGAGCACCGGCGATTGGTAGGCGCTGATGTTTACACAGGTGACATGCCATGGTCACGGCACCAATAATCCCAGTTCCAGTAATAGTACCATTTTCATTTATTATTCAGCGAAACTGAGGAGTAGCTAAAACTTTTTTTGGGTTGCATTCGTATTGGTGACTGGATGTGTAGCTAGGATATGGTAGTGCAGCCCCACTCCCCCCTCAATTGCTTCACAACTATACTGCAATCACTTTTTATAACAGTCATGTCACTGAATCATTCGTAGGATTTTATAGAAATTTCCTAACTTAGGAAACCATATTAAGGTCATTTTTGAGACAGACATTCTGTTAAGCAATTAAAATCTAGCATTCGGTCTTCAGGGGTGAGTGATCGAGTTTGGGCAGTTCCGTCATTCCGGTACAATTTCACATCCATACACCGCAGGGTTTTTCAAAGTGCAAGGTGTTTATATGAAAGACTTATGGGTTTTTGGTTGACCAAAGTTTAGTGTCTTCATTATTCCCATATCCACTAAGGTATAAGCATGCCTCACTAGCTAAGAAAACATGGTCCAGATCTCCGATTATGTGGATGTCAACATACGCCTGCGAATAACTTGCAACAAACTGTTCTACACTGATAATTCGTTGATCATGGGAGAACGACATATTTACCAAGCAATGAACTGCTCAGTTTTACAGACATGATATGACCTCTGTTCACCACGTTGGTGTCTTCGTTTGTGGGGTTATCTTGCAGTAGCTGAGGGAATGGACGCAATGCGACTCCTATTTACAGACACGTTTCTTTTCATGTTCATGACTTGGCGATCGCACATCACTATTCCCTTATTTATGAGGTGCTCAATGTACAGATACATAACACAATCATAATAAATGGTTCAAATGGCACTGAGCACTATGGGACTTAACGTATGAGCTCACCAGTCCCCTAGAACTTAGAACTTCTTGAACTTAACTAACCTAAGGACATCACGCACATCCATGCCCGAAGCAGGATTCGAACCTGCGACCGTAGCATAACCATAATAAAGTAGTTGTTTATTCAGTAAATTAAAGACTGTAATGAAAGATGATTATCCACTCTGGCAGACTAGACATTAAAATGAATCCACTGGCGACAGGACGTGACAAGTCCATCTTTATTCTAGACGTCATACATTAAAGCGTTGATAATATCTGCCAGAGAAACACTCCAGATCTCGACACGAAACCTTTTACCTGGATCCTCAGAACTAAATTCAAATATATAAATGGCACATCAAGGGTAAAATATTACTGTATCATGGTAAGCGAAATGTCATACCTGGTGGTGCTTTTATGAGTGTGTAGGTAGACTGGACAGGTTCTGGCATCAAAAGTATGTCACTGATGAATCATCCAGTTTCTCCCCTCCACGGATCTGGCATATGCAAATTACCCTGTGTATAAAACTGGAGGGAAATTCAATATATCAGGGGTTTTACCACATTCTTATGATGTATCTAAGGATGCAGGGCTATTGTCTTAAATAAAAACTAGTGGGAAATTAAAAAACCCAAGATGGCACATTGTCATGCTGATGGAAGTAGGTGACATAAACTATACTCAGTATATAGTTCAAGATGGCTGACTTAGAAAACTGACACAGCCTGTATGATGTCAGAAACCATGATGGCAATCCAAGATGGCTGACCTGGAATACTGTCACTGCCTGTATGATGTAAGAATCCAAGTTGAAGAATACTCTTACTGGCTGTATAATGAAAGAATCCAAGATCTGTAATGGTGTTACTATGACATTAGACTATCCCTTGAGACGAAAAATATTCGATTCCCCTGCAAGTCGTGGCCTGTCTGTTAGACAAAGACGCCATTGTGCCGACCTACTTAACATGTTTTTTTTCACTCACTTCATTCGTTCTAAGTATAGAATTTAAGATGGCTCTCAGGTTCTCCAATGATGTCACATACTGAATGTCCAGATTTGAAGTCCAGAAGTCTTAAGTTTAAACTATTTCCCCACCAGGCTTATGATATCGCAGCTTAAATAGCAGTCAGAGTAAGTTTGGATCTGACTTGCCCTATGTGAAAGCCCGCCTGTGCTATACCTAAACAAATGTGGTCTTATTTACACAAATACCACTCCAGGGACAAACCTCTTTCTACATTAGCAAAGTTCATAATCACCGCCCCGTCCCCATTAGCAGGTTGCGCAGAACCGAGCCATTAGCTACTAGGGTTGCTATGCTGCGTTAGACGCATAAGGTCGGCAACCAAGAGTCAGTCCACCGTGTGCTGGTGACAGATCTGCACACAGAGATGCCAAGTCAGTGCTGTCGATTCGACTGTCTAACGCACAGTGGAGAATAGAAGTTCTGATGTCCACCAATGTTCTGTTTGAGATAGCACTGCAGCGCTAGTCCACTTGACCGAGTTAAAATAATGGGAAACATGATATATCAAAAGATGCTCATTTGACCTCCTGGTGTGGAAACATGCGCGGTGGCTCGGGGAAAAAACTACAAGCTCCTTAAAATTTACAACAAAAATTTGTGTGTAGAATGGAGGAAAGGACGGCGACTATTTCAAGGGCACCAGCCATCATAGCGCCGTGAACATCTGTCAAAAGCCTGATTACGTACCTCTTGCGGTGTGGTCCGCTGTGACACATGCAAGAAGAGAGTCAATGACGCTCTGGAAGGTACTAACAGGGATGAGGTACCGTGCTGACTCCTCTGTTGTAAGCCAGCTGCACTAGGCTTCTCAACTGAGAATCCATGTGGGAACAGCCTGATCGAGATCGTCCCACAATTCTCGACTGGATTTAAATCGAGAGAGTTTGGTGGCCAGAGGTGTATGATATACCCATCCTGGATCTCTTCAGACCGCAGATATATACTGTGAGGTGTGTGAGGCGTTGCCTTGTCCTGCTGGTATAGGTCATCATGCCTAGGTAAATCACACTGCAGTCCTGAAGGATACAGGTATAATGTGTTGATCCAGTCTGCCTTCCAGATGGCTAGATCACCCGGGAAATGTCACGAAATCGCTCTCCAGGCCATAATGATCCGTTCTCCAGCTTGGACCCTTCCGACAATTGTTGGAGGTTTTTGATCACACCAAAGGACCATAAAACGTGGTTCATCTGAAATGGCCACTCGTCGGCACTCAGTGGACGTCGGTTATGGTCATCAGGTGCAAATTCCAGCCCTCGTCGCCAGTGAAAAGCAGGCAGCATGGGTGCATGAACCGGTGCATGAACCGGGCACCAGCTGTGGAGGCTCCTACGCAGCAACGTTCGCGGAACCGTCGTAGAAGAGACACTGTTGGCAGCCCCTTGCTTCATCTGGACGGTCAGATGCTCAACAGTGGCACATCTGCTCGCCCGTACACATCTCTGCAGCCGTCGTTCACCCCTGTCGTCTGTGGCCCATGGTGCAACGCGTGACTCGCCGCCGGTTTTGGACAGCGTCATTTTACCATTTATACACTCATTCTCATAAATTAAGGACAACGCTGATACATGGTGAAACAACGCTCTGGTGGGCGGTTTGTGGATTTAAACCACCTCGGAGTACGACCATGCGATGCATTAGACCTGCGGTCGCCGCACGGTGGCGCTGGCAGCAGTCCACATAAGCAGAGGTGTGTTGGTGCATGTCAGAGTACGGTGCAGCGAGTAAGTGTGCAGACGTTTTCAGAGGCGTTAATGGTGATTGTGTGTTGAGAATGGCTCAAATAACATATATTAATGACGGTGTGAGGGGTAGAATACTAGGGTGACTGGAGGCTGGTCAAACACAGGAGGTCATAGCACGGGCCCTCCGTGTGCCACAAAGTGTGGTCTCTAGATTATGGCAACGATTCCAGCAGACAGGAAACGTGTCCAGGCGATACGGTACGGGGCGTCCACAGTGTATAATACCACAAGAAGACCGATATCTCACCATCAGGGCCCGCAGACAGCCACAGAGTACTGCAGGTAGCCTTGCTCGGGACCTTATCGCAGCCACTGGAACAGTTGTCTCCAGACACACAGTCTACAGACGACTGAACGGGCATGGTTTATTCGCCCAGAGACCTGCAAGGTGCATTACACAGACCCCTGGTCACAGGGGAGCCCGTAAAGCCTGGTGCCAAGAACACAGTACATGGTCATTGCAATAGTGGTCCCACGTTATGTTCACGGACGGGTTCAAGTATAGTCTGAACAGTGATTCTCGCCGGGTTTTCATCTGGCGTGGACCAGGAACCAGATACCAACCCCTTAACGTCCTTGAAAGGGACCTGTATGGAGGTCATGGTTTGATGGTGTGGGATGGGATTTTGATTGGTGCACGTACACCGCTGCGTGTCTTTTACAGAGGAACTGTAACAGGTCAGGTGTATCGGGACGTCATTTTGCACCAGTATGTCCGCCTTTTCAGGGGTACAGTGGGTCCCACCTTCCTCCTGATGGATGATAACGCACGGCCCCACCGAGCTGCTATTGTAGAGGAGTACCTTGAAACAGAAGATATCAGGTGAATGGCCTGCCTGTTCTCCAGACCTAAACCCCCTCTGGGATGCTCTCGGTCGACGTATCGCTGTACGTCTTCAAACCCCTAGGACACTTCAGGGGCTCCGACAGGCACTGGTGCGAGAATGGGAGGCTATACTACAGCAGCTGCTCGACCACCTGATCGAAAGAATGCCAACCCGTTGTGCGGCCTGTGTACGTGTTCATGGTGATCATGTCCCATATTGATGTTGGGGTACATGCGCAGGAAACAGTGGCGTTTTGTAGCACATATGATTCGGGACGGTTTTCTCAACTCATCACCAATACCTTGAACTTACAGATCTGTGTCGTGTGTATTAGCTGTGTGACTATGTCTTTAGAGCCAGTTTTGGGTAGTGCCACGTTGTGTGGCACCACATTCTGCAATTACACTTAATTTATGAGCATGAGTGTAGAATACTTTAACCACAGCAGCAAGCTAACAGTTAGCAAACTTAGCGATTTCAGAAACACTTCCACGTTTGACCCAAAAGCCAATGATGATGTCCTTTTGTACATCAGATAAATTTCTCCGTGTCCGCATTACGACAACGAGTGCACTGTTTTCCGGATCCTCCTACACGCTTTATATACTCTCACTGCTAGTGGTCTCACCTCCCATCTGCGAGTCGTTATTACCCCTACCCATTACCCTCACTAGTCGTTGGGATCGCTAATTCCCATAGGAGTTCGGCCGTGTTTGTGTCTCGTCCTGCTTATACAGGGTAACACAGAGAAACGGGTACATTTCCACAATCCAATAAAACTAGAAGTGATGAAGGAAAGAAACTGCTTTCATAGTAATTGAAACCTTACAACTCTGCCATTTACGAAACATTTGTGGCATTTATAATTTAAAAAAAATTACATCGTTTTGATGTTGTCCTCCTGTACGAATACACTAGTGAAATCTGCTGTTGAGTTTCCTAATTGACCGCTGCAACATCTCAGCTGGGATACTGTGAACTGCATCCCGAATTTGTTTTAATTCATCCAAGGTTCTTGGTCAAGTCGTCTGGACTTTGCTCTTGAGGTAGCCCCACAATAAAAAATCACAAACGGATAAATGTGGCGATCTAGGGGGCCAGGCAATGTTACCGAATCGTGAGATCATCCGGTTGCCGTTGATTGCGGTGCAGTGTGTGATTTCGCTCCGTCCTGTTGAAACCAGGCTTCTTGAACGTTTCGAAAACTGTTCAGTGCAGGTGTGACGAAAATTTGCAACGTCTCCACTTAACGATCGTCATTGACAGTTATTGTGTGTCCCTGTTCATTTTCGAAAAAGAACGCTCCGATAATGCCATGTGATGAAACACCACACCATACTGTCACTTTACTAGCATGTTAAGGGCGCTCATTAACCTCATTAGAATTTGTGTTTGCCCAGTAACAAAATGGCTCTGAGCACTATGGGACTTAACATCTGAGGCCATCAGTCCCCTATAACTTAGAACTACTTAAACCTAACTAACCTAGGGACATCACACACATCCATGCCCGAGGCAGGATTCGAACCTGCGACCGTTGCAGTCGCGCGGTTCCGGACTGAAGCGCCTAGAATCGCTCGGCCACCGCGGCCGGCTTGCCCAGTAACAGTAGTTATGTTTATTCACATAACCTGTGAGATGACAATGTGTCTCATCTGACATACATAAATTGTTTAGAAATTAATCGTCATTGTTTATTATTGTTATCATTTGTTGACAGAATGCTAATCGTAATTGGTAATCGTTGTGCTCAAATTGTCGCACCATTTGCAGTTTGTACGGATGAAATTTTAAATGAAGATGAAGAATTCTGTGAACACTATCCTGGGACATTCCGACAACTGCTTCTGGCTTACGAAGTGAACGTCGTGGGCTCCGTAAGACAGACTCGTGTACAACATCAAAGTTCGCTGGAGAACGCACAGTTCTTTGACGTCCTGTTGGTTTCTTCTTGAGGGCATATCCAGTATCTTCAAAGTTTTTTTTCATTTGTTGTATTTCAGTGCCCCATCTCGAGCGGGTTGGCAGCAGCATATGCGCTGCTCTTCAGCCGAAAGACATTAATTATACAACAGAAGACATTTAAAATAAGATGAAGGATAAAATAAGGCAAACATATAAAAATAGGGTACATGATGGAAGAGCACAGACAAAAAGGGGGTGACTGTAAAAGAATCGTAAAAAAGTAGCGCACACAAAAAAACCACACACAGGGACAATTAAAAGAACACTAGGCGAAGTATGGCCGGAGCATAAAAGTATCGATGAACGGCGTAGCACATAACAATCACTGGCAATACCACTATGTACAAATCCAGCACACAATTTTAAAAAAAATGGTTCAAATGGCTCTGAGCTCTATGGGACTTAACATCTATGGTCATCAGTCCCCTAGAACTTAGAACTACTTAAACTTAACTAACCTAAAGGACATCACACACATCCATGCCCGAGGCAGGATTCGAACCTGCGACCGTAGCAGTCGCGCGGCTCCGGACTGAGCGCCTAGAACCGCTAGACCACCGCAGCCGGCACACAATTAAAAACATAGCTTTTCAAAGTTATTAATCATACATTTTATCGCGTGTTTCGACGGGACGGCATCATGACATCCTAAATTATAAATACGTCGAAACACCCTCTGTGCCGCTACCAAACTATGATTATTTCTATAAACACGCTGTTGTCCGTTCCATTGATCCATGATTATTGAAATGGCAGACTGTTTACCCGCTAACTGCCACGAACCCGCAGTGCTGCCACCTGCCCATAGCTGTCACTACCCATTTCAAACATTCCTGTTATTCTGTGTCACCCTGTATATATGCGGTGTTGTTATTTCGAACATGTCCGTATAACTGGAAGGATATGCATCGTACAGAATGGAATTAAAATTTGGTCAGGGGATACGCAGCGTTTGTTTGTTGGAGAATTGGGTGTTTTTGGGAGAATGGCCATGGCAAACGTCGCTTTTACGAGGGTTGTCCAGAAAGTAAGATCCGATCGGTCGCGAAATGGTAACCATAGTGAAAATCACAAACGTTTTATTTGCAACATTTAGGTACACCTTCCAGCTACGTCTCTACATAGTTGCTGCTCCAACTTCGAGTTTTGTCGTAGTGTGGTATCAACTTTCCAATATCCTTGTCATAGAAAGCAGCTGCCTGTGCTTTCGGCCAGTTATCTGAACTGGTCTGCAGCTCGTTGTCTGTGGAAAACTTTTGTCTTCATAGCCAGCAGTTCTTGTGAGCAGAGATGAGATTCAGGGGGAGCCAATTGCGGACTGTATTGCAAGCACTTCCCATCGGAAACGCTGCAGGAGCGTGTTCATTGCCCCTAGAGTGTGCGGCCGAGATTTGGCATGATGAAGGAACTGCTCGACAGTTGTGTTATGTGGGCTGCATGATACAGGCGAAATCTCTAACCAGGCCCTTATACACGGCAGGCCATTAAAATTGCTACAAACAAAAACAAACGCAGGTGGTAAACGGGTATTCATTGGAAAAATATATTATACTTGAACTGACATGTGATTACACTTTGACGTAATTTGGGTGCCTAGATCCAGAGAAATCAGTACCCAGAACAACCACCTCTGGCCGTAATAACGGCCTTGATACGCCTGAGCATTGAGTCAAACAGAGCTTGAATGGCGTGTGCAGGTACCCATGCAGCTTCAACGCGATACCACAGTTCATCAAGACTAGTGACTGGCGTATTGTGACGAACCAGCTGCTCGGCCACCATTGACCAGACGTTTTCAGTTGGTGAGAGAACTGGAAAATGTGCTGGCCAGGGCAGCAGTCGAACATTTTCTGTACCCAGAAAGGCCCGTACAGGACCTGCAACATGTGGTCGTGCATTATCCTGCTGAAATGTAGCATGTCGCAAGGATCGAATGAAGGGTAGAGCGATGTGTCGTAATACATCTGAAATGTAACGTCCACTGTTCAAAGTGCCGTCAATGCGAACAAGAGGTGACCGAGACGTGTAACCAGTGGCACCCCCTGCAATCACGCCGGGTGATACGCCAGTATGGTGATGACGAATAAACGCTTCCAATGTGCGTTCAACGAGATGTCGCCAAACACGGATGTGACCATCATGATGCTGTAAACAGAACCTGGATTCATCCGAAAAAATGACGTTTGTCACTCGTGCACCCAGGTTCGTCGCTGAGTACACCATCGCAGGTTCTCCTGTCTGTCATGCAGGTTCAAGGGTAACCGCAGCCATGGTCTCCAAGCTGATAGTCCATGCTGCTGCAAACGTCGTCTAACTGTTCGTGAAGATGGTTGTTGTCTTGCAAACGTCCCATCTGTTGACTCAGGTTCGAGACGTGGCTGCACGATCCGTTACAGCCATGTGGATAAGATGCCCGTCATCTCTAATGCTAGTGGTACGAGGCCGTTGGGATCCAGCACGGCGTTCCGTATTATCCTCCTGAACCTACCGATTCCATATTCTGCTAACAGTCATTGGAACTCGACCAACGCGAGCAGCAGTGTCGCGATACGATAAACCGCAATCGCGACAGGCTACAATCCGACCTTTATCAGAGTCAGAAACGTGATGGCACGCATTTTTCCTCCGTACACGAGGCATCACAACAGTGTTTCACCAGGCAACGGCGGTCAACTGCTGTTTGTATATGAGAAATCGGTTGGAAACTTTCCTCATGTCAGCACGTTGTAGGTGTCGCCACCGGCGCCAACCTTGTGTGAATGCTCTGAAAAGCGAATCATTTGCATATCACAGCATCTTCTTCCTGTCGGTTAAATTTCGCGTCTGTAGCACGTCATCTTCATGGTGTATGAATTTTAATGGCCAGCAGTGTAGTTGGCCGGACACGCTATTCCATACGCATCTTTACGTGCTCACTGTTCACTCAGAACTGAAAAGACCGACACGACACGATCGACGGGCATGCTAGAGACACTGCCCAAGAGATATGTGCAAACCTTTACTGGATTTTCCCAGTGGTTTCTATTTCGCGGCTAATCGGAACTTACTTTCTGGACAACCCTCGTACATAGGGTAGTACAGTGCAATAGCCCGGTGATATTGTATAGCGATTTCGGACGCTGTAGTACAGCGCTTAAGCGCACGGTATAATGTAGCGATGTAGCCGAAGGAGATCACGGGATTATGAGGCGCGGGACAGGGCGCCGTACCGTAGCGGCTGACAGCCTGCCCACACGGCGGGGCAATGAAGTGACTAATAAAGGGGAGAAACGAGACGCACGGAGTGCAGAGCGGGTGCCGTGTTTACCGGGCCGGCTGCCAGCCGCGCCGTCTCCGCTATTAGCGTGCCGGTCGCGGGCGCTTGCGCCCCGCCACGGCTGCGCGGCCGCGGCCCACGCACAAAAAACGCCGGCCGCCGTGTGTGGCGCCTCTTATTTAGCCCAAATCTTTCGGCTAATCGCGACTCTTTATTTCCGATGCTAATGGCCCCGCCAACCCAGATCCTTGTCTGCGCCGCCGCGCGGAACGACCACACGGCGCGGAGCTGGCCGGCTGGCTGGCTGGCGCTTTCGTTGCGAGGCGACGCGACGGCAGTTATTGCTACACTTGGCGCCCGTCTCGTAGGACTCTCTTTCCTTGCTTCTAGTTTCTGCCTCGATCGAAATACTCAGATTTCTAAGGTAATTCGCAGGAGGTTAAAGGCTGAGCTACACGAAAGTGCAAACAAGTAACCATCCTTTTCCATTTAACAATGCAATACTGGAGATTTTTTCTCTTGAATAACTTACCCATAATTTCTATAATAGTAATCCTTTGTTTGTCTGTACATGCACCTCACGTCTCCTGATTTCCACCACATTAAGGGGACCACACCCTGCCTATCGCAGGCCGGTGTCGCCGAGCGGTTCTAGGCGCTGCAGTCTGGAACCGAGCGACCGCTACGGTCGCAAGTTCGAATCCTGCCTCGGACATGGATGTGTGTGATGTCCTTCGGTTAGTTAGGTTTAATTAGTTCTACGTTCTAGGCGACTGATGACCTCAGAAGTGAAGTCGCATAGTGCTCAGAGCCGTTTGAACCATTTATGGACCCAGCCTATCTAACCCATGTTAATTTAGGCAAGTATTTGACCCATTTCTGAAAAAAACTATTTGATGCAGGACCTTAATATTTTTACTGTATGTTATATGACGCTAATAGAGTCAACTGTACTAAAATATACTGTATAGTATTTAAGAAATATTTTTTTAAATTTATTAACAAAAAAGATTAAGTTTTCTCTGTACAAAATATTTTTTTGCGATCTTCCTAATGGGGGAATATCAATGAATGTAGTACCAGAGGTGGCTTTTCATCTTATGCAGAGTCTCTGAAAATTTCATTCATTTATTTCTGTTAGCTTCTGATATAATGGGGCACATGTACTGAAAATTTTAGTTTGTGGGACTTTAAAGAAAAAAATTTTGAAATTTGTTACTTACACTTAATTAAAACTGTCCTGGCCTCTAGCAGGTCTTCCACCTTCTTTTTCACCTCCATGGATGTTTGTCTTGCTTTCTTGGCCGTATTAGATGCGGACCTGTCTGCATCGGCTATCCTCATTTTATTGCAATGTTGCAGCCCAGTGATCATATTTTCACCAGGATTAATTTTCAGATTTTTCAGTACCCAACAATTTCCACTATTACCACAACTGAATGTAATAACAGCATCACGAACAACTAGTTTCATTGTATGCATGCTTACAAATACAGTTTTAGAAAGGCGGTTCCAAATTATGCTGTTGAAACGTTCATTTGGGTTCTGTGTCTGCCCATGCAGACATTTCCTTGGAAGGTCAGCATGAGCCAAGTCTCTGAAAATAGGTTTAACTGCTGTAATAACAGCAACAGGAAGAGAATGCTGGTGAGAATAAGATTCTCCAGTTGCCTGAGCCCTATTGTATTTGCAACACGAATTGACTCCTGATGGACACGATCCATGACATGGCTTATCATCAGTAGAGGACTTATGGAAGAATATCGCCCAAACACCTCTCTTCATTGCACCCAGATTGTCTTTATTTCTCCTAATTCCCTGCTCACAGTATACCTGCAAGTTTTCTATTTCAGTTTTGGTTAACCGACCCTGTCCGGCCAACAATTTTCCACCTTCTATTTCTTTTCCTCTCATATCAACAGTTAGTTGTCTCAGCCTTGTTCCTAAACGTTTTTGAACATGGCCTACACATTCTGTTTTGCTAATAATGGCATCTCCATACGGCTTAGAGTTCATCACATTGTGGTGTGCCTTACTGTCATCATCGCCCAAATATTTGGTGTACCATACGTCTCTTGTTTATATGGAGCGATGAAATATTTGTTGTACTCCATGAACTTCCATACCACCACTTGTTCCTCTAAAATTAGCCACACAGTTTTGTTCATTGACTTTACTATATTTGCAATATTTAGACATTATCTTCATATCTAACACTTTACCGGTGTCTACACTCGTGGAAGTCACTACTCCATTCAGAGAAGTTTGTCCTGTTTTTCGCCAACTTCCATCAAGCGCAACTGCAATATCCGAACACCCATCATTTTCTTCCACTGCTTCCCTAGCAGCAAGTTTCATGCTTTCCTCACTGACCTCACATACAGCTTTCTCTAATATTGCAGTCAGTTTTTCAAATTTATTTGGTGGTTGAATAAGTTCATCACTGAACAAAATGTTCTCCATGGAGCCATGCCCTTGCCAATGGATCGTAAGGCATAAACAAATCTAGTATTGATTTCATAAGGGCCACTTGCATCGGGTTTTGACGAACTCATAAATGAAATCACAGCTGGGCATTCAGTGCAAATTAAATCCAAAGCAATTACTAGGCCTTTTCTCCCACTGGGACTCTCACAAATTTTCACACTCTCTGATTCACCACACTGTCTACATCGTACAAATTTAAAAATTAAATCTGATAGTATTCTCAAATTTATAATAATGTTACTGCACCCCATCTCACTTACAGTAAATTCGTTGCAACTCTCTTGAATTGATGAGAGCTTCTTTGATGATGCACTTGTTGAAGAAGTACAATTAGAAACGTTATTGCCAGGCGACATAGCCTCTTGTACAGAGAGCTTTCTAAACTTCTTTCCTCTAAATTGTCGTTTCTTGAAAATGCCTTTACGATTCGTCATGTTCAATAAACACAACAAAAACACGTAAACAAGGGCTTCAAAAGTAAGTATAACAACTACTCGCAACCCACTTGAACAAAACTAACCGCGTGTTTGAAAGCGTGTTGTTTACAAACAGCAGAAACAAAAGAATACCGACCGTTGCATTCCAAGGAAAGCCAACACACTCGGAAGTAAAAAAAAAAAATCCCTAACGTGCAATGTAGGGGATATAAAGATCTAAAATATATGCAGAAAAGTGGGTGACAAAAAAGTGGGCGTGGCACATAAACACACGTGGCAGGAAAATGCTCTTTAAACGCTCAAAAAGATTTTTTTCAGCAAAATCCTTTTCATAGTACTTAAATAAACCTTAATCTATCGAAATATGATGAAAACCGAAAATCGATTTTTTTCGACTTGAACCATGGTGTGGTCCCCTCAAGATAATGCCTTCACGATGCATTGTTTTTCTCCCCCCTTAGAGTGTATTAGTTGCCTCCTTGAAACAGCACTCTGGTCGGTTTGGGGCGCTGTGGATGGAACGCAACTAGGCGGTCGTGGAATACTACTTAAGGTAGTCATGGCTGATCCTTATCACTGTGCTGATTCAATGTGACTGATTTTCAAATACGTAGTGCTTCACTGCTATAGAATCCTGTACTATAGGAAGCGAGGGAGAGGGTATTGTTTCGGGTGGCCGGTATCCTCTTTCTACAACACAAATGCACATGTGGTTTAATACGGTTCTTTATTTACATTAAGGTTAACTTACCTTGAATAGAGTCCACGGGTTGCGGTACAAGCTCCTCACTAATAGTCCTCTGGCAGACAATATTGGTAATCTTGCAATTACAAACTGTAGTCTCGCTATGGACACTAATCACTTTGCTATGCACTGTCGTAATCTGAGTGGGTCAGTGAGGCCCTCCGGTCAGCAGTGGTCTCCTAAATACCTGCTGTCGAGAGGGCGTTGGCGGCATATTGCTTGTCGGTGTGTCTCTGGCCTATCTGTCCGCCCCCAGTGGTCAGCGCGACAGAATGTCAATCCTAAGAGCACGGGTTCGATTCTTTGCTTGGTAGGAGATTTTCTCCGATCAGGGACTGGGTGCTGTGTTGTACTAATCATCATCGTTGCAACCCCGTCGACGCGCAAGCCGAAGTGGTGTCAAATCGAAGGACTTGCACCCGGAGCCCGCATCTCGTGGTCGTGCGGTAGCGTTCTCGCTTCCCACGCCCGGGTTCCCGGGTTCGATTCCCGGCGGGGTCAGGGATTTTCTCTGCCTCGTGATGGCTGGGTGTTGTGTGCTGTCCTTAGGTTAGTTAGGTTTAAGTAGTTCTAAGTTCTAGGGGACTGATGACCATAGATGTTAAGTCCCATAGTGCTCAGAGCCATTTGAACCATTTTTGAACTTGCACCCGGCTAACGGTCTACCTGACGGGAGGCTCTAGTCACATGAAATCTACATTTCTTATATGGATATGGTGTCTGTCCTTTCGGACATGCCCGAAAGAACAGACACCATATCCATATAAGTATATAGTTCTGTCAATGCCGGTAATGACCTTCCTCTTCTGTGCGCATGCACACTTATTACCCGACCTCTTACGGGACTTGGTAAGAATGTCTTCCACGAGTAATGAGTGTGTTGGGTAGGGACACAACGAATGAAGTGTGTGGACATATGAGGTGAGAATGTGGGTCTCGCGGGAGGCGTACGCGAGATAGTCTCTGCAGTCATACTATCTTCTGTGCTCTCGTTGGCTCAGATGGTCAGTGCGGCTCTCGCAGCCGAGCGAAGCAGACGTGCGGTGTGTGCTCTCCGCTGTCAGAGAGAGCCCGCGCGCCTTGTTTACTTTCTTCGGCCGACACTAACGTGACGCCGTAGCGCTACAAGACCATGGCAAACCAATACAGAAGATCAACCTTGAAATTCACATTTCGGAACGACTTTACCCGACCAAAGGCGCTCGAAGTCGAACGCTTTTTAAAAGAGGAAGCCAAGATCCCGACTGCCGACATTGTCGGCATTCACTTTTCGATCGTCAGTAGCACGGTCTATGTAAAGCTCATAAACGAAACTACATGCGACAAGGTGCTTCGTGAGATGAAACAAGAACTCCGCTTCTGCCACGCAGATGGCAACGTTGGCAACGTCGAGGTCGGCCATGCCGCAATGGGACTGCGGACTATCCGCATATTCGAACTTCTATTTGAACTCCCGGCGGCAGAAGTTGTAGCGGCGCTCCGCCCCTACGGCACGGTACACGAACACGTGGCTGAAAAATGGACCCAGTTTAAGACGTATCCCGTACTCAATGGAGTACGCCAAGTGCGCATAGATCTCCAACGACACGTGCCATCCTATCTACAGATAGGAGGATGCCGGGCCATAGTTATTTATGACGGCCAGCCGAAGACGTGTTCCGGATGCGGCAAAGAAGGACACCTTCGTTCCGAGTGCCTCCAGCGTCGGATCACACAACTCCCACCGAAGGACGTTGCACCACCAGTGGCGAAGACTGTTCTACCCGTGACTTACGCGGCGGCGCTCACGACGTTCTCCACACAACAGGCACGGCCGACCGCTCCAGCGGTACAAGAATCACTTTCCACGGACAAAAACCTGGATGATCCGCCGACCTGGCCAGTGGTGGAAAATAGTACTACGACTCTGGAGCTACCGAACGCGACAGACATTGACGCCGGCAAGATGGCAATTGATTCCCTTATTGTACCGACCGAAGCGTTTGTTCCGGCGGAGCGCGAGTCAGTGCCGTCCTCTGACAATGAAGGCCATGTACGGAAACAGCGATCACCGAAACGCCGAAAGCGCCGTCGTCGGACCGTGTCGGAACGCAGCGGTTCGCATTCGGCCGGGGAAGAACAACTGACCCCTCAAGAAGCCAGCCGCGAAGCTGAGGCTGTTTCCACTGACTCCAACCTTGCAGAACAGACAGAAAAACATGCAGCCCATTGACAGAAACAGTGAGCAGCGGGAAGGTACCAGTGCAGGCAGCGAATTCGCCCGGTCCCTTACTACCAAACATTCCGAGGCTATGGAACATGAACAGACATCCGCGCCCGCTTCGTGGGCTGAGGACGTCGAGACACAAGATCCCGACCCGCGGCCAGCTGAGGCGCCGCCGGATCATGCAGCATAAGCAGCACAGGGAGGACCGCGTTTGGCGGGGGTTGACATCACTTCCGATGTTCCCTTCTCTCCAACTTCAACATGGATAACCTCGCCCAAACAACGCGTTGCCAGGCTTACCGCCTGGCGACAATGAATATCAACATGATCAGTTCTCCTTTCAAGATCCAACTTTTGAAAGAAACCATACGAGCCATGGGAGTTGACTTTGCTTTCCTACAAGAAGTGAACACGACTGCACTCCCGCACTTTTACGGTTACGCCACACATGTGACGCCCGGTAGCCCTGCAGACACCGGAGTGGCAATATTAGTGCGTGAAGGTATTGAAGTTACCGACGTCACGTGTCTTCCCTCAGCGCGAGGAATAGCATTTACGGCACTCAACACCCGATTCATTAATGTTTACGCGCCGTCGGGTACCACAAGACGTCACGACCGCGCCAGATTCTACTCCACAGATGTCGCTCCCCTTTTCCTTGGACGATACGACCACAGCGTCTTCGCCGGCGATTTTAATTCTGTACTTCACCCCAAGGACCAAATCCCACATTACATGCCTTGTCCGGAACTGGGTGCGATGATCCAAGAACTTCACTTGTGCGACACGTGGGAAAAAGTCCACGGTAACCGCTCTGGCCACACTCATCTTACCAGTCATTCGGCCAGCCGACTTGACCGCATATATGTGTCACAAGATCTCACACAAGGTGTGGTGGACGCCGAATTATGGCCTCAAGCCTATTCCGATCACAGTGCCTATATCTGCACTATACACCTACGCCCCCAACAAGTCTGGCGCAGCAATGGCTTTTGGAAGCTCAACATAACTCATCTCCAGGACCTGGATTGCCGTCGGCAAGTTGCAGCAACGTGGACTGACTGTGAACGCCGCCACCCACGATACACCTCGACCCTGGAGTGGTGGCTCCTCTGTGCCAAACCAGCAATCCGTAGGACACTTATGCGATATGGCAAGGACGTGACTGCGTGGCATTGACAGACCCTCGATTTTTACTACGCGGCACTCAGGGACCTCGACGCCTTACCCCCTTCCCCGGAGAGACAACATGACCAAAGCAGAATCAAGGCTCACATACTATCATTGACGAAGCGTCGACTAGAAGGTGCAGTAGTCCGCTCGCGACGGCACGACCGAACGGTTGCAGAGGAACCCACTATGCACCACATTGTGGCGGACAAGCGCCGACAACGTCAACATTTAATCACACAACTCAGGACACACGACGGTCGCTTATGTACGACCCAAGCAACCATAGTAAAGGCGGTGGAGGATCATTTTCGTCATCTTTACAAGGAAAGAACCGTCATTGACGAGGCCACTACTGAAGTGTTACAGCAGATAACACGTACTATCGACGAGGCTACCGTGAATGCACTAACAGAGAATATCTCACTCGAAGAAGTCGAAGACGCCGTGGACAAAGGTGCGGCCAATAAATCTCCTGGACCTGATGGATTGCCCATCGAATTCTACCGGACTTTCCGTGACATCATGATGCCTCGCTGGGTTATAATGTTCCGCGAACTTATGTCTCCAGACTGTGTTGTGCCGCCAGCGTTTGTAGAAGGTGTCCTCATACCAGTACACAAGCCAGGTGGAGGGCTATCGATTAACGACTATCGGCCGCTTACAATGTTGAACGCCGATTACAAGATTTTCACCAGGATTATAGCGAGCCGTATTAAGACGACTTTGCCGATGATCCTCGCTCCAGAACAGACGTCGCAGGGGGGAGAAGCCAACATACACATGGCCACCGGTGACTGCAGGGACTTAATAGCGATCGCTTCTGCGTGCCGTCTGAGAGCGGCGATCGTCTCCGTCGATTTCAACCGCGCCTTTGATAGAGTGCATCACAACTTCCTCCTACGAGTGATGGACTGTATGGGATTCCCCCCGGGCCTCATCGACACCCTACGGCGTCTTTGGACCGCAGCCAGCTCACACGTCCAGGTCAATGGAAGGACGGTAGGACCAGTACCCATTAAGAGGTCTCTACGACAGGGTTGTCCCCTTTCTACCTACCTTTATGCAATCGCACTCGAGCCACTCCTAGGGGGCCTTAACCACCGCCTATCTGGTATCACGCTGCGGGACGTCACCTTTCGCTATAGGACATACGCTGACGACCTGCTACTGCTGGTTCGTTCCAATGACGAAGTTCAAAGCGTACTGACCTGGATTGAGCGATACGGACAGGCCGCAGGCAGTCTTCTGAACATCAACAAGTCGGCGGCGTTGGACATTGGGCGTGGTCTCGGACCGGAAGCCCTCGCTCCCCTCCCACCAGTTTCTGATCTGCGATATTTGGGCATCACGTTCAAGAAAGATGTACGTAAAACAGCTGCAGCAAACTACCGACGGTTATTACAGATCATACGCGCAATGGTGCGACAGAACCTGCTCCGGGACTTGAATCAGCTACAACGTGTTGAATACCTGAACCTCCACGTAGCATCCAAACTCAACCACGTGGCACAGGTCCTCCCACTACCGCTGCAGATAGGACGCCGGCTTCAGGCGGCCTTCAGTTACTATGTTTCCGCAGGTCATATCTTTAAAGTACGATACGACACTCTTACCCTCCCAGTGCACAAAGGCGGGCTGGGATTGGTCAACGTCAGGGCGAGAGCAGCTGCCCTTTACATGAGCAACATGAGGAAACGATGGAAAAGTCAATATACCTCTCTTACGGGTCGTTTACTAGAGGTTCTGATGCCAGCCTCTAACGTCCCGCCGGTGTCGGTTGCGCACGTCGCACCACAGCTCTCCCATGTGTCGACCTTCATTCTTGATTACAGCTATGTCAGCTTGAACCTCTCCGCCACACGTCCACCGAAGGCGAAAGATTTTTATACCAACCTTCTGCGGGCTGTTCACCATAACGTGGTGGAAAACAAGTACCCTACGGTTCACTGGCCAAGAGTGTGGAAAACGATACACCACCACTTTCTGTCATCCACGGTGCGTTCGAAGTGGTATCAGATCGCCAACAAAAAATATGCCACACGCCAGCGACTTCACACTATTGGACTGGCAGACTCCCCTTATTGCCCAGATTGTCACCTTTTGGATACCGATGAACATCGTTTTACTTGCGCATCATCGTCCGGAGTTTGGCGACTAACACAGAAGATACTGGCTTGTTACCTCCGGGTCACACCTGATATGATTGACCCGCAGACCCTACTCTGTCCCGATGAAACTTACTTTCCGGCTGCAAAATATCATGCGCTTACATGGTTCAAGGGACTTACCGTCGCCTACATCTTTAGCGACGGAGAGAAAGAGCAGCTTGATTACTGGTGGTTCCTACAAAATGCTCACAATGCCCTCGAACGCACACCGAAATACCGTACGCTCTTCGCAAATTATTTACGCAGCGTTTTCGTTAACCCCCCACTCAGCTGGGGAGTGCCAGGCTGTGGTTAATGTGCTGTGCCGCTTCACACTAACGGCTCAACGTTCTGCCTTGTCAGCCATGACCAAAGGAAGAGACAAGCTGCTGCAAGGATACTGTTTTCCTTGAGGCACTAGCGAAGCAGAATGCCTCCGTTGCAGATGCCCTTCAAAGGCGCTATTGGAGATTTCAGATAACGATGGCAAGGCTCCAAGTGGAACCAGTTACATTATTGAAGAACCTTTTAGTTAGAATTACATCAGTGGTTTATATTTTTTTGATTACTCTTTTATGCCACCTTTGTTGTTGTAACACTTACTTGTAACACTTTGTTACTAGAATTCTCATTTGTACACGCTCCCCAAATGTAATCATATAAACAAAAAAGAAAAAGGCAACGAATAGCCCTAACCTTGATTCCCATACTTCCCCTGGTCTATAGGCAGCTCTCTGGGGTGGGTTTACTCAGGAGCCAACGCCTGAAGTGGATCAGATTTTTTTTTGTTATAGGATGACAAGTGGCGGTGGCACTTAGTCCTAAGAAGCATTTTAAGGGAAAAAAGTGGTCCAAAAAGGGGGTAGCGTCTAAAAAAAAAAAAAAAAAAAAAAAAAGATGGATAGAGCGCCTGACATGTAAGCAGGAGATTCCGGGTTCGAGTCCCGGCCGGGGCTCACATTTTCAGCTGTCCCCGTTGATATATATCAACGCCCGTCAGTAGCTGCAGGTATTAATATATAATTCTAATTTCGATGTACTGGGAGGTTCCTACCCCATTCTGTGGCATCTAGTAGTCAAGTCTAAGAGATGAGTGGCTTGCTAAGCGAGTGCTTCTATTATTCGTACATCAGAAATATTTTCATGATTATCATACCCACTGCAACTATAGTTCTTAAAATATGAGCCCTAGTGCGTATCAGTTAAGTTATAATTTATTCTCGTCCTTACTTTTTAATGCAACGGAATGGATAACGCATCTGACTAAGAGCTAGTGCACATTTCTGATGGACTCACTCCAACCTGGCAAGGCCACATTTCCTTCCTGTCGTATATATTTTATCCAAAGCTTGGACAACCCAGCAAGAAAATGGAGATTATGTTAAAATACCTCACCAAAATGGCTACCCACAACTCAATAATCAAGACCACTGTTTGTCTCACATATCTCCTCTTTTATTACAATAAATTCTTTCACGCTAATGTTGCAAAATTTCTTGCATTACACTTAAACACAATAGTTAAACAAGGAGTTCTCGACCCAATGGGCATGACATAACATATTCTAAGGTCTTGTAATGTTTCTGTCTATTGCTGCAGTGCACTTTCTGGATTGGTAAGGAATTTATCGCTACTTCATTCTCTCCCACACTATCGTAATCTCATTCATTAGCAACATAACGAATTTACTGACTTTCGTGCTGTACCAGGAAAAATCATGCTTCACCCACTAAATTCGCTACTGTCTCATGCAAATCACACAGACTAAATACACGTAATAAATCACACCGACAGTATAAAACACATCTCTAAATACAAAATGTTTGGTTTTCTACTCGTTCTTCTTTCCCACATCAAACAATAGTCATCCCAGATTCGCACGTCACTGACCTTTGTATTAATTTTCGTACCACAAACTCTGGAGGATTTGTGCATATCTCCCTGTGCAATGCAACCCACATGGAATTGCCGGGTAGATGGCTTACTCGCCTTAATTCACTCGAATGTATCTCATAATGGAAGTTTTGGTATCTTATTTATTTCACAGACGGATCCTCCATTGAATGCTTGGACAAGGGCTTTTGATTCTTTTTATTGTCTGATAGTCAGGTTGAGACTCACGCTGTACTCACCACGTAAAAGTGCTTGTCTCTAATTCAAGTTCTGCACACGGAAATCTTAATTCTTTTCAACTTAGATTTACACACGAAAGTGTTTCATCTTAATACTACCACACGCTAGTATTTCGTCTTATGATTACAACACGTGGTTTCTTTATCACTTCTGAAGAATCCTATGTTCCCCATGAATTTTTACCTGCCTGTCTTTTCCAGAACAATTTACATAAGCCTCCCACCAAAAGTTTCTGGAAAGGGAAACTATTAGTTCGTCTACTCCTAAATATTCCACATGCATACCATTTTGATTTTACTTTGTTTTTTTTTCCGGAGCACTCATAAAGCACGTCTTCACGCCTCAGCCGCGCGGGATTAGCCGAGCGGCCTAAGGCGCTGCAGTAATGGACCGTGCGGCTGGTCCCAGCGGAGGTTCGAGTCCTCCCTCGGGCGTGGGTGTGTGTGTGTTTGTCCTTAGGATAATTTAGGTTAAGTAGTGTGTAAGCTTAGGGACTGATGACCTTAGCTGTTAAGTCCCATAAGATTTCACGCACATCTGAACATTTTTTGAACATTTTTTCACACCTCAGGAACCAGCGACAGAGTGCTGAAACGAGGCCATCCGGTCATCACGCGCTTCCGCAGAAGTGGGGGAGGACCTTGCCACCGTATTGGTCAGCCACATTCCAGGCCCTCTGGTGCCCTAGTGTACTTCCTCTCTTTGGTTCGGCCAAAGGTGACCAGAGAACCGTCTCAAAGATGGTTGTAGAATCTACCTTCACTATCTATGGTCAGCAGACGACCAGCCATTCATTCAATTCACAAACATTACAAAACTGTATTCAGGGAACTGTTTTGAGAAAGTGCACATCTGAATAATTAAATATACAAATTGCCCTTCCTTTCTACATTGGTATCCGGCTTCGATGTATTAAATAAAATGGCATTATTATACAAAAAACGCTGTTCTGATAAGAACAAAGAAACATGTTGTACATCTTTTCTATGTCGGGCAGTACTGTACCCTTTCACTACATTTCTGGCCTATCTCGTGATAGCGCTTGATCCAGCGCCTACTATTGATCTTCACGCTACAACTTTTCCGACCGGTGCGTTGGCGACAGGTTACGCCAGCCCAGTTGCCATGACGACACGACTTCGCTGGTCGTCGGTGCTCAGTTCGAAGAGGGACTACTCACTGGACACAATTCTACTACAGTCAGTGGGACTGCAGGTCGCAGACGTTCTGCACAGCGGTGTGATACCAACCCACCTGCCGCTGTCACACGGCTCGATAACCAGGAATGATGGCCTTGCGGGCCATTTCTTTCCGTAGCCGTACCCCTTTGGTCGACATCCGCGGCACCCTTACAGTACAGCGGTACGTTTAGTCATCACAGAATGGCATAAGAGTAGTGTTTGAACGTGCCCACTACTAAGCGTTAAACGCTGTAGCACCGCGCGACCGCTGCGGTCGCAGGTTCGAATCCTGTCTCGGGCATGGATGTTTGTGATGTCCTTAGGCTAGTTAGGTTTAAGTAGTTCTAAATTCTAGGGGACTGATGACCTCAGAAGTTAAATACCATAGTGCTCAGAGCCGTTTGATAAGATGTAGCCCAATTTGTTGGTGTACGATGTTCTACACTGATTGATAGAGCTGCTGGATGTCCTTTTGAGGAATATCGTGCCTAATTCTGTCCGATTGCCGCGCTAGATCCTCAAACTTCCGAGCAGATTTTTGGACCCTGCCCGTGATGGTTCATTTTTTTCTCTATTGAGGATAGATCCGACGACCATTTTGGCCAAGGTAGGGCTTGGCAAGAGCGAAGACAAGCAGTGGAAAGTTTCGCCGTGTGTGGGCGGGCATTACCTAGTTAAAATGAAGTCCGGGAGGCTTAGCATAGAAAAAAAGCACTCTGTCTTCAGGCCAGAAGTGGCCTACCGGTACCATCCGACCGCCGTATCATCCTGAGTTGAGGATGCGTATAGGAGGGGTATGTGGTCAGAACACCTCTCTCCCGGTCGTTACGATGGCATTTTTGACCGAAGCCGCTACTATTCGGTCGAGTAGCTCCTCAATTAGCATCACGAGGCTGAGTTCACCCCCGCAAAATGGCAACAGCACATGGAAGCCCGGATGGTGACCCATCCAAGTGCCGGCCAAGACCGACAGCGCTTAACTTCGGTGATCTTACGGGAACCGGTGTATCCACTGCGGCAAGGCCGTTGCCCACGCTTAGCATGAAGGACAACAAAATGGTGTGCCAGCGCGTTATGTCCGAAGTGTCTACGACGCTGCCGTGCAACGCTGCATATGTAAAGTAGTTGTTGAAGGTCCTAACCAAAGGGGTCACGAGACGAGTGACACATCTTACGAATAAAAATTGACAGGAATTTGCTGTGGCTGAATGGAGATCCATCTCAGACAGTTTCCAAATGAACATAGGGAAGGGAATTGCACGTTTAGAACCTTAGCCATCCAGGATTTGCTTGGTTTCGCGACAGGACCGCGGTTGACTTTGACATTGCATCAGTTGGCAAGATCCTTTGGCGCCATGAGATAGAAGGAAAGTTTTTCAAAAGTTTGCCCATCGCCGACATTATTTTCGCGTAGTTACTCGCTTGGTATTTGTTTTTCTCACGGTTTGCTACTGTGGCTTTCACGTTTTGGATTACTCTCGGTTTGTCCTTTCGGAGATGTGTACTGTTTTCTCCGCGAAACATTCGGTCCATGTGGCCACTCACTGTCTCTCAGAAACCGATATGCCACGCTCCCTCACCTGAGCAGCGCATTACTAAAGCGTACAGTGGACATCTGGAGACGGATATATAGCAGAAGACTATTGCTCTTGGTAGCACATGAAACTATACATATTCACTGGGCCAAACAGCACAAAAACTGGACAGCAGCTGACTGGTTTAACGATTCGCAATATGCACTCTTTTAAAGCATTGAGAACACCGATGGCCCAATGACATACTGAATATACAGGTTGTTAGGGACGTAGTTTAGGCCAGAGGCGGTTCTGGGATGTTTTGGAGACGGTTTTCTTATATTGTACCGTGCACGTGGTCCACGATGATGATTTCAACATACCTGCTGGCCAAGAGTTGTCCTTTCTTCTAGTTGTTCACGATGCAAGTTTCCATCTTCCAAGATGACACCAGATGTTTTCACTGGTCGGTAAACATACGTCCATTGTCTGACGAACGCTCAAATCACCATTTCGCACCGCAACTAACCCGCTAGATCACGCAATCTTAATCCCATAGAAAGTGTCTGGTGCTATGTGTAACAACGTGAGAAACGTAGCAAACAGCTCCATAGTTCCATAACTCTACGGGATTTAATCATCAATCAGCTGGGTATGGCATACCTGAAGTATTTTTTTGACTCTTCCTCCCCAAACTGATGCCATCACCCAGGTAGAGGCGATTTTATTCGATATAAGTATAATGTCTCCTAGTAGTCATTAATATTTTTTGTCTTTTTTGCCTAGCGTGCAGAGATCGTCATATTATTACTACCAAACGGTTTATCGTGCATTAAAAGGAAGCGGGAATACGGAAATTTATGTAATGAGAAGTTCATGTATAAGACTGAGCAAAACCTAGTCAAACCTATTACGCTACTGGCAGAATGATAGTTTCTACCAAGTAGTCGGGGTCACCTCTGGGATCAGCATGGCTGCCCCTCTGGTCTCATGGTATTCTAAGTACAGATGTGATCATCAGAAAGCTACACTCGTCAAAGTCTTGCGCCTGCAGTCTTCGCGCCCGATGTTGAAGTCTTTCTTCTTCCGAAACTAAAAATCGTATGCCTTTGCCGCTTATTACCTGATATCCACTTTCGCTCTACCGAAGAAACGCGCTACGTTCTTCGCTGGTTCAAAATGGCTCTGAGCACTATGGGACTCAACTGCTGTGGTCATAAGTCCCCTAGAACTTAGAACTACTTAAACCTAACTAACCTAAGGACATCACACACATCCATGCCCGAGGCAGGATTCGAACCTGCGATCGTAGTGGTCGTGCGGTTCCAGGCTGTAGCGCCTTTAACCGCTCGGCCACTTCGGCCGGCCTTCTTCGCTGGTCTATGGTGTAGCAGGAATAATTTCTGCGACAACTGGGTGAGTGAGATTTTGTAGTTTATCTTCCCTCCACGTTAGTATTTCGTATCTGTCCAATAGAGTGGAGAGAAACAGAAATCCTGACCTCCTTTCCGAGAAAATTCAAATGGAAAATTTCCAGGTAAGACCAGAGAGTGAAAGTCGATACAGTGTGCGAGAAACAGCGCTTTTTTGTGTCCCTCAAAGTCAGGAGACAAAATTTGTGGAGAAATTTGGTTAGAAAATTTCTCGCATCGGAACTACAAAAAAGAGTCTCTCCTTCCATTATTTGAGTCGAGACATGTCCGAGTACCTATTTGGGGAAAAATTATTTGTTTTGTCACATCCTCTCCTGGCGCCATTGGACAATGCTGAACGGAATGCCTCCATTGATAATGGATACAGAGAATGCTTGACCGCAGTCTGATGGCTCGCAACAGCATAGCAAAAGGATTTTTCTTTCATTCTCGGCTGAGACCACCCACATACTTTACGCAACTCATGGCTATTGTCACCGAGGGAGTATCCAATGTCAGCTGTTCATACTCTGTCTAGGCAAGGAACTTTATTTATATTTAAAAGAGAGAGGAGAATCTCATGCAATGAACTTCCGCAACTGTTTCTGATCGTTATAATCCTCTCGCCCAGTGGCTAACTTGCTATCGTCAGACTGTTAGTGTCTGGGCAAATAATCCAGTTTGATCCAAATGCCAGGTGTTTTTGAAGTGTGTGTGCGGAGTCGGCAATTTAAATGAAGGAAGGTCTGTGCTCGGCCGATCATTTGATCCTATTCGACACTAGTAGATTAGTTGCTTGGGTCAAATTAGATCCTCTCTTCAGATTGCACAGCACAACAGGCCTACAAAGTGAGGTGTCACAGTGATTAAGATACTAGAATCGCTTTGAAGAGAAACTCTGACCCTTCTGAAGAATGAGTCACGAGGGAATGTGGGAAAAACAAGACATTTTGTTGTTCTTTCAGTGATAATGATTCTTCCATCATTGGCATGAGCGAAAGTGTTGAATATTTGCAACTAGTGATGGTGATAGTCATTCTGCTGATGTGAAAGTAGAGTGCTCATCTGATACTTAATAGTACCCTCAATCAGGAAGTTGTCGAAATCTTTGTTGCCATACGATTTTCATTTTCCTCTCAAATTCATTCTGCACTAAGTTTCGGTAAGTCCGTTGAAAATACATATACATATTGATGAAAGTAAACAAAAAAAATTTCATACCTCAAAGTAATGTAATTACTGTGTTTCGTGACCATTTTTTTTCGAAAATTGTCCCGTAACTAACATAAAATCAAGGTTAAAAAGTCCGGTCATATCAGAACAACTACTTCCCATTGACAAATGTGATGTATATCAGTGCCTGTTACTGCCATTAGCTACTCAGTGTGGGTTACATTATTATACCGTGAACAAGACGCCTCATTGGAAACATATTAAGGTAAGCTGCCAGCACTCAGGTACAGTTAGGTCACACAGGCCGAAAGGAGAGGCCAATCCCCAGACGAGTACCCAGAAGGGACTAGCCACAAGCAACACAGGTCAACGCCGTTTGCTTGACCAGCTTTCCTGGCCGCAGGGCGCCAGTCTTGAAGTAACAATAGCATCCCGCATAGGGACACCAGCATAAATTATTTTATGACTCAAATGTGGAAGGAGGAGAAATTCTGTTTTTAGCAAGGTCCAGTAAGACGATTTTGTGAGAGAAACGTACAAAACAGGCATTTCTTCCTGCGTCAGCACAGACCATAGGAGATTATCAGCTGAGTTAGCCCAACTCGAAGTCATTTTTCGTCAGAACGATCAGAGTGAAAGACAGATCGGACCATCATTGCGCTATCGACCAACCATCAATCAGATGAGTGATGATAACAACGACGTGGTATCTAAGTCTACCGTCTTTTGGCCTTATGCAGGTAGCTTTTCGAACGGGATCGGCTGTATTTTGAGAAAACATATGAGAAATGTGTTTTCTGTCCACCAACTAAGATAAAGACCGTTTTAGGATCCGTAAAGGAAGATGTTGGTTTGCGTAAGGCGGATGTCTACCGTACTGCAGTTGTAGCATCTTATATACCGGGCAAACTATCAGGACCATAGGGGAGCAGTTTATGTTCATAAGCATCACACACGCTTACAACAGCCGAGCGAATCCACTATTGCAGAACACTGCCTTGACACTGGTCATCCTACAGAATACAACAACACGGAGATTCTGGCACGCAGTTCCAGCTGCTGGGATCTAGTTATCAAGGAAGCAGGTGAGATTAAATTAGCAAGCAACCTTATAAATAGAGATGCAAATTTGCGTTAATTCTGCGTATTATCCTGCTCTCTTCCTGGACAAACAACAGAGGGACAGATATAATGCTACATCAGCTGTTTATTATTAACATTCACATCGATAACTTCGGACGTTGATCGGCTTTGGTTGTGTGCTGGCGCCTGTCTTTACGATATGTGTGTATGTATGTATGTGTGTATGTGTGTGTGTCTGTATTTCGATATATGCTGTGCATGTCAGGGTTATAAATTTTCTGGTTCAACTCTTTCTCGAGCATTTGTGTCTTGAAAATGACGTAGTGTGCACCTGCCGAAATATTGCTGGGTTTTGGATGACGTCATCTGGCTGCGTTCCCGTACGTTGTTTGAACATTGTATCAGCCGGAAGGAAATCAAATGTTATAGCCATCTGCCACAAAAAATAGCTTATGTCTTGAAATTTTTCCCGTCGTACTGAACACTGGATGATGTGTCGGGAGAACATCCGGCTGTCGTTTACTACCACGCCCCACATTTCACCTGGTGGGTGGCCAGTTGAAATATGGTGCTTGATACTAAACGACGACTTGCCGCACTCCCGAAACATCATGGAGCAGGCAAAATGGTACTTGATGACTTCCGTTTGTTGCTGTACTATACAATGTTCTACATATACATCTACATCCATACTCCGCAAGCCACTTGACGGTGTGTGGCGGAGGGTACTTTGAGTACCTCGATCGGTTCTCCCTTCTATTCCAGTCTCTTATTGTTCGTGGAAAGAAAGATTGTCGGTATGCCTTTGTGTGGGCTCTAATCTCTCTGATTTTATCCTCATGGTTTCTTCGCGAGATATACGTAGGAGGGAGCAATATACTGCCTGACTCCACGGTGAAGGTATGTTCCCGAAACTTCAACAAAAGCCTGTACCGAGCTACTGAGCGTCTCACCTGCAGTGTCTTCCACTGGAGTTTATTTATCATCTCCGTAACGCTTCCTCTGCTCTTTCTACAATAACGACAATGTGCGTTTATAACTGGGATAAGGATATCAACAAACTCTATTTGAATTTAAGCCATTTATCTCCAAACCTTCACTTTAAGTTTGTCCTCAAACTTTAATTATTTCCCTTACGCCTGCGTCACTGCTTTTACATAGCTACGCTCTCCGCCACTCTTTACCGTAACATACTAATTAGTTCTCCACACCCGAGTTGCCGCGGTATTAGATGCGCACCTGGCACAGGTTCTTGGCACCTGCGATATGCACCCATTCCACCCACATGCGGTGAAGCCACTCTAATCTCCCGCGGCCCGAATCGAATTGCTCAACTACCCACTTTCTCGGCAATTACATCTGCGCTGCTGAGCGGCGTCTAAAAACGAGAAGGCAGTGCCCTGTGGTATTAGTTGGCCTCGCCTCTAAAAATTTCACACAGCATAACGCGGCCCGTCGGCCGCAGCTGCCGTCATTTGTCTCTTCTGGCCGGGGCAGTCACCGCCCCCTCCCCCCCCCAGCCCGCCCCTCTTCAGTCCGCACGTTCCTCTTCCATCACCCTCTCCCCACCCCACCCCTGTCCACGCCAGAGTCCCTGCTCAGTGTTCCTCAGTGTGTTTGCTGGCGTCGCCTTATCGTGCAGACCGATCTTACTAATGTTTCTCCAATTTATCTTGCTTCTTTCATCACGCTGCGCCCCTCCTGCTTGCCTGGCCTGTAATATCTTCTGTTACAACCGGCAGCCAATAAAAACAGGCGTCGACGACGGGCCCAGTGCCACCGTTGCTCCCCTGTTGTTCCGACTTGTACGTTGTCCAAAAACAATCTTGAGCATTCACGTGGTCGTTGGAGCGTTTCCTCTGCGATAGTTATCCACACTTAATTCTTGGAGATCCGAGACGGCTAGAAGAAAAGATTTTGACATTTAGCCGCCCACCGACGCCATTACTATTGGTCACACAGCATTATCCGGCATTAGACAAGGAGTTTCAATCTGATATTGTTGCAGAAACACATCACATGGTTTAAGAAAATCACGGAAAGGATTTGAAACTCACCACTCAACAGTGTCGTAACAACTGATGTATGTGATGTAAGGTATACGGGACAAACCAGCAGAACATTTGACACATGGTACAAATAGCATATCAGAGCATGGAAATACGCAACGAGCCACTCAACTTTTGCAGCACCTTTGAGAGAAAATAACCACAAATTTACTACAAGAGAAAATGATACGAAAATAATTAGAATAAATAATGAAAGACATCTAACATTACAAGAAAATTATCATATATATTCAAAACAAAGGCTGAAAAGAAATAACTACTAAATGACCAAGTAAATATGACTAACAACTCACTGTTTACATTGATTGGTAATATAATAGGCAGAAATCCCAACAAATGATTACACATCTGATTCCTCCCATAAGCATATAAAGGAAAAAAAATCTGTCTCCCTCTCTAATACACACACACGCACACACACACACACACACACACACACACACACACACACACACATTCACAAAACAACTGAATGCAGAGAACTGAGAAGGTTGGTAACACTTAGGAAAACAAGCGAAACTCTGTATTAAAAAGATGGCAGTTACAGTGATGTGAAAGTAAACAGTGCTCAAGAGCCAATATCTATTTGCGTGGAGACATCTTGAGTCGCATATGTTATTAGTTATGAAACCCCAATAGAGTAGCAACAGTAAGGGTGCGATAAGATGGCCGCCGGCCTCCATGGCGCCATTTTCTAAGTGTCCAAAGTCGGCACCATTCGAAACACTGCTTGTCGACTGTTCACTAAAAATGGTTCAAATGGCTCTGAGCACTATGGGACTTAACATCTGTGGTCATCAGTCTCTTAGAACTTAGAACTACTTAAACCTAACTAACCTAAGGACATCACACACATCCATGCCCGAGGCAGGATTCCAACCTGCGACCGTAGCAGTCGCGCGGTTCCGGACTGAGCGCCTAGAACCGCTAGACCACCGCGGCCGGCGACTGTTCTCTATTTCAGACTGCTGCCACTGTTAGTGACCCCAAAGTAGTGTCACTGCGATTTCCTGACGAAGTGTTTCTGTGTTGTCTGTGTGAACGGATTATCAATTGTTTACTTATATGTAAACGCATTATGCAATACAAGGCCCAGTCAGAAATGCTTACTAAATGTTCTGAATGTAATTTTTCTTCTATTCACAGTGTTGCACTACAACAGCGTTAGTATAATATCGTATTCCTTGCTACAGACATGTACAGAATTTGAAGATGACTGTCTCTGCATGCACATTCACGAATGCATGTTACGTACGTGTAAAAAATTTATGTCATAGCAGCTGACCGGTGTGAGTCGCTCACGCCTCTGAATTGTCAAATACTGGAAGATAAACACCGTAACATTACCCATCTCACATCTTCTAACCCCGCAACAGCCGCGCTACTTACCCCTCTACCCTCGAGGGATGCAAATGCCGTGTGGCTAGAGCCTCCCGTCGGGTAGAGCGTTCGCCTGGTGCAAGTCTTTCGAATTGACGCCAGTTGCGTGTCGATGGGGAGAAAATCTCCGACCCAGCCGGGAATCGAACCCGGGCCGTTAGGTATGACATTCCGTCGCGCTGACCACGCAGCTACCAATTAGCTACTATAGTTAGCTCACGGTCGAATTTACCAACGTCAACTAAAATTAAGTACGTCTTAAAACGACACAGTCCCTCAAAGAATTTTTAAGGTACGGATCAGGAAAGCTGTACTGTTAAGAGGCTCTTAACATTAGTTGACGTTTTTGATTTCGGCTGTTCGTTGCTAACTGCAGAATACTACAAAATACGGCTTAGAACCGCAGGTCTTACAAGCAGCTGATTCGGGCCGTTTCACATCCTTACAAATTATCACAGCCATGTATTTGTATGAGTTAACCGATCCCAGCAGTGACTCGTTGATATTATAGTCATGGCCTATTGCGTATTTTCACTTTGCATATAAAGCATATAGCCACACCGCTTTGAAATGTTATGATGATCCGATTGAATGTTGGTGCAGCTTTTTAAGGCTGTTTTTCACTACAGACAACTGCATCATCAACGAAAAATCTGAAATTATTATATCGGCGCACACTCCGCGGTAGAGTGAAATGTGAGGACGGGTCGTGAGTCGTGCTAGAGCACTTGCCCGCGAGAAGCAGAGGTCCCGAGTTCGAGTCTCGGTCTGGCACACAGTTTCAATCTGCCAGAAAGTTTCATATCGTCGCACATTACGCGGTAGAGTGAAAATTACGCAGTTTTCATCTGCCAGGGAGTTTCATATCAGCGCACACTACGCGGTAGAGTGAAAATTTCATTCTAGATTATTTAAATTGTTTGCAATATCATTAAATACATTTACAACAGTTTTCACTCAGTTTTGATTTGTTTTCTTTCCCCTTCTGCTAATTAAGAACATGCAATTGTCCTTTGATCTCAAGTACTTAACAGTTTTTGAATGACATTCGCATAAAAAGACTATGATCCGTTTCCATCCGTCAGAGCTACTAATGCAAACTTATTTCAAACCTTCAGATTTAGACGCATTGAAGTCTTCATTTTGAAAATATTTATTCAGTTTACCATAAGTACACCTGGTCAGCTTTTCCCTTCTGATTATTTATTTTTCTGTAGTTGTTATCTTCCCCTGATAGAAATACAAAAACTCACTAAATGGTTCCGTGGTTCCATTGTCAATTTCAATTATTTCGTTTTCAGTGTGTCGATTAGGACAGTTTAAGGATCTCGAAACTTCCCAGTTTAAGGATCTCGAAACTTCCTTTATTTAGATCAGTCGTAACGAACTGATATCATTTGCACAGCATTTGCTGCCGTGATAATATGCAAAAAGCTATAACTTTTTACCGGATCGGAAATCGAATCAGGATCTCTGACTTTCTTCGGCGTTGCGCTACCATTTACGCCATTGGGGGATTCATCACGGCAAGACTGTGACAAACTAAAACATTCTTTCGGTCAGTGAGATGAGCGCGGACGTTGTCGTAATAAGTAAGGCACTATGGGCCTCTGAGATCGAATGCTAATCTGGCACTCACGTTTCCCCATTAACAAACAATAAATTAAGGAAGCATTAAAATTCTCATACGGTTTTTTCTCCGTTAATCGTTCAAATGGTTCAAATGGATCTGAGCACTATGGGACTCAACTGCTGAGGTCATTAGTCCCCTAGAACTTAGAACTAGTTAAACCTAACTAACCTAAGGACATCACAAACATCCGTGCTCGAGGCAGGACTCGAACCTGCGTCCGTAGCGGTCTTGCGGTTCCAGACTGCAGCGCCTTTAACCGCACGGCCACTTCGGCCGGCCTGTTAATCGTCATTGTGGCATCTTCCATCTTAAAAGATGAAACGTGATGGCTACGCAACGTCTGATTTAGTTTTATTTTCTTCGTGATGCCCCTATTCTCAATCGTTTCTATTACACTATATTAATTACGCATATACAACACTTTTATTATTCAAATAATGTTGAGTATCTTAGGCTAGGAAGAATGTGTCATTCTATAACACACTCTCACGCTTAGTTACATAACTTTAAATTCGCACTTTATTCCCATCATCATTTCTTCCTTCGCTGTATATTGTAACACTAAAGTCACCTATCGCTGTGTGATGTTTATTTTTCGTTTCTGTATGTATGTTAACTGTGCTGGAGGAGAATACACGGTTTGTTAGCTCAATAATAAAGCTTCAGATTGTATTGACGAAGACGAGTAAATAGAGATGTGCGTTTCTGTTCTCAGTGGCTGGTTGCAGGATTCTCTGTGTATGGGAAATTTATATAAACTGCTGTTTTACTCAGTTTTCCACTCTACTACATTGGCCAGACATGAACCGATGGCCTGTAAGTTTACCACCCTTGTGACATTTACGCACGACCAAGTCCTGCCACATTCAGAAAGCAGCTGCCGGTGACGCAAACGACGCAACAATGTTACTTGAAATTCTGAGCTGTCACTCTCAGACAGATGTTGTAGACACCGATCGCATCTACCTGCCGGTAACATGACTACAATCGGAAGTAAATTAAGCTGCCCAGGATGTAAGATAAACATCTACTTGTGAGTACTTATTAACGTGTGCCGAAAACGCCTTCATTGAGCACATCTGTCGGAATCGACGAGTATGAAATACACAAGGTAAAGTTGATGGGCCCTGATATATCAGAGTATACCGTGCAGCAAGAGATACGTATTCACATTTTACTCGCCTGACGGAGTGATTAGAAAGATCTATCAAAATGTCAAATCAATAAGTAAATCTGGGATAGCATCACAATAGGGGAACGATTTATTGCGAATGATAATTATGAATGTAGTTTAGTGAATCAAATAAAAAATGAAATGCGGTTACAGTTTTTGGTTATGGATCATCGTTGAATTATATGAGTAGGGGTATTACTAAATCATTTAATAGTATTAAGATAATTATTTAATATTCCACCGAATTTGCTCATGAAACCTCGCTGTAATGTCGATAGCTCCAAGTGCCTCAAAGAAACGACAACTTATTTTAATGATAATATGAATACACTCAGATTTTAGATGATTGACTCCAAACCAACTTTTCATCTTTCTTAATCCTTTTTTTTTTAGCAATAGAGTGTCCATGCGATGTTCCGAAGGATGCACTACATCCATCACAACGTCAGACTGCCAACGTTGCTAGAGATTGTTGATGTATCATTTCGGTTTCGAGCGATTATTATTTTAATAGTGGGTGGTGCAGTGATGGCGACGATTTATGCGATCCAGTTTTCGGGAACAACGATAGAATGTGAAATTTTGCGTGAAAATGAATGAAACATTTACGGAAAATACTTGGTTTATGGAGTGGACACTGTATCGAACGCAGTGTTACGAATGGTTCTCCCAACTAAAAAGTGTTTATTGGTAATCGGAATACGGCCCTCGACGAGGATGACCTTCAGTCCTAATACAGAAAATCAAGGACACAATGCACACTAACCATCGTTTGAGACAGAATTTGGTTCGTATAATATTTAAACTGAGGAACTGAACGTGCATCGAGCTATTCCAAGTTTGTGTTTCTTTTGCTGACTGGAAATTAGAAGGAACTTGGTGTGAACCTTTACTCCTTGAATAAACTCACAATGTAATCATCATCACAGCGGGTTCACAAATTATCTCCACTACCAAAAACAGCACTATTACCTTTATCCATTGTCTGAAAGATGCTGACAGTTCTATTTTTGATGACAACAAATTGTTCATGTGAAATTCCTTCATCAGGGTCAAGGAGTCAACGTTCATTACTATGCAGAAATTCTGAAAAGGTTGAGCGGGAAAATTCTGAAAAAGAACCTGCTGTTTTGGAAAGGTAAGTCATGCATCTCCCCCTCTCCATAATAAAATGCTTGTCAGCCTTGTCAGTTCGTCAGTTATGTGCCAAAAACAAGATCGATATCCTGATCCAGTCTTCCTGCTTCCCAAAACTCACTCTCGAATAAAATTCACAGCTGAAAGAAAGCCGTTTCGATCCCATTGATTACATTTAGGCCACTGAAACATATTATAAAGGAAGCTTCCCAGTACCGTGTGGTGAAATGGAAATACCACTGGGAAAATTGAGTGAACAGACGAGAGAAGTACTATGCAGGTCAGCCTGTCATCACAATCGGATTTTTTGCACTCAAATTCATAGACTTCGTCAACACAACGTGACTAGCTGAGAGAAGCTGATGAGCTCAGCAAGAACCCCACGCTCCGTACAAATGTTTTTCCGCATAACTATCACAGTTACTCGAACTCCGTAACAATTACTTCCAAATTATACACAACTCTTGTTTGTTAACGAGACAACTAAAAGAGCTAACATATCTCTAAACGGCACTAAATGTAGGGTAATAAAACCTGAGATTAAGGAGTCCTTTATTTATTAGCTGTAAAGCCAAATCAATATCTATCAGGTACATTTACATGAATCATCTAAAATTCATACTTAAGAATTCGACTCAGGGCTACTTCTGTATCGTTCCACTCTCGAACAATAAACGAGAAAATCCACAGTTAAACCATACCGTGAGGGCTCTGATTTTTCCTACTTCATCACGCTTGTGCAGATGAGAATCAATCAAATACTTCTTCACGTCACAGTTCCAGCTCAGGTAGTATCCGTCACTTTATGCACCCTATTTTGCTAAAGCGAATTGGCTGGAAGGAAAATGCGAAGAAATCGAAAAACAAATGGCCTTCGGAAGGCAGATTCAGCATATAGAAAAGCCAAAGACAGTCTCCTCTGAAATCAAAGAGTAAGGTGTCAACATTAAAAGTGCAAGAGGGATTCAACTTGCAGAGGAAAATGCTGAAAGAGTACATTGAAGGCTTCTACGAGAGACAAGACTTGTCTGATGACGTGATGGAAGGAGAAATAGAAGTCAGTATGGAAAACATAGATGATCCAGTATTAGAATCAGAGTTTAATACAACTTTGTAAGGCTTCCTTGCAATGAGTAAACAAGAGGCATATGAAATTCCGTCGGAATTTCTAAAATCATTGGGGAAAGTTTCAAACAAATGGCTATCCTATTTTGCATGTAAAATCTATGATAGTGGAGATGTACTATCAGACTTTTGGGACAAAAAAAATCAGAACGCATTTATAGGATTTGTTGGCCCATAAAAATCTTTCGAGAATGTAAAATTGTGCAAAATTTACCGAGCTCTCTCAAAGACAGGTGTAAGCTACATGGCAAGACAGGTAATATACAATATGTACGAAACCCAAGAGGCAACAATAAGAATAGAACAAACCGAAGTACTCGGATTGAAATGACTCAAGACAGTGACCCAGTCTTTCGCCAATACATCTACGTCTACATCTATATCTACATCGAAATCTGCAAATTACACTTAAGTGCCTGGTAGGGGGTTCATCGAACAACCTTCACAATAATTCTCTATTATTCCAATATCGAACAGCGCGCGGAACAAACGAACATCTATATGTTGCCGTGCCTGCTCTGATTTCCCTTATTTTATTATGATGATCTTTTATCCCTATGTAGGAAGGCGTCAATAAAACCTACTTTCCCATCTGAACATTATCTGATCAGAAGTATCCGGACACCCCTACGTAATGTGGAACTGACCACTAGACGTCACGTGAGGCGATCCCGCCAGTGTAAAAGGAGACAGGGCATTACTGTGTTGTCGTTCGAGGATTAATGACAGCACAATGGGTCGTCCAGGAGAGCTCAGCGACTTCGAATGTGGACTAGTGACTGCACATCACCCGTGTAACAAATCCATCAAGTACATCACAAACCTTCTACAGTTGCCCAGGTCAACTGTTCATGGTGTGATTGTGAATTGGAAACGCGAAGGAACAATCATCACTATACCAAGACCAGGTGTATGATTTTTACTAATCGACAGGGGCTATCGAAATTTATGGAGAGTGGCTATGAAAAATTGCACGAAATCAGCGGAAGAAATCACTTGTGATTTCCAAAGTACTCTACTACCAGCAATCCAGCGGGAGCAGTAACTGTGCAAAGAGCGTTAAAAAGAATGGTGTGCAATGATCGAGCAGCTCATAATCCATACATTTCCGTGGACATTGCTAAAGCAGTCGGCACACGGATCGCGCATCTGAACGTTGAACGTTGGGCGTGCCGAGTTTCTGACGTCATAGCGTGGAATAGCACGTTCGGGAGTCTTTCCGAACGTGCAGAGCAATATCTAGCATGTCAGAGAACCTGACGGTGCGTCTAAGCGTTGACCAATCAGATGGTACAACGCCACCTACGTCACATGCACGCCATCTCCCTTCAGCATCGAGCTGTGAGGAGCCATATAGGCGTTCATTTAAAGTCTACACGTATATATCTACATCTACGTCCATACTCCGCAAGCCACCTGACGGTGTGTGGCGGAGGGTACCTTCAGTACCTCTATCGGTTCTCCCTTCTATTCCAGTCTCGTATTGTTCGTGGAAAGAAGGACTGTCGGTATGCCTCTGTGTGGGCTCTAATCTCTCTGGTTTTATCCTCATGGTCTCTTCGCGAGATATACGTAGGAGGGAGCAATATACTGCTTGACTCTTCGGTAAAGGTATGTTCTCGAAACTTCAATAAAAGCCCGTACCGAGCTACTGAGGGTCTCTCCTGCAGAGTCTTCCACTGGAGTTTATCTATCATCTCCGTAACGCTTTCGCGATTACTAAATGATCCTGTAACGAAGCGCGCTGCTCTCCGTTGGATCTTCTCTATCTCTTCTATCAACCCTATCTGGTACGGATCCCACACTGCTGAGCAGTATTCAAGCAGTGGGCGAACAAGCGTACTGTAACCTACTTCCTTTGTTTTCGGATTGCATTTCCTTAGGATTCTTCCAATGAATCTCAGTCTGGCATCTGCTTTACCGACGATCAACATTATATGATCATTCCATTTTAAATCACTCCTAATGCGTACTCCCAGATAATTTATGGTAGTAACTGCTTCCAGCTGCTGACCTGCTATTTTGTAGCTAAATGATAAAGGATCTATCTTTCTGTATATTCGCAGCACATTACACTTGTCTACATTGAGATTCAATTGCCATTCCCTGCACCATGCGTCAATTCGCTGCAGATCCTCCTGCATTTCAATACAATTTTCCATTGTTACAACCTCTCGGTACACCACAGCATCATCTGCAAAAAGCCTCAGTGAACTTCCGATGTCATCCACCAGGTCATTTATGTATATTGTGAATAGCAACGGTCCTATGACACTCCCCTGCGGCACACCTGAAATCACTCTTACTTCGGAAGACTTCTCTCCATTGAGAATAACATGCTGCGTCCTGTTATCTAGGAACTTCTCAATCCAATCACACAATTGGTCTGATAGTCCATATGCTCTTACTTTGTTCATTAAACGACTGTGGGGAACTGTATCGAACGCCTTGCGGAAGTCAAGAAACACGGCATCTACCTGTGAACCCGTGTCTATGGCCCTCTGAGTCTCGTGGACGAATAGCGCGAGCTGGGTTTCACACGACCGTCTTTTTCGAAACCCATGCTGATTCCTACAGAGTAGATTTCTAGTCTCCAGAAAAGTCATTATACTCGAACACAATACGTGTTCCAAAATTCTGCAACTGATCGACGTTAGAGATATAGGTCTATAGTTCTGCACATCTGTTCGACGTCCCTTCTTGAAAACGGGGATGACCTGTGCCCTTTTCCAATCCTTTGGAACGCTACGCTCTTCTAGAGACCTACGGTACACCGCTGCAAGAAGGGGGGCAAGTTCCTTCGCGTACTCTGTGTAAAATTGAACTGGTATCCCATCAGGTCCAGAGGCCTTTCCTCTTTTGAGCGATTTTAATTGTTTCTCTATCCCTCTGTCGTCTATTTCGATATCTACCATTTTGTCATCAGTGCGACAATCTAGAGAAGGAACTACAGTGCAATCTTCCTCTGTGAAACAACTTTGGAAAAAGACATTTAGTATTTCGGCCTTTAGTCTGTCATCCTCTGTTTCAGTACCATTTTGGTCACAGAGTGTCTGGACATTTTGTTTTGATCCACCTATCGCTTTGACATAAGACCAAAATTTCTTAGGATTTTCTGCCAAGTCAGTACGTAGAACTTTACTTTCGAATTCATTCATTGAACGCCTCTCGCATAGCCCTCCTCACACTACATTTCGCTTCGCGTAATTTTTGTTTGTCTGCAAGGCTTTGGCTATGTTTATGTTTGCTGTGAAGTTCCCTTTGCTTCCGCAGCAGTTTTCTAACTCGGTTGTTGTACCACGGTGGCTCTTTCCCATCTCTTACGATCTTGCTTGGCACATACTCATCTAACGCATAATGTACGACGGTTTTGAACTTCGTCCACTGATCCTCAACACTATCTGTACTTGAGACAAAACTTTTGTGTTGAGCCAACAGGTACTCTGAAATCTGCTTTTTGTCACTTTTTCTAAACAGAAAAATCTTCCTACCCTTTTTAATATTCCTATTTACGGCTGAAATCATCGATGCCGTAACTGCTTTATGATCGCTGATTCCCTGTTCTGCGTTAACTTTTTCAAATAGTTCGGGTCTGTTTGTCACCAGAAGGTCTAATATGTTATCCCCACGAGTCGGTTCTCTGTTTAACTGCTCAAGGTAGTTTTCAGATAAAGCACTTAAAAAAATTTCACAGGATTCTTTGTCCCTGCCACCCGTTATGAACGTTTGAGTCTCCCAGTCTATATCTGGCAAATTAAAATCTCCACCCAGAACTATAACATGGTGGGGAAATCTACTCGAAATATTTTCCAAATTATCCTTCAGGTGCTCAGCCACAACAGCTGTTGAGCCAGGGGGCCTATAGAGACATCCAATTACCATGTCTGAGCCTGCTTTAACCGTGACCTTCACCCAAATCATTTCACATTTCGGATCTCCGTCAATTTCCTTCGATACTATTGCACTTCTTATCGCTATAAACACGCCTCCCCCTTCACTGTTCAGCCTGTCTCTACGGTATACATTCCAATCTGAGTTTAGGATTTCATTACTGTTTACGTCTGGTTTCAGCCAACTTTCTGTCCCTAGTACTATATGGGCATTGTGACCGTTTATTAATGAGAGCAGTTCTGGGACCTTTCTATAGACGCTCCTGCAGTTTACTATTAGCACATTAATATTGTTATCCCCTGTTGCATTTTGCCTACTCCTACCTTGCCGCGTCTCAGGAGGCGTCTTGTCGGGCCTAGGGAGGGGATTCTCTAACCTAAAAAACCCCCATGTGCACTCCACACGTACTCCGCTACCCTTGTAGCCGCTTCCGGCGTGTAGTGCACGCCTGACCTATTCAGGGGGACCCTACATTTCTCCACCCGATAGCAGAGGTCGAGAAATTTGCACCCCAGATCTCCGCAGAATCGTCTGAGTCTCTGGTTTAAGCCTTCCACTCGGCTCCAAACCAGAGGACCGCGATCGGTTCTGGGAACGATACTACAAATTGTTAGCTCTGATCCCACCCCGCGAGCGAGGCTTTCCGCCTTCACCAATTCCGCCAACCGCCTGTACGAACTGAGGATGACCTCTGAACCCAGACGGCAGGAGTCATTGGTGCCGACATGAGCAACAATTTGCAGTCGGGTGCACCCAGTGCTCTCTATCGCCGCCGGTAGGGCCTCCTCCACATCTCGGATGAGGCCCCCCGGCAAGCAGACAGAGTGAACACTGGCCTTCTTCCCCGACCTTCCCGCTATTTCCCTAAGGGGCTCCATCACCCGCCTAACGTTGGAGCTCCCAATAACTAATAAACCCCTCCCCCCCTGTGCCTGCTCGGACCTTGCTGAAGGAGCAGCCACATGTCCACTCACAGGCAGAGCGGGCGATGCCACACGGCCAGCCTCCACATTGACCCTCCGCCTCGTGCGCCGCGAACGCCGCTGAACCCGCCACTCCCCTTGGGGAGAGGGTGGCCCAACCGCGCCCGGTACCGGCGAAGATGTCTCGACAGCAGGGACAGTGTGTGAACATGTAACACCTGGGGTGTACCCTGCGACGCACCAGACTCCCCACTGCCGCTACACTCCGAGGCAGCAGCCTGAAGACCGCTGACCGCGGCCATCAACACGCTCAGCTCTTCGCGAACAGTGGCCAGCTCCTCCTGCGTCCGTACACAGCAGTCACACATCCTATCCATCCTAAGGAATCAATTTACTGAAGAGAGTTGTTCAACCTTTAACTAGACTGCTAATTCACTAAAGGCGGCTGTTTATTCACTAAACTGGGGTTGCTAGCCACTTCTTGTAGAAAACAATGAAAATTGCACTACCTGTCTCTGGACTGTATTGAAAACAAACACTAGCACTACTGGCACTATGGTTGTCTAAAGGGACTCTCTCTGACTGTATTCAAAACAAACACGAAATCTATGGAACACTATTAATAGCACCAGACAATTAAAGCTTCCTAAAAGCAAATACACACGGAAGAAGAAGTGACAAGTGAGAAAAATACAGTTAATACTTAAATTAAGGTAGCTCGCTGCACAGCAGACGTGAAGCAGACGGCAGTTACGACGACACTGACTCTACTGGCACTATGGCTGACTAAAGGGACTCTCTGACTGTATTCAAAACAAACACGAAATCTATGGAACACTATTAATAGCACCAGACAATTAAAGCTTCCTAAAAGCAAATACACACGGAAGAAGTGACAAGTGAGAAAAATACAGTTAATACTTAAATTAAGGTAGCTCGCTGCACAGCAGACGTGAAGCAGACGGCAGTTACGACGACACTGACTCTACTGGCACTATGGCTGACTAAAGGGACTCTCTGACTGTATTCTGAGCACCAGAAAATTGAGAATCATTCGAAAACCTGTTGTTAACTGCGTGATTCGTTGCAATGAAATAATGAGAGACATCATTTTCGTGGCAAAAGGATTATTGTAACTTGCGTATTATGAGAGTATTTCGTTTGAAGGTAGCGACACACTGAGGACCCACGAAATCACATTGTTCTTGGTACAATTTGTTATAATTAAATTTCAGTTAGTAACATACACGTATATAAGCTTTTAGCAAGAGGCAAGATCTTATAAGAGGGCACGAAATGAATTGTTGTTACTTTAGCGTAGTGAGTAGTGTTAATGATTCAAGACCTCATATGCGATCTGATATGATGGTTCGCATCTCGTTAAGTCTAACTATTATTTTCATAATATTCGCGTATACAATAGGTTCTGATGATTTATTGTTAGTTTAATGCAAGTACATACTACAATATTTGATGTTATGTAAATATAAGTTCACCTTGTTTTGAGGAGTGAGTTTGTTCGATTGGCTTAATCTACAGCACAGTTTGCGCTACTTTTATAAAAATATTTTGTTTCTTTTTCTTTTGAGTTTTGCGATTTACATGTTTTAAAGTTTGTGCTACTGGGTAGGAACAGTGATCAAGTAAGAATGACTTAAGGGTTTTACTAAAATGTGGGGAAGATAAAATAGTATTTATCTTATGTGGAGAACTATTACAAATTTGTGTCCCACTGTTTGTAATGGAGCTTTTATATGCCTGTGTCCTTATTGATTGGACATGATACTTTCATTTTTATCTTAAAACATGTACATCGATGTTAAAGATTCTATTTGTGTATATTACATATAGAACAACGTGACTAGGATATGGACGGCCGGTGTGGCTGTGCGGTTCTAGGCGCTTCAGTCTGGAACCGCTAGACCGCTACGGTCGCAGGTTCGAATCCTGCCTTGGGCATGGATGTGTGTGATGTCCTTAGGATGGTTAGGTTTAAGTAGTTTTAAGTTCTAGGGGACTGATGACCTCAGATGTTAAGTCCCATAGCGCTCAGAGCCATTAGAACCATTTTTTTTTACTAGGATATGAACAATGGAGGAAACGTGCATTTTAATAGAGCTAACGTGGAAATTTTACGCAGCCCGTTTAGTAAACAGTGTGATTTACGAAATAGAAACATCCCACAACTGCAGGTGGATTGCGTTGCGATCGCGTGTACCACGTTGGGGCCCACGTACCGTATGCACAAGTCACATCGTTCCTGAGCGTTCAGCAACATGTTGAACTTCGCACTTTCAACAGCACGGTCCGTGTGCCGACGGCTTAAGCGACGTTGAGGTGGTAGAAAGGGCGACGCCGCTGGACAGTGGATGGTTGGAAACAAGTAATTTGGAGCGATGAATCACGATATGTCCTGTGGCAATCCGATGGAGGCGTTTGGATTTGGCGAATGCCTGGAAAACGTTGCCTGCCAACAGTCAAGTACGGAAGACCTGATGTTAAGGTGTGTTGATGTTCTCGTGGTTAGGATGTGGTCTCCCTATGGCACTTAAGAAACACTAAACGCGAGAGGTAATGAACAGGACTTACAGTGTTGTGAACTCTGTACTCGAAGATGATGATTGTGTTAGCATGACATTGCACCCAGCCCTAAACCAGCATCTGTGAAGCAGTGGTTTGTAGAGACTAATATTCCTGAAATGTATCGTCCTGACCGAGTCCCTAAACCCAACTGAACGGCTTTGGAATGAGGGAGAACGTCGAATTCTTTCCAGACGGCAGATTCCAACGTCACTACATTGTCTAGTTTCGGCTATGGAGGAAGAATGGGCTGTTACTCTTCCACAGACGTTCAGACACCTCAGTGAAAGTGTCTTCAGCAGAGTTCAAGGTGTCATAAAGGCGCCAATGGGTTTCTGGTTACTTTTGACATATAGTGGGTGTTGAAGAAACAGTGATGGAAATAAAAGTTCAAGAGTGGGATTAGAACTGAGGCTGAAAGGATATGAATGATAAGATTCACTAATAACCTTGATATACTCTTGTAGTTTTTCCAATGTAAGTTTGGCTTACTCTCTATTGTGCGTTAGAATGGCAAGATAGTCCGCGAAAGCCAGAAACTTCACCCTGATTCTCTGCTCTTTTTTAATCCCAAGCTGAATTCATTTTATTTCCTTTTCCCATATCCTCACAATTTTTTCCTACTCTGCTATACCTGTATACTAAGTTTGCATGTTGAGAAGACGGTATGAAAATGAAGGAGAACCAGAGAACGGCCGACACTTCGTACATGCTGTGGCGTCGTCTTTCCCACACTATTGACTTAAGTGTTGCCTGTAGTGTATGCAGATCTTTTTGCATCGTCAGCTCGGTGTCTTCTGTTGCTGCTTGAGTAGATGGCATGTAGAGGTTAGACACTGTAGAGGAAGAGAGAGACTGGAATATATTCAACAAATAATTGATGACGTGGGTGCATGTGCTGCGAGCGTTGTGAGACTGTAAGGAAACGTTCGCGATGTAGTCAGTCGTGTGCTATTCTGGCAGCTCAAAAAAAAAAAATAATAAAAAAAATAAATAAATAAATAAAATACAAATAAAAATTTAAAAAAGAAGTAGTTTCGGTTTCCCCACTCTCGACATTATGAAAGGTAACTAACTCTCTGTGAAATTCTGAACTATATTTTTTCTGTTCAAATAACTATCGCCAAAGTTAATACTATAGGAAGTTCGTTGATAATTAGTAAACTACCCGTAGTCACAACATTCCCGTTTGTGTTGAATGGAATGAACATTCTAATGAGTACAGAATATGGTGGTACGTGGCCCCTTTAATACGACCTTGCACAATCCATACCAAAACTATTCTCAGGACGGGAAAAGGGATGGCGAATCGTGGTTGGTAGTCGTACTTTGATTTACACATAATTAATTTATTAACATAAAGTTCCCGCAGATCATTCCCCACGGTCATCACTACAAGCAGCAGTTTCTTAGTGTAAGTTCTTATTAAAACAAAACAAGTATAACCATGAAATGCATGTAAAAACAGTTCAGAAACAACTAGCAAACACTATTGCCGTCGCTTTGCCACACTTAACAAAAGCTTACAACTAACGGTACAGTTCCTATCAGAGTGGGCCAGTCACTTAATTGCATTTAACTACTACACACACGGCCCAAACAACACTTAAATCTTACGTCGCTAAACACGATTCACTAGAACATAGATATGTAACAGAAGCGAGAAAGACTGCCATGAAACAAACCCAGATTACACATAGTTGCAGGTCTTTCTTTATGGAACCCAAAAAACATTTGTTTGTACACCAGAAAATCACAAATTAGAAAACCTGTTTTACCCGCCTTGGCGGAAGGAAAAGGTATACTAATCTTTTTATGGGGTCTTCGCTCAAAGCAATCCAGCCGTGCAGGGTTACGTAAACACAGCAGGACCTAGGCTGCGGGTTACACCTCACTCCCCGCCAAGGCGTTGGCGATTACAGCAGCTTTTGACAAACACAGGACAATTGCAACTCTCTGAAACAAACACAAAATACAGGGCAGAATCTTTGCATCAGGCATACGTGCATCAGTCTACAACATGATCCGTCCACAGCAATTACTGCACTTTAAATTGAAACCATGCAAAGACGGTTCACCAATAATAATAATAATAATAATAATAATATTACTTAGGTGCAGCTTTCAATCACTTAATACTGTTATAACTAAAACTTCACCGCGAAGGTAACATTTGACAAGATCATACGGAGCTCATCCACATACTTTTCTATTAACGGCTGTGTAAGTTCCACAATAATCTAGCTAGTGAAACACCTCCCAACGCGTAGCTCAGCCACATACACTAACGGCCAACTTACTTGATGTTTGCACACAGCACAACTCAGCGGCTCAAACAGCTTAACCACATTCCTTCAGGGACCTTTCCCTTGAAAGAAATCACGAAACTTGGATGTCCGAGGTGCCCCAAAACACACACTTGCCGAACAATACAACTGTGCGGTATATCACGCTTATACGGCACACACGATCGCAGTCGACACCCCTTTCTCCGGAGACGTCCCACGTCTCTCCATGTTTTCCTTTTGAAAACTAACGGCTGCCTCTTGAAGCCCGCCAGCCCGTAATAAAGCCACACGGTATGCAAAGATTTCATATACTCTCCACAATCGATCGCAACTATATAACGAGCGTACCCGGTGCTGGCGCTTTCCGCCACGGCTCATATGGACTGAGTGCAAACCGAAGAAAGAGGAAAGTCATGAAGAGTAGCAGAAATAAGATTCACGATGAACGTAGTACTAAGCATTTCACCACAATAAAAACAAAAGTAATACTGTGGCCGACTAATAAGCGGTAGCTTCATGTTATGTATCCCTAATAAACAATTACTGATTGTAATCTTTTCTAAAAACGTAACTTTCTGTCTTCAAGACATTAGATTTGCTTGATACAGAATAACGCGTGTATAAAGCTGAAAAATGAGATAGAAGTAAAACACTGTTGTTGACTTAACAATCGTCCGTACATCCTGCTTAGCCCACTACTCAGCCAATCTTGAATTAACATATTGGGGACACAAAGCAGTAACTGCAGATCTCTAAGATACCGGCCTAAGAAGACTAGCTTTTTTGAACTTACGTCCGCCGACAGTGCTTCCCTCAGTTCACACCAGTAGCCCTAAAAATAGGGTTTGTCACGTAAATATAAATTAGTACATGGATGTTGCAGAGCTCACAACCGACTCTATTATATTTACGTGACAAACCCTATTTTTAGGGCTATATTTTAATTTTGACAAATGGATCTATGCAGACATTTGTAAAAACGGCGGTGATACATCAGTCCATACTAATGTAAAATTGCCACCTTCTGAAGAAGACAAATTTAAATTCTTTATACATTGCAACTGGTCGGCTGTTTATAATTTTATTTTTATTTATTTTATTTTATTTATTTATTTATTTATTTATTTATTTATTTTTTGAGCTGCCAGAATAGCACACGAGTGAATACATCGCGAACGTTTCCTTACAGTCTCACAACGCTCGCAGCGCATGCACCCACGTCATCAATTATTTGTTGAATATATTCCAGTCTCTCTCTTCCTCTACAGTGTCTAACCTCTACATGCCATCAACTCAAGCAGCAACAGAAGACACCGAGCTGACGATGCAAAAAGATCTGCATACACTACAGGCAACACTTAAGTCAATAGTGTGGGAAAGACGACGCCACAGCATGTACGAACTGTCGGCCGTTCTCTGGTTCTCCTGTATTTTCATACCGTCTTCTCAAGATGCAAACTTAGTATACGGGTATAGCAGAGTAGGAAAAAATTGTGAGGACATGGGAAAAGGAAATAAAATGAATTCAGCTTGGGATTAAAAAAGAGCAGAGGATCAGGGTGAAATTTCTGGCTTTCGCGGACGATCTTGCCATTCTAACAAACAATAGAGAGTAAGCCAAACGTACATTGGAAAAACTACACGAAATCTCACAGAAAACTGGGCCACAAATCTCCTACGAGAAAACACACTATATGGAAAAGCAAACCTGTAGATAATCTCCCCATTACTACCCAATACGGGAAAGTGACACAAGTTGCCCACTTCAGATATCTGAGGGAGATAATCCAACCACCAGATCTGAACTCAATAGCCAACAAAGATAGACTCTCCAGGTTACAAAAAGCGTATAAGCTCACTTGGAATCACTATAATAAGAAATCTATTTCTGTCAATGCGAAACTGAGGCATTACAACACAGTAGTCCTATCAGAAGCACCTTATGCTGCAGAAACTACAATGATTCATGGTCATACGAAGATCAGAGAGATTTAAAAGCACGAAAGAAAAATTTTGAGAAAAATATGTGGACCATTGTGTCGGGAAGGAATTTGGATAAAGAGGCCAAATAGAGAGATTTACAAAGACAAAGGAACAATAACAGATACCATTAGGAAGAGGTGGATGAAATTTTATGGACATATCAGCAGGATGAATAGAAACAGGCTCACAAGGCAAATCTTTGAGATAGTAAACAAGAGCAAAAACAAGACAAAGTGGATCACTGAAACAGAAGAAGACATTAAAGACCTGGGGATCACACAAGACAACATAAACAATAGAGAACAGTTTAGAAACATCATAAAGAAACACACATTTAAACAAGAACACACGGAGAACAGAACGGGAAAAAGATGGTCGGAAGAACACAAGAGAGATCACAGTGAACGCATGAAGAGAATTTGGGAAGAACGAAGAAAGAAGAAGAAATCATGACTACTCAAGTTGAATCGCTCTCTTAAAAGGGAATAATCGAAAATAATAATAATAATAGTAGAGTGTAGATGCTTGATAGTAGCGTAGTTTTTGGGCCATACCACAGATTCACAGGTATGAAGTCTGGTAGAGCGATTAGTTCTGGTTAGTGTCGTGTAATGATCCCCAACTTATCACTTTGTTCACCGTAGGCCGCACATTAGTGAAAACGTTCGTCAAATAAGATTTTTTGTGTGAGGTTTCTTTAGCCATTTTTTTTCTTGTGGTGTTAAGAATGAATAAATCTAGCGTAATTTAGACCACAACTTCTCCCAGTGTTCTGATTAACATTACCTTTGCCATTTTTTTTATTAAAGTCTCGATTACAATTGGAAGTAGGAAGCTTGCACAGGATGTCTGAAACCTTCTGGGTCAAACTGAAAGAGGTGATATTAGGTCCACAACTGATTATATTAAAATAGCGAACCAATGGTCGGAAAAGCATATTAATTGTGTTTAGACATATATAGCGTACGCCACATAACAACATCATGGATCACAGTAGCTGTTCAAAGCGACAATGGCCAGTCTCAATGCATGTATGCCAGCGCAGGAAGTTCTGCCTCTCTCTCAAAGATTCTTGGTGCCAGTTGTACCAGTAGAAAGGAAGCCTGCACCCTAGCAAGCAAGTCTTCATCCGTTTCCATGGGGGTTTCATGCACCGAAGTTTTGACGGAACCCCAGCAAATAAACTAGGTGTGAGATCCGGCGATACTGCTTGTTCCGGCGTAACGGCAAGCGACGACACGGGGATGAAGAAGGTTACAGCAGAGGGGGCTATGAGATGACGTCAGGCAATAGCACACTGATTAGGACGCCACCACGACAGTAGCGTCCTCTAGAAGAGAATATAAGCGCCGCTCCTGCCAGACTCGGCCGGACAGATAGGACAGTAGAAGACGTTCTCTAGCATAGGCACCAGTAGTGATATTAGCATCCTTTAGGCACCCTATAAGAGATGAGTGGGCAGGACCCTACACTGCGGGCCATGGGACAGGACCTTCCCATCAAACGATGAGGGTACGAGTTGTTCAGGTGCTAGCGGACATTAAAATCGAAGTGGGCTGGTGCACCGTCGCGTTGAAACCACATCCTTTTTCGGACAGTAAGAGGTGCAGTTTTCAAGAATTGTGGCAGCACTTCTCACAGAAACACCAAGTAACGTGGACCAGTCAAACGGGACAGGCTGCAAACAAGGTCCTATTAGGTGAATTAGGACATGATTGCCCGTGCCTTGACAGAGAAAAGTTGCTGGTGGCCACCGATGTGGGTGACGGTGGATTTTCCTCACTCCAGAAATACCTGTTACGGCTGTTGAAAGCACCATGACGGATGAATGAGGCCTCATCCGTGAACAATATAAACTGTATGAGGTTCAGCCGGTCGGTGTGGCCGAGCGGTTCTAGTCGCTTCAGTCTAGAACCGCGCGACCGCTCCGGTCGCAGGTTGGAGTCCTACCTCCGGCATGGATGTGTGTGACGTCCTTCGGTTTGTAACTGGTTAACCTTTTTTGATGCTAGTCAGTTGGCAGGATGAGCATTACTGCAAAGAGCATTTGATTTTAAAGCATTATGTAAGGGTGAGAAACACTAAATAAATTACATTTTCTCTCTTAACAACATGTGGACAGGATGGGTTCTTCCTTGGCCCGGGTATGAGGTAGAATGAAACAGCATTTTTACGTAAGATAACTGTTATTGAAAGTTTTGTACAATGGTTTCCTTACTGGATTGTTCTGGCTGGGAGAGCGGCAGCTGTGTCGTTTGTGAAGCCTGAGTGGCGGCGTCTGATTATGCCTGGCGGTGTGTATCTCGTGTCGCCGTTTCGCCCAGCGGAGTGGCGCGGCGGGGGAAGGCCAGTGTCCCGGACTCGAACAACGGACTCCAGCTTGCCAGTCTTCGGCTGTCAGATCTTCATCGCAGCTCACAGGTGACTGCTGATGTGAGGCTGCCTCCTTCCCGTCCTCACAAGTCACCTGGGTACGTAAAAATCAGTCTTCAAATATCTTCTAACTTCTGTCTTCTGGAGGCGAGGCTGCTACTTGCTATTCCATTACAGCAGCGGACTTGGTGATTCTGTGTACGATGTAGTCTCTTCCTACATGACGGTCTTCAGCACCATCTGAACTGTACTGGAACTGAACTGAAAACTACTGTCGGGCCCACTGTGTCTCGCGTATTTATTTACTTCAGTTCACTGGAGGTGAACGACTTCACGGTCATCGCCTCTTCTGTCACGTTGAAAAGCTTCTCGACGAATCTTCTTAACGTCGGTCATTGGCTCTTGGAATGTAAGCAAGGGTCTTTGATCACATGTGACAACTGAGAAACACGTGAGCCGGTCGGGCGTTGCTCTGGCGGCTGAATCGACAGCGTCCGCTTATGTGGGGAGGGCGATGGCTTCTCCTGAATGTGCTGACTTCACAGTCATTGCCTCTTCTGCTCTGCCTGCTGTTTGCCAGTGTGTAACTCTTCTGAACTAAACTAAGTTTTTCGTTTATTTTCTAACTTCTACTTCACAAAGATTTCACTAATTTATTTACCTATCTTAAGTACCACTCAAGTGGTTCAAGTTGTTCTAACTTCTAGGGGACTGATGACCTCAGATGTTACGTCCCATAGTGCTCAGAGCCATTTGAACCATTTTTTGTATGAGGTTCGGCATTACACCACTTTAGTGAATGATCCATTCACAGACGTGAACCCAGAGCTTAAAATCGGTTAATCCCAGTGCTTGCACATATTCATGATATGAGGGTAACACCTGTTCCACATTGTATCCTTCGAAGTGTGCATTTCACAATCAAGTTGACGGGTGTATATTGCAGGGTGGTCGGCCACGTGGTCCAACACCATCTCCTGCAAGTCAGGTGTTCGGACATGTCATTGGTGGGAATCTTGGTCAGTTTTCTGTGGCGAGAACGTCCCCATCGATCGTAAATTTGTATCCACTGAAATAAAATTCTTCTAATTAGGATGACGACTATTGGGATAACATTCTCTGTACTTTTGTGCTGATTTACGAGCACTACATCCTGCTTCACTGTACATTAAATGCATGTCTGCCAACTCTCGTGGCGAGTAACGTTCCATCTTTGAGTAAGCGTCATGCACTGATGTTTATGACAGTGCGGCAGAATTGGATGCGCTGTTGCAGTACATGTATTGAGATTGGCGGTTATCGCTTTCAACAATTACTACGAGCTAAGTTGTTACGCGGTGCACAGTGTGTATGTGCGTAACAAATAAATACGCATTTCCGACCATTGGTTCCCTATCTCAATATAATCGATTATGGACCCACTTTATCTGTTTCCATTTGACCCAAGAGGTTTGAGACACCCTGTATACAACATCATTGTCAACAAACTGGGTCTCAGAGCTCCCGAAAACATCCACTAGATAATTTATATATGTTGTAAACAGTAACGGCCCAGTAACACCCCTTTGTGGTACCTCCGAAGTCCTTTCCCATGGAACAATTTCACCCCATTTAGAAAGATGTTTCCAGTTCTCTGTACTGGAAAATCCTGAATCTAGTCACATATCTCATCCTATAATCGGAAAGCAGCGCGAAACTGTGTCGAATGTGTTCTTTAAGTCAAGAAACACGACAGCATCCGGTGCGCCGCCATCTACGCCACTCTGAGTCTTACAGACGAATGGAGATAGCATAGTTTCAGAAAATCAATATTCGCGAAATCAGTATAGCTTGTTATGGAGAGGGGTTTCCTTCAGGAAAAAGATGATAATGTGTGAGCGTAAAGCATTGAGCCGTGCTGCAGCTTGCGTTGGTGCCGTTGGTAGGTTGGCATCGTGTAATAGGGAGAGCGGCGTCTCGTTTTCTTCTTGTGTTTACTGCCACCACTACGTTTGCTTGCGTTGTCTGTCCGCGAGTGAATGCAGCAGCGGTTATCAATATCTAGTACCGTAGTACTATCTTAGGAAGGACATAAAGTGTTTTCCGGGTCGGGGTGTGTGGTTGAGTTCCGCTGGAATGGAGCAGCAGTGAGGTCCAGCAGTGCGCGGACATGCCGGGACTGCTGGTGGCACGCAGGCACTGCCAGATCAAGGGGCTGCAATTGAGAGGGCCACAACCTCGTCCACCGGACCCAGGACGTTTGAGCTGAGTGAACATTAACCCAGTAGTGAAACCTCCACTATTTGAGATCACGCCGTTTGTTTGCGCGTTGCTGCTCTCAGGGTCTCTGGGTTGGCGAGATTAGTTAGCTGTCCTCCACTTCTTATTATTAATCATTGAATTCCTGGTGTTTATTGGTGAAGTTCAACCAGTGGTATTTTTCTGCCTAGTGGCCGCTGGCGCCCTAATTACCTGCCCTGGAGGTTAGCGTATTTTCGCGGAGTGTACCTTTCCTCGCCTTGCCGCATCTGTCTGGTAAGGTGTGCAGTTCGACAGCCTCCTCCATCGTGGTCCAGATATTTTTTTTTGGATTAATTTGGTCGTAGTGGTTCCTTCTGCTTCTAGATGTTCTAAACATCGGATTCAGAAAACGCAGTACTGTCAGGTTCCGCCTTGCCTCGGTTATTCCATCGTTGTATTGATTATCAGACGTTAGGTCGATTTTGCAAGAGTGTTGGTCTGCGTTTAAACTGTCACTAGTTTTAGTTGCCATCGGGTTAAGTGAATATAACTCTTGGCTGCCTGTCCCATCGGTTACGAAGTTGAGCGACTTTCCAGGCCGATCCTTGGAGCACTGTTTGAGGCCCACTTCTCTTTTGGTTTGATCAGATTGTGATTTTAATTTTGAGTCAGTACTATTGGGACCTTCAGCCGACAAATAATTTGAATTTCTTGTCAATAAGGCCTTCAGCCGTGAATGCAACTCTTAAGAATGTTTTATTAGATATTGTCTTTCAACAGTGAAACTTTGAAGATTGTGTTTCTTTTTAAAATAATATTTTAGTATCTCTTGGAGAAGTTTAATTGTTTTTAAGAATTTGCTATCCAGGTCTTCAGCCGAGTTATTGCTACTGGGGCCTTCAGCCGACAAGTAATTTGAACTTCTGGCCAATAAGGCCTTCAGCTGTGAGTGCAACTTGTATAAGAAATTTTATTAGACATTGCGTCTTAACAGTCAAATTTGATAACTGTTGCTTATTGTGAACCTCATTTGCAACTGATAGAAAATAAAGTGTTCGTGATTAAAAAAAAAAAAACTGAGCAACCAACGGTAACTCAGTAAGGCCTCGTCCACACTGAATCCTGCCTTTCCATAAGTCCCACGTTTCAAGCATGTTCCACAATTCTGCAACAGAATTACATCAGTGGTATGCCTATGTGACATATATTAAGCGATACACGCCTAATTGAAAAATATTTTCCTACCCTGCTTAACACTCCTTGTAACATCTGCAGCCTTTTATAACACTGATGTCTCCCTGCACATTAAATGATATGATGATGTCATGTCACGAAGGCTGATATTTCTGCCAATTTCTTACTAGGTTATATGCTCCTTTTAGAATCGGTAAGAGACAGTAGGTTTCACTTTCACATTTTCATTTCGTTTGAGGACCCTTTACAACCGAGCTTGCGGTAGTACTGATCTTTGTGTCTGTAGTCTGTCACTTATTGCTGGCACGCCTACACATCCGAGTCTGGTTTATTCACGTCCTTCTTCGTGCATATTGCACCCAAACCTTAATGTATGTATTGCAGTTAGTAGGTGATACACAATATGCGGCCATTAAATTATCACTAAGAACTGGCTTCAACGACATTCATCACCTAAAAATAAAACATACAAGAAATGCTGCAAAGCTTCAGAGTACATGAACCGAGTATTTTGTTAAAAGTTGTATACAAAGTGTATACATGTATTGGAGAAACTTTACAGCAGGTAAACAGAAAGTACTTACTTTATCGATGCCACTATCGCTTCACTAAAGTTCAGATTCAGTGGGAGTCACTGCTCGAAAGCAGGAATTCCTACTTACCTTCACAGATAGTGTCGTTGTTCGCGGATAGTGGGACGATAGATGGCAGTCGCGTGGAATGTCTCCAGTTACCAGTAGGAAGTCGAGCGCATACCAGAGAACAGAAAGCTGCCACTTCCCTATTAGTCTCCAACACTCCCCAAGTGTTGTACACTCACAGCACTTAAAGGAATAGCGACGTAAAGTTGGAACAAGGTACTAAAGACAGTAAGTGGGAAAGTCGATGACCGGCATATCTGGAACCTAGTGGTGAGGGTAAAGTGGGGAGGGGGGGTGGGTTGAATATCACGGAGGGAAGCGCTACATAATGGGCAACGGGATTGGCTTTTTTTTCGTCAGCGACGAAAGCGGGGAGAGCTGAAGAAGTGCGCGGAGGGGAGGAACGGGAGGCAGCGGAAAGGGAAAGTTTATTTGCCGGCCCATCAGGAACGACGTCTGCTGGAACTCCAATTAAGTGGGCGCATGCGCGGGAGCGAGAGCGGCCCTGGAATAACGAGAGAGCGGGTCGGGGTGTGGGCCGATGGCGGCCCTCGATAAACCGCCGGACCACACCGACTCCGCCACCGCCAGCGTCGAGACGGGCCCCCGATTTATGCCCCGGCGCGCGCGCTCTATTAATCTCCATTGATTAACTGCTGGAATGCCGCGGCAGCTCGCCGTCTCTGGATGTTTCTATTGTACAGACGCTTCCCCGCTATTGCACCAACTTCTGAAATGGAGCACTCCGTCGCTTACGATGTCTACGATAATTCCGGACGGTACAACTGAAAAGTGGCTGAGTAATGAGGACTTAGGGAGAGATTTCTCTTCTTAACCTGGGCATCAAGTAACGACTTAATGAAGAGGGCTGTGAGAGAACTGGGGGCCGATTTTACGAGAACTGCCCAATACTGACGGAACTGAGCCACATCAAACGATTTTATACAAGGCGTACTCATAAAGTTTTACTTAACACCTAAAAATAAAGGGTTATTCTAAATTATGGACCCATTTTCAGAACTTCGTATTTATTCAAATATAAATCCAAAATGAACAACCGAGAGAGGTGGCTCAGTGGTTAGACACAGGACTCGCATTCGGGAGGACGACGGTTCAATCCCGCGTCCGGCCATCCTGATTTAGGTTTTTCGTGATTTCCCTAAATCGCTCCAGGCAAATGCCGGAATGGTTCCACTGAAAGGGCACGGCCGACTTCCTTCCCCATCCTTCCCTAATCCGATGAGACCGCTGACCTCGCTGTCCCGTCTCCTTTCCCGAACAACAGAACCCAACCCAAAATGAACAAGCTTTATATCAATGAAAAGAGAAAGTTTCAAAGTTTTTTCATTGTTTGATATTAATTTAATACACTACCGTCCATTAAAATTGCTACACCACGAAGATGACGTGCTACAGGCGCGAAATTTAACCGACAGGAAGAAGATGCTGTGATATGCAAATGATTAGCTTTTCAGAGCATTCACACAAGGCTGGCGCCGGTGGCGACACCTATTACGTGCTCACATGAGGAACATTTCCGACCCATTACTCATACACAAACAGTAGTTGACCGGCGTTGCCTGGTGAAACGTTGTTGTGATGCCTCGTGTAAGGAGGAGCAATGCATACCATCACGTTTCCGACTTTGATAAAGGTCGGCTTGAAGCCTATCGCGATTGCGGTTTATCGTATGGTGACATTGCTGCTCGCGTTGGTCGAGATACAATGACTGTTAGCAGAATATGGAATCGGTGGGTTCAGGAGGGTAATACGGAACGCCGTGCTGGATCCCAACGGCCCCGTATCACTAGCAGTCGAGATGACAGGCATCTTATCCGCATGGCTGTAACGGATCGAGCTGCCACGTCTCGATCCCTCAGTCAACAGATGTGGACGTTTGCAAGACAACAACCATCTGCACGAACAGTTCGACGACGTTTGCAGCAGCATGGACTATCAGCTCGGAGGCCATGGCTGCGGTTACCCTTGACGCTGCATCACAGACAGGAGCGCCTGCGATGGTGAACTCAACGACGGACCTGGGTGCACGAATGGCAAAACGTCAATTTTTCGGATGAATCCGGGTTCTGTTTACAGCATCATGATTGTCGCATCCGTGTTTGGCGACATCGCAGTGAACGCACATTGGAAGCGTGTATTCGTCATCGCCATAATGGCGTATCACCCGGCTTGATGGTACGGGGTGCCATTGGTTACACGTCTCCGTCACCTCTTGTTCGCATTGAAGGCACTTTGAACTGTGGACGTTACATTTAAGATGTGTTACGACCCGTGGCTCTACCCTTCATTCGATCCCTGCTAAACCCTACATTTCAGCAGGATAATGCACGACCGCATGTTGCAGGTTCTATGCGGGCCTTTCTGGATACAGAAAATGTTCGACTGCTGCCCTGGCCAGCAAATTATCGAGATCCCTCACCAATTGAAAACGTCTGGTCAATGGTGGCGGAGCAACTGGCTCGTCACAATCGCCAGTCACTACCCTTGATGAACTGTGGTATGGTGTTGAAGCTGCATGGGCAGCTGTACCTGTACACGTCATCCAAGCTCTGTTTGACTCAATGCCCAGGCGTATTAAGGCCGTTATTACGGCCGGAGGTGGTTGTTCTGAGTACTGATTTCTTACTATCTATGTACCCAAATTACGTGAAGATGTAATCACGTGTCAGTTCTAGTATAATATATTTGTCCAATGAATACCCGTTTATCATCTGCATTTCTTCTTGGTGTAGCTATTTTAATGACCAGTAGAGTGCATTTAATAATTTGTAATTAATTAGTTTTTAATAATTATTGAATGATTAGAAATGTGATAAATGTTATAAATGTTCAATGTGGCCACCTTTGGCTGTGCGACAAACATCGACGCGGTAGCCAAACTCGTCCCACATACGCGAAAGCGTGTCTGCTGTTACTGAGTGCGCGGCAGCAGTGATCCGGTTCCGCAGATCGTTCAGAGTGGTTGGTCGAGGTGGGACGTAAACAGCTTCCTTCACATAACCCCACAAGAAATAGTCACAGGGTGTGAGATCAAGAGATCTCGGTGGCTAGAAGTGCAGACCAGGTCCTTAAGTCAACTGTGACCGATCCAGCGCTGAGGAAGGGAATCATTCAAAAAGCCTCGTACATCACGGTATCCATGGAGCTCCAGCCTGTTGGAAAACCAAGTCCTGGGTATCTTCCATAACTTGAGGGAACAGCCCTTATGCCAACATGTCCAGGTACGTGATTTCCATTACAGTTCTTTCCACAAGGAAATATGGTCCATAGACCCTTGTACGGGCTCTTTCGTGTTTCAATGGTGAATGTGGATTTTCCAAACCCCATATGCGAACATTGTGTTTGTTGACTTTCCCACTAAGGTGGAAAGTCGCTTCTTTTCGAAAAATCACACGCCTCATTCTCCATTTTTGCTAGCACATAACCACAAAATGCGAGACGCTTCTGTTTGTCATTGGGGTTGAGAGCCTGCACAATAGAGCTTCTACAGCAAACGCCGTCTCAGAACTTTCCATACAGTTTGCTGGGGTATTCCAAGTTCTCGATTGGTCCTATTGGTAGACTCACTGGGACTCTACACGAAACTTTCTTGAATCCCTAGCACATCACCCTCTGACACATGTGGTCGGCCTGCGCTTTTTTATTTGCACACACTCCCAGTCTGTTTGAATTGCTTAAACCAACAGCTAATGCTTTTGCGAGCTGGTGGTTGAATATCGAATTTGGTACGAAATGCACGCTGCACTGCAGTTTGCGACTCACTTTTCGCGAACTCAAGGAGGCAGAAAACCCGGTGCTCCACAATCACCGTTTCACTCACAACTGACAGTGAAACGGACTGACGGCCCTACTGCCGAGTGAACTCCACCGGCCGCTTCTGAAACCATCACCGCCCGCCCGCTGCCGCCCGCCAAAAGCTTTGAAACTTCCAGTTTTCATTGGTATGAAGATAGTTCATTTTGGATTTGTACCTGAATACATACGAATTTTTGAAAATGGGTCCATCATTTAGAATAACCCTGTGAATACATCTGACATCGTGATGCTCGGTGATGTTGTTAATTCTCCAGATATTCACCCTTCAATGCGAGTCTTTTGAAAGTGATGGATGACTTGGCGCAAACATTTGCTATAAGAGTCTATATTTTAGGGTGTGACGTTACTGTCACATATAGCTGTGAGACTCTCAGCCGCTATTTCGTGATTTCAGTGAGAGTACTGAAGGAGTGTGCCTGGAAAGGTAGCCTTGCGGCCACCACACGGAGGTGGTGTGTCACTGGAAATGTCTCTACGGCCTCTTATGTCAATATAAAGCAGCCGGGTGAAGAGGTGAAGAGGGTCTCCTTCGGGGATATGGGCAGTTTTTGCAGAAGTCAGGTGGTGACCCGCACGATAGCTTTTGAAAGCCTGACGCCCTGTATTCAGTAGACGCTGTGCCATCCCTATAGTCACCGGCGTGGCACCGTAGTGTATTTTGTGAAAAAAAGTTTCTGTCCTGTGACCTTCCGTGGACTGTTTCTGAACTTTAAACTTTTTAAAACGTTACATCAACAGTTTTTGAGCATTTTAAAAGCGTAAGTACAACATTTATTTTACATAACTTTAACTGCAGCAAAAGTTGTATTGCACCACAGATGTAAATCTGCAGCTCTGATTTTTTATCTCATCTGAGGTACTAATGTGTACCGTCAAAAACCAAGCACTTGCTTTATGTATTCTTTGTGATGGAAAGGAGCGTTGCAGTCACTCACCTTATATTACCACGATTTAGTTTTATGAACTAGGGAAAGTTGAGTTCACTTTCCCTAGAAGAGTAAGTTGATAATGGGCTGGCATTAATGCGCAATTTAACGACCAGACCAGGAGCTTTCAGGCTGTTCGTGACACATCACGCCTCGAAAATCATTTCGTCGTCATTTTGTAATTGTCTGGCACGCAATGGTTACTTCATCCTATGAAACAAGACGAAATCTACAGGCGCCATGTCGGGGGAATACAGGGTGTGAGACAAAATTTGATAGCCCAAAGAGCAGCGTGTATGACCCAGACCTATGCAGAATGAGGTGAGGCGATACAGTGGAGCAAAGATAACCCCTTGGACAACTTTCCGTGACACTACGCCTTGACAGTCTCCCTTAGCCTCATCGGGAGATTCCAGTAGTAATCTCCTGTTTCAGTTTCCCCCTTACGATCATAACCTGTTAGCATCACATCACGTCAGTCCCAAATACGTTCAGCGCCATCTTCCCCTGTGACGGCTGGGTCCTCGCCGTTTTCGGCTGTGGTGAACCCTCGGGTTCCCACAGTTTGCATCACTCTTCTATCACGCGGTCTTGATGATACACTATAAACCGGTAACCACATAAAACTTCGATCTCTGCGTTCATAATACCATACACCGATTTTAATGCCCCTGAAACAACCCCGTTTAAATGAAATCAGAGTCAGGAACTCTGTAATAGCGGAACGGATAATGAACATGGTTAAGCATAAGCTAAGCCAAAACAACTTGAAAGCATAACGTTTGCAACAGATATTATACAGATAGTAGCCTATATCTCGTACTGAAGCCCACAACACTAATGTGGAAAAGCAAATGGGATAGGCTGGCATGCATTTCTCTCGATTTTTCATATTTTTCCCCAAGCCCCGTACATCCGTGGACCCATTCCCAAGTGGTGAATTTCATTCGATTGCTGCCTTCATTTATGCAGAGTAGAGAGTCTGTGGATGTATAACCGCTTCATAAGGCTGCAGCCCGAGAAATTTTAATTAGTCATATTGCCGCGACATCACGCTGTCATACATGAGCATAGTCTCTTGTGCACATTGTGTTGCACACTTTTGAGTGGATATTGGAGGAAACAAGGTTTGTGGCTGAGTGAAATTTCCAGATTCATCCTTGCGAAAACTCACGCTCCCCAACTCCACCCTCCATTTCCTCGTATCTCAATGTTTGGGTAGAGTACAGGTTGCCTTTTTCTGTCCAGTATCATATGAAGTGACGTTGATTAATTTATTTCTTTGACATCTAACGATCACGAATGATAATAAGAAAAAGGCTAGACGATAAGGAATAGCTAATGAAATGTTGCACTTACGAACACCAAAATCCGTGAGATACAAAAATGTGCTTTGTAGGATGAATCGTATAAAATGGTCCATACAATAGAGAGTATAAGGAGATATAACGAGCCAACCAGAGTAGGAGCATGATTTTCTCAACGCACATGACTGAGATATTCCACTTGCAACAAATGAAAGAGCCAAGACATGTGTCAGTCAGGTTCAATATGCATTCCCGATCATTTTGTGATTGAATATTCGAGTTAGAGGGAAAGCAACCAGTTTACTAACAAACAGTAACTATGTATTTGGAATTTATGAGAACTGAATTTTGGTAAATAGCCTTTCTGTAAAACATCAAAATCAAAATTTACAGCGCCTGGTAAAAGTGAGCGACCCGACTCTTCCGCAGAGTGTGGCGGGCAGTGACCTACATGCGATTGTAGATAACGGCGGTGACGATGTGACATACATATATATCATCTCGACTTTCACTGTGTCTACAGTCACAGGAGCTATTTTTCATCCATGTGACAATGTTTGAAGCACAAAACCATCTTGCACCCATTCTGATCACTAATTTTCATCGCCAATTTTCTGAAAAAATACCTGTTATCATTTTTTGAAACACTTTCGAAGTTTTTTCTTGAGAGGGGGGAGGGGAGAGAGGAATAATTATCTCTGAATCATTTGTTCAACTCTTTAACGAGTTTCTTTCTGTAAAATATAGAATATATGAACTAAATCAGTAAACACTACTGATGTGTAACAGCAGTAAAGCTATGTCCGCTCTGATGCACTTACATTTGTGAAGTAAAGTGAGCAAGTCAGTGCCCCATCCATCACATTACAAGGCAACCCCCCCCCCCCCCCTTAATCTGTGAAGTCATTCGTATTCCATAGAGCCATAACTCATTGCCTGGAACGATGGAGGTCATTAAAAAGAAACAGCCAATCACAATGAAGTCCCCAGAGCCACCACCTTCGCCATGTTAAAAGAATCTTGCTTCACATTCAAAAGTTTTTATCAAGAAAATTACGTAAAGGACACATCTTGTAATATTTCCACATCTGAAATAGGTAACCTTCGTCACTAGTAACGCACAAACACACACACACACACACACACACACACACACACACACACACACACACACACACACACGCCGGCCGGAATGGCCGAGCGGTTCTAGGCGCTACAGTCTTAGTTGTTTGATTTAGTTGAATTTCGGTTTTCATTTTGTCAGAAATTGTCTAAGTTTGATGTTATTCCCATTTTATTTGGCGTGCAACAGTGTTAGTTAGTTAATTAGTCATGAGTTGTACCCGTAAGTTAGCAAGACTCTTCATACAACAGTAACAGGTGAAGACAGTACAATGTTAGTTACAGTCCATGCCAGGCAGCAATCATTGACTACCCTGGTAGCTATTTGTCTTCTGTATTTGTGGAATTAGATGTGTGGACTATGTACTTGTTGAAATAGGTTTCCGAAGATGCACAAATTCAGTTAACGTGAACTCTCAGCCGCTAACCATAAGCATATGAATTTTGTCGTATCCATTTAAGTTGGGGTTCCCAGCACAGCCATTCTTTTCTGCACATGTGACATCACGAATCCGATTAAATGTTTTGCTTATTGGAAGAAGACTTTCTTTGCTATCATCAGTAAGTCTCAAGTTGCTGACTAATCGTTTGTGTTTGTTGGAACAAGACACAACTTGCTGTAACAAACCGCTTCTTGGTTACTTGGTGATGTATGGAGCAGTTTGTCACAATTTTTTGCAACAATAGTGATACTTGAGGCAATTTTGCTGTAATACAGCGACGTGTGGGGGCAATTTGTTGCCAGTGTACTATGACAGCGACATTTTTGCTAAATTTCAGTAATTAAATTCATAATCGTTGCATAACTCTACAAGGCCTTTCAGTCTGTAACAAGAATATGAACACTGTTCCGGCATTAAGTACAGCTTAGTTGTTCGCTGGAATTAAGCCACTCGACCTACGATTTCGCGGAAGCAACAACACGTTCGTTCGTTATCGCTATAATTTCACATAACACTGGTGACGTATGAGGCAGTTTACACTTTTGATGTAACAAGAGGATACACGGGAGAATTTGTTTCACAATTTTGCTGTAACATTTAAATGTATCTTGCAGTTTGTTACAGCTACATTTGATGCTTGATAAAACGAGGGACATCCAGTAGCTGACACAGGCTGCCAAATTAGATTGTGGTGTTACGACAACAGCATGTAGGGTAATGATCATCACTGTGTCAACTGACGGTAGTACCCAGGTTAATGGCAATCACTATATGTCAAATGGCCATCACTGCACCCCAACGTTGTTTGGTGTAAAGGCAGCCACACTGTATATTGATCATCATTACCCCTAATTGTATTCACTGTAATGGTAGTCACTATATGTCAGCTGACCATCACTACCCCGTTTCATTTGGGGTAATGGCAGTTCCCCTGCAAATTAACCATAATTACCCCAGAGTATTTCTGGAGTAATAGTAGTGGTCATATCAACCACCATAATTTCCCTGCTCAGAAGTGTCACCACATATTAACCAATCAGACTTTCCAACCGGTTCCAACTGACTCCAGCATCTCTTGACAGTCACCATTGTTGGAGTAAAGGCAGTCACCTTGTCAACTGACCACAATTGTTCTAATTTTTTACATGTTTGTTCAACGATGGTGACGTATGGGAGGATAATTTGTTACTATTTTGTGGTAAGCTGATTTAGCTCATTTTTACCAGCTCCAGCTAGTTTCTAACAATTAATCTGACCAAAATTATCCAAGTCTCTAACAACGTAAGACTGCACAAGATAATTCCTTACCATTTCGTTGTTAAATGACACTATATATAGTGAAGTGTTATTTTGTCTCCACTGTGTGATAGCAAAAGAAGTTGAACAGTTTTCTCTGCTAGATAAAATTAATACCGTATCATGGGATCATTGCAACTTTTGGGTGACTTTAAAAAGTAGTTGGAAAGCATAGCAATCATAGCTTGTTACCAAAGGAAATTTGCATAGCTACTGGTCATCAAGGTGTCGTGTAATCTCAATTGTATAACAGCATTACTTAGCATTATCAGCAGAAGATGCCAGAAAATTTGTACTGCAAGTTAAAGACAGTACTCTAGCGTGGAGGTCTATATAATGTTTAGCTTTCATTGATATCGGTTTGAGCTGAACTAAGACGAGTTTTCGAAAAATTATGACTTACTAGGAACATTATTTACTTTGATTCAAATATTAAACAATTCCGATTGATAAGAGCATTTTATGCTGTAAACTAGATCAGTAGTATTGGCAATCTATGTTTTATAACGTAATAGAACAAATTTTTAGGTTTTTTGGTAAATTAAAGTGTTGTACGAAGATCGAATTAATGTTATTAGCTAGCGCATAAGCTATATGTGTAGTGCCTATACGTAAGCCGTGTATATTTTGATAAATTATACACACACTTTAGATGTGGAAATATTTAATTTCAGGTCCACTGAGCCATTAAAAATGTGGTACAATAATCGAACGTCAGCCGACACAAGTAAGCCTGAAGTTTTAGAGATGTGATGGTAGTGCCAGTGTGTGTTTTGTGCTCGGAGCCTTACATATTTTTATAAATAATTTCATTTTGGTGCAGAGCTCAGAAATCTGTAATTACGGCGTATTACAATAAGTGTGTGTGTGTGTGTGTGTGCGCTTGGTACATAATTTTATTTTAGTGCAAAAAGCAAATTTTCATTCATGATCAGAGATCTCTGGTGCAGAGAAGTTTCATCTCTGTGTATTCCGCCATTGTCCTTGGCCAAGTTTACATTTGTACACCGTACATTGTGAAAATAATATACAGTTGCACTGTTCACTGATACAACTCAATTCAGATCTCGTCTAAACGTTTTCTTCCCTTCCCCTTCCCCCCCCCCCCCCCCCCCCCGTCCCCCCGGGCCCCATCAGACTGGTGCTTGGCCAGTTCATTTGTCTTTGGCTACGATCTGTGTTTTTATGTCACCTATTCTGGAACGTTATGATTAAGTTTTGGTATTATTTATTAGGTGATTATCTAAATGCCGTTAGGAATATTTTAGACAGCCATGGCACCATAAGTTCGATTGGTAAATGTTGCAGCCTTTCTTGAAAATTGGTTTTTTGTATATAGCCTCAAATAGTCAGAGTTCAAATGCAATAAAAACATTATTAGTCTCTCAGTAACACCAGTGATATTTTTCTAATGTAGACCATGATGCATGTTCTTCCATCCGTAAAAAGACGTTTGGTGAGGTGATACATCACTGGGAAACTTTTACAAGTGTCTGTTCCTCATAGTGCGGTGTTAGCAGCATAAATAACATAGCCTTAGGTAATTCTGCGATCAAGATACCACCACCCTTTCGGTATTTTGACAGAGACTTTAGATATGGAAATACCATTGCAACACTTTAGATAAAGACCTCATGTGGAAATAAAACTGGTGTAAACTGATGAAATGAACGTATTTTTGTTAACGTTTTAAATCCTGAATTAACATCGTTAACATTACGAATAACTTGTGTCTTACAGAAAAGTTTAGCTGTGGAAATATTTAGTTTGGGGGTCCATAGTGCCTTATGCCAACTGTCGGCTCAAAAATTAAATTTCAGTTGCACGATTAGCATGTTATTTCTTAGCAACATATGTTCTGTAACAGCTTATACATGGAAATACTAGTACGTAGTTAATCTTTTAAGTCCGCAGTCATGTTTTAGGCATCAATTTTGAAGTGGAAATAACACCGACATAACCGTTGTATTGCTAATGAAGTTCAAGTATTTTTGCGGTCATTTTAGATTTTGAATTAACATTGCAACGCTTGACAAGCATCATATGTTCTATTGAACAGTTTAAGTATGAAAATACTGCGTTTGTGTGCGTGCGCGCGCGCGCGCGCGCGATCGCGTGTGTGTGTGTGTATGTGTTCAAAAATGGCTCTGAGCACTATGGGACTTAACTTCTGAAGTCATCAGTCCCCTATAACTTAGAACTACTTAAACCTAACTAACTTAAGGGCATCACACACATCCATACACGAGGCAGGATTCGAACCTGCGACCGTAGCGGTCGGGCGGTTCCAGACTGTAGCGCCTAGAACCGCTCGGCCACTCTGGCCGGCGTGTGTGTGTGTGTGTGTGTGTGTGTGTGTGTTTGTGCGTTACTAGTGATGAAGGTTACCCATTTCAGATGTGGAAATATTACAAGATGTGTCCTTTACGTAATTTTCTTGATAAAAACTTTGGAATGTGAAAGCAAATAATTTAGATTCTTTTAACATGGCGAAGGTGGTGGCTCTGGGGACTTCATTGTGATTGGCTGTTTCTTTTTAATGAACTCCATCGTTCCAGGCAATGAGTTGTGGCTCTATGGAATACGAATGACTTCACAGAAAAGGGGAGGGGGTGCCTTGTAATGTGATGGATGGGGTGCTGACTTGCTCACATTACTTCACAAATGTAAAGAAAGTGCATCAGAGCGGGTATAGCTTTACTGCAGTTAATGGTGTTGCTGCTGAAGCTAGTGATGTTGTTGTTGTTGTTCCTGCTGTAGTGGAAACTGTAGGCTCTGAGGCGACAGTTGACCATGCTAAATCTGAGTCTCCGATATCTGCGTGCATTATAACAGCTGATAGTGCATTCTGAAGGCAAATTTTTAGCGCCAATTGCAAGGCCTGACCGGGGAGGAGACGGGGGAGGAGGAGGAGGGAAGGGGGTGTTTCGGAAATTTGTGCAAAATAACTGTGCGTCACTATCGCCGAATACTTGTAACAAAAATATAAAGACTGTTCCGGCATTAAGTACAGCTTAGTTGTTCGATGGAAATAAACCACTCGACCTACGATTTCGCGGAAGTAACAACACGTTGGTTCGTTATAGCATCTAAAGAGGAACTGATGATGCATCGTTGACTAAGATGTAAACAGTTGAAGCCAGTGGCTCTGTTGCAGTATTAGCTGTGTTTATCACTAGTCTAATCTTAAATAAGGCAATGCTGGCAGTTGGTGTAGGGTATCATCACTCGACTCAAATTTGGTATTCATGAAAGGTTACAAGCAGGAAGTTCTATATTCACGTAATGATTACTTCCCCGCGTCCCTTTTCTGTAGCAAGTGTCTGTATCGGCTACACAGCACGGCATTCTTACCACAAGTTACATCCTCCGACCACAATTTGGTTTTCAACAGCGGGCAGTTTCGTGGTGTGGCTCATTGTGGAACTTCCATAAATACTTGCTTTGCACTCGGTGGCGGTCCCCTTTATTCCCGCTGCAGAGGGACGCTCTTTTTCCCTTTTTTGTTATCAGAGTGGCAGTAGCGCAAATTAAAAGCGGGGGCCCCGTGCGCACGCCCGCGCCTCCATCGGAAATCAATGCGACGGCCCACCAATTGCGCGGCCGGACACGTCGCCACGTAGCGTCGCATCGCGTCGCGTCGCTCCTCTGACGACCTCTGCGGCTGCGTGCGGCTGTGCAGCCGGCGTCTGCAACGCACCGACGGCGCGCCGGCTCTCCAGCTGCGCGCCTAACACGCTGATGTCAGAAGCTTGTGGCGACCACTGCGATTCTGTTTCTCATCCTTCGCTCTCTTCTCCACCTGCTGTAATACACTGAAGTAGCAAAGGAAGTGGTACAGCTGCCTAATATCGCGTGGTGCCCCCACGAGCAAGCAGAAGTGCCGCAACGCGACGTGACATGGAGTCGACTAATGTCTGAAGTACTGCTGGAGGAAATTGACACCATGAATCCTCACCACCATCCATAAACCCGTAATAGTACGACAGGGTGGAGATCTGTGAACAAGCACGTTGCGAGGCATCCCAGATAAGGTCAACAACTTTCACGTCTGGCGAGTTTGGTGGCCAGCGGAAGGATTTAAACTCAGAAGAATGTCCTTGCAGCCACACTGTAGTAATTCTCGACGTGTGAGGTGTTGCACTGTTGTTGTGTACATAGTTCCGCGTAGTCAGCGCGTACACAACTTTCCCACTAGAGCGCGCCCCGCTAAGCACAACAGCGCAGGCGCAGCGCTCGTCCGTCTCCGCACTACGAGATGGCGCTGTCTTAGAGACGAACCAAATTCTGCTTCCGCCGATCCGCAAATGGTTCAAATGGCTCTGAGCCCTATGGGACTCAACTGCTGAGGTCATTAGTCCCCTAGAACTTAGAACTAGTTAAACCTAACTAACCTAAGGACATCACAAACATCCATGCCCGAGGCAGGATTCGAACCTGCGACCGTAGCGGTCTTGCGGTTCCAGACTGCAGCACCTTTAACCGCACGGCCACTTCGGCCGGCTCGCCGATCCGCGTATTAATATGTAACGCAGCCAATAAGATTGCTGCTAACGTAGAACCTTTTCTCCTCGCGAATCACACTCGCGCAGTGATACCTGAACACGCGAGGTACTATAACGAGTGTACAGTCTGCATCAGTCTGCATTAGTCTGCATTTGTCTGTACCAGTCTATAATCAAGTTTCAGTCTGCGCCTAATAAGATTACCATATTCCTGTACATAGCCATGAAGATAAATGAATAGGCACTTTGACAAGTATCAGAGATATGTGAGAATAAGATTAACGTACCAAGACCAAAGGAACTTCAGATTGTCAATTGTAAACAGCATCCAGAATCAAGTTACGTAATGTCTATACTGTTTTTTATTTTAATAAATGTGTGTGAAAATTAATAAAGTTCTGTTTAAAGTTGGTCACCGTCAATCTGCTACTCCAAGCGTGCAAGTGGCATTTCTATCGTCTGACATAACGGCAGAAGATAAACACGCCACGATAAGACCACGAGACATATTGGTGACACTCGCCTACTTCGTTAGAGCGACAAGTCAAATAATCTGATGGTGTGTGTACTGAAGGTCTTACAGTACTCACCCCACAACTGTCGTGCTGCAATTGCCTACTTCCGTCGGAATCCACAATGTACATAAATAAATGCAGACGGACAAACAGGATGCTTACGTACATGTCTCCTGTAAGAGTCGTATCTAGACGTACCAGGGGTCTCATATCATTCCAACTGCACAAGCCCCACACCATTACAGAAAGCCTCCACCAGTTTCATCAGTCCCCTGCTGACATGCAGGGTTCAGAGATTCAAGAGGTTGTCTCCATAACTGTACACTCCCATCCGCTCGATACAATTTGAAACGAGACTCATCCGACTAGGCAGCATCCTTTCGACATCAACAGTCCAATTTCGGTGCTGACGGGCCCAGGTGAGGCGTAAGGCTCTGTGTCATACAGCCATCCAGGGTACACGAGTGTGCCTTCGGCTCCGAAAGCCGATATCGATGATGTTTCGTTGAATGGCTCGCATGCTGATACTTGTTGATGGCCCATCATTGAAATCTGCACCTATTCACGGAAGGGATGCACTTCTGTCATGTTGAACGATTCTTTTCAGTCGTTGTTGGTCCCGTTCTTGCGGGATCTTCTTCCGGCCGCAGCGATGTCAGAGATTTGATGTTTTACCGGGTTCCTGATATTCACGGTACACTCGTGAAATAGTCGTACGGGAAAACCCTCTCTTCATCGCTACCTCTGAGATGCTGTGTCCCATCGCTTGTGCGCCGACTATAACACCCGGTTCAAACTGACTTGAATCTGTACGGAGAGCAGCATTATAGTCTGCTCTTCTCCGATGAGGGAAAAGTCACTGGAATCCTTTATCTCGATATGCTACAAATATGACTCTTTCTTCCAATGAAGGTTTAAGCAGAAAACTTCATCTCCATACAGTTGGAACGCCTGATCAATAAAAAACCTTTACGAGACGGGTTATATTACGTTGTTCATAATGGCTAGTCTGGCCGAAAGGACTCGAACGTCAGGGCTTTTTAACCGAGATCTCCGCGATCACTCCACCCAATGTCACGTGATTCGTTTATTTGGGAGCGGACGAGGTGGCGCAGTGATAAGGCATTGAGTTTGTGATCGGGAGAACAAAAGCTAAAATTCCCTTTCCACCTTCTTTACTTAGATTTTCTGTGATTTCCCTAAATCTTAAGGCGAATGCCATGAAGATTTCTGCGGAACATGGCCAACTTCTTAACTGTCCTTTCAACAATCGGACCTTGTGTGCGTCTTTAATGTCCACGTCGCCCATGGGACATTCAGATTTAATCTTCGATCGTTTGTTTCTTCTTAATTTCTTTGGAGATTTGTAAATGATCATGTGTGTGTGTGTCGATGTTATCAACTCACATAAATCTCCATTCCCAAGGACGGTGGCGCGTACCACGTCGTAGAACACTATATTATGGACTCCGTTACAGAATGGACGTCCCATAATTAGCTTCTGGTATTGTTTACGGGCGAGATTCGGGTCTGTTTGTACCTTGATAGTCGCAGACGACGTGTTTGGAGATAACCCGGCAATGCACCATGCAATCGTCCGCTGACAGTTTGATGGGATGAGTAACGTTCTATAGCGGATTCGAAAGACGATTTCGGTTCTTGAGCAGTCAGCCCACGGTTCGTTTGACCCAAAAATCGTAGATATCGATCATCCAGCGCACCTGTCGAACGTGGACGGCCTAGCGGTGTAAGTTCTCAATAACTCGTGTCATCTAGAACCTACTGCAAGTCCGCAAAACATCACCTTGACTCCAGTGCCCGCATCGACCAACTACACTTTCCAACTGAAATTGGGACTCATCTGACCAGGCCACGATTTCCCACTCGTCTAATAAGGTCCAACCGATAAGGTCTCGAGCCCATGAAAGGCGCGGCAGGCGATGACGTGCTTGTTAGCAAAGGCATTCGCGTCTATCGTCTGCTGCCACAGCCCATTAACACCAATTTTCGTTGCACTGTCCTAATGGTTACGCTCGTCGTAAGTCCCAGGTTGATTTCTACTGTTATTTCATGCAGTGTTGTTTGTCTGTAGCAATGACAACTCTACGCAGACGACACTGCTCTCCGTATTTGTCCATGGTGAGAGGTAATGCTTGAAATTTGGTACCCACTTGACACTGTGGATTTCGAAATGTTGAATTCTCTAACGATTTCCGAAGTGGAATGGCGCACATGCGTCTAGCTCCAACTACTACTCGGCGTCCAAAGTCTGTTAACTCCCGTCGTGCAGCTACAGTAACGTCGAAAACCTCTTCTCAAGGATCCCCTGAGCAAAGGTGACTGCTTCTCCCAAGCACTGCCCTTTTATAACTTATATGTGCGATACTACTGCCATCTGTATATGTGTATATTGCTATCCAGTGACTTCCTTCCTCGACAAATTGAAGCCGTTATCAAGGGTAAAAGAGATTAATACGGTACTGCCGTGGTGTCTCTTTTGGGTGAGTAATTTCTTCTGCACAGTCCAGCATGCCCCAGTTCATACACTAAAGCGTCAAAGAAACCACTACAGGCCTGCCTATTCAAATACAGAGCTATGTAAACAGGCAGAATATGGCGGTGCGGTCTATAAAATACAACAAATGTCTGGCGCAGTTGTTACAACAGTTACTGCCGCTACAATTGCAGGTTATCAAGATTCAAGTGAGTTTGAACCTGGTATTATACTCGGCGCACGAGCTATGGGACACAGCATCTCCGAGGTAGCGATCAATTGGTGATTTTCTCATACGACCATTTCAAGAGCGTACCGTGAATATCAAGACCCGGCAAAGCATCAAATCTCCGACATCGCTGCTACCGGAAAAAGGTGCTGCAAGAATGGCACCAACGATGACTTAAGAGAATCGTTCAACGTAACAGAAGTGCTATCTTTCCGCAAATTGCTGCAGATTTCAATGCTGGGCCATCAACAAGTGTCAGCGTGCGAATCATTCAACGAAGCATCGTCGATATGTACCCCTGATGACTGTACCCTTGATGACTGCGCGACACAAAGCTTTATGCCTCGCCTGGGCCCGTCAACATCGACATTGGACTGTTGATGACTGGAAACATATTGCCTGGTCGGACGACTCTGGTTTCAAATTATATCGAGTGGATGGACATGTAGGGGTATAGAGACAACCTCATGAATCCATGGACTTGCTCGTCAGCAAGGGACTGTTCAAGCTTGTGGAGGCTCTGTAATGGCGTGGGACCTGTGCAGTTGGAGTGATATGGAACCTCTGATACGTCTAGATACGAATATGACAGGTGATGCGTACGTAAGCATCCTGTCAGATCATCTGCCTCCAGTCATGCTTATTGTGCATCCCGTTGAACGTGGGGAATTCCAGCAGGACAATGTGACATCCCACACGTACAGAATTGCTACAGAGTAGCTCCATGAACACTCTTCTAAGTTGAAACACTTCCGGTGGCTACCATCCTCCCCAGACGTGAACATTATTGAGCACATCTGGGATGCCTTGTAACGTGCTGTCCACAAGAGATCTCCACCCCTCGAACTATTACGGTTTGATGGACAGACCTGCAGTATTCATGGTGTCAATTCCCTCCAGCACTACTTCAGATATCAGTCGAGTCCATACCACGTCGTGTTGCAGCAGTTCTGCGTGCTCGCGGGGACCCTACACGATATCAGGCAGGTGTATCAGTTTCTTTGCCTCTACATTGTATAATGTTTCTGTAACTATGTGCGCATTTCTCTCGCTAGATGATACGCGGGTGCATTTCTGTAATTTATGAGTGGCTGTACTGGTGTAGCCTGTATGTGGATCTTTGCTAGGCTCTTGAGTGTGGGTACCTTTGGGTTCTTTTGTTTTAGCCTTTTTACTTCCTGTTTTGTGAATATGTGACAGACTTTTTTTGTTAAATATTGCCTATTGATGGAAAAGAATTTGTATGGAGTCACTAGTAATGATGCAAGGCGTATGTCATATCTATTGGCCGTAAGAAATGGAATCTGCAGTCTATTCAGTGACGATCTGGGTGGAAGCGGTTGATTCGATCACTTTATGAGTAAACACGGGGATTAGCTTTCAATAAGAAAATCTGAAGGTCATCACTTTCTCGAGCCATCGACCTTAACCGAGACCGTGTCTTGAACTTTTTCTGGTCGTAAAATGCGCTAAAAATCGTAGTCCATTGAACAGATCTTGGTGTTGACGAGTTTGATCTTAGCATAGTGCAAATAAAAATTCCACTTGTAATTAGGATGAATGGAATAAAACAGAAGCTGTCATTGTCAGAGAGAGGAGAAGTCTGATGACAATCGTCGCATGAATGATTTCAAGCTGAAACGTTGTGCCTCCGATGATGATTTTCCCACGCACCAGCTGGACTGACAGATTGATGAAGGGTCCACGTCCCAGAGCTGTCGGAGATTGTCATCCTTCAGGCTGAGTACAGTCGTGGCTATTCACTGAATAGTTTACCCACTTCGTTGAGCATATAACAGCTTATATCTGAATCTCCAGTCTTGTTGATATTGGCCGGAGATTACATACCAGGAACAAAGAAATCATATTAAAAGCAAAAGAGAACAATGTGGTCATTCGCTGCTTGCTACCCCATACTATCCATAAGTTTCAGCTCCTCGATAGGATTTTCATGGGCTTCCTAAAGAGACATTACAATAAAAATATTAGACAGACAATAAGTACAGGAGCCATGGATACCTATGAAACTGAAAAAAAGTTCCGAAAGACATACCTCAGAGACCAAAGTGGTGCAACAGCGGTTAACAGATTCACATTTACTGGCATTTATCCACCACACAGAGGTCTTTTCAGTAAGACTGATTTCACTGTAGCCGAACATGAAGCAGAGCAGGTTACTGATTGCGATGGAGCACTTCGTGACGATGATGGTCTCTATCCTGAAATTGAAAACGTAGGTGGCTCTAAGAAAGGCGACGAGGGCGAGATCGGAAGAGCAGATATCAGGGCCATCAACATTTTCAGGTTATCCCATGCCAAAACACCTCTCTTCTGTCGAAAGCGCGAACAAGAAGACACCAAACACAGATAGAAAATCAATTTCAGCTATTATTGGAACCATTTTACCCCATAAAAACGCGTTCGAGTGTTCCACAGGCAAGAAACAAAGTGAGCATTGTAATATTGTTACTCTAATTTGGTATGCTGATATCGGTGCTAATTGACAATGAAAGTGGGTTAAAAGCCGTGATCTGTCTGGGGACGTTAACCGTGGATTACTGGGCAACTGTTTCATCAGATATTTAGTCTAGGTTTACCAAGCAGACTAACATTAATGATAATCTTTTAATAGTCATACAAAACCGGTAATATAAATATATATATATAAAGAGAATTTAAATAAAAAGAAAGAAATCAGTTTATATTTGGAAATTTATTTTAAGATTGTTCATTGAAATTTCAGCATATTATACGTGAGTTATAACTGAGCTGGTGCCTTATTTACGATTGAAAAATGTGAGATTGTAATCTTACGGAACACATAAAATATGGAGCCAAGATTGGGAGACTGCATACGACACTGCATTCATAAAATAACTCACGAAGAACATTGAAACATAAGCAAGAAGAAATTAACCACAACCAACAGATTCAGTTTTTATACCCAAAGAAATTACGTTCATACCACAATCCTGTCCGTCATGTAATTACCACACACTGGTATACTAAATTCATATTAACTCTTTGTGAAGTCTTCGCAAAAAGAATAGCTGAGGGCTACTTTGATGATTACACCACATGCTCCACGTGGTCAATTTGGTTTACACAAAGCGTACAACTCCACAATAATTTTGATAATTAAAATACATTAGATCGAAAAGCAATTGACAAAAGCAAAACCTTGAACTGGTTACTAACGTCTTACTATTAACCTGATGGGTCAAACAGTTATATAAGCACGTGGTACTGGTCTCGCAAAGTACACTCCACGTGGGTTGAACATAAAGAAAAGCATAAAGAAAAGTTGCTATATTGTAAAATATTGTCCAGACGAGACGTTATAATCACACAAGCATTCACATTTAAGATTGATGAACTTAGTTAGAGTTACTGATCAACACGTGGTTCCACTTTACTCGCAAAGTAATGACAAACCAACTACCCCAAAATAATCTGAACTTCACACGAGAATTACACTACGCTGCAATTTAAGATAACCTTAGATATTTTAGAGCTAAACCCGAGATAAAGATGATTAAATTTTCAGTTAGGCTGAACTTAACAAATCCATTGTCCTATGGACTTAGCAGACACGCGCTTAGCCGGAGATCTTACCACTTCAGACGCTCGCCACCGCCAGACTGCCACTCCTACTGCCGAGCGTGCTTCCTGAGACTGGCTCACAAAGACAAACGGAAGTGGCCAGAGGGGCAGCTTCCTATACCAACATGACAACGGACGGACAGGACCATACTAAGGATAGAAACCCTTTGCTTTTAGGAAGCGTAGCTACCTGTTCCGACGTTGGTCCTACTGTTCTCTAGCAGACAGCCTTGTCTGCTACCCTCAAGCATGCAACTACAAACACATTTGATCATTCATCCTCTCACACAGAAGGGAAGGGGGATGACAGTATCTTATCATATACAGTATATAACAGAAAGCGGATGTAGGTTCCGTATGAGACTGTGTGACATGAATTACATATACACTGTGTTTTAAAGTGTAGTAGTGTGTCAGATCGTTCTTGTTTACGTGTAAAAGTAACACGTTCCACTACTCAGTCTTCTCCCAGATAGTCAGAAACGCCACAGTAAATTTAGAAGAGGAATTTATTCCATAAATGACAGCAGATTTAAGAAATCAAACATGAAAGGAATCCAACAGAGACCTTTCAGCATGTACGTAGGCTGTTTAGGTTTTTATACTGGTAACGTCACGTAGCGCTCTGTATGAAAACTACTGGCTGTGCTGTGTGCAGTCTGGGGCTGGTTGGCATTGTTGTAATATTCGCTATTGTAGTGTTGGGCAGTTGGATGTGAACAGCGCGTAGCGTTGCGCAGTTGGAGGTGAGCCTCCAGCAGTGGTGGATGTGGGGAGAGAGATGGCAGAGTTTTGAGAGCGGATGATCTGGACGTGTGTCCATCAGAGACAGTAAATTTGTTTGTAAGACTGGATGTCATGATCTGATGTATATATTATGACTTTTGAACACTATTAAGGTAAATATATTGTTTGTTCTCTATCTAAATCTTTCATTTGCTAACTATGCCTATCAGTAGTTAGTGCCTTCAGTAGTTAGAATCTTTTATTTAGTTGGCAGTATTGGCGCTCGCTGTATTGCAGTAGTTCGAGTGACGAAGATTTTTGTGAGGTAAGTGATTTATGAAAGGTGTAGGTTATTGTTAGTCAGGGCCATTCTTTTGTAGGGATTACTGAAAGTCAGATTGCGTTGCGCTAAAAATATTGTGTGTCAGTTTAGTGATGATCAGAATAAGTAAAGAGCGAAATGTCTGAGTACGTTCAGTTTTGCTCAGCTTTTTGAAAATCAAATAACGTAGAGGTTTATCAGCACAGTAATTCATAAGTTTTTCTAAGGGGAGGTTTCAAGCAGAAACTGCAGAAGAAGGAGATGGTAGCAATTCAGAGGGCTATATCATTTAAAAGGTTGGCAAGATTAATTAAGGAACCATCGAAACGTCAAATAAATGTACAAGAAAGGCTACCGATTGTTCTCGAACAGGAAAGTAAATGAAGATGCACCTGGCGGCACCTGTTGGGGAATAAATTCCTGAAAAGGATGATTCAGACTGCCTAATTTTTATAATGAGACTTTTAAAATGAGGAGAATTTTGGGTTCACAGTGCCGTCAGTCAGGAACGGTGTTATGTATTGTTCAGTATGTGTGAAACTGAAGTTTATCATTTAGGACTTCTGTTCCTGAAGAATTTTAAATTGTGAGTTAGAATTGTGGCTTACAGGTCATAAAAACGTCTCAACTGTACACTGCAACTAGTGCCTTTTTGGCCAGCTGAGGCTAATATATGAATTAATAATTTCATTAATGTAAATATAAACTGGCAATTTATATTGTTTCGTATTACCATCCCGCCACAAAATCCTTATGATTTACTGCACGTTAAAAACTTGTATTTATTGAACACGTTTATCTTTCATCTCAATTTCTTCCTTTTATAGTAGTCATGTACTAAAACTGGTGACATTTATGATGGAATAGCCATATTTTAAATCCTGTATTTCGTCTTAAACAAGAAATTTTTCGTAGTACCACCACCTCACGTACTAATTTGAACTCACGTTACCTGCAGTCGCAACATTCGTTTCCTGCTGTGCTTCTAGCCATCAACTTGACGTCGAAGTTAGTTCCCACATGATACGTGTCTCTCAGCAGTGACGTACTCAGTCTGTGTCAGGCTACTGTACGAAGGTCGCCATGTTCGCTACCGTAATTTCACGTTTAGAATTCGGAAGCAATTTGCGGGCGAACACTCAACTAGACCTTTGTTCTTTGATTCAGTGGTTGGATCCTTGTATGTTACTTCGAAGAGATTTTCTGAACAACTAAAACACAGATGATCTTTTTAAAACATCCGGTGCAGTGATAAACCTGTATCGCAGGGTCAGGCTAGCAGCCATATCTTGAACTGGAGTACGTTTCTTTCACAGGCAACTGCATCATCTGTATAAACAGTATTCTGATTAGAGTTTGCAGTGCGCCTACTTTACATTCCAGATTCATTCTACCTCCTATTTTATCTTTTCACTAAAAGACGCACGTAATACGTAGAGTGGAGTTTCACGTCCTGCGACAACGAGCCCTTTAAAGACAGTGCATTAGCTCAGATTGGGGAAGGATGGTGAAGGGAATCGCCTGCGCCCTTTTCATAGGAACCATCCCGGCATTTGGTGGAGCACGGACGGGGATTTGAACCGTCATCCTCCTGAATTCGAGTCCAATGTCCTAACCAATATGCCACTTCTCTCGGCACGAAAAGCCAAAACAAAGTAGTGCTAAAATTTTTAAAAAATTATCCTGAGAAAGAACAATTTCGTTTCCTAAATTCCTGTGCTGTGAACTAGTACATTCTTCAATCCTGGTAGCGTTAGCGTGTCCGCCAATCATTTGAGGTGTCCATCACAATGACGTATCTATCACAATAAATAAAAGTTATTAAAAATAAATCGACATTAGATCCTACTCAAGACACGATACGCTCTTTATTGCAATGATTTTGTTAGTTTTTTGTGAAATTAACTGTCACGATAAGCAACAGTAATATTTTTACGTGAGTTTGGCTAGCGTTTAATAGAAGGCCTTTAATGTTAGCCATAGATGCTTACCTCCATCTTTTTCTGAAACATCTCCTTGTTGAATGTGATTTTTTTTCTTACATCCGCTAGCTTTTTTAAATTCGGAACACGAAAAATACAAAGCTCAACACCGAAACACGAGAGTAAATAAGTACCTCTGAAATTTGATGTCTAAAAATGGAAGTAATAAAAGGAGAAATTTTTCCATATTCAAGTTTTTGAGCTGCCGACATCATATATTCCATAAGAGGAAGAAAATTATTCATCCGTAGTGTTTTGTAATTCGTGACTGGAATTTTTGTGCTCAATATATGTGAAAATATAGTACGAATACTTTTTACTTTTTGTTGTACTTCTAGATCTTAGCATTTGCTTTTATTTATTGTTGCAAACAATTTTTGGGGCTGATGTTTCAATTTTTTTTAATGTTAATGATTCCACTTACGATTTTCCGCTCTTTTTCGTTACACTGTGAAGCGCTGTGTTTGTTTCTGGTTTGTTGGTACCGTCTAGAAGCACTTGCTTACAAGTTGCGTTATTTTGTAACATCGCATGTCACTTTTCTTCAGGCGTATGTTTTTATTATTTAGCAGTCCCGTAGCGTTCCCAGCTGTCACAGACTGCACTTGGGTGCATGGAAAAGCTACATGAGACACCAGAGGACTGAACTAAGACAGTTGGCAACACTTCTGTCCTGCAAAAATAGCAGGAAACACATGGTCCCATATGAACTGCTGACGAATGTAGTTTAAAAGTGTAAAAAGAGCGTGCAGCAATGTCCCCGAGGCTGTACTAGTAACGCACGTGTTACGGATCCACGAATAACTTCCAAAGACCAACTGTTACAACACTTATGATGAAGTGGTCAAAAATTGATGATTGTTACCTATGATTGACGACTGAATGAGGCTGTACAGTAGCTAATCACTTCATATTAAGGAGTTTCCTTAAAATCCCTGCCCGACATAGGTTTGGATTTTGGTTCGTTGCCTAAATTGCATTAGATGATTACTTAGAAGGTTTGTTGAGAAGGTACAAGCGGATCTCCGTCCCTCACCATTTTGCAGCAAGGTAGTGCTTCGTATGTAATAAAATCGATGGAGACAGTATATTTAATTCTAACCTCCCTTGCTATTCCGTTCATGGACGCAAAATTACGAAGCAAGGACGAAAATTGTTAACTGAGATGGATCACATTACGAGCATTCCTATTCTGCCTTCAGTAGGAATCCGTTCATTTTCTTTGGACAGCAATCAGCTGTCATTTGATCTACTTAACTAGAATATTCCACTCAGGTACTTTGAGGTTTGTGGAGAACGAGAGATAGTAATATATCGACGACGTAATGAGATGTATGTTGTTATGCTTAAGGCTTCTGGGAGATATCAAGGGCACTCCAAGGTACGAAATCAGAGGCACAATGCAGAGAATAGACAACAGCTGTAGCGTTTAGGTTACCGGAGCTAAATTGTAACACTAGAGCCCTGCAAACTGCAGACACTCTTGGTAGCTGTCCCAGAGGAGAAGTTTCACTTCAGAGAATTAATTGGTAATTCCACCGACCGCCTAGACGCTGTTGTAAGCCGTCACAGTAGAAGATGGTCACGAAAAGGCAGGTCTTAGCAGACAGCAAGCTTCATACATGCTTCTGAGGACTGGAAAGTCAGGGCGTTTACACGGTTTAGAGAGCCATACAGCAGTTCCCACACACAAACGTACTGAGTGCGGGCCAAGTGACGTTGTTGCTGGCCATAACAGGAGTGGCAGTGACTTTTAGCTTTCGGCTAAAGCTGTTGCTGCTGAACTTAGAGTTTGTTAATGAAAAGTACAGAAACATCCCTGGTTGGTCAGGGGCGCCCTGGAGGTGCAGAGCTACTCGTCACATTGGCCGGAGCTTGCTAAGTGCCGGTGGATTGGCAGGTCGGCTATAGGATGGGAGAAACTGTAAGCCGCCACAATTCTTTAAAAACCCATGTTTTTTGTATTAAGTGGCAGTCAGTCAGATCGTTGGGATGCCGACTCCGTGTCCCTCGTGGCCACCCTCGGTAAACGCCGATATATCTGTTTTCCTCACTTGGAGTGCTGCTCTGAAGTTTGTACTTAACATGGTTCTTGTGTTTGCTGGTTGTGTTAGCTCTCAACCCCGTGGATTCAGACACTGACTTCTGTTGTGCAACCAGTTGCCTCCTTTGCTTTTTTAATGTTTAGAATTAGCCTTCAGTGTACTGTTTAGTCCGAACGCGAATGAACAGTGTTAATCGACCCCTGAATTCCATGAGTTTCCTGTCGGGTCTCAGAATCCGCGCCTCTTGTTGGTGCCCTGTGACTGTGTTTGGCGCTGAACAATGTCGTCAGCCTGCCTTCACTGGGAATCTTTCTTTCTGCATTTGCTCCTCACCGCTCGGAAATTGCAGACTGACCTAAAATCACTTGTCTTCCCACAATCCTGTGTTAGGACACGACCAGATGTCCTGACTTTTGTGGACCGCAACTTTCAAGATACGTTTTCATGACACTGGCAATTACAGCTGAATACTGCCTTCTCAGAAGTTGGAATTTTCGTGAGACACTGAATAAACAGAAGATGACGCTTGTGGAATACTAACCCCACATGACTATAGTTCCAGGCGCTAATCCCGAAGTATATTATCGCAAAATCAGGAGTGATACCATTTTTTCAACAAGACATACTTTCGTGTCACATTTTCAGTCGCAACATACAATGGTGAGCCAGTTCATTGTGAATATATGTTTAACAGAGTACGGGCCAATGTTTGGAGCGCATTAAAGCAGCCATTATGCGTGCCATGGATTCGACAAGTCCTTGACAGGTTTCCACATGTATATACCATCGGATGCCTACACACGAATCACGCAGTTCCCGGTAACTACGGGCCTGTGGTTTGTATGCTCGGAGTTGGCGCCTGATAACATACCATAAGTGTTCCATCGGATTCAGGATTCAGATTAGGTGGATTTGGTGGGTAAGACATTACGTAGGTTGACTTTTTTTCTTTTTTTCAGTCATCCCTCTTCTGACTGGTTCGATGCCGCCTGCTACGTATTCCTCTTTTGCGCCAATCTCTTTATCTCCCCTGACCAGCACTTGCAACCTATGTCCTGAACTATTTGCAGGATGTATTGCAACTTCTGCCTTTCTTTACAACTTTTACACTCTACAGCTCTCTCTAGTGCCGTGGAACTTATCCCTTGCTGTCTGAACACCTGTTCTACAATCCTGCCCCTTCTTCTTGTCAGTGTTTTCCACATATTGCTTTCCCCGCCGATTCTGCGGAGAGCCTCCTCGTTTCTCACCTTAGCAATCCACCTAATTTGCATTATTCGTCAGTAGCACCACATCTCTTATGCTTCGATTCTTTTATTGTTGTTGTTGTGGTCTTCAGTCCTGAAACTGGTTTGATGCAGCTCTCCCTGCTAGTCTATCCTGTGCAAGCTTCTTCATCTCCCAATGCATACTGCAGCCTACATCCTTCTGAATCTGCTTAGCATATTCATCTCTTGGTCTCCCTCTACGGTTTTTATCCTCTGGAGCCAGCCGAAGTGGCCGTGCGGTTAAAGGCGCTGCAGTCTGGAACCGCAAGACCGCTACGGTCGCAGGTTCGAATCCTGCCTCGGGCATGGATGTTTGTGATGTCCTTAGGTTAGTTAGGTTTAACTAGTTCTACGTTCTAGGGGACTAATGACCTCAGCAGTTGAGTCCCATAGTGCTCAGAGCCATTTTTTTTTATCCTCTACGCTGTCCTCCAGTACTAAATCTCGCTTCTTCAGAAACGCTTTCCTTGCCATTGCCAGTCTCCATTTTATATCCTCTCTACTTCGACAATCATCAGTTATTTTGCTCCCCAAATAGCAAAACTCCTATACTATTTTAAGTGTCTTATTTCCTAATCTAATTCCCTCAGAAACGCCCGTCTTAATTCAACTACATTCCATTATCTCTTTTTGATTTTGTTGATGTTCATCTTATATCCTCCTTTCAAGACACTGTCCATTCCGTTCAACTGCTCTTCCAAGTCCTTTGCTGTCTCTGACAGAATTACAATGTCATCAGCGAAGCTTAAAGTTTTTATTTCTTCTCCATGGATTTTAATACCTACTCCAAATTTTTCCTTATGTTTCCTTTACCGCTCAATATACAGATTGAATAACATTGAGGCAACCCTTGAAACGTACCCTTAGAAATATTATACATGACTGTGCTTAAACCGACGCACAATATTTTTAGCGCAACGCAATATGACTTTCAATAATCCCTACAAAAGAATGGCCCTGACTAACATTAACCTATACATTTCACAAATCACTTACCTCACAAAAATCTTCGTTAATCGAACTACTGCAATACAGCGAGCGCCACTACTGCCAGCTAAATAAAAGATTCAGACTACTGAAGGCACTAACTACTGATAGGCATAGTTGGCAAATGAAAGACTTTGGTAGGGAAAAAACAATGTATTTACCTTAATATTGTTCAAAACTCACATTACATATATCAGTTCATGACATCTAGTCATACAAATTTACTGTCTCTGTCCAGATCACTCGCTCTCAAAATTTCGCCATCTCACTCCCCACATCCACCACTGCTGGCAGCTCACCTCCAACTGCGCAACGCTATGCGCTGTTAATAGCCAACTGCCCAACACAACAATTGCGAACAACAATGCAAACCAGCCACAGACTGCACACAGCACAGCCAGTGATTTTCATACAGAGCGCTAGGTGGCGTTACCGATATAAAAGCCTAAACTGCCTACTTACACCCTGCCTCACTCCCTTTCCTACCACTGCTTCCCTTTCATGCCCCTCGACTATTATAACTGCCATCTGACTTCTGTACAAATTGTAAATAGCCTTTCGCTCCCTGTATTTTACCCCTGCTACCTCCAGAATTTGAAAGAGAGTATTCCAGCCAACATTGTCAAACGCTTTCTCCAAGTCTACTAATACTAGAAACGTACTTTTGCCTTTTCTTCATCTAGCTTCTAAGATAAGTCGTAGGGTCAGTATTGCCTCACGTGTTCCAATATTTCTACGGAATTCAAAGTGATCCTCCCAGAGGTCGGCTTCTACCAGTTATCCCGGCTTTTTCCACAGTAAATGTCTCACTACCATACAATAATATGCTCCAAAAGTAATTTCTCAGAATTTCTTCATAAAATTAAGACCTTTGTTTTGATGTTAGTAGACTTCTCTCTGTCAGGAATGCTCTTTTTGCCAGTGCTAGTCTGCTTTTTATGTCCTCCTTGCTCCGGCCGTCATGGGTCATTTTGCTGCGTAAGTAGCGGAATTCCTTAACTTCACGTACTTGATCACGTACGTGATCTCCAATCCTGATTTTCAGTTTCTCGCTGTTGTCAGTTCTGCTACTTCCCATTACTTTCGTATTTCTTCGATTTGCTCTCAGTCCATATTCTGTACTCATTAGACTGTTCATTCCACTTAGCAGACGCGGTAATTCTTCTTCACTTTTACTGAGATAGGAATATCATCAGCGAATCTTATCGTTGATATTTCACCTTGAATTTAAATTATACTCTTGAACATCTATTTTGTATCATTCACTGCTTCTTCGATGGATAGAGTGAACTGTAGATGAGAAAGATTACATTCTTGTCTTATATTCTTTTTCGTTCGAGCACTTAGCTCTTGGTCTTCCACTCTTATTGTTCTCTCTTGGCTCTTGTACACATCGTGTATTACCAGTCGTTCCCTTCAGCGTACCCCCACTTTTCTCAGAATTTCGAACATCTTGCACCATATGACACCGTCGAACGCTTTTTCCAGGCCGACAAGTCCTATGAACGTGCCTTGGCTTTTCTTTAATCTTCCTTCCATTACTAAACGTAACGTCAAACTACCTCTCAGGTGTCTTTACAAGCCGGCCGATGTGGTCGAGCGGTTCTAGGTGCTCAGTCCGGAACCGCGCGACTGCTACGGTCGCAGGTTCGAATCCTGACTCGGGCATGGATGTGTGTGATGTCTTTGGGTTGGTTAGGTTTAAGTACTAAGTTCTAGGGGACTGATGACCACAGCTGTTAAGTCCCATAGTGCTCAGAGCCATTTGAACCATTTTTGTCTTTACATTTCCTAAAACCAAACTGATGGTCGTCTAACACATTCTCAAATTTCTCTTCCATTCTTCTGCATATTGTTCTTGTCAATAACTTGGATGCATGAGCTGTGAAACTGATTGTGTGATAATTCTCTCACTTGTAGGCTTTTGAAATCTTCGGAATTGTGTGGATAATATTTTCCGAACGTCTGATGGTATATCGCCAGACTGACAGATTGTTCGCACCAGAATGAATCGTTTTGCTGCCACTTCCCCCAATGATTTTAGAAATCCTGATGGAATGTTATCGATCCCTTCTGCCTTCTTCGATCTTAAGTTTTCCTTAGCTCCTTTAAATTTTGATTTTGATACTGGATCTCCTATCTCTTTCCTACAGACTCTCGTTTCTCCTTCTATCACGTCATCAGACAGGTCTTCCCCCTCATAGAGGCCTTCAATGTACTCTTTCCTATACATTTAACAGTGGAATTTCCACTGCACTTTCAATGTCATCGCCGTCGCTTTTAATTTCACCGGAGGCTGTTCAAACTTTTCTCCGTCCTGAGACAGTCCTTCCGACCATAATTTCTTTTTCGATTTCATTACATTTTTCATGCAGGCGTTTTACCTTAGCTTCCCTGTACTTCCTAATTATTTCGTTCCTGAATGATTCGTGTCTTTATATTTCTGAGTTTTCCTGAACATTTTTACACTTCCTTCTTTCATCAGTTAACTGAAGTGCTTCTTCTTTTACCCATGTTTTCTCCTCAGTTATCTTCTTTGTATCTACGTTTTCCTTCCTAACTTCTGTGAATGCCCTTTTTCGAAATGTCATTCCTTTTCAACTGCACTGCCTACTAACCAGTTTCTTATCGCAGTATCTATCGCCTCATCAGGGTATCTATAGCCTCAAGCGTGTCTCTTCATTCTTTAGTATTTCCGTTACCCACTTGTTTGTGGATTGATTCTTCCTGATTAGTCTCCTAAATTTCAGACTACTCTTCATCTAAATCGTGATCTGAGCCAAAATCACCTTCTGAGTACGCCTTACAAACCGATGTCCGATATCGGACCTCCAAGTATACCACTGCAAAAAAATGGCTCTGAGCGCTATGGGACTTAACATCTGAAGTCATCAGTCCCCTAGAGCTTAGAGCTACTGAAACCTAACGGACCTAAGGACATCACACACATCCATGCCCGAGGCAGGATTCGAACCTGCGACCGTGGCGGTCACGCGGTTCCAGACTGTAGCGCCTAGAACCGCTCGGCCACTACGGCCGGCTATACCACTGCTCTTGTGATTCTTGAACAGAGTATTCGCTGTTACCATCTGAAATTTATTGCAGAGCTCAATTAGTCTTTCTCCTCTCTCCAAGACCATATTCTCCCGTAACCCTTTCTTTTACTCCTTCCCCTATAATCGCATTCCAACCACGAGGACTTTAACATTTTCGTCTCCCTTTACGTACTGAATTAACAGTTCAGTATCCTCATATATTTTCTCTCTCTGTTCATCTCTGGCTTGCTACGACGGTATATATACCTGAATTACCGTTGTCGGTGTCGGTTTGCTGTATATTCTGGTGAAAACATCCTTATCACTGAACCGTTCGCGCAAGGTCATTGTCTGTCCTACCTCCCTATTCATAATGAATCCTCCTCCCGTCGTACCATTTTCTCGTGCTGTTGATATCACCTTATACTCATCTGACCAGAAATCACTGTCTTCTTTCCATTTCACTTCGCTAACCACCATTATATCTAGACTGAGCCTTAGCATTTCCCTTCTCCGATTCACTAGTTTCCTTAGCACGTTCGAACTTCCTACATTCCACTCTCCGACTTGTGGAACGTACGCCCTTCGTTGGTTATTTAGTCTTTTTCTCATGGTCCTCTCCCCCTGGACAGTCTGTTCTCGGTGATACGAATGGGAGACTATTGCGGAACCTTTTGCCAATGGAGAGACCATCTATTACAGGCCACGTGTCCTGTGGATTCACATTACGTGTCTTTAATGCAGTGGTTTCCATTGCCTTCTGCATCCTCATGCCGTTCTTCACTGCTGATTCTTCCGTATTTATGCGCAGTTTCGTACTGCAAGAGCACGAGACTGCCCTACACCTCTGTCTGCTCCTACGCCCTCTATTTGCAATGCCGTTGGCTGAATGAGGATGACTTCTTTTGCCGGAAGTCTTCGGCTGCCACTTCTGATGATTTTTATAAAAAATTTTGTCGGTGGCGGTGTTTGAACACGGGACCGTGGACGTTTTGATTACTAATCAAAGACACTAACCCTAGAACGAGGGTTAACTATGAGGTTTCCAAACCACTGCAGCACGATATTCACCTAGAAGCACGGCCAGTTAACCTCCAATACAATGCCATCACCGTCGTTGTTAACATCAAGCAAGAAGGGAAGCAGGTGGCTTTCAATAATATTTTCATAGTTCGCAGCTATCATGGTGCCTTTGATAACTACGACAGGTCTAATGGAAGCCGAGATGAATGGCTCATTCAGCATAATACTACACCCACATGGCTGCATCCGTGGAGAGGTGCATATTTCGAGCAGCCATTTGCGTAGATGACGGTGTACTCCCAGACGTCAGCCAGCGAGGTGTAACAAAAAATGTGATGTATACGATGAAGATGTAAGTAGGCTGTTTATGTTTTCTCTATGTAAGTAGGCTGTTTAGGTTTTTTTATGGTAACGCCACCTCTGTATGAAAATCACTGGCTGTGCTGTGTGCAGTCTGTGGCTGCTTTGCATTGTTGTAATACTCGCCATTGTAGTGTTAGGCAGCTGGCTGTGAACAGCGCATAGCGTTGCGCAGTTGGAGGTGAGCCGCCAGCAGTGGTGGATGTGGGGAGAGAGATGGCGGAGTTTTGAAATTTGTCATGAACTGCTATATTTATATATGATGATATCAAGGTAAATACATTGTTTGTTCTCTATTAATATCTTTCATTTGCTAACTATCCCTATCAGTAGTTAGTGCCTTCCATAGTTTGAATCTTTTATTTAGCTGGCAGTAGTGGCGCTCGCTGTATTGCAGTAGCTTGAGCAGCGAAGATTTTTGTGAGGTAAGTGATTTGTGAAAGGTATAGTTTAATGTTAGTCAGGGCCATACTTTTGTAGGGAATTTTGAAAGTCAGATTGCGTTGCGCTAACAAAATATTGTGTGTCAGTTTAAGCACAGTCATGTATAATTGTTCTAAGGGGACGTTACATATGGCGACCCTGCCAGGATACCTCACTGGAATCTTCTGATTTTTTCTTGTAGTTTGTGTATTTAGTGTAGCTTTTGTTTATTGCTAGTGCGTAATTGTAGAGAGAATCCCCTTTGTAGTTGTAGCCTTTCATTGTTGTACAGTAAAACAGTTGTGGCACGCATATAGATTTGCACCAAGTATTTTGCAGCTACGCTTGCAATTAACTAGATATTATTTTCAGTGCTATGTTAATGTGTTCTCCTATTTTTGCACTTCAAATTGTGCTTTTCTGTGTTATCGTGTGAAATATTGTGACAATTATGGCGTGTGAAAAACGTAACACTAGGCTCCAAACTAAACTGAGAAATAATAGTGACTACGAGCGTAGCTTATCAGCGCCGCAGAGTAATGAATTTACTAATGTTCAAAGTAGTAATTTGGTAACTGTGCACAGGGAAATGGAGCGGGCGTCAAACAATGGCGTGGACAGTGAAACAATTAGTGAAGAGGGAAGCATTATCGATCGATCGGTCGGCAATAGCTCGCCTCAGGAAGCCGAAATGACAGGACACGATCTCGCAAATACTGTAGATTCCGGTTTTGAATCCTCACCGTTTTCTCAAATAAGTCAAGACACATTTTCTGCTTGTCAAAATGTGAATGTTTCCGGTGTAAATTCACTGCCGAAAAGGACTGAGGAACATGTTTCAGACACCAATGCATTGTTATTACAATTAATACAACAAATGGGACAAACACAGCAAAAGCTTCAAAAGTTAGACACAGTGGAACAAAATCTTAAAAAGTTAGACACAATGGAACAACACCAGACACAAACACAGCAACAGTTAGACACAATGGAACAACATCTTCAAAAGTTAGACACCACACTTGAACAAACACGTGAAGATTTAACTACTGAGTTACATAACATTGAAATGTCAAAAAGTCTGTAATGACGTAAAAACACAAATTTGTGAGCATTTTCAACCTATTTTTTTGCGGCATGAAAATGCATTACAGAATCACGAAGCAGCCATAAAAGAACTGCAAACCATTGTTCATGAAAATCATGAGACCTTGTGGGCTAAAATTGACTCAGTTGCATCTACCGATTCGGTTAAGCAACTTGCAAAAACTCAGGAAAACTTAAAGGACACAGTAGATTCGATTTCAACACAAATGGACACTCTGAAACTTGGTTCAGAAAAACACACTGAGGAAATGTGTTCACTATCGGAGAAAGTAGCCGAACTTTCGGATCAGGTTACTAACTTATCTACAAAGGTAAATGATGATCTGAATGACCCAAGACCTGTAGCCTTCACTGACACAGAAGAGTATGAACAAATTAGAAAATTCAAACAGAATCAAAATCAAATCAATACACAGTACAAAAGAGAAATCCGGGAAGTACAAGATCAGTTGACACAGGTAATACAAGAATTACGTATTTCAGAGGACACTCACGCTCCAACACGGGAAGAGGGACCTAGAAATACGGAAAAGCCGCAAAATAATAACACAGGGCATTTCGGAAGTTGTGAAAGAAATTGGCAAGGTGCACCGAATTTTGAAATGGAACCGCCGAAACGACGTAACAATGACCGATATGCGACTCGCCGACATGATGACTTTGACTATAAGCTGTTCATTACTACACGTAAATTCAAAACATTTAAGAATTCTGGCAACGACATTCATCCACAAGCATGGCTCCATCAATTCTCGCATTGTTTTCCTCCCAACTGGTCGTTAGAACACAGATTAGAATTTATGTGTGGCTACTTGGAGAATGAACCAGCTGTAAGAATGCGATCGGTAATTCACGATTGCCACAGTGAAGGAGAATTTTACCATGCCTTCCTCTCAGCATATTGGTCTCAAGCCACACAATACCGAGTAAAACATGGCATCATAATGATGAAACATTTCGAACAATCTGAATTTTCCAGTCTTGTGAAATATTTTGAAGACATGTTGCATAAGAATCAGTATCTTTCAAACCCATACAACCCCTCAGAACTCATCCGCATTTGCTTAATCAAACTGCCTGAACATTTACGACATATTATTTTGGCAGGACGTTGCAAAGACGACATTGAAGTATTTCAGGGACTCTTACAAGAATTAGAAATTGACACTGACAATCGCGGAACGCGAAACCAGGAACACAACAATTACAGGTCACATCCGTCGCAATTCCGCGATGAAAGAAATAATAACTTGACACGACAAGGCTATTCTCACAACACAAATCGTGACCAAAACAGACACCACCCTTATGACAACCGCTGGCAGAAAAATAGTTACAGAGAAAGATCGCATTTCCGTAGAAATGAATATGACAGAGATAACCATAGAAATAGACAATATGGTAACCAGAACTATTATTGTCAAGGGAGGCAGAATAATTTCAGACGCAACAGTTCAGCCCGCAGGTACGATTCAGGGAGAAATTCTCCACCACTTAACCGACAAGAAAGAAACTACAGGAACTACCGACATGACGACAGACGATGTGATCGTAACGACAGACCTGAATTGCATCAGAACTGGCGGGATTCAAACAGAGCAGGGCCCTCTCGTCACGGTGAATTTGTAGAAGTTAGGTCTCCAAACCCCAATAACGACGCGCGCCAACAAAGAGACAATAGGCAATGACTCACACCGCTGGCAGCCACAAAACATACATATGAAACTGACGACGCAGCTGCCGTAGCTAGTAATTACGTAAAAATGGAAGACATTAGGGACATCTTACTCCAGGAACACGACATAAAACATAACAACATTGCATATCCTGTGATTCACATTACAGTAAATGATGTAAAATTTACGGCAGTACTTGACTCTGGCAGTCCCATTTCAGTAATCAGTGAAACAGCCTTTAGCAAATGCAACAAATCGAACGATTGTCCCACACTTCCGTTACGTAAGATTAAATTACAAGGTGCAATCTTTGGAAAAAGTGTAGATGTACGCCAACAAACCAACTTAGAATTCTTTTGTCAAAGCCACAGCTTCTCTATGAGCTTTCTTATTGTTCCATTATTGTCGACGGAAATTATACTGGGAGTAGACTTTTTGAATGAATACAAAGCAATCTTAAGCTTTCACGATGCTGAAATAAGTTTAGAAAAAGAAGGTAAGTCAGTAGCTTTGAAATTTGAAGATTGGCTCTCAAATCATGACGAAGAAATCAATCGGCTTTACCTCCTGTTAGACAACAGTTCGGAATTTTCGACGGAACTTGACGCTAACAATCATTTTGCAAGTACTGACAGGGATGATATCGACGGCGCATTTGACACTAATAAGTTAATTTAGAATAAAATTCAAACAATTGAGAATTGTAATGACACTGATAGGCAGGACCTTTTTGAGATTTTACAAGCACATTCCACAGTTTTTACTCACAAAACAGGAACAATCAAGGGATTTCAATACCAATTTCGTGTTCGTGAGCATACTAAATTTTGTGTTAGACCATATGTAATTCCAGCACATTATAGGGACCGTGTTAGAACAGAAATACAATCTATGCTCGACGAGGGCATTATTGAGCCTGCAGTAAGCTCATACAACAATCCATTACATGTTGTTGAGAAGAAAAATGGATCGATCAGGCTTGTCTTAGATTCGAGACAAATCAATACGATCATTATTCCTGAAACAGACAGGCCCCAAACGTTGGAAGAACTTCTTCAAAATTTTAATGGTGTAAAAGTGTTGTCTTCCATTGATCTCAGATCCAGCTTTTATCAGATCGAACTTCATCCAGAATGTAGAAAATACACAGGTTTCCTTTGTTTCGGCGTTTGTTATCAGTTTCGGAAACTTCCCTTTGGTTTGAACATTCCTTCAGCAGCATTCATTCGCGGGCTAAATTCCATATTACCTGAGTTCTTAAAACGTCACATCACCTTATATGTGGACGATATTCTAATAGCAGAAGCTTCATGGGAACTACATAATCGCATCCTCAACAGTTTGTTACGTATTTTTGCAGAATCTGGAATTACAGTTAACTTGGAAAAGTCTGAATTCGGTAGGTCAAAGGTGAGGTTTTTGGGACATATTATTTCTTCTGAAGGCATTCAGCCGGATCCTGAAAAGTTAGAAGCAATCAGAGCCATTCCAGTTCCATCCACAAAAAAACAAGTCCGCAGTTTTCTAGGTCTCGTAAATTTTTACCGTCGTTTTCTGAATATGCAAATTCTAGTTACACCAAAACTTTGTTCTCTCACTGGAAAAAATACTATTTGGAACTGGGACGAACAAGCACAGTTGGAATTCAGTTCTTTGAAAGAAGCGTTACTTAACGCGCCAATACTAGCTCATCCAGATCTGTCACAAGATTTCTGCCTTAGCACGGATTCTTCCAAAGTCGGTCTTGGTGCCCATTTATTTCAAGAAGCCATAGAAGATGACATTACTGTTCAGAAAACCATTGCTTTTGCTAGCCGAGTGCTAACAAAATCTGAAAAAAATTATTCCGTTACTGAATTAGAAGCTTTAGCTATCGTTTGGGCATTTAACAAATTCCGTTTCTTTCTTTCTGGTAAGCACGTAAAAGTATACAGTGATCATCGTGCATTACAATTTCTTATGTCTTCAAAATTAAATCGTGACAGGTTAAAACGTTGGGCATTGTTTCTGCAAGAATTCCACTTTACAATAGTCTACATTCCCGGCAAGGAGAACATTGTTGCGGACGCGCTGTCACGCGCACCGGCTGGGCTTGAGAAAAGTAACACACAAGGCAACCTCGAGAAAAATTTCAGTATTCTTTACATTCAGAAAGTCGCCTTTGAAAACTTCATCACCACATCTTTAAAGGACATTGCTCATGAACAAGATAAAGATCCGATTTGGAAAGACATCAAAAATAAATGGCATGAAAAGACATACACTCAGATTCGGCGTTATTACCTGGTTAGAAACAACATACTCTTCAAACGCTGCACTGTTGATGACAAGCTATGGGTACTTTGCATTCCAGACGATTTTGTTAATAAGCTCAGTTGGTACATTCATTTCAGCTACGCACATTTTGGTCCACGAAAATGTTATCATATTCTTCGAACGACTTGTTATTTTAACAATATGGAAAAGAGAATTCGAAGAGTCTTGTCTATTTGTAAACTTTGTCAAAAGGCGAAACCATCTACTGTCTCACATCGTGCTCCGTTATTTCCTATTATTCCTTCTAAATTAAAAGAATTTGCTGCTTGGGACCGCTTGTCAGAACATCTAATGGATTTTCGTACGTTTTAGTCGCTGTTGAACTTACTTCAAAATTTGTTTCTTTCACTCCGTTACGTAAAGCCACTGGACGATCTGTATCCAACGCCTTTGTTAAAAATTTCTTACGTGAAGTTGGACACGTTAGCAAAGTCATTTCAGATAACGGACCTCAATTCAGATCTGCTGTTTGGTCACGCATGCTTCGCAACCATAAAATCAAACCTGTTTTTATTTCATTGTACTCACCACATTGTAACCCGTCTGAACGGATTATGAAAGAAATCAATAAGCTTTGCAGACTTTATTGTCATAGAAAGCATCAGCATTGGGACAGATATTTACACTTATTTCAAAATGTGCTGAATGAAATGCCTCATGATTCCACTGCTTTACCACCTACTCTTGTACTAAAGAATGAAGAACCAACGAACAGAATCAGAGAGCTTGTACCTTTCCCGAATACACGTAAACTTCGACACAAAGACATAATTGATTTGGCTCTTAAAAATATAAAATCTGCAGCAGACAAAAGGAGAGAACTACACGGTAAAGCAAATACAAAGAAATTATATATTGGTCAGAAAGTTCTCATTAAAGCTCATTCATTGTCACATAAGAAGAAACACTTGAGTCACAAATTCTTTCTAGTTTACAATGGACCTTACAGAATCCGACGTATACCACATGATAATTGCGTTGAAGTTGAAACTCTGCGTACTAGGAAGAGTAAAGGTTTACACCACATTTCACATGTAAAACCGTTTATTGAAAGATAATCTGCTTTTTAACTTAGTCTTTGTCATAAAATTTTTCGCTTCACATTACTAATATGCTTTGTCAGACTTAGAATCTGTTAACATACAACAATGTTTGAAGTTAAATATCCAATCAAGAACCAAGAGAACTTATTTAAACAGAAATGACGAATGCATTGTTATAGTGAACAGACGTTACAGTGTTATTGTGTGTGTACATTCTTGCTTGTTTGTTGCACGATTACGTAACGACTATAAGGCTCACATACTTAGAACATTTACCAGTACTGCTAATGAGATTTTAATGCAACATTTTGGTTACCTGAAAATACATTCTGTATTTAAAGTACTTTCTGTGAGATACCAGATGTCACAGTGGTTAGTTTATGGGACAGCTACACGATTTATATCACGACGTTACTAATGTGTGACAATTTACATTGTTGCTTTTGCGGAGTATCTGTTTTATATCTGCACAGTTTTTCTGTATTATTCTGGAAAGTAAAACATGTTTTAATAGTAACTTTTGTGATATAGCTACAATGAGACAGCCTTTTCCGTAGCACAACAATTCATTACAGCACAGTAATTTCTTCATCACAACAATAAGCGTAATAACTAAGATATCTATACGCAAAGCATTTCACTTTTGTTTATCATGAGGTAAGTACATTGGCTTCTGCAGAACTTAGCTTTTGGAGGACGATAACTACGACACTTCCACAGAGATTATCTTACAACAAGATGCACATTTAGCGCTGCAGGACACGCATTTCAGTGATTAAGGTTGTACTTAAAACATTTATTTTTTAAAGATATTTGAAGTACAATGATACAAAGGTTTTCAGTGATACATTTCATTTCATTGCTGTAATCTGTAACACCTGAGGGTATAATTACATTAATCCTCAGGGGGGTATACGCCTACTTTGTGTACCATGTGTGTGGCAACCACAAGGAACCCTAGCTAATATGGTATCTGCTTATACAACTTTACACATCGGTACCATATTTCTCTAACACACAAATTATACAGCTATCTGATCATTTAACTGAGAGATAAACATGTTTTTTACTACGTCAGTGACACATGTTTACGTAATTACACCGTTGGATAACTTCACACTTACGAAATTGTATTTTGTCTGTACTGTGTGAACTCTTCATATTTTTTCGGAACCATTGTGATACTATGAGAGCTTTGAATGATGTATTTGGTATGGATTCATGATTTTTAAAGTACGTTTGAGGCAGATGACACTTTTGACATGAGCAGAGAATTTTTTTAATTATTGGAGGAATCTACGACTATTTTGAGATTTGACTGAGGTGTTATGATGTTATTTTTACGACGACGATGTGTATTATGCTGCTGAGGTATGTTTATGATTAATAGGCTGAGGCTATATGAGTTATTTGATTATGCTTCATATTTATAATGACGAAATATTGACGAGTGTCGATGGATACGTATATGTGTAATAAGGTAAGGAGTAATGAATAGTGGGTACGGACTCTTGACTTGTGAAACAGGATGTTGGAAACCAAGAATCGTACTTTAAGAGTTATGAAATGTGTGTAAATGCGTGAATGTATCACAATGCCGGCGAAAATTTTTTTGGACACTTATATTTATGGGATTTTGTTTCTACAGATTTGCAACGCTAATTCTTGACCTGTGAAATATTTTTATGTGAGTCTGTCACTGTAGCGGAAACTGGTGTCGTAAATATTTCCGTAAGAAAGTTAAGTGACCACCTGCACGTAATGCGTCGTGGGCACGCAGCTGTGTCAAACACCTGGAGAACAAGCCATTAGGGTGTGCCTTCCCGGAAGCACAGGTAGAAAAAAAAAAAGAAGAAAAAAGGCAGGCCTTTATCCTCGCCATTGGCATTCCTTTAGAGAAAATATTGCAAATGCGACACCCTCATTACTTCCATTAACCTTGCTATTGACATTCCTTTGTAGAAAGCATCGCAAATATTACACGCTCATTACCTGAAAACATATGATTACTCGTACTTTGTGCTAATTACTGCAATGCTTATGAATTGATGGGAAATATTCGTACATCTGCACACCTGATTATGACAAGTGTCTTTCTATGAGAGTTGAGAGCTACTGACTTACGAAATGTCACATGACTACTGAATGATATTTTTATGCTTTGCTTTTCATAGTTGCTTATTTCATTTGATATCTGGTTTCCAGCTGTGTTGCAGCATTGCTTTTATAAAATGAAATGCATTTGCTAATGTGAACACTTTCTGTCAACAGATCTATTAAATAATTATTTTATGATACACATTCTTTAAAAAAGGAGCACTTGGAAAGGAAAGAACAATAAGAAGGAACTAGTAACAGTAACACGTAATTTTCTTTTCAAGTACATGGTAATATTTCTTTTTACAATCAGTTGTTGTGGTGCACCACTTTAATTACTTAGACATTAAGATGTGATTATACATTTCCCTTATCTGCATTGTTATCTTTAGTGTACTATTTTTTCTGCTTGAGCTATGTCATGTTTAGATATAAGCTGCTGTTTGCCAGGTATAGTGCTACTGAACTTTAATTTGTGTTACTCTGCTAAGCCAGATTTATTTTTTTGTATGTGCTGCTGCATTGCCTCGTCCCTTAGTTTAGCATCTGAGCTCAGTAGATTTAAGTTAGCTTAAGAGGAGACTATATAAGAAACTAACTATTATAAATTTATAAGAAATGCATTGAGAAGCTATCAGAAAATGGTCTGGCAAAATAAAAAGGATACTGTACAGTGGAGAAAAACTATTATTGACAGAGGATGTGAACAGAATACAGAAAGCAGAGAGAAAAACTATTTTTGACAGAGGATGTGAACGAAATACAGAAGGCAGGCTTAGATAGGACTTTTGGGAATAATGACGAATGAAGGGAGATCTCCAAGAAGCAAAGAAAGTTTTGTTTGCAAAATACTGCAATGAAACAAACCCTGTCCTTTCCTTTTGTGTTATCCCACAATGTGTTTGGGTACCCTTGTGTATATACGTTCTTCCTGTCTTTATATGTTTACCTCATCAGACTTTTGTTGTAGAATTTTTCTCATACTCAGCTACATGAACTATGATGAGGAATACTGTTATCCTCAAATATAATTTGCGTTAATAATATGTTATTTACTTTGTAAAGATGTTAGACATTATTAATTCTGTTTTGTTTTAATGCTCATATGTAAAGTTGATGTTTCAAAAGTTATTCTGATCTTTTATGTATTTACTTATGTCATAATTCCTGTAACACTGATGTATATGTTTATTTCTATTCTTTTGTAAAGCCCCTATTACTACAAACGTTATCTGTATTATTATGTTTTTAATGATGTGTTTTGTACCTTTGTTATTGTATTCTTATGTTATAAAATTGTAATTGTCACCAGTTCATGATATTATTAACTTGTTAGTTACATTTCACTGCACACGTTTCTGTTGGTCATAGTATATGGACAAAATGTGAGAAGTAGGGACTGATAGTGTTTGCACGTGTGTTAATGATTCAGCAAGGGACTGGATAACAGCATTGCTGGTTCTAAGGACAATTTCAAAAACTTTGTGAGTGCACAAGTGGTGGTTTATGGACTTGCTATATTCTCCGCAAGACTCTTCGATGGTGAATGTGCACCTGCACAATCGCAACAGATGGCTGCTGGCCATCTCTACAAGGACTACAGTGGGTCTGCACCTCTGGTGGCCCACCAATACCATCATCTCTACAAGGACTACAGTGGGTCTGCATCTTCGATGACCCACCAATACCATTATTTCTACAAGGACTGCAGTGGGTCTGCACCTCTGGTGGCCCACCAATACCACAATCTCTACCAGGCCTACAGTGGGTCTGCTCTGTGATGACCTACCTACCAATACTGTTCAAAATTTCGACTGACTCTGCTGTGGGTTTGCTCTGTTGTGGCCCATTACCTGTATGCATGTCAAGAGTCAGCACTGTCTTTCCGTTGGAAGGACAACACTACTTCTTCAAGACGGCATGGAAATCCACTACTTCCGTGTGCATTGTCTTTTACTGCTCAGACTTTGAGAAAAGAAACGGCATTTTCGCTGTGCTGAATGATCAGGACTGTCTTTATAGACTGTGAGAAAATTTGAGCTTTTGACCAACATAATATCAATAAGTGTGTGCATTTGATTTCTTTGTTATTGTAACTATGAAAAATTTTTTCAAATCTGTATTGGCCACTGCCCAATCCTATTTGTAAAATTTTTTGTGGGGAGCATGGGGGCTATGTAAGTAGGCTGTTTATGTTTTCTCTATGTAAGTAGGCTGTTTAGGTTTTTTTATGGTAACGCCACCTCTGTATGAAAATCACTGGCTGTGCTGTGTGCAGTCTGTGGCTGCTTTGCATTGTTGTAATACTCGCCATTGTAGTGTTAGGCAGCTGGCTGTGAACAGCGCGTAGCGTTGCGCAGTTGGAGGTGAGCCGCCAGCAGTGGTGGATGTGGGGAGAGAGATGGCGGAGTTTTGAAATTTGTCATGAACTGCTATATTTATATATGATGATATCAAGGTAAATACATTGTTTGTTCTCTATTAATATCTTTCATTTGCTAACTATCCCTATCAGTAGTTAGTGCCTTCCATAGTTTGAATCTTTTATTTAGCTGGCAGTAGTGGCGCTCGCTGTATTGCAGTAGCTTGAGCAGCGAAGATTTTTGTGAGGTAAGTGATTTGTGAAAGGTATAGTTTAATGTTAGTCAGGGCCATTCTTTTGTAGGGAATTTTGAAAGTCAGATTGCGTTGCGCTAACAAAATATTGTGTGTCAGTTTAAGCACAGTCATGTATAATTGTTCTAAGGGGACGTTACAAAGAGAAACGTTTCCGTTAACCCACAGTCCGATCTTGGCGATTCTGTGCCCACCGCAGTCGTAGCTCTAAATGTCGCTGAGTCAATTTACAAACATTTAGCTGTGTAGCCCCACGTGAAACAGTGTGCGTTGAACGGTGTGCTCCGGAACACTTCTGCGTCCACCAGCATTGTACTCCTTTCTCGGATCTGCTACAGATCTACTTTACATAGCGCCAAGCCTCCGAACTCCTCATTCTGTGATGAGGCGTGGATATCCTTGTCGACCATTCCTGGTTTCACCGTCTTTCAATCTTCTCCTATAGATGCTCACGACAGGAGCTGTAGAACAGCCGACCAGCTTTGCCGTTTAAGGTGTTACCGTTCCCAGTCCACAGACTGTAGCATTCTGCCCTTTATCAAAATCCCTTACGTCGGCGGACTTTCCCACTTGCGGCCCATATCGCTGCTAAAACAATTCATATCTACTTTGCGTGGTGTCGCCCAGAGGTCGCGGTGCCACAGCAATGTCGGCAACGCGAATCGACACCACAGACATTAGCGAGGGCTCGCTGCAATCCGCAACGACGTATGGGAGGAGCTCCGGAACAACACGCCTGCCTTTCAATAACAGCAGCGCCCCCACGCTGAGGTCAATATACTGCTGGGCATGCAAGAGCTCAAGCCAGTTTGAGGCCTCAGCTGCAGGAATCAGCATCGTCGTCCGGGACCAGCTATTAGTTAAAGCTTCAGACGTACTTGCGCTGCTGTTATTGTTTAACATTGTACCTCAAGGGTGTCAGTTAGTGCATCAAGTGCTGCTTTTCTAATCCATGACAATAAATTATCCAGTACTCTTGTGGAAAAGTAGTGTGTCACAATTAAATAAATCTTTTATTGATTAATGTAAAAACGAGAACTAATATGTTATGTGTTGTAGTTTGATGAGTCTTCTTCCACGGCAATCAAAGAACCCAAAGTTGTGGCCAGGCGAAAGTAGTTGCACCTGGTCACAACATACTCCTTTTGTATATATGGGGCAGTTAAACGAAAACGAGACAGATGGAAAGAGCCGGCCGGTGTGGCCGAGTGATTCTAGGCGCTGCAGTCTGGAAGCGCGCGACCGCTACGGTCGCAGGCTCGAATCCTGCCTCGGGCATGGATCTGTGTGATGTCCTTAGGTTAGTTAGGTTTAAGTTGTTCTAAGTTCTTGTGGACTGATGACCTCAGACGTTAAGTCCCATAGCGCTCAGAGCCATTTCAACCATTTTGTTGGAAAAAAAGTAATCTACTATTTAAAAATTAATGTCCATAACTGTGAATTCATCTGTCTCACAATCAGACAGGACGATCAGTGCCTTCAGAGATAAATTTTTGTGGTTCCTTACGGAAAGAGGATTGTACCCAGACGTCTACCTCTTCGTCCGAAACAAATCTATAGCCACGTTGAATTTCTTCAGTTGCCCACAACATACAAATAGCATGGGAAAAGATAGGAACTGTATCTAGGATGTGTATAGGTTTACCACAGAAGCTTCTGTAGCGCAGTCGAAACAACATTGACAAGATGTAAAGGGCTATTATACTGCAACAGGATGACGCTGTCCAACATTCTATAGCATTTGGACTTGATGGTGCGCTTTAAAATTTGCGAGGTCTCCACGTCAACGTTTGTGGACACTTTGCAGAAGCTGCAGCTCGCCAACAAATCCAAACGCCATAGAATGTTGATGGACGCTATCATTCTGTTGTAGGGTAATGCCCCCCCCCCCCCCCCCCCCAGTGTTGCCAACGTTGTTTCGACAATGCTGCAGAAGTTTCTCTGGGAAGCCCATACATGTCCCCCATACAGTCCCTACAGCTCCCTACGCGATTTCCATTTTTGTGGAGCCCTGAATGAAGACATTCACGGCCGTCGATTTGCTTCGGAAGAAATGTACATCTGGATACTATTATGGTTCCGTAGACAACCGAAAACATGACGGGAATGACCATCAAGCAGGACTTATGTTAACAGCTATTGGGATATAATACAGTTTACTTGCTGTTTTCAGTCTGCTGTTTTCATTTGACTGGCCCTTATACTTTCCTTATCCCAATGAATCCGGAACGCCATCAGCTGGCATTCAGCCTCACGGTGAGATGTGATCATAATGTTTTGGCTCATCCGTGTATTGCAGCGAGGCTTCATTCGAGTAAATATCTGATTCAGAATGTAATTGGCGCAGGGATTTCAATCCTTCTGTTTCTGATCCGACTGTGGCCGCGACAGGGGTATTTCCTCTTAGCGGTTAGGCTACGGCCTGGGTGGAGCGTGGCGGGCAGCGGTATGCAGTGACCTTCTGCAGAGATCCGAAAAACAGTGGAATCAGACACATTGCTAATCGATTTGATACTGGAAGAAGATGATCTCATGACAAAAGTCATGGGATACCTCCAAGTATCTGCGGCGGAGTGTAGCAATTCGACGTGGCACGGACTCAACAAGTCGTTGGAAGTCACCTGCAGAAATATTGAAACATACTGTCTCTATAGTCGTCCATAATTGCGAAAGAGTTGCCGATGTAGGATATTGTACACGAAATAAACTCTTAATTATGTCTGATAAACGTTCGATGCTATTCATGTCGGGTGATTTGGGTGGCCAAACCATTCGCTCGAATTGCCCAGAACGTTCTTCAGTCTGGTGACATGGCCCATAATCATCCATAGAAATTCCATCGTTGTTTGGGGACATGAATTGAATGAACGGCTGCAGATGTTCTCCAAGTATCCGAACATATCCATTTCCATTCAATGATCAGTTCAGTTGAACCAGAGGACCCAGTCAATTCCATGTAAACACAGCCTATACTATTAAGGAGTCACCACCAGCTTGCACAGTGCGCTGTTGACGACTTGTGTCCATGGCTTTGTGATGTCTGGGCCACACTCGAACCCAACCATCAGCTCTTATCAACGAAAGTCGAGAGTCATGTGGCCAGGCTGTGGTTGTCCATTCGTCTAGGGTCCGACCTATATGGTCACGAGTCCAGGAGAGGCGTTGCTGACGATGTCTTGCTGTTAGCAAAGCCGCTCGCGTCGGCCGTCTGCTACCAAAGCCCATTAACTTCAGATTTTGCCGCAGTGTCCCACATTGATGTCTGTGGTTATTTCACACAGTGTTGTTTCTGTGTTAGTACAGATAATTCTACCCAGAAGTCGGTGCTCTCGGTCGTGTCGGCCACTACTTTGTCCATGGTGAGAGATAATGCCTAAAATTCGGTATTCTCGGCACACTCCTTACACTACGGCTCTCAGAATATTGAATTCCCTAAAAGTTTCCGAAATGGAATGTCCCATGCGTCTAGCTCCAACTCCCATTCCGCTTTCAAAATCTGTTAATTCCCGTTATGCGGCCATAATCACACCGGACACCTTTACACATGAATCACCTGAATGCAAATGACAACTTTGCCAATGAATTGTCCTTTTATACCTTGTGTGCACGATACTACAGTCATCTCTATATATTAATCTCGCTATCCCACGACTTTTTTTCACCTCAGTGTATCGTGAACACTGCCAAATTCCGCTGGATGCACAACTGCGTCACACTGAACGTCCTAGGTGCGGTCTCAAAGACTGCTAGAGTTCATTGTTATTTTGTTGTTTGCAGCATGGTATAGATGTTCTTTCCCGAAGCTGCCATGGTTTCCTTTGTACTATTACTGCTTCTTTCGTTCTAGCGGTCAATGAGACCACACCCGGATTTTACGTTAACGGTTCAGTAGCCACGTCTTCGTCCCCTGTTCGTATTACAGACCCTAACTTCGAGGGCACTGTTTTAAAATGGTTTGAAGAAGTTTAGGAAGTGATGTTCGATGAGACAGTGACAACGAATTGAAAGTGAACATAGTTCAGAATCGGAAGACGATTTTTCTTCTGCCCCTGCGATTTCCTTGAAATAAAACAAGTGATTAGTATGATGAGGACGGAAGTGTAGGGACTGAATCTTTAGCTAAGTGTTCTGCTAGAAATATATTTGGTCGAAACAAATATCGCCGGTCATTAAAGACTCTTTTTAGCGGTCTTGTGTTCGACAGCACAACGTCGTTCGTTTGACGACAGTGGAAATACCCTCTCAAGTAGGTAATAATCCGGATCCTCTTACTATATGGAACTGGCTTATGACTGACGGTATTTTGAGTGTCATAATGAAACGGAGTAAAGTAAAAATAAATTAAGAAAATCCCTAAAATATCAAAATGTTTAGTATAAAGCTGATTTATGTGAATTAAATGCATTTTTCGGTTTACTATTTTATTCAGGTAGTTTCAAATGTAGCAGATAAGATTAAAAATCATTTTATGCCACTGATGGCACCCGACGTGATATTTTTAGATGCGTTATATCCACAAACCAGTTTGGAGTACTCCCAATATTCTTGAGATTCATTAGAAAATGCAACGCAGTACATGGAAAAGGCAGTACCTACGCAGTTTGATAAAACTGAAACTGAACCCACCTCTCCTACTGAAATTAGGAAAATAATAAATACACTCAAAAGTAAAGGTTCATATGGAATTGATGGCGTTTCCAACAGAGTACTAAAAGCTTGTTCCCAACAAATAAGTAGGTTTCTCAGCCACATATACAGTAGCTCACTGAAACAGGGAATTTAAACCATTGCATAAAAAAGGGGATAGGTCTGATTCTAACGACTACTGCACAATCTCACTTCTGACAGCTTTATCCAAAACTCTTGAAAAAGTAATGTATTCAAGAGTAGCACCACGTATTTGTAAAAATGAAGTGCTAACAAGATGTCAATTTGGTTTTCAGAAAGGATTTTCAACAGAAAAGGCTATATATGCTTTCACTGATCAAATACAAATGCAGTGAATAACCGAACATCACCCATTGGGATATTTTGTGATGTCTCAGAGGCTTTTGATTGTGTGAATCATGAAATTCTTCTAGACAAGCTTAAGTAAGGTAGTCTACAAAAACCAGCAGAGTCCTCTAACTGGGGAGGTATCAAGAATGGTGTACCACAGAGTTCAGTCTTGGGTCCCTTATTGCTCTTAATATATATTAATGACCTGCCACTCTATATTCATGAAGATGCAAAGTTAGTCCTTTTTGCTGATGATACAAGTATAGTAATTACACCCAAGAAGCAAGAATCAGCTGAGGAAATTGCAAATAATGTCTTTCAGAAAATTATTAAGTGGTTCTCTGCAAATGGACTCTCAATAAATTTTGAGAAAACACAGTTTATACAATTCTGTACAGTAAATAGCATAACACCATTGACAAATATAGACTATGAACGGAAGTCTGTTGCTAAGGTAGAATACTCAAAATTTCTGGGTGTTTGCGTTGATGAGAAATTGAATTGGAAGACACACATCGATGATCTGCTGAAACGGTTAGTTTCAAATACTTATGCTATTAGGGTTATTGCAAATTTTGGTGATAAACATATCAGTAAAGTAGCCTACTTTGCCTATTTTCATTCACTGCTTTCATGTGGCATCATATTTTGGGACAATTCGTCATTAAGAGAGAAAGTATTCATTGCACAAAAGCGTGTAATCAGAATAATAGCTGGAACCCACCAAAGATCACCTTGCAGACATTTTTTTAAGGAACTCTCGATATTCACAGTACCTTCGTAATGCAATAACCCATCCCAATTCAAAAATAACAGCGAAGTGCATAGCTACAACAGTAGAAGAAACGATGATATTCACTATTCTGTATTAAATCTCACTTTGACACAGAAAGGGGTGAATTATGCTGCCACAAAAATCTTTGGTCATTTGCCAAATAGTATTAAAAGTCTGACAGATAGCTAACCAACATATAAAAGCAAATTAAAAGAATTTCTGAATGATAACTCCTTTTACTCAATAGATGAATTCTTAGATATGAAATAGGACCTGTAAAAACAAATATTTTGTGTAAAGAAAAATTATGTTAAAGTACCACGTTCCAGATCATTACTAAATGCCGTATTCATGATCTATGGAACAAGGATTAATGTATGTATGTATGTGACCCTGTAACCCGTTTTGAATGCGAGAAAACGATCCTTTGGCTCGAGTGTCAGAAATATTTACAAATTTTATTGACAATTGTGAAATTTTGTACAGTATTTGAGAATGTGCATATATCGATGAAATGCTGGTATTATTTCGTGGCAAATGCAGATTCAAGATACACATTCCGAACAAACCACGGAAGTATGGCTTGAAAGTCAAGTGCCTTACTGATACTCGCACTGGTTATCTGTTTAATGCATGTGTTTACACAGGAAGGAATTCAGATGGAAAAAATCGAAGCGCAGTAGAGAAGAAGTTCCATAAACCAACTCGGCCTGTGATTAGACTAGCTAAATCGATTGAACAGAATGACCCCAATATTACTGCAGATAACTGGTTTAGCTCAGTCGAGTTAGCAACATGTCTCAAATCACGAAGACTAACGTACGCTGGAACACTGAAAAAAAGGAGAAATTTCAGAATAATTTTTACCTGTCAGAAGTCGGTTCTGCAATGTATGCATTCACGCATGATCTAATTTTAGTTTCATCTGTGACGAAAAAAGGTAGGGTAGTAATTCTAATAACGTCTATGCCCCACGATGAATGTAAAGATGATGTTACAGGCGAACTATAAATAATTTCGTACTATAATCTCTGTAAAGGTGGTGTCGATGCCCTAGATAAGAAGTATGCAAACTATTCAACTGCACGACGTACCCAACGGTAGCCAATGATATTGTTTTTTCGTTACGTTGGACATGAGTGGGGTGGACGCCTTTGTCCTTCACAACTCTTACAAAGACACTACTCAGATCGGTCGCTTCAATTTTTTGAAGAAGTTTACATACGCGCCAGTGTCACCACAAGGGAAAAGCGAGTCAACAACTTTCACACACCTCGTGAACTTCGAGCATCCATTCGCCGTGTTTCTTCTGTAGCAGAGCCAAGAGTAGAATCCGTCGTAAAATGACCGGAAAAGCGCAAAATACGCTCAGTCTCTGACCCAAAAAAGAGGGAACTTCTTATGTTTGCCATTGCTTCAAGAAACCAACCTGCTTTGAATCCTATACAAAAATTTGCAGAGAGTGCAAAGAAAATTTTTGAGAAGGAAACTAAAAACCAAATAAGTTACTAGTGTAATTTTTATTTTTTGAAATGCTGTGTGAGAGTTTATTATGTTTTTATTATTACATGTACAATAAACATTAAAAATACAGCAAAAAATAAAATTTGGAGTGCAAGGTTTTCGAGTTTTTATACCTTTACTATCCTGTACGTTCATTTTGTGCGGTTTTCTACTTAAATTCGTTTTTCCGTAAAAGTAAACTTCAAAATTTATTTGAATGTATTTTTTGTGTGGTATTAATGTAACATTTTACATAAAAAGCTGAACTGATTCAATGACATTGCTGAATACAATTTTTTATGGTAATTTAAACCTAGTGGTCTTAGAACGCTCCTGGGACAATTGTGACAAAGCTAAGGAAAGTCATGGCTCGAGTAGGGCAGGGTGGATAGTGTTGTAGGTGTTCCCCCTGCGGCGTGCAACACAAACCTGTTTGACGACGAGGCAGTGTGCTGGAGGGAAGCATTTCGGGAGGCGCGTACAGTTGGCAGTAATACTACACACATCAAAAAAAGTTTTGCATCACCCCAGTTCCCGGAACTCCTGAAGACAGGCGTTGACTGTGGATGTTGTATCACAGACACAGTCCCTTTGACTATTCAGAGATGTCAGTAAACCCGCCCAAAGACGTAAACAACCATGCACGAGCAGCGTCTATTAGACGGAGGGGGTCCGACAGCCGATCAGTTCCAGTCATTCCACTAGGAATAAAGTACATGGCTCGTCTTGCCTGTTGTTCAACCATGCGTAGACGGTCAATACCGCGGTTCGATCGCGTCCGCATTGTTACTTTGTGCCAAGAAGGGCTTTCAATAACGGAAGTGTCCAGGCGTCTCGGAGAGAAACACAGCTATGTTGTTCGGACATGGAGGAGATGCAGAGAGACAGGAACTGTCGATGACATGCCTCGCTCAGACCGCCCAAAGGCTACTACTGCAGTGGATGACCGCTACCTACGCAATATGGCTCGGAGGAACCCTGACAGCAACGCCACCATGTTGAATAATGCTTTTCGTGCAGTCACAGGACGTCGTGTTACGACTCCAACTGTTCGCAATATGCTGTTGGATGCGCAATTTCACTCCCGACGTCCTTGGCGAGGTCCATGTTTGCAACCACGACACCATGCAGCGCGGTACAAATGGGCCCAACAACATGTCGAATGGACCGCTCAGGATTGGCATCACGTTCTCTTCACCGATGTGTGTCACATATGCCGTCAACCAGACAATCGTGGGAGACGTGTTTGGAGGCAACCCGGTCAGGCTGAATGCCTTAGACACACTGTTCAGTGATTGCAATAAGGTGGAAGTTCCCTGCTGTTTTGGGGTGGAATTATGTGGGGCTGACGTATGCCGCTGGTGGTCATGGAAGGCGCCGTAACGGCTGTACGATACGTGAATACCATCTCCGACCGATAGTACAATCATATCATTATCATATTGAGGAGGCATTCGTCTTCATGGACGACTATTCGCGCCCCCATCGTGCATATCTTGTGAATGGCTTCCTTCAGGATAACGACATCGCTCGACTAGAGTGGCTAGCATGTTCACCAAACATGAACCCTACCCAACATGCCTGGGATAGATTGAAAAGGTTTATAGACGACGTGACCCACCAACCACTCTGAGGGATCTACGCCGAATCGCCGTTGAGGAGTGGGACAATCTGGAGCAACAGTGCCTTGATGAACTTAGGGATAGCATACCTCGACGAATACAGGTATGCATCAATGCAAGAGAACGAGCTACTGGGTATTAGAGGTACCGGTGTCTACAATAGTCTGGACGACCACCTCTCAAGGTCTCGCTGTACTTAGGTACAACATGCAGTGTGTGGTTTTCATGAGCAATAAAAAGGGTGGAAATGAGGTTTATGCTGATGTCTATTCCAATTTTCTGTACAGGTTCCGGAACTCTGGGAACCGAGGTGATGCAAATATTTTTTTGATGTGTGTTGTTAGCGGACCATGCGCTTACAGCGAACGGCGAGCCATGTCCTTTGAAGAAATTATCACAGCAGTACAAGAAAGGCTAGAAATAAGGTAATCTAGATGTTCTAGGTATGAAAATCGGTCTCTTGGAGGGAAGGTATGGAGTGAAGTAGGCATGAAGCTTAATACTGACGGAAAGTAAATGCTTTTATTGTGTTCTGGTGAAAGAGATTCACAAATATGTTCGTACATTTCTTGGCAATAGCGGTGAACAAAAGTCCTGGGATACCTCCTAGTATCTGCGGCGGAGTGTAGCAATTCGACGTGGCACGGACTCAACAAGTCGTTGGAAGTCACCTGCAGAAATATTGAAACATACTGTCTCTATAGCCGTCCATAATTGCGAAAGAGTTGCCGATGTAGGATATTGAGACAGTATGTTTCAATATTTCTGCAGGTGACTTCCAACGACTTGTTGAGTCAGTGCCACGTCGAACTGCTACACTCCGCCGCAGATACTAGGAGGTATCCCATGACTTTTGTCACTTCTTTGTAAAGCTGATGGATTGGTTTTTCACTGATTCGTATAAAATGTGTTGTAAGAGAGTCACACAATGCATTCAGAGTGTTGTTAGACGAGCCGAGTAGGCTTGCATGAGGGCAGGAGATTTTTTTGATCGTGTCAGGCTTTTACCTTCACCTCTTAAGTCGGAAATAAAGCTTTCATAGGTTCAAGCAGAGAGCAACACTTTCAAGATGAGTGTTTTTAAGATTGGATTGGACTGGATTGTTTGGGGGAAGAGACCAGCGAGGTCATAGGTCTCATCGGATTAGGGAAGGACGGGGAAGGAAGTCGGCCGTGCTCTTTCAAAGGAAACATCCCGGCATTTACCTGGAGCGATTTAGGGAAATCACGGAAGACCAAAGTCAGGATTTCTGCAGGCGTGATTGAACCGTCGTCCTCTCGAATGCGAGTCCAGTGTGCTACGTTATTAAGAGAATGGTTGCATTCTGCTCCTGACGCTGACTGGCTCAAGTGCCTTTAGGCTTAAACTATTTCGGGGTTTGCTTGCAGCTCGTAAAATTTGGGAGCCAGACGGCATTCTCCACAGGATGAGGGGGGATAGTGAGGATTATGTGGTGCGGAGAAGATGCTAAAAAGTGTTGCAGGTTTGAAATCAGGAGTTAGAGATCCTCAATGATTGATAAAGTCAATCTGCTAATACGGAAAGCTATGATGATTCCGTAAGTGCGATTTCGAGCGTGTTGTACGATTATTATTCACCGTATTCCGCTTTTGTAGGCCAATGTTGTGGTTATCGAGCGTCCTTGTGATTAGTTTTTAATGCAGTCAATCCAGTTATACGTTGAGAATCCTACGATGCCGGCAGACATCAGTATCTTCGTTTACGTAAAGAAAAATTCGTATAAAAACTGTGTCCGTAAAAATCACTTGTTCACGCCTGATTATTTATATTCCATATACTTAAAATAATGTTGAAATTTCATTACAAAATCTTCTACATTCAACTCCATAAATTCTGCTTAATATGTGCCAGCGATTGTGTCTGACAAAGATGTAAACTCTTTGTTTTGTACAGTATCCCTACTTTTTCACTACCTTGAGATTTGATGGGAAGTGCGTTGTAAGTTGAAGTCGAATCGATTTTTGAGGTTGCAGAGAGAGGAAGTATTCTTTTGTCTTGTTTCTTCAAATAGTGCCGTTTAAAAGTTCAGATACTTTTCCTCATTTAGCACCTCAAGAACTACCCTATTTTCACAGTCCTTACACCAGTTAATTTCTTTGCACTAGAAGAAAACGTGTTGACGTTATCATGCCTTCAAAGAAGACATCGAAGCCAACATCAATATAATCAACTGAGTAAAATCTCATAATTTTATGTGTGGCTGTGGCCTTCGATTAAACTCACTTCAAAATAGTTATTAACGTATGGTGCAAGGACAAGTCATTGAATATGCATAACTAAAGAGGCACACTACAGTTTGCAGAAGACTTCTGTAAGATCGTGGAGCCATTGGCTTGCTGGATGTGGTCTTTCATGAAAAAGATGTGTTTTGGTGAGTTCTAAATGAAACCAGTAAACCACTTTTTTTGCGTGGAAACGTAAAGTCTTTTAGTTTTGGTGTGTTGGCCAACGTAGGGGTTAACTGTTAACGTTTATGGTTTTGGAGATGGAAGTTGCAGGAAACCACTTCGATGAAGTGTGTTAAATGCTAGCGGTGTATGTTTTCTAGTCTGATGAATAGATCTCGGATTATGCAATAGATACGACCATCTGTCAGAGTTGAGTGGAGAGGAGCCTCGTGTAGCCGTAGATGTAGGTAACTTGCAGCAGTCCTCAGCAATTAGGAGGCCTAGGTTAGTTGCAAAGTCTAGCAGAAAGAAGGTTCTGCTGCTAGGTAGTTCCCACGGTAGAGGTGTGGGCCAGCAGTTGCAGGAAGTGTTGGGGAGTGAGTACCAGGTCACCAGCATTGTGAAGCCTAGTGCAGGATTGGCTCAGGTGACTGAAAGCATAGGGGAGTTATGTAAGAATTTTACGAAAGAGGATCGGGTAGTCATAGTGGGTGGAGCAGGGAACAGTCTCGATAGGGACGGGGAATACGATGTCAGTGGTGACTTGGTTAAGATAGCTACTCAAACTGCTGGCACTAATGTGCATTTCGTGCAACTGTTTCAACGTCATGATCGGCCTCACCTTAATGCGGCTGTTAGGCGCGTTAATGTGGGGCTGGGGAGGGCACTGATGGCGGAGGGCATTGATCACATCTCAGTGGTGCCAGTTGGGTATATCAGTAGATGGTGTTCCACTAGGCATGGCCTGCACCTCAGTAGGTATGGGAAGGGGAGGCTGGCTAAGCTTCTAGGTGACAGTGTAGTGGGTGGTGGTGGTGGTGGCGGTGGTAGTGGTATCACTCATGGAAAAATTCCTGTAGTAGTTGGTGTTAGAGCTGCACCTTTTTTAGACTGAAGTCAGCTGATAGGTATACCTGCTTAAAGGAAGTGCCTCTAACTAAGGGCTCACCTCCAGAGGATGTAATGTTTCCAAGTAGAGAAGGAATTAGCATATTTCATCAAAATATAAGAGGTATTAGAGATAAAGTTAGTGAACTGCTAATAGATGTTAACTCTGAAATTGTTGGTATATCAGAGCACCACTTAAATAATTTGATAATTCAGAGGCTTCCTTTACCAGGCTACAGACTAGCTGACTGTTTCTCAAGGAATTAGTTGCGAGGTGGGGGAGTGGCTCTGTACGTAAAAAACAGTATTTCATTTGAGTACATAGACGTATCACGACACTGCACTGAACAGATATTTGAAAGTTGTGCAGCATTAGTTGAATTTAGTGAAATTAAACTTCTAATTGCTGTTGTTTATAGGTCCCCCAACTCCGACTTCAGAGCATTTTTGCTTAAGCTAGAGAGGGTCCTTGATTCACTTTGTAGGATGTACCAGAGATTAGTTATATGTGGTGACTTCAATATTAATTTTGTACATGATTGTGCAAGGAAAAGAATGTTGGTAGACCTAAATGCATATGATCTGATGCAAACTGTGTTTTTTCCAACTAGGGTCCAGGGGAATAGAAGCACAGTCATAGACAATATTTTTATTCATTCTTCATTACTAGATGGGCATTCTGTTAGTAAAAGGATGAATGGCCTTTCAGACCATGATGCACAAATTTTAACATTAAAAGGTTTTTGTATTCAAACCAACGTCGTATTTAATTACAAACTACGTAGGAAAGTTAATCCAACAGCAATAGAGAGTTTTTCAAAACTTGTCAAGGAACAAGAGTGGCAAGATGTTTATAGTGCCGATAATATAGATGATAAATACAATGCTTTCCATAACACATTTCTCATGCTCTTTGAGAGTTGCTTTCCATTAGAACATTCTAAACGGGTACTAGCAGTAATGGACAGCCCGGTTGGCTGATTAGTGGGATAAGGATATCATGTAGAACAAAGCGGGAATTATATCAAAATGTTAGAAGTAGTCACAATCAAGCTACGGTGGCCCATTACAAACAGTATTGTAAGGTGCTTAAAAATGTTATTAGCAAGGCAAAAAGTATGTGGTATGCTAATAGAATAGCTAATTCACAGGATAAAATTAAAGCCATATGGTCAGTTGTGAAGGAAGTGTCTGGTCAGCAGCACAAGATTGATGATACAAAGTCAGTTCGCAGTAAAATCAGATATATGTAAAGTATTTAACAACCATTTTCTAAGCATTGCTGGTGAATTAAATAAAAATTTAGTTTCTACAGGAAACCATATAAATTTCTTAGCAAATGTCTTTCCGAAATTGACGTCTGAAATACTCCTCTGTGATACAGACAAGAGGGAGATTGAATCAATAATTAAATCACTGAAGACTAAGGACTGTCATGGTTATGATGGAGTGTCTAGTAGAATATTAAAGTACTGTGCTGCACATGTTAGCCCTGTATTTAGCCATATTTGTAATTTTTCCTTTAGGAATGGTCAGTTTCCTAAGCGATTAAAGTACTCAGTAGTAAAGCCGCTTTATAAAAAGGGAGAAAGGGATAATGTAGATAATTTTAGACCTATTTATATGCCATCAGTGTTTGCAAAAGTTATCGAAAAGGTTGTGTATGTAAGGTTAATTGATCATTTTATATCAGACGATTTGCTATCAAATGTACAGTTCGGCTTTAGAAGTCGTTTGACAACTGAAAATGCTATATTCTCTTTTCTCTGTGAGGTTCTGGATGGGCTAAACAAAAAGGTTTGAACGCTTGGCGTATTTTTTTGATTTAACAAAGGCATTTGACTGTGTTGATCTCACAATACTGCTCCAGAAGTTTGATCATTGCGGAATAAGGGGAGTAGCTCACAATTGGTTCACCTCTTACTTTAGCAACAGGCAGCAAAAGGTCATTATTCACAATGTTGATAACAGCTGTGATGTGGGATCTGAGTGGGGTACTGTCAAGTGGGGGGTGCCACAGGGATCAGTGTTGGGGCCGCTCCTGCTCCTTATGTATATAAATGATATGCCCTCTAGTATTATGGGTAACTGTAAAATACACTCCTGGAAATGGAAAAAAGAACACATTGACACCGGTGTGTCAGACCCACCATACTTGCTCCGGACACTGCGAGAGGGCTGTACAAGCAATTAACACACGCACGGCACAGCGGACACACCAGGAACCGCGGTGTTGGCCGTCGAATGGCGCTAGCTGCGCAGCATTTGTGCACCGCCGCCGTCAGTGTCAGCCAGTTTGCCGTGGCATACGGAGCTCCATCGCAGTCTTTAACACTGGTAGCATGCCGCGACAGCGTGGACGTGAACCGTATGTGCAGTTGACGGACTTTGAGCGAGGGCGTATAGTGGGCATGCGGGAGGCCGGGTGGATGTACCGCCGAATTGCTCAACACGTGGGGCGTGAGGTCTCCACAGTACATCGATGTTGTCGCCAGTGGTCGGTGGAAGGTGCACGTGCCCGTCGACCTGGGACCGGACCGCAGCGACGCACGGATGCACGCCAAGACCGTAGGATCCTACGCAGTGCCGTAGGGGACCGCACCGCCACTTCCCAGCAAATTAGGGACACTGTTGCTCCTGGGGTATCGGCGAGGACCATTCGCAACCGTCTCCATGAAGCTCGGCTACGGTCCCGCACACCGTTAGGCCGTCTTCCGCTCACGCCCCAACATCGTGCAGCCCGCCTCCAGTGGTGTCGCGACAGGCGTGAATGGAGGGACGAATGGAGACGTGTCGTCTTCAGCGATGAGAGTCGCTTCTGCCTTGGTGCCAATGATGGTCGTATGCGTGTTTGGCGCCGTGCAGGTGAGCACCACAATCAGGACTGCATACGACCGAGGCACACAGGGCCAACACCCAGCATCATGGTGTGGGGAGCGATCTCCTACACTGGCCGTACACCACTGGTGATCGTCGAGGGGACACTGAATAGTGCACGGTACATCCAAACCGTCATCGAACCCATCGTTCTACCATTCCTAGACCGGCAAGGGAACTTGCTGTTCCAACAGGACAATGCACGTCCGCATGTATCCCGTGCCACCCAACGTGCTCTAGAAGGTGTAAGTCAACTACCCTGGCCAGCAAGATCTCCGGATCTGTCCCCCATTGAGCATGTTTGGGACTGGGTGAAGCGTCGTCTCACGCGGTCTGCACGTCCAGCACGAACGCTGGTCCAACTGAGGCGCCAGGTGGAAATGGCATGGCAAGCCGTTCCACAGGACTACATCCAGCATCTCTACGATCGTCTCCATGGGAAAATAGCAGCCTGCATTGCTGCGAAAGGTGGATATACACTGTACTAGTGCCGAAATTGTGCATGCTCTGTTGCCTGTGTCTATGTGCCTGTGGTTCTGTCAGTGTGATCATGTGATGTATCTGATCCCAGGAATGTGTCAATAAAGTTTCCCCTTCCTGGGACAATGAATTCACGGTGTTCTTATTTCAATTTCCAGGAGTGTATTTCTGTTTGCTGATGACACTAGCTTGGTAGTAAAGGATGTTGTGTGCAACATTGACTCGGTTTCAAGTAGTGCAGTACATGACCTCAGTTCATGGCTTGTAGAAAATAAACTAACATTAAATCACAGTAAGACTCAGTTTTTACAGTTTCTAACACACAATTCAACAAAACCCGACGTTTTAATCTCTCAGAACGGGCGTGTGATTAGTGAAACTGAACAGTTCAGATTCCCAGGTGCTCAGATAGATAGTAAGCTGTTGTGGAAAGCCCACGTTCAGTATCTTGTTCAAAGACTTAATACTGCAATTTTCACTATTCGAACGGTATCGAAAGTGAGTGATACTTCGACACGTAAATTAGTCTACTTTGCATATTTTCATTCACATATGTCGTATGGTATTATGTTTTGGGGTAACTCTTCCCATTCTAGAAGGATATTTTTGGCTCAGAAACGGGCGGTTCGGGCAATAAGTGGTGTGAGTTCACGAACCTCTTGTAGACCTCTGTTCACGAGTCTGGGTATTTTGACATTGGCCTCTCAATATGTATATTCCTTATTGTCGTTTCTTGTTGCCAATATTAGTTTATTTCCAACAATAAGCCGCTTTCACTCGGTTAATACCCGGCAGAAATCAAACCTCCATTTGGATCGGACTTCCTTAACTGATGTGGAAAAAGTGTGCAGTATACTGCTGCATCGATTTTCAATAAGCTGCCACTCGAATTCAAAAATCTTAGCAGTAATCCACGCGCTTTCAAATCGAAACTGGTTTCCTCATGGGTCACTCCTTCTAGTCTGTCGAGGAGTTCCTTGAAAAATTAAGCTGATTCTCATTGTAATGCTGATAGCGTTTGCTTAAACTTATGGACTAATTTTCTTTCAGGTTCATGAACATTTATTTTTATCTGTTATTGCTTTTATGTTGTAAGTTCATGTACTGACACGTTCCATGACCTTGGAGATTTTCTCCTCAATTTGGTCCTACGGAACTTGACATGGAAATAAATAAATAAATAAAAAATTTGTTATTGCCGACCTACGTGGGGCAGAGGTCAGACACTGAACTTACGTGAGAGAAGTTTTTCTTCAAAATCTCTATTCAGAAGCCAGGCGCCGACTTGGAAGCGAACGGGATTATGAACATTTTGTTACCCCGCTTCATCTCATAATACGTAGCCACACGTCCGACCGCTGCAGACTAGTCCGCGTTTTCCGTATGCCAGCTAACATACAAATTCCATTCCTCCTTCGCGACAAATCTATGTGGACGTATCTGTCGATACGTGCATATATTCTTTTAATTTCATTCGTTTCCTCCCAGTCGCCGGCTCAAGCGAAGAAGAACAGCGATGAGACACCAGAGGACGCTTCAAATAACCGGACAGTCATTCACATTTAGGTTTTCCGATATTTCCCCGAAACAGCTGAAGGTAAACGCCGCGATAGTCCCTTTGAAACGACACGACTGAGTACCTTCCCAATCCTTACCCAGTCCGAGCTTGTGCTCCTATTCTAAGGATTTCGTCCTCAAAGGAAATGAAACCTGCCACCAGCCTTTTTGCAGCATTCCTCTTCTTTAAGAATGATAAATCGTTGTTACAAAGAAATAAATTAGTTTAACGATCAAATGTTAAAAAAATTAAAAGAAAGTCGAATTGTTACAATGCAGGTGTATATTACGAGCGTAATCCCAAAAGTAAGGTCTCCCATTTTTTTATAAGTACAGAACTCTGTTTGTGTGGCAGTTGGTCACACTGTTATGAAGAGTGCTTCACGCGCTGAGTGTAGACATGCGCACGCCGCGCTGAGGCGCTCAGTCTGCGCTTGGCAGCAGAATGGAACTCCCGTTGGATGTTACCGCCAAGTGCGAATTGCGCGCAGTTATTCGGTTTCTGAACGCAAAGGCCACTGCGCCGATTGAAATCCATCGCCAATTGACGGAAGTGAATGGTGAGTCGTGCATGGTTCAAATGGCTCTGAGCACTATGGGACTTAACATCTGACGTCATCAGTCCCCTATAACTTAGAACTACTTACACCTAACTAACCTAAGGACATCACACACATTCATGCCCGAGGCAGGATTCGAACCTGCGACAGTAGCAGCAGCGCGGTTCCCGACTGAAGCGCCTAGAACCGCTCGGCCACAGCGGCCGGCCTTTGACATTCAAAACCACTTCTTTTCGTATCAGAATGGGTAGGTACAGGTACCGTATGGTTTTCAAGGGAATCTCATATCATTCGTCCTGTAAAATAGTAGTAAGTCCAGGTAACGATGATGGAAGTTCATCGCCACCACTCATCGTTCTTTTCAAAGGAGATCACAAATGCTCAATAATACTGAAAACTGATTGCTGTGGCGGTCAGGGAAAATACTACAGTTCATCCTCGTGCTTAAGAAACCAGTCCTGGACGATGCGAGCTGTGTCAACAGAGGCCATGTGCTCTTGGAACACTGCATCACCATTGGGAAACAATCGTTGTACCACGAGGTTGGCCTGGTCAGTCAAAACAGTCACATAATCCTCGGAGTTACACGCCTTTGCAGAGTAGAAATGGGGCACGTGAAATACTACGATGTGGCAGTGATTGTTCAATTTCTCCACGCGTATTTTATGACGAAATGAATCTCGGGTGAACAGCCTGGTATGAGTCTGCTTGATGATAGCAACGTGGTCGATTGACGAAACATTGTGTCCTATGCACACTCATACCAGGCTGTTCACTGGAGATATATTTCGTCACGATATGGCTGCCAAATCATCAGAGAACCACCACCATGTTTCAGTCATCGGACAGAAACTCGCGCAGAAGTTGGAGATAGTGTGAAATAAGACTCGTCCGACAAGATAACCTTCTCTCATAGCTCCATAGCCAAGGTTTTATGGCTTCGGCACCACGTTTTCCTGTTACGCGCTCTTGCACCACTGATGAATTGTTTTCGATTTCCACCTCGCCCAACAATTCCCTGCTTCTGCAGCTACCTTCGTGTTGTTTGGGTGCTGATAGGGTTCCCGAGTGCGACATTCAGTTCTACAGTGACTTTTGCAGCTGTCAGCCCGTTACTTTCCGTCACAGTCTATTGAATGATCGTCTGCCGTTCAGTCCCCGTTGTGACTTAGCGGAAGATGTTTTTCTGGTTTCCCTGTATGGAATACCAAACATTCCGGCTTCCTTGGTTACAGAATTACCCAACATACGAGGGCCGATAGTTTGCCTACGTTCGAATGCACTCACAACTAAACAGAACACTGTTTTCATCAAGACTGACACTTCAAACGTAACGAGGACTTTTCTTTAAAACAAAAAATCTTCATTTCAACAACATTATGAATACTACATTAACCCACCACCTAATATATCAGTGGATCGTATCTTCACACAATACAATTCTTTACAGCGTATCTGCCCGCATCTCGTGGTCGTGCGGTAGCGTTCTCGCTTCCCACGCCCGGGTTCCCGGGTTCGATTCCCGGCGGGGTCAGGGATTTCCTCTGCCTCGTGATGGCTGGGTGTTGTGTGCTGTCCTTAGGTTAGTTAGGTTTAAGTAGTTCTAAGTTCTAGGGGACTGATGACCATCGATGTTAAGTCCCATAGTGCTCAGAGCCATTTTACAGCGTATCTACTATTACAAGAAGTGTTAGTGAAACCTTCCCGTCTCCTCTATATCTTTTTTTTTTTTTGTTCGCAATTTTCCCTTCTACAATAACCTATGAAACCTTTCCTTAGGATTTCTATCTCTTGCTTAATAATAACAAATGAAATCATCTTCCCTTTGAAATTTATTCTCTTTCTCAATCTTCGCGTACAAATTTAATTGCTGCTCATTAAAAGTGATTTTCTGATTATTTCGACGAAACATAGAATGTGTCGTCTTCGTGGCTTTCAGTCGTTATCTGCAATAACCCAAAACTGTTCCTTATCTTTTTTACTGTTACTGGATCGCCATCTGACTGCTGCATCGAACTGCGACATGAATATACTTATTCTGTTTTACTATACTCTATTAGCTGCTGGTGGGCTGTCATAACAAGTGGCTGTATTAATTACCAAAGCCGACGTTATTCTTTAATAACAAAGCTGACGTTATTCTTTAAGTAATTTGACTGAAGTCATGTAATTCATAGTTACACTTTTTCTTGACAACAATAAAATTTTTGCAAAGTTTTACGTTGATGGTTTTTGGGATGGATTATAATCAGTAATGCAACATTGCTGGCAAAATTTAATTATATTCTGAAAACGTTTCTTCAAATATTTACTGCTGGTAATGAAATGATATTACAAACGTTCAAATGGGACCTACTTTTTACAATAATCTTACAACTAGCATTGCGCAAACATACCTTCAGTAGTCTTGAGTTTCCCAAAGAAAATAATTTAATAATAATAGTTCCTCTTATGATAATAGTTAGCTGATATCTCTGTACGTCCGTTTATAATCTCTTGTAAATCATAGCTGGTGGCTGGCAGGCACACTGCTCCTCTCAACCTCTCGCTTCAGACCTGCTACCGACCCGCTACACATCTCGCGTACTACTGATTTCCTACGAACGCTAAAGTGCGGTCTCTCCTGCCAACAATGCTTTCTCGTGCAGAAAATCCCTGCTACCATTGCAAAATGTATCAATGCGTGGTCTTCCCGCTCTTTTCTTAAAATGTATCCATACGCGGTCTCTCTCGCCCTTTTTAAAATTACATCAATGTGCGGTCTCTCTTGCCAACAATACTTTGGTACAGACATTCCTTGCTACCACAATTATTTCCAACATGACAAATATTATCATTCCTACTTAATCCTATTAATAAAATATAAACATCTTTCATAAATTGTGGTTTGACAATAGACAATAGAAATATACACGTCTTACATTAGCTACTCTACTACTACAGGAAGTATTAGCTCAAAATGTGTGTGAATTCCTAAGGGACCAAACTGCTAAGGTCATCGGTTCCTAGACTTACACACTGCTTAAACTAACTTAAGCTGAGAACAACACACACACACCTATGAGTGAGGGAGGACTCGAGCCTCCGGCGGGAGGGGCCGCACAGTCCGTGACATGGCGCCTCAAACCGCTCGGCCAGGACGTGCGGCTGAAATGTTAGCTGCTTACGGGCAACAACACCTTTATACTAGGTCTACTGTACTAAACTACCCTACCAAACTACATTACCTGCAGCGTTACAGGTGTGCCAGATAATACTTTTGTCTGGCCATACCCACCGAGCCAACCCCAGTGGACGTGCCCTTCGCAACGGGCTGGCCGTGAACTTGACTCGCTGCAGTTACCACTTATGGTGTTGCAGAAAAAATGTTGAGGACATTTGCACAGGTGCCATTCGTGACCAAATACAACATCGCAATGTGCATGCTCGACTAGCATCTTGTTCATGTTGAAGAATGCATTTCCCGCGTTGTTAACATTTTTGTCAAACCCCTATATATGTCGATTTTCGCCGGCCAGGGTGGCCGAGCAGTTCTAGGCGCTACAGTCTGGAACCGCGCGATCGCTACGGTCGAAGGTTCGAATCTTGCCTCGGGCATGGGTGTGTGTGGTATCCTTAGTTAGGTTTAAGTAGTTGTAATTTATTGGGGACTGATGATCTCCGAAGTTAAGTCCCATAGTGCTCAGAGCCATTTGAACCATATTGTTGATTTTCATGAAATTTCTCCGAATAGATGAGTACGGTGTAAAATGTTTTATTGGCCACATTGCTCCTGGATAAGGAGGGAACGAGATTTGTTCGGAGACAATTCAGCAACTGTCATACCCGAGTATGGAGCTCACAAGTGCCAGTACCTAACAGAGAATGACCAGAAATCTATACCACAGTGATCGACTCCTACGTAGTACCATCCCGTATATTGGCCTGCGTTATCTCTCCAGCTCTGTCCACACAGCCCTGCAATACCACTCCCCTCCCTGTGGCTGCAATAGCGACAGCACGATTAGTTCAAAGCCACACCCCCTTACGACGTTTCCTGCATCACGGCCGCAGAAGAGGCGATCCAGATACCGCAGACAGGCAGGTAATTTACGGCGTACACGAGCTTCATTTAGCAGCTTCAGCAGGCGCACAGGCCGTCCTCGCCCGCAAATGGTAAGTGGAGTGCCGACTGTAATGCAGAATGGCGGATGGAAAGGGGCAACTGGCGCTTATCGACCGGTCGCTAGCGGGAAGCGAAAAGGGTGGGAGGCGAGGAGGAAGGGATTGGCGGCTGGCTGGTTGCCTAACACGCGTCAAATTACGTATGTATGATGCGGCGTTTACATATTGAGCGCTGATTGGGCGGCTCCAATTGAAGCAGCGAGGGTAACAGCACGGAAATTGGAGACGTGCGTTACACAGGACGTGCCCCATGGCGGCACCCCGAAGAACTGCCGCGTTTCATTAGCGTGCTACCCCGGCGCCCCCTTGCTGGTCCGTCGCTGGTTGACGCAATGGAGGCGACCGCGGTTCGTTTCCGGCGGTTTACCGTCCACCATGGAGTGCACGTGATGTGGGAACAGCGAACACGGCAACGTCGCGAATACTTAACGACGGCTGGGCAACAGTGCATTTGTCTTCAGTGCCGTTAAGTAGCACCGTCACTTGCAAAACTGACTGAGCGAATCCTTACGCACTTTTCGCACGAGGTACAAAGCGTGCTTCATAATACGATATTAGTAGAACTGCTCAGTTTGTCTTAGAAACGTTTTCTATTCATTTTTTTAAGTCTTGTAACTAGCATCCCAATTAGCACCTTCTTAATTACAGTAATTTACTAGCTGATAAACTTGCTACTGCCGAGATATTCATTTTCAGGTGAGCCCGAGACTCTGTGAGTGAAGGTTTCTCAAGAGCGAGATAATGCATGGCGCTCTCGGCCACAATGACGTCACGCCTCTCTTTCAGAAGTAGTTTCGAAAGATCAGGTTAAAGACTGATGTTCTCTAGTCGCAGCAAATTACGCCTCAAGGTCGTTACTCGATTCTTCTGAGTGCTTAGACCTCTGTCTTTTAGCTGTCATGGTGTATTCAGAAAGTGTTGAACGTTTTCTAGGCATATTTATTTGTAAACGAAACAAAGTCAAACCGTAATGAGCAGGCACCCAAATCACAAAGCAAACTTAATAAATTCGCTTTTCCTAGCAAAGAATATACAGCCTATCGAAAGAAACAAAACAATTTCGTTAAGACATAAAGGAATTACAGACGTTGTCTACAAGTGGATGTGGAGAAATGGTGCCAGCGAAAGATATGTATGAATATATGAAAACATAATTTTGTTTGTCTTGTGAAAATGCTCCTTCTTCATTATACTAATGTCACATCGGAAGCTATTTCCTGTGTGAAATTTCTAAATGAACTTCATGTAGTGAACATGGTGACGCCATACTTGATATAATGGTCCCACATTCACGTAATCAGTCAGAATGCCTGTAACAAAGAGAAAAAACCCGGAAGTTCCTGATTACAAGATTAGTGGTAAGCATCTTGAGTACGTCACAGCGTATACAGGGTGTGGAAAACTAAGTATACAAACAAGTTACTTGTATTCGTGCCGGCCGGTGTGGCCGTGCGGTTCTAGGCGCTTCAGTCTGGAACCGCGTGACCGCTACGGTCGCAGGTTCGAACCCTGCCTCGGGCATGGATGTGTGTGATATCCTTAGGTTGGTTCGGTCTAAGTAGTTCTAAGTTCTAGGGGACTGATGGCCACAGATGTTAAGTCCCATAGTGCTCAGAGCCATTTGAACCTTTTTTTTTTGTGTTCGCCATTTTCGCAAGAGCTGTGCATAAATTACAGTAGTTCAAAGGAAAATCGACTTATGTACGCTTCATATTTAGTTTTTTATTCCTCTTGTGCACTCAGGCGCGTTTCGCTTCAGTTACAAGGCTTCTTCAGTGAGTACGAACTTCCAGCATGCTGGAACAACTGTGGGGTAGCAACTTTCTATTGATCAGTACAACGAAAAACCAGTCAATAGTTGCAAATTTTACTTTCCAGCTTTGGATTGATTTTTCGTTGTACTGATCTTCAGTAGGTGTCTGATCATCATCTAATTCATTATTTTTAAGCCAAACAGCTTTCTCTCTGGAGGCAAACTGCTTGAAAGTTTTCAGTTTTTCTTTTGGTCACTGTTTTCAACATACAGCACTTTAACAGCCAATTTATGTGTGTACCAGAAAATGGCAATTACAGTATTATATGTTGAAGACAGTGACCAAAAGGAAGACTGCAAACTTTCAACTAGTTTGCCGACTGAGAGAAAGCTGTTTGGCTTAGAAATAACGAATTTGACGCTGAACAGACACCCACTGACGATGCCTTGTAATTAAGACGAAACGCGTCTGAGTGCACAAAATAATAAAAAAAAACCTAATGTGCCTCACGAGAAAAGCGATTTACTTTTGAACTGCTGTAATTTATATGTATATAAAATTTTAGAGTGTTTAAAGAAGATAAATAAAACTCTTTTTCTTGTGAAGAAAATAGTCGGACGTGCAACGGTGAAGTGTTTGACGCTGGGTTATCCTTATGCCATCGTTCACAGTTGTATTCACTTCTTCACATGCAACACACTGACACAGGAATCTGATCTGCAACAAAAATTGGTTCAAATGACTCTGAGCACTACGGGACTTAACTGCTGAGGTCATCAGTCCCATAGAACTTAGAACTACTTAAACCTAACTAACCTAAGGACATCACACACACCCATGCCCGAGGCAGGATTCGAACCTGCGACCGTAGCGATCGCGCGGTTCCAGACTGTAGCGCCTAGAACCACTCGGCCACCCCGGCCGGCTGATTTGCAACAGAATTACGTCTTACTCCCAGAAAGGGTAGGTTTCCATTACTGCTAGCAGTCACTAGATAAATACTTACATTAATATTGTTAATGTAACATTATGTCTACGACAAAGTTTCTTCTGATGTTTACAGGTTCTTGATGGCTGTTTACACTCCTACCGCGTTAGCTGACATGCACCTCATTAACGGGAAGCCCCGACGCAACTGTCTGGCGGCAAGGCTATTTTCGGCGGGGGAGAGGGGATTATGAAACCGTGCCATATTTCAAAGACTTGATGGTTGTCTTCGTAAAACACTCCTATGGATTTCTCTTTATGGGGTAGGTGAGTCGTTTGGCGCACGAGACACCGACTGACATTCCAGAAGAGGTGGTTACACGCTTGGCTGAAACTGCAGTCATTACCTGTGAAACACCTGGTTGTTTTGAGCGTCTTAGACATTCATTTCCACGCAGATGTCTGTTGGGCGTTAATGTAAACCGACGACATTTTCAGCGACATCTCTAAAAGAATATTCATCACACGGCAGTTTGAGTACTCACTCTGTACATGGCTAGCGTCAAAACCTTCTTGGACTATTGGTCGGGAAACGGCGCGTCTGCGACATTTTTGTCACATAAAAAAGGTTTCTCTCTATGTCCTCGACATATTCTACAATTTTGTATACGTAAGTTTCTTTCACACTCTGTTTGTAATTAGGTGTAAAACTGAGAAGAGATATGAAATAGGAACTAAACTAAAGCCGGCCGCGGTGACCGACCGGTTCTAGGCGCTTCAGTCCTGAACCGCGTGACTGCTCCGGTGGCAGGTTCGAATCCTGCCTCGGGCATGGATGTGTGTGATGTCCTTAGGTTAGTTAGGCTGAAGTAGTTCTAAGTTCTAGGGGACTGATGACCTCAGATGTTAAGTCCCATAGTACTCAGAGCCATTTACAACTAAACTAAACTCAGTCCGAACAGGCCATGAACACGCAACGGTACTGACCGAACGCCGCATCATCCTCATCCAAACGCGTCACTGGATGCGGATATGGAGGGGCACGTGGCCAGCACGTTCTCCCGGTCGTATGTCAGTTCACGAGGCCGGAGACGCTACTTCTCAGTCAAGAAGCTCCTCAATTTTCCTCACAAGAGCTGACTGCAGCCCACTTGCCAACAGAGATCGGCAGACCGGATGGTCACCCATTGAAGTGCTAGCCCAGCCCGACAGAGCTTAATGTCGGTGATCTGACGGGAATCGGTGTTACCACTGCGGCAAGGCCGTTGGCATATGAAATAGAAGGCTAATACAAAATCAGTATGAGAGAGGGTGAAGGAAGAGTAAGATTTGTTATTGTCCTCAGAATGTGTAGTGCATTTGTAAAGGAAATGGCATACTAGGCGTTGGTACGGAGAGTCCGGAGCACTGGTCCAGATTTTGGCATCCCTTACCTGGTAGACATGACGACAGGCAATGAAGGCATTTACAGACGCGTTGCAAGGACCGTAACTGCTCGGTACTAAAGTAGCAAATATGATCAGTGAGCTTCAGTGGGAATCCTTGGAACAAAAGCGACGTAGTCCTTGTGGAACCTTTCTGAAGAAACTCACAGAACTTTCCTGCCACGGGGGGAGAAGATAAGAATACTGAATGGAAAAGGAAAGAAGATAACTAATAATGGTACGACATACCGTTCCGTCCCCCCCCCCCACTCCCCACTCCCCCCCTCTCCGGTCATGCTCTCTGTGCAGTGGCTTGTGCATGTATAGGATGATTGGCTATTACAGGTACAAACGAAAAGGCCTTGTAGGGGACAGTGGAACAAGCAAAATTCTAATAAACACGGGTCCGGAAGGCAAACATTATACCGAGAGTGCTATTACGCCTGAGCATGTGGACACTTCACAACAGAGTCAACAGAGTCGACGGAGATCCAAACTGTGTTGCGAATGCTTGGACAACCATACACAATCCGTTCCCGGGCTTCATCGATATTATCAACAAAGCTGGAATACATCAAAGTCTTAAATGTCTTCACACAAAAATATCCAACAAATTCAAGTCAAAGGACTATGGAGGCCATGGAGTTGGCGAGCCACACTCGATGTACTTGTTCCTGAAGCGCTATTTACCAGTGCTTAGGTATCTCGAATGATGCTAATACGAAATGAGGACAGTTTATCACTTCGACATTTACGCATCACTTGTGGTGTTTTGAAATGTACGTAGCTTTATAGCTCTGAGACGACTGGATTTCTGCATACGTCTCGTCGGGGAAACCACTCTTTTCTGGATCTTTGTTTAGCATAATGTATGTCTGTTTAATTGCCCTCTAATCGCCGCTTTCGGTTGTAACTGTAACACTCGAACATCGTATGTGTGCACAAGTAGACTTCGACAGTATCTGTTACTGAATCTACATCTACATCTACGTGATTACTCTGCTTTTCACAGTATAGTGCTTGGCAGAGGGTTCAATGAACCACCTTCAAGCTGTCTCTCTATGTTCCACTCTCGAACGGCACGCGGGAAAAACGAGCACTTAAACTTTTCTGTGCGACCCCTGATTTCACTTATTTTATCGGGATGATCATTTCTTCCTATGTAGGTGGGTGCCAACAGAATTTTTTCGCAATCGGAGGAGAAAACTGGAGATTGGAGAAAACTGGTGATTGAAATTTCATGAGGAGTTCCCGTTGCAACGAAAGGCGCCTTTGTTTTAATGATTGCCACTCCAATTCATGTATCATGTCTGTGACACTATCTCCCCTATATCGCAATAATACAAAACGAGCTGCCCTTCTTTGTACTTTTTCGATGTCATCCGTCAGTCCCACCTGATGCGGATCCCACACCGCACAGCAGTACTCCAGAACTTATCGTTTGCTGTAAATTGTCCTTCCTGTCAGGGTATTTTTGAATCACGGCGAGTGTGTGTGTGTGTGTGTGTGTGTGTGTGTGTGTGTGTGAGTGAGTGACAGAGAGTGACGACATAATCCAGCTATTTGCTGCTGTTGTAGATGCTTTAAAGTCTGTTTACATGCTTTCATACATTTTAACCACAATCGTCTCGTAACACTTCATTATTAACATATAGGACCCCACAGTCAACATTAGTTGTTCTTCAGTATTATAGTGTCATCTACAGTGTATGCTGGATGAGTAGTAGTCACATCAGTCCCTCCACCTGACATTCTTCTTCAATCTAATTCTGTCCACAGTTAAATAGCTTTCAATGAGGCACTAAACGCAGATAACATAAAGCATTAGTGATAAGAATAATCATCCAAATATATATATATATATATATATATATATATATATATATATATATTCTCGCAAGAAGGAAGTCAGTACCAAGACTAGGTTATCTGTGCACCGTTCAATCTTTCCACCAACTTTGTTGTATGGGAGCGAAAGCTGGGTGGATTCAGGTTACCTTATCAATAAGGTTGAGGTTACGGATATGAAAGTAGCTAGGATGATCGCAGGTACTAGTAGATGGGAACAATGGCAGGAGGGTGTCCACAATGAGGAAATCAGAGAAAAACTGGGAATGAACTCTATAGATGTAGCAGTCAGGGCGAACAGGCTTAGATGGTGGGGTCATGTTACACGCATGGGAGAAGTAAGGTTACCCAAGAGACTCATGGGTTCAGCAGTAGAGGGTAGGAGGAGTCGGGGTAGACGAAGGAGAAGGTACCTGGATTCGGTTAAGAATGATTTTGAAGTAATAGGCTTAACATCAGAAGAGGCACCAATGTTAGCACTGAATAGGGGATCATGGAGGAATTTTATAAGGGGGGCTATGCTCCAGACTGAACGCTGAAGGGATAATCAGTCTTAAATGATGATGATGATGATACATATATTTATATAGGCTGTTACAAAAAGTTACGGCCAAACTTTCAGGAAACATTCCTCTCATACAAAGAAAGAAAATATGTTATGTGGACATGTGTCCGGAAAGGCTTACTTTCCATGTTAGAGCTCATTTTATGACTTCTCTTAAAATCACATTAATCATGGAATGAAAACACACGGCAACAGAACGTACCAGCGTGACTTCGAACACTTTGTTACAGGAAATGTTCAAAATGTCCTCCGTTAGCGAGGATACATGCATCCACCCTCCGTCGCATGGAATCCCTGATGCGCTAATACAGCCCTGGAGAATGGCTTATTACATCACAGACGTCCACAATACGAGCACGAAGAGGCTCTACATTTGGCACCGGGATTGCGTAGACAAGAGCTTTCAAATGCCCCCATAAATCAAAGTCAAGAGGGTTGAGGTCAAGAGAGCGTGGAGGCCATGGAATTGGTCCGCCTCTACCAATCCATCGGTCACCGAATCTGTTGTTGAGAAGCGTACGAACACTTCGACTGAAAAGGTTCAAATGGCTCTGAGCACTATGGACGTAACATCTGTGGTCATCAATCCCCTAGAACTTAGAACTACTTAAACCTAACTAACCTAAGAACATCACACACATCCATGCCTGAGGCAGGATTCGAACCTGCGACCGTAGCAGTCGCGCGGTTCCGGACTGAGCGCCTGGAATCGCGAGACCACCGTGGCCGGCCGACTGAAATGTGCAGGAGCTCCATCGTGCATGAACCACATCTTGTGTCGTACTTGTAAAGGCACATGTTCTAGCAGCACAGGTAGAGTATCCCGTATGAAATCATGACAACGTGCTCCATTGAGCGTAGGTGGAAGAACATGGGGTAGAATCAAGACATCACCAACAATGCCTGCCCAAACGTTCACAGAAAATCTGTGTTGATGTCATGATTGCACAATTGCGTGCGGATTCTCGTCAATTGGGCCAACTGGCGGTGAATCGAGGAAGTACAGTACACACTGACGAAACTAAGATGAGCTCTAACGTGGAAATTAAGCGTTTCCGGACACATGTCCACATAACATCTTTTCTTTATTTGTGTGTGAGGAATGTTTCCTGAAAGTTTGGCCGTACCTTTTGTAACACCATATATATATATATATATATATATATATATATATATATATATATATATATATATATGATGGATACAGTTAAAAAAAAGAAATGATCAGTTACGACAACAATATCTGAGTAGACAATTAATAGGGTATACAATTATGGACGCCACGTAATCCGAGGCGAATAGTGGAATCACATGTAGTGGATAGGGTCGTGCATGTGACAGCGAGAGGCGCTGGCTGTTTGGCGAAGCAGCAAACGCGCCCCCCCCCCCCCCTTCCCCCTGACTCTGAGATACGACGCTGGAGGGAGAGCGCGCCATTTGCAGCGCCTGCGGCTGCCGGGACCGACTATATGTCGCGCATAATCAACGGGTAATATGCAGAATCATCACAACCTTGTCCATCATCATTAGGCGGGCTCGATAGCAGCCGACAACCCGTATCTGATGGACGTGGCCCCGCGAACCCCCCCCCCCCCCAGTCTCTCCCACACCCCTCCCTCGTCGTGATGGCTAGGCGGAGAGAGCCCTCTCGCGTTCTGAAACCAATTACCGACCGGCGCGCGCGCACGCCGCGCCGCGCCGAGGTTGGCAGCACTGCAGCGGCGCAGTCATTATTCATACATAGGCTGGAGCATCCGTGATCAATCATCGCCTGCGGCCGGTTATGGGCGCTCGGCGCGCGCCTGCTCCCACTCGCAGATGGAAATGACGGAATAATCACTGTAGTTTATGCGCCGCGGACGCGGTCTTATTACGCGTGCCAAACGAGCGTGTTGTCTGTGTCAGCTGGGCGCGCACCGTAAGCTAGCTGCGGTGATGAAGCGCCGAGCGCGGTCGCGCATGCGCCGTTGGCCGCCACTCCGGAGACGGATTGGCCCCACTCCAGATCAACGACCCGTGCCGCGGCGCGGCCGTAAGATTCGGCAGACGTTGCGCACAGTACGTCACGGATCGCGGGATACGTTGCGATCCACGCTGTCACTTATACAAGAGGCTACGTTAGCAGTAACAAGTTGACGAATAGACGAGGTGCTAAAGATGCTATTTCTGTCTAGACCAGGGGTGACCGCCCAAAGCACAAATGCACTACGAGAAGAAGCTAGCAGTGACAGGGAACAAAATAAAAACAGTATGGGATATAGTGAAAGATGCACCATCTGATCTCAAAATTGCTAATAACTACATCTCTCGAGTAAAATAATTTAAATATTTAGATGAATGGATTGCAGAAAATTGTAATGAAAAGAAATCTGTCAGATCAAGAGTCCAGAAAATGGAGACGGCGTTTCAGTTAACAAAAAACATTTACAACAAAAAGAGTCTCTCGTGGAACTGCAAAATATGACACTACACAACAGTAATTAAATCCGAAGTTCTCTACGCATCTGAGACACTAAACCTTCAACACAGAACACTAAAAGAGGAATTAGAAGTGAAAGAACGTAAAATAATGAGGAAAATCCTAGGACCAAGAACTAAAGATGGTGTGCATTATCCAAAACCCAACGCAGAAATATATAAAAATATCTCCAAAATAACAGACCCAATGCGCATGAGAAGAATCCAATTCATGGGGCATTTAGAAAGAATGGACTCAAACAGGTTAACACACAAAATCCATACATTCTTAAAGAACAAAACTACAAGACCGAACTGATACAAACAGACGGAAAAAGACCTGAGAGAATTAGGGTCTCCAAATCAACATGATAGAAATGAAATCAGAAAGATCACAAACACACGGGGTTTTGCGGAAGAAGAGAGAAAATCGAACCGACATACGTGGTCTACGCAACGAAAGCTAGCCCATTCGTTGTTTATGAAGGAATACTGGGCGAAAAGGAAGGCCAACAAATGTTGATTACGCGTGGTCCTAAGTGATCGATCCGCGAAGAAGAACAAGAAGAAGAAGAAGAAAGAGGAGACTTGTAGAACCAGAAAGGAACAGGAGCAAATAGCATTGAGGGTAGATAACAAATTAGCAACCGATGGGCATTGTGTGGCAAATCTATTTAACAATTACTTTATATCCATTACTGATAGAATGGGATTGTCAGGCTCAGTAAATAATGCCCTTGAATATCTGAAACTAGCCATTATAAATAACTTCAGGTACATGAATATGTCACTCACTTCACCAAAAGAAATAACTTCCATAATAAAATCTTTAAAAACAAAGAATTCTAGTGGTTACGATGAAATATCAACAAAGTTACTTAAGGCATGTTCTTGTGACTTTAGTACAATTCTAAGTTACTTGTGTAAACAGTCAATTATAACTGGGACACTTCCTGACTGTCTAAAATACGCAGATGTTAAGCCTCTATTCAAGAAAGGGAATAAAGAGATATGACCACAAATAACATACTGTCAAGAACAAAGTTTGGATTTCTGAAGGGTTCTGATATTAAATGGTTCAAATGGCTCTGAGCACTATGGCACTTAACATCTGAGGACATCAGTCCCCTAGAACTTAGAACTACTTAAACCTAACTAACCTAAGGACATCACACACATCCATGCCCTAGGCCAGATTCGAACCTGCGAACGCAGCGGTCGCGCGGGTCCACACTGAAGCACCTAGAACCGCTCGGCCACTCTGGCCGGCGGTTCTGATATCGAGAAGGCTATTTACGCCTACAGTGAAAATGTACTTAATTCATTAAATAACAAATTACAAGCCGCAGGTATTTTCTGTGATTTGTCAAAGGCATTTGACTGTGTGAACCACAACATCCTCATAAATAAACTAGAATTCTATGGTGTCACGGGCAGTGCTGCAAAATGGTTCAAGTCATACCTTGCTAACAGGAAATAAAGTGTGTCAGTGCAAGGGAGTAGTGAATTAAGTCATCAGCCATCATCAGAATGGGAAGAAATTACATGTGGTGTCCCACAAGGATCCATCTTAGGGCCTTTGCTTTTTCTTGTGTGTATTAATGATCTCTCATCAGTTAAACTGCCAGAAGCAGAGTTCGTTTTGTTTGCAGATGACACAAGTATTGCAATAAATAGTATGTCGAGTGTAGTTCTAGAAAGATCTGCTAATGATATTTTCATGGATCTTAATAAAAGGTTTAAAGCCAACTCATTGACATTAAACTTCGAAAAGACTCACTATATGCAATTCAGAACCTGTAAGAGGTTTCCACCCAGCATATGCATAAAGTATGAAGAAGAGCAAATAGGAGAGGTTGACTGTCTTAAATTCCTGGGATTACAACTTGATAATAAATTCAGTTGGGAAGAGCACACCACAGAACTGCAGAAACACCTTAACAAATCTATATTTGCAATTCGTGTGTTAGCAGACATAGGCGACATAAAAATGGAAAAGCTTGCATACTTTGCCTACTTTCATTCGATAATGTCGTATGGTATAATATTTTGGGGTAACTCTCCAAGTCAATCAAAAGTTTTCAGAGTCTAAAAGCGTGTAATACTATTATTTGTGGAGTAAATTCACGGACGTCCTGTAGAAACCTCTTCAAAGAACTGGGTATACTAACTACTGCCTCTCAGTATATTTACTCCTTAATGAAATTTGTCCTAAATAATATATCTCTTTTTCCAACAAACAGCTCAGTTCACACATACAATACCAGGAACAAAAATGATCTGCACAAGGATTTAAAAGCACTTGCTTTAATTCAAAAAGGGGTCCACTTCTCAGGAACACTGATCTTCAATAATTTGCCAGCAAACATAAACAATTTAGTTACAAATAAACTCCTTCTTCTACCTCATTGACAAATTTTTTAATAGAAACGAATGATGTATTATATATATTCATACTATTAGTATTGTTATTCCAGCTTAAAAAAAGATTGACATGTTCCACATCTACGAGGATCTCCTCAGCACAGAGCTATGGAATGAAAAACCAATCTAATCTAATCTAAAGCGAGTATCAGTGCGGCCCAAAAAGTGAGCATCCATTGCGCGACTGGGAAAAAAACTCCATTTTATGTCGAATAATGATAAATCGAATATATTCAACTTGAGACTCCCGCCACACGATGCTATTCTCTCACGACTGCATCTCGCTCTTAACGTTGCCGCCCGTACTATACTTGAACCCACTGAGTTTCGTTCCTACTAACCGTCAACTCGCCAGACGCACTCGTCTGTTATCGTACGGCTACTTCACTTGCAACTCAGAATCTAGAATTTTAGAGACGGGTAATGAAATTACTTTATGGAAATAAGAGGAACTTCTGTATTATTCGTGTAGAGTTGTGATAAAGAACCTTTTTCACCTTAATTCTGATCGCTACAAGTCGACAGAAGTTAAAAATCCCTATGTGGATAGCAATTATTGCCAACATTTGCTATCTAACAGTATTGTTATATCTGTTGTAGCAAGAGTAATTTGATATCAAGTCCATTGCTACAGATAAGAACCTTATGTGAACGTGGACATCTCTGTAATAGGCTTTCATGAAATGTTTTTACTTTTATGTGCAAATTTCTACCAAAGCAAATTGTGTTAGTATTCCACGACACTTGCTCTTTGTCGCCTCGCAGCAGTCATCACTCTCATTCGCCTCTCATCCCACCCACAGTAGACAAAATTCTCACAACATAGTTGTATTGTATGGCAGTGAAACATGGACTGTGGGAAAACCGGAACAGAAGAGAATCGAAGCAGTTGAGATGTGGTGCTATAGACGAATGTTGAAAATGAGGTGGACTGATAAGATAAGGAATGAGGAGGTTCTACGCAGAATCGGAGAGGAAAGGAATATGTGGAAAACACTGATAAGGAGAAGGGACAGGATGATAGGACATCTGCTAAGACATGAGGGAATGACTTCCATGGTACTAGAGGGAGCTGTAGAGGGCAAAAACTGTAGAAGAAGACAGAGATTGGAAAACGTCAAGCAGATAATTGAGGACGTAGGTTGCAAGTGCTACTCTGAGATGAAGAGGTTAGCACAGGAAAGGAATTCGTGGCGGGCCGCATCAAACCAGTCAGTAGACTGATGACCAAAAAAAAAAAAAAAAAAAAAGTTGTACTACACTGTCTGACCGAAACAACATGGCCGCCGTCTGTGGTCGGTAGATGTCGGAAGTGATCGTCCTAGCAGATAATTTTAAAACTGGGCCAACCACAGCTAACATATCTATACATGATTGATCGACAGTTCATACAGTAAACAGTTCTTTTTAATACAGGTGTTAAAATTATTAAACATGAAACGGAAAGAAAAGTCCAATAGTCCGCTGTAGCTGCATTTATGCAAGCCTATAACTAACTTCAATAAATACTGCTACATCGGACTGTTGGACTTTTCATTCACTTTTACACTTGATAATGTTAACACCTGTATTAAAAAACTGTTTACTGTATGAATTGGCCATCGTCTTTCAACTACTGTCAACCGATAAGGACTAACAGTTTTTGCGCTGCACTATGACCAGCGTGTTTGATACTTTGGCTGAAGACTAGAGTTCACAAGTGAAGGTCAGTCACTAATCATAATTTCAATGACTCGCCGTGGGCCTGTTATTCAGAGTAAGGCTTGCAAATTGAAACAGAATGTGAACAAATGCTTCGATCGGGAAAAGAAATGAAATTCAGTATTGCATACGTCGGTACACCATAGCAACAGAATGATAAGAAGTACGCAGCAGTTTGACTGGATCAATTGAGGCATGTCACCCAGCACGTAAGGGAAGAAGAGATGGGCTTTAATTCAATTCCTTCTTTCGATAGCCAATGGACTAGCTTCTCATGTGGTATGAATTAAATTTAATTATTCTCAAAGGAGATAGGCAGCATCTGAAACCGAGCTGAACATTTTAGTCATTTTAATTCAATGATTTGTAATTTATTTATTTATTTATTTACATTTTATGGCCTTCATTGGACCACTCTAGCCAACTTTATACAAAGAATTTTCCAGTTTTCTGTCAGACCAGTAATTCTTCATTCTTTCTGATCTTATCCTTCTTTCTTCATCGGAAATCACCCTTCCTATTGTCTCTTTGTTGATTCTCGTTTACAATCTGGTTTCTTTGTCTGTGAGTTTACTGGTTTTCTCAGTTATGTTTCTTAGGTCTTCCAATGTACTCTGTAGCTCATCCACATCTTCTTTGATTTCTGTAATCCACTTAATGTTGCCACTTAATGTTGTACTTACTATTCCACAATTCTTTTATTGTTCTCCTGATGATCCTGTTCTCCGGTGTTCTGATTATATTTCCGAAAAATGAAATGCGGTTCTTCCTGATTGTACTCATTACCGGTTCTATTTCCTTGTAGACTGTTTCATTTGTAGATACTCTCCAGTGTCCATCTTTCTGGTATGATTTGTTGATGCATGTTCTGATGATTCTTCTCTCTATTTTGAGTATTTTGTCTATTTGTGCAGTGTTAGTTGTTTAGAAGAGGGTTTCACTTGCGTATGTTATTTATGGTTGAGTGACTGTTTTGTAGTGTTTTAATTTTGTTGCTGTTGACAGGCTCTTTTTGTTGTAGGTGTTCTTCGTGATATATTGTGCTCTGGTCAATTTGTTTATTCTGTAATTTTGATTTTTTGGTTTCATATTGCAATTTTGTTTATGAGTGGTGGGTCAGTTAACATGATGACTGTTTTTCCAAAGGGTGTTCCAAGACCAATTTTCTGTGCTATTTCCTGCAGTGAGATAATTTGTTTGGTTTCCTGAATACTGTTGGACAAGAGAGCAAGGTCATCAGCAAATCCTAGACAATTTAAACTTATTTTGTCTTTGGGTCTTCCAATTTGGATGTTCTTTGGGTTAATCTTGTACCATTCCCTCATGATGTATTCTAAAGCACAGTTGAACAGCAGGGGTGCCAAGCAAACTCCTTGTCTTAAACCTGTTTTTGTGATGAATGGCTCAGAGAATACCCCCTGAACTTGTCTTTCGATACAGTGTTGGTTAAGGTGAGTTCTATCAATCTGATTAATTTTGTATGGAGCCCGAAATTTCTTAAGATTTTTAACATTGAAGGTCTATGGATACAGTCATAAGTCGACGAAGGTTATTACAAGAGGTTTATTTCGTTTCTTGTAATATGCTTGAGTAATTTTAAAGTGATGATCTGTTCTGCACAGATTTGTAATTACTTATACATAAAATTATTAAGCAAATGTTATGTGTAAAATTTCATTTTACTTCTTTAGAATAAATGAAGATAAATTAATAAATTCTAAATTACTTAAATGTGTTAAGTACATACCTCCGACCCCCCTTTTTGTCCTGAGTGGTTATTGTTAGTGTTAAGTGTATTTAGAATGGTCCAAAAATACTCGTCTTCTTCCAACGTGGCCCAGGTCAGATGCAGGGTTTGACACCACTGATCTGGATGTAGACGTCAGTACCTGGCCAGTATTAAATCAGCAAACGGCGCAGATCCAGGATTGGGTTCTTTAGGGGTGGGGTGGAAAGGAGTAGGAGAGGGCACAGTTTATCACTCTCAAGGCTACGAATCGATTTTTTGTGCTTAGTTCAAGGATTGGCCAGACGCTCTTCCTGCTGTCAACCGGTTACTCCCCGAGACGGAATTGAACCCTAACTGTCGGCGTGTAGCATGATTCTCGTGAAAGTGTGCGAAAGTTGTATAAATATTTGCGAAACGTACACCTGAGGAAACGTGGGTACCAACTCAGTATTCACCAAGTGGGATGTGGGGAAGCCATCTAAAAACTACACCCAACTGGCAGGCGCTCCAACTCCTCGTCGTTAACCCACCGGGCGGATTCTAAACGAGGCCGGCGCACCGCCCCAATCCCGGAAGCGGTGCATGAACATGCACAGCTATCCAGGCAGATTGAGAGAATGCAAGTAATACGGGCAACAAAAAACCTGGTGTCCTTTGTTGTATATCGCGTGCCACACTTAGTCACAAACGTGAATAAAATATACAGGGTGTCCCCGGAGGAGCGATAAGTACTGAGGAACTATTATTTGAAGTAAAAAAGTTGAGTTGACCTGGACTCAAAAATGCATACCTTAATAACTATGAACACATCAGCATCGTAGATGCTTCGAAACAAATCTCTCCCACTGGAAGCTTTTTGCTTTCCACCTTTTGGGAGAAGGTTTTCTGGACCAAAACGAAAAAAAGGTCCAGTAAACATTAGCTCTAATGTGCATATCTTAAAAGCTACGAGCACTCGTTCCGTAGAACAGATGTGTTTCACAGTAACCAAGATGAGCAAGTGCTCATAGCTTTTCAGGTATGCACTTTAGAGATAATGTTTACTGGACATTTTTTTCTTGTTTTTTTCCGTACTAGCACCTCTAAAAATTTGTAATGCAAAGAGCGTGCAATAGAAGAGATTTGTTTCAAAGAATCTTTGATGAAGAAGTGCTCTGAGGTCTTAAGGTACGCAATTTAGAGGACATGCTCACTAGACTCTTCTGCTTCGTTTGATCGTTCCCGTCATATCCCTGAATATTGATCATCCCTCCCGGGACACGCTGTATAAAGCGTTTTAATAAAACATTAATGACTTGTTTACATCAGTACTTAGTAAATCGCTTTATCATAGCGTCCAAGACATTGCATTTTAGAGAAATACAGTATTTCAAACGCGCTCATTAGAAAATTTGGCAAGTGCTTGGATGTACCTGATTAAAGAAATATATTGGCCAAATATTTTCGAAACTTCGACAACGTCACAATTCAAACAACATAAAATCTGACTCTGAGCTCACCTTGTTTAAAATTACATACAACAACTAGACTTTTACTGTCATGCCTAAAACGCAATTCGGCAACCTGAATATGTTCTGCGAAAGAAACGAGTCGTAAGACAATAAATGTTTAATAATACGGCTGAAGTGGTTTTCATTAATTCACATTAGTGTGGTGCTCAACATGACTAGGACTGTAGTTCTTTAGGCTTTCCCGGAGAGGCGTTGTCATGTTGATTAATCGGATTTCTGCGTGACTAGCAGTCTTCTTTCGACGCTGTCTGATACGGTATCAGTCAGTACCTGAAGAAGACATCGAGTCACGCAGTTGAAACATCGTGCAGGAAAGACGCGAATAACCGGCAGAAACCCAATTAATCAACGACATGATGAGGATTATTCTCTGAAAGTTCTGTTGTATGCCTTGGTAACTGACATGTGTAAAAATATAACCACTACTACGAAAAAATATTTGTTTTTTTTTTTTTTTTTTGCATGAGGAGATTGGGTGGGTGGGGGCAGGGGGGAGGGCAAGGTCATGATCCCCAAGACACGCCACCTCCCGTCCGATTAGTGTCGCGATTACCACGCACAGAACCGTTTTTCGGTCCTGTTTGCTGTGAAGAAGTGTCTTAATTAAGACACTGGATTCCGTACTTCGATTTAGGTGTGCTCTATATTCCAGAAATCAAATTATGTGAAAGACATTATCGTTCCTTCAACGAGGCCACACTAATTTTTCTGCTCTTCCTAATTCAATAAATGTTGATTCATGGCATCAAGATCAGTTGATGTCAATTTTTAACTCTCATTCGCTTCTCTTATTTATAACAACGATGCATGTCTGAAGTCATTACCCTGTCGCCTGGTTTCATGTCATCCATCATTCCTTCTGTCCTGTAATTTCTTTGCACTCTAGTTCCCAAAGTTATTGTTCTTCGCTGATCCTTTCTCCTGTAAGATGCTTTGCTCCAGCAGGGATGAGGGATTGCTTTGATCATCCGTCTGAATCTCCACCTTTTTTTTAATAATGTTTGACTGATGTTTGATTTAATAATGTTTAATACTGCTATTGGGAGAATAGGAATTGCTACGTTTAGCGTAAGACTTTGCTCTCTACAGATCTTGTTCTCACTCTGGTTCCAAGTTGTGTCCGGATTCAAACACGACTGCTGTTACATTGTCACGTCATCGCAGTAGACATTTAAAGGTAAAGTCTTCAAATGTGTTTACCGTACATGATATAGACAAGTGTAATGTTGCACTTAATAAAAATTCAATAGGTAGATAATATAAAAAAATGAAACTGGACAAATGCGAGTGGGATTCACACACTGAGGATTCCGTACAAACTTAATTATGTATGTAGAAAGTTCATCTATTGATTTTGATCGGTGAATCTGCGAGTATCAAATGGGCCGTATTTACTGTATTGGCTTAAAAATTTAAATTTCTTACACCACCAACGGACCGTAGAGATACGTAAGTAAAACATCTGCTAAAGCAGTCAGGAATACTATACTTGACAATGGAAGAAGTAGTAAGGGGAAAAACCGAAGAACTACACATATGTTAGAAAGTACACAATAGGTTATAAATAATGTTGGATGCAGTACGTGCATTGGGATGACGAGAACAGCACTAAATGAAAACGGTGGAGGTCTACGACAAGCAAATTATCATTAAATTATTAGCATTTCACCGATTTCGCCTCTTATAACTCTTTAATAAACTTTCTATTGCTTTTTTTCTTCTTTAGGATTCCTCAGAAAGACACAGTCATCACTAAGATCATTTTAATAACACCATCACTATCAGTTTTCTTGTAAAACCTCATGCTTTATCATTGTAACCAATCTTCACCAGGTTTTGCTGTAGTATTCATGTTTTCTGAATTTTGAATCTCTAGTATTTCTTCTTTGTTTGTTTCATGATCTGTTCTCAATATTTGCTCAAAATTATCCTCTATTTTTGTATTCGCAGAGTACGTGTAAAGAGGACTCTCCACGCCACTGCATGCGCCATAATTCCTGTTCTCCTGTTCGTGTAGGCTTCCTAGGAGATGTGCGTTGGAGGCAGTAAAATATTTTTACAGTTTCTCTCAAATATTGGTTTTTGAAACTATACAGACTGCTTTTTTTTTGGGGGGGGGGGGGGGGGGGAACCTTTGCATTCTTCCAACAGTCACCATATGGGATCCCTTAAAATTTTCGTCAGACCCCCGGATTTAATGAAACTGGCTCTTCATATGAAGCAAAATGCTTCTAAATTCCTTCCATTTCATCCCTCTAGAGAGGACGACAAACTCTGACAGCCATCAAATACAAACTGGAGCGTTGCACGTTGTTCATTTTATAGCTATACTGCAGTTTTTCATTGTTCGCGAAATAAAGTGAATCGTTAGTTCCTATTTTCATCTAAAAGCAAGATATTGTGTGAATCTTAGCATCTATCACTTGTTCCCTATGCATAAGTGCCATGAGCAACCCTGGGATTTCTTAAATCTTCATTGCAACACAAACCGTAATTTTAGAATTGCTTCTCTTGTGTTTTTGTCTGTTCTCGAACGTAGCTGATCTTCACTCAATTGCTCTTATTTTCCTCTCTTGACCTGTGCGACTATCGGAAGCAAAGCTTTAATCCACGTACTGGCAGTCAGTGTCGTTACGTGTTCTATTTTGTTAGAAGCAGTCGCCACTTGTTTCAGTTACTACATTGCACAGTCGGAAACAAGAGCTCTTATGCGCTGAAACTACGTACATTTCAGTTAAGTACATAAAAATGTTAAAAGCGACCACGTTTCCACGTGCCGAAATGTGCAGCCCTAAATTAGCCACTTCTTAGCGTGTCTGACGCAGCTCTCTGTCGAAACAGAGCAGCTGGTACATTTCCAGGCTTTGATTTACGACTTGCTTAATTGGAATCTCGTGTGGACTCTCCGACGCAATATATCTGGCCACCACTGATCAGGCGTGTCAATTTGTTTATTGCTAAGCATTTTATGGGGCTTTATCTCCCCCGTCCAAGGATGAGTGTTCGGTTGCCGACCGACTTTTTGCTCGGAGCTATCGACTGGCGTCCAGTTATTCTAGCTCTTCTGTTTTTAATTGGGATGAAGAAAATAATTCGATAATGCTGCACAGAAGAGCGTGAAGCGGTAGCGGCGAAAGCTAAGATTGTAGCACCATAGGCCTATATGGGCAACATCGTTGCTGGCCCTAATTAATTTTCAATTGAAGTTTACACGATAAAAATAGTTACACGTACGAAGATAAGTAGATAACTGATACTTCCAGTAGCACATGTTTTTGGGTCGGAAAATCACTTATTTTTCGAGGAATTACTGTTTTTAAAAGATGGTCTTCGTCTAAGGCATTACCAAGCAATAGTTTCTTTCTCTGAAGAGCGCTGGCGGAATATCTGTAAGCTTCCATATACTGCCGTCATAAGTTCCTCATTGGACTTAAAGGGTATTCGTGTTACAGATTTGCTTAGAAACGGGAGTAGAAGGCGCCAGATGTAATGAAGATGGGGTGGTGGTGAGTTCCATCATTTCGTATTCAAATCACTCTGTTTTCACATTGGCATAGTAACTTTATCGGCTTGTCGATTATCCTGCTGGATAACATTCTTTATTCCTTTTGTAATCCACACCGTTTAACATGTATTTTTGTCCGATTGTGCCGGTTCAGAAGCAATAGGGCTACGGTTAGGGAGAAGAGCCGATTAAGTGCTAAAAAAAAAGAAGAAAAAGAAAAAAATTCGAATAAATGGAACTAACAACTCACACAAATTAATAATTAACTTTAATATTGAATTTGGTATAATCACTTTAAATTTTATAAAAGAAATGTTTTCGGAAGAATATCTGAGGTACACCAAGAACATATTCACTGCAATGTGTAAACACTGAAATGAATTTCAACAATCACACTTGAAAGATACGTCTGCAGAAAGACAGAGATGTCTAAATTGAATGCCTGCCACTTCACGGAAATTCAGTCCTGGATGCTCATGAAAATTTCTGGACACCGTTGGTTCTAAAATTTATCCTAGTGTTATTAGGTCTCAGCCTTTGGAGTTGCAGTCTGACTGGGACAATGGTATTTCGGTTGTAACTGAATTCACACAACTGCAACTGGGAGCAATTCTGAAAAGATTCAGAAGGATTTAATTTTGAACTCTGAGTACTATAAACTCTTGTGGTGTATTAAGCTTTTCCTTTCAGATTCAACTTGTCTAGGACAAATATGCATGCCATTTCATCGCAGAACTGTGTCACGCAGCCAAACTTTTACTGCTGAGTAAATTTTAAGAAAGATAATGGTAAATGTGCTGTAAAATTAAGTACTGTGTCGGATGAAGATCACGCAGAATAAGACGACGAGGGACGCGTGCTCGGAATAATATACGAGTACAAAGGCATACGTGCAAAAATAATGAAATCACGAGTGCCAAATTTACAGAAGAAACATTACAATGGTCTAACGAAAACGACAGAATGATTAATCATCACGTGCGATTGTAATATCATATGTGTGATGTTGCACATCCCAGATTTACAATGAGGTGACAAAGTCGTGGAATACCTCCGAATACGGTATCGGACCCCCTTTCGCTTGGTGTAATTCATCAAATTGACGTGGTATGGACTCAAGAAGTCGCTGACAGCCTCTGCGAAATACTGAGCCATGCTGCCTCTACAGCCATCCATAATAGCCGGTGCAGGATTTTGTGCACGAACTGACCTCTCGATTACGTCCCATAAATGTTCGGTGGGATCCATGCTAGGCGACGTGAGTGGCCAAACCATTCGCTCGAGCTATGCAAAACGTTCTTCAAACCAATCGTGAACAACTGTGGTCCGGTGAATGGCGCACTTTCATCCATAAAAATTCCACCGTTATTTGGGAACAGCAAATGTAATGGTGAAATCATTGGACTCTACGTCGAAATCGGTCAGTTTTACGTTGAAACCGGCGAATATTATACTGAAATTGTCTAATACAGGGGTGATTCAGTGTAACACGAGCCATTGATAGGTTTACAAAGGTAAATAAGATCAATTGTTAATAAAATTCGTGGTTAAGTCTCCTTTTTTGGTACTTGAGTTTTTTGAGTCATCCAGACAAAATATGCAACAATCTCGAAAAGTTTTAGAATGGACTTTAGTTAAATGTATCTCTTGAAGAGCAATGTCGATAAGAGAACAGGTGTAGTTCTGACACGTGACAGTATTATCCACAGAATTATCACGTTAAGGGTGTCACAGTTTCTACAAAAGAATCAAAAGCTCCAAAACTAGGCAGTAGAAAATTCCACAAATATTTCTGATGAACAGTAGTCTTAGCTGTTTTAGTCTGATGGATACACGCCCTTAGGCGTGGTATAAACATCTCATATTTTCATAAGATTTCTAAGTCATTTCTGATGGAAAATGTACAATCCTTCAACAATGCACTTTGTGTGGAAAGTACTTTGCTGACCTAGGTTTCAGATGACTATGATAGATAGGTCTGCTGTTACAACTTACAGTATACTACTTACAGGGGCTAAGGTTCACAGCAGATTCAGTGTGATAGCAATTCGTTGATAAATGAATTTTTTTCAGATTTTCGGAACTACATAGCCTAACATGCTTTACACACAGACAAAATCTACCACATGTCAGACAACAAGTATACTAATTGGGGTGAGGTATAAGAATTTGCGCAAGGTCTAAATATTTAGAGGAGCAGCTGGGAATAACACGGTAATCCCACACATTCAATGGTACGTCATCTCAACTACACTGCATTTGGAACTTCCTGGCAGATTAAAACTGTGTGCCCGACCGAGACTCGAACTCGTGCTTCGGTAGCTCAGATGGTAGAGGTCCCGAGTTCGAGTCTCGGTCGGGCACACAGTTTTAATCTGCCAGGAAGTTTCATATCAGCGCACACTCCGCTGCAGAGTGAAATTCTCATTCTACACTGCATTTATGTATTTCATTGATGATGTACCTTTCAAATCTCTGAAAGTCTCAATGATGATACTGACACAGGTTTTACGCATTTCAAACTTACTTTTGGTTTTAACTATTGCCTGCAGCATACTGAATTTTTTTTTTTTTGTAGTTCATTACTGGTTACACTTACAAAACACTGACTATTATCAAAACAAAGGATTCTATTTGGAGTTAGACACAACTTTTCTCATTACTGCATTCACCCCAATTCATCCTTACATAATTCTAGCACCTCCATCCAATAGCATACTGTTAACATAGTCAGGAGTGTCACGAATGCGTGTTTTAGAGTGCCATTTGCATTGAACCATGTAGTCCCTCTAAGATTCAGGTCTTGTATCGCAGATACTCATCCTGCTAGAGGTATAGTGTGTACATATAATGAATCTTCTGAGAAATTGATAAGTGGAGACTACAAACACTTCATACCTCACATCTCCATGTTATAGAGAAAACTTTATGAAAATACCTGAAGTTACAGTAAATCTGTAAAAAATGTTCCCCCACATTATGATGAAATTGTGACAAATGCTTCCCAAACTGTAACAAATGGCACCCAAAACTGCTAAAATCGTCCCCAGTCTGAAAACAATGGCCCAAAAACTGTAACAAATTGCCCCACACTGCAACAAATTACCACAGAAATGTATCAGTTTCCTAAAACCTCAACAAACTGCTCCAAAACTGCAACAAATTGCCTCAGAACTGTAGCCAGCTTGCCCCAAAACTGTAATCAAGTCGACTGACCTTAGTGCAGTCTGCATGGCGAGCAACCCCGGGGGACTATCCTGTATATACTGGTAAGTTTTTAAAATCAAGATGGCGAGCTGAGATTGCGATCCATGATGATATCAGTGACATCAAAATCCAACACGGCAATCTAATATGGTGGACCAGGAGATATAGGCAGCCTGCAATGTTGCCAGTCCAAACTGGTCGTTCCAGATTCCATGACACTGCATTTGTACGTCTCCACCACTCACCTGCAGCGTCTGGGCTCACTAACCAGCAGGTGGACTCCACCAGAGCGACAGGCTCATCGTCATAAAGCGTTATCAGAGATTCACAAAATTCAAGTTCAGTGAAAAACAAGCTCGTGCAGTTGAATGTAAGTATTAACCCCTCTCAATATTTATTATTATTATTACTATCGCTGTTATTATTTTTTGTGCGTATGTGTTATCGATGTTTTCGCTGTTTTCACTCTCAGAACAACAGCTCCGTGATATACACAATTCAGTTCTTGGTACATTTGAGCAGCAGCAGCAGAAATAGAGCCAACGTGCTGACACAAATCATGATGCAAAATGTGATATGTCGGAGGAGGATCCTGAACTCTTTCCAGATTTTTGAATTTTCAATATATCCAACATACAGACCAATCGTGACGCTACCAGCATTGCATATAGCACGCGATACATCAGAGCAGAAATCAATCCAGCACATAGAGTTGTTCCTAGACGTTGAGGTTCCACAATCACCAATGTCTCAACCAATTGCTGAGCCACTATTATGGTATGACTCAGCTACAAATCAAGAATCATGAAAGAAGGTTGTATACATGGAAGAACCCTGGAGATTCTAAAAGGTTTCAGATAGATTATATAATGGTAAGACAGAGATTTAGGAACCAGATTTTAAATTGTAAGACATTTCCAGTGGCAGATGTGGACTCTGACCCCAATCTATTGGTTATGAACTGTAGATTAAAACTGAAGAAACTGCAAAAAGGTGGGAATTCAAGGAGATGGGACCTGGATAAACTGGAAGAACCAGATGTTGTACAGAGTTTCAGGGAGAGCATGAGGGAACAATTGACAGGAATGGGGGAAAGAAATACAGTAGAAGAAGAACGGGTAGCTTTGAGGAATGAAATAGTGAAGGCAGCAGAGGATCAAGTAGGTAAAAAGACGAGGGCCAGTAGAAATCCTTGGGTAACAGAAGAGATACTGAATTTACTTGATGAAAGGAGAATATACAAAAATGCAGTAAGTGAAGCAGGCAAAAAGAAATACAAACATCTCAAAAATGAGATCGACAGGAAGTGCAAAATGGCTAAGCAGAGATGGCTAGAGGACAAATGTATGAATGTAGAGGCTTATCTCAAGAGGGGTAAGATAGATACTGCCTACATGAAAATTAAAGAGACCTTTGGAGAAAAGAGAACCACTTGCATGAATATCAAGAGCTCAGATGGAAACCCAGTTGTAAGCAAAGAAGGGAAAGCAGAAAGGTGGAAGGAGTATATAGAGGGTCTATACAGGGGCGATGTTCTTGAAGACAATATTATGGAAATGGAAGAGGAGATAGATGAAGATGAAATGGGAGATATGATACTGCGTGAAGAGTTTGACAGAGCACTGAAAGACCTAAGTCGAAACAAGGCCCCGGGAGTAGACAACATTCCATTAGAACTACTGACAGCCTTGGGAGAGCCAGGCCTAACAAAACTCTACCATCTGGTGAGTAAGATGTATGAGACAGGCGAAATTCCCTCAGACTTCAAGAAGAATGTAGTAATTCCAATCTCAAAGAAAGCAGGTGTTGACAGATGTGAAAATTACCGAACTATCAGTTTAATAAGTCACAGCTGCAAAATACTATCACGAATTCTTTACAGACGAGTGGAAAAACTGGTAGAAGCTGGCCTCGGGGAAGATCAGTTTGGATTCCGTAGAAATGTTGGAACACGTGAGGCAATACCGACCCCACGACTTATTTTAGAAGCTAGATTAAGGAAAGGCAAACCTACGTTCCTAGCATTTGTAGATTTAGAGAAAGCGTTTGATAATGTTGACCGGAATACTCTCTTTCAAATTCTGAAGGTGGCAGGGGTAAAATGCAGGGAGCGAAAGGCTATTTACAATTTGTACAGAAACCAGACGGCAGTTATAAGAGTCGAGGGACACGAAAGGGAAGCAATGGTTGGGAAGGGAGTGAGACAGGGTTGTAGCCTCTCCCCGATGTTATTCAATCTGTATATTGAGCAAGCAGTGAAGGAAACAAAAGAAAAATTCGGAGTAGGTATTAAAATCCATGGAGAAGAAATAAAAACTTTGAGGTTTGCCGATGACATTGTAATTCTGTCAGAGACAGCAAAAGACTTGGAAGAGCAGTTGAACGGAATGGACAGTATCTTGAAAGGAGGGTATAGGATGAACATCGACAAAAACAAAACGAGGATAATGGAATGTAGTCGAATTAAGTCGGGAGATGCTGAGGGAATTAGATTAGGAAATGAGACACTTAATGTAGTAAAGGAGTTTTGCTATTTGGGGAGCAAAATAACTGATGATGGTCGAAGTAGAGAGGATATAAAATGTAGACTGGCAATGCCAAGGAAAGTGTTTCTGAAGAAGAGAGATTTGTTAACATCGAGTATAGATTTAAGTGTGAGGAAGTCGTTCCTGAAAGTATTTGTATGGAGTGTAGCCATGAGAAGCTTTCGAAATATGGTGCTACAGAAGAATGCTGAAGATTAGATGGGTAGATCACATAACTAATGAGGAGGTACTGAACAAAATTGGGGAGAAGAGGAGTTTGTGGCACAACTTGACTAGAAGAATGGATCGGTTGGTAGAACATGTTCTGAGGCATCAAGGGATCACCAATTTGGTACTGGAGGGCAGCGTGGAGGGTAAAAATCGTAGAGGGAGACCAAGAGATGAATACACTAAGCAGATTCAGAAGGATGTAGGCTGCAGTAGGTACTGGGAGATGGAGAAACTTGCACAGGATAGAGTAGCGTGAAGAGCTGCATCAAACCAGTCTCAAGACTGAAGACCACAACAACAACAGCTACAAAAGTTGTGTTTTTCACTGCAGCGTACAAGGTGAATTTGAGTGACAGTGCAAAAGATCACATGCTCGAAAGCATGTCAATTCTTGAAATTTTTGCAGTGTGCAGTATCTCAGCCGCTGTGACCAAGCGGTTCTATGCGCTTCCGTCCGGAACCGCGCTGCTGCTACGGTCGCAGGTTCGAATCCTGCCTCGGGCATGGATGTGTGTCTATCGCCAAAATTTTAAAACAGGCAGGGATGCATACTAATTGCGTTACAAAAAATACACAAACAAGATAACACTTCTGCAACACGCACATGCAAGTTGAATACTCCACGAATGTCGCCGCCCCATCTTCATGGCACGTCTTCAAGTAATGTCATGTACGGACCGTTATCTGTTCAATCTTCTACGTGTCCATGTATCAAATTCATCTCTTGCCATGAATGATCCAGCAAGGAGTTCGAAAAGTTCGGTGACGATCGTTCAAATAGTTACAAAAATCCATGAGATCTATGACACCACCTCCAAACAAATAATGAATTGCGTGACCTCTGATCCACTGTGTTTTGTCTTTGGGTAGCAAACAGCGTCCGGGTAGAGGAGAGTGAGTGAATCGACATAGGCAGGAGACATTCGTGAAGAGAGAGGCAAAATTTGACGCATAAAATAACAGATCTCTTCCGCCGACCCACAATGTAGTCTGTATTTTTCTGTATCCTGAACGTTGCAGTTCACACATAAAGGCAAATCAGCAAGACTGTGTCGGGTAATTGTTCTGTCGTCAACTCATGGATCAAAGTCCTGTGCGTGCACTTCAGTTCCATGGCTACATAGTACAAGGAGGGCCGTTCGTTGGTGATACCGACCGTCTGACGTCTACGCGTGACCGTCCTTTCCAAGTGCTGTCGAGTCATTGTCACAGTCTTTGCTTTCGCTGGGTTGACAGTCAACAAGCGGTCCGACAAGGGGGCATAATGGACTACTACCTGAGGATGGCGTTGTAGAACTAGAACTGCGCCTACTAAGGTGCAGCGAAGTCTTGATACAGTCAAGCCATCACTGTTAGGCTGACGCATACGCTTCTCATTGTCATAGGCCCACTGTCCACGTGTCGCACACCGCCGCCTGACATCCCTGTCAGGTGAGAGGTGTTAAATTTCCACGGGGTGCATCTGAGCCACACAAATTGGTGTCCGAGCGTAATGGTGCCGATGTAAGCGGTGTGGTCAGTAAATGCCGCCGGCCACAGCTCGACTACTGTAAGCGCATCCCTGAGAGAGCGGGAGGTGGACATCCCGTCAATACGGACGCACTAATGTTCCGTAACTGCGTGAAACCCAGTCTACCAGCGCAGGTGATGTCCCACATGTGTACCGAGCTCCTGAATAACAGCGCCGATACTTGGCATCGTGAGTGGTGAGAAATTTGATCCTTGAAAGATGCGTACAATCAAAATTGTCCCTGATCATCATATCATCTATCCTACCTTGTCATAATTGTGGTAATGCTTCAGCAAAGAACATTGAACGTTCAAGCCTCTGACTGGCACCCGTCAGTGTGTAAACGTTGACGAGGTGTGGCCTGCGAGCGCCATGCCCCTGGCATTCGGTAGGTAATGGTTTGTAAACCTACTTTCAGAAGAATTGCGACGCCACTGCCCCTACCGACGCATGGAGATATGTAAGTCTGTATCCAGAGATGACCAGGAAGCCAAACACGTAATTCTTCCAATAGGTTCACATCACTGTCAGGCGCATGAAGTGTGTCACGCAACAATAACAGATTCATGTATCGCGGGATGCTGTTGGTGTTGATAGACGTGAAATTATATGACTGTCGTTCGCACTCTAAGAAAGTGGCAGTTGTCAGTGTCATCAGTGTCGACGAGTTATGTCACCCCAAACCCTCCCTCTCGTCTCTGTTGCAATACCTTCCCCAGGAGATGGGGGATGGATGAAATTCACTCTATTCAAGTTCCGTGTCCACCAAAGAATCATCTTCCACGTCGTCCTCCCATGTGACACTGGAGAGATGCTGCCGGTGCATTCCGGCGGCTTGTGTGTCCTCGCCGCTGCGAGCGTGTTCCATCGCCCTTGCCTTCTTCCCAACATCTCCGAACTGATGTCCAGGAGAAGATGACTCCATCGTCTCAGTGTTGGTCGATGGCTCCATAGCAGACGTGCCCATGTTACAACCGAGATCAGAGCGATCGTGTGTATCTGTCCGCAAGAGACAGTCGTGTGTCAGCGTTTCTTACGCTTGCGAGGCAAACGGTGCTTCCGGACGTGTTTCTCCGTGTCAGAAAGCGTGTGTAGATTCGACTCCTCTGCTCCTTGCAAGAGGAAAGCTTGGGTTGGTGTGACTCGCAGATCAATTACCATTCGCTCGTTGTGTTCGAAGACATCTCCCTGCAGTGGCAGTTGTTGTTCGGGGCTATCTTTCAACACCTTCTGAAGCGAGCGGATGGTGCGTGCCTCGTCAATAACGTGGTCGTCTGTCTGAGAGGTAACCTATCCCGATTCCAGCCGCCAGACGTCGTAGACATCGTCACTTGTGCATAAGTAATTGGTAGAATCGAACGAGGAACATGGCGTATCGCTCCATCTGCCGCTGCGAAGAATCGGAGTGGACGTGATGCACATGACCACACGCTGAACATGTGTGCAGTTATCCGTCGTACATGATAACTGCGCGACAGCTGGCGATGTTTCAGTATGAAGGAATAGGTTTTGTGAGTTCGAGTTTTATCTGCCTTACTCCATTGAGTAAATGTCTGTCACTTCTCACCGATATGGCTAATGACAGTCCTGTAAGGATTAAGAGCGGAGATAACGGAATAGGCGGGTACCTCAAAAGGTGGCTCGAAGACCCAGAGAGTCATCACGCCTAGGTCGGCATGTTCAACGGAAATAGTGCCGATATGTCCATATGAGCGCTTGATCTAGAACTTTCCGGCAGCGTCGGTAAGCACCATCGTGCACGCTTCTTCGTTGATTATCTTAACACTGACTACACTAGCCGTGACGAAAAGTGAATACCAATCATGACCTGTGGACCTATATGTAATTCATCACGCAAGAGGTTTTCTATTTCACTCTGGGTCGTGTATATTCGGTTTGGAACGTAACCTTGATAGTGTTCTTCCAATAGAAGTGCGACATATTACTTCAATTAACTTGTAGTAAGCGATTCGCGCCCGAGAGAAGTAAACAAGCTTGCACATGCCATTAGACCTGCAGGAGGGTAAACAATGCACACGTCCTCCCCGCTCCATCGCTGACGGCAAAGTGATTAAGCCTCTCAAGCATGACACACGCGCCGTCCTCGCAGCTTTACTTCCGCCAGTATCTCATCTCTCATGATAACTGTTTGGGAGTATATTGATTTTGGTTTCAAACTTACTCATTCTCTCGATGGAACAACATATACATTTGCTCTTAAAAGATTTTCTTTTGTTAAGAAATATTTGTTGTTCTAAACAGCTCAATTACGGTCGTTTCAATATGGTCATAAAATGTCATATATGTTTGTACAACAATCTTTGTAGAACTATGAATTCTCTCTAAAGTCGTGTGGATATCTGTTTAATATTAAGTTATCTGGCAATGCCCTAAGAAGCCGAAAGCCGGTTTATAACGAACTGTTGAATAAATATTATTGTGGAACATTAATATTGTGTGTTCAAGTTAAGTCGTTTCTATATTAAAAAACTAGAAACCCGCCTCGATTGCAAAAATACACCTAGTGGTAACCTAGGTTTCGGCGTAGATAACTACACCTTCTTCAGAACAATAAAACCCACAAGTGCCCAAGAAAACCTTTGTCAATGATTAAAAGAACACCATAGCTATACATATATAAACGGAAGAAAGGAAAACACAAACAGTACATGTGTACAAAGTCAAAGTTTTTTGCAATCGAGGCGGGTTTCTAGTTTTTTAATATATTAACCAACGATTGCTGACGCGCTGCGATGTTCAAGGTTCTTAAGTCGTTTCTATTCGATGTTTCCTACAGTATTTCTCTATGCACACTTACGTTGACCAGAGTTGGGTATCTTTACTCCCTGGAATCTTAATACTTGCTACCTCATTCGCACAGATCTCAAGGAAAATCCACAATTGAACCCTTAGCGAAGCTTACAACACTGAGTTACGTAACTGCTTTATTTTGGCTTACATTTAGTTTCAACGTCGTAAACAGGAAAGTAATTAAATATTTACAGGTGTAGTTTTGAACATTTTATAAAATCATTGCAGTTCATTTTGGTTGCATGGAAAATTGTAGTGTAGACGCAAGAAGTTTCATAAATTTGAAACACTTGCAACGTAATTATTGGTTTCAGTGCACAATAGATGTGAATAAGCGTCACGTATAATATTCAGTTCGGTAGGATATGAGTGGGACATTAGCAGAGTTCTATAACATTGTTTGTAAAAAAAATAATGTCATTCATATTATTCTTCTGCTCTTGAAGAGAACAGTAGTCCATAAATAACATCAGAATGATGTCAGCTATATTGATTCCTTGTTCAGTGATGAGTAGTAGTAGCAGTAGTAGTAGCTTTATTTATCTGTAGATCTCTTTTTACAAGGATATAGGACATATCGAAGTATTTAGAAATTTAGTTCAATTTAAAATAGGCTAATTCGTGTAAACATATATTTACAGACTTCTCGTTAGAGACTATCATTAGATTTACTCCTGGTACACAATACTGTTTTTACAAATAACTTATTAAATAATGTAATGCCGCATTGTTCACTCGTATCTCACTATCAGTCACTGCACACACTATACACACATTGTTTCATAACACATCACCAAATACACACACACGCACACGCACGCACACACACACACACACACACACACACACACACTGGTGATCTCTGGGCCATTTTCTGTACAGCAGCTTCCCGTTTGCTATCCTGAAAAACTGAGTCAGCATCCCTCCATAATGAGTGAGATCTTGAACTCAGAAAGAGGAAGACGTGTTTGTATTGTGCTATCCATAGCTTTGGGGTAAGTGTTTCCAGAAAGGAAAAAAGAAGGAAAAAAAACATAAGGTGAAGGTGTTATGTGAAATGTTGGATATTTTATAATCATTATTATTATTATTTATTTGTATAGCATTTTTTATCAAACCCCTACCCCGTTTTAGCGAAGTAATCCTTCAGTGTATAAAACGTATTGCATAACACGTACTTTTTAGCTGCCTTTTTAAATAAGTGTATTTTGCCAATTTCTTTAATCTCTTTTGGTAATTTATTGTACAGGTTTATTCCTTGGTAGAAAATACTGTTTTGAGTTTAAAGTTTATTTTTTCTTGGTAAATGTAAGTTGAGTCTATCTCTTGTTGCATGGTCGTGGACAGAGCTCTTTGTGCAGTAATTACCAACGTTACTTTTGATGTGTACAACTGACTGGTAAATGTATTCACATGGAACAGTTAAAAGCCCCAGTATTCTGAACAGATCTTTACAATGAGCTCGACTAGCATTTTTGGTTATTATTCTTATGGCTCTTATGAGATTTTATCTCAAGTAGAAGTATGGGCCAGGTGAGCATTAGCCATCAGTGTTAGGTGAGGTAATCAGCAAACACCCTCAGAGATGAAGGGACGAGCTCAGACAGGCACCACCCAGCAAAAGATGATATAGTGCATGAAACATTTGTTTGTCATAGTGAGCAAAAATATCAACTGGCAACTGCCTGTAAGGCAACGGATTAATACAAAGCAAAGGTTACAGTAAATAATACTCTTAAATTGATGATAACTGTCATCTAGATAAATCTGGACTGAGCAGTCTGCTACAAGTCTGCATTGCTACAATTAATACATGTTCAGTCTGCATCATGTAACTATTATCTGTTTCCTCTGAGCCACAGTCACTGAGCGTCCATTTTTCTTTATTTCCTTAGAGCAAAACACCGTGTTCCACATTATATTTTTAAAATCTTTGACTGAGCAATGACCACATGATGCGGTTGTCTCGACGATCTAGACTCGCTAATTATATTGTCGCCCAGAAGTGCAGTCACATGCAGCATCAGATTTATAGAAGTTCATGCAGTTCTCACTCGGTATGTTTCCGGACACTCCTACATGTTGTCCATGGGACGCGCATAATTACTCAGTCCATACTACGCGTTCACATCAACCCATTAGTCATCTCAATCATGTGGACCTCATAAACTTCATAAAAAAGATTACAGTTTATGCATCATATTTTTAGTCTGTCATCACAGTGGCAAACGTAATTGAATATCCCATCAGTTAAATGAGTTTATCAGTCCTATGACTTTAATATAATATAATAAAGTTTGGCTGACAACAAACCTCACAACAGTTCAGTTAGCCGATGAAATACAACTTCAAATGCTATTGTATGGAATTAACATAATTATATTTCTGGTATCCTTCTGCAGTCTTTGCGTGTGTGACTTATTACTTGTTCACAACAGAAGTCACAAGAACAGTACTTGAAAAAGGAATCACAAGGGCAGAATGCAGTAGCACATCCGTGATCTTGCCCATGACGCTACCAACTAGTACTAAGGTTAAGCGTTTTATACTATAATTCCTGCCCAGTATGAAAATTCTCTACAAGAAACCACAACAGATACAGAACAAATCTGCCTAATGTGAATAAAAATATGCTTAACTGTCCATCAAAAATTTAGGTAGATCATTCATGATAAATACGTACATAGGTCAATATATGTATAGGTCTACAAGGTGAGAGTAGTTCTCTGGATTTATTTTACCCATCATTTCAACATGTTACCTAGTTAAGTTATTCTTGAGGAGAAATCCATACTTAAATATCTACTAACATAATTATAATAATCCTGAAACAAACATAAATTATAAAAATATACACATGGAATACAAAATCTGCTTCCCTGTACTGCTTACAGTGAAGTGTTTTAGCCTTCAATCATTTACAAACAAATACACTTACAGAGAGATTCATAAATTTGAAAAGAAACCTTCATTAGATACACAATCAAAAAATTTGAATTGTAATCATATACACTTAGCGTAAGCTTGTATTTACAACTGCTGCCTTCCTTACATATAATTAGAAGGCATTAATATTTCTGCTCATTAAGAAGAATATTTCTTCAGATCCTTGGGGGATTCTATTCTTTAATTCTGCGACTGTTAGGATAAGCTAACAAGTAAGCTCCTGAATGCAGTATGCTTGCAGTATCAATTGGGCCTACCTGCAGTAGTTGCCACTTCTTGTTTCTCGTCTTCAACATTGAAGATCGTGGATGGTTCCTCAGTAACACCTTGGTTGAAATCTCGAACTCCTGAATCTTCTTAATCTTATTATCATAGTAGTTCTGCTGTAGACAAGCCTTTTCTGTCAAGATGTGTGATGCTTATATAACTTTACTTCTTCTGTTCTTATTTCCTTCTCAATAATTGATCTCCTTAGCCATGTAATTTAAGATGAACTGTCCTAATAGTTTGGTGGGGTAAAATTTTCAGCTGTCAGTAAACTTGTATAATTCCGTGTTTCTCTTCAAAAAGTTGCACATTCCGCTGAAGATCATTAAAAAATGCAGACCACTGCAATTCTATCAGCGAGCTTGATTCAGGGGTCTTTGACGTAATTTCTTCCTGTTTGATGGAATGCTTTATAAATGATGACTAACTTAAACCCTCAGCTACCGACAGGTGTTGTTGATATACCTCGATGTGGACAGCTGAAAATGTGTGCCCCGACCGGGACTCGAACCCGGGATCTCCTGCTTACATGGCAGACGTTCTATCCATCTGAGCCATCGAGGACACAGATGAATAGCGCGACTGCAGGGACTTATCCCTTGCACGCTTCCCGTGAGAAGCACATTCCCAACTGTCCATAATTCTACATATGTAATGTGCCTTACAGTGAATGGGCAAACGTCTGTAAGGTACATTACATATGTAGAATTATGGACAGTTGGGAATGTGAGTCTCACGGGAAGCGTGCAAGGGATAAGTCCCTGCAGTCGCGCTATTCATCTGTGTCCTCGGTGGCTCAGATGGATAGAGCGTCTGCCATGTAAGCAGGAGATCTCACGTTCGAGTCCCGGTCGAGGCACACCCTTTCAGCTGTCCATATCGACGTATATCAACAACACCTTTCGGCAGCTGAGGGTTTAAGTCAGTCATCATTTATTCCAGGGAAAAGCTGCACGGTCAACAACAGCAATCTGTTCTTTCGGGAACAGTTAATGTCTTCATACATATAGGAATGCTTTATATTACAGGCAGCTGTCTTCTAAATCTTTTTTATCCTCATCCATCCATTTAATAGCAATCCTTTGACAGTAGTTCCCATGGACTCCCGCTTTACGTAATACATTCACCAAAACTTGGATACCCTCAGTAGTAAGATGGCATGTGCGCGAAGAAAACCCTACTATTCCATCCTTTTCTCTCATTAGGTCACATCCCACAATGCAATACATGACAAGATTCTGTATGACTGGAAAGATGCTTGTAATAGCTATGTGTCCTAGCTTTATATGAAGTCATGTCTGCAGCCTCAAATTCACTGATGAGCTCAGAACTGCTACAGTGATTCAGTAGTTAGTTATTGGAAAGATAGGCATCTACACTTCTTCCGATATTCTTCTGCATAAGGCAGTCAAAGTCACATTAACAGCTGATCCTGTGTCTAAAACCAGTATCACTTTTCTATCCTCAGTTTCTGGACCTGTGGTGAACTGCGGCAGGCTGCAATGGGTATAGATGTATTACCGAATTGTGACATACGAAAATTTGTGCCAGACTGGGTCCCGAACCCAGATTTCCCGCTTATCACGTGCAGTTGCCTTAGCCACATGGGCTATATCCATGCACGCTCCCCAGCTCAGTCCAAACCTCCATATGTAATGGTTCATGCTCTTGTATTGTAGTCTTATGTCCGTCTCCCTTTAAGCTTGTAACATTACTTGATTCCCCCTTAGGGAGAATAACGCCACCAGAAGAAATCTAGACCAGTCTCCGTTCATTGTAGAGGTGTAATTCTCCCTAAGTGGAAATAAATTTATGTTACGAGTTTAAAGGGAGACACGCATAAGACTACAATACAAGGACGTGGGCTGTAACTTACGGAAGTTCAGGTTGGGCCAGACAGAGTGCATGAATAGCCAAAGTGGTTAAGGTGACCACTCATGATAAGTGGCAAATCGAGACTCGGTCCGACATAAATTTTCGTTTGTCACAATTGAGTTCAAATGGTCAAATGTGTGTGAAATCTTATGGGACTTAACTGCTAAGGTCATTAGTCCCTAAGCTTACACACTACTTAACCTAAATTATCCTAAGGACAAACACACACACACACACACACACACACACACACACACACGCCCGAGGGAGAACTCGAACCTCCGCCGGGACCAGCCTCACAGTCCACGACTGCAGCGCCTAAGACCGCTCGGCTAATCCTGTGCGGCGACAATTGAGTAATATATCTATACCCACTGCAGTTGATGTCATGAAATTTGCATTCAGGGAATAATTTGGAGTAATATTTCATACAGCTGCTGATAATTAAATCATGTATAGCATGGATTAACATTTTGTGACAACTTCTCCCGAATATCAATTCTATTGTTGTGAAACGTCTCAATGTAAGCTGTTCCACTGGCTCTACTGAGCCGCCTCACCCTTTATATATTCATTAGCACCTCTGTTGGTGGTTACATCTGTGCTTCCGATTCTGGAGAGAAGGGTGAGTCGCAGAGTCCTTCATGAGACAGCCACAATGGCACCTTAATAGGCAAATATTGCCATTTCTCAATTTATTCTCTGTATTTCATACGTCTATCAATATACTAAGTTTATGTATAGTCATGTGTTTCCTTTTCCCACTTGTTTATTGCGTTTCCATGTTATATTTCTGTGTTTCCATTGACCATTCCTTGTCTCATCTGCTAGAGAGAGTGCGTGAATGTCTGTGTGTGGTGGTTCCATATAATTTGGTTCTTGCACAAGGATTCTTTGTGTGGTAGTGTCAGTATAGTCAGACTTTGCGTGGATACTAAGTAGCTTCTGCTGGGTCAAAGAGATATTAGGAGAGACTGGTCAGCAGCTATTGTATAAGTCGATACAGGTAGCCATCTGGGGACCTTTGTCTGAGGGCGTGGAACAGCACTGTTCGCTGGGTCGTCGGAAGGTGAGGTTGTCTGCTCTGGTCATCTCTTGTTATGTAAGTTTAGGTAGGTGGAATTTGTTAGGATTTCATTGAGGCTGAGATGCTAACACATTGCTTAGAAGCATAAACATTATAAGTCATACCAGAGTCTCTGATTCAGTTAGGGAGTGCAAAGATGCTTATTAATATTTCAGTTATTTAACGTGACTCTTTGTTCAGTCGCTACTTAGTGATGGAAGATTGCTTTTTCCAGTCTATGTCTTGCTTTAGTTAGTGTGAATCTTTTATGTGGGAATGTGTTCTGAGCAAGTTATCCGTTTGTCGTATTAGAATTCTTTTTCCATGTTTCAAACTTAAATTCATTTCGTTAGTTCAGCGTTTCTTTATACTGGTTATATAAACTAGACCACATGCCCCTCCGTCATGTGGAGAGGATTCAACTCGATGTTATTATTTATTCAAGTGCGTTGTTCAACTTATTTGAATTATGTGCGGATTTGCTTTCGTCTTATATGCTTTTTGTACCTCCAAAACAATGAATTTCTATGCGAGCTGTCAATCTCACGGTTGATCAGTAAAGCTAAAGTTTTTCTAGTCCATCATGTTCTAATCAGTATATAATATTATCCTTATGTTCCTTTCTCTCCGTGTGTATATTTTGGAATGAATATGCTTGGGCATGTAGATGAGACGAAGGTTTCCTTATACCAATCTTATCCTATTCCCAGGTGTTAAGAAATAATTACTGAAATAGTAACTGAATTGTACAAAGAATGTCAGGCATTCCTTTAGTGATCATTATTATTTGTAACCCATGTTCTTATATAATTTGATTCAAGAATAAATGTTAAATAGTTTATACATTGTGTTGATAACATTACTTATGTAACCTCTCCAGGTTTTAATCTGCCTCCCTCAGAGTGATTTGATTGGATTAACTGTTTTTATGTTTTATTTGGTGTTGATATTAAAGTTTTATTCCGAATTCAGTTTAATTATAGGCTGGGAGACAACATCTCAATGATTTGGTGCAAGTGTCTATGAAGTAATTGATAATCAGTTAATAAAATTAATTGAGTGAGACTGGCTCCTTGCAAACGAGCACTAGGCTGACTATTCGGTTAGGATGTGTAGCTGGAGCATGAGTAGGTATCATTCAGAATACCTCAGCATCACGAGTATTTTAACACAGCTTCTGTTTGTATCTACTACTCTCACTTGAGGGCAAGATGTGATCACATCTACTTTTACAGATCTTGGTGTGTAGCACAGCTATTGACATCTCCCACCTCCGTGGTTACTGAATTTGGTTCTGCCAATTCCTGTTATTCTGTCTCAGCGGTTAGCTACTCTGCTTTTGTGTATTGCTATTTGAAAGTCGGTAGCTCAGATTGTACTGTCGGTTCTGTCTATTATTATTGTATCAGTCATACGTAGTTCCTGCTATTATTCCCATAATTATTATTTTTGTATTTATTCCTATGATGTTTATTTGGTAGGTTTTTGTGATGTATCATTTCTTGCTCCACGATAGTCTCCAATCCCACTGAATCTTCAGCCATGTTGTGCACCTTATACACCTGTCTGATAAGGGACCAATGGCGTCCTTGTTTTCGCATCGTCATATTTTATGTCGATCAAATCAACGGCAGACATAAACTCTACAAGATTTGATTCGGATACAGAAATCAACTTTATACGTATATCTCTGCTGGTAAATTCACCTCCAAAACGCACATTATGTCCAGATGCTACATTAGTTCGCCCATGTATTGAGGTTTCTTTCAAGTACTTCTCAAAGTATTTGGGCAAGCTATCTTGTCTGAAGAGGAAAGCTTCAGGGCTGACGACTTCTTTCCTTAACCTTTTTTGTATTTCATTGCAGTAGCTCTTTGCTAAAAATGCTTTTCATATTCGTTGTAGGCTGCACAGTTTCAGCGATCTCTACAACCCTAGCCTACCTTCCGGATTTCGCTGCAGGAACAGGGTAGAAAATCAGTTGTATACGATTTTTGTCTCCTGAACACCTGAAACCACCTATGCTTTAACAACTTTTTCTCCTCTGCTTAGAGGCATAATCGCTCATTAATCCCCGTAGAGGTGAGGAGTTGGCATCTAATTCTGACCCCTTATTTCGTGAATTGTCTGAGAATAGAGTATGTTATTGCATCCGCACAGAATCACTCGGTGTAGACTGGTCGCCCTGCAGTGCTTCCTTGACCTCAGTCAGCTCCTCTCTCACGGACTCAACAATCTCACTAATGTTAGCTCGCCATTGTGCAATATTGTGTGCCAAGTAAACTTCAGTAAACACTGCGTACAACATCTTCCCCAACACCAACCTTGTTGGATGACCTCGTCTCAACATGGAACTTTTCTTTTATCCCCTTATTTCGTGAATTGTCTGAGAATAGAGTATGTTATTGCATCCGCACAGAATCACTCGGTGTAGACTGGTCGCCCTGCAGTGCTTCCTTGACCTCAGTCAGCTCCTCTCTCACGGACTCAACAATCCCACTAATGTTAGCTCGCCATTGTGCAATATTGTGTGCCAAGTAAACTTCAGTAAACACTGCGTACAACATCTTCCCCAACACCAACCTTGTTGGATGACCTCGTCTCAACATGGAACTTTTCTTTTATCCTTTTAACCTTTTGCACACCCTTTGCTGACGTCCACATCTGCAGCAAATTGATGTCTTTGTAGGACAAACTGTTCTTTAACCTTTTTTTCCTGTACCAGAGGTAGATTGGTAACACGTTCCAACAACTCTTGTACGGCTTCCGAAAGTGTTGACAGATTTAGTTTTATCTCCACTACCTCGTTAGTTAAACGCGTGATTGCTTTGAGTAATTGCTGATTTTTTTTTCAAATTTGATATATCATTTTCCAAAGTTTTGTCGACATTACGTCCTACTTCTGAGTAAGTGCGCCCACCTAATCTAAAACTGGAGTTTCAGTTCCGCCAATTTTATTGGCCCTACGAAATACCTCTTCTACAGGATCAGAGTTTGGTCTTGAGCGGCAGGCTCAATATTTTCTACAGGCTACTGAACGTTATTTACGCCTTTATTCCAGCTACACTGGACGAGAAGGATGTTCTGCAGGCTACAGCTCTTTTGCAGGCATGGTCCTATTGGCGGAAGTATGGCCTTGTCACCCTTGTGCAGCCAGCTATAATTAGACCTAGAAATTAACGCCAACTGCAAACCACGATGATACATTTTCTACATAAGAGATATTCGCTACACTGAAGTACTTTCGTGTTGAGACAAACACTCACGTCATGGTATACCTAGTGAGTTCATATCCTGTTAAAATGTATCTTTTAAGAAACTATTTTAAGTGAAGAGCTTTCAACTTATTAAAAATATTATGTTACGAATAACGTATAATGTAAGTTCTTAACTAACGAGAACTTAAAAAAATCGGAGACTAAGAAAATGAAAGGTAAAACAGATTTGAGTGAAAAAAAACACATTCATTTTTCCTAAGCAAACAAACGATATTTTAAAAAAAGCGGAGACTTCCTCTTCTTGTCCGAGCGGTTCTAGGCGCTACAGTCTGGAACCGCGCGACCGCTACGGCCGCTACGGTCACAGGTTCGAATCCTGCCTCGGGCATGGATGTGTGTGATGTCCTTAGGTTAGGTTTAAGTAGTTCTAAGTTCTAGGGGACTGATGACCTCAGAAGTTAGGTCCCACAGTGCTCAGAGCCATTTGAACCATTTCGAACCTCTTCTTGTAACTCACTTCTGTTTCGGTAGTCGATGTAATGAGAGGTAATGTTGCCGACTCTCATGTTACGTACTTCTGTGAAATAATAATAATTACATTCCAAAATATCGAGTGTGTGGCATCATAGTAGATTTCTTCTTCATATCGCAATATTGAACTTGTTAATGAATTTACAGTTTTTTCATTGATGTATCGGGATGTTGCGCCCGCATAGTTTGAAGACAAAGCGACCGATTGCACAACTCATCGTGTCGTTAAACTGTTCTTACTATCCACAAGTCGAAACTGTAGACCTAATTTAACGAAGTCAAATCGAATATTCGTTACCACTTCTTACATAGAAACCACCATGTTATTTTACCCTCAACGAGGCCTGAAACAAAGATGAGCTGAGTAGCCATCAGGATACGCCGAAGGAATATGGCGGGCGATGGCATAGAAATCTAAAACAACGGTGACTATGTATTTTAGAAAGATTAAACGTATTATGATGTGTATTAAATTACTAAACATAGTGTGACACTGCATTTGTAATGGCAAACTGGCATTCACGCACAGAATATTTTTTATTAAATTAAAAATATCTCCCCCTTGTACCTTCCAGTACAGAATGATACGTTACACTGCAACAAGTCTAATGATCAAATAACTTACGGGGCTGCTGGCGGGTGACGTGGTCGACCACCGCCGATATTTCGACAGGAGCGCACCCTGACATTCTCAAGGCACAACTGCAAGGAGGAAGCAATATGCAAGGGAATTTAATACCTCAGTTCACAGAAGAGAAACAAGGAAGATACCGCACACAGAACAAGTAACCGCAGAGACAACATACAACCAAAGATAACCAACATTAGAAATATCGATAGTGACTATTAATCAACAGGTGTAGTAGTACTAATTCTATCCCTCTGTTTTTTGATGAGAGACAGAGCCGGATTCCAAGCAGCATTTAAACAAAATCCACCATCTCTGTTTATAAGGTTGCTTGACAGTTGGCCTCATGGTAGTGAGAATTTAAACCGGTTTTTGGAACGCCTCAATTCAATCCACCCGAATAATTCACTATTGAGGTGGAAGAGAATGGATGCCTTCCCTTCCCTGATGTGTTGGTCAGAAGGAAGACTGATGGTACTTTGGGACATTCTGTTTATAAGGAACTTATTCACACTGACTTGTATCTGCGAGCTGATAGTTGTCACCATCCAGCGCAGCATGAAGGAGTACTTCGTACCTTGGTTACCAGCGCCCACGTTATCTCAGACCCTGAATTTTGGCATCTGAGCTATCACATCTCGAAGTCACCTTTCGTTGGAATGGTTGTAGTGAGAGGCAGATCAAACGTGCGATGCGCTATCAGCCTTCTGTGCAACGGGTGAGTGACGATAGCAACGAAGTGGCACGTAAGTCTACGGCCTTTTTGCCTTACGCAGGAAGCATTCCAACAGGATTGGCCGTATTTTGCGGAAATATGATGTGAAACGTATTTTTCGACCACCTTCTGAGATTAAGGCCCTGTTGGCGTCCGTAAAAGGTGATCTTGGTTTGCGTAAGGCTGGTGTCTATCGTATTCCTTTCAGTTGTGGCGTGTCATATATTGGTCAGACAATCAGGACTGTGGAAGACCGGTGTATTGAACATAAACGTCACACACGCTTACAACAGCCGAGCAAATCCGCTATTGCAGAACATTGTCTTGACACCGGTCATCCTATGGAATATAACAACACGAAGATTCTGGCTTGCACGTCCAGCTATTGGGATAGTGTTATTAACGAAGCTGTTGAAATCAAACTATCAAGCAACCTTATAAACAGAGATGGTGGATTTTGTTTAAATGCTGCTTGGAATCCGGCTCTGTCTCTCATCAAAAAACAGAGGGACAGAATTAATGCTACCTGTTGATTAATAGTCAGTATTGGTATATCTGATGTTGGTTATCTTTGGTTGTGTGTTGACTCTGCGGTTACTTGTTCTGTGTGTGGTATCTTCCTTGTTTCTCCTCAGTGAACCGAGGTATTACATTCCCTTGCACATAGCTTCCTCCTTGCAGTTGTGTCTTGAAAATGGCAGGGTGTGCTCCTGTCGATTTATCGGCGGTGGTCGACCACGTCACCCGGCAGCAAACCCGTAAGTTATTTGACATTCAATTTGCCGGGAAAAGGTCTCACTAGTCTAATAATATCTTCTATATACTGTAACTGTCTGTGTTTATCTAAATTAAACTGTAAAAATAAAATCAGTTTAAATTAAATGACAGTCATTGTGAGTCTCTACGGCTAAATACCAGCCCTAAAAAAATAGTGTTTTTAGAAGTCAGTGCTTTAACCAGCATAATGGCATCGTCGTCCATATCTTTCAACCCCGAGCTGATTCCTTCAACAGTTCCTTTCTTCCAACGTCCAGAACAGCAGATAAAACACTAGTCTGTCCAGCTCTCTGCAATATCTCTATCTTTCTGACCTTGTGAAAGCAACAAGCGCTTGATGGCGTAGTATATGGTTCACCACCCAATCAGTTCTTCTAGTAAAGTTGCCTGTTACGTCTACCGCCTCTCAGTTTTGGACGTTATCGGAGTACTTACTTGGCCGCTGTTTAATAAAGAGAAACTACTATCGAATACTACGTTTCTCTTGGATTCATTCTTGTGAAGTCATAGATTTAGTCGCCTTGATTTCGTTTTTGCCCGTCGAATGTTAGCTAAGGGGACGAACTGATTGTGACTGATTTGACACTTGCTGCGTTCTCTTCAGAGCTCCGATTTTCCCACATCCGGCCATCCACATTACGTTTTAAAAGATTTCCCTAAACATTTAAGGCAAATGCCGGGATGGTTCCTTCGAAAAGGCACGGCCGATTTCTTCCCCATCCTTGACAAAATCTGAGCCTGTGCTCCGTCTCGAATGACCTCTTTGTCGACGGTACGTTAAACTCTAGTTTTCCTTCCTTCGTATCCTCTCTCGAAGTTTCTGATGTTTAGACCGGGCGCAGTTCTCCGCGTCAAATCTGTAGTAATAAGCTGTCTGTGATGCATGGACGTCGGCTCACCATATCCTTGTAAACCTGACAGCTTTATAAGCGCCCTGCAGCCAGATAACGCCCTCTTTCCTGACAGATTAATGGGTCCACAAAGATAAAACAACACAGTGAGCACATTCTACCACGGATCGCTTTGCGATGCAACTATTATAATCCACTAAGCTATTTCTACAAAAAACACCAAATGTCTTGCAATAAATGTAGTTACCTCCAACCTCGTGCAGTGACTTTACATAAAAAAAAGAAGAAATTACGTCAACAGTTTTCCACCGAAATATTTGAATGAACATATTTTTGATCGATTAAGTCGGTTTATAAATATATATTGTCCCAGAAATTTGAAGGTACAATGGTCATGAAGTGGAATGTGAACGTAAAATGTTATGGAAATCGAAGCACATAGGTTTGTATTGTTGATGTCCATAAAAAAAAATAAAAAGAAAGTTTGATCTTTTCCATTGCATGCACGCTCATTCTAAAGTCTCTGTCTGTAGTTTTAAGTAGTCTCTATTTAGTATTTACTTTTTGGGTAGGTACTGTGTATTTCAATTAGAAGTCCTCATAGTCGGGTACCTTCATATTAAATTATGATCCGCAGTTATGTGTTCCTAAAAGCTTTTTTCAGTTTAGATCATTCAGTCTCATGTATAAAACGGGATCATTAAGAACGGTTTTATACAATGACGTAAAAAGAATCGCAACACCCAAATGGAGATGTGTTGGTGGGCATGTCTACCCAAATTTCGCGCCAGTCGGATATGAGTGGTGCAAATAGCGCCACTGCGAGTATACATACACACTGTAATGGTCATGAGCGTTAATTACCTTTGAGATTGGACGTCGTGAGTTGTAAGGCGACAAAGACGCCATTATCAACACCTCACTGAGTTTGAACGAGGTCGTGTAACAGGGCTACCAGAAGCTGGATGTTCCTTCTGCGATATCGCAGAAACACTTGGTAGAAATGTAGCCACTGTACATGATTGCTGGCAGCGGTGGCACGAGAATGTTCCGTAACAAGAAGACCGGGTTCCGGAAGGTCACGTGGCACTACTGAGAGGGAAGACCATCCGGGGTTTGGTTCTGGCACACCGTAATGCATTTGCAGGAGCAATTTGGACAGAAGCTGGCACCATAGTGACACAGCGAATTGTTACAAATCGGTTACTTTAGGGTCGGCTCCGTGCCAAACGCCCTGTAGCGTGCATTCCATAGAGGCCAAACCACCAGCCATCTGCGACTTCAGTGGTGTCAAAGGAGAACTCAGTGGAGGGTAGGGTGGATTCTGAAGCGTTTTCTGATGAAAACTGGTTCTGCCTCGGTGCCAGTGATGACCACGTGCTGCTCAGAAGGAGGTCTGTTGAGGACCTGCAACCAACCTGTCTGCTTGCTAGACTCACTGGAACTACACCTGGAGTTCTGGTCTTGGATGCAATTTCATATGACAGCAGGAGCTCTCTCGCGACTATCCCACGCACCCTGACTGCAGAACTGAGCGTCAATCTGGTGATTCGTCCTGTCGTGCTGCCATTCATGAACAGCATGTTGTTTTACAACATGTTATCTTGGCCTGCCTGATCTCCACATCTATCTCCAATCGAGGACCTGTGTGATATCGTCAGATGACAACTCCAGCGTCATCCACAAACAGTCGTCCCTCTATTGATAGATCAAGTACAACAGACATGGAACTGCATCCCACAAACTGACATCCGGCACCTGTACAACAGAATGCATATTCGTCTGCGTGCTTGCATTCAACATTCTGGTGGTTACACCGGTTATTAATGCACCAGCATTTCACATTTGCAATGGCTTATCTCGCAATTACATTAACATGTGATCTTGCAATGTTTATCACATAAATATGTTACTTAGAAAATGATTTCCCGAAATTTCATTACTGCACATTAATTATTTTTTATGTTACGATTTATTTTTCCGTCACTGTGTATTATAAAGTTGTTAACGCGTAGGACATTTAAACAATGGTATTTAATACGAAAACACTTGTTGCAATCAGTTTATCTTTCGCATTATTTGTTTCTGGGAATACTACAAGTCAAAGGCATTTTTTAGAACATTCTAAAATTAGACATGATACTCGTTATGTGTCAGAAGCTATGATATTTTTATGGAAACTTCCCAGTAATGCAAACAAGCGAAAATTCATCACTGTTGATCTTTCGTGTTCTATGTATACTGGGAAATAAGAAAGTTATTTTACTTACAGAAAATCCACATGTGAAGCTACAAACAGTTTTTCTGTAACTACGAATTCCTCTATAGTCAGCCGGTAACATATCTAGTCTGCTGATTAACCTTAACATCATATCTCTACGTCTACGTTGTTTGTTTACATTTCTGGCAAGTGAATTATCTTAATGCCCAATAGCATGTACGGATTGTTTTTCATCTAGCTCTACGTTCAATCTTTTGTGTGTAAATTTAGCATCACTTTCCCAGCATCTGTACAATATGCACATCAACAATGATAAAGAGAAAAAAAAATATTACTAATTTTTATTGGTGGTACCTAGGTTTCAGTCATTAGTCCATTATTTGGTGTTAATATCAAAAATGCTATAATGCATCCGAGTACAAACAAAAATAAAGTACAAAATTTACAATCAACAAAGTATTATTACTAGTGAACTTACAAAATAATGCTTTATCAGTCAACGACAATGAAATTGCGAAGTAATAAAAAAAATAGATATAACCAGTTCGCCACAAATAAACATTGCAGATAACTGCCCATCGACATTTATAAACAGATTTCATTAACTTTTTGTTTTGTTCTTAAAGCTCTAATTTTATGTTTTCTTTTTTTTGTTAAGAATACTATGTAGTGACTCGTTCCATGGCTGAGCAGATTTCACTGGTATAGTCTCTCGAAACCTGCGCAAAACTATATACTAATAGAATTTCATAACGAGTCATGCTATCACCAATGATAGTATAGTGAAGAGCCAAAGAAACTGGTACACCTGCCTACTATCTTGTAGGGTCCCCGCGAGCACGCAGAGGTGCCGCAACACGACGTGGCATATACTCGACTAACGTCTGAAGTAGTGCTGGAAAGAATTGATACCATGAATCCTGTACGGCTGCCCATAAATCAGTAGGAGGACAAGGGGGTGGAGATATCTTCTGAACAGCAAGTTGCAAGACATAACAGATATGCTCAATAATGTTCATGTCTGGGGAGTTTGGTGGCCAGTGGAAGTGTTTAAAGTCAGAATAGTGTTCCTAGAGCCCCCCTGTACCGATTCTGGACGTGTCGTGTGTCGCATTCTCCTGCTGGAATTGGCCAAGTCAGTCGGAATGCACAGTGGACGTGAATGGATGAAGGTGATCAGACAGGATGCTTTCGTACGTGTCACCTGTCAGATCTTATCTAGACGTATCAGGGGTCCCATATCACTCTAGCTGCACTCGCCCCACACCAATACAGAGCCTCCACTTGCTTTAACACTCACCTGCTGACATGCAGAGTTCATGAATTCATGAGGTTGCCTCCATACCCACACACGTCCCTCCGCTCGATACAATTTGAAACGGGACTCGTCCGACCAGGCAACGTGTTGTCAGTCATCAACAGTCCAGTGTCGATGTTGACGGACCCAGACGAGACGTAAAGCTTTGTGTTGTACAGTCGTCAAGAATACACGAGTGGGCCTTCGGCTCCGAAAGCCCATATCGATGATGTTTCGTTGAATGGTTCGCACGCTGACACTTGCTGATGGCACAGCATTGAAATCTGCAGCAATTAGCGGAATGGTTGCTCTTCTGTCACGTTGAACGATTGTCTTCAGTCTTCGTTGGTCCCGTTCTTGCAGGGTCTTTTTCCGGCCACAGCAATATGAGGGATTTGATGTTTTACCGGATTCTTGATATTCACGGTACACTCGTGGAATAGTCGCACCGGAAAATCCGAGCTTCATTGGAACTCGGAGATGCTGTGTCTCATTGCTCGTGCGCCGACTATAACACCATTTTCAAACAGACCTAAGTCTTGGTAACCTGCCATTGTAGCAGCAATGACCGCTCTAACAACTGCGCCAGACGCTTGTTGTCTTATATAGGCGTTGCCGACTGCAGCGCCGTATTCTGCCTGTTTACATATCTCTGTATTTGAATACGCATGCCTATACCAGTCCTTTTGGCGCTTCATTGTATGTTCGTTGCTTCTTGAAAGAATAAGGATACAATTGATGATATTTATGGAATATTCCTTCGGTTCTTGGAGGATCATCGACATATTAATAACTTGAATACACAGTATTAATGATCCACAATATAATTTAACAGTTCGTTATGAACCGGCTTTCGGCTTCTTAGGCCCAAGAAGCCGAAAGCCGGTTTATAACAAACTATTAAATAAATATAATTGTAGAACATTAGCACTGTATATTCAAGTTAGTAATAAAGGATACAATTATTTTTGGAGCTATTTCAGAGGATTCGAGGGCTTTCACTTCTACTTTATAAACAGTAAGTTATTCTCAATCTTCCAGATCTCAAAACTGACAGCGATGTCTTAAGCAAGAGGACGTCGTTTGGCATATTCTCCGTCTCTCGCCCACGTACCCCGGCGCCCTCTTTCGTAGCTTTAACGTGTTTAGCCGCGACGTTGCGGATCAGTAGCTCACGAGAGGCTGGAACGCAGCCAGAAGCCGCGGGTCGCAGTGTGGCCATCATTACGGCAGAATAAAGGCCTTCGCCCGCTAGCGGCTGCGTCGGCGGCTAGCAAGAACGCGCCTAAGCTCTTTATCCGGCGCGGTCGCGCTCGCTCTTTTGTTTCGCTCCCGCCGCGCCCTAATGGGACAAAGTGGTTTCGCTCGCAGTGCTGCCAACCTAGCCGTTGCCGTCATTTACGACCACCCAATCCTCCCCCTCTGTGCATTCGTGTGTGTGTCGTCCTCCTCTTCCTTTCTGCACCTGCACCTACTCCTCCTCGTGCGCATAGCTACACCGCAGACTTCCACCGCTGCCTCCCCCCTTCTCGCCATCTTTTTCGTACGGCCAACTGCGGTCAGCGCCGCTGGTAATTACACGGCCTAATCCGCAGCTCGCGGGCCGAGCAAATGGCGGACTTAATTTTGGGCGGACAGTTGGCAGAGCCGGCTCAACGTTAATGAGCCCCGGCCACGCACTGCGGTCTGCCCACTCCCCCCACCTCACCTGCTGCGACCACGCTCGACCACTTTGCATTCGTAAAGCCGCCTGCCCGAATAAACGGGCCCCCCTCTCATCTCAGAGGACATTCCGCGCGCCCTGCGTGGATTTAGCTTCCTTCCATCTTTTTTCTCCTCCTCCGCGCCGGCCTTAGCGCCAGAGGTCGTAGCGGCGAACAGAGCTAATAAGACGTCGCATTTTCTGCGGCTTATTTTCTCCCTGACTAGCCGTTGACGATAGGGTTCCTTACGATTATGACAGCCGTAAACTTGTAACTACATTCGCAGAGACGCCGTCGGTTGCTCGTGAGACATTGGGAGAGCAGTTAATGAGATGTTTAGACCCTCCCTGTTACGGTGCCAACATGGTCTTCGGTTGAAATGACTATATTGAGACCTCAGTGACAGGACTATAATTACCTCAAGTTAGCCCTAGAGAATTGCACTGACTGTTTAATGAACGCATAGAGCGAAGTGATTAAAACACTGGACTGACAAGCAGGAAAGCAGGCGTTGAAATTCTCGATCGGTCATCCAAATTTTGGTTTTCCTTGGTTTCCTGTAGTCTGTTAATTCAAGTGCTGGAGGGTGCCACTGAAGAGGATGTGATCGATTTCCTTCATCGCCCTCTAAAATTACATCTACCGCTACGTCTACATTTGAACTAAAATTCGTGTCTTAGGATGCCGCAACGCGATTTGTTGCATACCGTGCATATTTTAAGTAGGTAATGGACGTCTAAGGAAAGCAATTTGACAACACTCCGTCACAAGCATGGCGACTACCGTCACTAAATACTGTATATTGCGCTGTCCGGTTAACGCATCTCGATTCTGGGCCATTATACAAGAGGTGTTATACAAAGCACGTACAATAATTTAATACTAACATGGAGAGTGTAATGATTTTTATTATTCCACGTTTAAAAACTTATGTTGCTTTTAAATGTGTAATCTGTTGTCTTCTACGCACCACACTTCTCCAGACTTTCCGGAGCATTCTCACCCAGTTACTTCGCTTATCTTTAGTTACGCCCCTTCCCAAAAAGTAAAAAATTAAAACTATAAAACTCTGCTGTTACTGAACATAAAGCGTATATTTAACATCTCCTCAATGACGCAGTGATAAGGTTTGTAGTAATCAGTCCTATGACAGGTAGCTTATTTTCAACTGATTAAGAATGTTTCTGACATGTATGACTAGTATGCTATGTGACATTAAAACAGTAATTGAAGAATATGTATCACTTAAGAAACAGTGTACCAAAGCATTATTGGGCAGTTCACAACTAGAAAATAATAGATTTATACCTAGACTCCCAATGGAACTCGAGTACTGGAACGCAAAAGTGCATCCTCTGCACCAAAAAGGCAAGGCACCTGCGTTTCAGTGATTGAACGCACTTGTGGTACATATGTCTAAAGTGCTGTCAAACTGACTTCCTTGTAACTAAATGTTCTACTGAAAACATGTACAGGACGAAATATTGTTAGAGATCTTCCTTTCCGTTGGTATGCGAGAGAAGCGAATTTTGGTTAACCCTGCATATTCCGCAAACAACCTTACGGGGTGTACCAGAGGGTACAAAAATGGTTCAAATGGCTCTAAGCACTATGGGACTTAACGTCTGAGGTCATCAGTCCCCTAGACTTAGAATTGCTTAAACCTATCTAACATAAGGATATCACACACATCCATGCCCGAGGAAGGTTTCGAACCTGCGACCGTAGCAGCAGCGCGGTTCCGGACTGAACCGCCTATAACCACTCGGCTGCAGCGGCCGGCCCCAGAGAGTACCTCTGGCACTACTATCTTCTCACCACACCCTTGTTCGTCTCGTAAATGACAGGTAGCAAGAGTGATTATTGGAGAGGTTAAAACTTAGGTGGTTAGCCTTATACACTGTCCATTCACATTAATGTGACCATCTGTCAAACGCCTAAATAACCATCTTAATGAGGAGACGAAATATTGTTAGAGGTCTTTCTTTCCGTTGGTACGCGAGAGACATGAATTTTAGATCACCTTGCATATTCAGCTAACAACCTTATGGTGTGTACCAGAAAGCACAAAAATAGTTCAAACGGCTCTGAGCACTATAGGACTTAACATCTGAGGTCATCAGTCCTCTAGACTTAGAACTACTTAAACCTAACTAACCTAAGGACATCACACACATCCATGCCCGAGGCAGGATTCTAACCTGCGACCGTAGCAGCAGCGCGGTTCCGGACTGAACCGCCTATAACCACTCGGCTGCAGCGGCCGGCCCCAGAGAGTACCTCTGGCACTACTGTCTTCTCACCACACCCTTTTTCGTCTCGTAAATGACAGATAGCAAGAGTGGTTATTGGAGAGGTTAGAACTTAGGTGGTTAGCCTTATACACTGTCCATTCACATTAATGTGACCATCTGTCAAAACGCCTAAATAACCATCTTAATGAGGAGACGAAATATTGTTACAGGTCTTTCTTTCCGTTGGTACGCGAGAGACATGAAATTTAGATCACCTTGCATATTCAGCTAACAACCTTATGGTGTGTACCAGAAAGTACAAAAATAGTTCATACGGCTCTGAGCACTATAGGACTTAACATCTGAGGTCATCAGTCCCCTAGACTTAGAACTACTTAAACCTAACTAACCTAAGGACATCACACACATCCATGCCCGAGGCAGGATTCTAACCTGCGACCGTAGCAGCAGTGCGGTTCCGGACTGAACCATCTAGAACCGCTCGGCCACAGCTGCCGACCCCAGAGAGTACCTCTGGCACAACTATCTTCTTACCCAACCCTTGTTTGTCTCGTAAATGACAGGTACCAAGAGTGATTATTGGAGAGGTTGTGCCTTAGGTGGTTAGCCTTATACACTGTCCATTCACATTAATGTTACCGTCTGCCAAACGCCTAAATAACCACTTTGTTGATGCAGGTATCCTGAGAGATGTGCAGGAAGAGTTTCAGTGGGGTTCTTGAAGGGACCGACAGGGATGTGGAACCATTGCGACTACGGTGTCGTGCCCAGTTTTACTAGATTTCTTGGTTGAGGATATATGACGCGAACAACCCGAGCGAGGTGGTCTCACAGATTCTGACTGGTTTTAAATCCGGGAATTTGGCGGCTGGGGGTGTACGGAAAACTCATCCTGGCTCTCTTTGAACCATGCATGTACACTGCTAGCTGTGTGACACGTTGCATAGTCCTGCTGGTAGATGTCATCGTGCCAAGGAAAAACAAATTACGTGTAGAGATGGATATGGTCCCCAAGAATAGATGCACGTTTGTATTGATCCATTGTGCCTTCTGGAATGACGAGATCACCCACGCGTTGCCACGAAAACATTTTTCAGACCATAATGCATCCTTCCATTTTCCAAGGTATTTCCTTTCAGATGTTTCACGCCGTGCACGGAACGGCCATCTGTGCGATGGAGCACAAAACGTGATTCGTCTGAAAATTTCACCTGTCGCCACTCAGTTGATGTCCAGATGCGGTAATGACGTGCAAATTTCAGCCTTTGTCGCCTATGAACAGCAAGTAGTCAGTATGGGTCCATGAACGTGGTGCCTGCTGCGAAGGCCCACATGCAGAAATATTCACTGAAGCCGACCGGGTGGCAGATCCGTTCTAGGCGCTACAATCTTGAACAGCGCGTCCGCTACGGTCGCAGGTTCGAATCCTGCCTCGGCATGAATGTTTGTGATGTCCTTAGGTTAGTTAGGTTCCATTAGTTCTAAGTTCTAGGGGACTGATGACCTGAGAAGTTAAGTCCCATAGTGCTCAGAGCCATTTGAACCATTTGTTCACTGACAAGTCGCTGAGGAGACACTGTTCGTAGCTCCCTGGTTCATCTGGGTGGTCAGCTGCTCAAAGGTTGATCGTATATTCACCCATACACGTCTGCACACCCAGTGATCACCCCTGTCTTCTACAGCCAGTGGTACACCACAGTTGCCTCGTCGCCAGTTTAGCTAAATTAGCTGTTTCGTAAATACTTCCACACTTGGCCCAAAAGTCAACAATCATTGCCTTTTGGACGTCATATAAATCACTCCGTTTCCTCGCTATGACCACGACAGCACTGTTTTCCGCATTTCTTCCAACTACACTTTATTCGCCCTCCACTGCTAGTGCTGCCATCAACCGTCTTTGAGTGAATATTACACACTGACATCGAACATAGGCGGTGGTTACATTAATGTGACGAGTCTGTTTAGTATGTGCACAGTTACCCTAAGTCAGTCTTTAAAGAACATATTATGGGTATCAAGACCATCAATTTTGCTGTATGTATATAAAAATGACAGTAAAGTGTTGCATGCTTTTGCTGATGTTTCTGTACTAATCTATGAATATAATTACAGAAGAATGAATTAGTAATCGTTTTGTTTTTAGAGAATTCGTGTTACTAAGATTGTTTGGTTAGGTTTTTTAAGCATTCATAATGCCTAAAATCTGGGTCTAGATCAGGTCTATCCAATAAGCAAAGAAAGAGAAATTGTTCACAAATACGACTGCAGAATGTCTAATTGCACTTTTTTGGCAATTGTAGACAGTATTAAAACTAGTAGCTGCCTTGTTTTATGGAAGTTAAGACTATTAAGCTAAATTAAATAATAACGTTTGTATCCAACCATTTTCAAAGGAAATGCAGTTCCAACTACATTAGATTAAATTAGATTAGATTATTACTTGTTCCATAGATCATGAATACAACACTTCATAATGATGTGGAAACATGTCAGGTTAATAAAAGGTGTCTGTACAAGATATTACATTAGACAAAATACTACATGACACTCAATATTTTTAAATTATTTTTTTTGTGGGGGCTGGGAAATTACTCACTTACTATATACAAAAATTCATCTAATGTGTAGAAGGAGTTGCCATTAAGATATTCTTTTAATTTCCTTTTAAACGCTATATGGCTATCTGTCAGACTTTTGATGCTATTAGTTAAGTGACCAAAGACTTTTGTCACAGCATAATTTGCCCCCTTCTGAGGCAAAGTTAGGTTTAACCTTGAGTAGTGAGGATCACCCTTTCTCCTAGTGTTGTAGCCATGTACACTGCTATTACTTTTGAATTCGTTCAGATTGTTAATAACAAATTTCATAAATCACAGGACTAGTAAGGTACAGCCTGATAGCCTATACTATGAACTCCAAAATATCCACAAGCCAAAAGAGGAAGAAGTAATGGATAACATGCAAATTTCTTTAGAAATTTGACAATTGTCATAGTACATGTAGAGTAGATTAATTAAAAGAGAAATATAGAGTAACTGACATAAAAGGAAGAATACACAACAAATTAGCTCATGATATTTAGTTAGTCTAGAATAGAAATGAATAGAATAACTGGGATTGGTACAAGAATAACAGTGAAGAGAAAAGTAAATACAAGCATTATGCACTTGTTGAATCAGATACTTCACTTTCAACTGCAAACACAGATACAGATACAAAAAAACTACAGATTCCTTCAAGAAACAATAAACCTAGTAATTAAAAATTATTGTTTGATGCTAACAGAAGAGATCAGTGCTAGAAGGAGATGTGTAGTATGCTTAGATTAATTGAATGCCTCATAAAAATTCTTTAATTTCTAAAAAGAAGCTAATGAGACATTTTTACATATTTAATAGTCTAGGAATTAGTAAGTAAATTTCTCCTCATTAAGATTCTTACTGGTACATATCATCATAATGAGATAAATATGTAACCATTCACTGCAATGTTGAAAATGAAATATTGTGGTCTTATATATTGGATAAAAGATATTCTAGAGAAACAGGAGCAGATTCAGGCAACTATTTGCTCATAGTTGAAATTAATATACCCAACAAATACAATAAAAAGACATATCTCACGCAAAATAAATTAAAATGAACAATTTTTTCATAAAAGTATTAGAACAATGAAGCATTTTAGAGTTATTTTAGAAAAAGAATACACAACATTGTGACAGACCATTTGAATGTCGTAGAATATTAGCTGAAAACATTATACTCAGCACTTCTGAAAATGTCTGAGGCAATACTTAGACTACAAACAAAAGAAAATCTAAAAGACTAAATAGTTGGTATGAGGAATTACAGATGCTATAAGTAAGAAGAAACATGTTACTGATGTGAATTTCAGTCCAAAGAGTGGTTTGATGCATCTGTCCTCATGAGTGTAACCTTTGCAATTCTGTTAATTTCTGCCTTAAGTACTGCAAATGTGATCATTACACATAGAATGGTTAAACAGTAAGAGTATCAAGATATTATTGAGTGGAAAGGAAAGAGATTGAAGAAAAACAAAGAGAAAATGAAGAGTGCTTTTAAGAGTTTATGAATGTAATATTTTAAGTATAAAATCTTGAAAACCAAAGTAAATTGTTATATTGAATTAAAATTCAATCAATTTCTACAGACACCTCTGTCAATAGAAAGGGAACATCGTCAGATGTAGTAAACTAACGAATTTTAAAACATTAATATGATAGACTTTGAGTATATGTGAGGACATCAGAAATCAGGAAAGTTCCTGGGAATGTACTAGTGACAAATTATAGCACGTAAAAATTCTGAAAGAGAGTAACTTATGCATCAATTATTCAATTGCATTCAGGAATCTGGAAAAAGTTCTGGTGTAGTAAGAGTGGATAAAATTGAAAATATGCAAAGAAATGTAAAACAAAAAAGTTACATAGGTTTTTACTACTGAATACTGGATATAATATACAAATATACACCTGTAATTAAATCTAACTAACTTCCCATACTGGAAAATCTAACAGGAAGAGCAATGAGGATTCAGAAAGGGAATGTTCTCTACTGATGCAATGTCTGTTATTAAACAGTAAATAAAGAGGCAGGTAATGTAGCCTTTCTTTCTTTCATTATTCTACAATTATGATAAAGCTGGTAGCAGAGTTAAGAGGAAAAAATTAGATGCATTGGAGTAACATGAAACCATCAAGAGTTAGTTCTATCTCTTGAAATGTTTCCCTGCAAGAGGCCAGAGCAAGGTTATCGGCATGTATAAAATTGCTTGGGCCAGTCATGTTACTAAAATTATTCCTTGAGATACTCAATTTTTCTGGATATCCCACTTACTTTGATGCTCTCAGAAACCGACAAGGAACCTACAATTTTGCTATAGTGTTGATATCAGTCTGGTAAATTTTGGGTCTTTAGTTGGAGCAAATACTTCTGGTGAGAGAGTACTATTGTTAACCATATTTTATGCTGCACTAAGGCCAATGACAGTTACTTCTGTGATGTGGCTGTTTCAAAAAGCATTTTGGGCGGGCAGTGGTACATTCTGAGGTCACAACAGGTGCGCTAAGGAAAAATTCTTCCTGACTGTCATGTTTCTGTGGCTATTGTTTATCCCAATTATCATGTAATGTACATAAAATTATGCCATCTGACAGGTAACTGTTACATATATACTAGAATATGTGTAACGATAAGAATTATATTGATACTGTGTTCATTGGCTGTTCACTGTAGTTATTTTCATCTATTTGGATTTAATGTAGATTACGCAATGTAAGTGTTGTAATAGAAAATGTTTATTGGTGTAGTACGAGGGTTAGGTTCCTGAGGTTGTAGGTTTGCCTCCTATATAATGAATGGAGATCCATAAGCCAAACTGAGTTTTGCGATATTTTGTGAACGGAACTGTGCAGTTGCAGATTGTGGGCCAGCAACACCTTTACGATCTAAGCTATAACTTTTAATATGCACAATTTTAATGGCTAACATGATTTTTAAGGCCCTAGATCTAGATCCTAAAGTGAGATTTACACAAAGAATACTTAAATATAAATGGAAGGTGCCTAACAGAAACAATCTTTCAATTAAGACATTGATTTCTTCAACAAACAAAATCATATTGAACAAATTACGAAAGACTGTGGAATGGTTTGCTAGCTGCATTCATATAAATAGTGGAGTTCTAGAGATTCGGAGAGGTACATGACTGTATGAAAGTATGCGCTTCTAATGAATGTATCGTTTTGAACCTGAATCTTGAAGTTCTTTAACTTCAAACGGAAGCGGTGACTCTAAACCCGCTGGTTAATCAAGAAGGTCAAATATTCAATACAGCAATGGTGTACCTGAGACATGCGATCGTAAAGATGTCCGCAGGTGTGGATGAAGAAATGGACTATCACGCCGATACTGCTACCTATTTTCACTGAAATTATCCATGGATAGCCATGGTGAAAGCAGCAATCATGCAAAAAGCTCTGCCACAGACAAGCCGAAGTTGCAATGCTGCTGCTGCTGCAACTGCGAACCCCATTCATCTCCTGGGCTGTGTGCTGATCTCCATTTCCAAAGTAAATGACTGATATCTACAAGAAGTGCTCAGCTCCATGTCTGTTACAATCTGCTCTCCTACATGTGTAACCAAGGATTCCACTAATTTTCATTGATTCCTGTGCCATGCTATCATTCCCTGTCAAGTACTACATGCCAGCCAACAGTAAAAATGCATACACGCTCGCCCAATAGCGCAGATCCTCCCAGTACACAAAAACCTGCCAAGAAAGTATATCATGGTACAACAACAGTCATATGGAAAAACGCCTTTCCACTTTTTGAAAAACCAGCTGCCATGGCTCCATCTCTCTGACGTCCCTGCCTAATTTACCAATCGCGCCTTTTTGCGCCTAGCACTAGCCTCGTTTCAGACGTCCTCTGAATCCGGAAAGCAGCTCACGAGACTAGGCCATTATTTTCTGAAAGCTGTGTTTCTTTCAAAAAGCGAGTAAAAAGTTGTTAGTTAAACATGATGGAGAGGCGCTCTCCTGCTGCTAGTATGGCGTCCCATCCAACGTTAGGCTTCTAGGCAGGGCCCAGGATGTAAATACACAATATCCTGCAACCCACTGGGCCGCCTCTGGCATACACACGTCCAGGAAGACACAGAGGCTCCAGGCTGTGCTGGCTGCTAAGGACCACATTTTTCATAGCATTATCTGCCCAGCCTGGTTCAGATCCAATGCACTGTGCTTGCCGACGCAGAAAATAAATCATCCAGACAACAAGCCATCCAAGCACTGTGTTAAATGAAAGGAAATGAACATAGAAAGAGAGCAGTATTTCCAGTAACTGTCATTCGATATACTTTCATGCTTTCTATGTTTCATGATCAAACTGAAAATGTTGTAGGGAAGCCAAACTAAAGACAGTGTTTTATTGGCAGAACACTAGGGAGATGCAACAGATCCACTAAAGAGAGTGCTTACAGTAAATTTGTCTGTCCTCTTCTGGAGTACCCATGCATAGTGTTGGATCCTTACCAGATGGAAATGACAGAGGACACTGAAAGAGTTTAAAAAAGGTCAGCTTCTTTTGTGTTATTATGAAATAAGAGAGAGAGTGTCACAGATTTGACATGCGAGTTGAGGTGGTAATAATTAAAACAAAGACATCAAGATCTTTTTACGAAAATTCAGTCAACAACTTTCTACTCCCAATGCAAAAATATTTTTCTGATGCTGACCAACATAGGGAGAAATGATCATCATTAAAAATAAGAGAAAGAAGAACTCCTGCAGAGAGATTTAAGTGTTCATTTTTCCTGTGTGCTCTTTGAGTAATAGTGTGAAAGTGGTCCAATGAACTCACTGCCAGGCTCATAAGTCTTAATTGCAGTGTAGCCACATACATGAAGATGTAGATAAAATGAATATACATGTAAGCATACACAAACGTATCATTGAGATACATTGTATGTAGTTTGATCAGAGGATCTTCATAACTATAAAAACTAGTCATCTTTATTAAATAGATCCAATTGTCATTTCTCACATTTATAAGTAATTCTGAGAGACACACGCACACCGAAAAAGACAGACCAATTATTTGAAATTTCCAACATCCTATAATTTTGTTTGGGAATGGTTGTAGTGGTATTCTGACTGGTGGCATCACAACTGAGTTTTGAAAACATTTACAAATGAACTCTTTCTCATACTTCATTATACTTTATGATAACAAGAGATTCCCATACATTTAGTAATAAAACACCTGATCATGAACTCATTTTATTACTGGTTCACAACTTTATATCACAGTTCATATTTGTTCAACATGGCATTGTTAATGTTCATGTTACATCATGTAAATTTATTCTTTTATATGTCCAGATATTTTATGTCCATACTGAACTTTTGTGTATATTTCTCTAATTTTTACTGTTTGTACAATCTGATTTTTAACATATAAAATATTTGGTCTGTTAATTACTATCTATAATAATTTTAACTCTTTTATTGTATTTTGTCGTTATTGATGTAGTTTCCTTCACTTAAATTTTCATTCCAAGTCAGTAAATAGTATTGATTATTAGTAAATATGATGATGTTTTATTATTGAGTGGCTTCATACTCTTCACATTTTCTGTTTTAATTTCTGTAGAATTTTATCTATTGTATATAAACGCCGAAGTATTTAACTGTTAAGCAAATCATATGGTTGTTGTTATTATTGTTAAAACTGTTGTTCCAAAGTGACTATGTTAAATTTCTTAGAATATTAAATTGCTCCAAAGTATACTACATTATTGCTCTTAAGTTTGCCTGAAGCCTTATCATAATCAAAGAATAATACAATCAAAGAAATGTTACATTATCTCCATTTTAATTAATTCTTTAATAACAAAAATGATATCAGCAGAGTGCCTACCTTTTCTGAATCCTCATTCTCTTACCTTGTATAGGTTTTCAAGTATTGGTCGTTAGTTGGATTTCGTTACAGGTGCATATTCATACTTTATTTGTGGTATTGAGTAATGACGTATTCCTGCAATTGTGAACGTTTTATCTTTTGTATTTCTTTTGTACATTAATTGTTTTATCCTGTCGTCAGGTATCATATTTTTATTTAAATTGAAACGTCCCCTTTGAACAATTATATACGACTGTGCTTAAACTGACACACAATATTTTTGGTGCAACGCAATCTGACTTTCAAAAACCCTACAAATGAATGGCCCTGACTAACATTAAACTATACGTTTCACAAATCACTTACCTCACAAAAATCTTGGTTACTCGAACTACTGCAATACAGCGAGCGCCACTACTGCCAGCTAAATAAAAGATTCAAACTACGGAAGGCACTAACTACTGATAGGGATAGTTAGCAAATGAAAGATTTTAATAGAGAACAAACAATGTATTTACCTTAATAGTCATAATATATATAGCAGTTCATGACAAATTACAAAACGCCGCCATCTCTCTCCCCACATCCACCACTGCTGGCGGCTCACCTCCAATTGCGCAACGCTACGCACTGTTCACATCCAGCTGCCGCTGCCCAACACTCACAATGGCAGACAACAATGCAAACTAGCCACAGACTGCACACAGCACAGCCAGTGATTTTCATACAGAGGTGGCGTTACCAATAAAAAAACCTAAACAGCCTACTTACATAGCCCCCATGCTCCCCACAAAAAATTTTACAAATTGTTTTGGGCAGTGGCCAATACAGATTTGAAAAAGTTTTTCATAATTACAATAACAAAGAAATCAAAGGCACACACTTGTTGATACAATGTTGGTCAAAAGCTAAAATTTTCTCACAGTCTATAAAGACAGTCCTGATTCATCACAGTAAAATTACAGTGTTTTTCTTTTTTTCAAAGTCTGAACAGTAAAAGAGAATGGACACAGAAGTAGTGGATTTCCATGCAGTCTTGAAGAAGTAGTGCCCTTCCAACGGAAAGACAGTGCTGACTCTTGACATGCAGACAAGTAATGGGTCACAACAGAGTAAACCCACAGCAGAGTCATTCGGCGTTTTGAAGAATATTGGTAGGTAGGTCATCACAGAGCAGACTCACTGTAGTCCTGGTAGAGATTATGGTATTGGTGAGTCAGCAAAGGTGCAGACCCACTGTAGTCCTTGTAGAAATAATGGTACTGATGAATCATAAAAGGTGTAGACCCACTGTAGTCCTTGTAGAGATAATGGTACCGGTGGGCCATCAAAAATGGAGACCCACTGTAGTCCTTGTAGAGATGGCCAGCAGCCATCTGTTGCGACTGTGCAGGTGCACAATCACCATCAAAGAGTCTTGCGGAGAATATAGCAAGTCCATAAACCACCACTTGTCCACTCACAAAAAAATTAGTTTGAAATGTCCTTAGAACCAGCAATGCTGTTATCCAGTCCCTTGCGGAATTATTAACACACGTGCAAACACTATCAGTCCCTACTTCTCACATATTGTCCATATACTATGACCAACAGAAACGTGTGCAGTGAAATGTAACTTACAAGTTACTTAATTTGATGAACTGGTGTTAATTACAATTTTATAACATAAGAATACAATAACAAATGTACAAAATACATCATTAAAGAACATAATAATACAGATAACATTTGTAGTAATACAGGCTTTACAAAAGAATAGAAATAGACATATACATCAGTGTTACAGGAATTATGACATAAGTAAATACATAAAAGATCAGAATAACTTTTTTGCAAATTATATTTGAGGATAACAGTATTCCTCATCATAGTGAATGTAGCTGAGTATCAGAAAAATTCTACAAGATAAATCTTATTAGCTAAACGCATAAAGACAGTAAAATGACAAATACACAAGGATACATAAACACATAGTGGAATAATACAAAAGGAAAGGACAGGGTTTGTTGTACTGCAGTATTTTGCAAACAAAACTTTCTTTACTTCTTGGCGATCTCCGTTCGTTCATCATTATTCCCTAAAAGTCCTATCTATACCTGCTTTCTGTATTCTATTCATATTTCTTTCAAAATAATTATTTCTATGTGTACAATACTCATTTTGGCCCAAATCTTTTTCATATAACTTCTCAATGCATTCTTTCCCTATTGTCCATAGTTTCTTATATAGTCTACCCCCTCTTAAGCTAACTTAAATCTACTGAGCTCAGATGCATAAACTAAGGGATGAGGCAATGCAGCAGCACAAAACAATTAATACAAACAGCAATGAAAAATAAACTGGAAATTGTCAAAGCAATTGCAATATTACAACTAATATAAGGCAATGAGCAGCAAACAAGAAAAATAAATCAGTAGTAAAACTGGCTTAACAGAGTAATGTATAGTGAAATTTAGTAGCACTATGCCTGGCAAACAATAGCATCTAAACATGACAAAGCTCAAGCAGAAAAAATATTACACTAAAAATGGCCATGTCTAATACCTATGTCACATCTTAACACTAGAGTGATGCATCACAATTTATTCTACAAAAGAAATTACCAAGTACTTGAAAAGAAAATTCTGTATGCAGTTCCTGTGAAGGGAAATGCCTTTTTATGCTCCTTCGTTTTCTTTAAGTACATCATGAAGTTATTCTTTACTGGGTCTGTAGGCATAAAATATTTATATTAGTACATCTATAAAATTTTATTTTAACCAATGCTACAGTGCAGTTAGAAACTAGATATTAAACAAAATGAGCAAATATGTACAAAGGAAGGCATGAAACATCAGTCATTAGCCATATGGCACTTCATAAGTTAGTGGAAATTCTCTCAATTCTCGTAGAAAGACACTTGTCATAATCAGGTGTGCAAATGTACGAATATTTCCCATCAGTTCATAAGCATTTCAGTAAGTAGCACAAAGTACGAGTAATCGTATGTTTTCAAGTAATGAGCGTCTCATATTTGCGATGCTTTCTACAAAGGAACGTCAATAGCGAGGATAATGGCCTCCTATTTTTTCTCCACCTAATGGCTTTCTTTTGTCAGACAACTACCTCTCAGCTGGGCGCCAAAAACGCATTACATCAAGGTCACTTACCTTTCTTAACGAAATATTTACGACAGCAGTTTCCGCTACAGTGACAGTCTCATATAAAAAATTTCAGAGGTCGAGAATTTGCGTTGTAAATCTGTAGAAACAAAATCCTGTAAATATAACAGCGTCCAAAAAATTTTCGCCATCATTGTGATACATTCACACATATACACACATTTCATAACTCTTAAAGTACGATTCTTGGTTTCCAACATCCTTTTTCACAAGTCAGAGTCCCTAACCACTATTCATTATTCCTTACCTTATTACACATATACATATTCGTCGACACTTCAATATTACATAGCAATAAATACATAGCATAATCAGATTCCTCATATAACATCATCTCATTGATCATGAACATACCTCAAAAGCATAATACACATCGTCGTCGTAATAATAACATCACAACATCTCAGTCTAATCTCAAAAACGTCATAGCTTTCTGCAGTAATTTCAAAACCTAAAGAAAATTCTCTGCTCATTTCAATAGTGTCATCTACCTCAAACGTACTTTAAAAATCATGATCCCATACCAAATATATCATTCAAAGCTCTCATAATATCACAATGGGTCCAAAAAAATATGAACAGTTCACAAAGTACAGACAAAATACAATTTCGTAAGTGTGAAGTTACCCAACTGTGTAATTGCGTAAATATGTGTCACTGATGTAGTAAAAAAAAGTTTATCTCTCAGTTAAATGATGAGATAGCTGTGTAATTTGTGTGTTAGAGAAATATGGTACCGATGTGTAAAGTTGTATAAGCAAATACCATATTAGCTAGGGCTCCTTGTGCTTGCCAAACACATGGGACACAAAGTAAGCGTGTACCCCCTGAGGATTAATGTAATTATACCCTCAGGTGTTACAGATTACAACAATGGAATGAAATGTATTACGGAAAACCTTTGTATCATTGTACTTCAAATATCTTTAAAAATAAATGATTTAAGTACAAAATTAATCACTCAAATACGTGTCCTGTAGCGCTAAATGTGCGTCTTGCTGTAAGATAATCTCTGTAGAAGTGTCGTAGTTATTGTCCTCCGAAAGCTAAGTTCAGCAGAAGCCAATGTACTTACCTCATGATACACCAAATTTCAAGTAAACCAAAATGTTGCATTAAAATCTCATTAGCAGTACTGGTAAATGTTCTAAGTATGTTAGCCTTATAGTCGTTACGTAATCGTGCAACTAACAAGCAAGAATGTACACACACAATAACACTGTGTCATCTGTTCACAATAAGAATGCATTCGTAATTTCTGTTTAAAAATGTTCCCTAGGTTCTAGGGTGGACAGTTAACTTCAAAACATTGTTGCATGTTAACAGTTTCTCAGTGTGACAAATTGTACTAGTAGCATGAAGTGAAAAGTTTTATGGCAAAGACTAAGTAAAAAAACGGATTATCTTTCAATAAACGGTTTTACATGTGAAATGTGGTGTAAACCTTTACTCATCCTAGTACTCACAGTTTGATTTGAATGCAATTATCATGTTGTATACGTCGGTAAGGAATGCTAAAATTTTTCTCAAGGTTAGCGTGTATGCTATTTTTTCCTGAGCCAGCCGGCGCAGGTGGCTGCCTGCGGTGCGAGTCATTGTCTGTTTCTTTGTTGGCGCGCGCCGTTATTGGGATTAGGAGACCGAACTTCTACAAATTCGCGTTGTCGAAAGTGCCCTGCTCTGTTTGAATCCCGCCAGTTCTGATGAAATTCAGTTCTGTCGTTATGATTATCTCGTCTGTCGTCATGTCAGTAGATTTCATAATTTCTTTCTTGTCGGTCATGTGGTGGAGAATTTCTTCCTGAATCGTACCTGCGTGCTGAACTGTTGCGTCTGATGTTATTCTGTCTCCCTTGATAATAATTGTTTTGGTTCCCACATTGTCTGTTTCTAAGGTAATCTCTGTCATATTCATTACTACGGAAATGCGATCTTTCTCTGTAACTATTATTACTCTGCCAGTGGTTGTCATATGGGTGGTGTCTGTTTTGGTCACGATTTGCGTTGTAAGAATAGCCTTGTCGTGTCCAGTTATTGTTTCTGTCGTCACGGAATTGTGACGTATGTGACCTGTAGTGATTGTTTTCCTGTTTTCGCATCCGGCGACTGTCTGTGTCAATTTCTAATTCTTGTAGGAGTCCCTGAAAAGCTTCAATGTCATCTTTGCAACGTCCTGCCAAAATAATATGTCGTAAATGTTCAGGCAATTTGATTAAGCAAATGCGGATGAGTTCTGAGGGGCTGTATGGGTTTGAAAGATACCGATTCATATGCAACATGTCTTCAAAATATTTGACAAGACTGAAAAATTCAGATTGTTCGAAATGTTTCATCATTATGATGCTATGTTTTACTCGGTTTTCACTGGTGCTCCTGGGGTATCGGCGAGGACCATTCGCAACCGTCTCCATGAAGCTGGGCTACGGTCCCGCACACCGTTAGGCCGTCTTCCGCTCACGCCCCAACATCGTGCAGCCCGCCTCCAGTGGTGTCGCGACAGGCGTGAATGGAGGGACGAATGGAGACGTGTCGTCTTCAGCGATGAGAGTCGCTTCTGCCTTGGTGCCAATGATGGTCGTATGCGTGTTTGGCGCCGTGCAGGTGAGCGCCACAATCAGGACTGCATACGACTGAGGCACACAGTGCCAACACCCGGCATCATGGTGTGGGGAGCGATCTCCTACACTGGCCGTACACCACTGGTGATCGTCGAGGGGACACTGAATAGTGCACGGTACATCCAAACCGTCATCGAACCCATCGTTCTACCATTCCTAGACCGGCAAGGGAACTTGCTGTTCCAACAGGACAATGCACGTCCGCATGTATCCCGTGCCACCCAACGTGCTCTAGAAGGTGTAAGTCAACTACCCTGGCCAGCAAGATCTCCGGATCTGTCCCCCATTGAGCATGTTTGGGACTGGATGAAGCGTCGTCTCACGCGGTCTGCACGTCCAGCACGAACGCTGGTCCAACTGAGGCGCCAGGTGGAAATGGCATGGCAAGCCGTTTCACAGGACTACATCCAGCATCTCTTCGATCGTCTCCATGGGAGAATAGCAGCCTGCATTGCTGCGAAAGGTGGATATACACTGTACTAGTGCCGACATTGTGCATGCTCTGTTGCCTGTGTCTATGTGCCTGTGGTTCTGTCAGTGTGATCATGTGATGTATCTGACCCCAGGAATGTGTCAATAAAGTTTCCCCTTCCAGGGACAATGAATTCACGGTGTTCTTATTTCAATTTCCAGGAGTGTAGGTTGAAAATGCTCACAAATTTGAGTTTTTACGTCATTACAGACTTTTTGACATTTCGATTCAATGTTATGTAACTCAGTAGTTAAATGTACACGTGTTTGTTCAAGAGTTTGTTCCAATGAGTCTAACTTTTGAAGATTTTGTTCCATTGTGTCTAACTTCTTAAGATTTTGTTCCACTGTGTCTAACTTTTGAAGATTTTGCTCCATTGTGTCTAACTTTTGAAGCTTTTGCTGTGTTTGTCTCTGGTGTTGTTCCATTTGTTGCATTAGCTGTAATAACAATGCATTAGTGTCTGGAATCTGTTCCTCTACGCTTTTCGGCAGCGCATTTGCACCGGCAACATTCACATTTTGACAAGCAGAAAATGTGTCTCGACTTATTTGAGAAAACGGTGAGGACGCAAAACCTGAATCTACAGTATTTGCAAAATTGTGTCCTGTCATTTCAGATTCCTGAGGTGAGTTGTTGCCAAGCGATCGATTGATAATGCTTCCTTGTTCACTAAATGTTTCACTGCCTACGCCATTGTTTGCCGCCCGCTCCATTTCCCTATCCACAATTACCAAGTTACTATGTTGAACATTAGTTAATTCATTACACGGTGGCACTAACACACTCCTTTCGTCTTCACTGTCATTTCTCAGTTTACTTTGGAGCCTAGTATTACGTTTTTCACACGCCATTATTGTCACAATATTTCACACGATAACACAGAAAAGCACAATTTGAAGAGCAAAAATAAGAGAACACATTAACATAGCACTGAAAATAATATCTAGTTAATTGCAAGCGCAACTGCGAAATACTTGCTGCAAATCTACATGCATGCCACAACTGCTTTACTGTACAACAATGAAAAACTACAACTACAAGGGAAATTCTCTCTATAATTACGGGCTAGCAATAAACAAAAGCTACACTAATTACACAAACTACAAGAAAAAAATCAAAAGATTCCAGTGAGGTATCCTCGGCTAAGGGTCGACATATGAAACGTCCACTTTGAACAATTATATACGACTGTGCTTAAACTGACACACAATATTTTTAGCGCAACGCAATCTGACTTTCAAAAACCCTACAAATGAATGGCCCTGACTAACATTAAACTATACGTTTCACAAATCGCTTACCTCACAAAAATCTTGGTTACTCGAACTACTGCAGTACAGCAAGCGCCACTACTGCCAGCTAAATAAAAGATTCTAACTATGGAAGGCACTAACTACTGATAGGGATAGTTAGCAAATGAAAGATATTAATAAAGAACAAACAATGTATTTACCTTAATAGTCATAATATATATAGCAGTTCTTGACAAATTACAAAACTCCGCCATCTCTCTCCCCACATCCACCACTGCTGGCAGCTCACCTCCAACTGCACAACGCTATGCGCTGTTCACATCCAGCTGCCGCTGCCCAACGCTCACAATGGCAGACAACAATGCCAACTAGCCACAGACTGCACACAGCACAGCCAGTGATTTTAATACAGAGGTGGCGTTACCAATAAAAAAACCTAAACCGCCTACTTACAAAATCTTAAAATACAATGCAATTGCTGTTACATTACTTTTTCTGATTAAGACTTTTATACATTGTAGGTAAGTTGTCATTAGTATATTTCCCAGAAGCTTTTCTATTTTCTAATTTCTTCATGTACACTCGTATTCTACAATATTAATGTTTTTAAGTTTATTAATGTACAAAATTGGGTAATGTTCCTTCGTATTGACAAAAATATTTGTAAAAACTGATCGAATCTTCATTTTCTATAACAATTACTTCGCTTTTCAAAGTTTTAAATTTAAAATCTTATACCTATAATCTCCTTAAAAAGGTATAAACCCTCTTAACTTCCTGCTTGCTTGTCTTGAGTTCCTTTTCTTTTCACTCAGTAAAAGGATAGAAGCATGAAATAGTATTTGGACTCAAGATCACAGTAATAACATTTCCTCTTTTTTGCCATGTTCTTTAATTCTTCATTTCAGACATTTTGTCTTTTTGGATTTCCTTTTGTTTGTAGTCTAAGTGTTCATATTCTATATCATTCATATGGTCCCTCATAACATTGCGTATTCTTCCTCTGAAAATGATTCTATAACAATTCACTGTTCCAGTTCTTATGGGTTAAATTGATCATTTTCATTCATTTTACTATACTTGAGATATATCTGTTCTGCTGTATCTGTAGGGTAAATTAGTTTTTTCTGTGAATGAATAGTTGAGCAGATCTGCTTCTGCTTCTCTATAATTTCTTTTACCCAATATATAACACAGAAATGTTTCATTTTCAATAATGCAGCGAATTGTTAAAAGTTTATCTCATTCCAGTGATATATAATAGTTTGTATCTTAATGAGGAGAATGTTAAACATTCAGTCTTAAACTTTTAAGTATGTAAAAATGACCCATTAGCTTCTATTAGAAATTAAAGAAAATTTTCCAGAAGTTCAATTAATATAGGCCTACTACACATCCACTTCCAGCACTGATTTCGTCTTTTCAACAAGGCAGCTGCTAGATTTAGTAGTGTCTATTGTAGCCAAAAAAGGGCAACTAAAAAGTTTTAAGTCACTTTACAGAACAAATCTCGTAATAGTCACTAGTTGAATAGGTGTGATCTTGACCTAAATTTTGGAAATTATAAACTCTTAGCACCCTAACAGAACAATCTTGATAGTGCAGATTCTCTAAAATCTAAGGTACTGTTAATTCATTCTTCTGTCATTATAAAGCTGTACAGAAAGAGGGGCAATAGCAGAAAACCCTTCAATGTCGTTTTCGTTCATGTATAACCAAACTATACAGTCTTCAAAGTTAAATATAATTCTCCTTTCTTAACTGACCATGAGTGGGAAATGTAGGACCTGTTGGGAAATGTATGACCTTTTGTAGGGGAGCAGGTAAGAGATTGCTGCCAGTCTTGTACGAAAAATATTCACTGAGAGGAATATAGTGGGGAGAACATTGGGAAGACAGAAGCTGCTCTTTCCTGGAATTGCAGATTACACAGGAGTAACACTGTGATTGAGGAGGAGGAAGGAAAAATCTGTGCTCTTCAGGCACAGTTAGAAGAAGCAAACAATGATTTGATCAGCAACAAAAGAGATAACAGGAAGGATGGTGGTTGGGACCTGGCAATCATAGAAAGGGAAGGAGACATGGAACACAATCAGATGGCTTTATCAACAACACTAAAAACAGGTATCTACCAATGCCAGATATAAGTGAAGATAAGCTTCAGATAGGAGTAGGAGCAGGAAATGCACAGCACACTTCAACCAAGACCAAGAAGCCTAGGAATGGGTAAAATGTTAGGAATAAGAGTTTTTGCTATGAAACAGCCTTTGTTTAGATGTAGGCTTTCATTGGCAGGAACACATTGGGGCACTGCACCAATTTTCAAACCAAATGCAGGGCCAGGTGAAATAATAGAGAACTTTAGGTCTTTATGTAAAGATTTCTCAAAAGAGCACCATGTGGGTATGGTACAAATTATTTCGGAGAGGGTTGGATTTCATGACATAGGTGGTGAGATGGCAGTATAGCTTTCCTGACTCATGGCACCAACTACACCTTGTTGAGCTGTCATAGCATCATGGTCAGCCAAACTTTAATGGTGAGGAATAATGTTGTGTCAGAGATGGCACTGATGGTGGCCTACTTGAGTCACATTGCTGTGCTACCAGTCTATATTATCGACAGATGATCTTCCACTAAGCATGGCCAACACCTAAACAGGACTGCAGTTGGTAGTTTTCGTATAGCTGATTCATGAGAATGTGGGGGCAGGAGTATCTCAGGCCATGTGTGGTCACATGTCTGTTTCATGAGCAGCAGAAATAGGTCGTTTTTAGGATTAATAGACAACAGGTGCCTCTGCCTAAAGAGTATATCTAAAAAATTGTGGAAAATACCCTCACAAGATATATTCTATCACACCATGGGACATACAAATTACATGTTATTCAGAAAAAGAAATGATTGGAAAACACAACAAGGGACATTTCACAGACTTAACAATCCTTCATCAAAACATGCAACCAATAAAAAATAAAATATAGTAATTTGAATTTAAGTTCCAATCTTTGAACAGTGCAGTTTCTTGTGTTGTTGAACACTAATGTAGTAACACAGAAATTCAACATGTACAGTAATATTATGACTGTGTGAAGTCATAGATCTTTATTTTAGGACAGGGAGGATCATGCATTTATATCAAAAATAAAACACAGTGTAAATCAAGAGATTATGTTAGTACAGTAATTGAAGTAAACACTTTGAAATATCAGGTACTGCATTGACACAACTTAGTATCACCAAGAAACCAATTATTTTGTGTGTGTATCAATCACACAGTGGCCATGTGGACACTTTTTCCAATAAATCAATAGAAGTTCTAGATGATGTCTTAAGTATAAAATTCAACATTATTTTATGTGGAGACATAAACATAAATATAATATATCATAAATGATATAGTTGCATCCTCACAAATATCCTTCAGGGTTTTGGCATATCCCTGTTGGTCAATAGCATGACAGGGGCTAATACAATGAGTGTATCAGGAAATGAATATGTGGTCACAAATATGGACAGGGAGAAGTATGATAAAGCTGTAAAATATCTTGAACTATCACAGTACTTCTGCCAAGTAATAACATCAAAATCAGATGTGGAAAAAATTCTGTCGAACTGAACTTTGAAATTGCATTTCCAAAAGTACCTACATCAATACCTCTGGGAAGCAAACACATAACAGTGAGTATTAATCAGTCCTTGCAAACTCTTAAGTATCTCAATTTAATGGAAAGAAGTTGTAATGAACTTGAGTTTTTAAATTTCTATCAAAGTTACAAAAAGATTTGTAGGAAGGTGCTGATTACTACAAAAAATTATTTAATGGCAAAAAAATATAGAGTGCAGAGAATAAAAGCAAAGCAGTATGGGCAGTCATTAACAAGGAATCTGGTGAGACAAGAACAGACATCAGAACATACTGATAAGGGTTTGGGATAGGGAAATAAATGAACCACACCACCAAGCAAGCTATGTGATTGCATTTTTCAGGTGTTGCAGAGATATTATAACAAATATAGGTAAAAATCAATACACGCCCATAAATAGCTTTGCACTAAATACAAAGAAGCTACTTCCAGCTACAGACCATGAAGTCAATAACACTGGACAGAACCAAAAAAATAAAATGTTAATAAGCTTAGATGGAGTACCAACGTGTGTGCTGCAAAATGTATACAGAGAATATAAGTTTCAACAACAAACAGAATAAATAAATAATTAATATCAGAGAAATATGCAGAGTATTTAAAAGAAGGCAAGAGTTGATCCTCTGCAAAGAAAGGTAACATATAATCAATACAACAAATAGCTCTGTCCGTGGCCATGGAATGTATGTCTACTAAGAAAGAATAAACATAAAATTCAAAACAACATTTTATTCTTAGAAATAAAACTGTAAAATAAATTGCCCAAGAAGACCAAAGAGATTACTAAAACACACTTATTTCAAAAGGCTGTTAAAAAGTACCTGTTAAGCAATAAATTCTATTCACTGAAGGGTATGGGTTTGGTAAAAAAAATGTAATACATATAAATAACAATAGTAATGATAAACATAACACTCTTACTTTTTCCTTCTTCGTTTTCTGGGAAAATGTACTCCCAAAGCTATGCATGTATAATTCTAACACCTTATTTTCTTTCTGAGCTCAACATCTGTCTTGTTGTAGAGAAATGCTAACTCAGTTCTTTCAGGCTAGCAAATAACAAGTTGCTGTACACAAAATGGAAACCAGACAATATTGCAATGATCCTGACATCAGCTGATTGTGTGTGTGTATTACATTGTGAAATTATGTGTGTATAGTGTGTGTAGTATGTGAAATGAATGGAAGTGAAAAATGAGTCATGCAGCACTGTCCTTTTACATTACTAAATAGCTTCATTGTAAAATAGTACTGTACACTTGGAATAAGGTGAATGAGGTAGCACTGTTCTAAATACAACAGCCTTGAACTTGGGTGGCCATTGTCTTGTAGACTTTCTATGGTTTCCTAATATTGCTTCAGGAAAATGCAAGGATGATTCCTACTATAAGGCCACAGCAGACTAACTTTCTCATCCTCATCAGACAGGATCAGAAAGTATGTAAATGAATTACATCATTTTTGTAGTTCCTAAATGTTTAAATCAAGACACATCCAATATCATTGTAAAAGTGGTCTATATATGGATAAAACTACTACTACTATTTTTACAACTACTAGTATTACTTATATCATGAATTCTCCACTGTATCCAGACGTTAGTGGCTTGCAATTCATTGGATTAACTGCCACTGGAAAAGCACTGTATCGCTATATGCAATTTCATCTATTTATCACATTGTGAAACTCTAAGTCTATCTTGTATATCGAGGCCTGTTGAACTAAAGTGATACAACTAATAGTTATGCTACCAGTGGCATAGTTCCAGCTTCACTGGGGCACATGGATCTCATTGTCTGCCACCAAATGTGCCCTCTGGCAAAGACAGTAACTGTCCAGAATGAATGATAGTAGGTTAGCCTCTTTATTAACTATAAGGCTGTGTGTCACTCACTGAAACTGGTACTTCTACCACCTTATTAATTTATTTTTAGTAAGTTAAAATATCATAATTGATTTGAAGAATAGGGTATTTTTCACAATTTTGTATTTTAAAGAGATTCATAAACCAAATATCAATTAAAATAGTAAAATGGTGTTTGCATAAGTTACTTGCTGTATTTCTACATCTGTTCCTATCTAAAATTGTATTTATTGCCTGTATACACAGCTACTAGCGACTTAAGTCTCTGATGACAGTATTACTGCCAATTCTTTTAAACATTACATATATCCAAGATGTTGCAGATGTTTAAATGGTTCATAGCGCTCTCTAACAACTAACTGTTTGTATATACTAATAACTTTATACTTCGTGTATAGCAGGTTTCAGTCACAGATAGTTTTCTTGGTGTTGCAGTTTCCAGTATGAATGTGTGTGTGTGTGTGTGTGTGTGTGTGTGTGTGGGTGGGTGGGTGGATGGGTGGGTGGGTGTATGAATGTGTGAGTGACTATATACAGTATTTCATAAGTAAAACGTCGCTTGTATCTGTCAACTGCATTGTCAACACTTGGAATGCCATATAAATGGACCAATACAAGAATTGGAAGCACCCTTACAATGTTCACTGATCAAATAAAGCTATACAAAATTATTACATGTACAACATTTAACAAATATGAAGTAATATAAATACAGAAACACTGTAAAACAAACTCCAGAGACGAAAATGTAGCCAATACACTTTGTTGTAAACAGAACAAACGAGGAAATGCTAGAAATAAATTGATCACTTTTCAGCAGATAAATAAACGAAATGTTTCAGTATCTCCAGCGTATAAATCTGTAAAGTAACTGTATCAGTAACTGAGTTTTAAGTAAAAAATTTAAAAAAATGAGTGTTGTGGCAGTAAGTGAATTTTATTAATTACTGTGGAAGAACCAGAAATAATAAAGTATTTTGTAGGAAATTCATATGTACTTATCTCAGAAATAGGTTTAAGATTGTATTACCTTTGTGTTTCTGAACTGTTAAGAGAGTTTTTTCTTGTTTCTAATTTCTTACGTTAAAAAAATAGCGGAATTTATTTATACAATATAAAAGATACCGCCATTAAATGTACACTTTTGATAAATTAATGACAACGAATATACATAGGAGAATATCAAATATTTAACAATAAAACTATTCGATTACTGTTCAGGTAGTAAGGATTTTTCTTTTCTCTTCTAAATGTGATTGTAAGATCGTTGACATCTGTCTACGACGAAATGCGGTTTATTTCTTTTTCGTCTCCAATTTACGTTCTATTTTCTTAAATAAAGGGAGGAAAAGAGATGTGGGAAGAAGATCGTCCCCAGCCGACATCCGACAACAGGTAAGAACGAGCCACACAAGCAAATGTAGATATTAAATGCCTCCCCGCGACTAAGCTGCCCTTTGTCGCAGCGGACCTACAGAATCCCTCGCCATTAGAGACGAAGAGAAGAGAGTGAGAGAGGAGGGAGGGGGGGGGGACGGAGGAAAGGGAGAGAGCGGGAGACCAGGGATGACAACAAAAAAATAATAAATCCGGAATTAATGATGCTGGGCGGACGGGCAACACAAACGACGTTCGCCATTCCGCTATTAGCGGGCCGGCAGACCGCCTCTACCCCTGCCCCCACCCATCCCCCGGCAGGTTTCCGTCCCTAATTTGCGATACTTGGCTAACGAGCTCCCGGCGCGCTCAATTGAGAAATTAACGGGGGCCCGCTGCAAATGAGCTCAGCCTCATTCTTAGACTTAATTAATTGCGACGACGCTAATACAGCAAGAAGGCGCAGGAAATTCGCCCCCTGCTCAGCATTCCAGCTTCCACGTATGGCACGAAGCTCTTAACTGCAGAGTATGCGGCATTTTTCTTCTCAGCAGCTGCTGTTCGTCTCTTGACAGAGCACTAACGAGTTAAAAACTGTACCTGTGTTTCTTTGCAAGAATAATTAAGATATTTAATCTACATAAAGCAACGACTGGCTAACTGAGAAAATAAATTTGGTGTCTCAAGGATTCCTTGTTTGATGGATCACTTGTCTCTTGGTTCAAATGGCTCCAAGTACTATGGGACTTAACAACTGAGTCCCCTAGACTTAGAACTACTTAAACCCAACTAACCTAAGGACACCACACACATCCATGCCCGAGGCAGGATTTGGACCTGCGATCGTAGCAGCAGCGCGGTTACGGACTGAAGCCCCTAGAACCGCTCGGTCACAGCGGCCGGCACTTAGTTCTTTCCTTCTGCCTAATAATTTTTGGTTATGAAATTATAATTTACTTTGAATCACAAACGTTAGTACATGTTCAAATGACACGAACAGAAATAAAACTGGTACACATGCCCAACATCGTGTAGGGCCTTCACGGGCACCCAGAAGTGCCGTTACACGACATGGGATGGACTCGAGACTGAAGTAGTGCTGGAGGGAACTGACACCATGAATCCTGCAGGGCTGTCCAGCTTCTGAACAGCACGTTGCAAGGCATCCCAGATATGCTCAATAATCTTCATTTCTGGGGAGTTTGGTGTTCAGCGGAACAGTTTAAACCCAGAGGAGTGTTTCTGGAGTCACTCTGTAGCAATTCTGGACGCATGAGGTATCGCATTCTCCTGCAGGAATAGCCCAAGTTCGTCGAAATGCACAATGCACATGAATGGTTGCAGGTGATCAGACAGGATGCTTACGTACGTGGTACGTGTAAGACTCGTGTCTAGAAGTGCCAGGGGTTCCATAATCACTCCAACTGCACACGCCCCACACCATTACAGAGCCTCCACAGGCTTGAACAGTCCCTTGCTGACATGCAAGGTCCATGGATCCATGAGGTTGTCTCCATACCCGTAGCTGTCCATCCGCTCAATATAATTTGAAACGTGACTCGTCCGACCAGGCAACATGGTTCAAGACATCAAGAGTGCAATGTCGGTGCTGACGCGCCCAGGCGAGGCGTAAAGCTTCTTGTCGTGCAGTCATGAAGGGTGCACGAGTGGCCCTTCGGCTCCGAAAGCCCATATCGATGACGTTTCGTTGAGTGGTTCGCAGGCTGACACTTGTTGATGGTCCAGCACTAAAATCTGCAGCAATTTGCGGAAAGGTTGCACTTCTGTCACGTTAAACGATTCTCTTCAATCGTTGTTAGTCCTGTCCTTGTTGAATCTTTTCTGGCCTCAGTGATGTCGGAGATTTGATGTCTTACCGGATTCCTGATATTCACGGTACACTCGTGTAATGGTCGTACGGGAGAGTCCCCACTTTATCGCTACCTAGAATATCCTGTGTTCCATCGTTCACTCGCCGACTATAACACCACGTAAACTTTGTTAACCTGCTATTGTAGCAGCAGTAACCGCTCATACAGCTGCGCCAGACACTAGTTGTCGTATATAGGCGTTGCCGACCGCAGCGCGGTATTCTGCCTGTTTACATAGCTCTTATTTGAATACGCATGCGTACACCAGTTTCTTTGGCGCTTCAGCGTGATAACACTGAAGTAACCGCGATTTACGAAGGTCTTCTGGAAATTACAAATGGTGGGACGTTGTTCTTAATGCGGTGTGTGATCATCACGAATGGCACTTCACTTTCTGCAGCATGCTCCCATGCTGGCCAGAAGCTCGGTAAGGTGTTCTCGTGGTAGAACGATCCGTTCCTCCACCAACGCGGTTGTCTGCTGATCATCATTGGTACACGTGGACGTGCTCCAATACGTCCCCACAATGCATCCTTTACATGTGTGATCGGACTTAAGCCGGGAAAACGGGCAAGACGATCCATTCCCACAACATCCTCTTGTTCCAAGACCTCCTTCACCGGTGCTGCTTCATACAGTAGCGCGTTATCATTCATAAAAATGAGGCCACAACCGAATGCACCCCCTGAAATTACGCACACGGAGAAGCAGTACAGTGTCACAGTAACGTTGCCCAGTGAGTACACCATGTTCAAAAATTTAGAAGGCAGTACACGCATGCAACATTATGCCTCACCATTTCAGAACATCTGCACCACCAAAACCATCATGTTTGACAATGCTCGACGTACCATCATATGGACAGAGGTGGGAAAACGTAATGCACGCAGGAATGTTATCAAACATGCATTTTGGTGGTCAAGGTGTTATGATGTGGGGAGGTGTAATGTTGCAAGAACTTGCAGGCCTCCAAATCTTTGAACACAGTATTCTCACCGTACACTGACTTCATTTTCGTAGGCTATAATGCGCAAACGGATCGAACAGCACAGGTGGAGCAGCTCTTGGAACTGCAGGATATTCGGGGAATGAACTCGCTTGCCCTTTCCTCAGAGTAAAATCCTATCGAGCACGAGTAGTATTCGTTGAGGAGACATATTGAGCACGTTCCCATCAGTTGTCAACCACAAATGAAACGCTCTATCACAAGAACTCCTTATGGACCTAGTGGCCGGCACGGAGCATATTGAAGAGCAATAATCATGACCCACCGTTTGTGATGTCCAAGGGACCATCATAAATCGACGTGATTTCAGTGTGATTATTAATTTTGAAATGCAGTGTCACCTCTGTTCCTCCCATTTCGTATTTCTTTCACTTACCTTCTGCAATAAACTGAAGCAGTTTTTCCTATATATGGTCCAAGTTTCAGCGAGCTATGTTGCTTGACTGTGATACATAATGGAAAGTTATTTCGTCCTCAGGTTTGGCACACCAGTGTAGAACGTTTATAACGTTAGACATGTTGTACTTTCGCATCAAACCCCTTTTGATGTGTCATAAAATACTGGTGATCTATTACATTTACAGTGAGACACGGGAATGTAGCTCTCTGTGAGACCTGCCGTATCATCACCACCACCTGCCTAAGACTGATGCCACGACAAATATTTTACCACCCTATCGAGATTAGTAGCTCTTCGTATCAGCTGTGAAGCAGTGATCCGAAAACAAAATGTTAAAATTTCTACCGCCGAAGAATATCTGATGTATGGCCAGCAACCCACCCGCCTACAATTGAGGGGAAGCCTTATGCGCTCAGTCGAAGACCGGCAAGTCAGTTTAGAACTATGGCGAGTACGTAACACTCGTCTGCCAAACTGGCTGATGCCTTCCGGAGAACTTCCACGTAGAGCTAAGAGATAATTTCGACCTGGATATCGGTGACTCGACTTCGCACAGGAATGCGAAATAATTACGTGAGAATGTGGAGAAGAACAAACAACGAAGTTTCTCGTGAACTGTTCATTATCACCGGCAACATAGTGATTTGGGGACTGTTGCTAGCAACTTCAAATGAGATTGGCGTTGCCAGCTGCCGCTCGGAAGTAATGCGTATATACGCTGAATTGCCAAAGAAACTAGTATAGGCACGTGTATTCAGATACAGAGATATGTAAAAAGCCAGAATACGGCGCTGCGGTCGGCAACGCCTATATAAGACAAAACGTGTCTGGCGCAGTTGTTAGATCGGTTACTGCTGCTACAATGGCAGGTTATCAAGATTTAAATGAGTTTGAACGAGGTATTATAGTCGGCGCACGGGAGATGGAATACAGCATCTCCGAGGTAGCGATGGAGTGGAGATATTCCACTACGACCATTTCACGAGTGTACCGTGAACATTAGGAATCCAGTAAAACACCAAATCTCCGACATCGCTGCTGGCGAAAAAAAGTTACAGCAAGAACAGGACCAACGACGACTGAAGAGAAACGTTCAACGTGACAGAACTGCACAACCATTCCGGAAATTGCTGCAGATTTCAATGCTGGACCATTAATGTCAGCGTGCGAACCATTCAACGAAACATCAACGGTATGTACCCGTGCTGACTGCACGACACATAGCTTTGCGCTGCGCCTTGGACCGGCAACAAAGACATTGGACTGTTGATGACTGGAAACATGTTGCCTGGTCGGACGAGGCTCTTTTCAAATTTTATCGAGATGATGGACCTATATGATTTGCAGACAACCTTATGAATCCAAGGAACCTTCATGTCAGCAGGGGATTGTGCAAGCTGGAGGAGGCTCTGTAATGGTGTGGGGTGTGTGCAGCTGTAGTGGTATGGGACGCCTGCTACGTCTAGATACGACTCTGACAGGTGACACGTACGTAAGCTTCCTGTCTGATCACCTGCATCCATTCATGTCCACTGTGCATTCCGACGCATTGCAACAGCCCACACGTCCAGAATTGCTGCATAGAGGCTCAAGGAACAGTCTTTTGACTTCAAACACTTCTGCTGGCCACCAATCCTCCCACAGATGAGCATTATTGAGCACATCTTGGATGCCTTTCAACGTGCTCTTCAGAAGAAATTTCCACCCCATCGTACTCTTACGGACTTACGCAAGCCACCTAAGGACATCACACGTATCCATGCCCGAGGCAGCATTGGAACCTGAGACCGTAGCAGTCGCTTGGTTCCGGACTGAAGCGCCTAGAACCGCTCGACCACAGCGGCAGAACCATTCTTTGGCTCTTCAGTGTATATTTCGTTACGGCATTGTATTATTGTTGGCTTCCAATGTAATACGTTTCGTTTAATTCTTTATATACTACGTAGAATATCTGGTAAACAAAGGAAGTACCCAGAAGACATGGTCAGATGTCAGTGTAACTTCGTTCACGTAATCAGAATCAACGGGTACGTAAATGATTAGAGTTTCAGTTCTCCGTGACAGGTAGAAAAGCCACCACAGCACGTCAACGTTGTTTGTGTTTAGTGTTGTTACCAATCCTGCTGTGGTAAACAAGGGATATGAACATCATCAAGTGTTGCGTAATCACTGCAGTGTACCTGGAGATGCCGCATAGTCGTCTGAGACAGCACTATCAGCACCAAACAAAGTTTGATAGCGGCCTCATTGTCAGTCTCCTTTTGGCCAGCTGTAAAATCTAGATTTGTGGGCCATTCAGGTGTGCCAGTGGTCCACTGTAGAACTGCATGAGAGCGTGAGGGCAGCCATACTAGTTTTCCAAGTTCCAACCGACCACGTCTGACCATTGCAAGGGAGGAACTCCAAATACATCACAACCTTCTCACTCATGCACATGCCATCTGAGAGCAGGTACTCGACTTCCTGCAACATCCTGTATAATCCCATGTTCTTTGTCAAAGACCAATAACAGCCCATAAGTACGCTTCTGTTAACACCACAATACAGACGGCTGCGTTTGGGGTGGTGTTGTGATGGGGAAGTATCGACTGTGTTCACCGATGAAACACTGTTCTGTATTATCCCAGATGTCTACTACCAGCGAGTATAATTGCGACTTGAGGAGAGGCCATATTCTTCCATTATATTGGAGGGTCGCGCGGGATTAGCCGAGCGGTCTAAGGCGCTGCAGTCATGGACTGTACGGCTAGTCCCGGCGGAGGTTCGAGTTCTCCCTCGGGCATGGGTGTGTGTGTGTTTGTCCTTACGATACTTTAAGTTAAGTAGTATGTAAGCTTAGGGACTGATGACCTTAGCAGTTAAGTTCCATAAGATTTCACACACATTTGAACATTTATACTGGGGGGCACAATGATATAGCGCCTGGCATCAGGGTGTGAGTGGAGACCATCCTTTATGGCTTCAGGCTATGGCTGGTAGTGATAAAGGTAAATCTGAAGCCACTTAAGCATGTCACAGACATGCTGTGCCCTTATGTATCACCTCTCATGTGACAATATAATGGTGCCAACAGGACCATTCTTGTTCACACACGACACATATCTCTGTGAACTGTCTGTATAATATTGAGGTATTCCCGTGGCTAGCAAGATGCCCAAATCTGTCCCTGAGAGAATGTGTCTTTTCGTATGTCAGATCCATCGAAATACCAGTACCGAGGATATTGAAACACGGCAGGGAAGTTTGCGTACTAGTTTAATTGAAAATAAGATCATGTCTGTAATTAGAGGATGATACTGAACCAATTCCATAGGGAATGTCTTTGTTTACATTTATAGAATCGACTGAAAATTCTGAGTTCCAAGTAACCACGCATTTCCCTTCATTTAACCTTGTGCTAGATTCACTTGCTACCGGACGATTTTGTGTGCATGGGAAGGAGTGACAAGTTGGATTTGAGAAAGGACAGACAGAGAAAGGAAAGGAAAAGAAAGTCCTTGACCTGACAGCACGCCGATGCCTCAGTGTTGACATCGCACAAGTGAAGGCGCCAGGGCCCAGCCAGGGGTAGCGGTTATTGTTATTTTTACTGCCTCACTTTGCCCAGCAGCCGAAATGGGGCTAGGGTGGCGACGCTAGCAGCACGAGAACACAGCTTTTTCGTGTTTTTCAGAAGACGTCTGCAAATATCTATCTGACACTTTTAGGAAGGAAACACAGCCTGGAGAAAATAATGGCCTAGCCTTACGGTCTCCTCTCGAAAATTCAAGAGACCTCTGATGCAAGGCTAGTTGCTGGTAATGAAAACATTACACTGAAATATTAATCAGTCGCAACATGGAAACACCACTAAAGCGGCCTTTTTTAGTAGTAGGACGTCCTTTTGTGGTGTGATTAGCACCAGATCGTGACAAGTGGTTTTTGGTGGGTTTTCGTACGTAGAAAGACATGCCTCCTCACAATTTCTGGCTTGGGGTAACCTCTTACGTGCGGAGATTTCGCAATATCACGGACCGGTTGTGAGCCAGTTTGACTCAGTGGCTGTGTGCATGCCAGAGGGATACACTGCTATACTGGTAAGTATTCCCATATTCCCACGTTCTTTGCAAATTTGGTTCTGTTTTGTAAAAGCCGAAATAACATAACATACCACCTCAAACCGTGAAGTTTAATGCCGTTTCTTCATCCCCAGTTTGGGGCTCCACTTTTATTATCAGCTATTCTACTTAGTTTCGTTATAGTTACGTTGATGTTTGTCTAAACCGTTTTAAATGCTAATGACACAAATATAGAAAGAACTTAGACAAATAGTCATACGTCACTATTACCACAGCGATTATTTCTTGAATTAAATTTCTTGTAGATTTTGAATCATAATAGCAGCTGTTGGTGAGACAAACTGAGTGTTGTAACTAGTCCTCAGAAATGATTAAGGATGATACATTGATCTTTTCCAATGACTTTGGGACGGTTTCAGTGACTAATTGCTCTGAAATGTATGCCATCCAAAAAGTTTAAATGATTTGCCGAATTAGAAGGTACTTCATTCCTTGTATAACGTCATACAACATATTTGAAAGAATTGCAAGGTATTGTGTTTATTCCAGCACTTGCAAGAACCACAGATTCTGCTATGCTGGGCAGTTCCTCTCTGGACAGTTCTTCAAGTCTCACGAATTATGTCTTCAGTATTGATCAAGACAAAGGCAACAGGACAGTGTGTACTCCGAATCGTTCAAATGTTTTATGAAGAATTTGGCGACATAAATTATATGTTAATATCAGTGCTTCACTAAAATGTGTAGTTGTGGATTTAGAGGTGACTTGAGAATCAATAATATAAATTTTTATGCAGAACTTACTCGAATTCGTTTGCACTTCATTCATGTACTCCGGCACCACAGAGAACGGTGTAAATTTCCCCGTGACGCGTCATTCAGTCCATTAAAAATGATAGAATAACCCTAATTTTAAATATGTTTACTTAGTATTTTCTTATCGCACTTACAATATTTTTATATCATTCAATTTCTGTCGTAGACAACTACTATGAGAAAGTCACAAAGGAAATAGTTCCATTGGACAGGAACGTATTTCATGTATTTAGCTCGTTTTTAATGCGGTAGTGTCTATTTTAAATGTAGTTACTTAGTAATTTTTTACACATATACAATATTTTTATATCTTTGAATTTCTGTCGTGGACAACTAGTATGCGAAAGCCAAAACAGAAATAGTTTCATCGAATAAGACCCAGTTCAATGCCTTTAGCTCACATTTAATGCGATAGTTCCTGTCTTATAAAATCCCTTGCGGCCCTTGTCCAGATGAAAATAGATCGCTGGTGTCATTAACATGCCACAATGTATCTGACATTGCACTACTTGAAGGGGTAACAGTGGTGGACTGGTTGGGCCTGAAGTTTTGATTCTTGGGCTAGTCATCCAAATATCTGCAGGTCACTTCTCTTCGTGGCCCTCCTCCCTCCTTGCCATTAAGTGTTGTTATCTATTTCGGTATCTTTCGTCTCCGGCAAAACTTAATGATGGCGGCAAAAGTCAGTGTTGCGTATCCTGGACTTCCTTACTATTTGGAAAACCTCGAAGGAAGGATGGTTAGGTTTAACTTACCATTTACGTTGAGATTAACAGAGACCGGCCGTTAGTTCCAAGTCGACAAGGTTGAAGGAATAATTCAGCCGTGACCACGCTGAAGGACTTTTGGCTACTTCAAGCAAACCGCCTCCTCTACCAAGCCAGACAGTAGATTGCTCTGCAAAGTATGTCAGAAGGTAGTACTAAGTAGAAAAGAGTAAGTTTTTGGAAAATCGTGGTAAGACAATCAATCTATAAAAACAGTGATGATGGCCTCCTAGTTAAAACGTTGAAAAGTTTTGAAAAATTCCTTGGGACTTCAGGGATTATGGTGTTGCTGTTAGAGCTTTGCTGAGTGAAGGAGAATATGTGTTGTCTTCTGGTGTAAGGAGGGATGATGATAGGTTTATGTGAGTTCTAATTTTGAAGACGCAACTGTCAACTAGAGGAGTCGGTGCAACCACAATTTTAGTCTCATGAAATTAATGCTGACTGAAAGTTGGCATCAGCTGCGTAGAACTATTTAAAAAACTGTATCTTCCCAGACCTGCATCAAACCACATGCCGATCTCCAGTGTCACGGTGCGGAAGACAAGTCAAAACATATGTGACTGTAGGCTTTCCCGGCGTAAACTATTGATGAAGGTTTCTCGGGTCAGAATGCTTACACCGAGAACCGAACGCGGCCGCCGGGGGCGCCCGCCATCCCCACCACCGCTCGCACGCCGCTGGTCCACCGCAGCCACCCGAGGTCTAGTGGAGGGGGGTGACCGCGCATATAAATAGCCCGCTCTCCGCGAATCTCGACACTTCGCCAGAAGATGGGTAGCATGACACTTCCTGAAACGTCGCAAGATATCAACGCTACCACCCGGCTGGAGACCCGAGAAACCTTCATCAAAAGTCAAAATATTAAACACACGTACCTAAGGAACATGCTCAACAGTTTTGTACAGTATCAAGAAAGGAAATATTTATACATTTCAAAGTTTTGTATTTGTATATACAGTACATACTGAAATATTTTTGGCATCATAGTCAAATCTAAACAACTGTGCACCATCTCGTTTTTGCGATTCTTCGTGTACTAGCATATCATCACAAAATTTTCGCATGAATATGAGCATACCGACATCGTCAGAGTTTTCCCATAAAAATGGGGTTGAGTCATATCCACATGAAACTCAGCGCTAAGGTCAACGACTCAAAGGACAAAGCAGGACTGTTTGTTATTACAACACCATATGAAAATAAATCGCTGGTGTCATTTAATGACAGCATATGATAGAATTGTACCTCTTGTATACACACAGGGTAGTAGGGAGAACACGTGAGTAAACTTGTGGGTATGCAGGGTGATAAATTTAATACACAGAGCTCTGACAAGATGGGGCATCGAACTAAGCTTGGACGAGAGACACATGTGTGTCGTTCCATGTTGCTTCAAAACTACAGTAGAGTCCATCAGTCGTAATGGTTGGTGAATGGGGACGTGTTAGTCTCTCAACAAGCCAGGATTACATGTTTTCAATGAGTGAGAGCTCTGGCCGAAGCGGTGACCAGGGAGACAGTTGACTGTCATTATCTTGTTGGAAGGTAACAAGAAAGAGGCGTGGCAGGTAGAGCACGGACACTGACCTAAACATGTCAAAAATTTAACTCACGCTGTCTAAATTACTGCATATGCAAAGGAGAAATGATGCTGTAGTGTGCCCAGTAGCATTCCATTCCACCAGCCAAGTGCTGGGCCTGTGTGGCGACGAAAATGCCATTTTTCAACTTTATGTTTGCTCAGAACTTAAACACATATGTACAGCCATCGTGACGTAGAACGTGGAATCTGGACTCGTTCGAAAAAAAGACGTGGTGCCACTCCTATGTTCAATACTGTCGATGGATCCACCACTGATGGTGCACCTCTCTCTCTCTCTCTGCTGCCTAGTCAAGAGACGTTGCAACAATGGTCGCCGGGCTGACAGTCTATGGTGCTCTAGACATCGTTGTCCTGTCATTATTGATACTTGCCTGGCAGCAAACAAGCTGATTTCCTGACTCGAGGTATGTGAAGTGGCTACATGATAGAGCACGGCCGAGCCGACAATACTTCTAACTCCTTTGGCTATTGAGATCCTGCATGAGGTGATTTATGGCTGTTCTGAACCCATCAGTTCCATAATCGCATGCCAGTTGTGCTATCCCAGAAAACTCGAGTCGCAATTGTTGTGTACTGCTTTGTGCACAATGGTAAGGAGAGATGGGCTACAGAGTGGTGCAGCAGCTATCGTTGTAGGAAGCTGGGCGGGAGCAGAAATGATTAGCAAACACATATATACAGTAAACAGAAGTGCTACTTAACATATAACTTTCACCAAGCGTTGTGAAGAAAAATTACAAACGAACAGACAGCAATAAAGACCAGCTATTACAAGAAACCACCTAAAGAGCAATATGCTCTATGAGGCTCCCACTACTAGTGCACGAGCTAACTATCGACGGCTGACTAAGACTGATGACTGCTGAAGACTGCGCCTGAGACGGGATGTGCAGCTGCGCTGGCTATCCTCTATCGTGGTGAGAGAGGGTGATCGTAGTCAGAGCTGCTGAAGGTGTGGCACAGCAGGCACGCATCATTGGATCCACCGGGTCACTACGCAACTGCTATCAGCGTCTGTCGGAAACGTGCGTCTCTTCTGCCAACTGTGAGGCGCCAGTCGGGGTGGTATCGATCTATGATACCACTGTAGTGGCGTGGAACAATAAATCTGTCTCAATTGGCCACGATTTTGCCGTTGGCAAACTCTAACAAGTGCTCATTGACGTTTCTCCTTCTTACAGTACGCATAATACCATCTTATCACAAAAAACATTAATATACGATTTCTGAAAGACAAACCCAATGTCTGAATAATCACAGACATTTTCTATGGTGATTTAGTGGACAAGTCGAGGTGCGATACAGTACCAGAGTGTCAAATCCAGAACATCTGCATGCAGCCCCTTAAGCTTGACGTCTTCTTGGAAGACAGGAGGGGAAACACTTCGCTACAGAGAATGTTGGAACAAAACAATGGTCAATGTCCACTGTAACCAGAATGACTGAGCTCAAGTAATGATACAAAAAAGATCTCTGAAACGTCGCAGAACCACATCTGGCCTGAACTACACCTTTCGCACATTGCGAGTAAACATCTCATTGGGCCACCAGTGCACTGAACCCCTTAACTATTTGAAAAGAGGCGAAATCACAGCTCGTGGGACATTACTCCAGGCCTCCACACAGCAACACACCAGTTATGCTGTTGTTTGCCTCACATGCTGCTTTATGTACCGTTGTGAACAATGTTGTTTTGTGTGATACTCGACTCTAAATTGTCCAATGTGTGATGGTACGCCCCTTTGGGCGCCAAGCTACACTGATGTGCCAAAGAAACTGTATAATGCACACGCATTCAAATACGGAGATATGTAAGTAGGCAGAATACGGCGCTGCAGTCGGTAAACGCCAATGAGATCGCTTACTGCGTCTACAGTACCTGGTTATCAAGATTTAAGTGAGTTTTAGCGTAGCGTAGTGTTATAGTCGGCGCACGAGTAATAGGACACGGCATCTCGAAGGCAGCGCCGCGCGGTGTATCAGAGTGGTCTGCGGCGCCTTGTCACGGTTCGCACAGCTCCCTCCGTCGGAGGTTCGAGTCCTCCCTCGGGCATGGGAGTTTGTTGTCCTTAGTAAGATAGTTTAAGTTGGATTAAGTAGTGTGTAAGCTTAAGGACCGATGACCTCAGCAGTTTGGTCCCAAAAGACCTTACCACAAATTCCCAATTTTTTCAAGGTTGCGATGAAGTGGGAATTTTCTCCTACGACCATTTCATGAGTGTACCGTGAATATCAGGAAGCTCGTAAAACATCAGATCTGAGAAATCGCTGAGGCCGGAAAAAGATCCGGCAAGAACTTTACCAAAGACTACTTAAGAGAATCGATCAACGTGACAGAAGTGTAGCCCTCCCGCAAATTGTTGCAGTGACACCCTGCGAACAAATCAACTAAACATAATCGATAGGGGCTTTCGGGGCCGAAGGCCCGCTCCTGTACCATTGATGACTGCACAACACAAAGCTTTACACCTGGCCTGAGCCCGTCAACACTGACATTGGACTGTTATGACTGAAAACATGCTGCCTGGTCGGACGAGTCTCGTTCCAAATTGTATACAGTGGATGGACTTGCATGGGTATGGAGACACCCTCATGAATCCATGGACCCAACATGTCGTCAGGAAAGTATTCAAGCTTGTAGGGGCTCTGTAATGGTATGGGGCTTGTGCACTTGGAGTGACCTGCTACCCTGACAGGTGAAATGTAAGTAAGAATCTTGTTCGATCACCTGCATCCATTCATATCCATTGTGCATTCCGACAGACTTGGGCAATTCCAGCAGGACAACGCGACACCTCACACCTCCAGTAGTGCTACAGAATGGCTCCAGGAACACTCTTCTGAGTTTAAACACGAACATATGTGGAATGTCTATGTGGAATGGATGTGTGGAATGGATGTGTGGAATGCCTAGCAACGTGCTGTTCGGAAGATATGTCCACTCCCTTGTACTCTTACGGATTTATGGACAACTCTCCAGGATTCATTGTGTCAATCCCCTCCAGCACTACTTCATACATTAGTCGAGTCCATGCCATGTCGTACTGCGACACTTCTGCGTGTTTGCGGGGGCCCTACACGATATTAGGCAGGTGTACCAGTTTCTTTGGCTGTTTAGTGTATATCACGCACGTAAAAGCAATCGTGAATTCTGACAGCTGAGGGGTGTGGTCTCCAGAGCTTTCTGAGAAGAGTGAGACTGTCGACCATTAGAAGAGGGCAGACTCACATGCTAGTCTCAAGAGGTTTACTTACGGGGGTGGCCGACTTTGGCCAGAAACACATGGGTTGGGGCTGCAAAAGCACACGGATGCACACACAGTTCAAAATCGCACAAAGTTCAAAATTAAAATCACAGTGGAAAGTGTATGCAGTAGTATGAATACTAAAAAGCAAAACTTACAGAATTAAAAGTCTCGACAAGAGACTGACGCTGAAACTTACAGCACAATTAGTTTAAATGTTACTGAACCTTGAAAACGTACACACTTCCGTAATTTAAGAAAATTAATAACTTCTGATGTCTTCAATGTGCAGAGCTGAGTGATGGCTCAAAAGAAGCGTAACGTAACACAGAAAGCTGGTGTGATACCAAAACTTGGGAATTTATACTTGGTGATTCAACTTCCCCTCCGATGCAGTTTCATGCAACGTATAATGTTATATCTGATCTTCAAAAGCCATGTGCGAAATTTTCATATTCTCTCGCTCCCTACCCTCAAACAATTAACAGGACCTTTGTGTAGGAATTTTAGTGTAGTTAAATTTTGTACTGCGATACGTTTCCACTAGAGGTCGTAGTTTCACAATTATTTAGGAGAAACGTAAGAAACTGACTTTCAAACGTACCCCTGCTTCCACACTCAGGCCCCACTGATCAGGATTTATAGTACGTTGTTCACTTTCTTCCCCCCTACCACTGTACAAAAATTTCTCACTACAGGAACTATTCCCGATGTCTGAACACTTTTATCTCCATTTTTTCCGTATTTTGCATATCATTTTAGTGCAAATATTGTTAATGTTAATTAGAAATAAAAAAAACCTACGCGGCAAGGTAAAGTAGAGACAAAGATGAGGCGATTGATACGCTGCCACCTGTACTGCACTCCACCAGATTCGAGAAAACTGCCAATAAGCCGCATCAAAAAACACCGTCACAATTATAGTCACCCAAAGTAATACCTAACAATAGCTCCCACTCCTAGTATTAGGCACCACATAAAAGCTGTTGTTTTTTTGCCTTGGCAGAAACGGTAAAATAATAGCGTTATAGCAATATTAATCGACCTGCCTTTGTGTTAACTTCTAAATCTGCAGAACAAGAATTCATTACCTACAGATTGCTCGAAAATTATTAACCAGCCGAAATTTACTAACACACCACGAGAAGAGTGATGGAAAGATATTTAAAATGACTTGTATACCACAAATGTAACTTGAACGAATTTCAAATGGCAAAGCATCATGTAAATTTAATGGCAGTGAGAAACAGCCATTTGGGCTACAAATACAGAGATAAGCGTGCGTTGTGGCAATCTTTTTCAGGGAACAAACCATAGCTATAGTTACGTGAATGAACGCCGACAAACACTCTTTTTCTGAATGACAGTATTCGAATATGTAGCGCGTGTGAGAGGACGAGTTTTGTTACACAGTAGAATCGCGGAGGAGCACAGGACGAAAACAGAAGAGAGAAATACGGGCACATTATATGAAGAAGGGGGGAAAAAACGAGTGAAGGAAGCCACACAGAGACAAATCCGCCCGCCAGAATTCTGAGAATGCTCCCCTAATACTTAAAACCCGTTAGGCCAAACAAGGCGATCCGATGAAACCATTTTAACGAACTTGCAAAGCAGGTGGGAAGGGGACCCGTGCGCAGCTAGAGAGAAAGGTGGAAAGGGGGGAGAGGGGGGCGAGAGTATTAGAGGAAAGCGGGCGGAGGGGGGAAAAATGGAAAAGGAAACAGACCAGGTAAAGATGAGCGACGTAGCGAACCGGCGAGCAGAGTACAAAAGACGGAGCGGAGCGCACAGTGGTAACAAGCGCTTGTTATGCGGCCTGCGACATCTTGTTATTGGTGACCCGACCTGGACCAAGGAGCGAGGGAGGGGCTTGTCAAATTATTCCGCGCGTCGCTAGACGGCGCTATGAAATACGTGGTGGTTGCCGAACCCCGGTAATGTGTGGGACGGGGAGAGGTAGCCAGATGCTATATCCCTCCACGAGAGGCGCTGCTGACAGCATGATAGGGTAGATCGAGCGTGATAAATGTTTTAGTAATATTTGTGTTTTCTAAGCTTGTGATGTGCTGCCATAGCAATGCCATACTGATTTTATTATACGTGCGTTTGGTATCTCCACTCGGAAATACAAGGATATAGGCATGAATGATTTACAACGGTGCAAGAGACCAGCATGCTAACAATCAGGAAGACCCACAGCCCAACTTTCCAGGCAACCGAAGACGTGCTTCAAGTATCCGTTCCTCTTTCCCCTCTACACAGCCGACGTCCCAAAATCAGCCCGTCCAGTATACATACTGCTATATGCTGACGACATCGCCTTCCTGGCAGTCCATCGTACACCACATTCATCCCAACGGTCCCTCAACTCCATCTCAACAACTTCAGGTCCTGATTTAACCAGTGGTACTTTTCCAAAAATCCTGACACAGTCTGGCAGTAAATATAGGAAAAAACATACGAGCATTACGTCCAAGAGACCTTTACCTCACAATACACACATAACGAAAATGCCTTCGAGAAACATTCCATCAAAGACTGACTTGGGACCTTACTCTACTGGTCATCCGAACGAAAGCCACTTCATCCTTTTCTCTTTTTTCCTGGCCTTCTTCTGGGTCATCACAGGATCGACATGCTGATCTGGATTGGATGACATTAGTGGTGAAGGGTGCCTGGATACCGTTCCTGTCGCCACACTTTCCTGTCAGATCCAGAATTTATGTCGTCCATCTCCGTGCGCCTAGTGTTATCCAATGTGAACGTGTGTGGACGTTTTCGAAATGTTTCCGAATCGTTTAACTGAGGCAGGATGTGAGTTCCAGACTCGTATTCACATATTCGGATGTGGCAAACAGCCTGAAAAACACACCAAGGCCGCCCAGCCCACTAGTCCTTAATCCACCAGATGGACTCAATACGGAGCCTGCGCGCCCCCTCGAATGTCGAAAGCAAAGAGCTAACGCGCGTGGGTATCCGGGCGTGTCATCCAAAGGAAAGCCTACATGGTCTAAAACTAGTAGACGGCCGAACATGGAGATTAAATACCACGAACTCACACATAATACCCGTGTCTGCTCCTTACTTATGCCAAGTCTTATGGCTCGCTCGAATTCTTGGAGAGACGTGGTTGCGTCACGCTTTCCGTATTCAATACCTGCTCCCTCTCGCATCCTATACACTTCAAAAAGTTTCCACACCTCCTCAGACAATTAGAACGCTTTTATCTCTCCTTCATCTGCCGTCCACTCAGTTCCCAAAATCATATCGTTTCCCCATCTTTGACAACCCTCTCCTGTTGCTGCTCCTCTATCAACACATCCGGCCTTTCTTTCCTCACCAATCTCTTCATGTCCATTGTGAATAAAATTTCTTTCGCCCTTTTCTCCCAGACCACAAACTCATCCCTGATATCTATCCCTCCTTTCAACCACAACCTACCCTACCCATCCCAAATGAAGGTTTCAACCCAATGTTTCCTTACATAAGTAGCATCTCATTCATCTTATGCCCCTGTATCTTACCCATCAATTCCCCTGTACGAGCATTTCTCAAACGCTTTTCCATAAACACTGCCTGAAAAAACAAATGAAGCACGCGGGAGGAGAGGAGGAAACGAAAGAGAACTTCACGACTTGAGTGTGCGGCTGGTCCCGGCGGAGGTTCGAGTCCTCCCTGGGGCATGGGTGTGTGTGTTTGTCCTTAGGATAATTTAGGTTAAGTAGTGTGTAAGCTTAGGGACTGATGACCTTAGCAGCTAAGTCCCATAAGATTTCACACACATTTGGAAATTTTTTTCATGACTTGAGAGGGTGCGTGATGTGATTTCAGCAGAATCGAGTCAAATTTACGAAGAAGCTGGCAGCATGAACCAACTTACCAGTACGACGTTGCATTCCCTGTGGCATAGATACACGCTCTGATTCGGTTGGTAAGGAAGTTAGAAAGCCATTATATTCTCTCTCGGGCAAGGGAGAAGACAGAAATGACGTCCAGGATGGTCTCACAGGTGTTCTACGGGGAAAAGATCTGGGAATATCGCTGCCTAAGTGAGTACCTCATAATCAAGGAACCAGTTCGTAGAGACACGTGCCATATCTCCTGTTGAAAAACTTCTTCGCCTACTGTCGCATGAGAGGTAGCACATGATGACGCAGGACGCCCGTGATATATAGTTGTGCCCTCAGTCACTGCCATCTGTCACCTCAAGTCACACCCATTGACCAGCCACACCATCTGGTGTATTTTTCTCCAAAAAATTGGAAGATTAGAAACTCCCCTCATCGCTGACATACTGGTAGGCGATGGCAATTCGAGGTGATGCAAAACCATGATTCATCGCTGAACAGAATGCGACGTCATTCATCTGAAGCCCATGCTTCCCGGTCACGACACCATTCCAGACACGACCGTTTGTGTTGTGGTGATGTTGGCAGTGTAGCTATGGGACGGTAAAGCCCAACTCTGGGTGCGGTTGGTCTCTGACCAATGGTGATCTAAAATGTTGTAGGTAGCCCCCTACTTGTTTTCGGATGGCAGGCGCGGATGTCAAGGGATTACGCTGTGCTTGCCCCCTAAATCTGGGTATCCAGTTTCTCGATTCGACCAGCCAGTCAAATTTAGACGCGAAATGAGATCCCTTTCAAAGTGTGTCAGGTGCTAACAACGTTGTCTCACGCAAGTGCGTGGTATCTCTGTGTACTGCCCAGTGATCTCTAAATGTGTAAGGCTGTTCACATCCCTTATATAGCCTACAAAACCTGGTAACAAAAATAAACGTAAACAACACTAATATACTTTTCTGACTGCTGGTGTAATATTCTATCCAATGCTTTCCACATTCCAATCTCTAACGTCAGTTACCAGGAGACCCCAATAATAGCATCCTCTATATCTGCGTCTACAAATGGTTCAAATGGCTCTGATCACTATGGGACTTAACATCTATGGTCATCAGTCCCCTAGAACTTAGAACTACTTAAACCTAACTAACCTAAGGACAGCACACAACACCCAACCATCACGAGGCAGAGAAAATCCCTGACCCCGCCGGGAATCGAACCCGGGAACCCGGGCGTGGGAAGCGAGAACGCTACCGCACGACCACGAGATGCGGGCTCTGCGTCTACATCTACGTGATTACTCTGCTATTCACAATAAGGTGCCTGGCAGATGGTTCAGTGAACGACCTTCAAGCTGTTTCTCTACCGTTCCATTCTCGAACGGCACGCTGGAAAAACGAGCACTTAAGTTTTTCTGTGCGAGCCCTTATCTCTCTTATTTTATCATGATGATCATTCCTCCCTATGTAGGTGAGTGCCAACAGAATGTTTTCGCAATCGGAGGAGACTGGTGATTGAAATTTCATGAGAAGATCCCGGTGCAACGAAAAACGCCTTTGTTGTAATGATTTTCACTCCAATTCACGTATCATGTCTGTTGCACTATCTACCCTATTTTGCGATAATACAAAACGAGTCGCCCTTCTTTGAACTTTTTCAATATCATCCGTCAGTCCCACCTGATACGGATCCCACACCTCACAGCAACACTCCAGAATAGGACGGACAACTGTAGTGTAATTAGTCTCTTTAGTAGATCTGTTGCACCTTCTAAGTGTTCCATCAATGAATCGCAGACTTTGGTTTGCTCTACCCACAACATTATCTACGTGATTGTTCCAATTTAGGTTATTCGTAATTGTAATCCCTATGTATTTAGTTGAATTTACAGCCTTCATATTTGTGTGACTTATCGTTTAATCGAAATTTAGGGGATTTCTTTTAGTACTCATATGAATAACTTCACATTTCTCTTTCTTCAGGGTCAGTTGCCACTTTTCGCACCACACAAATATCTTATCTAAATCATTTTGCGATTTATTTTTTCATCTGACGACTTTACAAGACGGTAAATGACAGCATCATCTGCAAATAATCTAAGAGACCTACTCAGATTGTCTCCCATGTCGTTAATATATATCAGGAAGAATAGAGGGCCTATAACACTTCCTTAGGAAACGCTGGATGTTATTTCTGTTTTACTCAATGACGTTCCGTCTATTACTACGTACTGTGACCTTTCTGACAGGAAATCACGAATCCAGCCCCACAGCTGAGGCGATATCCCATAGGCACACAGTTTGGTTAGAAGACGTTTGTGACGAATGGTGTCGAAAGGCTCCTGAAAATCTAAAAATATGGAGTCAATTTGATATCCCCTGACGATAGCACTCGTACTTCACGAGTATAATGAGCTAGTTGTGTTCCTCAAGAACGATATTTTCTGAATCCGTGCTGACTATGTGTCAGTAAATCGTTTTCTTAGAGGTACTTCATAATGCTCGAATACAGTATATGTTCCAATACCCTACTGCAAATCGACGTTAGTGATATAGGCCTGTAATTCAGCGGATTACTCCTATTTGTCTTTTCGGGTATTGGTGTGACTTGAGCAACTTTCCAGTCTTTTAGGTACGGAGCTTTCTGTGAGCGAGCGGTTGTATGTAATTGCTAAATATGGAGCTATGGCATCTGCATACCCATAAAGAAATCTGACTGGTATATCATCTGACCCTGAGGCCTTGCCTTTATTAAGTGATTTAAGCTGATTTGCAACACCGAGGACATCTGATTCTATGTTTCTCATCTTCGCGGTTGTTCTTGATTGGAATTCGGGAATATTTACTTCGTCTTCCTTAGTGAAGGAGTTTCGGAAAACGGTATTTAATAACTCTACTTTTCTGGCACTGTCATCAGTGACTTGACTCTTGTTATCACGCAGTGAAGGTATTGACTGCATCTTGCCATTGTTTTGCTTTATATTTGACCAGAATCTCTTTGTGTTTTCTGCCAGATTCTGAGACAGTTTCCGAAGATCACCGAAGTGCTTCGTCTTCCTTTTCGTTAGCAGTTGTTTATTATTCTGCTGGTGTTAATAGTTGTGAAACTGTGAAATGATAGCACGCTATTGAGGGATGCTTTAATATGAAACCCAATTATATATGCTGTTTAGTTTGTCTAATATTAATAATATTAACTATCATTTTGGGGGGTAACTTCCGATCGCAGCACCCAATCGTGGAGAAGGGCCTCAATTTAGGCGGACTTTCTTACAATACCCGTACCAAACAAACCATCTGTCATCCGTTCCTCACACCACATTACGTCATCTTCTCACTGCACCTTCTCATCTGCTTTGAAAAGAACTTCTATTACATGAATATGTTGGCTGTTAAGCCAGAAATACCGTATTACGAAGGGTCCGGTTTCGAGTTGCAGTGTGCATGTTAAAATGGTTCCTAATAACTAACAGCACGCTACAAAATGAAAACCTCATTCTGGAAAGGTGGGTCATTAGAGGTTACTAGAGCTGCTTTCCAAGTACGGAGAATCTGAAATCGCAGTTACCTTTCTCTGTGGCAGCAGCTACTGTAGAAGAAGTCGTCTGAGATAACTTGTACTGTTTCACCTTAAGTCATAGTGTTATGTTACAGTGTAGGAACATTTACAGATGTAGAAGATTTTGATCGAATGGTCGCACTTGGCGAGGGTTTTGCGGACGTGGAAATTGACGTCATCTTGTAGGTAAATGTTAAAATGTTTAATAGTGTGTGACAGTTCCACTCCCGCGTCCCTACTCTCAATTTTACTGACGTTATTGAAATGTTACTGGCCAAAGCATGGGAATTTCCAATACAAATAAAGCATATTTATTAATAATTTATCATTCATTTGTCGAGCACGTTGCAGAACTGAACGAAGAAAGCAATCTGTTATGAGTACTCAAAGTAAATGGAGATCGGAGTCACGCGTCGCATGCAATATGCACGTAGCGCTCTAGACAGCGTTACCTTTGTCACTGGCTGCACTTCCAGGAGTTCCCGGCTCGTTAGGTGATTTTATGTCACAGTTGTCACAGATAGCGCTGCAGATCATTCCCTGCCAAAGACAGACGTTAAGAAGCGTTCCCAGGTTGATGCAGATACATATACTTAACGATACCTTTCCAACCCATAACAGGCTGTGTTTATCATACTTGCCAATACGTAGAGTCCATCGGTAAGCTGTAAGAGTCGTTCTGGAAAATCGGTCGTTTTCCATTGTTTACCTTTCTGTATTGTATGTGGAGTGCAGGAGTTGTTGCTTATAAACGGAAAATCTCACTGAAAAACGCTACGTTAAGTCACCTTCTTTAGTACCAAACAGCTCTGTCAATGGAAAGATATTTGTGTGAAGATGGGTCATGAGATGGAGTGTGGAATTCTCACGAACGCATGAAAGTTTTGAGAGTGCCTCATGAACAGCATATGTCTACGTGCATTGTGGCTGCACTGGAAGTATTATGTGGAAAGCAGTGAACATTTATGCACAGTATCAAACTGTAGAAAGAATTCTTTGAGAATTTGAGGCTGAATGAAGTCTACGTGAAAGTGGGATAGTAGAGGGACATTGTACAAAGTAGACTTACAGATTAACTGTATTGTTGTCTAGGGTCAGAGTAAGAATCAATGACAATTTGACAAAGTGAATAAGGAAATTATCAAATGTTTTGTGAAATGATTTATCTAAAAGTAAAAAATAAAACAGGTTAGCCTTTGAATGCTGCTGTAAACCATGTCCAGCGGCAGTGATGTGTTAGTGATGTAGGGAAACCACTGAGTGAAATTTTCATAATTAGGTTATCTATTGAATTCAGTCTCTCGGCACCTCATCTGCTGTACATAATTTCGAGCTCATTCAGAGTCGCATCAAATGTCTCTCTAATCTGTTTCTTGCTTTTGAAAGAATCATTCCACAAAAGTTTTGGTCATTCGTTTCAATTTCTTTTTTGTTTTCAGATTTGTTCTGGAAGCATGAAATATGCTTAAATATCTGTTAATAAACTATCATTATTAAGAGAACACTGATCAAGAGAAAGTAGAGAAGTTTAATTTAGACTGTGATTTGATATTTTTTGGCACTTCACTTGTTTATCTAGCAGCAGGTGTTCGTAAATATTTCTATTTTCCCCCAAATCACTAATTACATTTTTGTTATTACCCTGATTACTTTCAAGCAATTAAACTTTTTTTGGGACATAAATCCATTGTGCAATTTCTTGGGAGCCTTGCATTCGCCCCGCTCAAATATTTGACAAAAAAGTAGAATGGAGGAGTAAGACTGAGTCGTATTAATGCTAACACGAGGGCTATTTTTTGTCAGCCTCCGCGAAATAAAAACCAGAGTGAAAATTAGTTGTAGCCTTGCAGGACTGAGTTACGTAGTTTCTCTAGTATGACCGTCAATTGTGTCACGTCGTGGTTTGCATTTCTGAGCACACAATGGGCACGTAAATATGCCTATAAAATAACGTCATCCACTAAGTGTGAAGTCCTGTTGATGGGTTTCGCTTGATTTCGTATACCCCTCATGACGTATCTGTCATGAATTTCCTAATGACAATTCTCGACCACATCTGCGGGAGCAACGAAGATGTTTCTCCAGCGTTTTCGATGAGAAGTGTTTAATCACCCACCATACAGCCTACACTTGGCTCCCTCTGATCATCCGTCCGCTTACATGAACCGCTGCCTATGAGGACAGAGTTTTGGCACGGACAACGAGCGGCGGCTGTATAGAGTAATAGTAGCTGGAGGATGTAGCTAAATGTTGCAAATATTTTATTTTCACTGCGGTTTCCATTTCGCGACCGATCAGAGGCTAAAAAAACAATTGCCCTATTTCTTACTTGCAGAGTACGTAGTCGTTCTGACCTGAAGTACGGAAGACTTTAAAAAAAATTGAAATAGAACAGACTACGAAGTATTGCTAAATAAACATGAAAACGAATAAGAACAAAAAGAATCATAATAGGCTACCACTCATTTACGAGTCCTTTGTCTGCTTTTGGGGCCTCAGGAACTCGTTAGTTGTGGATTCGCTGATGCCCATGTAGACCAATTCTGGTCCCGCAGATTCTTCCATAATGTCAACTGCTGCTTTATTCGAGTCGCCACTCATTCCTACTTGCCTGGCCATTATCCTCTTCATGTTTGAGACTTGTGTGTTCGAAGTGTAGTGGGCTTTCATGAACAAGTCGACACCATGCTTGTCGATTAGATGCTGCAGGCTTCTAGTGTTCAATATTGAGCAAGTTTTCCTTTTCATGTTGCATTTATGGGCATTTTTAAACGAGATACGCTGTCCCTAAGTATATTGAGTTGGGAGAACATTATTTTCTTAGGTTGACGAGAATGTGGCATACGGACACATAACCAATTTACAGAAATTAAGGTCTGATGATTGTAGCCTCAACACGAGTAGCAGTGCTACTAGAAAGGTGGGTAGCCACTTGCTAACAGCAGAACCTGAAAAGACACAAGATAAGGAGCGAAAGAAATCGGCTGTCTATGAAGCGTGTTTATAGAAATGAAGAAGATAGTCGTAACATGGGAGACACCAGGACAAGACTGCAGTTGCCAAAGATAGATTTCTGTGGTGACTTAAAATATTGCCACAAATCTGAGAAAGAACATTTTAAAAATGTATGTCGCGTGGAACAAAATCTATGGTACGAAAGAAGAAAAAAGCTGGAAGTACTAGAAACATTGTGCTTGTAGAATAAACTTACAAATTAAATGTGCCAAAATGTAATCGGTGGAGAAGATTCTAGAGAGACTAGACGAGTAAAGAAGTCTATGATTCATTGCAACATGTAGTAACGTATCTAGTAAAAACTAACTGCAAAGTAAAATTAAAACATGCAACAAAGATGATCAGAGATGTTGTATGTGTTGGGTATGCAAGGATGAAAAGACTGATTGGCACGAGATAGGGGAATCCCTGGAGGACGCCTGTCGAGTGACAGGGGAGTAAAATTAAATTTACAGTGAGTTATTACTATCTAAATTGGGACACTGCTTCGGGTATGCGCGCTGTACGTATCAATATAGGAAAGTATTCAGATGTACTTGATGGTTTATAGTGGCGTGAGTTTATGGGATGGAGTTTATCGCAAAGCTGACTAGCTTACTCAGACTTTTGATTGGAACCCGGCTTAATGGCTTCGCGCCAGACAGCTGCAACCATAGTTTCCGGTGATAGCTGCAGCAGTACATCAAAATATGGCTGCCATTATTCACAAACCCTTTGCTACTGGAACGTAAATGAACCTTCGATACTCTAGAATGTCATAAACGGAAAAACCAATCTCGTAACAGACACCATAAAATCATACGCGTCCAAGAGATTTTTTATTTCGTTTGATGTGGATGATCGGACGATTTTAATTGATCAATGTATTTCAGTAGCAAGTCATGAACTGAAAAGTATTAGTTAAAATTTTGTGGCGCGATACTGAGAATTTCAGGCACCAAAATACGTCGTCTAAGAAATAAGGGACGCTGGGAGGATATTTAATAGTCATCTCTCCAGACGCTGTAATGGAACTGATTATGGCTCATCTTTCGCTACATTAGTACCTGCCTTTGCAGTTAAGAAAGGGGCTGCCTTATATGCTTTACAAATTTATTACACGACGCAAATAAATTAAAATTTTTCATTATTTTAAATTTCGAAAAATTTTAGTAACATGAATGAGTTTTATTATTTTTCAAATAAGGTCAATTATTTTCATATACTGAATTTATTTCGAAACTCCTTTGTTCTTATCTCCATCTGAAGTCATCCACATTAAAAAATTATCGTTATATACTTTAAAAATTACGTCAAAAAATATAGCTGAAATATATTTCATATATTACGTAAAATACTTTCTTTGATGTACCGCTATACACAATGTCTGTTCTTCTTAGTTAGTTGTTGAAAGTCGTATGATGTCGAGGGGAGTGAGATATAGTTCTTAGCACCTACTGCCATGTTGTACAATTGTAATCATTTTATGCTTGAAAGTTAATACAAACGACTCTGTGTGTTGAAGTTTACAAGAGTAATTAGACATCGATGTTTCGTTTTAATTACGTAAACCTATTTTTAAAAAGGAAGTGTAATTTTTGTTTTAAGAAACTATTGTGACTACCTGTAATGGGAAAGTTCTAAGTTTGAAGACAGTATGGAAACGCAAAAATTCTATATGTTATGTGAAGGCAATAGATCGAGAGACGGATGTATTTTAACCACGAGGTGTTCTTATCTGAACCTGGCTCATAATACTTCGACGCAAACTGTTCTTTCACTCAGCCATTTTTCGTCGAGGAGCCACGAAAAACATATAGTAATAATTTTCTTGGGCGACCTTCTTTCTCACTTATCTTGGCAGCACTACTCTAGCGTAGTAATTGCTTAAAAAGTGTACTTGGTTTTAAGAATAATTACAGACATTTCTAAGGTCCATGCACTTAATTGTTTTATGTATTAATAGAGGAGAGGGTTGTAGCTATAGTATGTAACGACAGAAGTGAGGAATACGACAATATAATTATATAGGAGCGCTCTCATACAGAAAATTTTAAATTCATTAATGATTTTCGTACCCGCGAAAAAAGAATAGAATACCTACCAGCTGTTAAGAAATATGTCACTGCAAGAGGGACTCTTTTCCTAAGCTTGTTCATAGTACTTCGTCAACACACATACATTTCAGACAATAAGAAATAGCTGTGGAGCATAGAGCAGCATGGCCAGCAACATACGGATTACCCGTCATCGGAGTTAACGCCAGTCCAAAGAATCTCTCGAAATAGTAACATGAAAAGCGTATAGATTTTCACCAGCAGCATTATTACAAGTTGAGTACGCATCCGATCGACGTTCAGGTCAACAGTAAACGCGAGCAAAGACGTAAGATTATTACGTTTAAATGTGCGAAAATGTCCATTATTGTCAGATTACAAGATTGGTGATCAATAACTGGAAACAGTAACAAATGCAAACTATTTAGGCACTTGTGTCAAGAATGATCTAGAACAGAACATTCACATATAAACAAATGTAGGAAAAGGAACCGGCTGACAGACTCACTGGAAGAATCTTAAGGAAATGTAATTTGCTCACAAAAGGGTTATGTTACAAAGCTCTCGTTTAAGCAATTTGTGAGTATTGTTCGTCAGTCTGCTACACTTACGGCAGAGTACTAATAGACAGAGTAAGAGGACATCGTAAAACAAACACCGAGATATCCATCACCTACTAGTAGCAGAAGTAGATAAGAGCGGGGTTTACCGCAGCAGTTGTGACAGCACAAGAACGCAAACGATTCAAGTAAGATATTAATTTAATACACATCTCATGAAATTCATTACGTGAAAATCAGAGAACTGTGGACGCAAACGAAGGTCTACCGACAGTGTTCTGACGCACCGTTCACAGCTGGAAGGGGAAAGCGAGAATGATGATCAATGTACCCGCCATTACTCGCAGTGGCTTCCGATAAAGACGGATAAAATCACTTAAAATTCTGTGGAATAGAGAAATATTGTTAGCGAGAGCCTGATGGAAATTGGGCTTGTCATAATAATGCAGAAAGAGAAAGGAAATATTTTAACTTCCTGTAAAAAATACGATACCTTCGATCAAATTATGCAGTTTTTGTAGTATGTAAAATACTAAACTTACGTTAAGGAACACGATTTTTAAGCAGCTGCGACTTGCAATTAATAAGCTGTTGCCGGCCGAAGTGGCCGCGCGGTTCTGGCGCTGCAGTCTGGAACCGCGAGATCGCTACGGTCGCAGGTTCGAATCCTGCCTCGGGCATGGATGTGTGTGATGTCCTTAGGTTAGTTAGGTTTAACTAGTTCTAAGTTCTAGGGGACTAATGACCTCAGCAGTTGAGTCCCATAGTGCTCAGAGCCATTTGAACCATTTTAATAAGCTGTTCTGCAACTAGGAGGTGTGTGTGTGTGTGTGTGTGTGTGTGTGTGTGTGTCTGTGTGGGCAGGTGGATGATGGCTTTGTTTGTAGTGGTGACATTGCTGTTTTGCTGTTTTGTTGTTGTTGTTGTGTGGACGTACACGAGTGGGCAGAAGCGGGGATTACTTTGAAATGCAGTTTATACAACATAATCTTTTCATTGGGAGATGAAGCAGCTTGCCCAGGATAGAGTAGCATGGAGAGCTGAAAGTCTGAAACTTCCTGGTAGATTAAAACTGTGTGCCCGACCGAGACTAGAAGGTTGGAGGCGAGATACTGGCAGAAGTAAAGCTGTGAGTACCGGGCGTGAGTTGTGCTTCGGTAGCTCAGATGGTAGAGCACTTGCCCGCGAAAGGCAAAGGTCCCGAGTTCGAGTCTCGGTCGGGCACACAGTTTTTTATCTGCCAGGAAGTTTCATATCAGCGCACACTCCGCTGCAGAGTGAAAATCTCATTCAGCTGAAAGTCTGTTAATTCCCGTCGTGTGACCATAATCACGTTGTAAACCATTTCAGATGGATCACCTGAGTAAAAATGATAGCTCCGCCAATGCACTGGCCCTTTATACCTTGCGTGCGTGATGCTGTCGCTATCTGTATATGAACAAATCGCTGTCCCACGACTTTTATCACCCCGGTGTAATGTGTATCCACAGAAATGGGGTCCGTAATTCAAAAGGTATCATGGTGATCCATACTAGTCCGCCATTCGGATATCCTGGATGGGACTGACAGATGATAGGTGACCATGGGAAAAAAACTGAATACCCAACGAAAGGGTAGAATTCTACAAATCGGGATGTGGAATGTCAGAAGTTTCAACATGGTAGTGAGGCTAGAACATCTGAAATGCTAAGGTTGAATCTCAGGTCCGAAGACCACAACAACAACATTCTTTTTATCTCCATGCTTTAAAGACCGGCTGAATAAATGATGTCCAGAGTCTTGAAAAAAAAGTGTCATTTTATCTTCTATGGTGAAATCAATATGTGTGCGTATTTTTTTTGTGCGGAAAGTTGATGGTATGCAAAGATGTACACACATAAATAAACATATATATATATATATATATATATATATATATATATATATATATATATGCGGAAATTCAAAAGAAACAGCTCCTCCATATAGCACATAAAACAACAAACAAACTCCAAGCAAACTGAAACACCCCATCGTCCAAGAGATGTTGTTTACCAGCAGTGGGTATTTAGCGGCTTATATGCCAAAGCCGCAACGCAATGTATAAATGGCAGGAAGAAATTTTAGGAGAAGACATAAAAAACCTATCATCTATCGGAAGAATGACACCAATCTTTTTACTAATACACAACATTTAGAAAAGCTTAGCCATCGCCCCACGAAGTACGACATGCTCAGTACGAGAACAAATAACCACAAAAAAATCTCAACTCACAGCAATAGAACAATCACATCCAAAAGGCACTACTAGAAGGTTGGAGGCGAGATACTGGCAGAAGTAAAGCTGTGAGTACCGGGCGTGAGTTGTGCTTCGGTAGCTCAGATGGTAGAGCACTTGCCCGCGAAAGGCAAAGGTCCCGAGTTCGAGTCTCGGTCGGGCACACAGTTTTTTATCTGCCAGGAAGTTTCATATCAGCGCACACTCCGCTGCAGAGTGAAAATCTCATTCAGCTGAAAGTCTGTTAATTCCCGTCGTGTGACCATAATCACGTTGTAAACCATTTCAGATGGATCACCTGAGTAAAAATGATAGCTCCGCCAATGCACTGGCCCTTTATACCTTGCGTGCGTGATGCTGTCGCTATCTGTATATGAACAAATCGCTGTCCCACGACTTTTATCACCCCGGTGTAATGTGTATCCACAGAAATGGGGTCCGTAATTCAAAAGGTATCATGGTGATCCATACTAGTCCGCCATTCGGATATCCTGGATGGGACTGACAGATGATAGGTGACCATGGGAAAAAAACTGAATACCCAACGAAAGGGTAGAATTCTACAAATCGGGATGTGGAATGTCAGAAGTTTCAACATGGTAGTGAGGCTAGAACATCTGAAATGCTAAGGTTGAATCTCAGGTCCGAAGACCACAACAACAACATTCTTTTTATCTCCATGCTTTAAAGACCGGCTGAATAAATGATGTCCAGAGTCTTGAAAAAAAAGTGTCATTTTATCTTCTATGGTGAAATCAATATGTGTGCGTATTTTTTTTGTGCGGAAAGTTGATGGTATGCAAAGATGTACACACATAAATAAACATATATATATATATATATATATATATATATATATATATATATATATATGCGGAAATTCAAAAGAAACAGCTCCTCCATATAGCACATAAAACAACAAACAAACTCCAAGCAAACTGAAACACCCCATCGTCCAAGAGATGTTGTTTACCAGCAGTGGGTATTTAGCGGCTTATATGCCAAAGCCGCAACGCAATGTATAAATGGCAGGAAGAAATTTTAGGAGAAGACATAAAAAACCTATCATCTATCGGAAGAATGACACCAATCTTTTTACTAATACACAACATTTAGAAAAGCTTAGCCATCGCCCCACGAAGTACGACATGCTCAGTACGAGAACAAATAACCACAAAAAAATCTCAACTCACAGCAATAGAACAATCACATCCAAAAGGCACTACCAGAGAGCAGGCAGCTTATAAACAAGAACTCACCATCAAACACGGGCAAAGACACGTCGTACGTATAGAACACATGCCCTCGACACACAAAAAATGGAAATGTCGTGTGGCTAGGGCCTCCCGTCGGGTAGACCGTTCGCCTGGTGCAGGTCTTTCGATTTGACGCCACTTCGGCGACCTGCGCGTCGATGGGGATGAAATGATGATGATTAGGACAACACAACACCCAGTCCCTGAGCGGAGAATAAAAATATTGACTACAGATATGACGTAAATACATTAGACTATATAGTTGACAGAACAGCAGATAACAAAACATTATAATGCTGCAATACGGCGGAAAGTGCGTGTACAGTTTATGTGTTGCACTGGCGGGACTTTGTAATGCTGAAAGCAGAATAACTTCAACAGAACCCAAGGGCACTTGTAGTGCAACACCATCACAAAGTGTACCTAACAAAACATATTATACAGGGTGGTCAGAAACAGTAGGAAAAGCTTGTGAGGGTGTACCAGGGTAAGCTGTGCTGGAAAATAGTTTTTAAGAAAAATATTCGATACGCTGGGCTGTTTCCGAGTTAATTATTATTGAAATTAGCCTTTGACGGCTTTGCGCGCTCATATTCAAGCGACCCACAGTCATTGTCAGTTGTTCTCACAGTATAGATGATGGCGCACGAGACTGCTCAGCCTTTGGCACGGGTTCGATACTTACTACCGTCCCATGTCCAATTTTTGTATCACTCTTTGTTCGGCTTTAGAAAACCAAACGAAGAACACTTTGGCGATACCCTCTCTGGCAGACCGCTTGAATTTCCGCAAGCAAGAGCCTGATGGCTAACTTCAATGCTAATTAACTCGGAATTGGCGCAACTTGTCGAATTCTTTTCTCAGCAATTATTTCCCAGCGTAATCTACCCTGTAATACCCTTACAAACATCTCAGATGGTTTCTGACTATCCTGTGTACTGAGCATGAATGTGTCAGGTTCGGAAAAGTGTACAACCTATTGATACAATGGAGATAAAAGTGCTGCATGTAAGTAAAAATGTGTAAATATTTAAGATCACTGAAGATGCTCCATTAAGGGAGGCAAAATGTCTATGGCAAACATAAATTGCCGTTTTCCAATTGAATCAGTTATTCTGAAAAGGGCACGAGTCACATTTTTGGCCATATTGAGTTATGCCTGGATTTGGTATCTATGAAGATAGATACATCGGGGATTAACAGTCATTGAAAGCGGAATGGTAGTTTGAGTTAGACACATGGGACATTCAGATTCGGAAATAGTTAAAGATTTCAATATTCCGAGATTCACAGTGTCAAGAGTGTGCCAACAATAGCAAATTTCAGGCGTTACCTCTGAACACGGGTAGTGCAGTAGCTGGCGGCCTTCACTTAAAGACCGAGAGGAGCGGCGTTTGCGTAGAGTTGTCAGTGCTAACAAACAAGTAACATTGAGTGAAATAACCGCAGCGATCCACGTGGGACGGAAGACGAACGCATACGTTAGGACAGTCCGGTGAAATATGACACTAATAGACTATGGCAGGAGGTGACCGAAGCGAGTGCCTTTGCTAACAGCACAGTACCGCTTGCAGTGCCTCTCCTGGGCCATTTCGACTGGACCCTAGCGACTGGAAAACCGTGGCTTGGTGAGATAAATCCTGATTTCAGTTGATAAGAGCTGATGGCAGCGTTCGAGTGTGGTGCAGATATCATGAAGCCATGGATCTGACTTGTCAACAAGGCACTGTGAAAGCTTTGAACGGAGAATATCTTGAAAAATATGGTTTTTAGGCAAAAGAGTGAGGAATAATATGGTTTACTGGAACCCTGAATAAAATGAACATGCTTTCAGAGAAAAATGTGTTGCATTATCGCCGGCCGATGTGGCCGAGCGGTTCTAGGCGCTTCAGTCTGGAACAGCGCGACCGCTACAGTCGCAGGTTGGAATTCAGCCTCGCGCTTGGATGTGTCTGATGACCTTAGGTGAGTTAGGTTTAAGTAGTTCTAAGTTCTAGGGGACTGATGACCTCAGACGCTAAGTCCCATAGTGCTCAGAGCCATTTGAACCGTTTGTTGCATTACCTATTGAACGCCCCTCGATATGCCTGGCTTGTTACATCATTCACCTTGTAAGTAGGCTGTTTATGTTTTCTTATTGGCAACGTTACGTAGCGGTCTGTATAAACATCACTGGCTGTGCTGTGTGCAGTCTGTGGCTAGTTTGCATTGTTGTCTGCCAGATCGAACTTCATCCATAATGTAGAAAATACACAGCTTTCCTTTGTTGCGGCGTTTGTTATCAGTTTCGGAAACTTCCTTTTGGTTTGAACTTTTCTTCGGCAGCATTCATTCGCGGGCTAAATTCCATATTACCTGAATTCTTAAAACGTCACATCACCTTATATGTGGACGATATTCTTATAGCAGAAGCTTCATGGAAACAACATAATCGCATCCTCAACAGTTTGTTACGTATTTTTGCAGAATCTGGAATTACAGTTAACTTGGAAAAGTCTGAATTCGCTAGGTCAAAGGTGAGGTTTTTGGGACATACACTCCTGGAAATTGAAACAAGAACACCGTGAATTCATTGTCCCAGGAAGGGGAAACTTTATTGACACATTCCTGGGGTCAGATACATCACATGATCACACTGACAGAACCACAGGCACATAGACACAGGCAACAGAGCATGCACAATGTCGGCACTAGTACAGTGTATATCCACCTTTCGCAGCAATGCAGGCTGCTATTCTCCCATGGAGACGATCGTAGAGATGCTGGATGTAGTCCTGTGGAACGGCTTGCCATGGCATTTCCACCTGGCGCCTCAGTTGGACCAGCGTTCGTGCTGGACGTGCAGACCGCGTCAGACGACGCTTCATCCAGTCCCAAACATGCTCAATGGGGGACAGATCCGGAGATCTTGCTGGCCAGGGTAGTTGACTTACACCTTCAAGAGCACGTTGGGTGGCACGGAATACATGCGGACGTGCATTGTCCTGTTGGAACAGCAAGTTCCCTTGCCGGTCTAGGAATGGTAGAACGATGGGTTCGATGACGGTTTGGATGTACCGTGCACTATTCAGTGTCCCCTCGACGATCACCAGTGGTGTACGGCCAGTGTAGGAGATCGCTCCCCACACCATGATGCCAGGTGTTGGCCCTGTGTGCCTCGGTCGTATGCAGTCCTGATTGTGGCGCTCACCTGCACGGCGCCAAACACGCATACGACCATCATTGGCACCAAGGCAGAAGCGACTCTCATCGCTGAAGACGACACGTCTCCATTCGTCCCTCCATTCACGCCTGTCGAGACACCACTGGAGGCGGGCTGCACGATGTTGGGGCGTGAGCGGAAGACGGCCTAACGGTGTGCGGGACCGTAGCCCAGCTTCATGGAGACGGTTGCGAATGGTCCTCGCCGATACCCCAGGAGCAACAGTGTCCCTAATTTGCTGGGAAGTGGCGGTGCGGTCCCCTACGGCACTGCGTAGGATCCTACGGTCTTGGCGTGCATCCGTGCGTCGCTGCGGTCCGGTCCCAGGTCGACGGGCACGTGCACCTTCCGCCGACCACTGGCGACAACATCGATGTACTTTGGAGACCTCACGCCCCACGTGTTGAGCAATTCGGCGGTACGTCCACCCGGCCTCCCGCATGCCCACTATACGCCCTCGCTCAAAGTCCGTCAACTGCACATACGGTTCACGTCCACGCTGTCGCGGCATGCTACCAGTGTTAAAGACTGCGATGGAGCTCCGTATGCCACGGCAAACTGGCTGACACTGACGGCGGCGGTGCACAAATGCTGCGCAACTAGCGCCATTCGACGGCCAACACCGCGGTTCCTGGTGTGTCCGCTGTGCCGTGCGTGTGATCATTGCTTGTACAGCCCTCTCGCAGTGTCCGGAGCAAGTATGGTGGGTCTGACACACCGGTGTCAATGTGTTCTTTTTTCCATTTCCAGGAGTGTATTATTTCTTCTGAAGGCATTCAGCCGGATCCTGAAAAGTTAGAAGCAATCAGAGCCCTGCCAGTTCCATCCACAAAAAAACAAGTCCGCAGTTTTCTAGGTCTCGTAAATTTTACCGTCGTTTTCTGAATATGCAAATTCTAGTTACACCAAAACTTTGTTCTCTCACTGGAAAAAATACTATTTGGAACTGGGACGAACAAACACAGTTGGAATTCAATTCTTTGAAAGAATCGCTACGTAACATTGCCAATAAGAAAACATAAACAGCCTACTTACAACCTTCGCTTCTCTGAAAATGCCTTCAGAACATAGAATAAGCCTAAAACATGCAATTACCAAAATCTATAATACGAAACACAGAACTACACAGCAACCCTCAGATGCAACAGTGCTGTATGTGATTTTCGTCGCTGCAGGAACACTTCAGCATAGCGTCCTTATGCCGCAGTTTCATCGTATTCGGTGAATTTATACACGTGGTGCACGTCGGTCATCTTTTCATTACTAAAAATATCAATACTACTTTGTATCACTGCTACCATACTGTCAACTAATCCTGTCGGAAACACGAACCTGGGACAGAAGCGAGCAGCACTGAAAGCAAGCTTGAAGGCAAAGTTAAAGTAGGAAATGTTGTTGACGACAGCAAGTTCCATGTGTGAAAGGAACAAGTTTATTGGTTTACAGACGAGACACATGCCGTAGACGTCTACATTGGCGGGCAGATCTCCTCCTTTTTTTTCTTCTTATTATCCCTACCGTCTTCCAGTTTGTCTATGTGGTCGGTACTATTGTATGGGTTTTGACGAAGTTAGTGACAGTCAGTGGCCGGATTCTCTTGTGCAGATATTTCAGTGCAATACAGATAGGGAGATAAATTGAGGGTAGGAAATCAAACGACATGCAGTTACTCCGTAACCACCGGAGTCCACGAGGCTCTGTGCTGGGGTGACAAACTTTGAAACGTTATTGGTGGTGTTTGCGTTTCCACGTGCAGAACGTAAGACAGAAGGGTTTGCACGGGAGTCTCTTCAGAAGGCAGCTCCTTTACGACGCGGGAAGTAAATTAACACAATGCTTAACTACCGCAGAGTATGAGATCGTTAGGCTCAGCTTGTGGCGTGTTCCGAGGCCATTTTGGACACGGAAAATGCATATGGGGCAGCGAGCCTCACAAAAAATGACAGGTTGCGTCCACGTATTGTGAGCTGACGATACAATCGGGCAGGTACCGGTTCCTTTGGGCTTCAAGCGAAACACGGGCCTGATTATGATGATGATTACATGTTAATTCAGTGACTAATGTGCAGAAGGAAAAAGTTTTCTTGACTCGCAAATTTTCTGCCGTAACGACGTGAAATGCTGAGCGAACTCTCGTGAGCACCCACATTAGGCTGGCACAAAGGGTTCTTTTGTTTACCCACGCAATTTCCTGCCTCCATGAAATACAAAATGACTTGATAATGCGTGAGCAGTTTAAAACTGTCCTGCTATAGCAGTATCAATCACCAGTTTGCGCATATGCCGTCAAGGCTGCCAGATATTTGGTGCAGCATATATTGTGCCGCAAAATATGGTATTTCTTTATTACTGGCTACGAGACTTGCTTTTAGCTACGAGAAAACTGTGTTCTGATAACTGTGAACAAAGGTATGTGACAGTTACCAGTAGGTAAGATTAGTTTTAAAAGATTAGAGAATTCATAAAATCAACAGTCATTTAAGTATTTTTGAGCAACTGGCTTTAATTTGAATTAGTTGCTACAACAGTAGTTCTGGATGAAACTGCTATACACTGAACGGAGTTAAGAAAGAAACTAAAAGGAACACCGTTTTTCCTATTTATCTACATATCATCTTAAATGAGGAACGGTCGGCCGGTGTGGCCGAGCGGGTCTAGGCGATTCAGTCTGGAACCGCGCGACAACTACGGTCGCAGGATCGAATCCTGCCTCGGGCAGGGATGTGTGTGATGTTCTTAGGTTAGTTAGGTTTAAGTAGTTCTAAGTTCTAAGGGGCTGATGACCTCAGATGTTAAGTCGCGTAGTCTCAGAGCCATTTCAACCATTTTGAAATGAGGAAAATTCCATGTACACACACACACACACACACACACACACACACACTCACACACACACACACACACACAATTACAAGAGAAATAAGATACTTTGATTCAATATTTATTCTATAGAATGTTATAGAATTGGTCCTCAGGAATGCAGAACAAGTTAAAGAAAGCGATCTAATTTTCACTTTCCGACTAATACAAAGTAAATCAAATACAGGTAATTCGTAATTTATTGTGACGGTACTTCGTAAAATGAAAATTACTTTTATGTGTAACTTTTAACTTGGAATACTGCACTTAAGACCGAATATTACATGGCAGTCACAATACCTAGTGTTATTAAAAAAAATAAGGAAATAAAAAAAAATAAACGGTATTCGTCAGTCCACCGGTACGATCTTCAAGTTAATAAAAAACTGTGCCTTACTAATGTCTAAATGGGTTTCATTGTTGCTGGAAAGTCAATGACAATGTGTGTTCCTGAATAATTGGCACTCTTTTTACCAAACGCTTTAAGCCCTCATATAGACCGTTCGTAATCATGGCACTGACTTTGTGTGCTGAACTGTCAATTGGGGAAAAAGATATATTACATACAAAAAATTCAAGGAATAAGCATAATTGGAAGCTTTAATTAGCACACTAAATTCTTTGATCAAATTTCTACAAGTGTTTTGGTTCAAATTCAAATGGCTCTGAGCACTATGGGACTCAACTGCTGAGGTCATTAGTCCCCTAGAACTTAGAACTAGTTAAACCTAGCTAACCTAAGGACATCACACACATCCATGCCCGAGGCAGGATTCGAACCGGCGACCGTAGCGGTCTCGCGGTTCCAGACTGCAGCGCCAGAACCCCGCGGCCACTTCGGCCGGCTACAAGTGTTTTGAATTCACGGCTTAATGCGTATTCGTTTTATTTCCTGTGAAAGAAATGTGACTTTAATTGACTTAAGCCATGTTTCAGCACTGTCCGTATCACAATCTCAAAAAAGTTTGTTGTTCCCACTGTCGAACACATTTTAAAAAACCATAAAAAATACAGAAATCAATAATCATTGCCTAAGTAATGAAATACGTTCTCGCTATTTAAACCATATAAACACCCAGAACGTGATTTTAGCCAACATATCTTCTGCGACCTTGTACTTAAGATATCGCGTATACCATAACAATCTAAGGTTTTGCCTTGACCAAACTGGACCAAGCTTTTGTTATAGAAGGTGCTGGCTAAAACTTGTCGAAATTTGTATGACCCACCCTTACAAACGGTAGTACAACTAACCGCCGCCAGGAACAGCGTAATACAAGTTTCACGCGTCAGTACGGTTGGCAGCTTCGATGTAAGTGGACGAATTTATTGCTGGCGGGAAATTTTCCATTCTGTCGTTTGCTTATGCATGCGCTGTTGAAATGACCGACCTGACAGAACAACGTTGCTGTATCACGTTCTGCTTTAAACTTGGTAAAACAGCCGAAGAACAAACATTCGGTATTGACGCTTTGGCCCAGACACAAATGTATGACTGGTTTGAGCGTTTTAAAAATAGCCGGATATCTGTTGTTGATGAAGAACCTTCGACACGACCATGTTCCGCCATTACACCAGAGTTTTAGGCCAAAAACAATACGGCGGTTCTTCCCCTTTGACCGTATTCACTCGACTTGGCTTCGTACAATTTCTTCCTCTTTCCTACGTTGAAGGGACGAACATTTGACACAACATAGGAGATTGAAACATTCCGTTAGAACTACTGATGGCCTCGGGAGAGCCAGTCATGACAAAGCTGTACCATCTGGTGAGCACGATGTATGAGACAGGCGATATACCCTCAGACTTCAAGAAGAATATAATAATTCCAATCCCAAAGAAAGCAGGTGTTGACAGATGCGAAAATTACCGAACTATCAGTTTAATAAGTCACAGCTGCAAAATACTAACGCGAATTCTTTACAGACGAATGGAAAAACTGGTAGAAGCGGACCTCGGGGAAGATCAGTTTGGATTCTGTAGAAATGTTGGAACACGTGAGGCAATACTAACCTTACGACTTATCTTAGAAGAAAGATTAAGAAAAGGCAAACCTACGTTTCTAGCATTTGTAGACTTAGAGAAAGCTTTTGACAATGTTAACTGGAATACTCTCTTTCAAATTCTGAAGGTGGCAGGGGTAAAATACAGGGAGCGAAAGGCTATTTACAATTTGTACAGAAACCAGATGGCAGTTATAAGAGTCGAGGGGCATGAAAGGGAAGCAGTGGTTGGGAAAGGAGTGAGACAGGGTTGTAGCCTCTCCCCGATGTTATTCAATCTGTATATTGAGCAAGCAGTAAAGGAAACAAAAGAAAAATTCGGAGTAGGTATTAAAATTCATGGAGAAAAAGTAAAAACTTTGAAGTTCGCCGATGACATTGTAATTCTGTCAGAGACAGCAAAGGACTTGGAAGAGCAGTTGAACGGAATGGACAGTGTCTTGAAAGGAGCATATAAGAAGCTTTCGAAATGTGGTGCTACAGAAGAATGCTGAAGATAAGGTGGGTAGATCACGTAACTAATGAGGAGGTATTGAATAGGATTGGGGAGAAGAGAAGTTTGTGGCACAACTTGACTAGAAGAAGGGATCGGTTGGTAGGACATGTTTTGAGGCATCAAGGGATCACAAATTTAGCATTGGAGGGCACCGTGGAGGGTAAAAATCGTAGAGGGAGACCAAGAGATGAATACACTAAACAGATTCAGAAGGATGTAGGTTGCAGTAGGTACTGGGAGATGAAGAAGCTTGCACAGGATAGAGTAGCATGGAGAGCTGCATCAAATCAGTCTCAGGACTGAAGACCACAACAACACCAACAGGAGATTGAAGCGGAATGGCAGTTGGCTCTGAACAGACTGACTGAAAAAGACTCTCAGTGTGCATTCAAATGGTTCAAATGGCTCTGAGCACTATGCGACTTATCTTCTGAGGTCATCAGTCGTCTAGAACTTAGAACTAATTAAACCTAACTAACCTAAGGACGTCACCCATCCATGACCGAGGCAGGATTCGAACCTGCGACCGTAGCGGTCGCTCGGTTCCAGACTGTAGCGCCTAGAACCTCACGGCCACTCCGGCCGGCAGTGTGCATTCCCTTCGTGGCAGAAGCGCTGAGGTCGGTGTCTGAGCTCCCAAAGGGACTACTTTAGTGACGGTGACGCAAAACTTAGTACGGTCTGACCGTATTTACTGTTAGATTCCGTGGTCTTTTGAGTAGCACCTGGTATTCCTTTGTCTTGATTCTTGCATATAAACATAGCTTCAGCAGATATTCCAGATTAATGACTGGTTACATAAGTAACTTACCCGCCTCCACAAATGGAAAAAAAATTGAACAGTCAGCTTGTCTGACTGCCACGCAGAGGAAGTGGGTTCAGTTCGCGCTCCAGCCTGCTAAGGGCTTTCCCTTTGTAGGACGACTTGGACGGGATGCACTCAGCCTCGAGAGGCCATCAAGGTTATTATTTTTACATAGGTGACTTAATATTTCACTATACTCACTAGAGCGCTCTACACTTAAATTAGATGTTTTTTATCATAATTCTTACAGTACTTTGATTTAAATATTTTACGTTAGATCCTTTTCTTCTGATTAACATCGTGTTTTTGCTTGCGTTTTTTCTGCATACCTCAAAACTACATGATTAATAATACGACCGTGATAACCAGCCTGGTGGTAGGTTTTATTGAGTTCTATCTACCACACGAACATTTATGGGCGGCCTCTGAAAGATGAGACACTGGCCTACTTCAGAGAACGACTGTTCTTGCTTCAGCGAAATTCCAACCGGAGTAAAAAATATTTTTTGCTAAGATCAATCAGTTTTCTAACACTGATTATCTGTGGCTCACTGACTTTCAAGGATTAGCATTATACCATCAAAGAAGTTCCTTTAGTTCCACATATGGAGCTGCTTCAGTTGCCATAGAAATTACATGACTCTGAGATGGTAGGTGAATTGTCTGTAGGTCACACACGACAATGAATATTCAGTAAAATTTGTTACTACAAAATAGGATGATAATCTGCTGGTAGTGGGTGCTTTATTGTGGACACAGTTCGGTTGCTTAGAAGTGCATCAGTAATGTTCCCAAATTCGGTGAGTAATTCACATGTACCAGATTAATGTTTAGCTCGATTGAATTATCATAATACTGCGTTCAGCGCTAGTGAACTCGCAAGTTCGAAGTACCAACGCTTATGCCAAATGAAAAGTTATGTGACTGAGATTGGAAAGATTAGTCCAGATATACATAGGACGAACCATTTTATTGGAAATAAATCCAAAGAACTGTATGTCACAACTGATTCTGTCCGTTCTGTGACTATCACCCAGAACTATACTAAATGTAGAAGCTACACTCCCTGAAAAATGTTTTAATTCTTTGCAGCCAATTACCAGGATTGGTGCTAACTGCAGCTAGCACGTGCCGTTTTAATGTCACTAAAGATGGCTTTTCTTCCTCTTGCCTATCGCAACGTTGGTGATTGACCTCTCCCGTCGCCTCCACACATCCCTTACGTAGGCCCTACACCCTCGATACATTAACCCTTTCATTACACCAGTAAGAAAAACTTTAAAATGGAACTGTACAAGCTACTTTAAATCTTAATATCCAAAATGATCATCCTCACGAATCTTTCAGAACACTACCAAGGTCGTAATTCTTATCATTTATAAATTATAGTAAATGCTCAATTCACAAAGTGATTTTTGTGCTATAAAAAGAATCTGGTTTATAGTTAAAAGCAAACAGGCACAGAGTACAATCTAAAACGGTCATAGTTAGCTTTAAACTACCTTTCACGCCAACTGCTAATCTGAACTGGACTACTTAAGAGGTTTTCAACAAAATTTTGTGAGTCTGAAAGCCGTTGACGTGACCCACGCTACGTTCTACTGTAACTGACAAAGATAAACAAACCTGATAGATCCCACTGCATATAATGCACCAATAGTTAGAGTTCAGCTCAAAAAGTGCACCAATTAAGTAGCGAGACCACAAACAGAACATTCCCAAATAGAATTATCTCAGAGTTCAATGCCACTTTTGTCAGATTCATGTTAATGCGAGGTGCTTAGCGCTAAGTGAATATACCTATATAATCGGCTTGTAGCTAGCTCTCCTCTAACATTTGTTTGGTAAAATAGGAGACTCATACGCATATATATATATATATATATATATATATATATATATATATATATATATATATATATATATATATGTGTGTGTGTGTGTGTGTGTGTGTGTGTGTGTGTGTGTGTGTGTGTGTGTTGAGGTAGTTAAGACGGGCCACACCAGTATATCAAGGATGAATAAATTCCTCGAGGTGCAGTTTTCGTCAAGTTTTAGCCGACAGTGTGGCAAATTTCCTGACAATCACAAGTAATTTTCATCGTTTATAGTCGCCTCATTACAATACCAACTTTATTTCTTTTTCTAATAGAGCTATAAACTTTTTTCTGAGGCATTTTAAGGAAGCTTCTAAGAGAACTTCAACGACAGCATGTATGGAATCTGATCAAACAGCATCAAGATAACAGCGCCGAAAACCACTAACCCGCCGTCAGGAGAAGATATTCCACAAACGTCTAGCCTGTTATACCGAATATAAACAGACCCTTGACACATGTACGGTTCGTGCGTTTCTTTTTTTTTTTCCACGGTTGTCATATCAAGTGATCAAAATGTTGACCTTGACCATTGCTACATACTGTGAAGTGATTCTGGAAAAACAGTACTGCACGCTGAATTTCATATCAACGGCAGCACAGGCCCGTGTTATAAAGCATTTCATGCCTTCAGGTATCATCGGTGTTTCGTAAAAGACGTCTTAATTTTGGTCACAGAGAAGATGACAAAAGTGTTAAGTCTGCTGAGTGTGCATACCATTTTGCATTTTTTGAACGACCGTTCCAATGCTATCCAGATGTTCTCTTAAGAGGGTCTGTTATTACATGTACGGAATCGGAGGGACATCCGTCATGTTGGTACCGCGCTGATTGCCTCACGTCCTGTGTAGTGCCTTCCAATAACTGCAGCAGCAGTGTATCATATTTTACGAACTCGAGATACTTGAGTGTATTTATATTCCCAGCAATAAAATGGGAAGCAATGATTCGGGTTTAGAAAACAAGGACCAAACGTTGATAGACGAAGAGCGATGTTTCTTTCCACTCCTTTGAGTCAGTGTGGAGTTTCAACTAACGATTAGAGCATGTCGTAAAGATTGACTTCCTTTGCACTTTTCTTAAACAACATTTAGAGAACTGCAGCAAATTTTGGAACTCGTTGCAAGACAGCTGTAGATGCAGCGAAATGTGAAGAGGTTAAAATGCGATATAATGTTGTGTTCGCTGAAAACGCGTTTGTTTATCCCCCTCGTACTTCCGAGGTGCCTCTTACAGACATTTGAATTGTGTATTACAGCTTCCAAATTGTTAGTTTCATTTCTTTCATCAGCTGCTACGCTTTCTCCTTGGCGTATTTTATTTTTCGCACTTCCAGTTCCTAGAACCTTTTATTTATAGTGTTTGCAAAGACAGATCGTGAGTGTTTGAGACCATCTGGATACTCTTCAGCATACAACCGCACCACCGCTCTAATAGTTTGGCGACATTCGCCATAAAGAATATTCGCTTTTTCGACTGTCGTATCATTGTTAACGGTTAAATAGCTTCACGAGAAAGTTGTCTGATTTCTACAACAGTAGAACAAAGACTGATGGGCTTCAAGCGTAGGGCAGACTTTCATCTTTTCCCCTGACGATGGGACACTGGTTTGCGTCATTGTTATCTTCATACTACTTGATAAAAAAAATTGCTCTAAGCACTATGAGACTTAACATCTGAAGTCATCAGTCCCCTAGACTTCAAACTAGTTAAACCTGACTAACCCAAAAACATCACACACATCCACGCCCGAGGCAGGATTCGAACCTGTGACCGTAGCGGCAGCGCGGTTCCGGAACTATTTGACCAAGTTCCGTACACGTTATGTCGTTCAATTCCTATAACTTCACGGAAACTGCACCTAGACGTGTTTATTCATTTTCAGTATGTTTGCGGGGGGGGGGGGGGGGGGGGGGGGGAATTGTCTTGCCTGTCTCATCGTTTGGAGTATTTATCACTGCTTAAAAAGTCGTCTGTGTGACACTCCAGAAAGCGTCTATCCGAATACCAGTAATGGTTACGTCTGAAACGATGTGAAAATAAGAGAAACTAAAGCAAAGAGGATTATCAATGTAAACTGGTAGGTCAATATTTCCTTAGATATCCTGACTGTTAAAATAACTGTTGTGTACAAAAATGCGAAGCTCAAAATAAATTAAGTTATCGTAATACAAAACGGTTACATCTAGTATAGAATGAAAAGAGCAATTCTGAATGTAACCTAAGACTCCAAGTACATATAAAGTGAATTTATGCACTTCTATGTCGTGATATACATCGCCTTGTGTTATATCTTTAATCCTCTATTACAAGTAAATGTATTTAGAAGATAATTACTTCTGTAAGGAGACGGTTAATCTTTTCAGTGAAATATTAAATTTATACACATGCAATAATGCTTACACAGCTATTATGGGGTATGATTGCAAATTCTAACTGCGAAAGAGCTTTAAGCTATTTATGATACCGTGAGGCCGATTCATTGACAAATCTGTTTGTTCCTTCTCTTAAAGAATGCGGAAAGACACTTCTTATTTCTTTATCAACGCTTACGTACTAGTTTATTAAACTGCTATTTTCACGTATTGCGAAACAAAGATGATCGCGTTGCAGAAATCGCTGGAATAACATCTCTTTCACCTGGTGTCGTACTCGGCGAGTTGGATGCTCTGTGGTACCAGTATGCTAGATCTGTTTTTGGCACTCTATGAACCTCGGAAAGATGACAGTTGCTACCTTGTAACTGGAAAATTAATTAACAAAGCGCGGAAAAAGATTTCACTGCTGTTTCTGCTTGTAACCTTCCTGGTGCTGCTCCTTCTTGTAACTTGGCCGTAGAATGCACTCTGTAAAATTTTGGAACTGTTTGAGAGTAGGATACAGACAGGCTTATACCGCGCTTAAATATTGCAGATACTGTCATCGCTTGTATTAGTTATCTCATTGAAAGTATCATAAGCTTTGACCCTTACGCTGATTAAGATAACTTTTGAAAATGATTGACAGCTGAATACGCAAACAATAGTTGTCAGTCTCCAGTCGCAACACAGTCCATAGGCCGGGCAAAAATCACATTCTTCTGTCCAAAATAACACGGAAAAAACCTCGGAATATTTCCCGGAGAAACCACAATATGTCTGCGTTCTATTGATGACATTGTTTCTAGTTCTAAGCCACTCACTGTATTATTGGCCTTGGGCCCTGAGGTCCTCTGCGCTGTATCTTGACAGATCTTCTACCTTGAAATTTCTTGGTTCTTGTTTTTCTTCTTCATTTATAAGTTTTCATCTTTGTCGATATCCTCCACTGGGTCGAATTTCAGAATTAGTGTCCTTTTCAGTATTTCGGTAAGCTGTTGCAACAATGGTGAATCAATCGTGTTCTGGAAAGTTCTTAGTTGTTCTCGTTTTCACACATTAATACTGCGTTCTCCGTCTACATAAAACGCCTCCGTGGTCTTCTTAAGCTTCTTCGCTTTCAACTGCAACTAAAACTGTTCGAGCTTCTGTACCATGGTCAAGTTTATGCTAATTAACTCTGCACTCACGCCCGTCCTACCATTCATTTCAGACTCCCGACCAATAGCGCCTCTTTCTCTCGTTACTTGTGCGCTTATAAAATTCTGTTTCACAGGTCAAACATTCCCTACTGGTCCAAAGCTGCAGATTACACAGAAATACCGTATAATTGCAATGACAAAATAGTATTACAAATTCATGCAAAGTTTTTCCTTATATTTTCATTTACATTAAGCCATGAAATAAACTATAGCAAACAAAATAACTGATAAAGTACAACTTTACCATAAATTCCAGCTAAATTGTAGGCTGGTGAGAACTTATTTTGTGATCAGAGAAGGGGCTGAAAATATGCCCCTTATATATTTACCCTTTAATTGGTATCCATAATGGATAAAATTGTCTAAATTGACTAAGCATACATTTTCAAGAGTCAGTAATTATATGAAACGTATAAAGCTATAGATGTAAAATAAATACTAACATTTTCGTGTGTCTCTATGTCATGGGGCAAGTCTTTCTATTAGATGCCACTTCGGCGACTTGTGTGTCCGTAACTCACCCTAGTTATCCAGTTGTTGAAAGGGGACCTGCAGTTTAACGTGGAATCCGAACGTGTCGCTTCTGGCGAATAGCCACATCATTGAGCGGTGAATGTTAGATTAAAATTCAGACTGAATAACTCGTGGTCCACTTGGGATACTATCTCTCAAACTTTTGATTTCTAGGGAAACGCTCCGTTTATTTTCTTGTTCTTCTTCCTTTCTATCTATCTGTTTCTTATTCGATTTTCGTCATATGTTCTTTGCGGATGTCAGACGACATCTCTCAAATGCCATCGATCAAAACTTCCAATCCTCTGATTGAACATCCCGAGCTACCGTGTCGTGCCGATGCTGCTAGACCACCAAGTTTGACAGTAGTTTCATTACTATACATTAGTCCTACCAAATGCTGTTCCATGTGTTTTAAATTACTTTCAATTAAATGAGAAAATTCACTAGCCATTTCATGTGTATGACTGCTAATTAATCGAGTGTGTCGCAGAGAACTACATCTGCTGATAAGCCCCGAGAAGCGTTATCCCTACATGCTTTGCAATTAACGGTCTCTGTTTTGTTTAGAAGATATTAATTTTCGAGTGAAGTGTCAGATATCGTACCTTAAAACAAGATCACCTAAAACGTCCTCGTCGGGTCGATAAGCCGTTTGCACCACAAATACCCGCATGAATTATCCTTTCCACTTGGCTTTATCATAGCTCATCTGATACTGGTAGTGCATATAGGAAGGATTTAACACCGTGTCGACAACTAGGTCATTAGAGACTCCGCACAACTTCGGATTTGGGAAAGATATAAATTATGCAGAGTCCCTTTCATAGGAAAATTCCCAGAATTTACCTTAAGTGTTTTAGGGATATAATGGTAAACTTAAATCTAACTGACCGGAGTCTAGTGTGCCAGTTTGCTTTATCATGTGGTTGGAGAAGACTTTCAAATACAGGATTTACAGAATCTCGTGAATACGTACGGTCACATAATGAGTATGGTTATCGTCCTGGCACAAATAGAAGTTAGAAGAGCTATAGAGACAGCTAAGGACAACAAGAAATTCAACTTCAAACTTCCTGTGCTCTGGGACATTATGGACACTGACTGCTTCTAATCCCGGCCTTTTGTCTGGAGAAGAAATACTAGAGAAATTTGGCCCAAGAGATGATTTCATTATATTTGGGTCGCGTCATAACCTCAAAAAAGTAGATCTGTGACAGAATCAGCAACAAAAATGGAAGGTTTCAGTTTCACCAGAAAACACTGCTTGTCTTTCAGTAGAGTTGAAAATTACCGTACGTGTGGCTGTGGACTCTGGATTGCAACATAAATGATCAGGACAGGGCGCTAACAAACTCTTCCAAATTCATTCATGTCGAACACAAAGATCTCATTATTGATTCTACTTCAGTGACATATTTCTAACTTAGTGTATCTTACTTTAGTTTGTAGGTCTATGTGACGTCGCCCAAATAAACAACCTTGCATCTGGTCAGAGTGTGTCCACCAGTAGCAAACACTGGTCTCAGTCTCTGTGAGTCCTGTTTTGTCAGTTATTTAAATTTATTTGGTACTTAATGATAATGAATATGGTAGAACTCTGTGCCCGGACTGGAAAATACTCTTATTTTGAGTCAATTCCACGCACACGAAGTATTCACTTCGTTGACAATGTCGTGTGAATAAACAAGGTGTGCATCCTAGAACGTCGTGTAGGCAATTGCCTAAAACAATGGCTTGCTAAAAAGTAGCAGTTACTTTCGTAGGACGCTTGTTATTAAGAATGGGTCATAATTTGATAATAATAATAGGATTCATGAATATAGCACTAGGAAAAATAAGGTAGAGTATTATGCTTCCAAAGAAATTCTCGAACAACAAATTTACGTTAATAGATAATGTGATTTGCTAACTTTCCAAATAAAGTCACAATAACATCATTTAATTGCAGATGACAAGCTACAAATAAAAGTACATACAGAGGATCTTGCATAACCCATAGACAAAATTAAGGTGATAACAACGACAGATGAAACCTTTTTTAGGCCTAATTCCGTCAAAATAATTAATATTTAAAACATATTTACATTTTACAGTACTGAATATAAGTACCCACGGACGATGGCACAATGTTACTGAAATATGTTTTGGGATTTACGAAAACCAGTTGCTTGCATAAATGGTGTACCTGAAATCCAGTAATTTTGTTTTTAAAGACTGCTACTGCTAGAGCTTTAAAATCAAGACATCAATAATCCATAGAAATATTTTATCACCTCACTTTTGAATTAATGTTACTTTTACGCAATGTAAGCACTTAAAAATGAAACTGAAATCAACTTAATTTCTATAGCGAATGATATAACTCTCTTATGAAATGGTTTTCCATAACTGCTATCTGAACACAACCCAGCGATACCGCGAAGGATGACGTTGAGCCAATAATTAATTCGCTGAAGAACTCTCATAGATATGATGGCGTATCTAGCTGGATACTAAAGCAGGGTGCCGCATATTTCAGCTCAGTACTTAGCCACGTCTGAAATTTTCTCTTTGGCAGTTCCTGGACCGTTAAGATACCCAGAAGGGAACCCGCTTTATAAAACCAGAGAAAGGGATAATCTAGATAATTTTAGGCCTATTTCTACCCCCTCGGTGTTTGCAAAGTGTTCTCGATAAGGTTGTATACATAAGGGCAATTGATAACTTCAGTTCACATAATTTGCTATCAGGCCAATAGCTTATATTTAAGAGAAGTTTAACAACTGGAAATGCGTTATTCTCTTTTTTCTGTGCTGCACTGGACGGAATAAACGAAAAGTTGCTAAAACTAGGCGTCTTATCTGATTCAGGTTGGTTTTCGGTTTTCATCATGTTTCGATAGATTAAGCTTTTATTTAAGTACTTAGAAAAGGATTTTGCTGAAAAAAATTTTCGGTCATTTAAAGAGCATTTTCCCACCACGTGTGTTAATGTGCCACACCCATTTTTCTGTCACCACTTTTCTGCATATATCTTAGATCGCTTTATATCCCCTAAATTGCACGTTAGGGATTTTTTTTCACTCCCGAGTGTGTTGGCTATCCTTGGAACGCAACGGTCGGTATTACTTTGTTTCTGCTGTTTGTAAACAACACGCTATCACACACGCGATTAGTTTTGTTCAAGTGTGATTGCGAATAGTTGTTATACTTAAGTTTGCAGTGCTTGTTTACAAATGTACTCACCTCTTTCACAGCTAGATATATAGAAGCTCCTGAAAATTAAGCCTATATCTAACGTCCTCTACTGACGATAAGCCATGTCATGGATTGTGTCCATCAGGTGAAAATTCGTGGATCAAATACAATAGGGCTCATGCAACTTGAAAATCTTATTCTCACGAGCATTCTCTTCCTGCTGCTGTTATTACAATAATTAAACCTGTTTTCAGAGACTTGGCTCGTCTTGACCTTCTAAAGAAATGTCTGCATGGGCAGACACAGAACCCAAATGAACGTTTCAACAGCATAATTTGGAACCGCCTTCCTAAAACGGTATTTGTAGGCATGCATACAATGAAACTAGGAGTGCATGATGCTGTTATCACATTCAGTTGTGATAATTTTGTGAAGTATTGGGTACTGAAAAAGCTGGGAATTAATTCTGGCGAAAATATGATCACTGGGCTGTAACACTGCGATAAAATGAGGACAGCCGATGCAGACAGGTCTGCATCTACTATGTCCAAGAAAGCAAGACAAACATCCAGGAAGGTGAAAAAGAAGCTGGAAGACCTGCTAGAGGCGAAAGAAGGGTCATCATATGCAGCAGGACAATTTCAATTAACTGTAAGTAACAAATTTCGAAAGTTTTTTTTTTAAAGTCAATGTGCAGCAAATTGAAATTTTCAGTACATATGCCCCATTATATCAGAAACTATCATAGATAAACGGATGAAATTTTCAGATACTCTACATAACATAAAAAGCCACCTCTGGTACTACATTCATTAATATTCCCCCATCAGAAACTTTACAAAAAATATTTTCCGCACAAAAAACTTAACATTTTTTGTTAATAAATTTAGAAAAGTTTTTCTTAAAACTATAAAATGGATAAAGTAGATTTTAGTACAGTTGACTCTATTATCATCATGTAACATACAGTAAAAATATTAAGGTCCTGCATCAAATAGTTTTTTCAGAAATGGGTCAAATACTTGCCTAAATTGAGATGGGTTAGATAGGCAGGGTGTGGTCCCCTTAACCAATGCGTGTTGATCACAGGAATATAACTGCACAAGCTGTACCATTATGGAGTTAGTGGAATAGCTCACAACTGCTTCCACCCACTCTTTGAGAACAGATAGGAAAAGGTCCTTAGCGGTCACTGCTGGACAACTACTGTTTCATACATATATGCCTTCTAATATGACAGGTGACCACCTCGGTAGCTGTGGAGTCACAGTGGGAGCACGATAACAGGAGGGGCTTTGGTTCGCTTCCCAGCCGGGTCGGGGATTTTCTCCAGTCGGGGTCTGGGTGCCGCGTTACCCTTACCATCATTTCATCACCTCCGACATCGAAGTCGCCTAAATGATGTCACCTAATAAGACCTATACCCGGCTGCGAGCCGCCATACGGGAGAGAGATATATACCGCTACAATGATTAGCCAAAACATTGTGACCACCTGCTTAATAGCGTGTTTGTCGTCCTTGGAACGAAATACATCACTGATTCTGCGCATCAAGGCTCCGGCAGATTGTTGGTAGGTTTGTGGAGGTATATGGCATTAGATGTCTACGCACAGGTCATGTAAATCGCGGAAATTGGTCCGCTGATTTGCGTACATGGTGATGGCGTCCGAAAGCGACCCAGGTGGGTTCCATAGGATTTATAACAGGCGAGACATCATAACGCGAATTCACTTGGCACTCCTCAAGCCACTGTACCACGGTTATGGCTCCGAGACACGGACACTTATACTGCTAAATGATGACATCCCCATCGGGGAAGACATCGAGACTGAAGGGATGCAGGTGATTCGCAGCTGTCAGCGTGTCTTCGATTACTACTACAGGTCCCATGCAAGCGCAGGAGAACGTCTTCCATAGATTAATATTGCTCGCACCCTCTGCATCCTTGGCACGCTGTGCGTTTCGAGCCGCCGTTCACATCGATGACGGGTTCGCGGAGACGACCATCGACCTACTGAAGCAAAAACGTGTTTCACCTGAAGAGCCGACAGGTTTCCATTGGTCGACGGTCGAATACCAATGGTCACGTGCCCACTGCAATCGTAATTGACGATGTCTTTGGGCCAACATGTGAACATACAGGGGTGGTCTTCTAGGAAGCTCCATGTTCAACAATGTACGAAAAAACGGTGTGCTCCGAAACACTTGTACGTGCACCAGCATTGTACTCTTTCGGCAGAGATGCCACAGATACCCATCTATTTTACTTTACAGAGCAGACAAGCCTCCGAACCCCACGTTCTGTGAAGGGACGTGGACGTCCCGTAGCGCCTATTAGTAGTTTCACTGTCCTGCTATCTCTTTTCGTAGATGCTCACAACAACAGCACGTCAACATTGAGCAACTTCACCGTTTTCGAGATCTTCGTTCACAGGCTCCGAGAAATGATAATTTGCCCTTTATCAAAGTCGCTTATCTCAGTGGATTTTCCCATTCACAGCCCATATCTTCGCTAGAGTGATCCCCCGTTCATGTCCGCTCCGCTTACATAGGCCTAGCTTTGTTACTGCGTCACGTGCCGGGAACGCCACCAAGCGTCGTGGTGGGCAGTATATACAGAGTGTTACAAAAAGGTACGGCCAAACTTTCAGGAAACATCCCTCACACACAAATGAAGAAAAGATGTCATGTGGACATGTGTCCGGAAATGCTTAGTTTCCATGTCAGAGCTCATTTTAGTTTCGTCAGTATGTACTGTACTTCCTCGATTCACCACCAGTTGGCCCAATTGAAGGAAGGTAATGTTGACTTCGGTGCTTGTGTTGACATGCGACTCATTGCTCTACAGTACTAGCATCAAGCATATCAGTACGTAGCTTCAACAGGTTAGTGTTCATCACGAACGTGGTTTTGCAGTCAGTGCAATATTTACAAATGCGCAGTTGGCAGATGCTCATTTGATGTATGGATTAGCACGGGGCAATAGCCGTGGCGCGGTACGTTTGTATCGAGACAGATTTCCAGAACGAAGGTGTCCCGACAGGAAGACGTTCGAAGCAATTGATCGGCGTCTTAGGGAGCACGGAACATTCCAGCCTATGACTCGCGACTGGGGAAGACCTAGAACGACGAGGACACCTGCAATGGACGAGGCAACTCTTCGTGCACTTGACGATAACCCTAATGTCAGCGTCAGAGAAGTTGCTGCTGTACAAGGTAACGTTGACCACGTCACTGTATGGAGAGTGCTACGGAAGAACCAGTTGTTTCCGTACCATGTACAGCGTGTGCAGGAACTATCAGCAGCTGATTGACCTCCACGGGTACACTTCTGCGAATGGTTCATCCAACAATGTGTCAATCCTCATTTCAGTGCAAAAGTTCTCTTTACGGATGAGGCTTCATTCCAACGTGATCAAATCGTAAATTTTCACAGTCAACATGTGTGGGCTGACGAGAATCCACACGCAATTGTTCAATCACATCATCAACACAGATTTTCTGTGAACGTTTGGGCTGGCATTGTTGGTGATGTCTTGATTGGGCCCCATGTTCTTCCTCCTACGCTCAATGGAGCACGTTATCATGATTTCATACGGGATACTCTACCTGTGCTGCTAGAACATGTGCCTTTACAAGTACGACACAACATGTGGTTCATGCACGATGGAGCTCCTGCACATTTCAGTCGAAGTGTTCGTACGCTTCTCAACAACAGATTTGGTGACCGATGGATTGGTAGAGGCGGACCAATTCCATGGCCTCCACGCTCTCCTGACCTCAACCCTCTTTACTTTCATTTAGGGGGGCATTTGAAAGCTCTTGTCTACGCAACCCCGGTACCAAATGTAGAGGCTCTTCGTTCTCGTATTGTGGACGGCTGTGACACAATACGCCATTCTCCAGGGCTGTATCAGCGCATCAGGGATTCCATGCGATGGAGGGTGGATGCATGTATCCTCGCTAACGGAGGACATTTTGAACATTTCCTGTAACAAAGTGTTTGAAGTCACGCTGGTACGTTCAGTTGCTGTGTGTTTCCATTCCATGATTAATGTGATTTGAAGAGAAGTAATAAAATTAGCTCTAACATGGAAAGTAAGCGTTTCCGGACACATGTCCACATAACATATTTTCTTTCTTTGTGTGTGAGGAATGTTTCCTGAAAGTGTGGCCGAAACTTTTTGTAACACCCTGTATATGACTGGTGACAGTAAAATGTTTCTGTTTGTTGATGACAATAGCTTCGTAGCTCAGCACATAAGTTCATGGCCTGCAGAAAATAAATTTATACTATACCACAGTCAGATTCAGTTTTTACGTTTTCTAGCATACAATCCAACTGAAGCTGACATTGTGATTACATAGAGTTGGCATATGACTTGTGAGGATGAATGATTAAAATTTTTTAGGTGTTCAGTTAGATAGTAATCAGTCATGTAAAGCCCATGTTCAGAACCTCGTTTAAGAACTGAATGCTATTCATTTGCCTTTAGAACAGTATCTAGGTAAGTGATAGTCCAACAAAGAAATTACCTCACTTATTTTCATTCGCTTATGACATGGTACGGCATTATAATGTGGAGTAAGTCTTCCCATTCGGAAAGAGTATTTTTGGCACAGAAGTGGGCAGTCCGAGCTGTATGTGGTGTATGTTCGCGAACCTTTTGTCCACCCCTGTTCAAAAGTCTGAGAATTCTGACACTGGTCTCCCAATATACCTTTTCCTTAATGTCGTTTTTTGTTCACAGTATGAGCTTATTCCCAATAGATATCAGCTTTCACTAAGTTAATACTAGGCACGAATCAAATTTGCATTACGCTGCCCCTCCGTAACTCTTTTATAGAAAGGTGTGCACAATTACAAATGTTAGCAGTAATACTCGCACTTTCAAGTCTAAACTGAAGAATTATCTCTTGTCTCACTTGTACTTTTCTCTCGGGGAGTACCTGAAAAGAATTAGGCAATTCCACGTTATAGTGCTGATTATTCTAATATACACTCAGAGCTCGTCGTCCTCGTAATATTTGTGTACATTTTATTTTATCAGTTATTGCTTTTCTGGTGTTGACCGGCCAGTGTGGCCGAGCGGTTCTAGGCGCTACGGTCTGGAACCGCGCGACCGCTACGTTCGCAGGTTCGAATCCTGCCTCGGGCATGGATGTGTGTGATGTCCTTAGGTTAGTTAGGTTTAATTAGTTCTAAGTTCTAGGGGACTGATGACCTCAGCAGTTGAGTCCCATAGTGCTCAGAGCCATTTAACCATTTTTTTTTTCTGGTGTTGATTTCATGTAATGACTTGTCCATTGCCTTGGAGATTTACTTCTCAATTTGGTCCTACGGAACTATATGTGTAAAATAAAAAAAATAATAAAGAAACAAGGCTTGACAACACCTTTGAGCCGTTTCATAAATTTATAAGCAGGCTGCAATCTTAAACTCTAATGCAGACTACATTCAATAGTTTTGATAGGTAGTTACAGTATATAATATAACCACATCAGATGCAGGGCGAAGGTAGCAGCCAATGACATTTTTGAAAAATGCGCGGAATGAATCAAATGATATCTACTAATATGCAATGTGGAAGTGATTGAATAATTGGCACCCGGACGATGAGATTTCCATGCATGAGACTCGCAATAATTTTCTCAATAAAATTTTGTGTGTATAGTTCTCGTTCTAAATTACTTTTATTGTTGATTATATTGTCTGTAACATATGAGCAACCAACCGACCTTTTTGCTTTAATCACGATGCACGTGTTAATGCCCGAGAGCTAATTCGCTGTGTCGTCGCGTCCGTAATTTGAGCCGAAGTAGCACAGGAGTTCCGGCAGGGAAGGAGTTTATGCGACTCCAACCCTATGGACTGTCAGCCCCATTAAAAGCCACTGCAGCCCCGTGAAGATAACTCCGACGGCCTTATTTTGCTGTTTGTTTCGCGTCGCGTCTAGATTTGAGTGTGACCCTACGGCTCAGCGCTCTCAATCGATCCAGCAAAACTAATAAAAATCCACATTAAAAAAAAGGTAGTCAGATTTGGGGAGTGGTGACGGGGGGGTGGGATGGGGCGAAGAGCAGAGAGGCGCTAGCTAGAGGGAGGGTGTCAGAAAAGGGCAGATAGGCGCCGGCGAGGGCGGACGGACTTAGCGGTCGCTGGAATGGGGAGATGGGAAATAAAATGGCGTCCCTATATGTTATAATCATTTAAAAGTTGATAAGCCGCACAAGCGCTCTTCCGAAATGGCCGCCCTAAATGTCCAGACTCTGCTTATCAAAAACAGCGAAAACATTTAAACGCTGCGGCGGGCGCGCGTTTTTCGTCGTAAAAAAGAATGAGCATATCCGCCGATTAAAATGAATTAATGATCCTGTTTTTTTCGCTCCACTCTCTCTCTCTCTCTCTCTCTCTCTCTTTATTCCGGCCTTCCCTGCGGCGCACACACTCTGCCACCGTGTCTCGCCGCCCCCTCTCTCCCTCTCTTGCTCTCTATGCTGCTAGCCCCCTCCCCACCCCAGTGCTGTTTTTCTGTCTCTCTCTTTTTTTATCCGAGTGGCAAGAGGAGTGTGGGAAAAATTGCAGTCATTTTCAGGGGCGCTTGGGTGGATATTTACAAAGGTGTTATCTGCAGTTAGGACTCCCGCAATCGAAAATTTTATAGCGTCCATTAGCTGTGGAAACTGCAGGAAGGGGAATTTAGCGGCGGCATACAGAGGACCGCGTACTCTGCCACAAGGGTAGAGGCTCGTGGGGTGGGGGTACTGGCGACAGGGAAACGAGCCAGCGCTGGTTACGCCACGAGGTGGCACTTTTTCTCTCTCTCCCCCCTCCCCTCCTCCTCCTCCTCCTCCCTTTCCTTCCCCTTTTTTTCCGGCGCCCGGTATGTGGCGGCGGTGCCGGTCGAGGGTGGGTGGGAGTGTCGGTTATGTGGCTGCGCAACATTGGCACCACTGCCGAAAACCGCTGCAGTAGCTGCGGCTGCGGTGGCGGCAGTAGCGTATTGCAAATGTTTCCCCAATAAAGAGGCAGCAGGGGAACTGATTTCCTCTTTTTCTCCTTTTTTTTCTCTTTTTTTGGAAGAGGCTAATGCGGCTTTATGAATGTCTGCTAGATACAGCCGCGCGCCATACCGTAAATATGCGGGCGGCGGCAGTTGTTCCGCGCTTTAACGGCTCGGCCCGCTGCAGACTCCGCTTCGCGCGCTGCTGTCGTCCTACGCGGCTAACGGGGCCGACAACGCGACGACATGTGTGCCATACACTACTACACGCGGGCACAGATATATATGCACACGCTCCCGTCCCGTATGGACGCGGCCACTCAGTTTCACATCTCACTGCTGCCCGTCGCATACTCGACAGGGCTCGGACTGCGTTCAGAAGTCACCACTCGCTGTAGAACCGGCCGCTATCTCTCACTGAGCGTGTTGACAGACTGGAACGAGAAAAGCGACACAGTGCTGTACTGGTTGGGCGGTAAGCAGCGATTGTGCGCTGTTTGGGTTAGAGGAGAAACTTGTCTGTGAGATGCGATGAGAGATGGAATCCTATGCAGTACGAGGGCACACCAAAGGATCTCGAACTCATTTGTTTTTCAAATACGTTTATTTAATATTTAAACAAAGCACCTCCAATCCTCTTCAAAGGCCGGCCACGGTGGCCGAGCGATTCTAGGCGCTTCAGTCCGGAACCACGCGGCTGCACGGTCGCAGGTTCGAATCCTGCCTCGGGCATGGATGTGTGTGATGTCCTTGCTAAGTCTAAATAGTTCTAAGTCTAGGGGACTGATGACCTCAGGTGTTTAGTCCCATAGTGCTTAGAGCCATTTTCAACCTCTTCAAAGCACTCTCCAGTGGTTCTACCACATTTTCCCACATTTGTAATCCTTTATTCCCTTATTTTTAGGCCGGCCGAAGTGGCCGTGCGGTTAAAGGCGCTGCAGTCTGGAACCGCAAGACCGCTACGGTCGCAGGTTCGAATCCTGCCTCGGGCATGGATGTTTGTGATGTCCTTAGGTTAGTTAGGTTTAACTAGTTCTAAGTTCTAGGGGACTAATGACCTCAGCAGTTGAGTCCCATAGTGCTCAGAGCCATTTTTGAACCTTATTTTTAAAATTCATGTTCTGTGATGGTCTACAGCATCTCAGTAATTTTTCTTTCCTTCACCTGAGCAACGTCGGCAAAATACTTTCCTTTCAAGTCTCTTTTCATTCAGGGAAATAAAAAACTTTGCAAGAGGCAAGACCTGGTAAATAGGGAAGATGGGGAAAAGAAGTCATGCCACTTTGGCGCACAGACGGGGCTATGTTAGCAGGGCCGTTATCGATGTGGAACAACCAGTCTCCCGTCTGCGTCAAATAAGGCCTTTTCTGCAGTGAACTGTTACGAAATGTTCGCAAAAACATTAAGGTAAAAAGTCTAGTTAACTGTCTGACTCTGTGGAACGAGCTCTGACTGTAGAAAAAGTAATCGGCGTTTATTTGACGTCTGACTTCACTTGACGAGCTTTGTTGTGGGTGAGGCCAACTTGAAGAGTATCACTGGCTTGTTTGCAGCTCCGTTTCAGGGTCGTAATAGTAGCACCACGATTCGTCACCTGCTACGACTCTGGTGGACAGTTTCAGAACATGTTATAAAGCACAGCATACTTCTATGAGATTTGTTTTCGTTCAGCACTTGTAGGAGCACAAATCTGACATCCATTATTTTCATCCACAAATTTTCCGTTAAAATCCGTTGAACGCAACTCCAGTTCACTGAAGACAGCTACACAATTTCTTCAGTGGTCCGTTCTCGATCTTCTACATTTCCATCGCTTCGGGCTGTGGAAAGACAACCAAAGCGAGTCATCAATTGAAATTTCACCTCTTTCGGAACAGGAATACAACACAAATGCCTGAGTTTTCTCCATTGCATCAACCTTTCAGGCCACTTTTAACATGTCAAAAATGTCTGTGCCAGTTTTCCCGAACAAGAAGCAGAATTTCACGGTCACGCTCTTTTCACAAGAATCACTCTTTACGATAAACCGAGGACACACACAAATTGACACTAAAAAATTCACACAAGCCGAAGGGAACCTTCTTTATTAACAACGCTTTATTATTGACTCGGGAATGATAGCTCTATACGCTTCTGGCGGGGTGGCAGAGTGCGCAAATGCAAACAATTCGTCCACCACATCAGTTCCAGTTTTCTTGGTACCCCATCGTATTAACGGCACCACTACCTTACCGGACAGTAAGAAATGTTTTGCAGTGGCACGGCGAAATTAAGGATGCGGTCCTTCGTACAGTGAATATCATGAGGTTATGACAACTGACATAATCTGTAGGTGTTCTACCACTGCTGCTCTCTGTAAGGTGATCGATGTTTCATATCCAGGAGGAAGCATCGAATGTTACAATGTTACACCGCTTTTGGTCTTCGTCTATTACAACACCATAGTAATAATAGTGTCTAGAATGCAAGATAGCGATTGATGCTTGATAAATCACATGTAATTTACGTTCCACGGCATTTATCTGGAAGAATGCCCTCATCAATGATTAAGATGGCGGCAGCAGACCCGTTACCAACACAGTGAGAGCAACAGCAACTGTTAGGATTGCCAGATTTATCTGCTGGTAAATCCGAAGACAGCTTTCGCACACAACACTGGTGTTGTTCTATGTAAAGTTGAAAGTTCGTTATCTTGTGGTTGGGTTCTGAATTACTTCACCCCACGATCAACCTATACCTCTAGGGGAAGTGGGCTCAACTCTCCCTATTTAATAAAACCAAATAGAAGTAATACCAGACTAGCCAGTGTAATGCTAGTTGGTATCACAGAATAACCAATAAAAGTAAACCGTACTGATACCAGACGGAGGAATGCTTTCCCTCCACGAAATAATAAGGAAATTATCCTTGTGCTTGGCCGCTTTGCCTAAGTACAACACCGACACAGTAAAGTTAAACAAGTGAGTGTACAACAGGTTACATTAATTTTTCGCGTCGCCTAGCAAGGAAAATCTACTGGACAACCTAATGGATCTTGAAACATAAGTTAAGTCTGTGCATAACAGGAGTTTATCTGTTCCGTATGCTTCAGGAAATTACCAACAATTTGAGACGTTGAGACGTTCCCGGCTACATACGAATACCGGACATTTGCCACGCCGGACATTTGCCACACTTGCCCATTCGCCAGGCAGTGATCCCTCAGGTAAAGGACGCCCTTCCTCGTACTACTTCTGTCCACTTTCGAACCGCCGTCTCCACATCTTACTCGATACAACCGGTACGCAAGGGACCTTCTTCTTCGACATCTTGGCGAAATACAGAACTTCTTTTCCGAAATCGAAATATTTATTACTTTTGGGAAACGAAAGCAATACTGACGATTATGTCTGTATGTATTTAGTTCTGCCAAGTATAAATATAGATCCCTCTGTCTGAAGGGTAGCTTCTTTTCACGCATGGGAGCAACAAGAAAGGAACGATGCAAAGAGAATGCGAAAGTACGCTAATCATTTATTTTTGATCACTGCATTTTTGCCTACTTTAATTACTACAACTTCATGCCCAAAAGACAATAAGGAAATGGGAATGGGAATGTTTGAAAAGAAGAACGGCATATTCCATATTAATTTCCTGTCTAAAATCCCATCTCTCTTGCGGCGAAACATTAGTTAATAAAGTGTAGCGGGACAATGTTCAAAACATGACTGAAAATACGTTCACTAAATAGAGATAAGAACATCTATGATTGACATGTCATCTAAAGTCGGCGTACAATTTTAAAATGTTAGAAATAAGGAAATGAAGCAATACAGAATGCTATACTTGTAACGTACATTGTTGTTCTACATTTCTTAGCTCTGGTATTTACAGGGTCACAGAGAAAGCATCCTAGGTTTTGGAGGGAAAAACCGTAATTGTAATGATCTGCACTCCAACAGAAAGAAGAAGCACAACTTAAGGAATATTAATGTAATGTCTGTTTCAGCTCATAAGCGACATTGAAGCTGATAGTTCCTGTGACTTAGTGTGGGCAGAGGTTATATTCGACAACCAGAAAAGATAATAACTGGCTTCTTTTACCAACCCCCGTCTCAGATGAAACAGTTGCCGAATAGTTCAAAGAAAACTTGAGTCTCATCACAGAAAGGTACGCTACTCATACAATGATAGTTGGCAGTGACTTCCATCTACCTTCCTTATGTTGACAAAAATACATTTTCAGACACTATTGTAGATAGAAAACAACCTCCGTAATTGTTCTAAATGCTGTTTTAAAATTATTTTGAACAATTAGTTCACGAGGCCATTCAAATTGTAAATGGTTACGAAAACACACTTGACCTCTTAGCCACAAATAATCCTGATAAGGGAACCTCCCCATCGCACCCCCCTCAGATTTAGTTATAAGTTGGCACAGTGGATAGGCCTTGAAAAACTGAATACAGATCAATCGAGAAAACAGGAAGAAGTTGTGTGGAACTATGAAAAAACTAAGCAAAATATACAAACTGAGTAGTCCATGTGCAAGATATGCGACAACAAGGACAATGTGAACTCAGGAGCGCCGTGGTCCCGTGGTTAGCGTAACTGCGGAAGGAGAGGTCCTTGGTTCAAGTCGTCCCTCGACCGAAAATTTTACATTCTTTATTTTCCCAAAGTTATGATCTGTCCGTTCGTTCATTGACGTCTCTGTTCACTATAATAAGTTTAGTGTCTGTGTTTTGCGACCGCATGGCAAAACCGTGCAATTAGTAGACGAAAGGAGTGCCTCTCCAATGGGAACCGAAAACATTTGATCGCAAGGTCATAGGTCAACCGATTCCTCCACAGGAAAACACGTCTGATATATTCTATACGACACTGGTGACGGCATGTGCGTCACATGACAGGAATATGTTGTCGACCCACCTAACTTGTACACTTGGTGAACGGGTAAAAAGATTCTTCTACCGTGCCCAATTTAGGTTTTCTTGTGGATGTGATAATCACTCCCAAAAAAGTGTGAAAACATAAGAGTTTGTCACATTAACTGCAACAAATGAATGCAACAGTTTCACAGTCGCACAGTTTTGTCTGTGCTCTGTCAAAACATGTTTTTAACGTTTTCAAATTTTTCCGTGTGTAGACGATCATATCCTGCATATATCCAAGCAAATCTGAACATGTCCTGGAATTTTGGAGAGCGAAGTTGATTATATGTGAGTGCCTGAAATTTGATAATTGTCTGAAAACAAAAAATTAAAACTGTCTCCCGAGGGAGGACTTGAACCAAGGACCTCTCGTTCCGCAGCTGCAGACGCTAACCAGGGGACCACGGCGCTCGTGGGTTCCCAAGCTCCTAGGTGTTGCTTATGTTGCACATGGACTACTCATTTGTATATTTTGCTTATTTTTTCATAGTTCCACACAACTTCTTCCTGTTTTCTCGATTGATCTGTGTTCAGTTTTTCAAGGCCTATCCACTGTAACAACTTATAACTAATTCTGAGGGGGGTGCGATGGGGAGGTTCCCTTGTGAGCATCACGACGGATACAGGGATTGGTGAACACACAGTCGAACGGGGCTAAATTCCGTAACAAAGAAATTCACCAAAACTAAACGCGAAATATATCTATTTTTAAAAGCAGCTAAAAATTCGGTTGCTTCCAAACTAAGTAGGTGAAGACCATATGTGGCTTAAGTTCAAAGAAATAGTATCAACAGCACTTGAGAGATTCATACCAAATAAATTAAGGATCTGGCGTGGCAAATGTCCGGCGAGGCAAATGTCTGCACACCCTGCATACTACCCCAGCGTCGAGGGCGCACACAGTTCCAACATTTTCAATAAAATAACCACGAAATACCTACAGATGATGAATTAATATCGCATAGCGATACGTAACACTAACGTCCCAAGGTACTGCTGTCCCCCGTTTCCGAGTATCGACCAATAATGTTGGGTAGCTCAGCCAAGTCACGCTCAGAGTTGGTGACAAACTGACAAACTGACATTCTCGGCTTATCTTGACACTGTGGATCTCGGTATATTGAATTCCCTAACGTTTTTCGAAATGGAATGTCCCATGCGTCTAGCTCCAACTACCATTCCGCGTTCAAAGTCTGTTAATTCCCGTCGTGCGGCCATAATCACGTCGCAAACCGTTTCACATGAATCACCTGAGTACAAATGACAGCTCCGCCAACGCACTGCGCCTTTATACCTCGTGCACCCAATCCTAACGCTATCTGTATATGTGCATCTCGCTATCCCATGACTTTTGGCTCTATAATACCATCCGCAAGCTGCTGATCAATGAAATCCTCTACAATCGACTGCAAATACCTTAGTATTCTGTATGGTTTATGGTAAACGCTTGCTTCGTTCCCTGTTGGTATCCTATGTTGAAGCAGCGGACTTGCTGTAAGGCTCACTCGCATAGCATCTGCTGTAGGCTGTCGGTCATCCGAGGCCACTGGCTGAAACTTTCCTCTGTTTTGAACTCTGCTTGCTTGACGTTTAAGCGCTGCTATAAGTGACTGTCCTGTTTTTCCCCTTAAATTCGCAATCACCGAGCGTGAAATCGGCGGCTTCTCAACGAGTATGACCTCTTAATGGACTGACGAAAGCGCCTTGCAATGTATGTCTGTAACGAAGTTGCAAAGTCTACTGCTAATCCTCAGATGTATTTTCTTCCTCTTTCTGGCAGTTCCTCATCATTACAACACGATGTTTTCAGGAAAGTGTTTCAATCTAGCGACCGATTTTACAACCACGTGAGGGCACGCGCGCAAGGGGCCGCCACAGGCCGTTTCCGGTATTTTCTACTGTTTTTGTTGCTGCGAGACAGGAGGTCGGGTTTTGTGCAACGTTTCTAAATATGTATGTAAATGCTGTAGACTGTATTAAAGCTTTTTTGCGAATATTGTTAATTCTTCAGTTCCACACTCTTGTGATTTGTTTGTTGCCAGAAGCTTCTACGTCAACATATTTTTATCTTGTAACAAGTTTTTGACAATACTACACCTTATTTGATTTCTCTTGCAAATGATTGATATTTAGCTGAGTAATATGATAACACAGCCTGATACTGAATGCAGTATTAGTAAGAGTTTTTACATTTCGTGAATTATTAATCCAAACAGAATATTTGTTCCCAAGAACATGACCACGTATCTTGGAACAGTTTCCCACATCTGAAAAAAAAACCTTACGTTTCCTGAGTAATTTTTGTAATTTCAGAAAATGTCTGAAACGCCTACAAAGTGAATGCTATCATTTCAAAATGGAAGAAGAAATGATATTAGATTTCTATCATAGGGTTGGCTATATGCGAAAGCCTGTAAAGTATTCCAAAGTACGAGGGACATTTCATAAATATGCACACAATTTCTCTGCTTACACTTTTTTTGAATATCTCTTTACAGTTCTTCAATGCAGCCTCCTGCTTCTCTATGGCTGACGTCTCGGAAGCTCTATTATTCCACGCAGGACACCACTTCAGTCTACCTTTCGAATGGCTCGGACAACGGAGGTAGAAAGCTCTTCTCGAGAAAGATAACGAGTTCCATGCATAGCTTTTTCAACTTAGGGAACAAGATGAAGTAGGGTGAACTCATGTCCGGGCTGTAGGTAGGATACAACAACACTTCACATCCGTATTCGCTCACTTTTTGGGCTATAACATTGCCGGTATGCGGGCGAGCATTGTTGAGAATGAGTGACCCAGTCGTGAGCAACTGAGGACGGATTTGGCGCATTTTTCTGCGCAAATTTTGGATGAAGCTGCGACAATACACTGTTGTGACACCTGCTCCACATGGAACTCTATGTGTCATAATGATTCCTTGGTGGTCATAAGCAGGTTTCATTATTTGCTTGAGCTTTGATAGGGCGTCTCGAATTTTTTTTTTTTTTTTTGGCATGAAGAATCTGAAGCACTCCACTCATTGGACTGTTATTTCAGCTCCGGTTCAAAGTCTCTAACCGACGTTTCATTAATAGCGACAATTAGACATAAGAATCCTTGACCTTCACGGTCGAACCGAATTTGAGCAAGGTTGCAATGTTCAGACGTTTCTGCTTCTCTTCAGCAGTGGAACTACGTGGGGCCCATCTCGCAGAAATTCTTCAAAACATTTGACAGAATACGGAATACTGAAGTTATGCGGATTCCCTTGTCTTCAGAGAGTTTCTCACAAGTCGCACTGTGGTCTTCTTCAAGAGCATGTGCCACTGCGTTCATCTGTTGACGTTTTTGGCCATCCGCGTCTTGGATTACCGTCTATGCTCATACGACGACCACGAAAACGATTAACCCGACGTGAACTTTACTACGGTGCACTGTAAACTCACCACAACCTTCGAGTAATGCACTCTGGGTTTCTGTTGTGTTTCTGCAGCGTTAAGTTTCGAACTTGATGTACAACCCTTGGTCTTCTAGAGTCACAGCAGCCGAGACCCCTGCAGGGTCCCATTCTGCCTCTCGCCAATTTTACGTTAAGAGTACACAGCGAAAAAAAAAAATTCCTCAAGTTCCCAACTACATTTGACATAAATTTCATTACTGTTCCAGCAAACAGTCTACAGTGGTACCAACCTGTGCATTATTTATGAAACACTCTCCACTACATTAATCAAGCAGCGAAAGGAAAGGAAAGGAAATTAAAGTTCAGGAAGAAGAAGCAAATACTTTAAGGTTTGCCTATGACACTGTAATTTTGTAAGAGACGGCAAAGGTCTTGCAACCACAGTTGAACGCATTGCATAGTTCCTTGAAAGGAGATCGTAAGATGAACATCAACAAAAGTTAAACGCGGGTAATGGGATGAGAACTAAACCAATCAGTCGACGACGAGAGAATGAGATTAGAAGGCTAGACATTACCGAGCGATGTGGCGCAGTGGTTAGAACACTGGACTCGTATTCGGGAGGACGACGGTTCAATCCCGCGTCCGGACATCCAGATTTAGGTTTTCCGTCATTTCCCTAAATGGCTTCAGGCAAATGCCGGGATGGTTCCTTTGAAAGGGCACGGCCGAATTCCTTCCCTAATCCGATGAGACCGATGACCTCGCAGTTTGGTCTCTTCCTCCCAACTCCACCCAACCCAACTAGACATTATAAGTAGTAGATAAGTTTTGTTCTTTGTCAGTAAAACAAATAATGATGGCCGATGTAGAGAGTATATTATAAATTACAGTCTGGTAATAACAAGAAAATCATATCTCAAAAGATAAATTTGTTAGTATCGAATATAAATTTACGTTCAGATAAATTTTCTGAAGTTATTTGTCTATAGTGTATCTTGTACATAAATGAATAGTAGGCGACAAACAATATAGAGAAGAACTCAACCAAAATTTTCGAAATTTGAAAGCTGAAGATTATATGAGCAGAATGGATAAATAATGAAGAGATACTGAACGAATAGGAAAGGAATTTATGGTAAAGACTCAGAGAAAGAAGACTGGTTGATAGGACGCGTCCTAAAGCATCGAGAATTTCGTAAATTTGGTAACGGGTGAAAGCATGGGGCGTAAATATTATAGAGGATGAAAATGGCTTCGATACAGTAAGCGGGTTCAAATGGACACTGGTTATAGTAGCTACGCATATGTGGAGAGGCTTGAGCAGTACATTATAACGTAGAGCAGACCAGCCGTTGGGCTGAAGACTACAACAACGTCTGGGTTTGGTACAGCACAAGATCCGATCTCAACGTGATAGCGGCTATCATCTGAGCTATTAAAATCCGTGGGGCATTTAAAAGCTACAGTGATAATGAATGCAGTCCACTAATCCGTGAACTACAATACGTACCAGCGTGTTCTCAGAAAAGCAAGAGAACTGCAGCCTGTAGGTTTTTCTCTCGAGATTTGCGGTCATCCTTTGCTAGTTGAATGTTCTGACGTTTCACTAACACACCCCTATCCTCTCTCCCTTCCAGTTCCTAGGGGTGCCAGCCACTCGTCAGAAAAATCGTTAAACAAACTTCGGACGAAGACCCGAGACAAAACCCAACAAGCAATGCGTCAACATGAGACCGCAAAATCCTGGGTAATTTGGTACTGAGCGTGGAGTTTCAAATTTTGCATTTATAAAATTCTGACTCCAAAAATACATCGAAGAATTTCAAGAATATTGGACGCCGTTCAGATCTTGTTCTGAAACCAAGAAGGCCTTCGGAAACTAACAAAATATGCGCTTTGTAATGGAATAATTATTCCCACTACACACAACACATTTATTCAAAATTAGAAATGATTCATCCAACCAAGTTCTTTTCTGACTGCCCATACACCCACGTTCAGTGCAAATCCAGTGTCCTAAAACTTCACTGTCCTTTAAGCTGAATAGCTGCTAGTGGAAGCAAGGAGTGAATAACCAAAAAACGCAAGGAATACGCAAAATCTTTGAAATTAATCTTATTTGAAGAGCGAGTATTTTTTTCAGTTGTCTAGACTGCTAGACCTCGGGTAATGGTTTTAAGAGCTTCTGCAACCGAGGCAGGTATGAGTACGTCTTACTTCTCAGTGACTGAGTCGAGCACCATCCACTTTGAAATGCGCCCTTCTTTTTGAGACACCAGGGTTGTTTGAACTCCATTTTAATAAAGCTAGTTCATATGATTCTTTTTATTTATTTCATTGGATTTGATTTAGGTTTTTCTCGTCATTTCCTTCGTCTCTTCTGACTGTTAGGTTTGGTGTGTGCGAACGTGCCCCCGGAAATCAAGGAAACGCGGCCTTGTACGGTTAAAGTACCGAGCGAAGTGTCCCAAAGATTACCAATGGACTCGCACCTAACAGGGGCGGAGTCAATATGGCCATTATGTCGCTCAAGGTAACTGCCTGGGTGATACCTTTAAAAAACGACGCGGTTGTTTTGTTTCACTATCCTTTCCGAATACGAGGCAGTGTTCCATCTCCAATTAACTCGTTGTCGAGCTAACGTTGAACCCTTTCTATTCGGATTCAGTCGAAGTGGGGAAATCCAGTTCGAACACTGGCTGTGGAAAATCTTTTCGCTACCACTATTTGGTCGGCAGGTGGAGGAATGGTCACGGAGTTAGACCCTTGATCACAAGACAATACGCCAAAGTCTTAAAGGAAATTCCAAACTTTCGACAGTGTCTCTCGGACTGAAAGGATGTGACACTGTTAATGGTGATTGTAACGAATCAAGATCCTCTCTGATATTATTTCTACTAGCGATGGCCGTGTTCACTTAAAAAGAAAAAAAATAACAAAAATAACTTATTTTTTAAACTGAAGCGGACTGTAACCAACAAATATGAAAAAGGGAGTGGGAATCTAATGTACAGTTAATGAAATGTGCGTAAGATCTATAGTGTGTAATCTTGAATTACTAAAAACATAACAGTTTGATTGTTCCCATAATTCACTGAATATTACACTAACATGAACTGAAATAATTACCCATATTCACCAATACAGATGAGAAAGTTCCTACAGTGACTGCAATATGACGCGTTCTGAGATTTAAGCATACTTTATTCAGCATGTACTTGTCATACATAAACATTACACTCTCTTCATCTATGAAAATTCATTTGCTCTTCCCTGACTAGTCGAAACCAGCTGACTCAATAGCAGAGAATATATGACGTGCCTATTTTGCTATCACACTGTGTAAAATAACAATTCTTCATGAAATTTTGATGATTAAAAGAGTAACACTCGCAAATACTGCAAATAGACACGTACCTGTAAAAAACAAAAAAAAAAAATAAAACATACAATAGAAAATCCCAATCCCTGCATCCCAGCTATATGTTCTTCCCCGAAAAGACGTACCTCATTCTTTCCCATCCACTATTCTCCTCAGTGCCTTCCATATCTCAATCTACACTTATCATACTTATACTCATTGCGTTTTTTTAATGAAAATCACGTTATCTTTTCATAAGTATCATCATCTGTCTTTTAAATTCGTAAGTAGTTGTATTTTAATTTGGTTTTTTTATAATCAATATTTGGAGCGGGTAAGGAATAAACAGCTTTTAAATGAAGAAAAAACATGAGTTCTTTTCTCCTGTTTGATGTTTGTCCGCCATATGCTAGTGGCTAGACAGCTTGTGCTCGTCCACGTCGTCTAATGTTTGAAACTGGACAATAACGGAAAAAATTAGTTAGGGTAAAGTAGAAACTTTGAAATTCAACATATTTTTTACGACTGTGGTACCTGGCCGAAGATATATATAGGGTGTTTCCATAAGAGCGTGCAAAAATGTAACAAGACATGGGGGATGCTCCACTGATCAATTTGAGGTAGGGGATCTGGAGTTGGAGAAGCCACCTTAAGGAGATAACAGTAATAAAGTCACATTACTGTGAACTTTTTTATTCCCATTCGTTACCTTTAACTGCTAATAACATGATGGACACAATGAACGTAACATTTGAACTGTATCTTACAAAATGTGCTGAAACTGACGGCCATCAGCCTCAATGCAAGCATGATATCGTCGAACAAGGTTCTGACGCACCCTGACAAATATCCCTGGAGTGTTTCGAACCATATTACAGGCAGCTACAATTCTAGCAAATTATTCCATCTCTGTATCCACTGGGGTCTCATACACAAGCGACTTTAGATACACCCATAGGAAATAATCAAAGGGGTTCAAGTCAGGTGACCTCGCAGGCCATAGAATAGGATCTCCCCTTCCAATCTAGCGATCAGGAAATACAGCACTGAGATGGTTGCAAAAATCTACACTGGGACCCTCTCTCGAATAGCCAAGGGCACAATGTAAATACGGTACAACAGAGCCACCTTATGGACGAGTAAACTAAACAAAACCTTGTAAAGGGACATCCTCCTCTACCATTACTTTTCCTCAAGAGAAATAGTCGATACCAGAGATATTTTTCAAATTTTGGACAGATCAGTATTATTTTGGCTGCTTTTCTGAAAAATTTCATGTAATTTTATACACAATATGTTATGCTTCAAGCTAAAATCTGTGAAAATTACTTTATTTTTGTTGTTACAATCCATATGTACTAGCTGTGAATGCACAGTTAAATTTTTTTAGAAACGTTTGAAATTACAAAATATTTGGCAAACTTAAAATTTATATTATTAATTACGCTATCTAATACTGTTTATGGTTATATCTGGATTCATTTATAAAACAATAATCAAAACTAACAGCAATTCATTTGTCAAGAACAATTGTAAACCCTTTGGAAAATAGTTATTACCGCAGAGTAATGTAGTAGTAAGCATGCCTCTGGTATGATCGGACGTATTTTTATAGTTTAAACGAACACTGTAATTTCTGATTTGTTAATGTGAAAATTCAAAAGACAGTGTAATATAGTAAAATTTGACGCAATAAATTACCAAAAAAACAAAAATTCTGCACAGACATTCTTCAAATTTATTGAGCTCAACTGGACCATGAGAACCTAAAATGTGAACATTTCGGCTTCAAGAATCAGGCCCTTAGACAAGAAGAACTGGACCCAACTGCGCGAGAAAAGATAAATAAAAAGTTTAGTGTAAATCTCATTCCTCTCGAATCTTATGAAAAGATTTCTCCATCGTAAACAGTTGCGACAACAAAGGAGGGAACGGTAGATTACAACCTGCAGCATGACTTCAGGCTCGTCCTCGTTGTTTCCTTGCAGTAAATAATGTACATGTACATAAACAGCATAATATGTGTAGACTTGTAAGCACGTTAGTTGTAAATAAGATGGGAAACGATAATGCTAAACAAAGCGGTAGACAAGTTTACTTCCGTATCTCCTTAAGCTGGCTTCTGCGACCCCAGGTTTCCTACCTCAGATTGTTCAGTGGAGCATTCTCTATGTCCTGTTGCATTTTTGGACCCTCTTACGGAAACACCATGTATAGGGTAGATCACCTAAAACTTTGACCACAAATAAGGAGGAACTGGAAAGTAGCATTGAGGTGAGGCTTTTAAATCATGGTTTGTGGTCGGGGCTCGTGTTGTTAGCCAATAATTTTTTGTGAAATCGTACACTCTTTTAAATGGCACACTGCCTACTGGCGTTAACAAACTAAAATTAGGGTGAATTAGAAAGTCAGTAGCGTTTGTTGCAGGATCTTAGTGCGAGCCACTTACGAAGCATCGTATTTCAAGAAGTTCCCAGACCGACACTTGTTTGTGCCATTCATTCTGCGTAGTTGCGAGGTGCGATGTTGTTACGTTTGCTTACAGTGCGCCAATACGTTCCTTGAATGCACTGCGACTTGCTAGTCAGCCAGTTTGTGACAGACCAAGCAGTGCGTTGTGAGTGGATAATGGGATTTACCAATGCAGAAAAAGCTGGCAGTTTCATGGTGTATGGAGAGTGACGGAAGAATCCAGTTCGTTCTTTTACAGCGTATGCGGCAAGATATCCCAACAGACGTCAACCGTCTCGGCAATTATTCATCAACCTCTTCAACCAGTTACGTGAATGTTGCAGTGTAACACCTAGTAAAGATAACAGAAGCAGAAAAGTGACAACAGAAGAGAGGGAAAGTAATGTTCTTGCTGCTGTGCTACTGTGTCAGCCAACACGCCATCACACATGCAAGTGTCCACGCATTCTCCATCGACATAGGTTCCATTCCTCTCACATCTCCCTCCATAGAGAACTGCATGGAAATGGTTATGAGAATCATGCAGCCATTAAGACAGCATACTCCAGGTGTATCGTGTATCTTGTTTGGTGAGGCAGAGACATTTACCGATCATGGCCAGGTGTATTGTGTACTTTGCTTAGTGATGAAGCCACGTTTGCCAGTCATGGGCACGTAAACCACCGAAACAATCGCTATTGGTCTGTTGAAAATCCCTGTTGGCTTCGTCAGGTGGAGCGTCAACGTCCATATAATGCAAACGTGTGGTGTGAGATTGTGAACCATGGAATACGCTGTTACATAGACATACCAACTACACCCGATGATATGCAACGACGCATTACTGCAGCTTGATCGGACATCTCCGCCGAAATGCTGGCTCGTGTGCAGCAGTCGTTCCATACCAGACTGGAAGTGTGTACTGCCGCTGTCGCTGGTCATTCTGAAAACAACCTGCGGTGGTCAGTTGTGTTGTTACTGGTCAGAATTCACATTACTGGGATATGCACTTGTGATGTTCTTCTGCGTGTGCTGCCACAAGTTTTGTACAAGTGTCAGTGCAGGAACTTACCAAAATACGATATCTCTAGAATCCTGCAACAAACAAAATTGACAGTCTAACTTAACCTTATCTCAGTTTGTTAATGTCAGTAGGCATTGTTCCATTTTAAGAAGTGTATGTTTGTACAAAAAATACATTTTCTAAGTATTATTACAAACTGTTTACTGGCTAACAATATGATCTGCTGACTATCAATCAGTTCTGTGGAAACCACACATAGATAGCACTTTCCATTTTCACAATATTCGTGGTACAATTATGTTCGTGGTACCGTTGTCTCTCTCTCTCTCTCTCTCTCTCTCTCTCTCTCTCTCTATATATATATATATATATATATATATATATATATATATATATATATACGTCTCGGGGCGGTTAGTAGACCCGCAACCGAGTGCCTCCCCAGGTGGCGGATAGGGGAATGCCTCCTAGATATAGGTGGTACCGAGGAAATGAAATACTCGGGGCGGACCAAAACTACTAGTAGCTTCTGTTCCCACAGTGGGCGGCTACAAAAGGCGTCTGCTCCACATGTCAGTGGCGGCCTCAACCAACCTCCTGATCTGGAAAGTCAGGTTGTAGTCGGCAGCATGCCATACATCCAACTACTAAACATCATGATGGTACACCGAGAAAAATCTCATTACCCCGGGCCCCAGTCAGTAGACTGGGATCGTCGTGAACATCGGATTCCGGGGGCTCACGGACATCATGAGAAGAATCGGAGCTTCTCAAACTCCCTCAAGACCAAACGAAAACACTACATCGCCACACTCAACGTCAACACACTGATGAAGACAGGAAAGATGAAACAACTGACAGATACTCTCGAAAAATTTCAAATCAAAATATGTGCACTGCAAGAAACACGATTCACAGGCGAAGACCATTTCAACACGGAGAATTTTAGAATATACAAAGGAAAACCATCGAGACAACTGAAAAACCTAAGGCTTTTTGGCACAGGATTTGCAGTACACAGGTCCATCAAGGACAGCATAATCAACCTTTCGTCACCAAACGAAAGAATAAGCACCATCACAGTGAAATCAGCCAACAAATCCTACACAATAATCAACGCACATGCACCGACTAATGACTACAACAGGAAAAACCCGGACGAAATTGATGACTTCTGAACGACAATGGGAGAAACCATCAGAAAAATTCCTGCACATAGAGTCAAAATAATACTGGAAGACTTCAACTCTAAACTCGGAAAAGAAAAGATATACAGACATATCACAGGAAAACATACTCCACACAGGAACACCAACAAAAACGGAAAACATCTGATAGACTATTGCAAAAGCCACGACCTCGCCATTATGTCAACAAAATTCAAGAAACCAACACGAAAACTTACCACATGGAAATTCCCCAGCGGAAAGCAAGAACTACAAATCGACCACGTAATAGTCCAGAAAGACTCACAAAAAGAAATTTTGAACATAGACACCCGTAAAGGCTACTTCGACTCAGGATTCGTCCTTTGCCCAAGAAAAAGCTCCAGAAGAACAAAATTGTTAGACCAGATCCAGAATACGTTACTTTAAACCAGACACAAATATTACACAAAATTAAAATGGAGAAAACGACAGACTGGACACAACTTTCACGAAGAATCCGAGAGGCCATGAAACTAGCACAACCACCACGCACACGGAAACACCGTTGGTGGAACCACACATGTGACCAAGCCATTGACCAACGAATCAGCGCATGGAAAAAATTTAGTAGCCATAAATCGCAAGAGAATTGGATGAACTTCTTGAAAACACAGTATGACAAACGGCGACTGACAGAGATCGAATCGGACTTCATGAAGAACAATACAAGAAATTTCTACAGAACGTTTAGAGAAAATATGACTGGATATCAACCACCCAACTTGCGCTTCAGAAGACCGGATGGAATCCTAGAAACCAATACCAAAAACAATTGTGACATTCTGGCAAAGTACTTTGAAAAACTGCTCAACACGGACCCCCCCTATGGAAGAAATGATGACAGAAACGAGCACTTACAATCCAGATAGTGAACCTCCAACTCTAGAAGAAGTTAAAGAAATAATCAAGTCACTCAAGAATCGTAGAGCACCAGGAGAAGATGGCATCATCGCGGAAATCTGGAAGTTACAAGACCCAGAACTCACCAAAGGCATCCACAGGATCTTGGAAGACATCTGGAATACCATGAAAATTCCTGACGAGTGGAAAACTGCCCTGATACACCCACTACTCAAAAAAGGTGACAAGACTGACCCGAACAACTGCAGAGGAATATCCCTACTACCGGTCACATACAAGATCCTCTCTGAAGCTTTACTGAACAGACTAGAATGCCAGACCGACCACTTGATTGGGGAGTACCAAGCAGGCTTCCGTAAAGGGCGGTCTTGTGCGGAACAAATTTGGAACCTGAAAATGATTTTACAACACAAACAGAACCTGATCATTACCTTTGTTGACTTCAAAAAGGCGTACGACCCTATCGACCGGAAAACTCTCTTCAAAATTCTAGCAGAATACAAAGTAGACAACAGAACCCGGGCTATCATAGAGCAAACTTTAACCAACACAACCTCCAAAGTAAAGTTCTTTGGGGAACTATCAGAGCCCTTTGAAATTCGCACAGGTGTCCGACAAGGCGATGGCCTCTCACATCTCCTTTTCAATCTGGTGTTAGATAAGGTCACAACAGGGGATAACCTTAGGAAACCTACAGATTAAATGCCTGGCTTTTGCAGACGATTTGGCGATTGTCACGAAAGGTATAAAGGAAACAAAAGACGCTATTGAAACACTGCACGAAATCGCTTCCAAAACTGGACTACAGATCTCTTACGAAAAGACACAGTTTATGAGCACAAAGAAACTCTCATCTCTGAACACAAAGTATGGCACGATTTACAAAACGGCAGTCTTCAAATACCTCGGTGAAACACTACAAATAAGTGGACATAACAGAGACTCAAACGAAGAAAGAAAGACTAAACTGGACAAGGCATACAAAGTAGTGTGGAATCATTACAACAAGAAGTCTATCTCACAAAAAGCCAAATTACGCCATTACGACACGGTCGTGCTCCCCGAGGCACTATATGCAGCAGAGACCACACTAATCCTAGGGCATACACGTATCAGACAATTAGAAAAAGTAGAACGGAAAATACTTAGGAAAATATTTGGCGCAACTAACAAAAATAGAATATGAATCAAGAAACCTACACAGGAACTGTACAAACATACGGAGACAATCACAGAAAAGATTAGAAAACGCAGACTACAATTCTATGGACACCTATACAGAATGCCATCACACAGGCTGACCAAACAGATCTTTGACTGGGTAACCACTAGAAACAACATATGGGTGGCAGAGGTAGAAAACGACCTGAATCAACTCAACATAACAGCAGACACAATAAACGACAGAAAAAAATTCAGACGCATCATTAAGAAAAGTAAACTACATGAGATACAATGTGACAAACGAACAGGCATAAAATAGACCGAAGAACGCAAGTAAGATCACAGCCAGAAGATGAAAGAAATATGGGCAACCAAAAAGGCAATCAAGATGAAGCCGAAGACACAAAGCCGACAAAAAGCATCGACAGAGGACCGGAAACAGAAACACAGCGAGCGAATGAGGGAAGTTTGGGCAGCAAGGAAGGCAGCAAAAGGAACTGGCCATGTAGTTTAGTCCAAATGCGCTCTTTAAGGGCAAAACACCAAATACTATATATATATAGTGTGAGTCACCTAACATTACCACTGGATATATTTCGAAAACCACATCAAATACTGACGAATCGATTCCACAGACCGAACGTGAGGAGAGGGGCTAGTGTAACTGGTTAATACAAACCATAAAAAAATGCACGGAAGTATGTTTTTTAACACAAACCTACGTTTTTTTAAATGTAACCCCGATAGTTTTGTTAGCACATCTGAACATATAAACAAATACGTAATCAGTGCCGTTTGTTGCATTGTAGAATGTTAATTACATCCGGACATATTGTAACCTAAAGTTGACGTTTGAGTACCACTCCTCCGCTGTTCGATCGTGTGTATCGGAGAGCATCGAATTACGTAGGAATCCAAAGGGAACGGTGATGGACCTTAGGTACAGAAAAGACTGGAACAGCACATTACGTCCACATGCTAACACCTTTTTATTGGTCTTTTTCACTGACGCACATGTACATTACCATGAGGGGTGAGGTACACGTACACACGTGGTTTCCGTTTTCAATTACGGAGTGGAATAGTGTGTGTCCCGACATGTCAGGCCAATAGATGTTCAATGTGGTGGCCATCATTTGCTGCACACAATTGCAATCTCTGGCGTAATGAATGTCGTACACGCCGCAGTATATTTGGTGTAATGTCGCCGCAGGCTGCCACAATACGTTGTTTCATATCCTCTGGTGTTGTAGGCACATCACGGTACACATTCTCCTTTAACGTACCCCACAGAAAGAAGTCCAGAGGCGTAAGATCAGGAGAACGGGCTGGCCAATTTATGCGTCCTCCACGTCGAACATCCTGTCAAGGGTCAGCCTAGTGTTAATTGCGGAATGTGCAGGTGCACCATCATGCTGATACCACATACGTCGACGCGTTTCCAGTGGGACATTTTCGAGCAACGTTGGCAAATCATTCTGTAGAAACGCGATGTATGTTGCGGCTGTTTGGGCCCTAGCAATGAAGTGAGGGCCAATGAGATGGTCGCCAATGATTCCGCACCATACATTTACAGTCCACGGTCGCTGTCGCTCTACCTGTCTGAGCCAGCGAAGATTATCCACGGACCAGTAATGCATGTTCCGTAGATTCACTGCCCCGTGGTTTGTGAAACCCGCTTCTTCGGTAAACAGGTAGAACTGCAACGCATTCTCAGTTAATGCCCATTGACAGAATTGCACTCGATGATTAAAGTCATCACCATGTAATTGCTGATGTAGCGACACATGAAACGGGTGAAAGCGATGACGATGCAGTATGCGCATGACACTACTTTGACTCAGTCCACCGGCTCTCGCAATGTCCCGTGTACTCATGTGTTGGTTCATGGCAACAGCAGCTAACACACCAACTGCACGCTCTTCTCCTGTGACGGGCCTGTTACGGACCCGTTTGCGTGCTACGACCATACCCGCTGCATACAGTTGGCGGTAGATGTTTTGCAATGTGCGGCACGTTGGATGCTCTCGGTCCGGGTACCGTTCTGCATACATCCTGCAGGCTCCAGCTGCATTTCTTCGACACTCGCCATAGATGAGTATCATCTCCGCCTTTTCAGAGTTCGAATACACCATGGTCACAGTTCCTACAACACTACACTATCACAGACGTCTGGTAACACGGTGTACTACAGTTGGTCTGCGTGCGGAGACGAATGCAGAATAACAATAGCAGCAAGCGCTACATGCTGACACTGCGACAGCTAGACCAAACCACAACAGTGCTCTACAGCCACACTCCTAAACACAGTCGTCATCGTAAACGTGTCCCTGCAGATGGTGCTCGCCGACCGTGGCCCGTGTTTGTTACAATACGCAACTGAACGTCGGAGGTTTCAAGCGTCAACTTTAGGTTACAATATCTCCGGATGTAATTAACATTTTACAATGCAACAAACGTCACTGATTACGTATTTGTTTATATGTTCAGATGTGCTAACAAAACTAACGTGGTCCCATTTAAAAAAACGTAGGTTTGTGTTAAAAAACATACTTCCGTGCATTTTTGTATGGTTTGTATTAAACAATTACACTAGCCCCTCTCCTCACGTTCGGTCTGTGGAATCGTTTCGTCAGTATTTGATGTGGTTTACGAAATATATCCAGCGGTAACGTTAGGTGACTCACCCTATATATATATATATATATATATATATATATATATATATATATATATATATATGTGTGTGTGTGTGTGTGTGTGTGTGTGTGTGTGTGTCATAAAGTTCTTCTTAATTGAAAAGTCATTTTACGAGCATAATTCTTGTCGTATGCGGGATGTGTTCCTGTTTTGTTTGAATATGAAGAAAACAGCAGCTGAGTCTCATCGAATGCTCTCAAGTACGCATAGTAAGGACGCTATTAGTGAAAGAACGTGTCGTGAGTGGCTTCAATGCTTCAAGAACGGTGCTTTTACCGTCGTAGACCGGCATAGTGGTGGAAGAGAGAATGTTTCCGGAGATGTAGAATTGGAGACATTGCCGAATGAAGACTCGGTCAAACTCAAGACGAATTGGCTCGATTAGTGGGAGTGACACAGCAAGCCATTTCAAAACGTCTCAAGACTGTGGGCATGGTTCAGAAAGAAGGAACTTGGGTCCCGTGTGAGCTGAAACCAAGAGACGTTGAACGGCGTTTGTGTGTTAGTGAACAGTTGCTTCAGAGGCAAATACGGAATTGATTTTTGCACCGCATTGTGACAGGGGACGAAAAATGGGTTCATTACGACAACCCTAAACGCAAAAAATCTTGGGGATATCCGGGCCATGCTTCCACGTCGATGGCCAAACCGAATGTTCACGGCTCCAAGATCATGCCCTCCATTTGGTGGGGCCAGCTAGGAGTCGTGTACTATGAGGTGTTAAAACCAAGTGAAACAATCACAGGTGCTCGTTATCGAACGCAGTTAACGCGTTTGAGCAGAGCATTAAAAGACAAACGGCCGTAATACAGCGAGAGGCACGATAAAGTGATTTTGCAGCACGACAACACTCGACCCCACGTTGCAAAAGAGGTCGAAACGTACTTAGAAACGTTAAAACGGGAAGTCCTACCCTACCCGCCGTTTTCTTCAGACATTTCTCCCTCTATCACCTGTTTAGATCCAATGGCGCATGGCCTGGCTGACCAGAAGTCACAAATTGGAGCGATTCGTTTATCGCTACAAAAAATTGAACAATTTTTTCGACGCGGGATTCGTACACTGCCCGAAAGATGGGAGAAAGTAGTGGCCAGAGATGGAAAATACTTTGAATGATACTTGTCTAACCAATTTGTTTCATTAAAGCCTCAAATGTTGGTGGCGAAAAACGGCGGAAACAAAGTTGTACACCTTGTGTGTGCGTGTGTGTGTGTGTGCGCGTGCGTGTGTGTGTGTGCTTGTGTGTAAACGAATTAACACGTAGTGACCAACGGTACACAGCACGGCACGTCGTCTGACGCTGAGGTGCTCCTCCATGGTGGCGGCCGGACGCTAAGAAGCCCCGACTGCCGCTGCAGAAACGGCCGTGCGCCGACGTAACAGGCAGTTGGGACAAACAGCGCGCGCTGCGGCTGATGTCATCGTCTCCGCTGCTGACCCGTGGCGGGGCTATCGCCCAATTTAGCTGTTTTGATTCCGTGTCAGCTCTTCTCGCAGTAATGAGTTGTTGCGGCGGTCGGTTCTATTCATCTGGCCTCGCCGTTTGTCAGTTAGTCCGTAAATTACCCTGCTGTCTGGTTTTCAATAAGAAATCGCGGTACTGACCTCAAAACTCGCTGACGCCATTCCTGCGTCAGATGCTGTGCCTGACGCGAAACCTTGTAAGGATGCAAGAAGTTGGCTGTGATGAACGTCGTTAAGGTGAAGGTACAGGGCGAGAAGACCTGTAATTGCAGATATCCGATTATTTTTCAATAGAAAACGTTCTCCGTTACGAACAGTACAATTTTCAGTTTGTTACTAGCGAACCTGGTATTACTTCACAGCTGTCAAATATGTATGGGATATGTAGATATCTCCTAATTTCCTTCTCCCCCTCTCTCTCTAGCCGTCTTTTCCTTCCCCCTCCCCTTGTCCATCTCCTCCTCCTCCCCTCTCTCTCTTCCCATCACTTTCCCCCGCTCCCTGTACATCTCTTATCACACACTCTCTCTATCCATCTCCTCCTACCTTATCTCTCCGTCCATAGCTTTCTTCCCTTTTTTGTATCTACTCCCTACCTCCTTCTCTGTCCATCCAGTGCAAACGGAACCTTGTTTGGGAATAGAGGTCAAAATGAATGGGTAAATCTTCGGAATCTTGTACACGGGGTATGAGAAAACATTCTACATGCTGGATCTGTGAGGATAGTAGCCTTAATGACAGTAATTATATTGTTTTAATCCACGAAGAGATAAGATTATGAAGTTAGCCATAAACACAACTTTCCTGTATTCCGTTAAAAAGGACTGCGAGAAGGATAACGAAAACGCATTTTTTCAAAAAGGGTTCAAATGGCTTTGAGCACTATTGGCCTTAACATCTGAGGTCATCAGTCCCCTAGACTTAGAACTACTTAAACCTAACTAACCTAAGGACCTCACACACATCCATGCCCGAGGTAGGATTCGAACCTGCGACCGTAGCTGCAGCGCGGGTCCGGAATGAAGCGCCTAGAACCACTCGGCCACAGCGGCCTGCCGCACTTTTTCACGGCACAGCTTAGTATCGTCTTTCTCGCAGCCGGTTCAAGCGAAAATGTTTATTCTGTGATTCTTATTCGACGATTTGCCATCAAACGCTGTCTGCACTCTTTGTCAGTCTCATTGACTCGACGATATTATAGTTTGCTTGCGTTGTGCGTATGTCAAGTGATATGTGGACGCCTCACTGGTGGCAGTTAAAAAAACAAAATAAAAAAAAAGAAAACGCAAACTGAAATCAGTTGAATGTTTGCGACACACCAAATTACCACGAATGACACCTATTCAGTCTTTGCAACATACCAAAGATATGATCACACTGACATATCGCTTTTCCAGAATGAGATTTTCACTCTGCAGCGGAGTGTGCGCTGATATGAAACTTCCTGGCAGATTAAAACTGTGTGCCCGACCGAGACTCGAACTTGGGACCTTTGCCTTTCGCGGGCAATCTGCCAGGAAGTTTCATATCAGCGCACACTCCGCTGCAGAGTGAAAATCTCATTCTGGAAACATCCCCCAGGCTGTGGCTAAGCCATGTCTCCGCAATATCCTTTCTTTCAGGAGTGCTAGTTCTGCAAGGTTCGCAGGAGAGCGTCTGTAAAGTTTGGAAGGTAGGAGACGAGGTACTGGCAGAAGTAAAGCTGTGAGTAGCGGCCGTGAGACGTGCTTCGGTAGCTCAGTTGGTAGAGCACTTACCCGCGAAAGGCAAAGGTCCCGAGTTCGAGTCTCGGTCGGGCACACAGTTTTAATCTGCCAGGAAGTTTCATATCAGCGCACACTCCGCTGCAGAGTGAAAATCTCATTCTGGAAACATCCCCCAGGCTGTGGCTAAGCCATGTCTCCGCAATATCCTTTCTTTCAGGAGTGCTAGTTCTGCAAGGTTCGCAGGAGAGCGTCTGTAAAGTTTGGAAGGTAGGAGACGAGGTACTGGCAGAAGTAAAGCTGTGAGTAGCGGGCGTGGGACGTGCTTCGGTAGCTCAGTTGGTAGAGCACTTGCCCGCGAAAGGCAAAGGTCCCGAGTTCGAGTCTCGGTCGGGCACACAGTTTTAATCTGCCAGGAAGTTTCGTATCAGCGCACACTCCGCTGCAGAGTGAAAATCTCATTCTGGAAACATCCCCCAGGCTGTGGCTAAGCCATGTCTCCGCAATATCCTTTCTTTCAGGAGTGCTAGTTCTGCAAGGTTCGCAGGAGAGCGTCTGTAAAGTTTGGAAGGTAGGAGACGAGGTACTGGCAGAAGTAAAGCTGTGAGTACCGGGCGTGAGACGTGCTTCGGTAGCTCAGTTGGTAGAGCACTTGCCCGCGAAAGGCAAAGGTCCGGAGTTCGAGTCTCGGTCGGGCACACAGTTTTAATCTGCCATGAAGTTTCATATCGCTTTTAGTTGTATAATTTTTCGCAAAATGCCGATATTTAACGCAGAATTTATTGTTATGAAAATATGCGACAGCGGAACTATTAAACTGAATTCACTTTTTTTCTTTTTATTTATTTATTTACTTACTTTTTTGGCAGCTGTCCGTCACATTTCTTTCATCAGGATTTCCATACAAAAGTATCATCCAAATTTCAACTTTTCCGTTGGATTTACCAAAAATTATCTCTCTCTGTCTCTCCCTCTCACACACACACACAAATCATCCAAATCGGTTGAGTCATTTTCAAGTGAGAGACTCATGGGTTCAGCAGTAGAGGGTAGGAGGAGTCGGGGCAGACCAAGGAGAAGGTACCTGGATTCGGTTAAGAATGATTTTGAAGTAATAGGTTTAACATCAGAAGAGGCACAAATGTTAGCACTGAATAGGGGATCATGGAGGAATTTTATAAGGGGGCTATGCTCCAGACTGAACGCTGAAAGGCATAATGTCTTAAATGATGATGATGATGATGATGAGGTCTTTCATATATGCGGGAATGATTTTTATGTATATAGATTGACCAGTTGTGATATTTTCTCATTAAGCAACATACAATAACGTCTATATACCACGTCGCAACAGGTGTAACATACACATCAATCCACCAGCCTATACAGTATGTGGAACCCCTTACAAAAATGAACACGATCCGTATCAAACAGAAACAGAACTTTATACACATACTGAAACAAATTCTCAAACAAATAAAAATATTCTGAGTTTTTGAAACGCTGGTAAAATTGATTTAGACTCCATTTGCTGCGTTAGCTGTTTCATTGTAGTCGTTCAGAGACTGGTGCAATCGATTTCACAGCATGCAGGTACATCCCCAGGCGTATTTCTGCATAGTAAAATTTTTATACAGAATATAATAAGAACCGTACTACTGACTTATTAAGTTCAGAATTTATAATACTACACTGATGGCTCGCGATTTGGTAACAAAAAGCATGAGCCACTGTCATAAAATTACTTACAAGGTCTGATGTCCCATTTTATGTCAATGGCTTAATGCACCGAAAAGTCTGTGTTAGATTCGTTTCATACTATTTATCTTGTATTTCGTACTGTCACGCTCAATCGTTTGTGATTAGTTTTGTACTTCGTGCTCGTCCGCATTCAGAGCTACACAATTACATAGAAGTATCAATTTTTCCAGTAAGCACTGTAACGTTCCCTGGCAAACTCACGCTATTAATGAACAAGAGTTTATTTGTACCATATACGCCGCTCCGAGCAAGTTGTATATACCGTAATTATTGAACAAAAAATATTATTGACTTTTGTGTAAAAGACATTTGTTATTATCGTAATATTTTTTTGTAGTAATATTCTCTCTGTATTTAGGATAGTAATTTTTCTATATTTATTATGTGATTGTGAAATGTGTCAGTATCTGCGATAACAGAGATGTGAAATTTAGCCAGAGGAGAATAATATTGTCAAATTACAAAGAAATGTTAATAGTCAGCAGTAGTATAAAAGAACCATGTATAGCGTATTCTTTGGTCTTCTCTGTGTAGAGCTGAATGCGAGAGGAAGCTGTGTCGAAGCGATTCATGAATAGGTAGACTTCTTTTGTCTGTATCTAGATTATCCGCCATTAGAGGAGGCGTTACAAATTAATGTGAGTTCAATTATTGTTTGATCCAAATATATCAGAATTTATCAAAAGTGTGTATTATTAATGTAAATTAGCTTGCCCATGTCATCTATAAAATTTCTTTAAAGAATTTTCAGCATTTTTAGCGGTGTTGCTGGGCTGTGCCGCGACCGATCGATTTGCAGCGGCGGCACATTAAAAAAATTGTTCCGCTAAAGGAAAAATCAACCAAACCCGTAAATCGGGAACAGATAGATAAAAATTAACAGTGAATTAAGAAATTGTTCTTCTTTTACAGTGATCCTGAGACTGATGAATTTTAAACTAATTATACGTTTGTGCATTCCTAGGCGGATAGTTAATGTTAGTTAACATTGAAATTTAACAATTTTGGTTCTTTCAAATAACTTAAATGTATAGCGAAGTAGGTTTGATCAGTGATAATTAAATGTCGGCTTGGCAATAATTAACCATTTTCTGCTAATAGAGATAATCTTGTGTTCCATAGCTAACGCCGGGATAGAATTCAGTAAATATTTAACAAAAAAAAAACCCACTGCATTTAGAAAATGTGTGCGAAGGCCGAATTATGTAAAGGATTTAATTCTCAACTAAATATTCTTAATCAGTTAATATGAGTTCACGTAATTCTTAAATGTACGTAATTCTTTTGAAAGTGATTTTTTTTTATTACCACACGTAAATAAGAGAGAGGTTCTACAACAAAGTTCGTACTTACAGAAGACAGTTAAAGAGAGGCAAATTAATTAACTAAAAGCAATAATTATTATACTATCTTTAACGAAAATAAAAGCAATTTCGTTAAATTGGCGCCCAACGTGGGGCTCGAATATGCAGTGGCCACTAAATACCCATGAGATAACTAGGGAATTATTATAGTCGAACTTTGTTGGAGAACATTTAATAATTTTTCCATGTATTGTATGTTTTGCATAACCAATATTGTGTGGTAATACCTGTATATGATTTTTTGCATGAGAACACTATATACCTAGAGGCAAGCTGAAGAAGAGAGCTCATTACAGCGAAAAATTAATTACCTACCACAATATCAGGGGGCAGCTGCACCCAAGATAGATCACCAAAAGGTAAAGCTACAGTGTAGTTGTCCCGTGGGTAGTAAAGTAGCCTTAGTGCGGTGTTCTCGGATAATTAGTGGTGTGCTTGTTGTTAGTGTTTTTTTTTAATAACAGGACATTTGAGTAGTTAGTCACTGTAGTATATAATAAGTGTGTTTTAACAAATGACCATTTCTTGTGTGATTATGTCAGTGAAACCTGAGTGTTAGGATATTTAGTTCAGATTTTGTTTCTTTTGTTGACTATGGTTAGGTTGCGTAGTCAGAAAGATATCAACATGGATAATGAACAACAATTAGTAAGTAGTGATACCGAGTTAGAAAGTGGGACACAAAGTAATGTTAGTGGCGTAGTTCAGGAAGTACAATCTGGGGGCAGAAGGGCAAGAAATGTTGCCACTGCCAGCCAGTGATTTAGTTGATAGCGGAAATACTGTGCCACCCGCAAGCACTGGACACGGACCAGAGAGTGGTGAGGTGTCAGAAGTGCAATCATTAAGAGTTATGTTCGAGCGCATGCTCAATTTCCAAGCTGAATTTGTACGTATGCAAGCAGAACGCGGAAGAGAACGTGATGCTAAACAAGCAGAGCGTGACCAGAGAATGGTAGCTGAATTTGTATGTATGCAAGCAGAGCGCGATAGAGAACGTGATGCTAAACAAGCAGAGCGTGATCGACGCCTGCATGAGAGAGACTTGCAGTTAATGCAATTTTTGGAAGCTATGTATGCAAGCAGAGCGCGATAGAGAACGTGATGCTAAACAAGCAGAGCGTGATCGACGCCTGCATGAGAGAGACTTGCAGTTAATGCAATTTTTGGAAGCTATGCAAAGTGAGATTGTTAGTTTGAAACAAAACTATGAAACCATACCCAAAACGGTGCAAGAACTAAGCGAAAGAGTAGATGGTATCCAAGTGGCTAACGCCAGTATCGTAGATGAAGTCAGTGTACTGACCAACAGGGTGGAACAATTAGATATTGACACAAATCAAGTAACTGAGCACAAAGTGTCCGAACAAGTGCACAACAGAATGTCAACCGACGTTTTGCCGAAATAGAAATCAGCTTGCGGCATGACGATTCACATATTGACACAAATCGAGTAACTGAGCACAAAGTGTCCGAACAAGTGCACAACAGAATGTCAACCGTCGTTTTGCCGAAATAGAAATCAGCTTGCGGCATGACGATTCACAGGTGTATGTCACGCCAGCCAGGTCCTATGTAGTCCGGGGTGATAAGTTACAATACAGCATCACCGGTCTATTGCGGTCTAACTGTGTCGGTGAGGCAGTAAATTTCCATAGAGCAGTGACTGCGTCACTGCAATTCACTTTGGAGGTGTGGCGGTGGGACTTGTAGTCTCGTACCACCCTCTGACGGTGATAGTACTACATGAGTCAGGCAGAAAAATTTTGCCTAACATTGATGATGACGGCCAGGTCCAACCATGATAGGCATATAAATACAGCAGTAAAAAATTGCGACTGCGAGACAGAACAGGCAACCAATGTAAGCGTAACAAATAAATGCCATTCCAAAATAGTGATTGAAGAAAGCCTGATTAGAAACCGACAGTTTCAGATCTTTACAACGGAGAAGAAATCTGTTCACCCTGTAGTGTTTATCAAGGGATTTAGAAACATTTTGCCTAGCGTTTGGAGTCATACACAGAAAATACAGTTCGTTATGTCTTACATACAAGGAGATGCTGCATTATGGGCAACCGAAGCAGCTGACAGTTGCGATACATATGAGCAATTTGAAAAGGCATTCTTGGCCAAATATTGATCAACATGTATTCAGGAGAGATTACGGAAGGAGGTATATAATCCAGAGCCGTATTCTCCACGATTAGGCAATTTGCGAAAATATTTTGAGAAGTACATTAATAAGACCCGTTATTGGGACGAGCAGATTTCATCCCGGGATTTGATCAGACTTTTTAAATCACACTTGCCGATACACGTAAAGGAAAAACTTATACACGTGCCGGAGAATGACATGGAACATTTCTTGTCTGTTCTGGACTCAATTGACCTGATTCAGGAGGACGTTAAGGCAGCCTCTGAACAGGCTAGAAGTAACGGAAACGGTTACAGAAATGGTCGAAATAACACGCCTCCACCAAATAATGGAAACGGCGGAGGTAACAATAGGAGACAAGATTATGTACAAAACGGGAATAGAGGTAGAGACTGGAACGGCAATAGTCCGCCGGTGAATAATGACCGGAAAAGGAGGTCTGATGACCGATATGAAACAGGCCCACCAAGCAATAGTAGATGGAAAAATTCCAGGGGGCCGTGGAACACTAATACCTATAATGATGCAAACCGAACTTGGCCACAGAACCAGAGGCCCAGTACGGACCGGCCAAACAGTGAAGGATATGACAATAACCGACCGCCACCACAAAATGCGCCAATAGCGCAACCGTGGCGGCCGACGCAACACAACTTACGCATAGTGGAGGTCAGTGACACAGAGCAGCCACACCCATCCACCTGTAATAATTCAACAAACTAGATTCAGCCGAGATACGCTCTCCATCGTCGGCTGAGGTTTGGAGTGAGAGCAGCCCGACACCGAACAAAACATTGGGAATCTGTATCCTCAGGTATAATGACGGGGTACAGATGGGACATGAATTGATAACTGAACCATCCACGTGCATAAAGGAGCACAAAGACAAAGTACAAGCGATAATAGAGATCAAAATTAACAATATTGATGTGCAAGCGAACGTAGATACAGGTGCTACTGTCAGTGTCATGAGTATGGACTTATTCAAAGTACTGGGGAAAGAAAGGCGTATGCTGACTTTTCCTGTGAACAATTGTAAAGTCACTGGAGCCATAAGTGCACAGCGACAAATAATTAAACTCCAAGTGCGGGTAGAGATGTATATAGGGGAAGAAGCCATAGCGTGCTCATTCCTGGTAGTAAAGGGTTTAAGGGTAGCCTGCATTTTGGGGGTAGATTTTTTGAGAGAAAGGGACGCAGTAATCGACCTTTCTCGGGGAAAATTAAGTTTGATGAACGCTGATAGGAGGATAGAATTGTCCATGCTCAGATCTGAAGAGGTACCTGTGCCTAATTGTAATGCTATTAACATAAAGTGTAGGAATCAGTGGATACTACATGTAGACAGTCATTGTCAAGGACAAAATCTCTATTATCCAGACGTACAAAGTGATCAATTAAAAGCATATGTGGACGCACTAGTGAACAAAGTATCACAGTCCGAAAATTTGAACTCAATGCAACAGCAGGATTTGGTACAGTTATTAACTAACTATGCAGATGTATTTTCAGAACGACCAGGAATTGTTAAGGGATATCAGTACAATATCGAGGTGAAGCCTCACAAAACCTACTGTCGAGCCTCATACTCCATTCCTTGGTCCAAGAAGGAAACAGTAGCTAAAGAAATAAGAAAACTGATCGAGTGGGGAATAATAGAACCGTCTTTGTCCCCTTATAGTAGTCCTTTGGTGGCGGTAGCAAAAGCAGACGGACAGGTACGGTTAGTATTAGTTGCGAGAGACATAAACGAAATTATTGTACCTGTCAGGACTCATCCTGAAAACTTAGATGAGCAAATTCAAAAAGTCCATGGAGTGCAATATTTGACATCTATTGATATGAAAAGTTCATTCTGGCAAATCCTGTTCACACCCGAGTCGAGGAAATATACTGCATTTATATTTGGGGGAAGGAGCTACCAATTTGGGGTACTACCTTTCGGCTTAAATGTAAGTGCAGGAGTTTTCATAACAGCCCTCGACGCGGTTTTAGGTCCGGATTTGCTGCAAAGGGTAACAGTGTATGTAGACGATCTGGTGATTGCTACTGCCACCTGGGAGGGGCACGTAGAACTACTGAGTAGAGTCTTAGAAAGGTTTAAGCAAGCGGGAGTAACAGCGAATCTTGAGAAATCCAAATTTGGACGTAATCAGATTAAATTTCTAGGTCACATAATAACACCACAAGGCATCAAACCTGACAGCAAAAAACTTGACGCAATTCGTGGGTTTCCTAGTCCGAGAACTAAGAGACAACTCAAAGCGTTTATAGGTCTTGCATCCTTTTTTAGACGGTTTGTTCCAAACCAATTAACGAATAACGAATCTTTATTGAGCCTGTTGCGTAAAAATGCGCACTGGGTGTGGACAGAAGAATGTCAACGCGCATTTGACACTATCAAAAACGCCTTTGTGAATGCAAACATACTGCGACACCCAGACATGACAAAAGATTTTTGCATAGCGACAGATTCGTGTTCATACGGTCTGGGCGCTTGTTTATTTCAGTGGGACAGGAACAACGACCCCACAACAATCAATGTAATCGGGTTTGCCAGCCGCACACTAAACAGCTGTGAGAGAGCATATTCCGCTACCGAATTAGAGGCTCTTGCAGTGGTTTGGGCGGTAAAGAAATTCAACTATTACATCTATGGTAGAGAAGTCAAAGTATTCAGTGACCACCAGGCTCTGAGCTATTTAATGTCTTGCAAATTATACCATACCCGCTTGCTAAGATGGAGGTTAGCATTGCAGGAATATAAAATTAAGATTATGTACCTAAAAGGACAAGATAATGTTGTAGCTGACGCCTTGTCGAGGCTCCCACTAGGGCAATCCTCAGTGTCAAAGATTTTGGAACAATCGGGGGAATATCGAATACTCTTAGTACAAGATAAGGTACATAGGAGGGACTTTTTACACATGTATAAGAATATGTCTATATTGCAGGAAACTGATCCGATTTGGCGAGATATCATTAGCAAAATTAAAGAAGGAACCAATCTTAAAAGTGTTCAGAATTTCAAAATAGTAGATAATATTCTGTATTATAAAACAGGTGTGTCAAATGACCATGGAGTCGTGTGTATACCGCAACAGGTTATCCCAGCTGTAGTGTGGCACACGCATTTAGCATGGGGTCACGCTGGGATCGGCAAAACAATAAGGATTTTATCCAGATACTGTTACTTTAAGGGAATAAGCCAGCAGACTCGCACCATTATCAGGACTTGTCCTCTGTGCGAAAAAGCTAAGTTTCAAAATAAGTCCACAATGTTTGAACTGCATCCTATAGTGCCTCATCGGCCACTTCAGTTAGTATCTATAGACATAGCAGGACCCTACCCACGAGCCAGGGGTGGATTAAAGTGCATTTTAGCGGTGTATGACCTTATCTCTAAATACTTAAAAATATACTGCCTTAAATCAGCCACTGCTCGTGGAATAGTTAAATGGTTAGGGAAAGAATATTTTACACACGTGGGTAAGCCTGAAGCGATAATATCGGATAATGCTTCCTATTTTACAGGCCATACCTGGAAAAACTATTTACGTGCACAAGATATAAAGCACATACTAATATCCCGTTTTCACCCACAAGCAAGTTTAGTAGAGAGAACATTTGGAGAGTTAAATAAATTTTTCAGGTTATACATTGCATATAAGCACACAAGATGGCCAGATCTGATACCCAAATTTTTGGACATTCACAACGCAACCCCGCATGCTTCTACGGGGTATCCACCAAACGAGATTATAATGAATAATAATAGAGTTCTGAATGAGTGGCTGGCACCTTTGCCTAAGGTCCCAGTCATTCCTGAGCCTAAGGAAGAGAAGATAAGAAAAGCAGGGTGCAACCTTACCAGGTGCGCTCAGAAAAGGAAAGAAAAATATAATCGACATGTGACGAATAACCAAAAATTTAGTGTTGGGGACTTGGTACTCTTACGCAATCATCTTAAGTCCTCGGCATCCTTGAAACAGAATAGCAAGTGGCAATTGGTGTACAATGGACCTTTTAGAGTAGTAAGTGTGCCACATGAGTGTAGCTATCTCTTAGCAGATCCCCACTCAGGGAGAGTACGGGGACTGTATCCGCGTAAGGATGTAAAAATATTCCTACAGTAAAAGACTAATAGTCCTATGTGGACACCATTCTTTTGTAAATGAATGAACATTAATGATGTGTGATCTGTAGACATAATGTACTAGTGTAGAAGTATTTAGTTATAAGAATATGATTGACTTTCTCTTTTGTTTTATGAATATTTGTGTTATGTCTTCTTTTAATTAATGTTAGCTTAAACATGCTCTAAATGTCTGCACAGATAACCTGATTAGTGCAATTATTTATAGTGTTAAATTGTGACAGAGATCAGTCAGGAGGAGCATTTTAGTAATGATTAGTTTGTGTACTGCATAATATACTATATGTGTGTCAAACTTGAAATATTTCTTGTACAATCTTTTCTATTATATGTGTATACATGTAGCCCGTGTATACATGTATATATGTGTAGCTGTCAGATTGACAGATTCGAACCCAGAATAATATCAATAATATGAGGCCCTGAGAACTTTATTATCTAACCAATGTTATCAGAGAGAATAATGCACCCAGTAGTGACCCAAGGGCACCATGGGAGGCAAACTTATTGCAAATTTAAGTAACGCAAAGTTACGCACAGTGAAGCTTCAATTGAAGCATGTGCAGATTCAATCAGTAAAAAAGAGCTAGCCTGATACAGTCCAAGTCAATTTTAGCCTACAGAGACTACACTGTAGTTACGTAGGACCTTGCAAGTAAAGTGAGACATAATTTCAAAGGAGTTATTGAACAATATGCCTGAATCCGGCTGGAATGCACAAATAAAATCTACTCGAACACGAATATAGATGATTTTTGGGCAAACTAATACGAAATTTTAATATTTGTTACCATGTACGCAAATATCACACACCTTGGTAAAGAGTTACGAATGTGCTGTTACAAAAATTGCACAACGGACATTGTAAATAAAAATAAAGGAACTTAAACAAAAGTGCAGTATTGTGTGGCAGAGACAGACAGTGACTGTTAAACCTGCAGCAATACGTCACGAAGTTCTTGTGTATAAGTAATAAAAAACTGTATCATCGCCGAGTGTGCAAATGGACAAGGAACTAGCACGACACGAACAGTGAGCCGATAACGGACGGTGGACCAAGTTAGTGTCAAACTTTAATTCTTTGTGTGTCAAAGGACGCTAGGAAAGCGCATTGACTACAGAAATACATTTTGTCCTACGGTGAAAACTTGCGTGTGACTAATGACAAGTCATGACATGGTGAAAAATATTGTGTGCCCATAAAACGTGTTACTGTGACAACGAAACATTGTGCAAACCAGACTAGTGAAGGCCTACTGAATAATAACTGCCAATAACTGTGTGCATTTTTTTTCCCACAGCAGGAAAAATGCCCATAAGGATAGTACACTGTTTGTGAACTTGTTGCATGTTTGCTGGAGCACTACAAGAAGACGTCACACGGGCTCGGGCGAGCTGATATACAACGCGCATCCGGCTACATCAGCCATGCAGCGGCCGCAGCAGCCCGTAGCAGACCAGGCAGCCACACGCCTCTCCGCGCCGTAGCTGTCAACACCGGGGGCGGTGACCTACACGGAGCCGACGCGCCGCGCCGAGCGCCGCTCAACAATCACTCCGCACCGCTCACCAACTACAGCATTATTGACTTTTTCCAAAATATTTACATAAACTGCATAACATGTCAATGACTCCATTTTGATAAACATTGAACATTTATTATGTATGTCCGTAAACCGATAAGAGAAAATGAACACTAACAAGTGCAAGAGATGAATTTGTAACACGTAGATAGTGGAAACATTATGAAAAGTGATCCTGTGCTAAGTGATTTAAAAAAAAAAAAAAAACCTAAGTGATATATCCTAGGACAAGTGACCCTGCAGTATATCCCAAAATTAATAATAACGAGTAGTTAATCACACACGAAAAAAAAAACTCGTTGAACTGTATGTGACTGTGATATTATGTAACCGTTGGTGACAAACTGCTAAATTAATTCAAATGAATGGCTGTTAAAGAGACAATATTAATCATGAACCAACTGGGATGGCTGGGCTCCGGCACAGTTTTGCCCAGGTTTCCTGTCTGCCTTCGCCCAAATGGGGGAGCCATGAACATATATAACCCTGGGACTAATTAAAAGAGCCGTTCCACAAAAAATACAGAATTGTAAAGAACGTTACTGGCACCATTGTGTCAAAGTATAGAAACTCTTTGCCAAATGCTGCCAGGGGGCAATGTAACGTTCCCTGGCAAACTCACGCTATTAATCAACAAGAGTTTATTTGTACCATATACGCCGCTCTGAGCAAGTTGTATATACCGTAATTATTGAACAAAAAATATTATTGACTTTTGTGTAAAAGACATTTGTTATTATCGTAATATTTTTTGTAGTAATATTCTCTCTGTATTTAGGATAGTAATTTTTCTATATTTATTATGTAATTGTGAAATGTGTCAGTATCTGCGATAACAGAGATGTGAAATTTAGCCAGAGGAGAATAATATTGTCAAATTACAAAGAAATGTTAATAGTCAGCAGTAGTATAAAAGGACCATGTACAGCGTATTCTTTAGTCTTCTCTGTGTAGAGCTGAATGCGAGAGGAAGCTGTGTCGAAGCGATTTATGAATAGGTAGACTTCTTTTGTTTGTATCTAGATTTAGCCGCCATTAGAGGAGGCGTTACAAATTAATGTGAGTTCAATTATTGTTTGATCTAAATATATCTGAATTTATCAAAAGTGTGTATTATTAATGTAAATTAGCTTGCCCATGTCATCTATAAAATTTCTTTAAAGAATTTTCAGCAGTTTTAGCGGTGTTGTTGGGCTGTGCCGCGACCGATCGATTTGCAGCGGCGGCACATTTAAAAAATTGTTCCGCTAAAGGAAAAATCAACCAAACCCGTAAGTCGGGAACAGATAGATAAAAATTAACAGTGAATTAAGAAATTGTTCTTCTTTTACAGTGATCCTGAGACTGATGAATTTTAAACTAATTATACGTTTGTGCATTCCTAGGCGGATAGTTAATGTTAGTTAACATCGAAATTTAACAATTTTGGTTCTTTCAAATAACTTAAATGTATAGCGAAGTAGGTTTGATCAGTGATAATTAAATGTCGGCTTGGCAATAATTAACCATTTTCTGCTAATAGAGATAATCTTGTGTTCCATAGCTAACGCCGGGATAGAATTCAGTAAATATTTAACAAAAAAAATAACCACTGCATTTAGAAAATATGTGCCAAGGCCGAATTATGTAAAGGATTTAATTCTCAACTAAATATTCTTAATCAGTTAATATGAGTTCACGTAATTCTTAAATGTACGTAATTCTTTTGAAAGTGAATTTTTTTTATTACCACACGTAAATAAGAGAGAGGTTCTACAACAAAGTTCGTATATACAGAAGACAGTTAAAGAGAGGCAAATTAATTAACTAAAAGCAATAATTATTATACTATCTTTAACGAAAATAAAAGCAATTTCGTTAAAGCACCTACTCCCATGTACATTATCTACATTTTTTGAGTGCTCTCAAATTTCCTCTCTTTATCATCTGTATGAATGAGTGAGTGAGTGTGTATGTTGACTTTCTCTTTCAAAAAGTAGCAGTACAGCATCTGGCTGTCCGCTGTGATATCAACACTGTAGCCAACGTAGCTTCCTCACCTACGGCAAAGAGATTTGAACTCTTTAGGTGGTCATTCGACAGTGGCTGAGTTGGTGGGAGAAATTCGTTGCTGGGAGAGCTTCCTCTCGGCACTTCGGTGAGTGAATACGGTACCCTTCAGAGCGACCTGGCGCTGATGAATGTGTTAATGTGTGATGGTGTGTAGCTATTCTAACCGATGCACACGTTTGATCTGCTAGTTCATTTTCGACTTCGGTAGTTGATTTCTTATAGTTTTCAGTGTGGTCACTAGCAAATTTTTCTGTATGTCGTTAAGTTTTTCCAGGCATTGATATGTGTTATCAGAATACGAGGTGCAGGAAGTTCGTTACTCCAGCACGGGTTTAAAATTCAGATGTCTGACTTCTCTTTCGGCTGGAATATATCTTTGGACTTTTCTCATGTGTGTGTGTTGTTTTATTTCTTCTACTTTCCATTTCGTTTCAATTTTAAGATCGTGTATATTTTTCATACTTCGTGGTGGTGATTTCACCGTGTATAATTTCAGTGCCATCTTGAATATGTTTTATTCTTATTTCCGCGTGATATTTTATTGCTGTTTGTGCCTATACGGTTTACATTTCTATTCGTGAAGCTTTCACGAGTCTTAGTTTTTTTGCTTTGTTCATGAATATTCAATGACGTTTGCGAGTGTTTAACCCCAGCGTAGCTTAATTTCATGTGCAAGGTGATGCAGATAAATTTCTTTATCGGAAGCGTTGCACGGTATTCGTATTCACAATAACTCATTCACAGCGATATAGAGGAACCTCTGAGCCTTTGACTTATTGTGACGGGCAATATTCTTTTTAACTCTGTTCTTGTGTGTCTGAATCTAATATGTTTGTGTGAATTTTCCCCATGCGCGCTTCAGATTTCCGTTTCCTTTGTCACCACAATGAACCTCAGCCCTCAATATAATAATAATAATAGTAATATAAGAAAGTTAATTAATCAAATAACAGGCAACGACAGATCATAGTTTAGAATTACTTTGTGAATTTTTAATATGACATTTTATTTTAATAAACAATGTTAAACTTTGATGACTGTTTCTCAGACAAACTCCTTTCCTTTTGTAAGATTATTTTTAATACATCCCACCAGGCGTTTCTGAAGCGCAAAAGGCAGGCCTTATATTTGTAGACTTTTGTCTGATTATCTTATTCTTTCTGTTGAGACTGAAGCTTCTGCTTACTCCGAATTATTTGATTTATCGTTTGTATTTCCATTGGTACCATATACTCAGCATATACGTTCACTTGGATCTTTTTATTAATATTAGCACTTTACTTATGCTTAGGAATTCAGTGATTAATTCAGTTATTATAATAAATTTTCCCAGTGTTAATTAAATCGGGTAACGACTCAGCAAAATTTTTATGGCACACGAAACTAACAGTAGACTGCGGAGTTCCATACTGACTAACTTCACCCTGTTTCTGTTTGCAAATCACTTTCCAAATAACCATTCACACACTAATAACCATTTAGAGTGTTTGAAGCAGTAATGACGCAGCTGCCAACGGACGTCAAACTTAATACAGCCAGCTGTCACCGAAAATTTACTTTCGGTCAGCGCCAGAAGTCACTAAAATAAGAGTGTTGTAAAAGCAACGGTGAGGAGGTTCCAACAGGTGCTGTAAGAAGACCCAAGGGAAAGAATAATTAAAACAGTTATGTCGGGCTCACATGCGGTAACGTGAAACCGTCTAGACCAGTGGTTGTCAAACTTTTTTGCTCAAGAGCCAAAACTAACAGTGTGGACCAGCCCCTCGGGCTGCATGTACACCGATCTTATTATTAATTGGTAAGCTACGTAAATTCGTCGTTATGAGCCATCAACAGACCAGCTATAGTAAGGGCGTGATAAGTCGGCCGAGCCCCAGCGTACTGATCGTTAAAAGTCGGCACCATTCGGTACTATTCGTGTCGACTGTTTTCTGTTTCAGGTTACTGCCACCCTCAGCAGCACCGTAGCAGCCTGATGAAATGTTGAGTTGTCTGTGTGAGTGGATGGTTAGTTGATAAGTACCGTGTCCGAAGATGACCGCCACTGTAACGCGCATTCACGATTCCATTTTATTTCCAGCTAACATTTATACCATAGAAACTGATCGGTACGACGCACTCAGGGCCATGAGTTGTCGACACTTGTAGACAAACAGGAAAGCATCTCTCCTATCACGTCCCTTCAGACCACAATGACGTATCTGTCTGCCACATTATCCATCTAATCCTCCGAGTTGGCCGCACAAATTTTTCCTTCCTCCTACAGTTCCTCCAGCACATTTTTGATTCGACGAAGGAGACAGGTACAGCCAACGATTGAAAATGGTAAGTATTTATTCTTTACTGGTTTATAAGTTATCCTATATCAGAAGCTATTAAACATTAGCGCCTGTTACAAGCAGAAATGTATATTCCATATTGGTAAGGACTACATACTTACCGTTCGTAGCTGTTGGCTGTACCTGACTCCTTCGTCCAATAAAATGATTGTATAGCTGCTGACAATGATCAGTGATGTATATGGTATTAAAATCGTCCAATATTCGGAATAAGAATTTTATATTGCCATGTGCCGGTTTGACTGCTATTGTATTTCGAGGTATATAGTCACATGAGTCGACTGTTGACGCGCGACGTTCTGACAACAACTAGATTTTTAGTGATGTATAGATTCTAAACACTCTTCCAGAAGTAAATGTGAAAATAATATTACTACTTCTACGCGTTTTTGTTTATTACTGAACAGGAAAACTAGATTCTTGAAACGAATTTAACATTGGCTGACGTTTTTGGATTCGGCTGCTAGTTGCAAGATCCATATTACGATAAAATACGGCCAAGAACAGTGGGCAGCAAGACTACTTAATTCGTGCCGCATGTGATCCGAGAGCAGCAGTTTGACGACCACTGCTCTACAGTGTTGAACATCTGAATACAGTAGACTCTCGCTAATCCGGCCATCCCTGGGTGCCGGATTAGCTGGTCGTAGGTTGTGTTCCAAAAATGAATAGCATAGAGACAGAAGTGATGACACTTTCTGCGAGACCTGACCATAATTTTGCAAGACAATGCTAAAGCACGTACAGTGCAAGCTGTTACTGATTTGTTTGACTGATGGGGCTGCTAAGTGTTATACCACCTACTGTGTCCTGTGTCTTAGGCTTCAGAACTGCTACAAATTCGTCGTGCAAGAGACCGCGCCACTCGAACTGTCAACACAACTGGCACTGCTAAGAGTATCCTACGACTTCCGCATCGCTGGCAACGGGCTTTACACAATGCTGGTGACTACTTTGGAGGTCAGCAAAACTTTGAAGCACATATATCTGTTTTGTACGAGCTGTAAACAAATAGTTGCCACTATTTAACTTCCAACTCTCGTAGATTAATTTTCAAAGAAAACTTAGTCCTTGAGTGTATACTGTACATAATTATACAATCGTATCTCTTACTATGAAACATGAACCTAACTTTTAACTGTCGCAGTGATGATACTCGACGGTGGTATGCTTTATCACGCAACCGCTTTACAAGCATTAAGTCGACACTGCATGTATCTGGTTGTTGCATAATGTACTCCAGGAAGAGCTCGGTAGCTTCAACAGCAGCAGTGGGAGAAATCATTATGCTCTCTCCTCCTGTGTCCTCTTCTTCATCACTTTCATCATTACTTTCTGGCACGCTTTTGATAATTTCTTCATCTGTTAAAGTTTGGTCCGTATCACAGTTTTCCTCATTCAGCCACTTAATAATATCTCCATCATCAATTTCTCCTCCTCCTGGAAGGTTGTGGAACATGTCAGTATACAAAGTAATTAATAATTCCGAATTGACTGGCGCATCGTTGTCACTCACTACTAGATCCAACTCTCCATCAGTGGATGGCCACAATTTTCTTCAGCTCTTCACTATGGTAGCGCTCTCCATTTTATCTCAATGCTTCTGCTGCTTGGAAAACAGTACGCATGTTAACTGCTTTCCACGCCTTCAGCTTTGTCTCGATAGAGTTGTTTCACTTTCGTTCAGCAAGGAGACGAGAAGTGAATGTCGATAGTGACGTTTAATTGAGAACAAAATTCCCTGGTCCATGGGCTGTATTAGGGCTGTCACACTGGGTGGGACAAAGAGTGCTTGTACATGTACACCATCGGACTTTAGTGAAGGATGGCTCGGAGCATTGTCAGTTATAAGGATAGCTTTCAGTGTACGCTTTTTCTTCTTGAGCTCTTTTCTCCTGCTGGTACAAACGTTTCATGGAACCACCGAGAGAATATTTGTCTATCCATCCACGCTTTCTTCTGAGCGCAATACTGCACTGGTAGAATATTTACGTCAGTGTGTTGGAAACAACGTGGATGTTGGGATTTTCCAATCACCAGAAGCGGTAGTTTATGACTCCCATTTGCATTACAACACACCATTAATGTTACGCGCTGTTTCTCTTGCTTGTAACCCCGAGCTTCCTTCTCGTTCTTGGCAGCTAATCTTTTTGAAGGAATAATCTTGTAAAAGAGGCCCGTTTCATCACCATTATACAAGGCATCAGCAGTTAAATCTTCTTCCTCTATTATCTTCCGTACCTTGCTTACAAACTCATCGGCATCCCTGTCGTTAGCTGAGCGCTTTTCCCGGTGACTCAGCTGCCGAATGCCATGTCGTTTTTTCCAGTTTGATATCCAACCTTCACTCGCTGCAAACAAGTTACTACCGCCAAGTTGTTTCTTAAATACAGCTTTTTTCCTTTATAATCGGGCCACTGGCTGAATTCCCTTACTGCGTTGTTAAGTCAACCATTTATAAACAGCAATGCCCAGTTCTTCATTCTCACTCTTTCGCATAACCTTCCGTTTTCCCATCTCACTATCCATTTGTGTTGAGTACTGTCGAATAACATCTTTCTTTTTGATGTCATAAATAGTTGCTCATCCAACATTGAGCTCAGCAGCAATGGCTTTCTGCGAAGAACATCGATTCAACTTATCTGAAATTTCGAGTTTCTACTTAAGGTCTAGCGTAACGTGTTTCCTTTTGGAAGACATGATTCCGAACTGTAAAGAAAGCTACAATTTGAAATACAGTATATAAAGCATTGTTTAACTACGCATTGTTGCACGCGGTAATTCATTGCGCACGTGTTTTTGGATGTGCGCCGGATTCCTGAGAGGCCGGATTACTGAGGGCCACATTAGCGAGAGTCTAGCGTATTGAGGTAACATCGGATAACACTCCAGTGTCTGCCGCTCCCATTTTGACAACACCTACAAATCATCAGAAATGATAGTGTGTTCCTAAAATGAAAGTCCATGTAACGCAAAATACCTCACCGCCATAAATTACACGGCACTTACCATTAAGTTATGTTCCCTTCGTATACCTTAGGACGGTGAGAAAGTTCACCTCACAGACTTTCATTTTAGTAGCTTACCTACCATTTCTGACGGCATACAGGGTGGTCCATAAATCGTGACCGGGCCAAATATCTCACGAAATAAGCGGCAACGAGAAAACTACAAAGAACGAAACTTTTCTAGTTTGAAGGGGGAAACCTGATAGCGCTATAGTTGGCCCTCTAAATGGCGCTGCCATAGTCAAACGGATATCAACTGCGTTTTTTTAAAAAATAGGAACCCCCATTTTTACTACATATTCGTTTAGTACGTAAAGAAATATGAATGTTTTAGTTGGACCACTTTCTTCGCTTTGTGATAGATGGCCTGTAGTTGTCACAAACACATGGCTCACAGTTTTAGATGAACAGTTGGTAACAGGTAGGTTTTTTGAATTAAAATACAGAACGTAGGTACGTTTGGACATTTTATTTCGGCTGTTCCAATGTGATACATGTACCTTTGTGAACTTATCATTTATGAGAACGCAAGCTGTTACAGCGTGATTACCTGTAAATACCACATTAATGCAATAAATGCTCAAAATGATGTCCGTCAATCTCAATTCATTTGGCAATACGTGTAACGACATTCCTCTCAACAGCGAGTAGTTCGCCGTCGTTAATGTTCGCACGTGCATTAAAATGCGCTGACGCATGTTGTCAGGCGTTTTTGGTGGATCATGATAGTGAATATCCTTCAACTTTCCACACAGAAAGAAATCCGGGGACGTCAGATCCCGTGAACGTGCGGGCCATGGCATGGTGCTTCGACGACCAATCCACCTGTAATGAAGTATGCTATTCAGTACCGCTTCAACTGCACACGAGCTATGTGGCGGACATCCGTCATGACGGAAGTACTTCGGCATTCTGTCATGCGGTGAAACATCTTGTGGTAACATCGGTAGAACATTACGTAGGAAATCAGCATACATTGCACCATTTAGATTGTCATCGATAAAATGTTGGTCAATTATCCTTCCTCCCATAATCCCGCACCATACGTTAACCCGCCAAGGTCGCTGATGTTCCACTTGCCGCAGCCATCGTGGATTTTCCGTTGCCCAATAGTGCATATTATGCCAGTTTACGTTACCGCTGTTGGTGAATGACGCTTCGTCGCTAAATAGAATGCGTGCAAAAAATCTATCTTCGTCCCGTAATTTATCTTGTGCCCAGCGGCAGAACTGTACATGACGTTCAAAGTCGTCGCCATGCAATTCCTGGTGCATGGAAATACGGTACGGGTGCAGTTGATGTTGATGTATCATTATCAACACCGACGTTTTTGAGATTCCCGATTCTCGCGCAATTTGTCTGCTACTGATGTGCGGATTAGTCGCGACAGCAGCTAAAACACCTACTTGGGCAACACCATTGGTTACAAGTCGTGGTTGACGTTTCGTATGTGGCTGAACACTTCCTGTTTCCTTAAATAACGTAACTATCCGGCGAACGGACCGGACACTTGTATGATGTTGTCCAGAATACTGAGCAGCAGACATAGCACACGCCCGTTGGGCTTTTTGATCACAATAGCCATACATCAACACGATACCGATCTTTTCCGCAATATTTAAACGGTCCATTTTAACACGGGTAATGTATCACGAAGCAAATACCGTCCGCACTGGCGGAATGTTCCGTGATACCACGTACTTACATGTTTGTGACTATTACAACGCCATCTATCACAAAGCGAAAAAAGTGGTCCAAATAAAACATTCATATTTTTTTACGTACTTCATGGATATGTAATAAAAAATTGGAATTCCTATTTTTAAAAAAACTCAGTTGATATCCGTTTGACCCATAGCAGCGCCATCAAGCGGGACAACCATAGCGCCATCTGGTATTCCCCTTCAAGCTAGACGAGTTTCGTTCTTTGTAGTTTTTTCGTTTGATGCTTATTTCGTGAGATATTTGGCCCGGTCACTATCAATGAACCACCCTGTATAGTTCTGGTCAAAATGGGAGCGGTAGACACAGGTGCATTCTCTGATGTCATCTCAACATTCAGATTCTCAACAGTCTAGATGGCTTCACGTTACCACAAGTGAGTACATTATTGTTTTACTCATTATTTCTTTTGGGTCTTTGTTGGACCTTCCTCACCATTGCGTTTATAACACTTTTACTTTAGGGACATACGGCGCTGCTTGGACGCTAGATTTTCGGTGACGACTGGCTTTATTAAATTTGACTTTCGTTGTTGGTTGCGTCAGTAGTGCTTCTCAGTGCTCCTTGGAACACGCGTTAAGCCATTTACATAACTTGAGACGTTAGATTTTGCAAGTGATTTTATGATAGGGGCTCATTACTTTTGTTGTTAATTCGCGAGCCATCATTGTAATTTTTATTATTAGGTCGTAGCACAGTTCCAATTAAATTTTGTATAAACAATTTTTTACGTAGAAATACGCCTGAAGATGTGCCTGCATAGTACGAAACCGGTTGCACCATTCTCTGAGCGACTACTATAAACGGCAAATTGGACTCTCAGTCAGTTTTACCAGCGTTTCAACACCTCAGCTATTTAATTTGTTTGGTGTTCCTTTTAGTATGTATAAGAATTTTAGCTGTGGATACCCTACTTATAAGATTATTTGCAAGAATGTTTATAACATGAACATGTAAGCTGCCAAAATGCTGTTATACCTTATATCTGTTGCGATGTTGCATAGAGGCTATTTGAGTATTGATTGACCGAGCGAGGTGGCGCAGTGGTAGCACACTGGACTCGCATTCGGGAGGACGACGGTTCAATCCCGTCTCCAGCCATCCTGATTTAGGTTTTCCGTGATTTCCCTAAATCGTCTCAGGCAAATGCCGGGATGGTTCCTTTGAAAGGGCAAGGCCGATTTCCTGCCCAATCCTTCCCTAACCCGAGCTTGCGCTCCGTCTCTAATGACCTCGTTGTCGACGGGACGTTGAACACTAACCTAACCTAAGTATTGCTTGGAAATGACAAAAATGTCGAAATTGGCCAATAGCAAATAAACTGAAAATTGTACAACCCATAACGGTCAACGTTTCGTTTTGTGAAGTCTATCGAGGCTGTGGGCCCATGTGCAAACAATATTGTACTGGCTCTGAGCACTATGGGACTTAACATGGGTGATCATCAGTCCCCTAGAACTTAGAATTACTTAAACCTAACTAACCTAAGGGCGTCACACACATCCATGTCCGAGGCAGGATTCGAACCTGCGATCGTAGCGGTCGCGCGGTTCCAGACTGCAGCGCCTAGAACCGCTCGGCCACTTCGGCCGGCCCAATATTGTACTGATTATTTATTTCAGATACAAAGATTACGCGATGTCCATCGCATTTTAGATAGCACTGAACGCCTTGTTGTTCCCTACTGAAGATAACAGAGAGAAGGCCGAAATGCTGAATTCGACCACCCAAAATTGTTTCATCATGGAAGGTCGTAACACAGTCCCTTTCAATCGTCGTGCGAACGTCGGAATGGCAGATACTGAGATAACCGATAGCGGAATAGAAAAGCAACTATAATCGGTTAATACTGGAAAGGCATCAGGACCAGATGGCTCTGAGCACTATGGGACTTAACATCTATGGTCATCAGTCCCCTATAACTTAGAACTACTTAAACCTAACTAACCTAAGGACAGCACACAACACCCAGTCCAGGACCAGATGAGATACCTACAAGATTCTGCAAACATTATGAGAAAGAACTTGCTCCCCTTCTAGAATCATTTTGTCGTAGTTCGCTGGAATAACGATGGGTACCAACCGAATGGAAAAAAAGCGCAGGTGATTCCTGTTTCTGAGAAAGGTTGTGTGACAATTCGCGTAACTATAGGTCTATTTCGTTGACATCAATCTGTTACAGAGTTATGGAGCGTGCTTCAAGAACTACGGCGTTTTTGGAGAAAAATCTTCTTTACAAAAACCATAAAATAATCCGCAAACAGTGATCCTGCGAAATTAAGCACGCTATGTTTCTCCATGATATCCATAGCGCTGCAGACAACGCGTTCAGGTTGATGTATTCCTTGACGTCACGAAGGCATTTGACACGGGGCCGCACTGCCGTTTTGTAAGATAAATACGAGCTTACCGAGTATCAGATCACATTTGTGATTGGATTCAAGACTTCCTTGCGAATGGTACTCAAAACGTCGCTCTTAACGGATCAGAATCGATAGATACCCCAAGGAAGTGTGATACAACCATTACTGTTAACTGTGTATATAAATGAGCCAGTAGAGAGAGCCAGAAGTTCTTTAATACTGTTCACAGGTGATGTATTTGTGTATAAGAAGGTAGCAACACCAAAAGCCAGTTCCTATTTGCAAAACGGTCTACACAGGATTGATGAGTGAATTTTCTCATTCCGAGATTATTGAAGGGCGATCTGTTTGTTATACACCATGCAAAAGCCAAGATCCCATAAAATATTTCTTTGATTAAGACAACCGGTTTCAACAGTCAGTTCTGTCATTTCTAGGTCTCTAAGAAAGTGCATGTACTTGGGATACGCCTCATAAGCTGAGATGTAAGAATAGATATAAAAGTTTTAGTTTGGTATAATAAAAACTGGAAGTGGGCCTGTGCATTTACACACCATAAACATCTTTTGTTGTAAAACATTTTCATTTTACGCGTAGCCTCGTGCACATGATGGCAAGTGGATAAAACTCAAGTGGATAAATGTGTGTCATCGTTAAAGTATTTAAAAACAAAACAAAACAAAAATGTGTGTGAATTCAAAATGGCTCTGAGCACTATGCGACTTAACTTCTGAGGTCATCAGTCGCCTAGAACTTAGAACTAATTAAACCTAACTAACCTAAGGACATCACACACATCCATGCCCGAGGCAGGATTCGAACCTGCGACCGGAGCGGTCGCTCGGCTCCAGACTGTAGCGCCTAGAACTGCACGGCCACTCCGGCCGGCCTGTGTGAATTCCTAAGGGACCAAACCGCTGAGGGCATCAGTCCCTAGACTTACACACTACTTAAACTAAAGCAGCTCACACTTCCATGCCCCAGGGAAGACTCGAACCTCCGGCGGGAGGGGCCGCTCAATCAGTGCTATGGCGCCTCAAACCGCGCGGCCACTATTTAAAAACATAAAGCACCTTGTCCAGGGGACCATGTCCATATACATGTAGGTGACAGATGCTTGTTACATCATGCAAACACGCTACACAATAGTACATCTGTTTGCATATGCTGGACACATACCGAACAGCTCGAATGCAATTTAACTGGTGTATAAGGTACAACTAACAGGTGTAAAGATAACATTTGTGTAGTGTGTTGCAGCCACTATAGCTCGCCTCATGTTTGAAGGCGGCCCTATTTTCAGCCGTTCTGCGCATCCCCCATCATTAACTGCTACTAGCCAACAAGATTCATTTTCTTTCCGAGCGGCCAGCGGCGAACTACAAAATGGACTGCGAGAAACTCTTTCCCGGGCGCAGGGCTGTTGCCGCATTTTGCGACAATGCAGTTTCATTCACAGGGCGACCGAATTATTCTTTCAGATGTCATTGTTACTTTCTTGTAGCAGTATAGCTGTGAATATGTATCTGCAACGTTTTAGTAAGATTTTACAAATAAAAATGTCTTGTGCAATAAAAATGAAGTCCCCCACAAGCTACTTAAATTAAATTGCATGCCTATGGAATATTTCTTAGTCGTGCGACTGGTTTCGTGATTTCCTGTCAAAAAGATCGCTGTACTTAGTCTTCTTCTTCTTTATCGTCGCCTTGTCCCACGTCACGTAGGGTCGGCGTTGCTCTTCTGGATCCTTCTCCTCCATAGTACTCTATGAAATGCCTCTTCCTTCTTCCATTCTTTCTCCCTTAGGTCCCCGGATATCTTATCCTTCCACGTCATCTTCGGTCTTCCTCTCCTTCTCGCTCCTTCAATCTTTATATCTTCAACTTAGTTTGCTCTCTTGTAACTTTTCCCCCGTGGGTCCCACTTTCACAGCTCCTCTAACAAATTCTGTACGTAGTAATCGACGGAAAATCATCGGGTAAAACAGAAGCGATAGAAGTGATATCTGGCGTTTGCAAGGAACTGTTATAGGTGCTCCGAGCGGTTCTGGCGCTACAGTCTGGAACCGCGCGACCGCTACGGTCGCAGGTTCGAATCCTGCCTCGGGCATGGATGTGTGTGATGTCCTTAGGTTAGTTAGGTTTAAGTAGTTCTAAGTTCTAGGGGACTGATGACCTCAGCAGTTGAGTCCCATAGTGCTCAGAGCCATTTGAACCATTTTTGTTATAGGTGCTCTTCTGTTCCTCATCTAATAAACGATTTAGGAAACAATCTGAGCAGCCCACTTAGACTGTTTGCAGATGATGCTTGGTTTACCGTCTTATAAAGTCATCAGAAGTTAAAAAAAATAGAAAACGACTTAGACAAGTTATCTGTATGGTGAGAAAAGTGGCAATTGACTCAAAATAATGAAAAGTCTGAAGTCATTTGCTAGATTACTAAAAGGAATCAGCAAAATTTACAGGATAAAAAACGATTCTAAAGGCTATAAATTCAACTAAACACTTAGGGATTACAATTACGAATAACTTAAAATGCAACTATCACATGGATAACGTTGTGTGGGAAGGAAACCAATGCCATTTATTAGTAGAACACTTAGAAAATGCAACAGGTGTTCTAAAAAGACTACTTACACTACGCTTTTCCGCCTTCTTCTGGAGTACTGGTGTCAGGTGTGGGATTCACAGCAGATAGAATTGATAAAAAAGCTCAAAGAATGGCAGCTCGTTTTGTATTTTCGCGAAATAGTGGAGAGACTGCCACAGATATGATACGTGAATTTGGGTGGCAATCATCAAAACGATGGCGTTTTTTGTTGTGGCAGGATTTTCTCCTGAAATTGCAGTCGTCAACTTTCTCCTCAGAGTGTGAAAGTACTTTGTTGGCATCCACCTACATAGGGAGGAATGTTGATCATAATAAAATAAGAGAAATTTAAGTTTGCAAGGAAAGATAAAAGCGTTAGTGTTTCCTGCGCTCTGTTCGAGAGGGAAACGTAGAGAAACAGCTTGAAGCTGATTCTATGAACGCTCTGCCAGTCCCTTAATTGTGAATTGCAGAGTAATTATGTAGATGTAGATGCTTCACAAGCAGTCGCGGAGGTTTGTGTCCCGAATTTATAACTTCTTCAAATTTGAATCTGATACCGATAACTGTATTTTTGACATTTTCAAGACTCAAGAACGAACTGCAAAAAACACATGCAGGCAAGAGAACTGTACAGAGAATAGTAAACAAAAGTGTGGGACCTGTACAGAGAGTAGTAAACAAAAGCGTCGGAGATGTAGAAAACTCAGGAAATTTTGTTTTCGTGTCGCCTGAAAATCATCGAAATCGCAAGAAACTTGTATCACAAATAGATCTACATCTGCATCTATACGGATGCTCTGCAAGCGGCATTTAAGTGCCTGGCAGAGGGTTCATCGAACCATCTTCACAATTCTGTATTATTCCAATATCATATAGCGGTCGTAAAGAACGAACACCTATATGTTCCCGTACGAGCTCTGATTTCCTTATTTTATCGTGGCCATCGTTTCTCCCTATGTAGGTCGGTGTCAACAAAATATTTTTGCATTCGGAGGAGAAAGTTGGTGATTGGAATCTCGTGTGAAGATTCCGTCCCAACGAAAAACGCCTTTTTTTTAATCCTGTATCATATCTGCGACACTCACTCCCATATTTCGCGATAATACAAAACGTGCTGCTATTCTTTGAACCTTTTCCATGTACTCCGTCAGTCCTATCTGTTAAGGATCCCACACTACGCAGCAGTATTCTAAAAGAGGACGGACAAGCGTAGTGTAGGCAGACTCCTTAGTAGATATGTTACATTTTCTAAGTGTCCTGCCAATAAAACGCAGTCTTTGGTTAGCCTTCCCCACAACATTTTCTATGTGTTTCTTCCAATTTTAGTTGTTTGTAATTGTAATCCCTAGGCATTTAGTTGAATTTACGGCCTTTAGATCTGACTGATTTATCGTGTAACCAACGTTTAACGAATTCCTTTTAGCAGTCATGTGTATGACCTCACACTTTTCGTTATTTTGGGTCAACTGCAAATTTTCGCACCATTCAGATATCTTTTCTAAGTCGTTTTGCAATATGTTTTGATCTTCTGATGACTTTATTAGTCGATAAACGACACCGTCATGTGCAAACAACCCAAGACGGTTGCTCAGATTGTCTCCCAAATCGTTTATTTAGATAAGGAACAGCAAAGGACCTATAACACTACATTGGGGAACGTCAGAAATCACTTCTGTTCTACTCGATGACTTTCTGTCTGTTACTACGAACTGTGACCTCTCTGATAGGAAATCACAAATCCAGTCACATAACTGAAACGATATTTCATAAGCACGCAATTTCACTACAAGCTGCTTATGTGGTATAGTGTCAAAAACCTTCCGGAAATGCAGAAATACAGAATCGATCTGAAATCCCTTGTCAATAGCACTCAACACTTCATGTGAATAAAGAGCTAGTTGCGTTTCCCAAAAACGATGTTTTCTAAATCCATGCTGACTGTGTGTCAATAGACCGTTTTCTTCGAGGTAATTCATAATGCTCGAACACAATATATGTTCCAAAATCCTGCTGCAAATCGACATTAATGATATGAGCCTGTAATTAAGTGAATTACTCCTACTACGTTTCTTGAATACTGGTGTGACCTTTACAACTTTCCAGTCTTTGGGTATGGGTCTTTCTTCCAGCGAACGGTTGTACATAATTGTTAAGTATGGAGTTAATGCATCGGCATAGTCTGAAAGGAACCTAATTGGTATACAGTCTGGACCAGAAGACTTGCTTTAATGCATCAGCATAGTCTTAAAGGAACCTAATTGGTATACAGTCTGGACCAGAAGACTTGCTTTTATTACTTAGTTGCTTCACTACTCCGAGGATATTTATTTCTACGTTACTCATGTTTGTGGCCGTTCTTGATTCGAATTCTGGAATATTTACTTCGTCTTCTTTTTTGAAGGCATTTCGAAAGGCTGTTTTTAGTAACTCTGCTTTGGCAGCACTGTCTTCGATTGTATCTCCATTGCTATCGCGCAGAGAAGGCATTGATTGTATCTTGCCGGTAACATACTTCACATACGACCAGAATCACTTTGTATTTTCTGCCAGGTTTCGAGACAAAGTTTCGTCGAGGAAACTGTTACAAGCATCTCGCACTGAAGTCAGCGCTAAATTTCGAGCTTCTGTAATAGATCACCAATCCTGGTGATTTTGCGTCTGTTTAAATTTGGCATGTTTATTTCGATGTTTCTGCAAGGAGGACCAGCTCCGTCGTTTGTTAATTTATGTGGTATAAATCTCTCAATTGCTACAGATACTATTTCTTTGAATTCAAGCCACATCTGGTATTAAATTATTAATTTGGAAGGAGTGAACTTGTCTCTTAGGAAGGCGTCAAGTGAATTTTTATCTACTTTTTTTAAATAGGTATGTTTTTAGTTTATTTTTGGTGGATTTGGGGGTTAGAATATTCAATCTCGCTACCACAACCCTGCGTTCACTAATCCCTATATCCGTTTCGATGCTCGTTATTAACTCAGGATTATTTGTTGCTAAGAGGTCAAGTGTGTTTTCACAACCGTTGACTATTCGCGTGGGCTCTTGAACTAACTGCTCGAAATAATTTTCGGAGATTACGTTTAGCATAATTTCGGATGATGTTTTATGCGTACCTCTTGAATTAAACATGTATTTTCGCCAACATATCGAGGGTAAATTAAATACACCACCAACTACAATCGTATGAATCGGGTACGTGTTTGAAATCAAACTCAAGTTTTCTTTCAACCTTTCAGCAACTTTAACGTCTGAATTGGGAGGTCGGTAAAAGGACCCTACTATTAAAAATTTTTATTTTTAAATTTCAGTCTTGATCGTACCACGTAAGCTACAAGAACATAGGTGACCGGTTTCGGTCATATGACCATCATCAGACCCATGGCATCCTTCGAAGATGGTAGGTGGAGCACTCTTCTCCGCTACTGTGTTGTCAACATCAGTTGATGTCACAGCAGCTGAGAAGAGTGCTCCACCTACCATCTTCGAAGGATGCCATGAGTCTGATGATGGTCATGTGATATGACCGAAACCGGTCACATATGTTCTCGTAGCATACGTGGTGCGATCAAGACTGAAATTTAAAGAGAAAATTTTTTTAAAAATCTTTTGATCGCTGTTCCAAAAATGTTTAATAAAATTGACCCTAATATTATTTTATTCCGGTTGCCAACAATGACCTCTGCCCATACTAACTCACAGGAACTACCTACTTCAGTTTCGTGACAAGATAAATTACTTCTAACAGCAACAAACACGCCACCGCCAATCATGTTTAGCCTCTCCTTTCGGAACAACGTTAGATTCTTCGCAAAAATTTCGCCTGCGCTTATCTCCGGCTGTAGCCAGCTTTCGGTGCCTATAACGATTTGAGCATCAGTGCTTTCTATTAGCGCTTGGAGCTCTGGTACTTTCCAACACAGCTACGACAATATACAATTGTTATACCGATGGTTCCCGTATCTACGTTCCCCCTCCACCCTTCGTGATTGAAGTCCTTCTTGTGTTTTCCCGAGGCCCTCTAACCTAAAAAACCGCCCAGTCCACGCCACACAGCCCCTGCTACCCGTGTAGCTGCCTCCTGCGTATAGTGGACACCTGACCTATCCAGCGGAACCCGAAGCCCCACCAACCTTTGGCGCAAGTCGAGGAATCTGCAGCCTACACGGTCGCAGAACCGTCTGAGCCTCTGATTCAGACCCTCCACTCGGCTCTGTACCAGAGGTCCGCAATCGGTCCTGTCGACTATGCTGCAAATGGTCAGCTCTGCTTTCATGTTGCAAGCAAGACTGTCAGCCTTTACCACTCCTGTTCGCCGTTCGGAACCAGCGAAAATCTCTTCTGATCCAAAGTGACACACACCATTCGTACCGACGTGAGCAACCACCTGCAGTTGGCTGCACCCTGTGGTCTTTATGGCGTCCGGGAGGACGCGTTACACATCTGGAATCGCACCCTGTGTCCATACTAAAGACCGTGGAAAACTAAACTATGCAGAGAAACGGACTATCGGCACGTGCTGTGCAACTCTGCTGTAGACCCTGACGAAAACGAAGGAACTGTCTCAAATAAATTAGATTAACACGCAGAGATTCAAAAACCTAACTACCGAAGCACTCAGGTGAAACTAAATAATTCGCCCCTGATTATGAATTTGTAATATGTCACAAAATCGGTTTACTATCCGACGAAAACGAAAACGCGAGAAATGTGGCTATTTGATATTAAATAAAGACGCAGAAAATCAAGAAACTAAACTATTAAAGCACACAGATGATGATATAAAATTCGCTCCTGGTTAGTAACTCGTGAAAGCCACAAAATCGGTTACTTCCCTGTTGCTGCGTGTGTCTCGGCGGGCTGCTGCTGTCTAACTGATGGTTTTGACAAGGATGTTTTAAAGCGTTCCGTGTTTAAAATGTGTATAAGAAGGGGATACACATCATCACAAAAACTTGTTACAATTACGCCCGATCAAATTGGCTTCAAAGGTAGCGCTTCGTCAATGTAAAGAATTTTAAAATATATTGGTTTTAAACATGATAAGAAAAGAGTTTTTAATTGAAAGAAGTGGCACAGAAACAGTTATACACTTAATGAAACATGGGTGGCTCGAGGACTTCTTAAGTAATAGAACCCAATACGTTGTCCTCGATGGTGAGTGTTCATCGGAGGTGAGGGTATCAATCATGTGGAGTGCCCCAGGGAAGTGTGGTAGGTCCGCTGTTGTTTTCTATCTACATAAATAATCTTTTGGATAGGGTGGATAGCAATGTGCGCCTGTTTGCTGATGATGCTGTGGTGTACGGGAAGGTGTCGTCGTTGAGTGACTGTAAGAGGATACAAGATGACTTGGACAGGATTTGTGATTAGTATAAAGAATGGCAGCTAACTCTAAATATACATAAATGTAAATTAATGCAGATGAATAGGAAAAAGAATCCCGTAATGTTTGAATACTCCATTAGTAGTGTAGCGCTTGACACAGTCACGTAGATTAAATATTTGGGCGTAACATTGCAGAGCGATATAAAGTGGGACAAGCATGTAATGGCAGTTGTGGGGAAGGCGGATAGTCGTCTTCGGTTCAGTGGTAGAATTTTGGGAAGATGTGGTTCATCCGTAAAGGAGACGGCTTATGAATCACTAATACGTCCTATTCTTGAGTACTGCTCGCGCGTTTGGGATCTCTATCAGGTCGGATTGAGGGAGGACATAGAAGCAATTCAGAGGCGGGCTGCTAGATTTGTTACTGGTAGGTTTGATCATCACGCGAGTGTTACGGAAATGCTTCAGGAACTCGGGTGCGAGTCTCTGGAGGAAAGGAGGCGTTCTTTTCGTGAATCGCTACTAAGGAAATATAGAGAACCAGCGTTTGAGGCTGACTGCAGTACAATTTTACTGCCGCCAACTTATATTTCGCGGAAAGACCACAAAGATAAGATAAGAGAGATTAGGGCTCGTACAGAGGCATATAGGCAGTCATTTTTCCCTCGTTCTGTTTGGGAGTGGAATAGGGAGAGAAGATGCTAGTTGTGGTACGAGGTACCCTCCGCCACGCACCGTATGGTGGATTGCGGAGTATGTATGTAGATGTAGAAGTAGATGTAGATCAGAATCATTCCATGACTACATGCTGGAAAATGCGGATACTTATTCTGCATGTTGGCTCTTCATCTGATTTGGTTCCTAAGAGTAAATTTGTATCTAGATGTAACAAAAACAGTAGTGACTACCATTCTGAAATGAACGCTGTCACTTTCAAGAAGTGATTCACAAAACAAATTTAGCTTTCCAAGTCAGTCATTGAAATTGCTATGCCAGTTATCGTTCACCTGTTACAGAGAAATGACCAAGTAAGAGCAACAAGAACGGGACTATTGTGCTCTGGCTGAAAAATAAAAATATTCCGGAAGATATAAGCTAGACTCGTGTTGAACTCCTGCAGCTCGTTAATTTATAAAACTCATACGACAGAATGTACAAATTTAGCTTTCTTGCGTGTGAATGTGGTCACACAGTTTTGCGTTTAATCACATATTACTGTCAGTATAATCCAGTAGAATTTATTTGCGCACTGGTTACAAGCTATATGGGGAAAAAACAAAACATTCAAGACAACATACACTGAAAGGCTTGTGCTTTAAACAACAGACAGCATCCCCCTTCAGCGTGAGGACACCGTATGTGTCACGCTGAACAGTTTCAAAAATAAGACTTTCAAGGGAGGTGACGATGGAAAAAAGCATTGAACATATCATCCTAAATTCATAATCAGATGGTTCGGAGATGGACTCAGATAGTATATGGTATTACGGTGTAGACTTTGAAACAAATTAATGATCTTTCTTGGTTTTAAAGACTCATGGTTTAAAATAGTTTTTGTCAAAATGTCAACTATACACACTGTACATGAGAACTTGCTAGCTTTTATTGGTTAAGAATATGTAGCCTGTGAAGTATTCAGATTATAATGTTTAGCACATTGCCCAAGGCGAAGTTAAGCTTTTCCCAGCCTGTTGTATTACTTGCGAGAATGCTGCTGGATAAATTCGTCAAAAAGTTGAGTATTTCGACACGTAACCCCCTGTCATTTTCATGGCACGAACTGGAAAATGCCTTAAAATGAAAGGGTTACCTGTCGAGATATCGGTGGTTTTAGACGTTATCGGTCAGCATTCCCTCGAGTTATTCACAGAATATAGTTAATTGTTAGCTTGATCAATGGATGATTAATGCGTTCTCCCACTGGAATATCGAATGAGTTAGTTTAAACTCATAATGCCTGTTGCCACCGAAAAATATGATAACATACTGACAATGTTTACGATAGTCTTTTACACTAGTGTTTGCTACTAGTAATTATTTTTTACGCATAGTGGTTCTCACTGAACAGCAGTGAAACACACGCACTTAAGTGCATTATATTCATATGGAGTAGAAGCAGTTGTCAAACAAATATAATGATTTCGATCTGTGTTTGAAGTTTATTTTGTGACGTATTACATTTTTACTTATAATACAGTCCAAACCACAATAAATAGCAATTATTACAACTGTTTCCGATGATCTTGTCGTTCAACAATCGTCGTTTTGAACAAAATTGCTCTTGACGACTTCACAAAGCTGTATCAGCTGTTTCTCGCCTTCCGACGTCACACAGACAATTGCTGTGGAACAATGGACACGCCCTCGAGACTTGAAAGTAAGATTTCTCTCCTGTAGACGAATGATCGAAATCGCTTTTAAAATATATTATCCATTTATAGATTTAAACGTATAATACGATGTACCGAAGGCAAATGAACATGATTGTTGTCCGCAGCAACACAGTTCGGCAACACGCAGATCTCATCCCATTCACGCCTATCGCTCCGCCGCTATGTGCGGAAGCGCCGTGTTATATGAAGCTGACGATAGATGGCTCTTATGTCGGAAGTTTGCAACAGATAGTAAATACTTCTCTTTCGTGTTTAAAATTAAGTACTTTAGTGAGTGGCCTTTAAGAATAGTAAATATCACAAAACTATACTTTACTAACAACTGAAATACGTATTTAATTCTCACAAATCTTTTGCACATTCTTATTACCGCATGCATAATAGGAAAATTAAGGTATTTATTCTTCAATACGGGATTGCGCGGTAGTATTGGTGAAAAGCTTTACTTCAGATTCTTGTTGCAGATAGATGTAAGTGGTAATTTGCCACGTTGGGCTGTGTATTTATAGGTGCTGTACTACAACACAGAAAATATGTGAAGAGCTTTACTTCAGATTCCTGTTGCAGATAGATGTAAGTGGTAATTTGCCACGTTGGGCCATGCATTTATAGGTGCTGTACTACAACACAGAAAGTATGTAGAAATGTAAGACCGAATAAATGTCACATAAGGAAGGTTATGTGAGCAACCACCCAAAAATGTGTGGTACATGTTATTTATGTTATGCGGGGAGAAACACGGCTGCTGAATTTTTAAGGTTGGAATATACAAGATCACTAATGTTTCTAACACGTAAGAATGAAGGTCTCATCACAGTGACTGCTTGCAGTGTAGCTTGTTTCTACAATGAATACCTGTCAGAGTGCAGATAAAGGTCTAACTTAGAAGTATCATCATTATTGTGCATAAAGTAAGAGACATTAAAGTAAGAAGAGTACAATTATTTAAGATGAAGTCACATCTAATCTTAACACTGAAGGAAGTGTGGCGTAATCATAATATCATCTTGCATATAATAACAAAGCGGATACATGGGGGCGGGGAAGGGCGTATATTCCATCGTGCTAATATAGCATGTCTGCCTCTATTCAAACTTTCTTTTTCGTACTATTATTATTTTTTTATCATGGCACTTGACAATCAGAAACATATAATAACAAGGCTATAACCGTAGCTTAGACTGGAACATGTGTTAATTTTTCTTATACTAAAATGAAAATACCTATTGGTTTCATATCAAAACGAAACCAACACATGTATGTTGTCACGAAGTAAGGCACAAGACACACAAGTATAAATCAAGAGCTGCCATAGAAGGACAGGAAGCAGAACGGCTATGGTGAACATAAAATAACATGGTAAATTAACATAAAACACTGCACATAAAACCATAGGTCACCTGTGGAGGTATTTGTGAGAAACTAAGAAATATAATATTGTCCTGTCCGAGGACAGAGTTTGGACTCATAACCCATTTCGATAGATAGGTGCTAGTAACCCTCTGCTATGGAGGGTTAGGTGTGACCCTAGGTTTTTCCTATGCTTTGCCTGCAACATCAGATGTGGAGTACATATTATCCATATGAAGTAGGCAGCAACAGGGGTGCTTTCTAAGATAAGCCTATACAGCAGCAAAAATACTTTTAAGACTAAAATTCTCAGCATATTGACAGCTTTGGATGCAAAATAATTTCGAATAGTTAACTGTAGGAATACAAGAGAGGGTAACAAAATTTGCAATGGGTAACTGTAGGAATGGAACTAAAAATAAGAGCATACAAGTGATATCATTAAGCAGAATAAAATCTTTGTACATTACAACATACAGGTTCATTCATTTAAGTTAAGAAGTCACAACAAAACTTTAAACTGGGTAAAATGTGGGCTATTGGCAATAAAATAATACATACACAAATTATGGATCACACAGGGCTGCTGCATAATATAACATGATGACATAGCTTTTCTGAACTAAATTTTTTAACATGGCATAGTACAGTCCCGAATGTATACTAAGATGACACCAAAGATGGAAACACATATTAATACTGAAATCTAAGTTAAGTAGTTATTGTACTTCAGTATAAATGAAGGATTGACTTCATATTCACTAAAAACCAAATAGGCAGATCATTGGGAAGTGAAGTACGTGAACACAAGTATAAACTGAGTGATAATGCAGTGAGTGAAACAAACCAGGGTATAGTTACATAAACCAATGACTTAAATTAACACATCACTTGTGGAAGTATTTGTGACAGTATAACATAACAAAGCTGTGTACAATACAGAATAGCATACAAAAATTTACAGTGTTGTCACCATGCTAATCATATTAGGGTTTGCGACATGGAATACATCAGCAGATGCTACCAAAAGAATACGAGAGTCATATTCTGCTTCACAAAAATATTTTATGATATGAGCCCCAAAATGGGCTGTATACATTTAATAGAAAATTTGGTATGCATAATCTATTGCAAAAGTGCTTGTGAAATAGGGTCTTACATGAATGAAGGTACTGTAGTTAAGTAAGCATAGGCTTTGTTTTAGAGATTTATGTAGTACTGAGACTAGACACTTAGTATGCAATAATCTATGACTAAGGAACTTACTTGTGACATAGTGTCTTATATGAATAGAGACACTGTATTTAAATACAATTGGGCTTTGTTTTAGATACAGGTGCAGTACAGATGCAAAACAACAGAGATATACAAGGATGATGAGTATTTAGATGTTACTAGTACAGAGTGCAAAATTTATTTAGGTATTTTTAGCTTCTCGTTGGTTCGCATAAAAATAAGGTTTCAGAGCATTTGTGATTTAGTTATGTAGATGACATCTGATACAATGTTATTTGTAAAGTGGGACCATACAAAAATCTTGTAAAATAATTACGAAATGTAAATATGTCGTGGTATGAGATGGACCAAATTACGATTAACCATTCAGGGTAAAGATTAACAAGGAGGTATGTGCAACATATTTTATTGCCAAATGAAGTATGTAATATAATATGCATACATTCTCTGCTGCAAGTAATGTTCAAAATATATTAACCACGGATGTATTATACTGAAATTTTAAAGCATATACTTGTGTTATACCCTGTTTCAGGGTAACATGTGACATAACCAAAACAAAAGACAAGATTCTTTATGACATAAAGAGGACAGTAGTGTAATCAATATGAAAAGTGCAGAAGAAATGTCATCACATAAGGTAAAGTTTACTTCAGGCTGGTCATTTACATCATACTCTGTTACAATTACCATGCATGAAGATACTCCTAGAAGATGGGTCAGACACATCCAGAACATTATGAATGAAATTACAGAACTCTATACTTCACATTCTGTTCCATTCTGAAATTGTGGAAGATATGTATATAAACTTAGTGCAAATACTAGAATTTAATAGGCAACCAAAGTGACAAACTTCAACATATAAGCAAATAAAACACTAATCTCTGACACCGGTATAATAAAAGGCAAAAACTACTGAAGCTAATGGGAAGTACAAGAGATTGAAGAAATTTTTGTCTACAAATTCCAATTGCTCAGCAAGAGCATCATTTGCTTGTCTTTTTCTGTGGTTGTATATTTGTAACTTTTCAAGAATGTCTAATTTTGACCCTTTAGGGGCATAGTGTAAAATTTTGATATTATGCTGTACATTACTTAAAGTGAGCACTGAAGGTGATACTATTATGGTTTCCAGTATTCTCCCTATAAAGTGAAGAGTCTGTCTGACGAATATGAAGGCCTTGCATTTACGACATTGTAATTTACAATCACCTGTTCAGTTGTATTTAACACAGCACAAACAAAAAAATATAAACGATGAAAAGCTTATCTCCATGACATACTGAGAAAAGAGAGTCAGATAACAAGGACAGACACTCTTTGAAAGTCAAATACCTCATTTGCTTTCATTACCTCTAATGCATTAAGATTCATACTGAGGTATACAATAGAAGACCATGAGAATAAATACAATTGTGCAAGTGTTTACAAATTAGAATGTCGTAAATTCAAAGATCTTTATATTCGTCAGATTGGCCATTCATTTTTTACCAGGTTTAGGGTCCTTTCTGGAGACGTAATACTACCACCTTCAGTGATCACTTAAGACAATCGAAACACAGTATAGGTGATAAACAGCACAATACGAAAATTTTACAGTATAACCCTAAAGGGAAAAAATTACATTCTTGAAAAATTATAAATATACAGTGATAAAAAGGGAAGAAAATGATGTTCTTAATGAGTGGTTGGAATTTATAGATAAAAAGTTCCTCAAGCTTTTTGATGATATACTCTGATACTTCTCATTACCGACAGCAGTTTATGCCTTTTCTTGTATCATTCATTACTAATTTATTTTCTTAAGTGTTGAAGTTTGTCGCTTCGGTTACCTATAAAATTCTGATACTTCGTATATGTGTAACAAGTTCAGAAAGGGACAGAATGTGATATAAAGACTAGTATTAAACTGTTGGCAAACATACCAACTCAAGTGAATAATCTTCAAACCGAAGTAGATGAGTTAGAAATGCAGTTGAAAGCTTTGACTACTACTGTGGAGTCAGTACAGAATGATATCACCACAGAAGTGAAGAAACGAGTCCGAACGTAAGTAGCCAGCGCATTGAACACTGAAATTTACAATCTTTGAAACAATGTCAGCACAAAGCAATGAGGACGCTGGTACTGATAGGCAAAAGAACAATGAGAATTTACCGACAACCTCTACTGCAGTGCATAATAGAACAAGTTTCGGTAATCAGTCTGTATTAATTTGAGATCAAGACTGATGTTAAACAGGGAGATGGATTGTCACCATTGTTGTTCAATATAGCACTGGACGAAGTGATCAGGCAGTGGAGAGCAATTAACGAGGAAATGGGAATACCAAAGACCCATGTGGGGGACAAAAAGGACAACAGGGCTCAAGTGGACTGCCTAGCCTTTGCAGATGACATAGCAATAGTAAGTGAGACGGAAGAAGACGCAAAGACACAACTCGACAACTTAAGTAAGATAGCCAGAAAGGTGGGACTGAGGATCGCCTGTAACAAGACAAAGGCATTAAACACCGCTGCAAACTGGGAAACACCGGAAGGCACTGTGCAAATGGCGGACAAATTTAAATATCTGGGAGAATTTATAACAGGAAGGAACAAGAGCAAGGAGAGAATAACAGAAAGGATAAAGAAGATGAGGTCATCCTTCTGCATGACGAGAGAGATATACAATAAAAAGAATGTATCCACAGAGGCAAAGATAAGCCACTACAAGGCAACAGTGAGGGACGCAGTATTATATGCTGCTGTGACGATGACACTAGGAAGAAATGGGGAAGAACAACTAGAGAAAGAAGAGAGAAAAATACTGAGAAAAATACTAGGTCCCAAAAGAGGTGGAGAGAGGTGGATGCGAAGACCGAGGGAAGAACTGTACCGGAACATGAGAACAATATCCGGGGAAATCAGACTCAAAAGGGCAAAGTTTGCTGTACATGTAGTTAGGATGAGTATGGACAGAATGACGAAGAGAGTGTGGGAAACAGCAGGGAGGACAAAGGGAAAGACAGGAACCAAGTGGATTGTTGAACTTCGGAAGGACTGGTAGGAATTGGGGATCAAGGTCGAAGGAAAGGAAAATTGGAGGAAAAAATATACACCGACAAATATGCCGGAGATCAATGACAGAGAAGAACACAGGAAAAGATTAGAATGTCCCCAGTGGAGCCGCCTGGAGAAACGGAAACTGAAGATCTCGGAAGAAGAGCGGGAGAGGAGAAGAGAAAGAATGAAGAGGTTCTGGGAGAAGAAGAGGAAAATGCAGTCCAGGAAGGGGCTACCCGTGGTCCTACAGAGGCCATAACGCAAGAAGAAGAAGTATTACCCCAGTAATTTGTTTCACCATGAAACCCGAATTATGAAGCAGAGTGTACTTGTAATAAAGTCGATACACCGCCTGCTAATGACAACAACTCCATGCCCTAAGTACCTTAACGCCTGAAGAGAGCTTAATAAAGCACAGCCAATTCCAGGTATTCAACGAGGAGGGTAAAAAGAATACCCATCCCGTAGTTTTTATTAGATACTTTAGAAATGCTCTTCCAAAGTCTTGGGCGGAGGAACAGAAAATCTGGTTTGTGGTTTCACACATTTCCGGTGACGCATCGCTCGGGGCGTTGAGCGAAGCAGAAACATGCAAAACATTTAACGAATTTGAGGAGGCGTTTCTCGACCAGTTCTGGTCAGCGTCGAGTCAAGATCGACTAAGAAAGAGTGTATATAACGCAGAAATACATAACCCGAAGACAGGCTCTTTGAGAAAATACTTTGAAAAATAGAATTAATATGACAAGGGACTGGGATGAACCAGTAACCACACGGGACCTGTTACGAGTATTGAAGGCTAGATTGCCAGTAGATATTAGAGGGAAACTTTTTAACGTCGCAGATACTGATCTTAAGGAATTTTTATCTGCGATAGATTCGTTACACTTAGTGCAAGAATACGCCAGAAGGAATTCTGGCGCAATAAATAGTGCCAAATGTTCTAACGGAAAAGGTTCCTGGAACGGAAATAGGGGCGAAGGCAATCCCAAGAAAAACAAAAACAAAACCCATGGCAATGGAAAGTATAGAAATAGTAAAAATCTTTACAACAAAAAATCTGATTAGTTCTGTAACTTCTGTAACCAAGAAACCAATGACTACCAGCATCCGAATGGTAATCAGAGGCAGTATAGTAATAAAAATGCCAACAATCATAATAATAATTCTAATCGTAAAAGACGAAATGAAAATAAATCGGACAGTCCGTACAAGGAGAAACCAAAAGACATGCGTGGTGACAATGAATGTTGTCAACAACCAGGGCCAAGTCATTGGCAGCCGCAACAAAATTCTATGAATCCGGGTCAGCCAGTAAATTACATACCGGCTACACCCACGCCGAATTCTATCAGAATAATATGTCCAGTGCAAATGCACAATAGCACAAATGTAAATATGTAAATAGTAGTTACAGTGAAAATGTTATCATAAGTAATGTCATGAATTTATATGTACTAGTCCGTAAGCTCACATATCAGTAGTTACACTGTTGTATTTATAAGCATAAATCCCAAAGGGGGAAAATAATTTCTTTATGATAAAAATTTTAAGTATTCTGAAAAGGTCATTTACTCGATAGAAGTAAGCGCAAATGCTGTAGCAGTAAACATAATTTTCTTCTCTTTTCTATGTAGGTACTAGAAATTCCCTGTGTTTATTCATGTACGAAGGTAAACGAGTCATGAATGTTTCTATGAACTTTACCTATGTAAACGCACACACGTGATGAATGTTAATTGCGTGTGAGTCGCGTGTTCCTCTGTATCCGCACTCGCTCTTAATGAAACATTTTCCTACTGTGTACTGTTTTGGGTACTTTTTCCTTCCGCGGTTATATTTGCTGTTTGCTCTTATGAGCTTTTCTCTTGCTAGTGAACTGAACTTGGACATCTGTCCCATAATCTGGTAATAATTCTAACAAGAATATGAATCAATGAGTATAAATGCACTCCGTCTTCAGGCCACAAGTGGCCCATCGGGACCATCAGACCGCCGTGTCATCCTCAGTTGAGGATGCGGATAGGAGGGGCGTGTGGTCAGCACACCGCTCTCCCGGTCGTTATGATGGTTGTCTTTGACCGGAGCCGCTACTATTCGGTCGAGTAGCTCCTCAATTGGCATCACGAGGCTGAGTGCACCTCGAAAAATGGCAACAGCACATGGCGGCTGGATGGTCACCCATCCATGTGCCGGCCACGCCTGGCAGCGCTTAACTTCGGTGATCTCACGGGAACCGGTGTATCCACTGCGGCAAGGCCGTTGCCTATGAGTATAAACGAACAGAAATAAAATGTATGTCTTCAAACATGGAAATGTACTGGCATCTACACGGTTCATTGATGATCTTATGGTCACAACAATGTAAATGATTCTAACAGTCATCTTGTCTGCCGGTCGGTGTGGCCGTGCGGTTCCTGGAACCGCGTGACCGCTACGGTCGCAGTTTCGAATCCTGCCTCGGGCATGGATGTGTGTGATGTCCTTCTGTTAGTTAGGTTTAAATAGTTCTAAGTTCTAGAGGACTGATGACCACAGATGTTAAGTCCCATAGTGCTCAGAGCCATTTGAACCTGTTGTGGACTGGCAAGACAGCCAATCCACAGAGACGGGTAGCCGAAAGGCACGCGTTTAAGCTCACGCAGGCTGGCGTGAGGTCTGGAACAGTTAAAGGAGTTATACTAGCAAGAAAAGTACATAGCTGCTAGAATACTTAACTTTAATCCATAATTGGTGAACATCGGTCTGACGGTACATGCATCACAAGATAAATAGCAATTGATAATAGCACCTTGCTAGGTCGTAGCAAATGACGTAGCTGAAGGCTATGCTAACTATCGTCTCGGCAAATGAGAGCATAATTTGTCAGTGAACCATCGCTAGCAAAGTCGGCTGTACAACTGGGTGAGTGCTAGGAAGTTTCTCTAGACATTCCGTGTGGCGGCGCTCGGTCTGCAGTCGTTGATAGTGGCGACACGCGCGACGTATACTACCGGATCGCGGCCGATTTAAAGGCTACCACCTAGCAAGTGTGGTATCTGGCGGTGACACCACATTCCTCCCCCGCAAATCGGCGTACGGTTGTGTGATAAGGCTTCCGCCCGCCGTGGGGAGGACCCCATGTTGACGTATGCGGCGAGGTGGGGAGCCTAACAACAGGCGAGGCTGTGCCACCCGCACCCTGCCATTCGGTCCGAGGGGAGCTAGGAAACGCCTGAAAACCTAGTCCAGGGTGCACGCCAACATGCGGTGTATGCGCCCGTAAAGAGACGGGAGGGGCCGAAGGGTCGACCTCCATCGGGGCGGGGCACCCGACGGGCGAAGACGCCATGTGGACCGAAGCGGGCAAGAGTTCCATGTCGGAGGACAGCTGGTCACGGGAAGCGATCGACGGCGCGTGACCCAGGGAGGCGCCCGGCGGTTGTAGCGACGCGTCCACTGCGGGTGTCGCCGGCGGGAGAACAGGCGGCGGCGCGTCGCCACGGGGCAAAATGGAAGGCAGCGTAGGTAACACCTGGGGATGAGGCGAGCCAGTAGATGGGTCCCCAGGGCGCTGATCGGACGGCACCGTCGCTGAAAGCAGACGGGGAGCGGCAGAACCCGTGCGACGACAGAGGCGCAGCTGATTGAGATGCCGACGCACCTCACCAGAGGCCCCCAAAACCAGATACATAGCGCGGCCGAGGCAGCGAAGAATGCGCCCTGCGAGCCAACGCCGTGAACCTCGATAAGTGCGATAGTGTACAACGTCGCCTGGGGCAAAAGCAGGTGTCTGCCGCTGCACAGGAACCTGATGCGGCGGATGTAGCAAAGACATCAAGGTGCGATGAAGGCGACCGTGCAACAACTCAGCCGGCGAGCGACCATCTCGGGGCTGAGAGCGATACGTGGACAAAAAGAGCAATAAGGCGTCCTCCCGAGAATGAGACTCTTTCAACTTCAACATCTGGGACTTGAAAGTCCTGACCAATCGTTCAGCGGCACCGTTCGACTGCGGCGAAAACGGCGCGGACGTCAGATGTTGAATACCATTGGCCTTGCAGAATCACTGAAATTCTGCGGACATGAATTGTGGGCCATTGTCGGAAACAATAGTCTGTGGAAGACCTTCAATGCAAAAGATAGCGGATAATGCTTGGATGGTGGCAGAAGACGTCGTGGAAGACATCCGGACAACAAAAGGGAAATTACTGAATGAATATACCACAACCAACCATCAAGCATTCCAGAATGGACCAGCAAAATCGATGTGTAAGCGTTGCCAAGGAGAAGTGGCTGTTGGCCATGCAAAGAATTTCCGCGGTGGTGCGGATTGTTGTTCGGCACACGCCATGCAAGAAGAGCACATATGCGTAATCGCAGCATCGATTCCGAACCAAGTAGTGTTGACGAGCAAGTTGTTTCGTTCTCACTATACCCCAATGTCCTTGGTGGAGAAGCCGTAAGACAGAGGACTGTAACGAACGTGGGACCACGACCCTGGACTGATCATTATCAGAACGCAACAGCAAAACACCACGTCGTACAAAAAGTCTCTCCTTGTGAGCAAAAAATCGGCGAACCAACGGATCCTCGATCCGTGACTTTGACAAGGGCCATTGCGTAGCAACAAAACGCAGAACGGTAGCAAGGACAGGGTCAGCAGCCGTGGCTGTAGCTACACGACGAAAATCAATGGGAAACGATTCGACCACGTCATCGGCTTCCGCATCAATGAACATGCAAGCAAGTTCGGAGGAATCGAATGCTCTATCCTCAGCAACAGGCAAACGGGACAACGCATCGGCATTTCCGTGCATAGCAGTGGACCGATACAAAATATCGTAGCGGTACTGCGAGAGGAAAATAGACCAGCGAATGAATTTCTGCGCTGTACGTGGAGGTACAGGCTTGTCCGGATGAAGAAACGATGTCAAAGGTTTGTGGTCTGTGATGATGGTAAAGTGACGACCATACAAGAAATCATGAAACTTAGTAACACCAAACACGAGAGCCAAAGCTTCTTTCTCGATCTGTGAATAATGTCTTTGCGCAGACGAGAGCAATTTGGATACAAAGACAATAGGGCGATCGTGCGAACCATCTTTGTGCGCAAGCACAGCACCGATCCCGAAATCCGATGCATCTACCATCAACAAAAGGGGCTTCCGGGGATCGAATGGCGTAAGGCAAGTATTGGAAAGCAACGCCGATTTCAACTGGCGAAAGGCGCGTTCGCATTCCGTCGTCCAGACGAACGGAACACCTGTACGGCGTAATCGATGAAGCGGAGCTGAAATGGAAGAGGCGTGGCGCACATAGCGATGATAATTGATTTTTCCCAGCACACTCCTTAGCTGCTTCTAATTCTGCAGCGAAGGCAAGTCTTGTATGGCACGGAGGTGCTCTGGATTGGGATGTATTCCTTGGGCATTGATTACATGTCCCAGATAGGGTATGTCACGAGCAAAAAACACACATTTGTCCTTCCGCAAGCGAAGACCATTTTGTCGCAAGACCTGAAATAATGATCTGAGATTGGCTAAATGTTCTTCTTCCGTCTTTCCGGAGATCACAATATCGTCCAGATAGTTTGCTGCAGTAGGGACCGACGCACAAACAGTTTGTAGATATTGCTGAAACAATGCAGGGGTAGATGCACACCCGAATGGTAGTCGTTTGAATCGATACAAACCAAGATGCGTGTTAACCACCAAAACGCGCTGGGATTCTCTGTCCACCGGTACTTGCAAGTACGTATCTGCTAGGTCCAACTTCGAAAAATATTTACCCGGGCACAGTTTGTCAAAAAGATCTTCTGGGCGGGGTAAAGGAAAAGTTGCAATCACTAGTTGGGGATTCACTGTTGCCTTGAAGTCCACACAAAGTCTCAATTTTCCGGAAGGTTTTCGCAAAATTACTAAGGGCGATGCCCATAGAGAAGCCTGCACACGTTCAATTACACCTTGTGCAACGTTCTTGCGACCTCATCACGCAATGCGTGGGGAACATTGCGCGCTCTGAAAAATTTCGGTTGCGCGTTTACTTTCAGTTCCAAATGTGCTTTATAGTTCTTAGCGCAACCAAGACCCGGTGCAAAAATGTCTGCAAATTCTTCACATAGACGAGTAACACTTGCTGAAGGCACAGTCTGCTTCACTGATAGGACCTGATTGACTATAGACAAGTTAAACAATTGAAATAAATCTAAACCAAACAAGTTCACTGCAGAAGAACGAAGGACGTACAATGACAAGTTTTGTTTGTCCCTTGTATGTTGCAAGAAGGCTGCACTGTCCTAACACAGGGATAGCTTGTCCTGAATAACTACTTAACATTTGCAGCACGCAACGGAGGTGTGCCCGGCTGTTTGTACGTGTCGTGATTGATCAAGGAAACTGCAGCTCCAGTATCGAGCTGGAATGGGACCACGTTGCCATGAATGTCCAAGTCTACAAAAAGTTTATTGTCCTGCTGACGACCAGAGCGACTGTCTCGTGCAACGTGAACTGACACTGTAACAGAATCACTGGCGACTTGACGGGATTTCCGGCGACGTCGACGCACACTATTTGTGGGACGAACACAGTCACTGGTAGAGAGAGTGGCACTGAGCGGAGTGGAATGAACTACATGAATTTCCATGGGCGAAGGTTCACGAGCCTGAGTATTCTTGGTTCGATTCCGATTCCGGCGCGAAGCAAAGGGCCTGGAATGGTTGTGAGTGACTGCTCTGAGCTTTTTCTGGCAAACAGTTTGAACATGTCCTTTTTTATTACAGAAAAGCAAATAGCCTGGCGTGACGGGCAATTCTCACGCGAATGTCTAGTAGCACACCATGGGCATGATTTTAGCACTGCATTTGCGTGCTTGCATGGCACACGTGGCGGAGAGCTTGGCGGCAGCTGCGCGGATGGGCGCGAGGGCTGTTTACTGTTCCATGCAGCGCGCCCGGCGGGCCGGTGAATGTGACACACGGCTGGTGAAGTTTCAAATGATTCCTGAGCAAAGTCAAGTGTTTCCTGTCGATCGAATATGTCCACCACTTGTTGAAGGGAGGGATTGACTAGTTTCAAATTCTGTTCCCGTATACGAACATCAGAAACGTTCTGTGCAATAGCATCACGTACCATAGTATCTGAATAAGGGAGTCCACATTCACACTCAAAAGCACAATCCCTAGTAAGGCATTGCAAGGTTGTAACCCACTCCCTATTAGTCTGACCTGCCGTACATTTTGTATGAAAGAAGGTATACCTTTTTGCAACTACATTGACTGATTCTTTGAAATATGCATCTAATGCCGACAAAATTTCTTCGTAGGACAGAGTTGCTACGTCACATCGGGGAAATAATTTCACTATCACACGGTACGTGGTCACTCTGACGCATGCCAACAAAAAAGGATGCCGCTCATTACCTTGAATTCTGTAGGCGGCGAGATGGAATCCAAATTGACGTGACCACTCCGTCCAGCTTTCCAGTGCCGCATCAAAGGGACGAAAAGGTGGTGCAACTGCGTGTCGTGGCTGCGGTAGCGGTGGAGCGGCGGCCGCCGCATCGTTTTGCATTGCACGTTGACCCTGGACAATAAGGCCTGCGTCTGCTGATTCTGTAAGCGATCAAATTCGGACAGTACATCTGGAGATTGTGGCGAAGCCATGACACAAGTAAATCAATATAGGTCCGAACGCAGAATTCTCGTCACCAAACTGTTGTGGACTGGCAAGACAGCCAATCCACAGTGACGGGTAGCCGAAAGGCACGCGTTTAAGCTCACGCGGGCTGGCGTGAGGTCTGGAACAGTTAAAGGAGTTATACTAGCAAGAAAAGTGCATAGCTGCTGGAATACTTAACTTTAATCCATAATTGGTGAACATCGGTCTGACGGTACATGCATCACAAGATAAATAGCAATTGATAATAGCGCCTTGCTAGGTCGTAGCAAATGACGTAGCTGAAGGCTATGCTAACTATCGTCTCGGCAAATGAGAGCGTAATTTGTCAGTGAACCATCGCTAGCAAAGTCGGTTGTACAACTGGGCGAGTGCTAGGAAGTCTCTCTAGACCTGCTGTGTGGCGGCGCTCGGTCTGCAATCACTGATAGTGGTGACACGTGGGTCCGTCGTATACTACCGGACCGCGGCCGATTTAAAAGGCTACCACCTAGCAAGTGTGGTGTCTGGCGGTGACACCACACAACCATTTTTTCATCTTGTCTCGTATTTTTTTCACAGTAAATGATCTTTATTATCATGTTATTACAATATGGAACAATGTGAACATGAACAAAAATCATTACTTTGTAAAGTGTCAATTGTATAGAAGATTGTGTGTTGTTTGGTTTATGAAACACTAGTAGCAATCAGAACAGTGACGCGTGTCTCACAAGAACTATGAAAGTCTAGTGGACCCCGTGAAAAACTGTGTTTTCTTTTAAGAAAAGTGATGAACAGCGATTATAGCTGTGATTATTGAACGTATGAACGCACATAGAGTGTTAATGTTAGCAGCAAAGGCATGGACGTTGAAAACCTATTAACAGTATTAAAACTGATAGAAAATTGTAGACCTCACATAAAGATGTTACGAGTCATCTTCGCGTGCCAGATGTTATGAGACAGACTGTACAGCCAGCCACGCGGCAACAGCATAATGCAACGCTAGCTACGCAGCGCCTAGCGGAAATGTTTGCTTGCTACAGTAAACAGAGCACATGATAGATATCAAAATGAAAAACGGTGCTGTGTCGTACAAGTGCTTAGCTAATTAAAGTTGACAACGAATCACTACATTCAAATGAACAGTGTCAAGATGCAGGACATCGTCCGAAAACAAACTGTATGAATTCGTGTGAATGAAAGGGTATCGCCACCTTGCACGAAAGGGACGTGGAAAGAGCGAAGCAGGACCTGTTGCAGTAATACTTCCAGACAGCAACAGATCCAGACCAGGGTGCGGACGACGGCAGCCGACGCTACATCCATGCGATAAGGAGCGTTCCAGCAACGGTTGCCACTTGCCTGCGATCCAGCGGCTCGACGCGGCGTCGTCGGAGGATCGTTATATGAACTTTCGTTATTTCAAACTAATAAACTTTTAATTTTCATGTTGAACATCCGTGAAATACTCTTTTGGCCTCTGAACAACTAAACACAAATACAAATACGCGTGTTCAGAATATTATATCTTATAATCATGTCACGCCTGAGACACAAGAGTGGGTAACTGTATTATCTTGAAGCCCCTTGGACGGTTTTGTTCCCGGTTTTCCGAAACCAGTGAACCCAGATAGAGGGGAATAAGTTAATCCGGGAAGTCTCCACCGCATTTTCCAAGATTTTGCAGTTACACTTCAACACTAATTGTGCCTTGAGTTACTCAATGTATATCTGAACATTTCATGATGGGAACAGTGTGTTAATGAAGTGAAAGGGGACAATGACCAACGTGGATATGGTGTACTGATATATAATATACATATACGGTACATAAACTAATTTTTTTCTCGCAGTGCAATATCCACGCGTATTGTTTATTCAGAATCATATTCGTGAGAGCGTTGTGTGTGGCATGAAAGTGAACATTGTAGTGATATTAATAGAAAGGACTTCATCAATAGTAAAATAATAAATAATTATTGTCAATGACATAATTTATTATTCTGTAAGAAATTATATATCACACAAGTTTCCACCTATTGTTATCTATGATTCTTCTGGAATAATCCCTCTTTTTGCCCTAACTGTTCTACTGATCGGATGTGACTGATGTCTCGTAGCACAGACCTCTGTAACAAACTGTATTATGTTGTTAAGTAATATTTGAAAAATAGAGTTTCTGTGTCACTAAAATGAATCCACTTTGTCTGAACTTTTATTTCATTATGATCCTCGTTCTATATAAATGTTAAGTTTTTTGATGAGCTACAATATAGCGCAGCCACTAGCGCTACTGATCTGCAGCATGGTGTATTGGTAAATGCTGAATAATAAGCGATTAACATTGAGAACTACTTTTAAATGTTAATGCATATAATAGAGGTAGAAAAAAGATTTAATATATATTATTTGTTAGTAGTAAAACAGAGCCTGAAGGAGCATCGATAAGTGATTGTCTTACGTTAGGCGCCATCTTAGTGACATATTGCAGCGGCAATTATAAATTGAATTTTTATACAGACATAAATCTTAATGGTCATTATTCAAATAATAATTGTGTGTTGGTGACCAAGAACCCACTCAGAGGTAATAAATTCCACTTAGATTGAGAATAATCTTAGGATATAGTGAACTTATGTCTATGAAAACAGTATCTTACATGATAAAAATTGTTCTCTGCCGATGTATGAAGCCTGGTTATTTCGTAACAACTTAGTTTGACAGGAAACAATACATTAGTGTTGTGTGCGTGTGTTATTGTGTGACAAAACTGTTCATTTTGCTTAAAGAAAAGTTCGATAGACGATCAGAAACTATTAACGAGATTACTATGCAACAGCACTGAAGATTGTTAAAAATCATTACCCTTGTATAGTTGAGATTACTTAACATGCATTTAGCTTTTGGCTGGTTGCATATGATAACTTAGTGCATGAACTTAGTGCCATTTACAGTGCTTGAGAGACAACATTGCTACACGTTCCCAAGTGGAGATTTCGTTAACAAACTAATGATCAGTTGCCTGGAAAAGCAGTGATTAAATAAAACCTCATGTGAGGTTAATAATAAGGAACAGGTTTTGTTGCAGTTTTGCAGAAATTGCCCAAACACAACACTCTACGACACGCGACAAGTGGGAAGCAAGAATGTGCTCAAAACATCAGTGTAGGCATGTGCTGTGATAGAGCCACGCAAAACAACAGATGGAGCAAGCCCCCTCCATGAAAAACACGACCACACCATAACACCACCGCCTCCGAATTTTACTGTTTGCACTATACACGCTGGCGTATGACGCTCACCGGGCATTCGCCCTGCCCACACCCTGCTATCGGATCGCCACATTGTGTACCGTGATTCGTCACTCCACACAATGTTTTTCCACTGTTCAGTCGTCCAGTGTTCACGCTCCTTACACAAAGCGAGGCGTCGTTCGGCATTTACCGGCGTGATGTGTGGCTTATGAGCAGCCGCTCACCTCCCACCTAACTGTCATAGTACTTGCAGTGGATCCTGATGCAGCTTGGAATTCCTGTGTGATGGTCCGCCTATTACACGGTACAACCCTCTTATACTGTCGGCGGTCTCTGTCAGTCCACAGACGAGGTAGGCCTGTACGCATTTGTGCTGTAAGTGTCTCTTGAAACACGTATGTAACGTAGCAGCGATGGCGAGGCATTGCAGCGTCTCTGACCAGAGAGTATGCGCTTGACCGCGCGAGTGTTACGAGGAGTACTCTGTCAGTAGTTGTTGCGAGCAGTAGCTCTGTTCAGTTGCGTCGAGTACGCTAGTAGTCGTCATGCAGAGCGGTCGGTCAGTGGTAGCAGCCCAGTGCGGTTGTGTGATGTAGTCTGTCGGCAACACTGGTCAAGATACTGAATGAGGTATACTGTTAATTAAGATAATCATCGGATAATGTAAAGTTTATTTATTGTAATTAATTTTCAACAAGTGCCCCCAATAATAATTTTGATTTCAAAAGCAATTTTACATAAAATTTTTATTTAATTGAAGTAACTATTTCTTTCCACTTCCCTTAAAGAAAAATTTCAGTAAGATCACAAAAAAAAGGAATATTATTATTTGCAATGCAGTTCCTCCAAGCCGTGCGCAAGAATAAGAGCAGAAATTTGACTAGCAGTTACAATGAGGTAAGACTTTAATTCTGATTTGCACAGGGCCAAAGACCGATATTTCGGTTTAATTGAATTTTCTTATCACTGAATAGACTTTAATTTTTTGTGAAGAACTTATATTTGAGTCAGATTGCTAATTTTTGTTTAATTGTCATTGTCAGTAGATTTCATTGTGGGGAGGTTACACTTAGCGCAATGACCATTAGCATTCATAAATAATATTGTCATTTCATTCTTTTAAAATTATTGTGGGGAGGTTACACTTGGCGACACCCAGTCCAGGATCGTATTTCGTTGAGAGTCTTTTGAAAAACAGTCAGATATCTGCTCTTATTTGCTTAAGTATAATTAGAATTTGGCGCAAGCTTTTATTAATCTTGTGACTTTCTTTCCACAGATCAACGACAATTCGTTTGCTCTGTTGTATTTGTGTGTTGTTTTTGCATTGTGCTTATTTGTTTTGTGAATATTTGTGACTATTGTAAAAATGCCGCGAAAGACTGTGAATAGTGTATCGCGAGGTATTACGAACGAAATTACCGGCTCAAACGACTTTACCGATAGGACATGTGACACGCAGTGTAATGATGTCAATCCTGCGTTCACTGACAATCAATGCATTCCAACCATTAATGATGACTTTTATCTTAATGATGAACAAACGAACTCAATTGTGTCTTCTGTTAATTTGACGACAATTGATGACGCGGGACGCTCCATTGTAATGAGCGCTACCCAGCTTAATACAACCGGTTTGGAAAATTCAAGTAACATACAAACAAATTTTTCGAATGAAAATGGTCAGTGTAGTGAGAGTACGACGGATCCATTTAATTCCGAAATAATGTCTGACAGTGTACGTCCGACTGACAAACCTTTTTCTAAATCTCAGAATAACCAAATGGTTACAGTAAGCGAGAAAGTTCCAGATCCACCACTAAACAGCACAGAGAGTATAAACGCTAACTTTGGCTTTGAACAAATTATGGCAAGATTGCTACAACAACAATTTAGTGAACAGAACAAAAAATTAGACAAACAAAGTGAAGATTTTAAACAACTTAGTGAACAGGTCAGACAACAGAATGAAAAATTAGACGACAATTCCAGACAGCTCAGTGAACAAATTAGAGCCGTTGCCGCGCAGTGCCATGACACTAAGGAACAGTTGCGCGTGGAAATTGAGGCTTGTTCACCAAAAAATAGCGAAGAAATTAAGTCTGTTGCGCAAGAATTAAGGGAAATGCAAACAGCCGCAACAGAAACACTCAGAGACGAAATTAGCGGAGTCGCTAAACAATGGTCTGAAAAAGCTACACAATTACGGGACGAGTTTAAAGCAATGACGGTAGAACTATCGCGCACAATGGACGCAAAGATAGACGCGAAATTCGAACAGCAGAACACTCAGATTAACGAGCGCTTTAATCAGCACATACAAAACAGTGATACGCGTTTCCGCAAATTTATTCAAGATCAAAACAAAGTAAAACGTCAGGTCATGGAAACAATCACTGCACAAAGACAAGAAGACAAACGTAAAATGTTCGCGAAAGCGAAGACGTACGTAGACAACAATATTGCTACAGTGTCCGACGAAATTAATTCCATCAAACAGTCGAACGCGGAATTACGTGACGAAATTTCCAATCTTAAATTAAAAACAGACACACACACAGTAAATATTCAAACAGTGACCGACAGAGTCGAACAATTAGAACTAACACAGGATTGCGATGTCGTCAAAACTGACGTTAAAAAACTGAATGAAACTACGCGTAAGTTGCAAAAACAGATTAATGCCACTGACACTAAAACCGATGATCAGGCAAAATTACTGACTGAAAAATATGATGAATTGGCCAGTCGTATTGATGTTATCGAAAATACTAATGACAATAAATCAGACGATACTGCACCGGTTTCATTTAACCAAACACCTGAATTTCAAAATTTACAGCAGACAATTAATGAGATCGATTCGTCTAATAACACGTTGCGGAGAAATTTGTCAAATTTACAGCAAGAGGTAATAGATATGAAAAATATTTCAGTTAATAACTCAACACAGCAGACGCCACTTAGTGAACATTTGTCAGACTCACGCAGCGCGTATAACTTAAGCAATTTATGGAGACTACGCGACTTAAAATCCGAAAAGCCACGCGACTTAAAATCTGAAAAGCTACGCAACTTGAAATCCGAAATGACACAGACGAACAGATTCACACACAAACCTGAACGTGTTATCAAACTGAGTGACGAGAACGTAGATTTCGAGCAATTTGCATTTGTAAGAAAATCTAAGGAATTTAATAATGGCAGAACACAGATACACGATTTGCACTGTATGCGACAATTTATTTTTTTGCTTTCACCACTATTGCCTGTAATGCAGAAACTAGCTTTGAACCAGAGGCGACAATTTGCTATTGTATTTTCATCAGCATTACGTATTATGCAGAAACTGGAATTAGCAAGAATACAGCGATTTACTTTTGGAATTTTACCGCCATTGCCTGCAACGCTAAAGCTAAAATTTATTCTCAGTGCGTAAATGACCTCAGGGGATTCATTACGCTTTAATGAATATGTGCCGTAGCGAGCATAGGGCCCCGAGCTGTAGTAGTGCTGTTTCATCTTTAGTTTTCTGCACTGCTGCCTTCTCTTCTACTATCCTTTATATTTATCAAAACTGCTCTTTAACTATTGCTGTACCTAGAATTAAGAATATGTAATGAAAACCCGATGTGACAAACTTTTACCGAATGTGACAATTTTCAGTAGGCACTCCCGTAATGACAACTACCGCCGTAATTTTAATTACAGATAAAATCGTAATCATCAGTATGTATAAAATTTTGAGCAATCGGAACCACATTTTTGTAACAATAGATGTTTTTCACCGCAACAACATGAAAGTCAACCGCTTAGCATACCTAACCAATAATGCAGTCTACAAGGTCAACCAAACTTTAATGTTTCGCCGCGTGCACGTATAGTCCCAGCTCCAACAAATAGTGACGCATGGCAGCAAAGAAACAACTACGTACAGACAACACACTATTTCAACTCCTATCGCAATGCGCCGTATAGAAATTACTATCATGACAGACGTAAAAATAACGAGCACAATTTTCAGCGTACATTTAATAACAGTCGATCTTTTCAGCAGCAAGAACATCAGCAACAACACATTATCATGAATGATCCAAACAATAGGTGTCATCTATAGCGTAACACGTCAGTAAGAAATAACAGAACAGTTCATATAGTGGATATGCCACAGCATCCTCCCGTAAAATAAATAACGGAACGTACGATAGATTTTAACCAGATACAGCACAGATTGCATATTACAGTAACGCAAACATTACTTTTGACACGCAGAATTTTGCTCACGAGAATGTTATTTGAAACATGCTCTGTTGAATGCACCACTTTTATCGCACCCAGATCTTACTAGAAATTTTTCCATTGCCACCGACAGTTCCAACACCGCTTTAGGCGTACATATTTTCCAGGAAATTGAAGAAGATGGTTCTACAGTAATTAAAAACATCGCATTTGCAAGTCGCATTCTGTCACCTGCTGAGCGAAATTATTCTGTTACAGAACTTGAAACACTATGTGTTGTATGGGCTTTTACGAGATTTCGGCACTTTCTTTATGGCAGACATACCACCGTTTACACAGACCACAGAGCGATACAATTTTTACTTTCGGCTAAATTCACTCACGACTGGTTAAGTAGATGGAAACTATATTTACAGGAATTTAATTTTACAATAGTTCACATTCCCGGTACACAAAATGTTATAGCAGACGCACTATCGCGTTCTCTGAGCAACAATCAGCAAGACGTAGCAACCAACTTCTGCAAAACAAATTTCAGTGTCATGTACATTCAGCAAGTTGCATTTGAAAACTTTATTTCATCGTCATTACAGGACATAGCAAAGGAGCAAAATAAAGACAATGTGTGGAAAGAAATTAAACACCTTTGGCAAGATAGGAATAATGTTACGATTAGAAACCACTACACTGTACGCAATGACATTCTGTTTCGCCGCTCTCATCCTGACAGCAACAATTGGTTATTATGCATTCCTGACGAACTGGTTAACAAATTAATTTGGTACACTCATTTAAGTTACGCACATTACGGAGCACGAAAATGTTTTCTTATACTGAGACAGAACTGTTATTTTACTAACATGGAAAAACGTATACGACGAGTTTTAGCGTCTTGTAAAATTTGCCAGAAAGCTAAATCAGACACCACTTCACATATTCCTCCTTTATATCCCATTGTACCTGTTAAATTAAGACATATGGCCGCAGTAGATATTTTTGGTCCGATTCCCAAAACTAACAGAGGTTTTTGCTACATCTTTGTCGCTGTTGAGCTCACTTCAAAATTTGTTACTTTCACTCCATTACGCAAAGCTACTGCCAAAACTGTTTCGAAGGCATTTGTAAAATATTTTCTATTTCATGTAGGGCATGTGATGAGAGTAATTTCTGACAATGGATCTAAATTTCGTAGTAGTGTATGGACACGCATGTTACAAGCCAGAAACATTTCTCCGATCTATATATCCAAGTACCATGCTTCTTCGAACCCCTGTGAAAGATTAATGAAAGAAATTGGTAAGCTGTGCCGAATATACTGCCACAAAAGACATATTGATTGGGATACACACATACTCTCATTCCAAGATGTAATTAATTCCATTCCAAATGAATCCACTATGCTATCTCCGTCTGTTATATTGAAAAACGTTGAACCGCCAAACAAAATTAAAGAATTAGTAAACTTCCCGAAATGTCGTCGACTAAGACACCACGAAATAATTGACATTGCGCTGAACAACATCAAACGTGCCGCAGAGCGCCGGAGAAGACAGCAAAAACAGGTTTGTAGATGCCGAGACTTTCACGTTGGACAGAAGATACTAGTACGTACACACTATTTATCCAGCAAATTAAAAGGTAAGTGCAGTAAATTTGAACTTCTATACGCAGGTCCATATCGGATTCGCAGCATCCCTCACCCCAATGTTGTACACGTCGAAACTTTGAGAACCAGAAAATCGAAAGGCAACCACCATATCTCAAACATTAAACCGTTTATTGAATGAAGACACTTTATGATTCAACACACTATGATGCCATTTACTTATGCAATTATATTCACCTGACTAACTACTGATGATTATCGTATTTTTTATTGGCAAGTGCCCGGCAAGGTAAGGTTAGCAGGTCGCTTTTCTTGTCGTTACACATCAGACCGTGCACATTTTCCACTTTTTTTTGTGTATATGATTGTACTCCAGTTTTGTTTGTATGCACTGTGAAATAGTTAAGATATAACACACACCAGTTGACTTTGAAATTTTTTGCTTTATGATATCTCAACATCGTGACTGTTTTACATTTTTTGCTGCTGCATTGTGATATTCTCTGTACATTTTGCCTCTGAACACTGTCTATGCCTTTGGCATATTACGTTTTCTGTCATGTTATGCTGTATGGTTAATTATGTTACCATAAACCAGTCATTATCTAGTGGGTATATGATTTAAATGTAAGACATTAATCTCTGTCATCAATTTCAGAAAGAAATGATGCGTGTAAGAAATAAATTCAACAGAAATGGGAATTTCACCTACGAAATAAACGAAAGAAGATGCAATAACTTTATGAGGAAGAGTAAATGGATCAGGATTAAGAAGCATTAACAAGAATGTACTATACTCATCGTAGAATAGCAGTCTTAACTAATTTTTTCTTTCAGAATACAAGGTGATTGATGCAGGCTGTCAGACAGAACTACACATCTTAGTTTTAGTGATGAAATATGCTAGAGATAAGGAATAGTTGTATAATGAGTAATGAAGTGATTTTTTTTGCAGATGATAATGAATGCTGATGAATAATGATGAAGAATATGCTGTTATGAATAATGAAGTTTTTCTTTACAGGTGATGATAATAATGAAGTTATGATAATATGGATAATGAAGTGATTGATAATGAAGTTTTTTTTTCTTTACAGATGAGGATAATGTTGAAGTTATGTATTTATGCTATGTAGTTATTTAAGTATTTGTTGCAGTTTGCTTTGACAGCAGGCGTTATATTGCATAGTAGGATGACGGAAAGTTTTGGAAAGGACAGCTATGGAACACATTTTTTGTACACATTTCACTACCTGTTAATTCGAAATTCACTACTTTTCAGCATAGTGTGCGTTTCTTCTTTCAGATCAATAATCCATTTTGTATTTTTTTTTTCAGGAGAAGCTTTTCATGATACTTACTAAACCAGTTACTTATTATACCTGTTCTAGTACTTGCATTTTTATTTTTTACCCATTTGTGTTTATCATTTATAAATTTGATCACATATACTGCCTTGTTACATAACCTTGATACAGCTGACTCATGATGAATGATGTTACCTATCCTCATTTGCAGCAATAGGTCAAAAACAAATAGTGTTATGCCTCAGCAATTAATTATCGATCCCAACGCAATGCATTACTAACAAAAAAAAATGTATTACCAGTCCCACATAATGTCACTAGTTTATGATAATTCTGAATAATACTAATTAGCTCTGAATAGTATGTCACTTCAGTAATGACTTCTTAATGAGACAAAAAAAAGTATATATATAAAATAATGCTTTGTCACTAGCTAACAACTACCACTGTTTATTGTAATGAGACTACTTACAATGCCCATGATTATTAATGCTTTGACTGTAATTAGCTGATTTTTAATAATGACTTCGTAATGATCTGAATAATACTGAATGATGAACTATGCTTTATTCTATTCAATACTTGCTGGCCACTGAGTGCCAATAATTAATGTCACTCAATGAATTGTTATTAATTATGCCATTAATTAGCTCTTGTTTTCAATGTTCATACTTTGTAATTGGAAATGAATGTGACTGTTTAATAATGCTTTGTAATTAGAAGAAGGCTAATGATTCTTACTAGATTGGAATGACACATAATTAATTAACTATGCTATTGTTTCATAATGCTTTGTGATTAGGAAAAAGCTAATGATTATTACTATTGGAAGACAAATGATTAATTAATTATGCTATGCTTTATAATTGGGAAAGAATGTGATTGTTTAATAATGCTTTGTAATTAGGAGAAGGCTAATGATTCTTACTATATTAGAATGACAAATGATTAATTAACTGTAATTAGGAAAAAGCTAATGATTATTACTATTGAAATGACAAATGATTAATTAACTGACACATAATTAATTAACTATGCTATACTTTGTAACTGGAAAAGAATATGATTCTTACTATATTGAAATGACAAATGATGCTATGCTTTGTAATTAGAAGGCTAATGAATCTTAATTACTGTTTAATAATGTTTTGTAATTAGGAGAAGGCTTATAATTCTTACTATATTGGAATGACAAATAATTAATTAACGATGCCATACTTTGTAACTGGAAAGGAATGTGACTGTTTAATAATGCTTTGTAATTAGGAAAAGGCTAATGATTATTACTATTGGAATGACAAATAATTAATTAACTATGCCATACTTTGTAACTGGAAAAGAATGCGATTGTTTCATAATGCTTTGTAATTAGGAAAAGGCTAATGATTAATACTATATTGGAATGACAAATAATTAATTAACTATGCCATACTTTGTAACTGGGAAAGAATTCGATTGTTTCATAATGCTTTGTAATTAGGAGAAGGCTAGTGATTAATACTATTGGAATGACAAATGATTAATTAACTATGCTATACTTTGTAACTGGAAAAGAATGCGATTATTTCATAATGCTTTGTAACTAGGAAAAGAAGGTTACTGATTCTATGTAAAACAATTAATGAACATTTTTCTGTAATACTACATACTTGGTACAGAAATGTTCAATAACTGGGCTATGAATGCCGCAAACTATTAATGAAGACTGTAATTGTCAATATTATGTGACATAATGTCCTTCACCTCATAAGCTAACTACCCTGAATTACTGCAATGTCCATTTGTCCTGTTTATCCCACTGATCATGGAGCACTATATTTGGTTTTGCACTAATTCTACGTTGGTGTGCCTTGTAAGAGCGTGGTGTTGACACGACATGCTGTCCACCACCGTGAGCGATGAAGACGTTATTATGGTCCCACTGTTTGGTGTACCTAATGTACTGCCAAAATGACAACATGGAATATTACTACGACTATTCAGTGTCTTGGCTACGCTGATAAATTCTGATGGGAAAAGAACTTCAAATTGTGTCACTTGGTGTTGTACTTCTGTGGAAAGATATGGACTTTCAGAACAGCTGTGTGCAATCTAAAGTGCTACAACCATGATGCAATCCTTCCCTTTCCTATCCTAATTCTTGTCACATAGTGAAAATCATTTTTTGCTAACGTTATTTATGTACATGGGTTATACATTTTTCGATTCGCTGAACTCCAGTGCGAGTACACTTATGTCACTGGTCGACATGATGTTTTGCCATTATGTTTATTTGTTGTGAAAATGCTAAAGACATTTTTTCAGTGCGTGTGCACTTTGGACATGATTTTTTTGCCATTATGTTTATTTATTGCGAAAATGCTAAAGACATTTTTTCGATTTTTTCTGAAGTACAGTATATGTACACTCTTGTCTTTTATATGGTATATACATTTTTATTTTAATGAAATGTTCTGAATTACAGTGCATGTGCACTTATGTTAGGTGTTAATATGTTTTCTATTGAACTTCAGTGGCTGTGCATTTTTCTCATTTCTCAATATGATTTGTACTCATTCTGTATAGTCAATACTTCAGTGCGTATGCACTTATGTCATTTGTTACTAATTGTATATACATTTCGTCAATTGCTAATATGTTCTCAACTCCAGTGCGAGTACACTCATGTCACTTATCAACACGATTTTCTGCCAGTCTGTTTATTTGTTCTGAATATGCTAAAGAATTTTTTCAGTGCGTGTGCACTCTGTTAACTGTAAATTAACTTTTATATACAGTTTTCTGATTTGCTACTATGTTTTGTACTCACATTTTGTCTTTGTCTGATATATTTTGTACTTAGTGCGTGTGCACAACATTTAATTCATGTATTTAAATATTCTGTAAATTGTAAAAGTTCATTAATTAAAGAAAAAATTTTGCCGCGCTTGGCAAGTCCAAATGACTCACCATCGCTGCCAAATTTTTGCCCCCCCCAGTGGAGGGTTATGAAACACGTATGTAACGTAGCAGCGATGGCGAGGCATTGCAGCGTCTCTGACCAGAGAATATGCGCTTGACCGCGCGAGTGTTACGAGGAGTACTCTGTCAGTAGTTGTTGCGAGCAGTAGCTCTGTTCAGTTGCGTCGAGTACGCTAGTAGTCGTCATGCAGAGCGGTCGGTCAGTGGTAGCAGCCCAGTGCGGTTGTGTGATGTAGTCTGTCGGCAACACTGGTCAAGATGCTGAATGAGGTATACTGTTAATTAAGATAATCATCGGATAATGTAAAGTTTATTTATTGTAATTAATTTTCAACAAGTGCCCCCAATAATAATTTTGATTTCAAAAGCAATTTTACATAAAATTTTTATTTAATTGAAGTAACTGTTTCTTTCCACTTCCCTTAAAGAAAAATTTCAGTAAGATCACAAAAAAAAAGGAATATTATTATTTGCAATGCAGTTCCTCCAAGCCGTGCGCAAGAATAAGAGCAGAAATTTGACTAGCAGTTACAATGAGGTAAGACTTTAATTCTGATTTGCACAGGGCCAAAGACCGATATTTCGGTTTAATTGAATTTTCTTATCACTGAATAGACTTTAATTTTTTGTGAAGAACTTATATTTGAGTCAGATTGCTAATTTTTGTTTAATTGTCATTGTCAGTAGATTTCATTGTGGGGAGGTTACACTTAGCGCAATGACCATTAGCATTCATAAATAATATTGTCATTTCATTCTTTTAAAATTATTGTGGGGAGGTTACACTTGTTTTTTACTCATTTTGACAGCTTCCCCTCTTCAGGGGTTTAATTTTTGATCCCGAATGTTGGGTGCGCTTTGGTGCGCCAATGTGACACTGTTGTAATTTCGTTTTAATGTTAATTTTTCCAGCCTGTTTAAATACTTTGTACAGGATCTATAAAAGCATTAAAAATTTCTTAAAATTCTCTAAAAAATTTAATTTAAAAAACTCTTAAGAGATTCTTTTAGTACTTTGACCATACGTATTACGTCTGATCTTTTACTTCTTATGTAGCTCACCTGAGGATGCTGCTTTGATGCAGAGAAACCGGTTGTGAAAATAAAGAAATCACCAATAACAGCTGTCTTGCGGTTCATTTTACTTCCATTCATTAAGATGTTTAACGACTGTGGCTGCCCACATTACAAAGTTCTATACCTCCCCCCCCCCCCCCCCCAATTCTCCGTACTGAAAATTACTGACAACCACAACAGTGATTTTCTAAACTCAGTGTCCTGAGAAAGCGAGCTCACTGTGAGGAAACGTCGGCAGTAGTTTTGCAGTTTCGCAGTTTTGCAGTCGTCATGCACACCTAGACGCGTATTATGCAACATTTAGAGCCTACTGATTCTTATCTAACTTTTACTTAGGTATTTCTATCAGCACTTCTTCAGTCATGAAATTCTTATTTTACACCAAACTATGGTATAATTCCCTCTGGTGGACTAAAATGGCCTCTACCACGTCTTGTTGTCAGCACAATTTGTACCCATTTGTTTTCATAAATACATGTGATATGCACTTCGTGATAAGTAATAATCACCTTGAATTTAGTAAGCAGAACATCTGAATGAATTACGACATAGAGGAATGAAAGACATTAGCTACTAGGGGGCATTGATTTTTATCAATGGACCAAGTTTAAACTTCGTGCCAGACTGTGATTCGAACTCGGGTCTCCTACTTAGTAGACAGATGCAATGACCACTGCATCATCCGGACACAGCGGTCAGCACAGTCTCACAGACTACCCTAGCACGTCTCCCATCATATCCAAATTCTGAACTTACACCACACACTACTAATGTAGTACCTCTGCTCATTAGCCTCTTTAATCGGGGAATTTCGCCGACTTCCATAACAGTTAGAGCTCAGTGTGCATCTGCGTTGGAGGGATCATTGGCCGTCCTCGTCTTAATTATACATGTTGTGTCTTTCGGACATGTCCGAAAGAGCAGACGTTGCATATGGTAGAATAGTTTCTTAGGTTTATAAAGAGCTTACCTTAAACTTAGCCATTGTCGAATTAAGTTGCAAAAAGTGTTGGGTCTCGGGTGTGGTAATTCAGAAGCATACATTTCCACTCTTCCAATAAGCTGTTCCCAATACGGCGACCGTGACAGGACCCGTAAACTCCTGGAAGGTGATTTGATAACGCGGTCTGAGAAATGTGGCATTACGGTGCCGTATCCTGAGAGTTATTGGCTAGCACAGAAAGGTTAGTGCAAACCTATCTGCAGCCTTCGCGCAGTTAGTTTCGCTCTGTGATGCGAAATGGGTGTGCCTGCGACCGAGGAACATAGGGAGCTGGCCTAATGCGCTGCGAATGCGGAATTAATACGCCTCTTTACGGCTCCGTGGACTGCTATCGCGAATATAAAATGCACACTCCAGTACTGTTTTAATTCTTTCTGAATTTTTACTGCGAACACTTCATAAAACTTCGTTAACGGTCTAAGCGCACATTTCCTGGCTGGCGCTGCAGTGAAGGCTTTACGGCTTGCGTGATGGCCGGAGAATATGCCAGCGTCAAAAAAGCGAAAAGACCGCCCTCTGCCAGATCAGTGCGCCCCGCGTGTTATGTCGTCCGGGGACCCGCTCATAATGTGCCATAAATTAAAATGCCTTTCAGAGCAGTGCTTAATCCTTCTAGGGAAATTTACTATCAAGGCAAGAAGAAGAAGATAAAAATCTAGGGCAGCGTTTGTATTTGCTGAATAGAGAGAATGTAGTTTTGTAAATATGATAAGCATCTCACGAAACGGTTGACCTTCTTTGCGTGTATTAAATAGAACTCTCTGCGTATTTTAATGTCGATACATGCATTTTCCCACTTCCTTGACAAACATTCTACATCTAAATCAACATGTACATCGACATCTACATCTGTACACAGCATAAGTAGTCTTACCGTGCGTCGTGAAGAACGATTGTTGATAAACCTCGGTGTGCGCTCGAACCTCTCTAATTTCATCATTCATGGTCATTTCGCGAGATGTACACTGATGTGACAAAGTCATGTTACAACGATACACACATTTACAGATGGCGGTAGTATCGCGCGCAATAGGTGTAAAAGGCAGCGGATTGGTGGAGCTGACATTTGTACTCAGGTGATCCCTGTGAAAAGGTGTCCGACGTGACTTTGCCCGCACGATGGGATTAACAGACTCTGAACGCGGGATGATAGACTCATGGGGAATTCCATTATACGTAAATCGTAACGGAATTCAATATTCGGAGATCCACAGTGTCAAGAGTGTGTCGAAATATCACATTACAGGCATTACCTCTCACCATAAACAACACAGTGGAGGACGGCCTTCACTTAACGACCGAAAGCAGCAGTGTTAGCGTAGAGTTGTCAGTGCTAGCAGACAATCAATACTGCATGAAGTAGCCGCAGATGTCAATATCGGACGTACGACGAACGTATCCGTTAGGACAGTGCAGCGAAACTTGGCGTTAATGGGCTACGTCAGCAGACGACCGACGCGAGTGGCTTTGCTAACAGCACGACATCGCCTGCAGCGCCTCTCCTGGACTCGTGTTCATATCGGTTGGACTCTAGACGACTGGAAAACCGCGTACTTGTCAGATGAATCCCTATTTTAGTTGGTAAGAGATGATGGCAGTGTTCACGTGTAATGCTGATCCAACGAAACCATTGACTCAAGTTGTCAATAAGGCACTGTGCAAGCTGGTGGTGGCTCTATTATAATGTGAATTGTGTTTGCATGGAATGGACTGCGTCCTCTGGTCCATCTGAACTGGTCATTGACTGGAAATGGATATTTTCGAACAGCTGGAGACCATTTGCAGCCATTCATTAACTTCTTGTTCTCGAACAACTATGGAATTTGTAGGGATGACAATGTGCCATGTGACCGGCGCACAGTTGTTCGCGATCCGTTTGAAGAACATTCTGCACAATTCGAGTCAACGATTTGACCACCCAGATCTCCCGATTGAATCCCATCGAACAATTATGGGACAAATTCGAGAGGTCAATTCGTGCACAAAATTCTGCACCGATCCTTTCGCAGCTATGGACGTCTATAGAGGCAGCATGTCTCAATATTTCTGCAGGGGCTTCCAGCGACTTGCTGAGTCCATGCCACAACAATTTTCTGAACTACGCCGGGTAGAAGGAGGTCTGCCACGATATTAGGAGGTAATCGATGACTCCTATCTCAACTATAGTCTGATTCATACTATTTACGGATTCTTCCCCTCAGTTGCAATGGGGTATAAGATTGTCGAGACCCCTGCCAATGCAATATACCTTCCAGTAACATCTCAGACAATGGATCATTTGGAGCTGCGTATTGTGGACCAGAGTAACCGACTTGTTGACTTTCGTGGTGAGGAGATCACTGAACGATTACATCTAAGGCAGTATGGGCGTACGGTATAAAACAAATGCACACAATCCACAGCATGTCACTTCGCTTCCGAACATGAAAGTGTTAAAACGTGTGAACTATGAGTTTCTTAAATCAGTTGGCTTGAAACCACACGATGAGGTCCTCATACAATATAACCAGTCCGATAGAGTATGATGAGAGAATTATACGTCAGGAATACTTCTCTCATAAATCTTACGCTACAACCACATTTAACAAGAACGATGAAATTAGGATTGTCATCCAGCACTATGAGCACTCACGCTTGCATGCAAAAGTTTCATATATCTAGAGGGGTAATTCAAGAAAACCAATGGCAGCGATACAGTGGGATCCAAGCTTACTCGTAATGCTTTAGCGTTCCTGTTCCAGGAGATGCACTATGAACTCAATGAATCTGAGATCGACCGTACACCCGATGTCGGCATAACATCAACCCTTAAAACATACGTCTCTGCATCATCTGCAGATCTGCATAGTTTAAAAAATGTAGGATGGTCCATAGATGATCCAGAGGATAGAACAGTTGCAGAGTACAAGCGATTTACTGCATGCATACCCCCAAAAATGCTTATGGGGTACTTTCAGGACATGAGACAGATTATTATAAACGCTAAACAGGAACTCATTCTGGTGCAGAGTGTGACAGTCAATAACTCATACATTCAAGGAGCTCAAGAGGAGAATATGGTCACTATCAGCAAGACAATACGGAGAATGCCTCACATCAGTGTAACTGACGAGGAGCGTTTGAAGCTTTTAAACATCCTGAATTCGAGTACATTTCTGTCACTGACATTTCGCTTCTGGGAGGTTTACCAATACCCAGTGTTACCGGTTGCGAGCAGAAAAACATGGGCTATTAAACCTCTTTGCAGCTAGAGACACCTAGATTCATCACACTTGTGTTCCAGACTGATAGAAGAGGTAATGTAGGAAATGACCCCACCATGTTCGGCAACTGCAATTAACTAATGCCAAAGTTTACCTCAATTCAGAATTCTACCCATATGACAATTTAAATCTGCAGTGGAATCTAGCTTATGACATGTATGCAGGGTTTCGTGCTTCTTACTACGAAATTGCCAAAGAAGAGGCAGGAGGGTGTCTACTCAGCCCACGTAAGTTTAACGAGCTTTCACCGAGCATCGTAATAGACTGCTTGAAACAGAATGAGATAATTAAGTCTGGGCCTATAGATGTGCGAATTGAATTTGAATCTTTGACAAATTTCCCAGAACACACTGCTGTGTATGCTCTAGTTTTACACGACTGTGTGGTCAACTACTGCCCGCCCACCGGTGTTGTGCAACGAGCTGTATAAATGAATAGGTGCTGCATCAAACCTAGAGCATTTCATAATGGCGTCTCAAGGTGTGAACATCATTGCAGACGCTCAGGATTTATATGATGGTGAGCATAGAGAATTCATATTTAAAGATGTTGCATTTGTAGTGTACACATAAGATGCTGGAATAATAGAGACATTCTCTGCATCACCGAGGTCTTTCAAGTATGTGAAGTTTGCTAAGACATGGAAGAGTGCAAAGTGGTTAACACTCTTCTACCATGTAATTCACAGGAACGATCCTGGCATACCCTATAAAGACATGGTGACGGTGCTTAAATTATTTGATGACACGGATACCATCATCTACGTGAAGGGGAAGGAGAAGATCTCATGGATGTGTTGAATGTTTAACTTTGCAGCTATTCAAGACAAGGAATTCTACGGGTGTCCTTCTGTCCATCGACTCAAGAACATGTATGAAAAAGTGTTACTGTATCTGATTATGAAATTTTAAAATTTTTAAGTTGGATCAGAAATAAATAAATTTTTACCTTACAGCCTCTGTGTTCTTTTTCCTCAACCCTGCCCCCGCTGTGACATTATACAGTATTTTAACCGCATGCTAATTCTGTGGTTTTCTTCAAGCACATGAGACATAATTTTAGACATGTCTGCTACATATCTTTGGAAGCGGTCACATTCCTCCTGCTCCCATTACTGAATCCGTGCTGGATCATAGGCGTAATTCCATGCAAGCGTTGTATATGTTTTGTTATCTCCCATCTTAAACTTCACCTCCTTAATAGCACTCATCTTCAGCGGAAACTTATGTCATTTGACATGGTGCTCCCACACCGGCAGCAGCAGCAGTTTGATGGGTAAATTCAGTGACGAATGGGCTGTCCCATTAGGATTGCTAGGAAGAATGCCCACTGTGCTATTCTGAGAAGCATTGGAACATCTGTCTGGACCTGCACCGCAACTATGCGTCATCGTGCAAGCAACGGTACCTAGGTGACCATGTGTTTTGACAGGTATTTCTCGGCTATGAAAGAGATGTCGCCGCCTTGTCCTTGCGGGATCCGAACTGACACCTATGCATCGTTTGGCAGCAGCTGACGGCAGAGTCGGCAGCGTTGGCATCGGTCATCGAATGGGGGGGGGGGGGGGGTGGCGGGAGGGGATGTGTTTTTTATTAGCGATCAGTCGTTTAAACTATATTCCATCGATTTGTCCAACCAATTGGATACCGTGAATTAGAAAAAACTACCCCATACGTGTGAAGAATATTTGTTATATCAATGTGGTGTTAGTGGTATAATAGTTAAAGGGAGGTGTACAATAGATTAAGGGCGGGGTGACAAAGAAGAATGCGCCAAAAATGGTTCAAATGGCTCTGAGCACTATGGGACTTAACATTTACGGTCATCAGTCCCCTAGAACTTAGAACTACTCAAACCTAACTAACCTAAGGACATCACACAACACCCAGTCATCACGAGGCAGAGAAAATCCCTGACCCCGCCGGGAATCGAACCCGGGAACCCGGGCGCGGGAAGCGAGAACGCTACCGCACGACCACGAGCTGCGGACGCGAATGAGCCAGAAATGGCGTTCAAAAGCATTTGAAATTCCAAAAGTGTACCAGAAAATGATGGGACGACATAACTAATTACTCAGTTTGGTATCGAAGGCGGTACAATAGTTTAAGGAAATGGGGGTGACATGGAAAACACCTTAACAGAACAATAGGTTAAGTAAGACTTATGTCCATCCTATCCCGCACAGGCTGAGTCCTTTTCCAGCCAATTCCTAGGAAGAGGTGGCGGTTGGATGACTTAGGTTAGTGGAGGTAGCCCAAGTGCCCTTTTTTCCTACCATTTTCTTAGGTTAGTGGAGGTAGCCATGGTATGTGTCACTGTCGTGATGGAACTTCCTGCCATTTTCGGAGGAGGGGAGGGGTGGAGTATGGGAGTGGATTTACCAGTGGGTGAGATGCTAATTAATTGATCAATTTAATTAAGTAGTCAATCAGATTGATAACAGTGAGAGGGGGGCCTATTCCAATAACTCAGACCTGAAAGTGTACCTGTAGCAGGGGAGGGGGTTTGGAGAGAGGGAGGGTATGGGAGGAACAATAGGTTAAGTGCCTGTCTATCAAAAGGAAGGATCCTTTTAGCAGAACAATAGGTTGAGTACCTGTCAGCCAAAGGAGAACAATAGGGTAACTACGTATCAATCAAAGGAGAACAATAGGTTTGCCCCTGAGTGCTACCTGCCCCTGACGTAGGCAACCCACAGTAACGAAATGTGCTCGTATGAACCTAGTCCCACTATTGCCACACAGGCGGTCATCAGACAAAGGGAACACCTTGAATGTGCAGTATCCCCACAGTAGAAAATAGGGTTGTACCTGAAAATGGCTTCGGATGGAGTAGTACAGAGCAATATTTGCAGATTATAGCGCTGTACGCAATTATGGTTCTGGGGAGAGTGGTACAGTCCAGTATTCGCACAGTAGAGTGTAGCGCTGTTCCTGGACACGGTTTTGAGATGGCTGATACAACGCAGTAGATGACAGAATAGTGTAGTGCTGTATCCGAGCATGATACCTGGATTATACGGCACGGGGCAGGGTGGTAGTCGCAAGAGGCAGCCTCCCTCCCTCTGTCCTCTGGATACCTTGCACACAAGAAAGCCCAGCTGGACAATTGCAAGTACAACCAAATTTAGAATATGTGACTGCAAGATCATATGACCGGAAGTGCCGTCATCTTGGATCAATAGATTACAAAAGAAGATTTGAGAGTCGCAGCGTCTCAGTCTTCGATGGTAGCTGAAAGTGTTGACATGGATTCCTCGAAAATGCTAGACATTCCTCACCTATTAGGAAGGCAGACAAGGCCAACTGATGAACGCTTTGGTTGTAATTATTATTGGAGAATCTGGACGGTCTTCTTACTGATATTGGCAGTTTAAATAAAAAACCAAAAGGGCACGCTCCTTAGCAAGAAGAATTTAACTGTGCTTACAACCATTACAGAACAGCTTTTGTAGTAACATTACGGTTGTTAAAATCTGTCGTCAAGTGGACTGTCAGGATCAGTTACAGAAAGGACGATGTGTAATGTTAAAGAGAGGGATGTGTGGCTCAATTAACTATTATGTGCGCAGCAAATTCTCCGAATTCATCACTGGAAGACATGATGTCAAAGCGAAGCTACCATTTTTCATACACTGAAGCGACAGTGTGACAGAAAGAGAAATATTGGACAAAAGCGGCAAAGAAGCACTGGAAATCATTTCGAAGAAATATAAAAATCCTGTGGCTTTACTATAGAATGTGGAATTAGCTGAGATTAAAATGGATGTTCTAAAGCAAGAGGTGCCTGGAATATTTCAGCAACTACTTATAGGCGACTACTACCTTTTAGATTCGGACGTAACGCAAGATTTCACAGGGATTTTTAATAAATTTGCGACTACCTAATATCAGACCACTACTTCTGCATGGAAGGAGACTGCCAGGGAAACATCAGACATATGGAACAGATTGTTCAACGATGATGACCCCCAATTGCAGACTAAAGATATGTAACAAATTTATATTTAAAATAATTGATAAGCCACGATCGCTTCAATATCGTTTACTAGATGACTGGTTTCAACACTCTGAAACGTGAACTAACATTTATAAAACCATATGGACATCATGGCACATGAGGCAGACCATCTGATAAAAATCATTGTCACAACCATGATGTCCGAATGGTTTTATAAATGTTAATCCACGTTTCAGATCGGATGATGGCACTTTCAGAGTGCTGAAATCGGTCATCTAGTAAACGATATTGAAGCGATCGTGGCTTATCAATTATTTTAAAAACAGAGTGATCTCCCCACGACACACCATGTGTTCACTGCAAAAAAATTTATATGTCAGATCACAAGCCCAGGTATGAACAAAGTTATAAGTAACCTGCTTACAGATTCTATAAAGTGCCCAGATATCCGACTATGAGAAACTTTTACATCGTCGTTAGCTAAAGAGTATGGTATCACCGGGCTAGAGGCTACAATGTACTGCTAAAGAATGGATCATATGCTTGACGCTGCGCAAAACTGTGTTTTAAACTCTAACAAAGAGTATTTACAATGTGCTCCGCTGTACTCTGTGTCAATCACATCCTCATGGTGTCAGCTAAATAATAACTTACGGAATAGCTGCTGTATGGCGTTTAACAAAGTTTTTCAATTTGTTTATTGAGGTAATAAGAATACCCGAAAACTGACTAGGAAGAAACTAAGTCTACCAGAAACTTAAGCCTGAAAGAAGCTTCTAAGGTATGCTCTGTCTGCATACAATTTTAATTATCTTCCTGTAAACTACGTGGAGATCCTTAACACAGACTCCAACAAAGACAACGTAAATATTACACAGAAGTGCTGTATCAAAGCAAGAGAAACATATTTGTCGCAATCCATGACATTGTTCTCCACAATACCGTCAGATACAGACATAACCGAATTGGTCTTGGTTTCCACAGACAATGTTATTCCACAATACTTAAAGAAAAGAGCCAGTATATCGAAAAGTAAAAAATGGTTCAAATGGCTCTGAGCAGTATGGGACTTAAATTCTAAGGTCATCAGTCCCCTAGAACTTAGAACTACTTAAACCTAACTAACCTAAGGACATCACACACATCCATGCCCGAGACAGCATTTGAACCTGCCACCGTAGCGGTCGCGCGGTTCCAGACTGAAGCGCCTAGAACCGCTCGTCCACCCCGGCCGGCTAACGAACAGACTTAAATCTTCCACCTATTAAGGAAATTACTCCCATTAGTATAGCCACTATATTGTGTGTACGAAGAATAACACTGAAAATGATAGCGCGGGATTAGCCGAGTGGTCAAAGGCGCTGCAGTCATGGACTGTGCGGCTGGTCGCGGCGGAGGTTCGAGTCCTTCCTCGGGCATGGGTGTGTGTCTTTGTCCTTAGGATAATTTAGGTTAAGTAGTGTGTAAGCTTAGGACTGACGACCTCAATAGTTAAGTCCCGTAAGATTTCACACGCATTTGAACATTTTTGAACTGAAAATGATAGATACTGAAGGCAAAGAACGAAAACTGGAGTATATGGCAAAGAGAACTGCCATAAAGGAACAAAATAAACTGCAATTGGAAAAAGAAAAACTATTGTAAACGTACAGTCAAGGCTTACATATTGCTTTAAATGTAGTGTGTGGCGAAATCTGGCTACCACTGGGGAATATAAATTATCTATATTTACTTCTTGGCAGCACTGGGAAGTGGTCATGTGTTGGGAGTCTTGATCGAAAAGGATGGACTGAAACGCGTTTACTACGTTAAAGGGCACACAAAAACCTGTTTACAAAGCTCTCTTCCCACCTGGATCGGCTTAAAAAGGATGATTATATTGTGCCTAAGTGTGCTGGACTGGCCGGCTGGGGTGGTCGAGCGGTTCTAGGCGCTACAGTCTGGAACCGCGCGACCGCTACGGTCGCAGGTTCGAATCCTGCCTCGGGTATGGATGTGTGTGATGTCCTTAGGTTAGTTAGGTTAAGTAGTTCTAAGTTCTAGGGGACTGATGACCTCAGCAGTTAAGTCCCATAGTGCTCAGAGCCATTTGAACCATTTTTTTTTTGTGCTGGACTGGATGTAGTTCACTTAGAAACAGAACAAACTTCTGCAGAGCTTAAAACCAACGGCATAACAAAATTTAATGACCACTCGTTTTGAACGTAAACTTGTATACGGAAATTCCACAAAAAATGTGTGGTGGAAGAGTTGGTAGCATACACAATAGTGTTATGCAAGATATAAGGAGAAAAATTAAAATCACTGAATGTTATCATCTAGAAGAACTGCTGAAAGGAACAGAGCTAACTGTTAATGCCATAAAAGAGATCGTTTACAGGAAGAAACTTAGGTATGTATTAAAATCCGAGAGAATACCTTCTTTGTACCTGTCAAATTACTGACTAGAGAACAAATTAGAAGATTCCAATGTAAATTTAAATTATGAGTTAAAAACTGAGCTAAATGTTGTTGAAACTATGCTAGACAAACATAAGAAAAGGATTGTAGTGTGTGTGTAGAAGTATATGTAGAAATTAAGTTTTTCTATGAACATATTTCCTTGTTATATTTGTAACCTAATAAAAATAGAAAAAAGTCCTCCTTCTTTCTATGATCTACATTTATGGGATGTGGGAAGTTGAATAACCTTGAAAAGTAGCTGAAACTAGGTAGCCAAAGGCACGGCAGCCCTCGTTTCTGAGCTGTATGAGATCTTTCCTCTCTAGCTCAAACTGACTCTTTTCCTCCAAATTATAGATGGTGGAGGAGAGGGGAAGTGAGGAAGAGGGCTAGGGAATTTCCCACAGGGAAAGGGGTTTATTAATTGATCAATTTAATGAATTAATAAATTTGATGCCAATAATGTGCTTCTATTGGTGTTTGGAAGGGGGATTGGGGATTTCCCAGAGGGTGGAGGAGGGAGTGTGGAAGGGGTTGGGGGAGGGATAGGTGCTTTCCCAGAAGAATGGATTACCCCAGGGGGTCATAAATCAATTCCCATGGGATCATAAATCAGTTAACAGAACACTAGGTTTGCCTCTGAATGTACACGTGCCCCTGAATGTAAGCAACCTGTACTAAGAGAACGTGCCACGACCCACATTGTCCTGCTACCCGTTTAGCTTCACTTTAAACCATTATATCTCAACAACATATAAAAATGATTGGATAAAAGAATTTCATTTTGAATTTACCCATTTATCTACCATTGTGCAAAGTTTGAACCGGTCTGTACAAGTTTGAAGTGTAGAATCGGAGCACTTAAAATATCTACCAGAAAAGATGTTTTTTGCAAGTTTTTCCATGTAAAATCCAAATGGTGCTCATATAAATATCATTAGCTGAGCTTTAATTTCAGCTGTCATTCACACCTTGCTTAATATAGAGTAGGAGTAGGTATACTTGGAAAAGGCCACAAGATACGGGAAGATTTCAGTCAGGTTACATCATTGTGAGGCAGAGACCGAATCCTGATACTCGATTGTAAGGCTTACCCAGGAGCGGATATACAATCAGATCACAATTTAGTAATGATGAGGAGTAGTCTAGAGTTCAACAGATTAGCCAGGAAGATTCAGTGGACAAAGAAGTGGGATATGGAAGTACTACGGAATGAAGAGATGTGCTTGAAGTTCTTTGAGGTTATTAATACTGCGATAATGAATAGCTCAGTAGGCATTTCAGTTGAAGGGGAATGGACATCTCTAAAAATGACTATCACGGAAAGAAAAACATAGATGCAAAGAAGGTAACTACGAAGGAACCATGGGTAACAAAAAAAATGCTTCAGTTGATCGATAAATGAAGGACGGATAAAAATGGTCAGAGAAATTCGTAAATACAGAAATACAAGTCGCTTAGGAATGAAATAAGCAGGAAGGGCAAGGAAGTTAAGGCGAAGTGGCTGCAAGAAAAAGTGAACAAATCGGAAAAGAAATTATTGTCGGAAGGACTGATTCAGCCTACAGAAAAATCAAAACAACCTTCGGTGAAATTAAAAGCAGGAGTGGTATCATTAGAAGGCAATGGGAATTCCACAGTTAAATGCAAAGGAGAAAGCGGACAGGTGAAAGAGTGCATTGAAGGCCTCTGTGAGGGGAAGACTTGTCTGGTGTGAAATAAGGAGAAACAGGAGTCGGCATGGAAGAGATGGGAAATCCGGTACTAGAATCAAAATTAAAAAGAGCTTTGGCAGATGAACGTTCATATAAGGCAGAAGGAATAGATAACATTCCAACAAAACTTCTAAAATCATTGGGGAAGTGGCAACAAAACGGTTGTTCACATTGGTATAGAATGTGTGAGTCTGGCAATATACCATGCGACTTTCGGAAAAACATCATCCACACAATTCCGAAGGTCGTAAGAGCCGACAAGTACGAGTGTTACCGCAGGATGAGCTTAACAGCTCATGCGTCCAACTTAGAGCAGAGAGGCAGTTCTGACGTTGCGGTTGATAATGGAAGCAAGACTAAAGACTAATCGAGACACGTTCTTAGGGTTTTACGACCTGGAAAAAGGGTACGACAATGTCAAATAGTGCAAGATGTTCGAAAGTCCGAGGAAAATAGGGGTAAGTTACAAGGAATAATAAGAGTGGAAGACCAAGAACGGAGAGTGTAACACAGGGATGTGAAACATGGACTGCGGCGGATAGGAGGGAAACAAGGTATGGAAAACACTGAGGAAAATAAGGAACAAGATGACAGGATATCTGTTAAGAGGGCAGGGAATAACTTACATGGTATTAGAGGGAGTTGCAGATGGTGAAAACTTTAGGGGAAGACAGAGATTGGAATACATGCAGCAAATAACTGAGGACGTAGGTTGCAATTGACACTCTGAGATGAAGAGTGTGCTCCCTGCCGCCGTTGGATAAGCAGCTGCAGCAGCAAGTCGTATACTCCTAGCTCACTCATTTGTTACATAGTTTAATTCTTAATTTCTTTGCGTGTTTTTGGTACTTGCATTGTTTAATTCATAAATTTCGGGCGTATTATAGTATTTGAGAGTTGTAGCATCGCGTTTTAGTACCTGAATAGTGTAAAATCGCGTAGTCTCCTTCCGCCGCCGAGCAGTGTCAGCAGTGCGCAAGTAGCAGCATTACTGCATTTACTAGGCAATCTTGTATTTTAATAACAGTTTAAATTTTGTCGATTTGTTTGCGCTCTCTGTAGATTAGTTCAGACGTTCTTTGCAAAACAGTTTTTAGCATGGATAGGGACTGCAACTGCTGTGTTCGGATGCAGGCTGAGTTGTCATCCCTTCGCTCCCAGCTTCAGGCAGTGTTGGCTTTGGTCGCACAGCTTGAGGCTGTTGCCAATGGGCATCACTATGGGGGTCCGGATGGGGGTTTGTCGGGGACGGCCAGCTCGTCCCACGCATCCCCCGATCGGACTACGACTGTGGTTGCCCGGGATACTGCCCGCATTGAGGCTGATCCCTCACCTGTGGTAGAGTGGGAGGTCGTCTCAAGGTGTGGCAGGGGGCGAAAGACATTCCGGAGGGCTGAACGGAAGGCCTCTCCAGTTTGTCTGACGAACCGGTTTCAGGCTCTGTCTCAGGCTGATACTGATCTTCGGCCTGACATGGCTGCTTGTCCTTTTCCAGAGGTTGCCCCTTAGTCTGCAAGATCCGGGCGGTCGCAGAGGGTGGGCTTACTGGTAGTTGGGAGCTCCAACGTCAGGCGCGTAATGGGGCCCCTTAGGGAAATGGCAGCAAGAGAGGGGAAGAAAACCAATGTGCACTCCGTGTGCATACCGGGGGGAGTCATTCCAGATGTGGAAAGGGTCCTTCCGGATGCCATGAAGAGTACAGGGTGCACCCATCTGCAGGTGGTCGCTCATGTCGGCACCAATGATGTGTGTCGCTATGGATCGGAGGAAATCCTCTCTGGCTTCCGGCGGCTATCTGATTTGGTGAAGACTGCCAGTCTCGCTAGCTCACCATCTGCAGCATCGTCGACAGGACTGCCTGCGGAGTTTTGGTACAGAGCCGAGTGAAGGGTCTGAATCAGAGGCTGAGACGGTTTGAGACGGTTCTGCGACCGTGTGGGCTGCAGATTCCTCGACTTGCGCCATAGGGTGGTGGGGTTTCGGGTTCCGCTGGATAGGTCAGGAGTCCACTACACGCAACAAGCGGCTACACGGGTAGCAGGGGGTGTGTGGCGTGGGCTGGGCGGTTTTTTAGGTTAGATGGCCTTGGGCCAGTACAGAAAGGGCAACAGCCTCAACGGGTGCGGGGCAAAGTCAGGACATGCGGGGACCAAGCAGCAATCGGTATTGTAATTGTCAACTGTCGAAGCTGCGTTGGTAAAGTACCGGAACTTCAAGCGCTGATAGAAAGCACCGAAGCTGAAATCGTTATAGGTACAGAAAGCTGGCTTAAGCCAGAGATAAGTTCTGCCGAAATTTTTACAAAGGTACAGACGGTGTTTAGAAAGGATAGATTGCATGCAACCGGTGTTGGAGTGTTCGTCGCTGTTAGTAGTAGTTTATCCTGTAGTGAAACAGAAGTGGATAGTTCCTGTGAATTATAATGGGTGGAGGCTACACTCAACAACCGAGCTAGGTTAATAATTGGCTCCTTTTACCGACCTCCCGACTCAGCAGCATTAGTGGCAGAACAACTGAGAGAAAATTTGGAATACATTTCACATAAATTTTCTCAGCATGTTATAGTCTTAGTTTGAGATTTCATTTTACCAGATATAGACTGGGACACTCAGATGTTTAGGACGGGTGGTAGGGACAGAGCATCGAGTGACATTATACTGAGTGCACTATCCGAAAATTACCTCGAGCAATTAAACAGAGAACCGACTCGTGGAGATAACATCTTGGACCTACTGATAACAAACAGACCCGAACTTATCGACTCTTTAAGTGCAGAACAGGGAATCAGTGATCATAAGGCCGTTGCAGCATCCCTGAATATGGAAGTTAATAGGAATATAAAAAAAGGGAGGAAGGTTTATCTGTTTAGCAAGAGTAATAGAAGGCAGATTTCAGACAACCTAACAGATCAAAACGAAAATTTCTGTTCCGACACTGACAATGTTGAGTGTTTATGGAAAAAGTTCAAGGAAATCGTAAAATGCATTTTAGACAGGTACGTGCCGAGTAAAACTGTGAGGGACGGGAAAAACCCACCGTGGTACAACAACAAAGTTAGGAAACTACCGCGAAAGCAAAGAGAGCTTCACTCTTTAAACGCAGCCAAAACCTCTCAGACAAACAGAAGCTAAGCGACGTCAAAGTTAGCGTAAGGAGGGCTATGCGTGAAGCGTTCAGTGAATTCGAAAGTAAAATTCTATGTACCGACTTGACAGAAAATCCTAGGAAGTTCTGGTCTTACGTTAAAACAGGAAGTGGCTCGAAACAGCATATCCAGACACTTCGGGATGATGATGGCATTGAAACAGAGGATGACACTCGTAAAGCTGAAATACTAAACACCTTTTTCCAAAGCTGTTTCACAGAGGAAGACCGCACTGCAGTTCCTTCTCTAAACCCTCGCACAAACGAAAAAATGGCTGACATCGAAATAAGTGTCCAAGGAATAGAAAAGCAACTGGAACCACTCAATAGAGGAAAGTCCACTGGACCTGACGGGATACCAATTCGATTCCACACAGAGTACGCGAAAGAACTTGCCCCCCTTCTAACAGCCGTGTACCGCAAGCCTCTAGAGGAACGGAGGGTTCCAAATGATTGGAAAAGAGCACAGGTAGTCCCAGTCTTCAAGAAGGGTCGTCGAGCAGATGCGCAAAACTATAGACCTATATCTCTGACGTCGATCTGTTGTAGAATTTTAGAACATGTTTTTTGCTCGAGTATCATGTCGTTTTTGGAAACCCAGAATCTACTATGTAGGAATCAACATGGATTCCGGAAACAGCGATCGTGTGAGACCCAACTCACTTTATTTGTTCATGAGACCCAGAAAATATTAGATACAGGCTCCCAGGTAGATGCTATTTTTCTTGACTTCCGGAAGGCGTTCGATACAGTTCCGCACTGTCGCCTGATAAACAAAGTAAGAGCCTACGGAATATCAGACCAGCTGTGTGGCTGGATTGAAGAGTTTTTAGCAAACAGAACACAGCATGTTGTTATCAATGGAGAGACGTCTACAGACGTTAAAGTAACCTTTGGCGTGCCACAGGGGAGTGTTATGGGACCATTGCTTTTCACAATATATATAAATTACCTAGTAGATAGCGTCGGAAGTTCCATGCGGCTTTTCGCGGATGATGCTGTAGTATACAGAGAAGTTGCAGCATTAGAAAATTGTAGCGAAATGCAGGAAGATCTGCAGCGGATAGGCACTTGGTGCAGGGAGTGGCAACTGTCCCTTAACATAGACAAATGTAATGTATTGCGAATACATAGAAAGAAGGATCCTTTATTGTATGATTATATGATAGCGGAAAAAACACTGGTAGCAGTTACTTCTGTAAAATATCTGGGAGTATGCGTGCGGATCGATTTGAAGTGGAATGATCATATAAAATTAATTGTTGGTAAGGCGGGTACCAGGTTGAGATTCATTGGGAGAGTGCTTAGAAAATGTAGTCCATCAACAAAGGAGGTGGCTTACAAAACACTCGTTCGACCTATACTTGAGTATTGCTCATCAGAGTGGGATCCGTACCAGATCGGTTTGACGGAGGAGATAGAGAAGATCCAAAGAAGAGCGGCGCGTTTCGTCACAGGGTTATTTGGTAACCGTGATAGCGTTACGGAGATGTTTAATAAACTCAAGTGGCAGACTCTGCAAGAGAGGCGCTCTGCATCGCGGTGTAGCTTGCTTGCCAGGTTTCGAGAGGGTGCGTTTCTGGATGAGGTATCGAATATATTGCTTCCCCCTACTTATACCTCCCGAGGAGATCATGAATGTAAAATTAGAGAGATTAGAGCGCGCACGGAGGCTTTCAGACAGTCGTTCTTCCCGCGAACCATACGCGACTGGAACAGGAAATGGAGGTAATGACAGTGGCACGTAAAGTGCCCTCCGCCACACACCGTTGGGTGGCTTGCGGAGTATAAATGTAGATGTAGATGTAGAAGTAGAAGAGGCTGACACAAGAGAGGAATTCGTGGCGAGCCGCATCAGACCATTCTGAAGACTGATGACTCAAAAAGGTAAATGAATAAAAGAAATGTCCGCTGGTCTAGGCTAAGCCTAAAACTTTTTACCGCATGTTCCTAGCTCAAACAGGAGCCGAGATCAAAGATCGCCCCCACCCCCCACCCCACCCCCAAACCACACTTTCGCGCACGGCTTTTTCAGACATAATTGTTATAGCACGTAAGTGCTGTACGCCGATTCTGTTCATTCTTCAACCCTTCTCATCTTTTTAAATCCTCATTGACATCGTCTCGCTTCAGCTGGTAGTGTCCGTGCGCTCCAAGCAAATGGTTGCCACGCCCTTCCATTCATTTGCAGTTTGTTCCACTGTTCTAACTGGCATTCAAGCAGATATCTTATATGCGTCAACACGGCTGTCTAGCGCAGTCAACAATCGGTAGCAAGACCCTTGCATCGTCAGTCGTAAGTACGCGTCAGTTACAATCTCACAGGACACACGTCTCATACGTAAACATTGCCATAGTGAATTATTATGCGAAAACATGAAACAGAAAATAAAAAAAGATTTCTGTCAATGTCTTTCTCATTACGAGTTCCTTTTTCTTAATAAACCGTCTTTTAACAGCCAAGGGTCTTCTTTATTGACGTCCCCCACATACTGATTTCACCTGTTTATCGGGTGGCTTCTTAATTCATCTTTCCGGTGCAAATACTGGTAATTTGTCTTCGCACTGGACGCTTGCTGCAATGCCTCCCCATTATCCCTCTCCAGTCTTGGCTGACACAAGAGTGTTTGTGCTTGCTAATAATATTCCCTTCCTCACAATAAACGATTTCGTCTTGCAAATATCAACTAACTTATACTGCTGTACTTTCGCGACGTCTTGCCTCTGCAGATGTGAATACGTGCTGTTAAATTTGCTGAAATCTTCTTCCACCTAAAAATCATCTCCTCTTCCGTACGCTTCAGTTTTTAATTTACGTATATCTACATCGTCTTCTACTACTCTTACATGGGCTGTCGAATCTTCATACTGACATCTAAGCTTTCGTAACAACCAACAACAACAGCAACATTACTATCTTATCTCCTTCCATTTTCTGCAATGGTAGCTCCATTCACTTCATCAACAGATTCTTCTCATATGCATCCTTCCTGTCCCCTATCCTGTAGTATATTCTTTTCCTCCTCTAAAACTGTACTGAACTGTATTGTTCTTTTCTCGCCAAAGTTCTGCTTCCGAGTCCTCTTCTTCCGCTTCCTCCTTACGTGTTTCTCCATTTACTCTATTCTCTCTTCAGTCATCTCCATCCGCCACTTCTGTTTCTCCTGATTTACTAAAATCTGTGTCTTCTCCTCTGCATCGTTCTTTCTCTTCTTTGTCCATGTACGCTCTACTATCTTAAGATACGTCCCATATAATCTAGCCCTTATCCTTTTGTGCAGCTCGTCTAGATTCATTATACTCCACTTCAGATGCTACCATACTTCCTGGCTACCTTGTTCCCTTCTTTTCTAATTATTTCTTATATTCTATTTGATCAACAAAATTTCCTCTCTCAGTAAAACCTTTTTCATCCCATGGCTTGTCTGCTTCTCACTTGCTTTCTTCATATTTGATGTTTTCTAAAATGGTGATATTTAATGATTAATCATTCCCTGCCACAACAGCGTAGCCAACGACATTTCCCAATTCCCTCTTAAACCAAGCAGCTTCCGTAGAAACAGACCAATTAGAGACCTTCCTAAGACAAGGACGGGTGGCATATGACATTAATCTCGTCCAGTGGTTACGACAGTTGCCTAATGCCTGCATGGCGTCGGCCAACTGTAGTTCGTTTTTAGTACCCCAGGGGCATGGCAAGGTGAAGCATTATACAATGAGCAATTTTAACAGGATAATCCAGGCTTATTTTGCAGATCTGCTAAATTTGTAATGTAAGTACTGTGAGCAGTATGTGGCTAAATATACGTCTATTGATCTTGTAAGAGTCGCCACAGATGTTACCATAATGCTCTAGTTGGCTTCATTTCATGTTACGTCGTTTCCCAGAAAAATATTTGAACCTGCAACATATTCCAAAGCTAAATCAATAAGCTATTTTTGTTTTGTTGTATTTGAAATCATTTGTCAGTAAAGTTAAAAAAGTTTTGCGTTATTTCGGTACAATATTTTAAATAAAATGTGCTGAATTTTGAGGTTACTATTGTCTGCAATATAGAGACTAGCATCTGTTTGGAAAATAATGTTCAACGAACGGTGGGAAGAAGGATAGAACTATTACCACTAGACACTTTTTGAAATATTTTCGGTAATAGTTAACTTGACCAAACAACATTTTAGGCGCTTCAGTCCGGACCGCGCTGCTGCTGCAGTCGCATGTTCGAATCCTGCCTCAGGCATGGATGTGTGTGATGTCCTTAGGTTAGTTAGGTTTAAGTAGTTCTAAGTCTATGGGACTGATGACCTCAGATGTTAAGTCCCATAGTGCTTAGAGCCATTTGAACCATCTGAACACTTGAGGCGTGGAGATGATAATGCTTAATGATCTACACTAGGGATTAGAAATCCGGCTGCTTAAAATCGATACAGGTATTTTCGTTCTGAGTAACTAGTATATTTTGGTATCTGATTGGTCTCGGTTATAACCGGTGATTTTTCACTTTTTGCTAGTATTCAGTTTAAAAACCGGTGATTCAGTTTACCATAGCTGCAGTACTGAAAATTTTGATTTTTAAATAATTTTTTCTTTAAAATCGAGTAATGTTAGCTCGTAAAATTTCCATTGCTTCGAAATGCAGGGTTTTTATAAATGTTGCCAAAAGCGAACAGTGCGATTTTAATAACCGCGTCAACGGTTAAAAACTAGTAACAAACACATGTTATAAGAATTGTTACAGCACCGCTGCGACAGTAACATTTCTGTTTCCGTGGGGCTTAGCCTATAGACGGTATGCTAGTTAAGTGCAGTGTGCAGGACTTGTTCTCATTTGGTTTATACGGTACGTTCTGTCCTTCGATATCAGTTATACTGCAGACCGCATCACATTAGTTTGAAACTTTTTACGAATTGCAGTAGGAGTGAAGGACAACGTCTCCACTTGCTTTGAAAGATAAGAAAACGGGAGGAGACCCAACAAACTTGCGACAAGATATAGGGAGAAAACAACCAAAGTGTTCCTTGAGAAAGAAGATAAATTTTATTGATATAATATCATTGACGTTCTGTTAACTTGGGATAATAACTTCGTGGTTGCTTCAGGGTGAAAACTTGATACCGATCGGAAGTGACGGTGCAGGAAAGTCGGCGACTTGTGAACGTTCGCTCCCGCCGACGCCACGTCCTTTTGCTTCACACTCGCCATCTCTACTGGAGACAGCGTGGCCCTGTTCTGCCACAGCCTCACATCGAACGAGACCTCCTAGTCCCTCAACTTCATCGGAATTTCCCAATCTTTATTCGAACTACGGTTGTTACTGGAAATAACAGCAATAAAAACCGGAAATCGGTTATTTCAGAAATCGGTTATTTTGAGTGGTTTCAAAAGTCAGTATAAACTGCACACATAAAAAACCGATAGAACCGACAATCGTATATTTTAGAATTAACCGCCATCCCTAGCCTACACGCAACATTCACCATGTGCGATTGGAGAGCGCTGGGAATGAGGTAAGACTGACATCGTGATGTGTGTGACGTCATGGAGGCAGTGCTAAAATGGGTACATATCTATCATCAGCGAGCTGTTGGCGTGTCCAAACTTGAACACGTCTCATGTCTCATATTGATGCAACACAAGTATATTCACGAAATCTTTGGGCATTATTTTGTGTGTTTCCTGCACAATCTCCAATTGTACAATGCTGCTTTTTTGCCATTGAGCAGATTTTCAGTTTTTTAGGCCATCTGGGTGGTCTTTCTGGAGGGTGAGCACTCCCTTTGTTGTTGCATGAAGCTGCAATGTTTATTTTTATCTCAGTGTATCAGTTTTTTTACTGGTGTTCAGAACATGACATACATGTACAGGGTGTTACAAAAAGGTACGGCCAAACTTTCAGGAAACATTCCTCACACACAAAGAAAGAAAATATGTTATGTGGACATGTGTTCGGAAACGCTTACTTTCCATGTTAGAGCTCATTTTATTACTTCTCTTCAAATCACAGAACGTAGAAGCGTTCCTTCAAACACTTTGTTACAGGAAATGTTCAAAATGTCTTCCGTTAGCGAGGATACATGCATCCACCCTCAGTCGCATGGAATCCCTGATGCGCTGGTGCAGCCCTGGAGAATGGCGTATTGTATCACAGCCGTCCACAATACGAGCACGAAGAGCCTCTACATTTGGTACCGGGGTTGCGTAGACAAGAGCTTTCAAATGCCCCCCTAAATGAGAGTCAAGAGGGTTGAGGTCAAGAGAGCGTGGAGGCCATGGAATTGGTCCGCCTCTACCAATCCCTCGGTCACCGAATGTGTTGTTGAGAAGCGTACGAACACTTCGACTGAAATGTGCAGGAGCTCCATCGTGCATGAAGCACATGTTGTGTCGTACTTGTAAAGGCACATGTTCTAGCAGAACAGGTAGAGTATCCCGTATGAAATCATGATAACGTGCTCCATTGAGCGTAGGTGGAAGAACATGAGGCCCAATCAAGACATCACCAACAATGCCTGCCCTAACGTTCACAGAAAATCTGTGTTGATGACGTGATTGCACAATTGCGTGCGGATTCTCGTCAGCCCACACATGTTGACTGTGAAAATTTACAATTTGATCACGTTGGAATGAAGCCTTATTCGTAAAGAGAACATTTGCACTGAAATGAGGATTGACACATTGTTGGATAAACCATTCGCAGAAGTGTACCCGTGGAGGTCAGTCAGCTGCTGATAGTGCCTGCACACGCTGTACATGGTACGGAAACAACTGGTTCTTCCGTAGCACTCTCCATACAGTGACGTGGTCAACGTTACCTTGTTCAGCAGCAACTTCTCTGACGCTGACATTAGGGTTATCGTCAACTGCACGAAGAATTGCCTCGTCCATTGCAGGTGTCCTCGTCGTTCGAGGTCTTCCCCAGTCGCGAGTGATTGGCTGGAATGTTCCGTGCTCCCTAAGACGCTGATCAAGTGCTTCGAACGTCTTCCTGTCGGGACACCATCGTTCTGGAAATCTGTCTCGATACAAACGTACCGCGCCACGGCTATTGCCCCGTGCTATTCCAAATTGGCATCTGCCAACTCCGCATTTGTAAACATTGCACTGACTGCAAAAACACTTTCGTGATGAACACTAACCTGTTGATGCTAGCCGGCCGAAGTGGCCGTGCGGTTAAAGGCGCTGCAGTCTGGAACCGCAAGACCGCTACGGTCGCAGGTTCGAATCCTGCCTCGGGCATGGATGTTTGTGATGTCCTTAGGTTAGTTAGGTTTAACTAGTTCTAAGTTCTAGGGGACTAATGACCTCAGCAGTTGAGTCCCATAGTGCTCAGAGCCATTTGAACCATTTTGTTGATGCTACGTACTGATGTGCTTGATGCTAGTGCTGAAGAGCAATGAGTCGCATGTCAACACAAGCACCGAAGTCAACATTACCTTCCTTCAATTGGGCCAACTGGCGGTGAATCGAGGAAGTACTGTACATACTGACGAAACTAAAATGAGCTCTAACATGGGAATTAAGCGTTTCCGGAAACATGTCCACATAACATCTTTTCTTAATTTGTGTGTGAGGAATGTTTCCTGAAAGTTTGGCGGTACATTTTTGTAACACCCTGTATATCCGATAGACAGCAATTTACAATCAATATAAGTACATGATTAAATTACATATGACATCCTAAATTCCGCCATTTCAACTGCCGTATCAGTGGTGATAACCAGATCGTCCATCGGGCATGGGGCTTGGAGGTTTCTACGGTTGAGCAGGTGTTGATTATGTGGTGTCACCGCCAGACACCACACTTGCTAGGTGATAACCTTTAAATCGGCCGCGGTCCGGTAGTATACGTCGGACCCGCGTGTCGCCACTATCAGTGATTGCAGACCGAGCGCCGCCACACGGCAGGTCTAGAGAGACTTCCTAGCACTCGCCCAGTTGTACAGCCGACTTTGCTAGCGATGGTTCACTGACAAATTACGATCTCATTTGCCGAGACGATAGTTAGCATAGCCTTCAGCTACGTCATTTGCTACGACCTAGCAAGGCGCCATTATCATTTGCTATTTATCTTGTGAAGCATGTACCGTCAGACCGATGTTTACCAATTATGGTTTAAAGTTAAGTATTCCAGAAGCTACGTACTTTTTTTACTAGACTCAACTCCTTTAACTGTTCCAGACCTCACGCCAACCTGCGTGAGCTTAAACGCGGCCTTTCGGCTACCTCATAGTGGCTTGGCTGTCTTGCCAAGTCACAACAGATGATCTTGCTGTTCGCCACATTCGCATAGTTCATCTCCTGGAGAGAAATCCCATTTCTTCAAATTGACCTTGCATCGGGATACACCAGTTCTCAGCCTGTTGAGGACCTTTCATGTTTTATATGGGAGGTGACGTCCTTTAGCAAGCTCTTCTTTAGGGTTGTTCCAGTAACTCTCTGATGGTGAGTTACGCCAAAGCTGTATTCGACGGTTTGCAGGTGATGTTAAAAGTGGTTCTGTTGACCGGAGGAAACTCTTTCTTGATCTTAATCTTGGTTGTTGGTATTCACATCCAAACGAAGGGTGCCTTGGATCTGTCTCCTGTTTCCGCTTCTGTTTTTCTGCTGCTATTCTTCTTCTGATATGTGGAGGTGCTATGCCCAATAGATGATACATTTTATTAATAGTTGTCCGCAAGCAGCCAGTGGCAATGCGTTCTGTTTCGTTAAGAGCAATGTCCACTTGTTTGACATGGTTGGAGTTCTGTCACACGGGTGCTGCATATTCAGCAGCGGAGAAGCATAAGGACACTGCAGATGTGCGCCCCAATTGTTACCTGCCAGTTCCTGAATGATGTTTCTAGCAGATACTTTCATTTTTGTGTCCTTTCCATGGACTTTGAAGGTAAGGGAACGGTCTAGCTGTACTCCCACGTATTTTAGGGTATCGCAGATGGTCAGTTGTTGCCCTCTCCAGGTTATGTTTAGGTTCCTTCTAGCCTCTCTGTTCTGTAAATGGAAAGCACACACTTGTTTCAGAGGGATTTGATTTCAAATAATTGTGATCATAATAGGCAGACAGTGTTTGAGGGAATGTAGTTAGTTTTTCTTCCAACTCCTCATAGGCGCTTCCTTGGGCAGCAACTGCTGTATCATCTGCATAGATGAAAGATCTTGTGACAGATTCAATTGGTTGGTCATTGGTACAGATATTATGTAACAATGGGGCTAACATACTTCCTTGTGGAATGCCATTATTCTGTATCCTCCATCGACCTCTTTTGTTTTGTAGAGAAACAAAGAACCGTCTATTTTGTAATAGACATCTCCAAAATTGCGTCAGATGATAGTCTTTCGTAACAGCATAGGTCTTTTCTAATAGCTTCTTATGGCTGATGGTGTCATAGGCGGCAGTGAGATCGACGAATACAACACCAGTTATCTGTTTGCATTCGCAACCATCTTCTATGTATTGTGCCAAATTCAAGATCTGCCCACAACAAGACTTCCCTGGACGAAATCCCGCCTGTTCTCTTATCAGTGTTTGGTCAATATGTGCTGAGATGCGATTAAGTATCATTTTTTCTAGGACCTTATAAGAATTACACAGAAGTGACATCGGTCGGAAGTTTTTAACTTCTGTGGGCTGTTTTCCAGGCTTCAACAGAGCCACAATGTTGGTTTTTCTCCAAATCTTTAGTATTTGCAGTCTAGTATATCAGTGAGTTGCTTTTACAACGTATTTCGCATTTGTGGAAAGGGTGCATTCACTCTTCAGTGTGCTCGTACCTTCTTTGTGCTGATGTTATAATTTTTTGCAGTCATCCCTATACATAAACACTGATCGACCAAAACATTATGATCAATGCCCAGCGCGACGTTGGATGCCAGCTGCTGGCGTTGCCGGCACGCGACGCGATTACAAAAGTATGTAAGCGGATCAGACGTGGACAGGTAATCACCCCTAGCAAAGATACAGGCTGCAAATGCGGAAATCCATTGAGATAGGCGACTTTGAAAAAGGGCAGATTGTTATTACGCAGAGCGTATGAAGAGTATATCGAAAACGGCGAAGCAAGTCGAATATCCGTGTGCTATTGTTTTGAGCATCCGCGGAACCAAGATATACGGACACGAATCACTGATTAGGCACCAAATGGTTGGACGTCCACAACTCTTCACAGAACGTGGAGTTCGTAGGCTCGTCTACTCTATGAATGGTGATTTATGGCATCTCTGCCGGAAGAGTACGAGCTGCTGCATAAGCAAGTACTTCGGGGCACACCGTTCATGTTGAACATGGACCTCCGCAACAGACCTCCTCTAAATGTTCACATGTTGACCCAACGACATCGTCAATTACGATATCAATGGGCACGGGACCATCGCGATTCACCGTCGATCAGTGGAAACGTGTCGGCCCTTCGGGTGAATTACGTTTTTGCTACATTAGGTCGGTGGTCGTCTCCACAAACGCCATCATCGACGTCAACGGTGGCTCGAGATCTACAGCGTACCGCGGATATAGACTAATGGTGGCAGTATTCTGCCACGGGAGGCATTCTCCGGCACCTGCAAGGGACCTTTGGTAGTAATCGAAGACACGCTGACAGCTGCGAACCACCGGCATCCCTCAACGCTTCATGTCTTCCACTACGGCGATGTCATATTCCAGCAGTATAATTGTCTTCGTCTCGGGGCCAGAACCATGTTACAGAGGTTTGAGAAACATTATAGCGAACTCAAGTTGACGTCTCTGCGACCATGTTCACCTGACGTAAATATTATGGAACCCATCTGGATCGCTATCGGGCGCCATCGCCGCTTACTCAAATCAGCGGCCCGTTATTTATCCTAATTACATGACCTGTGCGTAGATATCTAATGGCATATATATACCTCCAAAAACCTACGAACAACTGTCGGATCCCTGATACGTAGAATCACTTATGTACTAGTATTTCAATCCAAATACGGACAAACAAGCTGTTAGGCAGGTGGAATAATGTTTCGACTCATCAGTGTATAAGGACCAGTCAAAAGAAAACGAGACACATGGATAAAACTACGTAAACCGTTTACTGTTTTCAGAATAATATCCGTAACTGTTAATTCATTTAACTCACTGTCAGACTAGACGGTTATTTATTTAATGGAAAAACGTTAGCGGTTGCCTGTGTAAGCATGATCTTACCCAGGTGCGCACCTCTTCGTCCGAAGCAAATTGACGGCCACGAATATCTTTCATCATGACTCCAAAAACATGGAAACTGCATGGGGAGAGAGTGCGACTGAATGAAGAATGTGTAGGGGCTTCCCAGGGAAACTTCCGTAGCGTAGTACAAACAACCTTGGTTAATGTAGGCGAAACTCCTGTTTTTGGACCAGAAGAGAACTTTATCAGTGAGACATTGGTAACTATAACAGAATTGGTCTTGGTGCAATACCTTGCACCATTCCTCGTGTGTACTAATTTTGTTTTCACAAATAAAGAGGAGAGAAAATCACAAACATTATGACAAAAGTTGTATTTGGAGGGATATGAAAATTGGGCGAAGTATAGACCACTTCCCAATGAAAACAGTGTTTCAAGTAAAGAATCTGAATGTGAATAAGGAGCATATTTCAAATGAAAGAAACGCGCTTGGCAATTTATGAAATGAAATCATCACTAACTGAACTGGAATAAAGCCATTCTTACACAACATAGGTGTTCCCTCTATAGTTATGTACAGCCACCGTAAAAGATGGAACTCTGTGCATCTATCGATAGATACGTATACCACCAACATATAACAATGGTTCGCAGTATTCGTGGTAGGAAAATACTTTTCATGCAAGTAGAATGTAACGCACTTGGCTTCTTGTCGTTTGAAACTCACCTGCTGCTAGTTCGGAAACTGCGACGGTACAGGTCCTCGTGCACCTATTAAACATAAATTAAAGATCGAAGGGACTCATATTCTGCCTGTTGGGTCGTCTGTGCGCTAGGTGGCGCGGAGCTGAAAGGCAGCAGGGGCCATGGTCGGTAAGGCCCAGCGCTTATATTCTTCGAAGCACCACTTCCCCTCCCCTCACCTCGATACTAGCGCTGATGCCTGTCGTGCACATGGTGACGGATAGCCCAGAGCGTGCACCAATCAGTGTTTCAACAAATCAGTAAACAGAGATAACTAGTGATACACTTACAATAAAAATTAAAGCTTGTAAGCAGAAATGGATGCTTAATATAGAGACACGACTGACTGACATAAAGAAATAGGAATTTAATACACACATCGACGAAAGTTCAGCACCATATTTCACCCGGCCGCAGCTCGTGGTCTTGCGATAGCGTTCTCGCTTCTCGCGCATGGGGTGCCGGGTTCGATTCCCGACGGGGTCAGGGATTTTCCCTGCCTCGAGATGACTGGGTGTTGTTGTGTCGTCTTCACCATCATCATTCATCCCCAGTACGGTCGGAGGAAGGCAATGGCAAACCACCTCCGCTAGGACCTTGCCTAGTACGTCGGAGCGGGACTCCTGCATCGTCCCCTACACTCCTCGGACTATGGGACCTCATCATCAATACTTCGCCCAGGAAAGTTGCTATTATGATCCATCAGGAGGTCACCTCCGTTGTTGTTTGCTAACAGGCACACAGTTGCAATCACCAATACTTACAGGTCCAACACCGCACTCGATTGGATCGCAGTATTTCAGTAAAAACTAAATCACAAGTAAGTGTGCTTTACAGACATCTCTTAACAGTAGAGTGAACATCCATCATGCCTCGAAGGACAATCGCGACCAATGATCGGGTCTACATCATCACGTTATGTCCAGAACCAGGGAAGTTTCTCAACATGTATACCAAAGTGATATGGGGTGTGCACACATGGAATCAGTTCCAGTTCACAGATAGTGTTCATGGTTTACACCGCGCAGGTACGCGGGAGGGGCGACATCTAGGGATTTTGAGTCACAGGAACCCTGGGTTGAGCGCTTCAGAACTGAATTCGGCGTTCAAAGAGGCTACAAGACGACAGTTACTGCATCAGACAGTTATGAGACGATTGCATAATGCGAATCTCCGTTCCCATTGACATCGGCGAGCACCAAGCCGTGCACACAACACCATGGACTCCGTTACTGATGAGCAATAAATCGTCCAGAATGGACGCCCCAAGACAGGCGTTGGGTGTTGTTCACAGATCTGTTTGTATCGTTAATTTAATTGCATTTCTGTTTTTCTTAAATACTGAAATTCACGAGCATAAACTTACATAATTAACACTTAAGACGATTTCCAGAAAACAGTCAAATACACTACTGCGTTACATATAACTGGTGGACTGTTATCCTCTTCGCTGAGGTATACTGGTCTGACCTGCATAGTTGCCAGATCTCTGATGCCTTATAGAATTTATTACCCGATTTATTATCTAATTTCTTATCCTTTTCTGTATCAGATAATTTATTACCCAATTAGGAAACCCTTTTCCTTATTGCTATAATTTTTATTTTCATCACTGATGTTTATTACCCAATTGGGATAATTTATGACCCAATACGATAAATCCAGTCTGGTCAACACTTTGATGTTACAATCAAACATGGCTGGCCAAGGTAAATCTGCAACTCTGTCATTACCACAGTATAAAGACGATGGGAAATAAAAAAATTCAAATGAGATAGCTCGCATATTGCATGATCCATTTATATAGGAACACTTTTGGATTCCTACAGATATGTGTGTTGCAGCATTATTTTTTAAAAATCTTGCTGCAGCTCGCATAAGGCATCGCCACCACTTTGCCCAGTAATAAGCTGGCATGAAATACAAAAAAAATGCAAGTAAGTTGGCTCATGTGACAGTTGTATATTATGTGGTCTATTTATTTGAAACACCTAGATGAACATAGCCGTATTGCAATGATAGCCCCCTGGTTCTAGGTTTAACAACTCCTACCAACCCCCACCCAGACATACATATAAGGTTATTTAATTTCGAATGACCGTATGAGGAACTCTTGAGCACAAGAAAATTATGCACAGAGTGCTCATCTCACTGGCTGGACACACGTCCGAAATGCACCACATGAGAGTGGACAGTTGCCAGCAGCAGTCAAAGAAAACAAATTATGTGCTCCAGTCTACAAAGCACATGGCACTAAGGCTGACCATGTAAGTGACATTTGAGCAGATGTCTGTTTTGTGGCCGGGAGAGTACACTTCACTAGCGAGCTGGTGTGCATGAGGGTGGACAGCTGCTGCCTGCAGCATGAAAAGGCACATTACATGCCCCAAGCCACCTGGTAACACACGCCAGAAAAATCAAAGTGTCTTCAACCCACAGCCCTGCCAGTCCGGGGTAGCTGACTCAGCCACTTTATGAGATACTTCTCTGCTTTGCGAGTTGCCGTGTCTTGTTACAGACAATGCACGCACATAAACATGATGGATACTATGTCTACAATTTGTTTAAAAACAGTATGATCTATAACAACTGTCACGCAACCTTAGATATTGCAACTAATGGTCACATGACATAAAGCTCACTACCTTTTTCTTTTATGCACAGAGCAGACAGGTTTTTTCAGCTCTAATAAAATCATAACTTACACACATCAAAAAACGTTTTGTATCACCTCGGTTCCGAGAGTTCCGGAACCTGCACAGAAAAATGGAATAGAGATTAACATAAACATCATTTCCGCCCTTTTTATTGCTCTTGAAAACCACACATTGCATGTTGTACCACCGTACAGCGAGGCCTTCAGAGGTGGTGGTAGAGATCGCTATACACACCGGTACCTCTAATATCCAGTTGCACGTCCTCTTGCATTGATGGATGAATGTATTCGTCGTGGAATACTATCTGCAAGTTCATCAAGGCACTGTTGGTCCAGATTGTCGTACACCTCACCGGCGATGCCTCAGTGTGGGGTGGGTCACGTCGTCCGTAAACAGCCCTTTTCAATCCATCCGAGACATGTTCGATAGGGTTCATGTCTGGAGGACATGCGGCCACTCTAGTCGAGCTATGTCGTTATTCTGAAGGAAGTCATTCGCAAGATGTGCACGATGGGGGCACGAATTGTCGTCCATGAAGACCAATGCCTCGCCGATATGGTTGCACTATCGGTCAGAAGATGGCGTTCACGTATCGTACAACCGTTTCGGCGCCTTCCATGACCATCAGCGGCGTACGTCGGCCCCACATAATGCCACCCCAAAACAGCAGGGAACCTCCACCCTGCTGCACTCGCTGGACAGTGTGTCTAAGGCGTTCAGCTTGACTGGGTTGCCTCCAAACATGTTTGCGACGATTGTCTGGTTGAAGGCATATGCGACACACATCGGCGAAGAAAACGTGATGCCAGTCCTGAGCGGTCCATTCGACATGTTGTTGGCCCCAGCTTTACCACGCTGCATGGTGTCGTGGTGGCCAAGATGGACCTTGACATGGACGTCGGGAGTGAAGTTGTGCATCATGCAGCCTATTGCGCACAGTTTGAGCCGTAACATGACTTCCTGTGGATGCACGAAAAGCATTATTTAACATGGTGGCGTTGCTTTCAGGGTTCCTCCGAGACATGATCTGCAGGTAGCGGTCATCCACTGCATTAGGCACGTCATCGACAGTTCCTCTCTCTCTGTATCTCCTCCATGTCCGAACAACATCGCTTTGGGGCACTCCGAGACGCCTGAGGACTTCCCTTGTTGAGAGCCCTTTCTGGCACAAAGTAACAACACGGACGCGATCGAACCGCGGTATTGCCCGTCTAGGCATGGTTGTACTACAGACAACACGAGCCATGTACTTCTTCCTTCCTCGTAGAATGACTAGAACTGATCGGCTGTCGGACCCCCTCCGTCTTATAGGCGCTGATCATGCATTCTTGTATACATCTGTGGGCGGGTTTAGTGACACTAAATAGTAAGGGACTGCGTTTGTGATACAATATCCACAGTCAACGATTGTCTTCAGGAGCTCTGGGAACCGGGGTGACGCTGTTTCGAAGTGATGAAGATTCGAATGGAATCAATTCCCTAACACAGATATCTGCCGTTCCATAACGAATTTTTAACTGCTGTAAATAGGGGACAGCATTGAGCAGTGCTTTAAATTTAGAAAGTATAGCTGGAAATGAAGACATGATTATATGAGTGGAAGTGTCAGCATCTTGGATCTTTAGTGTGTATAACAAACCTTGATAACCTGAACCGGTCAGTGTTTTGTGGTGATAGAAGTGACGACATATCTTACTCAAAAGGGCTACATACCCCTCAACTATTAGTGGAGAAGCCGAAACAAGTCGGTAAATGCTTTGGTCAGTGGTTATTATTGGAGAACCGGCCACTCTTGTTACTGACACTGACAACATAAATTACACCGAACATTCTGCACTTCTTAGGAAGAATAATTTTTATGTGCTTACAGCCATTACAGAACCATTTTGTGACAGTATTATATTGGTTCAAGCCAAGTGGTCTGTCAAGAATACTTAGAGGCAGCTCTGGTAATCTGTGACTGCCTACCACCAAATCACCACTTCTTTGTGTAAGAAGACTATACGAAGGAAACAGCAATGTCGTTCTAAACAATGGTAAGATAGCTGGATAGACTGTTTAATGTTGTAGAGCTCCAGTTGTAGAATAAAGATATATAATACTCGTATATTCATATTAGAAGCCAAGAAATGAACAAAGTTATCGGTAACCAACTTATCGCTTTTATGAAGAGAGAGACTTTTACATCTTTCTTGGCTGACGAATATGGTATTACCAGAGTTGAAGCTATGATTTATAACTGGAATGGATGATATGTTTGAACCTGGCGACGTCTGTGTAAGTGTTGTAAAGGCCAACAAAAAGAACTGACAATATGTTCAGCTGTACTCTGTGTCTACCACTGCTATGTGGTGTGAATTATCAGATAGCTTACAAAACAGCTGCCGTGTTTTATTTAACAGGGTTCTGCAGTTTAACTATTAGGGGAATAACAAAGTACAAAGGTTGACTGGTGTACAAGTAAAACTTCTGGAAAAAAAGAAAAAGATTATAAACTATATTCTGTCTACCTATAGTTTTAACTACTAATCTGTAAAATACGTGGACATTAATAACACAGACTCCAACAATGGCAAAATAAGTATTTTATGTAAGTCCTGTATTCAAGATGGAAAAACATGTTTTTCTCATTCTATTGTTCCCCACATTATTATCAATTATAGATACCACCAAACTAGGATAGTTTCTCGCAGAATAACGTTATTCCACAGTTCTTAAGAAAATAACTACTGTATCAAACAGACTTAAATGACAGGCGGTACCCATCTGATTTTCGGTACTGTCTCTGGTTTTTCCCTTCATATGGGGAGACCCTTATGTATTGGATAATATTATTTATTGCAAACAATAGAGGGAGCACAGGTGCGGACTAGGTAAGGGTGGGTAGGTAAATCGGTCACATCCTTCTATAAGCAACCAACAACCCCACCTGGTAAGAATTTCATACAGTGGAGTAATACCCTAAAACAGGACTGGCAGAAATTGTGTAGGCACTTTCTTTAGTAGATTTTCTGAATTTTCTAAGTGGTCCAACGATTAAACACAGTCCTTGGCTCATCCTTCCATTTGACCTACACATGGTTGTACTGTATAGTCATTTTATTTTGGGCAGTTTCTGTTTATGTATGGTAGTTATTTAGAACATGAAACATATTAAGCATTGAATAATCATCATTAACTTAAACAAGGGAAGTTACTGCATAATTCACTATGAAAGGATATACTCTTAATGGAACAGATGAAGTTTGTATTACATATTTGATTTTCAGTACAGTCCTTGTATGAACAATAAAAGGAATTCTCATGGGTGGTTATCATTATAATTATAATTATTGTTATTATCATTATTATACCGGTACCTGTTACTTCTACTTAAGTCATACACACTGCGCTTTTGCTATGCATTGATTTTATTTGTATCAACCGCACAGTGAAGAAATTTTGTAATTAAACTTGGTTTTTTTAATCATTATTCATCACCCTTGAAACATTAACATCCATTTAGACCCTATACAATACAGTGGAATGTATAATTATTACTCTCTTAACCCTTTCAGATCCGAATTTTTTTCTGGAGGAAGGAAAATTTTTCTTTATGCAGTAATGGTCTTACATGATTTCTAATGATTTTAGATGCAAAATTTAGCAAAAATATGTACCCATTTTCAAAATGTATTTTTTACACTTGGAATCCTTTTATGGACTAAAATAAATAATTTCCAAATATTCACTGTTGTAATAAATAAACTGATCGTTTAATTATTACATGCAATAATAATATTCATTTGTACAATGGAATATAATTAACCAACAGCTTCCGTGTATTCTGGCAGTCGCAGGCTGCTCCGTACTGCTACATACACTTGCTAATACACTCCTGGAAATTGAAATAAGAACACCGTGAATTCATTGTCCCAGGAAGCGGAACCTTTATTGACACATTCCTGGAGTCAGATACATCACATGATCACACTGACAGAACCACAGGCACATAGACACAGGCAACAGAGCATGCACAATGTCGGCACTAGTACAGTGTATATCCACCTTTCGCAGCAATGCAGGCTGCTATTCTCCCATGGAGACGATCGTAGAGATGCTGGATGTAGTCCTGTGGAACGGCTTGCCATGCCATTTCCACCTGGCGCCTCAGTTGGACCAGCGTTCATGCTGGACGTGCAGACCGCGTGAGACGACGCTTCATCCAGTCCCAAACATGCTCAATGGGGGACAGATCCGGAGATCTTGCTGGCCAGGGTAGTTGACTTACACCTTCTAGAGCACGTTGGGTGGCACGGGATACATGCGGACGTGCATTGTCCTGTTGGAACAGCAAGTTCCCTTGCCGGTCTAGGAATGGTAGAACGATGGGTTCGATGACGGTTTGGATGTACCGTGCACTATTCAGTGTCCCCTCGACGATCACCAGTGGTGTACGGCCAGTGTAGGAGATCGCTACCCACACCATGATGCCGGGTGTTGGCCCTGTGTGCCTCGGTCGTATGCAGTCCTGATTGTGGCGCTCACCTGCACGGCGCCAAACACGCATACGACCATCATTGGCACCAAGGCAGAAGCGACTCTCATCGCTGAAGACGACACGTCTCCATTCGTCCCTCCATTCACGCCTGTCGCGACACCACTGGAGGCGGGCTGCACGATGTTGGGGCGTGAGCGGAAGACGACCTAACGGTGTGCGGGACCGTAGCCCAGCTTCATGGAGACGGTTGCGAATGGTCCTCGCCGATACCCCAGGAGCAACAGTGTCCCTAATTTGCTGGGAAGTGGCGGTACGGTCCCCTACGGCACTGCGTAGGATCCTACGGTCTTGGCGTGCATCCGTGCGTCGCTGCGGTCCGATCCCAGGCCGACGGGCACGTGCACCTTCCGCCGACCACTGGCGACAACATCCATGTACTGTGGAGACCTCACGCCCCACGTGTTGAGCAATTCGGCGGTACGTCCACCCGGCCTCCCGCATGCCCACTATACGCCCTCGCTCAAAGTCCGTCAACTGCAAATACGGTTCACGTCCACGCTGTCGCGGCATGCTACCAGTGTTAAAGACTGCGATGGAGCTCCGTATGCCACGGCAAACTGGCTGACACTGACGGCGGCGGTGCACAAATGCTGCGCAGCTAGCGCCATTCGACGCCCAACACCGCGGTTCCTGGTGTGTCCGCTGTGCCGTGCGTGTGATCATTGCTTGTACAGCCCTCTCGCAGTGTCCGGAGCAAGTATGGTGGGTCTGACACACCGGTGTCAATGTGTTCTTTTTTCCATTTCCAGGAGTGTATTTTTGTACATGAAGCACAGCAGTTGGCAGCATTTGTACATGATGAAAAGATTGACATTCACAAATAAGTATATAAGGTTTCCAATGGGAAAAAATATTTTTGCTCCAACTAAGAGGCAGTAAAAATTAATATACACTTTGTAGTCACTGAGTCTCAAAGGATTAATTTACTATTCAATTCATGCTTGATGACAGGAGATACTCTTAATGGAATGGCAGATATCTGTGTTAAATCCTTTTTTCCATTCGATATCTCATCACAGGTACTGTTCAATCAATACAATATTAATTATAATTTTACAGCTGAAAAAATCTGTGTATGTGCTCAAAAAATAAGGAGAGGTTCATGCAGTGGAATTACTAGTTGCTAGTCTATAGCAAGTGCTATAGACTCTTTTGTGCTTGAACAAAGTACAGACATAGCACTCATCCTGTGTATGTGCACACAAACTACGACAATACAAGATAGCTCATTTAAGAGCGCAGCTAGCCATACAGTGGTTGAGCCAGTTGCTACCTAAGGCTGGCTGCAGCATGGCTCTAAGACATTCATCTGTTCCAGGCATGCATCGGTGCATGGATTGGGGGACTTGGTGTGTCTGTCCACGCTCCAACCAGCAACTGCCTACCATCACGCATTGCTGTTGGCTCACATGTCCAGCCAGTAAGATGTATATTCTTCATTACATAATACGCATTTGTTCTAATGTTCCTCAGGCATATCTCGTAGGTGTGGTATTTGTTAAACCTAGATCTAGGGTGCTATCAGTGTATTACTACTACATATATATCTGAAGAGCCTCAGACAGACATTTCTAAATGTTTTAAATTAACAGATGAAGCAGTATGCAACTGCCAATGAACTATCTTACATGCATTTTTTTAAAAAAATTCTTGCTGTTTTATACTGAGCACAGTGCTGGCGATGTCTCATGTGGACTGCAGCGTATTTTTTAACGTGATACTATTACATACACATCTGGAGGGACTAGGAAAGTTCCTAAATAAATAGACTACGCAATATACAAGGTAGCTAAGTAAGTGTTTTTAAAATTTCTCACCATGTTTACACTGAGATACGTCCACTGATATATTATAGTGGCAGACTTATCTTGGGCAGCCATGTTTGATTGTGACATCATAGCGTCGGTCATATGGAGTTCATTATATTGGTTCATAAATTTTCCTAATGAGGTGATAAATATCTGTGAAAAGGATAATAAATTACAGTAATAAGGAAAAGGGTGTCCTAAATAGGTAATAATTTATATAATAAGGAAAAGGGTAAGGATTCCACGATAGAAAATTGGGTAATAGTTTACATGATAATGCTCTCTAAATCTGGTAACCATGCAGGCTGTGCCAGTATGACCCTCCTAATAGGATACCAGCCCATCTTTGATACACATGATAATTCGGTTGGAGGGAGGGAAAGGGAAGAGTGGTCAGGAGGAGAGGTAGGCTGATGTGGGGAAATCTGACAACAATGCTGGCTTTCCCGGGATTGGTTTAGTCCCATTACTTCTCATGGTTACCCACGTTCTCTCTTGATATACGCTTCCAATAGTCCATCTCGTTTCACTAAATACAACCCTCTAGACACTGGACGATTTCACAGTCTGCTTTTATGGCAGCTATTGTCTTATTAACTTTTCCTGCAGTAGAACGGTGTACCTGCTAGTGTAACTGCTAGTCTGTACTTGTTTGTAACTTACCATCTGTCCTTTTTTGAATATACAATTTAGTCTGACAAGAAAAACATCTGTAGTATGAAAAGGAGTCTAGTGTCTCTAGTCAGTGGACACAAGCTTTATTGGCATGTATACTTTTACCTCATAACAGGGTATTTGTAACAGTCAAGGCAGCTGCTCATGTAGTCAGTTTGCATCTCTTCAGAATAATCAGATCGCTACTAACGCTTCGCAAAAATTTATCCGCATATAGAGAGACGACTACATAAACAAACGATTGTTGTGTGAACGAACAACTTTAGCAGCACAATGATGTAGTGCAGAATATAAATCAGCGAGGAGAGAATATCACCAGGCGAAGAAAATATTTTTAAATCCATTGATATGATAATGAACCAAGACGAAAGCGTAAGTTTCCCAACATAGTTCCTAAATTCAACAATGTTCCCATTAGTCTCTCGAAATAAAGCTTGTAAACTAAGTCATAGCAGCTGAAATATTAGCCCAAAAAGAAATACGTAAGTCTTTATTCATGCCAAAATGTCAACTGATCTCTACTAACTTACCAAATAGTTTTAAAACGCTCCAGTTTCTAGGACGATTAGCGTACTGTAATTAAAGGACAAGTGGTATCATTTCAGACTCGCGGAGTGAATTTGAAAGAACCGTGTTTGTCGCACGGACAGCTTTACATAGCACGTTCGTATGTTGGACAAATATAAAACTTATTCATCCTTGTACCTGAAAGAAAAAGAGCGAAAGTAGTTTATAGGAATATGCTATTAATAAGGTGCGTGCTCTATGACTGAGATAATTAAGTGATTCTTTTTTTCGAATTCGGAAAACAAATGGAAACAAAGCCTAAGCAAAGTGGGACCTTATCCAACAGCAGGGTAGGTGTACCAATTAAGGCCCACTTAAATTTAGGCAGCTCCTGTATTTTTGTTTCGGATATTCCAGGAAACGTAACCGCAATACTAAATCTCATAATTTTTGCTAGTGTAAATAATTGAGAGTTGATTTAGTTACCAAATGGACACTTATTAAAACCATGGGTCCTAAATAAGACCGACTGTTTTATAAGGCCGTATGAGTACGCTTACTAAGATACATGCTCTTAAATTATCATACTCAGACTCCGTCCAAACAGACCTCGAAGTCTCAATGGAACCGACCGACCACCGTGTCATCCTCAGACGATAGATGTCTCTGGATGTGGACATGGAGGGGTATGTTGTCAGCACAACCCTCTCCGGTCGTTGTAAGCTTTCGTGACCAGAGTTTCTACTTCTCGAGTAACTCCTCAACTGGTCTCACAAATGCTGAGTGCACCCTGCTTGCTAACAGCTGTCGGCAGACCCGGACGGCCACCCATTCAAGTGCTAGCCATGCCCAAAGTGCTTATCTTCGGTGCTCTGATGAGAACCTATGTTAGTTTAGGTTGGGAACTAGGAAATACAGAAACTGACAAATTAAATGTTGTTATATTGCTGTTACAAAGCAATTTAAGTGCAAATGCCTCAGTTGCGCTCATGAATAAAAGAAATCAACATGCATTTACACTCACAATATTTTAAGGAAAAAAAGTAACTGTAAAACGATGTATAGTAGCACTTCCAGTTAATCTGGCAGTGAAATATTAAATTCTCCTGACAATCAGAACAAATAAAATGATCAACAACGTCTGTACGTAAACTCATACATTCCTCATGAACTTATTCCTTGCACGTCACGCATAGCTGCATATCTAAAACCCATTGCTTTCGGAAGACTTAACAATGCCATGCTTCCTTTGCTTCTTTCTTTTTTTTCCACTAACTTCTGGTTGGTTTCCCAAGCGGTTCGCCTCTTTAGGCTGAGAAGTTCTATTTTTGTGCTAGACACATCCTTTTGTTTTTTGCTTTGAGCCACCAACGTTTTATGAGTTTCTTATTGTGGAAACAAAGGCTGCTAAGAGAGGAAATACTACTCGTACGTTGAGGTACTTCCAAGAATGTAGTGCATTGTGGCACTCCCAGCGTTCCAAACAACAATCGGGCACGGTTTTTCTGCTACGTGTTTGTATTCTTTTCATAGAGTTCACATGAGAAGACTATTAACAGTGAAAATTAGTATGTTCGAAATAAAACCACGAGGGCAGTATGAACTTTTGATATAAATGTATTAAATTTTAGGTTTATTTTTACTTGTTATTTAGGACTGTCATTTGTTCTAGGCGTTATGAGTTCATGAAAGTTACGAGATGTAGGACTACGTCCAGGAAAAATGCGAAATTGGTTTCAAAAACATCTCATGAAACGACGGGTGGTTGGAACCTCTATGTCCCAGTGGTTCCAAATTGAAACCACCTCCTTAAAACAATTGGTTGTTTACTTCTTGCCTCTTACTTCTGAAATTCGTTGTTTGATATTAAATGTCGATATTGTGAAAAATTTTAATTTATTTTTATGTTATTGAAACTAAAATGGCTAAAAGGACAGAGTATTCATTATAAAAGAATGGAATGTAGTATTTAAGCATTAAAACAATTAGAGCCAGTGCTAATTTCCGTTATGTAAGACGGAAAATCGTAGAAAATTATCGACCATATGTGGTGTTGTTCCGGCAGCAGGAGTGTTGACGGACGGCGTCATTCTGTTTGCAAGATAATTCCCGCCCACTTGTAGCCACGGTACGCTGCATTTCATGTACGCTGCAGAAGTTTCGCGGGAAGCCCTAACACATCCTCCACACAGCCCCTGCTCTCCCCACACGACTTCCGTATTTTTGGATCCCTGAACAGAGATATATGTGGCCATCGATTTGCTTCGGACGAAGAGATGAGTGCCTGGGTATAATCATGGTTCCGCAGGCAACTGAAAACACGTTTCCATGAAGGCAATGTCCGTCTTGTCTCAGTTGTTGCGATTCCTTTTAAAGTAATAAACAGTTTACTTACTTTTTTCCATCCTTCTCGTTTTCATTCGACTGCCCGTCACAAGAGCCTGGTGTGAGTCAATCCTTCTTACATCTACATCATACTAGACAACTCACCTAACGACGTGTGGCGGAGGGTACTTGAGCTGCCACTAACTGATCTCTCCTTTCCCTGTTGCACTCGCGACTGGCCCGTGGAAAGAATGGTTGTCGGTAAGCCTCTGTATTAGCTCTAATTTCTAGAATTTTACCTTCCCGGTCGCTTCGCGAGATACACAGGGTGTTTCACTAAAAGTGTTTGCCGTTGTAAGTTACGAAGTAATAGGCGACGGAAATATTTATTGCGGTAGGTCACTATAAGAAACATTACACTGTCTGCACAGCTATGAACATAGTTTATTGTGTTATTATCCAAAGAGTTGCAGCAAAAAGATAAAATTTTTAAATGAAACAATAGTTGTTTCTATCATTCACTGAAATCAGTTACACCAGCTGTGTATACATTAATTTAAATTACATTACTATCTCTTTTAGTTTGGGAGCTACAACCCTTCATAGTTCAGGGGCAGATACCAAACGCTGTACATAATACATGGCTGTGTGGTGGGTGATGGATGTTCTGGCGGTGGGAATTTGATTTAAATGATATGTTCAAATGTGTGTCCATGTTCCTGAATGCACAATGCAATGCGCCTTTTAAAGGATCTGCGGACGAAATGTAACATCGCCGGTGTCACGGAGCAATATGCGTCCTCGATGCGCCGTTTTAGATCATCTGAGGATGTGGGCTCAGTGACGTGAACACGATCCTTTAGATATCCCCACAAAAAGAAATCTTATGGTGTTACATCGGGCGACCCAGCGAGCCATGAATGAGGACCATTGCGCCCAACCACCTCCCTGCAAACCTCTTATTAAGTCCTTCCACAACAGCACGCGCGGAATGAGCTGGGTGACCATCGTGCTGCATCCACATATGGACTCTCGTGTATAGACACACATGTTCAAGGAGACCAACCAAACTGTCGACTATAAACGCGCGATATAACTCACCTGTCAGTGTACCTGGGAAGTAGTGTGGACCGATGACTTCATCCCCAAGGATTCCACACTATACATTAATAGACCACCTACGTTGACGGTCGACAGGTCGTACCCACCGAGGATTGTCTGCGGCCCAGTAGTGCACGTTATGGCGATTCACTGCTCCATAATTTGTGAACGTGGACTCATCAGAGAACATAACACCTTGTAAAGACTCCAGTGTGAAATTGCGCATGGCCAAATCACAGAATGTAAGTCTCGCACGGAATTCGTTCCCATGCAGCCCCTGGGTCAGTGACAGGCGGTACGGGTGAAACTATACGGCACACAGACGTGAGACTGGCACCAGCGACTGCAGCAACGGCTCGTAAGCTGACATGAGGATCGTGGTGTACTGCAGCTAAAACAAACAACTCCGTCTCCTCACTTCCTGCAGTTCTTCGACTGATACTGCGGTGCATTACCAAGTTGCCTATTTCCCGAAGTCGTTCGGCACGTAAGAACGTAATGCCGGCCGGAGCTCTTCGCCTAGGGTATCTCACGGCGGAGGCCAAAGCTGCTTCAGTGGCATCGTGTCAGCACTCTCCGAGCATCAGCTACATGTCAACATACTCGTCGTTCGTGTATGCCATCTTCATCCGATGTCAGTAACTGTGGTATATCGAGCCCCGTTTGTTTGTAACGCTCGAACTGTCGGGTATACGGCCGTGTGCGGCGACAGTCGGCAGTCTAACAGCGCACCGAGGAAGCTTCTCGCTCCGTGACACCGACGACGATACAAAAAGGCCGCACCACATTTAGAAGGCGCATTGCGTTATGCGAAGCGTGTGTGCTATCTGCCGCTGAAACTTCGTAGGGTTGTAGCTCCCAAACTAAAAGTGATAGGAATATAATTTAAATTGATGCATACACAGCTGGTGTTACTGATTTCAGTGCATGATAGAAACAACTATTATTCCATTTAAAAAATTGTATCTTTTTGCAGTAACTCTTTGGATAATAACACAATAAACTATGTTCATAGATACGCAGACAGTGTAACGTTTCTTATGGTGACCTGCCGCAATAAATATTTCCTTCCACTATTACTTCGTAAATTATGGAGGCAAACACATTTAGTGAAACACCCTGTATGTGAGAGGAAGTCGCTGGCCGTTGTGGCCGAGCGGTTCTAGGCGCTTCAGTCCGGAACCGCTCGACCACCACGGTCGCAGGTTCGAATCCTGCCTGGGGCATGGATGTGTGTGATGTCCTTAGGTTAGTTAGGTCCAACTAGTTCTAATTTCTAGGGGACTGATGACATCAGATGTTAAGTGCCTTAGTGCTCAGAGCCATTTGATCCATTTGGAGGAAATCATATGTTATGCGTCTCTTCTCGAAAAGTGTTCTCTCCATATTCCAACAGTAAACCTCTCCGTGATGCACAGCACCCGTCTTACAGTGTTTGTCACAGGAGTTTGTTGAGCATCTCTGTAACGCTCTCGCGCCGACTATACGATCCCGTGACGAAACGCGCCTCTCTTCGTTGAATCTTCCCTATCTGTTCTAACAGTCCTATCTGTTTAGGATCCCATACTGATGAACAGTGCTCAAGGATCGGTCTTACAAACGCATTGTAAGTCACTTCCATCGTGGATTAGTTACGTTTCCTTAAGATTCTTCCTATGAATCTCAGTATAGCCTCTACTTTTCATGCTATTTGTTTTTTGTGGTCATTCCCTGGACGGTTACTCTCAGTTATTTTACAGCAGATAAGGTGTTTCCAGCACTTCGTCATCAATTGAGAAGTTATAGAGAAATGGATTTCTTTCCCTATGTATGCGCAAAGTGCTACATGTGTTACCATTTGTTGTTTTGGTGGAGAACCAGCCGAGCTCTGTCGCACATGTCGCTTTGTCGACCACAAAGTATCAGAGACGAGATACCTGTAGTCCATCAGGTCAGATTTTCGTTTCTGACACTTCACCCCCGTAACTGCACCAGGTGTCTAATGTTCATCGAACCATGTATGTATCACTTACGTACACGACGTTTGCCAAATACTGAGTCTTATATTTTGGCTTTAGGGAAGGTAAAGGCACAAGAGGGGCAATTCTGACTTTGCGGTTGATAATGGAAACAAGCCTAAAGAAAAATCAAGACACATTCATAGGATTTGTTGACCTGGAAAAAGCGTTCGGCTCTGAAAAATGGTTCAATATATTAGAAATTCTGAGAAAAGCAGGGGTAACTATAGTGAGAGACGGATAATATACAACATGTACAAGAGCCATAAGGGAATAATAACAATGGGCGACCAAGAACGAAGTGCTCGGCGACGTAAGGCACGGATGTAGTCTTTCGCCCTTGTTGTTCAGTCTGTACATCGAAGAAGCAATGATGGAAGCAAAAGAAAGGTTCAGCAATGGAATTAAAATTCAAGGTGAAAGGATATCAATGATACGATTCGCTGACGACGTTGCTATCCTCAGTGAAAGTGAAGAAGAATTACATGATCTGCTGAATGGAACGAATAGTCTAGTAAGTACAGAATATGGGTTGAGAGTAAATCGAAGAAAGACGAAAGTAATGAGAAGTAGCAGAAAAGAGAGCAGCAAGGAACTTTACATCAGGATTGATGGTCTCAAAGTAGATGAGGTTAAGTAATTCTGCTACCTAGGCAGCGAAATAACCAATGACGGACGGAGCAAGGGTGACATCAAAAGCAGACTAGCACTGGCTGAAAGGGCATTCCTCGACAAGAGCAGTCTAATAGTATCATATATAGACCTTAATTTGAGGAAAAAATTTCGGAGAATGTACGTTTGGAGCACAACATTGTACGGCAGTGAAACATGGACTGTGAGAAAACCGGAACAGAAGAGAATAGAAGCAACTGATATGTGATGCTACAGGTGAATGTTGAAAATTAAGTGGACTGATAAGGTAAGGACTGAGGAGGTTCTGCGCAGAATCAGAGAGAAAATGAATGTGTGGAAAACACTGACAAGGAGAACGGACAGGATGACAGGACATATGTTAAGACATCAGGGAATGACTTCCATGGTAACAAACGGTGCTGTAGAGAGCAAAAACTGTAGAGGAAGATAGTAATTGGATGGCATCAAGCAAATAATTGAGGACGTAGGTTGCAAGAGATACTCTGAGATGAAGAGGATGGCACAGGAGAGGATTTCGTGGCGGACGGCATCAAACCTGTCAGAACACTGACGACTCAAAAAGAAAAAGCCTTATATCGTATCATCCGCACTGGAACGGGTAGCCGAAGCCACAGAAAGGCAAAGTGATACGAGTCAGTCGTCGGCTGATAACGCATATGCAGTCATTTGTCTAGTTACAATTGATCTTTCGCTACTTGAGAAGGGCCCCCATGAAAGACGCGTAATTGTAGGATTATGTAATTTTGTGGAAACTTTTGTAAGGACACGTGGAAGAGAAATAACAAATAAACCGCTGAAAGAAATTTTAATTTACACATACGCGGCATCTGGCCGACACATTCGGGCGTCATACCCGTCACTGCTGCAAATGGGACACACCGTAGCTCGTGGTCTAGTGGACAGCTTTGCTGCCTCTGGATGACGGGGTTCCGGGTTCGATTCCTGGCCGGGTAGGGACTTTTCTCCGCCTGGGGACTGGGTGTTTGTGTTATCTTCACCATCATTCGGGGAAGTGGCGCTGGTAACAACGCAGTCGAGCACCCTACAAACCAAATATAATCATCATCATCAAATAGGACAATCCTTTAAGTGTAGTCCTCTTCGGTAGTTGCCGGGTCAGTGCAGCGGATTGCTAAGCGAGGGGGCCCGAGTTGAATTCCCGGGGAGGGCCATAGATTTTCTCCGCTAGGGGACTGGGTGTTATGCTGTCCTTACGTTCGTAACGTCATATTTGACATTTGACATTCCACTATTGAGGTGGCTGAATGGGCACGTCCCGGAAGAAAAAAAGGCCTCCGATAAGCCAGGTTATTGTCAGCAACAATAAAACGGTTCTAGGCAGTCACAATGCATGGAATATAATATATGATTAAAATACAGGAAGTATGTAAATCACACTTTGAATACTCATCCAACATACAGTGCCCAAAATGAAAACCACCTGTAGGCAAGTTATACAAAGCCAAATTACTGTTAAATTAAAAACAACAGTAGAGTAATGAATAATAATTGAACTATAAAGTGCCAAGCTGGATTTGAAATAAATGTAACCGTTATTGAAAACAAGAAAGTTATTAATTCACTGCAGGTATTAAATTATTCTTAGGCATATAAAAAGTCCATATATCGAATTATCACCCGAAATCTCTCAGTTTATAGGAGAATGAAAAGAGAAAGTAAAACAAGAATTGAACGTTCCGTCGACGACGATCGTTAGATATGGCGTAAGTGTGGACTGAACAAAAGTGGGAACATATGTTGATCGTATTCTTTTCAAAAGAACTGTCCAAGCATTCACTTAAATAGTTGCAGGAAAACCCTTGAAGGATACTATCTGGATGCTCCGCAGTCATACGATTCTAATAATGCCTTTAACCACTGCACCATTTCTTTCGCTAGGATAAATAAAGATCTGTTGCTGGCTCACAATGGCTGAGTCACTCAGCTCCAATCACATACACAAGTCTGTAGGTAGCTTTGATTACACACCGTGGCGTGTCAGTTCAGCGCCCTCGTCCTATCTGATGACGGTAGAATCTATCAGATCGGAGAATACCGAAGCCTTTCTTTTGCTATAACTCGAAAAAAGATTTACTAAGCCCTCACGAAACTAAGCACCAACTCGGCCTACCACAATGCAGCAATATACATTCGCTTTCAAGACCAATGTCTTCTTCACTCCTGCGTTACGTATTGACAACTACTCCACGAATTGCTTCGACTACATTTATTCTCCCTACCACCCTCTCTCTCTCTCTCTCTCTCTCTCTCTCTCTCTCTCTCTCTCTCTGGCAGTTTGAAAATTATTTCAACAGAGGAACTACAATTTCTAAGAATGGTAGGCCTATACAAAACTAAAGAACTGTCCAAGAAATTTAGTGAAAAAGCCTTCAATAGCAAGCTGATACAAGTGTCATGATTTACGAGAAAAGAACACAGTCTGTTACTTCAGTCACTGTTAACAGACTGGGATAGCGAAGCGTGTTGCGGCAATGAAAATGCTGATGACTTTTATTCAACTTAACGTTCTTCATATAAGGAAAGAATTGCCTCCAATTAGAATATATTCAACGACTAAAGAAAAAAACTTCGAAGGTCTTACACGCTGCACTATGGTGTCCATATAAAGTAGACGGTGGGACTGTTTTAGACCAAGTGTTTTCTGATCGCTGGACTGTCAAGGGTGGTCCGATTCCCTGTCATCCTAGGTCACCTGACTTTACAGCCATGAACTACTTTCTGTGTGGGATGGCAAGGACAGAATCTACCATAGCCTGTCAACCAGATCTTTGTACTTAAACAACGAATCGTTGCTGCGATTTCCACAGTTGATGCAGTTATGTTGCTCCGAGTATGAATAGAGCTGAAATACAGACTGGATGTTGTGCGTGTCAGCGATAGAAGACATGTTGAAACTGACTGAATGGGATGACAACTTTATCGTGATAGTGTGTCTCCTAAGACAGACATAATGTGATTACCTTAATTAGTTTGGATGGTACAACAGTTTAAAATTGTACCGTAGCTTCTGAGACAGCCTGTACATTCTACGATGCACTCCGCAGTGGTTTGAAGAGTGTAGATGTAGATGCAGAACGTACAGAATTAGCTTCGTAGAGTCCGAAGCTTTGTTTCTGCTTACGGCGAAAAAACTGTACCAGCATGTTCTGTGACATTCCTTTTATTTAATATGCTCGCTAGCAAAAGCGAACCTGGTGTTAAAAATAGCAAGGAAACACACGTGTCAGTAAGCTGTCCTGCCACAGGGATGGTGAAGAAGTGAGGGGATGTGAGGTGTGCAGAGTGGCAGGCGAACACATGGCACGAGCAAAAAGATGGCTGCGGACGACAAGTAAAAATTGTATTGTTGACACCAGTTCAACAGTTTTAAATCGCTTCCTCTGTCGCGATTGGCTGTAAAACGCGAAGTTTTCTCCCCGCTCTCGTGGGAATTCGAAGGGAAGAGGGGAGGGAGGGGAGACACGAGATGGGAGGAAAAACGAGAATAAAAGAGTTAAACGAAAAGTGGGAGGAGTGACAGGAGAGCGAGAGAGAGCGCGCGGTACATATTCCGCGGCGGCTGGCGCGACAGTGGCGGCAGCGCCCCGTTTCGCCTCCGCTCCGCGGTGTCATTATACGGAGGGGAGGGGCGAGCGAAGCCCCGCCCAGCGCGTGCCAGCGACCACGCCCCCGCGCGCCCTCCAGAGCGCTCTGGTGGGGAGCGCGGGCACTGCGGGCTCGCGGGCGGGCCGCCAGTCGCCAGTCTGCACGCCGCCGCGCCACGACGCCTGCCGCTCGCCGTGGCCGCATACAGCGCACACGCACTATGACCGCGGCGCACGCCAGCGCGCCTAGCTGCCAGGGGTTCTTCGCGATTCAGCCGACAGCTGTGTGACTTTTTACCATAGTGCGAGCCGCTCTCTGCCAGTGACTCTTACTTTTTTTCTCGAGTTATTCATGCTTGATGAGACGGCCAGTAGCATGACAGTCCTGAAGGTAAGCCATTCCATTCACCACCACCATCACCAGCAGCTTCCCCCGCCGCCGAGCAGCGCCGCGTCCCCGATGGACACTTCGGCCGTCGACTCCAGCGGCGAGGACAATGAGATGTCGACGCCGTCGCCGAACAGCCTCAAGGCCGCGGCGGTGACCAACAACAACAACATAGCGACCAGCAACAACAACAGCGGGGGCAGCGGCACGAGTCCGCCGGCGCCTCCCCCGCGGCAGAGCCACATCAGCTTTAGCGTGGCGTCGCTGCTGGCCGACACGAGGCACGACCGGCGCTCGGCGACGCCGACGACGCCAACGCCGCCCCCGGCGCCGCTGCCTCTCCTCCAGGCGACTTCCTCCGACGACGAAGACGGCTCCGAATCAGGGCACGGTAGCCTGGTGGACGTCGAGGTCCTCCGCGAGCCGACGCCGTCGTCGCAGTCGCCGCCGACGCTGCCTCAGGTGCTCCCGCCAGGAGGCCCCGGGGGCGGCGGGGGCGGCGTCGTGGACGGGCTGCACGCGCTGCATCGCTACCACCACCACCCCCACGCGCACCCGCAGACGGCGTCTCCTGGGGGAGGCACGGTGGCGCCCGTAAGGCCGACGCCGTTCTCGGCGCTGGCCGCGGCCGCAGCGGCGTATTCTGCGGGCTTGCAGCACCACGGCCCCCCTGCGGGGGCGGCGGCCGGAGGCGGCGCGGGAGGCGGCTCGTGGACGCTGGTGCCGCACTACCCGGCCTCCGTGTTCCCCGGCGCCGGCGCCATGGGGCCCGCGGCCGCAGCAGCCGCCGCCGCAGCTTTCGCCGCGGGACTCGGCTCCTCTCCAGGTAAGCTTCAGTACACCCTCTACTTCATTAATTTGTGTTGTCAGGGTTTCACCAATCATTCTCCTGTATTTTCATACTGAATGTGTTGCACGCGGTGAATATTTGTTAAGTACTTTATAATACCACGTTATCAGCTTCAGTGACGTTTATTTGCCGATATTTGTAGGCACGCCGCGTTTCGGCATCATGCTTACATCATCAAGAGCGCAACAGTTACTTATTCATCAGTTATTAATTATAGAATCTTTACCTCGGCTGTACTCCAGATTCATCCTGCCTTCTTATTGAATGGCTTGCACGAGGTAAAATATCGCATATCACTTTTAAAATATCATGTTACCAGTTTCAGTGACGATTATCTTCCAATATTTATTGGCATTTTGCGTTTCGGTATCATGCTAGCATCATCATGTACAAGATATTCATCAGTTTTTGATTACAAATCCACGTGAAGTAGTGTGCAAATTTTTTTACGCTAGTCATATACAAATAGCTGGAAGGCACCTAACGTAAAAAAAAAAAAAAAAAGCAGATACATCCGTGATGATAGCAGCATGTTGCAGAAACGTTTCATGTCAATAAATATTGGAGACGTTTTTCACAGTTCGCGCAAATAAGTAATTTACAAACTGATACACAAATAATGGTTAGGCACCTGATGTACAAAGAACAATTAGGTCCTGCTGAACGCACCATGAGGACGAAACGCATCGTGTCAATGAATATTAAAAAAAAATAAACGTCAGTGATGCTGAAAAGTGTTAGTATATAAATTCATATCACAGTCGCAGACCCCAAACAACTACCAAATATACAAAAATTCACGAGGGTCTTACTTTTATGACTTAGCAGGTTTCATTATAGTACGACAGCGTGTTCCTTGTCGTCGCACTATCTTTATAAATATGACACAGCAAACCTCGCCTGGAATCTCGGTCGCTAGCATTCGCAAAACACGTTCTACACACTATATAATTTTTATATTATTAGCAAGAAATGTAATTTTCTCATCAGAAAATCAGATCTAATAGTGTCTACTATGCTGCAGTCTTCTCCAATATGACACTGTTTTTGATTAATAATGAAATTAAAACTTATCTTTGCCTCATGTACTTTCTTTGATCTCTAATCATTACATGTATTTGGCGTGTCCTTAGAATGGTTTTACAGCATCTGATGTTTACATGTGTCCGCACAACAATTATAGCATGTAATTAACAATTACATTAGTACTGTACGAACATCTGTGCCTCACGTACATTCTCTGATTTCTAATCATTATATTTATTTGGCGCGTCCTTAGAATGGTTTTACAGCATCTGATGTTTACATGCGTCCGTACAACAATTATACCCTGTAATTAACAATTAGATTAGAAGTGTACAACCATCTGTATTCGTAAAGGTTGTGCCCTTGTCTGTGTTAAACTCTTTAAGCAAACGCAATGTTCCGTATCTTGTCACTAAACTTTACATTTAGTGTGATTGCTGAGTTTTTCTGCTGTCGCATGGACTGAAGGTCGTACACCCATTAGCAAGCGGGGACGTAACTAACTTCGAGTTAACATGTCGTAAGAATAATTTATTATCATCTTGCTGCAAGCCCGTAAATTGGTGAAATAAAGAAAATTTTTGTGTGGATGACGATCTTCCGCAGCAGCTGTTAATAAAATATTTTTCTGCTTTAAGCGTGCTGCATTGTAAGAGAAAGATACACCAGGAGTTTTTCGGTTTTATTGACAAAGTATCATCATCATTAGTACTGTTTCTGCAGACATTGCTAACTTGATACGTTTCAGCATTCTTATTTTCATTGAGTTAAAAACAGATTCATTATGAAAGTCATGCTCTCACCACTCGCGTTATTTCGGTTATTAAAGAAACACAGCACTATTAATAAACCAATCCGTAAATGGTTCGATTACCTTTTCGATGCCTTAGTGGCGTGTCAGGTGTTCTTAAAACTGTGCGTTTCGCTGCTATCAAAATTCACTAATGTTGCTGCCATGTGACGTTGTGTTTCTGCCTAATTCTTGTCTTCGAGTACACTTGTTTAAGCCTCTCTCGCTGCTGTTAAAACATATGCAGCATAACGCCAGTAGACAGCAGTTTTGGCATCAGAACTACGTTACCTACAATTACATGTAATTTTGTAGTTATGAGCTGACCGGTGTAGTTATTATATGATTGTGTGTAAACTCCTGATGATGCAGTATCAATTCTCTCTTCGTAACAAATAAAAACTGCAGTATAATGTGGTTTCTTATTGGTCATTAAAAGTAACATATTAGAACGCTGTTAGCCAAAGTGATGTAACAGGAGAAAACAACGCAAGAATACTTACGAAGAACTAAAGCTTCAGTTGAGTCAACAGTTTGTTTGAAGCCTAGTGTCGTTCACAGTCCCATGTAGCCTTAACTATAATTCCATTAAGTGAGAAAGAGGTTCATTTCTTTACGGAACATTCAATTGACCGAGTACATTATTTTCTGTTTCTATCAGCAATACTCCAGATAATGGTGGGCTGCTGCTAAAGTTGGTTACGGTAACACCTGTCTTCCTCAGCGTTTCTGTAAAAAGCATACGCATTACTAGCAACACTTAAAAGATTTCTCATTTTGTCTGCTGTTTGCTGCTTGGTGTACTTGTATGTAGTACTTCATTCAGAGTACAGATAAGTATTACTTCCATTACCTATCCAAAATAAGACGACGTTCGGTCCTGATGTGAATGATTAATGTAAAACAAGGAAAAAATTATCTAGTAATGGTAGCATGTTGTCGAAACACGCCTCTCTACCCGTCAATTAACAGTGACTGGAGTAACAAACTGGATTCCTTTCTCGTAAATTATGACATGTTTTTTCCATAAGTCTTCTTGCTATTCTGCCACTGAATATGTATTGAAAATCACGGAGTTTTAATTTTTTTTTTGTTATTTTTGGTCACTCTTTACGTCCTTCGTCGTATGGTACACGCAGATCGATAGCAGCAAACCTGCACTGGCATCTTAATTTTATACACCTATCAGCATGATGTACCTTTATTTACGGGGTGTGCTTGTTTTTATGCGCCTATGGAACTAATGACGTGTGGTACAGCCAAAGCACAACCAAAGTTATTCAAAGAGTTTGGTTGTACTGCTGTACTGAAGTGAAATATTGGTGCAAAGTAGTACCAAGGCCACTGAAGATAACAATGGCGCAATGCATTGTTTTGAACTCCCCACTAAATTTGTCTGAATCAACGCTCAGTCGACTTATTAAAACTATCTTCGCTGTTCCATCTTATCTTTGTCCACCATATAGAAATCCCTCTACCACTATATGTAGACCGATTTTATGTGTGAATTTTATGAAGAATGTTCCTTGTATTGTACTATAATGGAAAGTTGTTTTTCGTGATAACTATTGCGGCCAGATGATTTAAAAGTTTGTCACAGCCACATTATTCTACGTTGTAATGCTATCGGTGTTTTCTTGTAGATGGGGTGGTACTGCAAGTTTATTTTTTCATTTCTGCGGTGCCGGCTGCGAAAGCTCATATTGTTAGACACGTATTGTGTATGTTGATACATAACTAAAACTAACGACCCACCCCAGGTTCGGTAAGGTAGCTTTCAATGTCTACTGACTTGTTTGGTGAATTACATACACTTACCTTCCCTGTGAATTAGTCTATCTAGTATTGGAAACCGTATTAAATTCCCTACTGTAGTTCCTGAGATTAGCCTTCACATACAGACCGAAAAACACGGCGGGGGACTTCAATTTATAAAATGTTGTGATGCTTCTGCCGCAGTACAACTGAAGCAAAATAAAATAATCCTGTGGATTAACCCAGCAACGCTCAGTAGCCGTTAAGTAGCTCCGTTTCAGTATCTTCATTTTACACTTTATCGAAGAAATCGCATATGCATAGCTCAGGATATATTTTTATCTTCGTAGCAAACACACAGTTTTCAACACTACGCGTATCTTCCACTTGCTAATGCGAACGTCATTGTAAATAGTGAAGCGAATGGTTTCATCTTCTTCCAGTTATGCTAATCTGTCAATTACTTCCAGTACCTTCGGTTCAAATCTACCTCATTGTAATCTGCCTTTGTGATTCTATTTTGCATGGACTAATATGAACTCTGCTTTTTTCTATTATCTCTACTACCGCTTTATGCTATTTCAGTTTTAGTTACTTCGAAGTGTCGTATTCCACGATAAATGTTATTGTTTTTGTAGGATGTGTGTGTCGTTAAGAACATAAATTAAAATACGTAGAAGGCCTAGTTAGCCGTAAAAGAGAGCTTTATGCTCCTAATTTTATGGTGTTTCGATAAGGCAATTTCCAAAACAGTCGAAATTATTTCCACCATCCGCTGCAAAGTAAGTCCTGTGGTCAGCCCATATCACCAGTAGAAGGAATAAGGTTGGAAAACTGTGCTTAAATAGCTATTTTGTACATCGTGAATGCAGGCAACAATTAAAATTTAATCTACAAATTCGTTCTGTTTAAGCAAAGAAATAACGAAATGGTAGCGCTACGTAATTGTTTATTTAAAAAGATAGGAGTGTAATTCACAGTTGTGGTTCAGAATCGAAGAAGTACGCACTAAAATCCTAAAGATAATTAAATTTCTCCAGATGACAAGTGAAACGCAAATGTTTCGGGGTAAACTTCAGTTCAGGACGATGTATTCGTGCAGCTGGCTACGATAGTTGTTTTTATTAACATTTTCTGAACTCCACTGCGAGATTCTGCTCAAACCAAACTGTCGGTAACAGATGACCATGTGATTATTAGGAAGGCTTGTTTTCTATCCGCTGCTCTGATTCGCCCCCTCTACCTCTCTTCTGTCCCCACCCACCCGCACGCGCACACACTGGAGAATCTGAAAGCGTAATAAATTTGTTCTTAGCGAATCTATAAACATTAGTAAACTTATATTTATGTTAAATACAGCTACGAGTCGTATGAACTTACTAACATACGCCAATCACTGAAAAATTTTGACGCCCTTGAAAAAGGAAAAAAATAAAAAAGGTATATTTAGTACTTGGAAAATGGCCATCATTTAGTTAGAAATATTTATTTCCGAAAATAAAGTCAACTGATTTGTACTTCAAGTAAGACGCACACAGCCCTTTGTGACTATACCTTCTAAGGCTGCGTCCCTGAGAGCAGATTGGTTTTTCAAAACTTACAGAACATTTAGTGACTTGTAGTTAGTTTTATAGCAACTGATAATTGACGCTTATTCAGGAGCACACTTCATTCTGATGAAGCTTTAAAAGCAGCAGAAACACAAGAAGGATGTTGCTTCGGGTGCTGCAATGTCCTTTGATATCGCCGTCAAATGCATTCATAAGCCCCTTATACTGAATAACGATTATTAACTTTTTTACTGATTGTGGCCTTCTTTGGTACAGTATTCTTCTTCTGGGAACCATATTTAAAGCTCTCTTGTTAAGCTACTAAGTGCTGAGAAATACATTCGTAACTCTCCTGTCAGTATATGTTCGTCTCAGTATTGCGCTTTCAAAGCCGTCGATATATTTTGTAATAACTTATTATTCTCATCAGATTAAATGACTGTATCGTGCTGATACCGCGATAGTGAATTCAGTGGAATTACCAGGTCCTACAGAGGAGCTAAAACTTCTTGATAATGTTGCAGAGAGGGAGAAGCTAATTCATTTATCACATGTACTCTCCTACGTACACGAAGTCGCTTCTAGTTATTTTTCGTGCCGGATTCCTCTATCCCATAACAATTTCCTTGGTGTCATGCTAGCTTCTTCACAGTCAAGATGTTATTTTTAATCAAAATTTATCACGTTACGCCGTTCGGAAATCGTCTCCCGTAAACGGTTATTCCCTACAGTTAGAATTACTAACAGGTCTACTTGAAATTACCAAGTGTGTTTTGTCCCCAAGCCATTGTAATTCAAACGGTGTCTTTGCGTTTGTTTCCATAGCCACTACGAACTTGTTAAAGGATAAAATTTATATCCCCCGTAATTATAAGCTTTAAAATGGATTGACACATGACGATAGGCCCGTTAGGTCTTAAAAATTATTTTTTAGCTTAAGATTGTGCTATTAAAGTGTTCTTAAAACCACATGTATCACTTAAAAATGTTTCTGTATTGAATATGGTCAGTCCTGGTATCTCAATAAATTATAATTTTTGACAAAATGTTTGCAATTTTCGGGGATACTGATTTTAGCCATTCAGCTACATTAATTTTATAGCACGTAAAATAGTGAGCGTACAAACCATTCGTAGCTACTGTAGCGCCACAAGTATCAATTTAAATTATATTACGGATTTTTAAGGCATATTAATTTATAATATTTTATTGTAGCTATACCTATTCTATCAATATTTGTACGTACATAGTATAAACAACAATTCTCGTGGAATTTTACACAAATTTCGATTCTGACAGATTTTCAGAAACCCTGATCACTTACAAGTAATTTAATTGCTGACCTGCACTTGTAGAAGACGTTGTATCCATGTAATTCGTTGTCTGTCGCAGTCCCATAATTGAGAGAATATGTTTTGAGCCAAAATGTTGCAAAACGTGTCTAGAAGGAAATTCCGTATCAGAGCTTTGTGCAGTTCTGCTGCGTTCAATTACACCACTTGCTAATTTTAAGTTACTATTCAATATAGATACACATGTTTAAAAAAATTTGAGAGGTTCTCCGAAGATCACACACAGTCTTGCTTGTGATAATATTTCGGTATCCAAGCAGAGAACCAAATTTCAAATTTTGAATTTTTGTGGAAAGATTCGTCTGAGGCAACCGCAACATGTTACAAGATCATGATATATAGAATTATGTAATATGTAGTCTCGTAATGTGCCACAACTATTTCAAGGTTGCTGATCTTGTAGCAGAATAGAGATATTTACAAATTGTTATTTAATTTTGATGCCCACTTTGTGTTTTACAGGTAGTTATTTCGATATAAGACCAACGTCTGGGATATGTAATTATTTTCACCTCGGTGACTTTGAGCTTGACATGCCTGTCAGTTAGGTTCGTGACAACCACAGTCTCGGTTTTGCAGCAAGTTTTGTAGTTAAAACACCTCACGCCGTCCCTTAGGAAGTGTATTTCTCTCTGTTGACCCAGTTAATTAATTTACTGTTTTACTCGCAGAAATAGAAGTGAAGCTTTCAAATTGGTCTGTGTAAGAACCAAACTTCTACAGTTTTCTAATACCTAAACGTATAAAAACATTGGTATATCCAACCTAGCTGTTCGGTATTGGTACTTTCAGCCTAGCTATTCTCCGAGATCCGGCATGACATGGGCCATGCTTGAAGTATACGATTAGTCTTTTAATCAAAAGAACTATTGTACGTACATGGTTCCTGTTAGACAAATCAGTATTAGCGTATGTCCAGAATGATAAGTAAACACAGCCACTACCCACACATTCACGGAGAAGAGGTGCTAAGAACAACAGCTCCAGTGTTGTACAACATATGTATTGTGGAGAATACAAGTGTAAGATCAAATAAGCAAATATAATAGCAGAAATATCACGTCGTCAAAGGATGTAGACTTTAAAGAACTGCATCCAGTAGAGAGGAAATTCCTGAAAATAAGTAAATTTCTGTGCGCACAGAATTCACGTTCCTCTGCGGCTTCTATCTTTGAGAGCCAACAGTTTGAAATTCGGGGTACGGCGAAAGGTGAAGATTGCTGAGATGACAGTCCCCACGCAAGAAGTAGTGTGGGAAGATGAGAACCGTGTAATTACATCAGCAGGCATTCTGCGCGAATGGTCTATTGGTGTCAGCGAAGTGAAAGGCTTGGAGGTGATGTATCAGGCAACGTGTGGGCCGGACAGAGTAGCGACAACGATGCGAAGGGCACAACAAAATTAGTATCTGTGTTAAAGATTGCGCAGCAACAAGAACAACATTAAAAGCTAGCTGGAGAACTCAGCAATTAAAGGACTAAACGAACAGTAAACTCATACAAACAAACAAACAAAATGATTTCTGTTCAACGGTGGTGAAGAATACTGACACTGCATAATTATATCTACGAACGTAAAATATTATGTACATTAATTTGTCTATATACGGTACAAAATGTTCAATAATATAAAAAAAAATGAAAGGTGCCTGGAAACAAAAAAAAAAAAAACCGCAGTATTTATGCGGTAGGGAGCGATTTCTTTACTTTTCTCCTGAATATAAAAAATTAATCCGAATAAAATTTTACGCTTGAGCGTAGTATAACGGAAATTATGTCAGCATCTGTGAAATTATAATAGTGCATTTCGAATTATTATTGTTATAATATCTTCTAACAGCATTATATTTGGCGTTACGCGGTAAGACAAAATGTAAAGCATATTTATCACCAAAATGTCCGTTGCAAGGGGTATGTATAAGACTCAAACACTGCAATAGTCACAAATATTTTCAAAGATCCGTAGGGGGAAAAAATGAAGTAATTGACAACAGATATGAGCTGAGGTTAGAGCGTGGATGTTTCAAGGCGTAGGTGACCCGAATCTCGTAAGAAATTTTACTGTTCAACAGAAACATTAAAGTTTCTTTATCAAAGACTCGAAATCGCAGAGACTTCCGTCGCTTTTGTCAGAAATCATACATGTAGCCCATGATAACTAATACCAAAAAACGGGAATATTGGGTACATCGATTTATTGTACAGGTTGTATTTATCTACATCTCGAAGATTTCTCTCCAATACACATTTGAGTGTTTGGCAGGAAGTTTCACAAAACTTCTAATTCTCATTCCTATTATCGAGTAGGATATAGGAAAATGAACAATTAAATCTTTCCTTTGAGCATTGATTTCTTTTATTTTATTACGGTGGACAACAAAATTGGTTGGAGTCAACAAAATATTTTCACATTCGGGAGAGAAAGTCGGTGACTTGAATTTCGTGAAAGATCTCGCCGCAACGAAAATCGCCTTTGTTTTGATGATTGTCACCGGTACTCGATTAACACAGCGGTGCAACTCTCTCCCTTACCTTACGAAGACTGTAGAACGAGGTGTCTTCTTCGAACAATGTCAATGTTCCACGTCAATCCTATCTCATGAGGGTTCCATACCGGGGAGCAATACTCCAGTGGAAGACGGACAAGCGTAGTCCAGACAGACTCTTCGGTAGATCTCCAACATCTAATTTTATATCTTTATCCAATGGTTTTCCTTGTTTTATTTTATGCTTGTCCACATTACTTTATAGTTCTAAGTTTATAAAGATACCACTCGAAGTATGAGGTAGAAGTTCGGTCACATTAGGACACCAGATACAATATTGTTTACATACGCTGTTGGAATTCAACGCATCACACTGGTGCAGTTAACTAAGGCGCAGTACATCAAAGACACTACGCATCGAAGTATACACGTCATATAGTGCGAGTGCATAAAATAAAACAAATAGAGCAATACATGAGTTATTACAGATAATAAAAACAAGGATATTCAAATATACGCAAACAAATGTTATTTCTGACTCATCTTGCTGTGTTCTAACGCAGGTAACGTAGTGGCGCTTAGTGTATTTGAAACACACTATTTCCGTGCTTCATTGTCTACCACCACGTCAGAGCAACACTTTTTGCGTGCAGTGAATTACACCCCAGCAACTCGTCCAGTATAAGAAGTTCAGGCACAACAGTCTTCTCAGTCAACAGTATGCTACTGTAAATCGGTCCCCTCACATCTGCGGAATATGCACGCTGATGATACGGATGACCAGCATCCTAGTCTAGTTCGTTGACCACGTTTTCATCGTGTATTGTAACGTTATACCACAGACGTTTAAAGGGTTTATATCTGCACTTTCCAGTGCAATAAGATCATCTGGATGTCACTGATAAACATATGAAACAGTCTGCGATTATTGTCAGTCATCCAACATGAAAATGATAAAGTGATATTTTCAATAGGAGGGGGTTTTCTATGATGAGATCCACATCAATTCAAATAAGGCGGTGGCTCAGTCGGAAAGTATTAGGGATTGAAATTGTCGGGATTAAATTAAGACAGTCATCCCAGCGTTCGCTCCATAATTCGCAGCCACTATGTTAACAATTACGTCATTTTGCTTCCTTAGAGAAGAAATGTTATGCGAAAAGGCAACATATTATGATGACAACTGTTTGAATTAAATGTGATGGTTGCCTTGGGGGAACCACGGTTATTACATTTACATATGCATATGCGTACCCATAAGCCACTTTGCAGGGTGTTAGGGGTGGTACTTCGTTCCCATACCATTCGTACTATTTGTATATGTTTCCTGGGAAAAGTAACTGTATATATGATTCCGTAAGTTAACTAAATCGTCTTTTCTTGCTCTCATTGTCCCAAGAAGAGGTATACCGTCTACCGTTACTGCCAGTTCTCTTAGGTACATATCTGAATAGCAACGACACGTCGACACTTGATCAAAGCCCAGAGTAGAGCACACTAAGGCCTTTTATGGGGTTTCTTAAACATACAGTTCATTTCCCACCGTTTCACAAATAACAATGCTTTTTCCTTAGTCTATTATTGGTCCTAAGACCTCGAACCAGTTAACAGCGTTTTGTGGTATTACCTACAGTTGTATGAACGATGGATCAGGATCCACTGGCTTCCATGTCCAGGTCTGACAGCTGTAGAATTATGAGTTCTTCTGGCAAAATGGGGATGTTGTCCTACCAATTGGGAATTCTTGCAGTTGGGATAAAATTTTCGGTTCCAATATACATATGACAACTACAGGAAACTTACCTGAATCATTAATCGGGAAAGAGAAGTGGAACTTTGTTAGTTAGTTACTGTGTGTTTGTGTGCGAGAGGGACAAAAAGAGAAAGAGTATGTGTCAATATGTTCTCATTTTATGGTGTAATATACGGGGGGAGAGGGGGGGGGACACTTCAGAGTTACACTTCATTATGGCATGACAAGTAACTTTTATTCAATGCTACACTACACCTCAAGGTGGCACACGCGTGATATTATTTTGCAACATAGTCACCAAGACTCCGTAAACAGCGAAGCAGCGTTCGTGAAATATTCTGCCGTTCGTTCAGTTCCTCGACTATAGTACTTCACTCCTTGGTTATGTAATCATTCGACAACTGGTGGATGAGTGTCCCCATCGTCCGAAAACCTTCGGTTGTCGCGAATCAGCTCCTCTGCTGTCTGTACATCGCCATCTTGATCGATGCCGATGACTTTCCTTTCCAACCGGCATCAGCCACGTCTGTGGGCAAACTTAAACTCTATCCATAGGCCCTGGCAGGCCCATCGCTATTGAGGGTGCAACGTGCCATCATCCTCCTCCAATGACGTCATTGGATGTAGTATGGAGGGGCGTGGGGTCACCACAATTGGTACAGCACTGCTGAGATTATTAGTGTCTCTGTAGCCGTGTGTCGTGGCCTAAGGACGTGTGCACGTGCGGTGCGCAAGGCTTCCCCTACCTGACCTGTACGATAGTTCCTCGCATTGGTTGCTGGAAGTCCGTCGTATTCCAGAATGGCACTAAGAGTAGTCCGGAAATATTACGAAGTGGCGTAGCAATGAAGTACAATGCTGCATTTGCTTTAAAAAATTAAATATTTGTCTGCCACTTTTATGAAATAATAAAAGAGGTAGGAAATTGTGGTAACAGTAATAAATTAAAACCTTAACAATTCATTCACAACGTACAATAAAAATTACAAATAGCTGATCGGTTGCCTGTTGCCACCTTTATCTGCTTGTACACAGAACATCTACTCTTCTGACAACGAGCACAATGGACTTACAACGAGAGTTTCGCAGCGGTGGGATCGACTTTTTGAAACCATCTATACGGTGATGTAGAATTCAGTTATCATACTCTGCAGCCATTCTTCCTGGTCAACCGCCGTTTGCGAGTTATCGATGAAAGAAAAATTTCGGTATTAAGCCTGATGTTCTAAAGCTTTAAAAATATATGTTATATGGACTGGTTGCGTAGTGTAATGGATGTAGTACAGGCGTCAAATGTAAGAGATCGTTCTTTCGAATTTCGTAAGGAGGCCATGGAATTTTTTATTTTTAAAGCTTTATCGAAACGATTCCGATCACTATTTTTATTCACTTATTAAGTTTACATGTAATATTTTATTTTGTTGCGTTGCATCATTTTAATCACCTTGTCAACTTTTTCAGTTGCTGTCATTTTTTTCCCTATAGTCCTTTTACCGTATCGAGTCTTTGTGAAAGTGATTTTAATTATTTCCATCCATTAACTTCGACTTAATTTCTTCCGTTTCATCATCCTGCTTGTTACTGAATCCATTATTCATTATTTCTGTTCCTCATTTTGCTTGCATTTCGTTTTCCTTAGACTAACCGTTGCTTTCGTTTAAATCCTCATCTGCCTTATTTTGTCTATAGTGCAAAGAGAATTTATGTTTTAAATGTTTCTACTACGATAACCGTCCAAGAAAACGCGTAACTTGTAACTAAATTACGTTTTCTACACCATTGCATATATAAACAGATTATTTCGTCTTTTCTTCTTTAACCGATAGATCGGCAGTCTCAAATGTTTAAATATTGTGACAATAAATAAAAATAATTATGTGATTAAATTTGGATTCGCAAAGGTTCCAACTGGAAAAAGAATTACAGGAAGAGAAAATGAAAGCGATTGAAAATTTTAATATGGTGATTAAAATGATGTGGCAAAGGAATAGAAATTTAAAACAAGTTACATTTAAATCTATTAACTGAATAAAAGTAATGATCAAATCATATTGATAAACGTTTAAAAATTAAACCTTCGATACCACCTAAAAATGGTTCAAATGGCTCTAAGCACTATGGGACTTAACATCTGAGGTCATCAGTCCCCTAGACTTAGAACTACATAAACCTAACTAACCTAAGGACTGCACACACATCCATGCCCGAGGCAGGATTAGAATCTGCGACGGTAGCAGCAGCGCGGTTGCGGACTGAAGCGCCTAGAACCGCTCGGGCACACTGGCCGGCCGTTACCACCTAATAAGACTGGAACCATAACCCTTACGCTAAGCAAGTAGTCCGTGCAGTGCTTCTTATACAAAGCTGTAGAGTATTACGTGAAATTCCAAATTTTTTTTCGTTGACTACTTGCAAACGAAGGCCTAGCAGGGTGAACAGCTGCAGGGGGTGATACTTGGGACCTTAACCTACAATAGCGCATAGACGGTTTGAAAAAGTAGATCCCACAACCCTACCACAACATAGGTCAAAAATTAATTATGATTGTAGTGTTGCTCACGCTGCTAAATATTGCATTTTCGGGCAACAACAAAGCTATTTTATGTGGCAGGTGTCATTAGAGCACAGTTAACAAAGTCATTTCTTGAAATAATGGATAAACTAGGCACTCATCTTTTCGTGTTTCCCTGGCTGGTCTCGTTGTGAACTCATGGCTCAATCGTCGAAAATCTAGGTAGTGATGATTCCAAGCTAGGGTGCAAAGAGGCCTAGGTGTTATTCTGCGATATTCAAAAGTTTTATAGATGTGTTTCATAAACCATTCTTGAAGATTAAACTTCTGCAAGTTAGGACAATGGTGATGTAAAAAAGTAATCAGCACTCCGAATTTAAGTTACACTTCTTTTCTATTACTTTTGTTGCAATATCACGTAACTCGTTCCAAAACATCACTTCACAGTATAAAACATACTTGAAAATATCTTCCTCACTGTTTAAGTTCACATTTCATAAGCTGACTACAATTTGCGTCTTTTTAACATGACGACCCAAGCTTGACTCTCTCTACTAGCCGCTTACGCACCCAAAAATTAGAGTTACAAGTACGTCAAAGATCACAGTGACAAAAGAAAGAATACACATAAGAATAATATCATTGCAATATATACATATCGACGTATCGAAGTACCTCTACATTAATGAAATCAAATCTGAATGTTGTCGCAGAAATACGTTAACTATTTTACAGAAACACAGTAGAATATTGGTTCAAATGGCTCTGAGCACTATGGGACTCAACTGCGGTGGTCATCAGTCCCCTAGAACTTAGAACTACTTAAATCTAACTAACCTAAGGACATCACACACACCCATGCCCGAGGCAGGATTCGAACCTGCGACCGTAGCAGCAGCGCGGCTCCGTACTGGAGCGCCTAGAACCGCACGGCCACCGCGACCGGCACAGTAGAATATTGCTGGTATCGAGAGGTTGAGGTGAGGTGCCGTAATGGTTACGTAATTCAAGTACCATTACACACCGCAAGGGAGCACTTCTTGTTAGTATGGGACGACTTTTTTTTATTAATTTTTTTTTTAAGTCGCCTCGGAAAGCTATCGGATTTCTTGTAAACCCTAATGAGCGTCTAGGTTGTAAGAGAGTTAGGTACTGGCTCCCGGACGCTGCTGGTACAACACTACTCGTTGCCTCTAACTGCGCCCAAAGCTTTAATAGCTTAAAAGAAAACGTCCCATTTCGGAGAGCCAACAGTAGGCGCCTGCCTAATTAGCAGTCAACATTGACCTCCGGCGGCACCACCGCTTTCCGCCTCCACTTCACACTGGGCGCCTGTGGCGTCGAGTGTTGGCGGAGAAGCGCCAATGTTTTTAAGGAAGAAGCCGGAACAGGCGGCGCGCCGCCTGGCGCGCTCGCGAGCACCTGCAAACACGGGGCCACTCTGGGGACTTCCCCGAGCTGCCCGCAGCACGGTGTTGGAGGTGTCGCGCTGTGGACAGCGGCGGCGCGGCGCGGCGCGGCGCGGCGCGGGGTGCTTTCGCCTCTGAGTGCCCCAACAGGCCGCCGCCTCTAAACGACGAGTAATTGAGATGAAAGCGGGCCGGGCGCGATGGCACGGCAAACAAGTGATCGGCCCGCGCTGAGAGCCGGACGCGGTAGCATGCATCTCCAGGCTAGAGGCAGGCCTACGCCACTGCCGCCACATGCAAGCGGAAGCGAGATTAGGACTTAACGTCCCGTCGACGACGAGGTCATTAGAGACAAGCTCGAACTGAAGACGGAGAGAAATAGGCCATGTACTGATAGGAACTGTTCCAGGGGCATATGGAAGGAATTCAGCCGAGTCTTGTTCATACGATACATCCAGACGTGTGGCTGCAGCGAGAAATAGAACCAGGATATGGCAGAAGAGAACTGATTGTGTCCTCTTCCTAGGAACCATCCAGGGATTGATCAATAATTCAAGAACAGTCTTAATCGCATTTGTTATTATTATTATTATACCGCCAACCAGTTTCAACCCGACGTAGGGGTCATCTTCTGGGCGTTTACACCATTGGCAGACGGCTAGTGGTGTCACTCCCGTCGTTAGGTAGACATGAGTGACACCACCAGCAGTCGACCAATGGTGTAAACGCGCAGAAGATGACCCCTACGTCGGGTTGAAACCGGTTGGCGGTATAATAATAATAATAAATGCGATTAAGCCTGTTCTTGAATTATTGATTAATCATACTAATCGCTGCTTCTCTCCACAACTACGTTGTCCAAACATCCAGGGGTTGAGTTGGGCAGATTTGTGAGAAGAGACCAAACAGCGAGCTCATCGGTCTCTTCGGATTAAGGAAGGATGGGGAAGGAAGTCGGCCGAGCCCTGTCGAAGGAACCATCCCGGCATTTGCCTGGAGCGATTTAGGAAAATCACGGCAAACCTAAATCAGGATGGCCGGACGCAGGAGTGAATCGTCGTCCTCCCGAATACGAGTCCAGTGTGCTAACCACTGCGCCACCTCGCTCGGTGGACCATCCAGACATTTGCCTTAACCGGGTTTTCAACTGCCGTTGTCTCGAATGCGAGGCTAGGCTCTGTACAGCCACATGAAAGAAAAGCTGTTCGGTGCATATTGATCTAATAGAAGTGCACCAGATACGTGCAAAATCTGAATGGAAGTGGTAGTACTGTAAAGCAAAACAGTGTGTACGACTCGCGCACCGAGTGATCCATACAAAATTAATTTTATTAAGAGATCTGACATTCCACGCTCCGATCCGTAGAACGCCAGTTTTGTTTTTACTGATAACGACATCCTCCTGAACAGTCTCCGTCCGGAGACCCGAGATGGTTCAAATGGTTCTAAGCACTATGGAACTTAACGTCTGAAGTCATCAAAAAATGTTCAAATGTGCGTGAAATCTTATGGGACAACTGCTAAGGTCATCAGTCCCTAAGCTTACACACTACTTAACCTAGATTATCCTAAGGACAAACACACACACCCATGCCCGAGGGAGGACTCGAACCTCCGCCGGGACCAGCCGCACAGTCCATGACTGCAGCACCTTAAACCGCTCGGCTAATCCCGCGCGGCCCTGAGGTCATCTGTCCCCTTGACTTAGAACTACTTAAACCTAACTAACCTAAGCACATCACACACATCCATGACTGAGGTAGGATTCGAACCTGCGACCGTAGCGGCGGCGCGGTTCCAGACTGAAGGCCCTAGAACCGCTCGGCCACAGCGGCCGGCCCGGAGATCCGAATGGGATTTTATTTTACCTCCGGAATATTTTGCCTAAGAGGACGCCATCATCATTTAACCATACAGTAAAGCTGCATGCACTCGGGAAAAATTACGGCTGTAGTTTAACCTTGCTTTCAGCCGTTCGCAGTACCAGCACAGCGATGCTGTTTTGGTTGATGTTCAAGGCCAGTTCAGTGAATCATCCAGACTGTTGCCCCTGCAACTACTGAAAAGGCTGCTGCCCCTCTTCGGGAACCACACGTTTGTCTGGCTTCCCAACAGATGTCGTTGCACCTATAGTACGGCTATGTGTATCGCTGAGGCACGCAAGCCTCTCCACCAATGGTTCATGGGGGGAAGAGTTTTATATATAATTCCCGGGATGATATATTCCCTCCAGTGAATCATCAAGAGTCTTGACGACTTCTCCCTGTTATTACTCCAAATACTGGCAAGATATTGGCTCTGGGAATTCGAAGACTTTTGAAAATGACAAAAATATACTTTCGTCTTATGTAATTGCAAATTAAAAATTTTAGAATTTTTTTTTCGCTTACTTGAAATGTGCAACCTTGCTTCTTGCCAAATTTCATGACGCTAGGCCGACGGAAGGACCCTAAAGAGCGTCTGACGAGTGACTTTGCGATTGACAAAATATGTGACATAATTAGCCGTATCTTTTGACAGCATCGACTGAGAAGTTTACGTTTTTTACACAGCCAAGGGACCATAGACCGTAGTGCGTACCACAAATTTCAACTTGGTATGTACACCCGTTACTGAGAAGAAGCAGTCTGGAGAGGAGGGCATACACACAGTCGGTTAACAAATAACAAAAAACATTGTGTGATACAATCACATTCTTTACTTGTACTGTGAAATCTTGCTTCTGGCTAAAATTTCATGATTCTATTTCAACGGGGACTACCCTATACGGTATGATGAGTGAGTTGGGCCGGCCGGAGTGGCCGTGCGGTTCTAGGCGCTACAGTCTGGAACCGAGCGACCGCTACGGTCATAGGTTCGAATCCTGCCTCGGGCATGGATGTGTGTGATGTCATTAGGTTAGTTAGGTTTAATTAGTTCTAAGTTCTAGGCGACTGATGACCTCAGAAGTTAAGTCGTATAGTGCTCAGAGCCATTTGAACCATTTTTGAGTGAGTTGGCGTCTATCAAAATAACTGATATAAATATCCGTTTCTTTTGGTTTCATTGACTTAGAAGCTTCAATTTTTTACACCGCCAGGGACCGTAGACCTTAGTATCTGACATAAATGTCAACTTGACACCTCTACCTGTTCCTGAGGAAAAGAGATTTTTACAGACAGACAGACAAACAACAAAGCTATTCTATAAGGGTTCTGTCTTTACAGATTAAGATGCGGAACGCTAAAAATGACCAACTATTTTTTTATTAGGAGCTGTCGCGGTCTGGTGACTAGAGAGCTAGGCTCCGGTCTTGGAGGTCCCGTGTTAATTCCCGGGTAGGGACGGAGGTTTTTCCTCGTTCCAGTTGGATCTTTCACTGGTGTAAAAGGCGACAGTGGCGGTGCATCCACCATTCTCCCCCTCCTACTGCCACAAGGAAAACAGAGTTTTCTCTAGTCAAGTCTGGCCAATAGCCCGGTCGCGGGCGTGAGCCACAGGCTTTACCTTTTAGTAAGGATCTAAAACACCGTAACCGCTTAAGACTACGTTGCCTCATTTCTTTCTTCTAGACAGCACCGGCAGAAGTATATTTCCGCTCTTCAGGCAAAAGTGTTATAAAAATACAATGTTGGTTTGAAAATATTTACATACTTTTTACGTGAGACCATCCTACGTTTTAGATTTGTTTTCTATACTGTTGCACGGTTTAGGCCTTGCGCCATATTGAAGTACCTAAATACTTTTTTCTTTTTTTTTTTTTTCACCGTTTGGTCCCAAGAATGTGTGATGACAAATGTTGCTATGATGTCTGTTGCACGTGTTGCGTATAGTTAATGTCCACAGCCTTGTGAAAGAGGGCAGCAACATTTGCCTTGCAGATGTTGATTACCGTAGTGTCAGTGTATGTGGTTAGTTGAAAATGGCCCAAGGCCGAATATGAAACTTAGTATGTACCAGGTCTGCTACATTTTTTCGCCGTTCTTTCTCGAAGTTCGTAGCTTTATTCAGAAAAACTTTAAAAAATGTGTGATTCAAAGTACTGACAACTCCTGGCCACTATTTTCTCCCATCTTTCAGATCCAGTTCTTACACGGCGGAAGAATTGGGCGTCTTTTTAATGAGATCCATGAATCGATCCAATTTTGCACTTGTTAATATGGCCGTAACTGCTGGTCATGTCTATCGATGTATTGTGGCAGTTTGTCTGTCAGTTCTCGGCACAAACGCAACAGTTCCTTTCGATAATTATGTCCTGTGGTTCTCCCCGTCGTTTCCAGTAGCTTCGAAAACCTTCTCTCTTCCACCGCATTCTTCGTCTTGGACGTGAAAATCTCCATTCTTGAAGCGTTGAAACCATTCTTTGCACTTTCTTTCACTAATATTTGCCACGCCATAGGTCTTACCCAGCACTTTTTGAGCCGCAGTCGCAGACTGCACTATGTTACAGTGGAATATTAAAACTACCCCGGAATGACGATAATTATGCTCGTAAGCTGACATGTTCAATCGTGAATAACTTTATAGTGTAATCTAAAATCGACAAATGTTTTAATAGTGTTAAGTTTACAAATGCCTAAGCTTATTGTATTACAATTACAGTCTACCACATACAGTACCACTTGCCGCCACTGTCATCTGTTGCTAAACGGCGAAAGCAATGTAGTAGACCTAGCAAAAAAATCAAAAACTGACAGCCGGACATGGAATGTAATCGTTTAACAATTATAAGCACCCGTCGAACCAAGGAAATCATTACAAACAATTTATTGACTAAAAGACCTGTTGTGCATTGATAATGATGACTTTTGAAAACAAATGTTCCTGCAAGTCTTTATAATTATAACGAATCATTTCACTGATTGTATTGTACTGAATGGGGTGGAACCTGTACTGGCAGTAGGAGAGTAAAATAATGCTCTGTAAAGTGGATTAGTAATAGGATTAGTAGGTTAGCGTATATACGAGTGTAGAGTGGGAAAGTGTGTGTCAGGGCTCATTGTCTTTGGATAAGGAGAACTAAAATGGAAGCCAGGTCATGCTTATGGATAATGAAGGAATGGAGGAAGAAACACTAACGTGGGAGTGTAAGAAAAAGTCGGCTGGACATGATAGGAAGGAAAATATTGGGAGGGACTGTTGGGCGGGAGGGATGGTAGCGAGAGCTAGGATGAAGACGAGAGGGGTGGAGGGGGCGAAACGGCACTGGAAGAGCGTACGGTTGTGTAGAGTCGGTGGGATTAATGTTGGTTAGACAACGCGTCAGTACGGGAAGCAAGGGGGAAAGGATGGAATCGACTTTCGAGATTTATGGCTAAGTTCAATATTGATCAGAATGGAGGGGACTTCCATGAATTCGTAGAGAATTCAAGTAGAGGAGGATATACTAAGCAAGACGGACTGCATGGCACTCAAGTATCTTGAAGGAGAAACTGGACGTTCTTATAGCACTGACATCTGTCGGATCGAGACCTTTGAAGGTGTGGAGAATGGCGAAGGAACACAATCCCAATGTATGGTTTGTCAATACTTTTAGCCTACTTAGGTTGCACGTCCATGAAGCAATTAATGTGACGAAAGAATGTTCATAAAAAAATAGAGTAACAAAAACAAAGCCAAAGTTTTGACTCCATTGGTCGAAAGTACGAAAGACTCAGCAGAGGTGCTGACTAAAACAGACGGCTAACTTGGCAAAGGAATTATATTGAGAACGGGTAAATCAACGGTTACGTTGCAGAACTGTACCTTAGCTGAATCAGGATTACAAAGTGACTGACAATCGAACGCAGCTTGAAATGGAAGGCGGGTACGTTGTCGGTTCGCCGTTGCACGAGTGCGCTGCATGGTCACGACAACAACAGCTGAGCGATTCCATACAACACATTCACCCGTTCACTGTGAACGTGCAGTGCCGAATTCACTTCACAGGATCGTTGGCCTAATCAGCGTATCAATTCGCTATACATTTTCACTGCTGGTTGTAAGCATTCCGTCGGCGAACGCAGAAACAAAACACTCGATGTGAACTAACCACATTAGTTGCGTCACCAGCCTCATTTGTCACCGGCAGCTGAGTGGTGGTAACTGTCACCTAAGGCAGAAAAGCGATATGGCAAAGTTCTGTAGCACAAAAGGCGTGACCAAGTTTAGCAACCTAATTCGTTGTCGCTACTGCCTCAGCCCCGTAAGGAAGTAGCGGTTACCCACTTCGCTACTTTGCTCCATGCATAGATCGGCCAGTAACGAACCTCAAGATGAGAAAGACACAGTGTTACTAACAGTCGAATGAACTGTGATTTCTGAAGAAAATTTCGCAAATCAGTCCACACAAAAGAGACAAGAAAAGGAATCGTTTCTCAATGCAATAAGTATACGGCCACATGTATTCGTAGTAGTAATAGTAGTAGTAGTAGTAGTAGTAGTAAGAGCAGGAGGAGGAGAAGGAGGAAGAGATAATGACATCACACTCTGTAATAACATTTCCTTTTTGTTATTTATTTAAGAGGCTGAGTCTACGATCAGCTGAATTGTTGATGCAGATGTAAAAGTGACAATAAGCCCAAGATAGTAGTTTCATTCATTAAATGTTTCTCAATAATGAAAAGATACGTACATATCTGAGTTAAAAGTGGCTAAGTACTATAGCCTTCATCGTAAGAAAATCTTATAACTGATGTCATTTTAATAGCATTCCTCCAGCGGTGGAGTTTCTCCTCTGCGCCAATTCCTCGATCAAGTGGAATCCAATACCGATTTACCACCAACATTCCAGGGTATGAAATTTCGATTCAGGTACAAATATATCATGTGCTCACTAAGCGACGTAATTTCCCGTAATGTATGGACATTATTTCTACGTTGGCAATATTACAATATCTTAGCAATTTTCTTATTGCATAGAAAGACTCAATATTTCCTGAAAAGTATAAACAATGGAGCAAGAGATACCCATTAATTGATATTTACGACGATGAAATGTTGTCTCCAGTAAGGTGCACTGCACGGCAAGTGAGTCTCCAGTAAGGTGCACTGCACGGCAAGTGACTAATTATCTATACATACATCCCGATACATTTAGATGTAACGCACCAAAAAGTAATAGCTCTCAGTAACTAGACGTGAAAAAAATGCAGCCATGTAAGCTAAACACTTACTCAAGCGGAATAAACTCACAAAACTGTGAAAAGTGAGTCTTATATTTTAATACATTAACCATTAGGCGGGGAACATTGTGTATGTATGACTCTGTGTAGTTGACGCTAATCGATGTCTCAATTGGAGTACAGGGGGAATGGGGAAGAATTATATAACTCTGTTGCTGGTGGAACTAACCCAATGTTCATCAGACTTTCTGCTTCTCACTCATCTTTAGTTAACAGCATTGCCTCACCTGGTTCGAGAATCAAACTTAATTCCACTAGTAAGATTTAAGATAAGGCAAGATTGTTGTTTCTTGTCTTGGCCTATATCAATGCTTTCGATATCCTCATTGTTATGATAAGGATTATATACTTTTATATACGCTTTCGCCTACTGTTTTTGTCTTTTAATACCATCATGAGAGGGCTGATTTTGGAAACGAATTGGCTTAAGAACACAAGGCATTAAAAGCTGTACAGCTGAGGAGAAGCGAAATGCTTCTCAACATACGTTGAAGCTTTTAGTGGCTTCAATACAAGACGAACGCAGTGTTTGCATTATGTTTAGACTCGTTTCTCTTTATTGCTTTGAGGTGACGTTGTTACCCATCAAAGAGGTGAAGATCTCTACAGTGTACCTCGCATCTTGGGTGGAGAGTCACTTTTACACTTCAAACGCGCGTATGACGCCAATGATTTGCGGTTCGCTCACGCCGAGTGTGAGGAAGTTGCTACCCCACTTGTGTTCTTTCTTCCTGCTAATGGAAAATTTGCGTCTCACTCTTGGAGTGTTTGCTTTGGCATCATCAGCACCTGAGCTCTAGACCTTCTTGCGAAGCAGGACCGAAGCGTCGGCAGTCAAGTGTAGAATGTTTTGAACTAAGTGCGACAGAGAGATAGAGATCCAGGTTCCAGATGCAAACAGTGTATAATATTTGGGAAACAAACTTCTCCGGGCTTGCGGTTTGGGTTTCACTCGACATTTTCCCACTAGAGATACGTCTGTCCCCAACATCCGTCACGACTGTGTTGTTTTCGGACGGCAAATAACAGCAGTGTTTCTACAAAACATCTCATAGGACGGAAATCTGTGTTCCCAAGCTGGAGTGTTTGTGTCGTTATTAGTCAGACACGGTTTTGGAAACGCGGAACATAACTGCTAGAACGTCCTGCGCAAACACCACGTGGAAAATACCACGTGGAAGAGGACCCAAATGCTGCAAAAGGGCTTCTAGATAAATTTTGACTTTGGAGATATTGGGAACGACGCTGCCGGCTTTGTGTTTAATAATAACCTGTCTGAAATCTAAAGTTTACTGTATTATATGAAAGATTACAGACTTTCTCAGACTCCACTTCAGTGATGTTGATTATTCATATGACATATAAGATAGATATCAACTGTATCTGGGGAGTCAAACTCGTCGATATTGATTCGTTGAAATAATTCCATTCATGGATAACTTTTATCATAAAGTACCACTTTACCCAAAAAGTAAGAAAATGTAAAGGTATTTGTTTTTCATTTACAACACATACGAAACCCAAAGTAAGTGTTGAACGTAACAGCCAGAACTAAGGCCCACCGAGGAGCAGTCGTGCATCTCAGGACACATTACATAGAATTCACCTGACTGTGGACGTCAATTGTGGATGGTGCTCTCGACGTCATTTTGGATTTAGTATGTGTAAAAATAAAGGAAGAAAATAAAGTTCTCTGATGACTTTACGTGATGTTACCTACGGCGCAAAGTAAGCTTTTAGAATACCAATGGTTATCGGTTATCCATCCATGGACATATTTCACTGAATCGACGTAGATATGATTGGTTATTCACTTCAGATAAACGTGATGATGAAATTTGTATTCCTAAATCTATCACGCAAGTTGTATGAGAAATCAATATCATTAAAGTGTAGCCTGAGGAAGTGTAGAATCTTCCACGTAATGAAATACATTGCAGCGACGTGCCTCCGAGATATACCATTAACAATGAGGAAGAGATTGAAATCTAAACTTCTGTCATGAGTTATAAGTAAAAGGGGGAAATTCGTACAAATACGTTCCTTCATGTTTAATGCCATGGATATGTAACTGCTATTCATTTCAAAGGAGTCGTTGCAACATTCGCCTGACGTGGTTTAGGAAGACTACGAAAGACCTAAATAAAGATGGCCCTACGGGAATTTGGATATCATTCTTTCATATTAATACTAGTCCAGTGTCAGAATCACTAAATCACCGCAATAAATGATTCTCTGGGACGTTATCGCTCGTAACTCTATATAGTTCTGTGTTTTTTATTTCCTCTCTTAAGTGCTTTTGTGTGTCTGTTTATATGAAACTAAGGTTGGAAGATACCACAACCAATGTAACGCATACCATCAGCGAATGTAATCTGTGAGTTATATTACAAATAACAATACATTTCAATGACAAACCCTTTAAACCGTAACAACTGTGCTTCAAGTGAAGAATCACATTTCGCCTAACTTCGTTCTTCTATAACAGATAAGTGGCAAATTTTCATGGGTTGCTGATTTTCACTGTACACGTCTTTCAGGAATCAAAACTAAGCAAACAATGTATAAAAACTAGTGACAAACTGAAGTTTTTATTTTATCTGTTAAGACAAACTCTAATGAGGCAGTCGGTAATGCACTGTCTGCGAAAGACGGGGCTATGGGTTCAAAATGGTTCAAATGGCTCTGAGCACTATGGGACTTAACTTCTGAGGTCATCAGTCCCTTAGAACTTAGAACTACTTCAACCTAACTAACTTAAGGACATCACACACATCCATGCCCGAGGCAGGATTCGAACCTGCGACCGTAGCGGTCGCACGGTTCCAGACTGTAGCGCCTAGAACCGCTCGGCTACTCCGGCCGGCGGGGCTGTGGGCTCGACTCCCGTTCTGGCATACGGTTTCAACTAGTCTCCATAGCTAACTGATACAGTAAACATGAGTCGTGTCAGTAATACACAAGAAATTATGAAGTATTTCTAATGTTAAATATTGGTTAGTCCTGTACGACGTGACCACGAAGTAGAACACTATTTCTTCATTGTCACCGCTAGTTAGACAGCTGAACGTTTTTCCGCTCTGTGATTTGTTGCTAGGGATTATCTAGTTTTCAACTAATGAGAACCTTTGAGAGGCCCGATTTTACTCAGTTCTTCATTTACACACAATGTTGTCTCAAGAAACCATCTTTCACAACTTCAACTTCTCTTTTACACAGTGTCATTTACACGTGATAGGCCGCTTCTTTTGCACCGTTGTTAACATTTCTACTTACTTAGCGCCACCTGCTGGCGTGTTTGTGCGTGTGTGGCAGCTAGCCATGGCCTGACACAAACCATATCGACGCTGTCCTGTGCCTCTATCTACATGCATTCTCCTTTGTTGCGTAGCCGTTTTGTTCTCATTTCAAACTTTGGTTATAATTCGAAGGCATTCAAAGTATTCGACTGTGGTCAGCACCTGGAGATGTACAGAGCAGCTTGAGAGTGGTTTAAGAATTCAAATAAATGTTTTCTGTAGAGGTTTATCGTTGTTATAGTAGTGTGGTCTGTGAATTAAATTTGGCGTTTCGGACTTTACTTTCATCCTTTTTGTCAACATGTATTTCTGAATAGGAAGCGACTTGAACAGAGCAAAATTATTTACTTATGGTTATGAAGATCTTTTTCTGGCACCATTGTAGAAAACGTCCCCTATCTTACCTGTTTCAGCTGTGAGCCAACACAGTGTTCGAGGTATACCACATTCGCCTTCGACAGAAGCAAACTGGGACAAAGCGGCTGACGAAATGTTTCTAAACAATTTTGCTCTTTTTAACTCCTGTTCTGAGTAGTTTCTTTCATTTCGTATGGTTCTCATTATTTTCCTTGATTCAACACACTTTTCCACCTTTGGATTAACACTTTTTAAAAAATCGTTAACAGATTTTCTTGTATTCTCTGGAAGTAACCATTTCTATTCTTTGGTGTTTTTTTTTTACTTCACTTTATAAACCAAAAATTACATCTTTATTGGAAATTACATTGCGTCATTGATCCGTTTCCTCGGCAGAGATATTTCATGTAGTTCTGCTGATTTGTGCAACCTGTTGTTAACTAAGGACACGTGATTGGAAAAAGTGCTATCTTTCATGTAAAAATGTGATCGGAATATGTGTCTATCGTAAGAACCAAAGAACTATGATGTTAAAGCCACAGAATTTTGTATTTTCTCTACGTTGATCAATTGAATAACAATGAAAAACATTCAACACTCAATAACAATTTAAATTATCATAAATATTATAACAGTCAACTATGTCAAGAATGGTTAGGTGTTTCCAAAAGTCTCATAGCCGTATGAAGATGCTTTGTATGCAACTACCGGTTTTACGTCAGCACAGACGGATTTTTAAGTTTATTACGGTTATCTTGTCATGATTTAGGTGAACAGTTACGGAGTCCAAGCGTTCGGGAATTTATCCACGTTAAGAGTCAAACCACACTGGTGGGACTCCGTAACTATTCATCTACATCATGGAAATATAACTATTATAAACCTGATGATGTGTCTTTACTGACTTGAAACCGGTAGTTGTGAATAAAGTACCTTCATACACTTGTACGGCTTTTGGAAACACCTCATCATTCCTGGCTTTTTATAATTGTTATAATTTTTATGATAATTTAAATGGTTCTTGAGTGTTGAGTGTTTTCTTATTTTTCATCAAAATATCTCTAAGCGGGTGGTTGCTCTCCCCAGAAATTGGCTTGGGGGTAATCTGTCGCCGCAGAGACAGAGAAGTGTATCACCTTCCTTGTCTTTTTGCGCCCTCACGACCTTTTCGTGATTGTTGTGTTCTCACAGCTGTTCCTGAATGGAAAGTTGATGGTGATAATCGTACAACTCTGGCACTTAAGCAAGTAATATGTCACTGTTTACGAGGCCATCGTCGCCATGGCAAACATTCGCGACAGTACGCTTGTAGCAAACTGTCACATTTGATGAATAGGTCCTATGTTTAGTGTACTCTTTAGTCTCTTCACATTTCGGAAGTGGCCATCGGGTGTGCACAGGAGGATGTACAGTCGTTGCAAGGAGCCCTCGGCGTTCTCTCCTTTTTTATTCGTCCCTTTTTCCCTCGCCCCTTCTTCACTGGTCATTAATCAAGCGGCCAATCGTTGCCCGATTACGGCTGTCGAACGCAGCGCCGGCTCGGAATCTGTAAGCGGCTTGGCTGCTCTTAAGCCCCTCCTAAGTGTAGATAAATATTAGGATAGGCTTTCAGACCCTCTGGGGGATTTATCCGATGCCGAGTGGGTGTCCGCGCCTCTGATCTTCTCGTATGCGTGTGCCCGCGCGCCCGTGCGCGTGTGTGTGTGAGTATGTGTGTGTGTGCGGGGTTGCAGCAGGAGACTGCCGGCGGCGTGTTTGTGCGTGTGTGGCAGCTAGCCATGACCTAATGATACCCGTAAATTACGGTCAGCAGCATCCACGTTTAGGCCTACCTCGCGCTTGTACCGCTGTCGTAAATACGTCCGCGTCCGCTTGAATTAATACGGTGGCGCCCGAGCGGGCGCATCTGGTAGCAGTTCCAGTCAGCAGGCAGAACAGAGAATCGCCTTCGACAGCTATATATGCCAATTAATACGTACAACAGCCGTCACCCCTAAGGTTCACCTGCACGACGCACTGTTTCACCAGGCGCTGGATATAGCATACACCTGCTTTCTTCCACCTGCGAACTGGTTCTCAAAACACGCACTGGGTACACTTGCAATTAAGCCGAAACACAAACTATAGAACGCCCTATAAACTCTACTATTTAACTTAGAAGACAGATTGTAAAACGGCAAATCCGCACTAGCGAGCACTGTTGAACGAAATTAACTGTTTGTAATTTTAAAGTGTTCAGAGGAGGAATAGAGGAACAGAAAGGTTATTTACAACTTCTTTGGAAACTGACTGCATTTATAAGAGTCTAACAAGGGAACCTCCCCATCGCACCCCCCTCAAATTTAGTTATAAGTTGGCACAGGAGATAGGCCTCGAAAAACTGAACACACATCAATCGAGAAAACAGGAAGAAGTTGTGTGGAACTATGAAAAAAATAAGCAAAATATACGAACTGAGTAGTCCATGAGCAATATAGGCAACATCAAGGAAACTGTGGGCTAAGGAGCGCCGTGGTCCTGTGGTTAGCGTGAGCAGTTGCGGAGCAAGAGGTCCTTGGTTGAAATCTTCCCTCTACTGAAAATTTTATTTTCGCAAAGTTATGATCTGTCCATTCGTTCATTGACGTCTCTGTTCACTGTAATAAGTTTAGTGTCTGTGTTTTGCGACCGCACCGCAAAACGGTGCGATTAGTAGACGAAAGGACGTGCCTCTCCAATGGGAACCGAAAACATTTGATCGCAAGGTCATAGATCAACCGATTCCTCCACAGGAAAACACATCTGATATATTCTATACGACACTGGTGACGGCATGTGCGTCACATGACAGGAATATGTTGTCGACCCACCTAACTTGTACACTTAGCGAATGGGTAAAAAGATTCTTCTACCTTGCCCGATTTAGGTTTTCTTCTGGATGTGATAATCACCCCCAAAAAAGTGATGAAACCGTAAGAGTTTGTCACATAAACTGAAAATAAAAAATTAATATTTTCACTCGAGGGAAGACTTGAACCTAGGGCCTCTCGTTCCGCAGATGGTCTCGCTAACCACAGGACCACGGCGCTCCTTCAGTCCCACTGTCCTTGTTGTTGCACATCCTCGCATGGACTACTCAGTTTGTATATTTTCTAATTTTTTTCATAGTTCTACACAACTTCTTCCTGTTTTCTCAATTGATCTGTGTTCAGTTTTTCAAGGCCTATCCACTGTGCCAACTTATAACTAAATTTGAGGGGGGTGCGATGGGGAGGTTCCCTTGTAAGTAAAGGTAAGGTAGACAGAAGTTAGATAGAGAATGAGGTAGTGTCGTATATTGAGCAAGCAGTAAAGGAAACAAATGAGATATGTGGAGAAGTAACTAAAGTTCCGGAAGAAGATATGAAAACTGTAAGGTTTCTCAAGACATGGTATTTTTTCAGAGCTGCAGAGGGCGTGGAATATCAGATGATCGGAAAGGAGAATGTGACGAAAATATTTTATGAGATGAACACCAACTAAAATTCGTAAGTTATCAGGGACAAGATACAGGGGCCGAATACTTATCTACAACTTGTAGAGATATCAGAGTCTGTCATAGGTGACGAAGGACATAAAGACCGAAGCAGTTCAGAAGAGAGCCGTGTTATTCAGTCTTAATACAGAACAATTAATAAAGGAAGCTGGGAAGTAGTTTTTTTATGTCCACGAAAGTCACGTACGGTATTGACTGGTAGCCTGTATTTAATCCTAGTATGTTCTGGACATGAAATGTCATGTCGAGTGCCAACTGTTTTAACATATTATATATTTAAGCATTTTCTTCGTTTTCTTTATGGGATGTATTGTTGGTCTCCATTTTTTTCGTTTCCCAAACGTATACTTTCATCTACCATCTTTCGGTATTTCGTCTTATGGATTAACTTCCTTTCAAATTTATCTTCCGACTACGAGTTTTTGCCGTCATTCAGAGACATTCGTGGAAACGTCTCACCTGTCCTATCGTAGTGACTGAAGTTATCTTTTAAGTTATCTGCTTTTGGTAATGAAAGCCACTATGTGAACAAGCTATAGTTAATCACCAATGTATCGTCACTTATGCATCGTACAAAAACTGAAAAGGACATAAAGAAATCAGACAGCAGCTTTGGCCACCCCTACACAACCACAGAATTGCCTGTGTGTATGCCATAGTTTTTCCCCTAGATCTACTGACATACAGTCTATCAATTCAAAATGAACTGCATGTCACACGAATACACTAATCCTGACAAATGCTAAAGATTTATTGGCAGTAGATGATCGCCGGCAAATCACAAAGGAGATCGATGTTAACTTATTCACGTCGGAATATGGTCACACAGTCCGAAAATTCATGAGTATTCATTCCATAAGATACTTCTACCGTCTTTGTTTTTAGAGGCAATGTAAATTGTTCGCCGATATTTGACTGGTAAACTGCAGCTGTTAGTCGAATTTTGTAAGATTAATTGGAAAGGTATCTCTCTGACGATACACATTATTCAGTTACATCATTAGATAATATTCAGCCGTAATGCTGTGAGAAAAAAGATAGGAAACATTTTTAGTTACATATCACTTCAGCGGTAGTTTATAAATTTATGTGACTGAAACCATCAAGAACGAATTACTCTTCCTTTATTATTTTGTAAGTTGATACTGGCTTTTATTTTGTTGTAAAAATGAAATGTTATAAACTTGCCTGAAGGAATAGTCAAGTGACTATGAGCGAATACGTGAGACGGCAGAAACAGTTTTTAAGCTGTTAGAAAAACAGCGCATACAGAGAAAAAATAAATGTCGACTGACAATGATTATTTACAGCAGTGTTATCCAGAGCACAAGCGTAGCAATAAAGATTTTCATTCTATTAAGGGTAATGTTTAAAGATGAACGGAGGGTAGAAAACTATAAACAAACGGTACTTTTGATTGTCAATTTATCTAAAGGATTAGTGTTCCTTCACAATGTAAAAGACTTGTGTTGCAACTGCGACTTCTCTATCGACTGGAGAAATGAAAATAAAGTAAAATACAATAAGGAAATGCTTTCTGGAAGCGAAATTTGGTATTACTAGAAGCTTTACTGTAGCCGATAGGCCGTTTATACTCGTTATCTGTACGTAAATGCGCCGGCCGGAGTGGCCGAGCGGTTCTAGGCGCTACAGTCTGGAACCGCGCGACCGCTACGGCCGCAGGTTCGAATCCTGCCTCGGGCATGGATGTGTGTGATGCCCTTAGGTTAGTTAGGTTTAAGTAGTTCTAAGTTCTAGAGGACTGATGACCTCAGCAGTTAAGTCCCATAGTGCTCAGAGCCATTTTGTACGTAAATTGTGGATGTTATAATTATAGCTTTCGGAAACGATGAGGTATGGAAACATCTGAGATAATTCATTTTGCATAATGAGTAATTATAGCACAAACGATACGACGGAAACCACAAAGGAATTTGTTTTGGAGCGCTGTATGAAACTAGTCTGAATAAATGGCATTTTGACTGAAGCAGAAAAGAAACGTACCTCAGATATGGAAAGATAATACGAGTATAATCAAATAACCTACAGGCCAAGAGTGTGAAAGTACTAAATACGAATCCCGAAACAATTCTTTTCGAAATCGTTGAAAAGAACTAGAAAATTGAGACATTAAATACAAAAGAAATCAGGTAAAACAACAATAATTTTTTTCCTGCAGCAATTTGGAGCGAAAAATTTCTGTTTAGATTTCCGCTCATGTTCTCTTGTAGCACAGACGATGCCTTTAGAATATAACACCCATGCCCGAGGGAGGACTCGAACCTCCGACGGGGGGAACAGCACGAACCATGCATGACAAGGCGCCACAGATTTCGCGGCTACCCCGCGCGGCAATGTCACTATGGGCTTGATGTCCAGTGGCAAATAAATGAAGAAATATTTCATGTTTAAGAGTTACCAAACTCATATATTAATCAATCGTATTGTCAAATTAATGGCATCAGGTGATTGTTGTTGTTTGCGTTGAAGACCAACGTACCCCACAAGCAGCAGACATGTGTAGCGGCTGTCCATTTTCTGAAGGCAGTGAACGGGAAAAACTGAGTTTTCACACTTCTGCAAAGAAATTCCCACCATTTCAAATGAACATAACAATTAACAGCGAAAATTAAGGGTGGGTCTTTGGCGGGGGTGGCTTGCTCTCATTCGATTAGGAATACAGAACGCTACGCCACAACAACTCACGTTAGCCTGAATTATCCGCGCTAAGATATCATATTAGTTATTCATACTGGGCGCAGTCTAAGCAGCGGCGAGGGAATGACACTGTAGATTAAACGGTGGACGGTACACGGTGGTCAAAGACTGGGCACATTTGAGTATTGGGCGATCCGGGACACAAAAAGACACAGAAATTAATTTGATCGAGACGATGAGACAGAGTATACTAGTACCATTACTTAGGCCATGAAATACTGAATATGCCTTGTATGGTTGTGAAAACAATATTGTGTAGTAAGAAAAATGGTTGTGCTGCTACGTCGGAAAAGGTGATTATTTACTGCCGACCACGGTGACTTTCCGTCTGTTCCTGCGCAATACGTGATGTTTATTTGCGTTGGGGGTCAACCGTTAGTTCCTGCTGCATGGGTCACCACATACTCCCGGCCTTCTTGCACTTCGTTACTGTTCTCTGACGTTGCAACGTCCCTATAGAACAAACAGCTTCACTCAGCTTCCTACATTATGTTCTACACTGTTTGTATTCAACGAATATTTGTGTATATCGAAGTGCCTTTATAGCTTTCTCTTGAGATAATCTCCGTGTAAAGCAAAATTAACGTCATAATTTATACCGTTTACGTATGCTACTAGACAAAACGCATTTGGCGTAATTTCGACGTCGGCTATGGGCGCTGATTTACGAAACTGACGATTGCTTGATGTGTCAGGATGTGTTCTGTGAGCTCAGCCACTCTTTTGGCCAAGTTTTGCCGCAAATTTCTTTTCTCTCCAGTTCGATTCAGTACCACTTCATTAGTTACCAGAAATGGCGAACTAATATTTAGTATTCTTTTGTAGCATCACATTTCATAAGTTTCCATTCTCTTCTTATCTCAACTGTTTACCTTCGGCATTTCACTTATATATAGAGCAAATAGTTTCAGAAAAGACATTTTAACAAAAAAAATGGTTCAAATGGCTCTGAGCACTATGGGACTTAACTTCTGTGGTCATCAGTCCCCTAGAACTTAGAACTACTTAAACCTAACTAACCTAAGGACATCACACACATCCATGCCCGAGGCAGGATTCGAACCTGCGACCGTAGCAGTCGCACGGTTCCGGACTGAGCGCCTTAACCGCTAGACCACCGCGGCCGGCGACGTTTTAACACATCAGTGCAACATCTTAAAATATTGCTCTTTTCAGAACCGTTTTTCTTGATATTTTATATCCTCTCTATATTAGCCGTCATCAGTCATTTCGCTGGCCAAATAGCAAACCTCAACTACAGCTTTTAGTATTTCATTTCGGAACGTAATTCCCTTATCATCATCTGATTTGACTACCTCCCACTAGCTATGTTTCCTTCTTGTTGACGTTAATCTTATAAGCTGTTTTCCAGATATTGTCCATTCACATCAATTGCCCTTCCGCGTCCTTTGCTGACAGAATTACAATGTCATCAAGAAACCTCAAAGTTCTTATTTTACCATTTCCAGCACCACAAACGGAGCCCATATCGAGCAACAATAATATGATTTACAAACATGTAGAGATGCTTTGTCCACTGAGGTGTGTCTATTTTCTATGTCTTTTAGTATTTATGCAGTCTCTTCGCAGACGCTAGAGGTACTCTCGAATTACTCTATTGAGTCCCAACCCTTCCATCGTTAGGAAATGTAACGGTGGCAAATATTTTTTCATATTGTTACTTCTGACTAAGCAAGAAATTAATATAACCATACATTAAGTCTTTCGCTCGGAAAATATTGGTGGTCAAAGTGTTAATGGAATAAAACCGACCAATGTAAATATAATTTCGGGAGTACCCTAAGGGCGTCTTACAGGGCCGCTACTGTTTACAATTTATATTAGTGATCTAGTGTCCAACTTAGCAGCCGGCCGGAGTGGCCGTGCGTTTAAAGGCGCTGCAGTCTGGAACCGCAAGACCGCTACGGTCGCAGGTTCGAATCCTGCCTCGGGCATGGATGTTTGTGATGTCCTTAGGTTAGTTAGGTTTAACTAGTTCTAAGTTCTAGGGGACTAATGACCTCGGCAGTTGAGTCCCATAGTGCTCAGAGCCATTTGAACCAACTTAGCAGTCTCCGTGAGGCTATTCGCAGAGGAGACTGTAGCGGTAGCTTACAACGCCAGAAAACTGTAGTGAAATGTAGGAAGATCGATTATTGGTGCACGGTCTGCCAATTGACTCCCAACGTATATAAATGTAACCTACTGCGCATAAACAGGATGAGGGATCCCCTACTGTTCAATCACACTCGTGGCATCAAATTAGGGGAACGGTATCTGCCTTAAAAATGCTAGTGTAACCATCAGGAGGGGCCTAAAGTGGAATGACCACGTAAGACAAATTTAGGATAATCAAACTCCAGAGCTGGCTGGTGTGACCGAGCGGTTCTAGGCGCTACAGTCTGGAAATGCGCGACCGTTACGGTCGCAGATTCGAATACTGCCTCTGGCATCGATGTGTGTGATGTCCTTAGGTTAGTTAGGCTTAAATAGGCGACTGATGACCTCAGACGTTAAGTCCCATAGTGCTCCGAGCCATTTGAACCATTTGAGCCAAACTCCAGACTGAGATTCATACGGAGAATGTTAAGGAAATGGAAATAATGTATGAAACTATCGTTCCACTGAATTTTGAGTATTGTGCATCAGTCTGAGACCATTACCAAACAGGATTAATAGAAGAGACAGGTATGATCGAGTGAAGGGCGACACGTTTCGTCACGTGATCGCTTATTCAGCGTGATTGCGTTACGAGGATGCTCGACAAACTCCATTTGCAGACACTGGAAGACAGACATTACGCTTTACAATGAGGTTTACTGTTGAAATCTAGAAAGCATACGATGGGTGTTCAATAAGTAATGTAACAATTTTTCTCAGCTAGTTTCGGTTGATGAGATGCGGAATTTGTTGTGGGACATGGTGAAATATATCCACTTCACCCCCTATAGCTTCATGTAGTTCTGATAGTTGGCGGCGCTATACGTAGTCTTTTTGGACAACATGGTTGTGGAGATGAAGCAGCGATTAGTATGATTACTCAATTTATTCAAAAACAGTCTTAATCGCACTTATTATTATTATACCGACAACCGGTTTCAACCCGACGTAGGTGTCATCTTCTGGGCGTTTACACCATTGGTCGACTGCTGGTGGTGTCACTCCTGTCTACATAACGGCAGGAAACTTTATGTTTATGTTATGTAGACAGGAGTGACACTACCAGCAGTCGAAGAATGGTGTAAACGCCCAGAAGATGACCCCTACGTTGGGTTGAAACTGGTTGGCGGTATAATAATAATAAATGCGATTAAGACTGTTTTTGAATAATTGGCTATACGTAGTGTTCAAAATAGCGTCTGTAGCAGAGTAGCGTTTCAGGCAGAGAGCTCTCATTGAGTGTGCCTTGGCGGAAAACCAGAGCTTCGCAGATATTCATAAACCCTTGCAAAATACCTACGGAGACCTGACTGTGAAGAAAAGCACGGTGAGACGTTGGGCGAGGCGTGTGTCATCATCGCAACAATGTCGCCCCTGTCCGATGTCCCGCGTGCTGGCCGTCCGCACGCAGCTGCGACTCCTGCAGTGTTGGAACGTTCGGACACTCTCAATCGAGGTGATCGAAGGATCATACGTCGCTGGTCAACTGGACGTCTCCACTGGTAGTCCTGACACATTTGTCTACCAGATGGGGTTCTCGCCGCCTAACATCTTCTTACTTCCGTCTGTTTGGCCCAATGAAAGATGTACTCCATGGGAAGCAGTACGTGTATGATGGGGAGGTTACTGATGCAACGAGACGTTGGCTGCGACGTCACCAGTAGGTTGGTGCCATGCGGGTGTAGGGGTCCTCCCAGTAAGGCGGCATTAGGCCGTCGCATTGAACGGGAATTGTTTTGAAAAACAGGGTTTTGCAGACAAAAGAGTAGGGATTAGTATCGTGTACTGGAAGCCTGACGAAGCTGCCAGAGAAAAAAAACGTTGCTTTACTAGTTGAATGCCCTTCGTACTTTGCAAGAAGAGTGGAACAACTATTACTTCCATCCACACACGTTTCGCGAAATGATCACAAAGAGAAAATTAGAGAAATTACATGTCATACGGAGCTTTACCGATAGTAGTTCGTCCCACGCGTTTTCGTGAACGGAACAGGAAAGGGTGGGGGGGGGGGGGGAAGGGGGGCGAAGACAATCTTACCAGAGCTTACAATGAAATGAACACCCTTTGCTGCTTACAGGCGTTGACATACGTCAGCGGTTACAGACGAAAATGTGTGCCCCGACCGGGACTCGAACCCGGGATCTCCCGCTTACATGGTAGACGCTCTATCCATCTGAGCCAGCGAGGACACAGAGGATATCGCGACTGCAGGGATTTATCTCTGGCACGCCTCCCACGAAACCCACATTCTCAGCGTATTGTCCCGCACTACATTCATAGAGCCCCCGCCCATTATACTCATTACTCGCGGCCCGTTGCCGATTCCCGTAAGAGTTCGGAAGTTGCTGGTGAGCCTTAACTATATATATATTTACTAAGATGGTCAGATACCATCGGTGACCAAGCAGCTCGTTAGAATGAAATTACAATGTAATGAACACCCTTTGCTGCTTACAGGCGTTGACATACGTCAACGGGGACAGATGAAAATGTGTGCCCCGACCGGGACTCGAACCCGGGATCTCCCGCTTACATGGTAGACGCTCTATCCATCTGAGCCAGCGAGGACACAGAGGATATCGCGACTGCAGGGATTTATCTCTGGCACGCCTCCCACGAAACCCACATTCTCAGCGTATTGTCCCGCACTACATTCATAGAGCCCCCGCCCATTATACTCATTACTCGCGGCCCGTTGCCGATTCCCGTAAGAGTTCGGAAGTTGCTGGTGAGCCTTAACTATATATATATTTACTAAGATGGTCAGATACCATCGGTGACCAAGCAGCTCGTTAGAATGAAATTACAATGTAATGAACACCCTTTGCTGCTTACAGGCGTTGACATACGTCAACGGGGACAGATGAAAATGTGTGCCCCGACCGGGACTCGAACCCGGGATCTCCTGCTTACATGGTAGACGCTCTATCCATCTGAGCCACTGAGGACACAGAGGATATCGCGACTGCAGGGATTTATCTCTGGCACGCCTCCCACGAAACCCACATTCCCAGCGTATTGTCCCGCTCTACATTCGTAGTGCCCCCGCCCATTGTACTTACCAGAGGTCCCCTCCGTCACACCCCGTAAAGCGGCTAGTGCAGTGCAGACATAGATGTAAACTTGGAGCGGATAACATGCGGTCTCAGGGCCTGATGGTGGAGTTAGTTCAGTCGTGCTTTCTGTAAGTTGGACCAGTATTCACCCCTTCAAGTTACCACCGAGCCTGGTGGTCTGTCCTACAGTCGGTACGGCCGCCTTATCCTTTCGTGCCGACATTCATGAAGGCCATTTGATCCCAAAGGTCAGCGACTACCTACAGACACCGGAAGCCGCCTACAAAGAAGCGACGCCGACAACCCTTCCGAGAGCGTCACCGCCGAGAAAGAAGGGCCGCAACGGACCGCCCGCCGGAGGGTCGAAAGAATTAGGGTAAGTAACGGCCAATTACCCGCGAGCGGCGCGGCCACCACGCCGCCTCCTGCAACATCGCAGCCGGACAGCTAGCGGCCGCTAGGCGACGCGGGTGCCGCGTATCGGGCTCATTATCAAGCGCACAATTTGTTGGCGGCGTTATCTCGTTAACAGCGGCACCGCGCATGCGCAGTCGCACCCCGCTGTCTGGCTAAGTGGCCATTGTCCGCCCTCGGCGTCGGCGCGGCGGGGTTAGTTAAGCCCGCTCACTCGGCGGGAGAGCTGGCCGCCGGCTCGCCGGTCGGTTGGCGGCACTGCGCGGCGCCGTTGTAATTAGGGGGTGGCGCAGACGTGTGGTCCTCGCCGGCAGTAAACACGTCGGCCTCTCCGGAGGTGCTTACGGGCCGAGCGCACGCACTGCCCGCGCTACCTGCCGCTCGGCTGCCTTATTACGGTCCACTAAAGCGACTAAAGAGCAGCTCCCGTCGGGTCGAGCGATCGATTTGTTTTGGTAGCGACGAGAGACTTCAGGTGGAGGGAACAGGAACTTTTAGTGACAGGGGAGAGGGAGGGGCGGAGGAAATCACTGACTGCCACAGGGTTCACTTTGGGTCCACTGCTATTCCTTACACAAAGTGAGTCATTGAAAACTGCTTTTGGAAATATCTGGAAAGATATGGACTGGATTAAAATGAAATTTTACGAGGAAACGTTGGAAACTAAGGCACAATAATTTTACTACTCAAGAATTTAATAGGTAACAAAAAAAAAACAATATCACAATCACTTACCATCACTTACACTTTTTGCCTGCTTTCCTACATAGTCTCCAACGTTCTCAACACAATTCTCTCCTCGTGGTAACAGTTTCAATATGCCGTATTGTAGAAGTACGTTTGGTTGAAGTACAGTCATATGCGGTCTGCTGATTTCACTCCCGCATCAGTCGCACATTGTTGCCCGGTCAGGAATTTCTTCTTGGGACCAAACAGTTGGAAGTCCGCTGATGCAAGGCCCGGACTGTATGGTGGATGCTGGAGCACCTCCCACCCAGATTTGGCAATTTTCGCACGAACAGGGACAGCAACATGGGGGCGAGCATTGCCATGAAAAAGTCTGACACCGCCGCCATTTCTGTTGTGACGTCTGTCACGAAGGGAACGACACAACCTTTCATTTAGGCTGCAGCACTCACAGTCGTCCCGTGTTCAGCAAAGTCCACCAACAACACACCATGCATATCCCAGAATGCTGTCACAAGAGCTTCCGAACAGATTGAGTCACTTTGAATGCCTTTGCTACTGTCAAAACAGTATATTCCACTCCATAGAGGCCCGCTTGGTTTCGGGCGTGTGGTGATACGCCCACGACTCATCGCGCGTGACGATTTCTATCAGAAAGTTACGCCCTTCAGCGGCGTAACGCGTTAAGAAAGTTACGCCCTTCAGCGGCGTAACGCGTTAAGTGATCCAAGTTTGTCATCATTCGCTGGCCATTGTGGTTGTGTGTCAGGTTCTTAGGCACCCAACGTGTCATGAACAGTATCGTACACCTCACCATAGGAAATGTTGAGCTGCTACGATAAGGTTCGCAGTTGCACACGCTTGTCATTCAAAATTGCTCACCCAATGACTCCGATGATCTGCGGGGCTGCAACTGTTACCGGCCGCCCGGCGCCTGGCCCACGAGGACCTCTTCAAAGAATGCACACCATCTGAACCACATTGCTACGGTCTATACAGTCGTCCCCACACATGCAACAAACGTCCCTCTGAATTTCACTCGACCTATGATCTTATGCCCACAAGTATCGGACTACCCCTTACTGCTCTTCACAAATTGACGACAGTAACATGCGCGCCATTTTTGTTTCGTAGTTCAGGCTTCCCTCGCTAGAGCTGCACATGAAAACAAGGTACCTTCTGTAGCGCTAACTGCCCTAACTTGAAACTATATGTCCGTGAAATTTAAAAATTCCATTTGCAATACCAGAGGAGAAAAAAGGTCATCAGTCCCCTAGAACTTAGATCTACTTAAACATAACTAACCTAAGGACATCACACACATCGATGCCCGAAGCAGGATTCGAACCATCGACCGTAGCGGTCGCGCGGTTCCAGACTGTAGTGCCTAGAACCGCTCGGCGACTAAGGCTGACCGCCTACGAAAAACACCTAGTTTTTAAGTGTAGTTGCTCGACTAGAATGCAAAAATATTTGTTGATTAATGTTGAAGCGAATCACGTATACATTTATATGTGACTCATTCCATGTCATTTCGATTAAAAAATCATTCAAATTTAACTTATAGTTAAAACTTCCGGAGTGAGAGGCCGTATCCGATATGTAACAGGCTATTCTCACTGAATCTTGGTTTATAGTTATCGCAAAGCATGTTCCGCTATGGTCGGTTTGTCAGTTTGTGGCGCATGGTGGTTCCCTCCGTACAGCTCTATAAACTCGAGAGCCCCTTAAGTCTTTGTTGTAGTCACCATTTTATATCCGAATATGTCTCTCGCAGTCGGAGACGAAACGCCAGGGAATAGTGTTACGTATCGACCACGACCTCTCAGCCGGATGTTTTAATTTAGCAAACAGCAGGTCTAAAAGCTCTCATAGTATGAGAGCAGATTCAAGAATTGTGACACGTAATCCAACCAACAAATTCAGGGTACCGAGATGTGGGTATGTACCCATTCCTTCGCTATACACATATTTCTATACAACTGTTTTCACTATGTATGAAACTGTGGATGCCAAACTTGACGAATACAAGAGCAAAACAAATGACACGTATTCTTCGTACTAGCAATGTCCATCCTGTTCACTGTAGGCGATTTGGGGATATACTGGATGTCAAACACGGTGTACTGGACTGCCACTTTTTACTACAATAATGTCTCTGATCTCGCTGCGTATAGAGTTGAACTGAACATCAACTCCATACCAGAGTTCATCAGTAGCAGGAGGGTGGAGTTCAGTGGCGTGCGACTTTCTCGGTAAAACTTGAAAATATATTTTCCATGAGTGAGAGAGCCGGAGAACGCCAGGATGGCAGTTGAACCCCGCCAGTATCAAGATAGATCAGTACATACGGTCTTGCGTTATCTTGCTAAAAGACAGTTTCATGGAAATATACCGGCATTAATGCGTCAGAAATGTAACGGCTGATGCCCCAATTAGCAGCAATGAAAGCCAGGAGGAATCGTGTTGTGTAAACAGTAGCAGCCCATACCGTCAAGCCAGGTACTGGACCTGTACGATGACGACGAATGCAATTAGCCCTGACAGCTCATACCTAAGAGTTCTGTAAGCAGTTTTCGGGAGTCTAGAACTACTATATGTACCTGATTACCTCTGCCCATACCACTGACGTGTTAAGTTCCTCGTTGGGTTTCGCATAGTGCATGTTTTCGCTATCCGTTTCCATGTAGTAGTTCATTTTCTTCTAGGTAGGTCATAGTTTCTGAGCTTATAACGTGTTCTAGCATTCTGCAACAGGCCACATGGATCGTAAATACCGATGAAATGTAGCGCATTTTCAAATGGATACAGGTCGTATACATCACAACTGAATTGTTGAAATCAGCTAAAGCGGCATTAACGATGTTGGCAACTGTTGGTACGGCATTAAACGAACCCGTTCTAATATTTACTTGCCAAGATGTCGTCTGCCACCATTTGTAAGGGGGCATCGTACTGGCAAATTCAAGAGCACGTAATTGGCCCAGTTTATTCTGCACTGTTAGTTTACACTATGCCGCCGCCCGCCTCGCTGCTGTAACCGGGCCAGCGCCCTGAGGTGACAGATGGCGCGCCGGTGCCGCGTCTGCCAGCGCTCCGTGTCGCCTCGCAGAGAGCCACGTTCGACATCGATTCCTGCCACTGGACGGCCGCCAGCGCCTTCCATAAAACATGACAGATTCCTCTACGCCTTGCTTCGCGCTAACGAGCCATTTGCTCGATTTTAGAAAAAGGGGAGGCGGAGCGCGTCTTTCTTTTTTTAGCGTTTTCGGAGAGCGGAGGTTTATAAATTTGTCGCCAACTTGACACGGAGTTGGCAACGGGTAATCGAGCCTTGGAAGGCAGTCAGCCACCACCATTTCTCTGTGTCCTTGGTCTCAGCGTGTGCACGAAAGTGATGCCGAACTGTAGGGGGAGTGTGCATCATCCGCCTGGATAACGTATGATATCTGGGATGGGATATTACGTTATAAAGGAGGAGCAGGCAGAAGCTTGATACATCTCGATTGACTGTTGCAAGTAGTTGTGTTCTAAAGACTGGAAAGTAGCACAGGTGACACCGATATTCAAGAAAGGAAATAGGAGTAACCCAGAGAATTACAGACCCATATCACTGACCTCAATTTGCAGTAGTACTTTGGAGCATATACTGTACTCGAATATGATGCATCACCTTGAAGAACATGACTTATTGATACATAACCAACACGGATTCAGAAAATATCGTTCTTGTGCAACACAAGTAATGAGTGCTGTTGACAAGGGATCTCACGTCGATTCCATATTCCTAGATTTCGAGAAGACTTTTGATACCGTTCCTCGCAAGCGACTATTAATCAAATTGTCTCAGTTGTGTGACTGGATTCGTGATTTCCTCTCAGAGATCACAGTTCGTAGTGACAGACGGTAAACCATCGAGTAGAACAGAAGTGACATCTGGCGTTCCGCAAGGTAGTATCATAAGCCCTCTGCTGTTCCTGATTTATATAAATGATCTAGGTGATAATCTTAGCAGTCCCCTTAGATTGTTTGCAGATGACGCTGTAATTTACCGTCTAGTGAAATCATCAGACGATCAATTCCAATTACGAAATGATTACAGAGAATTTCTGTATGGCGCGAAAAGTGGCAATTGGCACTAAACAAAGAAAAGTGCGAGGTCATCCACATGGGTACTAAAAGAAATCCGATAAATTTTGGGTATACGATAAATCGCACAAATCTAAGGGCTGTCAATTCACCTAAATACCTAGGAATTACAATTACGAGCAATTTAAATTGGAAAGACCACATAGATAACATTGTGGGGAATGCGAAACTAAGACTGCGCTTTGTTGGCAGAACACTCAGAAGATGCGACAAATCCACTAAAGAGACAGCCTACATTACACTTGTCCGTCCTCTGCTGGAATATTGCTGCGCGGTGTGGGATCCTTACCAGGTAGGATTGACGGAGGACATCAAAAAAGTGCAAAGAAGGGCAGCTCGTTTCGTGTTATCGCACGATAGGGGTGAGAGTGTCACTGATATGATACGCGAGTTGGGGTGGCAGTCACTGAAACAGAGGCGGTTTTCTTTGCGGCGAGATCTATTTACGAAATTTCAATCACCAACTTTCTCTTCAGAATGCGAAAATATTTTGTTGTCACCCACATGCGCAGTGAGAAATGATCATCGTAATAAAATAATATAAATCAGAGGTCGAACGGAAAGATTTAGGTGTTCCCATTTCCCACGCGCCTTTCGAGAGTGGAATGGTAGAGAAGTCGTATGGAAATGGTTCGATGAACCCTCTGCCAGGCACTTCAGTGTGAATTGCAGAGTAACCATGTAAATGTAGATGTAGATGGGAGTCTGGGTAACGTTTCCTACGCTTTCTTCTTCTGCGACACAATAATACAAGGATGGATGCAGACGTTCGTTAAAAATCATAGTGAACCATATATTTCATTGCTTCCGCAGATGATAGAGGAAGTAATTGCAGTTTGGGACAATGAAGGAGTGCCCAGATGTACGGTGGGGACAAGAGGACAAAGGGGTGAATTTCCACTATCTTTGCGTCTAGGGTCACATGTAGCAGTCATGGTCTTTGTTTTTGGAAGTTAACCATTGTGTCTATGGTGGAACACGAGGGCTCAGTTGGTATGTGGTCGTCAGTGCTTGATGGAATTTATGTAGACGGAGAAGGTACAAACGAAACTTTCTCCTTATAAATGTACCTGTTTGGCTATTGCTCATCATGTAACATTTCTGATGAGCTACGCACTCTAAATGGCAGAGTTTGGAGATGCAGCTGCAAATTGCGTTTCTACTGGCTTCCTTGTGTGCGCCAAGGAGTTAAATACTCATGATTGTAAATCAACTGCAATTACAAGTTGACAGTAGTAACTATGTTGTTTGTGGTAGACTAAATTTTTACGAACGCCAAAGACTAAACTCTCAATTTCATTAACAATGAACGATTTAATGACGTAAGAAAGACATACCAAATGGATAGGAATCGCCCGAACGTAACTGAAATCGTTAGGATGAGAACTGCCTAAAATTACAGGGGAGGAGCAGACTTCTTTGGCCTCGACGATAACGTAGACATAGCTCTTTTCATTGCACAAGGGCTGGCATATGTGGGTGAACTTCACGGCCCACGCAAGCCGTGACACTTTACTATGCTCTTCTGGACATAATCAGCCATATACAGTTGATGGTGATTGGCAGCTCTGGAGAGGTGTCTCAAATAGTTGGCTGCTCTCAACAAAGCTACGTGGACCGACTTCCTAACACATAACCTAAACCTAAACCATAACCACCTTTTACTCTTTCAATGCTACTACTCACCCAACTTCCCAATCACGCCGATCAAGGGAGATCTATTAGAATGTTCCTCGCACTCTTCATCCGATTTCATTGTGTCGTTCGGTAAATCTATTATACGTCTGCACACTCAAGTTTTACAAAACATTCACGTGTCGTCCTTGTTTCTCCTCGAGGATATCATCAAGATCAAAATATCAGACACGGGCAGACCTGTTTTCACGTCACAAGTTCTCTTTGGTGCCTGTCAGGACAAGGTGTCAGTGACCCCCTCTTGTCGACAGCGTGGATTCGAAACTGCGTGCACAGTGCGTACCAATAGAAAGGTCATTTTGGCTTCGCTGCTGAGTCAGTGGTGGATTGATTACTGTTGTTGTTCATGCCTGCAGTTTGATTTTATGCAGCCCACCACGCTGTTCTATCTCCTCATCTTTGCTATAGCAATTTATATCCACTTAAAGTTGGTTACTATGGTCACTCCTTGGTCTCCAATTCTTTCGTCCCCCCCCCTCCCCCCTCTCTCAGACACACACACACACACACACACACACACACACACACACATACACACACATTTTCGTTCATTAGCAAATTAACTACTCCTTCCCTTTTCTTGTGAAAATTGCCTCTTGATTATTCACCGATCGGAGATACGAAGAGTTACTACTATCTCCGAAACGTTTTATCCGGTAGGTGTCTCCAGGCGGTACCACCGTAAGTCTGTGTTTCACAGTTATTTTTGTTATTAAAATCCACAGTGCCTTACAAACCCTATAGCAGGTATGGCGCAACTAATAATCTTTTCACACAGATGAAGTATTCATTCCTCGCATTCCGTTGACTCCCAGTGATTCAAATATGCCTTTCAGTTTAAAGCGATTGCACTTTCCCATGTCGCTTGCACTCATTGTATGAGCAAGGCATAGGCCAATCACTTTCTTTGTCACGTATTAAACAGCCAGAGCAACGCCGGGCACGGTAGGTGGTAAAACGATGAACCTGACACTTTTCAGGGTGTCAGGAATTAACATAAATAAAGAGTGTCCTGTAAAGAAAGCAGTTTTTGAAATTGAGCACCTCTCTTCAGTTTTTTTGGTTGCCAGACCCGAAATTCAAGCGATTGTCATCTGTTCGCATTGCAATTACCGATTGTCATTGTCAGTTGGCATTTTTGTGTATTGTTTACAGCTAAAATGGAGCGATACGCGATGTGTCAACACACTGAGATCTAGAAACTGCTTTTCAAGTACGGTGGATGCTATGCAGAGACTGTTCGAAGACTTCGTGTAATTTTTGGTAGACGAAATGCACGAAATGTGTCAACAGTGCAGAGACTACTGAGGAAATTTGAAGATACAGGCTCGACAGTGAACATGGAATCACCTGGGCGTCCTCATTCTCGTCGATCGATAGAGAATGTCGTTCTCGTCAGTCAGAGCGTCGCTAAGAGTCCAGTGAAGTCGATTCGCTGCCGTTCTCAACAGTCAGCCATTCCGAGAAGCAGTTTGCATTGAATTTTAACAAAACATCTGCATTTGCATCCTTTTACGATCCAATTATCTGAAGCTGAAGCCGATGGACCATTTGAAGGGTCGAACATTTGTCTATTAGGCATTCGCAAAACAAGATTTCGATAGTGATTGTCATAAGAAAAATATCTTCAGGGACGAGGCACACATCCAGCTTAATGGTTATGTGAATGAACAAAACTTCCGGATTTGGGGGATAGAGAATCCTCGCATGATCCGCGAGAAGTGTCATTATCCAGAACGAGTCCCTGTATGGTGCGAGTTATGGGCTGGTGCACTAAGTAGGCCATGCTTTTCTGAAGACTGAAAATCAGTGCAGTGACTAGTGATGGTTGTCCCCACATGATAACACAGTTTTTATGGCCGCAGTTACAAGAACTGAATGTGAACACACGTGGTTCCAACAGCATGGGGCAACCTGCCACATTGCCATCGAAACAACAAGGTTGCTGCGATAAAGATTCCCTGCTCATTTCACCTTTCACAATGGCGATCAGAACTGACCACCGAGGACGTGCGATTTAACACCGTGTGACATCTCTGGGAGGGTATGTCAGATCTTGCGTTTAAGTGAACAGTCCACAAACCATCCCTAAACTAAAGCAGAAATCAGAATTGTCATGGGTCAAATTCAAGCAGAACTCTGCTCAACAGTCGTCGAAAATTTTGTCCACAGGGTAGATGAGTGTAGACGAAGCCGTGTAGGACATTGGCCTGATACTTCGTTTCATACTTTTTCAGTGTCCTTACCTGTCATGTTAACGTAATAATGCCAACAGTTTTCAAATAAGTTGTGTTTTACACTGAAGCACCAAAGAAACTGCTATAGGCATGCGTATACAGAGATATGTAAATAGGCAAAATACGGCGTTGAGGTCGGCAACGCCTGTATAAGACAAAAAAAGGTCTGCCGAAGGTTACTGCTGCTACAATGGCAGGTTATCAGGACGTAACTTAGTTTGAACGTGCTGTTATACCGGCGCACGAGCGATGGTATACAGTATCTCCGAGGTAGCGACGAAGTAAGGACTTTCTCGTACGACCATTTCACGAGTGTACCGTGAATATAAGGAATCAGGTAAAACATCAAATCTCCGACACCGCTGCGGCCGGAAAAAGATTCTGCAAGAAAGGGACCAAACACGTCTGAAGAGACTCTTTCAACGTGACAGAAGTGCAACCCATCCGCAAACTGCTGCTTATTTCAATGACGGGCCATCAACAAGTGTTAGCGTGCGACCCATTCAACGAAATATCATCGATATGGGCTTTCGTAGCCGAAGGTCCACTCGTGTACCCTTGATGACTGCACAACACAAAGCTTTACGGATCGCCTAGGCCCGTTAACACCGACATTGGACTGTTGATGACTGGAAACATGTTGCCTGGTCGGACGAGTCTCGTTTCAAATTGTACCGATCGGATGGACATGTACGGGCATGGAGACAACCTCATGAATCCACGGACCCTCCATGTCAGCAGGGGACTTTTCAAGCTAGTGCAGGCTTTGTAATGGTGTGGGGAGTGTGCAGTTGGAGTGATATGAGAGCCCTGATACGTCTCGATACGATTCTGACAGGTGACACGTACGTAAGCATCCTGTCTCATCACTTGCAGCCATTCATGTCCATTGTGCACTCCGACGGACTTGGGCAGTTCCAGCAGGACAGTGCGACACCTATAATTCCTACAGAGTGGCTCCAGGAACACTCTTTCGTGTTCAAACACTTGCGCTGGTCACTCAACTCCCCAGACGTGAACATTATTGAGCACATTTGAGATGCCTTGCAATGTACTGTTCAGAAGAGATCTCTACCCCTTAGTGCTCTTACGTATTTATGGACGGCGCCGCAGGATTTATGGTGTCAGTTCCCACCAGCACCACATCCGACATTAGTCGAGTTCATGTCACGTCATGTCGCGGCAGTTTCGTACGGTCGCGCGGGCTCTACACGATATTGGGCAGGTGTATCGGTTTCTGTGGCTCCACAGTGTATTGTTAAATTAAAAATAAATGGTTCAAATGGCTCTGAGCACTATGGGACTTAACTTCTGAGGTCATCAGTCCCCTACAACTTAGAACTACTTAAACCTAACTAACCTAAGGACATCACACACATCCATGCCCAAGGCAGGATTCGAACCTGCGACCGTAGCGGTCGAATGGTTCCAGACTGTAGCACTTAGAACCGCTCGGCCACTCCGACGTTAAATTAAAAACTGCGTTCTTTATGTGACACTCGTTATTGAAGGACATATACGCAGACACACTCGCAGATATTCCGTCCGCAGAGACTTGTGCCTGCTAGGTATCTGAGTTGCTTCACCTGCGACTGTTTTATTGCACCGTTCGCAGTATTTTCGCAGGGCGGACAGCGCGGGTCTGCCTAGGCGAGGCCTCGCAGCGGGGGGCGCGTCATGCGATCCGCCATCCGAATTCAGGCCGCACTCGCCCGAGCGGACAATTAACCCGGCGACCAATTGGCGGTTGGCCGGCCGTGTTTTGCGCCCTTGTAGCCGCCGCATCTGAAAGTCAATTCCCGGCCAGCGACACGGCACCGCGGTAATTACCGGCCGTGATTAACATTTCTCCGGCGAGTCGAGACCGTCGACAGTCGAGCAGGCCGTTTCGTAACTTTTCCCGCCGTGAGAAGACGGGCAGCGGCTGCCCCCACCGGGTTTTTTGCGATCCTCCGCGGGCTGAGTTACGCGGCTGACGTTTTCTGTGGCGTGTTCCTCCCGGACGGACGTGGGGCGCGCGCCTTACCGTGCGGCGAATGCGCTGCGATCGCGGGACATGTTTGGAGCCGAGCTACAGCACTACCGGGGCTGTCCGTCGCGACGTCTACAACACTTCCGAAAGCGAACGTCTGTTCGGTGTGCTCGCTGCAGTGTCTCCGCCTTTCCTTTTGCTCCACTTGCCTTTACCTGCCAGGCGTGGGAAAAAGATTTTGCTGTATATGGGGGTAGCGCTCTTTGCCTGCATTGTCCTGTCACTAAGAACGACTGCAAATAGAACGGCACACAAACTAGTGCTGCATGAGCGACAGATGTAAGTTGGTTCCGAATGGCATCATACGACACCTGACACATCGACTGCTGTTTCCATTTATACGCAGCGTTTCCGAAGGGAAACATGAGGAGATTTTGCATTTTACAAGAGGTCAAAACAACATTTCAGTTAACATAAAGCACCTGTTGTTTCAGTGTTACGCATGAAAATAATTTTACAAAAGTAATAAAGCAGTCGAGCCAGGCTGGTTAGAGACACTGAAAACAAGCCTTTTCTTCACATTATTTTCACAATAGTAAATAGGGACAGACGAGCAGTAACATCAGCCTTTTGTATGACGAAAATGTACAACAAAAACTCAAAGTGAGACAGTCAAAAGATCTCAGTGGTGTTGGATATATCATAGTGAATAAGCAGCGTATATGTGAGAACCTGAGATATAAAATGTTGGACAAGCGTATCGAACCCTGTAAATCCATATTCAGGTTATTCACACATCGATTCACGATCATTTTTATGTATGTTACGGGGACTTACCTAATTACATCCATACATCGACTCACGATCGTTTCTATGCATGTTACAGGGACATTCTAATTACGTACTATGCAAAGTAATGGTGGACGGCACGTGCAATAGGTATCGTATTGTAAGGAACTGGGGATCTAGAAACGACGGAGAGGCTTCGTCCCCACCGTAGCCGTCAGTGGTTCACAACCTCACAACAGCCTACAGCAGTCCACTCACCCCACCGCCGCCCAACACTGAACCCAGGGTTATTGTGTGTTTCGGCCCCCAGTGGACCCCCTCGGGAACGTCTCACACCAGACTAGTGTAACCCCAAATGTTTGCGTGGTAGAGTAATTATGGTGTACACGTACATGGAGACAGTATTAGCGCAGCAATCGCTGACATAGTGTAATTGAGATAGAATAAGGGGAACCAGCCCGCATTCGCCGAGGCAGTTGGAAAACCGCCGTAAAAACCATCCACAGACTGGCCGACACACCGGACCTCGACACTAATCCGCCGGGCGGATTCGTGCCAGGGACCGGCACGCCTTCCCGCCTGGAAAGCAGTGCGTTAGACCGCACGGTTAACCGGGCGGGCTGTGTTACAGGTAACTAGCACGTGAACATAGACGTCCACGCGTTTGCAGCTGTAAAAGTGTATATTTGTGGTTGAGTTGCTTGTTTACACAATCACGACTGTAAATATGTCGATTAGCCATAAAATGAGGGACGTAAGAATCTCAAAATTGTTTAATTTTTACCAACGGCCTAGCAATACTATCCGAAGACGTAGCAATGCCAACAACAAAAAACAACATTTTGAAAAGAATTGCAGAAAAAAATAGGTTGTCAAATATCTTTAAGAAAACAGAATATACGACAAATAAAAACGATGCTACAAATTTCGTGCATACAGATTGCAGGAAAATTAAAAAAGTTGATAAATTTAAATATCTAAATACTCAGAATGATCTGGATCAGACTACAAGAAAGTAGAAAATATGGGAAAGGAAGAAAAGAAATTATAAGGAATACATTGCGGTCAATATAAGGCAGTTCGGTCAATAAAACACAGCGGTGAATACAGAAACAGGAGCAATGAAGTTCTGTAAAATGAGCAACTAATTGTAACGATATGAAAATGTAGTATAATATTTTACGACCATCTGGTTGGGATGAATGGAAACAAGATTTGCAACAGAATTTTTTAACATGTGTAACGCAACAAGTCTCCCTAGTACAAGGGGCTACAGCAAATCAGACGTGATCTGAAACAGATGAAGACTAAAGAATATCAAATTCTGGAGAGATGTTTCGGAGTAAGGTTTCAGATTCCCAACTCCGGTGAAAATCAACAAAGAAAAATCGAGAAAAGTGGCGAAAACAACAGCACTCTAAAGGAATGAAAAATTATTGGAAAAAATTGCAAGTTAAATCAAAATGGTCCGCAGGAGTGAAGAGAATGTAAGGTGATGAATCTGACAACAAACATTGAACAGCAAAAGTGAGCAGATGGCATGAGGTCAGTGTTTTCCAGTCTACACCCACGCAGATGGCCGAGAGCCTTAACACTCCGCTTCCGTGATACGTGAAGAAATATCTGCCACGGATCGAAATGCCTCGCGGATTTACGACGAGGGCAGATTAGTTAGTTAATTTCGTGTTAAATGGTTCATTCTGCTCGATAAATCGTAATGATGTGAAACGAGTCGTTTTACCTTCACATCGCAGATTAATGTATACATGTGGTTACATGCTGAACATTTCTAAGGTTTCTTTCTACTTTTTGTGAGCTAGTAGTTCCTACTCAACACCTTTTACACATTACAATAATGCAAACTCTTCTACGGAATACAAGCTGTTGTCAAGGATAAACTTCGTCAGTTCGTTTTCAAGTTTTACTTTTCTGTCTGTCAGACATTTTATATCACTGGGTAAGTGATAAAAAATTTTTGTTGCTGAGCATTGTGCACCCCTTTGTGCGCTACAGACAACATTAATGTTTCCTTCTGGTATTGTAATGCGTACATCATTGTTCCTTTTGAACTGTAGTTATTATTTACAACGAACTTCATGAGCGAATAAATATACCCTGAAGCAGTAGTCAGAATGCCCAGCCCCTTAATCAGATGTCTACTAGATGGTAGTGGTTGAGCATCAAGTATTATTCCTACAACATGTTTTTGGGCAACGAAGAGTTTTTTTTTCTTAAAGAGGAGTTTCCCCAGAACATTATCCCACATGACTTCAGTGACTGAAAATATGAGAAATACGTCAACTTACTGATCTGTCTCTCCTCAAGATTTGTAATAATAGTACACTAAGTTGTATTAGAAGTTCCAAAATATGCTTTTCCCAGTTTAAATTCTCATCGATATTGACACCAAAGAATTTTGAAGTTTCCATCCTAACTACTTCAATTAGTACCAACTGCTATCAGCTGTATCATTGGTACAGTACATCTAAACGTGCAGAACTGGATAGATTGTGTCTTTTTAAAATTGGGGGTGAGACAATTCGCAGAAAAGCAGTCAGTGATAGTCTTAAGAACTTTGTTTACCATTTCTTCTCTTTCTGTATGCATGGATTGACTACAATACTAATATCACTTGCGCAAAGAACACATTCTGCTTGTTTTATATTGGAGGGAACAACAGGGGACCTAAGACTGAGCCTTGGGGAACCCATCTGTGCAGGCCGGTGTGGCTGAGCGGTTCTAGGAGCTTCAGTCTGGACCCGCGCGACCGCTACGGTCGCAGGTTCGAATCCTGCCTCTGGCATGGATGTGTGTGATGTCCTTAGGTTAGTTAGGTTTATTTTAGTTATAGGGGACTGATGACCACAGATGTTAAGTCCCATAGTGCTCAGAGCCATTTGAACCCATCTGTGATTTATTCCCAGTCAGAATTATATCCCCGGACTATACGGGTTGAATCGCTAAGTACAAATTCCCGCATTCTTTTAATCAGATGTGATATAGTCCATTGTTTCGCTATGTCAACAATTCCGTAAAATTTCAATTTATCAAGGAGAATGCTGTGATTTACAAAGTCAAATGCCTTAGATATGTCGCAGAAAATTCCAACTGGTGCCATTTTGTTATTTAATGTTTGTACTGTCTGGTGAGTGAACATATAAAACGGGTAATCAGTAGAACAACTCTTCTGAAACCCAAACTGTGATTTGCTGAGGATATTATTGCTGCTGAGCAGAGATACTATTGTAGAATAGGTATCTATTCTAGAACAGATAAGCCAGCCAGCCTGACTGTGATTTTTAGTTCAAATGGTTCAAATGACTCTGAGTACTATGGGACTTAACTTCTGAGGTCATCACTGCCCTAGAACTTAGAACTACTTAAAGCTAACTAACCTAAGGACATCACACAAATCCATGCCCGAGGCAGGATTCGAACCTGTGACCGTAGCGGTCACACGGCTCCAGACTGTAGCGCCTAGAACAGCTCGGCCACCCCGGCCGGCTGTGATTTTTAGTCCGTTTCCCCACATCGAACAAGTAAATACCGGGATTGCACTCACCTCCCGCCCCAGTTTCACGCTGCATAAACATTTACAAAACGTTCTTACGCACTCTAGTCTCAGACTGGCGGAGACAGAGTACACGAATTCCGTCCTGGGAGAAACTGTGGCGTCGGGATGGGCATCAGGCCACCAGCTACCGCTAAAATTCCAAAACCCGTACGACAATGCCGACCCGGTATATAAACGAGAACACGTAAAAAGAAGAAGAAGTGGATGCCAGTCCATGCGACGGGCTAAAGCTTCAGCAGCACCGGCTGCGAAGCGGGTGCGGAGCACAGCACTCGTTCGCTGGTCACGTTCCCAGGCGCCGACGGCCAACGACGAACAAAACGGCGGGCCCGGCGCGCAGTGGAGGGGGCATTGTCACTGCCAATAAGGCGAGGCGTGGTGTGCTGTACTGCCGCAACCAGGGCAGTGCCACTGACACGAGGACGCAGCCGCGTCAGTGTCTTAACCCGCATCACTCCTGACTCGGTAGCAGTTCTCTGCTGCTTGCAGCACACACGACCGTCGCAACTAGAGATGAGATCTACCAAGACTACGGTTCGGTTGTTTCGGTGCACTACATAAATGACGTAGTAAATGGTATTTCAAATGGTTCAAATGGCTCGAAGCACTGTGGGACTTAACATCTGAGGTCATCAGTTCCCTAGACTTAGAACTACTTAAACGTAACTAACCTAAGGACATCACACACATCCATGCCCTAGGTAGGATTCGAACCTGCGACCGTAGCAGCAGCGCGGTTCCAGACTGAAGCTCCTAGAGCCGTTCGTTCACCGCGGCCGGCACTAAATGGTAGTATTACCGTTATTATTGGTTCCATTGGTAAAGAACGAAACATAAATGAACGTTAGAGAGACAATCTGGGAGCCGCCCACTACGGTTTGGTTTTAGTTCGTTAGTTAGTTAGTTAGTTTTGCACATAATTAGAACCTCATTTTGTTCACTCCTAGTTCATTGTGTATTTTACATAATTAGAAACCATAAATTACATTTTATAAATAACAAAAGTTAGTTGATAGAGTAACTTCTGCGCTTTTATGCAGGCAAATCCATTACTTTTGATGCAAGTACAGTTTACATGTACAAACTTAAAAAAAATAATTGTATAGTTAGTGTTGTTACGAGGGTTGTTCGGAAAGCAAGGTCCGATCGGTCACGAAATGAAAGTCACAGTGAAACTCAAAAAAATTGTATTCGCAACAGTTAGCCACACCTTCCAGCTACCCCTCTACATATTCGACACTTCGACATAGACATTTGTCTTGGCATTGTACAAACTTTCCAGTACCCTCGTCACAGAAAGCTTCTCTAGGCTGGTCTGCCTTTCGTTGTTTGTGCCAAAATGTTGTCTTCATAGCCAGCGGTTCATGCGAGCAGAGATCAACAGTGGAACGAACAAATTAAGAGCTGTACTGTGGGTTACTTCCCATCGAAAACGCTGCAAAATACACCTGAAAAGTGTCTTGAAGAAAGAAACGCACGACATTTATATTATGTGGGCTGCATAGCTTCAGACGAAATCTCTCAGCAGATCCTCATACTTGGAGGGAGATACTACTGTTTTAGGCATTTCTGCGTGATCACTTTGTGCTCTGAACTGAGAATACGCACGTGAAGCGATCGACAGGGACACTAAAGACACCGGCCAAGACATCTGTGCAAAGTTCTATGGGATTTTCACAGTGGTTTCCATTTCGCGTCTAATCGGACCTTACTTTCCGAATACACCTCGTATTATGTCATCAATAGAACGTCCATCATAGTCAAAAGCAAGAGTTTCCTCTTATTATTGATAAGTACGAAAGCTATTTATGAATTGCAGAAACATGTTTTTAAGCTCGTCATTGTACTGAAGGGATGTCTAATATGTTTTCGTTCTGAGTTTTCGTTTTTTTGTTTTTTCTTAATTCTACCTTTTTTTGAGGGAATTACATTTGTGAGCGCTATATGATAAACCTGTAATTTTTTAAATTTTTGCTACAACATTCGTCTGTTCCACGTTACAAAGCAACAGTTTTTAAATAAAACACGAACTAAACACTGACAGCTTCAGTTTTGCTATAAATGCTATTTACTTTTAAGTAACTGACAGGAAGATAACTATGTGGAACAAAAACGTTCCGTAAGTCACACGGCCCCTTGTATGTCCTAACTCTGTGTCTAGACGGTTTACTATTTTCGGTTTCTGGGTGAACGAAGTAAGACACTGATCGCTTGTGCAAACAAAGGGCTCGAAATGAGGTAACGCCCGATACGTATGCAACACTCCTAACGTACAGGTTACGCGAGTACAATCCTAACCGACCACAGCTACTAGGAAAACTACCGTGGACTACGCTTGCTTACGACAGTCTGCGGTAGCGTATGGTATATATACAACTCTAGTCGCAGCATCCCACGACACCATTTCTCGCACATCACCTCCTGCCTTTCTAAATCCACAGAATTTCTTTCGCCGAATGTAGAACCGTCAACACGAGAACCAGAGATTTGACACAGCACTTTTTTTTCTTTGTCGTTTTTCTTCTCACTCACTCTCTATCTATCTCTCTCCCTCTATTTTCCCTCAGCTTTCGCGTCATACTCTTTCCTGTACCTCTGTGTCGGGCTTGGTATTCTAGTCGTAAGGAGCATGCACGGAAATCGGTAGGTCGCGAGATCGAATCCCGTTCCGACTACTGAATTTTCAGTGTATCCTTAACCAAGCATTCATTTCTGTATGATGTGCAGATCCGCGAGGAACGATAAGTTGTTCTAAATCTGTGGTAAACTGTTAAGTCCCCTTCTCCAGAAAAGGTTATTGCGGTAGGTTAGCGACATGCTAGTTGCCGAAGTTGCGTTGGATAGAAAGATTTCCAGTAGCATGTTGAGCCACAGGGAATATTTTCAGTGGCCTCTCCAGACGGTATTTTGGTATCGAGTGAGGTGACTCAAGAACAACATTTGAATTCGGGAGGGTTATAGTAGAATAGAAAAACTTGTAGAGGGCAGTGTTCGCAAAAATCAATTTTTGTTCTGGAGAAATTTAGGAACATGCGAGGCGAGACTGACACTACGGCTTATGTTCGAAGATAGAATGAAGAAAGGCGAACCAACTGTTGTAGCAACTGCAGAGTCATAAGAAAGTTTTCATAATTCTGGCAATATACTCTCTGAAACTCCGAAGGCAGTGTGGATAAAATACAGGAAGCGAAAGTTTACCTAAAATTTATGTAGAAAACAGACTGCAGTTGTCTTGAAAATAGGTTATAAGATGAATATCATCAAAATTAAAACACGTGTGATCGAACGTAGCCAAACTGAATCAAGAGAAGCTGAGCGAATTAGATTAGAAAATGAGACGCTGAGAGTAGTAGACGAGGTTCGGTACTAGGGGAGCAAAACCACCGACGATGGCAGAAGTAAAGTGGATATAAATTGTGTACTAACAGCACTAAAAAAGGTGTTTCTGAAAAAGTGAAAATCTGAGATAGACGTGTGTGAGGAAGGTTTTTTCCGAAAGTACTTGTCTGGAGTGTAGCATCATACAGAAGCGAAATGTGGATTATAAATAGTGGAGATAAGAAGACAATAGATGTTTCTGATATATAGTGCTACAGAAGGACGCTGAAGATCAGATGGATAGATCGGATAACTAATGAAAAAGTACTGACTCGAATCGGGTAGAAAATAAAGTTATGACACAACTTGATAAAAGAAGGGATCGTTTGATTGACGGATTCTGGTTATATTAAGGTTTTATCGATTTGGTTATGAAAGGAACTGAAGGAGAAGAACAAGGCTTGACAACAGCTAACAGATATAAAAGTGATGTACATTGTAAGAGTTATGCAGAGCTGAGGAGGTATGCACAGGAGAAACTAGCGTAGAGAGGTACTGATCGTCGGACGCTCGACCACAACAAGATGATTCAAATCCAGATTTCTATTTTCTGTGGTTTCCCTTAAATGATTAACAGAAATGCCAGGGTGTCTCCTCTGGAATGGAACGTCCAATACTTCCTCCCAACCTTCTTCATCCTAAACTCATGGACCAATTCTAGCGATCTCTTTGCCACATCAAGTGCCATCTAGTGGCATTCTGCAAACCGGACAGGTCAGTCTTTCCAGTATAATCTGTTCTCTGCCGGGAAATGTAATTTCGCGTGTGCGTAACAACACCTTCTATGTCCTTTGTCCACGCAGGTACTGATTAATGGCTGATAGGCCAGGTAACCTGGAGACACCTTAACGGACGAAAGTGTGCCTCGGCCAGGCAAGCAATGCAACCTCGGCCAGGCAAGCAATGCAACGGGCAGATTTGTGCAGTTTGTGAGGTGTTACAGAGTAAAGCATTTTTATAGACCAAGTTGTGTACTCTACTCATCGAACGGAAATAAGGGGAGGGCAGTGAGTGCTCTCGTATTGTACGTTCAAAACTTACGTATACCAATGCAGGTCCAGAGGCCTGCAAGTGAACTGCGTACAGTGTCTCTTGATCTGTTGAGAAACTTTCTATCCCTACTCCCAATCTTACTTCTGCATATGTGGTGACAATTAGCTGTCTTGTGTTACACTATTATCAATCGAAATTTACCAACTTTGCATAATCTTCTTCTTTCGTTCAAATGGTTAAAATGGCTCTGAGCACTATGGGACCTAACATCTGAGGTCATCAGTCCCCTAGAACATAGAACTACTTAGACCTAACTAACCTAAGGACATCACACACATCCATGCCGGAGGCAGGATTCGAACCTGCGACCGTAGCGGTTACGCGGTTCCAGACTGAAGCGCCTAGAACCACAGGGCCAACCCGGCCGGCTCTTTTTCTTTAATTGCTTTGTATGCAAGTGGCATTGTTGGCAGAACAGCGTTCGGATGTATGGAATACTGCCTAAAATGTAGCCATAAACTGGATACTATCCCAAAAAAATGGCCGTTAATTTATTAGAATCATTCGATCCTGATTTGGCTCAACCCCATTTCTATCCAACAAATAAGATATAAGAGCAGCTTTGTAATACCACAAAGCAGTAAATGCTATGTCACTTCACGCACATATTTTGTCTCCAACATTCACAACTTTTTTTTTTTTTTTTTTGCTTAAGTGACGTTTCTTCTAGATTAAATATTGAGTTTTGTGATTCCATTATCGATTTCCTTCGATAGCATCATGTTACACAAAACAGCAAAGGCCCATATTTTGCACGAATCTATTTTAACTGTACCGGACTCAGGCACCAGTGCTCTGTAGGATGTCAGATATTTATTTTACTACTCGCAGTGGCACGAAGCTGCTGCTCCTAGCTCTTTGTCCGTACGAAAAACCCTTGTCAGCCACATGAGACACCTGAAGCGGAACGAATGACACAGGCAATGATGCGTGTAAGTGCGGGCCGCTTCCGTTCTTTGTGCACACAAAGTAATTGTTTTACGGTTCAGAACAAAACTCTAGCGGTCACTGTGCTGAGAAATAACTTCAGTCTCAGGTTACACCACTCACCCTGGCAAATGGTTCCGAGAAAACCACAAAAACTCGTGTGATTATAGCTGATTTACAACACACTTAGGATGTCACAAATAAACAAGATGACAGAAGATGACAAAGGAATACAACGCCGTTTAATATCAAGAAGGCAGTGATATTCCCATCTACGTAGCCACAAAATCAATTGCAGGAACAAGAAAGTAACAACAAAACAACGTACTGAGTCCCAAATAGGAGATGCGACGTCCGGCACAGAATGCCAAGTTGAGGTTGCAGAACGCTTTATATTACACCTGGTGGGAGTAGAAATGTTTTCAGAACAATAGATCATCGTTCTTAGTTCTTTGTTAGCACTGTGCATCTTACTATGAAGTAACTTCAGTTGTCTTTATTAGAGCTGCGATTTAAATTTCATTTATGACTTTTCGGCTCTCGTATTTTGTGTACTGATTTCTGAAAACCATGATGCGGGTATTAGGCCATCCTACGTGATATACAGATGTAATATAAAGTACTGTACATTATTCTTTGACTTCCAGGTAAATCCGTATTGGAATCTTACTGATCGTTTGAGATATGGTCTTGTAAAAGGATGTTGAAAATTAGATGCTGTCCGCAGTATAGGTGAAGAAAGGAACACATGGAAAGCACTGACAAGAAGAAGGTACAGGATGATAGGACGTGGTACTAGGGGGAGCCGTAGAGGTAAAAACTATGGAAGAAGACAAAGGTTGGAATATATGCAAAAAAAAATTCAGAACGTGTGGTGCAAGTGCTACTCTCAGATGAAGAGGCTTGCACAACAGAGGAATTTGTGGCAGGTTGCATCAAGACTAACGACTCAAAAAAAGAAATAATTCTGCTGATTCGGATTTATGCGAAATTCGGTATGGAATCAACAATAAAAAATTCTCTCCTCCATTTAGTCAATCGAAGGTTACAGATCCAGTGGCTTGTCAGTTGATGGCACGGTGCTTTAAAAAAATAGGGTGGGGGGTGAGTGGGGGGGGGGGGGAGAATTACTTGAAACATCGAGATTACATCCTTTGATTCACTCATGGGTTTTAATTTAATTATCTGACAAATCAGAGGTATAATTACTTTTTATAGTACAAGGCAAGATTGATGTTACGTTGCCTGTTGTGGATAGTGATACTATGTGAGGTCACAAATAATCTGTATTTGTGTAGTTATCGTCATATTTCAAGTGAGAGAGGAATCAATAGTAAACAAGGCGAATTAATAGTTGAAATACGTACGAATCTTTCGTTTAAGAGGAATGACAAGACAAAGAGAATCTGTTCAAGAACATCCCAATGATCTACGAGAGAATTATATCAAAATTTGAAGGTCATATTGAAAGTACGGCACGAATAACCTACTGGAACGTAAAATCTCTTAGCAATTGTGCATGAAGACGACAGTGCGTTAAGAAATGTTATGATCTTGGCTCATTACATTGAGAGTGACATTTCACTTCGTGGATGACTTATCTCGATTAGGTTTCTGTGATTACAAGGAAACTTTAAAATAAACGTTTCGCCTTGTGGAGGACACAGCTTATTCTTTCTGCCTCACCTACACATGTTTCAGCACTTTTTGTGCTGCTTCCGATAATTAAGTTTCAGACATCACAAATAAGTAGACGATTTCGGCGTATGGGTCCAGGCAGATCTCGCAAAGTATGAGAAATACGTTGCAAATAGCAAAGAAGGAAAATGAGCTTAGAAATTGTTGTAGAACAGAAAACAGCTCAGATGGTAAATTCCGTGCTTGCTGGTATTCTGAATTTGAAGCATGGAGAGGAACGAACGTAGAAATTAACAACCGTAATTCATTAGTGCATATTACACGTTATGTATTAATTTCTCAATAAACACGCATTTTTTGGTGACATCCTGTTAATTTACGGCTGGCGCAAAGTATGCGGAAAAACGATCCGAATACGTTTGATGTTCATGATAATGATCCACGTGTATTTCACGCTTAGAGCAGAATACGGAAGTGTTAATGGTAGTCGTCGGCTGAAGCAAATAAACTGAAGGAAATAATATTAGTTACTGCCTCTGAGAATACTGTTCTCCTGTCTTCCGTATTCAGTTCCGTGTAACGAAGCGTTTCGCCGTAACGAAGTGAGCTTAGTTTTCACGTACCGCAGGTAGCAGTTTCAGACGATCTCACTCAGTAGTTTTGAAAACTAACCGTGTGGCTCAGAAAATGGGGGTCGTGCGGTAGCGTTCTCCCTTGCCGCGCCCGGGTTCCCGGGTTCGATTCCCGGCGGGGTCAGGGATTTTCTCTGCCTCGTGATGACTGGGTGTTGTGTGATGTCCTTAGGTTAGTTAGGTTTAAGTAGTTCTAAGTTCTAGGGGACTGATGACCATAGATGTTAAGTCCCATAGTGCTCAGAGCCATTTGAACCATTTGAATCAGAAAATGGGGACAAACCAAGCTCGACCGCCGCGCTGACCGTATACCTGCTAAGGACACCGGCCGGTACCACCCAGAACGTAACAGCCGACTTTTTAAAAGCTGTTACCTCAGCAGCAGGTAGAAGGGCAAAGAAAAGACCTGTCTTTGAGGCGGCTAGCTACAAAAGCGGCACCAGGAAAAAATATCTTCGTTTCCCAACTGAACGAAACCTTGTACAGTCCCAATATAAGCGGCTTCACATTCAGAATTTAGCAAGCATCTAATTTAAGAATTTTAACTTACCATCTCTTAATCCTTAGATCGGTGTTACTTATTGGTGGAGGATTTGGTAATTATAGGAATATATTTCAAACGAAATCTCGCCACTCATCTGTAGTCATGGAAGAGAAGACGCAACAGCAAAACGTGTCCGTGTTTAGTGACATTTATGTGAAATACATATTTTTTTGAGCACGATTTAGCATCCAGAGAAAATGCGTACTTCCGTGTTGCGGCGGTATAGCGTTTTATTTCTCATCTACATCGCCAGCAAGAATCGTGATGCAGCCATTGCTAAGTGGAATCTGTTTATACGCAGATGGATCACGATAAGAGCTACAGGATGTAGCCGTCTTTTTTGACTGGTTTTACATTTTATCATACTCCAGAGCAGCTCTCGTGTATTTGCGATTCACGAGCAGAGTTCTGTGTAATATCATATATGAGGAAGCCTTACAACCCCAAACAATACTTCAGTTTTTCCTACTTTTGTCCAGTTTTCCAAAACTTCACTGAAAGGTTCCTTGAAAGGCTTTACTAGAGCTACATTCACAAAGCAAGATATTGTGAAGCCTGTCTCAGCAACAGTCTATATGATACAATAATTTTATCTTGGAACTCTTACATTTGGTCAGTGTTTGCATAGAAAAACAACAATATGGAAGTTATGAGTCCACCTTGATGCAAAACACTTTGTTATTTGTTTACTTATTTATTCCCCAAACTAGTTTCGGTGACAAATATCGCCATCATCAGTGGATTCTTTACCACATGCAGAAAATAGAACAGTTATACAAACACTTCCGTGGGTTCTGTAAATCTAAAACATGCAGAAAATTGCATAGTTATACAAGCACTGCAACACATTATTACATTTTTAGCGTTCGTTTTTTGAAATATAGTTTTTTGTGGATTTTTTCATACTACCTTATTTATTGTATGTTATGGCATGTTTTTAAGAATTGTTATTGCTGTTTGCGGCATATTTTCTGTGCTTTTTCTGTTGTCTTTTTTTCCCAGCGTACATTACGTCATCTGCAACTGTGTGAGTGGCTGTTAGTAAACAAATACTGAAAGGTGAACTAATACATATGCCGATAGTATTACGTACGAAAGGTGTAAAAGGACAGCGAATTGGCAGAGCCGTCATTTCTACTCACGTGATTCGTGAGAGAAGTTTCCGACGTGATTATGGCCTCACGACGGAAATTAAGTTACTTTTACTAGGTGGAACTATAAGCAAGGGACAATCCATTTCTGAAATCGTTAGAGAATTCAATATTCCGACATTCACAGATCATGAATGTGCCGAGAACACCAAATTTCAGGCATTACCTCTCACCACGGACAATGCAGTGGTCGACGGCCTTCACTTAAGGACCGAGAGCAGCAGCGTTTGCGTAGAATTGTCAGTGCTGACAAACAAGCAACACTGCGTGACATAACCGCAGTAATCCTCGTGGGACGTACAATGAACGTAGCGGTGAGGACAGTGTGGAAAATTAGGCGCTAATGATCTGCGACAGCAGAAGACCGACGCGAGTACCTTTGCTAACAGCGCGACATCATCTGCAGCCCTTCTCCTATCGGTTGAGCCCTAGACGACTGGAAAACCATGTCCTGGTCAAATGGTTCAAATGGCTCTGAGCACTATGCGACTTAACTTCTGAGGTCATCAGTCGTCTAGAACTTAGAACTAATTGAACCTAACTAACCTAAGGACATCACACACATCCATGCCCGAGGCAGGATTCGAACCTTCGACCGTAGCGGTCACGCGGTTCCAAACTGAAGCGCCTAGAACCGCACGGCCACTCCGGCCGGCTGGCCTGATCAGATGAGTCCTGATTTCAGTTGGGAAGAGCTGATGGTAGGTTTCGATCTTGGCGCAGGCCCCACGAAGCCATGGACTCAAGTTGACAGCAAGGCACTGTGCAAGCTGGTTGTGACCCCATACTGGTGTAGGTTGTGTTTTAACGGAATGGTCCAACTAAACGGATCAGTGACTGGGAGTGATTATGTTCACCTATTTGACCGTTTGCAGTCATTCATTGACTTCATGCTCCAAACAACGATAGAATTTTTATAGATAATGGGCCATGCCACTGGCCCACAATTGTTCGCGACTACTTTGAAGAACATTCGAGACAATTCGAGTGAATGATTTGGCCACCCAGACTGCCCGACATGAAATCCAGCGTATATTTATGGGACATAATCGAGAGTTCGTGCACAAAGTCCTGTGCCGGCAACACTTTCGCAATTATGGACGGCTATAGAGGCAACATGGCTCCGTATTTCTGCAATAGGCTTCCAACGACTAGTTGAGTCTAAACCACGTCAAGCAGCTGCACTAAGCCACGCAGAATGAGGTCCGACGTGTTATTAGGAGATATGAAGATGGCATCTATTCTTTCGGACATATCGTTTAAGGCTAACCGGCTGATGACCTTATTCATTGCGCATGTACACGATCTGCCTGAACTGTTACGGCTTTCCACATGCGGCGCCTGAGATCCATCCTCGGAGTAACGTGAAAGGACCGAGTGACCAACGAAGCAGTGTTGTCTAAAACTAACTGCAACAGTATTTCAGCTATCTTAAAGCAGAGACGACTCCGCTGGCTGGGACACGTCCACCGTATGGATCCTGACAGATTACCACGTGAGGTGACGCTTGGAGAGATCTCTATAGCCAAAAGACCTGTAGGACGTCCTGTATTGAGGTTCAAGGACTCCTGTAAACGAGATATGGAGAGTTTTGGAGTCGACACAAACAGATGGGAGGCACGGGCTAGCATGAGACCAGAGTGGCGTGATGATATATCATCTGGAATGTCGAAGCACGATGAAGGCTTGTTAGACAGATTAAGGCAGAAAAAGCTTCGAATGCTATCACTGCTCCTGCCTCAGCAGCCAGATACACTTGTGACAATTGCGGCAAGAGATGCCGTGCTGTCATGGGCTTGACAAGTCATATGAAAAAATGCGACCCATAAACACACAGACACTGCAACAATCATCTACCAAGATGTCGTGGCCAATATATATACGGGACTCGGTGGATTGTCTTCGGCCAGTAATGGTTATAATGGCAGGGGTCTACGAATGTAATGTGTGAACTTTTTTTTTCACTAGCTGCTTATATTTTATGACCCACCGTCTAATTTCTTATGGTGGGTCGTATGTTGCCACTTAGCCGCTGTGACTGGGTCCGGGGTCCGGAGTGACTGAAAGTAACACCACACCGGCTCCCGTCCCCACTCACACCATTGCTCGTGTCCCGCCACGTGGAGGCGGGCTCTGTTTAGATCCATTTGATATCTTTTTTTTGTGCAGCATTAGAAAAACTTATAACTAATACAAAATCAAGTGAGATATTAATAAACAAAACGAAATTAAATATTTACAAAGAATGAACGAAGAGAACTGAATAGAGAAGGGATAGATATAATATTGCCCGTCACCTAGTTGTTGGCGGCGGCCTGGATCTTGGAATGACCCTCAAGACGCTGGCCGTTGCTCACCATGCCTTTAACATCTACCATCCTAAAAACTAACTTAACTAGAAGAGATTAGGGTACGTTAAAACTAGAAACTAAGACTAAGACCTCCATGTCCAGCCTGCTAAACTATTTACGATATACAATAGAGAGGTAACTGATTTTGTGCTTGGCTCAAAGTTGCTAATGAAAGGGTACTTGTGGTAAAAGTAATAAGGTAATGACGCTAACGGTTTGTGTTGAGCCTACAAGGCTCCTAGTGGAGTACATCAGGCGCAAGCACCTCCCGGCCCCGCCGACAACACGACCTGATCGGTGGTTTTCCCGGATCTACCATAGGTATCCGTCGGGTTGGGCTCAAAAGAGAGGAACCACACTTAAGATCCTTCCATCCAGGACGTGCGCCGCCTCTTACCAGGGGGGCGTAGGTCCCTTGAAGAGGTGCCTAACTTTAAGCTTCAGATCAGAAGTTGTTAGTGTAGCGAAGGTTGAGGTATAGGCTGTGTAGGTTGGTTGTACAAACAGTTCACGCTGAGCCAATGAGACTTACAATGATACGTTGTGTGGCAGTTAGCACCATCCGGCCCCGCCAGCAACAATCATCTACCAAGATTTCGTGGCCAATATATATACGGGACTCGGTGGATTGTCTTCGGCGAGTAATGGTTATAATGGCAGGGGTCTACGAATGTAATGTGTGGACTATAAGTTGAGACTGTGGGTCTCACGGGGAGCGTGCCGGCGATAAATCCCTGCAGTCGCACTATCTTCTGTGCCCTCGGTGGCTCAGATGGACAGGAGCGCCGTGGTCCCGTGGTTAGCGTGAGCAGCTGCGGAACGAGAGGTCCATGGTTCAAGTCTTCCCTCGAGTGAAAACTTTAACTTTCGTTCGGTCAGAGGGTTAGCTGCCCTCTGTAATAAAAAACTGAGGTGACCGATCAACAACGAACTTAAAAACGGGTGTCTTACGACGTCCGCCCCGAGCAGATGCAACAAACGAAAGCGAAGAAAAAAAAAAAAAAAGATGGAAAGAGCTTCTGCCATGTAAGCCGGGTTCGAGTCCCGGTGGGAGCACACATTTTCAGCTGTTCCCGTTGATGTATATCAACGCACGTCAGCAGCTAATGGTATTGATTTAATTGTAATTTCATGTTATTACGAGGTATCTCATGATTTTTGTCACTTCATTTAATTTTAATTGCTGTAGTCTGGATTCTGCGTAACTCTGGAGTCCACCTTCGTCACAGGCCATAGAGGACAAGGTCACCCGAACACTTGCCAGCAGAAGCACCGGATGCGCAGCTCACACGCCGCCTTGCCCGAACGCCTCCACTCTTACGTTAAGGGGCCCAGCTGTTGCACTGCGTTCGCTGCCTCGGATGATGGAATATTAATTGCGAACGTTCCTGTGTAAGAGGCCCGATGTAAACTGGCGCAGGTAGCCGACGGCGTGTTTTCTGGCGGTGGCGGGACGGGTCCCTAATTCGGCGGTCATTACGGAAGCGGCCGGAAGCTGTGGCTGCCTCGGGCGCTCCCTCTTGGCCGCTAGTGGCCCCAGCCCACGTGGCTGCCACGCGCCGCCTGCCGCAGAGGTGTCGCCGCCCCCGCAGCTCACACGCGAGGCGTGGGCGGCGGCGGCGGCATCACGGCGGTGGTAGGCATGTGGCGTCACGCTCTAGCGGCGGGGGACGGCGCGAGGCCGGAACGTCGAGGGGCATTGTTATGAGCTGCTCACCCCATTGTCTAGGGGTGGCTCCCCCTGTCGGTATCAACTGAACCAATGCTGATACATGGGTATTTTAGCGCCCGCACCATAATACAGCTGCCAACCCTCCTAATGTGCTAACATATGGGGTAAATTATACTGTAGGTACACCATCGACCTGTGACTTCACATCCATCAGACGAAAACATTATTCGTTATGGCCTCTACAATTTTCATTTTATTTACTGTTGACCAGTTTCGACCTTTTATTTATTGCTAAGCAACCTATAAACATGCCAATGACCTTCCCGTCAGATCGCCGAAGTTAAGCTCTGTCAGGTTGGGCTAGCACTTGGATTGGTGACCATCCGGTCTGCCGAACGCTGTTGGCAAGCGGGTTGCACTCAGTCCTTGTGAGGCAAACTGAGGAGCTACTTGATTGAGAAGTAGCGACTCCGGTCTCGGAAACTGACACACAACCGGGAGAGCGGTGTGCTGACCACATGCCCCTCCATATCCGCATCCATTCACGCCTGTGGGCTGACACGGCGGCAGGTCGGTACCGATGGGCCTTCTTGGCCTGTTCGGGAGGAGTTAAGTTAACCTAAAAACATGCAAAACACAGAAAGAATAAAACATGTAATTTACAGGGGTTTGACAAATATGCGGACACATTGCAATAAACGCATGAATGAACATGAATGCAAATAACATCCAAACGTGATGCCGAAGCTAACCTGGACTAGGGAGCAATGAACGAAAATAGTATAGTCAGATGAAACTTGTTTCCAACTTCTGGCCGACTTTACATCTTAAAGAGCGAAACGTGGTAGGGGTTCGGTGGTGATTTGGGCAGCCAGATCGTGGTATTCCGCGCGATCCATGGGTACTGTCGAAGGTCGCAATACTGTCAAGGATTATGCGACCAGTTTGGCTGATTAGGTCCATCTCATGGCACAACGTTTACTCCCCAATGATGACGGTGCTTTCCAAGTCGACAGGGCCCAGATCAGGACGGGGTTTTTGGGCACGATGATAAACTGTCGGGTTTTCCCTGGCCACAACAGTCACAAGATCTCAATATTATTGAGCCTTTGTGGTCTATTTGATCGCTAATCACTTCCATCAACATTACCTGAAATCGGTACTATTTTGTAGGAAGAATGGTATGAGATTTCCTTGAAAGCCATACAGGAAAGTATTGTGGTTTTTCAATATCTTTGTCCACCCTCAGCGTAACCTTTAGGCGGCGCGGCTGAAGACCGAGAAGACTTTATTCAGAGTCTCTTCATACTTTGCACAGGAAAAATTACTGTACAGGCGATAATTTTCCTAATTTTACGATCGTAATCATTATGAGACATATATACAGACGAGAGATTTATACGGACGGCAATAATATGTTTCTCTGCTCATCTTGGAAAGCCAACTTTCGGAAATTTAAATCTTTCCGAGATGTGCGAAATCCTGCTCGTAGTGTAGTTTGTTCAGCAGGAAATCCTGAGTAACACCCCTGCCTGACGAATAAAATCTGAGTCTCTTGTATACGACTGTAAGACAATTATTCTGTGCAATTTAGTTATATTTTTGTTTATTTTGGTAGTACTGACTCTCTACGTTGATGACGCATGGTTTGTTTATTTGTTTTTTTTTTTTTTCAAGTTGCTAGGTTAGTTTCGTTATCGCTGACGTGCTGTTAATCACCGCTGCTCCACTGTCTATTTGCACCAAACAAGAGCAACGTTCCGTGATCCGTTTTTTGTGGACGGAAGGCGTATCGGGGGGCCGAAATTCATCGACGACCTTCGGTACAGTACGGGAACTGTGTTTTGCCGCAATGGAGTGTGTAAGAATGGATTGAAAAATTCTTAAATGGCTGCACAAGTGTTACGCACGATGAAGGAACCGGACGACCGGGGCCACAAATGGAGAAACCATTGAGCGTTCACGTGAAATGATTCTCTTAGACAGACGATTAACTATTGACGTAGTGGCACATCGTCTGTATATTAGTCACGGTTCTGCCTACGAAATCATCCACAATAGACTTGGGTTTCGTAAAGTTTGTGCAAGATGGGCCCCAAAACAACTCACACAGTTGCATAAGCAAACGACCTTGGACATCTGCCGAAAACATTTGGGTCGCTATGGTAACGAAAGCGAAAACTTGTTACACAGGATCACTACTGGCGACAAAATATGGATGCATTATTACGAGCCGGAGAGTAAACGGCAGAATATGGAGTGGAAACATCCAAATTCGCCGTGCAAGAAAAAGTTCCGCAGGAAAACTTATGCTTACGGTTTTCTGGGACGCAGAACGTCCAGTACTGGAACATTATGGGGAAAGGGGCACAACAATAAACAATGTACGTTACAGTGAGATGCTTACTGCCAGGGTAAATCCTGCAATTCGAAGCAAACGCCGAGGATTGCTGTCAAAAGGTGTTGTGTTGTTGCACGACAATGCCCGTCCGCATACTGCTGCCCACACTGCTGAAACGCTCCATAAACTCAAATTTGAAGTACTGGATCATCCTCCATATAGTCCTGATCTTGTACCTTCTATCACTTGTTTGGTCCACTCAAACAGGCATTAAGGGACCGTCGATTTGCCTCGGACGAAGTAGTGAAAGAAGCGGTGCATTCCTCGTTCGCAGCTCAACCGAGAACCTTCTTTTATGAGGGCATCAGGATGCTGGTACAACGATGGACCAAGTGCGCTGAAACGCAAGGAGACTATGTTGAAAAGTAATGTTCTTGTAAGTTTCCTATTTAATTACAATAAAATTTACCTACATATATAGACAGGAGTGACACCACCAGCACTCGACCAATGGTGTAAACGCCCAGAAGATGACCCATACGTTGGGTTAAAACGGGTTGGCGGTATAATAATAATAAATGCGATTAAGACTGTTTTTGAATAATTGATGTGCCAGCCTTTTGCCCTGGCCCGCCAGATCAGCACACTTGTCGCCAGTCGAAAATATATAGGATATTGTGAAACGACGGGCGCAGCGCTGTGACGTAGTGCCAACCCCCATAGCCGAACTCTGGAATCATGTGAATGAAGCGTAGATGGCTATACGACAGGACGCCATTTGCGCCTTACACGCGTCGATACCACCACGCATGGAAGAAGTTATCAGGGCCCGTGATGATGATGATGATGTCTGGTTTTGTGGGGCGCTCAACTGCGCTGTTATCAGCGCCCATCCAAATTCCCAATCTTTGCTCAGTCCAAACACGCCACTTTCATGAATGATGATGAAATGATGAGGACAACACAAACACCCAGTCATCTCGGGGCAGGTGAAAATCCCTGACCCCGCCGGGAATCGAACCCGGGACGCCGGCCGCGGTGGTCTAGCGGTTCTAGGCGCTCAGTCCGGAACCGCGGGACTGTTACGATCGCAGGTTCGAATCCTGCCTCGGGCATGGATGTGTGTGATGTCCGTAGGTTAGTTAGGTTTAAGTAGTTCTAAGTTCTATGGGACTGATGACCACAGATGTTAAGTCCCATAGTGCTCAGAGCCATTTGAACCCAGGACGCCGTGTTCGGGAAGCGAGAACGCGACCGCGAGACTACGAGCTGCGGACCAGGGCTCGTGGCGGACCCTGCGTCTACTAGGCAACAGGACACTAACTTGAAACGTCCCCTTCCTAAAATTATAAATGACTGTGCTGGTAAACTTCTACGTTATTTGATTTTCAAGCAGCTGAGCAAAACTCAACGTACTCAAACAGTTTTCTTTTTACTTAATCTAATCATCACTAAACTGACACACAATATTTTTAGCGCAACGCAATCTGACTTTCAATAATCCCTACAAAAGAAAGGCCCTGACTAACAATAACCTTTACCTTTCATGAATCACTTTCCGCACAAAAATCTTCGTTACTCAAACTACTGCAATACAGCGAACGCGAATACTGCCAGCTAATAAATGATTCTAACTACTGAAGGCATAGTTAGAAAATGAAAGATTTTGATAGAGGACAAACAATGTATTTACCTTAATAGTGTTCAAAAGTCATAATATATATAGCAGTTCATGGCATCCAATCTTACAAATTTACTGTCTCTGATGGACACACGTCCAGATCGTCCGCTCTCAAAATTCCGTCATCTCTCTCCCCACATCCACCACTGCTGGCGGCTCACCTCCACGCGCTGTTAACATCCAGCTGCCCAACACAACAATGGCAGACAACAATGCAAACTAGCCACAGACTGCACACAGCACAGCCAGTGGTTATAATACAGAGCGCTACGTGACGTCACCAATAAGAAAACCTAAACAGCCTACTTACAAACTGAACCAAGGTGATTGAAAAGCTAATCATTCCTGCAGAACATGCTACTCTACATGTCCTATGAATATGAAGGTCCTATCTCTAGTCGTTCAATGTGTTCGGTTTTCTTTTTTCTGAAGATGAGCGTATTGCAGCGTAAATGACCATCGGTTTGGTTCGGCTGTTTGGGGATGGAGACCAGACAGCGAGGTCATCGGTCTCATCGGATTAGGGAAGGACGGGGAAGCAAGTCGGCCGTGCCCTTTGAAATGAACCATCCCGGCATTTGCCTGGAGCGATTTAAGGAAATTACAGAAAACATAAATCAGAATGCGCCGGACGCGGGATTGAACCGTCGTCCTCCCGAATGCGAGTCCAGTGTCTAACCACTGCGCCATCTCGCTCGGTCACAAATGACCATCGTCTCAGCAGAGTAACAAGCTGAGCAGTTGGGCAGGGATCGCTGCTTGGCTCTGTAGACTGGGAGCTCCGTGTTTAGCGAGCCAGCAGTGTCCCCCGGGCTGGGGCCACGTCCGCCGGAGCGTGGAGGCGCTTATAATTAATGGGGCATTAACGAGCGGCCGGTGCGCGGCCATCTACAAGTGCTCGCAGCGCCTGCCATCAGCCCCAGTGCGGTCGCCACTTTTTGCACCAGCCTGAGATACGCGAGCGTTCCTTCGCTCTTGACAGGCCTCCCTCTTCACTGATGACGACGTTCGAGGACAACAACGCTCTGGGAGGGTGCGTGCCTCGCCATTTCTCGTGGCAAACGAGCCACTTCAGTGCATTGGCTATGGTTATCACTGGCCGTTACAATGGACACAGGATTTACGCACAGTGGCACCAAAAAGAATTGGCGCAGACACCTTTTCGCATCTAATACAAAATATATGAATACTAGGAACACTATATCTGTACAGCTAACCCTGACTCAATAAATGAAATTATCTGTATAGTAAAATATTTTACCGGCAGAACAGAAACACATGTAACAAATTAAATATGAGTTTCAAATGGTTCAAATGACTCTGAGCACTATGGGACTTAACATCTTAGGTCATCAGTCCCCTAGAACTTAGAACTACTTAAACCTAACTAACCTAAGGACATCACACACATTCATGCCCGAGGCAGGATTCGAACCTGCGACCGTAGCAGTCCCGCGGTTCCGGACTGAAGCGCCTAGAACCGCACGGCCACCGCGGCCGGCAAAGATGGGTTTTCTCCTTCTCAAAAATTATTAGCGCACTGTACGACGTTTGTTACTGTGCTTAACAGACAGCGTCACTTGTACCAGATTATATTCCCAGGGTAAAAGCTACCATGAGACTGATAAAGAACTTTAGCGACACGTCGGGCAATCATCAAGTTTCAAGAGACTGGTAGAACAAACAATAAACTCAGATCCGGATATCCAAGGGTTCTTACTTGTAGGGGGGTTGGGGTTTTTTGGGGGGAGAGACCAAACAGCGAAGTCATCGGTATCATCGGATTGCGGAAGGACAGGGAAGGAAGTCGGCCGTGCCCTTTCAGAGGAACCATCCCAGCATTTGCCTGGAGCGATGTTGTGGTCTTCAGTCCTGAGACTGGTTTGATGCAGCTCTCCATGCTACCCTATACTGTGCAAGCTTCTTCATCTCCCAGTACTTACTGCAACCCACATCCTTCTGAATCTGCTTAATGCTAAATTTGTGATCCCTTGATGCCTCAGAACATGTCCTACTAACCGGTCCCTTCTTTTTGTCAAGTTGTGCCACATACTCCTCCCCAATTCTATTCAATACTTCATCATTAGTTCTACCTATCTAATCTTCAGCATTCTTCTGCAGCACCACATTTCGAAAGCTTCTATTCTCTTCTTGTCCAAACTATTTATCGTCCATGTTTCACTTCCATACATGGCTACACTCCATACAAATAATTTCAGAAACGTCTTCCTGACAAATCTATATTCGATGTTAACAAATTTCTCTTCTTCAGAAACGCTTTCGTTGCCATTGCCAGTCTACATTTTATATCTTCTCTACTTCGATCATCATCAGTTATTTTGCTCCCCATATAGCAAAATTCCTTTACTACTTCAAGTGTCTAATTTCCTCAGCATCACCCGACTTAATTCGACTACATTCCATTATCCTCGTTTTGCTTTTGTTGATGTTCATCTTATCTCCTCCTTTCAAGACACTGTCCATTCCGTTCAACTGCTCGTCCAAGTCCTTTGCTGTCTCTGATAGAATTACAATGTCATCGGCGAACGTCGAAGTTTTTATTTCTTCTCCATGGATTTTAATACCTACTCCGAATTTTTCTTTTGTTTCCTTTACTGCTTGCTCAATATACAGAAGGTAAATCATGGAAAACCTAAATCAGGATGTCCGGACGCGGGATTGAACCATCGTCCTCTGGAATGCGAGTCCAGTGTGCTAACCACTGCGCCACCTCGCTCGGTTTACTTGCAGGGAGCGCTGAAGGATAGTTCGTCTAGCACAAAAAGAGTGCTTTAAAAATGCACGGTCGTTTGACTCGGCCAACAAACAAAAAATGGCTCTGAGCAATATGCGACTTAACTTCTGAGGTCATCGGTCGCCTAGAACTTAGAACTAATTAAACCTAACTAACCTAAGGGCATCACACACATCCATGCCCGAGGCATGATTCGAACCTGCGACCGTAGCGGTCGCTCGGATCCACACTGTAGCGCCTAGAAGCGCACGGCCACTCCGGCCGGCGGCCAACAAACAGTTCATGGATCAAACTATTAGGAATGTTTTCAACGCAGCTGATATTTATGGCAGATCTCCGAGAAAAAAAGCTATTTATTTCGGAAGTTAACGGAAAAAACGCTCGCAGTTCGCCAAAGATCATCTCAATAAATCGATTGAATTTCGGAATACTATGCTATTTTCTGACGTATCCAAGGTTAACTTGTTTGGATCTGACGAAAAGGGAAATGTGTGGTGCAAACCAAATACAGAGCTCCAATCACGTCCTACCTAAAGTAAAACATGGAGGAGGAAGCATAATGGTTTGGGGATGCACGGCAGCTTCCGGTGTTGATGAATGGCAGTTATTGAAGGTGTTATGGCGGCGGCGGGTGTAGAATTAGTTTCTGGAAAGACTGGGTTGCGTTTACAGCTCTCCGTATCGCTACTATGTTGGCTGTCTTCCTGTTACGTTTTAGGGTTGAAGGTAAGGTAGCGAAGGTTTTAGCCATTGGTCTTTATTTTTCCAGCTCTGATAGAGTAAAAATAAACAGAATTGTTATCGACTGAAAATAATGTGAATCTGCATTTCTTAAATTTCAGTGTCTTTAGCTGTCATTCCGAGTCTTTTGCGGGATCCAGTGACGTTGCATAGAACACAGAGTGGAGGTTTAATAGAGCCTTATAACGGTTGGATAGTATCATAACAATCGTTTGCTAGCAACAGAGGTCACCTGTCCGGTGAATGACGTAGGACTTACGACCCAACATTTCCCGTCAGAGCGAGGGTGACGGTCATCATTTATAGAGTTTGATTCACATAGTACTGAAGGACGTTAATCCAGCACTGCCATTAAATGATTACTTTGGAATCCCTGAGGTAAACTTCGAGCAGTGCAGTCACGTGCAACACAAGTAACCTCGACTATGTGCAGATATCAGAGAGCTTTCTTCTTCGATTACGTGGAGACACTTACCTGTGCTACCTGAGTATTGAGGTCATCCCTCATTATGTGAATTCGATCCCCAGTTATTTCAAATAAATTCGTAAATAAGGAGTCTCTGGGATAGTCACTAACGATCAAAATTGGGACCTCACCCTATCGGAGTATGAAGGCTCTACACTCACAAGGGTCATACTCAAAACGTTCTTAAACAGTTGTCGGAAGAAACGAGAAGACTCTTTTTCATTACCTCCAGCACCAACAACAACATGACATTTCAGGTATCTTACTGAAGCGAAATGGTGACTTTTAGTATCCAGTTTTGAAATCATCCTCCATCCCTCAGCAGTGCAAATCTTCTCATCTCGACCTGTCTGCTACGTCCAACACCTCGGTACTCTGTTTTACATAGTAAATCTTTCCATATTTGGAAAATGTTTTCCTGTACCAGCCTTTGTAACTGTCCAAATAATCTGCGTATCCTTCAGAAAAACACGTTTCATACAGTTCTTTCCTTGCCTGCCAATTCACATAGTTAGTTAGCAGATCGTTATCACTTAAGTTTCAATATCTTTTTGGTTCATAATATTGAAATGTTTCCGGTTCGTTATTCTCTAGATTCCCAATGTTCTAGCTGGACGTCCATGCAATGTGACGTTCCAAACGTAAAGCTTCATAAATATTTATTACCAGTGCAGGATCTTTTGTTGAAAATTAGCATTCTTCCGTATACCATTTTGCTTTCGTGTTTGTTTCCTGCTTTGGACGTCTAGTCTGATACTCAATCCTTTGCCGTCACCATACATACACTCCTCTGTAATGCCTTCCACAATTCTGACGTTTAGCAATGCACTGTTTCATCTCCTATTATTCTCCATTGGTCGTGTTTTTGTGTAGTGTGAACAGAGTTGAGCAGTCTATCCTTTCGAATAAACACCTTTTCTAAGTGGCAGTTCTTTCAGCTTGAACAGAATACATTGCCTCTGATTCTTGAAGACCTTCATAAATTTTCCTCGTACACTTTTTTTCTTGTTCAAGATCAAATTTTATTGATTTACTTTATTGCTCCTATGATGATAATATGTCACCCTGCATTACTACCTTCTTATCACGAACTTGTCTCTCGTGATGTCCTACAATGTTTATTACCATTCGATTAGCACAGACAGTAGGCTGCGTGTTCAGTGTTTAATGCTGATGACAAGATCGTATCTCTAGACACACAATCTGACATTGCAACAGCTGCAGTGGCAGCGGTTACGCTCCAGACCTCTCGCAAGAGCAGCGGTTCCCGGACCAGAGGCACAGCCGGACTGGAGTAGAACGGGGTTGCGTGTGTCCGAGCTATTTAAAGAGACGGGCTACAGGACTTCTGTTCCGGCCGTGCAACCTTCTAATCTGGAGACCGTGTTCCGCGTCGTAATGAGCCGCGCGACACGCTAAGCATAATTGAATTCGTTGCGCCGCAGTAATAGTTTTCTCCGAAAACGGGTGCGCTGCCGGAGGCTTTTCAATTAACCGAGTCAATTGTGTTTCCCCTGGCTGTCGTGTACTGAGCGATTGCCTCTCAGTGTGTGGGTATTTTGGAAAGCCGCGACATTTTAGTGTGGGCTGCTCGTCCCTAGGCCTTCAGCAGTGTCTCTCAATAGGGTACACCACCGGAAATTAGACGGTACGTAACGACGGCAGGTATCGTCCTATCCACCAAACATAGCGCAGTAGTGTACTGCAACTATTTTTTATAATTGAATCTGCAACGTGCTTAGCTCTTTAACTCAAAATCTCTTCCTACAGAGAGCTAGCGAAATTCACTGTGTACTAATTTCATTTCACCCCTCACTATAAAACACAAAAGTCTTTCTTTACTCATACCCTACATATTTGGAATGTGCTTACGAAAACTGCTTTCAGTTATTAATATGTGTCTCACATTACATTAAATAATGGGTCCATCTTAAGTTCCTTTTTTAAAAATTTATGTAGCTTTATTTACTTTTGGCGAGTTTAATCCACGTTTACTGTTTACTAGTTTATTCATTTAATTGCAAATCTGTCTATTGTCCGGAGAAAAACGACCAGTACTTGTTCATAACAGAAACAGACTGTCCAACAACTTGTACCGGAAGATGGACGAACGAGGATAGAAACTCATCATTCACTGAAATGTGCACATCTACATCTGTGACATGAGGCTGTTATTTCCATATATCTCTTGTTAACAATTAATTAAGTTTCTGAAAAAGTGGATTCCCGTATTTCGCTGCAGTTGTTACGTATCACAAACCTGAGACTTTTCCTAGCTGTTTGGCACACACGTGGAGAGGCCCTAGCGACCGTTTCGTTCAGCCCTTATGAGGGCAGAGTACCGAACTATTCAACTGATATAAAATTCAGTCACAAATTCAGACAGAAGGGAAAATCTCAAATCCAGTGTCCGTAATTACGGGTGTTCAAAAATGGTTCAAACGGCTCTGAGCACTATGAAACTTAGCTTCTGAGGTCATCAGTCGCCTAGAACTTTGAACTAATTAAACCTAATTAAGGACGTCACACACATCCATTCCCGAGGCAGGATTCAAACCTGCGACCGTAGTGGTCGCTCGGCTCCAGACTGTAGCGCCTAGAACCGCACAGCCACTCCGCCTGGCAATTACAGGTGTACTGCGTGCATTTTGAACGCGTTAAGCCGGCTGGAAGTCAGCACTTCGAGCGAGTCGTGTTTCACAAGAACGATGTTTTCTAAATCCACGTTCACTGTGTGTCAATAGACATTCATTGTGTTATTGTACTTGAATACAAGTGTCATTTCTCTTCGTCTCATTGCGTATTTCTTTCATTTACGTTCTGTACTACACCGCAGTAGTTGTTTCTAACAAGGGAACCTCCCCATCGCACCCCCCTCAGATTTAGTTATAAGTTGGCACAGTGGATAGGCCTTGAAAAACAGAACACAGATCAATTGAGAAAACAGGAAGAAGTTGTGTGGAACTGTGAAAAAATAAGCAAAAAATACAAACTGAGCAGCCCATCGGCAAGATAGGCAACATAATGGATAATGTAAGGTCAGGAGCGCAGTGGTCCCGTGGTAACGTGATCAGTTGCGGAACGAGAGGTCCTTGGTTCAAATCTTCCATCGAGTGAAAAATTTAATTTTTTATTTTCAGTTTATGTGACAAACTCTTATGTTTTCATCACTTTTTTGGGAGTGATTATCACATCCACAAGAAAACCTAAATCGGGCAAGGTAGAAGAATGTTTTTACCCATTCTCCAAGTGTACAAGTTAGGTGGGTCGACAACATATTCCTGTCATGTGTCGTATAGAATATATCAGATGTTCAAAATGGCTCTCAGCACTATGCGACTTAACTTCTGAGGTCATCAGTCGCCTAGAACTTAGAACTAAGTAAACCTAACTAACCTAAGGACATCACACACATCCATGCCCGAGGCAGGATTCGAACCTGCGGCCGTAGCGGTCACGCGGTTCCACACTGAAGCGCCTTTAACCGCACGGCCACACCGGCCGGCTATATCAGATGTGTTTTTCTGTGGAGGAATCGGTTGACCTATGACCTTGCGATCAAATGTTTTCGGTTCCCATTGGAGAGGCACATCCTTTCGTCTACTAATCGCACGGTTTTGCGATGCGGTCGCAAAACACAGACACTAAACTTATTACGGTGACCAGAGACGTCAATGAACGAACGGACAGATAATAACTATACAAAAATAAAGAAAGTAAAATTTTCACTCCAGGGAAGACTTGAACCAATGACCTCTCATTCTGGAGCTGCTCACGCTACCACGGGACCACAGCGCCCCTGAGCTCACATTGTCCATGATGTTGCATATCTTACCCATGGACTACTCAGTTTGTATATTTTGCTTATTTTTTCACAGTTCCACACAACTTCTTCCTGTTTTCTCAGTTGATCTGTGTTCAGTTTTTCAAGGCCTATCCACTGTGCCAACTTATGACTAAATATGAGGAGGCTGCGATGGGGAGGTTCCCTTGTAAGTGCGGTCCAAGCACCATCGAGCTACGTTACTTGACCGCGACATCATGCGAAGGGTACTTCCGTCCTTACGTTTTGCACATCGCTGTATTGTCGGGGAAACTTTTATTTTACTCATACTCTACATTTTTGCATAATCTTTGGCTTTGTGTTTTCACAACCCCGCCATTCGGTATTTCACATTTCTCCGGCAGCAGGTAGTCAAAGTGAAGAATCGAATCGCATCATACGGACGCAGGCAGAATGGCGACAGCACCCGCGCGGAGGCCCGTGGCTTCGTGTCGTGAAGCACAGTGCGCAAGTCTGCACGCTACGGTCGGAGGAAGCCCGCCACCCAGATCGATAGGTGCAACATGGCGGCGGCGGTGAAGCTGCAGCCGTCGAGCAGAAGGCCCGCGAAGCGGTCCGCACGCCACTTGTTGAAGCTCTAAACAGGCTGTATAAAGACAGAAGCGCGGAGAAGTGGTCTATGATCTGTCTGTCAAGACGACTGCATTGTACCCGCGGCCACCAAACAACTGTACTCCGGAGGGGAAACTGGACAAAGAGTCTAGTTCTTTGTTTTCGTAGCTTCTGTATTTCTGTTACGGTTATTGTAATGGAGAAGTAGATCAAAGTTTAACGGTCCGTCGTCGTGGGCATCATTTGCGTGTGAGAGAACGACCCCTTTTGAGCAAGAACGGGGAGGAAATTTGCCGTTACCTTACTGGAGGAACCGTTCTGTCATTCATTTGAAGAGATAAAGACTACGACGACTTTAAGGGTGTAGGACCCTACTCCTCTAGAATCCCAGTACAGAGTTTTAAACAATCTGCCATGTCGCTGAGCAAAGTTGTCTAACAAGGGGAGGCCGCCAATTGTGAAATTCAGATTCGATTCATACTGCGCATAATAAAAGCTCATGGCCAGAGGTGTAATGTGACAAAGCACCAAGATGCACTTCTCAACCGTTGTCGAGCAAATCGACAGTTAAGGGGATACGGAATCACCTATCCCCGCAATGTTAATATATGCCTACTATAGGGAACATTTTCTCACAAACTACTGGAGACAGAGAGGTAAAAATTTTACTGTATGTGCATTCATATGTTACAACAATACTGAAACAACAGTTTATTGTCAAAGTATTTTCTTACAGAGATATTGTACATTTATTTTTAAGTAAATTTTTTCCATCGCTTTTTACTAGACTATCACCCCTAAGTCTTTTGTAAATCAAGTAATTAAAAAATCGTTGTTTCAGTATGTAATAGGGACCTATGTCACTACGTCATAAAAATTTCAGACTTCTAGGTTGACCAGTACCTGAGATAATGTTCCTAGATGAAGTAAAAAGTAAACTTACGGGAAACGGAGAAAGGAGATTAAAACATTCCTGATCCGTAGCTAATACCCCCTTCACAGTCTTCATAATCATCTTCAAGTCTTCTTTTGGCACCCCTCTGCACCTGTCTTGCTTTTTTCACTAATGTCTTGATTATATTATCAGCATGCCTTAGTCTGTGCTGATCTAAAAAGAACATAGCACGTACCGTACGGGAACCAACACACATACCCAACTTTTGAAGGACCTGGCATTTAGTTATATTTCCAAGATTGAAGGTTGCCACAGCATCATACACACCAAAATGTAGTGTATTAATTCCGACAAACACTGTTTTTGGGAGACGATGCCATATCACACTATTCAAGCACTCGTTGGGGTTCTGCGTTTTTCCGTGAAGACATTTCATCAGAAGACTTCTGTCAGCCAGATCTCTGAAAATGGGCTTTATTTCTGCCATGATGGCTGATGGTAGACTGTGGTGGTGAATGTATTTCTCTCCTGTTGTTAGTCCCCTATTGTATTTACACCATCTGTTTTCACCTTTGGGGCACAAACCATGTTGTGGATGCTCATCCGTGGATGCGGTGTGGAAATATAAAGCCCATATAGCTCTCCTCATTTCTTCAAGATTGCCTGTATTTTGCCTGATTGCAAGGCCATAGCAGTTCTGAATGTGGTCTATTATGGAATCAGTCAATCTTCCTCTGCCATCCAAGGTTTTCCCATCATCTAGTTTTTTCCCTTTCATAACTGATTTTAACCTTCTCAGCCTGGCACCCATTCTCTTCTGCACATGTCCTATACATTCAAGTTTGCTTATATTTACACTGTTCCCATATGGTTTGCTTTCCAAAACTTCTTTGAATGCTTTAGAGTCACCATCTCCCAGATATTTGACATAGCGAACATTATACCACTGTGAAGAGCGATGAAAAATTTTCTTCACCCCAGCAACCTCCATGCCACCACTACTACCATAATAATAAGCAATACAGTCATCACTGTGTTCATTTTTCAGCCTGCCTGTGCACCTACAGTATTTAGACATTATTGCAACATCAATAACCTTGCCAGTATCAACACTAGTTGCTGTTACAACACCATTGTTGGAGGTGTGGCCCCTTTTCTGCCACGTGCCATCAAACGCCACTGCGAGGTCACGACTGCCGTCATTTTCTTCCACTGCTTCTTCCACAGCAACCTGCATTGACTTCTGTGCTACATCTTCAACTGCAGATCCTAGTACATAATTGTAAGCTTCAAACTTTGAAGGTGCACTTGGAAGATTTAGAACACCACATAGCATATCACCAGCTGCTTTGCCCTTACCAATTGCTCGCAATCCATAAACTAACCTAATATTTACACTATAAAGTTCAGTTTTCTTGTATCCATTATTTACAGTTACTGAAACCGAACTTGGAAACTTACAGCTGTATTTACAAACACTGCATATTAAATTAAACTGGGCAGCCAGGCCAACATGGGATTCTACTTTCAGAGAAACGTTTCCATGACATTTTTTGCAGCACAAACTGTTTTCAAGAGCTTCACACAATATATTCGTATCAATGAGTTCAAAAACTTCATTCCCTCTATCAAGTAAATTATATTTCTCTTCCAAATCTCTTAGTTTTTTATGAGAAGCACTGTTTTCATTTGGTGTAAGTTCGTTCGGCAAATCAGTAATAAGTGGATTCACATTTTCCAACAGTGATGATGATGAACTGCTTTGCTTTGCTAATGAATCATTATTTCTTTTCTTTTGCCAGTTCACACGCTTTTTAAATACTTTTGCTTTAGCTCTAGGCATTTTCACTGCGAAAAATGAAGCACTAAATACGAAATAACTCAACAACAACTACTTTCTTATACCACACTGTTTACAAACAGTCCCGCCACAAAGTCAAAGAGTAACTTGAGGAAACCAGAGAGAAACATTTTCGGGCAACTAGTGTATAAATAGTCGCTGGAAACCGGGATATTTGAATTCATGTCACTTTAAAGGTACTGCCAAAAAGTTCATGGTCAGCCACGAGAGACGTGTATAACTAAAGCGCAATACCCGATCTCACAAATATATAAAAATAAAATAGTTATAATTGTAGTAGAGCTATGTATGATACGTCATTTTAAAGAGGAAACATGGCAGAATATAATACGCCAATAAAAAAAAATTCGATTTTTTAACCCAAAATCCGATTCCGTATCCCCTTAAAAGGAACCGTTGCGGTGAAATACTCTCTACGAGTAACATTTTTCTACAGCGTCGTGGTGCAGCGGTAAGCGCTCGGGTTCGTAATCTGAAAGTCGCCGGATCGAATGTCGCGCCATGCAATTTTTTTTATTATTAGCTTCTTGTAATTCATATATATATAAACTATTAATCAATTGCTTATGCATCTTGGTGAAGGCGGATCGCTCTCCAATTGTACCGCCTCCATTTTTCCGTTTGTTTAACAGGGTGTACCAAAGCTCTCACGTCCGCACTGATTATATATATATAATTCCCGGCAATCAGTTGCAACAATTATGCATATAATAAGTTGTTGAAATTCGTTTGTCGTGGAAAAACTGGCGACTTCGAACATCATTATGTTTTCCGCAAACAAAGTTGTATTTCACAAATGTTATTAATTGTCTTCATAATGTTAACCACGTATAGTTAACGGAAGACGTAGAAACGATATTCCGAAACGAATACGTGTATCGTAAGTCAAACGTTCGAATTAGAATAGAGACCCCACGAACACAAATTTGCTGTGGCAGGTATGAAATATAAACTCCCTTACTCGCTCGTTACACTTGAAGGACAGATGTTGAATGGGCCGAATTAGCCGCCGCATAACAGCGTAGTTGCCTGCTAACTTCGAAAAAAGGTAGATGCGGTCCCTAGTGCAACTTATAACATCGTCGAAAATCAGTGCGGACGTGAGAGCTTTGGTACACCCTGTTAAACAAATGGAAAATGGAGGTGGTACAATTGGAGAGCGATCCGCCTTCACCAACATGCATAAGCAATTTATTAATGTTTGAATTACAAAAAACTAATAATAAAAAAAATTGCATGGCGCGAGATTCGATCCGGCGACTTTCAGATTACGAACCCGAGCGCTTACCGCTGCGCCACGACGCTGTAGAAAGTTATTAATCGTAGAGAGTATTTCATGGAAACGGTTTCTTTTAACTGTCGATTTTCTCGACAACGGCTGAGAAGTGCATCTTGGTGCTTTGCCACATTACACCTCTGGCCATGAGCTTTTATTATGCGCAGTATGAATCGAATCTGAATTTCACAATTGGCGGTCTCCCCTTGTAAGTGATAAACTGTCACCCGTTGCCGTTAAATGTCGTCTTTAAAGCAGGACCGCATGTGAAATAAGAAGTAACCGTGTGTTATAGTTTAAAAGAGGGACTGAAGGCCCCATCTTGAACAGTGCAATTAACAGAAAAATGTTTGCCTCCTACACTGCGATATGTCACCGTTTCTGGAAATCAGCGGCAGGTCTAGGTGTTAAGGCCGTATCGAAGCAAAACGTTTTAAACGATAGAGCACCTCCAATAAATGATGGCCTGTTCCAGATACCGTAACTAATTTGTCGCCAGTATGAAGGGCAATGCGTATGGTGATCGAGGCTCGAAGACGATTAACAGGTTCAAATAGACATAGGTTGCGGTAATTATTTAGATATGAAAGGTGTTGCACGGGACAGAGCTGAATCAAACCAGTCTTCGAACTGGAAACCACAACATAATAGCGAGTATTTTGCTGTATGATAAATACTCGTAAAGTTTATCTATCACGATACTAAAGAATTTCAGATATTACGAAAAAATGGTTCAAATGGCTCTGAGCACTAGGGGACTCAACATCTTAGGACATAAGTCCCCTAGAACTTCGAACTACTTAAACCTAACTAACCTAAGGACATCACACACACCCATGCCCGAAGCAGGATTCGAACCTGCGACCGTAGCAGCCTCGCGGTTCCGGACTGCAGCGCCAGAACCGCACGGCCACCGCGGCCGGCGCAGATATTACGATGTAACTTTTTCAAGGGCATTCCACAGCTCGTGACATGAAGGATAACAATATACACTGACGAAAAAAAAAATCGCAACACCGAAGGCAGATGCGTGACATAAACGGAAGCTGGTAGTTGTCTTTCTACATCTGAAATATGATGTCTACTCAGATTTAGCGCCAGTCAAATAAGAGTGTCACTTGTAGCGTCACTATGGGATGCAAACCAGGTTTGCTTTAATACACGTTGTAACGGTCGTGAAAGTTAGTTACCTTTGAGATTAGTGGTGGTGAGCTGATGTTAGTCAAAAATACCTTTAGGGCGACAAAGACGCTATTATCAGTGTCTCGCTGAGTTTGAACAAAGCTACGTGAAAATCTTGATGGTTCCCCTACAATATTACAAAAAGATTTTGCAGGGGTGTAGCTACTGTACATGATTGCTTGCAGCGGCGGTCACTAGAATGTACGGTCGCAGGAAGACCGGAATCCGGATGACCGCGAGACCCTACCGAGAGGGAACACCATCGTGACAGGCGTATGGCTCTACCGCATCGTATTGCATCTGCAGCAGCAATCTGAGCAGTAATTGGCACCTCAGTGACACAACGAAATGTTACAGCTAGGTTAATTCAAGGACAGCTCCGAGCCTGAAACGTGCATTCCACTGATCCCAAACCAGGCGGATTACTGTTGTGTTTTCTGATGAAAGTTGGTTCTGCCGCGGTGCCAGTGATGGCCGTATGTTGGTAAGAAGAAGGTCATTGGAGCATCTGTTCCAAACCTGTCTACGAGCTAGACGCATTGGTTCTAAACCTGGAGTTATGGTCTGGGGTCCGATCTGGCATGGCAGCAGGATCACTCTCGTAGTTATCACGTGCACACTGACAGCAAAAACACACGTCTGTCTGGTGATTCAAACCGTTGTGCTCTCATTGATGAACAGAATTTCATGGGTGTCTTCCAACAGGATAATGCTCACTCACATATCGCTGTTGTAACCAACATGCTCTAAAGAGCATCGACACGTTGCCTTGGCCTACTCGGTCCTCAGATCTATCTACAATCGAGCATATATGGGACATCGTAGGATGACAACTCCATCGTCATCCACAACCAGTTCGTTTGCGTGTTCGCATTCATCATTCTGGTGGTGATACCGGTTATTAATGGACCAGCATTTCACATTTGCTGTGGCTTATCTCGTGCTTACATTACCTGTGATCTTGCAATGTTAATCACTTAAAAATGTTACCTAGACAAATGTATTCCCGAAATTTCATTCCTCTACGTTAATTAGTTTTTGGTGGCGCGATATTTTTGTCAGTGTCTAACGATTGCTGACATTTAGTGACACAGTGCAAAAGTAAAGTCTACATGTGTTACATATGAAGCCGCTTTCTGCTGGTACAGCGCAAATACAGCTCAATAATCAAATGTAAACATGGCGATAGAGAAGATGCGGTAACGTGCCACAGCCATAACCTCATTTAGGCATATCTTCGGCCTATGTTTGTGAAAAGTTTCATTACAAACATTAACCTCGTTTACATTACTGTACTTCTTTTCTCAAACGATCTGGAACGCTGTTAAAGTAGTTCATAGTTCCATTAAAAGAACCACCACAAAGAATTCTCTGTTTCAGTATTTCTGTGAATAAAAATGATGCGAGAATTAATGAAACAAAACAAAAAATCTTTCTAATCCTTTCACTCTATGTCTTGTAAAATTCGTATTTTGATACGCCGAGCAGTTTATGAGATATCAGAAATATCAACGTACGTTGCAGCACTTATTAGCATTTCAGCTTCGTCATTTATATAAAAACGAATTCCACCTTTATGTCTAGAAACGCCTATTCAGAAGATCCGAATAGTAGGGTGCATGTCGATTATTGCACATAACAGCGCTTTCAAATCGTCCAGCTCGATGTCAGTTTATGGGCATTTAAGTATAAAAATTAATTTTGTAGTTAGTAACTATACATCGATCCTTGTGGTGCCACGAAGCACGTATTTTTTTCTTTCACCTTGCTGTAAAACAGTTCCAATTTTTTTTTGACATCGTCACTGGAGACGACATTTGTAACATTAACAAAAATGAATCTCACGTCACTTTTGTTTGTACTTGGATTTAACGTGGCTGAGACTGCTAGAAAATGCAGAAACTGTGAAGAATTTGTAATTTAGATGTGAGGTTACTTATTTGTTTCAGTAACCTAATGAAAAGTGAAGAAAGATGATCTCTTATCGAGAAAGATGAATATAAGACAGAGTTGGTGCTTACGATCACTCCAATTTGTTTTACGTATGAAAGAAGTTACGAACAAAGGGAAAGAATATTTCAGCACAAAAGTACAATTGTAAGGCACACGTAAATACATATGTAAGATTTTGCAAAAAAAACGTGGTCCTCTGGCAGAAAATGGCCAGCTGTTAGAAGAATTATTGAAAAACACCCGCAATTTAATTGCCAGGGAATTAAATTAAAAATAAACAAAGCTATGGTAAAAATTATAAAAATAAAAATTTCACATTAGTAGCATTGTGATGCAATTTATTTTTTTCAACTGACTGGTTTCAAGTGAGACATGCGAAACGAACAACCATACTCAAATATTACGGGTCTAATCTCTGTCACACGAAAATACGGAAGAAATGGGCGTTGCAAAGTACTGTTGATGTGCGACATATTGTATTCAGCAGTGAATGCGTTGTCATTCACTAAAGGACAGCCACTGGCGAGAACACCCACATCGTAACGTATTTTCGTGCTGTGGAGATCATGTTGATTATATTTTCTGAGAATATACCACCTGTGAGTGGCTTCAGATTGAAAACTGTCGTGGAAAAACTATAAATTACGTTACAATGCAGCTGTTGTGGAATCTTTATTTCATCATTTTCGTGATGTACAGCAACTGCGGAACCCACCACGAAGAAGACGTTATGAAACGCCAGCAGTGACTCGATAATCATCAAAACTGAGGAAAGAGACAACGATAAACGAATAAAGAGGTTTCGTCCTATTTACGATGAAAAACTTATGCAAGTTTGATACCATAAGAGGCATCAGAAGAGTTTTACGCAGGCGAAGAAACTTTCTTCAGCGGAGAGAATACCAATTTGGAAACGGTGAAAAAATGTTGCTGACGCGTTGTATTCAAAATGAATTTCGACTAGGGGAAGACACCGGTCGATGAAATTGGAAACATATGTAGTGCGATGCAATAGAAGAAAGTTAAAGCTTGTATGTTAAATTGAAGCACGAAACGAAGAGGTAATAGTGAAAACATGAAACCGGGTTTCGCTATTTCATCAGTAATTTTAGGGTTCCATGTCTGAAAATGAAACCCTTATACAATCGCTTTATTGTACATCTGTCTGTCACTCCGACTGTTGCGAACCCTTTTTGTAAGGAAGGAGCAGAAGTATCAAGTTTAAATTTATGGCACATATTGAGATCTGTGGTCCCTTGGCGGTGTAAAAATTTCTGGATTCTAAGTCAACGCAATTAAAAGCTTGGGGGTATTTAGTTCTGTCGCTGCAACAACAAAAATGCATGTTTTTTTTTCACCAGACGCGTTTTACTTTATTGAAGTAAACCGTCATCAATGCTGTGTAATTAAGTTATTTACATTTTCAATTTCTTTTAGATCGAAAAACAGTTCGTTAAGAGTAAGTTGATTTGTACTTACGGCGATTTTCGGTTGATTTCTCGCTTACATGAGGAAATGTCTTCTGCTAGCACATCGTCATTTTTCTGCGTTGGACACTGATAATTTTGGTCTAATTTTTAGTTGTTCTGCAGCACTATGCATTTCTTCTGTTTTTCACAACACACGTTTATGCATATCATTGTATTTAAAGATACGGTAATTTACCCCACGATACTCGAAAGCTCACTCAACAAAACCTGTAGGGTACTTCCTGTTAACCTAGAATCACGAAATTTTGCAAGAAGCGATGTTACACAGTACAAGTAAAGGATAATATCCGAAAATGTTAATCTGAAATTACATAACACGAAAAAAATATTTATTTTGTTATTTGTAATCCGACTTCAATCGTGAAATTAAAACATTCTGGATGGTGCATGGGGGCTTAATTAAATATAATGCAAATAATTTTTACAATTTTAGTTTAGCTGTATGTCCGATTACGTAGTCTCGTAAACGGTTGGTCCTGACTAGTTTTTGTACGCAATCTGACTGCATAGAACAACAACAAAGAATGAAATGAAAATTTTCGTTAACACAATTAATTAATTAAGTCCCCAGCAACTATAAAACCTACGAAACCAAAACACAAGTGTAATCGTTCTGTGTGTGGGAGTGTGATTCAACGTACACATCTGGCACGGTTCTTCTTCAACAAGACAAGAAATTTTAAATACCATTTATACTGAAGTAATTAAAAAAAATAGAAATACTATAATTGCGCAAGAAAACCAGAATTACATTCTAATACAAGAATACAAGCCAGATGCTTTGTTGACTGAACCTGTAATGACGCATTATTTAAGACACTGAAATAATAAAAAGAAAAAAAAAACAGGGAATTTGTTACCTTCATATATATTGACGAAAAGCACTCTGATCATTACAATATCTCCGTTAGAACAACATCTGCTGTCTAGCCCATCAAACAACTGCATAAAACATGGAACAAGCACTCCCTACTACAACATCTCGACAAGCACTCTCCACCACGACCTCTCGACAAGCACTGCCCACCGCAACTTCTCAATAATCACTGCCAGTGGAGGCGGCGAAACAAAACTCTCTGGCGCGATCTCTGGCGCTGTGGCTCAGTGTAGCCACCTTTCAATGGTCTTGGAAACCGTGGGATTGGTATCTTGCCAGTATGAATGTCGACAGCACGTAAAAATCGTCAATATCATCGATTCCCGGAGTGGATTAACTGTCTGCATACATAATTAAGTTTGTTCGGAACCTTCAGGGGCGAAATCCACTCGCAACTAGCAAATGGCTGGATTTTTGTGGAGACAAGTTTCCATTATTATTATTATTATTATTATTATTATTATTATTATTCATTTTAGAAGATAGTGAATCAGATGGATAATGGCAGAAAACTGAAAAATCCAAGACCAATTAACACTTATTTTTATGTTGTCTCATTTAGTTTACGAGCACTATGTGTTTCATTGCTATATCATTATCATCAGCTGGTTTTTGCTTTGTTTTACATCGCTGATTCATTCGATTATGGTTAGAATTTCTGGACGTCCACTGGTCATAAATAAAGAATGCTATTTATGCATTAGAAAACCAATCAACTTCCACGAAAAAAGTTTATTACGGATGAAAGCGTTTAGAACAATTTATGTTACTTGAGCCTGAGAAGCTATGTAGAAAAACATGTTACTGACATGAAAAGGAAAAAGCAACGGAATTGTTGAACATCCCTGATGTTAATTTCAAGTGTAAAATCTCGCAGTTTTCTTAATGTTGTAGACGTAAGTGTGTGTGTGTGTGTGTGTGTGTGTGTGTGTGTGTGTGCGTCCTTAGTAGTTATTGCACACGAGACGTTTGCGTGGAACTTGTTGGCTGCCAGAACTGCAGCGAATGGGGCGGCTGTGATTTCGCGTAACAAGCTACAATCGCCAGTGTTCGGAGGGTCCCGTTCTGCGCATGCGCTTCGACGCCACGGTTGCGGAGGGTTGCTTCCCCCTGTAACAACCCTCCAGTGAGGCGGGGTCTCACAGCGCCCCGATTGCACAGCCTGTTTGCAAAGTTGTTAAACACTGTAACTGTAACCTACGTCGCGGAAATAAATGAAAGCACGTAGAGCTACCTACTGGCGACAGTTGTAAAACAGCGACTGCGTTATTTCGAATTCTGTCTCCTGCCGCGTAGAGCTTCTTTGAATGTTCGGGAATTTGTTCGGAGTAAAAATAAAAAAGAAAAGGAATAGCGTGTAGAAAGCAGGGGAGACATGGTGTACTCAGAGTCACTGCGCATGCTCGGGTACCGAGGCAGCTCGATCTTCCAGTGCTTATAAGTGAATACACACTGCAAGGCTTCAAGTTCAGCCATGTTTTCGTCGTATTTACGCGATTCAAGCTACATATGACTAGGGAATAGCCGTATGTGCACAGGTAGAGAGAAAGCAGTGCGATTCCAGATTGTACTATCTGCTTATGAAGACACGGCTGTAATGCGCTTTTCGATTGTAAAATAACTTGCATTCAGTTTTTGAATTATATTAATAACATGGTTTCTTTTTTAACCCACATGTATTACCTTCAAATCACAATTTCTTCTACTAATACCCTTGTAAACGAGTCAGAAGCTGTAATAAACTCTTTCCAGGCTAAAGCAATTTCACTACCTTCAGCTGTTTAAAATTTTAAAAATATATGTTACCTTGTTTCATCACTACCAGCTAATTTAAACGCTTGGCTATTGTCAAGAGTTTCCTTAAATATCCAGCACATCGAGAAATAAACAGAAACGATCACAAATTCCACAACAGTATACCATACGACGTTGAAAAGATTCTTTGGCGTAGCTCCTTATAAAAATCAAACTTCCATCAGTTCTTCAGACGCATTGGAATATCATGAGAATTTAACAAAATCTCCTCCTTCCTTTAGATTGTGCAGTGTGGCCTTAATATTCCCGTGGATGTTATATTTGTTTTACCTGCACTTGTTGGTGAGCCAATATCTGTTGTTTCTGTCTGGTTTGTGTTTACTGCACCTGCGGAATTATCTATCCTCGAATACTGGATTTGGCGTTATTTTCTGCGAACTGATGTCAATACTGTCGCCACATCGTCATTTATTACAAGAAGAGAAACAGTCGTGGGCACACTCATCGCGTAACCAATATTCTGTGAGTTGCAATTGTTTTGTTTTGTGTTTCTAAGGCATAGCGGAGAATAAGCAGGGCATTTGCATACAGACCAGAGGAAAATGCCTACACACTTACTGACCTGTGTACTAGAACAATTGTGCGAATTCTCTTCAGCTCGCAAGCGCAGCACACTAAGCATTAAATATGCAAGCGTATTATCGAATGAATGTAGTTTAAGAACGTATAATTCAATACTTAATGGTAAGAACCATCCAGATGCTTGTATGCCTCTGAGCATGATGTTCGGTGTAATTAAGGTAATTATGACAAACGGAAATTGGACGTAAATTGGCATAATTTAAAAGTTCTCTTTACGCTCCTGGTCGGAGAAAGAATGCAAAAGTATAAGAAATATATGTGCGGTCCATAGTGGTTCAAATGCCTCTGAGCACTATTGGACTTAAGTTCTGAGGTCATCAGTCCCCTAGAACTTTGAACTACTTAAACCTAACTATCCTAAGGACATCACACACATCCATGCCCGAGGCAGGATTCTAACGTGCAACCGTTGCGGTCGCGCGGTTCCACACTGTAGCGCCTAGAACCGCTCGGCCACATCGGCCGGCTGTGCATAGTGAACAGCATATGTACCATGGGTCTTCATACGTCTCTTCGTTTGACTGTATTTGCAAATAATGTAAGATACGGTATATAAAACGAATGTAAATTTAAAAATGTAATTTCGCAACATTAAAGTGATAGAAAAATGGCAATAATTTTTACCGTGGGTTACTGGGCAAAAAGAATTAAGAGGGTAGGGCAGGTGAATCTGAATTCTTATCTATATCAACATTCTTAGATTGTTGAAGCCACATCGTTAAGATGCGAACACAGATCCCGGCGAGGGCGCGCCGCCAGACACTGGGCGGACCACCTGTGCGGGCGCTGCGGTGTCGTGCCGAGATCGCCCGCAGCTGCAAGTGTGCTGCTTCAGGCACACCCGTTATTTTTATATGGATGTGACGTGTTTCCCGGTGACTACAGAGACTTTTTTCCTGGCGTAAAATGGCTAGGAACGGAATCAGACGTACCGCAGCAAGTGAATGAAGAAGCGCGAATATCTCACAAACAGTTCAGCATATCGAAATACAGTTCTCAACAAATCGCGTTACGCCAATGACAACTATTTCTGTACCATTTTTATTACTTCCAGAGATATTATAATATCAAACATTTTTGTTAACGGAACTAAATAATTTTTAGTGACTTTCGAGAGCATTTCAGACATGAGATGCGTCTCACTAGAGCATCAAAACGCGAATATCATAGAATGAAGATAAGCCCCGAATGATGCAATGCAAAGTCAATGAATAAAACTGTTGTGTACTGTTTTCATATTTTTTAGCGCGTATCGGAAAAATTTGTGGCTGCTATTTGCGACGCGTTCATTAAATAAAAATTAATGAATGGGGTAACCGTGCATTACGCAACATCAAAAACTTCGGAAAAAGCAATATAGAGATGATATCAGAACGTAGCTAACCGGCTAAATATGTAATATCTCTACGATAAAAAGGTCTAGTTTTTAATTTCGTGAGTCAGTTCATTGCAGTTAATTTGCTGTCGGAGCTTGTTGTCCGCGCCGACGATAAAACCAGTCGCAAAATGTGCACACATACAATTAACAAATGAGGCTTTTCCTGCCGAACCGAAGATAACAGCCCACGAAAGCGAAATTATTATTTCCCGTCATTACTGCAATTAATTCCGTGTAAAACCGGACCGACTGCTGGCGTCTGCGTACCTGAAAGAGTTGCAGTTTTATCTGGGTCTGCGTTTTTACCGCGCGCTCGCGTGGTAATTTGGCACCGCCGGCGCCGGGCAATGAATCTCCGCGGCCCGTGTGCGCACGTGCAGCAGACGCGGCCAGCGATGCGTGATTGGCTTTCCGTCGCGATTGCATCCGCCGGCGCGGGCGGACGGGGGACAATAACAGTCCAATTACCGGGGCGGGACGCCGGTCACCTGGCTGCCGTCTGGCGAGCCAGCACAGCCCGCACCGGCACACAGCACAGCGCGGGCGCGGCCTGCAGATCCCGGCGAGGGCGCGCCGCCAGACACTGGGCGGACCACCTGTACGGGCGCTGCGGTGTCGTGCCGAGATCGCCCGCAGCTGCAAGTGTGCTGCTTCAGGCACACCCGTTATTTTTATAGAGTGGTCGTAAATTTTTGGGTTTATGTCTTTTTAGTCCACAGAAACAAGAGCAAAAAATGGTCAAGTGCACAGAGGGATCTGTACGAACTTAATTATGTGTATAGACGGCTCATCCACTCATTAAATCGAGAATCTCAACTATTTATGCCTGTTATCGTCATTGTTACTGCTAAAGTGTCAGTTCCAGGTATTCCGAGACATCTAAACTACTGGCCATCAAAATTGCTACACCACGAAGGTGTGCTACAGACGCGTAATTTAACCGACAGGAAGAAGATGCTGTGATATGCAAATGATTAGCTTTGCAGAGCATTCACACAAGGTTGGCGCCGGAGGCGACACCTACAACGTGCTGACATGAGGAAACTTTCCAATCGATTTCTCATACACAAACAGCAGTTGACCGGCGTTGCCTGGTGAAACGTTGTTGTGATGCCTCGTCTAAGAAGGAGAAATGCGTACCATCACGTTTCGGATTGTAGCCTATCGCGATTGCAGTTTATCGTATCGCGACATTGCTGCTCGCGTTGGTCGAGATCCAACGACTGTTAGCAGCATATGAAATCGGTGGGTTCAGGAGAGTAATACGCAACGCCGTTCTGGATCCCAACGGCCTCGTATCGCGAGCAGTCGAGATGACAGGCATCTTATCCGCATGCCTGTAACGAATCGTGCAGCCACGTCTCGATCCCTGCGTCAACAGATGGGGACGTTTGCTAGACAACAACCATCTGCACGAACAGTTCGACGACGTTTGCAGCAGCATGCACTATCAGCTCGGAGACCATGGCAGCGGTTACCCTTGACGCTGCATCACAAACAGGAGTGCCTGCGATGGTGCACTCAACGACGAACCTGGGTGCACGAACGGCAAAACGCCATTTTTTCGGATGAATCCAGGTTCTGTTTTACAGCATCGTGATGGTTGCATCTGTGTTTGGCGACATCGCGGTGAACGCACATTTGAAGCGTGAATTCGTCATCGCCTTACTGGCGTATCACCCGGCGTATGGTATCGGGTGCCATTCGTAACACGTCTCGGTGACCTCTTGTTCGCATTGACGGCACTTTGAACAGTGGACGTTACATTTCAGATGTGTTACGACCCGTGGCTCTACCCTTCATTCGATCCCTGCGAAACTCTACGTTTCAGCAGGATAATGCACGACCGCATGTTGCAGGTCCTGTACGGGCCTTTCTGGATACAGAAAATGTTCGACTGCTGCCCTGGCCAGCACATTCTCCAGATCTCTCACCAATTGAAAACGTCTGGTCAATGGTAGCCGAGCAACTGGCTCGTCACAATACGCCAGTCACTACTCTTGATGAACTGTGGTATCGTGTTGAAGCTGCATGGGCAGCTCTACCTGTACACGCCATCCAAGCTCTGTTTGACTCAATGCCCAGGCCTGTCAAGGTCGTTATTACGGCCAGAGGTGGTTGTTCTGGGTACAGGTTTCTCATGATCTATTCACCCAAATTGCGTGAAAATGTAATCACATGTCAGTTCTAGTATAATATATTTGTCCAATGAATACCTCTTATCATCTGCATTTCTCCTTGGTGTAGCAATTTTAATGGCCAGTAGTGTACATCTACATCTACATGGATGTTTTGCAAATCACATTTAAGTGCCTGGCAGAGGGTTCATCGAACCACCTTCACAATTCCCTATTATTCCAATCTCGTATAGCGCGCGGAAAGAACGAACACCTATATATTTCCGTACGAGCTCTGATTTCCCTTATTTTATCCTGGTGATCGTTCCTCCCTATTTAGGTCATTGTCAACAAAATATTTTCGCATTCGGAGGAAAAAGTTGGTGATGGGATTTTCGTGAGAGGATTCCGTCGCAATGAAAAACGCCTTTCTTGTAATGATGTCCACCCCAAATCCTGTATCATTTCTTGTGATACTCTCTCCCATATTTCGCGATTATACATAACGTGCTGCCTTTCTTTGAACCAGTTCGATCTACTTCGTCAGTATTACCTGGCAAGGATCCCACACCGCGCAGCAGTATTCTAAACGAGGACGGACAAGCGTAGTGTAGGCAGGTCTGTTACATTTTCTAAGTGTCCTGCCAATGAAACGCAGTCTTTGCTCAGCCTTCCCCACAACATTTTCTATGTGTTCCTTCCAATTTATGTTGCTCGTAATTGTAATACCTAGGTATTTAGTTGAATTTACGGCTTTTAGATTTGACTGATTTATCGTGTAACCGAAGTTTGAGTCCCTTTTAGCACTCATGTGGTTGACCTCATACTTTTCGTTATTTTGGGTCAACTGCCACTTTTCTCACCATTCAGATATATTTTCTAAATCGTTTTGCAATTTGTTTTGATCTTCTGACAAACGACAGCGTCATCGTCAGACAACCGAAGACGGCTGCTTAGATTATTTCCCAAATCGTTTGTATAGATAAGGAACAGCAAAGGGCCTATAACACTACCTTGGGGAACACCAGGAATCACTTCTGTTTTACTCGCTGACTTTCCGTCAGTTACTACGAATTGTGACCTCTCTGACAGGAAATCACAAATCCAGTCACATAACTGAGACGATATTTCATAAGCACGCAATTTCACTCCCAGCCGCTGGTGTGGTACAGTGTCAAAAGCCTTCCGGAAATCCATAAATACGGAATCGATCTGAAATCCCTTGTCAATAGCACTTAGCACTTCATGTGAATAAAGGGTTAGTTGTGCTTCACAGGAACGATGTTTTCTAAATGCATGTTGACTGTGTGTCAATAGACCGTTTTCTTCGAGGTAACTCATAATGTTCGAACTCAATATATGTTCCAAAATCCTGCTGCATATCGACGTTAACGATATGGGCCGGTAATTTAGTGGATTACTCCTACTGCCTTTCTTGAAAATTGGTGTGACCTGTGCAACTTTCCAGTCTTTGGGTACGGATGTTTCGTCGAGCTAACGGTTGTATATGATTGTTAAGTATGGAGCTAATGCATCAGCAAAACTTCTGAGAATGTTTTCAGGGGGAACGATAGAGTGACTGCTGAAAAAACTTGAATTTTTTTTACTGCGGAATTCGAATGTGTATACACTGACGAATTATTCCTCAAGATTTTATGCGTGAACTCCAAAAAGTAAAGATTCTGTGAGCTTTTGAAGCCGAGCGTGCACGGCACGCCACGGTGTTAGAGAACAGGTTCCGCGCTCATGCTCCCTATTTATACCGACTGGAGTAAACCTGATTTGCTGGAGCGTTGTTTGGGCGGTTTTACTCAAAACGTGAAAGAAAGTTTCAATAGTCTCATTTACAGATACGATCGAAAAATAACATTCAGCCTAATCGAAATTATCAACACTGCTTCAAATTAGGGGCGTATGTGTATTCAGTGCAGGCCATACTGCACGAATGCACGCGCCAAATGCCCTTCAAGTCAAAATCGGCGATGAAATGCGCCAATTCTGTGAAGAGAAAGACGCTAGCGATGATGTGCTCAGCGCCGAAAAGGGCTTTGAGAACAAAACTCAGGTCAAGGTAGCAGAAAGCGGTCATCCACTAGCCGGGCCGATAGTTAATATGGACCAGGTATTGATGATATCCCGTAGGTTTCAAGCTTTTACACGTTTTTTGTATGATAAATACTTGTCAAACTTTAAGCTTATTTCACTCAAAATCCTGTTTTCTCGGCATAGTTGTCGTCGCCCACGCTACGGTTTTCATCCGATTTTATTGATTTTTCGTCTCCCTTGAAGCAAACTAAATTCTCTTCAGTTCATCGTAGCCGATTTTTTTATGTTGGTATTTAGTATTTTTTCGGCCAAAATAGAGGGGTCCTCAAATGGCCATTTTTTCAACTATCTATAATTTCGCTTTTTTTTTTGGCAAATCCCTGTGATGCGCTAAAATTACATCTGTAAAGATCAGGGTGATTTGTTAATTTCGTGTTTCAGATAACCACAACCGGAGTTACAACGACAACTGTCGAGCTACCTCCTTTCAGAGCTGCCTCGGGAAAATCCCACCCACACTGTGCAAATATTAATATTTTTCAATAATAAAAACCAATAAAAACTTCAATGTATGCTTTATTCATTGCAGCAAACCCATTTGTCTACTGCATTCCAGTACGGAGAAACAAAATCCTGAATTTGAGTAATATCTTCGTCCGTCACCCTGTTGTTATCCCTTAATGTCAATTATATAAATGTGACACATAGTAATGCGGGATGCACGCGATCATTATTATAATAATCAGTAGATCTCCATTCAAGGTGACTGGGTCACAATGGTAAAATCAAACATCGGGCGAGGGAAGACTTTATTGCTCTAGTCTGCGAATTGTTTATTTCACATACGATTTGGAACGCCATTTCTACGTGCAGTAATTGTTCCTAGATATCTGGTGAGGGATAAATACCTAGACACGTCATATGAGCAGTAAAGTCATTCCCGGCCTGTTGTTAGACTTTTAGCATTACGACCCATTCAGCCTGAATGGAGAACTACTGATTGTTTTAATTTCAAGTGTGATGTCGGATAACAAATGACAAAAATTTTTTTTTCGAGTGACATAATTGCACATTAATCATCTTCGGATTCTTCCCCTTACCTATACTGTGAAACCCTACTTCTTGCCAAATTGCATCATTGTTTATCAAAGGGGAGTACCCTATAGGTTTTGATCAGTGAGTTTTCGAGTATCAAAATATGTGACATAAATGACCGTATCTTTTGACTGAATTCACTGGCAAGCTTAAAATTATTGCACTGTCGGGGAGTCATAGACTTCAATATGTGACATAAATTTGAACTTCATACATCTAGCCGTTCCTAGGAAAATGAGTTCTTAACAGTCGGACAGACAAACAAAGCAATTCTTTAAGGGTTCCGTTTTGGCAAACTGAGTCAAGGAAGCCTAAAAAAGAAAAAAAAAACACGCTATATTTAAAAGAACGTGAAACCAGCAAGATTGGTGAAGCTTTACAGAATCTCGAAATTTAGCGCGAACTTCAATGCGAGAGGCTTTTAATAGCTTCGACAACGAAAAACTGTGCCTCGGAATACAGCAGAAAACCTAAAAATATTCCGGTTTTATGTAAAGTGCGCCAGCGCAACAAGAATGACGATATTATTGATGACAGTGCCAGTAAAGCAAAGTTAGAAGACACTGTGTTCCGAAATACGTTCCTCAAAGTAGGCGAAATAAATATTCCATAATTCTTGTGAATGTTGCAGTTCTTATTTTCGTACCTAGACACGTTTCAGTACTTTTTGTTCTATCTTAAGTGTGTTTCTTTGTTTATTTTTCTTCTGAAGAATTGTTAGATGTTGACCTTTAAAAAAATTTTTTTTACAAAATATTTACTTTTGTAAAATGAGCGCTTATTGTCAAATATTTTAGACTGGTTTGCATACACTATGGAGTTGAGACATGTATCACTGAGCTTAGGGATTCTGTGCTGTTTATTTACGATATGTCTATAGGCTCAAGTTTTATAGTACATTTGTAAATAAAGTGGGTGCACGCACATATTTGCACACCTCACATGAAGCTATCGGATGTTTAGGGCTAGTAGATTTAGGTCTATTACGTAGTCTGCAGCTTGTCATTTCCAAACAGCAAAACTTTATTTTATGATATTATTTTATTTTTTCTTTATATTATGCATTTCCGTTAGAGAATCACTATGTATCGTACCATTTAGCGTCTTACGTAAAGACTCTGATCTTGTTGTGTTTTCACTTAGTATCGAGGTAAAACTCTTACTTCTTTCGCTTTTGTCATTACATATGCATTTCTTAATCTGTGCTTTAAAGTACATGCCCGTGGTGTAGCGAAGCAGCTTAAATCACTTAATAAAGACAAGGCTTCCCGCCCAGCCTGTGTTCCAGTTAGGTTACTTTCACAATACGCTGATACAATAGCTCCATACTTAGCAGTAATATACAACCGCCCACTTGTCGAAACATCCGTACTTAAAGACAGGAAAGTTGCACAAGTCACGCTAATTCCGAATGCATGAAATGCAGTAATCTGCTGAATTACAGCCCCACCCAAATCGCTGATGTCGATTTGCAGTATAATTTTGGAACGTATACTGTAATCTAACATTATGAATTACCTCGACGGAAACGATTTATCGATAAACAGCCAACACGAGTTCAGGAAATATCGTCCCTGAGCAACACAACTGGATCCTTATTCTCACGAAGTAATGAGTACTGTCAACAGGGAATGTCAAAATGATTCCATACTTTCAGATTTCCAGGAGGCTTTCGACATCGTTCCTCACAAGCGTCTTCTAATCAAATTGCGTTCCTATGAGTATCGTCTAAGTTGTGCGACTGGGTTTGTGATTTCCTGTCAGAAAGGTCACAGTTCGTAGTAACTGACTGAAAGTCATCGAGTAGACAGAAGCAATATCTGGCATTCCCCAATGAAGTGTCATAGGCCTGATCTACACAAACGATATAGGAAACGATCTGAGCAGCCCTCTTGGATTGTCTGCAGATGATGCTGTTACTTACGATCTTGTAAAGACATCAGATGATCAATTTCAAAATGATTTAGACAATGTCTTATGGTGCGAAAATGGCAACTGACTCTAAGTAATGAGAATTGTGAAGTCATCCACTTGAATACTAAAAGGAATCCGCTAAATATCAGTTAAACGATAAATCGCACAAATAATTCAACTTAATACTTATAAATACTTAGGGATTACAATACGAATAACGTAAACTGAACACTCGCGTAGATAATGTTGCAGAAAATGAAAACCAAAGACTGAGATTTATTGGAACAACACATATAAAATGCAACAGGCTACTACAGACACTGGTTACACTTTCACGTGTCCGCCCTCTTCTGGAGTAATGCTGTACTGTGTGGGAGCCACATGAATTACAGTTGAAGGAGATTATCTAAAAAGTTCAGACAAGGGCAACTCGTGAGTATTGTCGCGAAGTAGGGAGAGAGTTCCATGGATATGATACGCGAACTGGGGGGTCAGTCATTAAAACAAAGACGTTTTTCGTTGCGACACTATCTTTACAGAAATTTCTATCAGCAGCTTTCTCCTCATAGTGCGAAAGTTTTTTTTTTTCGTCCACCTGTGTAGGGAGAAACGATCATCATCATAAAATAAGAGAAATCAGAGCTCACGTGGAAAGATTTACGTGTTCGTTTTTCCCGCGCGCTGTTCGAGAGTGGAAAGGTAGAAAAATAGCTTGAAGCTGGTTCAAAGAATCCTTTGCCAGGCACTTAATTGTGAATTGTAGAGTAATCATGTAGATGTAGATGTAGAGGCAGTTGTAGTTCACAATCTGTGTTGGCTGTAAGGAGACAAGTCTAAAAAAAAAAGTTATATAACTTACACTATTGTCCTTTATTTTCCAATCAGAGGATTACATGTTGCACTTCTACAGCATTTTAATCGTTTCTGCGAAGTACTTGGGTAGCCTCTACGGAGTACAATGGAATCTGGCAGAGCGACTGGTACGATGGTAATCGTGCGACCAGACGACAACACAGGACGTCTCACTGACGAAGAGCATGGCAGATTAAAATACATTCCCCTAGCTATGGCGGAAATCAAGTGTGCGTTTCTTTGATTACCCGTAAGTCAACTAAGCAAAAATGGCTAGCCGGGCAGGATAATACAATCAGAAAGGTATTGAAAATAAGTAATATTTCAAAATACTTACTCAAATTGTGCTTTGTCACATAGAACAGAAAAAAAAATTCCGTCTACAGCAACTGAATGTTCTATTTGTGTCTATCAAAATCATCGGACTATAGTAGGGGTGCTTTATATTTTCTCTATTATTTCAGCAAAAATTCTTTCAGTGTGGTTCATAAGGATATCTGCTAGCGCGTATGAGATAAAAATCGTAAAAATAATCAACTAACAAAACTACTTTCAATTTATCAATTCAATTTATTTACAAAAGGTAGGCCTCCTAATGGAAATCCCAATCTCGTACACACCAGCGAATTTCCTAGTAAGTCAAACTGAAAACAAAATTTTTGTAGAAATAACAGAAACAAAAACATACAAAATATTATGAACCACTGATGATGCCCAGCATCAAGAGACGATACATTTTTGGTAGTCACAAATGAAAAATTCATTTGCAAAATATGCAATTTTTTCTGGTCTTTATGATAGGGCATAATTGAAGTAGCGACTGTAGAAAAATAGGCGTAAACATTAAAAATAATATTTACTTACTTTGAGTACATTTCATAATTAACATATACATATTTATCTGTAATGATGGAGACCAGGGCCCAAAAAATAAGCTATAATGATTCCAAACACCCGGTTTTCTGCCAGGTTTCCATTAGTTGTTAGGAAAACGTAGGTGAGTACTTCATATTTACATCCGTATGGAAACATTTCTGCCCAACTGCCAACTTGCTTCGTAAATGGCTGTAAAGAAGCGCGACTCTAGAATGGGTTGAATCTAAAAGAGTAAGCTATACACACTGTCTCTCTCTCTCTCTCTCTCTCTCTCTCTCTCTCTCTACGTTCCTCTCCACCGGGCTCTCAAATGCGCCCGAGACCGCGCAGCCCGCACTACCGTTCAGGGTTGAGAATGAAAAATATATAAAAAATTTAAAAATCTGTATAGACGGTGTGATACGTTGGAAAGGTTGAGTTTGTTGTGTTGCTTACACACATGGCTACAAACATCACGCTTTCTAAATGTTTTTAAAAATATAACTTATTCCGGTCGGCTTTTCGACACGTCAGTATACGTCATTAACGTTACACTCAAGTGGCTACATGCTCAAACGTTAGGGTAAAATACTTCTGACTCTGACAGTGCTGTTCCACCAACAATTTAACATAATTGCAATTCCCAAGTTCCCACTACGGTGTTTTTGTGAGGTTTTCGTTGGTTGTATGTAGAGTTGCTCTCAACAATTCGGTGCTGTTGGTACAGTACATAAATGGCGTAGTAAATGGTAGGATTACCAGTAGCACAGGTAGCTGGTAGGGACGCAAACATAAATGAAAATATGAGAAACTGGAAGCCGACGAAATCTCTTTTTTTATTGTTTGTTTTGCAGATAATTAGAAACGCGCATCGTTCATTATTAGTTCGTTGTGTGTTTTGTATCCTCACAAAATATAAATTGCATTTCGTACAAAGTTCCTTGTGAAAATCAAAGCAAGAGATTCCTGTTATTATTAATAAGTACGAAAGTTGCTTATGAATAACAGAAACATGTTCTACATAATGTCGACGAAGTACTGAAGCGGTGTATGATATGTTTTTGTTTTGCGTTTTTCGAATTTTACCTTTTTGTTAAGAAATTACTTTTTCTAGCTCTGTATGATAAATCTATATTTTTTTTTATTTTTACTACAGCATCACCATGTTTCTTGTCACAAAGCAACAATTTCTGAAAAAAATCCTGAATTAAACATTGACAGTTTAAATTTTGTTGTAAATATTGTTTATTTTTAAGTAATAGTCAAAAGGATAACGATCTAGAACAAAAAAGTCTCTTAGGTTACGTGTCCGTTTACATATCGTCAGTTTCTAGACAGTTCATCGCTTCTGGTCTACAGGGGAATCTAGCAAGGCACTGACCGAAATGAGGAAACGCGGGACTGGTATGCAACACACCTAACGTATAGGTAACGCGGGTATTATTATAAATGACGAAGGCTACTAGGAAAACTATCGTAGTTTACGCTTATTTATGATAGTCTACGGTAGCCTACGGTAGATTTGCAACTGTAGTTGTAAGGCACACACAAGAACAGGAAATCTCTTCTGAATTACCCCGTTACACCTGTAATCTGGTTGGAGACAACCCAGAGTTCTACTAGGTCTTTGCCTTGTCGATAAAAAAAGAAATGAAGTCTACCCAAAATAAACAAACCACCAGCAGGTTGCACCTGAGCACACATATCGAAAATATCATCAACGATAGTGTTTCAAGCGTGAAAACAGTTATAGTAACACAAATAAAGACTGATAGCGAAAATAAATCCGACAGATTGTTCGAGACCAGTGTGTTCTGGTACTTACCTGTGATTGTGAAGGAGTACCCTACCAAATATTACCGAATGAAACCACGTTTGCTGAACACCACATCTGCTACTCAAAATCTTCACACCTACCCCGTTCCGCTGAAGAATGACGGAAAAATAAACTCGTTTACTCTATTACACAAGCAGTTTTTTAACTAATCAGTTCCTGGCCACGCCCGTCGGTTAGTGGTGGTCGGTATAATGGACGCCGAGGGGCGGAAACTATTCTCTAGCCTAGAGATAGTGGACTAGTTCTCCCTTAATCTGTTGGATGGTAGTGGTCTGAGCCGATAGTGCGGCGATCCCATGCATCCACCATAGGCACAGTGAAGTAATGCAGGAGTATCAGCGCAATCCCTTAGATTCTAAGCTAGACTCTTCAGTAGGATGCAGTATTGACCGCGACAAAGTAGTTTTACGCACGAGTTGTTTGAGCTCCGGTCGGACTACTGCAACATCAGTTTTAGTTAACTCTGCTACAAGCACTCATTATCATTTGTGATTCCAATGAGCGTTACACTCTCATTCCTTCAGGACAAATGTTGATTTGTACCGTCGTATTTGCAAATAAAATGTATCTAATTATCAGCTTCAATTGGCTCTCTGTCTCCCCTATCGTGTCCCCCTATTGGACCCTGTTTCGACATTTCGTTCATTTATCAGTGAGTAGTAAGGGTGGCAGAGCAGCCTGAAGCACTGTCTTGTATACAAAAGACTAAGTCCATCTGTGTCACACAGCTAGCAAGGTTCGCAGCATTGTGTTTGTCGACTAGTTCCCAAGAAGGTCACATAAAAATACTACAAGGGACTACGTATCGCGGCAGGCCACAGTAGAACATAACCAAAAATAAAAGGGAAGGAAGGTAGGGTTTAACGTCCGGTGAAACAACAGTTACTAAAGACGGAGTACAAACTCGGATTAGGGGCTGATAGGAAAGCAATTCGGCCACCTTCTTTTTAAGGACACTACGGAAAATCTAAATCCGAATTACCGGGCTGATAGTTGAACAATAGTTCTACTGCATTTGAGTGCAGTCTCTTAATCTCAGCACCATCTGGCCTGCTTTCAGTTTAGACCCTTAGTAGTACTAATTTTGCCTAGATAACTAGAGATTTCAGAAAGTAAGTTACATTTGTCGTCCTGCAACGCAACGAGAGTGACAAATTGTCAGAAGAGAGTAGTACATATTCTGGGTTTCGTGTAGTCACAGTTCTACTGCGGTACAAGTAACAGGTGCGTTACAGTGTGGGAATGAAATGGTGCTGCAACTGGAAACGTACTCCAAAGTTGAAATACGCGGGACAGTACAAATAGTGCGGGCAAAAACTCTAAATTTCATACAGATTCACAGTGAAATTTTGACGATATGCGGGTCAATCGCAGTGCAGTGAGATGGGTGTCAGGAATTTCAGTGTGACCCAGGAACGAATTTCCAACGCCGAGGAGCTGAACGATTGGTAGAGCGATTCGACCGTTGTTTACACATACTTGATGACAGTGGTGGAAAATACTGTCATTTATCTGTGTCACTTTTACGTGTAGTGCAACATTCAATAAATACCGGGTGATCAAAAAGTCAGTATAAATTTGAAAACTGAATAAATCACGGAATAATGTAGATAGAGATGTACAAATTGATACACATGCCTGGAATGACATGGGGTTTTATTAGAACCAAGAAAATACAAAAGTTCAAAAAAATGTCCGATAGATGGCGCTTCATTTGATCAGAATAGCAATAAGCATAACAAAGTAAGACAAAGCAATGTTCTTTAAAGGAAATGCTCAATATGTCCACCATCATTCCTCAACAATAGCTGTAGTCGAGGAATAATGTTGTGAACAGCACTGTAAAGCAAAAAAATGGTTCAAATGGCTCTGAGCACTATGGGACTTAACTGCTGAGGTCATCAGTCCCCTAGAACTTAGAACTACGTAAACCTAACTAACTTAAGGACATCACACACATCAATGCCCGAGGCAGGATTCGAACCTGCGACCGTAGCGATTGCGCGGTTCCAGACTGTAGCGCCTAGAACCGGTCGGTCACCCCGGCCGGCACTGTAAAGCATGTCAGGAGTTATGGTGAGGCATTGGTGCCGGATGTTGTCTTTCAGCATCCCTAGAGATGTCGGTCGATCACGATACACTTGCGACTTCAAGTGACCCCAAAGGCAATAATCGCACGGACTGAGGTCTGGGGACCTGGGAGGCCAAGCATGACGAAAGTGGCGGCTGAGCACACGATCATCACCAAACGACGCGCGCAAGACATCTTTCACGCGTCTAGCAATGTGGGGTGGGGCGCCTCGTTCTAATAAAACCCCATGTCATTCCAAGCATGTGTGTCAATTTTTACCTCTCTATCTACATAATTCCGTGGTTTATTAAGTTTTCAAATTTATACTGACTTTTTGATTACCCGGTATTACGTGGCTTGCCATAATAATGTGTAACTTACACATTGAAGTACTCCTCCTTTTCCCCCCGTAGTTGCAACAGTTGCCGTTGAAGATGTTTCCGAACTCATTTTCACTGCGCTACTGTGCTCTGTCAGAACCCAAAATAGACGTGAAAAGCCCATAAATACGCTCTCTCTCTCTCTCTCTCTCTCTCCCTCGTACACACACCACACACACACACACACACACACACACACGAGGGAGAAGTGGCGGACCTTATCCGCAGGGGCTTTATAAATAATCGCATTACGGCCACCCCGAAGTCTCGATAAGCGACGCTATCAATTACGTGTGAGGGCGAGCGGTGGGGTATGGGGAGGGTGTATCAGCGGCCCATCTGCTGGCTCCCGGCTGCTCCCTGCCGCCCCTAACACTTTCAATTACGCCGCCGGAGCTCAACCACCGCCTTCGGGTCCCTTCCACTGTCTTCATCCCTATCTGGCTGTACTAAGGCAAACTACTATGCTTCGGTTCAAGCTCGTGGTGCAGCACTGGTTATGCAGCACAAACTAATTCTATTCCGTCTTATCATCCGTGTCAAAAATGCTAGACCCATCACTCAGTTGCCGGCCGGAATGGCCGAACGGTTCTAGGCGCTTCAGTCTGGAACTGCGCGACCGCTACGGTCGCAGGTTCGAATCCTGCCTCGCGCTTGGATGTGTCTGATGTCCTTAGGATAGTTAGGTTTAAGTAGTTCTAAGTTCTAGGGGACTGATGACCACAGATGTTAAGTCACATAGTGCTCAGAGCCATTTGAAGCCATTTGATTGGGGAAAAGAGGAGTTTGTGGCACAACTTGACTACAAGAAGGGATCGGTTGGTAGGACATGTTCTGAGGCATCAAGGGATCACCAATTTGGTATTTGAGGGTAGCGTGGAGGGTAAAAATCGTAGAGGGAGACCAAAAGATGAATACACTAAGCAAATTCAGAAGGATGTGGGTTACAGTAGGTACTGGGAGATGAAGAAGCTTGCACAGGATAGAGTAGCATGGAGAGCTGCATCAAACCAGTCTCAGGACTGAAGACCATAACAATATATATATATATTCTCACGGAATTTCAGTTACCGACTTTCTCCTCCAAATGCGAAAATATTTTGTTGATGCCGACCTACATACGGAGAAGCGATCGTCACAATAAAATAAGGGAAATCAGAACTCGCACTGGTTTAGCAAGAGGGCACGATATAACATTAACTGAATGGTTATGTTTGTATTAAGGGCAGCTGCGTGATGTTCCCCTTGCACTGGAGACAATCCCACCTAACTGAAAGGTGTGATTGTAGTGGAACAGTCCATTTAGAAACATTGATTTTTCCACAAAAAACTGTTCCCTTGAATGTTAAGGCACACACTCCCTTAAACGCCTCATATTTAGTTGATCTGCTAAAGAGACTGCCTACACTACGCTTGTTCACCCTCTTTTAGAGTACGGTTTGCGATCATTACTAGATAGGATTAACAGAGTGTATCGAGAATGTTCGAAGAAGAGTAGCACGTTTTGTATTACCATTTGAACCACGTTTTGTATTATCGAGAAATAGGGGAGAGAGTGTCACTGACATGGTGCAGGATTTGGGGTGGACATCATTAAAACCAATGCGTTTCCCGTTGCGGCGCAATCTTCTCGCGAAATTTCAATTACCGACTTTCTTCTCCAAATGCGAAAATATTTTGTTGACGCCGACCTACATAGGGAGAAACGATCATCACAATAAAATAAGGGAAATTAGAACTCACGAGGAAAGATATAGGTTAGTTTTTTCCGCACGTTGTTCGAGATTGGAATAACATAGAATTATTGTTAAGGTGGTTCGATGAATCCTCTGCCAGGCACTTAAGTGTGTTTTGCAGAGTATCGATGTAGATATAGACGACTTCATTCCGACATGCCAAAAATAAAGAATAGGATTTGATCTTATGAATCGATAATCAAAAGGAAGACAAAGGCGAAATACACCGAAAATTATTTGACAAGGCATAGAACATTAATATCTGCATCTATACTACATCCATACTACACCTATACTACATTTATACTGTGAAGAGCATGGCATCGGGTACCTCTCATCTGCCAACCATTCCAGTTGTATTCTCGCATGGATCGAGGAAAGAATGATTGTTTACATGCCTCTGTCCGTGCTGTAATTAATCTAAACTTTTTGTCACAATCCCCATGTGAGTGATAAGTAGGAAGTTGCAGCACATTCCTGGAGTCATTATTTAAAGCGAGCTCTTGAAACTTCGATAGTAGGCGTTATCGGGATAGTTTACGACTATTTTCGAGAGTCCACCACTTCAGTTTCTTCAGCATCTGTGTGTCATTCTCCCAAGGATCAAACAAACCTGTGACCATTCCTGCTGCCCTTCGCTGTATACGTTAAATATCCCTTGTTAGTCTTATTTGATACGGGTGTCACATACTTGAACAGTATTGCAAAATGGTGGCACGAGTGATCTGTAAGCAATCTCCTTTGTGGATTGACAGAATTTTCCCATTATTGAATCAATAAACCGAATTCTACTACCTGTACAACCCACGACAGAGCCTATGCAGTCATTTCATTTCACATTTCTAGGAAATATTACACACAGGTATCTGTAGGAGATGGCCGACTCCAACTGTGACTCACCGATATTATAGTCGTAGGATACTGCGTTGTTTCGTCTTGTGAAGTACACAATTTTACATTTCTGAGCGTTTAAAGTAAGTCGTCAATCCTTGCACCACTTTGAAATCTTATCATGTTCTGACTGAATATTTATGCAGGTTCTTTCAGACATTACTTCACTACAGATAACTGCGTCATCTGCAAAAAGTCTGAAGTTACTATTAATATTAAATCAAGAGTTATTAATGTTGATATCCACACATCCTCATACGTTCCACACTTCAAACCTCAACAGGGATTATATGATTTAGGTTGTTCTTTATGTACGTGCAGCTTGCCTGAAGTAGTTGGACACGCCCAACAATTTCTAAACGATTTGAGATATCCAAACAATGATCTAAAAATCGAATGTAGGCATACCAGTGAGCACTCTTCTTTGTAGCTTCTTTTAACTACAAGATAAACTGCTGCGGCTTTTTTATTCCGTAACACTATCGAGAAACCGGCCGCGGTGGCCGTGCGGTTATGGCGCTGCAGTCCGGAACCGCGAGGCTGCTACGGTCGCAGGTTCGAATCCTGCCTCGGGCATGGGTGTGTGTGATGTCAGGTTAGTTAGGTTTAAGTAGTTCTAAGTTCTAGGGGACTTATGACCTAAGATGTTGAGTCCCATAGTGCTCAGAGCCATTTGAACCACCATCGGGAAGCTATAGGAGAGGTAAGTATGTTTAGGTGATAATGAAATCAGCGATTTTTGAAAGAAAAAGAAAGGTTGAGAGGTGAGCTCAGTGTTAAGTTCAGAAATAACTGCGCTATTTTGTCCCTTTCTGCGACCTTTACATGGCATTTTGCATTACTTTAGCGCCATGGAAGAGAAATGCCGCATCAATATTTACATTTTTCAAACTGTTCCACTTTCTGTACGACACTGTTTACGACGAGTCAACAAAGTGTGTGTCAGTATTTTCGCAAAGGAAAAAAGTCTTCGTTGAGAAAGATAAATAATCCCTGTCAGTTCCTGAAACAGATGCCGAGTTTTTCTTTCACTAACTACGACTGTGATGTTAATAGTACACAAAAACAGGTTAACAACAGACGTGACGCTATTCCGTTTTTGGAGGCCTGTGATTCTGTGGTTAACAGCACCGTCCGCTTATTTCATTATTATATACTGACTAAAACGGCGACAGTCTCCGAAACACTGAAGAGCCGTAACAAGCGGTTACTTCGCAGAAGCTATGAGGACAGTCGTGATACTTCTCTTTCACTAGGCATAGCCACTTACAAATTATCAGTAAACGTAGCATAGGAAGGAAATCTGATACAGAATAGTGCGGAGACACATAATATGTATTATAGCGCCACGAGGTACCGACGTTAATTTAGGATACGGTGGCAGTGGCATCTCCTTGAAGGACTGACGACGACCTTATGTCGACTACAGAGCGTAGTTCGCTTTTCTTATAAACGACGCAGTGTTAAAAGCACCTTGAGCAGTCGTCCTGAAGTCTCTCCTCACCATAACCGAACACGACCAAGGGCACTTCACGCTGACGTTCATTACTGTTTTGAAACCCCTTCAGAAGTGCCGCTGATAATGTATGACCAGCATCTTTGATAACCGTGTATTTATTGCTGAGCCCGGGAGCTCTAGCGGCAGTAAAAGAGATGCACTAATCTGCTTCCAGGAATTCAGCTCGCTGGATTGCCCAAGTGTAGCATAGCACTGACGCAATTCACTCGAACTAGACGAGGACGTGATTAGTTAAGAATAGCGGCTCATTTATATGCTTCTATTATTATTGGAGCAAAAATTGTGTACGTTTACGGTGTTTACAGATACTTATTTGCATTTTTCGATCTAGGTTAATTTATGTACAGTTGACAGATTAGCCGGCCGGAATGGCCAAGCGGTTCTGGGGCGCTTCAGTCTTGAACCGCGCGACCGCTACTGTCACAGGTTCGAATCCTGCCTCGGCCATGGATGTGTGTGGTGTCCTTAGGTTAGTTAGGTTTAAGTAGTTCCAGGTCTAGGGGGCTGATGACCTCAGATGTTAAGTCCCATAGTGCTCAGAACCATTTGAATCATTTTTGAGTTGGCAGATTGCGGTCTAGACAGTGGCGACAAACGAGAACGTCCAGGTCTCAGTTTTGGTCTAACTACTTCAATGATGAACGCTGTACACTACTACTACAGGAAAGCAAGCGAACTGGGTAACATCCAAAACGTTCTCTTATAAAATATCATATTCCGTAGGACGAAAATTTATTTCAATAAATTCAAAGACCGAAATCGCTTCTACTAGTTGTTAGTTTAAATATGTACATTTTTAATTACTATCACCGCTTTTCGATCGTATCCTAATCCACAAGTGCCCAGTAGATGTGAATAGATAATCCTTGTAAGTAGTATACAGTGTGTTAGAAAAAGGTACGGCCAAACTTTCAGGAAACATTCCTCACACACAAATAAAGAAAAGATGTTATGTGGACATGTGTCCAGAAACGCTTAATTTCCATGTTAGAGTTCATTTTAGTTTCGTCAGTATGTACTGTACTTCCAAGATTCACCGCCATGATTTCATACGGGATACTCTACGTGTGCTGTTAGAACATGTGCCTGTACAAGTACGACACAACATGTGGTTCATGCACAATGGAGCTCCTGCACATTTCAGTCGCAGTGTTCGTACGCTTCTCAACAACAGATTCGGTGACCGATGGATTGGTAGAGGCGGACCAATTCCATGGCCTCCACGCTCTCCTGACCTCAACCCTCTTGACTTTTATATATGGGGGTATTTGAAAGCTCTTGTCCACGCAACCCCGGTACCAAATGTTGAGACTCTTCGTGCTCGTATTGTGGACGGCTGTGATACAATACGCCATTCTCCAGGGCTGCATCAGCGCATCAGGCATTCCACGCGACGGAGGGTAGATGCATGTATCCTCGCTAACGGAGGACATTTTGAACATTTCCTGTAACAAAGTGTTTGAAGTCACGCTGGTACGTTCCGTTGCTGTGTTTCCATTCCATGATTAATGTGATTTGAAGAGAAGTAATAAAATTGAGCTCTAACATGGAAAGTAAGCGTTTCCGGACACATGTCCACATAACATATTATCTTTCTTTGTGTGTGAGGAATGTTTCCTGAAAGTTTGGCCGTACCTTTTTGTAACACCCTATATAATAAGTAGTATATAACAGAAATCATATGCCATGCGTAGTTATGCCATTGCATAGTTCTCAGTGGATCCGACCTCATAACTTAACGTCTTTCAGGAAATAGACTTCTTAACATCGGTCCCCTAAGAGATGTTTCTATACAAGAGGCATACTTCAATTTCTATCTGCAGCACAGAATACAAACTAATACTGCACAACCACGTATCACCTATAAACAGAACACTGAGTTTAGCCATGACCAGCCTCAACAGAAATCTCCAGTTCAGTCACCGTACGGAACACGCAGCTGTACTCAATTCATGGAGCTAGCTAGTTACTGTATGGGAATAGATATTGAGAAGGAAGTCTGCTGCGAGGCGTTAAATTCTAAGTTCAGCGGTAACTGTGAATAGAGCGTGATTTATGTTTTATATTACACAGTATGACTTGATTGAGATCGATTGAACTTTATTGATTGGCGACTCCATGTTGTCTTGTGCACTACGACCAGATAACAGGTATACTCGAAAAAAGAGACAGCATTGGTCGTATATTTTTTACTATTGCAAAATCGATTTTCTGTCACTGAGTCTATGTGATTGCCGTAAGCTTAGTGACAACAGTGCATCCCAATTTAAGTTATACAATATAGCGCTGAAGATGGTCACTCAGTGACAGAAAATCGATTTTGCAATAGTAAAAAATATACGACCAATGCTGTCTCTTTTTTCAAGTATATCGATTGAACTTGTTACAGCTAGAGGGCAAACTCAAGGGTAATTGCCTAAGGTTGATATGGTTGATGGGGTGGGCAGCAATCTGCGGCTTCCCTCGTTTTATTTGCGAGTGGAGCTGGAAAGGAAATGACAAGTAGCAGTACAGGGTACCCTCCGCCAATCCCCATATGGTGGCTTGTAGATATCTATGTAGAAGTATATGTGAAAAAATGGCGTACAGTGATATACGCCACACCCAATAGCTTCTTCACAATGCGAACAGCCTTTCTTTATTTTTACCTCTTTTTTTTAAGTTTAGAGGGTGGCTGGAAGGCCTTTCTGTCGCCGCCCTTTTGGATTTCGGGATGTCTAGTGTTGTCCCACGCGAAAGTGTGTGTGTACGTTTCTGAAGTATTTGCGAATCGTATAACTAAAATGTAACGTGGGTATCAGCCAGGTATTCATCTACACCAAATAAGGGAAACCGCCTAAAAACAACATACAGGCTAACCGGCAACACCGTCGCTCGTCGTTAATGTACAGGGTGTTTATAAATGAATATCGGGGTTTTAAAGCTTTATTTTATTTATTACATTAAACTTACAATTATAAATGATATGTCCAATGAATGAGAAACTGAAACAGTTTTACCAAGAACCTTAAAATGTTCAGTGTGAGTACCATTTGTCACACAGCACACGTCAAGCCTATAGCCGAGTTCTTCCCAAACGTTGATAAGTGTGTCTTCAGTGATCGTCGCAACAGCTGCTTCAATCCAGTTTCTTAATTCAGTGAGGTCTACTGGTAGCGGAGGCACGTACACACGATCCTTGATGAAGCCCCAAAGGAAAAAATCGCATGCCGTTAGGTCGGGTGAACGTGGAGGCCATGCAAAACAAGCCCTGTCATTGAGCCCCTTGCGGCCTATCCAGCGCTTGGGTACAGTGAAGTTTAACCAATTGCGGCGGAAACATTGCGCGCTGCGCATGTGCATTGATGACAAACACAACTGTTTGAATTACTCTTTCATTTGACGTATCATTTATATCTGTAAGCTTAATGTAATAAATATTATAAAGCGTTAAAACACCGTCTTTCATTTATAAGCACCCTGTACTTAATCAGGGGCCAGCACGCCTCCCCGAATCTCGGAAGCCGCATGCTAAAACACGCTGCTACCTGAGGGAGACATTCATGAGTATCACATTAGCAAAAATATTTTTCAAAAACGACTAAATTCTTTGCAAAAATGTCTCATTCCAATCACTCTCTGGAACGCCAACAAAAAGACTTAACCTTCACAAACTTGTTGTCTAAGTATATTAGAAAATATAATACTAGATTGTTAAACGTTTTCGTTGAGCATCCATTTCATTAGGACACTTATTGAAACATAGATATCCATACAACATTCTGTACACATCAGACAAGGGAATTGTACAAATGTACTAAAATACAGATTGTATTCGAATGACAGCAGTCATTGTGAGTAACCGCTGACAACCACGATCAGTTTCAGAAATTTTCTGCATACTTTCGGGTGTGATTTACATTCAGAATTCTGCATAAAAAAACCATTCCAGTTATTTTGCTGGCGGCCGCTATTTTAACGCAACCGGCAGAGCGTCAAATGTCACGTGTGGGACGCGTTTGTCGAGCATCAGTACGCGCGGAGTGTATTTGTGTTGAGGAAGGCGGGATATATTTGTCGGTGATGCGGGCCGGTATCGCGACAAGGGCCCGTCGCGTTGCTCCACTTGTGGAGGCTATCAACGCCAGAGCGCTCCACCAGACGAGATGCCGCCGCATCCTTACACGGTCCCTTTTTTCTTAACGAATGGACGTCCGCTGTGCGTTTGATTAATTGCTTTGCGATACAAATAATTACGGGGAACTGTCTGCGATAACGGCCGGTCGACGCACATTAATTCTTTAACGAGGGCTGACGACACACAAATTGCTGATAGCTGGTGTCCCTCTTCAGCAAGTGAGACTATCGCCGCTGCGCTCTGGTGGCCGCCCGCACGATTAGCGGTGCAATGGCTCTGGAGAAACGACGAACCAATTGCTCGGCAGCGAGAACTAAAAAGTTTCACATCTCACTGCTGTTGATATGGGTCTGCAGCCCGAAGTCCGTCCTGTGCAAGCCTCTTCATCTCGGCGTAACAAGTGAAACGTAGAGCCAGGTGAACCTGTTTATTCTATCAAGCCTTGGCCTACCTCTAAAAATTCACCCCCATGCCCAAACTGACTATTTCTTGATGCGTCATTATGGGTCCCGTCAACCAGTTCCTTCTTTTAATAGAGTTCTACCACTGATTTCTTTTCTCCCCAATTCTTTTCAGTACTTCTACATTACTTATCTGATCTACTCACCCATTCTTCGGCAGTCTTCTGTATATCCACATTTGAAAAACTTTTCTTCTTGAAACTTCCTGGCAGATTAAAACTGCGTGCCGGACCGAGACTCGAACTCGGGACCTTTGCCTTTCCTGCGAACTTGCAGAACTAGCACTCCTGAAAGAAAGGATATTGCGGAGATATGGCTTAGCCACAGCTTGGGGGATGTTTCCAGAATGAGATTTTCACTATGCAGCGGAATGTGCGCTGATATGAAACTTCCTGGCAGATTAAAACTGTGTGCTGGACCGAGATTCGAGACCGAGAGCTTCTGTTAAGTTTGGAAGGTAGGAGGCGAGGTACTGGCAGAAGTAAAGCTGTGAGGACGGGGCGTGAGTCGTGCTTGGGTAGCTCAGTTGGTAGAGCACTTGCCCGCGAAAGGCAAAGGTCCCGAGTTCGAGTGTCGGTCCGGCGCACAGTTTTAATCTGTCAGGAAGTTTCATATCAGCGCACACTCCACTGCAGAGTGAAAATCTCATTCTGGGAACTTCTTGTTTGAACTGTTTATCGTTCACGTTTCGCCGCGCGGGGTAGCCGCGTTGTTCAGGGAGCCCTGCACGGTTCGGGTGGCTCCCCCGTCGGGGCTTCGAGCCCTCCCTCGGGCATGAGTGTGTGTGTGTCTGTGTGTGTGTGTGTGTGTGTGTGCGTGTGTGTGTGTGTGTGTGTGTGTGTGTGTGTGTGTGTGTTGTCCTTAGCTTAAGTTAGTTTAAAAAAAAAAGTGGCTATAAGCACTATGGGACTTAACATCTGAGGTCATCAGTCCCCTAGAACTTAGAACTACTTAAACCTAACTAACCTAAGGGCATCACACACATCCATGCCCGAGGCAGGATTCGAACCTGCGACCGTAGCAGCCTCGTGGTTCCGGACTGAAGCGCCTAGAACCGCTCGGTCACAGCAGCCGACAGGTTAGTTTAAGTTAGATTAAGTACTGTGTAAGCCTAGGGACCGATGACCTCAGCAGTTTGGTCCCACAAGAATTTACCACAAATTCCCAAAGTTTCGTTCACGTTTTACACCCATGCGGTGCTACAGTCCAGACAAATAATAACGTAATAACATAGAACGCATAGCGGAAACAACACTATATGACGCACTGAGGAAATTAGATACATGGACACAGCTTAACGCTATCGCCAACAACATCACAAAAGCAGAACAAGGCATATACAAACAGACTAATCAATGTAGAAGGTGCAAAAGACGAAGACAGGCTGACGTAGACAGCTCCAGTAGCTCCAGTAATGACGGTGATACCCGTGACAATGACAGCACAGACATAACACAGACACACAAAATAGACATAAGATAAACGTAAAACAAGCACAGCTGCTCAGGTGAACATTAATCAGACATTGCAATTTATATCTTATTATGAATGAATCTAATTAAAAGCAGGACTAATTAGAATAGTCTGTGGATAGACATTGTTCTAGAATCCACGTTAAACTCTACCCATTGCTGTTAAGTAGTTACGAAAATTAACGCATCCTTGTAAACGTAATAACATGAATGTAATATAAATTTATTATAAAGTAAACAAACAAAATCAAAGAGTGTAAATACACAACACAAACGGACCATGCATATTACGCAATTATACAAAACTGATGTGTCCACTACCTAAAAAAGTATAGTTTTATTACAGATAAATGTATTTACAAGATTAATAACAGGTTAGTGATGGCTTGCTATATCTCCTAAGATATGCTGGAACAGTTTTTAACTTCATTAGGTTAGAATGAGCCAGAATATTGTTCCAAAGCTATGCAGAATTTGTTTACTTACAAATCTAGTGGTAGTAGTTATTATGTAACCTAACAAACAACAACTCACACAGCATTCTATCAAACATCACCGACATCGATTACATCCGCTTGGACTGAACAAGTCGAGTTTTCCTGAAGAGGGATGTTCATGTGCATAGAACGAAAATGGGCAGCACCACATGTGAACGCCGTACCTGAAGTTCAATACCAATTCCGCTTTCCCAGGTTGTGTAAGTGAAGCGATATCTATTCTTTCCTGTCTTCTTTTATGGTTCAAATGGCTCTGAGCACTATGGGACTCAACTGCTGAGGTCATTAGTCCCCTAGAACTTAGAACTAATTAAACCTAACTAACCTAAGGACATCACAAACATCCATGCCCGAGGCAGGATTCGAACCCGCGACCGTAGCGGTCTTGTGGTTCCAGACTGCAGCGCCTTTAATCGCACGGCCACTTCGGCCGGCCTGTCTTCTTTTATTCTCTTCTTAAATTATACCATTATTTTATAATTTCCTACTGCTAAATTCCTGTATTTTTCTTTAAAAACTGTAAGTATAATTGCTGTAAGTAAGTAAAGGATAACACCAAAGTGCAGACAAAAGAACTCCACGCAGCCGCACCTCCACATGGTGGTCTATGGGCAGTAGTGCCCGTGGCCTCACCTGCGTATCACAGTTTTGCTGCACCGTGGTGGGCCTGACTACTGGCTAAAAGGTCTGTGTGGAGCACTATGCCCTATGTAAAATAATAAGATCTCACGCCCTAGAAGTCATAATGCAACTTTAAAAAAATGCAATTCAGACAAATACCTCGAGGAATGACTTCCTAGTATTTATATCTGTGTTTGGTGATAGTGAATGTCTCTTTTACAGAAGCACTTTTCTTGCTATTGTCATTCTGTATGCTGTATTTCGTCTGCCTCGCCAGTAGTCACTTATTTTGCTGCTCAAATAGTAAGACTAATTTCCATTTCTAGTGTCCCATTTCCTAAAACAATTCCATAGCCTAATTTAATTTAATGTGACATCTGATTAGAGAAGCATAAGCGATATGATTTAGGACAAAATGTGTTGAAAAGCTTTGTAACGGCGTCACTTTTCCTTCGACAGTTTTACTGTAAATTTCATTTTACTTCGTCTGAGTAATTTTTTTCCCGTTGCTTACTTGTTATCGGTGGCTTAACCAAAATTTCGCTGTGTGCTGTGCAGGACCTAGACAGGGTTTAGAGTGTTGCATGGACAATGAAACGTCATACACTGGTCGTGGCCGACACCTATTCGTATTGGTTAATAAACGGAACCCATTACAAATCCTTCAGTCTTTTCCAGTTTGATGTAAGCTCCGCAAGCTCTCTCTTTCAACATAGACACCTCTAGAAAGGTTCAAGGTTCTATCTACGAGAATGTTGTAATTTTCAAAATAAAGTGGTAATTTAAGCATCAGTTTTGTGCGTCAGTCCATAGAACTGTGCTATTGTATTCAGGTGGGATTTAGTTTGACTGTCAACATCATCATTAGCGTAATTCGACCAATCCCAAAAAACGGCTCACTATCACATAGCTACTACTCCACAATGTCTGTTTATAGTACTCTGCAGCCAGTCGCACTGAATGCCTATCTGTAGCAGGTCCTTTTGGAGTCCATCTTTCCATCTATTTTTTGGCCTCTTTCTCGGCTGCGTTCAAAGGAGAAAAATCGAGTGATTTTACAAGCTATCGATGGTTGTGTCTTTGAATGAAAATATTCTTTTCACAAAAGGCTTATTGCTTTTCGCCAGTTGTTCTCTCGTACATTTCTTGTGACTCACGATTGTACACAGTCTGTCGTTCTCCACCGTTTGCGTATTGTTGTGGACTGTCATATTTAGGCTGTCCTTGTCGTAACAGTATTCGATATCTCGAGATAAAATTACAACTGTGAAATAACATAACTGAACGTTCACAATGAAACGTTTCGAGAAAATAGCTTGCATACGTGTAACTTCTTGCAAGTTTGCCAAAAGTACCATGGCGGCCTCCATAGCGCAGTTTTCGTTCGTTGTAATATAAGCGTCAAATACCACAGGAGAAACTGCACTTTACCTCTAGCCGCCAGATTAATATTTATAAAAGATCTCGGTAAAATTTAAAAAGAAAAACGTGTTACTGCAGATATCAGGAAATCGATAAACGCGTCGTTTAAAGATTTGTCTGATGACGCTAGTAAAAATTAAAATATCTTTGCTTGCATATCTCTGTGGGAGAAAGTTACGATTGCGAACCATAATGCCCAATGCCCTCGTCTGTGCTGCTGCTACTTGCCTTCTGTGGCGACTGGAGTAGGTATACTACCTTGTCTGCCGACACGTCCCTGTCGACAGTGGGTAGAAACGAGGAATGTACTGCGTAGCACCATTTCCCTATCAGCCAGGAAATTGCACTCACTCGCTGATTTTCTGTCCCTGCATCGTGAAGATATCAGTCTCCTTCAGCTACTACAGGTGTTCTGTTTCCAAACTTGTTTACATAATTAAAGGAAATGGGGCAGTGGGAAAGCGGCAGATCAGTTACAGCCAGTAACTGAAGTTAACTCTGACACAGATGTGAAGTAGTCTTGTTGCAATGTTTCATACAATTCATTCACAGTTCTGTGTGGCTTGGAAAGCTGGCACCTTACTATAGCACAGGTAATGAAATAGATGATACAGCCAGACACAAAAGTAAACTTAACAAGAACGTGCTCAGTCCCTAGAGAGAGCAAGAATGGTTTAAATGAGACGAATTAAGAAAATGGAAGACGTAAACACTACTTAAATTAACTTATGCTAAGAACAACACACACACACCCATGCCCGATGGAGGACTCTAATTGCCGCGCAATCCGTGACATGGCGCCTCAAACCGCGCGGTCACTCCGCGAGGCAGAACGGAATCGAAGCGTTTGAGATTTGGTAATGTAGAAGAATGGTGAAAGTTAAGAGATCTGGTATGGTAAGGAATGAGGAGCTTTTCCGCAGAATGGGCGAGGAAAGGAATATATGGAAAACACTGTCAAGGAGACAGGACAGGATGATAGGACATATGTTAAGACATCTCGGAATAACTTCCATTGTAATACAGGGACCCGTAGAGGGTAAAAACAACACAGGAACATAGAGGCTGGAATATATCCAGCAAATAACTCAGAACATAAGTTGCAAGTGCTACTCTGAAAAGGTTGGGACAGAAGAGAAATTCTTGGCGGACCGCATCAAATCAGACAAAAGACTGATGACTGAAAAAAATATTATTTCTAAAAGACTCTCAATGTTTCAAATGTTTGTTATGTTCGTATATTATAGAATATTCGATGTTTGTATACATAGCAGCGCTCTCCGTCGGGGAGGCGGTTCTGATCCGTCTGTACGTTGGTGTCTATAATAAACGTGCTTTGAGTGCCAGTGTTATACTTCATTGACGACCATGCTTTCGGATTTAGATTTGACTGTGGTTACAGCTTGATCAAATTTATTAACTAGGAATCCTAACACTAATAGACTGCAATTTCATACGGCAATAAGCATTTGAACGTGAGCATTCATTGCTCACGTCTCAGATTCGATGAAATTTGAATAGCAAACCCATTATGTCAATTAAAAATGACTCTATAGTGAGTGGAAACGAGTTTCAACATGCCCGAGTACGTGCAGGAACATACAGAATTTCAGTTTAGCAGAAGAGCAAGAGTAAAGTACATTATCGTAAAATACCGAACTGTCGATGGGAAAAAAGCACTTGGCTTGAACTTTGGCAGTGGCTCCTGCCATTTCGCCGAGCTGATCTGGGTGATCCCTGGGGAAGAATCGGGAGCAGGGGTGCAAATCTGGGAGCAGCCGCGTCAAATCCGCGACACGCGCCCCCATCGACCCGCCGGCCGACGCAGGGTCGCTCGGGCTTAGCCCCAGCGGTTGGCTCCCACCGCGCGTGCGCGGATCGTGCCGACGTCCTGGGAGAAGGAAAACACTCCTTCCAGTACGCGGCAAAGTGAGAGCACGGGGGTGAATCTCATATAGGGACTTCTGGTAACACGTCCATGGTTTGCTGCCACGCCACCTGGAGCGCTGCAAGTTTGTCAATCCATCATCTCGCTCTCTTATTTGCTGATTTTTAGTCTTCCACGTTCCTTTTCGTTTCATAGTTAACAGAAGTTGGTTTCATCACAGAATACTTCTGATTACGGCTTCTCGCGTGTATTACACGCTTTCAAATACGTTTTACATATGTTACTCGTTTTCTGCTTGAGATCTTCTCTCATCCGTAATATTGCGTGGTGTAAATAATTGCAAATTGGTTTTTGTCTCGTATAAAGCAGAATCGGCTTCCGTTGCATGATGCTTCTGCTATTACTTACGAAACTGAGTGTGAATTCCTACTTTTAAACGCATTGTAAATATGTTACTCGTATTCTGCTTTATTCTTGTTTGCGTCCGTTTTTAGTACTCTCTCGCATTTAATGGAGAACTCCATGTTGGTAGGCTTTGAGGCTATTGGTATTCAGCTTTATTACATCTTGCCACGGAATGAGTAAGTACTGGTTGCTCTGCTTTGAACTGTGTGTTTCTTGACACTGAGTTCCATGCTTTTCATAGTGCCTTACAGAGACTGGATGTATATGCACATGACCAAGTGCTATGCTTCGTAGTGTTGGTGACTACAGCAGTCTACTTTGCAAATGCTAAAAATGCGACAGTAGCTACGCAGAAATTTTCACACGTTATTAACAGCTGCTACAAACAGTACAGTTTAGTAGAAGTTTACGAAAACTTTGGTGGCCTCCAATAAAGAAAACGAACAGTAACAAAAATAACGTAGAATACGAGCAGTATACTGTCATTGCATTGAAATCGAGCAGTCCACACACGAATTCGTAAGCAGTAACAAACAGAATGGGTTCACAGAATACATGTGAAGAAACCAATTTCTATTTCACATAAAAAAAAAAACAAAAAACAAATATAGAATCACTTACCATACCCAATACTACAGATGAAGGCAAAAATTAAACATAATACGAGCAATATAATTACATTGCAATTCAAAGAGTGCAATACGCACAAGATGCTTGTAATGAGGAACATAATTTACACTTGATAACAGCTACACGGTCGAAATTGCAATATTGCGGTTTACATACAAACATACTTTAGCACCAAGTTACTAGACCCGCCCGTAAAGTATAAATGAAAAATCCCATCCTCTAGTACTAGTTTTTTGAAAAGAAATAATAGGGATTTCCGCATCCTTTTTTTCTCGTTTATAATGATCACTGCCACGCCACGGGTCATGCACTTCCGATATTTTGGTGTTCTGTGAGTGGGAGTCTGCGAGGTCGTTTTTTGATACGGCCAATTCCTATGCTTTTACAACGTGTATGGGATGTATTTTTACGTCCAGAAACACAAGGAAATTCCCTTATAATTCCATAAAGCGTTTTAGGGTTTACATCTCCGTCATTATATAAATTGTGCTATCGATAGTATATCATATTAATCCTGTATAAAATATGTATAGAGAATATTGTGGTGACTATTGATACCGCAAACAGAGAATCATGGCAGAATGCGAAACAAAACATACTACATACTGCTATTTAAAGGTAATCTGTTGAGACTGGAAAGCATTCATAGACACCTGTTACTTACGAAGGGCGCCTACGTCATGTATAGTTACTGGGTTCTATTCTGGGAGAAGGGGACAAAGTTTGTTCCCTTCTCTGAAAAGTTACTTGCATCGCTGCGCCAGCTTAAGTGGGTGTCCCATTTGATATTTTCTGCCCAAATAATTTAGAAACGGTTTAGTATGCAGAAACAAGGTTTTAGTAAAGTTATTTACTGTAAAAGGGCAAGTAATTTGCTGTGTTGATATTCAAATGTTCAAATGTGTGTGAAATCTTATGGGACTTAATTGCTAAGGTCATCAGTCCCTAAACTTACACACTACTTAACCTAAATTATCCTAAGCAGAAACACACACACCCATGCCCGAGGGAGAACTCGAACCTCCGCCGGGACCGGCCGCACAGTCCATTACTGCAGAAGTGTTGTTATTAATGGAAACATAGTTTCAGAGGACTTTTTTAATTTCATTAGTGTTATTGAATGGCTTAATACAGTGACGTGAATCTAGTTAGAATTTGCAGTAAAAATCTTCACAAGAAGGGCAGGATAATATTGTAACATCACGATCACGGTTGTCGGCTGAGTACTGTTTCATATCTGTTGCCTCGCAAACATTACAATAAATGGAACATCATATATCGTTAAAGGATAGTGTTACAATTGCTAACCTTGCAGTAAAATAATCTCTCCTTAGCGTAATACAAAATGTCGGAATTCTTAGTTCGATATCTTGATGCGTTTGCCAAAAGTAGTAAGCGATCTCTTTCCTTGTTGAAAATGTAAATTACGTAGTCTGTATACAAAAACCATCGTAGGTTTTGTTCAGCATCTCCATATGACTTTGCCTGTCATATAATCCACACATTATCCGACATAACATTCAGGACATATTAGCAGCACTCGATCATAGAAATCACACGAGGATGACGTTATAAATTTCAAAACGCTTCGGAAATAAAACAAATGTAAATATATTGATTGTCATTACTGAGCGCTAACCAAACAACAAAAGAAGTATGCGTCCTTGGCGTGTTAGCTTGTTTATTCCCCAAACGGGTAAAGCTGTTCTCTAACAGAAGGTCGGCTTAAACACCGCAGGATCTTTGCAGCCACGGCACTGCTAGAAATGGTATGACCTTGCCTTACATCGAACTTTCTAATGTTACAGGGAGGTCTACAGTTTAACGTATGCTCAACGCACGGAGTACCTCGCCATTTTTGGACGAATCTTTGCTTGAAACGAGCTCCGCATCTAGGCCGTGAAGGACCAAGGGATGTCGACCGGCCGCCGCGTCATCCTCTGCCTTGAGGTGTCAGGGGGATTCGGTAATTTGAAGACTTGACCAACCGCGGAGCCGGTACTGCTCGGTCAGGTAGCTTCTCAGTTGCGTACAGCGCGGCCAGTGTTCCCACCAAGAAAATATCCTCGGCAGTACCAGGAATCGAATCCATGCCCTCCACATGGCAGCCATCTACGCTGACCACTCAGCTACGGAGGTGGATAATCATTGCTTCAGGTGATATATTACTGTGACAGAAAAAGTCCAAGGACCGCCTGACGATCGACCCCTTAAGCTTCCGACTTGCACTCTGTCACCGATTTTATGAAATTTCTCATAATTAAAAATAATTTTGTTCTCCCATACTTGTCGATGACTTTCTTGGCGTAATTTTCCATGCCCTCACTCTCACTCTTGTTCTTGCTATCGCTCTCTCACTCTTGCTCAATCAGCCTCGTTATCTCTCTCTTGCTCTCGCTCTTGCTCTCTCGCTCTGTTTCTCTCGCACTTGCGCATTACCTCTCACTTCTGCTCTTGCTCTCGCTCTCATTCTCATGGTCTTTCTCTCTCTCTCTCTCTCTCTCTCTCTCTCTCCCTCTCTCTCTCTCTCTCTCTCTCTCTCTCTCTCCTTCCAACCCCAACCCGTTCTCTCTCTCTCTGACCCTCCCATAATTTCATGATTTGACAAATTTATTTAATTTTAACTCTGTGATCAGATTCCCTTCCTCTAGCCTCAGTCGTCATTTAACCTAAGGAAGAGAAGCCTTGTATGCTATCTATGAGCCATGCACACTTTGTCTGTTATCGTATTCTGTAAGATTCAGTTTTGTGATAGGTTCAGCATTTGTCGAAACGGGCGTGCTAAACTGCATAAAGTCCACACTTGATATATAGTGTAGAACACATGCGCACATAGACACACGCACTATAATACACACACACGCACACACTCACACACATACACACACACAAAATATATATATATATATATATATATATATATATATATATATATATATATATATATATATATATGGCCCGATAGATGGCGCTGCCATAGGTCATACGGATATCAACTGCGTTTTTTAAAATAAGAACCCCCATTTTTTTTACATATTCGTGTAGTACGTAAAGAAATATGAATGTTTTACTTATACCACTTTTTTCGCTTTGTGATAGATGGCGCTGAAATAATCTGGTTTCCCCCTACAAGCTAGCAAGTTTCATTCTATGTAGTTTTTTCGTTTGACGCTTATTTCGTGAGCTATTTGGCCCGGTTAGGATCAATGGACCACCCTTGGTGGTCAAACGAAAAAACTACATAGAATGAAACCTGTCTAGCTTGAAGGGGGATACCAGATTATTTCAGCGCCATCTATCATAAAGCGAAAAAAGGGGTCTAAGTAAACCATTCATATTTCTTTACGTACTACACGAATATGTAAAAAAAATGGGGGTTCTTATTTTAAAAAACGCAGTTGATATCCGTATGACCTATGGCAGCGCCATCTAGCGGGCCAACCATAACGCCATCTGGTTGCCCCCTTCAAGCTAGACGAGTTTCGTTCTTTGTAGTTTTTTTGTTTGATGATTATTTCTTGAGATATTTGGCCCAGCCACTATCAATGGACAACCCTGTATACACCATACTTACATGGCATAGTTTCCGATTTTTCCAGTAACTTTTTCCACTTACTTTTTTTCCACTAACTTGGTTGTACACCTGCTTTGTGACTAGCGATTGCCTATTTATGACTGAAGATTTCTCCTGCAGATGGGGACGAAACGTTTTCTAATAGTTTCATACATCGACCATGACCTGGACGAAAACAAATACTTGGTAATACAGTATCATTGAACGATCTTGGATCGTAACCATGCATATATAATGCTATACACATTAAATTTTTAACGTTTCCCGCATTTGGAGCCGGCGGCGAACCGCAGAACACGGTTCAGGGACGGCAGCTGCAGCCCGCAGTGGCCAGCCGGCTGTCAGGCAGCGTAAGACGTCAGCGAGCCTCACTTCCTGTTTTCTCGCGGGTCATTGCGCGGGTCACGTTCAGCTTGTCAATTAGCCACTGAATTCTTCGCACCGCCCCAAAACACTTTGAGATTTACTGCCTCTGACTTTATATCGTTTCAGTCTGTACGAGGGCAAATTCTAAAACAGTGCCCGCTTTGTAATGGCGTATAATTGGGCAGCGGATTTACGACGTATCGGATAGCCTACAAAGGAACAGTGAGTTAACCAGTCCAGAGTTTTCAGTATTACACGCTACTGTCAATTAGTCACGAGAAGACCAAATTCAGCGTAATAAATGGGAAATATCATCCCGCGTCTTCGCTGCAACGGTGAATGAGTGAAACATGTATTTGGAAATGCCGAGTGATTAAGAAAGAAAGAACTGATTTCAGTTGTTTATCACAGACAAACGATAAAACATGGAAACTCAGTGCGCCTGTCACTGGATAGAGGAAGTTTTAAGGTTCTGACATAGCTTCCCTGTTATTTCATTGTAGCACCATGGCAACTACAGCACAAGACAAATAATTTTGTGTGTTGGAATTTGCGCGAAGTCACTTCCTTGTTCAAAGGTAACGTGCATTCTGCCATAATGTAAGAATTTTGGGATCACAATATCCTGGTGTCGTCGTCAAACATGAAAGACATCATTGAAACTGAATGTCCACAAAGTTTATGGATCTTTCTTTTTTGCGGAGGGAACAGTGACCGGACTGTCACACCTGGACATGCTGTAAAACTGACGTTTCCTCGACTTCACGAGGATTCCAATGATTTTATTTTTGTGCATGACGGCGACCCGCCTCAATTTCACATTGACGAGTGGCGTTATTTGAAAACCGCCATCCCAGAACGTTGGACTGAAAGAGGAGGACAACAAGATCTAGTTCATTGCTTTTGGCCTCCCATGTCACCAGGCTTTACACCTTGCGATTTTTTCAGCGGGGGTAGATAAGAGACAGAGTCTTTGTCTGATCTGTAGCAGCTACTCTTCAAGAGCTGAGAAATCGAACTGTTGAAGCTGTCTATTGAATAAGTGGGGAACTGTTGATTCGCGTGTGGAATGAAATGGACTACCGTTTCGTTGTTTCTTGAGCAACGCATGGTGCTCATATTGAGAGTATGGTGTAGTATTGTCCGAACATTAAACTCTGAACCTTCCGCTACACAGTTTCTATTTTTCATAGTTTGTAATACACAAATGAGACCTGTCCTTTCTTTTTGAATCAGCCTGTATAGTAAACAGAGTGAGAACTAACGTGAGGCATCTGTGATTTGATGTTCCTGCCTCGATGTGCACCATGTCGACGCTATCGGTATGAAATAATATTAACCCTACAGGGATAATTCTTTTCTGATTTGCACTGATGACCCAAAGTATTTTGACGATATGCTTAATAACACCTTTTTTCAACTTTGTTACACAATACAGGAGTGATTTTGCGTATTGTGAAGTCGACAAGACCTTGGCAGGCTTCCAGAGCTATGTGGCACAATATGCCTACAAACACATCGCTCAGTTTCCAGTCAGTTGCGGGCCTGTGGTTTGCGGGCGCGGAGCAGGCCCCCGATAACATCCCAGATGTGTTCCATTGGACCAGATGAGGCGAATTTGATAGCTCAGAAACCAACATGAATTCGTAATCACCCTCTTCAAACCACTGTAAGACGAATCTGACAATATGACACAAACAGTTAAACTGGTGGAAGATGCCATCGTCGTCGCGAAAGACATCATGCATGGAGAGATGGAAGTGGTCCATAATAATTTTCACGTAGTCCACAGATGTCACGGTGCCTCCAATTAATAATGCAGGTCCCACAGAAGTCCAGGCGAATGTCCCCCATAGCATAATACTGGCTCCACCGGCCTGCGTCCTTAGCGCAGTGCATCTTTCGAGCAGCCCACCCGTTCGCGTGGACGACGGGGTATACGCATACGACCATAAGCCTAGGGTAACGAGAAACGTTATTCATCCGACCGGGCGACACGTTTGTTTCGATTCAGAGTCCGGTCTAAACGCTTCAATGCCCACTGCTATCGTAACTGATGATGTCATAGAGTCAACTTGGGGACACATAGGGCTCTGTATTCATCAATGTGAGCGGAAAGGTGTGCTCCGAAACACCTGTGCCTGCCTCGACATTGTAGTCTGTCGTCAGATCGTTGCTTTACGGAGCAGGTAATCTTCCTACCTCAACGTTCTGCAATGAGGGATGGATTTCCATCACCTTGTTGCTTACTTGTAGTTATACCGTCGTTCAACCACTTTCATAGATTCTCACAACGGATGCATGCATACAGCCTACCAGCTCAGCCGTTCCTGAGTTGCTCATTCCCATACGCCGAACCATAACAACATGACCTTTATCTAAGTCTTTTATGCAGCTAGAACCATTCTCCATTCGTCCCCGCTCCGGTTATAGAGACTATTATCTAACCGCGTCACGTGTCTCTACTCTACCAACTGACATTCAGTCTCGCGGTGGGCAGTGCTCATAACCTTTTTGGCTCATGAGTGTATTGTGACAAAGAGACAATGATTCAAGAAAGATTTGTTCCGCAGGTAGAAATTCCAGTGGACTGATCTTGCGGCGGTCTCTGCATCAGAATTACAAACAGAAATCAGTTTCTTTCTTAAATCGAGCGGTGCTTAGGTAGTCCGTCGTGCCCAATAGCTAGAACAATGCTGAAGCGCACATAGGCAGCAAAATTTATGCTCTTATCGTAGCAATAACAATGCTGGAACATGTGTAAATTGTGAAATTTAAGCTCTTATCATATCATGGAGTGGCTCGGTCGTCCCGTACTTAAGTGTCAAACAAACATTTCAAACGCCTATGATCGGTCCCCGTTCAGCCCTAAGATTTTTTACCTAACTTTTCCTTCTTCCACCACTGGTAATTATTTGTATATCTAAAAAATCACTAGCTGCGCACTTAACAGATGATGATCAGATAAGTCAATAGGACCATCTCGAGTGAATCGCTGTAATGTTCAAACCAATCTTCTGATTGGTAGTAGCACTTATTGCACAAAGAGAAACCCATTAGTACGTGGATCAGGTCATCGCTGTCATCTCGATATCATAATTTTCGCGCTGTAAAGATGCGATGTATAGCAGCCGTGATCCAAAATGATTCCTAGTATAATTGTAACGTACTATTACACACCATTATCAATCGAATGAAGTTACCACGTCAGCAAACGTCGAGTAGTATATGATGAGTTATAGAGTTCTTGTCTGCACTTGAAGTGCTGCCGTAGTTAAAATTACGTTTGGCGATTAACAACAAATTTAATGTTAGAATGAAGCATTGTTCTTATGAGTTTCCAATTATTCAAAATAGAGGAACTCCATTTCTTGGTTTACCTTTTGTTTTAAATAGCTACCATCTGATAATTATTTCTGTTTTAATTTAATCCTAATACAGCTTTTTAGTTTTATATTTGCATTGGGATTACCACTTCTATGTACATTTTAGTACTTACATCCATAACTTCGTAAGGGTCATCATAATATGAGTTCTTTCTGTTTATTTTTCAAAATTGTAAATGTACTCGTATGTCTTTGCCTGCCATATGTTGATTCTGGCTGAAAAACCACCGTCCACGCTGGTAGGTACTTGTAGTGGTTAGTCTACAATTGATTTTAGACCCTTACAGTCACGTTTCTGACCAGCCTTTGGACGCTGAAAACTTACGCTTAGTAACGAAGTTGTGGCTGTTGACGCTGCAATTAGATACTAATCAGCGTGTAATTTTGACGCTTTTTTGCAATTTGTAAGGTTTTAGTTCTGTTATGAAACATACGTTCAAAATACTGTTAGCAGTGTTTTCATTTTAGCTGAAGAACGATTCTTCTATCCGTTTGTATAGGTTTTAGGATGGTTGGAAATCAACCGAAACCGGTTACCGTGCATTTGTTATTGCATTAAACTGTGGTCAGTACCATTAAAATTCGTAACAAATAATACACATCGTTGTGTCTCCGCACCCCCAGCCTTGTGAAGTAGGTCTCACAAAACAGAGTACGTTTATGTCAATTCTAGATTTACAGAGGTAAACAATTACTGAAAGACAGCTAGTGAACTTTGCAGTAATATGCAAATATTGCCCACGTAGGCACTAACAGTATCTGCTGCCGAATCGTCTCTAGAGAACAAGCTGAATATTATCACAACGCCGGCAAGGTCCAAGTTGGCGCCAATAACTGTACATTATCTGTTTATGAACTTTTCTCTGCCTCGGCAGTGACAACTAATGTTCTCGAGACCGGATTATGATTTTACGCGAATCCTTAACTGCCTTCCATGCGTGTGGACGACAACTATTCGGGTTAGGCGACCAATAAAACAGCCTTATTAGCGCAGGCGGCGAGAACCGGCGGGAAACACAGTTTAATTTTCTGAGATACTCCTTCCTGCTTACGTCCGCCCGCGTCCAGTTTACGGCTCCACTGGACAGACTTGCTGAAAGCCACTTAAATATTCATAAACCGCTACGGCGGAGTTGGGAAAAAGAGTTATCCTCGCAGCTGAAGACTGCAGAAAGTCAGTCTGCATGCGTACGCCGTTTCGGTCTACGTTGTTACGCGTTGATACATTATACCACTACGTTTTCTTGGAGGCTGTCCCTCATTAACTCCACCAGTTCGTTTGAAGACTGCCAGAAGCTAAACCTGGCTCACATTAAGTTATCTCTTCATCGAAATAGTAACTCATCTCCTCAGTAAAAGTGTAGCGATTTGGCAAGTGTTGCCACACATAATCAAAGTTAACCAAGACGCTCGCCATTATTTCTGATACAGTGTGGGGCACAGGTAGTACATCAAGTGAACCAAATTATGGAAAATGTAAATTTTATATGTCAATAATAGCAGCTAAATTGTCGATGTCTGAGAAAAACAGGGACGTTGAGCCTATGAGAGAATGCCTGAACACTCAGCGCGCTAGTTTTCTTGATAGGAAAGTGAATTAGACGTATTAATGACCGCTCGTCTGCACACCAGCATGCCAAACTTCGGTTTTTAGGTAGTTTTCTTACCGAAAGAGCTATTTACTCAGTGCCACATGGCAGATCTTTAATGGAAGGTCTAGGCGTACAAAACGAATTCTGAACTATGTGAGTACCTCGAAGAGCTTTAGGTAATAAAAGTAAGTGCATTGCCGGCCGAAGTGGCCGAGCGGTTCTAGACGCTACAGTCTGGAACCGCGCGACCGCTACGGTCGCAGGTTCGAATCCTACCTCAGGCATGGATGTATGTGATGTCCTTAGGTTAGTTAGGTTTAAGTAGTTCTAAGTTCTAGGGGACTGATGACCGCAGACGATAAGTCCCATGGTGCTCAGGGCCATTTGAACCGTTTGAGTAAGTACATTGTCCTGGACGGCAAGTATACATCGAACAGAAAGGGACCTTCGAATTTGATGGATCTGTTGTCGTTTATATGTTTTTATTTAACGATAGAATAGCCTTTACAGTGAAACTTATATCAGCGACGTCCGTCATTTTCATTGATAGACAACGTTCTTCCAGGACGGTCAACTTTACAGCTCAAATAGCTCAACTTGTAAAGAGAAAAAAAGACATCTATTGCTATGGTGGCATGTCTCAGGCGATCTTCTGCATTATTCCATTGAAAACCCAAAATTACCAAAAAAGTGGTACGCTTCCTTCTTTGAGGGAGGTCTTCAATGTTGCCCTTCCTTCAACATCTTCGTGGTAACCAAGTTGTCGACATTTCCGTCTTCAATATAATTACAATTGCGTCCTCAGGGCTGCACGCACGATACTGCTGCAGGATGGTACTCCCTCTCCTCACTGGGCCACGCTCGTTGGGAAGACTTTGGACGACACATTTCCACATCTTTGGACTGGCGGAGGAGAACCCATTTTCTGGCCGCTACTGTGTTACTGGTTTGACGAACATACAGACACCGTATCACGTCTCAACTGGTTCGCAAAGTCATCTGACCGTAGTCCAGAACAAAATGTCTGGTACTATATGTAGCAGTGGATGAAAGTTAGTTGTCATCATTACTGGGATTTGGTACCCCTAGGGGATGTAGTGACAAGTGAATTTCCTCAGCTGAATATGGCATACGTTGAAGATTCCCAGCGAAATGACGTCATTATTTAGGCTAGAGGTGATATTACACAGTATCAGCGTGACCTCTACTGGAAGTTCAAATGGCTCCGAGCACTATGGGACTTAACATCTGAGGTCATCAGTCTCCTAGACCTAGAACTACTTAAACCTACCTAACCTAAGGACATCACACACATCCATGCCCGAGACAGGATTCGAACTTGCGACCTTAGCAGCAGCGCGGATCCGGACTGAAGGGCCTAGAACTGGTCGGTCACAGTGGCCGGCTCTCCTGGAAGTGAATAATATCTTGCAGATAGAGCGAAAACAAGACAATGTTTTTGGATAACGTAAAAGAGATGTAGGATGAGGCGGCGACGAAACGAGAGCGGGTTGTAAGAAGCTTCGGGCTGCGCGAGGTCCTGAGAACAGCAGTAGTGGGGCGTCGGCGGCGCATCAAAGGCGAGTGCAGGCCAGCCGGGCGAGCATGTGTGTTTTGATGAACGGGTCGGCCGGTCCACTCGCCGCTAATCTGTCATTGTTACTGTCCTGACTAATGGCTGACACGCCGGCGCCGTCATAATACCGCCGCGGCGCGCGCGGCGAGGGCGTAAAAAGAGAACGTGCCGGGGTGGGGGGGAGGGGTCACCCAGTAACTTCTCCCCCCCCCCCCCCCCCTCGCACTCGACTCCTGTGTGGCAACGTTCAGCTCTTGTTTGGTGTCGTGGCTTGCTCATTCACTCGTGCACCCTTGAACAACAAAGAAAAAATGCCACGCAATCAGAGCCAGCGAAGCAAATGGTTCTGTCTACAGACGAAGCTTCGCCCTTTGTCGAAGACGACGCTGGAGAGAGAAACATATGATCAGCAGGCTGTTCTCCAACCTAATAATTCCAGATTTTAAATCCAGAGCCGTTACTCCTTCTTTATGTAACACCTCAATCGAATCTCAGGGATAGAAAAACAAAATCGCTCAAAAGACGAAAGGCCGCTGGACCTAATGAGATACCAGTTCGATTTTACACAGTGTACTCGAAGGAACTTGCCCCCCTTCCTGCAGCAGTGTACCGTTGGTCTCTAGAAGAGCGTAGTCTTCCAAAAGATTGAAAAAGGGCACAGGTCATCCCCGTTTTCAAGGAGGGACGTCGAACAGATGTGCAAAACTATAGACCTATATCTCTAACGTCAATCAGTTGCAGAATTTTGGAACACGTACTATGTTCGAGTACAATGACTTTCCTGGAGACTAGAAATCGACTCTGTAGGAATCTGCATGGGTTTCGAAAAAGACGATCGTGGGAAACCCAGTTCGCGCTATTCGTCCACGAGACTCTTAGGGCCGTAGTCACGAGTTCCCAGATAGATGCCGTGTTTCTTGACTTCGCAAGCGTTTGATACAGTTCCCTACAGTCTTTTAATGAACAAAGTAAGAGTATATGGACTATCAGACGAAGTGTGTGATTGGATTGAAGAGCAGCATGTCATTCTCAATGGAGAGAAGTCTTCCTAAGTAAGAGTGATTTCAGGTGTGCCGCAGGGGAGTGTCGTAGGAGCGTTGCTATTCATAATATATATAAATGACCTTGTGAATAACATCGGAAGTTCACTGAGGCTTTTTGCGGATGATGCTGTAGTATATCGAGAGGTTGTAACAATGGAAAACTGTACTGAAATGCAGGAGGATCTGCAACGAATTGACGCATGGTGCAGGGAACGGTAATTGAATCTCAATGTAGACAGGTGTAATGTGCTGCGAATACATAGAAAGAAAGATCCTTTATCATTTAGCTACAATATAGCAGGTCAGCAACTGGAAGCAATTAATTCCATAAATTATCTGCGAGTAGGCATTAGGAGTGATTTAAAATGGAATGACCATATAAAATTAATCGTCGGTAAAGCAGATGGCAGACTGAGATTCATTGGAAGAATCCTAAGGAAATGCAGTCCGAAAAGAAAGGAAGTAGATTGCAGTAGACGTGTTCGCCCACTGGTTGAATACTGCTCACCGGTGTGGGATCCGTACCAGATAGGGTTGATAGAGAAGATCCAACGCGAAAGCGTTACGGAGATGATAGATAAACTCCAGTGGAAGACTCTGCAATAGAGACGCTTAGTAGCTCGGTATGGGCTTTTGTTGAAGTTTCGAGAACATACCCTCACCGAGGAGTCAAGCAGTATATTGCTCCCTCCTACGTACATCTCGCAAAGAGACTATGAGGATAAAATCAGAGAGATTACAGCCCACACAGAGGCATACCGACAATCTTTCTTTCCACGAACAATACGAGACTGGAATAGAAGGAAGAACCGATAGAGGTACTCAAGATACCCCCCGCCACACACAGTCAGGTGGCTTGCGGAATATCGATGTAGATGTAGATGCAGATGTACAGGTGCTAGAATCCACACTTGGGTGCGGCGACTGATATTCCCAGATATAAAACTGAAACCATAGTGCACTAAACAGAAAAAGACTCTTTTTTTATTTGTTTAATCTAGCAAGATTATAGCGCTCGGGCCCTTTCTTACATCTGAGGAGAAATTCACGTTTTGCATTACATTCATTACGATATTCGCACTCCTGTCACGTTAATTTGACCACCACCTACGTTCCACGTCAATGTATAACAACCACTCACAGAAGGCAGGCAGCAGCAATTGCTGCAGAATGTACAGAAAGCGTGTCGGGAGGACGCGGAAAACAGTGCAGCCGTTGTCGTAATGTGGAAACGGAGCCTGTTACCTGACGTCCAAAAGGGCATGATCATTGGCTTTTGGGCCAAAAGTGGAAGGACTCCCTAAACTGGTAAGTTCGTAAACTCTTTGCGTGCCGCCGCGGTTGAAGTAAGCCTATACGAAGCACGGCAAAATGGCGCTATGCAAAACCGGCGACGACACAACTGTAGTGGATCACGGGCCGTAGATAACAGGAGTGAATGACGGCTGTGGAGATGTGTACGGGAGAATGGACTTACAGCTGTTGAGCAACTGACCGCATCAATCGAAGGGCTACAGCTGTTTCCACAACTACCTTTCAGCGATCATTGCTGCGAATGGGCCTCCGCAGGGGGCGCCCGGTTCATGCACGCATGTTGACTGCCGTTCATAGGCGACGAAGACTGGAATTTGTACGTCAGTACCGCTACTTGCCTTCCACTGGCTGGCGTAGGTGGCACTTTCAGATGAATCACGTTTTCTGCTCCATGGCTATTGTCGTGCACTGAGTGAAGCGCCTGAAAGCAAAACACCCTACAACAACCGTCGGAGCGTTACGGTCTGGGGGAATGTTTTCGTGGCATTCCCTGGGTGATCCCATCAGTCTGCAAGGCACAGTGCATCAACACAAGATGCATCTATCCTTGGGGACCGTGTCCACCCCTACATGCAGTTTGTTTTTCCTCGATGTTACCTACTCCCCTAGCCACCAAACTCCCCGGTTTTAAACCAGTCAAGAATCTGTGAGACCACATCGATCGGGCAGTTCAAGTCATGGATCCTCAGCCGAGAAACTTACCGCAGCTGGCCACTGCACTGGAGTCGGTATGGTTCCAAATCCCTGTCGGTACCTTCCAGAAACTCACTGACTCTATTCTTGCACCTCTCGCAGCGGTCCCTCATGCAAAAGGTGATTCTTCATGCTTTTGACAGGTGGTCACACTAATGTACTGGACAACGTACATGTTATTACATCATGTATACGACATAATGAAACATTCACTAATAACTATAGGGTAGAAAGAGAAAAAATTGAATTTACATACGTTAATGAATACAAGTGGGGAGACATATTACGGGAAGATGGATTTAAAATACATGGGCTAGCAGCAACAGACATGAGAGCGCAAGCCTAAAGGTTCTCCGTCTAGTATAAAAATGATGATCATAAAACGTCAAATTCATCCCCGTAGCAGCCTGGTTTACAGTCGTCTAGTAAATGTTCCATTCAGCTGGATGAACTACATTGATATGTCGTCGTATTTCTTACTTTTGGGTAACTAGTTGCACGACAGAAATTCTAACTATTCAGTGATTATAAGGAATTGGCCCCTTACTTTTAACTCTTAGTAGTGGGTGACTGTATTCAAAAAATTGTGTGTGTCTAAGTGAGAAACATCCAGCGCCGAAAGCACTGATAAAATTCACAGTTTAGAATTGGACGAGCGGCATTTCACCCAGCATGAATATTGCATGACGCTTTAGGGGTATCAGAAGAAATAGTGCGACGTGTTTTAAATGAGTTAGTTTTATGCAAGGTGAGCGATGAATTTCTTTAAATCAGACCAAAAGAAAATACGGAAACGAATTTGTCACATCGTTTGGAGCGGTTTAAAAAGAATTAAAATGATTTTATGAGACGATCTGCAATTGTGGATGAGACACGAAAAACTAAACGCAACGCAAGCAGTGGGCGGCTCCGCATAAAAACGACGAATCGACTTAAGTTTCGAAAAGGTTATCGCCAGTGTTTTATAGGATGCGAAAGAAATTACTTATCTTACTTTAATTTATCTTTGCAACAACAAGTGAGTATTCCGCACCTCTTCCGGACCGCCTCAATGAAAAAAATTGAGAGTTACTAAAGAAGGAAATCCACTTTACCTACCAGACGTTTCATTATGTAACTTCCACCTATTTCCTCATCTAAGGAGCGTCTACCCTTTTTTAGTTTAATATAACGGTTATCTAAGCTGTAGGTGTCACTCTTTGCACATGGAGCCTACTTACTGCTAAATTGCAGCACTTAGAGAAAATGGGACCAATTCCAGAAACACGTGTTTTTCCGACCAAAAGCCACAGTCAGTGGAGGGCTAACCTCTAAATAGTATATTGTGTTACTGTGGAAGTTTCTGCCTCTGTGGAAGGTTCAAATGGTTCAAATGGCTCTGAGCACTATGAAACTTCTGAGGTCATCAGTCCCCTAGAACTTACAACTACTTAAATCTAACTAACCTAAGGACATCACACACATCCATGCCCGCGGCAGGATTCGAACCTGCGACCGTAGCGGTCGCGCGATTCCAGACTGTAGCGCATAGAACCGCTCGGCCATCCCGGCCGGCCTCTGTTGAAGAATTTTCTGTAAATTGATGCTCTTATTCAACAGGGAAATAAACTAAAGTGTGTGATCTGTCATCGAGTATTTTTAGTTCCGCTCATGTTTTGGTGCTATAACACTTTTATGTTTTGCATTTGATACAGAGAAAAGAATGAGGAAAGAGCACGAGCCTAAAGCGGTGAGAAAAATAGCAAAAGATTCAATAGTGTAGATTACTGTAGTGAATGAACGACTTGTAGATTGCACGAGGATCGGTTTACAACCCTCTCTCGGAAAAAGAAGGATAGCGGGTTACAGCAATCGATGAGAGAATCATCACACTGAGTAAATCAAGCAAATATTAGCATTGGGAATAATATACATTTTGTAAATTAAGCGGAAAGAGAAGACACAGGGTGACAATATGAATCAACAAATTATAATTCCTCTATTACAAAAAAAAAGTAAGGTATGTCGGAATGAAAGAAAATAGCGAGGTGTCTTAAGCAGGTTACTAATACTGAGTGCTGCACTATTCTTCAAAGTGATACAGATACATGAAACATTGTAAACAACCGTCAGATGGTATTCAGTTCCTCGACTATAGAAATCCGCTACACGGTTAAGGAGCCACTCTAGAACCCCTGTGTGAAAGTCCACATTGTTAGGAAACTCATTCCCCCAGATATTCTTTCAGCTTGCCGAAATAATGGAAACTGCATGGTGGAAGAATGGATTGCCCGATCAGCATAATCCACGTCTGTGCTGCCTTCATAAAATGGTTGGCACAATTGCACTATAGCTGTACGCGACGTTGCATTTGGTCCATATATAGCCAGAATTTCGTGATGTATTTGTATGTCATTTTGACGTTTTCCCCACAAGAATCGTACCGTCCCGCGTATTTCAGCACTGACGCATGTTTCCAGTTGCCGCTCCATTTCATTCCCACGCTGAGATGCACCTGTTAAACACACCGCAGCAGAACTGTCTCTGCAGAAAACCCGGCACATACAGGCTACTCTCTCTCTTCTGACAATGCGCTACTCTTGTTGGCAGTGGTCTTGGCGTGGGACGACGTGCGTTAGTTACTTTTTGAGGTCGCTACGTACGTGTAGGTAAATCAAGACGTCGAGTTTCGCAACTGTGCTTTCGGCAACTCAGTTGCCATCAAGTCTTCGAATGAAGCACTAGTGTAACCATTGAATTCACGACATCCAGTGATTTATAGCCGTATTCACATTTTCACTCGTTTTGAGAGGTGCATATAGGGCCTGAAGATGGCGTAATGAAATGCTGAAACTGGTAGCCTTCTAAATAAAATAACATCTTAAGTTACACGGCTGTTGGCGAATTTCATTGACACTGACAATTACTTAACCAGCCGATGTCCCCTGTCCATAATGGACCCACAGAGACGATAAGGAATTGTGGGACAGTTTTCTGTAAACAAGTCCGATGTGCTGCTCTAAAGTATCTGGAAGAAGTGACTCTCGAGCTGCCGTACCTCTGACAGGAAAATGATTAAAGAGACTAGTGAATAAGTCTGCATTTCCAAAGTTACGAAAACTAACAGAAAAAACGTGGACACCTAAAAGAACACCCAGTAACGAACGATACAGTTCTTACTTAGTAACTCAACAGATACATACATAATTCAACACTGACCAGTTAATTCTTTGTTTTAACTAATCAGTACCAGTCATCAACCACTTAAAAGATGGTAAAATGAAATCGACGAGATAGAGAATGATATGCATATGGGCTGTAGTTGGAACATTAATGAAATTTATTTTTCGCAAGATTAAACTGATTCAGTCATGTTTGTCAGAATCTATGACTGTAGCGTAACAGTTTACTACTTCACACAATATCTATACAAGTGACTAAAATGACTTTTGTATAGTTGAATAAAAAAACACACGATGGAATTCATTTTTTTCCTCCTTTTGATCTCGTAAAACACGTTTCAATACCAGTTTCGTGTCTGACACGGGTTTCTTGTGCGTTACTCGAATCATAGATTGAGAAGAAAATCTGCCGGTGTTGCAGTTCCGCAGCTAGCGCTGCACAAAGAGGAGCTCACGATCGTGCTACGAGGAGAACAGCGTGCCGACTTTCTCCTTGACCCAAGACTTGTACTAGCGTAAGTATGCCACGCAAACGAACATCTCACCTGTTGTGTTCAGCAAATCGCTTGTCGCAGTAGCGAACTCACGATCCTTACTACCTAACGGAACTCTACTAGACATTTACTCCACTTGTTATGGGATGACCATAACGGTTTTTTATTTTTGACTTTGAATCTAGCACATGTGCAATACATAAACATGACCATGCCCGGATACAGGTTTTAAATTAGTACTCTGCCAAATACTTCAGAAATTGCTAACCTAGGATTAAATCAAAAACGCATCCCAAGAACTAGGTCGTAAGATCAGTCCCCGAAGGTCAACTCTTAGATTCACAAACTACTCTTTGTGAATCTAGATTACGCCAAGCTACTTCGGAATCTTTATCGTGCAGCGCAATGTACAGTAGAAGATGACATTTTGAATGAGTAAAATGGAGATAGGAGAGTCATCCCTATAACGATCTTGGCGACAAAGGCATCATTTAGGGTTAATACTAAGAAGCGGTACGAAGCGGTAGGACCACTTAAAACCCAAAGAAGGGGAGGCGAATGGAAGATTTGTTGGAAGTTATCTAGAAAAAATTCAATTTATTTGTGAAGCAAATCGCATACAAAACGCTAATGAGGCCGATTCTAGAGCATCGTTGCTGCGTTTGGATTTCTCTTCAAGTAGGCATGAAAATACAGTATATGAAACACATTCAGAGACACATTACTAGAATCGTAACAGTTAGGTGTAGCTCACACGAAAGCGTAACAGAAATGATAGGAAAAATATATATGAGAATCTTTGGAAGAAAGATCGCATAGTTCTCGCTATACCCGGTTGGGTAAATTTAGAAAACCTGCTTTCGAAAAGACTGTGCATCCATTACGCTGCCGACATTATAGACTCGCGTACGAATCAGCCATTTTCTCTCACTCGGTACGTGAATGAAATACGAAAGAAAATTGATAATATTGCTTCGATGTATTCTTTGCCATGCATTGCACAGTGGCTTCCGGAGTATGCACAGGGTGATTCATTTGACGCTACTGAAGGGTTTTATGCAACCTGCAATGCCTTGAGATACCATGGGCAAGATTTTTTCATATTCACTCACTCACTACGGACAAATTATTAATCCTACAGGAAAAAATGAACACTGGACCTTTTTGCTAGAAGCCATAGTCTTCGAATTATTCAAGAAAAACTTACAAATAGGCGTTTTTCTTGAATAACTGGAGAACTGTGGCCTCCAGCGAAACAGAATGCAAGTATAAACTTTAACTATATTAAATTTGCTACAAAAAGGCCATACTTTTTTTCTGCAGGACTAATACTTTGCACGTAGGTTGCAAGAGAATGTGAAAATTTTGTTTGTGGTTCTTGAAGGCATTGTGGGTTCCATAAGACTCATGGGTGGGGGCAGCTCAGTCACCATGTATGCTGATGTAGAGCGTAATACCAACATTTATAACCAATCTACATCTGATATGTCAGTACACAATCTGTAAAATAACTAATATATAAAATTTTATAGTGTTTAGAGGAGACAAAAAGAATGGCTCTGAGCGCTATGGGACTTAACTGCTGAGGTCATCAGTCCACTAGAACTTAGAACTACTTAAACCTAACTAACCTAAGGACATCACACACAGCCATGCCCGAGGCAGGATTCGAACCTGCGACCGTAGCGGTCGCGCGGTTCCATAGTGTAGCGCGCCTAGAACCGCTCGGCCATCCCGGCCGGCAAACCCATTTTCATGTGAGAAAAATTTCACAGATGCGCCATTTCCCTTATAGGGGCCCAAGAAAGTTTTGAAACTAGTGATGTTCAGAGACTATGTGACAGCTGCTGTGAGATGAATATTGTTCAAGAGATGTTGCGCGAAAATGTCGTCCGATTACACACAGGTATTTAGTTCTTTGGCTGTGGATCATGTGCTGGTGTTGCCGTCGTCATCAGTTCAATGTAACATAGATTCCTCAAATAGAGCAGCTGGCACACTGTGAGGTCTACCAGATTATCATCGATCTGGTCTAAGGGCTCCCATTTCACAAAGATGGTCTTAAAGTCTTTGAAGTGCGATATGATTTGGTAACCTCCTCCTGGAGGTCGTTCTGCACACAAGTGCTTTGCTTCTCGATTGTTTCACCGTGGCTCCCCACAAATGAGGTGGATGTCAGAGTATAATCAGCCAGCGAGAAAGTATAAACATCAGTAGAAACTTTTACGCAAACATTACGTAAACCATAAGAATATAATTATTTATCCAGGAAAGTTGAATCAGCTAGCAGTAATGAAAACTTACACTTATTAGCAATGGTTAACCTAGGGAAAGCCTAGCGTCAGAATCTTCCAGGACCGCGAGAGCGGAAATGGTGCACCTGTGACATTTAAGTGTCACATAGTTAAAGTGTTTCTTTTTATCTCCTCAAGTTTCTTTACAAATTTGTATATGTAGCTTTCTTACACACTGCATAAAATGGATTTACATTTCATAAATGTATGTCACAAGATGAATTAAGAGGTAGAAAAATAATTAAAGAAGAGACAGCGGCAAAATTTATAGAGCGAGGCAGTTGTGCATTTGTTCAATTCAATACACAAGGTTTTATGCAACCTTCAAATATCATGAGCTAGATTTTCATATACTCTCGCTTGCTATGTGCAAACTTCAGTCCCATGGAAAATGAACAGGAACTTTTTGTAGGAAATTTAATGTAGTTAAATTTTGTAGTGGGGTACGTTTTCGATAGAGGCCGTGTTTTATAAATTACTCAAGAAAAACTTACAAAAGTGACCTTCAAACATATTGTTCTTGAATAAATCGAAAACCGTGGCTTCCAGCGAATACGTATCTCAGTACAAAATTTGACTACATTAAACATCATACAGAAATACTCTTTTCATTTTTTTGTATGACTAATGCACGTAGCTAGCAAGAAAATATGAAAATCTCGCACGTGGTTTGTGAATCCGTTGCGAGTTGTTTTAAAACCTTCAGTAGGGCCAGCTGAATCACAAGAAGAAAGTGCGAAACTCTAAACGTTACGGAGAACTTCGTAATTATGGGAAACACTCCTCATTACATCGATATCTTCTTACTCGTCCTACCCCGATCCCCCGTAATTGTCTCAAACTTTGTTTCATTATCTCTTACTTCCTTACTACAGAACTCGTCGTGTCGTTGACGTATTCGAGGAACACGATGCTGAAATAGTCTCCCTAAAGAGCACTGCTACGATGTTTTCGTGCTCCTCCGTGCATCTGAAATCGGCACTGTGCGTTCTATAGTAAGCATTACACTGAAGAGTTCAATGAGAATATCCACTGAACTACAAGAAACGAAAAGGAACAGGGAGGAAACAGCAGTCAGGAGTGTGTATTAAAATTCAGGAGATACTTCAAGATGGAACGAGGAGGGTAGGGGGCGTCGATGAATATTTTTGTGAGATTTCTGATAGTGTGGTAAGATCCGGTAGTCTTTCTCACACTGAAAAGTGTGTGCTCTGTTACCTCAGGTTCTAAGTGTTGTGTTAACCGCCGTTGGTCTAGCACATTGTCCAATTACGGGGCTGATTTTGAGGTGGTTCTCCACATCCCTTTACACAAATGTCGCACTGGTATTCCACGCCGCGTCATAGGCTAAATCTTACTATGATTTTGCAGTGAGACGAAAGACAAAGAAAGACCGTTCAGCTGTAAAAGTGAAATAAACCTGCGTAACAAATTAAAATGGAAGAGACCAGAATAATCTGGATAGATGAGTTGATTTGGCTTTTTACGGCTAAATGCGAAGCTGAACCGAAGACATTTGTAAACATCTTAATCCTACAGTCACGTAATTACGGTGAAACAGAATTTCGGGGTGATACTCGTCCACGTTTGTGGATAGCCTTCGATTTTGCTTAATCGTGTTGAATACTGTAACCGATGCTTGCTGCTGCCCACGAATCGCTGCGTGCTTGCGGGTCGCGTTCGGCGCATAGCGCCCCATTGTCTTGGTCTTGTTGTGTTCCCGGCGTGGTGGCCTATCCCTGTCTCCCGGGAGGTAAGCAAGTGCTTTGTAACCTCTTAACGACTGATTCAGATCCCGAAACAATGATGACAGCTTGATGGAGGAAGGGAAGGGGACAAAAGGAAAACAGTCACAACACGAGAAAGAAGAGGCATTTGTACCTTCCTGTCTCTTAATCCCTGTCTCGTTTTCGTCCTCACCTCATTGTCTGCCTCCTAATATTCTTGGGCACTGGGAACTTGGTCCGCAATTTGGCGCAGTGTTACTTTTTCTAATGTCATGAGTAGTACTAACGGCGTTGTCAGATGACACACAAGGAAATATACATCCAACGGATGCTTGTCTTTCACAAGTTGTGATGCATATTTAAATATAACAAATCCTGCTCTAGTACGATGCCCTTATCATCCGTTTTTTTTCGAAATCGAGGTGCGAAGTTTTGTGAGCCTGTTCAATACCATACGAGAGCGCCAGACCACGAGTAACTGCTTTAGCGTACCCGGCAAAGGCAGCAACGTAGGAAGCTGCCCGTACTGGGTTCGACTCTCGTTATCTCCTTCGCTGGCGATAGGGGCGCAGTTCGAAGTGGAACATCACAGAACACAATTTTACTCAGTCAAAGAGATTCCAGGCCGAAGACGCCTGTGCAGCCGCATTGGATAGCGGTGGGATATCAATCTGTCTGTCCCCCACTACACTGCCCGACAGCTACGAGCGACAGTCAGGAGTGCCATTTTTATTTATTTATTTATTTTTTTCATAGCAGAACCACTTTGGCTGTCATCCGTGGCACCGTTACAGCACAGCGGTAGGTCGACGATGTTCTACTCTTCATGGTAAGCCGTCCTGGGCTTACATTTCAGCAAGATAATACCCGCCCGCTCAGTTCGAGAGTTTCTAATGCTTCGCGCTTGCCAAACCCTACCTTGCCCAACAGGGTCATCGGATCTCACCCCATTTGAGAACTTTTGGATCATTACGGGCAGGGACCCATTTCCGGTTAGGTATTTTAACGATCGAACGCGCAATTTGGACAGAATTTAGCACGATATGCCTCAGGAGCGCATCCAACAGTTACATCAATCAATGATTAGCCGAATAAATGCTTGGATAAGGCCAGAGATGGACCAACAAGTTACTAACTTGCTCAATTTGTGAAGCTCTTTCTCTAGAATAAATAGAAAGAACTTCATACTACAGATTATGGCAGCTCATAACCGAACATTCGTAATTTAAACGCAAACGACTTCTTTGTAGAGCCATGTTCTCTGGCACCATTTTGCTTTATTTATCGCAGATATGCACCCATGTCTGCTTTTGCTGTTACGCGAGAGTGCTGAGAAGTAATGCCTCCGAATTTTTCATGTGAAAACTCATAAAGATTTTTCTACATAAAAGGAACGTATAGTTTTATTCCTTGTGATTACGTAGAGGGTGACAGTTATTGGCTATATGAAAAAGAAACGTAAATTAGTTACAAACCACGGTGTGGACACACTTTATTCAACATGTAAACGTCACTACAGATATTCAGATTTAGGTTATGACACGTTCCATATGCCTGCCACCATTGGTGATGATGTGGCGTAGACGAATAGCCAAATTCTGCATAACCCGCTGTCGATGACCTTCTGAATGGCTATTTTCAGCTCAGCAACGGTTTTGGGGTTATTGCTGTAATATAGCTCCACAAAAAGGAGTCGCATGTGTTCAGATCCGGGGAATATAGTGGCCAATCGAGGCTCGTGCCAGTGGCCTCTTGGTACCCCAGAGCAAGAATGCGGTCCACTTCCGGAAGCAGCCTTGGTACGCCTCCTGCTAAATCACGCGGAACGCCATCTACGAATATTTTTTATCTCGTATATTATTACAAATCTTCATCATTTCAGATTTTGTAAATAAAAAACAGTCCGTAGAGTCCAGATCTAGAGAGTACAGAAGATGAGGCAGCACAGTGATTTCGTTTTTTGAGCAATATTCACTCACCAACCGGGATGAATGTGCGGGTGCGTTATCGTGATGCAAGAGGCATGAATTGCCTGGCACAGTCCAGGCCGTTTCCTTCACACATTTTCCCGCAGGCGTCGCAACACGTCCCGACAGTACCATCGAATAAGTCCGTCCCTGTGGCACGAATTCATGATGAATTAATCCTTCAAAGTCAAAGGAAACTATCAGCATGGCTTTGACATTTGATCTGACCTGACGAGCTTTTTTCGGTCTTGGAGAACCTTTTCCCGAACCATTGTGAAGGCTGAAGCTTGGTCTCAACATTATAACTGTTCACCCACGTCTCATCACCAGCTACGGTTCTGTTAAGGAACATCTCGTTCTCATTTGCACGATCCAAAAGCTCTTCACGGATTGCGAGACGAAGGTCTTTCTGCTCTCAACTCCGAGCAGTGGAACGAATGTGGCAGCAACACGATTCATTCCAAGATGCTGTGTCAGGATTTCATAACATAATCCGACTGCTATGTTACATTCTTCTGCAATGTTTCGGACAGTCAATCTCCGATTGTCACGCATAATTTCGTTGACGTTCTTCACGTGAGCGTCGTCGGTAAAGATCGAAGGGTATCCTGAGCGAGAATCATCTTTAACTTCCGTCCGGCTATTTTTAAACCGTTCGTAATACCGAGTACGGCTTAAGCACTCGTCACCGTAGGCTTCCTACATGATTTGGTATGGATCTGTAAGGGTTTTCTGGAGTTTCACGCGAAAAATAATGCAGACGTTGTAAGTAGGCTGTTTAAGTTTTTATGTTAGTAACGTCACGTAGCGCTCTGTATGAAAATCACTGACTGTGCTGTGTGCAGTCTGTGGCTGGTTGGCATTGCTGGAATATTCGCTATTATAGTGTTGGGCAGTTGGATGTGAACAGCGCGTAGCGTTGCGCAGTTGGAGGTGAGCCGCCAGCAGTGGTGGATGTGGGGAGTGAGATGGGGCAGTTGTGAGAGCGGACGATCTGGACGTGCGTCCATCAGAGACAGTAAATTTGTAAGACTGGATATCATGAACTGATATATATATATATATGATGACTTTTGAAAATTATTATGGTAAATACATTGTTTATTCTCCATCAAAATCTTTCATTTTGCTAACTATGCCTAACAGTAGTTAGTGCCTTCAGTAGTTAGAATCTTCTATTTATCTGGCAGTATTGGCGCTTGCTGTATTGCAGTAGTTTGAGTAACGAAGATTTTTGTGAGGTAAGTGATTCATGAAAGGTGTAGGTTAATGTTAGTCAGGGCCATTCTTTTGTAGGGATTACTGAAAGTCAGATAGCGTTGCGTTAAAAATATTGTGTGTCAGTTTAGTGTTGATCAGAATAAGTAAAGAGCGAAATGTCTGCGTTCGTTCAGTTCTGCTCAGGTGTTCGATAATCAAATAACGTAAGAGGTTTATCAGCACAGTAATTCACTAATTTTTCTAAGGGGATGTTTCAACGCGTTGCTCCTGTAACTCAGCCATCTCGAAATATGCAAAGTGTTCGACACACCGGTCTACTCAATACAGCACTGAACAATAGCTGACAGACATACAAAAATAAAACTTCCAGCAGTCACATATTAAACACAGGCGTCTGCAGGAATGCCCACAGCATTTCAAATGATTCAAATGGCTCTGAGCACTATGGGACTTAACAGCTGTGGTCATCAGTCCCCTAGAACTTAGAACTACTTAAACCTAACTAATCTAAGGACATCACACACATCCATGCCCGAGGCAGGATTCGAACCTGCGACCGTAGCAGTCGCACGGTTCCGGACTGCGCGCCTAGAACCGCGAGACCACCGCGGCCGGCCACAGAATTTCGCTCCAACGCACTATTGGCCAGAAATTACGAATGTTTCGGAATTTTTTGAACAGACCTGAAACACAATTTAGTAAATGAACTGTTCGCTCTTAGCGTCGTTAAACGCTAGAGGCTCTGTTTACCAACAAGTTGAGAGGTCTCCCGCTGTCTGGGTCCTGGCGAAACGCTCCAGCGAACATAAGCAGGGGAGGTGTGGGGGAGGGGGACAAGAGTGAGTGACATTTAGCGCCTCTTGCCGTTCGTCTGTAGGCCAAGCAAGCGGACGCCACACACTGATGTAAAAATACCTCCCCTCCGACCAATCGCCGGTATGAAATATGGTGCGCCGTCCGACGCAGGGTTAACATCCCCGGTCCTCGCCGGATGACTTATTTAATAGTTGAGCAGAAATTCTGAACGCCGCGGCGACGCAGATGAGTTTCTCTTGACGCCTCGCTTTGCTTTGCTTTGGATTTTTTTTATTTCGCCTCTTCTCTTCTCCGCTCTGCGCCGCCCGGCTCTCAGACTGGGGGACTGAGTGAGGGATTTCTTGCTCGTTTCCAAGGTGCCAGAAGCGTCGCGGCGCGGCGTGGCCGCCGGTACGGTCCCTGATTTACGACTGCGCCGGATACCGCTCGCGGTAACTGCCCCGAATACTTGCGGCGGCAAAGCGGCCGGCCGACAGCGGACAGCTAAGCAGCCGTGTTCCGACACCCTCCGGCTGCCCCTAATTAATGGGCTATTACAGAAATTTTTGGCCTAATAGAATCAATTTGTCAAGCCAGCCGCAGTGTTTCTAAGTACTCTTGGCAGAAACGCTTAGGAACGGGATAGGGTTGCGTGTCATTAGTTGTACATAAGGCCCATATTATAAAAGACGTTTACTAAAATATCCAACAGTTTACTGCAGTACTTTTATGATATACATGGTGAACCAGCACGCCACCGTTGAACTTTCAGAAGATGTACCAGGGACACCATCTGAGTCTTGTGATGTAGGACAAACCTGCCTGACTCCGTTACATACCGGGTGATCAAAAAGTCACTATAAATTTGAAAACTGAATAAATCACGGAACAATGTAGATAGAGAGGTACAAATTGACACACATGTTTGGAATGACATGGTGTTTTATTAGAACCAAAAAAATACAAAAGTTCAAAAAATGTCCGACAGCTGGAGCTTCATCTGATCAGAATAGCAATAATTAGCATAACGAAATAAGACAAAGCAAAGATGATGTTCTTTGCAGGAAATGATCAATATGTCCACCATCATTCCTCAACAATAGCTGAAGTCAAGGAATAATGTTGTGAACAGCACTGTATGTCCGGAGTTATGGTGAGGCATTGGGGTCGGATGTTGCCTTTCAGCATCCCTAGAGATGTAGGTCGATCACGATACACTTGCGACTTCAGGTAACCCCAAAGCCAATATTCACACGGACTGAGGTCTGGGGACCTGGGAGGCCAAGCATGACGAAAGTGGCGGCTGAGCACACGACCATCACCAAACGACGCGCGCAAGTGATCTTTCAAGCATCTAGCAATTTTTTTGCTAATAAAACCCCATGTCATTCCAAGCATGTGTGTCAATTTTTACCTCTCTATCCACATTATTCCGTGGTTTATTAAGTTTTCAAATTTATACTGACTTTTTGATCACCCGGTACTTTATGTCGTGCTAGCAGGCATCTTCGACACACAGTTCCAACCATTCTCAACAAATGGCAGGGATGTCTTCCCACGGGAGAGACATTCTGGTCGGCAGTAAACGCCGTGTGCAGAACTGATAGGGCATTGTTTGTTGTGCGAAGGGAAACAAGTCGTTTTCTGGCCTTATCATGTAATACGTGTTCATTGAGCTAAATGGTTCAACTAATTAGTCACACACTGATATGCAGTTGTATTAATAATGGAACATACTTATAATCTTAGTCATCATAGCTGGATTTAAATGCCTTATTACTTAATCGTTCGATTAGAAAAAAGACAACATTCCTTAAAGTTGGTGCCCATTTCAGAAACAATGTCTCCATCTCTAAGCAAATGTAGGGCAAGACAAAATTGGGTAATGTGAGCAAGAGAAGACAATCTTATTCAACTGATAACCTTCGTGAAGCACTTCAGAAGGTTTTGGAAGAAAAGTGGTCGATATACAAAGCTGCTAAACGTATCTCCATTCCATGGAGTACTTTATAAGACTATGTAGACCGCAGGGATGATTATAAAGACGCCGGCCGGTGTGGCTGAGCGGTTCTAGGCGCTTCAGTCTGGAACCGCGCGACTGCTACGGTCGCAGGTTCGAATACTGTCTCGGGCATGGATGTGTGTGATGTCCTTAGGTTAGTTAGATTTAAGTAGTTCTAAGTTCTAGGGGACTGATGACCTCAGATGATAAGTCCCATAGTGCTCAGAGCCATTTGAACCATTTTTGATGACAAAGACAATGTGACCATTGACAAAATTACCACTGTAGCACATGAAATTTGTATGTAAGGGAAAAAAAGTCAAAGAACAAAAGAAACGATATCTGCACCACTTGTAAACAGTGCTACAGATGTGGAAAGTATGTGGATTGAGAGTCGCTTTTGTCTGCGATTTTTCCATGAAAGTTGTTAGTCCATCGATTTAAATGACGCTACGGTATTTACCTGTACTCTTTCTGCAAATGCTAGAGAGAACGACCCCGAGGCTGAAAATGAGTGAAAGTGCGTTATGAGAACTTTAACAACGCAAAAGAAAATTATCACGGAATTAAACACTTTATCACGAAGTTAAGTATGTAGTGTGGTAGAACTAGGTATGTTATAAAGAAATTACAAAACATACCCACTTTGTTCACTATATTTTGTAACTTCAACAGTTTTTATTCTTTAAATGTTCTTTATAATGGGGTAGTAGAGCTGTGTATTTGTCTCTACATGTAAAATATTCACTTTTTAGACTAAATGTTTGTATTCCTTTTTCATTTACAATCAATCCTTAATACTACCAAGTTAGGACCTATTTAATTTCGTAATGGAAAATGGGGGTAGGAAAGGTCGCGTAAAAATTATAGAGGTAGACCAGTGCCTGACTACAATACACACGCCCAAGTGGATATAAGTTGCAGAAGTTATTCAGAGATAAAGAGGCTTCACAGGATAGACAAGCGTGGAGCGCTCAACCAAACCAGTGTTCGATCTGAAAATAACAAAAACACATAATTCTGTTGAAGTATATTAACCACACGGCAGTAAATCCGTATTTCAGCGATTGCCGAGAAATAAGTTTTCAACATTCTAGGACAACATAATCCAAACAATGAGGAGATGACACTAGAAGACCATCCGAAACGTGGTCAAACAGGGAAAAGATGCTCTAGAGAAATATAGCGTAGATATATATCTGAAAAAATCTCAACACTCTTTACCTGTGCAAATGGGTATTATAAAATTGTCATGTCAGAAAATTATCGAAACCGATCTGCATATTTATCCTTACAGACTATCTGCTGTGCACGAGTTAAAGCTTTCATACAAACCTGCGCGTATTTATTTCTGCTCGTGTTTGCTGAATGAAGTGGTATCAGGGTATGTGGGTTCTCAGATTTTCATTTCTTCTGCTTATGCCTGGATTCGCGTGCCTGTGTACCAGTAAATGCTTATCAGCACTCTGAACATCAATTTCATAACGTTAAGATTAGAATTTACTGCGAAACTTACAGCCCAGCTTTATTTTGAACACCGTGTAGATATGTAATTTGACTCTGATTAGTAATACCTGAACCTTAACAGCCTCGCTATGTTGACAACCGAGAGAACGTTCTATTTTTGTGTTCGCTGACTGGCAATACTAAGGGTATCTGGTGGTTTTTGTACGAAATATAACACGAAAACAAGAGCGCACTTGAAGTCACGTTTCATCGTTCACTGACGGACTAGAGAAAGTTATCAGATATACAATGAGTCAGAAGAGCAATATTTTGTACTAACCCAAATACTATTATACAAACGTAATCCTAGAGAATGCTATAAATGATGTTTCTTTTTTCCCCGGCTGGCAATATAGTTGATAAAGTTAGAAAATATAAACTGCAACTAGTGCCGTTTCTGATCTCTAATATGTATGGAGGACGCGTCTGAAAAGTAGCAACTTTGGTGACTAGTCTCTCACATCATGAGAAGCTAGATATTTAAGAACATATATCCGTAAATGTATAGCTTACCAGCTACATGTTCAGACATACATAAACAAATAAGCTCCTGTGTTTTCGGCTGTACATGCGGCGTTATGACCAATAGGGACCTAAACCAGCTGATTGGTAGTAGACAATATCAGCTAATGTACGAAGTAACGTCAACTTGCTTCAAATAACCCCTAAGACACCTGGTACGGTGGGTCGGTTCCATACCCAGCACGACTGCCTTCTACACATCCCGACATTTGTAGTCTCTGTTGCACGAAAGTGCGAGAGGCCTGGGGAAATACTTGACAAGAACAACGAAGACACTTTCGAAACCATTCGCTGCCAGCTTGGGGATTTTTAAAAGTACCTATCATTTTATGGCTCACCGCGTCCAAGAGTGCATAGAAGAAAAACCAGAACTTTTTGTACATTTGTTCTGATTAAGTACTACAAGTGAACAGTTGCAGTACTCCACTCGTTTCAGCAGTATTATTGTTGCGAGACTTTCGGACACATGCTTCTATACGTATTATGGATGTTAAAAGTATTACGTAATTTTGTCATTGGCGTGGTTGTTGGGCTATTTAGTGCCTCATGAACTCCCACAGGTCAAAATGTATTGCAAATAAATACTGGGTGAACATTAATAAAACCGACAAACAGTACGGACGGATTCCTGGCCGGAAATGGAAGTAAAAAGGTCCTAGGAACATGTGTCCGGAAATTGACATACATAGAGCTTGTACTAGGGTTCCTTTAGAACCTAGTCGTCCACAACTGGTTTGCGCATTGTCCGCTGCCGCCCTGCACGTTTGTGTGTCTGAAAGGATCCATGACCACACGGGCGCACAAACATGTCTTGAAATGTAGTGTGATGTGTTGGTGTCTGTGACGGTACTTGTTTTGTTACATAGGTGCTGCCTCTCGGCTGTTTCCATCTGCTTGGCCGTACACAAACACCGTCTCGGCTTGTTTCCACTAGGAATAGCGGACCACTCTGCTGCTTGCAGTACGCTGCGTCAGTCATACAACCTCCAACGCACAAGGAACAGACATCACATGGTCAGAAGAACTGTCATTCGTCAGCGCTATCTATCGTGGCAACAATCCATTTCCGGACACACGTTCGTAGGACCCTTTTTCCTTCATTTCCAAAAAAATGGTTCAAATGGCTCTGAGCACTATGGGACTTAACATCTGAGGTCATCAGTCCCCTAGAACTTAGAACTACTTAAACCTAACTCACCTAAGGACATGACACACATCCATGCCCGAGGCAGGATTCGAACCTGCGGTCGTAGCGGTCGCGCGATTCCAGACTGAAGCGCCTAGAACCGCTCGGCCACACCGGCCGGCCTTCATTTCCAGTCAGGACTCCGTCCGTGCAGTTTGTTGGCTTTATTAATGTTCACCCTGTACACTGAAACAGGGTAATATTTGCAACTGATCGTCGCTGTAAGAATAAAAATATTTTTATTCCATTGCCATTTTTACAGCATTCTTCAATATATGCAGGTGTCTAGGAGAAAGAACAATAAGTTTAAAATGTTCAACATATTTATCATATCTATGCTGAACCTTACTTTTATTGTTAGGTAATACCCCTTGAGTAAAGTAGTAACCTCCGGCGCGGGAAGGAGCGCCTGGTCCCCGGCACGAATCAGCCCGGCGGACTTGTATTGAGGTACGGTGAGCCGGCCAGTCTGTGGATGGTTTTTAGGCGGTTTTCCATCTGCCTGGGCTAATGCGGGCTGGTTTCCCTTATTACGCCTCAGCTGCACTATGTCGGCGATTGCTGCGCAAACAAGTTCTCCACGTACGCGTACACCACCATTACTCTACCACGCAAACATAGGGGTTACAATCGTCTGTTGTGAGACGTTCCCTAGTGGGATCCACCGGGGGCCGAACCACACAATAACCCTGGGTTCGGTGTGGGGTGGTCGAGGGGTGAAGTGGACTGCGGTAGTCGTCGTGGGGTTGTGGACCACTGCGGCTGCGGCGGGGACAGAGCCTCTCCGTCTTTTCTAGGCCCCCGGTTAACATACAACATACAATAAAGTAGTAACCGGTTACTATGTATCACTGGTTTTCTATTTAATATACCAATGTCAGTTTATAGCTGATGAGTTCAATTTACAGGTTGAAATGAACACTCGACATCGCAATAATATTTATTTACCGGTTTCAGCTTATGTTAAAACCATGATCAGGATTTTTGGCCCCCTATGGCTGGTGCTGGCGGCTCCTCTGTTTTCTCGTGATACCACGATCGTACACAGCACTAAATTTAGAAGATGTTTTTATCATAACCCGAAATCGATAAATAAACAAATATTAATGCGATCTAAACTGTTCATTTTGACTTAAATAAAGCATTAGAAGAGCAGTCTCCGTAGTCTATGTTGTCTAAATTTATGGACTTCATATTACACACCACAAAAGGCGGAATCAGCCGGAAAGCACGAATAGCACTAAATCCGGACAAACACTTCATCAATAAATTTATAGCCTGAAACTTATTTTGCAGTCGCTAATCTGTCCATCTCTGTAAGATAAGAACCTAAAATTCAGGAATTATAACAGAAAATCTAATCACATATGAAAACAGAGCAAAAATATTGGTAGAAATCGCGAAACAAAAGTTGCATACTGCATCACAGAAGCATGCGAACATCGCATAGGAGCCACACCTGGGTCGTACTGCCTGATCCAGATGGAATGGCAACAGCTGCTAGCGAGCGAGTAACGGAGAAGGTATTAGCCTATAACGGGCATGAGAGTGATGGAGGGGGAGAGTGGAAGGTGCAGAGCAAAAAAGAAGTTAAGTGTATCGAGTGGCCACGTCTCAGGAAGGAGGAGCAGCGAACCTTTTTAAATCAACCGAGCAAATAATTGTCCGGTAATTGCGCACGTGTTTTCAACGCTCCATAAAGTTTATTGCGGAAGTGGACGATCTCGGCGTTGCGGCGAGCGCAGCCTTGCGCTCCCGCCTGGCGTTTGTTTTGGTCTTGCTGTCCGGCCGCAACAAGTGTTGATTTTGGATGAGCGGCAGCCGGCAATTTGCCGCGTTCGCCGCTGGCGCCTGGTCGCCATGGTAACGGCATGCAAGAACGTTACGCCGCCGGGGTGCAGCCCACTGCCGAGGAATCTACAACCGAGCAGATCAGTTTCTGAACAGCTGTCTCCTGACCGAAGCAGTTTTTTCGCGAGGTTTACCAGTGGATCTCTAGAAAACGACTATACAGCTCTACCCGATGAAAAATCGCTGCGCTATCCCATGCACCGGGGAGCTGTCGCAGCCGGGGGGCTATCGCAATCGTCATTCTCAGAAGTGAACGTTTATGATGCGAGACGTCTCACTGAGGTCTTACACATGTATTATACAGTTCGTATACATTATGTTGACACCTCTGTGATCGCGTAAGTCGTCTAATTTCACACCAATCTGGAATGTTTATGCTCATTGACAACCTTAAACCGTCGGCGCACGGACCGTGCATTCGAACTTGAGGCGTTGAACGTGCAGAGTTTCTAACGTCATATCGTGGAAAAAGGAAATTAGGGGAGGGGGGGGGGGCGTGTTATGGCGTAAAGTCAGCACTGGCACGCCAGTCGTGAACGACGAAGAAGAGAAAGCTGTGAGAAGAAGGCAGCCAATCGCACGCTGACCGACCTCCCTTCCAGGACGACAACGCGACAACAGGGGCCCCTAGGTGAAGAGGACATAAACACCACGCCCGACTGGTGGCAGGCCACTTCGGTAGCAGCTTCAATGTTAGCCACTTCGTTAGCTATCTCTATGTAGCACAGACTTGGGTTTCTCTATTCTGAAGAAGACTGATTATTTTGTATGTCACCCTTTGCTTGCGACACATATCAGAATTAAGTATTGTAATTGTCTTTTGTGATAAAACACATTAATACGAGATGTTCGATTGTTTGTCTAGCGAGCTGAATATGCAGGACCCTTAGGCACAACAGGGAGTCTTTACGAACGTGCAGCGGAATATCTAGCATCTCATTTATTCTGAACCTGCGTTGTACGTAGATCAGAATGCGACCTCCATCAAATGACGACATCAATTTTCAGTACAGAGTCGCGAGACGCTATTTTGCCTTTCAATTGAAGTCTATACGTATATTAGGTGGTTTCTAAGAGCCAGCAAATGGCGGATCTCTCGAATACCCTTCGTTATTTGCAGGATTTGTGGTAATAAAATGACGAGAAACTTTACCTTGGTGGTTAAAGAATTATTGTAATTAGCATATCATGAAAGTATGCTCTTTCAAGGCACGAAATACTGAGGACCCATCAAAAATATAAAAAAAGGCAGTGCTCTTGCAACAATTTGATATAAGTAAATATCTACGATTAAAGATTTCAGGAGAAGGTAGCATGTAAAGTATGGTCATGAAACATTTTTGATCGGTGTGTTGTGATAAGAGGAAAATAAAAATATTTTTTTACCAGTCTACGCGTTTTCCAATAGGTACTGATACCTTCTTACTAGTTTAATACTAATATATTCTATAACATTCGATGTTTTGTGAAAATTAGTGCGCCCTTTCTGAGGAATGAGTTTATTCGATTGGCCGTATCTCTAAGACATCTGTACTACTTGCAGTAAGATATTTTGCTCTTCCTTGTTCCCACTTCTGTATTTCATTTGTTGTAAGTGTTCTGCCACTGAACAGGAACAATGGTCAAGTAAAAATGACGTTAGGAGTTTACTGAAAAGTAACAATGATGAATAATTTTTATTTTATACGAAGAATTGTTGTAAATTTGTATCGCACTATTTGTAACGGAACATTTCTAAGCCAATGTTCTTATTGACTGGGCATTGTACTTTCTGTTTATCCTATACCATATTCAGGAAACTGAATTTTTATTTGTGTATACTACAGGCAGAACAAAATTACTAGCGCATGGGAAAGGGAGGACATTTGCGTTGTAATAGAGTTATCCTAGGAATATTTCACCCGTCCATTTCGTAAACAGTGTGATTTGTGATCCAGTTACAGTCTACAATTGCCAGTGGAGTGCGCTACCATCGTGTGTACCACGTTAAGGCACACGTACCGTATGCAAAAGTCTCATCGTTTCTGAGCGTGTGCCGATGACTTTAGCTACGTATCAATATTGAACGCAATAGCCATTGTGATTCTCCTGTTGGATCGTGTGCCGTATTGTGCGAAACGATTGTTTTACTATCTATAGCCGGCTGGTGTGGCCGAGCGGTTCTAGGCGCTTCAGTCTGGAACCGCGCGACCGCTACGGTCCAGGTCGAATCCTGCCTCGAGCATGGATGTGTGTGATGTCCTTAGGTTAGTTAGGTTTAAGTAGTTCTTAGTTCTAGGCGACTGATGACCTCAGATGTTAAGTCCCATAGTGCTCAGAGCCGTTTGAACCATTTGCAGCACTATCTATAAAAATGTGCAGAGAAGCTGTGCTGTTCCTTCTACGGACTCGACATCAACTTTCGTATGACTCCTACGACGCATTAATTCAGTAGACTTTCGTTTATTTCATAAGGTATGGAAGAAGGAGGTAGGTATTGTCCCAACAGCCACGTTCACATGTGAATATGCATCCAATGTTACGACCCGTTTCGAGTAAAAGAGGTTGAAGTAAAACTAAAAGTGAAATAAGTTTGTAGCACGTACTAAAAAAAAAAGTTATATAAGCAAAGGAACAAGCAAAGATAATCTTTCTCACAGCCTTCTAGACTCATCTGCAGTTTGTTTCAATTGTGTGAACGAAAAATTAGCGCACAAAAAATTACTAGCGTAGGGAAGGTATGTATCACAGCATAGAAAGAGGGGACGTGGTAGGTGCAGACGCCCAAACAAACTTTTTGAAAACATATTTCTAGCCAGAATTCGATTACAAAGCTTTGCGATGTGATCCTCGAGGAATAAATCTAATAAATTATGCAATTACAGAAATTCAAAGTTTTTCGCAATTTTGCCCTACACATGCCTTCCATACTCAATATGACACACACAGTAACACGTGTGTTACAAGTAGCGAAGTGATAATAAATAAAATTACCTTGTTATATACAAGAGAGGTACTCACAGCGCCAGTGATGCCATGTTAATAAATCAATAACTAATACATTTTATTGGTTATTAAATGGCGGCTATCACTAACTACAGATTTGGCTCTGAGCACTATGGGACTTAACTTCTGAGGTCATCAGTCCCACTAACTACAGACAGACACAATGATCAATGTCAGCTGTCCATTACACCCACCTTCAGATTTGAAAATAAGAAAAACATTGTCATACTGTGTGACTAGCACGTTATTGTTGTCGATTAATATACAATATGACAATATTATTATAATGAAGGTGCCTCCATTTAATATACTTATGATATACTAGAAGATTAAGCGTCAGCATTTACCTGACTCGTAGCATTTATCTTACAGCATCAGCCACTGATGGCTATATTTTAAGACGCTCACGTGCTTACTAACAGAGCAAGTAACACACTGTGTATTTCCTTCTGACTGTTTTAACTAGTCCTATGTGGTAGGGATGTCAGATTAATGCACTTTAAGACAATCAGGCGAGTGTTTTGTAGACGACCTCTTCTGTGTAAGATTACACCTTCACATTCTTCCACTGAATTTCTGTCTGACTTCAGCCTTACCCATAATTAATGTTAACTAGTGATTCCAACAATAAAAATGTGTCCCTTGAAAGTTTCTCCTCGGAAAGGGGACCGTGTGTAGAGCGCCAGTGCGACCCATCCTTGAGTAGAGCTCGAGTGTTTGGGATCCCCACCTGGTCGGATTGGAGGTAGACAGGGAAGCAATTCAGAGGCGAGCTGTTAGATTTGTTACCGGTATGTTCGATCAACCTGCAAATATTGCGGAGATGCTGAGTAAACTCACTTTGTCCCTGGAAGGGAGATGGCGATTCTTTGCGGAACATTATTGAGAAAAGTTAGAGCACCGGTGTTTGAAGCTGATTGCAGAGCGATTGTACTGCCGGCAGCGTAAATTCCGCGTAAGGACCACGAACATAAGATAAAAGAAACTATGGCTCTTACGCAGGCGTATAGATAGTCGATTTTTCCCTCGCTCTTTTTGCGAGTGGAACAGGAAAGGAAATGACTAGCAGTGGTACTAGATACCCTTCACCACGCACCATACGATGGCTTGCGGAGTATGTATGTAAATGTAGATGGAGCTGCATGATGTAATCAAATAAAATGGGGCTTCTCGTCCATGTAGTGCAAAGTAGAATACACTTTTTTATGTTAACACTGAGGTCCCAGTCTTTGCTCGAACAATTAATCATCGGCACCTGTTTCTACGTTTGTTAACAATTTTACAAATACAAAATCTTTCTTGTTACTTCCATTAGTCAGAATTCTGCGACCATACTGGACAGCCAGTATGTATCGCGATTAATTGCCATTCCACTTTTTGCGGCTTCCAGAATTGTCCAGGGAACAGCCTATTTGAATCTTAACAACGATAATTTATAACATTGTGATTAAATGTGTATGACATCTGCGACCACCACTGGACTTTGACGGAGGCAAACAATTTATGGCCTGAAACTTACTGAAAGATTAAAACTGTGTATCGGACCGAGACTCGAACTCGGGACCTTTCGCGGGCAAGTGCTCTACCAACTGAGCTACCCAAGCACGACCCACGCCCCGTCCTTACAAACGTACTTCCGCCAGCATCTCGTCTCCTACCTTCCTTTCACAGGAGAACTTCCGTAAAGTTTGGAAGGTAGGAGACGAGGTACTGGCGGAAGTAAAATTGTGAGAACGGGGCATGAGTCGTGCTTGGGTAGATCAGTTGGTAAAGCACTTGCACGCGAAAGGCAAAGGTCCGAGCCTCGGTCCGACACACAGTCTTAATCTGCCAAGAAGTTTCGAAACAGCGCACACTCCGCTGCAGAGTGAAAATTTCATTCTGGAATTTATGGCTTACTAACAGGTCACGTATGCCACACATTCCATATCCGCTGCGTCGTCTACGTTCAGAGAAGCAAGCAGTGGCCGACCACTACAGGAGTTGTGTCTCAGCACGTTCTTACACATCTGTTGTTGGGAGAGCTCCACAGCATTGTATACAAATGCGCCCTTGACGTTGAGCGTTCGTGTACTTATAAGGTTTGTAACCGCACGGAGCTACTTGAAACGGGTAATTCGTACAAGCAAGTACAGTACTACAGTGATTAATTCAGCATGTTTCTTTACAGTCTTTCATTCCGATTGCGACTGATTCTCCGTCAGATCATCCCGTCCTGAAATTGATTTGTACGATCCGTCTTGACTGTACGTCATTCCTACACGTACCTTAATACAGAGGGACGTTTGCTTCTGGCCACCGCGGTTAAATCACCTCGCTGGTAAAAATTTAACTCAAAGGGCTGCGCCCTCATGTCAGATTCGATTTAATGCCAAATGTTTTTAATCTGAACGACTGTATTTATGAAATAACCCATCAGCTCGTTTTTCTGTTTATATCTTGAATGAGACGATAAAGGCTGCACACGTTTACACTTACAATAATTGTTACAAAACAATGAATACAATTTGTTCGTTATTGTAAGTGTTTGGTGTGTTTCATTCTATGTGGCTATTTCGTATTGACAAAGTAAATAAAAAACGTTGCTGACGTGTGTTAACAGATCGGTGTAACGAAAATCACATGTGCTAATAACAAAACATTTATGTTGGTAGCATCCGACGACGTAAATCCTAACTCGGGTTAAATTGATCGCAATACTGACTAGAACTAAAATGCAATGAAAGATAATAGTACTTCTGTGTGAGGTCTAACTTAAATGTTGCTGTTAACTACGCAATATTTTATAATAATTTCTGTTTAGGATCTCATACGTTTTAATAAAAGTCACCACCATCTTTCCCATCCGTCACAATGAATACGGAACTGTTTATCAATAACTGTCCCGTAATGACCAGCACTGAGATAATAAAATTAACAGTTACGCTACCCTGCACATTAGCGCTTCTTTCTATCGTCTGATAGTAAAGTTTTGACTACGAGAGAAATTTGTGTGCTGCGAATGTAATTATCACACTATGGAATACGGTTATTTATTATCTTAAGGGATGCTAACACTGCTCTTTTGATGTGCTACACTTGAGTATAGTATTCTATTATATGACATGACAACAAAATTGGCGGGTTATAGTTGACTGCTGGATCACTGATATTATTAAGCTATGGATATCGCCTACCTCATGATGGAAGTTCTCTGGAGCCGGCGCTTTGTCGTTCTCGGTATCTCTGACACGCTGCAATGTGGCTACTGCAGACTCGTTCATTAGCTAAATTAATTATGAATTTAAAATAAAATTCCACAGCTACTTCGGTGCGTGGTTTCGTGATAAAAGACATTGTGAGCAAAACTTTAAACGGTTTCTCAGAGGTGCAAGAAAGAACCTGTCAGGTCGATACAGTTGGCGGACTCTGGTTTAACACTTCGAACAATGGCGGCTGATAAATTATGTATTTATATAGCAAATCATTGATTTACTAATTCACTCAAGCTAAACTGACCAGGAACTTGGCCCTCACAGTGTTGAAACGCAGTTTTAAAAGAAACAGTTCACAGTTCGATGCTCAGAAAAGTACCGGTCCACTTGAACTCGTAAGTCTGTAGAACGGTAAAATCTCACAGTCTCTTTGCCGTAGAAAAATCACAAAAATAGTTCAGTATTTTGATCGAAAAGGTCACGGGGGATTTATATCCTAATGATGTGTTTGCTACGTGCTATTGACTGTTAAACGAATTTCGGCTTCGTCTTCTTCTGGTCTTCTGCGATGAGCTTCTAAAATATTTTTGCATGTTTCTTCTATTTTCTGTGACGTCTTCAATACTCCTGATTTTTCTTCTGCGAGATATCAGGAAAATACAATCTCTTCGTGAAATACAGTAATTTTTGGCAACAACGGTACCGTAATCGTCGTCTAGAACGTGCTGTGTTCGACTCATCTCTCCGGATAAAATACCAGCTTTCTCCATCTCACAACACTGTCCTCGATATCTTCCAAACCGTCTTCCTTCCACTACTACTGAAATCGATCCTCCTTCCACAAATTAAAAAAAATTCTCACAAAATTACTCCTCGGCCCTGTCCCGATCCTCTTACTACCGCCGATTCCCATCTTAAACTGATTCGCTAATCAACAGTCACTTCCTCTCTTTCAGACTTTTGTTACACAGAAAAAAATATTTCCTGTCAGACCGAAATAAAGCTACTAGCCAACATATCTATTTCCCTATAAATGTTATTACATACAAAAACATAAAAAATAACTTAATTTACAAAATAGAAAATATATGCTTATACATTGTTTACAAAGGATCCAAAAATATTAATTATGTCCGATTCCTTATAGAATATGTGTGCTCAACGACTGGTTCTGTTTAAAGTTGAGAAAATTTACAGCAGTCAGTTGCCCATAATTATTAGCGACTCATTCCTGTGCATTTTTTCAACTTTAAATCATATTAAGTTGGTGAAGAGGCTGTTATTTATTCATCAAAGCGGCTAAAATATGTATGGCTACAATAGATGTGACAATCGAGAATTTAATTTGCTAGTACATCACACAGCGGAATCAATAACATATATTCGACGAGCTGTTTAATGAATAAATGTAATAAGTGATTTTAAAATACTCCCATTTATACGAATTTATTCTGAAAATAGCCGTTTGCTTCTTTGACACTTAAGAAGAAAGAAAAATAGTCCATGCCATGTTTTTATTCAGATACATCACGACAATAACACTGATGTACTAGTGCATTATAACGGACTCTGCAATAGAGGACAGAGAACTACAGCTTTAACGCGCAGAAATGGTGAAGAACGAGAGTAGAATGAAGACAGCTTGGCACGAATCAACGTACACTTTCTATGATGATGAGAAGCTCTTGTTTTGTGGCTTTCATTGAATGGTTAATACACAGATTTAGTACAGTTCTGAGTATTTAGAAAATTTCTGCAGTTTTACTTAAATGTCAGTGACGAGATTCCTGGTGGTTTCGAACAGAGTAGGTACTACCTCCGATAGAGCTATGTAGACTTGCACAAGCTGCAAATGCGAAAGTACTGTGATACGGTTGGCCCGTCGCTGCGAGAACGATTCAGCATAGCGTCGTTGTGGTGCTCTTCCATTGCAGTCAGTTCAGCTGAAGATGCACCGAATATTACATATTTTTACTATTTTGTTTACATTTTGTGACTATATATATATAAATTTTGGGACTATGTATATCTATAGTCTATAGGGGCTGGTTTTATATATCTGTAGTCCCAAAACGTAAACAAAATGCATAGTTTTAATCTTAAGGGTACATTATCGATATTTATTGCATATTTTTGAGAACTTACGTCTAATTACGAAAATAATTTTGGTGCGCCGTAACTCATAAGAAGTCTGGAAATGTACTAGAGTTGCTATAGATCATGCATCTTCTGCTTGGGAGTACCGCTCGCGTTATACCATACAGCGTGACCATTCCACAATATCCTAAGTTCATGTAAGTGCTCAGCAGATACCTTTGCACAGCCTCCCAAGTTTCGACGATGGAATTCGCGTTCACCATTGTATAACGTATATGAGCAAAGACCAGTGTATAAATTGTGTTGAGGAAAACACTTTTAATTTTGCTAATAAGAGACAGTGGGGAAGATCGTGGGCCGACCAGCATGAGTTAAGACCGCTGATATGTCAGATATCCTCGAGCTTCGAAAATGTGTCGGAATATTGCTGCGAGAAAATGAAGATAAACTGCGCTGAGAACCAAACGGCCAGTGTTGAGCGGTAGGCTATTTCGGAGCTCCCACTCGCGGCACGCCGCGATGCGATTACGGCTAATGAGACAGCGTCGGCTGCGAATGTGACGATGCGGCACGGCAGCGGAGGCGGAGGGACAGCGGGCGGCGTCTGCCTGCGACTGCGGTGGCGCTATCTTCGCTGCCACGCGGTGATTTCTCGCCTCCAGCGCGTTACGTCAGCGGCCCGAGACAGGGGAAAGAAACGGCCAGGGGCGGTACATCACAGACGTTTAATTAGCTGCCTGCAGGCATCTGCGTGTATCTGAAATTCTTTTCCTCCAACTAACACAATGCGTCTTTCCGTCCCACTCTGTATCGTTTACGAATCAAATAAACCTCGCTTTACCGTTGCGCAACGGCAAGAAAGTGCAGGAACGTTGCATTATCTATGACTGAAGATGGATCTCGGTTTTGGACACGATAATACGTGTTGAAATTACTATCTTCTTCTATCTATCTATACGCATATAAATTAAAATCCCCCGCCGCAGTTTCTGTCTGTATCTTCAGCCTAATCTCACGAACTGCTGTAGGGATTTTGATGCGGTTTTCACAAATTGACGAGGGAGGTTTTTGTATACAGTTTCAAAAATTTATAAATACGAGGGTCACTCCAAAAGAAATGCACACTATTTTTTTAAATCCATCTTTTATTCTATATGTCTGAAAGTTTTACAGTGTGTAGATACATCCTTTAGGTACAATATTTTCATTTCTCCACATAATTTCCATCCCTATCAACTGCCTTACACCATCTTGGAACCAGTGCCTGTATACCCGCACGGTAAAATTCTGGACCAACCTGTTGGAGCCACTGTTTGGCAGCCTGCACAAGGGAGTCATCATCTTCAAACCTTGTTCCACAAAGAGAGTCTTTCAGTTTCCCAAAGAGATGATGGTCACATGGAGCCAGGTCAGGATTTAAGGCGGATGTTTCAGTGTTGTCCATCCGAGTTTTGTGATGGTTTCCATGGTTTTTTGACTGACATGTGGCCGTGCATTGTCGAGCAACACCAAACATCCTGCTTTAGCCGATGTGGTCGAACACGACTCAGTCGAGCTTGAAGTTTCTTCAGTGTGGATGTTTCCCATTGTCTCGTTTTCACAGCACAGGAATTCTATAACAGCACGTTGCTTCTGACGAACGTCAAGTATAGGAGCCATCTTGAAGACGTGCTGTGACGACGCCACTCACGGGAACAGGTTGGACTAAGTTTGAAAACAAGCGGGAAGGATGTATCTGCACACTGTAAAACTTTCACACATGCAGATTGAAAACTGTATTTTTACAAAAATTGTGTGCATTTCTTTTGGAGTGACCCTCGTATTTCGTGCGTATTCGCTGAGTTAAAATGAGTTTAAGTCCGCCGCCACTGTGGAAATGATGCCATTGGCTTCTAGCAGTGAATGAAAAAATTCCTTAGCATCATTCACAAATATTAGAAGTCCCACCACACTACGTATTCCCAGTATATTGGCGGTTGGAACGGCCACCAACATTATACAGGGTGATTCAAAAAGAATACCACAACTTTAGGAATTTAAAACTCTGCAACGACAAAAGGCAGAGCTAAGCACTATCTGTCGGCGAATTAAGGGAGCTATAAAGTTTCATTTAGTTGTACATTTGTTCGCTTGAGGCGCTGTTAACTAGGCTGAAAACCAAACTACCCGAGTCAGCCCGTGACAGAGCACTTCATCACTGGCCTCCAAGAAGCCCTGATCTTACCCCCTGCGATTTTTTCTTATGGGGGTATGTTAAGGATATGGCGTTTCGGGCACCTCTCCCAGCCACCATTGATGATTTGAAACGAGAAATAACAGCAGCTATCCAAACTGTTACGCCTGATATGCTACAGAGAGTGTGGAACGAGTTGGAGCATCGGGTTGATATTGCTCGTGTGTCTGGAGGGGGCCATATTGAACATCTCTGAACTTGTTTTTGAGTGAAAAAAAAACCTTTTTAAATACTCTTTGTAATGATGTATAACAGAAGGTTATATTATGTTTCTTTCATTAAATACACATTTTTAAAGTTGTGGTATTCTTTTTGAATCACCCTGTATATACAGGGTGAAAATTAATAAAACCGTCAAACTACAGGGACGAATTCCTCACTCGAAGTGCAGGAGAAAAGGTCCTACGAACATTTGTCCGGAAATGCAATGTTGTCACGGCGAATGGAGCTGGAGGAACGAAAGTTACTCTTCCCCTGTGCCGTGTGTTCCTTGTGCGTTGCAGCTTTGTGATTGACGCGGCGTACAATAAGCAGCAGAATGGTCCAATTGCTTGATTCGGGGGAGGGGACCAAACAGCAAGGTCATCGATCCCATTGAATTGGGAAAGGGTGGCTAAGGAAGTCGCCCGTGTCCTTTCAAAGGAACCATCCGGTATTTTCTTGAAGCGATTTAGGGAAAAACGGTCGTCCTCTCAAATGCGAGTCCATTGTGCTAACCACTGAGCCATCCCGCTCGGTAGAATGGTCCGGCATTCAAGTCGGGAGCGAGCAGATGGAAACGGTCTAGTGGCAGTACGGCTGTAACAAAACAAGTACCCTCACAGACACCAACCACATCGCACAACACTTCAAACCATTTTTGGGCGTTTGCGTGATCGTGGGTTCTTTCAGACAGACGAACGAGCAGTGAGCCGGTGGATTGCGTACACCTGATTTGTAACACGGGGTTCTGTCTCTCGACCGTTTCCATCTGCTTGGCCGTACACTAACACCATCTAGGTTTGTTCCCGACATGAAGACCGGACAATTCTGCTGCTCAAAGTACGCTGTGTCAATCACGCAGCATGCAACACACTACAAACACACGGCTCTTGGTCAAATGAACTTTCATTCGTCATCGCCGTCTACTGTGGCGACGATACATTTCTGGACACATGCTCGTAGGACATTTTTTCCTCAATTTCCGGTCAGGAATCCGCCCTGCAGTTCGTCAGTTTTATGCATTTTTTAGTTTTTCATTTTTCCTTCGGTCACTGATTTCGGAACACAGAACCGTCCACAGGACATCCTATAATCAAAATATCCCAGAAAACTGTTGGGAGCCGACCTTACAGCTTGGGAAAATACCATTCCACCACGCCGGAGCCGGCTGCTGTGGCCGAGCGGTTCTAGGCGCTTCAGTCTGGAACCGCGAGACCGCTACGGCCACAGGTTCGAACCCTGCCTCGGGCATGGATGTGTCTGATGTCCTTAGGTTAGTTAGGTTTCAGTAGTTCTAAGTTCTATGGGACTAATGACCTCAGATGTTAAGTCCCATAGTGCTCAGAGCCATTTGAACAATTTTTGAAATTTGTTGGGATAATAATATAAGAGAAATTTACAAAATATTTTGTCTCTGTGATAACAGACGTGTGGTTCATATTTTATGCTATTTCTTAGATACGTTTTACATTGCGACTCTTTTTAAAAAAATAAAAAATATCTGCATATATTGGGCGCTCTTCGTACTTCTGGCCGCAATTTGAATCTATTTAATACTCAGCATTGATTTTTACTTTTTGTATTTGACACACCTACTTAGAATGCGAGCCTGATATCTGGGTGCCAGGGCTATGGGGCCACCTACAAAATTTAAACTTGCACTCTATACCACATGTCTGATATTATAGAGAAGAAACTGCCCTAATGAATTGTCCAGTACAAAGAAGGAAACGAGGGCGCACCCCGAAGTTTTGGAGGGAAGGACTACGTCTTGCTGTACAGAACAGAGAAACATTTCGACTGGAGGGATAGTGTTTCTTTTCTTGAGACCTGGAGATAGTGTAGTAACCCGAACCAACTGATCGAAGAGAGAAAGTGAGTGGGAGCGTAAAAGTCTCCACTAGTTTTGGAAAAATTTCTATACCAATGCCACGTATCTGAATTACTCCAATAACAACAGCATTCATAAAGTCAGATTCAAGGCGCGCAGTTTGAAGACTTCCGGTAAATTTGTGACAAGGAAACTTCAGGGCTGAACATATGTTTCACCGCACTGTACCACCAAAGACGCGTTTCCTGTTTTGCATAGGCTACTGAAGATACGTCAGTGAACAGCTGCCTTTCCAAAAAGAGTCTCGGTTCAACTTAAACGAAAACCCAATACGCTGCGTAAGTACCTGAGTTGATGCGAAGTGATCTGTCCTGTTCTGGTTGTGCTCTTCAGTCTGCACTTCTGTGTCTCTTCATAACTGCGTAACTGCCGGCAGGGGTGACCGAGCGGTTCTAGGCGCTACAGTCTGGAACCGCGCGATCGCTACTGTCGCAGGTTCGAATCCTGCCTCGGGCATGGATGTGTGTGATGTCCTTAGGTTAGTTAGGTTTAAGTAGTTCTAAGTTCTAGGGGACTGATGACCTTAGAAATTAAGTCCCATAGTGCTCAGAGCCATTTGAACTGCGTAACTACAGCAACCTAGGTCCACTTGAGTCTGCTTGCTGTATCCAAGCTGTGGCCTCTCTCTCTCAAAACCTTGCTCCCCACTCCTCCCTTCATTACAAAATTGTATGTTCTTTAATGTCTCGGGACATTGCTTCCTACCTTTAGTCAATTTGTGCTATTAATTTATTTTCTTACAAGTTTGGTTTAGTACTTCTTCGTCTTTTAATCTCTTTCCAAGACACTATCCATTCTGTTCAACTGATTTTAAAAGAGCTTTTGCGTCTCTGACAGAACTGTAGCTTCACTGGCAAGCTTTCAAGTTTATACTCTTCCCTCTGAACTCTAATACACTTTCCAAACTTCAACTGTTTTTGTTTCCTTTACTTCTTTCTCAGTGTACTGTTTGAATAAGATGGTGGGTAGGGGACCGCGGGGAGGGGGGGGGGGAGGAGGCGGTCGTATTAGCCAACGCAATATACCACAGTGAGCTGGTATACTGCACTAAAAGGATGCATCGGAAGACAAATAATGATCCTCCTTGCCACAGATCTCAACCTCTTCCAGTTTTGTCGTAGAGAAATACTGTCTTACCGTGTGGATAGATTCTCTAAACTCTTTCAGCTGGCTTTAATGAGAGTTCGACACAGCACTGCTACTTTACGAGGGGGAATAAAACGGCGGCTCCGCGGATTAACTGCCTCCTTTCACAGGCAACAAAATGTCGTTAGTGCAGGCGCGCTGTTATCTCGCGATTAACGTGCAGCAGGCCTTTAGCCGGGAGATAAAAGTAAAGAGCCGGCGGGGAGCGTGCATAATTGTCAGCCTCCGGTGCTTTGGCAGGGCGCTGCGCTCGCCATAACGGATCCGCGCTTCCTAATAGCAAAGTGTTTACCGGCCGGTCTCCGGGACGTAATGAACACGGCGTCCAGGGAGGGCGCGGCATGCTTTGTGCTGCCGCCAGGTGGCTGGCCAGGCAGCGGGTAGAACTACTTTGTATTCGCTGTCGCGCCTTGCCAGACGAGGCTGCTTCTGTTTGTATCACGCGCGCAGCTGACTAGAGTACTATCGCGCTTTCTGGGCTCTGGCGGGTCATGATACACGGTGCAAGTCACTGTACTTTGTAACTGTGACATTAAATGGATTACTAGCACCATTTTCTAATTTTTTTTTGTTTTTACATCAGAATTCTGACTGGTTTCATGCGGCCCGACATCACCGCTTCTCGTGTGACAAACTCTTCGTCTGAGAGGAGCACTTAACATCTAACGATATCGCCTATGTGCTGAATATAGCTCAATCTCTTTCCTCCCCTGTTGTTTCTATCCATCACAGATCCCCCTACGGCGGACTGCGCTCTGCGCAGACAGAGACGAGGTATACTTTGCGGGGTGACCAGTGTGTTCCCTGTCTCCGCCCCACGCCACGCTGTAATCTACCGTATCCTTCCTACTATTAAAAATGGCAGCATTAAGTCTTCGAACAATTTCCTGAACATGGGCTTTCCACGACAGTTTACCATCTATCTGAACACCTAGAAATCTGAACTGTTCAGTCTCACTAATCATATGTCCATTCTGAGTATACAGGGTGTTACAAAAAGGTGCCGCCAAACTTTCAGGAAACATTCCTCACACACAAATAAAGAAAAGATATTATGTGGACATGTGTCCGGAAACGCTTACTTTCCATGTTAGAGCTCGTTTTAGTTTGTTCTTCCACCTACCCTCAATGGAGCACGTTATCATGATTTCATACGGCATACTCTACCTGTGCTGCTGGAACATGTGCCTTTACAAGTACGACACCACATGTGGTTCATGCACGATGGAGCTCCTGCACATTTCAGTCGAAGTGTTCGTACGCTTCTCAACAACAGATTCGGTGACCGATGGATTGGTAGAGGCGGACCAATTCCATGGCCTCCACGCTCCCCTGACCATAACCCTCTTGACTTCCATTTATGGGGGCATTTGAAAGCTATTGTCTACGCAACCCCGGTAGCAAATGTAGAGACTCTTCGTGCTCGTATTGTGGACGGCGGTGATACATTACGCCATTCTCCAGGGCTGCATCAGCGCATCAGGGATTCCATGCGACGGAGGGAGGATGCATGTATCCTCGCTAACGGAGGACATTTTGAACATTTCCTGTAACAAAGTGTTTGAAGTCACGTTGGTACGTTCTGTTGCTGTGTGTTTCCATTCCATGATTAATGTGATTTGAAGAGAAGTAGAAAAATGAGCTCTAACATGGAAAGTAAGTGTTTCCGGACACATGTCCACATAACATATTTTCTTTCTTTGTGTATGAGGAATGTTTCCTGAAAGTTTGGCCGTACCTTTTTGTAACACCCTGTATAGAACGTCAGGTTTTGATGAATTGTGTATTAGAAACTATAAAAACTGAACCTTACTGTGACTTAGTGTAAGTTTATTTTCTACAAGACGTTAACTTACGTCTTGAACTACACTATTTGAAACAGGGCCAATGTTGCACATAACATCCTTTACTACCAAGCTTGTGTCATCATCAAACAGAATTATTTTACAGTCACCTGTAATACTAGAAGGTATATCATTTATATAAATAAGGAACAGGGGTGGCCCAGCACTGATCCACAGGACATCCCCCATTTAACTGTGCTCCACACGGGCCCCACATCATAGCTTTTGCTGTCCGTTATTCAAGTAAGAAGTGAACTAAATGTAAGCTACTTCCCGTATTTCATAATGGTCCAACTTTTGGAACAATATTTTCTGATTAACACAATCAAACGCCTTAATTAAACTGAAGAAGATTCGAAAGCTTTTATTTAATATGTCCAGGACCTCAAAGAGAAAAGAGAATGTAGCATTTTCAGTTGTTAGGCCACTTCTGACACCAAACTTTCCACTTGATAGCAAATTGTGTGTAGTGAAATGATCAATTGTCCGTACATACATAGCCTTTGCCATAAATTCATCAAACAGTGATGGCATCGAAAAAGGTCTAAAATTGTCTACATTATCCCTTTCTCCCTTTTTATAAAGTGGCTTTACTACTGAGTACTTTCGTCTTTCAAGAGACTCACGTTTCTTACAGGAAAAATTACAAATATGGTTAAGTATAAGACTTAAATGTACAGCACAGTACAGTGCTGTGCTAGATAATTCATCATCTCCTTGAGAATTCTTAGTCTTCAGTGATTTAATTATTGATTCAATGTCCCCCCTTGTCAGTGTCACGCAGGAATATTTCAGATATCAGCATCGTAAAGCCATTTTCCAAGAGAGTTCTATGACTCCCGGTAGAAACTATATTTTTGTTTAATTCCCCAGCTATGACTTACCAGTAACAGAAACATTTTTACTGCGTACTGACTTTATGTCCCCGACCTTGTGCTGCTGATCAGACAGTTGCATCAATACTGACCCTATGATATTAATTTTATCCTGCGAATTAGGTATCCTATTTGCGTATCGCATACTCTTTGCCTACCTTATGATATTTTTAAATATCTTACAGCACTGTGTGTGCCGGGCAATGTAGCTCGATAAAAACTACTTCTAACATTTTGACATAATTTTTACTTTGTTCTACGTGGTATCTTCATCCCATTAGTCTGCCGTCCAGGCTGCCTTTTCTGTTATTACCCCGGTTTGAACAATCTAAAGGAAAGCAACTTTCAAAGAGTGTGAGAAATGTGTTAAGGAAAGCATTTTATTTGGCATTTATTTTATCAGCACTATAATCAGCCTGCCACTATTGTTCCTCAACGAGGTTTTAGAACGTCGTATTGCCATTGGATTTGCTTTTCTACATAGTTTATAATTATATATAACCTTTGCTTGCGTGCAAAAACCTTTAAGTGATAACATTCTCAGGACTGATTCTTACGGCACGACAATGAAACACCTCAAATTGCCTCATCTGTACCGAGTACCTGGCCAGACATTGTGTTATTGCAATCCCACATCCCCCATGTTTGTCAGACCTTTGGCCTTACGATTTTTTCTTGTTTCTGTGATTGAAAAGACAACTGAAAGGAAAGGTTCATCAAGATATCACACACATCCAACAGACTGTGACAAATGAGCTTACAAGCTTAGCAGTTGAAAATTTCCCTGCTTGTTACCAAGAACTTCGGAAACATTGGCAGCTGTGTATAGATAGCCAAGGGAACTACTTCCATAGGAGCTAGGATAATTACTTGGTAAGTGCAGTTTTCTATTTTTTTGAAAACCTGTCCTGTAACTCTTCTGACTACTTCAAATCGACTTTAGCGATATGGTCCTGTAATTTAGCGGATTATTGCTATTTCCTTTCTTGGGTACTGGTGTGACTTATCTTCAGGTACGGATCTTCCGATGAACGAGCTGTTGTATGTGAAAGCTAATTATGGAGCTATTGAATCGGCATATACTGAAAGGAACCTGACTTGTACACTATCTGGACCGAACGCCTTGTCTTTATTAAGTGATCTAAGCTGCTTCGCTATACCGATGATATCTACATATTGCTAAGTTACTCTGTTGGCAGTTGTTCTTTATTCGAATTCTAGAAAAATTACTTCGTAATCTTTGGTGAAGGAATTTCGGGAAATTGTGTTCAGCAACTCTGCTTTAGTGGTAATGGCCTCCTTAACATCACCATTGTTAATCGCACAGTGAGTATACTGATTGCGTCTTTCCGCTGGTGTACTTTATATACGAGCAGAATGTCTTTGGACTCTCTGCTAGATCTCGAAACAGATATTTCGTTCCGCATCCATCCCTGCCCCGAGACTGTGCTCCGTCTTTAAAGGACAACGGGACTTTAAAGTCCAGATCTTTCTTCTTTCTTCCGATCGCATTTATTGATATATACTCTGATCAGCCAGGACATTATGACCATCAACCTGTTATCGATATAAACCCGTCCAGGCGATACTAGCATCATCTGGCAAGGAATGGCAAATAGGTGCATGTAGTGTCAGTGAACATGCTGTCCGTATATACTCGTAAATGGGGAAGGCGCGCGAGTTATCTACGTTCGGCTGAGAGCACATTGTGTTGGCCCGGAGGTTCGAGACGAGCGTTTGGTAAACTGCAAGATTCTTCTGGTGGTCGAAGAGTACTGTGGTGAGTGTCCTCAACAGATATCGAAACCAAGGTGAAACGACGTGCAGATGTCGTGGGGTCGGGTGCTCACCCTTTATTACAGACGTCGGATGTTGTAGGCTCTGCAAACTGGTAGAACAGGACAGGCGGCGAAATGTGACGGAACTAACGTCTGACTTAAATGCTGGTTTGTCTGAACACACGGTGCACCGGACACTCCTAACGATGGGCCTCCGCAGTCGACGATCAATGCATGTGCCAATGTTAACACCACGATATCGGCTACTGCGACTGAAATGGGCACGTGACCATCGGGACTGGAGATTGGCGCACTGGAAGAGCGTCTCATTTGATAATAAATCCCGATAACTTCTTCACCATGCCGAGGGGCGGGCGTGAATCCGTCGTCTTCCAGGGGAACAGCTCCTTGACACGTGCTGGCCCGAGAAATTCTGGCGGCGGTTCCATTACGCTCTGGGAAACGTTCACGTGATCATCCATGGGTCCAGTGGAGCTCGGGCAAGACATGATCAAGGCCAAGCAGTATCGTAGTCTGGTTGCAGACCTCGTGCATCCTTCATGACTATAATGTTTCCCTACGGCAGTGGCATTTTTCAACAAAGCAATGCGCCATGTCACAAGGAATGCGATGAAGTGGAGGGTTCCAATTGAGGTGGTGGCCTCTCCAACAGGCCAGATCTGAACCCGACTGAACATCTTTGGGAAGTAATTGAACGTGGCGTCAGAGCTCATCGGCTCCGTCTCTGGAATTTAAGGGAATTAGGTGACCTGTGCGTATGCATTCTAACAACACCACCACTTGCAAAGTAGGTTATACATCAGATTAATAATGTTGCTCACGCAGCATATGTTCGCTTTATCGGGCAACAACAAAGTTATTGACTGTGGATGGTATCGTCAGAATGGAAATAATTCGGTCACTGTAAAAAAGTCATCAATTTGGCACTTGTTTTGAATGGATTCCCGCGTAGATTTCGTCGAAGTTGTTATGGCTCATCTTGTTGATTCTAGGGTGATTCCACTTTGACTGCTTGAAGGTCCAGATCTGTATTTTAGCAATATTTGAAGACCTAACAAATGCGTTTTTGAGGAAAATCTTATTGATCAAACTATCCCAGATCAGAACAATGGTATGGTAGAAGTAATTTTTGACTTGGTGTTCACGATCCACAGTGTTATTAAACTTCTTGTAAATTCACATATACTTCCCCTTAATTGTCACATCATCAAGAAAACTCTTTTGTATCAATCTTTATATATTTAATTTTCCACTTTAACCAAACACAAGACTTGACTGTTCTTTTACAAAGCGAAATAATAACTTAACTTCTGCCAAAGTGAAACAAAGACTGCTTTGTGCGCATTCGCGCCAAAATGGTTACAAGTAAATCAAAGATTATGACAGCCTCACAGAAATGAATTCACACAAGAACCATATCAGTGCAATATATCGATACATCGGAGTACCTATACATTATTAAAACTAAATGTCAATATTGTTGTGATGTCACCGCCAGACACCACACTTGCTAGGTGGTAGCCTTTAAATCCGCCGCGGTCCGTTAGTATACGTCGGACCCGCGCGTCGCCACTATCAGTGACTGCAGACCGAGCGCCGCCACACGGCAGGTCTAGTCTAGACTCCCTAGCACTCGCGCCAGTTGTACAGCCGACTTTGCTAGCGATAGTTCACTGACTACATACGCTCTCATTTGCAGATACGACAGTTTAGCATAGCCTTCAGCTACGTCATTTGCTACGACCTAGCAAGGCGCATATTCAGTTACTATGTCTTCTGAACAGTTAATACTGACTCAAATACCGTCAAGAGCGACGTTCATCATTAATGGATTAAAGTTAAGTATCAAACTAATTACGTCCGCTTTCTGAATTCTAATTCCTTGTCATGTTCCAGACGTCACGTCAATATAGTCCTTCCCTCCTCACTCCAGCCTGCTTGAACTAAAACGCGTGCATTTCGGCCTCCACTAGTAACACGGTGTTGGCTCTTCTGCCAACACAACAATTGTCACAAAAATATATCTGTTACTTCGCAGAAAAGTAATGGGATATTACTGTTTTCGAGAACTGGTGTTGGAGTGCCGTAATGGTCACGTAAATAGATAACCATTACAAGATGTAGTGCCAACTCATTCCTGCGACGTATAAAGGCCTTATCGATTTCATGCTACGACGCGTCGTAGCTGTTATCTCTGCCAAAGATAGGCATATCGGCTATTACGTAGGCGGTCAAAATGTTTAAGCTGAACAGCGTAAAATGCTCGTTACAGCAAGTAGCACATTTTAATGAAATGTAGAGGGTGTTACAAAAAGGTACGGCCAAACTTTCAGGAAACATTCCTCACACACAAATTAAGAAAAGATGTTATATGGACATGTGTCCGGAAACGCTTAATTTTCATGTTAGAGCTCATTTTAGTTTCGTCAGTATGTACTGTACTTCCTCGATTCACCGCCAGTTGGCCCAATTGAAGGAAGGTAATGTTGACTTCGGTGCTTGTGTTGACATGCGACAGATTTTCTGTGAACCTTTGGGCAGGCATTGTTGGTGATGTCTTGATTGGGCCCCATGTTCTTCCACCTACGCTCAATGGAGCACGTTATCATGATTTCATACGGGATACTCTACCTGTGCTGCTAGAACATGTGCCTTTACAAGTACGACACAACATGTGTTTCATGCACGATGGAGCTCCTGCACATTTCAGACGAAGTGTTCGTACGCTTCTCAACAACAGATTCGGTGACCGATGGATTGGTAGAGGCGGACCAATTCCATGGCCTCCACGCTCTCCTGACCTCAACCCTCTTGACTTTCATTTTTGGGGGCATTTGAAAGCTCTTGTCTACGCAACCCCGGTAGCAAATGTAGAGACTCTTCGTGCTCGTATTGTGGACGGCGGTGATACATTACGCCATTCTCCAGGGCTGCATCAGCGCATCAGGGATTCCATGCGACGGAGGGTCGACGCATGTATCCTCGCTAACGCAGGACATTTTGAACATTTCCTGTAACAAAGTGTTTGAAGTCACGCTGGTACGTTCTGTTGCTGTGTGTTTCCATTCCATGATTAATGTGATTTGAAGAGAAGTAATAAAATGAGCTCTAACATGGAAAGTAAGCGTTTCCGGACACATGTCCACATAACATATTTTCTTTCTTCGAGTGTGAGGAATGTTTCCTGAAAGTTTGGCCTTACCTTTTGGTAACACCCTGTATACGGCAGCTGATGGTGTGGCTCTATGTCTTTCATTAAAAATTTTAGAGATGTGGAGTACCAGGTTGAAAAGAGAGATAGAGAGAGACAGAAATGGAAGGAAATTGTGCTGCATGAAAGTGGCTTACAAGTTTTGCGAACTGGGTCCAGACGCCGAGCGGGCCACACGCCTTGGCGCCCAGGGTGCGAAGTATGGTGGCGGTGACCCGGGCGCCGCTCGCGTGCCGCCCCGTTCCGATTTGGCCGGAGCCGAGCGGCGCGGCAATTAGGCTGCCTCGTTAACGGCCGTGTCGCGCGTGCCTCGCGGCGCACGCCCATTGTCTGCGCTCAGAGTGACCGGCCGCGGAAGACACGCCGGAAATAGCGGCGGCGAGCCCCCGCTGCCCCAGGAGGGAGGGGTCCCGCAGACACTGCGCTGCAACTGCGGCGTCTTCAGGGCCCACGGTCTCATCTGTACTACTGCCGATGTGGAGGTAGCACGGCGAAGATAAGCTCATGCGACAACACGTATTCTAGAAATCTACAAGCTGCATTCCGGCGAAGCTGGATTCCAGAAATGTTTATACCGGGTGATCAAAAAGTCACTATAAATTTTAAAATTGAATAAATCACGGAATAATGTAGATAGACAGGTAAAAATTGACACACAAGCGTGGAGTAACATGGGGTTTTATTAGAACCGAAAAATACAAACGTTCAAAAAATGTCCAACAGATGGCGTTTCATCTGATCAGAAAAGCAATAATTAGCATAACAAAGTAAGACAAAGCAAAGATGATGTTCGTTACAGGAAATGCTCAATATGTCCACCATCATTCCTCAACAATAGCTGTAGTCGAGGAATAATGTTGCGAACAGCACTGTAAAGTATGTCCGTTGTTTTGGAGAGGCATTGCCGTCGGATGTTGTCTTTCAGCATCCCTAGAGATGTCGATAGATCACGATACACTTGCGACTTCAGGTAACCCCAAAGCCAATAATCGCACGGACTGAGGTCTGGGGACCTGGGAGGCCAAGCACGACGAAAGTGGCGGCTGAGCACACGATCATCACCAAACGACGCGCGCAAGAGATCTTTCACGCGTCTAGCAATATGGGGTGGAGCGCCATCCTGCATAAACATCGTACGTTCCAGCACGTGTTTATCAGCCAGGCTGGGGATGATGCGATTCTGTAACATATCGGCGTACCTCTCACCCATCACGGTAGCAGTTTTGCTGTCCAGCGCCATCTCTCGGACATTTTGTGAACATAGTTTTCTTCGGTTCTAATAAAACCCCATGTCATTCCAAGCATGTGTGTCAATTTTTACCTGTCTATCTACATTATTCCGTGCTTTATTAAGTTTTCAAACTTATACTGACTTTTTGATCACCCTGTACATCCCCTCATCAAAATGGTACAAGCTTTAAACAATAAAATATCACCCTCCGCCATTTTTTGTTGAATAGCGTCGATCATGTCACTCTCTCAGAAGAGCTTAAATTTTGTGAAACTGACGTCTCCACCCACAACTGGTTTTCTAACACGTAACCACCAGAACGCTGAATAATTCAAACTATGTTGGAAGGAGAGAAAATTATAGTGACTGGACGGAAATCAGAAAAGGAGGAAATCAGAAAAGGAGTCTCCCAAGTTTCAGTTTTGAGTCCACTCGTATTCCTTACACTCATGTGAGCAATAGGCCTACTTACGCTATGAGAGACATTCGCCAGCGCTTCCGTGGGATGTGCGATGGTAATCGAAGGCAATAAACAGGTGTGGACTGCATGAGCGCTATTGCGGACCACCTGCTTCCCTTCATGCTTGATGTCTTCCACGACGGCAATGGTATCTTCGAGCAGTACCGTACAACGGTGGTTTGACGAGAATGACGGTGAATTAACGCTATGCCTTGGCTAACTTATCTGAACCCAGTGACGACATCTGGGATGCTATAGGGCACCCGTTGCGCACCTGCAAACTTCCGGAACGTAATTTACGGCAATTGTGCGACCTGTGTATGGACATCAACTGCCATTTGCCACTTATAACCTACCAAGATCTTGCGAATGCATGCGACTAAGAATACCTGCTGTATTGAGTTCCACAAGTGAACCAACGCGCTGTTGAGAGGATGGTCGCAGTGGCTTGGTTTATCACTAGGCTATATACTACACTGTCCGGTCACATTAAAGTGACTACCTGTCGAAGGCCTACATAACCACCTTTTGAAGCACGGGACGCTGCTAGACGAGCAGGAAGAGAGACAGTGAGGTTTCCTGGAAGGTACCGACTGGGATGTAGAGCCATGCCGACTCGAGTGCCGTGGCCTGCTGCGCTAGGTGTCTCTGTTGACGATCCGTGGAGCGAACAGCCCAATCGAGCTCGTCCAACACATTCTCGATTGGGTTTTGTTATACCGGAGCCAAGGTAGCCCTGAGGGCCGGCAACCCATATCACACCACAGAGGACAAGGTTGTCTATATCCAAGGCGTACCAAAAGCACCATGGTAAACACCGGATATTTACATTCAAGATAATGGAAACAGACATTCCGAGCACTACATCCTGCAGGGGGAGCTCGAGCCACGGCCTGCAGGAAGTATCACTACGCCAAAACCTGATTGTCTGGAGACAGCTATTTAGCGGCTAGAACCAGCCCCGAAGTTCAGTTCACGCCAGATGCCGACCTCGTGTACTGCGACCGTTGAAGATTACGTCTTCGTCTATGAATTGGACTGTTACTAGTGTGTTTGTGTTACCGCGAACCTCTGTGGAAAATTAGAAGTGAACATTTATTTGCATCAATTAGGAGACTTTTACTAGCATTCTTATTGTTACCTTTCGTTTGTTGTTCAGTCATCAACTTTGCGATCTTACATCTATAAAGGTCGTTTTTCTGAAAAAATTGCGAATTGTCAGTCACAACAGGTTTAAATGCGACGAATTTGCTGACCAAATGGGTACACTAAAGTCATTCCGGTGATCTTCGAACCACGTACGTATACTGCGAGCTGTGTGTCACATTGCATTCTACTGCATATTTTTATTTATTTACACGTCAAGTTCCATAGGACCAAATTGAGGAGCGAATCGCCAAGGTCATGGAGCATGGCAGTACATGAAATTACAACATAAAACTAATAACAGATGAAAATAAAACATTTATGTGCCCAAAAATGTTAAGTCATAGGTTTAAGTAAACGCAATCAACAATATAAGGGTTCTAGGAACTCCTCTGCAGAATAGAAGGAGTGACCAACAAAGAAACTCTTCAGTTTCGATTTGAAATCGCGTGGATTACTGCTAAGATTTTTGAATTCTTGTGGTAGCTTATTGGAAAGGGATGCACCAGTATACTGCACATCTTTCTGCACAAGAGTTAACGAAGTCAGATCCCAATGCAGGTTGGATTTCAGCCGAGTGTTGACTGAGTGAAAGCTGCTTATTCTTGGGAATAAGGTGATACTATTAACAAGGAACGACAGTAAAGAAAATATACATTGAGAGGTCAATGTCAAAATACCCAGACTAGTGAATAGGGGTCGACAAGAGATTCGCGAAATTGTAGCACGTATTGCCCGAAACGCCCGTTTCTGAGCCAAATATATCCTTTTAGAATGGGAAGGGTTACCCCAAAATATAATACCATACGACATAAGTGAATGAAAATATGCAAAGTATACTAATTTTGGTGTCGAACGATCACTTACTTCAGACGCCTTTCGAATAGTAAAATTGGCAGCACTATGTCTCTGAGCAACATCCTTAACGTGGGATTTCCGCAACAGTTTACTATTTGAACACCTAGAAATTTGAACCGTTCAGTATCACTAATCGTATGCCGATTATGTGAAATAAAAACGCCGGGTTTTGTTGAATTGTGTGTTATAAACTGTAAAAACTGAGTCTTACTGTAATTTAGCGTTAGTTTATTTTCCACAGGCCATGCACTAATATCTTGAACTGTGCAAGTAGGCTGTTTAGGTTTTTATATTGGTAACGCCACGTAGCGCTCTGTATGAAAATCACTGGCTGTGCTGTGTGCAGTCTGTGGCTGGTTAGCATTGTTGTAATATTCGCTATTGTAGTGTTGGGCAGTTGTATGTGAACAGCGCGTAGCGTTGCGCAGTTTGAGGTGATCCGCCAGCAGTAGTGGATGTGGGGAGAGAGATGGCGGAGTTTTGAGAGCGGATGATCTGGACGTGTGTCCATCAGAGACAGTAAATTTGTAAGACTGGATGTCATAAACTGATATATATATATTATGACTTTTGAACACTATTAAGGTAAATACATTGTTTGTTCTTTATCAAAATCTTTCATTTGCTAACTATGCCTATCAGTAGTTAGTGACTTCAGCAGTTAGAATCTTTTATTTAGATGGCAGTATTGGTGCTCTCTGAATTGCAGTAGTTTGAGTAACGAAGATTTTTGTGTGGTAAGTGATTTATGAAAGGTATAGGTTATTGTTAGTCAGGGCCATTCTTTTGTAGGGATTATTAAAAGTCAGATTGCGTTGCGCTAAAAATATTGTGTGTCAGTTTAGTGTTGATCAGAATAAGTAAAGAGAGTAATGTCTGAGTACGTTCAGTTTTGCTCAGCTGTTTGAAAATCAAATAATGTAAGAGGTTTATCAGCACAGTCATTCATAAATTTTTCTAAGGGGACGTTTCAGTTGCACTATATGAAACCGAGACAATGTTGTAAACTACATCCTTTACCACCAAGCTAGTGTCATCAGCAAACAGAAATATTTTAGAGTTACCCGTAATACTACAGGGTATATCATTTATATAAATAAGGAACAGGAGTGGCCCCAACGCTGATCTCTGGGGCACGCCCCATTTGACCGTTCCCCACTCAGACACCACATCACACCCATTCTCAACACTGTGAATAATGACCTTCTGCTGTCTGTTGTTAAAGTAAGAGGTGAAACAATTGTTAGCTATTCCCCGTATTCTGTAATGATCCAACTTCTGGAGCAATATTTTGTGATCAACACAATCAAACACCTTATTTAAAAAAGAAAAAATATGCCTAGCGCTCGAAACCTTTTTTTAACCCATCCAGTACCTCACAGAGAAAAGAGAATATAGCATTTTCAGTTGTTAAACGACTTCTGAAGCCGAAATGTACATTTGATAGCAACTTATGTGATATACAGAATGATCAACCATCCTTATATGAACAGCCTTTTCAATAAATTTAGCAAACACTGAGGGCATAGAAATAGTTCAAAAATTGTCTACATTATCCCTTTCTCCTACCCTGCTGGTGGATAATATCGTGTCGAGCAAAAATAGACTGCATGTAGGGGTGCGTTTAGTCTCCAAGCACAGATGCGTACTTGTGTTGATGCACTGTTTCTTTCAGATCGCTGGGATGACCCAGGGAATGCCACGAGAACATTCCCCAGACTACAGCGCTCCATCCTCCGGCCTGGAACCTTCCGACGATTGTTGCAGGGTGTTTTCTTTCAGTCCGATGCAGCACGAAACGTCAGTAATTGAAAAGATCCTCTGCCGCCACTCGCCGCACCTCCACTTGCTGTATTGGTGTGAAAATTCTAGCTTTTGTCGACGATGGGCAGCAGTCAGCTTGGGTGCACAAACTATTCGTCTGCTGCAGAGACCTATACGCAGCAGCGTTCGCTAAATGGTCGTTGAGGAGATACTGTTGGTAGCCCCTTAGTTCATCTGTGTGGTTAGTTGCTCGACAGTTGCATGTCTGTTCGCCGGTACACACTTCCGCTGCCATCGTGAAGCCCTGTCATCTATGGCCCCTGGTACAGCACAGTTGTCTCGCCACCGGTTTTGTATGGCACTATTCTGCCACGCTCGGTACGCTTCAACATCTACATTTACATTTATACTCCGCAAGCCACCCAACGGTGTGTGGCGGAGGGCACTTTACGTGCCACTGTCATTACCTCCCTTTCCAGTTCCAGTCGCGTATGTTTCGCGGGAAGAACGACTGCCGGAAAGCCTCCGTGCGCGCTCGAATGTCTCTAATTTTAGATTAGTGATCTCGTCGGGAGGTATAAGCAGGGGGAAGCAATATATTCGATACCTCATCCAGAAACGCACCCTCTCGAAACCTGGACAGCAAGCTACACCGCGATGCAGAGCGCCTCTCTTGCAGAGTCTGCCACTTGAGTTTGCTAAACATTTCCGTAACGCTATCACGATTACCAAATAGCCCTATGACGAAACGCGCCGCTCTTCTTTGGATCTTCTCTATCTCCTCTTTCAACCCGACCTGGTACGGATCCCACACTGATGAGCAATACTTAAGTATCGGTCGAATGAGTGTTTTGTAAGCCACCTCCTTTGTTGATGGACTGCATTTGCTAAGGACTCTCCGAACGAATCTCAACCTGGCACCTGCCTTACCAACAATTAAATTTATATTATCATTCCCCTTCAAATCGTTCCGTACCCATACTCCCAGATACTTTACAGAAGCAACTGCTACCAGTGTTTGTTCTGATATCATATAATCATACAATAAAGGATCCTTCTTTCTATGTATTCGCAATACATTACATTTCTCTATTTTAAGGGTCAGTTGCCACTCCCTGCACCAAGCGCCTATCCGCTGCAGATCTTCCTGCATTTCGCTGCAATTTTCTAATGCTGCAACTTCTCTGTATACTACAGCATCATCCACGAAAAGCCGCATGGAACGTCTGACACTATCTACTAGGTCATTTATATATATTGTGAAAAGAAAAGGACCCATAACACTCCCCTGTGGCACGCCAGAGATTACTTTACCGTCTGTAGACGTCTCTCCATGGACAACAACATGCTGTGTTCTGTTTACTAAGAACTCTTCAATCCAGCCACACAGCTGGTCTGATATTCCGTAGGCTCTTACTTTGTTTATCAGGCGACAGAGCGGAACTGTGTCGTACGGCTTCCGGAAGTCAAGGAAAATGGCATCTACCTGGAAGCCTGTATCTAATATTTTCTGGGTCATGAACGACGTCACATGAACAGTTTGCAAACTTAGCCGTTTCGGTCATGCTTTCACCCTTGGCCCGAAAGCCAGTGATCATACCCTTTTGGACGTTAGATAAATCGCTCCTTGTCCTTATTACGACAACGCCTCCACTGATTTCCGCGTCCCCCGACATGCTTTATATACTCTCTGCTGCTAGTGGTGCCACCTGCCGTTTGTGGGTGGTTATTGCACGTTGACGTCGAACATATGCGGTGGTCACATTAGTGTCACTGGACCGTGTAGGTTTTTTATACGGACTGAGACATGCTCTTCTCTTCTCCTTGAAGGCAAATCTCCGCTATTAGCAGCTACACCAAATCATTTGGTACCATCAATGACGTTGGGTAAACGAGGTTAATCTAGAATGGAATAATACCTGCACTATGGACCATCAATGCCTTCGCCTCCAGCATACTGCATTGGCTTTCATTCGAAAGTTCCTGCTTTTAATCTCCCGTTAAAGCAGTTCAAAGCTCCACGGCAGAGAAACCGCTCTTTTTTTTTTTTGTATTTTTACATCGCGAGCAAGAGATGAAGACCGGTGATAAAATATAGCCCGCATTTAGTAGCTTATAAAAATGTCGTCCAGGCTCTGAGGTACCCCCTCCCCGCGGAGAGCGTTTACAGGGAAAACACACACATAAATACTCGCGCAGGCAGCGGAACAGCCGCTAGGGCAGCGTTTGATGTCTCTGTGTGCTTGGTCGGGCGCCGCCTATCGGGTACGTATCTCCCCAGCGGGGACAACATAGGAGCCTGTTACCCGCTCGCCAGCAACCACGTTCATAAAAAACCGTCGCAGCGGCGCCGCTCTGTTATGGGAAGCGAAGAGGAGTGGAGCGGATGTGGGAAGGGAGGGAGGAGGGGTCCACCCCTCCCGCCCCTACCCCCTCACACTTGCCATCACTCTCCCCACTATAGACTGCCGAAGAACTGCTCGTAAATATTTCCTCCCCTTCCCCCCTCCCCCCCTCTCCACAGCAACGCCCCTTCCACGCACGCAACTCTAGTAAATAATAATTTATGGCATCTGTAGCAATAAACGTTAAATAAGATTTGCACGAGAATGGCGTGCTATATATTACCTTAATGGCTGACAAGTGGCGGGGAAATTTTTCCTCGGCCGGCTTATTATCTCGGCTGAGCCCGCATTAGGATGTCTTTATTGTGTCAGAATCTATTAGCATGGATTATGCGGCAGCAAAATGAGCAGGTGAATGCTGAATAGATTGTGAGTCGAGCAATCAGTTCGCATCACTCTCGAGCTCCTTGAGGATTTCTTAGTCCTTGAGCACTGGTAATGATGTCGAACGAAGCTGATTGAAGTTGTTATCAGTCAGTGTACGTTCTTATAGCGGCATGTCCTTGACGCCTGGGATCCTTGGCTCAACGTGAAAGACGTTATGAGAGCAGAGAATTCTGTAGCTTTCCAATGATGCTATATGCATTACAGTGACTGAAATATGAATTAGCTCTAATAGTTCAGACAGTGTACACGAAACGTTATTCAAGAACGGAGAAAGATTTGCACCATATCATGACCCTCTGGAATGATACTATGTGATATAGAGTTTCATTTGAGCTCTAAAACAACTTTTATACACTGTGTGACGAAACAGTATCCGCGGACCTATTAGTGGATATTAATATGGGGTGCGTTGACCCTTTGCCTTTATGGCGCGTTGTATTCTATTAGGAACACTTTCAATGAGGTGTCTGAATGTCTGTCGAGAAATGGCAGCCCATTCTTCCTGAACATCCGAAACCAAAGAAAATACTGATGTTGGACGCTATGTGTTGGATCGAAGTCGACGTTCTGTCTCGTCCCAAAGATGTCCCACTGGATTCCGTTTGGAACTCTGGCCAGGCCAGTCAATTTTACGAATATTATTGCCCACAAAACATTGTCTTACAGATGCGGCTAAGACAACATGCACTGTTATACTGATACAAACAATCATTGTCCCCCCAACTGTTTGTCTGTTGTACATAGTACAGAGGGCTGTAAAATGTTTTTATACAGGAAGTTCGGAAATCACCATTACAAACTTCTAGGGCTTGTAAAGGGGAGTGGGTACATAATACCCTATATCGAAGTCCATGTCCAGGAAGGAACCGTTTCGTTCTACGACGATTTAAATTCAAATATTAAACTAATACACTTACGCTTGAGGAATCCAGTTTGGCTGACGCAGTATAGTTATTAATTAACAATTCGAAAGCAAACTCAAGGAAACATCCATTTACCATTTAAACACATTTGTTTGTATGAACACTTAAACATTAGTCTTTACATTATTCCAAAACAAAGAAGAGCCCAGCATACGGTACATACAGAATGTAAGGTTTAATGTTGATGCAAAAAAAAAGTGCTTAAGTGATAAACGGATGTTTCTTTTCGTATTGTTACCTAATAATTTAACTGCGTCACATCTAATTCAGTTTTTCAAGCAGAAGTGATTCAGTTAAACAACTGAACTGATAACCGTCGTAGTAGACTTGGCCACTGTTTCTATGTTTCGATACAGTGTATCGATACGTGGAACTGTTTCAGTGTTTCGGAACGGCTGTGGTTCACTGTTTCGAAACAGTGGTGTTTCATCCCGTCCCTATGTCCGCCCTGGTAGCTGAGTGGTCACAGTCTGCCGCCGGCAGTGCTGCGAGGCGGTCACGCGCCAGAGCGCTGCGGGCGAGGCGCGCACGGTGTGTTTGTGTTTACTTCGGCCGCTGTAAGTGCCGTTTTCCTTCTAGACCACCATGGCGCACAACTATCGGAAGAAGACATTACGTTTCAACTTTTGTTCCGACTTCGCCCGACCCAAGGCCCTGGAGGTAGAACGGTTTATACGCGATGAAGTTAAAATACCACCAACGGATCTAATTGGTATCCACTTGTCCATAGTTAGCAGTACCGTCTACGTCAAAATGATCAACGATGCGGCGTGCGACAAGGTGCTTCAAGAGGCAAAACGTGGACTGCGCTTCTGTCATTCCGACGGCAACGTCGGACCCGTTACCGTCGATCACGCAGGTCTCGGCACACGGACGATAAGGATCTTCGAACTGCCGTTCGAACTACCTGCAGACGTCGTCATCGAGGCGCTCCGTCCCTATGGCAACGTTCTGGAACATGTTGCCGAACGATGGGTCCAATTTCAGACCTATCCAGTTTTAAACGGTGTTAGACAGGTCCGCATCGAGTTGCAGAAACACGTGCCTTCCTATCTACGTATCGGAGGCTGCCGTGCCATTATAATGTACGACGGCCAACCTCGGACCTGTTCCGGTTGCGGGAAAGAAGGTCACCTACGGTCTGAATGCATTCAACGACGTGTCGCGCAGCTCCCGTTGTCGGAAGCGTCCGTCACACCCACGATGACCGCCCTACCGGTCACTTACGCAGCGGCTCTTGCCACGTCTACAGTTTCGTCCAGTCCGTCGCCCGGTCCTTCCGATCGGCACGTCCCACCGTCCCAGTCACCAACGGACGGTACAGACGTCCCACCTGACAACCTTGCCGCCGAACAGGCTCCCGCACCGGATGCTGAGGAGACCAGTACATCTTCACAACACCTGTTTGACAATTTCATTGTACCCACCGACGCCTTCGAACCAGGTCGACGCTCCTCCTTGCCGTCGTCCGACACTGAGGAACACGTGCGCAAACAACGCTCGCCACGTAGGCGCAAACGCCGTCGCCGTTCACCCACGGGCTCTCAGAGCGTTGCCACCCGCGACGACGAAGACGACACCCAAGCAGCCGACATTTCCACGCAGAGGTCGGCGGACAACTTTCACGATGAACAAGACGTTTCGCAGGACGGGACCACTATGGAGGTCGCCACGCACAATGTAACAATCGGTGCGTCGGTTGAGACGCCTGTCTCCCCGCCGACAACTCCAGATCTCTCTCACAACGACGCAATTCCCATGGACATTGGACAGACCCACGGCACAGGAGCATGGGCCGACGACATTGAGGAAGGTACGCCCCCTCCTCCGGATGAGTTACCTCCGCCGGACGAGGCTACCTGTTAACATCAAAAGCGAGGCATTGCAGCTGATGGGACGGGACTTCCTGTCGGTGCCCTCCTCTTACTTCCCTTGGTGATGGTAGATGCGCGTCCACCACCACTGAAACAAACATACCGGTTTGCCACACTGAACATCAACATGATCGGCACTGCACCCAAGCTGCAACTCCTATGTGACATGCTTCGGGCCTCTGACGTCGACGTCGCCCTTCTTTAGGAAGTACGCGTTGCCACACTACCACCAGTCTACGGCTACGACTCATACACGTCCACATGTGATCAATCAGGGCGTGGAGTGGCTTTCTACATACGCGAAGGAATCCCACTCACGGACACGACAATCCTTCCCTGTGGAAGAGGCATGGCTGTTACCATCTTCGACACGCGCGTCATCAATATCTACGCTCCGTCTGGCTCCACGAACCGTCGGCAGCGGTCCACTTTCTTCGGACATGACGTGGCGCCCCTGTTTTCTGGACGCTATGATCGCCTTGTCATGGGAGGCGATTTCAACTGTGTCCTCCATCCGCAGGACCAAGTACCTGGTTATTCGCCATGCCCGGCGCTGCTCACCTTAATCGAAGATTTTCATCTAGTGGACGTTTGGCAGAAAATTCATGGCAATACCCCCTGTTTTACCCATTATACAGCACATTCTGCGAGCAGACTGGACCGGTTTTATGTCTCTGCTCACCTCGGCAATGAAGTCGCCCAAGCTGAACGATGGCCCCTTGCATTTTCGGACCATTGCGCCGTCATTTGCTCTCTGGCTCTGCCACCTCAGTCAGTGTGGCGCAGCAGAGGTTACTGGAAGCTTAATACCTCCCTCCTTAATGATCCACACTGCCGACAATGTATTGCCACTACATGGGCGTCTTGCGAAAGACGCCTTGCGCAGTACACATCCACGTTCCATTGGTGGCTCAAATGTGCCAAACCTGCGATCAGAAAGGCCTTCATACAATGTGGCAAGGAAGCAGCAGCATGGCATCGAGACACCACAAATTTTCACTACGCCGTCCTCCGTGAGCTCGATGCGCTCCCTCCATCATCTGACACCCACAGGGAACGACAACGTACTAAAGCTCGTCTCCTCTCTCTTCAACGTGCACGACTGCATGGTGTCGTGGTGCGTTCCCGACGACAAGACCTCCTCCACGACGAAACCCCATCCACAATCCATGCCGCATCCGACCATAGTCGTCGACGTCGGCTTTTCGTCCCCAACATCACGACCTCCGATGGTGTTCACCACACAACACAGGCGGCGGTCGTGTCCGCCTTTGCTGAACATTATCGCCAATTTTATGATGATGAACCGATGGCGACGCCCATTCCTGATGATCTCCGTCCTTCCCCTGATCGGAGTCTCACCGTAGCGGAGTCAACGTCCATGATGTCTGCAATCACCGCAGAAGAGGTGGTAGATGCGATCAACAAAGGGGCCAAGAACAAATCACCCGGACCAGATGGTCTCCCAGTGGAATTTTACCGGGCGTTCACCACGTTAATGCTTCCTCGCTGGACGGAAATGATTCAGGAACTCTTTACTCCGTCCTTCCCAATTCCACCTGAATTCGTCACTGGCATTCTTCTACCTGTGCCTAAACCGAAGGGAGGGTCTCATGTCTCTGCATATCGCCCCCTTACACTACTGAATGCAGACTATAAAATCTATGCACGCCTCTTAGCAGCGCGCATACGCTCCGTCTTACCTACGGTCCTTTCACCTGAGCAGACTGCACGTGGTTGTGGGGCCACCTTACAAACAGCCCTAGGAGAATGCCGTGACCTCATTGCACTGGCGTCGGTTTGTCGCCTTCGTGCAGCACTGGTATCCGTCGATTTCACGAGTGCCTTTGATCGCGTTCGACACCCATTCCTCCTCATGGTGGCGACACGTATGGGGTTCCCTTTGCTTTTTGTCGATGCCATTCGCCGGTTACTCCTTCCCGCGGTCTCGATGGTACAAGTCAATGGCAGGCTTGTAGGACCGATTCCTATACGCCGCTCTGTGCGTCAAGGATGCCCTATGTCTACTTTACTATATGCCATTGCACTTGAGCCCCTCATCACTGGACTTACCTCTAGACTGCAGGGCCTCACTTTGCGTGACCACACCTTTCACTGTAGGGCTTATGCGGACGATCTCCTCTTTCTCACCTGCTCCTCCACGGAACTCAATGACGCCATCCAATGGATCCACCAGTATGGACGTCTTTCTGGTAGCATTCTTAATGTCAGTAAATCGACTATGATGCACATTGGGCGCGGCCTCCCGGCTATGGTGCCGACCCCACTCCCAGTTAGTGCCACCCTTCGTTACTTGGGTATCGAATTTACGAGCTCCACACACCGCACAGTGGCCCTGGCTTACCGGCGGCTTTTGCAGTCGATTCGGCACCATGTTCGCGGTCAAGTGCACCGTAACTTAAACCAACTCCAACGTGTGTCCTATGTCAACATCTATGTCGCCCCTAAACTGGTACACGTCGCCCAGATCCTCCCAATGCCGTTACTCCTTGGCCGCCGCATCCAATCAGCCTTTGGATATTTCGTGTCAGCAGGGGCACTTTTCAAAGTCCGCTACAACACTCTAACACTGCCTCCTGCAAAAGGTGGCCTCGGACTCGTCAACGTGCGGGCACGCTCTTCTGCACTCTTTGTCCACACTCTGTTGCGGCACTGGCAGGGGCCGGTCCCGTCCTTAACACGCAGTCTCTTAGATATCCTCCGACCAGCTTCTCTCGATCCACCGATCAATGTGGCACCTATTTCTCCATTATTGTACTACGTCGCGAATTGTTTCATAGAACTCAGCTACGTTCGGGCCGATCTTCCAGTCACCCGTCCTCCCCGTACAAAAGATTATTATCGTTTGTTTATGCTGTCCAACCCTTGCGACCCCATGGTGCTACAGCATCCTGACATTCACTGGCGCACGGTTTGGGGGTGTGTGCATGCACCCTTTTTACCGTCGTCTGTGTCTGCACTCTGGTATGTTTTAGTCTATGGAAAATTCCCGACTAATAGTCGACTTTATCGCATAGGACTGGCCACCTCCCCACTCTGCCCTGACTGTCAGCTCGAAGACACCGACGAGCACCGTCTTACGTGCCCCCTGAAACAAAACGTATGGCTCCTCATCCAACGAATCGTGGGCTTTTACCTCCGTGCCCCGCCAACGACGGTAACCCCGGATTTCCTGTTGTTGCCCCAGACATTTCACTACCCTCTTGCTAAGCACCATACCCTAATCTGGTTTCGAGGACAGGCTTTAGAATATCTCTTTCGGAGTGGTCCGCATACAGTCCTTGACTTCTGGTACAAAGTTGTGACCGCGCATAGCACCCTCACCCGAAAACCATCTTACCGACAAACTTTTGCCGGTTATCTCCGCAGCGTCTTCCTTGACCCCCCTCAAAGTTGGGGTGTACCATGCCTACCTGTCACATGATGCAACACCCTTATCCACGTTCTCATGCATCGACCAAAAACAAACACAATTTTTTTTTTTTTTTTTTTTTTTTTTTTTTTTTTTTTTTTAGGAAGAAGACAGAATATGTTATATTTTGTTGTATTTAATTTTTTTTTTTTTTTTTAACTAACAGTCATTTGTATATTTTTAAATGGTACCTTGAAGAACTTTTGCATAGTGAATATATATGTACTTTTAGTTTGTTCAATACAAATTTTTAAACAAAAACAAAACAAAAAAAAAACAAAAAAAAAAAGGAAAACAGGATATGTTCTAATTTGTTGTATTTCATGTTATTCTAATAATTTGTTTACCTAACACTCATTTGTATATGTTTAACTGGTACCTTGAAGAACTTTTGCTTTGTGTATATATATATGTACTCTCCGTTTGCTCAATAATAAAAAAAAAAAAAAAAAAAAAAAAAGTGGTCAGCGTGACAGAGTGTCAATCCTAAGGGCCCGGGTTCGATTCCCGGCTGGGTCGGAAATTTTCTCCGCTCAGGGACTGGGTGTTGTGTTGTCCTAATCATCATCATTTCATCCCCATCGACGCGCAGGTCGCCGAAGTGGCGTCAAATCGAAAGACCTGCACCAGGCGAACGGTCTACCCGACGGGAGGCCCTAGCCATACGACATTTCCATTTCCATTCCGTCCCTGTCTCGGATAACCGGACCAGATTCGATCTCGAGCCAGACACAGAAACTGTATCGTTGTTTCAAAATAAGGCTGTTTCAGTCCACCTGTGCTTGGAACGGACTAATTGTATCGAAACAGTGATGTTTCATTCCGCTCTGTGCCGGACGAGATTCGGGCTCGGCACAGGTACTGAAACACAACATACCACTTCATGAAACACTTTCAAGAGGGTCGAAATCTTTTTGACAAGCAATAGCATGAAGCTTAAGACATCCGAAAATAAAGCTTCGTTTCTAGCTAACTGCCCTATTCCGAATTGGCGTAACATCTGCTTTATAAACACTAACCAAACAATAAAACAATGCATAGTATTCACATTCGAAGTAATAAATATGTGAAACTCATTCAGTTAAATTACACTTTTTTAATAACATACACTTCTCTGTTCATGTACAGTAACCATATTAAGAAACGCAAGTAAGCCTACAACATTTTGAATAAAAAAAGGCGTAGAGTGACAGTTATTAGACATATAAATAAATTTGATGTAGGTATAACTGCAAGCAATCTGTTTGACATGTCACTGATAATGTAATGGTGAACAGGAGGGGCTGGGAAGCATGGTGAATTTATAGTAACGGTTCGAAACACCGTGAAAGACAAAATTTTTTTCTGTTATATTTTGTTGTTTATTCGAATTATTTGGCGTTATTTGTGAGTCTATAGTCACTGTGCCTATTATCCTCAATGATTCCCTTAGTGTGCGTGGCAATTAGCAGGATGGGTATATTACCCATACTAACGGAATGTGGGAATTCCAGTAGCATATCCGTAGTTTCTGCAGTTTGCTCCCACCTCCAGTCCGTTCGTGGTGTTTCTTCTGTCTTCAGCTGTGGCTGTCCTCAGCCAATTGAAAAGTATGAAAGTCACACGAAACGAAAGCAGAGCATTTGCTGCAGGAAATACGAAACTGCCAAGACACCTAAGTGATAGTTTCATACTTTCTGCGACATGATTAGCGCTCTCGCACCTCATTTGTGTTTATATGGACATACTTATACAGTAGACATTCAAGATGATAAAATGTGTAGATTTATTAGATTACAAAACACAAACTGTTTCACTGTTTCGAAACAGCGTATCGAAACATTACATTGCACTGTTTCATTTGTTTCGAAACAGTTACGTGTTTCAGTTTGCCCATCTCTACGTCGTAGAACGGAATCGGTACGTTTCCAGACTTGATATTATATACTCAGTCTCCTCTACAAGTACTATAAGTTTATAACGGGAACTTCCGAACACCTTGTGAAAGCCGACATTCAACATTTTCTTGAACACAGTAAGAGAACTAGACCACTTGCACGAAAAGCACCCCCATTCCGTAACGGCAAGCTTACGTAAACGTTCGACATAGGAAATCGTAAACTTTGAACATAAGAATTCGACTGCCAGAATCTGTTGCAAAATCTGACTGCGAGACAGTAGCTTGAAAGCGCCTATCTGGTTACCAGTCTCTTGAAATAATTGTGACGGCAAGATTGCTGTCTTCATTCAGCACTCTGAATCATTAAACTTTTAAACTTATAAATTGACCCGGGAAAAACTCTGTTCCCTTTTTTTACTATCTAAGTTATGCAAACTTCTTCAAAACAAATGTGAATAAGCAAAAATTATATATTTTTTCATGGGCCTTGGATACCGACAATGACTTGGGACAAATTATAACATCAAATGTAATTAGTTTTCTCATTAGACATCCAAACAGTAGAGAAATGCCCAAGGAATTAATTATCTTCAACCCCGTATCAAACATCCCAGCCTCCTTACTTTACTGTTGGTACAACAGATTATACCAGGTAAACTCCAGATATTCGCCAAATCTAGTCCCTATCACCGGACTACCACAGTGTAGCGTGCGATTCAGCACTTCATACCACTACTGTCCAGCCATCCATAAGTACATATTCGAACAGTTCTCGTAGTTAGTAAGAAACATGAGGCTGAATTTAGGAGTCGGCATGGAGATGGTGTCAAAGAGATCTACGACGTTAATGCATTCTGCATTGAAGTTATTTAGAAGAGGACAAGAGAAATTAAATTCGCTAGCAAAGTTGTCCCGCCCTCTCACAACCCAAAGTATCATGCCGACGAAAGCCTCCGCGTGCATGGTGCATTATTGGCTGGGATATGAAACGAGCTCGTTGCGTGTGAAAAACAGGCCGGCGCTACTGTGTGGTCCAGATAGCATCAGCCAGGCGTCCAGAGAAGGGCGGAAGGCAAAAACGGGTAGGAAGTCGGTAACAGTGCCCGCCTGTGTCAATACTTCAAAGGGTTCGGGCACCGCTTGTTAAAATGCGTGTAAATGTTTAATTATCCCCGCAATTACTTTCATAATTAAAGATCACCTCAATTAGCTCCCCAGGCTGAAGGAGGCTCACGGGCCGTTTGCGGTATCCAAGGGAAACCGCTCTCCGTTTAGGAGAGATTAAAGCTGGACGCGGCTGGACTCCCTGGAATCCTGAAGAACCTCGCCTTGTGAAAGATCAGTCTTCCGGAGGCAAGGCCTGGCTCGCTAACAAACCTGGCTAACTTTAATTGTGCTACTTATCAAACCTGTCCGATAACATCAGTGTTGTGTCATTTTTCCTGTGTGAGATAGTGGTACAAAATATGTTAGTAGATTGGTTGTGCCCGTGTAGCGACAAAATTCTGTTGCTCACTCAAGTTGTTAGCAACATATGGCTTTATCAATAGCTAGTGACTACTAATACCGAAGTAAAGTTTGCTTGCCATTCTGACTTTCGACAATATTTATTTAATGTTTCGAACGTGGTGGCAGCTAGACTTTTCTGGACCGGGAGATTTGCTTATGTCATTTCTCCACCTTCTTCATAGTTAACATATTGACACAACGCATAAGAGACAAAAAACAGAAAATTAGATGCACAGTTATCACATATGGTAGGAAGTGCATCAAGATTTTTGTACCGTAGGACTTACTCCGTCGACGGCAGTTATACAACTGTAGTTCCTTGGTGTCCTTTGATTTATCTGTTATCGGTCTCGACCAATGTTGTTGTATCATATAGACAAGAAAAAATTCCGGCTTGTGTACGATTCGTAAAATCTACAAAAAAACGTAAAATTAATAATAATTGAAGAACGCAATATTGTTGATTTTCTACAGAATTAATTTATTTAGCTAACCAGTTTTCGCTTTACAAGGTCATCATCAGACTTGCACTTATTATAGTCGTCAAAGGAATGCTCACTTTACAGGAAGAACAGTTCATACAGCAAGCCATAAATAGAAACGAAAATACGTTCAGCGACCAAACCAGCAATAACAGAAGTACAGTATTGAAACTACACCATAGTTTACCATAAAAAGTAAACATTCTATAAAAATGATAATAAATAAAAGTTTCAGACATACAGATTATTTAAACTAATTTATAGTTTACCACAAAAACATTACATAAAAAAATATAAATAAAAATTTCATTCACACACAAACAGTTCTCTACCATCCATCTTCCCTCCACCTGCACCGAACCACCCCATTCTACTCTCACCCTCTATAGCTCGCATGATTCCTCAAAAAAATGGCTCTGAGCACTATGAGACTCAACATCTGTGGTCATAAGTCCCCTAGAACTGAGAACTACTTAAACCTAACTAACCTAAGGACATCACACACATCCATGCCCGAGGCAGGATTCGAACCTGCGACCGTAGCGGTCACGCGGTTCCAGACTGAAGCGCCTTTAACCGCACGGCCACACCGGCCGGCGCATGATTCCTCGGTCAGCCCTAAAACATGTGAGTAAGATCCTGTGCAGCGTGCTGCCGTAAAGGTTACGTGCAATGCAACGTTTAAGTATGACCTAACAACTGGAAGAAACCTGTATTTCGTGCATCTAGTACGTGCAGAAGAACGCAAGGATACGTAAAAATGAATGTGAGAGTAAAAGAAAAAAAAAACACAATCATATATTTGTAAATATTCAGTCAGTAATTTAAATGAGATGCCAAGAATCACTGCAGACCTCGTACCAGAATATGTATAACTAAATAATTTTGTTTTTGTTTGTAGACCGCTGAAGATGACTCGCATGAATGGCGAAACAAGCTTGGTACAGACAAAACATTCAGTTGCAGAAGACGGAATACCCTACCTGTATGATAAAGCAATGTTGAAGTACCAGCTGGAGAAAAATAGCTGCAAATATTAAAAATAACATGTACAGCAGTTTTATAAACAGCCTTCATTATTTGTTTTCGTTATCGATATTTTGAATCCGTCCATCATCTTTCATATGTCCGCCCTCGGTAGCTGAATGGTGCCGGCACGATAGATCAACGTGTTCGCTCAGAGGGTTTAGTTACCCTCTGTAATAAAAAAAAAACTGAATGAACGGATCAACGAACAACCTGAACGAGTGTCATTGGACGTCCGCCACGAACAAAGCCAACGAACACTATAGAAGAAAATTAGATTCAAAAAATTTTTTTAAAAATGGTCATCGTGACGGATTGTCATTCCTCTGGGCCCGGGTTCAATTCCCGGCTGGGTCGGGGAATTTTCTCTGCCGAGGAACTGGGTGTTGTGCTGTCCTCATCATCATTCTATCATCCTCATCGACTGCAGGTCGCCGAAGTGGCGTCAAATTGGAAGACAGGCACCTGTTTTCGTGTCTTTATTTGTAGCTACACATTTTATTTTGCTGCTTTTTCCTGTGCAGAGTTAACTGTTAACGGATCACTTAACATATGTCGCACTAACCACTTCCTTCTTCTGGAAAGAACTTCCCATTCGTTTCTTGCTTGTTCCTTATAATACAGCTCAGCTTATTATTTTATCTTTCCCCTCGTTATTTAGTGTTCATCTATGTTCTCATCGCAATCTAAAGTAACACAGTCTATTATAAAATTTGCATTTCAATATGTACTGGAATCAATTTAAGTGGATATGTAGCGCCTAGTGAAATTTTGAACGATGAGTTAAACGCCGCGACTCTTAACACAGTTTTACGCCATTTTTATAATGACATAGGAGCTTCATTTCAGAATTACAAAAAAGGGGAAAATACATGTAAACGGCAGAAATGGCGTATAAATACACTCATCCTGGAATAATTTCAGACAGTATGATGTCAACAGGTTTTGACGTTTCGTCACTAGTCCTGGTACGTCGGAAAATGATAGCTTCTCGAACTGCACGAATCTGAGTAATGTTTAGATAAGGAAAATTTACAATATCCATGTTAGTATAAAAGTACGCAAGACTTCCGGCTAATGGATTGCAGCTGGTTTGAAGCTGATGGGAAAGTTGCCGCTTGGTTGCGGAGGATGTCCTTGTGATGATGTCTAGCCGGAAATGAAGCGCTGTACCGATTAATTGAACGTAAGCAAGAAAGATCTCTGGACATGTACACACACGAAAACTTAATACTCGTCTCATATAAATAACGTTTTATGGGAAAGCTTCATTGGAAGAGTGGGAGGCAGTTCTCCATGTCGACGGAACTGCGCAGCAGCGAAAACTTTATTTGGATTACTTTTGTCCATTTTTTTCCTCCAGTCGCGTTTATCAACAAGAAAGACAAATTGTACAATGTCATTAGCAACTCGAAGATGTGTCAGATATGTTCCATTAACTTGTATTCCTCTTTTTGCTCTCACAATTTAAGGATCTGAAAACTTGCACTAGGACTGCTGAGAATACTTTTGGTAATACATAATTTCCTTGCCTGATTCGTCCTCACTTTCTGAATTTTCGTATGCCATGCGCTGGGCGGTAACATGTGAACGTATAACTGGTATAACTGTTGCTCAAACTGGTGAAAAGGTGTGCAGAGTGTCACAAGAGACTAGCCAGTGTGAAACCTAGTGTGAAATATCGATTATGAATTGCAGTTCCATAACAGAAGACTGGAAGCTCCCAAGCTTAGATGGCAACATTATTCTGTGAATTATGATTTTCTTAGTACGTTGGTACACCATCATAAAGGTCCATTGTTAGCAGCAAATTGCTTTATTGAAAAGAGTTCTTTACAGAGCTGGCGAAAAGAGCAGGGTTGTCAGTATTTTTACAAAGCTGAGTATTGAGCCAGAATCATATTGTTTATTAAATAGGGATTAATGGTAGAAGGCCGGCGGCTGTGGCCGGGCGGTTCTAGGCGCTTCAGTCCGGAACCGCCAAACCGCTATGGTCGCAGGTTCGAATCCTGCCTCAGGCAAGTATGTGTGTGATGTCCTTGGGTTAGTTAGGTTTAAGTAGTTCTAAGTTCTAGGGGACTGATGACCTCAGATGTTAAGTCGTGTTCAGAGCCATTTGAACCATTTTTTAAATGGTAGAGGGAATTCTTCATGAGGGAGTGAAATCTGCCATGCGAACGGAAACATTGGAGAGTCTGGAAGGGTTAACAGACTTAACACGGATTCATAGAGCAATTGCAGATGAGAATTTTATCGAACAAGACGAATGCCGTGGCTGTTCATAGTGTACGAAAAATTAAAATTTATGAGCAATATTTCGTAGTGCTCCATCATATTTCGTGAATGCAAACGGGAACCCAACGTTTCTTTTTTCCATATTTTATCTGATGATGTACGGCTATCATCTGAAATACCGGAGTTGCTGTTGCGAATGCATACACGAATTATGGTAGAACATTGTGTCCGCTGCGAAAACTTTAAGAAACAAAATATTTTACTGTATTTCATAAGAACGAACGAGTCCTTAAACATCGACATATTACTTTCGTTCGCCAGAATGGAACCAACAATAAAAACTATGGACGTGTCAAAGTGTTTAGCAACAAAGAAGCATTATTGCACTTTTCTGTGTGTGGGGGGGGGGGGGGGGGGGGGAGGGGGAGGGGGACACCGAGTGATAGTTGTTTAACTGTTTCTAATACTCATGCAGCAAGCGACAGTCCGTCTTTATTCTCGATTAACATTCGCGAATGCAATAGAAAGAGGGGAAAACGTACCGGCATATCTTCATGTATCTGGCGTACACCGTTCAGTCGTTTGCGAATTGCAGACTCAGATGTAGATGGACGTTTAGCATTATGGGCATTGCCATACAGACTGCTACAGAATACACCCTGTTAGAATGTAGCTCCTTCGGACTTTGATTTCTTCCGGAGACATATTTGTATCCTCTCTGGTAAGTAGTTTCCTTCAAACTGCATCTGCATGAAGGTGATTTGCCGTCTTCTTGTAGAACTATTTGGCTGATGGTCAGGGCATTATGACATTGGCGTTGCATTGGAGAAACGTGATAGTCCTTAGCAAAAAATTTTTGCATGCACTAACTACTCTTGGTATCAAACATAAATATGTAACAGGAATTAAAAAACCCTACCACAGAAAGTAGTTGCTGTTACAACGTGGCTAGCTTGCACGCAGCAAATACTGCCCTATCTTTAACTCCGGGTTAGTCCTGTATCTAGTGAATGCTGAGCAAGATCACTTACAGAATGTCGGACGCTGTGTATGAGTCCTTGTGCTGTCATGAGGTAATGCTGATACTACTGATACTAACAGCTGAACGGAGATACCTATCTGCTTGTATTCACGTTTGGTGGATTGATGTTCACTTGGGAACTGCTTGGGAAATGTGAGGTGGAATCATAAAATATAAGGGTAATCAAACCAAAACTAGACAGGCGGAAGAAAAGTAAGGAAACTGTTTATTATTTCAAAAGTAATCGCCAGTCCTGTTAAAACATTTATCCCGGTATGAAACAAGACGGTGTACGACTTCATGGAAAAATATTTGCAGTTGTCTACGGAACCATGATTTTTCTCAGGCGTGCATGTGTTCACCCAAAGCAAATCGATGGCCACCCATGTGTTTCTTCAGGGCCCCCAAAAATACTGAAATATTGTTCCTTCCACATGTTCCCAAGGTTGTTTCGAGAATGCTGCCGAAATTTCGCTGGGAAGCCGTTACACATCCTTCGTACAGTCCTAATTTCTCCACATGCGTTTCCATCTTTTTGGGATAGTGGGATACAGCGATTGCTTTTAAAATAAAAAACAGTTTACTTTCTTTTTCCACGTGTTTCCACGTTTTTATTTGAACGCTCCTCGTAGGTCTTGCTTTGTGGCACCGTCACTGCGTAATCTTCACCTGACCACTAAGCAGTTCTGCATCCTTCTGTGCATAGCTACGTTCCGTATCTTCCCGAGGTCATGAGAAAAATAAAAATGTATTCATCACTAATGTAACGGTCACCACATAAAATTTGACGATATCTCTGTCGTGGCTCGCACTAACGGCTTCTGGGACAGTTTAACAAAGGAAGCTATTGAAATAAAAATTACCACAAACATCCTGAATAGAGACGGTGGCTTGCAGCTCAGCGCTGCGTGGGATCCAGCGATCGCGCGGTCGAAGAGGGCACATCGAACGCCGACCCAAACATGCCCATATATGGCAATGTCACGGGCGCCAGTTTCAGACTGGGCAATCCTAGATGCCCCAATATATTCTGCAGCGGCGGAAGCCCACGGGCAGTCATACCACTTGACAATGGCCAAGGAGTGCTTGGGCGAAAGCTCGTGTAGTTTTAAGCAATTGACGCGGTTGGAAACCCGAGAACATTTTATTCAGTATTCATCACTAGTCCGAAAACATTTGTACCTGCAACGCTTTGCCACAGGTCATCGTGTCATTAAATCTCAAAACGTCTCATGTGGACATCAAGGGACCAGTCCCACAATACTTCTGACAGCTAATGAGATACTAGGCCGCAAACACATGACTTCCATACGTTTTTGAGTTAAGGCTACAATAGCCAGTAGTCTTCACAAGCACAAAGCAGCATTGCTGCGATAACGAACTCAAAGGTAGCAACATCAAAGACTGCCTGCCTGACTGGCGTTTAGGATCGCTAAATTACCTCCGCCTTCAGTCATTACCTCTCCAGTGTAAAAGTTGGAAGTGTCGGGAAGCAGTCGCTGTTCCAGGAACTTCGATCCGAACGCTAAATGTGTACAGGCACTCCTTTGCAAACTCAACCGCCAGTGGTGACAATTGCTACAGTTTCCAGCACTTTACAGACAGCACAAATCATTTTAATTGCCATTTGACTCTTAGTATAGTTGTGACAGAGACAGCAAGAGAACGAATATGTGGACTCGCCTTAAACCGGATGTTTAAACCGTTCATTTTCCCCAGAATGTCTTGGCAACGCTATTGAGAACCTACTGCTGCAGTATCCGGTCGCTGATTGCCGGTTTTTGTGAAGCACTGTGTCGTTTAGTACAGAAACGATTGGGTATTCATGGCGTATTCTTATTTTGGCTTTGATAAAATGTATTTCACCGTTCTTATTACGGCAGCTGTAGACTGTAGAGGGGACTTTGTAAATAAAGTTTTAGACGGGACTTTACGTATGGAAACGGTCCCCCACTTAGTTCAGAGGAAACGACTTTATATTTTCTGATGAAGCACCCTTCACCGAGGAAATAGCCTTTAGTCGTCGAAACGGCAGGATCTGATTTGAGTCTTTCTGGTCGATTGTAACACTAGTTTCGGTATCAATGTACGGGGAGGCATAATCGGCGGTGACTTAATTGGGACTTTCATTCTACCTTCTGGGTTAACGTGTCAGAGGTACCTATTTTCTTACAAGAAATACTACTGAATTTTTGGAAGATGTGTCACTGAACGTTTGTGGAGAAATCTGTTTTCAACTGGAGCGTCGTTAAGCTAGAAACTGTGATTTGAAACTATGTTCCATTGCACTCCGTATGTAATTACTTTTCTTTCCAGAGCTAATTTGCAATGTCACTCAGAGGGAATGCATCTTTGGAGACAAATAATCGATTTTTAAGCCATTTTTATTCATACTCTATATGCATCTTTACACAAGACACAAAGAATAATAGATAACTACATATAAATACTCTGAAACACCAGAGCGGGTAAAGAGTCTCAAACGTCAACGGACACAACTGAAAAAATATATTCTGGAAACAGGAATTTATGTTTACGTCACACACCTTTTTCACAGTGACACATTAGTTTTGCATCCAATGTTACGTTACCAAACAGACATTACGACGTAGCTTCTCGAAGACATAGCATATTATGAATTTCGACGTTTTAATCTGCTTATGTTGGTCATTAAAAACGAGTACAGTTTTTTTGTGTCTATGTCTGCAAGAGCGGAACATAGAGCTGAATACAAGATTCACCATGAAAGCTATAAATAATCGTCAAATAAATTCGTGGAGTATTTTCGAGCTGCAAAATCACCGTTAAAGATAATGCGTTTCGATAACTCACCAATCTACTTCACAAAAACATATTGTGACAGATTGAAAGCTGTATGATAAGGTTCAGAAGGTTCTATAGGACCTAACTTTCTAGAGAATAAGGTAATGATCACAATAGAAGCAGCGTGTTTTTGCACTGTTTTCGTTTCAGTGTTTATTACATATAACGTGCTATATTTTACACGTGCGAATTAAATCTGAACTATTAATGGTGACACAAACATGTGTGGGCAGTGAAAATGTTAGCTTTTTAAGTCAGTCAGTACTTTCTGTAACACGGACGAACCCTCAAAATCTCACATTAGCTGTTCTTTGCTGTGCATTGAGACGAGACGTAAATGCGACTTTTCGACTAATGTGAAGTAATCGCCGTAATACAGGGCGTTGCTGTTGAGTGACGTGGTGTCCCGCTGGTGGCCAGTGCGGATCGGCTTTGATGTGCAGAATTACTGGTTTTCTGCTGTCTTGTCGATTACCGCTCTGGAGCACTTTATCGACAGCGACCTTGTGTAGAACAGCGGCAACTTAACGAAAGGAAGAGCTGCCAGGAACAGTAGAAGTTAGAGATGCCTCTGAACTAGGGATTGGCAAGAAATGACATAAATGTTCCATTACCAAGTTTTGCGAATTCACGGAGATCAACCAAAACTGCCCGTCAACTGCCCGTCTCTGTTTTACGGCATTCGTATCATCACGGAAGTCGCATGTTATTCCCACTGTTACAATGTTATTTCAGCTGTTTTAAATAACGGTATAACTGCTAAAAGTAGCAGTATAGCATCCACCGCAGCGCGCCATTTTTAGACTGAAGTTCGTACTTCCTAATAAGAACATTTTGTTGAACGCTGTCGATGTGTACTGTATCTGTGGTCGAGGAAATGAAACCTGGCCGCCTGTATTAAAGGCGGCCTCGAATGAACCTACTGGCCATACATCACTGGGAATTTACTAGGATATTTCAGAATTCATAGATGAAAAACGTTTCAAACATTTCATCTGTTTCCTATCCAGATATCCGAAGGTTTACGCCTTGCTGCTGCCTACATGAAGCGACTGCGGATCAGCGAGTTGTGGAATTATTTCGCGTTTATTGATAAATACTGTGCGAGATGTAGTTTGTGCGAGCAAAAGTTGTTGAACACACCAAGTTCGACGAACTTGAACAGGCTTATTCAAAAGTCATGTATGTAGGTGAACTTTAATACAAATTCGACATCAAGATCGGTGGACCCCTTTGAGCCAGAACTAGGTATGTGGTAATGATTGACTGTTTTGTGGTATGCGTTAGTATTCATTGTATTTGCATTCCCTTTTAAAACAGCAATTGTAACATCTTCAACCCGGCACAGTATTATGATACCTTAAGAAGCAAACAAGGGACTTTTACTATTGGGGCTAACATTGGATTTTTATTTATTTTCTCTCTATCGCATCTGCGTTTCGAAGTGCAACTTTGCCCGTTGAGTTCAACTCAACGAGAGATTCTTGCCGCACGTGCCGCTCGGGTTCTGCACACCGCTACGATGTTGGCAGTGCCACGTGGTGGCTAACGAGAGCCCGAACCGGAAGCTCGCCGCAGGCGTCTTCAATGTGCGAGCACTCGCATCACACGACCGTCTGGGTGACATTCTTGTTCATTATTTCCCATAACAACAGAGCACTTGCAGCTAGAATACTTGGACCATATAAATTGTCTCACTTGTAGTAAAGATCTGAGCTTCCGATTCCATCTACATACATAAAATATGATTAAGAATACATGTCACTAAAATGCAGAAGTGTGCAGATTGTGAAACCGTAAAACGTGATTTAAGACTGTTATAAATAACCAACACAAATACCAGCTGCCGAAAAGTAGTGTTAACTTCGGTAGCTGTTGTCGGAAGGTAACAGCTCATCCTATCACTAGCGTAGACTTACTGCACTGGTGTGCAGAATTTAAGGAAGAAAGTAACTTTCGTATGATGTATCACCGCCAAGTAACACAGCTCGATGTAACTTGGAACAGAACATAGAAAGACCTTACATGGTGTATTACGGAAGGTAACTAAAAGAAATACACAATGAGACGGATGGAAATAATACTTTTGTTGAAAGCCAACAATCACACTGAGTCACGGTATTTTGTGATGGTTCCCTGGATGTCAGAAAAGGTGGGACATGTTCTTTAGTAGTGTGTATGATCACAACGGACGGCAGTGCGTGTTCTGCAATGTGCCCCCATGGTGGCACAAGGTTGGTAATGAGTTCTTGTGGTGAGGCGTTCCATTTCTCCATAAGCGCGGTTGATGGTCGTTGGTGTATGCGGACGTGCTGAAATACACCTCGCCAGCGTATCCTGCAGGTGCTCGATGGGATCTATGTCGGGGGAAATGAGAGACCACTCCAATGGCAGAATATCCGCTCGTTCCAATAGCTCCTCCACCTTCGCATTTCTATGCGGTCGCGCGTTGTCATCCACGAAAATGAAGTCTTGGGTATATGCACCCCTGAAAAGACTCATATGGGGGAGGAACACAGCGTGGCGATAACGCTGACCGTTGCGTGTACCACTTTACTTTATGCTTTACGTTTTCCCATCTCTCGCCAAATAAGGCTACATACAACACTGTCGAACATAACTGTTTTGGTGGTCCAGGTGTTATGGCATGGGGAGGCATAATGTTCCACGAGTGTAATTATTTCCAAATCTTTGAATGCAATGCAGTCACCAGTCAACGTTATTGCGACACTATACTCCTTCTTTATGAGCGACTTTTCAAGGGTGCTTCCGACCCGGACTTAATGGTTACGGATGGTGATGCGCGACCGCATCGAACAGCGCAGGTGGCAGAACGCTTGGAATGAGGGGATGTTCAGCGAATGGACGGGTCTACCCGTTCCCCAGAGTTAGATACCATCAAACACGTCTGGGAAGCGTTGGGGAGACGTACTGGAGCACGTCCACATGCACTAATGGCCATCTAACAGTTGCCAACAGCGCTGGTGGAGGAATGTAGAGTCCTGTCAGAAGAATTTCTCACCAACCTTGCGGCCAACATAGGAGCACGTTGCAGAGCTTGCATTGCCATCCGTGGTAATAACACACAGCATTAAAAACCATGTTCCCCCTTTTGTAATATGCAAGGGACCATCATAAATAATCGACAACTTTAGTGTAGTTATTGTCTTTTAATAAAAATGTCATTTCTGTTCGTCTCCTTGCGTATTTGTTTCAGTTACCTTCTATACTATACTGTAGCAGCCCTTCCTACACTGAAGAGCCAAAGAAACAAGTACGCCTGCCTAATATCGTGTAGGGCCGCAGAGCGCGCAGAAGTACCGCAACACGACGTGGTATAGACTCGACTAATGTCCGAAGTAGTGCTGGAGGGAATTGACACCATGTATGTCCAGGGCTGTCCATGAATCCGTAAGAGTATGAGGGGTGGCAGATATCTTCTGAACAGCACATTGAAAAGCATCCAAATATGTCCAATGATGACCGGATCGAGACTCAAAGGCGAAAGGCAAAGGTCTCGAGTTCGAGTCACGGTCCGGCACCCAGTTTTAATCTGCCAGGAAGTTTCATATCAGCGCACACTCCGCTGCAGAGTGAAAATCTCATTCTGAATGCCCAAGATGTTCATGTCTGGGGAGTTTGGTGGCCAGCAGATGTATTTAAACTCAGACGAGTGTTCCTAGAGCCATTCTTTAGTAATTATGGATGTTTCCAGAATTAGATTTTCACTCTGCAGCGGAGTGTGCGCTGATATGAAACTTCCTGGCAGATTAAAACTGGGTGCCCGACCGAGACTCAAACTCGGGACCCCTGCCTTTCGCGGGCAAGTGCTCTACCATCTGAGCTACCGAAGCACAACTCACGCCCGGTACTCACAGCTGCAAGGTTCGCAGGAGAGCTTCTGTAAGGTTTGGAAGGTAGGAGACGAGATACTGGCAGGAGTAAAGCTGTGAGTACCGGGCGTGAGTCGTGCTTCGGTAGCTCAGATGGTAGAGCACTTGCCCGCGAAAGGCAGGGGTCCCGAGTTCGAATCTCGGTCGGGCACACAGTTTTAATCTGCCAGGAAGTTTCAATTATGGATGTGTAGGGTGTCGCATTGTCCTGCTGGAATTGCCCAAGTCCGTCGGAACGCACAACGGACATGAGTGGATGCAGGTGATTAGACAGGATGCTTACGTGCGTGTCACCTGTCAGAGTCGTATCTAGACGTATCAGAGGTCTCATATCACTCCAACTGCACACGCACCACACCATTACAGAGCCTCCACCATCTTGAACAATCCCCTGCTGACATGCAGTGTCCATGGATTTATGAGTTTGTCCCCATACCCGTACACGTCAATCCGCTCGATACAATTTGAAACGAGACTCGTCCGAACAGGCAGAATGTTTCCAGCCGTCCAATGTCTGTGTTGAAGGGCCCAGGTGAGGCGTAAGGCTTTGTGTCATGCAGTCATCAAGTCCATTTCGAAGAGGTTTGTTGAATTGTTCGCACGCAGACGCTGATGGCCCAGCATTGAAATCTGCAGCAATCTATGGAAGGATTGCACTTCTGTCACGTCAGACGATTCTGTTTAGTCGTAGTTGGTCCGGCTCTTGCAGGATGTTTTTCCGGCCGCAACGATGTCGAAGATTTGATATTTTACCGGATTCCTGGTATTCACTGTATACTCGTGAAATGGTCGTACTGGAAAATCCCCACTTCATCGCTGCCTCGGAGATGCTGTATCCCATCAGTCGTGCGCCGGTTATAACACCACGTTCAGACTCACGTAAATGTTGATAGCCTGCCATTGTAGCAGCAGTAACCGATCTAACAATACTTTATCGACTGTGACCCCGGGGGGAATAGCGGTAACCGAATGCATGGAAGAGCTGGCAGGAGCAGTAGAAGCAGTAGAAGGTGCCTCTGTCGGGGTGCGGACACAGGTTGCTGATAGAGGTCGCAGAGCGAGGGAACAGCGCACGCCGCACGAACCTAGGACCCTTGCGTACGGCGCCGCGCCAAGATGAAAGGGCTACCGCCTGTCGGGCGCGTTAACGACTCTCGCAGGCAAAGAAGGCGGCTACTCAAATGCGCCGGAAATGACTGTCGTTTCAGCCAAATGAGCTGCTGCTCTTTTACCGGGAATGGCGTTTAGCATCTCTTCCCGGAACCTGTCGCTAGCGTCGTCCCGACTCTGGTATAGGGTGTGCGTGTCAGGAGAAATAGGTGCTACTCCCTTCTTCTTTGTTTTGTTTTCTACAAACGGTACCGAACTACAACTGGCGTTCAAGCTGGACCGAGATATCTGACTCTGAAACCCTCAGCAAGCTACAAGTGTACTCACTGAAAGTGAGGTAGATTGCAGGACATTTTGAATAGAATGAGCACACGCTGTGTGTTGGTAGTAAACTGGGGGAAGACGTAAGTGAAGAGTAGTAGCAATAATGAGATTAGTGGGAAACGAAATATCAAAATTGAGGACGACGAAGTAGACGAAGGAATTCTGCTAACGTGGGAGCAAAATAGCACACGACTGAGAGAGCAAGGGGGGCATAATGAACGAACTAGCGCCATAAAAGAGGATATTTTTCGCCAAAAGAAGACTGCCAGTAATTCGAGAAATGAATTTCTGAGAATGTTCGTTTGGAGCACAGCACCGTATGGAAGTGAATCATGGATGTGAGCGGCCCAGAGAAGAAGAAGATCGAGGTGTTTCAGATGTGATGTGCGAGAAGGATATTCAAAATTAAAAGGAATGATAAAATGAGAAATGAGGAGGTTCTCCGTGGATTCAGCGAGGAGCGGAACATATGGGAAACAATGAGAAGAAGGAGGATGAAGAAGACAGCATGTGTGTGAAGACACGAGGGAATAACTTCTTTCGTACTTGAGAGAGCTGTAGATGGTAAAAACTGTAGTGGGAGACGAAGATTCGAATATATCCAACGAATAATTGAGGATGTTAGGTGCAAGTGGTGCTCTGGGATGAAGGGGTTGGTACAGGAGAGAAATTCGTGGTGGATCGCCCTAAACCTCTTAGTAACTGATAACCAACATTTAAAAAAAATGTTCCTAATAGTCACGCATCATTGCCACCGTTGTGGTAATATCATAATTTTTTTGGTGTAGACGTGGCTGTTGTTGTAACAACTGCAAGACATATGACAGCAGTGTCTGAAAAACCTCAAATGTCTTCCGCTGCAAATGCTCCTTAAGGAACCCGAACAAGCGATAATCACATTGAAACGTATCTGGTCTGTAAGAAGGGTGACACAAAGACTCACAACTACGATTGCTAGTCTTCCAATGCGACAAGCGCTGACGCGAACGACCGTAAAGAATAAAAAAGTCCTAAGACCACATTCCAGAGCTTACTAGATGGTATTTGCTGCTTCACCCTTAGGGAATGTGAACCCGTCTTCGAAACCAAATGCATCCCATCTTTCTTGCCTTTTAACAAATGTAGTGCCTGATATAGGTCCATCATCCTCTGGAGTCACCGTCACTTTCACTTATATACGAGTAATTTTGTGCATCAGGCCGAGGCATTCTATAAAGCAGATACGATTTACAAAACAGAAACCGACGTTTAGATCGACTTGCAGTTGGTTCCCTCGGGACGATGAAAGTATTTGGTCTAGAAGTGTTGTTTTCGAATTATTTATTCATTTTCCGGTGGTCATGGGATAACTGATATCATTGTGGTTTAGTGGTTGAATGGAATGGACATCAATACTTAGGTTATTCTATTCGCGTATTAGCAGGAAAAGTCGAAATGTATCTTTCACACAGAGGTAGCTTTTTCTTGCAAGAAGACATCGGCGTGGCACGAGGATCCTCTTGAGGCCACTCCTGAGCAGGTCCTGAAAATGTAAAGGGTTGTTACAAATGATTAGAGCGATTTCACAGCTCTACAATAACGTTATTATTTGAGATATTTTCACAATGCTTTGCACACACATATAAAAACTCAAAAAGTTGTTTTAGGCATTCACGAATGTTCAATATGTGCCCCTTTAGTGATTCGGCAGACATCAAGCCGATAATCAAGTTCCTCCCACACTCGGCGCAGCATGTCCCCATCAATGAGTTCGAAAGCATCGTTGATGCGAGCTCGCAGTTCTGGCACGTTTCTTGGTAGAGGAGGTTTAAACACTGAATCTTTCACATAACCCCACAGAAAGAAATCGCATGGGGTTAAGTCGGGAGAGCGTGGAAGCCATGACATGAATTGCTGATCATGATCTCCACCACGACCGATCCATCGGTTTTCCAATCTCCTGTTTAAGAAATCCCGAACATCATGATGGAAGTGCGGTGGAGCACCATCCTGTTGAAAGATGAAGTCGGCGCTGTCGGTCTCCAGTTGTGGCATGAGCCAATTTTCCAGCATGTCCAGATACACGTGTCCTATTTTTCGCAGAAGAAAAAGGAGCCGTAAACTTTAAACCGTGAGATTGCACAAAACACGTTAACTTTTGGTGAATTGCGAATTTGCTGCACGAATGCGTGAGGATTCTCTACCGCCCAGATTCGCACATTGTGTCTGTTCACTTCACCATTAAGAAAAAAATGTTGCTTCATCACTGAAAACAAGTTTCGCACTGAACGCATTCTCTTCCATGAGCTGTTGCAACCGCGCCGAAAATTCAAAGCGTTTGACTTTGTCATCGGGTGTCAGGGCTTGTAGCAATTGTAAACGGTAAGGCTTCTGCTTTAGCCTTTTCCGTAAGATTTTCCAAACCGTCGGCTGTGGTACGTGTAGCTCCCTGCTTGCTTTATTCGTCGACTTCTGCGGGCTACGCGTGAAACTTGCCCACACGCGTTCAACCGTTTCTTCGCTCACTGCAGGCCGACCCATTGATTCCCCTTACAGAGGCATCCAGAAGCTTTAACCTGCGCATACCATCGCCGAATGGAGTTAGCAGTTGGTGGATCTTTGTTGACCTTCGTCCTGAAGTGTCGTTGCACTGTTATGACTGACTGATGTGAGTGCATTTCAAGCACGACATACGCTTACTCGGCTCTTGTCGCCATTTTGTCTCACTGCGCTCTCGAGCGCTCTGGCGGCAGAAACCTGAAGTTTTAGCCCTGTATGTGCAACGCTATAAAAAAGGTGTTCTCGGTATGTGTGGCCTGTCACGTGAAACGACTACCTTAGGGTGCGCATGTAAAGATCCAAGTGAGCCTCGGAACCGTAAATCGTGACAATCGTATAGAGGTCAGAGTGCCTACCTCCTAATATGACTCTTGTGCATTTTTCATTTTCCTGCCCTTTATCCCGTTTCTTTTCGGGATCTGCATATTACTCTGGATTTGACAATGTTAGTGGTAGAGGGTAGCCGAATGCCCCTCTAGTTGCCACCCCTGCAAGTACAGTATGACTGTAAAAGAGGGCGCATACAACGCATACAATACGCTAGCGCGACCAATATTGTTCCAGCGTTTACTCTACAGGTTGACAATAGACATCGAACGGATTCAGTGACACGGTGCAAGGATCGTAAAATGATGCTAAATTTAATAGAAATGATCGTGGAATTTAACCTGGAACAAAATTTCGGACATTGTTCGGTTCCCTTTCACCAAAATATTCAGATATATTCATGGGGCACGTGTAAATAAAATATTTCGTTGCATCAGTCATACATTTATTTAGCAGCTACGCATTTCGATGATTCACACTAGCATCCTCAGGTGGAGAATTGTTCACTGACGTATCTGGTGTTACTGAAAAGCCTTTCCACATCAGGAGACCAAGTGCAACGCAGGTTATGTTGAGACTTTTGCTGGTTATAAAATTGTGTTTGTAGGAAAGACACTGGTAAAGCTAAAAACACATGGCTTTGTAAGAGTAACGTGTACTTACATGTGAAGTAGAGTCAATGTTTGTCCTCTCCACTGTACATTATGGCCGGCAGGAGTGGCCGAGCGGTTCTAGGCGCTGCAGTCTGGAACCACGTGACCGCTACGGTCGCAGGTTCGAATCCTGCCTCGGGCATGGATGTATGTGATGTCCTTAGGTTAGTTAGGTTTAACTAGTTCTAAGTTCTAGGGGACTGATGACCTCAGAAGTTAAGTCCCTTAGTGCTCAGAGCCATTTGAACCATTTGTACATTATGATTATACTGTCAGTTCAAAGATGTTATACATATCAATGTAAGCAAGAATGTCCCTGATACGTAGAACATCTTTAATGTGACAGGGTAAATATAATATACAGTGGAGACCATTGGCAACAAGTAGCAGTATGCAACCTATTTTCTACTCTGCTTCCCTTGCGAGTGCACTTTACTCTCACAAAGCCACGTTGTTTATTTTTTTTTTTGACTTCAACAGTGCATTTTCTAAAAATACAATCTTTTCAGTAGAAAAATACCTGCCTTGCACTTAGTCTGCTATTGTGGAAAGGCGTCTGTGCTCTTCACTAACAGCAGTTATGTAGATGAACATTCTCTGTCCGAATACCGAACGAGGTAGCGTGGTGGTTAGCACACTGGGCTCACATTCGGGAGAATGACGGTTCAGACACCGTCCGGCCATCCTGATTTAGGTTTTTCGTGATTTCCCTAAATCACTTCAGGCAAATGCCGGGATGGTTCCTTTGAAAGGGCACGCCGACTTCCTTCCCCATCCTTCCCAAATCCGAAGGGACCGATGACTTCGCTGTCTGGTCCCCTCCCACAAATCAACCAACTAGCCAACCAGTCTGCATGTAGATGACGGTGTGAACGAAACGAGCAGTGCAAAATAAGTACATAACTGACGCAGAAAGCTGATTTATTTGTATATATCAACAGTCGCCGCCCTTATTATGCTGTCTTTTAGGACCAAATGTTAAAGAGTATACAAATAATGAACAGCACCTCCATAAGCAAATACGAGGGTGGACCCAAAAGAAACCGGACTGTTGTCACAAAAAATTTATTGAGGAACCTGTGGTGTCACCGCCAGACACCACACTTGCTAGCTGGTAGCCTTTAAATCGGCCGCGGTCCGTTGGTATACGTCGGACCTGCGTGCCGCCACTATCAGTGATTGCAGACCGACCGCCGCCACACGGCAGGTCTAGTCTAGAGAGACTCACTAGCACTCGCCCCAGTTGTACAGCCGACTTTGCTAGCGATGGTTCACTGTCTACATAGGCTCTCATTTGCCGAGACGACAGTTTAGCATTGCCTTCAGCTACGTCATTTGCTACGACCTAGCAAGGCGCCATATTCAGTTACTATAATCTGAACAGATAATATTGTGAATCATGTACCGTCAGGAGCGACGTTCATCATTAATGGTTTAAAGTACCAAACTAATTACGTCCGCTTTCTGAATTCTAATTCCTTGTCATGTTCCAGACCTCACGTCAGTATAGTTCTTCCCTCCTCACGCCAGCCTGCGTGAGCTGAAACGCGTGCATTTCGGCCTCCTCTCGTAACACGGTGTTGGCTCTTCTGCCAACACAACAGAAAAAAATTACTTTAGTCACCTTCAAAATATTCTCCATTACATTCGATGCACGTGTCATGTCTCTTTTCCCACTGTTGGAAGCATGTTTGGAGCTCTTCAAGCTTGATATTGTCCAGTGCCCTCTGCGAAGCTGTTTTAACCGCCTCCACATCGTCATAACGCTTCCCTTTTAGCGTTTTTTTCATTCGTGGTAATAGGAAAAAGTCGCACGGGGCTAAGTCCGGCGAATACGGAGCGTTGGGAACGACAGACCACCTCTGAGATGCCAAATAGTGGGTCACTCTTAAGGCCGTGTGTGCTGGAGCGTTGTCGTGATGCAGAAACCAGTCACCTGATCGCCAAAGTTCCGGGCGTTTCCTCCCCACATCCTCTCGCAGACGCCTTAAAACATCCAAGGAAAAGTGCTGGTTAACGGTCTGCCCAGGGGGTACGAATTCCCGATGGACAGTTCGACGAACAAAAATAAAGGCCATGATCATCGTCTTCACATTTAACATCACTTGCCTTGCTTTTTTTTTTGGTCTGGGGAGTTGGGAGTCCTCCACTGGCCTGACGCTTGCTTGGTTTCTGGGTCATATCCGTAACACCAACTCTCATCCCCTGTAATGACTTTGTTCAGAATGTTTGGATCACGTGCAATCTCTGTTTTCATGTCCTGACACATATTCATGGGGATGGTTTTTTGCTCCTGTGTGAGAAGGCGCAGAACAAATTTAGCAGCAACACGTCTCATGTGCAAATCCTCACTCAGAATCCGCTGGCACGAGCTACAACTGATTCCTGTCTCTGCTGAAATTTGGTCGATCGTTTGGCGACGATCCCCGTTGATGTTTTGGCGGACCTTTTCAATGTTCTCTTCATTTCGCGATGCTGAATGGCGTCCAGAACGAGCTTGGTCTTCAACACACATCTCACCACGTTTAAAGCGCCCAAACCACTAGAAAACCTGTGTGCGGCTCATAGCGTCCCCCTGGAAAGCTTCCTGAAGCATTTGGTGTGTCTCTGTTACAGTTTTTTTTTTTTTTGAAGCAGGAAACAAAATTTCACACACACTCTTTGTTCTTTTAAAGTTGCCATAATGACTTCGCAGAGGTAACCCTCCAACAGTCAGAGAAACACAATACCACACTAGCACGTTCAGCTCTACATTGCTGCCATCTGCACAGCTGTTTCATGAAGGTCTCTACTAAGGCCATCTAGCGTGTGAACCATGCACAACGTCTACGAGTGGCAGCGCCCTCGGTTTCTTTTAGGTCCCCCCTCGTAGTAACATCGTAGCCCTCGGTGGGGAAGGAGTTGGGTTCTATTCCTGGTACCTTCGCGGATTTTTGTGAGGAAGGGAGGTCTGCAACGGGGCCCACGCAGCTTCGTGAGGTCAAATGAAGAGCCGCCTGAATTTAGATGGTTCATCAGGCTCTATCGAGTATTTAACAACGGCTGGAGGGATTGGCGGCGTGCTGATCACGTGTACATCACTCCTCGTACTGTGTTCTAGGCAGGAGTCGCAACAGGCCTAAAGCCTCATCCTTAAGTAGTGTTTACGTTTTAAATAATGATAACGATTCTAGCCAGTCCTCCACCCGTGCAGGTACTGATCGTACCGGCCTTCCTGTGTTGCAGGCAGACGCGCTCAGCAACTACAGAGCTGGACGTGGATATTATATTGTTTGATGGAAAAGTTTGGCAAACACATTATAAACTGCGTGCCTCCCGACTTCTGTTCATTCAGAACTAGGGGCTGGAGGGTAAAGGAAGGCCGCGCGCATAATGCGCACAGGACGAGGGCACCGGCGTCCAGCTGCGACTAAAAACACAATTCCCAAGAGGAAGAGGCGGCCGGCCTCCCCTCGGGAAATAATTAAACGCGGCGGTGGACTGCGGGCGCAGCCGACATGTGTAGGCGGACGGCCGAGGAGGCAGTTAGCGACTTCAAAAGTATCCCGCCGCCGCAGCTGCCTGCTAGCGCCTATTTGTCGTCACGGGGCGGCCGATTGTTTTTACGATTTCCTTGAAAGAGAAGGGCGCGTCGGAAACTGGCCTGCTCGGGTGTCGCGGCGGAAGTGTGCAGAAGTGGCCGCCGCCGCCGCCGCCGCCGCCGCCGCTTTTGTTCTGCAGGGGCCCTACAGCCCTTCAAAGGGCCGCCTGCAGAGAGGCAAACCCCCTGCCGTTCCGTCCAGCTGCCGATTCGCCGCCTCGGTCTCGGTCGTGGCACTCTGCGTTGCCTTGGGTGATCGCTAACAAGGAGCGGTTCCTGTTACTCTACGGACAGAGATTCTTTTGTTGCTGATCAAGCGAATGGAATAGCACAGAAAACTGTTAATATTGGTGCGAAGTAGAGCACTACGAGGTGCGTTTGAAAAGTCTGTGCAAAAATAAAAGCTGCTTACGTGTTTGGGGTAAAACTTTTTTATTTTTCGACATAGTCGCCTTACAGACTTACGCACTTCGTCCAACGCTGTTCTGATTTGTTGATCCCTTCCGAATAATAGGAACTGTCGAAGTCTGCAAAATACCAGGTGATCAGAAACTCAGTATAAATTTGAAAACTTAATAAACCACGGAATAATGTGGATAAAGAGGTAAAAATTGACATACATGCTTGCAATGACATGAGGTTTTGTTAGAACCGAAAAAAACAAAGTTCACAAAATGTCCGACAGATGGCGCTGGAGAGCAAAACGTCAGTGACTGCGCATGACAATCGTGTATAAAAGGAGCTGTAATGAGAGAGAGAATCAGATGCGCCAACAGTCGCAGCATGTTGACGTTACCTGAAAAGGCGCTTTTAGTGAAGCTGTATTATCATAATGGGGAATGTGCTAGTTCAGCGTTACGATCCTGTCGCCCTAGGAAGGGGATTCGAACGGGTAAAGGTCCGTTGACAAATGCATTTGTGGCGAGAATGATTTCGAAGTTCGAAATCACCGGTTGTTCAGACGATAAACCCCGTAGTGGCCGACCGAGCACAAGGCGTAATGTTGTTGAGACAGCTCAGGAAGAAATGGAGACTGTAGCGGGTTCGTCTATGCATGGGGAAGACAGCGCTCGTGCAGTCGCACGTCGCACCGGCATTCCGTACACTACTGTTTGGTTGGCACTGAGGCGTACCCTCCGATGCTATCCGTACATAACCCACCGGCATCATGAACTGTTACCTGGCGATTTAGTGAAGCGGAGGGCATTTGCGATGTGGGCGTTTCAACAGATGGCGGAAGATGACGATTGGTTGAGTAACGTGTTGTGGACCGACGGAGCTCACTTCACGCTCCGAGGGTCAATCAACGCCCACAACTGCAGAATTTGGGCTACCGAAAATCCTAGAACTGTCGTTGAAAATCCATTGCACGTCGAGAAAGTCACGGTATGGGTTGGATTTACCACATCTATCGTTATCGGGCCTTTTTTCTTCGAGGAAATGCGTGTTTCTGGTTTTGTAACTGCTACCGTGACGGGTGAGAGGTACGCCGATGTGTTACAGAATCGCATCATCCCCATCCTGGCTGGTGAACACCTGCTGGAACGTACGATGTTTATGCAGGATGGCGCTCCACCCCATATTACTAGACGCGTGAAAGATCTCTTGCACGCGTCGTTTGGTGACGATCGTGTGCTCAGCCGCCACTTTCGTCATGCTTGGCCTCCCAGGTCCCAAGACCTCAAAAAATGGTTCAAATGGCTCTGAGCACTATGGGACTCAACTTCTGAGGTCATTAGTCCCCTAGAACTTAGAACTAGTTAAACCTAAGGACATCACAAACATCCATGCCCGAGGCAGGATTCGAACCTGCGACCGTAGCGGTCCTGCGGTTCCAGACTGCAGCGCCTTTAACCGCACGGCCACTTCGGCCGGCCCCAAGACCTCAGTCCGTGCGATTATTGGCCTTAGGGTTACCTGAAGTCGCAAGTGTATCGTGATCGACCGACATCTCTAGGGATGCAGAAAGACAGCATCCGACGCCAATGCCTCACCGGTAACTTCAGACATGCTTTACAGTGTTGTTCACAACATTATTCCTCGACTACAGCTATTGTTGAGGAATGGTGGTGGACATATTGAGCATTTCCTGTAAAGAACATCATCTTTGCTTTGTCTTAGTTATGCTAATTATTGCTATTCTGATCAGATGAAGCACCATCTGTCGGACATTTTTTGAACTTTTGTATTTTTTTTTTTTTTTTTTTTGGTTCTAATAAGACCCCATGTCATTCCAAGCATGTGTGTCAATTTGCACCTCTTTATCTACATTATTCCGTGGTTTATTCAGTTTTCAAATTTATACAGACTTTTTGATTATCCGGTAGCTATTAGTTGCTGCACTACCTCCTCGTTTGAATTAAATCTTTGTCCCGTCAGCCATTTCTTCAAATTGGGGAACGAATAGTAGTCCGAGGGATCCAAGTCTGGAGAAAAGGGGGCATGTGAAAGGAGTTGGTATCCTGTTTCCATTAATTTTGCGACCACAACTGCTGAGGTGTGTGCTGATGCATTGTCGTGATGGAAAAGGACTTTTTTGCGGTCCAGTCCCCGGCGTTTTTCTTGCAGCTCGGTTTTCAAACGGTCCCATAACGATGAATAATATGAAGCCTTAATAGTTTTACCCTTTTCCAGATAGTCGATGAGGATTATCCCTTGAGAATCCCAAAAGACAGTCGCCATAACCTTTCCGGCCGAAGGAATCGTCTTCGCCTTTTTTGGTGCAGATTCTCCCTTGGTAACCCATTGTTTACATTGTTGTTTGGTCTCAGGAGTATAGTCATGTATCCATGTTTCATCCACAGTGACGAAACGACGCTTAGCGTCCTGCGGATTGTTCCTGAACAGCTGCAAACAATCCTTGCAACACTTCCCACGATTCCGTTTTTGGTCAAGCGTGAGCAATAGCGGAACCCATGTTGCGGATAGCTTTCTCATGTCCAATTGTTTATGTAAAATATTATGTACCCATTCATTCGAGATGCCCACAGTACTAGCAATCTCACGCACCTTAACGCTTCTGTCATCCTTGACCATATCATGGACTTTTTCGAAGATTTCTGAAGTCGTAGCCTCCACAGGGCATCCAGAACGTTCAGGTCACTTGTGCCCATATGGCCACTCCGAAAATTTTGAAACCACTTATAAACTGTTCTAATCTAAGGTGCTGAGTCACCGTAATGTTTATCATGCTTCTCTTTAGTCTCCTGAGGCGTTTTGCTTTCCATAAAGTAATGTTTAATCACCACACGAAATTCTTTTTCGTCCATTTTTTGACAATCACTGGACTTCCTTAATTCATACAAATGCCAAACATAAAGAAGTAGACCAATATGGCTGAAACTTGGTGTGCGTTCTTTCCAAAGATGGTACTAACTAAGCGTGGCCTCGATACGCGCCGGTGGTGTCATCTCTCAGACTTTGAACGGACTTTTCCAACGCCCCTCGTACCTGTGTTTGGTATAGTTGCGTGTAGAGCGTTCCCTCGCCATCGCCCGCTTTGCACGCAGCCGGCAGCTTCCTCAGTCGCCATCAACAGTACCGCGAGTTGCCCTACCACGGAGTATGGATACGAGATTGCACGGTAGGGATCACGAGGTGGCCGCCCATTTGCGAAAAAATGCCTCTGAGCACTATGGGACTTAACATCTGAGGTCATCAGTTCCCTAGAACTACTTAGAACTACTTAAACCTAACTAACCTAACGACATTACACACATCCATGCTCGAGGCAGGATTCGAACCTGCGACCGTAGCGGTCGCGCGGTTCCAGACTGAAGCGCCTAGAGCCGCTCGGCCACATCGGCCGGTGCCTATTAGCAAACCGCGCCTCTGACGCCAGAGCGGATCCAGCCAGCACAGACTAACCCACATTTGCCATAGTGTATTGTGCTGTTAATTGCGTTTATTAGCGAATACAAGGTTGGTTACAGCAGTGTGCATTTTTATTACTGTCTGGCGATTGAGTTGAGAGTTATGCCGCGATTATCAGTATAGTGAGGAAATATTTTAGAGCAAGTTTTTAAGTGAAAAATAATGGTTTGCTGTGCGATCGCCAGTTGTACGAGGGTTGTCCAGAAAGTACTGCACCGCACTTTTTTCTTCGACAGTTATTTATTGAACAGAATGAGAATTACACACCCAAAAAAATGGTGTTTTATCTACACACTTTATTTTTCGACCTAATCTCAATTTCGTTCTGTGGCCTTTTTCCAGCGTGAAACAAGGGCGTGTATGTCCTGTCGGTACCAATTCTTATTCTGGTGGCGGAGCCAGTGCTTCACTGTGTGAACTTTCTCTACTGATTACAGATGCAGCTCCAACTGCCGAGTCGTAATGCGTCTATCCTCGCGAATGACAACCGCATCTCGCTGCAGCATGTCAGGTGTGACAGCCATGGATGGCCTCCCCGATCGCTGCAAATCGTGGAGCTCCGCCGAACGGCCTTCTGATGACCTCACCCTCCGTGCCCAGCGACGTTATGTACTTCTGCCGACAGCTGATGTTCCATTGACTTTGCGCGAGCGTTTCTGAATATTCCACTCTGCAGTGGGAAATTCAGTGACGTTACGTTGCTTGTAACGTACATCACCTACGGACGCCGTTTTGAAACTGCAGCTACGCTATCTGTCGGAAGTGACGGGAACTTTGCGCGCTCACTCAGAAGGCTTCAATAAACGCACATGTAACGTTTCACATTAGTAGCATTGTTGCCGACTGAGAAAAAAAAATGCGATGCATTACTACCACAGCAGAAAACTAAATAAGTTACGAATTAAGTTTCATATATGTCCCAAAAAAATGAGATGAAACGAAAATGGCTAAATGTTTGTAAATGTGCAGATTCGTTTTCAGTTGAGTTGAAAATGCTCCTGTCTGTTCAATACATTTTACTGATTCGGATTATGAAAGGGATCTGAAAAATGAACTGTTAGAATATTTCTCGGAAAGGCAAGCTGTAAACCGATACTGTTCTAGCTCTACTTCCACTCTCCTCTGGTGCTAATTTAGGTTGTAGCAATGAGCCTAATAAAGAAAGAAATATTCGTGTACAGAGACGAAGCTACAGTACAGAAATACAAGGTAATTTGCAGGAAAATCTATTACCAACTACTGAAGAAATTACTATTACATAGAACGTTAACCGCAAAAACAAACACTAATCTGAATGCGCCAACAATCAGAAATTATGGAAACAGAAACAAAAGACTTTTGGCAAAAGAATGCAGATTCACAGGGTCGTTTCTCTCGACGTAGTGTTGAGTTATTGAAATCAAAACATGTTCAAAAAGTGATTCAGGGCTCTTTTCTGAGTGTCGGCAACAAATGGGTAAGTAAGGACGGCGTACTGTATCAAGTCATCTCAACATATTGCAAGGGCTGCGACGTTACGTTGCCTTCTTTATGGAGCGTATTGTTTTGTCAGAGACGCCTGGAAGTATCCTCTTCCTAATCAAGTCACTATTAAAAGTAAGACACGGGTAATTTAACATACTACCATGTTTCATTTATTTAAGGCTTATTGTTTTGAAAACCCAATCGAAATTACACGCAAAATTTAGAAAAGACATAGTTTGGAGACTACAGTATCATTCACCAACCACAGAAAAAAATAACCTAACTAATATAGCGCTTAATAACAATAACGATTCACTAAAACTCTTAAAAACTCTATTAATATTCATACCTGTCCGCCTGCTTAGCCGAATGGTAAGTAATGTGCTTGCCTGCCATGCAGCGGACCCGGGTTCCATTCCAGACCGGGTTGGAGATTTTCTCCGCTCGTGGACTGGGTGTTGTGTTGTCCTCATCATCATTTCATCCTTATCACCGGCACGCAAGTCACCAACGTGGCGTCGACTGAAATCCACTCGGCTGCCGAACTTTCCCGGCTGGGGCCTCCCGGCCGACAATGCCACACGCTCATTTCATTTCGTTCGACCAGCTTCGGCGTTTCCGAGATACTCGTTCACGGGCCCTGCGTAATAATAATCTGCTCTTTGTCAGATTCGCTTATCTCAATGGATTTACCCACTTCCAGCCCATATCTCCGCTACGGTGATCCCCTCTCCGAGTCTGCTCCTCTTACACACTTTCGTTACCGCGTCACTGTCCTAACGCCACCACCCGACATCCAACGTCCCAATGGGCAGTGCTCATAATGTTTTGGCATATCCGTGTATAATCAATAGTTGAACACTACAAGGAATAAAATAAAGTGAAAAAGAAGTTTATATCAGCAGGGATCGAATCCAGGTCCTCAAATTACCACTCGCCCACAGTGTCGTCATGACAGTGGGTCTTTAAAAAAAAGTCCTCATATTCCGCACTTGTTCAATACGCTACATGCAATTTTAACGAAAAATACTGACATGGTGCTGTGGGAAACATACCAGTTGCTGTGCTGGAAGGGATGACGTCACATCGGAACATGCGCAGTAGCAGACAGCTGCATCTCTAAGTTGATCTTAGCGCGGCTGGACGTCATTTCAGCACTTGACGCCGGGTTATTGCGGAGGGAGCGCTACAAAACATCTTTTCGTCTGTTTTATCTGCATACCAGCATATATCAAAAGAGAAATCGTGCAATCTTAGTGTAATTGCCAGTTCACATTCAAACGGAAGTTGTGTGACTTTAGTGCTATTTCTGGCCCGCAAAAAAGGCCGTAATTTTGGTGCAGTCTCAGGAGCACATTCGAAGCGAAATGACATAGTTTTGGTGCGATATTTACAGTGTGTTGTAGAACATTAGCTCATGATAACGGGCCGAGACTGGTGGTCTTCATGGTGATTTGCGAACTTGGCACTCTGCAGCGGCTGTCTGCGGCATCTCGCTCGTAAACCACTCAGTTTCTTAATGGAAGTGGATGGGCGTAAAACAGCTGCGTTATCTCTGTTAGCAATAGTAGAAGAAAAGGGGAGGAAATCGCGAAGAAAATTCTGGATTCGTTAATGGTTTGAATAGCGAGTAATGTTGTACAACGATGTGACATACATACTAGTAGAAGTTGTTCGTTAACTCAATTGAACCTTCAGCCCATTTTCGGTTTTAAATTGAATATAGTTAAGGTATACTGTCTAATGTCACTTAGCACATCCATATTATCCATAGTCTCGATGAAGCGTTGAGTACAATACTTGCGAAGTAATGATCTTCTTCACATAAAGATCGAGGTTTATTTCATTATTTCATTTGAATAGAAGTTGCTCAGCATCATTGAAAAAGAAATATACCGACAAGATACTAACATAAGGCAGTCCATCAGATTTCTGGCCACTGGGGAAACTTTCCGGTAGGTGACTTTTGCAACAAGAATTGCAGCAAATACGTTATTTATAATAAATAACATCGATTACCGCAAGAAATGCTTCCGATAAATTAATAAGAAAGACTCATAGTACACTCCTGGGAATTGAAATAAGAACACCGTGAATTCATTGTCCCAGGAAGGGGAAACTTTATTGACACATTCCTGGGGTCAGATACATCACATGATCACACTGACAGAACCACAGGCACATAGACACAGGCAACAGAGCATGCACAATGTCGGCACTAGTACAGTGTATATCCACCTTTCGCAGCAATGCAGGCTGCTATTCTCCCATGGAGACGATCGTAGAGATGCTGGATGTAGTCCTGTGGAACGGCTTGCCATGCCATTTCCACCTGGCGCCTCAGTTGGACCAGCGTTCGTGCTGGACGTGCAGACCGCGTGAGACGACGCTTCATCCAGTCCCAAACATGCTCAATGGGGGACAGATCCGGAGATCTTGCTGGCCAGGGTAGTTGACTTACACCTTCTAGAGCACGTTGGGTGGCACGGGATACATGCGGACGTGCATTGTCCTATTGGAACAGCAAGTTCCCTTGCCAGTCTAGGAATGGTAGAACGATGGGTTCGATGACGGTTTGGATGTACCGTGCACTATTCAGTGTCCCCTCGACGATCACCAGTGGTGTACGGCCAGTGTAGGACATTGCTCCCCACACCATGATGCCGGGTGTTGGCCCTGTGTGCCTCGGTCGTATGCAGTCCTGATTGTGGCGCTCACCTGCACGGCGCCAAACACGCATACGACCATCATTGGCACCAAGGCAGAAGCGACTCTCATCGCTGAAGACGACACGTCTCCATTCGTCCCTCCATTCACGCCTGTCGCGACACCACTGGGGGCGGGCTGCACGATGTTGGGGCGTGAGCGGAAGACGGCCTAACGGTGTGCGGGACTGTAGCCCAGCTTCATGGAGACGGTTGCGAATGGTCCTCGCCGATACCCCAGGAGCAACAGTGTCCCTAATTTGCTGGGAAGTGGCGGTGCGGTCCCCTACGGCACTGCGTAGGATCCTACGGTCTTGGCGTGCATCCGTGCGTCGCTGCGGTCCGGTCCCAGGTCGACGGGCACGTGCACCTTCCGCAGACCACTGGCGACAACATCGATGTACTGTGGAGACCTCACGCCCCACGTGTTGAGCAATTCGGCGGTACGTCCACCCGGCCTCCCGCATGCCCACTATACGCCCTCGCTTTCCGTCAACTGCACATACGGTTCACGTCCACGCTGTCGCGGCATGCTACCAGAGTTAAAGACTGCGATGGAGCTCCGTATGCCACGGCAAACTGGCTGACACTGACGGCGGCGGTGCACAAATGCTGCGCAGCTAGCGCCATTCGACGGCCAACACCGCGGTTCCTGGTGTGTTCGCAGTGCCGTGCGTGTGATCATTGCTTGTACAGCCCTCTCGCAGTGTCCGGAGCAAGTATGGTGGGTCTGACACACCGGTGTCAATGTGTTCTTTTTTCCATTTCCAGGAGTGTATTTTACAAAACAATACGTGACATAACATTGAAAGGAGATGGGCGCAAAGTTGCTGCTTTTCGTTTCACAGCTCAGGTCGCTGTGTGTTGTGAGTGAATGCGCGAGATGAACTGCTTGGCCGCATCATGGACAATGCTGCCTGGTCTCATTAGGGAACGTGTAAAGCCACCCAGACGAGGGACACGAAATGTTTTCCCAAAAGTGCACCAGTTCGTTGAAGTTGACAGTGGGATCTTCGAACATTTATTGTGAACTGCACAACAGCTGTAATGTGAGGTACACCATAATCCTTAGGGGCGAATGTATTAAAAATACGCGTTTCTCAGTTGACACTTTGTAAAACGCGTGACGTAATGTTTACTTACCGTTGTACATGTTTACATGTGTGAACCCGACGATGTGTTGAGTAATACGGAAAATAAATAACAATTTATATGAAATGAGTTCCACCTCGGAAACCATTCGGAATAGGGCCTATGTCCGTATGAAGTTTTCCGCTTCATATAATCGCTCCTGTCGTTATCTCCGAATATTGGCCATTTCTCCTGGGACACCTCGTAGACGGCATATTGACTTCTCATTAAATTTAAATTATTAACGGCACTTAAGGTTTAGGGTCGTGTGAAATTCTGACGCAGGGGTTCACGACATAAACAAAGGAAGCCATCCGTGAATGCAGCATTGTCTGCTAATGAGCGTCTTTAATTTGAAAGCAGCAATTTAGAGGGAAACGATGAGGTGACTTCCCCTGGCTCAGGCTATCGACGATCTGTTGGGATACACTGTCGTGCGTGCCCTTATGGTAATGCGGGTGACCCGACAGTAAAGTTGTCCTTCCCTGCCGCTGCCTGCGGTGCGAACAATTGCGATAGCCCACGACTGATTGCCACGGTCACACCACGCCTCCCTCCCACCCACCACCTGCACTTGCGTAACTTCCCAGACGACAGAACTACAAATTCAACATTCGCTGTTTCTTCTTCATCCATGAAGCTTCTGGTATTCACTATATTGCTGTCAATTATAACATGCACTCACAAAAGGATGCAGCAGAGCATCTAGTTAAAAAAGAAAGAATTAAGACGTATGTGCCTACTAATGCAAAAAAAGAAGAAGAAAAATGGAATGCTGGTGCTCGTATACTCCATAATTAAATAAGTGGTAAATTGCAGGATGGAATGTAACAATATTATGAAAAGGATAGTTGCTACTCATCATGCACTGGAGATGTTGAGTTGCAGATAGGCACAAGAAAAAGAGTGCTAGAAAGTGAACTTCCGGCCAACTAGCCTTTGTCGGAAATAGCCAACAAACACATACACATTCATGCAAACGCAACTCACACACACATGACCACAGTCTGGCTTCAGTAATCAGAGACTGTGGACACGTCCGCGTCAGCTGCTTTTTCGTGTGTGTGTGTGTGTGTGTGTGTATGTAGTCCATTTCCGACGAAGACATAGTTGGCCGAAATCTTACGTTCGGACAGTCTTTGTGTTGTGCCTATCCGCGACTCAGCATCTCCGCTCTATGGATAGTAGCGACTATCCTTTTCATAATATTGTTGACTGTGTTCTAGGGTTGCCATATCTAGTTGGGGCCTCGTTGTGACCCTCTGAGATCGGGATGTAGAAATAAAGTAAAAAAATTTGTTTAATACAATTACCTTTTATTTAGAGCACAATTACATGGGGGGCTTGTGCGGGGCTGGTGCGCCGTATTTTTCAGAAGACTTCACCTTCGTCAACAAGTCTCTTTTCCCTCTGACGTGTTTATAAAACTCCATGCAAGGTAGCCTGTAGTTAAACTGGCACTGTAAGATTTATTTCACAGTTCCTCACAGCAATCGATTCCTTTCATCAACCCACGAGGCCGATATCAGTGAAAATACTCTTTCTAGTGTGGCACTATGTGCGGGAACAGAAAAGTGATACTTTCTCTTTCTATCTCAAAGTGACTGTCTCTTCCCACTCTCAGGTATCTTCGTAAGCTTAGATAGCGTAAGTTTATTATACGGCAAACAGTCGACAGTAACACTTTAGTCATCGGATTACACGTCGCTATGCACTTCATGCCCTATATACCCGCAGTAAACACTTGAAACATTACTAAATTGCACTTTTTTTGTACGTATTACGTTCAGAAAGAATCGTCATATCAGATCGCTATTCATATGGGAACTGCCCGATTCTACGACGTGGTGCTGCTTGAACAGTTCCAGCCCCATACTACCGGAGAAGTCTGGTATTTTCTCGAATGATGGCGCTAGATATAGAAGATGCTTATGTCGTCGATACAAGATATGCAACATGCAACGCCATCCATGAGACGGCCTTGTCAACATAAACTTGTTGGCATAAATAAAGCCGGCCGGAGTGGCCTAGCGGTTCTAGGCGCTATAGTCTGGAACCGCACGACCGCTACGGCCGCAGGTTCGAATCCTGCCTCGGCCATGGATGTGTGTGTTGTCCTTAGCTTAGTTAGGTTTAAGTAGTTCTAAATTCTAGGGGACTGATGACCACAGCAGTTAAGTCCCATAGTGCTCAGAGCCATTTGAACATAAATAAAGCTAACTGAGGCTGCATTTACATGTTGCGCTAGCATATGGCGTTACTTCAGTACTTGAGGAGGAGGAGATTAATCTTTAGTGCCCCGTCGACAACAAGATCATCAGAGACCGAGCACAAGCTCGGATTAGGGAACGATGAAGGTGGAAATCAGCGCTGCCCTTTCAAAACAACGATCGCGGCTTCAGTACTTGAACCACGCTCGTATCAGTATTTAGCACAAGCGGGACAAATTTGGGTCTTTTCGGGATGCTGGAACAAGATGGTCCATAACGGTGATGGTCTCGATATATCGGGACGGATGGCAATCCCACTATGCTCGAAAAGCAGAGGGATCGATATGGTTTTTGATGTTTGCCATGCGGCAGAGAAATTGCAGTGTTTCACACTGACTCGTTCGTTGAGTTGGAGATATTTAAACGAAAGTCTTGTGAACCATCACATACATTCATAAAATGTATCTTAAGAAGACACATTGTTACACCATATTGTTAATGTCATCCTAAAATATGTTGCGTAATTTTACTACGAAAAAAGCAAGTAGCTGTGAATTTTCCTTCACTTGGCTGTAGTAAGAGGAAAAATCTGTCTGGTTCTTATTCAAGCATAAGGAATTTAACTGTTCCAGCTTATTCACCAGAGTGCTTTTAACGTCTTTTACAGTTTCGTAGAAATACTCAGCCTAGACTGCTAAGATCCGATGCCTTCAGAATAGTACCACCCTACGAGCTGTTTACTTATTTAGTAGTTCTGCGTAATATTCTTTTATCGGACCTGGAAATGACTTCCACGTTCTATAGATCGGACCCTCATAAGTGTGATTCTATAACAAAGGACGGAGATTGCGCTAGCAATACTTCTAAGGCTACTGTCAACAAATGCCTAACGAATCGCGGACGTCGATTCTGAATCACATCTTTAATCAAGGGGTCCAGACCGATCGGCGGTACCCTAGAATTGCTCCAGCGAGCGTTTTGTAAACACTATTCTTTGAGAATCTTTCGTGGATTTGCTTGAGTGTCTTCTGGTAATTCCCACTGCGCCATATGTCTTCCTCTCGGCTACGTTAAATTGCTGCAGGCTCCTATTCTAAGTTACCTGGCGGTTAAGACTGGTCGCCACTTATAGTCAAAAAGTACTCATCTATTCTATTTACACGCATTACTCTACAATTCTTTATGTAGAGGTCCAGCTGTCAGTCTCAACAGGACTCACTAATTATTTTTAATTCCTTCTGTGTTTCGTAACAATTTTATAACGATATAACCTCCCTGTGGACTTTGATGTGTCCAGCTGTTGCCAGCTAAGCCCCCAACCAAGCCATAGTGGTACAGAACACTACTTTCCCAGCACCATGCTATCCTTACATAAAACCTGTATAGATTTTCAGAAAGCGGGTTTAATATTCCACCAAATTGGCGGAGCCCATGCTACTTACGGACAGCAAATGGAATGGTGAATTAGAAACCCATACCAATCATGTGGAGCTAAACTACCTGCTATGTGGTCAACCTGCCCCTCCGTAACCGGCAGATGTTTTGTAAGCGGTCGTCGTTGCAAATCCGAAGAGCCACTTGTTTAGGAGTCTCCGTAGAGTACACAGCTAGTTACGCAAGCTCGGATGACGCAATAACCTTTCAAGGTGCAGTCTAGGTCGGAGTTCCACCAATAGAGAAAGGCTGCGTGACTCCCACGTCCCTGCTAATTATTGCGTGTGGCTGAAAGACACATAATGGCGCATTGTCTGTGACACGGCACACAGTGTAAGCTCCTATAGTCCGATGCTTTTTCCCGCATTAAAACATGCATTTATAAAAGTGTCGGTATGCACCGGAAACGGTAAGAGGAAATAAAGTTGGAACGGCGGACGGAGGGTCTGACCTTAAAGAGGTGCGGTGCTCGTTGACCTGCAGCGTCAGTTATCAATCGGAAATATCAGTTGACAACAATGTAATTACTCCCTCAAGAGCAGGAAAGCCACGGGTTAGTGCAGGTCATTCTGGACTACTCCTTGTCGCACAGTAAGCGTGTATGCTTTCTTTAACTTAGAGCATATTATACAGCGAAGAGCCAAAGAAACTAGTACACCTGTCTAATATCGTGTAGGGCCACAGAGCACGCAGAAGTGCCGCAACACGACGTGGTATGCACTCGAATAATGTCCGAAGTAGTGCTGCAGGGAATTGACGCTACGAATCCTGCGGGGCTGTCCATAAATCCGTAAGAGTACGAGGGGGTGGAGCTCTCTTCTGAACAGCATGTTGCAAGGCAGCCCAGATATTAATAATGTTCATCTTGATAACCTGCCATTGTAACAGTAGTAACCTATCTGACAACTGCGCCAGACACTTGTGTCAAGAGGCAAAATGAAAGATTTCAGACTTAAACAGTCTCTGTTCGCACAGCTATAACAGGCATATTCGTTAGCGTCTTGAAAGTCAGAAGAGTGTACCTGGAGCCATTCGGTAGTAATTATGGACGTGTAGGGTGTCGCATTGTCCTGCTGGAATTGCCCGTCCGTCGGAATGCACAATGGACGTGAAAGGATGCGGGCGATCAGAGAGGATGCTTGCGTACGTCTCACCTGTCAGAGTCGTATCTAGACGTATCAGAGGTCTCATCTCACGGTAACTGCACACGCCTCACATCGTTACAGAGCCTCCACCAGCTTGAACAGACCCCTGCTGATATGCAGGATCCATGGATTCACGAGGTTGTCCCCATACTCGTACACGTCCATCCGCTTGACACAATTTGAAAAGACGCTCGTCCGACCGTGCAACATGTTTCCATCCATCAACAGTCCGAAGTCGGTGTTGATGGGCCCAGGCGACCCATAAACCTTTGTATCGTGCAGTCATCAGGGGTACACGAGTGGATCTTCGTCTCCCACAGCCCATGCCGATGATGTTTCGTCGAATGGTTCGCACGCTGCCACTTGTTGATGGCCAAGTATTGAAATCTAGAGCAATTTGCGAAAGGGTTGAACGATTCTTTTCAGTCATCGTTGGTCCCGTTCTTGCAGGATCTTTTTGCGGCCGCAGCGGCATCGGAGATTTGATGTTTTACAGGATTCCTGATATTCACGGTACACTCGTGCTATGGTCGTACGGGAAAATCCCCACTTCGTCGCTGCCTCGGAGCTGCTGTACCCCATCACTCGTGTACCATCTGTAACACCACGTTTAAACTCACGCACATATTGACAACCTGCCATTTTAGCAGCAGTAACCGATCTGACAACTGCGCCAGACACTTGTGTCAAGAGGCAAAATGAAAGATTTCAGACTTGAACAATCTCTGTTCGCACAGCTGTAACAGGCTTATTCGTTAACGTCTTGAAAGTAACTTCGATGTTCCGGAAGCATGTGCCGCAGCATCGACCCCTTAAAGGGCTAATATGCGTCTACAGAACATGTAAACTTGTGGTACTCCCTTCAAGAACAATTTTTCAGGACAGAAACTGGTGAAGATATCTTTGTCAGGGGATACATGCTCTAAATCGGCTAAAAAAATCGAAATTTCTTCCCATACATATTTTTAACGGTTTTGTTGAATGATGTATTATGAAATCTGTGAATGGGTTTGCTTCCCCGCAGCCTTTCCCCCTTCCCTCTCCCCTTCCATAAATCAGTGAATATGTTTGCTTGCGCTCTCCGCCAACAGTGAGTGAATAGACTTGTTTGCCCCCTCCTACTAAAACAATAGCTGGTATCCCACTGAATGGGCTTCGTTTTTCACGTCTGTTTACACAAAAGTAAGTGACACAGCATCTTCATAGGCCGAAGTTTAAAGAAGTTTAGCTAACTTTTTAAAGTATCTGCCTGAAGAGTAACTTCTCTTTAATGACCACCTCACTTTAAACCAGACAAAACACTGTAGTAAGAATTCTCTTCATTCGGTACACAGCTTTAATTGAATTTAATTCCGGGAGGACCTTTCCTGCTTAGAGGGGACTGTAGAACAATCAGGACCGTTTCCAGCCCACTCTTTTACAACAGAATATGCGCGCAATCTAAGAGCAACATTTTCTAACACAGGAAGCACCGTTTGTCTGCTGCCCTGAGTATACTGCCGGCGGTTTAAGCACCGGTGTCAACCGAATCTCTGTTTGCGTTTCATTTACCCAATACGAAGGCAGCTTAAAAACAATGGCGGCTCGTGAGTAGACATTCTGGGTGTTCACAAATTTTTAGATTCAGATAAATTTGGAAGTGTTAAATTAATAGCAACTTCTGTATAACCTTATGCTTATCCACAAGTTTATACAATTACAGCACTGCTAATAATAATAATAATAATTAGACACATAGCTTATCTGACAAACGTAAGAATTGTTTTTGTGGAATTTTGTTGTTTTTTACTTAATTAAGTACAGATTAGGGCAATAACGAGATAATGTGTAAGCATTCGCAACTCACCGTACCGTGTAAGTGGGGGTTTTCGTGCTTTTCCATTTTTTTTCGGACAAATGTACAAGACGTTCAAAAATTTACTTCCAGGGTGAAAATCAGTTGTTCTTACGCTGCACGCACACAACAACTTGTGCTAACTGTACGCTTCCCTTGTTAAATGATCGATTGTAATCACGCTTATTTGATTTCGTCACTCATTCATAGGATCTATTATCGGAGTCGGATTAAAGTTGTGTGCCAGACCGGGACTTGAACTCGGGACCTTTGCCTTTCGTGGACAAGTGCTCTGCCGACTGAGCTATCCAAGCAAGACTCACGACGGGTCCTCACGGCTTTACTTTTCTGTTATCATTTTAAATAGATTCACATTGTTCACACTGCGCACCAAAGCCGATTCCCGCACAGCAAACAACCAAGTCCACCCACAAAGTGCCGTTTGTGGAAATGATCAAACGCAAGTAGCAATGTCTACCAACATGGTTACTTGACTAGAACGCAAATGAGGCGCTGAGATCCATAAGGGCCTAAAGGACACCGCCGTAGATCCCATTTTTAAGCGAATATCACAGAAACCAGTGATACAGCTTTTCGCGAATTTTCATAAACAGTGTGGGCCTACAGTACAGATAAACCTGACTCACCATAAGATCAACAGATTTCAGAAGCATGAATGCTACACTCTCACAATCGACGGCTCAAATGAATAACTGTATGATAAAACTCATAACGTAATATTCTGTAATTCATTCAGAAACTCAGTAAATAGGTTTATTATCAGTACAAGTTTAACATATACTGATATCCAATCTTATTTTACTACATAGCGAGTGAATTAGCGTATCAGAGGAGTGTCTAGTAGGTTCGATGCCGAGCGAAAGGGAATAAAAGTCTGACGTGGTGTACAACCACCTGCTGGCACTGACGTAAGCTTCTAAATGAGTGACAAGGGCTAGCTGTGCTCATCGTGAACCGTGCACCTTATTTATCAAATACGTATGCATTTGGTCTGTAAGGCAGTTACGTCGCGAGAGTTGCGCATGCGCAGAAGCTCCTTAAAACGTACACAACTGAAGGTGTGCTCGCGACCCTTATGCCAAGTTTGATGGTCTCTAGAGGAGCAGCTGCGCGGTAGATTTAAGTGCTATATCTTTCAAATTGCTGCAGCTATGTTACGTTTAACAGCATTCAAAGAAAAATAACCGATAAATCCGCAAGGCATCGAAATTTAGGGTACTCACATGCTCTTGTGCTCTTACACAGCAGCCGCCACTGCTGGAATACGAATTATAGCGAACAGAGAGTATACTATTCTCAATTTCGTTGGATCTTCTCCGAGTGTGATTTGATGTATCTGTTCCACATATCCAAGCGAACTGCATAGAGAATCCATACCTGAAACGAGCATATAGTTCTACGTTTCCCGAGAGCTCGCTGAACTACGAATAAACATGAAATGTAGAAATCAGAAGGAATGGACGGAGAATCGTGGCGGCTAGCAAGTCAGGGAATTATGGCAATGAGAACGTTGAAAACTTGTGCCGGACCGGATCTCGAACCCGGATTTACGGCTTCTCATGAGCCGTTGCCTTAACCGCTTCGGCCATCCGGACACGGTCTCTGAGCGACACAAATTTCCAACTTATCGCAGGTTGCAGTGCAGCGTCACCTGTCCATTCAAGTCACTACTCGCAAATACTGATTCTCATAGGAGTGCAGACGATATTTGTGGATTGTCACTGAAATAGACGTCGACAAGCTGTCTCTCTATTTTTTCATAAACGTCTATATCTGCGCGGTGTCTGTTCTATCAGACATGTCCGACAGAACAGACAACACTCAGATGTATATATTTCCCTAAACTACGTTACCAACATTGCAGAGTGGTTCCTACAAGAAAGTAAATGGTTCACATGGCTCTGAGCACTATGGGACTTAACTACTGAGGTCATCAGTCCGCTAGAACCTAGAACTACTTAAACCTAACTAACCTAAGGACATCACACACAGCCATGCCCGAGGCAGGATTCGAACCTGCGACCGTAGCGGTCACGCGGCTCCAGACTGTAGCGCCTAGAACCGCACGGCCACTCCGGCCGGCTACAAGAAAGTAAACGAATAATCATATCCCTCTGGAGATATTAATGAGGACTGTAGGGAAACTCGTCATTATTCTCCATCTAAATCCGGTAGCGTTAGTTGTATGTCAGCAGTGACATATGTCAGTACGTATACGTTTGCTGACGAAGAGATGGTCTATGAGCAGCTATATGTGGGATCACCGAATGCAGTGGAAGAGCGGCACAACGATGGTATGCTATGGTGAGCAGTTCTCGCAGCGAATGATAACCACATCACAGACGAGGGTCGAGGCATTATTCTGTGTTCTCTGTTTTGAAGAGAGTAAGCCACAGCCTTTCCACAGTTGTGCAGGTGACTTGGCAGAATTTGTTAACTGGAGTAACAAGTAGAATAAATCATAATTACATTAGTACTCTGTAAAGAACTACCAGAGACCACAGATCTGTTATAGCAAAATACTCAGAAAATACCCCGAAATAAAGTCAGAGATTTTTTTTCCGGTGTTCGGGTTCGTCCCGTATCTGCACAGGCTGCTTCTATATTGAATTACTCTACAAGGGCATATCCTCAGCTCACGGGGCTCGATGTGTAACAAAAGGCCCAGCAGCCGCACTCCGTGTTGTGGACAGGAGTCGCGAGCTGCACCACAAGGTAAACAGTAGGATGAGGGCGGGGCCGATATGGAGTGGCGCACGCTTGTCGTGCCCGCCCTGTTAATTTGTTGTGTGGAGCGCCAGCACGCCACTTAGCCGAGTCAACACCAACAGGGTGGGTGGACCGGCTGCCCGGCGCACGTGAAGGTGCGGCGCGCCGGGGGCGAACAGGAGGTGTCGCCACCGTGCCGCCCCCGCGATTATCCGATTGTCGCCTTACCTCACACCTCCGCCTCCTAGTGACACCTCACTTCCACGGCTTCATTATGGCGCCTTAGTTACCTATTAATAATAATGAGTGTATGGCATTGGTGGCCGGGAGACCCCTCGCGGGGCGGTTTGGCCTCCGCTCCACAAGTTCTTTAACGCCACTACGGCGACTTCCGACTGAATGAGGATGAAATGATGATGAAAGACACACAACACCCAGTCATCTCGAGGCAGAGAAAATCCCTGATCCCTCCGGGAATCGAACCCGGGACCTCGTGCGCGGGAAGCGGGAACGCTACCGCAAGACCACGAGCCGTGGACAGTTACCTATTTATATCACAGTGTGGTGTAAGAGAGAACTTGAAAGCTATAATACGATCAGGTTAAATTAATAAAACAACTGTGCCGTTACAGGCTGTCCTTTGTTGCAGACACTTTTACATGAAAATTGGTCTCTTGTCTGAACGAGAAATCAGTATGAGTCGTTGATACTGAACTAAAAGCTCTTTTATCTACCCCATCACTCAGACGTCTTATCTAAGGTCCTTTCAGTAGCAGGAACCCGATTCTGGACTGATATTTCTCACTATATCAGAGAACTAAATAACTGCAACTCTAAAAGATAGCTTATACCTTATTAAAACCACAGTAATTTTCGCCTTTGTTCTGCACGCACCCTTTATCCCCCATCTTTAGCACGAGACATTCATTATTTTCCAAAGTAACTAGCTGGCGTGAATATCCCTCCACCTCAACATGCTATGATGCCAAATTTCACTTGTGTGCACCTATAAATACGTTTTGCATCTACTATCACTACTGTTGTCGCTATTACTAGAAGATTTAGTAATGTCCCTTCTATTATTGCTACTAATTACTTAGTCTGTATTATTATTCGAAAAGGCTTTAGATAAATTCAAATCTTATTTAAAATCATTGTTATTTCTGTTAGTGTCGTCTTATGAGTTTTTTGTTCGTTTTAGAAAGAAATACTATTCAATACACAGCAACCACCATTAGACAAAGAAATGAAAAAAAAAAAGGATTGTCAGACTGCACTACTGTACTCGGAGTCGCAAGCGGGCGACTTTCTTCTGTGCAAGATTCAGCGCAAATCTTAATCTTTATCGGTCATTTAATGGTCTCTGCGTGTCCGCGGTCACAGTTGGTGGTATCCACAGTGAAGTGTCACTTCCACAGTTTATTCCTGGATGCAGTTCTGTTCATGCCCAGGTGGGAGGGCTTCCGAAAGGAGAGGCTAAGCAGAAATGTTCTCAAGTCGATAAAACCACAAGTGTTCTCTTGCTGTAACTGCTGTTGTTTGCAAGACAGAAGTGATCTGGACGAAACTTCTTCTGTACGTCGACATGCTGGAATGTGCCCATGTGGTGGCGATTCTCCTGATGACCCTGGTTTGTTCTCTTAGCGTTGGCAACTACTTGGTGGCTGTGCCTGCAAGCTGGTAGAGTTTTACAGGTAGCGTAGGTTTCAAAGAGGTCAACAGCCCCACCGCGGTGGATATTCCGGTGCCCGTCAACTCACTGAAGCTAAGCAGTGTCGTGTGTGGTTGGCACTTAAATTGGTGGCCATCGAGTCGGCGATGCGCTGTTGACCTATTGGAGTGTGCTCAGCCTCGTCATGCCAGTTTAGGAGCTGGTTCACCGAGTGATAGCAGCTCCAAGTCGTGAAAACTGGCAACGGCCGGCAGAGCAGTGCGCTGAACCTACGGCCCTCCATACCTGCAACCAATGATACCAGTCGGCTGAGGATGACACGGTGGTCAGTCGGTACCTTCGGGCTTTCCGAGGCCTGATCAGAGTTTAGAGTAGCCTTTAAACAACTTGTGATGAGCCTGCACGTTAGCAACTATGTCTGCCGAGATAGATTTGTACCAGAGTGGACGCGCATACTCTGCACCAGTGTAACCTGTTGCTAGTGCCGTCGTTCTCAGGGTTTGTGGCCGAGAGCCCCACGTGCTACCCCTAATTGTACCGAGGATATTTTTCTGGCTTCCACCTCTATTATCGATATCGCAATGCTGTCTGTCATTTGATTAATATCGTACTAAAATTATTGTCATTCTATAAGTAACTGATTTACAAGCATTGCATCTGTAAAACAGTAGTCCGATGTAAGAGAGGAGCTGAATGCCGTAACCTAATCAAGTTAAATAAAGCATCCCGTTACCGACTATTTTGACTGTGGATACGTCTAGGGCCGGCCAGAGTGGCCGAGCGGATCTAGGCGCTACAGTCTGGCACCGCGCGATCGCTACGGTCGCAGGTTCGAATCCTGCCTCGGGCATGGATGTGTGTGATGCCCTTAGGTTGGTTAGTTTTAAGTAGTTCTAAGTTCTAGGGGATTGATGACCTCCGAAGTTAAGTCCCATAGTGCTCAGAGCCATTTGAACCAATTTTGAAACGTCAAGGCGGCAGTCGGCCACCAGCTAAAACAAACAAGAACTTATTCGGCATCGGGGAGAAGAGATGTGCGGGGGAACAAGCTCCACCTACCTTGCCGCCTGCGTCCTAAATTGGAACTTCTGCGAAAGGAGAACTGACGTGTGGTGACAGCAATTTTCGATTCTTTTTGGGCTTACAGGGAGCCGAACTCGTAACCTGTGATGCAGCTTCACTCATGTCTAAAATGCAGTCAACAAACATCGCTCAACACAAAGGAAAATCGAACGCGTAAGGATTGGCAGTGCAGTATATCACGTGGTACAGGCTCACCCTCTCGTGGTATCTTACGCAACCACGGTTCAAAACACCCCAACTTCGAAAATGATATGTGTCTTCTGTAGCAATAAACACCTAATACAACCGTGTACAATTCACAGCCATTTGATACAGTACGTCGAGCGAAACAGCAAGTGGTTGAGTGTGAGAGGGGAGGAAGCGCAGGAGGTTGCGACCAATCTGCGTGTTGTGGTGAATACCACGAGGAACCACGAAAACAGACCATAACGTTCGTACTCAAAATAATGACTAGCCATGCACATACGCGGAGTGGCTGAGCGGTTCTAGGCGCTTCAGTCTGGAACCGCGCGAACGCTACGGTCGCAGGTTGGAATCCTGCCTCGCGCATGGATGTGTGTGCTGTCCTTAGATTAGTTAGGTTTAAGTAGTTGTGAGTTCTGATGACCTCCACTGCTAAGTCCCATAGTGCTCAGAGCCCTCTGAACCATTTGAACATGCACATCCGATAACGTAGAGAGGTATTTAAACTGTATTCGTGATATGACTTCTTCGAATATTGTGTTTCTTATATGTAAACATGACAGTGGACTAATGATGTGCGTTCTCCTATGTGCAGACAGCGGAGGCGGCGAGGGCCCCAAGCTGAAGTGCAACCTGCGCAAGCACAAGCCCAACCGCAAGCCGCGCACGCCCTTCACGACGCAGCAGCTGCTGTCGCTGGAGAAGAAGTTCCGCGAGAAGCAGTACCTGTCCATCGCCGAGCGGGCAGAGTTCTCCTCCTCGCTGCACCTCACCGAGACACAGGTGAGACGACCACTTGCGCTGCCACTTTACGTAAGTCAAACCACCGAAACGTAGCGCTAAACACTGCGGAACCCTCAATTACACATACATTCTGAACATCGTAGGGTTTCTGCTTCTGCACTATCTGAGCAAAAGTATCCGGACACCCATTAGTGGACATTAAAATGGGATGCATCCACCCTTCACCTTTATAACGATTTGAACTCTGCTGAGAATACTTCCCGTGAGGTGTCTGAATCTGTATGGAGGAATGGCAACCCATTCTTCCTCAAGAGCCCAAACCAGGGAAGGTAGTAATGTTGGACACTGGCCTCCGACGTCAAGTCGACTTTCTAACCCATCTCACAATTGTTCCATTTTGTTCAGGTCGGGACTCTGGGCAGGCCAGTCCATTAAGCAATGTTATTCTCCACAAACAATTGCCTCATAGATGCTGCTTTATAACAGGGTCCATCGTCATGCTGATACAATCACCGCCTCCGAACAATTACTGTACTGATCAAGGACACAGTGCTGTAAAATATCCTTCCGCATTTAGCTTTTTCTTGTGTAATAACGAGACCACACCTGAACCACGAGGAACACCTCCATACCGTAACTCCACCACCTCAATTATACTTCGCTGTTGGCACTACATATGATGCCAGGGTAATGGTCTCCAGGGATTCACCAAACCCAGAACCCCCCTCCCCCCATCGAGCTGCCACAGAGTTAGCTTGATTGGTCACTCCAAATCACTCGTTTCCAGCCATTGGCGTCGCCCTTTACACCAACTCAAGCGCCTCTTAGCATTGACTACAATGACTATAGTTATGTGCGATTCATGAGAAGCTGCTCCACCTTTGTAACCCATTTTTTTTAACTTCCCACGCACAGTCCATTGGTAGAATTTAGAAACTCTCGAATGATTGCACCTACAGACTTCATGCGAATGTTTAGAACCACCTTCCGCTATGCTCGTCTGTTCCTGTCCATTCGTACATATTCTTGGTTTCGCTGACCAGCCGGAGTGGCCGAGCGGTTCTAGGCGCTACAGTCTGGAACCGCGCGACCGCTACGGTCGCAGGTTCGAATCCTGCCTCGGGCATGGATGCGTGTGATGTCCTTAGGTTAGTTGGGTTTAAGTAGTTCTAAGTTCTAGGGGACTGATGAGCTCAGCAGTTAAGTCCCATAGTGCTCAGAGCCAATTGAACCAATTGATTGGTTTAGCTGGGGTTGTTCCTTCCCGCTTCCACTTCACAGTCACGTCACCGACAGTCGACTTGGGCAGCTTAATGAGCGTTGAAATATCGCTAATACCTGTGTTACGTGGCATCCAATAATGTCCACATTCCAAGTTACTCAGTTTTCTTGACCAACCCATTCTCCTGTTACTCTGCTTCTCTAGTGACAACGCAATACCCCCGCCTTCTTTTATACTGGCGTGTTCACCTTCCGTGGCACCTGGTTATCAGTTCCACATTACACTGCGGTGTCTGGATACCTTTGATAAGATTCCTCCGTATTTTCTTGCTCTGTGTAAACTTAAAATAATTATGAACCTGCCTGCCCATTTAGAGCCTTCGAGGAAGCTATGTTTACAGTGTTGCCGTTTAATACATTGCTGACATACAAAAGAAAGTAGAAAGTTTCTCGACCTGTCAGAAAGATAAAGTTTCTTACTAAGAACATTACTTACTCCACTTTCAGATCAAAGAGCTGCATCCAATGTTGCTCCCAGTGAATAAATTCCATCTCTGAAGTGCGGATTCTTGAACTCTGCGCTGTGACCAACCTAAAGTTTCAGGTACCCTCTTCAGTCGAGTCAAAAACGTTTTATAGCCTAGTTTTTCTTTAGATGTGACAAGGGGCAGAGTCTGAGACATGTAGGACGATGAGTAGAGTGGATGCTCCAACAACTGAAACGTCAAAAACCTTATTTTCACTCAACCAAAGCACCTTTGAGGCCAAGATTATTGCACTGACAAAATCCAGACCTCTCTTCGCCTATTTTTTCATGTTGCTCATACAGAAGACTTCCACAGTATACGCATGTACTGTTTTAGCATTTGCAAAGTAATATATGAGAGCAACCCTTTTTCACTAAACACTGGCTGTAGCATTTCTGGTAGATGAAATTACCGTTAGGCAAGGAGTCATAGGCTTCAAAGGACTGCTTAGAAGGATATATTACAGACTTAAAACTACCGTAAGCTACCGTAGACCATCACGAGTAAGCGCAGTCTCGGGTTTGCAGCCTAGGTCAGTTAAGACCATAGCAGCGTTACCTTTACGTTAGGTGTGTTTCATACCTATTAGGTATTGCCTCAATTCGATCACATTGTTTGCGTACGCGATCAGTGCCTTACTAGATTCCTCTTGAAACTGGAAGCACTGAACCATCTAGAAACTGAGTGAGGGTATATAAAGGTCCGCATAATCTAAGGAGCATTTTCGTTCTACATAGTTATCTTCCGGTCAGTTACTGAAAAATAAACAGTATGTATTGCGAGATCAAAATTGTCAGTGTTTAATGCAGTTTTATTCGGAAACTGTTGATTTGTAAAGTGAAACCGAGGGATGTTGAAGTAAAAATAAAAAAGGAATACTAAGTAATCGTACAGCTCTATAAAACGCAATTTCCATAAAAAAAGTTAAATTAAAAAGAACACTACAAAACAAAAACATATCAAACATTGCTTCAATACTTCGTCGAGTTATGTAAAACCGTTTCTGTTATTCATAAAAAATGTTCGCACTTACCAGTAATAAGAGGAAACTCTTGCCTTTGATCATGATGAAAACGTTCTATTGAGGACAAAATAACAGCCATAATTATATGGATTGTTTGAGCTTGTGCATGTAAACTGTACTTGAATCAGAAGTAATTGCTTTGGTCACATAAAAGAGCAAAAGTTGCCACATCAAATAATTTTTATTACCTATAATAAGCAATTTATGTTTTGGAAGGATATAAAATGCACAGTGGAATGACACAGAACGATGTTCGATTCTAATTATGTGCAAAACAAACAAACAAAAAGCAAAGAAAAGTCGTCGGCTCCCAGTTTCAGCCACACATTCATTTATGTTTCTTTCCATACCAAAGCTACTGATACCATTGATAATCCGGCAGTTTACTATGTCATTTGTGAATCGTACCTAAATTACCGAATCGTAATTTTGGTCGATTACGGATGGAAATCCTACGTATGGTAATAGGGTGGTGCACTAATTGGGTGTATTGTATTTAAAACTGTCCAAATGTTGATAGAAATATCAGATTAGCTTGAGATTAAAGAAGAAAGAACTATATCGATGCAGAATCGGCAGGTACTGATAATGTGTGGTACACGACATGTTTAAACGACTTAAGAACTGTACGATCTGTTAACACAGCGTACCTGATCACTGCAGTGTGAAGATTCGTCCGAAGCAGCTACAAGTTCTAATCTATCCTGTGCAAACCCACAAGCCTCTTCATTTGTACGTAACTACTGCAATCTACATCCACTTGAAAATATGCTGGCTGTAGTTATATCTTCGTTCTCCTCTACCCCTCAAACATTTCTCTGTTATGAAATTGACGATTATTTGATGCCTCAGAGTGTGTCCTATAAACCCTTCTATTAGTCATACTGTGTCACACATGTCTCTTCTATCAATCCGATCCAGCATATCCTCATTCGTTATCCGAACATCCCATTCAATCTTCAATATTCTTCTGTTACAACACATTTCTTTACAAAGCTACACTTCAGGCAAAGACCGTCAGAAAACACTTTCTAACGTTTGAATTTATATTATGTGTTAACACATTCCTGTTCTTCAGAAATATTTTTCGTGCTATTACCAGTCTACATTTTTGTGGTCTCTGCTTACTTTGTCGTCCAAATAGAAAAACTCGTTTAGCACTTCTAATGTCTCATTTCCTAACCTAATTTCTTCAGAGTCACCTGATTTAATCTGACTACATCCCATTACTCTTCAATATACTGTCTATTCCGTTCAAATGATTTTCTAATCTATTTGCATTTGTGTAATTCCTGGTTCATTTTAAACTTACAGTGACGTCGAAACTGGCCAGTCATAAAGTATTAAAACATATTTCAGTAAAATACAACTGGTTTCCTTTAATATTCTCCGCTGCATTTCACGCTGATTCGAGGTGCGTGTAGTTACTATTATCTTCAATACTCCGAATGACTTCGTTTTGTGAATTATGTGGTTTTTTACAGTGCAGCCCATACAATGATTTGGTATCGAGCAGAGTTCACGAAGTGACATTTTGCTTAAGTTTCCAACGGTTGACATAACTAATCTTCAACAGACGGTGTGGGCTCCAATAGGTGTTTTTAGGGAGCAGACGTCCGTCGCACAAAAATAGTTCGGTCATTGCTTTCTCATGACACATGTACATTTGAACTATGGAAGATGTTTCCGCTACTGGAGCTCTCCTGGAACGTCGATCCGCAGCTGGATTGTGTGTTGCATTATGCTGACATACAGTAGCACTTCAGCAGTGTTTCGAATATTGTAATCGATTCCGCGATTTACAGTAATTTCTTATAATCTGCATTTCCATAATCACATGCACTAACGTGATGGATGGTCTACGTTTCATCCAGCAGCCGACTAACTTGGCTTTTCTCCATACATACGGCAAGTCGATTTGTAAAGGTGACAGCTTGCAGACGTATGGTTGCATCAATCGTTAACTCCGCGAGATATTCAAAAGCGTACTACAGTTTCTTTTGCCTGCTGAGTATATCCACTCTTTGATCTACAAGAATATCTCATACGCTTCTGCACAGAGCGTGGCGGAGGGTGCCTTGCCCAATGATATCGATCTTCTTTAATATTGCATTAGTGTGTCGAACAAAAGAAAAACGACTGTTTGTATGCCTCTGTACGCGCCCTACTCTCATTTTTTCCTCGTGGTGTGTACACGAGACGTAGGCCTACGTAGGTGGCAGTATGACAGCCGCAGATTCACCTTCGTATACAGGTGGTTTAAATTCACCCTACAGCGTTGCGAGTGACCTACGTCGTCTCTCTTCCAGATACTTCCATTTAAGTACCCGAGCACTTCTGTTCATTATGGGCTATATCAGCCTTTAACGAAGCTGGCAGTGTGTCTCTCAGTTCTTTCGATGTTTGTTGTCATGATGAAGTTTCCAAATGCTAGAACCAAAAGTTAGAATCGGCCGCAGAAGCGTCTTGTACGTAACTGAACCTGGCTTTGCACAACCTTTCCAACAAAAGTAAGTTTACCATTTCCTTTCCCTAACACTGATTTGGAGTTATTTTTCCATTTCTCATCGCTTACCAGACAATACCTGTAAATTGTGACGTGCTCAAAATACCACCACTAATCAGGTAATCAGATATGGTACTATACGGTTCAGTCTCTTTTTAATAAGCATTATCTTACATTTATCCCCTTTTAATTGAGCTAACATCCACTACATCAAGTGGAAATGTTGTCGAAAGACAATTCCTTACAATCGCTCAAAGACCTTACTTCACACCGGCAGCGGTGGCCGAGCGGTTTTAGGCGTTTCAGTCCGGAACCGCGCGACTGCTACGGTCGCAGGTTCGAATTTTGTCTCGGGCATGGATGTGTGTGATGTCCTTATGTTTAAGTAGTTCTAAGGGACTGATGACCTCAGATGTTAAGTCCCATAGTGCTCAGAGCCAGTTGAACCATTTTCTTGAACCTTATTTCATTGTACAAAATTGCGTGGTCAGTGAACAATCTTACAGAACAGCTGATCATGTATTATAAATCGTTTGTGTATAATGAGCGCAGTGGGGATATTACTACGCTTCCTTGAGGCACGCCGACTAATTATTCCTTTTCTGTGGAATATTCGCAGCCCAGTTAAACATAGTAGCTTCTATTAAGAGGAGTAGGACGTCAAACGGGCCGACTTGGAGCAGGAGAGGCATCACAGGACATTTTAATTTCCAGTGTCTATACTTTTACGAATAAATTCATAAAACTTATTCAGCATGACCAGGAATGATTCAGGATTCACACTCATTGCAGTGTAAGTTCGAAAACATAACAAAATAATTGTTGTTTTTTTACGTGTGAAATTTCATCATTTTTTCACTTACTAATGGCTGCATTTGTTGCTATAGGTACACTTGTCTTCATAAGTTAGAGAGATTCTTCGATGAATTTGGCACAGCATACATACCATACTCACAGGTGTATGAAACTTTAGAATTTATTTAATTTATGAAAAAAACGAATGATCTGTTGTATTTTAACCTTCATGTTTAGGAAAAACACAAATTTTATAGTTAATTGCCTCAATTTTTACCACAGTTTTTAATAGATTTGAAAAATTCTAGAGTTTCGTACACCTTTAAGTATGGTTTGTATGCTGTGCAAAATTCATCGAACCGTCACTCTTACTTATGAAGAAAAGTGTACCTATAGCAACGAATGGTGCAATTAGTAAGTGAAAAAAAAATGATGAAATTTTACAAGCAAAAAAAATTACTTCGCCATTTTTTCGAACTTCCACTGCTATGAGTGTGAATTCTGAATCCTTCCTGGTCATGCTGACAAAGTTTTATGAATTTATTTGTAAAAGTATAGACACTGGAAATTAAAATGTCCTGTCGTACCTCTCCTGCTCCAAGTCAGCCCGTTTGACGTCCTACCCCCCTTAATGAAGTATTCCACGAGCCAATAACGTATCTGCGAAAATAGTAAGATCTACGTTGATTAGTAGTCGACTATGTGGCACAATGACAAAAACGCCTTACGGATCTCCTGCAAGACGGAAACTATTTGCTCACCGGAACCTACTGTTAAACATTTGTACACACCGGCAACTTTCCCGTGTGGTGATTCTCTATTGAAGGGGTATCTTTTGTTTGTCTGCCGACAGGTGAAGATCTGGTTCCAGAACCGCAGGGCGAAGGCGAAACGGCTGCAGGAGGCGGAGATCGAGAAGCTGAAGATGGCGGCGGTGGCGGCGGCGCGGCCGCACCACCTGTACGGCGGCGTGCCGCCCGCCGTGCCGCCCCCGCACCACGCCTACTTCCACCCGCACCCGGCGGAGGCGGCGGCCGCCGCCATGCTCATGGGCCACCACCCGCACCACGCGCACCACCATCACCACCACCACCACCACCACGCCGCCGCCGTCTCGGCGCTTCTCGCCAGGCACCCGCTGCCGCCCCCGCCGCCGCTCATCGGCCCGCCCCCGCCGCCGCCGTGCCCTCAGCAGCCGCCCCCTCCGCCGCCTCCGCAGCAGCCGCAGCTGTCGCCGGGTGCCGTCACCGTCGCCTCCAGGTCGCCGACGTCCCCGGTCACCGCCCCCGCGGGCATCGGCCTCTCGTAGGACTCCCGGGTGCCACGCCTCGACAACCTAGCACCGTATCCATCGTCTCGCCTCCGACGGAGCTCACCGAAAGAGACTCGCAAGCTGGTCATTCTCGTAGACGTACCAGACTGTCGCACTTTAACAAGTGCAGAGAGTGTCGATCACTTACAACTATGTGTCGATGAGTCCACCCCAAAACTTCTTCCTTCATTTCCTTCTCTTGCCTCCACATAGAAATGTTGTCAAATGAAACATTCTAAGCAGTACGCATTCAGTTTGCTCTTTCGTTTTTCTTGTAGTCGCCTGCATTCGGTATCTTGTATTGAGGAATATTCGCATATGCATGTTACTTACATCGGAGTTTTGTCCCCGTTGATTGTTGCGCCACTTGTCACCGACATATTGCCTTGAATCACGGTACAGTGCAACAACCTAGCTACGTGTAGGATTTCAATCTGACACTGATGATTCATTTTTGCTGCAGGTGGTAAGTACTCAACTGCAGCACAGACTTCAACTGATCCACATAGCTAAAGAACGTGCCTGCTGTTCTAGCCAAATATTTTCGAAGCAAGCGTCGAGATCAAGGTCACCGTTAAAAAATTTCGCAATCAGTGCATTGGTTTCGGGCCTGCCGGCGGATCACGATTTCTAAAACCCACAATATTTCTTCGAGGCAAGTGCTCGGCATCGTTAAATGGGTGCTGCTGGCCGCTAGCAGCTTCGCTGACAATTTTGAGAATTTGCCTCGAAGAAATCCGCTGCGGGCCAGAGAGTCACAAAATGGACAGATCCGCTGGGAACCATGAAGAGTCACATTCATTTATCTTCATTTGACAAAATGTACCACTAATTATAGACTCATGACTACCCTATGTATTCCCACTCCTAAACCAGTTTTCGTATGGAAGATTATTTTCAGCAGACTTCATGTACCGAAAGTGGATTTTGTTCTATATTATAAATTGTATTCGTAATTCGACTCTGTTGTGAAGTTCCCCTTGCGGTGATCTCGGTACCATGGTCCTTAGTGCAGTTTAAGCTAACGTTCCCTGACGGTGGATGGAAGTTTGAAATAAAATTCTACAGTTCACATCAGCACAGTAGCAACTGCTTTTGTTTGTCTTCCTCGAGTTCTGCCATATCATTTTGGATTGATAAAGAGCTGAGAAAGAATGTTCAGAAAATAATGCCTCTTGGAAATAATAAATTATTTAACTTTTCAGGTAAACAGTATTATAGAATCAAAGAAGCATACAAATGTTTCCATACATTTGAGGCTCTCCATGACCTGCCGCATAATTGACTCCAGTGAAGAAAAACTTCGCTTGGAACGGCAGTATAAGTGGCATTGCTAAAGAGTCCCTTGTAACGCATCTTATAGAAAGTACAGATCTTTACATATCGGAAGGATTTATTTCTTAGTATTCTACAGCTCACGGTGACATCTGCTACAGACCAAATTGTTATTTCCTCTGGACAACGAGGAAAGTCGAAATACCCAATTCGAAAAAAAATTAGTTCTTCATAATTGCTAATGCACAGGCTGAAGAAAACTGCTTCATACTAAAATAGTTTATTCTTGGAATATGGGCAGTGTATTTAGTAATAATGAAATACGAGCGTTTTGTTTGTAATGCCAATTACATTCGAAAAGAAAATATACCAGTGCATTATATTTCTCGTCGTAGATATGAAATCATAGTATGTTACGTCCGTTTGAAGTAAGTTTACTATTGATTTTCAAAAGTTGCTTTCATGACTTCCTACTAGCAAGAAAATCTATGAATCACATTTATTGTTATATGCAAGAGAATGCAGGAATTTTGTGCCAAATTATATTGCCAATTTAATAGTTCACTAAGGTACTATTACGTCTGATATTTTCGTGCAATAATGAGCAAACTGCAAATTGTTTGTGTTTTTCATTTTAGAATACTCAAAGCCCTTAAATTGTGATACCTACCACCATAAAAGTAAGTCTCCTTTGCGAGATGAAGACGTATATCACGTACCGTTCACTCCTTGTGTCGTTTAAGACACCTTTGATAACTTTAGCTGTCGTTATAGTACTTAAATTATTTTGTAATCCTATGAGGAAATAGTGCCCAAGAAGACAGACGAAGTATATACGCTGAGAACTTTTAACAAATACAGTTTGTATATATTTATACCTAAAGCAGCGTTAAATGAAACTAACTGTATATAAAGTGTACTACTTAAGATGTAAAAATACTGAATTATAGTTTGTAAAAATTGAAAAATACATATTAAATGTTTTATTTACAATTTACTGATGCCTTTTCATTCGCTAAGTATTAAACAGAATAAGCAAACATCTCTTTCGACCGTCCCATACAAGTAAAACTATGTGACTGTTTCCACTGAGTCACAGTACATTCATACAAAGTGTATGAAAATAAGAGGTATTGATTGTATGACGTCATTCTGCTCGGACCCAAAAAGTGGTCCTCAGCGTAGTTTGGTAACATTAGAAGTCGATGTACAGTACATTTCGTGGTATACATTAGAAACATCTGGCACATAACGATTCAAATGACAGGCGGGCAGATTATAATGTAGGCAGTACCTTAGGAGACAATGGGAAACAGACATCCTAAAGCAATGGCTCCGCGTGAGTGAAGTTTTATTCATAGAAACACAGATATTACGCTACATAACTACTGAGTCTCCTCTGAATCAGTTGTTATGAACGCAGTTTCTGTATCGTGCGTAGTCACCTCCAGCTATAGCACACTCTTGAAATCGTGCATAGAGGTCAAAGTGGTGTCTGGAGATCATACAATAGAGTAACCAAATTCATTTTAGAATGATTCGACGAATGCCACAGTAGCGTCTGAAGAGAAAAAGGCAGTACGTCCTTAAAACTGCATGTCGCTAAACGTAGTATCTGGTGTGGACTATCAAATTCTGGAGACCCCGGAATCATAGAGGTAAAGCTTTTCCTTCTGTCGTTTAACAGTACAATAATCACTGAAAAAATAACAGTAATTCTTGTACGGTTGAATAAAAGAATATAGAAGAAAAATGCCTCTTTTTTTTCACTGACGGCATGCTCCAAAACGACAATCATGTCGTACTGGATAAGACAGAGGTAAAGATCGCTTCACCATCGTGTCGTCCGTCTCACGCTAAATCGAGGTCAACTTGTAGTGCTAAACACGATACAAAAATGTAGACACAGACAAAAAAACACGAAACAGATGTGGCAATACACCAGGACACTGTATGTTACCTAGTAACCACCCATTCCTTTCCATTATGTCCACAAAAAATATTTCACGGGAAGTAGCGGAAGTATTCGGACATCATGGTGTAGGAGTATTGTTTGACCCTGATACAAAACAGAATAAGGTAAGCTGACAGAATACGGCACCAAATGACTTAAAGGTAAGTTTACACAGTATACACTCAAAGAAAAACACTGACCACTACAAGATTTTACAATTTTAAAAGATAGCTACAAGTAGAATTCGGTAACTACAAAGGATGTACATTTAATAATAACAATAATTCACAAAATTTCAAGCAAAATATGTGAGAATGGATGGAAACAGACTCTAACTACCGAGCTGAAAGATAAAATGGCAAATTTCTAGTCTACCTAACTTTTATTGTATTTCAATTTTTTTGTTACAATGTTAGAATTATTTCAGTTCTGAAAGTGACGTAAAACAGAATAAAAGAAAATATGCTATTGAAAACAAATTAGAGGATCGGATCTGTAAAAGAAGACGCTAAATGCGCAGGATTGAAAATAACTGTTTATGGACTTATGTTGTTACCATTTGATGCAGAGAGAATAAAGCGAACCCATCAGCTACAGAATAATAAATTGAACTAGGATACCCTGGAAGAGGAACATTAGGATGTGGAAAAACAAAAGGGAGACTGGAGAAAGCCATCACTTGGAAGCGACAATTAGAAAAAAATGGTTCAAATGGCTCTGAGTACTATGGGACTTAACTACTGTGGTCATCAGTCCCCTAGAACTTAGAACTACTTATACCTAACTAACGTAAGGACATCACACACATTCATGCCCGAGGCAGGATTCGAATCTGCGACCGTAGCGGTCACGCGGTTCCAGACTGTAGCGCCTATAACCGCACGCCCGACAGTTAGAAGAAGAAAAAATTTCTTTCCGTGTGTTAGCATTAAAGATTACATGTAAGTCCACAGCCTTTGAATGTTACAGTTGACATTTTCTACGTGTAATGTAAAACGTTTATTTATAATACGAATGTAGCATTGGTTTCTTAGTTACCCAGTAATGTAATTGTATGAGAAATGAGAGAAAAGACTAGAGAGAAAAAAAAAGAAGGAAAGCCCAGTATTGGGATCACTGGACTCTCGTCCAGCAGAAGCGGGTATGAAACATCCGGTCGACCACCAACACTGCAGTTTAGGCTTGGTTTTTTTTTCCAAAATCGTATAAGCGCAACGCCCAGATGGTTGTCTTCAAACTAACCCGGCTGAATTCCACATCCATTCTTTTCCATTACCAGTTTCAGCTAAGTAGCTAATGACCCCGAAGGGACCGGGACGTTATGTCGTAATCTTCTTTCATCTGTTCGATTACTAAGAAGATTCATCAAAACCTAAGGCGTAAAAGCCAGATTCCATCACACAGCCATGCGTACAGTAATGCCCATTTTCTAAATGTTGTGAATATCGAATTGGGAAAATTGTAATGGAATTCTTAAGCTATACGTGGGCACGTACACCAGTTTCCAGTAACTCGCAGCGTGTTTTCTGTACAGCATATCAAAAGTATAGGTACAGCTCAGTCGACAGACATTTCGCCTACGACAGGGTCCAAACATAAAATCAGACATTTCTGGAACCGAAGATAATTCTTTTCTGGAAAAAGAAGAGCTTCATAGGGGCTGAGTACGCCCCCAGCTGCTATATATATATATATATGTTCGGTAGCAACGTGAAATGATCAGCATGGCGTGGTTCAAGGCAGCTAATAGCAGTCGAAACTGGGAAAGAATTGCGCTGAGCAAGATTTCCTTTCTGTGGGTGAGACTACCATACGACCAGACTCAGTCTGTCAGAGGACTGTAAACAGCTAAAAGGACAGAAAGAAAGATCCAAATGCAGTCCTTGCAGCAATACGTTGTAAACTTCGCCAGCAGGCTGCGCGAAACTCCGTACGTAATAACCTACGAACACTGGAAGGAGTCTACTTGTCTAGTTCATGTCCTTAAATCTTATCCCATGTAATTTCATCGCAAATGTAAATGGAAATACATTTTGGGCTGATAATATTTTTCTTCTCCGAGCTTGGGACCGGTAAATCGTTCTTATGCCAAGTAATCTCATGTAAATAAGCTACACTCTTATAGGGTTACCTTTTACGGAGTGTAAGCTCTAAACGGTACTTGAGACTACGAGGTTTTTCTATTTCTGTGTTTTGTGGTATCTACGTCCGACAGATTGTAGAATCACGCAGTTCACTAAAACGTCAACTACAGCGCAGAAAGCTGGTGTATTTTATGGTTTTGCGTCTTTCTCCCGGAGTATCTGCATGTTCACGTGCAATGTAATTTGATTTCTTCATGATTTATGATGATTTCGATGTACAAAATTTAAGGGCGAAAACAACTTTTACAATATGTGTCACTTCCAAGCAACATTGCTCAATTAAACTTGGGCCATATCTACACTCATGCTCATAAATTAAGGATAATGAAGATACACGGTGAAACAATGCTTTGGTGGGCGGTTTGCGGGTTTAAATCACCTCGGGGTATGACCATGCGGTGCATTTGACCTGCGGCCGTCGCACGGTTGCGCTGGCAGCAGTCCACATACGGAGAGGTATGTTGGTGCATGTCAGAGTACGGTGCAGCGAGTAAGTGTGCAGACGTTTCCAGACGTGCTAATGGTGACTGTGTGTTGAAAATGGCGTAAAGAACACATAGAGATGACGTTATGAGTGGTAGAATACTAGGGCGACTGGAGGCTGGTCAAACACAGCAGGACGTAGGACGCTCCCTCCGTGTGCCACAAAGTGTGATCTTAAGATTGTGGCGATGATTCCAGCAGACAGGAAACGTGTCCAGGCGCTACAGTACGGGACGTCCATAGTGTACAATACCACGAGAAGACCGATATCTCACCATCAGTGCCCGCAGACGGCCACGGAGGTAGCCTTTCTTGGGACCTTACCGCAGCCACTGGAACAGTTGTCTCCAGACACACAGTTTACAGACGACTGAACAGACATGATTTATTCGCCCGGAGACCTGCAAAGTGCATTCCACTGACCCATGGTCGCAGGAGAGCCCGTAAATCTGGTGTCAAGAACATAGTACATGGTCATTGGACAGTAGACCCAGGTTATGTTCACGGACGGGTCTGAACAGTGATTGTCGCCGGGTTTTCATCTGGCGTGAACCAGGAACCAGATACGAATCCCATAATGTCCTTGAAAGGGACCTGTATGGAGGTCGTGGTTTGATGGTGTTGGGTGGGACTATGATTGGTGCACGTACACCCCTGCATGTCCTTGACAGAGGAACTGTAATAGGTCAGGTGTATCGGCACGTCATTTTGCACCAGTATGTCCGCCTTTTCAGGTGTGCAGTGTGTCCCACCTTCCTCCTGATGGATGATAACGCATGGCCCCACCAAGCTGCCATCGTGGAGGAGTACCTTGAAACAGAAGATATCAGTCGAATGGAGTCGCCTGCCTGTTCTCCAGACCTAAACCCTATCGAGCAGGTCTAGGATTCTTTCGGTCGACGTATTGCTGCACTTCCTCGAACCCCTACGTCACTTCAGGAGCTCCGACAGGCATTGTTGCAAGAATGGGAGGCTATACCCCAGCAGCTGCTCGACCACATGATCCAGAGTATGCCAACCCGTTGTGCGCCCTGTGTACGTGTGCTTGGTGATCATATCCCATATTGATGTCGGGGTACATGCGCAGGAAACAGTGGCGTTTTGTAGCACATGTGTTTCGGCACGGTTTTCTCAACGTATCACCAATACCGTGGACGTACACATCTGTCATGTGTGTTCCCTATGTGTCTATGCTATTAGCGCCAGTTTTGTGTATTGCCACGTTGTGTGACACCACAATCTGCAATTATCCTTAATTTATGAGCATGAGTGTAGAAAGAACTGCTACAGTATACTGCAGAACACAACCAAAAGAAATACCCAATGAGACGAACAGAAACAACATTTTTACGCAAAGACAATAATTACACTGAAGCAACCGCGATTTATGATGGTCGCCTGGACATTATAAATGGCAGGATGTGGTTCTTGATAGGGTGTGTGATCAGCACGGACGGCAGCGAATGCCCTGCTAAGCGCTCCCATGCTGGCCACAAGATCTGTAAGGAGTTCATGTGTAGGACGTTCCATACCTACACCAGTGCGGTTGACAACTGCTAGATAGCCGTTGGTCCACGTGGACATAAGGCAGTACCTCTCCCCAACACATCTCACACGTGCTCTAGGGGTTTTAAGTCTGGGAACGGGCTGGCCAGTCAATTCGCCAAATATTCTTTGCGTCCAAAAGCTCCTCCACCTGAGAAGTTCGATACGGTTGCACACTGTCATCCATAAAAATGAAGTCAGGGCCGATGCTTCCGTCAAACGACGAAGATGCGGAAGGAGAATAGTATCACAATAACGTTAACAGTTTAGTGTACCATGTTCAAAGATACGCCCATACATCATTGTGCCTCCTCACACCGTGACACCCAGGCCACCAAAACGATCATGTTCGTCTGTGTTACGTGTGCCCACCTCTCGCCATACGAAGGTACATCCAGAATCACTACTCACACTGATTCTGGTTTCATCTGAGCAGAGCACTTGACCCCACTGCTCGTGCGTCCAGTCTCTATGCTCCTGTACATTCGCAAACAACGCCACCATGTGCTGATATCAATGGGACACAACGTACTGCTCATCAGGCAAAGAGACCACCATGTACTGTGGAATGTAAGACTACGTCCCTTGCAGTCCTCTTAAATGCGCTTGCAATTTCACGCACTGTTTACGTACGTCCCTTCTTGCCCGTTACGCAATGTAGAGGTCAATAGCTGCTGTTTTTGACCGTGGTGGGCCACCTGCTGTGCTTGGCCATCAGTGCCTGTGGTCTGGAACGCTCCCCACATACGTAAAACAATGCTGTGAGCAAGACCTGGTCTACAGTCTTTAAACTTTGTCCACCTTTCGGGTCCCCCGTGATTATTTCTCGCGAGAAGTCATCCAAAAGCTGTATCCGTGCCACGTTGTAAAGACGAACACCAGCATAGGGCACCTTAATTGCTGATTGACACACATTGTTTGTTTACTCTCTTTCAACTGCCTCATGTCATGCGGCCATCCGCATTTGACGGTACAGTCACGCTGACCTCACACTCTGTGACATCCAGTTTTCTGCGCACGACTGGGAGACCTCTGTACCTTATTTCTTTCTATTGACTGGAAATGAGAGTTTAGCTCCAGAAGTTTAGGTGGTCTGTAGCTCAGCTCCAGACACCTACTAACAAGGCAATAACACTTTAATAATGCAAGACACGATGATAATTTTGGATCTAAAAATGGTTCAAATGGCTCTAAGCACTATGGGACTTAACATCTGAGGTTATCAGTCCCCTAGACTTCGAACTACTGAAACCTAACAAACCTAAAGACATCACACACATCCATGCCCGAGGCGAGATTCGAACCTGCGACCGTAGCAGCAGCGTGGTTCCCGACTGAAGTGTCTAGAACCGCTCGGCCACAGCAGCCGGCGCATTTTGGATCTACAGTGCAAAGTATTGAAAAGATAATATTCGGTCCTATAATCAGCTTCCATTTAGTGAAAAGTGAGTAACTTACGAGCTTCCATTCCACCACAGTGAAGGACATCATCTCAAGTATGAACACACATTCGCAAGTTACCTGTTCAGACCTCCGAAACACTTACGTGAGCTCTGTGATCCCCTTGCTGCTGTCCGAGAGGAGTACACTCCGTTCCAGCATCGGCTTTCACCTTCCGCCTTCTGTTAATAGCAACAAGATTAGCGTGATATTTATACATACACTGATAACAGTCACGAACACAAAAAATTAACGGTTAAGACAGATACAACGTAATCCGTTGTTGTGGCGTCTCCTATATAGGCAACACGAAACCGTGAACCAAACACGATAAACAAACCCTATACAAGAGGATGAAAAGTTAATTTATATGAAACACAGGGCGGTTCAAAAATACTTTTATAAACTTTGAAGGAAGGAAGGTGGAAAGATTGGGTTACACGTGCCTTCGACATCGAGGTCATTAGAGACGGAGCATAAGCTCGGATTGTGTCAAGGATGGAGAAGGAAATCGTCTGAGCCCTTTCAAAAGAACCATCCTGCCATTTGCTTAGAGCGATTTAGGAAAATCACAGAAAACCTACATCGGGATGGCCGGACGCAGGTTTGAACCGTCGTCCTCCCGAATGCTAGTCCAGTGTGCTAACCACTGTGCCACCTCTCTCGGTACAAACTTTGAGGACTAAACAAGAAAAAGTTGATGAAATTATGAGCCTAAAAATCTTTTGTTTTAAAGTTATCAATCAAAGAATACGTTAAACGGCCTTCCAGATACAACCGAACGGCTTCAACGCACTGATTGAAAGAATGCTTTGACTCACTGAATCCTTTGCATAGTAGATGATGGTGTTTTGCACTCATTAGTAGAAGGCTTTGACGCATTGTATCCATTGCACCTCAAAGCACAGCATGGAAAATACTACACGAGCAGCCCACGAATACGTATCATCTTCTGCTTGTGGAGGACCTTTCGCCAGCCGATCACACCCTACTGGTTTGCTGTACAAAGTGAAAATTCGATGTTCGTCTCTTCAAAATTGTTTACATACAAGGAGTGTTTGGAATGCATGGAATAACAAATTTCCACAAACAACACATATCAGACGATCTGAATCCTCATACTACAATTCAGTATACACTGAAGTGAGGGTTGGAATCGTAACTGAGTGTCTGATAGTCCCATACGTCCTGCCAGCACGTCTTTCAAGTGCTGTCTTCTAGGGCTTTATTCAGAACACACTCAAAGAGTCACCAGAAGACATGCTCCTACAAATAAGGAGAAACATGTAGTTTATGCATGATGAGGATCCAGCACAGTTGAGACTCATTATTCGAGACACGCTGTGTGGTTTCTACCACGGCAGAGGCAAAGACAGAGGGACCAGTTTTACGGCCAGCACGTTCGTCCTTCCTCTGCTTCGATTTTATCTGCGAGGGCGTCGTAAAAGTTAGTTTATGCAGCAGTCAATTTGGTTGGAGACACTCTTCACAAGCGTCTCATCAAAGCAATTAGACACCGTTAGGGAGTGTTTCAAACGGTGTGATCGCCCATGATCCGACGAGAGCATGCGGATGTGGAGTCAAGAGGAAGACATTTTGAGCAATAATTATGAGTTGCTGAGTTGACACTTTGATGCTGGCAACATATAATTTATGTGTCAAACATCAAGTTCCATTAATTTTCGTTAGTAAGTTACAAATATTTCGGTAAGTATTTTTTAAAGTTTTATCTTATTTTGTTGTAACATGTCCCCAAAGCTCGTTCACGTACTTTTGAATCACAGTTTATTACAAATATTAGAATATTTATGGACAAATAGCTAAAAGACAGAAGTGAATCCTTTTCAGTTAAAAAATGTCTGATATTTTTTTGAGCACTTTATGCCGCCTGTGAGTTTTACAGCACTGAATTAGTGGACACAGAAATTCCACAGAAAATTGTCTGATGAAAATGCCACCTTTTCATTCTGAATATTGACTCATAAAATGATAGCAAGATGCGATCTGAATATCTTCGAGGAACAGCTTACTGCAGACACATATATTAAGTGCAATGACAAATCGGGCATGTCAGTTATCTATTTCTATGTAACGAGTAAAGTTCCTATCAGAGAAACCAACGACCATACAAACGTTTCACATGTCACATCTAATAGGCTAAACGTGTGTCACGAGCATGCCAGTCTGTCAACTTTCATTTAAAACATTTTCCTATAAAGAAGCTGAAAACACAGAACTTGCGTAGAACATTGCATGGAACGTGACATAACAAATACTGATCCCTAGTTCTTGAAAGAAACTTATTTTCTGGAACATGAAGGAAATCTAGAACATTGTAAACACTCTCAGACTGTCAAAAATTCCGTGAGACATTAAAAGTAATTCTCAGGGAAGTGACGGTTGTTGAATGCACAAGGTCAGTCAATCATCATTACTGAAAGATGTATTAGTGCATAGCCCCATGAACTCTCCAGATCACACGTTGTATAAATGAAAATTCATAAAAATGAGAATTTGATGAAGGGACAATGCGTAAATAAACGCAAAAGGCTTTGTATCACTTGATAATTATTGAAATCCAAAAGGTATGTTTAATTTACTCTGAGGTGACATAAGTCATGGGATGATGATGATGAGGTCCCATACTCCGAGGAGCGTAGGGGACGATGTGGGAGACCCACACCGCTGTACTAGGCAAGGTCCTAGCGGAGGTGGTTTGCAGTTGCCTTCCTTCGACCTTAATGAGTATGAATGATGATGATGAAGACGACACAACAACACCCAGTCATCTCGAGGCAGGGAAAATCCCTGACTCCGCCGGGGATCGAACCCGGAACCGCGTGCGCCGGAAATGAGAACGCCACCGCAAGACCACGAGACCGGAAGACGAGAGTCAGGGGATGCCACATACAGTAATAGCGTGCTGGACTTCCTTTTCACCGACGTAATGCAGCAGGTCGACGTGGCATGGACTCAAAAAGTCCTTGGAAGTCCCCTGCAGAAATGTTGAGCCATACTGCATCTGTAGCCCCCCAGAATGGCGAAAATGTTGCCGGTGCACGATTTTGTGTACCAACTATCCTCTCGATTACATCCCATAACTGTTTGATGGGATTCTTCTCAGACAATCTGGGTAGCCAAATCATTCAAGCGATTTGTCCAGAATGTTCTTCGAACTAATCGCTAGCAATTGTGGCCCAGTGACATGGCGCATTGTCATCCATAATCATTCCATCGTTGGTTGGGAACATGAAGTCTATGAATAGCTGCATATGGTCTCCAAGCAGTCGAACATAACATTTTCCAGTCAACGATAGGCTCCATTGGACCAAAGAACCCAGTCCATTCCACGTAAACATAGCCCACACCATTATGGAGCCACCATCAGCTTGCACAGTCCCTTGTTGACAAATTAGATCCATGGCTTCCTGGGATGTGTACCACACACGAATCCTACCATCAGGTTTTACCAACTGAAATCGCCGCTCATCTGCCCACGCCATTGTTTTCCTGTCGTCCAACCAACTTGGTCACTATTTCCGAAATGGAATGTCCCATGCATCTAGTTTCAACTGCCATTCCGCGTTCAAAGTCCATTTATAATTGTCAATTTCATCTCGGACACCTTTTCACATGAATCACCTGAGTACAAATGACAACTCCGCCAACGAATTGTCCTTTTATACCTTGTGTACGGAATACTACCACCATTTGTATCTGTGCATATCCTTATTCCATGACTTATCAGTAGACATGAAATACCATGACTAACATTATGAGTGGTACCTATGCCACAGTGAGACACAGATGTTCGTCAAACTAACGAAAAATGCAAGGAATATTAGGTGAATAAAGAATGTAGTACTCAGTTCAATTACGAATCAGTTATACTGTACATGTAGAAAGGAAATTCGTCCTCTTTAACCGAAATTGCAAGTTCCTCTTTGTTACTTCTACCACCTCAGTACAGGCAAGAACTCCTCGTTTCAATATGGCTTGCCAAGCTCACATTTGAAGCAAAATGTTGCCTTGGTTTCCGGCGCAGGTGCACACAGAAACGCTGTTGACAATACTCACGGAAATCGCACACATACACACCCAGGCTGCAGTCATACGTCACTCTCCTTCCTTCTCAGTATATTCCGGAGCACCCACGTTTCTTAGCACATCGTAACGCAGACAAGAAGCGAACGGATTAGAAGCCAGATCCAAGCAGGAATCCTTATTCGTCTCCAAACCAAAGGCCGTGCTGTCTCAATATCCGCCTTCACATCTCGTTGGCCCCGCTCGGCGAGAAACCTCAACTAAGACAATCCAACGTAGTAGAAACATGAGTGGCTACACAGATAATCGACTAGCGGGCGCCGCGCGGAGTAGCCGCGTGGTTATAGGCGCCATGTCACGGATTGCGCGGCCCCTCCCGCCGGAGGTTCGAGTCCTCCCTCGGCAATGGGTGTGTGTACCGTTCTTTTTGACTAGTGGGCACAGACATTACCACAAAAGTCTTCTCGCGAGTAACAGTTGCGTAAAAAATGGTACATGGAAGTTGGCAATAATAACAGAAAACTTTCTAGACAAATGATGGAATTAACATCAGTAAAAAGAAAATTTCCTTCACCTTTTATGCTGTAAAGAAAGTGAATAAATGGTAGAAACTTTAGGACCTTCACAACATACACTGAAATTTTTAACACGAGAATTTTACGTTAGGCCTGATGTGGCTGTGTAAAAAATAGAGCATGAGCAACGAACTGCAATCAGCAACCAATAGCGATTACAATGGGTGACAAAAAGCGTGTAGCACCCAGAAGAGATGGTCGTATGTCAATGTAACTTCATAAGAGTCCCCCGAAACTGGAGAGCAAAACTGGTATCTTTTCTGCAGAGTGATGAGCAGAACACGTATCACACTAATCCTCTAACCCCCCCTCCCCCGAATTACTAAAAATACGGTCCTCATTCACTTAAACATGACAAAAGTTACATTACTTTTAATTCGAGAAGGACATGAATAGGCTCAAGGACTCACATTCCTGATAAAATAACAAAAAAACAGTGTATGTTCCTCATAACGGGTTTTCACTTAACATTACAATTCACAGGTTCTCTAAGCACTTGTAAATGGGCAACAAATTTGTTTTCTAATCCACGTCGTTAAATTGTTAAAAGTTATCTTCACACAGGAAACTCAATGTTCAGATATAAGATGCTTACTGACTTAAAACGACTGTACCTTTGCACATCAGTCAGTAAGAAGTACGTAGACATATCAGCTTATAACAAAGGTGAACACTGTTCAGCGGACAAAAGTGAGATCAAATACGTATAAATTAGTGTAAAAGTTACACAAGAATTACATAAGTGGACAAATGTAGGAAAATATTTAAATATGGCCCCGCTATGGCGTCAATGAAAACGCAAGTGGGCATAAACATGCTTATGTAACTTTTAGAACGATGAAGCAAGATATTAACTATATGTATGGCTGTGCTATAACCTCTAAGAATGTGACTTTAAACTTAACTGACTGCTTATTGGTAAAATGCATAAATACAGTAAAACTGCTTAATTATGGCCTATGTGACCAGACTGAAAGTGAGTAAAATCACACAATCATAGAAAAATAGTTCAATATGCTCTCTCTGTGACCTCATTGAAAGATAATAAAATTACATAAACGCGGAAAAATTGCTTAATAATGGCCTCTCTGTGGCCTCAGCGAAAGTGAGAAAAGGTCAGCAAAATCCTCATAGACTTCTACAAATATTCATAGAACAACACTAAATATACGTTTGTGGTCTAAGGAACAAAAGTGGTGCTGTTATAACACAGACAAACTGGTGCTGATCGAATGCAATAGGATAAAATTCAGAATTGTGTGTGTCCCACCACCTTGCTAGCTTAACAACGGAGATTGCTTACAAGAATGCAAATGAAAATCAAAGTATAACGTAACTATTCTTATAAATCTACATTTGTGATAAATATAAGGTAATTAGCGGTCTGGAAAGTCGTGAAAACGGCCGTGCTGGTCACATGCCCCTCCATATTGCATGATGCCGTGAGGCAGAGGAAAATACGGTGACCAGTCGACATCCCTTGGGCTCTCAAGGACTGAACGAGGAGCTCCTATTAGATACGCAGAAATCTGCTTTTAAAATAAATTATTTCATAGTCTAATTAACTTAGTGAATGAAACTGTGTACCAGACCGAGACTCGATCTCAAGACATTTCCACGGACAAGCGATCTACCGATTGAGCTACCCAAGCATGACTCATGACCCACCCACATAGCTTTACTTGTGCCAGTAGTCTCAGAGGTAGAAGACGCAGAGGTAGGAGATGAGGTTCTGGCGGAAGTAAAGTTGTGAGGATGGGTCATAGGTCGTGCTTGGGTAGCTCAGTCTGCTGGCATGGTAGCTCATGGAGTTCTGCCAGAGGGCTGGCTGCCCTTGGTAATAAAAAAAAAATACTGAGAGAAGTATTCAACGAAGAAACTGAAGGGGCAAAAGTCATGAGTTCGTGTCTTGGTCCAGCTTACCAGGAAATTTCATATCAGTACACACTCCTCTGCAGAGTGAAAAATGCACTTTGGAAACTTATTGAATATTTTTCCCAATGGCAAAAGTTTTATTATATGTTCTATTTCCTCGTGAGGGGAAGTGAAGTTACACTTGCAATATTTTGCACAATTTGTTCTTTACAGTCTTGCGACACATAGAGAGCCAGTTTTCAAACATATTAATACATCTAGGTGACACGTCAACAATGTCTTCACATGCCTATGATGGAGGACACAGTAGCACCATGTAATACAACATGAGTACTCATCCTGGACTTGACTATGGTCAGACACTGGTTTTTTACTAAGCTGCAGAGTTTTTGTCATCAGAACATCATGTGGAACTCCTACAGAATGGTCCAACATCTGCATTGGGTAAAGTATCAATCAGAGCTGTTTGGTCTTCTCTTCTCATGGGTCTTCCAGACTGGCTCAGATTTTTACCATCTCCCTCAAGCAAATTTTACGTGGAACATTTTAAAAGAAGAATAAGAAGACTTATTACAAAACATATCTAATCTAAATGTTACACTGAGTGCCGTGCATACTACGTGGTGAGGAAACTGAGTCGTTGGAGTATTTCTCAACAATTATACTCCTCTTAATGACTTTAGTACAACCAATTAATAACATATGTCAGAGCTCATCAGACAACGACTTGTTCAGTTATTTTGTTAATCAGTAGCATTCTTTAATATAGATTGACATAAGCTAATTACATCTTAATGTCCAGCATGTTTCACCTCTCCTCCTCCTTCCTCTTCTTCTTTGGCATTTCACTGTTAACACACTTGTGCCTGTGTTGTCCTAAATTTACACAGTAATCTCATTCTGGGTCTTCCTTTACTCCCTCTTGCTCTTGGCTGGTACAGCATGGCCTGATGTGAATTCTCTCTACACTTATTTATTGTAGGTGATGTTTCCACAAGGTTTTAATTTCTCCAATGTTTTCATTGATATGAAATGATCTAAATTCGTAAAAGGGTTCGGTATATTTTAAAAATTCAATATTGGTACCATCTGGTCTACATATTCTCCTGTTATCATGCTTTTTAAAACTACTGGCAGTTCTTCTGATATACATTATGCCATGCGGGGCAGCCGCGCGGTCTCAGACGTCTTGTCACTGTTTGCGCAGCTCCCCCCGTCAGAGGTTCGAGTCCTCCCTCAGGCATGGATGTGTGTGTTGTCCTTAGCTTGAGTTAGTTTAAGAGGAAGTAATGTTTAAGCTTAGGGACTGATGACCTCAGCAGCACTTTGGTCCCATAGAATTTACCACCGAATATTCATTTCTTTTATGGTCTTCCATGATAACACCACCCTCTTTCCTGATGAACCTCATTTGTGCCGTTTGTACTTCACTTTCGCCAAGTTTTTTAGGGATCTATGACTCACTTCCATGCAACAGCACAGTTGTAGCCAGTGTTTACCTAATTTTAATTTTTTTCCTTCTATATTTTGTTAATCATTCGTCATACTAACTGATACTTGTTAATCTTATTTTATGGATCCTTGTCTACATCATAGCTTATATCATATCCTATAAAAGTAAAGCTGGAAATTAGCTCAAGTGGTATGTTATCTACCTTTTTTAAGCAGGTGAGGTATTTGCCATGATGAGCCATGGTTTTAGTTTTCTTTGTATATTCCAAGGTTAAGTTCTTTTTTGCCTAATTCTTGTAATTTATGTTTTGTAGCTTGCCTTCACTTTCTTCAGAATTGTAACATATATAGGGATACTAACATATTTATTTCTATTAATCTATATACCTGGGTTAACTACCTGTCTCCAATTCTTAATCAAATCGTTATATACATATTAAACAACGTTGGTGACCATCTAGAGCCATCTTTATGGCTTTTACTGCTAGTTTTACTACTGCCAACTTTTATTATTATCTTTGTGTGTTTGTATCATCCTTTTATTGTTTGAATAAAATGTCTAGGGTATCTAGATTTAGTCATATCTGATAGTTTTTTTCCTGTTCACACTATTCGAAGCATTTTGTAGCCAATAAAAGTGATATGTGTCTGTAAATTGGGTTCTCATCATTTCCCTAAAATTCTTTTTATGGTAAATATGTTATCACTGCATGAGTGCACTTTATGCAATCAAGTTTGTTCTTCTAATAGCAGAGTATCTGTTGTACTTCTTATATGGTTATTAATTATTTTTGCTAATATTTTGTAGGCTGATTTTGGGAGGCTAATTCCTCTATACTTTTCACAATTGTTACTTAGTCTTTTTTTAAAAATTGATACCACTTCTGATATCCTCCTAGTGTTTGGTATTTTACACCAGTACCATCATTGATTAAGTAAATGTAGTGATCCAAAATTATAAAAGTGGCCAGTTTATCTTAAGAGTCATATACTAATTCTGTCTGATCCACATGCTCCCCTGTTTTTCATACTTTTTAAATCTACTATTCTATTCTGACCAAACCCACACTACTGTTATGCAATGTGATCTCCTTCTTCAGTTTTAATCTTCTGTTTCTCACAGCTTTTTTATAAAATTCTTTTCACTGATCTTTAATATTTATATTTAGTTCTGCTATATCTTTCTCTGCTCTATTGAAGTGTTTCATTAGATTATAGGAAAAAGTTTGTCTCACATGTATATCCTGTTCTATTTTAGTTATAAAATTATTGACCTGCTCTTGATGTGCTAGTGTAGTTATTTGTTTGGTATGCTTATACCCTTCTTTGGTTTCTGATGTTTTACTATGCAACAATTTTTTGTGGCATCCACCTTTTTCTTCAATGATCTTTATGATATTATCATTTCAAACCCTTAACCATTTCTTTTTCTCTAACTTCTTTTTTCTTGATGTTCTCATATATAGCTCTTTCAGTATACTGTTTAATATTTTGCTATTCTTTATCTATACCCTGAACTGTTGGAGTGTCTAGCAAATATTTCTGTGGTCGACTTTGACTGAATTTTCTAGTACCTTCTTGTTCAAGAAGGTACACTTTAAAGACATTCCCAGGTTTTCTTTCTCTTCTTGGCCTTAAGTTTCTTCCACTCAGCAATCGTTGTAACTGTTCTGATGTAACAGATATTGCTTCTTTGATTTACGTGTACATTCTGAACTGGACTGCATATCCTTTTGTCTGCCATAACATAGTGTATTAAAGACCTATAGCCCCTAGCACTCCATGTAAATTTATTTACTTCTTTTTTCCTAAAAATGTGTTAGTGATATTAAGCTGGTTGAAGATTCAAAACTGTCTAAATTCTTCATCATTTTTTTAAAATCTCTTGTTCTCCCTATCTACCTACAACTCTTGAGGTTGGTAGGTCGCTATGTTGGCTACTCTACCACATAAGTTTCAACAGATGTGAAGCTGATATCTCTTATTTACTTTAATTACGAACATTGTAGTTTCATTTCTGTTTTCTTTCCTTCTTCAGTTGCATAAATACAAATAATGACTACATATCCTCTGTCAATTTTAAATGTACATGTGACAGTTGTTTCATTGATAAAGGAATATTATATATTTTTTCTTTTGGAGTCCTACTTTAATACTTCAAATGCACTAGCTGGTCATTTATTAGCTTAGTTTAGTAATTACATATTTACTATATTTGCCAGGTTTTCTACTTCCAGAATCCCAAAAGAATGCCTTTCCCATACTACACACATTAATCTATCTGTCCCACCTCACTACAGATAATTACATACATCCTCTTGACCTCACAATACCAGCTATGGGATGAACATTTCATCAGTCCTGATAGTGAATTATTCTTTTACAGAAAGGAATTCTTTGCTATTACATTTACAGTCTCTTTACATTCAGGCAAAAGTATATACAAGACAATGACATATCATTAAGAACAATCACATTGGAAGATTATGATGCATCAGTAAGGAAATGTTCACAGATATGTAGAACTACAAGTTGAGTATCACTCCAGACGTTGACAAAATCATCTGATGAATTACTGCCTTCCTGTGAAGAAAGCATTAATAACAAACACAACTGTAGAAAACACTTTGTACAATCTTGGAGACAATACATGCAACTTAAACATGATGGCACTGACCTTCTGGCTTGACATCTAAGAATGCAGTCTCCATGACAGAAAGCAAGAGACACAATTAACTGTTCACATTAACACTTCTGTTCATGATCTTGAAAATTATTTGCTGGACTTGTTCCTCATTCATCAAATATATTGCTATGCACTTTTAGAACACATCAATGGAATAACCTTATAATAAAATAAAAATTTTAAAACCAAGCGGATAAATAATGAACAATGAGGTGAATATCAATTATTAAACATCATTAGAATCACTCTCTCCATCATCATGTACTTCCTAATTCCAAGACAGCTCCTCTAACACATACAACAGAATAAATGGTTCCATAGGGGCATACAAACGTAATGAAAGAGAAAAATGCCATGTATACTACACTAAATATAATAATCATAACAAAATAATGAGCTCCACTGACAGGAGACACCATAATGCTAAATACAAAACTGTACAAACAGCTACAGATCAGTCAGGCAGCTCACTGAAAGCAGAGTATGTGTAGCATTAATTTAAATCAGGCAGACAGAACTTCAAATAATAGAACCTTATCATCTAACCACCATCCTTTCAGCACACACAACTATTCTTCATCAAAACATAGTCAAACTACACACACACACACACACACACACACACACACACACACACACACACTCATGCACTCATACACACAAAGACTGATGTTCAGTTTCCTCAGTTCACATACAACAAAATACCATATCACTGTGAGGAGACAAAGACCATTCAACAACATTCAATCAATCAGTTACTTATTGACCATTAATTTATTTTTAAATTCTGACACACTCCCAGTTTCAAGAAAAATATGTTATACTTCAATGTTTTTAAAGTAACAACCAACCAGTTGCTAAAGTTTATTAAACTCTGACAATGGTTTCAACATATTTTTCAGATGATGTAGGACGTAAAATCACATTATCTATAGTCAAAGTGGCCTCTGTGTAGTGCATGTCATCCACTTAATCTCCATGTAAATACATCATATAAAAGTACTAGCTGTCTGCTATAGGACTTTGTCTTGAAACTTTTAAAAAAACTTGTAAAATATAACATATTTGAAACCAGATACTATGCATTTTTGTATCTATATCTTGTTGTATCCTGCATCAAATAAGTGATGCTTTAAAAAATGTTTTCAAAATTTTAAGACTAATCCCTACGGCAGATGACTACTGCTTTCGTATAATGTATTTACATGATGATTAAGTGGATGGCATGTACCCTCTGAAGAAGATGGTTTTAAAACCGCCAAAACCATGCTCAAGGTTTCTAAACCTGAATTTGCAACTGGTTTACTGTTATTTCTAATGCACTGAAACTCCTGCATGTACAGCTGCTGAAATGCAGCCACACTTAAAAACTTAAAAACCTCTTACCTCTTATTGACGAGTTTCATAATTTTCTTCCAAAATGGGTAGATAAACTCACCAGCACAAAAGGATGAAGAAAGCAAAAATTTCAACATCGTTGCCTTCAGGTTTAGGTTCCAGGTCATTGTTATTACACCTCTCAAAATCAAAATCTGATTATTATTGTGGTGACTGCACTTAATCTCTTATTAATTTCTCTTTAACTGTTCAGAAAAAATTCAACATGGTTTCAGTGTGCAAAATAAATCTCAGCTAGTTTCCTTTTAACTTAGAGTTGCACAAAAGCTTTGATTCTCACTGGAGCTTAAGTGGCTAAAGAGGGTTATTTCATCCTGAAACAACCAATAATACCCGTCCTGTATTCTGACCTTCCAGAAACGCTACGCTACCATACATCTGCGACCATCAAGATACTTTAACAACCTATGGCTTGGCCCTATTCTATTAAAGTAACAGCATAATCAAAGTCATCTTAAATTACCAACTAGTCTGCAGTGGTCTTAATATGTGTAATTACTTCATATTCATTCCTTTATAATATCAAGAACAGAACGAAGTACTGTATATCGTCCATTCAGTGGAAAAGCAACGAATCTCATATACCACTTATCAATTTACAAATCAACGAATCTCATATACCACTTATCAGTTTACAAATCAGTACAAGAAACTACATCAACCTATCATCCTAACCTTTAATTTGGAACTCATTCGTAACTGCAAAAAATTCACTTTACGTAATTCATATTCAGAATATTCAGCATAGTTAAAAAGACAATAATCTCACCAGCTACTTCAGACATTATTAATTACCAGCACAGTAAGGAGGTATTACCAATCATCACACATAATCAACCTTTATTGGACAGAACACCAGTTCATGATCTCACTCGATATCATTCATTCTGAGACACATCTTTTAATAGTTCACAACCTGTCTCATGACCTACACTACCGGCCTTTAAAACTGTTACAACAAGAAGAAATGCAGATGACAAACGGGTTTTCATTGGACAAATATATTATACTAGAACTGACATGTGATTACATTTTCACGCAATTTGGGTGCATAGATACTGAGAAATCGGTATCCAGAACAACCACCTCTGGCCGTAATAACGGCCTTGATACACCTGGGCATTGAGTCAAACAGAGCTTGGATGGCGTGTACAGGTACAGCCGCCCACGCAGCTTCAACACGATGCCACAGTTAATCAAGAGTAGTGACTTGCTCGGCCACCATTGAGCAGACGTTTTCAATCGGTGAGAGATCCGGAGAATGTGCTGGCCAGGGCAGCAGTCGAAAATTTTCTGTATCCAGAAAGGCCCGTACAGGACCTGCAACACGCAGTCGTGCATTATCCTGCTGAAATGTAGGGTTTCGCAGGGGTCGAATGAAGGGTAGAGCCACGGGTCGTAACACATCTGAAATGTAACGTCCAGAGCTCAAAGTGCCGTCAATGCGAACAAGATGTAACCCAGACGTGTAACCAGTAGCACCCCATACCATCAAGCCGGATGATACGCCAGTATGGCGATGACGAATACACGCTTCCAATGTGCGTTCACTTTGATGTCGCCAAATGCGGATGCGACAATCATGATGCTGTAAACAGAACCTGGATTGATCCGAAAAAGTGACGTTTTGCCATTCGTGCACCCAGGTTCGACGTTGAGTACACCATCGCAGGCGCTCCTGTCTGTAACGCAACGTTAAGGGTAACCGCAGTCATGGTCTTCGAGCTGATAGTCCATGCTACTGCAAACGTCGTCGAACTGTTCGTGCAGATGGTTGTCGTCTTGCAAACGTCCCCATCTGCTGACTCAGGGATCGAGCCGTGGCTGCACGATCCGTTACAGCCATGCGTATAAGATGCCTATCATCTCGACTGCTAGTGATACGAGGCCGTTGGGATCCAGCACGCCGTTCCGTATTACCCTCCTGCACCAGCCGATTCCATAGTCTGCTAACAGCCATTGGATCTCGACCAACGCGTGCAGCAATGTCGCGATACGATAAACCGCAATCGCGATAGGCTACAGTCCGACCTTTATCAAAGTCGGAAGCGTGGTGGTACGCATTTCTCCTCCTTACACGAGGCATCACAACAACGTTTCACCAGGCAACGCCGGTCAACTGCTGTTTGTGTATGAGAAATCGGTTGGAAACTTTCCTCATGTCAGCAAGTTGTAGGTGTTGCCACCGGCACCAACCTTGTGTGAATGCTCTGAAACGCTAATCATTTGCATATCACAGCATCTTCTTCTTGTTGGTTAAATTTCGCGTCTGTAGCACGTCATCTTCGTGGTGTAGCAATTTTAATGGCCAATAGTGTATTTACTTTCATTAATAATTGACACTTACAAATTTATGAATTTATCTGTGTTTTCACAAGGTATTACTCGACAGATGGCATTATTTCAAACACTCCGAAATTTACACGACCAAATCACTTTCATTAAGCACTGACATACACTCGTTTTAATATAAACATCAGCTCATATCATATTCATAGACAACCTCACAGTCCACTCACAATTATCCATTGAGGATGAGTCAGGCAAACCTACCTTCACACCAGATGCACGTGTCGCACGAGAAATGTCCATTTCTAAAACCAAAATTATCGAACTAACACACAAGGACAAAGTATTACTTCATATACGCTACTCAACAACCATTTACTCAGAAAAAGAGAATTGTAAACTTTCACACTACATTACTCCATCTTAACATATGCTTCACAATAAGTAACACATGTCACTACATATAAAGATCGTCATTCATGGCCACATGTCATAGTAGAAGATCCAAAAGGAATCAAAATCACCAACCTGCATCACCTCACTGTGTCATACAGTACTGGGATACCTCAGTGCTACTGTTACCCACAGACTTTTCGTGAGTAGCCACAGCACGTGGCGAAGCCACCAAGACTGTCCTTTGCAGTGCAAGAAACAAAGAGAGAGTGATATTAAATTAATCTCAAACGTCAGATTGCAGATTCACATTGCTGCCGAGATTACGAACTGATTGATACCGAGCACAGATCTATCAACTGAGTTGCTAAAAGGTTCCTTAATCAAATAATTCAATTCACGTATAAAAGGTAAATTTCTCGAAGCAACGAATCACATGGCAATCGGACACACCTGCTTGAGGATGGTAGACGTGTCACTTCGTGAGTAGCCGTAATGCCAAAAGTGCAGCCACATTAGTTCAAGGCTAACTTTCCATCACTCTGGGAGCTGTCTCGTGTAGCATCCTATTGCTATCGATTACCATGATTATCAGTCGAAAGTTTGCACTAACTATGGTGGCTGCTCACTTGCCTTTATGCGAAATGCCACATCACGTTGAAAACTGGAATTAATCAGCAGTGATGCAGTAAGTTACAGTGAGCCACCCTTATTTCCGATTTACACGTCAATTCTCGTGGTTAGCCTCTACCATGCTCGAGTTAGAATTCTGGTAATCATTGCTCCCCCCCCCTCCCCCCCTGTCTCTCTCTAGGGATTGGTTCTCGCTATCATTGCTTCATTGAGAGTCTTTTGTGCTTATCTAGGATATTTCCTGGCCTACAGTACGATGGAAGCAAATGCCAATATTTGTGAATGGACCCTAGTTACTTACGTAAAAGGACTGCCTCAATTTGTGTTATTTTTTTGTAACAATGTATTTTCAAATTAACAGCTGATAAGGCCTTCCACTGACTGTAAATTTCCCCTGCTCTTTTTTTTATTAATTCTGTCAACGTCCAGACAACCAACCCCTTGCGAGTAGGATAAGAATACAGAACCCTATGCAGTCAAAAGGACACAAGTTCAGCAGGTGAGTGTTTATCTCCATGTATGACAGGAAGAAGGCATGACGTCATTTACCAACATTTAATCTCAATCGCCACAGACAAATCGAAGGAAGGTGGACTGCCTGAAAAATCCCCTAGAATATTTGTTGGCGAAGCAGTGTCTGTTGCCAGAACAAACCTATCAAAGTCCCCACATTGAGTTAAGGTACTTTGGCTCCCCTCAGAATATTCTTATAGGTAGGGTCACAGTCTGTTCTGTAATTTCCGAGGCTTACTTCATTGCTTTTAAGACCGGGCAAAACTATACGTATTTCCGGTAACTGTGGTATGGGTCAGAGGAACGACTGGTTTTCGATTCAAACCCATTACTAAACAAATATTGCTAGAATTACCTTTGCTGTGACCTACCTTGTGTCAGCCGACACTTGTGGCGGCCCAGCTATCAGTACCTATAAGTCTCGGTACTGATTAGCTGACCCATACATATGCCATTATCAATTGCAAGAAGGAGGAGGTAAAGATTAGCATATGCAGGGACAGGGTGCTTCTTCCATTCTGTGAACCACATGCTGTGGCTGGGAGATAAGAGCAGCCGCTAACCGTAACGTTTACTCGGCCAAGTACAGGCTCTAATTCAACTGAACGAACTCTGCCTGCAGCTAATCTGCAGGAGGTACAAGTAGAGACGAAGAGAGCAGCTTAACACTCATAGCATATCATTATACTATATGTGTAATTCGCAATTCACCGACAGTGGCCAGTGACCTTTGGTTATAAATTCTGAATACTTTGTCTGGCATGCTGAAAAATGATAAAAGAGGAGAAACTTCTCAAAAATAGGCAATTGCTACCTGGCGAGAAAACTGTGATTCCTTTTGTGTTTGTTCATGGATTTCGTGGAATCTTGTCGAGATCATGGACGGAATCGCAAAAGATAAAGTATACATCAGGCTACATTTAAAAAAAAAATGGCGCACTACGGGCCATTGATGTGATGGACTCCAGTACGACATGTGAGGAGTTCGAAACAGCCTAACCAAGAGCCTTGCGAAGGTACTTCGAAAAGTATTTGAACAAATCAAAATATTAGGATGAACCAATTGTTCACAAGGATATCCTAAAAGGTAAATTACTAGTTGAGTTTTATGAAAAAGTTATTCTCATATCCAAAGAGAAATTAGATGAACACATGACGGTCCTAAATTCAACTGATTTCATATGGGAAGATATGAAATTGAGAGCTCGACAAAGCAATTTCCAAGTGAAAGGACATATTTACATAACGGGCATGCAAAAAACTATCGTGTGCACGAAACAAATGCAAATAGTCCTATGCAACTCAGCTACACTCCCATACAGAACAATGGTTATCAGCAGAATGGGAATGGAAACAGTTTCTGTCGTCATCATACTCGATCAAATAAATCAGATCGAAGATATAACCCAGTCTACAATTCCAGTGCCAAGCAGTGCCAACCACAATGAGTTTCAGATGCAGCAACCACAAATGAGAAGTAGTAATTGGCGAGAATAAATACCAATGATTGTGGATGTGTCAGACGACTGTAGTGACCAGTGTCGATTAAATGAGATGTTATCCTATCATGCCCCAGAGGAGAGGTCTCTGGCTGAATTTGGAACTATGAGAGAGACATCAGCTTCTCACATAATAATGATGCTGTGGAAGTTATGGAGAAACTATGTGGTGGTGTCTGTCCATGTTATAGAGTGGATTCGTCAGTGCCAATCACAGTAATCCAGGTGATGGAATAGGATATTTCATTTGTATTGGCGCTTAAGACTTGAGCATTTTCTCGAAAGTGTGTGCCAGAGGACCAATTTGTCTACACTTCTAGCATACAACTGACGGAGGTTAAGCTGGGGAGTGTATCCACAAAATCCACGTTCCTGGTAGTCAAAAATTTAACAGCAGACTGTATTCTATGCCTGGAAATCATCTAAGAAAGGGCTCGAATGATCGACTTCTACACAGGTAAGGTCAATTTATGAACTGACAAAACTGCTGCCCAGAAAGACTTACTGCCAAATAAATACCGTGAAGTATACATTTAATAGTGAAGAATATCCGATGAAATAATATAGTCAACCAAATTTGAGTAATGTATTAGGATCATATAACCACGATCAACAAAAGTTAACTGAGCCAGAGCACTCTGATAATCAACTATCGGCCCTTTGGAATCATACAGTCTAGTATTTGAAGAAAGGTGTGGAATTATTAAGAGGTATGCCTGTAATCAACATGGCTTTCCACACAAGACCAATTGCCACAGCTTCTATCCCTTCCCATAGAAACAGAAAAGGGTAGTAGACGAAGAGATTCAAAGGATGATTAGGTGGAATTTAATACAATTGTCAACAAGCCCATATTACAGTCCGCCACTAGAAGTATCTAAACCTGGAGGGATAGGTTTGTCTTGTTCTCAATACTCGAATAATAGATACTGTAATCTTACCAGTATGAACACATCCAGAAAACATAGACAAGTTAATCCAGGAGTTCCATTAAGTCTGACATTTTACTAGCGTTTATCTCTGCGTTTCATACTGGCAGGTCAACTCGATGAGTCTTCAAGGAAGTACATTGCATTTACCCATACTGGATGAAGCTATCAGTTTAAGCTTTTTCCATTTGGCCTTAACGTAACTTTAGGTGTATTGACATTACATGGATTCGGTTTTAGGGCCAGAGTCAAGAAGCTAACTCACCTTATATGTGGCTGATCTGTTAACTGTCACCCATTCATGGAAAGAACACGTATTAATACTCAGTCAGTTATTAGAGAAAGCCAAGGACGGAGGAATTATAGCTAACCTGCTAATATCATATTTTGCTCTTCCAAAAATTAGGTTCCTAGGTTATGTTACTGAAGCAAATGGAATTCTACCAGCTTCAGACTTGATAAGAGCAATAAAAAAATTTTCATTATCTAGATCTAAAAAACAGTGAAAACGATTTCTAAGTGTGACCTCATTTTTTGTCAGTTCATCGCAGACAGGTCAGTGAATTCAGAAGCGCTGTTAGAGTTATTACGGAAAAATGCACTGTGACAATGGACCGCTTAATGTCAGCCAGCACTCTGTGACTAAACGAGCTCTATCTTCCAGACGTGTCATTGGCGTTTGGCTCGATGTCTCATTCATCATCTGTGGAATTGGATGAGTGTCTCTTCCAGACAAGAATAACTGATGCAAAGCCCATTTTTTGTCCCACAGCTTTCACTCGCCATATCTGCTCCGGTTGTGAGAAATCGTATTCTACCACTGAACAGGAAGCACAATCCGTGGTTTTGGCAGTCCATAAATTCCATTATTATTTACTTGTGTATTACTACACATGAGACTAGCCAGGTGGACCTCGATATCACAAGACTATAACTTCAGGATAGTACATACCAGGAGAACGAAAACTATTACAGCCTTGTCCTAAATGCCAGGAGGCTCAGAGTAAGTTTCGATTCTTAAAGAACGAGCTGAGAAATGTCCCACACTTTTAATGAAGTATCCAATTCGTAGAAAATGTTATCTTCAGCTGTTTAAGAGTATTGCACAACTCCAGTTATTGGATGAGTGGCGGTGGTCCAAAGCTAAAACCCACTATAGGGAAGTTTATGACTCACTATTCCACAGAAGAAGATATCAGAGTAGGAATTAACGTGCGTGCATCCAATCTTCTTATGAAACAAAGTTGATTTAGTGCACAAAATATTTGTGGGTCCATTTGTGTGTACTGGAGAGTGCTAATAAAATAAAATTGTAGTGGTATTTCCCAGATGTTCTGCAGAAAGTTCCACAACTAATAAAAACATGTGGTATCTGTCAGAAGGCTTTGCCTAATAATAAAGATAGAAAAGGATTTCTGCATTCACTAACACCTGACAATGAAGTGCTGTAGTGTCTGTCGACATTTGCAGCCCGCTACGAAGGGCAAGGGAAGATTGCAAATACATTGTGGGATTCTTAGACATATTCACCAAGTATGTAAGATGCTATCTCATCAAGGCTACAGAAAGTTCAAGCACTGTTAAAATTGTCTTAATGATTTTATTCCTCAAGCAATAAAAATATGTGTTATCTGTTGGAAGGCTAAGCCTAATATTAAATGTAGGAAATGATTACTGCATTCAGTAATACCTGATGAGTCACTCTCCATGAAGTCTGCTGACATTTGAACCCACTACTGAGGACAAATGGAGGTTGTGACTATTGTGGCTTATATATAGATATCTTCACTAAGTATGTAAATTTCGTCCCATCAAGACTGCCACAAATTTGTCACTTGTTAACTATTTCCTTAATAATATTATTCCCCCACTGGATAAATCCCACACAATTCACCCTATTAATACATTCAATGTTACCAGTCGTTATTTGTGAAATGCCTTTCTAGAGCCAATATCACACAAATATTAACATCATGGTACCAACCAGAAGCAAATCCCATTGCAAAAGTTCTTCCATGAGCTGAACAGATTTATGATGACCTGTTGTCACACTAGACAAACTATCTGGATTGGTTACCTTGGTAGACTTGAAAAATTATGGAGAAGCTTCCCCACATGTTGACTCAGTTCATTCCAGTTGAACTAATGATTCAGCAAGAGAAAGAAACAAGTGAGTATACAGAATTCTGAGATTTCCCATATAAGTGAGAAATGAGAGTGAGAACCAGCTGGGTGAATCTTACAGGAAATACTAGGAGAGGAGAACTGATTACGAGAAAAGAATATTAAAGAATCAATGGTTTCAAGTCAGAGAGAAGACTTTACTGAGAATGCACCCACGTTCATCGCTGTTTGGAAATAAGAAGTAACTGTTACAATATGTGGAGAATCTTGAGGATATCTTATCTGCGATCATATCTGTTGGGATATCTAGAAACATATTGTGTAAAAGGGTTATACCCCACCAAGATTTTAAGAAGTACTGTGCTTTTAAAGTAGAGAGATGACAATGATGTAATGCTGAACGTAAATATGCCTAAAACTTCATATTGTGTTAGATATTTTATAATGGCCATACTCTGATAGTTTCCGCGAGAAATTATATGTGATAATCAGAAAATTAAAATGATGCTATAAATATATATTGCCAGAATAAAATAGTACAGAGTTCCAGAAGTCTCTAGTTCACTATAGATTTATTGTCACGCTATTGCATATGGAATACATGAATTGATTACATTTACAGGTCGATAGTACAACCGTTTATTAGGTACCGGGCACCTGTGCTTAAACGCCAATGTTAATACGTCGTGTAGCCACCATTGGTGGCAATGCACGCGCCGACTCTTGCCTCCAGACTATCAGATGGCGAGTACAGTCCTGGGATACCTTATGCCACACCTGCTCGACCTGTTCAAGTAGTTCTGTTAGAGTTGGTGGTTGACGAGTGGCATGAAGCACTTCTCGTCCCTTTATAACCCACATGTACTTGGTTGGAGAGAGGTCCACAGACTGTGCTAGCCAGGGAAGCTACTGCACATATTGTAGAGCACATTGGGTTTCATGGACAGTGTCTGGGTGAGAATTATCCTTCTCGAACATCACATCACATTCCTGTTGCAAGAATGGCAAAAGAATTGGTCTAACAACATTCCATACGTACCGAGCACCGGTTAACGTCCCATCCAGAAACATCAAACATCAACGAGTGTTATAGCTTATCACATCCCAAACCATAAGGCCTGTGGTGGGGCCAACGTGTGGTGGACGAATGCACTCTACAATACAGTGCTCACCAGGTCTGCGCTGTACACATAAACGACCATCACTTGCGTGCAAGGAGAATGTGTTTTTATCGCTGAAGACCGCAATGTGCCATTCAATATTCCTAGTGGTTCTCTGATGGCACCATGCTCATCGATGCTGTGGTGTGAGTGGAAGATGCACTAGAGGTGCGCATGTCCATAGTCTCACTGCTAATAACCAATTTTCAAGCGTTCTTGTTTATACATCTGGGTTCACAAGCTGTCTTATCTGTGCTGTGGTAGCTGTACGATCTGCCAGTGCTGCTGCTACAATATGACGATCCCGGAGGGTGTGTGTGCTGCGTGTATGCCCAGAATATTTTCTACAGGTGTGAGAATGTCCACGTGACCACTGTAAAGCATCGTTGCACAACTGACGCAGCATATCAAACGTTGTTTCAATTCTCTTTAAGGACAATCCAGCCACTCAGAAGTCCAAAACTCGACCCCTTTTAAACTGGCTCTGTTGGCTGTAGGAAGTATGAGTGAGTCACCGCGGCACAGTTGCCTGCTTGCTTCAGACGTTTACACCACAGTGAGCCTTCTGGCTGCGAGCATACCCTATTAAAGGGTAGAAACACGTGGTGCTCTGGTAGCTATGCCACTAGGCTATCTGTTGGCAGATGCCGCTGAAACCATTATCAGTACGTCTTCTATCCCACAGATGGCATATGCCGTCATCGGATAATATTAATGAATTTCTATTTCAGAAAGTATAGTGCAGGAATTTTTATGCATTCAGATGAGGTGTGTATAATCATGATTTTAAAGTGGAAGATCACTGACATGAAATGTTTACGATTATAGCTCAACGTTATTGTATGTCTTGCAAGTGAATAAATTTTTTTAGTATTAACACTTTTCATTGAAAAATACTTACTGAATTAATTTGTCACACAATATTTTTCCGAACATAAATGTAGTTGTTCTTTATGCCGCTGTTAAGGCAGTTTTAATTCATTCTAATTATGAGAATAGACAGCGGTGTTTTAAGTCACTTACCTGGTTAATGTCCACATCAAGCTCCAAAAGGTGGATTAATTCTACGAATCGTTACAATGTCCTCTGCATTCGGAATGCCCGAACCGTCATTTGAACCATGTACTAGGTTCCAGAAACCAGTGGTGGGTGTGATGTAATAACATTAAATAATTCCTGTGCTGAATCAACATACATTTGGAGGTGGTTGGAAGTCTTAACATAAACAGATGCAGTTAAAAAACTGTTAACTGTTTAATGAGCAAGTCCATGGCATGTATAGATGGATGTTAAGCAGCCAACAACGAACTTCCCGTGATGATATTGTAAGGTAGCGTGGTCTCCTGAACTTCATTTCTTACATATGCTGACCTCACTATCGTATCCTGCATATCAAGACGTTTCATTCGAGCTCAAACTCGATATGGTAGAGTCAATTTTACATATTTTCATTTAATCGATATGCAAATCTAATAAATAAATCGCAAGTGCGCACCGACATTAAAAAGTCGAGGCTGGCGTACACAAATATTCAAGAAACGATGACCACAGGAGTTTTGGTTTGGCGGAGGCCACCAGCCCGCTGGGAAGTCCGTAGGAGGGTGAGCTAGCACACAGCTGCGCCGGCCAGCCGTCCGCCCACGGACCAATACAGTTTTTGCCAGAGAAAAGGGATAATGTCATGCGTGTTCACCTAAAAAGCAGAACCTGCTGTATTGTTTGGGAGAGCCCCAGAATATCCATTTTTTGATGGATCTAGCGCGCAGTCATGGGATACCTACTATTGTACTAGAACAGTTTCACCCAGCGTAGTGCAGCAGTTCGAAGTGTGATGAACTCAACAAGTCGTGGAACTCCTCTGCAGAAACAATGAGCTGTGTGCTGCCCCTACAGCCTTCAGTAATTACGAAAGTGTTGCCAGTGCTGGACGTTTTGCACGACCAGCTTTTCCAATTACGTCCCATAAATGTTCGATGCGATTCATATAATGAGATCTGGGTGACTAAATCACTCGCTCGAATTGTGCAGAATGTTCTTCAGCTCAGTCGTCGGCAACTGTGGCCCGCTGACATGGCGCAGTGTCACTCATAAAAATTTCGTCGTTTTTTGAGAACACGAATTCCGTGAATGGCTGCAAAGAGGCTCCAGACAGTCCACGTGGAGCCACCACCAGTTTCCTTAGTCCCTTGTTCACAACCTGGGTCCGTGGCTTCGTGGGGTCTGCACCATACTCGGACCCTATCATCAGATTTTATCAGGTTAAATGGGGACTCACCTGGCCAAGTTTTTCAGTCAGCTAGGGTCCAACCGATGTGGTCACGAGTCGCAGTGATGCGCTGATGTCGTGCTGTCAGCAAAGGCACTCACGACCGTCGTCTGATGCCATAACTCATTAACGCCAAATTTCGCTCCACTGTCCTAACAGATACTTTCGTCGTATGCCCCACATTGATTTCTGCGGTTATTTCACGCAGTTTTGCTTGTCTGTTAGCGCTGACAACTCCGCATTTGCGCCGCTGTTCTCGATCATTAAGCAAAGACCGTCGGCCGTCGTGACTGGCAATGTCACGGCACATGCTTGACATTGTAGATGTCGAAAGACCGGATTCCCAAATGATTTCCGAAATGGAATGTCCCATGCGTCTAGCTCCCACTCCCATTCCGGGTTGGAAGTTGTGACTTCCCGTGGAGCTACTACAATCACGTCGGAAGCCTTTCCACATGAGTCACCTGAGTACGAGTGGAAGCACCGCCAGTACAGTAGCCTCTTATGCCCTGGGCACGCGATACTACCGCTATCTGTATATGTGCATATCCCCATCCCATATATTGTCATTATCTGCAAAAACATTTCAAATCACGCGAGAATTTGTAGTTCCATCAACGGGCAGACAACAACGTTCTCCAGCGATGTGCAAATTCACTGCATTACTCAGAGCAAAGATACGTTTTCGTCGTTTAGTAAACCAACTCAAAACAAATTCAGTTACGAAGCAGCTACGAAGCGACAGCGGACTATTCTTTTCACCAAGATGAGACCATATTTCACAGGATTTCAAAACCAATTGGAAAGACTTCCATGCCACACTTATCACCTTAAAGTAAAGGAAGGAGAACTGTTTTACTCACCCCATCCCGCTGTACAAACAGAAGGCAGTTGAAAAATAAACTGCACAATGTTACTGTGGGGACATATCCGATGTTTCAATAGTACAAACAATAACGCGGTATTAGAAGCTAATAAACTGGGAGGAGGGGGGGGGGGAATTAAATTGGTGGCAGACGCTATGTGCCTTAATCAAGTGTTCGCTACTGAAAGAGACCATCCAGAGGCCGTGGAGGTTCTGTTGGGACGGTTTTAGGGCCTAAGTATTTCACCACACTTAATACGATCGTGTCGTATTCGCAAATTCCGCTTTTGGAATGTCCCATGAAATATACGGCATTCCCAGTCAACGACAAGAACTGAGAATAAAAAGTTCCGCAAATTGTATTAAATCAAAGTGTCACTACGTTCAATCACGCTTGAGTTTTGGTTTTGGGTATATCAAAATATTCATGCAAATTACACGAGAAAGCAATCATGCACTGATTCATCACTATCAAAGCGAACTCGTCGGAGAGTTTCTTTAAGTTTTGTTAACAGATGAAAATGCGATGGAGCCAATTCGGGACTGTATGGAGGATGATCGATGGCAGCGAACCCAACGCGTCGGATTCTTGCAAATGTCGCAGCGGATGTATTGTCATGCTGAATGAGAGGGTGCTTCATGTGAGGATAAACTCTTCGAACTCTAAACTCGATTACAGCGCACTGTTTTTTACGTAGCGACATAGTTACATTTCAAACCACCTAATATGTAGACATGATGAATAAAGATGTAGAATGTTAATAACTTTTTTGTTTTAAAAGCCTTAAGAAGTTTCACACAAAAATACGTAGGCACTACTTTTCAACACGCCCTCATAGTTATTTCTGTATAATGAGTAAATTTACTATCACAGAAACTAATCTTGATCATATAAACATTACAAACATTTCGCCTTATAGACAAAACACATCCGATGAACATGCTGGACAAATGAATCGAATTTTGAACACTTTTCTATAAAGAGCCAATAACTCAAATTTTCGTTCAGTAACGTCCTATGGAATGACGTTCTGCGTTAACTCGTCTTTGAGAAAGGAAGTCTTCATTGCACAAAAATGAGCTGTAAGAATAATACTTGCCGCTCACCGACGATCATCTTGTAAGCCATCTGTTTAAGGAGTTGGGCATTCTCACTATTGCTTTACAATATATGTATTCCCTCATGAAGCTTGTTGTAAATAATACACTCCAATCAAAAGGAATAATGAGCTACATAACTACAAAACCAGAAGGAAAAATTACATTAATTACACCACATTGTCTTTAGCGCGAAAATTGGTACACAATGCTGCAACAAAAGTTTTTGATCACTTAGACAATGATATAAAATATCTAGCAAACAACAAAGTAACATTCGATAACAAACTAAGAACATATCTCCATCCACAGAAAAATTTCTGTTACTGTAATGCGTAAACGGTGGTAGGTAGGAATTACTGACTTACATCTATGTATCTTTTCCCTCTCGTAAAAATAAATAAATGGATAAATGAAATAAAGGCTTAGAACTGTTCAGAATATAACCACACGCACAAATTAATTTGCGATGTGAATATAAAACGACTCGTTCCACGTCATTGCGATCTTCCGTGCTAAACGATCCGTGAAACATGTAACTAAATATCTAAAATGAACGTTGCATGGAACGTGGCATAACAAATCCTGATCCCAAGTTCTGGATGGAAACTTATTTCCTGGAACCTGAAAGAAATCTACTAGAATAATCTAAGAAATCTCACACCGTCAAAAAGTCTACACGACGTGAAAAGTAATTATCAGGGAAGTAATGATCGTGCTGGATGTACCGGCCAGTTCTCATTGCTGAAAGATGTATAAATGCTTAGGTGCAGGGATCCTCGATGTGAGTCATTATAAAACTGTAAATTTATACTCAGTTTGATAAAAGGACGATGCTTAAATAAATGCCAAAGTTTTTTATCGCTTGATAATTACTGAACTCCAAAAGATACAATTAATTTACAAGAAACGCCATGACTAATGTTACAAGAATCAGCTGGTATCCATGTCACAATGAGACAAAGATTTCGTTTACAAAGAATTCGTGGAACCAACGAAAAATGCAAGAAATAATGGGTGAATAAAGATTGTACGTACTCAGATCGATTACGAATCTAATGTACTGTATAGAAAAAACAGAAACTAGTCTACATTAATAGAAACTCCATGTCCCGCTTTGTTAATCATATTATCTCAGTACAAGCAAGAATTCCTCGTTTCAGAATCGCTTGCCAAGCTCGTTTCTGTAGCAAAATTCCTTTCCGGCACAAGTGCACTGGAAACCGCTGTAGAAGATATTTACTGAAATCTCCCACATACAAACACAAACTGCTTCATCCTCTGATATTTCAGAGCAGTCACGTTTTCTCTTACCACATCATAACGCAATCGAGGCATCAAGAGATTAGAAGCCAGAACCGAAGACGAATCTTTCTTCGTCATCAAAACCACAGGCCACGCTGTTCCAAAATCCGCCTTTACATCCCATGTTCAGAGCTCCACTCTGCCTAAGTTAAGACAATACAGTGTAGCAGAACATGAGTGACTACACGGATAATTGACTAGTGGGCACAGATATCGCAACAAAAAGCTTCTCTCGAATAACAGATGCGTAAAACATGATACACGGAAATCGGCAATAATAACATAATATTTTCGACATAAATGATAGAATTAACAGCAATAAAATCAAAACTTCCTACATTTTTCATGTAAAACGCTACAAACTGTTTGACATTAAGACGTACACTGAGATTCTGAAGACAATTGGTTTTACGTTATGTCTACCATGGCTGTGTCGGCCGAAGTGGTCGTGCAGTTAAAGGCGCTGCAGTTTGGAACCGCAAGACCGCTACGGTCGCAGGTTCGAATCCTGCCTCGGGCATGGATGTTTGTGATGTCCTTGGGTTAGTTAGGTTTAACTAGTTCTAAGTTATAGAGGACTAATGACCTTAGCAGTTGAGTCCCATAGTGCTCAGAGCCATTTGAACCATCTACCATGGCTGTGGAAAACTAGAATAGGAAAGACAGATTGACATCATCAAATAGTCGCGACTACACTGCCTGAAAAAAAGTGAAGCACCCATAAGACATTGTCAGATGTCACTGTAACTTCTTACACATACACACCGTCGGTGCGTAGATGAATGATTAGAGCTGGAATTCTCCGTGAGAGGTAGAACGGCAACTTGAATGTATGTTTAATGTTGTTACCACGGCTGTTAGGGTACGTAAGCGACGCTAACAGCGTTAGAGATATTGTGAGATCACTGTGGAGGGCACAGGGCTGCCATGTATGCGTTTGAGACAGCCTTATCAGCACCTGACAGTGTTTGAAATAGATCGTATTGTAGGCCTACATTTGACCGGCTGGTCGAATCGCGCAATATCAGTTTAGTGCGGCTTCCGGTTGTCACAGAAGCGCGATGTTTGACTGACGTTCTGTGTCATCGTGCACCATTGGACGACTGTGTTTGGAGTGATGCCAGCTGCTGGTGAATAGCGTCGCACTGTGTTCGTCGAAGAATCGAAGTTATCTACTAACCCAGATGACCATTGTTGGCGAATATAGCGATAAATTTGGGAGAGGTCCCGTTCTTTCAACTCTTTGAAGAGGTGGTGGCGGTGTCATGACAAGGGGAGCCGTGGGTGTGACTTCACGTCATGGTTGGTGGCAATTGAGAGAAGTCTGACAACTCAACGGTGCATCACGGTTACCATGCGTCCACGCAACAGTATCGTGGTGCCATTTCTCTTTCGGAAGTTGCTCGTCCACACGGGGTAGGTGTCTCTACGAACTGTCTGCGCGATGTTGAGGTACTTCCGGGGCCAGCAGGATACTCGGGTCTGTCCCCGACAGAACACGTGTGGGACCAGCTCGGACATCAGTTAGGTCCAGGATATCAAGGACCGGTAATAAAATTTTGTGGGCCACGTTGTCTCAGAAGTGGATTCAATCGCTTCATAATACCCTGGCCAACTATGTCAGTGAATGCATCCAGGACAGAGAGGGTGCAACACCATGCTGATAAGTAGCCTTGTAATTCCCAGACCTTTGTGAATTAGAGTCTGGTTTCCAATCTATAACATCACACTCCATCTCAACGCATGAACCTTCATTTCGTTTCCTCCTCCCCTCGTTAGTGTTTCACTTTTTTTTTATCAGGCAATGTATACAAATGCAGCACTCTCATCTCTAGGGGGTTCTGATCTACAGCATCTGCATTGACGTCTATCTGAGGGATTTCCTCCTTGTTTGTCGGGACGCACTGTTATTGGTAGGGACAGGAAAATTTCGCGGAAACAATAACGCGAAAAATAAAGCAAAATTAGGTTTTTTAACAAAATAGCGCTAAATCACAGATTTTTACGAGATACAGCGAAATTTGTAATATTGTCGTATAAAGGTGTTATAAATCACGTAGATTACTAACATTCGTAATTGATCGTTATGAAATGCCGAAACTGCATTTTGTGTTATAATTTCCTCAAGGCTGAGTGAGGTCCATGAATGATCCTAAAACGATAGTTCGTTTCTAACGCTACGAACTTCGATGTGAGGATGAAAACAGCATCAAAATTATCAAAAAAGCGCTGAACTAGTAAACTACAGTACCGAATTCGACAAAAACATCACAGAATTTGGCAAAGCACGGACTCCGAATTTAGTAAAAAAAATAGCACCGGATTTCGCAAAAAGCGCTGATTTTGGCAAAAATATCGTAAAATTTGGCAAAAGAAAAGACACTCAACTTGACAAAAAATAACGAATTTCACGAACAAAACATCGAATTTGGGGAAAAGAACAGCATCGAATTTGGCGAAAAAAGGGCACAGAATTGTGGGCAAAAAGTGTACCGAATCTGACAAACAAACACTTAATTTGGTTAAAAATAGCACCGGGTTTGGTAAAAAAATAACAGCGAATTTGGCAAAAAAATGACGCTGAATTTGCCAAAAAAACACGAACTTGGCAAAATAATGAAATCAAATGTGTCAAAAAAGTAATACGGGATTTAGCGATGCAACACAAAATGTGGCAAAATTAGCAAGTCATTTTGAAAAATAACACCAAATTTGGCAAAGACTGACTTTGGCAAAAAATGACACCAACTTTGACAAAATACCGCACTGCATTTGGCCGTAAAATAAAACCATTTTTCCCGTTTCTAGTTATTGGTTGTTACGCACATAAGCACACAATTACCTCTTTTAAGTCATCAGCTTTTTGTAACACTTCTGAACAAAACTTGCTTTCTCATGAAGCTAAGCTGACCGAACATAGAAATTTTGCATGTGACGTATTTTATTAGCATAACTTAGACAAAAATTTCTAACTAGTCGAATAAACGGACAAGACTAAGAAATTTATCCCTAAAAATAATCTGAAATGAAAAATCTGTTAGAGAATTTTGGGATCACGTCTCGCGATTGCGATTTATGACCTCTGCAGGAATCAATGTGGATCTGGCAATCAATGTTCATGTGAACCCGGCTCGCTCTCTCCGTCCATGAGACCCTAAAGGCAGTGGATACCGGCGCCCATGTTGACTTCTGGAAGGTGGTGAATACACTTACGCACTCTCGCCTAGTGGAGAAAATAAGAGCGAAAGTAAGATCAGACGAGTTCCTTGAGTGGATTGAAGAGTTCGTAGCAACTAGAACAAAGAATGGCAATTTTCACACGTAACAGTCGATTTGCTTTTTAAACGATGGAGTGTTATAGAACCACTACTGTTCACAGTATATGGGATTACAACGGAAGTTTGAGGATACTGTTTACGGATAATGCTGTCTTACATGCTGAATACAAAAGGCTATAATGTGGCGAAATGCAGGAAGACCTGTGGAAAAACGACGCTTGGTGCAAGGACTGGCGATTCGTTTTCAACGTAAACAAATGTTTTGATATTTTTATTGCAATCTATTGTCGCATTTGTGTTTGTAATGATTAGCGGTTCCTTTCATTCTAGAACAGCTTCAAATCTATTGTAGTTTTAAAGAAAAACGTCAGTTATACGTGTAATGCTCATCCCCGTAAAGTCACATACTTATGAAGTGTCTGTAACTACGTAAATTTGAAGAGATTCTAAAATGGAATGAAACCGGCAAATTATAAACACAAATGCGACCGACAGCACTAAAAGATATCAAAGTAATCGATATATATATAGGCTAAGCTTTCATATGTAAACGAAACATATTTGACACGAACTGGCAAGAAGATCAGTTACTGTATGATTACACTATTGCCGAACACAGTGGGAACAGTCACATTTATTAAATATGTGGAAGTACGTATCGGAGCCTTTGAAAGTGGGATGGCCATATAAAAGTAATAGTAGGAGGGGCGGATGCTACACTGAGATTCATTGGAGGAAACCTAAGGAAGTGTAGTCCACCCACTATGGAGGTCGCTTATAAAACCTTTCTTAAAGCCATACTTCAGAGATGCTCGTCAGCCTAGGTTCCTAATCGGATAGACGTGATGGAGAAGGTAGGGATCCAAAGAAGAGCAGTGCTTTTCCTTACGGTTTAGTTTAGTAGGCGCGAAAGATGCACGGAGAAGCTTAGCTAACGTCAGTGGCAGACACTACGACAAATGCGTTGTACGAGAACATCACGATTTCATATACTGTTAAAATTCCAGGGGTGTACGTTCCTAAAAGAGTCAACCAACATATTGCCTCCATCCTCGGATATCTCACGGAAATACAGTGAAGGTGTAGACAGATAAGAATTCACACGGAGATCGACCAGCAAAAATTTTTCACGTCCAAAATTCGCAATTGGAACAAGGAAAGGGGAAGGGGAGTGACGAGAGTACTTTGCACGTGAAGGATCTTTCGGCGCACGCCACAAGCTTGCTTGCGTAGTATAGATGTATACGCCAGTGCATATGTAGATGAAGATGTGAAGTCCGACAATACCTGAATGCCAGGTATTTGTATAAGAGTATTTTAAGTATTGTGAAAACACTAACAATACACACTTCAGTGTGTATTCTTATAAAACCTTCTATTGTGTTTGTGTTAAGACTTGTTCACGAATATCAGTATTTTTTTTTTTTTTTTTTTTTTTGCCAGTTATTTCTGGTGGGCCAACGGACTTGCCACAATGGTAACACAGGTTCCCGCCAGCTGTCGGGCTGGGTTAGCACTTGGATGGGTGACCATCCGGCCTGCTGAGCGCTGTTGGCTAGCGGTGTGCACTCAGCCCTTGTGGGGCAAACTGAGGAACTACTTGATCAAGAAGTAGCGGCTCCGGTCTCGGAAACTGTAAAAAGGCCGAGAGAGCGGTGTGCTGACCACATACTCCTCCATATCCGCATCCGGTGACACCTATTGACTGAGGATGACATGGCGGTGGTCGGAACCGTTGGGCCTTCATGGCCTGCTCGGGCGGAGTTTAGTTTAGTTAGTTGTTCGTAGATTGAGTGGTAGTGCGACATTTAGATCCACAACTCTTTTTTCTAAATTTACATCCATGCTCTGCACACCGCTGTGAATTATTGTACATGGCGGAAAGTGTTACGACTTTTTCCGTTCCTTTCATGGATGGAGCGCAGGAAGAATTCCTCTTGAAAGGCCTCTATGTAGCCTTGTACAAGCGATCTCTATGGGTACGATACGTAGAGGGTATACGTATTTCTTATGTAGCCTACCTCAGAATAGTTTGCGTCTATCTTCAGGCGTTTGCCCGACAGTTTCTGAGGCATCTCCGCGACACTCTCAAATGAGTCTAACAAGCCTGTGACCATCCGTGTTGCCCTAATCTGTTTGACCTATTTGGTAAGGATGGCACATTTCTTCTGAGAAGAAGAGCCACAGAAAAAGTAATGTTATGCGTTTTAAAATCGTGAGCAGTCTGTCATATGGTCCTTGCATAATATTAAGCTTAGTGTTTGGTGCACAATTTTAGCTTCGAGTTTTAGTTGAAGTAATTGCGCTTGTTGTGCATTTCATTTATGTACAAATGAAAACTGACATACGAGTATTGAATATTACAGCCCACCTAATCAACTGGTAGTTAGTTCAATTTCATGAACGATTTTTAAAATACTTTAGTTTTATACTGCGATCTCTAGCCGAGAGGGCATGAGCTGTATCCTTAACTGTGCAGCGTATTAACTCGTTTACTGATGGGACAGGCTATTCACTGACAGGGCAGCATATCCACGTTTCTAGCTATGTCTCATTTCAAAACGTAGTTCGTTAATTCTGCGATATTTCATGATCTGATAAAATAGAGGCAAGGAAATATTAATCAGGAAGCCTGTTTTCTTCGACAGACCACGTTCACCTCCGCAACACGTACACAGGCCCTTAAACAGACAGGTACCGAGTGGCTATAATTAAAATGCAGGCGCTCACAGAAGTCCAGTGTAGGCTGCAATTATCGTATGGCAGCGAAACTTGGCACGCATGCTAATTCGTTAATGTGGAACCGATTTACGCTGGAAAAATATTAGTTCCAGTTTCGCCCACAAGGTGCAAAACTGGCGTTGTATACTGTTTTATGACGATATGACATCCACGCTGTCATTTGACAAGCTATAACATGAGTGTGGTTGTTGAGATGAAAGGCCGTGTGCTGACAGTGAAACTATTTTACGCGAACGGCAACAGTTACAACGCTGCATTGAGAGAGTGTCGTCGACTGAAAGGTCTTAGGAGAGGCAGTGGTATTGAATGGTCTAAAGAAGATGATAATGAAATTCGAAAACACGGGTGGGTTTGGTGTGGCACCTGGAAGAGGAAGGGTCCTGTTCCGCTGGAAATTACTGACGAGGTTGCTGTTGCTGTACCGAGCAGGAAAGCGAATTGGTTAGCACAATGGGCTTGCATTCGGGAGAACGGCGGTTCAAACCCGCTTCCAGCCATTCTGATTTTGGTTTACGTGATGTCCGTGAATAGTTCAAGACAAATGCTGGGATGGTTCCTCCGAAAAGGCACGGGCGCTTTCCCTCTCCATCCTCCCCTAATCCGAGCTCGTGAGCCGTCTTTAATGAGCTCGTTGTCAACAAGACGTTAAACACTAATCTCCTTCCCCTTCCGCTGTTGCTGTAGCTGACCATGGAGCACGTGCCATGGATAGTGCTACTGCTCGTGCAGTGTCATGACAATTGTCTGTCCCATGATCAACAGTACGAAAAGTTTTGCAGTCTGTTTCACACAGGTGCCCGTACAAGTTCTAGATAGCGCAGCAACTGAAACCTCATGATCCGCCGCATTCTGAATCTGCTTTTTGGTTTCTGGCACGGATCGAAGTTGATCATACGTGGCCGGACAGTATTCCATGGAGTGACGAGTCACATTTTACACTACACTGCTGCAGTGGAGTGGGTAGAAGTAGGTAACTGGTACATGTCCTATCACCTGTGAATAACTCTTGTATTCTCCTTCACATTTTCTAAAATGTTGAGAGTAGGCAATACTCTCTTAGGATTTAAAGGTTGGCTACAGCGCGCATACACAAGCTCTGGAATCTAAGATATTGTTGTCGCGCTTCGCAGCGCACGGATTAATTAGTGGCAGTTTGGAAGCCAGTGTAGGAGCCCGTCTGCTGTGGTGCGCACGTGTGTTGGGCGAGGGGTCGTCGCCGAGCTGCCGTACAGGATTTGGTATTGAGTTGATATTTTTTATAATTTGCAGCGCGCTTATTAATTTAAAGAAAAGGGTTTGTGTGTGTGCGTAGCAGCAGACGGTAATTTTGATAATGATAGGAGTTGAATTCTTAAGGGAAACCATTGTTGGGTGAATAGATTAAGTATTGATTTTTGTCATTGATTTCTTTTGTAATTGTCAGGGAATTGTTTCGTCATGTATTTAATTGAGAAGTATTTTAGTCTGTCTCAAGAGTTTGATTAATTTGTAATATGGCTTTAACGCCACTGGGGGCTCATTTACATACGAAGCGATTGTTCAAAGAGCCTCTAGCGTTTTGTTAACTGAATGAGAAACAATCGCTTTCAGAATATAGTTTTTGAAAAAAGGAATTACTTCTTTGGGTTATCATTTATCGAGTTTAGATTTGGCGAAACCCTTTCCCTTGAATTATATGTAGTTGTAGTAAGCAGCAGCAGCCGCAGGAGCAGCAGGAGCCGCCATACAGAACATGCATTGCCCTCAACATGAATAATAGGTTTTTTTGTGTTTTTGTTAAATTATGGAATGCAGCAGATCAAGCAGTGGCAGCAGAAAGACCAAGTAAGTTATTTGTTGCGCAGAGGACCGATAAAAAAAATAAAGTTTAGGCGATCTCTGCAATAGTAAAGTTAACAAGAGTACAAGCACGAGATTTTCAGTAGAAAACACGAGATAAGAAGATAGAGCTCGCGACTTTCAATGTTCTCGAATTTTCCTATTAATTTAAGAGAAAAGAGCTCTGTAATATTCGGGGTTATGTATGTCGACTGTAAAGGCACCCAATCTGAGGAGTGAGTTTCTTCGATTTTGCGAACATACTACAGAACAAGGGCAACATACTGCAAGATAATCTTTTACCTGACTTCATGATTCAAAAGTAATTCAGTATTTATTTATTTATCCAAAAACTTTCCAGATGTTGAAATACATATTTCGTTAGCAAATATTTTTTCATGATTGTGTGCGCAAACATCACATGTGTACATACACACACATACACATACACACACACACACACACACACACACGCACACACACACACACACGCACACACAAAAAGTTGCAAAGAGTACAGAAAATTTCACAGTAGTACTGCAGTAAATAAATGAATTCTAGGCTTTACCTCCAAGGGAGCTTACACTACTTGCAATAATAGATTTTGCCCTTTTTTGTTTCAAGCTCATTTCACATTCTCTGAAACTTTTTCTACTAATCAGAAAAAGTGATCTAAGGAGCTAAACCTTACGGTTCTACTAAAGACTGATAATGATGCATAATTTTTATTAATTTATGTGAAAGTCAGTTTTAAATTCACATCGCACTATTTGTGATGCAAGTTTTAAAAGCCGATGATCATATCGTCCTGACATATTGAAAGGACCCTGTTTCAGCCCACCTGTTTCTGTAATACTTAACGTACTTTCAATCAGTGTAGCAGTTTACTCGGCTGATATCTGTTTTCGCAAATCTTAGCTGGGAGGAAGATTGCGTAGGGAACCATCTTTCATTGATATTTACTTTTGATGTTTCACCTCACCAACCTGTCTTATCCGTTTACCATAATCCCTACAACGGAGGAAGGATGGAAGGAAGATCAGGTTTAATGTCCCGTCAACATCGAGGTCATTAGAGACCGAGCACAAGCTCGGGTAGTGTCAAGGATGAGGAATTAAATCGGCCGTGCCCTTTCAAAGCGACCATCCCGGCATTTGCCTGGAACGATTTAGCGAAACCACAGAAAACGTAAACCCAGACTGTAGGCGCGGGTTTGAACTGTCGTCCTCCAGATTGCGCCCACAGCGTGCGGATGTGTGGATAATTCGATGTGCACACGAAGCAATAGTTGTCAGGACAATTGTTCTTATTTCTCCTTGTGGAGGCTTGGGAACTTTCGACTGACTCTATTTTCAAACCTGGCTCGTGTCCTGACGTGGCCGGATACAACAGACGTCCCGTTTTTTTTTGTTTTTTTTTTTTAAAGCACGCCTTGCAATTGGTCAATCAAACAGACGGAGAGAATTTTGAAAAATTCCACTGAACTCTGTTTATAAACTTGTCAGGTGAGCAGGTATGAGACCAGAACAACGAATTGCCTCTTTTAGCATCAACTCAGTTGGGCTTACGCTTGGTATCTCTGAGTTGTTGGTGACTGGCCGTACACAGCTCCACTCTGAAACATCGCTCCAGACAACGACGTCTGAGGTGCTTTCTAAAAATCGGCACTCTACCTGTGTCGGCGTTATGAGCAGGACGTGCTCTTACTAGCGCGTCAGCTGTATTTTCATTTTTGGATGGGATCCATTAGTCATTTCGCTTTGCAATGTAGCGATCATTGCATTACATAAATTCAACAACCACGAGAATTAATGCTCTTTGGTACCGTGTGAAATAAATATTTACTTACTTCTGTTGTTTTCCTGTCTGCAGACCATGAGTATGATTTCTGGGTAGAGCTGTCATCCTGATAATCAATCTACTTTTTACTGAGTAGAGCGGTTACCTGGAGCTGTTCCCGCATTTACATGTGCCGATTTTTAAAATATTACCATGTTTTTTGGTAGGCTGATTTTGAAGTTATCGTGCACCTACAGTAGGATATTGTCACTGTGTCCTACTCAGATGAATAGATGGAAGCCAGGGGAAGCGTTGATAGATCGGAATTCGTTGGATTTATTACAGCTTCAGCCAGTTTGGTGAACGTAGTTGCTAGTTCTCTTCTGATGTATTGGTAATGGCATTTTTTGCTGACGTGCGTATCACGCATTCAGCCTTTCCGTATCTTACGGTTAGGTAGTACAGGTGCTTCGGTACTGAGAGTGTCAGAGCTTATTGCATTCACAAGAGCATCCATATCCTATTGTCTCCATATGTTGCTGATAGAATAAAGTCGAAAATGCTTACTATAAATACCCCCTCCATCTCCCACCCCATAAGAAACCGTATAAATAAGACGGCTCTGCTTTTGGTAAACTATGAGTAGATCGAGACGAGAAATCTTACAAGCTAATAAACTTTACTTTCATGATAGACAGTTCACGCTACGTTTTCCTCCCTTGTACACTCTGCCGTTATCCAAAAGCCCATGAGATCATTATTAGAAAGAACCCCGCTTGAGAAATGACTCACAAGTATTTAACGAATCAAATTCCCTGGAACATCGCGCTCAAATGTCAATAATAGTTTCCATTACGCTTTTCAAACCATTTTTTGGCTGGAACATAGGTAAATTTCTTTTAACGACTTCACATGAGACTGCACACTTTGGAATTCAGATGCAGAGAGGCATTGCTTGTTCCTGATAAGAAGCACAGTAGCTTCCCAAAGATCATGGTATATGGCAGAAAGTGCATTATGAAAAATAATAAATCATGCACGAATGAAGATCAAGTATAGTAAAATGAAGATAACCTTTTAACTCGCAATGGACATCTTTCAATACTACAATGATATTTGCCTTTTATCATGTCCATGGATGTTGAAGTTTTAAGTTCTTTGTACTACAGAAAAACAACATGGCTACTATATGAACGAAGTTGGAAGTGTCCAGTTTAATAGCGCTAGCGTTGCGGTTTTACCTTCGTCCACTTTCGAAAACTAACTGTGTGATCTCTGAGCCAAAACATCTGACAACCGCCACTGGAGAGCATGTAGTCATACACCACAATGAGAAAGACGTTCTGTGTGATGAACTAGCTCATTTCATTGCCCGAACCACAATGAAACCACGTCTGGCAGGTTTTCGTGATGAGAAACACATCCTGTGTCACGATGGGTTTAATGTCTGCCTTATACACTGAAGAACCAAAGAAACTGGTACACCTGCCTAACATCATGTAGAGCACACGCGAGCACGCAGAAGTGCCGCAACACGACGTGGCATGGAATCGGCTAATGTCTGAAGTAGTGCTGGACGGAAATGACACCATGAATCCTGCAAGTCTGTCCATAAATCCGTAAGAGTACGAGCGGGTGGAGATCTCTTCTGAACAGCCCGTTGCGAGGCATCCCAGATATGCTCAATAATGTTCATGTCTGGGGAGTTAAGCGGCAAGCGGAAATGTTTAAACTCAGTAGGATATTGTCATTGTGTTCTACTCAGATGAATAGATGGAAGCCAGGGAAAGCGTTGATAGATCGGAATTCGTTGGATTTATTACAGCTTAGGCAGTATGGTGAACGTAGTTGCTAGTTCTTTTCTGACTCTGTAGCAGTTCTGGATGTGTCGCATTGTCCTGCAGGAATTGCCCGTCGCAATACACAATGGACATGAATGAATGCAAGTGATCAGATAGGAAGCTCATGTACGCATCACCTGTCAGAGCCATACCTAGATGTGTCAGGGGTCCCGTATCACTCCAACTGCATATGCCCCAGCTCATTACAGAGCCTCCACCAGCTTGAACAATCCCCTGCTTACTTGCAGGGCCCATGGATTCCTGAGGTTGTCTCCTATACCCGTACCCGTCCATCCGCTCGATACAATTTGAAACGAGACTCGTCCGACCATGTAACATGTTTTCAGTCATCAACAGTCCAATGTCGGTACTGACGGACCCACCAGGTCATTAAGGGTACACGAGTGTACCTTCGGCTCCATGATGTTTCGTTGAACGGTCCGCATTGCTGGCACTTGTTGATGGCCCAGCTTTGAAATCTGAAGCAATTTGCAGAGGGTTGCACTTCTGTCACGTTGAACGATTCTCTTGAGATGTCGTTAGTTCCGTTGTTGCAGGATCTTTTTCCGGCCACAGCGATGTCGGGGATCTGATGTTTTAACAGATTCCTGATATTCACGGTACACCCGTTATATGCTCATACTGGAAAATCCCCACTTCATCGCTACCTCGGAGATGCTGAGCCCCATCGCTCGTGAGCCCACTGTAACACCGCATTCAAACTCACTTAAATCTTGATAACCTGACATTGTATCAGCAGTAACCGATCTGACAACTGTGCCAAACACTTGTTGTCTCATATAGGCGTTGCAGACCGCAGCGCCGTATTTTGCCTGTTTACATATCTCTGTACTTGCATACCCATGCCTATACAAATTTATTTGGCGCTTCAGTATAGTTTAAAGCCTTCCTAACAGCGATGTATCATGCCTTTAGTATTAACAATGGGAGTGTGTCAGTCATTGATATCCATAAATGACGTGATTACCTGTTACAATTTAAATTAAATTTTCCCAGACTTGTCTTCCACCATTTTTTTTCCAGAAGGATTGTTCGAAAAATGTAGATGCATTTTAATAGTAGGTGAGGAGAATCACAGAAACTAATCGCTATTTAGCTTATTAGGGAATCCATAAATTCATTTTAAGAGAAAATACGATGTGTAGTAAAGGAGTTTTGGGTAAGAGTGTACAGTTAAGGAAAAGTTGTGGATATGTGGGTGTTATGTGGCAGTTTATGCCCAGATCGTTACACAACATATTTTATGTTGTAATATGCACACTGCAGTAGTCAGTATAATAGTTTATGACATCAGAGCTGTAGACAGCAGACACTACTGTCAGTGATTACACAGTTTATTACTTCTTCTATTTTCCTTTTATTACGCTGATGGAGACCTGTTATTTTCTGCACACTTGAAGAGATAATTCTAGTTGGCTCGCACAATGCGAAAGCAGTACCAGAGAACGTCATAAACATGTTCAGAGCTGAAAGCTGATCAGAATTCGTTACGTCCCATCTCAGCACAGCAGGTGGCTCCGGTATGTAACTCAACTGTGGAAGACGCCAGAGGAATTCCTTTTGAAAAGATAACTTGTGAAGCAAGATGTAGCGGTAAGAATGGGGGAAGTATGAGACTAGACATTTCTCAGACATTACTCCTTTAAACAATGTTCGCTTGAACTCATAGTAAAAGAGAATATGATTGGGTTACAGTAATTAATTCGGTAGAAGGCGTGTTGTGCCTTCGTGTAAGACTTTCAGTTGGCTGAGGCTAGAAATCTGTCATGGAATGGGAGTGATTTTCTCCCGTCCTCCACCTGACGGACCATCACTGGTTAATCGTAACAAAATATGCGAGAGTAGGAGTTCCTTAAACTTTTTTATAAACTTAGTGCTGGTCAGAGCTAACAAGGTATGCTACAACTGGCCAGCGAGATTCCTGTTGTGACAAAAACAGCTAAGTTTCATAAAGTTAGTCCAGAGGAGACTTGTTGTTTGGAGATGAAAAGATAAAACACTTGATGTCAAGAGTCTGATGAGTTCATGCTAGCTGCCAAGGCATCGTAAAGAGGGATGAGTGTAGAGGACAAACTGGACTCGAATTTGCAGTCATTACTCGCAGACCATGTGAGAATGGTAAGAATGAGCCGGTGATACAATCACCGAATCGAACGGGATGAGAACTAGTTAATTGCATCAGGGTATATTTGCCCAGTTTTAACGTTTGAAGCCAGCTACATGCTCATATGGACATTGGCGATTCTACTGGTGCTGGTACTTATTTTTCTGGATCCTTTCTTTAAATCACTAACCATTTTCACAATCATCACCTGTATATGTGAAATAGTTTCACATTATGCTTTCATGTGTCCACTCACATGTCCGTAAGGGTATATTTCATAATTACAATCCTCTGTTCCACTTATTATATGTTTATATACTTAATTCAGTGGGTAATTCATCTGCTTCTGATTTGATGGCAGTAAACCAGATTGTTATAACGACCACTAGTTTCTTTTATAATTAGATGAGCCCCTTCATTAACATTCCACATGTGGTGCGGTACGTATATTTTCTTGTTTGATTGGGCCATCCCTATTAGTTTTCCTTTAATAAGACGTTTCTGCTGTACGACATAGCTTTACATGATCTGATAGGGAGCTTGCCTTTCCTGTAGGTCACAAGGGATCAGACTTCCAGCATCTTAGGGGTGTGCTAAACAGCCTACCTGACACCTCACATGATTATTCTTTTATTGTAATATATTTGTGCACCTGTCTGTCATTTACACTTCAATACATTAACCACTGAAAAAATAAATACATTTTTATTCTTAAGGCTGATGCAACAAAAGCGAGAGCACAGAAACTTTAACTATGTACCACTCTGGCAGATAAAAGTTTGCATCCAGTCAGACAAGAGTTTGCACTTGGAAATCTTCAGCAGTGATCACAGAGATAAGGCCCTGCTGTTGTTGAGGTCTTCAGTCCGAAGAATGGCTTGATGTAGGTCTCCACTTTCCTCTATCCTGTGCAAGCTTCTTCACCTCAGAATAACCACTGCAGCCTACATCCATTTGAATGTGCTTATTGTATTCCTCACTTGGTCTCCCTCTACAACGTTTACCACCCCTCACCCCCTCTCACACTTCCCTCCAACACTAAATTGCTGCCGCGCGGAGTAGCCGCGAGTCTCAGTCCGGCACACAGTTTTAATCTGCCAGGAAGTTTCATATCAGCAAACACTCCGCTGCAGAGTGAAAATCTCATTCTGGAAAGAATATAGGTGCACCAGCGGTCGTCTTGTTTCTATTTTATCGCGCACTGCTACAATGGCTAAGAGTGCACACTCTTAGATGACATGTAATCTTGATGGAATTTTCCTTAGTGTATTCGATGTTTCAAAAACATAGCATTTGCCCATGTAAATGTTTACTACATAATACGAAATTGCTCGTATAGGTATTTGTCGCGCAACACGAAATCCTGCGAGATATTTTGTATGAATAGAGAACTAGATGACTGGACGTGGTGTCAGCGAATACTTCTGGGAACTATACATACCAGACGCCGTAGGTCACTTCCGCACTCGACTAGAGATCCATTGTTTGCAAATTAGCGTACAATTACAGCGCGGCCTCAGGGATTAGCGCCCGAGGTAAATGTGTCTTGTTTGCCGACGGCGTAACTGTGTCGTAGCGTCACTGGTCTTTAACAGTTGTCTCTCCGGTCGAGTGAAAGTGTCCCGCAACACATACACCAGTGAGTGGGGGAGTGGGGGAAAGTTTAGTACGAGAAATAGTATGCTACTGCGTAAATGGAGCCACCTCTTCTTTGGACAAAATAGTCGTTGTGGCAGTCTTCTAGTTTCTCTGCTGGGAGTTCCACTTTGCCTGGGTTCACTACACAGTTAAATCGATCCTCTTTCACTTGTGTTTTACCTTGCTTCAGCTTATTGGAGTTTGGCCTCAGGTAAACCAAAGCCACCGGAGAGGCAGTTCTGACGTTGTGCTTGAGAGTGGTAGCAAGGCTTAAGGAAAACAAAAACACGTTATTAATATTTTTCCACCCATACAGGGTTATTACAAATGATTGAAGCGATTTCACAGCTCTACAATAACTTTCTTATTTGAGATATTTTCACAATGCTTTGCACACACATACAAAAACTCAAAAAGTTTCTTTAGGCATTCACAAATGTTCGATATGTGCCCCTTTAGTGATTCGGCAGACATCAAGCCGATAATCATGTTCCTACCACACTCGGCGCAGCATGTCCCCATCAATGAGTTCGAAAGCATCATTGATGCGAACTCGCAGTTCTGGCACGTTTCTTGGTAGAGGAGGTTTAAACACTGAATCTTTCACATAACCCCACAGAAAGAAATCGCATGGGGTTAAGTCGGGAGAGCGTGGAGGCCATGACATGAATTGCTGATCATGATCTCCACCACGACCGATCCATCGGTTTTCCAATCTCCTGTTTAAGAAATGCCGAACATCATGATCGAAGTGCGGTGGAGCACCATCCTGTTGAAAGATGAAGTCGGCGGTGTCGGTCTCCAGTTGTGGCATGAGCCAATTTTCCAGCATGTCCAGATACACGTGTCCTGTAACGTTTTTTTCGCAGAAGAAAAAGGGACCGTAAACTTTAAACCGTGAGATTGCACAAAACACGTTAACTTTTGGTGAATTGCGAATTTTCTGCACGAATGCGTGAGGATTCTCTAGCGCCCAGATTCACACATTGTGTCTGTTCACTTCACCATTAAGAAAAAATGTTGCTTCATCACTGAAAACAAGTTTCGCACTGAACGCATCCTCTTCCATGAACTGTTGCAACCGCGCCGAAAATTCAAAGCGTTTGACTTTGTCTTCGGGTGTCAGGGCTTGTAGCAATTGTAAACGGTAAGGCTTCTGCTTTAGCCTTTTCCGTAACATTTTCCAAACCGTCGGCTGTGGTACGTTTAGCTCCCTGCTTGCTTTATTCGTCGACTTCCGCGGGCTACGCGTGAAACTTACCCGCACGCGTTCAACCGTTTCTTCGCTCACTGCAGGCCGACCCGTTGATTCCCCTTACAGAGGCATCCAGAAGCTTTAAACTGCGCATACCATCGCCGAATGGAGTTAGCAGTTGGTGGATCTTTGGCTGTTTCTGAGCACTATGGGACTTAACATCTGTGGTCATCAGTCCCCTAGAACTTAAAACTACTTAAACCTAACTAACCTAAGGACATCACACACATCCATGCCTGAGGCAGGATTAGAAGCTGCGACCGTAGCAGTCGCGCGGTTCCGGACTGAGCGCCTAGAACCGCTAGACCACCGCGGCCGGCGGTGGATCTTTGTTGAACTTCATCCTGAAGTGTCTTTGCACTGTTATGACTGACTGATGTGAGTGCATTTCAAGCAGACATACGCTTTCTGGGCTCCTGTCGCCATTTTGTCTCACTGCGCTCTCGAGCGCTCTGGCGGCAGAAACCTAAAGTGCGGCTTCAGCCGAACAAAACTTTATGAGTTTTTCTACGTATCTGTAGTGTGTCGTGACCATATGTCAATGAATGGAGCTACAGTGAATTTATGAAATCTCTTCAATCATTTGTAATAGCCCTGTATAAAGCGTTCGACAATGTAAAATGGTGCAAGAATTTCGAAATTCTAAGAAAAATAGGTGCAAAGTTATATGGAAAGATGAGTAATATAAAATATGTAGAAGGAACAACAAGAAGAAATAAGAATAGAAAACAAAGAATAAAGCACTCAAATCAGAATGGATGCAAAGCAGGGATTTATGCTTTCACCCCTGCTGTTCACTTTATACATCTAAGAAGCAATGCCAGAAATAAAGGAAGGTTCAGGAGTGGGAATGAAAGCTAGGGTGTTAGGACGTCAGTGATACGATTTGCCGACATTACTACGCTCAGTGAAAGTTCCGGAGAGTTGCAGGACCTTTTCAGTGGAATGAACACTCTAATGAGCGCACGCTGTGGGTTGAGACGAAACCGAACAAAGATAGAGCTAATGAAGAAAATGGTCTATAAAGTGGAGAGCGAGCACCCTTTGCCCGAAGAACGATTTACCTGCTGTAAAGGCACACTAACAATCAGTTTCCCACCTAGCGTTGCAGTGAAGCATGCGGTGATATACAGGGTGTTACAAAAACGTACGGCCAAATTTTCAGGAAACATTCCTCACACACAAATAAAGAAAAGATGTTACGTGGACATGTGTCCGGAAACGCTTAATTTCCATGTTAGAGCTCATTTTAGTTTCTTCCACCTACGCTCAATGGAGCACGTTATCATGATTTCATACGGGATACTCTACCTGTGCTGTTAGAACATGTGCCTTTACAAGTACGACACAACATGTGGTTCATGCACGATGGAGCTCCTGCACATTTCAGTCGAAGTGTTCGTACGCTTCTCAACAACAGATTCGGCGACCGATGGATTGGTAGAGGTGGACCAATTCCATGGCCTCCACGCTCTCCTGACCTCAACCCTCTTGACTTTCATATATGGGGGTATTTGAAAGCTCTTGTCTATGCAACCCCGGTACCAAATGTAGAGACTCTTCGTGCTCGTATTGTGGACGGCTGTGATACAATACGCCATTCTCCAGGGCTGCATCAGCGCATCAGGGATTCCGTGCGACGGAGGGTGGATGCATGTATCCTCGCTAACGGAGGACATTTTGAACATTTCCTGTAACAAAGTGTTTGAAGTCACGCTGGTACGTTCTGTTGCTGTGTGTTTCCATTCCATGATTAATTTGATTTGAAGAGAAGTAATAAAATGAGCTCTAACATGGAAAGTAAGCGTTTCCGGACACATGTCTACATAACATATTTTCTTTCTTTGTGTGTGAGGAATGTTTCCTGAAAGTTTGGCCGTACCTTTTTGCAACACCCTGTATATCGATTGTGCTGATGTGCGTTACTTGCTTTACTGATATGTCCGCCCCAGTAGCCGAGTGGTCAGCGTGACGGATTGCCGTCCTCTGGGCCCGGGTTCGATTCCCGGCTGGGTCGGAGATTTTCTCCGCTCAGGGACTGGGTGTTGTGTTGTGTTCATCATCATTTCATCCCCATCCGGCGTGCAGGTCGCCCAATGTGGCGCCGAATGTAATAAGACCTGCGATATGGCGGCCGGACCTGCCCCGCGAGGGGCCTCCCGGCCAATGACGCCAAACGCTCATTTCCATTCCATTTACTGATATTAGCTACTGATTTCTGTATTCCGTATATTATTAACAGAGTTAGTAGATAACAAACACTCCCCGGACGTGTCTGAACACTGCGTTGCCATTCATTTAAAAGGTTCGCTGCCGAAGGGCCTGTGTAACAATGGAAAAGAACCTGTAGTTGCTCTTTGTGACGTAGCTAATTTGGGACGGTGGGGAATCGCCTGGCCGCACTTCAGTTTACTGACACACTACAGCAGGACAGTGATTAATGGTAAACTTAACACAAAAATTGTGGATCATCAAACAGAAGAAAAGGAAGGAGTTCTATTACTTTGGAAGCAAAATACTTCAAGACGTACGAAGCAAGGAGGACATAAATTATTTTCAAGCCGATCAAAGAAGCAGTCACAGTGGAAACAGTAAATGATGCTCATGTTAACGTTATTTACTGGTTTTGTACAAATCGTCCAGCTTCAGACTTTAAAAAGGCACAGCTCACCCAGTTCTAAATTGTCAAAAATACCCCACTTGCTATGAATATAGTCTACCAACAAAAAATTATAAACATGATCAAAAGAGCGAAGATCTTGATTGTATACACTGATGAAAATTTAAATCGCAAAAACAATACAGTAGACTTCCTGAAGCGTTTAAGTTCAGCTGCATTGTCCATAAGAAAAATTATCGATTCTGGAGACACAACAGTCTTTCAGTTAACACGTTTTGCTTATTTTCATACAGCGATAAGCATAGGACAATATTTTGTGATAACTCCACACTTACGGAAAAAATATTCACCGCACAAACAAAGCAACTGGAATTATATGTGGAGTCTTCACACGTACATATTGCAGGAGATTATTTTGAGATTTGGCAGTATGAACCACGGCTTTGGTATGCTTTTACTCAGTCACGATTTTTCTTGCCAGCGATCTGTTGGAGCTTGAGAGCAATAGAGACATTCACCAATAAAATACTAGACGGAAAAATGATCTGCATTTCGCTCTACTGAATATAAATTTGGCACAGAAAGTGGTACAAAACTGGGCTAAAAGGCTATTTGATAATGTGTTCGTTGAAATGAAATATCTGGAAGACGGCGGACATTTTTCCACATGTAGACTAAAGTTGTTTCTCGTCAACTGCTTCTTCTGTACTACAGAGGAGTTCTTAAATATAGGGTGTCTCACGTAACTCTGCCATGTTATGTATTTCCGAAAGGAAATTAAATGGGCAAAATGCATTTGACCAAGAACGCAGCTTTTTCAGGGGCTCACACAATGTGTGGGAATGCACAACCCATAAATGTAAACAAACATCACTTTCAACAAAAATTAATGGTTTTTAAATGATGCATGTATGTTTCTGGAATTCGTAGACATTAAGGGGTGGCAGTGGCGCCACAATTTCCGACGTAACGCGCAGAGCAAGGGTTGGATACGGCAGGCTTCAGGACAGTGCAGGCAACCCGCAATACAACATTACAGCATTACGACAGAAAATGGGGCACCGATTCCATTATTCAACCAAGTCCAAGTATTCCAGAGAGTATAAGGTTTAGAACAGTGAAATCAAGTCATCTATCACTAATTTATCTCTAGTTTACATTACTGTATAAAAACAAAAATGTGCTATTTAAAAATAACGTAATTCTGAGTTAAAAGTGATGTTCGTTTACTTCCAGAGATAGTGCATTCGTGCCCAGTGTGTGAGCCCCTGACTTAGGTGCATCCGTGGGCAATTGCATTTTTCACACTTGTTTCATTTCGCAAAATACATTTAACTGACAAAGAAACACGTAAGGGCATGCGTATTTTAATACAGAGATATGCAAACAGGCAGAATACGGCGCTGCGGTCGGCAACGCCTATATAAGACAACAAGTGTCTGGCGCAATTGTTAGATCGATTACTGCTGCTAAATGGCAGGTTACCAAGATTTAAGTGAGTTTGAACGTGGTGTTATCGTCGGTGCACGAGCGATGGGACACAGCGTCACCTAGGTAACGATGAAGTGGTGAGTTTCCCGTAGGACCATTTCACGAGTATACCGTGAATATCAGGAATCCGGTAAAATATAAAATATCCAACGTCGCTGCGCACGGAAAAAGATCCTGCAAAAACAAGACCAGCGACCACTAAAAAAAATCATTCAGCGCGGCAGAAGTGCAATTATTCCGAAAATTTCTACAGATTTCAGTGCTGGGCCATCAACAAGTGTCAACGTGCGAACCATTCAACGAAACATCATCCATGTGGGCTTTCGGACCCGAAGGCCCACTCGTGTATCCTTGATCACTGGGCGACACAAGGCTTTCGTCTCGCCTGAGCCTGTCAACACCGACATTGGACTGTTGATGACTGGAAGCTTGTTGCCTGGTCGGACGAGTCAAATTGTATCGAGCGGATGGACGTGTACGAGTATGGAGACAAACTCAAAAATCTATGGAGCCTGAATGTCAGCAGGGGATTGTTGAAGCTGGTGGAGGCTCTGTAACGGTTTGGAACGTGTGCAGTTGGAGTGATAAGGTACCCATGATACGTTTAGATACGACTCTGACAGGTGACACGTACGTCAGCATCCTGTCTGATCACCTGTGTCCATTCATGTCCTTGTCTAAACACTTTTGATGGCCACCAAACTCCTCAGACATGAACATTATTCACCATGTCTGGGATGCTTGGCAACGTGGTGTTCAGAAGAGACCTCTCCCCCTCATACCCTTACTGATTTATGGACAGACCTGTAAGATTCATGGTGTCAGTTCCTTCCAGCACTACTTCAGCCATTAGTCGAGTCCATGTCACGTCGTGTTGCGGCACTTCTTCGCCCCTACACGATATTAGGCAGGTGTACCAGTTTCTTTGGCTCCTCAGTGTATATTAGGTGGAAAAGTATATAGTCAGGAGGAATGGTACATGCTTTGAGATGCGATAGTATTAGTGATTCTGAACAAAAAACTTCATATGGACATATGGCCTACTGCAAATGGTTTCCGAGATAGAAAACGTTTAATATCACTTTCGTACGTTTTTCTTTAATAACACGAATACTGCACTATCCGACGAAAACGTGTCTCAGTACACAATTAAACTAAATTAAATTTGCTACAAAAAAGGTCCTATTTATTTTTTGTCTAGGACTAACAGTTTGCGCGGAAAGATCGAGAGAATATTGAAAATCTCGCGCGACGCGAGTGCGCTGTAGCTTAGATACTTTTTGTAGCAGTTTGAGGTAGTTGTCCGACTTGATAGTCCACAAGCGTCCTATATCAAAATGTTCGTCTCAACTTCCTTTATATTACTGTGGTACGTTGAGAACAATGACAATGAATAACACAGAAAGTAAATATAAATGTATTTTAATATTTTAAAAGTGTTCTATCTCGGAAACCATTCGGAATAGGGCATACGTGCACATCAAGTCTTTTGTTCATATATCTATTCGACAGAGCGGTCCAAGATTAGTCTACTTCCATATTTGTTTTATCGGTATGTATTAACAGGGACCGTAAAACTCGAAGCGTGACCAGTACCCCAGGAGCGACAGCACCGCCATGGCCCACGCTGATTGCTACCGCCAAGCCTGGAGCGCTGCTGAGTCGCTGCTCGATTGCTGTATATTCTTCGTATTTCACTGTCGCTGGTAACACATTTCGATCAACCGAATACCACAGTAGAATAGTGTTGGACAGCTCCATCGAAGGGAAAAATAAAATCGGTGTTTGAAAATATTTTTTTTATCTGTAACTGGCGCTTTCCACTGACACTACTTTTGCATGTTACATGTTACGAGCGGCGTTTGTTTCCGCCGTCTCCTTCTACACAATGCAAAAACTGAATTTCCAATACCTGCCAAAACACTAGAAAAAATGAGCCTGACGACTATTAGGAAAGACAATATCTGTGTGTGTGTGTTCGCAGTTTCTAGTTACTAAATCTTCTGTGGTACAGAAGAAATAGTTAACGAGATACTACTTTATAACATACAGGGTGGGCAGAAACAGTCTGAAAAGCTTGTAAGTGTATTGTAGGGTAGGTTTTAAAACCAAACAAGAAAGTGATACCAAATTTTAAATGGGGGCGATAGTAAGGATACAACCGGAGTCAAAGAATGAGCAGTCTTGTGCGCTATCAGCTACGCTGTGAGAACAACTGACACTAATTGTAAGTGGCCAACCATTCATTAATTCGGAAACATCGCAAAGTATTGAATTTTTTTCTTAAAAATAATTTCTCTTCGCAACTTACACTGTAACACACACACACACACACACACACACACACACACACACACATATATATATATATATATATATATATATATATATATATATATATATATATTTCAAATCTGAATAAATCGTGGAATAATGTAAATAGAGAGGTACAAATTGACACATACGCTTGGAATGACATGGGGTTTTATTAGAACCAAAAAATACAAAAGTTCAAAAAATGTCCAACAGATGGCGCTTCATCTGATCAGAATAGCAATAATTAGCATAACAAAGTAAGACAAAGCAAAGATGATGTTCTTAACAGGAAATCCTCAGTACGTCGACCATCATTCCTCAACAATAGCGATAGTCGAGTAATAATATTGTGAACAGCACTGTAAAGCATGTCCGGAGTTTTGGTGAGGCATTGGCGTCGGTTGTTGTTTTCAGCATCCCTAGAGCTGTCGGCCGATCACGATGCACTTGCGACTTCAGGTAACCCCAACGCCAATAATCGCACGGACCTGGGAGGCCAAGCATGACGGAAGTGGCGGCTGAGCACACGATCATCACCAAACGACGCGCGCAAGAGATCTTTCACGCATCTAGCAATATGGGGTGGAGCGCCATCCTGCATAAACATCGTACGTTCCAGAAAGTGTTTATCAGCCACGCTCGGGATGATGCGATTCTGTAACATATCGGTGTTCCTCTCACCCGTCACGGTAGCAGTTTTGCTGTCCAGCGCCATCTGTCGGACATTTTGTGAACTTTGTTTCTTTTGGTTCTAATAAAACCCCATGTCATTCCAAGCATGTGTGTCAATTTTTACCTCTCAATCTACATTATACCGTGGTTTATTAAGTTTTCAAATTTATACTAACTTTTTGATCACCCGGTATATACACTCCTGGAAATGGAAAAAAGAACACATTGACACCGGTGTGTCAGACCCACTATACTTGCTCCGGACACTGCGAGAGGGCTGTACAAGCAATGATCACACGCACGGCACAGCGGACACACCAGGAACCCCGGTGTTGGCCGTCGAATGGCGCTAGCTGCGCAGCATTTGTGCACCGCCGCCGCCAGTGTCAGCCAGTTTGCCGTGGCATACGGAGCTCCATCGCAGTCTTTAACACCGGTAGCATGCCGCGACAGCGTGGACGTGAACCGTATGTGCAGTTGACGGACTTTGAGCGAGGGCGTATAGTGGGCATGCGGGAGGCCGGGTGGACGTACCGCCGAATTGCTCAACACGTGGGGCGTGAGGTCCCCACAGTACATCGATGTTGTCGCCAGTGGTCGGCGGAAGGTGCACGTGCCCGTCGACCTGGGGCCGGACCGCAGCGACGCACGGATGCACGCCAAGACCGTAGGATCCTACGCAGTGCCGTAGGGGACCGCACCGCCACTTCCCAGCAAATTAGGGACACTGTTGCTCCTGGGGTATCGGCGAGGACCATTCGCAACCGTTTCCATGAAGCTGGGCTACGGTCCCGCACACCGTTAGGCCGTCTTCCGCTCACGCCCCAACATCGTGCAGCCCGCCTCCAGTGGTGTCGCGACAGGCGTGAATGGAGGGACGAATGGAGACGTGTCGTCTTCAGCGATGAGAGTCGCTTCTGCCTTGGTGCCAATGATGGTCGTATGCGTGTTTGGCGCCGTGCAGGTAAGCGCCACAATCAAGACTGTATACGACCGAGGCACACAGGGCCAACACCCGGCATCATGGTGTGGGGAGCGATCTCCTACATTGGCCGTACACCACTGGTGATTGTCGAGGGGACACTGAATAGTGCACGGTACATCCAAACCGTCATCGAACCCATCGTTCTACCATTCCTAGACCGGCAAGGGAACTTGCTGTTCCAACAGGACAATGCACGTCCGCATGTATCCCGTGCCACCCAACGTGCTCTAGAAGGTGTAAGTCAACTACCCTGGCCAGCAAGATCTCCGGATCTGTCCCCCATTGAGCATGTTTGGGACTGGATGAAGCGTCGTCTCACGCGGTCTGCACGTCCAGCACGAACGCTGGTCCAACTGAGGCGCCAGGTGGAAATGGCATGGCAAGCCGTTCCACAGGACTACATCCAGCATCTCTACGATCGTCTCCATGGGAGAATAGCAGCCTGCATTGCTGCGAAAGGTGGATATACACTGTACTAGTGCCGACATTGTGCATGCTCTGTTGCCTGTGTCTATGTGCCTGTGGTTCTGTCAGTGTGATCATGTGATGTATCTGACCCCAGGAATGTGTCAATAAAGTTTCCCCTTCCTGGGACAATGAATTCACGGTGTTCTTATTTCAATTTCCAGGAGTGTATATATATATATATATATATATATATATATATGCATGTGTTTTGGATTCCACATTAAAGGGCAAGGCCATCAGGGACTGGCTGAATAAATCAGTTAAAAAATATTGTAGGAAAGCATCGGTGTAACATCTCTAAAAGTTCCAGGACTAGGAAAAATGTCGTGTTCAAACATACCACTCCTCGGATTATTCACAATACCTATAGAAAATATGGCGGCTAAGAGTACGGTACGTCACCGCAGGCTAAATAACGTGCTGCAGCGTATCTATGTGTTCTGTATCTCTCTGAGTATAACGTAATCATTCAGTCGGGAAAAAAAAGCACTGTTCTCTGGGTAGCACTGCCAGTCCCAAAATATTGTGTAACATCAGAGACGTTAAGCAGAGCAGGTTTCCGACATAAAAGCACGTTCGCTGCACACGCACGTAGGCAATTATCATCGGTAAGTCGTATGAGATCGCAATTATTTCGTTGTTCGTTAACGTGCCTCTCCCTATCTGCCGACAGTTGCGCCGACTGCGGCTTTAACGTACGCGGCAATTAATCCTCTCGTTGCGTCATGGCAAAGATCACTCGCCTTTGTCACAAAAATTTCACCGAGCGGCTTGCGTAAGGTTTGTTACTCATGGCCAATTATTCGACGCCAATTAATTTTCAAAAGAGGACCAGCGAAAATGTGTATACACATATGTTGGCGGGGGGAAGCATTCTCCCCTCCACTTGTGTTCCACCGTGTTCTGTTTTGTTCTCCTGCACATATGTGTGCCTAATATAGGGCAGCCGTTTGCCCTCTCTTCGCTTATCTGCTCCTCCATCGGAAGCCCGGACAGAGGACCCGGCCGGTGCGTGGAATCGGGCGGCGCCAGCCACAGTTTCCATTGTTCTTTTTCCTTTCTTTCTCTTTTTATTCTATTTTTGCCAACTGGTCCACGAAAACGAACAGGACAAAGGAATGTGTTGCTGCAATGGAGGGGCGGTCGAGCACTTGGCAGAATAATAAATGAAATACATTGGTTTAAGTAGAACGAAACGGAAGGACAGGAAATTGGTTTGAAGTAGACGTCTAATCCGAGAGTCGTTGTTAGTGATTGAACAGCTGAGATTCCAATAAGGGGATCTCTCAAATGGTTCGCGGTACTGTCAAAACGAAGTCTGATTGGAGTCCCCGATTGGTGCGAAGGATCTTGAATGAGTAGATTCGGGGTATTACTTGCACATCGATTACGGTTAAGCATTTCGGCTCGTAATATAAACGCACCGAACAAAAAGTTAATAACCCCGGGGAGACATAACACTAACCAGCGTAACGCCTCCTCTAACCTTGATAACGGTGTCAATCCGGGGAGTAGGAGAGTCCACAAGTTTTTGCAGGCGTACTACATGCAGCTGAAGAATACGACAGGATGTCAAGCGAGCCGTGTAAACAGGGCTATTGTCATCTTGGGAGAAGAAACTGTCCACAGCATAGTCATTACGAAGACGTAGAAAAAAGGGCAACACCTACTCACCGTGAACGTTGAAATAAGCATCACGGTTACCAAGCAGCGTAACAAAAAGACACTTCGAAAATCTCACAGAAGCAGTTGCGGCCTGAATTCAACCTCCGAATACTGTCGATTAAACGCCTCTTTCGGCCGTCGGTGCTCTAGACACTTTGCATCGTTTGAACAGTGCAAATCGCAATTCGTCTCACCGCACTACACGCCTCCAGTCAGCTGATTTCCAGTTTCCGTGTTGTTTGGTCCATTGAAAACGTACAGCCTCTGTGACCTATGGCTTTTTGTGAAGAACCCCACTTTAAATGTCCATTGCATGCTGTTTTGCTCTAAAACTGGTTGAAACAGACCTGAGTTCACTAATTGTAGCAATTCTTGCCGGGTTTGAAATCGTTTGTCTTCGTGAAGGAGTGACACTCATCTCCGACTCGTGTCGGTTCCGTTTACGATCACCGTCCTAATACCGTGGTACATGGCAGCAACTGTTTCATCATTCCTTGTAGATCCGCTGGACAGCCCACAGTCATACACCAACAGTTCGGGTAGCTTCATGCACCGTGTGGTCACTGACACGTCGAAACGCTATAGCTCCTTTTTGCCATTCTGCCACGTTTCCGCGTCTATCCACGTTACTGCTCTGTCTCGAATAACCGACAGACAAACAGAAAACACTTCACTGCCATGACTTACGTCAGCGACTGAGGAACATCTGGCCACCGGCTACCGATTATATAATATCCACAACGCTCCAAAACGGCCATTGTGCTCTTTTAAAGGAATGACTGACATTTAAAATTAATTATAGAACCGTCTAGTCCGCAAGGCACGTATGTTAAAAGGTGCCTGGTTTCGATCATCGCGTGATCATCTTCAGACCTTCAGCTGCAATTTGGTACAGGATATAAATTATACGGGTAAATAAAAAGAATTTCAAGTTAGCTACACAGGTACAAAACAAATCTACGCCCACGTTGTAGGACAAGGGCTGTACGTGGAGCAGTATCGCTGAATGATGGTAATCAGTACAGCTATTTATTAAAAACTGGAGGCTCCGCCTAGAGTTGACAGCATGATTGCCACCGTTAGCCAATCAGGCATAAGTCGAAAGATTTATGTACTAAAAATATGCTTATTAGTAAACAGATGGTCAAAATTAAGAACTTTAAAAAGGAAACAATTAAACATCACATTTGTTTTGGTTAGGCTTCCCTCTAGGGGCATGCTGTAAAAATAGTTACGATGTCTTTGGTTTTTGTGGAGACCGTGGGCGCCGTTTCGAAGATGTAGCAGCAGGGCTTTGTGATTATTGGTAGGTAATGTTCAGCAGACGACCTTCCATAGACTTAGGAATTAGTTGGTTACTGTGGAGATGGTAGACTCTGATCCTCGCCTGTTTCCATTGAAGCAGCCACAGACATCGATACATGACGCTTACATCTACGTCTGCACCTACAAAGATACTCCGCAAGCCACTATAAGGTGCGTGGCGGAGGGTACCCTGTACCACTATTTGTCATTTCCCCTCCTGTTCCACTCGCAAATAGACTGATGGAAAAACGACTGTCTATACGCCTTCGTATGAGCCCTAATTAGTCATATCTCCAGGGTTCTTATGCGCGATGTATGTTGGCGGGAGCAGAATCGTTCGGCAGTGAGCTTCATATGTCAGTCCTCAAAATTTTCTCAACAGTGTTTCCCGAAAAGAACGCCGCCTTCCCTCTAGGTATTCTCATTTGAGTTCCCGAAACATCTCCGTAACACTTAAGTTTTGTTCGAACCTACCGGTAACAAATCTAGCAGCCCTCCTCTGAATGCCTTCGATGTCTTCCTTCAATCCGACTTGGTACGGATCCCAAACACTCGAGCAGTACTCAAGAATAGGTCGCTCCAGCGCCCTACATGTGGTCTTCTTTGCAGGTGAACCACTATTTCCTAAAATTCTCCCAATAATCCGAAGTCTGCCATTTGCCTTCCCTATCACATTTTTCACATGGTCATTCCACCTCATATCGCTTTGCAACGTTACACCCTGTTATTTAAACGACTTGACTGTATCCGAACATCACAGGTTTGTTCTTCCTACTCATCCGCATTAACTTACATTTTTGCACATTTAGCTCTAGCTGCCATTCACGACACCAACTGGAAATTTTGTCTAATTCATCTTATCTAAGTTAGCAGAGAATGCTCCATATGTGCAGCCTCAAGATATAAATAAGCAGTATTCGTTATCTATAGTAAACAGCTGTAAATCGTAATATTCTAGTAAATAATAAGATAAGTAGCAACATTAAAGGAAAATATGTGTCCATATTTCTAAAATATACAATGGGATAGCTAGTGAAAAAATAAGCAATGTCGGAAAGTAATAACTTAAGATGATTCCACGAAGAACAAGTACAAATTAAAAATGCAGTGCTATGACTGAAATAACGGGCTAGTTGTTTATTATTTATACAGTCAAAAAATTACATAACTTTCTAAGGAAATAACATGAAATTTAAGAAAAAAGATCACGAGCCATTAAATTTAAATAAAGTAACAAAAAATGACAATAATATGGGTCACAATATAAAGAGTGTGAAGGAGGGTGTGAAGTAGATTTTTACACTTATAAAATGGAAACATTACAGCAAGTAATCTAAAGCAGATCATAATAAAGCTCAATTAAATGTTTGTCTTTGAAGTCTAGCTGCTCTTTTATCGATGACTGTGGCTGTCTGAACAGAAAACGCCCAAGGTCAGTGTCTACCATCTAGACATTACTACTATACATACAGACAACACCATTCGAACTCGCCAAAATTATTGTTTTCCTTCTAGAAGATAGACATTTCATTAATAATAATAAAAGAATGGCTTATGCATCGCCTCTTGCCACATAAAAGTCGATTTATACATTGGGGGCACCAGACCTTCGAAGTTTTACGATCCACGAATTGTTTGGGATGTTGGGAATTGCAATAAGAAGACAGAGAACGACTACTTTTATGATCCTCTCAAGTAACCAGACTGAAAGAATATTTTGATACATCAAAGCGTAAATTCGTTATGGTCAGCTCTCTCCAAAACTGCACTGAATCCAGCGAATAATCATTTAATTATGTCTGTGGTCCGAGAAGTACACCCCTGGTGAAGAACTCTATGCATTGACTTATTAATTAATGGAGCTGGTGCAAACAATACTACCCAGAATGGAATTCTCCTTCATCGTGATAAAGGATCTGATTGATAGTTCGATTGCGTTGGATCTCTTCGACGAGAATACTTAACAAACAGTTAGAAAAATTAACCTGTACTCGTAAGCAAATTCCGAGAGGGTGGCCGGTGGCCCGTGTGAAAATAAACTTGCTACTGTTAGCCCATCGCCCACTGTCGAAGCCTCCCAATTCAGAGGTTTATTTTGTGATGGTAATTGGGAACACGTGCTCATTAACATGTAGGCCTATCTTGTCCGGAGCATCGGGAATCCGGCGACCGTGTGTCGAAAGTGCTGTAATTGGCCACCCACATTTTGGTGCCGGTTCCTTAATTTCACGTTCGTCTACAGGGAGGGGCCTCTCGCCCTGTAACGTGGGAGACACCGCCCAGCAGTCACTCACAGTCTGGCCGAAAAATAAGTCCGCTTTTGACACAAGACGAACAGTTTCGTTTACGCTTGCGCAGCTGATTTGTGCAATACATTGTTTGATGCAGTGGGCGTGACAGCTCTCTGAGTAAATAAACTGGTCGAAATATTTACTGTACGTATTAGGCTCGTACACAGGTTCGTAGAGTTTTTGTATTGCATGATGGTATGCAGGCTGCTATGGGTTAATTCAGCGATTGTCACTTTTATTAGTAGTTCACTGTTGTTATTTGAGTTTACATACTGTCATTGGGAGATAGTGTGTGGAGCTGTGGACGCTAGAAAATGGAGTGCCAAGTGGAGAAATTGGAATATTTCGGACATATTCTTCTGTTTGAGTTCAAAAGATGGGTGACAGCAGCGGATGCAGTCAGAAACAATTGCGCCGAGTATGGGAATTGTAACGTCCCCTTAGAAAAATTTGTGAATTACTGTGCTGATAAACCCCTTACGTTATTTGATTTTCAAACAGCTGAGCAAAACTGAACGTACTCAGACATTTCTCTCTTTACTTATTCTGATCATCACTAAACTGACACACAATATTTTTAGCGCAACGCAATCTGAATTTCAATAATCCCTACAAAAGAATGGCCGTGACTAACAATAGCCTGTACCTTTCATGAATCACTTACCTCACAAAAGTCTTCGTTACTTGAACTACTGCAATACAGCGAGCGCCAGTACTGCCAGCTAAATAAAGGATTCTAACTACTGAAGGCACTAACTACTGATAGGCATAGTTAGCAAATGATAGATTTTGATAGAGAACAAACAATGTATTTACCTTAATAAGTCATCATATATATATCAGTTCATGATATACAGTATTACAAATTTACTCTTTCTGATGGACACGCGTCCAGATCGTCCGCTCTCAAAACTCTGTCATATCTCTTCCCACATCCACCACTACTGGCGGCTCACCTCCAACTGCACAACGCTACGCGCTGTTCACATCCAACTGCCCAACACTACAATAGCAAATATTCCAACAATGCAAACCAGCCCCAGACTGCACATAGCACAGTCAGCGATTTCCATACAGAGCGCTACGTGACGTTACCAACATAAAAACCTAACGGCCTACTCACAGAATAATGCCACTGAACAGAAGACGGTAATAAAATGTTTTTTTTTCGTTTTAAGGAGGATTATTTTGACGTTAGTGACACTACACATTCAGGACCTTCGGGTTTTGATGAAGATCGTTTAAACGAATTAATCCACAGTGATCCATGCCAGCGTACTCGGGAGCTGCACTTGTGATGAACTGTGATCGTTCCAACATCGTGCGACATTTTCATGCAATGGGGAAGGTTCGGCAATCGGGTGTATGGGTAACGCATGCTCTAAGCCAAAATCACAAAAATCAGTAGGTGTGACCATACGTGGATCTCTGCTTGCCCATCATTTGGCTCAGAAACAACACCGATTCTCCCTATCCTGTATCGTTACTGGTGTCGAGAAACGATTTCTTTAAGCTGACGTAAGGAAAAGAAAGGCATGGTTGAGCCCAAACAACGCAGCAATTCCCCATAAAAAGACCTGCGCACATCAGCAAAACATAATATTATGCGTCTGGTGGAACAACGACGGTATGATGTACTATGAATTGTTTCCTCGAGGTGTAACCATCACTGCTGATATTTGTTGTCAACAACAGAGATGTCTTCCAGACGCAGTCCAAGAACAACCAGGAAGACTGCTACTCGACGATAACGCCCTCCCGCATTCTGCTTGACTGACAAAAACACTATACGGGGTTGGGAAGTCATTCCGCACCTACCTAATTCACATGATCTCTCACCCTCAGATCTTCACTTTTCCAGTCTCTATCGAACAAACTTCAAGGAACTTCTTTTCGGATGGATGTGCACTCCTAACACGGCTCCAGTTCTTCGCCTCAAACCCACGTGATTTCATCACTCACGGAGTTGAAAAGTTACCCCAGCAATGGCAAAAATTTATAATTAGTGAAGGATAGTATACGAGGGTGAGTCAAATAAAAACCTTAAATTTATAATAACAACTCTAAATTTCACACCGTTGTCCTGTAAGTTGATAACCGTGCTACAAACAGCGTGCAGGATGGCCTGTAGGTGGCAGCAGAGTGCAGATGCACACATACCGTATCAGTATAAAGATGGTCGCCCCACTTGCGACTTGCACCAGGGAAGGACAGCGTTCTGTTATTCGGTTTTTGCGTAGTGGAGGTGTGAAACCTATTGAAATTCATCGACGAATGAAGGTTCAGTACGGTGATACATGTTTGTCACAGCAGCAGGTCTACGAATGGAATAGAAAGTTCGCAAATGGTGTGACTTCAGTGGAAGATGCTCCTCGTCCAGGTCAAGCACAACGAGTTGTGACTCCACAGAACATTGCAGCACTTGAAGCCATAGTGAAGGAAAACCGCCGAGTAACACTGAATGACATTGCAGCATGTTTACAGAGTAGCCATGGGTCAGCACACAACATTGTATATGATGTGTTCCAGTTTCACAAAGTGTCTGCAAGATGGGTGCCACGGCAGCTGACTCCTGAAATGAGAGAACGACGTGTTGATGCTTGTGAAGAACTTCGCGGTTTGAACGAGAATCCTTGCAAGAATCTTTACTGGGGACGAAACCTGGGCTCACTTCCACCAAACGGAAACGAAGAGAGCGAGCAAGGAATGGCGCCATTCCTCATCACCAAAACCAAAGAAGTTTCGAACCGAACCATCAGCAGGGAAGGTCATGCTGACTCTCTTTTGGGACGAAAAAGAGAGGGACTATTGTCACCAATGCATCATACAAAGACCTCCTAAAAAAACATCTGCTGCCTGCAATCAAATAAAAACGACGTGGATTGCTGTCAGCAGGTGTCGTTTTGCAACATGACAATGCAAGGCCCCACACTGCCCGTACAGCAGTTGCAACAATCACAGACCTGCATTTTGAGTATCTTTCTCATCCACCATACACACCAGACCTTGCCCCCAAGTGATCTCCATATGTTTGGACCACTCAAAGACGCAGTGGGAGGAAAGAAGTTCCGTTCTGATGAAGAGGTACGCCACACGGTGCATGAGTGGTTGCGCGGACTACCAAGAGAATTTTTTTCTAAAGGAATTTATGCACTTTCTAAGCGCTGGAGGACTTCCATTGAGTATGGGGGAGATTATGTTGAAAAGTGATACAGCTTTTTACCACTTCTGCGCAATAAATAATATTAAAAAAATATTGAAGGTTTTAATTTGACTCAACCTCGTATTGTTGTTGTTGTTGTGGTCTTCAGTCCTGAAACTGGTCTGATGCAGCTCTCCATGCTACTCTATCCTGTGCAAGCTTCTTCATCTCCAGTACCTACTGCAACATACATCCTTCTGAATCTGCTTGGTGTATTCATCTCTTGGTCTCCCTCTACGATTTTTACCCTCCACGCTGCCCTCTAATACTAAACTGGTGATCCCTTGATGCCTCAGAACATGTCGTACCAACCGAACCCTTTGTCTGGTCAAGTTGTGCCACAAACTTCTCTTCTTCCCAATCCTATTCAATACTTCCTCATTAGTTATGTGATCTACCCATCTGATCTTCAGCATTCTTCTGTAGCACCACATTTCGAAAGCTTCTATTCTCTTCTTGTCCAAACTATTTATCGTCCATGTCTCACTTCCATACATGGCTACACTCCATACAAATACTTTCAGAAAAGACTTCCTGACACTTAAACCTATAATCGATGTTAACAAATTTCTCTTCTTCAGAAATGCTTTCCTTATATTTCGCCTTTTCTGTTGTTGTAGTTTAAGTTATCATTCCCGTGGTTAGTTTCATACAGTTCCCAATATCTGTCGCTTATTCACCATCCTTTTCATTTCAGCATTACTGCTGCATCCCACATCATTAACGAGCTGCATTTTTCACTCATATCCGCCACAATAGCTTAGTGGCCAGTGTGTCTTGGTTGCAATGCAGGGGACCCCGTTCGATTCCTGATATTGTTGTTGTTGTTGTTGTTGTGGTCTTCAGTCCTGAGACTGGTTTGATGCAGCTCTCCATGCTACTCTATCCTGTGCAAGCTTCTTCATCTCCCCGTATCTACTGCAACCTACATCCTTCTGTATCTGTTTGGTGTATTCATCTCTTGGTCTCCCTCTACGATTTTTACCCGCCACGCTGCCCTCCAGTACAAAATTGATGACCCCTTTATGCCTCAGAACGTGTCCTACCAACCGATCCCTTCTTCAAGTTGTGCCACAAACTTCTCTTCACCCCAATCCTTTCAGTACTTCCTCATTAGTTATGTGATCTACCCATCTAATCTTCAGCAGTCTTCTGTAGCACCACATTTCGAAAGCTTCTATTCTCTTCTTGTCCAAACTATTTATCGTCCATGTTTCACTTCCATACATGGCTACACTCCATACAAATACTTTCAGAAACGACTTCCTGACACTTAAATCTATACTCGATGTTAACAAATTTCTCTTCTTCAGAAATGCTTTCCTTATATTTCTCCTTTTCTGTTGTTGTAGTTTAAGTTATCATTCACGTGGTTGGTTTCATGCAGTTCCCAATATCTGTCGCTTATTCACCATCCTTTTCATTGCAGCATTACTGCTGCATCCCACATCATTAACGAGCTGCATTTTTCACTCATATCCGCCACAAAAGCTTAGTGGCCAGTGTGTCTTGGTTGCAGTGCAGAGGACCCCGTTCGATTCCTGAATTCCTAGGGATTTTTCTTAGATCGGCGGACTCGAACTGGGTGCACGTTGCCTCGTAATACCAACTGAGGAGCTATTTGACTGAGCATAAGCTGCTGCAAGGTCTAGAAAGCAGACAATGGTCGGGAGAGCGGTGTGTTGCTCCACTGTCCCTCCACACCACACCCTAATGACGCCATTGGCAGAGAATAGCACGTCGATCTGTGCTGATTAGCCCGACTGGGCGGAACGCGGAACTTTGCTTTTGCTTTTACACTCTTACCTAGGATTGTCCCTGCAACTTTTTCCTTCCGCCATCCAATAAAATACAGTTTCAAGTGGTGACTGCTGCCATAAATCCCCTTCCTGCCGGAAATAATTGAAGCAAACATAAGGTAACGAGCATTCGCAGACACTTCGCCAATGTTGTCTACCATTTACTTGTACGTATGAACAAGAATTCTGGAGGGAACGGAAGACTGCATGAGAGAATGAGCTTAACGTGCCACCTTTGAACAAATTGCTCCTGGCACGAATAATCGTAACACAGGTTTTCTTTAAATTTTATTTTATTGGCTTTCGGAACATGCCCATACAGCCATGTCAACACTGGAAATGTTATACCACATCTTACAGACAATTCAGATTACGAGCCTGGACGAAGTTACGTAGGCCTAACGAAGGGCTAATTCCGACATGAAACATGAGTACTAAAAGGAATACGCAAAATTTCGGTTACATGATAAACCACACAAAACTAAAGGCTGTAAACTCAACTACATGCTTACGGATTACAATAACGAATAAATTAAATTGAAACTATCACGTAGATAATGTTGTGGGGAAAGCACACCAAAGACTGCCATTTACTGGCAGAACACTTAGATAACGCAACAGGTCTACTAACGAGACTGCCTTCATTACGCTCGTCCGCTTGTCTGGAGTATTGCCGGCCGCGATGGCCGTGAGGTTCTAGGCGCTGCAGTCCGGAACCGCGAGACTGCTACGTTCGCAGGTTCGAATCCTGCCTCGGGCATGGATGTGTGTGATGTCCTTAGATTAGTTAGGTTTAAGTAGTTCTAAATTCTAGGGGACTGATGACCTAAGATGTTAAGTCCCATAGTGCTCAGAGCCATTGAACCATTCTGAAGTATTGCTACGCGATGTAGGATCAGATTGGAGAGACAGAGGACATCGAAAAAGTTGAAAGAAGGGCAACTCGTTTTGTATTATCGCGAATAGGGGACAGAGTGCCATGAATATGATACACCAACTGGAGTGGCAATCATTAAAACAAAGGCGCTTCTCGTTGCGGCAGAACCTTCCCACGAAATTTCAATCACTAGAATGTGAAAATATGTTGAAAGCGAAGAGCTCTATCCGTGGAATAAGACCACAGGTCACTCTTGCATCAAAATAGATTTAATATACCGGATGTTGACACACGTGTTCTCTCCAATTCTTTTGAACAGTGCATAAAATCGTACTGGTAACACAATAAGAAATCATAAATCACCACTGGTACACATTTGGATACTTCCAATTCGAATCCGTATTGATGACTGTGTATATAAGTTAATAATAAAATGTTCTTTCGCATGTCCTGCAGGAATTGTTTCAAAAGTTGTTGATAGAGAATTGAATACTTGAGCAGGTCTATAGGTAACATCTAGATAGAACAGGAGAACAGTTTGGCAGACAGATTCTCTCGACACAACGCTAATGATATCGGGAACTGTGATGCTCAGTTAGGATTATTTTGCGTACTATTTCTGACGAAGCCAGCAAAATAGCAAGAAACATGAAGAATTGATAAGACTTACACTCTATATCTTAGCAACTGCAGGCAATTACGTTGATAGTTGTTCCGTATTTCAGTAGCTGCTACGTTTCAGATAGTTCTTCACACATTTAGTCATATGCGAAGAGGTCGAGCATTTTTGAAGCGCGTGAAGGGGAGAGAATATCAATATTATACGATTAACGTGATGTAAAATATACATGCGTTCTGTCACATAGGCTACTAGAATTATTTTGCTATACAATTTGTTGCAAGAGAGCTAGCGTGAACGAGGAAAACACGATTTTTATTTATCGGTTATAACATACAAAAGAATGGTTATTGGACATGTCCACGGCTGTAAAAGAATACATTAGGTGAAATACAGATGTCGCCTATAGCAAAATTAGACCTTTGGAGAAATGAGAACTACCTATATGAATATTAAGACCTCTGATGGTAAGCCAGTACGAAGCAAATAAGGGAAGCTGAGAGATTAAAGGAGTATGCAGAGTGTTTAAAAAGCTATTCCGTATTTTGAGAGGTAGCAGTATGAACGAAACCAAGAAAAAGTGAATACCAAACATGGGCTCTAAAATGCCTACCTTTGAAATATATATACTGGGTAAATTAATTCAAGTTTTGTAAGAAAATATTTTATTGAAGCCGAGATGGTCAAATGTGGTATCGATTGTGTAGTAACGTCGCTGTTCAACAGCGATCGCTGATTCAAGGTGACACGGGTAATGTGTTAGAGTAACTATAGATCGAGTGATGTATGGAGGACTGCCTCTCTAGTGTACAGACGTGTTTTAATCTGATGTTCGCCGATATGTTCTTACTCGCTACGGGCAATAACTTTTTTTTTTTGCAAAATGCTGTGATATTCGCTATCTGTGAAAAGAATCTCAACAGAAGTTGATAATAATTAAGGTAAAGAAAGTTGTTGTGTTACTAACGCAATGCGCGTATTCGTAAGTGGTTATTGAGACAAAGTACAGCACTCACATCTAAAGATTTTGTAAAGATAATTTTTAATGTATAATCAGATTATTGAGTGTGTTAGTTGCGAGCATTATTAATTTTCAAAGAATCAAAATACAAGTTTTAAAGCTAGTGCCATATTGTTACTAATCCCCAAGTTAATAGCGGTTCCCATATCCATGTAATTCTGATTAACTATTTTTCCCAATAAGTTATTGTCTCAGTCATATTCGATTTAATTAAAACGTATGCTAAGCAACAAAAATGGCTCAAATGGCTCTGAACACTATGGGACTTACCATCTGAGGTCATCAGTCCCCTAGAACCTAGAACTACTTAAACCTAACTAACCTAAGGACATCACACACAACCATGCCCGAGGCAGGATTCGAACCTGCGACCGTAGCGGTCGTGCGGTTCCAGACTGTAGCGCCTAGAACCGCTCGGCCCCTCCGGCCGGCTGCTAAGCAACAGCATGGCACAATGGCTGTTTGTTATGTTGTGTCTAGACAAGACAGCCTAGACACAATGAGAGGAAGCCGAAATGCACGCTATAAGCTCACGCAGGATGGCGTGAGGTCTGAAACAGGATGCGTAATGAATGCTATAAAGAAAAGTACGTAGCTGCTGGAATACTTAACTTTAATCCATCGTTTGTATACGTCGTTCTTGATGAGACATGCTTCATACGATAACTATCAATTGCTATGGCGCCTTGCTAGGTCGTAGCCATTGACTTAGCTGAAGGCTATTCTAACTATCTTCTCTGCAAATAAACGAGGCTTCGTCAGTGCTGCATCGCTAGCTAAGTCGTCCGTACAACTGGGGCGAGTGCTAGTACGTCTCTCGAGACCTGCCGTGTGGTGGCGCTCGGTCTGCGATCACTGACAGTGGCGACACGCGGGTCCGACATGTACTAATGGACCGCGGCCGATTTAAAGCTACCACCTAGCAAGTGTGGTGTCTGGTGGTGACACCACATGTTAACTATACGATTCATAGTTATAACGAGCGAAGAGCGTTGCCATTGCGCAGACAAAGATAAGAAATTTTATTATTTCAGCAATAGCATTCATTAACCATTATTTCCAAATTGATCAAGTTTTCTTTTATTGCCAGAGCAATTTCAAATCAGTAGAGTTGCACCAGATTCAGTTTTTGTGTTACGTAAATGGATGTAGTTTTGGTTTGGTTTAAAGTTATTGACAGTTTACATTCTCGCAGTTGAATTAAATTTACGTTCTCGCAGTCAGAAAAGTTCGGTATAGGGGAAAGTGGATAAACGACGAGATAAATTACACGTTCACGTACCATTCCCATTCTAACAGATGTGTTTCAGACTACTGTTAGTTACGTAATTTTAGTCATATTTCAAATGTGCATGTTTCACCTTAAGATCCGTGAGTACTTACAAGAGGAACCGCGCCTACTCGTCATCACAGATTTCGTCCAAATTTTTGTTACATGCAGGGCTTGGCAGGAAATGAAAGTGACAAAAGTGGGAACTTCAGATGGCTAAGCGTTTAGAAAAAAATAGCATTTTTAACGCCAGTCGGACGAGGCATGATCCATTTGTGTCAGCGTAGTTTCCAGAGAGCGGATGGCGCAGCGGAAAGATTACAAAGTGGTAGTCCGAGGGTCGTGGGATCGAGCACGTAAGCGAAATTCGCTGTTATTCTATTTTTAGTCTCTGTCTTCGTCTTTAGTTTTTACCAAGTACTGTGGAAATTATTCCCTGATATCTTAACTGTCCTATCGCCCTGACCCTTCTTCTTCTCAATGTTTTCCATACATCACTTTCCTCACCGATTCTGCAGAGAACCTCCTCGTCCCTTACCTAATCATTCCACCTGCTTTCAGTATTCTTGTGTAGCACCACATCTCAAATGCTTTCATTCTCTTTTTTTCGATTTTCCCCCAGTCTGTGCTTCACTGCCATATAATACTGTTGTGTTTCAAACGTACATTCTCAGAAATTTCTTCTCCAAATTATGGCCCATGTTTGACACTAGTGGATTTCTCTTGGCCACGAATACCCTTTTTGCCACTGCTGGTCTCCTTTTTAAGTCTTCCTTGCTCTGTCCGTCATAGCTTAGTTTACTGCATTGATAGCAAATTCCTTGACTTCGTCTACTTCGCGATCCGCACTTCTCATCTTAAGCTTCTCGCTGTTCTCATTTCTGCTACTTCTCGTTACTTCGTCTGTCTTCGGTTTTTTCTTAATCCATATTCTGTACCATTAGATTGTTCATTCCATTCAAAATATCCCGTAATTCTTCTTCATTCACTCAGGATAGAAAAGTCATCATTGATATCCTTCCACCCCGAATTTTAATCTCATACTTGAGTCTTCCTTTTGTTTCCGTCACTGCTTCTTCGACTTATAAACTGAACAGTAGGAGCGGAAGACTACATCCCTGTCTTACACCCTATTTAACTCGAGTTCTTCGTTCATGGTCTTCCACACTTATTGTTCGCTCTTGGCTCTTGTACATATTCTGTATTACCGGTTTTTCCTATAGCTTAAAACTATTTCTCTCGGAATTTCGAACATCCTGCACTATTTTACATTGTAGAATGTCTTTACCAGGTAGCCAAGTCCTATGAATGTGTCTTGATTTTTCTTTAGCCTTGCTTCCATTATGAATTCCAATCTGAGAACTGCCTCTCTGGTGCCTTTACCTTTCCTGAAGGCAAACTGCTGGTCATCTGACAGATCCTCAGTTTTCTTTTCCATTCTTCTGTATATTTTTCTTGTCAGCAACTCGGTTGCACGAGCTGTTAAGCTAACAGTGCGAAAATTCTCTCTCTTGTCGGCTGTTACTATCTTCGAAATTGTGTGGATGGTATTCTACATACCAACGTCAATAGCCGATTTATTGCCGCTCCCCCTCCTTCCGATAGAGTGCTATCTCTCCCTTTTGCTTTATTTGATAATAAGTCCTTCATGTCTCTTTCCAATTGTGACTCTAATGCTGGATCCCGTATCTCTTCCCTATCGACTCCTGTTTCTTTTTGTATCACGTCATCAGGTTCGTCTTCCCTCTAATAGAGGCATTCAGTGCACACTTCCCGCCTACACGCGCTCTCCGCTGTATTTAACAGTGGAATTCCCACTGCAGTATTTTGCATTTGTTAATATTTTTGTAAGAGACAAAAAAGGAAAGGTGTAGGAAAACTTGGAACTGAAAATAAATTTTCGAGAAAAACTTGTACTTATACCGTCCACGAGGACGCTGCAAATAACATTTAAAGTAGGAATTGTAATTAAAGAGTACAGGACTTCGTATTCCGTTAATTTTCAGAAGACGGCATCAAAATACATTTAATTGGACATTACCAGCTATCTTTGTCAATTTTTAGAGAAATTTGGCTTTGTGCATGGTTTGTTGCCAAACAATGTAATGAGGGACAAATTTTTATGAATGTAAACCAGATTTGTCTTTCAACAGAAACTTTAAAACAACCATGTAATTGAAAGTATGCGGCGTTTATAATGTGTGCAAGACGTCGAGAAAATTATTGCTTCAGGTGTTATTACGATGAATATCATCCTGGCACGTATATATTGTCAACTGTAAAATAATAACACTATTTAATTTTATGTACGAAGGTCCGGCGTAAGCACTACTAACCCCTCATGTAAATATATTTGTAATCTCAAATTTTCTGTTGTCTTTCTTTCTAATTCCTTTTATGAAAGTATTAATAAATGTATTATATTGAGCTTCATTTCAGTTTATTTGCAATGTAAGTAACGTAAAATCTGAATAGAGAAAAGAGGTTCTGTGCGCCAAAGAAACTGTTACAGGCGTGCGTATTCAAACACAGAGATATGTAAACAGGCAGAACATGGCGCTGCGGTCGGCAACGCCTATATAAGACAATAAGTGTCTGGCGCAGTTGTTAGATCGGTTACTGCTGTTGCAGTGGTAGGTTAACAGATTTAAGTACGTGGTGTTATATTCGGCGCACGAGTGATGGGACACAACATCTTCGGGGTAGCGATAAATTCGGGATTTTCCCATACGACTATTTCACGAGTGCGCAGCTTCAATCCGGTAAAACATCAAATCTCCGACATCACTGCAGCCGGAAAAAGATCCTGCAGAAACGGGACCAACGACGACAGAAGAGGATCGTTCAATGTGACAACAGTGCAACCTTTCTGCAAAATGCTGCAGATTTCAGTGTTGGTCCAGCAGTAAGTGTCAGCGTGCGAACCATTCAAAGAACGTCATCGACATGCTTTCGGAACCGAAGGCCCACTCGTATGCCCTTGGTGACTACACGAGACAAAGCTTTACATCTCGCCTGGGCCCGTAAAAACTGACATTGGACTGTTGGTGGCTGGAAACATGTTGCCTGGTCGGACGAGTCTCGATTCAAATGGTATCGAGCGCATGAACTCGTAGGGGTATAGACAACCTCATGAATCCATGGACCCCGCACGCCAGCGCGGAACTGTTCCAGCTGGTGGAGGCTATGTAATTGTGTGGGGCGTGTGAAGTTCGAGTGATACGGGACCCCTGATACGTCTAGATAGGACTCTGACACGTGACACGTACGTAACCAGCCTGTCTGATCACCTACATCCATTCATGTCCATTGTGGATTCCGACGGCCGTCCGCAATTCTAGCAAGACAAAGCGACACCTCACACGTCCAAAACTGCTACAAAGTGGCTCCAGGAACTCTCTTTTGAATTTAAATACTTCCGCTGGCCACCAAACCCCCCAGCTATGAACATTATTGAGCATATCTGGGATGCCTTGCAACGTGCTCTTCAGAAGAGATCTCCACACCCTCGTACTCTTACGGACTTATGAACAGCCCTTCAGGATTCATTGTGTCAGTTCCCTCCAGCACTACTTCAGACATTAGTTGAGTCCATGCCACGTCGTGTTGCTGCACTTCTGTGTCCTCGCTGGGGCCGTACACGATATTAGGCAGGTGTACCAGTTTCTTTACTTTTCCTAAAGCCAAACTGATCGACACCTAGCGCATTCTCAATTTTCTTTTCCATTCTTCTGTATATTATTCTTGTAAGCAGCTTCGATGCATGAGCTGTTAAGCTGATTGTGCGATAATTCTTGCACTTGTCAGCTCTTGCCGTCTTCGGAATTGTGTGGATGATGCTTTTCCGAAAGTCAGATGGTATATCGCCAGACTCATATATTCTACACACCAACACAATCGTTTTGTTGCCACTTCCCCCAATGATTTTAGAAATTCTGATGAATGTTATCTATCCCTTCTGCCTTATTTGGCCGTAAGTCCTCCAAAGCTCTTTTAAATTCCGATTCTAATACTGGATCCCCTATCTCTTCTAAATCGACTCCTGTTTCTTCTTCTATCACATCAGACAAATCTTCACCCTCATAGAGGCTTTCAATGTATTCTTTCCACCTATTTGCTCTCTCCTCTGCATTTAACAGTGGAATTCCCGTTGCACTCTTAATGTTGCCACCGTTGCTTTTAATGTCACCAAAGGTTGTCTTGACTTTCCTGTATGCTGAGTCTGTCCTTCCGACAATCATATCTTTTTCGATGTCTTCACATTTTTCCTGCAGCCATTTCGTCTTAGCTTCCCTGCACTTCCTATTTATTTCATTCCTCAGCGACTTGTATTTATGTATTCCTGATTTTCCCGGAACATGTTTGTACTTCCTCCTTTCATCAATCAACTGAAGTATTTCTTCTGTTACCGATGGTTTCTTCGCAGCTACCTTCTTTGTACCTATGTTTTCCTTCCCAACTTCTGTGATGGCCCTTTTTAGAGGTGTCCATTCCTCTTCAACTGTACTGCCTACTGCGCTATTCCTTATTGCTGTATCTATAGCGTTAGAGAACTTCAAACGTATCTCGTCATTCCTTAGTACTTCCGTATCCTACTTCTTTGCGTATTGAATCTTCCTGACTAATATCTTGAACTTCAGCCTACTCTTCATCACTACTATATTGTGATCTGAGTCTATATCTGCTCCTGGGTACGCCTTACAATCCAGTATCTGATTTCGGAATCTCTGTCTGACCATGATGTAATCTAATTGAAATCTTCCCTTATCTCCCGGCCTTTTTCCAAGTATACCTCCTCCTCTTGTGATTCTTGAACAGGGTATTCGCTATTACTAGCTGAAACTTGTTACAGAACTCAATTAGTCTTTCTCCTCTTTCATTCCTCGTCCCAAGCCCATATTCTCCTGTAACCTTTTCTTCTACTCCTTCCCCTACAACTGCATTCCAGACGCCCATGAATATTAGATTTTCGTCCCCCTTTACATACTGCATTACCCTTTCAATATCCTCATACACTTTCTCTATCTGTTCATCTTCAGCTTGCGACGTCGGCATGTATACCTGAACTATCGTTGTCGGTGTTGGTCTGCTGTCGATTCTGATTAGAACAACCCGGTCACTGAACTGTTCACAGTAACACACCCTCTGCCCTACCTTCCTATTCATAACGAATCCTACACCTGTTATACCATTTTCTGCTGCTGTTGTTAGGAAAAGTAAAGGGACGAGAGAGGCAATTCTGACGTTACGGCTAATAATGGAAGCAAGGCTAAAGAAAAATCAAGACACTTTCATAGGATTTGTCGACCTGGAAAAAGCGTTCGACAATATGAAATGGTGCAAGCTGTTCGAGATTCTAAAAAAAGTAGGGGTAAGCTATAGGGAGAGACGGGACATATACAATATGTACAACAACCAAGAGGGAATAATAAGAGTGGACGATCAAGAACGAAGTGCTCGTATTAAGAAGGGTGTAAGACAAGACTCTAGCCTTTCGCCCCTACTCTTCAATTTGTACATCGAGGAAGCAATGGTGGAAATAAAAGAAAGGTTCAGGAGTGGAATTAAAATACAAGGTGAAAGGACATCAATGATACGATTTGCTGATGACATTGCTATCGTGAGTGAAAGTGAAGAAGAATTAAATGATCTGCTGAACGGAATGAACAGTCTAATGAGTACACAGTATGGTTTGAGAGTAAATCGGAGAAAGACGAAGGTAATGAGAAGTAGTAGAAATGAGAACAGCGAGAAACTTAACATCAGGATTGATGGTCACGAAGTAGATGAAGTTAAGGAATTCTGCTACGTAGGCCGTAAAATAACCAATGACGGACGGAGCAAGGAGGACATCAAAAGCAGACTCGCTATTGCTAAAAAGGCATTTCTGGCCAAGAGAAGTCTACTAATATCAAGTACCGGCCTTAATTTGAGGAAGAAATTTCTGATGATGTACGTCTGGAGTACAGCATTGTATGGTAGTGAAACATGGACTGTGGGAAAACCGGAACAGAAGAGAATCGAAGCATTTGAGATGTGGTGCTATAGACGAATGTTGAAAATTAGGTGGACGGATAAGATAAGGAATGAGGAGGTTCTACGCAGAATCGGAGAGGAAAGGAATATGTGGAAAACACTGATAAGGAGAAGGGACAGGATGATAGGACATCTGCTAAGACATGAGGGAATGACTTCCATGGTACTAGAAGGAGCTGTAGAGGGCAAAAACTGTAGAGGAAGACAGAGATTGGAATACGTCAAGCAAATAATTCAGGACGTACGTTGCAAGTGCTACTCTGAGATGAAGAGGTTAGCACAGGAAAGGAATTCGTGGCGGGCCGCATCAAACCAGTCAGTAGACTGTCTCGGGGTATAGCGGTGGCGGAGATTCCGGCGCGTCGCATGGGACACCTCAGGTGTCGTTCGACTCGCCAATGGTCTCTGCTGCCGAGGCACCTGCTGGTATACCCGACGCGAAGGATCTGCACTCGCGGCAGAGTGAGTAGCGGGTGGTAATGCGTTCGCGTCACTCGAGGCGGAAGGCAAATGTGGATACAGGTCGTCTGGCCTCGCCCTTACACCCAGTCAGTGGACATATGGCGGCTGCTTCAGCAGGGTCCGAGCAGTCACATGGGGTGAGCGGTTTTCTAGTTATCGGGAGACCCAACATTAGGCGCATTGTGGAGCCCCTTAGGATGATAGCGTTCAGGGCTGGAAAGAAAGCCCATGTGCACTCGGTATGTCTGCTGGGAGGCCTCATCTGATGCGGAGGCTGCCATGCCTGCGGCTATCGAGCGTGCAGGTTGCAGTCATCTGCAGCTTACGGCTCACGTCAGTACCAACGGTGCTTGTCATATAGGTTCTAAGGACATCCTCAATTCACACAGGCGGCTGCTGGAAGTGATAAGGGCTGCTGGCCTCAATTGTAGGGTGCTAGTAGAACTCGCGATTTGCAGCATTGTACCCAGAGTTGATCGGCGTCCTTTGATTTGGAACCACGTGGAGGGTCTCAACCAAAGGACTCGTTGACTCTGTGACAGTCTTAGTTGTACATTTCTAGATCTGAGTTATCAGTTTGTAGGACTTCCCTTGATATAATAGAGTGCACATCACATAGGATGCAGCTACTCGGGTAGCAGTGTACTTGAGCAATACATATGAGGGTTTCTTAGGCTAGGAGGTAGTTTCAAGTACCTAGAAGAGCATTCACCAGTCAGCACGCAGCAAAGGAAGTCAGACCGCGTTCAGAGTAAAAACACGTCGACTGTCAAAATTTTATCAGTAAACTGTCCGAGTACTCATAACAAATTTCGCGAATTTACTGCCCTCCAGGAAAGTTCTTGTGGTCATATTATTGTTGGGACCGAGAGCTGGTTGAAGTGCGAAGTGGAAAGCTCTGAGATATTTAGCGAGTCATAGAACGTATTTCAGTAAGACAGGTTAGAGGCCATAGGAGGGCAGTGTTCATTGCTGTCGCTCAAAGAAAGTCTACGGTCAGTAGCGCGTAAACACCCAGATCATGCAATACTAATTGAAGGCGATTTTAACCTACCGAGTATAGACTAGGATTCATGGCAGGAGGTACAGGCAGACCGTCATACAAAGTACTTTTGGACGCGTTTTCCGAAAACTGTCTTGAGCAGCTAGTTCGGCAGCCAACACACGATGGAAATATCTTAGACCTTGTAGCTATAAATAGGCCGGATCTTAGTGACAACGTCAGTATAGAAACGGGGATTAGTGTTCATGATGTCGTTATAGCAACTATAGATATGAAAGATAAAGCAGTTACGAAGGCTAAGAGAGTTTTTAAGTTAGAAAGAGCAGGTAGTAGCAGAGAGGTAGTACCTCATTTAGACAGTGAACTGACATCACTTAGGTCCAGTAAGATAGATCGAGAGGAGTTATCGGTGAAGTTTAAGCAGCTCGTAAATAGTGGTACGGAAAAGTATGTGCCTAGTAATTGGATTAAGGATGTAACGAGATTAGGAAAATTCTGAGGAAGCAAAGGCTGTTGCACTCTCGGTTCAAAAGAGAACGCGCAAATGACGATAAGCACAGGTTAGTGCAGATTCGTGGGTCTGTGAAAAGATCTGTGTGCGGGGCAAACAACTACTAGCACCGTTCTGCAGAAGATCTGCAGAGAACCCGAGAAAACTCTGGCCCTATGTAAAATCAGTAAGTGGATATCAGGCTTCCATCCAGTCACTTGTCGACCAGTCTGCTGTGGCAGTTGAAGATATCAAAACAATAGCCGAAGTTTTAAATTTCACGGTCAGGAAATCGTTCATGCACAAAAATCGTACAAACAGGCTGTCGTTTGACCGTTGAACAGACTCCCGTATGGGCGTCATAGTAATAAGCATCCCTGGCGTCGAGAAATAACTGAAGGAGTTCAATACAAATGAGTCACCAGAACAGGTTGGAATCCCAGCTTGGTTTTTTAAACAGTACTCTACAACATTGGCCACTTACCTAGTTCGCATTTATCGCGAATCTCTTACTCGGCACGAAGTCAAAAGCGACTGGAGAAAACCTGAAGTGACTCCTGTGTATAAGAAGGGCAAAACAACGGACTCACAAAATTGCAGACCAACATCCCTAACATCGGTTTGTTGTACAATCCTTGAACATATTCTCAGTTCAAATACAATAAATTTTCTTGAGACCGAGAAGCCCATATCCACGAATCAGAACGGTTTTAGAAAGCAGTGCTTGTGCGAAACTCAGCTTGCCTTTCTCTCACATGATATACTGCGAACTATGGATGAAGGGCAACAGGCAGATTTCATATTTCTAGATTTCCGGAAAACGTTTGACACTGTGCCCCGCTGCAGGCTGTTAAAGAAGGTAAGAGCCATATGGAATAAGTTCACAGATATGTGAATGGCTCGAAGATGTCTTAAGTTATGTTGTCCTCGACGGCGAGATTTCATCAAAGACAAGGGTATCGTCAGGAGTGGCTCAGGTAAGAGTGACAGGCTCACTATTATTCTCCATATACATAAATGATTTGGCAGACAGATTGAACGGCAATCTCCGGTTGTTTGCGAATGGAACAGGAAGGGAAATGACTAGTAGTGGTAGAGGTACCTTCCGCCACGCGCCGTAAAGTGGATTGCGGAGTATCGATTTAGATGCAGACTTGTATTTTCTGTTTTGTTCCGTGCTACCACTTCTAGAAATATGGAATACTGTTATTTAGTACCATGAGTAGAGGGTTTATGCGGCTCCGTGTACCGTTGCAAGAGTACAAATCCAAAAGTCTGAGGTTCGACTCCCGGTTAAAACTAAGAATTTTGTCTGTCACTTATCATTTCTTTCATCTCTGGCAGTGCTTATTCATGTTAGAAAAGCCCAGCTGCACCGTGGTTCCGAATCAACGTTAAACTGTGTTATCTTATAACTTGCTGGATAAATCAGTTCAAAGGTTAGATGAAGGCAAAGACATATCACCTCCGACAGTGTTATGCCTAGTAAGGCACTGTGGTGGTCGAAACAATCTTGGAACTAATGAATGATTTTACTTTTTGTAGAGGGTCTGTACAAGGGAAATAAATTTGAAGACAAAATGAAATGATCGTATGGCATTGTTGGCCGGGAGAACCCATGCAGGGTTGTTCGGCCGCCGTATTGCAAGTCCTTTTTAGCTGACGCCACTTCGGCGACTTGCGAGTCAATGACGATGAAATGATGATGAATGACACACAACACTCAGTCATCTCGAGGCAGAGAAAATCCCTGATCCCGCAGGGAATCGAACCCGGGACCCCGTGCGCTGGAAGCGAGAACGCTACCGAAGACAGTATTAAAGAAACGGAAGAGGAAATAAACGAAGATAAAACGGGAGATAATATACTGGCAGGATAATTTAGCAGAACAGTGAAAGGCCTTAGCCGAAACAGGGCCTGTGGAATAACCTGGTTACTCTGATCAGAATTACTTTGCTGTTCCTTTTTAAAACACCCTGTAGATTCTGTGCAGGTACGAAAGACTTTTTGTGTCACCAAACTGGTGTAACAATAGTATATAATGAATAACCGGCAGAAATATGGGAAAATGTTGGATGGAGGAGGGAAGAAAGAGATGTCTCAGACGCAGCAGAGCGCGTGCGTTTCTGGCTGCGCCCTGCCTTACGACTGCAGCGATAAAAATTTCACAGCGAGGGAACCGCACAATAGCCGCTCTCTTGACTTCTGCCAGCTAGCGCCTGCAAGAATGGCCGGCTCCCCTCGCGGGCCCCGGAGGGACACCTGCCCTCCCTCAAAGGCCCGTGTTAACTGTGCCAGAAAAACGCGCCGCTGTTTATTTCCACAGACTGCTCCTTGCAGTAAGCGAGTCCATAGCGCGCCACTCGGGCGCTCGAGTGGGTCCACTTCATTATTCGCCGGCGCGACTCGCCAGCCGCCGGGTCCCTTTCGGAGGCAGGGCCCCCGCTTTTCAATCACGGCACGCTTGTCAGGGCGAATATTGAGTGCGAGGCCGGCAGTCAATAGCAAACACGACCCCCCTGCTACCTGCACGACAGACATCGCCAGGGTCTCGCAGCGCCCCGTGGCGCCTCGGCTGCTGTCGGATGAGACTGACTTCCAGCACGCCCCGTCTACTCAGATACCTGCTGGAACTATGTTATGAAACGCGCCCTCACGAGACTGGTTGTCTAACAACACTTCAGACTGCGGGACACCACCGAAAGAGGTACAACAACCGAGTTAGAAAACTGCTGCGGAAGCAAAGGGAACTTCACAGCAAACATAAACATAGCCAAAGCCTTAAAATTACGCGAAGCGAAATGTAGTGTGAGGAGGGCTATGCGAGAGGCGTTCAATGAATTCGAAAGTAAAGTTCTATGTACTGACTTGGCAGAAAATCCTAAGCAATTTTGGTCTTATGTCAAAGCGGTAGGTGGATCAAAACCAAATGTCCAGACACTCTGTGACCAAAGTGGTACTGAAACAGAGGATGACAGACGAAAGGCCGAAAAAGTAAATGTCTTTTTCGAAAGCTGTTTCACAGGGGAAGACTCCACTGTAATTCCCTCTCTGCATTGTCGCACAGATGACAAAATAGTAGATTCCACAATGAGAATTCCTGTCTGCAGCGGAGTGTGCGCTGATATGAAACTCACTGGCAGATTAAAACTGTGTGCCAGGACCGAGACTCGAACTCGGGACAGTTTTAATGTGCCAGGAAGTTTCACATCAGCGCACACTCCGCTGCAGAGTGAAAATCTCATTCTGGAAACATCCCCCAGGCTGTGGCTAAGCCATGTGTCAGCTATATCCTTTCTTTCAGGAGTGCTAGTTCTGCAGGATTCGCAGGAGAGCTTCTGTAAAGTTTGGAAGGTAGGAGACGAGGTACTGGCAGAGGTAAAGTTGTGAGGATGTGGCATGAGTCGTGCTTGGGTAGCTCAGTTGGTAGGGCACTTTCCCGCGTAAGGCAAAGGTCCCGAGTTCGAGTCTTGGTCCGGCACACAGTTTTAATCTGCCAGGAAGTTTCAAAATGGTAGGTATCGAAATAGACGACAGAGGGATAGAGAAACAATTAAAATCGCTCAAAAGAGGAAAGACCGCTGGACCTGATGGGATACCAGTTCGATTTTACACAGAGTACGCGAAGGAACTTGCCCCCCTTCTTGCAGCGGTGTATGGGCACAGGTCACCCCCGTTTTTAAGAATGGACGTCGAACAGATGTGCAGAACTATAGACCTATATCTCTAACGTCGATCAGTTGTAGAATTTTGGAACACGTATTATGTTCGAGTATGGCAAATGGTTCAAATGGCTCTGAGCACTATGGGACTTAACATCTATGGTCATCCGTCCCCTAGAACTTAGAACTACTTAAACCTAACTAACCTAAGGACATCACACAACACCCAGCCATCACGAGGCAGAGAAAATCACTGACCCCGCCGGGAATCGAACCCGGGAACCCGGGCGTGGGAAGCGAGAACGCTAACGCACGACCAGGAGATGCGGGCTGTTCGAGTATAATCACTTTTCTGGAGACTAGAAATCTACTCTCTAGGAATCAGTGTGGGTTTCGAAAAAGACGATCGTGTGAAACCCAGCTCGCGCTATTCGTCCACGAGACACACAGGCCATAGACACTGGTTCCCAGGTAGACGCCGTGTTTCTTGACTTCCGCAAGGCCTTTGATACAGTTCCCCACAGTCTTTTAATGAACAAAATAAGAGCCAATGGACTATCAGAACAATTGTGTGACTGGGATGAAGAGTTCCTAGATAACAGAACGCAGCATGTCATTTTCAATGGAGAGAAGTCTTCTGAAGTAAGAGTGATTTCAGGTGTGCCGCAGGGGAGTGTCGTAGGACCGTTACTATTCACAATATACATAAATGACTTTGTGGATAACATCGGAAGTTCATTGAGGCTTTTTGCGGATGATGCTGTGGTATATCGAGAGGTTGTAAAAATGGAAAATTGTACTGAAATGCAGGAGGATCTGCAACGAATTGACGCATGGTGCAGGGAATGGCAATTGAAGAATGAAGACAAGTTTAAATATGCTGCGAATACATAGAAAGAAAGTTCCTTTATCATTTAGCTACAATATAGCAGGTCAGCAACTGGAAGCAGTTAATTCCATAAATTATCTGGGAGTAGGCATTAGGAGTGATTTAAATTGGAATGATCATATGAAGTTGATCGTCGGTAAAGCAGATGCCAGCCTGAGATTCATTGGAAGAATCCTAAGGAAATGCAATCAGAAAACAAAGGAAGTAGATTACAGTACACTTGTTCGCCGATTGCTTGAATACTGCTCATCAGTGTGAGATCCAAACCAGACAGGGTTGATAGAAGAGATAGAGAAGATCCAACGGACAGCAGCGCGTTTCGTTACAGGATCATTTAGTAATCGCGAAAGCGTTACGGAGATGATAGATAAACTCCAGTGGAAGACTTTGCAGGAGAGATGCTCAGTAGCTCGCTAAGGGGTTTTTGTTGAAGTTTCGAGAACATAGCTTCACCGAGGGGTCAAGCAGATGTTGCTGCCTCCTACGTATATCTCGCGAAGAGACCATGAGGATAAAATCAGAGAGATTAGAGCCAACACAGAAGCATACCGACAATCCTTCTTTCCACGAACAATACGAGACTGGAATAGAAGGGAGAACCGATAGAGGTACTCAAAGTACCCTCCGCCATACACCGTCAGGTGACTTGCGGAGTATGGATGTAGATGTATATGTAGAGGCACCACCGACGCCAGTCTATATCTAAATACACCGATTTTCCGAAACGTTTATGGCTACTTGTTTAATAGCGTGTTTTTCCGCTTTTCAAATACAGTACATCAGAGATTCTGCTTCTTATGGATTCTACACGTTCTTTAGAGGATTCCAGAAGTATGCGGCACCAGAGGTCTACGCACAGCCCAAGCAGTTCCCGCAAATTACGGGACGGCGGTTTACAGGCACGCAACTGGCGCCCGACTAGTGTTCCAGCGGGTAGAGATCAGGCACATTTACTGACCAAAACATCAGTTTGAGTTTGCTACAACGCCCCTCAAACCATTCTAGCACGATTCTGACCTTGCAATACGGACAGTTACCCTGCTGGAAGATGTCATCGCCGTAGGGGGAGACTTCAACCATAAAGCGATCCTGGTGGTCCACTATAATATTCCCGTAGTTCACTGCTGTCATGATAACTTATCACCACAGATCCCATGGAAGCCCAACTCGGTGTACCCCACAACACTGTTCTGCCCTCACCGGTCTGCATCTGTGGTGCGACATATGTTTGGTGCAGCCATACGGCTGGATGACGGCGTGTGAGAACCCAACCATTGACCTGGCGTAACGTGAAATGCTATTCGTCCGACAAGCGAAACGTTTATATTGATCCGCAGTGAAAATTTAGTGGTGTAGTTCCCACTGCAATCACAACTGACAATGTTCTTGGGTCAATATAGGAATACGTAAGGGTTGTGTAATGTGGTGCTCCATCAACAGCCTTTGAGCGGTGTGCTCCAAAACTTTTGTTCCTGCTCCAGCATTGTACTCTGTCAGATCTGCCACACATCGCTGCCTACCCTGGATTACATGGGGGATCGTCCGACCTGTAGGTTTTTGTGATGAGACGTGGTTGTTGAATACCATACGGCGTACTCGTTATTTCACCATCCTTCAACCACTTTCCTAGGTGCTCACGACAGTAGTGCGCCAACAGGCGACCAGATTCGCCTATTCAGGGAGTTTCCTTTCCAGCCGCACCGCCACAACAATGTGCCCTTTGTCAAAACCGCTTATATGAGTGGATTCCCGTGTTTGGGGCGCTGATCTTCGCTATAATGACTACCTATTCATCTCTCTTCCGCTTAATTCCTTCCTTACTGTATCAAGTGCACGAAACTTCACCAGGAGGCATTCAACCTCGCGGCTGGCAGTAGTTATAATGTTTTGGCCCATCATTGTACCAGCGGTGGACAAAAATATGGAAACACCAAGAACATAACACAGTACTGTGCCTAAAGCCATCATACCGCTGCTCGTGGTCTAGTGGCTAGCGTTGCTACGGGGTCCCGGCTGCGTTGGGGATTTTCTCTACCTGGGGACTGCGTGTTTGTGTTGTCTTCATCATTCCATTATCATTCGTGAAAGTGGCTACATTGGACTGTGTACAGACTTGGATTTCGTCCGGTTGCTGATGACTGCGCAGTTGAGCGTCCCACAAACCGAACATTGTCATCATCATCTACAGCCGCCAGCACACGGGGAAAGACAGCAGATGGGATGTTCAACGCCACGAGAAACAGCGTCGTCGCCACAGGGGACGATCTGATTAACGTGACTTTGCGTTCTCAGGGATCTCCAGCGGCAGTTGTCGGCTTTGTTTCTCTCGCCAACGATACAGTTTGTTCACGAAAATGGACGCGTGTAGAATTCCTACATAAGCTCTATTAAAACACGTATTTCCTAACTTGACTAGGTGGTAGTCAAGTTCTTCCATCTGTGGTATGCATAAATAAAAACTTCAATATCTGTGAACGTGCCAATGACACAAAAATGAAAGGACAAGAGGTTAAAAAACGTTACCAAATAAACTCACTCTTGACAGACAGCACACTCATGTTTACATAAGTTCAAATATTACAGAAATTATTTCTATTAATTTCATAGAAACTCATACAACATCTCAGAAAGGTGGGAAAAAAAATGATTGAGTAAAACGGGAACACTCTTCCAACCCATCCATGATCCCGGATCGTAACGCCTCAACCGACTACGCTGCGCTGCTACTTGGCTTCCGGTGGTCCCCTATTTTATGTTAAGACTTTCAAAGGGTTTAATCATCGAAATGTTACTGACACTTAATTATAGCAAATCCTAACAAGAGATTATCTCAAAAGATATATTAACCAAAGGCATACCTACGTTTCTAGCATTTGTAGACTTATAGAAAGCGTTTGACAATGCTGACTGGCATACTCTATTTCAAATTCTGAAGGTGGCATGGGTGAAATACAGGCAGTGAAAGGCTATTTACAATTTGTGCAGAAACCAGATGGGAGTTATAAGAGTCGAGTGGCACGGAAGGGAAGCAGTGACTGAAAAGGGAGTGAGACAGGTTGTAGACTATCCCCGATGTTATTCAAACTGTATATTGAGCAAGCTGTAAAGAAAAGAAAAGAAAAATTCGGAGTAGGAATTAAAATCCATGGAGAAGAAATAAAAACTTTAAGGTTTGCCGATGACATTGTAATTGTATCAGAGAAAGCAAAGGACTTGCTGGAGCAGTTGAACGGAATGTACAGTGTCTTGAAAGGAGGATATAAGATGGACATCAACAAAAACAAAACAAGGGTAATGCAATGTAGTCGAATTAAATCAGATGATGTTGAGGGAATTAGATTAGGAAATAAGACACTTACAGTAGTAAATGAATTTTGATATTTAGGGAGCAAAATAACTTACGATGGTCGAAGTAGAGAAGACACAAAATGTAAACTGGCTCTGGCAAGGAAAGCGTTTCTGAAGAAGAGAAATTTGTTAACATCAAGTATAGATATAAGTGTCAGGAAGCCTTTTCTGAAAGTATTTGTATGGAATGTAGCCACGTATGAAAGGGACACTTGGACGATAAACAGTTTAGACAAGAAGAGAATATAAGCTTTCGAAATGTGCTGCTACAGAAGAATGCTGAAGGTTAGATGGGTAGATCACGTAACTAATGAGGGGGTACTGAATAGAACTGGGGAGAAGAAGAATTTGTGGCACAGCCTGACTAAAAGAAGGGATCGGTTGGTAGGACACGTTCTGAGGCATCAAGAGATCACCAATTTAGTATTGGAGGGAAGCGTGGAGGGTAAAAATCGTAGAGGGAGACCAAGAAATGAATACACTAAGCAGATTCAGAAGGATGTAGGTTGCAGTAAGTACTGGGAGATGAAGAGGCTTGCACAGGATAGAGTAGCACGGAGGGCTGCATCAAACCTGTCTCTAGACTGAAGACCACAACAACGACAACAACAACAACAAGAGCTACACGTGTTAGTAAATATTCAGTAGGTCATTGCCTTCAAAACGCCATACTGTCTCAATACGCGAGTTATAGTGCGAAAATAACTAAATACGGAAATTCTTCAACCCCCGTATGAGGTATCCGGACATTTTAGTACAAAGAGTGTACAAATATTGATATACTCTAAGATATTCAATGTGCTAGTACTTAGAAACAGCTATATTTGTAGCGTCTAATACATAAAATAAAACCCACTGAATATGGGCCTCTGTTGAACATGACAAATACCACCACGTTTTCTGTTTGTGAGCGTTTTTGCTTCCCGTTATCAGTACTTTACGTGATACGCTGTCGAAATATCGTAGAACTTGCTTTGTGTTTAACGTGACGAAATTGCTCCTCAAAGCGAAATAGCAGGAAGTGACGTCACAAAACTCGTAGAGAGGCACGCCAACGTTAACCATCTCGTCCCGTGTGCCCACGGCTTAATCTGGTGAAGGTGCAGCACACGCAACAACATCCAGTCGTATTGGAATGGATATATACTGGTCCGTATGATTTTCAAGGGAATATTATTCCACTCTTCCCGAAAAATACTGGCAAGTTCAGGTAATGATAGTGGAGCTAAATACGCTACTGGCCATTAAAAGTGCTACACCAAGAAGAAATGCAGATGATAAACGGGTAGTCATTGGGCAAATATATTATACTAGAACTGACTTGTGATTGCATTTTGACGCAGTTTGGGTCCATAGATCCTGAGAAATCAGTATCCAGAACAACCACCTCTGGCCGTGATAACGGCCTTCATACGCCTGGGCATTGAGTCAAACAGAGCTTGGATCGCGTGTACAGGTACAGCTGCCCATGCAGCTTCAACATGATACCACAGTTCACCAAGAGTAGTGACTGACGTATTGTGACGAGCTAGTTGCTCGGCCACCATTGACCAGACGTTTTCAGTTGGTGAGAGATCTGGAGAATGTGCTGGCCAGGGCAGCAGTCGAACATTTTCTGTCTCCAGAAAGGCCCGTACAGGACTTGCGACATGCGGTCGTGCATTATCCTGCTGAAATGTTGGGTTTCGCAGGGATCTAATGAAGGTTAGAGCCACGGGTTGTAACACATCTGAAATGTAACGTCCACTGTTCAAAGTGCCGCCAGTGCGAACAAGAGGTGACCGAGACGTGTAACCAATTGCACCCGATACCATCACGCCGGGTGATACGCCAGTATGGCGTTGACGAATACACGCTTCCAATGTGCGTTCAACGCGATGTCGCCAAACACGGATGCGACCATCATGATGCTGTAAACTGAACTTGGATCCACCAGAAAAAATGACGTTTTGCCGTTCGTGCACCCAGGTTCATCGTTGAGTACACCATAGCAGGCGCTCCTGCGATGCAGCGTCAAGGTTAACCGCAGCCATGGTCTCCGAGCTGATAGTCCATGCTACTGCAAACGTCATCGAACTGTTCGTGCAGATGGTTGTTGTCTGGCCAACGTCCCCATCTGTTGACTCAGGGATTGAGACGTGGCTGCACGATTCGGTACAGCCATGCGGATAAGATGCCTGTCATCTCGACTGCTAGTGATATGAGGCCGTTTGGATCCAGCACGGCTTTCCGTATTACCCTCCTGAACTCACCGATTCGATATTCTGCTAACAGTCATTGGATCCCGACCCACGCGCAGTCACTTGCTGTTTCTGTATGAGAAATTGGTTGGAAACTTTCCTCATGTCAGCACGTTGTAGGTATCGCCACCGGTGCCAACCTTGTGTGAATGCTCTAAAAAGCTAATCATTTGCCTATCACAGCATCTTCTTCCTGTCGGTTAAATTTCGCGTCTGTAGCACGACATCTTCGTGGTGTAGCAATTTTAATGGCCAGTAGTGTAGCAAAAACGTACCATTCTCTCCAAAACAGACAACAACCTCTCAAAAGTATTGAGATCTGATGACGGCGGTGGCCAGGAGACGTGCGACAAATCATCCTCGTGCTCACAAAACCAGCCCTAGACAATGAGAGCTGTGTGAACACGTGTTCTGTCGTTTTCGAACAGAGCGCAACCATTGAGGAACCAACATTACACTTTGGGTTGGAACTGGTCAGCTAAAATTGTCATATAGTCCTTGTAGCTTGCTGATTACCAATGCGGGCCTTGGAATACCATAACATGGCTGCCTCATTCATCACCGAACCTCCACCTTGTTTCACTCCTGAGACGTAAACGAGTCCAGAAGTTGGCAACAGCATGTAAAGAGACTCATGGGACCAAATGAGTCTGTTCCATTGCTACATAGTCCAGATTTTATGGCTTCGACACCACTTTTCCTTTTGCGGGTATTTTCATCATTGATAAGCGGTTGCCGGTCGGTGTGGCCGAGCGGTTCTAGACGCTTCAGTTTGGAACCGCGTGACCGCTACTGTTTCAGGTTCGAATCCTGCCTCGGGCATGAATGTGTGTGATGTCCTTAGGTTAGTTAGGTTTAAGTAGTTTTAAGTTCTAGGGGACTAGTGACCTCAGATGTTAAGTCCCATAGTGCTCAAAGCCATTTGAACCATTTGATGAGCGGTTTTGAGATTCCAGCTCGCTCTGCAGTTCCCAGCTTATGGCGATTCCTTCCTATCGTTTTGATGCTGGCCAGATTCACGAGTGCGAAATTCCGCTCCGCACTGCCGTCCTCTTATTTTTCGTTACAGTCGTGTATAACGTGTTCTGTGTTAGTGTTTGATGCTTTCACGTTGCCCTTCTACGCGGTATAAATCTTTGATATGGTGCCTCTTGAAACACTAAGTACCTTCGATGTCACGTAGCTCCGACACTGCGCGCTCACAACTACACAGATGAGTTTCTGACCATGACTAACACTTGCAACGTATTGAGGACATTGCTCAGGTGACGTTCGGGGGCAAATACAACAGCGGAACTGTAAGGTTTACCTAGCATCTGCATCTATGTTCAAGTATGCATTTGTCGTGCTGTTTCCATATTTTTGTCCAACTACTGTATCAACATCTGCATACAGACTCAGAAAGCCAACGTTTGGTGTATGTCAGCGGGTACCTCGTACCGCTGTTTGTGATTACCTTCCCTGTTCCACTCTCAAATTTAGCGAGGATAAAAGACTATCTACATATTTACGTTGCGAGCAATTATTTTTCCTATCTCGTCTTTACGGTGTGCAGCCTATCGCTAACACACGTCCTCTAAACTTTCTCAACAGTGTTTCACGAAAAGCATCTCATCTTTCCTCCAGTGTTCCCATTTATGTTCATAGAACATTTCCGGATTACTTGCGCGTTGGTCGAACCTACCGGTAAAAAATCTAGCGGCACATGTCTGAATTGGTCCGATGTCAGCCTCCTGGAGCAATGGGTAGAAGGCTGCAGTATAGGATGCTGGAGAAAGATTCATCCGATTTCACAAGACATTGTCCCAGCCTGGCAAATAATACACAAGAATGAAATGAGCCTGAGTTTCCTGAGTAATCATCTTGGTGTGAGAATTTAAGTTCCTTAACATTGTTCAAATCAAACAAAGTCCGCCATCTGTCTTCCGCACAACAAGTAGCTCTGAACCGTCGTCCTCCCAAATGCATGTCCATTTTTCGTGGGAAGAATGACATTCAATAAACTTCCGTATGAGGTCTAATTTCTCAGACGTTTTCGTTGTGGTCATTCCGCGAGGTAATTTGCTACCAGACTCTTCTTCGAAAGTTCGTTATCGGAATTTCAACAGCAATACGCCCTCGGAATTTCAACAATTACCTTCACCGTGATACGAAACGACTCTCTTGTAGTGATGCCACTAGAGTTTGTTGAACATCTCCGTAACACTCTTACGATCACCAAATAACCCAATAACGAAACGAGCAGCTCTTCTTTGGATCTTCTGTATCTCGTCTGTTAATCCTACTTGGTAAGTCTCCCAGATTGATGGACAACACTCAAGAATCGGTCGAACAAGTGTTTTGAAGCCACTTCTTTCCTGTATGTATTATACTTCCGTAAGATTCATCTTATGAATTTCTTTATGCGGTCATTCTACTTGAGGTAGCCTCAGACGATTACTCTTAGGTATTTTACGAGTGTAGCTGTTTACAGTGATTTTTCATCAATAGCGTAATGGAACAGTAATGGGTCTCTTCGCTTATTTACGCGTAATATGATACATTTATTTACTTGCGGGATCAACTGGCAGTCACTATATGAATCACGGTCCTCTGCAGGTCTTCCTGGCATTTCGCTATGTCCTTCTGGCGCTGTAACCCACCTACACACAGCAGCATCGTCTGCAAAAAGCCTCACAGAGCTTTCGACGTTATCCACTAGATCATTTACATGTACTGTAAATACTAAGGAAGCCGTGACATTTCGGGTACTCCAGAAATAACCTATAAATCTATCGATTTCGTTCCGTTAAGAACAAGGTGTTGAGTTATATCACCTAGAAAGTCCTGTATCCAGTTACAAATCTGGTCCAAGTCTTGGTAAGTTCGTGTTTTGTTCACTAACTGAATACCTTTCGGAAATCCAGCAAAACAGAATCATTCTGTTGCCTTTGTCTGCAGCACTCTGGATTTCGTAGAGGAACCGAGCGAGCTGTGTTTCACAAGATCTCTATTTACTGAATCTCATGTTCCTTTTTACAAGCGGATTTTAGTTCTGCAGATACGTCATAATGCATGAGCACGGAACGCGTCCCGTAATTCTGCAACAGAGAGATGTCAGCGATATCTCTACATCTTATAAAAATGGTTGCATACATGTATGTACGTGTATTTGTACGTATGTGTGTATGTTCAATACTTTCTCTTAGATTAGTTGGTCGATTTCATCCAAACTTAGTACACATGTTACTTGCTATCTACAAAGAAGCGCGTGGGCTGAGTACCACCTACCTCTTAAAACAGACAGAAGTGGAGTTCAAAAAGAAGAGTAAACGCACCATGCTTACCCTAGCACTTTCATCCAGAATTTAAGAATGGGAGCATTAACAACTTCCAACAAATTTTAGATCCAATTTCAAACTTCTTAGAAACTTTTTCTCGCTAACAACCCCCACAAAATAAAGAAAGGAAACAAATTATCACTTGCTAAATTTTCACTGTTCGCGCAGGAAAAGTACCGTATGACGCATGTTGTTGTTGTGGTCTTCAGTCCGGAGACTGGTTTGATGCAGCTCTCCATGCTACTCTATCCTGTGCAAGCTTCTTCATCTCCCAGTACCTACTGCAACCTACATCCTTCTCAATCTGCTTAGTGTATTCATCTCTTGGTCTCCTTCTACGATTTTTACCCTCCACGCTGCCCTCCAATACTAAATTGTTGATCCCTCGATGTCTCAGAACATGTCCTACCAACCGATCCCTTCTTCTAGTCAAGTTGTGCCACAAGCTCCTCCTCGCCCCAATTCTATTCAGTACCTCCTCATTAGTTATGTGATCAACCCATCTAATCTGCAGCATTCTTCTGTAGCACCACATTTCGAAAGCTTCTATTCTCTTCTTGTCTAAGCTATTTATCGTCCACGTTTCACTTCCATACATGGCTACCATCCATACAAATACTTTGAGAAATGACTTCCTGACGCTTAAATCTTTATTCGATGTTAACAAATTTCTCTTCTTAAGAAACGCTTTCCTTGCCATTGCCAGTCTACATTTTATATCCTCTCTACTTCGACCTTCATCAGTTATTTTGCTCCCCAAATAGCAAAACTCGTCTACTACTTTAAGTGTCTCATTTCCTAATCTAATTCCCTCAGCATCATCTGATTTAATTCGACTACATTGCATTATCGTTGTTTTGCTTTTGTTGATGTTCATCTTATATCCTCCTTTCAAGACACTGTCCGTTCCGTTCAACTGCTCTTCAGAGTCCTTTGCTGTCTCTGACAGAATTATAATGTCATCGGCGAACCTCAAAGTTTTTATTTCTTCTCCATGGATTTTAATACTTACTCCGAATTTTTCTTTTGTTTTCTTTATTGCTTGCTCAATATACAGATTGAATAACATCGGGGATAGGCTACAACCCTGTCTCACTCCCTTCCCAACCACTGCTTCCCTTTCATACCCCTCTACTCTTATAACTGCCATCTGCTTTCTGTACAAATGGTAAATAGCCTTTCGATCTCTGTATTTTACCCCTGCCACCTTCAGAATTTGAAAGAGAGTATTCCAATCAACATTGTCAAAAGCTTTCTCTAAGTCTACAACTGCTAGAAACGTAGGTTTGCCTTTCCTTAATCTTTCTTCTAAGATCAGTCGTAGGGTCAGTATTGCCTCACGTGTTCCAAAATTTCTACGTAATCCAAACTGATCTTCCCCCAGGTCGGCTTCTATCAGTTTTTCCATTCGTCTGTAAAGAATTCGCGTTAGTATTTTGCAGCTCTGACTCATTAAACTGATAGTTCGGTAATTTTTACATCTGTCAACACCTGCTTTCTTTGGGATTGGGATTATTATATTCTTTTTGAAGTCTGAGGGTATTTCTCCTGTCTCATACATCTTGCTCACCAGAGGGTAGAGTTTTCTCAGGACTGGCTCTCCCAAGGTTGTCAGTAGTTCTAATGGAATGTTGTCTACTCCGGGGGCCTTGTTTCGACTCAGGTCTTTCAGTGCTCTGTCAAACTCTTCACGCAATATTATATCTCCCATTTCATCTTCATCAACATCCTCTTCCATTTCCATAATATTGTCCTCAAGTACATCGCCCTTGTATAGGCCCTCTATCTACTCCTTCCACCTTTCTGCTTTCCCTTCTTTGCTTAGAACTGGGTTTCCATCTGAGCTCTTGATATTCATGCAAGTGGTTCTCCTTTCTCCAAAGGTCTCTTTAATTTTCCTGTAGGCAGTATCAATCTTACCCCTAGTGAGATAAGCCTCTTCATCCTTACATTTGTCCTCTAGCCATCCCTGCTTAGCCATTTTGCACTTCCTGTCGATATCATTTTTGAGACGTTTGTATTCCTTTTTGCCTGCTTCATTTATTGCGTTTTTATATTTTCTCCTTTCATCAATTAAATTCAATATTTCTTCTGTTACCCAAGGGTTTCTACTAGCTCTCGTCTTTTTACCTATTTGATCCTCTGCTGCCTTCACTATTTCATCCCTCAAAGCTACCCATTCTTCTTCTACTGTATTTCTTTACCCCATTCCTGTCAATTGTTCCCTTATGTTCTCCCTGAAACTGTGTACAATCTCTGATTCATTCAGTTTATCCAGGTCCCATCTCCTTAAATTCCCACCTTTTTGCAGTTTCTTCAGTTTTAATCTACAGTTCATAACTAATAGATTGTGGTCAGAGTCCACATCTGCCCCTGGAAATGTCTTACAATTTAAAACCTGGTTCCTAAATCTCTGTCTTACCATTATATAATCTAATTGATACCTTTTAGTATCTCCAGGGTTCTTCCATGTATACAACCTTCTTTCATGGTTCTTAAACCAAGTATTAGCTATGATTAAGTTCATGACGCATGGCGTTTTAATATATTGCCTCTTAACTACTCACTCTATCCGCAACACACACTGCACGTAAGAAAGTTAGTACACACTTGTAGAGATCTCTAATTCACTCACGATATATATTTAAGGGACCAAACTGCAGAGGTCATCGTACCCTAGATTTACACACTACTTAAACTAACTAACCTATGCTAAGAAGAACACACACACACCCATGCCCGAGGAAGGACTCGAACATCCGGCGGGAGGGTCCGCGTATTCAGTGACATGGTGCTTCTAACCGCGTCGCCACTCCGCGCGGCCACTCACGATATATTTTAGCAAGAGTGCATATGGACTTCACGTATGATTACATTTGAAGATCGAGAGTACAGGCGGTTCTGAGGTACCTTCTATGGACCCACGCTGAAACAGTCATGCTAGTACGTGGAGCAGCCCCCACGGGCGGCAATGCACTCTCTGATTCTGGCATCCAGTCGATCGTGCAGATGGCGAACACTGTCGTAGGATACATTATGCCACACCTGATCGACCTGTTCGCGCCGTTCTGTAAGAATCGTTGGTTGTCGAGTCACGCAAGTCACTTCTTATCCCAACATGTGCCACACTTCCGGTGATCGTTTTGGTCAGGGAAGTTGCAGCACGTCTCGCAGAGCACGTTGAGTTTCACAGGTAATGTGTGGGCGAGCATTATCCTGTTGGAACAACACATCGCCTTCCTGTTGCAAGAACGGAAAAAGAAACGACTTAACAATTTTCTGCACGTACACATCGCTGGTTACCGTCCTACCCAGAAACACTAAACACGATCGAGATTTGTAGCCTATCACACCCCAGAGCGTCAGCCCTCGGATGGGGCCAGTCTGTCTTGGACAAATGCGCTGTGCTAGACAGTATTCACCAGACTAATTCTTGTGCAATCAATCATTACTTGCATGCCGGCCAAATGTGCGTTCATCGCACGGCACGCCATTCCGTGATCCTCTGACGGCACCAGTTGAGCAGCACACGTCGATGCTACGGTGTGAGAGGTTGGAGTCCAGCGTGCCTGCAGTCCCACTGATAGTAACCAGCTCGCAACAGTTTGAGCTGACACCTCTGGGTTTACAAGCCCTCTTATCAGTACTGTGATACCTGTACGATCTTCCACCGCTGCCCTTACAACACGCGGATTCTGGCGGGCATCTGTGCTGCGTGGACGTCCAGAACCTCGTCTGCGGGTGTCAGAATGTTCACGTGTCCAATGATACCAGCATAGTTGCACAACTAACGCAGCACGTCCAACTTGTGTGGCAGTTCTCCGAAAGGACCGTCCCAACACTCGGAAGGTCACAATTTGACCCCTTCAAACTAGCTCAGTTGGCTGTTGGAAGCACGAGTGCGACTTCGTCGCGTGATTGCCTGCTTGCTTCACACGTTTGCATCACACTGATCCTTCTGGCTGTGAGCGTTCCCTATTAAAGGGTAGACACAGAAGGGACTCTGGTAGCTATGCCACTGAGCTATCTGTTGGCGGACGAAGTTGAAACAATTATCTGTACATCTACTACCCCCATGTAGCGTATTCTGTCATTGGATCAAAATCGAATTCTTCTTTTGGTGTACTAATATTATTCCTCCGTAGAAATAATGGAACACGTGAGGGAATACTGGCCCTACCACTTATCTTAGAAGCTAGGTTAAGAAAAGGCAAACCTACGTTTCTAGCATTTGTAGACTTAGAGAAAGCTTTTGACAATGTTGACTGGAATACTCTCTTTCAAATTCTGAAGTTGGCAGGGGTAAAATACAGGGAGCGCAAGGCTGTTTACAATTTGTACAGAAACCAGATGGCAGTTATAAGAGTTGAGCGACATGAAAGGGAAGCAGTGGTTGGGAAGGGAGTGAGACAGGATTGTAGCCTCTCCCCGATGTTATTCAATCTGTTTATTGAGCAAGCAGTAAAGGAAACAAAAGAAAAATTCGGAGTAGGTATTAAAATCCATGGAGAAGAAATAAAAACTTTGAGGTTCGCCGATGACATTGTAATTCTGTCAGAGACAGGAAAGGACTCTGAAGAGCAGTTGAACGGAACGGACAGTGTCTTGAAAGGAGGATATAAGATGAACATCAACAAAAGCAAAACAACGATAATGCAATGTAGTCGAATTAAATCAGATGATGCTGAGGGAATTAGATTAGGAAATGAGACACTTACAGTAGTAGATGAGTTTTGCTATCTGGGGAGCAAAATAACTTATGATGGTCGAAGTAGAGAAGATATAAAATGTAAACTGACTCTGGGAAGGAAAGCGGTTCTCGAGAAGAGAAATTTGTTAACATTGAGTATAGATTTAACTGTCAGGAAGTATTTTCTGAGAGTATTTGTATGGAGTGTAGCCACGTATGGAAGTGAAACATGGACGATAAATAGTTCGGACAAGAACAAAATAGAAGCATTAGAAATGTGGTACTACAGAAGAATGCTGAAGATCAGATGGGTAGATCACATAACTAATGAGGAGGAATTGAATAAAATTGGGGAGAAGAGAAGTTTGCGGCACAACTTGACTAGAAGAAGGAAACGATTGATAGAACATATTCTGAGGCATCAAGGGATCATCAGTTTAGTATTGGAGGGCAGCGTGGAGGGTAAAAATCGTAGAGGGAGACCAAGAAATGAATACGTACAGGGAGATGAAGCAGCTGGCACAGGATAGAGTAGCATGGAGAGCTGCATCAAACCAGTCTCAGGGCTGAAGACAACAACAACAACAATATTTTTCCAGGGATGTACTTCACAGACAGTATCTACATTTATCACTGAATTTACCTGCAAAATTATATCGTTGTACGACACATATTTCAGGAAATATGACATCATAATACTGAACTGCATGAAAAAGTAGGTTTTCTTCAAACGGCAAGCAAATTATACAGCTATACTCATTGATTGTATGATAAGGAGAGCACTTAGCGACTTTCAATGAACCTTAAACGTAACTTCAAAACTTTTCTAACTATTTCTCGTTTACTTTCTAAATGTCACATGACGGGTAGTTATAATTAAACTGAGGGTGTTACAAGTGCTGTAGTGGGGACAGGGGTGTGTGCATATATCGCGGAGTATGCTGGAAAAAATAATATTTCCACTTTCTCTCACCATGTGAAAATATGGCGCTGTGAGCAGTCAGGATGCGAAATGTTTCATTTTGCAGTGCATTTTACTCTGGCATCCCTGCATGGGTCAGAATGTGCACCAAATGAAGCCCCAAGATACGTTACAACGCCATCACTTTGCTCTTCGGTTTTTGTCACACATGGAAGTTGATGACATGCGTATGAAGTATATTCATTGGAAAGAAGAGGCACATTTCACCCTGCATGCTCTTCTGAATGTACAGAACTGTCGTATAGCGATTCTACTCCTCCACATATGGTGCAGCTTATGTGACTGTGTGATTTGGTTTCACAAACTCCATTCTCGGTCCGTTTTTCTCCGAGGAGTAGACACCTCGCTGGCCTCTTAGATGTACAGTGAAATTTGCACGTTATAAGAACTTCCTTGTGCAACAAACGCTTCCAGCTTGGCAAGAATGCAGCTGTGTCGACACCACATTTTTCATGCAAGATGGGACGACGCCAAAGGTCGCTTGTCTGATGAAAGATTTGCTTCGAGAAACCTTCGGTAACGACCGTATCGCTTCTAGGCCTTTTTGAGGTGTGTGGCCTTCCAGGTCCTCCAAGCGAAATCCATGTTACTTCTGCTTGTGTGGACATCTGAAAGATCGTGTCTGTCCAGGATATATCCGGACTCTTTCTGATCAGAGGGATAGTATACGGTGACCTACAGCTCTGATACACCATATTTGCACCGGACAATTGTAGAGCGTGCCGTGTTGCGGATGCAGTATGTTGCTGATCAGGAGACCATATAGAAAACATATTGTAACTTCTGACCACATCGTAAAAAAAAGTGCCGGAACCACCGTTATCATATGTTTCATCGTTACTCCCCTTTTCCTGCACCCACACCATGTTCTGTCAGCTGGAGGCAGAAGGTGGAACTATTATTTTTTTTAACATACTGCGCAAGCGCACCGATTAATGAACGTATCCACTATGTTCAAGCGTCCCGCTATGCATGCAGTCCACACTGCAGCACGCGGAACACCGTCAGTTGAATTATAACAACCTACTAAGTAACACACGATGTCATTCGTAAAGTAATCTGAAGTCTGAAGCTGTTTTATGCAGGAAAGTTCAAGTATTTAAGGAATCGGGGTTTTACTTGCTAGTACTATCTACACACATCAAAAAAAGTTTTGCACCACCTCGGTTCCCAGAACTCCTGAAAATAGACGTTTACTGTGGATATTGTGTCACACACACAGTCCATTTGACTGTTCAGTGATGTCACTAAACCCGCCCAAAGATGTAAACGACTGTGCATGAGCAATGCCTATTAGACGGAGTGGGTCCGACATCCGGTCAGTTCCAGTCATTCCAGCAGGAAGGAGATACACGGTTCATGTTGTCTGTAGTTCAACCATTCCTAGACGGTCAATACCGCGGTTTGATCGCGTCCGCATTGTTACTTCGTGCCAGGAAGGGCTCTCAACAAGGGGAGTGTCCAGGCGTCTCGGCGAGAACCAAAGCGATGTTTTTCGGACATGGAGGAGATACAGAGAGTGAGGAACTGTCAATGACATGCCTCGCTCAGCCCGCCCAAGGGCTACTACTGCAGTGGATGACCGCAACTTACGGGTTATGGCTCGGAGGAACCCTGACAGCAACGTCACCATGTTAAATAATGCTTTTCGTGCAGCCTCAGGACGTCGTGTTACGACTCAGACTGTGCCCAATAGGCTGCATGCTGCGCAAATTCACTCCCGACGTCCATGGCAAGGTCCATCTTTGCAACCATGACACCATGCAGCACGGTACAGATGGGCCCAGCAACATGCCGAATGGACCGCTCAGGATTGGTATCGCGTTCTCTTCACTGATGAGTACCGCATATGCCTTCAACCAGACAATCGTCGGAGACGTCTGCGGAGGCAACATTCTAGCGAGTATAGGAAGGTGCAGGTTCCCTGCTGTTTTGGGGTGGATCATGTGGGGCCCACGTACGCCGCAGGTGGTCATGGAAGGCGCCGTAACGGCTGTACGATACGTGAATGACATACTCCGACCGATAGTGCAACCATATCGGCAGCATATTGACGAGGTATTCGTCTTCATGGACGACAATTGGCTCCCCCATCGTGCACATCTTCCTTCAGGATAACGACTTCCCTCGACTAGAGTGGTCAACATGTTCTCCAGACATGAACCCTATCGAACATACCTGGGATAGATTGAAAAGGGCCGTTTATGGACGACGTGCCCCACCAACCGCTGAGGGGTCTACGCCGAATCTCCGACGAGGAGTGGGACAATCTGTACCAACAGTGCCTTGATGAACTTGTGGATAGTATGTCACGACGAATACAGGCATGCATCAGTGCAAGAGGACGTGCGACTGGGTATTAGAGGTACTAGTGTGTACAGCAGTATGGACCACCAACTCTGAAGGTCACGTTGTATGGTGGTACAACATGCAATGTGTGGTTTTCATGAGCAATACAAAGAAAGCGCTGCATCTCATAGCGGTGGGAAGGGATGACACTGAAGCATAACTCAGGAACGCCTGGAGCAGTATCACCCAAATTTGTTAGGAGCATCACTTATTATTTGTTTAAAAACACTTTAAACGGACGAAAAATCTCCAAGATTGGTGATCGTTAACAGAAGCTTGTAATTTAGCGTAGATATCAACGCGAGATGCTTACAAAAGTTTCAACAACGATATCGAAACCTGGCAGAAAATGCAAAGAGAGTCTGGTACTATATACAGTATGCTAGCAGCAAAACACAGTCAGTGCCTTCTCTGCGCGATGGCAATGGTAATACTATCGACAACAATGCTACGAAAGCAGATTTACCAAACACAGCCTTTCGAAATTCCTTCACCAAAGTAGATATCCTTTGGGCCTTTGTCCCGGTTCAACGGGGGTCGGCCTTGTTACTATAGATTTGGCTGTGTTAGTGTCAGAGGGTAGCCAGATACCCTTCCTGTGGCCACCCCTTACCCCCTGGGACAGAAAGAGGGTACCTCAGCTGTCTGTTTAGTGTAAGCCATGGAGTAGTGTGAACGATTTCAAATTTCTGCGACTCGTGTAACTGAGGCGGAACGTGGGAACCAGCCCGGTATTCACCTAGCGGGACGTGGAAAATCGCCTAAAAACCATATCCAGGCTGGCTGGCATACCGGCCCTCGTCGTTAAATCCGCCGGGCGGATTCGATCCGAGGCCGGAGCGCCTATCCGAGTTCAGGAAGCAGCGCATTAGCGCTCTTTTTTTGTTAGTTGGTGTATTATTGTGAAATTTTTTATTTTGTTTAGTCATTTATTTATTTTTAATTTTTATTATTTTTTTTAACGGCAAGGAACTGAAAACTAGTAAGTGCACTCGTTGCGTCGAATCGGGGACGCACATAACTAAAAACATGCTAATAGTTGTAGAAAAAGGCATAAAGAAAGAGAGCAAAGTGCGGGGCTAAGGAAACCATGAAACAAAACTGAAGGGTGGAATCCATACCACCATTAACCAGTGCTACATCTTGCATCGGATGGGAAACAAAAACTGCGAAGACTTTTTCGCACCGGGAACAAAAAGAGGAAATGGGGCAAATACTGCTACAGAGTGTGAGGGTTCACGACCAAACTCTCCATCTGCTGTATCATCCAGGTATGACTTCTCGTCATGGCCAAGGTAGATCGCACGTTCTACAGTGTAGTGTTCTATCATCGTCTTGTAATTTTAGCTTCTCTTACCCGTGATGTTCCAGCTACGTGAAGGGTCGTGGAACGCACTCCACAAATAATTGGAAAAATATTTTCGATACTTAGGGTTACGAAGGAGCAAGCAATGTCGTTCCTGCAAATAGTTCCAAAAGTCTAAAGTGTCCTCAGCACCATCTTGAAACAAATAATGCACTGCATGTCCACGAAGCCACGTCATTGCATTAGTTTTAGTGCGTGGGTAATGCGTCTCATCCGGGAATAAGATAGTCATGGGGTCGATACGATTCGGCGTTACTCGAAGGAAGTATGCTGACATTTACCTCACTAAGTGCCACACTGCCGTAGACTCGCCACAGCTAAGACGATGTTCATCGTTGTCTTGAACGCCACAGCTCGTGCACGTGGGTGAGTCTACCATGTGGATCGCATGTAGCCTTCATCTGGTCACCTGCTTACTGTTGATAGTGATATACCACATCGCCGTGACGTCAGTGTCCAGTGTTACGTGGTGAGCTATCCTCCACACTACTCGCCAGTTGACGTTCGGGTGCTTCCTCTCCACCATGTTATCGGGTCGTCCACGTTGCAGGACCCGATAAACCGTCTTTGCCATCGCCAGTTGAGTCGCTGGTAAGGCAAGTCGAACGTAACTGAGTTCGAGGTAAAAGACACCGATGTAGAAGAGCGAGGAGGGGACGTGGTGTATCACCACAGGTGGCAACAGGGAGGGCGGTGCTAGTTCTTCTATTAACAAACTCGTCAGACTGTCCGGACGGCGGTGCCATAGTTTGACTAATGTGCTCACAAATAGGGCGACCGCTCTGTCATGAACGTGATAAAGGCCAAGCCCTACCCGATCCGGGGGAATGGTGAGAGTCTCATATTTGATCTTGAAAAGCATTCCTGAACTCACGAAGGACCCAAAAGCCGCAAGTATACGGCGAGGTAACATCACCGGTGTAAGGTGTCAGGCAAATCCAGCACCTTCCACGAAAACCCTGACATGATAAGCAAATCCAATAGTATGTCACATAGCTCCAAATAAATCGTGTCATTTAATTAACCAAAGTAATACGAGTAACGAGTGAGCAAATGGAATACCACAGACTAACACAAGAATGCCTAAATGCATGTCATACCTTCCCACCGTGAGACGGACGCAGTTCCGAGGGGAGAAACGAGAACAGAAGCCGAGAGCAGAACCGTGTTAAGCTAGAAGGCCCTACGATAAGGGACGGACACCCACGTCGCCAGCTAACCGTTAGGACCACCCCCAGCCCATGTTAAAAGCTAGAGCCCTAGCGTGAGACTTTTTCGCGTCTCTGTTACGTCAGGACCACCCCCCAGCCCATGTTAAAAGATAGAGCCCTTCAGAAGAACAGTATAGATCTTACGATAACACAAAAAGGACCACACCAGCTCCAAGTTTTAGCGTGAGACTTTTTCGTGTCTCTGTTACGTTGCAAACTTTAAAAACATTGCCCCACCACGAAAAGTATAACGTTTCTCATTGGATAGACAGAATTTTTGTAGGCAGAGCTTAAGGTTAACATTGAGACCCTGATTGATCAGATGAAAACACAGCCAGATAGTTTTTTTAAACCAACTTTGGTAAATTGTAGTAAGGAGAAGTTAGGAGAGAGTTGCTTCTGAGACGGCGAGGTGAGCAGAGCTGTGCTGCCCGCCACCCCCTGACGAACACCGACAAGGTAATGAACGCACGCGATGCCGCATAACAGAGCATAAAGCTTCACTCAGAACTGCAGAAGTCTCATCTGTTACATCCCCTTTTTGCGTAATACTAGTGTCGATCGGCAATTAAAGCTCATGGTGTTAACATTTGCCACTTGAAGTAAAAATCTGAAACGCGATGATTTTTCTGTTGTATAGTTATAGAGAAGCCACATCAGTCACTGTAATTTACGACAAGTTAGGTAAGTAAGTAAAGATAATTCAGGGTCACTGTAGACAATTTTGATAGTTTTCTCTTTTGTGAAACTTAATTTAAACCTAGATTATAGATGTGATATGGCATAGGTCATCCTTCGATCCATTGTAGAACTTGGAAACCCATTCAGGGAATATTCGTTCACATTTTTATTGAACGCAGTTGGTTTTTACCATCCCGTATTAAAACATTTCCTTTTATCAATAGTGCAATTTATAAACAATGTTTTGTGAGTAGAATAAAATTTCCTATGGTAAACTTAACTGCTTTTTCGACGTTATTTTACCAACTAACTAAAAATAGGAAAGCCTTGAACCCTTTCCACTAAATTTAGTTATTATCAAGATTCTTTTACAGGGAGTGCAGTGGAGCTGACGCTGAAATCATTAAGTATTTGGTTATATCATCGCTAGTCTCACTGAACTCTTCTGAATTCTACATGTCATGTGTGGTCTGACGTCTCCTTACCAGCAACAGGTCCCAGGTTCAAACTAGTCAATTCCCTAAAAAACACGCTCAGAGCGTCGTTGCGCGAAAGTGGTAGGGAGACACGATATAGAACAAACAGACACCACGCAGAATGTTAGACCGGTATAGGCAATATCTGGGCGATGTGACGAATGCGTGACGCTAAATGCGTGTTGACATACTGGGTCCTATGGACGATGTCCAGGGCTCGTAGGCGGTTGATGTCAATTCCTGTCCAAAAATTACGTAAAAGCCGTCGAAAGTTGTGAGCACCGGTTCGTCGTATATCGTCTGTAAAATCAATGCCGAGACAATTCAAACTACCTCTGAGCTGTAAGGGGGTGACACTGTTCTCAGACAATCCTACCCCGATGTTCATCGCCACCGATTTTACGACGTTGATACGACTACCAGTGGCCATGCTACATTTCGCGATCCAATTCAGTGCGCTAGCGGTGTCGTCGCCGTTGCGGATGACAGTCACCAGGTCGTCAATATACGCTTTACATCGGAAAGTGTGGCCTCGTAACGTCATACGTGTTAGTCGTTGGCGCAGGTCGCAGAGGAGTGGTTCCATGGCCACAGCGTAAAGTGGACAGAGGGCAGCCTTGGTTATCGATCGAGAAATGGTGAGGGGCTGCGTAGGTCGGCCGTTGACGATCACCTTGGACGTGGCGCCACGGAGTAGTCGCATGACGACAGTGACGAATGGCTGTGGGTAGCGCATATTTTGGAGGACCGCTTCCAAATAGTCGTGGTCCACTCGGTCGAAAGCTTGACTAAAATCGATTGCCGCCAGTGCACCCCGCTCTAGGCTACTTGAGGAGCTGCTTATCCAGCTTACATGAGAGATGGCATTATCGGCCAGAGAGAAATTGCAAGTTACAATTCTATGTTTAACACCTGGCGATTCTCTGTTGTCTCTGCACAATAGGTACAGTGTCCACAAATATTGATTGCGGCTTACGGCGCCCTCAAAGATATTTTCACTCTTGCACTCTACAGCAGTGAGTTAAATAAGAGGTCATACATGGCGTTATGTCAAAGTTTTTCTGTACCAAGTTCCGCTGTTATGCTTTGATCGAGTACTCTGAAAAAGGACACGATTTATCAGTTTTGTCATAAAATACACAACAATTCTGTTGGTGCTTTGATATTCATGTTTCTTTAAGAAAAAATGCAGTCAAGCTGAAATTATTCTGCCTCCAGTACCCTCGTTACATCACTTCTCAGTCTTACTGGACAGTGCTTTTATGCCCTTATAATGTTCACTAGAGTAGAATCTGTATATACTGCCACTGTTGCTTAATAAAGGTATTCGAAAGAAGTTGAAAATTTAGAGTGTGAAAGAAACTGGATGAAAACAAAAAGAAATGGAATGAGCAGCTACAAAGAATGGATCCAGGGACATTACCAACTGAAATAAACAACTTTAAATCAAAGGGGAAAAGAGGTCTTGAGAGAGCGAGAAAAATATAGAACGGTAGCAGGCCACAAATTTCCTAACACGGACAGTGGAGAAGATGAAATTTGCTTAAATATTCACCATTTATGGAGTAAGGTGAGTTGCTGTGAAATTTCACTGTCCTAATTACTCAGTAATCCAGTGCTTGCTTTCTCACATTGGAGTCTTATCCATGCATCAGATAAGGGAAGCATCGTATACTCCCACCTTCTATTATAAATGACGGACGATGTCGACTGCATATGTATTGGCTACAGTTAACTGACACGCCCTCCTGTGGCTGCAGCGCGTAGGAGGACGTGAACATCACTTTCGGACGCCCGCTGCGATACCACGTGGCAACTTAATTCCTGCTGTGCTTGGTGCTTCATGGACAATAAATTTTTACCCGGGTTTAGACAATACTTGCAGAGCATGATGTGTCGTTGTATAGGCATTTAGGCTATATGAGTTTCTGACAGGTGAACACATGATGACGTAATTGTTATGTATACAACCAGTGAGACACTTTACGCGAATCTGGGGTGTAAGTGTCCACGAATATGATGTGTGTGATGGATACGCCTTTTAATTTGTAACATAACATGTACTGGAGGATGGCAAAGTGAGTGATGTCCGAAGGCCACAAGTCAATACAACAAAAATTACAAAGGCCTTTATTTATGCTCGAAATAGGAATGGCAAAATCTTAAACCACCAGCAATCTTGTACATAGAAAGGGAATATTATTTTCTTGTTCAAACACAAATCATGGTTAAAGGAAGTAACGCATGGGCTCATAGGCAGCACACCGCGCCTAGTACACGCGGCGCTCGGGGACCACAGAACAGCTACGAGACCTGAAGATGAACTTATAACAGTCCGAAACCGGTCGTGTGAAAATAAAGTAATTTACAATTGAAGAGGTATTTTCAGCCTCTGCTATAATGCTCAGATGCGAATGTTCTGCCAACAGGATTGTTTGCGCTACACACTTGTAAGGTGGCTACAATTTCGCACCTTACAAAAGCACTCATCTACATACTTTGCCATGATTTACAAATGGAATTAGGTATCAGTTGATGGGTTGTACAACGTATATATGAATATTGAAAGAAGACTGACATTGTCACGTACACCTCGTAAATAGTTGTTAACGCTTATTGCATCAAAACGGCATAATGAATGATTGTCTATACCGGTAGAGGTTGGAATGCCAGTGGAAATGAAACGGCAGGCGTAACTCAAGCCCTGGGTGGAAAAGCCCGCACAGGTGTGTTGGTCCTGCTTAACACAGGAAGTAGCCAAGACGGACGGTCGAGGCACCTGAGCGCTGGAGCACAATACAGCGGCGGTCGGGCGGTGTTGTAGCGGGGCCAGAAGGAAACTGGAAATACCTTGGAAACTCGGAAAATCTTGGACTCAGCAGAGAGGAACGAGGAAGCATCGGAAATATTGCAGGCTGGGTTATCTCCGAGGGTTTTTACTCTGAGAAGCGTTCCATTCCACGTGTTCCTGATTAACGAGCATAGGTATTTCCTCGCAAACTGTCCCCGCTGGACGACAAAAAACTAAATTATGGGTGGTCAGCATTTGGAAGAATCTGTAGAGAGGGAGAATATTCCGTGGTTTCAAGAATTTGAATCGCCTCCTGCAGTTGCGAGGGAAGGGAGCCGAGCTATGCTGGGAAGCCAGCAGTGGAGAGAAAGAGGTCTTCCGTTTTGAGCACCCATGTTTGACGGTCACTCAATATCAGCTTTTGCTGGTACAGACGGACTTGCTGTCTTTGCTTTCAGGAGGTTTTGTAGTTAGAAGGGTTAGGCACTGCACTGTTGCGCACTTATAGGATTCTGGACTTCGCCTCCGGGTAGGGAGTCGTCGTTGAGTACGCAGCGTTCGGTGATCGAGAGCACTTCTTTTGCCTATACTCACGTTGAGACGTTATCTGAACTCCATCCTTGTGGCTGGGAGTTCACTTTTCTCGTGTGTAGAACACAGAGAGGAGAAGACACTATCAGATTATACTAGTCAGAGGACCGTCTTCTGCCATCCTAGTCTCTGAATGAGGTTTTCTTGTATTTTGTGCCTGGAGTTCTTCCGTCATCGCAGGCGTGTACGAGAGCCATCACTCCAACGCACCGGATGCAGTACATACGGTGGTATTGCTAACTGCTTCAGCGTATTTGGGCTACAAAGCTAAACAGCTGTGATCACGTAAATTTTATTTCCACTGAGGTTGCACACCACTGTAGATCATCTTTGGAAGTAGTGTCTTCTAGTGTTTGGTACGTAGGTGATGTCAGTCATTTCGCGTTATTTACGAGGGCAGTTCAATAAGTAATGCAACACATTTTTTTCTGAAACAGGGGTTGTTTTATTCAGCATTGAAATACATCAGGTTATTCCCCAATCTTTTAGCTACACAAGACTATTTTTCAACGTAATCTCCATTCAATGCTACGGCCTTACGCCACCTTGAAATGGGGGCCTGTATGCCTGCACGGTACCATTCCACTGGTCGATGTCGGAGCCAACGTCGTACTGCATCAATAACTTCTTCATCATCCGCGTAATGCCTCCCACGGATTGCGTCCTTCATTGGGCCAAAGATATGGAAATCCGACAGTGCGAGATCGGGGCTGTAGGGTGCATGAGGAAGAACAGTCCACTGAAGTTTTGTGAGCTCCTCTCGGGTGCGAAGACTTGTGTGAGGTCTTGCGTTGTCATGAAGAAGGAGAAGTTCGTTCTGATTTTTGTGCCTACGAACACGCTGAAGTCGTTTTTTCAATTTCTGAAGAGTAGCACAAAACACTTCAGAGTTGATCGTTTGTCCATGGGGAAGGACATCGAACAGAATAACCCTTTCAGCGTCCCAGAAGACTGTAACCATGACTTTACAGGCTGAGGGTATGGCTTTAAACTTTTTCTTGGTAGGGGAGTGGGTGTGGCGCCACTCCATTGATTGCCGTTTTGTTTCAGGTTCGAAGTGATGAACCCATGTTTCATCGCCTGTAACAATCTTTGACAAGAAATTGTCACCCTCAGCCACATGACGAGCAAGCAATTCCGCACAGATGGTTCTCCTTTGCTCTTTATGGTGTTCGGTTAGACAACGAGGGACCCAGCGGGAACGAACCTTTGAATATCCCAACTGGTGAACAATTGTGACAGCACTAACAACAGAGATGTCAAGTTGAGCACTGAGTTGTTTGGTGGTGATCCGTCGATCATCTCGAACGAGTGTGTTCGCACGCTCCGCCATTGCAGGAGTCACAGCTGTGCACGGCCGGCCCGCACGCGGGAGATCAGACAGTCTTGCTTGACCCTGCGGCGATGATGACACACGCTTTGCCCAACGACTCACCGTGGTTTTGTCCACTGCCAGATTACCGTAGACATTCTGCAAGCGCCTATGAATATCTGAGATGCCCTGGTTTTCCGCCAAAAGAAACTCGATCACTGCCCGTTGTTTGCAACGCACATCCGTTACAGACGCCATTTTAACAGCTCCGTACAGCGCTGCCACCTGTCGGAAGTCAATGAAACTATACGAGACGAAGCGGGAATGTTTGAAAATATTCCACAAGAAATTTCCGGTTTTTTCAACCAAAATTGGCCGAGAAAAAAAATGTGTTGCATTACTTATTAAACTGCCCTCGTATATTAGATGCCGTAGCCATAAAAAGGGGCAGATCTGGGCAACTGACCAATCATATTAGTTAGGAAATCCATTTGTATTTCTTTATGTCCATTGGACATTGATGTACAAACATTTGTAATATATAAACGGACTTTAATCCTCAATAAAAGTATAAGCAGAAACAGCATTTATCATTTGTAGTTACTAGTTCCCTTAATCATTCATTTATGCTAATGTTCTAATTTATATGCTAAAGAACATGAAGGAGGAGATAATATCACCATTAAGATATCCTAAGATCTGCTTTAGGGGGTAGTGAGACAGGGCCAAATCTTCATTTTCGTTGTGCGCGTTCATTTTGCACCTGCCTGGAGTAGCATCTTGGACATTCACCACAGAAAATAAAAACATGCCCCATACCATTTGTTTTCATGATTGTTGTCTACTTATCATACACTATAAAATGCCCACATTTATATCTATTCTAGGCGCTACAGTCAGGAACCGCGCGACCGCTACGGTCACAGATTCGAATCCTGCCTCGGGCATGGATGTGTGTGATGTCCTTAGGTTAGTTAGGTTTAAGTAGTTCTAAGTTCTATAGGACTGATGACCTCTGCAGTTAAGTCCCATAGTGCTCAGAGCCATTTGAACCATTTATATCTATTTCGTCAAATTACAGAAACATCTCTAAATACACAAATATTGAAGCGACAAATTCTTTTAAGTATATCTCATTTTGCCTATAACTGTGCATTGATTTGTCCCCAACTTATTTTCATAATGAGTCTTTGTGGGTAACAGATGAAAGTAACATAGCAAGAATCTCTGTTACCGTAACACTGTGTAGTAACGTCCTTTTCAGACACATTAAATAGTTCATACATTTTTTTTTTTTTTGTCTGTCGGAGTGGTCAAGATACTGGGCTGTTCTGTATACAAATATTTTACAAGTGACTGGTTGCAGCTGTTTGTAGATGTAATCCACTCGAAAACGCCGGCCGGAGTGGCCGTGCGGTTCTGGGCGCTACAGTCTGGAACCGAGCGACCGCTACGGTCCCATGTTCGAATCCTGCCTCGGGCATGGATGTGTGTGATGTCCTTAGGTTAGTTAGGTTTAATTAGTTCTAAGTTCTAGGCGACTGATGACCTCAGCAGTTAAGTCGCATAGTGCTCAGAGCCATTTGGGCCACTCGAAAACTTAGTTTTCGTTCAAAATGGTTCAAATGGCTCTGAGCACTATGGGACTTAACATCTCAGGTCATCAGTCCCCTAGAACTTAGAACTACTTAAACCTAACCAACCCAAGGACATCACACATATCCATGCCCGAGGCAGGATTCGAACCTGCGACCGTAGCGGTCGCGCGGTTCCAGACTGAAGCGCCTAGAACCGTTCGGCCACTCCGGCCGGCTCAGTTTTCGTAATAAAATACTATTCGCAGGGAGAGAGACCTTAAAAATCCTACCTGGTTTTCTCCGAGCGGGGACCAATCGGGACAAGAGATTGATTCCCAGACTGACCGTGCAGTCTGTTGTGGATCAAACGGCGGCGCCGAACCGGAAGCGCCGGTGCCTGTACCAGGAGGAGCGAGATATGGAGGGTCGCTCTACCTGCGGAGTGTTGGGGACACGAAGAGATCCCGCGAAGCGATACGCCGGCCGACTCTGGCTGCGAGGCTGCCGGCCAGATTAGTCGCCGGCGGGCATCACAGGCCTGTGGGGGACGAGCAGAGCGGGGCAAAACATCGGGGAACACAACAGGCCGCCCCATGTAGTCGGCGCGATCGCTATCGGCCGAGCTCCTGCCGCTCACCTGCGTCTCATTACTGCCACGCAATTACGCTACGCCTTCTGCAGCATAGCTTACGTCACTCGCCTGCCCTAGAGTCTTCCGAAAGACGACCCTACTAACCTTCAGCTTCGATATATTGCAAATAGCGAAAGCTAATCTTACTGGGGTTGTAGAAAAATATCCGCTACCAGTCACAATAAAAGGTTGGTTACTCGTCACACGACCGGTTTCGGGCTTGAGCCCATCTTCAGGTGTTGATACATTCATTTACATGTTTGTACTGTTGGAGATCACTGTATAAATACAAAAAAATTATTTGCTGGTGACTACACAAATACAAGTGGAACAATTGTAAGTGGTAAGGCAGCATTTGACGAAAATATATCCGTACTTACAAAAAGATGAAGCACCATTTTCACAGTTATGCAATGATGATAGTTTTGCCACTTAGTTACACACTTATGGTCAATTTCACGTCCACATCATAATAGTGTAATATGGAGCTATACCAGTTACATGGACGTGAAATTTACCACAAGTGTGTAACTATGTGGCAAAACTATCATCACAGCATAACTGTAATAATGGTGCTTCATCTTTTTGTAAGTACAGATATATTTTCGTCAAATGCTGCCTTACCACTTACAATTGTCCCATTTGTATTTGTGTAGTCACCAGCAAATGGTTCAAATGGCTCTGAGCACTATGGGACTCAACTGCTGAGGTCATTAGTCCCCTAGAACATAGAACTAACCTAAGGACATCACAAACATCCATGCCCGAGGCAGGATTCGAACCTGCGACCGTAGCGGTCTTGCGGTGCCAGACTGCAGCGCCTTTAACCGCACGGCCACTTCGGCCGGCGTCACCAGCAAATAATTTTTTTTGTATTTATACAGTGATCTCCAACAGTACAAACATGTAAATGAATGTATAAACACCTGAAGATGGGCGCAAGCCCGAAACCGATCGTGTGACGAATAAACAACCTTTTATTGTGACTGGTAGCGGATATTTTTCTACAACCCCATAAAGGAACAGTCACGGAGTTCGACAGCATCCACTATGGATAAAATTCATCTTATCTTACTGGTTTCCCTACTCACCTCTCGCTTCTCGACGATTTCAGTAACAAAAAGTAGCAATCATTCACAGGAACGCAAACAAGGAGGGAAAACATCTTCAGCTACCTCTATTCTTCGCAAGCCGCCTTAAGGTGTGTGGCAGCGGGTACTTCCGCTACCATTATCACTCCCCCTCTCTCCCCCTCCCCCCACCTACTTCCTCATGAATGGTGCTCTCTATCTTCGTTATTAGAAATTCAACAGTGAGCCTCCCTTCTGGCTTCTGCCACTGGACTTTGATGAACATTTACACGAAGCGCTTGCTCTTACTAAGCGAATCTACGACGAAACGCCCCGCTCTGCTTGTGATCTTCCCTATCTTCTCTCTCAGTTCTACCTGGTAAGGGTTCAAATTAATGGACTACATTTCATAATCGGTCATGACAGAACTACATCTACATCAACATCTACATGGATACTCTGCAAATCACATTTAAGTGCCTGGTAGAGGGTTCATCGAACCACCTTCACAATTCTCTATTATTCCAATCTCGTATAGCGCACGGGAAGAACGAACACCTATATCTTTCAGTACAAACTCTAATTTCCCTTATTTTATCTTGGTGATCGTTCCTCTCTATGTAAGTCGGTGTCAACCTAATATTTTCGCATTCGGAGGAGAAAGTTGGTGATTGGTATTTCGTGAGAAGATTCCGTCGCAACGAAAAACGCCTTTCTTTTAATGATGTCCATCCCAAACCCTGTATCATTTCTGTGACACTCTCTCCCATATTTCCCGCTAATACAAAACGTGCTGCCTTTCTTTGAACTTTTTCGATGTACTCAGTCAGTCATATCTGGTAAGGATCCCAAACCGCGCAACAGTATTCTAAAAGAGGATGGACAATCGTAGTGTACGCAGTCTCCTTAGTAGGTCTGCTATATATTCTAAGTGTCCTGCCAATGAAACGCAGTCTTTGGCTAGCCTTCCCCACAACATTTTCTATGTGTTCCTTCCAATTTAAATTGTTCGTAATTGTAATACCTAGGTATTTAGTTGAATTTACGGCTTTTAGATTAGACCGATTTATCGTGTAACCGAAGTTTAACGCGTTCCTTTTAGCACTCGTGTGGATCACCTCACATTTTTCGTTATTTAAGGTCAACTGTCACTTTTCGCACCATTCCGATATCTCTTCTAAATCGTTTTGCAGTTTGTTTTGATCTTCTGATGACTTTACTAGGCGATAAACGACAGCGTCATCTGCAAACAACGAAGACGGCTGCTCAGATTGTTTCCCAAATCGTTTATATAGATAAGGAACAGCAAAGGGCCTATACCACCTTGGGGAACGCCAGAAACCACTTCTGTTTTACTCGATGACTTTCCGTTAATTACAATGTACATTTCGTAATTATTCCTCTGTTTGTCATAAAATAACAATTTTTCCGCCAATCCCGATTTGCCTTTATTTATTTTCCGCACGACACGTTTCGGGAACTGCTTCCCATTAACAAGCGTATTTTTCGTGCAATATGGCGTTTTAGGTAAGCTGTTTGCTACGTGTGCGTTGCAGTGCTGTTTTGGCGACTTTACTGTAAAAAGGCGCAATTTTGTAACTGTTTACATTGCACAAAGTTATAGACCGTTTAGTAGCCACTTTTTGGCGCATTGCTTATTGGGTTCCCTGTAGTAATCTTCGATCAAAGATAGTTAAACGATTTTTCTGACGTTTCGCCTGCATTATATACGAGCAGTGTCAAAGGTTCACCTACCACCAGCCACCAGCAACTTCCGTATAAGGTTACACTTTACACAAATACCTTCACAGAAGGCTTCGAAACACTTAAATTTATATTCGATGTTAGTCAATTTCTCATTTTGAGGAACACTTTTCTTCCTACTGCCAGTCTCCATCTTGTATCCGTCCTACTTCTACCATCGTTAGTTATTTTACTGTCCAAATAGCAAAACTCATCTACCACTTTAAATGTCTTCTTTCCTAATCTAATGCGCTCCACATCACGTGATGTAATTCGTCTCCATACCATTCATCTTGTTCCACTTTTGTTTCTGTGGATCTTGTAAGGTCTTTTCAAAACGCAATCTACTCCGTTCCAATGCTCTCCCAAGCTCTCTGACAAATTGCAACGTCATGGGCAAATTTCCAATCTTCTTATTTCTTCCCTCTGAATTTTAATTCCCTTTTAAGCTGCTCCTTGATTCCTTTATAATACTGGAAAGAGGCAACAAAAATGTCATACAACCATCTCAACTACAGCGTCAGTTTCACGCCTTCGACTCTTGTAGCTGAAGTTCACTTTCTGTGCACGGTGTCGATACTTTTCCGCTCCCTGTATTTAAACCATTCTACTTTCAGAATTTCAGAGAGTGTGTTCCAGTCCACATTGTCAAAATCTGTCTTTAAATATCCAGATGTTACGAATGCTGGTTTTCCCACTATACGTCTGTCTTCTAAGATATGTGGTAGAGGCAATATGGCTTCGCATGTTCCCAAGTTTCTCGGGAAATCTATGTGATCTTCAGTGAGGTCAGCTTTTACCTATTTTGAAATTATTGTAAATAATTCGCATCAGTATTTTACACCCATGACTTTTTCAAATAATATTTCGGTCATGTTTACACTTACCAGCAACCGCATTCTTGGAAGAGGAATTATTGCATTCTTCTTGAACTCTGAGAGTATTTCGCGTGTCTCACATATCTTGCAAATCGGGAGGAACAGTTTTGACATTGCAGGAATTTGACACTGATAAAACTTAGGGACTGTAAGTACAAAATTTTGGAAAATCTACTTTGTTCAACAATTTACAGCTCCATGACTGCCACTTATTTCTACCAATGAAGGAAACGTTTTAAGCTATGTGCCCCAAAAAGTATTTTTAAACTATCGATGGCAAAAGAATTTATATACAATCACGTTCCGAAATATTTAATAACATTTATGTTATACTGTATCACCACAGTAAGAATCAAAATATATGTTATCAGTTACTGAATATGCTTCGAAAGTAGAAGAACTAAAACGAGACCGGTATTCGAAACCGGAGCCGGCCGTGTGACCGAGCGGTTCTAGGCGCTTCAGTCGGGAACTGCACGACCGCTACGGTCCCAGGTTCGAATCCTGCCTCGGCCATGGATGTGTGTGATGTCCTTAGGTTAGTTAGGTTTAAGTAGTTCTAAGTTCTAGGGGACTGATGACCTCAGATGTTAAGTCTCATAGTGCTCAGAGACATTTGAACCATTTTTTTCGAATCCGGAGCCTTGCCTTTAGTGTGCAATGATCTTACCAACTGAGCTATCCAGCCACGACTCACTATCCGTCCTCACAGCTCTGCGCCCTCTGGTACGTGTCTTCTACATTCAAAACCCCACAGATGTTACTCTGCCTACTTTCATGGACTTCTGGAAGAAAGATTATCGTGGAGAAATAGCTCAGTCTCTGCCTTAGGAATTGCAGTTATTAGCAGAAAGAATATTTCACTTTGCAGCAGAATTTGTGATCTTTTGAAACTTTCTGGCAGATTAAATCGGGAAAACTTCGGTTTCGTGTCCCGATCCGACCCACAGTTTTAATGTGCCAGGAAGTTTCAAAGTCCATTTAGTTGCAAACACAGACCTTATTCTCGAAGAAGGTAGGGACTAATGGCGAATTTTGAGCTAAAGGACGACAGAAGCTAAACAAAATGATGGTTTTAGTTCCACTGAAGACATTATGTTAGCTGTGGATAATATCATCTAAAGTTTGGAGAATCGAATGTCAAGAATCAGAACTACGCACTGAACAAATTGCGGACAAAGCCAATTGACGTAAGGAAATACAAATAAAACTAAATACTAAAACTATGAATTTCCATTGCTTGGTCACGCACCATTTGCGAATGGAAACGGAAGGGGAGGAAATGTTAGTCGTACACGAAGTAACCTTCGCCACACACCAGTAAGGTTGTCCTCGTGGAGCATGCGAGGCGTAGCTTACGTCGCGGTTGCTGCAGGCTTAGAAACGAGCTGGTATGTCACACGGAATGTGATCCTCATCATGATCTGCGGCCACAGCTCTCTCGAATAGGTGGCCGGCTGTATCTGGCTCGCCAATCACACACTCCGTTTTCGAAAATTGACGGGCGTACAAGTTATTACGTTACTCCTGTTAACAAGAACATTTCCTTCCTCGTTCATATGCTATCTATGTTATTGTGTGTGTAATATACATAAATAAAAGCATCAAAATCCATGAGCATGATACAAAGCAAAAAGAGAAGTTCCATGTCCAGTCAGTAAGTTCAAATGGTTCAAATGGCTCTGAGCACTATGAGACTTAACTGCAGAGGTCATCAGTCCCCTAGAACTTAGAACTACTTAAACCTAACCAATCAAAGGACATCACACACATCCATGCCCGAGGCAGGATTCGAACCTGCGACAGTAGCGGTCGCGCGGTTCCTGACTGTAGCGCCTAGAACCGCTCGGCCACTCCGGCCGGCCCAGTCAGTAAGGACACCGTCATTATAAACTTCCGTTACAAATACTGCGTTACATATTTACAGTTGTCTTTAACATACGGTAAGAATTGCTTCAGTACTCTCACTTTCTAGTAAGAACGTAATATCTTTTCTTTTTACATCACTGCTTCTGCTCAGTAGCAGAATTTTTAGAACATATGAGATACAACACTTGAAACGAGATATTGCTAAATTTCCTACACGTAATGCAACCTTTCTTCTTGGATGAAGCCCAAAAATCATTTATTATCGCCACATTAGGTTAAATATTCTGTGCTTCATGTAAGAGTGAGGCTGTATGTGAATATGTGTGTTTCGTGTGTGTGTGTGTGTGTGTGTGTGTGTGTGTGTGTGTGTTCATGTGGGGGCGCGTGTATGTATCCCACAATCTCGAATAATGTTTGGATGAATAAGAACGTACTTAACAGCCATCGAATCATTTAGTGATGAAGAAAGCAACATTGCAGTTCATTGGTGCATACTCTCTGGCATGTTTACAAGATCGAATAAACACTTGAGAGTGATTACTATTACGAATACGTAACATCGATTACCGGTATTATAGAACACATTTCTATGTAATTAATAAGAAACTCCCAGACCTGTTTAGAAAAGGACAAAGTGCAAATAAAATTGCTAATAACATGATGAGAATCAACTTCGTCTGAGATTATAACTCTGCACCTCTACCCACTACAGTACCGTTCTTTTTTTATAATTTTTTACTTACAGTGGTCTGGTATTGTGAGTATCGAAGTCTATAATGTTACTCTGTACCGAACGATTTCACCACCAGTATGTCATTAACTGACATTAATCATAACAATTCGCACCATGAACGAGACGTGTTCGATATACACTCCTGGAAATTGAAATAAGAACACCGTGAATTCATTGTCCCAGGAAGGGGAAACTTTATTGACACATTCCTGGGGTCAGATACATCACATGATCACACTGACAGAACCACAGGCACATAGACACAGGCAACAGAGCATGCACAATGTCGGCACTGGTACAGTGTATATCCACCTTTCGCAGCAATGCAGGCTGCTATTCTCCCATGGAGACGATCGTAGAGATGCTGGATGTAGTCCTGTGGAACGGCTTGCCATGCCATTTCCACCTGGCGCCTCAGTTGGACCAGCGTTCGTGCTGGACGTGCAGACCGCGTGAGACGACGCTTCATCCAGTCCCAAACATGCTCAATGGGGGACAGATCCGGAGATCTTGCTGGCCAGGGTACTTGACTTACACCTTCTAGAGCACGTTGGGTGGCACGGGATACAAGCGAACGTGCATTGTCCTGTTGGAACAGCAAGTTCCCTTGCCGGTCTAGGAATGGTAGAACGATGGGTTCGATGACGGTTTGGATGTACCGTGCACTATTCAGTGTCCCCTCGACGATCACCAGTGGTGTACGGCCAGTGTAGGAGATCACTCCCCACACCATGATGCCGGGTGTTGGCCCTGTGTGCCTCGGTCGTATGCAGTCCTGATTGTGGCGCTCACCTGCATGCCGCCAAACACGCATACGACCATCATTGGCACCAAGGCAGAAGCGACTCTCATCGCTGAAGACGACACGTCTCCATTCGTCCCTCCATTCACGCCTGTCGCGACATCACTGGAGGCGGGCTGCACGATGTTGGGGCGTGAGCGGAAGACGGCCTAACGGTGTGCGGGACCGTACCCCAGCTTCATGGAGACGGTTGCGAATGGTCCTCGCCGATACCCCAGGAGCAACAGTGTCCCTAATTTGCTGGGAAGTGGCGGTGCGGTCCCCTACGGCACTGCGTAGGATCCTACGGTCTTGGCGTGCATGCGTGCGTCGCTGCGGTCCGGTCCCAGGTCGACGGGCACGTGCACCTTCCGCCGACCACTGGCGACAACATCGATGTACTGTGGAGACCTCACGCCCCACGTGTTGAGCAATTCGGCGGTACGTCCACCCGGCCTCCCGCATGCCCACTATACGCCCTCGCTCAAAGTCCGTCAACTGCACATACGGTTCACGTCCACGCTGTCGCGGCATGCTACCAGTGTTAAAGACTGCGATGGAGCTCCGTATGCCACGGCAAACTGGCTGACACTGACGGCGGCGGTGCACAAATGCTGCGCAGCTAGCGCCATTCGACGGCCAACACCGCGGTTCCTGGTGTGTCCGCTGTGCCGTGCGTGTGATCATTGCTTGTACAGCCCTCTCGCAGTGTCCGGAGCAAGTATGGTGGGTCTGACACACCGGTGTCAATGTGTTCTTTTTTCCATTTCCAGGAGTGTATCTTGAATGTGCTGTTGCCTTGAAATGACACAATTCCGTAACACGCAAGTTACAGCATTCATAGGACGTAAGTTATTAAAGAAAATCCACTAAATATGGGCTTCAGTTACAACTGACGTAATTCGATACGCCATCACCCAAATTCTGTATATGACTTAGAAACTAATTTGGCATTTCACTGGCCACATAGCCCCACGAGGCAAAAATTTGACTTGTGTTATTCAGTCATTCATGCTTTGCAATGCTGCGGAAAGAGAAATTGCACATTGTGAGATCACACACAGTGAACAACATTTTACAGTACTGTGTGCTGCGTACAGTAGAGGAACCGTTCGCAGAAAATGATTGCTGGTATCAGCATGACAAAGCACCCAGTTACAAAGCAGTATGTGTGAGGCAATAATATGTGGGAAATAACATTCTTGAAATGGATTGGCCCGTCCTTAGTCCCGACCTGAAGCCAGTGAAACATCTTTGGTTTGCGTCATAATGTCGATTTTGCTCCAGGTCCTAATGTACAAAACCACAAGCTTCTCCAGCTCCTATTTATATGAAATAGAAGGTGCGGAAAGAACGGATAAGGTGGTTGGGGAATACCTGACATCGAGCCGCACCGAACATTGTGGTAATGCAATGGAGAATGTCAAAAATCTGTGGCAGACAGGAACTCCAATCCGGATGCGCCGCTTCTCAAGAACGGTTCCCCTAAGAGCATCGGCCATCCGTGCACGCTTCTGTCTGGCTGGAATTACCAACTAATCGCCCGCTGCAACGCAGCTGTTGGGAATTGCCTCTCGAGGAATAATGGGCTGCCATTCCTTTATAGACATTCAGACACCTTACTGATAGTGTCCCCAACAATCAGTCAGTAAGTCGAAGGGTGGACATATTCCATATTAACGTCCACTAAAAGGTGCCCGGACTCATTTGATCAGACAGTACCGATGTAGATGAAGAAGAGAAATAAGAAAAGCTTCGCAACTCAGTAACAGGTGACCAGAAGTGTAGTGAAAGTGTATCACTTGATGGCATGTAGATATTACGCAGAAAGTTAAGAACTCGGTGCCCCAAGTTTCGTCAAGGGGCCCCTGTGGAGCAGGAGGCAGCCTGCGTCCCTTGTCCAACACGCGCGCCCAGCGGCTGGACGACCGGAAGGCAGGCGCTGTCTGCAGAGGCAGCCGCCTTCCGCCCCGGAGGCAGCGGCGGTGGCGGTGAAGGTGGCGGTGGCGCCGGAGTTTGCGCAGCTAATCGAGCACGAAATGGACGCGACGCCGGTGCGAGGCCCTCATCCCATCCCCAGGGGCCGGGCGGCGGGCCGCGGGCGGCCACAAAAACTGCGCGCCTCTTCCTGCCCCTAATAGACGGCCATTACTACCAGCCCGGCCCGGCTTTACACTCACCAAACAAATTGCCGTTTCAGGTAATAGGCGCGTGTTTATCTGGACGGGCGCCGGACCTGACCAGGCGCCGTCCGGCTTCTGATGGTGGAAACGCTAACCACCGTTCTTTCGTTTGTAAGTCTGCACTAACTCTTATCTCGTCAGCTTCTGTATTTTTCGATACTAGCTTACCATCACTTTGAAATCGGACGACACTGAATGAATTGTCCGTAGCTCGTGGTCTTGCGGTAGCGTTCTCGCTTCCCGCGCGGGGTCCCTGATTCGATTCCCGGCCGGGTCAGGAATTTTCTCTGCCTCGAGATGACTGGGTGTTGCGTGTCTTTCATCATCATCACTGACTCACAAGTCGCCGACGTGGCGTCAGCTAAAAAGCACCGGCAATTTCGGCGGCCGAACACCCTGCATGGGGTCTCCCGGCCAACATTGCCGTACGATCATTGAAAAGTGTTACACCATGAACACCTTGAACGTACACTACTAAACAAGGTTGGTGCATTAGTTCGTAGCGTTTTTCTGTAAGTTGCAAACGTAACAGCGACCTTAGTCATCATTAATACACTGCTGGCCATTAAAATTGCTACACCACGAAGATGACGTGCTACAGACGCGAAATTTAGCCGACAGGAATAAGATGCTGTAATATGCAAATGATTAGCTTTTTAGAGCATTCACAAAAGGTTGGCGCCGGTGGCGACACCTACAACGTGCTGACATGAGGAAAGTTTCCAACCGATTTCTCATAAACAAACAGCAGTTGACCGGCGTTATCTGGTGAACCGTTGTTGTGATGCCTTATGTAAGGAGGAGAAATGCGTACCATCACGTTTCCGACTTTGATAAAGGTCGGATTGTAGCCCATCGCGATTGCGGTTTATCGTATCGTGGCATTGCTGCTCGCGTTGGTCGAGATCCAATGATCGTTAGCAGAATATGGAATCGGTGGGTTCAGGGGGTGTAATACGGAACGCCGTGCTGGATCCCAACGGCCTCGTATCACTAGCAGTCGAGATGACAGGCATCTTATCCGCATGGCTGTAACGGATCGTGCAACCACGTCTCGATCCCTGAGTCAACAGATGGGGACGTTTGCAAGACGACAACCATCTGCACGAACTGTTCGACGACGTCTGCAGCAGCATGGACTATCAGTTCGAAGACCATGGCTGCGGTTACCCTTGACGCTGCATCACAGACAGGAGCTCCTGCAATGGTGTACTCAACAACGAACCTGGGGGAAAACGCAATTTTTTTGGAGGAAACTAGGTTGCGTTTACAGCATCATGATGGTCGCATCCGTGTTTGGCGACACTGCGGTGAACGCACATTGAAAGTCTGTATTCGTCATCGCCATACTGGGGTATCAACAGACGTGATGGTATGGGGTGCCATTGGTTACACGTCTCGGTCACCTCTTGTTCGCATTGAAGGCACTTTGAACAGTGGACGTTACATTTCAGATGTATTACGACCGGTGGCTCTACCCTTCATTCGATCCTTGCGAAACGCTACATTTCAGCAGGATAATGCACTACCGCATGTTGCAGGTCCCGTACGGACCTTTCTGGATACAGATGGTTCAAATGGCTCTGAGCACTATGGGACTCAACTGCTGAGGTCATTAGTCTCCTAGAACTTAGAACTAGTTAAACCTAACTAACCTAAGGACATCACAAATATCCATGCCCGAGGCAGGATTCGAACCTGCGACCGTAGCGGTCTTGCAGTTCCAGACTGCAGCGCCTTTAACCGCACGGCCACTTCGGCCGGCCTCTGGATACAGAAAATGTTCGACTGCTGCCCTGGCCAGCACATTCTCCAAACCTCCAACCAGCTGAAAACGCCTGGTCAATGGTGGCCGAGCAACTTGCTCGTGACAATACTCCAGTCACTACTCTTGATGAAGTGTGGTATCGTGTTGAAGCTGCATGGGCGTCTGTACCTGTACACGCCATCCAAGCTCTGTTTGACTCAGTGCCCAGGCGTATCAAGGCCGTTATTACGGCCAGAGGTGGTTGTTCTGGGTACTGATTTCTCAGGATCTATGCACCCAAATTGCGTGAACATGTAATTACATGTCAGTTCTAGTATGATATATTTTTCCAATGAATACCCGTTTATCATCTGCATTTCTTCTTGGTGTAGGAATTTTAATGGCCAGTAGTGTTTATTCTCCTTCACTGCTTGCAAGTCTGCCAAAGCTCGGGAGACTTCTCGATTCCGCGACTATAGAAGTGACGTGCTTTTGAGGAGGAGAGCTCGTTAGAGCCATGTTCGGAGCCCATTTTCATCCGCAAACGAAGACCCTTGAAAGTTGTTCCACAGAGAGCGGAAAAGATGAAAATCTGAGGGCACACAATGATATGTAGAAGATGGGTGCGGAAAACTCCCCAACCTACCTCCTGTTCAGTGTTGTCAGTCTAACAGAATGCGAGCGGGTGTTAACGTGGTGTAGCATCACTTCATGTAGTCTTGCTGGTCTTGGATCTGGGACTGCGTCTGCAAGACGTCTCAGTTGTTGACAATAAATGTCACAAGTGTTGATTACGCCTGAGGGAAGCAGTTCGTAGTACACCACACCTTCGCTGTTCCACCAGAGGCGTAACATTATCTTTTTTGGATGGGCACAGGCCTTTGTACGGGGAGTTGCTGCTTTGTAGGGCTCAACTATTTCCTTGTTCTACTTAATTTAACATAAAGACACCGTTTCTCATCACCCGTAACGGTAAAAGAGGACCATTTTCTTGCCACTGTCTGTCCAATGGCATTATCGAGCGGGGTAGCGTAGTGGTTAGCACACTGGACTCCCATTCGGGAGGACAAAGGTTCAAACGCGAGTCCGGCCATCCTCATTTAGGTTATCTGTGATTTTTCTAAATTGTTTAAGGCAAATGCTGGGATGATTCGTTCGAAAGGGCAAGGCCTCTTTCCTTCTCCATCCTTTCCTAATCAGAGTTTGTGCTCCGTCTCTAATGACCTCGTTATCGACGGGTCGTTAAACACTCATCTCCTCCTCCTCAAATGACATTATCCCATGTACGAGGGCTATCCACAAAGTACATTACGTTTTGGAATTAAAAATAAATAAAGTATTGGAATTTTTTTTATTGTATACAGATGAAGGCCACACTTCAATACTACTTTTCTACATAGTTGCCATTTAAATTAAGGAACCTATCGTAGCGATGGACGAACTTGGAAATTCCTTCGTCGTAAAATTCGGCCGCCTGCGCCTTCAACCATGCGGTTACCTCCTCTTGAAGCTGTGCGTCGTCATCAAAACGCTGCATAGCCAACCACTTCTTCATTGCTGGGAATAAGTGGAAGTCGCTCGGTGCCAGGGCGGGACTGTACGGCGGATGAGGAAACAATTCCCACTTAAAAGATTCGAGAACTTCACGAGTGGCATTTGCCGTGTGGGCCCGGGCGTTGTCGTGAATCAACAAGATCTTTGAGCCCAACTTTCCACTGCGCTTGTTTTGTATTGCTCTACTGAGGTTGTGCAGAGTTTGGCAATACCTTTGAGAGTTTATTGTAGTGCCTCTTTCCAGGAAATCCACAAAAATCGTATTTCTACCGGGTCACTGATTAACCACGTGGTTGAAGGCGCAGGCGGCCGAATTTTACGACGAAGGAATTTCCAAGCTCGTCCATCGCTACGATAAGTGCCTTAATTTAAATGGCAACTATCTAGAAAAGTAGTATTGAAGTGTGGCTTTCATCTGTATATAATAAAAAAATTCCAATTCTTTATTTATTTTTAATTCCAAAACGTAATGTACTTTGTGGATAGCCCTCGTACGACGCAAATGTTCCTGGCTGTCTCCGCTACTGTCACCCCTCTATTGCACTCAAACAAAAGAGTATGTTGGGAATGTTCCGAATATTTATTTGGCACCCTATTTTCTAGTGCCCACAGTTTCAGTTACTGTCTCAAGATGACAAAATGACAATATGTAAACTCAAACAGCAACAGTGAACTACAAATAAAAACTGACAATCGATAAATAAACCCATAGCAACCGGAAAACCAATTTGGAAACAAAAGTGCTACGAACTTAAGCACCAACTTAATTATACTTCAGTATCTCCATATGTCTGAGTGGTATCTTCATTAAAACTTCATTCTTTTGTGAGTTTAGTTTCAGTACAGAAGAATAGCTTTTCCTCCAAGCGATAGATGGTGTGAGTACTGACGATTACTGGGAGTGTCTAACGTTGGTGGTACTGGAACTTTTGAGGTGGGGGCCGCAACACAGTGCATCCAGAGGATGTGCAAGTGCAGTTTATCACTATGTTTCGGACTTTGAGGAAGGTAGATCCATTGGCTTGAGAGACGTGGCAGCACGAGACAGACAGATCACAAAGGCAGTTGCCTGTAGAGAAATGACTTCAGAGCGGGTGGACAGACTGAGGACAACAGTGTGCATCGAAGAATAGGTACAGTTTCTTCCGCAAACGAGGAGATAGTAGGACTGGGCGACTGACTGACAAGCAGGCCGACAGCAACAGCTGAAATGGGAGCAGTGGTTACGTGCAGAGAGTCACCACGAACCGTAAGGAACAGATAATTGGAAGCTGAGTTGAGATCTCGACTTCCTCTGCGTGGTTTACCATGGACACTCCACAATAGAGGTCTGCATGGTGTGGGCCACAGTGAATTGTAATGTTGATTGCCGTTCTGCTGTGGTCAGCGATGAGTCTTGCGTCTCTTTTTAGGGGGTCAGATCGACGGCAATATGTCCAGAGAGCGACTGGAAGAAGTTTCACGGAACACATATTTTTCCAGTTCTTGGAATAATGATGTAGGTAGGTACTGGATATAACAGAAGGAATGATCTGATAATTACTCAAGCGAGGCTGAATGCTCGCCAGTATGTGCCATGAATGGTAAATGCTATTCAGATACTCTTCATAATTAGGGTACCAAATGGCTTATTCCACAAGGCTAATAAAAGTCCCTGTTCAGCCCTTCACACCACACATGTCCTGCACAATGTGCACCTCCTTGACTGGCTTGACCAGTGCGCTGGTTGCTCGCACATACATCACGTTTGGGATGTGACAGGAGGGTACATGCTTTCACACCAGCCTCCAAACTGCAATGTTTGTGAACTGACACATTATGTGTTTCAGATATGGCACAAAATCCTCCAAGATGACATTCTGGGGCAGTCTGCTTTCATGCCAGAATAAATACAATATATATTAATGCCCGTTGGGGTCACACCTCACCCTGGAGTTCATAATGGACTTCTGGACTTCAGTTCCGAATGGAATGAGATTTTAATCATTTAATACCCGTTATGTGATGATTACTGCGTTATAGTCGACAATCAAAATTAAAAGCAAGAGCTCAACCACTGCAAAGGTGCTGCAAGCCAGTTGTAATGGTTCTTTATTTACGTGACCATTACGGCACTCCAACCCCAGTTCTCGATACCAGTAATATCGTACTACTTTTCTGTGAAGTAACAGACACGTGACAATATTCACATTTGGTTTTATTAATGTATAGGCACTCCGATATATCGATATATTACAGTGATATGGTTCTTGTGTGTATTCATTTCTGTGAGACTGTCATAATCTTTGACTTACTTGTAACCGTTTTGGTGCGAATGCGCACACAGCAGTCTTTGTTACACTTTGCAGAAGTTAAGTTGTTATTTTGCTTTGTAAAAGAACAGTCTTGTGTTTGGTTAAAGTGGAAATTAAATATATGAAGATTGATACAAAACTGTTTTGCTGATGATGTGACAATTAAGAAGAAGTATATGTGAATTTACAAGAAGTTTAATAAAAATGTGGATCGTGAACACCAAGTCAAAAATTATTTCTACCATACCATTGTTCAGATCTGGGATTGTTTGATCATTAACAATTTCCTGAAAAACGCATTTGTTTGGTCTTCAAATATTGCTAAAATACAGATCTGGACCTTCTAGCAGTCAAAGTGGAATCACTCTACAATCAACAAGATGAGCCATAAAAAGTTCGACGAAATCTACGTCGGAATCCATTCAAGATAAGTGCCAAAATTAATGACTTATTTACAGTGACTTCATTATTTCAATTCTGACGATACCATCTACAGTCAATAACTTTGTTGTTGCCCGATAAAGCGAACATATGCTGCGTGACCAACATTATTTATCTGATTTCTTACGTACTTTGCAAGTGGTGGTATTGTCAGAGTTTCCAGGCGCCACCATCGCACAGCCCTTTGAAAAGAACGGCCACAGGAGATACGCAGTTTTAATATACTGGTAGTCTCTTTGCTACGACAGTGTCTCCGACATTACAGTTTGCATAATGTGTTATTAGTTAGTTACCGCTGTCAAGTTAGTTAAGCGGCCTGCTCAGATTGTCTCTCTAATCGTTTTGGCCGGCCGGAGCGGCCGGGCGGTTCTAGGCGCTACAGTCTGGAACCGCGTGACCGCTACGATCGCAGGTTCGAATATTGCCACGGGCGTGGATGTGTGTGATGTCCTTAGGTTAGTTAGGTTTAAGTAGTTCTAAGTTCTAGGGGACCGATGACCTCAGAAGTTAAGTCCCATAGTGCTCAGAGCAATTTCAACCATTTTCTAAACGTTTATGTAGATTACGCAGCAGGGGGCCTATAACACTTCCTTAGAGGACGCCAGATAACACTTCTGTTATAATCGATGACTTTCCGTCAGTTACTACGAACGGTAACCGTTCTGACAGGAAGTCACGAATCCAGTCTCGCAATAGTGACGATACTCCGTAGACACGCAATTTCGTTAAAATTCGATTGTCAGGACTGCTGTCAAAAGATTTCCGGATATTTAGAAATGTGTAATAAATTAAGATTGTCTGCCGATAACACTCATTACTTCGCTTGGATAAACAGCTAGTTGTGTTTCACAAGAACGATGTTTTCTGAATCCGTGCTGAGTATTAGTCAATAGACGGTTTTCTTCGAGTTAATTCATAACGTTCGAACACAGTATATGTTCCTAAATCCTACCGCTAATCGACGTCGTGATATGTGTCTTTAATTCTACGGATGCCAGTTTTCAGTCTTTAGGAGCGGCTCTAATATTTTTGATAATTGTAGAGCTATTGTATCAGGATAATGAGAAAGGGACCACGCGCAAACAAAGTTGACACTCAGCGCGGTGGCTGATGGGAGCGACCGTAAAAGTATTTCCCATTTACAGTCGCTCCCATCAGCCACCGCGCTGAGTGTCAACTTTGCGTGAACAATACACAGTCAGGACCAGAGATATTGCTTTTATTGGGTGGTTTAAGCTGCTTTACTATACCGAGTATATCCACTTCTAAGTTACTCATGTTGACAGCTGTTCATGATTCGAATTCTGGAATATTTACTTTTCCCTATTTGATGACGAAAACGGTGTTTAGTAACTCGGCTTTAGTGGCACTGTCATCTGTAACATCACCACTGCTACTGCGCAGTGAAGTTAATGATCGTGTTTGGAAGTTGGTGTATTTCTTCGGACATTCTTTCAGATTGAATTTCGTATGAAAAGCACCTGCTTTGAAGTCCACTATTACGTGAGTTCTGTGTTTCGTGTATGTACTTTATGATCGCACGGAAGTCAATGTGTGCTTGAGTGCGTATTTCGGAGAACCATGATATCACGTCTTGTGGTTGTTTGATGGTATTATTTCGACAACCACGTTAGTGGTGTTTCGGGTATGCATGTTTAGCATTGCATGAACTCCGCCTCAAAGCTTAGTTGCTAGTTGTATGTATCCATTAGTGTGCACACTCCGCTACTGATTGACGACGTCGTACTTGGTGCGTGCAGAAGTTCTTATCGTTTTTCCCTAAGTTTAAACAACAAATACACGTTACAGAAATTGTAGTCATCAGTAATATATTCTTCTCCAGTATTAAAACAGTGTGCCAACGCCAGGGGGCCGGCCGAAGTGGCCGCGCGGTTCTGGCGCTGCAGTCTGGAACCGCGAGACCGCTACGGTCGCAGGTTCGAATCCTGCCTCGGGCATGGATGTGTGTGATGTCCTTAGGTTAGTTAGGTTTAACTAGTTCTAAGTTCTAGGGGTCTAATGACCTCAGCAGTTGAGTCCCATAGTGCTCAGAGCCATTTGAACCATTTGAGCCAACGCTAGGGTAACCTCCAGAGTCCGCAACCATAGAAATCACGTAGTTTGGAGACGAAGAACTCGACGAGTCATGTTCGGAGCGCATCTTCGTCCAGAAAAGAAGTTCCTTAAAGGTTTTTGATACAGAGCGGAAAAAATGAAAATGTGGGAGCGCAAATTCAGGTTCAATAAAATGGATGCGAAATGATTTCCCAACCCAACTCCTTTATTGCGTTTTTGGCCAGTCCAGCAGAAAGTGGGACGGTATTATCGTGGAGTAGCGTCACCTCACACTTCCTGGTTGTTGTTCTTGGATTGTGTCTGCAAGACGTCTCAGTTGTTGACAATGCACTCCATCAGCGATGGCCACTCCTCGGTGAAGCAACTCGTACTACACCACACCATCGCTGTTCCAGCAGATGCATAACATTACATTTTCTGGTTGCGAGCAAGTCTTTGAACGGGAAGTTGCTTCTTTGTTTGGGCTCAGCCCATTCCTTTCTTTTCCTTGTGTTTACGTAAAGACACCATTCCTCGTTACCAGTAACGATACAGGATAGAAATGGTCACTGTTGCTAACGAGCTAACTGATAACGAGCAAGCAGATATGCACGTACGGCTACCTGACAAATTTTGTGGTTTTTTAACCTTCCCCATTTAATGCAAATGTCGCAAAATGCAGCAATGATAGCAGTTCACCACATTTTAAGGTTGTCACATACACTGATGTGGATCATTGTGAACGCTGTGATGAAAGGCTATCCATGAAAAGCGTTGGGAAGCCATTCCGCACCCACCTTACTCACCTGACTTCGCGGCCTCAGATTTTCACCTCTTCCGCCATCTATCGAACAACCTTCAGGGAGCTTCGTTTCCGGATGAAACTGCGCTCCAGACATAGCTCGGGGAGTTCTTCGCCTCAAAACCACGTGATTGGTACAGTCGTGGAATCGAAAAGTTTCTCCAGCGTTGACAGACTGTTGTAAACAGTGAAGGAGAATATCTTATTGATGACTATAGTCTCTGTTACGTGTATCTGTTGTGCTTATTAAACTTTTGGAGAAACGTACGAATTCATGCACCAGTGTAGTAATTATGTTCGGTTGCTGATTTAATACATTTAAAGGAACACGTAAGGAAACATTTAACTGTCATAAATAAAAACATAGTTCCGGTCATCCGATTTTTGCTAATCCAACCTTCCATTTAACCCGAACCGGTTGGCAGGGAAAAAGGAAACTGTAAAAAAAATCATAAAATGAATATATTTTGTCAGTTTAAAAGGTCATATTTTTCACTTTCCACATCATCAGACCTTCCTGCTCATGAGACCTGGTCGCGGTCAGTTCAGCTAGGATAAACAGGGCTCTATGTGTAGTATAGTATACTAAAAAAAAAAAAAAAACAGGAATCACCACAACACTCACAATGAAGCTGATTTACCTATATAAGAACAAGTCACAGAAGAAGTACAAATACCACAGATACTAGCAGTTACTACAGTGCTCACAATGAATCTCATTTGTCAGAAAAGAACAAGTTATAATCTGAGAGGTCGCACCATCTCCGAAGACCAACAGATACCACGTACTTATTACTGAAAGTGAAAGAAGTGCTGCCCACCGCACATTGTTGAGTCATCACATCGAACTTTGGCCAGAGACTTCCAGCCAACGTGCGAAATGGCCGGTCCAAGTACCACACGTATACTCTTACTTTTGAGTAATAGGACCTTGACCACAACTCTCAGCCAACATGCGAAATTGGTGCCCAATTCGGGAACTGCCCGCACTTCGGGCTTCAGCCGTAGCAATTACATCTCACGACAAGCAGAGAGGAATCATATTGATGGTTGGTTGGTTTTGGGGAAAGAGACCAAACAGCGAGGTCATCGGTCTCATCGGATTAGGGAAGGACAGGGAAGGAAGTCGGCCGTGCCCTTTCAGAGGAACCATCCCGGCATTTGCCTGGAGCGATTTAGGGAAATCACGGAAAACCTAAATCAGGATGGCCGGACGCGGGATTGAACCGTCGTCCTCCCGAATGCGAGTCCAGTGTGCTAACCACTGCGCCACCTCGCTCGGTAATCATATTGACACATCTTTTAAGGCAGCCAGTATTTTCATACATCAGTGAATGGCTGAAACTGAATCAGTTATTTCATAAAATCATAGCAAACCTAAATATATTCTATTTTACATTCAAACATAGACTCTCGCTCGTAGGTATTTCGCAGTAACATTTGAATCAATTAGAGAAATTATGTTGTCTTGAATGATTAGCATCAAATCGTTCAACAATGTTTTCGTATCTCTGTAATTTGATTTTCGTTGTTGTGGGTCAGTTTAAAAGTGACACGTATATCAATATACACACATCGAAAAAGTTTTGCATCACTCCAGTTCCCAGAACTCCTGAAGAAAGACGTTGACTGTGGATACAGTAGCACACACACAGTCCCTTTGACTGTTGAGAGACATCACTAAACCCGTCCGCCCGCATCTCGTGGTCGTGTGGTAGCGTTCTCGCTTCCCACGCCCGGGTTCCCGGGTTCGATTCCCGGCGGGGTCAGGGATTTTCTCTGCCTCGTGATGGCTGGGTGTTGTGTGCTGTCCTTAGGTTAATTAGGTTTAAGTAGTTCTAAGTTCTAGGGGACTTATGACCACAGCAGTTGAGTCCCATAGTGCTCAGAGCCATTTGAACCATTTTTTTGAACTAAACCCGTCCAAAGATGTAAACAACTATGCATGAGCAGCGCCTATTAGACGGAGGGGGTCTGACAGCTGATCAGTTCCAGTCATTCCACCAGGAAGGAGGTACACGGCTCGTGTCGTCTGTAGTTCAACCATGCGTAGATGGTCAATACTGCGGTTCGATCGCGTCCGCATTGTTACTTTGTGCCAGGAAGGGCTCTCAACAAGGGAAGTGTCCAGGCGTCTCGGAGTGAACCAAAGCGATTGGAGAGATACAGAGAGACAGGAACTGTTAATAACATGCCTCGCTCAGGCCGCCCAAGGGCTACTACTGCTGTGGATGGCCGCTACCTACGGATTATGGTTCAGAGGAACCCTGACAGCAACGCCAGCATGTTGAGTAATGCTTTTCGTGCAACCACAGGACATCGTGTTACGACTCAAACGGTAGGCAACAAGCATCACGATGCGCAACTTCACTCCCGACGTCCATGGTGAGGTCCATCTTTGCAATCACGACACCATGCAGAGCGGCCAACAACATGCCGAATGGACCGCTCAGAATTGGTATCACGTTCTCTTCACCGATGAGTGTCACAATGCCTTCAACCAGACAATCGTCGGAGACGTGTTTGGAGGCAACCCGATCAGGCTGAACGCCTTAGGCATACTGTACAGCGAGTGTAACAAGGTGGAGGTTCCCTGCTGTTTTGGGGTCGCATTATGTGGGGCCGACGTACGTCGCTGGAGGTCACGGAAGGCGCCGTAACGGCTGTACGATATGGGAATGCCATCCTCCGACCGATAGTGCAACCGTATCGGCAGCATATTGGCGAGGCAATCGCGTCCCCATCTTGAGGAGTGGGACAATCTGGACCAACAGTGCCTTGATAAACTTGTGGATAGTAATCCACGGCTAATACAGGCGTTCATCAATGCGAGAGGCCGTGCTGCCGGGTATTAGAGGTACCGTTGTGTGCAGCAATCTGGACCACCATCTCTGCAGGTCTCGCTGTATGTTGGTACAACATGCAATGTGTGGTTTTCATAAGTAATAAAAAGGGCGGAAATGATGTTTATGTCGATCTCTATTCCAATTGTCTGTACAGGTTGCGGAACTCTCGGAACCGAGGTGATGCAAAACGTTTTTTATGTGTGTATATTAGCTGAAACCGTAATTCGCGTACCAGCATTTATTCGTAGCAGTAGCATACTTACGACACACATGCCTCGTTATACTTTCTGTCTGGTCCCCAGTTTTACGTTCATATTGTTCAGATTGATTCAGTAAATTTGCAACAACTTAAACATTCTTAATTTTATTCAAGAAAATTCATTCTAGCTGCATCGATACATAGCAATTCAATCAAAGCCGCATGAAAATCACCAATCTAAATAGCTGTACAAATACTGTAGTGATTCTGTATATGTGTCTGTTAAGTTATGTATGACAGTGTGTTTACATGTGTCGAATTAAGTAACCTGTCATAAGCAAAAGCAGGAATGAGATGTATAGGTGTATCGAAGATTTGTTTAGTGCTGATCTATTGTGACGAGACAGTGGCAGGTTTCGTCTGCTCAGTGATAGCAGTCCATCAGACGTTCCTTCATACGTTTGTTGTGAAAGAGCAGCAATGAAGCATACAACAGTGGTTTTCAAGCGCGATTCAGTAGTATTCCATTGTTTTTATGCAGTGAGGAGGGCATACTAATTATAACTGTTTTAAAGTGCAGTTACGTCACGTCTGTATTGATATAGTGTCACCAGTGCCTATAAAGCACTTATGTGAAGATGGTTTCACTGCTACGCAAGGGGAAAAACCTATGCTATAAGCCAAAACTGTAGCGAGGACGAATAGAAAGCAAATAGACCCAAATACGAGTCTATACATGTGAAGTGATTTCATTTACACAGCTGCATAATACGTTACATGTATGATCACACGGTGTAGCACACGCAGCAATAATTTCAAAGAAGATACTTTGTCAAACAAAAAATAAAATTACTCACCGGAATATTAAGGCACAGACACTGTATGTCTGCAGCATATTTCTAACAGTTCATATAAGCACGAAGCATGACCTTGTAAATAAAAATGGGTTGTGAAACTATCGCTAGCACTTCATTTAATGTAACCACTAAAACATATCTCGGGTCCCGCCAAAATGTGTTTGACCTGCCAGCATATACAGGGTTTTACGCTGCTCGAGGAGCTTCTCCACCTTGATGCAAAAACTCTTGACTCTAGCTATCACATCTAAGACACCCCTTCGTCTTACTGAGCTACGATTCTTCAACTATGTGATAAAAGTTGGCAAACACTTTGCAAAACATAATTAGCGCCAAGTACGCCGACATGAACTGCCTTTAACCTGTACACTGCGAACGGATGTTTCATCAAGATACATGGTCACGTCACCTTCCCTCTTAACTCGTGTGGAAATTCATCGTTTAATGGCATCCTCCCAGATACTTGCCACCGACGCCAATTTAACTTCCTGTCGTCTAGTCATGAACACCTAAGCCATGCCAGCCATCTGGCACAAAAGTGGTGGCCAATGAGTCACCGTACGACAATCCGCTTCCCCAGTTCCCTGAAGTCACCATCCGTCGCATCAGTAGGTCACTGAAAGGAACGTCAACAGGGTCACCACTGATGGAGCACCAGCCGACGAATTCATCCACTGTCTTCAGAGAAACTCAAAATCGCAGCCCAAGAGTTTCCTTGCACGTTAGCAGAAGGAATCTCTCAACCATCTAGCTAGGATTCACCACTTCAAATTATCTTAAAGCAAGGACTGGCTCATGGGTCCACCGTTGATAGCCTAACGGCAGAAAGATGCCTGATCGCTACCCTGTGGCACATATCGAGGATTCTGTGATGTGTCAGGTCGGTGTATGAGTTGGTGCCCTTTTTACGCCACGATTTTATTTTATTAGTATAAAGTACTACATTTCATTACAATACAACACACAATGACAAGACTGATACACTACTCAGTAACGTTATCACAATGTTGATCATCGATAGCAAGCCAGCGTTCAAATAGGAGTTCTGTGCCTCTCCTGTAGAAATGTTGTGGTTTCGAATTGAAGAGCTCTGTTAGCCAGGTGCTAAGAGAACCTTCATCGTGAAACTCTCGACCCTGAATTTTATTAGGGAGAGATGATAACCCAAAGGGGCTAGCAATGATGAATGTGGGGGGTAAAATGGTTCCCAGAAAAGTTCATCAACTGATTAAGTCTGGCCATAATGCAGATGTGCATCATCGTGGAGTAACAAAACATGTTTGCCGCGCGGGATTAGCCGTGCGGTCAGGGGCGCTGCAGTCATGGACTGTGCAGCTGGTACCGGCGGAGGTTCGAGTTCTCCCTCGGGCATGGGTGTGTGTGTTTGTCCTTAGGATAATTTAGGTTAAGGAGTGTGTAAGCTTAGGGACTGATGACCTTAGCAGCTAAGTCCCATAAGATATCACACACATTTGAACTTTTTTTTTAAGAAAACATGTTTATTAGGTGTTTTGCTTTAGTAACAACAGGGAATCGTCTTTGCTGTTAAGTATATGTAGCACCTTTTATCGTTTACTTCTTGTTTGTGCCATCATCACATTCCGTAATTTGTGCCGATTTCTGCGTATTCTGGCGAGGATTATTGTGAGTCAACTAATTTAGGCGATTTTCATGGAAAAAAAGTTCTTCCAGAACGTGGTTCATCACAGAAGTCGGATTTTCCTTTTCGGGTACGAGAAAACCATTACCGTGGCGTTCTCACGGCAAATTGTTCGCTCCTATACACATCACAAATTATTCTTGTGGCATCTACGACACAGGATCCTCAATTAAACTCGAAGAGTAAAATGTTTTGAGCACGCTCATTGTTCTCTGCTGACATTCCATAATAACTAGCATTGGAAATGACAAGACGGAGCTGCGAACAACATAAAAGCTCGTCCTCAGAACAAACCTCAGACCGAAGAAAAGCAAATGAATAAAGGAAAACGATGGCCTTACGACACATTGGTGCCAACCCACAGAAGAACGATACGGACTTAAACACCGACCCAATATAAACTCCACGATCGGTATCGGCTGTGCTTTAATCATAACACCAGACGCATACCCAAAAACGCTTTTTATACTCCATTCCGGACTCTAATAACTTCGTGAAATGCCACTGGACTGTGCAATGATGTCCAGACTTTTCAGCGCTTCTGGATGAGATAACATTTAACGATCATTTATGTCTGTCTAGGTGACCCACAATAGGTCACCGTGGTTTAGGGCTAAGTCTGCTTTCGGCCGGTGAGCGGCGAGGACGTCTTGTTTACGTCCCGTCCGCAGAGTCGCGAGCGCGCGTAGTTTGTTTGCTTCATCGCCGCAGCTAATACTCGCGTCCGTTAACACTGAGTCGCCATGGCTCATTCGTACAGAAAAGCTAACATCAAGATCAGCTTCCAGCCCGACTACGCACGACCACGAGCCTTTGAAGTCGAACGATTATTCCGTGACGAAGTTCAAATACCAACACAGCACATCATCGGTATCATCCTATCCATCACAAGTAGCGTCGTTTACGTCAAGATGGTCGATGACGAGTTATGTCACGCAGTTTTGAACAGATGCGCGAACACTCTCAAGTTCAAACACTCCGATGGTCACATCGGAGAGGTTACTGTTGACCATGCTGGACTAGGATTACGCACACTAAGAGTCTTCGAACTCCCTTTCGAAGTACCACCGTACGTCGCTACCTCAGCTTTCCGTCCTTATGGGACGGTAATTAGCCACGTTGCCGAAAAATGGAACACCTTCGAGACGTACCAAGTCCTCAACGGCGTCCGACAAGTGAAAACTGAATTAAAGAAACATGTGCCGTCCTACTTAGTCATAGGTGGCTGTCGAGCAATAATAATGTACGACGGCCAACATCGTTCTGGTTGCGGCCAGGAGGGTCATGTGCGCTCGGCGTGTATTCAACGTCGGGTTACACAACTTCCATTGCATGACACGACACCACCTCCTACGCTCACGGCCCTCCCCCTCAATTACGCAGAGGTGACACGATCGACCATCATAACAGATGACAACCCGCCCCCCCCCCCGTAAGACAAGAAGCGTTAGAATGCGCACCTGTCGCCGGTCCTGGATTGACCAACACCATTACGGTGTCTGCAGGTGTTGAAGAACGCCGCCCATCGACTCCACATGAAGATTCGGACGAGAGAATGGAACTCGACGCTAGGGTTGTACCGACCTCTGCCTTTCTTCCTGAGGGGGATGCTGTACGGGAACCACAAACTCTTTCGGACACAGAAACCCACGTCCGCAAACAAAGGCCACCGAGAAAACATAAAAAGCGACGTCGCACACCCTCAGACGATTGCCTCCAGCGGACGTCTTCTCCAGTTGACGACCGGACGGCCGACGAAACGACGAGGAAAATTGATGACACGAGATCGCCCTCATCTGTCACTTTGTCTGATTTTGACAAACCCAATTCCGCTCTCTTGGACAAACGCATGGCCAGCACAGCGCCAGCCGTTGCTACACAACCGGAAACAACTGCGGATTCACCCTTAGTCACTCAGCCCACAAGTGTTCTACCGCAGCCACCGTTAACTTACGGACCTTGGGCGGATGACATTGAAGACGATTCTACGGCCGCTGTGGTGGATGAGGAGAGGGGTCTCTCCTCCCACACCTCGGCCCCTCCCGAATAGCAACAGATGACGGCGCGGACGCGGCCAGCAGATCACAGGCCCCACCTTTTACGGCGACACTGACGGCAGCCCCCACCGCAGGAGACGATCTACAGACCTAACGCTTAACGACCATCAACATTAACACCATTCGGACACGTACGAAGTTGTCGCTGCTCCAAGACATGCTCAATGCAGCAGACGTTGACACTGTCTTTCTCCAAGAAGTCTTCGTCGCCGATTTCCCGGGTATGTATGGTTATACGTCTCATGTGTCCCACGCCTCGCCAACTAACAGTGGAGTCGCCATTCTCCTCAGAGAGGGCCTCGAGGCGGACGAAGTCCGATATCTCCCCGACGCTAGAGGAATGGCCGTAACGGTGCAAGGCGTCCGGTTTATCAATGTGTACGCCCCTTCCGGAACGAATCGCCGTCGTGACCGGTCGCTCTTATTCGCAGAAGGAATAGCACCGCTTTTTCAGGGCAGGCACGATGACTTGATATTAGGGGGCGATTTCAATTGCACCCAAGCACCTAAAGATCAGCTGCCACGCCATTCACCGTGCCCCGAACTTGGGACACTCATCGGCGATCTCCAGCTGGTAGATACATGGGAACATGTCCGAGGAAGTAGACCAGAATACACCCATTTCACGAGTCACTCGTCTAGTCGCATCGATAGGATTTACGTCTCCCGTTCTCTCGCGGCAACGGTGAGTGACGCGGAGGTGTGGCCAGTAGCCTTTTCTGTTCACGAGGCCTATATATGTGCCGTCACCCATCGTCGCCAACGGGTGTGGCGCAGCCGACATCCCTGGAAATTAAACCTTGCTCATCTTGCTTCTCCGGATTGTCGACGCGCCATCGAAGACACGTGGAGTTTGTGCGTCCGCCGGCTCCCAACGTATCCTACGTCGATTAGTTGGTGGTTAACCTGCGCCAAGCCAGCCCTACGGCGAACCTTTATTACGTATGGTCGTGAGACTGCTGCTTCGAGGCGGCAGACCCTTGATTTTTATTTCACCGTCCTTCGCGAATGCGCCTCCTTGCCACCCACATCGGAACGACAGCTGACAGTTCAGCGTGCGAAAGCACAGATCGTAGCCCATATGCGCCGACACCTCGAAGGGACGATCGTCCGAGCGCGGACACAAGACAGAGTCGCAACGGAACGACCCACCATGTACCACGTCATCCGAGAACGTACACTGTGAAGACGGGCGCTGATACATGCCATCACCACTGAGGACGGCCATCATCACACCACACAACGCGATATTGCTGCAGCCTTCTTCGACCATTACGCACGACTTTATTCTGCTCAATGTTCCGACCCGACGACGGTGACAGCAGTCTCACAACTGGTTTACGGCATTGTCCCACAGGATTTACAAACTGAATTATTGAACGACATTACGGAAGACGAAGTTATCGACGCCAGCGGTAAAGGAGCGGCGAATAAGTCTCCTGGCCCCGGCGGGCTCCCTGTGGAGTTTTATAGAACTTTCCAGTATTTTCTGGCTCCCAAGTTAACAGACATCTGTCGGGAGCTTATGTCCCCCGCGGTGCCGCTCCCTGCGACCTTCGTAGAAGGAATAATTATACCGGTTCACAAGCCCAAAGGTGGGGCTCGAATACAAGATTACCGCCCGCTAACACTCGTCAACTGCGACATGAAGATATTCACCAGACTATTAGCAAACCGTCTACGACCGACACTACCTTACGTCATCTCGCCAGATCAGACTTCCCTAGGGGGTATCAACAACATCCACACAGCACTGTGTCGATACCGTGACTTAATAGCCCTAGCCAGGGCACGCCGCATCCCGGGAGTGCTGGCATCACTAGATTTTAGCCAAGCTTTTGATCGAGTGGATCACGCGTACCTAACGTCCGTTCTCCAGCACATGCAGTACCCACAGCAATTCACAGCCGTCGTGATGCGCCTACTCCGAGGGGCGACTTCCAAAGTGCTCGTTAACGGGCGTCTCTCGCAGTCCCTCCCGATTATCCGCTCCGTGCGTCAAGGCTGCCCCTTGTCGACGTTACTACATGCTCTGGCATTGGAACCGCTCCTCTGTGGTCTCCGTCAACGCCTCACCGGTCTTACCCTACGTGACGTCACATTTCGCTTTACAGCATATGCAGACGACCTGGTTCTCATGTTCCGCAATCGCGACGATGTCAACAGAGCACTAGAATGGATTACCACGTACGGTGTGGCTTCCGGCAGCTGTCTCAACGTCGCCAAATCGGTCGCCATGGCCATAGGAGACGGGTTGACCCCAGCGTGTGTCGAACCCCAACAGCTTCGTGACACTATCAAATGTCTCGGAATAGAGTTTCACGACGACATACGGCGCACCGCGGCTCTTAAATACCGCCGATTATTACAACAAATTCGGGTCCAGATCTTCAACCTTCGTCTGCGGACCCTCGACATTCTCCAAAGGACACACTTCGTCAATGTTTACCTCGCATCGCGCCTTCCACACATAGCGCGTGTTCTCCCAATACCGTTACTGATGGCTCGACGTCTATTAGCGGCATTCGGAGCCTACGGCAGTACAGACATGCTCTTCAAAGTCAGTTATGAGTCACTGACCCTTCCCCCAGAAAGGGGAGGTCTTGATCAAGTCCATGTCCACGACAGAGCTGTGGCCCTGTATGTCAGCTCACACATCAAGCTGTGGCGCCACCACTCGGAAAGTTTGACAGGTTTGCTGTTGGAGTCCTTAGCTCCGCCTTCCCTTATGCCCCCACTGACGACGCAAGACATACCCCCACCCTTCTACTACTTCGGGAACTTTTACATTGAACACAGCTAGACCAATTGTGTGATTGGATTGAGGAGTTCCTAGATAACAGGACGCAGCATGTCATTCTCAATGGAGAGAAGTCTTCCGAAGTAAGAGTGATTTCAGGTGTGCCGCAGGGGAGTGTCATAGGACCGTTGCTATTCACAATATACATAAATGACCTTGTGGATGACATCGGAAGTTCACTGAGGCTTTTTGCAGATGATGCTGTGGTGTATTGAGAGGTTGTAACAATGGAAAATTGTACTGAAATGCAGGAGGATCTGCAGCGAATTGACGCATGGTGCAGGGAATGGCAATTGAATCTCAATGTAGACAAGTGTAATGTGTTGCGAATACACAGAAAGATAGATCCTTTATCATTTAGCTACAAAAAAGCAGGTCAGCAACTGGAAGCAGTTAATACCATAAATTATCTGGGAGTACGCATTAGGAGTGATTTAAAATGGAATGATCATATAATGTTGATCGTCGGTAAAGCAGATGCCAGACTGAGATTCATTGGAAGAATCCTAAGGAAATGCAATCCGAAAACAAAGGAAGTAGGTTACAGTCCGCTTGTTCGCCCACTGCTTGAATACTGCTCAGCAGTGTGGGATCTGTACCAGGTAGGGTTGATAGAAGATATAGAGAAGATCCAACGGAGAGCAGCGCGCTTCGTTACAGGATCATTTAGTAATCGCGAAAGCGTTACGGAGATGATAGATAAACTCCAGTGGAAGACTCTGCAGGAGAGACGCTCAGTAGCTCGGTACGGGCTTTTGTCAAAGTTTCGAGAACATACCTTCACCGAAGAGTCAAGCAGTATATTGCTCCCTCCTACGTATATCTCGCGAAGAGACCATGAGGTTAAAATCAGAAAGATTAGAGCCCACACAGAGGCATACCGACAATCCTTCTTTCCACGAACAATGCGAGACTGGAATAGAAGGGAGAACCGATAGAGGTACTCAAGGTACCCTTCGCCACACACCGTCAGGTGGCTTGCGGAGTATGGATGTAGGTGTAGATGTAGATGTAGCTATGTCCGTATCGCAGTACCACCGACGAAACAGGCGTCGACGCGGGATATATATCACGTCCTACAGCAGAGGCGCCCACCAAACATCGTTGAGACCAAAAGCCCTCAGGTTAATTGGAAGGTGGTGTGGAAGACGATTCACGCGGTTCCACTGGACACAGCTGTCCGATCCACATGGTACATCACAGTCCATGGTAAACAGATCACCCGATCACGCCTCCACAAGATAAACATGGCTGAATCGCCTCTCTGCGTAGACTGCGGGATACCAGACACGGACGAACACCGTCTCACATGTGGCGCGGCAGAAGACGTATGGCGCTTGGTGCGACAAATTTTGTCGTATTTTCTACGAGTGACTCCGGGACACATTACACCTCGGTTTCTACTATTTCCGGATCAACAGTATTTCCCGCGCGCCAAGACCAACGCTGTCACGTGGATCCGCGCGCATGCGGTACACTATTTATTTCACGATGGATGATGATCATGATGATTATTAGTGTTTTAGGGCGCACAACATTTCACGATGGACCTAAAGATGTATTAGACTTTTGGAACTACCTACAAGAACGTCACTGCAAGATCGTACGGAACCCAAAATACAGACAGTATTTTTCTAATTACTTAGGGAGTGCCCTACGCGACCCTCCACGCAGCTGGATCATCAACAGGTAGGAGACGATACCCATTGAGTGAGCTGACATGACTAAGTCCGATTCTCGGTGGAACAGCATGATATACGTGAAGACGTACCTGGATGATGAAGCGTAAAGAGAGTAGCGACACACCCTTCTGTATCCTGTATGAAGCACTTTTTTTTTTTTTTTTTTTTTTTTCATTTTCCCCGTATACATTACCTCGGTGTAGGAACGTGCCGAGATATTGTTTTCTTTTTCTCAGAGCACGATGCGGTGCTAGATCAATTTATTTTTGTTGTGGTATAACGTAAAACCACATTAAGAATGTATTAAAAACAGTAAATAAAAATAAATAAATAAATAATAATTTCCACAAAAGATTTCCCCTTTCCATCCCTGATTCCTTGACGGACGTGGGGGACACTGCGACCAGGCCTCGGGTTACGACCCCTGATCGCTCTGGCTTCCCCGCCCTCCCCCCCCCCCCCAAAAAAAGTGGTAACGGTCGTGCATCCTAATATTACAGTCGCCTGTTCGGGCCCAACTGTATTTTGTTAACCCAAAAAAATAAAATTATTAAAATAAACAAAAAAAGGGGGTAGCGTCTTTGATTCATAATCAAAACGTCTTCGGTCCCGGGTTCGATCCCCGCCACTGCCTAAATTTTGATAAATAATCAGCATTGGCGGCCGAAGACTTCCAGCATAAGAAATCAGCCTCATTCTGCCAACGGCCTTGTCAAAGATGGCGGAGGAGCGGATAGAGGTTCAGGGCACTCTCATGTCCTAGGGGTGGGAAATTGCCCCTAAAGGCGGAAAAATCAGCAATAATCAACGACATGAGGATGCAAAAGGCAATGGAAACCACTGCATTAAAGACACGTAACGTGTATCCACAGGACATGTGGCCTGTATATGAAGAAGTGTCATGATGATCTCTCCATTGGCAAAAGATTCCGGAATAGTCACCCATCCGGATCTCCGGGAGGGGACTGCCAAGGGGGAGATTACCATGAGAAAAAGATTGAATAATCTACGAAAGGATAACGTTCTACGAGTCGGGGCGTGGAATGTCAGAAGCTTGAACGTGGTAGGGAAACTAGAAAATCTGAAAAGGGAAATGCAAAGGCTCAATCTAGATATAGTAGGGGTCAGTGAAGTGAAGTGGGAGGAAGACAAGGATTTCTGGTCAGATGAGTATCGGGTAATATCAACAGCAGCAGAAAATGGTATAACAGGTGTAGGATTCGTTATGAATAGGAAGGTAGGGCAGAGGGTGTGTTACTGTGAGCAGTTCAGTGACCGGGTTGTTCTAATCAGAATCGACAGCAGACCAACACCGACAACGATAGTTCAGGTATACATGCCGACGTCGCAAGCTGAAGATGAACAGATAGAGAAAATGTATGAGGATATTGAAAGGGTAATGCAGTATGTAAAGGGGGACGAAAATCTAATAGTCATGGGCGACTGGAATGCAGATGTAGGGGAAGGAGTAGAAGAAAGGGTTACAGGAGAATATGGGCTTGGGACAAGGAATGAAAGAGGAGAAAGACTGTGTTCTGTAACAAGTTTCAGCTAGTAATAGCGAATACCCTGTTCAAGAATCACAAAAGGAGGAGGTATACTTGGAAAAGGCCGGGAGATACGGGAAGATTTCAATTAGATTACATCATGGTCAGACAGAGATTCCGAAATCACATACTGGATTGTAAGGCGTACCCAGGAGCAGATATAGACTCAGATCACAATATAGTAGTGATGAAGAGTACGCTGACGTTCAAGACATTAGTGAGGAAGAATCAATACGCAAAGAAATGGGATACGGAAGTACTAAGGAATGATGAGATACGTTTGAAGTTCTCTAACGCTATAGATACAGCAATAAGGAATAGCGCAGTAGGCAGTACAGTTGAAGAGGAATGGACATCTCTAAAAATGGCCATCACAGAAGTTGGGAAGGAAAACATAGGTACAAAGGAGGTAGCTGCGAAGAAACCATGGGTAACAGAAGAAATACTTCAGTTGATTGATGAAAGGAGGAAGTACAAACGTGTTCCGGGAAAATCAGGAATACAGAAATACAAGTCGCTGAGGAGTGAAATAAATAGAAAGTGCAGGGAAGCTAAGACGAAATGGCTGCAGGAAAAATGTGAAGACATCGAAAAAGATATGATTGTCGGAAGGACAGACTCAGCATACAGGAAAGTCAAAACAACCTTTGGTGACATTAAAAGCAACGGTGGTAACATTAAGAGTGCAACGGGAATTCCACTGTTAAATGCCGAGGAGAGAGCAAATAGGTGGAAAGAATACATTGAAAGCCTCTATGAGGGTGAAGAATTGTCTGATGTGATAGAAGAAGAAACAGGAGTCGATTTAGAAGAGATAGGGGATCCAGTATTAGAATCGGAATTTAAAAGAGCTTTGGAGGACTTACGGTCAAATAAGGCAGAAAGGATAGATAACATTCCATCAGTATTTCTAAAATCATTGGGGGAAGTGGCAACAAAACGATTATTCACGTTGGTGTGTAGATTATATGAGTCTGGCGATATACCATCTGACTTTCGGAAAAGCATCATCCACACAATTCCGAAGAAGGCGAGGGCTGACAAGTGCGAAAATTATCGCACAATCAGCTTAACAGCTCATGCATCGAAGCTGCTTACAAGAATAATATACAGAAGAATGGAAAAGAAAATTGAGAATGCGCTAGGTGACGATCAGTTTGGCTTTAGGAAAAGTAATGGGACGAGAGAGGCAATTCTGACGTTACGGCTAATAATGGAAGCAAGGCTAAAGAAAAATCAAGACACTTTCATAGGATTTGTCGACCTGGAAAAAGCGTTCGACAATATAAAATGGTGCAAGCTGTTCGAGATTCTGAAAAAAGTAGGGGTAAGCTATAGGGAGAGACGGGTCATATACAATATGTACAACAACCAAGAGGGAATAATAAGAGTGGACGATCAAGAACGAAGTGCCCCTACTGTTCAATCTGTACATCGAGGAAGCAATGATGGAAATAAAAGAAAGGTTCAGGAGTGGAATTAAAATACAAGGTGAAAGGATATCAATGACACGATTCGATGATGACACTGCTATCCTGAGTGAAAGTGAAGAAGAATTAAATGATCTGCTGAACGGAATGAACAGTCTAATGAGTACACAGTATGGTTTGAGAGTAAATCGGAGAAAGACGAAGGTAATGAGAAGTAGTAGAAATGAGAACAGCGAGAAACTTAACATCAGGATTGATGGTCACGAAGTCAATGAAGTTAAGGAATTCTGCTTCCTAGGCAGTAAAATAACCTGTTGTGGACTGGCAAGAGAGCCAACCCACTATGAGAGGAAGCCGAAAGGCACGCGTTTTAGCTTACGCAAGCTGGCGTGAGGTCTGGAACAGAACAAGGAAGTTAGACTTTAGCAAAAAAGGACGTAGCTGTTGGAATACTTAACTTTAATCCGTAAATGGTGAACATCGCTCTTGACGGTACATGTTTTACAGCATCAATAGTAACTGGTAATGGCGCTTTGCTAGGTCGTAGCAAATTACGTAGCTGAAGGCTATGCTAACTGTCGTCTCGGCAAATGAGAGCGTAATTTTGTCAGAGAACCATCGCTAGCAAAGTCGGCTGTACAACTGGAGCGAGTGCTAGGAAGTCTCTCTAGACCTGCCGTGTGGCGGCGCTCGGTCTGCAATCACTGATAGTGGCGACACGCGGGTCCGACGTATACTAACGGACCGCGGCCGATTTAAAGGCTACCACCTAGCAAGTGTGGTGTCTGGCGGTGACACCACATAACCAATGACGGACGGAGCAAGGAGGACATCAAAAGCAGACTCGCTATGGCAAAAAAGGCATTTCTGGCCAAGAGAAGTCTACTAATATCAAATACCGGCCTTAATTTGAGGAAGAAATTTCTGAGGATGTACGTCTGGGGTACAGCATTGTATGGTAGTGAAACATGGACTGTGGGAAAACCGGAACAGAAGAGAATCGAAGCATTTGAGATGTGGTGCTACAGACGAATGTTGAATATTAAGTGGACTGATAAAGTAAGGAATGAGGAGGTTCTGCACAGAATCGGAGAGGGAAGGAATATGTGGAAAACACTGATAAGGAGAAGGGACAGGCTGATAGGACATCTGCTAAGACATGAGGGAATGACTTCCATGGTACTAGAAGGAGCTGTAGAGGGCAAAAACTGTAGAGGAAGACATAGATTGGAATACGTCAAGCAAATAATTGAGGACGTAGGTTGCAAGTGCTACTCTGAGATGAATAGGTTAGCACAGGAAAGGAATTCGTGGCGGGCCGCATCAAACCAGTCAGTAGACTGTTGACCAAAAAAAAAAAAAAAAAAAGTGACCCACATATAATATGGTTCAGCGAGGCAGATTAATCTGTTCACCTATAACAACTGTCTTCTAGGACATGAAAACATCTAGCAATTTATTTGTCAAAATGCGCTTTTGGAGCGAGTGATGTAGAAATTTCTTGGCTTCACTACTGTAGTAGGGCAAGGCCAGCATCAACACATTTGTTAGTGTGGGTTGCCTACATCAAAGCGAGGTGAAGTGGTAACATTGCAATGACATCATGGTGGGGACTTCAAATTTTGAGGGAAAATAAGTCAATGGGGCTACCTCACTAACCTATCCCCCCTCCCCTCGCCTTTCTTTCCCCCCCCCCCCTCCCCACCCCTCGCTCATCTGAAAATTGGTGGGAAGAGGACTCAGTCTGTGCTGATCTGCTGGATAGGATGGATGTAAGTCTTTATTTCGCATGCATTGTTTATATAAACAATTTGAATTGTCATAGGCAGTATCTCCATCTAGTGCATTCACCATGAGGTCTGCAATCCAACTGACCTAGTTCACAGTACCACCACCAGAGGGCGCTGTCGTCCCTCCCCCCTCTCTCCTCCCTGTGACAATCCAAGATGGCGGTCTGGGGAAAATGGCGGGAAAATGACTCAGTCTGCATCTAGATGCTGGACTGAGAGGACAGACGTAATTGTTTACTGTGACCTATCTCACAGTACTGCCACCAGTGGGTGTTGTTGTCCCTGCCCCACTCCCCTCATGTGACATAATCCAATATCAAACAAAACTTGTTGCCAGCAATATATGGTTTTAAAGGGTTCTCAAGATACGTTTCGTTAATTTAAAACTCTTATTTCCCAGATTTAGAGCAGGTGAAGTAAAGGGCGCCGGTTAAACGACTGAGCTCTTCTAAAACGCAAGGACCAAACCAATTGTTAGCTTTCATGAGCACGGAAAAATTTAGACAACGGTTTTCCAAAAGTTGTGATAGACTATTGCACCGTGTACGAATGCATTACCTTATGTCACTGCCAACTGCGACAGGGTTAGGTTTTCTCCCTTGTACGATATCGTGCGTGAAATGCTCGTCTTTGCAGCAATCGTACTCGGAATAGTGTTCACGCAAAGGGTCTTACTGTTTTAATTCTTTGCTGCTCCAAGTCGTTTGAGATATTTAGTTATCCACTTATTATTACTGCTAATTAATTTACTTCCGTTACTACCCCTACTATTTCTGCTAGTTTCGATGCAGGAAAAAAATTGCAAAGTGGAACTGGCAATCGAACACAGATTTTCTGCTTCTCAACAACGTACCTTGGTCTCCACGCCAGCGGCGCATTCGTTTAACAGATCATACCTTATGAATATGTAAGCACCACCAGTCGAAAAAGTTTCTTTCCTCGGTTTCTAAGATAATATGTGTTTGCGGACCCCTTATGCGTTGGCAAAAAATGCTCGAGCTTCAATTCTGAGTCGACTACGTGTCGTGAACTACAATGGTGGTTTTCTCTGTAGAGTTTTGAACCATAATGTCTCAGTCTCTTCCACTTTACGATGTAGACAATACGGTATCAGACGAATATATTGTCAGTGTCTGAAGTCTTCCCCTTGTGAGAGGAGCACCACGGCCACCGAAGTCCTAGATTTGTATACAGCACGCATTCACTATTAGTGGCGAAAACAGATGCAGCAGAAAGTGCACATGAGAAAAGGAGGAAGGGCAGGAGGCCCCACATGATACGTTGCTTGCGTGGAAAAATGTTCCCGAACCGGCCCTGCATTCACGACATATGTGTACTGAGGATCATCGCCACAAACGAATGCAACAACCTGAGAAATCATTGGTGCCGGAGCAATGTCTAGCTGAGGGATGCAGAGTGATGTACCATGAGACACAGATCGATTTTACTGCGTCTCACTATAAGACTGGGTCTGAAAGAACTCAGCTGAAATTAGACACGCAGATAATATCATAAATAGAGACTATGGCTGTATTTAAGCAAAATGCGGAATCCCATTATTCCTGATATTAAAAAAATTGCCGTCTTTTTCTCGATTGGCACAGGATCATGCTCCGTAGCGATTCATTTTTGCCGGCGTTCACCACGGGGACGCAGTAGGGTCACACAGGGCAACGGCGATAATGTCTCTCGCAGACACTTTATTGTCCGTAGTTTATTAAATGGTCATTACTCAACACATTATTTCATGATGTAATAATAAATTGAGAACAAGAAATAAAACTTGAAGAGCATTGCTGAAGTGAGGCATGTCAATTGTAGAGCAATAATAATTTCAGTAGCCAATTCTTTTGTGAAACCGGGTGCACCGTGACCGCCACTTCGAAAGTCAGATACACTCGCAGGATAGCAACTCCCCCCTCACACACCAATGCAACTAGAACCGTGGGATGCAAACATCGAATCAGAATACCCACAGAATGACAACAATAATCTCCTCTCTCTCACACACATACACCCAGCTCTATGAAACCCTGCGCGAAACAGGCTGCACCAATACCAGCTTTGCAAAATTGAGATACACCTGCTGAAGTATTCTCGCACGACAGCAACTCCCCCCTCGCATACCCATGCAACTAGAACCATGAGATGCTAAAATCGGATCAGTATACCCACAGAACGACACCAATAATCGCCTCTCTCTCACACACATACACCCAGCTCTATGAACCCCTGCGCGAAGCAAGCTGCACCATTACCAGCATTGTAAAAATGAGATACACCCGTTGAAGTATTAGTCTTCCTCACTATGTAGGTCGCCGATTCGACACAACCTGCCGCAATATCTAAATATTCATCAAGCAAGTTATTAAAATTACAGCAAGACACAAGAGACCTTTATTCGTTGCAGCAATATAGGCTCTGTGCCTTCATTCGAATAGATCTCATTAATTGCGTATCCTCACTCTACCCAGCAATAATCACTTAAGATTTCAATGCTACATCTACAATTGTTGTCGTTGTTGTGGTCCTCAGTCTGGAGACAGGTTAGATGCAGCTGTCCAAGTTACTCTATCCCGTGCAAGGCTCTTCGTCTCCTAACTATTACTACAGCCTTCATGTTTCTGAATCTGCTTACTGTAAAAGTCTCTTGGTGTCCCTCTACGAGTTTTTCCCTCTACAATTCACTCCGATACTAAATTGGTGGTTCCTCGATGTCTCAGAATATGAACTATCAACCGATCCCTTCTTTTGGTCCAGTTCTGCCACAAATTTATTGTCTCCCCCAATTCTATTCAGCACTTCTGCATTAGTTGGGTGATCGACCCATCTAATCTTCTACATTATTCTGTGGCACGACATTTCGAAAGCTTCTATTCTCTCTTTGTCTAAACTGTTTATCGTTCTTGTTTCACTTCCATACATGGCTTCACTCCAGGCAAATACTTTCATTAACGACTTCCTAACACTGAAAGCTATATTCGATGTTAACAAATTTCTCTTGTTCAGAAATGATTTTCTTGCCATTGCCAGTCTACATTTTGCATCCTCTCTACTTCGGACATCATTTGTTATTTTGCTGAACAACTAGAAAAACTCAGGTACTACTTAAAGTGTGTGGTTTCCTAACCTTATTGCCTTAACATCACCTGATTTAACTGGACTACATTCCATTATTCTTGTTTCGTTCTGTTGATGTTAATCTTGCATTCTTCTTTCAAGGCACTGTCCATTCCGTTCACCTGCTCTTACAAGTCCTTTGCTGTCTTCGACAGAATTACAAAGTCATCCGCAGACGTCAAAGTTTTTATTTCTTCTCCCTGAAACTTACTTCCAGTTGACACTGGATACTATTGTCACACCTCAGGATATCACAGAGCTAACGAACATGCCAAAGACTACACAGACGGACTGAAAACTTGGCTAAGCATGAGGAGGATAATCCCTAACCACACACAAAGCCAGTTAAAATTGTTCCGACATCGACAACTCACTAATTTGCAGGTATCGGAAGCACATAAACTAAAAATTGGACTTTGGGGCAAGAAATCATGCCTCAAGCACGCTGAACAGACCTTGGAATTCATTTAGTCGAAATGCTGATTATTAAACATCAGAAACAAAAAAAAAGATGTTACAAAATCAGAGTATAAACCAAACATAGTGCGACTTTTGATGTACAGAACGTGTGATGCGGTCCCACCAATATCACTATGACGTTGTCAAAGGAGTGTACTGGGGCACATTTGTATGTGGCACCCGAATGTGATTTTATAAACGATGTATGTCCTTGATAGGCTTTATATCGCTGTCTGTGTAAGACCACAGACCCAGAGATACTACATGTGCTACGAGATTTCTATAGTGTTGGATGAAGAGAGCGCTTGGTGTTCAGTTGTAGGTAGCTGTCTGTGAGGGAAAGACGATGGAGTAGGCAGTTTTTGTGGTGTGCTGTGTGAAGCCACCAAGTGTGAGGTTAATTTAAGTATGTCAGTATTGTTGAATTTGGAAGCAGACGTCTTCATCCCAGCAAGGTAAAGATGTTAAATAGTTACAAAATGGTTCAAATGGCTCTGAGCACTATGGGACTTAACATCTATGGTCATCAGTCCCCCAGAACTTAGAACTACTTAAACCTAACTAACCTAAGGACATCACACAACATCCAGTCATCACGAGGCAGAGAAAATCCCTGACCCCACCGGGAATCGAACCCGGGAAGCCGAGCGTGGGAAGCGAGAACGCTACCGCACGACCACGAGCTGCGGACTAAATAGTTACAATTTTAGTTTTTGCCAGCAAGTTAGTATAGGTGAGTTTGGTGATAATTTGTAATTTTTGAGTAACCGCAGAATGTACGAAAACGGTTTTGATAAAAAGGCTAGTTGGATATTTCATTTTTGTAAAGCTTCTAAGATTTGTTAACAGAGCTATATGCAATTTGATGATTTGCATTTATACTGGTTTAATGAGGTTAGAGAATACTTGCTGTTTAAATCTGATTGTTTGTGAATCAGTTGGAGTTACATTACTCACCATTACTTTACTGCTCGGTACTTTTACCTCACGGAGTCCACAATTTGATGATGTCCATATCAAAACTGCGTGACAGTGATCGAATATTTAAGGCGCTCTCATGATGCCTGTAACCTTCTAAGTTTTTATCCCACGTCCTGTAGGCTCTTGTAACATCTCCAATTAAAGGCCTCGCTTGGGTGTTATATCACAGAGCATTGGTCTGACGAACTTGCTGTTGTCCTACAAGGCGACAGAGCAACGCCCAAAGATGATCTGAACGTGGCAAATACTGCCTCTACCTGCAGAATTCTTCACCGACACCAGAAACAATACTATTGAAGCATAAGACTTTGCACAACGTTCGCAGATCCGTAAGCTCAGTACGACTTTATCAAAGGAGCACGCTACAGGATCTGGCCAAAGGACCATGCGTATATGGAGAGATTGCTCTGGCGTTGTGTTGATCATACTCATCGATAGCACCATTTTCAGTACGCGCAGAGTCTTGGCCAGGTGAGCACTGTGCGTTTGTTGTGGAGAAATGTATTCGTAATGTGGTCCTGCTATTAATACTCTGCACGCATTTAGCATTCGGTTCGAACTTTGTCGACATGATTCTGTTCCTGATACAAAAACTATTCGAGTTTGGGTATCAAATTTTACAGCATCAGTTTCGGCACTGAAAATAATATGTACTGGCCAACCTACGTCTCCCACAACGCCGGATAAAGCGGCACGTGTGGGAGTGTCCGTGCAGCCATCTTCTAAGCGTTCAGCACGAAAACACTCAGCTTCCCTGCGGTTATCTCACAGCACTGTAAGAAGGATCCCGCGCGGAGATCTTCACACGAAACCACACAACATAACGGTTACCTAAGAGTTAAACGAGAGAGATTCTGAAACTAGCACAGTGTGAGGAAATTCTTCAGAACATTCTCCATGGCGCTGTTTTGATTTCTTCTGATGAGACGCACTTCCACTTGTCAGGTATTGTAAACAAATAAAATGTCCGCTAGTGGGCGGGAGAGGACCCATAGGAATTTCACCAACGATCACTACACAGCCACCGTGTGACAGCTTGGTGCGCCGTTGATGAATTTGGCGTGTGGGGTGCGTATTTTTTTTGAAGAAGATGGTGCAACGGTTACGGATAATTCAAACCACTACTGTCACGTGATAAAGACCTTCGTCCGACGTAAGTTACATCATTTTGTCGGGGTCATGAAGAGGGACAGGTCGGGTTCCAAAACGACAGAGCCACCGCGGACAGTTATTGGTGTTCTCCAGAAAATTTGAAAGAGTTGTTCCTTGGATGTCTCCTCTCTCAGGTGATCTGGCCCCAGGTTAACTGATTCATTACCTTGTATTTTTGTTTCAGGCACACTTAAAGACTCAAGTGCACAGAGATCAACCCACGCCATGCACGCACTTTCGTAGGCAATCGCCCAGGAAGTGGGTGCCATTCCACCGGAAATAATGCGAAGAAATAGTTATAGCTTCCGAGAAAGGCTTCGTCAGTTTGTCAACAATCGAGGACGCCATTTACTGGATACAATATTTAAAACCAGCTAATATAAAATGGCATGTTATTTGTTGTTCACAAATAAAAGAATTTTCTGACTGTTCGTATTAGTAGTTCAGCAGGTGCAGAATATTTCAACAATTAGTCCACCATTTATTGTCTTTCCTTAATTATTTCATACGGTTTTACAAGATTTAATGCTTACTTTCGCTGCAAGTGTCGCTGAATTTATTACAGTTTACATGTACACTAGTGTTCTAATTTTGCATATAGGCGTGTTCAACACCCTTCATGTTAACACGATGATTGTTTTGACTTTCGTCGCACATACTACGCACGATGTGAGATTTGACAGTTAACAGTTCGTCATTCATCGCAAATACCATATATTTTTAGCGACGACACTATGTTTTATTGATTCTACAGCAAAGATATATTGTGGCTCTTAAGCGCAACTATTTTACATGTGTTTTAACAAAACATTTTACTTCTGCTGTTCAATCTTTGTTCATTTATTTTTAACATACTTCCTTTATGTATGTTTTTTTTTTGTCAATACTTGTAGGACACTACCCTCCGTTTCTTACTTTAACGTTGTTTTACCGATGATCTGAGCCTCTTTCATTCTTGAAGATAACAGTTTAAACTGTCGATAGGTAAAGTGATCCAAATAAATGGTTTCTTGTGCAGCTGACAACTGACTTCTTATCTTAATTGAAAAGTATTTTCATCCTATCTTAGTTTGTTTATTTGTTTGCAACCATCTTTTCAAGTATGGTTTTTCTGGCTGGCCAAGTGTGTAGCTGCAATCCGTTTGCTACGTCTTGCATTCTTGCAAACAACTTTTCGCCCGAGAGTACCACTACCAACAAACCAAAACTCTGCATCAGGTACGTAGTAATGGTAATCATAACAACAGATTAGAAGATATAAAGAATGTCATTGAACTTGCGAGGTGCCAGGGCTAAGGAATGTTTTGTGGACACTTTAATTCTAGAGAATCTTCATATGGCTTTTATCATGCACTCAGCACCTCCTTTCTAACGGTCACGATAGCTAAAGCGCAAGGATAAATAAACTCAGAAACAAACAGTAAAGTGACCCTGCAAATGATAATTAAAAAGAGTTGCACACACGCGATAATTTAATTACATTATGAAGTAATTAGTTTCCTTAGTAGTCATTCATCAATAAGGGACGAAATGGCAACTATTAATTGAATACTTTATGACAAACAATTTAAGTAAAACAAAGTTATTTAATGAGCTAAGGACGTGGAAAACTATATTATACATTACTATAAATCCTCATAGTAAGGGCACAACGATTGGAATATTGAAGAAGAAGAGAGCCATGCATTTAAAGGGACTCCTACTCTCAAATAATGAGATGAATGTTTTGACTAAAGTTCAGTCTTGATCACACCATTTATGTTTCAATGACATAGGTAGCCTGTTTCGGTTATTTTTACGTAACCATCATCAGACCCATGGCTCCCTTAGGATGGTAGGCGGAGCTCTCCTCAGCTGCTACGAAGTCAACTGATTCGTAGCAGCTGAGGAGAGCTCCGCCTACCATCCTAAGGGAGCCATGGGTCTGATGATGGTTATGTAAAAATAGCCGAAACTGGTTTCCTATGTCATTGAAACATAAATGGTGTGATCAAGACTGAACGTTAGTCAAAATATAATAATCTATTGATCACTGTATTCCAAAAGTGCTTACCAGAAATGAGATGAATGATTTTGTCAGCCACTTAGTCCGCGCACTAAATGCTACACCCTATCTGACAGCATTGCGATGTGTAGTGAGAACCCTAATTAGAAAAAGTAGAAAATTTGGGGAGGTATTGGGGACACCGAGAACAAGTACTGCTGAGGGCTTCAGTGTAAAGACTTTTACAAAGTCCCTACAATGCCAAAGAGCCAAGACAGTTTAGCACAAACATCTTCAGCAGTAGGAGTCGGCAAACAAGAAACAGGCGGTGCTGTCGCTGAGATCTGCGTCGCTAACCCTTCTAAAATGCTCCATCTGCGAGAAAACACCCGATACGAATTACTTCTGTCCAGGTGACCAAGATAGTGCACTTTCTAAATCGCAATAAAATGCCTCCAGGAGGAGACGTAGAGAAGAACGCCTAACACGAGATATTGCACCCAGATAGTTCAAGGGACAGGCCTTTCCAAGTTGAACCATCCGGAACCTCCACCACTGTCGAAAGTTATCAGTTCATCGTGGCCTCGGGAACATGCGCTAGTCATAAAATTCAAGGTGCAGTGGAGAGCGACATGCACCAAGCCAGTGGGGTCTTGCACCGCCTATTTCAGGATGAGGCTCTCTGACGTCACAGTGCGCCATCGTCAGCTGCCTAATCGATTTCCTACATCGACGCTGGCGCGGGTAAGTAGTCCCGTCCACCGCTGCACACATAACACCGAAAGTTCATCAAAGCGCAGGTCATTTCAGTGTTTAAGAATGGCGTAAGACAGATCCACACAATTATAGACCTTGAAACACGTATGTATTCAGTAGCAGCGATGGCGAGGCATGACAGAATCTCTGACCAGAGAGCTATTTATCGTTGCTAGTCTGCGCTTGACCGCGCGAGAGTTCAGTTCAGTTGCGAGACAGTTCGAGAGCACTAGTGCGTGCGAGATGACAGAGTTGCGAGAAAGTTGTTGTACGTAGCGAGTCGCGAGAGCATGTAGTTCGTTCGTGCTAGTAGCGCGCGAGAGACAGTCGGAGTTGTGTGTGAGGAGTCGGCGGGCGTCGACATGGGCCTCTGGTCAAGGTTCAGGATGAGGTATATTTTTTAAATAAGGTAATGAAGCAGCATTGCGCAAATCAGATAATGTAATGTATGTTAACTGTAATTAATTTGTTCAAGAATTGCCCCAATAATAATTTTGTTCTGAAAGCAATCTTTTAAGAAAATAATCATTACAATTGAAACAATATTTCCTTTGCTTTTCCTCCCAGAATCAATTTATCAGGTTAATGTTAACGTTAATTTTGTAGGGACTTAACATTATCGCACAGGGCTTAAGGTTAGCGCAGCTACCCCACATTACACTTAGCAGAATGAATATTCACATTTAAAAATTATCTTTCATTTCTCCGGGGAGGTTACACTCGGCTCTATTCCCATTAACATTTAATTATTGTCTTTTAAAAATTCTCTGGTGAAATTACACTACTGTCTTTTCAAAATTTTCCGGGGAGGTTACAACGTATATCGTTGACGTCAATCTGTTGTAGAATTATGGAATATGTTTTATGCTCTAGAATTATGACGTTTTCGGAAAGTGAACATCTCCTCTATAAAATCAACATGGATACCGCAAACAGAGATCCTGTGAATCTCAGCTCGCTCTCTTCTGCCATGAGATCCACGGCACAGCGAACAGCGGCACTCATGTTGATGCCGTGTTCCTCGGTTTCAGTAAAGGGTTTGACACCGTCCCGCATTGCCGTTTAAAGACAAAAATACGAGCTTACGGAGTATAGCAGCAGACCTGCGACTGGATTCTAGACTTTTCTTGCAGATAGAACTCAACACGTCGCTCTTAACGGAACTAAATCGACAGATGTAAAGGTAATATCCGGAGTACAACAGGGAAGTGTGAGAGCACCGTTGCTGTTTACAGTACATATAAATGATCTAGTAGAAAGCGTCGGATGCTCTCTAAGGCTCCTCGCAGATGATGCACTTGTCTACACCAAAGCAGTAACGCCAGAAGATAGTAAGCTTTTGCAGAACGACCTACAGAGAATTGATGGATGATGCAGACTCTGGCAGTTGACCGTGAACGTAAATAAATGTAACATATTGCGCGTACATGGGAAAAGAAATCCACTACTGTACTTCTGCACTATTGATGACAAACAGCTGGAGACCGCGTCTGCCGTAAAACATCTAGGCGTAACTAAACAGAGCGACCTTAAGTGGATTGACCACATAAAACAGATAGCGGGAAAAGCAGACCACAGACTCAGATTCATCGTAAGAATCTTAAGGAAATGTAACTCACCCACGAAAGAAGTGGGTTATAAGGCGCTTGTTCGTCCGATTCTTGAGTATTGTTCATCTATCTGCGATAACTATCAAGTAGGACTGATAGAGGAGATATAGAAGATCCTATGAAGGGCGGCGCGTTTCGTGACGGGATCGTTCAGCTAGCGAGAGAGCGTAACGGAGACGCTGAAGAAACTCCACTGGCAGACGTTACAAGAGAGGCGTTGTGCATCACGGAGGGATTTACTATTGAATTTTCGGGATAGCGCTTTTCAAGAGGAGTCAGACAACATATTGCCCTTCCCCCTCCCCCCCCCCCCCCCAACACACACACACACATATCTCGCGTAATGACCTCGAGGAGGGATCAGTGGTACCGAAAGTACCCTCCGCCACACGTCATTAAGTGGCTTGCCGAGTATGATGTAGGCAGTTGCCAGCACCAGACGGTCACACCCAGTGGTTCGTCTGGCGTCTGCTTCTGGGAAAATCAGAAAAAATTACTCGCTGGTGGCATCGACCAAGTTAGGCCAATACGCCAGACCGGCGTAAAGCGATTACACTGACCCCAGGCCGTCGCCTTCCTAGTCGGTTCACAGCGTGTACCACAGGCCGGAAAGCAACTCAGGCGGCACAAACAAAGGGACGGGCCGACCGCTATTGTCCGCGGATGCTAAAGAATTCCCAGGGAGGCCGTCCGAGAGTCGGTCTGTCTCCATCTTAACTGTGAAACCTCCCCTTAGAAAAATTTATGAATTATGGTGCTGATAAACCACTTACGTTATTTGATTTCCAAACAGCTGAGCAAAACTGAACGTCCTCAGACATTTCTGTCCTTACTTATTCTGATCATCACTAAACTGACACACAATATTTTTAGCGCAACGCAATCTGACGTTCAGTAATCCCTACAAAATAATGGCCGTGACTAACAATAACCTCTACCTTTCATGAATCACTTACCGCACAAAAATCTTCGTTACTCGAACTACTGCAATATAGCAAGCGCCAATAATGCCAGCTAAATAAAAGATTCTAACTACTGAAGGCACTAACTACTGATAGGCATACCTAGCAAATGAAAGATTTTGATAGAGAACTGCGCAACGCTACGCGCTGTTCACATCTAACTTCCCAATACTACAATAGCGAATATTACAACAATGCAACCAGCCACAGACTGCACACAGCACAGTCAGTGATTTTCATTCAGAGGGCTACGTGGCGTTACCAACATAAAAACGTAAACAGCCTACTTACATCTGGCCCCTGGTGATATTTAGGCTCTGCTCTAGTAGACCCAAATGAAGACTAACATACCGCAAAGAAATCGCGCACAGTCCCACACCAAGGATGATGAGAATTCTCGGTATTCATTGCATTACCTGGAATGAAATTAATCAAAAATGGTCCAAATGGCTCTAAGCACTATGGGAAATAACATCTGAGGTCATCAGTCCCCTAGACTAAGAACTATTTAAACGTAACTAACCTAAGGACGTCACACACATCCATGCCCGATGCAGGATTCGAACCTGCAAAGCAGCAGCGCGGTTCCAGACTGAAGCTCCTAGAACCGCTCGGCCACAACCGCCGGCTGAACTTAATAGGCAAAAATGATGATAAAGATAGCAAAGATAAGAGGGTGCAGCCAAAAAAGGCATGAAGAACGCATGTCACCTCTTAAATTGTTGGAAGACTGATACCTGAAAATATGATCTTCGTCGTCTCTGTACACAGCGGGAAACGCAGCGATTGTGATCGTTGTCCTTTCCCTCTTGGAAGCCCGGTGATAAGCAATTCCCGTAATACAGGTCCCCTCCACTCCACAGATCGACTAATCCAAACAAATCCGATCTTTACGGCAGTTTAATTCGAAGGCCCCCAGCGGCGGCGTGTTTACAGTTTGCACAGTAGCGACCCGAGTTTCATTTTACCTGCGGCCGTGAAGGGGCCCCCACGCAGGGCGCGTATAATTACCCTCTTTGTAATCCCCGGGGCGCCGTCCGGCTGGCCGCAACCCTTGCCTGCGCCCCTGGTAGCGGGAGAGGCGCTTTTTGCGGCGCGCCTGTTTGCCGGCCCCTGTGTGCGCGTGGGCGGCAGGGGGTGGGGGAGCGAGGTGCTCCAAGGCAGGGCGTGTTTGCCCCGAGCAAACCGCCAAACCAGCTGGAACGGCGGCGGCGGCGCAGCCGCTTGCGGTTTTAAATTACCTCTGGCCGCTCCGCGGGCAGCCGGCCGCGAGTCATTACAGTCAAGTCATCGTCATTAGCGGCGCCGCTGCGGAGCCGCTGCCGTTTTTGCCGCCGCCACAGTGGCTGCGGCACCTGGCGCGATCGCCAACCACTCCCCGTCTCTCTGACACTAGAAGGCCTTCCTAATGCGTCGCAATGAGACGTAATGGCAGCATCTTCCACCGATCGGGGCTGTAAGTATGAAGTGGCGCGGGCACAGAAAGCGAACGAAATAATACTAGTGGTTTCTCAGTACCACAGCAGAAATCCTTTAATAGGTAGTACATCACCCTCTAATGATGTTGGTCTAGATAGTCCGAAAGTTACGTTTCTTGAAGAGACCACTTTGTGATTATAATGACAGCAATTGCAGCAACCGTATCTGAAATCGCTCAGTTTCATTTTTATTTTGTTTAGTTACGTAACGTGGTCACTTAAGGCCTTCAGGCCGTCTCTATCTTCGTATCATAGCTTTCTACGGGGTGTTACAATACGACGTTGTGCCGGCCGGTGTGGCCGAGAGGTTCTATGCGCTTCAGTCTGGAACCGCGCCACTGCTACAGTCGCAGGTTCGAATCCTGCCTCGGGCATGGATGTGTGTGATGCCCTTAGGTTAGTTAAGTTTAAGTAGTTGTAAGTTCTAGGGGACTGATGACCTTAGATGTTGAGTCCCATAGCGCTCAGAGCCATTTGAACCATTAGTACGACGTTTCAAAAATTTAGGAGATTGTAGAGGATGAAATTTTGAAAGTTTTGATATAAGGTACCTCTATAGAGTAAATGTTAAATAACAGTAAAAAATAACCCAATACTGTAAACTGAATCTGTGCAACGGTTCAAATCAGTGTGCAGCCATCCAGATTTAGGTTTTTGGTGAGTTCGCTAACTCGCTTCAACCAAATGCTGGGATGGTTCCTTCGAAATGGCATGGCCAACTTCCTTCCCTATCCTTGACACAATCCGTGCTCGTCCTCCGTCTCTAATGACCTCGGTGTCGACGGAAAGTTAAACCGAATCTTCCTTCCTTCCTTCTAAATCTGTGACTTCACTACAGTAGAGTAAGTTAAGTATGACGAACAGTAACCTCGTTACAAAATGTGCAACTGCGAATAATACACTGACGGAAAAAAATTCTCAGCTCCGACAAGGAGTTGTGCAACATAAGCGAAAGTTGGTAGGCATGTTTATAGAGATTAAAGATGATGTCTTTTCAGATTTTGTGCAAGTCGTATAAGAGTGACACTAGTAACACCACTATGAGGATGAATATCAGTTTGCCGGCCGAAGTGGCCGTGCGGTTAAAGGCGCTGCAGTCTGGAACCGCAAGACCGCTACGGTCGCAGCTTCGAATCCTGCCTCGGGCATGGATGTTTGTGATGTCCTTAGGTTAGTTAGGTTTAACTAGTTCTAAGTTCTAGGGGACTAATGACCTCAGCAGTTGAGTCCCATAGTGCTCAGAGCCATTTTTTTGAATATCAGTTTTGCTTTAAATACACGCCTTAACGGTCGTGACCTTTAATTATCTTTGAGACTGGACGTTGTACGTTGATGCTAGCCAAGAATGCCTTTAAGGCGACAAAGACGTTACAATCAACACCTTACTGAGCTTGAACGACGTAACGTAATAGGGCTATGAGAAGCTGAATGTTCGTCCTACGATACTGCAGAAAGAACTGGCAGGAATGTAGTCACTGTCCATGACTGCTAGCAGCAGTCGTCGCAAGAATGTACCGTCGCAAGATGATAGGGCTCCGGGGCATTATCGAGAGGGAAGACCATCGTGATCGGCATATGGTTCTGACGCAGCGTACTGCTTCTGTAGGGGTAATGTGAACAGCAGTTGGACGTAGTGACACAACGAACTGTTACAAATCGGTTATTTCAAGGACAGCTGCAAGCCTGACGCCCTGCAGCGTACATTCCACTGACCCCAAACCACAGCCATTTGCTACTTCAGTGGTGTCACGCGAGAGATCATTGGGGAGCAGGATGGAGATCTGTTGTGTTTTCTGATGAAAGCTGGTTCTACATCGCTGGCAGTGATAGCCGTATGCTGTTTAGAAAGAGGCAAGTTGAGGGCCTGCAACAAACCTGCCTGCGTGCTAGGCACGCTGGACCTATACCTAGGGTTATGCTCTCGGGTGTGATCTCGTATGAGAGCAGGAGCACTCTTATGGTTATCCCAGACACACTGACTGTAAATTTGTACGTCAATCTGCTGATTCAACCTGTTGTGCTGCCATTCATGAACAGCATTTTGGAGGGATTGGAGGGGGGCGGGGGCTGTTCTCCAACTGGATAACGCTCGACCACACACCGCTATTGCAACCATACATGCTCTACAAGGTGTCAACATGTTGTCTTGGCCTGCTCGATCACCAGATTTCTCTCCAATCGAGCACGTATGGGATATCATCGGATGACACCGGCAGCGTCATCTACAAACAGCATTAACCGTCCTTGTATTGACCGACCAAGGGCGACAGTCATGGAACTCCATCCCAAAAACTGACATCCGGTGCCTGTGTAACACAATGCATGGACGTTTGCATGCTTACATTCAACATTCTGGCGGTTACATCGGTTATTAATGAACCAGAAGTTCACATTTGCTGTGGCTTATCTCGCGCTTCCATTCACCTGCGACATTGCAATGTTAATCAATTAAATGTGTTACCTAGAGAAATGTATTCCCGGAATTTCATTACTCTGCATTACATTTTATTAGTGCTGCGATTATTTTCCCGTCAGTGTGCTTTGTTTGATTCAATGTAAGATTCAGTGCTCCCCTCTTATGGTAATAAACATTGTAGCGAGGAGCTCAGAAAGTTTAGGTGCTCTTCCTACTTGTGTTGAGTATATCAGGGGTTTTACACACTGATGAGTCAAAACATTATGACCATTGCCTACCGCGGGGTTGTACGTTGCCTGCGCTGAGGACACGTGGCGCGGTAAGAGAAGGATATGAGCAGACGAATGGGAGTCATTCTAGCGACGAGATGTGGCGTAATTGCGGAAATGTGCCAACTTAAGCGGCTTTGACAAAAGCCAGATGTTGTGGCCCAGTGGCTGGGAGTGAACATCTCAGAAATGGCGAAGCTGGTCGGCAGTTGTCGTGCTACTGTTGTGAGGTTCTATGGAAAGTGGTTCAAGAATGCTGAAAAGACGAGTAGGCTGCCAGAAGTTGGACTCCCCATACCTCATCACAGAACATAGGGATCCACTGTCTAAAGCAAGGATAGGCGGCCAACTGTGGCAGATCTGACGACTCTGGCTCAGGCGCAAGTGTTTTGGAGCACACCGTTCAGCACACAGTGTTGAAAAGGGTGTTTACCAGCAGTGGACCCCAACGTGCCCCCATCGTGACACAACAACATCGTCAATTATGATTACAGTGGGCACGAAGTCGTCGAGATCGGACCGCGGATCATTGAAATTGTGTCTCCTGGTCGAATGAATGCTGTTTGTTGTTAAATTAGGTCGCCATCATACAGGCGACAAGGACGCAGGCCTGTGGGCGCAGTATTATGTTATGGAGCACCTTCGCCTGAGCTTACATGGGACCCCTGGTAGTAATCGAAGGAACCATGGCAGCAGTGAACTACGTGAACATTATTAGGGACCTCCTGTAACCCCTTATGTCTTTCTCAACAGCGATGGCGGGGTAAAAGTCCGTGCCAGAAGGCCAGAATCGTGGTGGAATGGTTTGAGGAGCATCATAGTGAACTCACGTCAATGTCTTGGTCATCAAATTCGTCTTATCTGAATCAAATGAAACCAAACTGGGACGCTATCGGGCGCCAGCCCAGCGCCCACAAACCAACCGCCCTTAAATTACGGGGAATGTGTGACCTGTGCATAGGCATCTGATGACACAAACCTCTGGAAACCTATCGAGTACTTTTCGAATCCATGGCACGCAGAATCACTGCAGAGCTTTTCAGTAGGTGGTCATAATGTTTTGGCTCATCAATGTATGATCCTAAATTGTCAAGGGGGCTAAGATAAGGCAAGGACCTAGGGACTGGGCATCCCTTTTCAATACTCTCCGCCTGAAATTTTCTGTGGGGAAATGTCCTGGACCGTCGATCAAAGTGCAGTTGGGTAACATCGTTCTGAAACCACAAACTAGTGCACAGTTGCAAGTGAACTTCCTCCAGAACCTCAGACAAGGCATTGTCCTGAAAACTCAAATACCATGCACCATTGAAGCGATCTGGTAATATGTGTGGCCCAATAAGGAATTCCATTTCAGATGCTCACTGAGAATCTCACCTGGTAACTTCTCGTACAGGTAGTGCGTGGATTTTCAATAGCCCAGCGGAGGCTGTAGAAACTTCGTTTCACATTTCCGGCTATAGGTCCCTTTTATATGAAACTTTCAAATTTTCATTCCTGTCTGTTGGAATTTTTAAAACGTCATTTTGGAACGTACTGTACATACTGTGGAATGTACAACACAGTTACTTAAAAATTATAATAACTTTTATATGATAAATATTTAAGGTTGAATAACATGTAAACTTCCTTTGTTATACTGATATGATTTTGTTTAAAAAACGTTTTTGGCTTACTAGGGCATCTTCAGCAAACAAATGACTAGTAAATACGAGGGTTATTCGGAAAGTAAGGAACGATCGGTTGCGAAATGTAAACCACAGTGAAAATCCGATGAAGTTTTGCACAGGTGCGTCGGGCAGTCTCTCTAGTATGCCCGTCGATCGCGTTACGTCGTTTTTTTTAGTTCTGAGCACACAGGGAGATACCGAGAACAATAGTGTCTCCCCCCAAGTACGGGGCCCTGGTGAGAAATTTCGCCTGAAGCTATGCAGCCAACATTGCATAACTGTCGTGTGCTTTCTTCTTCAAACCAATTCTCAGCCGCATTCTGTAGGGGCAATGAAGGTGCTCCTGTATCGTTTTCAATTGGAAATGTTTGATTACCCGCGGTACCGCCCTCTGAGGTTCATCTCTGCTCACATGAAACGCTAGCTATGAAGAGAACATTTTGGCACAGACAACGAGCTGTAGTCCAGCGTAGAGAATTGGCGGAAAGCACTGGCGGCTGCCTTCTATAACGAGGGTATTGGAAAGTTGGTGCAACGTTACGACAAACGTCTAAGTCGGATCGGCGACTATGGAGCTGGAAGCTGTAGCTAACTGTTGCAAATAAAACAGTTTTGATTTTCACTGTGGTTTCCATTTCGCGACCTATCGTTCCTTACTCTCCGAATAGCCCTCGTAATTATTGCATTTAATACTGTCCATTGCATAAAGTGTAATTTACAACGTTAAAAAATAAGTTTGGTGCACAACATTCTGAGCAAGTGAGTTGTATCTTTGCTTATAATGTTTGGTTACCTAAGAACCACTGTCCCTTGCAGACGGTAATCGGTTGATTCCGGAGGATGACACCAAAAGCCGAAAACTAGTTAGCAATAAACAAATATGAGTAGAACAAAAACAGTTTACTTGTTATTCAACCTTAAATATGGAATTTTTCTACGAGAATTCGTAAATAAGGTATGATAACTACGTAGCTATAAAATGGTAACAGAGGGATTCAAAATGACTTGAAACATGATCAGTTCCAGTGATACTATTGAAAGAATAAAACTGGTCCTGCTTTCCTAGTGTAGGGCAGCAACCCGAATTACACCGAACGCTGTGCCCAACCGAGAAAAAGGAAATCCACCATTAAGGAAACAAACAGCCCACAAGCATACTCCTGGGGCTGAAACTACGCCTGCCAAGAACATGACACTGCCTATTACAACATAACAGTCCATCCTGCTTCACAGCACTGGTGATTCAGAAGAAAACTAAATAACAGCCTCTACCTGCGCTGCCTTATTCCGTAGTTGACAAAACTTTTGTGTTGACTGTAGCAGAGGACACGTGGAGCCCCTAATGGCTTGCACCTCTGTTGCGTTTTATTTTAATTCCGACTATCTGACGCTGTCAGGTATGACCGCAGCTTTCGTATTTTTTGGTACGTTATGCTGTAACATTTAGTTTTAATTTTGTCCGAAGAAGTTGTCCCTTGTGACACGGAAACCTAGGTCACAAATTAATTGTGTTCGCGACTGAGGGCTGTGTTTTCCAAAACTTTGTATTATACGAGAGCCGCTGATTGACAGCCATGTTAAAAACCTTACGGTACAGTTGATTTTTGCAGACCTTGCGGGTTCTCAGGAAAATAAATTTAGACAGGCAGCACTAGGTAAGGGCTTTGGTAAATGTGAAGAGTTTGGTGGGAAAGAAGGGTATTTAGGGGAAGTGGGGTAAGGCAGGGCAGTGGAGTGGACAGGGTATCTTGTTTCTGATGTCACTATTTATGCCGCCAGGTGGAGAGATACAGAATTACATCCCATTAGTCAAGAAGAAAGAGCGACAATGTTAGCGTGTAGTTGCTGTTCAGTTCACCTCGTCTGTGAAGGCAAGTTTGTGTTACAGTATAGAGTTACTAGTGTTCTTCTGCTTTTAAACTGCGATTACATCACAGTTATCACGATTATAAGAACTCTATTTAGTGAGGAGTATTAGATGATTAGTAAGTATTTATACACTTGCAGACAATACGGTTTTGTTTCATCAATAGTGTCCTTTCGCTGCGTTTTTATAAGCTCTCCACACAGGGTAAGACCGGGTACATTGCCTCACAATATAATATTGCACTGTTAATTTTTTTGTAGTGTAAAATATGACGAGGAGTTACCAGAGCAAGACAAACAGACAATTATGGAGCCAAGAGAGCATGGCAGGGACAGTGGACGAAAGGTTATAGGATAGAATGGGTTACTTGAAAGCTGCAAGAACCCTGAAAGTTCCACAGAGTCCCTTAGACGACTACAAAAGGCTACGACATATCATCTAACGTCCAAGTAACCGGCAGTTAAAGGACGATTATTGTCATGCCGACTTATGTTTCCAGACCAGCAAGAAAAGGAGTTTTTCGATAATACATTAATGCTTTCTCGTTTAATTCAGTTTACGATCTTACAACCAAAAATAATTTGAGGCATAAATTAACTATGAAAAGAAGATGGGTGAAACGAACTTGTTGGATTCAGTTGCAGAAATTATCTTTGCTGGGTCGACGAAAGCTGCAGTGGAGAGGAGAATGAGGATTGTTGTTTACATGTGAATAATGTCGTTCGTTAAATTGCTTTTCAATAATCATTTCTGCTGCTTCTCCACTGAAAATCTTGTTTTCTATATTCCCATAAAGTGGGTAGGTGTGCCTCTTCTTACCTCACTAGTGGTGTAAGACCTGGTGATTTGCCTCTTTCTGTAAAAGAAACTATCATTAAAAAAGTACTAAAATTACGGCTTTTCATGAATAATACATTGTACTCAAGCACACAATGATTGTTTTTACTCACTCTGGTAATCTCTAGGTTAATTAGTTTAGCTCCAGAGGGCCTTGGAGTATTAGCGACCCAATCTTACCCCACTTTACCCTATTTGTAATGGTATTATCCAGGAAAAAGCAAAATGACTGCAATCTACTGTGTTTTGAAACGATAAACGCTTATAAAATAAACGATGTTCTATTTGTCGTGGATTAGTTAGACTATTATGAGAAGGTCACGAAGATTCTCCATAACCTCCAGTGGGGGGTGCTGAAGCAAAGGCATTGAACTGACAGAAGGCCTTACTCGGAAGGGCCCACGTGCCTATAGAAATAAGTAGAGAGGGAGGTCAGGACGGGTAATGTACCCTCCACCATACACAGCACGGTAACTTCTGGAATACAACGGGAGAAACGGATTGTTGCTATGATTGTCATGTGACATTACAGAACATACGCATTGTACACACGAAATTTATTTACCAGTTAATGGTTAAATTTTATAATCAGATCGCATCAGTCTGTCATTTCACGCGCGTTTCTCAGGCCTTCTTTAAGAGCGATGAGAGGTCTGTTCTACACAATCACATCTTACTATCCGTTCCTCCATATCAGACACAAACAGCGTTTTCCAAATAAATCCATTTCCCGATGAGGCCACATCTCCATTGTCCCGGTCGGGTGCAGTTGAGTCTTCTTCGAGTTTTCAATTACTTGGGCGTTCTGGGGTGAATGTTTAAGCTACTTTTCTATCCACTTCTGCGTAACATCGGAAAAGTCTATGATCCGAAGATAGATGAGCGGTGGCTTGCGGATTTCAGGCTCATAGTTGGTGGTTACAGACGTACATGTAGAAGTTGGATTTTGATATGGTCAGCAATATCATAACTGATCATTTGGTATTGGAAGTTGCCTGTTCATTCGCCTCTTTAATTTCTTTGCGTTATATTTTGTTTCTAGTAGGTCGCGATATATATCCTAGCAATGCTCTACGTCAGTCTGTTGTTATCAGTTTTGATTAATCGATATTAGAAATGTAGAAATCACTGTGCTTGGTCACTAAGGGACTTTTACGTCTTCGGGGCGTCAGTTTGCTTTCGACAAATGTGAATAATTCAAGGCTTGCAGTCCAGGAGGTGCTTCTTGTTTGAAAGAGATCTCGCCACTCTTTCACATTCGAGTCCATGTATTTTTCTCGGATTGGCTGCATGCTTATCGGTGGAACTGTGTTTGGAGAGAAGACTGCCTTTCTCTGGTGGAGGTCCATGCTATAGTGCAGATTCTACAATGTATGGGGAACCGGATGGAACCATTTAAGTTTACTTTTCACAGTGAAGCTTAGTTATTATGGTGAGGTTAGACTGTAATTGCTTGATAGCTATCGCTCCATGAATAGGAATCAGACCGTAATAAAACGGAAGCATTCACGTTGCTCATATTTAGTTGAATGGAAGCTGAATAAAGCATCGTACATTACTGTTTCACTTCGTCGTGCTGTAAACTCAAAGATGTTACACTCTCCTGACTTATAATATAGTTTTTAGTTATTGAAAAAACGTGTGATATCTCTATTGCCTCTCGTGAGCCCTCATCTTGTACTTACAGCTATACATAGCGCTTGTGGAAACTAAAATCGTTTCCTTGTCTTCAGTTATAATATAAGTGCTTATTAATCGACTTCTTTCGGATTCATTTCAACATATCCCTCATAATCTTTGTATTAAGCCAGTACAGCGTACCACGTTGCGTCGGCGCCATATTGTTGAGCATTATGGCATCACTGTACGATCCACAACAAATGTATAGAACTTATTTTGATATCGAAATGAGTAACCTTCTGTGTGGGGCAACAGAACTATGTAAAACTTTAATTCAGAACGGAAGTATGTGGAGCACACGCTATACAATGCGAAATCCAGGCTAGCTGGTACATCAAACTACTCGTTGGCGAGAAAACAATTCGTTTCCAATGAAATTTACTTATGCTATACGACTGAGAACCAAATGAATCAGATGAAAATGATGTCCCTGAACGATGTTTATCTTTAACCTTGGAAGCAATCTCTGTACTAGAACTGTTACTCTAATTACAGAGCAAATGAACATAAAAACTAATGCATCCAACACTAATAAAACTGCTCGAAAATTCACAAATTAGCCCTTTACTGAAATTTTCTACTGGTATTAGGCCTCTGATATGATATGATATTATTTTTACAAATGCACTCTGACAGTGACTGTGTCTTGCAATGGACATGAACCTTGATGGTAATTAAATTCATTGACCTACCTGTGTGCATGGAACATTCGTCTGTTCTGTAACCTGTTACTATTAAGATAAGGATGAGACTGTCAAAAACTAAATTTCATTTACCGTACTTGCAATGTGCAATGCAAGAGGGTATCTTACAAATTTTCACAAAAAAGCTTCTGCAGCACACAACTCGAGATGTGCAATGCGAGTATACGAACACATTCATAAAGTATGAAACGTCCCCTTAAAAAAATTTAGTGAATTACTGTGCTGATAAACCTCTTATGTTATTTGATTTTCAAACAGCTGAGCAGAACTGAACGTACTCAGACATTTCGCTCTTTACTTATTCTAATCAACGCTAAAATGACACACAATATTTTTAGCGCAACGCAATCTGACTTTCAATAATCTCTACAAAAGAATGACCTTGACTAACAATAACCTATAACTTTCATGAATCACTTACCTCACAAAAATCTTCGTTATTCGAACTACTGCAATATAGCGAGCGCCAATACTGCCAGCTAAATAAAAGATTCTAACTACTGAAGGCACTAACAACTGATAGGCATAGTCAGCAAATGAAAGATTTTGATAAAGAACAAACAATTTATTTACCTTAATAATGTTCAAAAGTCATCATATATATCAGTTCATGATATATAGTATTACAAATTTTCTCTTTCTGATGGAAAAACGTCCAGATCGTCCGCTCTCAAAATTCTGCCACCTCTCTCCCCACATCCACCACTGCTGGCGGGCCGGCCGCGGTGGTCTCGCGGTTCTAGGCGCGTAGTCCGGAACCGTGCGACTGCTACGGTCGCAGGTTCGAATCCTGCCTCGGGCATGGATGTGTGTGATGTCCTTAGGTTAGTTAGGTTTAAGTAGTTCTAAGTTTTAGGGGACTGATAACCACAGCAGTTGAGTCCCATAGTGCTCAGAGCCATTTGAACCACTGCTGGCGGTTCACCTCCAACTGCGCAACGCTACGCGCTGTTCACATCCAACTGCCCAACACTACAATAGCGAATATTCCAACAACACCAGCCAGCCACAGACTGCACACAGCGCAGCCAGCGATTTTCATACAGAGGGCTACGTGACGTTACCAACATAAAAACCTAAACAGCCTACTTGCAGAAGGTAAAGAATGTAAAATGAGGAAGTAAACTTAACGACTCATAAATGAGAACAAAGACTCCAAGCATAACTGTGCTTCATTAAGCCATAGCAACAATACACCCTTTCATAAGTATCTCACAACTAGACAAGTTAGAAAAATATTTCTTAATAATTTTCCTGTGTACAATTACTTTCCTTAACACTTGTTTCAATTAGAAGACAACCCATACGCCACATTATAATGATTCTACAGTAAACTTCAATCATAGGCAATGTTCCAACACTAAGAAATTACACATTTACAAATACATATATAAAATGAATTACCATGAAATTTCTCCTTTTTAAATTCTCCTATTGAAATAATTTTATTTTCTTTCCTCAAAACATATTAGCACAAAGTTCTTCTTAAATAATGCTGCATCCACTGCACGGCAAGCCAGTTCCTATCCATTTCAAACTGAGTACATAGCCAGACTGTCTAAAATACACTGCCTGCTACTCTCTTCAAAAGAAATAACCTCTGTGACCAACATCTGTGGTCGCAAGAACAGACAAAGAATCTGGTTATATCCATACTACGGAAGTCGAGTACATTTATCAAATTCGGAACTTCATTCACATTTATGTGAAAAACTCCTTGAAAATCGTCATGACAAATAAGAAGACGATCCCCTTTCATACGCCCTGCCAAAATATTGAGAGCAAAGAACTTACGTCAGAAGATACGTGTTTCACAACACCATAGCTCTTAAGTACGCATTTCAGAGCCAACTTTTACTAGACAACTCCGTCTTGTTTTGATCCACACCACCACCTCTGAAAGTTTGTCGGTAGATATCTGGTTCACCCTGCGTATAATCAGTCTTTTGTTTTTTATGATTGTGTTATGTGAACTTTTTGGCACTAGACTAGGCTACATAACCACAACATTGTGTCACTGACGAAAGGTGATAACCATCTGTGAATTTCAGCACCAGAATGCAGCACAAGTACTGATCTTCTTGCAATCTAAGTATTCTTTATACCTCTAAAAGATTTGCTACGTCACTTTGTAAATTCTGTGGCTAATTATTTTAATTATTGACAGTGCAAGATCCAACATAACGTCGCGGTCACCTTATACGCTGCAGCACCTTATCGCCAGTGCTTACCACTAAGAACAGCTTTTCAAAACATCGCTTCCGCATGATAATTCTGATGATTAACCATGGAAACACGTAGTTTTTATATTAATACGTTTTGGGTATTAGGCAGCGTTATTGTGAAATATTAAAATAACTGATACTCGACTTTGCAGCGGTCCTCTTCTGGGCGATTCTAGTTCTCGTGTTTCGCGAAGAGGTAATCTATGACCCAAAATTATTTTACTTAGTAAGTTACATGTTACATAGATCATTTGAACGATTCTTTTATCGAAATGTTATGGAACGAGTTTACAGGATATGTTGATTAGTGCTAATTTTAATGGAAACATTACAGTAGTGTGCTTGGTATCTGATGTTTGAAATTTAATACATATGTGTTTTTAACTCTATTTCTTATCTTGAGTCCAGAACTGTTCTTAGTTTTTGTCTGACATGTACAGATTTTTCGCTATGAAAGCGGGTGCATTTTAAGGACCTGGATAGGGAAATTTCACTCTACAGACTTGCAAGCCCTTATGTTGACACAATTGGACCAGCTTTTTCTTTTGTTATTGTTTGTGAAGGTAAATGAATGCACTAGTATTTCTAGCAAAGCAGTGACTGGTGTGTTTTCCTCGTGGGAAAGCAGTTTTATGTATAACTTTTCTTCCAGAGGTGTCCTTAATTTTATTTTACTTCTTTCAAATACCCCTTCTATGTGTGATAATGCCGACTCGCAAATGTGTGAACAGTTCTGATGTTTTCTGTTACATTTGTGGAAACTTTCCGCTGCTTAAACAACGGACGGACATAACAAACTTTGCGAAGAAAGGTTATTACGCTTATTTTAAAGTTAAACTTGGAGAGAAGGACAAGGCATGGGCGCCAAAGAAAGTTTGTCATTATTTTGTTGAGAGTCTGTGGCTATGGACTAATGGAAAAAATCATGCGTGCCATTTGAAGTTTGGAGGGAGCCGAAAGACCACCTTAATGACTTCTACTTCTGTTCAGTTAACGTTCAGGGATGCAGCGCGAAAAATAAGAAACACATCGTGTACCCAAACATTCCTTCTTATATTAGGCCCGTTCCACATGGGGAGGACCTGCCTGCCCCTTTCCCTCCAGTTGATTTTGAAAACACGGGGGCCGGTGGTTCTGAAAGTGATGCTGCCGACGTGATTCTGGTAGTAATGATCATGACTGCAAACCTCCACACGACATCACGCAATGACAGTTCTCCCAGAGTGAAATTAACGATCTAGTACGAGATCTGAATTTTCCTAAGGAATCTGCCAAATAACTAGGGGTCTCGGGTGAATAGCAAGAATCTTCTGGCCTCAGAAACAAAGTTTTCATACAGACACAGAAAAGAGCTAGTTCCTCTACTCTCACATAAAAATTATTTAGTATACTGCAATAATATTAACAAGTTATCGCAGTTCTATGGAACTGAACATGATACTAATCAGTGGAGACTTTTTATAGACTGATCAAAGAGGAGGCTCATGGGCGCTTTGCTTCATAATGGAAATTTTTACGGATCCATTCCTGTGGCTCATTCAGTTCTAATGAAAGAGACAGTTGAGAACCTTGAGGTACTGTTAAGATGTATTAAATATGAGGAACATGAGTGGTTTATCTGTGGTGATTTCAGAGTTATAATGGGACTGCTATTAGGACCACAGGCGAGATAGACGAAAATGTCTTACTTTTTATGTGAGTGGGACAGCCGAACGAAACAGAGGCGTTAGAGTATGACAGACTGGCCGGAGCGGAGGTATTTCAGTCCTGGAACTAAAAACATCCTGCACAGACCTCTAGTGGATCCTAAGAAAATTTTGCTTCCACCACCTCATACCAAATTAGCTTTGATGAAGCAGTTTGTAAAGACTCTACCACAAGAGAAAAGGTAGCCGCTGGAATTTTTGTTGGTCCTCAGATTCGTAAATTGATGACCGATGAAGAATTTGAGAAGACAATGTATTAAAGAAAAAAGAATGCATGGACTTCCTTCAAATCTGGCACAGAAAATTTTCTAGGAAATTAGAAAGATCCATATTACAAGAATATTGTTCAAACCATGTTAGAAAACTTCCAGAAGTTGGGCTGCAATATGAGTGTTAAGCTTCACTTTCTGCACTCCTATATCGACTATTTTCCGGAGTATCTGGGATATTACAGTGAAGTTAAAACGCTTCCACCAGGACATTAAGGAGATGGAGAAAAGATACCACGGAATACGGAATGAAAATATGATGGCTGACTACTGCTGGATGTTAAAGGGGGGCGGTAAAGGCGGAGAAGACAGCGGGTATGCAAGTAAGTCAAAAAAGAGACAATTTGAAAACTAATGGACGTCTTCTCTTTGCACTGTGTTCGACCTAATACAAGTTTTTAAGTGGTGTGCTTTTTGAACGTCTCAATAAAGTTTATTGGGTGAAATTGGCCATTTTGCAACATGTTCATTTGAATAAATTAGTTCAGTTCTTTGCAATGTAACTTCTTATTTTGTATAAAAACCTGACATGACGGAACAAAACGGAAGTCATTTCTGGAATCATCATTAAAAATGATTCAAAAACATCTAATAGTGACAAATCATTTGAGAAAAATTCAGAAAGTGCAGACTAGTGTTATCATTTTGTTCCTACTCATGTAACGATTCTTTCAAAAAAGTTCTTTTGTTTCCCTAGCTACTAGCTTTTAAGTAGAAATTCGTCAATAAAATAGAAGGCGTTGTCCAGGTAAAATTATTTCAAATTAGATCTAAAGCATGCTTCGCTATCTGTCAGACATTTTATAGTGTTGGACAAATGGTGAAAAATTTTTATTGTTGCATACTGAACCCCTGTCTGAGCCTCTGACGGCTTTAACAATGAGTAATAAAGCTTGTTTTCCTTGTAGTGTTATAAGTACGTGCATCATTGTCCTTCTCAAACTTTGATGGATTATGTATGATGAATTTCACTAGCGAAAATATGAATTGTGACGGCGCAATGACTAGCTCTTTGAAGAGGTACATATACAAGAGGTCCGTGGGTGAATCCCACATATTATTCTTACCGCACGCTTTTGTTCGATCAGTGCTTCCATTCTAAGTGGTGAGTTAAGCCCCGAAGATTATTCCGAACGATGTTGTTGTTGATGTTGTAGATTTCAGTCCAAAGGCTGGTTTGATGCAACACTCCATGCTACTCTATCCTGTACATGCCCCTTCATCTCCAAGTAACTATTGCAACCTATATCCTTCTGCATCTGGTTACTGTATTCATCTCTTGGTCTCCCTCTACGATTTTTACTCCCCACGCTACCACCCCCCCCCCCCCCCAGTACTAAATTGGCGATCTCTTGATGCCTCAGTGCGTGTCCTACCAACCGATCCCTTCTTAAGTTGTACCACAAATCTCTCTTCTCCCCAATTCTATTCAGTACCTCCACACTAGTTACCTATCAAATCTTCAGCACTCTTCTGTAGCACCACATTTCAAAGGCTTCTGTTCTCTTCTGCTCTAAATTGTTTATCGTCCATGTTTCACTTCCATACATGGGTACACTTCATACAAATATTTCCAGAAAGAACTTCCTGACAATTAAATGTATACTCGTTGTTAACAAATATCTCTTTTTCAGAAACGCTTTCCTTGCCATTGCCAGTTACATTTTATATCCTCCGTCCTTCGATCATCATCAGTTATTTTGCTTCCCAAGCAGCAAATCTGATCTACTACTTTAAGTGTCTCATTTCCTAATCTAATTCACTCGACATCGCCTGATTTAGTTCTATTACACTCCATTATCCTCGTTTTGCTTTTGTTGATGTTCATCTCATATCCTCCTTTCAAGATACTGTCCATTCCTTTCAACTGCTCTTCCAAGTCCTTTGCCGTCTATGACAGAATAACAGTGTCATCAGCAAACCACAAAATTTTCATTTCTTCCCCCTGGACTTTAATTCCTGCTCCAAAATTTTCTTTTGTCTGCTTTATTGCTTGCACAATATACAGATTAAATAACATTGGGGATAGGATACAAACCCGTCTCACTCCCTTGTCAACAACTGCTTCCCTTTCGTGTCCCTCGATTCTTATAACTGCCATCTGGTTTCTGTACAAATTGTAAATAGCCTATCGCTCCCTGTATTATACCCCTGCCAACTTAAAAATTTGAAACAGACTATTCCAGTTAACATTGTCAAAAACTTCCTCTAAATTTGCAATTGCTGTAAACGTAGGTTTGCCATTCCCTAACCTATCTTCTGGGAGAAGTCGTTGGGTCATTATTGCCCAGTGTGTTCCTACGTTTCTCCGGAATCCAAACTGATCTTCCTTGAGATCGGCTTCTACCAGTTTTTCCATTCTTCCGTACGATATTATTGGTGCAAATATGCAAAATTGACGGTCGCCATGGAAGTCTACAAATTACATTTGTGCCTTTGTTGATCATACATCCTGTATAGCAGGAGCCAAGGAAAACGGTTAAATTACAGAGGTGACGGAAGAAATGAAACAGCGAACAACATTTGGACGGTAACGGATGACCGACATTGCCTTAAGAGGTTCCCGTCTTGGCAGGAAGCGAACATCTGCAGATACACGTATGCTGTCTGCAACACCGTAGACAACAGATGCAGGGGGGCCAGCGATGTTTCTTCCACTAATGGCCTGAAGATGACCGACCGCAGTCCGGAGGGCTGTAGGCTCGCCCCGCAGGCGACAGCCGGTGTTTGCCCAGAGGGCCAGCTGCGCACCACAAGGGCCAGTAATTGGACCCCCGCTGCCCCAGCATTCACTTGCCGACCGCCCCGTCCTCAAGCTGCCCGTCCGCCAATTCGCACAGTGCGCGGTAGAACACAGTCCAAGAGCTGGCAGTTCCTTTGAGAGAATCTCTGGTGTTCCTAGTACCCTCTAACATAACAATGAAACGAGGCTATGCATCATTTTTAACTGCTCATTACGCATCTTTTCCGGGCCTAAAATTGTGAGTAGTCGGAAGAGAAGAATGGAAGAATGTGACATGTGCATCCATATAAGAATTTTAAAACTTATGTAGGCAAATGAGAAAAGCGATCAATGCAATTCCCATTCCAAAACAAAACAAAAAAGAAACGCATCGCAATAAAGCAGCATCTGTTACATCTAAATCTACATCATACTCCGCAAGACACCTAATGGCGTGTGGCCGAAGGCAGTTGTGATACCACTAACTGATCGCCACTAACCAACACCGACTCAAAGGAAGGCCTCGGCGCTTGTTGGTGACGTCACGTCAGCTAGGCGCGGCGAACGCCAGGTCTGTTGCAGGCAGAAACGCCTGGGCGTGTTTATCACTATAAACCTCTTATTTTTTGGACAAAATGTTTGGTATTGTTTTGGATTCTGCAGTTTTATTTAAATGAAAGATTTTCTTAATATCGTAAAGCTACAAATGAAGATCATATCTCTGTATTACTGAATCCTGTCGAAACAAACGTAGACCAATATGAGAAGACGCTTTGCCCCATTGAAAGCTTCGGAAATTTTACATTCAAGTAACTATATTTACTTGATCCATTTTGTTATCGAAACTTACCTCAACCCCCTTACAATGAAATCGTTTCTTTTATATGTTTATTTATTTTCTTTTGACATCGTCACTGGAAATGTGAACTAATTTACATGTGTAAATGTCCTACTGCTGCCAGTCATTAGATTACAAAATAGCTTCATACATCGAAAATACTGCTGAGGTTAAACTTTTTTAAACATGTACATTAGAAAAGATAAATATTCCTCTCTTGCAACTGATAGGAGAAACTTTATAAGATAAAAAAAAATTATTTGATATAACAAATATCTCTCATTTGCCTCTTGTTCTGTCCCCCACCCCCAACGTGTACAATCTCAAGATATTTCATTAACATTCAGTGCTCCTCACCCCATAGTCAATCAAGATACCTAAAGAAGAGCACCAATATGTTCACAGTTTCTTGTAAAAGCAACCCAGTACAAACGTAACTTCCTCAGATTTACAAATAAGGTAAGGAAGCACGAATTCTGTTGCTGCTGGACCATGAAGTTGTTTTTGTATGTCAGTCCTTAAAACAGGTGGAAATTTAAGTTTTGTTGAGAAGTGTAATGAATTGCACAATTAATTGATTGCAGAAATCTCCCAGAACAATGTGTGTTGGTCAACTACCGCCAACAGTTTCACATTTTCCTGTGTCAGGGAGGGAGACACCACCATTATGAGTATGCCTGCAACAGACCTGACGTTCGCCGTGCCTAGCTGACGTGACGTCACGAACAAGCGTCGAGGCCGTCCTTTGAGCCGGTGTTGCACTAACCCGTTCCACTCGCGAATGTCGGCCAGCCTCTGTACTGGCTCTAATTTGTCGAATTTTCTCGTCGTGTTCATTATCCGACATGTATGTGGAAGTATATGTCGTCCGACCCTTCTCGGAATGTGCTACTACTAAATGTGTACTACTCTCGTTCGGAAGGCTACCAAATTCGGAGACTCGTAGCTGCATTCTAGTCTCGCCTGCACAGTGCTGGTTAGAAACATGTACGATGTCTGTTCAAAAAATTCTGCAACTTTCTCCACAGAATTTTTCTACGCATAGTTTTTCCTTGTCTCCTTCGAAACACTCTCCTCCACAATTGATACACCTCTCCCAGCGCCGTTTCCACTTTCAAAAGCAGTCTTGGTACGCCTTTTGCTGGATCGTGCCAAGTGCCGTCTGAGAATATTCTTTTATTCCGTTAATCGTTGAAAATCTTCGTCACTTCAGCAGGGTTTTCAACTCATGGAATAAAAACCAGTCCGCAGGGGCCAGGTTTGGAGAGTACTGTGGATGAAGCAGAACTGTGATTTCATTTTTTGTACAATAGTACGCACCAACAGGGATGAATATGCGGGTGCTTTATCGATACGGAAGGGCTATGAACTGTCTCGCCACATTTCAGGCCGTTCCCTTCTCACATTTTCCAGCAGGCATCTCACCACGGTTGCATAATACCATCGATTAACAGTTTGTCCCTGGGCACGAATTCATGATGAACTAATATTTCAAAGTTAAAGATCACTATCAGCATGTTTTTGACATTTGACCTGATCTGACCAGCTTTTTTCGGCCTTAGAGAACGTTTCCCGACTAGTTGTAAAAATTGAACCTTGTTCTCAATGTCGTAACTGTAGACCCACGTCTCTTAAAGGGGAATCTCTTTCTCATTTGCGCTATTCAAGGCTCTTCGTAGCTTGCGAGGCTAAGGTCTTTCTGGTCTTGACCCATCAGCCGTGGGACGAAATGGCGACAAGTCGTTACATTCCGAGTTGCTGTGTCAGGATTTCGTGATATGATGTAACTGAAATGTTACATTCTTCGGCAATCTCTCAGACGGTCAGTTTTCGATTGGCAGGCACAATTTCGCTGACGTTCCTGAGATGAGGGTCGTCGGTAGACGTCGAAGGCCGTCCTGAACGAGGGTTATCCATATTTAAACCGTGTGAAGCATTCATAACACCGGGTACGGCTTAAGCTCTCACCACCGTAGGCTTCCGTATCATTTAGTGCGTCTCTATAAAGGTTTTCTTGAGTTCCACGCGAAATTTAGTGCGGGTTGCTCTTCTAATTCTGCAACCTCGAAATTCACAAACTGTGTGAGATAACATTCTGCTCAATATAGCACTGAACAATAACTGACAGGCTGCGCGTAGTGACTGCGCGGTATGAGGCGCCATATCACGGATTGCGCGGCCGCTCCCGTTGGAGGTTCGAGTCCTGGGACTGGGGCGTGTGTGTGTGTGTGTGTGTGTGTGTGTGTGTGTGTGTGTGTGTGTGTGTGTTGTTCTTAGCATAAGTTAGTTTAAGTGGTGTGTAAGTCTGGGGACCGATCACCTCAGCAGTTTGGTCACTCAGGAATTCATACACGTTTAAACATTTAAATGACTGAAAATCATACATTAATGAAACTTCTGGCAGTTACACCACAGGCGTGTGGAGTGATGCCAACAGCATTTAGCTCCATCACAGCACTGGCACGTTAATTACGAATGTTTCGGAATTTTTTGAACAGACCTCGTATTTCAGCACCCCCAATCTAATACGGCACACAATGACATCGATTGCCTACCATTTCACAAATTATCTCTTGTCGTTTGGAGAAGCTATAAAACGGAAGATGAGACGGTCGGCAAATAAGGGTGAAGCATCGAACTTCTACAGTATACGCCAGGCGCGCTGAAACGACATCATATCTGTCAGGTTTAAGATGGATTGCTCATTCGTTTTTGCTGTTGTCATCGCTTTGGGAGTAAACTAATTAATTTTTTCATGTTCCTCTGTGACGACAAGTAATTTGCCAGCCTAGCTACTTTTTCGTATTAGGCATTATTTTAAAAGTAAATTTCAATTTCATTAAATAATGACGTCGGAGCTGCTGTAATAGAATGTCATCTTAATTGTGTCGCTTTTATGAAACAGGTGACGGACAAATTGTGCGGCGCTTCACAGGCCAAAAACAAATTCTACTGAAAAAGGTGACAACCAGTGATGGATAGTGTAATGACCTCTGTCGTTTAGAAATAAAGCTAATTTGAATCAACATGGTTACGAGCAAATAATGAGGAGAAAAAGTAAATTTCTTGTCTACATTTTCTGTTGTCCGTTCAAACTCATTTCCGTGTCTCCTCAATTTTCTCTACATCCTGTCTTATTTTATTCATCTCTCTCCAATTCCTCATGAAAGAATTACTTTTTTGAATCCTTCCGTCAGAGGTTCAACAGCATTTGGTTATGCTATATTTTTCTATGATGTCGCAATTACGGGCTGTTTATTGCTTCACAGAGCAATGTCAAAAGCCGGGTAGGATTTCCTTGAAAATAACGATGCGAAATTACTTTTCTGTCATTGTGCCGTCTGAATATGTGCACGGTCACTAATGACCTTGTCGTCGACCGTACGTTACATGTTAATCTCCCTTCCGAGTATATGTGAGGCCTATCCAGCCACATATAGACAAATACACTATAGGTTCGTTTAGAATGCGATGCATCTTAGTAACGCAATGTTATTCGTCATCTATACCAGAAATGAAACCGTTAGATCGTCGTGGAGATTTTTACGTATGTTAAGAGCGAAAGGATCTTCGGAGTGCTGATGAATGCTCAAGCAAAAAGAACGAATGGCAGTCACTCATCTTGTTCGTAGAAACAATCGGAAGTATTCTATCCGTGCCTCATCGTCGCGTCGATGGTGTGTTATGGAAATTACTGGAACAATAAACGGAAAGTACATTGCGTTATTACAGGGTGGACAAAATAAAACTCACCCACAGCAATGTTTTCTGGTGTTGGAACTCATTTCGGATAGTTACGGGTTTTATCCACTACATATCCCCTTTCGCGCCATTTTGCCAGGAGATTCTGCATTGTAGACTTTGCTGGAGGGTTTATATAACACTTCCAGTGTTAAAATCATGCGCAAACACTACAGCAACATTTTCAACGAATTATACCTCGCGGAACAATTAACAATCAACAATTGCCAGAACACTTCCATTATTAAACTCATGCGCAAACGTTTTCAGCGAATTGGATGTCGCATAACACTCAACAGTTACCAAGCGCTGTTTTACGGTGTTTTGTTCAACTACACAGTCCCCAGTGACAGTCATGTGATCACCGCCTATGTTCGACCCCAACGTGCAATAACTACTCACAACAGGTGGCAGCATCAGCAGCGGAGGGCATGTAAAGCGTGTTAAGGGGGGGGGGGGGGCAGTAAACAGTGCAATCGTCGTACTGTACATACATACATACATTAATCCTTGTTCCATAAATCATGAATACGACATTTCGTAATGATGTGGAACATGTTACAATAACGTAAGTTTTCTTTACACAAAATAAATAGTTAATTATTTTTATTATACTTTTTATTTTTTATTTTTTACAGTTATTACTTCACATCGAAGAAGTCATCTATTGAGTAGAAGGAGCTGTCATCCAGAAATTCTTTTAATTTGCTTTTAAATGTTGGTTGGCTGTCTGTCAGACTTTTACTACTGTTTGGCAAATGATCAAAGATTTTTGTGGCAGAATAATTCACCCTTTCTGTGGGAAAGTGAGATTTAATTCAGAATAGTGGAGATCGTCCATTCTTCTAGTGTTGTAGCTATGCAATTCGCTGTTAATTTTGAATTGGGATGGGCTATTAAAGGCAAATTTCATCAGTGATAATGGAGCCATTTATCTGATGTCCAAAAGAGAATATGATCATTGGCGTTCGGGCCGAAGGTGGAAAAAATTCAGAAAGAACTAATTTTGTAAACTCTTTGCGTGACGCCGTGGTTCAAGTACATCGTGCAAAGTAAAATGGAGCTATCCAAAACCACCGCCAAGGTAAATGTGGTGCACCACAGGCCGTAAATGACAGGGACGAACGACGGCTGTGGAAAAATGTACTGACAAATAGACGTGAACTAACCGCCCATGTGAATCAAGAGGCTACCAACAGTGTCTTCTCAATGACCACTGAGCGAACGTTGCTGCGAATGAACCTCCCCAGCAGACACCTTTTTCATGCACCCATGCAGACTGCTGTTCATCGGCGAAGAAGGCTGTAGTTTGCACGCCAATACTGCAACTGGACATCCACTGGGTGGTGACAGGTTGCCTTTTCAGATGAATCACATTTTATGCTCCATTAGACAGATGGCCATTGAAGCGTACGGCGTGAAAAGTCTAAAAGTGAATACCCAGCTACTGTTCTGGTCTTGCGAGTATTTTGTTGCATTCTCTGGGTGATCTCTTCATTCTGGAAGGCACTATGGATCAACACAAGTATGCATCTATGCTTGGGCACCACGTACACCTCTAGATGCAGTCTGTCTTTCCTCGGTAGGATGGAATCTACCAGCACGACAACGCAACGCGTCACACAGCTCGCAGTGTACGTCCGTGGTTCGAAGAGTGCCAGGATGATTTTACCGTATTACCCTGGCCATCAAGCTTCCTGGATTTAGAGCCAATCGAGAATCTGTGGGACCACCTCAATCGGCCTGTTCGCGCCATGGATGCTCCACCGAGAGACCTAGCGCAACTGGCCACGGTACTGTGTTAGTGGGTTGCGTCTGTGTTGGCAGTGCTGTGTAGCGTTTTTCATTGGACCTCTGACTGCGCTTTCTTTGTGAGAGACTCTGTGGCTGGTCGGACTCGATGTTGGAAGTTAATCGCCAGTACTGTTGGGCAGTTGGAAGTTAGTCGCCAGCAGTGATGGAAGTACTGTTGGGCAGTTGGAGGTGAACAGCCAGCAGTGATGGACGTTAAATGTGAGAAGTTAGCATTGATGGAGGGTAGAGGTCTGAAGTGTTAGCGTAGGCTAACGATCTGTACATGTTCGACTTGGAGATTGAATATTATTCATGATTACATACCTTTGTACTAGATGTCAATGACGATTTATATTCGTGTTTGTACTGGATGTCACATTATTAAGGTAAAAAAAAATACATTATTTGGTTTGCAACAAAATCTTTCCTTTGCTAACCACAGTCCTATTAGTAGTCAGAGGCTTTAGTAGTTCGAATCTTTTATTTAGCTGGCGGTATTGATGCTCGCTGTACTGCAGTAGTTCGCGTTATGAAGATTTTTGTGAGGTAAGTGTTTAATGAAATGTATAGGTTATTGTTAGAATTTCTTTTTTAGTCAGGGCCATTCTTTTGAATTAATTATTTGAAGTCAGCTTATCTGTTTTTCGAGCAGTCAAAAAATGGCTCTGGGCACTATGGGACTTAACAACTGGGGTCATCAGTCCCCTAGTACTTAGAACTACTTAAACCTAACTAACCTAAGGACATCACACACATCCATGCCCGAGGTAGGATTCGAACCTCCGACCGTAGAGGTCACACGGTTCTAGACTGAAGCGCCTAGAACCGCTCGGCCACTTTGAGAAGTCAGATTGCGTTGCGCTAGGATATTGTGGGTCTCAGTCCTTCAGCAATTTATGTACAGACACACTCATTTAAATAAAGAAGTTTCAACTGGAGTCAGTACAGCTCCATATCGGTACCGGTACCTCCCAGAGCCACACTGATCCTCTTCCTAGACGTACGCGCTACTAGAGGTAGTTATTCAGGCTTTTGACAGGTGGCCACATTAATGTGTCTGGACAGCTCAAATATATTTACTCCTCTCACTCTCTCAAACACAATGACACAGCTCTGTAATAAGGACTGAGCATGCGGGAAATTTGAATGAATAAACACGTGACAGCAACCGAATGGAGCACTGAAATCACTTTTTCGGGTATTTTATGTGCTGAGCAGTTCTCCTGTTAATGAGAAAGGGCATTTCCGCGTCAGTCCTGCTAATATTTTCCGATTTAATTTTCTCCGCCTGGTACACTACCTACGTTCAGAAAAGATCACCAATACGCCCAGTGAAAATATTGGAATGTGGATACCTGTCAGAGTCAATGGGACAACAGTGGTATGGACTGTCTAATTTGTTCTCTTTTCCTGAACATCCAAGGTGGTTGGAAATGTACCATTTAAACACTTGTTAGGACATGGTATGTATCCTTTGATGGGACCAGTCTTAATACTACTCGCGTTGAAGCAAGAGAGTGGGAAGACGAAGGCTCCAGTACACATTGTTTCCCACTGTGCATTATTTAGCATCTCCAGTCAGAATATTCCAGTTGCATCCGATCTGCACTCAGCTGTAAGAAACATCACAAGCGGCATTAAATTAACGATCTAGCATACAACATTTCACACAGACTGCCGGTAGAGTATAAGGAGAGTAGGGAGTAGGATCTCATAGTGAGTGAAGAGGGAGCGACAGGTGGTGAAAGTTGAAAGGCATCTGCTACGCCTCGAACGACTTTCATCTACGTAATCGGCAATGTTGCGACAGTCACTTGTCAGCCTTAAAGATCTGCAGTCGATCTCTGGGTAGAAACTGCTTGGCATATCTTTCGGGGACAAGCAAGGTTTGTCAAGCTTCGACTAACCAGAATGGAAGGCGGTGTATTTCGATCCGGTAGCCTCGAGGCCACGGCATAAATGGATACACTGCTGTTGATCCTCATGGTGTGACTACGAAACTGTCACGTTGCCTGGCAGTAGAGCGGGTTTGTATTATGAAAGTGAAATGAGCAGCCGGCCGGGGTGGCCGATCGGTTCTAGGCGCTACAGTCTGGAACCGCGCGACCGCTACGGTCCCAGGTTCGAATCCTGCCTCGGGCCTGGATGTGTGTGATGTCCTTAGGTTAGTTAGGTTTAAGTAGTTCTAAGTTCTAGGGGACTGATGACCCCAGTTGTTAAGCCCCATAGTACTCAGAGCCATTTGGACCATTTTTTTTTCTTTTTTTTTAAATGGGCACATTCAACCATCATTGTCACAGATTATGGTGGGACTGTTGCCGGCTTTGCACATTTGCGCTGCGTTTACGTGTTTATAAACCACGATTCCTTCTCTTCGACACGTAACACAGTATTTCGGAAACTAATAAGATTTTGAAACTGTCTATCGTAGTCGTTGGGGATTTAAAAGCATATGGTTCCATGAATTATATCCATTCATGAACGATGTTATCTTGCATATTAACATTGACAATTATATGACATTTGAGCACAGTTAAGATCTTAGGAATTTTTTATCCTCCTTTCTAGTCGTTGTTTAATGAATATTTCACCGTGCTCCTTACCTCTACATGGGTTCACCCAAGACCTACGTTCTCGAAACATATCCCATTCATTTGAATTGTTTGTAAAGAAGCCTGAATTAAGCAGTGGTCAGAATTATTTTATGTAAGCATTTTTAGCTATTTAGGTGGTTCTTTGTCGCTGTGGAAATTCGAGAGTCATGGAGATAATTTCTGCTACCACACATGTCCAGCGTTCTTCAGGTTATTAGGTAGCGTAAGCCACAAATGGCAAAAAGGTTTGCGTTGCACAGGTTGTATCTATAAAATCAGTTTCTTAACACCTATACTCAGTTGATATACATGTACTGTCTATGGTCTGAACTCGAATTTCAGCTTTGTATAGGTGAACTACTCTGATTAACCTTCCCCCGGCCCACACACAAACACACACTCACACCGTTTTTTTTTTCTTTCGTTGCGCTTTGCGAAAGCTTTGGCGACCAACGAAACATCAGTCATGACAGCAAGATTGCATTTAATTACATGTTATTCAAATTTTATACAAAGGAGCAACGTTTCAGGCAATATTGTAGCACCCCCAGGCTACAGTTAATTAAAGGAGGACAGGCTTTCAAATAGAAGTTCTCAGTGAGGACATAACGAGTGTGTTCTTCATACCTACATAGTCAGATGTCCATACAGCGTGATCCAGCTGAAGCGCAAAAAAAAAAAAAAAGAGCGTGTATAACGCTTATGTTCAATACACCGTTCTTCCACGGTCCTGATTGTCTGACCAACATATGACATGCCACAATCAGACAATCAGGACTGCGGAAGACCGGTGTATTGAACATAAGCGTCACACACTCTTACAACAGCCGAGCAAATCCGCTATTGCAGAACACTGCCTTGGCACCGGTCATCCTATGGAATACAACAACACGTAGATTCTGGCTTGCACGTCCAGTTAATGGGATAGTGTTATTAAGGAAGCTGTTGAAATCTAACTATCAAGCAACCTTATTAACAGAGATGGTGGATTTTGTTTAAATGCTGCTTGGAATCCGGCTCTGTCTCTCATCAAAAAACAGAGGGATAGAATTAGTGTTACCTCACCTGTTGATTAGTCACTATCGACATTTCTGGTGTTGGTCATCTTTGTTTGTGTTGACACTTGTTCTGTGTGTGGTATCTTCCTTGTTTCTCCTCTGTGAACCGAGGTATTAAATTTCCTTGCACATTTCTTCCTCCTTGCATTTGTGTCTTGAGAATGGCAGGGTGTGCTCCTGTCGAAATATCGGCAGTGGTCGACGACGTCACCCGGCAGCAAACCCGTAAGTTGTTCGAAATCCTTAACGGGTAAAATATACCTAAAATTCCTTACAGAAGTGCTAACAGTTATTCTAGAGGAAGTACTACTTGAAATACTTAGATGTAGACCTATGTGGTACCAGAATAATGGGTTCCCGGCTCGCACAGGGCATGAAGGCGTTATCAGTTGACCTGAACGATCGCCTGATTTGAAGCCACTGGACTTTTTTACTCCGGCGTGAACTTGAAGATGAAGTCCATGCACATGTTGGGACAACCAAAGGGTTTGAACATCAGACTGATGCAGCATGTGCAACGATATTGAAGGAATCTCTTTGGTCTGTGCAGCAGCGACTGCAAACGTGTATTGCAGTAGACGATGGACGTTACGAACTCTTGAAATATATGGATTTTAAGGAAATATTTAAGGCCACGTTCTTTTGTGGTTTCCGTTTAGTTTATGTAGCTGTTGTAATCTTGCAATGTAAGTATGTATCTTGGCATTAAACTTACGATGCGAAGTTATTGCTTATCGCTATTTACACATAAAATTCCTAGTTTACAAATCCATTCAAGTCCAGGACTTACGTTTTAACAAGACAATGCTGGCCCGCATGCGGCGAGAGTTTTTACTGCTTGTCTCCGTGCCTGTCAAACCCTACTGTGACCAGAATGGTCGCCGGGAACTCTCCATAACTGACGTTTGAAGCATTATCGACAGGGTCTCGCTACCATCTCAGGATTTTTAAGACCTAACGCGCCAGCTGGACATGATCTGGCACAGTATCCCTCATGGGAATATTCAACAACTTCGTCATTCAGTTCCAAGCTGAATAACTGCTCGCATAAGGGCCAGAGGTGGACCAACATGTTATTGACTTGCACAATTTTTGAAGCTCTTTCTCTGGAATAGACCGTTCTATTTTTTCTCAAATTTTAATCGTTTAATTGTCTGTAGACGTAGATCACATCTATAGATTTCCACCCCACTCCACCAGTTGCTTCGTGGTGCGTTCCCCCCCCCCCCCTCCCCCTTTTTTTTGTCTTAGAGTGTATGTCGCAACACAGCCCTCATGGAGTCACTTTTGGAAGCGTCCAAATCCAACCACTTGATTATAAGAATTCTTATGAACTAAAATCGTTTCTCTGGCCTCAAAGCTACAGATAGTCTAATGAACACGTGCAGAGCATGTATTCGACCTCATGGCTGTATCATGCTGTGAGATTTACGGTAAATTCAATACTTGGGTCCAATATTTTATAAAGAAGGCGTGAATAATGGTGATGGCTGTAATTCGAAAACCAGAGTTAACATATGAATTTTAACCTGAGTTTCAAATTCAGTGAGACAGAACTAACAAAGCTTTCACAACTTTTTGCATGTTGAAGAGTTTTATTAACCAATACCAGCTGAGGCATTTTTAAGTGAGATTCAGCGGCAGTGAATTTATGTGAAAGAAACTTCAGGCATTCCCTGATGTTAGTTGCATTTTTACACTTAATTACTAAATATCACTCGTCTTTGTACCTATATGTTTTTTGTCCTTCGCTTCACCTAGCCTTCCGATTTTTTTTCTCTATCTTTCTCTCTTACACAGTCTTCCTACACATCTCTGATCAAGCACAAAACCGAACAAGCTGCGTTGTCACGAAAATGAAGTAATTAAAAGTATAAAGGTTTGGTTAATTACGTAGCCCCCTCTTTGTGCCCTGCAGGCCACATGTGTGTGTGTGAGTGTGTGTGTGTGTGTGTGTGTGGGCCAACATAGTGGCGCGCTGTTGGCGGTTCGCACCCCCTCCTGCGCCCAAATTTCGCTGTACTTCACCGTTCTCATTACACCCTTCGCCTCCCCCGCACAGTGGTGCCGCGTCCCCTGCTACCAATATATATTATGTATGTTTTGATGAGCCAATTAAAATCTGGCTCCATTGTTTAACTTCGCCTGGGTTTTATTACGCAGAGTTAATTTTCGCAAAACCCCCTAACAGCCCCCGCTCCGTAAACGCCAGCGTACATCCCCCATCCCTCTCTGCCCCCACCCCTCCGCATCAGAGCCCATCTCACCTCCCCCCTCCTCCCCCCCATCCACCACCCCTTCGGTCCGGCCAACCAGGCCGCCCTACTTTGACGCGCTGATGTGGAAAACTTGGATAATGGATATAAATGCGGGCCTGCTCGCGCTCGCAACCAGAGGGGTGAGCGAGTTAAAGGCGAATAATAGGATAACGGGGTGGTCATTAAAAATGGCGTTGTACCGACGAGATAACGCGTCGCCCTTGAGTTTTTGTCGAACATTTCCTCTTTGTCTCGCAGCCGAACGATATTCGGAATGTCGCATTTATTTATTCTCTTTTAGTACACCCTGACTAAAAAAGCTTAATTGACTCGTTAAAAGTCGTTTCATTCGTCGCGTTTAAATTACAGGAACACTATATTTATTTGTTCCATGCTGCGAAGAAATTCCCTCTTGCTTTATAATGTCTCTCAGCGATGAATTCAGCTCTAAAACGAATTCTTTCTGGCCAAATATTGTATACTTCGTATACTTATCATCAGCTGCGATCATTAGCAGCTATTACGTTCTAAATTTTTAGTAATCTGGGCCATATTTCAAGCAAGTTATCCTTAAAGCCATTGTTCGTAAAATATTGTGGACGTTTTACGGAAAAGATTGCTCTTCAAACCAACTGAGAAGTAAAAAATTTTCTTCACGAAATCTGTTCTGTAAATAATGCTGCCATGTATTTAGAGAGCGGCATCAGTAAACCACCAGAAATTGCTGTTTGTGTATTTCTTTATCGGCACCGAGTTTCAGTCTCACGATCATCTTTTTAAGTCACCTGCATAATGACAAAAATGTATAAGAAACAGTATAAGTCCAAATAATTAAGATGAACTGTTGCATATAGCAAATATCCTAGAACATCAGTACGTTCATCTTATTAAAGGAAGGTTCCTTGAAGTCAATTAAGTGATTGGAGAGTGAAAATGTCAAACGTTTTAAGTTCCAAATATCACGTCTCTCAGAAGAATAGGAAATATGTGTCTCTGTTTTATTTTGTATCCAAAAAAACTGAGGAGGTATTCCGATGCCACAGAATTATGCTGCTCACTTCATCACTGAAAAAAAAGGGCCAGATAAGAAAATAAATAATTTTGTAACAACATTCTAGGAGCCTTACCAGGGTAGTGACTCGTCGTTCTAGGTGTCAATAAGAAAGTTTTTGTTTCAAGTGCCATTATTAATAAGCACGATTATTGTTGTGATAATACAAGCACAGAAATACAGCAGTAATGTTTTGACTAATAGACCTTGAAATGAGTCAGATGAAACGGTTTCACGGACATTTGGCACACTCGGCGCCCTACAATACTGACAGTGTTTCGTTCACTTCACATTTCACTCTCTCATAGCTACACGCCGTCTCTGGATAAAGAAGGAGGGATTTTGTCTGTTTTCGAATGAGTGTACTCGAGGATGGGACTATTTCAAAGATGCCTCTAATGTTTGCATCCCCCGCCGCTGAACGCCAAGTATATTGTTCTAACGAGAGCTCCTTCCGCCACTCTTGCTTTGGGCTCTTTAAGTACATTGTTTAGTTTAACTCCAGGCTGTGATTCATTTTCATTTATTTTAGTCGTGGTACGTAGATACGCAAGTAAGTCGCAATCCCTTTTATCGCACTATCATGTCATTTCGTGTGCTTGTATGTAACTCTGAATCATGTACAGGGTGTATCACAAAGAATTATCCGATTTAAAAGAATCATAACTACCGGAGTTCTTACATGGTTCCCGCTAGATAGCAGCAATGTGTGCCCACTTCAGTTCTAGTCAAAATGGTGTCGGGATAATAGAAAGCGCTTTGTGTTTTACGTTTTGCGGAGTCGGGTCAGTAATAACTGTTCAGCGCGACTTTCGTACTAGGTATGCTGTGGGTCCTCCTACAGCACAGAGCATTAGAGATATCACGAACAGTTCCGACAGACAGGTTGTTCGTGTAAAAGCAAATCGCCAGGATGTCCGCAAGTGTCTGACACAGTCGAACGCATCCACCACAGCTTCACAAGGAGTCCGCAGAAATCTATTCGCCGTGCAGCTCGACAGCTAACCATGTCCCCGATGTCCGTCTGGCGTGTGTTGCGTCGACTTTTAGACATGAAACCATACAAAATTCACCTACAGCAAGCTCTTAGTGAAGGTGACAAACATCAATGTGTGGAGTTCTGTAATTTCGTTCTTGCCGTGATGGGGGATGTCAGTTTTCTTCCATGCTTAGTGTTTGGTGACGAGCAACATTACATTTAAATGGAAAGGTGGACCGTCATAATGTGAGAAAATGGGGTGCGGAACAACCACATGAACGTGTACAACGTGAGAGGGACTCTCGGAAACTTAATGTGTTTTGCGCAGTTTCGCGGCAGAGGGTGAATGGTCCATTCTTCTTTGCCGAGAACACTGTTACAGAAAACACATATCTCGATATGCATGAGAACTTTGTTTTCCCACAGTTGGAGACTGATTCAAACGACGTCATTTACCAACAGGACGGGGCACCACCACACTGGCATCCGAAAGTGCGGGAATTTTTAAATCGAAGGATTACTGAACGATGGATCGGTCACACTGGACCAAATGATTCAGTCTTAACATTGCTGGCCTCCAAGGTCAGCGGACCTGACTGTGTGATTATTTATTTCTTGTGGTGTTTTATAAAAAAAACGCTGTTTCTGTGCCTCCGTTACTGACAACAATGAATGAACTGAAACATCGAATAGCAGTAGTTGTGGAAGCTGTAACTCATGACATGCTCGTTGCATTGTGGGAACAATTTGAATTCCCCATTGAGATCTGCCGTTCATCTCAAGTGGGACTTATTGAACATCTATGAAAAAGTATGAAAAAATCTTTTTGAGTTTCCCGTTCAACAAAAAACAAAATTCATTGTATATGTTTATTAGTTTCAGAAATATAGACGTGACAAATTGGATGATTTTTTTTGTACACCCTGTCGTTTGTTCTAATGCGAGGCCACCGAGTGTGAGCCCTTACGTAAACCGTTTAAGTATCAAGAATGATTTTATTAATGGTTCAGAAAAGACATCTGAATGGTGCGAAAATTGGCAATTGACCCTAAATAATGAAAAGTGTGAGGTCATCCACATGAGTGCTAAAAGGAATCCGTTAAACTTCGGTTACACGATAAATCAGTTTAATATGAAGGCCATCCATTCAACTAAATACCTAGAAATTACATTAACGAACAATTTAAATTGGAAAGAACACAGAAAATGTTGCGTGGACGGCAAACCAAGACGGCATTTTATTGGCAGAACACTTAGAAAATGTAACAGATCTGCTAAAGAGACTGCCTACCCTACGCTTGTCCGTCTTTTGGAGTACTGTTGTGTGGTCTGGGATCCTTAGCAGATAGGATTAACGGAGTACATCGAGAAAGTACAAAGAAGAGCAACACGTTTTGTATCATTGCTAAATAGGGGAGAGAGTGTCTCGGACATGATACATTATTTGCGAGGACACCATTAAAACAAAGGCTTTTTTCGTTGCGGTGAAACCTTCGCACGAAATTTCAATCACCGACTTTCTCCTCCGAATGCGAAAATATTGTGCTGAGGTCGAGCTACACATGGAGAAACGATCATCATAATAAAATAAGGGAAATCAGAGCTCGCATGGAAAGATATAGGTGTTCGCTTATTCCGCGCCCTGTTCGAGAGTGAAATAGTAAACAAATACTGTATTGTGAAGGTGGTCCGATTAAATCTCTGCCAGGCACTTAAGTGTATTTTGAAGAGTATCCATGTAGATATAGATGCTTCTATTTCACGATAGTCTGCATGCTGCGTTGTAAGTTGCGACTTTCCGATATCTCGACGGAGTTATCTTTGTGTCTCCTGTGATAACTTTTGACTTTTAACCCTGCCCAAGTTCCATGAAGTTGATTGCTTCTGTTTGTAAGGTGTCAGGCAAATCCAACACCTTCCATGAAAACCCTGACATGATAAGCAAATCCAGTAGTATGTCACATAGCTCCAAATAAATCGTGACATTAAATTAACCAAAGTAATACGAGTAACGAGTGAGCAAATGGAATACCACAGACTAACACAAGATTGCCTAAATGCATGTCATACCTTCCCACCGTGAGACAGACGCAGTTCCGAAGGGAGAAACGAGAACAGAAGCCGAGAGCAGAACAGTGTTAAGCTAGAAGGCCCTACCATAAGGGACGGACTGGACACCCACGTCTCCAGCTAACCACTAGGACCACCCCAGCTGCAAGTTTTAGTGTGAGACTTTTTCGCGTCTCTGTTGCGTCAGGACCACCCCCAGCACATGTTAAAAGATAGAGCCCTCCGGAAGAACAGTATAGATCTTACGATAACGCTAAAAGGACCACACCAGCTGCAAGTTTTAGCGTGAGACTTTTTCGCGTCTCTGTTACGTTGCAAACTTTAAAAACATTGCCCCACCACGAAAAGTATAACGTTTCTCATTGGATGGACAGAATTCTTGTAGGCGGAGCTTAAGGTTAACATTGAGACCCTGATTGGTCAGATGAAAACACAGCCAGATAGTTTTTTTAAACTAACTTCGGTAAATTGTAGTAAGGAGAAGTTAGGAGAGAGTTGCTTCCGGGACGGCGAGGTGAGCGGAGCTGTGCTGTCCGCCGCCTCCTGACGAACACCGACAAGATAATGAATGCATGCGATGCCGCATAACAGCGCATAAAGCTTCACTCAGTACTGCAGAAGTCTCATCTGTTACACCCCCTTTTTTGCGTAATACTAGTGTCGATCATCAATTAAAGCTCATGGTGTTCACATTTGCCAGTTGAAGGAAAAATCTGAAACGCGATGATTTTTCTGTTATATAGTTATTGAGAAGCCACATCAGCAACTGTAATTTACGACAAGTTTGATAAGTAATTAAAGATAATTGAGGGTCACTGTAGACCCTTTTGATAGTTTTCTCTCTTGTGAAACTTAATTTAAACCTAGATTATAGATGTGATATGGCATGGGTCATCCTTCGATCCATTGTAGAACTTGGAAACCCACTCAGGGAATATTCGTTCACATTTTTGTTGAATGCAGTTGGTTTTTACCATCCTGTATTAAAACATTTCCTTTTATCAATAGTGCAATTTATAAAAAATGTTTTGTGAGTAGAATAAAATTTCCAATGGTAAACTTAACTGCTTTTTCGACGTTATTTTACCAGGTAACTAAAAATAGGAAAGCCTTGAACCCCTTCCACTAAATTTAGTTAGTATTAAGATTCTTTTACAGGGAGTGCAGTGGAGCTGACGCTGGGATCATTAAGTATTTGGTTATATCATCGCTAGTGTCACTGAACTCTTCTGAATTCTACATGTCATGTGTGGTCTGGCGTGTCCTTACCAGCAACAGGTCCCAGGTTCAAACTAGTCAATTCCCTAAAAAACACGCTCAGTGCGTCGTTGCGCGAAAGTGGTAGGGAGACACGATATAGAACAAACAGACACCACACAGAATGTTAGAAAATGGCGACCCTGCCGGGATGGTAAAATACTATGATTGAAGGTCGACCACATGCCTAACTAAGTCAGAAAAATATCCTGCTGAAAAATTTTCGTAATAAAAAAAATTTTTTTGAACGTTATAAATTGTCGAAAACAGTAGCTGCAGCGATAGATAGTAAGAAAGTATTCAATAAAAGTGAGACATTCTGGCAGAGACAATAGCATAATTAAGTTATGAATTTTAATATTGTTGGAATTAAGTTTTCTCTCCAATGCAAGCGCACAGGTGGCGGATGCATCGTTGACAAGTTGGTTCTGACCCAACAAGTAAGTGAGTGGATTGTCAAGTCGTGTGTGCAAAATGTTTATGAAACGCGTGAGATCGTATGAGCGCATGTTGACGCGAAGTAGGGCGCGTGAATTGCTTTTAAAACAGAAAATAAGGTTGGTTGGTTGTTTTTGGGGAAGGAGACCAGACAGCGTGGTCATCGGTCTCATCGGATTAGGGAAGGATGGGGAAGGAAGTCGGCCGTGCCCTTTCAGAGGAACCATCCCGGCATTTGCCTGGAGTGATTTAGGGAAATCACGGAAAACCTAAATCAGGATGGCCGGACGCGGGATTGAACCGTCCTCCTCCCGAATGCGAGTCCAGTGTCTAACCACTGCGCCACCTCGCTCGGTAGAAAATAAGGGATTCGGAAAGATTAGCAATGGCAGATCGAGACCTTGACTGAATTGAGGTAGAGACACAGCATGAAAATGGACAAAGAATAGAGGACAGTACAACAGACGATGCAGTATCGCGAGAAATAGGACATATAACACACCATAACGAGGATAAAGTACGTCAAGGCATAGAAAACATAAGTCAGCATACGACAGAGGAGCAGGAAAGTAGAGAGACAGTCGATGAGGATTCTAACTTGCGTCTTGAATATGTAGAACCCATAGTACAAGTAATCAGAGCTCCCTCACCACAGAGTACAAGGAATGCGAGCAGAAACGTGTCACAGCACAGTTCAATGCAATCGGTTGCGAACCAACAGGAACACTTGGGCGAAAACACAGAGCGTAGGACGTCGGAAGAAAACGCAATAGGACCCACCAATCTGGCAGAATTATTACAACAAATTACGAAAACCATGACAAGGCAAAATAAAGACATAGCGAACCAAATTCAAATTCAGAATGCAGAAACCACGAGACAAATGCGTGAGATTAAAGAACAATACAAAAAAATTCAGTTACACCTAGGTCATATTGAAGACGTCTCAAAAGAATCTCGAGAAGTGATAGGAAACTTAATAACAGGTCACAATCAATTGAGAACAGACATTGAAAAGGTACAAGCGGACGCACAAACATTGCGTAATGACATTCAGGACGAGATCAAAACATTACGTAACAACACCCAGGGAGAAGTCAAACTAAAGAAACAGATAAACGAAATTACTAGACAAGCAGCAGGTACAGCACGAGAAGTTGTTGAAAACAGTGTGTTACACAGTCGTATCACAAAAGCAGCGCTGAAAAGATATGATAACCGCATAGTCAAAACAGAAGCGCAAACGAAGCGACAATTTCAGAAATTGCGAACAGAGTTATTGCAAACCATTGAAGAGCGTAGTGAACAGGATCAAACAAGCACAGAGTCTGCAACCACATCCGTATCTGTAACAGCACCGGAAAAACAAGCAATTAACGAAGATATTACGCATTTGCGATTCCAATCACAGGCGGAAAGTAACAAACGTGAAATCAGACAGCCTGCACAGCAACAAACACGTTTCGAACTTCTTGATGAACAAACGTCATCACAAACACATGCGGAACCACAAATGTATGTTTCAAGACAGTTTGGATCGTGCAATGAAGCAGCAAGGTTAGCCAGACAAGATACCGAACCAATACCTGACAATGGAAAGCCAGGTCGCGAAGAGTACAGTGCAATGCATTCAGCTACACGTCCACAACCGATGGAAGAAAATTATTGCGTACCACTCCAACGATACTACGCAAGAGTAGGCGAAAGTTACAGTGGACAATATCCAATGGATCTACCACAACCGGAAAGAACGACGGGAGAAATGATCAGAAACAAAAGTGGCGAAGAATCGCGAATTTCATATGGAACTATGACGAAGTACGACAACGATCATTTCCTCACAGTCAGAAAATTTCAACACTTTCGAGAAGGATACTCATTACATCCACGAACTTTTATTGATCAATTCCGAGTAGAACACTGGACGCTAGCACACAAATTAGACTATATATGTACACACATGTCAGGAAGAGTCGCAGAAACCATGCAGAATGTTGCAGCGACATGCCGATCGTACGAAAATTTCAGAGAGAAGTTTCTCTCACGATATTGGTCCAGCGAAGCACAGAACAGAGTGAACTACGAATTATTACAGAACCCATATTTTGAACATTCAGGAGAGAAGAGTCCCGTGAAATTTTTTGAATTAATGGCAAAGAAAAATCAATGCTTAGATGTACCATGCAGTGATGGAGAGTTGATTAAATTATGCGCGATGAAGCTACCATTGAAATAACAGCAATCATTAGTAGGTCGCGGAGGCAATGACGTCGAAGCATTTAAAGGTATTCTAAGGGAACTAGAGTTCATATTTTCGGAAGATGACGCAAGAAAAAGACGAAGCGCACGTGAAAACGAAAGCAAAATGCAGTGGAATCCTCAAGACACAGTACGAAGAAACAATAATTACGAACCATGTGATAACTTCGCACCAAGAAACAACAATAGATTTCAACAAAGAACCGGTTATGGACTTAGAAGAGAATATGGCAATAACTATAATTCACCCAGGAACTGCAACAACTGTTACAGGGGGAATAACGACAACCGGAACGGGTACTGGAGAACCAATAGACCGACAAATTATCAACAAAGAAACCACTATCAACAAGCTGAACAGGAAAAGAGAATACAGATAGAAGAGGTGGAGGTAAGACCACCAAACCCCGATTAACGTTCGAATTGAAAGCTAAGCGCCCATGACAAAGAGAATGACGCACCGACCCAGGACAATTGCAGCACCTTGAACAGAGAAGTAAAAAATCTTATCACAAGAAGAGAAGAAGGAAGAAACAAATCCGCAGGGACCAGATGAAAACGAAGACAAGAAAATAACAATATCGTGTTGGGACGAAATTAATTGGGAGAACACTGACGAGGAAGATGAATTACCAGAGGCATGCACAACGAATGTAGGAGGAAAGGACGAAGTAATGAGTATTGCAGAGCTATTTGAGATGGAAACCAGGGAAAGCGAATTCAATGAGGATAATGCGCAGTCAACAGAAGTTGAAAATAAGTTACGAGTGGGCACACAACCCAACGTATATAATGAAGGAAGTTATGAAGCGATAATTAGAGCATTTAGATGCTATTATGTGGAAGTAGTGACGAAGAAGGAGAAGATAGACGAAGATGAGGAAAAAGTAGAGGATGTTGAAGAAAGTGTAAATGAAGGAAGAAGTAGAGAAGAGGAAATCAAAGAGAGAGAAGTAGCAGTCGAAGCTTATCCTACAGAAAGTTCGAATTCACAAGGGAAATTCCTAAAAAGACTCATGTATGATTCAGTGGAGGATTCGTTGATGCAAGAAGAAGAAGAACAGAACCAACCCTTTCAAATTCAACCAATTGTGAAGGCCATGGTAAAGCATATTCCTGTCAATATTGTAATTGATAGCGAAAGTGAACTGACTGCGATCTCAGAAAATTTATTCATGCAGTGTAATGCCAATGAGGAATTGTCAGTTCTGAAAAGACGTAAGATTAAAGTAAGAGGTCCTATTAGAAACAATGCTGCGGAAGTTACGAGACAAACAAGGTTAACTCTTTCGTGTCAAGGTCAAAACATCGAAGCCAACTTCGTGATTATACCTAAACTAACTGTAGATTTGATTATAGGTGCAGATTTTTTAAATGAGAGACGAGCGATAATAGATATGGGAAAAGGTAGCATAACATTCGGGAATGTCACACTTCTCTTTGAGCAAAAGCTAAAATTATAAGAAATACCAGTTATAAACAAACAATTAAGAATGACGTGAGATAAAGAGGACGAAGAATTAGAATGGTATGCACAAAAGGGGGAATCGCCTCAACTCATGTTAGAAGTCCATAAAGAAATCGACGAAAAATTGCAAGAAGTTCAAGGTATTTCGGAACACAGTAAAAGAGAATTAGAGGGTATTTTACGAGATAAAGCAGAGGTATTTTTACCTATGACTGGCAGTATTAAGCACTTTCAGTACAAGTTTGATTAATTGTATTACCGGTAAATAATCAGCAAAATATTTCAAGATTATGCTGCAGATAAGATCGTTAGGAGAAAGAAGAATGAAGAGAGAGGAAGGTGGGAAAAAGAAAGGAGTTTCAATAAAAACAAAAACAAAAATAACACCAATAGTACCATAGATTAATGTGAAGGAATAAAGCGTAGATAGTCTAACAGCATGAAATGATGTTGATGAGTCCCATACTTCTTTACAGAGCGTAGGGAAGCGACGTGGGAGAACCATGCCGCCTTACTAGGCAAGGTCCTAGTGGAGGTGGTTTGCCATTGCCTTCCTCTGACCATAATGGGAATGAATGATGATGATGGAGACGACACAACAACACCCAGTCATCTCGAGAAAGGAAAAATTCCTGACCCCGCCAGGAATCGAACCCGGGACCCCATGCTCGGGAAGCGAGAACGCTACCGCGAGATAACGAGGGGCGGACAACAGCATGAAATACTAAAATACTATACACCATGACACTACACAAAAACAAAAAAAAAACGAATTTGAGGATTTTTGTAGAAGTTAAGACTCAGAATATCTTAGAAAATTAACAAGGAAAGGGCGCCGAAATTTGTAAAGATTTTTAAGAAGGCGTAAAACAATGTAGGTACTAGACATATGTTAGATGATTATAAGTAAAACTTTTTGTAAGAACCATTGTAAAAACTCCAGCAAGGATGAGATGCAACGACCCACAAGTTGCAATGCGAGAAGTATCACGAAAGAAAAGGACGTAATTAGCAAGACACGATTCCTACGAGGCAGAAGCGTCGAGAGAAGGGAAAGGACAGTGACACCAACAAAAGGCACTTGTAAATCTACTGCTGGAGGGATGGGTGCAGGGACTGACAAGTGAACACCGGACTTTCACCGCTCGTAAACCCCGGGGCGCCCCGACTGAACGGAGCGAGCAAAAAACGGCCCGACGAGAAGATGGCTTGGGCAAGCCACTGGCAAAAAAAAATATGTGTAAAAGTCACACTACTGCTATTAAACAGCACACTGATGTACGAAACTGAAGAAAACTTCCACAAAGTAAAAATGACATGCACAAACAATTTATCAAACTGTTACTAAGAGGAGAACTTCAAAGCAACTAGTTATCAATAAATATTTCCATATCCTGGCCAGAGAAGAACCAAGAAGCAAGTAAGGAGCAGAGAAAAAGTGGGAACAACAGAAGTTGAAGATTCGCAAGATTGAGACCAAGAAAGAAGATGGGTGAAGAATAGACAACATACCTACCCAAATCCCTATCCTATTGTAAACTAGTCATCTGCAAAGTGTTACAACGAATAACGACCGCTTTCAGCGATACATAACGATGACTTTCATGCATACAAAGCCAGTAAACCACGAGATTCTGCACTCACAGCTCCATTCCATTATGGGACCTCCACAACAGCAACACACACTTGCAAAGCCAACAAGGAATGACGAACGAAGCTGTACATCAAATACTTGCCCACATCCATCTCACTCAAGTCCATCACCTTCGTGCAAAAACATTCGCCAACCTCATACTTAAACATTCATAGGATTGTGTGAATGTGTGAAATCAAATTCTGTGATGTAGGAATTCTGCAAAAGAAATGTGTGAAAAACTAAATCAGTTAAGCACACCAGACAGCTAATAAACTACAAAATAACAGTCATTGACTATGGACTTAAGTAAAAAATAGACTATCGATAAAAATAAGTCATTAGTTCTGAAATGGAAAGCATATAAAGAACAAAAGTAAGGCATAATAAACACTAAAACTATATGCCACTTATTTTCTCCTCATAAAAATAAAAGAATAACTATATTTTACTTATTTTCTCCTTATAAAGACAAAGAATAAAAAATTATCTTGTTGGATGTTTTCCCTTTTTTTAACATTTGTACCATTTGTTAGGATAATATCTCAATACTTGTGTATGTACATTTCTTTGTCAAAGTAATTCTTGTAAATAATTCTTATTTGTTAGTGTAACAATGTTGAAATGAGTGTCTAGAAACAGAACACTTCTACATGATATTTAGAAAATGTGTTAGGAATAGATTTTACTTAATTACTACATTTATAAAAACAATATTTCTAAGAAAAGCGATGTGAAAGACTCCTCACTTTCGATAACAAACTTCTTAAAAAACAAACTTCACAATTAAATAAAGAAAGAAAATAATTAAAAATTAATAATAGCATAAAAATATTCTTCTCTGGTCATTTTTGAGAATAATGTGGAAGAATATAAAAATATAAATTAGTAATACAAACTAGCATAGAACCAGAATAACGTGGCTGAACAGTGGGCAACAAAATTTAGATAAAGGAATAATTTTTGACTGACTTAGACAACGATTCAATCATTGCCTAAATTCAGTGCAAAAATTAAGTTCGAAGGGTGGTGATATGTAAGGTGTCAGGCAAATCCAACACCTTCCATGAAAACCCTGACATGATAAGCAAATCCAGTAGTATGTCACATAGCTCCAAATAAATCGTGACATTAAATTAACCAAAGTAATACGAGTAACGAGTGAGCAAATGGAATACCACAGACTAACACAAGAATGCCTAAATGCATGTCATACCTTCCCACCGCGAGACAGACGCAGTTCCGAAGGGACAAACGAGAACAGAAGCCAAGAGCAGAACCATGTTAAGCTAGAAGACCCTACGAAAAGGGACGGACTGGACACCCTCGTCACCAGCTAACCACTAGGACCACCGCAGCTGCAAGTTTTAGCGACAGACTTTTTCGCGTCTCTGTTACGTCAGGACCACCCCCCAGCCCATGTTAAAAGCTAGAGCCCTCCAGAAGAACACTATAAATATTACGATAACACACAAAAAGGGCCACCCATTTAGCTTGAGACTTTTTCACGTCTCTGTTACGTCAGGACCACCCCTCAGCCCATGTTAAAAGATAGAGCCCTCCAGAAGAACAATATAGATCTTACGATAACGCTAAAAGGACCACACCAGCTGCAAGTTTTAGCGTGAGACTTTTTCGCGTCTCTGTTACGTTGCAAACTTTAAAAACATTGCCCCACCACGAAAAGTATAACATTTATTATTGGACAGACAGAATTCTTGTAGGTGGAGCTTAAGGTTAACATTGAGACCCGGATTGGTCAGATGAAAACACAGCCAGATAGTTTTTTTAAACCAACTTCGGTAAATTGTAGTGAGGAGAAGTTAGGAGAGAGTTGCTTCCGAGACGGCGAGGTGAGCGGAGCTGTGCTGCCCGTCGCCCCCTGACGAACACCGGGAAGGTAATGAACGCACGCGATGCCGCATAACAGCGCATAAAGCTTCACTCAGAACTGCAGAAGTCTAATCTGTTACACCCCCTTTTTTGCGTAATACTAGTGTCGATCGTCAATTAACGCTCATGGTGTTCACATTTTCCTGTTGAAGTAAAAATCTGAAACGCGATGATTTTTCTGTTATATAGTTATTGAGAAGCCACATCAGCAACTGTAATTTACGACAAGTTAGATAAGTAATTAAAGATAATTGAGGGACACTGTAGACCCTTTTGAAATTTTTCTCTCTTGTGAAACTTAATTTAAACCTAGATTATAAATGTGATATGGCATAGGTCATCCTTCGATCCATTGTAGAACTTGGAAACCCACTCAGGGAATATTCGTTCACATTTTTGTTGAACGCAGTTGGTTTTTACCATCCTGTATTAAAACATTTCCTTTTATCAATAGTGCAATTTATAAACAATGTTTTGTGAGTAGAATAAAATTTCCAATGGTAAACTTAACTGCTTTTTCGACGTTATTTTGCCAGCTAACCAAAAATAGGAAAGCCTTTGAACCCCTTCCACTAAATTTAGTTAGTATTAAGATTCTTTTACAGGGAGTGCAATGGAGCTGACGCTGAAATCATTAAGTATTTGGTTATATCATCGCTAGTGTCACTGAACTCTTCTGAATTCTACATGTCATGTGTGGTCTGGCGTGTCCTTAACAGTAACAGGTCCCAGGTTCAAACTAGTCAATTCCCTAAAAAACACGCTCAGAGCGTCGTTGCGCGAAAGTGGTAGGGAGACACGATATAGAACAAACAGACACCACGCAGAGTGTTAGATGTTAACTGAAGCTATCCGTGTTGTAGATCTTAAAGTAACTAACTCAATGAATACTCACGCATGTGTGTCATTTATGTCCATTTTTCTAGTTTTTAAGTTTCTTGAAGATAGTGGAACCTTTGGCCTGCAGCTCACTTTATGTCCCATACTTTGCTGCTATGGTTAAGTGAAGTTGTTCAAATTGCAGAAGTAAAAAATCGAATGAAAACCTACTTATGGTGTGCAATTTCTGTCTGTTTTCCAGTTTTTAGTATCCTGAAGTTAGTGTAACTTTGCTAGTATGGTTAAATTGTGCTGTCGAAGATATAGATTGCAAGGTAACGAATGCAACAAAGATCTATATGTGCACCGGATTCCTAAGTGTTTTCCAATGTTATATTGTTGTTGTTGTGGTCTTCAGTCCTGTGGCTGGTTTGATGCAGCTCTCCATGCTACCCTATTCTGTGCAAGCTTCTTCATCTCCCAGTACCTACTGCAACCCACAGCCTTCTCAATGTGCTTAGTATATTCATCTCTTGGTCTCCCTCTACGATTTTTACCCTCCACGCTGCCCTACAATGCTCAATTTGTGATCCCTTGATGCCTCAGAACATGTCCTACTAACCAGTCCCTTCTTTTTGTCACGTTGTGCCACATACTCCTCTTCTCTCCAATTCTATTCAATACTTCATCATTAGTTATGTGATCTACCCATCTAATCTTCAGCATTCTTCTGTAGCACCACATTTCGAAAGCTTCTATTCTCTTCTTGTCCAAACTATTTATCGTCCATGCTTCACTTCCATACACGGCTACACTCCATACAAATACTTTCAGAAACGACTTCCTGACACTTAAATCTATACTAGATGTTAACAAATTTCTCTTCTTCAGAAACGCTTTCCCTGCCATTGCCAGTCTACATTTTACATCTTCTCTACTTCGATCATCATCAGTTTCTTTGCTCCCCAAACAGCAAAACTCGTTTACTACTTTAAGTGTCTCATTTCCTAATCTAATTCCCTCAGCATCACCCGACTTAATTCGACTACATTCCATTATCCTCGTTTTCCTTTTGTTGATGTTCATCTTGTATCCTCCTTTCAACACACTGTCCATTCCGTTCAACTGCTCTTCCAAGTCCTTTGCTGTCTCTGATAGAATTACAATGTCATCGGCGAACCTCAAAGTTTTTATTTCCTCTCCATGGATTTTAATACCTACTCCGAATTTGTCTTTTGTTTCCTTCACTGCTTGCTCAATATACAGATTGAATAACATCGGGAAGAGGCTACAACCCTGTCTCACTCCCTTCGCAACCACTGCTTCCCTTTCATGACCCTCGACTCTTATAACTGCCATCTGGTTTCTGTACAAATTGTAAATAGCCTTTCGCTCCCTGTATTTTACCCCGCCACCTTTAGAATTTGAAAAAGAGTATTCCAGTCAACATTGTCAAAAGCCTTCTCTAAGTCTACAAATGCTAGAAACGTAGGTTTGCCTTTTCTTAATCTTTCTTCTAAGATAAGTCGTAAGGTCAGTATTGCCTCACGTGTTCCAATATTTCTACGGAATCCAAACTGATCTTCCCCGAGGTCGGCTTCTACCAGTTTTGCCATTCGTCTGTAAAGAATTCGCGTTAGTATTTTGCAGCTGTGACTTATTAAACTGATAGTTCGGTAATTTTCACATCTGTCAACACCTGCTTTTTTTGGGATTGGAATTATTAAATTCTTCTTGAAGCCTGAGGGTATTTCTGCTGTCTCATAGCTCTTGCTCACCAGATGGTAGAGTTTTGTCAGGACTAGCTCTCCCAAGGCCATCAGTAGCTCTAATGGAAAGTTGTCTACCCCAGGGGCCTTGTTTCGACTCAGGACTTTCAGTGCTCTGTCAAACTCTTCACGCTGTATCGTATCTCCCATTTCATCTTCATCTACATCCTTTTCCATTTCCATAATATTGTCCTCAAGTACATCACCCTTGTATAGACCCTCTATATACTCCTTCCACCTTTCTGCTTTCCCTCCTTTGCTTAGAACTGGGTTTCCATCCGAGCTCTTGATATTCATACAAGCGGTTCTCTTTTCTCCAAAGGTCTCTTTAATATTTCTGTAGGCAGTATCTATCTTACCCCTAGTGAGATAAGCCTCTACATCCTTACATTTGTCTTCTAGCCATCCCAGCTTAGGCATTTTGCACTTCCTGTCGATTTCATTTTTGAGACGTCTGTAATCCTTTTTGCCTGCTTCATTTACTGCATTTTTATATTTTCTCCTTTCATCAATTAAATTCAATATTACTTCTGTTACCCAAGGATTTCTACTAGCCCTCGCCTTTTTACCTATTTGATCCTATGCTACCATCACTACTTCATCCCTCAGAGCTACCCATTCTTCTTCTACTGTACCTCTTTCCCCCATTCCTGTCAATTGTTCCCTTATGCTCTCCCTGAAACTCGGTACAACCTCAGGTTTAGTCAGTTAATCCAGGTCCCATCTCCTTAAATTCCCTCCTTTCAGCAGTTTCTTCAGTTTTAATCTACAGCTCATAACCAATAGATTGTGGTCAGAGGCCAAATCTGCCCCCGGAAATGTCTTACAATTTAAAACCTAGTTCCTAAATCTCTGTCCCACCATTATATAATCTATGTGATACCTTCTAGTATCTCCAGGATTCTTCCATGCATACAACCTTCTTTCGTGATTCTTGAACCAAGTGTTAGCTAAATATACGGATGGTATAATTTCTAATTTCAATCCTCCGTGTGCCTTAAGGATGGTCACTATGTTTACACAGAGCAAATCACGTTATATGACAGGCATTCTTGAGTATAATGTATACCTACTTATGTCCAATGTTTCTCTTACTTTCTGATTCCTATTCCTGTTTTCGTGATGGTCGTGGATACGTCTGTCCTGGACCAGTGCACTCACCTGACATTTCCGATTGCTGTGTGATAATCTCAGTGATAGCAAATTGTAGGTGTAAGTGTAACTGGGTGTCTGTATACATCTATATACAAGTCAACTGACCCTCCTCCGCTCTCTTTGCCAAATTGATTCCCACTTCCTGAAGGTGGTTGTGTTCTTTTATGTTTTCTAGTATGGTATTATTCTTGCATGAATATCTGTTAAGGGCCTGCTTACGCTAGATTTCGCCATGGATTTAATTTGTGTGCTGAACAATATACTCTCCTCGATTTTGTAAGTGTATGATTGTGTATAGAGATGGCTTCGTTAGTTGGTATATAATTGCTTATACTGATTCTCGTACAGTGAATTAGTGTTGTGACTAATGAAACTTGTTTCCACTCAGATACAGCCCAGTATCAACACCCCAAAACACTGATATGATTTCGTAAATGTGTGCACCTTGTTTAAGAAAAGGGTCACAATTAGGAAGCAATGTAATGAATTTGGAAACGAGGTATCGTCTATGGCGACTCCTTTTTTCTGCCTCACAAACCTGGTTATCCATTAAAATAATAATAATAAATTAAAAGAATAATAATCTATTTAATTGATAGTTCATATCAATAGTATGAATCTAATTAGAGTGATGGGCATTCAGGGATATGAATGTGACGTAGGCGAACATAAATGCAGTCCCATACAACCATAGAGGACAGAGCAAAGATAAATAACCATCACCAAAATTTAAACACCCCCTCCCTTTCAAAGAAGTCAGCAGAAACCATTTCTTGCACATTTCAAATCTTTTATGAAAGAATAACGAAATCGCATCGAAGAAACCAAACCTACAGTACTGATTTCTGTTTATTACACAACACCGTTCATGGTATCTTGTAAAGTTTACTACAGCACTCCCTGTTCTGTTGAGGAAGAAATGCCAACATCGTCAACATATCTTTCTGTTTTTCAACTAGAAAATATGACTGACATTTCAAATAAAATACTGTACTGCGTATATCAACCATTGTCTTTCATCTTTTAAATGTCTTGACATTCTTCATTTTTCTGTTTCAGAATAGGGATTTTTTAATATTTGTGTAATGGATATGAGTTTGAGACATTTAAATTCGGCTGAATATGGACATCTTAGACGCCTATATTGACAACAATGTTGCAGCAGTGTATCTGAAGTCTAAGAAGTTATTTGTCTGCATTGGACTCACATGGAATGTGTTGATAGCTTTAGCTGAGTCATCAGTGTTGTGTAAATCTTGAGGAACAGAAACCTTCCTTACATATCTTCGTTTGCAAAACATCTTTCATAGTTCAAAAAGATGTGCCCACTCACCAGAAACTCGTGTATTATCTCTTCAAGCAACAGCAGACTAAATGGAAGAAACGTTGACGCTTAGTACAATGAACCCCAGAGGGAACCACTATTTGGCACAAAGTGCATGCGCCATCTAGTAACGAATGTTTGGATCATTTGCTCCATCATTTGGCACTCGTAACAAGTCTGGGGACATGCAGCGAAGTACAGGGACCACACCAGCAGTGAAAACACGTTTTGTGCAAAAATGCCTCTCAGAACGTTTCACATTTCCACTCTCTAATCTTTATCAGTTGCCGTATCAAAGTGAAACAGTTATAATGCAACATACAGGGTGTCCATAATTAATGTTGTAGTTTTGAAACGCTGTGTATAGAGAACCACTGCTCAGAATGATATCATACTTGAACAGCGTGTTATTGACCCAGAGAGAAACATCATGGAACAAAATGAAACTTAACGAAAATCTGACAAATAGATGGTGCTGTAAGATTCTTAACGTAAATGGGGTCGGCTACGAATGACAGATGAATCGGAATATAACGGCTATGATTTGAGTTGAACATTACACGATCTGTACTGTTCATTGAGAATGACTGCACAACTTAGTCAGCGTACGCCTATCCACAACGGCAAGGTTGTGCCATATCGGATGGGAAAAACCTGTTTGTAATCCTCCTATGGAGCTAGGTGTCGCAATAGTTAACACACCCGGCTCGCTTTCGGAAAGACAATGGAGGGGGTATCGAAAAGAATCATCCAATCTGGCACGTCTATATTTCTGAAATTAATAAACATATACAATGAATTTTTTTTTATGAAAGGGAAGCTCAAAAAGTTTTTTTCATACCGTTTCATAGATATTCAATACGGCCCCCTTGAGATGCATGGCATATGTCAATGCGGTATTCAGACTGTTCCCACACTGCAGTGAGTATGTCTTCAGTTACAGCTTCCACAGCTGCTGTTATGCAATGTCTCAGTTCATTCATTGTTGTTGGTAACGGAGGCACATAAACAGAGTTTTTTATAAACCATCACGAGAAATAATCACACACAGTCAGATCCCGTGACCCTGGAGGCCAGTAATGTAAGGCTGAATCATTTGGTCCACTGCGATCGATCCATCGTTCAGTAATCCTTTGATTTAAAAATTCTCGCACTTTCATATGCCAGTTTGGCGGTTGTCCATCCTGTTCGTAAATGAGGTCATTCGAATCAGTCTCCAACTGTGGGAAAAGAAAGATCTCAAGCATATCGAGATATGTGCTTTCTGTAACAGTGTTCTCGGCATAGAAAAATGGGGTATAAACCTTTTCCTGTGAAACAGCACAAAATACATTAAGTTTTGGGGAGTCTCTCTCGTGTTGTACAACTTCATGTGGTTGTTCCGTACCTCATATTCTCACATTATGACCGACCACCTTTCCGTTTAAATGGAATGTTGTCTCCTCATCAAACACTAAGCGCAGAAGAAAACTGTCATCCTCCATCTTGCCAAGAACGAAACTACAGAACTTCACACGTTGTTGTTTACCACCTTCACTAAGAGCTAGCAGTAGCTGAATTTTGTATGGTTTCATGTCTAAGCGACGCAACACACGCCAGACGGGCATCGGGGGGCATGTTGAGCTGTCGAACTGCACGTGAACGGATTTCTGCGGATTCCTTGTGAAATTCGGGAAGATGCGTTCGACGTCTGCGTTAGACACTCGTGGAAGGCCCGGCTATTTGCCTTTACACAAACAACCTGTTTCTCGGAATTTTTCATGCCATCGTCTTACGCGCTGTGCTGTAGGAGGATCCACACCATACCTAGTACGAAAGTCACGCTGAACAGTTATTACTGATGCGCACTGCGCAAAACGTAGATCACAAAACGCTTTCTGTTGTCCGGACTCCATTTGTACTAGAACTGAAGTGGGTATACACTGCTGCTACATAGCAGGAACCACGTAAAGCCCGAGAATTAGCTCTTTCCAACAAAACGTTTTTCATGCACTTACCTCAGATAATATAAGGGTTATGATTCTTTTGAAATCGGATAATTCTTTTTGATTCATCCTGTAGTTCAGACCGGCGTCCGGCAATCCAGATGTATATTTTCGCGATTTGCCTAAACCGCTCTGTGCAAATACCGGGATGTTTCCTTTTGGCATGGCCGGTTTCCTTCACCGTCCTTGAGCACCATCTATAATAGCGTCGAGCCTCAACGGGACGTTAAACGCGATCTTCCATTTTTCTAATTGTCCTGAGAGTGAAAACCGCATAAAAAACAAAATGACATTCGTTTCTAATTGCTCTGGGACCACAAAAGAATTAAAGAGTAAAATGACAACTGTTTATAATTGTCGTGAGAGTAGCGCAAGTTATGTTCAGTATGCAGTCAACCGTTTTCTGCCACAAATTACAATCGAGAAACAGCAATTTCCACAACAGGTCTGAGGTCTTGGGAGTCGTATTCAGGATGAGTTGCACAATACGTGCCTTCAATTCAGCTACGTGCGTAATTGGAGCACTAAATACATCTTTCAGATAACCCAAAGCCACAAGTCACACGGCTTAAGATCAAGTGATCGGGACGGCTATAGGGCAATTACAGCTGATAATTGCAGCATATCCCAAATGTCTCTGCCGCAGCCGTTTCACTGGCTGTGTAATGTGCGGAGGAGTGCCACTTTGCATTAAAAAAATTCTACTCACACATCCACGGTGCTGCAGGATTGGAGTAACGTTCGTGCGCAGAAAACTTTCATAGTGTTTACCAGTGTCGGTACGGGTAACAGGCCTCTCACGACTCATTTCCTAGAAAAAATACGGCCCAACGATAGAGCATGCAGTCAACCCTCACCACACAGAGTTACCTTTGTAGAATGAAGAGTACCTGTTGATGTCCTTCTGCGTTGTCCATATTCTGCAATTCTGCGTGTTGACATATCCTTCAGATGGGAATGGGCTTCGTGGCCCACAGAATGTTCCACGGCCATCTATTGTCCACATCCAAGTGAGCAACAAATTCCAGAGTGAACGTTTGTTCTGTTGGCAGTTCAGCAGGAAGCAACTCCTGAACGTAGATGATTTTGTAGGATTTTATACACCATGCCCGCAGGTATGTCCTACGTTCGGGCAGTTCCACGTGCATTGCATGTTTGCACACCACCGCTCGACCCTCCTGTAATGCTGTGGCCATTTCTTCGACCGACGTCGGATCAGCTGCTTTCCTTCCTCGGCCACATTGCTTCAAAAGAACCTGTGTTTTCGAAGTCTGTATCCATTTAGTCCGCCCCTTTGCTGACCTCAGACCCTTGAGTGTCTGGAACTTCTGCATGGTTACTGGCACACACTCACCGTTCCTGTAAAAGAGCTTTACCAGCAACGCTCGATCCTTCATGGAGACACTCGTGTTGAATGTATCGGACGCCAACTAAGGAACAGCACTCTACCGCGCATCTGTTGGTGTGCATATTCTGACGTTTACAGGACCACCTATTGTTCAAATTTTCGTTAATTCTCTTTTTGTTCATAACGTTTCCTCCTGCGTGAGTAATAAGCTGTTCAAATTGAACACCCTGTACATAAAAACGCTAAAACATAGTATACATTTGTACAAAGCTCTTGACCCGTATACTGGAAAACTTCTGGTGTTATTAACAACGTAATATTTTAACAGCATTACTGCTGAGCGTGAATCTGATAAAATAATACTGTTTATTCTAGAACTCATTTTGTGCGTTTAAGTCCCTCTAAAATAGCTGTAAGTTATGCAATAAATATGGAATCTTGTTCAGGCACTTTAAAATTTCTCTCTTCATTAGTCTTGCCTTCTACAACCGCACTTCCCGCTACGTCTTTTTCTTAAGACCCATCTCTATAAATCTGTCATAAGGAGCTGTGCTATGTTGTCAGCTAAAATTTCTCCATTTAGTGTGCTTTTTAAATATGGAAGGTGCGTCTTAATGCTCATCGTCATTAAGGTATTAGCGTAGGAAATACTGAAGCAACTCAGATTTTCGCTGAAAGACAAAAATTCGAAGTAAAATCTTACCAAGGACAGAAGTTTCCTGTACCTGTCATGTTCTCAACTCATCTGGCCTCTAGAGGCACTCTCTTTCCCCTCTCATACACATGAACGACAGAAAATCTTGTATCAGTTAGATACAATGGTAAGACCCATTTCTGTTCAAGGCATGTGAATGACTTGACGGAGTTTGAATGTAACCAAGTAGCATCAACTTCCAGTCCCAAAAGGCGGCAGTTCTATAATATTTACCGACGCACGACCAAGAGCTATTTGCCGGCAATTGTGCATCATGGCGTCCCTCGTGGTTGCAAGACTTTTCTCCCCTTGTCCCTCTGTTATATTTGTCCTGCACTCCTTGAATTGTGTAATCAACTACGTCTTATGCATATGTAATTAAAATTATGAACTTATATCGTACACATATCAAAAAAAGTTTTGCATCACCTCTGTTCCGAGAGTTCCGGAACCTGTACAGAAAAATGGAATAGAGATAAACATAAATATCATTTACGCCCTTTTTATTCCTCATGAAAACCGCTCATTGCGTGTTGTACCACCATACAGCGAGAAGTTCAGAAGTGGTGGTCCAGATTGCTGTACACACCGGTACCTCTAATACCCAGCAGCACGTCCTCTTGCATTTATGCATGCCTGTATTCTTCGTGGCATACTAGCCAAAAGTTCAAGGCATTGTTGGTCCAGATTGTCCCACTCCTCGACGGCGATTCGGCGTAGATCCCTCAGAGTGCCTGGTGGGTCACGTCGTCCACAAACAGTCCTTTTCAGTCTATCCCAGGCATGTTCGATAGGGTTCATGCCTGGAGAACATCCTGGCCACTCAAGTCGAGCGATGTCGTTATCAAATGGTTCAAATGGCTCTTAGCACTATGGGACTTAACATCTGAGGTCATGAGTCCCCCTAGAACTGAGAACTACTTAAACCTAACTAACCTAAGGACATCACACACATCCATGCCCGAGGCAGGATTCGAACCTGCGACCGTAGCGGTCACGCGGTTCCAGACTGAAGCGCCTAGAACCGCTCGGCCATGTCGTTATCTTGGAGGAAGTCATTCACAAGATGTACACGATGGGGGCACGAATTGTCGCCCATGAAGACGAATGCCTCGCCAATATGCTGCCGATATGGTTGCACTATCGGTCGGAGGATGGCATTCACGTATCTTACAGCCGTTACGGCGCCTTTCATGACTACCAGCGGCCTACGTCGGCCCCACATAATGCCACCCCAAAACAGCAGGGAACCTCCACCTTGCTGCACTCGCTGGACAGTGTGTCTAAGGCGTTCTGCCTGACCGGGTTATCTCCAAACACTTCTCCGACGGCTGTCTGGTTGAAGGCATATGCGACACTCACCGGTGAAGAGAACTTGATGCCAGTGTTGATGGGTCCATTCGGCATGCTGTTGGGCTCATCTGTACCGCACAGCATGGTGTCGTGTTTGCGAAGATGGACCTCGCCATGGACGTCGGGATGAAGTTGCGCATCATTCAACCTATTGCGCTCAGATTGAGTCGTAACACGACGTACTGTGACTGCACGAAAAGCATTATTCTACATGTTGGCGTTCCTGTCAGGTTTCCTCCGAGCCATAATCTGTAGGTAGCGGTCATCCACTGCAGTAGTAGCCCCTGGGCGGCCTGAGCGAGGCATGTCAGCGAGAGTTCCTGTCTCTCCGTATCTCCTCCATGTCCGAAAAACATGGCTTTGGCTCACTCAGAAACGCCTGGGAATTTCCCTTGTTGAGAGCCCTTCCTGGCACAAAGTAACAATGCGGAAGCGATTGAACCGCGGTATTGACCGGCTAGGAATGGTTGAACTATAGACAACTCTAGCCGTCTTCCCCCTTTCTGGTGGAATGACTGGAACTGATCGGCTGTCGGACCCCTTCCGTCAATAGGCGCTGCCCATGCATTGTTGTTTATATCTTTGGGCGGGTTTAGTGACATCTCTGAACAGTCAAAGGGACTGTGCCTGTGACAGAATATCCACAGTCAACTTCTAGCTTCAGGAGTTCTGGGAACCGGGGTGATGAAAAACTTTATTTTAATGTGTGTATTTCAGTTCAAATATTTCTATCTTGATTACAGTTTGAAAGGAATTTTTATAATGTCTGGTTGTGTAATTACTATCAAGTAGTTAGTTTCGCTGCAACGTCAACAGCAGTGAGTTAAATGCGGCGGATAATCACGAAATAGAGTTCACATAAGGCCAATTCTTTCAAGTCAATCGGCCTGAAACTAGAAAATCTGAAATCAAAATCCTATCAATTTACCCTAATTTTACTGAAAGGAATCCGAACGTTGTGTGAACGAGCCATTCCACGTATCACTCACTAGTTGTAACAATAACATTGAACAAACTAGACATGTACAATATTTTTTCTACAGAATCGTCTGCGTTTTCGCTCTACAAACACAACCGTTTCCTGCAGAGATTCAAATGTAGTGCCATTTTTATAATCTACTTGAAAAACGATTTTGTTTTCTAATGCGTTCGATTCAATGATTTGTGTTTGTCATTTTTGCGCCTTAATTCTGCAGAATGGTCTGATGCATCTCTCAAGTCCAGTCTGTCCTGAGCAAGTGTCTTCATCTGTACAGAACTACTGCGACCTACATCAATTTGAACCTGTTTACTGTAGCTAATCCTTTTTTCTCCTTTACAATTTATCCACCATCACTTTCGGCCACTCCCCACACCTACCCTACATCCCCCACACACAATAGGGCTCCTCATAACCTGACTGACTATTACTTGATGCATCAGGATATATCTTTCTCTCCTTTTATCCAAGTTGCGCCATACATTCCTTTTCTCCTCAACGTGATACGCGATGCACTATCTCCGGAAGCCGTACTCAGGGAAGATTAGTTTAAATTCCAGAGAAATGTAAGAGCACTCGAGGCAGTAGTAACACTACAACTTATCTTAGAAGATAGGTTGAAGAAAGGGAATCCTACGTGTGTACTATTTTTTGCCGCGTGGTGTAGCCGCGTGGTTTAAGGTGCCTTGCAACGTTTCGCGCGGCTTCCCCCGTCGGGGGTTCGAATCCTCCCTTGGGCATGGGTGTGTGTTGTTTTTAGCGTAAGTTGGTTTACGTTAGATTAAGTAGTGTGTAAGTCCTGGGACAGATGACCTCAGCAGTTTGGTCCCGTAGAAACTTACCAGAAAATTCCAAATTATACTATTTTTATGTTTAGAGAAGGGTTTTGACGACGTTAAGCGGAAATTTGCAAAATCTGTTGGTAGCAGGGATAAAAATACAGGGATTTAAATATTATTTGCAAGCTGTACAAGAACCAGGTTGTAAGATTCGAAGGGCGTCAAAGGGAAGTAGTAGTTGAGAAGGGGGTGGGACAAGGTTACTTCCTATCCTCGATGTTATTTAGTCTGTCTAGTGGATAAGCTGTGAAGCAAACTAAGAGGAAATTTAGAGGGAAAGTTGAGGAAAAAGAATTATGAACTCTGAAGTTTGCCGATGACACTGTTATTCTATCAGAGACGGAAAAGGACTTGCAAGAGCTACTGAAAAGAGTGGATAGCGCCTTAAAAAATCATTATAAAGTAAAACAAGGGTAACGGAATGCAACGTAATTAGTTTGGGCAATGGTAAGGGAATTAGTTTAGAAAATGAGGCACTAAAAGGAGTAGATGAGCGTCTCTATTTGGGAAGGAAAGTAAGTGAAGATGTCTGAAGTAGAGAGAACATAATATACAGACTGACAATAATACGAAAAGAGAACTTTGTGAAGATGTAAAATACATTTAAATGTTAGGAAATATTTTCTGAAAGTATTTATCTCAAGTGCAGTCCCGCACGGAACGATAAGCAGTTGAGACGATAAGAGAACAGAAGCTTTTGAAATGTATTGCTGTAGAATAATGGCGAAGATTGGATGGCTTGATCGATTTACTAGTGAAGTACCGAATCGAACGGGAGGAAAAAGTAATTTTGCTGCACGGTCTCACTAAAAGAAGGAATCGTTTCATAGGACATACCCTGAGGCATTAAGGAATCGTCTGTAAGGTATTGAAGGGAAGAAAGGAAGGAAACAAGATTTAAGTTTAACGTCCAGTAGATAGTGCGGTCTTTAGAGACGGAGCACAAGCTCGGATTACGAAAGGGTGGGGCGGGAAATCGGCGGTGCCCTTCCCAAAGGCAGCATCTCGGCGTTTGGCTGGATCGATTTAGCGAAGTCAAGAAAACTTAAATCTGAACCGCAGAGTGGGGATTGGGACCATCGTCCTCTCGAACGTGAGTCCGGTGTGTTAACCAAATACTGCACCACGTCACTCGGTGGTACTGGAGGGAAGTGTGTGTCTATTGGAGGGGGGGGGGGGAGGAGGAGGGAGATGAGAGGTGTTAAAATTGTAGAGGAAGACCTAATCATGAATACAGTGAGCTGGTAAGCAGTTGTATGTTGCAGTACTGATTCAGAGATGAAGAGGCTTGCACAGGATAGAGTAGTTCGCAGAGCTCATATAGGGATTCTTTATGGCGTCACGAACTTGAAACCTGTATCCTCGAGTTAGATGCCCCAATGATTAGTTTCTCGTGGAAATTTTTTGATGAAAAAAGGCTGATTGCATCATTTACTGATGTAATAATCATTCTGATTCTAGGCTAAAGTGTAAAGGAATGACAGTGATTACGTAAATGCACTCATTCAAGGGATACTTCGTTTTATGTACATGAATTTTGTTTGCGATGTATACTTTCACAGTAGATGTTTAATTTATGTCATTTGATTTCAGATTCCCTATCAGCCGAAATCAAAAAGCTCTCTTGGTGAACGATGTGAGAAGAAAAGATTGGAAAACGACCAAACATAGCGGAATTTGTGCTCTGCATTTTCGGGAAGAGAACATAGTCCGAACATCAATTTCGACGGTCCGAATTAACGAAAATGCTGGATTACGAAAGTAGACTTTTCGTATCACATACTTCTCTTCTTGCTTATTCGAAACATATAAGGAAAAGAAAGTTACGTTAAAGAGGCGAAACGCGTCGCATTACTAGATCAAATATGCAGATATGAACAGAAAAAGTCTGAAAATGCCTTCCTGACACTGTGTTGTTCACAAAATTTTCTGTTTAAAACAACTGTTGTGTGCACATAACAAATTAAGGACAAGAAGCAGTAGTAAGCAGTAGCCTGCTAATATTATGAGGCACCTAATATAACGGCGCCGGTTTCACAGCAACAGACAGCGCAACTCTGTAGCTCCATCTTCCCTTAATTATACACCAGTGACAATAAGTATTTTGACAAACACAATTTCATAAGATAAACAAATTATTCGAAGGAAAATCCTAATAACTGTAACGTCACTTGACTAACAGCGCTAATTGCGCTAATATCGCAAAACAAGGAACATAGTTTTCCGTAACTGGCAATATCACAGATGGTTTTACAAAATTAATGTAGTTTGACAAAAGTCAAGTTACAGCTTAAAAGAAGTGTGGAACCTGAATCAGCGTGCATAGCCATCAGTACTAAGTTGCATAACATTTCGCCTTAAGAACAGCCGCAAAGCATGAGGGCATGGAGTCAACGAGGTCAAAGGATGCAGGGAGTTTTTCTGCCATTCTTTAACCAAAGACTCCAATAACAGGTCACGGTTGGAGAATTTTCATCGCCATAGCCTTCGATTGAGTTCCTCCCACAGGTGTCCATTCGCATTAGATCTGTACTTTGGCTAGGCCACTAAAGCAGCCTTACTCGCACCCATCTCTAAAAGTCTGTGGCATGAGCAGAGGTATGTTTAGGATCATTGTCGTGCTGAAATTCCCAGATTCGGCCCATCGTCTTTGACATGGGGCAACATACACGTTTTCAAGATTTCACATATTCGAAACGATCCATAGTGCCTTCAGTAGGCACCACAGGTACGACAACTAAACGGGAGAAGCATTCCCACACCATGACGTTTTCTCCATCATGCTTCACAATGGGTATTTGATTCCGGACTCGTTCCTTGCATTGCTCGGTCTTCGAACGTATCGAATCCTATCGGAAAGGAAGAAATCAGTCTTACTTCCATCGCTCCAGGGTACATGCGACCACCATTGAGATGTCCAGTCCTTATACGCTCTGGCAAACTCAAGTGAGTCTTTCCTGTTTTTTGTCGATATTATTGTTTATTTGCTTGGGCGCTGCCCATGAATATTAGACTCTATGAGTATTAGTTTTCGGTACTATTCGGTATTTCCACGTTGTGGAATTCACTCAGCTCTCTGTTCATGTCAACAGCGGTCTTCTTTGGGTCGACCTCAGCCACCCTCCTCATGAGATTCTTCGTTCAGGATCTTACTTTGCTGGGCCTACCCGTTCTTTGTTTATTATCTGTGGTCGCTGTTAATCGTTTCTTCCTATTCCAAGCTTGTACATACCAAAACCACGAGCCACATCTGCCTGAGACTAACTCGCTGTAAGGCATCGATTACGGCATTTCTGAGGTCACTGAGTACTCTTTGACTTTCGGCATCTGTCGAAGTGCGCAAAAACAAAACAGAAGCAGTTATAAGCCAAAGGTATTCGGCGTAATACTGCGGTAGGTGTTTGTTTCCCAGCAATAAGCCTCAGTGTCAAAATACTTTTGGACCCACCACAATATAATCTGTGTTGTGTTTAACGCCACTGCGCTGTAACCTGATGTATGTGTTTATATGGACGCTTGCCGCTGCACACTGAGCCAAGGCGGGTTGCCTAGGCAGGGAAGCTCACGACGCACACCCTAGCGTCGAAAATGTGTTTGTCAAAATACTTATTGTAGCTACTTTATCACCGTGGGAGAGGTACATCAAGCCAGTCTTTGGAATGAAGACCACACAACAGCTACGACAACAGCACCTCCACTTATACTACCTGATGTACACACGTCGTCGTGGAATTCTTCTGTAAGACCACCTTTCTAAAGCTTCAAATTTCTTTTCGTCTGAGCTATTTATCCTCCACGTATCACATCTGTAATAGGCTACAAACCTGACATAACTGGTGATGTAAATACAAAAATTACTAACGCATTTTAGAGATTGATGTTTCTTCCTTCTCATAACTCTATCATAGATGGTGGCGGACTGATATCTTCCCTGCGCACACGCTGTGGGTGTGTGTGTGTGTGTGTGTGTGTGTGTGTGTGTGTCCGTTTGTGTGTGTGTGTGTATGCGCGCGTGCGCTTGCGCAGATAAACTATCACAGTCAATACGGCAGCGCGCGATGCCAACAGATGCTGGCGGCCGCGTCCGGACGAACTTATCTGTCTCGCGCCGTAACTTATCTCTCCGATGCTGCCCCGACGTCGCTAACAAATAGCAGCAGCTCCCACATACCGTGACGCTGCTGTGGGGGACGAGGAGGGTAGGGCAAAAAAAAAAATCTTTTTTATCAGCTCGTTAAAAATAACGTTATCTTACAAAAAATGTTTTCCGCCTTTTTTGCCCCCCTCTCGCCTGTACGCTCCAACATCTCACTCGTTACGGCCAGTCGACCGCACAAACAACGCGCATACTTGCGCGATCGGCTGGACGTGCACAAAAGCATACATCACGTCAAATTTGAGCGGAGCTGCGCGCTTGTTTTATTTGGCTCGCCTTCCGGCGTTTGTAGGAGGAGACAGATACCAACGGTAGCGCCCTCTATTTCGTCGCCCGTCGTTTAGATAAAACCCGCCCGCGGCGCTGGCGTCGCCCACGGCGATAACGGTGCCCAGCGCCGCCCCTCCCCTCCCCACCCCAACTCCCTACCCCACCCACAGTCCCACTAATGTGGAGCTATCTGCGGCGACCGCGGACACCCGCCCATCGGCAATTACTCACGCAGATAACTCGGCCAGCTCCTGTGGCGCAAAAGGAAAAAAACGTGTGCTGAAGGTTTCCTGTTGTGCGTATCCGTGGCCTACCGGATGTAGAACCTGCGACAACTGACAGGTAGCCCGCATGACGTGACGTAACCGGTGCCAGGGTTGTGCGAGTCCAGCGTCAAATCCTATAGGATATCGGTGAGTCCTAATCGTGTAGGCTGCGGTTGTGGCCTCCTCGCTTTCAGACGCTGTTGTGTTATTCACACAAACTAAGTTGACATTCGGCATCTTGGCTAATAGGAGCGACAGTAAATGGGAAATGCATTTACTGTCTCTTCCATAAGTCGCAGCGTCGAGTGTCAACTTAGTATGCGTGATTAGTGTACAAAAAAGTCGCAACACCACTATACTGTAGTGAAATACCAGGTGGTTTGTAACTAAAGTGCAGCTATTCGCAGAGTTCCAGTGTGAGCTGTAATTATCGTATTGCAGAGGAACTTCGTAGAAATACTAATGAATTAATGCAAAAAATATTTACGCTGGAAAAACAATTAGTTCCAATTTTGGCCACCAGGTGCTAATCTGGCGCTGTGGATGCAAGAATAAAAATGTTTCCATATGTAAAGTATCAGGAACGGGACGTGGGCAGGAAAGGTCAAAAAAGTGAGAAAGCCATGTTTTGATTTTAGGAGGGTAATCCCAACAGTAAGGTCTCCTATTTTTTTATAAGTACATAGACCTGTTTATTTTTACAATGGTTTACATCAGGTTACAGCTTGAACATTTAGCTATTTTTCGACATAATCACCATTTCTGTCGATGCATTTTTATAGACGCTGTGGCAGTTTTTGTATGCCCATGTCATACCAGCTCGCCGCCATGCTGTTCAGAAAGTTATGAACCTCTTCTTTCACCTCGTCGTCGGAGCTGATTCGCTTTCCGGCCAAATGTTCTTTAACTTAGGGAACAGGTGATAGTCACTGGCTGCCAAGTCAGGACTATAGGGTGGGAGGGTGATCACGTTCGACTGAAACTGTTGGAGGAGAACAACGATTTGCCGAGCGATGTGTGGGCGAGTGTTGTCAAATGGTTCAAATGGCTCTGAGCACTATGGGACTTAACTTCTGAGGTCATCAGTCCCCTAGAACTTAGAACTACTTAAACCTAACTAACCTAAGGACATCACACACATCCATGCCCGAGGCAGGATTCGAACCTGCGATAGTAGCGGTCGTCCGGTTCCAGACTGAAGCACCTAGAACCGCTCCGTCAATCCGGCCGGCGAGCGTTGTCATGGAGAATGTGTACGCCCTTGCTCAACATTCCTCTTCTCCAGTTCTGAATTACCCGTTTGAGTTTTTTCAGAGTCTCACAGTATCTGTCAGCGTTAATTGTGGTCCCAGTGCTCTCTGCGTTCAAAAACTGAATAACTGCGCGCAATTCGCACTTGGCGGTAACTCCCAACGGGAGCTCCATTCTCAACGGCCGCCAAGCGAAGACTGAGCGCTTCAGCGCGGTGTGCGCATGCTTACACACAGCGCGTGAAGCACTCTTCATAACAATGTGACCAACTGCCACACAAAATAAGTTCTGTACTTATAAAAAATAGAAGACCTTACTTTTGGGATTACCCTCGTACTATCTACTATTGCTTATGAAATATTGTTCAATATGAGCACTGCAGACGCCGCCGAGATGCTGCATCCACAAGGCGCCGTAATCAGCAGTTGTTCACAGCATTGGAGAGGTATTTGAGCAACGTGTTGTTGTATACAGATTTTCAGATAGGTGCAGACTGAACATGCCCCTGGTAAATACATTCTTTTAAATAGTTCCAAAGCCAAAAGTCACACGGAATCAGATCAGGTGATCTTGCAGGCCATGCACCTGGTAAACCTCTGGAGATAACTTGTTTGAGGAAGGTTGCCTTAAGCAGATCTTTCACTAGGAGAGCAACAAATAGTGTTGCCCCAACATGCATGAAAACAGTGATTTCCACACAGTGGCGCTCTCCCGAAGCAGGAATCACACGCTGTACAAGTAGGTATCAGTAGCGTGCAGACGTCACGATACACAGACAGGGCCTCTAAGTGTGTTCTCTTCAAAGAACAACAGACTGAAAATAAAGGTGCTTGTAAATCCACACCACACAGTGACTTATGGCGAGTGCAGAACATGCTGTTTCGCAGCACCTAAGATGCAGCAGTTCTGCGTATTCACCGCCCCCTGTAGGGTAATGTGTGCCTTGTCACTGTGGTATCGCGTATCTGTACCACCAAGAAGCGTCGAAGACGGCAATGGATTTGCAGGTTCCAGTCAGATGCCGAAGTGGTCATGTGGGATCTGTTGACCCAACGAAGCACACCCATTGAGTCACACCTTCAGCGGCTCTGTTTCATGAGCGCCCTCTGCCACCACGATGTAGGATGGCGGACGGCACCCACACAGCCCACTTGGATTTGGAGCTTTTTCACTACGTGAGTCACGCAGTCACCGCCTAGACGGAGCTCCGATACCACTGTTCGCACTTAGTTCAGAGAGCCTCATTCTTGTAGGACTCGTCTCTCTCTGCATTATTTGTAATGAGTCTTCATCCATTTGGAGAAATGCACGTTAAGTAAATCTTTTGTTTACTTGTTCACTAATCATTTCTGCTCCTGTCCAGCTTTCCTAAGACAACAGTTGCTGCACCATTCTCTAGTTCACCTCTACTTGCCATTGTGTACGAAGTCGTACACAGCAGTGACTTCGCAGAATGTTACCCGGCCGTAGATCATGAACTTCGATCCATGTCAGAAACCGAAGAGCAAATTCAGAATGTTTCTCTGGATAATGAGGTTTCAGTTGATGCATCATCTGCATCTTGTATGGATACCAGTGTAACATAGACCGCCAAACTATCCATACTTTTTATCATGGGATGAGTAATGCTCGTGACACTGCATGAACATTAGCACATGTTGCATGGCCAGTTACAGCATCAGAGATACACCAGGATAGGGAATCTTCGTCTTCCAAGTGCCACACCAAGCTCACCCATGATTTAGAATTTCATTATCATCTTCTGTAAACGATATACAGACGTTAGGCATCTCCTCAGATCTTTGAGTTAGCAATACTCTCTCAATGCAGCACTGTAGAGACTGCTGTTCACATCAAACTGTTTCACTACCAGCCCAAAGTCTCTCTTCTCGATAGCCGTACTGTTCACTGACGCTACAGCTTGTCAAATGACATCATACAAACAGTGCATAGAACCAGTACCCCGTGGCCAGAATTGGAACTAATGGTTTTTCCAGTGTAAATCGGTTCCGCATTAACGCATTGGAATCTGTACTAAGCTTAACTGCCATACGATAATTACAACCTACAATGGACATCAGGGAGTAACCACCCGGTATATGAAGTCAGGAAGACCTGCACAGGGTTGACGCTCGGTGCATGGAGTCGCGGTAGAGCATCAGCATAAACAAATGTAAAGCATTGCCCGTATGTAGGCAGGAAGACCCATTCCTATATGATTGCGCAACAGAAAAAAATCACTGGAAGCAGTTACATCCGCGAAACATCTATGAGTACGCGTACGGAGCGAATTAAAGTGGATAAGTCACACAAAACTCATAGTTTGTAAGGCAGATGTCAGACTGAGATTCATAGGAAGGATTGTCAGGAAATGTAGCTCTGAGGAGGTAGCTTACAAAACTGTCGTTCGTCGAACATTTGATAATTTCCCTTACATCTGGGATCCGCACGAGATAGGATTCATAGAGAAAACAGATGAGCAGCGTGTTTCGTTACAGCTTCATTTCGAAAGAGCAAGAAAAATAACTGAGGTACTCAGCCAACCCCAGAAGCAGACGCTGGAAGACTGGAGCTATACTGTTATAGTTCCGAGAGTGTACGTTTCTAGGAGGGTCAGCTAGTATATCGCTTCCTCCTGCAAGTTCTCGCGAAGAGACTACGATGGTAAAATTAGAGAGGTTCGAGCTAACGTGGGAGATTAGCAACGATCGTTCTTCATGCGAACCATTTGCGAATGGAAAAGAAGAAGAAGAAAGGGAGGTGCCCTGCGGAATGTGCGTTCGACGTCTTTATGAGGAACATTGACTGCGTTCGAGCTTTCTACGGAGTTGAATTTGTTTATATATTTGTGTGTCCTCGCATCAGGAAACTGTTCATGGGGGACAACTACACTCATGCTCATAAATTACGGATAATTGCAGAATGTGGAGCCACACAACGTGGCACTACACAAAACTGGCGCTAATAGCGTAGCCCAGTAGGGCACACACACGACACAGATCTGTAAGTCCACAGTATTGGTGATAAGTTGAGAAAGCCGTCCCGGAACACATGCGCTACAAAACGCCACTGTTTCCTGCTCACGTATCCCGACATCAGTATGGGATATGATCATCATGCACCCGTACGCAGGCAGCACAACGGGTTGGCATACTCTGGATCTGGTGGTCGAGCAGCTGCTGGGGTATAGCCTCCCATTCTTGCACCAGTGCCTGTCGGTGCTCCTGAAGTACCCTAGGGGTTAGAATACGTGTAGCGATACGTCGACCGAGAGCATCCCAGACGTGCTCTATGGGGTTTCGGTCTGGAGAACAGCCTTGTAAACTCCATTCGCCTGATATCTTCTGTTTGAAGATACTCCTCCACGATGGCAGCTCGGTGGTCCCGTGCGTTATCATCCATCAGGATGAAGGTGGGACTCACTGCACCCCTGAAAAGGTGGAAATACTGGAGCAAAATGACGTCCCGATACACCTGACCCGTTAAAGTTCCTCTGTCAATGAGATGTAGGGGTGGACGTGAGCCAATCATAATCCGACCCCACACCATCAAACCACTACCTCCATACAGGTCCCTTTCAAGGACTTTAAGGGGTTGGTATCTGGTTCCTGGTTCACGCCAGATGAAAACCAGGCGAGAACCACTGTTCAGACTATACCTGGTATCGTCCGTGAACATAACCTGAGACCACTGTTCCAATGACCATGTACTGTGTTCTTGACACCAGGCTTTACAGACCCTCCTGTGACCAGGGGTCAGTGGAATGCACCTTGCAGGTCTCCGGGCGAATAAACCATGTCTGTTCAGTCGTCTGTAGACTGTGTGTCTGGAGACAACTGTTCCAGTGTCTGCGGTAAGGTCCCGAGCAAGGTTACCTGCAGCACACCGTGGCCGTCGGCGGGCACTGATGGTGAGATATCAGTCTTCTTGTGGTGTTGTACACTTTGGACGTCCCGTACTGTAGCGCCTGGACACGTTCCCTGTCTGCTGGAATCGTTGCCATAATATTGTGATCACACTTTGTGGCACACGACCTGCTTTGTTTGGCCAGCCTCCAGTGGCCCTAGTATTCTACCCCTCATAACGTCATCAATATGTATTCTTTAGCCATTTTCAACAAACAGTCACCATTAGCAGGTCTGAAAACGTCTGCACACTTACTCGCTGCACCGTACTCTGTCATGTGCCAACACACCTATGCGTGCTCATATGTGGACTGCTTCCAGCGCCACCGTGCGACGACCGCAGGTCAAATGCACCGCATGGTCGTACCCCGAAGTGATTTAAACCCACAAACCGCCCACCAGAGCGTTGTTTCACCTTGTATGAGCATTATCCTTAATTTATGAGCATCAGTTTAGGTATACGGTCACTGTGAGCAATATGACGTGCGTCACAACACATGACTACAGGTCTTACGAGTTGCAACGACCCTCTCTGGCGGAGAGCGAGCTACTGTTTCAGACCAGTTTAATACTTCGTAGCTGCGCATTCAAAGACACTCGAGCTCTCGGTAATGCATGACGAAGTTGAGGAGTTTAATGGGTACCTTCTAGTTAACATAATGGTTTGCCGTGGGCCACGGTCGTAGCCAAAAATTCGCGGTTTATGTCTTGCAAGGAAACTGATGTGACGTCACGAGGTCGTTGCGGGATCCGACAGAGAACTTGTACCGGACGAACGGGTGCTGGGACTCAATCATCAAAGAGGCAGTACAGGTACGGGTCCACGATGATCTAGTGAACCGGGATAGCTGTTTCTAACTGAGCTCTGTACGGCATGTAGAGATAGCAAGAACGTGTCAAGAGCGTTGTGATATGAGAGCGGTGAAGGCAATGAACGGAATATACAGGAAGCGCCAGGACGCGTCACCTGGGCCCTCCAACACACAAGAAGTCCTCTCTCACCACCGTAAACATTCTCCCCACCACCGTTCTCGATACCCCTTCCAGAGGAGCGCGATTGGCCCAGCCGTTAAAAGTAGAGGAACCTGCGGTCCAGCGTCTATAAAGACAAGAATAGTACATGAACCCGACATTTTTCCTTACGATGACGAGTAGGAAACTTGTCGAAAAGTAGCCACAGAACGACGCCTTGACACAGCTGATAAACCGAGAAGACTTCATCACTGTTACAAGTTTTCCCATTGATTGCTATTAGCTAGTTTTCTGAGGAAGAGAGTAACGCGTAAGTGGAAGAACGTATGAGCAGACCCACAAAATGACACATTAAGCCTGCTAAAGTTAATTATGCAATGGCGACCATCTTTACAGTCACAAAGATGAAAACAAATTGTCACAAGACTGAGTATATTCCACTCTCCTTTGGAAACCAGGCACATCCGTCAGCTGGAGGACACGGCTGTGTGCGGTGATTGTGGTTGTCAAAGGTGGAGCTCTCGCGTCCTTCAAAGACTTTGTCTCTACAAACAAAATGATAACAATCTAGATAACGTGGAAACAATTTCGCTGAAATCTTAACCACACCGCTATTATGTGTAAAAAAAAAAAGTGTAGCTGTTGAGATTGAAGGTAACAGTCGGCTTCATTGTATCTCGGATTATTATTTATTATTATTATTATTTATTATTATATATCTAAATTGGCAAGCACATACTTTAATACAATTGGTCTCTAATGCAGTGGGCATATTGTAGCGGGTCACATGTAACGAAACTTGAAAGCAAGTCGAAAAGACGGGATTCCATTCACAGTAAAGAGCAACTGTTATTCTGAGGAGTGCCAGTGACTTGTCCAGAGAAAGACAAGCAACGGGGAAGTTTGTTGCTTGGTTGCAGTCTCAGTATTTTAACAGTCCATTACTTTCTGATATACACAAGTGAGAAACACTTATTTTATTTTACTAACCAAAAATTTTGTGGAGGCGGCGCACCCACAAGATTATGTACGTGAGTGGTCGACCCGGCGCACTCGCTTAGTCGACGCGCATGGTGTGGCATACCAGTTTCGATGCGCCACATCCTATTTCACTGCGTTTCATATTCTGACAAAGGAACATCAGTTTTTCTTGATAACTATTTATGCACGATTTTAGATTGCAGCGAGACGGTTGTGGATAATGAAGACTTTGCGTGTTTCCAGTACTCTTCCCCAAATTATTAGGTGAGTTGTTTTAATCTAACTCACAGTGGTAGGTTAATCCATTCGCAGTTTGTGGCCATGCCAGCTACGAACGATTATTTACATCATACTTTTGTGATTTTTTTGCATGTCTATTTTTTCCTGATTTTCTTTAAACTTAAGAATTGGGTTTAATTTAAGCCCATTTAACATCGATGTATAAAACTGGCAATCAGCATTACTTGGTATCACAGTGGCTGGCTCTTTCTCTGTTTCCACTAGTGGTCAGCCGGCCATAAGAACCAGAGAATAACATTTAACACTTTTTTACGGAGTATACTACAGTTTTATTTAAGAGCGGGGGAAGAACATCGCCAGCCGCTGTGGCCGAGCGGTTCTAAACGCTTCAGTCTGGAACCGCGCAACCGCTATGGTCGTAGGTTCGAATCCTGCCTCGGGCATGGATGTGTGTGATGTCCTTAGGTTAGTTAGGTTTAAGTAGTTCTAAGCTCTAGAGGACTGATGATGTTAAGTCCCACAGTGCTCAGAGCCATTTGAACCATTTTTGAAAGAACATCAACGTGTACAACATGCGTGCTCTCGTGGTTAATTTTTGTTATCTGATTTAATATAAGCAACCACTTTCATTTTTGTCAATGCGAGGCTGCCTTTGCTCCCTCTAATACACTAACGGAAAAAAAGACGCAACACCAAGAAGGACTTGTGTGACATACACAATAGTTCAGGTGTATCTACATCTACATCGACATCTTCTTGGTTACTCCGCAATTCACACTTAAGTGTGGGCAACAGAATAAGTGGTGGTGGTGGTGGTTAGTGTTTAACGTCCCGTCGACAACGAGGTCATTAGAGACGGAGTGCAAGCTCGGGTTAGGGAAGGATTGGGAAGGAAATCGGCCGTGCCCTTTCAAAGGAACCATCCCGGCATTTGCCTGAAACGATGTAGGGAAATCACGGAAAACCTAAATCAGGATGGCCGGAGACGGAATTGAACCGTCGTCCTCCCGAATGCGAGTCCAGTGTGCTAACCACTGCGCCACCTCGCTCGGTCAACAGAATAAGTACTTCAATTGACCGATGAAAGGGGGGAAGTACAAAAATGTTCCTGGAAACTCAGGAATGCAGAAATACAAGGAATGAAATATATAGGAAGTGCAGGGAAGCTAAGACGAAATGGCTGCAGTAAAAATGTGAAGACATCGAAAAAGAAACGATTGTCGGAAAGACAGACTCAGCATACACGAAAGTCAAAACAACCTTCGGTGACATTAAAAGCACGGGGGATAACATTAAGAGTGCAACGGTAATTCCACTGTTAAATGCAAAGGAGAGAGCAGATAGGTGGAAAGAATACACTGAACGCCTCAGTAATGGGGAAGATTTGTCTGATGTGATAGAAGAAGAAACAGGGGTCGATTTAGAAGAGATAGGGGATCCAGTATTACAATCATAATTTAAAAGAGCTTTGGAGGACTTAAAATCAAATTAGGCAGAAGGGATAGATAACATTCCATCATAATTTCTAAAATCATTGGGGGAAGTGGCAACAAAAAGAATATTCACGACGGTTTGAAGAGTGTGTGAGTTTGGTGACATACCATCTGACTTTCCGAAAAGCATCATCCATACAATTCCGAAGACGGCAAGAGCTGACAAGAGCGAGAATTATCACAAAAATGGCTCTGAGCACTATGGGACTTAACTTCTGAGGTCATCAGTACCCTAGAACTTAGAACTACTTAAACCTAACTAACCTAAGGACATCACACACAACCATGCCCGAGGCAGGATTAGAACCTGCGACCGCAGTGGTTGCGCGATTCTTGACTGTAGCGCCTAGAACCGCTCGGCCACCCCGGCCGGCAGTATTATCGCAGAATCAGCTTAACAGCTCATGCGTCCAAGTTGCTTACAAGAATAATATACAGAAGAATGGAAAAGAAAATTGAGGTTGCGCTATATGACGATTAATTTGGCTTTAGGAAAGGTAAAGGCACGAGAGAGGCAATTCTGAGGTTGTGGTTAATAATGGAAGCAAGACTAAAGAAAGATCAAGACACGTTCAGAGGATTTGTCGACCTGGAAAAAGCGTTCGTGAATGTAAAATGATGCAAGATGTTCGAAATTCTGAAAAAAGTAGGAGTAAGCTATAGGGAGAGACGGGTCATATACAATATGTACAACAGCCAAGAGGGAATAATGAGAATGGACGACCAAGAACGAAGTGGTCGTATTAAAAAGGGTGTAAGACAAAGATGTAGCCTTTCGCCCCTACTGTTCAATCTGTACATCGAGGAAGCAACGATGGAAATAAAAAGAAAGGTTCAGGAGTGGGATTAAAATTCAAGGTGAAAGGATATTAATCATAGGATTCGGTGATGACATTGCTATCTTGAGTGAAAGAGAAGAAGAATTACATGATCTGCTGAATGGAATGAACAGTCTAATGAGTACACAGTATGGTTTGAGAGTAAATCGAAGAAAGACGAAGGTAATGAGAAGTAGTAGAAATGAGAAGACGGAGAAACTTAACATCAGGATTGATGGTCACGAAGTAGATGAGGTTAAGGAACTCTGCTGCCTAGGCAGTAAAATAACCAATGACGGACGGAGCAGGGAGGACATCAAAAGCAGACTAGCAATGGCAAAAAGGGCATTCTTGACCAAGAGAAGTCTACTGATATCAAATATTGGCCTCAATTTGAGGAAGTAATTTCTGAGAATGTACGTCTGAAGTACAGCATTGTATGGTAGTGAAATGTGGACTGTGGAAAAACCGGAACGGAAGAGAATCGAAGCATTTGAGATGTGGTGCTGCAGACGAATGTTGAAAATTTGGTGGACTGATAAAGTAAGGAATGAGGAGGTTCTGCGCAGAATCGGAGAGGAAAGGAACATGTGGAAAACACTGATAAGGAGAAGGGACAGGATGATTGGACATCTGTTAAGACATGAGGGAATGACTTCCACAGTACTAGAGGGAGCTGCAGAGGGCAAAAACTGTGGAGGAAGACAGAGATTGGAATACATCCAGCAAATACTTGAGGACGTAGGTTGCAAGTGCTACTCTGAGATGAAGAGGTTAGCACTGGAGAGGAATTCGTGTTTCTACATTTGAAGGACGATGGCTACTCAAATTTCGTGCTGGCCACACCAGAGGATGCAATCAGGTTTGCTTTAAATACGCGCGGTAACGGTCGTGAGAGTTAATTACGTTTGAGATTGGACGTGGTGAGTTAATGTTAATCAATAATCCAGTTCACTGAGTTTGAACGAGGTCGTGTGATATGGCTAGGAGAAGCTGGAGATTCCTTCTGCGGTTCTGCAGAAAGACTTGGTAGGAATGCAGCCACTGTACATGATTACTGTCAGCGGTGGTCACGCGACTGTACGGTCGTAAGAAGACCGCGTTTCTGACGGCCACGTGGCATTACCGGGAAGGAACACCATGGTATTCGGCGTATGGCTCTGGCACACTGTACTGAATCTGCAGAAATATGAGCAGCAGCAAGCACCCACTGACACCACGGACTGTTACAAATCGGTTACTTAAAGGACAGCACCAATCTAGAGGCTCTGTAGCGTACATTTCAGTGACCCCAAACCACCGCCATTTGGGAGTACAGAGGTGTCAAACCTTGTCTGCCTGCTAGACACACTGGATCCTCACATGGAATTTCGATATGGGATGCCTTATCGTATGACAACATGAGCACTCTCGTGGCTATTCCACGCACCATCACTGCAAAATCGTACGTCAGTCTGGGAATTCGACCAGTTCTGCTCGCATTCAAGAACAGCACTGCAGAGCGTGTTTCCGAATAGGATAACGCTCCCCCACATACCGCTGATGTAATCGAACATGCAGTAGAAAGTGTAGACATGTTGTCTTGGCCTGCTCGACCACCGGGTCAGTCTCCAATCAAGCACATATGGGACACCATCGGCTGACAACACCAGCGTCATCCACACACAGCAATTATCGTGCCCGTACTGACTGACCAAGTGCAACAAGCATGGATGTCCATCCCACAAACTGACACCCGGCACCTGTACAGTAAAATGCATGCACGTAATTATGGTTGCATTCAACTTTCTGGCGGTTATACCGGTTAGTAATGTACCAGCATTTCATATGTGCAATGGCTTGTCTCGCGCATACATTAACCTGTGATCATGTGATGGTAATCACTTAAATATGTTACACAGACAATTTATTCCTGTAATTTCACTGCTCTACATTAATTATTTTTTAGTTTTGCGATTTTTTTCCGTCAGTATTTGTGTCAATCGACTTTTTTCAGAGGTATGAAACACGTGGAGAATCTTCAGTAGGTGTACAGTCCAGAACCTCACAAAAGGAGTTTAACTAAATTAAAATCATGTCAGTACTGGCAGTCAGACTGCTTAAGTAATCACTAGTTTAGTGATGGTTGGCAAGGGCCTACAAATCAATTAATTTAAACGTGTTCGAAATTAATCAGTTAATTTATGCATTGAAACCAATTTTCCCCGGCCAACTGAAACCACCGAAGGCTCGCATGAGTAGAGAGCTTTGAATGGTGGTGGCAGAGCAGTTTTGACGTTTAGCTATCGGTTAATTTAAAATAATTACATGACAGTGGAAAGCTTACAAAGTTAGGTGCCACGACTTTCAAAACCAAGCTGCCCGCATTTAGGGTACTGGCGCTCTACAGTTTCCCCAACCCGAGCCGACGCCGAGCTGCCCCATCGTCCGAAAGCAGCTAGAGCCATGTAACTGAACTTCCCCTACCCGAGTTAAACCGGCTACCGAATTTTTAAAGCGACAGAAAGACCATCTTCGGGCACAGTTTCGTTGCAATTGTATGTGGGCTTCGCTTCGGTGTTAGTAATGGTGTGGGAGTTGCTATCATTTTATCGCACATGTGTCGAATTCCACCACTTTGGAAGCAGCCATGTGTAGACTCAGTATCTTATAGTTAAGATTATTTTGTGGTAGAATGCTCATCAGTCGTGGTTAATATGCAAAAACGCTGTTTGCACCGTGAGCAGCAGGCATGAGGATTTCATCGGTACTAACGCTTTATGCTTTGTCGCGCTGCCCCCTGTCTGTGTGTTCGTAGTATGTGCCTATCGTGGCGAACAACATTCTTTCGTGATTATCATTTTCCAGAATTCATCTAAGTTTTTGCTGTTATCATTGTCTCTCGGGCCGGGACGACTCATCATTGTTCCTCATTTGTTTCTCAATGTTTTCCATATTTATTTATCATGTCCTACAGCAAGAAGGAAGCTCGCCATATAGCTCAAAATTGTGGGCTGGCTAAATTCCATTCTTTGTGACAAGACTACTTCACATTTATTGTGTTTTTGTTGCTAATAAAACTGATGTACTTTCAGTTCACTGTCTGTTATTGGTTTAGGTTTCCCTTATTCCCACTGCATAAATGAAGTTGTTAATTCCGGCTATCCGCAGCTCGTGGTCTTGCGGTAGCGTTCTCGCTTCCGGCGCAAGGGGTCCCTGGTTCGATTCCCGGCGCCGTCAGGGATTTTTCCTGCCTCGAGATGACTGTGTTGTTGTGTCGTCTACATCATCGTCATTCATCCTCATTACGGTCGGAGGGAGGCAATGGCGAACCACCTCCACTAAGAGGCGCGTCTCCCGCATCGTCCCCAACACTCTTCGGAGTATGTGACCTCATCATAATCAATATCGGCTGCACAAACACTGCTCTCGGACAATCAAGCTGTTGGCTCCACAGTCCAAGGACAGAAGATCAGCGGGTCAGAGTGTTTTATTCTGCCGAAGGGAAGCAATGACAGGCAGTGCATCTCATTTCTGTCTGTTCAATCAGGAGTAGAACCGCCATAACTACTACATACACGTACGAGGTGATTCAAAAAGAAAGAACAGATTTCAGTTATTTATTATAGCCAAGCTATAAAAGATGGAAATACATTGCTCTAGTCTAAGTTTTGACACAACAGTACTGTTTTTGCTTTCAGGAACATGGCGACTATACCACAAGAGAAGCAATTTCGTGTGTCGGGAGTAGGGCGAAGTCAATCTATTATTCAAGTGCAGTGTGCATTCCGTCGTCGATTCAGCTTGAAGCAGCCTCTGCACAAGCAGATTTATGACTGGCGCACAAAATTCTAATAAGGTGGTTGCATATGCAAAGGGAAGAGCACTGGTCGGCCATGCACGTCCGCTGAAAATGTCGGGCGTATCCGAAATGCGTTCAGACGGAGCCCCGGACTTCCATAAGACGGGGAGGCCTGGAACTTCACTTTCCTCAAACAACAGTGTGGTGATTTCTGAAGCGACGCCTGCATATGAAGTCATACAAGTTGCTGTTACTGCAGCAATTGCGACCAGCGACCATAGCAGAAGGTACGAATTTTGCATTTCAGTTCTCCAGGATATGACAGACGATACTTTTTCTGAACGACTCATCTTTTCGGACGAATCGACGTTTCATCTATCGGGTAACGTAAACCGCCATAATGTAAGAATCTAGAGGCCACAAAATCCTGACGTCGTCGTCGAACATGAAAGAAACTCACTTAAACGTCATGTGTTTCATGCCGTTTCTGTTCACACAGTTTATGGATCATTCTTTTTTTTGGGGGGGGGGGGGGGGACACTGTGACAGGAATATTATACCTGGAAATGGTGCAAAACAGGTTCTTTCCTCAACTTCCCGAAGATTCCTACGATTTCATTTTGATGCATGACGGCGTCCCGCCTGACTCTCATCTTGATCTACAGCGTTATCTTAACAACACCAGCCCAGAACGTTGGATGACAGCTACTCTCCAAGAGCTGAGTAATCGAAGTTGTCGATTATGTAAACATTGACCTAATCATTCGTGTGTGGAATTAAATCGACTTTGCGTTTCGATGTTCCTCGAGCAACGCAAGGTGCTCATGTTTAGTGTACAGTATAGAGCATGTGCGAAAATATAACTTTTGACCTTCCTCTAAACAGAGCTCCTATCTTTCATAGTTTGTCTGCAAAAAACAACTGAAATCTGTTCTTTGTTTTTGAATCACCCTGCACAGGTGGTCCTGTGATGATGTAACAAACTTCAAGAGATGACGGAGAAGGGGAAATGTATCAATTTGAGAGAATCGCCCCTGCTCCGGAAACGACCGTTTCGAAAGTTATAAGCGAAAATCATTCTGATACCTACGGAAGTGGGCGTCTTCTAGTGTAAGGTCTTTGCTCCCCATGCTTAAGAGGAGATGGTATGGATCAGAAAAAGAAAAAAAGGTGCAGTACACAAGGGCTCCGAAGTGTTTCCCGTAAGAGATTTGAGTACTTGTTGTGTAGAATACGTATGTTTCGCTGTAGCAAAGATAGCAAGTGCTCATAGCTCTTAAGGTATACGTTTTAGAGACCATGTTTAATTGAAATTTTTTGTTGTTTTGATCCACAACTCTTCCTCCCAAAATACGGAAAGCAAAGAACTTGCAGTAGAAGAGGTCCACTTTCAGATATATTAAAACGATTTTTGGTTACAGCTTTCGACTCCGTCGTTTCTGCACCAAGGTCCCTTACCACAGATTCATACATTTACCATTCTCCGTCATCCCTGAAAGCTTTCACCGTCATCACGGAATCGCCTTCTTGGAGCGTGTCTGAAGCTTTTGACGGATTTATTGTCACCTAAATAATCGCAGTATGCCTCAGTAACTCATTATTGTCTGTTCGTCGCTGTACTTTATTCGGATGAAACTAAGTAGGTCCTTTATGTATTACGAAAAACCTTTCTGTGGTAATACGTAGGGACTTATAAAGTAAGTTACAGACGTCATATCACGCTAAGAACATTGCGCCAAGAGGTTCACATTGTCAGAAGAGCGTACATGTTCCAGGTATCCTCCAGACACAGTTCTACAGCAGTACGGAAAAAAGATGCATGACGGTGTGACGAGTGAAATGGTGAGGGACAGTGCAGCGCACTCCAGAGCTGAAGTACGCGGCACAGTAAGATTCTTGTGGGAGAAAGATCTAAATACGATGGCTACTTGGGGAAGTAAAATCCGATTGGTCGCCAAATGGAAACAACATTGACAATGAAAAATACTTTAGTTGCAATTGTTTGCTACATCTTTCAGGTACTTCCCTACCTAGCCGCCGCTCCGACTTAGACATTCCTCGTAACGTTGTACCAGCTTTCCAATACTGTCGTCATAGAAGCAGTCACCTGTGCTTTCCGCCAATTCTCTACGCTGGTCTACAGCTCGTTTTCTGTGCTAAAACGTTGCATTTATAGCCAGTGGTTCATGGTACCTGAGATGAAACTCAGAGGGAGCCTGTTAGGGGCTGTGTTGTGGGTGATCAAATACTTCCCATCGAAAACGCTGCAGGAGTGTCTTCATTTCCCCTGTAGAATGCGCCTGAGAATTGCCTTGAAGAACGAAACGCATGACAATTATGTTATGTGGGCTGCATAGATTCAAGCGAAATGTCTCACCAGGCCCTCGTTCTGGGCAGGAGACATTGTTCTTTCAGGCGTCTTTACGTGCATTCAGAACTGAAAAGAGTGAGGCGGCGCTATCGACGGGCGTACCAGAGACACTGTCCAACACATCTCGGATTCTGACGTCCCTGCCGGTCGACACCTGCCTGACGGTGATCGGCGAATGGTGGTGGGGTCGCGAATCCCTGTGCGGAAGGCGAAAATTGGTGCTGGCCGCAAAGCTGTACCCTTACGCCTCTGCAACAGGTTTGAGGTACTGCCTACCGCTGAAAGTAATTCTGAGCCAGCAAGGGTGGCCTCGCCTGTTGCGGCAGTGGCCGGTCTTCCGGAGAGGTCCGGACAAACGCAGAGGGTTGGATTGCTTCTCACTGCGAGCTCCCATGTTAGGCGAGTAATGGGCCCCTTAGGTATATGGCAGCTAAGGACGGGAAGAAAGCCAATGTGCACTCCGTGTGCATACCGGGGGGACTCATCCAAGATGTGGAAAGGGTCCTTCCGGATGCCATGAAGGGCACAGGGTGCAGCCAACTGCAGATGGTGGCTCAAATATGGTTCAAATGGCTCTGAGCACTATGGGACTCAACTGCTGAGGTCATTAGTCGCCTAGAACTTAGAACTAGTTAAACCTAACTAACCTAAGGACATCACACACATCTATGCCCGAGGCAGGATTCGAACCTGCGACCGTAGCGGTCTCGCGGCTCCAGACGGCAGCGCCAGAACCGCGCGGCCACTTCGGCCGGCATGGTGGCCTATGTCGGCACTAATATCGTGTGGTGATACGGATCGGAAGAGCTTGTCCCTGGTTTCCGGCGGCTATCTGAGTTGGTGAAGACTGCCAGTCTTGTTAGCGAGATGAAGGCAGAGGTCATCATCTGCAGCATCGTCGACAGGACCGATTGCGGACCTTCGTTACAGTGCCGAGTGGAGGGTCTGAATCAGAGGCTCAGGCGGTTCTGCGACCGTGTAGGTTGCAGATTCCTCGACTTGCGCCACAGGGTGGTGGGGTTTCGGGTTCCGCAAAATAGTTCAGGTGTCCACTACACACAGGTGGCGGCTACACGGGTAGCAGGGGCTGTGTGGCGTGGACTGGGAGGTTTTTTAGGTTAGACAGTCTCGGGAAAGATCAAAAAGTGCTCCATTCTCAAAGGGTACATGGCAAAGAAACGACAAGAATCGACCAAGCTACAGTCGGCATTGTAGTTGTAAATTGTCATAGCTGTGTTGGAAAAGTACCAGAGCTTCAAGCGCTGATATAAATCACTGAAGGTGAAATCGTTATAGCAACAGAAAGCTGGCTAAAGCCGGAGATAAATTCTGCCGAAATTTTTACAGAGGCCCAAACCGTGTTCAGAAAGAATAGATTAAATAAAGTAGGTGGTGGTTTGTTTGTGTCTGTTGGTAGTAGTTTATCTTGTAGTGAAGTTGAAATAGATAGTTCTTGCGAATTACTATGGGCAGAGGCTATACCCAACAGCCATACCAAAATAATAATTGGCCCCTCTAGAAACCCCCCGACTCAGATGATATAATAGCTGAACGGTTCAAAGAAAATGTGAAACTCATTGCAAATAAGTACCCCAGTCATACAGTTATAATTGGTGGAGACTCCAACCTACCCTCGATTTGTTGGCAAAAATACATGTTCAAAGCCGGTGGTACACAGAAAATATCTTCCGAAATTGTACTAAGTGCTTTCTCTGAGAATTACTTTGAACAATTAGTTCATGAGCCCACACGAACTGTAAATGGTTGCGATAACACACTTGACCTCTTAGCCATAAATAATCCTGATCTAATGGGGAGCGTCATGACGGATACAGGGATTAGTGAACACAAGGTCATTGTAGCGAGGCTCAAAATCATAACCAATAAAAATAAACGCAAAATATATCTATTTAAAACAGCAGATAAAAATTCGCTTGATGCCTTACTAAGAGAGAGTCTCCATTCCTTCCAAGCTAATTACGTAAGTGTAGACCAGATATGGCTCAAATTCAGAAATACAGTATCGACAGCAATAGATAGATTCATACCGCATAAGTTAATAAGAGACGGGTCTGAACCACCATTGTACACAAAACACGTCCGAACACTGTTGCAGAAGCAAAGAAAAAAGCATGCCAAATTCAGAAGAACGCAAAGTCCCCAAGACTGACTAAGTTTCACAGAAGCTCGAAATTTAGTGCGGACGTCAATGCGAGAGGCTTTTAATAGTTTCCACAATGAAACATTGTCTCAAAATATGGTAGAAAACCTAAAGAGATTCTGGTCGTACGCAAAGTACACCATTGGCAAAAAACAGTCAATACTGTCACTGCGAGACAGCGATGGAAATGTTTCCGATGATGGTGCCACTACAGCGGAGTTACTAAACACAGTTTTCCGTCCTTCCTTCACGAAAGAAGATGAAGTAAATATTCCAGAATTTGAAACCAGAACAGCTGTTAGCATGAGTGACATAAAAGTAGATATCTTAGGTGTTGCAAAACAACTCAAATCACTTAAGCATGGCAAGTCTTCCGGTCCAGATGGTATACCAATCAGGTTCCTTTCAGAGTATGCAGACACAATAGCGCCTTTCTTAGCAATCATATGCAATCGCTCACTTGACGAAAGGTCCGTTCCTAAAGACTGGAAAGTAGCACAGGTCACACCAATATCAAAGAACGGAAATAGGAGTAACCCATTGAATTACAGACCCATACACTGACCTCAATTTGCTGTCGGAGTTTGGAGCATACACTGAACTCGAACATTACGAATCACCTTGAAGACAATCACTTATTGATGTATAACCGACACAACACAGATAGCTCTTCATTCCCATCACGAAGTATTGAGTGCTGTCGACAAGGAATTTCAGATCGATTTCATATTCCTAGATATCCAGAAGGGTTTTGAAACTGTTCCTCACAAGCGACTTTCCAACGATGAGGAATCTCACACAGAGGTTTTCGAATAGCTTCGTGAGCAAGGAGCAAAGTTCTATCGTCGAGGAATTAAACGTTGTTAGAATGACATGACCGTTGTTTACAGAGACTTCATGACCGTAGAAAAATAGTGTTGTGTACGTACACCATTCACGAAAAGTTACTCGGTCTCCCATATTAATGTGTAACTTACTTTCTGAAGTCTACTCATAATCGTTTTTGTGACTAAAACCGTGTAGATCGCTTAATTTTTTTTACTACATTATTTCGATAACTGCCTCCTCAGATATCAAAAAGCTAACAAACTAGTAAAAAAGCTTCAGTGTCAGCATGAAAAACTATTCCTAGTCGAGGCATCAACTAAGTTAACTAGTTGACGTCTCGATTAGGCATAAGTTTTGATACTGATAATGAACCTTTTTCAGCAATTTGTAAGGAAGGAAGGGAAGGAAGGAAGACTGGGTTTAATGTCCCGTCGACATCGAGATCATCAGAGACGGGGAAGGAAACCGGCTGCGCACTTTCAGATTAACCATACCGTCATTTGCGTGGAGCGATTTCGCAAAATCACGGAAAAACAAACTCTCTATGACTGGACGCTGGTTTGAATCGTCGTCCATTCGAATGAGGGCGCAAAGAGTGCTAACCACTGCACCACCTCACTCGGTTTAACAGTTTGTAAGCTTTCTGATATATGATGATAGTAGTAAACGAAGCGGCTTAGTGAATGAACAAAGGTCACGGTCTTGTACAGCTAATTTATTTCCTTTATTAACAAATACCTCCTACATCGCATACGAAGCTTGATAGTCTGTGAACGGTTCTACTCGGCCTCCTTCCTGGTTGTTTTTCACTAAATTAATCTCTCAAATCTACACTATTCACTGACGTGGTCTCAACGTAACGTGGGCCGTGCCAGGTAAAGCTTCGCACAAAATGATATGAATGCATTTAGTGTATCACATGCTACTGGCCCGATATTTTTCTACCAAACGACAACTTTTGGCAGGTACGTAGTCATTAGACTGCAACTTTTTATCACAAAGGTAACAGCTGACGGAAGTACCTACGGTTTTCTTATGCATGGCACTGCAACAGCACGCAACGCCAAAGCATCTATGAAAGTTTTATCAGGTGTTTTTGACGAAAGTGGGCATTTTATGTAACGGATGAAGCTTTTCTAAACAGCAAAACCGAATGTTTGGCGATATTATGAGTGCCTGCCGTAATCTCTCCAGATGAACCGAGATTTATCCTCACCGCTGGTTGAATGGCGGGTGGTAACACGTTCGCGTCACTCGTGACAGAGGGCCAATGTGGAGACCGGCCGTCTGGCCTCGCGCATTCAGCCTGTGCATGGACAAGTGGCCGATGCTTCAGCAGGCCCCGAGCAGGCACATGGGGGGAGGATTTACTAGTTGTCGGGAGCTCCAACGTTAAGTGCGGTATGGGGGCCCTTCGACAGATAGCGTTCAGGGCTGAAAGAAAGACAGTGTGCACTCGATATGTCTTCCGAGGGTCACATCCGGGATGTGGAGGCGGCCTTGCCTGCGGCTATCGAGCGTGCAGCGGGCTATCTGCAAGTCATGGCTCACGCCGGTACCAACGACGTCTGTCGCATGGGTTCCCAGCCCATCCTCAGTTCATACAGGCGGCTGGCGGAGGCGATGAAAACAGCTGGCCTCACGTGCAGAGTGCAAGCAGCGCTCACAATTTGCAGCATTTTTCACAGAGTTCATGGGGGTCCTTTGGTGTGGAGCCAAGTCGGGGGTCTCAATCAAAGGCTTCGTCGACTCTGTGACAGTCTTGACTGTAGATTTCTATATATGGGTTATCGGGTGGGGATTTGTAGGACTCCACTTGATAGGTCAGGGGTGCATTACACAAAGTAAACAGCTACTCGCGTAGAAGAGTACTTGTGGAGTGCACATAAGGGTTTTCTAGGCTAGACAGTAGTTCGATGTTTTCTGACGAACACTCACCCGTTGATAAGGAGCAGGGGAAGTCAGACCGCGTCCGATGTTAAGACACTCCTACTGTCAAAATTATATCAGTAACTGTCGAAGTATTCGTAACAAAATTCCCAAATTTATTGCCCTCCAGGAAAGCTCTTGGGACCGAGATCTGGCTGAAAACCGTAATGGCAAGGTCTGAAATATTTAGCGAGTAGTGGAACATATATCTAACAGACAGACTGGAGACCATAGGAAGAGGAGCTTTCATTACAGTTATACTGTCTGTACTGAGGTCGAAGTGCATTACGGCTGTGAAGTTATCTAGACGCTTATAACTGGTCTAGATAAAACCAAGTTAATTTTTGGATGTTTTTTCCAGCTTCCCAATTCCCCTGTGGCAGTTTGCCACTCCGCACGGTGGCGCACCTTCCCTGGCCACGAAAGTCACTAGCACTCGATATACCTGAGCCTTTTTTGTATGCTTTGGAGAGAGGGTGCGTGATTGCAATCCAGCTCCATCGTATTCATTTGAACCTGCCACTATTTTGCAGGATGAATGGTATAATATTACTCTTGAAACCATACAGGAACTGTATTTATCCATTCTCTGAAAGGCAACGGTTTTCCTACACCGTATTAGGCATGGTAATGTGTTGTGTTTTTGGTGTTACCATAGTTTTGTCCACCCCCTGAAAACATGCCATGCCGCTGCGATGAGGCTGTGTCAACTAGGGGTAGCCATTTGCCTCATGGAAGAGCTTAAATGATTTTGTTATCGTTTCCCAAATGTTTATACTGTTTGCTTATTTCGATACTGTTATGTACTAAATGTGTTTAATTTGTACCTCTTTGTGTAGCATCACGTTCGGAAAATGTCCCCTCATTTTCCAATACGATTTTGACGCTAGTGTTTCTACAAAGTACGATAGCTAGTATATAAATCAAATTTCTTTGTTTAAGAAACAATCTAACCATAGCTAAGCTGCTGGTTCACTGTTATTTACAAATACGTTGGGATTTCTTGAACTATTTAATTACAGACTATCATAATACGATCATTTCCATACTTAGACTCTTTGTCTAGGCGTTAGATTGGTCCTGCTCTCAGGCTCAGAATCTTTTTACAAGTTGCCAGAAGTCGCACAAATAAAAACCGAGAATAACTATCACTAATTTGACAAATCATCGGATTACCTAGACCTGAGTGTAGCCATGTATGGAAGTGAAACATGGACGATAAATAGTTTGGACAAGAAGAGAATAGAAGCTATCGAAATGTGGTGCTACAGAAGAATGCTGAAGATTGGATGGGTAGATCACATAACTAATGAGGAGGTATTGAATAGGATCGGGAAGAAGAGGAGTTTGGGGCCCAACTTGACAAGAAGAAGCGACCGATTGGTAGGACATGTTCTGAGGCATCAAGGGATCACAAATTTAGCATTGGAGGGCAGCGCGGAGGATAAAAATCGTAGAGGGCGACCAAGAGATGAATACACTAAACAGATTCAGAAGGATGTAGGTTGCAGTAAGTACTGGGAGATGAAGAAGCTTGCACAGGATAGAGTAGCATGGAGAGTTGCATCAAACCAGTCTCAGGACTGAAGACCACAACAACAAGAACAACGGCTGCAAAGTCCTGCTAGTAACTTGACAGGAAAATGCGTTCGCTGCAAAGAGGCTACAACTCTTACAGCCTGTAGTTAATCATATGTTTCCGCAGTTATCATTATATTCAAGAAAAATCGGAGCATTACCAGATAAACTTTAGTTTCTCAGTGAGGAAGTTTCTGACTACAGCCAAGGAAGGAGAGGCTTTTTCCCAAAGTACACTTTTTCTTGCTAATATTAATATGCTTATTTATAGTCTGTGTAAGCACGGGAGAGATACAGAAACATATTGATAGTTTATTCCATTGTCTCTTAATATATCGTTAATGTATACTACTGAACTAGTTTCTGACAGCTCTGTTCAAGTACACTTACATTTGTTACACATCTGTAATGGTATATCTTCTTAGAGGCATCTACAGAATATTATCAAGTAATTTGTTACATAATTAATAATAAGTTCCAGTTTCCAAGATACTCGCAGTCGAAACTGGTATCAGAACGTACATTAAATCATCACATTCGTCATTCAATGGATATACTCACAATAATTCTAAATATGATATGGAGTGCTTTAAATACGAACTGCTTCACAATGGTAGTTTATGCGAAAAGGATGTTTGTTTGTTTGGGTGCTGCAGCACGTTTGAGAATCCAGTTATCTGAATGTCGTGTAGTTTAAGTGATCAAGGCGATAAACGAATCGGTTTCACTCTTGCTATTTACGTAGATGATATATGTGTTCCAGGGATATTTCCCTCATGCTAAAAACATTGACTTTCCTTTTTTTTCTACTCGAATTAGTTTTTCCCCTCCAAAAGTGCCATCATCGTTGAGGACTGCCGGGGCTGGCACGGTGCTCTGCTTTTATAGACGTAATGGAGCACATGGAACCTTCCAGAGATAGACGGAGTGGAGTATGCGTGGAGGGCAAGTTGCCCAGCCCTTAGCTGCTCCGTCCCGCCGCGGGACCTAGTGACGTCACACGGCACGAGTAGCCGGCGCCACGTTTGAAACTGCGCGTCCCTACAAGAAGATTCCAGACGCTACCATTACATCTATATAAACAGAACACCGTGCCAGCCCCGACAGTCAACTCCTGATGACGATGGCGGAGACAGCTGTCGGAAGCTGAAGTGTTTTATTCGAAACGACGAGGCTTGTAAACCGAGAAGATTTTATTAAATTGATATAGACTGCAGTAGTAATGCAGAGATGAAGCGACTTACACAGGATACACTAGCTTGAAAAGCTGCATCAAACCACACAAACTATTAATGGGGCTTGGCATGGAAAATAACTTTTGAACGCAGGAGATCTGGTAAATACTACGTATATTCTTCATCAATTTCGTTCGAACAAGCCACGATGACAATAACACTCAGAATTCCGTTGAGCATGGGAAAAATCAGAGGAGCAGTGGCACCTGGATTTTGTTATGATCGGAGAGACGACCTGCTTACTGCAACGAGGATTACGATGGCGATGGTGAACCAAAGCGCCATGTACACTGCGGGAGTAGTGGAAATCCAGCAAATGTGTACGGCATTTTCACGGATCGTCATGGAAACAATCTTCTTCTTCTTCTTTGCCTGTTTCCCATTGTACGGGGTCGGCATTGTTGTGTGGGCTGAGTCAATGTTACTGTTAGGTGACGTCGGGATGCACTTCGTGACGCCACCTCTGTCCTCCGGAACGGAATCTCTGCACCCCATCTGTCTGTCACCAGAGTAAATCTTACGTTAAAGTATTAAAGCTTTTGCTAAACGTTTGCGTACCAAATATCCAAGTTGCAATATCGGTAGCAGCCCAGTATTCACCTAGTTGGATGTAGGAAAACAGCCTAAAAACCACATCGAAGCGGACAGCCTCGCCAACCCTCGTCGTTAATCCACGAGACTGATTCGATGCAGAGCAGGTTCGCCTACCCGTATACCAGAAGCGGTGTTTTAATACCATGGGATATCTGCACGGGTCGCACGGGAACAATGTTTATCGTTAACTATTAAGTACTGAAGTTCAAACTAATATGAATAACTTTTATAAGAAATAGAGGATGGATAAGGAAGAAAAGGGATTGGTGGGAACTCGTGACTTTCAGCCGGACAGGGAATTGGAAAAGGTTGAAAATTTGTGCTGGGCCAGAACTCGAACCCGGATTTTCCGCTACACATGAGCAGTTGTCTTAACTCCTTCGGCCATCCGGACATGGTTCCTGACCGCCTCAAATTCCAACTTAGCGAACGATGCAATGCAGCGCTCCTCGTCCATTAACCCCATACTGGCAAATTATTCATTCCCGTAGGAGTACGAACGATACTAGTGAATCCGCATTGAATCAGACGTCAAGGAGCGATCTTACAGAAATGTACATATTTGAGTGGTGTCTGTTCTGTTTAAGAAGTTCACTCAAATATGTACAATCTGAATAGCATAACAAGCAAAGCCTCGTCTCCCACAGAGACTGTTGAACTACAATTCTGCTTCGTAACACTTATAATGTTTCTCCTATTCGAATTTCCTGATGTTTCTTACATTGCTCCCATGTTCCACACCCAAAGTATGTGAAGGAGACTGCAGAATTGTTACACATTTGGCTCTGTGTACCAGTTACTTAATTTTAATCAACATGGTTTTGCGAGAGCGACGACATCTTTATCCAAAAATTCCCGAATACCATCTCTGCTGCACAATGCACATTGGTATGAACTGTACTAAGGTCATAAACCTCAAACGTCCGAGAGACGCTCCAGAAATAATCATCATAGAAACTTAAATCCGTTCGTCTTGTATGGCGTTGGTTGAAGTGTGCCATTTGAAACGTCCCCTTACTTAGAACAATTATACATGACTGTGCTTAAACTGACACACAATATTTTTAGCGCAACGCAATCTGACTTTCAATAATCCCTACAAAAGAATGGCCCTGACTAACATTAACCTAAACCTTTCACAAATCACTTACCTCACCAAAAATCTTCGTTACTCGAACTACTGCAATACAGCGAGCGCCACTACTGCCAGCTAAATAAAAGATTCAAACTACTGAAGGCACTAACTACTAATAGGCATAGTTAGCAAATGAAAGATTTTAATAGAGAACAAACAATGTATTTACCTTAATAGTGTTGAAAAATCATAATACACATAGCAGTTCATGACATCCAGTCTTACAAATTTCAAAACTCCGCCATTTCTCTCCCCGCATCCACCACTGCTGGCGACTCACCTCCAACTGCGCAACGCTACGCGCTGTTCACATCCAGCTGCCCAACACTACAATGGCAGACAACAATGCAAACTAGCCAGCCAGTGATTTTAATACAGAGAGCTACGTAACGTTGCCAATAAGAAAACATAAACAGCCTACTTACATAACCCCCATGCTCCCCACAAAAAATTGTACGAATTGTTTTGGGCAGTGGCCTATAATGATTTGATAAAATTTTTCATAATTACAATAACAAAGACATCAAATGCACACACTTATTGGTACAATGTTGGTCAAAAGCTAAAATTTTCTCACAGTCCATAAAGACAGTCCTGATCATTTATCACAGTAAAATAGCAGTGTTTTTCTCAAAGGCTGAGCAGTAAAAGAAAATGCACACGGAAGTAGTGGATTTCCATGCAGTCTTGAAGAAGTAGTGTTGTCCTTCCAACGGAAAGACAGTGCTGACTCTTGACATGCAGACAGGTAATGGGTCACAACAGAGCAAACCCACAGCAGAGTCATTCGAAGGTTTGAAGAATATTGGTAGGTAGGTCATCGCAGAGTAGACCTACTGTAGTCCTGGTAGAGATTACAGTATTGGTGGGCCATCAGAGGTGCAGCCCCACTGCAGTCCTGGTAGAGATTGTGGTATTGGTGGGCCACCAGAGGTGCAGACCCGCTGCAGTCCTTGTAGAAATAATGGTACTGGTGAGTCAGCAAAGGTGTAGACCCACTGTAGTCCTTGTAGAAATAATGGTATTGTTGGGTCATCAAAGATGTAGACCCACTGTAGTCCTTGTAGAGATGGCCAGCAGCCATCTGTTGTGGTTCAAATGGTTCAAATGGCTCTGAGCACTATGGGACTCAACTGCTGAGGTCATTAGTCCCCTAGAACTTAGAACTAGTTAAACCTAACTAACCTAAGGACATCACAAACATCCATGCCCGAGGCAGGATTCGAACCTGCGACCGTAGCGGTCTTGCGGTTCCAGACTGCAGCGCCTTTAACCGCACGGCCACTTCGGCCGGCTCATGTGTTGTGACTGTACAGGTGCACAATCACCATTGAAGAGTCTTGCAGATAATATAGCAAGTCCATAACCACCACTTGTGCACTCACAAAGTTTTTGGAATTGTCCTTAGACCCAGCAATGCTGTTGTCCAATCACTTGCTGAATGATTAACACTAACAGTCCCTACTTCTCACATATTGTCCAAATACTATGACCGACAGAAACATGTGCAGTGAAATGGAACTTACAAGTTAATAATATGATGAACTGGTGTCAATTACAATTTTATAACATAAGAATACAATTACAAAGGTACAAAATACATCATTAAAGAACATAACAATACAGTTATCATTTGTAGTACAGGCTTTACAAAAGAATCGAAATAACATATACATCAGTGTTACAGGAATTATGACATAAGTACATACATAAAAGATCAGAATAACTTTCGGAACATCAACTTCACATATGAGCTTTAAAACAAAACAGAATAAATAATGTCTTAACATCTTTATGAAGTAAATAACATATTATTAATGCAAATTATATTTGAGGATAACAGTATTCCTCATCATAGTGAATGTAGCTTAGTATTAGAATAGAAAAAATTCTATGAAACAGTACACAGAGACAGGAAGAAAACAAATACACAAGGGTACACAAACACTTAGTGGGATGAAACAAAAGGAAAGGACGGGGTTTGTTTTCAGTGTAACATTTGGTACTGCAGTCCAACCCTAAACTTCATTCCATAGATTGTCCCTCTTATTTCGACATTTGCTCCAGCCAAAAAAATCCTATCCAAGCATGCTTTCTGTATTCTGTTCACATCCTCTTTCGAAAATAGTTTTTCTCCACAGTACACTGCTTATTTGGCCAAACCATTTTCTTATAGTTTCTCAATGCATTTATTTCAATTCGTCATAGTTAGTTTCTTATATAGTCTACCCCCTCTTAAGATAACTTAAATCTACTGAGCTCAGATATATATACCAAGGGACGAGGCAATGCAGCAGCACATAACAAATTAACACAAACAGCAAGGACAAAAAAATACAAATTGGCAAACTAAGCAACAATATTACAACTAATATAAGGCAATGAGCAGCAAACAAGAAAAATAAATCAGTAGTAAATTGGCTTAGCAGAGTAACACAAAGTCAAATTCAGTAACACTATGCCTGGCAAACAGCAGCAACAAATGAAATAACTTACATCTAAACATGACATAGCTCAAGCAGAAAAAAATATTACACTAAAGACAACAACACAGACAAGGGAAATGTATATTCATATCGTAATGTCTATGTAATTAAAGTGGTGCACCACAAAAACTAATTCTACAAAAAATTACCAAGTACTTGAAAAGAAAATTATATATGCAGTTACTGTTATTAGTCCCTTCTTATTGTTATTTCCATTCCAAGAGCTCCTTTTTCGAAGAATATGGATCAGAAAATAATTATTTAATAGATCTGTTGACAGAAAGTGTTGACATTTGCAAATGCATTTAATTTTATTTTATGAAACCAATGCTGCAAGACAGCTGGAAACCAGATATCAAATGAAATAAGGAACTACGCAAACCAAAGCATAAAAACATCATTTAATAGCTATGTGGCATTTCGTAAGTCAGTATCTCGCAACTCTTGTAGAAAGACACTTGTCGTAGTCAGGTTTGCAGATGTAAGAATATTTCCCATCAATTCATAAGCATTTCAGTAAGTAGCACAAAGTACGATATGTTTCCAAATAATGAGCGGATCGTATTTGCGATGCTTTCTACAATAGAATGTCAATAGCGAGGATAATGGCCTTCTTTTTTCTCCACCTGTGCCTCTGAAAGGCACACACTAATGGCTTTTTTCCAGGCGGCTGTAGCGCAGCAGCCCACGTAATGAGTTGTGCCCACGAAGCATTACGTTAAGGTCACTTAACTTTCTTACCGAAATATTTACAACACGAGTTAGCACTACAGTGGCAGTCTCATATACAAAATTTCACGGGTCAAGAATTTGCGTTGCAAATGTGTAGAAACAAAATCTTATGCATATAACAGTGTCCAAAATATTTTCTCCGGCATTGTGATACATTCACGCATTTGCACACATTTCATAACTCTTAAAGTACGATTCTTGGTTTCCAACATTCTTTTTCACAAGTCAGAGTCCCTAAGCACTATTCATTACTCCTTACCTTACTACACATATATATGTTCGTCGACATGTCAATCTTGCGACGACACTTCAATATTTCATCATAATAAATACATAACATAATCAAATTCTTCATATAGCATCAGCTTATTGATCATAAACATACCTCATCAGCATAATACACATCGTCGTCGTAAAAATAACATCATAACACCTCAGTCAAATCTCAAAATCGTCGTAGCTTTCTGCAATAATTTCAAAACCTAAAAAAAATTCTCTGCTCATTTCAATAGTGTCATCTACCTCAAACGTTCTTCAAAAATCATGATCTCATACCAAATACATCATTCAAAGCTCTCATAGCATCACAATGGTTCCAAAAAATATGAAGAGTTCACACAGTACAGACAAAATACAATTTCATAAGTGTGAAGTTATCCAAATGTGTAATTACGTAAACATGTGTCACTGACGTAGTAAAAAAAATGTTTATCTCTCAGTTAAATGACCAGATAGCTGTGTAATTCATGTGTTAGAGAAATATGGTACCGATGTGTAAAGTTGTATAAGCAAATATCATATTAGCTAGGGCTCCTTGTGCTTGGCAAACACATGGTACACAAAGTAAGCGTGTACCCCCCTGAGGATTAATGTAATTATACGCTCAGGTGTTACAGATTACAGCAATGGAATGAAATGTATCACGGAAAACTTTCTTTGTAATTCAAAAATCTTTAAAAATAAATGTTTTAAGTATAAAATTAATCACTCAAATACGTGTACTGTAGCACTAAACTGTGCATCTTGTTGCAACATAATGTCTGTGGAAGTGTCGTAGTTATCGTCCTCCGAAAGCTAAGTTTTGCAGAAGTCAATGTACTTACCTCATGATAAACAAAAGTGAAATGCTTTGCGTATAGATATCCTAGTTATTACGTACGGTACCGTGATCAAGAAAGTACTACACTGTAACGTATTGTTGTGCTACAAAACAAAAAAAAGGCTGTCTTATTGTAGCTATACCACAAAGTTACTATTAAACATGTTTTACTTCACAGAATAATTCAGAAAAACTGTGCAGACATAAAACAGAAACACCGCGAAAGCAACAATGTAAATTGTGTCACATATTAATAGCGTCGTGATATAATCGTGTAGCTATCAAAGAAACCAATGCCAAGTCATCTTTAATCCCACAGAAAGTACTTCAAATAAAGAATGTCTTTCAAGTAAACCAAAATGTTGCATGAAAATCTCATTAGCAGTGCCGGTATATGTTCTAAGTATGTGAGCCTTATAGTCGTTACGTGATCGTGCAACTAACAAGCAAGAATGTACAAATAACAACACTGTGTCGTCTGTTCACTATAACAATGCATTCGTAATTTCTGTTTAAATAAGTTCTCTTGGTTCTTGACTGGATATTTAACTTCAAACATTGTTGCATGTTAACAGATTCTAAGTCTGACAAGCATACTAGTAATGTAACGTGAAAAGTTATATGGCAAAGACGAAGTTAAAAAGCAGATTATCTTTCAATAAACGGTTTTACATGTGAAATGTGGTGCAATCCTTTACTCTTCCTAGTACGCAGAGTTTCAGCTTCAGTGGAATTATCATGTGGTATATGGTACATCGGTAAGGAATGCTAAAATTTTTCTCATGGTTAGCGTCTATGTTATTTTTCTCAAGCCGAGCCGGCTCACGTGGCTGCCTGTGCTGCGCGTCATTGTCTGTTTCTTTGTTGACGCGCATCATTATTGGGATTTGGAGGTCTGACTTCTACAAATTCACCTTGTCGAGAGGGCCCTGCCCTGTTTAAGACCCACCAGTTCTGATGAAATTCAGGTCTCTCGTTATGATTATATTGTCTGTCGTCATGTCGGTAGCTCCTGTAGTTTCTTTCTTGTCTGTTAAGTGGTGGAGAATTTCTCCCTGAATTATCACTGCACGGTGGACCGTTGCGTCTGAAGTTATTCTGTCTCCCGTGATAATAATAGTTCTGGTTGCCATATTGTCTGTTTCTATGATTGTCTCTGTCATATTCATTACTATGGAAATGCGATCTTTCTCTGTAACTATTATTACTCTGCCAGTGGTTGTCATATGGGTGGTGTCTGTTTTGGTCACGATTTGCGTTGTAAGAATAGACTTGTTGTGTCCAGTTATTGTTTCTCTCGTCACGGAATTGTGACGGATGTGACCTGTAGTGATTGTTTTCCTGTTTTCGCATCCAGCGACTGTCTGTGTCAATTTATAATTCTTGTAAGAGTCCCTGAAAAGCTTCAATGTCGTCTTTGCAACGTCCTGCCAAAATAATATTTCTTAAATGTTCAGGCAATTTCATTAAGCAAATGCGGATGAGTTCTGAAGGGCTGTATGGGTTTGAAAGATATTGATTCTTATGCAACATGTCTTCAAAATATTTGACAAGACTGGAAAATACAGATTGTTCAAAGTGTTTCATCATCATGATGCCATGTTTTACTCGGTCTTGTGTAGCTTGAGACCAATATGCTGAGAGGAAGGCATGGTAAAATTCTCCTTCACTGTGACAATCGTGAATGACCGATCGCATTCTTACAGCTGGTTCATTCTCTAAGTAGCCACACATAAATTCTAATCTGTGTTCTAACGACCAGTTGGGAGGAAAACAATGAGAGAATTGATGGAGCCATGCTTGTGGATGAATGTCGTTGCCAGAATTCTTAAATGTTTTGAATTTACGTGTAGTAATAAACAGCTTATAGTCAAAATCATGATGTCGGCGAGTCAAATGTCGGTCATTGTTACGTCGTTTCGGCGGTTCCATCTCAAAATTCGGTGTGCCTTGCCAATTTCTTTCATAATTTCCGAAGTGTCCTGTGTTATTATTTTGTGGTTGTTCCGTATTTCTAAGTCCCTCTTCCCGTGTTGGAGCGCGAGTGTCCTCTGAAATATGTAATTTTTGTATTACTTGTGTCAGCTGATCTTGTACTTCCCGGATTTCTCTTTGGTGTTGCGTATTAATTTGATTCTGATTTTGTTTGAATTTCCTAATTTGTTCGCACTCTTCTGTGTCATTAAGGACTACCGGTTTTGTGTCATTCAGATTATCATCTACCTTCGTAGATAAATTATTTAGCTGATCCGAAAGTTCAAATAGTTTCTCTGATAATGAACTAATTTCCTCCATGTGTCTTTCTACTGTGTCCTTTAAGTTTTCCTGAGTTTTTGCAAGTTGCGTAACCGAATCGGTAGATGCAACTGAGTCAATTTTGGTTTGCAAGGTCTCATGATTTTCATGAACAATAATTTGCAGTTCTTTTATGGCTGCTCTGTGATTCTGTAATGCATTTTCATGCCGCGAAAAAATAGGTTGAAAATGCTCACAAATTTGTGTTTTTGCGTCGTTACAGACATTTTGACATTTCGATTCGATTTTATGTATCTCAGTAGTTAATCTTCACGTGTTTGTTCAAGCATGGTGTGAAGATTTTGTTCCATTGCTTCTAACTGTTGCTGTGTTTGTCTCTGGTGTTGTTCCATTGTGTCTAACTTTTAAAGATTTTGTTCCATTGTGTCTAACTTTTGAAGCTTTTGTTGTGTTTGTGTCTGATTTTGTTCCATTGTGTCTAACTTTTTAAGCTTTTGTCCCATTTGTTGCATTAATTGTAATAACAATGGTGTCTGAAACATGTTCCTGGGTGCTTTTCGGCAGTGAATTTGCACCGGCAACATTCACATTTTGACAAGCAGAAAATGTGTCTTGACTCATTTGAGAAAACGGTGAGGGCCCAAAACCTGAGTCTACGTAATTGCAATATTATGTTCTGTCATTTCGGATTCCTGAGGTGAGCTGTTGTCGACCGATCGATCAATTATGCATCCCTGTTCACTAATTGTTTCACTGCCTACAGCATATTTGCAGCCCGCTCCATTTCCCCATGCACAATTACCCAATTACTACTTTGAACATTAATTAATTCATTACTCGGCGGCGCTAATAAGCTACGCTCGTCGTCACTATTATTTCTCAGTTTGCTTTGGTGCCTAGTGTTATGTTTTTCACACGCCATTATTGTCACAATATTTCACACGACAATACAGAAAATCACAATTTGAAGAGCAAAATAAGAAAATACATTAACATAGCACCGAAAATGATATCTAGTTAATTGCAAGCGCAGCTGCAAAATACTTGCTGCAAATCTACATGCATGCCACACCTGTTTTACTGTACAACAATGAAAGACTGCAACTACAAAGGAGATTCTCTCTACAATTACGCGCTAGCAATATACAAAATCTACACTAATTGCACAAACTACAAGAAAAAATCAGATCATGACATCCAGTCTTACAAATTTCAAAACTCTGCCATTTCTCTCCCCACATCCACCACTGCTGGCGGCTCACCTCCAACTGTGCAACGCTACGCGCTGTTAACATCCAGCTGCCCAACACTACAATGGCAGACAACAATGCAAAATAGCCACAGACTGCACACAGCACAGCCAGTGATTTTCATACAGAGCGCTACGTAACGTTGCCAATAAGAAAACATAAACAGCCTGAGAGGTGGCATGAGCCCCCTCTCATATTTCTATCTTACGATTTTCGTCTCTAATTGCATGCGGTGAAAAGTTGCTAATCCTTCACACGCGGACTTCCCACACAGCGTCTCTCATCACCCGGGTGGTCCGGTGACAGGCGGGCTCTCCTGATCTGGAAAGGGTTAAGCCGACAGGTATGAGGAAGTCGAGTGAATGCTTTGCAGACGCCGACATTGTCAAAAGACACGCCCGGAGGGGTCTGAAGTAGCGGCTGGGCTAGAGGTTCCGTTACTTCGCAGAATCTTAGCGAAAACACTTTCTGGCGGGCTACCAGCGAGGCGTGGGAATGACTTGTGTACCCAGGCAGTTGTGGAGGGAAAATTCCCGTGCTTTCTGCAAAATAGTAATGGGCACATTTTTAGCAGGACAGGACGACAGGGTCATTGATGAGGACGGTGATTTGGACGCGATCTTAGAGCAACGTCGCGGCAATGATTATGATAGTGAGGTAGAGGATGAAACAGAACCAGGCACACAAGTCGAGACGGTAGCAGAAGTTTATAATCAAATGAACGAGAGCAGACAGGAGCTAGCTCGGGCATGTCAGAGCTCTAGCGCCCAGGTGTCCAGAGTTACATCGCCCATGTTTGAAGAGGATCAAAAAGATGACGTAAACCCAATACTGAGCTTCCTACGATCAATGAAAGAAGAAGCTGATGAACAACGTAAGAAGGAGAAGGAAGAAGATGAGAAACAACGTAAGAAGGAGAAGAAAGAAGCTGACGAGCAACGTAAGAAGGAAAAAGAAGAAACTGAGAAACAACGTAAGAAGGAGAAAGAAGAAGCTGACGAACAGCGTAAGAAGGACACTTAGGCAATAATTTCGCATACAGGGGAAATTCGTGGGGAATTATTAACAATAAAGAAAGAATGTGGAGAAGCAAAACAAATGTCAATGGTAGCACAAAAAGTAGCAGGCCTAGCCAAAACGGCAGCAACAGGGGCAATGAAAATTGCAAAAGTAGCTTCTCAACTCGCAGGTCGCTTGCGACGTGCGACACAAGCCCACTCAAAATCCCTAGCGTTCTTAAAAACTCAAGGTAATATTGCGGTTACGAACATCACGAAACGAATGAAAGAAGTAGAGAGTCGGATAGCAAAACTAGAGCGAAACGGGCACACGAGCACTGCGCGTTCGGATACCAATGATGGAGTACACAGAATTGTGTCTCCGAGGAGAAGCCCGCCGTACTCTAGCCCAGTGACAGCGTGTGGAAGTAACAATGCACACGCAGAAACAGCGAGTAATAGCTCCAAGAATTGCAGCCCACTTAGAAGAGTGAATGCTGAATGCCACTTCCACTGTGATACAGACGTAGCACATCACAGTTATCAGCAGGATAGATCAGGACACTCAGCAGACGTGCAAGTAGCGGAAACGAGTGACAGCACCAGTGCGAGGATCGGACAGAATTTTGATCACAATCACTTCCTGTCGATACTAAAACTCCAGAAATTCAAAGATAATGGAGGGTCGATGCATCCGAAGAGCTGGGCGATGCAATTTACAAATTCATTACCGTCGTCATGGCCAACCCATGCCAAATTAGAATTCATGTGTGGACACATCGAAGGCCAAGCCGCGGAAAAGATGCGGGGCGTGGCAGCGACGCGTCGGACTTATCAGGAATTTGTTGGTGCATTCCTGCGGGCCTACTGGTCAAAGGAAACGCAAGACAGGATTAAAGAGGAAATAATATTTTGTCCTGAACTGGAAGTGTCCAGGCATAGAAGCGCAACCAAATTTTTTGATGATTTACTCAAGAAGAATCAGTTTTTAGATAGTCCATATAGCAACGGAGAAATCATTAAATTTTGCTTTTCCAAATTGCCAGTTAGGTATCAACAGACACTTGTCGGGAAGTGTGGATCTGACATAGATGCATTCAAGCGTCTACTGCGCGAACTCGAAGTAGTCTTCGATAAACAAGACGCAAAGGACAGGAAGAAGGCGCAAAATAACAAATACCACGGGCCAGCAAGGGAAGACGACAACAGATCGCATAATCACACTGGTCAGTTAGGAAACCAGGGTTACGGAAATCAAGGTTACGCTATTCAAGGTTATGGACACCAGAGACACGGAACCAGAACGTCAGGGAACAGGGTCAATCTAGACAAGCAATCTGGGACAGGAGGAATGACGAACGGCAAAGCGACCGTAATTGAAGAGAGCGAAATCAACGACAACAGGAGAACCAGGAGATTGAAATTAGACCTCCAAATCCTAATGCACGTCAGAGGAGGGGGAGTCTAAGAAGGGATTGGCGCTAGTCCATAGGACTCCACCACTTCTCTCACACAAAGAAGTTCGTGTAATAATAGTAGTTTAAGTGGTGTACATAGTAGAGTAGGCAAACATATGAACCTTTCTTCGGGGAACGATAATCGTTGCATTAATAGATTAAGGTTGCTAAAGTATTAACACGCTGCGTTGTCTCGCATAAGAATTTACTGCTGCTATCCTTTTTTTTCTGTTCGCGACTTCCAATGTCGGTGGAGTAGGAGACACTATCTTTCCATGATGCAATGTTTTAGTCCTTTCCTGTCTGGTGTCCATGTTGAGGGATAATGATGAGTGAGGAGATGTCGCACAAACGGGCGCATACAAGAACGTGCTCTTAGAAGCGTTCTGAGAAGTTGTGATACGCTCCATAGCGGCCACAACCAGTTCGTGAGACGTTCATACCAATGCTTGCAGGCACGCGTCAGTGCACTGCAGGATTGTGGTATATTGCGTGATTTCGAGGATGAACATGTGCAGTATAGTTTTTACAGTGATGCGCCAGCATCGTTGTCTTGCAAGTCGGGGTGAACCTGTGAGCGTTTGACTCCAATGGTGCTCTAGGGCCTAGACAGTAGAAATGCGGGCATAAAGCCTACCATGCCAATGTGCTGGTTGGGGATTTAGCGTGCTGCTTGTGACTGTCACAGATGAATAACCAGAGACTTATACTTGGATATTCGTGACATACTGTGTAGCTGGCGTGTGTTGGGCGACTGAATCCTCAACAGGAACCAGTCCTGGCTTGGTCATATTACATTGCCTCTGGAAAGGTGTGCTTTGATCGCGAATACTGCATAACATAGAAAAAGAAGTTGCAACTATAAATTTATTGTCTTGTATAGCCATGGCTAACCCAGTGTCTGGAGTTTCAGTGAGGCGTAGTGAGACCTCGGAGGCCATGTCGTACGGCGCGCACATCACTGTCGTCAATAGCGACGAGCAGCGGGACATCTCAGCGTAACAGGAATTATGTAAGAATGTTGTATAAAAAAAAAAAAGTTATAATAATAATAGAGGGAGTACCATATACTAGGATAAATTAAACTTTAGGATTTTACAATAACTAGATCCTTAATATTGTGGCGGTTTTCTACCACAAGTGTTTGGCGCGCGCCTGTTGAGATGCTATTTTTCAGGTCACCAAACCACAGACCGGAGATGGAGGGACGACGGGCGAGTGAAAGTAGCATAGTTGCATGTTCTTTATAGCACAGTAAAACTTAGACCTGCACAACAACATAATTGAATTAAAAGACATAGAATGTAGATCGTTGGCAAATGGTAGTTAATTCTTGAGCATGTCTACTGTCGATCTATATAATTAATAGTAATATTAGTGCGGGCCCGCACATTTATTTCTTCATCCAATATAGCGTCACACACCATGTACAATAGTGAGATCGCTCTCTACACAAATATCAAGATAAATTATTTCCATGATTTTGTTATGATAGCTACAGATAAATAACTATATAATTAAAATTAGTGTGTCTGAAATGACAGACCATCAATGTATCGTTATGTAAATTTATTATAACATAGAAGGTCATAGGGAAAAGTTAGGTATAAGATTTTTGTAAGAATTGTGCAGATGACGGGTATCGTGGCAATGCAGAGGCCAGCCGGAGCAAAAGCAAGACGTCATCGGCTACCTGCAAGAAGAGAGTGTCAGCGCGCCACCTGACGTGAAGGGCGCGAGAGCATCCGGTCCTACAAGCTGACAGTCACCGGGCTGTATACCTGAGGGACTATGCGGCAGACAATCCTCGCCGGGCCACAAGCGAAAGTGAGGCTGGCCGTTGACACTGACACGCGACAGCCTGCTAGCTCTCCGGACGCGGCAGCCGTTTGGAGGGATTCCCTGCGGCAGACCACGTTGTCGTGAGTACACGAAGAAGATCACATATCGTGTCAGAACCTGCGCCTCATGTGCCTCAGGACAGAAACGGACGCTATACACTCACCTGTTTGGGTTTTTACAACTCACTAGCATTGGCCGATCTGCATACACAAAGCAGTATCGTGCCACACACTCTAACAAATGAATGGTCTCATTTCTAACTTCTCCTCTCTCTTAGAGAGCAGGTGTAGCAATCGTCGCTCCTAGTTCGATCCTGTATGGATGACCTCACACACTTGTGGAGTCACTCCACATGCCATCATCCCTCGTCGGACTGCAATATTGGGAAACGTAAAAGTACTGTCCAGCGAGAGAAGAGACCTAGACTAGTGATGTATCCCAAGAAGTAGACCTCAGAGACAATTAATCGACGTGAGGAGAGCCTATCACTGTGTCTTCCTACCGTACTGCCGTCATCATATGCGTGGGTCTTGGTCCAATCTCAACAGAGTACTGCAGATGCTCCAGCATACCCTATTGCCGTTCCAACAACGTAGCAACAACACCCGACGTTTAGCCCTATGTGATGTCAGTACTGTGGAATTTGTGAAGTGCTTCGAATATTTCTAACAATGTGATTTAGTGCCTCATTCTCAGCACAGTCGCGAACATTGTGCAATGTGCATGCACAACTTGATGCCCCATGAACCTTGTTTTTTTTCTTTCTTTTCTTTCTTAAATTTTTCTCTAGAGTTGTTTTTGTAATGTATGTTGTACCTTGTATGTGTTTGTGTTTTACACTGTAATTCTTATTACAAATTACTGTATTGTTCTCCACACCATGTTTTTTTAAAATTTTGTATTTATTGTTGTGTGTATTCAAACAGTGTGCCTGAAGTCCCCATAAACTGAAGCAGATACCACCACTGTCATTGTGAATGGACCATCAGTTCAGGGAACATTTTGTAAGGGTTATTCTTGGTGCAGGGAGACAGAATGAATCGGAGGTTGTAATTAGATTCTGAAAGCTCACAAAAAGAGATTGTTAACTTAAACAGTATCATGTGTGAGTGAGTTCAGGTTAATTTAATGATTCAAATTGTTGTAACATCTTGGGCATTTAATTGCGGAGCACTCCAACTCTGATTGTAAAGAATAAACTGCTCCATATTTGGCTCACATGCCCGGGCCATATTTAGAGCGTGAATGTCTGTGTGAATCGGTGTTTGGAAGGGGCTCCCTGGGTATGGATGTGTGATGTGAGTGTTAGTGTTCCTAATTAAGAAGGTGAAGTGGGCTACACCATAAATAATCCTCCCTCTATGAGCTGCATTTTTCAGTTGCAGTGATTTTTTTTATAGAGTGCGGCATGTGGAGTCAGTTTCTAAGATTGTTCTTGGGCGATTGACTCACTACCTTGCTCCTAAGTGAGCCAACCACTCACCAATTACAATCTAAAATGGCGTAGGGACTATGAGAGGTAGCATGAGCCCCCTCTCATATTTCTATCTTACGATTTTCGTCTCTAATTGCATGCGGTGAAAAGTTGCTAATCCTTCACACGCGGACTTCCCACGCAGCGTCTCTCGTCACCCGGGTGGTCCAGTGACAGGAGGGCGATCCTGATCTGGAAAGAGTTAAGCCGACGGCTGTGAGGAAGTCGAGTGAATGCTTTGCAGACGCCGACATTGTCAAAAGACACGCCTGGAGGGGTCTGAAGTAGCGGCTGGGCTAGAGGTTCTGTTACTTCGCAGAATCTTAGCGAAAACACTTTCTGGCGGGCTACCAGCGAGGCGTGGGAATGACTTGTGTACCCAGGTAGTTGTGGCGGGAAAATTCCCGCGCTTTCTGCAAAATAGTAACCGTGATTGGCTGGCTCAGGGCATAGCTCTAGGACGTAGCAAAATCAGCGCAGAAATTGGCGCCAAGAATCTCCATTGGTGGAATGGTAGTGCTCCGGCAATGGAGTGGAATTTTCCGCCGGTTTTCGAGTTGCTGATTGGAACTTTTAACCACGGCCACTGTCGTGGGGGCGGGAATGTTGTGTGTTCGGCCTGTACGAGTGCTCTAGGTAGTCGGCTCTCGCCTTTCGGTCGAGGACGTCGAAGCAACCAGCCATCGCCTCCGGTACGCCAGATCATGTTCTGGCAGTTAAGAAGACAGTTTGGTAATGTATGTCTGCAGCACCGGCAGATAGGGATTTTCCTAGGTGATAATCAGAGCTCAGCAGAGTGCGCCTGTTCGTCTTTTTCTAACTTTGTTCTGTCTTGAGAAGCAGCAATTAATGTTGGGTTAGCTGTGTGTCTCTCTTAAGATTTGAGTGACAAGGAATTGGCTCCACATACCACTTCGTCATAAACCTCACAATCTAGTTTAGGGACAACTTCACCTTCACAGCGTTTGTTTGTGTATCCAATTTGAGCCAATTTGATGTATTATAAATGTTTCATGTGTTTTTGTTTATTATTTTGTGTTTAGTCTTAATAAATCATATTGTTATTTTGGACAGAACTTTCATTCTGTTAATCAGTAGAGCAACCCATCATTTCTCACTACGTTAATGAAACCTTCCTTTTTTTAACTTATTTATCAAATTAAATTATTGCAGGTGCCAAACTCTTTTCTACTCCACTTGCAGGGTTGATTACAGTCAGTTCGCGTATATTTTTTAATCCTTGTGCAACAGCAAAAGTCGGAGTTAGAATAGGGGGGGCTTAGTGCATCATTTACGTGTGTAGATTCTAGAATTTAGTGTTAAATACACTGCTAGCCCCGGCACCTCGCAAGCCTACTTACACATTGCATTAGTAACTACACAAAATAGATCGTTTCAGCTTCAGTCACGTTTATTTCCGAGTATTTATTAGCACGATGCGTTTCAGCAGAATGCAGACACCATCAGCTGCCTACTTCTACCTTCACAGAACTTGTTAATTACAGATTCGTGTGAAGTGAAAAAAAATTTTTGCAGGACGTTTTATTCTTTGAAGTAATGAGTGTTGTCGACAGGGGATCTCAGATTGAAGCCATATCTCTATATTTCCGGAAGGCTTTTCAATACATTTCTCGCAAGCGCCTTCTAATGAAATTGCGCGCCTATGGAGTATCGTGTCAGTTGCGCAACTGGATTCGTGACTTCCTGTCAGAAGTATTATAGTTCGTAATAAGTGACGGAAAGTTATCCAGTAAGACAGAAGTGACATCTGGCGTTCCCCAAAGAAGTTTTATAAGACCTCTGCCATTTAGAAGACATTCTGAAAAGCTATCTTAGGCTGTCTCCAGATGATTTTATCATTTATCATCTAGTTAAGTCATCTGAAGATAAAAAGCAATTGCAAAATGACGTACGCAAGATATGCGTATGGTACGAAAAATGGTCGTTAAATGTGACGTTACAAATGTGACTCTGGCAATGAGAAGTATGAGGTCATGCACAAAATGGAATCCATTGTATTTCGATTAAATGACAAATCGCATAAATCTAAATGCTGAAATTCAACTAGATATTAAGGATAACGATTACAATTAACTTAAAATGGAACGATAATACAGATAATGCTTTGGGGAAGGCGAATCAAATACTGGGTTTCATTGGCAGAACACTTAGAAAATGCAGGAAATCAACTACAGAGAGTGTCTAAACTACGTTTGTCCCGTTCTCTGCTAGACTACTGCTGTGCGGTACGGGATCCTTGCCAGACAGCACTGACGGAGGACTTCAATAAAGTTCAAAGAATGGCAGCTCATTTTGTGTTCATGCGAAATGGGGGAGAAGATGTCACGGATATGATACGCTAGAAGGTGTAAAAATTTTCGGGACAAAGGCGTTTTTCGTTCCGATAAGACCTTTTACGAAATTGCAATCACTAACATTCTCCTCCGAATGCGAAAGTATTTTGTTGACACTTACCTACAGAGGGAGAAATGGTTGTCGTAATAAAATACGAGAAATCAGAACTCGCACAGAAAGATTTAAGAGTTCAATTCCCCAACGTGCTGTTAGAAAGTCGACAAAAAGCGTGAAACTGTTTTTATGAAGCCTCTGCCAGGCACTTAAGTGTGAGATGCAGAGTAGTCATGTACATGTAGATGTGCCAGTGAGATATTCCGAAACATGAACCTCCTGGCACACCAAGCACAAAGCCTGTTCGCACTTCCAAGAAATCTGTAATAAGTGCTGTATAAATAACAGTTTGGCAACATGCAGCCAAAAATGTTCAAATGTGTGTGAAATCTTATGGGACTTAACTGCTACGGTCATCAGTCCCTAAGCTTACACACTACTTAACCTAAATTATCCTAAGGATAAACACACACACACACCCATGCCCGAGGGATGAGTCGAACCTCCGCCGGAACCAGCCGCACAGTCCATGACTGCAGTGCCCTAGACCGCTCGGCTAATCCCACGCGGCCATGCAACCAAAACGCGTGGTACTAACAAGCACTGGAAAATAAACGTGACTGTAGCGGAAAAAGTGTTATTTTATAAATAAGAGAAGTAGGTATGCTGTAGGTATGCTGTGTTTTTAACAGATGCACTACATTTTCCCAGACAATTCAGTCTTCCATTGCCTTCCCTTCCACAGATTTGAGCTGTTCTTCATATTTCGTGTTATTTATAGGTATAACAGTATAATAGTAATTTCTTGTGGTTCAGCGGTGTGGTGCAAATCTTTCACTCGGACGTCGCTTCGGCGGTTTGCACGTCACTAGCGTATCTCAGTAATCCTAAACGGGAAAGTAGATCTACAGTTTATCGTGGTATCCGAACCACCCGACATTCATGGCGGATCTTCACTTCATTGAAAGCAGAAGATGTACGTTCTCCTGAAAAGCCTTCTAAAAAACCGAAGTAAAATGTTACGATAACCACAAGTGAACTGTGTTAATAACGAATAAAAATATGCATGTCTATGTATTTGAATGTGCTATCAATGATGAAATGTTATTTTGGAACGAGAAAACTTTACCACTGTACGTGTTTGAACATAAAAATTATTAATAATAAATATATTTATGTGTAACAAACGCTAAGAATCACGTAGACTTCGACTATTTCATGTCACTGAATTTATATATATTTGTGGAATGAAGACTTGGAAGAATAAAATGATCACCCTGGTATCTGCTCTCTGGCCTGTTAGACGCTTTATACGAGGTGGCTTCTGAACGCACGATTTTGTTAATTGTACGTGTTTTTCACAATATATGTATAAACAGTATATCTCCTTTTAATCTCATTTCATACATCTCCCTCCATGTGAATATAAGTAAGTCGAATAATTAATTATTGCTAGAACTCAAATATCATCGTTGGGCATCCGCCATTCTTTTGTCGTAATGGCGGATCGGCAGCCATTATATGAAATGTAATTAATCACATTATTTTCGGGCTTCACCCACAAGATAATAGCAAAAGGTATATTCAATATTTGGCTTCAGGGAAAGAAAATGGTTTTTCCAGAAAAGTTTTTATTAAATATACACTATGAACCCAGAGATAATAATTAATAATATGAGTCTCAGGCTTGCTTATGAGTAAATTGCTGACTGGTAAAAATATTTTTTTCTTGCCGTAAGTACTATCCATATCGTAATCAGCCATACATAAGGTGAGTATTTGACAAACAATTTACGTAACATAGAGACTAGTAGTGCAGCTACGTAGATTATTATATCGTTTCTGTCTCTGCAAAAATATTTATTTATCGAGCGTTAACTATTGTAGTTTTAAACAAACCACGCGTATTTTTGAGATAGTTGTGTGTGTTGACAACATAAATAAATTGGTACAACCCAAACTAGTTACCTTTACTCAGAATTATTCACCTGGGTAGCAACATTGATGATTGATAAAGTATGTTTTCGCCGCTACTACGAGTGTGCGAATTGTACGCGACGTCACGACTTATAAATGTTCTCTTCCACGATTCCAAACGTAACACGCCGCTACCTTGTGTAAACAGAAAATAGAGAGGGACAATATAAAGACAACGTTAAGGACAGAATGAAAAATTTACGTATCCCGGCCAGGATGCAGTCCCGCTACCTTTCATTTTCCAGACACGTGTTTTACCATTAGACGACCAGGTGCGAAGTGTTTTTCGTCGTCAAACAACGTCACGAAATGATGCTCTGTTCACACACCGCTCGATTCTTCCCCGTATTCTTTCTCAGCCCGGCCGATAGCGAATATTTTCAGTCACCAATAGGAAACGCCGGGAATGTTGGCTGTAGCATCGAAATACTGAGGGTTCGGAACACAGATAGCACGCTGCAGGAAGGCGAGACCATAAGAGAAGGCTACAGAAGGGGCAGGAGAGGCAAGCCAGAGAATGTCTGAACTAGACGCTCGCACCGAGCTGAATTTCACAGGCGAACAATGAAACAATATTCGGTTCGCTTTGCCATTTTCTCCCCCACTGCCCCTCTTGCGACAACGAGCCCCATTAAATGGCTCCGCCAATGGAGACAATTTCGCCCTCACACCCCTTTCTCTTCCACTCCCGCGGCCGACGCCAGCAAACTTCTCGCTTCCCCTCCTCCTGCGACAAACCATTTACGTAGTTGAAATTTAATGAGCGGTCCCCTCCCTGTTCAGAGAGGCTAGATAAGTGGCCCCCTGATTGCGACCAATTGCGGGGCGTAATTAAAATCTGGCGGAGTGGCGACAAAGAGGGCCATTAAGATACGAGGGTGGGCGGCAGCCGTCGCCATGACTACACACCCCCGCACGCGCAAACACATTGGCGCAAGAGCACCGGTTGTGTGGCGCCCCTCGGCGGCAACACTCGAGCGTGGGTAATGGAGCTGCTGGCGGTTACTCTTCCCGCATATAAACAGCAGCGGGACGTGCGACAGTAGTGTAGACGTATTTCTCTCCCTACCATAACGTGTACAGTCCACATTATCATTATGTAAGATATAAGGTGCTAGAGAAGCTGCAAGTAAGCTGTTCGTAATTAATTAGAACGAACTTCTTCCTTCATCTTCTTCTTTATCGTCGCCTTGTCCCACGTCACGTAGGGTCGGCGTTGCTCTTCAGGATTCTTCTCCTCCATAGTACTCTATCCATTGCCTCTTCTTTCTTCCATTCTTTCTCCCTTAGGTCCCCCAATATCTTATCCTTCCGCCTCATCTTCCGTCTTTCTCTCCTTCTCGCTCCTTCAATCTTTATGTCTTCAACTCTGTTTCCGATATACTCTTCCCCTTTTCTCTGTTAGTGTCCGTACAGCCTTAGTCTTCTCTCTAGTATCTTTTTCCCCATGGGTCCCACTTTCACAGCTCCTCTAACACATTCATTTCTAATCCTATCCTTCCTTGTTACCACACACATCCACCTCAGCATCCTCATTTCCGCCACTTCCATCTTCCTTTCTTGGGCTACTGTGATTGGCCATGTCTCTCCCCCGTATATCATAGCAGGCCTTGCCACCTACTTGTACACTTTCCCTTTCAACCCAGTGCTCACCTTCTTGTCACACAACACTCCACTCATTTTCCTCCAGTTGTTCCAACCGCAATTTATTCGATGTTGTATCTCGCTTTGCAGTCCTCCGTCCCTCTGTATGTACGACCCCAGGTATTTAAATTTGCAGACCGATTTCAGCTCATCATCCTGGATCTTGCAAGACCTCATCTGCACATCCTTCAGTGCTAAATATTTTGACTTGATCCTGCTAATTTTCATCCCTCTTTCTTTTAATGCCTTCCTCCAATCCTCCAGCTTGTCCTCAAGTCTGTCGATGCTCTGCTCACAAAGAACCACATCACCCGCAAATATCATATTCCACGGCGCTTCCTTCTTCACATATTTCACCAGCACATCCATAATCAGGTCAAAGAGGTCAAAGAGGTAGGTAGCACGAACTGGCAAAAAATAATAAATACAAAGCGAAACAAAAATATGACGCTGGTGGAGATAAACAACTCTGAAATCCTTTTTGTTCAGCGAAAATATCTTGCAAAATAACATCATTTACTTATGATGATGATGATGTCCCATAGTCCGAGGAGCGTAGGGGACGATGCAGGAGACCCTCACCACCGTACTAGACAAAGTCCTAGTGGAGGTGGTTTGCCATTGCCTTCCTCCGACCGTAATGGGGATGCATGATGTCCCTGACACTGCCGGGAATCGAATCCGGGACCCCGTGAGTGGGAAGCGAGGACGCTACCGCAAGGCCACCAGCTGCGGATCCATTTGCTCATATACAGGGTAAATCCGAAGTCCACCTACAAAATTTCGGGTGTAGTACACGAATATTTTCTGGGAATTTTGATACGAGGGAGCAGTAGTCTCCGGTGGCTTGTTAGAGGGTTTTATGATTGATTTCGTGCCCCATTTATCTTTGTGTCTGTATTGCGCTTGAATCATCTGCACAACAGCGCAAGTTTCGACGGCATGCGTTGTGTGTCTTGCTTGGTAGCAAATTTGCTCCATTCACTCACGCTACAAGCTGTCGAAAACAGTAATGCCGACTTTCCTCTACGCCCTCAATGTTTTCAGTACTGTTTGGTTTTTTCTTGGATGACTTCTTTCAGCAGTGTGTAAGCTGTATATGTCTGTTAAAAATAATGAACTACTTCCATAAATAGTGTGGCAACGGCCTTGCCGCAATGGATACACCGGTTCCCGTGACATCACCGAAGTTAAACGCTGTCGGGCGTGGTCGGCACTTGGATGGGTGACCATCCAGGCCGCCATGCGCTGTTGCCATTTTTCGGGGTGCACAATTGAGGAGCTACTCGACCGAATAGTAGCGGCTTCGGTCAAGAATACCATCACAATGACCGGGAGAGTGGTGTGCTGACCCCACGCCCCTCCTATCCGTATCCTCCTCTGAGGATGACGCGGAGGCCGGATGGTCCCGGTAGGCCATTATTGGCCTGAAGACGGAGTGCTTTTCCATAAATAGTGATACGTAGTGATAGTTAACTGCTGAATGCTAAACAACAATATAAGTCTTATGTGCCAGGAAACAATACGGAAAGCAATCAGACCACTGTGTTTAATCGAAATTGTCACACGCCCACTCACACACACAAACACACACACTCTCCCTCTCTCTCACACACACTCACATAATCTAGCGCAACTAAAAATTGACGTAGCCTAGCTATCGTTTGACTGTTCAGCACTAAGTTATGATTCTTCAAAACAGTAACCCCAAGACTGAACAACTGTTGGCTTTCTGATTATACCGCCTGCAGTGGAACTGAGGATGTTTCTTCATTTTGTAATCAATCACTTCAAATGCAAACAATAACGAAACCATAAGAATCAGTACGTAGTTCGCCAATATCATTTCTGCTTAACATCACAGCAATGTGCGATATCATTCCGTACTGGCCGTCGAAACGGCATTCGCCGACCTATCTTTATCTACACCTGTCACATGATGGGGCACACAGAGGAGTTACTGATTAGTAACGATACTTGATGGTTACTTAATGTTTTGTGACTCAACTCTTTATGTGGTTTCCGACAAACCAAATTTTAATATATTTGTGGTGAGTATAAGATATAGGAAAAATGAAGGCCGTGAAACGTGGAACTATTATATGCATAAGTAACAAAGAATGATACGGTTTAATATCGAAATAATTCTGGAACAAACTAGTTAATAAGACGATATATAATTTCCAAACACAATTAACGTGTTTACAAGCCCACATGGCTCATCAGAACTACAGGAAGCAATAACAAGTTCATTTATTTAATAATCTTCAGCACGACGACCTGAAAAATTCAAATGGCTCTGAGCACTATGGAACTTAACAGCTGAGGTCATTAGTCCCCTAAACTTAGAACTACTTAAACATAATTAACCTAAGGACATCACACACATCCATGCCCGAGGCAGGATTCGAACCTGCGACCGTAGCGAACTGAAAAGATAACATACGTCGCTATAATCAGCTTTGTGAGTTAATGAGCATTGCGCTCTCATTTAAATATAAGGCCGAAAGAGTCAGCCTTCAGGAATTGTGAAACGAGCCGTGTCGTCCAGGACCGGATGCCACAAAGAGCGCAGATTCACCACGAGATGGGGAAGCATACAGGTGTCTATTGAGCCCTAAGTGCACTAATGTGTGAGTGAGACAGACGAGAACCTACGTCATAGACAAACCCAGTAGAAGGCTTTTGTGGCCAAGGAGACGTAGCAGTGTTAAATATGGCGGACCTAAGATCGGCCATAAAGGGAAACATTTATGAAAACTATTTACTTCTGTAGTAGTGCAGGGAATCAACTCACAGTAATTTTAATCTGCCATTCTCCATAAATTTTCATGGTGATCCCAATAAAACTGGAATATTGATCACATCTATAATAGTTTACGATTTACTGTTATCGTGAAATCAACAAGTTTTGTAACGAAGACCTGAATGATAAAACCTGAACGCTTTGGTCGATCTTAACGAACGATATTTCATATAGAAGCGCGTCATTAAAATGACAAACGTTGTGCCGGCTGGGTGGCCGAGTGGATCTAGGCGCTACAGTCTGGAACCGCGCGACCGCTACGGTCGCAGTTTCGAATCCTGCCGCGTGCATGGATGTGTGTGATGTCCTTAGGTTAGTTAGGTTTAAGTAGTTCTAAGTTCTAGGGGACTGATGACCTCAGCAGTTAAGTCCCATGGTGCTCAGAGCCATTTGAGCCATTTGGACAAACGTTGTGAATATCAATTGTGCAACTTTATTTGTTTAAAACATATAGTAAATTTAAATTATCAGTATTTTCAGTTAAGCATCGGGTCATCATTTCCTCCACACAAAACACATTGAACGATGACAGCATGACACCTTATTTAATCATTAGGTAATAGAATATTTGTTGTAAAGTTTAGTGCACAATACTTACTTTTGTTCTTTATTTATTTATCAGAAAGCACATTGGTGCAAGACGGTGACACTCGAAGTTAAGAAGGAAATTGTATTGGTTTTATGTAAAAGAATTTAACTTTTATTATGTAATGGATAATATTGTTACTTTATTTAGAACGTGGATGTGGTCAAGCTTTGATTATTTAAATATGTTAAAATGTAGAATAAGCTGTAGCCAATCAGATGGACGGCTTCAGGAAAAGGAACTGCGGTAGTCAGTCGCGCGACGATGCTCGGCACGCCGGAAACGCGGCCGGGGACGGGCAGAGAGACATTGTGGTTGCAGACGCGAAAGGGACAGTTCGGCTGGAGACACCAAAGGGTATAGTTCGGACTGAGACGTGAAAGCGGACAGTTGGCCTTTAGGTAGCTAGGAAGTGAAACGACTTAAGAAACTTTCGCGTTGTGTGGTATCGCGCTTCTGGTGTGAACTATTAACTTTTCACGATGAAATTGTGAATGATCAAACTGTGCCAAATGGATATGCGCTCGAGTGTAACAGTAACTCTAAATACGACCACTTTCGCTATAGTTTGCTTTCTGAATAAACATTATTCTAACCAAATCGCAACTGTGTGGCCTTCTTAATTTATGGGTCGTTAATTTAGTTCCCAACATTATTATTACTGTTATTATATGTTATATTGTTAGTAGGCTGTATAGGTTTTTTATTGGTAACGCCACGTAGCGCTCTGTATGAAAATCACTGGCTGTGCTGTGTGCAGTCTGTGGCTGGTTTGCATTGTTGTTGGCTATTGTAGTGTTGGGCAGTTGGAGGTGAGCCGTCAGCAGTGGTGGATGTGGGGAAGTGAGATGGCGGATTTTTGAGAGCGGATGATCTGGACGTGTGTCCATCAGAAACAGTACATTTGTAAGAATGGATGTCATGAAATGCTATATATATTATGACTTTTGAACACTATTAAGGTAAATACATTGTTTGTTCTCTATCAAAATCTTTCATTTGCTAACTATGACTATCAGTAGTTAGTGCCTTAAGTAGTCTGAATCTTTTATTTAGCTGGCAGTAGTTGCGCTCGCTGTATTGCAGTAGTTGGAGTAATGAAGATTTTTGTGAGGTAAATGATTTATGAAAGGTATAGGTTAACGCCAACAAAGAGATAGCAGATAATTACTCGCACCGCAGGCAGCCACGTGCACCGGCTGGCTCAGAGAAAAATAACATAGACGCTAACCTTGAGAAAAATTTGAGCATTCTTTACCGATGTACCATATACCACATAATAATTCCGTTGAAGCTGGAGCTCTGCATAGTTGGAAGAGTAAAGGCTCGCACCACATTTCACATGTAAAACCGTTTATTGAAAGATAATCTGCTTTTTAACTTTGTCTTTGCCATAAAATTTTTCACTTCATGCTACTAGTATGCGTTGTCACACTTAGAAACTTATCACGCAACAATGTTTTGAAGTTAAATAGCCAGTCAAGAACCAAGAGAACTTATTTAAACAGAAATAACGAATGCATTGTTATAGTGAACAGAGGACACATTGTTATTGTGTGTGTACATTCTTGCTTGTTAATTGCACGATTACGTAACGACTATAAGGCTTACATACTTAGAACATATACTGCTAATAAGATTTCAATGCAACATATTGGTTTAGTTGAAAAGACATTCTTTATCTGAAGTACTTTCTGTGAGATTATAGATGACTTAGTATTTGGTTTCTTTGACAGCTACACGATTATATCACGACGCTACTAATGTGTGACAAAATTTACATTGTTGCTTTTGCGGTGTATCTGTTTTATATCTGCACAGTTTTTATGTATTATTCTGGAAAGTAAAACGTGTTTTAGTAGTAACTTTTGTGATATAGCTACAATGAGGCAGCCTCTTCAGTAGCACAACAATACGTTACAGTACAGTACTTTCTTCATCATGGCAATAAGCATAATAACTACGATATCTACACGCAAAGCATTTCACTTTTGTTTATGATGAGGTGGGTACATTGACTTCAGCAGAACTTTGCTTACAGAGGACGATAACTACGACACTTCCACAGAATTATCTTACAGCAAGACGCACATTTAGCGCTACAGGACACACATTTGAGTGATTAATTTTGTACTTAAAGAATTTATTTTTAAAGATTTTTGAAATACAGTGATACAAAGGTTTTCAGTGATACATTTCATTTCATTGCTGTAATCTGTAACACCTGAGGGCATAATTACATTAATCCTCAGGGGGGTACACGCTTACTTTGTGTACCACGTGTTTGGCAATCACAAGGACCCTTAGCTAATAAGGTATTTGCTTAACCAACTTTGCACATCGGTACAATATTTCTCTAACTCATAAATTACACAGCTATCTGATCATTTAACTGAGAGACAAGCATTTTTTTTTACTACGTCAGTGACACATGTTTAACCCATTACACAGTTGGATAACTTCACGCTTATGAAACTGTATTTTGTCTGTACTTTGTGAACTGTTTATATTTTTTGGAACCATTGTGATACTATGAGAGCTTTGAATGATGCTTTTGGTATGGGATCATGATTTTTAAAGTACGTTGGAGGTAGATGACACTATTGAAATTTTAGGTTTTGACATTATTGCAGAAAGGTACGACGTTTTTGAGATTTGACTGAGGTGTTATGATGTTATTACTACGATGACGATGTGTATTATGCTGTTGAGGTATGTTTATGATCAATAAGCTGATGCTATATGAGGAATTTATTATGATGAAATATTGAAGAAGTGTCGACGAATATGTATATAGGTAATAAGGTAAGGAATAATGAGTAGTGGTTAGACACTCTGATTTGAGAAAAAGGATGTTGGAAACCAAGATTCGTACTTTAAGAGTTCTGAAATGTGTGTAAATGCGTGAATGTATCACAATGCCGACGAAAATTTTTTGGACACTGTTATATTAATAGGATTTTGTTTCTACACATTTGACGCAAATTCTCGACCAGTGAAATTTTTATATGAGACTCTCACTCTAGCGGAAACTGTTGTCATAAATATTTCGGTAAGAAAGGTAAGTGACCGTGACGTAATGCGTTGTGAGCGGCCATTTCGATTATGAAACGGTTTATTGGATGTATTTCATGTTATATCGTTTTCTACAGGCTGTGTCGTTCAGCCCTTTTTTTATTTTCTATAATGACATTTTCGTAGTTTAAACGGTATTTCTAAGCTCTGATGTAGGCAAAATGTTACTATATCTGCCGCTGTTAAACAAAATATTGCCTTATTTGAATGTTAAAAAGCCATATTGTACTTTCGGCTACTAGATGGCATTCTCAGTGCAATGTTCATCAGCCGCAGTTGTTAACGCGGGCGCCTCAGTCTGTTGCTACCTCCAGCTCGACATACGCGAGCAGCCCGTAGTGGCTTGCTTCCCACGCATTCTACTTTAAAAGTGTGACTAAAGCTTCTTCGATTAATATTGATTTTATACGTGGCGTGTAAGCACTGCTTCTTTTTGTACTAAAAAAATGAAATGAATGAGTGGCATTGTTGGCCGGGAGTCCCCATCCAGGGAAGTTTGGCTGCCAAGTGCAAGTCTTATTTCAGTCGACGCCACATTGGGCGACTTGAGTGCCGGGGATGAGGATGAAATGATAATGACGACAAGACAACACCCAGTCCACGAGCGAAGAAAATATTGCAGCCAGACCGGAAATTGAATCCGTGCCTGCTTGCATGGGAGGCAAGCACATAACCACTCAGCTAAAACGTTATTTCTATGCTCTTACATAAGCAAAAAGTTACCATGTCTGCTGTTGTCAAATAAAACTTTGCCTTTGAGTTCATGTACTAAATACTGTACATTTTAACATTCAGCTGTCTATATGGGATGATCAAAAACTCAGTATAAATTTGCAAACTTAATAAACCACGGAATAATGTAGATAGAGAGGTAAAAATTGACACACATGCTTGGAATGACATGAGGTTATATTAGAACCAAAAAAAAAAACAAAGTTCACAAAATGTCCGACAGACGGCGCGGGACAGCAAAACGTCAGTGCCTGCGCATGACAATCTTGTATAAAAGGAACTGTAATGAGAGAGAGAAATTCTCCAGTACGCCAATGATACTGCCTTCCTTGCGCTTGCCCCCACCCTGCAGCGCTCCCAACACATTCTCCAATCCCATCTTGACCGGTTCACCACTTGGTGCAACCTGTGGTTGCTTAAGGTCAATCCTGCCAAATCCCAGGCGATCATAGTAGGCAAAACCACTCCTTCCTTCCGCCTCCTCGATTTCTACATCACCATCTATGGCCGTCCTATCGCCCTCACCCCCACCCTTAAGTACCTTGGTGGCACCCTTGACCGTCGCCTCTCCTGGACCCCCCCACCTCCGGATGATCCAAGCCAAGACACGCTCCCGCCTCTGTCTCCTCAGACTCCTCTCCGGCCGAACTTGGGATCTGGACCCCTCTACCATCCTCCATACCTATAAATCCCTCATTCGCCCTATCCTTTGCTATGCCCACACTGCCTGGATCTCCGCTCCCCCTACCTTTTACAAATCCCTTCAGATCCTGGAACACCATGCTCTTCGCCTCGCCTGTCGCATCCATCTCCCCTTCCCCACGCGGATCCTGTACAACCTAATTCCCTTCCCCCATCTCATCCTTTTCCTCAAACGGATACGGATCCTCTACACCTCCCACAAACTCGATCCTCCTCACCCGCTGGTCTCTCCCATCCTCTCCCGCCCCCGTCCGCTGCCACGCCTGTACCTCTATGTCCCACCTGCTCTCCATCTCTCCTCTCTCCACACCCTCTCACAAGGTGGCTTCCGCCAGCTCCCCCTCCCTGATGATGCCCTCCCCCCCTCCATCTACCCCTCCTACCAACTTTGATCCTCCCTCCCTCTTCCTGTGTTTGTACCTTTGGGCACCCTCCCTCCCTTCTCTCCCTTCTCTCCCTTCTCTCCCCCTTCCCTCCCTCCTCCCTTTCTCCCCACTCCTCCCCCGGGCTTCCCCTCCAGCCTTTCCTCCATCTCCTACTCCCATCTCCTCCGCCATTGGCATCCTTGCTCACCCCTCTCCCTCCTACCCCCTCTTCTTCCCCTCTTGGCAGGTCCCCGGACTCGTACACGCTCTGTGGACATTGGCGCGCCGGAGATCATCGCCATCAGTTTCACGTGTGTGTGCTGCCGTTTTGTGTTTTTAGTGTCTGCCGTCACGCTCATACATTCACTTGTGCCGTCGGATTCATCAGTGTTATGTGCGCCGTGTCAACGTGTTTTCAGTGTCGTTATCGTCGAGTGTGAACGGCTCCGTGTTTCTTTTGTATTTCTGTGTCCACTATTTTTTGCCCGTCACTATGTTTATTCTGGATCTCCATTCTGTGTTATATCATTGTCTACTCTATGGCTGAAGATCTGCGTAGCATGCCGCTGACAGCCTACCTGATTGTACAGATATGAAAACAACAATAAAGAAAAAAAAAAGAGAGAGAATCAGATGCTCCAGCAGTCGCAGCATGTTGACGTTACCTGAAAAGGCGCTTTTAGTGAAGCTGTATTATCAGAATGCGGAATGTGCTAGTTCAGCGTTACGATCCTATCGCCATAGGAAGGGGATTCGAACGGGTAAAGGTCCGTTGACAAATGCAGCTGTGGCGAGAATGATTTAGAAGTTCGAAACCATGGGTTGTTTAGACTATAGACCCCGTAGTGGCCGACCGAGCACAAGACGTAATGCTGCTGAGACAGTTCAGGAAGAAATGGAGACTGTAGCGGGTTCGTTTATGCATGGGGAAGTCAGCGGTCGTGCAGTCGCACGACGCACCGGCATTCCATACACTACTGTTTGGTTGTCACTTAGGCATACCCTCCGATGCTATCCGTACAAAATCCATCGGTATCATGAACTGTTACCTGGCGATTTAGTGAAGCGGAGGGCATTTGCGGTAAGGGCGTTTCAAAAGATGGCGGAAGATGACGATTGGTTGAGTAACGTGTTGTGGACCGACGAAGCTCATTTCACGCTCCGAGGGTCTGTCAACGCCCACAACTGCAGAATTTGAGCTACCGAAAATCTTAGAACTGTCGTGAAAACTTCATTGCATGACGAGAAAGTTACGGTATGGGTTGGATTTACCACATCTACCGTTATCGGGCCTTTTTTCTTCGAGGAAATGCGTGATTCTGGTTTTGTAACTGCTACCGTGACGGGTGAGAGGTATGCAGATATGTTACAGAATCGCATCATCCCTAGCCTGGCTGATAAACACCTGCTGGAGCGTACGATGTTTATGCAGGATGGCGCTCCACCCCATATTGCAAGACGCGTGAAAGATCTCTTGCGCGCGTCGTTTGGTGATGATCGTATGCTCAGCCGCCACTTGCGTCATGCTTGGTCTCCCAGGTCCGCCGACCTCAGTCCGTGCGATTATTGGCTTTGGAGTTACCTGAAGTCGCAAGCGTATCGTGATCAACCGACATCTCTATGGATGCTGAAAGACAACATCCGACGCCAATGCCTCATCATAACTCCGGACATTCTTTACAGTGTTGTTCACAACATTATTCCTCGACTACAGTTATTGTTGAGGAATGATGGTGGACATATTAAGCATTTCCTGTGAAGAACATCATCTCTGCTTTGTCTTACTTTGTTATGCTAATTATTGCTATTCTGATCAGATGAAGTGCCATCTGTCGGACATTTTTTGAACTTTTGTATTTTTTCGGTTCTAATAAAACCCCATGTCATCTTAAGCATGTGTGTGAATTTGTACCTCTCTATCTACATTACTCAATGATTTATTCAGTTTTCAAATTTATACTGACGTTTTAATCATCCGGTATTTTAAATGTTAAGTAGCCTACTTATATTTACTGCTACTAGATGGCACTGTTGGTGTAATGGCCACCTGCCCGCACTTGCTAACGCGGCCACCTCAGTCTGTTGCTACCTGCGGCTTTATAGGTATGAGCAGCACGAAGTGGCTCACCTTTCATGTAGTCTTTTTAAGATTTCAGTGACTAAAGCCATTTCTGGCTTGATAATTGTTTTATACGTGACATGTACGCACTGTCTCTTTCGTGTACTGTTAGTCAGTACTCACACTTTTATATAATTTTCTTTCCATTAATTTGTACTTACTTTACATGCCACTTTAAATACTTAATTTCTGATGAAGACACTCATAGAATTGTTGAAACCTAGTCAAAAAAGCAAAAAATTTGTTCATTTTTTATTAAAATTAAGTAATGATTTTTTTCCTAAGACAGAGGTAGCTGTTTGACATACACATCAGCTTACCAGCAGTCATGAAACGTTAAGCCTAACTGTTTGAAGTCATTCAGCATTTATGTCCCTCGCGAAAATGTTAATAGTATTAATAAATTTAACCTGTAGATAACTTACACTATGTTCAATTGATTTACTGATAATAGTCGAAATTTTCTACCTTAGGAACCTGACGTAAAAATTTACTGGGCTGTATGTGTCACAGCTGACGCGTCCCATAGCCCATTGTAGTTAAGACTTGCAGTTGCCAAATCCAATTCTGTTCGCCTACGGTAGAAAAATATTTACTTCTTTTATGGCGACCCAGACAAATACATTAAGAGCTGTAGTTATAAAGTTTAATTTTTTCCAACATAAATAATAACACGTCAGTAGCGTCAGTGATATGAATATTAAACAGCAGTTCATGGTGTTACGGGGCCTTTACCAGGAAGTGTGAATAAGGAGAGATGGTGCAACAGACTTACGCTGTATTTTTTGAAGCCGGCGCCTCCATGTTAGATGCCTCAAAGCACTAGCAGACTACAGTAGGTGATAGTTTCTTGTTCTTAATTTCTGTCGTGTGAAGGCAACAGTTATTTTAAATAGCAAATGTTACAGTGACTTCGTGAATAACTCACTGTCGGGAAGGCATTTTTCTGATCTTATACCCATATTTGATCCAGCAATAGGACGAATTTGGCATCGTTAATGTTAATTGAGTTTTGTTATACGTTTCGAATAACCAAGAAAAGAAGTATAAGACGTGAAGAGACTAGTTTCGTAATCCAGAATTTTCCTTAATACGGACTGATGTTTGGTGCATGTTCTCTTCCCGAAAATGCTGAGAATATATTTTACCATGTTTCATCAGTTTCCAATCTTTCTTTTCCACGGCGTTCGCCCAGATGGCTTTTGATGTTGAATTCGAAAGAAATGTGTGGTCAAATGTCAGAAATAAAATAGACACTACAGTACAAGTAAACAGCGCAACAGAAATTCACGTGTATGAAAGAATATACCGCATGTGCAAGTCCACTTACGTATGCAATGTGAGTCCTTTACACTGTAGACTATAATCAGAGTGATTAGTACGCCCGTTTATGACGTACTGCGGCATTTTTTTTTATCAAAACACTGCCGCCGAAAGCTAATGTTCGGTTCATCTGACATGTCACACTACGGCTTAAATTCCTGACGTCATGGTAAGACCCTCCCCTTCTTATTATACCTCCATGGGCATTATACACAGCCAGAAACCGGGAAAAACTCTGACTGTTCTCGACAATGAAGGTAATATTCATACGCCGTGATCCTTCGTTGGCAACAGTATGTTGTCGAATTTTTACGAAATATTTTGATTTATTTGGATTTATGTTGCAATAGTCTCATTATCACTATTTGTTATGTGCACAGACGGGTACGCGGAAGTGCAGTATCGTGCACGGACTCGGTTCGCTAAGGCTTCTGAGTGCTGGAACACGATGAAGAGCCGGCCGCGGTGGCCGTGCGGTATTAGGCACTTCAGTCCGGAACCGGGTGCTGCTACGGTCCCACGTTCGAATCCTGCCTCGGGCGTGGATGTGTGTGATGTCGTTAGGTTAGTTACGTTCAATTAGTTCTAAGTTCTAGGGGACTGATGACCTCAGATGTTGAGTCCCATAGTGCTCACAGACATTTGAACCACGATCAAGAATAGCTTGTACGAAGAAGGCAGACGCCTGCCCGTGGCACCAGAGGAAGAGGTGCACGCAGTTATGGTGGGAACCCTATCTGTGTAGAACAACGAGCAACATGGCCCTCAGCGTGTACACATGGACACTCATTTGCCCACTTAGAAAATACAGCAGGTAAGAGTGCAGCTATCACAACTACGCTGTGAAGCTTACCAACAGGTGAGGCAGCGTACGAGCAACACATGTCGGAACTAGTGAGTGCAGCATCTTAGGTCATCGACGCCAGGCAGTCAGACGGTATTTCAGGCAGAGTATAGGAGGCACCTGCGACATCAGATGGCCAGATGATCAGCAGGTGTCAAGCAGATTCTCGTAGCTCCTTACTGATTTACATTGAAGGAACAGAGAAGAGTGTTGGCAGTTTACACCGAAAGGAAGGAAGATTAGAGTCTAGCGTCACGTCGGCAACGAGATCATTAGCGACGGAGCAGAAGTTCGGATTAGGGAAGGATGAGGAAGGAAGAAAATCGTCTGTGAAATTTTGAAGGGAATTATATCAGCATTTGATTGAAACGGCTTAGAGAAATCAGGAGAAACCTAAATCTGAATCGCTGAAAGGGGATTTGAACCGTCGTTCCCCCAAATGCGAGTCCAATGTGTTAATCACTGTGACACCTCTCTCGGTATATTCAATGGTACATCGAAAGCTTGTTTCTATATCTCTGGTGGAGTACAGAAACCAACTAAACAACTTGCAACTTGCAGGGTGATATGGGGTCACACTTGATGCTTTAACTGCCCAGTCAGCGAATAAAATGAAGGAATAGCCATTCTTATTCAGGAACGAACTGGCTCCATACATTCCATCTCACGTCGTTACCGCGAGGGGCATTCAGTAAGCACTGCAACACTTTTTTTTAGTCTACATCTACATCCATACTCCGCAAGCTACCTGACGGTGTGTGGCGGAGGGTACCTTGAGTACCTCTATCGGTTCTCCCTTCTATTCCAGTCTCGTATTGTTCGTGGAAAGAAAGATTGTCACTTTGCCTCTGTGTGGGCTCTAATCTCTGTGATTTTATCCTCATGGTCTCTTCGCGAGATACACGTAGGAGGGAGCAATATATTGCTTGTCTCCACGGTGAAGGTACGTTCTCGAAACTTCAACAAAAGCCTGTACCGAGCTACTGAGCTTCTCTCTTGCAGAGTATTCCATTGGAGTTTATATATCATCTCCGTAACATTTTTGCGATTACTAAATGATCCTGTAACGAAACGCGCTGCTCTCCGTTGGATCTTCTCTATCTCTTCTATCAATCTTATCTGGCACGGATCCCACACTGGTGAGCAATATTCAAGCAGTGGGCGAACAAGTGTACTGAAACCTACTTCTTTTGTTTTCGGATTACATTTCCTTAGGATTCTTCCAATGAATCTGTCTGGCATCTGCCTTACCGACTATTAATTTTATATGGTCATTCCATTTTAAATCACTCAGAATGCCTACTCCCAGATAAATTATGGAATTAACTGCTTCCAGTTGCTGACCTCCTATTTGTAGCTAAATGAAAAGGATCTTTCTTTCTATGTATTCGCAACAGATTACACTTGTTTACATTAAGATTCGATTGCCATTCCGTGCACCATGCGTCAATTCGTTGCAGATCCTCCTGCATTTCATTACAATTTTCCATTGTTACAACCTCTCGATATACTACAGCATCATCCGCAAAAAGCCTCAGTGAACTTCCGATGTTATCCGCAAGGTCATTTATATGTACTGTGAATAGCAACGGTCCTACGACAATCCCCTGCGGCACACCTGAAATCACTCTCACTTCGAAAGACTTCTATCCATTGAGAATGACATGCTGCGTTCTGTTATCTAGGAACTCTTCAATCCAATCACAAGATTGGTCTGATAGTCCATATGCTCTTACTTTGTTCATTAAAAGACTGTGGGGAACTGTATCAAACGCCTTGCGGAAGTCAAGAAACACGGCATCTACCTGGGAAACCGTGTCTATGGCCCTCTCAGTCTAGTGGACAAATAGCGCGAGCTAGGTTTCACACGATCGTTTTTTTCGAAACCTATGCTGATTCTTACAGAGTAGATTTCTAGTCTCCAGAAAAGTCATTATACTCGAACGTAATACGTGTTCCAAAATTCTACAACTAATCGACGTTAGAGATGTAGGTCTATAGTTCTGCAAATCTGTTCGACGTCCCGTCTTGAAAACGGGGATGACCTGTGCCCTTTTCCAATCTTTTGGAACGCTACGCTCTTGTAGAGACCTACGGTACACCGCTGCAAGAAAGGGGGGGGGGGGGGAATTCCTTCGTGTACTCTGTGTAAGATCGAACTGGTATCCCATCATGTCAAGCGGCCTTTCCTCTTTTGAGCGATTTTAATTGCTTTTCTATCCCTCTGTCATCTATTTCGATATCTACCATTTTGTCATCTGTAAGACAATCTAGAGAAGGAAATAGAGTAGTGCAGTCTTCCTCTGTGAAACAGCTTCGGAAAAAGACATTTAGTATTTCGGCCTTTAGTCTGTCATCCTCTGTTTCAGTGCCATTTTGGTCACAGAGTGTCTGGACATTTTGTTTTGATCCACCTACCGCTTTTACATAAGACCAAAATTTCTTAGGAATTTCTGCCAAGTCAGTACATAGAACTTTACTTTCGAATTCACTGAATGCCTCTCACATAACCCTCCTCACACAACATTTCACTTCGCATAATTTTCTTTCATCTTCCTTCCTCAATGTCAGTCAATTTCCGTTGAAAAATATGCGGAATTTGTTTTGAGACATCGTAGAATATTCCCGCTTCACCTCTGTAGTTTTGCGTGGTTCCTATTTCTGGTGGCGCCATGCGTAGCCTTCAAAATGGCGTCTGTAACGGAGGTGCGTTCGAAGCAGAGAGCTGTCTCTGAGTTTCTTTTGGCGGAAAACCAGAGCATCGCAGATCTTTATTGGTACTTGCACAATATTTATGGAAACCTGGCAGTGAACGAAAGCACGATGAGTTGTTGAGCGAGACTTTTGTCATCATCGCAATAAGATCGCGCAAACCTTTTCAATCTCCCGCGTGCCGGCCGGCCGCACACAGTTGCGACTGCTGAAATGTTGGAACGTGCGGACACTCTCATTCGAGGAGATCGACGGATCACAATTAACCTTCGCAGCATAACTGGACGCCTCTCGTCTCTGTTCGTAGTGCTAACACTTTCGTTCACCATTTGGTGGAACCCAAACGTGTGTGATCGCTGAGTTATTCGCCGACCAGTCTCTAGTGGTATGGTATGTGTCTTACAGCAGGTCTTGTCATTGGTTAAGCCTCATCCATTTTTGTCTGTCCATAGCCAGTCTCTTCATTTGTGAATATTTGTCTCCATTGATATTGTCTAGCATTTGATATCTCCTTTCCCTGTCCCTCCACCATACCTTCTATTCCTTCCTTCAATAAACAGTCCCTCCTCAAACAATGTCCAATCCAGTTCCGTTTCCTCTTTCTGATGACTTTCAGCATGTTTCTTTCTTGTCCAACTCTTCTTAATACTTCTTCATTCCTTACTCGGTTTTCCTATTTCACTTTTTCCATTCTTCTCCATATTCACATCTCTAGTGCCTCCAATCTTCTATCATCTTCCTCTCTCTATGTCTAGGTCTCCGCACCATACAGTGCAACGCTCCAGATGTAACATTTGCCAAGTCATTTCCTCAGATCTTTCTTTAGTGGTCTGCAAACTAATTTCTATTTCCTCTTGAATCCTTCTTTTGCCATTGCAATTCTTTTCCTAGTTTCTGTTGAGCAATACATATTATCAATTATTACACTTCCCAAGTAACTGAAGTTATTCACTCGCTCTATTTCCTTTCCCCCTATTTTCATACAGCATTTTCCCCCCTTTCCTCCAGTTACCATGCTTTTCGTTTTCTTCTTGTTAATCTTCATTCCATATTTTGTGTTTACACCATCTAACATTTGTTCCATCTCTCTTGCACTCTCTGCCATCACAACCATGTCGTCTGCTAATTTTGTACACTCCACTCTCCGACCCCCTATACAAACTCCTCTCCTTCCGTCAAAACTTTCATTAATAATTTTCTCCAGATAGGTACTGAACAGTTTTGATGATAGCCGCGCGAGATTAGCCGAGCGGTCTAGGGCGCTGCAGTCATGGATTGTGCGGCTGATCCCGGCGGAGGTTCGAGTCCTCCCTCGGGCATGGGTGTGTGTGTGTGTGCGTTTGTCCTTAGGATAATTTAGGTTAAGTAGTGTGTAAGCTTAGGGACTGATGACCTTAGCAGTTAAGTCCCATAAGGTTTCACACACATTTGAACAGCGTTGGTGATAAACAACAACCTTCTCTTACACCTCTTTCCAGTTCAATTTCTCCACTCATCACACCTCCTATTCTTGCTCTTGCTCTCTGCTTCAAATATATATTTCTAATTAGCCGTCTATCCCTCCAGTCAACTCCATGTTTCCTTAGAATTTCCATCAGTTTGCCCCATCTGACACAATCAAAAGCCTTCTCAAGATCAATGAACAAGGCGTACACCTTCCATTTCTTCTCCATGTACCCCTCCCCTATCACTCTCAGTAGCCCAATGGCATCTCTAGTTCCCACTCCTCGCCTGAAACCAAGTTATTCATCTCCTATTACGCAATTCAGCTTTCCATATAGCCTTCGGTTGAGCGTCCTCAGCAAGACTTTGGCTGCATGCGTCATCAGGCTCGCTGTTCTATGTTCCTCACACTTCTTGCTGTTCTTTTTCTTTTCTATAGGTATTGAGATCCTTTGGCTATTTTCCTGTCATGTATATTTGATTACACAATTCATCATAGATGATGAACATGGGTTCATCACTTCGAACCGGAAACATAACAGCAAACCACGGAGTGGCGCCACACCACTTCTCCTCTGAAGAGAAAGTTCAAAGCCGCACCCTCAGCCGTTAAAGTGATGGTGACGGCCTTCTGAGATTCTGCAGTGGTTGTTTTTATTACATCCGCCCTCATGGCGCGGTGATCTACTCTGAAGTGTTTTGTGCTGCCCTCAGGAAACTGAACAAACAACTTCAGCGTGTTCGTCCTAACAAAAATGCAAACAAACTTGTCCTACTCCATGACAACTCAAGGCCTCACATAAGTTTACACATCCGAGGGGAGCTCACAAAACTTCGTTGGACGGTTCTTCCTAATCTACCTTGCACTCCGGATCTCGCACCTTCCGGCTTTCATCTGTTTGGTCCAATGGCTCAATGAAGGGACGCACTCCGCAAAAATCATTACGTGGATGAAGGCGGTGTTATTGATGCAACAAGACGTTGACTCCGACGTCGACCAGTAGAGTGGTACCATGCGGGCGTACAGACCCTCCCAGTACGGTAGTCCTACTGAACGGAGATCATGTTGAAAAACAGGGTTTTATAGCCAAAGCACTGGGGAATAATATGGTGCATCGGAGTCCTGACTAAAACCAACTTGCTTTCAGAAAAAAATATACTGCATTACTTATTGAACGCCCTGGAAGAATGAAGGTAGTTCGAAATTTCGATCTGATTTTGAGATATAAAAAGCTTGGAGGAACAAGTTGTACTCCAGTTAGAATAATCAAAGTATGGCGCGAGACTAAACGAGTAAGAGACCAGAACTAAGTAAAGGTATGCCATTGAAAACATCTAGCTAGGTGTATCAAATAAGGTCCGGTTTCAAACAAGGTCTAATGCTCGTAATTCTGAATCTGTGAGCGACACAAAAATGGTTCAATTGGCTCTAAGCCAACATGTGAGGTCATCAGTCCCCTAGACTTACAACTACTTAAACCTAACTAACCTAAGGACATCACACACATCCATGCCCGAGGCAGGATTCGGACCTGCGACCGTAGCAGCAGCGTGGTTCCCGACTGAAGCGCCTAGGACGGCCAACTGTGAGCGAGACCTGAAATATGGCAACATTTATTGGCTCTTCTGCTAATAAACACTTGACGACACGAGTAACGCAATTTAGCTGTAATTCATTTTCCTCCATTTTGTGTTGTTGCTTTTGAGTGCTATGCCTGACATCGTCGGACAGCGTGTCTCTTTCAGATATCTGGAGCAATTTGTGAGTAATCTGCTGTATGTTTTATATGCATGGTAAGCTCTTTTACTCGTCTTCGAAACTGTGTAATTAAATTTGCAAGATTATTAGTGATATGGAAGTAGTCCATAACTGGACGAGGAGAAGCAATACGTTTGAAAAGAAGTTTCGGGTGGTCGTTGTTCAATATATTTCTTGCAACCACTGGAGTGACTGGTTTACTTTGTTGAGAAACAAATCAAACTGCGCTCTACTGTAATTAATTGTGCTTTAAATAGTTAAAAGATCTTTTAAAAGTGTGGCAAAATCTTCTAAAAATTGTAGAGTCTGCTTGTAGCTGCTACTCGTCATTTATTTTGGTTCGAGATACAACCGGTACGTTACTCTACAACAACATAGATACGAATTAGAGGCCAATAAGGGCAAAATGCATTTTTTTTTTTTTGTTATTGTCAAGTTTCTGACTGGTTTGATTCGATCCGCTACGAATTCCTCTTCTGTACCAACTTCATAATTTCGGAATAGCACTTCCAATCTGCGTCCTCAATTATTTATGGATGTATTTCAGTCTCTGTTTTTACCCTCTACAGCTCCCTCTAGCACGTTGGAAGCTAATTCCTGGAGCCTTAACAGATGTCTTATCATTCTGTCCCTTCTTCTTGTCAGTGTTTTTCATATATTCCTTTCGTAGTCGATCCTCCGGCGATCCTCCTCGCTATTACATTACTAGTTCACATAATTTTCAACCTTATTCTGTAGCACCACAACTCAAATACTTAGATCCTCTTGTTTTTCAGTTTCAGTACAGTCCACGTTTCACTTCCATATAATGCTGTCTTTCACGCGTACGTTCTCAGAAATTTCTTCCTCAAATTAAGGCTTATGTTTGACACTAGTAGACTTTTCTTCGCCATGAATGCTTTTTTGCCACTGATAGTTTCCTTTTTATGTCCTCCTTGCCCCTTGCGGCTTGGTTTATTTTGTTGCCTATGAAGCAGAATTCCTTAACTTCATCTACTTCGTGATCACTGATTCTGATGTTAAGTTTCTCACTAGCCTCATTTCTGCTGCTTCTCATTACTTTCGTCTTTCTTCGAGTTACTCTCAGGCCATATTCTATACTCATTACACTGTTCATTCCATTCAGAAAATCCTGTGATGCTACTTGACTTTCACCGAACCTAGCATTGTCACCAGAGGATCTTAGCGTTGATATACCTTCACCTTCAGTTTTAATCCCACCCTTCAAGCTTTATTTTATTTCCGTCATTGCTTCTTTGACGTACAGATTGAACGGTAGGGGCGAAAGATTTTAACTCTTTCCTACATTCTTTTTAATCCGAGCACTTCGTTGTTGGTCCCTCACTCTTGTTGTTCCCTCTTGGTTCCTGTACATATTGCATATTACCCGTCTTCTCCTATAGCGTACCCCTACTTTTCTCAGAATTTCCAACATCTTGCACCATTTTCCGTTGCCGAATGTGATTTCCAGGTCGACAAATCCAACGTCACAAAAGGCACATATCCTGGCAATAGAACGGACGTTGCAAATACATCAACAATCATAGATAATTACGGATCATCATTGAGGGACGTACTAATTAGAACCTGAAAAATTGCCGAACTAGCGCTACTAGTTTTTTCACTGTGTTAAAGGTGTTAGTAATGTTACCACCAACAAGCAACAGCCACCGTTGCTGTATAATTTAGGGTGTTGCTGTATAATTTACCTTCAGCTGTCAATTTCGTTTGTAAAGCAACTCCCAACCTACATAAAATAAGGTACCACTGTGTTGTACAACCCTCATGCCCTCTATTGCCATCTATTAGCACTCGCACGGCAGCACGGCCGACTGCCGTGTCAGTTTCCGCTATGACTTGCTAGCAGCTGCGCCTGCACGCGATGTTATCATTTCAACGTCGCAGCCAAGACTGCTGTTTTTTCTAAGAACTATCAATAACTCTACATCGGTAAGTTGCTGCTGTACTACATTTACTGCATTGTGATACCACAGTTCCGTAGTCTTCCGCTTATCCAGGTTCATGTTAGTATGTCCCTCAATGACAACCCGTAATTATCTGAGATTATTGATGGATCCTTCAGCATCCACTGCATTTGATGTTGCCAGGATACCTGCCTTATAAAACGTTCGTAGATCGCATTGGTTTAACGGCTTAATGTAATCCAGCCAAGAGTGTATTTTTCTATCTCCTTCATAATACGCACTATTAACTAGTTTTTGCAGTTAACGGCCTCTGATTCGTTTGTATGTTGATGTAGTTTAACCTGATGATTATTGCGAAAAAAACTGTACGTTGAAACCACAATAAATGAGGATTTGCAGCTACAAGCGGACTGTACAGTTTTTTTAAAAAGGTTTATCACAAACTTTTTTAAAAGACCTTTTAACTATGTAAAGATCAAGCCCCTTTCGTTCGCATAGAAAACTTTTAATTTTGGGTTTTGTGTGATACGGTATCTGTAAACAATCTTTTGACGGGGGAGCGTTAGTAGGAAGAGTAAAGTTGTGGAATAAAAAAGCTTAAATTACTAAACACTTCATTCATGGAAAACGAAGAATTTTGGGGAACACTAGAAAATGAGACATCAAAAACGCCAAAGCACCGCATAAAACTACTCGTAGGAGACTTCAGTGCACAAATCGGCAGAGAAGAGAAATACATGGTGACAGTATGAAATTTTCCTGTACACAAACGCACCTATACGAATCGAAAAAGGTTCATCAACTTCTGCAGACAATTCGACTAATGCCAACCTTTTTCAGAAAATTAACAAGAGCAAACAAGACTTGGGCTCCTGCTGATATACTCGTACTTCTAGGCTCGTATCAACTGAATAATGTGGCAGTAACCAAACAAAACCATAGAGAAATCTTGAACGTGTGGGTCAGAAGAGGACTAGTCACAGATTCGGACCGCGTTTTAACAGAAATCGAAGCCAAATTTCAATCTAAAAAACCAAAATCCAAAATTAAAAAAGTCCATAAAATAGACACAAAATTTCTATCAGACAACAGGAAAAAATTCATTAAAAAGTTTCATACGAATAAAATGGAAACTGGGATGAAATCAGAGAAGCAGTAATAGAAACGGTGAAGTAATTAGATCAACCACAAAGAAGAAGGAAACATAGGTGGTGGAATAAGATGATATGTGACGGAGCGATAGAGAATAGACTAAAAGCTTGGAAGAAGATGAAAGTCCGGCGAAGAGGAAAGAGACTGGAACACATTCACTGAGGTAAGAAAACAGACACCAAAAATTATTCGAACAAAGAAACGGAAATACGACAAAAAATGATTAGAGAAAATAGATATTAATTTCAGATGGAACAACACTGGGAACTTTTACGAAATTTTCAAAGAAGAAGCAACAGGGCACAAGCAGATGAGCCAGCACTGAAAAGATTGAACCGGTGAACCGATTACCAACAACAAAGACAACTGTGAGTTACTAGCGAAATAATTCAAAAATCTTCTAAACTACGAGGAACCAAAGCAGACAGCCTTAAAAGAAAAATCCACCTTCAGAACCACCGTCACTGCATCAAACTGAACAATGTTGTTCACGAGGTTGTTAAAGATAGCTGAGAGAAGAGGAAGAATAACGGGCGACTCGAAACAAGCTCTTATTCACCCGCTACGTAAGGAGGGAGGCAGGGCAGATACCAACAATTACCAATGCATCTTTCTGCTTCCAGTCACCTGCAAAATTATATGAAAAGCTGTACTGAATAAGACAGAAGATTGAGCAGAACACCAACTGGCAAGTACCAAATGGAGTTCAGAAAAAAATAGATCGTGCTAACAGCAAGTTTTTAAGTTGGAAACTATCCTTAGGGTCAGAATACTGCGTAACCTGAACACAGTACTTACATTCATTGATTTAAAAAACCCTACGACTTTGTAGACAGACACGCTGTACTCCTAACAATGGAAGAAGCAGGTATCGGCAAAACCATCAGACAGTCAATCCAACAGACACAACTTCAAAACTTAAATTTCTAGGAGAATTTTCTGAACCCTTCAGAAATAAAACAGGTGCTCGGCAGCGCGATGGGCTCTCACCGATTCTGTTCAATATGGTCTTACACAACGTCATGAGAGAGTGGGATAAAGAACTACAAGGGAAAATTATCGAAGTAATCCATCTAGGACAGGGAAAAGGAAGCAATGTGGTGAAATGCTGCTGACGATATTGCAGTAATTTCTAAGGACAAAATAGATGCAAAAATAATGGCAGTAACAATTCACGAAATTACAAGTACCGAGCGAGGTGGCGCAGTGGTTAGACACTGGACTCGCATTCGGGAGGACGACGGTTCAATCCCGCGTCCGGCCATCCTGATTTAGGTTTTCCGTGATTTCCCTAAATCACTCCAGGCAAATGCCGGGATGGTTCTTCTGAAAGGGCACGGCCGACATCCTTCCCCATCCTTCCCTAATCCGATGAGACCGATGACCTCGCTGTCTGGTCTCCTTCACCAAACAACCCCAACCCAACAATTACAAGTAAAACCAGATTTCAAATATCATACGAGAATGGAATACATTGAACGTAAATACAACGGAGAAAAATTTATAAAAACACTACACGAAAACATCAAAAGAACTGATAAGTTCAAGGATTTGGGAGAATGGATACAATCAAGCTGTGTTAGAAAACACAACAAGTAACGAAAAATCGAAGAAAAGGGAATTAGCACACGAACTCACCAAAAACCGACATAGTAAAGGATTCGTGTCATTCCAGACAAAAATTAAACACTAAGCAACACTAATTAAACCGGAAGGACAGCACAGAATAAAAGAAGAGCTGGAAAAGAAAGGAAAATACTCAGAAAAATTTTAGGACCACAAAAGAACAAAGGTAACAACTGGAAGTAGACGATAAATGAAGATCTGTACAGAAACAAGAAAACAATTACAGACATAATAAGAAAAAGGAGATTAAAGTTTACGGTCATAATTACAGAATGAATGACAATTGGCTAATGAAGAACATTTTTAATTTCATTTCCAAATTAAAAAATCCTGTGGGATGGCTAGAAGAGAGAAGAAGGGGCTTGAGAAAGCTTAACGTCGTAGAAGACATCATACAGGGCAGCGAACATTTCAGACTACTGAGCAATACAGCAAAATTTCCTGTCCAACAACAGATTTCACAACCGAGGAGGGTGATGTCAAATAAACAGAGTCAGACCATCAGCCGACGCAAGAAGAATATCTGGCAAGATAAGACGAGATAGATTGTACCTGTGTCTTCGGCTCTAAGCGATCTACACTACTGGCCATTAAAATTGCTACACCAAGAAGAAATGCAGATGATAAACGGTTTTCATTGGACAAATATATTATACTAGACCTGACATGTGATTACATTGTCACGCAGTTTGGGTGCATAGATCCTAAGAAATCAGTACCTAGGACAACCACCTCTGGCCGTAATAACGGCCTTGGTACGCCTGGGCATTGAGTCAAACAGAGCTTGGATGGCGTGTACAGGTGCAGCTGCCCATTCAGCTTCAACACGATACCACAGTTCATCAAGTTTAGTGACTGGCGTATTGTGACGAGGCAGTTGCTCGGCCACCATTGACCAAACGTTTTCAATTGCTGAGAGATCTGGAGAATGTGGTGGCCAGGGCAGCAGTCGAAGTTTTCTGTGTCCAGAAAGGCCTGTACAGGACCTGCAACATGCGATCGTGCATTGTCCTGCTGAAATGTTGGGTTTCGCAGGAATCGAATGAAGGGTAAAGCCACGGGTCGTAACACATCTTAAATGTAACGTCCACTGTTCAAAGTGCCGTCAATGCGAACAAGAGGTGACCGAGACGTGTAACTGATGGCACCCCATACCATCACGCCGTGTGATACGCCAGTATGGCGATGACGAATACACGCTTCCAATGTGCGTTCACCACGATGTCGCCAAACACGGATGCGACCATCATGATGCTGTAAACGGAACCTGGATTCATCCGGAAAAATTACGTTTTGCCATTCGTGAACCCAGTTTCGTCGTTGAGTACACCATCGCAGGCGCTCCTGTCTGTGATGCAGCGTCAAGGATAACCGCAGCCATGGTCTCCGAGGTGATAGTCCATGCTGCTGCAAACGTCGTCGAACTGTTCGTGCAGATGGTTGTTGTCTTACAAACGTCCCCATCTGTTGACTCAGGGATCGAGACGTGGCTGCACGATCCGTTACAGCCATGCGGATAAGATGCCTGTCATCTCGACTGCTAGTGATACGAGGCCGTCGGGATCCAGCACGGCGTTCCTTATTACCCTCCTGAACCCACCGATTCCATATTGTGCTAACAGTCATTGGATCTCGACCAACACGAGCAGCAACGCCGCAATACGATAAACCGCAATCGCGGTAGACTACAATCCGACCTTTAGCAGAGTCGGAAACGTGATGGTACGCATTTCTCCTCCTTACACGAGGCATCACAACGATGTTTCACCAGGCAACGCCGGTCAACTGCTGTTTGTGTCTGAGAAATCGGTTGGGAACTTTCCCCATGTCAGCACGTTGTAGGTGTCGCCACAGCCGCCAACCTTATGTGAATGCTCTGAAAAGCTAACCATTTGCATTTCACAGCATCTTCTTCCTGTCGGTTAAATTTCGCGTCTGTAGCACTTCATCTTCGTGGTGTAGCAATTTTAACGGCCAGTAGTGTATAATTGCCCAAAATCGGTAATAAAAAATAGCGAAAAAGCGATGACAGAGATTATAAGGACAGCGTTAGATACAGCTGCAGGCTGGAATGATAGTGGCAAACTCTGCTAAGGTATTCGGAATCTGTCGACATTTTTTAACAATTTCTTTCAAAAATAGCAGCGTTGAACCGAAATTGGATCGATTCATCATATTATGTTTGGAGCAAGAAAAGGAACTTTGTTGCAGAACACTTAGACAGAGTGCCATAACCTTGACCAGCAAACTTTTAAAAATATCAGCACTTAGATTTTGTGTAATAAATAATATTAAAATACGAATAAGTTAGCTGGCAGAACATGATAACGACCGTTTCTGCAGCGTCATTCTGACTTTGCAAAAGGAGGAGTCCAAGCAACAAGAAATGAATTCAGACAGAGCTTCCAAGTTAAACAAACTTATCGTTCCAAACTACTTTGAAAATTGAAGAAAGGCAGTGATTGATAGAAACTTGATGGGAAAATTCTTAATTGTGTACTCTCTGGATGACATAGGTTGCCAATTGACTCTTCACAGGCAAAAGGAAGGAGCAAAGAGAGTTCATTTTATTGTTCCTGAACACGATGAGAATGTACCAATAGTTGGAGCAGGAAATGCTGTAAGTCCAAGTATGCCATCCATAATTCTGTTCAAAGGAAATAGGGGTAAGGCTGAATGGATTAACAACTTACATGCGAGTACTTGTTTTGGGATGATAGGAAAGAGTTCGATGACAGCCAGTATGTTTGTTAACGGGGCGTAGCAGTTTCCTTAACTGAAGACTCCTGACAAATCGTCATTTTTGTTCGAACACAACTGCATCTGGACATTAATATCGTTGATACTGCTCAAAAAAGCAATGTAGTTCCCATCTGATTAGCAAGAAATGTGCACATAACTTTCAACAGCTTTGTGTTTTTAAGTAATTTGAAGAGCTTTATGATGTTGTTGCCCTAAATTAATGACCAATACGAGGGTACACAATTTGATTTTTTGCGTTTCGTGAACGAGGGTCTTTAACTGGATAATTTAATTAAATAAATGTGTGTGATCCTGCAATATCTGAAACATGTACAGTATCACTTATCAAATCAATGATCAAGGAATGCATCTGACTATAAAATCAAACAACTTAGTTTATTACAACCTTTATCTGTTTGCGTGCCAGCAATGGTATGACAAGAATACATCTTTAGTTGTTGCTACAGTCAAGAAACCAACAACTTGGCAGACTTCGATAAGAGATCTTGAATGGTAATTCAAAGTTAACGCAAATCTGAGCGCAGAATTTACTTATGTTGTCAATGTACCATGATCTCCTTGGACATCACATAGAAAAAGAAAAAACTGCGGAAGGATTTGTGTGTGCATTTATTGCTGGCGTTGATAGCACGTTGAAATTCTAACTATGAAGAAGGCTTCGGAAATGAAATTGGAATTACTGGACACCGTTACATAAAACTACGCCTTTCCCTGCAGTTCGCTACACAGTTGCGGCTGTGCGTAACCGTATTTAGAGTCTGCAAGTGGCAGCTGCAGTGGCTGTCAAATCAGTCATTGCTCGGTACCAATAGCTCGTCTCCGCCAAAGTCTAAGTTTACCGTCAGCCGGATGAGAGCCTATGATCCTGGACATGCCGAGAGAAGATCTACCGTAGAGAAAATGGTTCAAATGGCTTTGAGCATTATGGAACTTAACATCTGAGGTCATCAGTGCCCTAGAACTTAGAACTACTTAAACCTAACTAACCTAAGGACATCACACACATCCATGCCCGAGGCAGGATTCTAACCTGCGACCATAGCAGTCACGCGGTTCCTGCTTTTAAAGCTGCCTTCGTTTATTTTGCTATTAACAGGGTTAGCGAGCGGGACGCTCCGTTCTGTGCTGACTTTTGGAGCTGTCACCCTCTTATTTTTCTTCACAATCCTCTTCAGTGATTGTACGTCACTGACACTCAACGCACTTTCAGTCCTCGTTGTGACATAGAGGACTTTCCGCTTTCTCCACCAACAATAATTTTCCCACGTTAGAACTGACTTTTCTCCGACATAATGCACTGACAACTTTTCAGAACAATGTTCTGACAACGATTGATACTTGCGACGTTCAAAAAATGGCTCTAAGCACTATGGGACTTGACATCTGAGGTCGTCAGTCCCCTAGATGTAGAACTACTTAAACCTAACTAACCTAAGGACATCACACACATCCATGCCCGAGGCAGGATTCGAATCTGCGACAGTAGCAGCAGCGCGGTTCCAGCCTGAAGCGCCTAGAACCGCTCGGACACAGCGGCCGGCACTTGCGACGTGTTGAGTACGTTGCATAGATGCCGTTCATGGTCTAATACAACATCAGGATTGGCTAGCATCTGCATTTGCGTTCACGCATGCATTCCTCACGGTGTCCCCATATTTTTGTCCCACCCATCTACTTGAAAGTGAAATTCGAGTTTTTCGATAAGGCTAGATGTTAATGAAACTCCTAGGACTGTATGGAGAGTGTGACAAATCTCCAAATCTCTGCATTGATAATTCAAGTACTGTCATATTCAGAAGAGTTTGTTATACACTCCACCTACGATAAATGAAATTCAACCTTGACAGAATTTAACAATACTGACATATGTTTATACTGCTATCAACTCCGACAAATTTCAGATGAATCAGTACTTCTATACATAAAAACAATTATAGCTGGTGAGAATTAGAAGGTGTTGAAATTGACGACCAGGCTATTACAGACGAACTGAATGAAGGTGGGTAAGGAAATCAGCTGTGCTGTTTTCTAAGGAACCATTCCAGCATTCGCTTGAACGATCTGGGAAAACCTGAATCTGAATTGTCGTTTAAGGATTATAACAATGGTTCTCCCTGATGTGTGGGCAATATCTTTACCCCTACGCCAACTCGTACGGTAGCGTTACGTCTAGGCCGCACATACTGCAACGATTGCGTAGTTTCATATAGTTTCTGGGAGTTACAAACTTTTGATAACCTGTGCACCGCGGCAGGAAGGACTCATTCGTGCTCTTTCGGGTGATGGAAACAGTCTGCTATTGTGTCGACTAAATCTCTCGTTTCGAATGGCAATTTAGTACAACAAGGGTGCTGGTGTACTTTCAACCTCCGAGGACGACCGATATTTTAACGGATTTGTGACATGCAATTTACACTAGTTTCCATAGTCTGAAAGGATATGTGGAATTAAGGCAACTGACGCTTATTTTACTGCATTTAGCAACGTAATGCTTTCCGAGACTACGGCTACACGGAGTTGCTCTAATTAACGTTAATTACAAAACAATTTGAAACATTTATCATTACACACTCGGTCTGGGCATACGGGTTAACATACGGGTGGCGACGTAAACCCTTCTCTGCTCACTATGCGCATCAGTACCTCAAGGCGTCGAGCAGGTGATTAGTCAAAATAAAGTTTCGACGAGGGTCCTAGCAAATGCAAGCATCCTCTCTGACCAAACAATGGAGACTCCAGAAGGGGAAGAGAAAACAAAATGGAACTTCAGGAGCTGGCAGAGTAATTGATATTGTTACACAGGATACATAATCGAGTCATATTGAAACGTAACTGTTGTAACGCTTCATTTGCTGTTTCTCTCGTTAAATAAATTTGGTATCGTTCACTAAGATATCAATAATTTTTATCACAGTTTTTATTGTCGTACTTCGTCTGATGGCTAGAAAGGTTGGAGTCTTCCGTGTTTTAATTATGTCATACACCTTTTTTCATGAATGTGTGAATAAAATAAATATACATATGCATATTTCGATAAAATGGTTATCAAAGGATAGTAGCAATAGTGTAGGATAGTACCAACTTTGTGGTACACGGGGTAACTTCGATTAATTGCATGCGTATGCACGTGAAGTGCGATTTTCGATGATGATATGTTCAAATTCATACCTCTCCTCCAAATGAAGACTCATGTGTGACAATAGACAGTCGTATTGAGGTCATACTGGCAGATTGTTACCTGGACTTCCACCCACTGTTGAATAAGGTACTGATATTGTGTGACTTTCGTGTTTTTCTTGCTCTGAGAGAATGAAAATAAATACAAATCTAGAACAAATCCCTTTTCTCATTATATTCCAGTCCATCTAATATAAATAAAAATTTTTTTTAACCTGTTATTGCCAATACAGTTCACATTTATTTATGCTGTTTAAATAAACAGGGATAGAATGCTATTAAAGACATGCTATGGCCAGTTCCAAAACGAAAGTAATCGCTTGAACGATTTGGGAAAACCTGAATCTGAATTATCGTTTAAGGATTATAACCATCGTTCTCCCGGGTGTGGGGACAGTATCTTTACCCCTACGACAAATCGTACCGTGGCGTTACGTCCAGGCCACACATACTGCAACGACTGAGTAGCTACATATAGTTTCTGGGAGTTACAAACTGTTGATAACGCTCTCATAGCGTATGATTTATGCAATGGTCAGTCAATCTTTCTCTTGCTGTATCAGTTGCTATGTTTTGCTATATTAGCCAATTTCTAAATGTTTACTAAGGGTTCACAATGACCAAGGTTGTAAATAAATTATCGGGCTCATTAACTGAACTGTTGAAAGACGAGTTGATAACTATGGGACACAACGCGCTTAAGTATTAAGAGCAAACCTGTCAATGTGTAAACATTCGGTGGTCTATGAACAGATAAACGAAAATTAAGGTACAGGGGTTACCCTATAAACTTTGTAAAGAACAGTGCAGTATGAGCACACTTATCAGTATGACTTTGCAGCCCCATGGCCTGGATGCATGCATGATTCGGTTGGGAAGGGTGCGAAAACGCCGTTGTATTCTCCCGTGAGGCGCGTGGTCCACAACTCCTGCAACTGGCCCCTGATAATCCGGAAACTGACACTGGGGCAGAGTGGCGTCCAAGCTGACGCCAAACATTTTCCGTTGAAGCCAAATACGAGGATCTTGCTAGCCTCAGCTTCGCGGAGGCAGTTCACAATGACACGTCTCATGTGTAGACAAGCATTGTCCTGTTGAAAAATGTCACCACGGAAGGTAACACATCAGAATGCACGATATTCTTGGCGTACTGAAGTGTCATCACTGTTTCCTCATCCACTACGAGCCGTGGGCAGAAATCATACCTGATTGCTCCCCACACTATAACACCAGGCGGAACACCGCAGCGCCTCTCCAAAACGATGGAAGAATGACACCTTTCTCCAGATCGGCGCCACACTCGTCTTAGATGGTCATCCGGAGGTAGAGCAGAACTCTGGTTCATCTCTGAAGACAATGCGTCGCCAACCGTCTTGTTTCCCTGTCACGGTAGTATGCAAACTTACCGGTTTGTGGCGCGGTGTTAACGGCAAACTGAGCATACGACGGCAATTTCCTAGTCCGTCTACGGCTGCTGGTTGTCTCTGACCAATGGTGCGGGATGATACATAATGTAGCAGGGAGGCCGTTATTTTTCCTCTGATGGCATGCGTAGACGTGAAGGGGTTACGCTGTGCTTGGTGCCCAGTAGGGTTTGTGGTGACAAGACGTGGCCGACGACGACGACAAGTGTGATAGCCCTCACGTTTCCATGTAGACCAATATCGGACCGCTGCCACATCTCAGTGCCCTACGCATATGAATACTGCAAGATTCGCCCAGCCGACGGAATGGAGACCCACAGTGTGGCCCCTCGGAAACTGTGTTTGACGCTGATAACGCTGTCTCATACGAGTATGCGACCTCACTGTGTTCTTCACAGTGACCACTCAACATCTGAAGCAGTCCATGCCCTTGAGAACCTTACCAGACCTTGTGACCGCACTAGACGCAAACAACACTAGTACATTCTGATGGCCGTTCCACCTGTTACAGAGAATTACAGCTCTACTCATTTAATACCCGCCGATAGTGTGTAGGTGTATGAAGCTACGCTGTTGCTCTGCGCGTCAACAAATTTAAATTTGTTAACCCTCGAGTAGACCCAATAGTGAACATAATGGTCCAAGTGGTTCGAATGACTCGGAGCACTATGGGACATAACATCTGAGGTCATCAGCGCCCAAGAACTTAGAACTACTTAAACCTAACTATCCTAAGGACATCACACACGTCCATGCCCGAGGCAGGATTCGAACCTGCGACCGTAGCGCTCGGTCACACGGTTCCAGACTGAAGCGCCTAGAACCGCTTTGTCACAATGGCCGGCTGCACATAATGTCCCACGGTTAGTTTTTTGCTAGTGGCAACACTGCCTATTGTCAGAGGTTACTGGCCCGCTACCTACCCCCACACACATACATTACTAGACTGGCAATACTGTATACAGTATCACAGTGTCAAGCAGTTTAGAATAGCAGTATGGCGGCGAGCGCAAAGGACATGTAAACAGCTGCTTGTTTCCTGATAAAACATTTGTAAGAAATGGTAATCCATTGATACAACTACATTACCTTTAGAGTTTTGACATCATGGTCAGTACATGCGTCGTGTTTAGTTGTCATTTTTCATACGGCAGACGGAAGATGCAAGGAAAGGAACGTGTTCCAATACAAGCATAACTAAAAACATCTTACGTTGTTTTGATTTTGTACTGCACGTAAGCGTAAATTATTACATTCGGTTTGTCTTATCCGAAATACCAGCACCAGACATCAGGCTTCGGTAAAAGCTACGCCTTTACCAGTCTAGTAATGTAGTCTTTGCCTATTCCTTTATTGATGTTCGGCTACCAATTGTTGTAATTAGTATCACTGTGTCACTTTCTGTGCGCCTGAGGTTCCGAGACTGTTGGCAGGACGCTGCTGGTGTATAAAGTACCTCGCGCGCCGGGTTCTGTAAGTAAATACATAACTAATATGTACTTGCAAAAGTTGCATGGGGGCTTAATTAAATATGATTGAAAATATTTTTTTAGTAGCTGTCTGTCCGATTACGCAGTGTCTCGTAATCGGGTGGCCCTGACTAGTATTATTACGCTATCTGACTGCAAAGAACAACAACAAGAATGAAATGAAATTTTTCGTTAACACAATTAATTAAGTCCCCAGCAACTATAAAACCTACGAAACCAATAAGCACAAGAGTAACTGTTCTGTGTGTGGGAGTGTGACTCAACGTACACATCTGGCACGGTTCTTCTTCAACAAGACAAGAAATTTTAAATACCATTTATACTGAAGTAACTAAAGGAAATAAAAATACCATAATTACTCAAGAAAACCAGAATTATACTCTAATACAAGAACACAAGCCAGATGCTTTGTTGACTGAACCTGTAATGACGCATTATTTAAAACATGGAAATAATGAAAAAACACGCAATATTTTACCTTCATATATATTGACGAAAAGCACTCTGATCGTTACAGTATTTCCATTCCAACCATCTGCTGTCTATCCCATCAAACAACTGCATAAAACATGGAACAAGCACTCCTTACTACAACATCTCGACAAGCCTTGCCCACTAGCACATCTCAACACGAACTGTCTACTACGAGCTCTCTCCAAGCACTGTGAAGGCGGCTTAATAATACTCTTTGGCGCAATCTCTGGCGCAGTGGCTCAGTGTAGACACCTTTCATATGCCCCTCCTCCACAGGCCAGAATTTGATGGTATTTTTGCCAGCATTGGTGGTGAAAATACCACCAAATTCGTCCAGAAAAATACAGACAAAAATAAAAGATAATATTAATACCTAAATATCACATAATTACTTAAAATTTTGGCATTGCACTGACCTTTCAATAACCTAATATATGAAATACGGCAAGCAATACAACTTCTTTTCATACATGTGACTTTACATAAGAGTTCACACAATACACAAAAAATCTGTTTATACAAATGTTCACATAAAATGCTTTCAATGATTAGTTTGTACAAAAAAAAAAAAAAGACACCAACAGGTGACATCTCTTCAGTAGAAGCAGTCCATCAGTGGCACCCAGTAAAGTTTAGCAGGTACACCCAGCAACAAGTCACATTAGTTCAGTAGAAGCAATCCATCAGAGGCACCCAGCAATGTTGAGTAGGTGCAGACAGCAACAAGTGACTTCATTTCAGTAGAAACAGTCCATCAGTTGCACCCAGCAATGTTGAGAGCAGGTGCAGACACCAACAAGTGACACCATTTCAGCAGAAACAGTCCATCAGTTGCACCTAGCAATGTTGAGTAGGTGCAGACAGCAACAAGTGACATCATTTCAGTAGAAGCAGTCCATCAGTTGCACCCAGCAATGTTGAGCAGGTGCAGACACCAACAAGTGACATCATTTCAGTAGAATCAGTTCCATCTGTGGCACCCAGTAAAGTTGAAGAGGTACACACAGCAACAAGTCACATCATTTCAGTAGAAGCAGTCCGTCACTGGCACCCAGCAATGTTGAGTTGGTGCAGACAGCAACAAGTGACATCATTTCCATAGAAGTAGCTCCATCTGTGCACCCAGTAATGTTGAGCAGGTGCAGACACCAACAAGTGACTTCATTTCAGTAGAAGTAGTTCCATCAGTTGCACCCAGCAATGTTGAGCAGGTGCAGACACCAACAAGTGACATCATTTCAGTAGAAGCAGTCCATCAGTGGCACCCAGTAAAGTTGAGCAGGTGCAGACAGCAACAAGTGACATTATTTCAGTAGAATCAGTTCATCAGTGGCACCCAGCAATGTTTAGTAGGTGCAGACAGCAAGAAGTGACTTCATTTCCATACAAGTAGTCCATCAGTTGCACCTAGCAATTATGAGCAGGTCCAGAGAGCAGTCCATGATATTCACTATCACTGATCACACTGTTCGATAGTGTATATAAGCACAAATTAAACATGTCCTAGTGGCACCAGTCATGTAGAAAAGGTAGAAGTAACAGTCCATAATATTCACTATCACTGATCACACAGTTCATCAGCAGAAATTAATCATTCCTAAGTGTCACACATTACGTTGAAAAAGTGCAGGTAACAGTTCATAATATTTACCATCACTAATCAGACAGTTCAGGCATGAACAATAGTTTGAATGCACATACAAATGCTTTTACACTAAACATATAAATTCTAATAAACACAAAAATGATATCAGATAAATATCATATTAACTATTACAAATACTCAAATATCAGTAAACTTATAAAATTTATGGGTGTCAGTGCAAGCCACTACAAACAAATAAAACAATATTTACGAGATAGGTGGGTAGGATTAGGAAAGGAAAACACACAAAACACACTCATTCATCTTTCATCCACATTCAGTACTACTGTGTAATTGAATGGAGTTAACTGTGTAAATGTAATTCTGTCAAAATCTGATGTTCATCATGTGTATCAAGTAGTAGTGGCAGCAATGTATAACAGTCAATAATAGTTAAGTCAACGTCATAGTCATCATGTCAAGACCAATGTTTGCCAAGCCAGATCAAATGTACTGTTGTTCAACAACTGTCAGTGAGCCAAGATATGCAAATACTCCCTCTCTTCAAAAAAAAAAGTATATACTGTTTAGTGATTTAACAAAGTGTGTGTAGTCTATCTTCCTTCTACTTTAGTGTTCTAGTCTGCTATCTTCATCCTCCTTGTTCCATAAGACCAACAAAAAAAAAAAAAAAATATGCTCCTCACTTACCTCTTATACACAAAACTCCAATAATCATCAGCATCACATAATCTCAATACTTCAATAATACCTCATATGTCGATACATATAAATCTTATCATCAATATCATTTACCTTACCTCTTGTCCTCAAAAAACTCCAATAATCATCAACTTCATATAATCTCAATAATACCTCAATAATACCTCTTCAATACGTCGATACATATAAACCTTATTACCAATATCATTTCACTTCCATAACAACTCTTTCCTCTAGTCAGTCTCCTCGAACAAGTACAGATAAAATCCTAGTGCAAACTTCAGTTCATCATCCCATACAATCCGAAGACACATTGTCAACACACAACCTCTGTGTAATCCATCTGACCCAAATCTTCTACTCATTATGAATTATAAACGAAAGAAATGCATACATGACCTCTAACAGACTTAGTTCGAATAACTCTCAGTAATTAAGTACGATTACGGAGTGTGAATAATCATAATATTTCACAGTGTGTACACCACTTCAAGAATTATGGCAAACAGAAGCAAACATGTGGAGTATTTCTTGTGTCAAGTGTCACTTCCTATTTCAATTGCTCACGAAGAATGCAGTGTAATAATTGTTAATGCTCTAAACCTAGTAATGGTATGTCATGTCGTTAGCTTCCTTCCTATTAGCATACATTTATACAGCTTTCATAAAACCTCAGCTCATGTGACTTCTATGAAGTTTCTTGTACTCATGTTGTTCGTCGAATTATAGCAGTTAATTTTCCTATCTTAAAAATATAAGGCACTGAGCGTAAGCAAAACAAGCAATAGCGAGTAAATATACCAGTAGAGAACAGAATGTCAACAAGTGGATGCAGCACAATTCTTACAACGAGTCTCTGCCAAGCAAACAATCTATAATTAATACAATAGTGTGACCTAAACCCTATGTTTATACACAGTATATCAGCATTTCTATATACCAAATTAAAGAGTAGTTATGACAACAAAACAGAAATGTGTAAATATGCAATCCATACGCATAGTAGTAAACATATATCTTACGTAATAAACAGGTCATTAGCATCATATCAGCATAAGCAAATAAATGTTCATATGTCATCTTAATAAGTAAACATGAAGGCGCAAGCAGATAAATCACAAAGTATAACTTACATACATATCAGCACAACTAATCAGGTGACAATTATAATTTAAATAAATAAGCACAGCAGGCACATAATTAAAAAATATGACATCAGTGAAAAAGCAGCGCAGCCAAGCGATGCATAATATATACAAGTTACAACCCAGTTCATTAATAATCATTGTCAAAATCAGTTAACGTACGCAAGCACGTCGCTTCACAAGTAATTTCATAGAACATGAAATTTAGCACAAAGTCTGAATCACGTAATCGCGAGCAGCAAATTACGTCTAAAGTACGTACCTAAGTGGAAATATGTTACCTGAAAAAATAAACTCAATTAATAGTTACCTTTTTAGTTTATTAGTTTCTTCTTGGAAATTACATTCTTCCTAAAAATTTCTCGATAGCAAGTCGTCTAACGTCGGACACGCACAGAATTTACCTGAAGTTCTTAAATATTTTATAGAGCCGTATGCTGAAAAATACTGAATGTTAATAACATAATTCATCAAGTCACTATAGCTTTATACTAAATTTAGCAGGAGAAATTAAACTGTGTATTTGTTTACGGCTGTCAGTGCATTCGCACTGAGCACTCGATCAGCTGTAGGCGCGTGACGTAGGAACCAATTGTTCGCGGTCAACGACTGCCTTGTGCGGCGCGCAGACTTGACTGTTGCTTTGAGTATGTGCCGCCGCAAAAACACAGCGCGGTATCCTTGTACTCTCTGCGTGTTTACATGTAGCTGTTGGTTTCTCAAAAGTATGTCATTCCACAAAATTTTTTACGTTAGATATATGATGTATTCCTTTAGAGCGTCGAGATTTAAGAGCTTTTACTTCGACAACGTTATCATGAATAATTTTGCGAATTCTATATGGACCGTTATAAAGCAGAAAAAATTTGCGACACAAGCCTTTTCCTTTGTGAGACAAACGGTGGGACTTAATTAACACCTTCTGACCAACTGACAAGATTTTTAAACGACCAGGACGTTTAGCTGATCTCTCTCTTCTAGCAGCCGCAGATGCAATATTTTGCAGAGCCAGGTCGACAACTTCAGAATGCGGCAGTTTCCGTGATGGCGGAAAAGGAACTATTGATGGCGGAAAAGGAACTATTTCAGAAATGCGATTTGTCGGTGCTTTATTTTTTAATGTCAATATAGGCGGTAAAGAAGTTGAATCATTAGGGAGTTCATTCAGAATGTTTTGAAAAATATGAAGATACTGATCCCAAGTTCTGTGATTCTGATGACAATAAAGACGACACAATTTACTGATTTCCTTCATCCATCTCTCTGAAGCGTTAGATTGAGGGTGAAAAAGTGAAATGAAAATTGGTTTAATTTTACGACGCTGTAGAGTACGAAGCCAAATTTTAGAACGAAACTGTGATCCATTATCTGATATAACCTTATCAACATGACCAACTTCTTTAAGAAAATGTTTGATGAAAGCGTTAGATACTGAACGAGCTGTTGCTTTGCGTAAAGGTGTAAAACACACATATTTTGACGTCAACTCCACTGCTACGAAAATGTACGCAAAACCATTAGTAGATCGAACCACTGGACCGAACAAATCAACTGCAGCCATCTTCTTTAATTTCGCTGGAATGATAGGAAACAACGGTGCTCTGTGAGAAACTGTTGGCGGCTTAGCCTTTTGGCATAATTTGCATTTGGCCAGAACAGATCGAATACGTTTTTCCATATTACTGAAGTAGCAATTTTCTCGTAATTTATGAAAGCATTTTCTGGGACCAAAGTGTGCATAACTGAAATGCGTATACCAAATCAGCTTATTAACCCACTCATCAGGAATACAAACTAACCAAACAGAGTTGTCGAGCGATTTTCGTTTAAAAAGAATGTCATTGCGAACTAAATAATGCTGTCTAATCGCCACGCTTTCCTTTCTCCTCCACTTCTCATTAATGTCCTTCCAGATTGGATCCTTATTTTGCTCCTTAGCGATGTCCTGGAGCGAAGACGAAATAAAGTTCTCAAACGCAACACCTTGAATATACATCAAACAATAATTGTTTTCCTTGCAGTCCTCTTCAGCACTTTGTTTCAAACCCATAGGTGCACGTGATAAAGCATCAGCAACAATATTTGAAGAACCCTGTATGTAAACAATACTAAAATCAAACTCCTGTAGGTACAACGCCCATCGTGACAATCTGCCGTGAGTTAATTTTGTTGACATAAGAAATTCCAGAGCTCGATGATCGGTATAAACCTTAGTATGTCTGCCAAACAAAAATGTGCGAAATTTTGTGAAAGCCCAAACAACAGCCAAAGCTTGAAGTTCCGTAATCGAATAATTCTTTTCTGATTTAGAAAGAACACGACTTCCAGATGCAATAGTCTTCTGTACTACAACGCCGTCTTCTTCTATCTCTTGAAATAAATGTGCACCTAGGCCTTTGTATGATGAGTCCGTTGCCAAACAAAATTCTTTAGATAAATCCGGATGTGAAAGAAGTGGAGCAGCAACTAAAGCATCACGAAGCTGTTCAAATTCTGACTGAGCTTCCTCATCCCAACACCAATTAGATTTCTTTCCAGATAATTCACATAAACGAGGTGTGGCCAAATCGTCCAATTTAACAAAGCGTCGAAGAAAATTACAGACACCAAGGAAACTACGAACATCACGTTTTGTGGTAGGAACAGCATAATTACGAATAGCGTCTAATTTTTCTGGATCAGGAAGAATACCTTCTGTAGAAATAATGTGACCGAGAAATTTCAGCTGAGAACGACCAAATTCAGATTTTTCCAAGTTCACAGTAATGCCAACTCTCACAAAGATACGTAATAATGAATCCAAAATTTTGTTGTGCTCACTCCAAGAACGTTTAGCAATTAGAATGTCGTCAACATATGAAGTAATATTGTCACGAAGATAAACAGGTAAAATTTCATTTAAGCTACGAATGAATGCTGCAGAAGATACAGTAAGTCCAAACGGTAATTTCCGAAACTGGTAACAGTTACCAAAGGCTAAAAAGGCAGTATATTTTCTACAATCAGGGTGGAGTTCTATTTGCCAAAAACTTGCGCGCTTATCAATTGTGGATAAAACTTTAATTCCATGAAAATGTTGAAGAAGCTCATCTAAATTTTGTGGGCGGTCAGTTTCAGGAATGATGATATTATTTATCTGTCTGGAATCCAGAACCAAACGAATTGACCCATCCTTTTTAAGAACGACGTGTAATGGGCTGGTATAAGGACTGACTGCAGGCTCAATAATGCCCTGATCTAACATGTACTGAAGTTCATTCTTAACCTTGTCTCTGTAAGCCAAAGGAATAGCGTACGTTTTCCCGCGAAATGGTGTGTGTTCTTTTACTTTAAATAAATATTGTAAGCCTTGTATAGTTCCTGTGTGATGACTAAACACTGTAGCATGTGAAGTCAAAATTTGGTGCAGCTCTTCTCTTGCAACGTCATCTGGCACTTCAGCTTTCTTAACCTTTTCATTAATTAATTCTTCGCTATCAATTATATCAATCATCGCGTCTCTGTATCTATTGTCATTGTCATGAATGAACACATCGTCATCATAATGCTCAACGAAAACATCAGAAGTAAGAAACCTTAAACATTTTGTATCTGACTCAGATCTTGTTAAACACTCGAAAAATTTCAAACATTTCGGCATTCCGGCAACAGTCAAATTTACACTTCCTTCTTTAAAGTTCAAAATTGCCATATGTGCGTTAAGAAACTCCATACCTAATATAATTTGGGTACTGAGTAGTGGAACAATAACAAAATTAGCAGAAAATTCGTATCCTTGACAAATGAAATTGAAATTGGTCTGTTGTTTGACTTCCACACTTTTTCCAGAAATCGCTCCTCGAATTGTAGTTTTAGAAATAGGTAACACAGGACAGGTAATAGTTCTTTCACATATACGAAAAACTGATTCACTAATGACGTTCAATGGGCTCCCCGAGTCTAAAACCGCAGTGAACTTATTCTTACCGACACATACTTCAATAACATGGTGTAAAAATGCGTCTACATTATTTTCCTTTTCGTCTAGCAAAATGTCTCTCATGTCTTCCAGGCGTACGTAGTGTAAAGTCGTATCGTCATTACTTTCTGAACCGTCTATATTGCTGCCAGAAGCCGAAGCTGCAAGTCATTGTCGATTGTTTGCGTCACGTCTTTGATTATTCCCGTCATTTCGCGGATCAATTTCTACTATTTGCACTTGTCTCTCTGAAGTTCTGTCACGTGGAGGATGCCAATTAGGTCCCTCCTGTCTGTTAGATGCAAATTCTTGGTTGTGTCTGTTATTAAAATTTCTGTTTTCCTGTCTGTCTGCATAACTACTTCTTGTATAATTTCGACTGTCACTTCTGAAATTATTGTTGTATCTACTACCCTGGTTATTTCTGTAGTAAGAATTTCTATTACTGTATGAATAATTTCTGTCTTGATGATATCGATTACTGTTTCCGTATGATTGATCATTCCGGTACGAATTACCGCTATTATAATTGTCTGTGTAATTTCTGTTAGAACGTCTGTTATTGTCATAGGGCTGGTATCTATTGTCCTGTCTGTTACGTCTGTCATTCTCAACATTACCCATATAACGCCCGTTCCGATCACTATCCCTTTTCTCTGAAAATCTATTGTAATTATTGTTACTGAAAAAATTACAGGAAGTCCCATCGTCGTTGTCATACTCGAGTTCTTGTAACAAAGTCTTAAAAGTCTCAATGTCGTCTTTACATCTTCCGGCTAAAGCAATTTGTCTTATGGATTGTGGCAGCTTAGTTAAACAAATGCGAATTAATTCAGTCGGGCTATAAGGGTTGGAAAGGAACTGATTCTTTCGAATCATGTCTTCCAAATATTCTGCCGGCGTGCGGAACTCAGACTGTTTGAAATTACGCTGCATAATCAGACTATGTTTGACTCTATCTTGCGTGTTTTCGGACCAATATGCCGATAGAAATGCATGATAAAAATCATTCAGATTATTACAATCTCTAATGAGTGCGCGCATTCGCGTCGCCGGTTCGTTTTCTAAATATCCACACATAAATTCCAGTTTGTGACTTAGTGGCCAATTTGGTGGAAGTGCGTACATAAATTGATCTAACCATGCACATGGATGTATGTCATTCTTAAAATTACGGAAGATCTTAAATTTCCGAACAGTCAAAAAGTGTTTATAGTCAAAGTTTTCGCCTCGTGGCGACAAAGACCTACCGCGTCTGTCCCAGTCCCAATGTCGATTATTGTCAAGTTCGCGCGCCTGGCGCTCTCTTGTTGCATCCCGTAAATGAAACAAATTATTTTCTTCAAACCCCTCTGGTATCTGTGATTCTAAATTTCTTCTACTGTCCTTTCCTACTATTTCGCCTTCAATTTGTTTGACTTGCTTTCGTAATGCTTCAAATTCCCTTTTCACGCGTTCATTAAATTTTCCCTGATTTTCAACATGTTTATTTATGTTCTGATACTCTTCGGTTTCTGCAAATGGCAATGGTGCTGTATCATCCGAATCTCTGTCCCCATGTAAACTAAGATTTGTCAGTTTATCTGAAATTTCCTCAACTCTTTCCGATAAGTCAGCTAATTGTTCTTTCTGTTTATTTACGTCTTCCGTAAGTGTCGCGACTCGGGTTTCAGTATTGACACATTTGGTAGCTAGCTGTTCATATTGTTGTGTTAGGTTATTTAATCTATCATTTGGTACGGATTCCTCGATTCTCTCAAATATCTCTTCCTTATCCTTTGCACGTTGTAAATTTAACTCTGAAAATTTCTGTTCTATCACGCGATCTCTTTCTTCCTGTTCTCTATCCTGTTCCCTTTGTCTAATCTGTACTGCAATTAATCTATTATTGTGAGAATTCAAAATCGGTTGTACTTCTTCTCTGATTTCTTTCTTTAATTCATCTTTCATATTTTTGAAACATGTCCCTATTCGTGAATCTAACCGTGTTTCCAGTGTTCCCATATCAGTTTTTAATTCAGATCGTAAAGTTCCCATCTCTGTTTTAATTGTTCCTATCTCTGTTTTAAATTCAGATCGCAAAGTTCCCATCTGTGATCCCAAATGTAATATAGCATCCATCAACTGCTCCATGTTAGCCGGTTCGAAATTTTTTTCGCCCCTAACATTTCCCGCAAAACTAACTTCCTTCTGCATAGCCATAAGGCTATCTGTGTTCGATACTATTCCAGAATCTTCTGTCGTTAATCTCAGATTCTGTGATTTTTCTGATTGAGAAAAATTTTGAAATGGTTCCGGACTGTCTTCCCGACTTATTAAATCATTTTCAACTCCATTATTCATCATACTGTTGTCCTGTGTTGGCGAGTTCGCCATGTCAACAATTTCATCATTCTCCCTATTCATCATTTTCGCCTTTTTCATAGATCGCGTAATCATTTACAAAACATACAAAAAATTCGTCACTGTACGAAAATTACACATGGTGACTCTTTATCTCAACAATACCATTCACATGCAATGACTCCCTCAAACACGATCAATCGAACAATTGAAATAATTGCACTAAATTGTCAAACCCGTTGACAAGACAACAAATTTAAATTTTGAAAAATACCATTAGAAGAATGACAATTACCATATCTACACATGCAATACAGACTACAATTACTAAACTCAAATTACTACAACAATACTACGGTCTACTATTTTTACAATCAGAAGATTCCAAGGGACGATCCGAAGCAGCGGTCGCCACGTGCATGGGGGCTTAATTAAATATGATTGAAAATATTTTCTTAGTACCTGTCTGTCCGATTACGCAGTGTCTCGTAATCGGGTGGCCCTGACTAGTATTATTACGCTATCTGACTGCAAAGAACAACAACAAGAATGAAATGAAATTTTTCGTTAACACAATTAATTAAGTCCCCAGCAACTATAAAACCTACGAAACCAATAAGCACAAGAGTAACTGTTCTGTGTGTGGGAGTGTGACTCAACGTACACATCTGGCACGGTTCTTCTTCAACAAGACAAGAAATTTTAAATACCATTTATACTGAAGTAACTAAAGGAAATAAAAATACCATAATTACTCAAGAAAACCAGAATTATACTCTAATACAAGAACACAAGCCAGATGCTTTGTTGACTGAACCTGTAATGACGCATTATTTAAAACATGGAAATAATGAAAAAACACGCAATATTTTACCTTCATATATATTGACGAAAAGCACTCTGATCGTTACAGTATTTCCATTCCAACCATCTGCTGTCTATCCCATCAAACAACTGCATAAAACATGGAACAAGCACTCCTTACTACAACATCTCGACAAGCCTTGCCCACTAGCACATCTCAACACGAACTGTCTACTACGAGCTCTCTCCAAGCACTGTGGAGGCGGCTTAATAATACTCTTTGGCGCAATCTCTGGCGCAGTGGCTCAGTGTAGCCACCTTTCAAAGTGCGTAGTTCGTTATACCATGTCAGTAGTTTGAAAAAAAAAATTGTTTCTTACTTATTCAGGGAAATGAAAGAAATAACAAAAATTCTGCAGGAGTAGTTGGATGGGTCAAGTCATGAACTGGGCGGCAATGGCAATAGTGAGTCAGACGAGGAGGTGTAAGATATTCAAGAAAGTGAAGATGGCAGTGATTCTGATCAAGACGCTCTGCCTGTTGCTGACGGTGGCAGTAGCGATGGAAATAAGGCATTTTTTTACTGGCGTAGATAACGTTACAAAGTATCTACTTCATCCAGAGTATGTCTAGAAACAAAAAATATACTGAAAGTGTTTCCTGATCCTAGAAACTGTGCAGATAACCTCGGCAACGAAATTTCTGCTTTTCATAAAACAACACACAACAGTATCACAAATAATATTGTCACTCATAGAAATCGGTATATACAGAAAAAAGTGGGCCAGCGCAGTACCATTGCGACAGAGATGCGAAGATATAAAGGAGACATCGCGAACTGAAATACTTGCTTTACTGTGATGTTTATACCTGATTGGAATAAAGAAAAGACATCACATTAACGCAGTCCACCTATGGAACTCGGACGGAATGGAAGTTCTCTGAGAGCTTGTGTAAATTACGAGAGATTAGTATTTTTGCTTCGATGTACGTGTCTTGATGACAAGGACACACGAGCTGACAAGACTTGCTGCATACGTCCTTTCCTGCAGCCGTTTGTTCTCAATCGCAGAAATTTATACAACCTGTGGGCCTATGTGACTACTGATGAGAATCTGCAGGCTTTCCGAGTGCGCCACAATTTTCATACTGTGTATTCCCAGTATGGAATCAGAAACATTGTTTGACCCCTAAGTACACTGTGGAAAACAAGCCAAGCGACCTAGTAATGCACGTGACTTCTGACACTGAAGGTAGCAACAGCAACATCACATTTGACAACTGGTATACCAGTTAACCTTTGGCGACATCTTGTAAGGAAGCATCTCACGTGTTTCGGCAAGCTAAAGGAGGACAAAAGAGAAATATTTGCTGGATTTCATCATGCGTACCAAAGAAAAACTAATCCGTGATATTGCTTTCCACGACCCATGAACTGCTAAAAAACAAACAAACCAAAAATAATAATTGACTACAGTATGACAAAAGGCGGTTTTACACCAAAGATCAGTTACTTAATGTGTACAATGTCTCGCGCATTACTGAAGCGATGACCAATGTGCGTCTTTTACTCTTTCACGAATGGAGCAGGAATCGTTGCACAGAATCTGTATACCTCAAATCCCAAAAAGCAGCATTATACAAGAAGAATTTTTTGAAGAATTTAGCAGTGGCCTTGATGAAGCCCCTTCTAATCGAAGGATCCAAATCAATGTATCTTCCTGGCGACATTACGGCCGTCTTGCTTAAATATCGGGAAAAGGATCAGGAAGCAAGAATCATGGAAAGTAATTTGCGACTGAGCAAAAGATATATCAAGCACCATTATATGTAATATACGCAAAATGTTTATTTGCAAGAACCATATGACAAATGCTTACACTTGCAACGTCTGTGACGACTAAGTCCTTTGTTCATACGTAGCTTATGTTCATGAAGCCTTAAATATAGGAAACATGTACAAAACCGAAAAATAATCTAAATAAACCTCAAATGAAACACTTTATATTATAAAATATTTAAACTTTACCTTAACAAATTCAAATAATCAGTGATGTTCACATGTAGATAGATGTATGTATAGAGAGTGAATTAAAATGCTCAGTAACAGCATTCACAAAATAAACATCATTTTTCTGGAACTGAAGGCCTTGTTATGTAAATTATTTACTAGTGTATAAATTATTGTGGCCCTACTCAATGGGTTAACTTTGTGAAACCATCTCCAAAACGTAATGGGATCACGTAAGCATCAACCATGGTACACATAACTATGTTACACTTAAACTACTAGTATAATCTGAGATCTCTATATTGGAAGCTGGTACAGAACACAGCATACAACATATGAAACAAGATGTTAGAAGTTTCAACTTTATTTATTAAGAAGCTCCTAAAATGATTCATCTGAAAATAAAAGAAGAAGATCTCCATGTACCAAAACTACGACGTAAGACGCTGGATTGTAGGCGTAAGTTTGTATACATAGTAACGCTGCATCGAAAATACCACCTTCCCAACTGTTGTAACTTTGGAATTGCGTCTGCAAAAAGACCGTTATAATGGCGCGATGCTCCGCTGTCGCAGGCAGGAGCAGCAGCAGCGCCACGACCACCGCTAACGGCGGCGCCAGCCAACACTCCGGTAATCGGAGGAACAATAAAGGGGCAATTTAGACCTGTCGCCTCATTCCAAAGAGAATAGCTAATTAAGTCTTCAATTAGCGAGAGCTTTTGTTGCCGCGGGCTAGGAGGAGGGAGCACGGACTCCGGCGCTGCTGCGCCAGCGCCTCTAGCGGCCGAGATTAGCGAAACAAACGTCGCTTTTGTCCCGACATAAACACTGCGATCAAGTTCACTGCGGAACAATGCCGGCGCCCAGATGCCAGCACCGCGATACAAAAAGGAGAAACACCTTCTTTTGTTCGCCGCACCCGGGCAACGAGCTCAATGCAATTTGCGGAAGGAAGGAGGCCTTTTTCCTTCTACCCTTTTGGCAGACTCTCGCGCGCGCGAATTTATCGCAGTCGGGTGAAAATGCACGGACAATGGAAACGAATTCCCTGAAAACAATATTTTCTAAGTGGTCTTAAAATTGCTGTTCTCTGCGGAAACGGCTGTGTGGAACAGCGGATATTGCACAAAGGAAAATTTCGGATGTGTCCCTACGTTTTTCTTGCGAAATGTGCGCCCAAGTATTTCCAGGGTGGGATTTGGAAGCGCAGCGACTGGTCTTTGTTAACAAAAATATATTCCTCTTATACAATTAACTCAGTTTTTGTCGAAAGCAAACATAAAAGGAAAATTACTTACTTTAATCTGTGGTTGTATTCACTAGCTTTCTTTCTGTATTAAAACTGCACTCTCATATGGAAAAGTTAACATATTTCTGCAGTCACCATAATATCCTAATGGTGTAATCGCTGGGCTCGGTATCGTGCATTGCCTTTCAGCACCTGATGGTTTTTTGTAACTACCAACGTCCTCTTCAGGTCTTGAATTATTTATTTCATGTGTCTTAAATTGCTCCTTTTACCTGGTATGTTAACCTTCAGAATGTTGCTCTTCCATTTGTTATACGGGGTGTATCAAAAAGAATCGTCCAATTTAAAAAAAAAAAAAGAAACCATAGTTCCGAGGGTAAGTCAATTACTACCCACAAAGTAGTTATAACATTTTATTGTAATCGAGTAGGAAACTTACAGGAACATCATTTTTTGACATAGTCTCTTTGCGTTTCAACGCACTTTGTCCATCGTTGTACAAGCTTCCTGGTGCCCTCATAAAAGAAGATTCTCGGTTGAGCAACGAGCCAGGGATGCATCGCTTCTTTCAATGGTTCGTCCTAGGCAAATCGACGGTCCCTTAATGCCTGTTTGAGTGGACGAAACAAGTGATAGTCAGAAGGAGCAAGATCTGGACTATATGGAGGATGATCCAGTACTTCAAATTAAGTTTCTTGGAGTTTCAGCACTGTGGGTAGCAGTATGCGGACGGGCGTTGTCGTGCAACAACCCAACACCTTTTGACAGCAATCCGAGGTGTTTGCTTCGAATTGCCGGCTTTAGTATGGAAGTAAGCACCTCACTGTAACATACACTGTTTATTGCTGTGCCCCTTTTCCCTTAATGTTCCAGTACTGGACCTTCTGCGTCCCATCCTGCGGATGGTTGGGTCTTGAACTTTTTCTTGCACGGCGAATTTGAATGTTTCCATTCCATACTCTGCTCTTTACTGTGCAGCTCGTAATGATGGATCCATGTTTCGTCACCAGTAATGATCCTGTCTAACAAGTTGCCCCCTTCGTTACTATAGCAATCCAAATGTTTTTTGCAGATGTCCAAGCGCCTTTGTTTATGCATCTTTGTTAGTTGTTTTGGGACCCATCTTGCACAAACTCCATGAAACCTAAGTCTGTTGTGGATGTTTCGTAGGCAGAACCGTGACTAATTTGTAGACGATGTGCCACTTCGTCAATAGTTAACCGTCTATCTAAAAGAATCATTTCACGTGAACGCTCACTGGTTTCTTCATTTGTGGCGGTAAACCGTCGTCCGGCTCCTTCATCGTGCGCAACACTTGTGCGACCATTTCGGAATTTTTTAATCCGTTCGTAGACATTCCATTGTGGTAAAACACTGTTCCCGCACTTTACCGAAAGTCTCCGATGAATTTTGGCCCCTGATATGCCCTCCGACCACGAAAAACAGATTACTGAACGTTGCTCCTCTTTGGTGTAAATAGACAGCGGAGCAGCCATGATTAACAGCACGGCAGTGATAACGACACTAACCCTGCGGCTTGAAAATTGCAAAGATTTGACAACAAATAAACAAAGCATGCGTCATCAACGTAAAACGACAGTACTACCGAAATAAACAAAAATATAACTAAATTGCGAATAATAATTGACTTACCTTAGCCTTATATTGTTTGAGATATGTGGGTGAACAACGTACTGTTGCGAAGAGCAAACTCTCGAGTTTTACACGGTTCCCGCTACGTAGCAGCAGTTTCCTCCCATTTCAGTTCTAGTAAAAATGGGGTCGAGACAACAGAAAGCGTTTTGTGTTGTACGTTTTGCGCAATGCGGATCAGTAACAACTGTTCAGCGTGACTTTCGTACTAGGTATGATGTGGATCCTCCTACAGAACAGAGCACTAGACGATGGCATGAAAAATTCCGAGAAACAGGTTGTCTGTGTAAAGGAAAATGGCTGGGCCATCCCCGAGTGTGTCTGTCACAGACGCCGAACGCATCCGCCATAGTTTCACAAGGTGTCCCCAGAAATCCGTTCACCATGCACGCGATGTCCATCTGGCGTGTGTTGCATCGACGTTTACACAGGAAACCATACAAAATTCACCTAACGCAAGCTCTCCATGAAGGTGACAAACAGCAACGAATGGAATTCTGTAATTTCGTTTTTGGCAAGATGGAGGATGAAAGTTTTCTTCCACACTTAGTGTTTAGTGACGAGGCAACATTTCGTTTAAATGGAAAGGTCAACAGTCATAATGTGAGAATATGGGGTACGGAGTAACCACATGAAGTTGTACATCATGAGAGGGACTCTCCAAAATAATGCATTTTGTGCAGTTTTACGGGAAAAGGTGTACGGTCCATTTTTCTTTGCCTAGAACACTATTACTGGAAGGAAATATCTCGAAATGCTTGAGAACTCTCTTTTCCCACAGTTGGAGGCTGATTAGAATGACTTCATTTACCAACCGGATGGGGTACCACCACACTAGCCTCTGGAAGTGCGGGAATTTTGAAGTGAAAGGGCTACTGAACTATGGTTCGGTCGCAGTGGATCAAATGATTCAGCATTACATTACTGGCCTCCAAGTTCACCGGACCTGACAGTATGTGAATATTTGTTGTGGGGGTTTATTAAAGACTCTGTTTATGTACCCCCATTTCCAACAACAATGAATGAACTGAGACATCGCTTAACAGTAGCTGTGAAAGCTGTAACTCAAGACATGCTCGCTGCAGTGTGGGAATACCGCATTGTGGTGTGCCGTGCATCTCAAGGGGGGGTATTGGACACCTACGAAAAGGTATGAGAAAAACTTTTTGAGTTTCCCATTCATCAAAAAACAAAATTGATTGCATATATTTATTAGTTTCAGAAATACAGACGTGCCAAATCGAATGATTCTTTTTGATACACCCCATACTGTACATCAATATATGGTCGATAAGTTTTATCTTTGTGTTTTACTGAGTAGCTAACTTTCTTAATTTGTTTGTTTTATGTCATGCTGATTCGTTTCTGTGCACTTGAGGCAAAAATTGGAGATGTTCGGGCTTTTACCAGCAAGAATGCCGTTGTTATCCCACACCTTCAATTGGGACAGTATCATTTTATATTAAGTACTATCTCTCCCCGGCCACGTGGTGTTGTAGCTCAGTCCATTTACGTAGAAAAGAAAGAAAAAAATCAAGCACAAGTTTATTATATGTATGGGAACTGGACATGCCCCTTAATTTCCTTCTCCCCCTGTCTCCGTCCGTCTCCTCCGACTCTCTTTCTTGGTCCATCCCCACCTTCTGACCCCCATCTCTCTCCATCTTCTCCTGTCTCATCTCTCCATCTCCACCTACCCCTCTCTTACCCCCATTCTCTTTCCAACACTTCTTTCCCATTTTCTGTGCCCATCTCCTCCTTCTCCTTTCTCTATCTCATCCTGACCCCTCCCTCTATCTCGTCCTTGGCACTTTCTATGCCCATCTCCTCCCATTTTTCCATCTCTCCTTCTCCCTTTTCTATATATGTATTCTCCTCCTGACCCCCTCTCTCTATCTCCTCCTTGCCACTTTGTATGTCAGTTTCCTCCCATGCATCCATTGTCTCTTCCCTCCTGCCTTTGATCTTCAATCTTGTTTATTGTTATTGTAAATTAAGATTCTGTAGCAGTACCTAATCGTAGTCTGATATGCCATAAATACAACTTTCCTGTTTGTTAACTATGTTTTCCTATTATGTGTTATATACATCTAATTATATATTATATATGTTAAAAAGAAATAGGCTACTTGTCTCAAAGGTTTATTAGAATAACGGATAAAAATTTGAAGTAAATCGGTCAAGAACTTTTTGAGATTTTTTGGTAACAATGTTCGCCCTTTATATATTAAATATAAATTTATAAATTATATATATATATATATAATGCACGTCTATCCGAGTATTCGCTACAGTAAAAATTTGAAAGAAATCGCTCAAAAACAATTCGAGATTTTCGATGATAATATTTCGCTTTTATATATTACATATTTATTTATATCTTACATATTATTAAGGACATAGATATATAAAATCACGCGCATATGCGACTGCAATGTTGCGTAAAAATTTCGAAGTACTGGAGAAGAACTTTTGATTTAAGATTTTGAACAAACGAACATTTACATATTTATATATATTTCCCATATAATTATTACATATACTTATATATGTGCCACTCCAGTACGTATATAAAAACATATTCGAATGTAACTTTGTGTCAAAATTTCAAAACAATCACTGAAGAACGTTAGGAAGTGTACGATTTTGCACAAACGAAAATTTGCATTTTTACTTATATAGATGACGTAAAACTAAGCAGAAGAAGTGAAGTAAGCTAAAACTAGTAGCAAAAAATAATTAGTTATTAAGTTCTTCAGTGCACTTACTGACTGTTCCGTTGGCTGTTGATAGAATATTTTGTACATTATGAATGAAAGCAACACGATACTGGTGTCACAAGCCAAGAACTCAGTGTACTGGGAAAAGGGTTCAAATACGCTCCACTACAAAAAGTTTTCGAAAGACAACTGGTAATAATAAAATTAGACTTAGAATGCCCACGAACTGGAAATATGTAACCATATTTCTAGTGTCCCACCAGCTAAAGAACAAGTTACAAACATTTTCAAGATGAAAATGACTGTAAATAATGTTCTAGCAATCAGATCAGATGAGGAAAGGTGACTATGTTAACAAAGTGGAAGATTTCCTAAACTCCACCAACATCCAACAAATGCAGAAATACCCGGACAATCCAGTGATGATAATATTAAAATTGTTATTGAACAGTGTAAACAGTGTAAAAATCGACTGCTTCCTCACCAACAAGAATCCTTTAGCTCCCAGACTGTGCGGCCCCCTGTCCCTATCCTTCCTGTCGTGTCCTCATTTTCAGCTCCTCCTTACAAATTAGCCTGAGAATTAAATGACCTGATCAGGATCAAAACCAAGTATGAACCTACTCAATGTATTCTTAATTTAGTTGACTTAGTGAACAAGTTTAAAGGCAAGCAAATCCCACCCCGGCCAAGCTAGTTTCATTTGATTTCAGCAACTTAGTGACTAAAATATCTGTACACTAGTGCCTAAACATTCTTACAGGCATACTAGGTAAATCACGAGTGAGCATAGTTGTCACAGATGACATAATGTTAGCTACACAAACTTGCCTAAAACAAAATTATGTCCGTTTCCGTGGCATCATGTGTAAACAGTTGGATGGTCTATTTATGAAACCCCGCCTCTTCCCCGTTACTCCAGTCCTCGCTGAAATCTTCATGGACAATTTTGAAAAACAGTTTTTGGAAAATAACCCACTCGCTTCCAGAGTTGGACACTGGTTTAGATATACTGATGATGTGCTGTTTTTATGGACAGATACTGCCGGCACTTCAAAAATTTCTCTAGCAGCTAAATTCTGAACATAAACGTAGGAAATTCACAGTTGGGGATAACTGCATAAATTATTTAGATCTAACCATACTCATCAGTGATAATATTCATGCTTTCAAGTTTAATAGGAAACCTACCACCACAGATATTGTAATACCAGCCATTCCCCAACATCTAGAAATCCAGTAATGTTTTGCCTTTTATTCAGTGATACAGCTGCAAAACGGAAGACAACTTGAATTAAATGCAGTCAGACAAATAGCATAGAGCAATGGCTACCTTCCTACCTTGGTAGACTTCATAAAGCGTAAAAAGCAGAGACAACAGATGTGCTCTTATCTTTACATTCTTCTCAACCCATCTTCTCAAGGACAAGATAAATGGTACACAATTCCCCATTAACGAAAATTCTCACTGAATGCAGCCAAGACGCTTAAATCCATGAACTTTAAAACATCATTCTATGTGCACAGCACTGTTGGACACCTTTCGCCCCGTGGTAAAGACAGCACTTCAGCTTTGAAGAAGAGAGGAATATACAAAATCACATGTAATTACGGCAAATTCAAAATAGGTGAGTCTGTCAGGGCAACATGCACCCGCTTTAAGGAATACCATAGAAGTTGGAAACTGAAAAAATGAAACTCTACTTTTGCAGCTGACCTATGTAAAGGAGGTCATAGTTGCAAGGTGTAGCGAGAAGTATTACACCGCATCCATAAGGAGAGAATGATGACTTACCTTGAAATAATGGAAATAAGTGAACTCATTTCCATCTCCTCAAGCATAATACTGAATGACCCGACCCAGTTCTCTTGCTTGCTACTTGTCACTGCAGATACTATTCATAATTCCAATCAGACCATGTTGTAAACTTCGCCACTGACTCATTTTTTCTTTTATTTCAAGTACCATAATTTGTCTTTCCCCGTTAAAAGAATTTACTGTGTGTAATCACAGCTACTGCTTAATCTTATGAGTGTGTTTTATCTGTTTGTAATTTAGCACCTGTTAAATACAGGATTATTTTTCTCAGCCACTCCCTTGTAACATGTCTCCAAAGTTTATTGTTCAGTTCATTTTCTTCTAGGAACAGTTGTTGTATGGTTCATTAGATAATGTGTCACACATATCATCTTAGTTAAATAATCTTGCGAAGCATTTTATATGAAACACTTCCTCTCGTTTCATTCCAAAATCTAACACTAAGTACTTTCATCTTTGCCGGCCGGAGTGTCCGAGCGGTTCTAGGCGCTACAGTCTGGAACCGCGTGACCGCAGGTTCGAATCCTGCCTCGGACATGGATGTGTGTGATGTCCTTAATTTAGTTAGGTTTAAGTAGTTCTAAGTTCTAGGGGACTGATGACCTCAGAAGTTAAGTCCCATAGTGGTCAGAGCCATTTGAACCATTTTTGAACTTTCATCTTTGGAAACTGAGATACTCTGTTAGATGCAGTGGTTTAAAATCTTAATCTTTGACCCAACAAAAATTTCAATGCACCACATGTTTCTCTTTGAATATGATGACAGTGCAACGGCCCACAACCGGTTTGTGAAATAAATAATGAATACTGTAGAAAGCTGTAACTATGTCGTGTGTTTTTCCATTCATAAAGTTCGTAAGATTTAACCTCATTTTTATGTATGGCCCTGAGGTGATGACCGTAATGTAATAATGTTCCACAAGTACAGGGCTATTTTTCCCTGATCCCTGCAGCCCTATTAGAATTGATATTAGCAAGTTACTAATTGTCACCAGGTTGAAGATATCCGTTAATACTAAACTTCTGCGAGAAGAAGCCCTCATTCACACACAGGATTCCTTCTGCAAGGTGAAATTGTTGGTATAAAAGTCGGCAAGGCGCAACAGCATACCTCCAGACAGTTGTTCCTTCAGAATTTGCCGCCCAAAAGCCCCAATAATGTTGGTTACAAAACGTAGTTCTGCTTTTGTCAGTTGACTGTTTTCCTCTATACAGAAGTCTTAACATATAACGAAGAAAGTGGAGTCAGATTGACTGCAAAGCTGTTTGCTAGTGTCTATAAGGTTACTCTACACACAATATAAAATCTAACAAAACAACTTGTTAATCTAGACCTACATCAGATAGTATTACTGCACGCATGAATTAGCTAAGATTTAAAAAAAAATCCCTTTTCAATTAAGGTATGATGAATTATATTTTGGAAACGATCTGTGGATGAGTAAATTAAGCATCACATATTATTTGGACTTGAAACGTACAACACGCTTTTCCGCGATCGATACTGCACTACGATTTAGGGGCCTTGATGTTAGAAGCATATTCGGAGTGACGAAGCCTTGGAAGAATACGAAATCAGGTAATTCAATGAGCAGTTTTTCCACACGTTTCAGCTGGCAAATTGGTGATGTGTCACCCGCTTCGTTAATGAGGGAAGTACGAATAGGTGATCCTCAGCAAGCATCGTGATCAGCCAAACTATAGGTCGGTTAACCATGAGGTTCTGCTGCAAATGAACCATTACTCACCGATTTCTCCCTGGCCCACTCGCCCCACTGTTAAATCTTTCTGGTAACCAGTAAAGTCCTATAACTAAATTACATTGTCTGACGAAGAAAGTGAAGCACCCAGAATACATAATCAATGTAAATGTTACTTTGTACTCGTGCACACCATCGGTGGGTATATAAATGATAAGAGTTGTAATTCTATGTGATAAATAGAATGGCCATCAGAATGAGTTAGTGTTGCTCATGTTTATTGTTGTTACCAGATCTGGTTGGGTATGTGAAGGCGTGAATAGCGTCAGGTGTCGAGTGCTCACTGTGAAAGGAGGTGGAGATCCCGGGTACTCGTGTGAGACAGCGTTATCGGCACCTAGTAGAGTTTGAATGGGCATCACTGTGGGCCTCCTTTAGGTCCCCCAGTCGAATATTGCAATATCCAGATTTTTGGAGTTTTCGGATATGAGCATGTGCTTTGGCCCAGTTTTGGACTACATAGGCATACTCGTTATCCAGTTCCAGCCACCAACGCTCACGGTACTGTACGTCAAGCACATCGTAATCCCTTCGCTTCTTCGCTTGCCATCCGAAAATATATAATGGATTCCCTGTAACAGTCTGTGTCAGCCCCACCATTGATCGGAGACTTTCAGCAGCTGGACTAGGGAATTACCGTCCCATGCGTAGGCTGCCGTTAACAGAATGACAGAAGTGACTGTGTTTGGTGTGTTGCCATGACTGGATAGCATGTACTGCTGAGGAATGACACCACATTGTCTTCAGCAGTGAATCACTGTTATCCACTGCTCCAGGTGACCATCACCGGTGATAATTTTGGAGACCTGGGTAGATATCTCTTTTTTTTCAGTGACTTCGAAAGTCACAGCAGTGTGGGAAACCATCAGTTATGACTTCTAGTGAAGGCTTTTAGTGGCTGAGGGCACTCTGAAGGCACGACGGTACGTCACCGACAGTGAACGTCCTTGTATGTTACCTCTCATTACCAGTATCGAGGTGCCCTTTCTCAGCAGGGCAATGCCCTTTCACACGTGGTACTTATCTCTATGAATGGTATTGGTGATATTAAGGTACTATTATGGCCAACAAAATCAACACAAATATCCTCAGTAGAACATGTGTGGGACTAGCTCACACGTCAATTCAACACGACTGTCAGTGTTTACAATCTCAAGAGCCACTTGAAAGATTGCGGTGCCTTCTGGGCAAGCCACTACTGTGGTAATACCCATTAGGCATTTCCCCTTTCATTTTTTTCGGTAATTACCATACATCTTCATTCGCCTTTGGTGCAACTAAATTTTCCATGATTTGCATTAATCTGATGGACTATTAGCGTTAGTGTAAACCACTGTTTGACCTCACAGTACTTACATGACTTGACTAGTAGTAGTAGTAGTAGTAGTAGTAGTAGAAGTAGAAGTAGAATTAAATTCGGTGGTAGAGACCGATTTTAGGATGCTGGAGGTGGGCATTGCATTAGGGGCTGCTTTAGAACTTTCCTCAAGCAGCAAGCGAGTTCGCCTCCCTTTGTAGTCACTGAAACTGGACGTGGGCCCTGCAGGGCAGTGGTTTACAGACCGCCATTCTGGCGGTCAGGCTTGTTCCGCTAGCGATGAAACAAGATGGTGGCAACGCCGTGGCTGAATGCGGAATGACACTTCCTTAGAAGTTACGCCGGACTAACCGCTTTATTAGCGAGTGAATGTGGTTTGGGAGTCTGGTCTCCTTATCCCACGTGCAGGTCCAGGCGTGCACCCAGCTAGTGTGTTCATTACAAAAATTGTTATGCCACTGAAGTTTCAGTTTATATGCCTGTTCTCTCTTGACCTTAATATTAGTTAATAAATATCTTTGTGGTACTGTAGGTCGTCGTTATTAATTTTTCAGTGACACTCATTCTAATGTCTACGATGTCATTTGTTTTGTTGTGGGTTTGAAAGCATTAAATTAATTTTATGTCAAGTTAGCCAACTCATTAGGTGATACACACAGGGGCCGCTATTTTCGAATGTCATATTTGCTTGGGCTATCGATAAACGTGACACCTCTTGCGTGTTGTAGTATAGACATTTTAGTCGTCTGGAAGACGGAGAACCGCCACCATCGTAGGCTAGCTTGCACAGTTACAAAAATAGTGGGCCAGCTTGCCTTGCGGGAGGCTGTCAGCTCACCAACCGAGTCCGCGAATGCAACCAGGCCAGCGAGGATGCAATGTCATAAGGATAAGAAGTGTCATATTGGCAAATACTTCATTAGTTAGATTTGATATTAACATAACTTACCCTCTTAACCCATGACATTTTAATTTCTATTCCTCTTCTGATTCTCGATTCTTGGCTTTCTTCGTCAGGTACTGTATTTGAGCTCTGTGTGTCGTATTTGTTCTTGCTTTCATGTTTTATGTATCGTAAACTCTTTTCCATCTTTTCACCGCTGTTATTATTCAGTCAGTGTCTAATTAATCATACACCAGTTTTTATTCTAAGTACAGTTCTCCTCTGACTAGTATTACGTACCTTCCCTACGGCAATGTAATTTTATTTTCTTCCTAATCTTGTAAAATGTGATAGAGGAGACAGTGGAAGTCAACCCTCAAGTAGGAAGGAAAAATAAGACGACAACAGCTGCAAAAGTCACCAAAGAACTAAATGTTGTACTCTTGATCCCTGTTGACAGCAAATCAACATGAAGGGGCCTCCAGAAATAAAGAATTTCTGGTTGACCTGGAATTCCAGAACCACTCATCAATGATGCAAATGCCTGTAAGAGGAAAATATGATGCCAAAGCCATAAAACAAGGCCTATGGAACAATGTCATAATGTCATTTGATTGGACGAGCCTTGTTTAACACTGCCAAGTTTACATCCCAAGAATGAAACACGCCAGAGACTTGGTGATGATTTGGGCAGCCAATCATGATATTCCACTGGCCTCAAGGTTACTCTGTAAGGTCACATTACTACCAAGAACTGTGTGTGCTGATCGGGTCTATCCTACAGGACAAAATTTGTTCCCCGTTGGTGATGCTGTGTTCCAAGACGGCAGCGTTCCTGTTCGCACAACTTGCATCGTCAAGGACTTGTTTTCAGAAAGTGAGGATGAATTGTCGCACCTGCCCTGGTGACCCACAGTTTACAGATCTCAATATTATCGAGCCTTTGTGATTTACTTTGGAGAGAAGGGAGCATGTTCATTATCCACTTCCAACATCATTATCTGAAGCTGCCACTTTTTTGCAGGAAGAATGGCATAAGATTCTCTTGAAAACTACACAAGATCAATATTTATCCATAATGAGAAGACTGGAAGCTGATTCGAATGACTACGGTTTTTCTGCAGCGTATTAGGTATGGTAATGAGTTTGAGCTGTTTCTACATTTTTGGCTACCCTTTGTATTTGTCAAATGTCACAATGCTATTTTATCATTTACAAAATCCACCAGAACATGTAAAGGGTATAACTTACAGTATTTCTGCGTCTAAAGTGTACGTCAAAAATTGGAGAAGTTTTGCACTAATGTGGCACCTCACCAAGCACTGTTAAGGGGAAAGAAAATAATGCATCATATTCTGCTCCAGAAACATATATTCGATGCCACTGACAGGCTGATACCGCTTTTCATTACATATATATGATACCGCTTTTCATTACATGTGAGCTAGGCCTAATTGAGGTTATGTACAACTTTCAAGGAAAGCTACATTTACTAATCTGAGCTATGGCGTCAAGTCTCACTAAAACTTTCACCGACTGTATTTCCACAATCAAGTACTAAAAATTACCAAAATTAAATTGGAATGCTCCAAAATATGTGATACATTTGCATAACACAGACAAATTAAAGTGAGCTGATCAAGCAGAACTTTAGGTGAGAAGATAGCATTTTGATAAGAACTTCTTTGTATTGTAAAACTTATCCTGCTTATTTTCAGAACATGCAAATATCAATTCATAGTGGTCTGAAGACTAGATGTGATGCCCCATGTCACAGTTAAAATGTAACAAACTACCTCATAATCACCATGTCACATATAAACTGTAACTTTACAGCAAAATTGTAACAAATCGATCATGTTACAGTTAAAGTACAGAAATCAGATGGCAGTTATAAGAATCGAGGGGTATGAAAGGGAAGCAGTGGTCGGGAAGGGAGTGAGACAGGGTTGTAGCCTATCCCCGATGTTATTCAACCTGTAAATTGAGCAAGCAGTAAAGGAAACAACAGAAAAATTCGGAGTAGGAATTAAAATCCATAGAGAAGAAATAAAAACTTTGAGGTTCGCCGATGACATTGTAATTCTGTCAGACAGAAAAAAGGCCCTGGCAGAGCAGCTGAACGGAATGGACAGTGTCTTGAAAGGAGGATATAAGATGAACATCAACAAAAGCAAAACTAGGGTAACGGAATGTAGTCGAATTAAATCGGGTGATGCTGTGGGAATTAGATTAGGAAATGAGACGCTTAAAGCAGTAAATGAGTTTTGCTGCTTGGGGAGAAAAATAACTGATGATGGTCGAAGTACAGAGGATATAAAATGTAGACTGGCAATGGCAAGGAAAGCGTTTCTGAAGAAGAGAAATTTGTTAACATCGAGTATAGATTTAAGTGTCAGGAAGTCGTTTCTGAAAGTACGAGTTATTGTATGGAGTGTAGCCATGTATGGAAGTGAAACGTGGGCGATAAACTGTTTAGACAAGAAGAGAATAGAAGCTTTCGAAATGTGGTGCTACAGTAGAATGCTGAAGATTAGATGGGTAGATCACATAACTAATGAGGAGGTATTGAACAGAATGGGAGAGAATAGAAATTTGTGACACAACTTGACTAGAAGAAGGGATCGGTTGGTAGGACATATTCTGAGGCATCAAGTAATCACCAATTTAGTATCGGAGGGCAGTGTGGAGGGTAAAAATCGTAGAGGGAGAACAAGAGATGAATACACTAAACAGATTCAGAAGGATGTAGGTTGCAGTAGCTACTGGGAGACGAAGAAGCTTGCACTGGACAGAGTAGCATGGAGAGCTGCATCAAATCAGTCTCTGGACTGAAGACCACAACAACAACAACAGTCAAAGTGTAACAGAAACACCATATGTCACAATGTTACAGCAAAAATTTCCCCACAGTACAGGAACAAATGTAACAAATAGTCCCTGTTGCAAAAAAATTTAACAAATTCCTCACATATCATCATGTTGCAGCAAAGCTGTTTCAACTTGCACTTGATAAGACAGCAAAATTGTATCCAACCTCCCAACGTTGCAACTTCTATACAACGAAATTCTAAATTTTACAGCATAAAAGTAAAAATTGCACTACATCTAAGATGTAACAAATCCCCCATACATCGAGCTGTTATAGCATAATTGTAGCAGTTCCCCCATATATCTCAAGTTGCAGAAAAATTGTAATGCATTGCCCCACACGTAATCAGGTTACAGCAAAAACTGTAATAAACTGTCTCATGCATCACTGTGTTCCAGAACAGTTTCATCAAACTGCCCCATACATTGCCATGTTACACCAAAAATGTAACAAATTACCACATATATCTAGAGTTTACAGGACAGGACAATGATGGTCACGTAACAGGTTGGGTCAGTGAGGTGCTTAAAACTGTACTGTAACACCAGTAGAGTATATATACACTGGTGTCAGCGTTGCCAACCATTAGGTTGACAGCTTCTGGGGATGTTAGACCTTGGTGGATGTCGGCTGTTCGAGGTGTCAGGTACTGTGGGTGCCAGCTGCCATGGGTGACAACTATTTATTCTGTTATAGATAAGCATCAAATGAAATTGTAACAAATTGCTCCAGACATCATCATCTTACAAACTGTAACAAACTGCTTCGTGCATCGCTATGTTACATTATGGATAGTAATACGTATATTATTCTATACATACATGTGCTAATGCCAAAAAATTGTAAAGGAATGGGCCCCATTACAGCAAAATTGTAAGAACTTACATCACAAACGTTACACAAAATTGTATTAAACTGCCCCCTGTTTGTAACAAATTACCCTGTACATCACCATGTTACGGCAAAAGCTTCCCATATATCAGTATTGTTATACAAAATTATAAAAAATTATCTCAAATGTCACTGACTAAGCAACCTGAGACTTGTTCTAGCTAGCTGCAACTTTTTCCAGCAAGAAAAAGTTATTAGTAAGGAAGTTGAGAGGTATTAATACTAGCAAAGAAGTCTTGTTCCAACATGCAAACTATTTAGTCAGATTCATAATGTTATGGTATGCAGTCACTGTCCTAACCATAATGTCCCAAGCCAGATCCCCTATACTCGTGGTGTTACAGGTAGGTTTTGACCACGACTGCATGATGTCATAATCCTAGAAGGTGAAAATCATGATGTCATGATGGTATTTGTTTTGACTGTTAATAAAATGCTGTACTTTGATTGGTTATTTCATTTTCGTAACGTTATGAGTTCTGCCATTTTGGATTGTGACATCATGTGATCAAGGTCAATGATCTGCACATGATGTCATTGGGAAGGAGGCATGGCTTGTGATGTTATGGACAAGGTACAGCCTGCACACATGACGTCATAAAGTGACCATGCGTTTTGCTTGTTGTAACAAGCCTTCATAAACTGGCATCAATACGTCTCAGCTTACTGACTCGTCAATTTTGTTACGAACAAGTCTAAACATGCTGGGAGAAGTCTTAACTTGTTTAGATGGTGATATATGGGGCAATTTGTTACATTTTTGTATAACAGTGCTAATTAATGAGGCAATTTTTGCTGTCAAACAGCGGTTTATGGGGAAAATTTGTTACAGACAGGGTAACTCGTTACTTTTATAGGTTAAAATACAGATGTATGGGCCAATTGTTATAGTTCTGCTGTAACACATTTAAATGAAATGAAATGTGATGTGGCGAGGGTCTCCCGACGGGTAGACCTGATCGCCTGGTGCAAGTCTTTTGACGTGACGCCTCTTCGGCGATTTGTGCGTCGATGAGGATGAAATGATGATGATGAAGACGACACAAACATCCAGTCGCTGAGCGGAGAAAATCTCCAACCCAGCCGGGAGTCAAGACCGGGCCCCCCGCCATGATAAGATGGCATGCTGAATACTCAGCTACCATGGCGGACTGTAACACACTGAAGTGTAATACATTGACCATCGACATCAATGTAACATATAGATGTCTATAGTCAATGTATTACACTTTTTTATGGAACATAAGGGTGTGTGGGGAAATTTTCTCTAACATTATGATGTGTGGAATGTAATGGTGTGAGGCTGCTGCAATTGGCCAAATACGTAACTAGGATACAGCCGTGTACAACGACCTGTCTGACAAAAAACAGCAAGACGTTTCCATACCAAAATTCAGTTAGGCAGTGGCGTGGGACATTGACTGACCATCAGGAAATAGCTGCAATTTGACCCAGACCTCTGTGATGATACCACATCGTAGACAGTGTGACATGGAAACACAGATTTTTGGGATAGTCAGTCCGAGACAGCGGCATTTAAAGTGCCAAGCAATGTTGGGTGCTCGACACTGTGGACAAAGAGGACACCAGGAGGTCAGTACACTAGAACAAACCATGTTTGTGTATTTTCCACACTCACCAGTGATCAATGGTAGCAGCATCAAAGACTGAGGGTGTGAATAAACAGGAACGAGTTTCTTGAATCCACAAGCTGCTCTCTTCTGTGGCACCTACATTCATCTCCAGTAGAAATTAACTCCCCACTCCAAGCCGCCCTAGAAAGCCCATCAAATCTGGTGTCAGAAGAGTTACTGAAGATGAAGATGGATAACAACTGGAAGAAAGAATCCGGTTTATGGCTCTGCAGTAGGGGCTCCTTCACAGCAACATTAGTGGGTGCCTCTTTTAGAGTTTTTTTGGACCTATTTGTTGGTTTTCAGCATATTTTGCCTTATGTTGGGTATAATGTCTACTTGTAGTGGTAGATCTAAACAATAAATCCATACAGATCTTGGCACACAATGCAGTGCAAAGACTTGCAGCAGAAACGCATTGCTTGAGTAGTGCATACACAACGAAAACTGACTGCAACGCATGTGCCGGCGGAGTCTTAAATACGGGAGCTCAGTGCATTTTCTTTGGTATTCAACTGAAGATGACCAGAAGACTCTGTGCCATATTATCAGCAAAGATTGAGTACGTGCCGAACCTCGACTTGGTGATGCCTCGAGAAACTCCCAACACCTGCTACAAAAAAGGAAATAGTCACATTTAGGTCCAGCTAGTGTTTATAGAAAATTTGTTCTTATTTATTCATCTGTTACTTGTTTGTGGAACGATTCTATATTTAAGATTGAATAACGAGTACACTGCACTTGTAATTCAACCTATCCACATTTAAGGTTGAATAATGAGTACACTGCACTTGTTATTAAATTTTAAATATGAAATTTTATTAAAAAATTCTTGTATGTGCAAGATGGCATGATTACCTACGAATCCTCCAAGAGGGATGTTCAGCCACCTGTTTGCAAATTCTGTCACATGGACGGCACTTCAGCGAAATGCACCACCTCAACTGCCCACTAATCCGACTAGGGAAAGGGGGCACGCAGTTTAATGAGGATTCCTAACCACGTGTCGTTCCTGGTATATCTTGACATCGCATAGAGGTGAAAGCAGGTGGATTCAATTGTTTTAGAGTTTGATTGAAGTCCCCATTCAAGAAATAATTGTCCCATTTTTATGACTTCTATTATTATATCTTCGATGACCTCGATTTGTTTGTGTCGTGTTGCTGTCATCCAGTCAGCAGCATAACCAAACTACTTGGACTGATTGGATGGCATGTCTGCAATATGTAAGATAAATACTTGTGGAGCTAGGACCGAGCCTCGAGGTAGGTCATTGTTGAGGATATTCTTGTCGTTTGTGGTGTTGCCTGCAATTACCTGAAATGGTCTGTCAGTCAGCGTATTGGCAAGAAGTTGTGTTATTCTGCTACAGGACATTACATGGAGAAGCTGACCGACTACCCCGTCTCCACACGGTATCGTAAGTTGCAGACAGGTCAAAAAATGTGTGAGAAGTCTTTAGCTGTTTCTGGAAGAGAGCTTCCACGTAAGTTGTCAATGAAAGTACTTGATGACACAGCTACAGTTTGGTGGGAATATGGCCTATTCAATAGGAATCTTTCCAAGTATCTGGATAAGTATTCTGTTATACCACAGTATCTCAAGTAATTTGCGCCTGTTAATCGGAAGGGCAACAGGAGGATAACGTTAAGATTTGGTGATGAGATTATCTGGTTTTTAGATACCATGATTTTCGTTTGTCTCATAGGCAGTGCAGTGGATGGTGTCTGAAGACTGTTAGAGAAAAATTGGTCTAGCCATGTCTTAGCACATGAAACCTGATTAAGATACTGTAGCCTGCTGTAAAGGGTGCATGAAGACGTTGCGTAGTGATTACAAAGGAAATCAGAAAGTTTTTTGGGAGGAAATATGTTGGGGATTCTTATTCTTATGACGCGTTTTTTTTCCTCTCTGTATTTTGTAATGTGTTTCTCATTCACGAGAATGGTTAACAATTTATGTTTTCCTTCTGTGATGTTTGTGTGTGTAACACTGATTAAGGCGAATGCTGCTGGGTGGAGTAAGTGATGAAGTTCTGAGGCAATGTCCTGCATGCCACGCTGTCAAGTGAAACAGTTTGGTAAAATATCTTTTTAGTTGAAGAGGCAGGAAATATTTCAGATGGAGCACAGGTGCACGCATTATTATTAATGAAGAGTGAGAAAGGAATTCTATTTTTGGGGTCAATATGCTCATGACATACACTCACATTCCAAATGTTGCAGCAAGACAAAATTTCCCCATGCGCAATAAGGTAGTAAAGGAAAGGAAATCGAACGTGGTTCTGGCAAGCTGGGTTAGGAGGAGTGGACGAAATTAACTGGAGTGTGTAGTAGGTGAAGTTGGTGGTAGTTGACCACTGTCGTCGTTGATGTGTAAGGAGTTACTTTTGTGTGTGTGTCCACGTCATAGGTGGTGCCAACTACGTGAAGTATTGGTAGTGTTAATTTTTGTCCACGTCAGGGTACGCCTGGACCGCTGAAGTAAGTATGTGGGTTGACATAAACCGTCCATGTCGCAGTGTTCTGGGAGTGCCAGTGGTCTTACTGAGCTCATTACTACTATCTACAACACATACAAGGAACAACACCTAGCCATAAGACATACTATATTACTTACAGCTCAACTAAGTGTTTTGTTAAGTTATTCTTTGGAGTTATATTTCATAAGTGTGCTACAAGACCATATATAGCCTAAGCTGCAGAAGGTGACAGAATATGATAGAAGAAAGACCCAGTAAAATCATGTCCGACCTGAAAGAAACCGAGGATGAATTATTCGCAAGACAAGGAGAATTTGAGCAGCAACTACACACATCCAAAAAAGTTTTGCATCACCTCGGTTCCAAGAGTTCCGGAACGTGTATAGAAAATTGGAATAGATATCAACATAATCATCATTTCTGCCCTTTTTATTGCTCATGAAAACCACACATTGCATGTTGTACCGCCATACAGCGAGACATTCACAGGTCGTGGTCCAGATTGCTGTACACACCGGTACCTCTGATACCCAGTAGCACGTCCTCTTGCATTGATGCATGCCTGTAGTCGTCGTGGAATACTATCCACAAGTTCACCAAGGCATTGTTGGTCCAGATTGTCCCACACCTCAACGCCGATTCAGCTCAGATCCCTTAGAGTGATTGGTGGGTTACGTCGTCCACACACAGCCCTTTGCAATCTATCCCAGGTATGTTCGATACGCTTCATGTCTGCAGAACATACTGTCGCTATCCTGAAGGAAGTCATTCAAAACATGTGCACGACGGGGCGCGAATTGTCGTCCATGAAGACAAGTGCCTCGCCAATATGCTGCAGATATGGTTGCACTGTCGGTCGTAGGATGGCATTCACGTATAGTACAGACGTTACGGCGCCTTCCATTACCACCAGAGGCGAACGTCGGCCCCACATAATGCCACCCCGAAACAGCAGAGGAACTCCACCGTGCTTCGCTCGCTGTACAGTGTGTCTAAGGCGTTCAGCCTGACCGGGTTGCCTCCAAAAACGTCTCCGACGATTGTCTGGTTGATGGCATATGCGTCATTCATCGGTGAAGACAACGTGATGCCAATCCTGAGTGGTCCATTCGGCATGCTGTTGGGCGCATCTGTACCGCGCTGCATGGTGTCGTGGTTGCAAAGATGGACCTCAGCATGCACGTCGGGGGTGAAGTTACTCATCATGCAGCCTGTTGCGCACAATTTGAGTCGTAACACGACGTCCTGTGGCTGCACGAAACGCATTATTCAACATGGTGGCGTTGCTGTCAGAGTTTCTCCGAGTCATAATCCGTAGGCAGCGGTCATCCAGTACGTTAGTAGCCCTTGGATGGCCTGAGTGAGTCATATTATCTACAGTTCCTGTCTCTCTGTATCTCCTCCATGTCCGAACAAAATTGCTTTGGTTCACTCCTAGACGCCTGGACACTTCCCTTGTTGAGAGCCCTTCCTGGCACAAGGTAACAAGTGGACGCGAGAGAACCGCAGTAATGACCGTCTATGCATGGTTGAACTACAGACAACACGAGCAGTGTACCTCCTTCGTGGTGGAATGACTGGAACTGATCGGCTGTCGAATCACCATAGGCGCTGCTCATATGTGGTCGTTTACATATTTAATCCGGTTTAGTGACATCTCTGAACAGTCAAAGGGACTGTGTCTGTGGTACAATATCCGTAGTCAACGCTTATCTTCAGGAGTTGTGGGAACCGGGTTGACGCAAAACTTTTTTTGATGTGCGTATTTGATAACACAAATGGATATTGCATATAAGGACAGATTTTGCAAAGTTTATCGGGAACTACGGTGGAGGTGCCCTTTTCTGATCATATAACGGAAATCCCGCACTATTTCGTCAATAAACTGTTCTATATCTTCAGGCAGTGGTAGTTGTTGTTGTCAATGATGCAGGATGAGACTGATGATAATCTTGTGATGGCATCGAAATTCATCAGGCGAGGACCAGGAGAAACGCAAGTGCAGGAAGATGCTGGCGGTTGGAGGAAAAGTGCGCTCATAATACCTACTGCCGAGAACAGCACAAAGGCATCTGGGCCTGCGCTATGGGCAGTTAATGTGCTGCCGGCCGCTCCTGTGATGGCCATCTATTTTATCTAAGACTCTGAGGAAAGAGCACGGCAGTCGACAAGTCTCCAACCTTCCTGCCTTAGGTGGTACGTAGCCGCGCGGGGTAGCCGTGCGGTCCAAGGCACCTTGTCACGGTCCAAGGCACCTTGTCACGGTCCGTGCGGCTGCTCCTGTCATAGATTCGAGTGCTCCCTCGGGCATGCTTGTGTGTGTTGTCCATAGCGTAAGTTAGCTTAAGATAGATTGTGTAGTGTACAGGCTTAAGGACTGAGGACTTCAGCAGTTTGGTCCCATAAGACCTTACCACAAATTTCCAAAATTTCTGGCGTTACGTAGAGCATAAATTTCTGGTGTAGCTCCACGAAACAGAGACATTGCGTATGTTTTTCGGGTATCTGAAGTCACTCTATCCGAATATGCAGTTCATCATGGAAGTGGAAATAGATGACGTCTTACCATTCAGGAATGTCATAGTTAGGAGAAAAGCGGATGGTACACTGGGATATAGTGTCGACCGCAAACCAACTCACAGAGAGTTATATTTGCAGGCTGCAAGCTACCATCGTCTTGCACAACACGGTAGTGAATTACGCACCATGATATATAGAGCATATGTTGTGTCAGTTACAGACAGTCAGCCTCGTGAGCTATAACGCCTAAGAAAGATATTCGAGCAAAACAGCAATTCTGACAGACCAATACGTCATGTAATCCATTTAAAACAAATCAAAGTAGGGTTTCAAATGAAGATGCGGGGGAACTCGTTGCTACAGCGCCATGTCCGTATTTTACTGCATGTCTTCAAGAATAGAAAGAATCCTCAAAAGAAACGACAGCAAGCGTGTTTTTGGACCATCAGCGAAATTGAGGAATTTTGTTGTGTTCAGAGATGGTCTTGACCTTAGGAAACGTGTCGTATACAAGACCCCATCCAACGTGGGAAATCTTAAACTGAGCAGACCTGCAGAACTAGCCAGGACGTTGTGTTGAACGCCACAATCAAACAATGAATCGCCGAAGGAACTGGTATAGGCATGCGTATTCAAGTACAAAGATATGTAAACAGGCAGGATATGGCGCTGCGGCCAGCAGTGCCTATATATCACAACAAGTGACTGGCGCTGGCGTTAGATCGGTTACTGCTGCTACAATGGCACGTTATCAAGATTTAAGTAAGTCTGAACGTGGTGTTATAGTCGGCGCAGGATGTAGCAATGAAGTGGGCATTTTGCCGTACGACCATTTTCACGAGTATACCGTGAATATCAGGAATCCGGTAATACATCAAATCCCCGATACCGCTGCGGCAGGAAAAAGATCCTGCAAGAAAGGGACCAACGACGACTGAAGAGAACCGATCAACGTGACAGAAGAGCAGCCCTTCAGCAGAATGCTGCAGATTTCAATGCTGAGCCATCAACAAGTGACAGCGTGCGAAGCATTCAACAAAACATCATCGATACGGGCTTTCGGAGCCGAAGGCGCATTCGTGTACCCTTGAGGACTGCACGACACAAAGCTTTACGCCTCGCCTGGGCGCGTCAACACCGATATTGGACTGTTGAAGATTGGAAACATGTTGCCTGGTCGGTCGAGTCTTGTTTCAAATTGTATCAAGTGGATGGACATGTAACCGTGTGGAGACATCCTCATGAATCCACGGAACCTGTATGTCAGCAGGGAACTGTTCAAGCTGGTGGAGATTCTGTAATGGTGAGGGCTGGGCAGTTGGAGTGATATGGGACTTCGGATACGTCTAGATGCTACTCTGACAGGTGACACGTGCGTAAGCATTCTGTCTGACACTTGCATCCATTCATGTCCATTGTGCCTTTCGACGGACTTGCGTAATTTCAGCTGGACCATGCGACACCCCACACGTCCAGAATCGCTACAGAGTGGCTCCACTAACACTCTTCTGAGTTTAAACACTTCCGCTGGCCACCATAATCTTAAGACACGAACATTATTAAGCATATCTGGCATGCCTTGCAACATGCCGATCTGAAGAGATCTCCATCCCCTCGTAATCTTACGGATTTATGGACAGCCTGGCAGGATGTATGGTGTCAGTTCTCTCCAGCACTACTTCAGACATTAGTCAAGACCATACCACATCGTGTTGCGGCACTCTGCATTCTCATGGGGGCCCTGCACTACTTCAGGCAGTTGCACCACCGCGCGGCGTAGCCTCTGGTTTAAGGCGCCTTGCTGGCCGGAGTGGCCGTGCGGTTGTAGGCGCTCCAGTCCGGAACCGCACGGCTGCTACGGTCGCAGGTTCGAATCCTGCCTCGCGCATGGATGTGTGTGATGTCCGTAGGTTAGTTAGGTTTAATTAGTTCTAAGTTCTAGGCGACTGATGATGAAGTTGAGACGCATAGTGCTCAGAGCCATTTAAGGCGCCTTGCCACGGTTCGCGCGGCTCCCACCGCCGGAGGTTCTAGTCCTCCCTCGGCCATGGATGTGTGTCTTGTCCTTACGTTAGCTTAAGTAGTGTGTAAGTTTAGGGACCGATGACCTCAGTAGTTGGCTACATAGGAATTTACCACAAATTTCCAAAATTTTCTGGAGGTGCACCAGTGTATATGCCCGGGCCAACCTGATAAATCAGCGGTACTGGAGCACTGCTTGTGTAATATCGCGTATCGATACCACCCTATGGTCAGAAAGTTGGCAAAGGAATTGCAAGCTTCCATCCGACACCAACGACCTGCGCCCGCTTACTCATGCCCCCAGTGGCTCCGTACCATGAGCGTCTTCTGCCAGCAGCAGTGACACAGCCCACTTGTACTCAGACCCTTTTTGCTACATAACGCCATGCAGACTTCGCTAATCCTACTTCCTACACCATTATTCGTGCTTAGCTCACAGAGCCTCTTCCTTGTTGACACTGAGAGCTGGACTCTCCTTATTGCAGAACTTGTAATGAGTCTTCGTACACTTGGCCAAATACAAGTTAAGTAAATAATTTGTTTACGTGTTAACATGTTCGCCAGTCAGTTCTACTCCTGTCCAGCTTTCCTCCGACGACAGTTGCCTCACCATCCGTAGCCCAACCGTCCTTACTGTTGCATGCAAAGTCATACACAACGGCCTGAACAAGAGGTACCGTGTTACAGGAGGACTTAATCCTGAGCATCATATTTCTGGGACAGCGTTGTTTATTAGGTCATACATATCCACATGGCGGTCAATCTTATGAACGTTTCCAACTAAGCGGCTCATGAAATCCAGCACTGGATGCCATTAAATTAAAACAAGGGAAACAAGAACATCCAAGTCATGACTTGACGCAGCGCACTGCTGTGATTTACTTCACCTTTAGCAACGCGGGATTAGCCGAGCGGTCTGAGACGCTGCAGTCATGGACTGTGCGGCTGGTCCCCGTGGAGGTTCGAGTCCTCCCTCGGGCATGGGTGTGTGTATTTGTCCTTAGGATAATTTATGTTAGCCGGCCGCGGTGGCCGTGCGGTTCTGGCGCTGCAGTCCGGAACCGCGGGACTGCTACGGTCGCAGGTTCGAATCCTGCCTCGGGCATGGGTGTGTGTGATGTCCTTAGGTTAGTTAGGTTTAAGTAGTTCTAAGTTCTAGGGGACTTATGACCTAAGATGTTGAGCCCCATAGTGCTCAGCGCCATTTTAATTTAGGTTAAGTAGTGTGTAAGCTTAGGGACTGATGACCTTAGCAGTTAAGTCCCATAAGATTTCACACACATTTCACATTTCACCTTTAACCATAGGGCAACACATAATTTCCCACAGTACTGGCGCAGAGGTCTTTCTGCTGCTCTCATCAAGGACCTCTATGGGTACCGCTTTCCTACAGCTGCGAGTATGTTCCCGTTCACAGACCGACGAAATGAAATGAAATGAGCGTTTGGCGTCATTAGCCGTGAGGCCCTTTGCAGGGCAGGTCCGGCCGCCTTGGTGCTGGTCTTATTATATTCGACGGCACACTGGGCGACCTGCGCGCCGGATGGGGATGAAATGATGATGAAGATAACACCCAGTCTTTGAACGGAGAAAATCTCCGACCCAGCCGGGAATCGAACCTGGGCCCGTAAGACGACAATCCGTCACGCTGATCAATCAGTTATCGGGGCGGTCAACAGACCGATGGCCTCGGTGTTTGGTCCCCCCCCCTCCCCCACAAAAAAAAAAAATCAACGCGAATCATCCCGTGGATGGGTTTTATCTGCTCCTGGCCTGAATATCATCAATCTCGTTTTGCAGCAGTTACAACAGGAACTACCGGCACCTGAAGATGGCGAACAGTTTTATCGACGAAATATTCTGGGATTTGCACAACGTGATTCGGCAGCCAATCCGAGAAGTGTATTTGCAACAGGAGCGTTGGGAAAGCCGGAAAAGTCACATCAGAAACCATCACAATTTTCTAATATTTTGACTTGATTACTGAGTAAACCTGTATTTCTTTATCGGTGTTTGTGCTTATCATTTTTTTTGTTCAAGTAGTTACAGGTGTGACAATATCCGCATTTTACTTTTTTTGTTACCATGGATGTTATGCAGATGCGCATTCACTTTTGTTGCAGATATAGAATGAGATTCAGAGGGGAATCTGATATTTTTTAGAGTAGATTGTGCGTTGTGACGGTAATAGGAGTGGGAGATGATGGATGACGATTGTTGGCCGGCCATTAATGCCGTAGTGAAGGGCATATATAGATGAGGCAACAAAATTAAGAGAGCTGCATGAAGGGAGCAGATGTATCGAAGGTTTTCGTCTTGTACATGTGTAATAGTGACACTAGCGAGTACTAGTTTATACGGCATGTTTCATGAGGCACGTAGCACATTTACTTGACGCTTTTAAGCTTTATGCATGAAGGTTCTAGCTAAGAATTAAGGATATGAAAGAGGAAACACTATTACCGCCTGTCATAAACCAACATTAAACATAAACCAACTAACCGTGTGGGTGGATTTATGGACGAGTGACTACGTGTGATTTCATTTTAAGATCTTAAGGTTTCTCTTTATGTGCTTGGTTAAGGTGTACAGGTTTTCTTTGCGTATGATGCTATATTTTTGAGTGTTCTCGTACTATTTTAACATTATTCAGTGAGGAATTATAAATTCACCAAAGATTAATGACTATCAAACTTAATGTAAAGTTAGTTAATGAAGGTACCCAATGGTAGTGTCAGGAATTGTGTTTGTTTGCCAATTTAATTTGTTTCTAGATGTCGCAGTCAATGTAAATTTCATGAATGCTTTATATTTCTTTCTTTGTAAAGCTAAATAGTATGACACAGTCATAGTAAACGCCATTTGTGTCAGTGGACTTGTATAATTAGATCGTATAAGTGTGTGTGTGTGTGTGTGTGTGTGTGTGTGTGTGCAGATAACGGAAGGCGGCATGAGGACTGGCATATACAGATGACGGTGGCGACACAACGTGAGGAGAGGAATCTGGCTTGAAGAGAAGAGTAACAGCATGTCACTATCAGGGCAATGACTGCCCGATTCACAGACACAGCGGGGTCCTCACGACTCAGATCCAGGTGGCAGGCTCAATAGTCGGTGGCGCGTGGGTAACTCCTTTCAGCATGGCAAGAGCGACCAGTTCAGCACTTACGCACGCGGCCACCAGTGGTGAATGGACAGGGTTAAGGACTCTTGGAGATGTCTGCAGCGATTCAGCAGTCCCGACTGCTTCACAACAGGCGTCATATTTTCGCAACAATGAGTCAACTGAGGTTTGTACGCTACACTAAGGAAGAATGCTTTTCTCTCATGATTGAGAAGCGATTTCCATGTCACTTGCTACACGCAAAGATGAAGCACGTAGAGAAGTTATATAATTATATATATATAGCACATGGAAATGTTATATACAGGGCGTATCATAATTAATGGCGTAAACGCATACATTGAAAGTACACGATACTAGAAGCAAAAAGTCTCAGTAAACATAGGGTCGAAAACGCATACCATAAAAGCTACGAGCAATTTTTCATCTTCGATACTGTGGAACAAATCTCTTCTACGGCATGTTTTTTGCTTTCCGTATTTTGGAAAGAAATGTACTTGCAGTAGAAGAGATTTGTTCCACAGTATCGAAGATGAAAAATTGGTCGTAGCTTTTATGGTATGCATTTTCGACCCTATGTTTACTGAGAATTCTTGGTTCTTGTATCGTGTACTTTCAACTGTTTGTGTTTACGCCATTAATTATGATACACCCTGTATATATATTTTCTCGTAAGAGAATTAATTTTTTATGTCTGATTTGCCACAGAACATCTAGAAGCTCAGTTCAAGTTGTTACCTCCTAACGAGATTTTAAACTAGTAATCGTGTGTAGTGACACCTAATGCGGCGTTATGTTGACAAGTGACAGCCTTTATCAGACTAGCAACTTGCACACCATACAGTTGTCCTCATACCCCAGCTGTCACTCTCATATCTGCAGAGAAGAAGAGATATCTGGGTGTTCCAAATGACATTGTCAGACGTATCCCATCAGAAATCGTCAGCCACTCACAGGATCCGACAAAGAGAGACTAGAAAGTTCAATACAACGTCCAAATCGGTGCAGTGTGCATGTGCCGTGCTAGTAAATTCACTGATGTACCTTTTTCTTCACCGTATCTACTTAGGTGTTAAAGCTAAAAAATAAATTGAACTTCAATGTGGGGCACACCTTTGAACCTCACTGCGAGTGGTATGGATATTCTGGACCTCGCTATGAGGCACATTTCAAGTGTTTCGCTGTTGATTGTTTTTGTACTTTTCAGCGGACTGACGACAAATCAGTCATGAGATGTATGTTGTTTCTGTAGCTTTTGCACTTTTTTACACTTGTACATTTGCTGTGTTTTTTATTTTTGTTATTGCTTATTGTTGTTTCACATTCTGTTGCCCAAAAAGGTAAGATTTACGAGCTAACCCACAAACTCATATAATACTTCTTATTTATCTTTTATATATTGTACCACGACGTTGCTGCTTTTTGGAGCTTAATTCTAGAGGTATACGGTTGGGTGATAAGATTACTTAGACTGCACTGCCATTATCAAGTGATCTGCAGTTATATAGCGCTATTACTATATACAATTTTTACGCTGTGTATCCGATAGACGTTATAATAATGTGTCGAATTTTATTGAAAATTTTGTGGAAATTTTTGAACGTGGCATTAGATTACATGGTAAGCAGAGACTACTCACACAAACCTATACAAAGAATCTATAACCGGTACACAACTCCATAGGTGGATCAGATGAGCATACAGCTTGACGTCTGTCAAGTAAAGATGTCAAACTTACAGAAAACGAAAATTTAAACAAAATTACTCAACAATAACATCTACTGTTGAGAAAGAATATATATAAACAAAAACTACTCAGTCTGCACTGCAAATACAATATGCATTAATATTTGACAGCTACAACGTCAACTACGAGATACGGAAGTAAGTAGTCGACACACTGTTACAAAACCAATCAGATTTATAACAAGAAATGGTACGTGCATAATAGCGCTATATAACTGCAGATCGCTTGAAAATGGCAATGCAGCCGCCTAAATGTAAAAATTTTGAAAAAAATTTCAAAAAATAGCAGCGTCCATGTATAATACATGTAAACTGTCTTTACAAGATATTTACCACGCTGCAGGCCATAAGGAATATAAAATGCTTTTTATTTATCGTAGTATTTGTTCCACACACATTCTTCCTCATATTTTTACACCTATGTTCACACACACCAACACAAAGAGCTTTGTTTATTGTTTTATTCGTGTCGTATATATGTTACACATGTTTACAATCCTGTGTGACACACAGTGACACAAGCAATATCAAGTGCTCACGTTTCCTAATTTTAAATGTGCTGAGATTCGTATGTCTCACGATTATTGTAATTCCTTCGATTTTTTTGTGTTTTCAAAATTCATTTGAGATTTAACATGCACACCAGTAGTTGAAGGCACAATTCATATATAGCGTTCATATTTTGTTTTCTACAGTGTACACTTACCACTTCTAAATACTTCTTCACGCACTGACACTGTTGACAAGTTGTAAGATTTTTGTCTGCCTCTGCAAATTTCATCTCATTGTTTGTTCACCTCTGATGTGAGGACTTTTGTTAATGTTCACATCCATTAGTTAGTTTAGCAGTTATTGGGTTGAATGTGTTGTAAACAGAAGGAATTTTTTATGCTTATATCAATTTCACATAAAATATCAGAGTAACTATGTGGGAAAATTGTGTATTACAATGAATTGGTAATTTCGAAGAGATGTAACAGATAATCTGCGTTCATTCCTTTTTCCATTCATTTTTATTTTTTCTCTTTCCTTTTCTCACTGATTGCCAGATTGAGAAATTTTTTTTGGCAAAGGTCTCGCCTTGTTTCTTGGTAAATCCTCTCCTGTCAACGATTTTGAATTAGGAAAGGGTGTAATGTGGGGCCTTCTCCTTAAATTTTTATCTTATTTCCATACTTGATTTGCGTAAGAGATTCTTCTTATTTCATTTACTTTCTGATTCAGTTTCAATTCGCTGACATGTCACTTGTTTTGTATGCTCATTACATGAGTATTAGTGCGTAACTTTTAACAATATAAATAATAGGTGTTTCTCTTTACTGTATCTGGCTTTGGGGCTACGGGAACCCTTTCTGCTTGAGATTAGCACTTTGCGATATTCTACTGCATTTAGTCTCCAGACTCCGATTCAGAAGCTAGATATTTGGCCACATGTCCGTCTTTAAACTTTCCCAACTACGACCTTCTGTGGGAGTGCAGGGCGAAGCTTACACGAAAATTTCCAGAATTTCCCAGAAGTGAGTCTGGCTACAGGAAAGTGGCTACACTCATTCCCATTTCCGAAAGCTTGAAGATCATTGGTGGTAAGTGGTGGAAATAGCGAACTGACTTCCAGATTCAAAATTGGAGGAGCAGATGGAACCTTTCTGTGATTGCCTAGGCGGACTGTGCCAGATGCCTTTCTGAGGTCTGAAGGAAAGCTTTTAAAAATTAGAGAGGTACACTTGGTTTTGACGAGACTCATAGTTCTATGCTCGTCCGTTTTTTCCTTGAATTCGGCTTTCTGTCGTATGGTTTGTAGTCTGAGACTGAACTTTCTCTGGCTTTTTTTGCGATTGGTAGTCATGAAGATGATGATTTCCACAGCTCGCAGTGACAAAATTTGAGCCCACACAAGCCACAACTAGCAACCACTGCTGTACGGTGTCTGAGGACCACAACCATCTCAATTGCAGCCACAGTAATCCTAAGAATGCAATGCCCTCATCAAACTTTGGAGGTCAAAAGTGATTGAGGGGAGAAAAGTTTCTTTGCAATTTATTGTCTCTGCTTGTGCATCACATGCTTCACACACTTATATGATGTGGACTACAATTTTTCTGTTTCAAGGGGATCTTCTTCCCTATTTAGGTAACCACTCACGTTTCCATTTATTGTTGTTTTGATTCTCAGGAGTTCATGCATCTTGCGATTATCTTTCTAATCATTTCATTATTTCTCAATCCATTCTGCACTCTGTTCTGATTCATACAGTTTTCTTGCAATTTTGATTACTACAGGAAATTTTTATTACAGTTTGAATTCAAAGCTGTGTGTCCTTTGTGTGTCTGGGCACCACTTGAACCGTAACTGTCCAGCGACCAGTGACATCTCTGTACAATCAAAGGGACTGTGTCCACAGTCAACGTCGATCTTCAGGAGTTCTGAGAACCGGGGTGATGCACAACTTTTTTTAATGCGTGTATAATAAATTTATTTGGGACAGAAAATATTATGTTCACAAATCGCAACGGAGTAAGGAAGTATCGCAGGCGCGAACTCAGCTAGCCCTTTCCGACAAAATATCTAGCGAACCCTGGATGAAGGGCAACTGGCAGACCACATATTCCTAGTTCTCTGAAAGACGTTTAACACAGTGACCCAATATAGACTGTTGACGAAGGTCATAGCGTACAGAATATTCTCTCCGAGATGTGAGTGGTTCGAAGACTTACTAAGTAATAGAACACAATTCGTTGGCCAAGTGGAGACTGTTCGTCAGAGACAAGAATATCGTCAGGAGTGTCCCAGAGAATTTTCATAGGACGGCTCTTGTTTTCGTTGTACATAAACGATCAGAAGGATACGACGAGCTGCAATTTGTGACTGCTGATGATACTGTAGTAAATGGGAAAGTGTTCTCGTTGAGTGACCGTAGAAGGGTTCAGGATGACTTCACCAGAATTTCTGTTTAATGTGATGAATAGCAGCTTACAATAAACGCAGAAAAAATAATGTAGCTGAGTAGGAAACATAATTCTACTGCCACCAACATACGTTTCGCATAAGGACTGCACAGACTACATAAGAAAAACATACGTTTTAGTTTTTCTCCCGTTCCATTTGCGAGTGTGACAAGGAAGGGAATGACAAGCATTGGTGCAGTGTACTTTCTGCCATGTGCTGTATAGTGGCTTGCAGGGTACGTATATGGACGTAGATGAAGATACAACTGATCGAGGGCTTTCACCCATTGCTGGCGTCAAATGGAGGATTAACTTTTGCTCCACAGCAACAAATCGACGTGTAGCGTTAATTGGATACTTTTAAAAAGGACCATCATTGCTGAGAAATTATTTTCGCATTTGCTTCTGGTCGTCTCTCAAAAACTTTGGCGTTTGTAGTGCAGAAAGTTTTCTTGAAGCCATTTCTTCATGAAGTTTATTCTACACTATTACGGTATATTAATAATTTTTACTTATGGACCGTCTGACAGCAACTGAATAAAACACAATTTTAGTGCCATATGCGTTTCGCCTTTATTTTCTGCAAGGCATCATCAGTGGCCTGGAATATGTACATATGTTAGCTATTTTATTTACATTTTTGTCATTGTGCCTATAGGTTATAAACAGTTCTGGTGGTTGGTATTTCCTATTAAGTAGTAATGTTTTGAACTGTACTTACAGGTTGCGTGGACAATTTCCTACATATTACGCTCCTGTTGCATTTTTGGTGTTGTTCTTCTTCTTATGAACGCCAATTTGCGGTTTTTCTCCCCATTCCACAACACTATGCACTGAACGCTTGTTTTAAAACAATGTTTTGGTTTCTGTTACTGACTGTCAAATGTTTTTGCCAAAGATCGAATGTTATTGCCAAACTTATGAGTGCAACTACTGAAGTATCTGTGGTCTGTTCGTGTATGCATTTGTGTGTGCGTTTGTGTATGTGTGTGTGTGTGTGTGTGTGTGTGTGTGTGAGAGAGAGAGTGTTTTATGGTGTGATATATATTTTTTTTTTTCTGCTCTGTGTGTGTGTGTGTGTGTGTGTGTGTGTGTGTGTCTCCAGATGATGTGGCGAAGAGCTTTTTTTTTATGTTATCATCTCCTTTACTAAGTGTAGTAGGGAGCCTATGCTGATGTGTGTTTGTTCATTTATCACATGTTTGTTTTCTGCTATGGCTTTCTGGATGTGGAAGTTTTCTTGCATTTGTATAAGATGTTTGCCATGGTTGCTTATTCTCATTATTTTCATTTCTTGTTCCATGTTTGTAGGATGATGGTTGTAGTGTTTTAAATGCTCTGCAAATGTGGAATGGTTTGTTTCATACTTCCAACATCTGACATGTTCTTTGTATCTTGTTTGAAAATTCCTGCATGTCATGCCTATGTATACTGCATCACAACTTTGACATTCAAGTTTATATATTCCTGATTGTTGGAATTTGTCTCTCTTGGTAGCTGGCTGGCTTAGGTGTGATTGAAGGGTTTGCCCAGGCTTACATGCTATTTTGAAGCCCTGTTTCTTTAGGATGTTTGCAACTCTGTGTGTTAGTTTATGTGTGTAGGTCATGGTGTACCACCTGGTTCTTTTCTGTGTGGTGTTGTCATTGTGTGTGTTTGTTGAGTCTGTTTGTAACTTTTCAGCTTGTGAGTTCTTTTGTATTGTGGAACTGTTGTGTTTGTTTTTTATTTGTGTTTTTATTTTTTGATTGAGCTTGTGTACCACATGTGTGTCATACCCGTTGTTCCTAGCTATTTGTATGATTGTACTCATTTCTTGTTCATAGTTTCTCTTGCTGAGTGGGATTCTGTTTAATCTATGTAACATGTGTCTTAGTGCAGCAAGTTTCAGGCTATGGGGGTGGTTGGATGTGGAATGTATTATTGTGTCTGTGGCTGTTGGTTTTCTAAAGATGTTAAATGTATGTTTACCATTTTCTTTTTTAATTGTAATGTCAAGAAAATTTAATTGATTTTCTTTTTCAAGTGTGAATTTTATGTTCTGATGAGCTTTGTTTATTTCTGAGTGGAGTTCATCTATTTTTTCACTTGGCTCATCTACCAGACAAATAATGTCATCCACATATCTGTACCAATATATGATTTTGAAACTTTCATTTGTGGTTATCTTATCAAATATCTGATTTTCTAGGTGACTGATGAAAATGTTTGCTAGTGTTCCTGATATTGGGGATCCCATGGGCAGTCCATCAGTTTGTAGATAATCTTCTTTCTCAAACTGAAAGTAGTTTTGTTCAGTTGTCAGTCTGAGCATAAAAACACAAATAAAAAACAAACACAACTGTTCCACAATACAAAAGAACTCACAAGCTGAAAACTTACAAACACACTCAACAAACACACACAATGACAACACCACACAGAAAAGAACCAGATGGTACACCATGACTTACACACATAAACTAACACACAGAGTTGCAAACATCCTAAAGAGACAGGGCTTCAAAATAGCATATAAGCCTGGGCAAAACCTTCAATCACACCTAAGCCAGCCAGCTACCAAGAGAGACAAATTCCAACAATCAGGAATATATAAACTTGAATGTCAAAGTTGTGATGCAGTATACATAGGCATGACATGCAGGAATTTTCAAACAAGATACAAAGAACATATCAGATGTTGGAAGTATGAAACAAACCATTCCACATTTGCAGAGCATTTAAAACACTACAACCATCATCCTACAAACATGGAACAAGAAATGAAAATAATGAGAATAAGCAACCATGACAAACATCTTATACAAATGCAAGAAAACTTCCACATCCAGAAAGCCATAGCAGAAAACAAACATGTGATAAATGAACAAACACACATCAGCATAGGCTCCCTACTACACTTAGTAAAGGAAATGATAACATAAAAAAAACAAAAAAAAACTCTTCGCCACATCATCTGGAGACACAAACACACACACACACACACACACACACACACACACACACACACACACTCATAAGTTTGGCAATAACATTCGATCTTTGGCAAAAACATTTGACAGTCGGTAACAGAAACCAAAACATTGTTTTAAAACAAGCGTTCAGTGCAAAGTGTTGTGGAATAGGGAAAAAAACCGCAAATTGGCGTTCATAAGAAGAAGAACAACACCAAAATGCAACAGGAGCGTAATATGTAGGAAATTGTCCACGCAACCTGTAAGTACAGTTCAAAACATTACTACTTAATAGGAAATACCAACCACCAGAACTGTTTATAACCTATAGGCACAATGACAAAAACGTAAATAAAATAGCTAACATATGTACATATTCCAGGCCACTGATGATGCATGGCAGAAAATAAAGGCGAAACGCATATGGCACTAAAATTGTGTTTTATTAAGTTGCTGTCAGACGGTCCATAAGTAAAAACAATTAATATACCGTAATATTGCACGCAACTGAGGAAGACAGGACTATAAAAGTTGAAGATGTTTATTCTACACTCTTTCTTCTAACCTTCACTTGGTCCCAGCTCTCTCATGCACTTCTAACTGCCGGTCTTTCAGTATTACGTTGCGTACTTTTGCCAGACACTGACAGCTTCATTATTTCTTTTACATTGAATTCATCGCAGAATCAATCCCTTTCCTGATTCTCTTGTCCTCCGTTTGTGTCTCACGCAGTGAACACTTCTATTTGAATGGCAAAGAGAGATGAATTACAGACAAATATCGCCAATGTTCTTGCGTTACAAGGATCCACATCACATTCCAAACTCCAATATTATGAAGTTCCCGGAGGAAAATAAATTTCTCTGCAAGAATAGATCACATTCAGGAAAAACCATTCATCTGAAATACAGTTCCCTTTTAGCAGAAACGATATTATGCACCCGGCCGGTGCGGCAGAGCGGTTCTAGGCGCTTCAGTCTGGAACCGCGCGACCGCTACGGTCGCAGGTTCTAATCCTGCCTCGGGCATGGATGTGTGTGATCCTTAGGTTAGTTAGGTTTAAGTAGTTCTAAGTTCTAGGGGACTGATGACCTCAGATGTTAAATCCCATAGTGCTCAGAGCCATTTGAACCATTTGATATCATGCAAATAATACACAAAAATGTACACAGACTCCGTCTACTTAAATTTTGTAAAAATCTTCAACGTTTCTTTTCTGTCGATGGTTGCGCAATGAACAGTATACTTCTTCAAGGATATGTACCTCGCTCAGATATACGTATACTGATGCAACACAGACCTGAAAGGTAAATATTCAAAGGAAAGGGATATACAGTTTTAAGCCAACACACTCCACAAATTTGTATTTTGTTTGGTCTAGTTTTAATGAACGAATGTAAACTTTTTTTTTCTACATTTACCTCTGTTTTCACTTTTATGTCGTGTTCACTTCAAAGTGTTGGATTCTACATCAAAAGCAAGCTCTCTTGCAACATGCTTGTCATTATGAATGTAATCTGTAATACGTAGAATGCATGGTTAGACTCAAGATATGGCCTTATGGCCCTACTCGTGTCAGGATAAACAAATAAATGAAATAAATAAACAGTTCTGTCCATGGGTTGCTTATCTTAAAGTTCTAAAACATGAAAAGAAAAATTTGTAGGGGAGAGTGTTGTACCTGGGTATACTTTCTCAGACTTTCTGTAACAGAAATTTAATATATTTCCTTATTTCATTTAGAAATGATAGGATTTTTTTTTTAGGTGTGCTGCAGTTTTTTTCTGAAATTACAAAAACTCCTGCAGAAAAGTAAGGTTTCTCACACGTTAAAAACTGTTTCGAAGTACAATGTGGTCATGGGCCTAGGAACAAATATTCTATTTAAATTTATTGAAATTGAGAAAATGTTGTCAGTACTGTATTTGAGAGTCTATGTCTAACATGACTCCTTTACTACACATCAGTAATCTGAAAGTGAAATCAAATTAAGGGAATGTATAATCAAAAACCAGTTGCACGTCAACAACATTTTGGAATAGAAGCTATTGGCAACAAACACACTTTCCGTTTTCAAGACGGGGAAAGCTGTAGACGACATTTCCGAAAATCACGTGTACCATGGTAGAACATCTTCAATTGTGTGGTACAAGATGGTGCATGACTGACGAAGTATGGCTGAACCGTAAACACGTTATGTTACTAGCTTTAAAATATACGGAATTTTACTCATCGTAAAATTATATTGCTGACGCCTCCATATAGCTTCAATGTATAATACAGCAATCAAATATGTAGAACTCATAACATTCACAAACGTTGCACTAAACACAACCTCATGTCTCACAACAATGTAAAAATGAAAATTCCGGACCCTGCTTATGGCAGCCGTTAATGTGCATTCCTTCATGTGATACTAAAATTGGTCACTAAATTTAAACACCGACCATGAAAAATCATGTGTTCCTAGTCACACTTTCTTCCATGTACAACACTTTCCCCTTCTAAAATCAAAACCCTTTAAAATATTTGCTAGTTCTATTAGTTACAAAATTGAAATATATATCGTTCGCACCTTTACGCCATACGCCAAATTTGACGAAGAACGCGATCGCGACATGCGCTGTCGTACTACCAATAACAGTAAAACAAAAACGAAGGCATGACCAAGCAGTGCATCGCTTTCCTTATTCATTGTGATAAATACCGTGCTCTAACGGCGATGCAGAATTTATTACATCTTTAATGAAGAACCGAAACTGAAATACAAATGTTGCAATGAAAATGATACTTGAAACTTTCCTTGGATTTTATTTCATTATGCTTGTGCTTATATTTGATTTTTAAATATGTACTCAAGTAACTTATAATTAACCGGACAATTGCCACCTCGGGGAGCCTAACATCCTGTTCATTCCTTGATTATTATGAGACAGAGCTCTTGTTCATCAGACCAATGACGAGCGAGATAATTGGTCTTGCTCTAGTGACAACATAAATCTCAGGATATACCTGAAGTGAGTAGTGGAAGCCACATATTGTGTCCTCGAACTCCTTTGGGGCGGAATGTTTGTGCTCCGTTTTCAATCCGCATCACTCCGAATAAAATCCTCGAGCGGTTGAGGAAAACAACGCTACTTATTACCAGTAGTTTCATTTCTGCTGAATATGATACAGACAGCTTTGTTCGGAGTGACGCGGCTCTCGAACAGAGTAGATTTAATTCAGAAACCACGAATAAAACAGTAAATGTTAAAGTGGTAAACGATGGTAACACCGAGCTGTCAGTGTCAAGAGCGTTGGTTTACCTATTTTGGAACATTATACTCCCAGACATGCGTCAAAAACAAATGTTTATGTATGATGGAACGTTGCACTCCAAGACATGAGCCGTGAACACTTGCTAACCGATTGTGGGTTCAATATACTGCTGCCCATAAACCACTTTCATAACTTTCGCTAAGGACCACAGAATTCTTCCACGTATTTCACGCAGTCTAACGTTTCTCGCCATCCAAAACCGAATTACAACTCACCATCAGAGATTACGTTTGCAACATGGATTTTACCAACTGGCTGTACTCATCACGTTATCAATCCGCTATGCGATCTGTTCAAGGCAGGGACACATAAAACAAATGACAATCTGACACGGAATAACTGATCACAGCCCAAGCACAAACTTAGTTAACTTTCTGCATGACATTCACGATATCCAAACAAGCTGAAATAATTCTAATTAGTTCTTTGGTATTAGGTAGCGGAAATGAAATCACTTCCCATAACTTTAATACCTGCTTAGTGAAGCGGAAGCGCATTAGGAAGTCAAGCTTGCTTATGATCTACTCAGACTTCCAGATCATCTTCGTATAAAATGTATAAATACGTACTTACGTTTTCGCGTGATTCGGAACCGGTATCGTCATACAGTGTAACACAATGGAACACTGAATCGTCAAAGCCTGCTGCAAATGTGCGCATAGCATCGTGAGACCAGATAAACGCTACTTCGACATTCTGAGGTTCGCTGCTACGCAACGGAACCTAACACCCATTAACTATTGTTGATATCCATTGGCTTTGCTCTGTGGACGCGCAGTTCATGTTCATAGGATCTTCTGTTATCGCGTCTTAAATACTTGAAAACAACGTTAACTCTAAAGCAGAAATTTCACTAATGTGATTAACATGTAGCAGATTCTTACATTCATGTGTGCAGTGGCATACCACAAATTTCACCCCCGTAACACTGACATCTTTTTATGTATATTTTCTTTCGCTCGCATGTTTGTAATTCAAATTTGTCAGGGAATTGTTAACATCTCAACCTCTCACATACTTCAACTTGTATTTGGCTGAAAATTAAAGAAGAACGAAACGAGTTGGATCTGAAACAGCCAAGAGACAAAGATGAAGGAATCATTAGTTTGCGGAAAGCTCTCCATCCGCACTTTACTATATGACGTTCTGGAGTGCTGAATATCGCAGTCTCAGTCCGGAATGCACGAACGCCAATACGCAAACAAATTGGGCTACAGCGATGTCCAGGCAATAAATTTAAACTGTTTCACATCCCAGAGCTATAAAAGCAGCCCGTCCAGCGTACTTAGACAACGAGCGGAAAGTGACATAAAGCCTGTTTAATAGTACACCGCGTGTATCGATATTGCGACACTGTCAGAGTTCTGGGAATCATATATGAAATAGAAATCGTAAAAAGATTTTTCTCTTTGTTTGAAACAATCTAGCATACGCACACAGCTATGAAATTTTTGTCTGGAACAGTATTTTCCAGAAAAAGTTAAAAGGCAGCTCCTTTACCATGGTTTAGATCTAGACTTTCCGGATGTTCCCCTTGTGTCTAGCATATGCCAACTCCATCAATATGATTCCAATGGAAAGGAAGTTCTTCATTCTTCCAAGCTGCCATTTGGGCAGGAATTTCATACCTCATTCACTCATTAGACGTCTTATGCTCGATAAATGATTTCTTTAGACGTTTTACATACTCAATAATCCCCATTCACGTGGCTCCTCCGTGTTTTTTGGTGTCAACTGACAAGGGGAGGCAACAACGTTTGGAACGCGGATTTACTGTAAACTTCGTACACTCGTAGTACTCCATGAGGACAACAAAATGTGTAAGCAGCAGCGCATACTTCTCAAGCGTTACTGAGAAAATCGCAAGATGATTTTGGTCGTCAAATACATATAGCTGCGCGTGGCCATTTTAACCATGAAGCCGCTGCAGCTGAGTAGCGCCGGCACGGTAGCTCAGCGTGTTCGGTCAGAGCGTTACCTTCCCTTTATAATTAAAAAACTGAGCGAACAGATCAACGAACAAAGTGAACGGGTGTCATCGACGTCCGCCCTGAACAAATTCAACGAACAATATAGAACAAAATTAAAAAAAAAAAAAAAAACTGGTTGGCGTTCAAGCCGCTGTATCGCTGGATCGAGTTCCGTTCGTCAGTTTTTTTTATTTTCAACGCAGTCATTTTCTTTACTATTTATATTACAATTGATTTAATGGGAAAAATACGTGTAATCGGATGAACTTTTTTTAAATTTACAATGTTATTTGGCAGTCTACTAATATTTATTATCACAAATAGTATAATATTCATAACTATCGACTAGTAAACGACCAAACGTATAAAGTAATACTGAAAATCTATGCTTGTCCGTGTCTTCAAAACTATTCGTATTTAATTGAAAGAGATCGAGAAATTTCTTCTCGGAAGACGCTATTAAAACACAATCGATACTGCATAACCAACTATCAGCGCCGAGTTTTGAGGAAATATTGTGTTATGCATGGTTTGCTTCCAAACTATCGTCTGAAAGACAGGTTTTTTAAAACATTAACGAGGTTTGTTTTCCACGGAAAACGGCAAAAATGTTCAAATGTGTGTGACATCTTAAAGCTTACACAATACTTAACCTAAATTATCCTAAGGACAGACACACACACCCATGCCCGAGGGAGGACTCGAACCTCCGCCGGAAAACGTCAAAAGACCTTGCGTATGCGGAACCATAGCATTTCTTCAATGCAGCTGATGCCGTTTAACTTTATGTTTTCCATGTTTTTACGAAGAATACCATCCTGCAACTTGCACTCGTAATCTCGAAAGCATATTTCGAAAGCCGTCTGTGCCGGTCAAAACTTGGAGGTAACAAGTCGTTTCGGACTCCTTCCAGGTATAAGGCATTTGTCAAATCACGGACAAGCATACATTTTCAGTATCACTTTACGCGCTTGGTCGTTTACTAGTAGATAGTTACGGATATTACATTATTTGTGACAATAAAAATTAGTAGACTTCTAAATAACATTGTAAATTTAATAAAAGTTCATCCGATTACACGTATTTCTCCATTACTTCAATTGTAATATAAATAGTAAAGAAAATGACTGTGTTGAAAATAAAAAAAACTGACGAACGGAACTCGATCCAGCGATCCAACGGCTTGAACGCCAACCACTTTCTTTTTTTTAAATTTTGTTCTACATTGATCGTTGAATTTGTTTAGGATGGACGTCCGATGACAGCCGTTCAGTTTGTTCGTTGATCTGTTCGCTCAGTTTTTTTATTACATAGGGTAGCTAACGCTCGGATCGAACACGCTGAGCTATCTTGTCAGCAGCACTCCGCTGCAGCCGCTTTATGGTAAAACTGGCCAAGCACAGATATATATTTGACGACCGAAATTATCTTGCTATTTTCTGAATAACGCTTGAGAAGTACGCGCTACTGCTTACACGTTATATTCTCCTCATGCAGTACTACGAGTGTACGAAGTTTGCAGTAAATCCGCGTTCCAAACGTCGTGACCTCCCCTTGTGAGTGCATTCCAATCACTCGGTCTTTTCTTATCTCGTGGAATTCCTCGCAAGTCAAGTTACATTCCTATATTAGAAGGCAAGCCATACAGTCGTAGAAGTCCCAACTGTCTTGGAGTGAGGCAAAAAGGTTTTCAGGTGGAAAATTTCTGTATATTGCCAAATGCCCAATGTCAAGCACCCGACACCTTGCGTCAGGAACTGAACTAATAAATCAAGTGATTATTCATTATTTTTTAAATGAACTGAAATTGAAAAGAAACGAGTTTATTTATCATTTATAAACTACCCGTAAAATTATTTTACTAGGTAGTAAAGGCATGTATATCAAATAATTCAAATAGAAAATAGCGACATTAGATAAAAAGAACAAAAGGCCTCAAACAGCTACAAATCTATGCAGTTTTAAACATTCAGAATTTATTTCAGATTGGTATTGTTACCGTGAGAAGTAGAGTTAACTGCTTGTTTGCGTGTCTGAAGTTCGTGCCAGTGTTGCATACGTTTTGCTGCAAAGGTAAATAAAAGTAACATGTACTGTTTTTGCGTATCCCTTTTGTATCCAACACACGATTTGCACCAGAACCTAAGCCTCCTGTTTATACAGTAAAGATAGGCAGAAAGCATAGAGTTGTATATCTCGTCGACGAAACAAGGTGTATTCAATTACTTTTGAATACATTGTGGGAGTGAACAGTGATCAATGTGTTACAAATATTTACTATCAAAAACAGTCTTGATAACACTTTATTTATTACGGTGACTGGTTTCGACCACCACTGTGGTCATCTTCAGACCTACAAGTCGTATACAAAGCTTTAATTAGAGGGCTACATACATTAAAAAAATACACAAAGTTATAAAGCTATAAAGCTATAAAACGGTGAATTACCAATGAGTAAGAACCTCCTTCTGGTGGTAAATCGCTACTGGAGAAACCAGTGCACGTCTTACTACATATAATAGAGGCTCCGCCCACTTCTAACGGAATGATGTCATTACTAACCAATCGGTTACAGGTCGAATAACAGTGTAAAATTTCTTAGTTAAAGGAACATCGTCAAGAAAGGAAAATAACACACAGTAAACTTAGCTCACTTAACAGCTATTGTCAATTAAGAAGCGTTAAAATATTTAAACATATAGGATAAATGATCTTACTTTTGACAGTACATGGGTTGCCCTCTCAAGGCCTGTTAGTGAACCATTTGGAACCACTGGTTGCCGTGGTGAGAAGCCTGCTGCCACTTCCTTGGAACTGCGTCCAACTTCACCACGGCAACCAGTGGTTCCAAATGGTTCACTAACAGGCCTTGAGAGGGCAACCCATGTACTGTCAAAACGATGTTCATTTATCCTATATGTTCAAATACTTTTAACGGTTCTTAATTGACAATAGCTGTTAAACAAGCTAAGTTTGGTGTGTGTTTATTTTAGTTTCTTGACGATGTTCTTTTAACTAAGAAATTTTACATTGATATTCGACCTGTAACCGATTGGTTAGTAATGACATCATTCCGTTAGAAGTGGGCGGAGTCTCCATTATATGTAGTAAGACGTGCACTGGTTTCTCCAGTAGTGATTCTCCAGCAGAAGGAGATTCTTACTCATTGGTAATTCATCGTTTTATAGCTTTATAACTTTATGTATTTTCTTTCATGTATGTAGCGCTCTAATTAAGGCTTTGTATACGACTTGTAGATGACCACTTTAGTGGTCGAAACCGGTCACCGTAATAAATAAAGTGTTATCAAGACTGTTTTTGATAGTAAATAAGGTGTATTCTGCTAGCTCCAGCGAAGATCAGCCTTCTCAGTTATGAGATTTAGGAGGCTGTAGACACCGGGCTTAACGTCGACACCATCTACGAGGGCGTGCTGAAAAGTAATGTCTCAAAATTTTATTCTGCTTCAACATCGGTTGAGGTACATGTCATGCACATAACTCGGTCGATTTTCTGCTTCACTAACGCTAGTTGCAACCCTGTGCCGCAAAAGGGTTCGAAACGTAGCGTGTAACATGGTGGTGTGTAACGTAACTATGTCGGTGAGTGAGAAACAGCGTACCGTAATCGAGTTTCTAACCGAAGAGTTCGTCCACACATGCAGCTCCCTCTCATTCAGAATGACAGACCACACACGAGCGCTGCGACATCTGCAACAGTCCGGCGCCTTGATTACACTGTCATCAGTCATCCTCCACATAGTCCCCACTTGGCCCCTCTGATTTTCATCTCCTAATAAAACTTAAAGAACGCCCTCGAGGACCTAACTTCGATAGTGATGAAGGTGTGCCAGCAGAGGTGTGACTGTGGCTACATCAACAAATTCAAACAGTCTGCATCGATGTTGTCACCAAATTGTTCTCTCCTTGGGAGAAATGTGTTTATCGTCAAGATGACTACGTGTAGAATTAAGATGTACAACGTTAATAAAGTTTGCTTCATCTAAAAAGCCTTAAGCGTTTTCACATTAAAAAATCGGAGGTATTACTTTTCAGAACGCCCTCGTATCTTGACACTCGGGGGCCGGCCGTGGTGGTCGAGGGGTTCTGGGCGCTACAGTCTGGAACCGCGCGACCGCTGCGGTGGCAGGTTCGAATCCTGCCTCGGACATGGATGTGTGTGATGTCCTTAGGTTAGTTAGGTTTAAGTAGATCTAAATTCTAGGGGACTGATGACCTCATACGTTAAGTCCCATAGTGCTCAGAGCCATTTGAACCATTTTTTGATATTCGGAAGGTGTTAAGCACTATGTGCTGCTGTCTACGAAACGCAATATGTGGTAGTGTATTTGGACCATAAGACTAGACTTATGATTGGTTTGAAACGCTCTCAACAAAGAGAAGGTCGCAGGATATCATCAATGGCGGGGAATCGTCAAAATGAAAGTAGCGTTTGGTGTAGGATATTGCGTGGAAGTTGAGAGGACCATTGCTGTTGTCGTAGCATGTAAACGATCTGAAGAATGATGTTGGTAGCAGCCTCAGGCTATTCAGCGTTTACAAAGTTGTAAAAATAGTTTGGTGAAATGCATTAAGGACAAGCAGATGATCAAAAGTTGGTGTAAGGATTGTCAGATAACCATCATAACTTAATACAACGTAATTAGGTGGAAGTGAGAACTGTCATGTGTGTTTTTATGGTTTAACGTCCACTGTATATTTTTTTACGAAGTATATCTTTGTTGTTCATTCTTTGGTAACTAATAAAAGTCTTTATATTAGCCCAAGTCTATACACATTATTTCAATATCTTATCAGTGATAAATTTTGCATCTACTCGTATTATTTCCCTTGTGAACGTTAAAACACCTAAAAAGCATTTTTTGCTTGATTTTTGTGCTGTAGGTAATTATTAACTTGTACAGCTTAATACAGCGAACGTATGCTTACTGATGTGTGGCAATGTGCTGTGTGTCACGAATACCTTGTCAGTGTACGAAGGAAAAACATGAATAACGTAAGAAGACGATAAACGTAAATAGGCTTGGTACTAGTGAAAGAATTAAATTTAAGAACTATTCCTAGTCTCTTACAACTTAATATTAAATTAAGTAACAATGTTTACAGTGACTACTGATGATGATCTGAATTATACCGAAACTCGTTTAACACGAAACGGACTTAACATAGTTGCATGAGACGACATAATTATGTTGTACTTGTAGATAAGATATTATTCGAGTGCAATATGAGCAATTAATTACTGTAATCAGTTACAGTTATCGAACATTAACTTGTTTCTTTCTCGAAAAATTTAATACAGGACTACCGTTAAATCTAGCCACGGGGAAAGTATAATTGATATCTAAATGCTTTGCAAGATTTCTAAAATTCTGTTACTGATTGACGAAGGACACCGCCGAAAAAACACTCAATTACCTACTCTTGAGTATTATCGGTCGGTCCAAACTCCTTACGATGTGTTAGAGAAAGACGAAGTGGTGGATGGTTTGATGGCTCTGAGCACTGTGGGACTTAACATCTGAGGTCATCATACCCCTAGAACTTAGAACTGATTAAACTTAACCAACCGAAGGACATCACACCCATCAATGCCCAAGGCAGGATTCGAACCTGCGACCGTAGCGGTCGCGCGGTTCCAGACTGAAGCGCCTAGAACCGCTCGGCCGCGGCAAAGTAGTGGATATTCAAACAAGAGCTAACTGCTTCGTCACAGAAATGCCAATAGATGAGTGCACCAGGTGGCCGCCGAAACCCAGACAGGTTCTCCCGGGCAATAATGCCATACAGTCATCATCACCCAATAGATAAAGTTACAAAAAAAGCACTATTAGTTATGTAAATACTTTTACTTATAATTCCGAGAGTGTATGACGTCTCAATCTTAATTAAGAAAAAGCGATAAAACCTTAGAATTAACTATACTAAAGAAAATTAAGCCCCTAGGCTAAAAAATTAATTTAGAAACTTCAGTAAATAATGAGTGGGCATATTTGCATGTCAGTTTTAGACGTGAATCGAAGGTAATTGATATTTGAGCATCGATAACTATTTGCATTAAAAAGTCAGTAATTATCGCGAGGATGGCGATTTTCATTACAGCAAAGAATAAGCAGAAGCTCGAAGCTTGCTTTTGCAAGGATAAACCTGCACAGGATAATTGGTCATCAACAGAAACAAGTGTGGCACCATTTCGGTATGGTTCTTTGAGAATTCCGACAAAAGACAAAGTTAAGTTGGCTACTAAAAGCAGTGCCACCTCCGCGCGTCGACTACTCTGTCTGGGAACTGTGATTTTTTAAAAAAAATGTGTGTGAAATCTTATGGGACTTAACTGCTAAGGTCATCAGTCCCTAGAAGTGTGAATTTAAATAACACTCAAACTGAGCAGTGAATCTCGCTTTTCAGACCGCTGTGAAATCTACATACATTTCCGTGATAGGTAGAAACAGCCGCCTTTGGGCCACATGGACCAATAGTTTCGCCCGAATGTTGTAGCAGTGTTCCGGAGTGCTGAAGCTTAAGAATGACCGCCACTTTTCAAAGAACAAATTGTTTATACATTTTGTTTGTCACGACAACTCTGTTCTTAAATACTTTGTCGGAAAAATAAATAGTACACCTGGAAAGACGACGTCGATTTTCATTCGATGGCGGCATAATGCCACCTGCGGGATAGGAGATGTACCGATAATGCTTTCAACGTCATCCGCCAACAGATAACGTAGTAGCCTAGCTACAAGGGCGCCATCTTAGTCTACCCTTTAACATGGAATGCTCACAGCCAGAAGGGACAGTGTGGTGCAAACGAGTGAAGCAAGGAGGCAATCATGCCACCCACACCCGGGTTCCCGGGTTCGATTCCCGGCGGGGTCAGGGATTTTCTCTGCCTCGTGATGACTGGGTGTTGCGTGCTCTCCTTAGGTTAGTCAGGTTTAAGTAGTTCTAAGTTCTAGGGGGCTGATGACCAGAGATGTTAAGTCCCATAGTGCTCAGAGCCATTTATGCAACATTCGTGCTTCCCCCAGCCAAATGGGTGAGTCTGAAAGGGATCAAATTGTTGCCTTCCGAGTGGCGGGATGGTCGTTTCGGAGAAATGCCACGCACGTTGGACGTGCTGCACCAGTTCTGCAACGATGCGATCATTCTCACACCTGTAGACGAGGTTCTGGACGTCCACACACCACAGACACCAGCCAGGATCGTGGTACTGTAGGGGCAGCAGTGGCAGATCGTAGACGTACCACATCCCAGATAGGAGGGCCTGATACACCAGATATGTCAACGCGAACTGTTGCGAACCAGTGGTTCGCACACTTCTAGCCCGTCTTCCACTCACGCCACAGCATCAGTGTACACGACTCGACAACTGCCGCCAGAGTATCACTTGGAAGACGGAATGACGCGCTGTTGTCTTCAGCGATGAAAGCGACGGTCGTTTAAGCAAGTTGACGTAGACCTGGTGAGCGCTGTCTCGTAGAATACGTTCGTCAAAGACGCACTGGTCCCATCCCAGGCCTTTGGATCTGGAGTGCAATAAGCTGCTATAACTTTCGTTCACCTTTCGTGTTTCTGGAGAGGACGTTAACCAGCGCTCCATGAGTGCAGAATGTTCTTAGACCCGTTCTTTAGCCGTTCTGGCAACGGGAAGGTGACGTATTGTTCCAACGGGACATGGGTCGTCCACGCACTGTCCGTGAAACTCGACGTGCTCTGTAAGGCTTGCAGCTACTTCCCCGGCCAGCACCATCTCCGGACTTGTCTCCAGTCTAACACATGTGTAATATGATGGGACGAGAAGCGACTCGTGCGACTCGTCAACCAACAATTCTTACATAAGTGCAAGCAGGCGTGACATAACGTATCCCAGAACAATATTCGCCATCTGTACGATCGACTGGATGCAAGAGTCAGCACGTGCATTGCCGCCCGTGGCGGCTACAACACCTACTGATATGGTTGTTTCAGCTTGGGTAGATACATGGTAGATCAGACCCGGCTGTGCTATTGATCTGTAAATGTAATCATTTCATGTACTCCATATGCACTGTTGCAACAATAAATCTTGAATTAATCGGAAACCTCTAAAAGGGTAGACAGTTTTTTTTCCCGGTAGTGTATAATAATCATAGCTCAAAATCACGATTTCAGTCGGGTCATAAAGTCATCTATGCAACCACTCAGATAACGCAATAAGTTTTTCTGCCAATGTAGCATCGTTTGGCAGAACTTATCCACACTCGCTTTCATTTTCTCGTGCATTTCAACATTTGTTCCATGTTGTTTCCTGCTGTTGACCAAGCACTGAGCTGTACAAATTGAATAGATTAAGCAGTCTTTGCTATCCATTTCACTAGTATCACATTAAGGCCGTTTCTTGTCTGTATCTGAAAGCAACTCTTTTCTGAACTTGTCTGCGACACTCATTCACGTAGCTATATAATCTCTCCACCTTGTTTTCCGTTGGTAATTTGATCATTATCGCAGCGCTTATCCGAGGGACCAAGATTAATAAACCCTACAAGAACAAGAAGAATGTGATAGCAAGGTTACGTTAAGAATCAGAAGCGATAGCAAAGGTGCGCATTTGAGCTAGAGCAGACAGCGCCAGGGGAGCACTTACGTTCAAATGTTCAAATATGTGTGAATTCCTAAGGGACCAAACTGCTGAGGTCATCAGTCGCTAGACTTACACACTACTTAAACTAACTTATGCTAAAAACAACACACACACCCGTGCCCGAGGGAGGAATCAAACCTCCGGCGGGAGGGGCCGCGCAATCCGTGACATGGACCCTTAGACCGCTTGGCCACTTCACGCGAGGACTTACGCCAGTGGGGTCTAGAAACATGAAACTAATCCCACATACCCTCCTCTCAATTACAAAAACGCCAAAACAATAAAATTCTGCATTACTTGAAGGTGTAACGAACTGTCTTGCGACATGCCTTTCGAGATTGCAATAGTCGAGTAAATGTAGTCCTGAACCCAGGGAATTACCCAAAGGGAGCCGATGCAGGAAAATATTGCACCGTCGCTCAAGGTAAAGTCCCAGTGGCGGCGGTTTGCCTTTGTCATGTCCGACTTTGTATAAAGTGGCACGTGCGTACCTTGTCGTGTGGATGATTGTGGTGAGTGGTTGTACAGTGTAGGGACTGTATTGTTATCAATGAAGGGAACGGAAAAAGAATTCCTCATTCAGGCCCTGAAGACCCAAGGGATGTCTACCGGCCGCCGTCTTATCCTGTGCCTTGTGGCGTCATGCGCATGCGGTATGGTTGGGCACGTGGTCAGCACACCGCTCTCCTGGCCGTTCTGCCGACCTCCCAGACTTTGCAGCCGCTGCTTCTCATTCAAGTAGCTCATAAATTTGCGTCACGCATCTGAGTGCACCCGTACCACTCTCACCCACCACGGAGAAATCTTTGGGACTACCGGGAATCGTACCCGGGTCCTCTGCATGGCAGCCACCATGCTGATCACTCAGCTACGGAGGCGGACAGAGTAAGCGAAAGGGATACCAGGAACCTGGTGCCGGGAGATAGCCTGCTCTTCTCGAATGGCACCAAGGGAGCCGCCGAGCTTACTAACATCCAGATACTACGTGCTGATCACCATCAACAGTTTCAGTTGTCCATCCTCCGTGATGCACTGAGAGAAATGCTAAAATTGAGGATCGTTTTAACGAAACTCTACAAACGGTATTTTTTCAAAATGCGTTTTTTCTGGTACTTTACTACGAGCCTCACCCAATGGCTAAAAGAAAATAGGACAACTGAATATTCCCCGATGTAAAATGCGCCTGAATATAGCAAATTTTCCCAGTACTCGACATCACCATTTTTCTGGATCACGCAAAACTCAACTACACCTTTTCCTGTACTGCATGACTGAAGCTTAGAGCATAAAATCTAACAGTTAAATTTAATAGCCTTTACAGTGGCATGTGTTTATCATCAGGCAGTCGCACAACATCCTACGAGATAAACCAACCGTATGCTAAGCGTTTGTTGTACAACACTGCAAATTGTCCCGCATAATTCTCTTTCATGTTCAGCCACTGTTTTAATTCAAGGTTAGTTGCTGTTGTAGTTCTCTCTTCTTAGAACATCACTATTAAGATGTTATTACATTCAGAGTATTCTGTAACAGTTCAGAAGGTGAAAAGTGACAGATAAAGCAGGAAAAGCTGACGATTGCACCCTCATATGGAGGTTTTAATATAAACTGTAACTGTAACAACAAAGGAAACAACATTCAAAGCACGATGTTTGTGTTTCAATGATCTTATTTATTTTAGAAATAGAACAGATATGAGTAAAAATAAAGTTGAACACAATGATTTCTTACTACGATTAGTGTAAACACATTTGACTTTTGCTGGCCAATAAATAAACACAAGATGGAAATAACATTAATCGACTTTGGGCATCCTACATAAGAGTTAAATGAGTCTGCGACTATTTCTGGCTTGTGCTACACCTTTTAGGGCCTAAAAACCACGAAACTTTTGAATTTTTTTCAGGATTTCTCTTACAACTTGGAAACGAGATATCCTACAATTAAAAAAAAAAAAGACAAAATGAAAGAGCATAAAATTTCGCGTAGAATGACCTACTGAAGAGTTAAAATCGGATCAGACGCTTAGCCGCAATCAATCGTCAAAAATCGGCAATATTTACCAGTTTCAAACAACGCATTGCAAACCACCAGCTGTACCAACACAACTTTATTGCTTTTACGATTCCTTTTGATAAAACCATCATCACTGAAGGGAAAGGTGGACATTGGTAACTTTTCTCTTTCTTGGTTGACTCAAAACTTGCTAATCATTACAGCAACTTATGTCAGAAGACCACATCACAAACATGAAATGTTTCAGATTTGTGATCGGAATCTTCTCATGTAAGTTGTTGTAATAATTAGCAAATATTGTGTGAGCCAAAATGGAGGCAAGTTTATACCGAAGATCAGTTGTACCGACATGAATGTGTAAATCACCATTGTCCAACTTTCCTTCCAATGACGAAAGTTTTACGAACCGGAATCCACACAGGAATAAAGTTGTGCTGTTAAGGCTGGCTGTTTATAATGCAGTTCTTTCAAGGACTATGCAACTGTAGATTGTCGCTTCAAGAAAATTATTCTACCAGTTTAGCGGAAAAAATGAGCTACGCTCGTGTTCCAACACCTGTAACACAAAAACGGCTACTCCAAATGAAATGGTTCAAATGGCTCTGAGCACTATGGGACTTAACTTCTGAGGTCGTCAGTTCCCTAGAACTTAGAACTACTTAAACCTAACCAACCTACGGACATCACACATATCCATGCCCGAGGCAGGATTCGAACCTGCGACCGTAGCGGTCTCGCGGTTCCAGACAGTAGCGCCTAGAACCGCCCGGCCACTCTGGCCGGCACTCCGAATGAGAAGTGTCATATAAGGAAGTTGTAGAACATCAGTTTCTGTGTAAAAAGAGCTCCTAAATTTTAAAATTCGCTCACTCCTTTGTAAAGATATAAATAAAAATGCGGAACTATCCGTAGCGCTACAGAAGAAATACTCATGAAAACGTCGGTATGTTGAGTTTTGTAACAATTTGTAATTTCAGACTTCTTTCCTCAATAAAGGAAATTAGTGATGAACTTCAATCATTTCTTCATAAATACCTATCTATATGGATGGCCACCAATAATTTTGAATTTTTTTTATTAACAATACTAAGTACAACTAAAAAATACCTCTCCTGTAAAATTCTACAAATGACATTCGTTGAGTTCTGTTAAAATGGTCATTAATTTAATGCAGTACACACCGAGTGGAGTGGTGCAGTGGTTAGCACACTGGAGTCGCATTCGGGAGGACGACGGTTCAATTCCGCGTTCGGCCGTCCTGATTTAAGTTTTCCGTTATTTCCCTAAATTGCTTCAGGCAAATGCCGGGATGGTTCCTCTGAAAGGGCGACTTCCTTCCCTAATCCGATGGGACCGATGACCTAATTTTTTGGTCCCGGCCCCCAAACAACCAATTCAGAACACTGGCGCAAAAACAGGTGTTCAAGTACCTTAAGGCATCATCTCTCCTCTTGCCACCAAATACTGGTAGTGAAAGTTTTCGTCCACCAGGATTCAAAGATCCTCACCTCCGAATCGAACGTCACCGAGCTACCGAGACGGGCGAGACTTCAAAGCAGAAAAGAGGTAAAATGTTACTGGTGTATCAGGTACACTATATCAAAAACAGTAAACTGCCTTCCGGAGTATGAGAGTAGATACAGTGCTGAGAGTCATCATAGCTTCTGACGCAAAGATGATACATAGTGTGTCCCAGTTCCGTCCGGAAAGCTTCTATGAAATTAAAAACTGTGGTGCTATCTTGTGGCAATTTGTGGCGTTAAGATTCTTGTTTCAACAGCAGCTGGGTAGAAGGTCAAAGCGCTAGCACCGCTACAGCAGGCATCCTGGTTGCGAATGTAATAATGTATCAGTATGTGCCTGACACTCGTCAGAAATTGGCGACGGAGGCAACATCAAGTTTTGTGTTACGTTAGGTATATCAGCCAGTGAATTCGACCAGAATACGGAGAGTGAGGGTCCTGGTCACTTCTCCACGAAAACGCCCCAGCCCACAAATCGAAGACCGTGGGCGTGTTTTTGGCCAGCAAATGGATCACAGTCCTCGATCACCTGCTATTTTTGCTGGATTTGGCCCAGCCGACTTCCGGTTGTTCCCCAAATTGAAGTTCGCAATGAAAGGACACTGATAGGACGCATTTAAGCACCCCCTAAGAGATTTCTGCAGCAGTATTACAATAAAACGCCAAGCATGCGTATTCAAATGCAGACATATGTAAACCGGCAGGATACGCACTACAGTCGGCAACGCCCCTATAAGACAACAGTTGTCTGGCGCAGTTGTTACATCAGTTACTGCTGCTACAATAGCAGGTTTCAAGATTTAAGGGAGTTCGAACGTGGTGTTATAGTCGGCACACGAGCGATGGGACACAGCATCTCCGAGGTAGCGATGAAGTGGAGATTTTTCGAACGACCACTTGACGAGAGTGCCGTGAATATCAGGAATCCGGTAAAACATCAAATCTCCGACATCACTGAGGCCGGAAAAAGACCCTGCAAGAACGGGACCTGCCGGCCGATGTGGCCGAGTGGTTCTAGGCGCTTCAGTCTAGGACCACGTGACTGCTACGATCGCAGGTTCGAATCCAGCCTCGGGCTGGTTAGTTAGGTTTAAGTAGTTCTAAGTTACAGGGGACTGATGGCCTCAGAAGTTTAGCCCCATAGTGCTCAGTGCCAAGAACGGGACCACCGACGACTGAAGACAATCGTTCAACGTGACGAAGTGCCACCCTTCCGCAATTTCCTGCAGATTTCAATGCTGGGCCATCGACAAATGTCGGGGTGCGAACCACTGAACGAAACCTCATCGCTATGGGCTTTCGGAGCCGAGGGTCCACTCGTGTATCCTTGATGACTGCACGACACAAAGCTTTACGCCTCACCTGAGCCCGTCAACACTGACACTAGACTATTGATGACTGGAAACAAATTGCCTGGTCGGACGAGTCTCGTTTCAAATTGTATCGAGCGGATGAAATCCATGGACGCTGCATGTCAGCAGGAGCCTGATCAAGTTGGCGGAGGCTCTGTAATGGCTTGGGTCGTGTGCTGTTGGAGTGAAATGGGACCCATGATTGTCTAGATACGACTTTGACGTGTAACACGTACGAAAGCATCCTGTCTGATCACCTGCATCCATTCATGTCCATCGTGCATTCCGACGGACTTGGGCAGGTCCAGCAGGACAATGTGACACCTCAGTCGTCCGCAATTCCTACAGAGTGGCTCCAGGAACACTCTTCTGAGTTTAAACACTTCCGCTGGCTGCCAAACTCTCCAGACATGGACATTATTGAGCACATCTGGGATGCCTTGCAACGTGCTGTTCAGAAGAGATCTCCACCCTCTCGTACTCTTAAGGATTTATCGATAGCCCTGCAGGATTCACGGTGTCAGTCCCCTCCAGCACGACTTCAGACGTTAGTCGAGTCCATGCCACGTCGTGTTGCAGCACTTCTGCGTGCTCGCTGGGGCCTTAGACGATTTTAGGCAGGTGTACCAGTTTCTAAGAACTTTCAGCATTACAGCGCGTCAGCAATCGTAAGTATCGAAATAATTATGAAAAATCCGCCTCGATTTCACAAACTACCTGGTGTTTACCTAGGTTTCAGCGTGGGTAACTACGCCTTCCTCAGAACAAATATAAAAATAAAACAGCTTGCCTAAATAGGCATAGTGAAAGGCTAAAATCAACACCTACAGCGGCAAAACCCCATTAATTTTTTTTTACAAATACACGGTACATATGCACCATGTCAATAATATTACTTATCTCAGCCCTGTGTGTGCTGCCTCGCCCCAGCCAACGTACGATGGTCACAGGCTCTCCACCGGACTGAGGCACCGCAGGCTGCTCACATGCGCAGCTATCGAAATCACTGCGCATGCGCGCGGCCAGGAAACGCTCTTCTTATGCTTAGGAGCGGGATTACAAAGTTAACACGGATCGGGACCTAACTGATTGCCAAAAGTTGTCGCACAAATGGCAAATTGACCAAATGATAAAAGCGATGATGCGGGAATTACGACATATTTAATAGCAACGCACGACAAACTTTGTGTACGGATGGTAAATCAGCCACACGCTAATATGGAGGCTCTAGAGTTAGGTAGAAATTGCAACTAAACTAAAAAAATAGCTATGCCAAGGACGTTATTGTTAACGGATAAAACCGCACTAAGAATACCTGCAGGAGAAACAACTATGGTCGCTACATCGCCATAATACTAAACGGCCGACCCGGCCGTAATCAGAAGACGTTAAAGATTTATAACACATGTTGGCTCCATGATCTTATAATTATACGGAAGCCAACGAAGATATATAAAATATCTCCTAACAGCGCGCAGCAAATAAGAAAATACAAATGGTGTTCTTCTTGGCTAGCCAAACTCTCAACACAGTAGGAGGGAAAACATGCCAAAATAGGTGGGGGGGGGGGGGGCGCGTCGTTACCATCAGTGAACAATCAACATCGTGCGCGTGCATCAACCAACTTCCACGTCATGCAACTTAATGTGAAGAATTAAGTAAGGGACCGAAAACTTCAAAGAAATTTCTGTTTTTTAATTGGAGCTGATCGTTAAGGACATCGTCTTTGGCATACTGCAGTTTCTTTGGCTCTTCAGTGTAAATGCAACTCCACGAAAGGACTACAGCGACTGGTTCAAGCATTTTTTAAAACGATTTCAGTTGTGTGATGATTCGAGGGGAGACTATTTTGAATAAATACATTGATTCTGTGAACATAATCCATGAATTCTATTTCTTTATAGATGCAGTCCTAGCCTAACTGGGACACACTGCGTATCACTTGCTACTGCCCTAGAAGCGCCCGTGTACAGGACGCTCTACCCCTGGCCCGCCTCTCGCCTGTATCGAGCTACTGGCCGACGTCCTTCGCCCCTCAGACTTTCGCCAGGCAGCGGCCTGTCCGCAGCGATATCCTGCAGCTCGCCGCTCCCTCCCGTCGCTGCCTCACGCCCACTTCGCCCTCCTCCCCTCACACATAGAGGAGATGATAAACTGGAGGCCGAAAATCCCGCGCGGCTTTTTCCTGCTGCCGGGAGGATCGTAACAACCGCAAACTAATAAACCAATTACGGCCCGCGCCCCTCTTCCCCTCCAGCCCCCTGCCGGGCAGCGGGAGGCCGCTCGGTCCTCGGGGATTTATAAACTCGGCCCATATTGCTTTTTATTGTGGCCGCCTCCCCTGGCGCCAGACTCTGGCCACTTTTGTTGCCGACCAGCCACACTGTAAATTGGTTCGCAGTGTTATTAGAATTGGAGGAGAGATAGGAAACGAGCCGGTGCAAAGTGCGGACGAGAAAGAGCGGTCGGCCAGGAGATTCTCCGGCATCTCTCTCTCTTTCTCTCTCTCTCCCTTTCTCTCTCTCTCTCTCTCTCTCTCTCTGTGTGTGTGTGTGTGTGTGTGTGTGTGTGGGCGGACTACGGATCACTGAAGAATAACGTGTGGTTAATTTGAGCTAGTAGAAGCGGTCGGAAATTCATTGATCACGTCTAAATGGGTGAAGTTCAACCGTTTCTCCACTGTGCACCGCACTGGTAAATATTCAGTCGTGATGAAACATTACTCCCATAGTACGCTGCTTTATATGAATTTCTGCTCGTGGTAGACTTCCATATCACAAGAAGAAGAATAATGGTTTACGGAATGGTGATCATCTTTGTTATAAGTAGAGAGAGACGCAGCTTGTTTACTTGTAGTAATGCCAAACGAATTGAAGAGCTATCGCTGAAAGTTGCCACAAGCCATGAGGAAATTGTCATCTACCAGTTGACGATTGCATTAACCCTCGTAATACGAAGGAGGCGGTGTGGGGGCTACTTTGTGCCCACAAAAAAATTGGTTCAAATGGCTCTGAGCACTATGGGACTTAACTTCAGAGGTCATCAGTCCCCTAGAACTTAGAACTACTTAAACCTAACTAACCTAAGGACATCACACATATCCATGCCCGAGGCAGGATTCGAACCTGCGACCGCAGCGGTCGGGCGGTTCCAGACTGTAGCGCGCAGAACCGCTCGGCCACTCGAGCTGGCTGCTTTGTGCCCACATTTTGCAAATATTGTAAACTAGTCTGTCACTTTATACGAGGTTCGTTCAATGAGAAAAGCCCCAGATTTTCTTAAAAACCTATTAATATACATAGACAAACGCCCGTGTTGATGTTTCACATTTGGTGTTTGTTCTGTGCACCGGTGAAGTTTCGAACAGTTCTGTCAGATGGCAGAGCCGTAGTACAGCTTCAAAATGGCGTCTACATACGACTCACATTACAAGCAGCGTGGCTTTATTGAATTCTTTTATGCACAAAAAGAAACCGAGGTGAACATGCATAAACGTTTGTGTGCAGTGTATGGCGATGCTGCAGTTGATAGGAGTAGAGGTGAGCGATGTGTAAAACTCGACAATCGGTTGTACAGTTGTCGGTCAGCATTGGAAGTGCGTCTGCAATTATCGTGACTCTCGGATATTCAAAGAGGTGCTCACGATGGGTTCCGGGAATGCTCACAGCAGACCACAAGATGTGCATCCGAATTGTTGGAGCGTTTTTAGACCGACGGAGAGGCTTTTCTGTTACGCGTCGTTACAGAGGACGAAAGCTGGGTTTTGCGCCGGAAACAAATAGGCAGTCCATGGAGTGGCAGCATCCTCATTCACTACAAAAGAAGAAATTCAAGACAACCCCCCTCTGCCAGAAAGTCATGGTGACAGTCTTCTGGGACTGTGATGGTGTCAATCTCGTGGATGTGATGCCAAGAGGGTCGACAATCAATTCAGTGGCATACGTCAAGACACTGAATAAACTCAAGAACCGTTTCCGACGCGATCGATCGGATAAGAATCCAGCAAAAATCTTGTCTCAACACGATAACGCTCGCCCACACCCAAATCTGAAAACACGGGAACACATCGCCAAATTGGGTTGGACATCATCGCCTCATCCACCCTACAGTACAGGCCTGGCACTCTTCCATCTCTTTGGCCGCTTTAAGATTCTCTATGGGAAACAGATATTGAAGATGACGAGAGTGTCAGTCATGCAGTGAAAACATGGCTACGCCTACAGGATAAGAGCTTTTACCGACAGGGTATACATGTTCTTCCACAAAGTGATGGAGACTACGCAGAAAAATACGACATGGACATGTTGATGTGTATTATCACCAAATTCTGACTCTTCACAATAAACATGTTCATGGAAAAAGAAGCGTGGGGCATTACTTATTGAACGATCCTCGTATACTAAAATTTTGAAAAATATATCATTATTCGCAATACTAAAATTAAAATTTCAGCCTACAAGTACACAAGGGCCATTTATAATGGATGTAGAAGCTACTGCTTTCAGTCTGTCTTTTGCAACATGCATTCCAATGCCACTCTTCGTTTCCATGTGCTCAACTGACTTGAAGGCAGCAGTGTGAGGACGCGCAAGTCGAAGACGAACGTTTACACGGAATGGCTCAGTAGCTCCACTGAATGCAGTTGCCTATGCAGCAGCCAAGTAAGTCACTTACCCTAAGGGGGCCCCTTAAACGTTTTAAATTTTGAGTTAAGCTTAATCAAAATATCTAAGTTTGAGTACTAGATATCACTTTCCATAACGAACATCGTTTAAGTATTATAGGTTTAAAGGCCTTTCGTACACATCAAAAGCTATTTGGAAGTATGTTACGAGTAAAAGTCAACCACAATTAACGAAATGTACATTTTTAATTTTTTTGTGATCATTAATTACCTCAATCTTGGTAGGACACGTTCTTCAAAATGCATTGACATTGCCAAGAGTGTGCTGAAAGATACTTTCTGGTTCTGGACCCATCAGTACTGCTTTAAAATTATGTTGTTAATATAAGTCAACAACATGCAATGAATTTCTTTTAACTTTTTCCATTGTGGGGAAAAAGTCCACCTTCTGCCCTCTTCCTTTGGTAATGAACGTTATGGATAAGCTAGTTGGTATTTCTGGGGCTTAGCTGCACAGCCGATCCACGACCGTTCGCCGGCAACTGAAATAATGAAGCACCACAGATCCACCACGGCAGCTACGCTGTCAGCGCGTTGGATTGCTAACGGCAAGGGCTCCTGCCGCGTCAGCTATTATCTCCGCTAAAGGATTGGGTATTGTGTTATCCTTACTTTCCTATCGTCATAACTGTCCACTATTGACATGCCTGTATCGGCACGTCTCGAAAGCCAATAAATAAAAAGAAACACCCCACGTCTAGTCAGATGGTTTTGACGCCGCAAGAAGGTCATTACGCCAACTCGCCGAATCAGCGTTACGGCACAGCGTCGCCGCGTACCTGCTCCTCCAAGCTCTTAACGTAATCAGGAGCCATTCGGATTGCTGCGAGACATGACTACCGTAGTTGCAGCACCACAACAGGGCCCTTATTGTAAGTATAAGTAGTAGCCATCATGCTTGGCAGGTCATCGATCATTGAAACACTGTGTCGTCTAGAGTCGCCGCGTCGGCATCTGCCCTTGGCCCCGCCCACCACCATCCACCGAGCCGCCGCCAGCCGGGTCCGAGGTTCATACCCGGGAACCACCATCACCTCGCATCAGCCGACCACCAGCAAGCCTCGCCTGCAGTCGACCCAATGACCACTACATGTTGGTGTCACAATAGCGTTGCCAAAGGTGCTACAGTTATAGGCCACGCAAGTCAGTAGCAAATTGTGTGTTTTTTTTAACCACTGATGGAGTTCTTTTATAGATTGTTCCCTTCATTGTGTTCTACCTGCTGTCCCACTTTTCATTATGCGTGATACAGACTTAGTTATGGTTCCTAGGAAGGGTGCCAAGGGATGAGCCAGTGACACCAAATCTCTTTACGCTCTGTAACCTACCATGAGTTGTTGCCCTTATACATTGAATCTCACATGTTGTGTGCTGGGAATTCCGGAGGGAATGACATTACACCAGGCAGCGCAGGGAAACTACGAAAACTGTGTATGCTGGGAAAGTATAAGTCAATGTAGATAGTTTTGTGGCGGTGTTCGTAGCGACAAACACTTGGCTGTAGAAATGGCTTACGAAGTCACCGCCACACTTTTAATAGCGGGCCGACCGGTCCGCTGGAACAGTAAACAGAAAGATGAAAGCCCAAACACTCATATTAAATAAAAGTCGGTACTTATCTTTTATTAAGGAAGATACAGTAACACAATAGTGAACTCGGTGTCTACAAAAATCTGTCTAGTTCGAGTCGGTGCGGCTAGGTCAGCGTCGGCTGACGACAAACAACAACTCTGCTGCGATGAACACACAACTGACTAGCAATTACACAATTCGGAGGCGAGTATCCAACTGAGCGGCGAATACAGAACTGTCCTAGCGCTCGCGACTCCAGCGCTTAGGAAGCCAGAAGCCAGCGGTGGCGCGCGCAGACTTGCGGCGATTTCCTGTATCGCTGGCGCTGCTTATGCGGACGGCGTCCGTACTTTGATGCTGCCAACCTTTTGGCAGCGGGCTCGGTTGGCATTACTGGCTAGGATACAACAGATAGTAAACGACTATAAACATTGTTGTTGTAAGTAGTCTTGATACCTGAATCAGGAATTTAAGAGTTCTGCACCGATGTAAGTTAGCAGATATACAGTTTGACGTCCACGGAGTGCCTGAGTCGTCTGCGGAGCTTGAAAGATGCCTGTTGACACAGCATTTTAATTTGCCCACACTACATCTTGTCTTCAATGTATGGTAACATTTATATTCGCTATACTCTCTGTGAGTATCCTGTTACCAATTTCGATTAATCGAAACTAGCTCTGTGGAAACCTCTTTGCCTTGCCACCGACACTGTTTTAACTCTTTTGGTGTCAGTTTTGCTTTTGACCATCTGGATTCGGCAACGGGTGTTGGGCCACGTGGTCCTGCTCTTTTAATTGTATACGCCTTTACATTATTTTTACGCTTTCTGTTCTGACACAGTGTTGCGAAGTCGAAGAGGTTGTCTGCTGTGTTCTGATGCTGAGATGGGGGTTGTCTTTGCCTCACAGAGTTTCATGCTGTTATGCAGACACGACAATGCCGGAGGAATCGGTTGAGATCACTGCAATTTATTTTTGTGATGAACGTTTGCATTCGTGGCGAGGTTAGTGTAACACGGTTTAGTTAAGATCATTCCGAGTGTTGGTATTGCTGCACGTTCTTTTGCACAGTGGAATAGGAGCTCATAGATTGTTAATATGTAACTGTTTACAAGCCGGTTATTGCATCACACATACTTTATTGTACTTCGTGATATTGTAAATCCAAAGACTTTAAAATCTCCTGAAGTATAAGGTTTAGTTTTACTGTTGTTGTGGTCTTCAGTCCTGAGACTGGTTTGATGCAGCTCTCCATGCTACTCTATCCTGTGCAAGCTTCTTCATCTCCCAGTACCTACTGCAACCTACATCCTTCTGAATCTGTTTAGTGTATTCATCTCTTGGTCTCCCTCTACGATTTTTACCCTTCACGGTGCCCTCCAATGCTAAATTTGTGATCCCTTGATGCCTCAAAACATGTCCTACCAACCGATCCCTTCTTCTAGTCAAATTGTGCCACAAACTTCTCTTCTCCCCAATCTTATTCAAGACCTACTCATTAGTTACGTGACCTACCCACCTTATCTTCAGCATTCTTCTGTAGCACCACATTTCGAAAGCTTCTATTCTCTTCTTGTCCAAACTAGTTATCGTCTATGTTTCACTTCCATACATGGCTACACTCCATACAAATACTTTCAGAAACGACTTCCTGACACTTAAATCTATACTCGATGTTAACAAATTTCTCTTCTTGAGAAACACTTTCCTTGCCATTGCCAGTCTACATTTTATATCCTCTCTACTTCGACCATCATCGATTATTTTACTCCCTAAATAGCAAAACTCCTTTACTACTTTAAGTGTCTCATTTCCTAATCTAATTCCCTCAGCACCACCCGACTTAATTTGACTACATTCCATTATCCTCGTTTTGCTTTTGTTGATATTTATCTTATATCCTCCTTTCAAGACACTGTCCATTCCGTTCAACTGCTCCTCCAAGTCCTTTGCTATCTCTGACAGAATTACAATGTCGTCGGCGAACCTTAAAGTTTTTACTTCTTCTCCATGAATTTTAATACCTACTCCGAATTTTTCTTTTGTTTCCTTTACTGCTTGCTCAACATACAGATTGAATAACATCGGGGAGAGGCTACAACCCTGTCTCACTCCTTTCCCAACCACTGCTTCCCTTTCATGCCCCCCGACTCTTATAACTGCCATCTGGCTTCTGTACAAATTGTAAATAGCCTTTCGCTCCCTGTACTTTACCCCTGCCACCTTCAGAATTTGAAAGAGAGTACTCCAGTTAACATTGTCAAAAGCTTTCTCTAAGTCTACAAGTGCTAGAATCTTGAGAATCTTTCTTCTAAGATAAGTCGTAAGGTCAGTATTGCCTCACGTGTTACAACATTTCTACGGAATCCACACTGATCTTCCCCGAGGTCTGCTTCTACCAGTTTTTCCATTCGTCTGTAAAGAATTCGCGTTAGTATTTTGCAGCTGTGACTTATTAAACTGATAGTTCGGTAATTTTCACATCTGTCAACACCTGCTTTCTTTGGGATTGGAATTATTATATTCATCTTGAAGTCTGAGGGTATTTCGCCTGTCTCATACATCGTGCTCACCAGATGGTAGAGTTTTGTCATGACTGGCTCTCCCGAGGTCATCAGTAGTTCTAATGGAATGTTGTCTACTCCCGGGGCCTTGTTTCGACTCAGGTCTTTCAGTGCTCTGTCAAACTCTTCACGCAGTATCTTATCTCCCATTTCATCTTCATCCACATCCTCTTCCATTTCCATAATATTGTCCTCAAGTACATCGCCCTTTTATAAACCCTCTGTATACTCCCTCCACCTTTCTGCCTTCCCTTCTTTGCTTGTAACTGGGTTGCCATCTGAGCTCTTGATATTCATACAAGTGGTTCTCTTCTTTCCAAAGGTCTCTTTAATTTTCCTGTAGGCAGTATTTATCTTACCACTAGTAAGACAAGCCTCTACATCCTTACATTTGTCCTCTAGCCATCCCTGCTTAGCCATTTTGCACTTCCTGTCGATCTCAGTTTTGAGGCGTTTGTATTCCTTTTTGCCTGCTTCATTTACTGCATTTTTATATTTTCTCCTTTCATCAATTAAATTCAATATTTCTTCTGTTACCCAAGGATTTCTATTAGCCCTCGTCTTTTTACCTACTTGATCGTCTGCTGCCTTCACTACTTCATCCCTCAGAGCTACCCATTCTTCTTCTACTGTATATCTTTCCCCCATTCCTGTCAATTGTTCCCTTATGCTCTCCCTGAAACTCTCTACAACCTCTGGTTCTTTCAGTTTATCCAGGTCCCCTCTCCTTACAGTCCCACCTTTTTGCAGTTTCCTCAGTTTCAATCTGCAGTTCATAACCAATAGATTGTGGTCAGAATCCACATCTGCCCCAGGAAATGTCTTACAATTTAAAACCTGGTTCCTAAATCTCTGTCTTACCATTATATAATCTATCTGATACCTTTTAGTATCTCCAGGATTCTTCCAGGTATACAACCTTCTTTTATGATTCTTGAACCAAGTGTTAGCTATGATTAAGTTATGCTCTGTGCAAAATTCTACAAGGCGGCTTCCTCTTTCATTCCTTCCCCCAATCCATATTCACCTACTATGTTTCCTTCTCTCCCTTTTCCTACTGACGAATTCCAGTCACCCATGACTATTAAATTTTCGTCTCCCTTCACTACCTGAATAATTTCTTTTATCTCGTCATACATTTCGTCTATTTCTTCATCATCTGCAGAGCTAGTTGGCATATAAACTTGTACTACTGTAGTAGGCATGGGCTTTGTGTCTATCTTGGGCACAATAATGCGTTCACTACGCTGTTTCTAGTAGCTAACCCGCACTCCTATTTTTTTATTCATTATTAAACCTACTCCTGCATTACCCCTATTTGATTTTGTATTTATAACCCTGTAATCACCTGACCAAAAGTCTTGTTCCTCCTGCCACCGAACTTCACTAATTCGCACTATATCTAAGTTCAATCTATCCATTTCCCTTTTTAAATATTCTAACCTACCTGCCCGATTAAGGGATCTGACATTCCACGCTCCGATCCGTAGAACGCCAGTTTTCTTTCTCCTGATAACGACGTCCTCCTGAGCAGTTCCCGCCCGGAGATCCGAATGGGGGACTATTTTACCTGCGGAATATTTTACCCAAGAGGACGCCATCATCATTTAATCATACAGTAAAGCTGCATGTCCTCGGGAAAAATTACGGCTGTAGTTTGCCCTTGCTTTCAGCCATTCGCAGTACCAGCACAGCAAGGCCGTTTTGGTTAATGTTACAAGACCAGATAAGTCAATCGTCCATACTGTTGCCCCTGCAACTACTGAAAAGGCTGCTGCCCCTCTTCAAGAACCACATGTTTGTCTGGCCTCTCAACAGATACCCCTCCATTGTGGTTGCACCTACGGTACGGCCATCTGTATCGCTGAGGCACGCAAGCCTCCCCACCAACGGCAAGGTCCATGGTTCATGGGGGGGGGGGGGGGGGGGGGTTAGTTTTACTAGCAGTCAGAATTATGTGTTGTGAAAACTACGTTACTTCCGGCTGTGAAACTGAAATTCGAAATTGTAAGCCGAACTATCTCTATGACGCTGTGGAGCTGTTTCCTCGCATTTAGTGACCAAATACTGCTTCTTAATTCACTACTCTCAGCTTCATTTCGTCATTAACATTGTCGCCCTTTGCATACAATCATTTGAGTGTGCCATGATGTTCGGACGCCATCTCCTTATTTAGGTGAGCTAAGTACACGTCTTAGAGACACACTCTGATGGATAAGCATTCGACCACTGATCTGTTAGTGGGAAATATTCAAAGTCATTAGTTCGGTTCTGTATGCTATAGATATCAAGTGTGGACAAAGATAGGTTGACGTGTGCTGAAATGCTGACTGCTCTTTCTAAAGTATATTTATTACTGGATTACGTGGGAACGTAAATCAGTACTGAAGTACTTACTCTGATGATTAATAATTTTTTACGTATCAGACCTATATTTACGCAAAAGGTAGGACAGCCTCAATGCACAACTGGACGCTACGAGCGGAAGGATAAGACATGTTTAAATCCGTCCCTCGCTTTTACAAACCATAGATTTATGTACAATATACAAGTGATAGATATGCAGAGGTCCCCACTCCTGCCTTTTCATTTTCGTTCCACTGAATTTCAGGAAGTGTGGCTATTTTCTTTCTAATGTACGAGTCAATTCGCGTTGGCAAATTGTTTCTCTGGGGCGTTATAATTACACACTTTGCGTAACTTGAGCGTATCAGGGCTTGCATATCACTACTTATGCGAGTAGTCCACGCTTTTAAAAACACAAACACAAGCACACACCCGCACACACGCACAACTTTCTAGCTTCGTGTTTCCTTTACTTTTCTGCACCTTACGCCTTCTTATTCTTTGTTCTGGTAAGGTAGTTGTAATCCGTGGTAGACCGCTGACGAAGTAAGTTGTAGATCAATGTCGCAACATTGTCTTATGGTTACAGTTTTCTGTCTTTGTTTCACGCGACAATAGCTCAAAGCGGCGCAGTAACTGACGAGACGTTCGTTGGACATGGTATCGTTATTCCGTTACAAGTCCCTCGAGATGGAATGTCCACGATAGCAGAAAATCCACCTATTCCATTCGGAGTAAGGAATGGAGAGAGAACGTGTAACATATCAGGTAGCTATGACGAAGAATTATGAAGTGCTATTGATTGTTATTAAGGAAGACAGGCAACAGCCTACCAGAAGATTCATAAAGCTTATGTATAAAAATTATATGATACGAAGCACCAAATACCTTTAAAAACTTTTGATTACTATGAAAACCAGTTTCTTCTAAATGTTCTATGTAATATTACAAACTTGTAATGATTGTAATTTTTTATGTATTATAGTGTAAGTATATCTACAAAGCGTTAACGAATATGAAATGGACAAACAGATTATACAAATCTACCTTAGCAGTATCAGTAACTTCGTACAGTTGGTTGAAACGCGCTAAATTAGTTGTTAACCGTGCGCCACAGCAGCAGAAAGAAAGACTGAGACATTTGGTAAGACGTCATGGTTAGATTATCATATTTTGAGTGTCGTCGCATAGTAAAATCAGAGGCATGACATAAGGCCTGTCTGAATGTGGTCTAAATATTATGAAAAGATTCAGTATATAGCTGAGCAGTGTTAGCAGTGGTAGTTTTGTTCCATGAAGTGAAATGCATGTACATAAAACATTGTGAAGTGTGACTGAAAGAGAGCAGAACATTTGTGGAGGCTTTTTTTTTTTGCCCTCAAATTAGTATTTAACGGCATATAATGGATGTTCATTAGCACATACTTTGAAGAATAGTACGTGATCATCGTCTTCTGGAGACAAAGAACAAATCATAGTTATAGCATGAGCAGTCCTAGAAGTTATACTTACAAAATAGAAAGCCCACGGCCACGAATACGATGAGATCTTAAGATCTATAATTGTTTACTTCATTGTAAGGGTTGATCATAATTTTATTTACTTTCTTGGAAAATATAAAGTGTAAAGTTTTATCATTCTGTAGCATATAGATAAAACTGTTGTAAGTAGGCTGTTTATGTTTTCTTTATGTAAGTAGGCTGTTTAGGTTCTTATATTGGTAACGCCGCCGCCACGTAGCGCTCTCTGTATGAAAATGAAATCACTGGCTGTGCTGTGTGCAGTCTGTGGCTAGTTTGCATTGTTGTCTGCCATTGTAGAGGGGCAGCTGGATGTTAACAGCGCGTAGCGTTGGGCAGTTGGAGGTGAGCCGCCAGCAGTGGTGGATGTGGGGAGAGAGATGGCGGAGGTTTGTAATTTGTCATGAACTGCTATATTTATATATGATGATATCAAGGTAAATACATTGTTCGTTCTCTATTAATATCTTTCATTTGCTAACTATCCCTATCAGTAGTTAGTGCCTTCCATAGTTTGAATCTTTTATTTAGCTGGCAGTAGTGGCGCTCGCTGTATTGCAGTAGCTTGAGCAGCGAAGATTTTTGTGAGGTAAGTGATTTGTGAAAGGTATAGTTTAATGTTAGTCAGGGCCATTCTTTTGTAGGGAATTTTAAAAGTCAGATTGCGTTGCGCTAACAAAATATTGTGTGTCAGTTTAAGCACAGTCATGTATAAATGATCAAAAGGGGACGTTTCATATGTCGACCCTTAGCCTAGGATACCTCACTGGAATCTTCTGATTTTTTCTTGTAGTTTGTGTATTTAGTGTAGCTTTTGTTTATTGCTAGCGCGTAATTGTAGAGAGAATCCCCTTTGTAGTTGTAGCCTTTCATTGTTGTACAGTAAAACAGTTGTGGCATGCATATAGATTTGCACCAAGTATTTCGCAGCTACGCTTGCAATTAACTAGATATTATTTTCAGTGCTATGTTAATGTGTTCTCCTATTTTTGCACTTCAAATTGTGCTTTTCTGTGTTATCGTGTGAAATATTGTGACAATTATGGCGTGTGAAAAACGTAACACTAGGCTCCAAAGTAAACTGAGAAATAATAGTGACGACGAGCGTAGCTTGCCAGCACCACTGGGTAATGAATTAACTAATGTTCAAAGTAGTAATTTGGTAATTGCGCATAGGGAAATGGAGCGGGCGGCAAACAATGGTGTAGACAGTGAAACAGGTAGTGAACAGGGAAGCGTTATCGATCGATTGGTCGGCAACAGCTCGCCTCAGGAATCGGGAATGACAGAACACAATATTGCAAATACTACAGACTCAGGTTTTGGGTTCTCACCGTTTTCTCAAATGAGTCAAGACACATTTTCCGCTTGTCAAAATGTGAATGTTGCCGGTGCAAATTCACTGCCGAAAAGCACTGAGGAACATGTTTCAGACACCAGTGCATTGTTATTACAATTAATGCAACAAATGGGACAAAAGCTTGAAAAGTTAGACACAATGGAACAAAATCAGAGACAAACACAGCAAAAGTTAGACACAGTGGAACAAAATCTTCAAAAGTTAGACACAATGGAACAACACCAGAGACAAACGCAGCAACAGTTAGACGCAATGGGACAAAATCTTCAAAAATTAGACACCACACTTGAACAAACACGTGAAGATTTAACTAGTGAGTTACATAACATTGAATCGAAATGTCAAAAAGTCTGTAATGACATAAAAACACAAATTTGTGAGCATTTTCAACCCATTTTTTCGCGGCATGAAAATGTATTACAGAATCACGAAGCAGCCATAAAAGAACTGCAAACCATTGTTCATGAAAATCACAACACCTTGCAAGCTAAAATTGACTCAGTTGCATCTACCGATTCGGTTACGCAACTTGCAAAAACTCAAGAAAACTTAAAGGACACAGTAGATACGATTTCAACACAAGTAGATACCCTGAAGATTGGTTCAGAAAGACACATGGAGGAAATAAGTACACTATCGGAGAAAGTAGCCGAACTTTCGGATCAGGTCACTAACTTATCTACAAAGGTAGATGATGATCTGAATGACACAAGACCCGTAGCCTTCACTGACACAGAAGAGTATGAACAAATAAGAAAATTCAAACAAAATCAAAATCAAATCAATACACAGTACAAAAGAGAAATCCGGGAAGTACAAGATCAGTTGACGCAGGTAATACAAGAATTACGTATTTCAGAGGACACTCGCGCTCCAATACGGGAAGAGGGACATAGAAATACGGAACAACCACAAAATAATAACACAGGACACTTCGGATATTATGAAAGATATTGGCAAGGCGCATTGGATTTTGAGACGGAACCGCCGAAACGAAGTAACAATGACCGACATGCGACTCGCCGACATGACGATTTTGACTATAAGCTGTTCATTACTACACGTAAATTCAAAACATTTAAGAATTCTGGCAACGACATTCATCCACAAGCATGGCTCCATCAATTCTCTCATTGTTTTCCTCCCAACTGGTCGTTAGAACACAGATTAGAATTTATGTGTGGCTACTTGGAGAATGAACCAGCTGTAAGAATGCGATCGGTAATTCACGATTGCCACAGTGAAGGAGAGTTTTACCATACCTTCCTCTCAGCATATTGGTCTCAACCCACACAAGACCGAGTAAAACATAGCATCATAATGATGAGACATTTCGAACAATCAGAATTCTCCAGTCTTGTGAAATATTTTGAAGACATGTTGCACAAGAATCAGTACCTGTCAAACCCATACAGCACCTCAGAACTTATCCGCATTTGCTTAATCAAATTGCCTGAACATTTACGACACATTATTTTGGCAGGACGTTGCAAAGACGACATTGAAGCTTTTCAGGGACTGTTACAAGAATTAGAAATTGACACAGACAGTCGCGGGATGCGAAAACAGGAAAACAATCACTACAGGTCACATCCGTCACAATTCCGTGACGACAGAAACAATAACTGGCCACGACAAGCCTATTCTTACAACGCAAATCGTGACCAAAACAGACACCACCCATATGACAACCATTGGCAGAGTAATAGTTACAGAGAAAGATCGCATTTCCGTAGTAATGAATATGACAGAGATAACCATAGGAACAGACAATATGGTAATCAGAACTATTATTATCAAGGGAGACAGAATAATTTCAGACGCAACAGTTCAGCGCGCAGTTACGATTCAGGGAGAAATTCTCCACCACATGACCAACACGAAAGAAACTGTGTAAACTACCGACAAAACGACAGCCCTGAATTCCATCAGAACTGGCGAGCTTTAAACAGAGCTGGGCCCTCTCGGCAAGGCGAATTTGTGGAAGTTAGGCCTCCTAATCCCAATAACGGCGCGCGCCAACAAAGAGACAGACAATGACTCGCACAGCAGGCAGCCGCGTGCGCCCGCTGGCTCCGAGAAAAATAACATAGACGCTAGCCTGGAGAAAAATTTTAGCATTCTTTACCGATATATACAACATGGTAATTGCTTTGAAGTTGAAACTCTGTGCACTAGGAAGAGTAAAGGTTTACACCACATTTCACATGTAAAACCGTTTATTGAAAGATAATCTGCTTTTTAACTTTGTCTTTGCCATAAAACTTTTCACTTCACATTTCTAGTATGCTTTGTCAGATTTAGAATCTGTTAACATGTAACAATGTTTGAAGTGAAATATCCAGTCAAGAACCAAGAGAACTTATTTAAACAGAAATTACGAATGCATTGTTATAATGAACAGACGACACAGTGTTGTTAATTGTACGTTCTTGCTTGTTAGTTGCACGATTACGTAACGACTATCAGGCTTACATACTTAGGACACATACTGGTACTGCTAATGAGATTTTAATGCAACTTTTGGTTTACTTGAAAATACATTCTGGGTTTAAAGTACTTTCTGTGAGATACCAGAGGACACAGTGGTTAGTTTATGTGACAGCTACACGATGTTATCACGACGCTACTAATGAGTGACAATTCACAATGTTGCTTTTGCAGTGTATCTGTTTTATATCTGCACAGTTTTCTGTCTTATTCTGGAAAGTAAAACAGGTTTTAGTAGTAACTTTTGTAGTATAGCTACAATGAGACTGCCTTTTCCGTAGCACAACAATACGTTACAGTACAGTACTTTCTTCATCACGGCAATAAGCGTAATAACTAAGACATTTATACGCAAAGCATTTCACTTTTGTGTATTATGAGGTAAGTACATTGACTTCTGCAGAACTTAGCTTTCGGAGGACGATAACTACAACACTTCCACACAGATTATGTTGCAACAAGACGCACATTTAGCGCTACAGTATACGTATTTGAGTGATTAATTTTGTACTTAAAACATTTATTTTTAAAGATTTTTGAATTACAAAGAAAGTTTTCCGTGATACATTTCATTCCATTGCTGTAATCTGTAACACCTGAGGGTATAATTACATTAATCCTCAGGGGGGTACACGCTTACTTTGTGTACCATGTGTGTGGCAACCACAAGGAACCCTAGCTAATATGGTATTTGCTTATACAACTTTACACATCGGTACCATATTTCTCTAACACACAAATTACACAGCTATCTGATCATTTAACTGAGAGATAAACATTTTTTTACTACATCAGTGACACATGTTTACGCAATACACAGTTGGGTAACTTCACACTTATGAAACTGTATTTTGTCTTTACTTTGTAAGCTGTTCATATTTTTTCGGAATCATTGTGATACTATGAGAGCTTTGAATGATGTATTTGGTAAGGGAGCATGATTTTAAAGTACGTTTGAGGTAGATGACACAATTGAAATGAGCAGAGAATTTTTTTTTAGGTTTTGAAATTATTGGAGGAAGCTACGACGATTTTGAGATTTGACTGAGGTGTTATGATGTTATTATTACGACGACGATGTGTACTATGCTGTTGAGATATGTTTATGATCAATAAGATGATGATACCGTATATGAGGAATTTGATTATGCTACGTATTTCTTATGATGAAATATTGAAGAAGTGTCGACGAATATGTATATGTATTATAAGGTAAGGAATAATGAGTAGTGGTTAGGGACTCTGATTTGTGGAAAAGGATATTGGAAACCAAGAATCGTACTTTAGAATTATGAAATCTGTGTACATGTGTGAATGTATCACAATGCCACTGAAAATTTTTTGGACACTGTTGTATTTATAGGATTTTGTTTCTACACATTTGTAACGCAAATTCTCGACCTGTGAAATTTTTTATATGAGACTGCCACTGTAGCGGAAACTGTTGTCGTAAATATTTCCGTAAGAAAATTAAGTGACCACCTGCACGTAATGCGTCGTGGGCACCCAGCTGTGTCAGACGCCTGGAGAAAAAGCCATTAGCGCGTGCCTTTCAGAGCACAGGAAGAAAAAAAAAGGGAGGCCATTATCCTGGCCATTGTCATTCCTTTAGAGAAAGCATCGCAAATCCGACACGCTGATTACTTGGAAATATATTGTACTTTATGATATTTACTGAAATGCCTAATGAAATGACAAGAAATAGTTTGTCTACACACCTGACTATGACTACTGTCTTTCTAGATGAGAGATTTTTTTACTACTTACGAAATGCCACATGACTATTGAACGATGTTCTTATGCTTTACTTTGTACATAGTTGCTTATTTCATTTGATATCTAGTTTCTAGCTGCACTGCAGCATTGGTTAAAATAAAATTTTATAGATGTACTAATATAAATATTTTCTGTCTACAGATCGAGTAAATAATAATTTTTTTAAAAAAATGAGGGAGCACAAAATGACATTTACCTTCACAGGAACTGCATTCATAATTTTCTTTTCAAGTAATTGGTAACTTCTTGTGGTGCACCACTTTAATTACATAGACATTAAGATGTGAATATACATTTCCCTTATTGTTGTTTTTCCTGAAATATTTTTTATGCTTGAGCTTTGTCATGCTTAGGTATACATCATAGCATTTGCTGCTGCTGTTTGCCAGGCATAGTGTTACTGAATTTGACTTTGTGTTACTCTTCTAAGCTAGTTTTTCTTGTTTCCTGCACAGTGCCTTATATTAGTTGTAATTTTGCATTTTTTTTGTTAATTTAGATTTACTGCTGCTTGCTTTGCAAATTGGCATTTTTTTGTCATTGCTGTTTGTATTAATTGTTTTGTGCTGCTGTATTGCCTTGTTCCTTAGTTTAGCATCTGAGCTCAGTAGATTTAAGTTAGCTTAAGAGGGGGTAGCCTATAAGAGAATGAGTTGCGATGAATTTGAAGAAATGCACTGAGAGGCTATACGAGAAAAGTACAGAAAGCAGGTATAGATAGGACTTTTGAAAATAATGAAGAACGAAGGGAGATCTCCGAGAAGTAAAGAAAGTTTTGTTTGCAAAATACTGCAGTAAAACAAACCCTGTCCTTTCCTTGTATTATTCCGCTATATGTTTGTGTACCCTTGTGTAGTTGTTTTCTTCCTGTCTCTGTGTAGTTTCATAGAATTTTTTTCTCTTTTAATATTAAGCTACATTCACTATGATGAGGAATACTGTTATCCTCAAATTTAATTGGCATTAATAATATGTTATTTACTTTGTAAAGATGTTAGACATTATTCATTCTGTTTAAATGCTTATGTGTGAAGTTGATGTTTCGCAAGTTATTCTGATCTTCTATGTATGTACTCATGTCATAATTCCTGTAACACTGACGTATATGTCTATTTCTATTCTTTTGTAAAGCCTGTACTACAAATGTTATCTATATTGTTATGTTTTTAATGATGTATTTTGTACCTTTATTGTATTCTTATGTTATAAAATTGTAATTGTCACCAGTTCATGATATTATTAACTTGTTAGTTACATTTCACTGCACACGTTTCTGTTGGTCATAGTATATGGACAATATGTGAGAAGTTGGGACTGTTAGTGTTTGCACGTGTGTTAATAATTCAGCAAGGGACTGGATAACAGCATTGCTGGTTCTAAAGACAATTCCAAAAACTTTGTGAGTGCACAAGTGGTGGTTATGGACTTGCTATATTGTCCGCAAGCCTCTTCAGTGGTGATTGTGCACCTGCACAGTCACAACAGATGGCTGCTGGCTATCTCTACAAGGACTACAGTGGGTCTGCACCTTTGATGACTCACCAGTACCATTATCTCTACAAGGACTACAGTGGGTCTACATCTTTGATGATCCATCAATACCATTATTTCTACAAGGACTGCAGTGGGTCTGCACCTCTGGTGGCCCACCAATACCATACTCTCTACCAGGACTACAGTGGGTCTACTCTGTGATGACCTACCTACCAATATTCTTCAAAACTTTGACTGACTCTGCTGTGGGTTTGCTCTGTTGTGGCCCATTACCTGTATGCATGTCAAGAGTCAGCACTGTCTTTCCGTTGGAAGGACAACACTACTTCTTCAAGACTGTATGGAAATCCACTACTTCTGTGTGCAATTTCTTTTACTAATGAGAAACTGTAATTACTATTATGATGAATGATCAGGACTATCTTTATGGACTGTGAGAAAATTTTAGCTTTTGACCAACATTGTATCAATAAGTGTGTGCATTTTATATCTTTGTTACTGTAATTGTGAAAAATTTTTGTCAAATCTGTATTGGCCAGTGCCCAACACCATTTGTAAAAATTTTCTGTGGGGAGCATGGGGGCTATGTAAGTAGGCTGTTTATGTTTTCTTTATGTAAGTAGGCTGTTTAGGTTCTTATATTGGTAACGCCGCCGCCACGTAGCGCTCTCTGTATGAAAATGAAATCACTGGCTGTGCTGTGTGCAGTCTGTGGCTAGTTTGCATTGTTGTCTGCCATTGTAGAGGGGCAGCTGGATGTTAACAGCGCGTAGCGTTGGGCAGTTGGAGGTGAGCCGCCAGCAGTGGTGGATGTGGGGAGAGAGATGGCGGAGGTTTGTAATTTGTCATGAACTGCTATATTTATATATGATGATATCAAGGTAAATACATTATTCGTTCTCTATTAATATCTTTCATTTGCTAACTATCCCTATCAGTAGTTAGTGCCTTCCATAGTTTGAATCTTTTATTTAGCTGGCAGTAGTGGCGCTCGCTGTATTGCAGTAGCTTGAGCAGCGAAGATTTTTGTGAGGTAAGTGATTTGTGAAAGGTATAGTTTAATGTTAGTCAGGGCCATTCTTTTGTAGGGAATTTTAAAAGTCAGATTGCGTTGCGCTAACAAAATATTGTGTGTCAGTTTAAGCACAGTCATGTATAAATGATCAAAAGGGGACGTTTCACTGTTTATTAACAAAGTAAAAGTGCGGCTCCATGAAATTTTTCATTAATGAGGCTAGAAACTATGTGAACAGCAGCAAGTATCATTTATGTAGAAGTTTTTCACAAGTTAATGGATTTGCAATTATTCTTTATACAGATTATTTAAATAAATATGTAGGTAGTATCCGCAGCTCGTGATCTCACGGTAGCGTTCTCGCTTCCCGAGCACGGGGTCCCGCGACGATTCCCGGCGGTGTCTGGATTTTCACCTGCCTCGCGATGACTGGGTGTGTTGTGTCGTCTTCCTCATCATCATTCATCCCCATGACGGTCGACGGAAGGCAACGGCAAACCACCGCCCTTAGCACCCTGCCTAGTACGTCGGTGCGGGTCTCCCGCATCGTTCCCCTACGCTCTGTCACGTAGAATGGGACTTCATTTCCATTCCATGTAGATAGTATAGCAGTGAAAGTCATGATCCTACATGTTATCTAGTCATGCTGAAAGTAATTTAAAGACAAATTCAATATTAAGTTTGCAGTACTATATATTCTTAAGAGCTAAAGAAATACTTTGCTGGTTATAGCTCGAAAGAGAGGCAGAGTTCATTCCACAGCTCAAGTACAGTGATTGTAGAACATCACTGAAACTAATATTTATTTATTTTGCTTCTTTATATAACAGAACCATTCTAAAGTTAATATACAAAATCATGCAGAATCCATGTTGTTCACAGTTGTCTTTGCTACACACTAAACTATCGGATTAGTATTGTATAAAAACAGATATGGTATTGTTTTCATTCATGGCATCAGTATTAAAATTACAGTGACAATAGTAAGTTCTCCTTGTTGTGAAATAAAGTACATAATTAATACAGTGTAGCATTTATCGTTTCATGAACCTAGGATGAAAGCTCTAATACTTGGTCTGCATAAGTAATTAACAACACCTGATAACCACAAAGATTGTACTTGTTTTGAACAGCAAATTTCAGTTATTGTTTAAGATCATTGGCATTGGCAGATTCAGACACTATCAGATCTTTTAGTTAAAGATAACAAGTCGGAAGGGCTAGGATTGTCAGACTTTAGGTGGAAGCATTAATGATGAGGAACAGTTTCCTGTGCAAGCGGTGAGTGTGCTGCACTGTCCCACAAAATTGGAGCTATGTAGAAGAAGATAATAACTAGTTAGTAAGTGGCTACCTGTGAGAAGTGATTGGTACAACAACGGTCATCATACGGAGTGGTGGGTCTTAGAATTCTGCCTATTTGTCAGTTACGTCATGGTCTAGGCACTCTGTAGTTATTCGGAGATCGGGTTAGTAGCTGTCTGCTGTGACAAAGTAACTCTCAACTGGGTAATCATTTAACAAAAAAGTAACAAATAGTTTCTGAATTATTTTTCATGCTACACACAAAAAATCTTCTGTGTAAATCAATTACTAAAACGCGACCGTTTTCTTAAAATTATTAGCGAGATTTTTAATTATTTCACAATGGCACGCAATGCTAATTGGTTAATTACGAATTATAAATTCATCAAAATTTATTTCATAAAGCATTAACAGCAAAATCAGTAGTTTCAGTAAATAAGATAAAGGGCCGTTCCAGCTTAGAGTACAGGATTCGCCACGACCCGCACTTCGGAGTCACGATATACTTCTGAAATCGAAGCTATTGAGAGGCTGTTGAGTGGAAGACATCTATATATATTTCTCTGCAGAAAACGGATGGCAGTGCAGTGCTTTTAGCTGGTGGTGCCCTCAGAATTAAGAGAAGGTGAACTCTAAAAACAAACCTCGGGAAACTGAATCCCAGGACAAATCATATAAAGATCAAATTTAGAAAAGGACCCCAACTTCAGAGAGTACTGGGAGTTATCAGACATACAATAGGTTCATGTGGCAACTATAAGCATACTTCGCGTGTTATGAAACGGTCCGTATTAAAGAGGAATGTCCCGGGAGAATAATTCGTCTTCATTTCAACATAACTAAAAGTAAACTTTCATATTCTGAAATCGGAGGAAGAATAAATAGAGAACCGGTAGCAAACGGAGCTACACCAGCTACAAGCAAACCAGCTTCTGCTAATGATCCCGAGACTGTACACAATATGCTTTTTGCACGAACGTGTATTTACATCTTCCAGTGTACGGGGAGAGAGTAATACGATTTTGTAAAGTGACGTAAAACCCAGACTAGTGGTATAGCTGGAGATGGTAGAACAGCTGGTACTAGTGATGTCGAGGTAACGAAGTGTAAACGACCCGACTACGAGATTTACATTTCTATCGCGATCGCGTACCTGGCAACAAAATGGAACTGAAAAATGTCCAAGCAGGATGAGTCGATGAGTGATGCTCCTGGGACACTTCTTGACACACTGTTACCCGTACATCCAGCGGAAACATCCATGGATTCACCATTAGAAATCACAGAACCATCACGAATGGATAAAACTGAGTTTGATAGTATCAGTTATTGGTCGAACAGTCAAAGCCGAAAATTTCTGCTGGTAGTAACGGAGTGGGGCCACACCTAGTAAACAAGGAGCCCTCAACAAAACTCAGTAGTGGAAATAGAAAACATGATATATACAAACAGACTCATGAATAAAGAAGGTGCAAAAGACGAAGGTAAGCCAACATAGGCAGCTCGAGTAGGTCCAGTACTGACGATGAAACAAGTGACACTGGCAACACTGACATAACATAGACACACATAATATACATAACACCAAAAATTCAAGCATGCACAACTACTCACGTGAACATTCATCAAAGACTGCAGTTGATATCTTATTGTGAACAAGTCAAGTAAACGTAGAAGTAATTGGAATAGTGCGTTGATAGATATTGTTCTAGACCCCACGTTAAACTTGCATCCAACAATGTTAAGTAATTACATAAATGAACACATCATTGAAAATGTAATAACATGAATTTAACACAAAGTAAGCAAGCGAAATCAACCAGTATAAACACACAAGAGAAACAGATCTTGCATATTACACAATTATAGAAAATTAATGGATCCACTACTCCAAAGAATCTAGTTTTATTCTACAAAAACCATTTATAATATTGCTAATAGGTTAGTGGTGACTTGTTATTTCTCCTACAGCTATGTGGGAACAGTATACAGTTTAATTAGATTATACTGAGGCAGAACATTGTTTCATATCCATGCAGAATTTGTTTACTAACTAAGCTAGCAGTAGTAGCTGTTACTTAGCGTAACAAACATCAATTCAAACAGCAGTCGAACAGAAAACACCGACATAGATTATATTCGCATGGACTGAACGAATCGAGTTTTCCCGAAGACGGATGTTCACGTGGATAATACTAAAATTAGAAGCACCACGTGTGGACGTTGGACTTTTTTTGAAGTTCAATACCAAGCCCCCCTCCCCAGGTGATGTTGGTGTAGGGATATCTATATCTACTCTCTGCTGTCTTCTTATATTCTCTTCTTAAATTGCCGCGCGGGATTAGCCGAGCAGTCTGAGGCACTGCAGTCATAGACTGTGCGGCTGGTCCCGGCGGAGGTTCGAGTCCTCCCTCGGGCATTGGTGTGAGTGTATTTTTCCTTAGGATAATTTAGGTTAAGTAGTGTGTAAGCTTAGGGACTGATGACCTAAGCAGTTAAGTCCCATAAGATTTCACACACATTTGAACATTTTCTTCTTAAATTGTATTATAGATTTATAATTTCCTACTTCCAAATTCCTGTACCTTGGTTTAAAAATAAGTGTAAACTGCTGTAAGTAAATAAAAGATAAGACTAAAGTGCTGACAAAAGAAATGTACGCAGCCGCAACTCCACGCTGTGCTGCATGCGCAAAAGTGTCATTGGCCTCACCTGCGTAGCACAATTTCGCTGAGCAGTGTGGCTATGGGGCTGGCCGCTGTGGCCGAGCGGTTCTAGGCGCTTCAGTCCGGAACCGCGCTGATGCTACGATAGCAGGTTCGAATCCTGCCTGGGGCATGTGTGTTAGTTAGGTTTAAGTCTAGGGGACTGATGACCTCAGATGTTAAGTCCCACAGTGCTTAGAGCAATTTCTTTTGTGGCCAGGGGTCTGGGTGAGAGGTGTGTGTGTGTGTGTGTGTGTGTGTGTGTGTAGCACTACGGAAGTAATAAGACGCCAGGCCTAGTAGTAACTATGCAGTGGAAAAGAGGAAAGTGAGATTGAATATGCAGCAACGTCAAAAATGGAAGGAATATTCCATGTCGCAACCAATATTGTTTGCGAACGATCGTAAAGGAACAAACAAAGTACGGAAGTTGAGACTGTACGGTCAAGTAGAGCATAGCTGAAATCTAGGAAAACGGAGACGAAGCCTAATCTCACTCCGCAATCCAGACCTACTGCAAGATCAGCAAGAGCAAGTATAGACAACACAATCTGAAAAGATGTAATTTATAACCAGAAAAGATGATAACGACTTTCAAAACTATAAAATATATACTTTAAATATGCAACCCAAGAACTTGAATATAACGACGGTATATTAAGAAAGAACTTTCTTCTTTTAAGAAAGAAGTTTTTTCATTTTCTGTAGACTATCCCGTAATTGACATTAGACATATCAGAATCCGTAGCATTTATAAAGAAGTATAAATTTCATTTTTAGAGCCAATATTACAAGACATTTTAAACGTGAAGGAAGATCTCTTTTCGGTTCCAGAAAACTGTAAATTATTAAATTATCATTTAATTTTCAGTTAAGAGAAAGTTTATTTTAAATAAACAATAAAAAGTGATGGTTAGTAAATAAAAAGAAATTGCTGCATCAAAAGATACTGTTTTGCCTGTTAATTTTTTCAGTCTTTCAGGAGAATCGTCATACTTTAAGAAATAAGATAAAAGACAGAAATGTTATCTCTTAAAAAGACGTAAAAACTACGCAGCTCGTTAACTCGAGAGACTGTTAGTCTAGTACTCCAGCCAGAAAATGGTGTTTAGGTGATTTTTCAAATGTGCCAAATGGCTCTAAGCGCTATGAGACTTAACATCTGAGGTCATCAGTCCCCTAGACTTAGAACTACTTAAAACTAACTAACCTAAGGACATTACACACATCACCGAGCGAGGTGGCGCACTGGTTAGCACACTGGACGCGCCTTCGGGGTCCGCAGCTCGTGGTCTTGCGGTAGCGTTCTCGCTTCCCGCGCCCGGTTCCCGGGTTCGATTCCCGGCGGGGTCAGGGATTTTCTCTGCCTCGTGATGACTGGGCGTTGTGTGATGACCTTAGGTTAGTTAGATTTAAGTAGTTATAAGTTCTAGGGGACTGATGACCATGGATGTGAAGTCCCATAGTGCTCAGAGCCATTTTTTTTCGCATTCGGACCGGCTGGTGTAGCCGAGCGGTTCTAGGCGTTTCAGTCTAGCACCGCGCGACCGCTACGGTCGCAGGTTCGAATCCTGCCTCGGGCATGGATGTGTGTGATGTCCTTAGATTAGTTAGGTTTAACTAGTTCTAAATTCTAGGGGACTGATGACCTCAGATGTTAAGTCCCATAGTGCTCAGAGCCATTTGAAACATTTTTTCGCATTCGGGAGGACGACGGTTCAATCACGCGTCCGGCCAGCCTGATTCAGGTTTTCCGCGATTTCCCTACCAGGCAAATGGCGGGATGGTTCCTTTGAAAGGGCACGGCCGACTTCCTTCACCGTCCTTCCCTAATACGATGAGACTGATGACCTCGCTGTTTGGTCTCTTCCCCCAAACAATCCAATTCAATCCATTACACACATCCATGCCCGAGGCAGGATTCGAACCTGCGACAGTAGCACCAGCGCGGTTCCCAACTGAGGGTGGTTTTTCTCACTCGTTTAGGCAAATGATGGACTGGTCCTCTATCTTCTTGTAGGTACATGAACAGATTAATAAAGAGATAAAATGCAACACATAGGCAGTCTGTCGACAACTTTCCCTTACGTGACTGACGACTGTCATGACAGCAAGCGCAACCGACCACGACGATAAAAAATGTAATAAATTTGACAAAATGTGAAAACAGTGCGCCCCGTACCACAGAATAAACGGTATGAAAGATAGCGAGAACGAGAAAGAAAAGGAGGAAAATGTAACGACACCTTCAGTACCCACTGCCACACTCTGAGTTTGCTAGATGAGCATGAATGCTCAGTACGTCCTAGAATTCTCAGTACCCTTAATCAAAACAGAGTATTAGAGTGCTTGCATATGAGAACAATATATGCAACGGATCAGATATACACCATCGTTCATCTCCAAGCTACCTTGACATCTCGTTGTGCATTTCAGCGTTTCTCTATCTGCATCCCCATATATATTCCTTATGGTGTGTAACCGACGTTACTTTGATATCGAAATCCGTCCTCCCTCTCCTGCTCCTTATTTTCTCGTCGGGTCATTTCGTAAGACATTTGTGGGAGCAAGGAATACGTTTGTCCAGCTCTTCCCGAGAAGTGCTATATCAGAATTTCAGTAGCAGACCTCTCTGTGTTGTCCACCCTCCCTCTTGTAGCGTCTACACTGGAGTTTGTAGAGCATCTGCGTGACGGTCTGTCGCCGACTGAAAGAACGCGTGACGAAACGCACTGCCCTTCGTGGGATCTACTCTATCTCCACTGCTAACAGTACTCGGTTATGGTCCCAAAATGATAAACAATATTCAAAAATCGATCGAACTAGTGTTTTGTACGCAATTTCTTTCACGGATGAATTACACCTATTGACCCTACAACATCGTCAGTGACGATTGCAGTGGCCACGGGACCATCGGGATGAGATCGTCGATGGCTAAAACGTGTCCGCTCTTCGGGTGACTCCCATTTTTGGAACACTAGGTCGACTGTCACCTCCACAAATGCCTTCATCGAGGTGAACGACGGCTCGAAACACACTGCAGTCAAGGGCGCAGGTTGATGGGGGCAGTATTGTGCTTCGGGAGACATCCTCATGCGCTTGCGTGGGACCTGTGGTAGTTAATCTAAGACACGCTGACAGCTGCGAACGGCCTGCATTCCAGCATGCTTGACGCCTTTCCCGATGGGGGTGTCTTCATTCAGCAGAGTAATTGCCCACGTTTCGGAGCCAGAACCGTGCTACAGTGATTTGGGGACCGTTATAGTGAACTCACTTTGATGTCTCGGCGACCAAATTTACCTGATGTAAATGCTGTGTAACCCATTGAGGTCGCTATCGGCCGCCATCACCGCGTACGAAAATTAGCGACCCGTCCGTTATTTACGCGAATTACATGACCTGTGCGTATACATATAATGCCACATACCTCCAGAAACCTACCAACAAACCGTCGGATCCCTCATACGCAGAATCAATGATGTATTACGTTCCAAAGAACGACAAACAAGCTATCAAGCAGACTGTCCTAATGTTTTGGCTTATTAGTGTGTATTTCCTTAAGATATTACCAATGAATCTAGGTCTGGCGTCTGCATTTGTGTGGTCATTCCACTTCCGGTCACACCGAATGGTTACTCGTACGTATTTTACGGAACTTAATGTTTCCAATGATGTGTTACTGACGGAGTAATCCGACAGTAGTGGATGTCTTCGCATATTTAACAGTAATGCATTTCATTAATTAATATCCGTCTTCAACTGGCAGTCATTACAGCAATCGCCGATCCTCCTGCTTTTCGCTGCCGGCCTCTGGCGTTACAAGCTTGCTACAGTCAGCGGCGTAATCCGAGAATAGCGTCGCCGATGTTCCAACCTTATCCATTAGCTATGGGTCTAAAGTCGTCAATACTTTTTCGAAATTTTTCATTAGCCTTGCACCGACTTTGCGCCACGCGAGACTTGATTAGCCGGCCGTAGTGCCGAGCGCTTCTAGGCGTTTCAGTCCGGAACCGCACGACTGCTACGGTCACAGGTTCAAATCCTGCTTCGGGTATGGATGTGTGTGATGTCTTTGGGTTGATTAGGTTTAAGTAGTTCTAAGTTCTAGGGGACTGATGACCTCAGATGTTAAGTCCCATAGTGATCAGAGCCATTTCAACCATTTTATTGAGACTTGATTTGTTTCACATAACGGTTTGTGTGGCGTGATAAGATACGTACTTTGTGGTGGCCACGTCCATAGGACTGAAGATGTGCTGAGCCATGCCCAATAAAACGCTCTCGAAACCATTCATAAAGAAACTGCTCACCTGAATAGCAAAGTGTGGCGGAACACCGTCCTGCTGCAAGCACACGTAGCCCATGATACACGTACTTGTTTTCAAGCTGAGTTATTAAACACTTTGATACATGTTCAAACAAGAATGTCCGCTTACACATATTTAGAAAACACTAAGGACGTTCAATAAATAATGCAATAACTTTTTTTCTGAAAAAATGTTAGTTTCATTCAGGATGCCAAAACACCATATTATTCCTCACTCTTTTGGCTACAAAACCCTATTTTTCAACATAATCTCCCTTCAAAGTGACGGCCTTACGCCACATTACTGGGAAGGCCTGTATGCCCACACGATACGACTCTACTGGTCGACTTCGGAGCCAGTCTTGCTGCATCAATAATCTCCTATCATCGACGTATTGCTTCCCACGGGGTGCATCCATCATTGGGTCAAACAGATGGAAGTCGGGAGCTGCGAGATCCGGGCTGTAGGGTGGATGAGAAACCTAGCGGGGCACACATTCGAGTATTCCAGCTGCTCGATGAGCGTGTCAGCACTATCTGCAGAGACGTCTATTACCTCAACTGTACAAAGTCAAGAGGGTTACAGGGACTTCCCGGACACCCCGTATTTGTAGAACGCATTTCGCAAACCAGTACTAAGTTCCTCGTCCGAAAGCAGAGAACAAGCAACTGTTGTAGCTCCCCAATTTTTAATTCATGACTTCGCAACTGCAGCGGTAAGTACAGCTTCGCTAAAGAGATTTACCGCTAGGAAATGGATTACGCGGCGTGGGTACGCGGCTTGTGAGCTCCACCGGTTGAAAATCGCTTTAACCCGCACTGGAGAGGAGCGTGTCTTTGGGGAGAGGGCCGCAGACACAAAGCGCTGCCCGGCGCCCCACACATGGTGCGGGGGAGGGGGTGTGTTTTCCACCCCAGCCCGCGGCAGAAGCCCATTACGGGCGCGCGCCACTCTTAATCAGGCGTTATTGTTGTAATCCCGCGGCACCCCGGCGCTCCGATACTATCGTCCCGCCACAAAAGTTAATCCACGCCGGCAGCCGCCGGCCGCCGCGATTGTGACGTCATTTATCGCGACACGTGGCCCGCGCGCGCGCGCCGCTGCCGATAAGAAACAATGAAAGCGCGCCGAGCGGCGAAAACAGGGGCGCCGGCGGCGTTTTTATATGCGGATTGATGAGGTGTTAAGCGACGCTGTGAATGGCCGGCTACACCGATATTTACATAGGGCTCAGCTGCTGGTGATTCACGTGAAATTAATTTTAATCTATAATCGCTCCACCCTTCCTCGTAGGCCGCAGGAAAGTCACGACGGCAGCCTTTACTGGTTCTTCTCTCCTACCACTCCCGTTTAGCAGAGAAGGATTACACAGTGTTATCGAAGCTGAAATGGAGTGGGGAGGCGTGATTTAAGATTGTGTGTAGATATGAGCACAGCCATTTAAGCAGTACTAAAATCGATTGATAATCTATTGTGAGCCAGTTTATACAGTTTTTTTTCCCGAGGAGGAGAGATTCAGAGTACATGATGAGGTTGTGAAACATATCTAAGCATATACAGTGTGATTCCGTGATGATGTTACGAACTTTCAAGGATAAAAAGAATGTCGCGTGACTAGGGCCTCCCGTTGGGTAGACCGTTCGCCGGGTGAAATTCTTTCGATTTGACGCCACTTCGGTGACTTGCGCGACGATGGGGATGAAATGATGATGATTAGGGCAACACAACACCCAGTCCCTGAGCGGAGAAAATCTCCGACCCAGCCGGGACTCGAACCCCGGCCCTTAGAATTGACATTCTGTAGTGCTGACCACGCAGCTACATTTCTTTTCTCGCTTTTGTTCGTCGCATCTGCTCGGGGCGGAAGTCGTAAGACCGCCGTTTCAGTTCGTTGTTGATCGATTAACTCAGTTTTTTTTATTACAGAGGGCAGCTAACCCTCTGACCGAACACGCTGAACTACCGTGCCGGTAACTACCGGGGGGCGGACACTTCCATGGATGATGGAGAAGGGTAAATGTATCAATTTGGAATAAGGGAATCTGGTCCGGAAACCATCGACTCAAAAGCTACAAGCGAAATTCGTTCTGGTACCTCTAACAATGGAATACGTGTACCGGCCCTGTTGCTACGCTCCTATGGTAGGCAACACGCATGACTAGTTAGGTGTAGAGATTGGGATAACTCAGCTAATCCAACGGGGGTGGCGTACTATGTACTGACATGAGCAGCGTTGGAGGAGGAGGTGGAGATTACTGTTTAACGTCCCGTCGACAACGAGGTCATTAGAGACGGAGCACAAGCTCGGATTAGGGAAGGATGGGGAAGGAAATCGGCCGTGCCCTTTCTAAGGAACCATCCTGGCATTTGCCTGAAGCGATTTAGGGAAATCACGGAAAACCTAAATCAGGATGGCCGGACGCGGGATTGAACCGTCGTCCTCCCGAATGCGAGTCCAGTGTGCTAACCACTGCGCCACCTCGCTCGGTGCAGCGTTGGTGTACAATGTATGTAACGTAGTAGATTGCACTCTGTGTTTACAAGTTGAAGTACCAACGTCGGTCAGCCCTAACCAAATGGAGGTATACCTGAGACAGAAATTGTAGACATGATTGTAGCTCAAGGGGAAAGAAATGGAAACACGAGAGAAGTGAAAAGGTTACCCAGGACCAAATATCCGCCTAGAAGACATCCCGCTCACATCATAGTTCCAAGACTGTTCCAGCGATTAAGTGACCAGGCCAATTTGGGTCAACAGCACAACGATCGAAGAGGACGACGAACTACACGGACTCCCGACTTACAAGATGCAGCGCTTGTGCATGAGGCACCTGTAATCAGTGCTCGATCAGCTGAACGTGAAATGAATGTTTCGCAGAGTACTGTGTGGTGAGCGTTATGACAGATGCAGCTACACCCTACATCCTCAGAAAGTGCATGCCTTGGCTTATACTGACTTCTGACCTCGTGCAGTGTTCAGCCAATGGTCCTTGGTGCGGCTTACAGGCGATCCTCACTTGCCTGCGTATGTACACTCCTGGAAATTGAAATAAGAACACCGTGAATTCATTGTCCCAGGAAGGGGAAACTTTATTGACACATCCTGGGGTCAGATACATCACATGATCACACTGACAGAACCACAGGCACATAGACACAGGCAACAGAGCATGCACAATGTCGGCACTAGTACAGTGTATATCCACCTTTCGCAGCAATGCAGGCTGCTATTCTCCCATGGAGACGATCGTAGAGATGCTGGATGTAGTCCTGTGGAACGGCTTGCCATGCCATTTCCACCTGGCGCCTCAGTTGGACCAGCGTTCGTGCTGGACGTGCAGACCGCGTGAGACGACGCTTCATCCAGTCCCAAACATGCTCAATGGGGGACAGATCCGGAGATCTTGCTGGCCAGGGTAGTTGACTTACACCTTCTAGAGCACGTTGGGTGGCACGGGATACATGCGGACGTGCATTGTCCTGTTGGAACAGCAAGTTCCCTTGCCGGTCTAGGAATGGTAGAACGATGGGTTCGATGACGGTTTGGATGTACCGTGCACTATTCAGTGTCCCCTCGACGATCACCAGTGGTGTACGGCCAGTGTAGGAGATCGCTCCCCACACCATGATGCCGGGTGTTGGCCCTGTGTGCCTCGGTCGTATGCAGTCCTGATTGTGGCGCTCACCTGCACGGCGCCAAACACGCATACGACCATCATTGGCACCAAGGCAGAAGCGACTCTCATCGCTGAAGACGACACGTCTCCATTGGTCCCTCCATTCACGCCTGTCGCGACACCACTGGAGGCGGGCTGCACGATGTTGGGGCGTGAGCGGAAGACGGCCTAACGGTGTGCGGGACCGTAGCCCAGCTTCATGGAGACGGTTGCGAATGGTCCTCGCCGATACCCCAGGAGCAACAGTGTCCCTAATTTGCTGGGAAGTGGCGGTGCGGTCCCCTACGGCACTGCGTGGGATCCTACGGTCTTGGCGTGCATCCGTGCGTCGCTGCGGTCCGGTCCCAGGTCGACGGGCACGTGCACCTTCCGCCGACCACTGGCGACAACATCGATGTACTGTGGAGACCTCACGCCACACGTGTTGAGCAATTCGGCGGTACGTCCACCCGGCTTCCCGCATGCCCACTATACGCCCTCGCTCAAAGTCCGTCAACTGCACATACGGTTCACGTCCACGCTGTCGCGGCATGCTACCAGTGTTAAAGACTGCGATGGAGCTCCGTATGCTACGGCAAACTGGCTGACACTGACGGCGGCGGTGCACAAATGCTGCGCAGCTAGCGCCATTCGACGGCCAACACCGCGGTTCCTGGTGTGTCCGCTGTGCCGTGCGTGTGATCATTGCTTGTACAGCCCTCTCGCAGTGTCCGGAGCAAGTATGGTGGGTCTGACACACCGGTGTCAATGTGTTCTTTTTTCCATTTCCAGGAGTGTATTTTACGCAGGTGAAGCCCGTTTCACTAGAGACTGAATGCAAAGTGGTCTCAGTAGCCATGTTCCGGTCGATGCTAATGCCAGCGCTACAGCTGTGAACAGCCATCAACATAAATTATCGGTCAACGTGTGGTCAGACATATCCAACAACGTGATTTTTAATATTTTCCAGGCGAAAAGGAAGTTCAAATTAATTTCGGGCCTGCAGCCGGCCGTCCCTCTATACATCCAACTATATTTCGACTGGGCACCTGCCAGTCATCCTCAAGTGCGCCATCGAAGACTTCGATTGCTCGCCTCAGGACGACAGGCAAGCGCCCAGTTGAAATATCGTGGGACGTATTGAAAGACGACCCGCTGCAAGCCCAAAATTTGTTTGAAAGAAGTCAATGATTACGTAGTAAGTCCGTTACTTCTCCGTCCCTGATTAAATGCACCAATGTACAAAGTGTGAATCAAAAGCACACTACCCAGATTCGTGGAACATACCCCAGTTGTTATTCGTCAACGGGCGTGGTTCCAGCATGATGGAGCCCATCCTCACTTTGGACTGAGGGTTCGTGAACACGTGGACCGGACATTCCCTGAAAAGTGGACAGGAAGAGGCAGACCTATTTCATGGCCAGCATGTTCACCTGGTCTAACACACATGATTTCTTTTTGTGGGGACATGTGAACAGCCTTGTGCCCGGGACGCCCGTTGAGACTGAAGATGATCTGGCAAGAATTTTCGCTGCCTGCGACACTGTTCAATGAATTTTATATGACAGGTACAAGAGAAAAAAGCATTGGAGCTGGGGGAGGTTATTTTGACCAAGTGGTGTAAATGTAGCAGCTTGTGGAACGTGAGCAGGTAAATGGAACTCATTATTACTGTACCGTAGACCGGGATTTTCGGTCACTCTGTCAACAAGTTACGCTTGCTGTTACTTGTCCATCAACAGAGCAAACTTCTTAGGTTGTTGGGGAATATTCAGTGGGAATTCTGTACGTCATGATCAGCATTCGGAAGTTGAGGCTCTTGATTTGGGTCCTCTACGTGACGAAGGTGGATCTTAGTAGATTTTTGCTTATACCTTGCGACTCGATCGGTGCCGAGCTAGGGTCCCTCATTTTAAATTGATAGGTTTTCGCGTATCCATAATAATCCTTGGAAGTTTGTACATAATGACGAAATCATCGCTTGTAGTAAACTAACGAAAAATTTAGATTGCTACACCATGAAGCACAAGTGGGATATGAAACAGACAGTGCAAATGTTCATGGCGTAAGGCATATTAAATGACTCCCTTCTGTAATGATGTGTGTCAAGAAAAAACAGCCTCCGAACATCATCTCGAGGAATTTCAAGCTGTGGCCGAAACATACGCCGTTTGTTAATTGGTTGGTTGATTTGGAGGAGGGGCCAAATAGCGAAGTCGTCGGCCCGTCGGATTAGGGAAGGATGAGGAAGGAAATCGGCTGTGCCCTTCGACAGGAGCTTGCCCGCCATTTGCATAAAGTGGTTTAGGGAAATCATGGAAAACCTAAATCAGAATGACAGGACGCGGGTTTGAACCGTCGTCCTGCTGAATGCGAGTCCACTGTGCTAACCACTACGCCACCTCACTCTATTCGATGATCACGACGATTGTTGGCCGTAGGTGGCTTGGAAGTATACGAATACGTCTTACCGTCGCGTTCCATACATGCTCTATAGGTGACAAATCATGGGACCAAGTAGACCGATCAAGGACCCAGGAGTCCTCAAGGCGTTTGCGGTGTGAACTGCACCGTGAGATCTTGTATTATCCTGCTGCAAAATGCCATTTGACATCTCGGTCGTTAAGGGCAGGACAACGGAGCTTACGCAGTCGTCTGGTACTGACGAGTATTTAGCCTACTTTTGACAATTACCAAATCAGTCCTCTTGTCATCTGCGACAGCTAGGCACGGTGATCCAGGGTTTGGTGAGATATGTGTCTCGAAATCGCGGTATCCAGCCTTTGATAAAGCCGTTTACAGACACCTTGGTGTTGTTCTGTCTGTCAGAAAAAGAAACGAGACTGATCACTGAAAACTACAGAAAGTCACTTAGTAACGCAGTTAACTTTGGCTCTGTGCCAGGCTGGTTTTCATGGTAAGGTGTCAGTTCACAGCAATTCTATATCTATACCCATATTCCAACAATCTGTCCCCGACGGTTCGTCGCGATACTCTGCCTTTAACTTCTCCACAGATTTCATTTGTTCTCATTCGTCTGTTCGTCACAGCCAGTCGAATAATTCTGGTGCATTCCTTCTAGAGGGACCCGTGGCTACGCTTCTTGTCCTGAGTTTATATTGTTACCACTGGTTCTGACGTCATTACACCACAAGAAATTGCAGTCTACCGGTAACATATACTCTTAGTCTCTCACACAAGTCATTCAGCCTCTTTTAGAGACCGAAATATGGCGATAAGCTGCATGTGTATTTCCTCTGAGCATGCTTTGTCGTGATCCTCACGCGAATAGTTTCAGTAAAGTTACACATATCCAGTAGTCATCATGTACTCACACCATTCTTCATCTGTAAGCATTGTTTTTTTCTGTTCTGAAAATAAGCTCGTATAAGGACGAGATATTAACCTAGGTATCCCAGAGGAATCGAAATACAAGAATATCAGTGTGATACCCTTCGGTCAAGATGTTCATCATGTAACAGTGTATATCGAATAAGTGTATATAAAAGATGTCTTTATGAAATGCTTCCATTTGATTATTGACTTTCATGCGTCGTTTCTTGAAGAAGAAGCCTATTTAGCTGTACCAAAAGGAATTCAAAAGAAAAGTTATTTATAGCGTGTTTGTGAACGAAGATAGTTTACTAAAGGTGATCGCTGTGGTAAGTGCCGAGCTATACTTGAAAGGAGACAGACATATACAGGGTATTCCAGGAGGAATGCTCAATATTTAGGGATATGACAGGGACGATCATTCGAGACTATAAAACCTAGTGAACATATGCTTTAAGATGCATAACTTAAGAGCTATGAGCCCCTTTTTATCTTCGCCTCCTTGAAACACATGTTCTACGGAACAATTGCTCATGGCGCTTAAGATACGCATTTTAAAGTCTACATTTGCTGGACAATTTTTTTTGTTTTGGTCCATACTACCTGCACCCAAAACAGAAAAAGGCAAAGAGCTTGTAGTTGAAAAGATTTATTTCAGAGCATCGAAGAAGAAGTAGTGGTCGCAGTTCTTAAGATATGCATTTTAGAGCACGTTTTTACTAGGTTTTCTTGCATAGAATAATATTTTATATCATATCCCTGAATATTCACCATTCCTCTTAGGACACCCTATATAAAATTATTTATCTCTCTGCTTGTCCTCGGTACTGACAGGATATTCACTAAAATTACCTCAAATCACACAGAAATAACCCTGAATTTAAATCAAGCAAACGAAGGTTACTTAAGATGTGAATATGGGACAATGGATCTTTTATAGTTTGAGAATTAAATTGAAGAACAGAACACCGAGTATCAATAACCACTTTGTCTGCTATTACTAGATTTTGAGAAACAATTTATCTTTGATTCAACAATATCTCAAATAACAGACCTTGAAGAAAAGGAATGTATTCAGTCTGTGTTACTATACTGGGGAAGAAATAATATACACTCCTACGTCGATGATACATCTTCCTTCAGGACAGTGGGAAATCCAGAACTGAAGGAATAATCACACAAGGAGATGCCACATCGCCGAAACAGTGCTTAGAAACCCTAGATGATGTTTCCTGGTCTTGAAATTGGGACAATAAAAACCGGTTACGTGTTGGAACATGTTAGAACTGGCTTCACTTTGCAGGTGACATTGTACTGTTTACCTCTAGTACAGATAATACGTCATCAAGGTATGGAAGATCCGAATATTACAAATTACAAAGCATAAGTGTAAATCAGCTATTCCATACTGTTGTCCTTGTCGTGGTCTCCTGACCTTCATTGCTTACATATTACGCCCTCACAATCATATTCCGCACATCAAGACGCTTCATTCTAACCCAAACTCGATAAGATAAAGTCAATGTTGTATGAATTCTTGTAAACGATGCGCAAATAACAAGTAAATCGCAAGTGCGCATCGAGGTTGAAATACTCGAGGCTGGCATACACACACACATTCAAGACACGACGGTCACAGAAGCTTTTAGTTCGGGAGAGGCAAACTGAACACCAGGATGCCAGTCCCTTCAGAGGACGAGTCAACCTATCTACGTCGGCCAGTGACGGCCCGTAGAGCAGACAGCATTTGCCCGATTGAAAGGGAGAACGACCCCGTGTTCAGCTTAAAAGCAAATTCCGCTACATTATGTGGGAGCGCCCAGTCCACGCATTCTTTACAAACATAGCACGCAGTTTCAGAGGTTTTCACAGGGAGACAGCAAACGCCAAATGACGATGCTACAGATTTCCAGATTGGTCACCTTAAACGAAACTTCATTCTCCCGTTTTAGAAGAACAATGCTGATTGGCAGACGATATTCCTGATGCCTTGAGCTGATGGAGTAATGGAAGAGACAGAAAGATATACCACTTCACATCTGGCGTGGAGAGGGGCCGTTCCGTTGTTGCTCTTGGAGTGAGATCACGTAACGATAGTGTGTGCGCTCGTACGTGTACTCAAAGAGCGAGGAACAAGTCTCTCCTCAGTACTTCACTGGGAGAGCACCTCTGCTGAGAGTCAATCAGTGCAACTCTATACTGAGTCCTTGCGATTAAGCGTTGTTCACTGTGTTGGCCACCACACTTATTGTGCGGTGTGAATGGACAGAGTTATAGTTAAACACCTGCGAGCGAATTTTTGAGTGACATCACAGTGGACTGGTTATCTGACCGGTGTACCACGCCAATAGTTAGAATAGGGGCGAATAGGAGTCCTAGACTTCATCAAGGCATAGCGAGAGTTTGATTGGCGAAGGTCAATCCAGATAGAACGAGAGTTATCTTATTTGTCAGCAGCGAGCGGCGCAGACAGCAGTCATCGCATCTTATGGTATTGTGCACTACCGCTCCTGTGAGCCCCATATTTCCTCCACAATAGTACACTTCACTGCATTTCACACGCGACAGCCTCGACCATACCTAGCAACATTCTAACGGATAATTATTCAAGTTGAGTAGGCGCGGCTCTCAGCCATTCTGCCAAGTCAATAACAATCTTGAACTTTGTATAGAAATTTCATTAGCGAATCCTATCCTTAAGAGGTAACTTCACATTGTGAAAAGAACCCGGAAATAACTTTTTCAGTTCATAACTAAAATTGCCATTGTGATTTCTCAGAATTTTTGAAAAAAAATAATAATTTTCGTTGGTTTCATGTTTTTCTTACACTAACTAGTACTACTCAAGTACCCAAGTATCCCACTAGTTACGTAAGAAATTTTGTGAATTTTTGTGTCATTTCCTTACAGCGGACGACTCCGGAAGATATTTATTACTGAAAGTTTTTCAGGCATTTCTCTTAAGAACGTTAGGTGCGTCTGTCTCACTACTGTAGTAGTGTGGGGGTGGAAATTGCGGGAGCCACAGGGTAAAGGATGCATCTCATATTAATCCGTTGCACAGAATGACAGAATAGCACCCACACGTCGCTCACATCCTTTTCGAAGACTGAGATAGCTCTGCATTCTTTCGCGAAGTACAGCTGCACATCTTCTGGAAATATGGTTGCAATATCCCTTGCTTTCAGTCGTTCGCTGTACCATCATTGCAGGGCTAATGTTACAAGGCCGTATCAATGTCACCTAACTGTTGCATCTGCAGCTACTTAAAAATGCTGCTACCTCTCTACAGGAATGATGAACCACGACTACTGTGTTATATACCAATACGCATGGCACTCGATTTTTTGACAAGACGAGGACGGCATCTGTTGCTGTAAAATCACTTGAGAAAGCACTGCGCCTGAAACAAGTAGAGCGGAATAAAGAATTTTAAAATAGAGGCCGGAGAAATGATGTCTTTCTTCAAATCACTGGCTGGTCTGGCCTCTCTAGCTATGGTAAAGCTAACTGCATCGTTATAGTACGCAAGCAGCTCTGCCACTGCAAGATCCGAGAACTGTGGAGGAAGCAGCGACGTTGAGCGACAGTTGCGGCAGACGTCAGTCGATCAGCTGATCGTTTAGCAGACGTCATCAGGTTGCACGCACTGGCCGCCAGGAGGGCTGTGAAGCTTTCTCCTTGCAGCAGCGCGGAATTTCGTGGCTTTAGTATCATCGGTTGTTTTTGCTTTCCCTGTTTATTCGTTTACTTGGTTAACCAGCAGAAATACTTGATTGCATGCACTTTTGAGTTAGCGAGTACGTCATTTTTCCTGCTTAGCATGTTGAATGCGAAGACATACTATTTAACGAAATAAAGTGTTACCCCAAGCCACACATTCGCTGGCATCCAATTCTCGCTGTGACCATAATACGATATCGAGTTTGCTGGTCCAATAATCCCAGATCTACGACAGACCAAAATAACGTGTAATCGTTCCACCGAAGAGAATATAGTATAAATTGACAATGGTGCGACAGATTTGCCGGCCGGTGTGGCCGACCGGTTCTAGGCGCTTCAGTCTGGAACCGCGCGACCGCTACGGTCGCAGGTTCGAAACTTGTCTCGGGCATGGATGTGTGTGATGTCCTTAAGTTAGTTAGGTTTAAGTAGTTCTAAGTTCTAGGAGACTGATGACATCAGATGTTAAGTCAGATAGTGCTCAGAGCCATTTGAACCATTTTTTATTTTTGCGACAGAACTAGGTGATAAATTAAGGCTATGCGGACAACGACGGAATGCACAACAAAATCGAAAAACAGAACAGAGTTAAAATGGACTGTTGTACTTCTGGTATACCAAATAAACCTTTCAAAACTGAGCTCTCAGTGTCTGTGACACAGTAAGCTTATGATCAGTAAGGATTTCCACTTAAGACTTCGGCAATGAGAGATGGACTTTCAAAGATATTTTGGGAGGAAGGTACTGCTTATAGGGCGATGGACAGGTTGTAACACTGCAGTGAGGTGGCTCATAACTATCACTTCTTTTGTTATGCGATCTTCATATCATTTTCTGAGCATAAATGTATGTATTTTATCACTTTAATGGTACTGATCTTTAATTGGAGAGCTGTAATGTACATTTATAGCAAACTGCTCAAAACCAATATTGAAAAATGCTGTAGCACAGTCTACCGTAACAGTCGTGACACTGCGTCTGGTTTTTGTTACCCACTGCGATAGCAGCGTACCAGGCGGCCAGCAAGTGACACTTCTGAGCACAGTATCGGAAGAGGGCGAATACTATGATTTATATTGATTTCTAATATATTTTTACAATAGGAAGTGTATATAGTGGCATAAAAACCAACAGAGGCTAAGAAATGACACCACATTTGTCATTCTTTAGTTTCCTAAGGATCCTGAGAGGTACGAAAATGCAGATAACAGGACAGTTTATTTACGATTCTCGTGTAACTTCCGGATAATTTTCCTTTAATAACAAAAAATTGGCAGTAAACACCTGAAGACCTGACTTTTGGCAGAGAGACGTCATATATCTGACTAACAATGCGAAGTTTTGTTCGCTTCACTTCCAGCCAAATCAGTGGATGTCGAACGTAGGAAACTTGTATGGAATGTAATACCTACATTATTTAACGTACGAAATAAACCACCACACCTGTAGCTGAAGGAAAACTACACAAACGTCATAATAAAACACTAAAAAGCCATAAAACTCTTCTGCAACAGGAAAGAAAGGAAATCCATAATTGTTGCTACACCTGAGCCACAAACGGCAAGAATATTCAACATATTCGCTTTTGAAGCAAAAGCAATTACATGTACAAAAATATTCGTGTATTAGAAAAGCGAGTGAAGTGTAAGAATGGGTGAATCATTACACGCCATAAAACAAATTTTACGTGCCTATCATAATAAGAACACACAACAAGGAAATATATGCTTCTCCGACCTGAAATATGTCAACACAGTAAGCTGCATTTATGCATATATTTGGAAGTTTTTCTTCATGAGTAACTTGCAGTTTATGTCAAAGAATCTGTGAAAATCAGCAGCTTTCACATTTATTTCAGAGTAATTCATGTGCCTTGGTAATTTAATAACGCTTGTAATGCAAAAATGTAACAATTACTTCGTTAATTAAGTAGAAAAATAAATATAACGTACATTGTCCTTACGACACATGTTGGTGTTTGCTTTCTCACCGTTTGGAGCGCTAGTGTCGCTCCAGTTGTCAAAGGGTAACAACTTTCACACCAGAGAGTGTCGCGACTGTATGTATTACATTTTGTGTCATATCTTTTCTCGCTGTACTGGAAATCAGTATAGGTATAAGGATCGTAGACTGTGTACTATAGTAGAAATGGTGGGCAAAATTAGGGGCAGTACATTATCTAGAATCCAAAAACATTATAAAGATAGCTTCAAAGCAGTGCAATGTGCAGTGAATTATTATATGTAATTAAAGTGATTATATTTTCTGTGTCCTGTACATGTACTGGGTGGTTATAATTACAGTACTGACAGAGGTATAACGTGGGTTGTAATTATCGTGTGGCAGACAAACTTGGTTGATATTCTGATGAGTTAATGCGGGTTCCATTTAAGCTGGAGAAGAAATTAGTTCCAATTTTGGACACCAGATGCAATTGTGGCGCTATGAATGCAAGAAACACATATAGAAATGTTTCAACACGTAATAGATTAGGAATGGGACATGGGCAGAAAAGGACAAACAAGTGAGAAAGGCATAATGTTGATTTGGTTATTAACCAACATCTACACAATTTCTGCAGTATGAGCACCAGAGACGCCGACAAGATGCTGCATCCGCTGAACGACGTGATCAACAGTTACTCGCAGCAGTTCCGGTACAATATGAGTAACGTGTTCCTGTATCCTGCATCAGAGGGTTGGATCCCCTCAGTCGACGACGTCAGGTTGCAACGCCTGGGCTACTCTCAGGTTGTAATCTCCGTCTTCGACGGTTGTGTCTGTCTGTCTGTCTGCCTGTCTGTCTGCCTGCCCGCCGCTTCCTGCTGCAGCTGTTCGTCCGTCCGTCCGTCTGTCCGCCTGCCTGCTCGCTGTCCGCCGCTGCTGCCTGCTGCCTGCTGTCCGTCCGTCCGTCTGTCTGTTCGCCGCCGTCTGCTGTCCGTCCGTCCGTCTGTTCGCCGCCGCCGCCGCCGCCGCCTGCTGTCCGTCCGACCGTCTGTTCGCCACCGTCCGTCTGTTCGTCGCCGCCGTCAGCCGGTGGCCGTCCGTCTGTTCGCCGCCGCCGCCGCCGCCGCCGCCTGCTGTCCGTCCGACCGTCTGTTCGCCGCCGTCCGTCTGTTCGTCGCCGCCGTCAGCCGGTGGCCGTCCGTCTGTTCGCCGCCGCCGCCGCCGCCGCCGCTGTTGCCGCCTGGTCGCCGCCGTCGCGACCCTGGTCTACGGCCGTCTTCGTCTTCATCCGTCTTCGTCTTCATCCGTCTTCGTCTTCATCCGTCTTCGTCTTCATCCGTCTTCGTCTTTGTCTGTCCCCAGTTTCTGTCCTTTCCTCTTCGTTCTGTTCGTTATTGTTTCTCCCTACCGTCATGTCCCCCCCCACCACCACTGCCACCGCTACCACCACCGCCATAGTTTATACTTCCCCTTCCGCCGCCTCCACCACTATCACCTGGTGTGCCCAGTCCCACCCCCCTCCTTCCATCCCTCCTCTTGTCACTCTCCCTTCACCCTCACTCTTTGTCGCCCACTCTCCAGCATCTTCCTCTCGATCTGATCCTTTTCCCCCAGCCTGTCACTGCAGCTCCGGCTCGGGTGGTGGCCCGTCGAGCCACTGTCCATGCCCAGCTCTCCCCGTCGCCTTCGCCATCGCCGCCACCACCGCCACCGCCGTCGTCACCGTCGCCTTCGCCTTCACCGTCACCGTCACCATCTCCGGCGCCGACTCCGGCCCCGGGACCTGCCCCTCCCCGCCACATTCCAGTTGTTCCCATCCCCCACACCCCCTCCACCGCCGTCAAGCGCCCCAGTGGCACCCCTGCCTCCTCTGCTTCCAAAAAGGCTCCGCCTCGTCCTCCTTCCCCCACCCATGATGCCATGGATGTCTCCCCACCCGTCCCTGCCCCCTCATCCTCCTCCTCTACCCCCTCCTCCTACCGCTACCTCCTCTCCCCTCCTGATCCCTCTCTCCTTGAAGCCCGGAACCTCACCCTCTTCCTTTGCCAGCATTGTCCTGGTGCCCCCATCTCCCTCCTCACTCCTCGCCGTGATTCGGTCCTCATCTCCTCCCCCAGCCCAACCCTCCACACATACCTCCTTTCCCGCATCCCTGTCGCCCGCTTTGGCCCTCATGCCTCTCTCGCCCCTGCTCCTTCGCCTCCTCCCTCCCACCAACCCCAACCTCCACATCGCCCGCCGACTCTCACCGCCATGATCACTCGGCTTAGTCCAGTGATCACGGAGGAGGAGGTGTTGGCAGAGCTTCAGGCCCATCCCCATTTGGAGTTGCGTGCGGTTCGCCGCATCCATAACGCTGCCGGCCCCACCCGCCTTATGCGGGTTTTTTCTGAGCACGCTCCCTCCATTGACCGTCTCCTGAAGGAGGGTGCCCTCCTTTTTAACCAGCGTTATAAGGTTGACCCCTCCCGTTCCCCTCCTCAATCCCTGCGCTGCCAGAGGTGTCTGCGCTATAACACGCACCCCACAGCTGAGTGCCGTGAGGCCCCCACCTGCCCGCATTGTCAGCAAGCGCACTTCCTCAGGCAGTGCCCTAATCTCCAATCCCCTCCTTCCTGCAATACCTGCAATCTCCCCCATCCCACCTACTCCCAAAAGTGTAAAGCCCGACCCCCTCCAACCACTCCTGAACTCACCATCCCTGTCCATCCCCTGGACGCCCCCACCCTTCCTGGCAATTCCCTTCGTCCCCCCCCCCCCCACCGCTGAGGACATCATCAGGTTCCTTACCATCGTCCTCCAGAATGTTCATCCCTTTCAGCGCCTCCACACCCTCCAGCAGATCTCCCTTGCCGCCCATTCCATATTCCAACTCAATATGTACGCCACCTACTCCAACAACCAGGCCCATTTCACCTTCTCCCGTCTTGACACCCTCGTTTAAATCCCTGTCATGGCGCGACAGCACCGTATCCTTTTCAACAACATCCGCTCCCTTCCTGCCAACAAGAACCTCTTTCTCCATACCCTTGCCACCCACCGCGTGGACGCCTTCCTCCTTAATGAAACCTTCCTCAAACCCTACCACACCATCCACACTTCGCCCTACCTCCTCCATCGCTCCAATAATCCCCTCCCAATTGCGCGTGGCGGAGTTGCCATTGGGCACCATCGCCAGATCCCCGTTCGGCTCCAACCTCTCCTTCCCGACCCCACCGAACACCTGATCCTTAGTCTCTTCTTCCCTGGCCTTACCGTTACCTGCGCCACCATCTATGTCCGCCCTAACGCCCCTATTCCCTTCGACTTCCTCTCCCACATTGACCGTACCTTCTCCTCCTACGTGATCGCCGCCGACCTCAACATCCATAGTCGTTCCGCCGCCCAGTTACGGCGGTGGCATCGGCTCCTCTCCTCCCTTCAAGGCGACCTCATTCCCATCCCCCAGCACACCCGTCCCAAATCCAACTCCACTCCTGATGTTATCCTCTCCTCCCCCAACCTCCTTGGCCGCATAATGGTGGATGTCCTGGAGCCTATTGGTAGCGACCTCCTCCTCACCGTTTCAGACGGTCGTCGCCCTCGCCCCGACCCTCGTACTGATCCTCCCCCTAAGTATGTCCACGACTATTCCCGAGCCGACTGGAATGCCTACCGGGATACCCTTTCCACCCAGGTCGATAGCCACCCTTTCATATACCACCACCCCGATGATGTCACCTATGCTGCCTCCTTTCTCCAGCAGACCTTGTCTGAGGCCGTGGAGGCCCACGTCCCTACTGTCGCCATCCACCCCCACCGTCCTATCTTACCCCCACAGGCCATCCTCCTCCTCCGTGAATCCCGCCGTCTCTACCGTGCCTTCCTCCACACGCGTGACCCGGACACACTACGACGCCACCGGCAACTCCAACGACACATTCGCAATTTGCTCGCGGCTAAGAAATGTCGGGACTGGCGACAGACATGCACCCGTTTAAATGCTACCCTACCAATCAACTCGTCCAAGTTCTGGTCAGCCTTCTGTCGCCTTACCGGAACTAAACCCTCCCCCTACTATCCTCTCCTCCATGATGATCACCGCTTCCCTGACACCCTTAGTAAGGCCAACCACTTTGCCTCCTACCTCTCCGATATATTTTCCATCCCCGATGATCCCCAGTTCGATTACTCCCTCTTCCCGGATATCCGCGATCGAACTGACACCTCTGTCCCTCCTCTCGCTCCTGGTTTCCAGTACTTGGACAACATTACACACACGGAACTCAATGCCCCTATCACTACACAGGATCTCATTGCTACACTCCGCACGAAACGCAACACCGCCCCTGGTCATGATCGTGTCACCTACCGTCACCTTCGTGAAGCACCTGTCTCTTTCCTCTCCACCCTGGCCAGGCTCTACAATGTAGTCCTGTCCACCGGTTACTACCCCGACCTGTGGAAAACCTCCCGTATCCTCATGTTCCTTAAACCTGGCAAACCGCTGTCCGCCGTCTCCTCCTACCGTCCCATCAGCCTTACCTCGGTCTTCAGCAAGGTCCTGGAATCTCTCCTCACGTGCCGCATCCACCAGCATCTCCGCCAGCACCTCCTCCTTCCCGTTACCCAGTGTGGCTTTCGGCCGTCCTTCTCTTCCGACGACCTTCTCCTTCACCTCACTCATCTCTTTTCCGAACAGGTTAATTCCTGTCGCTCTGCAATCTTCCTCTCCCTGGACCTCGAACATGCCTATGACCGCATATGGCACTCCGGTCTCCTCTTCAAGCTCCAAACCTTCGCCCTTCCCGTTAACTATGTCCGTCTGATCGGCTCCTTTATCTCCCGCCGTCCTTCCTATGTCACCGTCCATAACACAGATTCCTACACCTTTTTCCCCTCTGCCGGTGTGCCCCAAGGCTCCGTCCTCTCCTCCCTTCTGTACCTTTTGTACACGGCGGACATGCCGCCACCGTCAGCCCCCGTCCACCTTCTCCAGTTTGCCAATGACACCGCCTTCCTTGCCCTTGCCCCCACCCTACAGCGCTCCCAACACCTTCTCCAATCCCATCTTGACCGGTTCACCGCTTGGTGCAACCAGTGGTTGCTCAAGGTCAATCCCTCCAAAACCCAGGCGATCATTGTAGGCAAAACCACCCCTTCCTTCCGCCTCCTTGATTTCTACATCACCATCTATGGCCGTCCTATCGCCCTCACTCCCACCCTTAAGTACCTTGGCGTCACCCTCGACCGTCGCCTCTCCTGGACTCCCCACTTCCGGACAATCCAAGCCAAGGCACGCTCCCGACTCAGTCTCCTCAAGCTCCTCTCCGGCCGCACGTGGGGTCTGGACCCCTCCACCATCCTCCACACTTATAAATCCCTCATCCGCCCTATCCTTTGTTATGCCCATCCGGCTTGGATCTCCGCCCCCCCCTTCCATTTATAAATCCCTCCAAATCCTTGAACGCCATGCTCTCCACCTCGCCTATCGCATCCGTCTCCCCTCCCCTACGCGGATCCTGTACGAGCTCATCCCCTTCCCCCACCTCCTCCTTTTCCTTGAAAGGATACGGATCCTGTACACCTCCCGCAAACTCGATCCTCCTCACCCGATCGTCTCCCCAATCCTCTCCCACCCCTGCCCGCTGCCGCGCCTGTATTCCCACGTCCCACCTGGTCTCCATCTCTCCACCCTCTTTATCCTCTCCCAAGGTGGCTTCCGCCAGCTCCCCCTCCCTGATGATGCCCTCCTCCCCTCCATCTACCCCTCCTATCAACTTTGACCCTGCCCCACCCCCCACTTCCGGTGTCCTTTCCTTTAGGCACCCTCCCTCCCTCCCTTCTCTTCCCTTCCCGTCCCTTCTCTTTCCTTTTCCCCCGTCCCCTCCCTCCACCCCTCTTCCCCCCGGGCTTCCCCTCCCACTTCCTCCCTCCCCTCTTTCTCCCCTCTCCCTCTCCCACTCCCCTTCCTCCTCCTCCTCTCTTGGCAGGTCCCCGGACTCGCACACGCATAGTGAACATTCGCGCGCTGGAGATCGTCGCCTTCAGTGTTTAGTGTGTATGCTTCGTTTTGTGTTTCGTGCAGTTTCAACTCAACTGTTCACATGTGCCGTCGCCGTTCTCCGTGTTTTGTGCGCCGTGTCACCAAGTGTTAGTGTTTTTATCGTCCAACGTGAACGGCTTCTTGTTTTTTGTTTTTTGTAACTACTTTCTTTGCCCGCCATTTTTTGTATTGTCTATGTCACCTATATCATATTATTGTACCCCATAAGGCTGAAGAACAGCGTATTAAGCTGCTGCCAGCCCGCCTGTCTCAGGTGATGAAAATTACAATAAAGGAAAAAAAAACCTGTATTCTGGTCTGCAGATCAGGTAGAGAAAGAACGTGACCGTGCTAAACGCGTTGCTGTAGATATTCCCAAGAGCCGTGGTCACATGGATTCAGATCAAGTGATCTTGCAGGCTACCCGTCTGGAAAACGTCTGGAGATAACACATTCGTGGAAGGCTGCAAAAAGCAAATCTTTCACTGGGTGAGCGACATGAGGCGTTGCCCCATCTTGCACAAAAACAGTGGTTTCCACACAGCTGCTCTCTTCCAAAGCAGGAATCACAAGTTGTACGAGGTGGTGTCTATAAGGTATAGACGCCACGGTACTCCTGACAGGCACTCTGGGTGTATTCTCTTTAAGGAGAAAAAAGAGGAGCGGACTGAGGATAAAGCTGCTTGTGAATCCACGCCACACAGCCACACAGGGAGAGTTAATGGCTCCTCGTACACAACATGCGGTTTAACAGTCTAACAGATTTCGCAGTTCTGTGCATTCATTGGACCATGTAGTGTAAAATTTGCTTCGTCACTCTATAGAATATTGTTCGGCCACATGTCATCAACATTGATCCATTCTAGAGCAAATTTAGAACGTTGCTGTGAATCGTAGAGGTTTCAGTTGTTGCACCGTCTGTATCTTGTTCGAGTGCCGATGTAAAATAGACCGCAAAACTTTCCGACTGATGACCATGGGATAGACAATTCTCGTGACACTGAACGAGCCCTAGCGCTGCCCGAGGCAAGTGCTGTGTAGTCATTTACAGCAACAGCAACCTCGTCGATAACTTCCACCGGGATAGGACGCCTTCTTCTTCCAGGTGCCACATCAAACTCACCCGTGTTATCGAATTTCGTTATCATCTTCTTTAGACCATTTTTTCAGTTGGCAATACTTTCTCAATGCAGCGTTGTAACACCTGCCGTCCATATAAAACAGTTTCACTGACAGGAGGCGGCCTCTCTCCTCGATGACCATAGCGGCCACTCTCGTTATGCATCTCCAAAGGAACTTTGTATCGTAATCAGAATAGCACAGGTACTGAAGTATTTATGCGCCGATATCGTGCAAGCGACTTTTCAGAACGATGAATGAGCAGCAAAGGGAATATACAGCACGTAATGAATGTGGGAGTGCCGGACATAGACGCTTAAGTGATGACATCTGGAAGTGTGGATAGGGTCGTGAGTCGTGCGCGGATAGCCGAATGGCTATCCGACACCAGCGCGAGGTATAACGGTATTAGCGAGGTACGCAACCAAGAAGAGGATCGTGCTCCGTTATTGTTTTGTACTGACAGAAGCAGGATTTTTTTTCACTATTATATAAAAAACGACCACTTAATTACGTTTCCCAGAAATATTATATTTTATGAAGGTCATCGTCTTATATAAAAAAACTGATAGAAGCAGTTTATGTTTGTTATTGTTACCCCACTGTGTAACAAAAAAGTCCCCATATTTACGTTTCCGAGACTTATTTTATTTTATAAAGGTCAACGCCTTATTATTACAAAATGGTAAGGCGACCACTCGCAATAAACGGGAAAACAGGGTTGGAGTCCCGATCCGGCACAAATTTTCATTGTCGTCATTCCATTCCACAGCTGATAGTTGTCCTTATTCGCAATTGCGAATTCATTTCTTGCACGTTATGGTTTGTCAAATGACAGTGTGGATGTCATACGGTCATACAACCTGTGTACAGCGCCAGATTTGTACCTGGTTGCTACAGTTGGAACTAATTTGTTTTCCAGCGTAAATCGGTTCCGAATTAATGCATTAACATACTTACCAAGTTTCACCACCATACAATAATTACAGCCCACAATGGACCTCTGTGTGCGGCTGCGCTTTAACCATAACCATCAGGTACTATGTAATCTTGGCTAACGTAATTTCTTAGTTGTCTATGGTGGTTGCAGCTGATGGTAAAATCATGTTCAACATAGCTGCTATAAAGTCTGGTATGGAATATTAAAAAATTGTAGGTATTGCTTCACAAAAACTAAAGATACTATTGTTTGTCAGATTGATCTGTACAGGTCGCGTAACACGTTGCACGTGACTAACTAGTATTAGTTTCACTGACTGACTCCAAGTGATTTCAGTACATTAATAGTTAACTCGCTATCATATCATTATCGTGGCATCTTCATTTCAGTTTCCAAGTGTGCGTTTACCGTTACTGCCTAAACACACGTCAGTAATTGTTAGATAACATCGTTTTCAATCAGAAAGGTACAAATTCATAACTTTTGCCGCAGCATGAGATGGATTCCATATACTGTAATCCAATGACTAATATTTCAAACGCTTTTAGTTATGTACTTCTTTAAAATATTGGCTGACTAATCTAAATTACAGTACTGGCCACTAAAATTGCTACACAACGAACATGAAGTGCTACAGACGCGAAGTTTAATCGACAGAAAGAAGATGCTGTGATATGCAAATGATTTGCTTTTCAGAGCATTCACACAAGTTTGGCGTCGGTGGCGACACCTACAACGTGCTGACATCAGGAAAGTTTCCAACCGATTTCTCATACACAAACAGCAGTTCACCGGCGTTGCCTGGTGAAACGTTGTTGTGATGCCTCGTGTAAGGAGGAGAAATGCGTACCATCACGTTTCCGCCTTTGATAAAGGTAGGATTGTAACCTGTCGCAATTGCGGTTTATCGTATCGCGACATTGCTGCTCGGGTTGGTTTAGATCCAATGACTGTTAACAGAATATGGAATCGGTGGGCTCAGCAGGGTAATACGGAACACCGTGCTGGATCCCAACGGCCTCCTTCAGTCACTGTATGACTTTCCTTCGGCAAGCTCTTTAAAAGTAAATGTAAATGTAGTTGTGTTGACAAAGGAAATAACATGTTTTTCTTTAAAAATAAATGCTACATACACATTACTCTAAACAGAAATAAATTTCTGAACCTTATTTCACTGCTAAATATTAAAAGGAGAAACAATTCATTTAAACTTCGGGTAGTTCCTGATGTCTTTAGAAGCTTTTAGGGCTACCTGTCATACTGCTCTACCTTCAATAAAAATGTGCTAGCCATTAAAGAATGGAAAGAATGAAAACATAATATTTATGTTATTTTTTAGTTCAATAGCAAAAACTTTTAATCCTTTAATATACAAATAATATCACTTACCATCGGAAAAAGTGTCATATATATATATATATATATATATATATATATATATATATATATATATATATATATATATACAGGGTGTTACAAAAAGGTACGGCCAAACTTTCAGGAAACATTCCTCACACACAAATAGTCAGTATGTACCGTACTTTCTCGGTTCACCGCCACTTGGCCCAGTCGAAGGAAGGTAATGTTGACTTCGGTGCTTGTGTTGATAAGCGACTCATAGCTCTACAGTATTAGCATCAAGCACATCAGTACGTAGCATCAACAGGTTAGTGTTAATCACGAACGTGGTTTTGCAAGTCAGTGCAATGTTTACAAATGCGGAGTTGGCAGATGCCCATTTGATGTATGGATTAGCACGGGGCAATAGCCGTGGTGCGGTACGTTTGTATCGAGACAGATTTCCAGAATGAAGGTGTCCCGACACGAAGACGTTCGAAACAATTGATCGGCGTCTTAGGGAGCACGGGACTTTCCAGCCTATGACTCGCGACTTGGGAAGACCTAGAACGACGAGGACACCTGCAATGGACGAGGCAATTCTTCGTGCAGTTGACGATAACCCTAAAGTCAGTGTCAGAGAGGTTGCTGCTGTACAAGGTAACGTTGACCACGTCACTGTATGGAGAGTGCTACGGGAGAACCAGTTATTTCCGTACCATGTACAGCGTGTGCAGGCACTATCAGCAGCTGATTGGCCTCCACGGGTACACTTCTGCGAATGGTTCATCCAACAATGTGTCAATCCTCATTTCAGTGCAAATGTTCTCTTTACGGATGAGGCTTCATTCCAACGTGATCAAATTGTAAATTTTCACAACCAACATGTGTGGGCTGACGAGAATCCGCACGCAACTGTGCAATCACGTCATCAACACAGATTTTCTGTGAACGTTTGGGCAGGCATTGTTGGTGATGTCTTGATTGGGCCCCATGTTCTTCCACCTACGCTCAATGGAGCACGTTACCATGATTTCATACGGGATACTCTACCTGTGCTGCTAGAACATGTGCCTTTACAAGTGCGACACAACATGTGGTTCATGCACGATGGAGCTCCTGCACATTTCAGTCGAAGTGTTGGTACGCTTCTCAACAACAGATTCGGTGACCAATGGATTGGTAGAGGCGGACCAATTCCATGGTCTCCACGCTCTCCTGACCTCAACCCACTTAACATTCATTAATGGGGGCATTTTAAAGCTCTTGTCTACGCAACCCCGGTACCAAATGTAGAGACTCTTCGTGCTCGTATTGTGGACGGCTGTGATACAATACGCCATTCTCCATGGCTGCATCAGGGCATCAGGGTGGATGCATGTATCGTCGCTAACGGAGCACATTTTGAACATTTTCTGTAACAAAGTGTTTGAAGTCACGCTGGTACGTTCTGTTGCTGTGTGTTTCCATTCTATGATTAATGTGATTTGAAGAGAAGTAATAAAATGAGCTCTAACATGGAAAGTAAGCGTTTCCGGACACATGTCCGCATAACATATTTTCTTTCTTTGTATATATGATTTTATATTGATGTGATAAAATAAAGTACTGTTTAACTGCTTAAGTAGTGTATTAAATGTGAAGAAAACTCAGGAGTAAACAGTACCATGTAACATGCTGAAGTAGAGTTGTATTTCTTTTTTAGGTTGGTTTACGGTGATATTTCAGTCCAGTTAGAAAGAGACTTAATCGAAAAGCTTACAATTCAAATACATTTGTACCAAACAGTAAAAATATTTGGTACTGAAATTAGTGGCAATTCGTAACCGCACACTTGCAGTTATCTCGAATGTGGCTCGTTTACGGATCCATATCTAGTGCAAAATTTTTCTTGTGCAGTTTGGCGTATATTTTCACCGGTGTCAGTTTTCGCTATTAATTAAGATACAGCAAGCATGCAGGTTTTGCACTCTCACAAGAAACCCCTTGAGTGCGATGTTGCAACTTCAATCTTTAGCAGGGCTCATTTGAAAATGTTGTTTTAACAGTTAAGATGGAAAAAACAATATTAACTCCTAAAGACTCACCATGTGCATAAGGAGGGCGGTGGACAGTAAGTGTTCGGGAGGTACAGAGGTGAACCTTCTGTGAGGTGTATGTATTACACTTCACAAAATGGATATCGTCGACAGTCAAGAAGTACTCAAAACAAACCATTAACTTGCATCGTGAACACCGAGTAAAAATGGCGCGCTACTGTGATCACAAGCGATCACACCAAGAAGATCGAAGATGAATTCCTTGGGAGTTAATTGAATATGATGACATGCAACCAAATGCGAAAAAGTGTGTTGTGGAGCTTATCGTGAATCTGGCTATCCTCTAAGCCGTAGCTGCAGACAGTGCGATAATATGTTTTATAGGCACATCCAGAGGCTGAATTTGTCCAGGAGTGTCGGGTGGTATGAGCTGTAATGTCACACACTTTTCAGGAGGGACAGTTTGCGCTAAAAGAGTATCATTTTTATACGCAGATCACCAATCAAGCAAACGCTTGTTATTTTGACGAGCTATTGGCCAAAAGCAGTGCTGATCCCGCAGTTGTAGTTCTTTTACGCCCATTTCCCCAGTCTTGCATGCAGTGACGTAAATAATCCCTACTGCCCCTGCAAGATCACGCATGCGAGAAATAATTGTAGGGGGCAGAGCACATCCAATTTCTCACAGCACAATAAATAACATTTAGCCAATTTATCATCCAGATTAATAGTCGCCATAATTATATACGAATGCGTTAAGGCATTGATGTTAACCGATCTTGACGCAACTCTCTTCATACCTCTAATTTCCAGGGTTCCTTTCATATGCATTTCCTCTTCAGCTCGCTATAGGTCGGATTTGGAAACAAAATCCATACTGAAGTATGCGATAAGTTTGTTTATTTCCCCTATAAGTTCTCCGGCCGATTCGGAAGTTTTACGAGCATCGTCAAGTTGACGCTTTGAAATTTCTTTATCTTACGTCTTCCACTTCTATTGCACTGTTTGAATTTACGCAACCATCCACTCCTTCCCTTAAAATCTGTGTAATCCATGTCGCAAATAGTTTCATGTGCGAACACAGTGGGTCATCATCATGCAAATTATATCGAACAGCCTTGAAACGCCAAACATCGGTTTTAGTAACAAGTTCACCTTGTCCTCCCTTGAAAACCCGTTTTCTTATGCACTACACAGTCGTATTGCTGCGGACGTATTAGAAATCTGTTGATAATTGTCCTCTTACTATGTTGCGGATGATCTTCCATGTGCGTAATTATGTATAATACCCTTTCCTTGGACAACTAGTGTCCTCTGCTACGTTTCTCTGAGGACGGAATTTGTGGGTCCCTGTCCCTCAAAGATGCTACACGGTTCAACAACTGTTTCAGTATCACTTTAACTTGTTAAGCGCGTATCGCCATCACTGTACTCTTCATGTACATTGTCCACACAGTCGAACATATGCGACGCCACACATTCCACTGGTTCATCTTACGGTATCACTAATATTTCATTTACCACTCCATTCTCACTCTCGAAATTCCTTGGGTTCCTTTCTGACGAAATGTCAATTTTTGTAACTGTTGTTGTAGATATAACGCAATGTTTGCTTTGTTTATCGTTGCCAATGCTTTTTATCAACATCACTAGAACTGTGGCACTGTTGTGAGTTACTCGTCGACTAAACAGTTCAACTACGCTCCGTAACCTCATGCTGTGCTCACCACTGCGTACCTCCAGTCCCTCCCTATGTTGCCACTAGCAGGCAATATTGTGGTTGCATGGTAGACAAAATGTGGGGCGCTGGTTGGTGTTAATATTATTGGCATTTGGCGATCTCACACTCAAAGGGTCGCTTGTCACCCGGGCTCCTCACGGGACCGCAATCGACACTTGGGCCTTAAACCGGCTCTGGACGTATAGTAACGTGTAAAGGAGACGTTCGGTGGTGGATGCCAATTGAACAACGGTGTTGATAAACCTATGCATTACTTATCACTATTAACTGTCAGGTTAGAAATATTCAAGTCTTTATAATATACAGGGTATAATAGGTTTAAATGCACATCTGTCAAATGGTTCAAATGGCTGTAAGCCCTATGGGACTTAACGCCTGAGGTCATCAGTCCCCTAGACTTAGAAGTATTTAAACCTAACTAACCTAAGAACAGCACACACATCCATGCCCGAATCAGGATTCGAACCTGCGACTGTAGCAGCAGCGCGGTTCCAGACTGAAGCGCCTAGAAACGCTCGGCCACAACGGCCGGCGTACATGTTTCTATTGGTGAGTGAGGACGATGTACTTAACACCATTACATCAGTATTTACCTCATTTGCACGCTAACAATGATGGCTTTTAAAAATTGTTTTTATGTTGGTTACTGCCTTCAAGTATGTGTGGCAGGAGCATGCCATTAATGCCTGAGCAGCAGGTGTTGAAGTGGACTCATGGACGCAAAACGGTTAGTTCAAATGGTTCAAATGGCTCTGAGCACTATGCGACTTAACTTCTGAGGTCATCAGTCGCCTAGAACCGCACGGCCACTCCGGCCGGCAAAACGGTGAGTCTATGCGAACAGGAGTAGTCCACTTAGAGGTGCAATTACACCATGCAGAAAACATCAAGTCGTAAAGTGACGTGTTTGTGGGACGACTGTTAACACAGATACAGAACAACCAACACACTGATGTTTGTACGTATTGGTTTGCCATATATAAAAATATCTGCACTTATATCCGTTATCCTGTATTTAAAACGTTCCACAACACATATAAAACTCTGGTCAGTACAGTTTCGGCAACACACAATATCTTTTTAAAGAATATGTTAGTTCCAAATAGGTGATGAAAATTGTGATCATTACCAAAGCATCAGTTTAAAAAGTCGTGGTTGCAAAATACTGGCACAAACAACACTGAAGGAAAAAATCACAACAGTATGAAGGAGTTGTGCGACATAAATGAAAGTTGGTAGGCGTGTTTCTACCACTGATAAATGACGTCTATTCAAATTTCGCACCAGTAGCATAAGAGTGTAAAAGTGGCGCTAGCAGCTCCACTATGAGGATGCAAATCAGGTTTGCATTACATACATGCTGTAACGTCGTAAGCGTTAGCTACCATTAAAATTGGACGTGGTGAGTTGATGTTAATGAAGAATGCTTTTAAGGCGAATAAGACGCAGTTAGCAACGCTTCACTGAGAATGAACGAGATCACGTCATAGGGTCACGAGAAGCTGAATGTTTCTTCTTCAGTAATGCAGTAAGGCTTGGTAGGAATGTAGCCACTGCACATGTCTGCTGGCAACGGAGGTCACGAGAATTTGCGGTAGCAAGAAGAACGGCTTCCGGAGGGCCACACGGCCCTATCGAGAGGGAAGACCATAATGTTCGGCGTATGGCTCTAGCGCATCGCACAGTACCTGCTGCATCAATATGAGCAGCAGCTGGCAGCACAGAGAAACAACGAATTGTTAGTGATCAGTTACTTCAAGGACAGCTCCGAGACAGACGCCCTGTTGCGTGCATTCTGCTGGCCCAAAACTACCGCATTAGCGACTTTAGTGGTGTCAAACGGGAGCTCATTGGAGGGAAGGGTGGAGATCCGTTGGTTTTTCTAATGAAAACTAGTTCTGCCTGGGGCCAGTGATTGCCGTGTGTTGGTTAGAAGGAGCCCAGTTGAGGACCTGCAACCAAGATGTCTGCGTGCTAGACACGCTTTACCTACACCTGGAGCTATGGTCGGAAATGCGATTCCTTATGATAGCGGGAGCACTCTCGCGGTTATCCCATGAACGCTGACTATAAATTTATCCATCAGTCTGTTGATTTGGCCTGTTGTATTGCCGTTGATGAACAGGTTTCCAGAGAGTGTTTTCCAACAGGGTAACGCTCGGTCACATGCCGCTATTGTAGCCCAACATGCTCTACAGAGTGTCGACATATTCCCTTGGCCTGCTCGATCACCAGATCTGTTTCCACATGGGACATCTTCGGACGACAACTCCAGCGTCATTCACGAACAGCATTAACCGTCCCTATAGTGTCCGACTAAGTCCAACATGCATGGAACTCGATCCTACAAACTGACACCCCACACTTGTAGAACATAATGCATCCACGTTTGCATGCTTGCATTCAACATTCTGCGGACACACCGGTTATTAACATACCACATTTCAAATTAGCAATTGTTTATTTCATTAAGATGTGATCTTGCAATGTTAATCACTTAAATATGTTACCTAGACAAATCTATTCCACAAATTTCATTAATCTATATTAATGTTTTTTGTGTTTTAATTTTTTTCGTCATCATATTTACAGAAATATGGAAAACTGGTAAAAGCTGATCCCGAGGGAGATCAGCTCACGCTGTAGATAATGTTGTCACATGGGAGGCAATAATGCCCCAAAACATCATCCGTTACAAGGTTTCTCCAGCGTGGGCAATGTGACACTTTCAGCTGTGACAATATCCTGAAAATGCCATAACAACTCCTCAACGTCCACTAAAAGCAGTGAATATCTTGAGGCCACTCCATTTACTATTCAATGGAAAAATGAGGCTAATATCGCTGTCGTTTGTTAAAGAGGTGTGTTTATCGGCATTATGGCCAACGTTGAAGGCGCTGGAGTGATTGTGTCTTCTCCTAACCTGAAAAGAAAAGACGTGAAGCCAAACTGCAAACAAGTAACAATTTTTTGTATGTACTTGTAGGGTAAGACACAATCTACGTGCCAAACTTGCGGTCAGTGTTACAGATATTTATGATTTATCACTAGCTATCGATTAGAACGACAACTTGAAAGCTATTTCCTACAATTTCTGTCCAAGCAAAACTCTATTTCCTGTTGATGCGTCATTTAGATAAATCTGCTTATTTTTCTTTTCTCTTAATTTTACCAAGAAAGCGATACATCGAATTCTATCGAACGGCAGCTTATTTCGACCATACTCTCTTCGTACGAACAATTTCTTGAATATTGCTGATGGGGTGTACTCACGTGCTCCATACCTGGAGTAAAGTCTGAACTTAGCAGCAGTTATTTCCGCGAATGTGGCGAATGCAGTTACAGATGGATGACCATATGTATTATCCTGATGAAATAGAAACTTTTTTCCAACGAAAGGAAGAGGCCAGAGACGGACTGAAGGTGGTTCTTATTTGTTTGAGGTCGTTGATTGATCTTGCGTCATCCGAATTCCTAGAATCTGTAGTCATAGACTCTGCACTTGATAAACGCACTTTACTCGTTTTAGGACGTGTTGAGAGCTCACTGTTGCTTGGTGTACTGTAGAAATTAACGTTTGAGTAACGCTGAGAAACGACTTGGATTATATACGAATATGTCCACTATAAATTTCCACACGAATGTGTCCACGCACTACTACAAATAACAATAAATTTTATTCCTGTGAACTGTAAAGTACTGCGAAATCCCTCAGCGCCTACATTCACACTTTGCAGGCCATCTTACGGTGTTTGTGGCGGAGGGGTCTCCATGTCCATTCTGATGACTGCTTCCTCATACCATTCTTGTGCGCGATGGCAAATAAGCTGTTAAACACGAAAGTTTACAGTATCTCGTCTTGAGGTTGAAGCTTTTTAGTCTGTGTTTGCTTTAGCCATACATATGTTTGTGGGTGGGCTCCGCCTTTAGCAAAACACAATTTGGTTTTAGTTCCAGACATGTCTCACTGCAGTTGCAGCATCATCAGTGGCTATTTTATTTTATTGCTGTTAGACATAAGGAATATTCTTTACTGTTTATATACATGTCACTATTAGTTTTTAAATCGTAATTAAAAATTTTGAAGAGTACATAAAGACATGTAATCATACCTTTTACCAGATGGTCTGGTCTTCCTGCTGTATTACGTTTCTACTGTGCCTATTTTTCTTTACAGTTTGTCATCTGCTACTATATACAACTTAATGCAGACAAAAACATATGTATTTACAGTGTCTGTTGCTTGATAAATCTTCTCTTAGTGACCGCCCAAGAGAATTCTTTGTACTTTTTTATACATTACTAAGTCTGACAGTCATAGGACTTTTTCCGTTTTTTTCATATCTTTCATCGTTATTACCCATGGGATGAGTAACTCTTAATCAAAACTCGGAATTCACTTTCTCTGTTCCACCATCGAGAACGGTGGCCCGATAGTGGCATCAGTGAGGGAGCGTTAGAGGAGCCTAGTGAGTCTGACCAAACATACTTTTGTTCATGTCTCTCAGTAGGTAATATCTTTGCTTGTCAGTTCCCTTCTACGACCTAGGCAAGTAGTACCATTGGTGTTCCTAAAGTATAAACAGTGTAATTGATTTGAAACAATTGTGTACCGTTGTACATTACTAAATCTGACAGTCATACGACTTTTTCTGTTTTTCTTTCATATCCTTAATCGTTATTACCCGTGCGATCAGTAAATCTTAATCAGAACTCTGGAATTCACTTTCTCAGTTCCACCATCGAGAACGGTGGCCCGATGGTGGCATCTGTCAGGGAGCGTTAGAGGAACCTAGTGAGTCTGACGAAACATACTTTCGTTGATGCCTGTAAGTTACTGTACACGAATGCTGGGCTAATTTTGTAAGGAGTCTGCGACTACTCCCATTTCCCATTTTTCCCCACAAGAACCATTCTGTAATGATATCGATATCGACGAGATGTGAAATACTCTAACTTTCGCTCTTTCATGTCTTCCATTCTAGCAAAGGCACATAATTATTTGCTTTCAAACGCACTAACTCATATTCTAGCCTAAAGACAGAATTGTATTTGGAAACAATAAACAAAATATGGTATTAACTTAATCTTCCGTCGGTTCTTGGTAGAACAACAATACAATAAATGAAAAGCACCAGTGCACTTTGTTCTATAATATTACTTTTATTGTAAACCGGTTTTCGGCTTACAAGGGCATGTAAATGTCTGATGATGGCCTTGTAAGCCGAAAACCGGTTTCCAATAAAAGTAATATTGTAGAACAAAAGCAAACTGGTGCTTTTCATTTATTATTCAAAACATGGTAATTCAGTCGCAGAGCAGAACAAAACAGAGTCCCGAGATGACTGTTCTACGTACAAGCATTTACTCACAGATGGAAATGGATGATGGTGATACGAGTGTAATCTGTTTTCAAAACAAGCGGCCGCACTTCTTTTCCACACACAGGCCATAAATATAGTTCTGCCAAAAACACACACACATGGAAAAGTAGTACTTACTCTCCCGACAGAGTGTGATAAACTGTGGCACCACACACAAAGAAATTAGTAAATAATACGTGCTCAACCAGCTATGCGAAACCTCCAAGGATTCTCTGGGCTCGGAATCTTTATATTACATTCTTCCTTCAAAGAGAAATGAACGGCCAGATCTCACCCGCCCGTTTATTAAAGCAATCCCGTCGTCGAATTAACGGCTCGCCTTTAGTCTGTTGACTTAAGTAAGCCATAACAGCCCCGCGGTCAGCGGGCCGGCGGACACTCAAAAAAATAAAGAAAGATAGTAAAGAAAAAAAAAGAAATGGAAACAAGAGCTACAAGGATAAATAAAAGCGAGGGGGAAGTAGGTGGAGGAGGTCGCGCTAGTGCTGCTCGTGGGGCCTGGCGAGTTCTATATAAAAGTTGTGTCTTAATAGTGGCCGTCGCCGTGCGGGCCTTTATATAGTTGTCAGGGGACCACTTTATGCTGGATGCGCTATGTAATGCCCGCCAACAGCGGTATAACTCTGCCGAGGGGCGACGTCGCTTGGGACCGCGCGATGCCGCAAGGTGGTCGAAGGAAAAGTGGTGCGGCGAGCGGGCAAGACAAAGCGTGCGCGCGCGCACACACACACACACACACACACAAACACGAACACAAACACGCGTACACACGCGCACGCACACGCACATACGCCGCCGACTCAGACGTACTCGACCGCCGCGCCGCCCCGCTCGCGCCATTGTGCACCCTGCGAGCGCTCGTCATTTGTCAGTTTCTGGCCGCCTCCAGCGCCCCTAGCGGTCATATACTGCTACGCTATATGTATTCCTCTTCGCTGGTCCAGTCGTGGCACCGCGGTAAGTCTTTTTTTTGAGTTCGTGAGAGGAAACGCGACTCCGTCTTGCGGGTGTAAGGTGATAAACGACCGCAGATTTCATCGTGGTGAGGTAGTCTCTTATTTCAGTGCGAAAAGCGGGAGAAAGAGAGAGAGAGGAATTCTCATACTGCTCTTGGATCACGGAACTTGACTTCGAGTAGTTTTATTGCTATAATACTGCGGCTGTCATCGTAGGCCGTAGTGATAATTATTCTTACTGAAGTTTCAAGCAGAAAATGGGAAGCTTACAAGAACTTCACAAATGACGTCAAATAGCCCTGTGAACGGAAGTTAAGAGTATTCTTTAATAAGTGACCGGTTTCGTTGAAAGGCCATTTTCGAATACAGAGTATACAAGTGGAAAAGTAGTTAAAATACAAAGACTGCTTTCACTGTCGACTAACAGCATGAGTTATTAGGCTGGAGCATAAGTTCGTAACGATTCTGTTTCGCGTGTTGGTATTCCTGTTGCTATGGATTTATTTATCGATTATCATATACTCTACTGGCCATTAAAATTGCTACACCTCGAAGATGATGTGCTACAGTGGCGAAATTTAACCGACAGGAAGAAGATGCTGTGATATGCAAATGATTAGCTTTTCAGGGCATTCTCACAAGGTTGGCGCCGGTGGCGACACCTACAACATGCTGACATGAAGAAAGTTTCCAACCGATTTCTCATACACAAACAGCAGTTGACCGGCGTTCCCTGGTGAAACGTTGTTGTGATGCCTCCTGTAAGGAGGAGAAATGCGTACCATCACATTTCCGACTTTGGTAAAGGTCGGATTGTAGCCTATCACGATTGCGGTTTATCGTATCACGACATTGCTGCGCGCGTTGGTCGAGATCCAATGACTGTTAGCGGAATATGGAATCGGTGGGTTCAGAAGGGTAATACGGAACGCCGTGCTGGATCCCAACGGCCTCGTATCGCTAGCAGTCGAGATGACAGGTATCTTATCTTCATGGCTGTAACGGATCGTGCAGCCACGTCTCGGTCCCTGAGTCAACAGAAGGGGACGTTTGGAAGACAACAACCATCTGCACGAACAGTTCGACGACGTTTGCAGCAGCATGGACTATCAGCTCGAAGACCATGGCTACGGTTATCCTTGACGGTACATCACAGACAGGAGCGCCTGCGATGGTGCACTCAACGACGAACCTGGGTGCACAAATGGCAAAACGTAATTTTTTCGGAAGAATCCAGGTTGTGTTTACAGCATCATGATGGTCGCATCCGTGTTTGGCGACATCGCGGTGAACGCACATTGGAAGCGTGTATTCATCATCCCCATACTGGCATATCATTCTGCGTGATGGTATGGGGTGCCAATGGTTAAACGTCTCGGTCACCTTTTGTTCGCAATGACGGCATTTGAACAGTGGATGTTACATTTCAGCTGTGTTACGACCCGTGTCTCTACCCTTCATTCGATCCCTGTGAAACCCCACATTTCAGCAGGATAATTCATGACCGCATGTTACAGGACCCGTACGGGCCTTTATGGATACAGAGAATGTTCGACTGCTGCCCTGGCCAGCACATTCTCCAGATCTCTCACCAACTGAAAACGTCTGGTCAATGGTGGCCGTGCAACTGGCTCGTCACAAAACGCCAGTTAGTGAACTGTGGTATCGTGTTGGAGCTGCATGGGCAACTGTACCTGTACACGCCATCCAAGCTCTGTTTGACTCAATGCCCAGGCGTATCAAGGCCATTATTGTGGCCGGAGGTAGTTCTTCTGGGTACTGATTGCTCAGGATCTATGCACCCAAATTGCGTGAAAATGTAATCACATGTCAGTTCTAGTATAAAATATTTGTCCAATGAATACCCGTTTATCATCTGCGTTTCTTCTTGGTGTAGCAATTATAATGGCCAGTAGTGTATTATTGGTTGTTCACTGTTGCTATTTGAGTTTACATATTGCCATTTTGTCATTTGGAGGTAGTGAGTGCAGCTGTGGATGCTAGAAAATGGTGTGCCAAGTGGAGAAATTTGAACGTTTCATATATATTCTTCTGTTTCAGTTTAATAGAGGGGTGACAGAAACTGAGGCAGCTGCAAGCAGCGTGCGCCTTGCATGGAGATAATGCCACTGGTCAGAGCACTGCAAGAAAATGGTTTTCTCATTTCTTGAAGGGTACTTTTTACATCAGTGACTCTCAACCTACAGGAAACCCTTCGGTGTTTGATGAAGGTCTAATAAACACATTAATGCACAATGACCTATGTGAATGTACTCGAGAACTGGCATCGTGGAACATTAGCATACAAAGGGGAAGGTTCAAAACTGGGGTGCGTATGTACTGCATACTCCAAGCCAAGATTACAGACAACAACAGATGCCCATATGTGCATCGCTGGTTGCTCGTCATCAATTGGCTCGTGAACAACACCGACCATTCCTATGTTGTATCACTACTGGTGACGAGAAATGGTGCCTTTGTGCTAACATAAGGAAAAGAATGGAATGTTTGAACCCAAACAAAGCAGCAGCTCCCCATACGAAGACCTGCATGAATACACAAAAGATAATGTCAAGCTTCTGGTGGAATTGCGACGATATGGTGCACTTTGAATAACTTCCCCGAGGTGTAACCGTCGCTGATGACATTTATTGTCAACAACTGATACGTTTTGTAGGCGCGATCCAGGAACAACGACCAGGGAGAATGCGTGAACTAATGCTACTCCTCGATAACGCTCGCTCGCAGTCAGGTAGACTGGGTTAGGAAGCCATTCCACATCCATCTTATTCGCCTGATCTTGCGCCCTCAGGTTTTCACGTTTTCTACTCTCTGTCCAACAACCTTCAAGGAAGTTCTTTTCCTGACGAAAATGTGCTCCCAACATGACGAGTTCTCGACCGAAAACCACGTGATTACTGCAAAGGCGGAATCGAAAAGTTACTCCATCATTGGCAGGATGTTGTAAATAGCGGAGGAGAATATACGAGGGTTATTCGGAAGGTAAGGAACTATCGGTCGCGAAATGGAAGCCACAGTGAAAATGCAATGAAGTTTTCCGCAGGTGTGTTGGGCAGTGTCTCTAGTATGCCCGTCGATCGCATTACGTCGTTCTTTTTAGTTCTGAGCACACAGGGAACACATAAAGGTACCTAGAACAATAGTGTCTCCCGCCAAGTACGAGGGCCTGGTGAGAAATTTCGCCTGAAGCTAAGCACCCAACATTAAATAACTGTCGTGCGTTTTCTTCTTCAAGACAATTCTCGGCCGCATTCTGCAAGGACAATGAAGATACTCCTGCATTGTTTTCAATTGGAAATGTTTGGTTACCCACAATACAGCCCTTTAATTGTCTCCCTCTGAGTTTCATTTCTGCTCACATGAGCCCCTAGCTGTTAAGACAACATTATGGCACAGACAACGAGCTGTAGGCCAGCGTAGAGAACTGGCGGAAAGCACTGGGCTGCCTTCTATAACGAGAGTATCGGAAAGTTGGTACAATGCTACGACAAACGTCTAAGTCGAATCGACGACTATGGAAATAAGAAGCTGGAAGTTGTAGCTAACTGTTACAAATAAAACAGTTTTGATTTTCTCTCTGGTTCCCATTTCGCGACCTATCGTTCCTTCCTTTCCGAATGGCCCTCGTACTATTGATGACTGAAATCTCCGCCAGTGAATCTGTTGTGTTCATTACACATACAGATAAACGCTACGAACTTACACACCAATCTAGTACATTGGAAGGCAATGACTTAAAAAAAAGGAGTACACTTCATATAGGTTCACTAGAAACTAGATCAAGAAATAGGATTTTCAGCCAGCAAATTACGTATACTAGTATAAGATGTCCGATAGTGAAATATTTTACTTTATCTGTGTAGGGATTGAACATGCTTATATATAACAATCGATAGTAAGCGTAGTACAAAACATCGGAAGTGCTTTTAGGGCCAGTCTGCGCATATAATAGTCTCAGATGTTTCGTACTACACCACCGTTGATACTCCGTTATGTATTCTGTACCATGTAATCACGTTAACGCTCTATGCAAGTAATGTAAAATGTTTGGTTATCAGACATCTAATGTTCGCATATTTAATCTCCTGCTTGCTAACTCACGCTTCCTGGTACAGTTTTCAGTCGACTTCTTGAGAATGTGCTGGTGTTTTGACACCATTTGTCTCCATTGTAACACCTGATATTAATGCACGGCCGGTCGAAGTGGCCGTGCGGTTAAAGGCGCTGCAGTCTGGAACCGCAAGACCGCTACGGTCGCAGGTTCGAATCCTGCCTCGGGCATGGATGTTTGTGATGTCCTTAGGTTAGTTAGGTTTAACTAGTTCTAAGTTCTAGGGGACTAATGACCACAGCAGTTGAGTCCCATAGTGCTCAGAGCCATTAATGCACGCTGTGCTGGATAATGATCTTTGATCGAAACTGGTCGCTTGTTATAGAATAAGGCCAGTGTTCCATGTACAGCCTGTCCCAACAGTTTTCAGTAATTTCTCCCCTCCTACTGTAGTAAATGAAACCAGAATTCAGTAAATGCTACAAGTGACTGTTCTACATAATTCCCCAAACGTCAAGTCCCTTCTAATACTTACGTAGCAAATTTTACTCACCCGAGTTTAAGAAAACCGAAAATTGGATTTTGCGAAAGGATATTCCTAAGTCCGCGAATTCCTGTTTCCAACACCATCTACCAGGCGGAATTAGGAGCATTTGTGTTATTCTCATGGATCATCCTCCTAAGTCCTTTTCTACAGATATAAACAGAAATTAAATTTGGTCACACTTTCCTAGTCATTCCTCAGCTGGAATAAACAATGATGAACAAGGCCAGGGAACTTCCAGCTCCGTCAGTATCTTGCCTGTCACTGCGAAGAAGTTCCCTGCTGTGTGTGGTAACTTCTCAAAGCTCGAAGTTCATTGTATGAAATAACAGACAGCGTGCCTGTTTCCTTCAGGAAGTTTGTGGGCGGTGTTAGGCATAGGGGAGCTATTTGTGACACTCACTTCACTTTCAACATCAGCATACGATGTTCACCACGTCATCTCGAAAGACAGAGTTTACCCTTGTGCCAACATCATGCTCATTACGGAAAATACAGGCTGACAATTATTGAACTGTATTAAAAATCGTAAATTTGTCACAAACTACGGAGTGCAAACACTTTATTCAACATGTAAACGTCACTACAGATATTCGGGTTTAGGTAATGACATGTCTGATATGCCAACCATCATTGGCGATGATATGGCGCAGACGAATAGCGATATTCTGCATGACCCGCTGAAGTGTCGCAACATCGATGACGTCGAAGACCACCTGAATGGCTGTTTTCAGCTAAACAATGGTTTTGGGGTTATTGCTATACACATTGTCTTTAATATAGCCCCACAAAAAGGAGTCACATGTGTTTACATTCGGAGAATATGTTGGCCAATCGAGGCCTATTCCAATGGCCTGTTGGTACCGCAGAGCCAAAATGCGGCCCCCAAAGTGCTCCTCCAGGGCATCAGACACTCTCCTGCATTGATGAGGTTGAGCTCCGTCTTGCAATATCCACATATTGTCGAACTGAGGGTCACTTTGGATAATGGGGATGAAATCATCTTCCAAAACCTTCACGTACTGTTCGGTAGTCACCGTTCTATTAAAGGATAGGCCTATCGCATTGATTATTCCGTGCCTGGACATTGCACACCACACAGCCACCCGTCGAGAATGAAGAGACTTCCCGGTCGTGAAATGTGGATTCTCGATCCCCCAAACGCGCCAATTTTGCTTATTGACGAACAAATCCAAATGAAATCGGGCTTCGTCGCTAAATCAAACCATGCACGCACATATTGATTCCCATCATACCTTTCGGCCAACCGTGCAGTCTAAACGTCTTAACACATACCGTTCAGAAGCTATGAAATTTTATTTCATGTAGTTCAATAGTTGTCGCCCTGTACAGTCTCAGTTGTAGAATAGAAAAGTTAGAAGAAGGGAGTCCGCTAATTCTAAAATTCGAGTGAAGTCATTTAGGGAAGTCAACCTTAAATCAGTAAGGCAGGACAGATGTTTCAACTCAGATTCTCTCAAACACTACTCAAGTGTGTAACCGTAATAATGTCAAAATACATTTTCAGCTCCGAGGTTTAGCAAAGTACGCCGGCCGGAGTGACCGAGCGGTTCCAGGCGCTACAGTCTGGAACCGCGCGACCACTACGGTCGCAGGTTCGAATCCTGCCTCGGGCATGGATGTGTGTGATGTCCTTAGGTTAGTTAGGTTTAAGTAGTTCTAAGTTCTAGGGTACTGGTGACCTCAGAAGTTAAGTCCCATAGTGCTCAGAGCCATTTGAACCATTTTAGCAAAGTACTCCAAATATGTCATCTAAAATGAATCTCAGTGTTTAACTTGAGTTAGCCATTATTTACTTTCCACAATGAAATAAGATTCCAAGACTTTTATCTTGAGTTTCTATACTATCTTAGGTCTAACTGTCGTGGAAACAGTCGGTCCCTCCTCCAAGGAACGTCGACAGATATTTTCCTAACTGTAACAGGGAAATTTACAGTTCGATAAATGTGGGATGTATAATGAAATAGTAACAAGAATCTGAAATATACGTAAGCGAGTGAAGTCTCCAGTGTTCAAGCCATTGAAGTTTTTCGCATATTTCCTTTTAAAACGGAACTATCGCCTAGTACGTGCCATTTAAACGGAACGTTTAAACAGAAACAGTAGGCTCTGAGATGTATCCTGTAAGTCGTCATAGACAACCTGTGTTACGTAATGTATGTACCACTTATTATTTGCTAGTGTGACGTTATTTCTTATAACTAATGGAAAACATCACTTACAATCAGTACTACTGGCTGTACCCGACGAGTTCATAGGGTTTTACTGCATCGCATCCAGGAGCTCTGTCTGGCTGCATTGTTAAAATATGGATATTTTGGTATTATAGCGTTTTATCGAAGTGACGGTTATTTTCTGCATGATGCCAGTACAGATGTTACAACAAGGCGTCACTACCCATACATCATCAGTCTTTTGATTTGTTTGATGTGGCCGGCCTTAATTTCTTTCCTTGTGTCATTTTCCTCATCTCACTGTAGCTGTTATAACTAATGCACCGAATTATTTGTTGAATATAATCCAGTTCCTATCCAATACTTCAATTTGTGCCCCCTACAACTGCCTCTGATAACATGGAACTTCTGCCCTGATGTATTTAATACATCTTGTTCCTTCTTCTAAACCTTTCGCCGATTCCACCTTCTCATTTCCTCTCTCTTAGGTCCAATTAATCTTCTGTATCTTCTTGTACACTATGTCTCTTCTATTCCAGTTTCCCCAAGGCGCACAACTCACTTCCTTACAATGCTGAGCTCTAGATGTAAATTATCAAAGCTTCTTGTTCAAATTCAGACTTTGTCAGATATTATCAGAATTCATTTGGTGGGCAATGCTCTTTAGGCATTTTCTGATCTGCTTCTTTCGTCCTCCTAGCTACTTCTGTAATGAATTTTTGTGTTATGTTACCAAAGTGACAGAATTTCTTCACTTCATGCGACCATGCGGCGATACTTGACACTTCTGACGCGAGAATATAAGTTCTTTGAGATGGTCTACAATGTGGTGCATTTTTCATTACCGAGCGAGGTGGCGCAGTGGCTAGCACACTGGACTCGCACTCAGGATGACGTCGGTTCAATCCCGCGTCGGGCCATCCTGTATAGATTTTCTGTGATTTCCCTAAATCGCTCCAGGCAAATGACGGGATGGTTCCTTTGAAAGGGCACGGCCGACTTACTTCCCCATCCTTCCCTAACCCGATGAGACCAATGACCTAGCTGTTTGATTTCCTCCCCCAAACCACCCAACCCCCCCCCCCCCATTTTTCATTGTCGTATCTACTGTGGTTTTCTCTCCTGGGTCCTTGAAATCAGGGAGGTTTTAGTGGGACACCCTGTATAAAGGAATAGCAAAAGGCATTTCGCTAATTGCAGTTCTGGTAAGTTTATACTGATTGCAGTCGTGTCTCGCCTATAGTAAGATTGCTACTGAAGACAGAATGCGGATGAGACTTCATACTTGAATCTAAGTGCTGAGTAAGAACTGCATACAGTATCACGTAAATTGTATTTTAAAACCTGAATTCTTCAGGGACACGGCAACGTAAATAAGTCAAAGATGCTTAAGTTCCATTTGTAGTTATTTCAACTCAAAGCATAATCGTTGACAGAAGAAACAGTGCGTAATCTGTATGTGCTCCACGTGGAATTCAGGTCCATCACATAAAAAAGAAAAAAGAAGAATTCCTGATGCAAGGTCCGTCCAATAAACAAATGGAAAAATGTATAAAAATTACAAAACTTCGAGAAAGTTGCTGCTTCTTTGTTATTTTTTGCTGATGTAATACAACTGTTATCATATGGGGCTGTCACGCCTGCCTTGCGAACGGGATACTGGAAATCAGTGAAACAAGATGGCGGAACCCTTACAGGTTGACACCAACGCATGACAGTGGAGTGTCATTAGATTCCTGTTGGCTGGAGGGTTGGAACCAATCGAAATTATACGTCAGATGGCATTTCAATATGGTGAAAATTGTTTCAGTCGAACACAAAGTGAGAGTGGGCAGATAAGTTCAAACGGGATGTAACTACTGTTGAAGATTCGCACTCTCGGGATGCTCTTTCTCTGCAGTCACGGAGGAAAACATTACGTGAGTTGATGAGTTATGCGGGAAAACAGGCATTATGTTGTGACTGATGTGTCAGCAACGTTGAACATAAGTGTTGGATCAGTTCACCAGATTGTTCATGATGTGCTCATGTTCGGAGAAGTCTGTACGAGATGGGTAAGAAAACATTTGACATCATAAATGAAAGAAAGCCACGTTGATGAGTACAGGGAGACCTCACGTTCGTCTGCTAGCCCCCTCCCCTCTCCCGCTCACTCCGCCTCCCTCCCCTACACCTCCCATGTATTCCCTGGATCTCCGGATCCGCCATCTTCAGAATAGCACATTTTGAGCACACTGAAAGAATCTCTTACCGGCTCAAGGTTCGCTGATAATGAGAAAGTCAAGACAGCGTTGCATAGCTGGTTACGCACAGGCCCCCATGAATGCCTTGTATGTGGAACTGGGAACCTTGTCGTGTCTTATATATGTGCATAGAAATTGAGGGAAAAAAATCCATCCCTTAAAAAAAAGTTTCCGTTTTTTAATATAATGACCCTTATGCATCAGGAAATCCTGAAATACACTGAAGCGCCAAAGAAACTGGTATATGCGTGCGTATTCAAACACAAAGATATGTAGACAGGCAGAATATGGCGCTGGGGTCGGCGACGTCTATATAAGACAAGTCTCTGGCTCAGTTGTTAGATGAGCTACTGCTGCACCAACGGCAGGTTATCAAGATTTAAGTGAGTTTGAATGTGGTGCTATAGTCGGCGAACGAGCAATGGGATACAGCTTTTCCGGGGTAGCAATGAAGTGAGGATTTTCCCGTACGACCATTTCACGAGTGTACCGTGACTATCAGCAATCCGGCAAGACATCAAATCTCCGACATCGCTGAGACCGGAAAAGGATCCTGCAAGAACGGGACAGAAGTGCAACCTTTCCGCAAATTGCAGCAGATTTCAATGCTGGGCCATCAACAAGTGTCGGCGTGCGAACCATTCAACAAAACATCATCGATGTGGGCTTTCAGGCCTGAAGGCCCACCCGTGTATCCTTGATGACTGCACGACACAAAGCTTTACGCCTCGCCTGGGCCTGTCAACACCGACATTGGTATGTTGATGACTAGAAACATGTTGACTGGTCGGACGAGTCTCGTTTCAAATTATATCGAGCGGATGGTAGTGTACGGGAATAGGGACACCCTCATGAGTCCATGGACCCTGCATGTCAGCAGGAGACTGATCAAGCTGGTGGTGGCCCTGTAATGGCATGGGTCGTGTGCAGTTGGAGTGAAATGGGACCCCTGACACGTCTAGATATGACTCTGACGGGTGAAGCGTACGTAAGAATCGTGCTTGATCACCTACATCCATTCAGTCTCTGTACGTCCATCTTTATAGCGATGGTCGCGGGACTCGGCTGTTCAACTGAGGATGTCAAGTGAAAAACCTTTCAGCCGTCAATTTTCAACCTTACTTTATTAGGCAACCAGTTTCAGCGCTTCATTACGCCATCTGGTTGTCTAATAAAATAAGGTTGAAAATTGAAGACTGAAAGGTGTTTAATTTGACATCCTGTATCCACTCATGTCCATTGCGCATTCCGACGGACTTGGGCAATTCCAGCAGGACAATGTGACACCGCACACGTCCAGAATTTTCACAGAGTGGCTCCAGGAACACTCTTCTGAGTTTAAACACTTCCGCTGGCCACCAAACACCCAAGGCATGAACATTATTGAGCATATCTGGGATACATCGCAACGTGCTGTTCAGAAGAGACCTCCACCCCCTCGTACTCCTACTGATTTATGGACAGCCCTGCTGGATTCATGATGTCAGTTCTCTCCAGCACTGCTTCAGACATTAGTCGAGTCCATGCCACGTCGCGCTGCGAAACTTGTGCGTGCTCGCGGGGCCCCTACACGTTATTAGGCAGGTGTACCGGTTTCTTTGGCTCTTCAGTGCATGTGCGCCATTTATCTGCTTGTGGTTTTACGCATGTGAAAGTGAGCGGAAGTTTTCTCCATGTTCGCAAATCGCGGAGGTTCAGTATCTCATGTTAGTCGTATTTGGTATTTGTGCCACACACTTTCTGTGCCAGGATGGTTGGCATGCGTGTTTTGTTAGCAGCATCCTTTGTAGAACCATTACTTATTCATATTGCATTTTCTTTCATTGCTTCATATAGGCTGAACAGTAGAAGAAAGTTACTGCATCCCCGTCTTACGTCCTTACTAATCCCAGCGCATCTCTGTTCGTTTTCCATTCTCCCGCTTAGTATGTTTGTTGTAAATTACCGGCGTTTCTGTAGATTATACACCTATTTTTGTGAGAATTTACCGGCCACCTTCCACCTTGTCAAACACTTTCTCCTGCATGACAAAACCTATTTAAGTATGTTTATATTTCTTAAGCCTTTCTTTCATAATGCAGCATAACTTGAGGACGTCTTTCTTGTGGCATTGTCTTCCCTGGAGAGGGTGACACACATTTTGGGCATCACTCCGGAGGGCGAGCAGTGGAGTGATCGGCCTGTGGGCCCAGTCACAAACTGGTGATCGAAAGACATATTTCATTATACTTCCGTTACACATATTGACAATGTGAGGCAGACAAGCTCTACTCCAGAGCGGCAGGCCAGCGATGGCCAGTGGATGGCAGGATTCCGCCCCAGCGAAGACTTATATCCATCAGCGTCGTACGATGCTGACGTTAGGCCGACAGCAGTCCAGCTTCCCGTCAGTTGGCCAAAGCTCCAGCCGGCCGCAGTGACCGAGCGTATCTAGGCGCTTCAGTCTGGAACCGTGCGACCGCTACGGTCGCAGGTTCGAATTCCGCCTCGGGCATGGATGTGTGTGATGTCCTTAAGTTAGTTAGGTTTAAGTAGTTCTAGGGGACTGATGACCTCAGATGTTAAGTCCCATAGTGCTCAGAGCCATTTGAACCATTTTTTGCCAAAGCTCCGACGTCAGCGGCGCTCTCTTTCTTGTGCTGCAACTGCGGTCCGCTGCAGAATGCCCACACCGAGGCGACTTAGGCCTGGCTCACATGTGGTGATGAAGGAAGACTACCATTCACAGGAGATGACCCACTGCTCCCTGGCAGGAGTCTGGTGAAGGCAGGCGTGTACGGCAGATCGACCCTGCTGTGGCGACAAGTCCCACAGGGTGGATTTAGTGCGGGAGGCTGCTGACCCTACCCGGTCCCGAATGTATGGCTGGAATTGCTAGTGTCCAATCGTCTTGTCATCTAATGTAGACCTGGTGTCATTGTGTTGCTACGAGACTCTAAATGAATCTGTTTCAAAATTAACGATCATTTATATGGCTGTGGGGTGTATCTGTTGCACTATTACCAACCCCTGGTCACGTAGCTCATAATGTGGTTCTTGTCCTTGTGTGGTGACACTGTCCTGCCGACTCTAGCTTGGTACAATACGGATTTCACGAAACACGGGTTGACTGTCCTTTTGTGTGGGTGTTGCTACAATCTACATGTTGTCACATTGCATTTACCGGCCAGCGGTAGCTAACGCAACACTTCATGGCAGCTTTCTTACAGTTTCTCACATGACCTAAAATTAGGTAGCAACACTGCATTGCCCCATTCAATGGGGAAGACCAGTTCCTCACGTGTTGGTTCAAATGGTTCAAATGGCTCTAAGCACTATGGGACTTAACATTTGAGATCATCAGTCCCCTAGACTTGCAACTACTTAAACCGAACTAACGTAAGGACATCACACACATCCATGCCTGAGGCTGGATTCGAACCGGCGACCGTAGCAGCAGAGGATTCCGGACTGAGGTGCCTAGAACCGCTCAGCCACCGCGGCCGACATCACGTGTTGCTCAGACTGGTTGCCCACCATGACTACTTACACCATCGATTAGCTACATATGTGACATACTCCCACGGTTGTCCTAGATTGACCATACATTTGTTACATTACATTAAACGGCTACCGCCTTGTATTTCCTTCAGTACATGCATCATCTACTGTCTCTACGTGGTTGGCACATCCTTCCTCCAACAAGACTTCCTCTATGCTTCGAATCCTCCTCTAGCTCTAGCAAGTTCATTCTGCATGTCTCACTCAGTGGATCCAATCCACTGCGACCTGGATTACCCACGGACTGGGTTTCTGAAAGGCTTGTCTTCTCAGATAAATGAAAGCTATTGAAAGAAAAATTGAACTCACAATGGCATTATGAACTGTGACACTGAACTTCACATTTACTCATTGGCTACTATAAGGTGCTGCAACAGGTGCTCCGCAGTGATCTCTCCTTCCAGTCGGGGTACCATATAAGCCAGTAAAAGAACTAGACTTGATTTCCAGATATCGTCCAAGAAGATACGGTTTCTTTAGGCAACATCTCCAAGGATTGGCACGGCTAATACATCTAATACATCTGTGGTAGTGTTGTATTTAAAATAATAACTTAAATCGTCGTAGCTGGTAAATGAAACATTGGACTCATAATATCGTACGTGGCTCCACTGATTGATAACCCGCTACCTCTTAACTCCAAGCATCTTGCTACTTGAAAATCTTGCACCACCTGTATCAACCTCAGATTCACACCATAGTTACTAATTGCATGACTGAGCCGGCCGCGGTGGCCGTGCGGTTCTAGGCGCTGCAGTCCGGAACCGCGGGGCTGCTACGGTCGCAGGTTCGAATCCTGCCTCGGGCATGGATGTGTGTGAAGTCCTTAGGTTAGTTAGGTTTAAGTAGTTCTAAGTTCTAGGGGACTGATGACCCAAGATGTTAAGTCTCATAGTGCTCAGAGCCATTTGAACCATTTACATGACTGAATTAATTTACTTATTCCAACATACAATGACACTCCTCAGTACCAAATGTTAAATTTGCATCCCATAACCTCTTGAACACTTCTCCCAGTCGCTGCAAATGTTTCTGCATATCTCTTGAAAAAATAAAAAAAATTCCATCCCATTGTGGAAGATTGGTAAAGTAACCAGTTTCGAAATATTTCAGAATAAAAACAGTCTTGATTGCGAATTTGTTTAATATTAGTAATGCAATTCACACTTTTGCGGCATCATCAAATCAAGTAATAGATATGTAACCCATCCGTCATAAAGCCACATCAAACGATAAATGTATGCAGCTGTAACTAGACATGTAATCCACCAATCATAGAAACATATAAACGGCAAAGGGGACCTTGAGCACACCAGCTGACTCCTCCGCGGCAGTACAAGATGCGGTCACGCTTACAAAATGAACGCAGTATGAGTCACGCACTGCACAATGTTCGTTAGGCTTTGGCGTTTATTTTGTAAGCGTGGCCCTATTTTGTACTGCTATAGCGGAGTCATCTGGTGTGCTCAAGGTCCACTTTGTATTTTATTTGTTTCTACGACGGACGGAGTCCACTTCCAATTACAGTTGCGTCCATTTACCGTTTGATGTGGTTTTATGACGGATGTGTTATACATCCAGCTACTTTTGCACAATCTGATGCTGCCCAAAAGGGTGAAAAGCGTCATTAATATTAAATGAATTTGCAACCAGGACTGTTTTTATTCTGAAACCTTGGAAAAATAATTATCCAAAAGTACTAAACATTGACGAGGAGTTAATCCTTTCAACACTCTATCCAACAAACGCTTGAATGTTGCTGGTGCATTCTTCAAGTGGAATGGCATTCTTCTACAATGATCAGCTAGTACAGTGTGACCACCGATCCACTATTGATATAAACGCGTCCGGGTGATAGCAACGTCACCTCGCGCGGAATGACTGTTAATTAGACAAGCGGTAAACTGTTGGACAGGGTACAACTGTGTCTGAACACACAGTGCACCGAACACTAATAACGATGGGCCTCCTCAGCCAACGACCCACCCATGTGCCAATGTTAACACCATGACATCGGCAGCTACGAATGAAATGGGCACGTGACGTTGGCGCAGTGGCAGAGCGTTGCATGGTCTGATAAATGCCGTACCTTCTTCATCATGCTGATGTGAGGGCGCGAATCCATCACCTTCTATGTGAACACCTTCTTCACATCTGTACTGCAGGACGGAGACAAGCTGTCGGCGGCTCCGTAATGCTCTGGGGAACATTCACGTGGGCATCCATGGGTCTTGTGGATCTCGTGCAAGGCACGAAGACGACCCAGGAGAATCGTACATTAGTTGAACACCACGCACAGCCGTTCATGACCAAAATAATTCCCGATGGGAGCGGCAGTTTTCAGCATGATAATGCGCCATGTCACAAGACCAGGAATGTGATAGAGTGGTTCGAGGAGCACAGTGGCAAGCTCCATTTGATGTGCTGGTTCCCATCTCGCCAGATTTGAATCCAATCGAACACATCTGGGACGTGATTGTACGTGGCGTCAGAGCTCATCGCCTCCGTCCCCGGAATTTAAGTGCATAAGGTGACTTGTGTGTGCAGATGTGGTGCCAACTCACTCCAGCGACGTGCAAAGGTTCATGACTTCCATGCCACGACGCATCGCCACTGCTATTTGTGCCAAAGTGGACATACCGGCTATTAGGTAGGCGACTGTAATGTTCTGTCTATCCGGTGTATACCGGTCCCCAAGTTGCTGAAAACAGTCTTTGATCTATCCTCTGGATCCACCTCCAACTGATGGTGCCCACTCTCAAGTCCATCGTCGAGAAATACCGGCACTGCTCAAGATTATCAATGGTTTCCATGATGTTTAGAACGGGGTAAGCATCTGTTGTTATTTTATTGTTCAAATGGCGGTAGTCACTACAGAATCGATACTTCCTTGAGCCGTCCGAAGACTCTTCCGGTATTATTACAATTCCTGACCCCTATGGACTGCTGCTCTCTTCTGTTAAGCTGTCATCTAATTTCTGATTGAAAACTCTTCTAAAATCGACTGCAGAGACTGTGGTATTCTGCATGGCCTGCAGTACACATGTACTTCGTTCCCTGTAGGAATCCTGTGTTGCACAATGGTTGTTGCAGGCAATGGTCCCCTTGGAAATGACAGGTTTTGAAATTCTTACATTAGTTCTTCCATTTCTGCCCTCTCCATTCTCTTCAACTGCTTAATCTTCTCATGCCATGCAGTCTTAGCTGCATTCTGTGCCCGTTCAAAGCATACACCTCGTGTCGGGCAATCTCACTCCTCTGGAACATCCAAAGTTGCTACTAACGTTCTCTTCAACAACTTAATCTCCTCGGCACTGAAACTATCGTACCTCGCCGCAGTCCCTTTCCTGTTCATGTACAACACTTTGTTCCAGTGGACAGCTCTCTGCACATAGTGTGCTATACATCACTACCCTCAAGGAGTTCCACTACACGTAGCATACCAGCTGGTAGGTCAGGCTCCCCATTCACCCACAGTGACTTCCTGGTGTGACTCTACAAACAGTCATTTGAAACAGTGCTTAAGATCATTACTCAATGTTTAACTCGGTTAGCTTGTACAACAGACGCTGCTCATGACATATCAGCATTGATGATAGCTTCCCCCAGCTGGAAGGTCTTCTCACTAAACTCCACCACACGCCGTCGAAGATCAATTATGGCATGATTCTGATGCAGCAAATCTAAACCTCACTTACATGAGACACCCGTTCCACACATTGGTGGGCCTATTTTCTTCCAATTGAAAATTCACCATTGTCGACCCAAGTGACTGTACATCATTATCCTCCACCCCATACAAATTATAACGTGGTGGGTCCCATTGCATCCTACCAAATAAATCTCTCGTGGTCCCTGACACATGCACCCCTGAGTTCAACGAAAAAATACTTCTTAACATCTATTACATTAATTACGACACCTGCCGCCTCTGTATTCATATCTACTCCATTTTCTTTTACTGGGAAGACCTTTCGGCGGTTCTTGGGTTCCCTTTTGAGTTTATGAGTTGAACGGATGCTTATTACCATCCAGAGTACCCTTATTGTTATTCCCATAATATTGCTGTTGGTTCGTACCACTCCTCCTGTTATTGCCGTACACTGGTTCTAGTTCATACCACATCTTTTATTTCGTGTCTGGCGGCACAGCCTTTGCACTCGTCCCGTACCCCCACAGTGTAGGTGCTGCAAACAGATTTCATCGATCTATTACTCCTGTCACGACATCAATTTCTTCAGATTCCACCGCTGCATGGTGATCCCTTGGCACACCACTTCGCATCCTTGTAGACATTTCCGGTGCTTAAGTTCTGAGGAAAGTAGCGAGTGCCCTTTGCTCGGCTCCCTGCAACACTATCATGTTTGCCTCATCTTTCAGCGTCTGTTCACACGTATGCACATTAATTTTTCTAATCCTGTCCGCAAAATCCTCTATGGCTTCATCAAGAGTCGTAGAAATTACAGTTAACTGCTCACGGGTGACACGAGGACTATTCTGCTCCTTATATCTTTGCACCAAACCTTTCTGAGCTGTTCAAACGTTTCCAACTTGTTCAGTGCCTCCACGCATCGTACGAAGTACTTCACTCCACAGGAAAGGCTCGATCTTGCTATTTGCAATAACTGTTTGTCCAAGGAAGCTCCTACTTTAGCAGATGACAAGAAGTCCTCCACAAATGATAACAGATCCTCGGGTGACCGAATGGAAAAGGGAGTAACAAGGTCTGCAGTAGCTGGATCTACCCCATCTTCCCCTAGACTCTGTGATTTCATCAACTTCCAGTCCTCATCCTTCTCTGATAGCTAATTACTCACGTTGCCAGAAGCCAGGTGCTCTTTGAGCATTACCTCTAGCTCAACGGGTGCTCCTCTGACACGCAAATTAAATTTAGTACCAGTTCTGTCACCCCAGATCATATGAGGTAATAGATCACCCCCATGAAGTAAATAGGCTGCTTGAAAAATCAACCACCATACATACTGAAACCGCCGTAAAATAACTTCCTCAGTGTATCAACGGCTTCGCCTGTTGTTATGGTTGGAGGATCTGGGCACTCAGGTAAGTTACTTTATTAGTAATGCAATAAAAGGGTTCGATCTTGCGAACATAAGATTTATTCATAAAAAGTAGAAATAAATCATAGTACATTAAAGGTGAAATTAAGAAGAATATTACAGTGATATGATTTGATCCATTGTAAATGGCTTTAGACAGGCTGTGACTGTGAAAACAATAGGTTTGTTTATAAATAAATCTTCTGCTCCCAGTCACGATTTTTCTTTATTTACTTTTCGCACGACGCGTTTCAGGAAATGATTCCCATTTTCAAGTGCATTTGTTGTGTGTATTAAGCCATTTCTGCTAATGTTGTCATTGTGTGAGAGTTTGCTTCATTTCCTTGACTATTACAGCAATATATAAGAAACAAGCGATTTTTTAGTTGGTTATCGATTCTTTTGGTGAAGTTAGTGGCGAAATTTAGAAGAATTTATACTTACAGTTTTCTAATGGTCCATTTGTGCAGAGTCTCACACACACTAAACATCACACACACCTTGTTGTACACTATACACATGGAAAATATCTGATATAAAGAAAACAGTTACAAAGATCTTCTTAGAAGTAGTCCATAAGTCTTCCAAAGATTATGATTTGATTTTGTACAGAGCTTATTTATCTTAATAATTTGGCTCATAAATTGCTTATATCGATTTTATAATTGTGCTTATTACTATGTTTTACTATTTTTATTTAAGTATACTATCGAAACATCTGAAGAAATTCACTAATTCACTTTCAAGTTATTCGTTTAATATTTTATCTTCATATTTACTGTAATGTGAGTATATTTCCAGTTCTTCTAGCAAATCCATTTTATGTCCTTTATTTAGTCGGTGGAGTAATTTGACATTTTGCTTTATTTTTCCAAATGGGTGTCCTGTATTATGCATGTGTGTTGCTATTGCTGACGTAGTGTGTTTGTTGTGTGCGTAGTCTTTAATGTTTTCAGTGAACCTGGCGTTGAAATTTTGGCCTGTGTGTCCTAGGTATAACATGGAGCATTCCTGGCATGTTACATTGTATATTCCAGAGTCTGAATATGGATCATGAATACACTTTATATTACGTATTAGATTTTGTTGTAGTTTATTAGATGTAGAAAACATAATTTTTACTTAGTGATTTTTGAAAATATTTACAATCTTCTGTGATACATTGCCTATGTATGGGACACTAGATATAGATTTGTTTTCTCTTTTTCTTCTGTGGTGCAGTTTGCACCTGGGTCTTTCTTCACTTTTCCTAGGATGGTGTCAACCACGGAAACATTGTAAACATTGGCAACTGCAAATAAACACAGTGAAAAGTATCGAAACATGAGCGGTTATCAGAATACATAAACAATCCCCTTGAGAGATAAAATTAAACTAGAGAACAGATGCATACAAATGTGTGAGGTGGGAAGAGCATATGATACACTAGCTGAGACCAAAAGTCAGAAATGAACTTCACTCCCGTCACTCTGTCACTATTTCAAAAGTTTGACGAGTGCACTGAAATCGCGGATTACCATGGTTGCTGTTAAGATGGTTGCTGGCAGGTCGCTGTGCGTCGTACTATAGTGACTGCTAGATGTTGCTGGAGGAGGCCGAGATGTTGCGTTTGTGAGCCATAGACCTCATTATCTTCGCGGTTACTGGCAAAACAAAAAAAAAAAAAAAAAAAACTTTAATTCACAACTAACTTCAGTCTCAAAATCAGAATACTGTGCAGAAGGTCGAAGTCAAGAAAACACGGACGAGTGCAGAACCATGACTCGCTTCCAGACCAAGTGGAAGACTCCCACGTATTTTTCATAGCCTTACTTCAGACCTCCAGAAAGCCCACTCCACACAACCTGGCTATCCAGTTCCGGGAAGGTCCTAAGGGCTCCTCCAATGATGGATCTCGAAATCAGTTCACTGGCACCCACTACCAAATTAATCATGTAGCCGGCCAGGGTGGCCGAGCGGTTCTAGGCGCTTCAGTCCGGAACCGAGCAGCCCGCTACTGTCGCAGGTTCGAATCCTGCCTCGGGCATGGATGTGTGTAATGTCCTTAGGTTAGTTAGGTTTAATTAGTTCTAAGTTCTAGGGGACTGATGACCTCAGATGTTAAGTCCCATAGTGCTCAGAGCCATTTAATCATGTATCTTCCAGTGAGCTTCGTGTTTTCGGAAAGAGAACACAGTGTCGCCACGTTCCCAGAGTTTGACATATGTATAGGAAATTGCGAAAGTTTGGTGTGAGCCTTTACCTACCTTCCACGGGAAGGCAGAGTTAGGAGATTATACTGACATACGTACAGTCACACTTCAGCTTGCAGAACAGAGTCTGTCGAGCAAACACGGCTGGATATCGGCAAATGGTCAGCTCAAAACTTCACAGTAAGTCTACCAACAGGCAGAATTCTCATCCCTACCACTACTGGTCTCCCGTTCTGTACTGGATGCTCCTTGAACCTTGCTTCCATCTCGCTGCCTAGGTACCGGCAGGATTAACACCGAAACGCTCGCTCAGCTGTCTGTGTGGCCTTCTACCGAGGAAACCATAATTTTAGTGATGGCTGAATTCTCGATATCGTGCAAAAGCTTCACCTGTAACCGATCCAAAGCGAAGGGAGGTTCCGTAGCCCCGAAACCAGATGCATGGTACTTACTACTGTAACTACTGTACGTGTTGAAACGTGTAATCGCCATCCCTGAATTGTTCTTCAACAGTGGGAAGCAAGAAGGTGCTTAGAACATCAATGTAGGTCTGTACGGTGATAGTGCCACGCAAAACAAGTCCCCTTCATGGCAAACACGACCACACCATAACACCACCGCCTACGAATTTTACTGTTGGTACTACACACGGTGGCAGATGACATTCACCGGGCATTCGCCATACCCACGCCCTGGCATTGGGCCGGCCGTTGTGGCCGAGCGGTTCTAGACGCTTCAGTCTAGAACCGCGCTGCTGCTACGCTCACAGGTTCGAATCCTGCCTCGGGCATGGATGTGTGTGATGTCCTTAGGTTACTTAGGTTTAAGTAGTTCTAAGTCTAGGGTACTGATGACCTCGTCTGTTAAGTACCATAGTGCTTAGAGCCATTTTGAACCTGCCATCGGATCGCCACATTGTGTACTGTGATTCGTCACGCCACACAACATTTTACCACTGTACAATCGTCCAATGTTTACGCTTCTTACAGCAAGCAAGGCGTCGTTTGGCATTTCTCGGCGTGATGTGTGGCTTATGAGCAGCCGCTCAACCATGAAATCCAAGCTTCCTCACCTCCCGCCTAATTGTAATAGTACTTGCAGTGGATGCTGATGCAGTTTGGAATTCCTGTGTGACGGTCTGGATAGATGTCTGCCTATTGCACATTACGACCCTCTTCAACTGTCGACGGTTTGTGTCAGTCAACAGACGAGGTCAGCCTGTACGCTTTTGTGCTGCACATGTCCCTCCATGTTTCCACTTTACTATCAAATCGTAAACAGTAGACCTAGGGATGTGTAGGACGTATGACAGAAGTGACACCCAATCACGTGACCACGTTCGAAGTCCGTGAGTTCCGCAGAGCACCCCATTCTGCTCTCTCACAATGTCTAATGACTACTGAGGTAGCTGATATGGAATACCTGGCAGTAGATGGCAGCACAATGCACCTAATATGAAAAAAGCTTATGTTTTTGGGGGTGTCCAGATACTTTTGATCACATAGTGTACAATTAGTTTTAAGCTGTGAGACATCCACCGGTTCCTCCAGCCACATAAAAGTAACATTGCAGTTATGATAACCCCTAACCCTCGACCCCATGATTTTCACCAAAATACAAACATTGATCTCACCTACCACGCAGTGAAGATACCGTAGGCTGCAGTTCGGGCGTCGTGCTCATGGAGTGATACACCCTCCGCTGACAGCGACGTTAGTCCTCATGAAACCACTCTATAGGGGGCGATACCGAGTTTGGGCGCCACTCTGTGGGTCGGGCAGTAGAATGATGGGCCTGTGGGGCACAGCGACAGACTGGTGGTCGAGAGAATTATTTTATTAGACTCATCTGATCGTCGACAATGCGAAGCACAAGCACCCCACTGCAGCAGCCGAAAGATGGCCAGTGGACGGCTGGCTATCTCCCCGTTGAGGAAGTAAACGCGTCAGCACCCTGCGATGCTGACAGCAGGCCAACAGCAATCCAGCGGCCTGTCATTCGGTCAAGGCCCTGCCATCAGCGATACTCTTCCTCCTGCGATGCGACTGCGTTCTGCAGCAGAGTGGTTCAAAGGGTTCTAAGCACTATGGGACTTAACATCTGAGGTCATCAGTCCCCTAGAACTTAGAACTACTTAAACCTAACTAACCTAAGGACATCACACACATCCATGCCCGAGGCAGGATTCGAACCTGCGACCGGAGGAGCCGCGTGGTTCCTGACTGAAGCTCCTAGAACCGCTCGGTCATGGGGCCGGTAAGCTGTAGGATGCCCGCACCCAGATGATTCTCGCGAAGATCGCGTCCATCGCAATGACGAGGGAAGACTGACATGCACAAGACACGGAATCTGTTGGCGATAGACGCGAACGCCAGGTGGGTGGTGCAGTGGGACCAAATCCCACTGGGTGGACTTGAGGTAAGAGATCGCTGCCCATGGCTGCTGCTGTTAGCACCCGGTCATCTCTTCGCCTAGCGTGGCTCTGGCGCTGTTGCGGTGCTGTCGGGCTCCAAATGAATCTGCCTCAACATTCACAGTTAACATGTTTCTTGTTCCGGTATGGTAACGCCGTCCTGTACACTCCGGCTATTACCATCGAGTGACATTATACTGAGTGCACTATCGGAAAATTACCTCGAGAAATTAAACAGAGAACCGATTCGTGGAGATAACATCTTGGACCTACTGATAACAAACAGACCCGAACTTTTCGACTCTGTAAGCGCAGAACAGGGAATCAGTGATCGTAAGGCCGTTGCAGCATTCTGAATATGGAAGTAAATAGGAATATAAAAAAAAGGGAGGAAGGTTTATCTGTTTAGCAAGAGTAATAGAAGGCAGATTTCAGATGACCTAACAGATCAAAACGAAAATTTCTGATCTGACACTGACAATGTTGAGTGATTATGGAAAAAGCTCAAGGCAATCGTAAAATGGATTTTAGACAGGTACGTGCCGAGTAAAACTGTGAGGGACAGGAAAAACCCACCGTGGTTCAACAACAAAGTTAGGAAACTACTGCGAAAGCAAAGAGAGCTTTACTGGAAGTTTAAACGCAGCCAAATCCTCACAGACAAACAGAAGCTAAACTGTGTCAAAGTTAACGTAAGGAGGGCTATGCGTAAGGCGTTCAGTGAATTCGAAAGTAAAATTCTATGTACCGACTTGACAGAAAATCCTAGGAAGTTCTGGTCTTACGTTAAATCAGTAAGTGGCTCGAAACAGCATATCCAGACACTCCGGGATGATGATGGCATTGAAACAGAGGATGACACGCGTAAAGCTGAAATACTAAACACCTTTTTCCAAAGCTGTTTCACAGAGGAAGACCGCACTGCAGTTCCTTCTCTAAATCCTCGCACAAACGAAAAAATGGCTGACATCGAAATAAGTGTCCAAGGAATAGAAAAGCAACTGAAATCACTCAACAGAGGAAAGTCCACTGGACCTGACGGGATACCAATTTGATTCTACACAGAGCACCCGAAAGAAATTGCCCCCCTTCTAACAGCGGCGTACCGCAAGTCTCTAGAGGAACGGAAGGTTCCAAATGATTGGAAAAGAGCACAGGTAGTCCCAGTCTTCAAGAAGGGTCGTCGAGCAGATGCGCAAAACTATAGACCTATAACTCTGGCGTCGATCTGTTCTAGAATTTTAGAAAATGTTTTTTGCTCGCGTATCATGTCATTTCAGGAAACCCAGAATCTACTCTGTAGGAATCAACATGGATTCCGGAAACAGCGATCGTGTGAGACCCAACTCGCTTTATTTGTTCATGAGACCCAGAAAATATTAGATACAGGCTCCCAGGTAGATGCCATTTTCCTTGACTTCCGGAAGGTGTTCGATACAGTTCCGCACTGTAGCCTGGTAAACAAAGAGCCTACGGAATATCAGACCAGCTGTGTGGCTGGACTGAAGAGTTTTTAACAAACAGAACACAGCGTGTTGTTCTGAATGGAGAGACGTCTACAGACGTTAAAGTAATCTCTGGCGTGCCACAGGGGACTGTTATGGGACCATTTCTTTTCACAATATACAGGGTGTCCCATCTATCTTGTCCACCCAAAATTTCTCTGGAACAATAACAGCTATTGGAAAACGACTTTAACCGGTATCAATGTAGGGCTGGGGCCCATGAATGTACATATTTGAAAACATTCTAAAACGAAAGCATATGTGTTTTTTAACACAAACTTCTGTTTTTTTAAATGGACCTCCTATATTTTTTCTTCAGCAATCCATAGCATGACAAAGCACATACACAATGGCGTTGATTGCATCGCAATATTCCCATTACATCCCGAGATATTGAGACGCGAAATTGACGCTTGAAACACCCGACATGTGCTGCTAGCGCACGTCCTGAGGGTCAGGCGTGAACCCCATGCTGCCCGTAATCGCTATGTGATTGACATGTGTAATCACACCTCCATGCTTATCAAGAGGTCCGAAACGAATAATACGGTCTGCTGCCATCAACTCTCATAAGCACATAATGGTTTCCCTCTTGCATGTTTTATGTATCTACGTACACAATATGAACCAGTACCGATCGGTGTACACCCGTCAGGTTGTCTTATTTATCCTGCACACCCAAAATAAGGTTTATCTAATGCGTTATATGACCCATTGTGCCTGTCGCGCAGGGCCTGGCTCTACCTAGTCAAGAGTCCAACGTAGTTCCCACTACTGCCACAGTTACCATTTCGCCTTGTTTATGATTTGCGACTCATGCAAACTCCTTTACTCCACCACCCTCCGAGCATCCCATTTGTTGTTGCTTTGGCGTGCAGTACACCGCTTGCCAGTGTAGTCGTCCATCAGAGTAATCTAGTGACGGCACGGAGGTAGTACACATTGTGAATAAACGTTGTGTTGCGAAACTTATACTGTACAGTATAATGTACACACATGAAGACGTGGTAGAAATGTTGCTGATCTATGGAGAATGTGCGTTGACGGGAAATACGTTATGAGATTGCTTGTTTGTTGATAGTACTGTTAGCGAACATTATGATTATTAAGTTAATATGTCTGTTTTCTACCCTACTCTACATACCTGTACTGTACCCTGTTGTAGGTGGACGAAATGCTGTTCAGGCAGAACGACTGTACAGAAGACGATTCCATAACAAGCCATCGCCTTCGCGCCGGATGTTTGGTCGTCTCACATCTCGTCTACGTGAAACGCGAAGCTTAAATCCAAGATCTCGACATCGTCCTAGAACACACACAGATGAACGTGCTGAAGTTGCTGTGCTCGCTACCATAGCTGTGAATCCTCAAATCAGCACACGTCAAATTGAACGTGAAGTTGGTGTGTCGAAATCAAGTGCACAGCGTATTCTTAAACGTCATAAATTTCATCCTTACTATGTTCATTTACACCAGGATCTTCATGGAAATGACTTCCGCAATAGGGTAACATTTTGTCGGTGGGCTCAGCAAAAACTTCTGACTAATCCAAATTTATTTGCAGATGTTCTCTTTACCGACGAGGCATCATTCTCCAACAAAGGAATTGTCAATATGAGGAATATGCATTATTGGTCCGCAGACAATCCAAAATGGCTCCGTCAAGTAGAGCATCAACGTCCGTGGAAAGTTAATGTTTGGTGTGGGATTATTGGAGATACCATTATCGGACCTTTCTTTATAAATGGCATCCAAAATGGCAGACAATACTCCAGATTTATACGACACAATCTTCCGGTTCTCTTGGACACCGTACCTCTGAACCGGAGAATGGTCATGTGGTATCAGCATGACGGATGCCCTGCACATAACGCCTTACGAGCATGACGACGATTCCCTGGTAGGTGGATTGGACGAGGTGGCCCAGTTAGGTGGCCTGCCCCATCTCCGGACCTTACACCGCTGGATTATTTTCTTTGGGGAGCAGTGAAGGAAGCTGTTTACCAACATGAACCAACAACACCAGAGGACATGAAGCAACGCATTATTGATGCTTGTACAGCCATCAAAGAGGAAACAGTAGCACGAAGTAAGGCATCCTTCATCCGCAGAGTGACCCTATGTATGCAAGCCAATGGGCATCACTTTGAGCATGAGATGAGAACGCTATGTTTAGTATGTAGTGCTGGTATCACAGTGGAAGTTTCTACAAAGGGCCATTTTACCCAGTGATGTTAAGAAACATTTGTTTGCAACAATTTGTCATTTAACGCATTAGATAAACATAAGATTGATAATTATGTGATAATAAAACTAATTGGTTAAACATGTTTACATTCATCTTCTATGTCCTACCTGAACTTCCCAAATCAAAACATTTTTACCTAAACAACGGTAAAACTTTTAGTCCACTTGCTCGTTTCACTAAAACCATCAACATGAATTTTACTATTAAGAGTGAATGATTAACTGTCACTTGCGCTAGATCTACAGTAAAGTAAATTTTTAACGTTGAACGACATTACCTTTTTAGTAACGGATTAACGATAAGCGAAGTTAACTTTGTGACTAACGTTGCGGTACACAGATATGTTACAGAACCGCATCACCCCTAGCCTATGGGATAAATACCTGCTGGAATGTACGACGATAATGCAGGGTGGCAGCAGACCGTATTATTCGTTTCGGACCTCTTGATAAGTATGGAAGTGTGATTACGCATGTCAATCACATCGGGATTACGGGCAGCATGGGGTTCACGCCTGAGCCTCAGGACGTGCGCTAGCAGCACAAGCGTTAATTTCGCGTCTTAATTTCTCGGGATGTAATGGAAATATTGCGATGCAATCAACGCCATTGTGTATGTGCTTTGTCATGCTATGGATTGCTGAAGAAAAAATATAGGAGGTCCATTTAAAAAAACATAGGTTTGTGTTAAAAAACACATATGCTTTCGTTTTAGAATGTTTCCAAATATGTACATTCATGGGCCCCAGCCCTACATTGATACCGGTGAAAGTCGTTTTCCAGTAGCTGTTATTGTTCCAGAGATATTTTGGGTGGACAAGATAGCTGGGGCACCCTGTATATAAATGACCTAGTAGATAGTGTCGGAAGCTCCATGCGGCTTTTCGCGGATGATGCTGCAGTATACAGAGAAGTTGCAGCATTAGAAAATTGCAGCGAAATGGAGGAAGATCTGCAGCGGATAGGCACTTGCTGCAGGGAGTGGCAACTGACCCTTAACATAGACCAATGTAATGTATAATACATTGAAAGAAGGATCCTTATTTGTATGATTATATGATAGCGGAACAAACACTGGTTGCAGTTACTTCTGCAAATATCTGGGAGTAGACGTACGGAACGATTTGAAGTGGACTGATCATATAAAATTAACCGTTGGTAAGGCGGGTGCCAGGTTGAGATTCATTGGGAGAGTCCTTAGAAATTGTAGTCCATCAACAAAGGAGGTGGCTTACAAAACACTCGTTCGACCTACATTTGTGTATTGCTCATCAGTGTGGGATCCGTACCAGGTCGGGTTGACGGAGGAAATAGAGAAGATCCAAAGAAGAGCGACACGTTTCGTCACGGGGTTATTTGGCAAGCGTGATAGCGTTACGGAGATGTTTAGCAAACTCAAGTGGCAGACTGTGCTAGAGAGGCGCTTTGCATCGCGGTGTAGCTTGCTGTCCAGGTTCCGAGAGGGTGCGTTTCTGGATGAGGTATCGAGTATATTGCTTCCTCCTACTTATACCTCCTGAGGAGATCACGAATGTAAAATTAGAGAGATTCAAGCGCGGACGGAGGCTTTCCGGCAGTCGTTCTTCCCGCGAACCATGCGCGACTGGAACAGGAAAGGGAGGTAATGACAGTGGCACGTAAAGTACCCTCCGCCACACACCGTTGGGTGGCTTGCAGAGTATAAATGTAGATGTAGATGTACCACTGAGTGGTGCATGTCTCGCTGAGCACGCCTAGTTGTCTCGCAACCCTTTTGCCAACACGTTGCTATAACCTATAAATGAACCAACTCCACTTACTGGTCAGTGGTAGCTAACGCAAAGCTCAAACGCGGCTTTCTTAGAAAATACCATACGTTTCAGTTAAAACTAGGTAGCAACACTACATTCCTAAAGTGAAACCTATCGTCATCAAATTGAAACTTAGTTTTTTTTTTTGTTTTTCCTTTTTTGTGCTTTTATTACGACCCGCAACTTGGATGTATGGTACACTTCATAACCTGTCATGCTGATTATACTATATTTCTCGCATTTACATGCACTTGCAATATGTGAAAGACTGTGAATGATATTCTGACTAAAATAAAATAGTATTTCTTCAGTCTCACGGGTTCTATGCACTAACTTGAATAATAATTATTTGGTTTCCAGATCCCCCGCTGATATTATCTTGTTTGGTCGCTGATGTCTTGTTTGACAGGATGTCTATCAAAGCTCTGTCAAACTGACTCTAGTACTGTCCGCCACATCTACACACAGTTTTCATCTATAACTTCAGCAGACAGTTATTCCACCTCGTTGAAGTACTTGATGTACTGTTTCCGCCTTTCCTCTCTCTAATCGGCAGTTAATTTATGGTACTAATTGAAAATGTTGCCTAGATCATAGTGAGCACACAAATGCATTTCAATATCTACCATGCAAAGATTTAACTTTCGATGCTTATAAAGTGTTACAAAAATATATGCACTGATGGTAAAGGTTAACACCGGCGACAGTTGTGAGATTGCAGTTCATGTGGTGCCCTGTAAGGATCTACCTGGCGTAGCTAACTAGCACCCTCTCTTGTCGACTCGAAATGGTGATAATACAGAAACGGAAGGCGTTTTGAGTTATCCGCTTCAACAGGTGCAGTTTAGTTAAAATTGCGTGAAGTGATTTCCGTCGCGAATACGGCACTGCACATCCTGAAGCTCAGACCATTCCCGAACAATGGCATCAAGATATTGATTGTGTAGTGAACATACAAAGGTCATCCAAGTGTCCTCGTTTAAAATGTATAGCGCATTTAACAACTTTCCACGTAGTCCACAGGAGTCAATTAGTAGCTTCATCCGAGGATTAATCAGTCCTCATGTAGCAGTTTGGCATGTTCCACGGTGACCTTAGCATTTAAAACAATGCGGCATCCAGTTGCTGCAACACGATGATGTACACCAACACCTATTGACACAGTAATTCATTCTGAGCGTGGAGACAGATGATAACAATTATCTTTCTCGTTTAGTGTTCAGCGATGAGGTAACATTCCGCTTAATGGGATAATGAACAACCATATCCTAAAAATATACGCAACGCAGCAGCCACTTACAGCTATGGAGCACGTGCGAGACTCACCAAAATTTCACCCCTTTTGCTTCGTTTCCCCAGGAAATGTATATGACCGGGTCTTACCTGCAGGAAAGATAGTTACATTAATCGCGTACCTTGATATGATAAAGATCTAGTTTTTTCTACACCTGCAAGGACAGACCGAAAATAACGTTTTTTAACAGCACATAACACCACTTCACGAGCACCTATAGGTAAGAAAATTTCTTAACAAGTGATCTGCCTCATCTTTGGATCAGTCATAAGGGTCGTACAGATCTCGCATTATACCATTTGCCTCCAAGGGCGTCTGAATTCACATTGTGTGCTTCTTATTGTGTGGTTTTGAGGAAGACTCCATCTATGTACTTCCTCATTCCAACAGATTTGGTGAAGTCCAACGCTGCATAGTAACAGTAGTGAATGCTCGCAAAAGTATGCGACGAGTGTAACTATTGTCTGGTTGTTTGTCGAACGTCCGATAGAAGGCAAATTAAACACCTGTGGGGTATAAGGTAGGTGGGGGTAAAAACATGCATTTTTGGTTTTAGTAAATATTTAAACAAAACTTTCAGAAATATTACATCAGTTACGGACACAGCACCTAGTTTGACAGCTTGGTAACACGATGTAAGAGTTTCATTATCATCTAATGATTATTAGAGGAGTAATAAAAGTTTCCTGAAAAGCAATTTTGCAGGCCTGTGACAAGAATCTGCGTACTTTTGCGCACCACTGAAGAAAATGAAAAGCATTACACATAAAAACATGGAAAAACAAATCAGAAACTTTTCATTTTTCGGCCAAACTCAAAAAGTAAATGTCGTAATGATGCGAGGATGAGGCCGAAAAAAACTTTTATCTACGGAAATACTGCGCAGCACTACTGCACGTTCTTTGTCCAAAAAAAAAAAAGTTTTTGTAAATCGTCCGAGATGCTCACTACTTTTGTCGGTTTTAAAATGTTTTCTTAACGCAGGCTCTGAAAACTGAGCTTCTTTGGATGCTCGCCGTATTGAGCTTCCGTTTTCAATAATGCCAAGTACTTGCTGATAGAGCGGCTCTGTTAACGGCTGTTCTCGGTCGGTTTCTGGAAAACAGAAAAATGCTGCTATAGAGGACTTAATTATACTGAAAGTGTGTTTGAGAGGTAGGAATGTTTGAAAAAACCACTACCCACCGGAAGAACAACTACAAAAAAGAAAAATCAGCTAACGTTCTCTTACGTAAGCAATGCGATATCTACAATAAATAAATACCAAAAAAATGCTTGAATGCACAAGAAACGACTACATAAATCACTGTAAAGGTTATGAGATTGCAAATAGTTTCTTGGTGGGGTAAAAGTACACACCGCAAACTTCTACCCCATTGGACATACGTCGTTTTACCCCATTCCACTATTTTGTTTTTCGGGGATCTCCATATAACACACATGACTCAAGGCATGCAAATGGAGGAGGATATTGGAAGCTTGTGACCACCCGTTCCGGTACCGAGTTCAAATGGGTGTGAATTCCTAAGGGACCGTTGAGGTCATCGGTCTGTAGACTTACACACTACTTAAACTAACTTACGCTAAGAACAAAACACACACACACACACACACACACACACACACACACACACACACACACGCCCGAGGGAGAACTCGAACCGCCGGGTGGAGAGGCCGCATAGTACCGAATTCATCCAATTTTTAAATAGATTTAGGTTCACCTAATACTCAGTCAACTATACAATTTTTACACTGAAAATGTTCAAAAGTGAATCACCAAATTTCCTCCAGCTATATTGTTTTTTAAGACACGCGATACACTGACGGTTCACACCAAATATTGTAACACGAAAGATTACGATTTAGAATTATCTGGGTCAGTTAATTATTCTGCGACTGTGAGTTTTAAAATGTCTTAAGTGCGCCAGTCATATTCACACTGACGAATCTGACTTCGTATATAATATGTAGCAAGCTGGCTCTATGTAATTACTGCAATTAGTAGCTATCTGATTGAGATAGCAGAGTAATGTCGCCTAAATACTCGTAGATCACATCCGAGCTGGCTAATTCTTTATCATGAAAAAATAACGGAGAAACCTCAACGACACTTCCGAAGGATTGGCTGTTAAAAATACATATACGGCATTAGTGTCAGGAAAACTTAAAAGTATAATGTGATATGTCTATCTGTTGGTAAATATTATTATCATAATAAGATATTTATATAGTCGTTACAGACAGAAGCTAGGAGGAGAACAGATAACGAAGTAATAGGAGAAGGAAGAAAGGAATAAGATGAGAGAGATATCTCCTTTACACGGTTTCAACTCAGTGTCATCAGTATTTCAAATTCATATACTGCATTATGTGAGACTCCTCATTACCATAAAAGCAAATGTGATATTGGAGCAAACCATTACAACTGACTGTATAAACAAATTCACAAAAATGTTATTGTGCCTTCTAGATTGCCAGAAGGTGCCAGAATAGAACTAAGGAGATAATGACGGGTGCGCTGCCAGGTAGGAGAATGGTCAACTTCTGCTTTAGGAACCTCAAAATTTGATGTGTATTCTTGCCCCACGCGCACTTTTGCCGCCACCCGCCCTGAACTAAAATTAAGATTCTAAACGTAATCCTAAAAAGTACATCACGGTTGTAAATGCATGCGTGTAAAAATGTACCACTGTAAAATTGATTGGTTCTTTTGCAAGAAAAAAATCTTTGTAATCTTCTGTCAGTTGTCTATTGATTTAGAAGCTGTAATAGCAGCCTTGCTACCGAAGTAATTGTGGAAATTCAGGTCCGCCAATTATTCGACATATACCAGCCATCACCAGCGGATACTTTTATTCAGGTGTGCAGTATGTAAAGATGTTTTAAGTATTAACTCTTGCTTCATATACACTCCTGGAAATGGAAAAAAGAACACATTGACACCGGTGTGTCAGACCCACCATACTTGCTCCGGACACTGCGAGAGGGCTGTACAAGCAATGATCACACGCACGGCACAGCGGACACACCAGGAACCGCGGTGTTGGCCGTCGAATGGCGCTAGCTGCGCAGCATTTGTGCACCGGCGCCGTCAGTGTCAGCCAGTTTGCCGTGGCATACGGAGCTCCATCGCAGTCTTTAACACTGGTAGCATGCCGCGACAGCGTGGACGTGAACCGTATGTGCAGTTGACGGACTTTGAGCGAGGGCGTATAGTGGGCATGCGGGAGGCCGGGTGGACGTACCGCCGAATTGCTCAACACTTGGGGCGTGAGGTCTCCACAGTACATCGATGTTGTCGCCAGTGGTCGGCAGAAGGTGCACGTGCCCGTCGACCTGAGACCGAACCGCAGCGACGCACGGATGCACGCCAAGACCGTAGGATCCTACGCAGTGCCGTAGGGGACCGCACCGCCACTTCCCAGCAAATTAGGGACACTGTTGCTCCTGGGGTATCGGCGAGGACCATTCGCAACCGTCTCCATGAAGCTGGGCTACGGTCCCGCACACCGTTAGGCCGTCTTCCGCTCACGCCCCAACATCGCGCAGCCCGCCTCCAGTGGTGTCGCGACAGGCGTGAATGGAGGGACGAATGGAGACGTGTCGTCTTCAGCGATGAGAGTCGCTTCTGCCTTGGTGCCAATGATGGTCGTATGCGTGTTTGGCGCCGTGCAGGTGAGCGCCACAATCAGGACTGCATACGACCGAGGCACACAGGGCCAACACCCGGCACCATGGTGTGGGGAACGATCTCCTACACTGGCCGTACACCACTGGTGATCGTCGAGGGGACACTGAATAGTGCACGGTACATCCAAACCGTCATCGAACCCATCGTTCTACCATTCCTAGACCGGCAAGGGAACTTGCTGTTCCAACAGGACAATGCACGTCCGCATGTATCCCGTGCCACCCAACGTGCTCTAGAAGGTGTAAGTCAACTACCCTGGCCAGCAAGATCTCCGGATCTGTCCCCCATTGAGCATGTTTGGGACTGGATGAAGCGTCGTCTCACGCGGTCTGCACGTCCAGCACGAATGCTGGTCCAACTGAGGCGCCAGGTGGAAATGGCATGGCAAGCCGTTCCACAGGACTACATCCAGCATCTCTACGATCGTCTCCATGGGAGAATAGCAGCCTACATTGCTGCGGAAGGTGGATATACACTGTACTAGTGCCGACATTGTGCATGCTCTGTTGCCTGTGTCTATGTGCCTGTGGTTCTGTCAGTGTGATCATGTGATGTATCTGACCCCAGGAATGTGTCAATAAAGTTTCCCCTTCCTGGGACAATGAATTCACGGTGTTCTTATTTCAATTTCCAGGAGTGTATGTTTTCGTTTGTAGGTGTGAATGAAAGTATACTTGAATGGCGACTCAATGGCGCCTAAACAATTTTGGGTATTGAAAAGGATAATGGGTGGACATAAATTCTCATAGTTTCCGATGATAGTAATATCAGTGCTGCTGTGTGATTTCTTTTTTGATTTAAATAATGAAAACCGCCCCAGTTACTTATTGTTTGATGCTAAGCATAACGTGTTTCGAGTATTTATTCTACATAAATGTTCGCTTGTAAACAATTGGCTTTGAAATAGAGAATATATTCTCGAAACGTGTTATGCTGAGCATCAAAAAATAAGTAACTGGTGTAGTTTTTATTATTTTAATGACGAATGACACAGTTGCAGACTTTCCTGAAACATCTAATACGATGAATGAAATTAAGTGATTTCTTTTTCTTAATAAATAGGTATTGATATTTAATGTGGTACAATTCTCTCTCTTTAGTGTTAAATCCTGAGCTTGGTTTGCAACAGCACGCCATTCCCCCCTGCTGTCTGCCTTTCTCTTCATTTCCGCGTACGTCGTGCATCGCACATCATTCAAAATCAGCTGTCTGAATGACATCGTTTATCGTCCCTGGTGATTCTTTTCCTCAGCAGCTGCTTCTGTTATCGTCTCGATGACCTTATTGTGTCTCAAAATGCGTCCTACCCGTTTGTCTCTTCTTATTTGGATGTGACTCGGAGATATCTGGTTTCCTGTACTCTTCTCAGCGCCTCTTCATTGATAACTGCTCCCTTTCAGCTGATCTCCATCTCTCCACCCAGCTCCAAATCTCCAGGTCTTCTAGCCATCTTCTGTCTCTTTTTTCCTACTGTCACATCAGCATAGTGCCACACGCCAAAAAAAGTGCTTTAATGACCAGTTTCCTTATTTTCTAACAGTTATTCTTTCTGGTGAGTAACTTCTTGCTCAAATTAAATACAGTTTTAGCCTACTGCACTGTGCTTGCAATTTCTTCGTGGCTTCTACCGTCCATTGTGATCCTACTTTAGGAACCTCAAACTTTGATGTCTATTCTTGCCCCACGCGTACTTTTGTCGCCACCCGCCCTGAACTAAAATTAAGATCCTAAACGTAATCCTAAAAAGTACATCACGGTTGTAAATGCATGCGTGTAAAAATGTACCACTGTAAAATTGGTAAATTCCTCTACAAATTCTAGTTTTTCTCATCCATTTCTTATTCTTATAGATGTTCATATTCTTTTTGAGCACTGGATAGCATTCTTTAGTCTTTCACTTGTTTATTCTCATAGTATACCAACTGCAGAAAATCTTTCCATTGTACTGGGCACCTTCTCCAGATCTTTCACCTTCGTGATCACAACAGTATCATCTCCTTAACGCAGCATATCTGTCTTCAGGCTATTAATTTTGATCCACACCTCAGCAGTTTCACGAATTTTTTCTGCAGCTCTCTGAATGTAAGCGTTGAATACAAGAGAAGAAAGAGCATCTGCGTGTCTCACGTTCTTCTCTTGCTCACTTAGTTATGGTTTCGTTGTTGTGATATAATTAAACTTGATGATGAGTGTCTACTCCATAATATTTATTGGCATTAAGTGTGATAAAACATAGAAAGGTTAGTTTGAAATGGTAATGTGTTTCGGCTGTGCGCTTCTTGCACCTCTCGACAAGCTTGTAGTGATTTCTCATAATATCTGGTAACAAATATCTGATACCCATCCCTCATCATCAGTTCCATTCCTTAAGAATTTACATACTAATAAACTGTGTGTTTCTGTGAAGATGCGGACAGATGTTTGAAACTGACACAGCGTACTGTCTCTCCATTACCGCCGCGTATCACCCTCTTTCTGACGCTGCTGGCAACACGCTCCTAATCTGGGGAAAAGTCCATTCAACATTACTGTATTCATTACGAAAACCGAAACAACGTCTTCATTTTACTCTCGGAGCCCCGTGACACTTCCATCTGGTATTGTTTGTTTTAGCCGTATCTTCCAATACGTGATCGAAAGTGAATCAGCAAATATCTTCCTGAAGAATAGAGAGTAAGCACCAGACTAGTTTACAGTGAGATATTCGGTATGTTCGGACGTTTCGTAGTAGTCTGCTGTTTCTATTGTGTTGCTATAATAGCATTTCTATCTTACAAGACATAGATCTCCATGATCATGAGACCTTTTCTTTATTTTTTACTAGTCTGCGTAGGGGTTCACTACTTTGTATACTTTAGCACTTTATTTTTACCTACTTATATGATGCAGCTGAAACAACAGTACTTCTTATTCTGTTGTTTCTACCGAAAGCACTCCATCCGTTTCCACCACTTCACCTTGTATGCAAGGTTTCCAGTCGAAATGTTTCTACCGAAAGCACTCCATCCGTTTCCACCACTTCACCTTGTATGCAAGGTTTCCAGTCGAAATACAGGAGAAAGAAATAATGCCCAAGCTGCAAGCCGAAAAAGTGGAATATTGAAAGCGTCGTAAAAACCACTAAAATCAGTGACCGTAGCTATACAAAACATTTGTTACACGCAGAAACTGAAGTCTCTCTGAAAACTTCCAAAGTCAATGTGCATAGTATCTCAAAACATTTGTTGAGGTATATGTTCACAAAATAACTGCATACAATGAAAACCTTAATTTTTTCAGTTAATTTCCATGGAGAGGGCATTAAAAATGATATCTCCAAAGCATCCCACAAATCATAGAATAGACAAACAATATTCTGATTAAAACCAGTCCACAGTCCGCTATTATCTCGAAAAAATGACGCTTCGTTTACATTCATTCAGGTGTTTCACTTCCATATCCTCATTTTTGTTTCACTGTTCTTTTGTCAAGAACAATAAAATAATTCTATGCCGTTAGCCAATTGTTACCTAATTGTAGTATAATTGTTGCTTGAACCATGTCGAACCACGAATAAGTAAAGGTGGCACACATGTTAAATGTGTCTGACTGTGCTCTAATGAGAAACGGAGACACGGGACACTGGATGTGAAAACAATGAAGAGACTGCATGCGAATTTGTTGCGTACATGTTCTGTCATTCACCAGAAGGGATCTGTGCCCTCAAAGATAGTTATTACTAAAGAGGCTAAAGCTAACGCTACTCCGGCGTTTATGGTGAGTCCCAAGAAGCTCCTGAGACAAGGTATCATATGGTTCGGTCCAACGAATAATGAAGATAGAGTGGAGATAATTAAAACCACATTTTGTTCAAGAGTTATCACCATAGTACTGTGATATTAGAGTGAAGTCTGTTGAATACACGTTACAATGGATGGAAGAGATTCCAGATGTCCTGAGTAACAGTATGCGGACAGAAGAAGCCGTGTTCAGCGTGGTTGGGTTCACACATCGCCGTCACTGCTGTTCTTCGGTACCTAGCGAAAACAGTCTTGAATGTGCGAAATTACGACCACGTCCATCGTTACTGTGGGGTATGGTATTCGCGATGATACTATTACTGACCATATATCCTCGGTGAAACGAATGTGGTGAGGTGTGTGCACTTGCCATAAAATTTCACCTATACCACTGTTACACACTGGTACAATGTGGACTTTATTCGAGACGGGGCCCCGCTTCCTCCCCCCTCCCTTCTTCAATGTGCATTGATTTCACGAGAACAGGTTAACAGTGCTTTTCCAGTCGGTGTTATTGGGCGTCGTGGAAATGCTGAGTGGCCACCGATAAGTCCAGAAATGACCCCATTCCTTCCACTTCGGTATTTGAAAAAGAAACTGTACGCCAATTGTACGTGATTTCGACACTTTGGAAGCCGTGATTAGGGAGGGGTGCACACTCGTACCAAACGAAATGTTACAACGATTTGTCACGAACGTTGCAACCTTACTGCAACGGTGTGTTACGAGTGCTGGTGCCTACGTTGAAACATGAAGTGCAAAAGAGCTTACCACACAATACAAATGAAATTAATCGTGTAACAAACATTATGATAGACCCATAATGAAATAAAAATAGGGAAATAATTGTGAATCACCTTGTACTTTTTACCGCGGGTCTCTTTAAAACCGTACTATGGCTCAGAGTTTTCTCGAATTCAACTGTCACTGGATAATAATGACACAAAATATAGTATATTCTGGGCATACACAGCTGTCAGCGCAATTCTCCTTACATTCATGGAACATAATACGGAAGCGAGGAATATTGTGTTTAACGTCACGTCGACATCTAGGTCTTTGGAGACGGAGTACTAGCGCGGATTGTACGGGAAAGGAAATCGGCCGAGCTCTTGAAAAGGAACCGTCCTGGCATTTCTCTGGAGCGATTGAAGGAGATCACGGAAAACCTAAATCAGGATGGCAGGACGCCGGTTTGGACCGTCGTCCCGAATGCGGGTCCAGTGTGCTAGCCACTGTGCCACCACGCACGGTACAGAAAACAGTGGTTAACTTCCAATCGGCGATGAGGTCACCAGAGACCGATTACAGCCGCTAATATGGCGGGGAACCATCCAGGCCATCATGTATAATCATATGCAGTGTGATCAGAAACAGTCAGAAAAGGTTGTAGAGGTGTTGCAACGGAGGCTGTGCTGAGCAATAATTCTTAAGAAAAAAATTCGATACGTTGCGCCGTTTCCTAGTTACTTAACGTGGCAGTTTGTCAACAAAGTCGTCTCACGGGCAAACTCAAGCAGCCTGCAAGAGGCCATGTCGTCAAACGTGTTTTTCGTTTGTTTCCCTGAAATCGAACAAACTTAGCTTAAATTTATCTCTTCCAAAAAAAGTCACATGAAAACTGGTAATGAGCATTTTAACAAGTCATAACTCACGGACCCTCATATGTCTGTGGATTACCACATTTCAGCGCATGCAAGTGCTTGAATTTGTCCACGCAACAACCTGATTCTCCAACTTCAGCATTAACTAACTCGGGAACGGTACAACGAATCGAATTTCTTTCTTAACAACTATTCCTCAACACATCCTCGAATGTTTCTGATCGCCCTGTATGTCTACCCAAAAACCATCAAACGTTGTGCGACGTGGTGTACTTTTAGCAACATTGCCATCTTACCACGCACCTGAAATTATTCATGAAAATCATAGAAAATTTAAGCCTGTGTGGCTAACAGAAATTTTAAGGGCTTTTGATACTGGTACCATGTCGCAAACGTAATGAATCCGCACCAGGTGATTGATTTCCATCCTCCATGGCTTCGATACATCACTGAGGAATGTTAAGATGGTTACACTGACAAGGCCTTCCTCTATTGTTCCTTCGCCCCCCCACCCACCCCCCTCCTGAAATCGTTCTCTTGCAGAGTTGGTTCCAAGAATTTTTAGCATGTTGCAGCCCCGTCAGCAACTGTGATAGACTACTATATTGAAATATTGGCGTCAGCTGCGAAAATTTTCTGGTCTTTACACAGGTTTCGGATAGAATAATCTAGCCTTCTTCAGAAGCATAAAATTACTATAACATGCCAGAGTAAGGCACAGTCAACATTAAAAATTAAAACCTACAGTACCATGGTAACTTGTCGAATTAAAACTACTTAACTGAAGTCCACCTGGATAAAGACCAGAAAATTTTCACAACTGAGGCGGATTTTTCAATATATTAGAGTTGGTTCTCTTTCTGGTGGCGTCGATTAGATACAGAGCTCTAACCACCTTGGATAAGAAGTTCGGTTAACTTGTATTTCTGTATTTAAACCGGGGACCTAGAAACGAAGGAGAGGCTTCGTCCCGCCGTAGCCCTCAGTGGTTCACAACCCCAGCAGTCGACCCACCCTACCGCCCCCCCCCCCCCCCCCTTCCCACACCGAACCATGGTTATGGTTGAAACGTCCCCTTTGAACAATTTATATATGACTGTGCTTAACCTGACACACAATACTTTGTTAGCGCAACGCAATCTGACTTTCAAAATTCCCTACAAAAGAATGGCCCTGACTAACATTAAACTATACCTTTCACAAATCACTTACCTCACAAAAATCTTCGCTGCTCAAGCTACTGCAATACAGCAAGCGCCACTACTGCCAGCTAAATAAAAGATTCAAACTACTAAAGGCACTAAACTACTGATAGGGATAGTTAGCAAATGAAAGATATTAATAGAGAACAAACAATGTATTTACCTTAATATCATCACAAGTCATAATATATATATCAGTTCATGACAAATTGCAAACCTCCGCCATCTCTCTCCCCACATCCACCACTGCTGGCGGCTCACCTCCAACTGCGCAACGCTACGCGCTGTTCACATCCAGCTGCCGCTGCCCAACACTACAATGGCAGACAACAATGCAAACTAGCCACAGACTGCACACAGCACAGCCAGTGATTTTCATATTGAGCGCTACGTAACGTTGCCAATAAGAAAACATAAACAGCCTACTTACATAGAGAAAACATAAACAGCCTGAGAAAACATAAACAGCCTACTTACAAGCGGTTCGGCCCCAGTGCCCCCCCCCCCCCCCCCCCCGGAACGTCCCATACCAGACGACTGTAACCCCAACCGTTTGTGTGGTATAGTAATGATGGTGTACGCGTACGTCGAGACAGTGTTCGTGCAGCAATCGCCGACATAGTGTAACTGAGGCGGAATAAGGGAAACCAGCCCACATTCGCCGAGGTAGATGGAATACTGCCTTAAAAACCATCCACAGGCTGGCCAGCACACCGGACCTCGACACTAATCCGCCGAATGGATACCCGGGCCGGCTTTCCCTGTTAACTTACTGTGTCAAATTCGGCCAAATCCCAAGTTTTCGATGGCTGCCGCCATTATCATCACCGGTTAAGTCTGACGACCACGATGGAAGCAGTAGTCCAAAACTTGAGATTTTATCCCAGTTTGACTTGGCGCTGGCCTCTGTGGCCCAGCCGTTCTAGGCGCTTCAGTTTGGAACCGATCGACCACTACGGTCGCAGATTCGAATCCTGCCTCGGACATGGATGTGTGCGATGTCCTTAGGTTAGTTAGGTTTAAGTAGTTTTAAGTTCTAGGGGGCTGATGACCTCAGATGTTAGCCCCCATACTGCTCAGACCCATTTGAACTATTTTTGACTTGGCAAGCTAGCCGAGAACGTTTAATGAAATATTTAAATTCAAAAATTTGAGAAAAGGGCTACCGGGAAGCCAGAAAGCATTGCCTCAGTGTTTGAAAGAGATAACAACACGCCGGCCGCAGTGGCCAAGCGGTTCTAGTCGCTTCAGTCTGGAACCGCGGGACCGCTACGGTCGCAGGTTCGAATCCTGCCTCGAGCATGGATATGTGTGATATCCTTAGGTTAGTTAGGTCTAAGTAGTTCTAAGTTCTAGGGGACTGATGACCTCAGATGTTAAGTCCCATAGTGCTCAGAGCCATTTGAACCATTTTTGATAATAGCACTGGCCGACGTCGAGGCGGCTTGTGGCAAATAAATTTACTCTTGGGGCTGTGTCAAACGCTGCACACAGAGACTGAGCCAGCAACAGGAAGGAGTCTCTAGACATGACCAAATGTGGCAATGGAAGAGCAGTGTGTACGTGTCCAGCTGTTCAGAGTGTTCTGGAAGCCGACCTACGGACCATATAAATAGGAGCACGTCAGCACACAAGCCAGAGTAGGGCACTGCAGTCTGTCACATGTCGCCAGACATCAAACTTCGGTTATCTGGCCGGCCGCTGTGGCCCAGCGGTTCTAGGCGCTTCAGTCCGGAACCGCGCTGATGCTACGGTCGCAGGTTCGAATCCTGCCTCGGGCAGGGATGTGTGTGATATCCTTAGGTTAGTTCGGTTTGAGTAGTTCTAAATCTAGGGGACTCATGACTTCAGTCTCATAGTGCCTACAGCCATTTGAACCATTTGGGTTATTTGACTAGCCTCGGCAGCAGCCCTTGCCATGCTGATATATTTTCAGAGCAGCAGATGGGCTGCTGATGAGAAGCTACGTTGACAAATGGTGCCAGAGGGGTCTTCAGATGGGGACAGTTACAATTTCTGATCTGATTGCTTCATTATCCTCTGGAAGTTCTTACACCACTACTAGCAGTTGTCGGAGATCTACAAGCAGCCGACACCATCTTCACTCATCGAGTAGTCGACTGGCGATAGGCCCCTGTCCTTCGCACTCCCTCTCGGGACGCGACACAAGGACTCCGTTGCGGAAGACTACGTTGTCTAACCACCTTGCATTTCCCTGTCGTGACGTACTGTAACACCTGTGCAACCGCTGCCCCCTGGGCGACGCAGTGAGCAACAAGAGCAAGGAGGCGGAGCGCGTGGTGACCCGCGGCGGCAGGTGGCGGCGTGGGTGGCGGCGCGGCAGGCTGCCCCCGGCGCGTCCCGCCGCCCCCGCCCCACCTCCGCCCCCGGCAGATGGACGCCGCGCGGCCGCCGGCCGGACAGCAGAATGCGGGGGCCGCACGACGCCGCCGCGATGCCGGCGACCAGATAACGCCCGGCCGAGCGGCGAGCCGGCGAAACCACGCGGCCGCCGCAGAATTCGGGATTTAGACGTCACACCGGCCTAACGCCGACGTTTCAATTAAAAAACCCGAGCCACGGCCTTGTTCGCCTCCGTGGAATGCTTAATCGCCTGGCAGGGAGCTGCTCCGGAGAAAGGAACTTACTCGCCCACCGACTCATATCCATTTTTCTCGACCCGCCCCTGAGTCTCTGCTGCCCCTCGAATTCCTCACTGATAAGGCTGTAATGCCACTGGCGTTCCCAGCCTTGCCTTCCATTCTTCCTGCCGTTTGGATGCCCAAACATATTGGTATGGAGCTTTTTTTATTTTATCAAAACGTCCTCCATTCCACCTACGTATCTTAAATACCGTTGCTGATGTAACAACAGAAGTAAACTGTTCCACAAAAATGTTCGACGGCATAACGAAGATGCTTCGTAAGTTGCTTCACCTTGAAATGACTTCACTGTGTATCATCACTATCATCATCACCATCGACCTACCACCAGGGGTTTTACTCCATTTATGTGTGAAGATACTTTACAAGCGTTACTGTCTTCAAATTTTCGCATCAGTTTTGACCTTAGGATTCTCGATGTCACCTGACATTTTCCTTTTATATACTTACATGAATGTGGTGTCTGTTCTTTCGGACATCTGTTCTTTCGGACATGTCCGAAAGAACAGACACCATTGATGACCTGCAGCCGTCTAGAACGAAATTAGAATCATGTATTAAAACCTTCAGCTGCTGACGGGCGTTGATATATATCAACAGGCAGAGGTGGTGTAAGTAACTGTTTAGGTTTTTATGTTGGTAACGCCACGTAGCGCTCTATATGGAAATCACTGACTGTGCTATGTGCAGTCTGTGGCTGGTTTGCGTTGTTGCAATTTGCAATTGTAGTGTTGGGCAGTTGGCTGTTAACAGCGCGTAGCGTTGCGCAGTTGCAGGTGAGCCGCCAGCAGTGGTGGAATTGGGGGGAGAGATGGCTGAGTTTTGAGAGCGGATGATCTGGACGTGTGTCCATCAGAGACAGTAAATTTGTAAGACTGGATGTCATGAATTGATGACTTTTGAACATAATTAAGGTAAATGCATTGTTTGTTCTTTATCAAAATCTTTCATTTGCTAACTATGCCTATCAGTAGTCAGTGACTTCAGTAGTTTGAATCTTTTATTTAGCTGACAGTAGTGGCGCTCGCTGTATTGCAGTAGTTCGAGTAACGAAGATTTTTGTGAGGTAAGTGATTCATGAAAGGTATAGCTTATTGTTAGTCAGGGCCATTCTTTTGTAGGGATGATTGAAAGTCAGATTGCGTTGCGCTAAAAATATTGTGTGTCAGTTTAGTGATGCTCAGAATAAGAAAAGAGAGAAATGACTGAGTACGTTCAGTTCTGCTCAGATGTTTGAAAATCAAATATCGTAAGAGTTTTATCAGTACAGTAATTCATTAATTTTTCTAAGGGTACGTTTCAGTGGAAATGTATACCCCGACTGGGACTCGAGTCCGGGATCTCCTGCTTACATGGCAGACGCTCTATCCAACTGAGCCACCGAGGGCACAGAAGATAGTGCGACTGCAGGGACTATCTCGTGCACGCCTCCCGCGAGACCCACATTCCCACCTTATATATCCGCACACTACATTCGTAGTGTCACTCACTACTCGTGGAAGACATTCTTACCAAGTTAGGTAATATGTGTGCATCCGCACAGAAGAAGAAGGTCATTGCCAGTGTTGGGTGGGGACACAACGAATGTAGCGTGTGGACATATAAGGTGGCAATGTGGGTCTTGCGAGGGGCGTGCACGAGGTAGTCCCTGCAGTCGCGCTATCCTCTGGCCCTCGGTGGCTCAGGTGGCTAGAGCGTCTGCCATATAAGCAGGAAATCCGGGGTTCGAGTCTCGGTCAGAGCACACATTTTCACCTCTCCCCGTTGATATACATCAACACCCGTCAGCAGCTGAAGGTATTAATACATGATTCTACTTTCAGCTCGACAACTTATTAAGAGCAAACAATTTTTCCAGGACATTTCCGATAAGATCCTCTACCCGTTTCTGTATCACAAAAGTCATTACGATATTCTCAGTGTACAAGGTGTCCGAGACGAAACGCCCTAATTGGAAATGTTTGTAATACAACACTTATTCGGTACATTAAGAAGATTCGTGCAACACAAAGTTTTGTTCTTTTACTTGTTCTGCCTTACTCTATTTCTCTCCAGGTATTCTTTAGCAATTGTGGCGTAACTGTCTCTCCTCTCTCGAAGATGTTCCAGAGTTATCAATATGGTGTGTTACATCCTTCCCTTAGCATACCCTAACCGGCGAGTGATGCCAGGCAACATGGATGGCCACAGGTTTGGACCACTTCTCCCAGTCCCTCTTTGTGAGCTTTCATCATTCAAAGCACTACATCTACATCTACATGGTTACTCTGCAATTCAAACTTAAGTGACTGGTACAGGGTTCATCGAACCATCTTCATATTACTTCTCTACTATTCCACTCTCGAATGGCGCGTGGGAAAAAGGAACACCTAAATCTTTCCGTTCGAGATCTGATTTCAGTTATTTTTTTTTTTATGATGATCATTTCTCCCTTTGTAGGTGGGTGTCAACAAAATATTTTGGCATTCGGAAGAGAAAATTGGTGATTGGGATTTCGTAAATAGATCTCGCCGCAAAGAAAACCGCCTTTGTTTCACTGACTGCCACGCCAACTCGCGTATCATATTAGTGACACTCTCAGCTCTATTGTGCGATAACACGAAACGAGCTGCCCTTCTTTGCACTTTTTCGATGTCCTCCGTCAATCCTACCTGGTAAGGATCTGACACCACGCAGGAATATTCAAGCAGAGGACGGACAAGTGTGCCGGCCGCGGTGGCCGTGCGGTTCTAGGGGCTGCAGTCCGGAACCGCGAGGCTGCTACGGTCGCCGGTTCTAATCCTGCCTCGGGCATGGATGTGTGTGATGTCCTTAGGTTAGTTAGGTTTATGTAATTCTAAGTTCTAGGGGACTGATGACCTAAGATGTTAAGTCCCATAGTGCTCAGAGCCATTTGAACCATTTTAACGGACAAGTGTAATGTAGGCTGTCTCTTTAGTGGGTTTGTCGCATCTTCTTAGTGTTCTGCCAAGAAAGCGCAGTTTTTGTTTCGCCTTCCCCACAATATTATCTATGTGGTCTTTCCAATTTAAGTTGCTCGTAATTGTAACTCATAGGTATGTAGTCGATTTGTGCGATTTATCGTATACTAAAAATTCATCGGATTTCTTTTAGTACCTCGCACTTTTCTTTGTTTAGTGCCATCTGCCACTTTTTGCACAATACAGAAATTCTCTCTAGATCATTTTGTAATTGGAACTGATCGTCTTATGATTTTACTAGACGGTAAATTACAGCGTGATCTGCAAACAATCGAAGGGGGTTGCTCAATAATCACCTAGATCACTTAAGCAAATCAGGAATAGCAGAGGGCCTATGACACTACCTTGCGGAACGCCTTATATAACTTCCTTTCAGCTCGAAGAGTTACCATCTGTCACTACGAACTGTGACCTCTCTGAGGTAGTCGCTTGTGAGGAACGGTATCAAAAGCCTCCTGGATACCTAGGAATATGGAATTCGATATGAGATCCCTTGTTGACAGGACTCATTACTTCATGGGATCAAAGAGCTAGCTGTGTTGCACAAGAACGATATTTTCTGAATCCGTGTTGGTTATGTACCAATAAGTCATTTTCTTCACGGTGATTCATAATGTTCGAGTACAGTATATGCTCCAAAATCCTACTGCAAACTAAGGTCAGTGATATGGGTCTGTAATTCAATGACATTGTGGAGGTGCTTCATGCTGCTGCTAGAACAAGTCTCGATGTCGATGTCTTATCTTAGGGAACAAAAAATCGACAAACATATCAAGGTACGAGTGACCAGTGATAGTTGCCTCTGTAAAGAAAATAGGTCCAATATTTGCATCCTCCATTAACCCAAGCCAAACATTGACCTACGGGCTCTCCCGTAAATACTCCATGGCCTCGTTATGACGTTTACTACCCAAAATTTGCACAATGTATCTGTTGACCTTTTCACAACATCTTCGACAACTGTTGCTCGTTTGGGCTTATAGTCGGGCTTCACGTCGTGTAACAGTTGCACTTCGTGAGCTTGAAGCTTTAGGAACTGGTGAAGCACAGCATGGGTAGCCGATTCTGAGACACCAGGCTCACGTGACGCCAGACCAACAGATTTCGTAGTACTTCCTGCAGACATACCTGAAATGCTATTTTCTTGATGGTCCACCACCATGCTTGATAGCAAAAGGTTCTGTTTCTAGAAACGCTGCTTTCCACACGTTGATTATCTTGAAGTCGATGTGGCTTTTGTGGTGCTCTGCAAAGAATCGTAGTTGTCAGAGGTGCTGCATGCCACCACACGATTAGTGCTTTTTCAGCATTCGTTGCCATTTTGAGAGGTTTGAAAATCTATCAATTTCTTCAGTTTCTTAAATAAAAAAGAATAAAATAAAAAATGAACTTAATACGACATTATAAATAATAAGATTCCGTAACTAATCAATTATCTAAAATCTAACAAAATTGTGTGGGCTGTTTTTTATGTCCAGTGTAAGTGTATTTAATGAGGGCGTTTCGTTCCGGGCACAGCATATTTATTTGTGTTGTTTCGCATATATCTGTATGTGTTTCAGACAGTTAAAGTTATTGTCGAGATACTTTCTTACATAATCACTAATATCTTAGTGCGATAAAATGAAATTTCTGAATATTTTACTGTGAAGTATACACTTAGTAGTATACTCTAGTAGATTTATTCATTCGTTGGTCCCTTTTACAAAGATATTGGACATTTCTTGGTATTACAATTTAAGAACAACAAAAATAAAATTATTCACATATATAGACGTTTACAGACCTACACATCTAGTGCGACAAGGGTGGGCCTTTATGGCAGGAACCATCTCGGCATTTGCCTGAAATAATTTAGGGAAACAGCTAGAAACCTAACTCAAGAAGGCTCGATCAAGACTGGAGCCTCCACACTCCAGAATACAATGCCACTCTGTTCAAAACAGTACTCCCTCTTTCTGTTTTCTTTAGTGTACAATACTGTTTCATAACTAAACTATTTAGTAATGAAAAAGGCTAGTGTTCGACTGTTCACTCGATTCTCACTCCCTCTCACTGAACTCACTACAAACACTATACAAACATTGTTTGATAACCCTGCGCACACAGTCAGCTGATGTCAAGACCATTTTGTGCAGAGCAACTTCCCATTTGCTAACCTGTAAAACTGAGTCAGCATCCCACAGTAACGAATGAGATGTTAAGCTTAGAAGGAGGATAAGATATTCGAGTATTATACACTGCGTAGCTCTTGGAGTAAGTTTTTCTAGACAAGGAAATAGAAGGAAAAGCTATAGTGTGTAAGTGTTACGTGGAATGTCACACAGCGATGACAGGACTCCAAAGGAACAACATGCTGATGACACCCCGTTTGCAAGTATCTTTGTGCGTTCACACCACTTCAGGTGAGAATCAGTATTCCTTCCTTTTCTTTCAGCGACTGTAATACGTCATCGGCAAAGATAATAGATACGTTTCGTGATTAAAATGCACTGTTGCTTTAATACTAATGCGGAATTCTGATGGACAATCTTTCGGTGGTTTGCAAATGTTCCATGAAGTATCTTCATCGTTCAGTCGTATTCTCAATTGAAGAGACTTCAGACAACATCCTTTAAAGAGAAAAATTAATAAATAACACAAAGAAACGTGGAGGGAAAACGTTTTGTGGAGACTTTTTTATGAAACTACACACATCAAAAAAAGTTTCGCATCGAGGTTTGCCAGTTCTCGAGTACACTGACATGGATCGTTGCGGGTTACTGCGTTTAAACGATCTTCATCAAACCATGAAGGTCTTCATGAATATAGAGAGTCACATTGTTAAAACGATGCTCCTTAAAACGAGAAAACCATTTTCTTGCAGTGCTCTGTCCAATGGCATTATTCCCATACACGGCGCAAATGTTTCCGGCTGCCTCCGATGCTGTCACGCCTCTATCGAACTGAAAGAGATGATAATGCCGCAAATTTTCGGATATGTCACCTTGGCACTCCAGTTTATAGCGTCTACAGCACTTAAACTAACTTATACTAAGAACAACACACACGCCCATGCCCGTGGGAGGACTCGAACCTCCGGCGGGAGGGACCGCGCAGTCAGTGACATGTTGTCTCTAACCGCGCGTCCACTCCGCGCGGCTGTAACATAATCAATAAACTCCTATTGTAAGAACAATCACTAAGGTGTTCCGCTGTAATTAAGTGTTATATTTTTCATTTTACACAAATATGAGGCAGTTACTTCCGTTACCTTACAATTTAATAATGGTTATCCCCATCCATCGCAGGTCAGCCAAACACACCACACTCCCCCATAGCAATCCCAATGTAACTGGCCGGCGCCTTGACACGAAACGAGTTTCCACAGTACGATGTAGATAATAAACCCCTTACAAATAAACTCTTTTTCACGATCGGTAAGGTCCTGAGGGTCAACCCGAGCCATATTGGACTCGTTCAGTTGACAATACTATTACGGGTGGCTTTCCACCACTAACCAAGTCCTGCTCGCTTAGAGCTCTCTTAGCGAATTCTTCCTGCGCACTGCCTGCACTCCACTAAACAACAAATGCTGTATCTACCTCGGCCTGTGTGAGGCAAAACTACATTGATCTTTACATACGGGGCTGTGGACCCCTTACAACTTTAACCTTTTGTGTTGTAAATTTTTCAAACACACGCTGTATAACACGATCTGTTGTGTGGTAGGCAAAAAGGGACCCTCTGCCATAGATACCCACCTACCACACAACACCCTCTGTTATCTCTCTTTTCGGATAATAATATAAAAGCGACCTGTTACTACTGATATTACCATTTTCCGGGTTGAACGGCCTGAGGTATAGTTCTCTAGGTTATTCTGTCTGCCAAAATATCCCCTAGATGATATTATCGTGCTTACGAACTCTATTAACCAATACATATCAGCGTATAAGTATCTTTGTGCCTAAGAAAAGAATATTTAGCAAGTAACTGAGAGCACTTGCAGGGTAATAACGTTTATAATATTATAATATGGTAAACTTTTCACATTGAATATAATGGCCCCAGTGTGTCAACTTCCATGTAAGAATATTATTGTGTGATACGTGAGTATACAAATAACATGCTTTGAGAGAAGTAGTAGAACATAGCATGTACTGTATCAAGATTTGTGTATTGTTCTAGAAGTACCTGAAGACATTCGTCGTAAGGAGATAAGAAAGCATTTTCTAAAAGTAAAGCTTGGACGGCACAACAGACCCACACATAAAGTAGAAATATATGAAATGTGGCACTTTAGAGTAATATAAAATCAGTGAAGAACGGTCTTGATCGCGATGGATATTTTATTAAAAGGACCGGTTTCTGCCTAGGCCATCTTCAGACAGCACCATCAGCTGAAATTGACGATGTGTAGAACAGTCAGTTGACCTGAGTCGCTGATGAGCAGTTTCAGCGACTGAGGTCAACTGACTGTTCTACACATCGTCAATTTCAGCTGATGGTGCTGTCTGAAGATGGCCTAAGGCTAGGCCGAAGCCGGACACTTCAATAAAATACCCATCGCGATCTAGACAGTTTTTTCACTGATTTTCATAGATTACATGATTCCTGTTCTAATAAATGTTACTAGAAATTTTGAACTTTAGAGCAAAATGACTGTCATAGTATTTTGTCGATCTTCATGACTGGGGAGTTAATTTAAACTCCAGAGTATATTTTCTAGAATAACATTATATTCGTAACTTAAAGTTAATAACCATTGAACTTCGGTGGTAACGGACGGAAACTATGTAAAATATTCAGAATGTGTTACCGAGCGGGGTGGCGCAGCGTTTAGCACACTGGGCTCGCCCTCTGGAGGATGACGGTTCAAACCCGCGTCCAGCCATCCTGCTTTAGGTTTTCCGTAATTTTCCTAAATCGCTTCAGGCAAATGCCTCTATGGTTCCTCTGAAAGGGCACGGCTGACTTCCTTCCCAAATCCAATGGCACCGATGACCTCGCAGTTTGGTCTTCTCCCCACAGTCAACCAACCAACCAGAATAAGTTTCAAACACAAATGTGTAGGCGTGCTTGCTGGCATGGCAATGCAATTGACAGATAAACTAATTCTGAAGGAAAAAACGTCACGTACTCCGAGTCACTGCCTAAGAGTGGCTCACAGAGATCGTGGTAATGCTGACAACACCACTGCCATACTCTGGTTGATTGCTTGATCTGGGGGAGGCGACCAGACAGCGAGGTCATCGGTCCCGCCGTATTCTGGTTGGTTGGTTGGTTGGTTTGGGGAAGGAGACCAGACAGCGAGGTCATCGGTCTCATCGGATTAGGGAAGGACGGGGGAGGAAGTCGGCCGTGCCCTTTGAAAGGAACCATCCCGGCATTTGCCTGGAGCGATTTAGGGAAATCACGGAAAACCTAAATCAGAATGGCCGGACGCGGGATTGAACCGTCGTCCTCCCGAATGCGAGTCCAGTGTCTAACCACTGCGCCACCTCGCTCGGTCCGTATTCTGGTATGAGTACGAGTGTGGATATGTACGGGAAGTTAGAAAATGAAATTGAGATAGATCTGAAACAGTATTAAACGATCGGAAGAAGTGTCCGCAATCAGTTGAAATGGAGCTCTTCGCAGTGGACTGAAAGTTGAAATTAGTGTCATGCCTTACAATTAAGAACCGTTGCGCCCTCGTTCGCACATTGTAGATGTATTGAAACATTCTGTCTGATAATCACGAATATATTCCAATCACTCTTTACATACATGCAGGCCTCTTTTATGTTGACGACAGTGTTGCTGATTAGCGACCTGACACGATCCAGCAGATACACAATGAATTCGAAAAACAGCTTCGAAATTCCATTTAACAGGACAAAAAAAATACGTCGCTTCCGTTGACGAAGCGTGCCAGTAAATTTTTTGATATGGATTTAAGGAATGATACAAAGCAAATCAGAACTCTTCGCAAGCCTTGTGTAGATGATAGGAAAAATGTAGAAGTAATCTGTATACACGATGTCTCCTATGTTTATCTCGGCGGTAAAGTAGGTGGAAATTATTATAAAACCGGGTATGGCTACGAAGCGTTTTGAGTAACTTTAGCTGGGCGTCAAGTGAAAAATCTGACGGAAAAGCCGATACGGTGAGCGGTGTAGAGGGAGAACTTATGAATGAAGTCTATCGTTCGTGATACATGGGATGCATCACAGTAACGTGTGGACGACATCTCATTAGAAAAAGGGAACGGCGTATTTCCCGGAAACGACGTCGTTTTGTATCCAAGGGAGCTGTGAAAAATATTACGGAGAGTTACAAACAAGATTGCCGTAAGGAAAATGAAAGTGTTAGGTTGAAGAATACGCTTCGCAACGAGGACATTGTAGACAAAAGTAAGCTTGAGGAGAGTACGGAAAAAGTAGAACCTCTTCCGTTACAAGGAGGGGTCTAAATTAATACACACTTTCAATAAGTGTTATTAAAAAACGACATACCCGCCGAAACGAAATTTATTCTGCTTTTGACATTAGAACAGCATATTCGCGTGTTGGTGAGAATGTGACACAAAGAAGCTGTAGACGTTATACTTGTTAATCACTTGGGTTTCGGCGACTTAGTTTTTTTCTTTAGAGTGTCTTAAAAATGTAAGTGGGTGGAAGTGAATTCTGAAATACGTGTAAGCCTCACATATGGCCCATTTGCCTTCGGGAAAGGCAATGTTCATATCTTAATACTCGTACATCAGTTCTGATTAGAATGAAGATTAGAGTTTAATGACGAGTCGTTGGCAAGGTAAATAAAGACGTAAATCTTGATTTTAAATTTCACTAAATACTCTAGGGGACTTTTGGCAATGTTATCATGTCTAGGCTACGACCGTTCACTTCCTGCATTATTCAGTATCTGAGCTGGTGTTCAGTGTGGAAGGATCTCGACATTGCCTGTACATTGAATTCTTACCTTCTTTTCCTTCATTTACACGTGTTGTCTCTGTTGTCTCTTTGAGACACACTATCGCATATCCACTACTTTATTAATTATATGACGGTGTATATACGTCAAAAGAAACAACATCTATTACACCTGGGGTAGAGATAAGTAGTGGTTATGAATAATATTTTGTTATTTTACGTATCTTGCCTGGTTCTGGTGTCCGGGGTTTTCTTCTAATAACATTCCAGGTCTCGTCAATTATATTCACGTTTATTTGTCATTCCAAAGTCCTTGATACATCCAATTTGATACATATTCTCTCTGATAATACAACAGCTGACAGAGAGAACTTTCCCGAACAAAAGCGATCACACAAGTACCAACTGACAGACTAAAACAGATAGACTCACAGCACTGAACTGAACTAGAACTGAACTGAACTGAACTCGCGGTGCATGGCAGCGTTCCCTATTTATACTTCACAAACAATGAGTGTTTCTGATATTCATTATTACAGTATCGTGAAATTAATAGTTACAATTAAAATTTACAAATATACAAAAGGTTAACAATGAGAGTATGTACAAAATAAAATATCATTTTGCTACGTGAAATTTCAGGTTATAAATCGTACAATTTAATCTTTAAAAGTAAATATGAGTTATTTGCGATAATGCATTTTGTTAATTTAAAAAATACTAATTAATTACCGGCAGAAAATGTTCCTAACATTTGCATTAGATATGCACAAGCTGTTTGATTTTTCTACAACAGTAAAATTTCGAAATATGCGTCCAAACGTAAGTGATGTAGTTAATTACGAGTGCTGACAATGATCATGTAATTATTTTGGTAATAATATTAACTCTGGTTTACAAATTCGGGTTTGAAGTTACATATTGCTAGAAATTACGTAATTTTAGGTTTGTGTCTACCTTTTTGGATTAAGTTACGATAACTTTTCCCAACAGAAATTTCGAGATCAATTTACAGTTCATTAACGAAAGGAATAACGATACTAATATTTATGTTTGCTTATTGTTGAATGAATTACATACTGATTATTATATTCGTGATTAAAAATTTATGGTTCGTAGTTATTATTATGTTACACATTTACATATTATATAATTGTTAGTCGTTGTATTTAAATATCAGTCTTTGGTCAAAATAATATCATTACATCATAAATCACTCTTCCACAGTGTTTTATATTTAATATAATTAATAACTGAAATGATCGATACCAGGCTACACATTCCTGGTATCGACTATTATAGTAGAGCTGGGGGGGGGGGGCTGGTATGTTATAACAGCTAACTTTATATTTGGATCTGTAACTTGTCTGTTGAATGCAGCATGTATGTGAAGTTATACTGAAATCTGTCGAGAAACTGGTATTCGTGGTGATCGAATATCGGCCTGACTCTTAAATATAGAAAGAATCATATTCAGCTGCTTACATGCTGAAGGTAGATTTAGAGGACATAAACATTCCGAACTCACGACGTGCACTGAGCCACGTCACGTACGGGCACTGGAACCGTATGAACTGACGTATGCGTGCCACTGTACCCCGACTTTTAAGTCTCCTCCTGCCAGACGGAGAGACATGTACAACAGATGTGCGTCTATTCATGGTTCTCTTCACATACTTAAAAAATTAAACAGTTTGTCCCTGTTCAAACTTGCTTTTGAGTTCTCAAAATGGGTGAGTGTCGTTCAACGAAACGAATGTGGACTTGGAGGATTCTCAAGAATTTCGTTCCATGTGCTTACTTATTTATGTTGGTAATAATGACAGGTTGAGACTAAATGATTATAGTTCCTGCAAATTTTTTATGCCTTTGAAACAACAAGGGCAAACTTGAACAAAACGAAAAGCTTATGTTCGTACTTCCGATGAGTTAGAAATGAATAGTACTCGAGAAAGACAACTGGTTCTGAGTCCTGAATAGTTTCTCAATTCCTAACGATAATATTACAACTAGTTCAAATATAAATATATTTTCTAACGAAATATCCTTGATTTACGATTCATACAAAGCACCTGGAGGTGGAAGTATCAATGAGCAAATACCTATTTGTTAAATTAGTTCATTTAAAACCCCTCATTCCCCTCTTCTGCATAAACGTTTTATCTCTTCCAAAAGCCACCTATTTCAAGAGTTATTCGTATTCACAATTTTTTTGTGCTATAAAGTTAGAATTTTAAGTAGTGAATACCTCCAAAATTCAGTATACCATAATTTTGTAGCCCGAGTTTTCTTTTTGCAAAAATGCCTTGTTTGACTGGAATAACTTGTTCGTTTCTTAATTATTCAGTCAGGAAAATATCACCTTATAAAAACTTTTGACCGCCTTTACAAAACACTGGATAAGTAGAACTCATTTTAATAAAACAGCACCTACAATATTGCCGTTTTTCAGGTTATACAGCTCATAGCCAGCCTGCTGTAATTTTGTATCCTATAATTGAGCCGTATTTTATGTATTTAAAATGTAATATAAAATTTTAACTTTTGATCTTGGACCTATCTGTATATAGAAGAGTCGTAAAATGATTCTTTCAGCAGGCGGACTCAGTCATTAAATAAACACCATGTAGTGATTCTTGAGTTTCTCCCGGCGTATTTGATAATCAAAATATCCACGGGTGTGCTGCCGGTCTACAGTGTCCATCATCAGGTGAACTGATGGAGACATGTATGATCGCCGAAATATTGTGCCCGTTGGACACTCTAGACCGGTAGTACACCCGTGGATATTTTGATTACCAAATACGCCGGGAGAAACTCAAGAATCACATCATACACCTTTACGGGGAGGAGATGTACCGCAACATGAATAAATTTGAAAAGTTGCGCCACCGTAGATGTCGTTTGCTAAGTACTCTTGCCTTTCTATACAGATGTCGTTCCGAGAATGTTGCTCCAAATTTTGCTAAGGTTTTGCATCACATCGATTCTGCAGCAGCTAAGAGAATCAAGAAACGAGCCAGCCTCGCATTGATACATGGGAGAGTGCAATTCACCTGACGGAGCCTTGAGTTTATCTCACAGGAATTACTCAAACTATATTTGCAACTGGCTAGTAATATCACTTCTTTTTCCTGGGATTGGATTGATGGTGTCACCTGGGTTGCAGCTGATTCCGCCCATAAGAAGGCAACGAGACGTCAAACAGCTAAGTTCTCACGTCTCCTTGACAAACCATCTCTGCAGGTTCTGTGCAAGACTGTCATCAATTTGAGTGGCATGGTGTTGAGTGATGATGCGGTCTCGGTTTTGCAGAAAGGTCTCAACTTCGCTCCCACCCCCAAATTCACTCCGGTCGCAGAAATTGTTAGTGCTGTTGAACAAGTTGCAGCTCGACTTCCGCCTGAATCAGCTGAGGAAATACGTCGTGCGTTGACGAAATCCAAGCCGATGAAGTCAAATATCACCAGTAAAGAGAGGGCGGCCATTCGTGATCTGAGGGAGCGCTCTGTAATTGTTGTCTTACCGGCTGACAAAGGCAATGCTACAGTTGTTGTCTGCCGGCCGCGGTGGGCTCGAGGTTCTAGACGCGCAGTCCGGAACCGTGCGACTGCTACGGTTGCCGGTTCGAATCCTGCCTCGGGCATGGATGTATGTGATGTACTTAGGTTAGTTAGGTTTAAGTAGTTCTAAGTTCTAGGGGACTGATGACCACAGCTGTTAAGTCCCATAGTGTTCAGAGCCATTTGAACCATTTGAACAGTTGTTGTCTCCCATAAGGACTACACTGATAAGATGCAGAGCCTGCTAAATGACGATTCCTACCGGAAGATCAGCGTTGACCCTACAAAGAAGGTGGAGAACATGACGAGGTCGCTTCTCAAGGACGCAGATTTACTGGAGGGTGACGCTTAGAAATTGTTACCCCAAGGTCCGGTACCGTTTGGACTATATGGACTCCTGAAGGTTCACAAAGAGGGGGTACCATTACGCCCCATTGTCAACAACATCAGGGCACCTACATATTTGCTGGCCAAACACCTGACGGGAATATTAAGTCCTTATGTGGGTAAATTCCCTCATCACATCTGTAATTCTGTGGATTATGTTAAACGCCTTGATAGCTTCAGGTTGGATGAGTCAGATATCATGGTGAGTTTTGACGTCGTTTCCTTGTTTACGAGGGTACCCCTGCGAGAGTCACTAGAATTGATTAGTCAGAAGTTTGACGAGAAGACCACTCAACTTTTTAGGCATGTCTTGATTTCCACGTATTTTCTTTTTAATGGAGAATACTACGAACAAACGGAGGGAGTCGCCATGGGTAGCCCACTCTCACCGGTGGTAGCGAATTTGTACATGGAGAACTTCGAGGAGGAAGTCCTGTCGTCATCCGAATAGAAACCTATTTGCTTTTTCCGTTACGTGGACGACACGTTCGTCATCTGACCACATGATATGGATAAACTCCTTGACTTCATTACACATCTAAACTCCATACACCCCAACAACAAATTCACAATGGAGACTGAAACGTAGGGTAAATTACCTTTCCTAGACGTCTTGGTCAAGAGAAGGGCTGAAGGCACCCTAGGTCGTGGGGTGTATCGGAAGACAACGCACACTGATCTGTATTTGCTCGCAGCCAGCTGCCACCACCCTTCACAGAGGAATGGGGTACTTAAAACTCTAGTACATAGGGCGCGCACTATCTCTGACGCAGAGAGTCTACCCCAGGAATTGGAACATCTGAGAACTGTATTTCGAGAAAATGGGCACTCAGAGTGGCAGATTCAACGTGCTCTCCCCCCAACCACTACAGCACAACCTGTGAGGATGGATGAAATCACGAGGGAGGAGGTAGTCACTGCGTTTATTCCATATACAGGCGCACTCTCGGGGAAAATCGCCCGCATTTTGAAGAAACACCGGGTCGGAACTGTGTTTGGTCCTCCGAATAAAACTCGTGCACTGGTGGGGAGCGCCAAAGATGACCTCGGTTTGAGGAAGGCCGGCGTGTACCAGATTCCGTGTCAATGTGACAAGTCGTATATTGGTCAGACGATGCGTACAGTCGAGGATCGATGCCGTGAATACCAGAGGCACACTCGACTGATGCATTCGAGCAAGTCGGCGGTCGCTGAACATTGTTTGTCGGCAAATCACGCTATGGAGTATGAAATCACGAGGATTCTGGTACAGACGACGAGATACTGGGACAGCGTTGTTAGAGAGGCCATCGAAATTCGCACCAATGACGACCTCATAAACCGTGACTGTGGCTATAATCTTAACAAGGCTTGGGAACCAGCGATTGGATTAATCAAGAGTAGATCGAGCAGACGTATAGTTGTGACGACCACAGCGGACAGAGCCACCACACCGACGTCATCTCAGACGCCGTCGCAATCTGTTCCGTGGCGCGGGGCGCGGACGGCGGATGGAGCGCGCCGCAGGCGGAGTGTATTTAAATCGGCCGCCGCCGCGACCGAACCCAGTTCTCCCTGAGCAGCCATAGCGTACGGATCTCCGTGCCGGCACGTTCACAGGAGCTCAGTCCATCAGTTCACCTGATGATGGCTACATGTATGATCGCCGAAATATTGTGCCCGTTGGACACTGTAGACCGGCAGTACACCCGTGGATATTTTGATTAAACACCATGTAGTTGGTATCGAGTTAAATTATATGTTCATTGTTAGTCGCTACGTCGAATTTATTACGTTAACAACTGGTAGTGAGTCGGAAAGTTGTATATTTACTATGTGGTATTATATGTGTGAAAGTTTCTATATTGAGCCATCAATATGTAGCCTGTATTTCAGGAACCAATAGCGAAAATTACTCTGCTAATCTGTTGCTAGACACTGTGTAATACAGTAACTGTTCACCTCTTCCGTATGTTTAGACTATTGGTTGTCATAAAGCTAATCACCAGACGATGCACACTGATTTTAAATGAGACATGGAGGAGTCTAAAATTAATTACTGCAATGCGGTGTACATTTATTGATGGTGTCTGTAAGATACAACGGGTGATCAGAAAGTTTCTGTTCTAAGCCCATACGGTCCAGAAAGGGAATGCCAATCAGGCAGAATCGCCGTGAACACTAAGGAGATCATCGCACTGACGCACCGCGTGGCATATACTCGTTTGGTTGAATACCGTGTCCTGCAGCGTGAAGAAATCCGTATTTTGCTTGCTGTACATCATCGTCGGACAGGAATTGCCGACCATTCAAGGCTTTTATCTTAAGGAACCGAAGGCTTTATAATCGCATGAAGAGAGATCAGTATTATAGTGCGGGCGCTCGAGGGTCTCCCGCTCCAGTCGGCGTAACTTCTGCTTTGTGACATTTGTGGTATGGGGACAGGCGTTATCATGAAGCTGGAACACCCTTGGCACAACATTCCACAACGGTGGTCTTCGAGAGACTCGCTACCCCATGTTCATTCTTCGTTCTCTGACGGATGTCAACCGGTGTTTGTCCTTCGGCAGCCGAGAAAAGAATAATAGAACGTTGGTTCTGTTCTACGGTGCCGGCCGGAGTGGCCGAGCGGTTCTAGGCGCTACAGTCTGGAACCGCGCGACCGCTACGGTCGCAGGTTCGAATCTTGCCTCGGGCATGGTTGTGTGTGATGTCCTTAGGTTAGTTAGGTTTAAGTAGTTCTACGTTCTAGGACACTGATGACCTCAGAAGTTAAGCCCCATAGTGCTCAGAGCCATTTGAGCCATTTTGTTGTAAGGTGGCAACGGCCTTGCACCTTACATGAGTCCATTTAACGTGACACTTTAGGTTTTGTTGGTGTAATACTCTAAATTACGGTGTAGGAAATCTATGTGGAAACGCATCGGCACGCTGGCTACGTAATACAGCGAGAATTCCGCGATTTTGTAATTATAAGTTTTAGCAAGCGAGACAGAGCTCGGCCACCTCGCCGGCTGGCCGCTGAAGGCCACAGCCTAATAGCATGAATGGTGTACTGGGGAAGTTCTGTAATCCGTTTAGAGAGGCCACAGCGGCCGCCAGCTTCTGCAGGTGTTCAAGTGTTTACCAAAACAGAGCAGTGGATAGCTGGACGGGCTGTCCTGTGCGTGATCTCGCCTATGTCCCACTAATTTTACGCCTTCGAGTAACTCAAATGAGGCAGGCCAGGAGTTCCGAATAACAAAAACTTTCAATGCAACAGTCTGTGTTCGCTACGACGGGGAATCTTGCCGGGAAAATCTCGAGTGGTCTCGTAGGAGAAAACTTCCAGTAAACGTGTTGTTGCCCACAGCTGTGGATCTTCCCAGCCGGCGTGGGCTGAGTTTACTTGTGAAATTTTGTAGAAAGGGAAGAATTGTGGAAAAGAGTTCTATTCCCAGGTTGTACATTGGTCGGCACTGGCAAACTGGGTATTTTGAGAGCTTCTAGTGATGTGATTCGCTCGGTAAAAGTTGAGGTGGGAAAACAAAGGCGAAGAGCGATATTGCTCGACTCTCGGTCGAGGTCTTCTGTTCTGGGCTGTCGTACTGAGAGGACGGTAGCCAAGTCGTCTCCCGTCATGGTCTTTCGTTCTGAGAGGACGTTAGCCGCGCCAGCTCTTAGCTGCCGGGAAGATCGTTGCAAATACCGAAGTTTACGAACAGCTGTCTGTTGTCCGAGTAGTGTACTTTCCGAGGCGCCAAACACCAACCGCACAGCCGTGCCGTCGCTGCAACAGGAATATTTCGGTGAGATCCTGTGTCAGGAGTAACGTTAACTAGTTGGATCACGTGCATTTGCTGCTTCTAAAGAGGTTACACGGTACTTTGGGGTGTAGTGGTTCTTCGTATTTTACGTTTTGTGTCGATGTCAGTCGGTCAGCCAAGTTATAAGGGATCGCGTTTTGGACTTACTTTAACACAGTTCAAATGGCTCTGAGCACTATGGGACTTAACAGCTGTGGTCATCAGTCCCCTAGAACTTAGAACTACTTAAGCCTAACTAACCTAAGGACATCACACACATCCATGCCTGAGGCAGGATTCGAACCTGCAACCGTAGCAGTCGCACGGTTCCGGACTGCGCGCCTAGAACCGCGAGACCACCGCGGCCGGCTAACACAGTTCACTGCCAATGCCAGTGAGGAGGATAATTTGTAAATTGTTGATTGTGTTTTATTCAACATTGATCTGAAGGTTATAACAAAATTATTGTGATTCAGAAGAGCCTTTACTTTCAGTAGTTGATCCTGATTTCAACCTTTTGCTTTATTTTATTTTTGTGTATGTGTTTCATCTCATTGAACACCCTAAGTGTTCGTGATCGTTCGTGTTTAGAAATAAAAATAGGTGCGATTCATCGTCATCACTAGCACCGCAGATTAATTATGGGTGACAGGGCCACATTTAAACCTAGCGTTATCCTTTTTTGCGTACAGTTCCACTCCCAATTTCTGTGTAAATGGTTTGTCAGGAGCGAACACACGCAAAATCCAGACAAACAACGGGTAGGGTGTTACACTGTTTGGAGGCATTTGATAATAACGTAAGCGTAGTTTTTCCGCATTCACCGGAGTCATCTCGGAAGGACGAATGACACACTAGACCGTTGCCTAAATGTCGGTGTTTATAAACCCTCATCGGAGTTCATGCTACGTTGCATATACGCCGCAACAACGTTCTCAGACGAAAACCTTTTCATCGCTCCTTACAATTTTACTACCTGAAGATCTTCCAAGTCGAGTGACAGTATCGCTACCTTGCGCACGAAATCAGTGAGCAAAGTTACAAGTGCTTCATAATAATCAAGAAGTTGAGGGCAGATACTGAAACCAGCAATTATCGTTAATTAGAGCATTATGTACTGCTGAGCATCATCAGTACTGTCTATCAATGTTGCACGGAGCACAGGTCAGAAGCAGGGAAAAATGTTCAGCGATAGGCGGATCGTGATTTGCAGCTGAACAGGCGACGCCCTGCGCCTCGTATCAGCTGCAGAGAGGTGGCAGAGCCGTCTGGCTGCGACTTGCGCCCCGCCGCGATCCGCCGGCGCGATATTACAAAGTGTTTTCCCCGCCGCCGCCCCCCACCCCCACCCCTGCCCATTATCCCCCTCAGCCCATTTAGCCCATTATATGAACAGGCGCGCCGCCACCCCCGCGATAATAGAGACGTCCCGGCTCAAATTTAGCGTGAGCGCAAGATTAGCCCCGCACACAATGGCCGACCCCGCGCCATCAATTGTGGCAGCGAGCCGAGGCGTGCCGGCGGCGGCCGAGGGTTGCCGAAAAGGGGGACTACCGCGCATGCGCCCGCGGATGGGCTACGAGGTGGAACCAGTACTGCGCTGGAAGCTGTTATTTCGCACAAAAACCGCCCCATCCGTTCGCAGTTATCTCGTAAGTTTAAGGGGGGGCGTTATACCAGTGCTCCAGATTACGAATTAAGTAATTTGACGAATCAAAAACTCTCACAGCATACTAAATGCGCCTGCAAGGGAGGAGGGAAGCCATTTGTCGCTATTTGAAATCTCGGTACACGTTTTTTGTTCCCTATAAAATTATCACTAATATGTTGAGACGAACGTTTTCTGTTCTACTAAGCTACAAATCTAATATTGCCAAGCATGATGGGTAATCGTGGGACATCACTGCACATGAGTGTGTATCAAAGTCCTTGCACCATCTGTGTTCGGGTGGTAGATCACATCATAAGGAACAGTTTTTGTTACGGACATAAAGTCGACTGACAATTCCCGGAGACGTTACGTGTCCTTTTGTATTAGTTATGCCCCTGCCAGACTGCAGGACGTAGGCACTCTACTGTGTGCAAATGCAGTGCGTGTTGCCTACAATCCAGTCATCTGCTCCATATAAAAGGCGTTGGTCTGAAGAAAGTAAAGTTTCTGATTCTCTTCTAAAGTACTTTCCCTGCTTAGAGACACTCGTTCTTACGTTTTTCTTGTTGAAATTCACTCTATTAATTTTCTGAGGTGGTCAATATGAAGCACACCTGGTTATTACACCCTGTCTGGTTGAAATCTTTGCACCCCAGGTCTGGTAAATGCTAACGAATGCCCAGCATATCCGAGAAATATTAGTGAACATTTTCTCTCTGACAAAAGTTGTTCCCCATAATGTGATCTACCACTTGTAGACATTTGATGCAAAGACTGTGTAGACTCTGTACTCAGATTTTTTTAGGTTGTTACACTATTCATGGGAAATAATACACGTGGCGCAGCTGTTTTTCGGCTGTTCTGCAGTCAAGATGGATTCCTTTACTGATCATGGCTGAAACTGTGCTCTCAACCAGTTCTCAACCATCTCCTTGTATAACCCATATTGAGCTGTAGAAAGGGACTTATCCTACAACCTGATGCCCTGATTCACAGCACATGAACTTGGCGGGAATGTACATGCCCGTCTTCCATCCCCAATTCCATTAAGTACTCGCCGTCCTCATACTGCTCAGTGGAATACCAACAGCAGTTTATCATTTGTATGTGATGAAAAAAGAATTGTGATAGCTTGCTGAATCTGTATTCAATTTTGCATGACAGAGCTATTGCAGTAGACTCCAAAGAACATGCCCATGTAGTTGTGTAAGCTATTGCTCTAGTTCATGAGTCAAGATCAGAAAATAGCATTTTATACCTTCGAAGAGAGAGAGAGAAAAGAAAAGTTCTCATGTCGAAAAGATGTCCTGTCCTGGAACTGGGACTTTATCAACACAGTAGAAAAGGGCAAAAAGCAGTCACAGAGATAGCAGTTCTATAGATCACTTGGCATGATTGCACAATAATGTGACCAACTGCAGATATGAGGACTGCCATGGCTCAGTCGATTCTACCAGCCATTTGGAGGACACTTTTGGAAAATTTCCCACCTTCACTTAGTCATGTGCTGGCTGTGGCCTACATTTCACCTAATCAACTCCAAACATGTTGCTTTCGAAACAAATTTTGTTCAGCTTTTGTTATATCAGTCACCATTAAAAAAAACCCACAAAGACAATGAAATACTTCCAGCAAAGAAATCAGATGTGAAGTTTTGTAACCAAACAAAACGTTTTAGATGGTATCAAAAGTAAATAAGAATTCTTTAAAATGTATTCCCTGATTCTTCATTTCGAGGAGTCTCTCGTATTTGTTATTTTTCGTAACATCCAACGGGGTTTTCTCGATGAGCCTGACAGTTTTTCCCTACCGGTTTTGTAATTATCGGCTTCAACTTGAACATACGAATAATATTTTTGTGTGAATATTTTCTAGCTTTATTTCAGAACTCTTATACAACCTGGATTTAAAAATGTGGTATCCATGTTCATAGTAACAATATAAGAAGATGCAACTTGCGTATACTATTGGAAAATGATTATTCTTTAGGCACCAAAGTAATCCACATGAAAATATTTACTTGACAATCATCGATCGTTTATACTACTACAATATGCTTATTTTTAAGGCATCTAAGTAATCTGCATGAAAATACTTAGTGGATAACTATCAACCGTTTGAGATACAATTAGATTTGTATATTTCATGTAAAATATAGTTCTTGGAGCACGATACATTTTGAGACTCTTCGAATCAAGGAAATCGAAACTGCCAACATCAGAATCTTTCCACCTCTTGGAAAAATTTCTGCTGATGTCGATGCATCAAACTAATTTACGTGGGACGTAAGTGTACGGAATGTCATAATTACAAAACAAAACAAAGGAAATTCGAAAATGGTTGAGAGGATACTTACTCATATGTCATTCTCAGTGGTCAGATTTAATACATACCCATGCTTCAAAATGAGCAAAGGAAGTAATTAAGTCGATGCAATTTGGTTGGCCTACATCTCTCTCACTAATACACTACCTGACAAAAGAAAGTGAAGCATCCGGCAGAGGTGCTTGAGTGTCCATGGAACTTCGTACTCGTACACACCATCGTCAGGTGTGTGATAGGTTCAACGGCCACCAGAGTGCATTAGTGTCGTTCGTGTTTAGTGTTGTCACCAGGTCTGCTATAGTATATGAGAGGCGTGAAGAGCGTCAGGTGTTGAGCGATATCTGTGAACGATGCAGAGTTGATCTGTACTTGTGTGTCAGTGATATCAGCACTGTGGTGGATACCGTCTGTGTATCTGCCCCAGCTACGTTAATGCTGCTATTGCCATACCAACATTCCTGCATTCTATTTCAGCAAGAAACCTATTCCTGCAGTACCCTACCTGACTGTCTGTTGATACCTCCACACGCACATAATCAGAATCTTGCTCATCCTGTCACTGTACTTCGCTAATAGCTGTCATATTCAGGTTCGACCTGAACATTTCTCGTTTGAAACTGTGTAACGTACCTGTATGGTTTAGAGATTTAGCATTTAACACTCTGAGCTCTACACTGATCAGCCAGAACATTACGACTACCAACCTACTATCGATGTAAACCCGTCTAGGAGATAGTAGCGTTGACCTGGCGAGGAGTAACTACTACTCAGATCCAGGCGCGGTGCATGCAGTATCAGTCAGCGTGCTGTCGGCATGTAGAAGACGAGGGATCCAAAAACATAAAAAATAGTTTTGCATTACCCTGGTTGCCAGAACTGTTAAAGATAGACGTTGACTGTGGATACTGTAACACAGACACAATCCCTTTGACTGTTCAGAGATGTCACTAAACTCGCCCATAGATGTAAACAACCATGCATGAGCAGCGCCTATTAGACGGAGGGGGTCCGACAGCCGATCAGTTCCAGTCACTCCACGAGGAAGGGGGTACAGGGCTCGTGTTGTCTGTAGTTCAACCATGCCTAGACGGTCAATACCGCGCTTTCATCGCGTTCGCATTGTTAGTTTGTGCCAGGAAGGGCTCTCAACAAGGGAAGTGTCCAAGCGTCTCGGAGTGAACCAAAGCGGTGTTGTTCGGACATGGAGGAAGTACAGAGAGACAGGAAGTGTCGTTGACATGCTCAGTTCGCCCAAGGGCTACTACTGCAGTGGATGATCACTACCTACAGATTATGGCTCGGAGGAACATTGACAGCAACGCCACCATGTTGAATAATGCTTTTCGCGCAACCACAGGACGTCGTGTTACGACTCAAACTGTGTGAAATAGGCTGCATGATGTTCAACTTCATTCCCGACAACCATGGCGAGGTCCATCTTTGCAAACACGACACCATGCAGCGCGGTACAGATGGGCCTAACAACATGCTGTATGGACCGCTCAGGATTGGCATCACGTTCTCTTCACCGATGAGTGTCGCGTATTCCTTCAATCAGACAATCGTCGGAGACGTGTTTGGAGGCAACCCGGTCGGGCTGAACGCCTTAGACACACTGTCCAGCGAGTGCAGCAAGGTGGAGGTTCCCTGCTGTTTTGGGGTGGCGTTATGTGGGGCCGACGTACGTCGCTGGTGGTCATGGAAGGCGCCGTAACGTCTGTACGTTACGAGAATGCCATCCTCCGACGGACAGTGCAACCATATCGGCAGCATATTGGCGAGGCATTCGTCTTCACGGACGACAATTCACGCCCCCATCGTGCACATATTGCAAATGATTTCCTGCAGGATAACGACTTAGCTCGACTAGAGTGGCCAGCATGTTCTCCAGACATGAACCCTATCGAACATACCTGGGATGGATTGAAAAGGGCTGTTTATGGACGACGTGACCCACCAACCACACTGAGGGATCTACGCTGAATCGCCGTTGAGGAGTGGGACAATCTGGACCAAGAACGCCCTGGTGAACATGTGGATAGTATGCCACGACCAATACAGGCATGCATCGATGCAACAGGACGTGCTACTGGGTATTAGAGGTGCCGGTGTGTACAGCAATCTTTACCACCACCTCTGAAGGTCTTGCTGTATGGTGGTACAACATGCAATGTGTGGTTTTCATGAGTAATAAAAAGGGCGGAAATGATATTCATGTTGCCCTCTATTTCAATTTTCTGTACAGGTTCCGAACCTCTCGGAACCGAGGTGATGCAAAACGTTTTTTGATGTGTGTACTTAAGTTTAACCAACGGCAGATTGTGATGGCCCGGAGGCTCGGTACGAGCAAATCGAAAACTGCGCGACTTGTTGGGTGTTCGACGAAGGCTGTGGTGAGTGTCTTCAACACGTGTCGTAACCAGGGTGAAACCACGTCGAGAAGTCGTGGGTTTCAGTAGCCGTCCCTCATTACAGCTCTCGGACGTAGTGGGCTAGGCAGACTGGGAAAACACGATAGGCGGCAAACTGTGCTTTAATGCTGGGCAGAGCGAAAGTGTGTCTGAATACACAGTGCATCGAACACCATGACGATGGAGCTCTGTAACCGACGAGCCATGAATATGCCAATGTTAACACCATGACTTCGGTAACTACGACTGAAATGAGCACATTAACGTCAGCACTGGACGTTGGTGCAGTGGTAGAGCGTTGCGTGGTCTGATGAATCCCGATACCTTCTTCATCATGCCGATGGGAGGGCTCGAACTCACCGTCATCCAGGGAACAGCTTCTTGACATTTGCACTGCGGATCAGAGACAAGCTGCCAGAGGCTCCATTATGCTTTGCGGTACATTCACGTGAGCATCCGTAGATCCAGTGGACCTTGTGCTCTGGTTGCAGACCATATACAACTCTTCATGTCGGTCATGTTTCCCGACGGCAGTGGCGTTTTTCAATAAGGTTTTGCGCCATATCACAAGGGCAGGAGTTTGATGGAGTAGTTCGAGGAACACAGTGGCGTGTCTAAATGATATGCTGGTGTTGTGTACATGGTTCCGCGTAGTCAGCGCGTACACAACTTTCCCACTAGAGTGCGCCCCGCTAAGCACAACACCTCAGGCGCAGCGCTCGTCCGTCTCCGCACTACGAGATGGCGCTGTCTTAGAGACGGACCAAATTCTGCTTCCGACGATCCGTGTATTAATATGTAATGCAGCCAATGAGATTGCTGCCAACGTAGAACCTTTTCTCCTCGCGGATCACACTCGCGCAGTGACACCTGAACACGTGATGTATTATAACGAGTGTACAGACCTCAGATCTGTTGGTCTGCATCAGTCTGCATTAGTCTGCATTTGTCTGTAGTCAAGTTTCAGTCTGCGCCTAATAAGATTATCATATTCCTGTACATAGCCATGAAGATAAATGTATAGACACTTTGTCAAGTATCAGAGATATGTGAGAATAAGGTTAACGTACCAAGACCAAAGGAACTTCAGATTGTCCATTGTAAACAGCATCCAGAATCAAGTTACGTAATATCTACGCCTTTTTATTATTTTAATAAATTTGTGTGGAAATTAATCAAGTTCTGTTTAAAGTTGGTCACCGTCAATCTGCCCTCTAAGTGTGCAAGTGGCATTTCTATCGTCTGACCTAACGGCAGAAGATAAACACGCCACAATAAGACCACGAGAGATATTGCTGACACTCGCCTACTTAGTTAGAGCGACAAGTCAAATAATCTGATGGTGTGTGTACCGAAGGTCTTACAGTACGTACACCACAGCTGGCCCCCCATCTAGCCAGATGTGATCTATCGAATACATCTGGAATGTGACTGAACGTGGCGTCAGGACTCACCGTTCCCTTCCAGGAATTGACGAGAATTAGGTAACCTGTGTGCGCAAATGTGGTGCCAACTCCCTCCAGCGAACTACAAGGTCTCACCGCTTCCATGCCACAAAGCGTCGCCGCTGTTTTCCGTGCTAAAGGTGGACATGCTGGCTGTGATCATAATGATCTGGCTGATCAGTGTAGAACCCCAACTGATTCTGATGTTACCAAAATCCTTCTGAATAGTCCCCGTGCAGAGATACGAATAGGGGACTATTTTACCTCTGAAATATTTTACACAAGAGGAGGTCATCATCATTAAGTCCTACAGGAGATCTCTGTATCCTCGGCAAAGATAGTGGCTGTAGTTTCCTCTTGCTTTCACCTGTTCGCAGTACCAGCATAGCTATGCCGTGTTGGCTAATGTCGCAAGGCTACATCAGTTACTTATGCAGACCGTTGCTCCTGAAGATACTAAAATCGATAATTACTCTCTTAAGGAAACACGAGTTAGAGTGGTCTCTGCAGAGCTACCCATCCAATATCGTTGCTCCTAGGGTATGGCTATCTGCATCGTTGAGGCACGCACACGACCGTACTGTGGCGGTGTCTATAATTTTCGAGTGGCAATAGTTAAAGTAATATGAATGTGGAAGATAAGGATAAAAGAAATTCTTGCATGTTAAATAATCCCAGTGGCAGCATTCGATTGTTGTGCTGATTTCATCCAAATTGGATTAAGTTCACCCAACTTTTGCGTTGATATTTATGGTTATTTATCTCTATCTTAATCAATTTAGACCTGTTTGCAGAAACATATGGCACGGGAAACCACTGGTAAAGTGGTAATGGGAGGCAGGAAATTACATTTGTGCTAGACAGCTTCTGAATTACGCATATCAGCTGTATGACTGCGGTATGTTCTTCACGTCAAAACTGAAAACTAAACCGTTTGTAAGCTGGTTGCTGTGGCTTCATATTTGATACCAAATAGGAAAGTCGAAAGATCTTTCAGCAGTAATTCATCTACATCTACATCTACATCCATACTCCGCAAGCCACCTGACGGTGTGTGGCCGAGGGTACTTTGAGTATCTCTATCGGTTCTCCCTTCTATTCCAGTCTCGTATTGTTCGTGGAAAGAAAGATTGTCGGTATGCCTCTGTGTGGGCTCTAATCTCTCTGATTTTATCCTCATGGTCTCTTCGCGAGATATACGTAGGAGGGAGCAATATACTGCTTGACTCCTCGGTGAAGGTATGTTCTCGAAACTTCAACCGAGCTACTGAGCGTCTCTACTGCAGAGTCTTCCACTGGAGTTTATCTATCATCTCCGTAACGCTTTCGCGATTACTAAATGATCGTGTAACGAAGCGCGTTGCTCTCCGTTGGATCTTCTCTATCTCTTCTATCAACCCTATCTGGTACGGATCCCACACTGGTAACCAATATTCAAGCAGTGGGCGAACAAGTGTACTGTAACCTACTTCCTTTGTTTTCGGATTGCATTTCCTTAGGATTCTTCCAATGAATCTCAGTCTGGCATCTGCTTTACCGACGATCAAATTTATATGATCATTCCATTTCAAATAATTCATAATGGCTACTCCCAGACAATTTATGGAATTAACTGCTTCCAGTTGCTGACCTGCTCAAATGTAGCTTATATTGTAGCTAAATTATAAAGGATCTTTCTTTCTATGTAATCGCAGCACATTGAGATTCAATTGCCATGCCCTGCAACATGCGTCAATTCGTTGCAGATCCTCCTGCATTTCAGTACAATTTTCCATTGTGACAACCTCTCGATATACTACAGCATCATCCGCAAAAAGCCTCAGTGAACTTCCGATGTTACCCTCAAGGTCATTTATGGATATTGGGAATAGCAACAGTCCTACAACACTCCCCTGCGGCACACCTGAAGTCACTCTTACTTAGGAAGACTTCTGTCCACTGAGAATGACATGCTGCGTTCTGTTATCTAGGAACTGTTCAATCCAATCACACAGTTGGTCTGATAGTCCATATGCTCTTACTTTGTTCATTAAACGACTGTGGGGAAGTGTATCGAACGCCTTGCGGAAGTCAAGAAACACGGCATCTACCTGGAAAGCCGTGTCTAGGGCCCTCTGAGTCTCGTGGACGAATAGCGCGAGCTGGGTTTCATACGATTGTCTTTTTCGAAACCCATGCTGATTCCTACAGAGCAGATTTCTAGTCTCCAGAAAAGCCATTATACTCGAACATAATACGTGTTCCAAAATTCTACAACTGATCGACGTTAGAGATACAGGTCTATAGTTCTACACATCTGTTCGACGTCCCTTCTTGGAAAGGGATGACCCGTGTCCTTTTCCAATCCTTTGGAACACTACGCTCTTCTAGAGACCTACGGTACACCGCTGCAAGAAGGGGGGCAAGTTCCTTCGAGTACTCTGTGTAAAATAGAACTGGTATCCCATCAGGTCCAGCGGCCTTTCCTCTTTTGAGCGATTACAATTGTTTTTCTATCCCTGTGCCATCTATTTCGATATCTACCATTTTGTCATCTGTTCGACACTCTAGAGAATTGGCATGCGTCAGGTGCAATTCATAGTTTTTTTTTTCGCAAAATGGTTACGGTAGCTGAAACTTGGAGTCATCATCATATTATTGAGTCCATGCCACAATGATGAGCCACTTCTTTCAAACCTCCCGCCGTACGCACGAGAGAACTAGCGGTCCCTCGTTACAGAGAGTGCCTTCCAACTAGGGAACGCGACGGTGCTGCCGCGAGCGGCCGGGCGGTTGATGTGAGCTTTAGAGTGGTTTGTGGCATGAAGTCGGGCTCGGTTCCGCTCCAAGTAGTGCGCTGTGTGGGGCCCCGAGTTTGGTCACGCCTGCAGTTAATATCTGATACGAGGTCTGACGTGACTCCCGAGTGCGCATTATTGTAGCGTTCCTTGAGCCTCAAAATTTATTTAATTTGTGTATTTAAGTCTTTTTCCTCTATTTTTGTGGATTACGTTTCTATGAACTACTGAATGAAGGGTCTGGTATTTTGCAAAGTCTGATTCATTATGTTTTTTGAACTGTCGACTAAGAGATCGCTTTGCTGTCCGTCGGCCCAGTGAGCTTAGACCTGATTAAGCTCGTTAGATGGGCTAAGTAACTATAAGTCGATATTGGTGGTGTCTGGGTTTGCTTCCTGTCCCGGTACCTTGCCTTCCAGTGCTGAGCAGAATCGAGAGGCTGCAGTGCCTGAGAAGTGGTTATAATAAGCATATGCTCAGTAGTAAATCTGACAGCGTAGAAGTATGTAGAATTGTTTAAATGATTAGTGACTCCGGGTGCGACAACTGTCGAATCTGTAGGAGATCGCGTCTGCTAACAGAACCCTTTCCTGACTGAACACCTGATTACGGGATGTTGTGGAAGCGGCTAGTGGTCCCACAACTTAGACCCGCCAGCAGTTGGTTCCAGTCATACGGCTGTTGTGACACACACTGGGGAAATCTAACCTGTTAGCCCCATAGTTTTCTTGAGGACTTGCGGACTGCGTGCATCGGCTGCGGAAACGTCTTCGCCAAGCCGGCCGCCTCCTGCATCACCTCACACCACGAGGAATTAAGTTACGTAACTCTCTCAAGGTCTTCTGCGGCAATAATTGAAATATTTTCTTTTATTCTCCCTTTTTCAGAGAGACATCATCGTATCTTGTGTTTTAATTAATGTGAATTTGAGTTTCACCCCGTTGGGTCGATGTTTGGCAGGGCCGTGAACGGCCGTTGCGAAGGCTGTCAAACTGCCTTAAATTTTATGGTCTTCCGCTGGCCAGCTTTAAATTTCTGAAGAGCCGTGACAGGCCATTCCTTAATTTGTTAAGTTTTTCCTTACAGTTGTTGTCTGGCACTGGCCAGGACTTCAGTTAATGTGGATTTCAGATGTAGCCACAGTATGTTAATGGGGATGCATTTATAAATAAGTGTCTTGATTACCCACCATGTTTTTGTTTTTATATTAGTCAGGATTTCGTTTGTAGATCTGAAATGGGGTATAAGATTCTGGAACTCCAGTCCTCGCCATCAGCAGAATAATTACGCCACATGTCTTTTCCTAAATGTGTAAAATTCGAAGTTAGACTAAATTCTGTTATTTCTTGTTTAAGATTTCTTAAGAGCCCGTGGGCTTGTTTTTAAACTGTTAAAGAAATTTTTGGATCCAGTCTATTTTAAATTTATTGGTATATGCTGAAATTTTTTTAAACATGAAACTGGAAATTGGCACCTTGTAATCAGTTTGCATAATATGGAACTGGAAATTTACACTTTATAATCTCTTGCACTAAATGATTTACAAATAGTAAATTATGTTTACCCGAAACCTGGACCAGTTCTTCGCCGGCAGAAGTGGCCGAGTGGTTCTAGGCGCTACAGTCTGGAACCGCGGGACCGCTACGCTCCCAGGTTCGAATCCTGCCTCGGGCATGGATGTGTGTGATGTCCTTAGGTTAGTGAGGTTTAAGTAGTTCTATGTTCTAGGGGACTGATGACCTCAGCAGTTAAGTCCCATAGTGCTCACAGCCATTTGAACCATTTGAACCAGTCCTTCCCCGTAATTTACTCAGTGTGCCTGGGTGACATCTGAAATGAAACTCATGGAAAAAGTCTTGTGAGGTAACACTGAACGAGTGAAGACCTCTTTGTCGCATGGCAAATTGGTGGCCATTGCTTTTGGGGTTCTCTAGCGCAAACTTTGAAAAAGGTATGGACGTATCCCGCCCATGTTTTACCATGGTCTGGTGGTAGTGACCCGACAAGTAATAAGAACTTGTGAATAAAATTGCGGTACCATTTGTTCTTTTCTTTACATATAAAAAAAATCACATTTGGGTGTGGTTTATTAAAATAAAAAGGTGCGAGAAATTTATTCAAAATCAGTAATATCGTTGTGAAACCTGCGGCAACATGCTCCATATGCTGGACCAGAAACTGATCAAAATGTTCCTAGTCAAGCGTTGGATCCCACTCACTGGTGAAATATTGGATGAGAGTCACCAGCAGCGGTGATTTTCGGTACAAGGCGTCACCCTCATTTTGCTAACGGTATTGTGAAAGAGGGCGGAGGAGAGGGTGTGTGTACAAACCACATTCTTTTAGTGGGGAAATTTCACCTGAAGACAGAAGAATCGGAAACGATCACCGACGTGAAGATGCGGAAGGAAATAGAGATGCGTTTTAAAGCTACACAATGTGTATCCCTTGGAGATGTGGCCTTTAATTGAAATATATTACGATCATCTCAGTACTGGTAAAATCTTCCTGATTAGTCTCCAATTTCTTTAAAGGGGGTGGGGGGGGGGGACGGGGGAGGGGAAACGCGACGCTGCCAAGGAGTTCGTGAGCATTGGAGGATACAAGACAACAAGGTAGTGTGACTAAAGCCTCCCATCGGCCAGATCGTTCGCCTGCTGCAAGTCTTTCGATGTGACGTCACTTCGGCGACTTGCGCGTCGATGGGGATGAAAGGATGATTAAACAATAGGTAACGTTCTACGAGCCACAGCAAATCTCAGAATTGCGAATGTAGTAGCGCAGCTAGAAAATCTGAAATGAGGAATGGACAGGCACAACATATTTATAATGGGAGCCAGTGGAGTGAAATGGAATTGAGATAAGGATTTCTCATCAGAGGCTCCTTTAGCTCTGTAACGAATTAGAGCTAATAATAGGTTCAGAGTACCAAATAATCAGTAGAGAAGAAGATATACTTGTAAAAGGTCTAGAGAAACGGAAGATGCCAGCTGCATTACTTCACGATTGGGGCGTCCCCAGCAACACATACAGATAATAACTTGGTAATGATGAAAGTATGCATTAGCTTAAGAAAATCGGCAAGAAGAGTCGATGTGTAAAGAAGGGGATACTGAAGTACTGAAGAATAAGGAGATGCATTTTTGAAGGCGTAGTTACTTCGATAGTGGATGTGAAAATCAATGAACATCCATAAAAAGGGCGATCTCAGAAGCTGGCCGGACAAATACAAGGAAAAAGAAGGTAAATGCGAAGAAAAAACAAGATTAGAGCAATATAAGTCACTTGGGAAAGCGATCAACAGGAAATGCAGCGAATATAAGGGGAAATGGTTTTAAAAAATGTGAACAATTCGTAAAAGCAGTGTCCTCTGGAGAAGAGATTCTGTATGTGAAATACTCAATCTTCGGTGTAATTAGAAGCAAAGGTGTCAACATTTAGATTGCAGAAGGAATCACTCTGTTATACGCAGGGAAAACAACGAGTAGCTAGAGAGAACGCGTTGAAGACCTCTACAAGGGGCACGAATTGTCTTACGACGTGATATAAGGACAAATGGAAGTCTAGTTGGAGGACGTAGAGGGTCGGTATTAGGACTAGAGATCAACAAGTCTTTCGAAATTTCTAAAAGGGTAACATCCCTTTGGAATTTCTAAAACCTTTGTGGGAAGTGGTAATCAAGAGACTGCGCAAACTGGCGTGTAGAAACCTTGATTCTGGAGACATACAACAGGACTATCGGTAGAACATCGTCCACTCGACACCTACGATAGCGAGGGTGGATAAATGTCAGAGCTGTCGCACAGTCGGCTTTAACACCTCATCCATCCCAGCTGCTGACAAGAATAACATAGAGCGAAATGGAAAAGAGAATCAAGGATCTATTAGATGATAAATTTGGCTTTAGGAAACATAAAGGCACCAGAAAGGCAGTTGTGTCGTTCCGCTTTATAGAGGAAGCAAGACTTACGAAAAATAGATACACGTTCATAGGATTTGTCGAACTAGAAAAGTGGTTCGACACGTGAATTGTTGCAAAGTGCTTGAAACTTTAAGATCAATAGGTATAAGCTGTAGGGAAAGAGGGGTAATACACGATATGTACAATAAGCTAAAGGCAACTATACAAATGTAATACAAAGAAAGAAGTTCTGTCATCTTCTTCCTCTAATGTTCAAACTGTATACCGAGGAAACAAGGGGAAAAAAAGGAGAGCTTTAGGAGTGGGATTAAAATCCAGGATGAAAAGATAGGGATTATAAAGTTCAGTTGGCATTGATATCTTCATTAATACTGAGGAAGAATTATAGTGCCTGTTGAACAGTCTAGTGAACATAGAATGTGGATTGATAGTAAACCATAAAATATCGATAGTAATGAGCAGTAGCAGAAACGATATTAGGCTTAACGTGAAGCGAAGGAGTTCGGCCACCTTGGAAGTAATACGACGGATGTCGCACGAACCAAGAAATGTATAAGATGTATACTATCACAGACAATGAGGGCATTCCTGCTAAAAGAAATCTACTAGTTCTAAGCATGGGCTTTAATTTACGGGAGAAATTTCTTAGAACGTACGTTTGGAGCACAAGATTCTATGTAACTGAATCATGGGCTTCTACTACGGTCGGAGGTTCGAATCCTGCCTCGGGCATGGATGTGTGTGATGTCCTTAGGTTAGTTAGGTTTAATTAGTTCTAAGTTCTAGGCGGCTGATGACCTCAGAAGTTAAGTCGCATAGTGCTCAGAGCCATTTGAACCATTTGAGGACGTTAATGTCTCAGCAATGCTATACCAATCCTTATGTCAAGTGCTCGTTGGTCGTTTCTGTCGGCATTGTTATTAAAACAGCACTGGTCGTTTTCCTATTTTCTACAATGAAGCAATATTTTAAACCAATGCAAATTTTACGAATAAAAATTACTTCTCCTTTTTTTTAAAAAAAAGGTTTCTTTAAAAACCAAGAATTTCAATACTGCTGCTATGGCTAATTGATATTTCGTTTTTTTACTCGGTTATCAGTAAAAAATAAAAAAAACACCTGCTATAACCCAGACCCAACGAATACCGAAACATATCGGTTATTCAGAGCTAAAACACCGGTATCGCTTTTAACCGGTCGGTTTCTCCCATTCCTAGCATGAATCCTGATGACAGCTCGTCGAGAGAATCAGCTGTCCACCTGACGTCGCTGTGATCTGCTTTGTGTCGCTACATCTTAAAATGGTCGAAGTGCATTATTTGGAACTTGAATTCAGTCGTAATCATCTTTATTCACATGATTTACCAACACGTGATCCGGGTTTCCCAACTGCAAATTCTGTTTAGGAATCCTGATGACAGCTCGTCGAGAGAATCAGCTGTCCACCTGACGTCGCTGTGATCTGCTTTGTGTCGCTACATCTTAAAATGGTCGAAGTGCATTATTTGGAACTTGAATTCAGTCGTAATCATCTTTATTCACATGATTTACCAACACGTGATCCGGGTTTCCCAACTGCAAATTCTGTTTAGGAAGAGACATTTCTGCCAGACAAAGTAATTATATCCTCTATAAGCGATTTATTTGGCATTTTAACGAAACCTGATTGTCTTGTGTAATAGAGTCAAGTGTAAAATGGTCGTAAAAGAAATTAAGCTCTTGTGTTTTTGTTTTTAAGAATCCAAGTTGTATTTTTTTTTTAAATCAAAGGTATCAAACGCTTCGCATGACACGACGACGCTGCTGTCGTGTTTTTCTGCAGTCATTCCACTCACTCTTCATTCTGGCGATCGGCCTCAGACGAAGCGGCCTCAGACGGCGGCTGGGAGCGGAATGATGAGGCGAGTATCCACACCTGGCCGTGGCCACCCTCGCCGGGGAAATGACTACCTTTCTCCCCAGGGAGCAGGGCTAGAGCCGTAATCATGCTGAGACTGCAATTTATTAACTCGTTTTCGATAAATTGAGATTTATAGCCGGCAATTTGTTACTAATATCTGAATTACAAGCGATTGCTGCCGATAAAAAAGCAACCCCGCCCAGCCCAGCTGTAACGTCTTTATAATTACGAAGCCTCATCGATTTCCATTAAAGAGATGAATGTATTATGAGGCACGGTACCTGAAGTAGGAAAACAGTCACAAAGTGCGATGTCATACCGCTGTCTGGTTGGCAGTTTCAATTATGCATGTTGCTCTGGCTTTGAACCGCTCTTTTGTTTGGACAAGATATTAGAATGACTCAGAATTCAATGTTCCAAAGTCGTAAAACACAGTCGCTTACCGGTGTAGGTAAGCTCAGAGCCAAAAAGAAAAAAAAAGCCTTAAAATTCTTCACCTGCCTTTGAACCGAACTGCACAAAACATGTTCAATTGTCCATGCACAGTATAACGTACTTGTTAGGCCACAGATGTTCATCTTTCTAAATCAAGACAACTACGCAACGACATGTATGTCTGCACCGCGGAAAAATGCAGCGATTGCTCCAAATGATAACCTAAAATTGCAGAAAGAATATGTCTTAAAATACGAATGTTTTTGATGAAAAGATGATGAACGAATATTATTTAACAATATTTTGACATGGCTCGTCAGAAATTTAGATCAAACATTTGTGCTTTTTCTTGATATATGGAACACCGAAAGGTTGTACCTTGACTGAATAAAGTGGTACTCGACGAAGCACTAACAGAGAAACAAAAAATACAAACACTGCACAGTTGTTGGAAGTTTTTGCACTTAACACCTAACAATTTATGCCAGGCCTACTCACGTTTTCGTGAGACATCAAGTTGTAGCCTTCCAAATAGTTACAATATTTTTTTCTGTAGCATTCTACCTGTACTCCTCACAGCATGTTGTTTTAAACTTGGGAAAAATGTAAGTTATTGAGGTACACCTGCATTTAGAAAATTCGTTAATGATCAGGCAACCGCATTCGAGAATGTGTTTAGGTTGTAAGTAGGCTGTTTAGGTTTTCTTATTGGTAACGCCACGTCGCGCTCTGTATGAAAATCACTGGCTGTGCTGTGTGCAGTCTGTGACTAGTTTGCATTGTTGTCTGCCATTGTAGTGTTGGGCAGTTGACTGTTAAAAGCGCGTAGCGTTGCGCAGTTGGAGGTGAGCCGCCAGCAGTGGTGGAGATGGGGAAGTGAGATGGCGGATTTTTGAGAGCGGATGATTTGGACGTGTGTCCTCAGAGACAGTACATTTGTAAGACTGGATGTCATGAACTGATATATATATAATATGACTTTTGAACAATATTAAGGTAAATACATTGTTTGTTCTCTATCATAATCTTTCTTTTGCTAACTGTGCCAATCAGTAGTTAGTGCCTTCAGTAGTTTGAATCTTTTATTTAGCTGGCAGTAGTGGCGCTCGCTGTATTGCAGTAGTTGGAGTAACGAAGATTTTTGTGAGGTAAGTGATTTGTGAAACGTGTAGGTTAATGTTAGTCAGGGCCATTCTTTTGTAGGGATTTTTGAAAGTCAGATTCCGTTGCGCTAAAAATATTGTGGGTCAGTTTAGTGTTGATTAGAATAGGTAAAGAGCGAAATGTCTGAGTACGTTCAGTTCTGCTCAGTTGTTTGAAAATCAAATAACGTAAGAGGTTTAGCAGCACAGTAATTCATTAATTTTTCTAAGGGGGCGTTTCATATGTGGACCCTTAGCCGAGGATAACTCACTGGAATCTTCTGATTTTTTCTTGTAGTTTGTGTAGTTAATGTAGCTTTTGTTTATTGCTAGTTCGTAATTGTAGAGAGAATCCCATTTGTAGTTGCAGTCTTTCATTGTTGTACAGTAAAACAGTTGTGGCATGTATGTAGATTTGCACCAAGTATTTCGCAGCTGCGCTTGCGATTAACTAGATATTATTTTCAGTGCTATGTTAATGTGTTTTCTTATTTTTGCTCTTCAAATTGTCATTTCTGTGTTATCGTGTGAAATATTGTGACAATTATGGCGTGTGAAAAACGCAATACTAGGCTCCAAAGTAAACTGAGAAATGACAGTGAAGACGAAAGCAGTGTCTTAGTGCCACCGTGTAATGAATTAACTAATGTTCAACGTAGTAATTTGGAAATTGTGCATAGGGAAGTGGAGCGGGCGGCAAACAATGGTGCGGACAGTGAAACAATTAGTGAACAGTGAAGCATTATCGATCGATCGCTCGGCAACAGCCCGCCTCAGGAATCCGGAATGACAGGACACAATCTTGCAAATACTGCAGATTCAGGTTTTGGATCCTCACCGTTTTCTCAAATGAGTCAAGACACATTTTCTGCTTGTCAAAATGTGAATGTTGCCGGTGCAAATGCACTGCAGAAAAGCATAGAGAAACAGATTCCAGGCACTAATACATTATTATTGCAATTAATACAACAAATGGGACGAACACAGCAAAAGCTTCAATAGTTTGACGTAATGGCACAAAATCTTCGAAAGTTAGACACAATGGAACAACACCAGAGACAAACGCAGCAGCAGTTAGACGCTATGGAACAAAAGCTTCAGAAGTTAGACTCAGTGGAACATACGCTTGAACAAACACTTGAAGATTTAACTACTAAGTTACATAAAATCGAATCGAAATGTTGAGAAGTCTGTAACGACGTAAAAACACAAATTTGTGAGCATTTCCAACCTATTTTTTCGCTGCATGAAAATACATTACAGAATCACGAAGCAGCCATAAAAGAGCTGCAAACTATTGTTCATGAAAATCATGAGACCTTGCAAGCTAAAATTGACTCAGTTGCATCTACCGATTCGGTTACGCAACTTGCAAAAACTCAGGAAAACTTAAAGAAACACAGTAGATACGATTTCAACATAAATGGACACTCTGAAACTTGGTTCAGAAAAACACACTGAGGAAATAAGTACACTATCGGAGAAAGTAGCCGAACTTTCGGATCAGTTCACTATCTGCAAAGGTAGATGATGATCTGAATGACACAAGACCTATAGCCATCACTGACACAGAAGAATATGAACAAATTAAGAAATTCAAGCAAAATGAGAATCAAATTAATACGCAACACAAAAGAGAAATCCGGGAAGTACAAGATCAGTTGGCACAAGTAATACAAAAATTACATATTTCAGAGGACACTCGCGCTCCAACATGGGAAGAGGGACTTAGAAATACGGAAAAGCCACAAAATAATAACACAGGGCATTTCGGAAATTATGAAAGAAATTGGCAAGGTGCACCGAATTTTTAGATGGAACCGCCAACACGACGTAACAATGACCGATATGTTACTCGTCGATACGATGATTTTGACTATAAGCTGTTCATTACTACACGTAAATTCAAAACATTTAAGAATTCTGGCAACGACATTCATCCACAAGCGTGGCTCCATCAATTCTATCATTGTTTTCCTCCCAACTGGTCATTAGAGCACAGATTAGAATTTATGTGTGGCTACTTGGAGAATGAACGAACTGAAAGAATGCGATCGGTCATTCACGATTGTCACAGTGAAGGAGAATTTTATCATGCCTTCCTCTCAGCATATTGGTCTCAAGCTACACAAGACCGAGTAAAACATAGCATCATAATGATGAAATATTTCGAACAATCTGAATTTTCCAGTCTTATGAAATATTTTGAAGACATGTTGCACAAGAATCAGTACCTGTCAAACCCTTACAGCCCCTCAGAACTCATCCGCATTTGCTTAATCAAATTACCTGAATATTTACGACATATTATTTTGGCAGGACGTTGCAAAGACGACATTGAAGCTTTTCAGGGACTCTTACAAAAATTAGAAATTCACACTGACAATCGCGGAACGTGAAAACAGGAACACAACAATTACAGGTCACATCCGTCGCAGTTCCGCGATGAAAGAAATAATAACTGGACATGAGAAGGCTATTCTCATAACACAAATCGTGACCAAAACAGACACCACCAATATGACAACCGTTAGCAGAGTAGTAATAATTACAGGGAAAGATCACCTCTCTGTGGTAGTGACTATCACAGAGACAATCAGAGAAACAGACAATATGGGAACCAAAATAATTATTATCAAGGGAGACAGAATAGACGCAACGGTCCAGCGCACAGTTACGATTCAGGGAGAAATTCTCCACGACGTGACCGACAAGAAAGGAACTATGGAATCTACCGACATGACGACAGACGATATGATCGTAACGACAGACCTGAATTGCATCAGAAGTGGCGGGATTCAAACAGGGCAGGGCCCTCTCGAAAAGGTATATTATAACGACGTGCGCCATTAAAGAGACAATAAGCAATGACTCATACCGCTGGCAGCCACAAAACGTACTTCTGAAACTTACGACGCAGCTGCCGTAGCCAGTAATTACGTAAAAATGGAAGATATTAGGGACATCTTACTCCAGGAACACGATGTAAAACATAACAACATTGCATATCCTGTGATTCACATTACAGTAAATGACGTAAAATTTACGCAGTACTTGACTCTGGCACCATTTCAATAATTAGTGAAACAGACTTTAGCAAATGCAACAAATCGTACGATTGCCCCACACTTCCGTTACGTAAGATTAAATTACAAGGTGCAATCTTTGGAAAACGTGTAGATGTACGCCAACAAACCAACTTAGAATTCTTTTGTCAAAGCCACAGTTTCTCTATGAACTTTCTTATTGTTCCATTATTGTCGACGGAAATTATACTCGGAGTAGACTTTTTGAATGAATACAAAGCAATCTTAAACTTTCACGATGCTGAAATAAGTTTAGAGAAAGAAGGTAAGTCAATAGCTTTGAAATTTGAAGATTGGCTCTCAAACCATGACGAGGAAATTAATCGGCTTTACCTTCTGTTAGACAACAGTTCGGAATTTTCTACGGAACTAGACACTAACAATCACTCTGCAAGTACTGACAGGGATGATATCGACGACAAATTTGATACTAATGAGTTAATTCAGAATAAAATTCAAACAATTTAGAATTGTAATGACAGTGATAGGCAGGACCTTTTTGAGATTTTGCAAGCACATTCCACAGTTTTTACTCACAAAACAGGAACAATCAAGGGATTTCAATACCAATTTCGAGTTCGTGAGCATACTAAATTTTGTGTTAGACCATACATAATTCCAACACGTTATAGGGACCGTGTTAGAACAGAAATTCAATCTATGCTTGACGAGGGCATTATTGAGCCTGCAGTAAGCTCATACAACAATCCATTACATGTTGTTGAGAAGAAAAATGGATCGATCAGGCTTGTCTTAGATTCGAGACAAATCAATACTATCATGATTCCTGAAACAGGCGGGGACTAATGACCTCAGCAGTTGAGTCCCATAGTGCTCAGAGCCTGAAACAGGCAGGCCGCAAATGTTGGAAGAACCTCTTCAAAATTTTAATGGTGTAAAAGTGTTGTCTTCTATTGATCTCAGATACAGCTTTTATCAGATCGAACTTCATCCAGAATGTAGAAAATACACAACTTTCCTTTGTTTCGGCGTTTGTTGTCAATTTCGGAAACTTCCTTTTGGTTTGAACATTTCTTTGGCAGCATTCATTCGTGGGCTAAATTCCATATTACCATATTAAAACGTCACATCACCTAATATGTGGACGATATTCTGATAGCAGAAGCCTCATGGGAACAACACAATCGCATCCTCAACAGCGTGTTACGTATTTTTGCAGAATCTGGAATTACAGTTAACTTGGAAAAGTCTGAATTCGGTAGGACAAAGGTGAAGGTTTTGGGACATATTATTTCTTCTGAAGGCATTCAGCCGGATCCTGAAAAGTTAGAAGCAATCAGAGCCATTCCATTTCCATCTGCAAAAAAACAAGTCCACAGTTTTCTAGGTCTCGTAAATTTTTACCGTCGTTTTCTGAATATGCAAATTCTAGTTACACCAAAACTTTGTTCTCTCACTGGGAAAAATACTATTAGGAACTGGGACGAACAAGCACAGTTGGAATTCAATTCTTTGAAAGAAGCGTTACTTAACGCGCCAATACTACCTCATCCGATTCTGTCACAAGATATCTGCCTTAGCACGGATTCTTCTAAAGTCGGTCTTGGTGCCCATTTATTTCAAGAAGCCATAGAAAATGACACTACTGTTCAGAAAACGATTGCTTTTGCTAGCCGAGTGCTAACAAAATCTGAAAAAAATTATTCCGTTACTGAATTAGAAGCTTTAGCTATCGTTTGGGCATTTAACAAATTCCGTTTCTTTCTTTCCGGTAAGCACGTTAAAGTATACAGTGATCATCGTGCATTACAATTTCTTATGTCTTCAAAATTAAATCATGACAGGTTAAAACGTTGGGCATTGTTTCTGCAAGAATTCCACTTCACAATAGTCTACATTCCCGGCAAGGAGAACATTGTTGCGGACGCACTGTCACGCGCACCGGCTGGGTTTGAGAAAAGTAACACAGAAGGCAACCTCGAGAAAAATGTCGGTATTCTTTACATTCAGAAAGTCGCCTTTGAAAACTTCATCACCACATCTTTAAAGGACATTGCTCATGAACAAGATAAAGATCCGATTTGGAAAGACATCAAAAGTAAATGGCATGAAAAGACACACACACACAGATCCGGCATTATTTTCTGGTTAGAAACAACATACTGTTCAAACGCTGCACTGTTGATGACAAGCTATGGGTACTTCGCATTCCTGATGATTTTGTTAATAAGCTCATTTGGTACATTCATTTCAGCTATGCACATTTGGGTCCACGAAAATGTTATCATATTCTTCGGACGACTTGTTATTTTAACAATATGGAAAAGAGAATTCGAAGAATCTTGTCTATTTGTAAACTTTGTCAAAAGACTAAACCATCTACTGTCTCACATCGAGCTCCGTTGTTTCCTATCATTGCTTCTAAATTAAAAGAATTTTCTGCTGTTGATCTCTTGGGACCCCTTGTCAGAACATCTAATGGATTTTCGTACGTTCTAGTCGCAGTTCAACTTACTTCAAAATTTGTTTCTTTCACTCTGTTACGTAAAGCCACTGGACGGTCTGTATCCAACGCCTTTGTTAAAAATTTCTTACGTGAAGTTGGACACGTTAGTAAATTCAGTTCAGATAACAGACCGCAATTCAGATCTGCTGTTTGGTCACGCATGCTTCGGAACCATAAAATCAAACCTGTTTTTGTTTCATTGTACTCATCACATTGTAACCCGTCTGAACGGATTATGAAAGAAATCAATAAGCTTTGCAGATTTTATTGTCACAGAAAGCATCAGTATTGCGACAGATATTTACACTTATTTCAAAACGTGCTGAATGAAATGCCTCATGACTCCACTGCTTTACCACCTACTCTTGTACGCAAGAATGAAGAACCACCGAACAGAATCAGAGAGCTTGTACCTTTCCCGAATACACGTAAACTTCGACAAAATGACATAATTAATTTGGAAATTAAAAATATAAAATCTGCAGATTTGGAAATTAAAAATATAAAATCTGCAGCAGACAAAAGGAGAAAACTACATGGTAAAGCAAATGCAAAGAAATTATATATTGGTCAGAAAGTTCTCATTAAAGCTCATTCATTGTCACATAAGAAGAAACCTTTGAGTGACAAATTCTTTCTAGTTTACAATGGACCTTACAGAATTCGGCGTATACCACATGATAATTGCGTTGAAGTTGGAACTCTGCGTACTAGGAAGAGTAAAGGTTTACACCACATTTCACATGTAAAACCGTTTATTGAAAGATAATCTGTTTTTTAACTTAGTCTTTGCCATAAAACTTTTCACTTCACGCTACTAGTACAATTTGTCACACTGAGAGACTATTAACATGCAACAATGTTTTGAAGTTATCTATCCAGTCTAGAACCTAGGGAACATTTTTAAACAGAAATTACGAATGCATTGTTATAGTGAACAGACGACACTGTTGTTATTTGTACATTCTTGCTTGTTAGTTGCACGAATACATAACGACTACCAGGCTTATATACTTAGAACATATACTGATACTGCTAATGAGATTTTAATGCAACATTTTGATTTATTTAAAAATACTTTCTGGATTTAAAGTACTGTCTGTGAGATACCAGATGACACAGTGGTTAGTTTATGTGACAGCTACACGATTTTATCACGACGCTACTAATGAGTGACAATTTACAATGTTGCTTTTGCGATGTTTCTGTTTTATGTCTGCACAGTCTTTCTGAATTCTTCTGGAAAGGAAAACATGTTTTAGTAGTAACTTTTGTGGTATAGCTACAATGAGACAGCCTTTTCCGTAGCACAACAATATGTTACAGCACAGAACTTTCTTCATCACGGCAATAAGCGTAATAAATAAGATATCTATACGCAAAGCATTTCACTTTTGTTTATCATGAGGTAAGTACGTTGACTTCTGCAGAACTTAGCTTTCGGAGGACGGTAACTACGACACTTCCACAGAGATTATCTTACAACAAGACGTACAGTTTAGCGCTACAGTACACGTATTTGAGTGATTAATTTTGTACTTAAAACATTTATTTTTAAAGATTTTTGAATTACGATGATACAAAGGTTTTCCGTGATACATTTCATTCCATTGCTGTAATCTGTAACACCTGAGGGTAGAATTACATTAATCCTCAGGGGGTACACGCCTACTTTGTGTACCATGTCTCTGGCAAGCACAAGGAGCCCTAGCTAATATGGTATTTGCTTATACAACTTTACACATCAGTACCATATTTCTCTAACACATAAATTACACAGATATCTGATCATTTAACTGAGAGATAAACATTTTCTTTTACTACATCAGTGACACATGTTTACACAATTACACAGTTGGATAACTTCACACTTATGAAACAGTATTTTGTCTGTACTTTGTGAACTGTTCATATTTTTTCGGAACCATTGTGATACTATGAGAGCTTTGAATGTCGCATTTGGTATGGGATTGTGATTTTTAAAGTACGTTTGAGGTAGATGACACTATTGAAATGAGCAGAGAATTTTTTTTAGGTTTTGAAATTATTGGAGGAAGCTACAACGATTTTGATATTTGACTGAGGTGTTATGATGATATTATTACGATGACGATGTGTATTATGCTGCTGAGGTATGTTTATGATCAATAAGCTGATGCTATATGAGGAATTTGATTATGCTACATATCTGTTATGATGAAATATTGAAGAAGTGTCGACGAATATTTATATTTATAATAAGGTAAGAATAATTAGTAGTGGTTATGGACTCTGGTTTGTGAAAAAGTATGTTGGAAACCAAGAATCGTACTTTAAGAGTTATGAAATGTGTGTGAATGCATGAATGTACCACAATACCGACGAAAATTTTTTTGGACACTGTTATATTTACAGGATTTTGTTTCTACACATTTGTAACGCAAATTTTCGACCTGTAAAAATTTTATATGAGGCTGTCACTGTAGCGGAAACTGATGTCATAAATATTTCGGTAAGGAAGGTAGGTCACCTTGACGTAATGCGTTTTGGGCGCCCAGCTGAGAGATAGTCGTCTGAGAAAAGAAAGCCATTAGGTGGAGAAGGAAAAAGAGGTCATTATCCTGGCTATTGACATTTCTTTGTCGAAAGCATCGCAAACACGACACGCTCATACTTGAAAACATATGATTACACTGTGGAGCTCTTAATTTATGATATTTACTAAAATGCCTAATGAAATGATGAGAAACATTTTACATCTATTGTCTTTCTAGTTGAAAGATTTTTTACTGCCTTTGGAGATGCCATTTGCCTAGTGAATGGCGTTTCACGCCTTGCTTTATGTATTTATCTGCTCATTTTGTTTAATATCTAGTTTCTAGCTGCACTGCAGCATTGGTTAAAATAAAATTTTACAGATGTACTAATATAAATTTTTTATGCCTACATATCCAGTAAATAATAACGTTATGATCAACTTAAAAAAAGAAGGAGCACAAAAAGACACCTCCCTTCACAGGAATTGCATACAGAATTTTCTTTTCAAGTACTTGGTAACTTCTTTTGTAGAATAAGTTGTGGTGCACCACTTAAATGACATAGATATTAAGATGTGAATAGACATTTCCCCTATCTGCATTGTTGTCTTTAGTGTACTAATTTTTCTGCTTAATCTATGTCATGTTTAGGTATAAGTTATTGCATTTGCTGCTGCTGTTTACCAGGCACAGTGCTACTAAATTTCATTTTGCATTACTCTGGTAAGCCAGTTTTACTACTGATTTATTTTTCTTGTTTGTTGCTCATTGCCTTACATTAGTTGTAATATTGCTGCTCACTTTGCCAATTTGAATTTTTTGTCATTGCTGTTTGTGTTAATTATTTTGTGCTTCTGCATTGTCTTGTCCCTTAGTTTAGCATCTGAGCTCAGTAGATTTAAGTTAGCTTAAGAGAGGGTAGACTATATAAGAGAATGAGTTGCGATGAATTGGAAGAAATGCATTGAGAAGTTATACGAAGAAAGTACAGAAACCAGGTGTAGGTAGGATTTTCTTGGAAATAAATGCCGAGGTAAGATAATGGAAAATAAATAATGAGGTAAGAAATATGTGAACATATAAATACAGAAAGCATGCTTGGATGGGATTTTTTTTGGTGGAAACAAATGTTGAAATAAGACGAAAGATCTATGGAATGAAGTTTTGGGTTGGACTGCAGTACCAAATGTTACACTGAAAACAAGCCCTGTCCTTTCCTCCTGTGTTATTCTGCTATGTGTTTGTGTACTCTTGTGTATTTGTGTTTTTCCTGTCTTTATGTGTCTAGCTACTAAGATTTATGTTGTAGAATTTTTCTAGTACTAAGCTACATTCACTATGATGAGGAATACTGTTATCCTCAAATATAATTTGCATTAATATTAATTATTAATTCTGTTCTGTTTCAATGCTTATGTATGAAATTAATGTTTCGAAAACTATTCTCATTATCTTATTTATTTACTTATCTCATAATTCCTGTAACACTGATGTATATGTTTATTTCTATTCTTTTGTAAAGCCCCTATTACTACGTATGTTATCTGTAGTGTTATGTTCTTTAATGATGTATTTTGTACCTTTGTTTTCTTATGTTATAAAATTGTAATTGACATCAGTTCATCAAATTACATCAAGTTACATTTCACTGCACACGTTTCTGTTGGTCATAGTATATGGACAATATGTGAGAAGTAGGGACTGTTAGTGTTTGGACGTGTATTAATAATACAGTAAGGGACTGGTTAACAGCATTGCTGGTTCTAAGGACAATTCCAATATGTGAGAAGTAGGGACTGTTAGTGTTTGTACGTGTATTAATAATACAGTAAGGGACTGGTTAACAGCATTGCTGGTTCTAAGGACAATTCCAAAAACTTTGTGAGTGCACAAGTGGTGGTTTATGGAGTTGCAATATTATCTGCAAGACACTTCAATGGTGATTGTGCACCTGCACAGTCACAGCAGATGGCTGCTACCCACCTCTACAAGGACTACAGTGGGTCTACACCTTTGATGACTCACCAGTACCATTATTCCTACAAGGACTGCACTGGGTCTGCACCTCTGGTGGCCAACCAATACCGTAATCTCAACCAGGACTACAGTTGGTCTGCTTTGTGATGACCTACCTACCAATATTCTTCAAAACTTCGACTGACTCTGCGGTGGGTTTGCTCTATTGTGGCCCATTACCTGTCTGCATGTCAAAAGTCAGCACTGTCTTTCTGTTGGAAGGACAACACTACTTCTTCAAGACTGTGTTGAAATCCACTACTTCCGTGTGCACTGTCTTTTACTGCTCAGACTTTGAGAAAAAAAAACCTGCAATTTTACTGTGATGAATGATCAGGACTGTGAGAAAATTTTAGCTTTTGACCAACATTGTATCAGTAAGTGTGTGCATATGATTTCTTTGTTATTGTAATTGTGAAATTTTTTTAACAAATATGTATTGGCCAGTGCCCAAAACAATTTGTAAAATTTTTTGTGGGGTGCATGGGGGCTATGAAAGTAGGCTGTTTAGGTTTTCTTATTGGCAACTCCACGTAGCGCTCTGTATGAAAATCACTGGCTGTGCTGTCTGTGGCTAGTTTGCATTGTTGTCTGCCATTGTAGTGTTGGGCAGTTGGCAGTTGCGCAGTTGGAGGTGAGCCGCCAGCAGTGGTGGAGGTGGGGAAGTGAGATGGCGGATTTTTGAGAGTGGATGATTTGGACGTGTGTCCTCGGAGACAGTACATTTGTAAGACTGGATGTCATGAACTGATATATATATAATATGACTTTTGAACAATATTAAGGTAAATACATTGTTTGTTCTCTATCATAATCTTTCTTTTGCTAACTGTGCCAATCAGTAGTTAGTGCCTTCAGTAGTTTGAATCTTTTATTTAGCTGGCAGTAGTGGCGCTCGCTGTATTGCAGTAGTTGGAGTAACGAAGATTTTTGTGAGGTAAGTGATTTGTGAAATGTATAGGTTAATGTCAGTCAGGGCCATTCATTTGTAAGGATTTTTGAAAGTCAGATTGCATTGGGCTAAAAATATTGTGGGTCAGTTTAGTGTTGATCAGAATAGGTAAAGAGCAAAATGTCTGAGTACGTTCAGTTCTGCACAGCTGTTTGAAAATCAAATAATGTAAGAGGTTTATCAGCACAGTAATTCATTAATTGTTTTAAGGGGACGTTTCATAAAGTGTCGTATTGTTGAGGAATGTGAAGAAATACATTTCGCGGAATGAAGACACTGATCACTGTTATGTTTATTCACCTACAAAACAGCACAGCATAATATTGTTGGATTTTGTGGCCTGCTGCAGTTATTTTCAGAACTATAAGAAATGAAAAGCCTGTGATAGAATCTAAACGAAAGATGATAATAAGCACCAAAATATTACAAAATTTGATGGGTTATATCAATTATAGCTCTGGCAGTATTCAAACATAGTACGTTGAATCATATTACACGTCAAAACGGAACTCAATTACTGGAACCACCGCTTGAGTGTTGTAAGAATGGTAGTAACATGTAAAAGGAAACTTATTTTGCACACAGCTAAAGCATTTATGTTAAAAACTAGATGGAAAATGATACAAGCAAATGCGCTCTAAAATACATTGATGGAAAAAATCGCAAACATCAAAAAATAATTGATGTAGACTAATCAAATATCGGGAATACATTCGTCTGGGTATCATAAGTAATTGATTAAAATTGCAAGATTACAATAGTTAATGTAAGCGTGAGATAAGCTGTTGCCTATGTGAAAAACTGGTACATTAATAACTGGCGGAATATTGAACGCAAGCATGAAAACGCGTTTTCATTGTGTTCTACAAGTGCCAGATGTCAGTCTGCGGAATGGATTCCATGTCTGTTTCAGTTGGTCGATGAATACAGAGCGTTATACTGTTGCATAAGAACCACCTGGAATGTCATACTTGAATGGCAGCATAACAGCTCGAATTAGCAGACTGACGTATAGATGTGCAGTCATCTAAGGCGCAGCAGATATGGGCTGTGCGGCTGGTTCCGGCGGAGGTTCGAGTCCTCCCTCGGTCATGGGTGTGTGTGTTTGTCCTTAGGGTAATTTAGGTTAAGTAGTGTGTAAGCTTAGGGACTGATGATCTTAGCAGCTAAGTCCCATAAGATTTCACCCACATTAGAACATTTTTTAACTTTTGCAGTCAGGGTGCGTAGGATAAACACGAGAATGCTCTTATTGTCATACGAAATCACACCCCAGATCATAACTCCAAATACGGGTCCAGTGTGTTTAGCAAGCAGACAGGTTGGTTCCAGGACCTTAGCTGGCCTCCTTCTAATCAATACACGGCCATCTCTGGCCCGAGGCAGAACCACCTTTCATCAGGAAACATAACAGACCTCCACCTTGCCCTTGAATGTGCTCTCGCTTGACACCACTGAAGTCACAAATTGAAGTGGTTTGGGCTCAGTGGAATGACCGTATTGGGCGTCTAACTTGGAGCTGTCATTGAAGTAAGCGATTTATAACAGTTCGTTGTGTCACTGTTGTGCCAACTGCTGCTTATACTCCTGTTGCAGATGCAGTACGATGCGTCAGAGACATACGCAGAACGCGATGGTCTTCCCTCTCGGTAGTGTCACGTCGCCATCCGAAGTCTGGTCTTCTTGCGCCCGTACATTCTCGTTAACACCGCTGCCAGCGGTCATGTACAGAGACTACATTCCGGCCAAGTATTTCTGCAATATCGCCGAACGAACATCCAGCTTGTTGCAGCCCTGTCACATGACCTCGTTCAAACTCAGTGAAATGCTGATAATGGTGTATTCATCACATTAAAGGCGTTCTTATTTAATATCAGTTCACCACGTCCAGTATCAGAGGTACCACATGCTCTTGACCGTTACAACGTGTATTTAAAACGAACCTGATTTGCAACCTCGTAGCGGTGCTTATAGCATTACTCCTATGCAACTGGCGCGAAATTTTAATAGACATCATCTTTCAGATGTGAAGCACGGCCACCAACTTTCGCTTATGTCGCACAGATCCTTCTTGGTGTTGCGATGCTTTTCTTTTTGTGCATTTACAACATGGTCATATACCAAATACATGTGATATTACAATTACTGAAATGCAAAAACAAATTCTTCTTTAACACTCACACACGTACAAGTTTTGATATTTTACTATTATATTGTGGTGTTCGTATTCATAACATTGTTAACAAAATACGTAAATTGATATTATTTATTGATCTTTGTGTAGCTGTCTGTCATTTCCAGTAGAGCTAAGAGTTCGCTCTAATTTGCCATCTGCTATTAATCAGGGTTCCTCAACTGTATAGTAAATGTATGTTATTTGACCTATGTATTTTATGTAGTTGTTGTGGTTTTCAACCCCACTATTCATTCTATTGAGCAGTCTTTCCAGGTTGTTTGCCATCTCTGACAAACTTACGAGGTCATCTGCAAAACCTCGAAGTTTTTATTTCTTCTCACTGAACTTTAATTCACTTTACAAAATTTTCCTTGGTTTGCTATAATGCTTGCTCAGTGTATAGGTTCAGTAATATTGAGAATAGCCTACAACTCTTCTCAGTCACTGCTCCCCTTTAATGTTATTCTAGTATTACAATTGCTGCCTCGTTTCGGTACAAGATGCAAATTACTCTTCGATCCCTGAATTTTATCGATGCCACCATCGGAGTTTCCAAGAGTGTGTTCTAGTCAACAACGCTGCACTATTTTTCTCCATCCACAGATGCTGTAAAAGTAGATTTCATTTTCTTCAGCCGATCTTCTAAGGTAAGTTGGAGAGTAGGTATTGCCTTCTGTGTCTTCTTTGGACTTGAAATTGTTAATTCTTCTTGAAGTCCAAGAGGATTTCGCCTGTGTCATGATCTCACTCAACTGGTGGAATAATTTTGTCACAGTCAGCTCTTTCAAAAATCAGAGTAATTATGAGGGATGTAGTCTACCCCAGAGGCATTGTTTTGTGTTAAGTCCTTAGGTGCTCTGTCAAATTTTCCTAGTAGTATCAAATATCCCACCTCATCTTAATTTACATTCTCTTCCCTTTCAATAACGTATTTTTCTAATATAATTCCCTTATATAGTGCTACTACATGTTCTTCCTCCCTTCAGCTTTCCATTCTTTGCTTAGTACTGGTTTACAATCTGAACTCTTGATATTTAGACAATTGTTTATATTTTCTCTAAAGAATTCATTTATTCTTCTACAGGCCACATCCATCTTTCCCCTAGTTATCCATGCTTCTACAGCCATGCATTTGACCTCTAGCCATTCCTGCTTAGCATTTTTCTCTTTACGTCAATCTCATTTTTCACGCGTGTCATTTTTTCGTGTCTGCTTCATTTGTTTCAGTTTTATAGCTTTTTCTTTTGTCAGCAGTTAAACTCATCATCTTCGGTGTAACCCAAGGATTTCTAATTGGTCTTGTGTTTTTACGTATTTGATACTCAGCTGCCTTCATTATTGTATAACCTAGAGCTACCCATTAACCTACTATTATATGCCCATCCCTTGTTTCAGTCAATGTCGCTAACGGCCTTGTGTCGTTGAATACACCGATTCCCGCCAAATCATCGAAGTTAAGCAACCTTGGGCGTGGCCGGTATTTGTATGGGTAAGCGTCTGAATTCGTCGTGCACTGTTGGCAGTTTTCCCTTTGTCCTTCCTACAAAGAGGAAGAATGGTAGTGGCATGAAGTTCCAGTCTCTGAGCCAGTGTCCTTGACCAAATTCCAAATCTTTCCAAATCTTTCCACAGTGACTCATGGAGTGAGTTGGGACACAGCTGATGGTAATCCGTTCGTCGGATGTGGATGTTAAGCTCGGTGGTCATTTTAGTGCTATTCGAGAGGAACAGGCTATGTACCTGAAAGGGTTTCACCCTCTCCCTTCTCTCATCATACGACGCAAATATAACACAACTCTACATACACATCCATTATATCCACAGATACACTTCATGGACGAAACGTGACAGTGTGCATAGAGAACAGGAAAAACCTTTCTAATTATTAGGCTGAATCCGCATCTCAGGGTCTCCAAGCCAGTCATGCCACGCCACTTTACATTTTTTACCGTCTAATGCTCACTCTGAAGCTCCAAGCGATCTTTGGTTCGTTAAATTTATCCTGGTTCCATCTCCTTGATTTCATACATTTTTGAAATCTGTTCACTTTCAATCTGAAGTTTATGATCGGTAAATTATGGCTAGAGTCCAGATCAGCCCCTGGAAATATCTTACAGTTTAAAATCTGATTTCAAAGTCTCTGTCTTACCATTATACAGTATACGAGGGGCGTTTGAGAAGTCCGTGCAAAAATAAAAACTACTTACGAGTTTGGGGTAAACCTTTTTTATTTCTCGACATAGTTTCCTTTTAGACTTATACACTTTGTCCAACGCTGTTCTGATTTGTTGATCCCTTCCGAAAAATAGGAATTGTCCAAGTCTGCAAAATAGCTATTAGTTGCTGCAATCACCTCCTAGTTTGAATAAAATCTTCGTCCTGCCAGCCATTTTTTCAAATTGGGGAATTTATAGTAGTCCGAGGGAGCCAAGTCTGGAGAATAGGGGCCTTCTGAAACGAGTTGGAATCCTATACCCATTAATTTTGCGACCACAACTGCTGAGGTGTGTGCTGGTGCATTGTCGTAATGGAAAAGGGCTTTCTTGCTGTCCAATTGCAGGCGTTTTTCTTGCAGCTTGGTTTTCAACCGGTCCAATAACGATGAATAATATGCACCTGTAACAGTTTTACCCTTTTTCAGATAGTCGATGAGAATTATCCCTTGCGAATCCCAAGAGACAGTCGCCATAACCTTTCCGGCCGAAGGAATGGTCTCCGACATTTTTGGTGCAGATTCTCTCTTGGTAAACCATTGTTTAGATTGTTATTTGGTCTCAGACGTATAGTAATGTATCCATCTTTCATCCACAGTGACGAAACGACGCTTAAAGTCCTGCGGATTCTTCCTGAACAGCTGCAAACCATCCTTGCAAACTCACGTGATTCCGTTTTAGGTCAAGAGTGAGCAATAGCAGAACCCATCTTGCGGATAGCTTTCTCATGTCCAAATGTTTATGCAAAATATTATGCACTCATTCATTCGAGATGCCCACAGCACTTGCAACGTCACGCACCTTAACTCTGCTGTCATCCATCGCCACATCATGGATTTTATCAATGATATCTGGAGTCATAACCTCCAAAGGGCGTCCAGGACGTTCAGCATCACTTGTGCCCATAAGGCCACTCCGAAAATTTTGAAACCACTTATAAACTATTCTAATCGAAGGTACAAGGTCACCGTAATGTTTATCAAGCTTCTCTTTAGTCTCCTGAGGCGATTTGCCTTTCATGAAGTAGTGTTTAATCACCACACAAAATTCTTTTTCGTTCATTTTTTGACAATCATTCGACTTCCTTGATTCACGCGAATGCCAAACACAAAGAAATAGACCAATATGGCTGAAACATGGTGTGCGATCTTTCCAAAGATTCCACTAACTAAACATGACCTCGATACGCGCCGGCGGTGCCATCTCTCGGACTTCGCATGGACTTTTCAAACCCCCCTCGTAATCAGTCTGTAATCGTCCAGCATCTCCAGGTCTCTTCCACGTATAGAGGGTGTCACCTAACATTACCACTGGAAACGCCTCCTAAAACACAACAAACACAGAATAACCAATTCCACAGACCGAAAGTGAGGAGAGAGACTGGTGGAATTGGTTAATACAAACCATTGAGAAATGCACAGAAGTATAATTTTCAACATATACTTATGTTTTTTTCAAATTGAAACCTGTTGTTATTTTTAGCACAACTGAAAATAGAAACAAATACTTGATCAATGTCGTTTGTTACATTGTAAAATGTTAAGTACATCCGGTGTTATTTGTAACGTAAAGCTGATGCTTGAAACCATAGGCGTTCAGCCGCATGTTGTAACAAACGAGATCTGTAGGGGTATGTTTCCGAAGACTACGATGTTTACGAGTTTGGTTGTCTCAGTGTCTGCATGTAGCACTTGCTGAATTAGTCCTTGTACTCAGAATAACTTAGTACACTGTGTTACCGGACGCCTGAGATAGTGTACTGTACACAAGTAAGAACAGAAGTACGCACAGTAGGAACGTGAGAAGGCCACAAGTACAACAGTGTGTACAGAGTTGTAAGAAGTGTGAAAATGGTTTATTCTGAATTTGAAAAGGCAGAGATGATACTCATCTATGGCGAGTGTAGGCAAAATGCAGCTGCCGCTTGCAGGTTGTATGCAGAAAGGTACCCGGACAGAGATCATCCAAAGCGCCGGACATTTGAAAACATCTTTAAACAATTGCATGCAACAGGTATGGTCATAACACGCAAACGGGTCCGTAACAAACCTATCACAGGAGAATCAGGTGCAGTTGGTGTGGTAACTGCTGTTGCCGTGAACCCACACATGAGTTAACGTAACATTGCTAGACGCAGTGCAATGGGTCAAAGTAGTGTAATGCGCATACTTCATCGTCACACATTTCATTCGTATCATGTGTCGCTGCATCAGCAAATAACATGGAGATGACTTTAATAATCGAGTGAATTTCTGTCAGTGTGCATTAACAGAGAATGCGTTGTAGTTCTACCAGTTTACCGACGAAGCAGGTTCACAAACCACGGTGCAGTGACTTGGCGAAACGTATATTACTGGTCCGTGGGCAATCCTCGCTGGCTTCGACTGGTAGAGCGATAGCGACCGTGGAATGTAAATGTGTGGTGCGCAGTAATTGGCGACCACTTCATTGGTCCTCACTCTATTGAAGGCACCCAAACAGCTACAAAATACATCGAGTTTCTACAAAACTATCTGCCAACATTGCTAGAAAATGTCTCGCTGGAAATGCGAGGTATCAACATGACGGTGCTCCTGCACATTCTGCAATGAACACAAGGCTGACCTTTGACAGAATGTTCGACAGGCGTTTCATAGGACGAGACGGACGCATAAATTGGCCTGTCCGTTCTCCTGAACTTACACATTTAGACCTCTTTCCATGGGGTATGTTAAAGGCGAATGTACCGTGATGTGTCTACAACCTCTGAGTTATGAAACATCGTACTGAGGCAGCCTGTGGCAACATTACACCTGATATACTGCGTCATGTAAGACATTCACTATGCGGTAGATTGCAAATGTGTGCAGCAGATGATGCCCACCACTTTGAACATTTATTGGCCTGAAATGTCAGGGCACACTCTTTTACATTCTGTAATTGAAAACAAAACAAAAACAAATTGTACGTTTAACTACATTCTCATGTTACTGTACATTTTCATCTAACAAATCATTGCCGTATAGTATTCTTCAGAGAAAAAGACTAATAAAATGTTAGTATGTGGACGTAACTTTCTTCTGTACCTACGTTACGTCACTGTTTTTTTTGTATCCCTAATTAATTCGGTTCTCTCCGATATACACGATTCAACTGCTGAGGAGTTATTCAAGCGTGAACTTTACGTTACAAATTACTCCGGATGTAATTAACATTTCACAATGTAAGAGACGGCACTGATGAAGTATTTGTTTCTATTTTCAGTTGTGCTAAAATAATAACAGGTTTCCATATAAAGAAACATAAGCATGTATTGAAAATCATACTTCCGTGCATTTCTCAATGTTTTGTATTAACCAGTTCCACCAGCCACTCTCCTCACTTTCGGTCTGCAGAAATGGTTAGTCTTTGTTTGTTCTGGTTTGGGCGGTGTTTCCAGTGGTAATGCTAGGTGACTCATTCAGTTTAATCTTGCTAAATAATTCTTAGGCGAACCGTCAAGAAAGAATAAATGTGCTCTGTGGAAATTTTTACCGGGCGGCCTCCTCTTTCATATCTTTGCTCTAGTCCATGTACTCCCTGTACCTTTGCTTACCTTTCTTTTCCTACTATCGAATTCCTGTTCCCCTTCAACTCTCTCAATAATACACTCCTGGAAATGGAAAAAAGAACACATTGACACCGGTGTGTCAGACCCACCATACTTGCTCCGGACACTGCGAGAGGGCTGTACAAGCAATGATCACACGCACGGCACAGCGGACACACCAGGAACCGCGGTGTTGGCCGTCGAATGGCGCTAGCTGCGCAGCATTTGTGCACCGCCGCCGTCAGTGTCAGCCAGTTTGCCGTGGCATACGGAGCTCCATCGCAGTCTTTAACACTGGTAGCATGCCGCGACAGCGTGGACGTGAACCGTATGTGCAGTTGACGGACTTTGAGCGAGGGCGTATAGTGGGCATGCGGGAGGCCGGGTGGACGTACCGCCGAATTGCTCAACACGTGGGGCGTGAGGTCTCCACAGTACATCGATGTTGTCGCCAGTGGTCGGCGGAAGGTGCACGTGCCCGTCGACCTGGGACAGGACCGCAGCGACGCACGGATGCATGCCAACACCGTAGGATCCTACGCAGTGCCGTAGGGGACCGCACCGCCACTTCCCAGCAAATTAGGGACACTGTTGCTCCTGGGGTATCGGCGAGGACCATTCGCAACCGTCTCCATGAAGCTGGGCTACGGTCCCGCACACCGTTAGGCCGTCTTCCGCTCACGCCCCAACATCGTGCAGCACGCCTCCAGTGGTGTCGCGACAGGCGTGAATGGAGGGACGAATGGAGACGTGTCGTCTTCAGCGATGAGAGTCGCTTCTGACTTGGTGCCAATGATGGTCGTATGCGTGTTTGGCGCCGTGCAGGTGAGCGCCACAATCAGGACTGCATACGACTGAGGCACACAGGGCCAACACCCGGCATCATGGTGTGGGGAGCGATCTCCTACGCTGGCCGTACACCACTGGTGATCGTCGAGGGGACACTGAATAGTGCACGGTACATCCAAACCGTCATCGAACCCATCGTTCTACCATTCCTAGACCGGCAAGGGAACTTGCTGTTCCAACAGGACAATGCACGTCCACATGTATCCCGTGCCACCCAACGTGCTCTAGAAGGTGTAAGTCAACTACCCTGGCCAGCAAGATCTCCGGATCTGTCCCCCATTGAGCATGTTTGGGACTGGATGAAGCGTCGTCTCACGCGGTCTGCACGTCCAGCACGAACGCTGGTCCAACTGAGGCGCCAGGTGGAAATGGCATGGCAAGCCGTTCCACAGGACTACATCCAGCATCTCTACGATCGTCTCCATGGGAGAATAGCAGCCTGCATTGCTGCGAAAGGTGGATATACACTGTACTAGTGCCGACATTGTGCATGCTCTGTTGCCTGTGTCTATGTGCCTGTGGTTCTGTCAGTGTGATCATGTGATGTATCTGACCCCAGGAATGTGTCAATAAAGTTTCCCCTTCCTGGGACAATGAATTCACGGTGTTCTTATCTCAATTTCCAGGAGTGTAAATTCTCTCAGTTTCTCTTTCGTCTACTGAGGTAGAAGACGTGTAAACGTGTACTATTGGTTTCGCTTCTGTCTTGGCCTCGGTAATGTGTTCAGTATGCTGTTCATACTGGGTTACTCCCATTCCTGTTTTCTTACTCAGTATTAGACTTACTCTTACATTTCCCACATTTCATTTTGCGTTATAACACCATACTCACGTAACCAGAAGTCGTTGTCATCCTTCCAAACATGTGTAACTTCACTCTATCCTCTTCACATTTTAACTTTTCAACCATACCTACTCGATTACGAGATCTAAAATTTGACACTCTGACTCCTCCTGAGTAGTCCTCCGCCAGAATTCCGAATGGCAGAATATTTTACCTCCAGAGAATTTTACGCAATATGATGCCATCACCATTATGCAAGACAGAAGAACTGAATGTCTTCGGAAATATAACGGCTGTACCTTCCCTTTGCGTACCATTCGCATTTCATTGAGCGCATGTTGGTTACTCTTTCAAGGGCAGATATGTCAATAATCCAGGCTGCTTACCTCTACAGCTAGAGGATAGGCTTCTACCCATCTTAACGAAACGTAGGTTTTTATACTCTGTCCATAGATACCCACCCGTTGTGGTTGTACCTTCGGTACGGCTATCTGTTTCGTTGAACCACAGCCATCCACCTCAGCAATGTCTGTGATTCGCACAACGGATGTATAACAGAAATTTTTTTACATCTTACTTCACACTAAATAAAATGAACCCACCGTCTATGGTGAAACTTCACCGACACTTGTATGGGTGCTAAGAAGTTATTTGTGTTTACTCAAAGCAGACCCGTATATCGATAATTATATATTTTCAAGCAAACACGGACAAAAAGCGAGCTTCAATGACAAGATCAATGTATAGCACTCATAATGGTTAAACATAATCATCTAACCAGGTGTGTCATGACAATAGAGCCAAATAAAATCATCAATTATTTTAGTCAGTCTAAAAAAATATGAAGTGAATGTGCAGTGTAAGGTTTCACAGCTGGTAATGTGATCATTTAAAGCTTCCGGGCTACTAGGCCGTGGTCAATGTATAAAACTTTCTCCTAAAGTTTCCTCTCCGATTATGGAGACATCTTCAGAGGTAAAATGGTGAACTGCAACGAGAGCTCGAGAGAGCGCCGAATCTATAGGCAGAGTAGAGGGCACCACAGTCTTAGCACGTGACATCGGCTACAAGATTGTCGGTGGTAACGCCAACATTGTCGATTGACAGCAATCGATCGTCCTTCTTACGTTGCCTGGCTGATATCCAAATGTTATCTAATTTAACACCTTCCTCTTTTCCAGACACAACACTGCATACTATTACTAATAAATAAGTGGAGCTGTAATAGCTTAGTGCTGGTTTCCGCCAGTGTTCGCCGCATCTAGTGAATCTTCTCTCGTAGCATTGCTAAGTGTACGAAGTGCGACAATAAAGTAACGAGACTGATTTTCTTTGCAAGATGTGGCAACCCTGCAGGCTTGCGTAGGCACAATATCCTAGACCTCGGTCTATAAGCTGCTTCCAGTCCAAGCGGCACTTCGATGCAACTGCTCAGTCGTGAGTTGTAATAAGTTAACACGTGTTTGTGTCTCTCGTCACGGAAATGGAGCCGCAGAATACTGCGGAACGGTATGCCATTTCTTTCTGCGTTAAATTGGGTGAAAACGAGATGACAACTTATGGAAAGCTTCAGAAGGCTTTCAGAGAGGAGGTTATGTTAAGAGCTCAAGTTTTTCGTTGGCATAAAATGTTTAGTGAACGAAGAACGGATGTTGAAGATGAAGACTGCAGTGGATGACCATCAGCCTCACGGACGGATGTTCATAAAGAGTGGGTGCCTCCGGGACAAACACTTAACCAATATTACTACAAAGAAATTTTAGAAAGACTTAGTAAAAGAGTTCTTCGTGTCCGTGGCAACATTGCTGATAATTGGATTCTACATCACGATAATGCGCCATTCCATACTGCTCTGTCAGTACAGCAATTTTTAACCTCAAAACAAATTTCAGTACTACCACACCCATCTTATTCACCGGATATCGCTAAGTGAAACTTTTTTCTATTTCCTAGAGTCAAAAGGGCGGTCAAGAGACACCATTTTCAAACAACACAAGATGTCCCAAAAGCTGTGACAAGGGTCTTGGAGGATATTACAGAAGATGAGTTCCAGAAATGTTACCATCAATGGCAGAAGCGCTGGGAAAAGTGTGTGCAATGAGAAGGGAACTGCCGGCAGCGGTGGCCGAGCGGTTCTAGGCGCTTCAGTCCGGAACCGCGCGACTGCTACGGTCACAGGTTCGAATCCTGCCTCGGAAATGGATGTATGTGATGTCCTTATGTTAGTTAGGTTTGAGTAGTTCTAAGTTCTAAGGGACTGATTACCTCAGATGTTAAGTCCCATAGAGCACAGAGCCATTTGAGCCATCAGAAGGGAACTGCTTTGACGGAGACAACACTAAAATTGACTAAAACGGTAAGCAACTTTTCTTTTCACATCACTCTCATTACTTTATTGTCGCATCTCGTATTGCTTATAAATACGGTGAGCCTGTGCCGAGCGAAATGTTCTCTTTACCTTCAGAAATTTTGAAACAATCGCAGAAAAGAGGAAGGCGTTAAATTAGATAAAATTTGAATATCAAACTTGCAACGTAAGAATGACGATCGATTACTTTCAATCGAGAATGTAGGCATTACCAGCGATAATCTCGTAGCCGACGTCACTTGATAGACTGTGGTGCCCTCTACACTGCCTATGTATTCAGCGCTCCCTCGAGTTCTGGTTGCAGTTCGCCATTTTACCTCTGTAGATAGCACCAGGAGTCGGAGAGGAAACGTTAGGAGAAAGTTTTATACATCGAACACAGTCTAGCGGTCCGCAACTCGTGGTCTAGTTGCTAGCGTTGCTGTCTCGGGATCACGGGATCCCAGGATTTATCCCCAGACGGGTTGGCGATTTTCTCTGCCCGGTCACAGTGTTTTTGCATTGTCCTCAACATTTCATCATCATCATTCGTGACAGTGGCTAGATTGGACTGTGTAACAAATTGGACTGAGTAAAAATTTGGACTTTGTACGGGCGCTGATGACCGCGCAGTTGAGCGCCCCACTAGCCAAACATCATCATCATCATCATTATCATCATCACGGCCTAATAGCCCGGAAGTTTTAAATGGGGATTTGTGAACTGTCAAACAACTTTTGAGGAACTCTTACAATTGCTACAAACCTGAATAAACATGTAATTCTCCATCCTGAATGAATGTTTTGCTTCGCACTGTTCGCAGAGCTCACACTGTTATGGAGGAATGGAAAACGCTATACGATTTTCCTTTGTAGTGGCGTACCTTTGTCACCAGAGGGTAAGAGACAGCGGCCCCATCGTACTGAGGGCACGTTTACGGATAGCATAACGACTGAATTATACATCGAGCACAAGAAGAAAGAATTTTTAATTTTCTAGCAAAAACAGCTGTTGAAAATCCTTTCGCCCTTTCCACTGCATTTTCACTGGCTATTAAACGATTATTGAGGTTGTCGAACACTTTACTTCGACGTGTTCTAGAGCAGCATAAACAGTTATTTGCCCCCAACGGATCCAAGGGCATTTAATATGTTCGATGGAAAGCCTTACAAGTTCTAAGAAATATGGGGGAATCAGCCAAATGACAGCTTTTCTTGATGTTTCAAACTACAAACGTGCATTTCTCGTCACGAGGCGTTTTAAACGCGAACACCGTAACCTAGTATATCAACTTCGAAAAACGTATTTTTATGGACGTCAAATGCGCCGGCGACTTGAAACACCATACTTTCCAAGGTAAGAGAGTTCTTATGTGCAAACTACCAAAACAGCACTTGAAAACTTCAGAACGATGGAATCGAATGGGGTGTATGTTCGTGTGTACCTCAGGCGCTCACGCTCGCATTAACTATGAAGTTCCAATTAAGGAAATGTAAAGCCAATATGATAGCTGCTAACTTAAACATACATGAACGGACGTTGCATGAGGGCTTATGAAATACAATGCAAATATTTTAGTCGCTGTATGTCCGGTTACGCAGTCCCGTAACCGGTTGGCCCTGACTAGTATTACTCCGCAATCTGACTGCATAGAATAACAACAAAGAATGAAAGGAAATTTCCGTTAACACAATTAATTAATTAAGTCCCCAGCAACTATAAAAGCTACGAAACAACAAAGCACAAGTGTAACTGTTCTGTGTGTGGAAGTGTGATTCAACGTACACATCTGGCACGGTTCTTCCTCAATAAGACAAGATATTTTAAATACCATTTACACTGAAGTAATTTAAAAAAAACTGAAATACTATAATTGCACATAGAAACCCGAATTACAGTCTAATACATGAACACAAGCCAGATGCTTTTTTGATTGATCCTGTGACCAAGAGGCATTGTTACTTAGGAAATTTAAAAAAAATAAAAAAAATGTTTTCTACCTTCATATATATTGACGAAAAATACACTCTGATCATTAGAGCATCTCCATTCGAACAACATCTGCTGTCTAGCCCATCAAAACAACTGCACACGACATGGCCTCAATTATTACAGCTGTCGACATCCTCTCAGCAAGCACTGCCCACGACAACTTCTGAACAAGCACTGCCAGTGGAGGCGGCGGAATAAAACTCTTTGGCGCAATCTCTGGCGCTGTGACTCAGTGTAGACACCTTTCATATGCCCCTCCTCCACGGGCTAGATTTTGATGGTATTTTTGCCAGCATTGGTGGTGAAAATACCACCAAATTCGTCCAAAAAAATACAGACAAAAATAAAAGATAATATTAAAAAGTAAATATCACATAACTAGATAAATTTTGACTTTGCACTGACCCTTCAATAGCCTAATATATAAAATACAGTAAGGAATGCAAATGCTTGCATACATGTGATTTTACATAATAGTTTACACAAGTATCATTCAATCAATGGCACCACCAATGACGAATAGGTGTAGGTAAGAGTCTTATAACATTTCATAAACAGTAAATACACAAAAAATCAGTTTATACAAATATTCACATAAAATCTTTTCAACAGTTCAATAAACAAGTAGCACTCCTCAGAGTAGTTGACAGTTCCGTCAGTAGCACCCAGCAATGGTCAACAAGTGCAAATAGCAGTCTCATAACATTTCACCAGCAGTAATTAAGCAGCTCCAACAGTGGCACATAAAAATGGCGAGCAGGGGCAGACACCAAAACGTGACATCATTTAAGTAGAACCAGATCCATCAGTGGCACCCAGTAATGTTGACAGGTGCAGACAGCAACAAATGACATCATTTCAGTTGAAGCAGTTCCATCCGTGGCACCCAGTAATGTTGACAGGTGCAGACAGCAACAAGGGACATCATTTCAGTAGAAGCAGTTCCATCTGTGGCACCCAGTAATGTTGACAGGTGCAGACAGCAACAAGTGACATCATTTCAGTAGAAGCAGTTCCATCCGTGGCACCCAGCAATGTTGAGCAGGGGCAGACAGCAACAAGTGACATCATTTCAGTAGAAGCAGTTCCATCAGTGGCACCCAGCAATGTTGAACAGGTGCAGACAGCAACAAGTGACATCATTTCCGTAGAAGCAGTTCCATCAGTGGCTTCCAGCAATTTTGAACAGGTGCAGAAACCAACAAGTGACATTATGTCAGTAGAAGCAGTTCCATCAGTGGCACCCAGTAATGTTGACAGGTGCCGACAGCAACAAGTGACATCATTTCAGTAGAAGCAGTTCCATCTGTGGCACCCAGCAATGTTGAGCAGGTGCAGACAGCAACAAGTGACATCATTTCAGTAGAAGCAGTTCCATCAGTGGCATCCAGCAATTTTGAACAGGTGCAGACACCAACAAGTGACATTATGTCAGTAGAAGCAATTTCATCAGTACCACCCAGTACTGTTGACAGGTGCAGAAAGCAACAAGTGACATCATTTCAGTAGAAGCAGTTCCATTCATGGCACCCAGTAATGTTGACAGGTGCAGACAGCAAAAAGGAACATCATTTCAGTAGAAGCAGTTCCATCTGTGGCACCCAGCAATGTTGAACAGGAGCAGACAGCAACAAGTGACATCATTTCAGTAGAAGCACTTGCATCAGTGGCATCCAGCAATTTAGAACAGGTGCAGACACCAACAAGTGACATTATGGCAGTAGCAGCAGTTCCACCAGTGGCACCCAATTATGTTGACAGGTGCAGACAGCAACAAGTGACATCATTTCAGTAGAAGCAGTTCCATCCGTGGCACCCAGCAATGTTGAGCAGGTGCAGACAGCAACAAGTGACATCATTTCAGTAGAAGCAGTTCCATCTGTGGCACCTAGCAATGTTGAGCAGGTGCAGACAGCAACAAGTCACATCATTTCAGTAGAAGCAGTTCCATCAGTGGCATCCAGCAATTTTGAACAGGTGCAGACACCAACAAGTGACATTATGTCAGTAGAAGCAATTCCATCAGTACCACCCAGTACTGTTGACAGGTGCAGAAAGCAACAAGTGACATCATTTCAGTAGAAGCAGTTCCATCCGTGGCACCCAGCAATGTTGAGCAGGTGCAGACAGCAACAAGTGACATCATTTCAGTAGAAGCAGTTCCATCCGTGGCACCCAGCAATGTTGAACAGGTGCAGACAGCAACAAGTGACATCATTTCCGTAGAAGCAGTTCCATCAGTGGCTTCCAGCAATTTTGAACAGGTGCAGAAACCAACAAGTGACATTATGTCAGTAGAAGCAGTTCCATCAGTGGCACCCAGTAATGTTGACAGGTGCCGACAGCAACAAGTGACATCATTTCAGTAGAAGCAGTTCCATCTGTGGCACCCAGCAATGTTGAGCAGGTGCAGACAGCAACAAGTGACATCATTTCAGTAGAAGCAGTTCCATCAGTGGCATCCAGCAATTTTGAACAGGTGCAGACACCAACAAGTGACATTATGTCAGTAGAAGCAATTTCATCAGTACCACCCAGTACTGTTGACAGGTGCAGAAAGCAACAAGTGACATCATTTCAGTAGAAGCAGTTCCATTCATGGCACCCAGTAATGTTGACAGGTGCAGACAGCAAAAAGGAACATCATTTCAGTAGAAGCAGTTCCATCTGTGGCACCCAGCAATGTTGAACAGGAGCAGACAGCAACAAGTGACATCATTTCAGTAGAAGCACTTGCATCAGTGGCATCCAGCAATTTAGAACAGGTGCAGACACCAACAAGTGACATTATGGCAGTAGCAGCAGTTCCACCAGTGGCACCCAATTATGTTGACAGGTGCAGACAGCAACAAGTGACATCATTTCAGTAGAAGCAGTTCCATCCGTGGCACCCAGCAATGTTGAGCAGGTGCAGACAGCAACAAGTGACATCATTTCAGTAGAAGCAGTTCCATCTGTGGCACCTAGCAATGTTGAGCAGGTGCAGACAGCAACAAGTCACATCATTTCAGTAGAAGCAGTTCCATCAGTGGCATCCAGCAATTTTGAACAGGTGCAGACACCAACAAGTGACATTATGTCAGTAGAAGCAATTCCATCAGTACCACCCAGTACTGTTGACAGGTGCAGAAAGCAACAAGTGACATCATTTCAGTAGAAGCAGTTCCATTCATGGCACCCAGTAATGTTGACAGGTGCAGACAGCAAAAAGGAACATCATTTCAGTAGAAGCACTTGCATCAGTGGCATCCAGCAATTTAGAACAGGTGCAGACACCAACAAGTGACATTATGGAAGTAGCAGCAGTTCCACCAGTGGCACCCAATTATGTTGACAGGTGCAGACAGCAACAAGTGACATCATTTCAGTAGAAGCAGTTCCATCCGTGGCACCCAGCAATGTTGAGCAGGTGCAGACAGCAACAAGTGACATCATTTCAGTAGAAGCAGTTCCATCCGTGGCACCCAGCAATGTTGAGCAGGTGCAGACAGCAACAAGTGACATCATTTCAGTAGAAGCAGTTCCGTCTGTGGCACCTAGCAATGTTGAGCAGGTGCAGACAGCAACAAGTGACATCATTTCAGTAGAAGCAGCTCCATCAGTGGCATCCAGCAATTTTGAACAGGTGCAGACGCCAACAAGTGACATTATGTCAGTAGAAGCAGTTCCATCAGCGACACCCAGCAATGTTGAGCAGGTGCAGACGGTAACAAGTGACATCATTTCAGTAGAAGCAGTTCCATTAGTGGCACCCAGCAATGTTGAACAGGTGCAGACGCCAACAAGTGACATTATGTCAGTAGAAGCAGTTCCATCAGTGGCACCCAGCATTGTTGAACAGGTGCAGACACCAACAAGTGACATTATGTCAGTAGATGCAGTTCCATTAGTGGCACCCTGTAATGTTGACAGGTGCAGACAGCAACAAGTGACATCATTTCAGTAGAAGCAGTTCCATCCGTGGCACCCAGCAATGTAGAGCAGGTGCAGACAGCAACAAGTGACATCATTTCAGTAGAAGCAGTTCCATCAGTGGCATCCAGCAATTTTGAACAGGTGCAGACGCCAACAAGTGACATTATGTCAGTAGAAGCAGTTCCATCAGCGACACCCAGCAATGTAGAGCAGGTGCAGACAGCAACAAGTGACATCATTTCAGTAGAAGCAGTTCCATCAGTGGCATCCAACAATTTTGAACAGGTGCAGACGCCAACAAGTGACATTATGTCAGTAGAAGCAGTTCCATCAGCGACACCCAGCAATGTTGAGCAGGTGCAGACGGTAACAAGTGACATCATTTCAGTAGAAGCAGTTCCATTAGTGGCACCCAGCAATGTTGAACAGGTGCAGACGCCAACAAGTGACATTATGTCAGTAGAAGCAGTTCCATCAGCGACACCCAGCAATGTTGAGCAGGTGCAGACGGTAACAAGTGACATCATTTCAGTAGAAGCAGTTCCATTAGTGGCACCCAGCAATGTTGAACAGGTGCAGACGCCAACAAGTGACATTATGTCAGTAGAAGCAGTTCCATCAGTGGCACCCAGCATTGTTGAACAGGTGCAGACACCAACAAGTGACATTATGTCAGTAGATGCAGTTCCATCAGTGGCACCCTGTAATGTTGACAGGTGCAGACAGCAACAAGTGACATCATTTCAGTAGAAGCAGTTCCATCTGTGGCACGCAGCAATGTTGAGCAGGTGCAGACAGCAACAAGTGACATCATTTCAGTAGAAGCAGTTCCATCAGTGGCATCCAGCAATTTTGAACAGGTGCAGACGCCAACAAGTGACATTATGTCAGTAGAAGCAGTTCCATCAGCGACACCCAGCAATGTTGAGCAGGTGCAGACGGTAACAAGTGACATCATTTCAGTAGAAGCAGTTCCATTAGTGGCACCCAGCAATGTTGAACAGGTGCAGACGCCAACAAGTGACATTATGTCAGTAGAAGCAGTTCCATCAGTGGCACCCAGCATTGTTGAACAGGTGCAGACACCAACAAGTGACATTATGTCAGTAGATGCAGTTCCATCAGTGGCAGCCATCAATGTTGAACAGTACAGACGCCAACAAGTGACATTATGTCAGTAGAAGCAGTTCCATAAGTGGCATCCAGCAATTTTGAACAGGTGCAGACACCAACAAGCGACATTATGTCAGTAGAAGCAATTCCATCAGTGGCATCCAGTACTGTTGACAGGTGCAGAAAGCAACAAGTGACATCATTTCAGTAGAAGCAGTTCCATTAGTGGCACTCAGCAATGTTGAGCAGGTGCAGACAGCAACAAGTGACATCATTTCAGTAGAAGCAGTTCCATCAGTGGCATCCAGCAATTTTGAACAGGTGCAGACACGAAGAAGTGACATTATGTCAGTAGAAGCAGTTCAATCAGTGGCACCCAGTAATGTTGACAGGTGCGGACAGCAACAAGTGACATCATTTCAGTAGAAGCAGTTCCATCCGTGGCACCCAGCAATGTTGAGCAGGTGCAGACAGCAACAAGTGTCATCATTTCAGTAGAAGCAGTTTCATCAGTGGCATCCAGCAAATTTGAACAGGTGCAGACACCAACAAGTGACATTATGTCAGTAGAAGCAGTTCCATCAGTGGCACCCAGCAATGTTGAACAGGTGCAGACACCAACAAGTGACATTATATCAGTAGAAGCAGTTCCATCAGTGGCACCCAGCAATGTTGAACAGGTGCAGACGCCAACAAGTGACATTATGTCAGTAGAAGCAGTTCCATCAGTGGCACACAGCATTGTTGAACAGGTGCAGACACCAAGAAGTGACATTATGTCAGTAGAAGCAGTTCCATCAGTGGCACCCAGCAATGTTGAACAGGTGCAGACGCCAACAAGTGACATTATGTCAGTAGAAGCAGTTCCATCATCGACACCCAGCAATGTTGAGCAGGTGCAGATGGCAACAAGTGACATCATTTCAGTAGAAGCAGTTCCATTAGTGGCACCCAGCAATGTTGCACAGGTGCGGGTAACAGGCCATAATATTCAATATCACTAATCAGACAGTTCATCAGAGTTTATCAGCAGAAATTAATCATTTCCAAGTGGCACACATGATGTTGAACAAGTGCAGGTAACAGTCCATAATATTCACTATCACTAATTAGACAGTTCATCAGAGTTCATTAGCATAAATTAAACATATCTAAGTGGCACCAACCAATGTTGAACAGGTACAAGCACGAACAACAGTATGAAGGCACACACAATTGCTTTTACAAAATTATTATTAATGCTCTTACACTTAACATACAAATTATAACAAACTCACAAATGATATCAGATAATTGTCATATTAACTATTACAATAGGCAAATAAGAGTAAATGTATAATATTTGTGGGTGTCAATGCAAGCCACAACAAACACGTAAAATATTATTTAGGAGATAGGTCGGTACCAATTATTTGGGATTAGGAAAGGAAAACACACAAAACACAGTCACTCATCTTTCATCCACATTAAGTACTACTGTGTAATTGAATAGTGTTAACTGTGTAAATGCAATTCTGTCAAAGATTTGATGTTCGACATGTGTATCAAGTAGTAGTTACAGCAATGTATAACAGTCGATAATAGTGAGTCAACGTCATAGTCATCATGTCAAGACCAATGTTTGCCAAGCCAAATCAGATGTACGGTTGCTGAACAACTGTCAGTGTGCCAAGCTATGCAATTACTTCCTCTCTCCAAAAAAAAGTATATACTGCTTATTGATTTAACAAACTGTGTGTGTAGACAATCTTCCTTCTACTTGAGTGTTCTAGTCTGCCATCTTCATCCTCCTTGTTCCATATAAACCAACAAAAAATATGTTCCTCACTTACTTTACGTCTTATCCACCAAAACTCCAATAATCATCAGCATCACATAATCTTAATACTTCAATAATACCTCTTCCGTCGATACATACAAACCTTATCATCAATCCCACTTACCTTACCTCTTGTCCACCAGAACTCCAATAATCATCAACTTCACACAATCTCAATACCTCAATAACACCTCTTCAATACGTCGATACATATAAACCTTATCGCCAATATCATTTCACTTCCATAACAACTCTTTCCTCTAGTCAGTCTCCTCGAACAAGAACAGATAAAATTCTAGAGCAAACTTCAATTCATCATCCCATACAATCCGAAGACGTAATGTCCACACTCAACCTCTGTGTAATCCATCTGACCCAAATCTTCTACTCATTATGAATTATAAAATACATTTTGGTTACCTTGTCCATCATTAAATAAAAGAAGTGCATACATGACATCTAACAGCCTTTAGTTTGAATAACTTTCAGTAAGTAAGTACGAGTACGGAGTGTGGATGATCATAATATTTCACAGTGTGTACACCACTTCAAGAATCATGGCAAAACAGAATCAAACATGTGGAGTATTTCTTGTGTCAAGTGTCACTTGCTATTTCAATTGCTCACGAAGAATGCAGTGTAATAACTGTCAACGGTCTAAACCTAGTGTTGGTATGTCATGTCGTTAGCTTCCTTCCTATTAGCATAAATTTATACAGCTTCCATAAAACCTCCAGCTCATGTGACTTCAATGAAGTATCTTGTACCAATGTCGATCGTAGAATTATAGCAGTTCTTTTTCTTATCTTAAGATATAAGGCACTGAGCGTAAGCAAAACATGCAATAGCGAGTAAATGTACCAGTAGAGAACAGAATGTTAACAAGTGCCTGTAACGAGGCTCTGTCAAGCGAACAATCCATAATTAATACCATCGTGTGACCTAAACTCCATGTTCGTACACCATATATCAGCATTTCTATATACCAAATTAAAGAGTAGTTATGACAACAAACAGAAGTGTGTAAATATGCAATCCATACGCAAGCAGCAATTATGTATCTTACATAATAAACAGGTCATTAGCATCATATCAGCATAAGCAAATAAATGTTCACATGTAATCTTAATAAGTAAACACGAAGGCGCAAGCGGATAAATCACAAAGTATAACTTACATACATAACCATATCAGCACAACTAATGAGGTGACAATTATAATTTAAATAAATAAGCACAGCAGGCACATAATAAAACAAAATGTCACATCAGTGAGAAAGCATAGCAGCCACGCAATGCATAATATACATAAGTAATAACCCTGTTCATTAATAAAACATTGTCAAAATCAGCAAATGTACGCAAGCACGTCGCTTCACAAGTAAATTCATATAACATAAAATTTAGCACAAAGTATAAATCACGTAATCGCGAGCAGCAAATTACGTATAAAGTACATACCTAAGGAGAAATATATTACCTGAAAAATAAACTCAATTAATAGTTACCTTTTTAGTTTATTAGTTTCTTCTTCGAAATTACATTCTTCCTGAAAATTTCTCGATAGCAAGTCCTCTTAACGTCGGACACACACAGAATTTACCTGAAGTTCTTAAATATTTTATACAAGCGTATCCTGAAAAATACTGAACGTTAATAACATAATTTATCAAGTCACTATAGCTTTATACTGAATTGAATCAGAGAAATTAGACTGTGTATTTGTTTACGGCTGTCAGTGCATTCGCACTGAGCGCTCGATCAGCTGTAGGTACGCGTGACGTAGGAAGTAATTGTTTGCGGTCAACGACTGCCTTGTGCGGCGCGCAGACTTGACTGTTGCTTTGAGTATGTGCCGCCGCCGGAACACGGCGCTACTCTCCGTGTGTTTACGTATAACTGTTAGTTTCAAAAGTATGTCATTCCACAAAAATTTTAACGTTCGATATATGATGTATTCCCCTAGAGCGTCGAGATTTAAGAGTTTCTACTTTGACAGTGTTATCATGAATAATTTTGCGAACTCTATATGGACCGTTATAAAGCAGAAAAAATTTGCGACACAAGCCCTTTCCTTTGTGAGACAAACGATGAGACTTAATTAACACCTTTTGACGAACTGACAAGGTTTTTAAACGACCAGGACGTTTAGCTGAATTCTCTCTTCTAGCAGCCGCAGATGCAATATTTTGTAGAGCCAGTTTGACAACTTCAGAATGCCGCAGTTTCCGTGAAGGCGGAAAAGGAACGATTTCAGATATGCGATTTGTCCGTGCTTTATTTTTTAATATCAATATAAGCGGTAAAGAAGTTGAATCATTGGGGAGTTCATTCAGAATGTTTTGAAAAATATGAGGATACTGATCCCATGTTCTGTGATTCTGATGACAATAAAGTCGACACAATTTATTGATTTCCTTCATCCATCTCTCTGAAGCGTTAGATTGAGGATGAAAAAGTGAGATGAAAATTGGTTTAATCTTACGACGCCGTAGAGTACGAAGCCAAATTTTAGAGCGAAACTGTGATCCATTATCTGATATAACCTTATCAACATGACCCACTTCTTTAAGAAAATGTTTGATGGAAGCATTAGATACTGAACGAGCTGTTGCTTTGCGTAAAGGTGTAAAACACACATATTTTGATGTCAATTCCGCTGCTACCAAAATGTACGCCAAACCATTAGTAGAACAAACCACTGGACCGAACAAATCGACTGCAGACATCTCCTTTAATTTCGCTGGAATGATAGGAAACAACGGTGCTCTGTGAGAAATAGTTGGCGGCTTAGCCTTTTGACATAATTTGCATTTGGCAAGAACAGATCGAATACGTTTTTCCATATTACTGAAGTAGCAATTTTCTCGTAATTTATGAAAGTATTTTCTGGGACCAAAGTGTGCATAACTGAAATGTGTATGCCAAATCAATTTATTAACCCACTCATCAGGAATGCAAACTAACCAAACAGAGTTGTCGACCGATTTTCGTTTAAAAAGAACATCATAGCGAACTAAATAATACTGTCTGATCGCTATGCTTCCCTTTCTCTTCCACTTCTCCTTAATGTCCTTCCAGATTGGATCCTTATTTTGCTCCTTAGCGATGTCCTGGAGCGAAGAAGAAATAAAATTTTCAAACGCAATACCTTTGATATACATCAAACAATAATTGTTTTCCTTGCAGTCCTCCGCAGCACTTTCTTTCAAACCCATAGGTGCACGTGATAAAGCATCAGCAATAATATTTGAAGAACCCTGTATGTAAACAATACTAAAATCAAATTCCTGTAGATACAGCGCCCATCGTGACAATCTTCCATGTGTTAATTTTGTTGACATAAGAAATTCCAGAGCTCCATGATCGGTGTAAACCTCAGTATGTCTGTCATACAAAAATATGCGAAATTTTGTGAAAGCCCAAACAACAGCCAATGCTTCAAGTTCCGTAATCGAATAATTCTTTTCTGATTTAGAGAGAACACGACTTCCAGATTCAAAAGTTTTCTGTACTACAACGCCGTTTTCTTCTATCTCTTGAAATTAGTGTGCACCTAGGCCTTTGTATGATGAGTCCGTCGCCAAACAAAAATCTTTAGATAAATCTGGATGTGAAAGAAGTGGAGCAGCAACTAAAGCATCACGAAGTTGTTCAAATTCTCATTGAGCTTCCTCATCCCAACACCAATTAGAATTCTTTCCAGATAGTTCACATAAACGAGGTGTGGCCAAATCGTCCAATCTAACAAAGCGTCTAAGAATATTACAGACAACAAGGAAACTACGAACATCACGTTTTGTGGTAGGAACAGCATAATTACGAATAGTGTCTAGTTTCTCTGGATCAGGCAGAATACCTTCTGTAGATATAATATGACCAAGAAATTTCACCTGAGAACGACCGAATTCAGATTTTTCCAAGTTCACTGTAATGCCAACTCTTGCAAAAATACGTAATAATGAATCCAAAATTTTGTTATGCTCACTCCAAGAACGTTTAGCAATAAGAATATCGCCAACATATGAAGTAATATTGTCACGAAGATAAACAGTAAAATTCCGTTTAAACCACGGATGAATGCTGCTGAAAATACAGTAAGTGCAAACGGTAATTTCCGAAATCACTTTTGGGTAAAATAGTCATATCCGGTTATTCTTTACCGACTCTCTAGATTGATTGATAGTTGAAGAGTTGTTCTGATAGATGCAAAGAACAGTAAACGAATAGGCAGCAGTGCAGAAAACTAAAAGGGAAATAGCACTACTACAGCTCGGGGCCCTGTGCACGCTACGGCACATATTCACTTAGTGTAGTGAATCCCCTGAGGGCGTAAATAGCCACACATAAATTCCAGTTTGTGACTTAGTGGCAAATTTGGCGGAAGTGCGTACGTAAATTGATCTAACCATGAACATGGATGTATGTCATTCTTAGAATTGCGAAAGATCTTAAATTTCCGAACAGTTAAAAAGTGTTTATAGTCAAAGTTTTCGCCTCTTGGCGACAAAGACCTACCGCGTCTGTCCCAATCCGAATGTCGATTATTGTCAAGTTCGCGCGCCTGGCGCTCTCTTGTTGCATCTCGTAAAGGAAATAAATTATTTTCTTCAAAGTACTCTGCTATCTGTGATTCTAAATTTCTTCTACTGTCCTTTCCTACGATATCGCATTCTATTTGTCTGACTTGCTTTCGTAACGCCTCAAATTCCCTTTTAACGCGTTTATTAAATTTTCCCTGATTTTCAACATGTTTATTTACGTTCTGGTACTCTTCGGTTTCTGCAAATGGCAATGGAGCTGTATCATCTGAATCTCTGTCCTCATTTAAACTAAGACTTGCCAGTTTATCTGAAATCTCCTCAAATCTTTCCGATAAGTCACCTATTTGTGCTTTCTGTTTATTTACGTCTTCCGTAAGTGTCGCGACTCGGGTTTCGGTATTGACACATTTAGTAGTTAACTGTTCATACTGTTGTGTTAGGTTATTTATTCTGTCAATTGGTACTGATTCCTCGCTTCTTTCAAATATTTCTTCCTTATCGTGTGCACGTTGTAAATTTAATTCTGAAAATTTTTGTACTAGCACGCGACCTCTTTCTTCCTGTTCTCTATCATGTTCCTTTTGTCTAATTTCTATTGAAATTAATCTATTATTGTGAGCATTCAAAATCGGGTGTACTTCTTCTCTAATTTCTTTCTTTAATTCATCTTTCATATTTTTGAAACATGTCCCTATTCGTGAGTCTAACCGTGTTTCCATTGTTTTTAATTCAGATCCTAACTGTGATCCCAGTGAGTCTAACCGTGTTTCCATTGTTCCCATATCAGTTTCTAACCGTGTTGCCAATGTTCCCATATCTGTTTTAATTGTTCCTATTTGTGAGTCTAACCGTGATCCCAAATTTAATATTGCACTCATCAACTGCTCCATATTAACTTGTTCGAAATTCTTTTCGCCCCTAACATTTCCCGTAAAACTAACTTCCTTCGTCATAGCAGTAAAGCTATCTGTGTTCGATAGTATTTCAGAATCTTCTAGCGTTAATCTCGTATTCTATGAATTTTTTAATTGAGAAAAATTTTGAACTGGTTCCGGACTATTTTCCCGACTTATTAAATTGTTTTCTACTTCATTATTCATCATACTGTTCTCCTGTACTGGCGAGTTCGCCATGTTAACAATTTCGTCATTCTCACTATCCATCATTTTTGCCTTTTTCATCGATCCCGTAATCATTTACAAAACATACGAAACTCGTCACTATACTAAAATTACGCACAATATAACACTTTATCACCAACAACACCATTCACACGAAATGCTTCCCGACAAACACGCCTAACGAACAATTAAAACCCTCACAATTGCACAAAATTGTCAAACCCGTATACACGACATCAAAAATTAAATTCTGCAAAAATACCATTAGAAGAATGACAAGACAACTACAAATGTTCAATTACCAAATCTACACATGCAATATAGACTACAATTACTAAACTACAAATTACTACAACAATCCTACTGTCTGCTATTTTTACTATCAAAAGAATTCCAAGGGACGATCCGAAGCAGCGGTCGCCACGTGCATGGGGGCTTAATTAAATAGAATGCAAATATTTTTAGTAGCTGTATGTCCGGTTACGCAGTCTCGTAACCGGTTGGCCCTGACTAGTATTACTCCGCAATCTGACTGCATAGAATAACAACAAAGAATGAAAGGAAATTTCCGTTAACACAATTAATTAATTAAGTGCCCAGCAACTATAAAAGCTACGAAACAACAAAGCACAAGTGTAACTGTTCTGTGTGTGGAAGTGTGATTCAACGGATTCTTCCTCAATAAGACAAGATATTTTAAATACCATTTACACTGAAGTAATTAATAAAAAACTGAAATGCTATAATTGCACATAGAAACCCGAATTACAGTCTAATACATGAACACAAGCCAGATGCTTTGTTGACTGAACCTGTGACCAAGAGGCATTGTTAGTTTTTTTTTTTTTTTTTTTTTTTTTGGTCATCAGTCTACTGATTGGTTTGATGCGGCCCGCCACGAATTCCTTTCCTGTGCTAACCTCTTCATCTCAGAGTAGCACTTGCAACGTACGTCCTCAATTATTTGCTTGACGTATTCCAATCTCTGTCTTCCTCTACAGTTTTTGCCCTCTACAGCTCCCTCTAGTACCATGGAAGTCATTCCCTCATGTCTTAGCAGATGTCCTATCATCCTGTCCCTTCTCCTTATCAGTGTTTTCCTCATATTCCTTTCCTCTCCGATTCTGCGTAGAGCCTCCTCATTCCTTACCTTATCAGTCCACCCTATTTTCAACATTCGTCTATAGCACCACATCTCAAATGCTTCGATTCTCTTCTGTTCCGGTTTTCCCACAGCCCATGTTTCACTACCATACGATGCTGTACTCCAGACGTACATCCACAGAAATTTCTTCCTCAAATTAAGGCCGGTATTTGATATTAGTAGACTTCTCTTGGCCAGAAATTCTTTTTTTGCCATAGCGAGTCTGCTTTTGATGTCCTCCTTGCTCCGTGCGTCATTGGTTCTTTTACTGCCTAGGTAGCAGAATTCCTTAACTTCATTGACTTCGTGACCATCAATCCTGATGTTAAGTTTCTCTCTGTTCTCATTTCTACTACTTCTCATTACCTTCGTCTTTCTCCGATTTACTCTCAAACCATACTGTGTACTCATTAGACTGTTCATTCCGTTCAGCAGATCATTTAATTCTTCTTCACTTTCACTCAGGATAGCAATGTCATCAGCGAATCGTATCATTGATATCCTTTCACCTTGTATTTTAATTCCACTCCTGAACCTTTCTTTTATTTCCATCATTGCTTCCTCGATGTACAGATTGAAGAGTAGGGGCGAAAGGCTACAGCCTTGTCTTACACCCTTCTTAATACGAGCACTTCGTTCTTGATTGTCCACTCTTATTATTCCGTCTTGGTTGTTGTACATATTGTATATGACCCGTCTCTCCCTATAGCTTACTCCTACTTTTTTCAGAATCTCGAACAGCTTGCACCATTTTATATTGTCGAACGCTTTTTCCAGGTTGACAAATCCTATGAAAGTGTCTTGATTTTTCTTAAGCCTTGCTTCCATTATTAGCCGTAATGTCAGAATTGCCTCTCTCGTCCCTTTACTTTTCCTAAAGCCAAACTGATCGTCACCTAGCGCATTCTCAATTTTCTTTTCCATTCTTCTGTATATTAATCTTGTAAGCAGCTTCGATGCATGAGCTGTTAAGCTGATTGTGCGATAATTCTCGCACTTATCAGCTCTTGCCGTCTTTGGAATCGTGTGGATGATGCTTTTCCGAAAGTCAGATGGTATGTCGCCAGTCTCATATATTCTACACACCAACGTGAATAGTCGTTTTGTTGCCACTTCCCCCAATGATTTTAGAAATTCTGATGGAATGTTATCTATCCATTCTGCCTTATTTGAAATCCTCCAAAGCTCTTTTAAATTCCGATTCTAATACTGGATCCCCTATCTCTTCTAAATCGACTCCTGTTTCTTCTTCTATCACATCAGACAAATCTTCACCCTCATAGAGGCTTTCAATGTATTCTTTCCACCTATCTGCTCTCTCCTCTGCATTTAACAGTGGAATTCCCGTTGCACTCTTAATGCTACCACCGCTGCTTTTAATGTCACCTAAGGTTGTTTTGACTTTCCTGTATGCTGAGTCTGTCCTTCCGACAATCATATCTTTTACGATGTCTTCACATTTTTCCTGCAGCCATTTCGTCTTAGCTTCCCTACACTTCCTATTTATTTCATTCCTCAGCTACTTGTATTTCTGTATTCCTGATTTTCCCGTAACATGTTTGTACTTCCTCCTTTCATCAATCAACTGAAGTATTTCTTCTGTTACCTATGGTTTCTTCGCAGCTACTTTCTTTGTACCTATGTTTTCCTTCCCAACTTCTGTGATGGCCCTTTTTAGAGATGTCCATTCCTCTTCAACTGTACTGCCTACTGCGCTATTCCTTATTGCTGTATCTATAGCGTTAGAGAACCTCAAACGTATCTCGTCATTCCTTGGTACTTCCGTATCCCACTTCTTTGCGTATTGATTCTTCCTGACTAATGTCTTGAACTTCAGCCTACTCTTCATCACTAGTATATTGTGATCTGAGTCTATATCTGCTCCTCGGTACGCCTTACAATCCAGTATCTGATTTCGGAATCTCTGTCTGACCATGATGTAATCTAATTGAAATCTTCCCGTATCTCCCGGCTTTTTCCAAGTATACCTCCTCCTTTTGTGATTCTTGAACAGGGTATTCGCTATTACTAGCTGAAACTTGTTACAGAACTCAATTAGTCTTTCTCCTCTTTCATTCCTCGTCCCAAGCCCATATTCTCCTGTAACCTTTTCTTCTACTCCTTCCCCTACAACTGCATTCCAGTCGCCCATGACAATTAGATTTTCGTCCCCCTTTACATACTGCATTACCCTTTCAATATCCTCATACAATTTCTCTATCTGTTCATCTTCAGCTTGCGACGTCGGCGTGTATACCTGAACGATCGTTGTCAGTGTTGGTCTGCTGTCGATTCTGATTAGAACAACCCGGTCACTGAACTGTTCACAGTAACACACCCTCTGCCCTACCTTCCTATTCATAACGAATCCTACAACAGTTATACCATTTTCTGCTGCTGTTGATATTACCCGATACTCATCTGACCAGAAATCCTTGTCTTCCTTCCACTTCACTTCACTGACCCCTACTATATCTCTATATCTAGAGCCTTTGCATTACCCTTTTCAGATTTTCTAGTTTCCCTACCACGTTCAAGTTTCTGTCATTTACAGCCCGACTCGCAGAACGTTATCCTTTCGTTGATAATTCAATCTTTTACTCATGGTAACCTCCCCCTTGGCAGTCCTCTCCCGGAGATCTGAATAGGGGACTATTCCGGAATATTTTGCCAATGGAGAGATCATCATGACACTTCTTCAATTACATGCCACATGTCCTGTGGATACACGTTACGTGTCTTTAATGCAGTGGTTTCCATTGCCTTCTGCATCGTCATGTCGTTGATCATTGCTGATTCTTCCGCCTTTAGGGGCAATTTCCCACCCCTAGGACAAGAGAGTGCCTTGAACCTCTATCCGCTCCTCCGCCCTCTTTGACAAGGCCGTTGGCAGAATGAGGCTGACTTCTTATGCCGGAAGTCTTCGGCCGCCAATGCTGATTATTTATCAAAATTCAGGCAGTGGCGGAGATCGAACCCGGGACCGAAGACGTTTTGATTATGTATCAAAGACGGTACCCCAAGACCACGGGTTAGGAAATTTGAAAAAAAAAAATGTTTTTTACCATCATATATATTGACGAAAAATACACTCTGATCATTAGAACATCTCCATTCGAACAACATCTGCTGTCTAGCCCATCAAAACAACTGCACACTACATGGCCTCAATTAGTACAGCCTAAATTAGTACAGCTATCGACATCTTCTCAGCAAGCACTGCCCACGACAGCTTCTGAACAAGCACTGCCAGTGGAGGCGGCGGAATAAAACTCTTTGGTGCAATCTCTGGCGCTGTGACCCAGTGTAGCCACCTTTCAACCTTTAACAAAAAGAAGCCTTGCTCAAATGCCGAGAGTTTGTTCGATTTTTTTATAATCATTACTTTAATTCATTGTATTGTCTCGAACCAGGAACGAATGAGCATTCGATAAATTGGATATAGCCGATTCTGTCATACATGGCGGATGCCTAGTGGTACATAGTTCTTAGAGTGTTGTAGCGATAATAAGTATTTGGTGAGTGTATTGCGTGGAGGCGAGCTTTCAGTGACCTGGAGTAGTCCTTTCCATCCCTTATCTAAACCAATCGTTGAACGTGGATAGGGAGCTTCCTCCTTTGCACCGGCGCATTTACAAATCGACTGCAAGTGTTTGTCAAAACTGTTTGGACGATAACAACTTTTCCACACCTTGGCAATTGCTTGTGATTGGAGGTTTTCCGTTCCGGACAGTTTAAAGGCACTTTTGCATGCTGAGCTGTTATTAGCAGACAACAAAATTATAAGTGAAGAAATAAAGAAATAATTTGAGCCATAGACCCAGTCCACGGCTGTATAAATATTGTATGCAGCCGCTGGAAACATCTGAAAATTTTTTATCGTCATATTATTGGCGGAAGAAGAGTCCCTTTTGTTTTCTAGGTCTTGTCGAGATCGGACGCATTTAGGCGCACCGCCATTACTACTACATTATATTACTAATTCAGTTTGGATTCCGTAGAAACACTGGAACACGTGAGGCAATACTAACCTTAGAAGAAAGATTAAGGAAAGGCAATCCTACGTTTCTAGCATTTGTAGACTTAGAGAAAGCTTTTGACAATGTTGACTGGAATACCCTCTTTCAAATTCTAAAGGTGGCAGGGGTAAAATACAGGGAGCGAAAGGCTATTTACAATTTGTACAGAAACCAGATGGCAGTTATAAGAGTCGAGGGACATGAAAGGGAAGCAGTGGTTGGGAAGGGAGTAAGACAGGGTTGTAGCCTCTCCCCGATGTTGTTCAATCTGTATATTGAGCAAGCAGTAAAGGAAACAAAAGAAAAATTCGGAGTAGGTATTAAAATTCATGAAGAAGAAATAAAAACTTTGAGGTTCGCCGATGACATTGTAATTCTGTCAGAGACAGCAAAGGACTTGGAAGAGCAGTTGAATGGAATGGACAGTGTCTTGAAAGGCGGATATAAGATGAACATCAACAAAAGCAAAACAAGGATAATAGAATGTAGTCTAATTAAGTCGGGTGATGCTGAGGGAATTAGATTAGGAAATGAGGCGCTTAAAGTAGTAAACGAGTTTTGCTATTTGGGGAGCAAAATAACTGATGATGGTCGAAGTAGAGAGGATATAAAATGTAGGCTGGCAATGGCAAGGAAAGCGTTTCTGAAGAAGAGAAATTTGTTAACATCCAGTATTGATTTAAGTGTCAGGAAGTCATTTCTGAAAGTATTTGTATGGAGTGTAGCCATGTATGGAAGTGAAACATGGACGGTAAATAGTTTGGACAAGAAGAGAATAGAAGCTTTCGAAATGTGGTGCTACAGAAGAATGCTGAAGATTAGATGGGTAGATTACATAACTAATGAGAAAGTATTGAATAGGATTGGGGAGAAGAGAAATTTGTGGCACAACTTGACAAGAAGAAGGGATCGGTTGGTAAGGACATGTTCTGATGCATCAAGGTATCACCAATTTAGTACTGGAAGGCAGCGTGGAGGGTAAAAATCGTAGAGGGCGACCAAGAGATGAATACACTAAGCAGATTCAGAAGGATGTAGGTTGCAGTAGGTACTGGGAGATGAGAAAGCTTGCACAGGATAGAGTAGCATGGAGAGCTGCATCAAACCAGTCTCAGGACTGAAGACCAGAACAACAACATATGATTAATACATTGACGAGTAGCCACCAAACGGCACTCGTAATTGCATAATGTAAGTGTCGTACTTTAAATTGTGTTTTTATTTCAGAATATACCCCCCCCCCCCCTTGAACCAAAGACCTTGCCGTTGGTGGGGCGGCCTGCGTGCCTCAACGATACAGATAGCTGTACCGTGGGTGCAACCAGAGGCCAGACAAACGCGTGGTTCCTGAAGAGGGGCAGCAGCCTTTTCAGTAGTTACAGGGGCAATAGTCTGGATGATTGACTGATCTGGCCTTGTAATACTAACGGCCTTGCTGTGCTGGTACTGCGAACGGTTGAAAGCAAGGGGAAACTACAGCAGTAATTTTTCCCGAGGGCATGCTGCTTTACTGTGTGGTTAATGATGATGGCGTCCTCTTGCGTAAAATATTTCGGAGGTAAAATAGTCCCCCATTCGGAACTCCGGGCGGGGACTACTCAAGAGGACGTCGATATCAGGAGAAAGAAAACTGGCGTTCTACGGATCGGAGCGTGGAATGTCAGATCCCTTAATCGGGCAGGTAGGTTAGAAAATTTTAAAAGGGAAATGGATAGGTTTAAGTTAAACATAGTGGGAATTAGTGAAGTTTGGTTCAAATGGCTCTGAGCACTATGAGACTCAACTGCTGAGGTCATTAGTCCCCTAGAACTTAGAACTAGTTAAACCTAACTAACCTAGGGACATCACAAACAACCATGCCCGAGGCAGGATTCGAACCTGCGACCGTAGCGGTCTTGCGGTTCCAGACTGCAGCGCCTTTAACAGCACGGCCACTTCGGCCGGCAGTGAAGTTCGTTGGCAGGAGGAACAAGACTTTTGGTCATGCGAATACAAGGTTATAAATACAAAATTAAATAGGTTTAATGCCGGAGTAGGTTTAATAATGAATAACAAAATAGGAATGCGGGTAAGCTACTACAAACAGCATAGTGAATGCATTATTGTGGCCAAGATAGACACGAACCCCACGCCTACTACAGTAGTACAAGTTTATATGCCAACTAGCTCTGCAGATGACGAAGAAATTGAAGAAATGTATGACGAAATAAAAGAAATTATTCAGATAATGAAGGGAGACGAAAATTTAATAGTCATGGGTGACTGGAATTCGGTAGTAGGAAAAGGGAGAGAAGGAAACGTAGTAGGTGAATATGGATTGAGGCTAAGAAATGAAAGAGGAAGCCGCCTGGTAGAATTTTGCACAGAGCACAACTTAATCATAGCTAGCACTTGGTTCAAGAATCATAAAAGGAGGTTGTATACATGGAAGAAGCCAGGAGATACTGACAGGTTTCAGATAGATTGTATAATGGTAAGACAGAGATTTAGGAACCAGGTTTTAAATTGGAAGACGTTTCCAGGGGCAGATGTGGACTCTGACCACAATCTATTGGTTATGAACTGTAGATTAAAACTGAAGAAACTGCAAAAAGGTGGGAATTTAAGGAAGTGGGACCTGGATAAACTGACTAAACCAGAGGTTTTACAGAGTTTCAGAGAGAGCGTAAGGGAACAATTGTCACAAATAGGGGAAAGAAATACAGTAGAAAAAGAATGGATAGCTTTGAGGGATGAAGTAGTGAAGGCAGCAGAGGATCGAGTAGGTAAAAAGACGAGGGCTAGTGGAAATCCTTGGGTAACACAAGAAATATTGAATTTATTGATGAAAGGAGAAAATATAAAAATGCAATAAATGAAGCAGGCAAAAAGGAATACAAACGTCTCAAAAATGAGATCGACAGGAAGTGCAAACTGGCTAAGAAGGGATGGCTAGAGGACAAATGTGAGGATGTAGAGACTTATCTCACTAGGGGTAAGATAGATACTGCCTACAGGAAAATTAAAGAGGCCATTGGAGAAAAGAGATGAAGATGAAATAGGAGATATGATACTGCGTGAAGAGTTTGACAGAGCACTGAAAGAACTGAGTCGAAACAAGGCCCCGGGAGTAGACAACATTCCATTACAACTACTGACGGCCTTGGGAGAGCCAGTCCTGACAATACTCTACCATCTGGTGAGCAAGATGTATGAGACAGGTCAAATTCCCTCAGATTTCAAGAAGAATGTGATAATTCCAATCCCAAAGAAAGCAGGTGTTGACAGATGTGAAAATTACCGAACTATAATAAGTCACGGTTGGAAAATACTAACGCGACTTCTGTACAGACGGATGGAAAAACTAGTAGAAGCCGACGTAGAAGAAGATCAGTTTGGATTCCATAGAAGTATTGGAACACTTGAGACAATACTGACCCTACGACTTATCTTAGAAGCTAGATTAAGGAAAGGCAAACCAACGTTTCTAGCATTTGTAGACTTAGAGAAAGCTTTTCACAATGTTGACTGGAATACTCTCTTTCAAATTCTGAAGTTGGCAGGGGTAAAATATAGGGAGCGGAAGGCTAATTACAATTTGTATAGAAACCAAATAGCAGTTATAAGAGTTGAGGGGCATGAAAGGGAAGCAGTGGTTGGGAAGGGAGTGAGACAGGGTTGTAGCCTCTCCCCGATGTTATTCAATCTGTGTATTGAGCAAGCAGTGAAGGAAACAAAAGAAAAATTCGGAGTAGGTATTAAAATCCATGGAGAAGAAATAAAAAATTTGAGGTTCGCCGATGACATTGTAATTCTGTCAGAGATAGCAAAGGACTTGGAAGAGCAGTTGAACGGAATGGATAGTGTCTTGAAAGGAGGATATAAGATGAACATCACCAAAGGAAAACGAGGATAATGGAATGCTGTCGAATTAAGTCGGGAGATGCTGAGGGTATTAGATTAGGAAATGAGACACTTACAGTAGTAAAGGAGTTTTGCTATTTGGGGAGCAAAATAACTGATGATGGTCGAAGTAGAGAGGATATAAAATGTAGACTGGCAATGGCAAGGAAAGCGTTTCTTAAGAAGAGAAATTTGTTAACATCGAGAATAGATTTAAGTGTCAGGAAGTCGTTTCTGAAAGTATTTGTATCGAGCGTAGCCTTGTATGGAAGTGAAACGTGGCCGATAAATTGTTTGGACAAGAAGAGAATGGAAGCTTTCGAAATGTGGTGCTGTAGAAGAATGCTGAAGATTAGATGGATAGATCACATAATTAATGAGGAGGTGTTGAATAAGATTGGGAAGAAGAGAAGTTTGTGGTACAACTTGACTAGAAGAAGTGATCGGTAGGTAGGACATGCTCTGAGGCATCAAGGGATCACCAATTTAGTATTGGAGGGCAGCGTGGAGGGTAAAAATCGTAGAGGGAGACCAAGAGATGAATACACCAAGCAGATTCAGAAGGATGTAGGTTGCAGTAGGTACTGGGAGAGGGAGAAGCTTGCTCAGGATAGAGTAGCATGGAGAGCTGCATCAAACCAGTCTCAGGACTGAAGGCCACAACAACAACAGTTATTAATAATCTATGTATGTTTTATTTTGTATCTTTAGTCATTGCAAGATTGTTGGATGAACTGGCATTGCAAAAGAGTCTACGGACTTTAAGAAAAAAGGCGTCCATCTCGATTCACAGTGGTCTTGGGGTGCTGTCTTTTCACGAAGTCCTATTTAAGACATAGAGAAAAAACACGGTTAAAAATACATGAACGAACCTTTAACAAAACAAAAAAAGCCATGCTCAAACGCCGAGAGTTGTATGAATTTTTTTTATAATCATTACTATAATTCAATGTATTGTCTCGATCCAGGAACGAATAAGCAAAAAAAAGTTGGCGATTTCTGTCTCGATGCATTGTTATATGTACTATATTGTCTCCCTTTTCTTACATGTTTATTGGATACAACAAACTGGATGCGAGACCGGAATAGATTGAAGTAAGACGAATTGTATGTCGACATCTAAAATTACGCTGCAATAGCGGATACAAGGTGAGGCACCTCATTTTTACATCAGCAGTCTTGCCCAAGCGCTTTGTATTGTCGTATCTTGCTTGGTAGATCAATCAAAATTTTCCTTTTCCGCAACAGTGATTTTAAGCCACATCGCGGTTTCCAAAATTAATTTCATTATTCATAGGGTGGAACAATACAGTTTTATCAGTTCTCAATATGATTGACTTCAGTTCTGTGCGACGTGATATGGCGTGCAGCCATTAGTGTTCAAAATTCCACCATTAATTTCGACAATTATTTTCTTGTTCAGACACTGTCGCACAACGAGATTTTTTTTTTACATTTATTCTGATTAGACATACGAGTTTAAATTATTATTGAGTCATACATTACGTGTCGCATGGTGTTGACCTGAAAACAATTAGCAAAGATGGAGAACCAGAGACGACAAACACAGACGCAATCCGACTCTGACATGCCATTAAATAATGAAAGTGACATTATGGTTGACTCGAATACTAAAGAGCGACATATTATTGACTATTCATGTGACGGATATTTAGAAAATAGACCGTCCTCCAGTAATATGCCTAAATCTTGCTCCAAAGTCATTTTGGTGTCTGAAATCATGTATAACGACGTTGTGGGGGCGCAACAGCTGCGCATCACTAGTATTGTCAGTATGTTCGATGCTATCATGAAACAGATGAAAGAACAAAAACACAGGATGACACAACATAATCAGGACGTTGACGCACGTATCGACCAACAGATGACGTCTATATGCGCCACTTTGAAAACAGCTCATGACGAGATAAAAACACAACATGGAATTGAATCAGATTTAACAGCACTTAAAACGTCAAACAGCACTTTGTGTAGCCGTGTTGAGGAGATAAATAATAGACCGACTGGAAAAGTGTCCGACCTCAAAGCAAAATTTTCAGAGCTTTCACTAAGACAAGAAAACATAAATAAAGATGTGACAGATATCCAACCAAGCACAAGTAAACAATCTCAGTAAAACATGCGAGTCCGTAGTTACTCAGTTAAATCTTATCCGACAGTGGATGATGATATAAAAACGAGTATTGCCGGTGTCACAAGAAGGTTGACGCAATTGACAAACAGCTTTCTGATAAAGTAAGACTAGTCACTGACAATCATTTCTCATGCATCAATAGAGAATTTCACTGTTCGATAGAGCAAAAAGGCAAATATTTTGACGAGTGCTTACAAGATAAATTGCCTGCTGTTGTCCACGACACTGTCGCGGAATTTATAAATAGCATCAAACAAGTTATCAGTCAAGCAGCACAATCTGCCGCTGCGCAATCGTAACAGTTCGAAAACTACGTACAACCAGTGTGCAACGACGGTAATAGCAACCAAAACACACAGTTTGGGAATGAATACAAACACATTTATGACGGATATACATCGCACAGTACGTATTCACAACAACAGTACGTACGTCGACATGACACGCTGCATTGCTGTCGTGACAATTATCAACAACATTTTCCTTGCCATTAGCCAGTTGAACCTTACAGTAATCATTCAGAAACTAAACATCACTATAATGCCAAGGAAGAGGAGGGCCTCATAAAACACAGACAATTTCAGTCATTTATACCTGAAAAACGAACCGTACATCCTGTCATCTTTCTTAAAGTCTTCAGAAATGCATATCCTCGTACGTGGAGAGGATATCTTGGTGTTGTCGTTTGTATCTAAGGCGACGCAGCTGTATCGGCGTTTAATGGCGCCGACAGATGCATCACGTACGAACAATTTGAAGAGAGCCTTTTTTTCTAAATTTTGGTCACAATCTGAACAGGAACGACTTCGTAGGCAGATTCTGGATGCTGAACAATCCTAATCACGGAAGTTTGCGCCGGTATTTTGAAAAATGTTTAAATATGGGACATTTCCTTGGAGATCCGGTTTACAACGCATGACATCCTCCGTGCATTAAAGGCAAGACTGCCGTTTAATATCAAAGAAAACTTCTGCACATCCCAGACAACGACGCAGAGTATTTTCTCACAGTGCTCGATTCTGCTGATATGCTTTATGAGAACCAGCGTTCCGTACGGCAAAACAATTGCTACAGCGCTTACACCAGCGCCATGCAAAATACGAAGGGTAGCCAACCCAATTCCGGAGCGCCCGCTGCTGTCGGACACGCAAGACAACAGAATCAGCCGCTACAAATGGAAAACGTATATACACAAGAGAACGAACATGCTCAACACAGCACAAACACAATTGTGACACTTGTTATTCTACTGGCGGCAATCTAAGAAAAGAGACAGCATGACAATAACAACTACTACTACAACTGTAATAATAATTATCAAAATGGTAACAAAAATTTTAAGAAAAACAAAAATAACTATCAGTTCCCACCAAACCAGCAACAGAGCTGAAGTAAACAACAACTAAGTTCTAGGGGACTGATGACCTCAGATGTCTAGTTCCATAGTGCTCAGAACCATTTGAGCCACTGGAATAAATGGTTCAAATGGCTCTGAGCACTATGGGACTTAACATCTGAGGTCATCAGTCCCGTAGAACTTAGAACTAATTAAACCTAACTAACCTAAGGACATCACACACATCCATTCCTGATTGAACAGCCTAGAACCGCTCGGTCACAGCGGCCGGCCCACTGAAATAAATAAGACCCTAATGTAAACATTATCGAAGTAACTAGTAATACCCCACCACCGCCTGTACCTGCACCCATCACAAATGTGACGACGTGAAACTACAAACAGTCACTACTGTGCCCCAGGTCGTGGCTGTGGAAGATTTGGTGGACGACTTCAATTTAAATTTATTGTTTGACACACCCACTTTGCAGCAGCGCAATTATCATGTACCTGACAGATGTGTGCAGCAACCATTATTATTTATAAAGTATAATCATGATGAAAATTTGTCTGATGAACTGTTACAAGAGAACACACAATATCGTTCATCGACCAATGAAATTGTTTTGGCCTGACTACTGGTGTTGTGGGTGCTATTCCAACTACTATTATTCTGGACACAGGAGCGGCCGTTAGTATCTTGTCGTATGATTTTTACAAGAAAACGTGTGAGTTTGAACCCGTACCAGAATATCCTGTCCAGAACTGTAAAATTTTAAGTGCCATAGGCAATAAGTCTTCTAGGGATAAGAAACAAGTATTTGTGACAGTCAAGGTAGGTAATGGAATCGTACAATGGCCATTCCTCGTCGTCCAAAATCTGGGCACAAATTGCATTTTAGGTTTAGATATATAGTGCTAGAAGAACAGCTTTATTGATTTCTCCTAACGTAAATGTATACTTAGAGACAGGGGCAGTGGAAATTCAATTGACCTGGATTCCAGGACTCAAAAGCACTATAAATATTGTACAGGGTACAAGATTCAGTTAATACAGGACACTGATGATGGTAACACACATACACACGCACCTGATACCGAATTTGTGGACTTGAAAACTTCAGTTAGTAATAAGTTATCAGAGACCACAGCTGTCATACGTGATGAACGTAATGAACTTTAGGATGTTTTGACCAATTATATACAAGTATTTAGCAAACGACCAAGTGTGATCAACACATATATGTACACAATAGAAGTTAAGCTTTACCAGATTTTCTTCCACAAAACCTATAATGTGCCACTACCCCAACGACCCTCTGAGTGGAACGAGTTGAAACGTATGTTAGTGTGGAAAATCCTCCGCGTCACCTTACTGCAGCCATTTACTTGTTGTAAAGAAACCCAGTGGGAATATCAGAGTTGTTTTGGATTCTCGTGTAATTAATCGGATTATTTTACCGGTTCGCACGAAACCTGGGAATTTTGAGGAGCAACTCCAGAAATTTTTAGATGCTAAGTATTTTTCTACGATAGATCTGACCAATCCGTTCTGGCAAGTCGCAATCACGCCACATTCTAGAAAGCGTACTGCATTTATATTCGGGGGGCGAACATATCAATTTTGTGTCCTTCCCTTCGGTGTGAACGTCACTTCAGGCGTGCTTATCACCGCATTGCGTACTGTACTTGGTGATGAAATGGTTGAATCAGTTACTCACTACATAGATGATCTGCTGATAGCTAGTAGGACTTGGTCTGAACACACAAATACTTTGCGAAAGATTGTGCATAAATTCGCTCAAGCTGGAGTGACAGCTAATCTCAAAAAGTCGAAATCTGCTTGCAGTGAAATTCAGTATCTTGGACATATTATTATTGCTCAAGGTATACGACCTGACCGAGGTAAATTACAGGCAATCAAGAATTTTCATAGCCCACGGACTACAAAGCAATTCAAATCTTTCCTTGGACTTTGTTCTTTCTTTCGACGATTTTTATCACACCATCTTTTAAGCAGCACATATCTATGGAACCTACTCAGAAAGAATCAGATATGGATATGGTCTGACCAGTGTCAGAAGAATTTTGATACTATTGAGCATGCTTTGGTTAAGGTAAACATTTTGGATCACCCTGATTTTAACTTAGATTTGTGTATGACATGTGACACCTCATCCTGTGGATTAGGCTGCTGTTTGTTTCAAGTTGTAAAGAATGGGGAACACGAAAATGTGAAAATTATTAGTTTTGCGAGCCGCACATTTAGTGAATGTGAACGCACTTACTCTACCACAGAAGTTGAAGTATTCTTTATAGCGCGGGCCTTTAAGAAATTCAATTATTATTTGTATGGTAACCACACTAAAATGTATACTGACCAACTGGCTCTCACATTTCTGTTAACTTGTAAGCTTGTACATTCCAGATTTTCAGCCTGGGCATTATCTTTGCAAAACTATTCCTTAGAAATTGTATATATTAAGAGTAAAGACAACGTATTTGCCAACGCTTTGTCTCGTCCACCTCAAGGCTTGAATGAATGTAACTCTGACCTGGAGAATGTGAATGATTACCGAATACTTCTTGTGAAGGATAAGCTATATCACCAGTATTATATTGACTTATGTAGAAATATGTCAACGTTGCAGAAATTATATTTGATACATTATGATACAGCCGGCCGGTGTGGCCGCGCGGTTCTAGGCGCTTCAGTCTGGAACCGCGTGACCGCTACGGTCGCAGGTTCGAATCCTGCCTCGGGCATGGATGTGTGTGATGTCCTTAGGTTAGTTAGGTTTAAGTAGTTCTACGTTCTAGGGGACTGATGACCATTGATGTTAAGTCCCATACTGCTCAGAGCCAGCCATAATGATATATTATTTTATCGCCGTTATTCTGAAGCCACTACTTGGTGTGTTTGTATTCCCAAGGATTCTGAACACAACCTAATTTGTCACACATATTTTGTTTGGGGTCATTATTGTACCAAGAAGTGCCTAGCAAAACTTATTACCTACTGTTAATTTGGCAATATGAGATGTAAGATACACGGTGTACTCAAAACATGCGCGATTTGTCAAAAATCTAAACCGCTGATCTTGTCTACGAAGACTGATTTGCATCCTATTCTACCCAGTAAACCTCTAGAAATTATAAGTTCTGACATAAGTGGTCCACATTCCACAAGAGTGGTGGTGTGAAATATATTCTTGCATTGTACGATTTATTCTCCAAGCATGTTAAAATGTTTGCTATAACATCTGCTACTGCTACTGCCATCATTCGTCATTTCTCATGTGACTACATTCCCCACGTGTGAAAACCAAAAGCTATTTTATCCGACTATGCTGCATACTATATTGGGTACAAGTGGCGTAAATTTCTCAATAGTATTTTTATCTCAAGATAAAGTCCCCAGTGTAATCCCACTGATCGTGTGTTCTGTGAGGTTAACAGATTTATGAAAACCTACATTTCTACCAAACATGCCAACTGTGTAATATATTTGTCTTTATTGGAAGAGGTACACAACAACCTCAATGTTCATGAAATTCTGTACACCCCTAATGAGCTCATATTCGATAGCAAAGGAGACAAGATTAGACGACACCGTCACCAAAATTTTGTTTTCAGCAAACAACACACGGCGAAAAGGTAAAGCAAGTCTGTGCGATGCTGACGGCAGAATCCAAAATTAGGAACAAAACTTATGCGCACGCTGTCAAGAGGAAGTAGCAATTTAAGGCTGGCATGTTAGTGCTTTTGCATACTGACCATAAATTGCCTGCCTTTCAGCGGCGCAAGGCGAAATGGCGTCTGCTGTACGACGGTCCTTATGTAATTGTCAGCATTCCGCATCCTGGTGCATATCTGCAGCAGCATCCTAAAACAAACAGAATTATTGGACTGTATGCTCACCGTGATCCTAGAGTACACCATAGTCAATAGTAAACACGTCTATGGATCATGCTTAAGCTATACATAACTACCTCACAGTATTTCTACAGCGAAGCTTCGTAGTATAAGGGATTTATTTCAGCTGTTTTTGTCAGCAGCAGAAGGAGAAAGAAGAGATTCGTTTTCGCCACTTAAAATTTGAAAGCAAACTTTATGTTAACTTTTGTACACGTGCGAAGAAGATACATTTTCAGCCTACGAGATTGACTATCTGCACCATCAGTCTTCGGCTACTAACGGCTGATTGAAGTAAATACTTAATCATTCTCATCCTTACACTTTCACCTTGAAACTGATTGCATACGCATCTCACCATTGAATGCATGCTCTTACGAGTAAATAAGGCCATGCTTACGCTGCACGCTTACACTCGTGTCGCGAGTATTTTTTTGTGTTTGATGTTAGTTCATTGGTTTTGTTATTTGCTTATTTGTAGTTGTGCGGTTGGTCTTATTGCTGGTGTGAGATGTCGTGTCTAATACTCCTCTATTTCAGGTGACCTCATTTGAAAAAGCAAAACATAGATTTAAACTTGTAATGATTGTAAATATTGTAAACTTATTTAAAGCTATATAAAAAAATATTTCTATGTGACCAATGATACTTGTGTGAAGACAAGAGAAATAAGTAAAGCCAATATGTAATATGTTTGTAGGTAATTGTACCTATGTAAAAACCTATAAGTAACATGTTTCTATGTATTTATCTGTATTTAGGTAAAGCTAAATGATATATGCTCACTTGTATATGTTATCTGTACTTGTTACATGTGCCCATATGGGAAAATTTATGAGACTTGCATAACCTTATGCTATTTGTGGACGCTTACTACACGTCCCTGAGCTTGTAACTACGAGGAAACTGGTGTGCAAAACCGCATGATTGAAAAAGACTATTCATGATATATTGCTGTGTATATAGATATGACGAACTATTTTATGGTTGAAATTTGTTTACAAACTGTTGCGCGTAAATTCCAGTGGCCCGTCTGGTGTGGTGTCGTTACACGTGTTTTTCATTTGGTTACCTTATAGCGAACGAAAGAACGATAAAAAAATTGGACAGGGGATAAGGATCGAACCCGAGCCAAAGACGTAGCAGTCTTTTTCACCGTCACATTCGTTGTGAGAACAACTAAAACTAATTGTATCTGGTGGGCCGCTGGAATCTTCGCGCGCAAAAGCATGATAGGCTAATTTCAATGACAGCATATCAATTTTTTGTGTCAACAGTTATTTCTCAACACAGCCTTACACACACACACACACACACACACACACACACACACACACACACACCAGTAAAAAATTAGCACGTCCTTTCGGAGGTTTCCCCTTCACCTAAGATTTATTGTTACGAGAGTGGATGTGGAGTATATGAAATGATTAAATTTACGGATAAACAGCAAAAGCAATTATAGGGTACATGTCGACCTATTCTGAAACACCTATGTTGGTACTTGGTGTACTCGTAGTCTCAACGGTCGGCAATGCGGGACCTGACAGTGGCATCCAGTCTATCGTACAGATGGCGAATTCTGCCCTGGGATAGGTTATTCCACGCCTCCTAGAGCTGATAATGTACTTGTGTAAGAGTATTTGGTTGACGAGCCGCATGAGTCACTTGTTCCATCACATCCCACGTGTGCTTGATTGGAGACAATTTCGGACATCGCGCTGGCTAGAGAAGTTGTCCCTCGTCTTGCAGAGCACATTGAATTTCACGGGCAGTGTGTGGGTGAGCATTATCCTGTTGGAACCACACATCACGTTTCCGTTACAAGAACGGCAAAAGAAAAGGTCAAACAACATTCTACACGTACCGAGCGCTGATTATAGTCCCCTCCAAAAATACCAAAGGTGAACGAGAGTTGTAGCTTACCGCACCCCAGATCATAAGGGCTGTGGTGGGACCAGTGTGTCTTTCACGAATGGACTCTACGAGGTGGCTCTTACCAGGTATATGCCGTACGAGCAAACGATCATCACTTGCGTGTAGGCAGAATCTGCTTTCATCGTTGAAGACCACGACTCGGAATGCCATCTTCCAAGTGATCCTCTGACGGCAACAGTCGAGCCTTGAACATCGATGCTGTGGCGTGAGAGGAAAACGGGACAGGGATATGTGTATCCGTAGTCCCATTTCGCAACAGGCCTTGTTGACATGTATGGACTCACAAGCCTTCTTATCCGTGCTGTGGTAGCTGTACGATCTGCCACTGATGCTCTTACAATACGACGAGCCTGGAGGACGTCTGTACTGTGTAGGCGTTCAGAACCTGGTCTAAAGGTATGATAATGTTCATGTGATTAATGATACACCACCGTTGCACAACTGATGCAGCATAAGAGTAGTAGTGCTGTTGAGCATTCGCTTAATAGCATAAAACATATCTTAAACTTGAACTACAACAATTAATTATGGACTAATGCTTCTATTCAATGAAAAATTATTTACACAAACACGTTTATTGCAGGAGACAAATATATTAACTTTATCGTTAACTTGGTATTTTGCTTTTAGTAGGAATAGTACGTAACAACTACTAATACGTTCATTTATATTAAATTTAAGTCACTGTGCTGATTTTTTATCTGCAAATGGCCGGCAAAGCACAATACACAGATATATAAAGGTAGTATCTGTTCCCGAAAGAACAGATACCAGTCACGACCGTATAGCTTCTCTAGAATGAAATGATAATTAAATCGAGACCCTAGATGCAAACAGGCGTTGATATACATCATTGGCGACATGTTGGAAATGTGTGCCCCGACCGGGACTCGAACCGTCGGCGGCTCAGTTTGATAGACCGTCTGCCATGTAAGCAGGAGATCCCGGGTTCGAGTCCCGGTCGTGGCATACATTTCTAACATGTCGCCAATGATGTATATCAACGCCAGTTTGCAGCTAGGTTCTGGATTTAATTATCATTTCATTCTAGAGAAGCTGTACGGTCATCAGTGGTAACTGTTCTTTCGGGAACAGATACTACCTTCATATATAATGAAAATATGGCTACCCGGCCACTGACCTTCTTGTGCGAACGCACGCGCTATGCCCCAACTGGTACGGGACTTGGTGGATTAATCTGTCACGAGTAATGAGCGTGATGGGCAAACATCTATTAGGCGCACTACGAATGTAGCGGTGTGGACATGTTGGGAATGTGGGTCTCACGGGGAGCGTTCAAGGTGTAAGTCCCTGCAGGCGCACTGTCTTCTGTAAACTCGGTGGCTCAGATGGATGGAACGTCTGCCCTGTAAGCAGTAGAGCCCGGGTTCGAGTCACGATCGGGGCACACATTTTCATGTCGCTGATGATGTATATCAACGCCTGTTTGCAGGTAGGGTGTCGATTTAATTATCATTTCACAATAAAAAAATATTTTTTTAAGAATTATTGGTTGTAAACTGAATCGTTCTGCATTATCCTAGTAGAATTCACGTACATTGGCTATTGAATTTCTAATTAACTACGTAGCTTTTCGTTCTTTTGACGGAGGCATTCATTTACGTAAGTGCTGATAACTGTTTCCTCATTTTTGTTATGTTATCTCAAGCGGAATGGTGTTTAGGAATGACCGCCAAAGAAATTCTTTGATTGTTGCTTCAGCGTTTGTAGCGCCAGTTTTGTGTGTGACGCAGTTTTCGCTGCAAGGAACTCACCGTTATTGCGGGGGATGATGGTGTATTTTATTGGCAGGGCCGATACAAACCGCTACCCCCTGGCCTATTGCGGACGATCACTGCAGCACCGGTGCCGTCCCTGCCACCCTACAAGAAATTTAAGGTGCAGTAAAATTTCCGAATAATGTCTCGCGTTTTTATAATAATATCTTGGCGCTCGGTTGTCCTCTCCGGGCGCCGCCGTTTACTGTCACGGGGCGGGAGGAAATGAGCGCGCAGCCCGGCGGCGACGCTCCATTTATATAACTGAATAAAAATCTGCTAACAGCCGCCGAGAGAAAGAGGCGGCGTTATAAGGCGGCGCGTGAATGGCGGCGCTACTTTAATATGGCTGCCCTCTGCTCTCGTCTCCTCCCCGTTCGCAGACTTTTCGTCGCTCGATTCCCCTTATGGTCTCAGATAGTTGATGGTTATATCTTTCTTATTACTAAACGCCTTCCATTGCTGCTTTAAATTGCCAGTAACTTTGTGTGTGAGGACTCCTATACTGCATTATTTCTCTCAGAGACACGGAACGAGAATTGCACGAAGTCGAGAAGAATGCGTACGTGGAAGGAATGACATTCTGAATATGTCTTTTAGATAGCATATTGTGTTTTGGATGGATTATGGAATCCATTATTTTTTGCAAATCTGTCACAAGAAAGATCCATCGAACAGGATATTTACATTTAGATGGTACTGTCAGTCGATCACCTAGCACACGTATGTCATTCTCGAGTGGTGCAGAACAAGTCTTAACCTTCTTAACGTCGAGTCCGAGCAGAACACAGTGGCTGATGCCTAGTGATCAATTTCCGTCCGAAGCGCTTGGCGAGTTCGTTTGTTTGTTTGGAAGGAGAGGCCGGCGACAATGTTTGTCTGATATCTGATGGTCATCTGCATGCTATGATGACAGAATAGACATGCATGCCCTGCAGTATTTGTCGAGCAATTTTGCCGAACCTTTTCAGTATAAATAACTCACTTTATCGTTATTTGTAGTTTTCAATATCAGTTTCAAACCAACATGACCATCATTTCATAATCGGTGATAGTGTGATATTTACATTTAAGTGAGACTATACTCGAAATTCAAAAAATTAGCAATGAAAAATAGTGGTCACTCTGATTTTGCGTTGTTGTATATTACATAACATGTTTCTGGATGTGAAATGTAGCTTGAAAATTGAGTTTTTCTTTAGACTTTGGTGGAGGTTTCTACCCATCTCCAGCCTCAAAAAAAAAAAAGAAAAAAAAAAAAAGAAATTGATGTGATGTAGCATACTCATTTTCGATTGCACGCACCACTGATAAAGACTCCACAACATTCGTCATATTTCGTGAACGATTCGAGATAACGAAACCAGATTGTGCCAAACGGTAGCATGCAAAGAGGAGAGTATTTTGCCAATGGGTATTATGCAAATTTTCATTATCTACTGTGTTATTTCACTAGCACAAGACTTTTTCGATGAAAGAATTTAATTTTTAAGGGCCATCGATAGCTTATGAAAGGAGGAGATCTGTGAGCTTTGGAACAGCATAAGTGAAGACATTACATGTCTATTTCGGCACTAAGGATGTGCTGTGTCACAAGCTACTGAATTTACTTTTCGTCAGTTCCTCACTCAATAAACCTAATAAACCATGGTTTCAGAATTCTCTGTGATTTCCCTAAATCACTCCAGGCAAATGCCGGGATGGGTCCTCTGAAAGGGCACGGCCGACTTCCTTCCCAATCCTTCCCTAATCTGATGAGACCGATGACCACGCTGTCTGGTCTCCTTCCCCAAACCAACCAACCAACCAGAATTCTCTTACAGTTGCATCTTCACAACATGTTAGTAAGGCAACGTTATGTAAACCCCACTGTGTTTCGGCAAAAGAAGAAAATTTTAACATGGCAGCAAGAAAAACGTCAGGTTTTACTCAAAATTCGTTTCTTGCAACACTCCTTTGATTGTTAGACTTGGTTAACAAACCAGGCTCCTTTTGAGGTATTTTCAGCGTAGCTCTTTTTAGGTACTAACCAAACCAGAGGTGATGGTAAACCCTCGTTGAATGGTCACCGTGCATGTGTGGTCATGATGGAGTTCCACTTCGTATTTTCAAAAACATTGGCTTCAATGTGAAGAGGAACTTCCCCCTCCAGCGCTCGCCGGCAACCCCCACCACTACCACTCTCCCCACGCATGCTCTGACGATTACGCATTTACCGGTCGCGTTATTCTGTGCGCACTGTACGTAGGATATGCTGAAGACTACGCTCTTCTACTCTTTTTAATGGGGGACACAGTGTTCCAAGTGAATGAAACATTGCGCTTGTCATTTCTTTTTTCAGGAAGGGTCACCGAGCAGATGTACATAATTACAAGACAGGCTTATATCATCGTTTCAGTCTTTTACAGAATTACACATTAAATGCTCGCATATCACCGCCATCCTTCATAGTATTCAAAACTGATTCCAGTAACGACGGTAGCGTGAGGTCCAACTCTACCTTCCTCTCTGTCCACGAGATGCAGATAACAGTTTCGTGTGACTCCCAGACAAATGCCTTGGTCTTCGGCTTGAGGAAGGCGATCAGTGCAGTTCCGCACAGTCATGTTATAAATAACACCCGGAATATCAGACCAGCTTTGTGAATGGATTCAAGAGTTCTGAGCAGACGGCATACGAAACACTGTTCTCAACGGAAGAAAATCTTCTGACGTGCAAGTAGCTTGTCACGTATGCCAGCAGTGAGTTATAGAACCATTGGCGTTCAGAATATAAATAAATGATTTCGTGGATGACGACGTAATATACATAATGATGTTGGCGGGTAATGCCGTTATATAAGGGGCGAACCGAAAGTTTCCGTTGGACGGACGGACAGTCGAGAATCGGTACGCAAATCAGGCAAAACTGCCGTGTGTACTCAGACAATCAGTCCCTCGGCGCACCAGCTTATAGATACCCATTTGGCAAAACACTGTGTCCTGGTACGTACAGAATTCTGCAAATGCCTGCTGCACGTCCTCGTCCGAAGGAATCATCTACCTTTTAAGGCCTTTTTTAAGGGACCGAATGCGTGATAAACGATTTGAGAGAGATCAGATCTACAGTGCGGGATCTCGAGTATCTCCTACTTGAACTGCCGTAACTTCTACGTTACGACATTTGCGGTATGGTTTTCAACAAACATGCTGCCCCATCCACATTCTTCACACTCCGAAGGACGTCTACCGGTGTTTTTCCTTCGACACCCAAGAAAAATTAGCACGTTGTTTCTGTTTGGGAGCATTAGGTTTTAACATCGCCATAGTTCACGTTCCCGCATGTGCCTCACGGATGTCGAAAAGATACGAACGCCACACTGGCCCGCTTGTCTACATGTCGCTGCTTGTACACCTGCATAAGAGTCGCATTACGTTGCATATACGCTGCAGCTAAGCCCTCAGACGGAAATTTTCTGATCGCCTCTTATGTTTGTAGAAGTCGCAACCCTAGACAACTATCGCAGCCTGCAGAAACTTTTTCAGTGAACCGGCTCTTGGTGTTGGCAATGGCAGCTGATCCTCAGCATAAACAAATGTAACATATTACACGTAAATTGTTTGATTACGCAGTTGCTAAGTAATCACTGGAAACAGTTACATCCATAATACACTAGTGGCCATTAAAGTTGCTACACCACGAAGACAACGTGCTACAGACGCGAAATTTAACCGGCAGCAAGAAGATGCTGTGGTATGCAAATGATTAACTTCTCAGAGCATTCACACAAGGTTGGCGCCGGTGGCAACACCTACAACGTGCTGACATGAGGAAAGTTTCCAACTGATTTCTCATGCACAAACAGCAGTTGACCGGCGTTGGTGAAACGTTGTTGTGATGCCTCGTCTAACGAGGAGAAATGTGTACTATCACGTTTCTGACTTTGATAAAGGTCGGATTGTAGCCTATCGCGATTGCAGTTTGTCGTATCGCGACATTGCTGCTCGCGTTGGTCGAGATCCAACGCCTGTTAGTAGAATATGGAATCGGTGGGTTCAGGAGGGTATTACGGAACGCTGTGCTGGATCCCAACGGCCTCGTATCACTAGCAATCGAGATGACAGGCATTTTATCCGCATGGCTGTAACGGATCGTGCAGCCACGTCTCGATCCCTGAGTCAACAGATGGGGACGTTTGCAAGACAACAACCATCTGCACGAACAGTTCGATGACGTTTGGAGCAGCATGGACTATCAGCTCGGAGACCATGGCTGCGGCTACCCCTGGCGCTGCATCACAGACAGGAGCGCCTGCGATGGTGTACTCAACGACGAACCTGGGTGCACGAATGACAAAACGTCATTTTTTCGGATGAATCTAGGTTCTGTTTACGGCATCATAATGGTCGCATCCGTGTTTGGCGACATCGCGGTGAACGCGCATTGGAATCGTGTATTCGTCATCGCCATACTGGCGTATCACCCGGCGTGATGGTATGGGGTGCCATTGGTTACACGTCTCCGTCTCCTCTTGTTCGCATTGACGGCACTTTGAACAGTGGACGTTGCATTTCAGATATGTTACGACCCGTGGCTCTACCCTTCATTCGAACCCTGCGAAACCCTACATTTCAGCAGGATAATGCACGACCGCATGTTGCAGGTCCTGTACGGGCCTTTCTGGATACAGAAAATGTTCGACTGCTGCCCTGGCCAGCACATTCTCCAGATCTCCCAGCAATTGAAAATGTCTGGTCAATGGTGGCCGAGCAACTGGCTCATCACAATACGCCAGCCACTACTCATGATGAAGTGTGGTATCGTGTTGAAGCTGCATGGGCAGTTGTACCTGTACACGCCATCCAAACTCTGTGTGACTCAATGCCCAGGCGTATCAAGGCCGTTATTACGGCCAGAGGTGGTTGTTCTGCGCACTGATTTCTCTGGATCTGTGCACCCAAACTGCGTGAAAATGTAGTCACATGTCAGTTCTAGTATAATATATTTGTCGAATGAATACCCGTTTATCATCTGCATTTCTTCTTGGTGTAGCTATTTTAATGGCCAGTAGTGTCTATCTTGGAGTTAGTGTATTGAGCGACTGAAGGTGCTACGAACACATAAAAGTAATCTTAGGAAAGGCAGACACCATACTCAGATTCACGGGAAGAATGTAGAGTTGTCCACCCACGATTGAGATAGCTTACAAAACTCTCGTTCGACTGATACTTGAGTCCTGCTGTTGCGTCTGGGACGTTTACCAAAAAGTCTCATAAATAAACAGAGTGGATCCAAGGAAGAACAATGCGTTTCGTCACGTCTTCGTTTAATAAGCGCCAATCCCTCGCGCAGATGCAGTGCAGAGACTACTGATGAAGCGTCATGTGTCACAGTGTAGTTAACTGTCAAAATTCCGAGAGTATCGTAAAAGAGTCAATAAAAATTCACTATTTGTCATATGTACCTGGCGGGAAAAGGTAAAAGTGAAGTGGAAGGGATTCTAGTCCACTGAGAAGCTAACTAACAATTGTTCTTTCAGCACCATTCGAGTTGCAAAGGTGCTTTGTCGAACATAATCAATTCTTTTCCGTGTACACATAATCAATTCTTTTCCGTGCTATATGGCAGCTGGCGTTGTCGTGATGTTGTTTTCCTGATTTCGTCCATTATTTCTGACAAATAAATTTTGCTGCCGTTCGGCAGTAATTGTTTTTCGGTCCTCTAATGCAACGATTGCGCCATGTCCATAGTAACCAAATAAAGAAACGATTAATTTTGGAAGTGATTGGCTCTCAAAATACTATTTTTAATTGTTCTTCACCTTGGAGCAACACAACAATTGATTACTGGTTGGTATCCGGCATGTACAAATAGGTATATCACATTTAAGGCTCCTGTTATGAATTTGTATGCAATTTTTGCTCTTCTGCGGTCGAATTTTTTGAGCGTTTCTGTACACAATCTGATAGGATTCGGTTTTGCGCTTCAGTACATTTCTCCGGTGTCCGTAGAGTACAAATCTTCTTTGCAGATGTATTACCATGCCAAATAAAATGAACTGTGGCCTTCTTTGGTCTAAAGGCGCCCCTGAATCACAGTGATTCATATATACACCAATGCTCTAGAATCATGTCGCTCATGGAATCGATGTTTTTTGAAACGCCTTTCTATTTTGGTTTACTCTCGTATGGTTTCTGCACGACGTAATCAAGACCACCAGGATATGTTGGAAAGGAACTGTAAACAGTTATTTCTAAACGTACGTTTACGATGGCCACAGTATATCCCGACAATGTTGTCAATTTATGTGAAAATGTAAAATTGAGCCCCGTGTTTCACATGCATTAATTTATCACCCTCCACGGTAATGATTTAGGAGTCCTACGGCCACTAAATGAGACAAGAACCACAGTTACTTTGGTTTATTCTAATAAAGTTGTTCGTAGAACAATTGAGAAACAATGACAAAATTTCCGTGATAAGATTGTGGCAAATTCTAATAGTAGCTCAAGTGAATTGATTAACGTCACATTGGAGTTGAAAGCAGACTGGTCACTGAACGAAAAAGGCAAGTCTTCAAAGTGAATCTGGAAGTAATCGAAATGTTATGAAATTACTTTCATTTCAATGCACAATGTCTGACTGTAGTGGCTCAATCCCACCATAGGTTTTTTGGTGGAGGCGGAAGAGGTTGCAGAATCATTGATGACACCAGTGATCCCCCTCCCAATGGCAAAGTGCAAATAAGACCGAAATATCTTTAAATTGCTCAGTACATCCGCTCAACTGGCGGCAGTTTGTTATCGACCCTCAGCGCAGAAGTCTGACGATCCAGGCTCCCAAAGGTCAAGTAATTAATTAATCGCGGAAATTAATTGAATATTCATTAAAAGGAAACCTCGCACTGCCGTGTTTCACATCTCTCACTGTATTCATATCAACTGGGCTTTGGATCTTCCACGCACCAACTCATACACACCGAGCGAGGTGCCGCAGTGGTTGGCACACTGGACTCGCATTCGGGAGGACGACGGTTCAATCCCGTCTCCGGCCATCCTGATTTAGGTTTTCCGTGATTTCTCTAAATCGCTTCAGGCAAATGCCGGGATGGTTCCTTTGAAAGGGCGCGGCCGATTTCCTTCCCCATCCTTTCCTCACCCGAGCTTGCGCTCCGTCTCTAATGACCTCGTTGTCGACGGGACGTTAAACACTAATCTCCTCCTCCTCCATCAACTCATACAACTGCCCCTTGGAGCAAGCTAGTCTCGTTCCCCATGCTACCCTGTATTCAGTTAAACAGTAGTGTGCGTTCTACCATTTTACACATGATGAAGCCGACGTACTCTCTCTCTTTATTTCTCTCTATGATCAATGAGGTTGTTTCGTAGGCACAGCAGAGCTTCTCAGTCTAACCTCTTGTTTATGTTACGCAATCCCTGCGTTTTTTCTGTCACATAAAAATTTAGTGTTTGTGGAGTAACACATCCAGCAGTGCCTTACTCCTTCAAAGACCCAAAAACTGCTGGTCCACATTCCATTTTCGAGATGTTTGTGGCATCTGTTGCTTTATGAGGAAAAACATACCTTCCTACTTTGTGCAGAATAGTGCCCTCTGCTAAAATTGTTCTTCCGCTTTCCAATCTACTGGGCAGTAAAATGTTTTGTGGCAAGGAGTTTGCACTACACAAGATTCTATCCATATTCGTCCATAGTACTTTGGGCACCCCAATGCGACTGTAAAAAGAGCTGTCTGGCCCAAGGGCTATTGGCCTGGGCCACCCTTGGGTGACCTTCTGCGAAATGGTTCTGAACGTGATGACCTGGCAGCCTGTGAAATTCTGAGCTGTGCGGAAAGCTTCAAGGCATGCAAATCTGAATCCATAATAAATGAAGAGTAAGGTTGCATTACTCAATTTCTGACAATCATTAGTACTGTGATTTGTCATATTCCTCAACGATTAAGTATTCTGATCAAAGCGGTCTTTCATTATGAATTTTAATACGTTACGTGGCAAAAAATGGTTCAAATGGCTCTGAGCACTATGGGACTCAACATCTTAGGTCATAAGTCCCCTAGAACTTAGAACTACTTAAGCCTAACTAACCTAAGGACATCACACACACCCATGCCCGAGGCAGGATTCGAACCTGCGACCGTAGCAGTCCCGCGGTTCCGGACTGCAGCGCCAGAACCGCTAGACCACCGCGGCCGGCCGTTACGTGGCAGTTTCCAGGAAAACAATAACGTAATGTGGATAGCTTTGCGCATTACATTTCCGTGGCAGCAAATATTACATGGGGCTACACTAAAGTCACAAAATGGACGAATGTGAGCTAGTGTAAGTAAGTGCGGCTCTGCATCATAGAAGGAATCATGGTGGAGAGAACATGAGAAATCGGGCTTTATGGATACATCATTTTTTAAGCAAGCGGAACGTTTCAGAAAACTTAACTAAAGAATTGACGCTGTTCCAGAATTTTGCCAGACAAATCACGATTCTGTAGATTTCTTATATGCCACAACCGATACAATTATGAGAGAGTATATAGCAGTTACAAACTGATTGGCGATCACCCGTCGGTTTTTTGCTGCTAGTGACTCGCACAGAAGTTTTATTTACTTCACTGGACTTGACTATTCATCAACAAGTTCCATGGTACCAGAAGTACGCAATGCCTTCAAGGGCTGAAAGATTTCAGTAAAGGAGGTTTTAAATAAGAATACAATTTTGTTTTGTTTATGTTCACTAGCATACAACACTATTTGCACTATCAGTTCCCGCTGCAGGTACCTGTCCAGATAACATGAAACTTACAGCATTAAATTAAACTGACGGTGTTTCTAGTGGTGCAGTCCTGGCTCCATTCGTCACAAGAGGCTGGAACGTCGTTGGTATGTTCATTAATCGCTGTACTCGCAGTGCTGAATATGCTGAAAAGATAATAGTTCTACTTTCTGCCACCAGGTGAAAATATCATGCTGAAAGCAGTCAGAGGGTGAAATGTTTTCCGTATTGACGTCAGTACGCTGTTTGTAGCTCGGCGAAGTGTATTGATTTCTTCTGTGAAGTGACTGTTGGTATAAATGGTTAAGAAGGTTCAAGTCAACGGCTATTGAGAAGAAAGAACCTGTGTTGCTGATAAAGTCGCCTTATCAGAAAGACAGCAGCAGCAGCGCTGCATTGCGGGAATATAACTGACAGAAAAAGCAGCGAAGAGACCCTCTCTCAGTGAATGGGCTACAGAATATGATCAAGAAATTTCAAAAAGCACGTGGATTAGCCAGTGCAGACGAAGAGAGGAAGGCGGCCCATAGCCACGGCAGTTGTTGATGAAGTTGCTGTAGCTATTAGCCGACAGTGCAGCATATACCTCACATTTTGCTGCCAGTGCTTGAGCTGTGTAGCTGGGATTACCTCACCTCTGGTCGACAGTTCAAAAGATTTCGCGCCGCATTTTACACTAGTATGCCTACAAGCTTCAGAATATGAACCAAATGAAACCTCAAGATAGGCTGCAACGCCGAGACTTTGCCCTTTTTTTTTCTTGACACGCCTAGAAAATGATTACATGTGGAGAGGAATGTTCTGTGGATGGACAAGGCACATTTTTCTCTGGACTGTGCTATGAATGTAAAGAACTGTCACATGTTGTTGAGGAACATCTATTGCACGAAGCTTGCGTGGTTTCACGAGCTCCTTCATCCTCGGTCCATTTTTCTTCGAGGAGGAGACACGTAGCGGGCCTATTATGTGTACAGTGACATCTGCATGTTACAAGGACCGCCTTGTCAATAAGCGATGCCAGCTTTTCAAGGACGTAATTGTGTCCACAGAACTATTTTCATGCAAGACGGAGCGATACCACATGTCACTTGCCTAGTGAAAGACTTGCTTCAAAAAACCTTTGCTAACGACCGCAACATCTCTGCAATATCAAAACGTGTGGCCTTCCAAATTTCCCGACCTAAATCCACGTGACTTCGAGTTATGGAGATATCTGAAAAGAACTTATCCATCAAGGATCTGTCTGGAATATTTTTGATCTGAAGGACAGCATACGACGATATATCGATCTAATACATGAGACTTGGTGCGAGGAACTGTCGATCATGCGGTGTTAGAGATGCAACATGTTGCCAGTCATAGAAACCATGTCGATTACATGTTTCAACGTGTGATCGCAGTCTGATAAACGTGCCAGAACCACCATTATAATATGTCTGGTCGTTCCTCCATTTTTCCTGTACATACATTACATTCTGATAGAGAGCATGTATACAGAGAGAGTGGCCATCGGTGAAGTTGGCCGTGATTTGGCGCCATTTTTCTGCCAAACGTCTCTCGCGCTTCCTATGTTCGCCGTGCTTTTGAGTTGAATTTAAGTTTAGAGGACTTTTGGAAACGATTAAAAGGTATTTGAATTATAGAGAGACTTGTTATGCGTTTTGAATGCGTGTTCGATTTAGTTATATTTCGTTTTCAGTACGTAATTAGCGCTTGCGTGCATACTGGTAGCATCACAAGCTTTTCTTAAGCCAATATCTGACAGTCCTTGCTGGAAACGGAAAGTTCCTGTAATTGTTGTGCCATGCTCATTCGACTTTATAGCGTCAATCTTTATTTCGTTCCGAATCAGAACACTAGGCATTATTTTGGTTTCAGTATTATTGCCTGACTGTTGACGCAGGTAAGTTGTAGGCACGTTTTCCGCAGTTGTCGTGGTTGCTGAAACATTATTCGTAGTAAATAATTGTAGGTACTCTTAAAGGCCTACTTACTGTGGGGTAGAAGGGATACGGTAGTTTCCTTGTTATAGTTGGTCGTTATTACAGTAGCCTACATTTAACATTACCTGATTTTTGTGATCTTTTTCGTTTGTTATCTACTACGAGAGGTATATATATATATATATATATATATATATATATATATATATATATATATATATATGAAAGAAAGTCGTAAGCAGTTGTTTACTTGTGACATACAAAAAGTTTGAAGACGTGACAAGAAGTACTAATACGTCTCACACTTTTTGCATGTCACAAGTAAACAACTGCTTACGACTTTCATTCATCTGACGTAATAAAATGGTTCAAATGGCCCAGAGCACTATGCGACTTAACTTCTGAGGTCATCAGTCGCCTAGAACTTAGGACTAATTAAACCTAACTAACCTAAGAACATCACACACATCCATGCCCGAGGCAGGATTCGAACCAGCGACCGTAGCGGTCGCTCTGTTCCAGACTGTAGCGCCTAGAACCGCACGGCCACTCAGGCCGGCCATCTGACGTAATATAGGTACATTAAATCTTTAGCGTTATGAATGCCGATACAAAACAAAAGCTATAAACTATTTTTTTTTATTTACGTTACTTTGATAGCAATATGTCCAGCAAACGAACTTTAAAGGAGATAAATGCAAGTAACGAATAATTTTTACAGCCACTGTATCATATTTTCTGTGCTGTACGTAGTAAGGTACTATGAGTATATTATAGCTGTAAATAAAGGCATTTAACGAATGATTTCACTATGTTATCTTGTGCTTTCGATTCGGTGAGAGTGTACTCCACTACTGGCCATTAAAAAGTCCCGCCCGCAGTTTGGCAGAAAAATAGCCGCCGTATCGTCCGGTTGGCCACTCTCTCCCTATACAGGCTCTCTACATTCTGACTGCTTACAGCGCCAGATTTTCACCTGCTGACAGAAAGTGGAACTATTCACTTTTTTTCACCATACTCTTCAGGCGCACAGATTAATGAATACTAGTATTGCCGGTGGTCGAAATTCGACAGAATTGTATTTATGAAGTAATAAAATTCTAATTTTTTAGAGTTTTTGCAGATTTTTAGGTCTTTCCTGGACGCTATGAGGAAAGGACGAAAGGGCGAAGGTAAAGCATGAGAGAATGAAAGTCACAAGTGATGGAAGTAATTGCTTTATTCTGCAATTAAGGATAAAAACATCAGTATAAACCATATCTTTAGTAAATATTCTTTCGCCATTCTGTAAATGTCCTTGCTTGCTATGTTCACAAACATAAAATTTCAAACCATCAAAAGTTTACAACCTATTTTTTGCATCATGTGTATAAAAACTGGTCCTCTTAGTAAAAGCCCTACTTTTTAGAGTGTCTGTCCCTGCGACTTATTAATAGTAGTTGCAAATGCAGGAAAAAGTGTAAATTGCGTTCTTTGAAGCTGAAAAGGTAAAATAGTAACTGAATAAGACATATTGACACGCAGAATCAGAAGTTCCTTATTTTGTGTGATTCCAGTTAAACTTGGCTGTCAGCAGGATTATTATATAAAAATCTGACATCGCTCTGGTTACATTAACTAATCCTTCTTTTGTATTTCTATTTCTAACAAGAAGAGCAATGCAGTTACATTTTAATTGTAATCTGTGTGATGGTAAACAACTTCAAGGCAAAGAATTCAGAAACTCTATTGGATAGTAATTACTGATATGATATTCATTGTCACAAATTAATTTTTCATAGCTGTGATAAATTTTTGCTTAATTTTTGGGAGACAGAATAACTGAGTATAATATGGAATCCGATAAAATGTTTTCTGCAGTGTTGCCATAAATATCATTAATGATATTATTTTGATCACTGACTAATGGCTGTGGCACTTGAACAAAATTGTCACTAACATTAGGATTTTCATTGCTGGTCATTACTAGTTTGTTTCACAACAAATGGTTCAAATGGCTCTGAGCACTATGGGACTTAACATCTGAGGTCATCAGCCCCTAGAACTTAGAACTACTTAAACCTAATTAACCTAAGGACATCACACACACCCATGCCCGAGGCAGCATTCGAACCTGCGACCGTAGTGGTCGCGCGGTTCCGGACTGAAGCGCCTAGAACCGCATGGCCACACCAGCCGGCGGATTCACGACAACCACAAAATCTACTTGATATGACAGTCCTCATATTTTGAGTTAAAGTAACATGATGCAATTTATGAAACTCATTCCTACTTGTAAAGCAATCCTTAAGTAAAGCTGCATGTGATCCAAGTGGAACAAGTGGTAAAACTTGTCGAAAGTCACCACTCAAAACAGCAGGTTTATGTCCAAAAGTTTTACGTTTATTAAATTCATTTGTACACAAACGTCTAGATAACCAGTCTATATGTATCAGGTTTTGAAGTGGAAACTCCATCATTAAGAAACAATGATTATAAATTAATATATTCACCATAGTTACTGTTAATGTTAAACAGGGCACTGAATTTTCCAAAATTTGAGTGGGCAATTTAAATACATTGTGCAAGCTTATAGCTTCACTTATGAGAGTTGAATTTATGGCCGTAAAGGCTATTGCAATGCAATGACGATTCAGTGAATTTAATTTATGAATAATTGCAGATTGTGAAAATGTTTTACCACGAACTGCATGAGCAATTCAGCAAAACACGTCTGAGCCAGTGTCATGGTACGGAACCTCATGAAAAACGTGTTCAATTGTACTACGCTGTTCATAGTTACCTTGTTTGAAAAGTTCATCAAGTTGTAACTCTTCATAGATTTGATTTTAAGTGTTTAATTTAGGAAATACTGGCGGTAGTGTTGGAACAGGTGATCCAAGTACTCGACATGTCACATTACGACCACTCAAAACGTCATCAATTTCTAATAACTCTCAAATGTAAGAAATTTCTTCGTTGTATTCCCTCAAGTAATCTTAACAAAGAAAAACACTAAATTCAAGCCACAGCTCTGCAGCATCTGCTGGTATGTTTAACGCACAAATCTCGCCAAATAAATGTCGCATTTGCTTTAGCGAATTCAGTTCATTTGCTTCATTTAAACACTCACTCCTTTTCATTTGAAGCAACACTGCGAGCGTGACGTGCTTCAGCAACTGTACTGTAAATAATTCCATTATAAGTTCTAACATCTTCAAATGAAACTTCCTGGCAGATTTAGGATTAGAATCGGGGAATAGTAGCAAATGTAAATGAAAAAGTTCTACTTCTCTAAGAGATACATATTGTAATGATTAGGTCACCATCACATCTCTCTTCTTCCATTTTTTCAGCATCTGCCCAAACATAGTGCAAATGAGCGTCAGTATGGTGTTAAACATACGCTGGTGGATCGATTTCATTTAATGGTAAGAAGACAGTAATTTTTTTCATGTTTTCAACGGTATCCCTTTCTTGTCCTACTCTGAAGCGAACACTTGGTATACAGGATAAATAAATATCAAGCTTAATGATAATGTGTGACTGAAATTGCACTGGAAATTCACAAATACACCACACCGCTTCAGCTGATCTGACCTAATGGCCATTCTCAAAACTGTTCACTTTATCAATCTGAAATTCTTTATTCCCATGTGTGGTTTCATTTTGTACTTCTTTAGTTGAACTATCGTATCCTTTATGCATGTATTTATAAACATATTTAACAGTTTTAATTGTAGTGAAAACTTGAACATTCACTTGACAAATTTTGCGGGTAAATATGGATTTGTGTTACAATGTAACGACTGTCAGGTTATTGTCCTCAAACATTAACTCTGACACCATCATCACACCGTCTGTATAATGGATATTCATTAACTGATTGTTGTGTGATTTCACAGAGATCTTCAGGAATGTTTTGTGTGCATTTGTCATCTCTTATACAAACAGAATTTTGATTAAGTGCACCACATGGTCAATGCATCCTCTGTTTTGCAACATATTCGTACAGTTTACAGTGTGTTCGATTATTTGGAATTCCTCCACATACAACTTTATCACTATGACAGATGTCTACTATTTTATCGATTGCACATAAAGTGGCTAAAATATGGGCATGTGGCAACCTTATTTTCTGAAACTGAGTTATGTAAATCATTGTATGCAGTCGACCATAAATATGTTTTGTTACTACTGCATCAATTAATTCTTTTAATTTAGCCTTAAATATTAACACAATAATTTCTGGATATAAATTAGCAGATTTATGTGAATAATTGTTACAAATAATTTCTGGCCACTTAATACTCCAAGTCACTGTAACAAATAATGAAAGTTACCTGAAATGTTGACCAGTGGATATTGCATAGAAATAATTTTTATACGTATTTCTTGGAGAACCTTCAAATGAAGATGGAAGATAACTTGTCATCCAATATTTACAATATCGTTTGAATTTAGCTGTAAATGATCACATAAGTTATTATAATTTTCTGACTTTAGAAAGACTGATTTTGTCTTATGAAACGGACTCTCATATCTTCAGGACATACATATATACATACATACATATTCACACATTAACAATCCACTGCGAAAATAATTTTTGTGAATGATGAGGCTGAAATAATCTGTTACTGAAAGGCGATAACATGCGTATTGCAACACAATAACTTTACTTACATGGTATCTCACAGTGGGCATATTTAGCGCGCTATGAAACAAATGAGCACACCTCCCAGTGTCTCCACTAGCAAATAACACTGGATATCTCATGGGTCTGGTGAGGAATACAAAACTTAGATGTTTTTGACTGTTTCAATGTTTTCTTTTTTTTAAAAAAATGCATGTATTTCTTTCTGATAGTGACTCACCATCAACTGTGATGACAGTAGCAGCCATATCAGTTTGTACTGCATAGCTGTAATGCCAGAGGTCTAAATTTTTATTAACCGTTATAGCCATAAGAATATCTCTATTTTCATTTTCCGCTTTTGCACAATAATCTTCCATTGCAGTGAAAGAACGCACAAGAGGATTAGTGCATTCTAATCCACCAGCAGTTTAATGCATCATATTGTTTTCAGTATTGCAGGACTGATTTGATTGTTCATTCAGTCTAGAATAAACAGCAGCGTTGAATTCATAAAAATACAATTGAGCCTAACATGGTAAACGACCATACGCTGAAGCCAGTGGACCCGACCTAGGATTAAAAAAAAGTCGTGTGTCTTAATTAAAGTGATACACCCAACATAAAACCGTGTCTGAAACTTTGGCCTCAGAACTAACCATAGAAAATGCTACATTGTAACTACGAATATTACTGAAATTATTTTGTGAATTCACTTCAATTCTTGGGTTATTTGGAGTGCGTCCTTGATAAAGTGCGATTTAGTGTTAACGCTGGCAAATTGACTTTTGCCTTCTGACAACACAGCGTGAATGCTATTGTATTGCATACAGTAACCTCGATGCGACATATTTTGCATTACAATATCTGCAATGTAAATTTACTGTTTCTGTCAAAAGTATGCGAAATTACCTTCAGTGCACATTTAAATGTATCTTCAATAAGATTGGTCTGTTATCATCATGGTTGTCCACAATCTATTACTTTTTATAGGCAAAAATTGTGCCTATTTAGCATGCGTCTTTCACTCCAACTCGTTATCATTCTCCTCCTTGACAAAGGTTAAAACCAATACAGTTTCTGTATAGCAAGAGAAATTATAAGCCGTAGTTATTCAAAATTAAGAACTTAAAAGTTATAAACTTACTCCAAACAGTCTGGTAAAGGTGGCAAATGACCACAAAGTTACTCTTACTGAAAAGCAAATGAAATAAAGACGCCAACAAAACATTATTTACAGACTTTGTTAGTACGATATTTTGAGTTCCACTAGTGATAACACGATAGACCTAGCACCAGTGCTGACAACAGTTAAAGTGAGCTCCCCACCAGTTTCAAGTGCAAAAACCACTAGAAAACCAATAACAAAAATGCCCCTACTCTCATAATCGCTTAAATTTACACTAAAAAGTTTTTAATTACTATGAAAGAAAACAATGAGAACATTAGTAATCTGTATAAATAGATCAGCCATCAAGCTCAGGAACATACAAAAAGTTCTATAACAACAGCTAATTATTTAAATGAATTCGTCTTCTTCAGATCATTTTTTTTTGTCTTCATCATCATCAGTTTCAGATTGAAACGATTCTTTGGTACCAATTTGTTTTACAACTTTTATTGGAATTTCATATTCGTTGCAGCATTTTCCTTCCAACCTCAAACCACAATGCATTCTTAATACAGCAATTAAAAGATTTAACTTCATTCTGTTCCTCTGTTTGTTTCTTATTACATTCATACTGTGAAATAGTCTCCCAACATCGGCACTGGAATGAGGCAGTATTAGCAGAGTAATAGCAAAAGTTGTTAATTCCTCAAATATGGATTCCCCTTGAGCATCTTTGAAATGACATACTTCATTCAATTTTTTTTTTTTTTTCTGTATCTTTGGTCTCGTTCCAACTAAACAAATGAAATTGTCGCCACTGATCATACACTCTTGCTATAAATTCTACACTTTTATTGAGGAACAATTACATCAATTAGATTTCTTTTGTGGTGATTAAGTGCTTGTTCAACACTAATTCTTTTGATGGACGTCAAATTTTCTGGTAATCCGTTTTTCATTTCTTCAGTCAGACATATTATAAATGGTATGCACCGATTACGCAACATTTCCTCGTCTTTCCGTGGTAATACTTTTTCTCTCGCTTCAAGCAACTGCTTTTTCAAAGCGAAATCCCAGATAACATCTTCGATAGAAGAAATCAAGAATATTTTGACTAAAAATACTAACTTTATTCGCAGATATCATAACGTTTCTGACAAACGTATCTATCAGGTTGGTCAACTAATCAAAGAGTTTGGTGTGATCTGTATCTTTCGACTCGAACATTGTACTGACTCTGTTTATTTCAATTAATATTGGATAAAAATGAAATATATGCGTAATTAATCTCGTTCGCATACGTAACGTGAAATAACTCTGCCATGTGACACCTTTCTCGCATTTTATCTACGGAAAAATGTGTTTTTAGGTCTGACCATTGTGTGTATATTCTTTATTCAGAGGATTCTATTTGTAACCACCTTGTCTGGCACACTTGAACTATTTTCAACTGTTTGTGTCCATCGCTAATGGTTTTGTATAGCTTCTTACAAAGAGATTTTCTGGAAGGAGTGATTAAACCAATGATATGTATCTTTAATTAAACGCTCCAAATTCCTCGGTAAAAATTCTTTTGTAGCAGCTGAAACAGCCAGTTGCAGGGAATGGCACAAGCAACGTACTAAAATTAGGTGTAGTACCTCTTCTTTCAATTTCGTAAATACTCCGTTATTTACTCCAACCATTACAGAGGCATTATCATTACATTAAATTTTCAGATCACAAATCGAATCGTTATAGTGTCTTCTTTATAGCAGAGACAGTAGCGTCAGAATTACACTCGTGCAGTTTAGCAAGGTTAAGGTATGTAGATACCACTGTTTGGCGTGATTTACTGTAATAAACTGTGATCAATCCCAAGTATTTATGTACAGCGATATCACTAGGATCATCGATTAATAAGCTAAATGATTTATCTTTGGCATCTTGTCTTAGAGCGTCAGTGAAATGCGGTGCTTACACGTTTTTTATAACTGGGGTGCACTTAGTTCGGTATAGCTGAACTTTTTCGATATATCTTTCATGACTGTGGTTAATTACCTCTCTCAAATGGTCGACTACACGTATACTACTATGCATGGCTGTCAATAATGCAAGTTTTGCTTCTTCCCTTTTTTTATTCCCAAAGGGTTGTGACTCAAAAGCAATTTTAGGCCGCATATCACAACCTGCAGCAATTTACTTAGTCAAAGAGTCGTCAAAAATGTAAAACCGATCAATGAATTGCTGAGATATTTAAAAAAAAGGTTGCTTACCATTTCATTTTGTAGATGCTTCTCTGACATCCCATGAGACTTCAAATCTCCTTAGTGACTCCTTAAAACTGTACCACAAAATTTGCGCTTCGCTACCAGACCCGTATTTCTTTCAATAACTTGAAGTCAATCTTTTAAATGTGGGTCTTGAAGCCAAGAATCATGAAACTTTTGCGTATATTGTGGTTTCGACATAGTTATACTGGTGTGAAGTCGTGAAATAATACCATACACTGAGAATGACAATTGTATAGTGCACACCACGAACGACGGCAGTCGAGTTACTCTGACGTGACGCACCCTGTGTGAGCCAACAAGCGCTTTGTAGGTACACGGTGAAAGATCCCTCGAATATGGTAAAATTAAAATTAAAAAAAAGTGAAACAGCGATAATGACAGAAGCAAGGACCGACCGAAAACTCTGGCAAAGACATGAATTATGAATGTGCGGTAAGGAGCAGACAAATCAACAAAACACGTCATTCACTTTCCTGTTTCACTCTCTCGTATGTAGGAGGACGTTTAAGATGTACTGCTCGAAGTATGAGTTGCTACTAGTGTTCTGTATTATATGTGATTCCGAATAAGAGAGGACTGAATAAGGGAAGATTTCCTTCATTTTGAGAGGCACTGGTATTCTAGGGGTCGGCTGCCTGCGTCTACAATTGAAATGTAGGAGAGGATGTCCGTGGTCATATTTCGTAAAATTAACAGAAGTACAACAGCTTTCAGAAGACAACAAATATAATTAAATTATTTATATAGTGATGGACATACACACAAAAGAACAAGCGACGCAAGGTAAAGTGAACGAAGAACAGCAAAGTTTCTTACATGCAGAACAGAATGCAATTTTCTACCCTTTAATTATATATCATTCTTTTATTATTATTATTATTATTATACAGCGTTCAGTGGTTACTGGAAGCGACAGTGAAATAAGTGAGTACCCATTGTTTGAAACCGGTTGCTGTGCTCCATGCACCTACCCAAGAGACCTACGCTCGTGAAAATTATAACTAGGTGCTCCAAATACTGTTCATTCTACAGGGAATCCCCGCATGTCCTCTGTCGAGAGTGATGGTTCTTTTGATGTCACATTGTAATGCATCGCCGGCCGGGGTGGCCGAGCGGTTCTAGGCGCTACAGTCTGGAACCGCGCGACCGCTGCGGTCGCAGGTTCGAATCCTGCTTCGGGCATGGATGTGTGTGATGTCCTTAGGTTAGTTAGGTTAAAGTAGTTCTAAGTTCTAGAGGATTGATGACCTCAGAAGTTAAGTCCCATAGTGCTCAGAGGCATTTGAACCATTTGTAATGCATCACTGTTGTCTTTCCAATAAAAGTTAAATTCTCCTGAAATCAAATAAAGTAGAAATAACATACTTTGTAAAATATAGATAGCTTAGTGGTTGAGAGATAACACTTTCAGTAACTGAATTATACTAAGCCACTATAAAATCCACCAGCCACTAGATGCCATATTTCGCCACTAAATGGAGGGTAGATACCACCAGTTTTAGTGGAAAATACAGTAAGGTGGCTAGCACTAGTCGCATTGTAGGTGCCCAGTATTCATGTGTTACTAGAAATGAACTATGTAAATATGGACATCCATAGAATGCGATGGGAACGCAGGGTAGAAGTTGGTGGCACTTCAATTTTAGTTGCTCACGTTCAAAAAATGGTTCAAATGGCTCTGAGCGCTATGGGACTTAACTTCTGAGGTCATCAGTCCCCTAGAACTTAGAACTACTTAAACCTAACTAACCTAAGGATATCACACACATCCATGCTCGAGGCAGGATTCGAACCAGCGACCGCGCTGTTCCAGACTGTGGTGCCTAGAACCGCTCGGCTACACCGGCTGACCGTTGCTCTCGTGTGGGAGATTTTAATGCATGATGGAGAAGGTATCATCAGCGTTATGATTATGGAATCATCTGTTCCTATTATCACTCTTAACAGCTACGTACACACATGATTTTATCTTCGTGCTCACCGGTGGCAAAGTAGCTTTCGAAATATTTATAAGTTTCATTGGTCTCCTTGTATGAATAATATAAAAATCGGTACCACAATTTTCTTGTTCAAAAAACGGTGCCGCTGGCCGCCATGTCATCCTTATCCCTCGGGCGTCAAGGGATGCGGATTGCAGATACGGAGGTGCATGTGGTGAACACACCGCTCTCCCGGCCGTTATGTTTTCGTGACCGGTGCAGCTCCTCACCAGTCAAGCAGCTCCTCAATTGGCCTCACAAGGGCTGGGTGCAACACGCGTGCCACGAGCACTCGAAAGACCCGTACGGTGAACCATTTAAGTGTTAGCCGTGCCCGACAGCGCCTAACTTCGGTGATCTGACGGGAACCAGTGTTGCCACTGCGGCAAGGCCGTTGGCCAGTTTTCGTGTTCACGTATCTTAATATTAGGATACCTACACTGAAGACCCAATGAAACTGGTACACCTGCCTAATACCGTGTAGGGCCCCTGCGAACATGCAGAAGTGTCGCAACACTAAATGGCATTGACTCAAATAATGTCTGACGTAGTTTTGGAGGGAATTTACACAATGAATCCTGCGGGGCTGCCCATAAATCCGTAAGGGTACGAGGGGGTGGAGCTCTCTTCTGAACAGCACGTTGCAAGGCATCCCAGATACGCTCAATAATGTTCATGTCTGGGGAGTTTGGTGGCCAGTGGAAGTGTTTAAATACAAAAGAGTGTTTCTGGAGCCAATCTGTAGCAAGCCTGTAGATGTGGGGCGTCGCATTGTCCTGCTGGAATTACCCTTGTCCGTCGGAATACACAATGGACATGAATGAATGCAGGTGATCAGCCATGTTTCATCTATCAGAGTCGTACCTAGACGTCACAGGGCCCCTTATCACACCAGCTGCGCTCACCCCACATCATTACAGAGACTGCACCAGCTTGAACAGTCTTCTGCTGATATCCAGGGTTCATGCATTAATGAGGTTGTCTCCATACCTGTACACGTCCTTCCGCTCAATACAATTAGAAACGAGACTTGTCTAACCAGGCAACATGTTTCCAGTCTTAAACAGTGCAATGTCGGTGTTGACGGAGGCGAGGCGTAAACCTTTGTGTCGTGCAGTCATCAAGGTACACGAGCGGGCCCTCGGCTAAGAAAGCTCATATCAATGGTGTTTCGTTGAATGGTTCGCACGCTGACGCTTGTTGATGACCCAGCATTGAAATCTGCAGCAATTTGTGGAAGAATTGCACTTCTGTCACATTGAACGGTTCTCTTCAGTCGTCATTGGTCCCGTTCTTGCAAGATCTTTCTCCGACCGCAGCGATGTGGGAGATTTTATGTTTTATCGGATTTCTGATACTCACGGTACAGTCGTGAAATGGTCGTACGGGAAAATCCCCACTTCATCGCTACCTCTGACAAGCTGTATCCCATCGCTCGTGCGCCGACAAACATTCAGACTGACTTAAATCTTGATAACCTGTCATTGTAGCAGCAGTAACAGATCTAATTACTGTGCCTGTTGTCTTATATAGGCGCCGCCGACCATAGCCCCGTATTCTGCCTGTTTGCATGTCTGTATTTGAATACGCATGCCTATGCCAGTTTCATGGCGCTTCAGTGTTTGATGGCTCAGTGTCTCGCTATCTGTGCAGCCCGCAGTGCAGCGGTCAGAGCACCATCAGTTTAATTATACTGGCGGAAAATAATCGCAACACCAAGAATGAGTGTTAAATGAAAGTTGGTAGGTGTCTTTTTACACCTGAAAGATGATGTCTGTTCAAACTTCGCACCAGTCGCATAAGAGGGGAGCTAGTAGCGCTTCTATGAGTATGCACATCAGGTTACCTTCAAACACATGCGGTAATGGTCTTGGGCGTTAGTTACCATTGCGATTGGACGTGGTGAGTTGATGTTAGTCGAAAATGTCTTTAATGCGACAAAGGCGCCGTTATCAACACCACACCGAGTTTGCATGAGATCGTGTCGTAGGGCAGCTAGAAGCTGGACGCTCCTTCTGCGACACTCCAGAAAGACTTGGCAGGAATGCAGCCGCTCTGCACGATTTCTGGCAGAAGCAGGAATGTATGGTCGCAAGGAGACCGGGCTCCAGACGGCCACGTCGCACCACCGAGAGGGAAGTCGATCGTGTACAGCAATTAGCACCACAGTGTCACAACGAACTGTTACAAATCAGTTACTTCAATGAGAGCTCCGAGCAGGGCGGCCTGTAGCCAGAATTCCACTGAGCCCAAACTACCGCCATTTGCGACTTTGGTGATGTCAAGCGGGAAGTCGTTCGAGACAGGGTGGAGGTCTCTCGTGTTTTCTGGTGGTAACTGGTTCTGCCTCGGGGCCAGTGATGGCCGTGATAGGTTAGAGTGAGGCAAGTTGAGAGCCTGCAGCTAACCTGTCTGCGTGCTAGACTCACAGGACCTACACCTGGAGTTATGGTCTGGGTTGTGATTTCGTATGACAGCAGAAGCATTTTCATGGTTATCCCACACAACGTGACTGCAAATCTGTGGGTCGGTCTACTGATTCGACCCGTTGTGCTGCCATTCATGAACAGCAATCGAGGGGGTGTTCTTCAACAGGATAACACTCGCCCACATACCGCTGTTGTAGCCCAGCATGCTATACAGAGTGTCGACATCTTGCCTTCGCCTGTTAAATCACCAGATCATTCTCTAATAGAGCACATATGGGGCATCATCGGACGACAACTGTAAATTGTTCAAATGGCTCTGACAATTATGGGACTTAACATATGAGGTCATCCATCCCCTAGAACTTAGAACTACCGAAACTACTAACCTAAGGACAACATACACATCCAATCCCGAGGCAGGATTCGAACCTGCGACCGTAGCGGTGGCGCGGTTCCATACTGAAGCGCCTAGAACCGCTCGGCCACCGCCACCAGCGACAACTCCAGCATCACCTATAATCAGCAGTAGCTGTCACTGTATTGACCGACCAAGTGCAATAGACATGGAACTCCATCCCACAAACCGACGTCGGGAACCTGTACAACAAAGTGCATGCGCGTTTGCATGCTTACATTGACCGTTCTGGCGGTTGCACTTGCTACAGCATTTCTCGTTTGCTATGGCTTATCTCGCACTTACGTTAACCTGTGATCTCGCAATGTTAATCACTTAAATAAGTGATTCCACTACTCTACATTAATTACTTTTTGTTGTTGCATTTTTTCCATCAGTGTATAACCAACTGGTTTATGTTACGGTATATTAATAATTTTTACTTATGGACCGTCTGACACCAACTGAATAAAAAACAATTTTAGTGCCATACTCGTTTCGCCTTTATTTTCTGCAAGGCATCATCAGTGGCCTGGAATATGTACATATGTTAGCTATTATTTTTACATTTTTGTCATTGTGCCTATAGGTTATAAACAGTTCTGGTGGTTGGTATTTCCTATTAAGTAGTAATGTTTTGAACTGTACTTACAGGTTGCGTGGACAATTTCCTACATATTACGCTCCTGTTGCATTTTTGGTGTTGTTCTTCTTCTTATGAACTTCAATTTGCGGTTTTTTTCCCCATTCCACAACACTATGCACTGAACGCTTGTTTTAAAGCAATGTTTTGGTTTCTGTTGCCGACTGTCAAATGTTTTGGCCAAAGATCGAATGTTATTGCCAAACTTATGAGTGTAACTATTGAAGTATCTGTGGTCTGTTCGTGTATGCATTTGTGTGTGCGTTTGTGTATGTGTGTGTGTGTGTGTGTGTGTGTGTGTGTGTGTGTGTGTGTGTGTGTGTGTGTGTGTGTCTCCAGATGATGTGGGGAAGTGTGTTTGTTCATTTATCACATGTTTGTTTTGTGCTATGGCTTTCTGGATGTGGAAGTTTTCTTGCATTTGTATAAGATGTTTGTCATGGTTGCTTATTCTCATTATTTTCATTTCTTGTTCCATGTTTGTAGGATGATGGTTGTAGTGTTTTAAATGCTCTGCAAATGTGGAATGGTTTGTTTCATACTTCCAACATCTGATATGTTCTTTGTATCTTGTTTGAAAATTCCTGCATGTCATGCCTATGTATACTGCATCACAACTTTGACATTCAAGTTTATATATTCCTGATTGTTGGAATTTGTCTCTCTCGGTAGCTGGCTGGCTTAGGTGTGATTGAAGGGTTTGCCCAGGCTTATATGCTATTTTGAAGCCCTGTCTCTTTAGGATGTTTGCAACTCTGTGTGTTAGTTTATGTGTGTAGGTCATGGTGTACCATCTGGTTCTTTTCTGTGTGGTGTTGTCATTGTGTGTGTTTGTTGAGTGTGTTTGTAAGTTTTCAACTTGAGTTCTTTTGTATTGTGGAACTGTTGTGTTTGTTTTTTATTTGTGTTTTTATTTTTTGATTGAGCTTGTGTACCACATGTGTGTCATACCCGTTGTTCCTAGCTATTTGTATGATTGTACTCATTTCTTGTTCATAGTTTCTCTTGCTGAGTGGGATTCTGTTTAATCTATGTAACATTTGTCTTAGTGCTGCAAGTTTCTGGCTGTGGGGGTGGTTGGATGTGGAATGTATTATTGTGTCTGTGGCTGTGAACTGGTTTATGCATGAAGAGTCACTTGCAAATTTTTGCCTCGCATTGGGAATAGGTTCGAAAACTTCGAAATTTTCTGTATGCTTCATCAAAGAATGACTTCGAGCTCATCGGAAACAGTTTAAATTACTTTCTACATCCCATAGCTCATGTCGTAGACGAATCACCTCTATAGCATTTGTAGTTCTGTCTTTGTCAACTTTCCCATTGCTGAACACAACAAACTCATTACAGCATTTGCAGTTCTGTCGTTTGTCAACTTTCCCATTGCTTAGCACAACAAAATCATGACAACAAACAACTACAAAACTTTCGAAAAAAACCTGAACGATATTGTTTCTACTCAAACACGTGACTGCAGCACTGTCTGTGGGAGAAGAAGCAAACAGAGATGAGAGCGGGATTGAATCTCTTAGAGACAAAAACTGGCAGTATGGTGGATAACACTGCCGTCCTCTCGACAACTACTCACAACAGCCTGCAATATCAAAACATTTCCCAGTCATGCAACAAACATACCGTCTTTTGCAGGAAAGTTGTCGACAACGCTACTGCGGCAAAATATTGCCGTAAAATATGGCTCATCTAAATGGACCTTAAGTGTGATTGTCACGATCCCTACCGTAGCTTGGCCCCCGTCGATGGCGCAAGCCTTTTCGCTCGACCCGCTGCTGTAAACACGCGGCGTCACGGGCTCAAGGCTACATGGTTTATCTGACTACAGAACGCACGCTTCACACATGTTGCACTTACACAACCCGTTGAAGTTGAACAAAGGATTTCCAATTGCCTACTACAGCATTGTAAGGTACAAATAATTAAAGAGTGGTGTAACATCCCTGGACCCGTCCTAACCAGGGCAAGAGACTAATTAGTTCAACGACCTTTCATTTTTTGTTATTGGTGAATATATATAGCAAGGTGGCGCGTTTCGCGTGCGCGAGCGAATTATTTATTCCGTCACTTAGGTTGCTCCATGGCTATCGAAGAAAAATAAGAGAATCGGAATGTGAGAGGACTTGTTACGACACAGGATAACAAGAGGACGTGCAGGAAGTGTGTACAATGAAACAATCATTGTTGGCCGCTATATTGGATAATTGGTGTTTTTTGAGATTCACAAGCGATATTTAATGTTAATGTGGAGTTTAGTAACGTTCATAACACAGTCTGTTGCATTTCAAAGGTAATCGCGCGTATTTAATTTTGATCGAAGGATTCTGTGATGAACTATTATGTATTAGAAGGTTGTATCGGACTTCAAACATTTGGTGGTCGATGTTCGAAGTAGAACTGGCTTCAATAACACGGTCAAAAGAACAGAAAAAGTTTTCTCTGCTAAATAGAACTCTTTTCACTCGCAGACAGTCATGGAATGACCAAATGCGAATGGCAGTGTTCCAATTCGAGAAGATCCTACAGACGTCTTCTTTCTCTTACATTTCTAGAATTTTACAGGCAACCGTCGGAGTCGGCAGGTGCTTCTCCACCACGAGAGTAACTTGTCTACGTGTACGAAATTACGTATGCTATGGGAGTAGTCGACGCCGATCAAGATAGTTTTCTGCACAGACGTACAAACAGAGACACTACACACACTAGTTCAATAACAACTTAAAAAATTAAATTCTTCTTTTGAGTAGAAATATTATAGTGAGTACTGAAGTAGATATGGTAGCCGTATTTGGCCGAAGGCTTCCGATATTTGCAGATTTACTTCTGCCGAATAAGGAGTGAAGTGATACAAACGGTGGAAGAAGGAAACAAAGGTGGATGGTATATGTTATTTACTTATCCGCCCGGCCAGAACTTTCCCTGGTCGCAAGTTTCGTTTGGTACGATCTCCTTTTTAAATAAAAAAGAGTTCCCGAATAAGCCTTTTGTGCCTAATGTAAAAGTCGTGCTTATAAGCAGCTGTAATGTGTTTATCTACGCTGAACCCTCGCATAAAAATGTATCGACTGGGAGTGTCATCTTGTCATCGCTGAAGCATCTTGCGTCGTAAAACACCTGAACGTGTGCCATAGTTATATATTATGTATGTTGTTTCCATTCTAGTGCGAGAGAAACTCTGACACATGCCAAACCATAGTAAATAATAAAGTTCTTTGCCAATAACATTGCTAAAACTTTAACCCACGTAATTCTTGTATCAAATTTCACTGGGCAGTCAGTCTCAGAGCACATATTTTTATTAAACTTATTTACAACGTCAAAATTTGTTAAACATGAGGAGAAAATATGGAGAAATGTGGTTTTCGGAAGAGGGGGAGGGAGTCCCACAGTTGAGCGGTTCTGCCGGATGCGCTGGATCTTCTGGGAACCATACTGGTGACTGACTACCAAATCTTGAACGCAGCGTTTCAAGGCGTTGTTCATGAGGTAGGTGCTATAGAGATTCTAAATGACTGTCAAACGAAAACTTTCTCTTTCAGTTTCCATTTTCTCCTTAAACACACACTGTAAACAACCAGTAGGCCAAGTTCCTGGATGATATTGTTTTAGAAATTAAAATGGTCAATTTTAAAACAATGGGAAACTCACACCTCAGTAGCGCCACCTAGTGGCCTCTTGTAAAAATCTAATAGTCGAATCTCCTATAGGGGAGTGTTTTGTATCAACTTATTACGTTCAAGTATTACTACCATAGTATTTGGTGTTGAACGTCAGCGGAAAAGCTACACAATAAAAAGTGGCCCTGCATAAAAACCGAAAGCAATATATCAACAAAAGTGAAGCAGTCGGAAGGAGAGAAGGAAACGAAATCGTAAACTACGTGATACACAGGGCGCTTCCGTAACAGCGTCCAAAATTTTAACAGGACATAGAGCATGCTCCACTGAAACATTTGACGTAGGGAACCTGGGGTCGGAAAGGCCAGCTTAAGGAGATAATAGGAAAAAAAATAGATTACTGTGTACTTTTTATTTACATTTGTTAAACGCCAGTACCATCACTGACACAATGAACGTATCGTTTGTACCGTATCTAACAAAATGTTCTGAAACTGACGGCCATCAACCTCAGTGCAAGCATGACAAAGATCGTGTTTCGAACCATATCACAGGCAGCTACAGTTCTGGAAACGCCGGCCACTGGTAGCCGAGCGGTTCAAGGCGCTTCAGTCTGGAAGCGCGCGACCGCTACGGTCGCAGGTTCGAATCCTGCCTCGGGCATGGATGTGTGTGATGTCCTTAGGTTAGTTAGGTTTAAGTCGTTCTAAGTTCTAGAGAACTGATGGTCTGAGATGTTAAGTCCCATAGTGCTCCGAGCCATTTGAACCATTTGAAGTTCTGGAAACTATCTGCATCTCTGTACCCACGAGGGTCTCATCCATAAGTGCCTTTAGAGATCCCCATAGGAAATAATCAAAGGGATTCAGGTCAGCTGACCTCGCAGGCCATGGAATAGGGCTTCTACCTCCAAACCAGCGACCAGGAAATACTGCATCGGTATTGTTCCATCGTACTGTACTGTACGTCTCTGAATAGCACTGAGTAATGAATGGATCTATCGTTGATTCATGGCACGTTCAGTCATGAGACAATGTAAATACAAGTGAGCCATGTCACGGACAAAAACACAAAACCTCCATCATGACTTCCTGGTAATCTCCTTGTTTCCTTGCAGGAAATAAGTATGTACATGTGTACAAACAACACAGAACATGTAAACTTGTACACATGTTAGTTGTACATAAGATGGAAAACAGTAATGCTAGACAAAGCAGTAGACAAGTTTACTTCCATGTCTCCTTAAAGCTGGCTTCTCCGTCCCCCGTTCCTTACCTGAAGCTGTTCAGTGAAGCATTCTCTAGGTCCTGTTACATTTTTGCACGCTCTTACTGAAATACCCTGTATAGCTTGCGACATGTGACAGGTACTCCCTGTGACATTACGAAGCTTGTAGCGCGCCAAGACGAGCCCTGCGTGAAGTCTCGCTGTTACCATGGAAATCCCGCAGGTTACAGTCAAATCCTAAGCCCGGAGTACCCTCAGGCACTACCAGCCGTGACCTGCTGTCACACCCAATGGCCCCTCACACCCTGATGATACGAGTGCCTCTCCAAAACAATGGAAGAATGGGATCTCCTCAGCTCGCTATCATACCCACCGACCGAAGTCGCCCGGGGTAGTGCGGAACTACGATTCATCGCTGAACACAATGCGACGCCATTCATTGTCAGTCCATGCTTGCCAGTCACAGCACCACTCCTATCTCAGCCTTTTGTGAGGGTTGGAACTTCAATAGTGGCAACTATTTATTCACAACCGGTACAAAAGTGTTACATACCTGCACCTGTTACTGTCCTTCAAAGTAGTCACCAGCGTTTTGTTGAACCCGTTGCCAGCAATGTGGAAGGCGTTAGCAGAGCCTGCTCTGTTGATGGTGTGAATGGAGCGGTGTAGAGTTATGGTGATTCTCATGTACAACTGTGATGGTGTTAGCCCGCATCTCGTGGTCGTGCGGTAGCGTTCTCGCTTCCCACGCCCGGGTTCCCGGGTTCGATTCCCGGCGGGGTCAGGGATTTTCTCTGCCTCGTGATGGCTGGGTGTTGTGTGATGTCCTTAGGTTAGTTAGGTTTAAGTAGTTCTAAGTTCTAGGGGACTGATGACCATAGATGTTAAGTCCCATAGTGCTCAGAGCCATTTGAACCATTTGTGATGGTGTTATCCTAACGCATTACGTTCCTCCACGGCAGACAGTCAATACACAGTATTACTGTTCGATTTTGGAGCATCACCTGTGACCAGCTTTGCGAAAGAAGCGGTGACACTTTCTGCGCAACCTACCCATTATTTTGCATGACAATGTGCGGTCGCATACAGCGCAAGCTGTGGCTGCTCTGTTCATTCGATGGGACTGGAAAGTACTGCACCACCCACCATACTTCCCGGACTTAAGTTCTGGTGACTTTGATTTGATTCCGAAGGTGAAGGAACCACTTCGTGCCATTCGCTTCAGAACTATTCCAGAGATTTGACAGGCAGTAGACCGCTCCATTCGCACCATCAACAGAACAGGCTCTGCTAACGGTATACTACGCCTTCCATGTCGTTGGCAACGAATTCTACACAACGCTGGTGACTACTGACTACTCTGAAGGACAGTAACAGGTACAAACATGTAACTCTTTTGCATCGGTTGTGAATAAATACTTGCCACTACTTAATTTCCAGCCCTCGTATTTTGTGATGTTAACGGTAGGCTATGCATGAGACGGTAGACACATGAGGATAAACGATTCCGTCAAACCGCACCGCACAGTTAGCTTCACAGAAGGGAGGTACCGACTGATGTGCGAGCGGAATTTCCTTGGTCCATTTTCTGCAACTCTGTGTGCTGAAGTGTCCTAAGAAATGGAAATATTCTTCATCTGTCCACAGAACGTTCATGACCACTTTTTGTCCGCTTTCATGCGAACAAGAGATTCCATAGCCAACGTTTGTCTTGCTGGCAGGTGAGCAGTAAGTAATTTCTGAATATGAATAATTTTGTATGGACAGCAATGCTGGATGTTTGGCGGAAATTTATGCGCTGTGCTCACAGGGATATCGAAAATTCGAGCAATTTTCCGTGCATGTTTGCACAACACCACTCGACCTCTCCTGCAGTGCTTTGGCCACGTCTTCTGTTGAAGTCTTATCAATTGGTTTCCTCCCTCTTCCAAAAAGCACTTCAGAAGAACCTGTCTTCCCGAATTTCGTAATCATTTTCTCGAAACCCATGGCAGAGATCAGATCAACGATTTTTTCATACCCTTTAGCGTCGGTGACAACGTTCTGATATAGGAACTTTGATTACAATCACACTATATACACGCTCTAAGACAAAAAACTGATCTTACAGACGGATGCTAGGGAGCAAAAAGTACTACTTTTACATAAATGAGAAGACAAAGAAAAAAAGGCCCCAGCACGAAGGAATTATATGAATGGGAAGAAAATCGACAGATGTGATGTACATGTACAGACAAACAAATGATTACAATTTCGGAAAAATTGGATGATTCAATCAAGAGAAAGAGCTGCACAAACTCAGCAGGTCAACAACGCGTTGATCCACTTGTGACCCTCAGGCAAGTAGTTCTTCGGCCTTCCATTGATTGACAGAGTTGTTGGACGTCCTCCTGAGGGATATCGTGCCAAATTCTGTCCAATTGACGCGTTATATCGTCAAAGTTCCGAGTTGGTTGCGGGGCCTTGCAGATACTGCTACAAGCGCTCTCAGTTGGGGAAAGATCCAGCGACCTTCATGTCCAAGCCCCAATTTGGCAAGCGCGAATACAAGCAGTAGAAGCTCTAGCCGTGCGCCGGCGGGCATTATCTTGGTGACACGTAAGTCCAGGATTGCTTTCAATGAAGGGCAACAAAACGGGGTGTAAAATATCGACGCACCAACGTGCAGCAAGGGCGCCACGGATGAAATCAATAGGGTCTTGCTATGAATAAAACGGCACCCTAGACAGTCCTTCCTTGCGTGTCCAGACACGTCTACGGCCAGAAATCTGATTGGCTGGAGTAGATTTGTCTTGTGAGTCATTCTTCGAAATGAGCTCCGATGACTGGCGAAGACGTGAGTCGAGACGCTCCCGACAGCGGTGGAATACCAACCTGACTGTCGCCAGCCATACAGCCCGATAACCAGGTGTGATCGTCTGGGACGCCATTTCATTTCATACCATTTGGTTATCACACGCGGCACCATTACAGCACAGCGGCACGTTGATATTCTACTCCCTGTTTTGTTGCCCTTCGTGGCAATCCGTCCTGGGCTTACCTTTCACCAATATAATGCCAGCCCGCACAAGGAGAGAGTTTCTTCTGCTTGTCTTCGTGCCTGCCAAACCGTTCCTTGGCCAGCGAGAACGCTGGATCTGTCCCCAATTGAGAACGTTTAGGGACTTACGAGCAAGGCCCTCGAAGCAGTTCGGTATTTTGACTGTCTTGCGTGTAAGTTGGACTGAATTTTGCACGACATTCCTCAGGAAGACATTCAACAACTGTATCAATCAATTCCAAACCGGATAACTTTGCTCAAGGTCCAGGGGTGGACCAGCTCGTTATTGACTTGCTTAGTTTGTGAAGCTCTTTCTCCTGAAATTGTACCCATTTGTTTTTCTGTACATGTTAATCACATCTGTTGAAACATCCCCTTAGAAAAATTGATGAATTACTGTGCTGATAAACCTCTTACGTTATTTGATTTTCAAACAGCTGAGCAGAACTGAACGTACTCAGACATTTCTCTCTTTACTTATTCTGATCAACATTAACTGACACACAATATTTGTAGCGCAACGCAATCTGACTTTCAATAATCCCTACAAAAGAATGGCCCTGACTAACAATAACCTATACCTTTCATGAATCACTTACCTCACAAAAATCTTCGTTACTTGAACTACTGCAATACAGCGAACGCCAATACTGCCAGCTAAATAAAAGATTCTAACTACTGAAGGCACTAACTACTGATAGGAATAGTTAGCAAATGAAAGATTTTGATAGAGAACAAACAATGTATTCACCTTAATAATATTCAAAAGTGATCGTATATATATCGGTTCGTGATATACAGTATTACAAATTTACTCTTTCTGATGGACACGCGTCCAGATCGTCCGCTCTCAAAATTCTGCCATCTCTCTCCCAACATCCACCACTGCTGGCAGCTCATCTCCAACTGTACAACGCTACGCGCTATTCACATCCAAATGCCCAACACTACAATAGCAAATATTCCAACAAATCAGCCACAGACTGCACACAGCACAGTCAGGATTTTCATACAGAGTGCTACCTGGCGTCACCAACATAAAAACCTAAACAGCCTACTTACACTGTTTATTTACGGCCCAATCGATATTTCCTTCGTGGTGCGTCATTTCTTTGTCTTAGCGTGTGCAGATAAAGCGCTTATAATTAAAGTTCCAGTTTCAAAACCTGTCACGGCCGCTAAAGGGTATTTATTTTCTTAGTCCTTTAGGGATAAATGAAGGAGGACAGTAAAATAGGTGCAACTCATAATATAGGCAACACCCTTTCCGAGAGCTTGTTCCTCTGCTGAAGGAACAAAAAGGAGGATTGAGTTCTGCTCCGTTCGCAGAATTCATCGCACGCGGCATGCGGGGAAGAAGTAATAAGCAGCAGAAACGAAATATTCCGTCGTTCTGTCTCCGGACAGGAAAGAAGGAATGAAAAGCTCCCATGGGTACGATTTTCACGCGCTCGCTCCGTTCGTGAAATTGCGTAATAATTTTTCGTTTGCTTCATAATGAATAGAACGGCAAGGAATTGTAAAACGCCGAAATTTATGGTCTTTAATTTGGGCTGAGAAAAAGTGGAATTTATTATTCAAACTAATTCCAATTTCTGCCATTTCAACTGAATACATAACGAGACGGCAGGCATGTTACGAGCAGAAAAGAAGTTTATACGACTCGACGACGGGAAATTATTAAGAGATCTGAGTTCAAGACTATGAATATGGAAAGAAAGAGGACGCACCCTTGCTATACTCTTTGCAAAGAGGAGACCAAGACGCCAGAGTCGTACAATAAGCATTCATCTTAGGCGCCTCAGCTATATGACTCACATTTTACTTCAAATGATACTTCTCGCACATTTGAAACTTTTATAAATGGAATACATTACGAATTTGAGCTAGCAATAGAATATTGTTGCTCAACTACGTTGCTTCAGAAGGTTGTGTCAGCTGTAACATTAATTGCTGTTAGACTATCATACGTTAAGAAATCCCCAAGTAATGTTTTAAATTGAACCACACATCTTATCAAACAAATGAAATTAAATTATATGTTAAAATATCTTGTCCCTAGTTGCTCAGTGATTTTATTGTGTACTCAAAGAAAAGTAACTACAGCCGTTAGATGTAGTTTTGGGATGTGCAAGAAAGTTGTGAACTGATTGTAGATGTAATTTCTGATACAAGCAAGTGCACTAGCCGGCCACATTCAGAATGCTGAGGTATAACATTGAATCCAAAAGTGTTGGTGCTATGCGTATAAGGATGGAAATGGGAGATACAAATAAAATGACAAAAATAAGTATATCTTACTATTAATTAAACGAATTCATGAAATTTAAACGAGTTGCTTTCCACAGGGAGGCTGTTGTTTTTAAAATTCAGTCTATAAAAACGTTTCACTGAGGAAAATATCAAGTACTAGCGAGCCTGGTAGTCCTTCACAATTTCTAAATATGAATGAGAATACATTAACTCCTTCCTCCCCTCTCTCAGACCATCTGTGACACAGGAGACAATCTGAGTAGCATTGTTTGCAGATGATGCTGTCATTTGTCTTCTTGTAAAGTCATCTTATGATCAACACCCTCTGCAAAATAATTTAGACAAAATATCTGTATTGTGTGAAAAGTGGTAATTCACTCTAATTAATGAAAAGTGTGAAGTTATCCACATGAGTACTAAAAGAAATCCCCTAAATTTCGGTTACACTGTAAATCACACAAATCTAAAGGTTGTAAATTCAACTAAATACTTACAATTAACGAACTACGAATAACTTCAAATCGAACGATCACACAGATAATGCTATGGGTAAGGCAAACCTAAGACTGCGATTTATTGGTAGAACTCTTAGAAAATTCAACAGACCGACTAAAGAGAATGCATGCACCACGCTGTTTTGCCCTCTTCTGGACCATTGCTGAGCGATGTGGAATCCGCATCGGATGGGACTAATGGAGGACGTCGAAAAAGTTCAAAGAAGGGAAGTTCGTTTTGTATTATCGAGAAACAGGGGAGAGAGTGCAACGGATGCGATGCGTGAAAAAAATGGCTCTGAGCACTATGGGACTTAACTGCTGTGGTCATCAGTCCCCTAGAACTTAGAACTACTTAAACCTAACTAACATAATGTGGTGCTACAGAAGAATGCTGAAGATTAGATGGGTAGATCACATAACTAATGATGAAGTTTTGAATAGAATTGGGGAGAAGAGGAGTTTGTGGCACAACTTGACAAGCCGGCCGGAGTGGCCGAGCGGTTCTAAGCGCTACGGTCTGGAACCGCGCGACCGCTACGGTCGCAGGTTCGAATCCTGCCTCGGGCATGGATGTGTGTGATGTCCTTAGGTTAGTTAGGTTTAAGTAGTTCTAAGTTCTAGGGGACTGATGACCACAGCAGTTAAGTCTCATTGTGCTCAGAGCCATTTGAACAATTTGAACAACTTGACAAAAAGAAGGGACCGGTTAGTAGGACATGTTCTGAGACATCAAAGGATCACAAATTTAGCATTGGAGGGCAGCGTGGAGGGCAAAAATCGTAGAGGGAAACCAATAGATGAATACATTAAGCAGATTCAGAAGGATGTAGGTTGCAGTAAGTACTGGGAGGTGAAGAAACTTTCACAGGATAGGGTAGCATGGAAAGCTGCATCAAACCAGTCTCAGGACTGACGACCACAACAACAAGAACGTAAGGACATCACAGACACCCATGCCCGAGGCAAGATTCGAACATGCGATCGCAGCGGTCGCGCGGTTCCAGACTGTAGCGCCTAGAACCGCTCGGCCACTCCTGCCGGCTGTGATGCGTGAATTAGGGTGGCAGGCATTACAACAAAAAAAAAGCGTTTCTCGTTGCGGCTGAATCTTTTACTGTAATTTCAATCACCAACTTTCTCCTCCGAATCCGAAAATATTCTGTTGGCTGCCGCCTACATAACGAGAAATGATCATCGTGGTAAAATAAGAGAAATCAGAACTCGCACAGAAAGATTTAAGTGCTCGTTTTTCCTGCGCGCTGTGGAACCACAGAGAAATAGCGTGGAGGTGTGGTACAATGAACCCTCTGCCACGCCCTTAATTGTGAATTGCGGAGTAATCATGTAGATGTAGATGTATATGCAGATACTCCTCACCCTCTCTTTGTCCATATCCTCCTTCTTCTCTCCCCCACTCTGTTTATCAGGACCTCCCCGGCCCTTCCAATCATCTCCTACTCCCGCCTCTGCGCTGTCTTTTCCTCCCTCTTCCCCTTTCTGTCTTCTTACCCTTCTCTCTGACCCCGAGCCTTATTGATTGGTATTGCAAGCGAAACTTCCATTGGGAACAGAAGTCGCTTGAAATGAAAGGATATATAGGTTGGGATCATTAGTTTACGTGGTATGAGAGAGACATATCCAGTTGCTGAATTTGGGAGAATAGTAACTTCAGTGAGAGTATCTCGCACATGCTTAATCTTCGAATGGGTAGCATTAGAAAGTTTAGGACGATTCAGTTTCCGCAGTAGTATTCTAAAGATACGTCGATAAGTTATAACTACACCTTTCCTATTTTGTGTAAAACGGAATGCAAAGATCAAAACGAAACAACACATAGTTGGGTACACTGTGTGTTATTTGTTATGAAGTTTTGAGGAATGACGCCCTGACACCTTATCGTCTCTAACGGCATTTGTGAGCTAAGCATGGCACTTTAAAAGGAAAGCGGATGGAGTTTTTTTTTGCTGCAAAATGTGTAGTTTGAAACGTATAAATTTAGATAGTGCTGGATCCAACACTCAATTTTCTGAAAATGCGAAACTAGCTTCCTATGAGCAATCGTTACTCATCGCAAAGGATAAGAAAAGTCGTAGTGTCGGAGAAACACTTGTCAAACCCTGTTTGGTAAAAACAGCTGATACTGTTTTTTGGACCAGAAACTAAACAAAAACTTTCACAAATATCGCTTTCTAACAACACCGTGAAACGTCGCCGTGGACGTAGCAAGTCAGGTAGCGCAGGCCATGAAAGAATCAGAATTTTTCGCAATAAAATTAGACGAGAGTACAGATGTTGCACATTGTTGTGAACTGTTAATTATCGTTCGATACATAGAAAATGAAACAATTGAAAACGAAATGATATTTTCTGCAGAGCTAAGGATTACTCCAAAAGCACTTCATAAAATGAAAGGGATATCTGACTCCTTTGCAAATATGAATTGTCGTCTCAAAAACTGATCGGCACAGACGACGCCCCGTTAATCTTTGAATCTCGCTCAGGAATCGTGCAGATGGTCAGAGAAAAGAATTTCAGCGTTATTTTGTGTGTTATACGCCGTTAAGCCGTGGCAGTTAAGCCACTTCGAAACGAAATCAACGTCGTCTTAAAATAGTGCATCAAAACTGTGAATCATGTTAAAAAGAGTGCGTGAAATACTCATCCTTTACGGCGCTTTGTGAAGCTTTGGGAGCAGAATATAAGGAACTACTATTTCATACGGAAGAACGCTATCTCTCAAAAGGAACCATGTTAGGTAGATTATCTGAATTTGGAGATGAAGTGATTCAGATTTTGAAATTCAGAACCAAACTGAGCTGTGTATGGAACTCCGAAATCCAAGTGTTCAAGTTGTGTTGGCTTATCTATCAGATTTTTCGTTCCACCTAAGACTTGAGCGCCAACGCTGCTTAGAAACAAAGCCACTGGTGGCAATAATTAGTATATCATTGAAGCCATGAGAAATCCTATACAGTGGAAAGTTGGCAAGGAGTGTTGCGAATCATGTCGACGTGAGACAGAGGGCCAAGTTTTCGCACGTCTACTGTACTCGTATTCTACGAATGCCAACGGTAGCATTAGTTGCTGTCAGTTGCTGTACTTGCATTCAGGATGATGATCTTAGGCGAAAATGAATCTTTAAATTTTCTTTTATTATTTATACTGACGGGTTTGTGCATGGATAAATGCTAAGGACTGAGCCATACTTTTTAAAATAATTAAGAAATTTCTTAAATAATGTTTGTTATATATTTCTCTTGACAATGGCTTTGTGTGTAAGGGTTTTTGTGATTATTTCACTCGACTGTGGATATCTCTTCAGGTGAAAACTTCTTTTATCGGACTTCGAAAATATTTACTCACCGAAGATATGATTCATATTGGACTATTTACGTGCATTTAATGAACACGGAACTTTTCGCCATGTGAAGACGCAGAATAGCCGAGGACAACTTTTAACATAGAATGAAACAAATATTAAATAATATCACTATATTCAAGTATCACACATAAGCAATAAATTTACAATGAGGCTTACAATAAATCAGTTGCAGTATTCACAAATACGCGAGTGCGCCTAGTATGATTACGCCTCTGCAAAATATAAATGACACTGGCGATGTGCCATATTAATCTGCCGTAATCACCGAAAAGCCTCCATCATGGCTCGCTTCTAAAACAAAACGAAGCTGTCCCCTACCTAAGAACAAGTAAGGGACGTAATTTTACATCTGTTTCTGAAGTTGTATCCTACAGTCGACACAACCGTTCATAGCACTTAATTTTTAATTGATAATTTGTTTATTTGTTTATTGCCTTTCAAATATTTTGTGCCTAAATTCCGCTCTTCCAGCAGATACGCCTTTAAATTGCCCTCTGAATTGCGGCGTGAAAGGACACACCTGCAGGCGAGCAATTCATCCTGGAGTTCTATATTTACAATTCATGTTCACATACAATACAAGGTACACAATTTGAATGTTGCGGGTGTGCCAGGTACATTTCGATGAACATAGCGATTGTCACGCGCATGCGCAGTCATGTGTTCTCAAGTGCGGCTAAAAACATTTACTTGGTAGTCCATGTCGCAGCACGCGAATTTGTTTTATACACATGAAACGCTCATCTGCTGCAGTAACCACTCCTGGTTATCTGATAATGGGTAAATTTCGAAACGCGTCATCTGAGCACTGAAGTTGTTCCTTGCCCCATGTTTGACTTTTGCTGTTGTGACTCACTCAGTCTGAATCCAGAACTACTGATTGTTATAATAATGGCAGCCTGCCTCCTGCATGACTTCGTCACATTTGAGTATTGAAGTTAAAACAGTCTCGAAAATCATGGAATCCCTGGGATCGATACCTTCCCAGTAGCCATGTCGATAACAGGCAAAAATTGTCGAAATTCTCTACCCCTGGAATGGATAAACTGTCTACATTAGAGACGGGCAAACTGAAACACGTAACTGTTTCGAAACAGATGAAACAGTACAATGTAATGTTTCGATACGCTGTTTCGAAACAGTGAAACAGTTTGTGTTTTGTAATCTAATAAACCTACACATTTTATCATCTTGAATGTCTACTGTATAAGTATGTCCATATAAGCACAAATGAGGCGCGAGAGCGATAATCATATCTAAGAAAGTATGAAACTATCACTTAGGCGACTTGGCAGTTTCGTATTTCCTGCAGAAAATGCGCTGCTTTCGTGTCGTGTGACTTTCATACTTTTCAATTGACTGAGGACAGCCATAGCTGAAGACAGAAGAACCACCACGAACGGAACTGGAGGTGGGGGCAAACTGCAGAAACAACGGATATGCTACTGGGATTCCCACATTCCGTTAGTATGGATAATATACCCATCCTGCTAATTTCCATGCACACAAGGGAATCATTGTGAATAATAGGCACAGTGACTATACACTCACAAATAACGCCAAATAATTCGAATAAATAACAAAATATAACAGCAAAATCTTTGTCTTTCAAGGTGTTTCGAACCGTTACTATAAATTCACCATGCTTCGCAGCCCTTCCCGTTTACCATTACACTATTAGTGATATGTCAAACAGATTGCTTGCAATGATACCTACGTCAAATTTATGTATATGTCTAATAACTGTCACTCTATACGCCATTTTTTTATTCAAAATGTTGTAGGCTTATTTGCGTTTCTTAACTGTACATGAACAGAGAAGCGTATGTTACAAAAAAAGTGTAATTTAACTGAATGATTTTCACATATTCATTATTTTGAATGTGAATAGTATGCGTTGTTTTATTGTTTGGTTAGTGTTTATAAAGCAGATGTTACGCCATTTCGAAATAGGACAGTCAGCTAGAAACGAAACTTTACTTTAGGATATCTTAAGCTTCATGCTATTGCTTGTCAAAAAGATTTCGACACTCTTGAATGTGTTTCATGAAGTGGTATGTTGTGTTTCAGTACCTGTGTCGACCCCGAATCTCATCCGACACAGAACGGAATGAAACATCACTGATTCGATACAATCAGTCCGTTCCAAGCACAGGTGGACTGAAACAGCCTTATTTTGAAACAACGATACAGTTTCTGTGTCTGTCTCGAGATCGAATCTGGTCCGGTTATCCGAGACAGGGGCGGAATGAAACACCACTGTTTCGAAACAGTGAACCACAGCCGTTTCGAAACACTGAAACAGTTCCACGTATCGATACACTGTATCGGAACATAGAAACAGTGGCCAAGTCTAATCTACATACATTATTTGGTTTGCACTTAACGCAGAGTGCGTGAATCCTACTCACATTTGAGCAACTTTTCGTGAATGATTCGTGTCGCTATTTTGCAACCATAACTTAATAAATTGATAGTTCCGTAATATTCACACCTGAAACTACCTGTCTCCTTTGGAATTCAAATTATTACATTCGTGCTGAAGTCTGAGCTGTTTCGCCTGTCTCGTATACAGTGTTTCAAAAAGGACTTTACAACTTTGAAAATTCATATGAATTAATTCATAGCACCTACAGAGGTGATTGTTGTGGCAATTTGTTGGGAAATATATCAAGTTTTGTCTCAAGTAGTTCGCTAGTGCCGAATTACACCGTAAGGAGCGGTAGCGGCAGTTGAGTTAAAGATGGCTACCTTCACTGGACCCGTGCGTCCTAGCCAGTGATCTCTATACAACCTGGATGTAGAAATCTTGTTTCTGAGTACAGAACTGTGGCGTGTCTGCCGCTTCATCTTATTTGCATCGTCCGCCACGTTTTAGTTTGGCAAATAAATTTCCATCTCTCTGTACATGACAAAGAAATGCAGACTGATTTCTTGTTTTGAACTTTACGTGAGCATATGGTGTAATACACTGATATGGAAGCGCAACCGACAAGCATTTCCTTCCGTGTTCTAGTGACATATCCTAGTAGCCATATTGTAGTTTGGCAAGAAACGAACTATGAGCATCTATGGCGCGCACTATCAGACAGCTGAAGTTCAACATCCAGGTAATACAGAGATCACTGGTGCTAGATGTGTGTTTTGGTTCGAAGAATCGAAGTCGGCGACAACAGTTCAGCGTAATTTCTGTACCAACTACGCTACAGATCCTTCTAGTAGTTCTACACTTTATGAGTGTCGTAAATGCTCTGTAGAAATTGGGTGCTCGGTAAGACATTGGAAATCGTAAGGTACCGGTAGTCCAAGCACATCTGACGAGTGAGTGAGACAAAGTTTTGTCAACAACACTAAGAAATCGACCCGGCGTGCATCTCGCGAACTGAAGATCCCACATGCGACTGTTTATCATGTGTTGAGAAACCGCTTGCGTTAGAAACCGTACAGATTGACGATCTTACAAGCAATAAAAGACACTGACAAATTGCTTGCGAGAACTTCTGTGCGGACATGTTAATCAATTATATGAGGATGAACATTTCTTGTATAAAATCATCTTCTCTGACGAGTCAACTTTTCACTTAAGTGGCAACGTTAACACACATAACTATAGTATTTGGCGCAGTGAAAATCCACATCAAACAGTGCAGCATGTTCGTGATAGCCCTCAACCGTGCGTTGTTTGTGCATTGAGGAAGAACAAAGTGTACGGCCCTTTTTTCTCCCGTGAGAGAACCATCAGTGGAATAGTGTACCTGGATGTGTTACAATAATTTTTGGTATCACGGATCGATGCGGATGATCAAGAACGAAATGTTTACTTCATGCAAAATGGTGCACCACCCCACTACCTGGCTAATCTCCGGAATTTTCTCAGTGACCGCTTTCCAGGTCAAAGGATTGGCCGTGATACGCCAATTGCATCGCCCCCACGTTCCCCAGGCCTGATTCCACTCGATTTTTTGTGGGTATTTATCGAGGATATCGAGGTTGTACCTCCTGTGCCGACTTTCTGACTGAGCAAGAATTTACGCCGCTACTGAGCAAGTTACACCTGCAATGCTATAGCGAGTTTGGGAAGAAATTTACTTCCGATGGCATTTGTGCAGGATAATCAAAGGCCTCATACGATATCTTTAGTTTAACGTAAAAAACTTGATGTGTTTCCCTACAAAATAACGCTAAATCAAGCTCTATATCTTGTTTCAATATGAGTTTTTAAAGCTATAAGGCCCTTTTTGAAACACCCTGTATTTTGCTTACCAGGTGAAACAGTTATTTCATTGTATATTCAGCCAAGGACCTCAAAAATAATGAGGAAATGTCGTCTACTCCATGTCATTCCAGTGAAACGGTTGAATCAAAAACCATGTTCAACATGTATAGTAGGAGAGAGTGTTGTACTTAGAAACGTTTTTGAAACTTCTGCCTCTACCTATTAATGCTATAAATATGTAATATATTTTCTTATTCCATATTGAAAAGTTAGCATTCACTCTACGTGTGGATAATTTTTCTGGAATTACAAAAATAACTCCGGAAAAGTAAGATTCATCCAGATGTGAAATATTGTTCCATGGTACAGCACAGTCATTTCCCTATGAAAAAATATTCCACACAAATTTGAAAGTGTAGCAATTGAGAAAATATTGTCAGTACTGTACTTAATAGCCTATGTGTTACATTAGTACTCTACTAAACACCAATAATCAGTAAGAGATACCAAATTAAGAAGAAGTATTATAAAAACCATTTACAAATGGTTCAAATGGCTCTGAGCACTATGGGACTCAACTGCTGAGGTCATTAGTCCCCTAGAACTTAGAACTAGTTAAACCTAACTAACCTAAGGACATCACAAACATCCATGCCCGAGGCAGGATTCGAACCTGCGACCGTAGCGGTCTTGCGGTTCCAGACTGCAACGCCTTTAACCGCACGGCCACTTCGGCCGGCCAACCATTTACAAGTTAAGCACGTATTTGAAGTAGAGGCTATTGGCAGCTGACGTAGCTTCTCATTTTCAAGCTAAGGAAAATTGTTAGGACATTAAGACGTATGAAGACCCACAAAAATAACGGTATAAGACCATTAACTTAGGAAAAGAGTTTATGGCACATTTTGATGGAATGTCGTTGGTACTACGAGGCAATTGAAATGACTTTCAAACTACGTGGCAAGTCATCGAGACGCGAACGGTTTCATATTTAGTAGAAAGGGGAAGAACGAACTAAGTCGGTGTTCTCACGCAAAGAACAGGCCAAGTCCAAGGTGTGCTTCACTGTTTACATTACACCTGTTACGTCAGTTGGGTTGAGACTGCAAACAAGGTCGGTTTTGTTTCTTACTCTGTGATGTCTCTGTGGTGTGTGTACTGTAAGACCTTCGGTACACACACCATCAGATTATTTGACTTGTCGCTCTAGCGAAGTAGGCGAGTGTCAGCAATATGTCTCGTGGTCTTATTGTGGCGTGTTTATCTTCCGCCGTTAGGTCAGACGATAGAAATGCCACTTGCACGCTTAGAGTAGCAGATTGACGGTAACCAACAGAACTTGATTAATTTTCACACACATTTATTAAAATAATAACAAGCATAAAAATAAATTAACTTGGTTCTGGATGCTATTTACAATTGACAATCTAAAGTTCCTTTGGTCTTGGTACGTTAATCTTATTCTCACATATATCTGATATTTGACAAAGTGTCTATACATTTAACTTCATGGCTGTGTATAGGACTATGGTAATCTGCCTGAAACTTGAATATAGACTGGTACAGACAAATGAAGACTAATGCAGACTGACAAATTGGAGGTCTGTACACTCGTTATAATACCTCGCGCGTTCAGGTATCACTGCGCGAGTGTGATCCGCGAGGAGAAAAGGTTCTACGTTAGCAGCAATCTCATTGGCAGCGTGACATATTAATACGCGGATCGGCGGAAGCACATTTTGGTCGGTCTCTAAGACAGCGCCATCTCGTAGTGCGGAGACGGACGAGCACTGCGCCTGCGCTGTTGTGCTTAGCGGGGAGCGCTCTAGTGGGAAAGTTGTGTACGCGCTGATTACGCGGAACTATGTACACAACAGAGTCTGATTTGACTGATTACTCGAAGTGCTCAAGCATTTCAATTTATTCGTAACGGGCACTTACATTTGTCAGTTACTTTTACTTGAGATGCGTTTGTAAATTAAGCTCGAATGCACTCACACTAATCCAATTATTAATCTACCGCATTTTTGCCACTGTGACGTCACCAAAGAAGACAGAAGCAGTGAAAAGCCGCACAATCCTGAGACTGGCTTCATGCAGCTCTCCATACTACTCTATCTTCTGCAAGCTTCTTCATGTCCCAGTACCTACTGCAACCTACATCCTTCTGAATCTGCTTAGTGTATTCATCTCTTGGTCTCCGTCTACGATTTTTACCCTCCATGCTGCCCTCCAATGCTAAATTTGTGATCCATTGATGCCTCAGAACATGTCCCACCAACCGGTCCCTTCTTCTTGTCAAGATGTGCCACGAACTGCTCTTGTCCCCAATTCTCTTCAGTACCTCCTCATTAGTAATGTGATCTACCCATCAAATCTTCAGCATTCTTCTGTAGCATTATATTTCGAAAGCTTCTATTCTCTTCTTGTCCAAGCTATTTATCGTCAATGTTTCACTTCCATACTTGGCTACACTCCATACAAAGACTTTCAGAAACTTCTTCCTGACACTTCAATCTATACTCGGTGTTAACAAATTTCTCTTCTTCAGAAACGCCTTCCTTGCCATTGCCAGTCTGCATTTTATATCCTCTCTACTTCGACCATCACCAGTTATTTTGCTGCCCAAATAGCAGAACTCCTTTACTACTTCAAGTGACTCATTTCCTAATCTAATTCCCTCAGCACCACCCGACTCAATTCGACTACATTCCATTATCCTCGTTTTGCTTTTGCTGATGTTCATCTTATATCCTCCTTTCAAGACACTGTCCATTCCGTTCAACAACTCCTCCAAGTCCTTTGCTGTCTCTGACAGAATTACAATGTCATCGGCGAACCTCAAAGTTTTTTTTTTCTTCCCCATGGATTTTAATACCTACTCTGAATTTTTCTTTGGTTTCCTTTACTGCTTGCTCCCTTTCGTTCCCTGTATTTTGCCCCAGCACCATTAGAATTTGAAAGAGAGTATTCCAGTCAACATTGTGAAAAGCTTTCTCTAAGTCTATAAATGCTAAAAACGCAGGTTTGCCTTTCCTTAATCATTCCTCTAAGATACGTCGTAAGGTCAGTATTGCCTCACGTATTTCAACATTTCTACGGAATCTAAATTGATCTTCTCCGAAGTCGGCTTCTACCAGTTTTCCATTCGTCTGTAAAGAATTCGCGTTAGTATTTTGTAGCTGTGACTTATGAAACTGATAGTTCTGTAATGTTCACATCTTTCAACACCTGCTCTCTTTGGGATTGGAATTATTATAAGTATGAGGGTATTTCGCCTGTCTCATACATCTTCCTCACCAGATGGTGGAGTTTTGTCAGGACTGGTTCTCCCAAGGTCGTCCGTAGTTCTAATGGAATGTTGTCTACTCCCGGGGCCTAGTTTCGACTCAGGTCTTTCAGTGCTCTGTCAAACTCTTCACGCAGTATCGTATCTCCCATTTCATCTTCATCTACATTCTCTTCCATTTCCATAATATTGTCCTCAAGTACATCGCCCTTACATAGACCCTCTATATACTCCTTCCACCTTTCTGCTTTCCCTTCTTTGCTTAGAACTGGGTTTCCGTCTGAGCTCTTGATATTCATTCAAGTGGATCTCTTTTCTCCAAAGGCCTCTTTAATTTTCCTGTATGCAGTATCTATCTTACCCCTACTGAGATAAGCCTCTACATCTTCTCATTTGTCCTCTAGCCATCCCTTCTTAGCCAGTTCGCACTTCCTGTCGATCTCATTTTTGAGGCGTTTGTATTCCTTTTTGCCTGCTTCATTTACTGTATTTTTATATTTTTTCCTTTCATCAATTAAATTCAATATTTCTTCTGTTACCCAAGGATTTCTACTAGCCCTCGTCTTTTTACCTACTTGATCCTCTGCTGCCTACACTACTTCATCCGTCAGAGCTACCCATTCATCTTCTACTGTATTTCTTTCCTCCATTCTTGTCAATTGTTCCGGTATGCTCTCCCTGAAACTCTGTTCAACCTCTGGTTTAGTCAGCTTATCCAGGTCCCATCTCATTAAATTCCCACTTTTTTGCAGTTTTTGTTTTGTTTTAATCTACAGTTCATAACCAATAGATTGTGGTCAGAGTCCACATTTGCCCGTGGAAATGTCTTACAATTTAAAACGTGATTCCTAAATCTCTGTCTTACCATTATATGATCTATCTGATACCTTCTAGTATCTCCAGGATTCTTCCATGTATACAACCTTCTTTTATGATACTTGAACCAATTGTTAGCTATGATTAAGTTATGCTCTGTGCAAAATTGTACCAGACGGCTTCCTCTTTCATTTCTTACGCCCAATCAATATTCACCTACTGTATTTCCTTCTCTTCCTTTTCCTACTCTCCAATTCCAGTCATCGATGACTATTAAATTTTCGTCTCCCTTCACTACCTGAGTAATTTCTTTTATCTCATCATACATTTCATCAATTTCTTCATCATCTGCAGAGCTAGTTGGCATATAAACTTGTACTATTGTAGTAGGCATGGGCTTCGTGTCTGTCTTGGCAACAATAATGCCTTCACTATACTGTTTGTAGTATCTTACCCGCATTCCTAATTTTTATGTGTTATTAGACATACTCCTGCATTACCCCTATTTTATTTTGTATTTATAACCCTATATTCATCTGACCAAAAGTCTTGTTACTCCTGCCACCGAACTTCACTAATTTTCACTATATCTAACTTTAACCTATCCATTTCCGTTTTTAAATTTTCTAACCCACCTGCCCGATTAAGGGATCTGACATTCCACGCTCCGACCCGTAGAACGCCAGTTTTCTTTCTCCTGATAACGACGTCCTCCTGAGTAGTCCCCGCCCGGAGATTCGAATGGGGGATATTTTACCTCCGAAATATTTTACCCAAGAGGACGCCATCGTCATGTAACCATACAGTAAAGCTTTATGCCCTCGGGAAAAATTACGGCTGTAGTTTCCCCTTGCTTTCAGCCTTTCGCAGCACCAGCACAACAAGGCCGTTTTGGTTAGTGTTACAAGGCCAGATCAGTCAACCATGCAGACTGTTGTCCCTGCAACTACTGAAAAGGCTGCTGCCCCTCTTCAGGAACCACACGTTTGTCTGGCCTCTCAACAGATACCCCTCCGTTGTGGTTGCACCTACGGTATGTCCATCTGTATCGCTGAGGCACGCAAGACTCCCCACCAACGGCAAGGTCCATGGTTTATTATAGCAATAGGTTCCTTATAGCAATAGGATTTAGTTTCAAGTGTGATAGTAGTGTGGTCCCCTTAGGATCTTTAAACTGCTTGGATCAACACAAGATGAAGGTGAGAAGACATCTGTTAATCTGTCAGCTAAAAACAGAAAAATTTATGGAAGCACGTGTAAGGTTTGTAGGGCCCTCGGCAACGTCTTTTGAGTTAGGCACTGATTCCTAATGTTCATTGTTTGAGTGTTTCAGACAAATCAAACCCCACGAAAGAGAACAGGTCATCAAGAATCTGAATTTGTTAGGTAACTGGAATAATCAATCTTCCAATTTAACCAGCTTAATTTCTGTGGCATTATTTGCTCGTAGAAAGCCTAGGCATTACGATTCCAATTTCAGTGATTGCGTTTCGCGATACATTTTAAGCATCAAGCAAAATGACATCACGAGTGAATTTCCTATTTGCCAAAAGGACTTCATTGCTTTGGATGGAATAAGAAAACGCAGACTGCAGACTTTACGATCCTCTATGAAGGATACTGGAATATACCCCAAAGATAAAAGGGGAATGCTTGCTAATCGTTCTGGGAAACCACGTAGAAACACTTAAGGGAAGAATTAGAAACTATGGCAAGGGAAAAACGGACAGAATCTACCTTCCAGAAGAAGAATCAATTAAAAAATGCCATGAGTTCTTTAAAGAAACAGTAAATTCAACTTATCGTTTGGGTTCCCGCGTACATATACATGCTCAACATATGACAAATTTCAAGCAGGATTAAAACATTTGAATGTAAGGCTCTCACGAAATATCTCTGAAAAAGGGAAGATGGAAATTATAAATGAAATTAAGGTATTTAGATCGAGAGACAAGGTTCATATCAAACAAGAACAGCTCTTCTCATAGTTGTTTCTGCAATTAATTCCGCTGCCCATTATTTTATTTGTAAAAACAGTTATACAAACTGCGTTAAGCAAGATGATCCGTGTTCAATGGATGCCGAAGCCATCATTTCAGCTTGTAGGCCTCTTCTACATCTACATCTACATCTACATTTATACTCCGCAAGCCACCCAACGGTGTGTGGCGGAGGGCACTTTACGTGCCACTGTCATTACCTCCCTTTCATGTTCCAGTCGCGTATGGTTCGCGGGAAGAACGACTGTCTGAAAGCCTCCGTGCGCGCTCTAATCCCTCTAATTTTACATTCGTGATCTCCTCGGGAGGTATAAGTAGGGGGAAGCAATATATTCGATACCTCATCCAGAAACGCACCCTCTCGAAACCTGGCGAGCAAGCTACACCGCGATGCAGAGCGCCTCTCTTGCAGAGTCTGCCACTTGAGTTTGCTAAACATCTCCGTAACGCTATCACGGTTACCAAATAACCCTGTGACGAAACGCTCCGCTCTTCTTTGGATCTTCTCTATCTTCTCCGTTAATCCGATCTGGTACGGATCCCACACTGATGAGCAATACTCAAGTATAGGTCGAACGAGTGTTTTGTAAGCCATCTCCTTTGTTGATGGACTACATTTTCTAAGGACTCTCCCAATGAATCTCAACCTGTTACCCGCCTTACCAACAATTAATTTTATACAATCATTCCACTTCAAATCGTTCCGCACGCATACTCCCAGATATTTTGGAGAAGTAACTGCTACCATTGTTTGTTCCGCAATCATATAATCATACAATAAAGGATCCTTCTTTCTATGTATTCGCAATACATTACATTTGTCTATGTTAAGGGTCAGTTGCCACTCCCTGCACCAAGTGTCTATCCGCTGCAGATCTTCCTGCAATTCGCTACAATTTTCTAATGCTGCAACTTCTCTGTATACTACAGCATCATCCGCGAAAAGCCGCATGGGACTTCCGACACTATCTACTAGGTCATTTATATATATTGTGAATAGCAATGGTCCCATAACACTCCCCTGTGGCACGCCAGAGGTTACTTTAACGTCTGTAGACGTCTCTCCATTGATAACAACATGCTGTGTTCTGTTTGCTAAAAACTCTTCAATCCAGCCACACAGCTGGTCTGATATTCCGTAGGCTCTTACTTTGTTTATCAGGCGACAGTGCGGAACTGTATCGAACGCCTTCCGGAAGTCAAGAAAAATAGCATCTACCTGGGAGCCAGTATCTAATATTTTCTCGGTCTCATGAACAAATAAAGCGAGCTGGGTCTTACACGATCGCTGTTTCCGGAATCCATGTTGATTCCTACATAGTAGATTCTGGGTTTCCAAAAACGACATGATACTCGAGCAAAAAACATGTTCTAAAATTCTACAACAGATCGACGTCAGAGATATAGGTCTATAGTTTTGCGCATCTGCTCGACGACCCTTCTTGAAGACTGGGACTACCTGTGCTCTTTCCCAAACATTTGGAACCTTCCGTTCCTCTAGAGACTTGCGGTACACGGCTGTTAGAAGGGGGGCAAGTTCTTTCGCGTACTCTGTGTAGAATCGAATTGGTATCCCGTCAGGTCCAGTGGACTTTCCTCTGTTGAGTGATTCCAGTTGCTTTTTTATTCCTTGGACACTTATTTCGATGTCAGCCACTTTTTCGTTTGTGCGAGGATTTAGAGAAGGAACTGCAGTGCGGTCTTCCTCTGTGAAACAGCTTTGGAAAAAGGTGTTTAGTATTTCAGCTTTACGCGTGTCATCCTCTGTTTCAATGCCATCATCATCCCGGAGTGTCTGGATATGCTGTTTCGAGCCACTTACTGATTTAACGTAAGGCCAGAACTTCCTAGGATTTTCTGTCAAGTCGGTACATAGAATTTTACTTTCGAATTCACTGAACGCTTCACGCGTAGCCCTCCTTACGCTGACTTTGACATCGTTTAGCTTCTGTTTGTCTGAGAGGTTTTGGCTGCGTTTAAACTTGGAGTGAAGCTCTCTTTGCTTTCGCAGTAGTTTCCTAACTTTGTTGTTGTACCACGGTGGGTTTTTCCCGTCCCTCACAGTTTTACTCGGCACGTACCTGTCTAAAACGCATTTTACGATTGCCTTGAACTTTTTCCATAATCACTCAACATTGTCAGTGTCGGAACAGAAATTTTCGTTTTGATCTGTTAGGTAGTCTGAAATCTGCCTTCTATTACTGTTGCTAAACAGATAAACCTTCCTCCCTTTTTTTATATTCCTACTAACTTCCATATTCAGGGATGCTGCAACGGCCTTATGATCACTGATTCCCTGTTCTGTACATACAGAGTCGAAAAGTTCGGGTCTGTTTGTTATCAGTAGGTCCAAGATGTTATCTCCACGAGTCGGTTCTCTGTTTAATTGCTCGAGGTAATTTTCGGATAGTGCACTCAGTATAATGTCACTCGATGCTCTGTCTCTACCATCCGTTCTAAACATCTGAGTGTCCCATCTGGTAAATTGAAATCTCCACCTAAGACTATAACATGCTGAGAAAATTTATGTGAAATGTATTCCAAATTTTCTCTCAGTTGTTCTGCCACTAATGCTGCTGAGTCAGGAGGTCGGTAAAAGGAGCCAATTATTAACCTAGCTCGGTTGTTGAGTGTAACCTCCACCCATAGTAATTCACAGGAACTATCCACTGCTATTTCACTACAAGATAATCTACTACTAACAGCGATGAACACTCCACCACCGGTTGCATGCAATCTATCCTTTTTAAAAATTTCGGCAAAATTTATCTCTGGCTTCAACCAGCTTTCTGTACCTATAACGATTTCGGCTTCGGTGCTTTCTATCAGCGCTTGAAGTTCCGGTACTTTACCAACGCAGCTTCGACAGTTTACAATTACAATACCGATTGCTGCTTGGTCCCCGCATGTCCTGACTTTGCCCTGCACCCGTTGAAGCTGTTGCCCTTTCTGTATTTGCCCAAGGCCATCTAACCTAAGAAACCGCCCAGCCCACGCCACACAACTCCTGCTACCCGTGTACCCGCTTGTTGCGTGTAGCGGACTCCTGACCTATCCAGCGGAACCCGAAACCCCACCACTCTATGGCGCAAGTCGAGGAATCTGCAGCCCACACGGTCGCAGAACCGTCTCAGCCTCTGATTCAGACCCTCCACTCGGCTCTGTACCAAAGGTCCACAGTCAGTCCTGTCGACGATGCTGCAGATGGTGAGCTCTGCTTTCATCCCGCTAGCGAGACTGGCAGTCTTCACCAAATCAGATAGCCGCCGGAAGCCAGAGAGGATTTCCTCGGATCCATAGCGACACACATCATTGGTGCCGACATGAGCGACCACCTGCAGATGGGTGCACTCTGTACCCTTCATGGCATCCGGAAGGACCCTTTCCACATCTGGAATGACTCCCCCCGGTATGCACACGGAGTGCACATTGGTTTTCTTCCCCTCTCTTGCTGCCATATCCTTAAGGGGCCCCATTACGCGCCTGACGTTGGAGCTCCCAACTACCAGTAAGCCCACCCTCTGCGACCGCCCGGATCTTGCAGACTGAGGGGCAACCTCTGGAACAGGACAAGCCGCCATGTCAGGCCGAAGATCAGTATCAGCCTGAGACAGAGCCTGAAACCGGCTCGTCAGACAAACTGGAGAGGCCTGCCGTTCAGCCCTCCGGAATGTCTTTCGCCCCCTGTCACACCTTGAGACGACCTCCCACTCTACCACAGATGAGGGATCAGCCTCAATGCGGGCAGTATCCCGGGCAACCACAGTCGTAGTCCGATCGGGGGATGCGTGGGACGAGCTGGCCGTCCCCGACAAACCCCCATCCGGAACCCCACAGTGACGCCCATTGGCAACAGCCTCAAGCTGTGTGACCGAAGCCAACACTGCCTGAAGCTGGGAGCGAAGGGATGCCAACTCAGCCTGCATCCGAACACAGCAGTTGCAGTCCCAATCCATGCTAAAAACTGTTGTGCAAAGAACGTCTGAACTAATCTACAGAGAGCGCAAACAAATCGACACAAAATTTAAACGGTTATTAAAATACAAGATTGCCTAGTAAGTGCAGTAATGCTGCTACTTGCGCACTGCTGACACACTGCTCGGCGGCGGAAGGAGACTACGCGATTTTACACTATTCAGGTACTACAACGCGATGCTACAACTCTCAAATACTATAATACGCCCGAAATTTATGAATTAAACAATGCAAGTACCAAAAACACACAAAGAAATTAAGAATTCAGCTATGTAACAAATGAGTGAGCTAGGAGTATACGACTTGCTGCTGCAGCTGCTTATCCAACGGCGGCACGGAGCACACTGACTGTGACCAACCGACACTGGCCGTTCAAAACAAAAACCGAAGACAAACGACTACGCGAATTTACACTATTCAGGTACTAAAACGCGATGCTACAACTCTCAAATACTATAATACGCCCGAAATTTATGAATTAAACAATGCAAGTACCAAAAACACGCAAAGAAATTAACAATTAAACCATGAAACAAATGAGTGCGCTAGGAGTATACGACTTGCTGCTGCAGCTGCTTATCCAACGACGGCAGGGAGCACACTGACTGTGACCAACCGACACTGGCCGTTCAAAACAAGAACAGAAGACAAACGACTACGCGAATTTACACTATTCAGGTACTAAAACGCGATGCTACAACTCTCAAATACTATAATACGCCCGAAATTTATGAATTAAACAATGCAAGTACCAAAAACACACAAAGAAATTAAGAATTAAACTATGTAACAAATGAGTGAGCTAGGAGTATACGACTTGCTGCTGCAGCTGCTTATCCAACGGTGGCACGGAGCACACTGACTGCATTGTGCTGTGGTTAACTAAATCGAAAGTCAATTAAGAGACTGTAAACTATAGTCTAACATACAACGTTTCTGTCACATATCATTACAATATGTGAAGAAATGAAATTTTTTTTGCAGATAATTATATTTAAGTCATGTATATTCAGCTTTAAGAAGTAACAGACTTGAGTTCTAACTTCTCATTCGGGCTGCAAATATCAACCAGCCAACTATGAAGTTTTGACTCATTAAGGGAAAGGAACTCTAAATCCATTGCCACAAATGAAAAGAACCTACTACTCGCAGATCCAGACTCCTTCATATCATTGTACATCACATGAAATTTTCCTTGATGAGAGAATTTTTCTTTGTGAAACTGAAATAAATTACCTGAAATGATTACAAAAACCATTTCTGACCATTAAAATCTCAATATAGCGAAAACGACATGCAATGAACGTCAAACTGGCATTAAATGTAGCACATGCCTAAATATACTAACGATTTGCATTTTAGTAAGCCGATCGATATATGTAGGGGAAAAGCCATATACTCGGTGTAAATTTTAAGTTGACAAACCAGAATAACTCGAAAAATAAGCTTCATACGAAACAATGTGTAGAATCCAAAGTTGATTATTTACGAGGGGGACATCTGCTGGTGCTAAAATTAGCCTGCCACCCCAGCCCCCTGGTGGTGGGGCGGGAGGCAACTTTAAAATTTCAAATGGGAACCCCAATTTTTATTGCAGAATCAGATTATATATAAGAACTACGTACATTTTGTCTTAAACATTTGTTTTGATTCGTGGTAGTTGGCGCTGTAATTCATGAAAATCCATGTTTCCATTTTTGCGTGGAAAATGGTTACGGATAAATAAAAAATACTTATTTACTTCGTAGGATGTTAGTTAGCTAGTCGGATGATTTGTTTGATAATTAAAAGTTGTGTGGCCTCATTACCACGAAACAAACAAAACTTAAACGAATATGCAGAAAAAATTACTATTTGAGTCAACATTTGTAAAACTCTTAATTCGTCTCTCTCAAATCCCATCCTATGGGGAGAGAGGGAGAGTTATAATTTTAGCGAATCAAAATTTACGAAGTAAATAAGTATTTTTTATTATTCATAACCATTTTCGACGCAAAAATGAAAACATGGATTTTCTTGAATTACAGCACCAACTACCCAAGAGGGGCAGCGCAGTCCGTGACATAGCGCCTCAAACCGGGCGGCCACTCCACGCGGCCACACGTTTTCAAATACAGAGATATGTAAACAGGCAGAATACTGCACTTCGGTCGGCAACGCCTGGGCAACAAGTGTCTGGCGCAAGTGATTAGATCGGTTACTGCTGCTACAATTGCAGGTTACCAAGATTTAAGTGAGTTTGAACGTGGTATTAAAGTCAGCGCACGAACGAGGACATAGCATCTCCGAGGTAGTGATAAAGTGGGGATTTTCCCGTACGACCATTTCACGAGTGCACCGTGAGTGTAAGGAATCCGATAAAACACCAAACCTCCGACATCGCTGCGGCCGGAAAAAGATCCTGCAAGAATGGGACCAACGACGACCGAAGGCAATCGTTCAACGTGACAGAAGTGCAACCCTTCCGCAAACTGCTGCAGATCTGAATGCTGGACATCAGCGCTTGATGACTGCACGACACAAGGCGTTACGCCATGCCTTGGCCTATCGACACCGACACTGGACTGTTGATGACTGGAAACATGTTGCCTGGTCGGACGAGTCTCGTTTCAAGCTGTATCGAGCTGATGGACGTGTAAGGGTATGGAGACAACCTCATGAATTCATGTACTCTGCTGTTCAAGCTGGTAGAGGCTCTGCAATGATGGGTGGCGTGTGCAGTTGGAGTGATATGGGACTGCTGATACATTTAGATACGACTCTGACAGGTGACAGATACGTCAGCATCCTGTCTGATCATCTGCATTCATTGCATTGCATTGTGCATTCCTACAGACGTAGGCAATTCCAGCCGGACAATGTGACATCTCACATGTCCAGAATTGCTTCAGAGCGGCTTCCAGGAACATTCTTCTGTGTTTAAACGATTCCACTGGCCACCACACTCCCGAGACATGCACACTATTGAGATTATGTGGGATGCCTTGCAAAATGCTGTTCGGAAGAGATTTTCAGCCCCTCGTACTCTCACGCAGTTATGGACATTCCTGTAGGATTCATGGTGTTAATTTCCTTCAGGACCACTTCATACAAAATTCGAGTCCATGCCTCGTTGTGTTACGGAACTTATGCGTACTCGAGTAGCCCTACACTGTATTAGGCAGCTGTACCAGTTCCTTTGGCTCTTCTTAAAGAGAAGAGAAGGGTGAAATTGTCGAAATCAAAATTGGAGTAAAAATTTGTAAACAACAGGTGTTATCTACACATACCAAGCATCCATAGACTCTGTATGACAAACTCGAGTGAGATGCGTACAGAAAAATATAAGTAACGTTTAGGCAGTTGCATATCTACATCACCTAAAAATCTGTCGTAACAGCTGAGGGTCAGCAGTTAAACAAGGTCAAAAATGATATTAAAAATTGTTTAATCCCTAATTCTGATCGTAACTGTACCCCTGGTTGACATTCCTACAATCCAGATGTTGGGATTTTACTTCTGAACTGCTCTGTAGATATGTAAATAGAAAGCAATTGCCGCCGGTAAAGGCGCTATGAGATTGGTTTCCCTCGCGCGGAAATAAAACTGGCATTTATCAGCTCGGCAATCGATACCGGCTGAGGCCCAGAGTTGTAAAGAGATTTGTGGTGCTGACGCCGCTCTGCTGCCAGAGCGAACGCCACTCGGAAGTATCGTACGAGCGAATCTAAATAACTGCGCCAATCCCCGGGCGCCCTCCTCCCCCCCCCCCCCTCGCCCCATTTAAACAGCTATTCCCCGTCCATGTATTTCGCTTCCTCGCCTCCCCTTCGTCCCACCGGGAGGCAGTCTGTTTGCCGCCCTCGCATGCAAAATTCTCGACGTCTGACCTCCGGATAATCCCGACCTCACTGGGCTTTGGGGGAACCCGCATCAGCGCGCTCTATCGCCGTCTCTACAGAAAGAAATCCCCCCTCCCCTTTAACCTCCACCTCTCCGCCATCCCCCCCCCCCCCCCCCCCCACTTCGCTCAGCTATTCCTCAACCAACCCGTCTGCCGCCAGGAATTGCAGCCGGGAAATCGGCCGGCCTTCTCTGAGGGGCAAGGAGGAGGTCGCACTGGCGACATGGCTCCGAGCCTTTTTATTTAAATGTAATGAACGAAATCACGCTACTCCGACACTCTGTGCAGCCTTCGGGGAAATTTCCCTGCTCTCCTGTTGTATTCCCCACCGCCTCGCTCTCAGCGCCCTCTACACACACGCGTTGCCTGTTCCCTCCGAACAATCTCATTCCAGATTCACTTACATAACAGAATAGAAGCTTACCTTTATATTGCCTAACCTCGCCTGTCCTCTCCATGGGGAGAGAGAGAGAGAGAGAGAGACCGAGAAGGATGGAGACATCTTAGCGACTCGAGGGCTTCGTCCCGAGAGGGAGACAGGTTGGAAAGGGAGAAAGTATGCGAGCAGTGTGTCGGCCCGGGGACAGTGGAATAAGTTCTCAGAATAGCCCCTTTTCCCCACTACCCACATTATCATTCCCTAATAAACGGTTGATTTATGGTAACAAAGGGATAACCATTTATCGTGGCGTCCGCGGTTCTCCGTTCTCCACGTCTGCCTAGATCTCCTCTTTATTTTTTTTCTCTCTTATAGCGGAATTCACCGTCTTGACAGGCCGAGTTCGTTCTGAAAAATACTGATTACGACCTGGAGAAGTGTGGAGTATCTAGAGCTTTGCAGTTATGCTGATCTATGGCCTCAGCCGTTTAACGGCGTCCCTAACTCAACAGAACTGCGGATTTTTCTCTAACTTAGTCGGGGACACACGCTCTCTACCGTATGAGCTGTGCTCACCTGATTACTAGTTGCGGTTTTTGTGTTGTTCAGAAGTACGATGCAGAGTTCCTTCGGACATTCCACAGGCTCTGTAATATCATATATACAGGGTGATTCAAAAAGAATACCACAACTTTAAAATGTGTATTTAATGAAAGAAACATAATATAACCTTCTGTTATACATCATTACAAAGAGTATTTAAAAAGGTTTTTTTTCACTCAAAAACAAGTTCAGAGATGTTCAATATGGCCCCCTCCAGACACTCGAGCAATATCAACCCGATACTCCAACTCGTTCCACACTCTCTGTAGCATATCAGGCGTAACAGTTTGGATAGCTGCTGTTATTTCTCGTTTCAAATCATCAATGGTGGCTGGGAGAGGTGGCCGAAACACCATATCCTTAACATACCCCCATAAGAAAAAATCGCAGGGGGTAAGATCAGGGCTTCTTGGAGGCCAGTGATGAAGTGCTCTGTCACGGGCTGCCTGGCGGCCGATCCATCGCCTCGGGTAGTTGACGTTCAGGTAGTTACGAACAGATAAGTGCCAATGTGGTGGCGCTCCATCCTGCTGAAATATGAATTGTTGTGCTTCTTGTTCGAGCTGGGGGAACAGCCAATTCTCTAACATCTCCAGATACAACAACTGAATGATGATTTGAAACGAGAAATAACAGCAGCTATCCAAACTGTTACGCCTGATATGCTACAGAGAGTGTGGAACGAGTTGGAGTATCGGGTTGATATTGCTCGAGTGTCTGGAGGGGGCCATATTGAACATCTCTGAACTTGCTTTTGAGTGAAAAAAATTGAACAACTGTCGTCGATTCACTTCTGCTGTACTCAATAAGACAAAAAGCTTTCTGTTGAGCGGTCGCCATCTTAGCATCAACTGACGCTGACGCCTAGTCAACACCGCCTCAAGCGAACAAATGTACAACTAAATGAAACTTTATAGCTCCCTTAATTCGCCGACAGATAGTGCTTAGCTCTGCCTTTTGTCGTTACAGAGTTTTAAATTCCTAAAGTTGTGGTATTCTTTTTGAATCACCCTGTATATATCCGCCAACATCGAGCATGTGACTTTTAGTTAAAATGTCTCACGTGTACGGGAGTATACATAACGAATGTACGTGTGCAGATGTGGACACATAGTTGCGACATGTGCAAGTGTGGGTCTGGCAGTGATATGTGCTCGGATAGCGTGTTCGGATAGCGACCACTCGCGATAACTGGAAAATCCGGATTCGTTGTTTCATTACACAGCGGTCGGTTCTCTAAATTCGCATCTGCGAACACATTTAACGTAACATATATAATTGCCATAATCTTCTCCATATCCCATTTTGCAGGGCAGTAGCCAAAGTGACGTGACAAGTTATGTGGCGAATAAATAGTGGTGGCGTTGTATGCATCTGGTTCAGTGCCATTAGGACTAATTTAGGTACTAATAACTTAGCATAACATCTTACTCCGGCAAAGAAAATGGTGCAGCTTTTCATAAATTAATTAACGTTAAACAACGAAGGGCTAAGAATGATGCTACGCACGTCCTTACTGGTATACTAACGTGAAGGAAGATTATGACTTTTTCAACATTATTTTCTTCTTCTTCTGCATTTCTTCATGGCGAGATCCACGCCAGTTCCCTCGTCCGTAATTTAATGACCATAATTTCTTAGGTTTCCAGCCAACTACATCTATACACCCGCTTATGAGTTAATGCTAACGCGAAAAAACGTATACTGCTCATCGTATATTTCCGTTTATACTGTAAGTAGGCTGTTTATGTTTTCTTATTGGCAACGTTACGTAGCGCTCTGTATGAAAATCACTGGCTGTGCTGTGTGCAGTCTGTGGCTAGTTTGCATTGTTGTCTGCCATTGTAGTGTTGGGCAGCTGGATGTGAACAGCGCGTGGCGTTGCGCAGTTGGAGGTGAGCCGCCAGCAGTGGTGGATGTGGGGAGAGAAATGGCGGAGTTTTGATATTTGCAAGAATGCATGTTATGAACTCCTATATATATTATGACTTTTGATGACTATTAAGGTAAATACATTGCTTGTTCTCTATTAAAATCTTTCATTTGCTAACTATGCCTATCAGTAGTTAGTGCCTTCCGTAGTTTGAATCTTTTTTTTAGCTGGCAGTAGTGGCGCTCGCTGTATTGCAGTAGTTCGAGTAACGAAGATTTTTGTGAGGTAAGTGATTTGTGAAAGGTATAGGTTAATGTTAGTCAGGGCCATTCTTTTGTAGGGATTATTGAAAGTCAGATTGCGTTGCGCTAAAAAATATTGTGTGTCAGTTTAAGCACAGTCATGTATAATTCTTCTAAGGGGACGTTTCGACTTTTCAATACCAGTAGTTGCACTATCTATTTATTCAGATAGTTCTACTTCTAGCTCCTGTAATATTGTTCCCTTTCTTGTATGGCCTGCTCTAGAGTAACTTCTAGTTCTTCTCATAACTTTCATTTCTAGACTTCGTATTTCCCCTTGTGTAACTGTTCGCCACTCTCCTCATGAAGAAATGGAAACCAAGACAATTTTTTATAAATATCTTCACTTATTCTGTACCTGGTCTTACCTTTACACATTACAAATGCTGCCGGATGCACTCTAAGAACATGTCATTTTGAGCTTTGTAAATTATCAATGTACACTTCAGAGAGACGGCGAGTTACGTTACTGTTAAATAATATTAGGTCTTGTTGTGGCATGGTCTTCGCCTCTTTACAGCCGGATACATTTTTAGTTCAAATGTGTTAGGTGATTGACGTATTCAGTAGCTCTGTGTCGTCTTATGATTGTATCCGACACATGAAGACAGATTTATTGTAAAAGACAGGAAGGGTGAATATGATGTATATATTGGAAGGGGAAAAGAATATAACTTTTGAATAATTTAAATTTTTGAAGAGGAGAAGTTTGTGGTAAGACTGCAACACTGCGCAGATAGTTTGTCAGGACGATTATTGTCAACGAGTTAACTTGCTCAGAGCTAAGAGAACGACCACCCTCTTCGATGTAAATATCAACTGATTAAGCTCTTTGGCTTCTATAGAAATTCTCTGTTAACATTGTACCCTTTTCAAGACATTGGTCTCTCCGTTAAGCATAGTATTGTTCACACCAATGTTATGCGTGAAGAGGGCGCTAAGCTTTCCTCTGTCTTTTCGAACATATACTTCATTATAAAAGCTTTGTCTTGGAATATCATTTCATAGGAATAGTTCCTCAACCCATACCACTGTTTAGAGAAGGTTTATCATTACGCATTAATACGTTGCACCATGTGGTATGCAACACTTTTAATGTTGTTTGGACATTTTATTTAAAAAGAAGTAGAACTCTAGCTTAGCCGCTGCCTGCTTGCTGTTTGCTGTTGTGCTTTCGTGAAATCTGCAACAGTGTTTTCAAGATGCGAGGTAAGTGAAAATTTTGGGTTATTTTACTTCAGTTGCGTATTTAATATGACAAGTCGTATTCAAGCCAGTTATAGTTTAGTTCAAGTTACGTTCAGTTTAATCAAATGTTAACCTACGTGTTTAAGTTGGATAACACTTTGTGGGTACGTAGTTTTGCTAATACGTAGATTTTTTTATAGTGAGGGGCCAACTCGTTGATTCTTTTGGTAATACGTAGTCAGATAACACTGGATTTCTCGAAACCAAAATAATATCGCTGCGCTGATATTAGTAATGTTGCACTTCTTTTTCAGACATTCATTTAAAGTTTTGTGAAATTTTGTGTCGTGTTACGATTATCGATTACTTCATTACATGAACAGTTGAGACAATAGTACTGGTTTAGAGTCGATTTAATTCCCTGTTGAGTATTGGTGCGAACGGTAGTATGGTTTCTGTTTTGGTTCGTCTGTTCATTGTAGTAATTTTGTTTTTCCAAGGAATATTATTTCATCGTTTTTGGTACAACAAGAAACAATATGAAAATCCGTCATAGCACAAGACAACAGAGGGTGTTACAAAATAGGGGGTCGGCACTGGACAAGATAAACCACACTGTGCAAGTAGCAACGACCAACAGTTTACTTGAGACTGTAGGAAATCGCGCGGATCCTCAGTCATTAACTAGTTTAGCGAACAGTAATGAAACAGAACAAACGATGGGTAATGAACAAGCAAATTGTCAAGTAGAGTCGATCGGCAATAAGTCGCTGTACTCTAGGGAAAGCTTAAAGAGGTCGCCACAATCGTACGAAATTTTGCAACATGTGATAACAGGCACATCAGAATTAAGATTTGCAACAATGCCTTTTGAACGAATGCCACCAACATCACTTTCAGTGAATATTTATATAGATACACACAGCCCGAATCCGAAAAATTTTCTAAAATCAATTCGTCAGATGCTTAAAGAAACACAAAATGAAAGGAGTAAGTAAATCGACAAATCAAAGGAAGAAATGAAACTGATTATAGCAAATTTATGAATTGAGCTTACACGAGACCGCAGGAAATTGTACGGATCTACAATTATTAACCAATTTTACGAACAGTTATGTAACAGGAAGTTGAGTCCATGGACGATAAGTCGCCATGGTGTAGTGAAAGCTTATAAAACTCGCCTCAGTGGTGCAAAATTTTACACTTGGCAACAGACACATCATAACCAGGTTTTGGGCCAATGTCTTTTGAACGAACACAACCCACATCACCTTCAGTGAACTATTATATGGAACCGCAAAGAGCGAATCCGACAAATTTTGTAGAATCAATTCTTCAAACGCTTAAAGAAGCACAAGATGAAATGAGTGAGAAAATCGACAAATCATAGGAAAAGAACAGAAAAGCCGGCCGTGGTGGCCGAGCGGTTCTAGGCGCTACAGTCTGGAACCACGCGACCGCTCCGATAGCAGGTTCGAATCCTGCCTTGTGCATGGATGTGTGTGGTTAGTTAGGTTTAATTTGTTCTAAGTTCTAGGGGACTGATGACCTCAGAAGTTAAGTCCCATAGTGCTCAGAGCCATTTTTGAAAGAACAGAAAATCACAGAGAGAGAACAGAAAATCATAGGAATAGAACAGAAAATCGCAGGAAGAGAATAAAAAATCAGAGGAAGAAATGAAACTGAAAATGCAAAATTTATTAGTTGAGAGTTGGGAAGAAATTATAAATGATCTTCAAATAATAATTGGCTGTTTTGCAGCTAGAATACGTAATCTTGATGCAGAACACGAAAATATGAAAACAAACCAGCGTAATCATAAAGACGAACTCTTAGCTAAAATCAGCACTGTAGTTCCGAGTGCCATAGTTACACAGATGAAAGAACAGAACGAACGGCTTAACACAACGGTAAATGAAATTAGCGAACAAGTGGAAACTCTGACCTTAAATTCTGAAGAACAAAAAGAGCAAATAATCACAAGTTTTGAAAATGAAGATGAAACTCATGATGAGCGAGGCGTGACTTGGGTGGAAGAGCAATAAGATAAATGAGATGCAGGAAGTGTGTGGGATAATAATAATGAACTTCATTCTTTTTGCCATAGCATAGGATAATATTCTACAAATATTTGTGGCGTTGCTGACTAACAGTCTTCTTGTATTATGTAACTTAATAGCACACATTGCTTTAGCTTAAGGAATGACTTAATAAATGACATAAGCGTAAGGCGCAAATTCAACCTGAAAAATCCTTAAGGTGAAGCAATACATGTTATTACGTTTCATCGCATGTAAAAACAAGATGACAGGTTGACTGCAATGTCACGTATGTTAATAGAAATGTATATAAAAAAGAATCTGATCCTAAGCCATGCCTAAAAGAATAAATCTGAAAATTAAAAAAAAAAAAGTCATTGTTAGTATCCCACATACTTCCTGCATCTCCTTTCTCTTATTGCTTTTTTCTTCTCTTTCTGCCTATATTGTCTATGCATGTCATCTTCGCGAGTCATGAGTTTCATCTTCACTTCGAATATTTCCCAGACACCTAGACTGAAGGACAAAATTGTTATGCCATCGTTTCATACACACGTAAAGTTTACCTATTAGACAAATAAAAGTCAGATTAATTCTACAGAATTCAACAGAAGTTAAATTTTTCGTGCCTGTAGATATGAACAAATCAGTAAAAAACAATGAAATTCATCAACATAAACAAGAAAATATACATTGCCATAAAGACAAATCACAAGCAGTTAAGTGAGGTACCATATGATAAACGAGTGTGTCACAGTACAGAGTAGCAATCAGTGCAGTGCCAGACCTTTGCAAAACATTTTTCGTGCACAAATGGAGACGAAAATGTACACTTCTCGAATTACTCCACAATTTGCATAACTCTTACATGTTGTGTGGTTTCGACGAAAAAATTGCACTATGTTTAGTAACAAAGTTGAATAATTTGCATCAGATAATCACGAACTCCGCATCAAAGAAATAAGTGTCTTGTGTCACCTTCATTTATTATTGTCATCTAGCCACATCTTTTCAAAAACTTACCTTTTCGCTGATAAACATTGACTACAAAAAGAAACAGGGTCCCTGTGACCTAACCATTACTCAGTTACTATTCCTCTGCATTAATCATCATAATCACTGTCTCATCATATTACAGTAGGCATCATAAGTCTCATAATTATACTCTCTTGTATCTAAGCAACACAAATCTCATTATTCTATTACACTATTAATCATATTCGTCTCTATATACACTACAAATAACAAGTTCTTGTGCTGTTTTCGTCCACTTATTTCAACAGAAAACAACACATCCTAGCTATAACTGTAAATATTTCACTTCAGTAAACACAACTTCACTACCTCACAACAGATCCTGAAAAACTTCTTATCAAAATACCTATTACACATCTTTCCAAACAACACTATTGCCATTGTAACATCCTTCATATCTCATCCAAAATGGTAGATAATGTTATATGTCTGTGTATCATCATCACTGTGTATAGTCAAAAATATTTCTCAGTTTAACAACACATTGCTGATAACATGTGTATCGTCTCAGAACTGGTTTAAAAACTACCGTCAGTGTTCATTTTATTAGAAATTATTTGTTCTTATTCGAATTCTAGGTGAAATTTCGAAGTTCGTCGCAGTTTGTTTAGTGTGCGCGTCGTTGTAACAAATCGCTCGATTTCTTGCGTGATAAAGATAGTTGCGAAACTCAAGTCGCCCGACTCTTGTCAAAAGTTGCCTTCCGCGTGATGGGAGTCCCTCTGGCATGCGATGCAATGGCATTGTTGATCGCTAAGTTTTGCTATGCGCTATAATACAAGAAATATTTTAGAAATAGGTGACATGTAGTTCTGTCACCTGGGTACAACTTAAGTAAATAGAATTATTCTTAGATGGTTTTATATGCGAAATATGATATAGTTCCCTGCTCTTGCGTGTCAGAATAGTATCAGTTTCGTCCTGTATTGCTGCCTCGTCGACGTTTATCTCTTGGATTTGAGTTCAATAATTCTATCTGTCGCATTGGGCTTGCCCTTCCATAATTTTGGCACTGTGAATTATGATGCTGACTACTGTGTCTGCGTAATTGTTGTTGTGCCATGTATTTTGTGGATTTGAACTACCTGAATTATGCCGCTGAAACTTCACATGATTGCCATCTGAGTTAGAGCACTGTCTGTGAATATTATGATTGTTATGAGGGTGCCTGTTCCCATTGTAATAATTCCTTTGATGTCTGTTATTGTGTTCACAGTTGGAGCTCCGGAAATGACTCCTATCAAAATAATCATTACTCAACTGCGAGAATTGCGTATCATACGTGCCTTGTCTGTTATCCGATCTGTAATTATTTCAGTGATTGTGTTTTTTATGTGAGTTCCCATGGTTTTTCTTTTCGTGCGGTATAAAGGCATCTTGCGTGTCATAGTTTCGGTTGCTTTTTCGTTAAATTGTTAATTCCACCAATTCCAATTTGTGAAGTATTGTTTGAAATGCTTCTAAATAATCTTTACATCTGCCGGCCAAAATTGCGTGTCCCAAATGTGTAGGTAACTTTGTTAACTAAATTCGAATTAGGTCTGACGGACCGTTTGGGTTTCGTAAGTACTGATTTGTGCATATCATGTCTTCAAAATATTTTGCTTGGCTGGAGAAGTCAGACTGTTCGAAGCCTTGTAACATTATAACGCTATATCTACCCGATCTTGTGTGGCCTGCGGTCAGTAGGCTGACAAAAACGCTCGGTATAAATCGTTTACGCTTTGGCAGTCTCTCACTATTTCCAACGGCCTTGCCGCGTGGTAACAACAGTTCCCGTTAGAACTCCTGAGTTAAGCGTTGTCGGGCTGAGTAAGCACTTGGATGGGTGACGATCCAGTTTGCCAAACGCTGTTGGCAAGCGGGGTACACTCGACCCTTGTGAGGCAAACCGAAGTCTACTTGAGAGGTAGCGGCTCCGGTCTCGTAAACGGACATCGGCCGGGAGAGCGGTGCGCTGATCACATATCCGCATTCAGTGACTCCAGTCGTCTGAGGATGACATGGCGGCCGGTCGGTGCCATTGAGCCTCCGTGGCCTGTTCGGTCGGAGTTTAGTTTTAGTCTCTTACTAGTGAGCGCATCCTTGCTGCAGGTTCATTTTCCAAATAACCGCAGAGAAATTCTAATTTGTGGTCAGGTGGTCAGTTTGGTGGTAAGAAACATAGGAACTGATCAATCCAAGCTTGGGGTGAATTTCGTTACTTAGTTGTAATTATATACTGTCGGAAAGTGTAATCGAAGTTACAATTTTTGTGTGAAACAGTTTACTCTCTATTGCATCACGTCGGTGAATCGTTGTCGAATCTGAATGAGTGTACTATTCTGTGGAAAATCACATAAATGCCATTAATTTGAATGCTCACCAAGGCTATCTGAATATGCAGGCGAACGGTCAAAATCCTTCTTTTCGTCCTACCGGTTAAGCTTTATTTCAGTATGCTCGACTTTGTCATTCATAGTGTTCCTATATAGTTTATTTTCCCGATTAATTTTCTCCAGGTTGCCTTTAAAATTTAATAATGACTGGTATTCTTCTGTGCCTGAAAATTCTGCTTTTAGCGTGTCATTTGAATCTCTGTCTCCACTGGCTGACAAATTTGCCATTTTCGTTCTCGGGTCATCACTTTTCATTTATTGTGCTTTAATGTTATTTCTGTTCTTCAGAATTTAATATCATAGATCCACTTCCTCGATAAGGTCTTTTATGTTTTGTTAAACTGTGCGTTCTGTTCTTTTCTCTGTGTAACTATCGGACTCGAACTACAATGTTGATTTTAGCCAACCATTCGTCTTTGTTACTACGCTGGTTTCTTTTAATATTTCATGTTCTGTTTCAAGGTCGCGTAGTCTAGTTGTAATTATTGTTTGCAGGTCATTTTTAAATTCTCCCCTAACCCAAATTCACAAATTTTGTATTTTCTATTTCATTTCTTCCTATGATTTGTCGATTTTCTCACTCATTTCATCTTGTGTATCTTTAAGCGTCTGACGAATCGAGTCTAGTGCAATGTGGTTCGTAAATGTTCACTGAAGGTGATGTGGGTGGCAGTCGCTCAAAAGACAATGTCGCAAAACATAATTCTGATGTGGTGTTACCACATGTTGTAAAATTTCGCACGACTGTGGCGACCTCTTTAACCTTTCCCTAGAGTACTGCGACTTATTGCCGATCGACTCAACTTCACAATTTGCTTGTTAATTACCCATCGTTTGTTTTGTTTCATTGATATTCGCTAAATTGGTTAATAACTGAGGATCCGCGCGATTTCCTGCAGTCTCAAGTAAACTATTGGTAGTTGCTACTTGCACAGTGTGGTTTATCTTATCCTGTACCGACCCGTAACGTTGTTAACACCCTCTGTTGTCTTGTGCTATGACGAAGTCTCATATTCATTCTTGTTGTACCAAACATGATGATATACTGTTTCTTGGAAAAACGAAATTGCTACAATGACCAGACGAACCAAAACAGAAAGTATACTATCGTGCACGTTAATACTTAACAAGGAACGAAATCCACTCAGGAGCTACTGTATCAACTGTCCATGTAATGAAGTAATCGATAATCGTCACTCGAGACAAAATTTCACAATGCAAATACAAAATTTTAAATGAATTGTCTGAAAAAGAAGTACAACATTTGTAAAATCAGCGCAGCGACATTATTTTGCTTTCGAGAAATCCAATGTTATGTGACTACGTATTACCAAAAGAACCAACGAGTTGGCTCACTACTATGTGCTTCTCTATAATGTTACACCAAATTTACCTCCCACTCTGTAAAAAGTATACGTATTAGCAAAACTATGCCCCATAACTCTTATCCAACTTAAACTCGAATGCTGACCTTTGACTAAACAAAACCTAACTTGAACTGAACTATAACTTGTCTGAATACAACTTGTCCTTATATTAAATACGCAACTGAAGTAAACTAACCAAAATTTTCACTTAACTCGCATCTTGACAACATCGTTGCCGATTTCTCCAAAGCACAACAGCACCAGCAAGCAGGCAGCGGTTAAGCTAGATTTCTATTTCTTTTAAATAAAGTTTCCAAAGAACATTCAAAGTGTAGCTTACCACATGGTGCAATGTGGTAATGCGTAACGATAAACCTTATCGTATCGGGTGAGTAACTATTCCTATGAAATGATAATGCAAGACAAAGTTTTTAGAATGAAGTATGTATTCAAAAAGACAGAGAAAAACTTTGCGCCATATGCACACATAATACTGGTGTGAACAATGCTACGCTTAACAAAGTGAACCATGTTTTAAAGGCGTACAATGTTAACAGAGAATTTCTGTAGAAATTTGTATTTTCTCAGACGAGTGCTCTACACTTTGGATAGTCACAAATGGGTGCTTCACACCAATCTTTCTAGAAGACTTCATAATTCCTGGGCATATGGGCCGGCTTGCTGCCTGCATAGTTCTGATGCATCGGGCATATAAGTGCCGAGACAGTATGGCGCGAGCCTCCTCTAAGCCACGGCGGGCACTGACTGGGGCTGGTGATAACATGTCGATATTTTTTCCAAAAAATTATCTGTGGTATCTTCCCACGATATGTCGCTATAAAACCAGCAATACAGAGTTTCGGTATTGTATATTTTTTTTCACTGTTTTCGGAAAATATTTGAAGCTGTTTTTTTGAAATCGTACTACAAAATAATTTTGCTTTCGCTGAGTGAGGGGATCTTGCTACTTTTTGAGCTTTCGTCGCGTCAAATCTTTCTCTTTGACTGCACGAATCAAGTATACGTGGCACATAAGAAGAAATCCGATTGCAGTGGAGTGGAGGTGTAAATGGAATAACAAGATTTCCGATGCGAAGAAATAGTACACCAGCTGCGTTAAAAAACAATTTTTAGTTGAATTAATGTACTATTTCTTCACAGCAACCATCTTCAAGAACAGTAGTTGAAAATTATGAAGAAAAATCTAATTGACAAGACTGGTCGTTGCGATGGGCGGCGACGTGTGAGTGGTAATGGTGACGTAATCGGCGCTACCAACAAAACCTGCAACGTTTAGCTTCACTAAGCAGGTTTGACACTGCAACTACTAGGTCGCTGAGTTTGCAGGAATGAAAAAAACGAGACGCCGACATGAAGGTGCCGGACAAGACCGATATGTGACGAAACTGAACGGTGGATCCATCAGACACCTTTTATTGTGCCACTTACATTCAGTTAATGTTGTTGGCAAAGCAGTTATCGCCAGGCATGAACGTGTATCGTTTTGCTTTCAATTCTTGCTCTAAGGGGAATAGACAAGCTGCTGGCTTGTTGATTTACGGAATATCTAATAGTAAATCAGTACTTAAATACACAGCTCTAAAACTGGCACTATATTTACAGTGTGCAGCCGATATTATTATAGGCAGGTACGTCGATATTTTTTCCGCCGGTATATCATACTTTTTCTCGATATATCTAGAGCCGATAATGTTTTTTTTTTTTTTAAATTTCGAAATATCGGATTCTCGATATTTTTAAAAATATCAACAGTCCTAACCCCAACACTCGTTGCCTGGGCTACGTACGTGACGGGAAGTGGTGTCTTTTAGTAATAACACTGCGGCGAGCATGTGTAAACAAGGCCAACTCCAGTCATGCAGCGTCAGCTGTTAACAACTGGTTACACGAGGAATGCCTCCACGGCAGTCGTCGACTCAATGTGGGTTATCCAGCCTCACCTACAGCTAGCTGCAGCGTCTATTAGCTGCTGGCCTTTGGGCAGTTCCTAGTCCTGATATTTCGTGATGTTAACGAGTGCCTTTCATCTGAGGTCTCTTGCTAGCTGACATCAACCGACTCTTACCAGTTTCCAAGGGTGTGCTCTTGGGGGCCTCCCGCACCTGAGCCATTGTGACCAACTGGGTGACCACTGTAGTCACGCCTAACGGTGTGGCCAGTACCCCTGCAAGACTACTGCCGCCGCATGGCTAACATCTGCCTGCCTGGTGTAGCCGCATGAACACCAAGGCTCTTGGCGCCACTCCTTTGCTGCGTCCACCTTTCCGGCCCGGTGTTCTCGCGCTGGTGGCAATTTCCTGCTTCCAACTGCCTAGCTAGGCAAGCACCACAACCCAGGGTCATCGTCCGCCACCAGGAGAGTGTTTGCTTCAGCTTCTGTTGGATTAAAATGTTGCATTTATGACAAACCCGGAGGAACTAGTTTTTCCTACCTGCTGCCCAGCCAACCATCCTGACCGCTAATCATTGGTGTCAGAAGTGACCAATGAGATCGAGCAATGCCGTGAGTCAACACAAAACATCATCAGTCCAGGGGGTGAGTGGAAATGAGCTTCTTTTCTAGTTATGAGTTCCTCAACTATTATACGATGTCAGGCAGACTAAATTGGCGGACATATTTGAAAACGAAATTTGTGAAGGTTGTACAGCTGCATCTACATCTGTACTTTGCAAACAGCTGTGTAGTGTATGGCAGGGGGTATGTGACGGTTTTTGGAACTTCTCAGGATAGTTATGTCTGTCATCAAGCGTCTGCTAATTCAGTTTCTTCGCCATCGCTGAGACACCGTCCAACAAACCAAACAAACTTGTGACCCCTTGTGTTGTCCTTCTTTGCATAAGTTCAATATCCCTTTTTAGTCCTGTTTTGTATGGGTTCCACACATTTAGCAGTATTCTAGGATGGATCAAACGAGAGACTCGTAGGCAGTCTCTTTCGTAGATTGAACTTCCGCAGCATTCTGTCAATAGACCGAAGTCTATCACCTGCTTTATCCATGATTGAGCCTATGTGATCATTCTATTTCATACTCCTATAAGGTGTTACATTTAGGTATTGGTATGGGTTGACTGATTCCAACTGTGAATCATCGATATCATATGCATAGGACACCATGTCTTTTCGTTTTTTGAAGTGCACAGTTTTTCATTTCTGAATAGTTAAAGAAAGTTGCCAATATGTTTAAGCTTAGGATACGTTGTAATATTCCACAACAAACCGACTTCAAGCATATTAGACCATGGTGTTGTGGATCACTTGTGCTGCCCTTCTTGTAAATTCCAACTACTGGGCACAGTTTTTTGTTCGAGGGGCCTACGACAGATTATAGTTAAAAGAGCTGCAGATTGTGTATAGTATCCGACAGGGAATCAACTGAGGCATGGAGCTATATTAACCATAGCAGAAATGAGAGTGAGTTCAAGGGTAATACAAGAGAGACTGATACCAATACTCGTCCTGTCAGGAGAGCAGTCATCACTTGCAACGAGCTTCATGCGTAGAAGATAACGGTACTATACCAGGGAGTTCGATGGGTCAGCATTCTTACTGCACAGATAGCGAAACTGAGTTGTATAAGGAGCTGTTAAAAAAGTGTTAAGATTAAATATTCTTGTGTTTACATTATTGTGCTTGTGTCTAGTATGTTAGACAGAGGCTTTACAATGAATAAATCAAAGGCACAGGTGATTAACACTCAGGATGAAGATCAATCTCTATTAGATCAAGCCGCTCGGACGAAAGCTGGTAATACAGACCTGCATGGATAGTCAGATACTTAGAAGGAGGAAAGACCCTTGTCCAGTTAAGCGGTATCCTTCTTAGATGATACTACTGCTAGCCTAGTTAATCAGTTTTATGGAAAGACAGGAGAAGACGTATTAGCGTTTTTGATAACCTCTTAACAGCGGTAAAATTGGGTTACTGGGCAGATGAGAAGTTATTCCAAATGGCCAGACTACGTTTAACCGGGGACGCAATATATTATGTAATTTACTATGAGGAAGAAACTGCAAAAAGGTGGTATTTTAAGGAGATGGGACCTGGATAAACTTACTAAACCAGAGGTTGTACAGAGTTTCAGGGAGAGCGTAAGAGAACAAATGGCAGGAATGGGGGAAAGAAATACAGTAGAAGAAGAATGGGTAGCTTTGAGGGATGAAGTAGTGAAGGCATCAGAGGATCAAGTAGATAAAAAGACGTGGGCTAGTAGAAATCCTTGGGTAACAGAAGAAATATTGAATTTAATTGATGAAAGGAGAAAATATAAGAATGCAGTAAATGAAGCGGGCAAAAAGGAATACAAACGTCTCAAAAATGAGATCGACAGGAAGTGCAAAATGGCTAAGCAGGATAAATGTAAGGATGCAGAGGCTTATCTCATTAGGGGTAAGATAGATACTGCCTACAGGAAAATTAAAGAGACCTTTGAAGAAAAGAGAACCACTTGTATGAATATCAAGAGCTCAGATGGAAACCCAGTTCTAAGCAAAGAGGGGAAAGCAGAAAAGTGGAAGGAGTATATGGAGGGTCTATACAAGGGCGATGTACTTGAGGACAATATTATGGAAATGGAAGAGCATGTAGATGAAGATAAATTGGGAGATATGATACTGCGTGAAGAGTTCGACAAAGCACTGATAGACCTGAGTCGAAACAAGGCCCCGGGAGTAGACAACATTCCATTCGAACTGCTGACGGCCTTGGGAGAGCCAGTCCTGACAAAACTCTACCATCTGGTAAGGAAGATGTATGAGACTGGCGAAATACCCTCAGACTTCAAGAAGAATACAGTAATTCCAATCCCAAAGAAAGCAGGTGTTCACAGATGTGAAAATTACCGAACTATCAGTTTAATAAGTCACGGCTGCAAAATACTAACGCGAATTCTTTACAGACGAATGGAAAAACTAGTAGAAGCCGACCTTGAGGAAGATCAGTTTGGATTCCGTAGAAGTATTGGAACACGTGAGGCAATACTGACCCTAAGGCTTATCTTAGAAGCTAGATTAAGGAAAGGCAAACCTATGATCCTAGCATTTGTAGACTTAGAGAAAGCTTTTGACAATGTTGACTGGAATACTCTCTTTCAAATTCTGAAGGTGGCAGGGGTAAAATATAGGGAGCGAAAGGCTATTTACAATTTGTATAGAAACCAAATGGCAGTTATAAGAGTTGAGGGGCATGAAAGGGAAGCAGTGGTTGGGAAGGGAGTGAGACAGGGTTGTAGCCTCTCCCCGTTGTTATTCAATCTGTATGTTGAGCAAGCAGTGAAGGAAACAAAAGAAAAATTCGGAGTAGGTATTAAAATCCATGGAGAAGAAATAAAAACTTTGAGGTTTGCCGATGACATTGTAATTCTGTCAGAGACAGCAAAGTACTTGCAAGAGCAGTTGAACGGAATGGATAGTGTCTTGAAGGGAGGATATAAGATGAACATCAACGAAAGCAAAACGAGGATAATGGAATGTAGTCGAATTAAGTCGGGTGATGTTGAGGGTATTAGATTAGGAAATGAGACACTTAAAGTAGTAAAGGAGTTTTGCTATTTGGGGAGCAAAATAACTGATGATGGTCGAAGTAGAGAGGATACAAAATGTAGATTGGAAATGGGAAGGAAAGTGTTTCTGAAGAGGAGAAATTTGTTAACATCGAGTATAGATTTAAGTGTCAGGAAGTCGTTTCTGAAAGTATTTGTATGGAAGTGAAACGTGGAGGATAAATAGTTTAGACAAGAAGAGAATAGAAGCTTTCGAAATGTGGTGCTACAGAAGAATGCTGAAGATTAGATGGGTAGATCACATAACTAATGAAGTGGTGTTGAATAGGATTGGGGAGAAGAGAAGTTTGTGGCCCAACGTGACTAGAAGAAGGGATCGGTTGGTAGGGCATGTTCTGAGGCATCAAGGGATCACCAATTTAGTATTGTAGGGCAGCGTGGAAGGTAAAAGTCGTAAGAATGGCTCTGAGCACTATGGGACTTAACATCTGTGGTCATCAGTCCCCTAGAACTTAGAACTACTTAAACCTAACTAACCTAAGGACATCACACACATCCATGCCCGAGGCAGGATTCGAACCTGCGACCGTAGCAGTCCCGCGGTTCCGGACTGAGCGCCTGAACCACTAGACCACCGCGGCCGGCTAAAAATCGTAGAGGGAGACCAAGAGATGAATACACCAAGCAGATTCAGAAGGATGTAGGTTGCAGTAGGTACTGGGAGAAGAAGCAGCTTGCACAGGATAGAGTAGCATGGAGAGCTGCATCAAACCAGTCTCAGGACTGAAGACCACAACAACAACACTATGAGGATCTGAGAAATGCGCAGAAATGGTTGTGTTGTGGAGAGGTTTGTAACAGCCGTGTAGAAGGCAGAATAGCTGTAGATGCTACAGCGACAAGTTAAACGGTGGATCACAGAAACAGGGGCAATCCATCGACAATTTTATGCATAGGATAAGAGAACATAGTGTTGATACCTATGAGTTATAAGATAGTCACGAAACAAATAGTGTCCTACTGCAAGAAGCAGAGAAAAGCGCTGACTAGGATTACCACCCCATGTATCAAGGAAAGTGCGTGCCAAATATCCAACAGCCTCTGCGGAAGCCATTGGCACAACAACGGCATCGGAAAAAGTAGATGCTGTAATTCAAACCAGAAATAGGATGGCTACCTTTTCCACAGGCATAAATGCTGCCATTGTGTTAGGTAAGGTTACAATGGGCAGGATTGTCGACAGCCACAGTGAGCTGGATATCGGAAGCAAGTCTGTGGACAGGGGAAGGGTCAACGGGAGCCTCATGGCCGGTGATGGGTGCTCCCAATATGATTTCAATGCTCCAGGAACGTATACAGAGACAGGATTTAGTCCGAAGCTCGTGGTATAGTGGCTAGCGTGCTGTCTCTGGATCACGAAGTCTCGGGTTCGATTCCCGGCCAGGTTGGAGATTTTATCCGCCCAGAGACTGGGCGTTTGTGTTATCTTCGTCATTTCATCATCATTCGTGGAAGTGGCGAGATTGTACTGTGTAAAGATCGGGAATTTGTATGGGCGCTGATGACCGAGCAGTTGAGCGCCCCACAGACCAAACATCATCATCAGAGGCAGAATTTTCCTGAGTGGCCTATAGGAAACACAAGGTGTATGTTTCGTGGGTAACGGAATACATTCGCTAGGTTTGCAATATGACGTTTTCAGTTGGGAACAAAAGATTTCCCGGAAGTTTTCCTTCGTATAGGTGATGGCTATGGTACCATCTTTGGGTCAGAATCCTTTTAGAACCATCGGGTTAAAACTGACTGTGTGCTGTGTCTAGTAGAACTCAGTGGAACAATGGTTTTCACCTGGAGAAAACTGTTATCAGCACCTCTCTACCCCAAATTTCTCATGAAAGGTCAAGCGATTAAGCTGTACGCAAGCTCAATGAGAGTCATTTCACATGGCAAAATACTGCAAGGTAAAGGCAAACTGCTATGAGTGACTGTAGGACAGTGTGGCTTGCAAAAGTGTTGTGCGTGGTTGAGTCAATGGAAGAAAATAATGAGTTACATAAAGCATTTTTTTGTGTGTGCAGCAGTATTATATACATACGTAAGATAAACCGAAAGTGCTTAGTGCTCATCGCCCTTGATAATTGTGAGGATGAAGATATGATTTTTCTAACAGACTTTGTCATCAACATACATGTTCTCTAAAATTATGGTGCATGCAACATAAAATCGAACCGTAGCCATAAGTAAGCCACCAGTGCAACTGTGTTACATGAGAAGATGGAGCTTTTAAAAGGAAAGCAAAGAGTAGCAATGGAGGAGCTACAGTTAGAATTTAAGGACCAATTTAATTCTCCTGGGTTTTTACTAGTGACACAAAGCAGAATCCCAACTGTACCATAAACCTTATCGGGGTCCCATTAACTACACCTGGTAATGGAGGAACTCATTAACTAGGAATTATGTAATTGTATCGTTGTCAAAAGTACCAGCCTGTGAGGTGTACCTATAGTGATAATGCTGAAAAATAAATTGGACAGAACGAAAAAATATCGATTTTGCTGCTAGTACAGATATCGCAACAGTTGTTTGATAATGGACACATACGAAACCCCAAATATAATAGAGACATTGGACAGTTTGGGATACTGCAGGTATTTTTGCATGACAGGTTTATAGAGTGGGAACTGTCAGCAAGAGGTAGCACCGGAGGACTCGCCAAAAAACGGCATATGTGGTTTCTTCAGCTCACTGCCAATGTCAACGTACATTATTCGCTTTGAACGCTGTGACAGACACATTTCAAAGTTTGTTGGATGGAGTGTTGCGAGGATTAAAACCAAAACAATGTATGATGTGTCTAGATGACATTACTGTGTTTGTGAAAGATATGGAAGGCACGTGTAGTGACTGAAGGAGGTAGTTAAGAGGTTACGCATAACATACGTAACTCCTAGTGCAGATAAACGTCGCTTTACACTGCAGGAAGTAAATTTCTTAGGACATATAATTATTCTTGAGAGTATGTGGGCAGAGTCTATATTGATGAACACCACACAGAGTTTAGTATGGTTGAGACTGGAAGAAAGTTACAGTCTTTGTGGGATAGCAAATTGTCATACGAAACTTTTCCTGGGATTTGTGGGGATATCACAGCCTCTCCTGCAGTTTTGAAAGAATGAAGTTCCATTGGACAGTGGAATGTGAAACTGCAGATGAAAAACTGAAAGAATTTTTAAATAGTTCAGTGTTGGCCTTTGTGAACTACAAAAGGAGTTCATATTATGGTGGGATGCTAGTTAATAATTTATTTGGCTGTGTTTTGAGTCAAGAGCGAGAGAGGAAGGAACATTCAGTTGTCTATTAATTGCAACATATAGACAAAGTAGGGAATATTCTGCCCCAAAAAAGCAAATGCTAAGCCTCATATATGGCATGACACACTTCTACTGGTATTTGTATAGGAAACGTTTGAAGGTAATAATGGATCATGCAGTGCTGAAGTATGTGTCTAGCAGTACCTGTGCTCTGATATTGAGCAAGTTTGTTTTCAAAGCGCTCAATAAACCTGTTAGATATTATGGTAATGAAGATGGCTTCAGTATGAAGACGGCCATATTACAGACAATCTGTTGTACACTTTTGGAGTTGCAGAAAGCAGAAGCTGCTTGCGAGGAATGTAAACGATTTGCAACACAGCTGCATTTTGTTTCGCATGAGCAATTGTTGTGTAAGACAGCAAGGCTTGGACCACATATTGTGGTGCCAGTCATATTGGAGAAGAAGTTTTAAAACAGGATCATGATCAGGTATTATGCAGTCATAATGGATGTAGAACCGTGGAACGATGAGTGGCTGAAAATCACTGGTGGTGTACACGAAGACAAGATGTAGAGCAGTATGTTAAACAAGCCATGAACGTATTCCACTGCTAAGGTTATTGAAACCATTTGAAATGGTTGGGATGGACATTTTACTACTACATGAAGACACAATCAGGTAAATGTTATGTTCTGATCACAATAGATTATTTTTCACGTTATATGGGAATGATCACTGTCCTGAATCAGTAAGCTGATGCAGTAACACAGGGAATGGTGTATAATTGGTTACTGAAATTCGGTATTCTAGAAACATTAGCCACAGACCAGGGCAACAAATGTATGCCGGAATTAATAAATCAGTTGTCCTACATTTGTGTTCATAAAATGCCATCATCATCTGAGATAATCAACGAAAAGGTGGGAAGAGATGGAGAGCCAGTGCTAAACTTACAAAAACAATGTGAGAGGTATACTTATATTGAGAGCCAATACCAAGGCTCTCGCAAGTCAGGAACAGATGGGGCAGTGCAGTGTGGAGCTACTGGAATGCTGTGGGCGACAGTGAGTAATGCTGGCTAACCCATGCACCACAAAGGAGAAAACATAGAGTTCAGTCACCCACTATCAGGGACCATATCAGTTTATTGAGATGACATCGCTAGGGAACGTTAAACTGCGGCTCTGACATGTACAACAGTTGTAAGTGTGAGACATATATGGGGGCTAAAGATTCGTTGGCACTGGTAACAGCACCACTCCCAAACAAGGGGAGAGTAGACCATAAGAAAGAAAAACGGGCCACACCATCAGAAGCCACATCCATCTTGCCATATGTTATAAGGCCACAGAAGTGATAGTGTATTAAGATTTTGGGAATTTAGTTTTTTTTCTGGTGTTTCATGTTCCAATTTTGTACAAATGGTGAAGGGGAGAGGGGAGTGTCGACGTATTTTTGAGATACTGGCCTGCGGTTTATGATTTCGTTTTGTGGTATGTTAACGACTGGTATGGTTTATTGGGTTATTTTGTGTGTAGTTCACTTTATGTTGATAACGTGCTTGCAAAGGGACGTCGGGTAGTGGGAATTGAGATTATTCATCTAGTTTAACGTATATGGTGTGTGGGGAGTGGAGATGGGTGTATTTTTAGACGACAGGCCGATGAGCGAAGAGTGAACACGGATGTCTTTCTCTAGATAACACCAACAGTGAGGATTACTGCGAGATGCAGTACACCTGTACAACTGCAAGGGGCGAGGATCTTGCAGGAGCGACCATTGAAAGGAGGAGTGCTTTTTCCCTAGGCAGGAGGACGTTGTCCTGACCAATCACCAGTGGACGTTAGATCAACACAATGCATGGGGATTAAGAGACGAGATGAAGCTTTCTCGGAATTACACCTTAAACCTGGGATGAAGGGGCTGTTATGAGAGGTACAAGGAAAGTACTGGGCGCTACATCACTGATGTGGCGTCACTGGGATACATTTCAGCAAACCATAGACCTTGTGCCACGCAAATTAAACCAGCGAACGCCAGGATGGATAGATGCAGGACGCAGATTGTAGAAAACGGTACTTGGAATAGCGAATGTCGGTGCCAACCAGGGGCTCTATAACTCGCTAGTACAGGTGGAGGGAGAGGCAGGAGGAATCAGAACTCCGACGGGATGGCACATCTGGAATCAGGATTATTGAATAACACTGTAATGTTGCGGGTGTAGTAGTAGAGCTGACGAGCTATGAAAGAAAGACCACCATCTCTGCAAACCATAACTGATGTATAATGCAGGGCCAGTTGGACGTATTGGATACAGATGTGTTGCACAGTCTTGCCGATAGGATAGGGGATACCCACACTGAGATAACAGAATTACAGGAAGCCATCTGCCACGCAGTATATTTTCATTTAACCCCTACCTCGTCGCTACAAAAATTATTTCTGGTCGGCGAACGTCATTCGCTCGAGGAGCTCCCAGCTACGCTAGAAAAGAAAACCCTGTCACTGTTTTACCATCTGCACCCAAATGCATGTGATTATTCTTTTCCCAGTTAGAGGTACCGATTAAATAGACTATCATATCTTTTATAGGTATGGAAAATATATTCCACAATATTAGTTTTCAAAGATAGTTAAATGGTTCTAGTAGAGAGAAAAATAAGATCAAAATGGCTCTGAGCACTATGGGACTTAACTTCTGAGGTCATCAGTCCTCTAGAACTTAGAACTACTTAAACCTAACTAATCTAAGGACATCACACACATCCATGCCCGGGGCAGGATTCGAACCTGCGACCGTAGCGGTCGCGCGCTTCCAGACTGTAGCGCCTAGAACCGCTCGGCCACCCCGGCCGGCAAAAAAATAAGATCAAATGGAGTATAGTAGCTGAACTAGAAATGTGATGAGGAAACAAACGTAGTATAGAATCAAATACAGGGAACGAAGAAGGTAAGTAAGTTATAGCATTTATTGAAAAAAATGTTTAAAACAATAATACAGACTATGAAGAAATCTTGGACTGAATAGTAAAATTTGTTTAAAAATAAAAGATATTCTGTGGAAAACATTCAAGTATTTGAACCAATGTGCTCACATTTTCAGGAGGAGGTAGAAGCCATCAAGGAAGAATATTAAAACCGATAAATGATTTATATATATTATAACTTTCCTTAAAATGGTTACTTTACGATTACGTTGAATGAAAGTGAGATCTGTGGAATGAGTACCGAACTCGAATCGTTGTGTTGCGTGTTGTAAGTGCAAGTGGTATGCTTACTCTGTGTTATTGTTAGCAAAACTTTACGCATAGATTGGATAATGCAACTCCCAATACCAATAAAGAAATACAAAAATGTTGAAATGTGTGAAATCTTATGGGACTTAACTGCTGAGGTCATCAGTCCCTAAGCTTACACACTACTTAACCTAAATTATCCTAAGAACAAACACACACACCCATGCCCGAGGGAGGACTCGAACCTCCGCCGGGACCAGCGGCACAGTCCAAGACTGCAGCGACTCAGACCGCTCAGCTAATGCCGCGCGGCAAAGAAATAGTCACTGCAAAATACATTCAGCCTCTTAAGCACTGAATCCTAAGGCACTGTTCAAAACTAATAACTTTGGTCCCTGTGCACATAACAAATAAATTAAATTGTCGTACTTCTAAAGTAGCAACGAATGAACGCGATATATTCTGGTCTCTCACAAAAAAATATAAATATGCTAAATGCAGACTCAGTAGAGTGCCATTGGTAGATAAAAGAGAACATTTAAGAAAATCCTACTTCTTTGAAAAATTCGTGATCTGGGCTGGTAGGTGGCACTGATTATGATGAATTACTAACATTCCGTTTTTTTAGCACAATTACATTGCGTGTTAGATTTGTCTTCTCAAAAACATCTGACCATTGACGTTCCATTATTCACAATTGATTCACAAACAATGAGATATAAACAGCAAGTATTATCTAACTTCATTAATCCAACATAAATGCAAATCACCAAATTAACATAGCTCTGTTAACATATCTTTAAAAGATTACAAGAATGAAATATCTAATTAGTCTTTTTATCAAAACCGTTTACGTACGTTATGGGGTTACTCAACAATTACAAATAATCAGCCAACTCATCTATACTAAGCCGTTGGCAAAAACAGAAATCATAGTTATTAAACATCTTTGCCTTATTTGCATGAAGCCTTCTGTTTCCATGTTCAACAATATTAACATAGCTACATGAACCTAACTCTTGGTGGCTTCACACAGCACACACGAAAGACTGTCTACTCCACTGTCTTTCCCTCACAGACAGCTACCTACAACTGAGTTCACAGTGCTCTCTCACTCCAACAAAGCAGCATCTTTGGCTCTGCGGTCAACCACAGTCAGCGCTCCGCATTATCGAGCCTTTCAGAGACATTCATCTTTCATAATATACTGCTTTCATTTTAATTTATTAATATTCTTATCTTATTCTCGTGCCACATATAAGTGTGCTCCAGTTGTCTACTTTCAATGTGGATTTTAATCCAAAAGTGGGACAAAAGATATAGGGCGTCCCTCAATAGATAAATTTTCGTTATGATACCTGTAATGACAAGTCATTGTCGAATTTCTCGAGAGGATAATCGCTTTCCTTAACATTTTAGATCTCAAGATAGCAAGGAACAAATGGGCTTAAAATGAAACTGACTGTATTTTATTAAACAACTAGGACGATACGATTCAGAATTTGAAACTATCGCGGGCCAGTAAGATGGCAGAGTAATATTTATGCCAGACACGAATCGTTCCTGAGCTGACTTTTCTATTTTTCAAAGATGACAAAAAAGTAGCTTGCGTGATTATGACTGCACACAGCTAGTGGCTACTACTTGTACTTTTAATATAATCTGCTGTTTTTAAGTATTAGTGGAACACAGTTTACCTCACCTCCGCAAAATACATAACCATAACGCTATTGCTTCGTTTGTTGCTTTACTTTCGTGGCCGTTGTAGGCATTTGTTGCTGCCTGTTAAGTGTTTCGATATATTTCGTGGATAAATAGCTCTGCTGACTTCCTCTTACGAATATCGCCTCATTGTTTTTGTGCAACATACTGCTTGTTGGTTTCAAAGTAAATAAAAGTCACCTACAATGAGTTCATACAAACCCAGTTTTATATGCCCGCCTCTGGGAAACATCTAGTTTCTCGGCTTACGAGACACGAGAAAATGATTATTTTACAATTTTTGGATATCCTCATAATTACCGCTTCAAGTACAGCTTTATCGTAAGACCAAAATGGGGCCATATTTCTATCATATTATTCTGTGGCGGAGTAATTAATCAGGGAAGGGGGGGGGGGAGCAGGGGGAGCAGTCTTCTATATTAAGCTTCCAGGAGCATTTATTCGGCGATTTGTTTTAAGAGAGAATACGTTACATAAATTTCATATGATGTCTAATACATAGAAAATCTCATTAAACGAAAAGTCAATAACAATATGAAAAACTCTGTACAGCAGTCGACAATATTAAGGCAGTAATAATTGTGTGTGTAGTGTTTTCTTATTGTTCTAACATTTTAAGTTCAGCAGCTTTGATGAGAAAATTATAAAAGGGGTTTCATAATAGCATCTTTTTCTATAAATCTTAACGCTTTCGCGACGATGAACTTCTGTAGAAGTCGGGAGGGAACGTCCTGCCCAGCCGGTGGACTGCTGAAGCAGTTCCGCCTCGCGTCGTATTTCTCCGCTTCACTACGCTCGACTTGCGTCGATGTTTGTCCTGTGCACCATCTAGCGGTTGTGACTGAGTCTTACTGCTCATTTCCCTCCTTGTTTCTGATCTGAAGTGTCGTGTTTTTAACCTCAGATAGTTTCTTCTAGAAGTGATATGGCAGATAAGCGATATATTGTGGAGGAAGTTGTTTCGCTCATACTGGATAGTGACTTTGAAGATGAAAGCGAATCATCGTTCGAATCTGACAATGAACGTGAAACGCCTATTGTAGCTGCTTCTACATCAGGTACACGTGCTACTCCAGCTGTTCCATTGACAACCCCAGACGTAGATTTGTTCTCAGAAGACGAAACTACAGATAGTGATATAGATGAAGAAAAAAAACAACGTGGGAAAATGACAACTTGAAACCGAAGAAACACGCTATGACGCAGATACTTCTGGACTGAAAGATATCGTAAACAATGCTAAGTTTCTTTCAGTTGTTCTTTAGCACGGATATCACAAACTTTTTGTGTAAGGAAAGTAACAGATACTTTTCTCAAATGGTGGCTAATGGTCGCGCTCCAGGGAGGATCCAAGGAGTGTGGAGTGACGTGAGTGTAAATGGTATTTACATCTTTATTGTCACTATGTTTATCATGACAAGAGTAAAGAAACTGAGCTTGTATGAATACTGGTATGAGAATCCAGTTATCCATACAATATACGTTTTAAATAAAGCACCCACCGCACCAGAGCTGAATCCAAAACACGGATCTTACAGAATGAACGAAAAAATAACGCGAATTATCTAAAACATCCAAGAAAACTGTTTTTATTCAAAATGAATATCAAAAGGATGTGTGATTTGGATTAATCATTTCCCGAATATACAGGGTGAGTCACCTAACATTACCGCTGGATATATTTCGTAAACCACATCAAATACTGACGAATCGATTCCACAGACCGAACATGAGGAGAGGGGCTACTGTAATTGGTTAATACAAACCATGAAAAAATGCACGGAAGTATGTTTTTTAACACAAATCTACGTTTTTTTAAATGGAACCACGTTTTGTAGCACATCTGAACATATAAACAAATACCCAATCAGGGCCGTTTGTTGCATTGTAAAATGTTAATTACATCCGGAGATATTGTAACCTAAAGTTGACCCTTGAGTACCACTCCTCCGCTGTTCGATCGTGTGTATCGGAGAGCACTGAATTACGTAGGGATCCAAACGGAACGGTGATGGACCTTAGGTAGAGAAGAGACTGGAACAGCACATTACGTCCACATGCTAACACCTTTTTATTGGTCTTTTTCACTGACGCACATATACATTACCATCAGGGGTGAGGTACACGTACACACGTGGTTTCCGTTTTCAATTACGGAGTGGAATAGAGTGTGTCCCGACATGTCAGGCCAATAGACGTTCAATGTGGTGGCCATCATTTGCTGCACACAATTGTAATCTCTGGCGTAATGAATATCGTACACGCCGCAGTACATCTGGTGTAATGCCGCCGCAGGCTGCCACAATACGTTGTTTCATATCCTCTGCGGTTGTAAGCACATCACGGTACACATTCTCCTTTAACGTACCCCACAGAAAGAAGTCCAGAGGTGTAAGATCAGGAGAACGGGCTGGCCGATTTATGCGTCCTCCACGTCCTATGAAACGCCCGTCGGAGGTTTCAGGCGTCAACTTTAGGTTACAATATCTCCGAATGTAATTAATAGTTTACAATGCAACAAGAGGCACTGATTACGTATTTGTTTATATGTTCAAATGTGCTAACAAAACTAACGTGGTTCCATTTAAAAAAACGTAGGTTTGTGTTAAAAAACATACTTCCGTCAATTTTTGTTTGGTTTGTGTTAAACAATTACACTAGCACCTCTCCTCACGTTCGGTCTGTGGAATCGGTTCGTCAGTATTTGACGTAGTTTACGAAATATATCCAGCGGTAGCGTTGGGTGACTCACCCTGTATATGAGGTCCAATATTTGCGGTAACACTACGAGTGCAGTTGTGGATTTAAAACTTTTGCGCCCCCCCCCCCCCCCCCCAAAAAAAAAATTCATGTTTGAAATAATAACTATTATCACTTCAAAATTGCAGATTTGGGTGGGAGTGCAGCTGGCTGTTTCCGTGCACTACTATTCGTTGTTCTGAAGGACGCGTCAGCGGTCTAGTCGCGCTCAATCGAAATGTAATATGGTTCCTGAACTGTACTTGGTGTACAGGCTCTAAATCTGTATCATATGACGCTTGGACATTCCGCAATGTCGTCAGGTGAACTGTTCGAAAGGTTACTGAAAATTGTGAAGGAGTCCAACAGTGTTCTATAGCTTTCCCTCCTCATTAATTCGGCGTACAAGCTATCGAGTGCTGAGAGAAATGTTTCGAATCTAAATTTTTCCCTTCCAGTCAGAAAAACTTCTTCAGAGGCCGCTTCTTCGTCATCATGAAGTTTTTGTTTTCGTGATCATTTGTAGGTGCATTCATAGCTTATATCAGTCACAATTTCCATGGATTTATTTTCATAATAGTAGAACATGCCACAAGCAGACGCTATAAATCCTACAAGTGATTCATATAGTTCATGCACTATTTTAGTATCAATATGTACACATTGCAATTTCAGATTTACACTAATAAATCTCTACAGTATTTCCTTCCAAATTGTCATCAAGAATACTGTTTCAGGTCTGCTGAGTTGATTCAATAAAGCTGAAGCCTCATTTCGCACAAGTGGTTTTTCAAACGCATTATTGGAAATATGTGTGAGGGCATTGATAACGCCCTCCCAGTTTTCATATAAACTTGCACACGCTTCCTCTCTTGTTGACCAACATGTTTTTGATAAACTTTTTACCGTTTTCCTTCCTTGTTTCATGAAGGAAAGAAGTTTATCCCAGCGCTGTGTAGAAGCAGAGGAATAAATTATAAAGGTTTTGCGCTACATGGAAAGGTAAACATGCTTCCCGACAACAGCTTGCAGCACTAGTGCCGACTAAATTCAAAGAATGTGCTGCACAAGGCACATAATGCGCCTTCGCATTTCGTTCTTTAATCCGCGTCAGCAAACCAGTGTTGGTTCCTGACATATTGCTTGCGATGTCATATGATTGGCCTCCACAATCAGTAATATCAATGGAATTTGTCGACAGGACTTTTAGTACGACCTCAGCTAAGTTTTCGGACTTGTGTCCCTGGTTTGGTAAAAACAGAGGGAAACGTTCAACAGGTTCACCATTCTCGTTCACATATCATAATATGAAAGATAATAGATCAATATATGAAATGTCTGCAATAGAATCTACTATTATAGAGCAATATTTGGCCTGTTTTATTTCACTTATAACAATTCTTTTTATTCGTTCAGAAAGAAGTTCTATTATTTCATCACAGATTATTGAAAAAAGGTCCCTGGCCTGGATTTTCATATCGTGCAATGTACTCTGCAAGAAAACGATCCAACTCGGCTATAAGATCAAGAGATCTCATAAATTGGCCATTATATAATCTTTCAACGTGTCCACGTAGGGAAAATCCACGACTTGTTAGCTCCTTCACTACTGCATACACCCTTTTAAACACACTGCACCAGTAAATTTTTTCTGTCTCAACTCATGATTCGAAATCGTTATCTATTGTTCCAAGTGACTTATATCTTGTTAAGTGTGGTAACTCAGAATTTTTGTGTTCAAGTGAATTCTCATGATGAGATAAAATATTATTAATATTTTTCCAATCTGCATTACCATTACTAACAATCGCGGCCTTACCTCCGAACAATTTATATGGTGCACAAGAAACAGCACCGGTGCTACGGGAGTGTACTAGAAAATCGCGCATAGTTATACCCCCATTTAGAAGTTTACAGTAAAATACATTTTTGGTCAAATGTCTGCTTTTATCGCCAATTGATCTTTAATTAGAAAAATCACCGTTACAATTTTGATTAATACCATGTTGTAAGAGAATGTCGATTGTTGATTCATTGACACACCATTGTGCAGGATCATCACTGACGACATTATTTCCTTTCATAATGTGTGACTCGACACTTAGTTTTTCGTGAAACTCGAAATCAGGAACAATTTGCTTTCCTTCATTTTTAAGTTGTGTTTTGTCTGTGTTTATTTCTTTTACAATAGCTGCAGTGCCAGAAATATCATCCGTACTCTTGAACTCGAAGTCGAACCAGCAACATTCTTTGCGAAAAATTTATCTACTGTGCCAAACGTTTTTAGAACATTAGCTTTTCGTTCTCGTTTTTCCTTCGATAATTTCCGAAATGCTGCCCCACTTAATTTTGCACTTTTGCTTTTTTCACTGTTATTCATGTTAAGGCACTTACAAAATTGTCAACCAACAATCAAAACAAAAGAAAAAATGTAAAAGGGAGGAAAGAAAGACTGTATCCAGTTAGAATCGTACTACACCGCACATGAGCACAAAGCTTTTTTCTTTAAACACGGCAAGCCAGCACAAAGATTTTTCCTTTAAAGACGGAGTGATGAACTGACCAACTCGGATTACTCGACGTAACTTTGCTATGAAAGAACGACAATGCAGAATAATTTAGTTTCATTGTCGCCTGCTTCTCTGCCGGTTGGAATTCGTCTCTTAAAGAAAACGGGACAGTCCTCTTTTTGTCTTCTGTTTCCCGCATCGCTGGAATTTTGGTTTAAGTAGTCTTGTTGGCTGTTGATGTGCTGTGTTGCCATTTGTGTGAACACTGCTGTTATGCGAACACGCTAATGCACCTTTTGTTCCAACATAAAATAAAAATAACGTTTCCTCGAAGAAAAAAAGTTTAGTTAACAAGTTTAATACGAAATTTAAAATACCACGTGCTATTCGATTGCACAGAGTGGGAAGTTTAATAGCGTGGAGGCTGCAGCAGAACAAATGAGACAAACAAAAGTTGATTTCTTCTTCTTTTTTCGCTAAAAAAACTAAGTAAATAAATAAATAAAATTTTTAAACTGTTGTGAAGTGTGTTTCACACATTATTAGATATTCTCCTTATGTTTAAAAATGTAAAATATTGCCAGTATCAACATGTTGTGTTAAATGGGTGTCATTAAATCAAAGCTCAGTATTGAAGGCCACAGAGCTTTCACATTAAGTACAGCAATGTCCGCAGCTCGGGGTTGTGCGGTAGCGTTCTCGCTTCCCACGCCCGGGTTCCCGGGTTCGATTCCCGGCGGGGTCAGGGATTTTCTCTGCCTCGTGATGACTGGGTGTTGTGTGCTGTCCTCAGGTTAGTTAGATTTAAGTAGTTCTAAGTTCTAGGGGACTGATGACCATAGATGTTAAGTCCCATAGTGCTCAGAGCCATTTGAACCAATTACAGCAATGGAGGGTTAACTTGATACTTCCCCGTAATTTCTACTAGAAATTTAAGTAGAGCTGGGTTTTACATATTGAGGCCCACATATGTTACAGTATTTAAGAAACTAGTTTACCACAGCTTTTCAGGAGTCCCGGTATTTTCACGGGGGAATATGGTAAGGTTGAGTAGAAGCCGACAACATTCTCGGAGTAATAACATTTCAAACATTGTATTGTAGATTGCCGTCCGGACAGCTTATTTCAAAATATTCTGAACAATCATGAAGATGACACCAGACGGAAACCAAATGTTAAATTGCAATTCAGTCACCAAGTAAACTATGTGTTGTGACTTGGCAAGACAGCCAAGCCACTAGGAGGTGAAGCCGAAAGGCACGCGTTTAAGCTCACGCAGGCTGGCGTGAGGTCTGGAACAGTTTAAGGAATTGAGTCTAGCAAAAAAGGTACATAGCTGCTGGAATACTTAACTTTAATCCAGAATTGGTGAACATCGTTCTGACGGTACATGCACCACAAGATAAATAGCAAATGATAATGGCGCCTTGCTAGGTCGTAGCAAATGACGTAGCTGAATGCTGTGCTAACTGTCGTCTCGGCAAATGAGAGCGTAATTTGTCAGTGAACCATCGTTAGCAAAGTCGGCTGTACAACTGGGGCGAGTGCTAGGACGTCTCTCTAGACCTGCCGTGTGGCGGCGCTCGGTCTGCAATCACAGATAGTGGCGACACAAGGGTCCGACGTATACTAGCGGACCGCGGCCGATTTAAAGGCTACCACCTAGCTAGCGAGGTGACTGGCGGTGACACCACACTATGTATATTCCCAAGCTTGTATTGTCGATTTTCGTTCTTAAGACTTATTTAAACTAGCAAGCTGTTTAAAAATATTTAAAAAATTTTGTTTGTAAGCGCAGTTATTTTAAAACGTAAAACGTTAAAATGTGTGCAGTGCAAAAAATGCTGCCTCTCTTAAGATGCCGCGCCTGGTGGGCCTATATGTAACTCCGCCACTGTACGAGTATGAAAGCACGACGCAACAATCACGGCGCCGGCGTGAAAGGGTTAAGTTTCGTACGTCCAGTTGCGTTTTAATTATTGCCCATTAAACATTCTTTTGTATTTTATATAAGTAACTAAATGAAGTCAGATACGCTGAAGCGATTAATTCTTTCTCTTTCGCGTACTTTTCTCCAACTGGGAGGTGAAGCGACACCATGAGACTACATAGGTTAATTTTTGCAAAGATGGAAACAGCTGGCAGCCACTGTCGACATTGCAACTTATTCACACCAATAGTGCCCTTACCAGCTTCGTAGCGCCATATTCATCTTCAGACACCTATTCACTTTCAGATTCACATTTGTTGATGTTTACATAAGATCTTTTTTATTCTCCCTTGTGGTGAAAGTTCCATGGTGTGGTGGTGCCCTACGGCCAAAAAAGATGTCAGAAACGGCATATTTAACTGTAATTGTACCTACTAACGACTGAACACAATATAAAAAAATCTTTGGAGTAGAATACAGATAACGATAGCTGTAGGAAACCCAGATGCGTCAGTGTAATACCCAAAGAAAAGTTCCATCAGAGGAGAGAGTATTAAAATCCTAATATTTAACTGCCGAAGCATTCGCAACAAAGTGCCAGAGTTTTGAGTGCTCCTAAAAACAAAGAAGCTCAAATAGTACAAGGCAAAGAAAGGTGGTTAAAAACTGGAGTTGACAGTAGTGAGACCTTGGGGGAAGATTTAAATGTATACTGAAAGGATAGGGAAATGCGAATGGTGGGGGTACATTTATCACAGCGGACAGGAAAGCCAGTTCCACCGAGACAGAAATCGATACTGCTTGCGACATTGTTTGACCAAGACAAAGTACTAACGGTGGGCATGTAATTATAGTAGTACCCTTCTATCTAATGCCACACTCACCTCCTGATGTAATCGAAAACTGCAAATGATGTAGTTATCTACAACAGTCAACAGTCTGCACGTAAGTTTCTTAAAAATACTGTAATAACTGGAGGAAGCTTTAATCATCCAGCAATCGTCTGGCATAATTATAGTTTTATTAGTCGTGGGTCAGACGAGACAACAGTGAAACGTTACTGGATGCCATTGCTGAGAATTGTGTGGAACAGATAGTTCCGAAACCCTCTCATGGTTGAAATATTTTAGACATAATGGTAACAAACCGACCAGATCTCTTCGAGGAAGTCCACATCGAAACTGGTATCAGTAACCATAAGACAGTTATAGCAACAATAAATACCAAAGTACAAAGAGCAACTAAAACAAGCAGGAAAAGAACTAGAAACTTCTCGCGCAAGGTAAGAGCATGTAGATGAATTGTGGCTAATGTTTCAAAGATTAATTGGCCATGCGCTGGATGGATATATACCCAGTAGAACAGTTCATGATGGAACAGATCTTGCGTGATTTACAGTCCCTGCAAAGGAACTTCTAAAGAAACAGAATCTACTGCATAATAGGTGTAAAACAAAGCGTATAGCTTTAGACAGATGCTGATTGAGAGGCGTTAGTCAGTCAAGAGATCAGTACTTGAAGCCATCACTGCCTATCGTGGCAGAATGTTATCGAAAGATCATTCACAAAACCCAAAGAAATTCTGGTCATTTACAAAGGCTGTTTGTTGTGACTAGGCAAGACAGCCAAGTCACTATGAGAGGAAGCCGAAAGGCACGCGTTTAAGCTCACGCAGGCTGGCGTGAGGTCTGCAACAGTTAAAGGAGTTGAGTATAGTAAAAAAGTACGTAGCTTCTGGAATGCTTAACTTTAATCCATAATTGGTGAACATCGGTCGGACGGTACATGCATCACAAGATAAATAGCAAATGATAATGGCGCCTTGCTAGGTCGTAGCAAATGACGTAGCTGAAGGCTATGCTAACTATCGTCTCGGCAAATGAGAGCGTAATTTGTCAGTGAACCATCGCTAGGAAAGTCGGCTGTACAACTGGGGCGAGTGCTAGGACGTCTCTCTAGACCTGCCGTGTGGCGGCGCTCGGTCTGCAATCACTGACAGTGGCGACACGCGGGTCCGACGTATACTACCGGACCGCGGCCGATTTAAAGGCTATCACCTAGCAAGTGTGGTGTCTGGCGGTGACACCACACTGTTAGTGTTACAAAAGTTAGTGTCCAGTCATTATCGGCAAAGCAGCAATTGAAATTGAGAGTAGAAAAACAAAAGCAGAAACGTTTAACTCCATTTCCAAATGCTCATTTATAGAGAAAAGCCCAGGAAATTTGCCACAATTTTAAGCGCGTGCCACTGAAAATATATGGAATGGATATTAGTCCCACTGAAACCGCAGCAGTCGTGAAAACTGTACAAATCCCCAGGACCTAGAGGGATACCGGTCACATTCTACATCTAAACTGCGGCTGAGTTAGCCACCATGTCAACTGGATACCATGAACAAAATGTCCTTCCCGGTACTTGGAAGCAAGTAGAGGCCACACCTGTCTACAAGATGGGTAGCAAAATTCAGCCACAAAACTACCGTCCAATGTCCTTGGCATAGAATTTATTGTAGAATCTTAGAATATATTCTGAACATAATGAGGTATCTCGTATAAAATGACCACCTCCACGCCACCATCCAGCACGGATTTCAAAAACATAGATCATGTAAAATTCAGCTCCCACTTTTCTCACATGACATCCTGAAAGGCGTGGATGCAAGCGGTCAGGCATATGTAATACTTCTTGATTTCCGTAAAGCATTTGACTCTGTACCCCACCTACGCTATTTATCGACAGTACGATCTTATATGGCGACTGGCCAAATAGGTGACTGGATTGAGGATGTCTTGGTGGGGAGGATGTAACATGTTATCTTGGATGAAGAGTTATGGACAGATGTAGACGTAACTTTGGCTGTACCCCAGGGAAGTGTGATGGGCCTTGCTGTTCGTACTATATATTAGTCCCATTGTGGACAATTCTAATAGTAACCTACGACTTTTCACTTATGTTGCATTTATCTATAATGAAGTACAGTTTGCGCAAATATTCAGTCAGACCTTGATAAGCTTTCAATATGGTGCAAATATTGACAATTTGCTTTAAATGTTCAGAAGTATTAACTTGTGAGTGCACTTCACAAAACTGAAAAAACAGTGTCCCATGAATGTAATATCAGAGAGTTTAGGTAGTATTTGGTAAACTCATACAAATATCTGGATGTAACACTTAGTAGCGAAATGAAATGGAACGATCACATAGGTTCAGTCATGGGTAAAGCAGATAGAAAACTTGGGTTTATTGGAGGAATACTAAGAAAATGTAGTCATTTTACAAAAGAGGTTTTGCTTACAAATCACTCGTGTGACCTATCCTAGATTATTGATCAAGTGAGTGGGACCGTCACCAAATTGGACTAACGAGATATTGAACGTGTACATAGAAGGGGAAACCGAATGTCACGGGTTTGTGTCACCCATGGGAGGGTATCATAGAGATGTTGAAAGAACTGATTTGATAGACTCTTGAAGATAAACGGAAACTATCAGAGAAAGTTAACTAACAAAATTTCAAGAATCGGCCCTATCTGATATCTCAGGGAATACACTAAAACACCCTACATATCATTCCCATCGTGACTGAGATGACAAGATTAGATTAAATGCGGCACGCACAGAGACATTTAAGAACGTTCTTCCCGTGATCCTTACGTTAATAGAACGGACATAACCTCTAATAACTGATACAATGGGACGAATATTCCGCCATGCTCTTCAAAGTCGTTTGCAAAGTATAGATGTATATGTATCTGTGAAACTGTTTTAGCTGGGGTAAATTAAGTCGAAAATTCAGCTTCATTAAGTTGTAAAAATGACTGGCTGTGTTCAAAAAAGAGTGAAGAGTATATAAAATACTTTTTTGATCTACAAATATCAACATAGTGTAAACAACCCCCACTCTCTCCCCTTCCACAAAAGCAAATGGTTCAAATGGCTCTGAGCACTATGGGACTTCACATCTATGGTCATCAGTCCCCTAGAACTTAGAACTACTTAAACCTAACTAACCTATGGACATCACACACATCCATGCCCGAGGCAGGATTCGAACCTGCGACCGTAGCAGTCGCGCGGCTCCGGACTGAGCGCCTAGAACCGCTAGACCACCGCGGCCCGCCCCCTTCCACACACCATCCGCCCCACACACACACCGAAAAGATTTTGTCACATACAGTGCTGCATATACAGATGGCGAGATTACAAATATAACAATCCCAAAGAATTTCTGCCTCAGATACGTTCAATGAGTACACGGACGTAACAGCATAAAACTCGCAAAGTACAAACGTCTCATTACATGGTGTTTACGCTGGGAATAAAATAAATGATGAGAAACTGTTGTACATAAGTAAATAAATATTATGGTAGTGAACATTGTATTAATATACGATAGCTGGTAGAAATTCAAATTGATTTTACTGTTGTGTTAACATATGGAAAGGCAAGCTGTTGTATTTTAGTATAGTGTTCATATTGTATTACTGTCTGCATGTTGGCCGGCCGGGGTGGCCGAGCGGTTCTAGGGGCTACACTTTGGAGCCGCGCGACCACTACGGTCGCAGGTTCGAATCGTGCCTCGGGCATGGATGTGTGTGATGTCCTTAGGTTACTTAGGTTTCAGTAGTTCTAAGTTCTAGGGGACTGATAACCTCAGAATTTATGTCCCATAGTGCTGAGAGCCATTTGAACAATTTTTTGTCTGGATGTTGTTGTTGTGAAAGGTACTAGTGTTTGCATATGTTTCAATTAAAAAAGTAGGTGAATCAAATTTTGCCGAATGGTTGGATTGGCTACCTAAATCTGTTCATTCAGCAGATGAAGTGATTTGCTTTTACATACATATATTTCTGTCTGTTTGACTAGGTTCATAAGACTACCTTTTTCAATGTGATGCAATATCTACATGGGAATTTTGGGACTTTATATTTCACGTTTGTTGGAAGTTGGGTGCCTGAAAATGTGGCTTTCGATAAATTTTTTAAATGTATGGTATCTAAATGATCTTTGAACTGAGTCTCGAAGCTTCTCTCAGTTTGTGCTATATAGTAGGAGGGGCAACTTTGCAACTCTATTTATATATGCCTGATATTTTGTGTGGGGAGTTGGTGTTCGATAAGCTATGAATGGCTGGCTGCTGAAGTTTGTGTGAAACCTTACTTTATGTTTGTATATGCGGACAGATTATTTATTTGGCAGATAAGCTATCTAAAAAAGAGAATGCAACATGCTTCCTTTTGATTTCTACTGTCTTTGGTGCCAAGTGCATGCTTGTAAGGTATGAAGAATTACTGACAAATGTTTCTTGGGATTTTTGTGATAGTGTATCTATCATAAGAGGGCTACAGCCACGGTTTGAGGCTATGGTTTTAATGATATTAGTTTTTTTAAGTTGTTCAACTAGTTCAGGTGTAATTTTATGTAGTTTATTCACTGTGGACCTAAAGTATGCCATCAAATACTGATTTGGATGACATGAAGAGCAGTTGATGCAGGTATCAGCGGCTGCTGGTTCCCCATAAATTTAAAAGTGATGTTTATGGGTTTTGTTGGAAAGTTTTAAGTCTAAGTAGTTGATGTTGTTATTAATGTCATGTTCAATGGTGAATCTCATCTTTTTGTGCCTGCTGCTCACATTTCTTGCTAATGTGTTGGTTTCCTCATTGGTGCCATCATCAAGAATAATTGTATCAGCCACGTATCTTTTACAATGGAGGAATTTGCTGTTAATACAACTGTTAGTTTCAAGAAAGTTTTATCGATTCGTTTATATAAATGTTTGCTAACATCCCAGCTAGTCAGCTACCCATTGCCAACCTATTTTTCTGTCAGCATATTTTGTTATTAAAACTGAAGTAGTTATATGACAGTACCAATGCAAGTAACTCAACGAGCTCAGAGATCTCTGTCATGATCTGCTCTGTTTGAGCTGATTATTCCTGATTATGTTACTGGTGTCTTCTAGAGGGATATAGTATAACGCTTTACAGTGTCGAGTGATTCAAATCTGGCTGTTGGTGGAATGAACTCACCTTTAATTTTATCAGTCAGTTAATACATGTTCTTAACGAAGAAGTTGTTTTCAAAAGTATTGTGGGTGTTAAGAAGAGTCACCAGTTTCTTATTTAATCTATATGAAGGGCTGTTGCTAGAATTACCACTAGGCCGGATGGGACATTTTGCTTGTGGTTTTTGGCTGTGACGCGAGGTGATGTGTAGAGGGGCGCATTTCCTGTTTAGTTAGGAGGAAATTGCAATACCTAAGTGTTTTCTTAATTTTGGCCTGGAATGTAGAAGAAGGTTTAAAGTCTAACTCATTTAAAATCTGTATGCTGAAAATGAGAAGCGGCAGTGCCACCATTATAAGTTAAGTCAAGAATCTTCTATGGAGAACCACAGGAGATTTTGACTAAATACAGTACTACTCATCAGATTATTACGATGGATAATTTCAGTGCTGGAATGGGAAATATCGCCAGTAACGAATATTACAGAGCATTTGGAGAACCAGTATGCTACGAAAATAGAAAAAAATCGAGAGATTTCGCCACTTACAATTATCCAACAGTAACAAATTTGCTTTGTAGGAAAAGAAGTAGACGTAAGTATCCTTGGGCCAACTGAGGTCTTAGCTCAGTAATTGGCTACATTTTACTAAATGATAAGCTACCAGGTCAAGAGTTTATTTTCTGATAATCTCTTGAGTAGGTCTTTTTGCTAAACGGAAGAATATTTAAAAAAAACAAGCAACTAACAAGATCAAAGCGTTTAAACTATACTTGCTTGAAGAGGTCATCTTTACTAATGCAGATTAAAGAAAGAGCTACTAGATTTGCAAACTAAAGATAATATAAAAGCAGAACGCCAAAATCTAAAGAATGTGAAATATATAAAATCTGGAATGAGGATAAAAAAAGCTGTTAAAGAAAAACGTGATGTATATACAAAACACTTAAGCAACCCCCACAGATGAAAATCGCAAGAATATAAGGAGAGAAGAAATATTGGTAAATGTGTAGTGAGAACAGGACACTATAAACATTGAGATAGATTTATTTCTAATATCAAAAATGATGAAACTTCCTGGCAGATTAAACCTGTATGCCACACCGAAACTAGAATTCGGGACCTTCTCCCTTCGCGGGCAAGTGCGCTACAGTCCCCTAGGCTGTGGCTAAGATATGTTTCCGCAGTATCCTTTCTTCCAGGAATACTAGACCTTCAAGGTTCGCAAGAGAGCTTTTGTGAAATTTGAAAGGCAGGAGATGAGGTACTGACAGGAATAAAGTTGTGAGGACGGGAAGTGAGTCATGTTTGGGTATCTCAGTCGGTAGAGGCAGAGGTCATGAGCTCGAGTATCGGTCCCGCTCCCGATTTGCTAGGTAGTTTCATATCAGCGGACATTCCGCTACAGAATGAAAATTTCAGTACTGATAAATATATCCACGGGAGACAGAAAATGGCCTATAGGGCTTTAATAACTGTAAACACAATAGATAAAGAGAAACTACAGTTAAGCAGTGTTGATGAACAACAACGGGTAAATTACTACAACGGATTAAAGTATGACGATACAGCACAAGAAACCGAAATTGAAACAATAGATGAAAAGCGGTTAGGTAAAATGCAGTCTGACAAAATAATATCTGCCTTAACGTCACATAAAAGCGCCAGGAAGAGACGGTATTAATGTTTAATTACTGAAGCATGGAGGAATGATGCTACATTTACGAATGATACAGCACTTAAAAGAATGATGGAAGAGTAAGAGTATCCCAGAGACTGGAAGATTGCTACTACAGATCAGTTCTTTTCTCTTTTTTTCTTTTCTTTTTTTAAAAAAAGGAGACAAAAATCCGTGCAGTAAGTACAGAGCAATAAGTTTACTATACTCAGATACAAGATACATGCGAAGGTTGTAAACACAAGGCTTAAAAACATAACCAGCGTAATACTGCATGCGCAACCGATGGTTTTTAGAAAAGGACGCTCTGAGATAGATGTACATTTAATTTTACAACAAATAACACAAAAAGGCAGAGAATATAACGAAGTAACACAAACTTACTTTTACAGATTTTTAAAAAAGCTTTTCACGATGTCAGTAGACAGCAGCTTTGGAAGGTAATGACGGCTCACTGATATCCGAAACATCTAATAAATGCGTTAAAAAGTTTATATCAGGAAACGACTATCATTCTGGATGACAAGGAAAAAATGACTAATGAGATACCAACTAACAAGGTGTACGACAAGGCTGCTGTATCCCTCCAACTTTGTTTAACATTCACATACATGAAATAATCATATATGGAAAACGCTGATGATGCAGTGATCCTAGCAGATAAAGAAGAGGATCTTCAGAAATGAGTTTACTTACCGAGTCAAATAAGTGAAGAATTTGACAAGAAAATCTCAACAGATAAAAACTGAGACAATGAGCATCATGGGGAAAGAACACATTAGGACCACAATAGTGGTAGATCATAAGATTTTAGAGCAAGTAAACGACTTCCGTTCCCTATGGTGTGCGGTGACATATGGCTACAGAAAATGTATAGAATTTCAGCTTGCTAAATTCAGCCGAGTATACGGGCCAATTAAGAGAAAAATTAGAAACAAAACCAGAAAATACACTAAAATTGAATTTTACAAAACAGTAGCAATCCCCACACTGCTTGATGGAAGCGAGGCCTGAGTAATTAGCAACAAGAAAGAAAGCCGAATTCAGGCCCAAGAAGTAAACTTCCTGAGACGAGTTAAATGTTGCACAATGTAAGGCAGACTAAGAAATCAAGATGTCAAAGAAGAACTAAAAATTTTTAGTCCAAACAATAATATTCTAGATTATAGGAGAAAATAAAATGAGCTCCTAGAAAGAATGGAAAGTGCCAGAGTCCCCTTAAAGCTAGAAATTTAAAGAGCCAAGGAAGGAGAGAGAGAGGAAGACAACGGCAACGATGGGTACCGTAACAGGCAATTTCGCGTAATATTCGAAGAGAAGACGAAGAAGAAAAATTATCATGTGCAGTTGAAGTCATCTATAGATGAATGGAACGTCAAAAATGTGTCTACACAGATACTGTGATTGAAAAATTTCCTGTGTCTGGTGACGACTAGCTGCAATAGCAATTAGTAGCAAAAATAAAGATCTTTATAGCATATGGAGATTGTGCAACATAATTTTCGATAAATATCGGCAAATAGTAGGGAACAATAAACTAAAACTATTTCTGAAATGATACATAACGCAACGTCAGACGACCGCTCAAAAATACCAAAGCCGAACTATTCACAGACAGTGTGCTGAAAATACTGAAACAAAAATACGAAGTTCATCCAAAATCAAGATTCGAAATTACTTCTTCAAAGGTCGAGAAAAATATACCTGAATTCTGAGAACCGAAGGTTGTGTGTTCCTAGACACTGCACTACAGGATTTGTTAATTACGTCCACCTCAGGAGTGCTCATTTCGGGTCAAAGAAATAAAGGTTCATATTACGACAACGTTATATTTTACGATATGGCTGGCAAAATTAAATCGATAGCAAAGTTCTGTGTTTGCCAGGAAACCACAATTTCTGCAGTTCAGAGTGAGGACATGATGCACCATATCATTCTGGACAAAACTGGACATCTCAATGATATTGACGTCTTAAGATAGTTAGCAAGAAGCAGATAATAATTACCACAGATCATGGACGTGTTAGAAGTGTTTATTCTAAATTTGCATCCAACACGAATTGCAAACAGTAAAATTGTGACTAGTGAATTTCAAGGGGTTATTTCTTGAACACTGTTCCATCGGATACTAGTCTGGTAGTAAATGGATCATCTGATTTCAGATAAAATTTGCACGGAACAACACCATCAAGCACATATTCATCTCGAATTATGACCCAGCTACAGGAGTCGTATAAGAATTGAGTCGTTTCACGGTGCTCATTATGGCAAAAAGACATAGTTTTTGGGCAGACAGAACATGATTGCGAATTAGGCTCACATAGTTTGTGCCATGATAGTTCTTGGGTTCTGCTGTGTACCGTTCTTCTCAGAAAGACCCCAGAAAGAAGAACTTGTCGAGTTTCCATGAGGAAATGGTTCACCAGAAGGGCTACGTAGTCTGATCTTTGAGATCCTGAAGGAAAATGATTTATACTGTTTCTTTTATTTTTTTAAGCTGTAGCTACTTTACAGAATATTTTACACTTTACACTGATGGCAAGTGGTTTGCGTACATCTTTCCAGGTTCCTAATACAGTTTGTTTTTCGTTTATTTAGCGCTCAAATCCTTTTTCATTCATGAGCCTTATAGCAACACTTCTAGTATTTACGCGGTTTTTTTTTTGATGTCTTGATGTGTCTATAGAAATGTTCTCAACAGCAGCACTGCTCATTATCATAACGCTCGTTATAAATTAAATCAGGAGAGTTAGATAACGTTAGGTTGTATAAAATGAGAGAGAAGTGGTGTATATGGAGGACAGAACGTTTAAATTAAAATGTCCACGTAATATAACGGCATGTCATTCTGCTTAAATATTTTAAACCTTAATAATGTGTGCAACTGGTACATGAATAACTCAAAATCGTCAGATGGAGCCCAGTGTATAAGAACTTTTACTATGAACTTACCAAAAATTCCACTTCTAAAGCATTAGCTACAAAATGTTAATCGCTGCAAAATTGGCTCGTGTATTTTGTATTGCGTTGTAATATAAATGACAACTCTGGACTCCATTTCACTTTTCAGAGTAGTTCGTGGTCCCTGAATAACTATAAATTCTGATGTAAAGTTGTTACTCAACAAGGAGAAAAGTGAAAGGAACCAAAACTGCGCGGCCACGCTTAGTAACTACAGGATCTACTCGCAGCCATGACATAGAGCGAGGTGGCGCGTTGGTCAGCACACAGGACTCGCATTCCGGGGGACGACGGTTCAAATCCGTGTCCGTCCATCCTGATTTAGGTTTTCTGCGATTTACCTAAATTCGGTTCCCTCCACCAAATCAAACAATCAGCCACACACCGCTACTAACCAACAAAGCAGCCCTATTCTAAGTACGAATCGCATGCAATCTCTCAGACTGTCTGCAATTTCCATGCGATCAGTGACGGATCGCTGCGATTTGCTCATAAAAGTGCGATCTACTCATGCGACCCATGCGATCCCTTGCTCGTGTGTGGGACCATTTGTATATCTTCTGTATCTGTATCAGTAATATCTATGCAAGTCTCGCATTGTTTTCCAGTTGTCAACTGACGATGGCTTGAGAAGCCGAAAGTCAGTTCGTGATCAAAGAAATAATAACTAACGGAAAACAAACAAAAAAATGTTTTTCTTTATTAATTTTAGATCGGAGATAATGTGCATGTCCAGTAGCACCTCAAGATCTCTAATTTAGAAGACGAAATAAAGAAATTTCGTTGTTATTTTGGACCACGCAGATTCGGCAATACTGCACGTCCTTATTCGATGGAATACGTGAACACTATGAAATGTTCTGATAGGCATCACAATGAAATTATGGAAAATGTATTAGTGTTGAGAACACGTTAGTGCAGCGGTAGGAGTATAGTGATTTAGTGCCGATTTATCAATGTTGTCTTATTGCTTATAGGATTACGTGAGTTAGTATGCAGCCTGAAGACAGACTGAAGAAGGATAGCTTTAGAGCGCTGATTTTCTTTCTGTTTGTTTCCAGAATGAGATTTTCACTCTGCAGCGGAGTGTGCGCTGATATGAAACTTCCTGGCAGATTAAAACTGTGTGCCGGACCAGGACTCGAACTCGGGACCTTTGCCTTTCGCGGGCAAGTGCTCTACCAACTGAGCTACCCAGGCACGACTCACGCCCCGCTTTACTACCGCCAGTACCTCGTCTCCTGTTTCCAGTTGTTGTTTGACGAAGTACTACGCGGCGTGAACATTTCTTTCACTGGATGTTAGAACTTGATCCCGTGTAGAACATTGTGCGAAATATACCTCCAGCAGTACGTCAACACATTCGGAACTCTGTAACATCTACATCTACACCTGTATCTATATCTACACAGATACTGAACAAGTCATCGGATGGTGCGTGGCGGAGGGTACACTGTACCACTACGAGTCATTTCCGTTCCTGTTCCAATCGCAAATATAGTGGAAAACGACTGTCCTTATGCCTCTGTATGAGCCCTAACGTCTCGTATCTTATCTTCATGGTCCATACACGCAGTGCACGTTGGCGGCAGTAGAATCCTTCGGCACTCATCTTCAAATGACGGTTCTCTTTATTTTCTCAATAGTGTTCTTCCAAAAGAACATCGCCTTCCATCTAGGGATTCCCATTTGAGTTCCCGAAGCATCTCCATAGCGCTTCCGCCTTGTTCGAATCCACTGTTAATAAATCTAGCAGTCTACCTCTGAACTGCTTTGATGTCTTCTTTCTGTCCGACGTGGTACCGATTCCAAGCATTCGAACAGTACTGAAGAGTAGGTCGCACCAGCGTCGTATATATGATCTCCTTTACGGTTCTCACATGCTCGTTTCATTTCATATAGCTTTGTAATGTTATACCCATGCATTTAAACGACTTGACTGTGCCAAGCAGGACACTTTTAATACTGTTTCAGTACATTACAGGCTAGTTATTCCTACTCATCTGCATTAACTTACATTTTTCCACGTATAGAGCTAGCTGTCATTCATCACACCCGGAATTTTGTCTAAGTCGTCTTGTATCTTCCTACAGTCATTTCACTTCGATACCGTATCGTACTCGACAGCCTCATCAGCAAACAACCCCAGATTGCTGCTCACGCTGTTGGCCAAATCTTTTACGCGTACAGAGAACAACAGCGGACCTGTCACACTTTCCTGGGGCACTCCTGATGATATCCTTGTCTCTGATGAACACTCGTCGTCAAGGATAATACACTGTGTTCTGTTTCTTAAGAAGTCTTTGGCACACTCACATATCTGTGAATTTACTTTCAAATGCTCGTACCTTCGTTAACTGCCTGCAATGGGGCACTGTGTCAAACGCCTTCCGGAAATCTAGGAATACTGTACCTGCCTGTCGCTCTTCATCTATAGCTGAATTTCGCACGAGCGACGGTTTCTAAAACGATGCTGATTCGTGGACATAAGCTCCTTAACATCAAGGAAGTTTATTAAATTCTGTCCGAGTATGTGTTCAAGGAATCTGCAGCAAATAGAAATTAGGGATCTTGGTCTGTAATTTTGCGGGTCCGTTCTTTCATCTTTCTTACATACTGGAGTCGCCGGTACTGTTTTTCAAGCGCTTGGGACTTTGAGCTGTGCACGAGATGAACGATAAATGCAAGCAATGTAAGGAGGAAACGCACAGAGTACTCTTTGTAAAATCGAACTGGGATTCCATCCTGACCTAATGATTTACTTTTTTTTCTAATTTTAAGCTGCATTCTACGCCAGGTATGCTTATTACTACGTCGTCCATATTTGGGTCCGTTCGGTGGTCAAGTGACGGTATGTTTGCACGATACTTCTGGGTGAACGATTTCTTGAACGTGAAATTTAAAGCTTCGGCTTTTATTTTGCTGTCTCCAACTGCCGCACTAGAGTGGTCAGCGAGGGACTGAAAGGAAGCCTTAGACCCGTTTAGCGCTTTTACATGGGAACAGAATTTTCTCGGGTTCTCTGCCGGATGTTTTACTAATGTATAATGGTAGTACCAGTTATATGCTTTGCCCATATATCTTTTCACAGACGCACGGATCTCTACAAAACTTTCGCGTCGCCATTTGTGCTTTCTCTTTTGAATAGAGTGTCCAACAACTCCCACTTCCTCAGCATCTTTGGAATTTCGTTATTAATCGAGGGTGGGTCTTTTTCATCCTTTATCCACTTACTAATCACGTAACTCTCCAGACCACGATTTACAATCAACTTAAACTTTGCCCATAAGTCCTGTACGTCTATCTTACTGGAACTAAGTGATCACTTCACTAAGAGAGACGCTGACAACTGCTTATCTGCTCTGTATGGCAGAAATGATTTCCTAGCCTTCTTGACTGATTTATCAACTTTCGTAACCATAGTTGCTTTAATGATATACTGATACTGTGGACCTATCGATGTTGTTTGCTCGATGGTGCTGCCGTTTAACGTCTTTGTTTACATGTTGAAAATGTAATGCAGTTGCCATCGATCCCTGCGTCACACTACACAACTGTTGTAAGGTCACTTTTCTTGAAGAGGAGGAATGCTGGTGATGTCAAATCCCGTTCTCTCTCCACAACTAGCTGCGGACAATAAACCACACTTTTGAGAGGAATTTTGCATCGCTAAGAATATGCCCCCTAACATATCACATAAACGCATACCTCCCACTACCACGCGCAAATCGACCACAGTGTAAAACCCTTTTGTGATTTTTATCGTGAAATGTTATGCTTCGTAGGCTGAAGGATTTGCTTGTGAAATTTGATTATATGTATCCTATGAAGTGATACAAAGCAAAACAGTCTTAAGTTTTTCTCCTGTTTCTTGATAAAGTGTGTTGCATAGTACCTCGAAGTCAATACTTCATTCTTATTTCTTCAGTCCTCTCTTCTTAATCCTTATATAACCTTTGAATGGAGAATTTTTTCAGCAACTGTATTTTTTCGGTGTAGTAGTTAGTAAGACATTGTAAGCTATAAGCTGCGTGCCATTTGTTTCAATCACAATATACTTTACTTACATGCTTTCGCATTTTTAATGTAATTAGTGAAAGAAATTACAATGAAATGAATACCCTTAGCTGCATATAGGCATTGATGTAAGTCAACGGGGGCAGTTGAAAATGTGTGTCCCGACCGGGACTCGAACCCGAGATCTCCTGCTTACGTAGTAGACTGTAGGGACTTATCTCTGGCACGACTCCGTGAGACCCACATTCGCAACTTATTATCCCGCGCTATATTCATAGTGCCCCTGCCTATCATACTCATTACTCGCGGCTGTACTGCCGATTCCCTTAAGAGTTCGGGCACTGCGTGTGCATCCGCACAAAAGATGGTCAAATGGCCGGTGAGCCTTAACTATGTATATATATGAAGATGGCATCTGTTCTTTCGGACATTTTGTGCTGAATGCCTTTCATTTTTTGTAAATACAGTGTCACATATTCAGTGTCTGTCTTGGCGTATGTATCACACGGTACTAATTTTTAAGGTTTTCATGCGTTTCATGCTATGTGTATTTCTTGTCGTTTTATACTACGCAATTTACTGATCTGTTGCATTAATGAGCTGTAATATGGAATTTAATTTTTCATTTAATTACTATGCAATTCTTTGAACTATAATCTCTTTTCGGTTCTTGTCTCATTTTGTATTTTTTTCACTTGGATTTACTAATTTTGATCACACGTCCATACATTTTTATTATCTTTCATCTAGGGGCGCTAGCGTGTCACATTGACGGTGTGGTTTGTTTACTTATTTTGTTTATGTCTTCTCAATTATTAGTGTACGCTTCCTTTTTAGACATAGTACAGGCAGAATATTCCAGAATAGCAGCGAACCAAAGAAATCTGCAACCCCTGTTAAAAATACGATACATTTTCATTCATATTGCTGGTTGCAAAGGGTGCTTCATAACACAGAGCGAGACAGTAGTAGTTGGTGCCTAGACTAGCCTACGAAAAGTGAAGTTCGCACTCGCTCACCAGGAAGAATTTTTGATATTGCGCTTTTTAAGTTATGGACTTCATGGCGTGTGTAACCACCGCAATTACAGGTACACAGTACGCACATTTCTGTTGTTTTCTCCAAAAGTAATTTTTTTTATTTCTTCGTGTAATAAACTAACCTGGTTACACTAAAATAGTGCTTTTGAAGAAAATGATTTAAATAGTGCTCACTATTCAAAATAAAACCTTTGGCGATCACACACAAATTTGCAAGACTGTCCGTATTCAAAGAATTTGTTTCAATAACAGTGATGCAAACCGGAAAGGTCCATCACAATACGGCAGGTAAATGGATAAGCGGGATCATTACAAAAGCAAAATAACAGATATGTTACATTTATTTCAATTGAAGGTAAATTTTAACATTAAATTACAGTTGTACTGTCTACCTGAAATACTAAGCAACTTAAATATTTTTCTTATTGTACTGCAAGGTGTTAATATGGAAAATTACAGTTTGTCCAAGTAAAGATCAAGGAAGAACCATCAGTGTCACAGAACTGAGAAAGGAGTTTTCATTGAACAGGGACGATAAGACCTCTAATTCGAAGCCAGATAGTAAAATTATATCAAACGGTTATTTTCAGCACACGACGCTATCACTCCAGAGACTTCATTTTACAGATAAGTTTACCGAAATGAATTGACGGGTCCACTAAGCTAATATTCGAGCGCCTTGTTTGTAATTAGACGTTCCCGGCGCGGTGGGGAAAGAAGAGCAAAGTAATCGCCGGAAATTTAATGGTGCCCGGTACTTCCGTAGTGCCTCAATCAGGCTTTTGAAAGAGACTAGACTGCGAAGATAAACTCCGGTAATAGGATTGAGATGGAATCGGAGGCGCTCTTTGCTGCAGCGGATCCGATGATATCTCGGGGGCCATTCCGCGCTTTCCTCAGCCTCCCGGAGCCGTCCTTCCTCGTCGTCGCCCTCCACCACTTTTGGAGGATCGAGAAGAACCCGGGAAAAACTTAATAGAAGGGACGGGGCAGGGGCGGAAAAGAAAAGGAAGAAAGAACGAGGGCGCGAGCCCACTCGCTCGCGAAAATTTAGAATGGGGCCATTTAAAAACATTTGGGATGCAAAGCCGTTTGATTTGCATCGGAATACGGTCCCTGGCCGCGCTGTTCCGGGTGATTGAGCGCCGCTGCTGACACCGGCGCCGTGGCGCAGACGCCGCCTCCGACGCCGCCCCCAGACACCGCCCCCGCCGGCCGCTGCAGTCCCCGCTACGGCGCACGAAAGAAATACGGCACGTAGAATTATGTGCAATCGCATTAGCGGCCTCCGGCGTCCTCTCAACCCCTCTCCTCCTCAACCCTCATCCTCTCTCACTCAGTCTCTCTCTCTCTCCCTCCACGGTCGAATAGCGATGAGAGCCAATTGAGCAAGAAAGGCGCCCACCCCAACCTCCGCCCCCGTGCCGCCTCCAGGAAGAGATAGGTCGCGCGCCTTTCCGCCGCCAGCGATGCGGGTGACAGCGAATGGAGACTCTCCGAACCGACTCCAGTTTACAGACACGCCAACTCGTGACAAAAAGCCTCCACCATCCGTTCCAGCTGCAGTCTTCATCTGCTTCGCTGTCTCAGTGCGAAAATAACCGTGCCGCTCTTTCCCACTTTGTCTGCGCCCACCTATTACCACCGTTGAGGAATCGTGCGCTCACACTTGCGACGCAGACACTCTCCGTTCGTCGCGTTAACACGTTCTCATGCCGCTTCAGCTGTCTTCCGTAGTTATAGTTAAATCATGCAAATTTCTAAAACTCGAGGATCATTTCCAAGTTAATAACTACTCTCTGCGATTAAGAGTACGTGCCAGATAATGCTGGTGTAGTACCATCTCAGGGACATTTTCACAAGAGCCAAAAGCTACAAAAAATAAAATTTTCGGGAAACTCATTTTACTGAATCACTTGACCTGTATACATTGCTGATGTCTTACATCAGTTATACACTGCCGGGAAGGTAAGTTAGTACACCCTTTTAGACGTTTCCAATTCAGTCAAGATTTATTGTTGCAACAGTGCATATGGAGTACATGAAATCAATACATCTACAGACCAATAGCACAAGCAGTCCTGAGGTACCACGCTGAAACACTACACTACTGGTCATTAAAATTGCTACACCACGAAGATGACGTGCTAGGCTTAACCGACAGGAAGAAGATGCTGTGATATGCAAATGATCAGCTTTACAGAGCATTCTCACAAGGTTGGCGCCGGTGGCGACACCTACAACGTGCTGACGTGAGGAAAGTTTCAAACCGATTTTCCACACACAAACAGCAGTTGAGCAGCATTGCCTGGTGAAACGTTGTTGTGATGCCTCGTGTAAGGAGAAGAAATGCGATCGCGGTTTATCATATCGCGACATTGTTGCTCGCGTTGGTCAAGATCCAATGACTATTAGCAGAATATGGAATCGGTGGGTTCAGGAGGGTAATACGGAACGCCGTGCTGGATTACAACGGCCTCTCATCGCTAGCAGTCGAGATGACAGGCATCTTATCCGCATGGCTGTAACGGATCGTGCAGCCGCGTCTCGGTCCCTGAGTCAACAGATGGGGACGTTTGGAAGACAACAACCATCTGCACGAACAGTTCGACGACGTTTACAACAGCAAAGACTATCAGCTCGGGGACCATGGCTGCGGTTACCCTTCACGCTGCGTCACAGGCAGGAGCGCCTGCGGTGGTGTACTCAAAGACGAACCAGGGTGCACGAATGGCAAAACGTCATTTTTTCGGATGAATCTAGGTTCTGTTTACAGCATCATGATGGTCGCATCCGTGTTTGGCGACATCGCGGTGAACGCACATTGGAAGCGTGTATTCGTCATTGCCATACTAGCGTATCACCTGGCGTGATGGTATGGGGTGCCATTGGTTACACGTCTCGGTCACCAATCGTTCGCATTGACGGCACCTTGAACAGTGAACGTTACATTTCAGATGTGTTACGACTCGTGGTTCTACCCTTCATTCGATCCCTGCCAAACCCTATGTAAGTAGGCTGTTTATGTTTTCTTATTGGCAACGTTACGTAGCGCTCAATATGAATCTCTATGTAAGTAGGCTGTTTATGTTTTCTCTATGTAAGTAGGCTGTTTATGTTTTCTCTATGTAAGTAGGCTGTTTATGTTTTCTCTATGTAAGTAGGCTGTTTATGTTTTCTTATTGGCAACGTTACGTAGCGCTCAATATGAAAATCACTGGCTGTGCTGTGTGCAGTCTGTGGCTGCTTTGCATTGTTGTAATACTCGCCATTGTAGTGTTAGGCAGCTGGCTGTGAACAGCGCGTAGCGTTGGGCAGTTGGAGGTGAGCCGCCAGCAGTGGTGGATGTGGGGAGAGAGATGGCGGAGGTTTGTAATGTGTCATGAACTGATATATATATTATGACTTGTGATGATATCAAGGTAAATACATTGTTCGTTCTCTATTAATATCTTTCATTTGCTAACTATCCCTATCAGTAGTTAGTGCCTTCCATAGTTTGAATCTTTTATTTAGCTGGCAGTAGTGGTGCTCGCTGTATTGCAGTAGCTTGAGCAGTGAAGATTTTTGTGAGGTAAGTGATTTGTGAAAGGTATAGTTTAATGTTAGTCAGGGCCATTCTTTTGTAGGGAATTTTGAAAGTCAGATTGCGTTGAACTAACAAAATATTGTGTGTCAGTTTAAGGACAGTCGTGTAAGAATTGTTCAAAAGGGGAAGTTTCATATGGCGACCCTGCCAGGATACCTCACTGGAATCTTCTGATTTTTTTCTTGTAGTTTGTGTAATTGGTGTAGCTATCGTTTATTGGTAGCGCGTAATCATAGAGAGAATTTCCTTTGTAGTTGTAGTTTTTCATTGTTGTACAGTAAAACAGTTGTGGCATGCATGTAGATTTGCACCAAGTATTTCGCAGCTGCGCTTGCAATTAACTAGATATTATTTTCAGTGCTATGTTAATGTGTTCTCTTATTTTTGATCTTCAAATTGTGTTTTTCTGTGTTGTCGTGTGAAATACTGTGACAATAATGGCGTGTGAAAAACGTAATACTAGGCTCCAAAGTAAACTGAGAAATGACAGTGAAAATGAAAGCAGTGTGTTAGCGCCACCGAGTAATGAATTAGCTGATGTTCAAAGTAGTAATTTGGTAACTGTTCATAGGGAAATGGAGCAGGCGGCAAACAATGGCGTGGACAGTGAAACAATTAGTGAAGAGGGACGCATTATCGGTCGATCGGTCGGCAACAGCTTGCCTCAGGAATCGGGAATGTCAGGACACAATTTTGCAAATACTGTAGATTCAGGTTTTGCGTCCTCACCGTTTTCTCAAATGAGTCAAGACACATTTTCCGCTTGTCAAAATGTGAATGTTGCTGGTGCAAATTCACTGCCGAAAAGCACTGAGGAACATGTTTCAGACACCAGTGCATTGTTATTACAGTTAATGCAACAAATGGGACAAAAGCTTGAAAAGTTAGACACAATGGAACAAAATCTTCAAAAGTTAGACACTACACTTGAACAAACACGTGTAGATTTAACCACTGAGTTACATAACATCGAATCGAAATGTCAAAAGGTCTGTAATGACGTAAAAACTCAAATTTGTGAGCATTTTCAACCTATTTTTTCGCGGCATGAAAATGCATTACGGAATCACGAAGCAGCCATAAAAGAACTGCAAACTATTGTTCATGAAAATCACAACACCTTGCAAGCTAAAATTGACTCAGTTGCATCTACCGATTCGGTTACGCAACTTGCAAAAACTCAGGAAAACTTAAAGGACACAGTAGATACTCTGAAACTTGGTTCAGAAAAACACACTGAGGAAATAAGTACACTATCGGATAAAGTAGCCGAACTTTCAGATCAGTTCACTAACTTATCTACAAAGGTAGATGATGATCGGAATGACACAACACCTGTAGCCTTCACTGACACAGAAGAGTATGAACAAATTAGGAAATTCAAACAAAATCAGAATCAAATTAATACGCAACACCAAAGAGAAATCCGGGAAGTACAAGATCAGCTGACACAGGTAATACAAGAATTACGTATTTCAGAGGACACTCGCGCCCCAACACGGGAAGAGGGACTTAGAAATACGGAAAAGACGCAAAATAATAACACAGGGCATTTCGGAAGTTATGAAAGAAACTGGCAATGTGCACCGAATTTCGAGATGGAACGGCCGACACGACCTAACAATGACCGATATGCGACTCGCCGACATGATGATTTTGACTATAAGCTGTTCATTACTACACGTAAATTCAAAACATTTAAGAATTCTGGCAACGACATTCATCCACAAGCATGGCTCCATCAATTCTCTCATTGTTTTCCTCCCAACTGGTCGTTAGAACACAGATTAGAATTTATGTGTGGCTACTTAGAGAATGAACCAGCTGTAAGAATGCGGTCGGTCATTCACGATTGCCACAGTGAAGGAGAATTTTACCATGCCTTCCTCTCAGCATATTGGTCTCAAGCCACACAAGACCGGGTAAAACATGGTATCATAATGATGAAACATTTCGAACAATCTGAATTCTCCAGTCTTGTGAAATATTTTGAAGACATGTTGCACAAGAATCAGTACCTGTCAAACCCATACAGCCCCTCAGAACTCATCCGCATTTGCTTAATCAAATTACCTGAACATTTACGGCATATTATTTTAGCAGGACGTTGCAAAGACGACATTGAAGCTTTTCAGGGACTCCTACAAGAATTAGAAATTGACACAGACAGTCGCGGGATGCGAAAACAGGAAAACAATCACTTCAGGTCACATACGTCACAATTCCGTGATGACAGAAACAATAACTGGACACGAAAAGGCTATTCTTACAACGCAAATCGTGACCAAAACAGACACCATCCGTATGACAACCGTTGGCAGAGTAGTAATAACTACAGGGAAAGATCACCTCTCCGTGGTAATGACTATCACAGAGACAATAAGAGAAACAGACAATATGGGAACCAGAATAATTATTATCAAGGGAGGCAGAATAAATTCAGGCGCAACAGTCCGACGCACAGTTACGATTCAGGGAGAAATTCTCCACCACGTGACCGACACGAAAGAAACTACAGGAGCTATCGACATGACGACAGACGATGTGATCGTAACGACAGACCTGAACTGCATCAGAACTGGCGGGATTTAAACAGAGCTGGGCCCTCTCGAGGAGGTGAATTTGTAGAAGTTAGGTCTCCAAATCCCAATAACGACGCGCGCCAACAAAGAGACAGACAATGACTCGCACAGCAGGCAGCCGCGTGCGCCAGGTGGCTCAGAGAAAAATAACATAGACGCTAACCTTGAGAAAAACTCCAGTATTCTTTACCGACGTATACCGCCTGACAATTGCATTCAAGTTCAAACTCTGAGTACTATGAAGAGTAAAGGTTTACACCACATTTCACATGTAAAACCGTTTATTGAAAGATAATCTGCTTTTTAACTTTGTCTTTGTCATATAACTTTTCACTTCACATTTTTAGTATGCTTTGTCAGACTTAAGAAACTGTTAACATGCAACAATGTTTGAAGTTAAGTATCCAATCAAGAACCAAGAGAACTTATTTAAACAGAAATGACGAATGCATTGTTATAGTGAACAGACGTCACAGTGTTATTGTGTGTGTACATTCTTGCTTGTTAGTTGTACGATTACGTAACGACTATAAGGCTCACATACTTAGAACATTTACCAGTACTGCTAATGAGATTTTAATGCAACATTTTGGTTACCTGAAAATACATTCTGTATTTAAAGTGCTTTCTGAGAGATACCAGATGACACAGAGGTTAGTTTATGTGACAGCTACACGATTTTTATCACGACGCTACTAATGAGTGACAATGTACAATGTTGATTTTGCGGTGTTTCTGTTTTATATCTGCACAGTTTTTCTGTATTATTCTGGAAAGTAAAACATGTTTTAGTAGTAACTTTTATGGTATAGCTACAAGGAGACAGCCTTTTTCGTGGCACAACATTACGTTACTGTACAGTACTTTTTTCATCACGCCAATAAGCATAATAACTACGATATCTATACACAAAGCATTTTACTTTTGTTTATCATGAGGTAAGTACATTGACTTTAGCAGAACTTTGCTTACAGAGGACGATAACTACGACAGTTCCACAGAATTATCATACAGCAAGACGCGCATTTAGCGCTACAGGACACGCATTTGAGTGATCAATTTTATACTTAAAACATTTATTTTTAAAGATTTTTGAATTACAAAGAAAGTTTTCCGTGATACATTTCATTCCATTGCTGTAATCTGTAACACCTGAGGGTATAATTACATTAATCCTCAGGGGGGTACACGCCTACTTTGTGTACCATGTGTGTGGCAACCACAAGGAGCCCTAGCTAATATGGTATTTGCTTACACAACTTTACACATCGGTACCATATTTCTCTAACACATAATTACACAGCTATCTGATCATGTAACTGAGAGAGACAAACATTTATTTTACTATATCAGTGACAAATGTTTACGTAATTACACCGTTGGATAACTTCACACTTACGAAATTGTATTTTGTCTGTACTGTGTGAACTCTTCATATTTTTTCGGAACCATTGTGATACTATGAGAGCTTTGAATGATGTATTTGGTATGGATTCATGATTTTTAAAGTACGTTTGAGGCAGCTGACACTTTTGACATGAGCAGAGAATTTTTTTAGGCTTGGAAATTATTGGAGGAAGTTACGACGATTTTGAGATTTGACTGAGGTGTTATGATGTTATTATTACGACGACGATGTGTATTATGTTGTTGAGGAATGTTTATTATGCTACGTATTTCTCATGATGAAATATTGAAGAAGTGTCGACGAATATGTATATGTATAATAAGGTAAGGAATAAGGAGTAGGGGTTAGGGACTCTGATTTATGAAAAGGTTGTTGGAAACCAAGAATCGTACTTTAAGAGTCATGAAATGTGTGTGTATATGCATGAATGTATCACAATGCCACTGAAAATTTTTTTGGACACTGTTATATCAATAGCATTTTGTTTCTACAGATTTGTAACGCAAATTCTTGACCTGTGAAATATTTTTATATGCGACTGTCTCTGTAGCGGAAACTGCTGTCGTAAATATTTCCGTAAGAAAGTTAACGGACCACCTACACATAATGCGTCGTGGGCACCCAGCTGTGTCAGACGCCTGGAGAAAAAGCCATTAGCGCGTGCCTTTCAGAGCACAGGAAAACACCTGGAGAACAAGCCATTAGGGTGTGCCTTTCATCGCTAATGCGACACCCTCATTACTTGAAAACATATGATTACTCGCACTTTGTGCTAATTGCTGAAATGCTTATGAATTGATGGGAAATATTCGTACATCTGCACACCTGATTATGACAAGTGTCTTTCTATGAGAGTTGAGAGCTACTGACTTACGAAATGCCACATGACTATTCAATGATGTTTTTATGCTTTGGTTTGCGTAATTGCTTATTTCATTTGACATCTGGTTTCCAGCTGTGTTGCAGCATTGCTTTTATAAAATGAAATGCATTTGCTAATGTGAACACTTTCTGTCAACAGATCTATTAAATAATTATTTTATGATCCACATTCTTTAAAAAAGGAGCACTTGGAAAGGAAAGAACAATAAGAAGGAACAAGTAACTGCATTCATAATTTTCTTTTCAAGTAATTGGTAACTTTTTGGTAGAATAACTTCTTGTGGTGCACCACTTTAATTACATAGACATTAAGATGTGAATATACATTTCCCTTATCTACATTGTTGTTTAGTGTAATATTTTTTCTGCTTGCGCTATGTCATGTTTAGGTATAAGTTGCTGCTGTTTGCCAGGCATAGTGTTATTGAATTTGACTTTTGCTCATTTATGCTGCTAGCTTTGCCAATTTGCATTTTTTTGCATTGCTGTTTGTGTTGATTTGTTATGTGATGCTGCATTGCCTCGTCCCTTAGTTTAGCATCTGAGCTCAGTAGATTTAAGTTAGCTTAAGAGGGGGTAGCCTCTAAGAGAATGAGTTGCGATGAATTGGAAGAAATGCATTGAGAAAACAGGTTTAGGTAGGATTTTCTTGGAAATAAATGTTGAGGTAAGAAATGTGTGAACATATAAATACAGAAAGCATGCTTAGATAGAATTTTTTTGGTGGAAACAGAGGATGAAATAAGAGGAAACATATATGAAGTTTTGGGTTGGACTGCAGTACCAAATGTTACACTGAAAACGAACCCTGTCCTTTCCTATTGGTGTTATCCCACTATGTGTTTGTGTACCCTTGAGTATTTGTTTTCTTCCTGTCTCTGTGTACTGTTTCATAGAATTTTTTTTCTCTTCTAATACTAAGCTATATTCACTATAAGGAGGAATACTGTTATCCTCAAATATAAGTTGCATTAATAATATGTTATTTTCTTTGTAAAGTTGTTTACAATTCTGTTCTGTTTCAATGTTCATGTGCGAAATTAATGTTTCGAAAACTATTCTCATTATTTTATGTATGTACTTATGTCACTATTTTTGTAACACTGATGTATATGTTTATTTCTATTCTTTTGTAAAGCCTGTACTACAAATGTTATCTGTATTATTATGTTTTTAATGATGTATTTTGTACCTTTGTAATTGTATTCTTATGTTATAAAATTGTAATTGTCACCAGTTCATGACATTATTAACTTGTTAGTTACATTTCACTGCACACGTTTCTGTTGGTCATAGTATGTGGACAATATGTGAGAAGTAGGGACTGTTAGTGTTTGCACGTGTGTTAATAACTCAGCAAGGGACTGGATAACAGCATTGCTGGTTCTAAGGACAATTTCAAAAACTTTGTGAGTGCACAAGTGGTGGTTTATGGACTTGCTATATTATCCGCAAGACTCTTCAATGGTGATTGTGCACCTGCACAGTCACAACAGATGGCTGCTGACCATCTCTTCAAGGACTACAGTGGGTCTACATCTTTGATGATCCATCAATACCATTATTTCTACAAGGACTGCAGTGGGTCTGCACCTCTGGTGGCCCACCAATACCATACTCTCTACCAGGACTACAGTGGGTCCGCTCTGTGATGACTTACCTACCAATACTCTTCAAAACTTCGAATGACTCTGCTGTGGGTTTGCTCCATTGTGGCCCATTACCTGTCAGCATGTCAAGAGCCAGCACTGTCTTTCCGTTGGAAGGACAACACTACTTCTTCAAGACTGCATGGAAATCCACTACTTCTGTGTGCAATTTCTTTTACTAATGAGACTTTGTAAAAAAAAACCTGTGGTTACCGTAATGAATGATCAGGACTGTCTTTATAAACTGTGAGAAAATTTTAGCTTTTGACCAACATTGTATCAATAAGTGTGTGCATTTGATTTCTTTGTTATTGTAATTATGAAAAATTTTATCAAATCATTATTGGCCACTGCCCAAAAAAAATTTTTGTAAAATTTTTTGTGGGGAGCATGGGGGCTATGTAAGTAGGCTGTTTATGTTTTCTTATTGGCAACGTTACGTAGCGCTCAATATGAATCTCTATGTAAGTAGGCTGTTTATGTTTTCTCTATGTAAGTAGGCTGTTTATGTTTTCTCTATGTAAGTAGGCTGTTTATGTTTTCTTATTGGCAACGTTACGTAGCGCTCAATATGAAAATCACTGGCTGTGCTGTGTGCAGTCTGTGGCTGCTTTGCATTGTTGTAATACTCGCCATTGTAGTGTTAGGCAGCTGGCTGTGAACAGCGCGTAGCGTTGGGCAGTTGGAGGTGAGCCGCCAGCAGTGGTGGATGTGGGGAGAGAGATGGCGGAGGTTTGTAATGTGTCATGAACTGATATATATATTATGACTTGTGATGATATCAAGGTAAATACATTGTTCGTTCTCTATTAATATCTTTCATTTGCTAACTATCCCTATCAGTAGTTAGTGCCTTCCATAGTTTGAATCTTTTATTTAGCTGGCAGTAGTGGCGCTCGCTGTATTGTAGTAGCTTGAGCAGCGAAGATTTTTGTGAGGTAAGTGATTTGTGAAAGGTATAGTTTAATGTTAGTCAGGGCCATTCTTTTGTAGGGAATTTTGAAAGTCAGATTGCGTTGCGCTAACAAAATATTGTGTGTCAGTTTAAGGACAGTCGTGTAAGAATTGTTCAAAAGGGGAAGTTTCACCTACATTTCAGCAGGATAATGCACGACGACATGTTGCAGGTCCTGTACGGGTCTCTCTGGATACAGAAAATGTTCGACTGCTGCCCTGGCCAGTACATTCTCCAGATCTCTCACCAATTGAAAACGTCTGGTCAGTGGTGGCCGAGCAACTGGCTCGTCACAATACGCCAGTCACTACTTTTGATGAACTGTGGTATCGTGTTGAAGCTGCATGGGCAGCTGTACCTATACACGCCATACAAGCTCTGTTTGACTCAATGCTCAGGCGTATCAAGGCCGTTATTACGGCCAGAGGTGGATGTTCTGGGTACTGATTTCTCAGGATCTATGCACCCAAATTCCTTGAAAATGTAATCACTTGTCAATTCTAGTGCAATATATTTGTCCGATGAATACCCGTTTATCATCTGCTTTTCTTCTTGGCGTAGCAATTTTAATGGCCAGTAGTGTAGTTAGTGGTGTATGCTCCATAGGTGGGACTGTAGTCTCTGTTTCATCCAGTCCATTGTACAGATTGCGAATACTGTCCTGGGATACGTTATGCCACGCTTTCTCGATGTGTTAATTTCTTGCTGCATGTCTTGCACAGCACGTTGAGTTCCACAGGGAGTGTATGAGCGATCATTATCCTGTTGGAACAAATCACCTTCCTCTTGCAAGAACGACAAAAGGACGGGTCTAACCACATTCTCCACGTACTGAGGGCTGGTTAGCATCCCCTCCAGAAGCACAGAAGGAGAACGATAGTTGTAACTTATCACACCCCAGACCATAAGGCCTTGGTTGGAGCCACTGTGTCTTGGCCTAATGCACTCTGCCAGACAGTACTCACCAGGTCTATGTCGTACGCTCAAAGGTCCGTCATTTGCGTCAGGGAAGAATCTTCTTTCAACGCTGCAGACACTGGTGCGTCATTCTGTCTTCCAAATGATCCTGTGACGGCACCAGTCGAACCGGGCACGTCGTGGTGTGAGGGGAAGACGGGCTAGAGATGTGCGTGCCCATACTCCCACTACTAGTATACTAGTATCCGGTTCCCAACAGTTCGTTGTTGACACGTCTGGGCTCACAAGCCCTCGTATCTGTGCTATGGTAGCTGTGCGATCTGCCCTTACAATTCGACGATCCTGGCGGCGTCTGTGCTGCCTGGACGTCCAGAATCTCCTCAACGATTTTGAGAATGTCCATAGGACCAATGATACCAACATCATTGCTCCACCGACGTAGCAAGTCCAGCTTGAGTGGCAGTCCTCCAAAAGGATCATCCCTCCACTTGGGAAGGCACAGTTTATTCCCTTTCGAAATCGCTCAGTAGGCTGTAGGAAGCACGAGTGCGTCTCCTTGGCCAGGTTACATGCTTGCTTCACACGTTCGCATCACAATGAGCCTCCTGGTTGTCAGCATTCCTTTGTGGTGGATAGACACTGGTGGCGCACTGGCAGCTATGCCACTACGCCATCTGTTGACGGGCGTCGTTGAAACCATTATCAGTACATCCACTACCCTCAGATATCACGTACCATCATCGAATCAAAATCAACGTCGTCTTTCCAGGAGCACAAATTTTGTTTTGTTTCAGTGTGTTTAATAAATAAACTCCAGACGCAAAATACATTTATATCATCTTTCAGCTGCAAATAGAAAATGTCTAATAATCATATTTTCTAAAGCTGGACATTTACAGATTAATTATTTCATAGCAGTAACGTTATAATTTATTTTAACCTGAAAAAATAATAATATAATAAATTAGTTCATCCAGGTACTGTACTTCATTATCTCCATAGAAACCTCTGGCTTCTTCCAGTGATGTATCAAAAAGTGTCTTTAGTACCCTACAGAGCAAGGATTTTTTGCACTCACATGGTTTCAAGATTTCATTACAGCTGATCGATTAATGTCAGTGGAACTATCTATGCTAGTTCTCTTCATTTCAACAGTGATAGGAGAGGAATGTATATTGTTTCAACTTTGCAGATGTCACTATCTTTAATTTTTTTGCATATAAATAAAAACTCCGGCTCCAGACATTTTGACAGGTAGCTTCTTTTTCAATAATCCGTTAGCAGCGGTCTTCAAATCGTACCAGAAACTCATGATAGTGTGATGATAAGGTTAGGGTTCCCAATTTACTCAGTTCCCTTCCTGTGATAACATAGAGCCAGTCAGAGGGCATGTAACTGTGGCCCCAGACTGGGAAGCAGTGAGCTACTTTTTCGAAAATTAACAATAAATCTCTATCATAAATAACAGAAGTTCACATCTGGCAAAACTCGTTGTTTGGTAAACAGAAAAATTTCAATTTGTGTGCAAGATTAAACATGCAAATATTTAATTTAGGTAAAACCGTGTACTGGAACGGATTCGTCTCATTTAGAAGTACACGAAAGTACATGTAACTCATTTTTGCAAGTTTAGTAGTTTCACTTAAGTCTTGTACAAAAAGGTGTGCATTATTCAGGAACACACATTTTCAATAACTTGCCAGCAGCCATAAAAAGCTTAACAACCAATGAAATTCAGTTTAAGAGAAGCCTAAAGGATTTTTTTGTGGCCAACTCCTTCTACTCCATTGATGAATTTCTCAGTAGAAACAACCGATTTGTGTATATATATATATGTATATAAGTACAATATAACTTCTGCACAATTTCAGTGAAGTAATGTGTTCATTGTAAATAAGTGTGTATGTATCTGTGTGTGTGTGTGTGTGTGTGTGTGTGTGTGTGTGTGTGTGCGTGTGTGTGTGTGTGTGTGTGTGTGTGCGCGCGTGTGTGTGTATGTGTATGTATATGTGTGTGTGTGTGCGTGTAAGTACTCGTACAATCTATCTTCTGCACCATTTCAGTGCAGTAATGTGTTCATTGTAAATAAGTATTGTAGTAGTTGTATTACAGGTTTATTACCTCATAAATTAATAAAAAAAAGCTTTTTTATTTTAAATTCAGTGCATTAGTATTTGTAAAATGATTCTTTTATATAGTGTTAGTTAAAAATGACGATCATTCCACTTGGGACCTACGGAATGGTACATTAGCTTATTAGTTTGAGTTGTAAATATCTGTCTTGTATTGTTGTTTTTCTGACATGTTCTACGTCCTGGAGGACCTCCTCACTACGGATCAATTGGAATGAAAGTAAATCTAATCTATGAAAACAGCCCTCAGCTTCTCACTCTTTCTTCTAACGTCCTGTGGGTTTCGTCTCTTGGAACAGTTAGCAGCAACAAGGGAACGTTACCAAATGGCGTCTGACTTTTAGGTGCTCTTGAAAGAGACGTGCCGCTGAATTCCTTACTGCTTGACAAATTGTCCTAATTAGAAACCATCTAAGCTTGCTAAAATGTTGTTGCTGTTGTTGATGTTGTGGTCCTCAGTCCAAAGACTGTTTTGATGCAGCTCTCCATGCTATTCCATCCTGAAATTCTCTTCATCTCCGAATAACTGCTGCAGCCTACAGCCTTTTGAATCTGCTTACTGTATTCATCTCTTGGTCTCTTTCTACGATTTTTACTCCCCACACCTTTCTCCAGTATTAAATTTGTGATTCCTTGAGGTCTCAGAATGTGTCTTATAAACCGATCCCTTCTTCTATTCCAGTTGTACCAGAAACTTTTTGTCCCACCAGTTCTGCTGACTAACTGCTTATTATTTACGTAATCTACCTTCAGCATCTTTAAGTACCACCACACTTAAAATCTTTTATTCTCTTCTTGACTAAACTCCACAGCATGCAGTTGCCGATGGCGGACAGAGTTTGCATACGTTTTCATGATCTGGAGCCGTTGCACTGACCGGTCCGATTGCATATTGCGTAACCAAGTACAGTAATTTTTTATACAGCTAAAACGGAATTTTATCAACCCGAAACCGGACGTGAATTGAGTATATCATTATACCGCTGAATCGGATGTCATTCTGTCAGTAATTCCTATCAGTGGCGGATCTACTACAATGAAAATTTTGTGTAAGAACTATTATCTCTGTTTCCGTTCAGTAAGCTGCTAACATTGTTTGATGGAAAAATAAAGTCAGGAGAAAAAAGGGCGGTTATAATGATGAGATGAATGACAATAATCAGTGAAACCTGTGCTGTAGTCCTGTCTTTAACACTATGATGCGTGACCGTGGAAAGATGATTAATCTGTTTTCTGCGTCAGAATTAACTTTGCAATGAAATGACTCATATAAATCGGCATCCGACTTGGTTCTCATGAAATTGAATGAAGATAGGTTAGTTTTTGAGCACTTAAAAGTGCAGCAATAGCGGTCAATCCACTGCATCATCGTATTAAGACGACCATAAACGAATATTTGCTGAAGAACTTTGAAAAGTTATTAAATGAGGACAAGGAGTAAATTAAATAATACAAATGAATAAAGTAAATATCCATATTTTTCCAACTCAGCTTGTCTAAATTATCATCGTAAGACACAGCCTTTTATTACATCAGTTCACTGAGACGGCTACGTCAGGAGAACGAGAGTACAAAACAATACCGAGACTCCGGCATTATTAATAGCACAACGGCATATCGTAAATAAGTCACAGATGTCGGCGAGCTGTGATGTTAACTGTGGGATCAGACGGCTCTCTTCAATAGCCTCAGTACAACTCTTGACGATGAATTTGATAACGGCATTCAGAAAGTCAATACGTAATATATGTACATTCCTTCTTTCCCTTGAACTCATATATAACACTCAGTATATGTTAACACATGCACAGACCAACAGATATAGTGATTTCATTTACATAGGTAGAAACTGTTCAGATAGATGGGAAACTGTTTTCTTTCTTTTGAATGGAATGTTCTTCGTATGTTTCAGTATTTCCGTACATTAGATTAGTTGACACAGTCTCTTTTATCACTGGCCGATGGAAAGAAAGACCGGGGAAGTCAGATGACGGGAGCCAACAGAGATTGGCGACTATTCCTCTCACGGGAATGGGTTTCACGAGATAGTTTCTTGCTCTTACTGTTCTTCGATGTCACGACTCGACCAGGACGTCATTTAGGTAATCCTCAAATTCTCCACATTGACCGGGGTCAGGAAACAATTGTGCTACAGTATCAGTGATGCTTTTGCATAACTCAAGAGGGTTCTACTCAAATAAAGCCTTTAAAATATAAATAGTACAAGATCTCCATTTCTAAAACAACATGAAGATACATGTACACACATTGATACATACATTTTGATAAATCCCAAGTAGTTTAGGAGCTTCTAAATATCCTAGGAGGTCTACTCTGTTTTATTCAAGGATCCAAATTTATTTTTAATCACCCAGTGCAAGAAGTGCCTGGATAATGTAACATGTTACGAAAATTTACACTAGGTGCAGTTGGTGTCTGTATTAAGTCTGCACATGATATTAAATTTTTTTACATCATTTAATTTTTCATAACGTCGCTGCTTAGGCAACTATCTGTCTCTACAATCAAGTGTGGATTGCACAGCTGGGATTGTCGTAAGCTTCGCGCTGCGCAGGTTTAACATATGTAGTGCCTTGCAGGACCTTCCAAGGACATCCCTCTTTTGTACATTAAACCATAGCCAGCCTGATGTTCACAGGATCGAGTCCAGGTACGGAAAGTATTCACCTTCCTCATATCCGTCCGTGTTGGGGATATGTTCAGGTTATACACAGTAAATCTTGCCAAACACAGGATTTCAGTTACACTTAATTCCTTTCGTATGTTCCATCTCAGTTACTCAGTCTTTTTTAACATATTATAACTTCACTGCAAGTTAAGTGAGGGCTTTCTAAATCAGAGCTTTGTCATTTACAATACACCGTTTAAGATGTAACTCGTCCCTGCTGATTCCGCTAATAGCCATGAAATCAAATGCGTTTTCATCATACTTACATAAAGAAGTCAGTGTTTCACGTTTATTTCTTAGTCTCCGCCTTGTCCTGTAAAAGAATATTTACGTTGGACTTTGAAGTTATTGAGCAAATGTCCAGATGTTGTAAGTAGGCTGATTAGGTTTTCTTAGCGCTCTGTATGAAAATCACTGGCTGCGCTGTGTGCGGTCTGTGGCTGGTTGGCATTGTTGTAATACTCGCCATTGTAGTGTTGGGCAGTTGGCTGTTAACAGCGCGTAGCGTTGCGCAGTTGGAGGTGAGCCGCCAGCAGTGGTGGATGTGGGGAGAGAAATGGCGGAATTTTGAAATTTGAAAGACTGGATGTCATGAACTGCTATGTATATTATGATTTTTCAACACTATTAAGGTAAATACATTGTTTGTTCTCTATTAAAATCTTTCATTTGCTAACTATGCCTATCAGTAGTTAGTGCTTTCCGTAGTTTGAATCTTTTATTTAGCTGGCAGTAGTGGCGCTCGCTGTTTTGCAGTAGTTCGAGTAACGAAGATTTTTGTGAGGTAAGTGATTTGTGAAAGGTAAAGGTTAACGTTAGTCAGGGCCATTCTTTTGTAGAGATTATTGAAAGTCAGATTGCGTTGCGCTAATAATATTGTGTGTCAGTTTAAGCACAGTCATGTATAATTGTTCTAAGGGGACGGTTCAATGTTAAGCCGATTTTACTTTAAAGTTTTGTACCAGGCAGGTTAATCGTTCTTTGTTGTTAGGAGCCAGCCGCTGTGGCTGAGCGGTTCTAGGCGCTCCAGTCCGGAACCACGCTGCTGCTACCTGCACCACAAAGTAGAAAAACTGCACTTGGCAGACCAAAGACACGCCTACGCGCGGGAATACCCGTAAAGCATACCGAAAATAGACATCAGCCCAAAGTAAGGTGTATTGCGTCTTCGCGTACATATAACTTCATAGGTAAATATTCGACCTTCTCTCAAAAACACATTGGTAGAAGATAGTGCATATACACCGTAAGATGCTGAATCCATCAGAAATATTTACATTTCTCGAGTTCATACTAGTTCCAATCAGTTCAAGGTCATGGCTAAGTGACCTTTCATTTACGCAACAGAACTTAACAATATGTACCATATATGCACCTACTTATACTAAGTGTCCACTAATGAAAAAGTAGTAATTAAGTCAAAATAAGGGCTACTTATTAGACTTTGCTGAAGAGAACTTCAGTCCATTCATAAATATACTTTCTAACTTGACACTTAAATGCTTTTCATCTCAGCTTTCTTTGCGTTAATTCCACATCTAAGCACACAGTAAGAAGAATCGAAAAATAATTTCCTTACAAGTATAGTATTTCATGTAATCATTCACAGGACCTTTGAGCCCACAGTAATTTGTTAGGTAAATAAAAGCAGTATTCTCTGTGCTCAACAAAATCTAGTCTATACATATTACTTATTACTTTGAGTAGTGATCTATTCCTTTGTATTTTTCTTACACATGATGATGATGATATTTGATTAATCCGAAATTCACAACAAAAAGACCGTTGGTTTCGTTCTTCGTTTGCTTCAGCTTTCACACATGACATTTTTAAAAGGCTTCAGCACACTTAATGCTTCTTGAAATCAGAGAAAAAGATAATTACTGTTACACGTGTAGATATCTTTACAGATCCTGGTGACAGTGATGTCCTTTAGTTCGAAGATAACTACATGGGTCTGGTATGCTGACTATGCGATAGGGTCCTGCATAGAGTAATTACCATTTGCTATTTCTGTTATGCAAAGGAGACGACTTCGGCTGAGAGTTAAGTAGTACTATTTCTCAAACTAAATATTTCTGAATGGTACCTAACCTTTTTTCGTATGTGTTTTTTCTAGTTCTGGCATGATCAATGAGTGCAACTGATGTGTTCCTTCACTTCTCTTCTAGAGGGGGCTCTTCTTTAGGCAGGCGTGGCAATGGGTTTATCCACTCTCTGGTGTCGTTATGGGTAACTCTGCAGGAGTGTATGGTGCTGTACAAATGGGTAACTTATCTGCAATATTTTCAAACGATTCAATAAATTCTATCCATAGTGTGTGTCGTGTATTAGCATAGGATTCTAATAAACCGACTGAATTCCCTGAAAATGCGTTCAGCTGCGTTACTTTGAAGGTGGTATTGAGATATCAAAATGTGCTTAACAGTATGGTCTTGTAGAAAATCTTCTCCTTTCTTGAACGTAAAATTCGATGCATTGTCAGCGAGGAACGCGACAGGTTTGCCAGTGTGAAATCTTTGAGGTTCCTGCTAATAATAGCAGACGCTGTCATCGATCTTCTAGCATACAGATTGACATATTTTGAACAAAGGTTGTACAGGGCTACTAAATACTTAACACCTCGTCCAGAGGGCATTGGCCTGCTGACATCAAGAGACATCATTTGCAGTGGCTGTGTTGGTACTGTAAAGTGTAATTCCGTGTAGCGTCATTTATTAGTTGGATTTGTTTTTCGACACAGTGGACAAGTTTTTAAGAGCTTATAAATATAACTTCTCGTATTCGGAAAGTAGCAATCTAGATTCAGTTTCCTTAAGTATTCTGTGGTGCCTTAATGACCCCAAACTTAATGAGAATGTAAAATTAAGGATTCTCTACAAATATCTCGAATGCACATACAGCAGTTGCCGCCAGACGCATTACGTCTGTTGAATGAAACGTTGTTTTGAGATTTGTAACGCTGTAAAGTTTTCTTGGGTGGTTTTGTGTAAGGAGAGTCTCTTTTTCTGCCACTTCGGATATCCATCTTGCAGTGCAGTCGTGCAGTCACATTGTTCCACATAACTAAATAGCATTTTTGTAATGGGTGCCTTTCATTTAAAAAATTCTGTATTCAGTTATTTGTCCGCTTAAATCCGAAAGATCAGTGAGTCCTTGCGGTAGATGCAACAAAGCGTCATCTATCATAACGCTGTTACCTTTTACATTTATTATCTCTAAGTCTTATTCCTGTAGTAAAGCTGTCCAGCTCGTAACCCTGGGATGTACTAACTCACAGGTCAATAAAAAGGTCAGAGCGTGGCAGTCACAAAATATCTTAATGTTTTTTCCACAAATGGAACAATTGAACTTCTTAAACGACCATATTACGGCCGAGCTTCTAACTCAGCAGCTGATTATCGACGTTCGCACTCTGGTAGGGTTCTGATAGAATAACCAGTCATGTTAACTTCAATGTTTCCGTTCTTTTCAGGCATTCGAAATAGACATACGCCGATTCACAGGAACGATGCGTCCGTGGCACTGCAAAAAGTCTAAATTCATGTCAAGATGACATAAGATTCCAGAATTTACTAAACCATTCTTCATTGCATCGAAATTTGCTTGACATTTTTCTGTCCAGTGCCATGTGGCATTCTCTCTTAATAGACTCAAGAGTGCTGGACTATTAAGTAACTGTCCAGCAACAAAATAACGAAAAAACGAACAAAGGTGAAGAAAAGCTTTCAGCTACCGTTTTGTGTTCGCAGCTGGAAATTATTTCACTACACTTATCTTATAAGGAGCGGGTGTTATTGCTGCAGGAGATACGACATCAGACATAAATTTTATTTCTTGTCGATCAAACTTTGATTTCTGCAAGTTCACTGTCACTCCAGCCCGTGTAAATTTGTATAATGTTAGGCCCAATAATTCAAGGTGTTCTTCCCATGGAGCGGATGTAGTCACGATGTCATCAACACATAGTGTTACTCTGTCTAAGACATCTGGTCCGAGAACTGTATGTAGTGCCATAAAAAATACACCAGAATTTATGTTAAGTCCAAACGATAAAACATGAAACTAATAACTTCTACCAGTATGAACAGAAGATGTGCATTTCCTAGACTCATCTGACAATAAGACCTGCCAATAGGAACAGCGGAGAACTAGTCTAGTCAAATAGTGTACTACATGAAACTTTTGTAATTGTTTTCTATTTTCTGGTTGCGGGCGGTGTGGTACTATTATTTTATTAATAGTACAGGCATACAGAACGAGGCATACTTGGCCATTAGGTTTATTTGCTTCTAATAATGGACTACAGTACGATGAATATGAGGGGTAAGCATTCCCCTTATTTCGCGATCAACAGCCTCTTGTTTCGTCCACGCAGTGTAGTAGTATTTATGGCAAAACGTGTCATGCGACACTACGTCCATTTGGAACACATACGTATTTATTACGCCACGTTGATTCCAAAAAACACGTAGTGCTTCAAAAATATGTTTGTTAAATCTAATTACTCTTCTGTATCCACGTAAGAAGATTCTGTTGCCTTATCTTGTATATATGCTCTGTTACCGTCATTTTCACAATAGTGGGTTGAGAAATAATCTTCAGGTTCACTCTTTGCTTTTAAAAGTTTTGTTTTAATTCCTTGGTGGTACTTAACAAATTCCACTGGAGTTTGTATTAAATCTACTTCAATACCCTTGCCCTCGTTGTGTAAGTAACACTTGCCCAAACACAAGTCTAATTTTACGTCCTTTTCTCGGTAAAACTCCATACCTAGAAAACAGTCGAGAAGCAGATTTCTTAGAATCTGGGGACGAGCGTAAGATAACTCCATTTCCAACCACCATGTTTACTTTTAAATTTATAAATCTGTGGTAAGATCTTATGGGACCAAACTGCTTAGGTCATCGGTCCCTAGGCTTACACACTACTTAATCTAACTTAAACTAACTTACGCTATGGGCAGCACACACACCCATGCCCGAGAGAGAACTCGAACCTCCGACAGGGGGAGCTGTGCTGACCGTGACAAAACGCCTAAGACCAAGCGGCTACCCCACGCGGCTGGTTACTTGTCTCTGCAACTTCACGGGTTGGGACTTAGCACCTGAGGCTCCAACAGTACGACAAATCTGTACCAGACAGACTGTGCATTTTGTCCACGTCTGTAATTGTTTTACACAGGTTTTGCGATAAAACATTAATAGAGACACTTGCGTCTGAAACTATTTTGGTAGGAATTTTTCACACTGTGCCATGTGTTGAGACCTACACTAAAACGTGTGTATGTTTAATGCACAAAGACTGATCCGCAGTCGACTCATCTCTGATACAGGTATTGTTATTACACCTTAAAGATGGACGTGATTGCCTTGATTGCCTTCACCCGGTGAAATAACCGTAATCAGAGGGCTTAATGAGGTCGAAATTAGGTTGTTGAAGCTTCTGTGCCGGTAGATGGCGGTGGTTCACTGGTGACTTCCACCATTATTTTGCCAGCAACTGGCATGAGCTCTTTATTGTATACAGGCTGGTCCATTGATCGTGACCGGGCCAAATATCTCACGAAATAAGCTTCAAAAAAAACTACAAAGAACGAAACTTGTCTAGCTTAAAGGGGGAAACCAGATGGCGCTATGGTTGGCCCGCTACATGGCGCTGCCATAGGTCAAACGCATATCAACTGCGTTTTTTTTTTAAATAGGAACCCCCATTTTTATTACATATTCGTGTAGTACGTAAAGAAATATGACTGTTTTAGTTGGACCACTTTTTTCGCTTTGTGATAGATGGCACTGTAATAGTCACAAACATATGGCTCACAATTTTAGACGAACAGTTGGTAACAGGTAGGTTTTTGAAATAAAAACAGAGAACGTAGGTACGTTTGAACATTTAATTTCGGTTGTTCCAATGTGATACATGTACCTTTGCGAACTTATCATTTCTGAGAACGCATGCTGTTACAGCATGATTACCTGTAAATACCACATTTATGCAATAAATGCTCAAAATGATGTCCGTCAACCTCGATGGATTTGGCAATACGTGTACCGACATTCCTCTCAACAGCGAGTAATTCGCCTTCCGTAATGTTGGCACATGCATTGAAAATGCGCTGACGCATGTTGTCAGGCGTTGTCGGTGGATCACGATGGCAAATATCCTTCAACTTTCCTTACAGAAAGAAATCAGGAAACGTCATGTCCGGTGAACGTGCGGGCCATGGTATTGTGCTTCGACGACCAATCCACTTGTCATGAAATATGCTATTCCATACCGCTTCAAACGCACGCGAGCTATGTGCCGGACATCCATCATGTTGGAAGTACATCGCCATTCTGTCATGCAGTGAAACATTCTGTAGTAACATCGGTAGAACATTACGTAGGAAATCAGCATACATTGCACCATTTAGATTGCCATCGATTAATTGGGGGCCAATTATCCTTCCTCCCACAATGCGGTATCATACATTAACCCGCCAAGGTCGCTGACGTTCCCCTTGTCGCAGCCATCGTGGATTTTCCATGCCCAAAAGTGCATATTATGCCGGATTACGTTACAGCTGTTGGTGAGTGACGCTTCGTCGCTAAATAGAACGCGTGCAAAAAATCTGTCATCGTCCCGTAGTTTCTCTTGTGCCCAGTGGCAGAGCTGTACACGACGTTCAAAGTCGTCGCCATGCAATTCCTGGTGTATAAAAATCGATGTTGATGAAGCATTCCCAACACCAACGTTTTTGAGATTCCCGATTCTCGCGCTGTTCGGATCGAGGCGCTTCATTCTGGAACCGCGCTGCTGCTACGCTTGCAGGTTCGAATCCTGCCTCGGGTATGGATGTTTGTGATGTCCTTAGGTTAGTTAGGTTTAAGTAGTTCTAAGTTCTAGGGGACTGATAACCTCAGATGTTAAGTCCCATAGTGCTCAAAGCCATTCGAACGATTTTTAAGTCCTTTCTCTGTCGCCATCTATAATCGCGCTTTCCTTTCAGTAAGCTGTAAAAGTCATTGAAGTAAAACGGCCAATTACAATGATGAGATGAATGTGAATATCGGCGAAGCCTCTGTAGTAGGCCGGTCTTCAACACGATGATGTGTGGCAGTGGAAAGACGATTAATCAGTTTTGTGCGTAAGAATTAACTTTGCAATGAAATGCCACTTATAAATCGGCATTGAACTTGGTTCTCATATAACTGAATGAAGATAGATTCGTTTTCTACTATTTGCTGAGAGCACTTGGGACTGCGACAATGGCGGCCAGTTCATTGCATCATTGTATTAAGGCTACCAACAATGAATGTTTGCTGAAGAACATTAAAAAATTATGAAATGAGTTCAAGGAGTAAATTAAATAATACAAATCAATAAAGTAAATATTCATATTATTTCAGTTCAACTTGTCAAAGTTAACGTCGTAAGACACAGCCTTTTATTCCATCCGTCCACTGAGACAGATACGACAGGAGAGCGAGAGTAAAAGACAGTACTGACACACCAGCATTTTTCATAAAACGAAATCATATCGTGAATAAGTCATAGAATATCTCTGAGATCGGGGAGATGTGATGTTAGCTGAGAGGCTACAGAACCGAGTAGGTTTCCTTCGATGGTGAGTGCCCATCAGAGGCAAGGGTAACGTCAGAAATGCCTCAGGAATGCGCCGTAGGACAGCTCTCATTTTCCATGCACAGAAACGATCTTACGGACAGGGTAAGCAGCAGATGACTTAGACACAATTTCTTGTTTATATGATGAATGCCAGCTTTCTGTAAATGTAGAAAACTCTAAGTTCATGTAGATAAGTAGGAAGAGCAATGCATTAATGTATTAGTAGCTTGCTGCTTTACACAGCCACGTCAATTAAATAGTTAGGCATAACATTGCAAAGCGATATGAAATGGAACGAGCACAGAAGGGTCATAGTAGGTCATAGTGGTCTACTTGTTCATCTGTACAGGAGATCACGTGCATAACAGCGTTGCTGAATACTGCTCGTGTGTTTGGCATCCTCACTACGTCGGATTGGAGGAAGAATGGAAACATTCTAGAAAGAATCGAAATAGTTCAGAGGTGATCTGCTAGATTTTTTATCGTTAGGTTCGATCATCACTTGAGTGTTAACAGAGACGCTTCGCGAACTCAAATGGGAATACCTGGGCGGAAGACGACGTTCGTTTCGCGAAACACTATTGAGAAAATTTAGTGAACCAGTGTCTGAAGTTACTGCAGAACTAATCTACTGCTGCTAATGTACGTTCCGCGTTGTGACTACTTAGATAAGATAAGAGACATTAAGGGTTCTAAGGAGGCTTATAGACAGTCGTATTTCTTTCGCTTTATTTGCGAGTGGAACGGAAAATCAAATGACTAGTTGTGTTACGAGGTACCCTCCGCAATGAGCCATATGGAAGCTTTCGGAGTATATCTGTAGCTGAAGATGTAGGTACACCTTAGAAGGATTCTTGAATAAAAATAATTAGCTATTTTACAGAAAATACTTGCAAATGGCGAGTATGTATTCACAAACATTTCTTCCATTGATATGGGGTGTTCCCAAATTACTCTACAATCTTAGATGGAATTTAGAAAGTGTCTTGCATCCGTATCTGGAAACGCAGTCCAACGACGCTACAGAGAGTTGAAGTTACTGTAGTATCACATATCGATACCACAGTATGGGCTTCATAGCAACGGTATTGCAAGTTTCCATCTGAGTTGACAGCAGTCGCACGGAATGTGGCGGAACCAATGGTGCGCACCCGCTAAGCCACGCCTCCAGAGGCTGTGGAACACGAGCGCCCTCTGCTGCTGCAGCGTAGGACTGCCCGCGGCATCAACTCAGTCCACTTGGAGCCTCTTCGCGACGATCCCATCGTTCGTGCTTAGAATTTTTGGAAATTTGTGGTAAGGTCTTATGGGACCAAACTGCTAAGGTCATCGGTGGCTAAGCTTACACACTAGTTAATCTAAAACTAACTTACGCTAAAAACAACACACACACACACCCCTGCCCGAGGGAGGACTTGAATCTCGGACGGGTGGAGCCACACGGACAGTGACAAGGCGCCTCAGACCGCTCGGCTATCCCGAGCGGCTCGTGTTTGGACTGGCAAATGTTCTTAACCCTGGTTCAAATGGCTCTGAGCACTATGGGACTCAACATCTGTGGTCATCAGTCCCCTAGAACTTAGAACTACTTAAACCTAACTAACCTAAGGACATCACACACATCCATGCCCGAGGCAGGATTCGAACCTGCGACCGTAGTAGTCTTAACCCTGGTATCAACCAAAATATTGGAACAAATATGGTTTGTTAACGTTTGTATACGTTTCATAGCTGCATTCAATATCTCTTCAGAAGACAATTACAATGATATAGCCCTTGTTAGTATTGACATTGAAACCTTCTGCAAAATAGTTCGTGTAGTGCACTGAAATTGGAAACCAATGCGGCCATAGCCGGCTGTTCCCGTGCAAATAGCGTCACGCAGAGCACTCATGCCACGCACCGTCGCCATATGCAGCAAGCCAGGCCAGTGGCGTAGCGAGGGAGCTACAAGGGAGTCTATCATGCCACTTGCAGAGGGGCGCCGAATGGTCTGCAAGACAAACGAGATTTTTTTAGAAAATATTATTAAAGTAAATTCTACATATTATGTTACTACATATGTTTCTGGAGGAGGAAGGGTGCTAATGAAGTGTACTGTCGTACTCAGGGCACCGGGCGGGAGGGAGCCCCTGTACTTTCATGAAGGTCCGATAGGAGGCGACGCTCTACGTAGCCTTGAAAGTATCGTCTGTAACGGACGTGCTTTCCAAGCCGAGAGATATCATAGAGTTTCTTTTGGCGGAAAACCAGTGCATCGTAGATATTCATAAGCGTTTCCACTACATCTATGGAGACCTGGCAAAGAACAAAAGCACGGTGAATCGATGGGCGAGGCGTCTGTTATCATCGCACCGTGATGGGGCAAAACCTGCCCGATCTCCCGCGTGCTGACCGGCAGCACATAGTTGTGACACCCTCAGTGTTGGAACGTGTGGACACTCTCGTTCGAGATGGTCGACGGATCACAATGAGACACCTCGCTGCTCAATCGGTAGCGCTGACACCCTCGTCCACCAGTTAGGCTACTCAAAAGTGTATGCCCGCTGCATTCCTTGTCACTCAAGAGAAGACCGTAATGAAAAACGAAGGACCATCTGTGCGGAATTGCTTGCTTGTCACGAGGATGATTGTGAAAAGCTTTTGTTGAAAAATGGGTTCCTCACTTATAAACAGTAGCAAAGCGGCAATCCATGGAGCGGCGCCAATCCTCCGAAGAAAATGTTCAAAACCGCACCCTCAGCCACTGAAGACAGGGGGACTGTCTTCTGAGGCTCTGAAGGGATTATTCTGTTTGATGTTCTCCCTCACGGTGCAACCATCAACTCTGAAGTGTATTGTGCTATCTTCAGGAAATTGAAGAAACGTCTTCAAAGCGGTTGTCGCCACAAAAATGCAAACGAACATATTGAGCCGTGGTAAAAATTGCTCTTTTGAAGAGGGTGCCGCAGCGCGTTGTGTGAAGCAGTCGCCCTCCGTTTCTGGCGGTGGCGCCACTGTGGCAATCGCAGCTTTGGTGTCTCCCTCTGGTGGGAAAGCGGAAAGGTTGCCTGTTCTCGTGCATTTAAGGGGCGTGATCAGCTCGGCAGTTGGCCAGTCGGAGTGAGGCTAGGTCAGTCTCGCGTCACCAGTTGCTGGTCTGTCTCTCGTTTGCATTTGTGCGGCAGTTAGTGTCTGTCTGTCGTCGGAGTGCTAGTATGTCTGTCGTTTGGATCAAACTTTAAAGCCAGGCAATGAGAGTCTCGCCACTCCACCAATAACAGAAGTCAGCTAGTGGTCGTTCCGTCGGGGCTGAGTTCCTGCATCTGAGTCTGCGCTTTAGGCCGCCAATCTGCCCGAGTTACTCGGGCAACGGTCATTGGCGGTTGGATCGGTCGGTTGGTCGGTCGCGCACTGAGACACGAGATGACTTGTCTGCCTTGAGCTTCAGTGCATGTGAGGTCCCCACGTGAGTCCAGTGGGCCGCGCCGTATAGAAAGGGGTAGTGGCTTCGCGGTTGACACGAGAGCAACAGGAGTGAAACCACATCAGCCTGGCCGGGGAGAGCTGCGACGCCGTGACACGGGAGATCGGCGCGCCTTCCTGCGTCCGTTGAAGCGGCTGGCAGCAGACGGTTCAGGAGAGCGTTTTGGGGTGCTGCGTCAGGTCTTCGCTAGACATCGCAGTTTATTAGAAGTTAAGTGATTTCTGATATGTTGTTTCGTTTAATTGTTAAATTCTACTTGTTTGCATGGTCAGTTTCGTCCCAGCTTGTTCGTCTGTCCCCCGTCCGCATTTGTTAGGCAGTTAGTGTCTGTCTGTCTGTCTGTCGGTCTGCCGTACGTTAATAGCTGCCTCTGTCATGTTTGTCGTATTCGGTGTTAACGAATTTATTGCTTAAAGGCCGAATTCTTGAAATACGCTTTTATCTTGCCTATCACCTTGCGAGGTGGTATATGTGTAATGTTGAGCATGTTGTACATTTTATGTAAGTCTGCATATCATGGGTTTTAATCAGATAGTCTTTTTAGGTTATAAGGTTGCCACTATTCCACCGTAAGAGTCCTTTAAAAAAGAAATACAAATTGCACTTTCGGTGGCAAATAATTTGAGTGTTGTACCATTTCCATCCCTCTAACGGGGTGCATAGTTTACGTGTTTGTGTGAATTGTTAAAAAATTTTTAGTTTAAAGTAATCTTGTGTGTTGCAGGTTTGCACCAGTGTACTCTTTCAGAGGTTGTTGTGAGCGGTCATGACTACGACCGCGTTGAAAGGGAGCAGGCAAGCTTCTCAGCCCGAAGGCTCATACTGTTAATATTGTTCTTTCTGCCTCTAAATGAAATTGTAACTAGATATTTTGAGGGTGCTTTTCTGCTTATAATTTTAAATCTGTTTTGAAAAGGCTTTTAGGAATAAAATTCACATTTGTTAAAAGTAATTTCATTTTCCATCAGTTACTTCCTGGCAACTACTTCCACGCTCACCTAGTGTGATTAAATGAGTCATGTTCGTGATGAATAGCTAGTAAATAAAGTAAATTCTTTAAGAAAAGATTTTGGAAAGGTAAAGTTACGGTTCACTTATCCTTCTCCATGACAACGGAAGGCCTCACAGAAGTCTGCGCATCCGGGAGGAACGCCTAAAACATCACTGGACTGTTCTTCCTCATTCACCCTACAACCCGGAGGATGTCGTACCTTTCGAATGCCCCTCTTTGGCTCAGTGAAGGAGGCACTCAGCGGGATGCAGTGCGTGGACGATGAGTATGTTACTGACGCAGCAAGACGTTATCTCCAGCGTGAACAATAGTGGTACCACGCGGGCATACAGAACCCAGCAGTAAGTCTGTTGCAATGAATGGAGACTCTGATTGAAAAGCACTGTTGTGTAGCCAAAAGAGTCGGGAATAATATGCTGTATTGCAACACTGAAGAAAATCATCATGCTTTCAGAAAAATTACGTGTTACATTTCGTATTGAACGCCCTCGGTAGATGTTGATATAGACGATGTCACTGGATTCACCCATCTGCGACCGGTATCGTCGATATTCATATGAAAACCTTAAATTTGCAATAACAAATCGAAATTTTGCGCCGTTATCCTGTAAGTTGGTAAGCGTGCTACAACAGCGTGCAGAATGGCCTGTAGGTGGCAGCATAGTGAAGATGCATATATACCGTCGCAGTATCAGTATAAAGATGGCCGCCCCACTTGCGACTTGCACCAGGGAAGAACAGCGTTCTGTTATTCGATTTTGGCGTAGTGAAGGTGTGAAACCTATTGAAATTCAGCGACGAATGAAGGTTCAGTACGGTGATGCATATTTGTAACAGCAGCAGGTCTACGAATGGAGTAGGAAGTTCGCAAATGGTGTGACTTCAGTGGAAGATGCTCCTCCTCCAGGTCAGGCACGACGAGTTGTGACTCCACAAAACAATGCAGCAGTTGAAGCCATAGTGAAGGAAAACCGACGAGTGACACTGAATGACATTGCAGCTTGTTTACAGATTAGTCATGGGCCAGCACACCACATGGTGCACGATGTGCTCCAGTTTCACAAAGTGTCTGCAAGATGGGTGCCACCGCAGCTGACTCCTGAAATGAGAGAACGACTTGTTGATGCTTGTGAAGAACTTCTTCGGCGCTTTGAACGAGAAGATGATGGCTTCCTTGCAAGAACCGTTACTGGGGACGAAACCTGGGTTCACTTCCACCCACCGGAAACGAAGAGAGCGAGCAAGGAATGGCGCCATTCCTCATCACGAAAACCAAAGAAGTTTCGAACAGAACCATCAGCAGGGGGTTATGTTGACTCTCTTTTGGGACGAAAAAGGCGTCATTTTGGAGCATTACATGCCTAGAGGGACCACTGTCACCAGTGTATCGTACACAGATCTTCTAAAAAATCATCTGCGGCCTGCGATCAACTCAAAGTGACCTGGATTGCTGTCAGCAGGTGTCCTTTTGCAACATGACAATGCAAGGCTCCACACTGCCGGCGTAACAGTTGCAACAATCACAGACCTGCATTTTGAGTGTCTTCCTCATCCACCATACTCACCAGACCTTGCCCCAAGTGATTTCCATATGTTTGGACCACTCAAAGACACAATTAGAGAAAAGAAGTTCCGTTCTGATGAAGAGGTATGCCACACGTTGCACGAGTGGTTGCGCAGACTACCAAAAGAAATTTTTTCTAAAGGAATTTATGCGCTTTGTAAGTGCTGGAGGACTTGCATTGAGCGTGGAGGAGATTATGTTGAAAAGTGATACAGCTGTGTACCACTTCTGCATAATAAATAATATTCAAAAAATATTTAAGGTTTTCATTTGACTCGCCCTCGTACTTTCCTTATCACATCACTCGTCTCTAATGTTACTCGGGGGCCTTAAATCTGGCGGCGGGAAGTCCTCATAATTGGTGGCTCATCAATGGATTTATTCAGTCATTCACGATTTACTCGTGTTGTGCGGTTTTTCACAGCTTCTGTCTTCTTTGTTGACGTCACAGTAGCAAAAATGCGGTAGATTAATAATTGGATTAGTGTGAGTGCATTCGAACTTAATTTACAAACGCATCCCAAGCAGAAGTAACTGACAAATGGATGTTCCCGTTGCGAATAAATTGAAATGTTTGAGCACTTCGAGTAATCAGTCGAATCAGTCTCATTACACTGTTAGGAAATTCGTACACCTTCAGGTGTCGAGAACAAACACAGTAAAGGAACACTGTCTGGTTCGTGGCAGACGGGAAACAAATGTCGGAATGAGCTTTCTGGTGAGAAGCAGACAAAGGTCAGGAGCTGGCTACAGGCTGCAGGGCAGGGACCGCCCTCGGCGCCTCTGAAGAGGAAACTTGTTAGCCGGCGGCGCAAACAAAGGGAGCCGGCGGGCGCCGCCGTGCCGTGCCGTGCTGTGCAAACCTCCCTCCCTCCGCCGGCCTCAACACCGTCTGGACAAACACGCGCTCCCACATCTGGCCCACAGCACGGGGAGGAGGAAGCCCCATCAGGAGGCAGGCTAGCAGGAAGCCGTCAGGTGGGCAACGCCACCTCTCTAGGCGCCACCAGCACAGGTAGCTGCTGTTCCAGCTGGCCCTTATCTGATGCCGTGCTCGTTACAAGTGCGACATCCTGCACAGGCATCACAACTGTACAATCTGTCGAGTCACATTACTATGACAGAGGTCTCTATGTTCTGGAACAGCGAAACTTATGTACCGTTCGCGCCCATCTGTCATGTCTCTTGCCGCGAGTGGACTACTGAAGCAACCACGAATACCTAACATACGTCAGTACTTCGTCAACCGACTCTCAGCTTCCCTTAAATGTGGATGAAACGAAGATGATGTCCATGAAAATGGGACTAGGACGGCATTAGGTTACAATATCAGTGGTAAACTCGCGGAGCCTGTCACACATTCAACAAGTAATGCGACACTTTATTCTGAAAGCAGGTTGGTTCCATTCAGGACTCCAATATACTGTATTATTCTCCTCTCCTTTGGCTACAAAACACGATTTTCTAACGTAATCTCTGTTCAGTGAGACGGCCTTACGTCACCTTACTGGCAGTGCCTTATACCCGCACGGTACAACTCCACTGGTCGACGTTAGAACCAACGTCTTGCTGCATCATAACCTCTCCATCATTCCCTGTACAGCTTCTCGCAGAGTGCACCCTTCATTACGTCAAACAGATGGAAGTCGGAAGGAGCAAGGCCCAGATGTACGTGGATGAGGAAGGACAGTCCAATGAAGTTTTGTGAGCTCCTCTCGGGAACGCCAACGTGAGTGGTGCGTTATGTTGTTATGGAGAAGGAGGTGTTTCTGATCCGTTTATCACCTCGAACGGATGTCCGCACGTTCGAACAACGCAGGAGTCACAGCTGTGTCTGGCCTCCTGGCACGCGGGACATCCGACAGGTTTGCGCGACCTTATCGCTATGATGACAGACGCCTCGTCCGATGACTCATCGTGCTTTTGTTCACTGCTGTGTCTCCGTAGACATTCCGAAAGCGCCTATGAATATGTGCAGTGCTCTGGTTTTCTCTCAAAAGAAACGCAATGACAGGTCTCTGCTTGGAACGTACCTCCGTTACAGACGTCATTTTGAAGTATAAGTTTCTTAGCAATCATTTACAACCTCTCACTTCATGAAAAGATCTGTTCCTAAAGACTGGAAAGTAGCACAGGCCACACCAATAGTCAAGAAAGGAAACAGGAGTAACCCATTGAATTACAGACCCGTATCACTGACCTCAATTTGTAGTAGGATTTTGGACCATATAGTGTACTCGAACATTATGAATCACCCTGTAGAAAATGACTTATTGATACATAACCAACACAGATTCAGAAAATATCGTTCTTTATTCCCATGAAGTAATGAGTGCTGTCGACAAGGGATCTCAGATCGATTCCATAGTCCTAGATTTCCAGAAGGCTTTTGATACCGTTCCTCACAAGCGACTATTAATAAAACTGCGTGCATATGTAGTATCGTCTCAGTTGTGTGACTGGATTCGTGATTTCCTCTCAGAGAAGTCACAGTTCGTAGTGATAGACGGTAAATCATCGAGTAGAGCAGAAGTGATATCTGGTGTTCCGCAAGGTAGTGTCAAAGGCCCTCTGCTGTTCCTCATTTACATAAATGATCTAGGTGATAATCTGACCAGCCCCCTTAGATTGTTTGCAGACGACGCTGTAATTTACCGTCTAGTAAAATAATCAGACGATAAATTCCAATTACAAAGTGATCTAGGGAGAATATCTGTATGGTGCGAAAAATGGCACTAAACAAAGAAAAGTGCGAGGCCATCCACATGGGTACTAAAAGAAATCCGATAAATTTTGGGTATACGATAAATCGCACAAATCTAAGGGCTGTCAGTTCGACTAAATACCTAGGAATTACAATTAGGAGCAACTTAAATTGGAAATACCACTCAGATAATATTGTGTTGGCAGAACACTTACAAGATGCGGCAGACCCACTAAAGAGACAGCCTACATTACACTTGCCCGTCCTCTGCTGGAATATTGGTGCGCGTTGTGGGGTCCTTACCAGGTAGGATTGGCGGAGGACACCGAAAAAGTACAAAGAAGGGCAGCTCGTTTCGTGTTATCGCGCAGTAGGGGTGAGAGTGTCACTGATATGATACTTGAGTTGGGGTGGCAGTCACTGAAACGAAGGCAGTTTTCTTTTAGGCGAGATCTATTTAAGAAGTTTCAATCACCAACTTTCTCTTCCGAGTGCGAAAATATTTTGTTGACACCCACGTACCTAGGGAGATATGATCATCATAATAAAATAAGAGAAATCAGAGCTCGAACGGAAAGATTTACGTGCCATTCGAGAGTGGAATGGTAGAGAAGTAGTATGAAAATATTTCGATGAACCCTATGCCAGGCACTTCAGTGTGAATTGCAGAGTAACCATGTAGATGTAGATGTAGACGTAGCGCCGCAGCTTACCAGAACTTCATGAAACTATAGGAGCTCAAGAATATTCCACTGTGTCCCACAGCAAATTTCGCATTTTTTCCAACCGAAGTTGACCGACAAAAATCTCAATCAACAGTGTGATCCATAAACAAACGCGCGGAGATGATTTACGGAACTGAAACTGATACCACTGGAAGAAGCGAAAACGCTGTTTGCTGAATTAAAACAGTCGGTATCCGAAAAAACTTGCCAGTAATTCTAATGTCTTCGTCGTTAGTGTCGTTTAGGAATCAGGAGAGTAACATTTGTGAGGTTAAGGGTACGTAACGAGGAATAAACAATGAGGTGGCAACAGTCATAGCACACCTAATATCGTGTCGAAACTCCTTTTACCCGGCGTGGTGCAGCAGCTCGACGTGGCATCGGCTCAGCAAGTCATTGAAGTACCCTGCAGAAATACTGAGCTATGGCGCCTCTATAGCCTTCCATAACTGCGAAAGTGTTCCCGGTCCAGGATTTTGTAAACGAACTGATCTGCCGATTATGTCCCATAAATGTAAGATGATATTCAGCTGCGTGGCCACATTATTCACTCAAATTGACCAGAACGTTCTTCAAACAATTCGCGAAGAATTGAGGCCCGGTGACATGGCGCATTGTCGTTCAGCAAAAAATTTCCATAGTTGTTTGGGTATACGAAGTCCATGAGATGCTGCAGATTGTCTGTAAGTAGCCGAACATAACCATTTCCAGTCAGTAATCGCTTCAGTTGGACCAGAAGACCTAGTCCTTCCACGTAAAAATAGCCCATTATGGCGACACCACGAGCATAGACAGTGCCTTTTTCGCGACTTGAATCAGTGTCCACGAGGGGTCTATGCCACAATCGAGCACTATCACCAGCTCTTACAAAACTAAAATTGGTACTCATCTGACAACGCCACAGTTCACCAGTCGTCTAATGTCCAACCGATATGGTCAGGAGCCCAGCAGCTTCGCTGCAGGCGATGTCGTGATGTTAGCAAAGGTACTCTCGCAGGTCGTCTGCTGCCATAGCCCATTACCGACAAATTCTGCCGCACTGTCCTAACGGATACGTTCGCCTTACGTCCCAGATTGATTTCTACGATTATTTCACGCAGTTTTGCTTGTCTGTTAGCATTGACAACTCTATACAAACGCCGCTGCTCTCGGTCGTTAAGCGAAGGCCATCGTCCACTCTGTTGTCTATGGCGAGAAGTAAAGTGTGAAATTAAGTGTTCTCGACACACTCTTGACACTGTGGACCTCGAAATACAGAACTCCCTAACTATTTCCGAAAGATAATGTCCCATGCGCCTAGCTCCAATTACCATTCCGCGTTCAGTCTGTTAACACCCGTCTTGCGGCCGTAATCATGTCGGAAACCTTTCCACATGAATCACCTGAGTTCAAATGACAGCTACGGCAATGCAATGCCCGTTTACACCATGGTTAAGCGATACTACCGCTATCTGTATATGTGCGTATCACTATCTAATACCGAGCGAGGTGGCGCAGTGGTTAGCACACTGGACTCGCATTCGGGAGGACGACGGTTCAATCCCGTCTCCAGCCATCCTGATTCAGGTTTTCCGTGATTTCCCTAAATCGTTTCAGGCAAATGCCGGGATGGTTCCTTTGAAAGGGCACGGCCGATTTCCTTCCCAATCCTTCCCTAACCCGAGCTTGCGCTCCGTCTCTAATGACCTCGTTGTCGACGGGACGTTAAACACTAACCACCACCACCACCACTATCTAATGAGTTTAGTCGCCTCGATACAGACAGTCTTTATCTACACACTCAGTACGCGAATTTTCAGGTTCAGAAAGTCCGTGCTTATCTTATACTTATGTGCACGGTCTCCTTCGAAATACTCTCCTCCACAATTGATACACCGCTCCCAACGCCGTTTACACTTCTGGAAGCAGTCTTCGTACGTCTCTTCGCCGTTTGCGAAGATCCTTTTATCGCGTCTATCGTTGCAAACATTCGTCCTTTCATTGAATTTTTCAACTTTGGAAATAAAAAAATGTCCACAGGGGCCAGATCTGGAGAGCAAGGAGGATGAGGTAGCACAGTGGTTTCGTTTTTTGTGCAATAGTCACGCACCAACAGGTATGAATATGCGGGTGTGTTATCGTGATGCAAGACACATGAACTGTCTCGCTACATTTGTAAGTAGGCTGTTCAGGTTTTTATATTGGTAACGCCACGTAGTGCTCTGTATGAAAATCACTGGCTGTGCCGTGTGCAGTCTGTGGCTGGTTTGCATTGTTGTTGGCTATTGTAGTGTTGGGCAGCTGAATGTTAACAGCGCGTAGCGTTGCGCAGTTGGAGGTGAGCCGCCAGCAGTGGTGGAGGAGAGGAATGGCAGAGTTTTGAAATTTGTAAGACTGGATGTCATGAACTGCTATATATATTATGACTTTTGAACACTATTAAGGTAAATACATTGTTTGTTCTCTATTAAAATCTTTCATTTGCTAACTATGCCTATCAGTAGTTAGTGCCTTCAGTAGTTTGAATCTTTTATTTAGCTGGCAGTAGTGGCGCTCACTGTATTGCAGTAGGTCGAGTAACCAAGATTTTTGTGAGGTAAGTGATTTGTGAAAGGTATAGGTTAATGTTAGTCAGGGCCATTCTTTTGTAGGGATTATTGAAAGTCAGATTGCGTTGCGCTAAAAAAAATTGTGTGTCAGTTTAAGCACAGTCATGTATAATTGTTCAAAGGGGACGTTCCACATTTCAGGCCGTTTCCTTCTCACATTTTCTAGCAGGCGTCGCCAAGACGTCCCGATAGTACCATCTATGAATAGTTTGTCCCTGAGGCACGAAATCATGATAAACGAATCCTTCAAAGCCAAAGAAAACTGTCAGAGTGGCTTTAACATTTGACCTGAGCTGACTAGCTTTATTTGGTGTTACAGAACCTTTACCAACCCACTGTGAAGACTGAACCTCGGTGTCATCATTATAGCCGTAGGCCCACGTCTCATCACCATTTATGATTCTATTAAGGAACATCTCCTTCTGATCTGAGTGACCCAAAAGTTCTTTACAGATTGTGAGGTGAAGGTCATTCTGATCCTGACTCATAAACCGTGGGACTATCTTGGCGACAACACGGTGCATTCCAAGTTCCTGCGGCAGGATTTCACGACATCATTCAACTGAAATGTTACATTCTCCTGCAAACCCTCGGACAGTCTGTCTTCCATTGGCACTCACAATTTCGTTGTCGTTTCTGACATGAGCGTCGTTGGTAGACGCCGAAGGGTCATCTTTAACTTCGTCCGGCCACTTTTAAACCGTGTGAGCCATTCGTAACAATCAGCACGGCTTGAACATTTGGTGTGTCTCTCTAAAGGTTTTCTTGAGTTTCGCGCAAAATTTAATGAAGACACGTTGCTCCTCTAACTTTACCATCTCGAAGTTTACAAACTGTGCGACCCAACGTTCTATTCAATACAGCACTGAACAACAACTAACAGACATACAACGACGAAACTACCGGCGGTTAACATTCCCATAGTCCGATAATGGGTACAGAATTATACGCTTTCTCTCGGTACACATATATTAGGTGTAACTCTTGACAAGCGTGAGCAAGGATGCCAACCGCATTTTGCTCCAACACACTGGCGCGAAATTGCGAATGTTCCGGAATTTTTTGAAGAGACTTTGTAGATAATATGCTCCTTGAGAACTACATTTAGCATTTTAATTGTTCCTGTATCCTGCGTTCCACATCTGCTTCACAGCTTCCCGAAGAATGGATAATCAATTCTAAGTATTTAAAGTCCTTTACATCTTTAATAGCACCTTGGAGCAGTACTGTATGCCTTCCATCTCCTCCCACTACTAGATATTATGTCTTCTCATGTTTATTCTAAGCCCGCATTGTTCAAACGTTTCCGTTAACTACTTTATCATGAATTCGACATCCTCTCCACTTTTGTGCTATCAGAACCTGAATAGCGGCAAATAATACTGAGTAGATAGTATCATGCTGCAAAAATACATCGACATAACTGATTCTATCGTTCCAATGTATAAACGAGGTAGGTGACATACTGCGGCCATATCTAGGTCCTTTCGGTGTTTGGAATGTCTTATTAAACTTCCTCCCTACTTTAACTGCTGAGAACCACTGCTGTTATATTCCTTCAATTAGGGATATCTGTTGTACTTCTACACATGTATCCTCCGTCGCTTCCCACAGTCCGATAATGCGTACAGAATTATACGCTTTCTCTCGATACACATATATTAGGTGTAATTCTTGACCCTTAGAATACTTAACAACTAAAACAATGATCCGCACACGATCGAGCAAACGTAAACCTGCCTGTTCCTCTTGCATCGTAATCTCTCTCAATCTCACTCTGCAACCTGTTTTTCAGTATAGTGCTAGAAAGCATGCTGAGAGAAGCCATAACACTAATTCCCCTATAATTAATTCGATTAATTGGGTGCTCTTTGTTTCCTTCTTTGTAGATAGCAAGTATGCCTTACACACACGACTCTCTCGCTATTTGCTCTCCATCTCCAATCTGACTGAACAATTTGCATGTAAGTCTCACAATTTGAGGGGGTCTGTATTTCCGCAAGTCCATCACAACTCTTCCCGGTCCACTTGGCTTTCCATTTCTTGCCTTTTTCAGCGCTTCTTTTACCTCATCCTCTAGTATAGGTTATGTATTACCTAATGTACTGCTTTTGTTGTTAAATTCTGTCACGTGGTATCTTGTTTTTCTACCAGAAGTTCTTCAAAGTGCTTTTACACTGTCCAATAGATATAGGCTTTATGTGGAAGAGGGACCACTACCACCCACTTTCGTCTTCCTCATCATCCTCCATGCCTCTACCGATCTCCTATGTCAAAGCGATTGATCTATTTACCTACATACCCTTTCACATGCCTCTTCCTTGCACTTTGTCATTAATTTCTTAGCATTCTTTCTATATAGTTTGTACCTATTCCAATCCTCTTCACTCTCAGAGCTTAACCATACATGAGTACATTGAAGAGCCAAAGAAACTGGTACACCGGCCTAACATCGTGCAGGGCCCCCATGAACACACAGAAGTACCGCAACATGATGTGGGATGGACTCGACTAATGTTTCAAGTAGTGCTGGAGGGGATTGACACCATGAATCCTGCAGGACTGTCCATAAATCCGTAAGAGTACGAAGGGGTGGAGATCTCTTATGAACAGCACGTTGCAAGTCACCCCAGATTTGTTCAATAATGTTTATGTCTGGGAAGTTTTGTGACCAGTGGAAGTGTTTAAACTCCGAACAGTGTTCCTGAAGCCACTCTGTAGCAATTCTGGACGTGTAGCGTGGCTCATTGTCCTGCTGGAATTGCCCAAGTACGTCGGAATGCACAATGGACATGAATGAATGCTGGTGATCAGACATAATGCTTACATACGTGTCACCTCTCAGAGTTGTTTCTAGACGTATCCGGCATCCCATATCACTCCAACTGCACAAGCCCCACACCATTACACAGCTTGAACAGTGCCCTGCTGACATGCAGGATCCATAGATTCATGAGCTTGTCTCCATATCCGTTCACGTCCATTCGCTCGATACAATTTGAAACGACACTCGTCCGACAAGGCAACATGTTTACAGTCATCAACAGTGCAACGTCGGTGTTGACGGGTGAAAGTGAGGCGTAAAGCTTTGTGTTGTGTAGTCATCAAGGGAACACGAGTGGGCCTTCGGTTCCGAAAGTCCAAATCGATGATGTTTCGTTGAATGGATCGCACGTTGACCCTTGTTGATTGCTCAGCATTGAAATCTGTAGCAATTTGTGGAAGGGTTGCACTTTTGTCTCGTTGAACGATTCTCTTCAATCGTCGTTGGTCCTGTTCTTGCAGGATCTTTTTCCGGCCGCAGCGACGTCGGAGATTTGATGTTTTACCAGACTCCTGATATCCACGGTACACTCGTGAAATGATCGTACGGGGAAATTCCCACTTCATCGCTACCTAGGAGATACTGTGTTCCATCGCTCGTGCGCCGACTATCAAACCATGTTCAAACTCACTTTAATCTTGGTAACCTGACATTGTACCAACAGTAACAGATTTAACAACTGCGCAGACACTTGTTGTCGTATGTAGGTATTGCCGACCGCAGGGCCGTATTCTGTCACTGTATTAGAATACGCATGCCTATACCAATTTCTTTGGCACTTTAGTATAGTTTTTCCTTTTACTCAACCACCTTCAGCATCTCCGATGTAATCCCTCCAGTTCTTACTCTGCTGCCCCTTTGCCTTTTAAAGCCTCCTTCGCTGTCCGTTAATAGACTGTTTCAGGAAACTGTATAGCTCGTTAGCACACCAGTTCTCATCCACTGCATCTAATCTTAGATTTGATCATTGCTGATAAAAAATTTTCACACTTTCTTTTGTAGCAGATATATCCTACATTTTGGATTCTCTGTGGTTCTAATACCAATATCCTCCCCTTTCTCCTTCTGTTTCATCTTGGTCTTAATCGGAAAAGCAATTTCTGAAGTAACTGTAAAACGATCGGAGCCACGCCCTGTTCCTCTTCTTAGCCTTACATCTTGCGTCTTAATTACCCGCTGCTTCCTCGTTAATACGTAGTCTGTAAATGAGTTTATGTTCCTTAAAGGATTGGCCCAGGTCGACTTATGCATTTCTTTATGCTGGAATTGGCCACTCGTAACAGTACACTTCTGAACCTTATATAAGTTAAACAGCCTCCTCCGTTATGGTTTTCTACTTCTTCTCCTCCGCGCGGTGCTACAACGTCATCATTTAATCTTATTCCAATTCGTCCATTTAAGTCCACCATATTAACAGTTCACGTCCATCTGGACATTTGTCAACCACTTCCTTTAGGTCATCAAAGAGATCCCTCTTTTTCTTGTCTGGCGCATCTTTATTAGGACCATAAAAAATGGTTCAAATGGCTCTGAGCACTATGGGACTTCTGAGGTCATCAGTCCCCTAGAACTACTTAAACCTAGCTAACCTAAGGACATCACACACATCCGTGTCCGAGGCAGGATTCGAACCTGCGACCGTAGCGGTCACGCGGTTCCAGACTTTAGCGCCTAGAACCGCTCGTTAGGACCATACGAGACAATTAATTCCAGTTTCATTCCATGAATTTTTGTTGTTAAACTGATTATAATTACATTTACTTTTGTAAGTAGGCTGTTTAGGTTTTTATGCTGGTAACGCCACGTAGCGCTCAATATGAAAATCACTGGCTGTGCTGTCTGCAGTCTGTGGCTGGTTGGCATTGTTGTAATTTGCTATTGTAGTGTTGGGCAGTTGACTGTTAACAGCGCGTAGTGGTGCGCAGTTGGAGGTGAGCCGCCAGCAGTGGTGGATGTGGGGAAAGAAATGGCTGAGTTTTGAGAGCGGATGATCTGGACGTGTGTCTACCAGAGACTGTAAATTCGTAAGACTGAATGTCATGAACTGCTATATATATTATGACTTTTGAACACCATTAAGGTAAATACATTGTTTGTTCTCTATCAAAATCTTTCATTTGCTAACAATGCCTATCAGTAGTTAGTGCCTTCAGTAGTTTGAATATTTTATTTAGCTGGCAGCAGTGGCGCTCGCTATATTGCAGTAGTTCGAGTAACGAAGATTTTTGTGAGGAAAGTGATTTGTGAAAGATGTAGGTTAAGCTTAGTCAGGGCCATTCTTTTGTAGGGATTATTGAAAGTCAGATTGCGTTGCGCTTAAAATATTGTGTGTCAGTTTAGTGTTGATCAGAATAGGTAAAGAGCGAAATGTCTGAGTACATTCAGTTCTGCTCAGCTGTTTGAAAACCAAATAATGTAAGAGGTTTATCAGGACAGTCATTAATAAATTTTTCTAAGGGGACGTTTCATACATTTACTTTATTCCAATGAATTATTCCTAGTTTCCATATCCTATTTATAAGAACTTATACCTTTGATTTTGCTCTTGCAGTTTTTCCACTCTACTCCAAAACAGAATACAGTCTCGAACTACTTATTGTCGAGGTACTTTCTTTTTCGTTTCTGTCATCATCAGGATAACCATTTTCAGTACCTCTATTTCTTTAATTAGTTTCTCAACTTTCCCTTCTAAAACTGGTGCATTCCATTTTTCACAAACCAATCTTTGTTGTTAACCAGATTCTATACCTTTTGATCCGGCCACATTTTCTATTTCGTTTGGGAAACGAAGTAAACCTGCTTTTACCAGGGTGGGATGCCAACCCCCCGCCGAACACCCATCCTGAAGGACCGAGATTTTTCCTCGGGGTTTACTCCCATTGGGAGTCCTCCCAACCTTGTGTTACCGTTTGAGAAAAGGAAAACTCAGCGTTGTATAAAGGAAAAGATGTGACGTTCTGAGACTTTAATACTATAAGTACTGAAGAGCCACAACATTGTGACCACGGGCCGCCGCGAGACTGAAAGAAGACTGGTGGTGATGCGAGCACGTGAAGTGGCAAGGAAAGAGTACAAGCTGAGATGATGGTGAATCAATCCAGCGACGATACGGGCCGAAAATGGGAAAATACACTGACATAATCTGACAAGCTGGATAATTTTATGGTTTTGGGCCTGCGAATGAGCTTCTCGTGATCGGTAGAAAGCGTCAATGGAAAGTGATTGGAGGACGATGAAACAACTTCTGACGAGAACGTGTTGGATGTCTACACCTTATCGCGGAACGCAGTGGTCGGAGGCTTGCCCGCTGTTTGAAGTATGTTGGTGCAGACTCATGCAGCACACTTTCTGGAATATGATGCTCCGAGACAGTCAACTACTACCTGCTCCCTTCAGCGAACTACATCGTCATTTGTGACTGCAGTGACCATAGTATCAACGAGATTGAACGGTGGATCATTGGAAACGTGTCGCCTGGTCTGATGAATCACATTCCTTGTTACCCCTCGCGCCGTTATCCAGGGAACGGCTGCTCTAAAAATTATTCTACGAGAGATTTTTTTTTAATTTAGTCTTCCATGGGCCTATGGTAGTAATCAGAGACACTATGACAGCTGTGGACAACTTGAATATTACTGCGGAACACATGCGTCGCTGCATACTTTGTCTTCTCCGACGGTGACAGCATCTTAGAGCAAGATAACTGCCCGTGACACAAGGCCAGAATCGTGCTACAGTGGTTAGAACGGCTTGATTATGAACTACTGTTGCAATCTTGCTTATAAAATTCGTCGTGATTTGACCCCGATGAACACATCTGGAATGCAATAGGACCTTATCTCCGCTATTACATACCATCGGCCCGTAATTTACGTGAATAGCGTGACCTGAGCATAGATTTCTGGTGCCTTATGCCTTAGGACTCAAGAACATGTTGAGTCTTTGTCACACAGAATCGCTGCTGCGTTTACACGCCAAACTGAAACTACTTTTGCGATGACCTGTGATATGTTGGCCAAAATTTCATCAATATTCGAGTTTATTTTCAATATTTTCATGTTGTTCCTTCTGTTTTAAGATCTGTACCCAAAGACTGGAAAGTTGCACAGGTCACACCAATATTCAAGAAAGGTAGTTGGAGTAATCCACTAAATTACAGGCCCATATCGTTAACGTCGATATGCAGCAGGATTTTGGAACATATATTGTGTTCGAGCGTTATGAATTACCTCGAAAGAAAACGGTCTATTGACACACAGTCAACATAAGTTTAGAAAACATCGTTCCTGTGAAACGCAACTACCTCTTTCTTCACATGAAGTGTTGAGTGCTATTGACAAGGGATTTCCGAACGATTCCGTATTTCTGGATTTCCGGAAGGCTTTTGCCACTGTACCACACAAGCGGCTCGTAATGAAATTGCGTGCTTATAGAATATCGTCTCAGTTATGTGACTGGATTTGAGATTTCCTGTCAGAGAGGTAACAGTTCGCAGTAATTGACGGAAAGTCATCGAGTAAAAGAGAAGTGAATTCAGGCGTTCCCCGAGGTAGTGTTATATGCCCTTTGCTGTTCCTTACCTATATAAACAATTTGGGAGACAATCTGAGCAACCGTCTTCGTTTGTTTGCAGTCGTTTATCGACTAATAAAATCATCAGAAGATCAAAACATACTGCAAAACCATTTAGAAAAGATATCTGAATGGTGCAAAAAGTGGCAATTGACCCTAAATAATGAAAAGTGTGAGGTCATCCACGTGAGTGTTAAAAAGAAGGCGTTGAACTTCGGTTACACGATAAATCAGTCTAATCTAAAAGCCGTAAATTCAACTAAATACTTAGGTATTATAATTACGAACAACTTAAATTGGAAAGGACACATAGAAAATGTTGTGGGGAAGGCTAACCAAAGGCAGCGTTTTATTGGCAGGACATTTAGAAAATGCAACAGACCTACTAAGGAGATTGCCTACATTAAGCTTGTCCGACCTCTTTTTGAATACTGTTGCGCGGTGTGGGATCCTTACCAGATAGGACTGACGGAGTACATCGAAAAAGTTCAAAGAAAGGCGGCACGTTTTGTGTTATCGCGAAATATTGGATAGAGTGTCACAGAAATGATACAGGATTTGGGATGGACATCATTAAAAGAAAGGCGGAATCTTCTTACAAAATTCCAATCAGCATCTTTCTCCTCCAAATGCGAAAATATTTTGTTGACACCGACTTACATAGGGAGGAACCATCACAAAGATAAAGTAAGGGAAATCAGAGCTGGTACAGAAAGATATAGGTGTTCATTCTTCCCGCTCGCTATACGACATTGGAATAATAGAGAATTGTGAAGGTGGTTCGATGAACCCTCTGCCAGACACTTAAATGTGATTTGCAGAGTATCCATGTAGATGTAGATCTCCAGTTGCCATTTTAGCACAGAGACTACACCACACACAGCGGAGACTTGCGTGGCTTGGAGCCATAGTCCACTGGGACAATAAGTGGCAGTTCGTAGCGTTCAGCGACTAGTGTCAATCGACTTTGTGGCAGCCACATCGATACCAATGTGTCCGTAAACGACCTGGTGGAAAATAACTGGAAGTATCGATTCTCAACACCCATACCTCACCACTTGTACAATCATTACGTGAGGAACTATTGGAAATGACAACAAGACTGATTTGGGAACTGTCAGCAGGAGAACGAATGGTTCCGCGGCTATATGTACAGATAAAACTCTCTTAAGCTCCCAGCCGGATCAAGTGATTTAAAATCCTCGAGCTTTCAGCGAGTACTCCACGGCCATTGATAGATGGCAGCTGCTGCCGTCATTATGTAGCCGCGTTGCTTTTTCCGACATCACTGGTGTTCATTGCAGCCCCATATAGGATGATGTTTTCATTGCGCGCCCGCTGAGCCCTCTTCAACATTTCGATGGCCAGGTCCCAACTTGCGGTTAGCTGCAGGCCACCGTCTTTAGTGTGGATGTTGTCACAAATTTTCATATCGATCGCTTCTGATATTGCGCTATCCCAGAAAATATTAGTCCGGGTGAGAACAGATGTCTCCTCGAATGCAATGCGATGTCAGTTTTCTAGAGCATCGTCTGCTACCGCTGATTTGTCAGAGTACCGAAAGCGAAACCTCGTCTCGTGTTCCTACAGTGCTGTTGAGTAGTACACACAGTCTGTCAGACTTAAAAATGTGCACAACTACATGGTAATTTACACAGATAAGCCAAAACATTATGACCATGGCCAAATGCAACGATGAATGTCGCCTGGTGGCGTTGGGGGCATCCGACGCGGTAACAAAAGTATGTGAGCGGAGCAGACATGGACGGGGGATCACACTAACGAAGATATGGGCTGCAAATGGGGAAACCCATTGAGAAAAGTGATTCTGACAAAGGGCTGATTATTATTACGCAGAGCCTGTGAACGAGTGTCTCGAAAACGGCGAAGCTGGTCGAATGCTCACGTGGTACTGTCGTGAGCATCTTCGGAAAGACGCAGAAGGACAGTGAAACGACCACTAGGCGCTAAATGGTTGGACGTCCACGATTCTTCACTGAACGCGGGGTTCGGAGGCTTGTCTGCTCTGTAAAGTAGGACTGATGGCGATCTGTGGGATATTTGCTGAAAGAGCACAATGCTGGTGAACGCACAAGCCTTTCGGAGCACAACGTCATCGTAATTTGTCGGAAATGGAGCTCTGCAACAGACCATACCTATGTGTTCACATGTTGACCCAATGACATCGCCAATTACATTTGCGGTGGGCACGGGACCATTGCAGTTCGACAGTCGATCAATGGAAATGTGTCGGCTCTTCGGATGAATCACAGTTTCGCTGCACTTGGTTGGTGGTCGTCTCCATATACGCAGTCATCGAGGTGAACGGTGGCTCGAAATGAGCAGGCCATCATAGACACAGGCTAATGGAAGCAGAACTACGCTATGGTAGACATTATTGTGTGCTTGCATGGAACCTGTGGTAACAATCAAAGACACGCTGACAGTTCCGTTCCACCTGCATCCCTTCAAGCTTCTGGTCCTCCCCGACGGCGATGTCATCTTTCAGCAGTATAACTGTCCACGTCTCGGAGACATAACCGTGCTACAGTGGTTTGAGGAACATTACAGTGAAATTATATTGATGTCTCGTTGACCAAATTTGCCTGATGTAAATCCTATGGAGCCCACCTGGGTTGCTATCGGGCGCCTCACCGCGTACCCTAATCAGCGGCCCGTTATTTACACGAAATACATGACACACATGCGTAGATATCTAAAGTTACATACCTCCACAAACCTACCGACTGTCGGCTCCCTGGAATCATGCAGAACCAGCGATGCATTACGTTCCAAAGACGGACAAACAGGCTATTAAGCAAGTGGTCATAATGTTTAGGCTCATCAGTGTATACACACCTGTCATTTTGAGGCCTTTGTCGTCTTTCACAGACCTTCGCATTTTTACTGAAGGCCTGAAAACTGAATCAACTTCATGCCTCATTAGGAACCGGCTATCTTTCCCGTTACTGAGCCACTGAAAGGCTCAAACGAAAGCTTTTTCTACTCCTCCTCGGGGTCCTTCTGCTTCCATGCTTTCCGAAAAATGGCTCGGTAAACCCGGCGGTTGTCGTAACCGTTTCTCTTGAATACATTCCCTAAGTGACTCAGTGGCTTCGGCAGGTTTTCAGCGTCTGAGACGACGTCCATTCGATGCACCATGGTTTTCATAACAGAACGTTTCTACGACGGATGGTGACAGCTGTTAGTGTGCTAATATCGATCCGTGTGGGTGGGTTTCTGGTAAACATTGGGGCTGAGACACCCATTTGCTTAACGGTGGACGAGGACGTCGAGGAACGGCGAGGCACCATCTACCTCCATCGTGAACTTAATGTTGCCATGAATATTGGTGACAAGGGAATTTTTGGACCACATCATTTTATCAGGAGGCTAAATGTTCACCAGTTTGCAGAAATAATGGTAAAACTGAAACTTCTCCTTTGAATGTAAGGAATGACTATCCAAGTAAAACTCCTACGTTACATGATTTTCAAACTCCAGGGTGAAACTGAACGTACTGAGACTGTTTTCTCTTTACTTATTCTCAACATTTATAAACTGACACACAATATTTTAGCGCAACGAAATCTGACTTTCACCAGTCCCTACAAAAGAATAGCGCTGACTAACAGTAACCTATGCCCTTCATGAACCAATTACCTCACAAAAATCTTCGTTACTCGAACTACTGCAATACAGCAAGCGCCAATACTGCCACCTAAATAAAGGATTCTAACTACTGAAGGCATTAGTAGCAAATGAAAGATTTAGCAAATGAAATATTTTGATAGAGAACAAACAGTGTACTTACCTTAATAGTGTTCAAAACTCATTATATATATATATATATATATATATATATATATTCCAACAACGAGTCCAACCAGCAGTCAGTGAGTTTAATAGAGAGCGCTACTTGGCGTTACCAACACAAAAACCTAAACAGCCAACTTACATAGACCCCATGCTCCCCACAGAAAATTTTACAAACTGTTTAAATTGTCCTCACAGTTCATAAAGACAGTCCTGATTATTCATCACAGTAATAATGATTGTATTAAGCACAACGTCAGAGCAGTAAAAAAAATGCACATGAAAGTAGTGGATTTTCATGCAGTCTTGAAGAAGTAGTGTTGTCCTTCCAACGGAAAGACAGTGCTGATTCTTCACATGCAGACAGGTAATGGGCCACAAGAGAGCAAACCTACGGTAGAGTCAGTCGCAGTTTTGAGCAATACTGGTAGGTAAGTCATCACGGAGCAGACCCACAGTATTTCTTGTACAGATGATGTTATTAGTGGGCCACCATAGCTGCAGACCCACTTTAGTCCTGGTAGAGATTATGGTATTGGTGGGCCACCAAAGGTGCAGATCCACCGTAGTCCTTGTAGTGATCATGGTACTAGTGGGCAACCAAAGGTGTAGACCCACTGTAGTCCTTGTAGAGATGGCAAGCAGCCATTCTTTGCGACTGTGCGGATGCACAATCACCATTGAAGAGTCTTGCGGATAATATAGCAAGTCCATGAACCACCACTTGTGCATTCACAAAAAAAAATTTCTGAAATGTCCTTACAACCAGCAATGATCTTAACCAGTCCCTTGCTGAATTATCAGCACATGTGCGAGCACTAACAAATGGCTCAAAAGGCTCTGAGCACTATGCGACTTAACGTCTGAGGTCATCAGTCGCCTAGAACTTAGAACTAATTAAACCTAACTAACCTAAGGACATCACACACATCCATGCCCGAGGCAGGATTCGAACCTGCGACCGTAGCGCCTAGAACCGCACGGCCACTCCGGCCGGCGAGCACTAACAATCCCTTTTTTTTTTAACGTCTCACATATTGTGCATTTACTATGACCAACAGAAATGTGTGCAGTGAAATGAAACCATACTATTTACTTAATTTAAGGAACTAGTGTAAATTATAATTTTATAACATGAGTATACAATTATAAAGGTACAAAAAAGAACATCATTAAGAAACATAATGATGACATCAGTAATAAACCAAGCGTTACAAAAGAATAGAAATAAGCATATACACTCCTGGAAATGGAAAAAAGAACACATTGACACCGGTGTGTCAGACCCACCATACTTGCTCCGGACACTGCGAGAGGGCTGTACAAGCAATGATCACACGCACGGCACAGCGGACACACCAGGAACCGCGGTGTTGGCCGTCGAATGGCGCTAGCTGCGCAGCATTTGTGCACCGCCGCCGTCAGTGTCAGCCAGTTTGCCGTGGCATACGGAGCTCCATCGCAGTCTTTAACACTGGTAGCATGCCGCGACAGCGTGGACGTGAACCGTATGTGCAGTTGACGGACTTTGAGCGAGGGCGTATAGTGGGCATGCGGGAGGCCGGGTGGACGTACCGCCGAATTGCTCAACACGTGGGGCGTGAGGTCTCCACAGTACATCGATGTTGTCGCCAGTGGTCGGCGGAAGGTGCACGTGCCCGTCGACCTGGGACCGGACCGCAGCGACGCACGGATGCACGCCAAGACCGTAGGATCCTACGCAGTGCCGTAGGGGACCGCACCGCCACTTCCCAGCAAATTAGGGACACTGTTGCTCCTGGGGTATCGGCGAGGACCATTCGCAACCGTCTCCATGAAGCTGGGCTACGGTCCCGCACACCGTTAGGCCGTCTTCCGCTCACGCCCCAACATCGTGCAGCCCGCCTCCAGTGGTGTCGCGACAGGCGTGAATGGAGGGACGAATGGAGACGTGTCGTCTTCAGCGATGAGAGTCGCTTCTGCCTTGGTGCCAATGATGGTCGTATGCGTGTTTGGCGCCGTGCAGGTGAGCGCCACAATCAGGCCTGGATACGACCGAGGCACACAGGGCCAACACCCGGCATCATGGTGTGGGGAGCGATCTCCTACACTGGCCGTACACCACTGGTGATCGTCGAGGGGACACTGAATAGTGCACGGTACATCCAAACCGTCATCGAACCCATCGTTCTACCATTCCTAGACCGGCAAGGGAACTTGCTGTTCCAACAGGACAATGCACGTCCGCATGTATCCCGTGCCACCCAACGTGCTCTAGAAGGTGTAAGTCAACTACCCTGGCCAGGAAGATCTCCGGATCTGTCCCCCATTGAGCATGTTTGGGACTGGATGAAGCGTCGTCTCACGCGGTCTGCACGTCCAGCACGAACGCTGGTCCAACTGAGGCGCCAGGTGGAAATGGCATGGCAAGCCGTTCCACAGGACTACATCCAGCATCTCTACGATCGTCTCCATGGGAGAATAGCAGCCTGCATTGCTGCGAAAGGTGGATATACACTGTACTAGTGCCGACATTGTGCATGCTCTGTTGCCTGTGTCTATGTGCCTGTGGTTCTGTCAGTGTGATCATGTGATGTATCTGACCCCAGGAATGTGTCAATAAAGTTTCCCCTTACTGGGACAATGAATTCACGGTGTTCTTATTTCAATTTCCAGGAGTGTACATGAGTACTATAGGGATTGTGACAGAAGTAAATAAATGAAAAAATGAGAATATTAATTAGGACATCAAATTGATACATGAGCATAAAAAGAAAACATAACAGAATAAGTAATACTTAAACATTTTTCCCAAGTAAAGGACAGGTTTTATTTGAGGATAACAGTACTCCTCATGATAGTAAATGCAACTTGGTATTAGAAAAATTCTACAACATAACTCTAATCAGATAAACACATAAATACAGGAAGAACATAGACTCCCAATGGTACACATGAACATATAGCGGGATCACCCAAAAGGAAATGACAGCGTTTGTTTTCAATATAACATTTGGTACTGCAGTATTCATCGTATTTTATTTTTAAACAAAACGTTCTTTACTTCCCAGAGATCTCCCTTAGTTCATCATTATTACCAAAAAGTAATATCTACGCATGCTTTCTGTATTATGAAAGTTCCCCTCTGAATCAAAAGAATGACTGTGCTGGTAAAACTTCTACCTTACATGATTTTGAAACTCCAGAGTGAAACTGAACGTACTGAGACTGTTTTTTCTTTACTTATTCTCAACATTTCTAAACTGACACACAATATTTTAGCGCAACGAAATCTGATTTTCAATAATCCCTACAAAAGAATATCCCTGACTAACAATAACCTATGCCCTTCATGAACCAATTACCTCACAAAATTCTTCGTTACTCGAACTACTGCAATACAACGAGCGCCAATACTGCCACGTAAATAAATGATTCTAAGTACTGAAGTCATTAGCAGCAAATGAAAGATTTAGCAAGTGAAAGATTTTGATAGAGAATAAACAATGTATTTACCTTAATAGTGTTAGAAGTCGTTATGTATTAATTCGTGACATCCAGTTTAACACATTTCCTTTTTCTGATAGACACACGTCCAGATCGTCCGCTCATACTAACATCTCAGAACTCTGGCGTCTCTCTTCCCACATCCACCACTGCTGGCGGCTCACCTCCAACTGCCCAACGCTACGGGCCGTTCACATCAAACTGCCCAACACTACACTGGCGAATAACTTCCAACAACGAGTCCAACCAGCCACAGACTGCACACAGTGCAGTCAGCGATTGTAATAGAGTGCGCTACATGGCGTAGCCAACATAAAAACCTAAACAGCCTACTTACAAAACCTGTTGCAATACTTTCATGACCAAGGTATAAAATGGAATATTCCAACAAGATAACGTAAGATCCCACAATTTAGTGTACACCACAAACACCTTGAGAAATGTATCGTCCCTTGATTGGTCTTTCCCGTCCCTTAATGTGTCAGCCGGAAAGCATGTCGGTGACATATTACACTCCTGGAAATGGAAAAAAGAACACATTGACACCGGTGTGTCAGACCCACCATACTTGCTCCGGACACTGCGAGAGGGCTGTACAAGCAATGATCACACGCACGGCACAGCGGACACACCAGGAACCGCGGTGTTGGCCGTCGAATGGCGCTAGCTGCGAAGCATTTGTGCACCGCCGCCGTCAGTGTCAGCCAGTTTGCCGTGGCATACGGAGCTCCATCGCAGTCTTTAACACTGGTAGCATGCCGCGACAGCGTGGACGTGAACCGTATGTGCAGTTGACGGACTTTGAGCGAGGGCGTATAGTGGGCATGCGGGAGGCCGGGTGGACGTACCGCCGAATTGTTCAACACGTGGGGCGTGAGGTCTCCACAGTACATCGATGTTGTCGCCAGTGGTCGGCGGAAGGTGCACGTGCCCGTCGACTTGGGACCGGACCGCAGCGACGCACGGATGCACGCCAAGACCGTAGGATCCTACGCAGTGCCGTAGGGGACCGCACCGCCACTTCCCAGCAAATTAGGGACACTGTTGCTCCTGGGGTATCGGCGAGGACCATTCGCAACCGTCTCCATGAAGCTGGGCTACGGTCCCGCACACCGTTAGGCCGTCTTCCGCTCACGCCCCAACATCGTGCAGCCCGCCTCCAGTGGTGTCGCGACAGGCGTGAATGGAGGGACGAATGGAGACGTGTCGTCTTCAGCGATGAGAGTCGCTTCTGCCTTGGTGCCAATGATGGTCGTATGCGTGTTTGGCGCCGTGCAGGTGAGCGCCACAATCAGGCCTGGATACGACCGAGGCACACAGGGCCAACACCCGGCATCATGGTGTGGGGAGCGATCTCCTACACTGGCCGTACACCACTGGTGATCGTCGAGGGGACACTGAATAGTGCACGGTACATCCAAACCGTCATCGAACCCATCGTTCTACCATTCCTAGACCGGCAAGGGAACTTGCTGTTCCAACAGGACAATGCACGTCCGCATGTATCCCGTGCCACCCAACGTGCTCTAGAAGGTGTAAGTCAACTACCCTGGCCAGGAAGATCTCCGGATCTGTCCCCCATTGAGCATGTTTGGGACTGGATGAAGCGTCGTCTCACGCGGTCTGCACGTCCAGCACGAACGCTGGTCCAACTGAGGCGCCAGGTGGAAATGGCATGGCAAGCCGTTCCACAGGACTACATCCAGCATCTCTACGATCGTCTCCATGGGAGAATAGCAGCCTGCATTGCTGCGAAAGGTGGATATACACTGTACTAGTGCCGACATTGTGCATGCTCTGTTGCCTGTGTCTATGTGCCTGTGGTTCTGTCAGTGTGATCATGTGATGTATCTGACCCCAGGAATGTGTCAATAAAGTTTCCCCTTCCTGGTACAATGAATTCACGGTGTTCTTATTTCAATTTCCAGGAGTGTAGTTTCCTTTCATACCACTACGCAGCCAGCGTCAGTAACTGACACAAGATGCGTCTCTCTGAATGTGCCAGTGTGTGTACGTAGTGCACCAAACGTTAGTTGTTGTGGATTCTAACAGATGACTTACAACGCTGTATTCCACCGTGAATGACGTGCTTTCGTTCGTGTACTTGTCTCGTTTGATGAACACTCATCATTAATTCAACAAAGTAGAAAAATATTCTGCAACACGCTATGATATGACTCAGAAGTCATGCTCTCTTTTAGTGAGAGAGCTCATAGAGACAGGAGGTGGTTACAAACTATAGAAAATATTAACAATTAACTTTTACTGATGGGACAGTCACACATCCAACATCACACAACGTTTCAGAGGAAATTATGCCGGTTTGATAATGTAAAAGCATCGGTTTTTAGTTCAAAAGTACACATAATTTTAAGACATTCTTGCTATCGAATCTTCAATCCAGTCACAAATTTAGTTCGACATCTTACTTAGTTCGTAATCGACGCTGTGGTATTGAGCCAGTTGCTTTCCGAAACTCAAGAATTATTGCACCCACTGTTGTTGCAGTGATCCATGGTTACTAGGATGTTGTGTGAGAAAAGTACCACTTAGGTTTCGCATGATCGATGTTTCCGGAATCCATGGTGGTTGGCATGGAGGACGTCACTCTGTTTTAGAAAATTCATGGTATTTGAGCTCAGAATATATTCTGTCGTTCTACGACTGATGGACGTCAATGAAAATGAGTAGTAGTTCGGTAGATCACTTTTCCTACCGTTCTTGTAGACATGTCATCATCATCATCATCATTGGTACGGCAGCCCTTTGTTAGCCGTGGCAATCTTTAGAACATTATCCCATTCTTTCCTGTTTAGTGAGGCACTCTTACAACTCCGAACTGCAGTTTTTCTGACGTCCTCTTCGACACCTTTCTCCCGTCTTAGCTTTCTTCCAACTCTCCTGGTATCTTCAAGCACTACATTTAATATCCTCTATATCATTCCATCGTTAACTCTAACTACATGTTCTCTCCGCTCCACAATTTTAATCTTAACGTAGCTGACAATATCTGGTTCATTATACAAATTATATAATTCATCGTTGCAACTCCTCCTCCAGACACTATTTTCTTCCACTAACCCACGAATTGGTCACGAGATCCTTCTTTCAAGAATGCCAAGATATTTTTCATGGAATTTCTGTAATTTACATGTTTTAGCACCGTATGTTAGCACAAGTCTCTTCAAAACTTCGTACATCATAACTTTAGCTTTCATGAACAGCAGCTTAGATTTCTGATGTTTTCCGAGGACATTGTAGCGCTCGTTGGCGCACAATATTCCTTTTTGAATTTCAGAGCTGACATTGTTCTTATGGTTTACTTCCCGTGCGAGGTAAGTGAAACTACACACGACAGAAAACTTACGAGAACCAATTTGTGTCAGAAACTAAGAGCGATTATCCTAATGAGGTCCCATTCATACAAATCGGTATATATATATATATATATATATATATATATATATATATATATACCGATTAGGATAATCGCTCTTAGTTTCTGACACACACACACACACACACACACACACATATATATATATATATATATATATATATATATATATATATATATATATATATATATATATATCCCTTCTTTTATCTGTAGGTTCATCTTTCTAGACCTGTAACGCTTTCTTTAATTGATTCTGAAGTTCTTTCAAGTATATCCACGTCATTTGCACATGCCAGCACCTGGACTGATTTGTACAGGTTAGTACACCGTGTACTGGTGCCCACATCTGTTATAACTTTCTACAAGGCTACATTAAACGGAAAACAGAGCAGCGAGTCGCCCAGTCGAACCCCATTTTTTACGATCACAGCACCTGAAAATTTGTTCTGTACCATAACTTGATTCTGGGTGTTTAGTACCTTTCACTAAGGCGATCCGTCTGCTGTGAATCTTTAACTCTTTGATTTCTGTGTATAGCTCCCTGCTGTCAGTACCTTCGCAGGATGATGTGAAGTCTATGAAGAGGTGACTGTATCAATCCCACATTATTTACATTGCAGTGGCATTTGCGACATCCTGAAGGTCTGATGAACGGAAGATTTTCCTTGACGAATTCCGCAGATGTGACCTGCGCATTCTTTCAGTGTGGCGTTTTGGCACTGTTACCATGATACAAGTATAATGTAACGTTTATGAAATGTAAATATCGAACTAGATATTATAGTCCTCATAATAGCTTACTGTCCATCGGGAACCATATACGCTTTACCTTAAACTGAATGAGACAGTATAATGTTAAGGGAAGTTGTGTTTTATAATGTTGCCATACAACAAATACAGTGTAACACGTATGTACGTAGGCATCGAGCTGAAAATCACAATTCTCGCTGCTGGTTGTAATCTGCCCGGATCTTATACGCTCTGCCTGATAATACAGAATAAAAGTAGAGTGTCTATTGCTGTACTGCCGTAATGTTTTCCGGCATATGGCCAATACAGATATGTATCCTGAGGTATAATATATGGTTTGCAAGACTTGCTTACCTGTTCTGGTAACGTATTACAATACTGTACGTAAGGATAACACGTACTGTCTTTTTATCGTAGTGTGTCCCAGCATATGGCCGATGAAGACAGGTGTTTTAGATATATATTTCTAGGTTCGCAATACGTCCCATGTACCTGTTCGGTTTATGAATCGTAATGTAGTAGTCGTCAAAAGTTCCTACCAATTTCATTACTGGGACATCAGGTTGTTTAAATGAGCTTACTGCACTGGTACTGCTCTGGCTCATAGTGTTTTGATGTAACAAATTTGATAAATCGAGCTGTAGAATCTCACATCTTAAATATATCTGCAGCTTATATTTTTTCAAGTATTTAAACATATTTTTGGATGTCACGTTGTTAATACACTTTTTTTACACTATTAGTACTCTGTTCCATTTGGTTTTGATGTAACAAGTTTTCATAAACGAACCTGAATGTCGGGCCGTCAATATCTGTGCAGCGTATGTTTTAAGTATTTAAAGTATGTAATAAGTTCCATTATGATCTAATGTGTTATGTTTGACGCTCAGTCTAATGACTGCTTATAGATTTTAGTAGTAGGTGTATTTTATTTTATTTATAACGAAGCATTCTGAGGTGTAACTACGTATGTTAGATTATCATACTGTACTGCCACCTTGTGGCAATAACTACGACTTAGGGTCTAAAACATGTGCTGCAGTTAGTTTGCCTGTTTCCGCCAATGGGACAACTTCAACTGGTTCCCATGTGGTGCAGAATGGTGTGTTACATTGTATACACTCATTACCGCATAAAGTGTAAGATCGTCGTACACATAGGATTGTGCGCCTTTTTGTTTTTTGCATTATGTGAAAGTTATCAGTACTCAATACAATGTGTAAAATGTTGTATGTTCTGGTATTATGAGTAGGTAACGTGCATTAGCACAGTGGTGCACCGTTAATGATGACTTCAGTTAAGTCCTATAAATTATTATACTGTATTTTGTAAATGTACATAAAGATGCGATTAGCTACTTAACACCATTCATATTACAGCAAAGGTTACATACTCTGCTTGATTTTATTGCAACAATTTTGGTTTGGATAAGTATGTTGTGGTGTAATGTATTGATATGACCACACAGGCTTCAATGTGGGCAGTAGAATGTCAGGTTTCCATTAAATGCCGATAACAATCGTGCTGGAACCGTGGGATCCAATGGTGCATGCCCACTGAGCCACGCCTCCAACGGCAGTGTACCATGAGCGCCCTCTGCGGCCGCAATATACACTATATGATGAAAAGTATCCGGACACCTGGCTAAAAATGAGTTACAAGTTCGTGGCGCCCTCCATCGGTAATGGTGAATTTCAATACGGTGTTAGCCCACCCTTAGCCTTCATAACAACTTCCACTCACGAAGGCATACGTTCAATCGGGTGCTGAAAGGTTCCTTGGGGAATGGCAGCCCGTTCTTCACGGAGTGCTGTATTGAGGGGAGGTATCGATGTCGGTCGGTGAGGCCTGGCACGCAGAAGTCGGAGTTCCAGTCTATAGGATTCAGGTCTGAACTCTGTGCAGGCCAGTCAATTACAGGGATGTTTTGTCGTGTAACGACTCCGCCACAGGCCATGGATTATGAACAGGTTCTCGATCGTGTTGAAAGATGCAATCGCCATCCCCGTATTGCTCTTGAACAGTGGGAAGCAAAAAGATGCTTAAGACGTCAGTGTAGGCCTGTGCTGTGATAGTGCTACGCAAAAAAACAAGGGCTGCAAGTCCCCTCCATGAAGCACACAACTACACCAAAACAACACCGCCTCCGAATTTTACTGTTGGCACTACACACGCTGGCTGGTGACGTGCATCAGGAATTCGCCCTACCCACACCCTGTCACCGGATCGCTGCATTGTTTACCGTGATTCGTCACTCCACACAACGTTTTTCCAACGTTCAATCATCCAATGTTTACGCTCCTTACACCAAGCGAGGCGTCGTTTGGCATTTACCGGCGTAATGTGTGGCTTATGAGCAGCCGCTCGACCATGAAATCCAAGTTTTCTCACCTCCCGCCTAACTGTCTTAGTACTTGCAGTGGATCCTGATGCAGTCTGGAATTCCTGTGTGATGGCCTGGTTATATGTCTGCCTATTACACATTACGATCTTGTTCAACTGTCGGCGGTCTCTGTCAGTCAACAGACGAGGTCTGCCTGTACGCTTTTGTTCTGTACGTATCCCTTCAGTTTTCCACTTCACTATCACATCGGAAACAGTGGACCTAGCGATTTTAGGAGTGTGGAAATCTCGCGTACAGACGTATGACACAAGTGACACCCAATCACCTGACCATGTTCGAAGTCCGTGAGTTCCGCGGAGTGCCCTGTTCTGCTCTCTCACGATGTCTAATGACTACTGAGGTCGCTGATATGGAGTACCTGGCAGTAGGTGGCAGCACAATGCATCTAATATGAAAAACGTATGTTTTTAGGGGTGTACGGATACTTTTCATGACATAGTGTAAGACAGCCGGCGGCAGCCAAATAGCTTGCTTGCACCTGAAGCTTCTTCGCGATGACACTATCGTTCGTGCTTAGTACAGGGAGCCTCACCCTAGTAACTATTGTACTAGCTGGATTCTAATTCATGCTGTTCTTTTGCTGAAGCAGCAGCTGTTGAAAATCTTCACGGTAAATGATAACAGCCAAACAGTTGCACGGTAAAGTCTAGTACACAGGCAAATTGGTGTTCATATTTTCTTTTGTATGTAGGTGTTTAAAATGGTTTTGATATGTTTTATTTATTAAGACAGAGGGTTTGAACTAGCACAACCTTGAAAATTTTGATGGGCGGGAGTATGTATCCCTGGGTTTCAATGTGCGTGAGTGTCTCGCACGTATCCCAAGTGCCCTCTCTCGGTGAAACTGTCTGCCCTGGTGCTTCCACACCCTCTTCACGCTAGTTCACAGGCTAATTACTGATAATATGCCGTATTCGCATCGACCATCTCATCATAATTATACTGTACAGAGGGAGGTGATATTTTAATTTTAACTACTGACGGCGCCTTTGGCACAATTTATTAAAAAACTAAAAACCCGCCTCGATTGCGAAAAAAGCACCTAGTGTGAAGTGTTAACCCAGGTTTCGGCGTAGATAACTACACCTTCTTCAGAACAACAATGAAACCCACAAGTGTCTAAGAAGATCTTTGTCAATGATTAAGGGAACACCGTAGCTACACATTTATAAACGAAAAAGAAAGGAAAACACAAACAGTACATATGTACAAAGTCAAAACCACTACGCCATTAAGTTAAGTAGTTGTTTTGACTTTGTACATATGTACTGTTTGTGTTTTCCTTTCTTTTTCGTTTATAAATGTGTAGCTACAGTGTTCCTTTAATCATTGACAAAGGTCTTCTTAGGCACTTTTGGGTTTCATTGTTGTTCTGAAGAAGGTGTAGTTATCTACGCCGAAACCTGGGTTAACACTTAACACTAGGTGCTTTTTTCGCAATCGAGGCGGGTTTTTAGTTTTTTAATGTATTAACCAACGATTGCTGACGCGCTGCGATGTAGAAGATTCTTTCGCACAAATGTTCTATGTATTTTCACTGCAGGATGTGATTTTAGTAACTGACCGAAAGGTTTTGTGCTTGTAATACTTTGGTAATTTTTATGGTTACTTAAAGATATAAGTGTTTATTTTTTTCTTCTATCTCAGTTATGGTGCTAAGTTTTTTGCTAATGAAGGTGTCTTCCTGATCAGGCGTATTTTTGCTCTGATGAAGGTATATTTAGATATACCGAAACCGTGGTCAAGGATTTCAATACATCTTTCTCCTGCAACTGTTTGGCTGTTATCATTTCCCGTTTTTTAATTGTAATTAGTCTTTGTACATTTGGAGAAATACAGCATAAGTAAACCTACTGTTTGTTGTGTTAAAGTGTTGGCTAATCATTTCTGCTGTTGTCCAGTTTTCCTGTAACGACGACTGCCACATCACTCTTTTAGCCCACTCCTACTTACCATTGTGTGTGAAGACATACACAACAGATTATTTCTGTATTTGTTTGCAACCTTTACGGATCTGAAGATGGCCGGTGAACTGGCTGAAACTCGTTATATACGTAACAAACCTTGAAATCTGGACAATAAAGTGTTCTAAAAGGATGTTGTTTTTGTGGTCTTCAGTCCTGAGACTGGTTTGATGCAGCTCTCCATGCTGTGCATGCTCTATCCTGTGCAAGCTTCTACATCTCCCAGTACCTACTGCAGCCTACATCCTTCTGAAACTGCTTAGTGTATTCATTTCTTGGTCTCCCTCTACGATTTTTACCCTCCACGCTGCTCTCCAATACTAAATTGGTGATCCCTCGATGTCTCAGAACATGTCCTACCAACCGATCCCTTCTTCTAGTCAAGTTGTGCCACAAGCTCCTCTTCTTCCCAATTCTATTCAATACCTCCTCATTAGTTATGTGATCTACCCATCTAATCTTCAGCATTCTGTAGCACCACATTTCGAAAGCTTCTAGTCTCCTCTTGTCTAAAGTATTTATCGTCCACGTTTTACTTCCATACATGGCCACACTCCACACAAATACTTTCAGAAACGACTTCCTGGTATGTAAATCTATACTCGATGTTAACAAATTTTTCTTCTTCAGAAACGCTTTCCTTGCCATTGCCAGTCTACATTTTATATCCTCTCTACTTCGACCATCATCAGTTATTTTGCTCCCCAAATAGCAATACTCCTTTATTACTTTAAGTGTCTCATTTCCTAATCTAATTCCCTCAGCATCAACCGACTTAATTCGACTACATTCCATTATCCTCGTTTTGCTTTTGTTGATGTTCATCTTATATCCTCCTTTCAAGACACTGTCCATCCCGTTCAACTGCTCTTCCAAGTCTCTGACAGAATTACAATGTCATCGGCAAACTTCAAAGTTTATATTTCTTCTCCAAGGATTTTAATACCTACTCCGAACTTTTCTTTTGTTTCCTTCATTGCTTTCTCAATATACAGATTGAATAATATTGGGGATAGGCTACAACCCTGTCTCACTCCTTTCCCAACCACTACTTCCCGTTTGTGCTCCTCGACTCTTATAACTGCCACCTGGTTTCTGTACAAATTGTAAATAGCCTTTCGCTTCCTGGATTTTACCCCTGCCACCTTTAGAATTTGAAGGAGAGTATTCCAGCCAACATTGTCAAAAGCTTTCTCCAAGTCTACAAATGCTAGAAACGTAGGTTTGCATTTCCTTAATCTTTCTGCTTTCCCCTCTTTGCTTAGAACTGGGTTTCCATCAAAGCTCTTGATAATCGTGCATGTGGTTCTCCTTTCTTCAAAGGTCTCTTTAATTTTCCTGTAGGCAGTATCTATCTTACCCCTAGTGAGATAAGCCACATCCTTACATTTGTCCTCTAGCCATCCCTGCTTAGCCATTTTGCACTGAAAGGATACTAGGCTACATTTTTATTATCAGGGAATCTACGGCGTATTGTGGCTACAACTGTTGGTGACGCAGCTGCGTATATTATGAAGGCGAGGAATGTTGAGCTGTCACACCGACTGGTAAGGTGTCTGATGCAGAATGCTACGCCACGTGGCCCACGACGGTAGCAGCCTCTTTAACTTGTTTACAGACGGATACGAGAGAGAAATCTTCCGAGCTAAAACGCTCCTTTTAGGCCATTTCCGGTTCGCTTTATGCGTTTTCATCGGCAGCGTAAACATCGCTTAGAGGACTGTCAGCGGCTGTTAAAAAGCCCTAAGTGTACACGTAATGTGTGTGTGAGCAGCAGACCGAAATCTCGGGGGCGGCCTCGGACGCCTCACTTAAAGGCCGAGATGAGATATTTAACCCCTGCGACGCGGTCCATCACTGCGCTGTGAGGGCGGGTCGTCCGGGGTGGCGACGCGGCAGCCAGCGCCGGCAACTCTTTGGCGCCGGCGAGACAAAATATCAATTACGGACGCGCCGCGGCGGGCCTTTGATGTGGCGGCGTCCACCGAGAGCCACTTAGGGCGTGGCGCGGGGCGCACGTGGTCGGCCGGCGCCTCGGCCCCGCTCGCATCCATCACCGGGTGACTGGCGGCCGCGCCGACCACCCCTGTTCCCAGGACCCCGGCGATCGATGCCCCCGTAATTGAGGGCGAAAAGCGAACCAGCAGGAAGCCGGCGCGCGTCTTTTAGCCGCGGGCGGCTGGCGGCTGGCGGCTGCTCCCCCACCACGATTAATGGTGAGCGGCCCGTGCTGCTCTGCTGCTGCTGCGGCCCCGCTAGCAACACCCTGGCCGGCTGCTTTGCGTTCGTCCAGAGGGCGTCTTATCTGCAGCGCTGCGGACCGCCGTTTCCGCTTCCGCCCCGGTGGAAAGCTGCTGGTCGTCAGAGAGATGCTGTAAGACGTTTCCGGAAGACCCAGTCACAAAAGTGTGGATTTTCGAAGCAGCCACCACATACGAAGGCTATCCGGAAAGGAACTACGCTACTGGCCATTAAAATTGCTACACCAAGAAGAAATGCAGATGGTAAACGGCTATTCGTTGGACAAATATACTAGTACTGACATGTGATTACATTTGCACGCAATTTGGGTGCATAGATCCTGAGAAATCAGTACCCAGAACAATCACCTCTTGCCGTAATAACGGCCTCGATACGCCTGGGCATTGAGTCAAACAGAGCTAGGATGGCGTGTACAGGTACAGCTGCCCATGCAGCTTCAACACGATATCACAGTTCATCAAGAGTAGTGACTGGCGTGTTGTGACGAGCCAGTTGCTCGGCCACCATTGATCAGGCGTTTTCAGTTGGGGACAGATCTGTGGAATGTGCTGGCCAGGGCCACATTCGAACTTTTTCTGTATCCAGAAAGGCCCGTACAGGACCTGCAACATGCGGTCGTGCATTATCCTACTGAAGTGTAGGGTTTCGCAGGGATCGAATGAAGGGTGGAGCCACGGGTCGTTAAAAATCACGTTTTACCACTCGTGCAGCTATGTTCGTCGTTGAGTACACCACCGCAGGCGCTCCTGTCTGTGATGCAGCGTCAGGGGTAACCGCAGCCATGGTCTCCGAGCTGATAGCCCATGCTGCTGCAAACGTCGTCGAACTGTTCGTGCAGATGGTTGTTGTCTTGCAAACGTCCCCATCTGCTGACTCAGGGATCGAGACGTGGCTGCACGATCCGTTACAGCCATGCGGATATGATGCCTGTCATACCGACTGCTAGTGATACGAGGCCGTTGGGATCCGGCATGGCGTTCCGTATTACCCTCCTGAACCCACCGCTTCCATATTCTGCTAACAGTCATTGGATCTCGACCTACGCGAGCAGCATTGTCGCGATACGATAAACCGCAATCGCGATAGGCTACAATCCGACCTTTATCAAAGTCGGAAAAGTGAGGGTACGCGTTTCTCCTCCTTACACGAGGCATCATAACAAGGTTTCTTTAGGCAAAGCCGGTGAACTGCTGGTTGTGTATGAGAAACTTTCCTCATGTTAGCGCGCTGTAGGTGTTGCCAGCGGCGCCAACCTTGTGTGAATGCTCTGAAAAGCTAATCATTTGCATGTCACAGCATATACTTCCTGTCGGTTAAAATTCGCGTCTGTAGCACGTCATCTTCGTGGTGTAGCAATTTTATGGCCAGTAGTGTATCATATTTATACTGTGTGGAATAGCTAAGACAGGTCACCCCAAATATGTCGAGTATGAATAAATACACTGATGGTTAAAAATACTGCAACACCAAGAAGGAAGGAGTTATGCGACATAATAAAAAGTTGGTAAGAATGTTTCTGCATCTGAAAGTTGATGTAGCCGGCCGGCGTGGCCGTGCGGTTCCAGGCGCTACAGTCTGGAACCGAGCGATCACTACGGTCGCAGGTTCGAATCCTGCCTCGGGCATGGATGAGTGTGATGTCCTTAGGTTAGTTAGGTTTAAATAGTTCTAACTTCTAGGCGACTGATGACCTCAGAAGTTAAGTCGCATAGTGCTCAGAGAAATTTGGAAAGTTGATGTCTATTGTGATTTCACCCCAGTGGCACTATTAGAATTCGCATTCGGGAGGACGACGGTTCAATCCCGCGTCCGGCCATCCTGATTTAGGTTTTCCGTAATTTCCCTAAATCGCTCCAGGCAAATGCCGGGATGGTTCCTTTCAAAGGGCACGGCCGACTTCCTTCCCTGTCCTTCCCTAATCCGATGTGATCGATGACCTCGCTGTCTGGTCTCCTTCCCCAAACAAACCAACCAACGAACCAACCACAATTAGAATGCAAATCAAGTATACTTTAAATACACCCTGTTACGGACGTGTTAGTTACGTTTGAGACTGATCGTGGTAAGTTGATATTAGCCAAAAATGCCGCTAAGGCGACAAAAATGCCGTTAGCAACACCTCATTGAGTTTCTTCAAGATCGTGTAATAGGGCTACGGGATGCTGTATGTTCCCTCCGTGGCATTCCAAAAAGACTTGCCAGGAACGTAGCCACTGCACGTGATATCTGGCAGCGTTGGTTAGGGAAATGTACAGTCGCAAGAAGACGGGGCTTTGGACGGCCATATGGTTCTACTGAGGGGGAAAACTATCGCGTTCAGCGTATGGCTCTCGCACCTCGTACTACATCTGCAGCAGCAATTTGAGCAGCAATAGACACCACAGTCACATAAAGAACTGTTACAGATCGATTACTTTAAGGAAAGTTCCGAGCCAGACGCTCTGTAGCATACATTTCACTGATCCCAAACCACCGCCATTTGCGACTTCAGTGGCGCCAAGAGAGAGCTCATTGCAGGGCAGAGTGGAGGTATGCTGCGTTTTGTGATGAAAGCTGGTTCTGCCTCGCTGCCAGTGTGTTGGTTAGGATTCCAGCCGAGGGCCTGCAACAAGACTGCCAGCATGCAATACACACTGGACCTACATCTAGAGTTACTGTCTGCGGTGCGATTTCGTATTACGGCAGGAACACTCTCCTAGTCATCCTACTCACCCTGAAAGTATATTTGTTTGTCAATCTGGTGACTGGATCTGTTGAGCAGTCATTCATGAACAGCATTCCTGGGAGTGTGTTCCAAAAGGATAAAGGTCACGCGCATACCGCTGTTGTAACCCAGGAGGCTCTACAGTGAGTCGACATTTTGCCTTGGGCAGCTCGATCACCAGATCTTCTGCAATCGAGCACATTTGGGACATCATCGGACGACAACTCCAGCTCCATCCACAAACAGCATTAACCTTCCCTGTACTGACCAACCAAGTGCAACAGGCATGGAACTCCATCCCACGAACTGACATCCCGCACCTGTACAACGAACTGCACACATGTTTACATTCAACATTCTGGCGGTTACACCAGTTGTTAATGTACCAGTACTTCATATCTGCAGCCGGCCGGGGTGGCCGAGCGGTTCTAGGCGCTACAGTCTGGAACCGTGCGACCACTGCGATCGCAGGTTCGAATCCTGCCTCGGGCGTGGATGTGTGTGATGTCCTTAGGTTAGTTAGGTTTAAGTAGTTCTAAGTTCTAGGGGGGTGATGAGCTCAGAAGTTAAGTCACATAGTGCTCAGAGCCATTTGAACCATATTTTCAAATTGGCGATGATTTATCTCGCGCTTACATTGGCCTATTACCTTGTAGTGTCAATCACTATGGTACCTAGAAAAACACATTTCCGCAATTTAATTGCTGTACATTAATTATTTGTCGGTGTTGCAATTTTTGTCCGTCTGTGTATATCCAGAACGAATGACTATATCGATATGCGGTTTTCTGCAAGTTATAGCTGACAATGTCCGAATTTCCTGACGTTCTCAAGTTCTTTCTTTTCGTTTCTAGCCGCTGAATTATGAAATCGATTTTGTCTTTTCTTTATGGAACTATGTATCTTTTCCAGCGGTATCTCAAAGACGCTTTTAAGAGAAATTCAAAGACAAAAAAAAAAAAATAAGAAGCACTGAAGAGCATCCAGATCGTGCCCAGCTCCCATCTCTGCAAGCATTATACACGCAGGGCCAAAGAAACTGGTGTAAACATGCGTATTCAAATACAGAGATTTGTAAACATGCAGAATACGGCTCTGCAACGCCTGTATAAGACTACAAGATCTGATGCAGTTGTTAGATCGGTTACTACTGCTACAATGGCAAGTTATCAAGATGTGAGTGTGTTATAGCCGGCGCGTAATCTATGGGACACAGCATCTCCGCGGCAGCGATGAAGTGAGGATTTTCCCGTATGCCCACGACTGTACCGTGAATAACAGTAATCCGGAAAAACATCAAATCTCCGACATCGCTGCGACCGGAAGAAGATCCTGCGATAACGGGACCAACGACGAGTGAAGAGCATCGTCCAACGTAACAGAAGTGCAACCCTTCCGCAAATTGTTGCAGATTTCAGTGCTGGACCATCAACAAGTGTCAGCATGCGAATCATTCAACGAAACATCATCAGTATGGGCTTTCGGAGACGGAGGACCATTCGTGTACCCTGACTGCTGGACACAAAGCTTTACGCCTTTCCAGGGCCCGTCATCACCGACATTAGACTGTTGATGACAGGAAACACGTTACCTGGTCGGACGAGTCTCGTTTCAAATTGTATGGAGTGAATCAATGGATCCTCCATGTCAGCAGGGGCTGTTCAAGACGGTGGAGGCTCTGTAATGGTGTGGGGCGTGTGCAGTGGGAGTGATGTGGAACCCCTGATACGTCTAGATATGACTCTGGCAGTTGACACGTACTCTGACAGGTGACTGACAGGTGACACATCCTGTCTGATCAGCTGCATCCATTCATGTCCATTGTGCATTCCTATGGACTTGGACAATTCCAGCAGGACAAACACCCCACACGTCAGGAATTGCTACAGAGTGGCTCCAGGTACACCCTTCTCAGTTCATGCCACCAAATCCTCCAGAATGAACGTTATTGCGCATATGTGGGGTACCTTGCAATGTGCTGTTCAGAAGAGATCCCCACCCTCTCTTACTCTACGTTATGGACAGCCCTGCAGGATTCATGGTGTCGGTCCCCCCCCCCCCCCCCCCCCCCCAGTAATACTTCAGACATTAGTCGAGTCCATGCCACGGCGGGTTGCGGCAATGCCGCGTGCTCGCGGGAGCCCTATACGATATTAGGTTGGTGTACTAGTTTCTTCTGCTCTTCAGTGTATATAGAAGTGTGGAGGGTGAAATACTCCTAGAAAAGAAAAAGATCAGTTGATGAAAGAAACGAAACTAACATATAGCAGCAGTAACACATAATGCAAATGTCGGTCGGAGGCATGTCAGAAATACGAGGGAGATCTTTCAAACGGTTGCTCTTTGTAAGCTACATTCCATTCCACATCATCCTCTTCACATTACGCTGCATCTACAGTTTTGTGGGAGACATTTCTAAAATTTGTTATAGTTCTGTGATTGTTTTATCTTAAAAGTGCAAAGTGACGCAGCATATTTATGCAAAAAAAATTTTTAAGAAAGAAGCCTCATTTACAGACCATGGGAAAGTAAATATTCGCAATATGCTCTAGCCGTCAATTGAGAATCTATGTTGACTCAGAGAAGTGGATGTAAAGAACGCTCTTCGTTTATCTGTGTTTGGTGCATGTTCTTCAAGACTCACATTATTGACCCCTGTCTTACTGATGGAAATCTGAACACACTTAAGTGCCTCGAGTTTCTGCTGTATGCTGCTGCCGCAGCTACTGGAAGACGTCGCACTGGACGTAAGGCAGTCGGTGCTGTACCGAAATTCCGCACCCTCATAAGGGAACATTTGGAGAGCACTGGAACGGTCGTTCAGAAAACGCAAAATGATCTGCAAACTCACCAAGCTTAGCACCACTATACTTTTATCTGTGGCGAATGTAAAAAAAATAGGTCTGTTAGGGAACACAGACGATCGTGAAGATCTTTTAACAGGGGCCTGTGTCTTCTATAAACTCCAGATGAAATTCAACGTGCGGCGTTGTTTCTCCACAATCATTTTATAGCGTGTAGCAGTCCCAAAAATCGTCACCTTGAGGACTTGTTACGACAGCTGTGACAGTAAACACAAGAACCATACCAGAGTCAAATGTCTTCTTGCCTTTAGTATAACAGGGCAGACATTTTCGGAATCTCCTTTTCTGATAGCGGGACAGTGGTTCGCGGCGTTGTAATACCGATAATGTTTAATCGAGTACCATACACGTTAAGTCGTTGAAGCTATCTTCCATCAGAAAAAAAAATCCGTGTCGTTATTCCGATACTGTAAACGATAAAAATTACTTGTGAACGACAGGAAATTCGGCATATTGTGCACTATAACTTGGCGAGAAACACCGATATACTTATTTATTCTGGATGTATTTGGGGATGGCCTGTCTTAGCCGCGTCACCCTGCTTAACATGGAATGTAGTGCTGAGAATCGGACGGTCTCTGTAATACAAAAGGTCCAGCACCACGACAAGTAGATAAACAAACAAAGTCATTACTATATGCAAATAAGCCCATTAGAACTACGATAAGTAATTGGAGATGACGTTTGCCTTCTTCTGTGCTCGTATTATTTTCGTTCTCTTCCCATGGGTTTCGTTTCTCTTTACAGACCATGCTGTTCCGGCTATAATCTCTTAATTTTTTCTCTTGATCAGCTTGCCATTTGTGAATTTTGACCTCAAGATTTGGACACCTCCTGGTGTAATTCCAGCCATTTTCAATCGGCTTAGATCTCGCCAAACTATTTCATCGTTTCCCCTTTGGCTTTGCTCCTTCAGTCAAACAATTTGACTCTTTGTGGAGTAAGTCCATTCAAACTTAAACTGCGTTTTCTAATGTCGGTACGGATATTTGTGTATTGTTTGATTTACTGTTTGCCTCTCAGTAGAAAATGTTCGTCTAGAAGCTTTGGGCCTGCAATTTATGTCATGATTTTACGTCCCTGGTTCTCAATATATTCAATGTCTGTTTTCCCGTTTAAAACTAGAGTTTCTATTATGTCTTTATTATTTTTGTTAACAGTATTACTATTATTACCATAATTATCTTCTTGGAGACGTGGGCCGTGTATGCAACCAAATAAAAAGCTGTTTGTTTTCTTGCCATACACGTTTCGCTTAATTTTGTTCCGTAACATCGTCAGCTGCGATTTTTTTGGGGTCTTACTATCACCTACGTTTCACCTTGGACTAATAGCTCGTTGTCCTGCGTATACCACGATGTCTGATTTTCGTAGTTTGTGGTCCGATTTCACGTTAACAGCTTATTTTTATCATTTTATTTTATTCATTTTTTAACTACTGGTATTTGTGTGTTCACTGTTTCACTTAAACATCTCCCTTTCACTGTACGTGTCTACTGTTTACAGTAAAAATTAACAACCTTTTGTTTAGTTGTATGGACGGACCACGTTTCCAAGACGATAAGAATAACAGCAAAATAGAAGCAACTAAGGAATGACAGAAAACAAAAAATATGAAAAATCTCTGTTGAGATACTGTGGCATGGGCCTTTTTATATTCTTAAAAGACGTAACGTAGTCACTCTTTGTGGGCTCATTCGGCTAAATTTCTTTTTTCAGTGGACAGGTGTTGTGAATTAAACAAGAAATTACCTCTCAATCACAAATTTCCTGTCGCCACACGAGGGCGCCTCAGCTCTTCAAGCTGGGAGAAAACGATTTTCAGGCAACTATTCCAGCTGATGAGTCCGCGGCTGTCAGTAAAAGCCGATATTCTCCCGACAGATGCTTCTTCTCCCCTATTCATGAGTCAGTAGCGCTACTAAGGGTGTAGTCCCACAGCTTCAGGATATCTACCATGTTTAATCCCCCCCCCCTTCCCCTATGAACCAAAAACCTTGCCGTCAGTGGGGTGGTTTGCGTACCCCAGCGATGCAGACAGCCATAACGTAGCTGCAACCACATCGGAGGAGTATCTTTTGAGAGGCCGGGCAAACGTGCGATTCCTGAAGAGGGACAACAATCTTTTCAGCTGTTGCAAGGGTAGCAGCCTGGATAATTGACTGATCTGGCCTTATTACGGTCTTGCTTTGCTGCTGCTGCGAACGGCTGAAAGCCGTAATTTTTCTCAAGGTCATGCAACTCTACTGTAATGTTAAATGATGATGGCATCCTCTTGGGTAAATTGTTTTGGAGGTAAAATAGTCCTCCATTCGGATCTTCGGGTGGGGACTGGGAGGGGACTACTTAGGAGTATGTCGACATCAGGACAAACAAAAGTGGCTTTCTACGGACCGGAGTGTGGAATGTTAGATCCCTTAATCGGGCAGGTTGGTTAGAAAGAGTAATGAATGGGCTGGAGTTAGATATAGCGGGAATTACTGAAGTTCAGTATGGGGAGGAACGAGACTTCCGGTAACGTGAGCACAGGTTTACAAATACATGCCAAATAGGGGTAATGCTGGAGTGGGGCTTATAAGAAATAAGAAAACAGAAATGCGGGTACGCTGCTATGAACAACAAGGCGAACGCATTATCGTAGCAAAGATAGGCATGAAGCCACACTTATCACAGTGGTACAAGTTTGTATGCCAACGAGTTCTGCAGAAGATTTAGAGACTGAAACAATCTATGATGAGATAAAAGAAATTATTCAGCTGCAATTTGCATGAAAATGCTATAAGACGACGCGACCATCAGGATGCAATTTTAACAACTTTACTTATGTCTTTACCGCAATTTTATTTTTCACCAACCTTACACGTTTCGTCTTTCGTTATTTTCAAAGGCTACTAAAATACAACATAAAACTGGTATCAGATGATATGAAAATATGATACATTTCACCATTGATAAGAGACATATTAAGACGTAAGAATATGGCTTCATAGCTTACCAATGCTGTGTCAGTCACATAAAAACATTGGATACATTGTATCACGTTAACATTCTTGAGCACGAGACAAGTGCAAACTGCCATGAAGTGAAAATTTTGGAAGCTAAGTTTACTAGATCGCCAGGAGGCGCTGGGTGCGTGGTACACACGGCAATTTCTCTCTGTTTACAGTCACAATTTTCATCGTTACTACGTATAAAATAATTTCATCAGTCAGTATGGGAATTACTTACAACGTTTTACAAAAATATTACTTTACAAAACAATGCATTACAGTTTTTTTCTGGTTATGGGGATACTTGAAGGAACTGGTCTATTCCACGCCAATCAACGATGTCCAGACACTATAGGTTCGCATCTTCAGTGCATGCCAGCAGGTACAACAACACCCGGGTGTACATCAAAGAGTGCGTCATTCTTTACGCTGGAGGGCAGAGGGGTACATTGTCATGAACGGAGGCCGCGTTGAATACTTCCTATATACACGTGTTTATCGCAGGAAGTATACATTTCCCAACCCATGTTTATTGGACTTATTTTTCTTGTTTCGTTGAGTAAATACACATCTGAAAGTACTCGACACATTTTTTGAACACCGTGTATTTGTTTCATTTGCTCGGTCGGTATAAATCTCTTTGCTGTATTTGCTTGCTTATGGCGATGGTTAATTTCTCTCCGAACATTGTATTCATTTTTGAGTCCAGTTTGAGCGCATGAGTCCATACGTTCCTTCTCCTCCCCCTTCACTACCTCTATAATTGATCACAATGGACCAACTGAGATTATGTTAACGTATTATGACGTACTGTTTAATGTTCGGCTAGCAACCAGGTATTGTCTTAGTGTGTTGCCCTTCTTATTTTTACCCAACTAGTTCCTGAAATTGTGTGTTCCTCTTCTTACTTTTACCATGCCAAATTAAGAAGAAATGTTCTCAGTGGAAACTAATACCTCGCGTCCTGTCGTATTCCTTCTAACTTACCACGCAGTCACGTTCATTGTAAAATACAGTGGGCCGAGTGCGTTTGTTTCCTTAGAACATCTGTGTTGTTTCTACAAGCTGCAAAAAGAGCGTAGATGGTTGTGAAATATAATTTGGAAGAGAGCTTTCAGCACTGGAGTGCTTCGCCCACACTTTATTAATTTACTTCATTATGTTTGAAAATTGTATTCAAAATAAAGTTTCACCTTCAGAAAATCAGATATGAAGCATTTTACATTAACTTCAAAATCAGTGAACTTCTCTATTGTTATACAATTCTCACTTACTGTCATAATTAAAAACACCTTGATTGTTACATGAGAAAAAGTCTGACATCGTTTGAAAAAGCAGATTCCAAAATTTAATTTCTCTGTACCATAATTACAAAACACAAAAAATTGCAAATCGGATATACCCAATCAACCTATCCATTAAATCTTGTGGAAAATACTTGGTTCCTACATTGAAGGGCCACTATTGTAAAATTCAGCCAATCAACGTTGTTCGTTGCTGCATACTTAAAACTAAATACGCAAAATTTCACTAACTTACAAGTTTGTTCCATTTGCTTTCCCTGAGTTACAGTATAAATTCATTACTCTTCTATAATTCTCCCATGGACAATGTACAATATGTGTTAACAATCAGCATCAGTTAAGTTCTTGATAAACTTATAGTCTCAAAATTAATAACACACACTTTACACTTTTATAGAAATAACTAAGGCCTAACAATTACTGGCTCTGTGTGAACATAAACAATATCATTCATCAGTTCGTTTTATAAAAACTGTATCATGCTGCTCCCATACACCAACAACTGAGTTCTCACTAGCTTTACGTCTTACATCCCACCTAAGAGAGAGTGCAACGGCAACTGCTACTGCATTCCACGCGCTCCTACTTAACAATGGATTCTGCCACTGAGGCAACATCTTTGGTTCAGTGGTGTCAAAGATACAATCCCTTCTACACATGATAACCGTTCCAGGTAATTTTTCATGAATTTCTTAAAAAATCTAGGTCCATATACAAGTGTACCCCTCACAGTAGTGATAAAAAGTTGAAAATAAACACTAGTGGTAGACACGCACTTATATAAGTATGCTGCTTTATCCGCCTACTAGAAGTGCTCGCAGTGCATTGCAAACACCCCTCCCTGAGGTTCCTGCGTATGTAACCTTCATCATACAGCCATCCCACCCACACACCTGCTAGGAATAGGGTAGTGGTGGGGGAAGCAGGAGTGCTGAACAGATTCAGTTACACGTGCTCTGGGGGTGCTAATCTTGTCCAGGCCTTTAAAATATTTTTCTTCACTTAGTGACACTCGTTCTTAAGATTTTCTTGTTGGACATCACTCAATCAATTGTAGTAGGTGGTATGCAGGTGCAGCATGCCTGACTGGCTGTCCCTGCTAGTTGGGTGAAATCTTGTCGTCCCAAGACAGGCGAGTTCAATAAAAAGACGCCTAGCGCAACCGGAAAATGTCAGCGAACGTTTTGTCTCTAGCGTATGTTATGCCCTATTATGCGATCTCTCATCATTAGACGTTCGATGCGACTTCAAAACTTCATTTTCTTCTGACCTGTGCAGCATCGGTTCCTGATTATTTGATGCGGCTAATTTAAGGGGTTACCGGATCCACTTTCTGTCACCACTCCGTTATCAGAGGGGAAAAGAATGTGGGTCCTCCCATTGTCTTCGCGTAGTGTCATTTACGTGGAAGTGAGCGAAAGTATTCTAAATGGTTGCAAATTGTGTAACTGAGGCGGGACTTGGTTACCGGTCCGGTGCTGTAAAACCGCTTGAAACCACACACCGACCCCGTCGTTAATCCGGCGAGTATATTGCATCCGGAGCTGGCATATCTCCCCGTCCCGAAAGCGGCAATAATGCCAAGACTTTGAACCACCCTATAGGAAACGTTTGTACGTTCAAGATGGAATTCCCGATCTTGTTTGAATGCTGGTAGAAAATTCGTGGTCATTTACGTGATCCCGTACGCGTATTGTAGATAACAGCCGTGCATTGGTACCAATATTATAGTATGCCAACTTATATATTCTTCCTGTCTTTCTTGGACATGCATAAAGCAGCCCAGAACGGTCCGTAGTATTGCATAAAATTTCCAGTGCACAATATCATCGAAGGTGTAGAGGTGAGGCTGAGAGGTTCTGTGATAATATGAAGAACATCAAAAACTTTGAAAATGTATTGTGCTGCCTGGAAATAGTGTGCAGTCTGTGGGCAGCACTGACAACATCCCGTCAATCTACCGCATGCTAATCAGACCAAGAAAATTACGTTTCTTGTTGCTGTGTCGAAAATGAGTCCAAAAGAAGACGAAGCGGTGTTATAGTTAGAGGACATCGAAATGCGTAAATGTTTGCCGGCATTGTGGTTAGCTAGGCCAGATGAGTACAAAAACAGAAGAGTTAAGAAATGCGAATCGTACGATCTGCTGCTGAAAAAATTTACGAACAGCAATACAAGAATATATATTTTTTTTTTTGATTAATCAAAGCAAAGCTGTGAATAAAAGTGTATCTGTGACCATGCTTTACTTACCCGAATGTAATCCTGTGGTGCACATATTATTGATGACACATTTCGGTATCTCAAGCACAGTACCGTAAAACTCCGCCTATTTCTTTCACGTCGTCGAAAGAATTGGCAATAGCAAGGTATCATAGCATAAGAGGTAAGTTCAAATGGCTCTGAGCACTATGGGACTTAACTTCTGAGGTCATCAGTCCCCTAGAAGCTAGAATTACTTAAACCTAACTAACCTAAGGACATCACACACATCCATGCCCGAGGCAGGATTCGAACCTGCGACCGTAGCAGTCCCTCGATTCCAGAATGTAGCGCCTAGGACCGCTCGGCCACTCCAGCCGGCTGCACTTTTAAGATGAAACAATCACTGGACCATTACAAATTTTGGAAATGACTCCCACAAACCTGTAGATACGGCGAAATGTGAAGTATATAAGTGCTGACACTTGATAGAACTACGTCTCTCACTGTATTATTTTGTTTGTTGATGATGGAATTGGGCATCCGCAGAAATATATTCGGTGGGACAGAGAAGGGGGGGGGGGGGGGGGGAGAGGTAACAGATGTCTGTGTATGGGTACGCCGTTGTTTGAGGTGAACAATTTCCAGTAATGTATTAAATGTTGGACCATCAACCAAGTTACAATAACCTTTTTCAGTTAAACCGCAATTGTTTCACAAGTTCTCCTGCTACATCCTTGACGGCCTTGAAACAACTTTTCTTCTGCTTGCAACAGAGTAGAGCAATTATCACAGCAGCAGCGCTTTATCGTCCAGCGTTCCGATCCACCGCATTTTCCCGCAGTATTATTGACAATATTATTGAGCAATCTAGGGAGATCATGAACAATACTTTACATTGTTATTGTGCAATAATACTGACGATGTAGGGGCCGCTTCAAGTAGCATCTGCAGCAGTAACTAGAATTGTAATTTAAAAAGTGTGACATATTTGTCTCCTCAATAGTCCTTCGCAGTGCTCGATTTCTATAATTTTAGGTCCTGGAACGCACCTCTTCAACCATTAATCTACCTCCCCCTCCCCCCCCCCCCCGCCCCCCCACCGCCCGCCACCCCTCCCAGCGTCAGCAATAAGTGTCGTATCTTTCGATTTTTGATAACTTGTGATGAAACTTACAATGAGATATCAGATTTTACAGAATAAATTCGGATTATTTATATACGGTTTATAATTTTCAAATCAAAAGAACCACAATATTTAATGTAAACATCAGCTGCTACCATCTGTCCCTGTAGCAGTGTCGCTTTTGCTCCCTAGATCTGATCGATTCTAGGCGCTCCAGTCCGACACCACGCTGCTTCTACGGTCGCAGGTTCGAATCCTGCCTCGGGCATAGATGTGAGTGATGTCCTTAGGCTAGTTAGGTTTAAGTAATTCTAAGTGTAGAGGACTGATGACCTCTGATGTTAAGTCACATAGAGCTTACAGCCATTTGAACCATTTTTGTTTGATCGAAACATAGCGGCACAAATCGGTTGTCTTCCTGACTATGACGTCATGTTTTCAACAGCTGCCAGCCGCAACGTTTGGACAGCTGCATTGCAGATGTTCGGTGAACTTGTCCCCAGTATTAATCAATAAGGCACTTAGCTATGAATGACGATGCAGTTATTTCTGTCCTATCGGGGTCACGTACAATTCAGACTTCGCGAAGAGCTAGGAAAAGAAAAAGACGATCACCATGAAACTTATCAATACGTACCGATCACACCTTCGGAACACGATGTCTTGCCCTATGATATTTGCCGTCGTATCACGTTGGTCAACCATTGTCACATCCACTGGTGCCAGCGCAGAGACACATTATAGTTGTATTGTATTGCTTGTTAACCGGGGACCTAGAAACGACGGAGAGGCTCCGTCCCCGCCTTAGCCTTCAGTGGCACACAACCCCACAAGAGGCTACAGCAGTCAACTCACCCCTCCGCCGCCCCACACCGAACCCAGGGTTATTGTGCTGTTCGGCCCCCGGTGGGCTCCCCAGGGAACGTCTCACACCAGACGAGTGTAACCCCTACGTTTGCGTGGTAGAGTAATGGTGGTGTACGCGTACGTGGAGAATTTGTTTGCACAGCAATCGCCGACATAGTGTAACTGAGGCGGAATAAGGGGAACCAGCCCTCATTCGCCGAGGCAGATGGAAAAAGGCCTAAAAACTTCCCACAGACTGGCCGGTTCACCGGACTTCGACACAAATCCGCCGGGCGGATTCGTGCCGGGAACCAGGCGCTCCTTGCCGCCCGGAAAGCCGTGAGTTAGACCGCCCGGCCAACCGGGCGGGCTTTCACATTATAGTTACGTTACGATATAATACGTGTGTTCTATTTTAAAGCTCCTGTGCCGACTTGTTCCAGTGAACTAGGGAGGTGCTGGAACGCCCATTCCGGCACATTTCGGACAGAACTAAGACGTGGTCTATCGAAAGTGTTGCTTCGAATTTCTTTAGTACATTTTCAACAAGATATCCAGATTCTATGAACCTTTGTAAGAGAGCTGTTATGTTTACTGGTCAAAGAAACAAGTCATAATATTTCGAAATAAAATAGCCATACAATAAATCTAACACATTCGTTGTTAAGTTAATTCCCTGCGCTGGCCAATCAGAAATTAGAGAAATTAGCTTCATTTTGCAACAGCCGTGAAGTTCCTGCGCTACAACGACACTCGCAACAGCCGGAGGCCAATATAGGGACCCGCGTATTGGGGATATCCGCTGTGTAATCGTTTCCATGAAAAGAGGCACCATATTTATGAAAGCTAGCCAGATATGTGCATACGCTGATGACGTTGCTATAGTAGGTAGATATCAGGCAATGGAATCAAATTGGCCTCATAGTAAATGAAAACAAAACAAAATGTATGGTAATGTCACAATCTGAGACCAGAAGAACCCCTAAAAACCCAAAATCAATGGGAAATGCTTCAATGGAGTGTCCTCTTTTAACTACTTGGGAGGCCTATTAACAAATGATAACAGTATTGGAAAAGCTATAAGGGAACGAATACGAGCAGGAAATAGAGCTTACTTTGCAGATATGCAGCTTTTCGAAAATAGCCTTTTTACAAGAAAAACTAAACTGCTAATATATAATTTCCTAGTCCGCCCAGTTATCACATACGACGGCTCAGAGGTATGGACGTTGACAGAACACGAGAAAAATGTACTAAGAAGCATTGAGGGGAAATTACTACGCAAAATCTATGGGCCAATAAAGGAGGAAGAAGGCTGGAGAATACGCTACAATGCGGAATTACAAGAGTTAATACAAGGCATGGGCATAGTAAAATTTGTGAAATCAAAGCGAATACGATAGCTAGGACACTTGGAGAGAATGGCAGAGGATAGAATTCCAAAGAAAATGATGAAAGGTATGATCCATTCAGTCAGGCGAAAAGGGAGACCTAGAAGAAGATGGATCGACGAGGTAATAATGGATATCACCAATATGGGAGTCCGGGGGTGGAAAAGAACAGCAAATAACCGAGAAGTGTGGAGGAAGATTGTTGAAGAAGCCAAGGCTCACCAAGGGCTGTACCGCTACTGAAGAAAAAGAAGAAGAATCGTTTCCATGAGACTGAAACAGTGACCTCTGTTGCGGAAGGCGATGCTTCCTTTTATAGACTTTAGGGGGATTCCAGACGGTTGATGCACTGAACGACAAGTCGGTCAGCGAAAACTAAGCCGACAAGCAGTACCCTCCTCGGCGTAGTAGACCTCTTCAGGTAACACGTTTACACAGCCTTCGTGACAGCATTACCTAAAAGTAACACCTTCACTTGCTTCCATCGCACAGCTGACACACCTGTGCGCGGAAGTAACGACTGAGCGCAGTTTCTGTCACCTGCGTTATCAGTGCCCGCCGGCGACTGCCGGCTAATGAAGTCCACAGGCCGAGGCGCGGCCGACCCGGGCGCGGCCGGTCGATGCCTCGGGCAGTAACGACCACGACGTGGACGGGCGCCGCCGCAGAGGTGGGCGTGATCAGGATGTCGGCGGACTGTTGCGGAAATTGCGCCCGGGCGGACCAATATCGGGGCGTGGAGGGGGGGCGGCGCTTCCGCGTCCCGTCTTGACGGCAGCAATATTGGCGCGGCCCCCATCTGCGACAAATTATGCATACAGCGGCGCCTCTGGCAATAACAGACCGTAATAACCGCATTATCGGAGGCGCGAGGGCGGCTGCAGTCGGTGTGTGAGCAGGGGTGGGGAGGGGAAAGGGGGAGGAGAAAAACGGGGGGAGGGGAGGGTGTACTGGCTGGGGTAGCCGAGGGAAAGCATCCGGCCCGGTTCCCGCGCCCTGCCTTATAAACACTATTATCCCGCCAGCCGTGGAGGGGTGGGGCGGTTTTGTATCGCATTAAACGGCACCCGACTGAGCGGCTGCTCGCACGCTCCTCGTGTGTGTGTGTGTGTGTTGGAGTCATAGTCGGATATGGTTATTTAGTCGTTACGCCGAAGTGGGAGGGGGCAAAGTGTGTAGAAGGGGACAGGGGGGCGACCAGAGTTGACTTAGCATAATGGATATATTGGGGGTTATGTGCGCGATAAACATTGGCAATATTCCTAACAGGAAATGAAAAGCAGCGGTGAGATTTCCTTCTCCCCTTTCCACTTATTTGACTATGGCTCTGTTTTCTTTCCAGCTGCGTAGTAGGCGACGGAGAACTGTTGGTAAGGTACATTGCGACACCGGCTCTATGTTATTGCCTCCCTACGGGCGTTGTACAGGTATAACTCGGTCAGTTTAGAGTAGGGTTTCACTTAAATGAGCGTGGGGGAAGGTGTTAATAGGTCAGCTACAAGCAGAAATTGAGACATTTTACCTGTCTTCTTTGCTACATTGTGCCACGAAATCGTTTTGTCTCTCTGGTTTTATTTTCAAAAATGCGTCTAGACGACATTCCCGTTCTGGTGCAAAAGCAAGAAAGATGCAAGGTCCCTGTAAAAATGGATGGGCAGCCCAGTGACCATACCGTTTTTTCTTTCTTTACTTTTTTCTTAAGAATAAATACAGTAAAGACTAAATCGATTAAGTGTTACAGGAACGAGAATATCGATTTGAACTTGTAGTAGGAGAACTCAAATAATTTTCAGGTTTCTGGAGGACTGCTACACATATTAACCGAAAGAATGGAAACTACATAACTGATTACCGCCGACGATGAAAATTTTCTTTAGCCTGACATTCTGTGTACATGTATACTGCTTCGTAGAGCTGTGACGCTGCTAACGCATGTGGGGCAATTCAGAAAAATCGTTGGTCACCACCACTTCGTGCACGATAATGCCTGTCCACATCTATGTGCTCTATGGATGAATCCTCCCAAGGAATGGCCAGCAATCTTCACGATGGAAAATAGAAATATTTTAAGTTTTTTTGAAAAACTACAAAAATCTTCAAAAAACTATTGGTAGCTGCATTAGCTATTAGTAGTTCCCTTATTGTAGATTCATAAACAACGGTTTCGTGATGATTTACGCGCATCCTCAGGTGTATACAACTATGAAAAAATACAAATTGAACTGGAAGCTATAATACTGGTAAAAATCACTGAGGTTGGGGCCCTCTTCCCCTACTGGGAACGTCCGCAGGTGGCGGATAGGGAAGGTTCAAATGGCCCTGAGCACTATGGGACTTAACAGCTGAGGTCATCAGTCCCCTAGAACTTAGAACTACTTAAACCTAACTAACCTAAGGACATCACACACATTCATGTCCGAGGCAGGATTCGAACCAGCGACCGTAGCCGTCGCAGGGTTCCAGACTGAAGCGCCTAGGACTGCTCGGCCGCTCGGGCCGGCCGATAGGGAAGGCCGTGGAAACATGTAGTGTAGGTGGGAAATAAAATACCGCCCGCAGACCACCACAGAATTCAAAATCGAAAGGTGACTGTCTCCAGATCGGGCGACCGTAGGTCAGCCTCTGTTTCCCGGCTTACGGGCGGCTGAGAAAAACTTCCAGGGCTGACAGCCGGTGATCGTAAACCAACGGCTCTAACAGTAGGAGCCACCCCATACACAATACTATCAATCATGGAAGAGTGCGATGTGAAACAAATTACCCTACGTGAACAGTTCACCGCGTCGAAGTGTGCAAGCAGACAATCGGTTTCCTGGGAGTCTGCAGCATTACGGAGAGACGAGTCAGAGCGTCTTGGAATCTCAAGCAAGATTAAGTACAGGAAACCGAGTTACATAGTTACTTTCAACGTAAATTCTCTTCTCAAAACTGGAAAATTAAAACATCAGACACTCTCATGAACCACAAAATTCTCTTAACGACCCTACAGGAAACCAGTCTCGGATGAAAACAATTTTGATTCTGTAGGCTCAGAATATACAAAGAAATGATGGGCAAAACATTACGAAAAACACTCCGCGTCCTGGAAATGGCTTCATAAGAGACAAAACGTTTTTGGACTTCATTATCAATTTTTAATCACAATTCGGAAGTTTCCCCCTTTCCCTTCAAGTCTGCTAACACGGTATGCATCATCGTGAATGTACACGGCCCCGTGAGTGAAGACAATAGAAAGGATAAAGAAAGGTGGAACGTTTTGGGGATCAACTATATGACGTGCAAAAAATTCCAGAAAAGTGTAATGTCCTACCTACGGGGAACTTCAGTGCCCAAACAGGGGAAGAAATGGTAACTACCCAGCACATAACAGGCCTAACCAAAACGGCAAAACGGCATCAGACTGATAGAATTATGCCAAAAACACAACATGTTCCTGACCTCCACAGCCTTTAAAAGGATATCTGCAAGACAGAAAACATGGGTCTCACCAAACTCATATGAAGGTGAATTCCAACTTGATCACCTGGCTATCAGACTAAAGTTCCATAGAAAAATACAAAACGTCAAATTCCTTAGAGGTGCCAGCCTAGGTTTTGAACACTAATTTTCTGAACTAAAACTCAGTCATCCCATAAAGAAAGAAACAGAACCAACAACCCCAAAGGAAGGAAGTACGACCCAGAAAAGATAATAGACTCCAAGGAGTTCCCCTCGCAACTGAAGACGTGCAAAACCAAAACTGGGATCAAATAAAAGAAGGCCTGATAAGTACAACCTAACAATTTGTTACCATGACCAAAGCCAATAAAACATACCTGGTGGACAGAAAGACGTGACAGGCTCCTTGAGCTAAGAAGAAGAGCAAGGCAACAGTGGCAATCACAGAAAAATGAACATAACAGACTGAGCTTTTTAAGCATAAGAGAATTAGTGAGCAAAAACGTCCAAAGAATAAAATAAGCTCAAGAGGACCAACTCTTCTTTCATATCAATGAAGACATCATCAGAAACAACACAATGCGCTTTATAAGACTTAAAAAAAAAGAAACAAGTACAGCCCACTGAACCTGCAGCTCTAACATAAAAACGGAAATGCTGCCCACAACAACAGGGACAGTTGCAAAATATTGGCAGAATATTTGGGAAACCTTCTCAACAGTGCAGAACTCGTGGAAAAATGGACTTTAAGACCTCAACAATAACCGACACTAACTCTAAACTACCCTCCACAAATGAACTACAGTCAGTCATCTCACATCTCAAAAACTTTGAAGCCTCGGGAGATAACCAAATCACACCTTAACTTTTCAAGAATGTCAACAACAACAAAAAAAGTCACAGACCCTCTCCAAATCATCTTTGAAGAAATCTGGACAAATTAAAGAATTCCACATGAATGGAAGATCGCTCTCATTCACCCACTCCATAAGAAAGGGTCCAAAACAGAGTCCTACAACCACGGAGGAATCTCACTCCTAGACGTTAACATACAAAGTAGCCTCTGAAGTCTTACTATACAGGGAAGAGTCCCAACTGGACCATTAACTTGGAGAATACCAAGCAGGTTTCAGGAAAGGGAGACCCTACGCAGAACAATTCCTAAACCTCAAAAAACACATTAACTACCAAAAATCAAGAGCAAAATTATATTTTATCACTTTCACTGACTTTGAGAAATCACACAACCCGGTGGACCAAGAATCCCATATCGCTAAACTAAAGGAATTAAAGCTAGGCCATAAAAGAGAGAAACACTTACAAACACATACTTAATGGGAAGGCTCTTCAACCGTTTTGAGATAAAAACTGATGTACGGAAAGGAGAAGGACTCTACCCACTGCTATTTAACTGTGCCCTAGGAAAAAGTAGTCAGAGAGTAGAACACGAAGATCCATAGTGGAATCCGACTAGAAACAAAAAATAAAGGCATCAAAGTCAATTTTCTAGCCTTTGCACATGATATGGCCCTGCTAGCCGAGACTTGGGAAGAAGCCAACGATCTGATCCTGGATCTACAAAAACAAGCTGGAAAATGGGTCTCGAAATCTCCTTTGAAAAGACCAAATTAACGACAAACGTAATGTCCCACTAAAACATTGAGAGATAACTAAAAACTGATATCGTCAAAGAATTCCGATATCTTGGAGAATGGATTACATGAAATTCACTCTAGAAGAAGGCAGCGGAATCTAGAGGTACTTGATATGCATGTCACACTTAGGACATAAAAATGATCCATCTTCTGTGACTGAATTTGTGAGAGTATGAGAGGCTGTTATTACAGATTTATGAATGTCGGCATTTCTTTGTATACTAACGGCAGTCACTCGTACCAACAAATATGGAGTTTATTTTGTTGCTAAACATTTGGCTAGTAACTACGCGTCAGTATATAAGTATTTGACAAACTCCAAGGAACCAACATACACACAACGACTTAAATGTAATCAAGTGTTATTACCAAAGAGCTTCGTTTCCTGTGAGGTGCGAACGACCTGTAGCCCAGTGTAACTCTCTGGCATTCCCCTGAAGTCGGGAAGAGGGAGCGTCACCTTGGATAACCGTGGTCACCGTTTCATTCTCATGGAAAAAATTACGCAGCAGACTTTCTCAGTATCCAGAGCCCCTATGCTGGCCTCCAGCAGTTCTGGACATCGTCGACCCCCGGGAACTTCAAAGCTGTTGCAACATGAAGCTAATTTCTGAGTGGTTAGCGAAAAAGCTAATAGTACTCCAAACTTGTTACATTTAATGTGTAGATTTTTTTATATCGAAATGTTATGACTTGTTTGTTTAACCAGTAAACAGAACAACTTTCTTACAAATGCTCATAGAATTTGAATATTTTGTTGAAACTGTATAAGAAAATTCGTTGGAAAATTTTCGAATGACAAAGGCGTAACTTCGGCGGAAATGTGCGACAATGGCACTCCGGCACCTCTCTGATACTTTTTTTATACTCTCTGGAACACGTCGGCGCCAGAGATTTAAAACAGAACAACTGTATTTTATTGCAACATAACTACAGTTTGTCGCTGAACCGGCGCCAGTGAACGTAACGACGGGTGACTAACATGGTGTAAAGGGTAAAGACCGTGGGACGATGTAAAAATGGTTGAAATGGCTCTGAGCACTATGGGACTTTTAACATCTGAGGTCATCAGTCCCCTAGAAGTTAGAACTACTTAAAGCTAACTAACCTAAGGACATCACACACATCAATGCCCGAGGCAGGACTCGAACCTGCGACTGTAGCAGTCGCGGGGTTCCGGACTGAAGCGCCTAGAACCGCTCGGCCACCTAGGCCGGCGTGGGACGATGTACTGCGTTCCGAAGTTGTGATCGGTACACATCGGTAACTTTAGTGGCGACTGTTTTTCTCAATATCTCTGAAGGAGGAATTTTACGTGACCCCGATGGGTCAGAAATAACTGCATCGTAACTCACAGCTATATGCTTTATTGGTTAGTACAGGACACACGTTCACCGGGTAGGTACAATGCAGCTGTCTGAACGTTGTGACAGGTTTCACAAATCTGAATTTGAGACCTGATTTTTGTAAAAAATTATTTCTCATTGTAAGTTTTATTATAATTTTTCCAAAACCGAAACTTGTGATTGTTATTATTGGAGAGGTGATGTATATTTGAAGATGAGCGTTCGGTCACCTAAAATTTTATAAATTAGGCACTATGAATGATTACTGAGGAGACAAATGTCACACACTTTTTAAATTACATTTCTAATTACTACTGCAGATACTACTTGTCAGAAAAGATTTTCTCTTACGTTAAGTACCTGTTTTCTTTATTTAAATACGCTCGCGGACGTACCTTCTTACGGTCAATGATTTCACGAACAGATGACTACGCTAACAAAAGATAGTGATTCGAGTATGACCAATAAGCCATTCAGCCCCGTTACATCTACACGTAGCCTCCGTTACATCTATCGTGTCTTACCACTAGCGCGCGTTTTCCATAAATTATATAGTCAAATCAATTTTGCACCTTCCTAATGCAGTGAAGACCTTCGTTCGAATTGTACGGGAAAATTTGGAAATTTGTGGTAAGGCCTTATGGGACCAAACTGCTGAGGTCATCGGTCCCTAAGATTACACACTATTTAATCTAACTTAAACTAACTTACGCTAAGGACGATACACACGCCCATTCCCAAGGCAGCACTCGAACCTCCGACGCGGGGGGCCGCGCGAACCGCGAATAGACGTCCCAGACTGCACGGTTACCCCGCGCGGGATTGGTACGGGAAGACGGTGTTTATAGGCCTCAATGATGTCTGCTCTAATCTCTCTTAATTCACATTCACGACATTTAGGCGAGATATACGTAGGAGGAGTGAATATGTTGACTGACTCTTCTCTGAACCTGCGCTGTCGGAAATTTGACAGTAAACCGCACCGTCTACACAACGTCTTTCTTGTAACGTCTGACAACGCAAATGGCTGAACTTCGTGCTTAACAAACGAATCCGTGACGGAGTACGAGGCTCCTTTTTGGATCATCTCTAATTCTTCCATCAATTTCAGAGTGTCAGTTTGACGAGCGATAATTAGAATTTAGAGTTCAAAGGAGATTAGTAAAGACTACTAGGGAGGAAATCTGTATAACACCCCAAAATTAAGACAGGTGGTTGAAATTACTGAACTTGGACGCATTTCATGCCATTAGAAACAAATCTGCTCTTGTATAATCTTTCCCCCGATCATAATGTATTTGTATTCTCCATACGAATTTTCTTTCCTGGGATTAACGAGTCCAAATGCAATGAATGAGCGTGTATTTGTTTTGTACTTCTACACACAATGCTGTTGGGGACTAAAACTCACATGTGAAAGTTTACGTTTCTCGAAATCGTGAGAGACGGTGCTTTTGGGGCATCAGCATCAAGTCCTTGTAAGATACGATTACTTATGGACGATGTCTTAGTGTGTGACTGGAATACACTCCTGGAAATGGAAAAAAGAACACATTGACACCGGTGTGTCAGACCCACCATACTTGCTCCGGACACTGCGAGAGGGCTGTACAAGCAATGATCACACGCACGGCACAGCGGACACACCAGGAACCGCGGTGTTGGCCGTCGAATGGCGCTAGCTGCGCAGCATTTGTGCACCGCCGCCGTCAGTGTCAGCCAGTTTTCCGTGGCATACGGAGCTCCATCGCAGTCTTTAACACTGGTAGCATGCCGCGACAGCGTGGACGTGAACCGTATGTGCAGTTGACGGACTTTGAGCGAGGGCGTATAGTGGGCATGCGGGAGGCTGGGTGGACGTACCGCCGAGTTGCTCAACACGTGGGGCGTGAGGTCTCCACAGTACATCGATGTTGTCGCCAGTGGTCGGCGGAAGGTGCACGTGCCCGTCGACCTGGGACCGGACCGCAGCGACGCACGGATGCACGCCAAGACCGTAGGATCCTACGCAGTGCCGTAGGGGACCGCACCGCCACTTCCCAGCAAATTAGGGACACTGTTGCTCCTGGAGTATCGGCGAAGGCCATTCGCAACCGTCTCCATGAAGCTGGGCTACGGTCCCGCACACCGTTAGGCCGTCTTCCGCTCACGCCCCAACATCGTGCAGCCCGCCTCCAGTGGTGTCGCGACAGGCGTGAATGGAGGGACGAATGGAGACGTGTCGTCTTCAGCGATGAGAGTCGCTTCTGCCTTGGTGCCAATGATGGTCGTATGTGTGTTTGGCGCCGTGCAGGTGAGCGCCACAATCAGGACTGCATACGACCGAGGCACACAGGGCCAACACCCGGCATCATGGTGTGGGGAGCGATCTCCTACACTGGCCGTACACCACTGGTGATCGTCGAGGGGACACTGAATAGTGCACGGTACATCCAAACCGTCATCGAACCCATCGTTCTACCATTCCTAGACCGGCAAGGGAACTTGCTGTTCCAACAGGACAATGCACGTCCGCATGTATCCCGTGCCACCCAACGTGCTCTAGAAGGTGTAAGTCAACTACCCTGGCCAGCAAGATCTCCGGATCTGTCCCCCACTGAGCATGTTTGGGACTGGATGAAGCGTCGTCTCACGCGGTCTGCACGTCCAGCACGAACGCTGGTCCAACTGAGGCGCCAGGTGGAAATGGCATGGCAAGCCGTTCCACAGGACTACATCCAGCATCTCTACGCTCGTCTCCATGGGAGAATAGCAGCCTGCATTGCTGCGAAAGGTGGATATACACTGTACTAGTGCCGACATTGTGCATGCTCTGTTGCCTGTGTCTATGTGCCTGTGGTTCTGTCAGTGTGATCATGTGATGTATCTGACCCCAGGAATGTGTCAATAAAGTTTCCCCTTCCTGGGACAATGAATTCACGGTGTTCTTAATTCAATTTCCAGGAGTGTAGAAAGAAACGCACGAGTCACGTAACCAAACCTCCGGAATGGCTGTGGTTACCATATCGAACAGACGGACGCATCACTCCAACACTGTCGCGTGCTCTCACTGCGTGACACACGACAGACAAATTGGTTATTTAACTTGTGATTCTAGTTGAAAGTTTAGCGATGAAGTGTAAAGGAACGGTGCAAGTAAATAAGGACACAGAGTTTCAATATCAGGTACTGGGAGCTCGTTCGAAACCGGCGGAGACAGTGGTGAGTGCGACACTGACAACAGCATCCAGTAAAGGGATGGAGGGATGCGATGCGTCGCGGCGAAATTCCTCCGGCGAGCTGCCGCAGGACTCCCAAGGTGCCGCGCATCACGGTACAGACAGTGTTGCCGCCTAAAAAGCTGTAATCCACCGTGAAACTAATTTTGTGTGAGACTTCCTGGCAGATTAAAGCTTTATGCCGGACCGAGACACGAACTCGGCAAAGGTCCCGGGTACGAGTCTCGGTCCGGCACACAGTTTTAATCTGCCAGGAAGTTTCATATCAGCGCACACCCCGCTGCAGAGTTGAAATCTCATTCTGTAATTGTGTGTGTCTTGTTTGTTTTAAATAACAAAGTATTCAGTACAGCCGGCCGCGGAGGCTGAGCGGTTCTAGGAGCTACAGTCTGGAACCGCGCGACCGCTACGTCGCAGGTTCGAATCCTGCCTCGGGCATGGATGTGTGTTATGTTCTTAGCCTAGTTAGGTTTACGTAGCTCTAAATTCTAGGGGACTGATGACGTCAGAAGTTAAGTCCCATAGTGCTCAGAGCCATTTGAACCATTTTTATTCAGTACATAGAGGGTATACCAAAATGGTATGGCCAAAACTTTCAAAAAACATTTCTCACATACAGAGGAATAAAATGTGTTGTACTGACATGGGTCCCCAAAACTTTTTTTTTCCATACTAGAGTTCATATTCTGCTTGTAATTATAATCATATTAATCAAGGGAAACATACAGAAACGGAACACAAAAGCGTTCCACGAAACGTTTTCATTCATGGAATCCTCAAAATGTCCTTATAGTTACTTTTGTTTGAAACGGTAATTTGTAGGTTCACCGCAAGTGCTTGTTGTTCAAATGAACGAAGATGATCTTGACATGTGACTCACTTCATTGCTTGTGTTGATGTGCGAGTAACACCAGTGATTCTGTTGACTCGGGACTAACTTTTGTAGCTTGTGTTGGCATGGGACTAACTTGATTGGCCCCCCAGCATCAAGCACGAAGCATCAGCGTGTTCATCACGGACTGTGTAAACACGTATGGTCAACTGCTTAGTGTTCATAATGGTCTTGGTTTCCAGTACAATGCAATGGAATTGTACTCTAAAGCCCATCTGCTGTTCAGATGGTAATATACCGTGACGCTGAACGTTTTGTGTCGGAAGAGATTTCCAGAACGACAGTGCCCCGACAGGAGGACATTTGAAGCAAATTATCGTCATTTTAGGGAGCATGGGATGGTTGAGCGTACTATTAGCGACTTGGGGAGACCGAGGCTAGGACACATCAGCTGGAGAGGCAACTTTTTCGTGCAGTTTACAACAATCCTAGTGTCAGCGTGGAAAATTAACGGTAACAAAGCTGGTTGACCACATGACTATCTGTAGAGTACTACTTGAGAACCCGTTCTATCAGTGCGACGTAAAGCGTGTGCATGCACAAACAGCATTTGATTTTCCTGCACGGGTACACTTTTGCGAATGGTTCACTCAACAATGCGTCAACCCTCACTTTAGTGCAAATGTGCTATTCACTCATGAGGCTTCGTTTCAACCTGACAGAATGAAACTTCTCGCAACCAGTGCGTAGGGGCTGTCGAGAATGCTTTCGAAATTGTGCAATCACGCCATCAACAAAGAGATTCTGTTAAAGTTTTGGCCAGCATTGTTGTTGACCGTTAGAAGCCTCACGTTCTTCCAATGAGGCTCAACGGAGAAACTTACCATTTTTTCTTAGAGAATACTTTAACTGTTATGCTGGGACAGTGGTTCCCAGTCTGGGAATAATTACCCCTTGAAGGATGAAATTAAGTTTCCTAAGGAGTAAAAAGAAAAAAAAAGCGGGTTTTGTTGTGTTTCGGTCTCGAGGATGAATTATTTTCAAAAGGTCATTATTATCTCTATTTCGTAAGACTATTACACTGATTACTTAAGTTACCAATAACTGCATTCTTTATTTTAAATACTAGAATTAAAGCGGGATGCAGTGTGATGGAAGTTACAGCTTGTAAATCGAATGTATGAACATCTTCCTCAGATAGTTCACCAATTCCACACACACTTCGTACTTTGTACCATGCATCTATGCCAGTAAAACTGTAACGCATGTATCACATTTTCTTAAATATTTTCAGGAAATATCTTCTCCGAGTCGTAGATAGTTTTCACAATGGGCTAGGACTTAGCTACTATATATGAAGTAACTGAGATCACAATGCAGAAGTAATTATGTAATAGCTACACTGCAGTAGAACCTACACATTATTATTATCATTATTATTATTATTATTATTATCATAATAATAATAATTATTATTATTAGTGGCAGTGATCAGACACAAAGCATTAGCGCCCTAAAATCCTCCAATTTCTATCATTTCTGGAATAATGAGTTCAGGAATCTAATGGTACACGAACAGTGGATATGGTGTACACTTTCTGATTTACTCGATTTTGAAAATGGATTTGCAGGGTGTGGGTGAAGCAAGTGTCGCTAGAGAGAGGAGTGGTGCAGGTACCCCAGTTTTGTAACAAATGTCTACCATCAATATGGGCATTAGCTTTCAGTTTTGGGGAACTTACAGTGTCACTGGCGATACATTGTCAAATGCTTCTTGTTTCTGCAACCTGCATATAGGCTGATCCTTGTTAGCGTTCATGAACCTCTCAAGCGACGTACATGATCCTATGACAAGTAATTTTATAAAAGACACAATGGGTCACAGATGTTGGGAAATAACCCAAAAGTGAATGAGAAGTGTTGAACATCTGACGTCCCCAGGTGACGTACCCCGTCGCTCGTGCAACGGTTGAACCTATTTGTCTGTCAAATCTGAGCATCCCAACAGTAGTGCCATATTCACGTCAATGTGGCTCTGGGCCTACGAGCGCGGCCTAAGCGTGTGTGGTTAAGCAAATGTTCAAATGTGTGTGAATTCCTAAGGGACCAAACTGCTGAGGTCGTCGGTCCCTAGACTTACACACTACTTAAACTAACTTATGCTAAGAACAACACACACAACCATGCCCGAGGGAGGACTCGAACCTCCGGCGGGAGGGGCCGCATGATTAGTGACATGGCTCCTCTAACCGCGCGGCCAATCCGCGCGGCTGAGGATAAGCGTTGGAGTCTTGCATCTAGCAGGTAGTATTTTCTTCATTGAGTTAGACAGTTATGTGTTTACTTTGAGGTGCGATTTATTATTTCATTTATCAGTCTAGTGGTTTCCGTGGGTTCATTGCAAAGTTGTTGTTGTTGTTGTGGTCTTCAGTCCCGAGACTGGTTTGATGCAGCTCTCCATGCTACTCTATCCTGTGCAAGCTTCTTCATCTCCAAGTACCTACTACAACCTACATCCTTCTGAATCTGCTTAGTGTATTCATCTTTTGGTCTCCCCCTACGATTTTTACCCTCCACGCTGCCCTCCAATACTAATTTGGTGATCCCTTAATGCCTCAGAACATGTCCTACCAACCGATCCCTTCTTCTGGTCAAGTTGTGCCACAAACTTCTCTTCTCCCCAATCCTATTCAATACTTCCTCATTAGTTATGTGATCTACCCATCTAATCTTCAGCATTCTTCTGTAGCACCACATTTCGAAAGCTTCTATTCTCTTCTTGTCCAAACTATTTACCGTCCATGTTTCACTTCCATACATGGCTACACTCCATACAAATACTTTCAGAAATGACTTCCTCAAACTTAAATCTATACTCGATGTTAACAAATTTCTCTTCTTCAGAAACGCTTTCCTTGCCGTTGCCAGTCTACATTTTACATCCTCTTTACTTCGACCATCATCAGTTATTTTGCTCCCCAAATAGCAAAACTCCGTAACTACTTTAAGTGTCTCATTTCCTAATCAGATACCCTCAACATCACCCGACTTAATTCGACTACATTCCATCATTGCAAAGTACGTTGCAGCAAATAGCTACCGTATTGCGTCGCAAGTGAGAATAGTTTCCGAATTGCGCCGTTACCAGTAAATGACCTACGTTTTCTTTACTAAATAATGCCTGAAAACGAAGGAAAGAATAGACAAAAGGAAACAAACATAAAATAAGAACAGCTTTTTCGTTATTACTGCGAGGACAATAATTTTGTAACTTCTTCGTTTTTAACAGATCGCATTTACAGAAGATGTTGGAAATTTTGCACCATTAGCTCGAATGCAAGTATTGCATCGCTCAATTATCCCTTCACGCCCAAGTTCAACCGCTGCACGTGCGGGGAGATACGTCATCTAGTGATTTCACATGTTCTACATTTCTCGTCCACTTTTAGATTATTTACCGACATTTGCGTCCATTTGTGTCCTGTATCTGATGAAGCGTCTCAGCATCAGCTACATGGCTTTGGTGGTTTTTAAATGTTAGTAAGAATCACACTGTATATATATAAATTGTTGTTACATTTAAGCGATATTAATTGTCTCATTGACTCACTAAGTCGGAGTTTGATAAGACGCCAAGAGGAACTAAATATAATTTATCTTCCACTATTTTAAAAATAAAAATGATCAAAGGAAATTCGTTTTCACTCTAAAGTTCGGTTATCCCGTAAGGCTGATGATGGTGGTAAGGAGGAGAATACGTACTAGCCAATATCATATTATAATAGTATAGAAAAGGTTGGGAACCATAGTGCTAGAACTTGTCCCTTCACGCGTACGAGGAAACACGTCCTTCGTACACACGGGCCCCTCTTAATATCAGTGTTAACGTTTGCAAACTAATAAATAACAAGATTTAGTGACAGAACGTTAGGTACAGGTGGACCAATTCCTTGGCCTCTACACTCTCCGGACCTAACCCCAGCAGACTTTTATTTGTGGGTGTGATTTAAAGCTCTTGTTTGTGAAACCTCCGTGCTAGATGTACAGAGTCTTCGTGCCCGTATATTGGAAGACTGTGAAACATTAAGGAATTCTCAAGGGTAACGTCAGAGCATCACGGATTGATTGCTACGGCGGGTTGAAGCATTTATACTTGCTAATGGAGGGCATTTCGAACATTTCATGTACGAAAGCGTTTATAATGTGCTGATACTTTTTTCGTGAGTGTTTGCCATGATTAATATGCTGAAATGTTATAGAAACTGAGTTCTAACATGAAAATAATTTACGGACCCTGGTCCATGTAATGTAATTTCTTCCTCTACGTGCGAGGAATGTGCCCTGAACTGTGGCCATAGATTTTCGTTACACCACTTCAAGCCAAAGAGGATTTAGTTTCCATCAATTCATGTGGGTAGATTAATTACTTTTCAAAGACTCAGGTGCCATAAAAGCAATATTTAACACTAATGTGGCGTGGAAGGAGGTACCGCCTCTTCAGTAGCTATTATAAACACTATGCGAGCCAGTCGAGAGCGAAACTTTCGGAAAACGACCCTTGTGAGCAGCGGACGCGCCAAACTTCACCGTCGATAGATTTGAATAATGGTGCACAACACTGGTGAGATGTGTGCGTGAATTACCTTGCTTTATTGGCATTGGGTTGCCCTCTCCAGATCAGTTCGTAGCGTAACCAGTTTGGTGTACGTAATTAATGTAAGCTCCATCTGGCGCTTCCTAAAAGCAAAACAGTAGTGTGATGTAAATGGGCGTTATTGTAGTAACAAAAAATTTCAATTCGCTTTGTTCATTCTGGGTTGGAAGTGGAGGGGCATTAGCGATTTCGTAAGGCTTGCTGATTGGATTGCCATTGCGTGATAGGCACGGAAATGAAGGGAGTAGATTGGAAGCATTACAAAGCAGATCTCTGTCTGCTGGATTCTGCAGCTGATACAACCAGCACGCACTGTCGGAATTCTGTAACAGCATTTCACCCCCAATAATGCTCCTCTTAACAATATGTACCATATTGGCACCAGGGAGTATCCTTTCTCCAACCCCCACCCCCCCTCCTCACGCCTCCACCCCCGTCCATCTATTCCAAACCGTCTAACCAAGGGTGATAAAAAAATTTCAACTCGCAACAGCAATGGTACCCGCTTCTCTAGATTGGGCATCACCGCCATTGCGTTCCGTACTGACTGTTTCCAAAAGTGGATTCTGTGTTCTATGACACGGCGGTCAGTCGGTCTTGGATGACCGATCAGAACGAGGAGCTATTTAGCACTGGGATGATCTCAGGAGGTATATAAAAGAGAACTCACAAGACGATAGTGTGACTTATTACAGAGTACTTCTATGTTTGAATACCTTATCAGGTAGATATGACAACACACATCATACGAATTGAGAGATGCGGTACTACAATCGTAAAAGGTCGCTGTATCAGACACGAAAGAGTAACTCAAATGCTCGGGGAACTTATATGAGAATCCTTAGAAGAGTGGTGGCATAGTTCTCGCGAATCCCAGTTAGTTAATTTAATGTTGCAGGAAGACTGTGCGGAAATTATGGTGCAACCATCGTACAAACCGCGTAGCAATCATGCGCCTAAGATAAGAAATGTTAAGACACTTAAAGACGCATATAAATGGTATTTTTTCCCTCGTTCAGTACGCGAGCAGGGTAGCACGAAAGATCATTAAAAATTGTTCGAAGTACCCTCATAGGATAGGGAGGGCTCTTTGGACGTAGTGAAGCCAGCTTCCCTAAATGAGTAAACCTCATACAAATCCTGCCCTCCCAGTTAGGGGTTAGGCTAGTGGCTAACAACCCCTTCCTGTAAAAAAAAATTCTTGTTCAGAAACCTCAAAGTAAAGAAGCTTGATCCGTTTCTGGACGACAACATGCCTTTAAGGCAAACAAAAACGAAAAAATAATGTGTTTATAGGAACCTGGAACGTACAATCGCTATTCAGGGCGGGGGCCCTGAGGTCACTGCTAGATCAACTCGACAAAACCAAGGCAGGCATAACTACCCTACATTAAGTGCAATGGACTGGACACGGAGTGCTTCATATGGGAAGTTGGATAATTTTCTACCACGATTCAGAGAGCCACCAAAAAATTTGGTACAGGGTTCGCTGTAAGACAGAAGTTTAAGCACTTAGTGAGTGGATTCACAGGAATAACATCTAGAATCTCATATATGAGATTGAAGACCCGATTATCAAACTACTCATTGATCAACGTACATGCACCCACAGAAGTATCAGAGGACGCCTTCTTTAAGAACCTCGAGAGAATTTTTGACAGTTGCCCTGTGTATTACACTAAAATAAATACTGGAGTCCTCACTGCACAGATTGGTAAAGAAAACCATTACCTCCCAGCAATAGGAAAGCACAGCCTCCATGAATACATAAATGATGATGGACACAGAGTAATTCAGTTTTCACTGTTATATAACATGGGTGTAGATAGTAGCATTATTTTCCCACAAAAGGATTCATAAAGTAACAGGGTGCAGCCGTGATCGCCGTACCTTCAACCAAATTGATCGTGTAGTTATTTATAGCAGGAATTCCTCAAACGTACTTGATGTGCATACTTACAGAGGAGTTAATTTAAATTCAGACCACTACCTTGTAATTGCGAAACTAAGAGCTCCAATGCAAGAAAAGTCAAAGGAACATCTCAAAGTAAGCATATGGTATCGAAGCTAAAAAATGAAGACATCTCTAAAACGTACTCTGAGAGGGTTGCTGAGAATCTTGCGTTATACACCCCCAGTGTGAGTGATAATCTGGATCAGGAATGGAACAATTAAAGGGATGCAGTCATTAAAGCAGCAGAAGATGTGCTAGAGAAATAAGGAAAACAACCGAGAAATTCCTGGTGTAATGAAGAATGTAGAATACGTCAGGAGAAAAATCCGGCATGCAGGAAAATGATTGAGAAATCATATACTCGTCTAACAGTAATAAATTTTCAAGATAAAAACAAGAAATTGCATCTGAGTAAGAAAAGGGAATGGTAAAGAAAGCAGATTGAAGAACTGGAGCAATTAGAAAAACCAAATGACGTTAGAAAATTTTATCAGAAAATTAATAGTGAAAGAAGAGCTATCAAGTCACTCATCAACCTGTGTAAATGTAAAAATGGGACGCTACTAACCGATGATAAAGAGGTATTCGAGTGTTGGGTAGAGTATTTCAGTGAATTATTGGATGCTTCAGAGTCACCTATTGAAGATATCCCAGTCCCTCCAGAAGATGATGCATAGTACTTCCCTCTTCCCAAGGAGAAGTGAAGAAAGCAATTTCCCGACTGAAGAACAATAAAGCACCAGGGACTGACAATATAACATCTGAACTATTGAAAGCTGGAGGAGTTGAGCTAAATGCTAGGATCTACAAGATTGTGTGCCTCATCTGGGAAAAGGAAGAGCTGCCAGAAGAATGGAATGTAGGGGTAGTGTGTGTGGTGCATAAGAATGGAGATCTACTTGAATGCAACAACTACAGAGGCATAACACTCTTAAATATTATATATAAAGTACTACCAAATATCCTGTTTAGTAGACTTTTACCTATTGTAGACGACATTATTGGAAGCTATCAATGCGGGTTCAGACCAGGAAAGTCAACTGTAAACGAAATATTTACTCTCCGACAAATAGATGAAAAGACCAGTGAATTCAATGTTGGTGTGTATCATCTTTTCATTGGCTTTAAATCTGCATATCACACAATAAACCGGGTCAAACTTTATGAGGCAATGTGGGAATTTCTAGTGCCTGGCAAACTGGCGCGTTTAATAGAAGTCACCTTAAAGTACCCCCAGTGTATCGCGCAAGTGAAGTCCAGGCTCTCACCTTAGTTTCCCACTCGAACTGGGCTAAGACAAGGAGATGGACTATCCTGCCTACTTTTCAACTTGGCGCTTGAAAAAATAGTACGCGAATCGGGTATTCAGACAAGAAGTACTACCTAATATAAGTCTGTACAGTTGCTGGGATACGCAAATGACTTGTATTTAATGAGTAGAACATTTAGAGATCTACGAAGTGCTTTTTCAGCTTTAAAAATGAGTGCAAAGAGGATAGTTTCTGGGAACTAATGAAGGAAAGCCGAAGCAGATGTATAATGGCACTAACCAACCCTTACGGGCCACACACAGTAACTCTAGATGGAATAGTATTTGAGCGAGTGGAATGTTTCACCTGTCTGGGCTCAAAGATAGACCAATGGCACCACCTTTACTGAAATTATGGCTCGCATAAGTGCTTCTAACCGATGCTACTTTGTAATTTTGCGACATTTTAAATCCAAGCCTTTATCACGAGGGACTAAGTGCCGACTTTACAAAACGCTGATACGCCCAATACTTACTTATGGCTCAGAAACATGGACAATTACAAAACAGGCTGAAAACAAACTGAGATCACATGAAAGAAGTACATTGAGGACGATTTTTGGACCTTTTTATGAAAATGGGACCTGGAGAAGGCGAAGGAATGACGCACTTTATCAATACTATAAGGAGGATAATGTGGTCAAGTTCATAAAGCTGTCTAGACTGAGATGGGCTGGATATGTAATGCGATGCGATGAGATACCGCAAGGAAAGCCTGCTACAGTGAACGTGGAAGAAGGAGAGCAAGAGGACCGTCTGGGTTGAGATGGAGCGACGAGGTTTGTAGAGGACGCTGCGTGAGTCGATTGCCGTAACTGGTCCAGAGAGGAATGGAAGAAAATTATTGAGGAAGCCAAGTCTCATCCCAGGATGTAGTGTCAATGGAAGAAGAAGAAGAAGAAGAAGAAGAAGAAGCAGTACTCCCCTCTGCCACACTGCGCAGAGGTCTGTGGAATCTATATGTAATGGTTGATTTAGATATTATGCTGAAGCAATGATATGCCTGTGTCACGTGCAATAATTACTTGACAATGTCTGCTTACTCTGGTTGACTTGGGTATCTCATAAATGTGTAACAACAGTTCAGTGTGGACGACTGCTGTCAAAAATATGTCTTTGGTGGACAAAAGCACATTCAGTCTTGACATACACACACACACACACACACACACACACACACACACAATGTTAATGAGTAAAGGTACAAATATTTCTATTGCTGACCGAAGACGCTGAAAAAAACAACATTACATCAGTATTTACATCATTTTCAGACTAATAATTATAGCTACTACAACTCCTATGTTTTTAGGTTGGTTGGCACCTTGAAGTACTCATGGCAACAGCAAATCATTAGCGCTTATTTTCCCCTGGCCAGGTATTGAAATATGGATGTGTGGATGCAAAACGGGAAGTCTACACTGACAGTAATGGAGTTACGACTGCGCAGAAAGCTTCAGGTGGTATGGTGTGATGGATACATGTGCAGATATTTTTATGTATGGCACCTTAATATGTATGCACATCAGTGTGTTTCTTGTTTTATCCCTGTGTCAAATAGTCTTCCCACAGACATGTCACGCAATTTGCTACTTAATGTTTTCTACATGGCCTTAACTGAACCACCAAGTGGAATATGCCTGTCAGCATAGACTAATCGTTTAGTATTGACGTGTCCACACTTCAGCATCTCACGTCCTGCTCAGGGAAAAATAAATATTAATGGTTTGCTCTTGCCACACGTACCTGGAGGCACTAACCAACCTAAAAACATACTACTCTTCATGGCTATAATTATCAGCCTGAAGCCGGCCGCGGTGACCGTGCGGTTCTAGGCGCTACAGTCCGGAACCGTGGGACTGCTACGGTCGCAGGTTCGAATCCTGCCTCGGGCATGGATGTGTGTGATGTCCTTAGGTTAGTTAGGTTAAAGTAGTTCTAAGTTCTAGGGGACTGATGACCTAAGATGTTAAGTCCCACAGTGCTCAGAGCCATTTGAACCATTTGAGGCATCAGCCTGAAAATAAAGTAAATAATTATATAATGTGGTTCATTACACCGTCCTCAGTCACCAATACAAATATCTGCACTTTTACCCATTACACCACACGTACGAAGGAATATCAGAAAGTAACGAACAATAATTTTATTACTCAAAAGTTTTATAGTTAACAAAACAAAAAAATCGCAAATGAACTTATATCTTTTACCTACTTTTCTACATAGTCTCCAACGTTCTCAACAAAATTTTCCCATCATGGTGCCAGTTTCAATATGTGCTGTTCGTAGTAGTCCATTTGGTTCGGATGGATTGTATTGTATTGTTTTGGGGAAGAGACCAAACAGCGAGCTCATCGGTCTCATTGAATTAGGGAAGGATGGGGAAGGAAGTCGGCCGTGCCCTTTCAAAGGAACAATCCCGGCATTTGCCGGGAGCGATTTAGGGAAATCAAGGAAATCCTGAATCTGGATGGCTGGACGTGGTATTGAACCGTCGTCCTTGCCAATACGGGTCCAGTGTGCTAACCACTGCGCCACCTCTATCTGTATTTGGTTTGGGTATAGCCATCTGCGGACTACTGATTTCACATGCACATCTGTCGCAAAGTGTTGCCCTCCCAGGAATATCTTCATGGCACCAAACAGATGATAGTCCGACAGTGACAGGTCCGGACTGTATGGTAGACGTTGGAGGACCTCCCACCCAAATCTGATTACTTTCTCAGGAACAGGAGCAGCGACACTGGGGTGGACATTGTGTGAATAAGTTTACACCGTCAACGCTAATATTGTGGCATTTGTCACAAAGGGCACGACGCAACTTCATCAGAGTTTTAATGTAGGCTGCAGCTTTCGCAGTGGTCCCCTGTCCAGCGAAGTCGACTAATAATGCACCATTCATATCCTAGAACACTGTCACAAGCACTTTCGTAGCCAATTGAGTCATTTTGAATATTTTCTTATTGCGGAACCAGTATGTTTGCACTCCATGCATAATTTATTTCTTGCATGTTATGGTATGCCCCATGACTCATCATCAGTGACGATTCCTTTCAGAAAGTCATACCCTTCTGCAGTGCAACGCGTTAAGTGAGCCAAGCTTGCTATCTTTCCTAGCCCTTGTGGTTATCTGTCAGGTTATTAAGCACCGAGCAAGCACTAACTGCGAACAGTGGCTAGATGTTTTGCTAACCTAGGCCTGAACTGAAAAATGACGCCTTCTCTTTTTTACTACCATCAGTTTCTCCTAACACCCCTCTCCCCTTCCATCAGCTCCACCATTCATCAGCAAACAATACAAATCTCCTATTATACGTTTAATCATTAAACTAAGGTGACCAGATGTCCTCATCTTCTGGGGACAGTTCCCAGTTATTATGCTTTGTCCTCAATCTCAGTAAAAGTGATTGACGGAAACAAATGCACTCAGTTTTTATTTTTTGTCCCCAGTTTTAAAAATTTCCCAAAATAATTGAAATAGGAAGAACTTGCTGAACATTTTTAACTAGTACTCAACTGAATATGTCTGTGCAAACAAATTTTGCATGAATTACTTATTTTATATAACTGCAAGAAAATGGACTAATAAAGGTGTGTAATTATCTTCGCATGCGAATGAATTATTCCTTGAATTCAGAAATTATGCTATACTGATGGGATATATGCCGAAGCATCAAACTATAGCATATGATTATTCGTGATATTATTTCGTTTTTGTTTTAATTGAACTAGTTTTAGAATGAAGAATAAATCTCATGTTTTTCAGCATCCACTGTCTTCCGGTAAAATGAATAAATGACGAGTGGTTTGTATTTTCTGTTGAGAGCTCCACAACATTTATTAGCCATCCCAGTGGTGCAGTGGTATAATCGACTGCCTTCTGGTCAGTTGTGCAGGGTGGACCTTGGTTCAAATCCCAGTGAAGCATGAATGTTGGGTTTGTATAAAGGTGCTGGCTCTTTTCCTTCCCTGAGTCAGTGGCCCTAAATTAGGGGCGGTCGACTGCTTGTAGACCATTGAGTCCCTCAATTTAAACCCTGAGCAAAAATAAGAAAAAAACTATTTTAAGTACATTTTCCATTAATTTTTTTCTTCAAGCAAAGTACTGAACTTGGCATGTTCCTTCTTCTGCACGGTAAACTAAATTTTTGCATTCTGTTATTTTTATCTCGAACAGAAATAATTTAATTTCAGTACGAAATAATATATGGCTTTGTTTTTAAGCGCTGTCCCCTCTGAGAAACATTTAAAATTTATCAGAAGTAATGATTCGAAAGATAGCACTTTACTCTTATTTCGCTGAAAAGATCACTCATATTCGTCGTACGTTTACTGTACAATCATGTTACAGTTCATAAATTCTTTGCTAATCATCGGCAAGCCAACGCACGTGCTCCGCTCCACTGCTCCTCAGAGATGAATCCAGGTCGTGATTCTTTCCGTTTCTTACTCGATAGCGCCTGATTTAGTTTTAGGTAAATACAGGCAGTGTGTTTACTTGGTCAAAGCAATTAAAGACTTATTAAGTAAATGTTCCGTGTGGTTTTGAAAACAATTCGGTGTTTTAATTTTTCCTGTTTTTCATGTTTTTCTCCTCATTAGCTCAATGGTTTCGCTGTTTGAACCGAAACTAATGTTTTCCGCCCTTTGCCGCCTCTATAATTTTGCCGCCGTAGGCGGCTGCCCAGTCTTGCGTAATGGTAGAAACGGCCCTACATTAACGTTACGAAATTTCAATGCGTCATGAACAATATCGCATCAAAAAAAGTGCTGAACTGTTACGATATGGTTCACAGTTGCACAAGCCGTTCGTTCAAAATTGTTGCCGCAATGGCTTTGATATTCTGCGGGGTTGCAACTGCTACCGGCCGTTCGGAAGGTGGCGAACCACTACGGCTCACGCTGCTTTCTTGGAAGAATGCACACACCCGGAGACATTGCTGCGCTCGTACAATTGTCGCCATACACGCCACGCACATCTCCGTGAATTTCTCTCATTTTATGCCCTTTGGCCCACGAATACCGAATTGCACTACGCTGCTCTTCACAAGTTGACAACAGTAACATGCGAGCCTTTCTTGTTTCGTAGTTGGGGGATCTCTCGCTATAGCTGCACATGGCAGAAAAATACCCTCTGTAACACAAACTTCAGACTCTATCGTCGCGATATTTCAACATTCCAGCTGCAATACCAGGGAAGAAAGAAACTGAGAGACACCTCCACGTGTTTCCTTCTTCAGTTTTAAAACCTCGTACAGAATATCACTAACAGCTGCAGCGTTTGGTTCTTATAAACTTACGTTGTGTGACATTTCAAACGTTCCCTCTCCAGCTCTCCCATAGCCCAGGACTACAACAGTGTATAGCTGTTCAGTCACAGTTTCAGGGAACATATTTATTTTACGTAAATACTTAGTTATAGCAACATTATGTCGAAGAAGAGACTCTCGAGAAATACGTCTGATATCTTCTTTGCTTTTGTATTCCCGTCTCCTTAGAAAGTGTAATTCTCTCACTTCTTCTGTTGTATGTTATTTCGTTCTGTCTGCAAAGTTACCATTTAATTGTTTTGTGTTTCCATCGCGAACATATTACTGCAGAGCATTTTAGGCTGTAATCCATTCCACACAATAGTTCTCTGTTTATCTTAATGTCGTCCGAAAGAGTGGTGAACTTCCTCTTATGCTTTTATCCACCCTGTGAAATTATATTCTAGTTTATTCTTCGTTTCTTCCACTTACAAGGCAAACAGTAGTGGCGATACGGTGCAGATAGCTTATCGCTACTTGTGTTTAAGAAATAGTGTACGCTGTAAGACCCTCTGCATAATTTATTCCTGTTTTTCTCAAGTTTCCGAAAATCGTGATCCTCCTACATTAGTGAAGTTCATCTGAATGTCGACGAATGACGGATATTCGGGAATAATGTTCTTACAACTAACTGTAGGCTATCACTCATACACCCTTTACAGAAATAACGTGTCATTCTATGCAAATGTCACTGTATCCATTGCTTCTTAGGTTCAATAGTCTTCGTAGCCGAGGTCAATAACGCACGCATATGTAATGATGCTCGAATCGGAGATACGCCGGTTCAATAGCTGGTGGTAGGTGAAATTTTCATTGCCAGCATTTGGCCGACAGGGGAAGGAGAGGGGGAAGCGCAAAGTTCTTGAAAACTAATCTTGGCACCTGTGTCCTGGATTAAATTTCAAACCTCTCCGCAGCGTCTCATGAAGTGAGGCCACAATTGATGGTGATCCGTCCGTAAGATGGGACGTTAACGTCGGCAGCCGTGTTGGTGCCATTCAACAGGAGTAGGCTATGTGTCGGCAATGGGTTTAAAACTCTCCCTTCTCTCGTCATCTTCATCGTCACAGAACATAGACAATAGATTATAAACTCACCTACACGACCACTGATACGACGCATCTCCCACAAATTAGTAGAGAAGAGCCTTATGTGTGTGGAGGAAGAGTACTGTTTCCGACAGGCCACTGAACCCATTCCGTAGAAAATTTCATCCAAGAATGCCACATGGCGTTTAGATCTACAAGATCAAGGTTACCGAGAGTGGATCTTCCATCCTTAGCTCAAAAAACTATCATACATATCTCTCTTTTCTTGCCTAAAATGAAATACATAAATATTTTATTACAGTGACGCTGCATTACTCACGTATATGTTTAGATATAATTTGACCTTCCAATCGGGATGATTTTTTGTCGGCAGGCTTAGCTTAGCTTAGGATGTCACACCAAACATACATACTGTGTTGAGAGATTGCGAATTTAACGTAAAGGTACACGATCGCTACCTGGTGAGAGGTAAGTAAAATACTTGCCAGTACCACTGGCACACTAGACTGCTAATGAGAAGGAGCGCCTATTAGGTCAATTAATTATGGTATAGTGAGAGAACGTCGAGACTGTGTGGCGAGGATCAGTCAGAATACGCAACAGCGCTCTGCTAGAGGCAGGAAGGTTATGACTGCCGAAAATCTTTATTAGACGTGCTGCAGGAGTAAGATTCTACACTGCTTCACGAAAACGTGCAAAATTGCTGAATGCCACAAGACAAAATGGTTCAAATGGCTCTGGCAAATGGCAATGGGACGTAACATCTGAGGTCATCAGTCCTCGAGACTTAGAACTACTTAATCCTAACTAACCTAAGGACATCACACACATCCATTCCCGAGGCAGGATTCGAACCTGCGACTGTAGCAGCAGCGCGGTTCCGGACTGAAGTGCCTAGAACCGCTCGGCTACAACGGCCGACTGCCACAAGACAGACGGAGACGTCACTTCGTATGGCGCCTAATGCTAACCTTCCTATGCAGCGCCGAAAGAACGAAGCTAAAAGCGTAGGGGGTCATTAGCCTTGCTTTACATTCGAACGACGCTAATTCCGTGCAAATCAGCGTTCACTGCTATCGAAGTGTGATCACTGGCAGGAGAGCTTTACCTTCTACAATGACGAGGAGAAGTTCATAACAAGGCCGTCTTAAACCTATGAGCACACAATTAAAGAAAAGGAATCAAAACATGAGAATGACGTACATACATTTAGTGACTTTATTGAATAGTAATCCGCCCGGCGGACTTGTGAGCCGGTCTGTCTGTGGATGGTTTTGGGCGGTTTTCCATCTGCCTCGGCAAATGCGGTCTGGTTCCCCTGATTCCGCTTCAGCTACACTATGTCGGCGATTGCTGCGCAAACAAGTTCTCCACGTACGCCTACACCACCTTTACTCTACCACGCAAAAGTAGGGGATACACTCATCCTGTGTGAATCGTTCCCTGGGGAGGTCCACCAGGGGCCGAACCGCTCAATAACCCTGAAAGAGTGGTTCGGTGTGGGGCGGCGGAGGGGTGGACTGCGGTAGTCGTCGTGGGGTTGTGGACCAATGCGGCTGCGGCGTGGACGGAGCCTCTCCGTCGTTTCTGGTCCCCCGGTTAACATACAATTCAATACAATTCAAGGCGATTAGTTCCACAAACTAGACTTACATTCGAGTTAATGGTTCCTTTAGAGATTTCCGAAATGCAAAATCTTCCATTATGTCCTCAACATCCAATTTTTGAAGGATGTTATTTTCTATTCACATGACTGATTCACAGAGTAGGGGCCCTGCAACAGAAAAGAAGTTTATTTTGAGTGAACACATCGGAATGTATATTTGGCTGGTTCAAATGGCTCTGAGCACTATGCGACTTAACTTCTGAGGTCATCAGTAGCCTAGAACTTAGAATTAATTAAACCTAACTAACCTAAGGACATCACACACATCCATGCCCGAGGCAGGATTCGACCCTGCGACCGTAGCGGTCACGCGGTTCCAGACTGTTGCGCCTAGAACCGCACGGCCACTCCGGCCGGCATGTATATTTGTTTGTTGAGCTTATTGGTTATTACAGTCACATTATACAGATCAAATGCAAGTGATTACAGTTTTGTAGATTGGACATACTTTAATATTATTGGTTTCTTTCGAGATTTCCGAAGCGTAAAATCTTCTAGCATGTCCTCGAAGACCAATTATTGAAGGCTTTAAATTTCTATGTACGTGGTTGACTTATTAGTAAGTCGTTCCTGTAATACAGTCGTTGTAATTCATTTTTTATTCTCTTTAATTGTGAAAATGTAATATCTTCACTGCAGTTGGTTACTGTTCCCACTGTTGAAGAACAATGCGGGGATGGTGATTGCATCTTTCAACACGGTCGAGAACCTGTTCATAATGTACGACCTGTGCCGGATTCGTTAAAGGACAATAACATCCCTTTAATGGACTGTCCTGCACAGAGTCCTGTCCTGAATCCTACAGACCACCTTTAGGATGTTTTGGACCGTCGACTTCGTTGCCAGACCTCACTGACCGACATCGATACCTATCCTCAGTGCTGCACTTTGCGAAGAATGGACTGCCATTCCCCAAGAAACCTTCCAGCACCTGAGTAAACTTACGTCTGCGAGACTGGAAGCTGTCATCAAGGCTAAAGTTGGGCCAACACCATACTGAATTTCAGAATTACCGATGGAGGACGCCACGAGCTTTTGAGTCATGTCAGCCAGGTGTCCGGATACTTTGATCACGTTGTGTACGAAATAGTAAGTACAGCACCTGGAACCACACTCAACAGCGCATATATACAAAGCATCGAACGGTGCATTATCTCTGGGTGGAGCGCCCTCTGTTGACTGGTCTAGGTTACATATAGAATTATGGTATTTGTGCCTATTACATCAGTCATAGGGAATTCAGTAATAGATTACTCTGTCGCCCCAGTCCCACGTTACGGCTGGGAATGACTTGCTGGTAAATAATCTGCTCGGGGTTTGCGGGATATTCACAGCGGCCACCAGATTGATTCCGTAGCATTAGCATGCGGCGGCTAAGCAGAGGCGGGGTGGCCGCCCCCAGGGCAAGGTGGAGGCGGAGGCGGAGGCGGGCAGGAACCGGCGCGGCCGCCATGTTTTATTCATCGCCTGCGTCCGCGTGGCGCGCCCGGCTAATCTTCTGGCCATCCGTCAAAGCAGTGCAAACACGGCGAGACAAAGGAGGCGTGCCAGGCAGCACGCGGCCCGGCGTGCGATCGCGCCCGTGTCGCCGGGGGCTCACTTTTGACTCCCAGCCCCTGCCTTCTGCAGTTAGGTAAACACCTTCCCCAGCTCAGCTGTATCTGGTGTCGTAATACCAGCTGAAGAAAAGTCACCGCCGAGGCTTTACGTAACATTGGTTGCTGACTCATATACTGTTGACCATTAAAACTGCACCACCAGGAACGACAGCAAATAAATCATCATCATCATCATTTAAGACTGATTATGCCTTTCAGCGTTCAGTCTGAAGCATAGTCCCCTTCATAAAATTCCTCCATGATCCCCTATTCCGTGCTAACATTGGTGCCTCTTCTGATGTTAAGCTTATTACTTCAAAATCATTCTTAACCGAATCCGGGTATCTTCTCCTTGGTCTGCCCCGACTCCTTCTACCTTCTACTGCTGAACTCATGAGTCTCTTGGGTAACCTTGCTTCTCCCATGCGTGTAACATGACCCCACCATCTAAGCCTGTTCGCCCTGACTGCTACATCTATAAGTTCACTCCCAGTTTTTCTTTGATTTCCTCATTGTGGGCACCCTCCTGCCATTGTTTCCATTTACTAGTACCTGCAATCATCCTAGCTACTTTCATATCCGTTACCTCAACCTTGTTGATAAGGTAACCTGAATCCACCCAGCTTTCGCTCCTATACAACAAAGTTGGTCGAGAGATTGAACGGTGCACAGATAACTTAGTCTTGGTACTGACTTCCTTCTTACAGAAGAGAGTAGATCGTAGTTAAGTGCTCACTGCATTAGCTTTGCTACACCTCGCTTCCAGTTCTTTCACTATGTTGCTATCCTGTGAGAATATACATCCTAAGTACTTGAAACCGTCCACCTGTTCTAACTTTGTTCCTCCTGTTTGGCACTCAATCCGTTTACATCTCTTTCCCACTGACATTAATTTCGTTTTGGAGATGCTAATCTTCATACCATAGTCCTTACATTTCTGATCTAGCTCTGAAATATTACTTTGCAAACTTTCAATCGAATCTGCCATCACAACTAAGTCATCCGCATATGCGAGACTGCTTATTTTGTGTTCACACATGTTAATCTCACCCAGCCAGTCTATTGTTTTCAACATATGATCCATATATAATATGAACAACAGTGGAGACAGGTTGCAGCCTTGTCTTACCCCTGAAACTACTCTGAACCATGAACTCAATTTACCGTCAACTCTAACTGCTGCCTGACTATCCATGTAAAGACTTTTAATTGCTTGCAAAAGTTTGCCTCCTATTCCATAATCTCGTAGAACAGACTATAACTTCCTCCTAGGAACCCGGTCATATGCCTTTTCTAGATCTATAAAGCATAGATACAATTCCCTGTTCCATATACACAACTACATTCTCTTAATGTGTTAGAGGAGCTTGAAATTAATAAAGCATAAATAGAGAACGAAGTAAACTGCTTAACTGACAAAATGACTTTGTGCCCACTGCCCGCTTTGCTTTATTTGACAATGTTTTACTCTAATCACTGCACGCCTAGTATTAACTGCATCACACATTTACTTCGTTTTCATACGTTTTACGCCTGGCTCTAGTATGTTCTTGTTCCTTCTCTATTCGTTTCATAGACTGCATTAATCAGATAATGTGGATCATCCACTGTTACGGAATTTTATCATTCTCTTCCTGCAACGGAGTACCGCAGGGTACGAGGGCCCTCTTCCGGTCGCGTTCCTCCAACCACTTCCCGCCTGTGCGGAATTCTGGCGTTAGCGCTGACAGAGGGCGCTGATTATGTGCAGCACTATGTTCTCTTTCATTTGTGGCTCCTTTAGCGATTTGTTTTGTGATTGTTTAATATTACCCGGTGCACTATCAACGATGTTTAATATTTATGTCATTATCTAGAATATTGGCACTAGAGCACATGTCAACCACTGTTTTTTAACTCTTCCTCTCCTTAAAAATATTACTTTTGTCGTGTTCTTCTTTATATTGATTTTTACTACTGTAATGCCTTTTATAAGCTTGTTACAGATTTCAACTATTGTAATCCCCTTTATTTTCGCTGTTTCAATTAATTATTGAAACCTAGTGTATGCCGACATTAGCGACATCTGGGGAACTTACAACACAAACATCTTATCGGTACTGCACGGCAGCTCGTTTTAAACAGTAGTGCTACTGACAACATGACTCGTGCATGTGATGTGATTTACATGTATTTGACGATGCTGGTGCTGATTCCGCATTTACCATTTGACGATGCCACTATGGCTGCAGTACATTAGGACTTTGTTTTTATGAAACAGGTGTGCCTATTCATATTTAAAGCGCACAAATGTAAATTTTGTCAGTACTACGTTTCACTATGGTCTATGTATTGTTCTTAAGCTGTATACAGTTTGCGAGAGTATTTATGTTTTTCCCATTTTTGCTGCAGATATGATGATCGTCATTAAAGACCGTAACCGGTAATCTGTTAACAAATCTTTCAAATGGCTCTTAGTACTACATGACTTAACTTCTGAGGTCATCAGTCCCATAGAACTTAGAACTACTTAATCTAAGGACATCACACACATCCATGCCCGAGCCAGGATTCGAACCTGCAACCGTAGTGGTCACGCGGTTCCAGACTGTAGCGGCTAGAAGCACTCGGCCACTCCGGCCGGCAATCTGTTAACAAAAAGTTTGTGACCATAGAAGTAAATTAAAGGAAACTTATTACATATACGGGTCACTGTTTTTTCGCGATGATGTCGCAGCTTGTCAAACTATATTCTTCTTGTTGTGTCTATAAAGTACAGTATAAGGAACATGTGATTAAATTTGTTTGTTTTTTTGGGATATGTGGGTGGAGAAATTCAGTATGTAGAGTTGCCGCTTCTGAAAATAACTGTAGCTCTAACACGGTTGCCATAGCTCGGCATAAGACCTTAATATGTTAATCTTTAACTAACGAAATTATCTTCTCGAGTAACGGATTCACTTTTACATTAATTTTAAAAAAGATATCAAACTCTTTAACTTCTGTTAACTTTATTTGAGTCCGTTAATTTGGTACTCTATTTGAACTAAAGTTCAGTGTTGACCACAACACTTATGTCTCAATAACATAGCTGACCGGTTTCGGTTATATTTATATAACCATCTTCCGACCCATGGCTTCCTTGGAGGATGGTAGGCGGAGCTCTCCTCAGCTGCTACGAAGTCAGCTGAGGAGAGCTCCGCCTACCATCCTCCAAGGAAGCCATGGGTCTGAAGATGGTTATATAAGTATAACCGAAACCGGTCACCTTTGTTAGTGAGACATAAGTGTTGTGATCAAGACTGAACTTTAGTTAAAATATAATACTCTATTGATTACTGTCTCCAAAAATGTTTACCAAAATTGTAATTAGGTACTCAGTATTTATGACAAAGATGACTCCTTGCTGCCCGCAGAGATCTGACAAGTTGAAAAAGTGTGTGGATACAACCCGGTTGACTGTGGAAACTAAACCATGGAATCATAGTCTAGCTCTTCTAAAACTAAATTAAACTAAACTCCGTCCGAGCAGGCATTGGAAGGCCCAACGGTACCGACAGGCCACCGTGTCATCCTAAGTTCACAGGCGTCACTGGGTGTGGTAATGGAGGAACATGTGGTCAGCACACCGCTCTCCCGGCCGTATGTCAATCTACAGGAGTCGCTACTTTTCAATTAAGTAGCCCCTCAGTTTTCTTCCCAAGGGCTGAATGCACTCCGCTTGCTAACAGCGCTCGGCCGACAGGATGAGCACGGTAATCTGCGGGCGGAGTCCAGACCGCCGGTTCCGGCTTTGGCGTATTTTTACATCTTTGCATTTGGTTTATTGGACGTCAGGTAGCTTCAGCAAGATTAGTCACTCGTTAGACTGCCACTGGTCTGAGCTACCATACTGTCAAGTGAATGCAACTCTTGGTTGACTATCTCATAGCTCGCGAAAGCGTGTTTTGCCGGACCTACTCAGAGGTCGATTCCTGGTGCACCGTCTGTGACTGGCCCTTGTGTTTTATTACTGTATTTGCTGTTTTATTGTATGTTCCTAAATTTTTACAGAATTGCCATTCTTGTCATTACAGCAGGTTTAAATGATTGTGCTACCAAGTTTACTATCATTTTGTGCCACCTGTTTGGTGATCAGTTGCTTGACCTTTTAAATTAACATTTGCTGCTGTATTTGCTGTTTTACTGTATGTTTTTTTAAAATTTTAATATGATTGTCATTCTTGGCGTTACAGCAGAATTAAATGGTTGTGCTACCAAGTTTACCATCATTTTATCTCACCCATTTGGTGATCAGTTGCCTGTCTTGGTAAATTAACCTTTGCTATTGCATTGTTGTTTTACAGTATGTTTGTTAATTTTTTTTATAATTGCCGTTCTTGGCGTTGAAGGCCTTCAGCCGTGACGGTGGTTACTTGCCTTAAAATTCTAATTGGAATCACATTGGCTTGTTTTTAAAACATTATTTGCTGTGTCTGTATTTTATGGTCATTTGATAAATTGTAACGCACTGAAAGCACTATTAATTACACAGTTGTATATTCCTTCATTAATAACGTGTGATATCTTTATTTATTGCTGGGTCTGGTATTACCGTTTTAAAATAAATGTGTGTAATTGCAAAAGGGAACCAATAGTAACTGATTACGGCCCCACCCACAATTGTAACCGAATCCTGCCTTCCTTGACTACGAGGTTTCACCTATATTCTACGAATCGGCAGGACACAACAAGAAGTAACAGCTCCGGTCTCGTAAACTGACGAAAACTGACAGGAGAGCGGTGTACTGACCACATGCCCCTCCATATCTCCGTCCAGTGACGCCCGTGGCTGAGGATGACATGGCGACCGGTCGGTAACGTTGGACCTTCATGGCCTGTTAGGAAGGAGTTTAATTTAGTTGTTTGAAGTGTATTACGTGTTCGGAGGTGACTGTTTCCTCACATGCGCCATCTTGGCTCGGACGGATGTTCATACGATGTAAGTGTGCGTGATATGGACCATGTCCGGTTAGGAAATGTATAATTCCACAGCTTGGGTTAATGAACGGCAATGAGCTTGGTCGTCCATTGATTCCATTCCTGTTGACAGTCGTGGGTTCCCTGTCAATTGCCGCGCGGGATTAGCCGAGCGGTCTAAGGCGCTGCACTCATGGACTATGCGGCTGATCCCGGAGGAGGTTCGAGTCCTCACTCGGGCATGGGTGTGTGTGTTTGTCCTTAGGATAATTTAGGTTAAGTAGTGTGTAAGCTTAGGGACTGATGGCCTTAGCAGTTAAGTCCCATAAGATTTCACACACATTTTTTTCCCTGTCAACTCGAGCAGCGACCTCACGGGATGGTAACGACAACTCATCATCCTGCCGATGTCGAATTCCGACACGTGTTTGTCAGAGTTACTCCTCCTAACGCTATGATTATCACAATCTTCTCACAAACAACAATTAACTGCCAAATATGGCAACTTACCATCACAGCAGTAACGTCTGCAGCTGTGAACAGTGAACCGCAGGCGCAGCCTTTCGAAGCAGCTGCACCAAACAATATATGTTACCGGTCACAACACCCTGCGTCTGAACCCCTGCTCCGCAATGGATTACCTGAAATACCACGAGTGAATACTTTCTCGTGAGCGTGCTCACTCAGCCACCTACTTCAAGCAAACAACACCTTAAGCCTTAGACGACTACGCCGGCCGCTGTGGCCGAACGGTTACAGGCGCTGCAGTCCGGAACCGCGCCGCTGCTGCGGTAGCAGGTTCGAATTCTGCCTCGGGCATGGATGTGTGTGATTTCCTTATGTTAGTTAGGTTTGAGTAGTTCTAAGTCTAGGGGAATTATGACCTCAGATGTTAAGTCCCATAGAGTTGGGAGCCATTTGAACCATATTTTACCCTAGTACGAAATTGTAGTGCCTGTGTTGTGAAGAAGTACGATGCACTGTTGCCCCGAACATGCATGCATATCCGAAGGAGCAGGCACTGCTGTGTCTATTGATGCTGTGATAGACGTGAAAAGTAAACACAGTTGCGAATATGAACCACCTTCAGCTCTACAATGGTACGACGACAATGAAAATTTGTGTCGGATCAGGATTCGAATGTGGATTCCCCGTTTTACGCGAGCTGTCGCGTTAAGGGGCGGGGGAGGGGGGGGGGGGGGGTAGGACGTCAAACGGGCCGTCTTGGAACAGGAGAGACACCGCAGGACATTTTAATTTCCACTGTCTACACTTTTACAAATATATGCATAAAACTTCGTCAGCATGACGAGGAAGGATTCAGGTTTCACAATCACAGCAGTAGAAGCTCAAAAACATAACAAAATATTTTTTTTACATGTGAAAGTTCATAATTTTTTCACTTCTGTTGGCTGCTTTTGTTGCTATAGGTACACGTTTCTTCATAAGTAAGAGAGATTCTTAGATGAATTTTGCACAGCATACAAACCATACTTATAGGTGTATGAAACTCTAGAAATTATTTAATTTATGAAAAAATGCATGTGCTGTTATATATTAAACTTCATTTTTAGAAAAAACTCAAATTTTATATTTAATTATCTCAGTTTTACCATAGTTTTTAATAGATTTGGAAAATTGTAGAGTTTCATACACCTGTAAGTATGGTTTATATGCTGTGCAAATTTCATCGAAGATCTCCTTTACTTATGAAGAAAAGTGTATCTATAGCGACAAATGCAGCCAATGGTAAGTGAAGAAAAGGTCAAATACAAATGTCAAAAAAATAAATTATTTTCTTATATTTTTGAACTTACACCACTATAAGTGTAAATCCTGAATCTTTTCTGGTCATTCTGACGAAGTTTTATGAATTTATTTTTAAAAGTATGGACAGTGGAAATTAAAATGTCCTGTGGTGTCTCTCCTGCTCCAAGTCATCCCGTTTGACGTCCTACCCACCTTAAACGCTTCGGCTATCCGAGCATGGTTCACGGAGAGACCCAAATTCCCACATATCCCTAGATTCGAACCTGGATTCCCCGTTTTACGTGAACTGTCGCGTTAAGCGCTTCGGCTGTCCGAGCATGCTTTACGGAGAGACCCATACTTCCACATGTCCTAGTGACTGCTTCCCATAGTGCTCGCACAATAATGTGAATCCGGCACGGGCGGAGACTTCTTTAGTTTTTCGTGTCAGATTGGATGTCCTTCGAACACTGCATCGAACATCTTCACAACACAGGCACTGCACTTTCGTATTTCTCTGCCGATATTGTGCCTGCGACTAACAAAGGAAATGATGTCTCCTCTGTACGGTAGTAACATCAATCGGATGCACCAGTAAGTGTATGACACATGGGTGACAACATATGAAATTTGAGTCTCGGCGTGGGACGTAGTCCGATAGCCAAAGCGGTTAAGGCGACCGATCGCGTAAAGCGGGAAATTTGAGTTCGAGTACCAGTTTGCACAAATTTTCATTGTCATCATTCCATTATACAGCTAGAGATGATACGTATTCCCGGCTACGTATACATTTCATGTCTTACACCAGGGCCGGCTACGGCGTCCCAAACTTCACGCGTATTGCACGTGTAGGCCGCGGACGAACTAAGTCCGGCCTGTCGCTCGGCTTCGCTCGGTCCTCCTCGTAAGTACGCAGAACAGTGCGAAATTTCAATTAGCTTTGTTGTATGCCATATTTGAGTTAGCACAAGTCTGTTGTTTGGCAGAATCAAGCTCTTTAATCTTCGCTGTTTATTCGTGATACAAAGGACGTTCGCTAGTTCAGTGGCTATTTGCACAAAGGAGGCAGTTTAGCAACCTATCGTCGGAATACTTTAAACTGAATGGGAATTACAGAAGGGAGGGATAGGAATTCTCAATTTGCATACGTGACAGGTAGTGCAAATTTGCTCTGGAACGACAATACACTACCGTGCAGAAAGAATTTAAGGATTTAGTTGACAATAAAAGAGCAAAACATTACAAGGACCGGCAGATGAGATACATTGTTGTGTGCATCAAAAAGCACTTTGTACTAAATGTGCAGGACCGGAGCACTCCAGCCGCTGGTGGCCGAGCGGCTCTAGCCGCTTCAGTTCGGAACCACGCTGCTGCTACGGTCGCAGGTTCGAATCCTGCCTCGGGCATGGATATGTGTGATGTCCTTAGGTTAGTTAGGTTTAAGTAGTTCTAAGTTCTAGGGGAGTGATAACCTCAGATGTTAAGTCCCATAGTGCTCAGAGCCATTTGAATTTTTTTTTTTTGACTGGAGCACGTGAAGAATTTGGTGGTACGAAAAACAATACAGCCTGCCCGGAAATGTTTTAACCACAAGTTGCACATGAAAGTTCTAAGGCATATAGATGTAGCGCTATGTCATATTCCAGTAGAACCTATAATTTTCCAGTGTCGTACCTCACACGCATGTTCTCTCGTGGCTCACTCCTAACGACACTCTTAATTCACCACAAGAGTTCCTACGAGGGTTGTCCAGAAAGTAATGCACCATAATTTTCTTTTCTCAGCCAGAAACAATGCTACGAATGCGAAACGTTACGTATGTATTATTTGAATTCTCCTGAGTGAGCACGCCAAGTTTCCGTCACTTCCGACAGATAGTGTAGCTGCAGGACGGTTTCAAAATGGCGTTTGTAGGCGATCTGCGTTACAAGCAACGTGCCGTCATTGAATTTCTCGCTGCAGTGAAAGAAACTCTGAGGAATATTGACAAACGCTTGTGCAAAGTCTATGGAGCATCTGCTGTCGATAGAAGTACAGTTAGTCGCTGGTCACGGAGGCTTAGGTAACCCTGAAGGTGGTTCGGCGGAGATCCACAATTTGCATCGGTCGGGGAGACCATCCACGGCTGTCACACTTGACACATCTGACCTAGCCCCCTCGGACTTCCAGGTTTTTGGCCCATTAAAGGATGACATTTATGGAAGACATTTCGAGAACGATAAAGGGGTGATTCACATAGTGAAGCACTGGCTCCGCCACAGGATGGAGATTATGTGAAAAAATAGGGTGTTCAGATAAAATACCATGTATTCGTGTGTGTAACTCTCATTATGTTCAGTAAAGAATTGTTGATGGAAGAAAATGCGGTGCATTACTCTCTGGGCAACCCTCGCAGAAAAACAACCAAAAAACCAAAGTAAGGCAGAACCATATGACAGTGATAAAGAACTCATTACACATGTGTCTACACCTAAGAAACGAAACAGTACGTGGTAGAGCACATGTAATATTTCTGGCCTATTCAGCCATCATATTAGGCTCCAGGAAGCTATTCCCAGGGCAGTGGAGATGCAAGAAGCATGCAATGTGGGATGAGGTTTCGGTGACAGATGTTAGATTCGGTACCATTCCCGTGAGAAAGACCGTCTGCATGATGATGCTGCTCTGTGATTGACTGCTGTGTTCGGCGGTAGGGCGCCAAAACGTTAAACTTTAACTGCTATTATTAATTAAACCTGTTATCCAAATTACTTCACTTTTTTAAATAAATATCTCTCAACAGCCAGCTATCAATCAGTCATTTCAAAATTATTAAAATCAAAGTATTACTAAAACTGACGATATTACTGCCTTGCTGGCTTGGCGCGCGAAGTGTCTCGGGCAGTCCGGCTCTCCAGTTCTGACCGTTCCAGTAGACAGACATGTTGTCTGTGAAGGATGTATTTCATGTTATTTTAGCCAGATATAATGACTGTGGAAAGATATATTCAATACGTTGTGATCAAGAATAGTTTTCTCGTGTCTAAATCAATAAAAACGCGAGTGGCATCCCAAATGAGTTATAGTTTATTCGTAGCAGCAGTTCCTTGCGAAGTTAATTTCAGCCTCAAGAAAAAGAGTCCACGACCTGCGTGCTGTTTTTTGCGCTGGGGACATCTTCATCATGAAAACAGCAGGTTAGTGAAGTGTACAAGTACTTACGTATTCCACACAGGGCAGTGGAAACAACTAGGCACTTCACGTGTACTGCATGCACAGTACAAATGTGCTCAGTGACACGCCATCTGCAGTAATGCAGAGGAGGTAAAGAAGGATGAAAGTATTAACACTATCTCACTTTTATTCCTTTTTTCTTGCCGTACACAGGAAGAGATGATTTTGGGTTTTTCAAATTCTTTTATACGAGGTGTAACGTGCAGATCAGTCTCTTGGAAGCTTTTTCTCTGCCTCGAAAACTCTTCCCACAAGCACGCCACAAACTTTACGACCTAATGTTTTGTGCATGGCTGTGATGTACCACTAAGTGGATTACGCCTGTCAGAGCAGACAAAGCGTTTTGTGTTCACGCATCCACACTTAAAGACCTTAGCTGCTGTTCAGGGGAAAGTAAGAGTTAATGACTTGCTCTTGCCACACGTACTTGGTGGTAGTATCAAACCTAAAACTATACGGCTTCTAATAGCTATAATTAACAGTCTGCAAATGGTGTAAATACTAATGTAGCATTGTTCAGTACACTATCCTCAGTCACCAACAGAAATCTGCACTTATAACTGTAATCCATTGCACCATTAAAAGGCATTCAGAAAAGCTATGAATAAATATCTATTTCCTGTTACTGGGGAACATCTGGAGTATGTCGCATCATGCTAATATTTACTGTAATACTAAGAAGCAATATGTAATAGGACGAACAGATAGTGAACGTTAGACATTTTGGAAGGGTTCTCGCATGGTGCACAATATTTAAAAGAGAGTTCTACAGTACCATAGTGTGGCCACTTCCAGAGCATGCCAGGTAGGAATGCACTAAACACTCGGTCATCAGAAGCAGGTGCAACGATCGGACGTGACAATCAACACTGATGTTTTACAGGGTCTTCCAGCTAAGTAACTGAGAATTAGAGATAATGTTTATATTCTGTGCAGACAAAGCAAATAGAAGGGGATTTGATTTGTCACACATTTCATGTCAACATCGGCGTTCAAGGACTCCTTTTTCCGTCCACTCTGGAATGTGATAACTCTGAGTTGAAATGAGAATATAACTTACCCGCAAGGAAACCTTGACAGAAATGCAAACAGTCGCGCCGCGGGTATAAATCGGGAAGTGCGACGTTTGTCAAATGAAAGCCGCTTGAATACAATGGCCGTCAGAGCCGTCACATGCGAATTAGCATAACATACGGGACTGCGCTGCGGGCGAACTGGCTTCATATACCAGGCGAGGTGTCGGCAGGCGCAGGCAGCGTGCAAGGTGCCTCTACTTCATAACAGCCACCTCCAGCCAAACGTAGGTGCTGCACACGGCCGAACACACGTCATGTGGACAGCGGTGTGCTGGCCGTCACCCGCTCCGTCATAAGCAGTCGCCTCATTTGGCGTGGAGTTATTGTGCTCGTTGAGCGCAGAACTTATAAAGGAAAGAAGGAAGGGGTTAAGTGCCCATCGACGGCAGAAGTTATTAAAGACAGAGAATAGCATCAGGATGGACCACAATGGAGGAAGAAATTGGTCGGTGATTTTCATAACCCGATCTACACTGAAGAGCCAAAGAAACTGGCACAGCTGCCTAACATCTTGTGGGCGCCTCCGCAAGCACGCAGAAGTGCCGCAACACGACGTGGCATGGACGCGACTAATGTGTGACCTAGTGCTGGAGGGAACTGGCAATATGAATCCTGCAGGGCTGTTGATAAATCCGTAAGAGTACGAGAGGGTGGAAAAGTACTGTGTCGATAAAACACAGTCTTTGGTTCCCCTTCCCCACAACATTTTCTATGTCATCATTCCAAGTTAAGTTGCTCGTAATTGTAATTCCTAGACAGTTAAATGAACTAGCAGTATTTAGATTCGTGCGATTTACCACGTAACTAAAATTTAACAGATTGCTTTTAACCCTCATGCGGATGGCTTCACACTTTCTGTTATTTATGGTCAATTCCCACCATACATGTATCTTGTATAAACCACTTTGTAGTTTTTTGTCTTCTTTTGTAGTTCTAAGGCGTATTTTTGACGTGATGTTACGTCTCCAGCAGCGACAGACATCCTCAGAGAAGGTTTGAGTCCTCCCTCGGGCATGGGTGTGTGTGTTTGTCCTTAGGATAATTTAGGTGAAGTAGTATGTAAGCTTAGGAACTGATGACCTTAGCAGTTAAGTCCCTTAAGATTTCACACACATTTGAACTTTTGAACATCCTTAGAGGCTACGGAAATGTAAATAGTTGATTCTCGAAGATTTCGTTTTGGAATCATCGGTATTCTGACTGACTCGATGCGGCTCGTCACGATTCCTTGTGCTGAGTCCACTCCTTCTTCTCAGAGCAGCTCTTACACCCAACGTCCATAATTACTTGTTGGATGTATTGCAACCTCAGAGTTCCCCTACAGTCGCTACACTCTACAGCTTCTAGTACCATTATTATTATTCTCGAGTCAGAAACATACAATTTTACAGTAGCCATTCACATCAATATATACATTAAAATTTCTACACCAGAAAGAAATGCAGATGGTAAACGGGTATTCATTGGATAGATATATTATACTAGAACTGACATGTGATTACATTTTCAAGCAATTTGGGTGCATAGATCCCGACAAATCAGTACCCTGAACAACCACCTCTGGCCGTAATAACGGCCTTGACACGCCTGGGCATTGAGGCAAACAGAGCTAGGGCGGCGTGTACAGGTACAGCTGCCCATGTAGCTTCAACATGATACCACAGTTCATCAAGAGTAGCGACTGGCGTGTTGTGACGAGCCAGTTGCTCGGCCACCATTGACCAGACGTTTTCAATTGGTGACAGATCTGGAGAATGTGCTGGCCAGGGCAGCAGTCGAACATTTTCTGTATCCAGAAAGGCCCGTACAGGACATGCAACATGCGGTCGTGCATTATCCTGCTGAAATGTAGGGTTTGGCAGGGATCGAATGAAGGGTAGAGCCACGGGTCGTAGCACATCTGAAATGTAGCGGCCACTGTTCAAAGTGCCGTCAATGCGAACAAAAACTGACCGAGACGTGTAACCAATGGCACCCCATACCATAACGCCGGGTGATACGCCAGTATGGCGATGACGAATACACGCTTCTGATGTGCGTTCACCGCGATGTCGCCTAACACGGATGCGACCGTCATGATGCAGTAAACAGAACCTGGATTCATCCGAAAAAATGACTTCTTGTCATTCGTGCACAGAGGTTCGTCGTTGAGTACACCATCGCAGGCGCTCCCGTCTGTGATGCAGCGTCAAGGGTAACCGCAGCCACCGTCTCCGAGCTGATAGTCCATGCTGCTGCAAACGTCGTCCAACCGTGCAGATGGTTGTTGTCTTGCAAACGTCCCCATCTGTTTACTGAGAGATCGAGACGTGGCTGCACGATCCGTTACAGCCATGCGGATAAGATGCCTGTCATCTCGACTGCTAGTGATACGAGGCCGTTGGGATCCAGCACGGCGTTCCGTATTACCCTCCTGAATCTACCGATTCCATATTCTGCTAAAAGTCATTGGATCTCGACCAACGCGATCAGCAATGTCGCGATGCGATAAACCGCAATCGCGGTAGGCTACAATCCGGTCTTTATCAAAGTCGGAAACGTGATGGTACCCATTTCTTCTCCTTACACGGGGCATCACAACAACGTTTCACCAGGCAACGCTGGTCAACTGCCGTTTGTGTATGAGAAATCGGTTGGAAACTTTCCTCATGTCAGCACGTTGTAGGTGTCGCCACCGGCGCCAACCTTGTGTGAATGCTCTGAAAAGCTAATCATTTGCATATCACAGCATCTTCTGCCTGTCGGTTAAATTTCGCATCCGTAGCATGTCATCTTCGTGGTGTAGCAATTTTAACGGCTAGTTAGTGTATACTACCATGAGAGTTATTCTTTGATGTTTTAACACGTGTCCTATCATCATGTCCCTTCATCATGCCACTGTTTTCGATACACTCCTTTCCTCGTCGACGTTGCGGAGAACCTCATTTCTTATCTTATCAGGCCACCTAATTGTCAACATCCTTTTGTGGCACCACATCTCAAACGCCTCGAATGTTTTCTTTCTCGGTCTTCCCATTGTACATGATTCAGACGCACATGTGCTTCAAACGCACATCATCAGACAGTTCTTCCTCAGATTAAGGCCTATGTCTGATACCATTAGAACTTTTCTTACCAAGGAATTCTCTCCAAGCCTGTGCCAGTCCAGTTCCTTTGTCCGACAAGCACCTTTTTTTCGTCCGAGATAGCAAGATTTGTTTCACATCGTCTCGAACGTGAAGTGGCTAAAAAGCGAACCAATGTAAAGTTAGCTCAAATGCTGTTTACCTTGTAGACACTAATACGTGTTGCAACTGAATTTTTACTGTCGTTGTTAATCAAACACGTTTCACCTATGAAACCTCCTGGCAGATCAAAACTGTGTGCCGGACCGAGACTCGAACTCGGGATCTTTGCCTTTCGCGGGCAAGTGCTCAACGAACTGAGCTACCCAAGCACGACTCACGCCCCGTCCTCACAGCTTTACTTCCGCTAGTACCTCGCCTCCTACCTTCCAAACTTTACAGAAGCTCTCCTGTACTTCTGTTATGTTTGGAAGTTAGGAGGCGAGGTACTAGCGGGAGTAAAGCTGTGAGGACGGGGCGTGAGTCGTGCTTGGGTAGCTCAGTTCGTTGAGCACTTGCCCGCCACAGGCAAAGGTCCCGAGTTCGGGTCTCTGTCCGGCAGACAGTTTTGATCTTCCAGGAAGTTTCATGTCAGCGCACACTCCACTGCAGAGTGAAAATCTCATTACGTTTCACCTATACAGGGTGTTATAAAAAGGTACAGCCAAACTTTCAGGAAACATTCCTCACACACAAAGAAAGAAAATATGTTATGTGGACATGTGTCCGGAAACAATTACTTTCCATGTTAGAGCTCATTTTATTACTTCTCTTCAAATCACATTAATCATGGAATGGAAACACACAGCAACAGAACGTACCAGCGTGACTTGAAACACTTTGTTACAGGAAATGTTCAAAATGTCCTCCGTTAGCGAGGATACATACATCTACCCTCTGTCGCATGGAATCCCTGATGCGCTGATGCAGCTCAGGAGAATGGCGTATTGTATCACAGCCGTCCACAATACGAGCACGAAGAGTCTCTACATTTGATACCGGGGTTGCGTAGACAAGAGCTTTCAAATGCCCCCATAAATTAAAGTCAAGAGGGTTGAGGTCAGGAGAGCGTGGAGGCCATGGAATTGTTCCGCCTGTACCAATCCATCGGTCACCGAATCTCTTGTTGAGAAGCGTACGAACACTTCGACTGAAATGTGCAGGAGCTCCATCGTGCATGAACCACACGTTGTGTCGTACTTGTAAAGGCACGTGTTCTAGCAGCACAGGTAGTGTATCCCGTATGAAATCATGATAACGTGCTCCATTGAGCGTAGGTGGAAGAACATGGGGCCCAATCAAGACATCACCAACAATGCCTGCCCAAACGTTCACAGAAAATCTGCGTTGATGATGTGATTGCACAATTGCGTGCGGATTCTCGTCAGCCCACACATTTTGATTGTGAAAATTTACAGTTTGATCACGTTGGAATGAAGCCTCATCCGTAAAGAGAACATTTGCACTGATATGAGGATTGACACATTGTTGGATGAACCATTCACAGAAGTGTGCCCGTGGAGGCCAATCAGCTGCTGATAGTGCCTGCACACGCTGTACATGGTACGGAAACAACTGGTTCTCCCGTAGCACTCTCCATACAGTGACGTGGTCAACGTTACCTTGTACAGCAGCAACTTCTCTGACGCTGACATTAGGGTTATCGTCAACTGCACGAAGAATTGCCTCGTCCATTGCAGGTGTCCTGGTCGTTCTAGGTTTCCCCAGTCGCGAGTCATAGGCTGGAATGTTCCGTGCTCCCTAAGACGCCGATCATTTGCTTCGAACGTCTTCCTGTCGGGACACCTTCGTTCTGGAAATCTGTCTCGATACAAACGTACCGCGCCACGGCTATAGCCCCGTGCTAATCCATACATGAAATGGACATATGCCAACTCCGTATTTGTAAACATTGCACTGACTGCAAAACCACGTTCGTGATGAACACTAACCTGTTGATGCTACGCACTGATGTGCTTGATGCTAGTACTGTAAAGTAATGAGTCGCAGGTCAACACAAGCACAGAAGTCAACATTACCTTCCTTCAATTGGGCCAACTGGCGGTGAATCGAGGAAGTACAATACATACTAACGAAACTAAAATGAGCTCTAACATGGAAAGTAAGCGTTTCCGGACACATGTCCACAAAACATCTTTTCTTTATTTGTGTGTGAGGAATGTTTCCTGAAAGTTTGGCCGTACCTTTTTGTAACACCCTGTATAACGGGTGACAGGGAAGTAAGGACGAATTTTATTTTGCGCGTTTTTGGCATATGACGGTTGTCAGCCGTGATTTTTGTCATGTTTGCTGAATGCGAGCTTTACCATTGCTGGCCTGATAGCTTTTGTGTTGTTTGGTTTTTATTTTCGTCATGAGCAGATGACAACTGAGTAACGTATGCAACTGAGAAAAAGTTATTACAAAAACAATAAAAGTTGCAAGGCAATAATTTGTGAATTGTGTGTGACACTCGGCGTAATGCTGTTGCAACGGAATCATCAGTTCCGAAGTTGATCGGGAAGTTTGAGACCACGGGTTCTGTTTCAAACATTAAGAAAACAGGACGACCGCGTTCTGTTTGAACACAAGAATATATTGCTGTCGGACGTGACATTGTTACCGCAAGCCCCAGACAGTCGGCTCGCCGACGAGGTCAACAATTGAATTTATCAAGAAGTTCACTGCATGAAATCCTTTCAAAAGATTTGAAAATGCGTGCGGTCAAGATTCAATTTACGTAAGAGTTGAAGCCTGCAGATCATGGGAAGAGACGTCGATTTGCTCAATGAGTCTTGACTCTCGACAGCCGGAGAAGGACAACTTCACACAAGGAATAATTTTCTCAGGTGAAGCGCACTACCACCTCAGTGGGTACGTCAATAAGCAGAAGTGCAGAATTCGGGGTAACGAAAATTCGTGAGGAGTGTGGGAAATGAGATGCATCCACAACGCTAGACTGTGTGGTGTGGGTCCTGGGCAGGAGGAGTGACTGGCCCGTACTTTTTCGAAGATGATGTGGGAGGTGACGTCACTGTCAATGGTGACCGTTATCTAATCATGTTTTCTGATTGGTTTTCCCCTCTTATTGATGAACATGACGATTTATTGTTTCACCAACATGGAGCCACATGTCTCACATCCCGTGAAACGATTCCTCAGCTGAACAAACCACAAATAGTACACCAATTGAAGGCTATTAATGGCATCCGACCAGTTGTTTGTGAACGCGTAATCGAGAACTTCAATCAACGCACTGCTCGTTGTCGCGCGGCCTTGGGTGGGTATAAATTTTCATACACAGATGGAGAAGTTACTTAATGTGTTTATAAAAAAAATTTCAAAAAATGTTGTTTGTTCTATAGCACTTTAATATTTGTCACTACTTCCGGGACACCCTCCTCATACAGGGTGTAACAAAGATGTACGGCAGAAATTGCAGGACACATTTCTCACGCGAAGTGCAAGAAATTATGCTATGTGAAATTATGTCATATGTGTCTGAAAATGCTTTGTTTCCATGTTACAGCACCTCTTCTCCACCTCATCAGTCATGGAAAACACGTACAATCAGAACGCACCAGCGTATCACGCGCAACTTTTTGTCGCAGGGAATGTTCAATATGCTCTCCGTGGGCACTGATACACGCAACAACGCGTCATCGAAGTGAATCTCGGATACGCTGATTTACCCTTGGAGTACGGAGTATGGTTTCGCAACCTTCCATAATACGGACACGGAGACTCTGGACATCTTGTAAGAGAGTTCCATAAACAAGAGCTTTCAAATGCCCCCGCAAATAAATGTCTAGTAAGTTTAGGTCCGGAGAGCGTTGAGGTCAGGAAATTGGTCCATGTCACCTAATCATCTGTCACTCCATCTCTTCTTTAGAAGCCGACAGACAGTAACACTAATATGAGGAGGTGCTCTATAGCGCATAAAGTACACTTTTGCCATTAAAACTGCTACACCAAGAGGAAATGCAGATGATAATCGGGTATTCATTGGACAAATATATTATACTAGAACCGACATGTGATTTCTTTTTCACGCAGTTTGGGTGCATAGATCCTGACAAATCAGTACCCAGAACAACCACCTCTGGCCGTGATAACGGCCTTAATACGCCTCGGCATTGAGTCAAAGAGAGCTTGGATGGCGTGTATAGGTACAGTTGCCCATGCAGCTTCAACACGATACCACAGTTCATCAAGAGTAGCGACTGGAGTATTGTGACGAGCCAGTTGCTCGGCTACCATTGACCAGACGTCTTCAATTGGTGAGAGATCTGGAGAAAGTGCTGGCCAGGGCAGCAGTCGAACATTTTCTGTATCCAGAAGGACTCGTACAGTACCTGCACCTTGCGGTCGTGCATTATCCTGCTGAAATGTAGGGTTTCGCAGGGATCGAATGAAGGGTAGAGCCACGGGTCGTAACACATCTGAAATGTAACGTCCACCGTTCAAAGTGCCGCCAATGCGAACAAGAGGTGACCGAGACGTGTAACCAATGGCACCCCATACCATCACGCCGGGTGATACGCCGGTATGGCGATGACGAATGCACGCTTTCGATGTGCGTTCACCGAGATGTGGCCAAACACGGATGCGACCATCATGATGCCGTAAACAGAACCTGAATTCATCCAAAAAAATGACGTTTTGCCATTCGTGCTCCCAGGTTCGTCGTTGAGTACACCATCGTAGCCGCTCCTGCCTGTGATGGAGCGTCAAGGGTAACCGCAGCCATGGTCTCCGAGCTGCTAGTCCATGCTGCTGCAAACGTCGTCGAACTGTTCGTGCCGATGGTTGTTGTCTTGCAAACGTCCCCATCTGTTTACTCAGGGGTCGAGACGTGGCAGCACGATCCTTTACAGCCATGAGGATAAGATGCCTGTCATCTCGACTGCCAGTGATACAAGGTCGTTGGAATCCAGCATGACGTTCCGTATTACCCTATTGAACCCACCGATTCCATACTGTGCTAACAGTCATTGGATCTTGACCAACGCGAGCAACAATGTCGCGATACGATAAACCGCAATCGCGATAGTCTACAATCCGATCTTTATCAAAGTCGAAAGCGTGATGGCACGCATTTCTCCTCCTTCCACGAGGCATCACAACAACGTTTCATCAGGCAACGCCGGTCAACTGCTGTTTTTGTATGAGAAATCGGTTGGAAACTTTCCTCATGTCAGCACGTTTTAGGTGTCACCACCGGTGCCAACCTTGTGTGAATGCTCTGACAAGCTAATCATTTGCGTATCACAGCATCTTCTTCCTGTCGGTTAAATTTCGCGTGTGTAGCACGTCATCTTCGTGGTGTAGCAATTTTAATGGCCAGTAGTGTATATGTTTTGCCGCACAGGTAAATGCACTCTGCTAACACATGCGGTAGAACATTGTCTACGAAATTATAACTTTGTCCGTTGAACCCTGGTGGAGGTAAGTGCAGCCCTACCGAACAGTCACCAACAATGCCGGTCCAAACATTGATAAAAAATCTTTGTTGATTACTTGTTTCAGCAGTTGCTTGCAGATTGACGTCTACCCATACCCCATACATGCTAATTGTGAAAATTTGCAATCTGTTCTCGTTGAAACGACATCTCCTGTGTGAACGGCGCTGTTGTACCAAACTTAGGGTTGACACTTCGTTGAATAAACTGTTCGCAGAGGAGTACCCATGCAGGAGAATCAGGTGCAATAGTGCCTGCACGCGCTGTAAATGGTGTGGATACAGCTGGTCCTTGTGTAACATTCACCAGACAGTCATGTGTTTAACATTCAGAGTTGCAGCTACACATCTTGTACCGACACTAGGGTGTCATCAACCGCATGAAGAATTTCTGCCTGGCGTTACTGTGTCCTTCTAGGCCTCCCTCAGTCGCGAATCTCAGACCCGAACGCCCCATGTTCTCTAAGACGATGATCAATGGCTTCAAGTCTTTTTCCTGGCGGGGTACCTTTGTCCTGGAAATCTCTCTCCGTACAAACGTTGAATGCGCCAATGTCGTCAGCTAATCCGTACCTGTCAATTCTGCATTTGTGTCCACTGCCATTGAGTCAAGTCTGTGATTAAGTCTACGTAGTAATCCGTGTGCTTGCAACGGCCGTTCTGATCGCTGGAACAGGTGATGTTAGCAATAAAGAAGCAATGACATACGTCGCACAGCAACAGAGACATGTAAAACAGAACACTGGCGGTGCTCAACGTAACTAGACGTCACCCATGATTCGAACGTTATGTTCCAGTGTGTTTTCCATGATAATGACTCGGAAAAAATGAGATGGACCATGGAAAAAAAGCATTTCCGGACCTACGTTCATATAACAATTTCTTTGTCTAGGTGTGAGGAATGTGTTCTGCAATGTGTGCCATACATTTTTGTTACACCCTGTATATGTGGCGTCTGTTGTTTTGGACAGTGGTTTATAGTATAAAGCGAGAATTTTGGTGTGATAGAAGGCTTGTAGGTGAGGTTCGTGCGGTTATGGTGACCACGGTACCCGGATGGCGTTGTAGACAGCTCAACTGTCTCGTAAGCAAGAGACCTGGGTTCGAGTCCCAATCTGACACAAATTTTCAACTTGTCCACCTGATATAAATCAGTGCCCACTGGCAGCTAATGTCTTTAATTCCTTTGCGTCTTGATTCATACTGGCTGCAGGGCCAAAATGGTGTCTGCTCCTTTGAACATGCCTGAAAGAAGAGACACCATATATATATATTTTCCGTGATTTCCCTAAATCGCTTCAGGAAAATGCCGGCATGGTTCCTTTGAAACCGATGCGACCAATGACGTCGCTATTTGGTCCACTCTACGAAATCAAACCAACCAGAGTAGTGTGTTGTACCAGTTGAGAATGTGGCTCTGATAGGAGGCATTCTAGGGTAGTACGTACGGTGATGGTGACCACTGTATCCAGCCGGCGTAGTGGTCAGTGCAGCCGCCTAGTAAACCGGAGACCCTGGTTCGAATCCCAGTCAGCCACAAATTTTGAACTTGCCCTATTGATAAAAATCAGTACCCCCTGTCACCTAATGTCTTAATTCCTTTATGTCTTGATGTTTCGCCATATTGTAATAATCGTCTCCAGTGGCTTTTATGACTGCTGTACTTTATGTGCATCTGTTAGCTCTTGAGCCACTTTCGGACTGAAAGTTATTTCTCAACTTTTCCATAAAATTGTAAAGACACCTGACTTATACGCAATATTTTAATGTTATGTTGTTTACTTTCGTGTTTCTTATTTTTTCATACGGAGTGCGACTGGCTGTTGATGGTAGGTAAACGATACCAGGTTAAACATTATCTAACTGTTGAAAGAATAAGACAAGTGTACTCCTGACCACCAGAAACTGGCTTCTGAGAAGCAGTATTAAAGTTTCTCGCCTTCTTAATATTTTATAATGCACCACGACGCTGTGTAATAGAAAGGAAGTGTTTTCCTGATCATTCGGTTTTTATCTGAATAGAGCGTGAGAGAACTAGAATGTGAAATTAAGTCACGTGTCCGCGTAGCAAAATTTAAGAGCGAAACGCTTTATTAGCATTCTTGGGGAAGAGTGTATTAAAAAAAAGACAAAGGAAGACATAAGCAGATTAAAATACGATAATTTTTCCAGTTATGAGTCCTACTTTCAGTTTGTAATTTCAAATAACATAACATTCTCATTCGTAGCTATTTTCGCTGCTGCTTCATATTTCATGTTCCCCCTTGGTTCACCTCTCCCCTTTCCCCCATTTGGCATCGTATTTCAATCTGCTTATATCTATTCTAAGAATCGAGTTGTTTCAAGATATGTATGTGCTGATCAGTGCAGCTATACGCTGATTTGTTTAATTTACTATTCTAACAGTTTACTCGTATTTTGGTTTGCTTTCCTCACAATGGTACTTCCATCCGAGTTTAGTTCGTTTATGTAGCATGCTTTACCATTCACGTTTACTTTTCCTGGTATGTTACTTTATAGGTTTTAATTCCCTATTTTAATCTGTTACATTCCCCCCTTTTCATAAGAAACTGCTCTTTCACGTTAGTTAACTGCAGCTTAATAAGGCTCTAAGGATTTGTGCCTTTCTACACTACGTTAAAATGTTGTACGAAGCCTATATATTTTAGATAGTGTTACTTGGTAACAGCCAATCGGACGCTGTATGAAAAGTACCTCTCGTGCTGCTTTATGCACTTACGTGCAAACAATTAACACAGTGCCGGCCGCTGTGACCGAGCGGTTGTAGGCGCTTCAATCGGGAACCGCGCTGCTGCTACAGTCGCAGGTTCGAATCCTGCCTCGGGCATGGATGTGTGTGATGTCCTTAGGTTAGTTAGGTTTAAGCACTTCAAGTCTAGGGGACTGATGACCTCAGATGTTAAATCCCATAGTGCTTCGAGCCAACTAACACAGTTCACCTGAGCCTGCCTGCTCTTTATATGCCGTACGATCTTAATGCCCACCCTCACACTTTTTACTATTTTCAATAGTATTATTCTGTCTTAATTCTAGCTGTTAACCATTTTACCTGCTAATTAGTTATTTGCTGCTCAGTGCGGCCACGCTCATATTCCTTCACGCAGTAAGCGCTACTTACTGTATAGTTTACCTATCGCTGGTGGCTGTACACCAAGCCAATCGGCGTACGTCACTAGCCGTGTATGTGTGCTAAATGTCTGATGGATTCAATGTCACACGTGTCTTATTTTACATTTTTTACGCCAGTGCCCTAAGGTATTGCACTACTAATTTCAGTTATGCATTTGTGGTTGACATCCATGTTGTTCTAGACAAGGGACTTTTAGCTCCAACATCCATTGTTTGCAATGTGTGCTTCTGAGAGTAAGTGTGCTTTTCTGAAAAATTTGTAATTTTTGTACAGCGAATTTGTTTCCTCTCTGTTTGACATTTGTAAGCATTTTGCAAAAATTTCTTCAACAGGTCCATTTTCCTTCTGAAGAATACAAATTTATAATTTTCAGAACCATTGTAAAGGGTAAGTAAACCTTTAATTCTGCACTGGTTGGATGCAATAGGATATTTGACTGACTTCTGGAAATTGTCATAAATGATCAATTATGTCATTTTATGCACCTAACATGTTTTTTCCTCTTTAATTTCAGTATTCTTTTATAAAAATCGAAATGAAATTCAAATAATTTGAAAACCCTCTAAAACGCTGGCTAGCTTGCTACTCCTGTCATAATGCTAACTCACAGTGCCGTCCTGTTTTGGAATCTGTATTTCGGAAAATGTGTTACAAATGTTGTGTAGTACCATAGAATACAAATACATGTATTAACACTCATGAAAACTTGTTTGTGAGTATTGCAGGGAATGAGAAGATACATAAAACGAGGTTGCACTGTACCGGCAAATTACCACAATGTCAACGGACTGGTTCACCAACTTAATCAAAAATGTGTTGCACTTTTAAGTTAACGTTAATTAACCTCGCAGATATGCTCTACCACTGTTACAACGAAGGATAGCGTTAGTCAGCGAAATTAAACTCCTAGTGAAAATTATCGTTTAACCCACCTACACCTACACCTGAATTTTTCGGTACCTCAGTTGTTAAAGCGGCAGACCGTCGAATTTTATAAGATTATATCCCTAGATCGCTGGTTCGAGTCTAACCGAAACACATTTTAAGTTATTTTTAAAACGACTCGACAGTCCTCTAATATCAAAATGAAATCACCACACCGATCAGAAACGGAATATTCTTGTGTTTTCCTTGCTGTTTACGTGCACTTAACGTTTGCAGTTGGTGTTCGCACACGTAACGTTCACAAAGTTATTTCCTAGTTAATCTGACTACACACTCTTTATTAGAAAGAATGTTTTTATCTTGGTACTATACAGCTAGGATCCTTACTGTTTAAACTTTTGCATTTTCATCATCTTACACAAAGATGTAGTAAGTCTGCTTCAGACGCTATTGTTACTTTACACTCACAAAAATCACAACCCTTACGTTTGTGCCAGCTGCATGTAGCAAACGCTTTATGTCTCTCCGTATAGCCTCGTCGTCCCAAATCTCCTCGTACTGTGGGTTATATCTACACTATTAACAATGCTTTCAAAAAAAGTAAATTGTTTGTTCGAAAAATAAATGCATTTACTCTCGGCTGTCGATTTCTCAGACGAATACTAATGTGAAGCTCTATGTAATACGTCCCACAGTCGAAACAACTGCTACAATCAGTTCCTGCCAACGCTGTTTTCATGTTTCGTGTAAAACTTTTAAATATATATGACCCTTCCAGGATTTGAACCTGTGACCTCTTGATCTGCACTCGGATGCACAATCCGTTTTTTCTCATCTTTTTTGTTACATTTATTCGGGGCGGACGTCCCATGACGTCCGTTCAAGTTCATCGTTGATCCATTCAGTTAGTTTTTTCATTACAGAGGACAGCTAACCCTCTGGTAGAACACGCTGATCTACCGTGCCGCCGTCCGTTAAGCTATCAAACGCCCGCTAGATGCAATAGCTCTGCTGAGTTTCTTGTAGAAAGAAAATCAGCTCGTAAGTTTTCGTAATAGTTTTATTGTGACATGGGTCGCAGCTCATGACTGACAGTCGACAATCTAGTTCTAACATATGTACCCATTTGCAAGTTGTACACTTCTTATTTTTCGGCGAGTTTAATGACGTTGCAGGGAGCAGGGAAGAGAATGTCCGTCGTTGCACATATCGCCATTCTAAATGGGTGGAGCATAAACGCATCAACTTTCGCAAGGCTTCCGGTATCACCGTTCGCAAAATTCCTTTCTATTATCACTTATAAGTTTTAATTGCGTTTTCCTTCAGTAAATAGCTAAAACGTTTGCCGAAAAAGTACGTAAAAACTTGTAACTTCGGCTAACGCTCCTATAAAACCGTATAGCTTCGTCTTACTTCTAGTCTGTGACGTCACCAGATCATCAGCCAGTGATAGAGTGCTTTCGATCACTTGACCACATCCTGATATTTAACGATTTTTAAGCTGTAATGACATAAAAATAGCAGGTATTTTGTAAATTATTGACCGTAAATGCTACGTAAATGTTATAATCAATCAGAATAACAACAATCCGAACTACATTTTTAACACAGAAATATATCCTATTTTCTAAACTATCATCGTCATAAGTCTGGCTTTGTTACATCTCGCGGAAGTTCACAGTAAGTGTTCACAGTCAGGGGTTGCTGTCTTCGGATGAGTAGTCACATTCATCAGTTCTCAGTCACTCTAGGCACCTGTGTTGCGTTTCTGATTATTTTCCTTCTACAACGTACATATCGTATATGAAGTGCTTCGCTTCAGTCAGCACTGGATAGTGTTCTGTCGTTCAAAAATACATCGGAATACTACGGTATGTTGATGATTTTCACTTATGGACCGTCTGACAGCAACTGAATAAAACACAATTTTAGTGCCATACGCGTTTCGCCTTTATTTTCTGCAAGGCATCATCAGTGGCAGGTTGCGTAGACAGTTTCTTACATATTACGCTCCTGTTGCATTTTTGGTCTTGTTCTTCTTCCTATGAGCGCCAATTTGCTGTTTTTTCTGCATTCCACAGCACTATGCACTGAACGCTTGTTTTAATGCAATGTTTTGGTTTCTGTTGCCGACTGTCAAAAATGTAATATTACGCGCAACTGAGGAGGACAGGACCAAAAAATTGAAGATGTCAATACATCGGAATGTTTAAAATGACAATTCGAAAAACGCGATGATCAGTTCAAAATCACTCTGGCGGCTGACTGATCTCACTTAGGTTCACCCTTGCCCCGCTTATGTATACAAAACCATCTCAGGGCCCTATGGCACTATTTATGGAGTGAGTGTATTATGGCACCAAATATTTGCATTTTACTACAGTAAATTAGATTCTGCAGTACCAACTGGTCGTGTAAATTATCTTTCACTTTAATGTGTAATCTGTAAATTTATAATACTAGTATTAAGATTACAAACGAATCGCTTAGTTCTAAAAGGGGACAACTCACGACTCCATGTGAAAATTAATTTTATGTAATGTGTAACGATAGTATCACCTTGTTTGAAAAATATTTGTAGTTGCTATGGTGATTTTTATCACAGAAGTTCTCCCTTTTGTAGCTCTATAAGGGGAAGCAAATGTATTCTAAGGCACTTATTTAAATTACATGAAAGGTAGAACTTATAATTAATGAAAGACAGTATTTCGAGCGCAACAGATGTAATAAAAAATAAATACGTTGGTTTTGAGGGTACTATTACACAGGAGAATGCGTTATTACCGTACATGAACATGTTATGAAGTACATTTAAATGGCAGCCAAATAACTTACTGTTTCTCAATGCTTTTAAATGTAAAACACAGAAAAGTTTAATATTAACTGTATAATTCCAAGTATTCACAGAACTACTCTACGTTCACACAGAAACGAATACAAAACATGTTAAAAAAATTTAACTGGCCAATTGTTTAAAAATCTTAAGTTTACAAAAACGAAAACAGAACATGTTATGAAAGACGATTGGCCCTTGACACTTTTCAGCTGTCTTCATCCACATATCTATTAGCCCCACTCTTCAGCTGATTATAAAAATTTGGTACTGTGGATCTGTAATTAATTTCAGTAATTTCTGAATATCACATGTCTTCTTGTTGTTTAGGAGAACTTACCCATCACATGCTTCTTTCTCAGGAAGCCCCGTGTTCTTGTTTGGAAAATGCATCCTGGCTGTCAGTAATGAAGAGGTATGGTCTTCGTATTGTCGGATGTGGGGCGTAGCAATTACGTACCCTTTCATTTCTGAGCTATACTCGTCGTACAAAACCTGCGAGAGAAAAATTATACTTTGTCGGCTTTTCTTGTGCATCTTTTAGCTGAGATGAAGACCTTTGTGTGTAATAGGATGCACCGTATTTTACAGTACTCTGTTTCGCTAGTTTTTGCTGCATAGACTTTGAAGTGACCAAGGGAGCTGGATTCGGTGATAAGCGACTCTATTAATGCTGAGTAAACAGCCAGTCACACCTTCGCAGTGTTCTTTCGATGGCACCAAAGTCGCCGTCAAAGGTAGATTAGAGTGTTCTTAAATGGGGAAATAGTAGTAGATTGTTTCAAATTTGGCACTGTGTGTTAAGAACAATAACTATCCAATAACAGTGTGATTGCGATTTTGGCGGCACCATGCACTGATGAACGAGTAGAGTTTTATGTTTTTGGGGTCAAAGTTGTCAGTGTAATTGTATGGAAGGGTGCACATTTTATTAGGACTTTTCATACCTTTGCCCTTATGATAACAATACAATTTGCTTTCATCAGTCTTCAAACTGGGTATCTAAAAATTGAAAACCATAGCATAATAGAGAGTGAAAGCTTACCTTTCATTTGTTTTCTTGCTCTTTCATCATTATTTGAAACATCAAACTCTGAGCTGCTCATCTTAATATTATCTATGGAACAGCTAATCATAGTTTACAACAAAAATAACCAACTTGTTCGGCATGATTGCATGCTTCCCCTATGTTTATTTCTAAAACATAGCCACTTCTGCAGTTGTCCCCTATTAGATACAACTGCTGGATTGAATCCGCTCTCTACATGAGTCAACGCAATGACAGCGTCCCGTTTTAACGCCGATCGATGCAACACGTCTCAAGAAAACGAAACCGACAAAATCTACAATGCAAATTTTTAAAGAGTTATCGTCTTTCAGTAATAAACGATTCACCTGACAGGTTCTTGGTGAACAGTAGACAGATACATGTTAAGAATTCGTAGGACGGGCAGGAAAACCTATAAACAGATCATGGAATATAGTGGAATGGAGAAGGTAAGTATGGGTGCATTTAAAACGAAAATGCATTTGGATGGAAGATGTAGCCAGGTGACTGGATGATAGAAGGGTTGAGGAAGCTGTTCGTTGGATTTCAAGAGACCAGAAAGTGCTGAGACGACGATCTAACGAAGGATGGGCAGACAACATTACAAAACATGCAGGAACAGCGAGAATGGGTACACCGTAGCGCATGGGAATGTATAGAGGACGCTGTCATCGTGCAACGCGTATCAAATGGCTGATAACGTTGCAAAATCCGCCGTCGATCTGTGTCGCACTATTTCTGCAACTCAGAGAACTTCCGTCGTTTTTCCGTGGAAAACGCTCACTCCTTTTCCTGTGGTCTACCATCTTACAGTGGCAGAACGTTAAAAATCTAGGATTAAAATGATGTCGGAAATTACCGTCACACAGCTGTTTCAAAGCTGAATGCCCCCGTTCTACTAAAAATTTAAGAGTAGCATCCAATATGGCGGCATCCAAGATGCCCGCCAAGTTGGTATCGCAGCCTCACAGGTTTCTCCCATGTTTTAGTCTCATTTTACTTGACATTAAATTTCTGTTTCCCCACCTAGCTTAATTTTAGGTGGGCGGTTCCGTACCTATGGACTACGCCGTATTTTTATTTACGTACAGCTTCTAAGTTGGCTCAAAATGTTTGTCATCTATACCTATTGTAAATTAAAGTCCCCTTTTTTCTGTCTGTATGTGAAGGCTAATTTCAAGAGCTGCTGCAGGGTTGTTGATACGGTTTTCACTAACAGGTAGACAGATTCATGACGTTTATGTATACAATATATTTTCGCTATACCAGATAAGGTGTCCATCAGTAGACACTGGGTACTGCCCATGCAAAGCAGAAGAGGATCGCTAGTACGTTATAAAAGTTAACTAAGAACTGGTGGTACACTCTTCGTTCTACAAGCTTCCATGTGAAGTCGAATCTCTCTAGTTTCACCTCGAAAGTCTTTCTGCAAGTATGCGTAGGAGGATGCAATACGTTAGTTGACTCTGTAGGAACGTGCGACTCGGAACTTTAACTGTAAACCAGAACGTTTTGCAGAAAGACTCTAATGCAGCATCTGCCATTGCTGGCTGAGCATCTCAATGACGATTTCACGCTTGTTAAATGAACATGTAACAAAACGCGCTGCTCTTCTTTGGATCTTCTCTGTTTGCTCTGTCAGACCTATCGGGTACGGATCCTAGACTAAAAAATAATATTTAAGTACTGGTCCAAGGTGTTGTAAGTTACCTGCTTTGTGGCTGGACAACATTTTCTGAGGATTCTTCCAGTCAATCTCAGTCTGACATCTACCTTCCTTGCAATTACTTTGGTGTGGTCGTTCCACTTTAAATAGCTCAGTATCGTTCCACTTTAAATAGCTCAGTACCCATTTCCCTAGATAATTTACGGACGTGACTGCTTTCAGTCGTTGTTTTGACTGCCTATTTCTGCACAGTACGTTGCATTTAGAAATGCTGAGGCTCTATTGCAAATGGCTGCATGAAACTTCGATGTTCTAAATGTCTTCTTGTATTACGCTACAATTATCTGTCGTTGCGTCTTCTCTGTTTTCAACAGTATGATCCACGAGAAGCCTCGTGGAACTTCCGTTTTATCAACTAGGTGATTTATATAGAGGGTGACTCAGCGGCTCCTGCTGATAGGTATTATGCAACCTGTAGCACATTCAAATACAACGCGCGAGCTTTGCATATTCTCTCGTTCGCTGTGTGCAAACTATTAGACTTACAGAAAAAAATAAACACGAGATTTTTGCAGGAAACGTAATGTAGTTAAATTTTGTTCTGGGGTACGTTTTCGCTGGTGGCTATGGTTTTTAAGCTATTCAAGAAAAATTCGTTTGAAGGTCACTTTCGTGCGTTTTTCTTGAACAATCCCATCACTACGGCCTCCAGAGAAAACGTATCCCAGTGTAAAATATACACTACTGGCCATTAAAATTGCTACACCAAGAAGAAACGCAGATGATAAACGGGTATTCACTGGACAAATATATTATACTATAACTGACAGGTGATTACATTTTTACGCAATTAGGATGCATAGATCCTGAGAAATCAGTACCCAGAACAACCACTTCTGGCCGTAATAACGGCCTTGATACGCCTGGGTATTGAGTCAAACAGAGCTTGCAGCATCAACATGATACCACAGATCATCAAGAGTAGTGACTGGCGTATTGGACGAGCCAGTTGCTCGGCCACCATTGACCAAATGTTTTCAATTGGTGAGAGATCTGGAGAATGTGCTGGCCAGGGCAGCAGTCCAACATTTTCAGTATCCAGAGAGACCTGTACAGGACCTGCAACATGCGGTCGTGCATTATCCTGCTGAAATGTAGGATTTTGCAGGAATCGAATTAAGGGTAACACATCTGAAATGTAACGTCCACCGTTCAAAGTACCGTCAATGCGAACAAGAGGTGACCGAGACGTGTAACCAATGGCACCCCTTACCATCACGCCGGGTGATACGCCAGTATGGCGATGACGAATACACGCTTACAATGTGCATTCACCGCGATGACACCAAACACGGATGCGACCATCATGATGCTGTAAACAGAATCTGGATTCATCCAAAAAAGTGACGTTTTGCTATTCGTGCAGCCAGGTTCGTCGTTGAGTATACCATCGCAGGCGCTCCTGTCTGGGATGCAGCGTCAAGGGTAACCGCAGCCATGGTCTCCGATCTGATAGTCCATGCTGCTGCAGACGTCGTCGAACTGTTCGTGCCGATGGTTGTTGTCTTGCAAACGTCCCCATCTGTTGACTCAGGGATCGAGACGTGGCTGCATGCTCCGTTACAGCCATGCGGATAAGATTCCTGTCACCTCGACTGCTAGCGATACGAGGCTGTTGGGATCCAGCACGGCGTTCCGTATTACCCTCTTGAACCTACCGATTCCATATTCTGCTAACAGTCATTGGATCTCGACCAACGCGAGCAGCAATGTCGCGATACGATAAACCGCAATCGCGAGAGTCTACAATCCGACCTTTATCAAATTCGGAAACGTGATGGTACGCATTTCTCCTCCTTACACGAGGCATCACAACAACGTTTCACCAGGCAATGCTGGTCAACTGCTGTTTTTGTATGAGAAATCGGTTGGAAACTTTCGTCATGTCAGCACGTTGTAGGTGTCGCCACCGCTCAACTAACAGAGTGCACGCAGCGAGCGAGAAAATATGAAACTCATGGATGTGGTATTTGAAGGTGTTGTGTGTTGCATAAAACCAGTTGGTATAGGCAGCTGAATCACGCTGTGTATTGCGTGTAGCAGTGGTTCTACGAGGTGCGTCAATGAATAATGCAACACAGTTTTTCTGAAATCAGATTGATTTTATTCAGGGTTCCAGTACATTGTATTATTCCCCACGCTTTTGGCTACAGAACCCTATTTTTGAACATAATCTCCCTTCAGTGTGACGGCCTTACACCATCTTACCGGGATGGTCTATATGCTCGCAAGATACCACCCTGCTACTCGAAATCAGAGCCTCTGAGAATGTCCGGCAAAAAATTGTCACGTTCAACCTCGTGAAGCGTACGTAATTCCACAAAAATAGTCCTTCTTTAAAGTCAGTACCGCCATTACACTGTTGTTTATTTGCAGTGTTACATTTACACTTATACAGTCATGATTTGGGCTTCAGAGTGCCATAATCAGGTATTTTAATTTGTCTAACCTGAGTCTAGATGATATACTCAGTGATGAAACAAAGCAGTAGGCTTTACCGGAAATGTCGACCCTTATACAAAGTGTCTAATACTGTATTTTAAATACAACAGTATGCCATCTTAGGCACTGTATAACACATAAAACAGTTGATACTGGCGCTTTGTAGCCGAAATCATGATTGTGTAAGTGTAAATGTAACACTGCAAATAAACAAGTCTAATGGCGGTACTGACTTTAAAGAAATATATTATGACTGTGGCCTCACATTATGAAAAAAAATATTAGATAGTCCTTCGTTGGTGTTTACGGTGTTCTGTTAGATGGAGAGGAACCCAGCGGTCACACACGTTTGAGTATCCCAACTAGTGGACGAGTGTGTCAGCACTGCCAACGGGGACGTCCAGCTGAGCAGCGAGGTACTTGATTGTGTGCTGCGTCAATCACTTAGCGCTGCACTGCTGGAGTCACAGCGGCAGGCCAGCATGCGGGAGATCGTACAGGTTCGCGCGACGTTCTTGCGATGATGAGTGACGCCTCGCCCAATGACTCACCGTGCTTTTGTTCATTGCCAGGTTACCGTAGTCACCCTGCAAACGCCTATGAACATCTACTGTGAATCTCTGGTTTTCCGCCAGAAGAAATTTAATGAGTGGTCTCTGCTTGGAATGCACCTCCGTTACAGATGCTATTTTGAATGCTACTTACATAACGCTGCCACGTATCGGAACTATAGCGGCTGTAGCGGGAATGTTGCACGATTTTCCACAAAAAATTCCGCATTCCATTAAACAGAAATTGGCCAAAAAAAGTGTTACGTTACTTATTGAACGCTCCTCGTATAACACTCCCTTGGTGTTCTCCCGAAATAAATGTTGATCTCCATTGAGAATGACATGCCGTGTCCTGTTTGCCACAAACTCTGCGGTCGGATCACAACGCTGGTCTGTTATTCCCTGTGTACGTCTTTTGTTCATTAGGAGGAAGGTCAGATTTGTATGGAACGTCGGCATCCACTACTCATACTTTTTGTGTCTGGTGACCGAACAGAGGGAGCTAGGTTTCACATGATGGTTGTGTTCGGAGACCATGTTGATTCCATCTCATGAAATGTCATAATATGCGAGTATAAAACTGTTCTAGAATTCTACAAATGATCGATGGCAGAGATGCGGGGCTACAGTTCTGTGCGCCTGGTCGGCGACCCTTCTTGAAAACAGGAATGACCTGCACTCTTTACGCACCCTTACGAACGCCTCGCTAATCCAGCGACCTTGGGTACAATGCTCCTGGAAGAGGAGCAATTTCTTCCGCATATTATGTGCAGAATCGTATTGGTACTCGTCAGGCCTAGCGGCTTTTTCTCTGTTCAGCAGTTTCAGTCGCTTTTCTATCCCATAGTCACTTCTTTCTTTACCCATCATTCGGAGGTTCGTGTGACTATTTAACGATGGAACCAACAGTGCGATCATCCTGAGTGAAACAATTTAGGACAAAGATGTTAAGTAATGCAGTTTTGTCATATGATGACATGATGGAGACCGTGGCTGTTGTTTGAGAACAAATGTTGATGGTGTTAGGAGAGCAACCAGCCACAAATTTACCTTCAGATCCTTTATTCAAAGGGTTCAAATGGTTCAAATGGCTCTGAGGACTATGGGACTCAACTGCCGTGGTCATAAGTCCCGTAGAACTTAGAACTACTTAAACCTAACTAACCTAAGGACATCACTCACATCCATGCCCGAGGCAGGATTCGAACCTGCGACCGTAGCGGTCGTGCGGTTCCAGACTGTAGCGCCTTTAACCGTTCGGCCACTCCGGCCGGCTTTTATTCAAAGGGTACCGTTACCGGCTTCGAATCGTTGTGATTCATCATCAGACCGTTTACACGCTTTCTTTATGACAGGTGGTGTGTTTTTTACAGTTTAATCGTCGTCAAACGTCGTTTTGGAGTGTTTATTTTCATAACATTCGTCCAACAGATGTGAATACATTCCCACTGCTTTCTTATAGTTGCACACGTAAATTTTTCTCATTGAATACTTTAGATTTGTCACTGAGAAGATTTCTACCACGTGTAAGTAGGCTGTATAGTTTTTTTTTTTTTAATTGGTAACGCCACGTAGCGCTCTGTATGAAAATCACTGGCTGTGCTGTGTGCAGTCTGTGGCTGGTTTGCATTGTTGTTGGCTATTATAGTGTTGGGCAGCTGGATGTTAACAGCGTGTAGCGTTGCGCAGTTGGAGGTGAGCCGCCAGCAGTGGTGGATGTGGGGAAGTGAGATGGTGGATTTTTGAGAGCAGATGATCTGGACGTGTGTCCATCAGAAACAGTAGAGTTGTAAGAATGGATGTCATGAACTGCTATATATATTACGACTTTTGAACACTATTAAGGTAAATACATTGTTTATTCTCTATCAAAATCTTTCATTTGCTAACTATGCCTATCAGTAGTTAGTGCGTTCAGTAGTTAGAATCTTTTATTTAGCTGGCAGTAGTGGCGCTCGCTGTATTGCAGTAGTTCGAGTAACGAAGATTTTTGTGAGGTAAGTGATTTGTGAAAGGTATAGGTTAATGTTAGTCAGGACCATGCTTTTGTAGGGATTATTGAAAGTCAGATTGCGTTGCGCTAAAAAATATTGTGTGTCAGTTTAATCAAAGTCATTGATAATTTTTCTAAGGGGACGTTTCACACGCACCACATGTTCTGATACATGATGTTAAGTATTTCTGCCGTCTCTGTGTCATCCTTGATTTTGATGCCATTATGATAACAAAGTATGTGGTTAGATGGCTTTGATCCGTCTACTCACTTGCCGTGAAATCAAAACTTCTTCGATTTAGGATACTGCAGTGTCTATGTTGTTAAGAAGATTCCGAAGAAACATTGCGCCGTTCTTGTTGACAACACAGGCACTGTAGGATTTTACTTATCAGCAGTTACCAGACAACGACTTCCAATTGAAATGTCCTCCCCTGTACGGGAATTACATGATGTGTGTACGGGTACAGATTGTGACGAGGGAACGACGACATATGGGTGTAGCCGTGGGTCGTGCACGGATACCCAAAGCGATTAAGGCGACCGTTCGCATAAAGTGGGAAATCCGGGTTCGAGTCCCGGTCGGCACATATTTTCATTGTCGTTTTTCCCTTGTACAGCTGATGGTTGATTGCATTCGCAAGTGCGAATGCATTTGACGTTCTTCGGATTTCTTGTCGTGTTTTCTACCTTTCCCTTCATTCAAAAACTTGAATTTGTACGTCTGCGGATTGTTATCTGATAATCAAAAGAGATTTTGTTACTAGAGACATTGTGCATTTTTAGCTCTTATTATAGTCCTTTAACTTCTAAATTAAAACTGGATACGTGTCACGAGCAATTCGAGGAAGGTAACACAAACTGTTGTTTCGAATTCAAATGAGTAGAGGAACCATGTGTCGTTGACCAAACACGAAAACGGATATAAGAGGTTGAGAGGCACACACATGCCTTGCTCATACTGTGGCATCATGCAGTCGGGCCTGCAAGATGAGTGGTCTCCCAAGCGAATGGATTTATTTTTATCTATCGAGTAACATCAATGACTGATTATGAGCTCTAGTACTCACAATTAAGCTACAAACTATTCTCCCGTCTAAATATTACGCAACGGAAACGGATAACGCACATCTGACCATTAGTAATTTACACAACTCTGATTTTTGACTACGCTCTTGTATTACCACATTTTCTTTCTTGTCCAACGGCTTTGACCAACACGTGGCCATCGCACTGAATATGAATGGCGCACACATTATAAATTCTGGATATCATGACTACACTCTATTCGAATAACAAGGCCACCAATCTTTTTCTTTTCACTATCTTTTTTATTCCGATAAATTCTATTATGATTCAACAATAAACTAAACACACCATTACATTTTATGCAACAATTACACATGAGAAAAGCCACCCGGTGGGCATGGCTTTACATTGGTGATTCTCTATCTTGTGGTCTCTTAATTATCTAACGCTACAGTGCACTTTCTGGATAGGATGATGGATCTTTTGCTATATCTCACACTTCGACTCTCACACCCATCATCACGAAAATTTACTCCAGACCGAGCGGTACAAAAAGGAACACGCATAACCCACTGCCTCTGAACCTATCTTGCTACTCTCCCATGCAAACCACACAAACTTAAATTACATGAAATACAACACACTGGCAACATACACCACAAAGAATAGTCACAACATTAGAATCACTTCACTTTCGTTTTTCCCACTTCAATTAGTATTCATCCGAGTTTCACATGACACTGCCCCACTTTGTAACTTTCTTTCCTACTACGAACTCTGGAGGATATATGCACGTCTTCCTGTGCAATGCAAGCCAAGTGGCGTTGCTGGATGGACGGCTGACTCACCCTGCTTCTCTCTCAGAGTATTAGAGTTAAAATCCGGCGTCACACGGAAACATAACACGCAAAGTAATACTAAGATTCGTCACACACGTGAGTCCTCAACTGATACCTTTGACGAGCACTTCCCTTTATCCTTTGTCTCATACCCAGATTGAGACTCACACAGTACTCACCACGTGGAAGTACTCGTCTCTAATTTCAAGTCCTGCATACGCCATGTCTTAAATATTTCCAACTTATAGTACACACGCCAGTAATTCAGCCTAACTTTAGCACTCGGAAGTATTTCAGCTTAGTACTAGAACCTGCAGGTATTTCAACTTAGTACTACACGTGGTTTCACTGTGACCGTTCGTCACTTCCGAAGATTACTACGATTCCCTTAATATTACCTGCCTGTCATTTAATTCTCCCCCCAAAAGTTCCTGAAATAGAGAAATACATATTCCAAACTACTCTTAAGTATTTCACATGCATACCACTTTGTCCACTCTTTTGTCTTTACCGAGCACACCTAAGACAGGTCTTACCAACAGAAGATCCAGCGCCAGAGTGCTGAAACATGGCTGTTCTTCAGGTCACCTAGCACCTCTGTCGAGGTGGGGGAAGACCATGCTACTCATTGGTCAGCCACATTTCAGGCGCTTAAAGCTCGGTAAATTTCATCTCTTTGGTTCCACCAAAGGTGACGAAAGGACCGTCTCAAAGATGATCATATATTGTTGCACATTCACTATCTGCGGTTAGCAGACGACCATACATTCATTCATTTCGCAGATCTCACCAAATTGAATGTAAGGATTTATTTTGTGAGAGTGCACATGTGATCAATTAAATAAATAAATTGTCATTCTTTCCTAAATTGGTATCCGGCTTCGGTGTATTAACTGAAATTGAGTTATTATTACAAAAAATATGATGTTCTGATAAGAATAACGAAGAATGTTGTACCTATTTTCAATGTCGGGCAGTACTGTACCCTTTCAAGGTGAAAGAAACAATAGAAATTTGACACACATTACATATGAACAAATGTAGGCTGGCTGGCTGGCTGGCTCTGAGCACTATGGGACTTAACATCTGAGGTCATCAGTCCCCTATAACTTAGAACTGCTTAAACCTAACTGACCTAAGGACATCACACACATCCATGCCCGAGGCAGGATTCGAACCTGCGATCGTAGCGGTCGAACTGTTCCAGACTGAAACGCCTAGAATCACTCGGCTACTCCGGCATGCACAAATGAATCTTATCGTGTCAGAGTGTACCATCATCAGATTCTTCCACTTCATGCCCACAGAAAAGCAGGGTAAATCTGACGTAGTCATGCTTGACGATCAACCATTCACCTGACTGGACAGTCTTTCGCGAAGCGTAGTCCTGAATGACGACCATCGCTGGCTCGAAGTACCTGACGCCTGACGTCGACTTGTGTGTGTGTGTGTGTGTGTATGTGTGTGTGTGTGTGTGTGAGCGTGACGTAGAAAAAGAGCGAGGGGGAAAGAGCGAGAGAGAGAGAGCGAGAGAGAGAGAGAGAGAGAGAGAGAGACCTGGCGCCTGTTCCATTGAGAGAACAGCCCTCCGCCATGGGAAAAACAAACAATAGTACGCAACAGCCGGCTCTTTGCCGCTGCACCCCAGCCCCGCCGGGACTGGCAGCTTGTCGGCGCCACCCCATACAAAAAGAAGGGGGCTAACAGCTAGCAGTCTCTTCCCGTCACAAAGCCAAAACCCTCTTGCGTACCGCAGTGAAATCACTGCACTGGTGTAAGTAGTGCCTGATAAATGACGTTGGGAAAACTGTATGAGGAGGAGAGGTAGGAATTTTGTTCACAATTAGCTTCGGATCGTATTCAATCAGTCTTAAGCAAAGAAGCTACTTCGATTCTGGCCCTCTACTTGTAGCAATACCCGTCTACATCTCCATTGCACCTTCATGGCTACTCTGCAAATCACAGAGAAGTACCTGGCAGAGGGTTCATGTAAACACCTTCACGCTAATTCTCTGCTATTCAGTTCTCATGATGATCGTTTCTTTCTACGTAGGTCAGCGTCAACGAAGTATTTTCGCATTAAGAGGAGGCAGTGGGTGATTCAAATTTCGTGAGAATATCGCACAGCAACGAGAAACGCCTTTGTTTTAACGATTTCCACCCGAAATCTTGTCTCGTGTCTGAGACACTCTCTCCCCTATTTCTTGGTAATACAAAACGTGTAGCTCTTCTTTGAACTTTCTCGATGTACTCCGTTAATTCATTGTGATAAGGATCCCACACCGGGCAGCAGTACTTCAAAAGAGGACGGAGAAGCTTAGTGTAGGGAGTCTCTTTAGTAGGTCTGCCGCATCTTCTAAGTGTTCTGCAACTGAAACGCAGTCTTTGGTTGACCTCTCCCACAAGATTTTCTATGTGTTCTTTCCAATTTAACTTGTTCGTAATTTCTAGCTATTTAGTCGAATTTATGGCCTTTTATGTATAACTGGTTCGCCGATGACATTGTAATTCTGTCAGAGACAGCAAAGGACTTGGAAGAGCAGTTGAACGGATTGGACATTGTCTTGAAAGGAGGATATAAGATGAACATCAACAAAAGCAAAACGAGGATAATGGAATGTAGTCAAATTAAATCGGGTGATGCTGAGGGGATTAGATTAGGAAATGAGACACTTAAAGTAGTAAAAGAGTTTTGCTATTTAGGGAGTAAAATAACTGATGATGGTCGAAGTAGAGAGGATATAAAATGTAGACTGGCAATGGCAAGGAAATCGTTTCTGAAGAAGAGAAATTTGTTAACATCGAGTATCGATTTAAGTGTCAGGAAGTCGTTTCTGAAAGTATTTGTATGTAGTGTAGCCATGTATGGAAGTGAAACATGGACGATAACCAGTTTGGACAAGAAGAGAATAGAAGCTTTCGAAATGTGGTGCTACAGAAGAATGCTGAAGATAAGGTGGGTAGATCACGTACCTAATGAGGAGGTAGTGAATAGGATTGGGGAGAAGAGAAGTTTGTGACACAACTTGACTAGAAGAAGGGATCGGTTGGTAGGACATATTTTGAGGCATCAAGGGATCACAAATTTAGCATTGGAGGGCAGCGTGGAGGGTAAAAATCGTAGAGGGAGACCAAGAGATCAATACACTAAGCAGATTCAGAAGGATGTAGGTTGCAGTAGGTACTGGGAGATGAAGAAGCTTGCACAGGATAGAGTAGCATGGAGAGCTGCATCAAAGTGTCAGGACTGAAGACCACAACAACAACAACATGTATAACTGATTTATTGTGTAACTAAAGTTAAACGGATTCCTTCTAGCATTAATGTAGATAACGTCACCCGTTTCATTATTTAGGGTAAATCGTCAGTTTTAGCAACTTACTGATATCCAAATCGTTTTGAAATTGGTTTTGATCTTCTGAGGACTTTACTAGATGATAAACTACAGCATCATCTGCAAACAACCTAAGACGACTGCTCACATTGTCTTTTGAATCGTTTATGCAGATAAGGAACAGCAGAGGGTTTATAGCATTACCTTGGGGAACGTCAGAAACCACTTCTGATAACAAAATGACCTCCCGTCAGTTAATACGAACAGTGACCACACTGAGAGGAAATCACGAATCCAGTCGCATGAAAGAGGCGATATTGCCTAAGGAAGCAATTCAATTGCAAGCCCACACACAACTCTAGTTTAAATTTACGAAATAATTTTTTTATTCCACACTTTACTAGTAAAGAGGACCGAACATTTCTCAAGAATGCAGATCCATTATATTCGGATGGCGCAAAGTTAGACTACAATGTTATAAAAAGGCAAACTGTGCACCAGTAGAAATCAAAACTTTGTCCATATTGGATGATGTTGCAGTCACTGTTAATTTGAGGCAGAACATGCTATTAGAGACCAGGTCGGATTCTAAAATTCTCCTTCATTATTGTTTTCAAACATAGCCAGCCATTTTCAACCCACAGGGCCATTTTCGAGTTTCTTCGTCAAGACGTACGGATACAATACAGTATATATTATAGTTAGCAGAATCTCAGTCATTCGCTTTTGACGATATCAGTCACATTTAGAGTCTTCCTAGTCTGAGGTTCCACCTTACTTGCATTGTGGGCAAGTTAAGCGCTTTTATACCGTTTTCAGAAACTTTACTGCAAATTTCCCTGTCAAATTCACGAATAAACGCCACAGGCACGTGTTATTGCTAAGTATGAAGCATTAAAAGACGTGCCAGGTTGTGTGAAATAGGTTTTCCTAGGATTCGCAATCCAACAAAATAAGTTTTTGCCATGTACGTCGTTATTCAGGAGAGTGAACAAGGAAGGTTGCCTTCATAGAATTATCTCAAGGAATAAAAGCATGATTATAATTTTCCGGAAGCAAGCATCCCCTTTCACCACATGAAGTGGAATTTTATTTCGTGTCCAGCAATAAGACACGTTGCTTCCTTTACTAGAAGGAACGATTTTCAAGAAGTCTTTCGTACCACGCCATGGTTGTGACGAATCTCGAAATGTTGACACCGCCTCTCCCCCTTGCTCAAAGTGGAGACGCGACTTTGTGGAGCGGAAAGTGGCGTCCGCCATTCTGGCCACTGAGGCTGTCAAAAATTGCCGCGTAAGCTGGTTGCTGTTCTGGCAAGTAGCCCGAATGCAGCAGGATGGCTCATGATTCGCCAAAATTTAGGAAGAGGAATCTCTTTGCGTCACCAAACATGCAGGAGAGGCAAGATTTCAAAGGTTAGTATTGCTTCTTTCCATAGAAGGCATTCAAACAAACAAGCTTTCAAGCTAACCGTGTGGCGATTTGGGAGGGACAGCAGCTTATAAGATAATAAAAGAGAAATTCCTTGGCCCTATCCACTTTCGAGCATTAGTGTGTTTTTACGTGTATAAAAGGACCAAAAGGGCATGACACTGGGAGATCAAAAACAATAAAGATACCATTGCCGGACTAAATATTATAGAAAAATATGAAAGGAGTGCGAGAAACGCACGTATTTCATCATATGTGTCCGTCAGCATATTTCATCTTATCAGCACTGCTTGTTAGCAAGCACATTATCGAGTAAGGTGACACACTGAGAAGACACTGGAAATTTTCAGGAGAGGATGACGGTTCAAATACTCGTGGAGGCAACCAAATACAGGTTTTCCCTTGTTTCCCTAAGTCGCTAAAGGCGAGTGCCAGAATGGTTCCTCTCAAAGGGAACGGGAAATTTCCATTCCCACCCTTCTCTCGTCGGATCTTGCGCTCCGCCACTAATGAAGAAAACGTCGACGGGACGATAAAACTTAATTTTCTTGTCTTCCTTCTTCTCGAGTGCCACCCTCATATTTACTTGCATATTACCTGCAGTTTTTGTGTTAATAAGGATGACAGTAAGTAAGTGAAGAAGTCTCTTCGATAGCGAAGACAATTTATCTTCAGAACCCTTCATTGGTTCCGCTTCTAGTCTCCGATGAGTCCCATTGCCATTATAAAAAACGGGCGCTTGAACATTAAAATTTTCGGTTTACTTCCAGAGTGTTTTCCTGCAACACATCCTACTTTGCCTTTGGCTATCTTCATAACCACACAGACCGCAGCAACTTTTCGAATTATAGCTTCTCTGAGATCTCAAAACAGGTCTTTCCTCATTATCCATCTCATAGTAAGAGGGGCTTGGAATCGTTTTGTGCCTGCTTCATATTATTAGCGTCGCCAGAATCTCGGAAGAGAACACCACCGAAGAAGAAAGCAAGAAACTTGTGTTTTTGCCTTTCTGTGGTACATTGTCGGGAAAGATTAGCCGGCTCCTGAAGAGATATAACATTCCATCGGTGTTCAGGCCCCCAGCAAAAATTCGACAGCTCATGAGGCTCGTGAAGGACGATCTAGGGCTTAGAACGCCTGCTGTGTACAAGATACCATGTCAGTGTGGCTGTTACTACGTGTACATCTACATCTACATGGATGCTCTGCAAATCACATTTAAGTGCCTGGCAGAGGATTCATCAAACCACCTTCACGATTCTCTATTATTCCAATCTCGTATAGCGCGCGGAAAGATTGAACGCCTATATCTTTCCGTACGAGCTCTGATTTCCCTTATTTTATGGTGGTGATCGTTACGCCCTCGGTGTCAACAAAATATTCTCGCATTCGGAGGAGAAAGTTGGTGATTAGAATTTTGTGAGAAGATTCCGTCGCAACAAAAAACGCCTTTCTTTTAATGATTTCCAGCCCAAATCCTGTATCACTTCTGTGACACTCACTCCCATATTTCGCGATTATACAAAACGTGCTGCCTTTCTTTGAACTTTTCTGATGTACTCCGTCAGTCCTACCTGGTAAGGATCCCACACCGCGCAGCAGTATTCTAAAAGACGACGGACAAGCGTAGTGTAGGCAGTTTCCTTAGTAGGTCTGTTACATTTTCTGATTGTCCTGCCAGTGAAACGCAGCCTTTGGTTAGCCTTCCCCACAACATTTTCTATGTGTTATTTCCAATTAAGTTGTTCGTAATTGTAATACCTAAGTATTTAGTTGAATTTACGGCTTTTTAGATTAGACTGATTTATCGCGTAACCGAAGTTTAACGAGTTCCTTTTAGCACTCATGTGGATGACCTCACGCTTTTCGTTATTTAGTGTCAGCTGCCACTTTTCGCCCCATTCAGATATCTTTTCTAAATCGTTTGGCAGTTTGTTTTGATCTTCTGATGACTTTATTAGTCGATAAACGACAGCGTCATCTGCAAACAACCGAAGACAGCAGCTCAGATTGTCTCCCAAATCGTTTGTATAGGTAAGGAACAGCAAAGGGCCTATAACACTACCTTGGGGAAAGCCTGAAATAACTTCTGTTTTACTCGATGACTTTCCGTCAGTTACTACAAACTATGACCTCTCTGACAGGAAATCGCAAATACAGTCACATAACTGAGACGATATTCCATAAGCACGCAATTTTACTAAAAGCCGCTTGTGTTGACAGTGTCAAAAGCCTTCCGGGAATCCAGGAATACGTCGGCCAAACGGTACCCACTGTGGAGCAACGCCGGACGGAACGCGAGAGGTGCTTACGCCCACGCCATCCAGGAAAATTAGCCGTGGCAAAACAAGCCTTAGAAAATGGACACCGAATTCTGTTCGACGAAACATCTGTCGTTATGAGGACGAAGGGATTTTGGCGTAGGTCAACGTGTCTACCACACAGACAAGTTGGTTGAAGGCCCTCAACCGGTCTCCTTCTAACCAACTCAAGGCCATCACTGACTTCGAGTCAGAACCAGATTTCATCATAAAACAAAGCAGACCTCCACCCTGCCTCCCAGTGAGATTTCGCTTGACACCACTGAAGTCGCAAAAAATGGTTCAAATGGCTCTGAGCACTATGGGACTCAACTGCTGAGGTCATTAGTCCCCTAGAACTTAGAACTAGTTAAACCTAAATAACCTAAGGACATCACAAACATCCATGCCCGAGGCAGGATTCGAACCTGCGACCGTAGCGGTCTTGCGGTTCCAGACTGCAGCGCCTTTAACCGCACGGCCACTTCGGCCGGCACTGAAGTCGCAAATGGGGATGGTTTGGGGTCAGTGAAATACATGCTACAGCGTTTCTGGCTCGGAGCTGTCCTCGGAATAAGCGATTTTTAACAGTTAGTTGCGTCATTGTTTGGCCTACTGCTGCTGACATTGCTGTTACAGAAGCAGTACCATGCGCCAGAGCCATACGCCTAACACCATGATCTCACCTCTCGGTAGTGTCACGTCACCGCCTGGAGGCCGGTCTTCTTGCAACCATACATCTACGTGACCAGCGCCGCCAGTAATCATGTACAGTGCCTATGTTCCGCCAAATCTTTCTGTAGTATCGCATATGGAACTCCCATCTTCTTGTAGTCCTACTACATGGCTCGTTCAAACTCAGTTAAGCTGTTTGTGGGGCGCCAGGTAACAATCAAATGGTCGTTACTTCGTTATACTGTTATGACGGGACTATTAAATCGTTTCTCTGTGCTTTCCACCTACCTTCGCCATCTACGAGAGCCTAAAAACTAGTTTTGCAGTCACCCTGAAAGTGATGGAGAACATACTGACCACAACCTTCACTCTTTATGTCCACATTGCTCTTCGTGATCACTGAAAAAAACTGTTCCTAATTGCTATTTACTCAGGTGGATCAGGAACTATGACTGCAAATAAAAGTTTCTTGTTTTAACTGATTGATGTATTCTGTAAAAGTTCAAACACATAAAATATAAGTCTTACTATTCTAACCAATGTCCCTACCGGAAACAGCACTATTAACAATTCACAGGCGGCCTGTACTGGAAGTCCCAAGTAAAATGGTCTGTCACCCTGACGTCTAATCACATAATCGCCTTAAAAGTGGAAAATAATCTCTCAGCTTGCCATGCAGTTTTGTCAACATTACGGGCGGCACACACAGTTACTTCCGTGAAATCTAAGCGATACAGGACGGTGCACAGTCCTTGCGATTTTTCTTCCTACTTTTACCGAAAACGCTTTCAAGTCTGCCACCTCTGTCGTCATCCGAGGCACAACATGGGCGTTTGAATGACGCGGTGCAAAGTGTGTCCTACTGCTGCCTCTTCGGGTGTATTTATGATATATGGGCGCTGAGGATCACCTAAGGGTACATCTGCTATCAACTGCTCTAGGCACAGGTAGCAGTATGTACCATAAATATCTCATTTCTCGGACGTAAATTAACTAAAAGCTCTGTCGTTTAACAGTTTACAATATTCTTAATTTTTATATAAATAGAGTTAAGTTTGCTTTATCTACTGAAAAAGTTTTAACTACACTATAAGTTCTAGGCGTCAAAGTTTATTTGCCGCCTAGAATTTTTCGAATATAATCGTTAAGAGAACATGACCTCTGAACTGCGTCTCTATGATTTGGTGTAATCATTGTTATTTACAACAGTGTCTTAACTGGCCGGTGTGACCGAGCGGTTCTAGGCGCTTCAGTCTGGAGCCGCGCGGCCGCTACGGTCGGAGGTTCGAATCCTGCCTCGGGCATGGGTGTGTGTGATGTCATTAGGTTAGTTAGGTTTAAGTAGTTCTAAGTTCTAGGGGACTGATGACCTCAGATGTTAAGCCCCAGAGTGCTCAGAGCCATTTGAACCATTTTTGATAAGCCCCGGCACCCTCTCTCGCCTCCCTACCTCGCATAACACTGCAGCGCTTGTTTCGCCTCATGTTGTTAATGGCATCTTTGTCGCCTTAAAGCTCACCGTGTCCAGTGTCGAACGTAACTATCGCTCGTGACCTTTAAAGCATATATTTAAAGCAAACTCGATTGGCATCATCGTAGTGGCGATACTAGTGCACTGTTACTCGACTGGCTTGAAATCTAAATAGACATCGTTTTCCACACGTAGAAACACGCCTACAAGCTTTCATTTATGTCGCACAACTCCTTCTTGGTGTTGCGATCTTTTTTCCGCCAGTGTACTTAGCTAAGCTAACCAGAAGCCACATTTCAACGCTTACAACGTTAATCTGCTGGCGAAAACGTGCAGACAGACCGGAGGCACTCCAGCTGCGCACAGTGAGAGGAGGAAAGAGGCGGGTGTGGAGGCAGTGTACGGTGGCGTGCGGGGGCGGAGGACAGGACGCGGCGTAATGAGCCCTGGTGTGAAGACGGCGCGTATCTCTCAGGAAGGCGATTAATAAATTAGGAGGCGGCCCGGGCAACGCTCGTAATGGGGGTGGTGGAGGGGGTTGAGGAAGGGGTTTAAGACGTCTGCCTCTGGGTGGGGGAAGAACGGAGGGGTGAGGGGGTACGGCAGGAAGGGGAGGGGAGGGGAGAGGAGGGGCGTTAGGTTTATGAGGGTGCCTACGCGGCAGTGGCCGCGCGGGGCGAATAGGCTAATTAAGCGGCGATGCTATCGGCAGGAAGCCGCGCGGTAATGCGTCCCCAAAGGTTGCCTGGCGTCCCCCTAATTGTTATTATTGTGCCAGATAAACCCCGCAGCCCGGCCTCCCGGAAGCTGGTGCGCTCGCTCCTACTTCTGCCTTGTTGGGCCGGCTCCAGAGAACGCGTCGCCGAAAAAGGAAAAGGAGGTACTAACGCTACTGAATATAAGACCAACAAATTATGAAACGACAAGTCACTGTCGCCCTGTGCTCAATTTTTTTTCCCCATCGTTTGGGCTGAAATTTAGCCTCCAACAAAGAAGTGGGCTTGCGACATTATGGAGTATTTTCTATGTCTTCGCTTTTAGGTGAGTATTAAACCACGATAGGCCAAACAACACTTTTCTGGGTTTATAGGTCAGCTTGTGGCGCACAGGACCGGGAATCAATGCGAGACAGCTAAAGGAATATTCCATTGGTGGGTGGACAGCCCACGAATATCACTCACCCTCCACCCAATGAAGGAGAGTCCGCGTTTGTGGTTTATACAAATAATATCAACGACCAACAGAGATGTTGCTGACCAGATGCCTTCACAGAACTGCTGCCCACAGACAACTGAGGTAGAACAGGAAGCTCTTCTGGAGTGGCCAGCCATTGTCCTATGAGGGCTATTCGGGAAAAAAGCTCTGACTGGACGTGAAGTGGAATCCACAGTGAAAATCCGATGAAGCTTTGCGAAAATGAGTTGAGTAACATCTCTAGTATGCCTGTCGATGCGTAATGCCACTCTTTTCAGATCTGAGGGTACAATGAGCTCATAAAGATGCCTAAATAAACAGTGTCTCCTGACAAGTATGAGGGTCTGATAAGAGGTTTCGCCTGATGTTATGCAGCCCACATAACGTAACAGTTGCGCGTTTCCTTCTGCATGACAATATTCTCGGCCGCCCTCTGCATGGTCAGTGAGGATGCCCCTGCAGAGTTTCCGATGGGAAGTGTTTTATCACCCACAATATAGCCTGTAACTGGCTTTCCTCTAGTCTCATCTCTGTTGACATGAACCGCTGGTTATGAGGACAATATCTTGATACGAAGAACGAGCAGCAGACCAGCATACAGAATTGGTGAAAAGTACTGCGGCTGCGTTCTATGACGAGGGCACTGGCAAGTTGGTACAACGCTAAGACAAATATCCAAGTCGGAGCGGCGACTGTGTACAGAAGTAGCAGGAACGTTAGGTAACTGCAGCAAATGAGACATATCTGTTTTGCACTTGTTCCCATTTCTTGACCGATCGGACCTTACTTTCCGAAGAGCCGTTGTATAAGGATGATAGGATCATGTAGTTTCCTTGCCCTTATCATTTCCATTCGTTTATTAGTGTCACATACGGTCTACTGCAAGCCTTGTAATTGATACCATTTTGAAACTTCATGTCACAGATGTACATGTAGGATGTAGCGTAGCTTTGGTGTTGTTGATGATGATGATAAGAAAGAAAGAAGAGGGAGCAATACGTTGCCAGAAATACTGAGATGAGTTCAAGGACCGACATTATGCTGGTACAGGTAAGGGAACCTGATAACGATAGATAAGCGTAGACCATATCCAACAAGGCTAAATTGCTCATGCAATCACACGTCGGATATGCGCCGCTATGGAGCCACTGCCATAATATCGCACCCAAATAGCAACGAGTGTGGGAATTCAGAACCTGGTAAGGCTTCATTCTAGGAATATTTGAGGTTGTGAGAATCATTCGCTACACGCTAATAAAGTCCGAGAGAATAAGCAAATGATTTTTTGTCAATCAGTGATTTTGGGGAGAGGCAGTTCTGTTATTTTATCTATAGTTTCTTTGGTTTACAGAAACTTATTTACCTGTTAGAATAAAAGTTTCATTTTGATCTTCAAACATCAGAAAAAATTAGAACTCGCAACCTGGCTAATAAGATGAATGGGTGGAATTGACCGACTGTTTGTGAATTAAAGATTTATTTTATCGTAAACATGTAAGGAGAGGTTACAGTTTTCAGACACAGATTTTAACTTTATCTCAAACGAGTAAACTAACATGTACCAAGTTTTATAGAGCAAAGGCTTCCTGACAACAGGTCCGTAGGAATACCTGAGGAATGTAAAAACATGTTAACGAGGATTAAGAGACCACATTTATAGCAGTAGAGATCAGTTATATAAGCCAAATAACAGGATTGAAAACCAAATTTTAGAAACTCTTGCTGTATCTTGCAAATCAAATGTTTCACATACACAACTGTAAAAATTAAGAACATCAGCATTCCTTTAACAAAGACTATCAGTGTACACTCTGTCCACGTCCTCACATATAGTGTACACGAAAGTCAACAAGGCAGTGATTTACCTGAAATAGTTCGGAATGAGGCACAGAACACAGCAATCATCCACCAGCAATATTAACATGAATATAGCCAGTCTCTCTAACACAAAAAGCTGTAACATCGTGCTTTTAAGAATTTACGAAACATTCTCTGTAGCCAGTCACATTAACACAATCAGTTATAAAGTCTGTATCTAAAAGTCAACTAATCATTCAGTCTAGCCAGCCACTTCAATGCAATCAGTTATGGACGTCTGCACCTAATCATAATGTTTTCACGACTGTTAGCAAAACATCAGGTAAACCGCTATTCTTTTTACCACATCTGGTTATATTGACATCGTGGTCATGGTAGTCTGTCTAGTACGGTAGATAATACAGGCCCAGCGGCAACCCTTCAGCGGCGAGCCATAAGCTCCATGACTATGACTTCACGCTCTGCCCACCGGGCCACAGGACAGCTCCTCTGCAGTCATCAGTCCTCCACAATCAACAAGTCGGCAGTCAGTTTTCAGCAGACTGTTTTTTATTTAAAAGAATGTTTATTTCAACAACAACATGAATAAAACATCAACCCACCACCTAATAAGTTAGAGTGTCATACTTCTGTACAATAGCTTGCAGCATATCTACTACTACAGAAAGTGTTAGCTAAGACTAGGGGCAACAACTACTCTTTACCACTAAGTCTACTTTACCTAGCTGCTCTACCAAACTACAATACCTGCAGCGTTACAGGTGTCCAGAGAATACAAACCTACTTCGTCTAACGGTGCCCACCGAGCTAACTCCATTGGGCGTGCCCCTGGCACCGGGCTCGCCCTAGAACTTAACTCGCTACAATTTGCTACTTAAATGCTAATAGAGAAAAAAACTACTTTCTGCTTAAAGACTAATGTTATTCTAGAGGTCATTATCGGTGTACAGTGTCGTATCCGGCTGGTGACACACCTTCTCCTAATCCAAGACGCGACGGACACCGACCGTCCTGGCGATCGTCGAATCCGCGCCCCGGCGGAATGGGGTACCTATGTGTAGTCTCCCGCTATCTGCTTTCAATCATTGGTCTCAAGACTTTTGATGATACCTCATTAGTGAAACTGTCAATAATTCTGAAGGTATCGTGGTCACAAATTAGGTGGTACGTGTCGTGATTCGGTAATTTTCGTCGTAATGTAGCAGGCACATCGTCGAACAAGGGGCACTCGTAAACCACATGGTCTGGAATGCCCTCCTCAGCACTTCAGTCACACGAGAGAGTAGCCCGCTTCCCGAACCGGCAAAGATATGCCGGGTACGTTTCGCGTACCATGAGGAAGTGCAGTAGCCCTCTGTTGGCTTGAAGTGTTTCATCTGTAGGCATTCCCCAATACTGGGTAACGACTGGCAAGTCCTGCGCCCAGTCTCCTCGCTATGCCAATACTCCTGCCAAAGTTCTTCCCGCCTTCTTTTGATGGCAAACCCTCAAAATTTCTACAGTTTTATCAATTTTGCCTTTTTTAGCCCAGTACCATGCTGCTTGTTCCCTTAATATCCAAGGGACAAAACCCAGTGAGTACTAATAGTGTCCGCCCCACTCCCCCCCCCCCCCCCCCCCGCAGCTCGTGGTCGTGCGGCGGTAGCGTTCTCGCTTCCCACACCCGGGTTCCCGGGTTCGATTCCCGGCGGGATCAGGGATTTTCTCTGCCTCGTGATGACTGGGTGTTGTGTGATGTCCTTAGGTTAGTTAGGTTTAAGTAGTTCTAAGTTCTAGGGGACTGATGACCATAGATGTTAAATCCCATAGTGCTGAGCCATTTGAACCATTAGAACCCCCCCCTCCCCCCCCTCCGAGGAGATATCCTGTAAGCCCCGACTGAGCACACGTGCTTGTTTCACTGCTCTCTTCTCACGACCCTTGCGAGCCTTGTCGCCCATACTCCCGATCTGTAGCTCAGTATGGAAGTCAGAATCGTGTTGTGGTATAATTTAAATCAGGTGGCAGTTAAAAACCTTCTATGACCAATCGATCCCCCCCTCCGAGGAGATATCCTGTAAGCCCCGACTGAGCACACGTGCATGTTTCACTGCTCTCTCCTCACGACCCTTGCGAGCCTTGTCGCCCATACTCCCGATCTGTAGCTCAGTATGGAAGTCAGAATCGTGTTGTGGTATAATTTAAATCAGGTGGCAGTTAAAAACCTTCTATGACCAATCGATATCAAGTTGTTTAGCACCTGTAGCGGCCTCTGGGTCACTGTCAATATTCCGGGAAAGACTCCATCTCTCATTGATGACTAGCCCCAGATTTCAGGTCCCATGACGCGGAAGAGCTGGTGAGCCATTGATTCTGACTATTGGAATTCTAATTAGCTGACCCGTTAATAATAGATATGTTAATTTATTAGGTGCCACCCTCATTTTGATTCTTTGACGGCACTCCCAGCACAGTTATTGCCCTTTCTACCTTGGGTTCAAGGTCTTCGTGGCTACGGCCACCAATCAACAGGAGGAGGTCGTCTGCGTAGGCTACCACCTCTAGCACATCTGCACTGCTCTCCAGGCTATCCAGGAGAGGCCCCATGTTTACATCCCAAGAGAGTGACCCCAGGACAGAGCCCTGGGGACACCTTTTGTAATTCTTTTACCAACTCTCCCGGTCGGGGACGATAGCCGGACCTCCCTTCCCATACAACTGCTCTTAAGACATCCATATAGCGGCCCTGGGCACTCTTTCTGCCGCAAGCTGGAGAAGAGCGAAGGCCACAAGAGGTTGTCAAAGGCGCCACTGATGTCCACCATGACGCCTACAATGTACTTGTGTGAGGATGTTCCACAGACCTCGGCCACCAGTGCAATTGCGTCAGACACCGATCGCCCTGACCAGAAGTCGAACTACCTGTCACTCATCCCACACAGCACTCGGTGCGCTGTCAGCTAGAAACCTCTCTAGCAATTTACCCAGCAGGTCTAATAAACATATCGGCCTGTAAGATTTTACTTCCTTTGGGTCTTTATCTTGGCCCTCCTAGGTAATTACGACATTGGCCTATTTCCAGACGGAGGGAAACTTCCCTAATGGTAAACACTAATTGTATATTCTTGTCAGAGGTGTCACTAGTTGAGGATTGAGGTACTGCGCCACCTCTGCTACAATGTTGTCTGGTCCAGGAGCCTTGTCCATCTTTAAAGATTGTATTTGGGCAGCCACTTCTTTCTGTGAGAATGGATACACCATGGCGTTGTTGTCATATTGACCTTCCTGCTCAATTAGGCGATGATCCTCTGTGTCTTCTTGCTTATTCTCATCAGGCAACAGGAACAGGAGGAGGACCTCAGTACTTTCCTGCCAGGACCCCATCATCCAGTTCTTGTCCCCGACAATGGACAGCAACATGGGTGACCGTATGTTTTCCCTTACAAGCTTGTAAGGGACGCCCAAGGGATGGGTAGCCAGGTGGCTTTGCACATATTTCTCCCAGCTTTGACCCTACAACACTCAGCTCTTTTTGAAATCGCTCCTTAGCTACCTGACATATCTGTAGCCATCGCTGTTTTTCTTCCTTGGTGACACTTCACTGGTACTACCGCATCGCCCTCATGAAATACTGACACATCTCCCCTAGGTCAGCAGTCCATGGCGATGGAGATACCCCAAAGCCTCTCCTAGCAGTTGGTACAACTGCCTTCACTGCCCTAGTAAGTGCACACACCACTTATCGGCGTGTCTATCCACGTCATCATCACCCTCCTGCCATTACGGGACGTTAAACTCTCTTTCCAGGCGTTCCCAATTGGCTGTATTGTAATTTAGTTGCGCTTCCCACCCTATCTCCCAACGGCACTCCCTATCACAAACTGCGAAGGTGATTATATTATGGTCACTTGTGGTGACCGTATCCCTCTCAGTCCAATTTTTGACGTTTGGTATATTCGGTGACATCAGCGTGGTGCCAATATTGGTGCTCTCACTCTCTCTTCCGCTGTAGGTGGGGGGCTTTCCTGGCCTATTGGCGATTACAAGCTACAAGACGATAATGGTCACTTCTGTCTTTCCACCTCTCTCATCACGAGTGCTGCTGTGCCAAAGGGGGGATTTGGCGTTTATGTCCGCCATAACAACAATTTTGCACCCCCCTCAACGCCGCGGTGACATGTAGGAGTTGGTCAAGATATACTAAATGTACATATTAATGAGATATGTTAACACTATTGGTGACTGGAGCTCCACGACGTTGCAGCTGTAATCTGATAGGTGCGACAAAACTGTGACTCTCAGAGCCTTGTTTACTGCTAAAATGGTAGCTCTCGGTTCATCACCGAACTTAACTATGTGCCAGTTGACGGCGGCAAATGCTACTTTCCCAGCAAGACAGTACGGCTCTTGTAGACAGAGCACATCCAGGCTCACCTCCTCCACCACCCTCCAAAGCTCCTGCATGACCGGCCTGCTGTTATGTGTGTTTAGTTGTTGCAGCTGTATACCTGTTGTCATGGAAAGTACATATGCACGTGTGACTCTGGGAAGTTTTTTCAGTAATCGAAAGCAATTCTCCCGTGGGACAGAACAGACTGATTGTACATTTCGTGGAGATCAAATGGTTCACTTCGTCATTCAAAGACCTTCTTCACCAAGTCACGCAGGGCACCGAAATTAGTGGGAAGATTCACGTTTTCAGCTGTATTCTATATACAGCCTCCACGGCCGAAAAGGTCATTTCACGCCCGAAATTATGACCAACACGCAGTAGACTCTGCTACAGTCGGCCATTATCAGACATAAAAAATCTCACAACTCGACTCCCAGTCGTCTCGCTTTTTCACAGTCCTCCAACTTTTCGCGACCAGGTATCCCTCAATGTGACAGAGAGGGCATACCATTATTTTGCAATAACTTAGCAAACTGGAATAGTGGCAGCCTTAGCATCAAAGGAAAATTAGTGACATCCTTGTGGCAATGTATAAATTTCCTAGCATAACATGTTAGTTTATGAAACATTGAAATTACGCAATACAAATTTCCACAAATTCTTCTCACATTTTCGAAATCTCAGTGCACATTACAACTTCAATATCAGAAAAAGCAATTATACTTTCGACAGTTTCTGGTGATATACCTTATAGTTAATCAAGATAAAATCATTAATTTATCTGTGTATTTTTTATTTTTCTGCCTTTTGTTTTAATACCTAAAGTGTAATAGGTTGCTATTTTAATATTTTGTAATCAGTATACTGTGTGGTTCTGTACATAGGTGCCCTGCACTGGGTTATTGTCAATCATAGGAAAGCATTTCACCAATCAAACATCTGTTCAGTTTTTTGATACATTCAGTGAGAGACGAGCATTAAGTCAGTCAGCCACCACGTTGTTACCAAGCATTCGGTATGACATAACCTATACTACTAATAGTTTAGTACAGTCAGAACGTCCTCCCTCCCCCCTCCATTCTCCCTTCTTTTTGTATCTGTAAGCTAACTCTCCTCCCACATAATATCAAGATTAAGTCACTATGATGATTCCGTACTACCTCCCCTTTCTTTGATGGGCAGTTGGCTCCTTCCTTAATATTTAGCTTAGTAGACAATGGTGACATTTTGTATCTGTCGACCCAACCAGAACTCATTATTTAATCCTAAATAGGTACGTTTTGTATTAGCTTACCAAGCCAGGGCAGTAGTAAAATAGACATCAGAGGTACATTCTATATTTGCGCACTTTGTCTAGGACTTATGAAAAGGTCACCAGACTCTTGTGTTAAGCAGTCTGATACATTGAGCACATACATAAGTATGCGTACAATCTGTAATAAATTAATTGTTTTTGGGATGTAGAATCATTTTGCTGGTGTGCCACACTGTTCGAACTGCACTGCTTTAAAGTGCTCTTAAGTGCCTCGATATGTGTTGAAAATCTGTGTGATGTCTTTGTATATTGTTTGTAGATGTAGAGAAAAGTTGTGTGTGGATGATTCTGAAAAGACGAAAACTGTTGTCAGCGATTTCTGAAGTTTCTTTGTGTGTGTATGTGTAAGACGAAGAGTGGATTTTGAAGGTTCATTTGCACTGGTAGGATTTGTTATTTTGTTAGTGTGTGCTCAGTGGATTCTAATTTTTCGGTGTCTGAGACTAAATTGTTCGAGACATCTTCTTGACATAGATCGAAATGCAGTACTGGGATAGTAAGGGGGACAATTAGAAGAGAACGCGGGTATAGAAGTGCGAGATGAGAGCAACATAGGTGATGAATTATGAGACGTACACGTCAGATTTGAAGTAAAACTCCTCAGCTCTGACTAGTGAATAAGGGGTCATGACTGTTAGTCGTGACTCTGGAACTCCTGGTGTTGTACCACTATAGTGTTAGATGGTACACAAGTTACTAATCTAAACTGTTTAAGTATTGTAACTAATGAGTCTGATTCCCCCATCATGACTATCACAACCACAAATACGCAAATGTATGAGTAGGATGTGTTAGCTTCATTTTTGGAATGTTTCAAGAAGTTGGCTGTCAGTATATGGACAATACAAGAAAAAAATTGGCGAAGAGAGAATATAGAGCGACAGGTGAAAGGCTCCTGGAGAAAACCAGTAAAATAAAAGAAGTTTAGAGGAGAGCTTTCAAAATTTTGCCATCCAGTTATGGGAAAAGCTGAGATCACAACAGGAAATAGAAACTATGGAAAAAGGTGATAGCATTATGACCAAGAACGGGGAACGAACTTTACTGCAAAAAAAGGTGCAATAAAGTGAATAAAGGCTACTGCGAGATGGGCGGCCCCTAAGGGAACAAAAGCAAAAAGATAAGAATGATATTCTGCTTCGAAAATAGCGAAAATTCAGGAGATGAAGATGGTCGAAAGGACAAGTTTACGAACATGGGGTTTGGCTCTATGGTTTGGAAAATAACTTCGAATCGCTAAATTTAGCCATAACGTGAGAGAGCATAATTTGGTAATGTTTCAGAGAATCTCAAACAATTAGGCAATGCGTGAGGAAATAGCGAAAGCGTATTTCCATCTCATACGATTCTTCGTAATTTCATTTTGTACTTGTATTAGGTGACAAATTGCGTATAACTGCATAAGTTCTTTACGTACAAGTTACTGAATACTGATACTTCGTAACCAGTTGGTCTTAATTTTGTTGGCTTCGTTTATTAATATCTCTCAAGTACGCCATGTGCAGCTAAAACTTTTATACTGAGATTTAAATGCACAGTTCCGTGTCTTCGTCCGTTGTGCACAAAAATCAGACATGCACCAGCTGTACGCATGCTTGTTGTGCTCGACGTTGGCTGTGAGAAATCTTGTAACTTTTTTTTTTTTTTTTTTTTTGTCATCAGTCTACTGATTGGTTTGATGCGGCCTGCCACGATTTCCTTTCCTGTGCTAACCTCTTCATCTCAGAGTAACATTTGCAACCTACGTCCTCAATTATTTGCTTGACGTATTCAAACCTCTGTCTTCCTCTTCTGTTTTTGCCCTCTACAGCTCCCTCTAGTACCATGGAAGTCATTCCCTCATGTCTTAGCAGATGTCGTATCATCCTATCCCTTCTCCATATCAGTGTTTTCCACATATTCCTTTCCTCTCCGATTCTGCGTAGAACCTCCTCATTCCTTACCTTATCAGTCCACCTAATTTTCAACATTCGTCTATAGCACCACATCTCAAATGCTTCGATTCTCTTCTGTTCCGGTTTTCCCACAGTCCATGTTTCACTACCATACAATGCTGTAATCCAGACGTACATCCTCAGAAATTTCTTCCTCAAATTAAGGCCGGTATTTGATATTAGTAGACTTCTCTTGGCCAGAAATGCCTTTTTTGCCATAGCGAGTCTGCTTTTGATGTCCTCCTTGCTCCGTCCGTCATTGGTTATTTTACTGCCTAGGTAGCAGAATTCCTTAACTTCATTGACTTCGTGACCATCAATCCTGATGTTAAGTTTCTCGCAGTTCTCATTTCTACTACTTCTCATTACCTTCGTCTTTCTCCGATTTACTCTCAAACCATACTGTGTACTCATTAGACTGTTCATTCCGTCCAGCAGATCATTAAATTCTTCTTCACTTTTACTCAGGATAGCAATGTTATCAGCGAATCGTATCATTGATATCCTTTCTTTTATTTCCATCATTGCTTCCTCGATGTACAGATTGAAGAGTAGGGGCGAAAGGCTACAGCCTTGTCTTATACGCTTCTTGATACGAGCACTTCGTTCTTGATCGTCCACTCTTATTATTCCCTCTTGGTTGTTGTACATATTGTATATGACCCGTCTCTCCCTATAGCTTACCCCTACTTTTTTCAGAATTTCGAACAGCTTGCACCTTTTTATATTGTAGAACGCTTTTTCCAGGTCGACAAATCCTATGCAAGTGTCTTGATTTTTCTTTAGCCTTGTTTCCATTATTAGCCGTAACGTCAGAATTGCCTCTCTCGTCCCTTAACTTTTCCTAAAGCCAAACTGATCGTCACCTAGTGCATTCTCAATTTTCTTTTCCATTCTTCTGTATATTATTCTAGTAAGCAGCTTCGATGCATGAGCTGTTAAGCTGATTGTGCGATAATTCTCGCACTTGTCAGCCCTTGCTGTCTTTGGAATTGCGTGGATGAAGGTATATCGCGAGACTCATATATTCTACACACCAATGTGAATAGTCGTTTTGTTGCCACTTCCCCCAATGATTATATCCCTTCTGCCTTATTTGACCGTAAGTCCTCCAAAGCTCTTTTAAATTCCGTTTCTAATACTGGATCCCCTATCTCTTCTAAATCGACTCCTGTTTCTTCTTTTATCACATCAGACAAATCTTCACCCTCATAGAGGTTTTCAATGTATTCTTTCCACCTATCTGCTCTCTCCTCTGCATTTAACAGTGGAATTCCCGTTGCACTCTTAATGTTACCACCCTTGCTTTTAATGTCACCAACGGTATTTTGACTTTCCTGTATGCTGAGTCTGTCCTTCCGACAATCATATCTTTTTCGATGTCTTCACATTTTTCCTGCAGCCATTTCGTCTTAGCTTCCCTGCACTTCCTATTTATTTCATTCCTCAGCTACTTGTATTTCTGTATTCCTGATATTCCCGGAACATGTTTGTACTTCCTCCTTTCATCAATCAACTGAAGTGTTTCTTCTGTTACCCATGGTTTCTTCGCAGCTACCTTATTTGTACCTATGTTTCCCTTCCCAACTTCTGTGTTAGCCCTTTTTAGAGATGTCCATTCCTCTTCAACTGCACTGCCTACTGCGCTATTCTTTATTGCTGTATCTATAGCGTTAGAGAACTTCAAACGTATCTTGTCTTTCCTTAGTACTTCCGTATCCCACTTCTTTGCGTATTGATTCTTCCTGACTAATGTCTTGAACTTGAGCCTACTCTTCATCACTACTATATTGTGATCTGAGTCTATATCTGCTTCTGGGTACGCCTTACAATCCAGTATCTGATTTAGGAATCTCTGTCTGACCGTGATGTAATCTAATTGAAATCTTCCGGTTTCTCCCGGCCTTTTCCAAGTATACCTCCTCCTCTTGTGATTCTTGAACAGGGTATTCGCTATTACTAGCTGAAACTTGTTACAGAACTCAATTAGTCTTTCTCCTCTTTCATTCCTTGTCCCAAGCCCATATTCTCCTGTAACCTTTTCTTCTACTCCTTCCGCTACAACTGCATTCCAGTCGCCCATGACAATTAGATTTTCGTCCCCCTTTACATACTGCATTATCCTTTCAATATCCTCATACACTTTCTCTATCTGTTCATCTTCAGCTTGCGACGTCGGCATGTATACCTGAACCATCGTTGTCGGTGTTGGTCTGCTGTCGATTCTGATTAGAACAATCCGGTCACTGAACTGTGCACAGTAACACACCCTCTGCCCTACCTTCCTATTCATAACGAATCCTACACCTGTTATACCATTTTCTGCTGCTGTTGATATTACCCGATACTCATCTCACCAGAAATCCTTGTCTTCCTTCTACTTCACTTCACTTACCCCTACTATATCTAGATTGAGCCTTTGCGTTTCCCTTTTCAGATTTTCTAGTTTCCCTACCACGTTCAAGCTTCTGACATTCCACGCCCCGACTCGTAGAACGTTATCCTTTCGTTGATTATTCAATCTTTTTCTCATGGTAACCTCCCCCTTGGCAGTCCCCTCCCGGAGATCCGAAAGGGGGACTATTCCGGAATCTTTTGCCAATGGAGATATCATCATGACACTTCTTCAATTACAGGCCACATGTCCTGTGGATACACGTTACGTGTCTTTAATACAGTGGTTTCCATTGCCTTCTGCATCCTCATGTCGTTGATCATTGCTGATTCTTCCGACTTTAGGGGCAATTTCCCATCCCTAGGACAAGAGAGTGCCCTGAACCTCTATCCGCTCCTCCTCCCTCTTTGACAAGGCCGTTGGCGGATTGGGGCTGACTTCTTATGCCGGTAGTCTTCGGCCACCAATGCTGATTATCTATCAAAATTTAGGCAGTGGCGGGGATCGAACCCGGGACCGAAGACGTTTTGATTATGTATCAAAGACGTTACCCCTAGACCACGGGTACCCCCGTGTAACTTCAGCCTTCGCAAAAGCCTGCAGTAAACAGAAATGCTTTAGAATATCAGTCAATGGACTATACTGACTGTTATTGCATGGACAAGTAATGATATTACACTACTGGCCAGTAAAATTGCTATACCAAGAAGAAATGCAGATGATAAACGGGTATTCATTGGACAAATATATTGTACTAGAACTGACATGTGAATTTTCACGCAATTTGGGTGCATAGATCCTGAGAAATCAGTACCCAGGACAACTACCTCTGGCCGTAATAACGACCTTGATACGCCTCGAGTCAAATAGAGCTTGGATGGCGTGTACAGGTACAGCTGCCCATGCAGCTTCAACACGATACCACAGTTCATCAAGAGTAGTGACTGCCGTATTGTGACGAGCCAGTTGCTCGGCCACCATCGACCTGACGTTTTCAGTTTTTTAGAGATCTGGAGAATGTGCTGGCCAGGGCAGCAGTCGAACATATCCTGTATCCAGAAAGGCCCGTACAGGACCTGCAATATGCGATCGTTCATTAACCTGCTGAAATGCAGCGTTACACAGGGATCGAATGAAGGGTAGAGCCACGGGTCGTAACACATCTGAAATGCAACGTCCACTATTCAAAGTTGTAATCTCCCCAAAAAAAATATTAATTAAATATGAACCAAGTGTAACCTCCCCGCAAAAAATATTAATAATTGAACAAAATTCTGTACAAAATTGGTTCCCATTTATGATCTCTGTGCATTTGATGTACTCACAAAATTCAATTCCTAAACCGCGAAGTAATAAGAAAAGAAAATTCAGTAACCTGGTAAATTTTAGGACGACAGCAACGCTGCGCCTCCGCCCTGTATTCTGAATAAAGAAGCAAAAAAATTCTTACCTCAATAAAAACCGCGAAAATATCTGCTCTTACCATTTTTTTTTTTTTTTTTTTTTTTTTTTTTTTTTTTTTTTTTCACAGCTCCGTGCAATGCTGGCCTATACTTTTCTGATTCGTGAAAGGAATGATCATGCATTGGATAAATTCTTTAAATTAAAATGAATGCTTTTTTTAAAAAAAATTTACTTTATATTATAAAAATTATTTTTGGGGCATTTTTTAAAAGAAATTGGATGACAGTTCACATACATTACTAGATATGCGCAAGGCTGCTTCTTTACCTTCTACAATAATACTCATCCTCCAGAGTCCCGACCAAAGCAGACTGCAGACAAGCGCAGACACGCACCGACTACTGCACACTACTGCCGACTCACGCAGACTACACTAGCACAGACTCCTGCAGACTACTGCAGACTACTGCCGACTCACGGACAGTACTACAGACTAGCGCACACAAGCGACAAGCGACAACTAACAACATACTGCTCTCTGGTCAGAGACTCTCCTATGCCTTGCCTATTGCAGGCAGCGCATATAGCGCATATCTCTTACATAACCCTCCACTGGGGGGGCAAAAATTTGGCAGCGATGGTGAGTCAATTGGACTTGCCACGAGCAACAAATTTTTCTTAATTAACTAAGTTTACAATCACAAAATATATACATATATATAAGTGCAGAACATGAAATAAAATATAGTGCACATGCACTGAGTACAGAACATATCAAGCAATGTCAAAATGTATACGCAATGAGTACAAAAGATATTATTAAATGACAAAAGTGCACACGCACTGTAGTACAGAACATATCAGGAAATCACAAATGTATACGCAATGAGTACAAATCATATTAACAAATGACATAAAGTGCACACGCACTGTAGTTCACAAGATATCAACAAATCACAAAATGTATACGTAATGAGTACAAATCATATTAACAAATGACATAAAGTGCACACGCACTGTAGTTTCTTCATTATTTTATAAGAACTAGGATAGAAAAGGGAAGGATTGCATCATGGTTGTAGCACATTAGGTTGCACGCAGCTGCACTGAAAGTCCATATCTTTCTACAGAAGCACAACACCAAGTAAGACAATCTGAAGTTCTTTTCCCTGAAGTATTAATTAGTGTAGCCAAGACACTGAAATGTCGTATTAATATTCCATGTTATCGTTTTGGTAGTACATTAGGTACACCAAACAGTGGGACCATAATAACATCTCCATCGCTCAAGGTGATGGACAGCATGTCGCGTCAACACCACGCTCTTGTAAGGTACATCAACGTAGAATTAGTGCAAAAACCAAATATAGTGCTCCATGATCATGAGGATAGACAGGACAAATGGACATTGCAGTAATTTCTGGTAATTAGGTCACAAGGTGAAGGACATTAAGTCTTATGCCAGTCATCATTGATAATTACACTAGCCTATCAACTGATTTGAGTAATTGGTGGCACTCATCGCCCAGCTACTGAACATTTCTGTACCATGTATGAAGTATTACAGAATAATGTTCATAAGTCATCTGTTTACAGAGAACATTGGCACTCATTGACCAGTTACAAATCATTAGAAGTCATCATTCAAAACAGGAGCCAATGAGTGTAGCATCAAGCTACTGGTATTCAAATATATAGCATGTAAGTGACATAATACAAATTTAAAATATAAGAAACAGTGGCATTCGTTGGCCAGCAAGTATTGAATATTACAAAACATTTTTCATCATTCAAGTGACATATGACATATTTAAAATAATTATTGACACTCATTGATCAGTTACAAATCATCAGAAGTCATCAGTCAAAACAGGAGTTAAAGAGTGTAGCATCAAGCTACTACTATTTATATATATAGCATGAAAGTGACATAATACAAGTTTAAAATATAAGAAACAGTGGCATTCATTGGTCAGCAAGTATTGAATATTACAAAACATTTTTCATCATTCAAGTGACATATGACATATTTAAAAATATAACACTCTGTAACTATTACTCAAGTCTGTAGTTGGAAAACATCATTCAGTATTACTCATAACTCTTTTAAACTAGTAGCATTATTTGGGACTGGTAATACATTTTTTGTGGTAGCAGTGCATTGCGTTGGGATCGATAATTAATTGCTGGGGCATAACAATATTTGCTTTTGACTTCTTGCTGCAAATGAGGATAGGTAATGTCATTCGTAATGAGTCAGCTGTAGCAAGGTTATGAAACAAATAAAGTATATGTGATCACATTCATGAATGTCACACACAAATGGGTAAAAAAATGCACGTTTAATGACCAACTGCTTATAGCACATTAATTTCATGAATAGCTTCACCAGGAAAAATACAAAATGGATTATTAAGCTGAAAGAAGAAACGCATATTATGCTGAAAAGTAGTGAACTTCGAATTAACAGGTAATGAAATGTGTATTAAATATATATGTTCTCTAGCTGTCCTTTCCAAAACCTTCAGTCATCATACCATGCGACATAAGACATACTGTCAAGACGAACTGCAACAAATACTTAAATAACTACATAGCATAAATACATAAACTTCAATACTATCCTCATCTGCAAAGAAAAACTTCATTATCATTACTATCATCACTTGCAAAGAATAACTTGATTATCCATATCATCATAACTCCATTATTATCATCACCTGTAAAGAAAAACTTCATTATTCGTAGTAGCATGTTCTTCATCACTATTCATCATCATTCATTATCATCTGGAAAAAAGTCACTTCATTATTCATTATACAACTATTCATAGCATAGAGTTCCTTATTTCTAGCATATTTCTTCACTAAAACTATGATGTGTAGTTCTGTCTGACAGCCTGCATCAATCGCCTCGTATTCTGAAAGAAAAAATTAGTTAAGACTGCTATCACACGACGTGTATTCTTGTTAATGCTTGTTAATTCTGATCCATTTACTCTTCGTGACGAGGTATTGCATTTTCTTTCGTTCACTCTGAAGGTGAAAATCCCATTTTTATTTCTTTTACACGTTATTTCTTTCTGAAAATGATGAACAATTATTTAAGTCTTGTATTTAAATCATATACCCATTAAATAAAAACTGGTTTCTAGTGATATAATTGAGCATACAGCATAGCATGACAAAAAGCGTAATATGTCACAAACATAGACAGTGTGCAGGTGCAAAAATGTACACAGAGTATCACAATGTAGCAGCAAAATAATGTGAAATAGTCACGATGTTGAGATATCATAAGGCAAAATGTCAAAGTCAACTGGTGTTTCTTATATCTTAAATATTTCATGGTGCATACAAGCAAAACAGGAAAACAATCATACATACATAAAAAATGGAAAATGTGCACGGTCTGATGTGTAACGACAAGAAAAGCTACCTGCTAACCTTACCTTGCCGGGCACTTGCCAAGAAAAAAATATAATAGTCAACAGTAAGTAGTCACATTAATATAATTGCATAAGTGGTCATAAAATGTGTAAGTTTATCAGGAAAAATGTGCACGGTCTGATGTGTAACGACAAGAAAAGCGACCTGCTAACCTTACCTTGCCGGGCACTTGCCAAGAAAAAATACGATAATCATAAGTAAGTGTTCATGTAAATACAATTGCATAAGTGGTTATACAAAAAAAAAATCTGGGAATGACATTGCAGTGTGATAGATCGTAAAGTATGTTCATTCAATAAAGGGTTTGATGTTGGAGACATGGTGATTCCATTTTGTTTTTCTGGTTCTCATAGTTTCGACGTGTACTACATTTGGGTGAGGAATGCTGCGAATTCGATATGGACCTGCATATAGAAGCTCAAATTTACTACATCAACTTTTTCCTCTATTAGATAAATAATGTGTGCTTACTAATATCTTCTGTCCAATGTGAAAGTCACGGCGTGTACACACCTGTTTTTGCTGTCTTCTCCGGCGCTCTGCGGCACGTTTGATGTTGTTCAGCGCAATGTCAATTATTTCATGGTGTCTTAGTCGACGAGATGTAGGAAAGGTTACTAATTCTTTAATTTTGTTAGGTGGTTCAACATTTTTCAGTATAACAGACAGAGATAGCATAGTAGATTCATTTGGTATGGAATTAATTACATCTTCGAATGAGAGTATGTGTGTGTCCCAATCAATATGTCTTTTATGGCAGTATATTCTACACAGTTTACCAATTTCTTTCATTAATCGTTCACAAGGGTTCGAAGAAGCATGGTACTTGGATACATAGATCGGAGAAATGTTTCTAGCTCGTAACATACGTGTCCATATAGCAGATCGAAACTGTGATCCATTGTCGGAAATTACTTTCAATACATGCCCTACATGGAATAAAAAATGTTTTACAAATGCTTTTGAAACAGTTTTAGCAGTAGCTTTGCGTAACGGAGTGAACGTAACAAATTTTGAAGTGAGTTCAACAGCGACAAAGACGTAGCAAAAACCTCTATTAGTTCTGGGAATCGGACCAAAAATATCTACAGCGGCCATGTGTCTCAATTGAACAGGTACAATGGGATATAATGGAGGAATACGTGAAGTCGTATCTCACTTAGCTTTCTGGCAGATCTTACATGACGCTAACTCGTCGAATATGTTTCTCCATGTTAGTAAAATAGCAGTTCTGTCTCAGTATAAGAAAACATTTTCTGGCTCCGTAATGTGCGTAACTTAATGAGTATACCAGATTAATTTGTTAACAAGCTCGTCAGGAATGCATAATAACCAATTGTTGCTGTCAGGGTGAGAGCGGCGAAACAGAATATTATTGCGTACAGTGTAATGGTTTCTAATGGTAACATTATTCCTATCTTGCCAAAGGTGTTTAATTTCTTTCCATACGTTGTCTTTACTCTGCTCTTGTGCTATGTCTTGTAATGACGACGAAATGAAATTTTCAAATGCAACTTGTTGAATGTACATTACGCTGAAATTTGCTTTGCAGAAGTTGGTTGCGATGTCTTGCTGATTGTTGCTGAGAGAACGGGATAGTGTGGCTGCTACAATATTTTGTGTACCGAATATGAACAATTGTAAAATTAAATTCCTGTAAATAAAGTTTCCATCTGCTTCATCTGTCGTGTGTAAATTTAGCGGAAAGTAAAAACTGGATAGCTCTATGATCTGTGTAAACGGTCGTATGTCTTCCATAAAGAAAATGCCGAAATCTCGTAAATGCCCATACAACACATAATTGCATTCAGCAGGTGACAGAATGCGACTCGCAAAGGCGATGTTTTTAATAACTATAGTGCCATCTTCTTCAATTTCTTGAAAAATGTGTACGCCTAAAGCGGTGTTAGAACTGTCGGTGGCAATGGAAAAATTTCTAGTAAGATCTGGATGTGATAAAAGTGGTGCATTCAACAAAGCTTGTTTAAGATTTACTAATTCAGACTATTAGTTTTTCATGTAAGAGTATGTCTCAGATGTCGTCAAAAGTAATAACACTTTCGTGAACAAGAGTCTCTGTGTCAAAAGTATTGCTTGCGTTACTGGAAGATGCAACCTGTACTGTATCTAGTCAAATTCTATCTGACGTGCTATTATTTTCGGGAGGATGCTGTGGCATTTCCGCTATTTGTACTGTTCTGTTATTTCTTCCTGACGTATTACGTTCAGGATGATATCTACTGTCTGGTTCATTCATGATAATTTGTTGTTGCGGATGATTTTGCTGCCGGTGAGGCCGACTGTTATTAAACGTACGCTGAAAATTGTGCTCATTACTTTTACGTCTGTCATGATAGTCATTGCTATATGGCGCGTTGCGATAGGAATTGAAATGGTGTGTTTTCTGTACGTACTGATTCCCTTGTTGCTGTGCGTTACTATTTGTTGGAGCTGACTCTATATGTGTAGGCGGCGTAACATTAAAGCTTGGTTGACCTTGCAGACTGCATTGTTGGTTAGGTATGCTAACCGGTTGGTTTTGTTGCTGTTGTTGGGGAAAACCTGTATTGTTACCAAAATGTGGTTCCTGTTGCTGATAATTTTGACGATACTGATAATTAAAATTTTGTCTGTTATTAAAGTTACGGTGATAGTTCTGGAGTGTCTAATGAATACTGTCACTTTCGGTAAAACTCGTCATATCAGATTTCTTTACTCACTCTTAATCCTAGATAGACCGATAGTTGAAGAGCTGTTCTGATAGATGTAAAGGATAGTAGAAGAGAAGGGAGCAGTGCAGAAAACTAAAGATGAAATAGCACTACTACGGCTCGGGGCCCTGTGCACGCTACGGCACATATTCATCGAAGTGTAATGAATCCCCTGAGATCACTTACGCGCTGCATATAAATTTTGGTTTCTGTGTTACTGGTAATGCCGGTGAAAATTCAAAAGTAAGTTGTTGTATCCAATCCAATTCTAGTTTCTGCGTTACAGGCCAAGCTGATGAAAATACAAAAGCAAATTGTCGTATCCAGTCCAAAGCGTGAATCTGTGTTCTGTCATTTTTAAATACCTTAGATTTTTTTACGAATAAAAATTGCTTGTAATCAACGTTATCGTCTCTGAATGTGTGAACAGGTTCAGGATTGCATGAGAATCTATTTGTCTGTGTCTGTTCGGATTCTAAGTCACGTAGTCTCTGTAAATTACCTAAGTTACACTGGCTGTGTGAGTGTGACAAATGTTCGGAATGTGGCGTATGCTGTGGCGTGTTAGTGATTGAAGCATATTTCACTTCTGTTACCTCTTGCTGTAAAGTTGACTATTTTCTACGTAATGTATTATTGGACGAACCTATCTCACTGATTGTCTGCTGTAAATTTTGGTATTCGGGTGTTTGATTAAACGAAATCGGTGAAGTATCGTCTGATTTGCTGTCATTATTACTTTCAATAACGTCAATACGACTGGCCAGTTCATCATATTTTCCAGTCAGTATTTTTACCTGATCATCGTTTTTAGTGTCAAAAGCATTAATCTGTATTTGTATTTTACGTGTGGTTTCGTTCAATTTTTTAACGTCTGCTTTGATGACATCGGGATCATGTATCAGTTCTAATTGTTCAAGTCTGTCAGTCACTGTCTGAAAGTCTACTGTGTGTGTGTCTGTTTTTGCTTTAAGATCCGAAACCTCATCACGCAACTCGGTGTTCAATTGTTTGATAGTATTAATTTCGTCTGATACTGTAGCAATATTGTTGTCTACGAATGTTTTTGCTTTCGTAAACAATTTACGTTTATCTTCCTGTCTCTGTGCAGTAATTGTTTCCATTACTTGCGCTTTACTTTATTCTGTTCCCGTATAAATTTACGGTAACGCGTTTCACTGTTTTGTAGGAGGTGATTAAAACGTTCGTCAATTTGGCTTTTCTGTTGGTCAAATTTCGCGGCTACTTTCGCATCCAGTGTGCGTGAAAGATCTGCTGACTTTAATTTATACTCGTCGCGTAACTGTGTTGCGTTTTCAGAGCATTGTTTACCGACTGCACTAATTTCGTCCCTGAGTGATTCTGTTGTAGCTGCTTGCGTATTCCTTAATTCTTGAGCAACAGATCTAATTTCTTCACTACTTTTCCTAGCACAAGCCTTAATTTCCTCACGTTTGTTCTTTAGTATCATGACATTGCGTGGCAACGGCTGTAATCTGTTCACTAAGCTGTTTGGAATTGTTATCTAGTTTTTCATTGAGTTGTTTGAGATTTCCACTAAGTTGTTTGTGATTGTTGTCTTGTCTTTCATTCTGTTGTTTGGAATTGTTGTCTTGTTTTTTATTATGTTCATTAATTTGTAGCAACAATGCCATAATTTCATCCAAGCCAAAATTAGTAACTCTATTTTCTGTGCTGTGTGTTGGTGTATCTGCATTTCTCACGTTTTCTGTAACCATTTGGTCATTCTGTAATTCTTGAAAAGGTTTGCCAATCGTATGTGCACTGTTGGTCACTAAATCGGAATCAAATAAATCCGTCGTACTTTGAGTACACTGTTCATTTTCGTTAGAAAAATTTATGTGTTCGTTACGTAAATTTTGCGAGCCGGGTGTGTCGAACTGGGCAGCGTTCATTGTAACAGAACGTCCCGCGTCATCAATTGTCGTTAAATTAACAGAGGACACAACTGAATTTATTTGTTCATCATTAGGATCAAAATCATTACTAGTGATCGGTACCCACTGATTGCCTGTAAATGGAGGGTTGTCATCATTACACTGAGTGTTGCAAGTATTATCGGTCAAGCTATTCGAGTCGGTTATTTCACTCATTGTACATCGCGATGTACTGTTAATAGTTTTTCGCAAAGAGCAATAAATTGCCGATGATCTGTGAAAGCAAGAGTGACAAATTAGTAAATGCGTTGCGCCAGATGTAAACTACATTTAAGTAAATAAGAGCAGATATATGACTACTTATCAGAAGATTCACAAAGAAATACGATCCTGGCAAGGTCGCCAAGTGTAACCTCCCCCGAAAAAAAAAAATTAATTAAATATGAACCAAGTGTAACCTCGACGCAAAAAATATTATTAATTGAATGTTACTTCTGAACAAAACTGGTTCCCATTTATAATCTCTGTACAGAAATGAATTCACAATTGATGTACTCACAAAATTCAATTCCTAAACCGCGAAATAATAAAAAAAGAAAATTCAGTAACCTAGTAAATTTTAGAACGACAGCAACGCTGCGCCTCGGCCCTGTATTCTGAATAAAAAAGCAAACAAATTCTTAGCTCAATAAAAACCGCGAATATATCTCCTCTTACCTAATTTTATTTTAGTTTATTTATTTATTTTTTTTGGCACAGCTCCGTGCAATGCTGGCCTATACTTTTCTGATTCGTGAAAGGAATGATCATGCACTGGATAAATTCTTTAAATTGTAATGAATGCTTTTTTTATATTATAAAAATTATTATTGAGGCATTTTTTAAAAGAAATTGGATGACAGTTCACATACATTACTAGATATGCGCAAGGCTGCTTCTTTACCTTCTACAATAATACTCATCCTCCAGAGTCCCGACCAGAGCAGACTGCAGACAAGCGCAGACAAGCGCCGACTACTGCACACTACTGCCGACTCACGCAGACTACTCTACACTAGCACAGACTACTGCAGACTACTGCCGACTCACACAGTCTAACTACAGACTAGCGCACACAAGCGACAAGCGACAACTAACAATATACTGCTCTCTGGTCAGAGACTCTCCTATGCCTTCCCTATCGCAGGCAGCGCATATAGCGCATACATCTTACGAAGTGCCGTCAATGCGAACAAGAGGTGACCGAGACGTGTAACCAATGGCACCCCATACCATCACGCCGGGTGATACGCCAGTATGGCGATGACGAATACACGCTTCCAATGTGCGCTCACCGCGATGTCGCCAAATACGGATGTGACTGTTGCCGTAAACAGAACCTGGATTCATCCGAAAAAATGACGTTTTGCCATTCGTGCCGCCAGGTTCGTCGTTGAGTACACCATCGCAGGCGCTCCTGTCTGTGATGCAGCGTCAAGGGTAACTGCAGCCATGGTCTCCAAGCTGATAGTCCATGCTGCTGCAAACATCGCAGAACTGTTCGTTCAGATGGTTTTTGTCTTGCAAACGTCCCCATTTGTTGACTCAGGGATTGAGACGTGGCTGCACGATCCGTTGCTGCCATGCGGATAAGATGCCTGTCATCTCGACTGCTAGTGATACGAGGCCGGTGGGATCTAGCACCGCGTTCCGTATTACCCTCCTGAACCCACCGATTCCATATTCTGCTGACAGTCAGTGGATCTCGACGAACGCGAGCAGCGATGTCGCGATACGATGAATCGCAATCGCGACATTTATCGAAGTCGGAAACGTGATGGTACGCATTTCTTCTCCTTACACGAGGCATCACAACAACGTTTCATCAGGCAACACCGGTCAACTGCTATTTGTGTATGAGAAATCAGTTGGAAACTTTCCGCATGTCAGCACGTTGTAGGTATCGCCACCGGCGCCAACCTTGTGTGAATGATCTGGAAAGCTACTCATTTGCATATCACAGCATCTTCTTTCTGTCGGTTAAATTTCGCGTCTGCAGCACGTCATCTTCGTGGTGTAGCAATTTTAATGGCCAGTAGTGTGATATAACAGTGTGCCTAATTTGAACTTTGTGTGCAGTAACTGGAGTTTTGTTGCACAAAAAAGACGAGCAACTACTGTGGATATTGGAGCACGATCGCATGTTCAACCCACCATTACGAAACACTGCCTACCTTCAATGTGATATTGACACTGTGATTATCCTCTCGTCCAACAGTTGTTCTTTGCAGGCACAGGAAACGAGGTGTTTGTGGCCTGCCCTGATAAAAGTCTCTCAAATAAATATTACAACTAGATTCTTATGGTCACTAAGCTCTGAAGGAACTAATTCAATTTCGCTATTCTGATACTTGCTGAGCATTAATAATAAATTCTGATATATTGCTGTGTACTTAAAAATGTTTGACGCAAGCAAGCAATATTGTTTGCGATGCCACGTTTAGACAGCCATCAATGAAACTTTCATTTCAGCTATTATTCAGAATAATTAGTAGAACTGTGAACTTTCATTCTGCAAATTTTCCATCAGCCAATGCAAAAAAAGGCGACCAATCCATAAACTGTCTAATAAATTCTATTTAAATTAGCTGTAAACGAAGTTCATTGTGATTTGAAGTAGTATAGTTTCAAATGGTGCAAATATGGGTTTCTAGATAGTATTTCGGACATAACTTGCTATTTGCAATTATGGCACAGTAATAAGGATTGTGAAAAGGATAGACGCTACTCACCGTTTTGTGGAGATGCAGGCTTGCAGACAGGAACAATGAAAAAAGTGTCGGAAAGTGAACTTTCGGCCATCAAGACCTTCATCAAACATTGACAACACGCACACAAACACACACACACACACACACACACACACACACACACAACACACACACACGAGTGCACGCACACAAACAGACGCACACACGCACACGCGCGCACACAGACGCACACACACAGAACCGCAACTCACACGCACATGAGTACAGTCTCTGGCAGCTAGGACCAGACTGCAAGCAGCAGCACGTAATGGGAGAGGGAACCAGGTGGGGGTGAGGAGGAGGCTGTGGCAGTGACAGGGAGGGATGGCAGAGTAGGGGTGGGGAACAGTAAAATGCTGCTGGTGAGAACATGCAGGGACGACGTAGAGAGTAGGGCAGCTAGGTGCAGTCAGGAGGTTAGACAGAGGGTGGGGGGAGTGAGTATAGTGGAAATGGAGAAATTACAAAGACTTGGGGCTTTGGTGGAATAGAAGGCTCAGTAGTGTTTGATTGGGAACAGGGAAGGAGCTAGACAGGTAAGGATAATGATTAACGAAGGTTGAGGCCTGGAGAATTACAAGAACGTAGCAGATATTGCAGGGAGAATTCTCACCTGAACAATTCAGAAAAGCTGGTGTTGGTGAGAAGAATCCAGAAGGCACCGGCTGTGAAGCACTCACTGAAGTGACCAACGCCATGTTCAGTGGCATGCTCAGCAACAGGGTGGTCCAGTTTTTTCTTGGCCACAGCTTGCCGGTGGTCATTCATGCTATCAGACAACTTTTTGGTTCTCATACCCACGTAGAATGCAGCACAGTGGTTGCAGCTTAGCTTGTAGATCACATCACTGGTTTCACAAGTAGCCCTGCCTTTGATGGGATAGGTGATGTTTGTGACTGGACTTGAGTAGGTGGTGTTGGGAGGATGTATGGGTCACAGGTCTTGCATCTAGGTATATTACAGGGATATGAGCCATGGGGCAAGGGGTTGGGAGCAGAGGGATTGTGTAGGAATGGGTGAACCAGGTGATGTGTTTGGGATACTGGGTGTTTAGGAAGGAGTCCTCTAGGAGGCCCATGATTAGACTGGCATGGGTTGGTACCATGCACGTGCTCATAGCAGTAACTCGGATTTCTTTGTAGGTAATGCTGTCAAAAAAATTTTCAAATGTGTGTGAAATCTTATGGGACTTAACTGCTAAGGTCATCAGTCCCCAAGCTTACACACTACTTAACCTAAATTATCCTAAGGACAAACACACACACCCATGCCCGAGGGAGGACTCGAGCCTCCGCCGGGACCAGCCGCACAGTCCACGACTGTAGCGCCCCAGACCGCTCGGCTAATCCCGCGCGGCGTAATGCTGTCAAAGGAGAAGTGATTGTGGATGGGGATATAGTTAGTCATGCCAATTAGGATGGGGTTTTTGGTTTGGAAACCATCGGGCATTGGAAAAGGTAGTGTTTAAAAGAGTTAAAGTGATGTGCATCAGAGATGTTAGTGTAAAGGGAGGTGGCATCGGCAGTGATGAGCAGGGGTACCATGTGTTAAAGGAACACAGAACTGTGGAGAGTCGGTGGAGGAAATGGTTGGTATCTTTTGCATAGGTGGGTAATAGGATGAAGATGTTGGTCCTTCAGTGTGGCATGGTAACTGGCCGGAATGAAGTGTCCTGCTCTGTTGGGTTTATGGACTTTAGGAGGCATGGAGAAGGTCAGAGTGCAGGAAGTGGTAGGGATGAGGAGAGAGATGGACTCTGGGGAGAATTTCTTTTATGGGCCTAAGGGTTTGAGGAGAGGCTGAAGATCCTGCTGGATTTCTAGTATGGGGTCACTGTGTCGGAGTTTGTTGGTGAATGAGTCTGACAGCTGGCAGAGTCCATCTACAAGGTAGCCCTTATTCTTCAAAACAACAATGGTGGAACCTTTTTCAGCAGGTACGCTTGTAAAATCGGGATCAGTTTTTAGGTGGTGGATTGTGGTTCTTTCTGCAGATGTATGGTTGGTTTGCATGTTGGGGGATTTGGGGGATAAGGGTGAGTCAAGTTTCGATGTTAATAAATTCTGGAAAGCTAACGTGGGTGAAGGAGGCAGTGGTGTGGGATCACAGTTGGCTGGAGGAGTGACCTGACTCAGGCAAGTTTCAACATTGGTGTTTGGTTGAGTCTGATTGGTAGAGTGGGTTGACCTTCATTCACTTCTGTCCTTTGTTTCTCTTGTTGCCTTCCAAACTGCACTGCACGTTCTACTTACGTGCCACACTGTGTCAACCGTGCCGGCCAGAGTGGCCGAGCGGTTCTAGGCGCTACAGTCTGGAACCGCGCGACCGCTACGGTCGCAGGTTCGAATCCTGCCTCGGGCATGGATGTGTGTGATGTCCTTAGGTTAGTTAGGTTTAAGTAGCTCTAAGTTCTAGGGGACTGATGACCACAGCAGTTAAGTCCCATAGTGCTCGCAGCCATTTGAACCATTTGTGTCAACCGTCTCGGCCGCATACAACAGACGGCTACAAGACCACGCTGATTGTTGGTGCATCATCTCATGTGCCACATTAGTCCCGCCGATATTAATTCCTATAATCTCTGCCTTCAAATTGATCACTCTCCCGGCGTCACTCTCGCGTATCTTCGCGTGTTATTTCGCGTACCTTTCCTGTCTCATATCAACTTGTATCTCATTCTACCAACCCTTCCCCATCCTCCACTCTTCTCCCTTCTATTCCAGTTCGTACCTACGAATTTCACCTAATCAGGTCTCATCTTCTGTCTGCCTTCTTCTCACTTATACACCCACAGACCTTTAACCCACTTGCAATTTTTTTTTTACTTTTTTTTCTCTTGGTCTCATTGTGACTTCACGTCAGTTTCAGTTGGTTTTCCCGTTTCACTATCGGCCTACTCTCTCATATTTCATCTCGTTTCCCCTTATTTCAACCGTTTAATCGCTTTCGTAATTTTTCCCACGTGTTTTGGTGATTTTTGCGAAATTGTTGTCGTATTCCTACGTTATTTACTTATATTTATGCGTTTTTCCACCACCATGGATCCTTGCTCCGTCCATGTGCATCAATACAGGAAAGTTGCCTTATCCCTAGCCAGAACTCTGTCACACATACTGTTCTTGGGTTGTTTGTTGGCTCATGGAATCCCGCAAATTGCCTTATCATCAAACTGCCTATCTCCAGCTGCCACTCTTCCCTCCACAATGACATCCATCTGTTCAGATTCCGCCAACCCTTAGCCCTCAACAACAGTCCTGTGAAACCATATCAGTCAGGCCCAGACCTCCTTGTAATAACCTCTCTCCATGTGTAAAATTCTCTTGTAATGAAATCCCACATTATTGGTTCCCATAAGACACACTGAACCTTTTGCCCTTCAGGAACTGGAGCAACATGCACAACACCACCTCAAAAAATTCTCCAGCCTACTTAGTTCCAACTCCTGCCCTGAACTATCGCTGTCCACTGTCTCCACAACAACCTCCAAACAATCTCCACATCCCCTCTTAGTTTACAAACCCTGTCTCACCGGCCTACTTGTAGATTTACTCCACCTTCCAATAATATGTCCCACCACAACACGTAATTCAATAACCTAAACAGAACCAAAAGACAGTCTTGAAGCATTCCTCTAAAAGCCTTAGCCCTTCATAAGTGACAATCATTTAAAAAGGCCTCACCTCTTTCCCCCTTCTAAATTCAGTCATGCAGGACTTGTTAATAATCTTCTCTCCTTCTATCGGTCCCTACAGTGGAGACACTTATTCACCACCAAGCCTACCAATCACATTCAAATAAAGAGCGATGTTGAACCCTACCTGACTCAGTTCATTCCTCCATCCAATCATGATCCGCACAAACTACCCACAAATCACCCCTGTTAACTTTCCAGAATTTCTTAACCTCGAACCTTGACTCACCATTATTCCCCAAATCCCTCAACATGCAAACTAACCTTATATCTGTAGAAATAACTGCAATCCACTACCTAAAAATTGATGCTGGCCTTATAATCATACCTGCTGAGAAAGGCTCCATCACTGTTGTCTTGAACCATAAGGACTACCTGGCAGAAACAATCCACCATCTGTCCGATTCATCCACCTACAAACTCTGCCATTTTAGAAATCCAGCAGGATCTCCAGTCTCTCATCCAATCCTTAGGTCATAACAGAACTTCTCCCTTGAGTCCATCTCTGTCCTCACACCTACCTCTCCCTAGACTCTGACTGTCTACATGCTTTCCTAAGTCACAACTACCCAGGATGTCCTATAATGGCCGGTTACTGTGCCCCTACTAAGAGAATCTCTGGTCGCATAGACCAACCATTCCCTCCACCAACTCTCCACAGTTCCTGTTCCCCTACCAACCGGTGACCTGCTGCCACCTCTCTTTACACTAACATCCGTAATGCCCATGGCCTTATCACTATTGAACACTAGATTTCCCAATGTCTGATGGATTCCATACCAACATCCTCCGTCCTGGTCGGTATAATCAGCTATATATTCACCCACAATTACTTCTCCTTTGAAGGCATTACCTACAGACAAATCCAGGGGTACAGCTATGCCCTCAGGGCACCATCCTATGCCAACCTGTTAATGGACCATCTAGAAGACTCCTTCCTAAACAACAAAAATCATAAACCCCTCACCTAATTCAGATCCATTGGTGACATCTTCCTGATCTGAATCGAGGGTGGGGACACCCTAGCCACATTCCACCAGAACCTCAACACCTTCTCCCCCATTTGCTTCACCTTGTCCTACTCAACCCAACAAGCCATCTTCCTCATCATTAACCACCACCTCAAAGACAGCTACATTAGTACCTGTGTCCTTATTAGACCTATCAAACCACCACTAGTATCTCCATTTAGACAGCTGCCACCCCTGCATGCAGGATAGCCACCTGTGACTGTCGCATCTGTAGTGATGAGTGGGCTCTCTCAAAATATGCTGAGGTTCTCATTGAGTCTCTTACAGGTCGTAATTACCTTCCTGACACTGTACAAAAACAGATCTTTTATGCCTTATCTTTCCAATCACCCACCACCTCCCGAAGTCCCACTGTCCGGACACAGAGGAACATTCCCCTCATCACTCACTACCACCCAGGACTCGAGCAACTGAATTACACTCTCCACCATGGATTCGACTACATAGTCCTGTCCTGAAGTGAGAAATGTCCTATCCACTGTCCTGCCCACACTTCCCACAGTGATATTCCACTACCCACCGAACCTACACAATATTCTTGTACGTCCCTATGCAATCCGTGCACTCAACCCCTTGCCTCATGGCTCATATTCCTGTAATATACCTAGATGTAAGACCTGTCCCATGCGTCCTCCCACCACCACCTACTCAAGTCTGGTGAAAAACATCACAAATGCCATCGAAGGCAGGGCTATCTGTGTGAAACTAGTCACGTGTTCTACAAGCTAAGCTTCAAGAACTCCACTGCATTCTACTTTGGGCATGACAACCGAAAAGCTGTTTGTCCACTGACAAACTGGCCGAGAAACAACAGGACCACCCTGTTACTGGGCACGCCACTGGACTCGATATTCTTGACTTCAGATACTGTTTCACAGCCTGTGCCATCAGTATCCTTTGCACAAACCCCAGCTTTTCTAAATTGTTCAGGTGGGAATTCTCTCTGCAATATATCTTATGTTCTTGTAATCTTCCAGGCCTCAACCTTCATTAGTCATCATCCTTACCCGTCTAGCCCGTTCCCTGTTCCCGATCAAATACTACAGAGCTCTCTATTCCAACAATGCACCCAGTCTTTGTATTTCTCTCCTTTCCCAATGTACCCACTTTCCGCTGCTCTCCTCATTACTCTCCACTTCATCCCTCCACGCTCCCACTAGCAGCATTTTACTGTCCCCAACCCCTACCGTCTATCCCTCTCCCTCCCCATCCACACACACACACACACACACACACACACACTCTCTCACACACACACACATAAATCTTCTGTATAGTATTAGTTAACGGTAGGCATAACCATAACATTACCAATCGCAAATTTTTGAAGTAAATAAGTGTTCTACATTAAGTGCTGTATGGTTATAGGTGACAAACTTCATCAAATTTTATAGAACCCAGGAAATCCACGACAGGTAATAAGATTAATAAACAAATTTTTGCCTGTTTTACAAATATATAAACGCTGTCTTAAACACTCAAATTTATATGTCGTCAAGTAGTAAGAAGCATTTTTCCTGTTTTGTATAAGGTAACAGAAAAGGCACTGATGATGTTGAAGCTTCAACGAAACATGTCTGGGGCCTAAAACTAAAAATAAAAATTGTGCCTTGCTCAAGGTGGATCCTCTTCAAAAACAAATCTATTTTTAAGCAAACACAGACAAAAGAGCTTCGACCTCAAGGTGATTATATCCTGTTTAAAACTCATGACTACACGGAGTGTGTGAACAACTAAATGAGTTGGTATAAGAAGAGATTAGCGTAGAGTTCGTGAAGGAATTTCTAAAACAGCAGGTTTCGACTACATTTCTACACGGAAGTTAAACGTATCAGAAAAGAAGCATTACATGATGTACAAAAGTAATATTTAATTGTTCGTGTTGATGAGTATCTCAGCTGGTAAAATATGAAACAGAGATGAGTTTGTTTGATAACTGGAAGAAGAGCATTAATGGATCTTCCTCTAACAAATACTTGAGTAAAGATAAGTAAAGGCATCAATACACTATTTATTTGGCAACGGTGAGCTTAGCAATGAGGAGTAATTACAGAAGAAGACAAATATAGGAAATACATGCTGCAATGATTAATGATGATGTTTTGCATAACATCCATACATGGATCAGACAGAATAAGTGGAGGACGTAGTAAATTAGTCAGAAGAAAGTTTTCAGGTGTGCAGTTTGGTGGATCGTTGTTGTTCGAACAGTGTATTGAAACTTACATATCCTTGGAAGCTGTCGCTAGTGTATCACGTTATTTCCTATTTTTTTCTCTTTTTTTTTTTTTTAATTGAGAAATTAGTCTCATGAAGCAGAATCAGGCACCACGATGATTTCCGAAACGAAATAAGAATTAAGCATGGACATTCACTTTACTACGAACTTCAGGCAGTGTTTGCCATTCTAAACAGTATAGCCCAAAGAGCAGGGATGTCTCGAATCCATAAATCCTGTACAAACTTTCTCCTATGCGTCGCTTTTAATTTATACACCTAGATTCCCGTTTCGTGGTGTGATTAAGATTCCCTTTCTACTCTTAGCTTATAATCAAAATTTTCTTTTCTTTTTTATTCGAAAGATGTCCTTTGTACTCCACAATTGTACACCTACATGAATATTTGTACTAAGCAAGTTACTTTATGGTACATGATAAAGGGTAGTTAGTGCACCTCTGTTACTTCCCCCGCCGGCTGGGGTGGTTCAAATGGCTCTGAGCACTATGGGACTTAACTGCTGAAGTCATCAGTCCCTTAGAACTTAGAATTGCTTAAACCTAACTGGCCGGGGTGCCGGAGCGTTTGTAGGCGCTACAGTCTGGAACCGCGCGACCGCTACGGTTGCAGGTTCGAATGCTGCCTCGGGCATGGATGTGTGTGACGTCCTTACGTTAGGTTTAAGTAGTTCTAAGTTCTAGGGGACTGATGACCTCAGCAGTTAAGTCCCATAGTGCTCAGAGCCATTTGAACAATTTTTTTGTTACTTCCTCCCCCCCCCCCCCGCCCCTTTTCCCCGGCCCACTTTCTATTCCAGCGGTGAATGGCTTGCAGGGAGGACAAGGAGAAGGAATATTGATGAGCTGCTATGTGAGCTCGAATCTTTTTAATTTTATCTTCGTGGTCATTGCGGAAATTATCTAATGGGTTTGACTTCTTTCAGTGACTCCCAGCCTTGCAAACATGTGACAGCTTCTTTATGAACCTAAGATCAGTCGTGGAATTAAAACCACAGCGAAAACCTGGTGAAGCTTTGCACAGTTGTGATGCACGGCGTCTCTAGTATGGCTGCCTACCGTGTCATGTTGGACTTCTCAGGTCTGAAGGCACAATGCACATATTAACATGTCTAGACACTAGTGTCTCCCGCCGAGTGTGAAGTGCTGCTGACAGGTTCGCCTGATTTGAGGCAGCCCACATAATGGAACTTCATGTATTTCTTTCCTCATGACAACATGCTGGAGGGACCCGGCTCTCTCTGATTCTCATCTCTTCGCTCGCACGAACTGATGACTATGAAGACAGCATTTTGGCATAGACCAACATGGGGAATCGATGGAAACTGGAGGCGGTTTCCTTCGACGACCAGCGTCGTTACTACCAGACGACAACAAATGTTAAGTCTGCCTGCGCTTTCATGATTCTGTTGATTCAAATTCGCTGACTTTAATGTTTAATCTCGGCGATGTTTCTGCGCTGCAACCTACAAGACTTTACGGTGAGCATACTGCCTGCTCGCACTTTGACGTAATATCCTACTTATTTATCAGCTGCAGCTTCATTTCTTTATGATGAAGGCAATTGTTGAGAGCGAGATGCTTCGATCCAAGTTGATGGGGCAGTATCGCTCTTTACGTAATTCATTCTCGAATACAGAGCATAGCTTAGATTGCTATTTAACTTATTTAATACTTGCTGAGTACCTGGTGTTGCCTGGCTGTTTATTTATTCCAGTTTTCTATTTGTTCATCTCCTCCATCTCCCTCTCTCTGTCTGTCTCCTCAATCTCCACTTCCTGTCCATCATCTTCTGCCCCTATGCCTGTCCATCTCCTTTTCCCTCTCTATCAATATACTGCTTCCAATTTGTCCATCTGCTTCTTCCCCCCTATTATTCTCCTCGTCCCCCCCCCCCTCTCTCTCTCTCTCTCTTTCCTCGTCCCCCTCTTTCTGCCTCTCACGTCTTTCCGCCTCTCGTTGTTCGTCTTCTCCCCTTTCCTTTCTCTGCCCACCTCTGCAATCTCTCTGCGCCTTCTCCCTCCTCTATCTCTGTCCATCTCCTCTTTCTCCTCCTATCTGTGCCTTCATCTCCTTCACACTCGCTGTCTGTCCATCTTATCCTCCCCCATCCTCGCTACACATTATAGCGTTCAGCGCAATAAGAGACTTATGGTTCTTATCCTCTACAGTATTTAGTATTTCTTTCCAGAGGGTAACTGATGTGTTCCAAATTTTATTTCATTGTTGCAGAGGATTAGGATGTGCTTTTTACCCGTCAATTTGCCTGCGTTTGCACATGTCAAATATCTTTTACACATATTTAACATATTCCACACGTATTTATACTCACCTGTTTGTCTAGAGAATTTCACCCTGCAGTTCCATGTTATGACGTCGTTTCTCCTGAAGTATTTGGTGTACAATGATATAATTTTTCAGGTACATCTAGTGCTATATGTGACCACTGTCTGCGAAATGTCTTGTGAACAGAGTCAATAGTACATTGATAATAAATCAAAATGTCATGCATGATGCCTCAGGGTGGGAGGTTCTTACCCCCACAGCGATTCTATTCAAACGTAAGTCATATGTGTACCAAGTTTACTTGAAACTGATAGTGATTTAGTCCGTGAAACGTACCAACGTACATCGATTTTTGCCATTTGTGGTGATTGTTACTGGGGAATCATTGCGGGGAACAGAGATATAGATGTTATATGGGATTCCTTTTGTTCTGATTTTGATGATTTGTGCTCATTGTATTGCTGAGTTATCGTGTTGTAACTAAGCATTGTTCCAGTTTCACTTTAGTTGTTCCTCATCCCGAAACCATTCATAATTTATTATTTTTTCTTGGTCTGCTCCCACGTGCTCATTGTCTGCCCCCGGTAGCTGAGTGGTCAGCGCCACAGGCTGTTAATCCTAAGGGCCCGGGTTCGATTCCCGGCTGGGTCGGAGATTTTCTCCGATTAGGGACTGGGTATTGTGTTGTCCTAATCATCCTCAGTTCATCCCCATCGACGCGCAAGTCGCCGAAGTGGCGTCAAATCGAAAGACTTGCACATGGCGAACGGTCTACCCGACGAGACGCCCTCGTCACACGCCATTATTACTTTTACGTGCTCATTTACACTCTGTCTAAAGTCATCATCGACGTTTACACACTTAGATCAGTATGTTCTGCGTAAAGTGGAATCGTTGTTTGTACAAATGGTTCAAATGGCTCCGAGCGCTATGGGACTTAATTTCTGAGGTTATCAGTCCCCTAGAACTTAGAACTACTTAAACCTAACTAACCTAAGGACATCACACACATCCATGTCCGAGGCAGGATTCGAACCTGCGACCGTAGCGGTTGCGCGGTTCCAGACTATAGCACCTAGAACCGCTCGGCCACCACGGCCGGCGTTGTTTGTACAAGCCATCATTGGCAAATAATAGAGTTAGGGTGTACGTGTTATAGCAAAATAAGGCTGGGCTGAGCTGCAGGAAACTTAAACACACATGCTAACCCTGAATACTTTAAGAATGACCAATGGGGCTGAACTTTCTTACAGAGAGGTGTTAGTTTACACAACGTGTAATCCCTATCTCCATTTCATGTACGCTCTCTGTCTGTTCTACACTTCCATATCATATCTCGTGTTAGTAAGCTTTGAATGAATGACCTGTAATTCTGAATTGCATAAAATACGTTCTAGGCCCCTTTATTTACCGTGCCACTGTGAAAGTCTTTTTTACTCCCAAAAATCTAATAAAGTATTTAGATCACATTAATATTGATTTACGGGTGAAAGTTGTGTATGCGAGGGGAATATTTTCGGGGCATTGATACTTCAGTCACATCAGTTAAGAACTCAGATTAAAATTAATGAGTATGGGACTTACAGTGTTATGAATGACGTGCTGTGGTCTGTTTGCTAGGAACTCTTCAATTCAGTCACAACTCTAGTCGGACAGACACACACATGCGTTCGTTCATTAGGCGGCAGTGCCGAACTGCATCGAACGCATTCCAGACATCAAGGCATACGGCATCAGCCAGGATGCCTGTATCTACATCCACATCTATATTCACATGGATACTCTGCAAACCACATTTAAGTGCCTGGAAGAGGGTTCATCGAACCACCTTCACAATTCTCTAATATTCCAATCTTGTATAGTGCGCGGAAAGAATGAACACCTATATCTTCCCGTACGAGCTCTGTTTTCCCTTATTTTTGTTCCTCCCTATGTTGGTCGGTGTCAACAAAATATTTTCGCATTCGGAGGAGAAAGTTGGTGATTGGAGTTTCGTGAGAAGATTCAGTCGCAACGAAAAACGCCTTTCTTTTAATGATGTCCATCCGAAATCCTGTATCATTTCTTTGACACTCTCTCCCATATTTCGCGATAATACAAAACGTGCTGCCTTTCTTTGAACTTTTTCTATCTACTCCGTCAGTCCTATCTGCCTTCTGCGTCAATTAATACGACACATAGTGACGCTCGGTTAACTAAAGTTACAGATGAAGAAGCCTAATAGAAGTAACATACAAGAAGAAACAAAATTTTGTTAGGCTTCTAGCAAGTGCTTGTAGTTGAAACTAACTTTGTGTGCACCTCAGTGAGCGTATATACACATTATTCTCTTCGATAATTACATTCAGTTTCTGAATATAATATTTCATGTAAGATTGCTGACTAGTAGCAGAAACCGTAACTAGCTTTTATTGCCCTCATACAGCATCGCGGATCCCTCCACCTGCTAATCTTGAATGAAATGACACATATCTTCAGCGAGCCGCACTTTGTAAAAACCTCAATTTAGTCATCATATTCGCTGTTGAAGGCTGATACCTCACGGCCATTCTTTAGGAGTGCTGCGGAGGTGTTTATAACGTCGTAATCTCGCAGGCAAACCCGTCTCCAGACGGGGAGCTTGCCCACCACACTTATGTCGAGTAGTTTATTCGCCATTGCCCAAAAACTGTGCGGGCTGCGGGCGGTGGTGGTGGTGCGGGAGGGGGGGGGGGGGAGGATGGCGACAGATATGGCCACGGTGGTGGGGGCGGCGGGGGCAGCCGGCGCGCGCATTAACATAGTGAAGACATCTGGCCGCCATATACGGCGTGTATCCATACAGATTCTCCATAAACTGCGCCGGCTGTGAATCCCGCGCGCGCCCATTTCTATGTTAATGGGGGCGTTACGAGGATCCGGGACCCCGCGCAGCACGTCACGCCCGCCTCCTGCTCCACGATAGAGACCTTCCTACCCCCTCCTCCATCCCTCACCCCCTCCTTACGCGTTGCTACTCAAATCCGACCACCCCAGTATAGCGTCTCTCGACACCAGCTGAGGTTCGACCTTCCGACCCCGCACCGTCGGGGGCTGCACAGACGCCAGCCAGCGTGTGCCGGTGAGGGCAGGAAAAGTGAGGAGATACCTTTTACTGAGATTCAGCTGTCAAAACTTTTCCCTAAGTAATCACGTACCGACACGTTATTTTTAGAAAGCACGGTTGTTCGTGCTTTATAACCACTTCTGTAAGACACTTAACTTCTTCGCCGAAATATTTGATGTCAGCAGCCAATTCTAACAGTGCATCAACATCTCTACCATTACCATTTGCCTGAAGATGACGAGTAGGAAATTTGCCGAAACATTGCCGCAGAACGACGCCTTGACTCTACTGAAAACCCGAGAAGACTTCATCATTAGTATTGTCAGTTTCCATCTACTTACGCTTCTACATCTACATCTACATCCATACTCCGTAAGCCACTGGCGGTGTGTGGCGGAGGGTACTTTGAGTACCTCTATCGGTTCCCCCTTCTGTTCCAGTCTCGCATTGTTCGTGGAAAGAAAGATTGTCGGTAGGCTTCTGTGTGGGCTCTAATCTCTCTGATTTTATCCTCATGGTCTCTTCGCGAGATATACATAGGAGAGAGCAATATACTGCTTGACTCCTCGGTGAAGCTATGTTCTCGAAACTTCAACAAAAGACCGTACCGAGCTACTGAGCGTCTCTCCTGCGGAGTCTTCCTCTGGAGTTTATCTATCATCTCCGTAACGCTTTCGCAATTACTAAATGATCCTGTAAGCTTCCTTCAGAATTCACCAGATGCACTATATGATCAAAAGTATCCCGATGACTACTGTGGACATTAACATGGAGTGCTTCCACCCTTTGCATATACACTGAAGCGCCAGAGAAACTGGTATAGAAAAACATATTCAAATACAGAGATATGTAAACAGACAGAATATGGCGCTGCGGTCGGCAACACCTGTATGAGACAAGTGTCTGGTGCAGTTGTTAGATCGGTTAATGCTTCTACAACGGCAGGTTATGAAGATTTATGTGAATTTGAACGTGCTACTATAGTCGGCGCACAAGTGATAGGACACAGCAATTTCGAGGCAGTGATGAAGTGGGGATTTTCCCACACAACCTTTTCATTAGTGTACCGTGAATATCAGGAATACGGTAAAACATCAAATCTTCGACATCGCTGCGGCTGAAAAACATCCTGCAAGAATGGAACTGACACTGAAGAGAATCATTCAACGTGACAGAAGTGCAACCCCTTCGCAAATAGCTGCAGATTTCAATGCTGGGCCATCAACAAATGTCAGCGTGCGAACCATTCAACAAAACATGATCGATAAGGGCTTTCAGAGCGCTTGATGACTGCACGAGACGAAGCTTTATGCCTCGTCTGGGCCCGTAGACACTGACATTGGACTGTTGATGACTGGTAACGTGTTGCCTGGTATGACGAGTGTTGATTCAAATTGTATCGAGTGGATGGACGTGTACGGGTATGGAGACAACATCACGAATACATGGACCTGCGTGTCAGCTGGGGACTGTTCAAGCTGCTGGAGGCTCTACAATGGTGTGAGGTGTGTGCAGTTGGAGTAGTATGGGACCCCTGATACGTCTAGATACGACTTTGACGGATGATATGCACGTTATCCTCCTGTCTGATCACCTGCATCCATTCATGTCCATTTGCATTCATCCGGCCGGTGTGGCCGAGCGGTTCTAGGCGCTTCAGTCTGGAACCGCGCGACCGCTACGGTCGCAGGTTCGAATCCTGCCTCGGCCATGGATGTGTGTGATGTCCTTAGGCTAGTTAGGTTTAAGTCGTTCTAAGTTCAAGGGGACTGATGACCTCAGGTGTTGAGTCCCATAGTGCTCAGAGCCATTTCAACCATTTGCATTCGAACGGACTTGGGCAATTCCAGCAGGCCAACGCGACACCCCATACGTCAGAAGTGCTACAGAGTGCCTCCCAAAACACTCTTCTGAGTTTAAACACTTCCACTGGCCACCACACTCCCCAGACACGAACGTTATTGAGCACATCTGAGATGCGTTGCAAAGTGCTGTTCAGAAGAAATCTCCACCCTCTCGTACTCTTACGGATTTATTTGCAGCCCTACAGGATTCATGGTGTCAGTTCCCTCCAGCGCTACTTAAGATATTAGTCGAGTCCATGCCCCATCTCGCTGCGGTATTTCTATATGCTCGCGAGGTCCCTACACCACATTAGGCAATTGCGCTAGTTTCTTTGGCTCTTCAGTGTATGACGGTTTGAGCTCTGCGGAGAACACTTTCAATGAGGTATCTCAGTGTTTGCGGAGGAATGGCAACCCATTCTTCCTCAAGAGCCGAAATCACAGAAGGTAGTTATGTTGAATGGTCTGATCTGGGGTGTAGCCGATGTTCTAACTCACCCTAAAGGTGGTTTATTGGGTTCAGGTCGGGACTCTGGACAGGCTAGTCAATTAGAGTTATTGTTCAAAACGATTCCGTTACAACTGATAATTTTTATTTTGGCTGGATTCATAGTCACGGTAAATTTTTTGAATGATGCTACTGCCACTCCACTGTAATAATTATTATTTTATTGTTACACGACATATAAGTAATTTTTTCTATTAGAAAATGGCCCAGGTCCGAAATCTAGATCGTATTATAATGGAATGAAAATTATTACAGTCAATCATTAAAAAAATGTTACCTTACAGATCCTATTTTATGATGGTGCTTTGTCATTCTGATACATTCATCGTTCCCGATCTGTTCCTCTACTGCACGCAGTACAGAATGCTGTAAACTATCTTCACATTCTTCCGTGCTTAGAGTTTCTCTAAGCGCAAGAAGGGGACCGTACCCTAACCACGAAAAGCAACTTCATACCTTGACGTCACTTCCTCCGTACTTCACTGTTAGCACTGCAAACGATGGCAGGTAAGGTTCTCAGTCATTCGCCCAACCCAAACCCTTCCATGGGATTCCCACAGGGTGTATCGTGATTCATCACTCCATACCATTTGTTTTCTGTCATCCACTGTTCTGTGACGTCGTTCTTTATACCACCTCAATCATCGCTTAACACTGACTGCAGGAATGTGTGGCTCATAAGGAGGTGCTCGACTATTTTATCTGATCCTTTTTATCTCCTGAGGAACAATCATCGTGCTGCTGGACTGACGGTACCACTTTGGGTCTCATGATATTTTTTACAGCCACACTCCACAATGCTGTATGACCCTTGTTCGTCAGTACAGGACATATGCCTAATCTCGGTTTACCTGGCGTTGTTCCTTTGCGTTTCCACTTCAGAAGCACATCACCAAGTCAGCTTTAGAAAGAAACTTCCTGGCAAATTAAAACTGTGCGCCGGACCGAGGCTCGAACTCGGGACCTTTGCCTTTCGCGGGTAAGTGCTCTACCACTTGCGCCACCCCAGCACGAGTCACGATCCATCCTCACAGCTTCAATTTTGGAAGTATCCAAGGCGAAATCTTATTCAGATGAAGTTTTCTATTAGTACGTAATGTGGAATTTCGGTCAGAAATGGACTGAAATGAATTTCAGGTTTGTACGAATATAGTCTATTCTAGAAGAGTGTGGTATCGATAGCTACGATGCCACGGCGTAGGTGCAAGTTCTTAGGTTGGCACTACGACACCGACACCGATGAGAGCGCCATTTAGCCGGCGCTGTACAGATCTACGAGCTCCGCTCCAGATTCTGCCCATTTGATTCCGAGAAGACGACCTAGCAACAATGTTTCTATTTCACAGTGGGCTAACCACTACTTGTAACTTGGGAACTTGATGTACGGCTTCGCACTTACGAGTTCATCTGTACGCAAAGTTAAGTAAAGGTGATTTTAGTTCACACTACAGTGCCGAGAGTTCTACCTCACCTGCTCCTCCTAGCTTCCTACATTCGGCCTACCCTTCAGTTTTCAGGAGCAGACCTACGCGCCGCCCTCCAGGCGGGATATAAAAAAGAGTGCTTCTTTCCTCAGACAATATGTTTTACTGTAATACATACATATTTGACTTTGTGGTATTTATTACAGGGTTCACTCTTACGTTACTGACGCATTCTCACTGTGCTAGGAGCTGGTCACAGCAGATTTGCGTTAGAGAACAGGTGTTCATGATTAATTACCTACAATCCTATTTCACGTCATAGTGGGCTCAGATCTATGTGCACACATGCACCATACACATGACCATTTAGTTAGTAAAGAGAAGAAGGTAACTGCTTTAGATTCACTAATTATATATATTGCTAAATTGTTAATCTACTCAGTACGAAATTAATGTATCTGGGCTATAGAAAACTGTTGTCTTAAAAAAGATATGAATCACTATACATAAAGCTCACATCTTCTACTGGCATAAAGTGATGCCACTGCGTAATTCAGACGAGTACCTTAACGCGCAGCATCTAGGAACTGCGAACTGTCACCATGGCCCCTCTCCCATTTATCCGGTAGCTCTGTCATATAATTTTCCCACGCCCGGGTTCCCGGGTTCGATTCCCGGCGGGGTCAGGGATTTTCTCTGCCTCGTGATGGCTGGATGTTGTGTGCTGTCCTTAGGTTAGTTAGGTTTAAGTAGTTCTAAGTTATAGGGGACTGATGACCATAGATGTTAAGTCCCATAGTGCTCAGAGCCATTTGAACCATTTTGTCATATAATTACATCCCATGCATTATCTATTTTACCATTAGTTGTCTTTCACAATTTATATATATACAGCTCCTACAAAATTTATTAGATCACGTATCTCTGTATGTTCTCCCTTACGTGAAAATTTCCGTTTCAAAATGGCTCTGAGCTCTTTGGGACTTAATATCTGAGGTCATCAGTCCTATAGACTTAGAACTACTTAAACTTAACTAACCTAAGGACATCACACACATCCATGCCCGAGGCAGGATTCGAACCTGCTACCGTAGCAACCTCGTGGTTCCTGACTGAAGCGCCTAGAATCGCTCGGCTACCGCGGCCGGCGAAATTTCTGTTTACTTGTAGAGGTTCATTTGCCGAAAGTTTTCTGTGGATTTCGTGTTTTCCGTTATCTTAGTTTTTTCCATTACTAAGTTTTTGGATTGGATTGTTTGGGAGAAGAGACCAAACTGCGAGGTCATCGGTCTCATCGGATTAGGGAAGGACGGGGAAGGAAGCCGGCCGTGCCCTTTCAAAGGAACCATCCCGGCATTTGCCTGGAGCGATTTAGGGAAATCACGGAAAACCTAAATCAGGATGGCCAGACGCAGGATTGAACCGTCGTCCTCCCGAATGCGAACTAAGTTTTTGGTCGTGATTATTAGTTTATAAACATTACAGTTTAAAATTTACAGCAGCCACACGGAGTGCGGACCAACATGGCCGAATACACTTGGACTGCAGGATCACATTATGTCCGAGGAACAGTACCCTTCCAGCAGCGAACCATTCATATTTTTTCTCATACACTGACGGCAACGCCATATGCATAGTAATCCTTCCGCAGCTTTTACCTCAGGCAGACAATCTGCGTACCGCGCCGGCGGCTACTTCGCGAGGCATAAATCACTAATACGAATCCTTAGGCAAATCTCACGGAATAAACAGAGAGTAAGAAGAGTTTCCCATTCAGAGGGTATTCGCGCCCACAGATCATTCTGCCCCGCAGAGCGAAACGGAGCAGAACAAAGACGCGCCGGCGAATATCAATTTCCGCACGGGAGCCTTTCAAAAAGAAGACACGCCACACCGGGATGAGAGGTTCGCTCTTCACAAAATCCTGCGCGGCGCGGACGGCGGCCGTCGGGAGCGTCCGAAGCACCCCGGCAGGTGCGTCGCCTGCGTCGTCGGCCGGCGCCGCGATACATAAAACATCCGGCGGCGGCGCGCTCGCCTAACTACTAAAATATGTGCGCGTCCAGCCGCGTTTCCCCGCCGAGGCCATTTTACGCGGCCCTAAAAGCCCCGCGGGCGGCGTAAACCGGGTCTCGAGCGTATCCGGGCGGCCCCCGCGCCGCCGACGCCGATGACATAAAACAGATCAGATGGAAATGGAAACTTCACTTCCTGTCGTAATCGCTGCTGCGTCCTGCCGGCCGGCGCCCAATGGCCACTCCCCGCAGAAAGTGGACTTCCTGAACTGTTTCGCGCCAAAGACGCCCCGGTATTGCTTTTAAATCAGAGGCATCTCTATTGACATGACAGTGCATTGCCTCTATAGCAATTAGCATTGTGTACAGAGTCAAATAAGTAATCCTAAAACATATGGTGTCGTCCACAGAACTAGGTCTCTCCTCAAGAAGGCACCACAAGTAAAGACAGTCCCTGGAAAATGCAGCAACGAATCAAAGACATGAAACTTCCTGGCAGATTAAAACGGTGAGTCCGACCGAGACTCGAACTCGGGACCTTTGCCTTTCGCGGGAAAGTGCTCTACCACCTTTTTTTTTTTTTTTTTTTTTTTTTGTATCTCATTTTGTTCGCTTTCGTTCATTGTATCTGCTCGGGGCGAACGTCGTAAGACACCCGTTTAAGTACGTTGTTGATCGATTAACTCAGTTTTTTTATTACAGAGGGCTGCTAACACTCTGACCGAACACGCTGAGCTACCGTGCCGGCACCATCTGAGCTACTGAAACACGACTCACGCCCGGTCCTCACAGCTCTACTTCTGCCAGTATCTCGTCTCCTACCTTCCAAACTTTACAGAAGCTCTCCTGCGGACCTTGGAGAACTAGCACTCCTGAGAGAAAGGGTACTGCGGAGACATGGCTTAGCCACAGCCTGGGGGATGATTCCAGAGCTTCTGTAAAGTTTTGAAGGTAGGAGACGAGATACTGGCAGAAGCAGAGCTGTGAGGACCGGGCGTGAGTCATGCTTCGGTAGCTCAGATGGTAGAGCACTTGCCCGCGAAAGGCAAAGGTCCCGAGTTCGAGTCTCGGTCGGGCACACAGTTTTAATCTGCCAGGAATTTTCATATCAGCGCACACTCCGCTGCAGAGTGAAAATCTCATTCTGGAATAAAAGACATGGTGGTAGACATTCTGCTAAGTGTAAATGGAAAGGGGATCAGTGCTGTTAGCTGCAGCGTGATATTAAGTGGAATCAGGGGCGAAAGCGGAAATGAGCACCAGAAAGGAATTCGAACCCGGGATCTCCTGCTTACTAGGCAGGGCGATAGCCACCCTGTGCCATCCGGGACACAGCAGTGACTACATTGGCACACTTCACGGTCGATCCACGCTCCCACCGACTGCCACCTATCAGCAGTCCCCGTCCATTATTCTCCTGTTCTCTGCTCAGATATTCCCCGTGAGACGTACCGAGATCGTCCGTGCTGTGGCGATACCGCCATGTCCCGGTTGGTGCTGTGGTTACCGCACCTGTCTAGTAAGCTGGAGATCCCGGGTTCGAGTCCCAGTTCCACTTCGAGCACCGAGCGGGAAGGTTCTTGTCTATGTCACTTGCCGCAGCGTCGCTTGTGTGAATTTTTTCCTCGTTGGTGTTACCTGTCTGCCGAGTGAGTCGTAGCTCCTCCGCTCCACCTTATTGTTGTTTGTGTTCGTCTACTTGCAGCGGCGTCGGCCGCTCAGCTATGGTCACAATGGTTTCCACGTGTATTCCACGGAAAGGTACTGTGAGCTTCACTTTCGACAAAACAACGCGACATGTGCAGCTCATGTCTCTAGAAATCCACGACTGGCTTGTCGAAACAATTCATGTGAACTACACTCCTGGAAATGGAAAAAAGAACACATTGACACCGGTGTGTCAGACCCACCATACTTGCTCCGGACACTGCGAGAGGGCTGTACAAGCAATGATCACACGCACGGCACAGCGGAGACACCAGGAACCGCGGTGTTGGCCGTCGAATGGCGCTAGCTGCGCAGCATTTGTGCACCGCCGCCGTCAGTGTCAGCCAGTTTGCCGTGGCATCGGGAGCTCCATCGCAGTCTTTAACACTAGTAGCATGCCGCGACAGCGTGGACGTGAACCGTATGTGCAGTTGACGGACTTTGAGCGAGGGCGTATAGTGGGCATGCGGGAGGCCGGGTGGACGTACCGCCGAATTGCTCAACACGTGGGGCGTGAGGTCTCCACAGTACATCGATGTTGTCGCCAGTGGTCGGCGGAAGGTGCACGTGCCCGTCGACCTGGGACCGGACCGCAGCGACGCACGGATGCACGCCAAGACCGTAGGATCCTACGCAGTGCCGTAGGGGACCGCACCGTCACTTCCCGGCAAATTAGGGACACTGTTGCTCCTGGGGTATCGGCGAGGACCATTCGCAACCGTCTCCATGAAGCTGGGCTACGGTCCCGCACACCGTTAGGCCGTCTTCCGCTCACGCCCCAACATCGTGCAGCCCGCCTCCAGTGGTGTCGCGACAGGCGTGAATGGAGGGACGAATGGAGACGTGCCGTCTTCAGCGATGAGAGTCGCTTCTGCCTTGGTGCCAATGATGGTCGTATGCGTGTTTGGCGCCGTGCAGGTGAGCGCCACAATCAAGACTGCATACGACCGAGGCACACAGGGCCAACACCCGGCATCATGGTGTGGGGAGCGATCTCCTACACTGGCCGTACACTACTGGTGATCGTCGAGGGGACACTGAATAGTGCACGGTACATCCAAACCGTCATCGAACCCATCGTTCTACCATTCCTAGACCGGCAAGGGAACTTGCTGTTCCAACAGGACAATGCACGTCAGCCTGTATCCCGTGCCACCCAACGTGCTCTAGAAGGTGTAAGTCAACTACCCTGGCCAGCAAGATCTCCGGATCTGTCCCCCATTGAGCATGTTTGGGACTGGATGAAGCGTCGTCTCACGCGGTCTGCACGTCCAGCACGAACGCTGGTCCAACTGAGGCGCCAGGTGGAAATGGCATGGCAAGCCGTTCCACAGGACTACATCCAGCATCTCTGCGATCGTCTCCATGGGAGAATAGCAGCCTGAATTGCTGCGAAAGGTGGATATACACTGTACTAGTGCCGACATTGTGCATGCTCTGTTGTCTGTGTCTATGTGCCTGTGGTTCTGTCAGTGTGATCATGTGATGTATCTGACCCCAGGAATGTGTCAATAAAGTTTCCCCTTCCTGGGACAATGAATTCACGGTGTTCTTATTTCAATTTCCAGGAGTGTATGATCAGGTGCACGCCGCTTATTTTGACGCAGACGAGTACGTGTTTTATGTGAAATTTATGGATTCCCTTGAGGCATGCACGGTTCGCGTTTATCCCATTTATTGTTTGTCATCTTCTATTACGGTACTGCCGCCGCGTTTTCTTATTCCATTTACTGCCGTCACTAACATCCAGCCAGCCGGGTGGCCGAGCGGTTCTAGGCGCTACAGTATGGAACCGCCCGACCGCTACGGTCGCAGGATCGAATCCTGTTTCGGGAATGGATGTGTGTTTAAGTAGTTCTAAATTCTAGGGGACTGTTGACCTCAGAAGTTAAGTCCCATAGTGCTCAGAGCCATTTGAACCAACTAACTTCCAGCAGCAGCGCGTATAGATAAGTCAACTGTCGTATCATCTCTGAAGCAACCGGTAGTATTTGCGCGTCGTCGTGTGTTTGGCAGTAGTTCGCGACGCACTGATGGTGCAGTCGGGACGCAGCAGCAGTGAAGTCGGGGACGGAGCGCCGGTGAGGCGCCGAGAGCCGCTGCTCGCCGAACGCTGGCGACACACATGAACTGTCCGACGGAGGGAGACTGGAGCGGGACGACCGTTGGTTGGTCGTTCGGTTGGTCGTCTCATCAGCCGACGTATATTTGGTCCTTTCACCGTTTCCGGGCCTGAGCAGTCGTTCGGTTGGCGTGGAGCAGTTTGGCCGGGGCCCTGGCGGTCTCTACGCCGTGTCGGAGTGTGTGAGGCTGTCCCTATAGCTACGAGGTCTGTAGCTCACCGACCCCGGACACTAAAGTTGAGTTTTGATTTAATTTACCAGCAAGTCAAGGCTGTTCACGTTGTGTCGTTTGGAGTTCGTTGTCGGCTGTTGGTATATTCCCGCGAGCATCAACGTGGTTTTCAAGTTGGAAAGTTCTAGCTACCCTCCGTTGGAGTTTCACTGTAATTGGTTATTTGAATTGAAGTGCACCAGTGGAATCTTCAGCCTTGTGGCCGTTAACGTTCCGGTTACCTGCCCTGGCCATTGACGCAAATTTCAGGCAGTGTAGTTTTCTCATCGAGTAGTTGCTGTCCAGCACGGTGTGTAGTTTGACAGCAGCATGTATGATTGGTTGTGGGCGCCAATGTCTTCTACGTTGTTCCGTTGAACTCCCTGTTGTGCCCTGGTCGGGTGAAGTGGAAGTTATCTTGTCGGTGGGTCCGTTGACTGTCGGTTGGTTGGGCTGTCGTCGGATCGTGAATGGCTGGCCCGACTGCCTGTCTCACCCAAGTGAGAGTTAGTGTTTAAATTCCTGGCCGACCCTCGGACATCTGAGCGCCCTTGGTAGAACTGACTTTTATTTATCTGTTCGTGTTGTTTGTACTTCTATGGATCCTAACCTCCTTTTTTTAAATTAGGTTGTTTTGCTCTTAAGGCGTAAGATTCCTTAGGCCTTCACCATTATTTAAGGAACTGTTTCACGGAAGATCTTTGGCATTTTAAAGGTTTTAATGTTGCTGAATTTTAAGTTTTGGGCCTTCAACCGACTTTGAGTTTGAGTTGTTTTGCCTTTAAGGCCTTCAGCCTAACTAAGGAACTGTTTTAAGATAAGACTTCGCCTCTTTAATTTCTGTTTTGCTTGAGTTTTGCCTAATTCACGACTGTTTTCGTAAGACATTGTTTTTTTTTTTTTTTTAATTTAATGTTATTACCCTTAAGTCTTGGGCTTTCAGCCGATTTTGAATTCAAATTGTTTGCTCTTAAAATCTCAGATTCTTTGGGCCTTCAGCCTGATTATGCTTGCGTTTTAAGATATTGACCTTCAGCCGTTTTAAATTAAAATGGCTTTCGCCGATAATTAAATCCCAAAGATTAAAGCCGTGTGATTAAAAAAAAGTTTTTTGCCTCTTGTAATGTTTGATCAAATAATAAAGTTGTATGTTCGAGTGAAACTAACATCCCCTTATTTTTACCCCTTTCCACAATTTAAACTCCTGTCCTGTCCTACGGGTTTAGCAGACGCCTCACCCCCAATGTTCGAGCTGTTCAAATGGCTCAGAGCACTATGGGACTTAACATCTGTGGTCATCAGTCCCCAAGAACTTAGAACTACTTAAACCTAACTAATTAAGGACATCACACACATCCATGCCCGAGGCAGGATTCGAACCTGCAACCATAGCAGTCTCGCGGTTCTAGGCTGAAGGGTAGAGCCACGGGTCGTAACACATCTGAAATGTAACGTCCACTGTTCAAAGTGCCGTCAGTGCGAACAAGAAGTGACTGAGACGTGTAACCAATGGCCGGGTGATACACCAGTATGGAGATGACGAATACACGCTTCCAATGTTTGTTCACCACGATGTCGCTAAACACGGATGCGACCATCATGATACTGTAAACAGAACCAGGATTCATCCGAAAAATTAACGTTTTGCCATTCATGCTCCCTGGTTCGTCGTTGAGTACACCATCGCAATGCTCCTGTCTCTGATGCAGCGTCGAGGGTAACCGCAGCCATGGTCTCCGAGCTGATAGTCCATGGTGCAGCAAACGTCGTTGAACTGTTCGTGCAGATGGTTGTTGTCTTGCGAAACGTCCCCATCTGTTAACTCAGGGATCGAGACGTGGCTGCACGATCCGTTACAGCCATGCAGATAAAATGTCTGTCATCTCGACTGCTAGTGTTACGAGGCCGTTGGGATCCAACACGGCGTTCCATATTACCCTTCTGAACCCATACTCTGCTAACAGTCATTGGATCTCGATCAACGCGAGCAGCAGTGTCGCAATACGATAAACAGCAATCGCGATAGGCTACAATCCGACCTTTATCAAAGTCGGAAACGTGGTGGTACGCATTTCTCCTCTTACACGAGGCATCACAACAACGTTTCATCAGGCAACGCCGGTCAACTGCTATTCGTGTATGAGAAATCGGTTGGAAACTTTCCTCATGTCAGCACGTTGTAGGTGTCGCCACCAGCGCCAACCTTGTGTGAATGCTCTGAAAAGCTAATCATTTGCATATCACAGCATCTTCTTCCTGTCGGTTAAATTTCACGTCTGTAGCACATCATCTTCGTGGTGTAGCAATTTTAATGGGCAGTAGTGTATGTGAGCGACGTACTGTTTTGATGATAACTCAAGAAACTCACACATTCAAGTCTCTTTTATTTCTCTGTGTCCGTCCTGCTAGTCTTGAACCCCTTATTGACGTTAGTCACATAAATTATAAATTAAAACATTCGTGACTTCTATCTTGCGGTGAACTATTTAGGGGCTGACAACTTATGAAAACCTGTCCTCATCACGAAATTCCTAAAGACTCGTTGGGAAGCAGTCCCTTGCCCGAACCTCGCTGAAAGAGAATCACCCCAAACAACCTGGACTACAGAGTGATTCAATAACAGTCTTCCTATTTTGCTAATGCGCGTAGCGTCCTCGTGGTATAGGGTGGCAAATTACATGATTCCATTGAACGAGCGACTTTTCCGTAATTGGCTTATTGACAAGGATTTATGAAGTCGTTGTACGTCTCCAGATACGACATGACATCGCTTTACTTGTGGAGGTCACACAGCAAACTGGTCTGGGATCAGGACAAAATGGTTCAAATGGGTCTGAGCGCTATGGGACTTAACATCTGAGGTCATCAGTCCCCTAGAACTTAGAACTACTTAACCTAACTAACCTAAGGATATCACACACATCCATGCCCGAGGCAGGATTCGAACCTGCGACCGGATCGGTCACGCGGTTCTAGACTGAAGCGCCTAGAACCGCTTGGCCACACCGGCCTGCTGGAGCAGGACACAACTGGCCTTCCTTACTCGATCTTCTGAGACTGCATACACTACAGACATCATATTGTGCTCAGAGTCTTCTTTCTTTCCACGGTCGAAAACCCATGCCGTTATGTGGTTGCTGGGACACTTCGTTCATTATATTGTAGAAGGCGAGGGGAAGATGACATGAACTTCATGCAGTACATGATCACTGCCTATTAGACAATCTTGGGAATGCCTCGATATCGAGACCTCGTCGCCAACATGTTGAAACATGTTTTCCTTCGGGAAAGTGTTGGTTAATTTAATTTTTCTGATGATAAATGTTTTTATTTGTTTTGTTAGTTCCCATGTACTTGCTTCGGCTTGTCCTCTCCTGGTTTCCCTGTTCGTTTTTTTTCTCGGTTTCATTCCAGTTCTATTGTAAAATGTGTATAATGAAGTAGAGATACACATGAGCGTCTACAATCCTTGCATTCAAATTGGGATTTTTCTTAGTTTGCCATTTTGAATGTAATCTGATTTCTTTTCCCTTCTGCTTTTGGATTCTATTACAAACTATAAAGATATATAAAAAACACAAAATAAAAAAATTAAAAAATTATAAGGAAAGACCATATAAAAATAACTGTTGACACATATCATGTGAGCTTGGTGGTGGTTTGTCGAATACGTTCTTGTTACTCTGTAATCATAATTTTTTCTCCCATTTGCAGCTTAAATTACGTGATGATTTGTCTATCGTCTACTGAAGTGTCATGATAATACCAAGTCGTTCTGATAATTACACATTTTTGCTCGTCGCCCCTGATTCCGCTTGATTTCCCGCTGCAGCTGACAGCAGTGATTTCCCTTCCATTTACGTATAGTGTTTCACAGCTGCGGTGTCTGCGTGGTGTCTGTTGTTTCGCAGGAACAGACACCGCGCATTCATGTACTCCCGTAAGTGTTCGCTTACTCCACCACAGTCGGAAAGTTGTTTATGTCCAACGCAGTGCCCCTCATCCTACTCTCTATGTAATCAATGATCAACTTTAAATCCTGTTAGAGACTGTTGGACTCTGTTGTGAAACCAATATTCTGTAAATAAGTGCTAGATGTTATAAGTGTCGGCTACAACATCAATTTACATGCCATCTTTGTAGATACTACTTGTTTCCAAAGTTAAGTATTTATAATATCCACGTTTTATCACATTAAAAATAATGAATGTGTGTGTGTTGTAGTATTCGTTCGACATCCTGTTGGACTAGACTTGCTACAGTACGCCACACAAAACATTTGGTAACACAGTTCATTCTTACGTAGCGGAGGGTAACTTGTACCACTTCTAGTCATTTGCTTTCTTCTTCGACTCGCAGATACAGCGAGGGAAAAATTACTATCTGTATGTCTCCGTATGAGCCGTAATTTCTCGTATCTTATCTTCGTCGTCATTAGGTGAAATGCATGTTGGCGGCAGTAGGATAATTCTGCAGTCAGCTTCAGATGCCAGTTCTCTAGACTTTCTCAGCAGTGTTCCTCAAAAATAGCGTCTCCTTCTCTCCAGGAATTTCGATTTGAGTTCTCAAATATCTCCTTAACACTTTCGTGTCAGAACTCACTGGTAACAAGTCTCGCAGCCAGCCTCTGAATTGCTTCGATTCATTCTTTAATCCGACCTGGTGCGTACTCAGAAGTACTTAAGAACAGGCCGCACGGAAGTCCTATATGCGGTACAGACGAACTACACTGTCCTAAAACTCTCCCACTAAACTGAAGTATACCATTCGCGCTCCCTATCACAGACCTCACTTGCTTGTTCCATTTCATGTCGCTTTGCAACGTTACGCCCAGATATTTAATCGACATGACTGTGTCAAGTAGGACACTATTAATTCTGTATCCGAACATTATGGGTTTGCTTTTTCCACTCGTCCACATTGTTTTACTTTTTTCTACATTTAGAGCCAGTTGCCGTTCACCATACCAACTAGAAATTTAGTCTAAGCCATCTTTTTTATCATCCTGCAGTCACTCACCTTCGACACTTTTCCGGACATCACAGCATCATGAGCAAACAACAACAACAGATTGCTCCGCACCCTTTCCGCTTGATCATTTATGTACGAGATATACACAATAATAGCGGTCCTATAACACTCCCCTGGGGCACTATACCCGCGTCTCTGATGACCACTTGCCGCCGAGGACAAGATACGAGGTTCTATTATTTGAACAGCCTTCAAGCTACTCATATATCTGTGAACCGGTTCCATATGCTTGTATCTTCGTTAACCGTTGGCAGTGAGGTACCATGTCAAATCTAGTGTAGCTTTTCAGTTTAATGATACACTGGACATTCTACATCTGCATCTACACTCATGCTCATAAATTAACGATAATTGCAGAATGTGGTGTCACACAACGTAGCACTACACAAGACGGGCGCTGATGGCATAGACACATAGGGAACACACACGACACAGATCTGTAAGTCCACGGTATTGGTGATAAGTTGAGAAAACCGTCCCGAAACACATGAGCTACAAAACGCCACTGTTTCTGCGCATATACCCCGACATCAATATGGGATATGATCACTATACACACGTACACGGGCCGCACAACGGGTTGGCATACTCTGGTTCATGTGGTCGAGCAGCTGCTGTAGTCTAGCCTCCCATTCTTGCACCAGTGTCTGTCGGAACTCCTGAAGAGTCCTAGGGGTTTGAAGACGTGCAGCGATACTTCGACCGAGAGCACACCACGCGTGCTCGATGGGGTTTAGGTCTGGAGAACAGGCAGGCCACTCCATTCGCCTGATATCTTCTGTTTCAAGGTACTCCCCCACGATGGTAGCTCGGTGGAGCCGTGAGTTATCATCCGTCAGGAGGAAGGTGGAACCCACAGCACCCCTGAAAAGGCGGACATACTGGTGCAAAATGATGTCCCGTTACACCTGACCTGTTACAGTTCCTCTGTCAAAGACATGCAGGGGGTACGTGCACCAATCACAACCCCACATCGTCAAACCACGACCTCCATACAGGTCCCTTTCATGGACATTAAAGGGTTAATATCTGGTTCCTGGTTCACGCCAGATGAAAACCCCGCGAGAATCACTGTTCAGAACATACCTGGACTCGTCCGTGAACATAACCTGGGACCAATGTTCCAATGACCATGTACTGTGTTCTTGGCACCATGCTTTACGGGCTCTCCTGCGACCTGGGGTAAGTGGAATGCACCTTGCAGGTCTTCGGGCGAATAAACCATATCTGTTCAGTCGTCTGCACTCTGTGTGTCGCCGTCCTGTGTGGCCGAGCGGTTCTAGGCGCTTCAGTCTGGAACCGCGTGACCGCTACGGTCGCAGGTCCGAATCCTGCCTCGAGCATGGATGTGTGTGATGTCCTTAGGTTAGTTAGGTTTAAGTAGTTCTAAGTTCCAGGGCACTGATGACCACAGATGTTAAGTCCCATAGTGCTCAGAGCCATTTGAACCATTTTGAACTGTGTGTCTGGAGATAACAGTTCCAGTGGCTGGTGTAAGGTCCCGAGCAAGGCTACCTGCAGTACTCTGTGGCCGACTGCGGGCACTGATGGTGAGATATCGGTCTTCTTGTGGTAATGTACGCTGTGGACGTCCCGTACTGTAGCGCCTGGACACATTTCCTGTCTGCTGGAATCGTTGCCATAATCTTGCGATCTCACTTTGTGGCACACGGAGGGCCCGTTCCACGACCTGCTGTGTTTGTCCAGCCTCCAGTCGCCCTAGTATTCTACGCCTCATAACGTCATCAATATGTGTTCTTTGATCCATTTTCAACACACAGTCACCATTAGCACGTCTGACAATGTCTGCACACTTAGTCGCTGCACCGTACTCTGACATGCACCAACACACCTCTGCGTATGAGGACTGCTGCCAACAGGTGAAATGCACCGCATGGTCATACCCCGAGCTGATATAAACCCGAAAATCGCCCACCAGAGCGTTGTTTCACCATGTATCAGCATTATCCTTAATTTATGAGTGTATATTCTGCGAGCCCTCCTATGATGAGCGATGGAGGGTAGTTCGTGTGCCACTGACACTCCTCCCCTCCCCTTTCTCTTACCCCTGCAACCTCTTTCCTGTACCAGTCACTCGTGATAATCGTCCGTCTGAGTTCATATCTCTTTAATTTTCCTTTGTGCTCTTTCCGCAATATATACGTAGAAGGAAGCAATATTATACGAATGTATGGTGTCTGTGCTTTCGAACATGTCCGAAAGAACAGACACCCCGCATTCATATAATTGATTCGCCAAGATGGGCAATGGATCCACCTTCGTCAGTGCAGATGCAGAAATTTGTCCGAGCTCCTGCGGGAATCTCGGAGTAGCGAGCATGGAGAAAATAGACAGAAACTTCGTATAGATGGAGCTCGGTCGATCGTCCGTGAGGCGTGCTGAGAGAGTCCACGCAGTTTCGATAACACTGTTTCCCGAATGACGCTGTGGTTACGCAGTAAGTGCAGTACACATTTTCGCTCATAGCCGCTGATTCTGCGTAATGTCCCGATGCAGCTGACATCAGTAATCCCTTCACTTTTCTCTCATGTTTCCCCCCCTCCCTCAAATTTCAATTTACTAAGGAAGTAATATATTGGGTGATTTTTCTAGGAACCTGTGCTCTCCTAATTACAACACTAGACTACAGCGGGATGCACAATGCCTCTCTAGTAGCGTCTGTCGCTCGAATCGGTCGAGAATCTCCTTGATACATCTGCATTTACTATACATCAATTTACAGAAACCTGTTCCCAAGCAACATGCCACATACTGATGCGATCGACAGTAATATGAAGTACGTAGTGTGGCCCGCCTCGGCGGGCGCCTTCTAGCACTTGGAGCGTAAGTCACTTGGCAAGGCACTGCTTGCTTGTTTGCTTGCAGAACAAGCAACACAGCTAGCACGTGGAGTCTAAGGAACAGCTGACATTGGCTGATGACCGACCCCAAGCCGACACAATGTTGTTTTAATCGGACCAAAATCTTTGAGAAAACGGGCTTCTATCCATTGGACTCTTTCTGTTGCCCTTTTCAGTATTATGTGATAAGAACCCCAGACTGACAAGCCGTTTTCAAATAGCGGGCAAAAATAAGATATTGTTGCATACCAGAATAATTGTACTTGAAAGTCTCTCGGGCATGCAGCCGGATTGATTGATAGTTGTAGAACGAGTTTTAGACAATATAATGTGTCATCATCGTCAGGTTACTTCTGCTGAGAGTTATCCTTGACCAGTGGGTGCGAGATATGTACCGGTCGTCTAACCCCTCAACGGACCCCGTGTATGGACCGCGTGATGTGCCGGCCACGGTGATGGGGATTGCTCTCACACTCTGGAATCTAGCGGCGATCCTCATTCTGCGCTCCACCTTCGCTGTTCTCTGTGTTCCGTTTCCCTTGGCTTTGGAGAATTTTCAGTGCCGGAGCTCATGCTTAACTAAGCAGGAATCCTTTTTCCTTACTGATGAAGTTCACTTTTAACCAGTCGCTGGAATTTATTGAAAAGAAATTTGGGCCCTCATTCAATAAACTTTTCAATATGTGCTCACGTCCACATATTTTCTTTCTGGCAGACGTTACAGTGAACCGACTGATGGAGTGCGTATGGATAGTTCTGTGCCACCTATGATGGCCAATATATAGATGGAAGAGTTTGAGGACAAGGCACGAGATTCAGTGCCATTAAAATCTACTGTCTTTTACACATATATTGATGATATGTTTGTCTTTTGGCTTCACGGGATACAAGAGCTTCAGGTTTTCTTGTAACACCTGAACTCAATCCACAACCAAATTCATTTCACCATGGAGGCAGAGAAAAACGATCTGCTGCCCCTGTTGGATGTTCTGGCAAGGAGAAAACCGGACGGAATCCTAGGACACTGCGTCTTTCGGGAGAAAACCCGCACGGACCAGTATCTTGACGTCTCTAGCTGTCTTCACCTGTCACAATGGAAAGTACTGCCGGCCGGAGTGGCCGAGCGGTTCCAGGCGCTACAGTCTGGAACCACGCTACCGCTACGGTCGAAGGTTCGAATCCTGCCTCGGGCATGGATGTCTGTAATGTCCTTAGGTTAGTTAGGTTTAAGTAGTTCTAAGTTCTAGGGGACTGATGACCTCACAAGTTAAGTCCCACAGTGTTGAGAGCCATTAAAGGAAAGTACTGCTAAACACAAAAATGGTTCAAATGGCTCTGAGCACTATGGGACTCAACTGCTGAGGTTATTAGTCCGCTAGGACTTAGAACTAGTTAAACCTAACTAACCTAATGACATCACAAACATCCATGCCCGAGGCTGGATTCGAACCTGCGATCGTAGCGGTCTTGCGGTTCCAGACTGCAGCGCCTTTAACCGCACAGCCACGTCGGCCGGCCTGCTAAACACCCTGGCCCAAAGAGCTGACGTGATATCCGAAGAAGACAGCCTAAAACGGGAACGGCTGTTGCTACCACACAAAGTCCGAGACCTGATGAAGACCAACAGAATAAGATAGCCTGAATTTCATACACTGCTAACATATCTGGAAAAATCTGTAGAATTTTACTACATAATATCAAAAGTGTGTACCATACTCGTTAAACATCAAATACCATTTAGCGACAGTAGAAGACGACACAGGACTGCGGAAATCTGGAGTACGAGTGTGGAATTGTGTATGTCGGACAAATCATTCGGACAGCTCAAGAAAGATGCACGGAACACAAACGGCACGCCAACTTCCAGCAGCCCACACAATCATCAGTTGCTGAAAATTGTCTTAAAACCAACCAAAAAATTAAACACGAGGATACAAAAATTCTGCATGGAGCTAGTATACAACAGGACCAGAGATTCCGGCTGACTTGAGAACCTCATCAAAAAGGACAGTGGAAATCAGCATACTTAAATGTGGCCTCCGGCACTGAAAATTCTCCAGACCCTACTGAAATACAACACCGAAGGAGGATCGCATACTGAGGGCCGCCACTCGATTCCCGAGTACGAGAGCTAACCCCACCACCACGGCTGGCATATCACGCAGTCCATACACGGGACCAGCTCAAGGGGTAGACGACCGGTTATACAGGGAGGTCCATTGATAAAATGGGGACCAATTATCGTTCCTCCCATAGTGCCGCACCATACATTAAACCGCCAAGGTCTCTTATGTTCCACTTGTCGCAGACATCGTGGATTTTCCGTTGCCCAGTAGTGCATATTATGCCGGTTTACGTTACCGCTGTTGGTGAATGACGCTTCGACGCTAAATAGAACGCGTGCAAAAAATCTGTCATCATCCCGTAATTTCTCTTGTGCCCAGTGGCAGAACTGTACACGACGTTCAAAGTCGTCGCCATGCAGTTCCTGGTGCATAGAAATATGGTACGGGTGCAATCGATATCGATGTAGCATTCTCAACACCGACGTTTTTGAGATTCCCGATTCTCGAACAGTTTGTCTGCTATCGATGTGCGGATTAGCCGCGACAGCAGTTAAATACCTACTTGGGCATCATCATATGTAGCAGGTCGTGGTTGACGTTTCACATGTGGCTGAACATTTCCTGTTTCCTTAAATAACGTAACTATACGGCGAACGGCCCGGACACTTGCATGATGTCGCCCAGGATACACAGCAGACGCCCGTTGGGAATTTTGATCACAATAGCCATACATCAACACAATATCGACCATTTCCGCAATTGGTAAATGGTCCATTTTAACACGGGTAATGTATGACGATGCAAATACCGTCTGCACTGGCGGAATGGTATCTGATACCACGTACTTATACGCCATCTAGCGGGCCAACTATAGCGCCATCTGGTTTACCCCTTTAAGCTAGACGAGTTTCCGTCTTTGCAGTTTTTTCGTTTGATGCATATTTCGTGAGAATTTGGCCCGGGCACTATCAATGGACCACCCTTTATATATAGTGAAAAGACAAAGGAACTGGAACACCTGCCCAATATCGTGTAGGGCCTCCGCGAGCAAGCAGAAATGCCGCATCACGATGTGGCACAGACTCGACTAATAGCTGAAGTAGTATTGGAGGGAATTGACACCATGAATCCTGCAGGGCTGTCAATAAATCCGTAAAAATACGAGGTGGTGGAGATCTCTTTTGAAAAGCACGTTGCAAGGCATCCCAGATGTGCTCCATAATGTTCATGTCAGGGGATGGTTGGTTCAAATGGCTCTGAGCACTGTGGAACTTAACTTCTGAGGTCATCAGTCCCCTAGAACTTAGAACTACTTAAACCTAACTAACCTAAGGACATCAAACACATGCATGCCCGAGGCAGGATTCGAACCTGCGACCGTAGCGGTCGTGCGGTTCCAGACTATAGCGCCTAGAACCACTCAGCCACACTGGCCGGCTCATAATTGGGGAGTTTGGTGGCCAGCAAAATTGGTTAAACTTAGAGAGGTGTTCCTGGGGCCACTTTGTAGCAACTCTGGGCGTGTGGGGTGTCGCATTGTCCTGCTGGAATTGTCGGAGTCCGTCGGAATGCGCAGTGGACATGAATGGATGCGCGACATCAGACAGGATGATTACGTACGTGTCAGCTGTCTGAGTCGTATCTAGACGTATCAGGGGTCCCATATAACTCCAACTGCACATGCCCCAAACCAATACAGCTTGAACAGTCCCCTGCTGACATGCAAGATCCATGGATTCATACAGTTGTCTCCATACCCGTACACGTCCATCCGCTCAATACAATTTGAAACGAGACTCGTCTGACCAAGCAACATGTTTCAAGTCATCTACAGTCAAATGTCGGCGTTGACTGGCCCAGGTGAGGCTCCGATAGCCCATATCGATGATGTTTCGTTGAATTGTTCGCACGCTGAAACTTGTTGATGGCATAGCATTGAAATTTGCAACAATTTGCGAAAGTGTTGCACTTCTGTCCCTTTAACCGTTCAGACATACTGTTCATTTTTGGAACACCACCTACCACCAGCTTAGAGTCGGAAGTGATGACAATTTCGGCAGGACCTGACCTGTTACTGATTTGTTTGACTCGTGGGGCTGCTAAGTGTTATACCACCTACTAAACTCCCCAGACTGAAGTCCAAGTGAGTTCAACTTGATTTCTAAACTGAAGGAAACACTTCAAGGCATTCGCTTCAGAACTGCTACAGATTCGTCAGGCAATAGACCGCGCCGCTCGAACTGTCAACACAAATCGCTCTGCTATGAGTATCGAATGACTTCCGCATTGCTGTCAACGGGTTATAAACAATGATAGTGACTACTTTGAAGGTCACTAAAACTTTGTACCACGTATCTATTTTGTACGAGCTGCAAATAAATAGTTGCCACTACTAAAGTTCCAACCCTCGTATACACAGGGTGGCCCATTGATAGTGACCGGGCCAAATTCTCACGAAATAAGCATCAAACGAAAAAACTGCAAAGGACGAAACTCGTCTAGCTTGAAGAGGGAAACCAGATGGCGCTGTGGTTGACCTGCTAGATGGCGTATAAGTACGTGGTATCAGGTACCATTCCGCCAGTGCGGACGGTATTTGCTTCGTCATACATTACCCGTGTTAAAATGGACCGTTTACCAATTGCGGAAAAGGTCGATATTGTGTTGATGTATGGCTGTTGTGATCAAAATTCCCAACGGACGTCTGCTATGTATCCTGGACGACATCATGCAAGTGTCCGGACCGTTCACCGGATAGTTACGTAAGGAACCAGGAAGTGTTCAGCCACGTGTGAAACGTCAACCACGACCTGCAACAAATGATGATGCCCAAGTAGATATTTAACTGCTGTCGCGACTAATCCGCACATCGGTAGCAGACAAACTGTTCGAGAATCGGGAATCTCAAAAACGTCGGTGTTGAGAATGCTACATCGACATCGATTGCACCCGTACCATATTTCTATGCACCAGGAACTGCATGGCGACGACTTTGAACGTCGTGTACAGTCCTGCCACTGGGCACAAGAGAAATTACGGGATGATGACAGATTTTTTTAGCACGCGTTCTATTTAGCGACGCAGCGTCATTCACCAACAGTGGTAACGTAAACCAGCATAATATGCACTATTGGGCAACGAAAAATCCAAGATGGCCCGCGCGTTCACCGGATCTAACGTCCCCGGATTTCTTTCTGTGGGGAAAGTTGAAGGATATTTGCTGTCGTGATCCACCGACAACGCCTGACAACATACATCAGCGCATTGTCAGTGCATGTGCCAACATTACGGAAGGCGAACTACTCGCTGTTGAGAGGAAATTCGTTACAGGTATTGACAAATGCATTGAGGTTGACGGACGTCATTTTGAGGATTTATTGCATTAATGTGGCAGTTACAGGTAGTCACGCTGCAACAATATGCGTTCTCAGAAATGATAAGTTCACAAAGGTACAGGTATCACATTGGAACAACCGAAACGTACCTACGCACTGTATTTTAATTTAAAAAACCTACCTGTTACCAACTGTTCGTCTAAAGTTGCGAGCCATATGTTTGTGACTATTTCAGCGCCATCTATGACAAAGCGAAAAAAGTGGTCCAACTAAAACATTCATATTTTTTTACGTACTACGCGAATATGTAATAAAAAATGGGGTTTCCTATTTGATAAAACGTAGTTGATATCCGTTTGACCTATGGAAGTGCCATCTAGGGGGCCAACAATAGCGCTATGTGGTTTGCCCCTTCAAGCTAGACAAATTTCGTTATTTGTAGTTTTTTTGTTTGAGTCTTATTTCGTGAGATATTTGGCCCGGTCACGATCAATTGGCCACACTGTATATGTGGTCTCTGTTCTTCTAGTCATGTCATGGTCGAAGCAGGAGACCCGGTTCCGAATACCGATCTGGCACAAATTTTCATCTTTCCCCTTGTTTTAAATCATTGCCCGCTCGCAGCCAATGTCTCTAATTCCTTTGTATCTTAACCACATTCATAGCTACACGAGTCGCTATGAGGTTGGTGGACGACTCTTCTTGATTCTGTTTATAACCATGAAGATATGTTCTGGGGACCACGGTGCAGAAAGTCTCTATATATTGGCTTAATTGCTTCCATAACAGCTTTCTGAATAGGATTTTTGATAGTTTGAATTTTTGTAGTTGCACCATAAGTGAGGATGTTAGAACTTCCACTATCATCAGCAGATGATGAAGCAGAATCAGTTACACGAAAGGTGTATGTAAATCTATTGATTCCCGCACAACTCACGCTTTATAATTAGTGATGTACTCAAAGGCATCGTAGCAACCGTGACACTCACCGTAGAAGTAACAAGAAACCAGATAAAAAATTCCGATTGAGGCACAAGCGAAACCTAAGGCTCAAAAGACTACCTTAACGGACAAAAAACGAACTGTAAACGCGTTTGGTTGCTATGATGATGGGACGGAAAGACCAAAATTTCTACAACAGAAGAGTGGAATCTACAAGTTTCTATATTTCATGTTTGCGGAAATGCGAATATTTGAACACGATCAGAAGTCAGATAACTTTCCTTAGTTCACCTGCAGTTTTCAAAAATGAAATAAAAACATTTCTAGTTAGAATTTCTTGACAAATTTTGCGCCATTTTGTGCAGAAATTCCAAATTATTTTATGGGCTTGAAAACTGAAAATATGGTTTTTTTTTACCATTTCGCGGTATTTCTACTCGTCTCAAGGGAGTTTTTTATTTTTTATTTATTTATTTATTTATTTTTTATGTAAAGACGTTCGCCATTGTGACAAGGTGTATCGCGTAAAAGGTCAAATGTCGCATACAGTCCTCCTTATTCGTAGACGAATTTTCCATCGTTTGTGCTCTCTTGAGCTTTGCAACAGATACTCGACAATTGCATCTGACGGTCAAGCGGTTGAGGAAATAGACCAACACTATAGGTTTTAAGTTCTCTTTGGAGAAAAGAGTTTGTGTGGCCTTTCGTAGATCCCCCCCAAATCCTTTTTTAATCTACCTGTTTTAAAACTGTTCTTGGGACAGGGCTACCAGAGTGGTTTTCCGTTCACAGTGCTGTATGGTTTGCTCGGACAGACATATGAGACTTCATCGTGACAAGGAATTCGTCATCAGCTCAGAGTCCCGAAGTGCCCTTCTTGCTCTTGGACAGGTGTACCCAGCAGATTTGATGGTGCAATATGTCGAGGATGCTCTCAATCTGCAAAGGCAGGAAAAGGAAATAGTTTTCTGCTGGACTCCAGGGCACACACGAATCCTGGGAAACGAACTCGCTTATGTGACTGCCAAGGACGTTTGCTCCCTTCCACCTCCTGCTGGCTGTTCAGTCCCCCTGCAGGCCGTGAGCCTGTGACTCGGAAGACCATGTGTTGGTGGCGGGCCTAGTGGCTGGAAGTGAGGAATAATAAGCTGCGTTAAGTGAAATCTTTAGTCCAACCGTCGGTTAGTTACTTCCGACCACGAAGAACTGAAGAAATTGCCCTTACAAATTTTAGAGTGGGAAACAGTCCTTTGACACATGGCTCTTTCTTACTTCACGAACAGCCACCAGTGTGTCACAGTTATGGAACACACCTGTCCACATGACATACTGCTTTTCATATGATGATTTGAGGGCACACCTGGGTTTCCCACGGGCCCTGCCCTCTACTTCTGCTGATAATGAGGCGAGTGTGATCGTGTTTTAAGGGGTTGTGTGATGTTTGGAGTCCTTTACAATGTGTTTGGAGTTCTATTGTTATATGTTATACATTGTGAAAACTATTTAAACGGACAAACTCTGGGAGGTTGTAAGGAACATCAAAACAAATATTTTTCCCTAATGTCATTTTTTCCTACGAGGATTATTTAAACCGTTGGAGGCCGTATTACGCTCTTCAGTTCATAGAGGCCGTATTACGATCTTCAGTAGTTACAGGGCGTATTACGCTCTTTAGTTGTAGGTAACGGCTGTCCACCAGTGTAGTAGTGCATTGTCTCTGCTTACTAATGGAGCGATACATCTGGAGTGAGTACACTGATATGGTTGGTGCGTACTACATAGCGCACCACAACAGACGAGCTTCACAGCGGGTTTATCAACAACAATATCCTAATCACCGTATCCCGCATCATACGACATTTGATGCTGTGTACCAACGTCTGCGTGAGGACAGGTCATTTAGCAGATTACCTGGACAGGGATGCCGTCGCACGGTAAGAACACTGCAATTTGAGGAAGCTGTCTTGCAGCATGTGGAGCGGGATCCTTCAATCAGCACTCGTGCGATTGCACGTCACATGGGGACGAATCAGACGAATGTAAGAACAGTCCTTCGAGAGCAATTGTTACGTCCATTTCACTTACAGCGTGTCCACAACCTGGAACCAGTTGATTATCCACCCAGAGCACAGTTTTCGCAGTGGTACCTGGAACAGTGTCAAATGCATCCTACATTTCCATCCTCTGTGTTGTTTACCGATGAAACAACGTTGGGGCGTGATGGAGTCTTCAACATGCACAGTTAGTATGTTTGGAGTGAGGATAACCAACACGCCACAGTTACTAGCGCTCATCAAGTGCGGTTCTTCGTTAATGTGTGGGTCGGTGTTGTTTGAAACTGTTTAATTGGGCCGTATCTGCTACCTAGTTGTTGTCACTTAGTCATAAAAAAATGGAAAAATGTTTGTTAGTTTAATTAATTTGCCGCCAGAGAAATCTTCCTCTACCGGTTTAAATACTCCTCATAGGAAAAAATGACATTAGGGAAAAAAATTTGTTTTGATGTCCCCTACAACCTCCCAGTTTGTCGGTTTAAATACTTTTCACCCTGTAGAGCGGTTTGTACATTCGTTGTTACTAACATTGGAAACACCCCACCGCATCCCACTCAGATTTTGTGTTAAGAGGGCCCAGTGGACAGTTCGTCAAAAAGTGAACACAGATCAAGCATGAAAACAGCAAGAAGGTGTACTGAACTGTGAAAAAAAAAAGGAAAATAGAAACAGTGAATGCTCCAACGACGAGAACTGCAATGCAGAACACCACAGTAGAGTAACTTTGTCGCGCTTAATTGGTTACGGCGTTGGATTACCTAGCGGGCGAGCTGGATTCAAACCTCCCTTGTGTCAATTTGTTTCCGCTGTTCGCTGTATTAAAATTTGTGCCTGTGTCGTGGTGAAACGTCCGTTTGCAACAGCTAGGTGTAAGAAAGGGACCTATAATGACAGTTAATTCTGCACAACTCTACTAGCAGCCGAAAGGAAGTGGCTTTCAAATAATGGGAACCGAAAACCTTTCCTGACAAGACAGGTCAACTGAATCCTCCACCGGAAAACACGTCTGATGTGTCGTACACAGCATTAGTGACACTATTTGTGTCATCAGACAGGAATCTCTTATCAACGCATCTAATTTGTACGCCTGGTAAGTGAGTGAAAGATGCCTCCTTGCCAGATTTAGCTGTTCGTATCAATGTGAATGTGATCACTCCCAAGGGAATGATGAAAACATAATAGTTTGTCATATGCACTGTAACGCATGAATGAAACAGTTTCACAACCACATAGTTTCTCCGTGCTCTGTCAAAACATATGTATTTAACGTTTTTGAAGTTGCTTTCCGTTTTGGAAGTTTTGACACTTCAACGCCTTTGTTGTAACTAAGTTAACACCCGTTTACTTGTTGTTTTCGTTTCTGCGAGATGTCTATGATGTATCTCGCGTGCTCTCACAGTGAAAGGTCTCTGTTGGATTACTTTCATGTTAATTTCTTAAATCTGTTGTCATTTACGGCACAAATTCCTCTTCTAAATTTACTGTGGTGTTTCTGACTACCTGGGAGGAGACTGCGCAGTGAAACGTGTTACTTTTACACATAAACAAGAACGATCTGTCACAGTACTACACTTTAAAACACAGTTTATATGTAATTCATGTCACACTGTCTCATACGGAACCGACATCTGCTTTCTTTTGTATACTGTATGTGATAAGACACTGTCATCCCCCTTCCCTTCTGCGTGAGAGGATGAATGAGCAAATGTATTTCTAGTTGCATGCTTGATGGTAGCAGACAAGCCTGTCTGCTAGAGAACAGTAGGACCAACTTCGGAACAGGTAGCTACGCTTTCTAGAAGCAAAGAGGTTTCTATTCTTAGTATGGTTCTGTCCGTCCCTTGTCATGTTGGTATAGGGGGCTGCCTCTCTGGTCAGTTCCGTTTGTATTTGTGAAGCACGCTCGGGAGGAGCCCAGGTCAGTCTGTCCGTGGCGAGCGTCTGAAGTGGTAAGATCTCCGGCTAAGCGCGTCTCTGCTAAGTCCGTAGGACAATGGATTTCTTAAGTTCAGCCTAACTGAAAATTTAATCACCTTTATTTCAGGTTTAGCTCTAAAATATCTAATGTTATCTCAAATTGCAACGCAGTGTATTTCGAGTGTGAAGTTCAGAATATTTTCCAGTAGTTGCTTTGTCACTACTTTGTGAGTAAAGTGGAACCACGTGTTGATCAGTAACTCTTAACTAAGATCATCAATCTTAAATGCGAATGCTTGTGTGATTATAACGTCTCGTCTTGACAATATTTTTCTATATAGCAACTTTTCTTTATGTTCAACCCACGTGGGATGTACTTTGTGAGACCAGTACCACGTGCTTATACAATTGTTTGACCCATCAGGTTAATAGTAAGCCGATAGTAACCAGTTCGAGGCTATTCTTTTGTATATTGCGTTTCGATGTAATTTATTTTAATTATCAAAATTATTGTGGAGTTACACTCTTTGTGTAAGCCAAGTTGACCACGTGAAGCATGTGGTGTCAGCATCAAAGTAGCCCTCAGCTATTCTTTTCGGGAACATTTCACAGAGAGTTAGTATGCATTTAGTATACCAGTGTGTGGTAATTTCATGACGGACAGGATTGTGCTACGAACGTAACTTCTTTGGGTGAAAATTGAATCGGTTGGTTGTGGTTCATTTCCTCTTGGATATGTTTCAACGTTCTTCGTGTGTTATTTTATGAATGCAGTGTTGTATGTAGTCTCCCAATCTTCCATAAGATTAAAAAAAATCACATTTTCACAATCCTAAATAAGGCACCAGTTTAGTTATGAATCAAGTTTAATATGCTGAAATTTCAATGATCAATGTTAAAAAAAGTTTCCAAATATTAACTGATTTATTTCTTTTTATTTAAATTGTCTTTATATATATATATATATATATATATATATATATATATATATATATATATATATATCACCGGTTATCGTAAGATGAGTACTAAAAGATTATAATTAATGTTAGTCTGGTTGGGAATTTGGTAAGCTAGACTGGATACCTGGTGAAACAGTTGCGCAGTAATGCAGGATTAACTTCCTCAGATAGCTCACAGCTTTTAACCCACTTTTACGGTCTTGAATATCAGCACCCCTTACACCTCAAATTAAAGCAACAACATTACAACAGTTTTTCACATTTACTTGCGACGATAACGAACACTTAACATATGACTCATATTCTATGACCAATGTATAGTATGACAACTGCGAAGTCTACAGAAAGAGAACAAAAGTTTCAATGACCGGACGGACGGTACATAATGTTGTGAAAAAATAAATAAATAAAAAAATACTCCGAACACGTCTCGTCCGCTTTTCAGCCCAACTACGTAACCACTTTTTTTCTTTTTTTGTTCGGCATTGTTCGTTGCATATGGTCCGGGGGGATATCACAAGACATCCGTTGAAGTTGATCGTTGATTCCTTTACTCAGTTTTTTTGTTACACAGGGCGAGCAACCCTCTGACCGAATACGCTGAGCTACCGTGCCGGCACCAGAGTGGTGCTATGGGGACTTTCCCTGTTAAGTAGTCACCCAGCTACAATAATCTGACACTATTTTACGTGTCTGTAGTGATATTTTCTCTAGTTAATCTGCTGTGTTCTATCTCCACTTTATAGATAGCTTTATGGATCTCCTGATGTCAATCTTTATTCTAAATTCTTCTTTATTTGCTACAGCTTCGTTTAAAAATTCGATGTTACTTGTTAATTCAGTTTCATCACACTCATCTCTGTTTCATGCAAGGACGCCGATGGCGTCAACGCTTAGCACCCTAAATGCTAATCCGCATCATCTACCTCACTGAGATTCTCTGGAGCCTGGGTTCAAATCTCCGCTCAGTCATCCACATTCTGGTTCCGGTTTCTTTAAATCACTTGAAGCATATGCCGGGACTGCTTCTTGGAACTAGGCAAGGCCGATTTACTTACCGATTCTTAGGTTGTCATCTTGTCTATTGATTTCGTAGTTGTCAGGTCGTGATATCTTCCTTCCTTCCTTTCTGACATACGAGCAGTAAGTTTTTTTTAGCAATATCGCTTGATGTGCACGGTTACAAAAGTGCACAGTGGCTGCATTTTTTCTCGAACTTCAGTTGTAATGTTTAAACATACAAAGGCTTCTTTCAAGGGGAATGAAAATCGGTAACTGTTTGCTCTGCATCATTACTCAGAGGTTCACACTTCAGTATTTGGCAGAGGGTTCATATGACCATATTCAGACTTTTTCTCCACGTTTCCACTCTAGAATAACACGTGCGAAAAGTGAACAGCTAAATCTTTCCACTCGAGCTCTGGTGCCTCTTATCTTACCGCGGTGATTATTTCTCACTTTATAGGAGAAAGTTCACGAAACACTTTGCTGTTCAGAAGAGAAGCTGGCGATGGTTGTATTGTGAAAAGCTCTCGCGCAAGGCTGTTTCAGTGATTGTGAGCCAAACTCGGTGATGATATATGTGAAACTCTCTCCCTTATTTTTTGATAATCAAAACGAGCTACCCATCTCCGACGTCCTTCGTTAGTCCTGTCTTATGAGGGTCCTTCAGTACACAGCCGTACTTCAAAGGAGGACGGCCAAGCGTAGTGCAGGCAGGCTCTTGGTGGATTTGTTCGGCCTTTGAATTACTCTGCTTATAAAACGCAGTCTTTGGCCCGCCTTTCGCACAACGTTTTCCATATGATGGCTCCAATTAGTAATTCGAAATTCCAGTCGCCAAACATTCAACTAATCGACAACATTTAAACATGTGTGATTTATTGTGGGAGCAAAGTTTTACGGAATTTTTTAGTACTCATCTTTTCTATTGTTCAGGGTCAGTTGCCACTTTTCATATCATGCAGATGCCTGCGAGGGCTCCTTAGATTGTCTCCTAAACAGTTCATATAGATTAAGAACGACAGATGGAGCATGACGCTTGCTTGGGGAACCCAGAATATAGCTTCGGGTTCACTAGATTACTTTAAGCCATTGCTACACATTGTGACTTTTCTGACACGAAATTACCATTTCAGTGGCACAACTGATACGATAGCCCATAGGCACACAATTTGATTAGAAGCAATTTGTAAGGAATGGTGTCCAAATCGTTATACGCGGGTCATACGGGACGTAAATAACGTTTTGTTTTGACACGTCACCGTGTCCTCAAACCACCACCACCACCTTAGACCGATTACTGACCTTAGTTCTCATCCGCTTTTGTTTGGCGGCATCTGTTTTCCAATACGGTGACGTACTGCACAGGTATGCGACTCTAAAATGTTTGACAAAGTTGACGATCTCGCCAAGTGTGAGGGACGCAGTGTTTTCGGCTTTCCCCAACCCATAGAAATTTTCAGACCGGTAACTGAGGTTTGTTGCAATATGAAGAACGAAACGTTAGTTCGGAAGTAGTGTATCATGATTAGCAGCAGGCGGAATAATATTCACGATTAAGATCGCTCGGGTTGGCCCTCAGTGGTGAGTGACGGACTCAAACCAAGGACTGAAACAAAAATCCAAGGAAACAGGCGTTTCGCAATTAGTGGACTGTACTCAATCTGTCCAGATATCTCAAAAACTGTGATGTTTAAGACTGATAGTGCAGATCTTGGCTATGAAAAAGTTTGTGCAAGGTGGTTTTCTTGAATTTTATCAGACGAACACAAAGTCAAGCCTATAAGAGCTGCGTTGACATTTGTCAGTCGCTATGAAAAGGATGGTGATGAATTTCTGATTCACATTGTCGCTGGTGATGAAACTTAATACATCGCGTTTCACACCAGAAACAAAGCGCCGGTCAGTGGAATGGCATCATACGCAATCCCTAACGGAAATGAAAAAAAAAGAAAACAAAATTTTAGCACTAGGAAGATTATGGCCACGGTGCTTTGGAGTCGTAAGGGTGTGCTGCTCATCGACTATTTGCCTAGATGATGATGATGATGATGATGATGATGTTTGGTTTATGGGACGATCAACTAACTGCGCGGTCATCAGCGCCCGTACAAATTCCCAATCTGTACACAGTCCAATCTAGCCACTTTCACGGACGATGGTGGATTGATGAGGACAACACAAACACCCAGTCCCAGGGCAGAGAAAGATCCCCAACCCGGCTGGGAATCAAACCCAGAACCCCGTGATCCAGAGGTATATGCCTAGAGGTGAGACCATAATTGCAGCAGTCTACTACCAGAAGCTTTAACAACTTCGCCGCTCCATTAAAAACAAGGAATCCTAACCATTGAAGTCATCCTCCTTCCCGATAATCCACATTCGCATGAGGCGAGAGCTCAGCGGTTTCAGTGGAAAATCAGTCCGGAGTTAGCCCGAACTTATTCTTCAAACTGAAAGAATTGGTGAGTGGACAACGCTACGGAATGTACACTACTGGCCATTAAAATTGCTACACCAAGAAGAAATGCAGATGACAAACGGGTATTCATTGGACAAATATATTATACTATAACTGACATGTGATTACATTTTCACGCTATTTGGGTGCATAGATCCTGACAAATCGGTACCCAGAACAACCACCTCTGGCCGTAATAACGGCCTTGATACGCCTGGGCATTGAGTCAAACAGAGCTTGGATGGCGTGTAGAGGTACAGCTGCCCATGCTGCTTCAACACGATACCTCAGTTCATCAAGAGTATAGTGACTGGCGTATTGTGACGAGCCAGTTTCTCGGCCACCATTGACCAGACGTTTTCAAATGGTGAGAGATCTGGAGAATGTACTGGCCAGGGCAGCAGTCGAACCTTTTTGTGTATCAAGAAATGCCCATATAGGACCTGCAGCATGCGGTCGTGCATTATCCTGCTGAAACGAAGGGTTTCGCAGGGATCGAATAAAGGGTAGAGCCACGGATCGTAACACATCTGAAATGTAACGTCCACTGCTCAAAGTGCCGTCAATGTGAACAAGAGGTGACCGAGACATGTAACCAATGGCACCCCATGCCATCACGCCGGGTGATACGGCAGTATGTAGATGACGAATACACGCTTCCAATGTGCGTTCACCGCGATGTCGCCAAACACGGATGGGACCATCATGATGCTGTAAACAGAACCTGGATTCATCCGAAACAATGACGTTTCGCCATTCGTGCACCCAGGTTCGTCGTTGAGTACACCATCGCAGGCCCTCGTGTCGGTGATGCAGCGTCAAAGGTAACCGCAGCCATGGTCTCCGAGCTGATGGTCCGTGCTGCTGCAAACGTCGTCGAACTGTTCGTGCAGATGGTTGTTGTCTTGCAAACGTCCCCATCTGTTGACTCAGGGACGGAGACGTGGCTGCACAATCCGTTACAGCCTTGCGGATAGCCTGTCATCTCGACTGCTAGTGATACGAGGTCGTTGGGATCCAGCAAGGCGTTCCGTATTACCCTCCTGAACCCACCGATTCTATATTCTGTTAACAGTCATTGGATCTCGACCAACGCGAGCAGCAGTGTCGCGAACGATAAACCGCAATCGCGATAGGCTACAATCCGACCTTTATCAAATTCGGAAACGTGATGGTACGCATTTCTCCTCCTTACACGAGGCATCACAACAACGTTTCACCAGGCAACGCCGGTCAACTGCTGTTTGTGTATGAGAAATCGGTTGGAAACTTTCCTCATGTCAGCACGTTGTAGGTGTCGCCACCGGCGCCAACCTTGTGTGAATGCTCTGAAAAGCTAATCATTTGCATATCACAGCATTTTCTTCCTGTCAGTTTCATTTCGCGCCTGTAGCACGTCATCTTCGTGATGTAGCAATTTTAATGGCCAGTAGCGTAATCAGTGGTTCAAGAACTATGCGACAACTGAGTATGCAGAAGGTATAGAAAAACTTGTTAAGCGGTACCGCAAGTGCCTAAATTTGTACAGTGACTACTAGAAAAGCGTCTTGAGTACCAAATTACGTGTAACATATAGTTTCGTTGAATTATATCAAATAAAAATTACTGTAGAAAAAACCCGTTCCTTACTTTGCGAATGAGGCTCGCCAGTATCTATAAATATGGAATCCGTTTGTTCCCATGTCGATAGCACTCATTACTTCGTGCGAAGGAAGGAGTATCTGTGTTCCACTAGAGTGGTATTTTCTGTATGCTTGCTGGTTATCCCAGTCGATCGTTTCCTTCGAGGTCTTTCACTGTGTTGAAACACAGCGTACGTTCCAAAGTCTTAGTAAAAATTAATGTTAGTGGCATGGGTCTAAACTTCAGTTTATTATTTTTATTTCCTTTCTTGTGTGTTGGTGTGACTTATGTAACTTTCCAGCCCTTAGATAGGGGAACAAAAAATCCTCTATGCTTAGTTTTGGAGATTCACCAGAAGAGAAAGCGTTGAATGAGTGGCAATAAACAACTTTATGCCCTGGTTAGGACATGAAAACTGTCACGAGCCAGCCGCCGGAATCGCTCGGACAAGAGTGCCGTAAGCAAACGCACGCCACCTGTCAGCAGCCGACGTTAATCGCCATGTGCAGACGGCGGAATGGCGCCAGAGCTGTAAGCCGCCATAAGGCGGCGGCTGGCGACCACAAATGGCGACAGCGGAGAACTAAAAACGGCGTGGTCCCGCGTCCGTGCCAGCACTGGCAAAATGTGGGCACGAGGCTACGAAATTACTCAGCCGACACCCGCTGTGCCTGCAAAGAAACGCATTCCGCTAACGGCAACACCCAGTCCGATGTCTGATACGTGAGCAGCTCGGCTATGGTCACAAGAGCGCGGCCGAGGCACTGCGTTGCTTAACGGGGATAACAAGCGACACGCACTGTCGGTATTGTGTACAGACTTATAAGAACAACGCGGCTTATGAACGAACTGGAGAGAGACGATAAACTGAGTAGCTTAGCGACTGGCCCAATCAACGCCGTTGACAATCACAGCCGTCAAGAGAGCATCATTAGACCACTGGATTTGAAGCAATTAGTAGTCACAAATTACTGCTTACGTAAGAATATCTGCGGTGGATCGACGCTATGTGCAACGTAGTCTCGACATACTGACAAAAAAATAGGAATTACAGGTTTTTTGTGATACGGTACATTACAGCATCACCAGCATTCCGCGGTCTAACTGTGTTGGTGAGCCAGTGAATATAAACCATAGGGCAGTGATATTGCTTCACTGGAATACACTTTGGAGGTGTGGCGGTGGGACCTGTAGTCCCATACCACCCTGCAACGGTGGCAGCACTCTTCTGTCCCGCATAAAAACGTAGTCCGACACGGGAAGATAAGATTGGAAAGTCGTGGACGTGGCGAAGGAGGCAGCCGTGGTGGGCGTGCCAGGCCTACCGCTAGTCGTGTTCGGAAGCCGATTCGTCGTGGATGGTCAGCGGAACCGGATGGAGATGCCAGCGACGTGGATGTGAGGTCCCAACGTGGCGTAGCCCATGGAAAGTGTCCCGTAGGGCAGCCACTTTCTCATAGAGCCGTCGCGCGTTGTTGCGTATGGTCTGCTTGAGGGGAACGATACCTGCTACGTCATGGAGAGTTAAAATCCGCGTGAGTGGCGGGGCTTGCAGGCTCCGCCTGAGAACCTTGTTTTGCAGGCGCTGCAACGTCCGCATACGTGACGGCAGGCAGGATAAAGGACCGGTAGATACGGAGCTTGGTAGGCAGGTTAAGGTACCTACTGCGGAAGAGGGAGCACAAGGCCCTGGTCAGCTTTTGCCTCAGGTTGGCGACATACTCCGCATGACAGTGGAACAGCAGCTTATAGTCCATCGGGACCCCGAAATAGGTGGTCGTCGGGGACCAGGGCACCGGAACGCCCACAATCGAAATATTGCGGAGCAGCACTGGGCGCCGTTTCGTGAAGTAGACCGCCACGAATCGTAGTTTTTTTTTAGGAAAGTCATGTTGGAAAACACCCCGAAAGCATTTCAGTGTATCTTTTAGTCTGATAGCCGTTTCTATATACAGAACCGTCATCAGGGCACGAATACCACCTTAGAATATACGAGGGATGCCCAGAAAGTAATGTACCGGATTTTTTTTTTCTCAGACGAAAACAATACTGTGAATGCGAAACGTTACGTATGTATTATTTGAAGTCTCCTGAGTGAGCGCACCAAGTTTCCCTCACTTCCGATAGATAGCGTAGCTGCAGATCAGTTTCAAAATGCGATGTACATACAACCAACATGCCGTCACTGAATTTCTCACTGCAATGAAAGAAACTGTATGGAATATTCACAAATGCTTGTGCAAAGCCTATCGAGCATCTGCTGTTGACAGAAGTACAGTTAGTATCTGGGAACAGAGGGCGAGGTCATCAGAAGACAGTTCGGTGGAGCTCCACGATTTCCAGCGTTCGGTAGGGGGGGGGGGGGGGGGGACATCCACGGCTGTCACCCCTGACACGTTACAGCGAGCTGATGTTGTCATTCGCGAGGACAGAACCACTACGACTCGGCAGCTGGCGCTGCATCTGTTAACAAGAAAAGGGATGCAGTTATCCGCACTCTTGGATATTCAAAAGTGTGTGCAAGATGAATCCCGCGGTGTCTAACGGTGGATCACAAATCGCACAGAAAAAACGTTTGTCTACATTTGTTGCAACGTTTTGAAGTTGAGGAGGAGGTTCCTCTAGTCCGGATTGTGACAAATAATGAAACCTGGGTACACCATTTTGAGCCGAAGAAAAAACGACTGTCGATGGAATGGCGCCATACCCTCTCCCCACAGAAGGGAAAATTCAAAGCAACTGCTTCCGCCGGTATGGTCATGATCGCCGTGTTCTGGTACTGTGAAGGTGTTATTCTCATTGATGTGATGCCAAGAGGCGGTACCATTAATTCAGAAGCACATGTGAACACATTAACAAAACTCAAGAGGCGCTCTCAGTGATTTCGGCGCCACAGCAACCCAGGAGATGCTTTTCTGCAACACGGAAACGATCGGCCCCACACGAGTCTGAGGACTGCTGAACACATCGCAAAACAGAGATGGACATTGTTACCGCATCCACCGTACAGTCTGGACCTAGCTCCCTCGGACTTCCATTTGTTTGGGCAATTAAAGGATGCCATTCGTGGAAGACATTTCGAGAACGACGAGCAGCTGATGCATTGCCTCCGCCACCAGGACAAGGATTGATAACGACACGGCATACACGCCATTGTTTAGTGCTGGAGGAAGGCCATAGAACAGGATGGAGGTTACGTGGGAAAATAGAGTGCATAGATAAAACACCACTCTTTCGTGTGTGTAATTCAAATTGTGTTCAGTAAAGAATTGTTGAAGAAAAAAACGCGGTGTATTACTTTCTGGCCAACCCTCGTACATTATCTGTTCCAGTGTATCCCGACACCCACATGTAATACGTTACTGACCAGTAGATGTCACGAGAAGAGGACACGCCAGAATAGAAGGAGGTGGGGAGTATTGTGTTGTCAGTAAAGAAGCAGTAACAGCAGACTGCGTCGGACACGAGAGCTCACACTTCATACGCGGACCAGTCGTTGGATGTCACCTGTGTAACAAATCCGTCGCGGTACTTCAGCTCCTCTAAAGCTGTCCATGCTGACTGTTGGTGATTGTGAAGTGGAAACGTGAATGGACAACCACAGTGAAACCAAGACTAGGCAGACCTCATGTGTTGTCTAGTATTGTGGATCGTGGTTGTAAGAAATTACATGAAATCAGCGGGAGGAATCACTCGTTGCTTCCAAAACGCACCAGCAGCCGTCCTAGCACGACGAAAATGGGGTACAATGGCTGGACAGCTCCTCGTACGCCACACATTTCTGTATACAATACCAAGCGGTGCGTGTGGTGCTGAGAAAAGCGCAACCGCTAGACAGTGGGTGACAGGAATCTGCAGTGCTGAATCCCGCTATAGCCAGTGGCAAACTGAAGGAAGGGTTTGGGTGTGGCAAATTCCTCGAGAACGTTACCCACCGTCGTGTCTATTGCCAACAGTGAAAAATGGAGGAGGTGGTGTTACGGTGTGGGGGAGTTTCTCGTTGTTCGGTTTCGGTCTCCGTACTACGCTGAAGAAAATTATTAATGCGGAAGGATATGAACTCAATTTACAGCATGTGTGCTGTGTGCAGAGGACGATGATTGCATCAGTGTGACAATTTACCACGTCACAAAACAACATACACTGAAGAGCTTAAGACACTGGTACACCTACCTAATATAGTGTAGGGCCTCCGTGAGCACGCAGAAGTGCCTCAACAAGACGTTGCATGGACTCGACTAATGGCTGAAGCTGTGCTGGAGGGAACTGACACCTTGAATCCAGCAGGGCTGTCCATAAGTCCGTAAGAGTACGACGGGCTGGAGATCTCTTTTCAACAGCACGTTACAAGGCATCCCACACATGCTCAATAATGTTCACGTCTGATGAGTTTGGTGGCCAGCGGAAGTGTTAAACTCAGAACAGTGTTCCTGGAGCCACTCTGTAGCAATTTTGGACATGTGGGGTCTCGCATTGTGCTGCTGGAATTGCCCGCGTCCGTGGGAATGCAAAAATGACATGACTGGATGCAGGTGATCAGACAGGATGCTTACGTACGTGTCACTTGTCAGAGTCGAATCCACACTACCAGCCGTCCCATATATCTTCCACTGCACACCCCCACACCATTACAGAGCCTCCGCCAGTTTGAACAGTCCCCTGATGATATGCAGGGTCCGTGGCTTCATGAGGTTGTCTCCATACATGTACACGTCCATGTACTCGATACAATTAGAAACAAGACTCGTCCAACCAGGCAATATGCTTCCAGCCATCAACAGTCCAATGTCGGTGTTGACGGTCCAAGGTGAGGCGTAAAGCTTTGTGTCGTGCTGCCATCAAGGGTACACTTGTGGGCCTTCGACGATGTTTCGTTGAATGGTTCGTATGCTGACACTTGTTGATGGCCCAGTATTGAAGTCTGTAGCAATTTATGGAGGGGTTGCACTTCTGTCACGATGAACGGTTCTCTTCAGTCGTCGTTGGTCCCCTTCTTGCAGGATTTTTTTCCAGCTGCAGCAATGTCGAAGGTTTTATATTTTATCGGATTCCTGATATCCAAGGCACACTCATGAAATGATCGTACGGGAAAATCCCCACTTCATCGCTACCTCGGACATGCTGTGTCACATCGCTCGTACGCCGACTGTAACATCACGTTCAATCACCTAAGTCTTCATAACTTGCTATTGTAGCAGCAGTAACCAATCGAACATTTGCTCCAGACACTTTTTGTCCCATATATGCCGTGGCGACAGCAGCGCCGTATTCTGGCTGTTTACATATCTCTCTATTTGTATACGTATCCCTATATCAGTTTCTTTAGCTCCTCAGTGTACGTGAGACAATGATTTGTGGACACTAAAATTCGTGAAACCGATTGGTCTTCCCCGAGTCCCAACCTGAACCTAAATGAATACCTTTGGGATGAATTTGCGCCTTCTTTGTAGATACCAGCGTCCACTATCTTCCCTGGTTTTGGCACCTGAGGAAGAATGGGCTGCCATTTTGTCACAGACATCAGGCATCTCAATGAAATTATCCCCAGCAGAGTTACAGGCGTCAAAGGCGAAAGGTAGACATATCCAAATTAATGTTCAGTTATGGGTGTCCATATTAGAGGAGCTACTTTTCGAAAAACATTATGCCCCAAAAATAGATTTTCAGAAGAAGCGAAAAACGTACACCGCAAAAAATATTCGATTAATTTTTACGATTTTTACACCACATACTCAGGTAGAGCTGTTGATCAAAATGTGTTCAATACGAGGAACTGCTTTTCATACTTCCAAGCTATGAGCATTTTAGTGATATACCAAATGCATTTTGTTGGGTTCTGTTGTACAATCTGCCTTTTGATGTAAATTATGTTGGGCGTAATGTGTTTTGATCAGTTTTTAGTGACATAAAATCGGTAAAAATACTTTTATTATTTGAAAATACATTTTTTGGCATTCAGTAAAACATTTTAACACCAGAAGTAGGAACAAAAACGAAACTGTGCTTCATTTACAATAAAGTCCACAATAGCCCGGGCGGCGGTAGCGCGCAGTCTGAGGCGTATTGTTACCGTCCGCGCGGCTCCCCCCGTCGGAGGTTCGAGTCCTCCCTCGGGCATGGGTGTGTGTGTCGTCCTTAGCGTAAGTTAGTTTAAGATAGGTTAAGTAGTGTGTAAGCTTAGGGACCGATGACCTCGGCAGTTTGGTCCCGTAAGACCTTACCACAAACTTCCAAAAAAATTTCCACAATATTCTTCCCAAAACAGGGTCCTCTTCTAAACAATCACAGATAGTATCTTGGGGAATAATTTCGTCGCTTGGAAGGCTGTTAGTCTGGGTGAAAAAATCTAATTTTCACTATCTCTCCAGTTGTTTCCATATCTGAGGTTTAGTAGTTTTTCCACATCGTCTTTCTGTTCTTCTTATAACCTTATCAGTGACGACACTTTGAAGATATCTGATACTTTATTAAAGCTGTATCCACGTTTACCTAATGGAAAAAAGCGTTCTGAAGAATCATCAGAATAGTAGGTGATGTGCGATTTGATTTTCACATCAATTACCCTTTCACCTAACATATATTTCTTCAAATGGATCTTTTTCAGATCACTGATCCCATCTACAGGCCTCAAAATTGTACTTAGTTCCTCGAAATCAAATATTTCCAAGTATTTCTCTAAAACTCTTGTTTCGTCCACTTCTGCGTAAACATCCTGGTACGTGTTTGGATTCAATATTTCTGAAATTTTACGAAGTTTCTTTTCTACTAGTCCAAATGCTCTGTTAGGAGGTAAAAAGGAATGTCCTCGAACTGGAAAGCAGAGAAGTACATCAGTCACATGCACTGGAGATTCTTTGAATAACCAGGAAGCAATTGCATGAATAACGTGCTGATTTTTGTTTTGGCCAGCATATCCATCTGCAAACAATCTGAGAAATGTGACAGACGTGTCAATGGTCTATTTCTTTAAGAAATCGGTGATGGCCGCGGAGATTTCTTGTGACCTTCAAACTACCTGCGTTCCATTCCAAATGTAAAATGTAGTTTCTGTACCTGCCACATTAGTCACACAAAAGGAGTAAAGAGGTATCTGTCTTGCATAGTATGCCTCACGAACATATCGTTTTGGGAAAGCTTGTACCTGCTGTAAATCAAAGATAAATATCAGGCTACAGTCATACGTTTGCTTCATTAATTTGTGAAGAGCTCTAGCTCTTAATTTATGTGACCCAAGTTCAGTCATTAGCTTCTTCTTCGTGCTAATGTCTGTAGCAGTCTTCATTTGGTGATACATTCAATGGCAGAAACTACAGGTATCATTTGCTGGAGTTCCAGAACCTAAATTAAATTTTGTATCAAATATTTTCGTACAAAATGTTTTCTTTACTTTCAGATCAGATGCGATTATGTTGTTATACACGAGGAAAAGTTTGTTTATACTCAGGTCACTTGGCAGCTAAAGGCGTTGGCTCTTACTTCTAGAGTAGTGACTCTTCCTTGCTTGTAGATGTGAAATGAATTCAGTTACTTTTTTGCGTTTTGCACTATACTTTCCAGGTTTATGGTCTTCTCCTCTCTTGTCAAGCACTCCTTCACCTTTTTTAAGGCTATAAGCGATGGTATGCACTCTTCTTTGATCAATGCCAGAGAGCTTCCTGAAGAAAGCAGCTCACACAACACCCTCACTACCTTCTGAATAAACCTGAGAAGGATTAAAGGCAGAAATTACAATATTATTTCTCCAGCACGTTTTATCAGAGTAATAATTCATAAATTTGACGATTTTTTACTTACATGATACTGCACTGTTAGAGCAGTTGGTTTATTTTTCGGATCATTCCGTACTCTCCTGCACTTAGGACTGCTCATATTGAGAAGGAAGGAAAGCCTTTTATCTTGTTCCTTTTTGTCTGGTTTAGCAAACACTACCCTTATAGTTTTGTGTAGACTGTAAACAGGAATCGAACAACAACGAAACTGTCGTACTTTATACTGGCAAGGTGGTTCGAAGCTCATGAGATGAGGATCCTTATCCCGATATCTGATAGTAAAAATATACAAGAAAAATAATTATACAAGTACAAATAGATTAATTTGCATAGCTTTGCAATAACAGTAATTTTATTACTCTGCACTCTTACCTGTTTTCGTACACTAATTACTGTTTTGATCTGCTCTTCATTCGTTTTCTCTTTCCACAATTCATTTCTTCTCTAACAGTCACACATTCACTCGCTATAATACTGTCTCTCCATCTTAGGACATCAACGTTTTTACCTCTGACATCTATACAGACAGAATGATAAACATTTGTACACAACAATGCTGTGTTACAGAAAACGAATATTAACTGGTCTTTGTTGGTCAGTTAAAGGGCTTCGCCTAGTCCACCAGTCTTACATTGTAGCCAACACAACTTATGAAACAAAACAAAGGCAACAGTTGGACTTAATGCAGTTTGATTCAATCATACTAGAGGACAAAATGATATTTGTTGCATCTGCTACTTTTCAGCGCCTTTTTGAAGGTGTTAAAATACGTTTGGACACAATCTGATTGCATGAGTGTGTAGAGCGGGATTTCATATCAAACAATTTTGTCCACCAGTGGACATAATTTTGCAAAAACAGACATAATGTCTTATGGGATAACAGCAATCAGTGATTTTATAAAGTTACTTAAAATCCGTCTTGATTGCAATTTTTTTTATTTTTTTTTATTTTTTTTATTCATATGACCGGTTTCGGTAACTTTAGTGGACATAATGCATTTTCGAAAGTTGCTCCTCTTGATTTCGCTTCAGATAATGTATAAGGCGAATCGTTGAATATTTGCACCCCTTTTCATTTCGTAAGCGATTAAAGTTGCCTAGAGTGCGTTTCCACAAGCTTTGCAGCAAATGGCTGTAGGCATAGGGGCATGTAATTTAGTTGTACGAGTAATACTCTTAATTCTTATCAATCGAAATATTGAAAGAACATTTTTTTTTATTGGAACGATGTATTTTCTTTTTAGGGGCGTCAGAAAGCTCTTGAAAAGAGGAGTACACCGATGTTGATGATGTTAGTACACAAAATTTTCGCAAACGTATTCGAGACATCTGCTAAAGCTAGAAGGCAAGACGAGGCTCCATCGTAGCGCCAACCCTTCAACTGTTTGCTTGTACAGACAACAACTGTTCACGTAAAAATGACTGTGTACAATCAAGAGGTAATAGTTTCATAGTAGTAGCGCAGGTTTATCTTCTTCCTGCATACATCCTATCTGTCATGCTGTGCTACAAAGACCTGTATCAGTTTTCTTATAAGGTTTCTACTCTTTTAAGTTAAAGAACAAAGATTTTAATACACGTACTATATATAGTTGTTGTTTGATAATTATTTATCTTTCGTTGGAGTTTGTCGATTCTCATATGAACATATTTCGCCGGGCCATATCAGGCATCTCCAGGAGATTCTGCAATAGAAAGAACTGACTGTTACGAACTGACGTAATATCTATAAAAACAGAAAAGTAGGAAACAATCAAACAATAGAAACTCCAGGTAGGAACATCAAGAATGTAGGAAAAGATAGATTGCTACTTACCGTAACGAAGACGCGTCAAGCTGCAGACAGGCACGATTAAAAGACACTCACATGTAGCTTTCGGCCAAAGCTTTTGCCAGTAAAGAGAGGACACACACACTCACACACACACACACACACACACACACACACACACAAGCAAGTACACATCACGCACACACGACCACCAACTCCAGCATCTCGGGGCGGAGTAAGAATTAGGAAACAGTTTGTTCGTATCGAATTTACAAGCTGATATACACACGTTATAGTAGAAACCTGACGTGTGTCTTTTCAAGTCTATAGTGTTTCCTGTCCCCTCTCCTGATTTGCAGAAATCAGTGCACATTATACCCATTAGGAGCCGTTTGACGTATAAGCTTTAACTAGAAGGAAATATATTAAAGTGATTCCAAGGTTGAAGTTCTAAAATGGTGTCTACAGTACAGGATAAAAGTTGTGAGGGCCTGAACTAATTATGTGCAGGCAGTGGCGTAGCCTTAGAGACTGGTGCCCAGAGCAAACTTCGACTTTATACCCATCCCCTGCCGACAACTACCCATTTCTTGTTTAATGTGCATCGCTGCTTAGTCTGTATATTTTTCTGTTACGATCAACGCAGCTTTACAGTGAAGTAGAATTGTACACACCTTAATAATTTCTGTATTATACAAATTCAGAATATGGAAAACGTACAGTTCACAGTTGCATTGCTTGCAACGGCAATACGGTTCCTTTCTCATGGTTTCACTCTTAAACAGTACACGGACATAACAAACAAAATAAAAGAAACGCAAAATACGGCACTTATACTATCGTTGCGTACTGAGGAGACATAGATCTCACGGAAATGTTGCTCAATACAGTCCAAACCAAATCTCATGATGATTTCCTTTCAAACATTGGAACTCCGTTTCAGTTTCAGCGCCCTTTATCCTTTCCTGGTTTCTTCTATTGCGTGTAGATCTTCTTCTGCCCCCTCCTACTTCTACTCTCTTCAGCTCCCTGCCTTTTCCCCTTTCTTAGTTTTTTTTTTCGCCAAGCGCTAAGTGCACCCTCTCGGAAACAGAGTCCCGGGAACGCGCCCCAGCTGCTACAGCCCAGTTAGCTCCCTGTGTGTGGGTGATGTCTACCTCGAAAAAGTGTAGTACCTCACCGTGGTGTCGACTCAGAAAGCAGACAAAACGCCCAACTGCATGCTTTAAGCAACATAAGGCTTATGAAACTGTCTCTTCTGTATTCCCAAAATTTAATTGTTTCTCTGAGAGGGACTTAGGGAACCAAACCTGCATTTGGCGAACGGATTATAAATCTGCCTAAATGTACCAAGTTTGTTCCTCATATTTACTGTACATGAGACTTGCTCACATCCTTGTTTTACCAGGCTCCCTATTCGTCACTCAGTATGAACACTGCCAAAATAAGCTGCTAACACTAATTCAGCAAAAGGGATTTTTCTATTAGTCAATTGTATTTGAGATAAGTTTGTGTCGGGAGATAAACGAATGGTGTACTTACTATTATAAATATCCTTCCAGTGTCATAGATGCTGCTGTCTGTTTAGTGCATGCTGTATTTCAGATGCAAACTAGTACGACGCTATTTATTTTCCATTAGAAGATAGAACAATAACAAAAGCAGAACCGTCAGATATTAAGTACAATTGTCTAACAGGTGTTCTTACTACCCAGTGATATGTGCCTTTAAAATGGATGAAAGCGTAAAATGAAGTGGAATGAAGAAGGAATTAAGATTCTAAGATGTACAGAAAATGACTCATATCTGGACAGAGATGAAAATCAAATTATTTATGGCATATGCAGCTTCACGATCATTCTAAACAGAAGACATCAGAAGGCATTAGGTCACATATTGCTACGACGAAGTAATGGCGCTTCGGAGGGAAATGAGGAGCAAAGAAATTTTAACTTCTGAACCGCGATTTAAAAAATCAGAAAGAGCAAGTAACAGTGAATGCTATTAAGACTTTTTTTTCTTGCTTTACGTTTAGAATATTTAAAGGCTCCATGCGCATCACGTGTCATAGTTGTTACTTAAGCGATACGGTCTACTTGAAGTTTAAGTGTTCTTTGGTCAAACTTCGTAAACACTTTAGTTAAAGTTAGCTCGTATGGTTAACAACGTTTGCGACTAACTGAGAGTAGCCAGAAGGAACCTTTAACACCGTAGTGACTTCCAGAGTTTTATGAAATCAATTGGTAAATTAAAGATATGTCCTGTAACGGACCTCGAAGATGAACCCTTGTTTAATTAGGCTTGAAGTTTCATGTTTAGGGAAATTTTTATCGTCGTTATTTACTTATAAGATGAAAGCGAATGAAAACTACAACGTTTTGGACGTACGCCCATATTTTATTCTTCCGGGTCATGTTAAAAACTTTCAGATCGTGAATTCACTTTGGAAATGGAGCCCATGCTAGAACGCTTTATTTTTCTGATGTTCACTGAGTCCTTGAGAAATATAATCATCCTACACGTGGGCAATTTTCTCCTGTAGCTGGTGGCCGACATGTAGTTAAAATGCTGGACACATTATGATTTGTTTTATAAAAGTTTAGTCTTTTAGGGAGGCTCTGCCGAACTGATATATTAGTTTCCTATCCATACCGTTAGAGAATCACAAAGAAAAATCGTATATTTTCCAAGAAGTGGAGAAGTTATTGCGTTAAAGAAAATCTGAAAACACTGTTTTAAGATCGTAAAGAGATACGAAATATTAATGTCCTTCACCCCAAGCAAGCCTTTCTGAGTCTAACAACATTCGTTTCCATTCAGATGAAGTCTGTGGACCTTTAGAATAATTCAGTTGCAAAGATAAAAAGGGAACGGGGTGTCAAATTTTTAAATCCTGTAGCGTGTCTTGTAGAAAAATATGTTGATTACGCAGTAATACTACTCATGTTTTATACGATTTTGAAATCGTGTATCATTACCAGCATATATTAAGCTCCTACTGAATTAAAAAGAAATGCAGGGTTTAATGTTGATCGATGTTAATTCAGACAGAACAGGTGATTTGAAGAAATGGTTCATAAATGAAGGAACTTGGAAAGATAAGTAGCAAGTCTCTAAATGAAATGTTATCCGTAGACGAGCTGAGCAGACTCAAATGATAGAAAAACTTTTTTCTCTATTACTATTCACACTTTTGTTTTCATTTATGCTGTACAATTTTTAGAATGTAGAGTTTAACTCATTCATTACTTTCTAGTTTTGTAAGTAATTCGCATTTCTTTAAATGGGTGGTAAGATATTATACAGCTTGACAAATGTATGTCAACAACACACATCAACCAACTCTTACGTGTTAGAAATATTGTAGATTGGAGTTTGGAGCTCAGTTTCTATGCTTAAAGAAAAATAATAATGGATTAACGATAGGTCTGCCGTTTTGCAAGTACACAAGTTATTGTTTTATCACCCAAACATGATTCACCACAGTTGTGGTATCCTCAGTGATTTTTTGATCATTTTCTTGAAATACTTGAAATACATACATACAGGTTGTTTTTGTATTAAGGGTTATGATACATCAAATTTTTTATCATTTAAATTTAAATTGCACTTTACCTTTTATTTATTTTGTGTGTGTCCTGTGGCTACAAACCAAAATTAGCAACAGGCCTAAATTAAATGATAAATATAAAATTCAATGCAGACGATTTTATAACATTCCTCATGTTTGTAGATGACATGGTGTGCTAATTAGACCACTTTTGGTTGGTAGCCACAGGACTCACAAAGGGTAAGTAAACAGTAAAGTGGACATAACAATTTAAATGAGAACAGAATCTGATTTATCACATTCCTTATCATAAAAATAACGTGTTTGTATGTATTTCAGGAAAATAATAAAACACCCACTGAGGATGCTGCAACTGTGGTGAATCATGCTTCGGTGATAAAACAAAACAATAATTAGTTTATCTTAATTCAGTATTATCGTTGAAACACATTAAAAACAGTTTAGGAACATTATGAGTAATTTACCACCTGTCTGACCTCTTGAATTATTGAAACTCTTTACTCATGATGATAAGATCTACCTGTCGCACCAGTATTTCTTTATATAGTTCAAGAAAAACTTAGTTACCGCAATTCTGCGTATTCCTTGAGTAAGAGACGTTTATCTATAGCACCTGCATGAAAACCGTATAACAGTACCGCCCTTAACGTGTATCAGTGACTGAACATAAAACCACAAGATGGTCTGAGATTTCGGAAGTTGTCAAAAAATAAGTCACAAATATCTGATAAATCATTTAATTTATAAGCTATTCAGAATTTGAATCGTTCTTGCGCCTTTGATGGAAAAGTAGCGAGAAATATTGGCCTATGTTAGGTAAAAGAAAGTATATACTCTGCAAATTAAAATGAGAAAATCTAAATTTCATGGATTTTTTTTTTTTTTTTTTGTCTTTTGACGAGAGGTTTCTGTCTGTATACAGGAAAAGTGCCAAATCAGTCACATAAGGTATTAAAATGCATGCTCTACCCTCCTCCACCCCCACATTTCATTCCACAGTAGTCTCTTGGTTAGTTATTTCACTAGTAAGTAAGTAAAAACGACATACTGTCTTTACAGGTTACCTTGGCAAAGATATTTGGTTGTTAGCAATTATATACGTACTCAAATATCTCAAGATATGCTATAAATTGGTATATAAATGAAGGAGTAGCAGATATCTATCGATTGTTTGTTGGTTCATATTAAGAGCTGCAAGTCACATAGGGTTCGGAATAATCTGAGCGATTCTGCTCAAAAGTTGCTACTCCAAATGTGTAAAACATAGTCCGTAACAGTGTCGTCGTGTACTTATTGATATGACATGCCTTAGTCTGTTTTTCTGACATAGTAATTGATGCTATGACAAAATATGAAGGAGTCATATCTGAAAGGAAAAATACCTTTAATGATGAAATTCTCTGTTCATCTTAACTTTTTTTCCCCTGGAATCTGCTTAGAGCTTGTACAAACAAAACACGGAAGGATACTTTCAGTGTGACCATTACAAGAGGCCTCCGAGCTTCTCACTAGCCTTAACAAGCAAGATCATTACGCAGTATATTTCGCACCGGGTCGCCGATCCGTATATCTACTGAGGCCAAGTACGACGTCCCCTTGTGTTAATCAGAACACGAGGGCAGACTCGCGTCGTTACGGAGACGCTCCCCGGCTCGTTACTGGCTACCCGCCGGAGACTTCAGTGCACGATGAAGACACGAACTCGAAACTGTAGAAGCGCCGTGCAGCGGCGTAAAGGAGCCCCTCATTATCACACTTAGCGCCTGCGTCCAGCTCGGCCATTGTCTGCTCGAGGGGAAATTACGAGAAACACGTCCAATTATTGCGGCTCTGTTTAGACGTTTCTTTACTGCGTGGCCAGCCTCGCTAAAGTGCTATAACAAAGGGCCTGCTTTCTTCTCCTCCGTCGGGAATTAGTGAACAGATAACAGCGCGCGGCTGCCTGAGACAGTTACGTGTTAAATGCTGTGTTAATTACTGAGCGAGGCGCCAGAGGAGTTTATTTCTTGCCTTGTTTGTCTTTCGCAGGTGAAACGAAACACATTAGAGATTCCTTTTTGTGAGTGGGTACTCCACATAAAACAGGCCTCAGTTACGGGAAGCACTAAAGAGAGGGGCTAACAAAAGGAACTCTGTGCTTGCTCGCTTTTACATTTTTTTGCTCCAAGGAGCTTTACTCAGTACAAGCCTGACGCCTGGCTCAGAAACAATATGTGAATTTCCCTTCACAGGGGGATTCTGCAAATAGGAACTCTTATTTAAACGTCACAATAGACGCCCACGCAGCAAGAAGCTAAGTTACTCATTGACGTATCTTAAGTGGACAGACGGCATTCTTTAGCAGAACAGCAGCAGGGCTTAGCGGAAACAAAGTAATCACTTGTACAGAGACAAACAGTGCGCTTCTGTTCAGTGGCCGACACAATAAGCATTACGTAAAACAGTGAGCCTTACCGTTAGTATATGACTGAAGCTAAACATATTGGATGACTTTAAAACAGGAAAAAATATTTTAACATAGATAGTATCATTATTTTTGACGAAAATATACTTATTGTGCGTGTCCAGTTGGAATCCTAGTGGAACTTTATCAAAGTACCATCACGCACACGTACGCATATACTGAATTGAATCACATTTGTACAGCATGAAAGAATAAGAAAATGTCCCACATAACCGCTCGCAGTGTGAAAAACTAAGGGTAGTACGAAGTACATCGTTATACACGACGTTTACAGATATGCAGAGATATCTTAATTTTTACAATAATCCAGAACATTCATTGAATGATCCGATACTGAATAAACCCACGTCCATCATTGAAATTTATCGCATTCGAATTAAACACAACTCATGTACAGGGACGGTTTTGAGTGGCCATTTACATCTGGGCATGTACTCAGTAGATGTGGGACCTATGTCATGCAGCATAGCAGTTTATTGCTCACAAACATGATATTAAATGTACAATTAAAATTAATGTGGCTAGGCATTATACACAGTATTCACAAACATAGGAATTTGCTGTATTTATGTACACATTAAGTTCACTTTAGCCATTGAGGAAGGCGAACTTCAACTGTGTTTTAAATTGGTGATTTATTTGGATATATTAGTCACCTTTTGAATTTTTATACGATATTTTTCTGTACTATTAACTACTTTTGAAGCCACTTCAGGCTGGTCTTCAGATGGAGGTGCTACAGGAAGATTAAGTGGACAATGTGTGGTCGTAGTGGGTGCACTGCCTTGTAGTATCCATGGCAAATTCATTCTAGTAATATAAATTTTGAAGGTTATACACGCACATACACAGTGTTTGTCTGCACTTTGTTTCGCACTTATTCACACTCACTGTGACTGAGCGTGAAACCAAATGCAGCTAAATACTGTTTGTGTACGTATTCCAAAATGTACACTACCAGAATGAATTTGCCATCGATAAAGCGAAGCATTGTAATCATCAGGACCACAGAGTCCAGTTGCATGTGGTCTACATAATATTCATTTAACACTTCTATCCGATCTGCAATGGCTTGAGAATTAATTAATAATACAGAAAAACATATCACAAATTTAAAAAATGACTAGTACATTATACCCAAATAAATCGCTAAGTAAGTGAAGTCTTTATAAATCACGATCTGAATTAATTACGTCTCAGTTCGGAAATGAATTCAATTATCTCCACAGTCATGCCAGTATTCAGTTCCAGAAAATTAATATTTCAGTTTTCAGGCTTTTTAAGGAAAATCTAGCCAATGTAGACAGAAAGAAGTTAAATAAGATGAGTGACGAAGGATTTTCAAAGTACAGTAGATCGCTAGCTACATTTAAAGTATTAGTGCGACCATAGGCGCTGTTTGGGAAAACTATTTTTATTATTCACGAAGGAAAGGAAGATCAGTGTTTAACGACTGGTCGAAGGCGCTGTCATTACAGACGGAGCACAAACGAAATCAACAAACATGAGATGATGAAATGGGCCATATTTCTTAGAAGAAATTGTTCCAGAATTCACCTTAACTGGTTCACAAAAATCATGTAAGTCTGTGTGGCCAGAGGTGGGCCGGATTTCCGCTTTCTGGCGCGTCAGTTTAGAAATTTTACTGTTCGAATTGTGAAGCGATGGGGCACCTATGCCCACGTTCAGAGGGCTTCACTCGTTTCTTATGTGTGTAGTACTCCGTCTTTCCAGTATGTCCCTGATTCTGTGCTCAATGTGAATTAATTATCAGATTATCATAACCTTCCATGGACAAGAATGAAATAAACTTTTTACATTGCCAAACCTTCTCTAAATTTTCTGTGTGAAATTTTCTAGGCGCTTCAGTCCGGAACCGCGCTGCTGGTACGGTCACAGGTTCGAATCCTGCCTCGGGCATGGATGTGTGTGTTGTCCTTAGGTTAGTTAGGTTTAAGTAGTTCTAAGTTATAGGGGACTGATGACCTCAGATGTTAAGTCCCATAGTGTTCAGAGCCATTTTTTTGACGGTAAATGACAAACAAAGGGGAAGTGTCGACTGACGTGCATACCAGTTTTGCACACCGCAGGAATCCTTCAGTTGCGCGATTAACTTCGAAAACACACTCTAGGCACATTCTGTGTATTCAGCTAATAATTAATTTTGTACCTTTCAGGCGAACACTTCGTTGTTATTGCTTTCTGGCATCGGGTATGTGCTCTACAGTGGTTTAAGGAAGGTAATACAGTGACCGAAAAAGAATCACAACACAAATAATTAATTAACTAGGCATAATGAAATTACGTAAATACATGTGTCTAGCTAACGTTGAAGGATCACAGGTTAACGAAAGTGCAAAGTAAGCTATTGCAAATGTGAAATGTTGGTTCATTAATAACCGCTGTAACCGGCAGACTGTCGAAAGCAAGCATGCAAACGTGAATGTCGTACGGGTGCTGGAGGTTTTGTTTGTGAAATGGAGTTCCATGCCTATTCCACTTGGTCAGTCAATACGAGGACGGTTAATGCTGGTCGTGGATATGTAGGAGTAGTCGTCCTATGATGTTCCATATGTGCCCGACTAGTGACAGATCTGATGATATAGCCAAGGCAATGTGTCTGCACGCTGAAGAGCACGTTGGGTGACAACAGCGGTATGTGGACGAGCGTTATCCTGTTGGAAAACACCCCCTGGAATGCGGTTCACCAATAACAGCACAACAGATCGAATCACCGGACTGACGTACAAATTTGGAGCCAGCCTCCTGCTGTGTTACGAAATCGCACCTCCAATCACATTAGTGTAGGCGCAGTGTGTTTAGCACGCAGACAGGATAGTTTCATGCACTCAACTGAACTCCTAGGACGGCCGTCACTGGCACGGAGACAGAAACAGATTTCATCAGAAAACACGATAGACCTCCACCCTGGCCTCCAATGAGCTCTCGCTTGACACCACTGAAGCCACAAATTGTGGTGGTTTGGAGTACGCACGCTACAGGGCGTCTGTCTCGGAGATGTCCTTGGAGTAAACTATTTGTAATGGATCGTTGTGTCACTGTGGTGATAACTGATTCTCAGATTGCTGCTGTAGATGCAATAATACGCACCTGAACCATACGCCGAACACTATGGTTTTCACTCTCGGTAGTGCCCGTGCCAGTCCAAAGCACAGTGTTTTTGCGATCGTACATTCCCGTGACCACCGCTGCCAGCAATCATGTACAGTGGATACATTGCTGCCAAGTTTTCTATACTATAGCAGAAGGAACATCCAGCTTCTCGTAACCCTATTACACGGTTGTTGTTGTTCTGGTCTTCAGTCCTGAGACTGGTTTGATGCAGCTCTCCATGCTACTCTATCCTGTGCAAGCTTCTTCATCTCCCAGTACCTACTGCAACCTACATCCTTCTGAATCTGCTTAGTGTATTCATCTCTTGGTCTCCCTCTACGATTTTTACCCTCCACGCTGCCCTCCAATACTAAACTGGTGATCCCTTGATGCCTCAGAACATGTCCTACCAACCGATCCTTTCTTCTGGCCAAGTTGTGCCACAAACTTCTCTTCTCCCCAATCCTATTCAATACTTCCTCATTAGTTATGTGATCTACCCATCTAATCTTCAGCATTCTTCTGTAGCACCACATTTCGAAAGCTTATACTCTCGTCTTGTCCAAACTATTTATCGTCCATGTTTCACTTCCATACATGGCTACACTCCATACAAATACTTTCAGAAATGACTTCCTGACACTTAAATCTATACTCGATATTAACAAATTTCTCTTCTTCAGAAACGCTTTCCTTGCCATTGCCGGTCTACATTTTATATCCTCTCTAATTCGACCATCATCAGTTATTTTTCTCCCCAAATAGCAAAACTCCTTTACTACTTTAAGTGTCTCATTTCCTAATCTAATTCCGTCAGCATCACTCGACTTAGTTCGACTACATTCCGTTATCCTCGTTTTGCTTTGTTGATGTTCATCTTACATCCTCCTTTCAAGACGCTGTCCATTCCATTCAACTGCTCTTCCAAGTCCTTTGCTGTCTCTGACAGAATTACAGTGTCATCGGCGAACCTCAAAGTTTTTATTTCTTCTCCATGGATTTTAATACCTACTCCGAATTTTTCTTTTGTCTCCTTTACTGCTTGCTTAATATACAGATTGAATAACATCGGGGAGAGGCTACAACCCAGTCTTACTCCCTTCCCAACCACTGCTTCCCTTTCATGTCCCTCGACTCTTATAAGTGCCATCTGGTTTCTGTACAAATTGTAAATAGCCTTTCGCTCCCTGTATTTTACCCCTGCCACCTATAGAATTTGAAAGAGAGTATTCCAGTTAACATTGTCAAAAGCTTTCCCTAAGTCTACAAATGCTAGAAACGTAGGTTTGCCTTTCATTAATCTTTCTTCTAAGATAAGTCGTAAGGTTAGTATCGCCTCACGTGTTCCAGTGTTTCTACGGAATCCAAACTGATCTTCCCCGAGGTCGGCTTCTACTGGTTTTTCCATTCGTCCTATTACACGATCTCGTTCAAATTCAGTGAGGTGCTGATAATGGGATCTTAGTCGCCTTAGGACATTCTTGGCTAACATCAGATCACCACGTCCAATCTCAAAGGTAACAAACCATTCACGATCGTCACTGGGCGTATTTAAACCACAACAGGTTTGCATCGCGTTGCTAGCACCACTGGCACGAAATCTGAAAATAGACATCATCTTTTATGTGTAGAAAGACGCCTACCAACTTGCGTTTATGTAACACAACTCATTTTTTTCCGTCACTGTATTTTCGTTTGCCACTAAGATGCTTCTGTTGAGCAAAGATGCTGTTACCTGATCAAAGGTATAGAGTCTGTAGGAAGGTAGATATTAATGAAAGATATAGGGCAAATAATGTTACATACAGAAGCATGTAATTGCTGTAGTATTATAAATCTCGCATTCAGTACAAAGACAGCTGAAATTTAAATATTTCCATCGTCATATGTAAGTAAGACAATCACAAGATTTTGAGAAAATTATCAAAATCGCCTATAAGACATATAATACACAAGTACTTATTCACACAAAATCTTTTTTTCTAATGTTGTGTTATTCCGTAATTTATTTGAATGGTGATGTTATCCAATTTTTGTGGTAAATATGACAACACTTACCAATAAATTCATTGCTTCGAAAAAGGTTATTAAAAGAGCAAAAATTACCAACTCAGGTCTCAGTTACTAGGTTAACTCCGAGCTTGGTGCTCCAGAGATGCTACGCCTCGGAAGACAAATACATTTTCAGCCTCGTCACCGTATCAAACAATGCTAGCGTCACAAATTCCACATTAAATACTTTCCCATCTGTTTGCTAATTGTATCATATCTAATCATAAGATACTCCACATAAATATACGTCTATGTTAAGGGCTCAGCACTAGTTCTAAAAAAGGACGCCGTTCCATTTCAAATAAAACGCTCATTCCTCAGTATCTCGACTAATAAGATTCTAAAGCAATTAAAAGTCCAATTAAATAGTCAGTTCCCTCACAGTATTACACTTCAGCAATCATGTTCCATATCTGTGTATGGAGTGTTACGACAGTGCACGTGATGTGGAAGATTCAGTACATTATGCAAGTGGCATGATATTTTAGTCTTCGCTGCTTGGTTCTTCAAAGCAAACCGGTAGACAGTGCCATGTTCGACATGGACACTTAAGTAAAAACAATGAGCCATGTCGCTACTCTGGCTTTCGAGTAAAACACACTTAAAAGCCACATACGAAAACACCGTTTCATAATATTTCTTAAAACATCGTTAACATTAAGAAACACACAGTTACGATTAAATTTGCCTTCAAGTGAGTACGTTTTTGGTAGGGAATAGTTCTGACTATTAATCTAGAGCTGCCAAGATTTATAGATAACTGGACCATGTTCATCTTACACATTTTCATGCAAAAGTTTTCAGGTAAATACAAATAACTGACAGTAAACCAAAAAATGAATGAAAACTCAGCATTTGCTTATATCAGAACTGAAGTTGTTGGTTTACTGATTTTTGTAGCCAGTAACGAATCTCTTATCGTTTTCATTAATTTCATCAAAGGATGCAACTCATAGGCGCTGGCGCGCTTTGGTTTCCGTCTAACTAAGCTCATGCTTTTCCAGTCTTCAATGACACTCATGGAGTATATGAGTTTCATTACCATCCAATGGGTATATTGTGTATGAAAGCTCTAAATCTGCACCCATTTTACTTTACGCAAAAACAGTTAAATGACTTTGAAGCTATATGCTGAAATTGCCCTCATGTTTCATTACAATTAAAAGTTAAAAATAATTAAATATAGAAATATGCAATGTATTGTTGTGTTTTTTTTTATTTACATCGTTTCCGAAAGCACTGTTAACTTGAAACTCCAAATCACTCTCGTTGACGTTCAATACTTGATTTACTTGGTCCATGATGTTACTGAACAAAGACATCGAATTTCTCAGAAGTACACTATACTTCAACATATTGAGAGGAAATACACAATTTTAGGAAACGGTCCGCTTTTTTCCTGACAGATTTATTTTTGCAAACTGAAAATTATTAAAAGTAGAAATGGTCCACAGCTTTATTCAACCGTCTATGTCATCCAGACGTCGAGACTTCAACTTTCTCACTGAATTCATCCCAAAGACTGTGTATCTGTGTATTTTCGGTATATATATATATATATATATATATATATATATATATATATATATATATATATATATGTGTGTGTGTGTGTGTGTGTGTGTGTGTGTGTGTGTGTGTGTGTGTGTGCGTGCGTGCGCCCGTGAGTGGCATCGGAAGGGGAAAAGGTAGGTGAAATGATAGAATTTTGTGTGTACGGATTATGAAATGAAGGATTAGATTTTTCACTCACGAAGCCCTCTTTATCTGCTGTTTCTAGTGGAATGGCACAGTGGTTGGAGGTGAACACCTATCCAGTTCACATACGGGTATGCCTCAGTAATAAGCATCAGACGTACTTAGAGTCTTGCTAGCAACGTGCTAATGGAGTTTCTGGAGTCGGCAAAGAGCGCACGTGCGTGGGAAAAAAGAACTTGCAAGTGCTTAACGCCAGAGAACATTATCAGCTGATCTTAGAGCTGCTCCACTAAGAGGCGGGCAAACGGGGCTGGAGCGAATGAATGGGTGGTTACTGATGAACGCTAAGAGAGACGGGCGCGCTACACGGCAATTGTTTCCCACATGGGAGAAGAGGAAAACCAACTGAGCGCGATTTCTGTATTGGCGAAAACAATTTGCAGCACATTATCAACATAACACTGGTGAAGGCCACTTACCGAACCCATTGTCAAGAACAAGGCCACGCGAAACATCTATCACAGTAGCAGCAGGGTTTAACGTTCCGTCTAGGACTTTAACAGCTTTATTGAGGAATTATTGGGCCTTTTGGCTGTAATTTACCATAGAATTAGGTAAGGAACTCACAGAACAGAGTATTCATAACGAAAATGGTGCCTCACTCAACCCTTAGTGCGCCTAGTACATGAATGAATAATCTGTTCGCCTTTGTAACTTACGCAGTAGCCCGAGGCAGCTAGTTGTTGTCCTGGAGGTTGTAAATGTTTCAGTAGAACAGTTATGACCCGATGGAGTCAGAGTAAGTAGCATAAGCTCCGAATTGCAAGACATTATTCCAATCTCTACGCAACGTCTCATGGAAAGAGGGCATGAAAACCTGTTGATGGTGGTCCGCCCTCCGGATGGATGTATGGAGCTCGGTGGCCCCGTTGGTGCTATTAGAGAATAATAGGTTGCGTGTCGGTGCCAGATTTTACAGATGTCACTTACTGAACTACAACACACAATACAAGCAGTGTTCATCGTGATTCACACAATACAGTTACACATCTGACAGACAGCGAGGCGTAGCGCCGGGTATTGCACTCATTTGTCGGTAAGGTGTAAACACCTGCTTACACACTACGGTCGGTGTTTTGCTACACTCAAGATGTGTTCGGGTACTCACATTAGCTGCATGAAATAACAGCTTTGATCAAAAGGCGTCAGTATCTTCGGAACAGTAAAAATATCTTGTTGTTGTTGGGGTCTTCAGTCCTGAGACTGGTTTGATGCAGCTCTTCATGCTACTCTATCCTGTGCAAGCTTCTTCATCACCCAGTACCTACTGCAGAGTACACCCTTCTGAATCTGCTTGGTGTATTCATCTCTTTTACCCTCCACGCTGCCCTCCAATACTAAATTGGTGATCCCTTGATGCCTCAGAACATGTCCTACCAACCGATCCCTTCTTCTAGTCAAGTTGTGCCACAAACTTCTCTTCTCCCCAATCCTGTTCAACACCTCATTATTTATGTGATCTACTCAGCCAATCTTCAGCATTCTTCTGTAGCACCACATTTCGAAAGCTTCTATTCTCTTCTTGTCTAAACTACACTCCTGGAAATTGAAATAAGAACACCGTGACTTCATAGTCCCAGGAAGGGGAAACTTTATTGACACATTCCTGGGGTCAGATACATCACATGATCACACTGACAGAACCACAGGCACATAGACACAGGCAACATAGCATGCACAATGTCGGCACTAGTACAGTGTATATCCACCTTTCGCAGCAATGCAGGCTGCTATTCTCCCATGGAGACGATCGTAGAGCTGCTGGATGTAGTCCTGTGGAACGGCTTGCCATGCCATTTCCACCTGGCGCCTCAGTTGGACCAGCGTTCGTGCTGGACGTGCAGACCGCGTGAGACGACGCTTCATCCAGTCCCAAACATGGTCAATGGGGGACAGATCCGGAGATCTTGCTGGCCAGGGTAGTTGACTTACACCTTCTAGAGCACGTTGGGTGGCACGGGATACATGCGGACGTGCATTGTCCTGTTGGAACAACAAGTTCCCTTGCCGGTCTAGGAATGGTAGAACGATGGGTTCGATGACGGTTTGGATGTACCGTGCACTATTCAGTGTCCCCTCGACGATCACCAGTGGTGTACGGCCAGTGTAGGAGATCGCTCCCCACACCATGATGCCGGGTGTTGGCCCTGTGTGCCTCGGTCGTATGCAGTCCTGATTGTGGCGCTCACCTGCACGGCGCCAAACACGCATACGACCATCATTGGCACCAAGGCAGAAGCGACTCTCATCGCTGAAGACGGCACGTCTCCATTCGTCCCTCCATTCACCCCAGGAGCAACAGTGTCCCTAATTTGCTGGGAAGTGGCGGTGCGGTCCCCTACGGCACTGCATAGGATCCTACGGTCTTGGCTTGCATCCGTGCGTCGCTGCGGTCCGGTCCCAGGTCGACGGGCACGTGCACCTTCCGCCGACCACTGGCGACAACATCGATGTACTGTGGAGACCTCACGCCCCACGTGTTGAGCAATTCGGCGGTACGTCCACCCGGCCTCCCGCATGCCCACTATACGCCCTCGCTCAAAGTCCGTCAACTGCACATACGGTTCACGTCCACGCTGTCGCGGCATGCTACCAGTGTTAAAGACTGCGATGGAGCTCCGTATGCCACGGCAAACTGGCTGACACTGACGGCGGCGGTGCACAAATGCTGCGCAGCTAGCGCCATTCGACGGCCAACACCGCGGTTCCTGGTGTGTCCGCTGTGCCGTGCGTGTGATCATTGCTTGTACAGCCCTCTCGCAGTGTCCGGAGCAAGTATGGTGGGTCTGACACACCGGTGTCATTGTGTTCTTTTTTCCATTTCCAGGAGTGTATTTATTGTCCATGTTTCACTTCCATACATGGCTACACTCCATACAAATACTTTCAGAAACGACTTCCTGACACTTCAATCAATACTCGATGTTAACAAATTCCTCATCTTCAGAAACGCTTTCCTTCCCATTGCCAGTCTACATTTTATATCCACCCTACTTCGACCATCATCAGTTATTTTGCTCCCCAAATAGCAAAACTCCTTTACTACTTTAAGTGTCTCATTTCCTAATCTAATACCTTCAGCATCACCCGCCTTAATTCGACTACATTCCATTGTCCTCGTTTTGCTTTTGTTGATGTTCATCTTATATCCTCCTTTCAAGACACTATCCATTCCATTCAACTGCTCTTCCAAGTCCTTTGCTGTCTCTGACAGAATTACAATGTCATCGGCGAACCTCAAAGTTTTTATTTCTTCTCCATGGATTTTAATACCTACTCCGAATTTTTCTTTTGTTTCCTTCGCTGCTTGCTCAATATACAGATTGAATAAGATTGGGGAGAGGATACAACCCGGTCTCACTCCCTTCCCAACCACTGCTTCCCTTTCATGCCCCACAATTCTTATAACTGCCATTTGGTTTCTATACAAATTGTAAATAGCCTTTCGATCCCTATGTTTTACCCCTGACACCTTCAGGATTTGAAATTTCTTAAGTTAACAAAACGATGTATTTTGTAAATGAAGTTTTATCTTCTGTGAATATTATCGCTTCTGTTAATGATGGCTGATTTAATGTATTTAGTAATTAGTGTGAGTGAACATGTGAAATATAATTAATGTTAGTTAATAGAGATAAAAATATTCAATTTATGAGTATATCATAGCGTTACAACTGTGGCTGTACAGAGAGAGTGCATCATACTATTAAGGGTAACTTGTATAGCGCAACTAGCCGGTTTTTGGGACTGAGGAAACAAGAAACATTTTAAGATAATTCTGTTATTTACAGAAAGGACTATTTTGATATCTGTGCGTTTTCCAAATAAACTCATTTTTAAATTGCTCATAGAAAGTATTAGGTTGTGATAGGTCAAAAGTAAAAAACGTTGGATTGCACGGTTTAAAACTGATTCTGAACTGGCTATGACTGTATCAGCGAATCACAGGGAAATACGTTCGTGCTTATCTTGTGAGCAAAAGAATTGCTTAGTGAAGTCTAGATGGCATCAGCCATCCTGATGATATGCCGACTGTATTATCAGTATGCAATAATTTTGCGCAATTACCAGATAAAATTGACTCTTAAGTGCCATAAATTACTCTCGAACGAATGCTAATGACGGACGCCCGAAATTCCGGACTTTATAGGTAAACTGTGATTTTCGAATTAGCTAAAATGAGCTTGGCGCATTGTGCAAGTCGGGACCGAGAACTGAACGCTCAAAGGAATCGAGTTGTGAAATATTTGAGCGAGTATTTTGCCACAGACAATGTGTTTTGTACTCTTCCTGGTAAATATTTCGGTCAGTTACGGTAAGCTGACTATTACGGGTGAAATTACATTGATCGTTTTCTAACTGGGGAATGTGTGGATTGGACTGCAGAAGAAGATACCACGGAAACGAAAGTGGGCGTTTTCTGTAGGAGGAACAATTAATTAACCGCGCCGTTGCAGTAGAACATGCAAGCAACCATTGATAGAGAAGCTTCCACCAGGCTTGTTCTATGCCGGTACATTGTGTAACATAATTAACTGGTAAATGTACAAAATTATAGAAGCAGAAATTTTCATTAGACAAGGATCCCCAAACGATCGAGAATTTGCGGTTATAAGCCGCTACTGGCTCCACACGACATTACGTTTTATTAGTTGCGTACAAGAAGATGTTAGCGATGTAATGTTGTTTACAGAACTAAAGTTACAAGAACCCTTCAATATGTTCTCATTTTGCAGCGTTGAGGAACATGGTATATGAATGATGACGAACCGGAACAATGTGATGGTCATTTAAGACGACATCCAACGCGATTAAGTCGATTAGGGCCTGTTTCGTAACCTCCACCATCACCTGATCTCAGTCCCATGGATTCTTCTGTTTGGAGTCTACTCAAAAGTTAAGTGCACAGAGCTATTCTTGATACGTCTGAAGAACTGGGGCAGCGAATTGTACAGTCCTGTCAAGCTTTACCAGACGATCCTGCGGTGTTGCAGAGAATCTCCGGAAAGAAGTTTTCAGTCTGCAGCGGAGTTTACGTTGATACGAAACTTCGTGGAAGATGAAAACTCCGTGTCGGTTCGGGACCTGAATCCAAAACCTTTACCTTTCGCTGGACAGTATACTACCAGCTGAGGTACCCGATCATTGCTCACGAATCGTCATCAAATCTTTACTTTCTCCAAAGGTCTCGTGTTCGAGTCCCGAATCGGTTCACAGTTTTAATCAGCAAAGGATTTTCGATTCGTATCTCACTGCAGAGTTGAGTGTAGGGCTGCATCCAAATGCAAATCCAACACGTGGCACATCTCACAAGAACGAGAGTACAATGAATCGTAAAACTTAGCATAATGAAGTGGAATAGTATTTCTTGTTAACATGGCAGACCATGTGTGAAATTTGAGCCCTTTTGACATATACTTAAGCGAAAATTGTACTTTGAAATTACCTTTGTACTAATTAGGACGATATTTCATACTGTGCTGATTCTTAACACAAACGCGCAGTTATCTCGAAAAGGGGTCCTTCGCTGAGCCAGGATTACTGGAACGCTGTTACTGCTATTAGTGTATATCTTCAGTCTCAGTTTTCCGTAACATTTAAGACAATCCCTTTATACGAGCTGTTATGCATCTGATTTATCTACTTCTGTGTCCTATTATTTCTTTCCCTTTCCATTTTATATTCCATTGCGCTGGGAAAAATTAGGGAAGGTCATGTTAATAGCATCATATCTTCGACTGTAAATCACTGACGCCAGAATACTGATCTACAGCCTTTCCTATTGCGCATGACCACATGCAGTACACTGAGGTGAGGAAAGTCATAGCATAGCGACGTGCACTCATGCAGATAGCGGTAGTATCGCACACACAAAGTACAAAAGGGCAGTGCACTGGCCGAATTGTCATTTGTACTCAGGCGATTTATGTGCAAAGTCGTCCGCCGTGATTATGGCCGAACGACGGAAATTAACAGACTTTGAACGCGGAATGACAGTTGGAGCTAGACGCATGGGGCATTCCATTTCGGATATCGTTCGTAAATTCAATATTCCGAGATCCAAAGGATGAAGAGCATTCCAAGAATAGCAGATTTCAGGAATTATTTTTCACCACGGACAACACAGTGTCCGATGGCCTTCACTAGACAAACGAGAGCAGCGGCGTTTAAGTAGAATTGTCAGTGCTAACAGACATGCAACAAGGTGTGAAATAACCGGAGAAATCAAGATGGAACGTGCGACGATCGTATCCGTTAGGACAGTGTGGTCAAATCTGACGTTAATCGGCTATGGCAGCAGATGACCGACTCGAGTGCCTTTGCTAACACCACGACATCGCCTGCAGCGCCTCTCCTGGGCTCGTGAATACATCGGTTGAACCTCAGACCACAACAAACCGTGGCCCAGTCAGGCGAGTCCCTAATGCAGTTGGCAAGGTCCGATAGTAGGCGCAGACGCCACGAAGCCATGGACCCAAGTTGTTAACAAGGCACCGTGGAAGCTGGTGGTGGCTCCATAATGTTGTAGGCTATGTTTACGTGGAATAGACTGGGTCCTCTGGTCCAAATGAACCGATCATTGACTAGAAATGATTATTTTAGGCTACTTGGAGACCATTTGCAGCCACTCATGGACTTCATGTTCCCAAAAAAGGATGTAATTTTCATAGATACCAGTGCGGCACTTCACCAGGCCACAGTTGTTTGCCATTGGTTTGAAAAACATTGTGGACAATTCGAGCTAGTGATACGGCCAACCACGTCACCCAGCATGAATTCCATCGAACAGGGACATAATCGACGGGTCAGTTCTTGTACAAAACCCTGCGTCGACAACACTTTTGCAATTATGGGCTACAGAGGCAGAATTACTCAATATTTCTTCAGGGGACTTCCGACGACTACTGGAGTCCATGTCACGCCGAGCTGCTGCACTGCTCCGTGAAAACGGAGGTCTCCCATGATATTATGTGGTATACCATAACTTTTGTAACATCAGAGTACGTCCCCACTTTTAGCTCCATAGTTTAACTTTGTAGCCAATTCGTAGCTGGATCGAGACAATTCAATTAATTACAGAAATGAATATTAAATATCATACAAACTCTCGGCGCTTGAGACTGGCTTTTCGTTAAAGGTCCTTCCATGTATTTTTAACCGTATTTATTCTCTCTGTGTTTTCACTAAAATCGGACTTCGTAATAAGACCGCACACGAAGACGACTGTAGATCGAGCTCAACGACTTTTTACTCAGAAGAAGGGAACCTTTTGCCACGCCAAGACACCCAATAATCTTACAATGATGAAATATACTAAATAAAACGTACATAGGTTAGTAATAACAGTATATTCTGAAATAAAACACAATTAAATTACGACACTTAAATTGAGATTTGCATTATGCAGTTACTAGTGCCGTTTGGTTGCAACTCGTGAATGTATTAATAAAATAATGTAGTATTAATGGCGGTGTGCCAAAATACGTCCGATCTGGACAAGACCTAGAGAACAAAAGGTGCCTCTTATTCCGCCAATAATCTGACGATCAAAAATCTTCAAATGTTTCCAGCGACTGCATACAGTATTTATACCGCCATGCACTGTATCTATGGCTCAAATTATTTCTTTATTTCATTACTTAAAATTAAGTTTTCTGCCAATAAAAGCTCGGCATGGAAATGTGCCTTTCAAATAGGCATTAATAACAACTATATTTTTCCCTTAGGTTAACTGATGATTATGGTGGCATGAAGGATACCCTGCAATATAGATAAAGTAAATTCTTACACAACCAATTATGAAATAAAAACTGAAACCCGTGATTATGGACAACGCTAGAAACAAGGTTAAGCGGAGTATGCGTAGGACACGGATGGCCGCTAAAGGAATACGAAGAACGGAGTCGTACTGACAAATAGGCATTAATAGCAACTATATTTTTCCCTTAGGTTAACTGATGATTATGGTGGCATGAAGGATACCCTGCAATATAGCTAAAGTAAATTCTTACACAACCAATTATGAAATAAAAACTGAAACCCGTGATTATGGACAACGCTAGAAACAAGGTTAAGCGGAGTATGCGTAGGACACGGATGGCCGCTAAAGGAATACGAAGAACGGAGTCGTACTGACTAAATAATCGCGGTTTAACAAAGTAAAGAATATGCCATGCTGTGGTCTCAAGTCTGTGGCTGGAAAAAGACATTTTTTGCAATATTCGTCAATCTGAAATGGGCAGTTTTAGCAGCGATAATGATGCGTGGAATACCGCTCAGTAAGCAGGGTGCTGAATAACACAAATGAAACTTCAATCAGGTTACACATGTAATTTGATGACCGATTAGTTTTTCACGGTGAAGCTTATGAATGAAATCTGTCCAATGTTAGGCCACGAATCGGTCGATAATCCCGGGCATTCGATGACTTCCATCTCCATTATCGTCAGCCGTAACATTGACTGCATTTCGTCAACATTGATTATTGCACGGAAGGTTCAGGATTAGCAATCTGTAACACATAGTTAACCAACAAGAAGACTTTTTCCCTACGAATAGCCTTGTTGCATTGACAGTCCCACGTGCGTTTCCGCGTTAGAGTCCTGTAGACAGAACGAGTCAGTTTTGGTGCTCCAAATTTTATCGTAATATACTATGTGATCAAAAGTACCCGGACCCATGGCTGAAAATGACTTACAAGTTCGTGCCGCCCTCTATCGGTAGTGCTGGAATTCAGTGTGGTGTTGGCCCACCCTTAGCTTTGACGCCAATTTCCACTCTCGTAGACATACGTTCAATACTTACTTCAATATCTCATTTCATATTACCCTAAAAACATGAAACAAACAAAAACATACGTGCCCCCAACGCTCTAACATTTGCTGAAAACAACGTTTCCATATGTACACTATGTGATCAAAAGTATCCGGACACATGTTTGAAAATGACTTACCAGTTCGTGGATCCCTCCAGCGGGAATGGTGGAATTCAATATGGTGTTGGCCCACCCTTTGCCTTCATGACAGCTTCCACTCTCGCTGTCATATGGTCAGTTAGGTGCTGGAAGATTTCTTGGGGAATGGCAGTCCACTCTTCACTCAGTACTAAACTGAGGAGAGGTATCGATGTCGGTCGGTAAGGCCTGGCATTAAGTCGGCGTTCCAAAACATCCCAAAGGTGTTCTACGGGATTCAGGTCAGGACTCTGTGCAGGCAGTCCATTATAGGGATATTATTGTCGTGTAACCACTCCGCCACAGGCCGTGCATTATGAACAGGTGCTGATAGTGTTGAAAGATGCAATCACGATCCCCGAATTGCTCTTCGACAGTGGGAAGCAAGAAGGTGCTCAAAACATCAATGTAGGCCTGTGATAGTGCCACGCAAAACCAAAAGGGGTTCAAGCCCCCTCCATAAAAAGCACAATAGCACCATAACACCACTGCCTCCGAAATTTACTGTTGGCACTAAAGATGCTGGCAGATGAGGTTCACCTGGCATTCGCCATACCCACACCCTGCCATCGTATCTTCATATTATGTACCGTGATTCGTCACTCCACGCAACGTTTTTCTACTCTTCAGTCGTAAAATGTTACGCTTCTTACACCAAGCGAGGCGGCGTTTGGCATTTACCGGCGTGATGTGTGGCTTATGAGCAGGCACTCGACCATGAAATCCAAGTTTTCTCACCTCCCGCCTAACTGTCATAGCACTTGCAGTGGATCCTGATGCAGATGGGAGTTCCTGTGTGATGGTCTGGATAGATGTCTACCTACAACACATTACGACCCTCTTCAACTGTCGGCGGTCTCTGTCATTCAACAGACCAGGTCGGCCTGTACGCTTTTGTGCTGTACGTGCCCCTTTACGTTTCCACTTCACTATCACATCAGAAACAGTGGACATAGGGATGTTTAGGAGTGGGTACATACGTATGACACAAATGACACCCAGTCACCTAACCACGTTCGAAGTTCGTGAGTTCCGCGGAGCGCCCCATTCTGTCCTCTCACGATATCTAATGACTACTGAGGTCGCTGATATGGAGAACCTGGCAGTAGGTGGCAGCACAATGCTCCTAATATGAAAAACGTATGTTTTTTGGGGGTCCGGATACTTTTGATTACTTAGTGTAATTGTGTCGGTAGTAATGTATACTAGTTGGTACTCTGCAGTTGGAAATTGCTCGTATATTTGACAGCGTACAGCATTTATATTCGAAATAGCATTCTTCGCATACATGTTGGCACCACGGAAGAGTTCATGATGTAAGCCTGTACTAGAGAATTACGCACTCTACGTTTTCCATGTTACACGCGCTTCTCTTTTTTGGGTCTTCTTTTCACACATAATGTAAAATAACATTCATCTCTTCTTATGATTTCTTGCTACTGCTATCCCTATAGTACATTACCTTCTCAGGCTAACTCAGGTTTTTGGCTATAGCACTAGCAACTGACCCCGAAATTACTCTGCTCTCTTTTTTCCATATGCAATTCTTCACATTTCCATGTAACCGAAAAAAGATCAGTTGAGAGCGTGGCATAAAGCCACCGCTACGGGTACTCCACACGTCTTCAGAAATTTCGCAATAATGTAAAACCTTAGTTTTTATTCTCCTCTTTATGTACCTACTTTATTTTGCGGTTTCCCCCGTTCAAGATGAGCTGCTCTTCAATTGGCTGAGAGGAGTTTTTATCTAAATCGTTTCGAATTTCCTTACACTTGCGTAGTTATGATACCTTGTTATGGAGGAAATGTTACCAGTAAATACACTGTGCAACAGAATTAAAGGATCACTTTTCTGAAATCCCGTAATTCCTACCTGTTGCAACGCCTAAGTTAGAAATTTATCTCAAAGGTTCGTAGAACTTCCCTCTGTAATTGTACAAAAGCATGGCGCCCTGCAATGTCACCCTCAGGCTAGCCGACGCTTCAAACAGTAAGGCGAAGACACATTCGGAAAAAAGGCGACAGCTCAAAGCTCATGTGACATGTAAGATGGGTTAATGATGTCACATTGACACAAAACTTCATCACAACTCTGCCCAGTCCTATTGTGGACAGCCCCTCTTACCTAAATGTCACCCCTTAACTTAACGCCTCTGTGATGCAGTTCAGAATCGCGATTTTCTTATGAGAGGCAGAACAAAACATTCCACACACACCACTGCTCTGAATCGGCACGGGAAGAGCTCAGGGCTGGCATAAGGAGTTCAGTTAAACCACCAGTTTCCCTAGGGCGTTAATGCCCACGACAGTTCGCTGTGTGATAAACGCAGGAAGACTTTCTTCACAATCTTGGACACTACTGACACACTTCTCAAAGGACGTTGTGGGGGAGCATCCCCATCGAACGAGATGACACCAGTTTGGAATGCAGCGCGATCGCAGTTGTTGCTCTCGTGTACAAAAAAGTCTGGATCGCAAAGGCACGTTTATTACTAAGTGACCGATATAGATCATCGCTTGATTATCTCCAGACCTTCAAAACTGTAATATCATACAAGATATAAATTAAAGGTATACATAAAAGGCATAGAATTAGCTACAAAACTGCGAAACATATTCATACCTATGTTGATGTACAATGAACATGGACATGGATCAGGAACCGATGGATAACGGTAACCAACTGCTGGAAAAAGAAGTTCAGCTACTTCTTAAATACTGGAACCTCACCCTACAGCTGACAGCATGATGTCAACGTTAGACAGTCAGGTATAAGTCAATATAATTATGTACAAAATGATGTAATTATTAGCATGCAGAATGTCAAAACTACTTAGAATAATTTTAAAATAAAGAAGAAACAGATTGTTAATGCAGCTAGCAGCTTGTTAATGTAACTAGTGTTAAATGAATAGACCAAAAATCTGTAAAAAGGGAAAAAATGATCATCACATTCGTTCTGTACAGCTTAACCTCTGGGGGATGCTGAGAAAATAATGATCATCACATTCGTTCTGTACAGCTTGACCTCTAGGGGTATGCTCAAAAAATAATTACGATGTTGCCGTTCATTTCTATGGAGTTATAGGACGCCGTTCCAAAGATGGAGCAGCAGGACGATTTCCAAATAGATGGTGGGTTAGTTGCTGTGGAGATTGTAGACGCTGACCTCGGGCGGTTTCCACTCAAAGATCGACTTACAGATAAATGAAGCTTGGTAGAGAACGTTCTGTGGATGCTGTCCCAGGATGTAAATAAACGTTATCCTTTATTGAACTTATGGATGTATAGTAAATAGTTGTTGATCGTATTATGATAGTAAATAATAAAAAATGTTGCATGACAGGCTAGCAAATATAAAAAGAAAATATGTGTCCACATTTCTAAGATATGAAATGTGGTAGCTAGTGGAAAAACAAGTAATATCGAAAATAATTTCATTAAGACAGTCCCGTGACGAACAAGCATAAATTAAAAATACAATGCTATGATTGATCTAACATACTGATTTTTATACAGTGTAATAAAATTATATAAATATCTAAGAAAATAATTTGAAATTATAGAAAAAAAATGTCATGAGCTACTAGAAACAATTCAAAACCATTCGACCAAATTTGAATGTGATCTGAAGCAGCTAAGGACGCTCATGCTTCGTTGGCAATCCTATTCTGTGTCATCCTTTCGCGTGATCAAAAGGGGATGAGACATTTACATGCGTGAATAAAATCTCTATGGGGCACTCGTAGACTCCCCAATAATTTCAGCAAAACACTAAGTGGCGCCCACCCACCTTCATTGAGAATTTTAAAACTGTACCTGTACACTTGTGAGGAAGTCCAAGGTACTTGCAGATAGAACACTTTAGTCACTCTCCCGTTCTGGATGGCCTACTATCAGGCGAAAGAGCAGCAGTGTAGCCGGCTTGCAGGCGTCTGGGACTTTCATCATGGGTTCTGTCTGCACGGGTACAGTTTTAAGGTGTTCAATAAAGATGGGTTGGTGGTACAGTGTGTTTTGTCGTACTGGGGATTCTTAGAAGGACCCATTGTCCTTTTATTCACTCATGTGTGTCGCTCGTACAACCCCCGCCCCCAGCCCCCCGCCCCACTCCTCCTTCATACCATGATCACGCCACAGCAGCACACGAAATAAATAGAATGAAAAGGCATAATCACTACTTGCTGCTTCGGATCACATTCAGATTTCGTCTAATGGTGTTGAGCGGTCCCTATTAGTTCCAGCCAGTACAAGGGAGCGGAAACTGTCGTCTCGCTGGGTTCCAAACACGTTCGATCATGTTCTATGGGGATGCAGCGCCACAATGTCCTTGGAGAAGGGTTGGAGCATCAGGGTTTGGCAGTACTGTTACAGGTAGTGAAGAACGTTTTCCTGCTGTTCATCGCACAACGAACTGTCGTTTTCGACTGCGGAAGACGTTGGAATCAACGCCGCAGGGAAGGGAGTGATTTCACTGCAGTCCTTCACGTCGGAATTGAGATCTTTCCGTGCGGATTATGAGCGGCGGTGTGTCTCGAATGTTTTCCTGGGCCACTCATAAGAAAACCGCGTGATTTCGACGCTGAGTATCACGGTTCTAACCTGCACCGCAGAGGCGTTAATAAAAGGGGTGAAATTTGGGTAAGAGGAGCTATGTAGACTTACTCATTGTGTGCCACGTCCACGGTGGCGCTGGGATGAGTTGTCACATGTAACTTTAAGCTGCAGCCTTTTTTTCCGCATACGTCGACACCTTGTTTAAAGCCTCGCCGAACCCGAGAGTGACGTGGCGGTGTGCCACGCTTTTGCACCGTCACTTGTACGCACCTTCGAGTCAAATTTCAAACTTAAGCGTCACAATAGATGGGAATTACAGGGTTTCAAAATGGTGATCCTTTAATTCTGTTGCGCATTGTAGTATAACAGTACTGAATACTCTGCCTGATATGTTAAAAATATGTAGGGCGTCTTCCTCTGGTAGAATATTTTCCGTAAACGTGATGCAGAAGTGAAACCCGTGACTGACTATTTTCTAAATAATCACGTTTAAATAAATGAAAGTTGCAATCTGCAGCGGAATGTGCTCTGATACGAAACTTCCTGGCAGATTAATACTGTCTGTCGTATCGAGATTCGCACTTGGGGCATTTGCTTTTCGCGGGCAAGTGAAAGTGGAAGGTGGGAGACGAGGTACTGGCGCAAGTAGAGCTGTGAGAACGGGATGTGAGTCATGCCTGGGTAGCTTGGTTGGTGGAACACTTGCCCGTGAAGTGCAATAGTCCCGAGTTCGAGTCTCAGTACGGTACAAAGTTATAATCTGGCAGAAAGTCTCACCTTTGAAGGACAATATGAAAACTAGGCTTTCACGTGAGCACATTTGTTCATTTTTGCTCAACAGTATCCTCTTTGCACTACCTTTCACGTATTTTCTGGCAGATTATGTAATTTATTAATAAGTAGTTGCAGGACAAATAAAATTCGAGTGTTTTCTGATTCATAACTGTACATTGCTAATAAGAACTCACTACTGAAGATCTTACACAGCATTATTTTCTCTAAGGAGAAATGTCTTCCAGAAAACTCTTAAATTAAACGCTTTTAATCAGCCATAAATAAATTCGTAAGTATAGAATCACTGCATAATTCGCATCCGTTACATTACGATGTACTGGATATACAAAACAGTTACTATACAAAACTTTCCTGGCAGATTAAAACTGTGTGCCGGACCGAGACTCAAACTCGGGACCTTTGCCTTTCGCGGGCAAGTGCTCTACCAACTGAGCTTCCCAAGCACGACTCACGCCCTATCCTCACAGCTTTACTTCTGCCAGTACCTCGTCTCCTACCTTCCAAACTTTACAGAAGCTCTCCTGCAGGAGAGCACTTGCCCACGAAAGGCAAATGTCCCGAGTTCGAGTCTCGGTCCGGCACACAGTTTTAATCTGCCAGGAAAGTTTCATATCAGCGCACACTCCGCTGCAGAGTGAAAATCTCATTCTAGTTACTATACAGCTGGTTCACCAATGTGCGGCCGTCCCGCCAATATGCCATAATATTGGTATGTATCTACGGGAAGTGTGAAAATGGAGAAAACAAGAGCAAATGGTCAGGTTACAAACAGCGAAGCAAGGTTTACAGCTCGTAGCGTCTCTTTGAATATGGCTAGTTCAGAATATTGTGAAGGTCGAATCTCACCCAACTATGACATCCTGTGCGTACTAACAGCCCCTTTGTGAAGTAGTAATGGAGTTGTGTCAGCGTACCTAGTCCAGAAGCGCTTAGCTATTACCCAAACAAAAAAAAAAAAAAAAAAAAAAAACAAAGATGGCAAGATGGCGCAACAGAAAAATGGTATGTGGGAAATGTCTTGAGCATTTTCATGGTTCTGTAAATATTTCATTGCGTAATAACGCAATTTAATGGCTACATGTTTCTGCAATTTGAAACTGAAAAATAACGAAATAAATCAATTAAGAAATTTTTGTGATTTTCCTAATAGGGTTGGATGAATGTTTAGTGACGAGTTAGTACCATGTCTTATTTGGCACTTCACGGATGCAGTGGGAAGCCAACTCGAGCTTTTTGATTTGCGTATCACTTTCAGGTCTTGTTGCATTTGTTCAAAATTGTTCATTAAATGGTCTGTAGAGAATTTGGGAAACATGTTAGAGTGGTTTTGTAAGCGTATCTCGTATGAACACACTTACCCAGGGCGGTGTACGTTTTGTCCGCTAGTAGCAGGACGACAAAGTAGACAAGTGGGAGAACCGCTAGTACGAGACTGCGTTGCAATAATAATTCAGTGGCTCTGTGTTCGTACTGTACGACCAACATAAAGGGCGTGGCGTACTGAGTGCGCCAAGTATTATAACGAAGTTTGCGTTTAAAAATACTTGGTTTTCCGTAAGCGCGACTTGTGTTGAGAACAGCGGAGTACAGTGAGTTCCGTGATGAGGTACTCTTTTAAAGGTTATTTGACATTTCATCACTGAACCTGTGCAACACGATAACGTACTCGAATAATGAGGATAATTTGAACATTTACAATCGAACTTCATGACTGATAACTGTGTGTCCTATTAGTTAATCCGAACGGTGAGTAAAATTTACGTATCAGGTGATAGGCTATTTCATTGAAAGACAGAATTTTTATTTTTATATCGAGTGACTTCAGCCAGTTAGCAGTGTGTATCTCTGTTGTGAATAATAAACTCGTAATAGTGAAATGTAACCAACAAATTTCTCTCTCCAAAGATTCCAAAGATTTCATGAAGTATTCTCATATGGGGTTTTGTCGATAATCGTATTTCTTTTAGGCGACACGATGTTCCTTGGCACAATTAAGATTAGCGGGTGTGAGAACCTCTACCTCACAATCGTCCAGTGTAAGAGGGTTCTGGGTTACTAGACTATGGAAATTATTAATATGGGTTTCTTTTCAGTATATTATTGAAATAGTTTAGCGCCCGCTGCTTCGCTCGTGTAGACTATATGGTCTGCACAGAATCTTTTGTCTCCTTTTAGTTGAATTTTCAAGTTGTTCGCGCTCAATAAGGCCCTAGAATATGATCTTTTCCGAATGTATTTCTGACCAAAAAGCGATTCTGGCAGCTGGAGTCCAAGAATTTTGTTAATCTCTACTTTTGCGTTCATGTGGTGATATTTCCATACAAACTTTCATCTCCAAACACATATTAATTATGTGTAACCAAGAGGTGAAATATCAGTTTTCGTAGATTTAGTTTTAAAATTTTTTTTAGTGTAACGAAATATTTTCTTAAAAGCTTTCATCCCCTATTTCAGATCCTTAAGGGTAGAATTTCCAAAAACGGTGAAACGCGTATTTCTTTGAAAGTTTCTGGCAGATTAAAAGTGTGTGCCGGACCGAGACTCGAGCTCGGGACCTTTCCCTGTCGCGGGCAAGTGCTCTACTACCAGAGCTACCCAAGCACGACTCACGCCCCGTCCTCACAGCTTTACTTCTGCCAGTACCTCGTCTCCTAATTTCCAAACCTTACTGAAGCTTTCCTGCAACCTTTGAGAACTTGCACTCCTGAAAGAAAGGATATTGCGGAGACATGGCTTAGCCACAGGCGGGGGGATGTTTCCAGATTGAGATTTTCACCCTGCAGTGGAGTGTGCGCTGATATGAGACTTCCTGGCAGATTAAAACTGTGTGCCGCACCCAGACTCGAACTCGGGACCTTTGCATGTCGCAGGCAAGTGCTTCCATAATGTAATAATTTTATAAAACTTTTCATCACGCATTTGACTCCCTTAGGGTGCTAAATTTCCAAACAACACTGAAACACATATCTTCTTTATCGCTAAGCGGGAAGTCAAATAACAGTTGTCGTAGATGTAGCTGTAAAAATGCTTCAGTAGTTTCGTAATAATGACGTACCATTAGCTGCAAAACTGGCGTAATAGAAACGTATATTCACAAAGCCATCCAACCCCTGTTTCACTCAATTAGGGATGGGATACTGAAATATCCGTTCTTAAACGACACGTACAGTGTAAGGTTAACACCGTCTGCTAATTTCTGGTTTCTGTCCTTAGTGGTTCGGGCTGGGTGATGATGTATCGGTGAGTGAGTGAATCAGTTGGGATATTACCTTTCATATAGAGTTAATCAGTCTCCAGTCTCTACTCTTAAAATTAATTTGAAATGGTTCATAAAACCGCGAACATTTATGATGGATTCAGCTACAGACATCGGTTTCTAATGGAGACTTGATTCAGACTAAATCAAACTAAAGATATTTTTCAAGGGTTTTCACATGTTTATTTTTATCTTGCTTCTTCATTGACAACTCATGTTGTTGGCTATTCTGAAACCCCTCTTAAGCAGTCGGTGCGGTATCGGAAACTGCATGCCACACTACCTGTGATGAAAAGGCGGCTGCTGGTGAACCCCAAGGAGTATCTCAAACAATAGAAAATAAATATTTTGTCACAAATACGACTGTATGGCATCATATTTGTAAAAATGACGCACCACCTATTTTTTAAACGGAGTAATCTTCGACATATCATTAATTAATGACACGTTGGCTCTTTTAGAAATTAAGAGGCTACCCGAACCTCACGTCTCTGAAACGTACGAGAAAAATCCCGAATCTAAGTCAGAAAAAAATTCTGCACCTGCATAAATGCTTACACTTGAGAGGTTCTAACAGCTTTTCGGTAGCTGGAGAGAGATTACACCTGCATAATGTGGCGTTAGCAACGCCAGGTTTATGGGATGTGTGAAAGCAAGCGGCGGAGCTGGAAACTCGGCCACCGTACGGTCAGTATTAACTTGCGGTTGTAGACATACTGGAGAGCAAAAGAGCCGTAACTGTCTCTTTCACAAGGAAAGCTCCCGAGTATCCGTGTAAATGCGACACTGATACTGGGCGGATAAATGAAAAACACGGCTAATCCAAAATGGAGGTGTTTCTGCCGAAAACTGTGGCTCATTGTTTTTACAAAACACGCTGGAAAAAAAAGTTCAAATGAGTGTGAATTCCTAAGGGACCAAACTGCTGAGGTCATCAGTCCTAGACTTACACACTACTGAAGGGGAGTTGGAACGCCCTCTGTCGACAATGTTATATTTAGTGACTTGGCTTCCCTGTATTTCAGGAAGCACTGTAGCCATTGACCTGAAACTTTTTACAGGACATTAAACTGCATGTTCTGAGTCTAATGAACTACAATAATTTCATTTCAGCCACTGCTTTAGAAAATACAATTTTATATTACACGGTTGAAATGTTGTGTACTTTTTTGTACGTTAGTCTACATAATTTTAATTATACATAACATTATTTCTTTTAGTTCAGTAGACTCAGGATACGTATGTTATTACTCCCTGAAAATTTGGATACTGTACTCGAAGTGGTTTATGAGATGAAGGGAAAAATGCAACAGAAAATGTAAATTTTCAGCAACGGCTTCTAAAGTTTCAGAAGACTATTACACAATATATGCTTAATTTTTTATTTTTAGTCACTCAGAAGCATCCTGTATCGTACTGTATATCATCCTCTTGATCTTTTTCCAAGTTTTTTGTTCTTTTATTCTTTCTGGACCCCTTAGCGGCCAACTGTGTTGCGTACTCTGCTTTATCAATGCGAACCTTGTCCATCCGTTCTTGTTTTCTGATGCAGTTTGCTCCAGGATTAATTCCCATATGCTGTAGCACTTTCACCCTACCAATGTTGCCATCAATAAAAGCAATAACAGAATCACTGACCCCCCACTTTAGTATCTTCATTCCAATAAAAACATTTTTTGGTAAGCGACTCCATATAAGATAATTGAACGACTCGTTGGGATTTTGAGTCTGACCCTGCAGACACTTCTTCAGTAATTCAGGATTTGCCAGAGCTGTGTAAATGCGTTTTATGATATCCATGACTGCTGCTGGGATGGAATGCTTATGGCTGTATGAACTGTTTGAGTACTGTGCATTGCGGTAATTGCACCATGAATCGGGTCCAGGAGGGCAAAAGTGGTGTACTGGTTTTTCATGAGTTGACAGTATGTGGAAGAAGGTAGCCCACACTACCTGCTTCGTTTTCAACAAGTCCTAAGTGTTATTTCTAATGGCCATCCCATAATACTGCTGCAGTTCATCTAACATTTTATCTCTCAGCATGCCTCATAAGGTTTTGCCATCAGAAAGTTTCTTGTTTCTCAAACATTGTTTCGACTTTCTCAGCCTGGTGCCCATCCTCGTCTAGACATGACCTTTATAACACAGCAATCCACAGCCTTCTATATAAAAATTACCAATTTTATTAGATCTTGAAGGAATGCACGTAAAAATTTTAACGTTTTCAACCGGTGTAGATTATATTTAAAAAAATTAAAGAAAGTAAAATACTTTCCATGTGAGTTTATAAGTGATATATATATATATATATATATATATATATATATATATATATATATATATATTTTATCTCATAAAATTTGAAATTTTCCGAGTAAAGTAATATATATATATATATATATATATATATATATATATATGAGATAAAATATTGAAAATGTGAAAAAAAATTACGTTCTAACTTCCCTTAAGCTAACTTATGCTAAGAACAACACACACACACCCATGCCCGAGAGAGGACTAGAACCTCCAATGGGAAGAGACACGCAATCTGTGACAAGGCGCCTCAAACCGCGTGTCCACTCAGCAAGATAAAATACGCTCTATTTCACAGCTGAATTACATGTAACTCGCCCGAAATAACGTATTGGAAATTATCGACCTCAGCTCCTAGAAAAAGGGCTCGACAAACATACAAACAGGAAATTTGCAGCGGATATGTTGCGAAGGTGGAGTCTCTGCAGTAACTGTGTAACTCGTTAAAATAATATCTAGTTCTGTCGTTATTAACAGCAAATTGTCACAGTCTCTCTTACTAATGTCAAAGATGCGTCATGCAGGTGTGCAGAAGACATTGCAAGCAACAGGTAATACCAGAATCGACACATCGGCATTTAAATCGATACAAGCTCTTTTTTAACGGCCATCTTGTTGTATGGGCAAACAAAGAATATAATGTGAGAAGCAGCTATCAAGGTCGGTGAGTGTAGGAAGAAGTGTTTAGAGTAGGCAAGGTTCATACAAGGTAGAATATGGTGAGAGGCGAAATCAAACCTGTCGAAATACTGAAGATATTACGTTCAAAGCACTTTGAAGTCCCAGAACTACTTTTTAGAACTATGTCTTAGAATATCGCATTGCTTCCGCCCTTTCTGCTTATATTGGTGGCTGGTCAGCTATTTGCAATACAGTCGCAGGTACCATATTCTTAGCCGTACAGCATTAGATGATGCTCTTCAAATAGACAGCTTCCTGCCATGCCTTAACTTATATCCAGGTCTTGTGATACCAGAGAACGCACAGACCCATTTCTCATCTCCTGTTCTGAATACTTATAATGACTTTACCATTGCAAATGTCAATCTGCATCCACTTTAATGAAAATTACAGCACAGAAAAATCCTGTAAGATTCTCAAAATATTGGCATGAGATTCCGCTGCACTTCCACAAGGAATAGCTGAACTCAATTTGTTTCGAAACAATCCTCATCTTAAACAGAGGCCCACCTGTCAATAAATATTCGAGTCCGGTAGGTACTGGGAACGATTACCCGTATAAAAGTCTCTTAGTTTTCAGTCGACAGCGTGGAGACGTTTCCAGTGGCGACTCGAGATGTTAGGAGCCACTATCCTCCTTTTCATCGGTGCTCACAGTCACTTTAGGAAGAAGAATGGTAGCCCTTTTTTGTAAACACTCATGTGGAAGTTCTTTCCAAAAAGATCTGACAGCTGCCTAATCAGACTGGTAAACATGTAAGTCTTCACACAAAGCAACAGTTCAATCAAAGATATTAGTTTACATTTTCTGGTCTGTGTCTTTGTGAAAACGATGTATTCATAGTGCAGACCTTTTTCTCCTGTCTTAGAAACCATTATAACTGTCCATCCACTCACTGTTTCATTACTGTTAGTTATTCTCGACAGCTACAACATTTAATTCAGTGACGACAAGTACTTCGCCACACTTTAAAATTGAAGACTGCATAATTTTTACTGACAACAACCGGTTTAAATCGTGTAACATTTCTTAAACACTTTCTCTGGGTGTCGACCAATGTCTAATGCAATTCACTCATGTAATATACGTGTCTGCTTTCCTGTAGTACCGTTCCTGAATGCTGAATAAACGAATTTCGTAGCAGACCACTGCCTGCTCCGTACTCGTTATGTGTTGGTACCCTTACATCTAATCGCGCGATGTATTCTGACTTCCCGTAAACTTTAATAAATTAACGGACACTGAAACATAAATGTTTCGAAATAATTCACCATACCGCGTTTGACTTCAAATGTCTGTAAGGCGATTAACGTACTAGGTGTGAAAATAGAGTAATGAGATCGATTTTCTTTGCAAGATGTGGCAACCCTGCAGGATTGCGTAGGCACAATACCTTCGAACTTGGTCTATAAGCCGCTTCTAGTCCAAGCGGCACATTGATGCAACTGTTCAGTCGCGAGTTGTGCTGTAATAAGTTAACACGTGTTTGTGTCTCTCGTCACGGAAATGGAACCGCATAATATAGCGCAAAAGTATGCCATTTCTTTTTGCTTTAAATTGGGTGAAAACGCACCGACAGCTTACGGTAAGCTTGAGAAGGCATTTGGAGAGGAGGTTACGTCAAGGGCTCAAGTTTCTCGTTGGCATAAAAAGTTTAGTGAAGGCAGAACGAATGTTGAAGATGAAGACCGCAGTGGGCGACCATCAATTTCACGGACGGATGTAGACTTGGCCATGGTGCGTTAACTCGTACGATCTGATCGAAGATTATCCGTGAAAATGATTGCAGAAGAGCTGAACATCAATCGAGAAATGGTTCGTCTAATAATAAAGTTCTGGGTATGAGAAAGATTTGTGCAAAAAAGGTCCCCAAAAATCTAACACCACAACAGCGGGAAACACGGAAAAATGTGGGAGCCGATCTGTTAGAGCGAACGGAAATCAATCCACAATTGTTGAGCCACCTTATCACTGGTGATGAAAGTTTTTTTTTCAGTACGATCCAGAGACAAAACGCCAAAGTTCGCAGTGGTGATCAAAGGGATCACCCAGACCAAAAAATGCTCTCATATCAAAAGCAAAAGTGAAATGCATGCTTGTGTACTTCTTTGATTCCAAGCGAATTGATCATAAAGAGTGGGTGTCTCCTGGACAAACAACTAACTAATATTACTACAAAGAAATTTTAGAAAGGCTTCGTAAAAGAGTTCGTGTCCGTGACAACATTGCTGATAATTGGATTCTACATCACGATAATGCGCCATTCCATACTGCTCTGTCAGTACAGCAATTTTTAATCTCAAAACAAATTTCAGTACTACCACAGCAATCTTATTCATCAGATATCGCTCCGTGCGACTTTTTTTCTATTTCCAAGAGTCAAAACGGCGGTCAAGGGACACCATTAAAAAAAAAAAAAAAACACACAAGGTGTCCAAAAAGCTGTGACGAGGTTGTTGGTGGATATTACAGAAGATGAATTCCAGAAATGTTACTATCAATGACAGATGCGCTGGAAAAAGTGTGTGCTGTCAAAAGGGAACTAATTTGAAGCAGACAACACTAAACTTGACTAAAACGGTAAGCAACATTTTTTTCACGTCAGTCTCATTTCTTTATTGTCGAGCCTCTTATTCATTGTTTTCAGTAATATTAGTAAACGTTAGGTGCCGGTACCTCCTTTAAGTTACGTTCAGTGAACATAATTATTATTTTGTAGACATGTCTCTCTCAAGGCTCTGCACCAAGTTTACGTACACGTGATCTCAGGAACATTTGCGTTTGCCACTTCCTGCGCTCAATGCGCCATCCAACACAGCCTAGTTGGTTGAATGCGACTCAAGACTACTGCTGCTTGACTTTCTTATCCAAGAAGATTGGAAGAAAGTAAAAATAAAATGAAGAGCAAGTATAAAAACGACTGCGAAAGAGATACCCATCTCGTGATTCGCATATAACTAGGAAACTGATACTAAGTGTGTACAAACTACGTTAAACAGATCTCGGAATGGGTATAAATCGAACTTTAAAAAATTAGTAATAATAATGAAATGAAGCAGAAAAGGGAACAGGAGTGCATAAACGAGGAAAATTTAAGACGATAAAAGAGAGGAAGCAAAATCCGTCTCGTATAAGACCACCCAAGTAGTTCGGTGTAGTTCATACGAAAGCCACCACGCTTTCATGCAATTGATACGCCTAGCTGGGCAATCGATTCACTTTCTTCAGTGTGAATGCACAAATACGTCCAACCTCCTGTGGGTATCTCAGAGCAGCAAACAGGAGTATAATGGACCCGAACTGCGGATAGGTGGTGCACGGTGGGGATGCAGGTCGGCCGTGAGGCGTGCAGAGTTAGTCCGTGTCCCGGGTGGTGCGATGGTTAACGTACCTTTCTAATAAGCAGGAGATGCCGGGTTCGAATCCCAGTCGCGTCCACATTTTCGCTTGTCGCCGCTGATTCCGCACAATGTTCCGGTGCAGCTAACAGCAGTGATCTCCTCTAGTTCACATTTAACGGAGATTCCCTCAGAATATAAAACGAAATCTTTGGAAGGAAAGTAACACAGTTTTCGTGAAGCGGCGTACGGTAAATTTAGAGAATCTGCGTTTGAGGAAGACAGTGCGACAGTTCAGCTCTCATCATCGTATACCTCGCGTCGGGAACGTAAATGAGATCAGAGTGATTAGCGCCCGTGCAGAGGCCTGAACATAGTCATTTTCCTCTCGCTCATTTCATGAACAGAATAGAAATTTCCAGAATGAGATTTTCACTCTGCAGCGGAGTGTGCGCTGATATGAAAGTTCCTGACAGATTAAAACTGTGTGCCGGACCGAGACTCGAACTCGGAACCTCTGCCTTTCGCGGGCAAATGCTCTACCAACTGAGCTACCCAAGCACGACTAACGCCCCGTCCTCACAGCTGTACTTTTGCCAGTATCTCGTCTCCTACCTTGTTTCATATCAGCGCACACTCCGCTGCAGAGTGAAAATCTAATTCTGGAAACATCTCCCACGCTGTGGCTAAGCCATGTCTCCGCAATATCCCTTCTTTCAGGACTGCTAGTTCTGCAAGGTTCGCAGGAGAGCTTCTGTAAAGATTGGAAGGTAGGAGACGAGATACTGGCAGAAGTAAAGCTGTGAGGACGGGGCGTTAGTTGTGCTTGGGTAGCTCAGTTGGTAAAGCACTTTCCCGCGAAAGGCAAAGGTCTCGAGTTCGAGTCTCGGTCCGGCACACAGTTTTAATGTGCCAGGAAGTTTCAGAATAGAAAATTTTCAGTACTGATACGAAGTACCCTCTGCCAAACAATGTACAGTGGCGCGTGGAAATCTATGTATGTCTATGTATAGAACCAACAGTGATGTAAAGAAGACTGCCGCAAATGAAGAAAATTTTCTCAGTAGGAAAAACTGATGAGAGTGAACAAGCCTAGAAATGAACACAATGCTTCTAAAACTTGAGTTTAAGAACCCAGATCTTAGTGAGGGACGAAAACAGTGGAGAACCAGGCAAGCAAAAAGTAGAAGCATTTTAATTTGCAGCCACAAAAGAATTTCGAATATTATATGAAAAGTAAAACAAAATTGGAATAGAGTAGGGCAGCGTCTGTATAGTTCGATGCAATGTCCCTTATCAGCCGCTGCCGATCACTAACTTCCGTATTAAATTATGAAATGGATTCGCAACTTGCGAATACGATAGTATAACTACTATACGAATTATTAATAAATTTGCGGTGGACCGAGACTCAGACTCTGATTTCCCGCTTTACGTGAGCGGTCTTTTTAACGACTTCTGCTTCTGCCATAGAAACACACCTTCAGGACCGACTCAAACTTCCGTACGTCCTACTAGCGTCTATGTCCTGTAATGCTCGCATATAATGCGCGTGGTTGCCGCATGCCGCATAACGAAATATATATATTTTTTTTTTTTACTCGTAAGATTGCATTGCTTTGGCATGAAATTCAGTAGGGCAGTGTCTGTATTCCACAGTGTCTGTATAGTTCGCTGTAATGTTTCTTCGGAGATGCATAGCCGGCCGCAGTGGCCGACTGTTCTAGGGGCTTCAGTTTGGACGTGTGGAAGCTTGAATCTGGGCAACGGCCATTCTCGGATAAGTGGATAAGGCGACTGCTGCATATCCGGGTTTGAGTCCCGGTCCATCACCAGTTTTCATGTGTTACTAGTAAATCATCTAGCTATTGTACAATCATATTATCAATTTGCACATGTTACTAGTGAGACTAGAATACATGGAAGTTTGGGTAGGTCCTGGAAGCGTGATTGTATGGCAGAGCTAGTTAAGGCGGCCGCTCGCATAAAGAGGGAAATCCGGGTTCAATTAGCGGTCCGGAGCAAAGTTTTCGTATGTACTAGTAAATCGTATAGCCGCTGTACAATCTTATTCGCTATTCGCGAATGCATTCCATAATTAAAACTGGAATAATTTATAAAAAATGAAACGAAATGATAGCGTTGTTGGCCGGGAGGTCCCTTCCGGGGGAGTTCGGCCGCCGTATTGCAAGTCCTTTTTACTGGACGCCACTTGGCGACTTGCGAATGAATGACGATGGACACACAACACCCAGTCCACTGCCGGGAATCGAACCCGGGCCCTCTGCGTGGTAGGCGGTAACGCTACCGCTACGCTACGTAGGCGCACGGAGTAATTTGTAGTATCGTAGACATGAAAGACACGTAACAAAAAGCGTGAGAAGACGTATTGATTAAAAGGGGGAATGTTAAGTCAGCTCGAAAATTATAAGGGGATTAATCCTCTTAATATATGTTAATTATGGTCAGTGATAAATTTCGACAAAAGATATTTCCAACTGACTGGCCTCGCAGACATGTATAGTTGGTCAGCGAAAATAGGCCAAAAATTTATAAATTGTTTGTATAAAACAGATAGTTATCACTTCATTTTGATCAACCTACTAATTAGAGCAAAAGACTATTCATTAAACATAAAAAAATATGATGACCATCAGGTAAAGAAATGATCTTAACGCAAACTAACAGCTGAAGCAGATGGCCACATCAAAACAGCAATAAACATAGAAAACCGGTGTTAAAATGGCCGAACACGTATATGCAACAAAACTGTTACGACAATATTAAATAATCTATGCAAACACACATTCACAATGATACCGAAAAAGTTTCTTCTACAACATAAAGACAACATGTACATACATAAACACACTGGAAAAGAAAGGAAGCAATCGCAAGCGCGTCTCTGCTTGCGTGCTTGCGGCACTCAACATAAACAAAACAAGTGAATGTATCACAGGGAACAGTTGAGGACAGCGGTGTTAAAAAAAAAAAAGTATCTTTCAGGCGCATTAATGCCTTTGGTGTTTTGTGGACTAATCAAACACTTTTCGCACTGCCGTACGATTTAATGGAACAAAAGAGTTTGCACAGGTAAACACCAGACTGGGAGAGGAGGCGTTAGGACAAGAAAAAAAAGAAAAAGAAAAACGCATGTAAAACGCGACTATTACTTTCACTAATCTTACAACAAAGAATAAAAGAGCTGTAGAGCTGCGGTTAAAATTCCTCTCTTCTGAAGCATAAACTATACAGGATCTGTGGATAGGAAACCAGTTTAAGTAGTTATCGGGCATTTACTTCATGTGATTCAAGGAAATGTCTGAAAGGCTGAATCCTGATGACCTGATAAATATTTGATTTCCGCTCTTCCCGAATATATGAGCGGAGTCTTACCAACTGCGTCGCCTTGCTTAGTGGCATAAATCCTTTGAAAACAGACGTTAAATACGTAAGTGAAATTAATAAAAATAGGCATATACTGTATGTAGTCTTTTATACTTTCAAAGAAATACTCACGTCTCAAGATGGGCCTCTAGGGGAAGGCAACAAAGTCGTAACGACTTCACTATTAAACATATATCTGATAGACATGATGGTCAATCTAACTGGTAAAAAAAGAAGTTTATGGCACAACGTGACCAAAATAAGGGATCGGTTGGTTGAACAAATCACGAGGCATCAAGGTATCATCAATTTGGTAATGGAGGGAAGCGTAGGGATGGAGTGGTGGAGGAGTAAAATTGTAGATGGAAACCAAAGCTTCATAATAGTAAGAGGGTTCAAGACGATGCAGCTTGCAGTACTCATGCAAATATGAAGAGCCTTACATGGGAGACACTAGTGCGGGAAGCTACATCAAACCAGTCTTCAGACTGAAGATCACAATATATACCAGAGAAATGGCAATGTCGGAATGCCTACGGCCAGGTTCCGAAATGGACTGGTTACTATCCAAATTTTTGACAAAGCAAAAGAAAGAACTGGACAGGTTTATGATAAAGGCAGTAACGTGGATTTACATTAGTGCGGAGAAGTACAAAGCTACCACTCGCAGAAGGAAGTATGCTTCGCAACGTTTGCACGCAAATAAACCTAACTAGAAGCTTCAGGCTTTAAACATAGTACATTTAAAAAAACTACTTCTTCCGCCTCTCATATCTGTGCATGATCCTTTCCTTTTAAAAACTCGAGAGTCAATATCGGTGTGTTTCACAAGCTGCAGTCAACATAACAACCACAATCTCTGCACCAGAGACAAAGTTGTCGAATGACAACCATTGGCTCCAGTACCATGAGATATGTGACACTCCAGTAGCCCTTGGTGAATCATCTTGTAAGTGATCATTTTCTGTCCTATATATGTGGAACTGAAGACGGAGCCCAATACATGTATCCTAACCTCATGTATTAGATTTTAGATCTACGCGAGTGGAACTGACGTTTATCTCTGTCTCTAAAGATACTGAACAGTTGCAATCGAGGCTGTCTCTGCAGGAACATTCTCCCTTTTTTTGCTCTACAAACTTTTACTTTCTTGCTTTGTTACATGAAGGTGACTGTGTCAGCTCCAAAGAGAAACGCATATATATTTATATAACGATATTGCACCCTTGAACCAACACTTTTGAAGGAACAGTTCTCAGAACTGGCAATTAACCATGGAAGAGCCATCTCCCACATGGTTCTCATGACGTAAGCTTAGCCAATCAGGCGTTTTGCTGCAGGAGTTCACAGCATTTAAATTTCTGCAGTCTATTCGAGGTACATAATCTCGAATAATGGTTCGTTGCCCTGCCTTCACTTGGCGTGCTGAGAGCAATCAAGTTGAGGCTATTGCTTGTGAGAGCGCTGGATGTTTTGGCTTAAGGAACGGCCTGCTGTAACAATCTGTCGCATTCCCTTCACTCTCGGTCTCGCATCTACCTCAACGTCTACATAGATACACCTCACACCGCCATACGGTGCGTGGCAGAGGGTACCCTGTACCACTACTTGTCATTTCCTTTCCTGTTCCGCTTGTAAATTGGGAGCCTCTGAGCACTATGGGACTTAACTTCTGAGGTCATCAGTCACCTAGAACTTAGAACTACGTAACTAACCTAAGGACATCACACATATCCATGCCCGAGGCAGGATTCGAACCTGCGACCGTAGCGGTCACGCGGTTACAGACTGTAGCGCCAAGAGCCGCTCGGTCACACCGGCCGGCAAATAGGGAGGGAGAAACGACTGTCTATATCCCTCCGCATGAGCCATAATTTTTCGTATCTTATCTTCGTGGTCCTTACGTGCAATGTATGTTGGCGGCAGTAGAATCGTTCAGCAGTTACCTTCAAGTGCCGGTTCTCTAAATTTTCACAGTAGTGTTTCTCGGAGAGATCGTCGCATTCCGTCCAGGGATTCCCAATTGAGTTCCCGAAGCATCTTCTCTTACGCGTTGTTCGAACCTATCGGTAACAAATCTAGCAGCCCGCCTCTGAATTCCTTCGATGTCTTTCTTCAATTCGACCTGGTGCGGATCCCGTACATTGCAGCTGTGCTCAAGAGTAACTCGCAGCAGCATCCTATATGCGGTCTCCTTTACGGCCATCTTTCTCTTCTGCCAGGGATTCTTCCAACATCTGTAACCATTTTCTTGTTTATTGTTTTCATCCCTGTTTACAATAATGCATACATCTGATTTCATCCCTGATCTATTTCTCTTTAATGAAACACGTGTCCTGCTTTTAATTTCATTTAGTCTCCATATTTTTGCCATACTTTTGATAACCATACTATCATTTGATCTTATACAATTTCTCTACAAACCCTACTAATTTATATTGTCACTCTAAGATTTGGTAGATTATTGTCCCAAAATAATATGCATGGGAGGGATGAAAAGTAGTGGTAAGACTATTATAACAGATTTTATTGAGAAATATTCACTGCATTACCGCCCCTCATCTCGTTCACCTTCCACCACAGAGATGGAAGGCGTCGTACACCGTAAGCGCGTCCATCTCTGTCAGTATGTCACAAGGACTGCCTTAAAGCACGTATGACGTCTTCCCTTCTCTTGTAGCGCGTGCCACGACTTCACTGTAGCGGGGAAATCGTAACTCTACGGACTCATATCGGGTGAATACGGCGGATGTTTAGGTGTGTAATACCCCTACGTACACAGGAGCCCCTGCAGAGGTTTCACCGTGTCACATAGTCTATTGTCGTGAAGGATGATGGGATGCAGTGCCCTAAGGTGTCATCGCTTTCTCTTCTGTGCTAGACGAATGCGATGTCGCAAGAAATTGCACTAGTATGCTGCAGTGACCATCTGTCAGGGCGCTTGAACTGGCCTCCCGCACTTTCAGACGGTGCACACTGCAACTGACTCAAACAGAGCCGTCGCTGCTCAATGCACTACTTCAACTGACCTTCTGCTCTGAGCTACAGCCAGTGTAGATGTCAACTGATGCACAGCCTACATCTTATGGCAGTGTTGCCTTTACTTTTCATACAACCCGTCTACACCGAAGAGCCAAAGAAACTGGTACACCTGCCTAGAATGGTGCAGGGCCCCCTCGAGCACGCACAAGTGGCCCATCACGACGTGGCATCGACTCGACTAATGTCTGAAGTAGTGCTGGAGGGAACTGACACCATGAATCCTTCAGGGCTGTCCACAAATCCGTAAGAGTACGAGGGAATGGTGATCTCTTCTGAATAGCCCGTTGCAAGGCATCCCAGACGTGCTCAGTAATGTTCATGTATGGCGTTGGGTGGCCAGTGTAAGTGTTTAAACTCAGAAGAGTATTCCCGGAGCCACTGTGTAGCAGTTCTGGATGTGTAGGGTGTCGCATTGCCCTGTTGGAATTGCCCAAGTCCGTCGGAATGCATAATGGACATGAATCGATGCAAGTGATCAGACAGGATGCTTACGTGCGTGTACACGTCCATTCTCTCTATACGTTTCGAAACGAGACACGTCCGACCAGGCAAACATGTTTCCAATCATCAACGGTCCAATGTCGGTGTTAACGAACCCAGGCGAGGCTCAAAGCTTTGTGTCGTGCAGTTATCGAGGGTACACATATCGATTATGTTTCGTTGAATGGTTCACACACTGACACTTGTTGAAGGTCCTGCATTGAAATCTGCAGCAATCTCCGGAAGTGTTCCACTTTTGTCACGTTGGACGATCCTGTTCAGTCGTCGTTGGTCCCGTTCTTGCAGGATCTTTTACCGGTCTGTGATGTTTTTCCTGATATTAACAGTAAACTCGTGAAATGGTGCTACGGGAAAATCCCCATTTCATCGCTAACTCGGAGATGCTGTGTCCCATCGATCGTGCGCCGACTACAACACTACGTTCAAACTTATTTAAATCTTGATAATTTGCCACGGCAGTAACGATTCTAAGCACTGCAGCAGTAACACTTGTCTTATATAGACGTTGCCGATTGGAGCGTCGTATTCTATCTGTTTAGACATTTCTGTACTTGAATACGTATGCCTATACCAGTATCTTTGGCGATTCAGTTTAGAATGGATAGAATTGCGTTTCTAGGATTCATATTGCTGCTTACGAAGCCAAACTTTGCGCAGAAAGGTGACAGGTAGGTGGACTTGACCTAGCCAAAAGCCATTGCCCGAGTTTTCTCAGACCACTTTTTTTTTATTTTTTTTTTTTATTTTTTTTTTTTTTAATGGGACTTAACATCTGAGGTCATCAGTCCCTTAGAACGTAGAACTACTTGAACTTAACCAACCTAAGGACATCACACACATCTATGCCTGAGGCAGGATTCGAACCTGCAACTGTAGTGGTCGCGCGGTTAAAGACCGAAGCGCCTAGAACCGCTCGGCCGCACTGGCCGGCTGTCGGACCACTATTCCATAAGTGTGTTTGTGCTTCACATAAAGGGAAAGGGCGGGGAGACATGTGTGTATATGGTACATCACGCTGGTAAGACAGTAAGAATACTCTGTGACGACGGTGTGAAAATGGCAATTACAGTAAAGGACACCTACAATCCACTCATTGTGTGTACGAGGTACAAAAAAACTGACGTGTGATTACCTTCGCTCCTGCAATAGACCCAATTAGCAATGTTCCACCTATATACGGGGTCGAGGCGGCAAGAATCAACAAGATGATGAAATCAGACATCCGAGGCCGTGAAACCAAAACGGACAATCTCCATTCTTAAGGAGTGGAGTCTGGAAGAAGCTTTCACGCACTTAATTACGAAATGACAGTTAATTAGCCGACGGAGATGGCAGGTAAACTAGCCGCGAGCCGTTTCGCCGACGGCCGCACTCCCTGTATGGGAGACGAATTCCATCTCGAGCGGCCACGCCCCCTACGGATTCGTTGTGTGTTTCCTGTCCTCATTTTTATGCCTCATCCGGCGTAGGGACGACTGGAGCCAATTGCAGAAACAGCTGATTAATTTTTATGGCCTCCCTCTCTGGACGGAACCGGGGAGAGATTTATGTCCTCTTCTACGCGGGCTCCAAATTATGAATTATATATAAAGCGGCCGCAGTCAATTACGGGAGGACGGCGGCTCGTTACGGGCGCTGGGTGCGGCGGGCCGTCAGGTTTATATCTTCATTACCGACGAGGGAAGGCAGCCGGGAGGCACAAGGCAGGCGGGCACCCGCTGAAGACTCCAGGCGGGTCCGGCTGCTGTCGCTGGAGACTCACTTCTGCTGCCGCCCGTGTCTGAGGAATGCTGCATCTTCGAGACCAGCCGTGAGCGGTTGGTACCACTGCGGTGCAAGAACGATCAGTTTCCTTTTCACTTCTTTTTGATCTACGAGGGGCAGTCAGTAAGCAATGCAATACATTTTTTTGCTTTAAGCAGGTTGTTTTTATTCATGATTCCAATACAACACATTATTCCCCACTCTTTTAGCTACAAAACCAATTTTTTAACATAATCTCCGTTCAGTGCGAAGCCCTACGCCACCTTACTGGGATAGTGTATGATAGCAGTGTACCACTCAACAAGTCGACGCCGGAGCCAACGTCTTGTCGCATGAACAACCGCACCATCATCCACGTCCTGCTGCCCTCGAATTGCATCCTTCAGTGGATCAAACAGTTGGAAGGTGCGAGATACGAGCTGTAGGGTGGGTGGGGAAGAACAGTCCAATGAAGTTTCGTGAGCTCCTCTCGGATGCACAGACCTGTGAGAGACCATGGATTGTCATCGAGAAGTAGAAGTTCGTTTACATTTTTGTGGTGACGAATACGATGAAGTCGTTTCTTCAGTTTCCTGAAGGTATCAAAATACGCTTGAGAGCTGATTGTAGCACCATGATGGACGACATGAAACAGAATAACCCCTTGAGACTCCCCAAATACCGTCGCCGTGGGTTTAGTGGTTGAGGGTAATGTGTCGTGTCTACTCGTCGAAATGGGGTGTCTAGGAAACCTGCTTTCTCGGATCGCTAGACAACAATTCAAGCAAATCGTATTAACGAATTTTTATTACAGTGAGATAAATGACAATAGAAGAGTCCAGGGGAAAAACCTGATGAGTCACAATTCTTATTTTTTTCAGGAGACGAAATTTAAAGTTCAAGACTAATAAAATTTTAGTTTTACGAATTATATTCTTCATTTTTGTTCTAGACCTTAATATATCTTTCAGAGAAAGAGTACTGCTGAAATTATACACATCTGAATAGGATTTACAATAATATGAAGCATTTTTATTAAGAAGGTAGGTCGTACAGAGGAAAAATATGACAAGTCCATAACATATTGCAGCTAACTACAAGATTTCAGATTCATGTTACAACAAATTATCTCATATAATAATTTAATAATCTTCTATAAAAGGTGCTGTACTTTTTCGATGGTGGATTAATGCAAAAGACGATCAAAATACACTTGCACTTCACTACAGCAAAATCTTTTCAAGTCTTGTAAATCTCTATATTTCTCAGCAGATATTTTAAGATCACCTGCAAAAAATCAGAATCCCTTAATTTAAGTAGCTATATGCCTAATACTAAAAAAATACTTATTTCAATAAATAGAAAAACTTTCAAATCATATTGCTGTAAGAGAATTGCTATACCTTCATATTTAGCGGTGAGTAGGCTGAACTTACCTTCTTTCAGGCTGGAATCATGCCCTTTCTTTCCACGAAGAAGTAATGAAGCTTGCTCATACGCTCCATTGTAGCTTCCTCTATACCGAACCAGTGCTGCATGGTGTCCTGTGACTTCCAATTCTCTTATTGGCCTGGACTGGAAAGGGAAGTTTCTTCTTGTCTATTGTATTATCCAGATGCTCTGTCCAGCATTTGATTATCTCTGGTTGCTCCTCAGCATCATAAATGACAAAAGGCGAAGGGTGTGTGTGTGAATTCGGAAAAACCTGACACCGGTCCTTTGGAATTTGACATTCCTGAGTTTGGTCTATCATACCAATATTTTTATCACATTCGCGGTACGAATGAACTCTTATCGGGAATCTCATTTTTACATAGTCCAATGGTTTTTCTCATGGACCAGATGGTGAAGGAATCTGAACAAGGTGGCATTTTTGTTTTGTCCTCCGCAGGAGTCACAGAAGATCTTCAGATGTTTGACTTCTGGATTTAGAAAATTGTGCACAAAATGATGAAGGAACGTTGAAGCCTCGTCTGCTCCTTTTCGGCCTGTGCTCTCTGGATATCTGTAAAAATAGCTGTCCCCTGTCGTCAAAACACGAACATTGAATATAAATACAGAAAGCTGTCGTTTATAATAAGCTTCATTTGTCTTTATATTTGGACAAGGAAAGTGTTTACTATAGTCCATCGTAATTGCAACCTTTGATGGATTGTTTTGGCATTCCATCTTTGCCTTTTTTTGCCTCTCATAGAACACTTTTTGTTTTCTGAGATGCATTCATGGGCTATTTCATTGGATCGAAGTTTGGAATGAACCCTTACTTTATTTTCAACAGATGATGCTAATGTCAGTTCCTTCTCCAAATTTTTCTTCTTGGCTAGATACTTATCGCAGGAGCCCCAGGTATCAGATCGTGGATATCCAAAACTTGTATTGAAATCTGAATTGAATATAGTGTGATATGTTTCATACGACACGTTCTGATCCTGAAACTTCTCCTTGAACATATGGAACATTTTTTTTAAATTGAAAGACTCCAGTAGGTAAATTGTTTCTGAGTTTGTGAAACTGTTGTGGCTGTTGCGGCCTTTAAATGATTTAATGTGCCCTCTTATTATTGCACGTGTTTCATCTTTCAAAGCCTGTGGTCGGGATCTGTGTTTCCCTCGGCCGTCTCGTAGAGGTTGGTCTCCAGATTAAAGTTTCTTCAGTAAATGATCTACGTTGCCCTTCTTTATTCCATGTAACGACATAAATGATTGCTTGCACATATGTACTTCTTGGACAATTCCATTAATGGTAATACAAACACTGAATTTATATGATGCATCAGGAAAATTTGCTTCCTGCTCTTCTCTTTTAGGACACTTGCGCTGTACAGGGACCACTGTGATTAAACCACTTAGATATAGGTTTATATGATGGTGATTTTGAAAGTGGTTCATGTTATTAATAATATTCCTTTTATTTTCATCACTGACAATATCAAAACAATTGTTGTAGCACTTACATGGTTCTCCCGCTTCATGTGACTTCAATCTTAAACGTTTGGAAGCATGTCTAACGCGACCATACTTCTTCCTTTTCTTTGTCAGCTTCTTTGATGACATGCTGCAGTTTTCTTCGCAAGTAGGTGAGTCACTGTCTTCTTTATTCATTTTACGCTGACAGAATACAATGCTAGATCTAACTTCCTTCACAAACTCCACAAAGCTAACAACAGTGGTCAACTTATACACAACAATGACTGTGGCAACAATGATGAAACAGCGATAAGATTAGTGAAAACAGAGCTGCGCAGGCTGAGAATCACAAAGTCATAAAATTTTATCGTTGCATTCTCAGGACTTGTCAGAATATTCCCCTGTTTTGCGTGGACTTATAATGTTTTTCACCTGCACGTGCTTACAAGATATCAGAATACCTCTTGACTCATTAGATTTTGACCAGTTCTGTAAAATCTGCTAAAACTACACTGGCTGGTCTATTAAATTATGAAAAAACCAGAAATTTTGGACTTATCATGTTTTTCCCCTGGACTCTTAATTTATACTTAACTTTGAAACTTTAAAATGATGTGTCGCAAGCAATGGGCGACAGGCAAAATAAGAAAATCTCGGCAGTATACACAACTCCTAATACAAGTGAAACAATACAGTTCCTAAGTCGCTGCTGTAGAGCTCGCAGAACGGCTAGTCTTCAGCTGGGCCGCGAACAGGCGGCGCGGCACTTATTTTCTCTGCGGCTAGAGGCCGGTGCTGTCTCAGTGTAGTCCTAGAGAGGGGTCGATCAGCGTACTATTGGCTGAAGTCTTCTTCACAGCCCTCTCGGCTCCACTGCTCCTGAGCGTCGTGCCAGCGCATAACTTTTACGCCGGAACTTTGTCGTCGGAGGAGAGGTGGTGTTGCGCCACTCCATCGATCACCGCTTTGTTTGCGATTCGAAGAGATGAACCCATGTTTCATCATCTGTCACGATTTTCAACAAAAAATTGTCATTACCAGCCTCGTAAGGCGCAAGCAGTTCCGCACAGACGGTCCTTCGTTGCTGTTTATAACCTTCTGTTAGGCTGCGAGGAATCCAGCGGGCACACGCCTTTGAGTACCCAAACTGGTGGACGAGTGTGTCAGCACTGCGAGCAGAGACGTCCAGTTGAGCAGCGAAGTGTTTGCTTGTGATCCGTCGATCACTTCGAATAAGAGTGTCCGCCCATTGCAACGTTGCAGGAGTCACAGCTTTGTGCGGCTGGCCTGAAGTCTTCACGTAAAATATTGTATTTATCAATTATATTAAATTCACTTTCAACAAGTAACATTACTCTTTGAGATCAATAAGATTACATTTCTAAGAAATGATGTATTGGTCTCAATGAAAATAGTGATGTTCTATGAGATCTGTACGTCTAATGAACTCAGCTGCTCCTTAAAATAATGTTTTTCGCGGTAATTCATAATTCCAGATGTACAGGTGCGACACGAAATAGGTCCAGATCCCATACTGTAAATCATGATGATGGCTCGTATTGACAAATTGCGATGTTTATACCAGATCTTGGCGACACTAATATGTTGTACGTCCACATAGTTCCCCTCCCCCCCCCCCCCCCAACCCGACCCCTCACGAACACTGTGTGAACCGTTCCTCTGTTCGACCGGAAATCTCCAAGCTGGGCATATATATAAAACCTTACATGTAAGCTTAGTCTCGAGAAAAGATGGTTCACAAAAAATTGACTCCACTGTCAGTTGGTTAGCTTCCTTATGATCTATTGTCTGATTACGGTTTCGTATTTTAATCTCCAGGAGAGCCAGTCGTGTACTCGTACGTTCCTCAAGCTGTTTTTCATTTGAAATATAGTGTGGCTACCTACATTATTCTGTTGTGATTTTACCATTTACGCCACGTTCTGCCGAGCACTTATTCTGCCTTCAGAAATTACCAGATCCGTCCCGTGATATCCAGTAGCTGTGTATACCATGTTTCTATGGTTCTAAGAGATGTAGAGGAGATATGGGTATCGAAAATCGAAGGGACACGTTGGTGCCGACCTGAAAGCCACAAACGGAAGCGAAACTCATCCCAATACAGCCCCCACAGAATGCCACTCCGTGTCCTTTGACGACACTGGCTCTTCACTATGCCAATCTCTGTTGTCTGTTGTTTTAGTAGCAACCGTGAACGACATATGCCAGCTCGAGTTCTCAAGCCAGAGCACTTGCCCGCGGAAAGCAAAGGTCCCGAGTTCGAGTCTCGGTCCGGCACACAGTCTTAATCTGCCAGGTGGTTTCATATCAAAGCACAGTTCGTTGCAGAGTGAAAATCTCATACTGGAAACATCCCCCTGGCTGTGGCTAAGCCAAGTCTCCGCAACATCCTTTCTTCCAGGAGTGCTAGCTCTGAAAGGTTCGCACAAGGGCTTGTGTGAAGTTTGGAAGGTAGAAGACGAGGTACTGGCAGATGTAAAGCTGTGAGGAAGGGCCGTGACTCAGGCTTGGGTAGCTCAGATGGTAGAGCACTTGCCCGCGAGAGGCAGTCCCGAGTTCGAATCTCGGTCGGGAACACAGTTTTAGTCTGCCAGGAAGTTTCAAAGTCATAGTTGTTGACGTGACAAGAAATACTGTGAAACATTACAAAATACTTTCTATAAAATTCTTCCATGAACTTATAGTTCAGGAGCCCAATGACGATGGAGTATATTAGGCCTAATGACAAACAAATGAATCTGACCTCTTTGAGGACGTGCATACTGAGTCTGATAATAATAACCATAAGACGGTTGTATAAACAATGATAAAACAATGATAGCTAAAGTATAAAGGGCAATTACAGCTCTTAGGAAGACTTACATAATTTGTGAGTTAGATAAAAAGGTATTTGTACCGCACATAGGAAAGGAATTTAGAACGCTTACCTCAGGGCAGGAGCATGTATTATAAACTTTTGCACTCCTCTTTAACGAACATAAAACTAAGAATTGCGACATAGACAGAATTTCTCAATGAAACGTGATGGGCTACAAGATAGCATTTCGTGAACCTTTCAATGACTATTGTAGCAGAATCTTATTGGAATATCTGTAACAAAACCCAAATATTGCAGTATTATGGGTTATGTGTGTATAATGCTTCAAGGTTCGTGTGGGCAGGCTAGGGTTCCCCAGTAGTAGGTGAAAGGTACCTGTCGCACCTGCGGACTCAAAGCAGCTGTTCGACACCTTGTAGGATTGTAACACCACAGACCGACCCTATCAATGATAAACACTCACATTGCTCAGGGCATGTGCAGGAGAAGTTCAATTACCAATAAACAAACCCCCAAAAATTCATAAACAAAAGGAATAAAGCAGTCATCTTTCCTAGTAAATTATAAATGTTCCAGATAATGACGCCTGAACGCCGACACTGCGAATGGGCAATTCAGGCATATGGAGCCATATAGTAATATTACTTAGAGAAATGGATCGCCTCATAAAATGGCTGTGGGTCAGAAAAGGTGGTTACAGTTGTTAATGTTTATCTTTAATTTATAGATTCAAAAATATATGACACGGAGATCAAGAGAAATTATAGTGACAGTTCACCAATTCATGGATGATGAAATTAATGTGCACAGAATTATGAACAGAAAGATGTTGCTGTCTGTATTGACTGCACTGAATAAATGCTATAGACAACAGAAATCTCTGTGGTAGACTGGTACTTAAAAAGCCAATGCCTTTTCAAGGACTGAGCAACTCATAAATGCAGTAATACTGGAAAAGATCGACTGAAGATCCCAGTACAAGAAATCCACTGGAAAAAGGAAACTCATGTCAAGAATTTGATGCGCAAATTGTGAGTTGCTCAGAGCAAATGCAGCGCACGTGCTAACTGCGAGCCGGCCACTGTGGCCGAGCCGTTCTAGGTGCTTCAGTCCGGAACCGTGCTGCTGCTACTGTCACAGGTTCGAATCCTGCCTCGGGCATGGATGTATGTGATGTTCTTAGATTAGTTAGGTTTAAGTAGTTGTAAGTCTAGGGAACTGATGACCTCAGATGTTAAAGTCCCATAGTGCTCAGAGCCATTTGAGCTAACTACGACACTTACTCAAAAACAACGAAGACAGAAGCGCCAGGCTGGGTCGGGCACCTTGCAAAATCTCCACCACGAGACGTCCTCCGAACTATGAACAGCACGTCCTCGAAAACAACTCTGTCTGCCTGTCCTCTCTGCTCCTGTACGCTACCTTCTGTAAACTGACTAGAAGTCGGTACTGGACGGCTTTCGTCCCGGCTGGCTGAAAATTCGTCTGGGCACCAAATGCACCCCACTCTCGCGCTGTGTCTGGTAATAATGCGGTGGCACATTCTCTGCATATGCTTCTAGGAAAGATCGAGAGCGTTTCTGGTTATCTCCCAGGGAACCACTTGTCTTTCGCACAGCTCTGAGAAGGCGCCTTACAGTGCCCCGAACTGGAAGTACCGTTACCTTTGTCAGCTTTCTCATGCGACTCTAGTGTTCTCTATGGGAATCCAGGGTAACATCCAACGTCCTAAGCTTGTAGTTGGCCATTTTCACCATGTTCCAGCAACAGGGAACTAAATAAGCTCTATACTCTAGATTTCACAAGCCCTGTTCCTTCATCCATTAAATTTCGTACGATCCAACGGCAATAGCTATATTTAAGGTTGCTTAGCGGCGTGTGATTTACCAGTTACGTAACAAAATACAGGGTGTTTCAATAAGAATATGCGTATTTCGAATGCATATATTTATTAAACTTTTAGACATACCTTACACACATATTTACGACCCTCTCAAGTCCAGATTACAGATCGGAAGTGCCGATGTGATAAGGAATACCACTCAATCCGTGATAAGAAGATTGCACCACTGCACTGATATCAATGGTCATCACTTTGAACACCTTCTGTAAGTGGACGTTCGCGACACCTTTGGGACCTTTGTTGAACTTCAAAGACCTTACTGTTATACATAATTGAATTGTTTCGATAGTCACTATCAGAAAATAAGTACCAAACTGTAGCATCCCACTTAAAAAACAAAGTTAACCTTGATATCTCTGAAACGACCCCACCTAGCAACAAAAAACCAACGTCATATTATGGCCACCATCGTCCCATGCAACTATTATCCCACAAACTTTTCTGCTACTATCATACTTTCGGAGTAATTCTAGATGGCAATTGTTAGTGACTCACCCTGCGTACCGTACCATGCCTTGTAACAACACTAAAGCACGTTGGTGACCGTCTCTGCCAATTGTAACTCTAATCATTTCACAACCGCGTATGCCGTATACGTGTACGAATTTACGCTAACATCGGACCAAGCTTTATGACTCCTTTGCTTTCCAGTCAGGCAGTGCAGGTGCTAATTCGGTTGCACCGAGAAACTGCTAAAATCGCTCTAGAACCGATGCGATCTCGGTCAGAATATGCAAAGATTTTGGGGATTGGTCATCTCCCAATTTGACCATAATAATCATATATGCCCTAAAAAAAAGACTATGCCTAGTATTTGTAAAAAAGGGACAGGTTACTCCAGCTTACAAGGAGGGTAAAAGAGGTGTTCCGTAAAACTATCATCCAGTTTCAGTGACGTCCACTTGTTGTAGATTGATGGATCGTATTCTAAGCTCAAACATGATGTATCTAGAACACAATTAGTCCAAATAACGAAAAATTAGGGGAAAGTGTCGTGTAGTCTCAAATTATTGTAGAGTGGTAGGAGAGAATGTTACGAATAACATATCAAAAATCGTAACTGATAGGGTGTGAGTGTTGGGGTGGGGGGTGGGGGCGTTAAAAGCCACTTTTTTATGTTTTTTCTTGACTAGGTCGAAAACCACCGCTACTAACGAAAATGTTGCAAGTGTTCTTCTAAAATAGACTATGTGTATAGTGCAGAGTGCAAGTGTGCGAAACTAATCACTGAAAAGTGCGATTACTTAAGTCCCGTATTGCGCAGTTGAATGAACAGTGTGTGTTGTCTGACGTTACAATAGATAGTTTCCAACATCACAAAAATGCGCCAAAATAAAACCAATAAAATTTACACATCAAAAGAACTACTTTATTTTGTCTAAATAAGTTATCCAAATTACTTTAGTAAAATCACTGCTGACTTACGTAGCTATGTGCCAAGCAAGATCGTAAGAGATGGAAAAGAGTCACCGTGGTACAACAACCGAGTTAGAAAACTGCTGCGGAAGCAAAGGGAACTCCACAGGAAACATAAACATGGCCAAAGCCTTGCAGACAAGCAAAAATTACGCGAAACGAAATGTAGTGTGAGGAGGGCTATGCGAGAGGCGTTCAATGAATTCGAAAGTAAAGTTTAAAGTTCTATGTACTGACTTGGCAAAAAATCCTAAGAAATTTTGGTCTTATGTCAAAGCGGTAGGTGGATCAAAACAAAATGTCCAGACACTCTGTGACCAAAATGGTACTGAAACAGAGGGTGACAGACTAAAGGCCGAAATACTAAATGTCTTTTTCGAAAGCTGTTTCACAGAGGAAGACTGCACTGTAGTTCCTTCTCTAGATTGTTGCACAGATGACAAAATGGTAGATATCGAAATAGACGACAGAGGGATAGGGAAACAATTAAAATCGCTCAAAAGAGGAAAGTCCGCTGGATCTGATGGGATACCAGTTCGATTTTATACAGAGTACGCGAAGGAACTTGCCCCCCTTCTTGCAGCGGTGTACCGTAGGTAGAGCGTAGCGTTCCAAAGGATTGGAAAAGGGCACAGGTCATCCCCGTTTTCAAGAAGAGACGTCAAACGCCGATCAGTTGTAGAATTTTGGAACACGTAGTATGTTTGAGTGTAATGACTTTTCTAGAGACCAGAAATCTACTCTGTAGGAATCAGCATGGGTTTCTAAAAAGACGATCGTGTGAAACCCAACTCGCGCTATTCGTCCACGAGACTCAGAGGGCCATAGACACGGATTCCCTGGTAGATGCCGTGTTTCTTAACTTCCTCAAGGCGTTCGATACAGTTCACCACAGTCGTTTAATGAAGAAAGTAAGAGCATATGGACTATCAGACCAATTGTGTGATTGGATTGAAGAGTTCCTAGATAACAGAACGCAGCGTGTCATTCTCAATGGAGAGAAGTCTTCCGAAGTAAGAGTGATTTCAGGTGTGCCACAGGGGAGTGTCGTAGGACCGTTGCTATTCAGAATATACATAAATGACCTTGTGGATGACATCGGAATTACACTAAGGCTTTTTGCGGATGATGCTGTGGTATATCGAGAGGTTGTAACAATGGAAAATTGTACTGAAATGTAGGAGGATCTGCAGCGAATTGACGCATGGCGCAGGGAATGGCAATTGAATCTCAATGTAGACAAGTGTAATGTGCTGCGAATACATAGAAAGATAGATCCCTTATCATTTAGCTACAAAATAGCAGGTCAGCAACTGGAAGCAGTTAATTCCATAAATTATCTCGGAGTACACATTAGGAGTGATTTAAAATGGAATGATCATACAAAGTTGATCGTCGGTAAAGCAGATGCCAGACTGAGATTCATTGGAAGAATCCTAAGGAAATGCAATCCGAAAACAAAGGAAGTAGGTTACAGTACGCTTGTTCGCCCACTGCTTGAATTCTGCTGAGCAGTGTGGGATCCGTACCAGATACGGTTGATAGAAGGGATAGAGAAGATCCAACGGAGAGCAGCGCGCTTCGTTACAGGATCAATTAGTAATCGCGAAAGCGTCACGGAGATGATAGATAAACTCCAGTGGAAGACTCTGCAGGAGAGACGCTTAGTAGCTCGGTACGGGCTTTTGTTGAAGTTTCGAGAACATACCTTCATCGAGGAGTCAAGCAGTATATTGCTCCCTCCTACGTATATCTCGCGAAGAGACCATGAGGATAAAATCAGAGAGATTAGAGCCCACACAGAGGCATACCGACAATCCTTCTTTCCACGAACAATACGAGACTGGAATAGAAGGGAGAACCGATAGAGGTACTCAAGGTACCCTCCGCCAAAAACCGTCAGGTGGCTTGCGGAATATGGATGTAGATGTAGGTGTAACGTGCGAAACAAAAACCCACAACACGAAAAATGTTTCACACACGAATATATCACACTTTTCAATGAAATGTACTTCGCATAACAAGAAAATAACTTCCAAACTGAATGTACGCTGCCTGACGCTATCACTGATTAACTGTGTAATGACATTGTTTTGTATGTGTAGTGTAACTATATGACTATGGCCCTGAACTATTCTTGCACGTTCTTCGGTACAGCAGAAGTTCTCTCGAAGATGGATCACAGCAAGCAGTGTCGCAGCAAAGCTAAATTAAAATGGTAAGCTAAAAGTAATATTCAAAAGCTTGTGTACATTCTCGTGCGATGTGGACATTTCTTGCATGGGAATAATTTTGGGTCCTAATGTTCTACAAATGATTTTGATGAAACAATTTTATGGCAGATAATTACTTTATAGCTTGACTTTCAAGATCGTGAACAATACCGACTTGAAACAAGAAAGACTGGTTCCTTAACAGGTTGATTATTGTAAAATTTTATGTTACATAAAGATTAACCCACCCAAAATGATTTCTATTCCTCACAAAAATGTATATGTGGGGAGCACACCTAATTCCCCAGCTGTGAACAATCCATGAGACGTGTTCCAACCAAATTTCATTACGACATTTAGTTCTACAACGGAGTACTAACTAAGCACAAGTATGCAAAATTGGAAATTTACTTTAAATCAATTCCTCGCAAAACTTTATTCAAAAATCCATAAAATCATTGTCTTATTCAGAACTTTTCCACAAAATGCGTTAATACTACATCTAATGCCATTATGGGCTATTAATAATACTAATGCAAGACTGCATATAAACAGAATTTACGTAAATACCTTCTCTAAATGGGTACTACTGCATTTAGACGCTGTACACACATTTAGTAATTGCTTTTGCCGTACTTCATTTAAAAATGGACATCGATTTTATACCGTTAAACAACATCTTTAATAATCTGAGCAACGTGAGAAAAAATGAATATGATCTTTGTTCTAGGACATTTAATGTAGAATAATTTTGTGCTAGGAAATATTATCGCTAGAAACCGCGCGTCTGGACTTACTCCAAAAACCATAAAAAAAGGCCTTTAAAGGTCCCCCTCCCATCCCCAACGCACACATCCCAGCGGTCAGATTTTTTGGTATGTTGTTCATGGCACTTACTCCTACCCCACTACCACTGCAGAAAAATTTGTTACTGCACTATTTTTTCCCCTTATCGACCTTATTTAGTCTTCGTTGACTGGCCTAAATGTCCTCCTCTATTCCAACTAGCATTCATTCCGAAAACAATGCTCATGCGAAACCGAATTTGTGGTTTTCTCACATGACTGACGTCTTGAAAGCCATTGAGCAAGCAAATTGTATGGATGCAGTATTTCTGGACTTCCACAAAGCATTTGTACCGATGCGACACCTACGTTTATTAGTAATAGTTCGATTATGTGAGATATCAAAAAAATGTGTAATGGAGTTGAGTATTTATTGGTATATATTATGCAAGGTGTTACTTAGAAGAGGGGATCATCGACAGAAATAAAAATAACTTCATGTTTGCCCAAGGAAATGAGTTGGGACTAGTGTTAGCGATTTCCATGGGGTGTTCCTATTTTTAGTGGGTTCTTTTATTTATTATTTTTTTTTTTTTAAATCGTATGGCTAGGCTTTTCCGACGGGTGCCGGTCTTTCAATTTGACGCCACTTCGGCGACCTGCAGTCGATGAGGATGACGCTGAGAACTGCACAACACCCAGTCCCTGTGAGGAGAAAATTCCTCGACCCAGTCGGGAATCGAACCCGGGCCCAGAGGATTGACAATTCGTCACGCTGACCATTCAGCTACCGGGGGCGGACATTTTTATTGGTGTCACGTACTGACTTTTGGGCACTGCTAACATTTCGAAAAATAATATGTATTCACTTCAAAAACGGTAGAGCACATGAATTATCCGAAATAAGTTTCTGAATAACATCGATGGCGGTAACCTGGAAGGTTAGGATGGTGTGCCAGGAGGTAGTGGTCTGCCGAGGAACCTAATGGACGCCTCAGCCGCTGTTTCCTCAGCAGTGTTTCAGCCTGCCCTCCTCCTTCCTCCTTTTGTTCACTGAATGTCCCTGACTTCTCTTGTGTCGTGTGGGGTAGTGGACCAAACAGCGTGGTTATCGGTCTCATCGGATTAGGGAAGGACGGGGAAGGAATTCGGCCGCGTCCTTTCAAAGGAACCATCCCGGAATTTGCCTGGAGCGATTTAGGGAAATCAAGGAAAACCTAAATAAGAATGGCCGGGCGCAGGATTGAACCGTCGTCCTCCCGAATGCGAGTCCAGTGTGCCAACCACTGCGCCACCTCGCTCGGTGACTTCTCTTGGAATTACGTTGGTTCTTAAGTTCGTAGAGTTTTTGTTTTGCGAGTTGTTGTCCCGGTTGTTATGTATTTCTTTATCGAATGTCATTTTTTATTTGGAGTTCTCTGTTGCTACTTGAGTTTACATTTTGTCATTTGGACATAGTGATTGAAACTGTGGAAGCTAGAAAAAGGAGTGCCAAGTGGAGAAATCGGAACGTTTCCAACATATTCTTCCGTTTCAGTTCAGTTGGGGGTGATAGAACCAGAGGCAGTCAGAAACATTTACACCATGGTTGGGGATAATGGCATGGGACAGAGTACGCCAAGAAAATGGTTTTCTCGGTTTAAGGAGAATCGTTTTGACCTTAGTGACTCTCCACGTTCAGGAAGATCTTCGGGGTTTGATGGTCGTTTAAATGAATGAATATACTATTATCTCGAGAACTGGCAAATGTGATGAACTGGGGTCATTCCACCGTCGTGCGACATATCCATGCAATGGGGAAAGTTCAAAAAGCGGGTGTATAGGTACCGCATTCTCTGAGTCAAAATCACAAAAATCACCGGGGGGCCATATGAGCATCTCTGAGTGTTCGTCATCAATTGGTTAGTGAATAACAATGACCATCATTATCCTGTATCGTTACTGGTGACGGGAAATGGTATCTTTATGTTACCATATTGGAAAGAAAGGAGTAGTTGAGTCCAAACAAGGCAGCAACTCCCCCGTACAAAAATCTGCGCGTATCCATAAAAGACAATGTTATGCATCTGGTGGAGCAGCGACGGAGTGGTGTAGAATGAATTACTTCCCAGTGACGTGACCATCACTGCTGATACTTCTTGTCGACAACTGAGACGCTGCGCATGTGGGGCGGCGGGTGGATTAATTGTTTTTGTTATAAAATGTTTTGTATTTTTTATGCTGTTGTTTGCCGTTCTCAACACTGGCTCTCTAACTACAATATTGGCAACCAGAAAGTGATTAGCAAAACGTGAAGCCTGTAATTAGAATTCCTAGTGCCCACTTCATCTGAGAAATACATTTATAGCTACAGCTTATAGCTCTGAGGAATTAGGAGATTGTCTGGGATTCATAATCAAAAACGATTCTCTCTAAAATGTTCACTATATTCTGAAAGTCACAGACCAAAAATAGAATCCACACAATCCAACTACCAGCGCAGTTCAGAGTCTAATGCGCTGATGCAACTATAACTGTTCAAATTAAATTTTTAAGTGAATGCTCGTCGTAATTTGATGATAAAGTTCATCAAACCCCACGCTAAATAATGGTAGAATGTCTGTCCCGCGGCGGCACGTGAAAATACGACATACGCAAACTGAAGATAGATCATTAAAGTTATCCCAGAATTAACACTTCACTCGAAAACGATTTCATGGTTACACGTATCCCGAGTAACTTATTACGGCATCCGAGGCTGTTTATAGCAATGATACTGACGCGACGCGACTCCCGGCACAGGTGGTGCGCTAATCAGCGTCTGGAGAGAACTGGGGCCTTTCTCTCTCGCGCAGCGTTCTTACATATAAAGCCGCGGTGCGGACGGCTAAGGGAACGCCTGATCAAATCCGCTCTCCCGACTAGCCGCTGGGCTAGTAATGCACCACTTTAAGTTATCGAATAAAACATTGCTTCCCTTGCTGATGGCCGATGAAGCTCTCAATTTAAATGTGCAATCAGCACACAGGTAAGTAATCATAATAAAAGTCTGACGTGGCTAAGTCAAATATTTTGGGCGAGAGAATTAATTTAATTACACTACACGCAGTAGACGAGCTCTGAACTTGCTCTTTGGAGATACGCTATAGCTATAGTTTTGTAGTTGTTCTGTTGAAACTTCTCACATCTTTATAATTATAGCGGATCTCCCTTCTACTTAAATTTAAACATCCTAGCTTTATTTATTCGCCTACTTAATCTATCTTGCTTCCTTAATTTTTAAGACAAAAACCTGAAAATCATGAATTTCAACTAAAATTTTAATTTATGAGATCCAGAATACTGTTTCTACTAAATTATTATGAAAAAGGAATCCAAATATAAATTTTTAAGTTTCTAGCTCTTTTCTGTTGTGCCAATGATTTTTACAGAAAAACGTCAAAATTTCGAAAATTGTTAAGTTTTTGAACTGATATTCAACACATATTGATTTAGTATTACTCCTGACATGCTATAAACGTTTCAGGTTATTTACTTGATTTTTAAAGTATTGCGCAACATTTATGACGTCAGAGCTAGTTACAGCGGACTAAGCTGGCACACAATGGAAAGACTGATGTGAATTTTATAAGGCGTGAGTATGCTGCTTCCCTACACACAGAAGGAATCCAAGAACAACGGCCAGGAAGACTGTGTGGAATAACGCTACTCCACGATAGCGTCCGCCTGCATTCTGCTAGACTGGCAAAAAACACTGTGATGGAGTTGGTTTGGGAAATCATTCCGCACCCACTTTATTCAATTCATCTTGCGCCCTCAGATTATCTTCTTTTCCGCTGTCTATCGAACAATCTTCAAGGATGTTTCCTCAGTGGAGAACGTCTGGGCATTATGGGCAGGCCCCACCACCCAGCTAGGCATTTTAACGACGTAACGATCCCATTGGACAGTATTTGCCACGATAACCTTGAGGAGCCATCCAACCATGATATGAATCAATGCCAAGCTGAATAACTGATTGCATGTGGGCGGTGGACAATAGTGTTACTGATTTGCTCAATTTGTGAAGCTCTTTCTCTTGAATAAGCCATGCAGTTTTTCTGAAATTGTAATCATTTGTATATCTGCACATGTTCGTCACATTTATCGATTTCCGCCGTATTCGGATAGTTCCTTGCGGTACGCAATTCTTTTCTTATTTTCTTATAGCATACAAATAATGTGAATGGAGGTATTTGCTTGTTAGGTATATTAAGCAACTACCGCAATTAGTCTAAACATCGATCCGTCTAACATATAAATGTTTCATCAACATTATTAAGAAATACAAAGAACAGAAATCTTTATTCTGCAAGTGTTTCTTCATATTTAATCCTATACCTCACGTTTTCTTTGTGTTGAAGATTTCTTTACAATGAAATGAATATCCCTAGCTTCATACAGACGTTGATATGTCAACGGGTACAGTTGAAAATCTGAGCCCCGACCGGAACTCGAACCCGGGATATCCTGCTTAAATGGCAGACGCTCCATCCATTTGAGCCACCGAGGACACCAAGGATAATGAAACTGCAGGAGCGTATCTGTGGCACGCCTCCCGTGAGACCCACATTCCCAACTTATTGTCCTGCACCGTATTCATAGTGCCCCTGTCCACTACAACTACACTCATTACTCGCGGCTTTCTGTCGATACCCGTAAGAGTTCGGGCACTGTTTGTGCATGCGCACAGAAGAAGATGGTCGAATGGACGGTGAGCCTTAACTATATATGTATACTAGCTAGCCCGACAGACGTTGCCCAGCATGATATTTAAAGCGATTAGGATATTAAACAAAGTATGAAATGAAAGAAAAATAATATAATAATTTCATTATTCTTTGCTTTGAAATAACAACAGCTTTTCTATAAACAATTCGTTATAATTAATGTTCGTTTAATTTTATCTTAATGCGAGTTGATGAACAATATTTTTAATCAATTCCTGCGGAGTATAAATGAATAAACTTCACGGATTTCCAACGCGAGAACACGCCACATATGACTGGCCATGTGAAAAGACCGGATTTTCTAGATCCAACCCACAAATCGCCATTGTTTGACCTTGTGACTTATAAATTGTCATGGCAAATGCCAAGCAAATTGGAAATTGTAGACGTCCGAATGGAATGGGTGAGTCTGAAGAAATCATTGGGATTCGTGGCAGGAGATCAACTCCACCTTCAAATTTGCCGTTCAAAATTGTAGCTTCAAGAACATTGCCCATAATTTTTTTATGACTAATCTTGTACCGTCGCATAGCTTAGGTGCATTTAAATTCCGAAGCAAAATGTTAGGGGAGCCAATTTTTAATCGCAAGTTATGTGGTGGCATTCCTGGTAAATCCAGCGAATTCAAAAATTCAACAGGATAGTTGACTGCTTCGTCAGTATCGGTAACACTGTCGATCGATTTGAACAGTATCTCATTGCTGGACAATGACTGTTGTATTTTGAAGTTAATAGCGTCAACATCGATATTTTTTGCGGCTAAAATAGCTCGTTCACGAAGCCACGCATGATAAATATAATTAACTTGTAAATCTGGAAATATGCTTTCAATCAAAGATTCTTTCGTATTTACCATGTTGCAGAAATTGTCCGTCAATTTGATGCATTGTGTATCTCCATGCAATGGTATTGTTCCATTTCAAAAAATGGTTCAAATGGCTCTGAGCACTATGGGACTTAACTACTGTGATCATCAGTCCCCTAGAACTTAGAACTACTTAAACCTAACCAACCTAAGGACATCACACACATCCATGCCCGAGGCAGGATTCGAACCCGCGACCGTAGCAGTCGCACGATTCCGGACTGCGCGCCCAGAACCGCTAGACCACCGCGGCCGGCTCCATTTCCAATGTTGAGTAATTGCTCGGGAATGATAGTGCCAATGGATCGTTTTGCAGTTGAACACGTACACTTCTGTTAAGACGTAATGTACTGACATTTCGCCATAGATAAGATTGTTTTATACATGCGTTAATATCATCCGCATATGTAGCACGTGGAATGACCGGCAATGTCTGTCCAAAATCACCGGACAGCAGCAGTAAGGCACCAGCGAAAAGTCTGGTGTATTATTTAGATCTTTCATCATTCTATCGAGATCTTCAAGTGAATGCTTGTGGGCCATAGTGCATTCAACCCAGATAATAACTTTGCATTTTTGCAAAACTTTAGCCATACCGGAATGCTTTATTACGTTGCACATTGCATCTGGATTTCTGTGAATGTTCAACGGATCTTGAGTGCTGAATGTGCAGTCCGTCCGCCATCAAGCGAAGTGGCTGAAACACCTGATGACGCAATTGCTAACGCAGTATGATTTTGTGATCGAATATGCGCAAGTGCTAGTGAGATGAGAAACGTTTTTCCAGTGCCACCTGGTGCGCAAAAAAAAAAAAAAAAAAAAAAAAAAAAAAAAAACCTTGTTCTGCTGTAATTGACAAATTAATTTGATCGTATACATTCTTTTTTTCATCAGTGAGTAGTTGCTCATTATTTTCAACGAAAGTAGTTAAAGAGACCGTATTGAACTACTGTTCACACTGAATCTCGCTGTTAATGATGTCTGTTGCTGGGCGGTTAGGTGAGGGCATACAAAAATGAATGAGTGGCATATTCGAATTCAAAATGCAAATATCTTCAATCTTTATTAGCGCCTCGTTATATATTTCCGGTGAAAAATCAATATTGTGATCTTGATCAGCGATCCGAATGCGATGCAGAATGTCGTCGCTCATGAAATCTTTATATTTGTCCCAGAGGACAGAAGCTTGAGATGGAAAACATGCCGTCAATAATATGGTGAATAATTGGCGAATTTGATGAGGAGAGGAACTCAATGCTGCATCTGCAAGTGTAATATCCCAATGGTTGTCATCTTCCAGAAAATGTAACTCGCGACACGCATCATGATATGTGTCGTACAAAATGCCATTGACTGTTAGCAAGTATTGGTAGGACGTCGGTCCAGGAACATTAACCAACAATAAACGCAAGAAGAAATATTCGAGTTGCTTTGGATGGACTGTGTATAATCGGCCTAATGTATTTACCATAGATATTACGTTGTATCCTTCAACCGGAACGGAAAACCCAAAATACGCCAAACTGCTTCATTGCTGCTGATGTATCGGCCCATTTGATACCGTGTTATTTAATAGTTTTCGTTAACATTGTGAGCACCAAATACGGCCATATCACTGCCCTTATGGACATATTTGCATATATATTTATGGACTTCACCGAACTGCAGAGCTCAATGTTTATGTGTGCTTTGTAGATTTTACACAGCAATGGTGAATACGGAAGCACCCAGTGATTGTCAGTGTCAACTGTTGTACCGTTTGACATGCGTAGTTGATGTGATTGACCACCATGGTCAGTGTCTATACGACTATACAATGGATAACCATCGATATTAGCGATAGTATCATTTACACAATTATTTGGAAAACGTTTCGTACATTTTCCATTCTCCATGCACGGTGCCGTCATGTTTATAGCACCGCATGGACCATGGATCATGTTAGCGGTAACAATCTCATACAATTCTTGATCGATATTCCGATCCGGAATCTCTGCTGAGATAATTTTACCAATTTTTTCAGACTGTATTTTGTCGACCAACCAAATAAAAATATGCGCGTATGGCAAACTTCGTTTTTGCCATTCAACAGAATACAACCAGCAACGTGTTTTGCCAAATACAGAAGAATGTATAATCAAGTTCATTAACGATTTTAACTTTTGTCTTAAGACACGTGCAGTGATATCGTGCCGATCTATTGCAGTTTGACCTGGCAATAACGCAATTTTAATTTCGTCCCATTTTGGATTACACGTAAATGTAATGATTAAATCTGGTCGACCGTACGCGCGCACGTAAGTCATGGCGTCTTGAATATATTCTTGCATATGACGGGGGCTACCAAAACATGATGATTGAAGAATATAGGAAGTAGGCTTACCGATGTCGTTGATATTAGTTATTCCATCTACGTTACCAACAATAGCACCACGTAAATGAATGTATTCCTCAGCTCGAAGTTTCGCTTGATTATACCTGATGCATCGTAATCGCTCGCTTTCAGTTTTCGCGTACATATCAACGATATATTGATGAAACAGCTGGCTGCATCAGAGAATATCATTGTCTTCATTGGCACGAATCATCAACCGATATGCGTAGAAGTTCATCGCGCTCACTTTCTTGCTGGTTTCTGCACCTGCAAAGTAAAAATATAATTAAGACAAAAAGAAATTAATCGTGCATAAAAATAAAATATTAGGTAATGACATGTGTAGATTGTACCGGTTGCTGGATTTCTTTGTTTGATATTTAAATGATATAATGATATCCATTTTCTCCTTCCCAAAATATCAATGGATATTGCAAAGCGTCATAAGAGCGATGACTGTCTTCAGTCGTATGCACTGTGTTATCTCTGCGTTGGGTAGGTATATCTCGACGTTCAAATGCGTCGCCAACCATAACAACTGCAACTTCATTAATGGTCCGTGCATTATATAGGCCCGTGCTGCCCAGATGGTACTTTGTCTGCTTTGATGAAGATCGTATAGTTGTAGTTTTTCAGTCTGTTAGAAACGGTATTGAGCAACTGGACGAACTGGTTGTGATTCTGTAAAAACGGTTCTAAAATACCCACGATTTCTCGCTCCTCCATCTGCTCGATATGGTTGTACTGGGAGCATGCGTTTATTTGCTGCTCCTCTTCACCCATGAAGTAGATTTGCAGAAATTCGGAATCGGTATTAGGCATCGGCATTAAAGAACCAATTTGATGATACACTCGGCCCTGAATCTTAAACGTTGATTGAAAACGGGACCATCCTCATTCTTAACGATTTTTGTTGCTCCAAATGATGTCATTTGAAAGCCAGAATTGAATTTGCGAATTTTACGCAAATACAATGTAGATTGAGATGTAGCTCCAGCTAATATTGTTTTCAATTATTCTGGCGGCGAATTCAGTGGTGGCAATACAACTTTCCCAGACGCGCAGCAGAAACCGGCCGATTCACCTTTGTATTTGAGTGCATGACAATGTTGGCATTGTTTGTTCATAGCACCAATTACAATTTGTGAATGTGACGAATAGCGGATGTCCGACTCATTTTCAAATGCAAGGCGAAGAAGCAACGCACGTGTGAATGCGCGATACACTTGCAAACGCTGTTGTTCACGCTGAATGTGTCGGTGACTCGCTGACGTGTCAGTCTTTGTCTCAATTAGCTCGAAGGCGTTCGTTGCGTTGCTCTCGACTTTCATTAGCACGTCTGATTGCAGCTTGGTTTCTTAAATTTTCATTGTCCGTCAGTTGATCTTCTGCCGATCTGTTTAACCGACGGTTCTGGACTAATTGTGAATTCCGAGTCCGTCGACCAATATTTCCTCCTCGCCCACGAAGACGTGGCATTGTTTTATGTACGTAACTTATATGTGAATATGATACACTTAATATTCACTGAAATGCGACACCTGAAATATCAGATGACACCGTACAAAAAGATTAAAAACGTGAAAATAACGAAACACACTTAATATAATACACTCAAATTAAAAAGTCGAAAAATAAACGAAATCCTATGCACTTAACTTATATCTGAATATAATACGGCCAAAATTGCACACAAAAATGCAACACCACGTACCGTGCTGATTTAAAAATGTAAATTTTCCAGGCCCCCACTTGAATGCATTCACAAAAATTCATTCAAATCAATCCAGCCGTCTAGTTGCAGTACAGATAAATAACCTAGATACCGACTGCAGCGCCATCTGCCGGGCTGATTTGTGAATCTAAACCATCCAGGGCGAAACCCAAACGCATACAAAAAAAAATCATTCAAATCGGTTCAGCCGTTTAGGAGGAGTTCAGTGACATACACACGTACAGTAGAATTATATATATATATATATATATATATATATATATATATATATATATATTAGGAATCACAGGATTGTAAAACGTGGCAACATTTATTTACAGTGTACGTGTGGAAGGATACACATAGCGATGGCTTTCCTTCCTCTGTTACATAACAGAACGACGAACGGCACAGACTTTGCAGTGTATATAAAATTATAATGGATATGCCAAAAAGATTTGCAAATAGCCATTGTGACTTTCTGAAGAATCAAGTTATTTTTATGACGTTAGTTAGGGTTATGATAAATTCTCAAGACAGAAACTATAAGAAGAGCCTGTATTTTGTCCGTGAATGTCGTTGCACCAGTGTGCATAACATCAGGAAAAATTTATCTGATTATTGACAGCTTACTTATTTTTACAGCGCGACTTTTTGGTCCTAGTCTAACTGATTTTTAAACTACCAGTCTCAATTTTCTGCAAATTGGATATGGCAACCGTAATTAGGACCCTTGTTGCTCGTACTGTATATTAATAACCTGGCCAAAAGTATTAATAGCAACGTCGGACTTTTTATAGGTGATATAGTTGTCTATATTGAAGCCCGAAAAAATGCTGCAGATCATGATAAACTTGCTTTGAGTGTACAGAAAAGTAAAATTATACATTTCAGAAAGCGAAGAAAACGTATTTTCCTATGACTTCAATACCACTGATTCTTAATTAGAACCAGTCAACTCATATAAATACCTCAGACTAACTGTTTCTAGAGACATAAAATGGAATGATCACATAGGTTCACTCGTATGATTGCATACGGCACACTTCGCTTCATTGGCGGAATATTGGGAAAATGTAATGAGTCTACAAGCAAGATGGTTTACATATTACTTTACTTCCCGTCTCAGAATGTGGCTCAAGTGTATGGGATCGGTGCCAGATCAGTATAACAGAGGATACTGAAAGTAAGCATAGAAGGGCAGTACGAATAGTCACAGGATTGTTTGGCCTAAGTCCGCCTGCTCTAGACACCACTGGAAAGGGAGAAAAACTCATTCTGCCACGGCCTGCACAATGGTATGCATGTAACACCAGATGAAGAAAAACAACAGCGCAGTTGAATTTATTATTGAAAAACTGCGAAGTACACGAAATAGTCGACACTGATACTTCAGATCTACAGGGTGGTCCATTGATAGTGAGCGGGCCAAATATCTCACGAAATAAGCATCAAACGAAAAAACTACAAGGAACGAAACTCGTCTAGCGTGAAAGGAGAAACCAGATGGCGCTATGGTTGGTCCGCTAGATGGTGCTGCCATGTTTTAGTTGGACCATTTTTTCGCTTTGTGATAGGTAGCAATGTAATAGTCACAAACGTATAAGTACGTGGTATCACGAAACATTCCGCCAGTGTAGCCGGCCGAAGTGGCCGTGCGGTTAAAGGCGCTGCAGTCTGGAACCGCAAGACCGCTACGGTCGCAGGTTCGAATCCTGCCTCGGGCATGGATGTTTGTGATGTCCTTAGGTTAGTTAGGTTTAACTAGTTCTAAGTTCTAGGGGACTAATGACCTCAGCAGTTGAGTCCCATAGTGCTCAGAGCCATTTGAACCATTTTTGAACCATTCCGCCAGTGCGGACGGTATTTGCTTCGTGGTACGGTACCCGTTTTAAAATGGACCGTTTACCAATTGCGGAAAAGGTCAATATCGTGTTGATGTATGGCTATTGTGATCAAAATGCCCAACGGACGTGTGCTATGTATGCTGCTCGGTATCCTGGACAACATCATCCAAGGGTCCGGACCGTTCGCCGGATAGTTACGTTATTTAAGGAAACAGGAAGTGTTCAGCCACATGTGAAACGTCAACCACGACCCGCAACAAATGATAATGCCCATGTAGGTGTTTTAGGTGCTTTCGCGGCTAATCCGCACATCACTAGAAGACAAACTCCGCGAGAATCGGGAATCACAAAAACGCCGGTGTTGAGAATGCTACATCAACATCGATTGCACCCGTACCATATATCTACGGACCAGGAATTGCATGGCGACGACTTTGAACGTCGTGTACAGTTCTGCCACTGGGCACAAGAGAAATTACGGGACGATGACAGATGTTTTGCATGCGTTTTATTTAACGACGAAGCGTCATTCACCAACAGCGGTAACGTAAACTGGCATAATATGTTTTGTGTAAGCAGAAGAGCCACCACCGTGTTACAAGTGGAGGCCGAAATGCACGCGTTTTAGCTCACGCAGGCTGGCGTGAGGAGGGAAGAACTATACTGACGTGAGGTCTGGAACATGACAAGGAATGAGAATTCAGAAAGCGGACGTAATTAGTTTGATACTTAACTTTAATCCATTAATGATGAACGTCGCCGTTGACGGTACATGAGTCACAATATTATCTGTTCAGAATACATTCTGGAAGATATTACTTATAGTAACCGAATATGGCGCATTGCTAGGTCGTAGCAAATGATGTAGCAGAAGGCAATGCTAAACTGTAGTCTCTGCAAATGAGAGCGTATGTAGACAGTGAACCATTGCTAACAAAGTCGGCTGTACAACTGGGGCGAGTGCTAGGGAGTCTCTCTAGACTACACCTGCCGTGTGGCGGCGCTCGGTCTGCAATCACTGATAGTGGCGACACGCGGGTCCGACGTATACTAACGGACCGCGGCCGATTTAAAGGCTACCACCTAGCAAGTGTGGTGTCTGGCGGTGCCACCACAATACGCACTATTGGGGAAAGGAAAATCCACGATGGCTGCGACAAGTGGAACATCAGCGACCTTGGCGGGTTAATGTATGGTGCGGCTGTATGGGAGGAAGGGTAAGTAGCCCCCATTTTATCGATGGCAATCTAAATGGTGCAATGTATGCTGATTTCCTACGTAATGTTCTACCGATGTTACTACAAGATGTTTCACTGCATGACAGATTGGCGATGTACTTCCAACATGATGGATGTCCGGCACATAGCTCGCGTGCGGTTGAAGCGGTACTGAATAGCATATTTTACGACAGGTGGATTGGTCGTCGAAGCACCATAACATGGCCCACACGTTCACCGGACCTGACGTCCCCAGATTTCTTTCTGTGGGGAATATTGAAGGATATTTGATATCGTGATCCACCGGCAACGCCTGACAACATGCGTCAGCGCATTGTCAATGCATGTGCGAACATTACGGAAGAGAACTACTCGCTGAAGAGAGGAATGTCGTTACACGTATGGCCAAATGCATTGAGGATGACGGATTGACGGACGTCATTTTGTGCATTTATTGCATTAATGTGGTATTTACAGGTAATCACGCTGTGATAGCATGCGTTCTCAGAAATGATGAGTTTACAAACGTGCATGTATCACATTGGAACAACCGAAATAAAATGTTCAAACGTACCTACGTTCTGTATTTTAATTTAAAAAACTTACCTGTTACTAACTGTTCGTCTAAAATTGTGAGCCATATGTTTGTGACTATTACAGCGCCATCTATCACAAAGCGAAAAAATTGGTCCAACTAAAACATTCATATTTCTTTATGTACTAGACGAATATGTAATAAAAAATGGGGGTTCCTATTTTTAAAAACGCAGTTGATATCCGTTTGACTTATGGCAGCACCATTTAGCGGGCCAACAGTAGCGCCATCTGGTTTCCCCCGTCAAGCTAGACAAATTTCGCTGTTTGTAGTTTTTTCGTTTGACTCTTATTTCGTAAGATATTTGGCCCGGTCACGATCAATGGACCACCCTGTATATACTTACCAAATGTGATCGGTTTATGGGGTTGCCTCCACAAGAAGACCCGTTTGTCTCAGCAGATATTCGTAGGTATTGCGCCCACAGTTGAAAATATTTCTGCATTTCATTTTCTGTTATGCTGGGCAGGAGCTCTATGATTTTAGTCTTCCTGCAGATCTTAGAGACAGAGGGGTATGTGAACGTAAATACAAGCGTTGCTTCAGGCTTGCAAGTTCACCATTCTTCTAGAAGGCAGCGCATACGTCATCATCTCCTTCGTTCAGTTCTGGAACTCAGTGGCAGGCAGATGCTTACAGCTGTAGAAAATACGGTAACTCACTTTCGAACGGTTTTGAACCAAAATTTTTCTAGTTGTGATTTAGTGTTATGTGAATCTAAAACCATTCAAAAATGAGATAAACTCGCTAGCGATGCTGGCGACTGTAACCATCCACTATTCATCTCAACCTCCATGATTTTAGTTGCGTATGTTATCTGCAGGTTCCCGGAAAAGGAAGTAGGGATGTAAGGACGCACGTCTGATGGGGTGCAAGTTCGCAGTGCATACTCTTACTCCCTCAAGAAATTATCAGCTAACTTTGATCCCTCATAAGGTAACTCGAGAGGCGGAGTCTGCTGAAAAGAAGGCGATAGATGATGAGAAGAAAAAGGAATTCCCTTGATAGACGTAATAAAAAGAAACTCAAATTATCTGCTGTTAAACAAACTTCAAAGAGAGCAATCCATTTTTAGTCTTCGTCGGAATCGAAGACGAAAGTGTCACTACATAACAACAGCTCTGACCTAGACATGAATTTTTCAGAGGATTGCCGGCCGGAGTGGCCGAGCGGTTAAAGGCGCTACAGTCTGGAACCGCACGACCGCTACGGTCGCGGGTTCGAATCCTGCCTCGGGCATGGATGTGTGTGATGTCCATAGGTTAGTTAGGTTTAAGTAGTTCTAAGTTCTAGGGGACTTATGACCACAGCAGTTGAGTCCCTTAGTGCTCAGAGCCATTTGAACCATTTTTTTTCAGAGGATTAAGCTGATGTAAAATATAGATCTGTTACAAGGACAGAAGAATTCGCAGTTGTATGAGTGCACAGAAAAACTAAATCATCGTTTCGTTTTTGCCTATCTAAATTGGTTCATTATGTCCATCGTTTGCTACGATGCAGATTTCTACAAGCGTCTTCAGGATAGGTGGAAATTAGTAACCCCTTTATCATTTGCCGAAATTATTTTATTCCTAAATATCATTCAGATTTTCTTTTGTGTTGTGTTTTGTCTGGGCTATATATTCATTAAATACCTATTTATGTAGTAAATGACAGACAGTAAACAAAAAGAGTATTATTTTTCATAATAGATTACTAACGACCAATCCAGTTTCTTGATTCTAATTAAATAAAAAAATAATTCTGATGCTACTAATCCTAAGGCACATTAAATTCCAAATAACGTAGACGAAATCGTTAAATAACTAGCTTTGACCTTCATCCTATCATTTCAGCGAGGAAGAAGACAGTAGTTTCTTCATTATAATTCAAAATTGTATATTGATCGATCGAATGAGTTCCCGATAAATAACACATAATCTTTCGCACGGCGAATTACATAGTTGCTGCTTGTTTATAATTAATTCATTTTCTATCCATTCCGGTTTATCCAAAAATTATAAAGATTTTAGTACACAGATGTAGTTAGATGTCAGCACCAAATAAGTACGAGTAAATGTGCAGATGAACAAGCGAGGAAGTTAGTAAAAATACCATTTTAAGTCATAAAAAGTGTGACGCCACGAATGGCATACGGACAAAGTGATTTTAAATTTATACTTCAAATGGACCTCGTAAAATACAATATTTATCTTAACACAGGGATACCGTAGTATAAACTGTCTATCAAAGGATGATGTCTTGCGAAATTTCTTCATTTTCTGAAAACCGGTAATTATCCTAAGATGGCCGGCCGAAGTGGCCGTGCGGTTAAAGGCGCTGCAGTCTGGAACCGCAAGACCGCTACGGTCGCAGGTTCGAATCCTGCCTCGGGCATGGATGTTTGTGATGTCCTTAGGTTAGTTAGGTTTAACTGGTTCTAAGTTCTAGGGGACTAATGACCTCAGCAGTTGAGTCCCATAGTGCTCAGAGCCATTTGAACCATTTATCCTAAGATGATTAAGCCAAAGCGGCATCGTCGTAAGGTTAGCTTGGCTTTGTCGAACGGGTATAATAATACAATGCAGGGCAAGTCACAGTGACGAAGGGAACATAATGCGAACGTCATTTCTGTTCACTTCAAACAGTGCGGTTGAAAGAGTCACCTAACGTTACCGCTGGATATATTTCGTAAACCACATCAAATACTGCCGAACAGATTCCACAGACCGAACGTGAGGAGAGGGGCTAGTGTAATCTTTTAATACAAACCATACAGAAATGCACGTTAGTATGTTTTTTAACACGAACCTACGTTTTTTTAAATGGAACCCCGTTAGTTTTGTTAGCACATCTGAACATATAAACAAATACGTATTCAGTGCTGTTTGTTGCATTGTAAAATGTTAATTACATCCGGAGATATTGTAACCTAAAGCTGACGCTTGAAACCTCCGACGTTCAGTTGCGTGTTGTAACAAACACGGGCCACGGTCGGCGAGCAGCATCTGCAGGGACATGTTTACGATGACGGCCGTGTTTACGAGTGTGGCTGTAGCGCACTGTTGTGGTTTGGTCTAGCTGTCTCAGTGTCCGCATGTAGCGCTTGCTGCTATTGTTATTCTGCATTCGTCCCCGCACGCAGACCAACTGTAGTACACCGTGTTACCAGACGTCTGTGACAGTGCAATGTTGTAGGAACTGTGACCATGGTGTATTCGAACTCTGAAAAGGCGGAGATGATACTCATCTATGGCGAGTGTCGACGAAATGCAGCGGAAGCCTGCAGGGTGTATGCAGAACGGTACCCGGACAGAGAGCATCCAACGTGCCGCACATTGCAAAACATCTGCCTCAACTGTATGCAACAGGTATGGTCGTAGCACGCAAACTGGTCCGTAACAGGCCCGTCACAGGAGAAGCTGGTGCAGTTGGTGTGTTAGCTGCTGTTGCCATGAATCCACACATGAGTACACGGGACATTGCTAGAGCCGGTGGACTGAGTCAAAGTAGTGTCATGCGCATGCTGCATCGTCACCGCTTTCACCCGTTTCATGTGTCGCTACATCAGCAATTACATGGTGATGACTTTAATCATCGAGTGCAATTCTGTCAATGGGCATTAACAGAGAATGCGTTGCAGTTCTACCTGTTTACCGATGAAGCGGGTTTCACAAACCACGGGGCTGTGAATCTACGGAACATGCATTACTGGTCCGTGGACAACCCTCGCTGGCTCAGACAGGTAGAGCGACAGCGACCGTGGACTGTAAATGTATGGTGCGGAATCATTGGCGACCACCTCATTGGTCCTCACTTCATTGCAGGGGCCCAAACAGCTGCAGCATACATCGCGTTTCTACAGAATGATCTGCCAACGTTGCTCGAAAATGTCCCACTGGAAACACGTCGACGTATGTGGTGTCAGCATGATGGTGCACCTGCACATTCAGCAATTAACACTAGGCTGACCCTTGACAGGATGTTCGACGGGCGTTTCATAGGACGTGGAGGACGCATAAATTGGCCAGCCCGTTCTCCTGATCTTACACCTCTGAACTTCTTTCTGTGGGGTACGTTAAAGGAGAATGTGTACCGTGATATGCCTACAACCCTAGAGGATATGAAACAACGTTTTGTGGCAGCCTGCGGCGACATTACACCAGATGTACTGCGGCGTGTACGACATTCATTACGCCAGAGATTGCAATTGTGTGCAGCAAATGATGGCCACCACATTGAACATCTATTGGCCTGACATGTCGGAACACACTCTATTCCACTCCGTAATTGAAAACGGAAACCACGTGTGTACGTGTACCTCACCCCTCATGGTAATGTACATGTGCGTCAGTGAAAAAGACCACTAAAAAGGTGTTAGCATGTGGACGTAATGTGCTGTTCCAGTCTCTTCTGTACCTAAGGTCCATCACCGTTCACTTTGGATCCCTACGTAATTCGGTGCTCTCCGATACACACGATGGAACAGCGGAGGAGTGGTACTCAAGCGTCAACTTTAGGTTACAATATCTCCGGATGTAATTAACATTTTACAATGCAACAAACAGCACTGATTCCGTATTTGTTTATATGTTCAGATGTGCTAACAAAACTAAAGGGGTTCCATTTAAAAAAACGTTGGTTTGTGTTAAAAAACATACTTCCGTGCGTTTTTTATGGTTTGTATTAACCAATTACACTAGACCCTCTCCTCACGTTCGGTCTGTGGAATCGATTCGTCAGTATTTGATGTGGTTTACGAAATATATCCAGCGGTAATGTTAGGTGACTCACCCTGTATATCTGACAAAAAGTCGCCAGATTTTGCTACTATATACAGATTGATAAGTATCTACGCACAGTGAAGCAAAAAACTTTCAATTAAGTAAAAATTACTCTGAAAGTAAGATGTGCTATAGTTTACTATAATAACAAAATGAAATATATCAAAAGGAATACGAATAATTTTTTGTATTTGTTAAAAAGGTGAGTGTCGGTATTTAACGCCAAAAAACTTGGGCGGAGAGTTTAGATAACAATAATAATGTGTCCATTTAACAAGATGACACGTAAATTATACCAATGACCACTTTACCAATAATGAATCATGCCATTTCTGAATAAGATACGCACATTGGTCCTGCCAGTCTGGCATATACAGTACTGACGGAGCAGGTGGTGGATATCTTAGAAAGCTAGATTCTTCACTCAGAGATGGTGCTGTTTGAGCTTATTTCATTTCACGTATCCTCCACGAAAGATTTCAAATCAGTTTTTCACTTAGAATAACATTTTTATATATTCGTCGTTATCATCATCATCATCATCATCATCATCATCATCATCGTCTTCTTCTTCTTCTTTATCCATTAGGCCCATTGACCTATTGTAAACTTAAAACTTGAACTTCCAATCCTGTCTTTCATCTGCCTGCTCTGCTAACCCTGCCGGTCCAAACTTTAGATCGATTCTGGGAAATTTTCATCGTTCATATTAAAATCAGCAACAAATCACCGAAACCATCACAGCAGTTTTGAATTGCATTTATTATACCACGACCGGTTTCGTCCGAAGAAGCATCAGGTTACAATTCCAACAGTGTTCATAAGAAATCCCTGCAGACTTGTGCCAGGTTCATGACTTAAGAAGTCTACGAATCTTGCATTTCATAAACACTCGGTTGACGGCGTGGCAGAATCAAGGGAGCCTCGTGGGGGCATAGAAGTCATGAGCCCTCTGGGCGGAGATTGTGCTTTAAAGTGTGCTTATGGAAATAATAATTAGTTGATCCCTAAATTATAAATTATAAAGCGCAGCATTCAGTGGTCCTTTTTTTTTTTTTTGCAGGTTTTATTAGGCAAGTCCAGATTTCGGCTAGTGACTAGCCATTATCAATGCTAAAAATACAAGAAGTATATAGTCAGGTGATTCACTAAAACATTACAACTCATGGCATAACCTATATGCCTTATATTTTAGATTACATATCACTATTTTCTAATCTCGATGCATGTTATTTCCCTGTTGTTCGGACGTCAGTCACAGTTCTTTGAATAGTACTGTATAAAGAAGGTAGGTTGTGTGGTGAACACTTCGAATTGGTTGTATGGCGCCCTCTATATGAACTACGTATATAACATTTAATGGAAGTAGAAAAACTTCAAATCTGAATGGGAATTACATGAAATAAAACATAAGTAAAATTATTTACAATTCTGTTCGACTTATATCACATTTGCCCGTTTTTTTTCTTCTTTATTGTACTTGAATTCCCCATCTGGCGAGGGCTGGCAGCAGCATATGCGCTGCTCTTCAGCTGAAAGACATTAATAATACGATAGAACACATTTAAAATTACAAAGGAGAAAATATGGCGTACATAAACATAAAAAGGGGGAACATAGTGGAAGAGAATAGACAAAAATGGGGCAACTGTAAAATGGAGATAAAAAAGTATTGAGCACAAAAAACCTCACACTGGACCAATTAAAAGAACACAAGGTGAAGTATGGCTGGAGCATAGAAGTAGCGATGGACGGCACTGTACAAATCCAGCTCACAATTAATATCACAGCATTGGATGCACAGGAGAACAGCACCAAACACAACACTGATGTAGCACACTGATGGCGATGAGCAAACACAGGATCTTCCATGGACATGGAGATGAGGTAGAAGGGAAAAAGGGAGGAAGAGATGAAGGGATGGAGAGGAGTGGAGATGGGTAGAGGCACGTCAAAGTGAGCTGGGGAGGGAGGGAAGGACATGGGAGGGACACAGTTGAGGAGGGGGTGCATGGACTCAAGGGGGAAAGGAGGAAAATCCGCTCTGGGAGAAGGAGTGGAGAGGAAAAGGGGAGCCCTGGAGGGAACAAGGCCAGGTTACAGTTGGAAGGAAGGGTAGATGTCACAGCGAAGTTCAACATCCTAGAGGGGAAGGTGCTGTAAATTGCTCTGATGAAGGAGATGGAGGGTGTGGAGGTGGAGGGATACAGTGATAGTGGTGTGGCAATGAGTGGGGGGTGGAGAGGAATGAGGATACCAGGGGGTGGGGGGGGGGCAAGCCTGTAGACAGTGTAAAGGATGTGGAGATGTTGGAGGAAAAGGAGGAGGTGGGAGAAGTTGATGAGGTCATACAGGAGTCGTGTGTGGGAAGGAAGGCCCTTACAAAAGACAAGGTGGAGTGCATGGCATTTGAGGATTTGGAGGGCCTTGTAAAAGGGGAGAGGGAATGGAGATCCAGGCAATACTGGCAAAACAGAGGATAGGACAGATGAGGGATTTGTCAGTGTGGAGGATGGTGGAAGGACGCAATCCCCATATCTGGCCATACAGGAGCTTCAGGAGGTGGAGGTGGGAATGGGCTTTCCGCTGGAGGGTCGGGAAGTGTCGGGTCCGGGTGAGGTGACAGTCAAGAGTGAGGCCTATGTATCTCAGGGTGGGGGGTGACCTGGATGGGGCGACCATAAATGGTGAGGTAGAAATCGTGGAGACAGAAGGAGCAGGTGGTGCAGCCTATCATGATTGCCTGGGTTTTGGAGGGGTTGAGACGAAGGAACCACTGGTTACACTAAGTGGAGAAGTGGTCGAGATGGGTTTGGAGAGTGTGTTGGGACCGTTGAAGGGTAGGATAGAGAGCCAGGAAGGCAGTGTCATGAGCATATTGGAGAAAGTGAACAGGTAGGGTTGGCTTGGGCATATCAACAGTGTACAGGAGATAGAGGAGAGGGGACAGGACGGAGCCCTGAGGTATAAAAGATATGGGAGTTGGTGTTGTGGAGGGTGAAATGGGAAGAATAGTGTGAGAGGAAGGAAGCGAGCAGACGGACAAAATTGATAGGCAGGGCGTAGGTTTGGAGTTTAAAGAGGAGACTGGGATGCCATAAGCGGTCATGGGTATTCTGGAGCTCGAGGGAAACAAAAATGGCGGAGCCAAGTTGGAGGGAGAGAAGGTGGACGAGGTTAATGAGTTGATCTTTGGTGGAGGAGGGGGGTTGGAAGTCACACTGGGTAAGGGGGAGGAGGTGATGTTGAGTAAGGAGCTGATGGCATTTGCCAGTAAATATAGAAAACATATATAGGAAAATTTTAGGTTCACTCCTTGTCAGTCGGTTGGGTAAAAGCTTTTTCTTAAATTTATTTATAAGACACAAGGAGGCACACGCCATATGCAACTATTACAGTTGATCTAATTTAAATGTTTTTATCTTTGTATTATTTTTTCTCATAATTTAAACATCGTAACAGGTACGTTGTTCCTCTTATTTACAGAATAGTTCATAGATGACGCCAAATGTCAGCAAGATGGATGGTTGGTGTGACTTGGCATCCCGTTATAGATGTAGAGAGTACTAGTCTCTGTGGCCCTTCAAACAGATTTCACTTATAAATACAATAAAACCAATACACTGAATTGCTGTTATTAACAATGTACATGCATCTAAGCTAGCGTACCATGGAGGAAGTTCTGTAGGTCGCAAAGAGACTTGTACCGATGACATTGTGGATTTCACTTCAAACCACCCAGTTCAACATAAAAAGGTATTTTTCAATTTTGCTATCAATCGGTTGTTCTACATTTGTCGAAATACAAACACAATGATGAAATGGTAACAATAAGGCACACTGCAAAAGTGAAAAACTATCCAAATTACTTTGTAGGTACTATATGCAAGAACATAACTACTAAATACAAAAATAGGATTCCGCTTTACCATGATATGGCTTCTAAGGAAAATACTAAGTTTGTTAGTTTACCTTACTACGGAAAAATGAGTACAAGGATTCCAACTATCTTTAGAAAGTACAATGTGACAGTGTCTTTTGGAACCAAAAATAACTTATGATGTATTTTGCAACACTCTGTAGATGCAAAGAACGTATTTCATGCTTCTGGAGTTTATAAAATTGATTGCGCAGACGGCAGAACCTGCTATGTTGGCCACGCAGGAAGGAGGCTGGAAATTAGGTTTGGGGAACACGTCGCGTTGGGCAGAAAAATACCACCGAGAAATCGAGTAAGGCTGCTCACTTGCTTACAACGAAACATAAGGTGCCGACTTTGACATCTAATGTGAGATTGCTGCATAACTGCGAGAAGGGCAGGTTCCGCGACCTCCTAGACGAATGCCGACAGGAATCACAAGAATGCCGACAGCCATCATCAGAATGCCGACAGATGAAACGCACACAAGCATTCACGGATAGTTCTGCCCGTGTTGTGTTTTCACTACTTGTACCATGCTGAATTATATCACAATAGTGGAGGTCCGGTAGAACGAGTGATGGCACGACTTTACGTTCCACATCCAGTGGAAATACGTTCCGGAACTTTGTGGGGGCATAGAGACAAGGGGAGGTCTTCCGGTATGTGGTGAGTGTGTTCTCTGCCCAATTTAAATACTCATCTAGAAATGAACCCAAGCTCTTCACTGGTTTCTGGGCGGTATTTGGATCCCGTCAAGTTGAGTAGGAGGCAACTGATCACGGAATTCTGACCTTTTTTGAACGCTTCTTGCTAGGAAACAGTGTAAGGTTTGACCCAGGGGGAACGAAGTAGCTCTTTTTTTTCTTTATTGTGATTTTCATACCTTTACAGAAAGGTAGGCCGGCAACGGCCTATCTACGCCGCTCTTCGGCCATAGGAAAACATACATTAAACAGGATGACATAAAAACAAACGTACATGGAGGATAAAAACAGGAGACATACATATTAAAATAAAAGAAGTCGTCCAGGGACGCACTGGTTGTATAAAAAAGTTCAGCACTATACACAAACGGAGACACAGAGTTGCACACGTGAACGTTAGAGCACTGAAGGAGATACGCTGATGAACTGATGGGAAGAGAAACACTAGCACATTGGCGACGAACTTTGGCGCACTAAAACATACTGTTTGCACGAAAAAGTCAGGGGCCTGCCATAGAAACGACTGACTCACAAGGAATGAACCTGGAAATTTTCCATATTTACTGGCAAATGTGAAATAAGTCGGACAGCAATGTAAAGAATTTTACTTATGTTTAATTTTATTTAATTTGCAGGCAAATTCGAAGTTTTTTTTACTTCCCTTAAATGTTATATATGTAGTTCATATAGAGGACGCCATACAACCAATTCGATGTGTTCATCACTCACACTACTTTCTTTATACAGTATTCAAAGAACTGCGACTGACGCCCGAACAACAGGGAACTAACATGCATCGAGATTAGAAAATAGTGGATGTAATCTCATATATAAGGCATATAATTTATGCCATGAGTTGTAACTTTTTATTCTGTCACCTGACTGTATACTTCTTGTATTTTTAGCATTGATAAAATCTGCAAAAAGAAAAAAAAGGATGACTGTTTGGTGGCTCTGTAATTTACAAATCACACAACAGTCGCTGAGTGCACCCACTCTCCGAATGGAAAGGTAATCTGATTAAGTAGTTGGTCAACCAGAGTGATTAACCGAGTTACTTTTCATACAGAAAGTCTGCAGGATCCCGAAAGGACGTTCCCATTAGCGGGCGTGGATATCGAGTTGAGCGATTACGCTTTCCTAGGCGAGTATTAATATAAAAATGCAGTAAATGAAGCAGGCAAAAAGGAATACAAACGTCTCAAAAATGAGATCGACAGGAAGTGCAAAAAGGCTAAGCAGGGATGGCTAGAGGACAAATGTAAGGATGTAGAGGCTTGTCTCACTAGGGGTAAGATAGATACTGCCTACAGGAAAATTAAAGAGACCTTTGGAGAGAAGAGAACCACTTGTAATTAATATCAAGAGCTCAGATGGCAACCCAGTTCTAAGCAAAGAAGGGAAGGCAGAAAGGTGGAAGGAGTATATAGAGGGTCTATACAAGGGCGATGTACTTGAGGACAATATTATGGAAATGGAAGCGGATGTAGATGAAGATGAATTGGGAGATAAGATACTGCGTGAAGAGTTTGACAGAGCACTGAAGGACCTGAGTCGAAACAAGGCCCCGGGAGTAGACAACATTCCATTAGAACTACTGATGGCCTTGGGAGAGCCAGTCATGACAAAACTCTACCATATGGTGAGCAAGATGTGTGAGACAGGCGAAATACCCACAGACTTCAAGAAGAATATAATAATTCCAATCCCAAAGAAAGCAGGTGTTGACAGATGTGAAAATTACCGAACTATCAGTTTAATAAGTCACAGCTGCAAAATACTAACGCGAATTCTTTACAGACGAATGGAAAAACTGGTAGAAGCGAACATCGGGGAAGATCAGTTTGGATTCCGTAGAAATGTTGGAACACGTGAGGCAATACTAACCTTACGACTTATCTTAGAAGAAAGATTAAGAAAAGGCAAACCTACGTTTCTAGCATTTGTAGACTTAGAGAAAGCTTTTGACAAGGTTAACTGGAATGCTCTCTTTCAAATTATGAAGGTGGCAGGGGTAAAATACATGGAGCGAAAGGCTATTTACAATTTGTACAGAAACCAGATGGCAGTTATAAGAGTCGAGGGGCATGAAAGGGAAGCAGTGGTTGGGAAAGGAGTGAGACAGGGTTGTAGCCTCTCCCCGATGTTATTCAATCTGTATATTGAGCAAGCAGTAAAGGAAACAAAAGAAAAATTCGGAGTAGGTATTAAAATTCATGGAGAAGAAGTAAAAACTTTGAGGTTCGCCGATGACATTGTAATTCTGTCAGAGACAGCAAAGGACTTGGAAGAGCAGTTGAACGGAATGGACAGTGTCTTGAAAGGAGGATATAAGATGAACATCAACAAAAGCGAAACGAGGATAATGGAATGTAGTCAAATTAAATCGGGCGATGCTGAGGGGATCAGATTAGGAAATGAGACACTTAAAGTAGTAAAGGAGTTTTGCTATTTAGGGAGTAAAATAACTGATGATGGTCGAAGTAGGGAGGATATAAAATGTAGACTGGCAATGGCAAGGAAATCGTTTCTGAAGAAGAGAAATTTGTTAACATCGGGTATAGATTTAAGTGTCAGGAAGTCGTTTCTGAAAGTATTTGTATGGAGTGTAGCCATGTATGGAAGTGAAACATGGACGATAACCAGTTTGGACAAGAAGAGAATAGAAGCTTTCGAAATGTGGTGCTACAGAAGAATGCTAATGATAAGGTGGGTAGATCACGTAACTAATGAGGAGGTATTGAATAGGATTGGGGAGAAGAGAAGTTTGTGGCACAACTTGACTAGAAGAAGGGATCGGTTGGTAGGACATGTTTTGAGGCATCGAGGGATCACAAATTTAGCATTGGAGGGCAGCGTGGAGGGTAAAAATCGTAGAGGGAGACCAAGAGATCAATACACTAAGCAGATTCAGAAGGATGTAGGTTGCAGTAGGTACTGGGAGATGAAGAAGCTTGCACAGGATAGAGTGGCATGGAGAGCTGCATCAAACCAATCTCAGGACTGAAGACCACAACAACAACAGGCGAGTATTGTCTCTTAGCGAATGTGCAGTCGCTCAGTAGGCCATGGCCTATAATAAAGTTGTGGAGCCAGGCATTTAGCTGGACAGTGGTATTCGTTGAATAAGACCGACATGTCAAGTCCTCATTCAAGGCTAAAAATGCCACTGAGGTGACAAGAGTCATGGGATACCTGCTAATATCGCATCGGACCTCCTTTTGCAGTGCAGCAACTCGACGAGGCACGAACACAAAAATTCGTTAAGTCCGCTGCAGAAATAGTGGAGCATCCTGCCTCTATATCCGTCCATAATAGCGAAAGTGTTGTCACTGCATGATTTTGTCCACGGACTGACCTCTCTGTTATGTCCCATAAATGCTAGATGGGATCTATGTCAGGCGATCTGTGTGGCCAAATCATTCGCTCGAATTGTCCAGAACGTTCTTCAACCGAATCGCAAACAATTGTGGCCCGCTGTAGCCCGATGACATGGTGCATTGTCGTCCATAAAAATTCTGTCGTCGTTTGCGAACACTCAGTTCATGAATGGCTCCAGATGCTCTCCAAGCAAACGATCATAACTACTTGCAGTTAATAATCGGATCAGCTGGACCAAAGCACCCAGTCCATTCCATGTAACCATAGTCCTCACCAATATGGACCCTTCACCAACTTGCTCAGTGCCTTGTTGACAACTTGGCTCCATGGCTTGTTGGGGTATGCGCCGCCATCAGCTTTTATCAACTCAGATCTGGACCCATCGGTTCAGGCTACTATTTTCCAGCCGTCTAGGGTCCAAGAGATATAATCAAGAGCCCAGGAGTGGCGATACGGGCGATGTGGTGCTGTTATCAAACACACTCGAGTTGGTCGTCTGGTGCCACAGCCCATTAACGCCAAATTTCGCAGCATTGCCCTATCGGATACCTTCGTCGTAAGTCACACATTGATTTATGCGTTTACTTCACGCAGTGTTCCTTGCCTGTTATCACTGATGCCTTACACTGCTGCTCTCGGTCTTAAAAGAAGGCCATCAGCCACTGCGTTGTGTACGGTGAAATGTAATGCCTGAAATCTGGTATTCTCGGCAAACTTTTGCTTTGTGGATCTCGGAATACTGAATTCCATAACGCTTTCCGAAACGGAAAGTCCCATGCGTCTAGCTCCAACTACCATTCCGCGTTCAAAAATCTGTTAATTCCCGTCCTGCGGCCATAATCACGTTGGAAGCCTCTCCACGGAAGTCACCTAAGTCCAAATGACAACTCCAGCAATGTACTGTCCTTTTATACCTTGTGTAAGCGATATTACCGTCATCTGTATATGTGCATGTCGATATCCCATGATTTTGGCGCCTCTGTGCATATCCGTTTCCATGATGATTTGAATGTTATGTGTCTGTTTATAACTTTTATCAGTTGACTTTAAGTTAGTTCAATCCTCTGGTATTCAGGAAATTATCGACGGAGTTGTGAGGAGCCAACTGAAGGCGATATGTTGAACTATTAGCGGTGTGTATACTCCAGCACACAAGTTGGATCACGGAATGTTAATGAAATGATTTGCAGGCCTTCAGTTATTGAATTTGGAATTGTAAGAAGTTTATCCCTGTCTCGCGGATCAAAACGAGACATGTGACACGGACAACCAATTCGGATCATATTTGGTATGTAGCATGTGTACAGCCTAAAATTAAAGACTGAGATATTTTGGCTCAATAGCCCATCACGTTTTAGAGAAAACCACGCCTAAAATAAGGTCAGAATTCCGCGATCAGTTGCCTCCCACTCAAATTGACGGGATAAAAATACCGTCCAGAAACCAGTGAAGAACTTTGGTTCATTTCTAGAGGAGCATCTAAATTGGACAGAGAACACAGTCGCCACATACCGGAAGACTTCCGCTTGTTTCTATGCCCCCACGAAGTTCCGGACCGTATATCCACTGGATGTGGAACGCAAACTAGTGTCATCACTCGTTATACCGGATCTCCACTATTGTGATGTAATTCAGCATAGTACAAGGAGTGAAAGCACAACTCGGATATAGCTAACCATGAATTCTTGTGTGCGTTATATCTGCAATAAACGTCGATATGACCATGCCAGCGCTTCATATACCCAGTTACGGTGGTTGCCGCCAGAAAACTTACGGGACTACCACATGCTATCACTACGTCACCATCTCCTTGGTGAGCAAACACCCCGGTACTTCGCCTCAGAGATTAAACATCTTTCGTGCACTCATAATGTAAACAAATGGTCTCACCCATCTAGTATCCTAGCTGTACCAATTTATAAAACAAAAACATTGGCAGACTCCTGTGGTGTTTCTGCTGTCCGCATCTGTAACAAGCTGCTCTGTATTCTTCACGCAGTTTGACGCTTCTCCAAAATTAATGAGTATGGACAACTTCTCCTGTGTCAAAAAGTAAAGCCAATACTTCTATATTCTCACAGTAATGCTTCTTTCTCTTTCTTTTCCCTGAGAGTCACGCCACCTTCTCCTTCTTTATAATCTTTGTCTGTATAATACCACTTTCAGCTTTCCCTTTCTTGTCCATTCCTTTCTCTACGCCCACTCATAATTAAAAACCTACTTTATTGTAATCTCTAATTATTATTATCCTTACCATGTACGAATACAAACTCTGTGCGTGTTTTCCTAATCCGTACTACTGCAACTTTTATTTTCCTGAATTTAGTACAACATGTTTACTCTAACCTATACAACGTAAAATATGCAGAACTCCTGGTTATGTGTAGGACAGAGCCTGATAGCCCTAATCTTGCCACGTTAAATAAATAAATAAAATTCACGACTAGCAGTCGATTCAAAATTAATGGGATCGACACGATAATCGAAAATTGAGCATTTGTCATCATTATTTATTAGTTTCATAGAAATCGAGAAAAGAAACTCTTGCGACTGGTTGTTACGTACCAGTAAGGTATACGCTGTTCTACTAAAGCGCTGACGTTGCGACCTAGGCGTCTGGCTTGGGAGCTGAGAACCAGCGATCGGTTCCCAAATACATTATGCTATTTTTTATTCGTTGGTGTTTTTTCCGTATCTAAATTGGTAGGAACAAGAGGATTAATAAGGTAAGTAAGTCAATGAGGAATATAGCGAGGCAGGAAAATAAATTTTTCAATCGACTTGGATAAGTAAGGATTTAAAATTTTTTTATTCACTCAGTCACATGTCCTGTCTTTCCCTTCAGCAACATCATTGGTAATACTCGTCATAGAAACATTAAAAGGAAATACAGGGTGTCCCCGAAGGAACAGGCAGTAAATAAACAAAGCTATAATGTTCAGCTACAGAATTAACTGTGTCATGCCCGACACAGCCAGGTCGCAGTCACGCTGAAAAGCTGTGTGAAATGGAACAAGCATGTGAGGATTGTGATAGAGAAGGCGGATAGTCGAATTCGATTTATTGGGAGAATTTTAGGGAAGTGTGTTTTATCTGAAAAGCAGACCGCATATAGGACGCTAGTGCGACCTGTTCTTGAGTACTGCTCGAATGTTCGGGATCCCACAAGGTCGGATTAAAGGATGAGATCGAAGCACTTCAGAGGCGGGCTGCCAGATTTGTTGCGATTAGGTTCGAACAACACGCAAGTATTACAGAGATGGGTCCGGATCTCAAATGGGAATAGCTGGAGGGAAGACGACGTTCTTTTCGAGGAACACTGTTAAGGATACTTAGAGAACCGACATCTGAAGCTGACTGCTGAACGATTCTACTGTCGCCAACATACATTTCGTATAAGGACCATGAAGATAAGGGTAATTAGGGCTCATACGGAGACATATAGACAGTCGTTGAAATTTCCTGGCAGATTAATACTGCAAGTTTCGCATCAGCTCTCACTCCGCTGCAGAGTGAAAATCTCATTCTGGAAACATCCCCTAGGCTGTGACTAAGCCATGTCTCCGCAATATCCTTTCTTTCAGGAGTGCTAGTTCTGTAAGGTTCGCAGGAGAGCTTCTGTAAAGTTTGGAAGGTAGGAGACGAGGTACTGGCAGAAGTGAAGCTGTGAGGACGTGGTGTGAGTCGTGCTTGGGTAGCTCAGTTGGTAGAGCACTTGCCCGCGAAAGGCAAAGGTCCCCAGTTCGAGTCTCGGTCCAGCACACAGTTTTAATTAGCCAGGAAGTTTCATATCAGAGCACGCTCCGCTGCAGAGTGAAAATCTCGTTCTATATAGACAGTCGAGGTTTCCTCTCCCTATTTTCGAGTGGAAAAGGAAGGGAAATGACTGCTAGTGGTACAGGGTACCCTCCGCCACGTACCGTACAGTGGCGGGCGGAGTATGTATGTAGATGTACATGCCGATTCAGGGATATGACAGGGACGATCACTGGAAGCAAAAAAGTCTATTCAAACTGGGCTCTAAAGTGGATACCAAACGAGATGGGCGCACACGTTAGTGAAATGAAGTGTGTGTGAAATCTTATGGGACTAAACTGCTAAGGTCATCAGTCCATAAGCTTACACACTACTTAACCTAAATTATCCTAAGGACAAACACACACACCCATGCCCGAGGGAGGACTCGAACCTCCGCCGGGACCAGCCGCACAGCCCGTGACTGCACACATTAATCTTTGCTGCTGTTGAAACTCATGTCTTCTACTGAAAGAAATACTGATAAGGTATACATTATACATCCCATGTGTACTAGACGATTTTTGATTGTTTTGGGCGCCGGCCGATGTGGCCGAGCGGTTCTAGGCGCTACAGTCTGGAACCGCGCGACCGCTACGGTCGCAGGTTCGAATCCTGCCTTGGGCATGGATGTGTGTGATGTCCTTAGGTTAGTTAGGTTTAAGTAGTTCTAAGTTCTAGGGGACTGATGACCACAGATGTTAAGTCCCATAGTACTCAGAGCCATTTGAACCATCTATGTTTCTTGAGTGTTATGCTTCGAATGGTCCTTCTCGCCACATCCCTGAATACTGAACACTGCTTCTGCGATGCCTTGTGTATTCATGGCACCAAGAACATCTAATGTGTGCAGTCTCCGTGCAACCACATCGTTCTTTGCGTAGATAACACCCCCTGAAAAATCGGAGCTGAAAGTTGATAATAAATAGTGCTATGAATCCTTATTGTGTCCGCGTGGTTGTGCAATTTCCACTTGATTTCCAGAAGCACTCTGCAATTCTGGAGCCTTGAGAAAAGTTAACATCATACGGCTAGCACTCAGGCGTGCACTTCGGTGGCATTACCTTTACTGTGAACGTCAGTTGACCCTCGTCGTATGTGAACATGCTGTCGTACGTGAGGATATTAGTTTCTTCACCCCAGGACTCAATTATTACTCAAAACTTCCTATCAGCAAAGTACAAAACAAAAGTTTTCTCAAGTTATGGTTTATAACATGAATTTGTCATATTCCCAGATTTTCAACAAGTGATGTGAACATGTCCTAACAAGTCAGTTAAACGACTGACATCTTCCATAACTCAAGGGCCGGACTTATAATGACTATCTTGTAAGCACAGCAAAAATTTAGGCAACAGTTTTCCAGACGCAATATTGTTCCGTGTACGAATGCTTTATTTTAAGGATAATATTTTAAAGATACCCCTCAAGCGATAATGTGTGCAGAAATTTCGTCGGATACTTCCTGTTTGGGCGGTGTCAATCACGTAATCAGGAGTAGCCTAAAGCCAGTAATAAGTGTCTTCATCTGTGAGCTGAAAAGTACTCCCGATTTCCAGTTATCTTCAACATTTCCTGCATAGTTGTGTGAGACGTGCTGATAAGGAATTTTATGCTCCGATTTAAAATTCCTTTCCCCATATAATGATACAGGTAGCGTAAAAACTCGTGTGGGTCTTATACTAAACCGCAGCACCTGCTGCCGACGACGGCGAGATTTGACTAATCGATAGAATTTCAAGTTATTTATCGACTCGTATTCGTCGTATCTTGGCCTTCCTCTAGCGATATCACTTTTCCGGAATGTTAGGTCCTTCTTTCCTTTCAGGGCCGTAGTTGCTCCATTCCTTTGCAGTGTTTGCATGTTCATATTTGGATGCTTCTTGGCTAACAGCTTTTACTTCTCCTTCAAGGCGTGTAGCTACTCAGTTCGAACGTTTTCTTACCGGTTCATAATACTCATCGGGAGCTCGTGGAGTGCTGTTTGACTGCGACGTGAGCGTTTTCAAAACGTTGCCATCGATTTCAGAAAGATAGGAATTTTATTTATATGGGAACTAAAGCACAACAGTATTTTGTATATTTACTGTAAACTTGTTTTCAGATCGTGTAAGTTGACAGTAGTGATTACTAATTTGTGTGGTACAAGTCTGATGTTACAAAATTGATTGATATAAATAATGGGAATATATTATCAGAAAAATAGTTTTTTGGGAATCAAATATGTTCTGAAATAGCTAAAGATGAGAAAAGTATAAGTAAGAAAATTAACGCAAAATTTTTACGTATTCAAACATTTCGTTTAACATGTGAAAGTTCCGAGCAGGCTAGGTCCGTTACAACAGTTTCGAAAAGGAAACCGTGTCGGTCACTTCCCTCTTACCGTCGTCTGTGAACAACTCCCAAATATTTATTTCAGGGCTGATCGTAGGCTGTACGTCCTTCATTATTAAGATTGCGCTACTGAGTTAAAAAGATACAACTAGATATTACTATACAATAAGGAACGCCCACTACGGATTACATAGAGCACAAGAAATGAATTACATCCTGAAGATCATCGTAATATTTCTCAAGACGTAATCCATTCTGCCGATATACTTACACGATGTGATCAAAAGTCTCCGGGCACCCCGAAAAACATATGTTTTTCATATTAGGTGCATCGTGCTGTCACCTACTGCCAGGTACCGCATATGAGCAACTCAGTAGACATTAGACATCGTGAGAGAGCAGAATGGGATGCTCCGCGGAACTCATGGACTTCCAACGTGGTCAGGTGATTGGCTGTCACTTGTGTCATACGTCTGTACGCGAGACTTCCAAACTCCTAAACTTCCCTAGGTCCACTGTTTCCGATGTGATAATGAAGTGGAAAGGTGAAGCGACACCTACAGTACAAAAGCGTACAGGCCGACCTCGTCTGTTGACTGACACAGACCGCCGACAGTTGGAGGGGGTCGTAATATGTAATAGGAAGACATCTGTCCAGACCATCACACAGGAATTCGAAACTACATCAGGATCCACTGCAAGTACTATGACAGTTAGGCGGGAGGTCAGAAAACTTGGATTTCACGGTCGAGCGGCTGCTCATAAGCCTCATATCACGCTGATAAAAGCCAAACGAGGCCTCGCTTGATGTAAGGAGCGCAAACATTGGACGATTGAACTTTGGAAAAACGATCACGGTACACAATGTGGCGATCCGGTGACTGGATGTGGTTATGGCGAATGCCCGGTCAACGTCATCTGCCAGCGTGTATAGTGCCAACAGTAAAATTCGGAGGCGGTGATGTCATGGTGTCGTCGTGTTTTTCATGGCGGGTGCTTGCACCCCTTGTTGTTTTGCGAGGCGCTATCACAGCACAGGCCTACATTGATATTTTAAGCATCTTCTTGCTTTCCACTGCTGAAGAGCAATTCGGGGATGGCGATTGCAACTTTCAACACGGTGGAGCAACTGCTCATAATGCACGGCCTGTGGCGTAGTGGTTACACAACAATAACATTCCTGTAACGGAATGGCCTGCACAGAGTCCTGAACTGAATCCTATAGATTACCTTTGGTACGTTTTGGAACGCCGACTTCGTGCCAGGCCTCAACGACCGACATCGATACTTCTCCTCAGTGAAGCACTCCATGAAGAATGGGCTGTCATTCCCCAGGAAACCTTCCAGAGCCTGAGTGAATGTATGCTTGCGAGAGTGTAAGCTGTCATCAGCACTAAGGGTGTGCCAACACATATTGATTTCCAGCATTAGCGACGGAGGGCACCACGAACTTGTAAGTCATTTTCAGCCAGGTGTCCGGATACTTTTGATCACATAGTGTATATACTTTCTCAAAGTACGTTAGAGGTCCACAACAGACTAATGATGAAGAAAAATCCTTCCAGTGGATGTACGAACCGTTACTTCTGAAAACTCTCACTCTCCGAAGTTGAAAACAAAGATATGAAGAACAAGGCAACGAAAATAACATAACTGTCCCTGCGTGCTTTCCGTCCCGCGGCTCTTTGTAAACAAGGTTCGCGCAATCGACTGTCTGTGGTCCCTCGTGTCGAATTCACTGCAGTCTTACTCGGAATTGTTCTCAGACATTGAGGCTTAAAATTCTAATTCTTTATTTAATACAAGACGTTTGAGAAATTTATTTGCCTACGTTCTTATTATTCCTTACTGCGATGCCTTCGTTCCTTCCAATTTCGATCTAGTAAAGATTAAAATGGCATCCCTGAGACTTGGACTCCTTTTCGAAACTGTTAACCTTGTCATTGTTGTTTCCTTCAGCGCGAAGACTGGTCTGATGCAGCTCTCCACGCTGCTCCATCCTGCTGAAGCCTCTTTATCTCCGAATAACTACTCTAAACTTGATTCTTCTGGATCTGCTTTCTGTTGTCATCTCATGGCCTCTCTCTAAGGTTATTACCTCTCCCCCATACATCCCCTCCAAAATGAAATTTGTGGTCGCTTGACATCACAGAATGTGTCCTGTCAATCGGCCCCTTCTCCCACTCAGGTTGTGCCACGAAGTTCTTTTCTCTGCAGTTATGTTCAGTACCTCCTCACTATTTACGTTACGTATCCGTCTCATCTTCAGCATTCTTCTAAAGCACCACATTTCAAAATCTTCTGTTCTTATCTAAACTGTTTGTCGTCCATGTTTCACTTCGATACGTGTCACACTCCAGACAAATACCTTCAGAAAGACTTCCTATCACTTGGATCTATATTCGATGTTAACAAATTGCTCTTCTTGTCCACCCTGTGGGTACATAAGCACCAGTCATAACTGTTTGTTCTCTCGATCTTAACGAAGCTATGAATTTTCGTAACCCATATTTGATGATTCAAATTGGTCAGTTTTCAATTATCTTAACGGCCTCGTCAAATTTGAGTCATTTGTCTTGGGGGTGATTTTCTCAAAAACTCTGTGGGTGGGGAAAGGTGGTGGAGAATTCTACTGAATTATCCTTGTCTTCCATTTTGGGCTGTACATAAAACTAAACTGAACTCCGCCCGAACAGGCCATCAAGGCCCTACGGTACCGACCGTCCGCCGTGTCACCCTCAACTACAGGTGTCACTGCATGCGGATATGGAGGGGCATGTGGTCAGCACACTGCTCTCACGACCATATGTCAGTTTACGAGACCGTAGGTCTTACTTCTCAGTCAAGTTGCTCCTCAGTTTGCCTCATAAGGTCTGAGTGCACCACGCTTGGCAAAAGCGGAATGGTCACCCATAGAAGTACTAGCCCTAGCCTGACAGCGCTTAACTTAGGTGATCTGGCGGGAACCGGTGTTACCATTGCGGCAGGGCCGTATGCTGTACATAAGAGATCTGCCAAATATGAGACCAGCCGACTGGTCATGTCTGAGGCCTTTTCCTTGTAAGAGTGTGTCGCTTCTGGCCGCTGCCGTGGGGGTGTTTTCGGAAGCTTCGAAGTTTGGACCAAAGGAATGGTTAACTCTAACGGCAAAATACGGTGAAAATATCGCTGAATAACCTCATAAATTTCGTCGGTGGAATCCGGGCTCATTCCATATAATGAGTCTTTCGAAACTATTCGTTCAACTAGATAGAGGAGGCAGAGAATATCGAAACAAATACCGGGTGATCAAAAAGCCAGTATAAATTTGAAAACTTAATAAACCGCGGAATAATGTAGGTAGGGAGGTAAAAATTGAAACACGTGCTTGGAATGACATGGGGTTTCATTAGAACCACACCATATTGCTAGACGCGTGAAAGATCTCTTGCGAGCGTCGTTTGCTGATGATCGTGTGCTCAGCCGCCACTTTCGTCATGCTTGGCCTCCCAGGTCCCCAGACCTCAGTCCGTGCAGTTATTGGCTTTGGGGTTACCTGAAGTCGCAAGTGTATCGTGATCAAAGGACATCTCTAGGGATGCTGAAAGACAACATCCGACGCCAATGCCTCACCATAACTCCGGACATGCTTTACAGTGCTGACCACAACATTATTCCTCGACTACAGATATTGTTGAGGAATGATGGTGGACATATTGAGCATTTCCTGTAAAGAACATTATCTTTGCTTTGTCTTACTTTATTACGCTAATTATTGCTGTTCTGATCAGATGAATCGCCGTCCGTCGGACATTTTTTGACATTTTGTATTTTTTTGGTTCTAATAAAACCCCATGTCATTCCATGCATGTGTCTCAATTTGTACCTCTCTATCTACGTTATTCCGTGATTTATTCAGTTTTGAAATTTATACTGACTTTTTGATCACCCGGTATATTTTAATGAGGAAAATATGGTCTCTGAAGTCAATTTGTAATGTGAATGAACACTTTGTTTGTGGTACTCCCGTAAGCTATTGTATCAGTGTCGCTGTCTAGAAGTGAGCACTGTCATACAAATATCCACAATTCGCATGTTTGGCCACATTTGAATCCATGAGGTACTGGACCTCGTTCTCATCTACAACGCTTCTGTGTTAATGTATGGGTCAGCATTGCATAGGTTTGATTGCACCAAGCATTCTTCCATTCCGCCTCAGCGGATGGGATTATCGCATTTTCATGGTACCTGTGTTGCCAAAACTGATGGAGGATGTTCCTCTGAATGTTAGACAAAGGATGTACTCGACGGGGCACCAGCCCATTACAGCATCGCTGTGACGAACCACATGAGAGCAATCTTCTGGAATTGATGGATCGGCTGAGGTGCCCCGTGGTCTAACCACCCACACTACCTGACCTCACGAGTCTGGACTTCTTCCTCTGGGAGCACCTGAAGCGGATGGTGTATGAAGTCGTTGTGGAAACAGAAAATGACCTCGTCCCTAGACCAGTCATTGCTACTGGCACCATAGCGGGGAGGTCAGGAATATTTCAACGGAGAGGACAAGCAATTGTCGAACGACGTCCAATAACTGTGCATTTGAGCAGTTTTCTGCGAACGTCGGTGCTGTAATTACCATGCTAATCGTCCCTAGCACCATAAACTGTCGCGAGGGATCATACGTACCATAACTAAAGATATTTCTTTGACGTTCTCTATCTCCAGTATTCATCTGAACGAATAGTTTCGAAACATCGTGTATAGATCAGAACATAAATATTTTCAGAATTACGAATATAGCCAAGGAATGCAGTTTGGAAGCGAGTTTTGTCTGGAGAATGCGGGCAGTTCCGACCAGTAACTAAGCGGAGTTATTTGACAGAGGCGCGGCCCGTACGATTGTGCAGCGCCGCCGCCTTTTTGCTCTCTGCGGACCCCTCGCTTCCTGTTACCGTTCTTGCGCAGCGCGAGTGCTCATTGTGATTCCGCTACGTCCGCTAATACGGCTCTTGTGCGCCTGCGCAGTGGCGGGCGCGCTGACAGAGTCGTTGAAAATGTGTCCTCGGCTCGGCTATAACAATGTCAACTGCTGCTCGCTTGGACCAAACTCCAATTAACCGACAGCAAACCAAGAGGCTCTCGTTTCTTCTCGACTCTTCCCCCCCAATCTCCCCTCCCCCTCCCTAAGCATCCCGCTATCCTTTTTCCCTCTTACCGGTAGCCCTTTCATCAGACAGAAATGAATTTCCGATACAACGCACGGCCGTTCACTAATGAGCAATGTTTTCTGAATCAGCTACAGCCGACCACCCCTGTTTTTATATCCGCGTTCGTTAGCTTTTCTTTTTCTGATTTCTTCTTCCTTTTTTCTCGTAGTAGACAGAGCGGCAGACAGCGAGACAGTACGTTTCTGTGGGATTGGATGGTACGGTTGAGTGGGGCTGGGTAGGGAGCGGAGCGGGGGGGGGGGGGGGGATATGTGGCAGAGCGGAAGAAACGACAAGAGGACGGGCGTCGGAAGAAGAGACGGCGACAGCGGCGAGGGGAAAGGACTCGATATAAATAATGGAAAGCGAATGAAGAAAAATTAATAAAAATCAGCGTGGTCGCCCATTGTTGCGGCGTTTCTCACGGGCCGCTGACGGAGACGACTCTATCTGCGCTGTCAGCCTGATGGATGGCGATGTCAATATGGCGGCGGCGCGGACCGCGGACGCGGCGCTCGCTAAATTAATGTGGCGGCGCGCGGCGCGGGGCCACCTCGGAGCGGCCGGTGGTGGGGGCTGCGGGGTGGGAGGCGGACAGCAGGGGGGGGACCAGATTCCGCCCGCGATCTGGCGACCGCGCCACGACGCGTCCCCGGTGTGGCGGTACACGGGTCGTCCACACACGGGGACGCTGTTGGAGGTCGTGCACCGGGAAGGATCGGCAGACCAACGTGCAGGTGTCACGTACAGCCTTCGTTATCCCGACACAGATGGTGTGCAGCGAACAGTTCCAGTACGATCAAAAACTGGAGTTGTCCTAAATCTGGAAGTTGATTTCAATAATGCAATGCTTTATTGAATGTGGTCCTATTGGAAATGGTAATTCTTTGATTCGTCTGACTTGTGAACAGCATAGCACGTACTGCAGTCTGCAATGAAACTGGGACTTTTTCACATATCGTCGTTGAAGAAAGACTATCGCTTAATTGACACTGAGGCGATTTGCCGTTTGAATGCAAAAGGGCATGCACCCACGGGACCCTGTTATTGCTTGTTAGACTGGATGATTCCGCAGCCGCTACCTATAGTTTTGTGCAGCCTACAACATGTCCAAGAGCCACACGCGAGATTTTCATGTTCTTCCACTCGCTACGCGCAAATTGTTAGTCACCTTGTTCATAGTTATGCCAGTACTTGAAAGTTTTTTGTAACAATGCTGCTTAGTTTTCATATTGTATCACATATAGGCCACTAATTAGTTCAGACGGTGAGTTTTATTGTATCATTATATTGTATATTGATTGTATCAATAAAGATTTTTTTTTAAATTGTTAGTCCTACAGAAAAATTTAACAGGACATTTTTGTAGGGTATTTAAGGTAGTTAAATTTTGTAGTGGGATTCAGTTTCGCTGAATGTGACAATTTCTTAGTTATTGATGAAAATAGTATTTGAAGGTCGCTTTTGTACTTTTTCTTGAATAATGTGAAAACAACAGTCTCTAGCGAAAACGTATCCCAATACAAAATTCAATGGCATTAAATCTGATACAAAAATATATTGTTCCTTCTTTTTCTGTAGGCATAATAGTTTGAGTGTAGCGGGCGAGAGAGTATGAAAATTTATACGTGGTATTTGAAGGCATTGCAGGTTGCATAAAGCCGTTGGCAGGGGCAGTTGACTCAAGCTATATATCCCCTCGGAGTTGGTAAACAGTCTTTTGAGTATTTTCTTCGGTTCGAGGAAAAGTGCAGCCATTCAGCAGACGACAATAATTATAAAGACATACAAAACAATATATTTTAACAAAATTGTTTATGTAATAGTCAAGCGTCGCGAATATATCTCCACTTAACGTAACGTGAAGCTTTCTCTTCCGTGTTTTCTATAGTTCAGCGCCTTCCGATGTGAAATATTCCTTTATGCTGGGTTTGTTTGTCCATAATGGGTCATTCCATGAAAAATGAAGATCTCCACTTAACGTAACGTGAAGCCTTCTCTTCCGTCTTTTCTATACTTTAGCGCGTCCCGATGTGAAATATTCTTTTATGCTGGTTTTGTTTGTTCATAATGGGTCATACCATGAAAAATAAAGACGTTGATGAGAATGGAACACTTATTTTTCTTTGTTTTTGTGTGAAACCGACACAGCTCCCATCATCAAACCCTCATCGCATATTGTTCATAGTCAGGTCTAACTGTTCTTTTATTTTCATGTTAATGCTTTAGTGTTAACTGCACAAATATAATTCCTTTAATCGTGGAAGGGTTCTAGAACAACAGTTACAATTTCAAAGAGATCCATATTCTCCGTTGTCTATTGACTGTTTCTTAGTCCAGTATTTACATTTTTCGCCAATTATTTCCTCCAAATACTGCTAATTGATCAAAGTTCTACTCCTGATTGCTCGAAGTACGAAGTGGCAGGTGTCTAAGAACTTAATCTTATGCTAAAGTAGTTTCAGTTGACGTAACCTGTCTTGTGTTCTAGTAACTGTCTTACTGAATGTGCGGGTTTACTGTTGGCTCGTAGTACTGATTCATCCTCCAGATCCATGATCGTTCTGTTACGAAACCCGATGTTTTTCCCAAAAGTTCAATTTTTAACTTCTAACTTGTAGGCCACATTTAAATGAATGTGGAGAATTTATGCTCTGAAGTGCATACAGGCAAATATGCTGTTCATCGATGCTTCCACAAATCGAGAATGAATCGGTTTATTAAAAATTGTCTATTCTGAAAAACTACAGCCGTGTTTTCATTAGAACGTTACATTAAGGGACAATAATGAACTGCTTTATGAATCAGCTTATTTTGAAGTTCGTAGTCAATATTTAAACGTGATATTGAGCGGCAGTTACAATGAAGAGTGCGTATTCACTTCTAGAACCTACAGAACTCAAAAACCTACCTTTAACTTTCCATTGCCTTCAACAAAATTGATAATTTTCATAACTGATGACACAATGTATACTATTAACAAAACCGATTCTGAATTTCTTCTGCCAAAGCTTAACTCTGTGTGTACAAATATTTCAGAAATTAATGTAGATTTTACCTCTCTGCTTATTTAAACTAATGCAAAGGTAAATGGCTGATTATAAAAACAACAAATTCCCCACTTTAAACATTTTTTTTAAAATTCCTTAACTATTAATATATAATGTGTAGAGGCATCAAAATTTATTATTGTGATTTACACATATGTACATGTGCCACTGGTGAATTATGAATACGAGTCACAGATTTTTTTAGATCTAGGTCTTAGTGCCCTCGGTCTCATTGTTAATCCTACTTGAAGAATTACAGTAACGGATTGTTTGTCAATTGTATTAGTGAACACATTACTTTAAAATAGAGATTTATTATTCCATTCAGTTACATTATATAAAACTAGATAAGTATGAGCTCCGGAGAAATGTAGGAACACGAGAGAAAACACTAAATCTACGCTTTACCTTAGGAGCTAGTTAGGAGAAAGGTAAACCTAAGTTTATAGCCCTTTTAGATTTAGAGAAAGCGTCTGAAAATGTTGAATAGAATACACTATTTCGAACTCTGATGGTACGACGGACAAAATAAAGGCAGCAAAAAGTTATCCACAGATAGTGTAGAAAAAAGAATGCAGTTGTACGCGTCGATGATCGTGAATGGAAAGAAGTAATTGAGAAGCGTTGTTATTCAGTTTCTAGACTGTGGAATAGGATTGGGATTAGTGAGTTACTTACCATCAAAATTGGTGACAACGAAGTAGACGTAGTAAAGTGATTCTACTACCGGTACCTTGAAAGCAAAATAATGTATGACGGATAAAGAAAGGAGGACATGAAAATCAGATTAGCACAGACCAAGAGGAGGTCTTCCTGGCCAAACGAAGCGAACTAATATCAAACGTAGATCTTAATTTGAGGAAGAAGCTTCTGTGCATGTCCAGTTTGGAGCACAGTATTGTGTGGTAATGAACCATAGACTGTGGGAAAGAACGGAGAAGAAAACAATCGAAATGTTAGAAACGTGGCGCGAAAGATGGATGTTAAGAATTACGTAGGTGGACTAATAAGATAAGGAATGGGGAGATTCCCCACGGGATCTGCGAAGGAAGGAACAGTTGGAAAACACTGAAAACAGGGGACAGGATGACAGGACATATGTTGAGACATCATAGACTATGTTCCATGACAGCAGAAGGAGTTGCAGATGGTCCAAACTGAAGGGGCAGACAGAGATTAGAATACATTCAACAAATAACTGAGGATTTTCATGCTAGTGCTAATCTGAGATTAAAAGGTTGGCACAAGAGAGGAATTTGACTCAAAATAAAAAAGTTAAAAAATGGTTGAGGAAGCAATAAAGAAAACAAAGGAGATATTAGGAAAGGGATTTCAAATTCAGTAGGAAGAAATAAAAACTCACGTATTTGCCGACTAATTTGTAATTCTGTCAGAGAGGGTAAAGGACTTGAAGAGTCGCTGAACGGAATTGACAATGTCTTGAAAACAAGGTTGTAATATGAACATCAACAAATGTACAAAAACAGCAATGGAATACAGTCGAATTACATCAGGCGATGCTGAGGGAAGTGGATTAAGAAATGAGACGCTAAATGTAGTAGAAGAATTTAATTACTTGGGCGGCAAAAAACTGATGATAACCAAAGTAGAGAGGATATAAAACGAAGATTGACAGGAATAGGAAAGCTTTCTGAAAACCTGAGATTTGTTGACATCGAATACAAAAATTCAGTGTTAGGAATGTAGGGAAGTGTAACGTGGATAGTAAACGGAGCAGACAAAAAGAGAACAGAAACTTTCGGAAGATTGAATGATTAGCTCCTAGGTTTAAGATACTTCGTCGAATTGGGGGAAGAAGAAAAATCGTCAGTGTGTCAACGGAGGGAAGTCGGGCCAGGGGGACAGGGCAGGTTTAAATTGTTGAGGGAAACAAAGGTTTAATTACAGGAAGATGTTTCAGACGGATGTAGGTTGGAGTAGCTACGTAAAGATGAAAAGGCTAGCACATAATATACTAGCGTGGAGAAAAAGCCTTAGAACTGAAGACCACCAGAACAATAAGACATACACAAAACAAACTATACTGCATAAACCGATATAATGAATCATCAATGCGGTGAGCTTCACTACATTACGACAGTTAAAATGTATTGGTCTTTCATTGGACAGGAATTAAACCTTTTCCGTAATGATTATACAAAGTCAAAACACGCGAATCTCTTTTCAATTCTTTTATCGCTACGAATACATACGAACTTGGTTACATATTGTCAGAAAGTTCTGTTACTTCTGTTTCTATTATTAAAATATATTTATGTTAGTATCGATACTCATAAGGCCTTTTCGTGGAATCATCTGTCGATTAAAGATTTACTCTATAGAGTGACTAAAATCTTCGCCATCGACGCTCATCACGTAGAAAGTTAATTGTTCTATAATGGTCCTTGTATCATTTGAATGACTTTTTATCGAAACGATTTGGAACGAGTAAGTTTACTGGGTATATATACATTATTAGTGTCAACATTAATGGACACATTATCATGTTACTGCTACTCATGCAATTAAACTTAACAACCAGCCTTTTTAAATTTTTTATGTCTTTTTTTTTTTTTTTTTTTTTACTGGCTACCATTACTGCTTGAATCATGTGTAGACGAAACGTATACAGAAAAAATTCTGGTATTCTTCATTTTCAGCGAAATTGTTGGTTTTTGTTTACCTGTTCTGCAACAGTTTCGCTCCTGAGAATTTAATAGTACCACATCTCATAATATTCCCTTAATCTCTTGGCACCTATTGCTGGACACTTCCTTTGCTACTTGAACTACGTGTTGCTATTTTTTGTTGCTTCAAATCATAAGCTTGGGTCGGTCCTCGATTCCTGCTTGCAAATACAAGTAAAATTTCGCGTATTCCAACAATGCAAAGAATATCAATTCTTTGTCCTATTGAAATGAGATATATTTCCTTTAGCTATTACTTTTGAGGGTATATACTTAGAATATTAATATTATCGTGGAGTTGGATAAGCATAATTTTGACTTCTTCGTACATACTAAACGAACCTCTGACGAAAAGTGCTGTTCCTCTTTGGATCTTCTCTACTATCTTTATCGATGTTATCTGCCAAGAGTCCTACACTGACGAACAATGTTCAAGTACCGATCGAACGATGGTTTTGTAAGGCAACTCCTTTGTGGGTGGACAACACTTCCAGAGTAGTCTTCCGATGAATCTCTCTCTGGCGTTTATCTTTCCTACTGTTGGTTTTATGCGATCCTTCGACTTAACATTGCTCCGAATGCATACTCTCAGATATTTAGTGGATGTAACTGATTCCAGTTATTGTTCTGGAATCGTATGATCATACAATAAAGGGTGGTTCCACTTTTTCATATGCAATATATTTATGTTAGGGATCGCATGTCAGTTCCTGCACCCACCGTCGATCCTCTGCAGATCTACCTGCATTTCGCTACAGTTTTCTAGGGCTGCGTCTTGTCTGTATACTACAACATCATTTGCGAACAGCATCATGGATCTTCCGACGGTAAGCACTGCGTCCAACTTGGGAGCTTGAATTAATTCTCACCCCTGGTGAAGAGAGGGCAGTAGTTCTATTAGTCGTTCACAATATTACTGCAGCAGGGAGTGAGGCACTTCGGTCACCGTATCGTAAATTTTTATCGTGATATTTCACGATGACTGGCCAAACCACTTGGTAGTACGTGTATGTCTTGAAATCATTTACAGTACTCTGAGCTTTTCTTAGTCACCACTGAATTTGTTTATCGTAACGTCAACGCGTGCTTCCGATATCGACCAAACGCAATAATATCGTGGTAGGGTAGTATTAGTGCAACATGGCGGACAGCGCAACGATACCTATTTAATAGCACAAATGTTGGTCTTTCCAACCTGTGTGTGTGACTTTCGAGTAGAGTGAAAACAACATACCTATTTAGTGCCTTGAACACGTCGGTTTCAACAGCTACATCTACTACTAGTCATTGCCCTCCCTGTTCCACTCGCAAATGTAGCAAGGGAAAACGGCTATCTATATACCTGCGTATGAGCCCTAATTTCTCGAGTCTTATCTTCACGGTCCTTACGCGCAGTGTATTTTGGCGGCAGTAGAATCGTTCGGCAGTCAGCTTCAAATGTCGATTCTCTAAATTTTCTCAGTAGTGCATCTCGAAAAGAACGTTACATTCCCTTCAGGCATTCCCATTTCAGTTTCCGAAGCATCTCCGTAACACTTAGGTGTTGTTCGAACCTACCGGTAAAAAATGTAGCAACCCGCCTTTGGAATGCCTCGATGTCCTGCCTCAATCGGACGTGGTACGGATCCCAAACGCTGCAGCAACAGTCAAGAATAGGTCGCACCAGCATCCTATACGCGGTCTCCTTTAAATGTGAACCACACGTTCCTAAAATTCTCCCATTCAACCGAAGTCAACCATCCGCCTTCCGTACCACAGTTCTCACATGTTCGTTCGATTCCATATCGCTTTGCAACGTTACTCCCAGATGTGTAAACGACTTCACTGTGTCAAGCAGGACACTACTAATACTGTAGCCAAACATTACAGGTTTCCACAATGAGATTTCCACTCTGCAGCGGAGTGTGTGCTGCTGTGAAACTTCTTGGCAGATTAAAACTGTGTTCCGGCCCGAGACTCGAACAGGAGAGCTTCTGTAAAGTTTGTAAGGTAGGAGACGAGGTACTGGCAGAAGTACAGCTGTGAGGGCGGAGCGTGGGTCGTGCTTGTGTAGCTCAGATGGTAGAACACTTGCCCGCGAAAGGCAAAGGCCCCGAGTTCGAGTCTTGGTCCGGCACACACTTTTCATCTGTCAGGAAGTTTCATTACAGGTTTGTTCTTCCTATTCATCGGCATTAACTTCCATTTTTCCGCATTTACAGCTAGCTACCGTTTTCATTAGACCGACGAGAAATTTTCTATATCTTGTCTGTATCTTCCTACAGTCACTCAACTTCAACATCTTACCGTACACGACAGCATCATCAGCAAACAACCGGAGATTATTGCCCACCCTGTCTGCCAAATCATTTATGTATGTAGAGAACCACCAAATCAAATATGTATATAGAGAGCAACAACGGTTCTATCACACCTCCCTGGGACACTACTGACGATACCATTGTCTCTGATGAACGCTCGCTGTCGAGGACAACATACTAGATTCTACCACTTCAGAAATCTTCGAGCCACTCACATATGCGTGAACTTACTCCATATGCTCGTACCTTTGTTAACTGTGTGCAGTGTAGCACCGTGTCAAATACTTTCCGTAAATTTAGAAATATGGAACCTGCCTGTTGCCCTTCATATAGTTCTCAGGACATCGTGTGAGAAAAGGGAAAGTTGAGTTTCGCATGAGCAAATCTTTGTAAGAGCATGCTGGTTTGTGGACATAAGCTTCTGAGTCTCAAGAAAGTTTATGGTATTCGAACTGAGAATATGTTCAAGGATACTATAGCAAACAGAAGTTAGGGGTATTGATAGGCAATTTTTCGGGTCCGTTATTTTTGCCCTTCTTGTACACCGGAGTCACCTACGCTTTTTTCCAGTAGCTTGGGACTTGGACGAAAGATTCATGATAAATGGAAGCTAGGTAAGGGGCCAATGACGTAGAGTACTCTTTCAAAAACCAAACTAGGATTCCATCCGGACCTGGTGATTTACTTGCTTTCAAATTTTTCAGCTGCTTCTCTATGCCAGGGACGCTTATTAGTAATAGAATCAACAAAACAGCATTTGCGGTAAATGTTTGTGTTCTGCTTTCATCTCAAGAAATCTGCTGCAGAATGTCGTCGTTTTCTAATGGAAGCGTATGAAGGACATGCTCTGTCGGAAATAAACGTGCTGAGATTGATTTTGACGGTTCAGAGACATCGATTCTGAAGTGACTGACAAAATACAACTTGTCGGTGAGGTGTGCTATCTATGAACTGCTGCAACCACATCAAACGATGAACGCTGAAAGCTACGAACCATAATTATTCTATTTCAATCGCACAATTGAAGACAGACGCCCGATGTATGCTCAGAGATACGACGTCACGCTACTTCATGAAAATGCCAAACCACATGTTGAAACTCGAGTATAGGTAACCTTAATGGAACTTCTATCGGATGTTTTACGCTAACCACCATTTTCATCAGACGTCTTCCCTTCCGATTAACATTTGTTTGGGATCACGCAGCATTACCTTTCTGAAAAACACTTCAATCTGAAAAAAACTTTTTCCTTATTTGTTATTTATTTTTGTCGAGGAATGCATTTGTAGCCCGGAAAGTGGCAAGATACTGTAGCTATCAAAAGTCACTACTTTCAGCAAATTATATTATACCATTACGAGGAAATATATAGCTACTTGTTTTCTGTGCAACAAACAGCGAGAATGAATTCTGTACCCAAATAAACGATTCCTTGCGGTACTACTGAAGTTACTTTTACCTCTGAAGGTTTCTCTCAGTTAGCTAGGGTTTCTTCAACTGAAATCAGATTCCATACTCTGGTTAAGTAGGGAGCTTTCAGCCAAATTCATTTCTTTATTTTCTATTTATATTAAGGAGAGGGACCCAGTAACTAAATTCTTTGCTCTCTCTGCAACATTTCAGAAAACAAGAAGAGCAACCGTGTTACACCAACATCTCCCTAAAAAATGGCTCTGAGCACTATGGGACTTAACATCTATGGTCATGAGTCCCTTAGAACTACTTAAACCTAACTCACATAAGGACATCACACAACACCCAGTCATCACAAGGCAGAGAAAATCCCTAACCCCGGCGGGAATCGAACCCGGGAACCCGGGCGTGGGAAGCGAGAACGCTACCGCACGACCACGAGCTGCGGACAACATCTTCCTAGCCCCTTACAAAAATCTTACATGATCTTTGAAATGCTGACTGTCGAGCCATTGCGAAGATTCATGAGGAACGTACTGTATTCTTACTTTGTCTGTTTGCTTAGGAATGCTATGAAACTAGGAACGTATAGCAGATGCGTCAGGGTGTTATTTGGCTAGCACGGACGTAATAATGGCTGCTTTTGTGTCCGCCGCTAACACGTCAGGAAGGCCGTATTCGCAGCAAGCAGCCCGCCTCAATGCGAGGCATTATGACGAGGCCTGCTAACGGATATGAAAGCAAATCACCTCTAATGCGAGTCCCTACAAGCGTTATTAGTGCTTGTTGCATCGATGACATTCTAAGACCGCCATGGCTCGCGCTCCCCCTAACGCTCAGCCCTGACCATATTTCATCAAGGCAATGTCAGATAGGCTTTGACCGCGGCACCGCAAGCCCTATTAGGGATAGCAATACGCGGACTCAACTGTTGTACGCCGGAACTCCGGATTTGTCGCGCAGTGAAAGCGTGTGAGCCAAGTACCACCCGCGATTGCATCGCAGAGAAACAGTATAGGCCACAGACCTGTATGGATTTCTCACTCGGCACGGAAAATAGAAACTAGTGTGCCTGGATTTTCATACATTAACTAACAAGGGGGACCCTCCATGGGTCGCTTCCTGCCAGAGGGTGAGAAAAGGTGAAAATAAAGGGACCCCTGTTATGGGGCGGGTGTCAACGGTTAATAGTTCCCGACAAAATGTTTGTCAAAGTTTCGAAGTGATTTCATCAGTCAGCTCGCATGGAGGCAGTGCAGTAGCTGAGAGAACAGTTTCGAGTTTTAGCGCCACAGGTTAAAATTCCTTCGTATGCCTTTTCTTATTTGTTGAAGTGGAAGTTTGCAAACTTATATGTTGCGACATCGTGAAATACAGTGGAATTATTGACAAAAGAAATAAAAATTTGATATTATTAAAATAGATTTTACTGTCAAAACGGTACACGATCAACAGTAACTGAAAATGAAAAAAAAATTCTAGTTTTTTGTTTTTGCTTTGGTTTTTACTTTTATATTTCAACAGTACCAGTATATTCCCTGAATATCTACCACAAAAACATTCAACGAATTAAAATCCGGGGCACCGTAAACAACGTACGGAGGTACACATTCCAATATCAGATTTTTTAATTAGTGTCATTAGGAAAAGCAGCCTTGTAAAGATCGCTAAATACCTGGCATAATGGAGGTAATTCACGTAAGCTAACATACTGAGGTATTTTATTGAACGTTAGAGCCTTTTTACATGTAACACATACCAGAAAACCGTTACCAGCAGCTTGTGTTTGTCTTCAAGAAATCAATGGCAAAATTCGTCAGCGAGTCCAGGAAGACATTTAGCAACATTAACGAAGTAGCTCTTACTGATGGTATTCACATTACAAAATTGGACATGGGCATATGTGGCTTCGTAAGCTGCTCGTAATGCTCCGAATATTAATGCTTTTGATGTTTTTATGGTAGATATCACCTTGGAGAATGCACTGATTCTCTTGAGGTATAAAAGTAAAAATGAAAGCAAAAATTTAAATAATGGAATTCACAGGTTTTGCACTTTAAGTTGCTGTCAATTTCGTAAGATCTGTGATGACATAACCAATTTTTAATTATACTTAAATTTCTCCGACATTGCCGGTCTCAAGCCTGGAGCCCCATCTTGCAACTAATGAGGAAGGACGAGGGGGAGGAGTAGTAATCCCATTAAGAAAACCTGGGTGCATCTGGCTCCGGATGGTACCACATTGTGGAGGCTCCTGCCTAGGGTTACAGGTGAAACCCAAAAATTCAGACACGTCTGTGTGGTAGCCACAGGTACGCAGGTTATCGTCTGTTGGCTCTTTGACCTCGTCTGTGATTGAATAATCAGGAACTCAAAAATCTAGTTGAAATTACGTGAGATCCTTAGGGAATCCACCACCTAAACCTCAACACAAGCCAATAATCACGACAAAAGACTGGAAAATAATCCACTACTCTAGTCCCCAATCAGTAAGACTGGGTAATAGACCTGATCATCGGATTCCAGGGTACCAGGTACGTCACATAGGGAAGAATCGGAGCTTCTCAAAAACCCTCAAAGTTAAGAGAATATTTTTCATGAAAACGTTCAACACGGACACACTAAGGAAACGAGGTAAAGTGAAACAACTTGCGAACACCATGGAAAAATTCAATATAAAAATTCTTGCAATAGAGGAAACACAATGCTCAGATGAGAACCACCCTGACTCGGAAAACCACAGAATACACAAGGGAATCCAGCCATAATATTCCAGAAAGACATCTCAAACTTTTCAGAAGAGAATTTGTTGTACACAAATGGATACTAGACTCTGTAATAGATTTCACTTCAAAATCAGAAAAAAATATTAATACCCCCGATACGATCTGGAAACAAAGCCAATACATTAATCAATGCACATGCCCCCACAGATACTGCAACAAGAAAAACCCACAGATGATAGAAGATTCCTGCGAAGATCTGGAAGAAACCATCAACAAAATCCCCAAGAAGCAAGTAAAAGTTTTACTAGGAAATCTTAATGCCCAGCTAAACAAAGAAAGAAAATTCAAACACACATCAGGAAAGCACACGGCCCACAAGCGGACAAAAAGGAATGGAGCGAACCTGATGAACTTTTACAGGAATTTCGACCTCAAAATCATATCTACTCAATTCCAAAAACAACACAAGATCCGCGCGGGGTAGCCGCGTGGTCTATGGCGCTTTGCCACGGCTCGCACGGCTCCCTCCGTTGGAGGTTCGAGTCCTCCCTCGGGCATAGACGTGTGTGTTGTCCTTTGCGTAAGTTACTTTAAGTCAGATTACGTATTGTGGATGACATCAGCAGTTTGGTCCCATAGGAACACAAGAAACTACGAACTTGGAAATCCCCCAAGAACGCTCTAGGAGAATTTCAGATAGACCACATTGCTGCAGCCATGAAATCATCAGAGAAATTATGAACGTAAGAACAATCCCATCACCACCCACTCCAAAGTAAGTCGAAATTTATACCCAGTAGACAAGAGAACGAACATAAATTTCCGAACAGACGCAGAGTAACTGCAGCTAAACAAGAACAGTAACGACTGGACAGTACTGCCAGAAATAATTAAAGAATTGATAAAATTGGGGCAATCACCTAGAAAAAGGAGAACAGAATGTGGAATATGGCATGCGACAGAGCCATGGAAGACAGACTACAGACCTGGATAAATTTAATGTCATAGAACATTCGAGATGTGGGTTGAATTCAGCAGGATTCCGAAGACCACTTCGAAAGCAATCCATAGAGAAAACTAGGTTATGAAAACCACAGATTGAAAGAGACAGAAGAATACCTCAACAAAAACAACACACGTAATTTTTACAGAACATCCAGAGAAAATAAGACAGGATATCAACCACCCAGCTTACGCCTCAAAATACAAGACGGAACACAGGACACAAACCTGAAAAAGAACAATATTAGCGCAGTACTTCGACGGACTAGCAAACTGCATAAACCAATGCAGGTCCTACAGTTAGAGACTGACTGCGGAAATCTGGAAATTATACCACTAACTCATCACTCCCAAAATACACGGAATCACCAAAAACATCTGGGAAAGTGGAAAGGTACCAGAAGATTGGAAGTTAGCGATAATACACGCCCTCCTCAAGAAATGTGATAAAACAGAGCCTAATAACTACAGCGGAACTTTACTACTGACTTTCACATACAAAATTCTATCAAAAGTCGTTTTAAATCGGCTAGAGCCTCAAATAGAACCATAAAGAGGAGACTACCAAAGAGGGTTCAGTAACGAAAGATCATTCAGTGGCCATATCTGATCCCTCAGAACAATATCAACAACAAGATAGTCACGGACACCACAATAACATTCGGCGACTTCATGAAGCCCTGCGGCTTCATAGATAGAGCAACTCCCTTCAAAACAGTAGAAGAAATGAAGGCGTACAACAAAATCGGAAGGCGAATCCAGGAAACATTAACAAACACAACATCCAAAGTGACGCTTATGGGGGAGATGTGGGGACTATTCCAAATCAAGACAGGAGTGAGGCAGGGCGATGGCCTGTCACCCATTTAGCCGGCTGAAGTGGCCGTGCGGTTAAAGGCGCTGCAGTCTGGAACCGCAAGCCCGCTACGGTCGCAGGTTCGAATCCTGCCTCGGGCATGGATGTTTGAGATGTCCTTAGGTTAGTTAGGTTTAACTAGTTCTAAGTTCTAGGGGACTAATGACCTCAGCAGTTGAGTCCCATAGTGCTCAGAGCCAGCCCATTGCGCTTAACTGGGTTTGGGAAAATATTATCAGGACATGGAACAAAGGAGTCAATGGGGTGAAAATGACGAGACATAAGGACAAAGCGTCAACATACACTTTTTGGCACCTGCCGATGATATAGCCATCATAACAAATAACAGAAAAGAAGAGAAGGAAACTTTAGAGACATTACACAAAATCTCAGCCAAAACAGGATTACAAGTTTCATACAAAAAAACGCAATACATCAACAGAAAATCCACAAACAGACATCCACTGGTACTAGATAATGGAAAGATGACACAAGCAGAAAGTTTCAAATACCTGGGAGAAACTGTACAGGAAACTGGACGGAAAGCGACATCCCGTGAAGAAAGGATCACAAAACTATGGTAAGCACACAAACTTACATGGAACCATTACCACAAAAGAAGTATTTCCGTCATTGCCAAATTAATACACTACAGTCCAGCAGTCTTACCAGAGTTCTTGTATGTCTCAGAAAGAACAGTAATCAAGGGAATAACGAAAATCAAAGAGATGGAAAAACAAGACATGGAAATACTGAGAAAGATCAATGGGCCAGAAAGAGAGGATCTGGATAAAGATACCGACAAAAGAAGTGTACGAACAGGCAGAGACGATTCCAAGTAACATCTGGGAGAGAAGGCAAAGTTCCACGGACACGTACATAGGATGAACGAAAGTAGACTAACCAAGAACTTCTTTAACATAGTGACGACTAATATAGTGAAAACCATACGGGTAAAAAAAAAAAAACCTTGAAAGACCTTAAGAAACTGAACATCTCCACAGAAGTCGTGACTGAGGGGAAAATATAGATAAAAAATCAGAAAACATAAATTTCAGCAAACGCCCAAAGAGAAGAAAACAGGAAAGAAATGGTCAGTAGACAGGCATAAGAAACATAGTGAATATATTAGAGGTTTTTGGAAAGAAAAAGAAAGAGAAAAATAAATGCCATGAAAATTGATTGTGTTTCAACAGTCTCCTTAGCGGGCAATCAATGTTAATAATAATAATTATTATTTGAAATTCTTATTTCTTTTATCAATAATTCCATTGTATTTCACGATGTGACAAACGCTTATTACCGAGTGAACAAAATAAAAAAGAGGGCATACAAATGGATTCTAACACGAGGAGCTAAAATCCGAAAATGTGCTGGAAGCCACTGCCATACCACCTCACACTGCTGTACGCCATGCGAAAGGACTGACGAGGTTGTGTCGAAACTCTGACCGTCATTTTCCCGGAAAATATTGAGTGTTGGCACCTACGCCAACAAAGGTATCCCTTTACTTTCACCCGTCTTTCATGCAGCAAAGCTTCGATTGTGTCAGTAATCGACCAATGGAGGGTTTCCCTTGTTAGTTATAAAATATGCTTTGATTGATCATTGCATTGTTACTGATACTCTACGAATGACTTTTGTTACTGTCTAATTAAATAATTTCTTAAATTTAGCCACTTCACTATGTTTTTGTGAACATTCTTTAATCAAAAAATTTCGGGAAACAAATATTTGCCTGAATCGTTAACTGAAGAATACAAGGAACTCCCGTAAATATCTAGGAACACAAAGAAGTAGAATTTAAGAAGGGTGTGTAAGCGGCAGAGAGAGAAGTAGCAGAAATCTATGATGCAGCAGGATTATAACAACGTGAAAGCTATCTTTCAGGCGGGTGTGACGCACGATGAATATCGTCTCTTTTACCGTAAGTAGTGTAAATCGCAGTGGTATGTACTTTAATTATTTACATGTTAGTGATTTTCTTGTTTAATCATCCTGTGCGTAGAACTTAATAGAAGAACTGAAGTATTTAACATTACATAACAAAAGTGTCACACGGCAACTCAGATTTTTCTTTCTTACCTGACAATCCGTTCGAGCATAACTACACTACGTCAACTCATCTACCACTCTGACGGTATGACAGACAAGTAAACAGAAAATTTTTATGATATTAGTTCTGGCTGTGGGTACAGAACGTGATACCAAAGTTTTGCTAAACGCGTTTCATATTTTGAGGACAACAGTAAATGTACAATTGTAATCTCTTTCTGATATACCGGAGATCCAAACCCTTAAGGTGAAAATCTCACAGGTGATGGGAGATCCTAAACCATGTATTTATGTATTTTTACATAACGAAGCAATAGACGGAAATGAATGTTCCAGGCGGTACGCGGACTTATATAATCAATGGGTATAGCGCACTTGTTTGTAAGCCAGACACATTTAATGACAAATACAATTTGCCTCTTTTACAGAACTTGCTTGTGCCACCTTAAAAAACAATGATGTTACCACGATTCAATTTCACACTGCTGTTCACGATAGGTTCCCGACGATGTAACATTGCTGTCATGCAGTTAATGTAGTGGCAGAAAGGTTTAACAAATGTACAAAGAAATCTTTCCCCGACAACCAACAGCCTAACTGGAGAAATTTAGAGCCACGGTTACAAATTTTCGAGAAACTGGGTCGATCTGACCACGTTGAGTTGTCCAGTGTTCCCCACGAAGAACGCGTAATACATTACAATATGATGAGATGGTGTCGCATCGTGTGTGGAAAGATTTATCAATAAACAGCAGTGAAATGCACGCTTGGAGGAATAGAATGTGGAGCAAACTGAAGCAGCAGAAATTACACTGCTTTGTCATAAACGTCTTGCGGAAGCATTGAGGTCAATAGAATTTGAATCCGAGTTCAGTTCTTTAATTTCTTTAATTTAATGCACACATTAAGACTGTCATTGTTCGGTTTGGAATAGCAACTATGATTTCAGTTAATGCTAGAAAGAGTAAGTTCCTGATGTCATCAAACAAATAAAACTTAAAATTACACACGTTCTACGGACCTGTTAGAGGTCATCGACAGTATTACAGAGATGTGAAATAATTATAGTGCTCCAGTACTTTTTAGTAATATTTCTTAAGCACGATGTGTTCCCGCAGCACGCTGCCATTGATAACAGTTACATGTGGCCTACAAGTACGATGAGGATTATTTGCTGGGTGTTCTATACATAGCCCCACTGTCACACACTGAAAGTAATCCTCATCACATTTCAGAATGATGTACAGCAGCCTACATGTAACTGTAACGCACTTTATGATAGCAACATGCTGCCGAAATTCGTCATGCTAACAAATACCAGTAAAAAGTGGCTGAACCAGTAAAATTACTTAATAAAAAATGAATATTATTTCCAACCATTTTTTTTTATTTCAACGTACATAGTTTAGAATCTGCTATTACATGTATAGGTTTGGCCCTAAATCTTTGCGAATGACAATAACAAGTTGCAAGGTTGTATTATAAAGTCATCCCTCACCTTGAATCGACGCGCTTCAGCGGGAAAATGACCAGCCTTGCAATTCGATGATTTGGTCGTAAAGAAACTGAAACGGATGCTTTTACAGCGAATCTCTTTCTCGTTTCAGACAAAGACTACGATAATAATTTAACAGCTGCTAGTGGACAAATGTATTCATAATTTCGTGGTCTAAGGTGAAGTGTTCTATTCTGCATATTGCAAAAAGTCGGCTAATGTAGTGTAATTATTTTTATAAAAGAATGACAGACTGATAATACATTTTCATGGATTCTGTAACTGTTGTTACGTGACTAATTATATAAAGTACCCTATTTTGTTTGTATAAGAAGTGGTGTAAGTACTATTACTCTGAACGAATTGACACGTAACACTTCCACAAATCATAGAGCTATGAAGGAGGGAACGCTAAAAAATTGTAATAAATGTCGTAGTAAAAAAGGAATTTTTTCATAAGAGAGAAGGTAGTCTGTTGTTGTATTATCACAGTGCACAATTTGCGTGTTGCCAAACATTTGCATTTTACATATATCATAACGTAGCTGTTTTTCTGTTGCTACTCAAAGAACTTTAAATTGTAGAAGGCTTACAATGGCATGGAAACGGCACGCAAAGAATATGCCGCGCTGTCAAAAATGCAGGAATTATTAATGTCTGATTAACGTTTAAAAATTTTATCTATGAGGAAAATTGCTTATAAGAAGTCAGGGGAATTTGTATAATTTCCGCTGAACAGAAGATGTGCGAACAATGGAAGTATGGGATTGAAGGTAAGCTAGTAAGATTCATATCCCTAATAATATAATAATTAAAAAGAAAATAATCAACTGAATTAACTGCTCGTGAAAAAACAGGTGCACAACTGGTGTACGAAAGTTTTGAAGCTACAAGAGAAAGCGTTTAGCAATAGCCATGGTTAGATATAAATCAGCTCACACTTGCCCTTAAATCTATACACTATTCGATGAACACTTACTTTCTCCACGGTAGAGCTGAAGCTTCCTTCGTTGTTCGTAACATACTGGAAAAAGGGTATCAACAGTGAACACCATACAGATGGTGCGATATTGGAATAGAAACAACAAAGAATGCAGCTGTCGTGACCACGAATCACCTCCTATTAATAGCAGGGGTGAGTATAGTCCTAAGGATTGCCACTCCATATGGAGGCAGTATTATTAGTTTTTATTTGGAGTGTTACGTGTTGATATTTTTTGCTGAAAATTTGGCTGAGTCGATCTGAGTTCACTGTAGTACAGCCAACGTTTCTCCATAGATCTAGAAAGATTTCAAGTATTCAGCAATAGAATCTCGGAGTGCTATTTTGTTCTTTTCCCTCTTTTCTTGATCAGGTTAGGAGATCGTATCGTCCACACAGATTATGTTAGGATCAGGAGATCTTTAAGTGAGCAATGTTTCTCTATTCACGTATTCCTAACTACACCGATATTGACAAACCGTTCCTCTAAGCATAAGTCTTTCATGCAAGTTCACTTTTCGAGCGACATAAAGAATTAGTACGCAGATGGGTCATTATTGTTTGACTGTGTTTCGATCATAGTCCACAGTCAGATTCACTAGTTCTAGGCCTTCCTTACCGGTGGTGGTATTTCGCAAACGGGCAGTATAAAGACAAACCAACAAATGTGGCACGTATAGAAAACCTGGCGGTCTCTGGAAGCATTCTGGTTATATAACGTCGAGTTACTCTCCATTACAAATTGGCCATTAGAAAGCTGGTGCTGGAATTACGAATAATTTTTTTTATGTTAATTGTTTGAAACTGAGAAATCGGCTAACATGTTGCTACGTAGTTACAGCTGACATGTATGCAATATTATCTAAAAGAAAAAGATACATGAATTACTTTTAACTTCTGGCTACCTGTCTTTCGTTAAATTAACATTTGATATACGTATGAAATTATCTTGTGCCATAAATTGAACTGGAGTGCTTGCAACACGCAAACTAGTTACGCTGTTCGCTTCTGCACATCATATAAGACATACTGACTCAGTGAATATAAAAAAGTGGAAGTACTTAATGCATGATAATTCACTGTGTATCTAGATTAATTTATACTTTCTTTTGCTCGTAACATACAGGAAATTTTATCTGTATATTCAAATGAGGTAGAGAAAATTCTTTACAAATGATGGTAAAAATCATTATCTCCTCCTTGGAAGCGTTCTCATAATAAGAAATCAATTGTTCATAGTCCTTGTGCTCTGCTCTCAGGTGGAAATACTTTACGCACGATGTTGCTACTAATAAATTACTGCACAAACAAATCAATGGAGATATCACCAGAGATAGCACGAGATGTTTTAGCAGTACACTCCTGAAAAAAAAAAAAACAATCCAACGGCCAAGCATCAGATGTGTCAGAAATTCATGTCAGATGTGAGTAACTAAGAGATGAACAACGGATTAAATCTACCTGCCAATAGAAGAAAATACAGATACAACATCAGTATTGTGGGACGCAATCACAGTCTGGTGTATGTGGTTCTGAAAGTTGCGACAACGAATTTGATTCACTTTGAACGTCTGCGATAGTTAGTAACTGTCAGGCTTCTACGATACGACTGCGTCGGTACATCGGGTGCTCCCATTGTTTTACTTCTAGGTCGCAAGTACAAAGAATAAAGTGATTTACAAATACTAAAAATATTAGTACCATCTATTTAATACATTAATTCACAATACAAACAACTGTTCCATGTAAAAGGGCGAAGTGACCATACATAGCGGCCATACTTAGAGCAATGGAGGCGTACATACCTAACAGGAGAGGACCATTTAGACTAGCATGTGCACCTGGATAGAGGTGTTGCAGAAATTAAGATGTGAAATACGAGCCAGGAAGAGTAGGGTGGCCCAGGAAGAAAGAATCTGAAGACTGCGTAGTTATTGGTAAGTTAAACAACGTTTTCAGTGTTATGGGAAAAAAATGCAACGATAGAAACCATTCGTGACGACTGACTTGGAGACCGATCCCTGAAGAATATCATACAACATGATCTGCGAGAAAATGCGCTCACCAACTGTCTTGTCCACGCTCAAAAGAAACGATGGGGTGATAACAGAAAGCTGGGAACAGTCAAATGTCCTGCTTCCTGACGATGAAGAAGAAGGCGTGGCAGAAGATCAGCGTAGCATACAAACAATGTTACGTAAAAGCTATAGAAACAATAAATTTGTGGATCCCTTCGCACAATAATATATTAGGTAATTAATTTTAAGACCGAAAAGAAACAAATTGCAGAACCGAATGGGGTCCGTACTAAAGTAATACAAGCCTTTAAGTGACCAGGAAAATATCTGTTGTCGTTTTGTTCTTCAGTCCGAAATTTTGTTTGATGTATCTATCGATGCTACTCTATCCTGTTCAAGACTCTTCATCTCCAAATAACTACTGCGACTTGCATCCTTATGAATCTGCTTACTTTATTTATCTTCATCCGTTGCGTGAAGCTCCCTCTGAAACTTTCAACAGTCTCTGGTTCTATCAGCTTATCCAGGTCCCGTCACCTTAATTTCATACCTTTTTGCAATTTCTTCAGCTTTAATCTACAGTTCTTAGCCGATACATCGCGGTCAGAGTCCACATCTGACTGAGGAAACGTCTTAGCATTCAAAATCTGGTTCAGTAATATATGTCTTATCATAATACAACTAATATGAATCTTTTCAGCGTCTCCAGTCTCTTCCACTATTCAACCTTCTTTCGGGATTCTTGAACAAAGTTTTTGCGATGATTAAATAATTATTTGTGCAAAATTCTACTATGGGGCTTCCTCTTTAATTCCTTTCCTCCAGTCGATAATCACCTACAATTTTTTCTTCTCTTCCTTCTCCCACTACCGAATTTCAGAATCCCATGACAATTGAATTTTCATCTCCCTTAACTATGCGAATAATTTATTTTGTCTTCCCATACGATTCATCAATCTCTTCATCATCTGTGGAGCTAGTCGGCATAAAACTTGTACTATTGTTGTGGGTGTTAGCTTGGTGTCTATCTATGCTACGATAAGGCATTTACTATGCTGTTCGTAGTAGCTTACCGCATTCCAGTTTTCTTATTCATTATTAATCCCACCCCTACATTACTCCTATTTGATTTTGTATTTATAACCTTGTATTCACCTGACCAGATGTCCTGTTCCTCCTGCCACCGAACTTCACTAATTCCCGTTACACATAACTTGAACTTACCGCGATCGAAGGTTTGAATATTCCACATTCCTATCCGTACAACGCCAGTTTTGTTTCTCCTGACGACGATGTTCTCCTTAGTGACCCCAAACCAGAGGTCCGAACGAGGGACTGTTTTAACTGTGAAATATTCTACCCAAAAGGATGCATTCACGATCGAACCAAGTAGTACAGCTTTATACCTTCGGGAAAAATTACAGCTGTAGTTTCCCCTTGCTTTCAGCCGTTCGCAGCTAGGCTAGTTTTCAATGATGTTACATGTCACATCAGTCAATCATCCAGAGTGTCAGCCCTGCATCTACTGAGGAGGCTGCTGCCCTCTTCAGGAACCACATGTTTGTTTGGCCTCTCAACAGATACCTTCCATTGTGACTGCACCTACGGTACTACTATCTGTATCGCTGAGACAAGCAAACCACCCGACAGACGGGGGTGTGGGGAGTAAATACGTACCTATGTGAGTTGTATGATTGTTGCTCGCAACGAAGCGTCCTTGCACCATAGGAGAATACTGAAGTGGTGACTGTTGGAAAAGGGCAAGACAAGGATCCGATTTTACCCAAATTCTACAGATTAATTTGTCATTTGATCGTTCTCGGTAAGGTATTTGGAAAGTTATTAGCAAAATATTACAAAATCATAGACTATTACACGGAATGAGTCCTCACCAGTATGGGTTTAGAAGGGGCATGTCATCTCAATAGGTAATTAATAAGGCAGTCCCGCTCTAAAGACCAAAACTAATGTCACTGATGCCTTCAATAAAGTGTGGAGGCCGTCCGTTAGTAAGCTGCCTTAGAGAACTGAATTGTCGAGAGGCCTGTGAGACAATGGCATGGGAAACACGCATCTGTAATACATCTCGGAAAGGAATTCACGAAGACAAGGCCCTGCTACGCTGATACTGTCAACGGCTGAAAGCAAGGGGAAACTACAGCTGTAATTTTTCCTGAGGGCATGCAGCTGTACTGTTTGGTTAAATCATGAAGTTCGAATGTAGTTGATATTTCAACTCTTGAGTCAGTAGTTCACTCAGTGGTACAGCCAGTCAACAGATTTGATCTTTAAAGTAGCTCTTGAGCGTGAACTCCGCTTTTAAGAGATAGCAATAATTGTCTTGAGTCACGAATAATTACAGTGAATGTCAAAGATAAAATTGTGAACTGATATGAATATGCAAAAAAAAGTGGTTCAAATGGCTCTGAGCACTATGAAACTCAACTTCTGAGGTCATCAGTCCCCTAGAACTTAGAACTACTTAAATCTAACTAACCTAAGGACATCACACACATCGATGCCCGTGGCAGGATTCGAACCTGCGACCGTAGCGGTATCGCGGTTCCAGACTGTAGCACCTAAAACCGCTCGGCCACCCCGGCCGGCTAGATATGCAATTATCGATCTTTAATTCTGAGCGAAAGAATTATTCAGTAGCATAATCTGTCGATACAGCTTTAGCTCTTGCCCATTCACGCCACACACAAGTGTACAGACTCACGCACGCACACACAGACACACACAAACACACACACACACACACACACACACACACACACACACACACACACACACACACACACACAGTTTTCACGTACTTCATGAAGTTTATTCAGCTTTAACGGTGGTCTCAGGAAGCTGCTGCACCTCCCGAATTTCCTTAGTACGACAGACACGCAGAAATAGTTTCTGCGCCGTGCAAATAGATCACGCGCTCACCTGGATGCAATGATTAACTGTCACACATGGCTCTGAGCACTATGGGACTTAACATCTATGGTCATCAGTCCCCTAGAACTTAGAGCTACTTAAACCTAACTAACCTAAGGACATCACACAACACCCAGTCATCACGAGGCAACTGTCACACATGAATCTGGAGTTTGTGGAGCGAACTGTTTGAGATTTGAGAGTTACACTGTCTAATGATGACAAAAGGAATATTTCGACCGTTTAAAAATTGCAGATTCTTCAAAGCAACCGAATTATTCACTGATGTGACAAATGTCATGAGGTAGCGGTATGCACGTATACAGATGGCAGTAACGCCGCGTACACTTGGTGTAAAGGCGCATGCATTGGCGGAGCTGTTATTTGTACTCAGGTGATTGATGAGAAAAGGTTTCTGACGGAACTATGGCCGCACGACAGGCATTAGAGACTTCGAACGCGAAATAGTAGCTGGAGTTAGACACAAACATTCTGTTTCCAAAATCGTTGGGGAATTCAATATTGTGAGTTTCGCAGCGTCAAGTGTGCACTGAGGATGTTGTGTTGGTAGAAGAGCCAACACCGTGTTACTAGAGGAAGACGAAATGCACGCGTTTTAGCTCACGCAGGCTGGCGTGAGGAGGGAAGGACTATACTGACGTGAGGTCTGGAACATGACAAGGAATTAGAATTCAGAAAGCGGACGTAATTAGTTTGATACTTAATTTTAATCCATTAATGATGAACGTCGCCCTTGATGGTACATGATTCACAATATTATCTGTTCAGAATACATTCTTGAAGAATATGGCGCCTTGCTAGGTCGTAGCAAATGGCGTAGCTGAAGGCTATGCTAAACTGTCGTCTCTGCAAATGAGAGCGTGTGCAGACAGTGAACCATCGCTAGCAAAGTCGGCTGCACAACTGGGGCGAGTGCTAGGGAGTCTCTCTAGACTAGACCTACCGTGTGGTGGCGCTCGGTTTGCAATCACTGATAGTGGCGAGGCCGGCCGGCGTCGCCGTGCGGTTCTAGGCGCTTCAGTCTGGAACCGCGTGACCGCTACGGTCGCAGGTTCGAATCCTGCCTCGGGCATGGATGTGTGTGATGTCCTTAGGTTATTTAGGTTTAAGTAGTTATAAGTTATAGGGGAATGATGACCACAGATGTTAAGTCCCCTAGTGCTCAGAGCCATTTGATAGTCGCGACATGCGGGTCCGACGTATACTAACGGACCGCGGCCGATTTAAAGGCTACCACCTAGCAAGTGTGGTGTCTGGCCGTCACACGACAGAGGATACCAAATTTCAGGCATTACTTCTGACCACAGACGACGCAGTCGTCGATGGCCTTCGCTTGACTACCGAAGGCGGCTGCGTTTGCATAGTTTTCAGTGCTAACAAACAAGCAACCCCGCTTGAAATAACCGCAGAAATCACTATGGGTTGTAGACTAACCTATCCGTTAGGACACTATATCAAAATGTGTTGTTAATGGACTACGGCAGCAGACGACCGACGTGTGTGCCTTTGCTAACAGGATGACGTTGTCTGCAGCGCCTCTCTTGGTCTCGTGACCATATCGGTTGGCCCTAGGCGGATGGAAAACCGTGGTCTGGTCAGATGACTGCGGATTTCAGTTGATAAGAGCTGACTGTAGAGTTTGAGTGTGGCGCAGACCCCACGAAGCTGCTGGTGGCTCCATAATGCTGTGGACTGTGTTTACATGAAATGGTCTGGATCCTCTACATACTCGACTACTCGGAAGCCATTTGCAGCGATTCATGGACTTCCTGTTCCCAAACAATCATGAAACATTTGTAGAAAAAAATGCGCTGTGTCACGGGGCCACAACTTTACGATTGCTTTGAAGAACATTCAGGAAAATACGAGCGAATGGCTTGGGCTCCCAGATCGGCCGATATGAGACCCATCGAACATATATGGGACGTACTAGAGAGCTCAGTTTGTGCACAAAATCCTATACGGGCAACACTTCCGCAGTTATGGACGGCTTAAGAGGCAGCATCGCTCATTATTTCTGCACGGGACTTCCAACGTCTTGTTGAGTCGATGCCGTGTCGCGTTTCTGCTCTACATCGGACAAAAGGAGGTCCGACACGATATTAGCAGTTATTGTACGAGTTTTGTCACCTCAGTGTACGCGATCCCGGTCTATAGCATAGTAGTCACTCAGTGATCACGGTTCTAGGCAAGTCCACAATTGATCTTGAAGACGCACCTTAATTTCGTACATGTATTGAGGAATCTTCTTACAGCCCTATCCATACATCTGACAACATACTTTCATTTCTATGTAACTTCAAACATTAAATTTCTCTTATGCACCTGAGATGGTGCATGGCAGTTAACAAGAATTACTGCAGTGTAGAACACGTCTACCTTCACGTACGATTAAAGTCAGTGTCCCTCTTTCTAATTCTCATTACACTTAGAATTTACATAAAAACTAATAAAATAAGTGTTCAAATGTGTGTGAAATCTTATGGGACTTAACTGCTAAGGTCATCAGTCCCTAAGCATACACACTACTTAACCTAAGCCATCCTAGAGACAAACACACACACCCATGCCCGAGGGAGGACTTGAACCTCTGCCGGGACCAGCCGCACAGTCCATGACTGCAGCGCCTAGACCGCTCGGCTAATCCCGCGCGGCAAATAATAAAAATTCAACTAAGTATGGCGCGAGCAGCGTCTGCATAAGTATGTGGTATCTGACGCTTTCGGTTACCCCTTTCACATTCAACTGTTCAGCATGTGAAACAACATTATACTGTCGTCTAAGCCGGCCAGTGCTCACAAAGAAGAACACCCACACAGCAACGCTGAACTTGACAGTACACTAGGTTATCTTTATACTAACTAACCAAAAAAGCTATATACAAGCTAAGGATCCTGTAACAGAAGTCAAGCCTGCACGCGTCAGACAAGAACACGAAATGCACTACTCAGCCCCAACAGATAACAACTCAGTACAGCGTTATTTGTACTTTTTATGAATTTGCACATGAAATAAAACGAGACTGCAGGGCCTTTTATTGGTTAAAGAAAGATAACCAAATGTAAGTACGAAAGATATTTGGAACCAATATGAAAAAGTTGATACAAAATCGCATGATACATTTGTGGCAAAAAAATGGGACACTTCAGGGGCAGCCAGAAGGAAATATCCTGCCACCATGGAGAAACTAAAAAAAAAAGATTTCTTCACCCGTCGAGCGGGCTGATACATTACCTGACCGGCCATTGTCCGTATCCCACGCATGTCTACAAAACGAAAGGACCGGTAAATAATATTTTCAACTGTGCGTGCAATCCAGAGCACACTCCGCGGGACTGTGCGCTCCAACACTGAGGTAGTGGTCGTCAGGCATTAAGGAAGCTGCATTACAAAGCAGCGTAGAGGAACGAGTCATATTGACGCATCTTGGACGATACTGCAGTTACAGTATTTGGGAAGGTCAAAGGCTACTCCATGAGGCATTCAACCACAGGTCAGCAAGCTGTCATCCCGGCTAGATAACATACTCCACAGATGGAGTGAAGGCGCTGAAATGGCGACAACTGATGGAAAACTTTTAATCGTGTTGGTGGAAGTGATCACGAATGCATGAATGTTACAATGAATCTTGAAATCGCTTGTTACTGTGAAAACGCTGGTGACTTACTGCCCGATGCCTAAGGAATGAAACAACAACTGTTGACAACGTTAGTACGAAGTCTGATCCGGTAATGGAAACGAACATCTACAGTTTAAACTCACTCTTATAAATGAACACTAACAGGGAAGAATCTCTAGCATCAGCGTTAGTATTAGTAGGTGGGCAATTAGCTGAAGGATTTAAAATACGAGGACTATCCACAAAGTACATTACGTCTTGGAATTAAAAATAAATAAAGTATTGGAATTTTTTTTATTATACACAGATGAAAGCCACATTTAAATACTACTTTTCTACATAGTTGCCATTTAAATTAAGGCACTTATCGTAGCGATGGACGAGCTTGGAAATTCCTTCGTCGTAAAATTCGGCCGCCCGCGCCTTCAACCACGTGGTTACCTCTTTTGGGACAGAAAAGGTGTGATTTTTGTGGATATCCTGGAAAGAGGCACTACAATAAACTCTTAAAGGTATTGCCAAACTCTGCACAACCTCAGAAGAGCAATACAAAACAAGCGCAGGGGAAAGTTGGGCTCAAAGATCTTGCTGATTCACGACAACGCCCGGGCCCACACGGCAAATGCCACTCGTGAAGTTCTCGAATCTTTTAAGTGGGAGTTGTCTCCTCATCCGCCGTACAGTCCCGACCTGGCACCGAGCGACGTCCACTTATTCCCAGCAATGAAAACGTGGTTGGCTATGCAGCGTTTTGACGACGACGCACAGCTTCAAGAAGAGGTAACCACGTGGTTGAAGGCGCAGGCGGCCGAATTTTACGACGAAGGAATTTCCAAGCTCGTCCATCGCTACGATAAGTGCCTTAATTTAAATGGCAACTACGTAGAAAAGTAGTATTTAAGTATGGCTTTCATCTGTATATAATACAAAAAATTTCCAATACTTTATTTATTTTTAATTCCAAAACGTAGTGTACTTTGTGGATAGCCCTCGTAGTTCTGTGACGGCAAAAAGTGACTGTAGTATTAGGATGTTTCAGTTATAAAAAAATTATTTTAATTAATTTTTTTGTCATGTTTGTCAGTACAAGCAATAAACATGTAATATTAAAGGGGACTCGTTTAACATCATGTTCTACCTGTGTGATGGAGCATGTGTTCTCAAGCTGCTTCTACTGCAGCACGTGAAACAACATTGTTCTAACGTCTAAGACGGCCAGTACTCGCAAAGAACAACACCCACACAGCAGTGCTGAATTTGACAGTATACTGGGGTATCTTCATACTAACTAACCAGAAAGGACAAGCTAAGGATCCTAACAGAAGTGAAGTCTGTTTCTAACAAAATTCTATTTACTGTGAAGTTGTATAAAGGTAAATCGAAAGCCCAATCTATCATTATACGAGAAAAATGTGGATTGTTTGGACTATGTTAGTTTCCCAAATAATAGGCTGAAACTGTGAGGCAAAAGTAAATAAATAAATAAAAAAATTCGTTGGAGACCATTAGCCATATTAAGCATGGGACACATCACGGTGTTAGTAGATATTTCAATCAGCGTCTCTGCAACGTAATGGGCCATAATCTGGATCCCATTCATGCAAGGTTCCATATTCTAAAATGTGGCCAACTTTGCTAGAGCAGTAATCCTTTATGCGAAAAAAATGTTCATAATTGAAACTTGCTGGCACATTAAAACTGGGTGCATGGGCCGAAACTCGAACTCGGAACCTTTGTCCTTCGCAGGCAAGTGCTCTACCAACTGAGTTAACAAGCACGACTCATGAATCGCCTTCCCCCTCCCCCTCTCAGCTTTTTTGGTAGAGCACTTGCCTGCGAAAGACAAAGCTTCCGAGTTCGAGTTTCGATCCGAGCACGCAGTTTCAATCTGTCAGGAAGTTTCATATCAGCACAGACTCCGCTGCAAAGTGAAAATTTCATTCTGGAAACGTTCCCCAGGCTGTGACAAAGCCATGTCTCCGCAATATTCTTTCTCCCAGGAGTGGCACTTTCGCAGGAGAGCCAAGCATACGCCGCTCCAGAGTGAAAATTTCATTCTGGAGTATTCACCATTGAATATGTTTCAGGATGGAAGCGAGAACGCAGAGAAGAAACAAGACACTGATGTAGATTCGTATTGAGGTATCAATTATCATCTCGGTTTTGTGTTGTAGAGTAACCCTATTTGACAGCATGTGCCAACATCGATTAGCATTATGTTCATACACCAATTAAACAATGTGCATCTAGAGCAGTTGAGCAGTGCTGCAAGGAAGATACTTGGCTCCCAAGTCGCGAGTATACCTGTGGTGCTACGATGTGAGGCTCACTTTGGTTTACATGGACAGGGCAGGCCGGGGCAGCGCGCTGGGTTAGATTTTTGGTTGTTGCTGTTGAAATAGGTTGCAGGCGGTCTGGACTGGCTACGAGGCGCTCGTTAGGGAAGCACTCAGATGTTCGCTGGGCGAGTAAGGAGAAAGAGCGTAAACACGCCAAGGAGGACGTTCCTGCACCGAGGACGCGCCGCAGCCCCGATGCTCCTGGATTTACTCTCATGCTCATAAATTAAGGATAATGCTGATACATGGTGAAACAACGCTCTGGTGTGCGGTTTGTGGGTTTAAATCATCTCGGGGTATGACCATGCGGTGCATCTGACCTGCGGTCGTCGCACGGTGGCGCTGGCAGCAGTCCTCATACGCAGAGGCGTGTTGGTAGAAGTCAGAGTACGGTGCTGCGAGTAAGTGTGCAGACGTTTTCAGACGTGCTCATGGTGACTGTGTGTTGAAAATGGCTCAACGAACACATAATGATTACGTTATGAGGGATAGAACACTAGGGCGACTGGAGGCTGGTCAAAAACAGCAGGTCGTAGCACAGGCCCTCCGTGTGCCACAAAGTGTGATCTCAAGATTATGGCAACGATTCCTGCAGACAGGAAACGTGTCCAGGCGCTACAGTACGGGACGTTCACAGTGTACAACACCACAAGAAGACCGATATCTCACCATCAGTGCCCGCAGACGGCCACGGAGTACTGCAGGTAGCCTTTCTCGGGACCTTACCGCAGCCACTGGGTCTCTACAGACACAGTCTACAGCCGACTGAACAGACATGGTTTATTCGCTTGGAGACCTGCAAGGTGCATTCCACTGACCCCTGGTCACAGGAGAGACCGTAAGGCCTGGTGTCAAGAACACAGTACATGGCCACTGGAACAGTGGTCCCATGTTATGTTTATGGACGAGTCCAGGTGTAGTCTGAACAGTGATTCTCGCTGGGTTTTAATCTGGCGTGAACCAGGTACCAGATACCAACCCCTTAATGTCCTTGAAAGGGACCTGTATGGAAGTCGTGGTTTGATGGTGTGGGGTGGGATTATAATTGGTGCACGTACACCCCTGCATGTCTTTGACAGAGGAACTGTAACGGTTCAAATGCATCGGGACGTCATTTTACACCAGTATGTCCGCCTTTTCAGGTGTGCAGTGGGCCCCACCTTCCTCCTGATGGATGGTAAAGCACTGCCCCACCGAGCTGCCATCGTGGAGTACTTTCAAACAAAAGGTGTCAGACGAATGGAGTGGCCTGCCTGTTCTCCAGACCTACACTCCATCGAGCACGTCAGGGATACTCTCGGTCGACGCATCGCTGCACGTCTTCAAACCCCTACGACACTTCAGGAGCTCCGACAGGCACTGGTACGCCCTGGTATACCCCAGCAGCAGCTCGACCACCTGGTCTAGAGTATGCCAACCCGTTGTGCGGCCTGTGTACTTGTGCTTGGTTATCATAACCCATATTGATGTCGGGAAACAGTGGCGTTTTGTAGCACATGTGTTTGGGGACGGTTTGCTCAACTTATCACCAATACCGTGGACTTACAGATCTGTGTCGTATGTGCTCCCTATGTGCCTATGCTATTAGCCCCAATGTTGTGTAGTGCCACGTTGTGTGGCACCACATTGTGCAATTATCCGTAAATTATGAGCATGAGGGTATTAAGACTGCGTGAGCGCCATAAATATCCTTGTGGGTTGATGGTTTTCCTGAGGTTCGGGTAGTGGAGTGTTTAACACAATTCTTGGAATATTATTGAGTAGCTGGGTCGTTTGCCCTGTCGTGGCGCATCATTTTCTTCTTTATTTATGCACGTGCCCGTATTGCTGAATTAGTGCGCGTGTTGATGTCGATCTAGCAACGCTGTGCTCAGCCTCCCTCTTGGATGTAATTGGTTTCCGCTTTTAACTTCTAATGCCAAGCGTTTCTCTTTTATTCTGTTCCCCTGTTTATTGGTCTGTTTGTGTTATCATGTTCGAGTTCGCGTACCGGCCGTAAATTTGTTTGAATCATGACTGGATATTTGAGTCACCTTTGGTCTTTCCGGTTTGAGTATGTTAAAAGTTGCAATCTCTCCCGAGGCACACCCCCCCCCCCTTTTTTAAATTATGTTAAAAAGCGTGGTTATAATACGTGTCTTAAAGATGTTTGGTGTGTAATAGAAGTCAATTACAACCTGGTATCTCACACGAGCCTTGGCGTGTGCCTGCACGGCCAAGGCAGACCTTGTGCATGCTTGTTTTGGTTGAAGTGTCGGCTGGGAGCCTCGAATGGTCTTACGACACGCTGTTGCTGACCACGCCTGTTCTATGTTCTTTCTAATAAATTAGTGATTCCCTTGTTAAAATCACTTTAATTGACAATAATTATCTGATGCTCTAATTTAATAAAAAAATAATTTTGTAGCTCAATAAATTAAAAAACGTTTTAAACGAAAAATGTGCAATTCCCCCTACCCTCCCCTAGCCCCACCCCCTCTCACGGTCCGGCCATTGCTAACGTGTAAAGCAGAACACACGCAGTGGTACGTCAGTGCTACGCTACAGCAACCACTGCAGAAGCATGTGTATTACAACTAGGGGTCACTCAGCCACAGCCTCAAGCTATAACGGTACAGCTTCCCCCAGGATTCATATGAAATGTCTGATACCACCTTTTCCTTTATATGCATCCGGATAGTTATCGGACAATTCAGTGCTTCCTAAGGCCTTGTATGTGTGTCTTTATATGTATCATTCTGTCCTATTTGATAAAAAAACTTGATATTGATTGCGAAGGCATGTGGAATGTTCTGGAAGGACCTGCGTTGTCATAATCAACGGCGGATTGCTGTCATTGACAAAATTATGTACATCTACTAAATTAAGTAACTAATCAAGAAATTGAAGTAGTAAGTCTTTAGAAAAAAAATAGAGACTGCAGAGACGTTAGCATGAAAAATCAATGCTTCCAGTTAGCAAATTTGTAATCTAAAATTCCTGTAGCAGAAGACCTCATTATCTTGAGAAACAGCTTAAAAGTTATTAACAAGCGATGTATTTTCATTGGTTATTTATTTTTAAGTCTTCCTCTGCAATTAATATTCTTTGTAATTGCATTTATAATTAACTCTCCGATTGTTTACATCTCACAGTTATCCAATTTCCAGAATTTGAGGCCTTATTTGTGCATTGTATGTACGCAATCGGACAAAGCACGAGCTCTGTACTACCGTGAATATTAGTAACCATATCCACACTGTAATTAATTACCTAACTAAAATAATACGAGAGACATTACTGTAATTAAAGTTCAGAATGATTTTCTTATTGAAAACTAAAGATATTACTATAAAAGATGTCATTCAATGTTGTATTTTATATTTTATTCGGCTGTAACGTCAGTTTCTATAAGTTTTGTAAATTTTAGTTGTAACATCAGAATTGTGCAATATTAATAATGCTTTATTTTGGAAGCTATTGTTAAAATTCTATATAAAGCGATGCTGCGATAGGTTAGTTTTGAAGTTGCATTTGGAAGTCAAGTATATCAGTGAAGTCCGTTCGTTTACATGACGAGTGTGCAGTTCGGATGTCAATTAATGTGAATGAGTTTGGTGAAGCATGAAAATTTCACATGCATTCATCAGTGGACCAGGCAGAAGAAACTTACGTTAAGTAGCGTTCAACATGAATCGGTACAAAGTGTTTTTGGGCTACACACTGTCAACCTGGGAGCTAGGAGAGAGACAGAAGTCCCATCGTGGGCAGTAGTGCGACACAGCATCTACACGGTTGCGTGAGTTGCATTGTCTTGTTACTGTTTGCAGCCATATGAAGTGGGTCGACACTTTGTTTGAACACATTGTGGACTATAGTAGTTCATCTACAAGTTTAGATGTTGTATGTCGCTGTTCCTGCAATTTTATTATGCACGGACAGAGGCAGATTCTCTTAGCAGTAATAATAATTTTTCTGCATCCACCAGCCAACACCAGTGGTGAGATATCAAAATAGAATCACATGGGTAACATAGATTTTTCACCATCCGGTTAACAGTATATCCTCTCGCCAGTGGTATAGGAACTTAAGTTAGTAATAATTTACAGAGCTTAGATTAGCATCCGCAGACCACCATTACTTTTTAAAACAGTGTCCTCCAAAGAGCTGGTAACATATATAATGCAGAGCGGTTTTAAGAATATGTAATGTTTTGGGGGTTTAATATATGTGAAGCATGACGAAATAATAAATTTTGGAATGGAGTAAAGTTATAAATGTCTTTCCTTGGTAACACAAGAGATGAGCAAAGCAGTTCAATACACAACCACCTGGCAGAAAACCAACAAGATAGGGCTGCTTATACTACATGTAATACAGCTACAAAATGGAGGTAATTGCTACACGCAGTAGGAGTTGAGTGTCTGAAGTGCCAGTACATCAGAACGACGTAATAGAGTGGTGGGAGGTGGTTTTTTTTGTTTATCATTCCGAATGAAGTAAAAAGCTTTAAGCTGGATATAATTATTCACATTACCGACGTTGCATAATACATCCACCTCCGACAGGTGAAGTTGAGGGTTATTAGCCAGCCCGAAAGTGGTCGAATGCCGACCTGTCGAGAGAAGCAAGCCAAGTGAAGTCATCGTCGCCTCACAGTAGCAATGCACGTGAAACTGATCCTGAATAAATACCACTCTTATCCAGTGCGTTGACCTGCTTGTATTCAGTTCGCAACTGACCAACCTGAAGGTAGGACTGCGTCGATCTGTCCTCTGTTCATGGAAATGGCCTTCAAACTCTGATAAAAACTAGCCCTACCAGAAGGTCTTTGCCACCATAAATCCCAGGGCTGCTGTTCGAGTCAAGACTGAGTGGAAACTGTGGGTGACGTTAGCCCTCAGGCCTTCTAGAAGCCGAACTGGTACGCCAGGGAGCAGTCGACGACATTCACAGTGGATGGGCATGCCACAGCACGGCCTGCTTTCTGTACCTGTAATTATGCTCTGATGCTGCGGACCTCAGGGAATCCCTGGGAATTTCTCACAAAACGGTTTTAGAAAAAATTCAGTCAATCATGACCGTGATACTAGTATGCTACCACCATCATGTCTCTGACGTAGCAATTCTAAGCCGGCCGCTGTGGTCGAGCGGCTCTAGGCGCTTCAGTCCGGAACCGCGCTGCTGCTACGGTCGCAGGTTCGAATCCTGCCTCGAGCATGGATGTGTGTGATGTCCTTAGGTTGGTTAGGTTTAAGTAGTTTTAAGTCTAGGGGACTGATGACCTCCGTTGTTGAGTCCCATAGTGCTCAGAGCCATCAGTACGTGAAAATAGGATAGGAGAGAAAGTCCATAATACAATTCCAAGGTATCCTTCGCCATGCACGGAACAGTGGCTTTGCAGTGAATGAATTCAGGTGTAAATGTAGGCTATTCATGAATGATGCTGTCTATAAGAAGATAACAGCCACTGGAGACAGTAGCGAATTGCAGGGGATCGGCCATTGATACAAGGACTGCCAGTTGAGCCCAAACAGATATACCAGTTAACCTAACTGTTTCACATAAATAGGTTCAAAAAATGGTTCAAATGGCTCTGAGCACTATGGGACTTAACATCGGCGGTCATCAGTCCCCTAGAACTTAAAACTACTTAAACCTAAGTATCCTAAGGACATCACACACATCCATGTCCTAGGCAGGATTCGAACCTGCGACCGTAGTAGTCGCACGGTTCCGAACTCAAGCGCCTAGAACCGCTCGGCCATAAATAGGTGAAGATATCCTTAAATGTACGATTAGAATAATGGTGGAAGCAATAACAATATAACATCTAGGAGTAACCACCTAGACCGACGTAAAGGACAATGAATACATAGGGAAATGTAATTCATCAATAAAAGATGTGGCTTACAAAGCAGTTGTATGACCGATTCTTCTTTGAGTACTGCTCAACGATATGAGACCTTAAGTTGGATTAATAAAAGACAGATAGGAGATCCAATGAAAAATGACACGTTTTGCCATGGAATCGTTATGGCGATATTCGACTAATTCCAGTGGTAGACACTAAAAGATATTGGTCATTTAATGCCTGTCATGTATGCGTATTACGATAAGAATCTTTCAACTGGCAGCCGCTTGTAGGTAGATGCACTTTTGCAATGTCTATTAATGCAAAGAAGTGAGGCTGCCCCCACTACTCATTCGGGAGGGACTGCCACTGCAGGCTGAAAGCCTACAGACACCCTCACCATTAGCGTGACAGCTACTTCTCCATGGCGTGCTTGGCGAAATGCACACAATACTCAAGTTCCAATACCGTGACACCCCTCCTGCGAAAGCTGCAGGGCAAATCTACATTAGTTCCTTAGTGCTGGCGTATGGATCATACTAGTATGTGAGTATTAATGGCTACAAGCCATAACAGTGCAGGCAGCTATGCTAGGACGTGCTAGACTATGGATGGTGAGGTTTCAGTTTTCGTTCCCATTTCAGTCAGTCGTTGGATGTATCTGTCACTTGTCAAATGTTTATTTGTCTAGGGTCAAATTCTGTAGTTATAAATCGTACCTTAATACTGTCTCCTTATCTATTCAGGATAATTTAGTTAAGTTGTCTACCAAATGGTAAATGGTGTGGGAGACAGTGTAATCGATTTACATGTAGTTTACATGTAAGCTAACCACTTAAACAAACCACAAGGTCATTAAACAAAATTCTTCCACAGGTTTTAAAAACTTGACGAACTGCTTTCCATTCCAGATGCTTATCATGATATTCTTATAATCCAAATGGACACAATGGAGAATACTGCACGAAATACTGATTGTTAGCATGAAAAATGCCTTGATCAACCATAGAGTTATAAATCGTAACTTAACACCACGTTCTTTATTGAGGCAGATGTGTATCAGGGTATTTTATAAGGTTGGTGAAATGATCACCTAATTGTAAATCTATATGATTGTCTCTCATGTCTGAAGTATTATCTACACAAAAGCATATCGATATACGTCACAGTAGTTCCACGTTACATTACTGGAAGACATAAAAGATGTAGCAAATCTACTAAACAGACTACATACAATATACTTACTGTTGTACGCATACTGACTCCTGCTACCTCTTTAATGACAGTATATGAGCCATGTGTATTTTCTATTTGTATATAAGAATTAAGTCACAACCGTAGCGCGACATACGTGTTTTATACTCGATATCTTTAATAGGGAATGGTTAAAATCTGATCAACACGCTGGTTCCTTTTCTTAAGACCAGTATAATATTATTTGTAGGAACTATTCGTAATTTGGTAATATCTGTATTCGACGATATTCTGAAGAACAGTGTCCTGACTTGAAAAAACTGTGTTTCTCCATCTCTAATATAAAATTTCCATACAATGCTGACATCATCTTTAATGGAGCATATGGTGACAATCACCACATAGTTTTTCAGGTAAGGGATTAATGCAGACATAATATAGTTTGTAATCTTTTTTTATTAGTAATTGTCTGGAAGGTTTACTTGCACAGCAGCTAACTTTCATTTGTTATTATTGTTCCTATAGACAAATTACTACTAAATAAAACACAGCAGCTGTTCTGTGAGCTATCTGATAGTTTAGATCACACGGAAGTCATTGGCAAAGAGTACAGTGGTGCGTTTTATATACACTGTTTGTTGGAATTTAATACACTTGAACAGTCCTCGGCCGGAATAGACACACACAATACATTCCATAGTTACAAAGTGCACCTTGTCAGATGGTAATACCATGTTCTTTAGACAAGGACTCGTAGATGCATATCAGGGCACAGTATACAATCTATAAGATGGTTACTGATGACTTTGTTCACTCCTGGGCTTCCATTTGACACTTGAATTAGTTACATATCTTAATTCTACAATTGGAGATGGTCCATGTTAAATGGACTTATCGTAGCATACAATAACATCACTGTTTCCTTAGCAGACTTCTTGCACATAAAATTCATGGTTTGATGCTAGTCACACACAGCCATTTTGTTCAAAATCCTAGCAAGATAAAACTTTATATCCAGGTCCATAAGGAATAGTCATCTACACGAAGATGTTGCAATAGTCCAGGCATCTGATCCATTACAACATCAATTTTATGTCGGACAGGTCCACCTTACATGATTTAGCCATGGGATTTTATGTTTCCTTGAAGTGGTTTGTCGTGCTTCCTTTCTGGTTTTTTTTTTTTTTTCCAATATGGCTTTTGCTGCCACAGTATTGCTCCCATGTAGGAGAAGAGTTTGTTTTGTCTTGACACATGTCTCTAGAATGTTTCGTCTTTGCTCTACTGAAGTACAGATATGTCGTGTCATCCCTCTCTTACATCCAGTGCTTCCATTAATGCCCCATAGCTGCTGCCTGAAGTTCCGATGGCTTTCACTGTAAAATGGTTTTTTCTACGTATATCTATAAAACCTGCGTAAAATTTCTGATGTGAAGATTGTAAAGGATTTTGATATATGGGCGTCGGCAATGAATTATAGTCTATATGCAACAGAGTTAGATATTCTCCTTGGTACACAGTCTGCTAGAGGCTCAAGTCATTTCTAAGTTAGTGGAGTGTACAAGTTGTGGCTGGAGCGCCATTCCCACGTCGCAAAGCACTTGCTAGCAGATGATAGAGAACTGTGTAGTACAGACATGAAATCTTAAAATTAGCACTCCGTGAGGAACAAAGTGATGTTCTTTTAACATCATGGAAGACTGTCTACATCGACAAATGGTATTGTTGTCTGTGAGTTCTACGTTTTGGCACTAAAATCATGATCCTTTAAAGCTGGTCAGTTTTTGTTTTCTTTTTTTGGAAAGGAAGTATTAAGATCATGGTGCACTCTTAGCCACTGTATTAAGAATTGACCTATCGAGGTATTATCTTTCTCAATATAAAATGTTGACATGCAGTATATCAGTTTAACAAAGAAAAAGCTGTGCCATTTGAGCACATATAATTTTCAACTTTATACTAACTCTGCTGTAGGATTAGTGACTGCGTATCTCCAGTGTTTTGTAAACTATGCAGAATAACCCCAAACATGTACTTATCTTCCATGTCTCTCATCTCCGAAGTATCATGTACGCTAATGAGTATTGCCATATGCAACAGTAATAATGAGTTTTATTTAGTAACGCTTAGAAGATGCAACAAATCCACTAAAGAGGCAGTGTATACTAGGCCTGTGTGAAATTGAGAGCATTCAGGGATTTTAATTTTACTTTATATTTCCTGATTTTTAAGCAGGTTAAACTGGGAATGGAGGGTTAAAAAAAAAGATTTTTTTGGATATCTTCTAACGTAGCTAAAACTGGCGAAGCCATCAGCAAGTACCGAATTTTTTCGTATGTCCTTTAAAGTAGTGTCCGACCATGAACTCATACTTTTTTCTGAAAATTCGCCAGTGTGTGACCACTTTCCAAAAGTATTCACAGTAAACGCAGATACCCTACATCCCCCTCTGGTATCCACATTTTTCCATATACTCAGTTTAAAGTAATTTATAAGCCTTGCTTACACTTGGCATTGTCGCTTTTGTTGTAGCAGCAGTTTATAGTTTCCCTTCGTGGCACCTGTTTGTGCGAAATACAGCGGTTTTCGCTTTTTGATCTCGATCTGTTTCATTCCCAGTTTTTCAAATCAACTGCATTTAAAGGAGTAATTTTTTTAGCAGGGGCCAGCTTAGGATTATTTGATACATAGCTTCGTTTTGCTAAGACCTTTGGAATAATATTATCTTCTTGAACAATAACAGTTTATGGTACTTTATTCTTAAGGCCTGTGGAATAACAAGTTCTCCATCATCCAGTCCAGCACGTGCTGATACCATGTACATATCATTTTTAAGGAGATCCATATGGGAATGGAGGCTTATGAACAGATATTTCTCAGGTCCACTAATGTAGTAAACACCTTCCACCCCATCATTTTCAGCGAGTCCACCAACGTGTGATCGCTCTCCATTACCATTTACAGTAAATGAAAGTATTTTGTATGCCCCTTCACATACGCATTTCTTTCCATATTCATGCAAGCGTTTATGCAACTCAATAAAGATTTTTGTACAAGTACGTGTCTCTACTTATTCGGCATCTTACCAGGTCTGGGTTGGTTTCTATAGAATCCAACGGTGATCCGGATGCCATCACTCGGCCAGAGTATCTACAATGTGTTTCCACAGGCATTTATTCCTCTTCCTCCAATACCCTGCCCCGAAGAAACTTGCATAAACACACAATGCTAACTGCCAAAGCCAGATACACACTTTATATAGGCTAAAACACGGGGATGAGTTGGAGGTGGGAGGCAGATAAGGTGAATGGTACACTTCAGTTCATTGGGAGAATTTAGGGAAACTGTAGCTCATCTACTAAGAAGATCACTGGTATAGAGCACTGGTGCGACCCAGTCAGGGAACCGGCGTTTGATGCTGACTGCAAAACATTTCTACTGCTGCCAATGTACATTTCATGTGGGGAACACGAAGATAAGACAAGTGATATTACGGCTCGTATGGAGACATACAATCATTTTTCCATCGTTCCATTTTCTAGTGGAACTGGAAACCATAGCACTAGTAGTGGTACAAGAATCCCTCCTCCCATGAGACCTATGTCAGTCTGCAAAGTATGTATGTAGATGTAGAAACACATCGTAACCTCTTCATACAGGCCTACGTACCTGTCATCAGACCACTAGTGAAGGAATCCCTGCAATACTCTGTATGAGCCTGCATCATTGACCGGAGACCAGCAACAGCCAGAATCAGCGTTAACACCAAATGAGAAACCGTTGCTTTTGGATCGTTGCTGTGACCTGGATGCATGTAATTCTGATAAATATCATAGCATCGTGTTCAGGGGTGAATCGCGGTTTTGCACTACCCTTAGTGACCATCCTCGGCGAATATGGCGGAGATCTTGGACGAGGTCTCATTTTTCAGGTGTATTGGAGATGCAAAGCGATGTCTCTCCTGGTGCAAAGGTGTGAGGAGCCATCAGGTTTGACTTCAGGTCACTGCTAGTAACAATTAAGTGATCTCTGACGCTACGATACGTTACGGACATCTTGCATCTTCACGTGTTTTAAGCGACGATATCGTAGTGTCATCTCTGAAAGGGACAGCGTTCATCCACACATGGCACATGCATACATGAACTGTCTGTGAAATGGTGTGGTATTCTCGTGGCCAGCAAGATCCCCAAATTTTTCGCCGATAAAACATGTGTGGGATCAGCTCAAAGTCCAACAATGTTCCAGAGGCAGTATCCAGAATGTCAAGGACCAATTACGACACTTGTGGTCCAGCTTCCCTCCAGAGAGGAAACAAACGCATTATAAAACCCTTCACAATCGAATCCATGAGCGCATCCAGGCTAACTGCTGTGCAACATTATACTGTAAGTGGGCTCACACTGCCAAGTTCTTTCCAAATTTAATTCGACTGAGTAATCGGTGGAATAACATCACATACCACCTCAAGCAGTGAAGTTTCTTTTCTTTTCCTCCTTCTCGTCTGGGAGCATCTTCTTTTTGTGAGACAGCGTATTTAGCATCCCCATTTCCCAACATTTTATCCTAGCGATGTACATTTCAGTTTTCTTCAATGCTCTTAGTTTCGTGCTTTATCGAGCTCTCTGTATCTGGCATAATGCGAGTTCCATTGCTTTATAGCACAACATAAAATTCTTAGGCTTTGTATTGAGAGTTGATCACTAAGGTTCAACTGGCGGTAATTCTTCGGATCGCACTCTCTAGACTAGAAGGAGAGCCACCTAATGTAAAATACCCTTGTGTGCGCTATGCACACAAGCAGCTATCTCTAATGTCGCTAATACTGACAGGATAAGTAATGGCGTATCTTCTCCCGCCAGATTAAACGCCAACTCATCGATATCTACTGTGAGAGTAGGCCCAAGTATCGAAAAATTTAGTCGGCCCTCTGTAGCCTTTCTCTGTACATTCAATTGGGTTTACGGACACTGCATTCTTCTGCAATATACTGTCATTGCTTGCCTCCAAGTTCTTGCATCGACTCATGACGATCCTTCAACAACCAGTCATGATCTGTTAACAGTGATAATCTCCAACGCGCTCACATCAAAGACGTAGCTCAAACGCATTAGTTATTTAACATCTCGTGCCACCTGAATTTCGGGGTATCCATAAAGTCATTTGAAAAAATCATAATTATGAAGCTTTTAGAGACTGAAGTAGCTATTAAAATATATATATCTTTTCCTTTTCTGAAGAATTTAGGTGTGCGCACCACTAGTCGCTCGTACAATACTTCGAATTCTGGCCATATACCGGTCAGCATCAGTTGTTTTGACTGCTTAATTGATTCGTACACCGAAGTCATCAAAGTCATAACTGCTGTTGTTTATACGCGATCCTTGACGGAATGCCACGAAGAAGTCCAATGGTGTCACATACGGAGATGGCGAGGACCATGCGGTTCGACCTCCTCGACCCACCCATCTTTCAGAAAATGTGTCATTCGACACCTCCCGAACGTTCAAACTCCAGCTGACTTCTGAGGGTTGTGTTGAAACACAGTCTGCATTTTGTCAGTACGTGCTTGAGACGTAGGGGGACGTCCAGTTCAAGAACAGTCTTTGACACTGCCTTGCGCTGTAAAGTTTTTGAACCAGCTGATTATGCTTGTTATGCCGCTGGTACCTCCCCACACTGGCGGCAATAATTCCACTGTACGGTTGTCGCAGGTTTGGATTCTGCATGTCATATAGATGCTCCAGTATTTCCAGACCTGCGAGTTATTGATTAAAATGTCATCTTTATTAGAGCTTCTTTCCAGTACATTAACAAGGAATTCTAAAGATGAATAATGGTGTATGTACATGGTTGCCTTACATTACTGAAACTTTTCACGTGAATATGGCAACGTAGCATGCCCAGAATACGATCAAATGGTTCAAATGGCCCTGAGCACTATGGGACTTAACATCTGAGGTCATCAGTCCCGCCGGTCGGGGTGGCCGAGCGGTTCTAGGCGCTACAGTCTGGAGCCGAGCGACCGCTGCGCTCGCAGGTTCGAATGCTGCCTCGGGCATGGATGTGTGTGAAGTCCTTAGGTTAGTTAGGTTTAAGTAGTTCTAAGTTCTAGGGGACTGAAGACCTCAGAAGTTAAGTCCCATAATGCTCAGAGCCATTTGAGCCATTTGGGTAGGGAAGACAAAACACAGTTACGTTAATGATTCGCTGACACGGCCAGTGACGGCCAAAGTTTTTAGTTCAAAGTAATAAGTACACGAAAAGACAGGAAGGAACACTATAAGAGTGCCAAAACTGCGCACTGAGAGCAACAAACTGAATGCATGACTTTAAGATCGTGTACTCGCCTCCTGTAGAGAGCGATTTAACTTCGCGTCTGAATGACGTTAGCGGTGCTACAATGCGCAGCTAACTGAAGCACGCGAAGCCTGCATAACACAGCTGGTGGCAACAGCAGCTGGAGGAGATGGTTTCCACGTTTTCCTTGCCCAAGCGGCAGGAAGGTTCGTTTCAACAGACATCTCTCCTGTCCTAACCTGAAAAGACTAAAACGAAGTTTTTTCTGTAAAACAGCCAGAAGAGAAGTGTGTTCTCCAACAGCCACCTGAAACTCGCCTGTCTTGCTGCCCGAAGTGGCAGTCGTCGCCCATTGAGCGCAGAGATTGTGAGTTCTCACAAATGGGAAAAACATAACAGCTTTTCTGTTCATTACACTTCAGCCAGCCGAGCAACCAGAGACAGGAGACTTTCCCCACCCGATGACGTGATTCTGAAATTGTCGAATGAAAAACTACAAATAGGCACAGTGTGGAAGTGCGGGATCTCCAGGAAAATGCAGAATGGCCAAATGAGACGGCGCTATTCTGAAAGTTTGAACTGGACAGTACTCCACCGTGCTGGTGGTGGGCCAAGTGCCTATAGGGAAGCCTTCTCCCCTACCGCTTTCTATACCATCCGCGGGTGTCTGCAGAAATATGGGAGAATTACTGCACCAGTTCTTGCTGTACTGCCAGGTATGGCGTATCGTCGATCCAGCTGATCAGACCTTCTTGTTATTGTCCAGTAGTGTGGGATTGTATGAAACCAAGAAATGTTAGAAGCCCTCCACCAAGCCAGAGAAACTTAACTTTGAAGAACTCTGTCAGTCATCGGCACAGTATTGTGGACATCAAAACAACGAGGTGATGGCAAGGCTGCAGTTCACTCAGCATTAAAAGTCCCACAGGCCCTCGTATGCAGTCTGTATCACCGAACTGGAAGGTCTCTCGTGCAAGAGTCAGTTCGAATGTTCCCCATACGCTACCTGGAATGCAGATTCGCTAATTAAGCACAGGAGTGTCGATTCAGAACCTGACCCAGAGGTCCAAAATACGGAATTAACCTTGTCTGACCCTACTTTAGGCGAAGTTGACCAGACTGCAAGGAACATGAACTTGGACAGTAACAAGGGACGTACGTTCTGACAATTAGTAGTTGGCGAAGTTAAACGGCTCTTGTGTCCCATGGAGTTGGCCAGTCAGCCTTGCATTCTGTTGAGCCGCCGAATGATGACGTCATTGACTATTAGAGTGTGGTGACATCATGGAACTACCTGCCTTCGCCTGAAAAGATCTTGGCAGATATGTCAGTAGAAAAGTCATGGTCCCTGTTCATTACGTTTCTCGAGCTATCGGCATGGCTCTACTTTCATATCTATTCCCACTCTATGGGCGTGTTGGGTGTCATGTCCTTATCGTCCTGTGATGCATATTAGACAGGATTCACATTTGTAGACGCCATGCGTAGGGTATGTTGCACAGTAGGCTATTTGATATCAGTTTGTGACAGTTAACAAGCCACAGGATTGTCATCAGAGGTACCAGAGCTTTCCCTGGACTCCGAGGCTGTCTCCAATGCCCCACAGGCATCAACTCAGCATATTCTGCTATGTTGGTCATGGATGGGCCTCCAATTTAGTTTCATGTAGATACGAGGGCAACAATCAGCCTCATTAACTCAAACACATACAGGCGATTGGGCTGCCGTTCGATGCAGTGACAGTCATGTCAACTTGTATCTTATACTACACAGTGTACTCCATGTCAGCACATTATAAGAATGTGGAATGGGAGCTCATGCTGTTGGTGGTTAATCCCCCTTTGGAACAAAATATATTTGGGCTAGACGCAGTTTCTGATTTTGGCTTCCAGGATGTTGACAAAGTCCATTTAGAGTCTGAATAGGCCCCTTCCAAGATTTGGGCTCTTTACTACGGTCATAAGGCCAGCTGTCTGAAAATTTCGAGGCCCACTACTCTCTTAACCCACCAGAAATTCCTAAATTTTATCGACCCCACTCCATTCTCTTCACCATGCACAGCTAAGTCATGGCTGGGTTGCACTGTTGGCAGGCCCTATTTCATCTAGACAGTAAGCCAACCCGCTAACAGTGATTCAGAAGCCAAATAGAACTGGACTCCTTTGCAGCGATTTTAAAAAGACAGTAGCATGCATTGTACTACAAACTCGTATCCCATTCTGCATATGGGGGAATTGCTGGCGACGTTGTGAGTGAGCCAGTCCGCATCGATTTACATGTTGCATGCCTACAGTAAACACTGGTCGCCGCTTCCCAGCATGTCTTAGTGCTCTAGTGCTCAACACCAGTTTGGGCTTTACCAGTTTCATTGTCTGCCCTTCAGAATTTCGTCTGGCCCAGGAATTTATCAATGATATTTGGAACATTTTATTACAAACATTCCCTGTTGTCAGGTACCCCTATGACATCTGGGTCAGGCTTCATGCGAGAGAAGCATTTGTGAAATTCTTAGGCAGTTTTCCAACAACTTCTAGCGAACAGTCTTCGACGCCAATTAGAAAAGTGTAGCTTTTTTGTAGGTTCACTTTTGGGGCACATGCTTTGCAAAGATCGCCTCATCCTTAAAGATGAGCACCCTTATGCCAATGCCAACATGCCAGTGCCCTAGAACTTGTAGGAACTCGAGTCATTTTTGGGCAAGATTTCTTATTATACTAGGTTCATTCTACAGACTTTGTACATAATCCATCCTCTCAACTGGTTTCGCCAAAAGAGCTCATATTAGTATGGTCTGTGAGCTGTCAACAACCCTTTCATTCGCACAATCAGTGTACTTGCTGTGTTGATGGTTAGCTTTTAGACCGTATAAACCAGTAACCCTGGCCGCCGATGCGCCCAGAGTGACATGGGTGCTGTCCTATCGCATCAGAACATAGATGGCTTCGAGGAGCCTGTCACTTACCACTTGAAAATACTTTCAGTTTTTACGTAACTATTCACAGGCAGAAAGGGAGGCACTGGTTATAGCTGTAGGCATTAAAATGTTTCATCTTTTCTTGTACGCATCAAAATTTCTTCTCGTCACTGATCACAAACCACTGATTTCATTATTCGTTCCTCGTTCTAAGCTATCAGATACGACTGCCCGTCGATTCCAGAGTTTAGTATACTTTCTCAATAATTATTGGTACTACTTCATTGCAAGTCAAGTGCCTAACACATTAATACAGATTCACTCTCATGGTTGACTGCAGAATCCAGTCGGGATTTTGACTGACAGGGGGCTCCCGTTTTTGAATCCGATGATAGTTTGAAGCAGTAGGTGGATTTTCCTTTGGTGGTGTGGAGGTCAAGGCTGCCATGGCCAACGAAATCTTTTTCTTGGGAATAATTTGAGCAATCCAGATGGGATGGTCCAGGCATGTTCCATCTGGAGCAGATTTGTCGTGGTGTAACTTTTTTCTACTATGTGATTGCCTCAGCTCTGTACTGGGGCTCCTCATGCTTGTCATGTGGGAGAAAAGCTGTCGATTGGTCAGTGCTCCAGAATTGTACCTCCCGTACTGCATGTGCTGCTTGTGTAATACGGAGATATGTATCATGTGAAGGATTTGGCATGGCATCACTTCTAATGGTCAGTGATTTCTCGCGATGTCAAACATCTTGTGAGAGCTTCAGCAGCATACCAGTTTGCCCCTGTGCAAGTCCTAGAGAACCTTTGACACAAGATTGTCGTCGACTTTTCAGGCTCTTTTTCGCAAAGCATGTGCCTTTAGGTAGTGGATGGTAGTGGATGAATCATACAATTTCCCAAAAGTTGCCAGACTGTTGAAAGGTGGCGACACTGAGCCACAGCGCCAGAGATTGCGCCAAAGAGTATTATTCAGCTGCCTCCACTGGCAGTGCTTGGGGAGAACTCGTAGTAGTCAGTGCTTGTTGAGATGTGCTAGTGAAAAGTGCTTGTTGAGAACTCGTAGCAGAGAGTGCTTGCTGAGATGTGATACTGAAAAGTTCTTGTTGAGATGTGATAGTAACGAGTCGGTGTGGAGATATATTGTAATGATTAGAGTGCTTTTCGTCAATATATGAAGGTAAAAGAAAAAAAATTTTTCCTTTTCTTTTTATTATCTCAGTGTCTTAAATAATGCGTCATTACAGGTTCAGTCAACAAAGCATCTGGCGTGTGTTCCTGTATTAGAGTGTAATTCTGGGTTTCTTGCGCAATTATAGTATTTCTAATTTTTTTATTACTTCAGTATAAATGATATTTAAAATTTCTTGTCTTAGTGAAGAAGAACCGTGCCAGATGTGTACGTTGAATCACACTTCCACACACAGAACAGCTACACTTGTGCTTTGTTGGCTTCGTAGGTTTTATAGTTGCTGGGGACTTAATTAATTAATTGTATTAACGAAAATTTTCATTTCATTCTTTGTTGTTGTTCTATGCAGTCAGATTGCGGACAAAATCTAGTCAGGGCCAATCATTTACGAAACAGCGTAATCGGACATGCAGCTACGAAAAATAAAAATAAAAAAAAATAAAAATTATTTTCAAATTTAATAATTAACCCCCCATGCACGTGGCGACCGCTGCTTCGGATCGTCCCTTGGAATTCTTCTGATTGTAAAAATAGTAGAGAGTAGTATTGTTGTAGTAATTTGTAGTTTGGTAATTGTAGTCTATATTGCATGTGTGGTAATTGGCATTCTTGTAATGGTATTTTTCAAATTTTTTTTTGTTGTTGTCTTGTCTACGGGTTTGATAATTTAGTGCAATTACTTCAATTGTTCGTTAATCGTGTTTGAGGGAAGCATATCGTGTGAATGGTATTGTTGGTGATAACGTGTTATATTCTCTGTAATTTTCGTATTGTGACGAGTTTTGTATGTTTTGTAAATGATTACGCGATCGATGAAAAAGGCGAAAATGATGAATAGTGAGAATGACGAAATTGTTGACATGGCGAACTCGCCAACACAGGACAACAGTATCATGAATAATGGTGTTGAAAACAATTTAATAAGTCGGGAAGATAGTCCGGAACCATTTCAAAATTTTTCTCAATCAGAAAATTCACAGAATACGAGATTAACGACAGAAGATATGGAGCAGTTGATGAGTGCTATATTAAATTTGGGAGCACGAATGGAAACACGGTTGGACTCACAAATAGGAACAATTAAAACCGAGATGAAAGCAATGACAACACGGTTAGACTCACGAATAGGGACGTGTTTCAAAAACATGAAAGATGAATCAAAGAAAGAAAGTAGAGAAGAAGTACAGCCGATTTTGAATGCTGACAATAATAGTTTAATTTCAACAGAAATTAGACAAGAGGAACAGGACAGAGAACAGGAAGAAAAAGATCGCGTAATAGTACAAAAATTTTCAGAGTTAAATTTACAACGTGCACACGAAAAGGAAGAAATATTTGAGAGAATCGAGGAATCCGTACCAAATGACAGATTAAATAACCTAACACAACAGTATGAACAGTTAACTACTAAATGTGTTAATACTGAAACCCGAGTCGCGACACTTACGGAAGACGTAAATAAACAGAAAAAACAAGTAGGTGATTTATTGGAAAGAGATGAGGAGATTTCAGATAAATTGACAAGTCTTAGTTTAAATGGGGACAGAGATTCGGATGATACAGCTCCATTACCATTTGCGGAAACTGAAGAGTACCAGAACATAAATAAGCATGTTGAAAATCAGGGAAAATTTAATGAACGCGTTAAAAGGAAAGTTGAGGCATTACGAAAGCAAGTCAAACAAATTGAAGGCGAAATCGTAGGAAAAGATAACAGAAGAAATTTAGAACCACAGGTAGCAGAGGGGTTTGAAGAAAGTAATTTGTTTCGTGTACGGGATGCAACAAGAGAGCGCCAGGCGCGTGAATTTAACAATAATCGTCATTGTGACTGGGACAGTCGCGGTAGGTCTCTGTCGCCACGAGGCGAAAACATTGACTATAAACACTTCTTAACTGTTCGGAAGATTAAGATATTTCGCAATTCTAAGAATGACATACATCCATGTTCATGGTTAGATCAATTTATGTACGCACTTCCACCGAATTGGCCACTAAGACACAAACTGGAAATTATGTGCGGCTATTAAAGTCCTCAGGGGATTCACTACTCTAAGTGAATATGTGCCGTAGCGTGCATAGGGCCCCGAGCTGTAGTGGTGCTATTTCCCTTTTAGCTTTCTGCACCGCTGCCTACTCTTTTACTATTCTTTGCATCTGTCAAACCAACTCTTCAACTATCAATCTATCTAGAGAGTAAGTAAACAGTAACCGGATATGAGTATTTTACCCAAAACTGATTTCGGAAATTTCCATTTGGACTTACTGTATCTTCAGCAGCATTCATTCGTAGCTTAAATGAAATTTTACCTGTTTATCTTCGTGACAATATTACTTCATATGTTGACGACATTCTTATTGCTAAACGTTCTTGGAGTGAGCACAACAAAATTTTGGATTCATTGTTATGTATCTTTGCAAGAGTTGGCATTACTGTGAACCTAGAAAAATCTGAATTTGGTCGTTATCAGGTGAAATTTCTCGGTCACATTATTTCTACAGAAGGTATTCTTCCTGATCCAGAGAAACTAGACGCTATTCGTAATTATGCTGTTCCTACCACAAAACGTGATGTTCGTAGTTTTCTTGGTGTCTGTAATTTTCTTAGACGCTTTGTTAGATTGGACGATTTGGCCACACCTCGTTTTTGCGATCTATCTGGAAAGTTCTTTTTAAACGAAAATCGGTTGACAACTCTGTTTGGTTAGTTTGTATTCCTGATGAGTGGGTTAATAAGCTGATTTGGTATACGCATTTCAGTTATGCACACTTTGGTCCCATAAAATGCTTTCATAAATTACGGGAAAATTGCTACCAGCTACATGTAAACATGCAGAGAATACAAGGATACCGCGCTGTGTTTTGGCGGCGGCATATACTCAAAGCAACAGTCAAGTCTGCGCGCCGCACAAGGCAGTCGTTGACCGCAAGCAATTACTTCCTACGTCACGCGCCTACAGCTGATCGAGTGCTCAGTGCGAATGCACTGACAGCCGTCAACAGATACACAGTTTAATTTCTCCGATTAAATTGAGTATAAAGCTATAGTGACTTGATGAATTATGTTATTAACGTTCAGTATTTTTCAGGATACGGCTGTATAAAATATTTAAGAACTTCAGGTAAATTCTGTGTGTCTCCGACGTTAAGAGGACTCGCTATCGAGAAAATTTCAGAAAGAATGTAATTTCCAAGAAGAAACTAATAAACTAAAAAGGTAACTATTAATTGAGTTTATTTTTTCAGGTAACATATTTCCACTTAGGTACGTACTTTAGACGTAATTTGCTGCTCGCGATTACGTGATTCATACTTTGTGCTAAATTTCATGTTCTATGAAATGACTTGTGAAGCGACGTGCTTGCGTACGTTAACTGATTTTGACAATGATTATTAATGAACAGGGTTGTAACTTGTGTATATTATGCATCGCTTGGCTGCACTGCTTTTTCACTGATGTCATATTTTTTTTTATTATGTGCCTGCTGTGCTTATTTATTTAAATTATGATTGTAACCTGATTAATTGTGCTGACTGTGATTATGTATGTAAATTATACTTTGTGATTTATCTGCTTGCGCCTTCATGTTTACTTATTAAGATGACATATGAACATTTATTTGCTTATGCTGATATGATGCTAAGGACCTGTTTATTATGTTAGATAACATATTTGCTGCCTTGCTTATGGATTGCATATTTACACATTTCTGTTTTGTTGTCATAACTACTCTTTAATTTGGTATATAGAAATGCTGATATACTGTGTATGAACATAGAGTTTAGGTCACATTATTGTATTAATTATAGATTGTTCGCTTGGCAGAGCCTCGTTGTAAGAATTGTGCTGCATCCACTTATTGACATTCTGTTCTCTACTGGTATATTTACTCGCTATTGCATGTTTTGCTTACGCTCAGTGCCTTATATTTTTAAGATAAGAAAACGAACTGCTATAATTCGACGAACGACATTAGTACAAGAAACTTCATAGAAGTCACATGAGCTGAGGTTTAATGAAAGCTGTATAAATGTATGCTAATAGGAAGGAAGCTAACGACATGACATACCAAAACTAGGTTTAGACCATTGACAGTTATTACACTGCATTTTTCGTGAGCAATTGAAATAGGAAGTGACACTTGACACAAGAAATACTCCACATGTTCGCTTCTGTTTGCCATAATTCTTGAAGTGGTGTACACACTGTGAAATATTATGATCATTCACACTCCGTAATCGTACTTAATTACTGAGAGTTATTCGAACTAAGTCTGTTAGAGGTCATGTATGCATTTCTTTTATTTAATGATGGACAGAAGATTTGGGTCAGATGGATTACACAGAGGTTGTGTGTGGATATTGTGTCTTCAGATTGTATGGGATGATGAGGTTTGCATTAGGATTTTATCTGTACTTGTTCGAGGAGACTGACTAGAGGAAAGAGTTGTTATGGAAGTGAAATGATATTGGTAATAAGGTTTATATGTATCGACGTATTGCAGAGGTATTATTGAGATTATGTGAAGTTGATGATTATTGGAGTTTTGGTGGACAAGAGGTAAGGTAAATGCTATTAATGATAAGGTTTATATGTATCGACGTAAGAGGTATTATTGAAGTATTGAGATTATGTGATGCTGATGATTATTGGAGTTTTGGTGTATAAGAGGTAAAGTAAGTGAGGTGCATTTTTTTTTTTTTTTTTTTTTGTTGGTCTATATGGAACAAGGAGGATGAAGATAGCAGACTAGAACACTCAAGTAGAAGGAAGATAGTCTATACACACACTTTGTTAAATCACTAAGCAGTATATACTTGTTTTTGGAGAGAGGAAGTAATTGCATATCTTGGCTCACTGACAGTTGTTCAGCAACAGTACATTTGATCTGGCTTGGCAAACATTGGTCTTGACATGATGACTATGACGTTGACTAACTATTATTGACTGTTATACATTGCTGCCACTACTACTTGATACACATGATGAACATGAAATTTTGACAGAATTGCATTCACACAGTTAACACTATTCAATTACACAGTAGTACTTAATGTGGATGAAAGATGAGTGAATGTGTTTTGTGTGTTTTCCTTTTCTAATCCTACCAACCTATCTCCTAAATATTATTTTATATGTTTGTAGTGGCTTGCACTGACACCCATAAATATTATAGGTTTACTGGTATTTGTGTATTTGTAATAGTTAATATGACAATTATCTGATATCATTTGTGTGTTTATTAGAATTTGTATGTTTAGTGTAAAAGCATTTGTATGTGCATTCAAACTATTGTTCATGCCTGAACTGTCTGATGAGTGATGGTGAATATTATGGACTGTTACCTGCATTTCTTCAACATAATGGGTGCCACTTAGAAACGTTTAATTTCTGCTGATGAACTGTGTGATTAGTGATAGTGAATATTATGGACTGTTACTTGTACCTTTTCTACATGATTGGTGCCACTAGGGCATGTTTAATTTTTGCTTATAAACTCTGATGAACAGTGTGATCAGTGATAGTGAATATTATGGACTGCTCTCTGGACCTGCTCATCATTGCTAGGTGCAACTGATGGACTGATTCTACTGGAATAACGTCACTTGTTGGTGTTTGCACTTGTTCAACACTACTGGGTGCCACTTATAGAGCTGTTTCTACTGAAATGATGTTACTTCTTGCTGTCTGCACCTGTTCAACATTGCTAGGTGCCACTGATGAGCTGCTTCTACTGAAATAATGTGACTTGTTGCTGTGTGTACCTGTTCAACATTGCTGGGTGCCACAGATGGAACTGCTTCTACTGAAATAATGTCACTTGTTGGTGTCTGCACCTGTTCAACATTGCTGGGTGCCACTGATGGACTGTTTCTACTGAATTGTTGCTGTCTGCACCTGCTCAACATTGCTGGGTGCCACTGATGGACTGCTTCTACTGAAATGAAGTCACTTGTTGGTGTCTGCACCTGTTGACCATTGCTGGGTGCTACTGCTGGAACTAATCATTGAAAGCATTCTATGTGAACATTTGTATAAACTGATTTTTTTTTTGTGTGAACTATTATGTAAAGTCACATGTATGAAAAGAAGTTGTATTGCTTACTGTATTTTATATATTAGGTTATTGAAAGGTCAGTGCAAAGCCAAAATTTTAACTAATTATGTGATATTTAGGTATTAATATTATCTTTTATTTTTGTCTGTATTTTTGTGGACGAATTTGGTGGTATTTTCACCACCAATGCTGGCAAAAATACCATCAAATTCTGGCCCGTGGACTAGGGGCATATGAAAGGTGGCTACACTGAGCCACAGCGCCAGAGATTGCGCCAAAGAGTATTATTCAGCCGCCTCCACAGGCAGTACTTGGGGAGAACTCGTAGTAGTCAGTGCTTGTTGAGATGTGCTAGTGAAAAGTGCTTGTTGAGAACTCGTAGCAGAGAGTGCTTGCTGAGATGTGATACTGAAAAGTTCTTGTTGAGATGTGATAGTAACGAGTCGGTGTGGCGATATATTGTAATGATTAGAGTGCTTTTCGTCAATATATGAAGGTAAAAGAAAAAAAATTTTTCCTTTTCTTTTTATTATCTCAATGTCTTAAATAATGCGTCATTACAGGTTCAGTCAACAAAGCATCTGGCGTGTGTTCCTGTATTAGAGTGTAATTCTGGGTTTCTTGCGCAATTATAGTATTTCTAATTTTTTTATTACTTCAGTATAAATGATATTTAAAATTTCTTGTCTTAGTGAAGAAGAACCGTGCCAGATGTGTACGTTGAATCACACTTCCACACACAGAACAGCTACACTTGTGCTTTGTTGGCTTCGTAGGTTTTATAGTTGCTGGGGACTTAATTAATTAATTGTATTAACGAAAATTTTCATTTCATTCTTTGTTGTTGTTCCATGCAGTCAGATTGCGGACAAAAACTAGTCAGGGCCAACCGTTTACGAAACAGCGTAATCGGACTTACAGCTACCAAAAATAAAAAATGATTTTCAAATTTAATAATAATTAAGCCCCCATGCACTGTTTTCTACGGCATCGACTGCAGCTGCGTGTACATTGTCAGTTATCTTTGCTATCGAGGGCTCCTTCTGAACCATCATATCTTTTAGTGGTGGCAGTTTGTTCAATGGAAGTGTAAAGAGTTTTACTTTCACAACTGTATCCAGAAACTGACTACTGCCCAGATCCACCTGGTTTCTAAACCAGAGGTGAAGTACTTTGTGTAAACAATTTAAGACCCAAATAATGAAGACAGTGTCTGTCTCATCCGATGACGATGTACTGTCTGGTTTTTTACACTGCTGGCCACCGTAAATGCAACACCCTGAAGGAAGCATCCGAATCAAGTGAAATTTACACCATGGGTTTGCAGCGATGAGATATGCAACTGATTAGAATTTCAGCGCAGACGCACATCACGCGCGCCTGTGGCGCCACCTCATAGCGCCAATTAAGGCTTGGCGATTTCGACGAGTGTACGTTCGGCACGTGTGTTGACCTTGTGGTTGTTTCACAAGACGATCAGTTATGCCTCGTAGACAACAGCGAACATCGTTTGATCAAGTATCCGAGTTCGACAGAGGAAGGATAGTGGCTTACCGAGATTGTGGATTATCATACAGAGAAATCGCTAGTCGTGTTGGACGAAACCAAACAACTGTAATGCGGATATGTGACCGTTGGATGCAGGAGGGTACGACGGACCGACGTGGTCGATCGCATTCACCTCGGTGCACCACTGCACGTGCTGATAGGCAAATTGTGCGCATGGCAGTGACGGATCGCTCAGTGACATCCCGAACCATAGCACAGCACATTGCGTCTGTAACGCATCATCCAGTGTCTGCGCGTACCATTCGACGCCGTTTACAGCAGAGTGGTCTGTCCGCAAGACGTCCATTGCTTCGTCTACCATTGACGCAGAAGCACAGACGTCTCCATCGCCAATGGTTTGATGACAGACGGATGTGGACGGCAGAATGGAATGACGTTGTCTTTACTGACGAGGCACGCTTCTGTCTGCAGCACCACGATGGTCGGATTCGAGTGTGGAGACACCGTGGAGAGAGGATGCTGGACAGCTGCATTATGCACCGCCACACTGGTCTTGCACCGGGTATTATGGTATGGGGCGGTATTGGATATTACTCTCGCACGCCTCTAGTACGCATTGCCGGTACTTTAAATAGTCGGCGCTACATATCCGAGGTGCTGGAGCCAGTTGTCCTTCCTTACCTTCAGGGCTCGGCCACAGCCATATTTCAACTGGATAATGCGCAACCACACGTGGCACGCATTGTCCAAAGGTTCTTGGTCAATAAACAGATTGAAGTACTTCCCTGGCCGGCTCGCTCTCCGGATCTTTCGCCGATAGAAAACATGTGGTCCATGGTTGCTCAACGAGTGACCCAGATTACATGCCCAGCTGCCACACCAGATGATCTTTGGCAACGTGTGGAAGCTGCTTGGGCTGCTGTACCCCAGGAACACATCCAACGTCTCTTTGACTCAATGCCGAGACGTGTGGCAGCGGTGATCTCCAACAATGGCGGCTACTCTGGCTACTGATTCTGGCAGGAACCACATGTCACAGACGTCTGTAAACGTAATCATTTGATACTTGGTCAACATGTTACCTACAAAATAAATTTTGTTGTGCTACCTCTTGTCTTTCTTGGTGTTGCATTTACGGTGGCCAGCAGTGTAATTATGTATTGCATGATGCCAGTTAATAGGTGCAGTTCGGCAGAATATTTGGATGGGCGCCAGCCATGGGGTCTCTTCGAATTGTTGCACCTTGTGTCATGTTCCCCATACTGTTGCAGCCCGCCTTGTTTTCCTCGTGGAACTGCCCTTTAGGATCCTTCAGCTGGCAAGAAGGTGTCTGCCAGGTGTAGAGGTGGGCAACAGCTGTCGCCATTTGCTTGTGGTGGATGTCGGTTAAGGGCAACAGACTAGTCATGCAAGTCGTTTGCGTCTCCTGCATGGTGCATTTGCGATGTCACCATGTCTGCGCCAGTCCTTCGACAGGATCAGTTGTGGTATTTTCCCAACAAGAGGCTCCAAGATGCAGCAGTGTGCATTCCCACTGCCGCCTTCACTCCTCCCTTCGCTGTCCACCTTCGCCCGTGGAATAGGGTGCCATTCCGATTGCCTCTGTGGCTCCTTCTATGAAGCGCTGTTCTGGCAGAGCCAGAGGCACTGAGACAGCATACTTTAGTGGAAGAATCACTGCTGGGGAATCCTGCACACTAGCCAGTTTTGCGACGGAGGTCATGGCAGAAAGTGACCATTTTGAGTCCTATGTCGCCTTTTTGGGAGAACTGATTTAATAACCCCTCCAGTGGAAACTGATTGGGACGCAGATGAGTTGGCACGGTTCTCGCATTAGAATAGTGCGACAAGCTGTCACAGACAGCACACGTGAGCTGTTGCATGGACGGAAACACTGACGCAGGTGTTAAGTTTACAGTGCCGATAGGCCGGAACCGTCAGTTCTTAAACTAACATCGTCCATGTCGGACTTCCCCTTTGTATCGCACTGTGCTCTTGGTTGTATGTGCTGGTTGCTGAGTAATTCACACTTTTTCCTTGTACATCTCTGTGTGATGCTTAGACCCTCTGCTCCCTTGTAGACTGACGCACGTATCGAGTTTGTCTTTCTTTCCCAGGGTCCAATATCCCAGCTTTCGAGCCACAGTTGGCAGGAGTAGTTACATTTCTGATATTAGAATTTCTGTTGCGCGTATGGTGATACAAAATGGCATATTCAATAGGATAATGGAACACACCACATACTCCAGATATCTTGCAGTACATACGCATTCTGAACTGGCATGTTCTGCCCTCTAATTTTGCAGCTGTACAGCATCTATGGGATTCGATAAAAATATGTGTTCTTTCACACAAGCCTCCAGGCAGAAATCTTCATGAAACATTTCATCGTGTGTTTTAAGATTGATAAGAAGTTCCTTAAGTTAACTTTGCCCGCCCGGTTGGCCGTGCGGTCTAACGCACGGCTTTCAGGCGGGAAGGAGCGTCTGGTCCCTGGCACGAATCCGCCCGGCGGATTTGTGTCGAGGTCTGGTGAACCGGCCAGTCTGTGGGTGGTTATTAGGCGGTTTTCCATCTGCCCCGGCGAATGCAGGCTGGTTCGCCTTATTCCGCCTCAGTTACACGACGTCTGTGGTAGCTGCGCAAACAAGTTCTCCATGTGCGCGTACACCATTACTCTACGACGCACACATAGGGGTTACACTCTTCTGGTGTGAGACGTTCCCTGGGGGGTCCACCGGGGGCCGAACCGCACAATAACCCTGGGTTCAGTGTGGGGTGGCGGAGGGGTGAAGTGGACTGCGGTAGTCGTCGTGGGGTTGCGGACCACTGCAGCTGCGGCGGGGACGGAGCCTCTCCGTCGTTTCTAGCTCCCCGGTTAACATACAATACAATACATACAAGTTAACATTTGGAGGTTTATTTTTCATGCTAGAAAAGTGATAAGTATACATTCATGCTCATAGATTTCACAACTGTTACTGATGATGATGATGGACATCATTTCCGAATAAAATGACAGTTTCAATATTTAATATTTATGTGTGATGTATAAGTCTACAAATTTTGATGTAAATCGAATTGATGCTTCATAGCTTCACACCTTCCATATCTTTGAGTGAATTTCCAACAATGTGTCCTTAGCTGAATATATACTGGCTCGCAAGAAATGTGAAATACGTAGAAGATAGGGTCGGTTGTCAATGTAACTTTCTATACAAACACACCATCAGTAGGTATGTAACTGATCGGAGCTGCAGTTCTCTGTGGTAGGTAGAAAAGCCGCAAGATTGCGTCAGTCTTATTTATGTTTAGTCTTGTGGGGTATATTAGAGGCAGGAACAGCGTTAGATGTTGTGTGATCACTGCGAAGCAATACGCAGACAGTGCGCACTGGTGTGACACAGCGTTACTAGCTCCTGATAAAGTTCGAAAGCGCCTTTTTTGTGGGTCTCTATTAGATGAGCAGGTCGAATCGTGCAGTAACCAGTAGTTGGAGCATTCGGATGTTACAGTGGACCGATGATGGGCGACATGGAAATGTGGGGGCATATATGCTTGCAATCAAACTGCCGGTCGACTACATCTGGCCACCACAGAGGAGGATCTCCGTGTTATGCATGTAGAACATCGTAATACCTTCACATCTGCACCTTCCATCCGAGAACAAGCAATAGACCCCTTGTAACTTTCTGCACCATTCCACACAAGTGGTCAGAAACCAGCAATAGCTGGACTAGGGAATTACCATCCCATGTGTACGCTGCCATTAACATCAAAGACAAATGGCTCCTTAAAAACAATTTTAATATATCGTGTATTTTTTAGCACCAGTTACATATTAGTTTTTACAGTATAACTACATTCGATCTACCTGGATCGTCTTCAGAACTATTTAGTAGCGTCAACAGCCTGTCCTGACTGTATAAATTCTGCATATGGGAATGTTGGTTCTGATGTGAGAGTCTGAGACAGACACGATGGGTTCCTGATAGAACAACATAGATCTTGAGATGATCCAGGGGGATCTAAATTAGTCATATTACTCATACTAGCACAGGGACAGAAAAATAATTGGTATACTGAAATTGTTATAAATTTGAACTGTCTGCGCAATGTTATGGTATTGCTATGGTTAGAAAGGTCCCCATATCTGTCTTTGGTATAACTTGTGTTGAAAGAACTCGTATGTCAGCTTCATCACGATGCCACCGTGCCACAGGTACAATGGCCTTAATGACACACTTCCCAACTGAATGAGTGCATGCATCCAGGCCACAGGGTGTGTCAAGTCATACTGATATGTGGGTTCATACTGCCAAGTTCTATGCATACTTAACTCGCTTTTGTAATCGCTGAAACAACATCACATACCCACTCTGTGGTATCGACCGAAGCTTACGATGCCACGTCACAATCCGTGATGTGCATCGATACCACGGACATTAGTGGTGTCTCGCTACAATCCGACACAACGAATGGTTGAGGCTAAAGAAGGTATGCCCTCTTTCTCAGCGCACAATTTTCGTCACTTCTGGTGGCATACTATCCGTAACTACACTGAGGTAAGAAAAGTCATGGGATTTTTCCTAATATGGTGTCGGACCTCCTTTTGCCCGGCGTAGTACAGTAACTCGACGTGGCATGAACTCACCAAGTCGATGGAAGTCTGCTGCACAAATATTGAGCCGTCCTCAATACCGAAACTGTTGCGTTGCAGGATTTAATGCACGAACTGACCTCTCGACTATGTCCTATAAATGTTCGATGGGATTCCTGTCGTGCGATCTGTGTGGCCAAATCATTCGCTCGAATTGTCCAGAATGTTTTTCAAGCCCGTCGCTAACTGTTGTGGCCCAGTGACATGGTTCACTCTCGTCCGCAAAAATTCCCTCGTTGTTTGCGAACATCAAGTCCATGAACGGCTGCAAATGCTCTCCAGCTAGTGGAACATAATTATTTGCCGTCAATGATTGGTTTTGTTGGACCCAGAGGACCCAGCCAATTCCATTTAAACACAGTCCACGCTATTGTGGATCCACCATAAGTCTGTACAGTGCCTTGTTGACTACCTCGGCTCATGACCTCGTGGTTCCTGCGCCACACTCGAACCCTACCATCAGCTTTTACCCACTGAAATCTAGATTCATCTGACCAGGCTGCGGTTTTGCGGTCTTCTAGGGTCCAACCGATATGGTCGCGAGCCCAGCGGATCGCTGCAGGAATATGTTGTGCTGTTAGCAAGGGCTCTCGTGTCGGTCGTCTGCCCCCATAGCTCATTAACGCCAAATTTCGCTGCACTGACCAAACGGATACGTTGGTCGTACGTCCCACAACGATTTCTGCGGTTATTTCACGCAACGTTGCTTGTATGTTATCACTGACAACTCTACGCAAACGCGGCTGCTCTCGGTCGTTAAGTGAAGGTCGTCGGCCACTGCGTTGTTCGGGGAGAGAGATAACGCCTGAAACTTGGTATTCTCAGCAATCTATTGGCTACCATTCCTCATTAAAAGTGTGTAAATTCCCGTCTTGCTGTCATAATGACATCGGAAACGTTTTCACGTGAACAGGGCTCCTCTCGAGGGTGTGAAGGTCCAAGTAATGTCTACTGGCCTCCGTGTCATGCGGCGTCATGCGAAGCTTCAATGAGGGTCATGGGGCAGCACACCACTCTCGCGGCCGATTTGCTGACTTTCCAGACGTTGGAGCCGCTACTAGTCGCTCAAGTAACTCATCTCACCAACAAAATACCCGTGGCAGTACCGGGAATCGAACCTGGATGCTCTGCATGGCAGCCATCCACGCTGACCACTCAGCCAATCTTCACATGAATCACCGAAATAGAAATGACAGCTCTCCCATTGCACTGCCCTTTTATACCTTGCGTACGCGATAGTACTGCTCTCTTTAGATGTGCATTTAGTTATCTCATGACTTTGTCACCTCGTTGTATCATCGTCGGGCTGGTCCGACATGCCATACTCCTCTGTGTGATCGACATCAGTCGACAGTCGACAGTGTAGAGCAAGTATTTTAACTGATTCGGCACTTTCATTTTCGCCGCAGGAGGCGGGTTGGATGAGTCGACCACTTACCTCCATCCTCCAGCCGAGTCCGCTCTGGCGGCGCCTAGGTAGTAAGAAGCCGCCGCCCGCCACCTGCGGAGGCGAACCAGCGAGGGGCGGTGAGCGGTGAGCGCCTCTCCTTTGGGTTCTGCGTTGCCCGCAATGTATGGCCGCGGCCGCCGCCGGCCTTGTCGGACAAACCGGCCTCCATAAAGCGTGGCGGCGCGGGCGCGGAGGCGGCGCTCGCACGCTGGGACACGCCCCCGGCGTCGTCGCCCCCGCCTGCTCGGCGCGGCACCGCACCGCACAGTGCGGGCGTTACGTTGCTAAGTTACCGCGAGTACCGGCACGCATGCCCTGTGCCGCACGCGCTGTCCGCTGCAGTCGCCGCGGCCGTGCATCAGTCCGCAGCGAGTCCGCGAACGCCGCCTTTCGGCTCCTCTGGCGAGCTTTCTTTTTTTTGATTTGTGGCTCCGACAGGACCTTGTAGTATTCCCAGTCCGCTAGTGTGTTTACGCCAGAGCAAATCACGACTGACCGTACGAGTAAACTCGGCGATTTTATTGTGCCGGCCTGTCCCGACAGGTTGCGACTTTATTTCGGAGCCTGCTGTGATAAGCAACCCACCTGGTGCCGCTTACACGGTCTCGGGATTGTTACTGCGCGCTAAATGGAGACGTGTGTTAGTGACCAAGTTAACGGAACCTAGCAGAGGTGGGGTATGCACGTAGACCATGTTTGTGTAGTGATTATTACTTTTCGAGAGGTGCGGAGTTCTCACCCCCATTAGGCTGTTCTGCCATCATATATCATCCGCGCTTTACCCAAGTCACAATAATCCCGGTATGATACAGTAAAGGAGTTATGTCTATAAAAGAAAGAAAGCGTCCGATAGTATCTGGTTGCAGAATTACTGGCGAACATCTTGTCCGCCTCACGTCGTCTAAGTACCCACTAAGGCAAAAAATCGAAAAACCACGAAGAATTCATCCGAGTGGGGTGGAAATCGGTAGATGTGACGTACACGTATAGACAAAAAAAGGATTACAATTTCGGAGAAACTTGGAAGATTTATTCAAGAGAAAAAGCGTCACGATTTGAGCAAGTAAATAACGCTTTGGTCCACCTCTGGCCCATAAGCAAGCAGTTAATCGACTTGACATTGGTTGGTAGAAACGTTGTATATCCTCCTGATGGAAATCGTGACACATTTTGTTCGACTGGCGCATTATAAAGTGAAAATTACGAGCTGGTTGTAGGGCCTTGTCCATAATGCTCCAAACGTTCTCAAATTGGGAGAGATTCGGTGACCTTGCTGACCAAGGTAAGGTTTGGCAAGCACAGTAGAAAATCTCACCGTGTGGAGCCAAGCATTATCTTGCTGAAATGTAGGCCCAGGATAGCTTGCCTTGAAGGGCGACTAACCGAGCCGCAGCATATCGTTGACGTGTTGCTGTACTATAAAGAGTCCCACGGATGACAACCAAAGGGGTCCTGCTGTGAAATGAAATGACACCCCAGACTATCACTCGTTTTTGTCGGGCGGAATGGCGGCCGACAGTCAGCTGGTGTCCCACCACTGTTTGGAGCGTCTCCAGACACATCTTCGCTGGTCGTCAGGGCTCAGTTCAAAACTGGACTCATCACTGAAGACACTTCCACTGCACTAAGTAAGAGCCCAGGCCAACTGTTCCCGACAATATTACAAACTCGTTTATTGGTGTACGGAGGTCAATGGTAATCGGCAAGGGGTGCTATGAGCTCTGTCCCCTTTGTGTGAGCCGGCTGTTAACCGTCCTTGCGGTTACTGTAGCATGAGTTGATAATGATTAATCGGGACTCCGAGTGCCTATGTGAAGATTGCATTCTGCTTGACGCTATGTTCGGCTACGGCTGACCCACTCCTACCAGCATCGTCGAAGAATAGCATCAGTCCCGTTAAAATGTCGAGCGATTCCCCGATTACACCTATAGACTTCTTTGATCGCAACTACACGGCCTCTCTCAAATGCTGACATCTGAGAATGTTGTTCACGCGCATGTCTGCAAGGTATAGTTATTGTCCAACTGAGTACACGGAAAGAAATTCGCAAAGACTTCATATACTGGTATCGTCATGTCCCCCGTTTGCTATTCTTGTCAGCTGCGCTGTGAGATTGCGCTGCAGCCTCACTCGTTCATCCAACGGCGGCCAAAGTTTACCTGTTTTTTTTTTTTATGAGTGCATTTAGAGATGACACTAAGAAGTCGTATTAAACTTGACGATCATGTAAAATCAGTATCAGAGAAAGCCAATGGCAGCTGTAGATTATTCAGAAGATTTCTGCGAAAATACAACGCATCTCCATTGGAAATTACATTCCAGACACTAGTGTGTCGAACTCTAGAGTGCTGTTCCAGTTTCGAATTTTATCAGGTGGGCATGAAAACAGACATCAAGCGAATTCGTTTACGAGCTGCTAGTCATACCAAAGTGTAACAGAAAAATCACAGGGGGCTCAAATGGGTGACTTTCCAAGAAAGACGACGTATTGCCAACTGAAAGCTGTTGGATAAGTTTAGAGAACCTGCGTTCGAAATAATGTGCGAGTATTAACCTGCTGGTACCTTCCACCTCGCGTAGAGATCATAAGAATAAGATGAGAGAGATTAGTGTGAACAGAAAGGCATTTAGACAGATATATTTACCCTCACTCAATACGCGAAAAAAGTAGGGCATAAAGTGGACGTTGTTGGTTCAAATTAGCTCCGTATAGTTTCGTTGCAATGCTCTCCAGGTAATTAAGTTCACTATGTCAAATTATCTTTATATTGTCCGTCATTCTTACATAACCAGTTACTAAGTGACGTAAGAGATCTCGTGAAATGGTCGTGACGGGAAATCTGAGAAATTAAAGCTCATACAGAGACTCACTGACATTTGTTCTAATCATGGACAGATCGCTTAAACGATTAATAACAATAGTGAGGACAATGCACATGAGTTACCTCACTTCATACTTCCATAGGGAAAACATACAGGATCTAATATCAGAGTCAGTATTTAAAAGAGATTTATAAGAGTTGTCATCAAATAAGAGTAGGGACAGAAACATTCTTCGAAATTTCTAAAATTATTGGGGAAGTGGCAACCATGTGACTGATCAAGTTGGTGTGTAGAATGCAGTTGACTGGAGACGTAGTAACAGACAACCAGAATCATCTATGTTATCCAGACGATATCAAGGACAAATAGGTGCAAGAACTATCACACACTGAGCTTAACATTTCATGCATGCAAATAGGCGATAAGAATGGTATACATGAGAATGGAAAAGAATACTGAGGATATGTTGAATCACGATCAATTTGGCTTTCGGAGAAGTAAAGGCACCAGGAGCTCAGCTCTGACATAGTCCTTGATAATGGAAGCAAGGGTTCAGAAAAATTAAGACACATATGTATGATTTGTCGCCCTAGAAAAAGTGTTCGACATATAAAGTGGTGCAAGATGTTCGAAAGTCTCAAAAATTGGGTATAAATTATAGAGGAAGATGTGTAATACAAACACGCCGAAGGACCAAGAAGTAACAATAACAATGAAAACCAAGTACCAAGTACTCGGATCAAAACAGATGTAAGGCAGGGTTACTGCCTTCGCTCAGCTGTTAAAGTTGACACATTGAAGAAACAATTTTGGGAATAAAAGAAAGGTTCAAGACTAGGAATAAAATTCAGGGTCAAAGGATATCAACGATAAGAACCACTGATGAAAATTCTGTCCTCAATGAAAGTCACGATGAAAATTACAGAACCTGTTAAATGAAATGAGCATTATAATGAGTACAGAATATGGATTGAGCGTAAATAGAAGTAAGACGAAAATAATGAGGAGTAGCAAAAATGAGGTCAGCGTGAAATTTACAATAAGAATTGCTGATCGTGAAGTAGACGAAATCACGGAATTCTGTTGCCTTGGAAGCAAACTAACACATGCCGGAAGAAGCAAAGAGGAAATGAAAAATAGACTGGCACCAGCAAAGAACGGATTTTTTGTCAAAAGAAGTCCACTACTATTAAACATAGGAATCGAGGACGAAATTTATGAGGCTGTACTTTTGGAGTACAGAATTGTATCGTAGTTTGTTATGGACCTAAGGAATACCTGCAAAGAAAATCGAAGCCTTGGAGACGCAGCGCTACAAAAGGCTGTTGATAATTTGGTGGACAGGTAAGATGAGGACTGAAGAGGTTTTCTACAGAACAGGCGAAGGAAGGAACATGTGAAAAGTACTGTCAAGACGAAGGGACAGTGTCATAAGATATGTGTGAAGATATTAAGAAATAACTTCCGTGGTACTTGAGGGAACTATATAGAGTACAAACTGTAGAGGAAGACTGAGACTAGAATACATTCGACTAATAATGGAGAACTGGCAGTTCATGAACTATTCTGAGATAAGAAGGTTGTCACAAAAATGAATTCGCTCGGGCCACATCGAACCAGTAAGAAGATATTCACAAAACTTCCAATTTAGGCTATCGCTCACCTACTGAGCTTACCGTCGTCTTGGATGTTTCCCCCTTGTCTAGCTACAGGGATGGTGGGATGCAGTGACAAAATCTTCCAGGCGAGACTTAACTAATGAAATATTTACACCGATAACGAAAGATTTCTATTTATTCGACTTTATCATGAATTAATCGGATGATCACAAGTGATATCGACAGATGGGCCTTACTTTGCATCTTTAGCGAGTAACTTCATACGCTGAGGGTAAGGGTATGTGCGTATCTTACATCCCTCATGCCTGACGTACATGAGACCGCAGCCATGAAGAATCACACTCAATTTTTCAACTCACATTAAGAGAGCAACGAATCTCTGTTACTTGCTCCAGGTATTTTGATGAACGGAGCCATTACTTGTTTTTAATCTAGGATGTTCGTCATTAGACGCAACAAAGTTTTCTTTAAGATTTGTTGTTTTCTCTGGAATACGTTCTCTATTCGCAGATAGAGTCATGTGGCGCTGTTGTGGACACTGGACTCACATTCGGGAAGACAGGGGTTCAAAACGTCGTCCTACCATATTGGTATCCCCCGATTTGGTTCAAATGGCTCTGAGTACTATGGACTTCTGAGGTCATCAGTCCCTTAGAATTACTTAAACCTAACTAACCTAAGAACATCACACACATCCATGCCCGAAGCAGGATTCGAACCTGCGACCGTAACGGTAGCGCGGTTCCAGACTGCCGCTCCTAGAGCCGCTCGGCCACCCCGGCCGGCTATTCCCCGATTTCCCAAGATGTTTCAGGCAGAGGCCGGGATGGTTCCTGTGAAAAGAGCACAGCTAGTCTCCTTCCCCAAAGCGAGCTTGTACTCCGTCTCTGATGACATAGCCGTCGATGGGGCGTTAAAGCCTAGTTTTCCGTACTTCCTTCTGTTTCGTCCTACTACAGGTACTACATCAATATGTCAAAGTGACAGACATCAGTTCTCTAAAAGATCTTGAAAGTTGTTCATCACGACAACTATCAGAACTGGACTTTCTTCCGCGTACTGTGGACTGCAAGCATACTGCAAAATGTTCTATACCAAGCGATCTATTACTGAAAGTATCACAGTCTGTGACTAGCTGAGGAGGCATATCTGTAGGGGTTTCTAATCCTGTTTGGGTGTCCTGTCCACGTGTTACTAGCATACAATGCTGTTCTCAAAACGTACTTTCTCAGAAATTTCTTACTCAAATTGAGGTGTATATTTGTTACTAGTAGACTTTTCTTGGCCGCGAATGTCCATTTTTCCAGTGCTAGTCTGGTTTTTATGCGCTCCTTGCCCCGACCTTCGTAGGTTATTTTGTTGACTAGGTAGCACAATTCTTTATCTTCATCTACTTCGTGATAGCAATTCTGATGTTAAGTTTCCCTCTGTTCTCGTTTCTGCTACTTATCATTACCTTCGTCTTCCTCTCTCTTCTCGTTTCTGCTACTTATCATTACCTACGTCTTCCTCCGGTTTACTCTCAATCCACATTCTGTATTCATTAGACAGTTAATTTAAATCACCAAATCATGTAAGTCTTCTTCACTTCCACTGACGACAGCAATGTCGTCAGCGAATCTTAGAGTTTGTAGGTAGGCTGTTTCGGTTTTTATGTTGGTAACGCCACGTAGCGTTGTGTACGAAAATCACTGACTGTGCTGTGTGCAGTCTGTGGCTGGTTTGCATGGTTGGAATCTTTGATATTGTAGTGTTGTGCAGTTGGATGTGAACAGCGCGTAGCGTTGCGCAGTTGGAGGTGAGCCGCCAGCAGTGGTAGATGTGGGGAGAGAGATGACGGAGTTTTGAGAGAGGATGATCTGGACGTGTGTCCATCAGAAAGAGTAAATTTGTAAGACTGGATGTCATGAACTGATATATATATTACGGTTTCTGAACACTATTAAGATAAATACATTGTTCTCTATCAAAATCTTTCATTTGCTAACTATGCCTATCAGTAGTTAGTGCCTTCAGTAGTTAGAATCTTTTATTTAGCTGGCAGTACTGGTGCTCGCTGTATTGCAGTAGTTCGAATAACGAAGATTTTTGTGAGATGAGTGATTCATGAAACGTATAGGTTATTGTTAGTCAGGGCCATTCTTTTGTAGGGATTATTGAAAGTCAGATTGCGTTGCGCTAAAAATATTGTGTGTCAGTTTAGTGTTGATCAGAATAAGTAAAGAGAGAAATGTCTGAGTACGTTCAGTTCTGTTCAGCTGTTTGAAAATCAAACAACGTAAGAGGTTTATCAGCACAGTAATTCATTCATAATTTTTCTAAGGGGATGTTTCAAGTTGATTTGCTTTCAACTTCAATTTTAACTTCACTCTTGAACCTTTCTGTTATACCTGTCGTTGCTTCGTCGATGTATAGATTGAACAGTCGGGCGAAAGACTGCATCCTCGTCTTAGAAGCTTCTTAATCTGAGTATTTCGTCCTTGGTCTTGGTAAGCATAACTGCCCTTACATATGACCCTGTCTTTTTTTTTTTTTTAAAGAAAAAAAAAGCACAGTCATACTGCGTTACAAATTATTTCTTGGGTTTAAACTTTGTATGGTAAAGGGCATGCATTGAGAGGGTGTTTCTAAAGACATATTTGCATGTATTCACATAGTGAGCCAACAACTTATAAACTGGCGAGGTGACTATTTTGAGCACCACAGTTCTCTTGACGCGTGCTCATCGTATCCGACAAATATCATGTTCAGCTGCAACGATACTTAGATTACTGGCTGTCACATCTCCACAGAAAGAGTAGATGCTCCGCTGCCTGCGGTCAAAACAGTAATGTACACGGATACTTTACAGACCTTGCAGCATGTACTTGAGTGAGGACATGACCATACTGTGAAACGGCGACGAATTGTTTCCTGCGAAACGGAACCGCATGCACCGTGCTCGCGAAAGAAACGGCCTGCCTTAGCGAGAACGGTCGCCCTCCGGCGTGCCTCGGCAGCGCAAGCGAGCGGCGCGAAGCTGGATGTTAAGGGCCCCCGCCGGATTCCTCGAGTTCCGGCGCGGGTTTCTTGTGCCGCCGCCGCCGCTCACAGTAAATCTTCGGCACGACTCAACGTCCAACAATGTGGAGACACCGCAGGAGCCGACGAATACTTCCACCGGCCGGCCTTCCGGCGCCACTTTTTTACTCTAATTTCGCCGACAATTTCACTCCCATTTCCACGGCCGTACTTATTTGTCCCTCGCACTCTATTATCTTGTCTCGCTGCTGATTCGGACCACCGGGTAATACCACCGGCAACAGTGAAGAGCCGTAAAAGAGGAAAATCCGTTTTACACAAAGGACCGTAGGGAGACAAACGGTGTCCTCCTCTTTTAGAGGGCTTTCTTCTTACCGAATTCTGTGGAGACTTGGGCTTCTAGAGGGATTAACGTCGAACTGCTTAAGAAACTGTATATTTTCTCCTTCACTATAGTGTTAATTTAAATACGATTTCTTCGCCATCGACTATATTTCTAGGCTACATAGAGAGCTGAGGATGTACTCAAAACTAATATTAGAAGGAAAAAGGCGGCCTCGCGCACTGAGGGTTCCGTACAAATTTAATTATGTATGTAGAAATTCCGGAAATCGAAAATCTCAACGATTTTTGCTTGTTATCGACACTGTTACTGGCTAGATGTCGGTCCCAGCGATTCCAAGACTTTCGAGAACGTTTCAATTTTAAGTGTGACGTCGAATAACAAATGACAAAACAAATACAGGGTACGGAAAAGACTTTCCCTGATTATATAAATTGATACCTCAGTCTAGAAGTAAGAATCAAATATGAAACTTGTGTCGAGCTGTTTACAACTACCAAAGTTTTTTTTTCTGTTTTAGGTTCGCAGTCGTAAGTAGTGGATGAGGTGCAGTGTCAAGAAGCCATGTTAACCAATCAGGAGAAGGCACAGTGTGTCCTGTGGTACCATGAGACACGATCACCAACCACAACGCAGAGACACTTCCAGACAAAATTTGGAAGGAATCCACCTGATGTCAAGAGCATTAAAGCCTGGTATGAGAAGTTCAAGAACACAGGACCGGTTGCTGACCTTCCGAGGTCTGGTCGACCAAGAACCTCAGCAGGCAGGGTGGAAGCTGTAAGGCAGTCTTTTCTGCGAAATCCGAAGAAATAGGTGCGCAGGGCCTCACGTGAATTACAGATGCCAGAAAGCTCTCTCCATGACCTTTTACACAAACGTTTATTGTTTCGTGCATACAAAGTACAAATCGTTCAGGCCTTGTTGCCCAGTGACAGTACACGTCGAGGTGACTTAGCGGTCGAATTGCTATCACGTATTGAGGACGATGATGGTTATCTCAGACGAATTGCCTTATCCGACGAAGCGACCTTTTTTGTCAGTGGAGTAGTGAATCGGCATAATGTGCTCATTTGGGGTTCACAACCCCTTGGCGAGGTCATGGAGTGCACCAGAGGCAGTCCAAAGGTGAATATTTGGTGCCATTCTTCTTCGCTGAGGCTACCATCACATGTCCAGTGTATCTGGACACGTTGCAACTGTATGCTGTTCCTCAGCTGCTTCAGTATCACTCCGGTGTCTTGTTTCAGCAAGACGGTGCACCGCCTCATTGGGGTTTGGACGTCCGTGCCTATCTAGATATAACCTTTCCTGGGCGATGGATTGGTCGTGATGGGCCAACGGTTTGGCCTCCATGCTGTCCTGACATAACCCCGTTTGACTTCTCTTGATGGGGTTATGTCAAGGACGAGGTCTGCCGAACACGTGTACCTGATCTTGAAACCCTGTGGCAACGGATAACCACAGTCGTTGAATCGATCCCTCCAGTGATGTTGGCTAATGTGTGGACTGAAACTGAAAATTGCCTAGATGTGCTACGTGCTACCAAGGGTGCTCATGTGGAAGTTTACTGATATGTGAAAAACTCTGATAGTTTGTAAACAATTAGACACCATTTCATATTTGCATCTTACTTCTAGCCTGAGTTATCAATTTATGTAATCAGGGAAAGACTTTTCGGACACCCTGTATTTTTTGTGCGGCATAATAGCAAGACCACAGTTTTCTGATTTCTTTCATTTACTTGTACTGTCATTCTTACTCCTCGCACATTTCATGACTCTACGTCAACGGAAATTATTCTATAGGCCTCAGTCAGTGAATTTGGGAGTATCAGAATATCTGACGTAAAAGGCTGTATCTTTTGAGTGCAAGGCCTTAGTATGAGACAGAAACCTACATTGCGCCTTGATACATCTACCTGTTCCTGAGAGTATGGGATCTTATCGGATAGACGGCAGACAGACAGTATGGGAAAAAAAATCATCTAATATCAGGGGCGTTCAAAAAGAAACGAGCCGGTATCTAGAATGCGCAAACCGGTGACAGTAGAGTAATATCGTGGCGAGTGTAACGAGGTGTGGTTCTGACCAGAACGTGGAAATTCACAGCCCGTCGCTAGAGGGCACGCGTGCATGTCACGGGACTATCCAGAGCTAGTACCAGCATGCATCAATCGTCCAACGCTGCCAGTCGCCAGTTCTTCTTTGACGAAGGTGGCCCTCTTCTGATTCACTTCCTGCAGGACGGGACAACAGTAAATGCCCAGCGTTACTCGCAAACCTTGACCACTCTTTGCCAAGCGATCAAATCAAAACTACTAGGCGGGGTCGTTCTGCTCCACGACAATGCACAGCCTCATACGGCCAACACAGTCGCGGCACGCCTGCAGAAATTCAAATGGGAGGTTCTCGGCCACCCTCCATACAGTCCGGACCTCTCTCCCTGTTATTAAGCAATTTTTGGTCCTCTTAAAAAGGCTCTGAGGGGCAAACGATTCACCTCGGACGACGACGTCCAGCTGTACGTGCGCTACTGATTAACATCGCAACCCCGAGAATTTTATGAGACAGCCATTCACCGCTTTGTGTAACAGTGGGACAAGTGTCTTAACAGGCAGGGTCAATACTTCTAACATACAGGTACTGGTTTCTGTAATTATGCCTCCGGCTCGTTTCTTTCTGAACGCCCCTTATATAATAACGAACCAACAATTTTAGGAATTTTTCCTTTCGTTGTACTATTAAACCTTGCTTCTTACTATATTTCATGATTCTAGGACAATGCGATATACTCTTTAAGTCCTGATGAGTAAGTTTTCGAGTGTAAAATTATGTCACATAAATGGCGATATCTTTTGACTGCATTGACTTAGAAGCTTATCTTTTTTACATCGCCGAGAGACTGTAGACATTAATAGGTGACAAATTTCAAATTGATACTTCTACCCATTCCTGAGAAAATGAGGTTTCAACAATCAGACGGACAACGAATTGATACTGTAACAGTTCAATTTTTACCGATTAAGGCACAGAATCCTAAGAAAAGTAAACTGTTACACTGCTTATTTATTATAATTTGCGAAATAGGTTTCGTATTATTAGCCCACTGTCCAGTGTTTCTGTCAAAGATATTACCGTACATACTGGTACAAACAGATACATAGCAAAGAATTACGATTAAGCAAGGAGTTTGCTTGCTAATACAACATTTTCAAAACAACACATTTGCAATTGTAAGATACTAAAATGGTTTACTGACGAATCCATTTGAATCGGTGAATTGGAAAAGGCGTCATGTCCCAGAAAGTAAATTTTTTTGGAGACGCAAAACACTGTTTTACTGACAATGGCTTTAAGCGTTGAGATGTGGTGTTGCCATATAGGGTGAAACAATACACTACATTACAACATGCTTTAGCCATCGACTGCGGTCAGTAATAGACTTTGAATTTACTGGAGATGACATTTTTTCGTAGCTGATAATGTTGATGAGGCAACTAGCGTTCTGTTTGTAGCGGAAGGATTGTGTTATGCAAGTTTGTATTATTCGTATTCGTTACACCAATAAAAGAGCGTGTTATGACTATACAGGATTTTTCATAATGTCCCCAAAATACAATACGTCAATGCAGACAACAGTGCGTATGATTCATCTTCATCTTGTCCATCCTCCGCTAGCCACTGGCAGATTTTGTTATAAAATGGTCTCTGCTCGTCAGTTATGTATTGTAGAATTTATTTCACATCGTCTAGTTTCTTCTTTCTTGTTGGAACAGGTACGCTATACACTAGTTTATATGGACATGGCCTCTTTTCTAACTCAATACACGTTCTGACGAGCACTTCTGTCGATGGGACGCGATCCCTGTTATACAAAACGATGCGTTCAAATATAGGGATTAATAATCTCCGGTGAACATAATTTGAAAAAAAATTGGAAATGACCCCATTTCCAACACATCGATTCATTTGTAATTGGAGACGACTCAGCAAAGATGGATTGGGAATTCATCCAGATTTTTCATTAGCTCCAGTACTAAATTAGAGAGAGTTGAAGACATACTACAGAAATATGGCAGTCAGTACTGCCCAAAATATTTTTGTCACGGTGTGCCCCACTACAAGTGGCTTTGCCAGTAATGTATTTGGTTGTTCTGCGATTTCCAGTCTATTCATTTGTATGTTAAGCACCAGCAGCTAATTCCTTTGACGGTTGAAGATCATTTACTTTCTTCATGTTTGGACCAATACGTTTAGTGATAAGTTTGTGAATAACACTAAACAGTGGGCTAACAACCTGAAAACTACGTAGCAAAAACGTATGCTTTTTCCTTGTAATCATAATATTTCACTAAGTAAGTAACAGTGGTGTCAACTGAAATTATCAAAATTAATACAGTTTCTGGTCTTTAATACTTCACATTCATCTCTACATAATCTGATGTTAGCAGAAAACGCAATAATGTAGTTTTCTAAATTTTGTATGCCTGTATCTGTTAAATAAATGCAAAATGAAAGAAATTTAACTCTGAAATTCTTCTCTTGCTTACAGAAAGGAATCTGAACTGTTTGCTAGCTCCTAGTAATTAATTTCTCACGAAACATATATTTAAGATTTGTGATGAACCTCAGGATAAATGCCGCCACGTTTGTATATGACTTGATTATCGTCAGACATATTATTTTATTATTAATAATAAATTTATTTGCATTCTTTCTGGGTCTGAGTTTCTCACACCTATGAAACTGTGGATCTCTTGCATTACTCTATTGTTTGAAAATTATGTTACAAATTATCTCATCAAAAATAATGGTACCAAAAACTATTTTTGTGACTTTCTTCCTTAATTACATTTCATGTTTCATTGAAACTTACCTTTAAAAATTTTATTTCAGTTTTTCATTTTTTTCACTTACGTTTTATGTATAATAGTGGATTAATTTTTTTTGTATACATCTGGTAAACCACCTCAGTCCTGACGTGTGCACTGATAAGCACCTGAAGATGATGCCAGCTGCATCGTTGAAGTATTGTGCATCTTTCACAGCAAAGCATCTGAAGACGACGAGCAGCTGTTTCGTTGAAATATTGTGCATCTTTCATAACGTTAAGCGACTCGACGCCCGTCAACCATTGAAGCAGTTATTACGTCAGGAATGTCTGAAACAGCACGTTAATTTTATTATTGTAACATTAATTCAGCTTAACAACTTATTTTAATGTACGTCATATTAGTGATAGGAAAGTAGCGGAAGATGTCAAGCGTGGAATTGCATTAAGACCTTTTGCAGAGTTCGCCTGGCATTACGAAGAATCCTGAAAAGTAATGCGCCCGAATTCTGTATATGGAAACTCTTAAATATTTTTAATAAAACAAACGTTATTAGCATTCTACATCTTTATTGTTCATGTTTGCATATTTGCAACCCTCTGGCGCTAGAGAGCTCCGAATTGTAGCGTGTAACGTCGCAGATTGTATCGTAACTATATCGGCCTGTGAAGGACAGTTTACTGCAATCGAGTTTCAGATTCGAAGAATTCGTCCACATATGGACCATCCTCTCCTTCAGCTTCACAATATCAGACTACTCCTGAGTGCTGCGACATTTGCATTTCAACACCATCGATTCACCTCCTACAGTCTCCACCTCGTCGCTCCCGACATTCATCTTTTTCGAAAACTTAAAAAACGCCTTCGAGGACTTTAATTTGATAGTGACGAGGCGGTGCAAGCAGAGCTGATGTTGTGGATCCGTCAACAGAGTCAAATATTCTACAGTGACGGTACCAACAAACTGGTCCCTCTTTAGGGAAAATGTGTTCTTCCCAGGGTGACTATGTTGAGGGATAAATATGTAGAAGTGAATAATGAAGATGTAGAATGTTAATAACGTTTGTTTAACTTTAAAAGTTTTACGAGATTTCAGATGAAAAATTCGGAGACGTCACTTTTCAGCACCCTCTGGTATTAGCGAAAACCATGGAAAACAAAAACTAACGCTGGTGTATCAGTTGAACAAAACTGAATCGTTTTTTGATTAATTATTCTTTACTACTTGTTGATTTATTCCTTTGAGACACCTACAGTCAGTGTTTACTGGTTTTCTATTTCATTTCGGTTAGCTACAGTTATAACAACAATACTAGGTTCAATGGAACTATCACAAAGGGAACGGCTCGAGTTCGTCGCCAACACGAGTTGTAAATAAGTTGTTTGCTACTAAGAACACTTTTGGTAGCCTGTAGAAAATCTTTGTACATCCTGTAAGCACCGTGCTAGATTTTGGGAACGTGTTACCTATAAAAGTAAATCCGAAATATGCCTAACCATTCCATAAACCAGAATTAGACTCATGGCTTTATGTAGTAATTGGATTTGACGACAAACTTAAAAAAAAAAAAAAAAAAAAAAAAGGATTGACCTTTGTGGGAAGGCTGGCTTTTGTGGAACGATTTATAATGGACATGACAAAAAGATAACTGATTAACGTGAACCTGATTGGTCGTAGTAGACAACTGAATTTACATTCAAAACATGTAGCCCTCTGAGTTGCAGTAGGCACGTTTACCCATACTGTTAGTGTAACTCATAAACCGGAAGACGTAGAATAATCATACTTAACATACACTCATGCTCATAAATTAAGGATAACGCTGATACATGGTGAAACAACGCTCTGGTGGGCGGTTTGCAGGTTTAAATCACCTCGGGGTATGACCATGCGGTGCATTTGACCTGCGGTCGTCGCACGGTGGCGCTGGCAGCAGTCCACATACGCTGAGGTGTGTTGGTGCATGTCAGAGTACGGTGCAGCGAGTAAGTGTGCAGACTTTTTCAGACGTGCTAGTGGTGACTGTGTGTTGAAAATGCCTCAAAGAACACATACTGATGACGTTATGAGGGGTAGAATACTAGGCCGACTGGAGGCTGGTCAAACACAACAGGTCGTAGCAGGGGCCCTCCGTGTGACACAAAGTGTGATCTCAAGATTATGACGATTCCAGCAGACAGGAAACGTCTCCAGGCGCTGCAGTACGGGACGTCCACAGTGTACAACACCACAAGAAGACCGATACTCACCATCAGTGTTCTCAGACGGCCATGGAGTACTGCAGGTAGCCTTGCTCGGGACCTTACCGCAGCCACTGGGTCTCTACAGACACAGTCTACAGACGACTGAACGGACATGGTTTACTCGCCCGGAGACCTGCAAGGTGCATTCTACTGACCCCTGATCAGCCCGTAAAGCCTTGTGTCAAGAAAACAGTACATGGTCACTGGAACAGTGGTCCCAGGTTATATTCACGGACGAGTCCAAGTATAGTCTGAACAGTGATTCTCGCCGGGTTTTCATCTGGTGTGAACCAGGAACCAGATACCAGTCCCTTAAAGTCCTTGAAAGGTCGTGGTTTGATGGTGTGGGGTGGGATTATGATTGGTGCACGTACACCCCTGCATACCTTTGACAGATGAACTGTAACAGGTCAGGTGTATCGGGACGTCATTTTGCACCAGTACGTCCACCTTTTCAGGAGTGCAGTGGGCCCAACGTTGCTCCCGATGGATGATAACGCACGGCCCCACGGAGCTGCCGTTGTGGAAACAGAAGATATTTGGCGGATGGAATGGCCTGCCTGTTCTCCAGATCTAAACCCCATCGAGCACGTCTGAGATGCTCCCGGTCGACGTATCGCTGCACGTCTTGAAAGCCCTAGGACACTTCAGGAGCCCCGACATGCACTGGTGCAACAATTGGAGACTATACCCCAGCAGCTGCTTGACTACATGATCCAGAGTATGCCAACCCGTTGTGCGGCCGGTGCACGTGTGCATGCTGATCACATCCCATATTGTTGTTGGGGTAGATGCGCAGGAAACAGTGGCGTTTAGTAGCACATGCGTTTCTTGAGGGTTTTCTCAACTTAACACCAATACCGTGGACTTACAGATTTGTGTCGTGTGTGTTCCCTATGTGCCTATGCTATTAGCGCCAGTTTTGTGGAGTGCACGTTGTGTGGCACCAGATTCTGGAATTATCCTTAATTTATGAACATGGTGATCAGCATTTCCGGCAAACTCTGTCACCTACCCTCTGTTCTGAAAATTTTGCATAGCAAAACGATGTGTAGTCTTCACCACGATTGGTGGATCATTTGAGATTAACTGTAACTGTAGGCATAACTTTAGAAAATACTACCTCTGTAGTGCACCCTGTATAGAGTGGTCTTGTGCTAAATGCAAAGTGCGGCTTCGGGTAGATTCGTTTCAATATGAAATTAAATTGACGTAGAAGAAATTGTAGTACAAAAAAACCTACTCCCGAAAAGCAGATAAGCCACGATAACACATGAAACACTAGTGCCCAGAAAGAACATGGTAAAAAAGCTTCAACACGTGACAATTTGAAACAAAAGAAAATGTATATATGTTACAAACCCCATTGGCAGGGAATTGTCGAATTTAAATGTTCTGCTATTCGGAGGAGGAGCAGGAAGAGGAGTTGGATATTAGGTTTTAACGTCCCGTCGACAGCGAGATCATTAGGGGTGGAGCACTAGCTCTAGTTAAGGAAGAACGGAGAAGGAAAGCGGCCGTATCCTATCAAATGAACCATCTTGGCATTTGCCTAAATCAGGATGGCCGGAGACGGATCTGAGCCGTCGTCATACCGTAGGCGTTCTACTGTTTGGATAGACTAACGGCAAACAGATTCAGCACTATGCATCGAAACCTCTTCCCTTTAAAAAGGCACAAAGACCACATCTCCTCAGGGAAGACACGCTTCAAAGTGATGAAAGCTTCGGTAAAATTCTCTACTTCAAACCACGTAGTAAGAACCAAGAAAATGTGAAAGCGTAAACTGCACGACATCTGTGATTGATTAACAGATTCGTACTAAAAATATGGTCATTTCCTATAAAACCGCCGGCCGGAGTGGCCGAGCGGATAAAGGCGCTACAGTCTGGAACCGCACGACCGCTACGGTCGCAGGTTCGAATGCTGCCTCGGGCATGGATGTGTGTGATGTCCTTAGGTTAGTTAGGTTTAAGTAGTTCTAAGTTCTAGGGGACTTACGACCACAGCAGTTGAGTCCCATAGTGCTCAGAGCCATTTGAATCATTTGAACCTATAAAACCAAACTGCATCTTGTTGTTGTTGTTGTTGTTGTGGTCTTCAGTCCTGACACTGGTTTGATGCAGCTCTCCATGCTACTCTATCCTGTGCAAGCTTCTTCATCTCCCAGTACCTACTGCAACCTACATCCTTCTGAATCTGCTTAGTGTATTCATCTCTTGGTCTCCCTCTACGATTTTTACCCTCCCCGGTGCTCTCCAATGCTAAATTTGTGATCCCTTGATGCCTCAAAACATGACCTACCAACCGATCCCTTCTTCTAGTCAAGTTGTGCGACAAACTTCTCTTCCCCCCAATCCTATTCAATACCTCCTCATTAGTTACGTGATCTACCCACCTTATCTTCAGCATTCTTGTGTAGCACCACATTTCGAAAGCTTCTATTCTCTTCTTGTCCAAACTGGTTATCGTCCATGTTTCACTTCCATACATGGCTACACTCCATACAAATACTTTCAGAAACGACTTCCTGACACTTAAATCTATACTCGATGTTAACAAATTTCTCTTCTTGAGAAACGCTTTTCTTGCCATTGCCAGTCTACATTTTATATCCTCTCTACTTCGACCATCATCAGTTATTTCACTCCCTAAATAGCAAAACTCCTTTACTACTTTAAGTGCCTCATTTCCTAATCTAATTCCCTCAGCATCACCCGACTTAATTTGACTAAATTCCATTATCCTTGTTTTGCTTTTGTTGATGTTCATCTTATATCCTCCTTTCAAGCCACTGTCCATTCCGTTCAACTGCTCTTCCAAGTCCTTTGCTGTCTCTGACAGAATTACAATGTCATCGGCGAACCTCAAAGTTTTTACTTCTTCTCCATGAATTTTAATACCGACTCCGATTTTTTCTTTTGTTTCCTTTACTGCTTGCTCAATATACAGATTGAATAACATCGGGGAGAGGCTACAACCCTGTCTCACTCCTTTCCCAACCACTGCTTCCCTTTCATGCCCCTCGACTCTTATAACTGCCATCTGGTTTCTGTACAAATTGTAAATAGCCTTTCGCTCCCTGTATTTTACCCCTGCCACCTTCAGAATTTGAAACAGAGTATTCCAGTTAACATTGTCAAAAGCCTTCTCTAAGTCAACAAATGCTAGAAACGTAGGTTTGCCTTTTCTTAATCTTTCTTCTAAGATAAGTCGTAAGGTCAGTATTGCCTCACGCGTTCCTACATTTCTACGAAATCCAAACTGATCTTCCCCGAGGTCGGCTTCTACCAGTTTTTCCATTCGTCTGTAAAGAATTCGCGTTAGTATTTTGCAGCTGTGACTTATTAAACTGATAGTTCGGTAATTTTCACATCTGTCAACACCTGCTTTCTTTGGGATTGGAATTATTATATTCTTCTTGAAGTCTGAGGGTATTTCGCCTGTCTCATACATCTTGCTCACCAGATGGTAGAGTTTTGTCAGGACTGGCTCTCCCAAGGCCGTCAATAGTTCTAATGGAATGTTGTCTACTCCCGGGGCCTTGTTACGACTCAGGTCTTTCAGTGCTCTGTCAAACCCTTCACGCAGTATCGTATCTCCCATTTCATCTTCATCTACATCCTCTTCCATTTCCATAATATTGTCCTCAACTACGACGCCCTTGTATAGACCCTCTATATACTCCTTCCACCTTTCTGCCTTCCCTTCTTTGCTTAGAACTGGGTTGCCATCTGAGCTCTTGATATTCCTACAAGTGGTTCTCTTTCCTCCAAAGGTCTCTTTAATTTTCCTGTAGGCAGTATCTATCTTACCCCTAGTGAGACAAGCCTCTACATCCTTACATTTGTCCTCTAGCCATCCCTGCTTAGCCATTTTGCACTTCCTGTCGATAACATTTTTGAGACGTTTGTATTCCTTTTTGCCTGCTTCATTTACTGCATTTTTATATTTTCTCCTTTCATCAATCAAATTCTATATTTGTTCTGTTACCCAAGGATTTCTATTAGCCCTCGTCTTTTTACCTACTTGATCGTCTGCTGCCTTCACTACTTCATCCCTCAGAGCTACCCATTCTTCTTCTATTGTATTTCTTTCCCCCATTCCTGCCAATTGTTCCCTTATGCTCTCCCTGAAACTCTCTACAACCTCTGGTTCTTTCAGTTTATCCAGGTCCCATCTCCTTAAATTCCCACCTTTTTGCAGTTTCTTCAGTTTCAATCTGCAGTTCATAACCAATAGATTGTGGTCAGAATCCACATCTGCCCCTGGAAATGTCTTACAATTTAAAACCTGGTTCCTAAATCTCTGTCTTACCATTATATAATCAATCTGATACTTTTTAGTATCTCCAGGATTCTTCCAGGTATACAACCTTCTTTTATGATTCTTGAACCAAGTGTTAGCTATGATTAAGTTATGCTCTGTGCAAAATTCTACAAGGCGGCTATCTCTTTCATTTCTTCCCCCCAATCCATATTCACCTACTATGTTTCCTTCTCTCCCTTTTCCTACTGACGAATTCCAGTCACCCAAGACTATTAAATTTTCGTCTCCCTTCACTACCTGAATAATTTCTTTTATCTCGTCATACATTTCATCTATTTCTTCATCATCTGCAGAGCTAGTTGGCATATAAACTTGTATTCATTATTAAACCTACTCCCGCATTTCCCCTATTAGATTTTGTATTTATAACCCTGTAATCACCTGACCAAAAGTCTTGTTCCTCCTGCCACCGAACTTCACTAATTCCCACTATATCTAACTTTAACCTATCCATTTCCCATTTTAAATTTTCTAACCTACCTGCCCGAATAAGGGATCTGACATTCCACGCTCCGATCCGTAGAACGCCAGTTTTCTTTCTGCTGATAACAACGACCTCCTGAGTAGGCCCCGCCCGGTGAACCGAATGGGGGACTATTTTACCTCCTGAATATTTTACCCAAGAGGACGCCATCATCATTTAATCATACAGTAAAGCTGCATGTCCTCGGGAAAAATTACGGCTGTAGTTTCCCCTTGCTTTCAGCCGTTCGCAGTACCAGCACAGCAAGGCCGTTTTGGTTAATGGTACAAGGCCAGATCAGTCAATCATCCAGACTGTTGCCCCTGCAACTACTGAAAAGGCTGCTGCCCCTCTTCAGGAACCTCATGTTTGTCTGGCCTCTCAACAGATACCCCTCCGTTGTGGTTGCACCTACGGTACGGCCATCTGTATCGCTGAGGCACGCAAGCCTCCCCACCAACGGCAAGGTCCATGGTTCATGGGGGGGGGGGGGGGGAACTGCATCTTACAAAATCAAAATGCCACATGCACCGAACAGCGAGGCGCATATGAATCTGATTGGCCCTTGGAAATAGAATTCAGAGTCCTTTCGATACATCTTACAGACTCTCTCAAAGACAACTGAGCATCCAGATATAGAAATACATATTTGCAGTGAAACTGCGAGTTAACAATACGGGAAATGGTTTAGTAGTAGAGGTTTCTAATATGAGAGACAAACATCAACGCCGTTTCGAATATAACTTGTGGGCACGCTAATATAGACTGATCGTCTGTCTCGCGTTCGCTGTGTGGATGCAGCTGTTTCTTTTAATGAAGTTCATGATATCAACTACATATTTAATTAGCGAGTATGTATGCAGCATTGATAGTGAAAGATACCTCAGCTCTTTCAATAAAACATCTATATTACGTTTGAGAATTGACACCACATGTTCCTCTGACTCGATCTTAAAATTCTTCTGATGCATCGAATTGAGTCAAAACAACATTCCATGTGACGTCAAGATCTGAGAGTGAGAAGGGTAAACAAGTTGCTCCGTGCCATTAGTGTTGGCTGCGGACAGAATGTTAATACATATCTCTGGGTGACCATCTTCCACATAGCTGCTATAAGAATTATTATTCTATTTTTTGTCCTAAACAACACAAAGGTTTCAGCTGTATGGGTACCTGCAAATAGGTTCTCGCATAATTTCAGTCACAAAACTCTGCTCACAGAAATATTGCGACAAGGTTTCGAATATTCAAATATACGTACTTTGGAAAATAGGTCAACAAATGATATGACTTCCTACACTGTCAATGTATAAGCTCTCGGTAAGTAACACGCCGAAGCATTCATCATTATTAAATATAGCTAAAAACGAGTCACTCATCCAACAAGCATGTGACCCTCATTTTAAACAAAATCATTAGGAGACTTTGTGGACGAAGCAGCCTACCGCCACCCTACACCTTTTTGGGCGTTTCATGTGCTGATTGTATTCTTGGTTGTAATCGTCTATCACGACTGGCATGGAATATCGATATTCATAACAGCAACAACAACCTAAAACCAGTTAAGGTCCCATAATACGAGGGCTATCCACAAAGTACATTACGTTTTCGTTTGTGTCCGTTAGGGGCGGGGCTAGCGCGACCATCTTGGTGTCATGGCATTCCGCCGCTCAGTCGGCATCCTGCCGTGCTAGTGAGAGGTTCGTGCTGTACTCCGTTGAGTTACTGTGACAGTTTGAAATGTCAGCGTTAGTTGAAAATGCCACGAAGTGTGAAGTGCGTGCTGTAATAAGGTTTCTGACTGCAAAAAACTGTACACCGATAAAAATCTATCGCCAGCTTTGTGAAATGTATGGGGACAACATAATCACTGAAGGTGGAGTGCGTCAATGGGTCATAAATTTAAAAATGGCCGAACTAACGTACACGACGAAGAGCGAAGTGGAAGACCCGGCATACTGACTGCCGAACTTGTCGAAAAAGTCGATGCCGCGGTCCGTGAAAACCGTAATTTCACAATAACGGAACTCTCTATGAGTTTTCCACAAATTTCACGAAGTTTGTTGCACGAAATCATTACCGAAAAGCTTGGTTACCACAAGTTTTGTGCAAGATGGATACCAAAAATCTTGACAGAGATTCACAAAAATCAGCGAATGTCTGCAGCGTTAACGTTTTTGGACGCTTACGAGAAAGATGGCGACTCATTAGTCGATCGCATCGTTACTGGTGACGAAACATGGGTTAAGCATGTGAACTGCGAGACAAAATTGCAGTCAATGCAGTGGGGGCACGCAAATTCCCCCCAAAAACCCAAGCAATGCATGCAGACAATGTCGGCAAGGAAGGTGATGGCGACTATCTTTTGGGACAGAAAAGGTGTGATTTTTGTGGATTTCCTGGAAAGAGGCACTACAATAAACTCTCAAAGATATTGCAAAACTCTGCACAACCTCAGAAGAGCAATACAAAACAATCGTAGGGGAATGTTGGGCTCAAAGGTCTTGCTGATTCACGACAACGCCCGGGCCCACACGGCAAATGCCACTCGTGAAGTTCTCGAATCTTTTAAGTGGGAGTTGTTTGCTCATTCGCCGTATAGTCCCGACCTGGAACCGAGCGACGTACACTTATTCCCAGCAATGAAGAAGTGGTTGGCTATGCAGCGTTTTGATGACGACGCACAGCTTCAAGAAGAGGTAACCACGTGGTTGAAGGCGCAGGTGGCCGAACTTTACGACGACGGAATTTCCAAGCTCGTCGATCGCTACGATAAGTGCCTTAATTTAAATGGCAACTATGTAGAAAAGTAGTATTTAAGTGTGGCTTTCATCTGTATATAATAAAAAAAAATTCCAATACTTTATTTATTTCTAATTCCAAAACATAATGTACTTTGTGGATAGCCCTCGTAGAACCTGTTCTTTAACACAGTACTATCAATACTAATACTAAACAACGTACAGCCGCATGCAGCTCAGGAGATTTTCCTACATTTCTCATAAAACTACAGAGATCGACAAAAGTACTCAGATTATTAGAAGTTCAAAATGCAAGAAACAAGACACGAATAAACAAATGTAGTGACAATAATAGAACAAACATCTCGTTACAATCACTAGGTAAACCATTACGGAAATTATCACTATTGGTAAGAAAGGTGCGGATCGGGCTGACAGATAATCAGCATGTAAATTAATACACGAATGAAAGTACACATCATGGTCCCCCATCTTTATTGATTTGTTATCCATTGGTCGATAAACCCCCTCTCTAGATTTTTCCCATGTGTTACAGTCTTCAACTATTCGTATCCATATTCCTCGGTCACACCTTCTAGTCCTGTACCCACCTTCCATAGTCTGGTTGTATCGGTCTTTCTTTAATTTAATAAGTCTTTAGTAACTACCGGGTATGATCACCTTCAGGTGTTACTAAACTAGTTACAGCAGCCTGTGAAGCAACGTTCTTACTACATATACAAAAACTATCCTTCGACACTGCCACCAATAGTAAAATTCATTGCTACCGTTCATTAATATTCGTTTTCTGTCATCATAAGACTCCATCCTTCGGTGTGGAGTGCAATTTGCGTTAGCTTCTTAGGTTTTCTCCATCTACATGGATACCCTGCAAATCACATTTAAGTGCCTGGCAGAGGGTTAATCGAGTCACCTTCACAATTTTCTATTATTCCAATCTCGTATAACGCGCGGAGCGAATGAACACCTATATCTTTCCGTACGAGCTCTGATGTCGCTTATTTTATGGTGGTGATCGTTTCTCCCTATGTAGGTCGGTGTCAACAAAATATTTTCGCATTCGGAGAAGAAAGTTGGTGATTGGAATTTTGTGAGAAGATTCCGTCGCAACAAAAAACGCCTTTCTTTTAATGACGTCCACCCCAAATCCTGTATCATTTCAGTGACACTCTGCCATATTTCGCGATAATACAAAACGTGCTGCACTTCTTTGAACTTTTTCGATGTACTCCATCAGTCTTATCTGGTAAAGATCCCACACCGCACAGCAGTATTCTAAAAGAGGACGGACACGTGTAGTGTAGGGAGTCTCCTTAGTAGATCTGTTACATTTTCTAAGTGTCCTACCAATAAAACGCAGTCTTTGGTTAGCCTTCCCCACAACATTTTCTGTGTGTTCCTTCCAATTTAAGTTGTTCGTAATTGTAACACCTAGATCTTGAAATCAAGGAACTCACTCCTCCCACAGACAATTCCATTTGAGAACAGTCACTATGAAATGTTGAAAAGGAAAATGGTTACAATACTGAAAGCTTTTGAGTGACTACGGGACCTCTAAAAGATCTGCTATCCTTAACGAAGTTTTAGAAGTCTGTATGCAACTTATGGTGAAAATTTGTTAAAGGTAAGTTTTCTTTTCCTTTCCTTAATTATAAGAGCACTTGAGTGCAACAGTTAGCAGTTACTTTAATAAGCAAAGTGATTGGGTTGTCAGCTGAAGGAAAAGTAACGTCATGTTATAATCGTTTTATATGCGTAAAATGTTCAACTTTTGTGGCCGGCCGATGTGGTCGAGCGGTTCTAGGCGCTACAGTCTGGAACCGCGTGACCGCTACGGTCGCAGGTTCGAATCCTGCCTCGGGCATGGATGTGTGTGATGTCCTTCGGTTGGTTAGGTTTAAGCAGTTCTAAGTTCTAGGGGACTGATGACCTCAGATGTTAAGTCCCATAGTCCTCGGAGCCATTTGAACCATTTTTTAACATTTGTCAATCGCAAATCAGTTTCAATTACCGATTACAAAACACGTCTACAAAATAGTAATGTTTTTACATAAATAAGAAAGCAGTAACATCGCCATTGCGTTAGTGACCCATTTTTCACAGTTCCTTTTGTTGACACTTTCAGACAAATGCTGCAATGGCAGTTGAGCTACGACACGAGTCCTTCAGTGCTCGTTAGCAGGTAATTAATGCAGCCTGGCTCCTGTTTGCAGTGGTCAGCTGCCATTCTCTCACGCGATTGCATGTAAGTGCTGTGTGAAATGTGTAGGTGACTGAGTGAGTGGGCTACCGGCTGTGAGCTCTGTGCTTTGATGCAAATGACTCAGTGATTTCTGAAGTATAGCTGTAGAGCTGTACATTAAACCCAATAGCAAAATGTCTTTTATGAAGAATAACATGGAGGTCTCTCAGTCGTCTAATCCGATAATTAGCGCTGAAGTGTCTCTCACATGGAGCAATGTGTAGCCTCCTCGCTGTTCTGCAATCCTAGCCTACCAAAACAAATTATTTCACGGTAGGTTTCGTGGATGTACTTTCGATAATGATCTTATGATTATATGCTAAAAAGACATAGAGAGTAATTAAAAAAGTTGTCACTGGAAGCATTCCCTCGTTATCGTGAGTTATGTTTTCACCAAAAACTGCAAGCTCCATGGCGGCACTCGTCTAAAAATAAAAAGTATCTTGTTCTGCGTTCACTGCAGTCAATCTAGTGCGCTGGGTCCACATATGGTCGATCCCCATGTGCCCATACGACAAGGCCTGCAGTTACTTTCTTGGTCCAATGCGGTACTGAGTTTATTTTATTAGTAAATAAAGCTATAAATTAGAGTAAAAAATTCTTGCCTCCCGATTTACTGTGTTTCCCCGATACGAGAGTAAGATAAAAATTACTTGAAATTATTCCCTCTGTACGGGAGTAATTTCAGGCGATATTAATTTTAAAGCAACGTCTTTAAAACTGTAATTACTGGTAGTCATGAAGATGGCGGCGACCTTCAGAGAAGGTCCTTGGTTTGGAGAAGGTCACCAGGAGCGCAGGGATACATTCAAATGGCTCTGACACTATGGGACTTAACACCTGAGGTCATCAGTCCCCTAGACTTAGAACTACTTAAACCTAACAAACCTAAGGACATCATATACATCGTTTCCCTAAGCAGGATTCGAACCTGCGACCGTAGCAGCAGCGCGGTTCCGGACTGAAGCGCCTAGAACCTCTCGGCCACATCGGCCGGCTCAGTATTTCACTTAACATGAGTTCTCCTATGAATGGGTACACAATATCACTGGGAGAGTCCACTTCAAGGCAGGCGAACAATCATACGGAACGCGAGGCTAACAATGATACGGCACTGCAGAGAGACTTTTTGAACACCCCTTACAACGACGGTCAAGAGTCATGGGGTAGTGATATGCACATGTAGAGATGGAGGTAATATCGCATGCACAAAGCATGAAAGGGCAGTGCACTGGCAGGGCTATCATTTTGCAGTCACGTGATTCATTTGAAAAGGTTTACGACGTGATTACAGCCGCTCGATGGGAATTTACAGGCTTTTAACGCGGGGTGGCAGTTGGATCTTGACGCATGGGACATTTCATTTCGGGAATTGTTCCGGAATTCAATGTTCCGAGATCCACAGCGTCAAGAGTGCGCCGAAAATAAGAAATTTTTTGGAAATACCTCTCACCATGGACAGTACAGTGGCCGACGGCCTTCACTTAACGACCGAGAGCAGCGGTGTTCACGTAGAGTTGTCAACAAGTAACACTGCGTGAAATAATCGCAGAAATCTATGTGCTATGAACGAAAAACATACCAGTTATGGAAGTGCTGCGAAATTAGGCGGTAATGGGTTATGCCACCTGACGACCGACTCAAGTGCCTTCGTTAACAGACGACATCGACCGCAGCGTCTTTCCTGGGCTTGTGACCATATCGGTTGCACCCCATACGACCACAAAACCGCGGCCTGGTCAGATGAGTCCCGATTTCAGTTGATACGAGAAGATGGTAAGATTCGAGTTTTGCAGCCATTCGTGGACTTCATGTTCCCAAAGAACGATGGAAATTTTATGGACGACAATGCTTCATGTCACATGGCCATAGTTGTTAGTGATTGGTTTGAATAACATTCTGGACAATCAGAGTGAATGATCTGGCCACCTAGATCACCCAACATGAATGCCATCAAACATTAAAAAAAAATGTAAATGACGTGTGACGAGGGCCTCCCGTCGGGTAGACCACTCGCCGGGGTGCAAGTCTATCGATTGGACGCTACTTCGGCGACTTGCGCGTCGATGGGGATGAGACAACACAACACCCAGTCCCTGAGCGGAGAAAATCTCCCACCCAGCCGGGAATCGAACCCGGGTCCTTAGGATGGACAGTCCGTCACGCTGACCACCCAGGTACCGGGGGCCAACATTTATTGTACCTAATCGAGACGTCAGTTTGTGGATGGAAGCCTGCACCGGCAATACTGTCGCAATTATGGACGGCTATAGAGGCAATATAGTTCAATATTTCTGCAGGGGACTTCCAACGATTTGTTGCGTCAATGCCACGTTGGGTTGCAGCACTACGCCGAGAAAAAGGACATTCGAAACGATATTAAGCGGTACCCCATGATATTTATCATCTTAGAGCAATTCAAAAGAGTAATCATCCAATCAGAGAATTCATTGCGCTGATGAGCGCTTATTAGTCGTATTATCGATGACTGTTGGAAGCGCATTGCAGTTTCATCTGTCAGTCGCACTCGTTCACAGCTGTATCAACATCAGAACGTACAATTTGTAAACACTCATAACGTTTTTAAAATAACCGCATATGGTGCAGTACAAGTCGGACGACTACTAACGCTGAAAAGTTGCGAAATGTATTCATGAATTCAGAAAATATCGTTTTTTCTTTATTCTCACAAAGTAATGAGTGCTACCGACAGGGGATGTCAAATTGATTCGACAGAGGATTTCAAATTGATTCCATATCTTTATATTTCCGTAATGCTTTCGACAACCGATCCTTTTATTTAAATTCCTTGCCCACGGGGTATCGTCTGATCTACGTGAAGGGATTCATGAATTCTTGTCGAAAAAGTCATACGTCGTAACAAATGACGGGAAGTCAAGTAAAACAGAAGCAATATCTGGCTTTCCATAAGGAAGTGTTATAGACCCTCTGCTGTTCCTGATGTACATAGACTATTTCTGGGACAATCTGAGCAATCTTCTTACATTGTTTGCGTATGATACTGTCATCTATCGTTATGTAAAGTCATCAGATGATCAAAACGAACTGAAAAATGATGTAGACAAGATAACTGTATGGTGAAAAATGTGGCAATCTATTCCAAATAATGAAAAAATTGAAATCTACCACATGAGCAGTAAAAAGAGTCTGTCAAATTTCAGTGACGCGATAAATGACACAAATCTAAAGGCTGTGAACTCAACTAAGCAACTAAGTACTCAGGGATTACAGACACTATTGACTTAAATTGAAACGATGACATAGGTAATGCTGGAGGGAAAGAAAACCAAAGACTACGACTTACTGACAGAAAAGTTAGAAAATGTCAGGGGTCTACTAAAGAGACTGCTTAGATCACGTTTGTCCGCCCTCTTCTGGAGTACTGCTGTGCGTTATGGGATCAGCATCAGGGAGGACTGATTAGGGACATCGAAAAAATTCAAAGGACAGCAGTTAGTTTTGTATTTTGCAAAGCAGGTTAGGGAGCGCCACAGATATGAAACGTTGGTTGGTGGATTATGGGAGTGGACCAAACAACGAGATCATCGGTTCTGTCGCATTAGGGAAGGATGGGGAAGGAAGTCGGCCGTGCCCTTTTAATTGAATCAGCATTTGCCTCAAGCGATTTAGGGAAATCACGGAAAATGTAAACCAGGATGGCCGAACGCTGGTTTGAACAGTAGTCCTCCCGAATGCGAGTCCAGTGCACTAACCAATGTGTCACATCGCTCGGTGATATGATACTCGAATTGGGGTGCCAGTCATTAAAACAAAGGCCTTTTTCGTTGCAGCAGGATCTTATCATGAATTTTCATTCACCAACTTTCTCCTCGGAGTGTAAAAGTATTTTATTGTAGCGCACATACTGTAAGGTGGCGTGGTCTCCTGACCTTCATTTCTTACATATTCCGTCCTCACAATCGTATTCTGCACATCAAGACGCTTCATTCGAACCCAGACTCGATAAGGTATAGTCAATTTTGTATGAATTCATGTAAGCAATACGAAAATCTAATAAGTAAATCGGAAATGTGCACCGAGGTTGAAAAAGTCGAGGCTGGCATACAGAACATGACGGCCACAGGACTTTTCGTTCTTGGGATGCGGCCGGCCCGCTGGGAGATCCGTCCCTTCAGAGGGGTGGGCCAGCTCACACCTACTTCTGCCGAAGCGACCGCCCAGAGAGAGGACAGCTTTTGCCAGAACGAAGGGATAACGACCCCCATGTTCGACTTAAAAGCAAATTCCGCTACATTGTGTGGGAGCGCCCAGAAAACGCATTTTTTCATGGACTGACTGCATAGTTATGGAGTTCTCACAGGAGGACAGTACATGCCTAACGGAGATGCTACATATTTCTGCATTGGTTGACTCAAACGATACGTCATTCTCCCATTTAAAAGAGCAACGCTGATTGGTGGAATATTTCCGACACAAAGAGCCAGAGGAGTGAGGGAAGACAGCAAATGATATACCCTAGCAACTTTTACAGAAAAGAGGGGACGTTCCGTTGTCGCTCTTGGAGCGGGAACACGTAACGAGAGCGAGTGCGCTCCTACGTGTATGGCAAAGAGCGAGAAACAAAGTCTCTCCTCAGTACTTCACAGGGAGAGCACATCTGTCGTTAGCAAATCCGTGTGATACTCTATATTGACTTGCTCTCGAATAAGCATTGCTCACTGTGTTGGCTGCCACACTTACTGTGCGGTGTGAACACGGACAAAGTACTAGTTAAAAGCCTGCGAGCGAATACTGAGTGGCATTGCGGTGGACTGGTTATCTGACCGGTGTACCATGCCAATAGTTAGACTAGGGATGGATAGGGGACCTTGACTTCATCAAGGGGTAGGGAGAGTGTGATTGGTGAATCCAGACAGAAAGAGATAGTTTCAAACGCGTATGTATTCAGTACCAGCGATGGCGAGGCATGACAGAATCTCTGACCAGAGAGTTGTTTATCGTTGCTAGTCTGCGCTTGACTGCGCGAGGGTTCAGTTGCGAGTAGGATGTTGTGTGTAGCGAGTCGCGAGAGGATGTAGTCAGCCGACTGTAGTTGCGAGCTGTACTGAGTCGGAAGTGGTGTGTGTGGAGTCGGCGGGCGACGACATGGGTCTCTGGTCAAGGTTCGGGACGAGGTATATTGTTAAATAAGGTAATGAAGCAGCATTCCGCACATCTGATAATGTAATGTATGTTAATTGTGATTAATTTGTTCAAGAAATGCCCCAATAATAATTTTGTTTTCAAAGCAATCTTTTTTAAGAAAAGAGTCATTCCAATTGAAACAATATTTCCTATGCTTTTCCTCCCAGAATTAATTATTGCACAGGGCCTAAGGTCAGCCATGCTGCCCTATTATTGTGGGTTTAATGATTAATGTTGATTTCTTAATTTTTGTGTCGAGTTTACATTTGGGTCATTATTATTCTATAATTTTTGTGGCGACCAAACATTTGGCTCGTTTTCATTACCATAGACTTTTATTTCTGCTGCGAGGTTACGTTTAGCACGATGACCATTAACATTTAATTAATTATTTTCTTTCATTTTGTGAGAAGGTTACACTTGGCTCAATCCCCATTTACATTTTAATATTTTTCAATCATTTTCTGCGGGGAAGTTACACTTGGCGACATCCGGACCAGGATCGTATTTCTTTGAGAATCTTCTGAAAAGTAGCCAGATATCTGCTCTTATTTACTAAAATATAATTAGCATTTGGCGCAATGCTTTTACTAATTTGTCAATTTCTTTCACAGATCATCAGCAATTCGTTGCTCTTTGTTGTATTTTTGTTTGTTGAATTTTGCATTGTCTTTGTCTCATTTGTGAATAATTGTGATTTGTGTAAAAATGCCGCGAAAAACTATTAATAGTACATCGCGAGGTGTAATGAATGAAATTACCGACTTAAACAACTTCACCGATAATACTTGTGACACGCAGGGTAATGATGACAATCCTGCGTTCACTGACAATCATTGCGTTCCAACCACTAATGATGATTTTTATATTAATGATGAACAAACGAACTCAATTGTCTCCTCTGTTAATTTGACGACAATTGATGACACGGGGCGTTCTGTTGCAATGAGCACTGCCCAGCTTAACACAACCGGTTTGCAAAATTCACGTAATGAACAGACGAATTTTTCTAATGAAAATGAACAGGATACTCAAAGTAGGACAGATTTATTTAATTCCGAAATAGTGACTGACAGTGTACATCCGACTGGCAAACTTTTTTGTAAATTACAGAATGACCAAATTGTCACGCAAAACGCTACAATTGCAGATATACCATCAAACAGTACAGAGAATAGAGTAGATAATGTTACCTTGGAACAAATTATGGCAATATTGCTAGAACAGAAAAGAGAATCCAAACAACAGAATGAAAGGCAAGACAATAGTCACAAACAACTAAGTGAACAGATCAAAGAACTTAATGAAAATCAAGACAACATTAATGAAAAATTAGACAACAATTCCAGACAGCTTAGCGAGCAGATTACAGCCGTTGCCGCGCAATGTCATGACACTAAGGAACAATTACGCGAGGAAATTGAGGCTTGTGCTAGGAAAAGTAGCGAAGAAATTAGATCTGTTGCTCAAGAATTAAGGGATATGCAAACAGCTACAACAGAAACACTTAGAGAGGAAATTAGTACAGACGGTAAACAATGCTCTGAAAAGGCAACACAATTACGCGACGAGTTTAAATTAATGACAGCAGAACTTTCGCGCACAATGGATGCAAAGATAGACGCGAAATTCGACCAACAGAACACTCAGATTGTCGAACGTTTTAACCTTCACCTGCAAAACAGTGATACGCGTTTCCGCAAATTTATACAGGATCAAAATAAAGTAAAACGTCAAGTCGTGGAAACAATCACTGCACAGAGACAAGAAGATTAGCGTAAAATGCTTGCGAAGGCAAAAACATACGTAGACAACAATATTGCTACAGTATCGGACAAAATTAATACCATCGAACAGTTGAACACCGAATTACGTGATGAAGTTTCTGATCTTAAATCAAAAACAGATACACACACAGTAGATATTCGAACAGTGACCGACAGACTCGAACAATTAGAACTAACACAGGATTCCGATGACATCAAAGCTGACATTAAAAACCTGAACGAAACCACACGTAAAATGCAAAAACAGCTTAATGCCTCTGACACTAAAACCGATAAATAAATGGAAATGTCGTGTGGCTAGGGCCTCCCGTCGGGTAGACCGTTCGCCTGGTGCAGGTCTTTCGATTTGACGCCACTTCGGCGACCTGCGCGTCGATGGGGATGAAATGATGATGATTAGGACAACACAACACCCAGTCCCTGAGCGGAGAAAATTTCCGACCCAGCCGGGAATCGAACCCGGGCCCTTAGGATTGACAGTCTGTCACGCTGACCACTCAGCTACCGGGGCGGACCACTAAAACCGATGATTAGGTGAAAATATTGACTGAAAAATGTGATGAATTGGCCAGTCTTATTGATGTTATTGAAAGTAATAATGACAGCAAATTAGACGATACTGCACCGATTTTGTTTAACCAAACACCTGAATTCCAAAATTTACAGCAGACAATCAATGAGATCGACTCGTCTAATAACACATTGCGTAGAAAATTGTCAAGTTTACAGCAAGAGGTAACAGAGATAAAAAGTATTTCAGTTAATAACACATCGCAGCAGACGCCACTTTGCGAACATTTGTCAGACTCATGCAGCGCGTGTAGTTTAGGCAATCTACAGAGAGTACGTGAGTTAGATTCAGAACAGACACAGTCAAACAGATTCCAATACAAACCTGAGCGTGTTCCGTCATACAGAGATGATGATTTTGATTACAAACATTTTCTATCAGTGAGAAAATTTAAAGTATTTAAAAATGACAGAACATAGATTCACCCTCTGGATTGGATACAACAATTCAGCTTTGCTTTTCCATCGACTTGGCCTGTAACACATAAACTTGAATTTATTTGTAGTTTTTTGGAAGGCGAACCGGCAACTCGTATGAGACCGATCGCGAGACAATGCTATTCGGTAGAAGAGTTTCAGAATGCTTTTCTGTCAGCGTATTGGTCCAAGACGACACAGTGTGGAATTAAAGATCAACTAATTAGTTTGCCAAATTATGAGTACTCAAATTTTCCCAGTGTGACGCAATTTTTTGAGCACATGGTCCAACAAAACCAGTACTTAAGTGAACCTTATAGTGAATCTGCACTTATTTAATTATGTATCTCTAAATTACCACGGTCATTAAGAGTGTCACTTTTAACAGGTCAGCAAAAAGAAAATATCTCGGCATTCAGGGATCTGTTACAGCTTTTGGAAGTACAGCAATCGGATTATTCGTTTATAAACTAAAATTTTTCTTATAATAACCAAGGTCAACAAACGTACAGCAATTACGATCAGCCACGTAATTTCAATAGCAAAGGTAACAGACGCTTTAGGAACGACAACCACCAGAACTTTAATAGCAGACAAAATTTTGGTTATCAGTATCGACAAAATTATCAGCAAGAAGAACCACATTTTAGTAACAATAGACGTTTTTCTCCGCAACAACATCAAAACCAGCCGGTTAGCATACCTAACCAACAATGTAATGCACAAGGTCAACCTAACTTTAATGTTTCGCCGCGTGGACGTATAGTCCCTGGTACAACAAATAGTAACACACGGCAGCAAGGAAATAACTACGTGCAGAAAACACAGTACTTCAATTCCTATCGCAATGCACCGTATAGGAATGACTATCACGACAGACGTAAAAACAATGAGCACAATTATCAACATACGTTTAATAACAGTCGGTCTTACCAGCAGCAAAATGATCAGCAACAACATATTCTCGTGAATGAACCCGACAGTAGGTATCATCCAGAGCGTAATACGTCTGGAAGTAATAACAGAACATTTCAAATAGTCGAAATGCCACAACATCCTCCAGAAAATAATAACACGTCAGATAGAATTTGACTAGATACTGTACAGGTCGCATCTTCCAGTAACACAAGCACTACTTTTGACACGCAGAATGTTGTTCACGAAAATGTTATTACTTTTGACGACATCAGAGACACTCTTTTGCAGGAAAGACCAGTTGTTCAGAAAACCATTTCACATCCCGTCATCGAAATTAAAATTGGTTCATCGAAATTTTCAGCAGTAATCGATTCTGGATCACCTATGTCAGTAATAAATGAAGAAACTTTCAACGAGTGTAACAAAGAGAATACCTATCCTACGTTACCATTAGGCAAAACAAAAGTGAAAGGAGCAGTATCGAGTAAAGGAGTAGACGTTAAATTACAGACACATTTATCATTTTGCACTGCAGGTCACACATTTCACTCAAATTTTTGGATTGTTCCCTTATTGACAACAGACGTTATTTTAGGTACGAATTTTCTGGTACGACACGACGCAGTTATTGATTTTCAAAATTCCTATTTAATGTTGAAGGATGAAAATGTGCAATTGGCTTTAGAATTTCAGCACTCATTATCTGCAGAAGAACAAACAATTAATCGCACAGAGGTCATTTCCGTATCACGTAACGTAGACTGTAATTCCACATTGTTCACAGATACGTACGTACATAACTATGATACTCCAGACGAAGCTGACTATGACGTAATGCAGATGATTCCTGATAAAGTTAAACAGAGCAGTGCAAATACAGACGACGAACTCACGCAACTACACAAAATTCTTTTACAGCAAGCTCCAGTTTTCGACAACATTCCTGGTACTATGTCCGGTTTTATGTATGAATTTCAAGTCAAACAGCACGACAGATTTAAAGCGAAGCATTATCCCAATCCATATATCCATAGAGAACAGGTTAAAAAAGAATTGCAAGCTATGCTTGATCAAGGAATTATTGAACCGGCAGTTAGTCCGTACATAAACCCGCTCCATATTGTTAAGAAAAAGGATGGCTCACTTCGCCTCGTACTTGATTCGCGTCACATCAATGACATCATTATTAATGAAACAGATCGCCCACAGACACTAGAAGAACTACTACAGAAGTTTCATGGTACTGCTATTTATTCCACATTAGATTTGAAATCGGGATTTTGGCAAATTCAGCTCCATCCGAACCGCAGAAAGTACACGGCTTTTCTCTGTTTTGGTGACTGTAATTTTGTAAATTACCATTCGGTTTAACTATTTCTTCAGCAGCTTTTATTCGCGGTTTGAACACAATACTCCCGACAGAACTTAAAGACAGAATCACAACGTACGTAGACGACATTCTTATTGCTGAAGCTAACTGGTCTGAACACAATTTGATTCTTGAACAACTGTTACGAACTTTTCGTGCACAAGGACTCACAGTTAATCTCAGTAAATCGCACTTTGGTAAAACTTCTATAAAATTTCTTGGACATGTAATTTCAGCAGAAGGCATTGCGCCTGACCCGGAAATACTTCAAGCTCTACGTGACATTACTGTTCCTACGACGAAGAAACAACTACGCAGTTTTTTGGGTTTGATTAACTTTTTTCGTAAATTTATTCATTACTCTGCTTTAGATACCCCCAGATTATGTCAATTGACAGGTAAAAACACTATTTGGTCCTGGGAGAAGCAAGCACATTCTGAATTTGTGAACCTGAAAGAAGCCTTGTTGAATGCACCACTTTTATCACACCCAGATCTTACCAGAAATTTTTCCATTGCCACCGACAGTTCTAACACCGCTTTAGGCGTACATATTTTCCAGGAAATTGAAGAAGATGGCTCAACTGTAATTAAAAACATCGCATTTGCAAGTCGCATTCTGTCAGCTGCTGAACGAAATTACTCGGTTACAGAACTTGAAACATTATGTGTTGTATGGGCTTTTACAAGATTTAGGCATTTTCTTTATGGAAGACACACCACCGTCTACACAGACCACAGAGCGATACAATTTTTACTTTCGGCTAAATTCACACACGACAGATTAAGCAGATGGAAACTTTATTTGCAGGAATTTAATTTTACAATTATTCACATTCCCGGCACACAAAATGTTGTAGCAGATGCACTATCCCGTTCTCTCAGCAATAATCAGCAAGACATCGCAACCAACTTCTGCAAAGCAAATTTCAGCGTCATGTACATTCAACAAGTTGCATTTGAAAATTTTATTTCGTCGTCATTACAGGACATAGCACAAGAGCAGAGTAAAGACAACGTGTGGAAAGAGATTAAACACCTCTGGCAAGATAGGAATAATGTTACGATTAGAAACCATTTCACTGTACGCAATGACATTCTATTTCGCCGCTCTCATCCTGACAGCAACAACTGGTTATTATGCATTCCTGACGAACTTGTTAACAAATTAATCTGGTATACTCATTTAAGTTACGCACATTACGGAGCCAGATAATGTTTTCTTATACTGAGACAGAACTGTTATTTTGCCAACATGGAGAAACGTATACGACGAGTTTTAGCGTCATGTAAAATCTGCCAGAAAGCTAAGTCAGACACAACTTCGCATATTCCTCCATTATATCCCATTGTACCTGTTAAATTAAGACATATGGCCGCTGTAGACATTTTTGGTCCGATTCCCAGAACTAATAGAAGTTTTTGCTACATTTTTGTCGCTGTTGAACTCACTTCAAAAGTTGTTACTTTCACTCCGTTTCGCAAAGCTACTGCTAAAACTGTTTCGAAAGCATTTGTAAAGCATTTTCTATTTCATGTAGGGCATGTGCTGAAAGTAATTTCTGACAATGGATCACAATTTCGTTGTGCTATATGGACACGTATGTTACGAGCTAGAAACATTTCTCCTATCTATATATCCAAGTACCATGCTTCTTCGAACCCTTGTGAACGATTAATGAAAGAAATTGGTAAACTGTGTAGAATATACTGCCACAAAAGACATATTGATTGGGACACACACATATTATCATTCCAAGATGTAATTAATTCCATTCCAAATGAATCCACTATGCTATCTCCGTCTGTTATACTGAAAAATGTTGAACCACCTAACACAATTACAGAATTAGTTAACTTTCCTACATCTCGTCGATTACGACACCACGAAATAATCGACATTGCGCTGAACAACATCAAACGTGCCGCAGAGCGCCGGAGAAGACAGCAAAAACAGGTTTGTACACGCCGTGACTTTGACATTGGACAGAAAATATTAGTACGTACACACTATTTATCCAACAAAGGAAAAGGTAGGTGCAGTAAATTTGAACTTCTATACGCAGGTCCATATCGGATTCGCAGCATTCCTCACCCCAATGTTGTACACGTCGAAACTTTGAGAACCAGAAAATCCAAAGGCAACCACCATTGGTCAAACATCAAACCTTTTATTGAATGAAGACACTTTATGATTTAACATGCTATAATGCCAATTTGCTAGTTTTATGATCACTTATGCAGTTATATTCACATGACTACTTATTGATGATTATCGTATTTTTTCTTGGCAAGTGCCCGGCAAGGTAAGGTTAGCAGGTCGCTTTTCTTGTCGTTACACATCAGACCGTGCACATTTTTCATTTTTTATGTTTGTACGATTGTTTTCATATTTTGTTTGTATGCACTACGAAATAGTTAAAATATAGCAAACACCAGTTGACTTTGACATTTTGCCTTATGATATCTCAACATCGTGGCTACTTTACTGTTACATTGTGATACACTGAGTACATTTGTGCCTCTGAACACTATATAAGTTTTTCACATATTACGTTTTCTGTCATGTTATGCTGTATGCTTAATTATGTTACCATAAACCAGTCATTATTTAATGAGTATATGATTTAAATGCAAGACTTTAATCTCTGTTCATCAATTTCAGAAAGAAACGATGCGTGAAAGAAATAAATTAAACAGAAATGGGAATTTCACCTTCGGAATGATCGAAAGAAGATGCAAACCTCGTGAGGAAGAGTAAATGGATCAGGATTAACAAGCATTAACATGAATATACTATACACATCATAGAATAGCAGTCTTAATTAATTTTTTCTTTCAGAATACAAGGCGATTGATGCAGGCTGTCAGACAGAACTACACATCTTAGTTTTAGTGATGGAATATGCTAGAGATAAGGAATAGTTATGTAATGAGTAATGAAGTGATTTTTTTTGCAGATGATAATGAATGCTGATGAATAATGATGAAGAATAATGTTACTATGGATAATGAAGTTTTTCTTTACAGGTGATGATAATAATGTAGTTATGATAATACAGATAATGAAGTGATGGATAATGAAGTTATTTTTTTCTTTACAGATGAGGATAATGTGGAAGTTATTTATTCATGCTATGTAGTTATTTAAGTATTTGTTGCAGTTCGCTTTGACAGCAGGTGTTATTTTGCATAGTATAATGACTGAAGGTTTTGGAAAGGACAGCTATGGAACACATTTTTATACACATTTCACTACCTGTTAATTCGGAGTTCACTACTTTTCAGCATAAAATGCGTTTCTTCTTTCAGGTTAATAATCCATTTTTTTGTAGGAGAAATTATTTATGAAATTAATGTGCTATAAGCAGTTGTTCATTAAATCTATGTCATTTATGAATGTGATTACATATACTCTATTTGTTTCATAACCTTGCTACAGCTGACTCATGACGAATGACGTTACATATTTTCATTTACAGGAACAACCCAGAAGCAAATTTTTTCTTTTTTCTCTTCTTGCTTTCCCCTATAATTACCCAAAGCAATGCATTGCTAACAAAAATATGTATTACCAGTCCCAAATAATGATACCAGTTTAAGAGAGTTCTGAGTAATACTGATTAGCTCTGAATAGTATGTCACTTGAATAATGAATGCTACTGATTACTGTATTGAGATGACCAATGATTAATTAATAATGCTTTGTAACTGAGAAATGAATGCTAATGCTACTGATTACTGTATTGAGATGACCAATGGTTAATTAATAATGCTTTGTAACTGGGAAATGAATGCTACTGATTACTGTATTGAGATGACCAATGATTAATTAATAATGCTTTGTAACTGGGAAATGAATGCTACTGATTACTGTATTGGGATGACCAATGATTAATTAATAATGCTTTGAAACTGGGATATGAATGCTACTGATTACTATATTGAGATGACCAATGATTAATTAATAATGCTTTGTAACTGGGAAATGAATGCTACTGATTACTGTATTGGGATGACCAATGATTAATTAATAATGCTTTGTAACTGGGAAATGAATGCTACTGATTACTGTATTGGGATGACCAATGATTAATTATCAACATTATTCTGTAATACTATGTTATTGACTACCTCCTGTTTTAAGTAATGACTTCTGATGATTTGTAATTAGGGAATGAATGCCAATGTTCTCTGTAAAACGAATGACTTCTATGATTTGTAATTAGAGAATGAGTGCCAATGTTCTCTGTAAAACAATTAATGAACATTTTTCTGTAATACTACGTACATGGTACAGAAATGTTCAATAACTGGGCTATGGCTGCCGCAAACTACTAATGTAATTCCCAATGAAGACTAGTATGTGACTTAATGTCCTTCACCTTCTGACCTAATTACCTTGAATTACTGCAATATCCATTTGTCCTGTATATCCTCTTGATCATGGAGCACTATATTTGGTTTTTGCACTAATTCTACGTTGGTGTGCCTTGTAAGAGCGTGGTGTTGACACGACATGCTGTCCACCACCGTGAGCGATGGAGACATTATTATGGTCCCACTGTTTGGTGTACCTGATGTACTGCCAGAATGATAACATGGAATATTACTACGACATTTCAGTGTCTTGGCTACGCTGATAAACACTTCTGGGAAAAGAACTTCAGATTGTCTCACTTGGTGTTGTACTTCTGTGGAAAGATATGGACTTTCAGTGCAGATGCGTGCAACCTAAAGTGCTACAACCATGATGCACACCTTCCCTTTTCTATCCTAATTCTTGTAACATAGTGAAAATCATTTTTTTTTTTTTTTTTTGCTAACATCATGGCCTATACATTTGTTTTCGATTTGCTGATATATTCTGAACTACAGTGCGTGTGCACATTTGTCATTTTTCTAACATGATTTCTACTTATTGTATATACATTTTGTGATTTGATGATATATTCTGAATTTCAGTGCGTGTCCACCTTTGTCATTTTTCTAACATGATTTCTACTTATCGTATTTTCATTTTGTGATTTGCTGTTATGTTCTGAACTACAGTACATGTGCACTTATGTCATTTGTCAATGAGATTTGTACTCATTATGTTTATTTATTGTGAAAACGTTGAAGAATTTTTCAGTGTGTGTGCACTTATGTCATTTGTTAATATGTTTTGTACTCACATTTTGTTATTGTCTAACATGTTTTGTACTCGGTGCATGTGCACCACATTTACTTCATGTTCTACATCTGTATATTCTCTGATTGTAAGTTAATTAGTCAAGAAAAAATTTGTTGCTCATGGCAAGTCCAAATGACTCACCATCGCTGCTAAATTTTTGCCCCCCCCCCCCCTCCCAGTGGAGGGTTATGAAACGCGTATGTATTCAGTACCAGCGATCCCGAGGCATGACAGAATCTCTGACCAGAGATTTGTTTATCGTTGCTAGTCTGCGCTTGACTGCGCGAGAGTTCAGTTGCGAGTAGGATGTTGTGTGTAGCGAGTCGCGAGAGGAAGTAGTCAGCCGACTGTAGTTGCGAGCTGTACTTAGTCGGAAGTGGTGTGTGTGGAGTCGGCGGGCGACGACATGGGTCTCTGGTCAAGGTTCGGGACGAGGTATATTGTTAAATAAGGTAATGAAGCAGCATTGCGCACATCTGATAATGTAATGTATGTTAATTGTAATTAATTTGTTCAAGAAATGCCCCAATAATAATTTTGTTTTCAAAGCAATCTTTTTTAAGAAAAGAGTCATTCCAATTGAGACAATATTTCCTATGCTTTTCCTCCCAGAATCAATTTATCAGATTAATTATTGCACAGGGCCTAAGGTCAGCGATGCTGCCCTATTATTGTGGGTTTAATGATTAATGTTGATTTCTTAATTTTTGTGTCGAGTTTACATTTGGGTCATTATTATTCTATAATTTTTGTGACGACCAAACATTTGGCTCATTTTCATTACCATAGACTTTTCTTTTATTTCTGCTGCGAGGTTACGTTTAGCACGACGACCATTAACATTTAATTAATTATTTTCTTTCATTTTGTGAGAAGGTTACACTTGGCTCGATCCCCACTTACATTTAAATATTTTTCAATCATTTTCTGCGGGGAAGTTACAAGTTATGTTATTTGTCAGCAGCGAGCGACGCAGGCAGCAGTCATCGCAGCTCACGGTATTGTGCGCTACAGCGTATGCGAGCCCCATCTGTCCTCCATGACAGTACACTCCATTACATTTCTCACGCGACAGCCTAGACCGTACGTAGAAAAGTTGTTCAAGTTGGGTAGGCTCGGCTCTCAGCCATTCTGCCGAGTATATAACACTCTTAAAGAAAAGGGAGAAACGAACGTTTCCATACATTGTAAAATAACAGCATTCCTATCCATAAGAGGGAATCTACCGTCCCGAAAAGAACCCGGAAATTTATTAATTTGTAAGAAAAAGTTTCACTTGATTTCTCAGAATTTTTTTGCAATAAATAATATTTTTCGTTCGTTTGATGTTTTTCTTACATTAACTACCAATACTCCAGTACCCAAGTAATCCACTAGTTACGTAAGAATATAGAATATTTTTGTGTCTTTTCCTTACAGCGGACGACTCCAGAAGATATTTGTTCCTGAATGTTTTTCAAGTTGGTACATTAGGAGCGTCTGTCTGACTTCTGTAGTAGTGTGAGGTGGAAATTGTTTATTGCAGGAGCCAAAGGGTACTTGTTGGATTAATCCATTGCGCAGCATGACAAAATAAAACCCGCACACTCACAGTACATAGGGAGAAAGGATCATCGTAATGAAATAAGATATATCTGAGCTCGTAAGAAAAAGTTTAAGTGTTCATTTTTCAGCGCGCCGCTCGAGAGCGGAACAGTAGAGAGATAGCCCTAAGGTGATTCGATCAACCCTCTACTAGGTACTTAATTGTGAACTGCAGAGTAATCATGTACAGGGTGTCCGAAAAGTCTTTCCCTGATTACATAAATTGATAACTCAGGCTAGACGTAAGACACAAATATGTAACTAGTGTCTAATTGTTCACAAACTATCAAAGTTTTTTTCACACATCAGCAAACTTCCACATGAGCACACTTGGTAGCACGTAGCACATGTAGGCGATATTCAATTTCCGTCCACACATTAGCCAACATCAATGGAGCCATCGATTCAACGACTGTGGTTATCTGTTGCCGCAAGGTTTCAAGATCTGATACACGTGTGCGGTAGACCTCGTCCTTGACATAACCCCACAAAAAGAAGTCTAATGGGGTTATGTCAGGAGAGCATGGATGCCAAACCGTTGGCTCATCACGACCAATCCATCGCCCAGGATAGGCACGGACGTCCAAACCCCAATGAGGCGGTGCACCGTCTTGCTACTACAAGATATCGGGGTGATACTGAAGCAGCTGAGGAATAGCATACAGTTGCAACATGTCCAGATACACTGCAGATGTGATGGTAGCCTCAGCGAAGAAGAATGGCCCGATAATTCGATCGTGCAATAACGCGCACCAAACTTTCACCTTTGGACTGCCTCTGGTGCACTCCATGACCTCGCCAGGGGGTTGTGAACCCCAAATGCGCACATTATTGCGATTCACTACTTCACTGACAAAAAAGGTCGTCGGAAAAGGCAATTTATCTGAGATAACCATCATCGACCTCTATACGTGATAGCATTTCAACCCCATAGTCATATCGACGCCCGCATCTCGTGGTCGTGTGGTAGCGTTCTCGCTTCCCACGCCCAGGTTCCCGGGTTCGATTCCCGGCGGGGTCAGGGATTTTCTCTACCTCGTGATGGCTGGGTGTTGTGTGCTGTCCTTAGGTTAGTTAGGTTTAAGTAGTTCTAAGTTCTAGGGGACTTATGACCACAGCAGTTGAGTCCCATAGTGCTCAGAGCCATTTGAACCATTTTTTTTATCATATCGACGTGTACTGTCATTGGGCAACAAGGCCTGAACGATTTGCACTTTGTATGCACGAAACGATAAACGTTTGTGTTAAATGTCATGGAGAGAGCTTTTTGGCATCTGCTGTTCACCTGAGGCCCTGCTCACCGATTTCTTCGGACTTCGCAGAACAGACAGCCTTACAGCTTCCACCCTGTCTGCTGAGGTCCTTGGTCGACCAGACCTCGGATGGCCAGCTACCGATCCTGTGTTCTTGAACTTCTCATACCAGGCTTTAATGCTCTGGACATCAGGTGGATTCCTTCCCAATGTTGTCTGGAAGTGTCTCTGCGCTTTGGTTGGTGATCGTGTCTCATGGTACCACAAGACACACTGTGCCTTCTCCTGATTGGTTGACATAGCTTCTTGGGCACTGCACCTCATCCACTACTTACGTACTGCGAACCTAAAACAGAAAAAAAATCTTTGATAGTTTGTAAACAATTAGACACCAGTTTCATACTTGTATCTTACTTCTAGCCTGAGTTATCAATTTATGTAATCAGGGAAAGTCTTTTCGGACACCCTGTAGATGTAGACGTACGTGACTGCGTCTGTTGCGGCTCATGTAGGCGAGCACTGTTTGCTCTGCGTGCAGTGACCGTTGCGGCTGCCCCCGGAGCAGACAACCAGCGACCGCGCCCTCTCGCAGCCCGAGCCTTAATTATTCGTGCAGAAGAAACGACGCAGGGCTGGCTGGCTGTTTACGCTGCCTGGCAGCAGTAGCAGCAGCTGGTCCGTCTCGCCGCTAGCCGGCGGGACCCGCCGCATATATTAAAATGTATCTAATTAGCGGCCACAATGGCGGACGCCAATTAGCATTACCGGCCCATTTATTAGGCTCCCGCTCTCCATTTGTCGGCAGCCGGTCTGTGCAGAAGCGCGGCGAGCATTAATTAGCCCAGTCCGCCGTATGACGCAAAGGAAAGGAGCGGCCGGCGCCGGCTAATGGAGGGCAACAAGTCTGGTCCGCCGCAACATACGACTTCCCTCGTGGAAATACGCTCCGGCCGCGTTCTACAAATCCCGCAACCTCGCACCACCGCTTACACGGCTGACGGACTACATACATCCCCGTGTTTTAGTGCAAAGTAACGTCTCTTTCCTTTTTCGAACCGTACATGCTGAACGTTAGATTAGCAGGGATGTGATTTTGTTTTATGTCACTACCCTGACAAATGTACACCACGACATAACATTAAAGTATAGAAGACGTATTTTATTCAAAAATAGGTTTAGTTTTAATGGCTCTGAGCACTATGGGACTTAACTGCTGAGGTCATCAGTCCCCTAGAACTTAGAACTACTTAAACCTAACTAACCTAAGGACATCACACACATCCATGCCCGAGGCAGGATTCAAACCTGCAACCGTAGCGGTCGCGCGGTTCCAGATTGTAGCGCCTAGAACCGCTCGGCCACACCGGCCGGCCCGTTTAGTTGTAATATTCATAACGTAGATAATGTGTAAGCGATGTAAAATTGCTAAAAACCTGAATAACATTTTCTTTTAAAGTTAACAGAATAATTCACATTAATGTGTAAATATCTAGATACTAAATTGTTCTTGAGCCATATTTCATATCAGTGTTTATACAATGTATTGCTTTCTAACACTTGAAACATCCCATTAGAAAAATTAGTGAATTACTGTACCGATAAACCTCTTACATTATTTGATTTTCAAACAGCTGAGCAGAACTGAACGTACTCAGACATTTCTCTCTTTACTTATTCTGATCAACACTAAACTGACACACAATATTTTTAGCGCAACGCAATCTGACTTTCAATAATCCCTGCAAAAGAATGGCCCTGACTGACATTAACCTATACTTTTCATGGATCACTTACCTCACAAAAATCTTCGTTACTCGAACTACTGCAATACAGCGAACGCCAATACTGCCACCTAAATAAAATGTTCTGAATACTGAAGGCACTAACTACTGACAGGCATAGTTAGCAAATGAAAGATTTTGATAGAGAGCAAACAGTTTATTTACCTTAATAATATTCAAAAGTCATCATATATATTTCAGTTCATGATATGCAGTATTACAAATTTACTCTTTCTGATGGACACACGTCCAGATCGTCCGCTCACAAAATTCTGCCATCTCTCTCCCCACATCCACCACTGCTGGCGGCTCACCTCCAAATTCACAACGCTACGTGCTGTTCACATCCAGCTGCCCAACACTACAATAGCAAATATTCCAACAATGCAAATCAGCCACAGACTGCACACAGCACAGCTGGTGATTTTCATATACAGCGCTACGTGGCGTTACCAACATAATAACCTAAACAGCCTACTTAAACACTACAAAGAATTCACGTCGTGGCAAAGTTTTAAGCTGTTTTACAATAAAACTTACGAATAATTGTTACTTCAAATTGGTCGACTCTTTAAGTAAATTCCAAAAAGGAATTATCAGAATGGAACGAAAGTCGGTAGATGCGATGTACGCATACAGACGAACGAATGATTACAATTTCAGAAAAAACTGAATGATTTATTCAAGGGGTAGAGCATCAGAGATTGAGCAACTTAATAACGCTTTGGTCCAGATCTGGCCCTTACGCCAGCAGTTATTCGGCATCGGACTGATTGATGGAGTCGATGGAGATGCGTAACTCGTCACAATGCCGAGCACGTTGGAGGGTCGTGCCAGTAACGCTCCAAACGATCTCTACTTAGCGAGATCCGACGACTTTGCTGGGAAATATACGGTTTGCCAAACACGAAGACAAGCGGTGAAAGCTATCGCTGTGTACGGACGGGTATTATATTGCTAAATTGTAAGCCCAGGATGTCTTGCCGTGAAGGGCGACAAAACGGGGCGTAGAAAATCGTCAACGTGCTGCTGTAAGAGTGCCGGGGATGACAACAAAAGGTGTCTTGCTATGAAACGAAATGGCACCGCAGACCCATTACTTCTGGTTGTCGGGCCGCATGGCATCCCACCGCTGAACAGGGTGTCTCTAGACGTCTTCGCTGGTCATCGAGGCTGAGTTTCGAACCGGGATTCATTGTTGAAGACAATTCTACTCCATTCTGTAAGTACACGGTGTTGGTGATAAGTTGAGAAAACCGTCCCGAAACACATGTGCTACAAAACGCCACTATTTCCTGCGCGCATGTACCCCGACATCAATATAGGATATTATCACCATGCACACGTACACAGGCAACACAACGGGTTGGCATACTCTGGATTAGGTGGTCGAGCAGCTGCTGGGGTATAGCCTCCCATTCTTGCACCAGTGCCTGTCAGAACTCCTGAAGTGTCGTAGGGTTTGAAGACGTGCAGCGATATGTCGACCGAGAGCATCCCAGACGTGGTCGATGGGGTTTAGGTCTCGAGAACAGGCAGGCCACTCCACTCGGCTGATATCTTCTGTTTCCTCTTCGATGGCAGCTCGGTGGGGCCGTGCGTTATCACCCATCAGGAGGAAGGTGGGACCCACTGCACACCTGAAAAGTTAGACATACTGGTGCAAAACGACGTCCAGATACACGTGAACCGTTACAGTTCCTCTGTCAAAGACATGCAGGGGTGTACGTGCATCAATCATAATTCCACCCCACACCATCAAACCAAGACCTCTATACAGGTCCCTTTCTAGGACATTAAGGGGTTGGTATCAGGTTCCTGGTTCACGCCAGATGAACAACCCGACGAGAATCACTGTTCAGACTATACCTGGACTCGTCCGTGAACATAGCCTGGGACCAATGTTCCAATCACCTTGTACTATGTTCTTGACACCAGGCTTTACGAGCTCTCCTGTGACCAGAGGTCAGTGGAATGCACCTTGCAGGTCTCCGGGGGAATAAACCGTGTCTGTTCAGTCGCCTGTAGACTATGTCTCTGGAGATAACTGTTCCATTGGCTGTGGTAAGGTCCCGATCAAGGCTGTCTGCAGTACTCCGTGGCCCACTGTGGGCACTGATGGTGAGCCATCAGTCTTCTTGTCGTGCTGTACACTGTGGACGTCCCGCACTGTAGCGCCTGGACACGTTTCCTGTCTGCAGGAATCGTTGCCATATACTTGAGTTCACACTTTGTGGCACACGGGGGGCCTGTGCTACGACCTGCTGTGTTTGACCAGCCTCCAGTCGTCCTGGTATTCTACCCCTCATAACGTCATCAATATGTGTTCTTTGAGCCATTTTCAGCAAACAGTCACCATTAGCACGTCTGCAAACGTCTGCACACTTACTCGCTGCACAGTACTCTGACATGAACCAACACACCTCTGTGTATATGTACTGCTGCCAGCGCCACCATGCGACGACCGCTGGTCAGATGCACTGCATGGTCATACACTGAGGTGATTTAAAACAGAAAACCGCCCACCAGACCGTTGTTTCACCATGTATCGGCATTATCAATTTATGAGCATGAGTGTACATATACTCAAATACAGGGTGTAAATTTTTGGTTGAAAAACCATAATAACTCGAAAAATAAGCTTCACACGAAAATATGTGTAGAATCCAAGATTATTTTGAACTAAAGCTGCGAACGCAGTCACACGAGGTAATCAAACATACGTCGCCCTAAAGACAATCGTTATAAACGGTCTATTGCTGTCTGAATGCTCAGACGGGTAAAAGGTACAGTGCGTTTATTACATTAATGTTTATAATCTCTAAACCCCAATCTTATTACGAGAAAGGGCGAATTTCTCGTCCCTGCGCTACCTTATGGCGGCACTCCAAAACATTACGTGGCTCATCAGCAAGGGCTGAATAAGAGCGTCGATTATCGATCAGGGCTGAGTGGGATATCGATTATCGTACATAATTCTAAAAATGTAAACGACGTAAAAGCCGCGATATTCCGAAATAAAATAGAGGTTTGAACAATGTGATTTAAGTCAATAAATTTATGAATGTCGTTTTCTACGTTTTTCCACCCGAAACTGAAAAACTAAATTAAGCAAGCACCCCATTTGTGAGACTTCTCGACAAACAAGTGTGATTACTCCGAATCTAATACAAAATTAGGTTCGTGAGTCAGTTAGTTTTTTAGTTAATGAGTTAACTCGTTAGTAAGTAGGATGTTTGGTTAGTTAGTTAGCCAGTCAGATGATTTGTTAGATAATTAATTGTTGTGTGACCTCATTACCACGAAACGAACAAATCGTAACGAAATATGCAGGAAAAATTAATGTTTGGGTCAACATTTGTAAAACTCTAATTCCTCTGTCTCAAACACCACCCTATGGGGAGAGAGGGAGAGTTTTAGTTTAAGTGAATCAAATTTTTTACTTATCAGTAACCATTTTCCACACGAAAATGAGAAAGTAGATTTTCTTGAATTGCAGCGCCAACTACGAAGAATCAAAACAAATATTTAAGACCAAATATACGTAGTTCTTTATGTAGTATCTGATTCTGCTATAAAAAATTGTGGTTCCCAATTGAAATTTTAAAGTTGCCTCCCGCCCCACCCCCAAGGGGCTGGGGTGGCGGGCTAATTTTAGCACCAGCACAGGTCCCCCTTGAAAATAACTTTAGATTCTTTTTCGTGTGAAGCTTATTTTTCGAGCTATTCAGGTTATTCTTGTTGTCAAATATATATAGAGCGCGTATTTGTGTGTGTGTGTGTGTGTGTGTGTGTGTGTGTGTGTGTGTGTGTGTATGTGCGTTTGCGTGTGTGTGTGCTCTCTGGAGTGTATATGTTTAAAATTAACGTAAACGAAACATAGTGGTAGTCAAGAGATGGAAGGATTCGGTTACGATTGAGGATGTAGCCGTGATCAGTTACTATTGGTTGCCTTTTGCAGTTACTCAGATTTATTTTTGAAACAGTAATTCGAGACTCAACAATAAGTAAATCAAAATACGACACGTTATTCATGAAAGAATGGTTGAAATGGCTCTGAGCACTATGGGACTCAACTGCTGTGGTCATTAGTCCCCTAGAACTTAGAACTACTTAAACCTAACTAACCTAAGGACAGCACACAACACCCAGCCATCACGAGGCAGAGAAAATCCCTGACCCCGCCGGGAATCGGACCCGGGAACCCGGGCGTGGGAAGCGAGAACGCTACCGCGCGACCACGAGATGCGGGCATGAAAGAATAAACAACTGTGTAAATAATAGTGTTTTCAGTGCGTTACAATTTAGCAAATCACCATAAAATACAGATACAAATAATGTTAAAAAGAATCCACTATGATCACGGCTGAAGGCCTTACACGCCAAGAATGGCAATAAATTAAGAATGTTTAAGAACGCTCTGCAATTATAACTTACAGGTATTGAAATATTAAAAGATAAGTGGCCACAAACACAGCAGAAGGTATTAGGCGCCAGGAATGGCAGTATATATGGTTTTAAGGCTTGCTGCTAAAATACAAATATCGAATTATTTTTTTAAATCAAATGACCACAATCGCAGTTTAAGGCCTTGCTTGCCAGGAACGGCAATTATATAAATAATATATAAACCTGCTGTAGAACAGCAAATACAAGCAAAGGTCAATTAAAATGAACAAGTAACTGAACATCAAACGGGTGAAATAAGATGATGGTAACCTTGTATCACAACCCTCACACTGCTAGAGTTATTCCAGAAGGCGACCGGAACTATTAACTAGACATACATAACCTTTATGGTAGACATTACATGGTATGCTAATAAATAATACAATAATAAAACACAAGGACGAGTCACAGATGGTACTACAGGAACCGACCTCTGAGAAGGTCCGGCAACAAACTCTTTCACGAGCGATGAGACAGGCACCCCAGAGTTGCATTAACTTCACAAGATGGTAACCCAGACTTGTGACAGTCTAACTAATGACTTACGATAATCTTACTAAAGCTACATGACATCCAATAAACGACATGCAAGAATGGAACAACGCGCCAAAACCGAAACTGGTGGACTGCACTACGCCCCCAGAATATTGTGCTTAGAGCGCCAGAAACGAGAAGGAATCGTTACCAGCAGAGTAGAAGAATCACAAACGGACTACAATCAATAAATCTGTCAAAACTACACGCCTTACCAGACAGCAGTGGCAAGGCGAGGAAGCGAACATTGCCGTTACATGCACGAACCCCCAAGGCAGGTAACTGGGGCGTTAGCGGCCACCAGGCAGGAAAATTGCGCTCGCTGAACTTAAGAAATTGTAACAAGCTGAACGCAGTAAATAGTAATGAGAAGTCGAGGAAAACTAATCTGATCCGCTTTCCCTCAAACACTCCACTCACTGGTCTTTGCCTCGGTGACACTACGAGCAGCAACAAAAATCGAAGTCACTGGAGAATCGCGAGATGTCACAATGGTGGCAGTTTCTCTGCTTGAATTGAAATGCACTCAAGCCTGCAGCGTCTGGTTTACGAGGAGGTTTTGCACTCTCGTGACCACAGGCCTTCCATCCGGAAGTCCATGCGCACTGCCAGCGGTCCCGGCGTGTACGCGCACTGTGCAGACCTGGCTCCTCCTGAGTCCCCAACCGAACTGCCGACACTCAAACGACCCGGAAAATCAACGATGTCGCCCCAAAGACAGGGCAACAGTTACTACATGTCTATAACCGCCGCGGCTGACACTAGCGGACAGGCAACTCTTGCGAAATCGAGTGGTCCCAATCAACACGAGAAGAAGGTAAACGACTGCAACCATGTCAGCCGTCTGGCTTGCGACGTCTGAACCCTACAGACAGCACCAACACGAGCTGCAGCACGGCTCAGTAATTTTTGTATATTTTGGAAGTATTTTTTATTTTGCTACTTCCATCTTACATCCATCATAATAGTCTCTACATCTACGTCTACATACATACTCCGCAATCCACCATACGGTGCGTGGCGGAGGGTACCTCGTACCACAACTACCATCTTCTCTCCCTGTTCCACTCCCAAACAGAAAGAGGGAAAAATGACTGCATATATGCCTCTGTACGAGCCCTAATCTCTCTTATCTTATCTTTGTGGTCTTTCCGCGAAATATAAGGTGGCGGCAGTAAAATTGTACTGCAGTCAGCCTCAAATGCAGGTTCTGTAAATTTCCTCAGTAGCGATTCACAGAAAGAACGCCTCCTTTCCTCTAGAGACTCCCATCCGAGTTCCTTGAAGCATTTCCGTAAGACTCGCGGGTTGGTGTATAGGTTCGCAGCATTTTTGGACAAGTTTAATAAACACAACAGATTGACATAAGGGAGACTTTAGTCAACAATAATACAGGGTGCGTCAAAAAAATATACACACACTTTGAAGCGTCATAGACAATTTATTTCCCGTTCTACAATGTTAAATTTCTGGAAATGGAAAGCTTAAAGTCCAATTGGAAAAATAAATTTACTTTGCAAATGTGATTAATGTTCAGACTGGTGGCCTTCAGTATCAATACATTTCTGAGTACGAGTCACCACTGATTCCGTACATCGTACCAAAATGTCCAATGAGATTTGTGCGCACACCGCCTGAATCTCATTCCAAAGTGTGTCCAGGTTACATGGTTTACGTTTGTACACCTCATCTTTTACTGTGCCCTATAAGAATAAATCCAGCGGCGTGAGGTCTGGAGAGCGTGCAAGAAACTCGATTGGTCCCCTGCGTCCTGTCCACTGGCCTGGAACATTGTGATCCAGGTATGCTGATACGTCCCTATGATAGTGTGGCGGGGCGCCATCTTGTTGGAAATAAAACTCATCATTACCGTATAATGCACGAATGGCAGGGAATATGGAGTCAGCAAGCATTGTTAGGTACGTTTCTCCAGTAACAGTACCTTCAAAGCGGAAAGGCCCAAATAGTCCCCTTGCAGACAAACCACACCACACATTTATACCAGGCAAATTCACAGCCTTTTAAACTGTAATGTGAGGATTATCCTCAGCCCAGTACACATAATTGTGCCTATTGACAGTTCCATTGAGTTTCAATTGGGCTTCATCCGACCAAGTTATGCTACCTATAAATCCTGGTTCACGTCTCACCATCTCCTGAACCCATTCACAAAATTCTAACCTTCGATCTGGATCGTCGTCACTTAGCCTTGAAATGTACACACGAAACTTGCCTTTCTTCAGAATGCGTAGCACACTACTAGCACTTACATTACTCTCACGTGCTGCTTACCTTGAAGATTTTTGAGGCGAACGCTGGAACAGTTCGAAGACCGCAATTGTGGAATCATCACTTGTAGCTGTAAGAGGTTGCCCTGACCGACCTTTATGCACATCACACACTGTTCCATGAATTTCGAATTTGTCTCGTAGTCATGTAATTGTTAACCTTGAAGGTGGTTCTGTACCATACTCATTTCTCTACTGCCTTCGAACATTCTCAAGCTACCAGTACAACTTAATTATCTGCTTACGCACTTCAAAGCTCAAACGCACGTCCGCCATCTTGCACTTACTTCCTTGCCACTGCTGCCACCTGCTGAAGAAACATAACATTAGTTTCTCACAGATATTTAACCTTGTAGAAACCGAAATAAATTGTCTATGACAGTTCAAAGTGTGTATACATTTCTTAGACGCACCCTGTATATTCCCCTTCACTCTTTACAACAGTCTGCCATCGCTCGGGTAACTTTTCGATTCCACGACTGTAGAAATCACGCGGTTTCGAGGCGAAGAACTGATCGGTTTGGAACGCATTTTGGTCTGGAAAGGAAGTTCCTTGAAGGTTGTTCGATAAAAAGCGGATCGAGATCGGATGAATAATATGGGTGTGGAAGGTCTTCCCGATCCATCTCCCGTGTAGTGTTTCTTGTTAGTCTAGCAGAAGGTAGGCGGACGCTGCCGTGAAGTAGTATAATTTTACGCAGTGTTCCTGGTCGTTGTTCTTGGATTGTGTCTGCAAGACGCCTCAAGAGTTGAGGCGGTGATGGTTAGAATTCGTACTACACCACACCATAGCTGTTCCACCAGATACATAACATTACCTTTCGCGGATGCGCTCAGGGCTTTGTACCGAGAGTTGCTTTCGTTTCCTTATGTTAGCATAAAGACATCACTTGCTGTCATCAGTAACGTTGCGAGATAGGAATGGTCGGCGTTGTTTATGAGCCAATCGATGACAAGCAAGCAGAGATGCTCATATGGCCACCCATTGTTTTTTGTGGTTTCGGCTTAGAGCGTGCAGTACCCATATACACAATTTCTGCATCTTTGTCACTACAGGCAAATGTCTCACGATGGTGGAATGATCACAGTTCCGAAAATTTTGCCAAATGTCGAGTTCACTGACGTGAATCATTGTGGACTAATACGTTTAAATGATCTTCATCAAACCCCGAATGCCTTCTTGATCGTGGAGAGTCAATAATATCAAAATGATCCTCATTAGAACGAGAAAACTATTTTCTTACTGTGATCTGTCCAGTGGCATTCTCTCCATACACGGCGCAAACATTTCTGGCTGCCTCCGTTGCTATCATCCCTCTACTGAACTCAAGCGGACGAATATGTTGGCAATGTTCCGGTTCCTCCACTTCACATTCCATTTTCTAGCGTTCGCAGCTCCACGCCCTGTCTCCAAATGACAAAATGACAATATGTGTACCAAAATAACAACAGTGGGCTACAGATAAAAAATGACAATCGAAACTAAGCCCGTAGTAACCAGAACACCAACATCCAAAACAAGAACTCTACGAACTTATTCACCATCTTCGTACATATCATTCAGTTATGCCAGTGCGTTTACAAATCGCAGAAATACCTCTGGAGGTCGACCTTTGGCGTAGCTTCTAGTTATCTAAGCAATTTTTCTTTAATCTCCTATATATGCTTGGAAAACAACGTCCATTTAACGTTTTCTTTATTTATGGGAATAGTGAAAATCTGTAGACTGGCCAATATGGAGTGTGTGGCATCAGAGCACTACATTTACTAGAAACTGCTGACTGCAGCTAAGCCACTGTCTGTATCCGTAATTGTTGTCTCCCCTTCCCATCGCCTTCAAAGTAAGCAAATGCTTCTTTGTGCTATCAAATCGACAGTTACTAGATGAATCAGTACGCGTCGTACCAACGCATCACTTTTGTTAGCCAAGCTGTGCCACAAATCTCTTTTCCCCCTCCATTCCATGGTGTATTCCTTCATTATTCAATTGAACTACCCGTCTAACCTTCAGCATTCTTCTGTTGCGTGACTATTGAGAATATTCCGTTCTCTTCTTTTTCAAGATAGCGCTACCAATGCCGATCACGCAGCCAAATGATTTCTACTAAACGTAAGCTGTATACAAGCTCTTTACCCAAGCCCGTTCGTAATTCCAGATCTAGTACCATCTGGATTATTGATTTTCAACCGTGGGAACTTTTTCTGTAAATATTCATTTTAGAATAAGATTTTTTTCTTTAAATATTCATTTTAGCACAACCAATCACCTGTATAATTTTGCAGTAGGAAATTGGGATACTAATTACGTCGTTCGTAATATTGCAGGCACATAAGATGCAAGTAAACCCAACTGAGGGTTGTTAAGCTAACAATGTACGCCGCAGCACTTCGCTATTTTTCCTGGCATAAATAAACAGGCCCTAAGAACGGTGTTAACTTTTCCATGTCGAAGCTGCGAGGAATAGTGCGCCGCAACCAACTTTAAGCGCCCGTCACCGGGAAGTAATCATACTGAGGTGAAATCGAACCCTCTTACAACACAGGCATTCAAACAAATGTTATGGGTGCGGTATGGCAGCCACTGAGGCTGGCATTTCGGAGTTTAACGAGAGAGGTGTGGAGGTACGTCTACCTCGCGCTTACTCGCTGGCTCTCAAGTTTCCATTTAAGTCGCATTGCTAAGCCGGGATTGCGTATTTAAGTGCGGGAACTTGTTACTGCACATTACATTAGACAGCCTCCGCCGCACTGAGCAGGGTGGTACATTCATCTCAGTACTCGCTTTCACCTCGTCTCACTCTTCGTGTATTTATCTCGCACTTCGCTATTCATGACAGTTAGCTTTAATGTACTGTAATAATAGCGATAGGTTTGCTATAAACGTGTCGACACGCAGTTAATATACGTGTTACTGATGTTTCCCGTCGATATGTCCGCTGTTAACCTCTCGCATTGTATGCCTGCCTTACTATTTGCATTGCTGCAGCACAGTGCTTCTGTTTCTTTATTGCGCTGTGCTTCCTATATCATCGCAATACCTCAAGCGAGTACTAACCTGGAAAGGTAGCTCAAATTAGGAAGGAATATACAATGAAAAGCTAAAGAAACAGGTGCACGAGCCTAATATCGTTTAGGGCCCCCGAGAGCACGCAGAAGCATCGCAACACGACGTGGAATGGACTCGCCGAATGTCTGAAGTAGTGCTGGAGGGAACTGACACCATGAATATGCAGGGTGGCCATAAATCCGTAAGAGTACGGGGGGTTGGAGACCTCTTATGAACAGCAAGTTGCAAGGCATCCCAGATACGCTCAATAATGTTCATGTCTGCGGAATTTGGGGGTGTGCGGAAGTGTTTCAAATCAAAAGAGTGTTCCTGGAGCCACTGTGTAGCAATTCTGGACGTGTGGAGTGTCGCATTGTCCTGCAGTCCGTCGGAACGCACAATGGACATGAATCGATGCAGGTGATCATACAACGCTTACGTGCGTGTCACCTGTCAGAGTCGTGTCTAGACGTACCAGGAGTCCCACATCACTCCAACTGCACACGCTCCACACCATTACAGAACCTCTACCAGCTTTAACAGTTTCCTGCTGACATGCAGGGTCAATGGATTCATGAAGTGCATCCGCTCGATACAATTTGATGCCAGCCGGTGTGGCCGAGCGGTTCTAGGCGCATCAGCCTGGAACCGCGCGACTGCTATGGTCGCAGTTCGAATCCTACCTCGGGCATGGATGTGTGTGATGTCCTTAGGTTAGTTAGGTTTAAGTAGTTCTAAGTTCTAGGGGACTGATGACCTCAGATGTTAAGTCCCATAGTGCTCAGAGCTATTTTAACCACTTTTTTTACACAATTTGAAAGGAGTTTCGTCCGACCAGGCAACATGTTTCCAGTCATCAACAGTCAATGTCGATGTTGCGGGAGTTGATCCTATTCTTGCAGGATCTTTTTCCGCCCGCAGCGATGTCGGAGATTCGATGTTTTACCAGATTCTTGATATTCAAGCTTCACTCGTGAACTGGTCGTATGGAAAAATCCTCACTTCATCGCTACCTCGGAGATGCTGTGCCCTATCGTTCGTTTACGGACTATAACACACGTTCAAACTCATTTATATCTTTATAAGCTGCCATTGTAGCAGCAGTAACCGATTTAACAACTGCGCCAGACACTTGTTTTCTTATATAGACGTTGCCGACCGCGGCGCCGTATTCTGCCTGTTTACATATCTCTGTATGTGAATACGCATACATATACCAGTTTCTTTGGCGCTTTAGTGTATAGAGAGAGAGAAGAGGAAGTAACTGAGCGTGAGATGAAAGATATGATAGTGTCAGAAGAATTTGACAGAGAAGTGAAATACCTAAGTCGAAACAAGACTTCTGGGCTAGATGACCCATGTATCATCATTAATGAGATCCAGTGACGATTCATTTGCCTTCTTCAGTCTCTTCACAAGATGCAGCAGGTATCTGCGAGTGGAAATCATATTAATGGTACTACCACGGAAACCCTGTGTGGTACTTGTGAAACGTTTTTCAGCTTGTTCTAGAGCAGTGAATCAACTGCTCGTTTTTGTAATTGGCTGTAAGATATGTCGACGTGTGATATGATACGATTAAATACAGGCAACCAAAATTAAAATACTGAGTGCTCTAAATTCTTGTGGAGCTCTTTTGCTTGAGTAATTCCAGTGTTTGTTCCAACAACCATTTCCATACATAACTTCAACTGTTGTTAATTTAATATTTCGTCTCATGTTGCAAACATGAGGAATTTTCCTGTTCACTATGCCAAATTCCATGGCTGTGAAGAAGTATTAACAAACTATAGTAACCTCACTAAAAAAGTTCTAATGACCATATCATGACTCAGTGCTTTAGCTAGAATCAAACTGAACTGATGGGTATAACAACAAACAAAATAACCATGTTTAAAGTGTTCTTTCTGGATAGTCTAAACACCTGTACGACAACCACTCATAACAGCTCCCCCTTAGGAGTTTCACAAATAACTGTATTTGAACTATCCACAATATCCAGTAAACTTTCTTTAAGTATTTTTGCTAAAATTTTTGCATCAATGTCAAAACCTTTCTACAAATTTAACTTCAGTCTGACACAGATTTACGTCTGACAACCAAGATCCTTTTCTTTTTTAATGTTCAGCTCTGTGGCTGATTTGCAATAGTAATAGTGCTCCCAGTCATTCCTTCCCTCAGTATCTCCTGCTACTGTTGTTCCAATGATATTATTTTCTCTTGAAATGTGTCCTCAGAATGTTTCTCTTCTTGTGGATGTGATTCCACTGAGATCTTGTTTCCTGAACTCTTCTCAGCACCTCTCCATTAGCAACTATCCTTCACGCCTTCTTGTTTTCCTATCGTTCAAGTTTCACACCTGTATTTGGCCGCACTCCAAACAAATGTTTTAGTGATCTGTTTCTTTATTCCTAGACTGATGCTCATACCAGAGAAACGTTTTTTCTCGGATTAAATGCTATTTTGTCCTGCTGTATCCTGTTCACCATTTCTTTCCGGCTTATACCACCCTCTGTGCTCTTGTTTTCCAAAATTGGTAAATTCCTGAGTCACTTCTAACTCCTATCTTCGAATACTTCTTCTTAAAGGTTCATATTCGTCCTAACTACTGCTTATCATCACTCTCCATCATTTATGTGGTGCTGAGTTTCTCCAGATTTCTTTCGTTTCCGTGACCTCAACAATACAATCTTCGTAATGCATCATGTCTGTTATCTGACCATTAATTTAAATTGTCACCTCAGTAGTTTCACGAACTAGATCTGTAACTTCAACTTCTCGCGGCGTAATGAATAGTCTATTAAATTTCGCGCATGCAGCAGCGCTCCTCTGAGGATGGTCGGACGATACGCGGCCGTATTGATCTGTAACTTCCTCGATTTGTGGACTGAATATGAAAGGAGGTAAAGCACATCCTTGTCACATGTCTTTTCTACTTCTTCTCCTTCTTTCTGATGAGAGCTCCCTATCACAACTATTTCGTTCTTACGGAAGCTGTGTATCACCCATATATCTCTGTAATTTATGCCTACTTTCATCAGCTCTGTGAAAATCATAACCACGATAAATTGTGAAATTCCTGAAATATCAGTTGTCTCCTCTGTGATAGTTGATACAAAATCAGCCGCAGCTATTTCATTTGTTACTGGGTTATGGTTAACCTCTAGAAAGTGAAACTTCCCCTTTAAACATTTCTACACGACTGTGCTTATACTGACACACGAAACGTCCCCTTTGAACAATTTCTACATGACTGTGCTTAACCTGACACACAATATTTTGTTAGCGCAACGCAATCTGACTTTCAAAATTCCCTACAAAAGAATGGCCCTGACTAACATTAAACTATACCTTTCACAAATCACTTACCTCACAAAAATCTTCGCTGCTCAAGCTACTGCAATACAGCGAGCGCCACTACTACCAGCTAAATAAAAGATTCAAACTATGGAAGGCACTAACTACTGATAGGGATAGTTAGCAAATGAAAGATATTAATAGAGAACAACCAATGTATTTACCTTGATATCATCATATATAAATATAGCAGTTCATGACAAATTTCAAACCTCCGCCATCTCTCTCCCCACATCCACCACTGCTGGCGGCTCACCTCCAACTGCGCAACGCTACACGCTGTTCACAGCCAGCTGCCTAACACTACAATGGCGAGTATTACAACAATGCAAAGCAGACACAGACTGCCCACAGCACAGCCAGTGAGTGATTTTCATACAGATGTGGCGTTACCAATAAAAAAACCTAAACAGCCTACTTACATAGAGAAAACATAAACAGCCTACTTACAAAAGTAAATCGGCATCAACGTGTTTTTAAAACAATAGTCTTCGAAAGGTGATCTCCAAGCACAGCCTGATGTTGAAAATAGAATGTTCCTGTATTTCAGGAGTCTTCACGTTCGCCAAATGACAAAGTGTGGGCTCAGAAGCATGTGAAAGTTAATGCAATGCACTTGTTTAGATAGTACTTAGCGATCTTTGGGAATACGATCATTCTGTCTTTCAGTTTACTGTCCTATAAGCGCTATCTTTCTGTCGAGTATGGTGTTTCCTAAAATATTGAGCTCCAGTTGTGCAGTCATATGCGATATCATCTGCTAGCGTTTCTTTACCTTCTGTGATGAGTGTCGGTGAATGTCAACACATCTTAGCGTCCAGGCCATTTCGCAACCAACATTTTCTTTTGTAAAAAGCATACACGGAAAACCTTACAATATGTCACATCCAACTTAATATCCAGAAATGTTCAGTCTGAATTTTTTTACCATTTATTTACTTTCTTGTCTAACTGTCTTTCCAGCATCGGTCCTAAATTCATTGATACAGAGCTATCTTTAAGCCACAGAGAAGAGAATATAATTTCCCTATGCCTCTGCACAGAATTTTCCCACATATTCATATCACACCGTAGACAACTCTCAACTGAGAATTCATAAACGCATGCCGAATGATTTTATACGACCAACAGTAAAAACTGGGTGCAGTATTGGTAACGTAGCTGCAACAGATAAGAAAAAACAGGTTCCTGTCCTTAAAGGCTGGACTGTTGTGATTTTCGTTTGATAAATAAAATTGTTCGCATGGAGCAACGACACAACATATATTACACGAGTAAGTCACAGAACAGTATGCAGCAGATATTAGTTCGTTTCAAATTCTGTTCTATATATGTCATATTGGGGGAAAGACCGGAAAGGATAAACGGAACGTGTTTTAGCGATGTTTAATAGCAGGGAGGGAAGCTGGGACTCTGGTGGTGTTATTCCAATACTCAGAATGGGAGTTACATCCTGCGCTCACACCCTTCTTCGCTCCTTGCCCACGAATGCAGCGGCTGGAATATGGTCTGTGGGGGTGCAAGTTGGATACTGCGTACAGACCGAACCGAGCACGTAAGAGCTGAACAGCAGTTTCAAATGTGACGAGATATCAACAGGGTCGTTCACATACCCTATATCACTAAATAATTCACCGTCACATTGTCAGGAGAATGCATGAATTTATATTTAAAAACTTTACCTCTGGTAAAATTTTATGAGACGCAAGTATTCGTATGGCAATTCATTGTTCCAGTGCACCATAGTGGGAACTGTCAAATTTGAGATGCTTGAAGGACGTACTATGCCAGAACTATTTCATCTGGTATACAAGGTACACTACTGGCCATTAAAATTGCTACACCACGAAGATGACGTGCTACGGACGCGAAATTTAACCGGCGGGAAGAAGGTGCTGTGATACGCAAATGATTAGCTTTTCAGAGCATTCACACAAAGTTGGCGCCGGTGGCGACACCTGCAACGTGCTGCCATGAGGAAAGTTTACAATCGATTTCTCATACACAAACTCAGTTAACCGGCGTTGCCTGGTGAAACGTTGTTGTGATGCCTCGTGTAAGGAGGAGAAATGCGTACCATTACGTTTCCGACTTTGATAAAGATCGGATTGTAGCCTATCTCGATTGCAGTTTATCGTATCGCGACATTGCTGCTGGCGTTGGTCGATATCCAATTACTGTTAGCAGAAGATGAAATCGGTGGGTTCAGGAGGGTAATACGGAACACCGTGCTGGATCCCAACGGCCTCGTATCACTAACAGTCGAGATGACAGGCATCTTATCCTCATGGCTGTAACGGATCGTGCAGCCACGTCTCGATCCCTGAGTCAACAGATGGTGACCTTTGTAAGACAACAACCATCTGCACGAACAGTTCGACGAAGTTTGCAGCAGCATGGACTATCAGTTCGGAGACCATGGCTGCGGTTACCCTTGATGCTGCATCATAGACAGGAGCGCCTGCGATGGGTGCACGAATGGCAAAACGTCATTTTTTTCAGATGAATCAAGGTTCTGTTTACAGTATCGTGATGGTCGCATCCGTATTTGGCGACATCGCGGTGAACGCACATTGGAAGCGTGCATTCATCATCGCCATGCTGGCCTATTACCCGGCGTTATGGTTTGGGGTGCCATTGGTTACAATTCTCGGTCACCTCTTGTTCGCATTGACGGCACTTTGAAAAGTGGACGTTACATTTAAGATGTGTTACGACACGTGGCCATACCCTTCATTCGATCCCTGCGAAACCCTACATTTCAGCAGGATAATGCACGACCGCATGTTGCAGGTCCTGTACGGGCCTTCCTGGATACAGACAATGTTCGATCTCTGCCCTGGCCAGCACATTCTCCAGGTCTCTCACCAATTGTAAACGTCTGGTCAATGGTGGCCGAGCAACTGGCTCGTCACAATACGCCAGTCACTACTCTGGATGAACTGTGGTATCGTGTTGAAGCTGCATGGGCAGCTGTACCTGTAGACGCCGTCCAAGCTCTGTTTGACTCAATGCCCAGGTGTAACAAGGCCGTTATTGTGGCCAGAGGTGGTTGTTCTGGGACCTGACGTCTCAGGATCTATGCACCCAAATTGCATGAAAAAGTCATCACATGTCAGTTCTAATATAATATATTTGTCCAAGGAATGCCCGTTAACCAACTGCATTTCTTCTTGGTGTAGCAATTTTAATGGCCAGTAGTGTACATGACTCAGGCGAAATATCCTCAGACTCCATTGTCATGAAACAGAATAGCAAGGGATAGAAATTAGAACTTTTTAAAAAAAATTCATTCAAATTGCCACAGGCAAGCTCAAGCCATACCAGAAACGGAGGCGGAAGCAGGAAGCGAGTCAATATGTTGCAAGTGGGTCACGTCATCGACACGTTACGACACCGTCTGCTGAGCGAGGACATGCATACAGCAGAAAGAAGACTGCGACAGGGAACCAAAAGAAGTGAGACTAACGAATTCATTAGCTCATACATGTTGCAAGATTCTCTATCTCACAACAGCACATAGCGGTGAACTGACACAGCAGTTAATAGCCTGTTACGTGAATATAGCAAAATAAAGAGGACACATGCAGTCATTACGAGCTGAGCCTTGCGTCATAGCCTCATGGCAGCTCTCTAGCTCTCGTCATGAGTTGTCCATTCAGTTCTGTGGCATTCACAGTGATAGCACTCGATTCCACCATTACGATACTGTAGATTATCTATGTCCTAGAGGTTCCAGCACAGTCTGTGAACTGGCTGAAGATGTACTCGAGATGATGGCCTTCTCCCGATGCATTTCATACTGCTGGCTGCCTACCTCTACAGTGATGGAGGAACTGACTGTCTTCTGGCAACACCACATCGCAGGGTACTGCCAGCACTGAATTTTAGTGCAGAAGCAGCAACAGGGCCTCTTGGGATACACGTTCCTGTTCAACGGTCAGGCTTCTCCACATTTTGAAACTACCAGGGACAAGGAGGAGATGATCTAACCACGTGTTTACCGACATTGTAGACAGATTCTCAAGGGTCAACGTAGAACTCGGAGTGGGTCCAAGGACACTCCAAGAGCCAGCCCAATACTCCTTCACGCTACACAAAGGCTCCGCCTCTTGATAGAGACCCGCCGTGGCACCGAGGTCGCTAAACCTCACCAGAAAGATGATTGGACAAACGTCAGCTGGAATCCAACAAGGAGCTGAATGAGCAACAGCTGAGGGGCTGGTGCGGAAGAACGATGACTTGTAAACACTGAAAATAAATGATTGAATTTTAGCAATATTTTTCTACTGTCGTTGACGCTTCACTGGCTCCCAACAGCTATCCTGACTTCACACGGATGCGTCTCTGCTTAGCCCTCTGTGTGGAGTACTTAGGTACCACACAAGAAGAGGTAGTGACAGTTGGTACCAGAAGTACTGTGGATGTCTGTCCGCAGCAGGATCATCACTGCGCGCAAACCAGTCACGTCCACGCGGGAGTCGCACCCCTTGGAGCTGCAGCGCCACCAGCAAAACAGACGTGAGTTTAAGTAACAGTGCTCAAGCAAAAGTTGTTAACTGCATGTTGTTAAGTCAGTCCGAGTCTTTCTTGATACTTTCTGGCTAAATATTCGCCGTGTCTACAAGTAGTCGAGTGAAATAGGAACTGTGGCCAGTATGTAGACAATGGTTGGTCTTCAGTAGAAACAGAACAGTGAATACGATTATGGTGTACGAACAGAGACTGCCTGCCTACAGATTTAACTGAGTAGGGTCAGCTTGGAGCTATTCTTGGAATAGTACATCAAGACAGAAGATCAGCTTTGGCCAGATCTGCATGCTATAATTGTTGAAACCAACGTTACCAAAGAGATGAGTAATATATTTTGCTATTCACTATTTTGTGTCTCTTTCATTGTGGGTGTGCTGACCCAGAACCCACGCATACGTCCTATCAGGACACCTTTATTAGTCCTTTTCAGGGGCAGCGAGATTTTCATCGAAGTGGATGCCACCGGCCACAAAATTATGTGTCCTAATGAATGTAGTAACTCCTGTTCTAAATGAAACAGGTTATGAAAGGTGTAAGTAGTACCTAAACATCAATTTAATAATCCGTGGTTGCAAAATAGAGAAACGAATTACTTGCAGAAGAATCGAAAAGTTGGTAAAAGCTCAATTGTGGCAGAATAGTTTTTCGTTCAGGAGAAATGCAGAAACGAGCAATGCAGCAATGAATCTCCTACTTATCTTAGAAGATAGGTTGAAGAAAGATGAACCTAAGTTTGCGGCATCAGTAGATTTAGAGAAAGCTTTTGATAGTATTGATTGAAACTCACCCTTTGAAATCCTGGTGCTATCAGGGGTAGAATACAGAGAGCAGAAGGTTGCCTACAACTTGTACGGAAACCAGACTGCGTTTATGGGAGTCGAAGCTCATGAAAGTGGAGTAGTAGATGAGAAGAGAGTGAGACAGACCTGTAGCCTATCCCCAATGTTATTCAGTATGTACACAGAACGTACACCAGAGGAATGCCAGGAAATATTCGGAAAGGGAACTAAATAAATAAAAACTTTGCGGTTTACCATGGATACTTTAACTTTATCATAGATGAAAATAGCAGTTCGAGATCACTTAACACTATTAAACGTTGTCTCGAAAAGAGATTATAAGACGAACATCAACAATAATATAAGTGTAATAGGTTGTAGTCGAATTAAATCAGGTGTTCTAGAAAGATTTACTTTAGGAATCGAAATATTAAACAGAGTCGGTGAGATACTCCATCTCCAAGGCTACTAGACGACTTTGTGTGATGTTTTCGCATGTAAATTTAGGGTAGCTTGAGACAACGTACAAGTTTTATTTTATTAAAATAATATCACAATTTAATATTTTATTTTAAACCATCGTGTCTGTCTGTTTGAAAATTGGAGGAATTATTTTCGGGTTTTCACAGGTAATTTGAGCGTAGCTCCGGGAAAAATACAGTCCTTATTTTTTAAAAATCGAAACGTGAAAGAAAAAAATGAAAGACAACGGGATTTCACATTTTTATTTAAAACCATCGTGACCGTCTGTTTGTTTGAGCATGCTAATCTCCAAAACAACTAGATGAATTTTCAAGGAGTTGTCTCAGGTAACACGAGCGTTGCTCGGGGCAAAATATAGACTTTATTTCATCAAAATGGGCATGGAGAAAAAAAGAGATTGCTAATTTAAAATGTAATCTAAAATTGTCTGCTCAGCATTGAATTTTTATTTCGGTTTGTTTACGAATGAAAATGTCTACAAGACGGTAGACTCTTCCTGAACACTCGAGAACGGCTAAAAGACTGAGGCCTATGAGATCTGCAGAATCCAATGAAGTTCATGAGGCGAGACTTTCTGCAGCTAGAGAACATCGGGAATATCGGGCTTTAACTCGCTCTTTGGCAGCTACTTCCAAAAGCGACCTCCGACGTAACTCTGATCACGAGCTTTAAGTATTATCTTTCTCCTTAGAACCCTTCACTCTCAGAGGTTCAAATGGCTCTGAGCATTATGGGACTTAACTTCTGAGGTCATCAGTCCCCTAGAACTTAGAACTAATTAAACCTAACTAACCTAAGGACATCACACACATCCATGCCCGAGGCAGGATTCGAACCTGCGACAGTAGCGGTCACGCGGTTCCAGGCTGTAGCACCTAGAACCGCTCGGCCACCCCGGCCGGCACTCTCAGAGGTTTAAATTTACTTCACCCCAACGTAACATCATAGAAGCGGAAATTTTGGCGGGAACTGATGCAGGCGGGCGAGTTTTTATACACCGAATCTCATTTATTCCTAACATTTTACCATTTCGCTTTAAACTTGTACAATTACCATTGTGCTCATGTTGTGCCATGACTGTAAACAAAGCACAAAAAAAGATGCAGTGTGTCGCAGGCGTGAACCTTAGTGTCACTTGCTTTCTGCACTGTCAACCCTCTCCCATGTTAGTCGAGTAAAGAAGCTCTTCGTTGATGTACCTAATCATACTAATTCAAAGGTTGTATACAAAGCGGTATTATAAGTCAAAAATAAATTCCACGAATACGGAGTCTTGGGCACAGCAATAAATAAATACCCAGGGAAGGCTGTGTTTCTCAGTGAAGTTGAATATAAACGTGTTAGGAAGTCTTTCTTTAAGGTATTTGTCGGCAGTATATTCTTGAAAGGATATGGAATAGGAATGATAAACAGTGTAGGCGAAGAAAGAATAGATGCTTCTGAAATGTGGTGCTACAGTAGATTGCTGAATATTAGATTAGTAGTTCGATATACTGATGAGGAGATACTGAATCGAACTGGGGAGGGGGGGGGAGGGGAGAAAAATTTGATCGTCAGTTTGGTACAGGAAGGTAGTGTGGGGGTAAAGACTGTAGAGACTGATGAAGGCTTGAATAAAGTAAGCAGATTCAGATGGATGTAGGATGCAGTAGTTATACGATGATGAAGAAACACAGGATAGACTAGCGAGGAAAGTGCATCAAAACAGTCTCCTGACTAAAGATCACAACAGGAATACGGATCAGTTCTTGGAAGACAGTTAGTTTTATATTCTGTGGACCTTTTGTATAATTACTCATAATGATTTAGGATGGGCTATTTTAATTCATATTACATGTTCATATTTATATATGGCTAAAGGTTTTTTCTTTTCTTTTTCTTAATTGCTAATGTGAATTAGTAATTCCTATTGTAATGGAAGTAGTCACTGGTTCATCTTTTTCTAAATGTAGTGTTTGTCGATACATTTTTACCATATGATATGGAGAATTTCAAAATAGTAATTTGGCATTCTGTACAGCCTTAACAATACCAATAAAATAATTTTGTACACTAATGTACAGAATATGTGTTCAAGCATAAGGCTAATAATATTAATTTTATAATTTAAAAAACTTAATTATTTTTCATATATTGTATTTATTTCGAAATTTAGTTGTGCGATTTTATTTCCATTTGATGTCATTGACATCAAAATGTTATTGACAAATTTTTAAAATGATTCAGAAAAGATTTTCTGTAAGTAATCGTTTAGTTATTTAAAACAATATCTTTTATACACGTGTAATCATTGTCCTTCTAGGCGAGTTCTTAATAGTTTTCATATGAAGTTGTTGTAGTGTGTGCGTCATGTCCTATTCCGTGTTTCAGACATATATTAATATACGCTATGTGAAAGATGAAGTGCCTGCAACAAGTTATTTCAAATATGTATTTTAAACCATAATCACAAGATTACCAAGCAAGCAGAAACACACGTCTAGTTCTATAGACATAGAAATTCGTTGAATGAATACAATAAGTTAAGCAGTGAAATTAAATTAATTTTAACACAACCATTGTCTTATAAACAATTGAGCCTCTGCTAATATTTGCTCCAGTATGAGAACATATCACGCAAACAGATGTAAAGATATAATTTGTGGGTTTTGTTAAAATATTAAGTATTGGCCACGAGTACAGAGTTCTGACTGTCCAGCTCGTTTTCCGTACTACATAAATAGAAATTCATCGATGGAACAGAAGGAGTTCTCAAGGAGAAACTTTTTTGGTTTGTTTTTTAATTTAACTTCACTTGCTGTCAGGTATTTTGTATGAATGGGTAGCTGATCAGACATTTTGGTGACAGCACTGTTCATCCATTTTTGTCCTAAAGACAGAAATATTGAGATATAATGAATGTCTTTTAGTCTTCTGAAAGGTAGTATGTTATTTTCAGCAACGTCATTAGGAAATAAAGATAGGTGAAGTAGTATTCAAAATGCTTACATTCTTAAACAGATGTCCAGCAGACTGTCGTAAGTGAGTACCACATGTTATTCTTACAGCAAGAACAACTTAAACTTCCTTTCTAAAAGACGAGTTACTCCAGAACATTATTCCGTACGACGTTATTGATTGAAAATATTCAGAGTATGCAAACTTACCAATTTGCCTCATCTCAAGATTTGAAATAACTCAAAGTGCAAATGTGGATGAGTTGTGTTGTTTTAAGGGTTCAAAAAAGTTATTTTTCCTGTTTAAATTCTCATCAATATGGACATCTAAAACTTTTGAATTTTCTAATCTAGTTTTATTTGCTCACCGTGTGTTACGTTTATCATTGGTGTAATACTTATGGATTCGCTCAGCTGGATAACCTATTTCTTGTTGAAACTGAAACTGAGACTATTTCCAGCAAACCATTCAATGATATTTTTAATAATGTTGTATACCATTTCTTGTGTTGCTGTATGTATATTTGGACCGATTACAACAGTAACGCTATCTGCAAAAGGAACAAATTCTGTTTGTTGCATATTAGATGGAAGGCTGTTTCCTTATATGAGTAACAAAATTGGACCTACGATTGAACCTTGTGAAATCCCGAAGTGATTTCTCCTATGTCAGAAGTGTGTCACCTGCTTTCATAGACTGAATTCTTAACTACAACTTTCTACCGTTAGTTGGCTATACTATAAGTTCCATAAAATCTCTATTTATCTTGCAGAATAATTTGATTCACACAGACAAATGACTTAGGTAATAGAAAATACCAGTCGGTGATATTTTGTAATTTAATGCTTACAAAATTTGTTCAGTGAGCATGTGAATGGCAATCTCTTCTGTAATTCGAAATGTGACTAAATTATTGTTGCTCATCTAGGGTATTATTCTAGAGAACATTATGTCCCCAGATAAATAGAAATTTATTTCAGGGAGTCATCTAGTGGTTAAAGCTCAGCTTTGCCCGGTTTGTTTCCAAAACACTGACGGAAACAAGAAACAGCAAACCAAATAGTAATTAATGTAGAATAATGAAATTTCGAGAATACATTTTGTTTGCGTAACACGTTTAAAGTGAATAACATTGCAAGATGACAAGTTAATGTAAGCGCGAGATAAGCCATCGCAAATGCGAAATTCTGGTACGTTAACAACCAGTGTAGCAACCAGAATGTACAGGTGCCGGATGTCTGTTTGTTGGGTGGAGTTACATACCTGCTGCATTTAGCTGGTCAATGCAGGGACGATTAATGCTGTTTGTGGATGACGTTGGATTTGTCGTCCAATGATGTCCCATATGTATTCTGTTGGAAACAGATTTGATGGTCGAGTAGGCCAAGGCAGAATGTCGACACTCTGTGGAGCACGCTGGGCTACAACAGCAATATGTGGGCGAGCGTTATCCTGTTGGAAAACACCCCCGGGAATACTGTTCATGAATGGCAGATAAACAGGTCGAATCAAGTGTCTGACGTACATATTTGCAGTCAGAGTGTGTAGGATAACCATGAGAATTCTCCTGCTGTCATACGAAATCTCACTCCAGCCCACGATTCCAGGTACATGTCCACTGTGTCCAGCACATAGACATGTTGGTTGCCGGCCTTCAATTGGCTTGCTTCTGATCAACATACGACCATAACTAATACAGAGCCAGAAACAGCTTTCATCAGCAAACACAGCAGATTTCCACTCTGCCCCCTCGCTTGACACCACAGAAGTCGCAAATGACGATGCCTCGGGGTCAGTAGAATGCACGCAACAGGGCGTGTGGGTCGGAGCTTCTTTGAAGTAACAGATTTGTAACAGTTCGTTGCGTCGCCGAGTGCCAACTGCTATTCAAATTACTGCTGTAGGAGCAGTACGGTGTGGCATAGCCACAGGCCCTCTCGGTAGTGCCACGTGGGGTCCGCTGTCCGATCTTCTTGCGACCGTATATTTTCGTGAACACCGCTGCTACCAATGATTTCTACAGTATCACAGAAGGAATGTCCTGCTTCTCGAAGCCGTAATACACGGCCTTGCTCAAACTCGTGAGATGCTGATAACGGCGTTCTTGACTAACATCAGCTCACCAAGTCCAATCTCAAGGCAACCACCGCTCACGTCTGGTGCTGTGTGTATGTGAAGCAAGCTTGATTTGCATTCTAATAGAGGCGCTACTGACGCCACTCTTAAGGGACTGGCGCGAAATTTGAAATAGACATCGTCTTTCAGATGTAGAAACATGCCTACCAATCTTTGTATCGCACAACTCCTTCCTGGTGTTGCGATCTTTTATCGTCAGCATATACAATGTCCGCCTCCGTAGCGTAGCGGTGGCGTTACCGCCCACCACGCAGGGGGCCCGGGTTCGATTCCCGGCAGGGGGCCGGGTGTTGTATGTCCATCATCATCATCATTCACTCGCAAGTCGCCGATGTGGCGTAACCTAAAAAGGGCTTGGAATACGGTGGACGAACTCCCCCGAATGGGGCCTCTCGGCCAATAATGCCATATGATAATTTCATTTCATTACTGGAATCATAGAGCCAGGACCTGGGCCCATTTGACGATGACGAATGCAGTCTGTCAAACAGGAGTACGCCCATCATGTTCTACGCAGAACCGGGACTTGTCGACGCAGTGTCCCTTCTGCATTCCGTGATGTCGTTGGATGCACCACAGCACCAGTGTCAGCGCAGCTCTCTCTGCTGCCGCGACACGGGAAGCTGCAACAATGGTCGTCGTGCTGACAGTTTGTAAGGCTTCATGCACTGTCGTGGCTCAAGGCGCGTGACGCAACAATACGATGCTGCATGGTCGAGCGAGCAATGTCTTTCCTCGCGGGCGCTGCTTGCAACCACTGTCATTCTGCATGACCGAATATCGACTTCTTCAGCCCATGGAGTTCATATTCGTATGAAAGACGTGGGATCTTAACTACCTCCATAGCCCGCGATGGTGCAATTGTCGAATTCCAACCGTGATGGTAGACTTTTCTCCTTCCTACACGAGACAGCAAAATTTCTCACAAAGCAGTCATATTCAATTTCTCACCCAGAAACAAGCTGTCTAACATGTCCTTATATACAGCATACAAATTACGTTATTCCTATCCACTTTTTGTGGTTACGATGAAATGGTAATTGAATATCAGAACATGTAGAACACCTCATGACAGAACGACCTTTGTTTGTTGCTCTCCTCCTTCATGGTATAACAAAGTTTAATCGCCGGCATTGTACATAACATAATTACGTAACAATTTTGACTGTTTCTGCAACTGCAAGAGCAAAATGAAGCGAGTCGACTTACCCTTGCAAAATAAGAGCTAATTAGTTTACCCCAGTTCATTTGATATCTTCGCCAGTTTTCCTCTGTGGTGGCCGGACTATTTAACCGGAACCTATTTCGTCAGTTCTTTTCCCTATCCTTTCCTCCACCCACACCTTCAATTTCTCCCTCACTCCCTTCCCAGACGCACTAGACTCCCCCTCCCCCACCCTTACCCCTCTTTGCTGCTACCTTCAACCCAGAGAGCGACTACTTTGCGTGGTGCAGGTGAAATTGAATAAATCAACTTCTTGCACCGCGGGCAGGCGACCGCGGCGCTATCTGGCTGTTTTCAATTTCCCGTCGTAACAATAGCGGTTGCGGCAGACGCGGTTTGCCGCATTCCGAATTCTGCCCGCCAGCCATTCACCATCCCCTCTTCCACCTCCGTCCTTTCGCTTCACCCGGCCCCCTTCGCACACAGTTTTCTTTTATGCCGTCTGGCCGAACGGAGCCTTGAACAATTAGTTCGCATCGGACGCACAATGGGACCCAGTTATTACATATTAAACAGATTTCGCCAAGCAAATAAACCGAATCTCTTTGTCTCCTCACCGCTGGCTACTGTGTATGGTACTGTGTCTACCACAGTTTGAAACACCTTTTAAACATCACTTCATTATGATGTCTACTTTGGCACTACGTAAACATATAAATCCATAAAGAATGAGTTTTGTCTCACAATAAATAACTCATCGCTCACTCTCGAGAACAGAGAAAATATCGCGGCCTAAAAGTAAAAAACTGCTCTTCGTAGGTTAAAAATAATATTATTTGTTGGGTTATTCCGGTAACAGATTAACACAATTTGAGCAGTTTTTTTCTGATGAGCATTTTTTTCACCCCTGAAACATGATCGTGGCATGTCTGCAAATAACACCTCTATGTTTGCTATTACTTGTCCACTGGATCACTATACTCAAAGATTTTCACACACAACATTTTTGGCTGTGGGAATAGACGCAGATTAGAGCCAGAGCTGAGTTGACGTTTCAAATATGTGAACTTTAATGACTGCTCTGCCCAGGTATCTTTTCTTGATGTAACTTGGTATTTTTTTAGATACTGGCCTCCCATTACATACAGTATTTTAAAATTAAATGGATCCAGAAGTCTTTCGTAATATTTTTATGCTCTTTTCTTCGGTGTCTGGATGGTGCATCATTCACTTAAACTATCTAATCAAAAGTCATCAGACACTCCTACCGAATGCAGGTAAATCGTTGAGCCTTTCCTTACAATCCACAACTTCCTGTAATCAGCTTTAAACAGCGCTTGGGGTGCTGTAATGATCGACGCACTGGACAGTGGATGACTGTAAATGAATGATCTCAAGTCATGAATCGCGGTATAGCCCACGGAAATCCTATGGAATAGTTTAGGTTTGGTGAATTCCTGGAGAGAGTTACTTGCCATCATGCAAAGTGTCAGTGAGTTATGGAGGAGTTGGTGTTACAGTATGAGGGTGTTTTTCGTGGTTAGAGTGCGGGTCCGCTACTGCGCTGGACAAAACACTACATGCAGAAGGATATCAGCACATTTTACAGTATAGAGTACTGTTTACAGTAGAGGAAGAGTTCGGTGATAATGATGACAGAATGACAATGCGCCATGTCGTAAAGTGGGTTCTGTGAGACAGCGGTTTGTGGACAGTAACACACCTCAAATGCACTGACCTGATCAGAGTGGCGACGTGAAAACTACAGAAAACGTTTGCAATGAGTTACAACGTCGACTTCGGTCTAGATGTCCGACATCCATCATCATAGCTCCGATGATTTGGAATCTTCAGGAGGAATGGGCTGCTCCACAGGCATTCAGACATATCACTGGAAGTGTCTCCAGCAGAAGAGTCGAGTGATAGTTGTCCGGATATTTTTGAACATATAGTGTTTAGTAATATAAAATGCCGTGATCTACAGGCGCATTTTCAGGAACTTCTTTCTACGTTTCGTATCGATATTTGATATACGTAACACCCTTCCTTTGAAGAAAACTCTCTCAACCTTAGCCAGTCAACCAATGCCCTCCTTACGTCTCGCGCCCTCTGTTTTGCTGCTACCTGGACAGGAGAATTTTTCATCTCTTCCACAATCCTTAGTCGTAACATATTTTGATGTTAAGCAAGTCATCTAGCGTAAAACAAGCAGGGCGATGGGCTTAGAAACATCGCCTTTATAAAATACCATGTTTCAAACAGCGACGGGGATTTTGTAATTTCTTGTGGTGAATTACGCCCTATTGTTCCGGTGCAGTTCCGTTAAATATACCTGGAAAGTAGCTGTACATTGTTAGTCATATCGGATAGATGTCTCATTGTGTCTCACTTTCAGTAGCTTTCTGCACCATACTTTAGCAGTTCCTTCTATGAATTCTGATGGATTCATCGAGCTATGGTACATGACAGTAACACATCATGCGATAATTATTTTCTTCCCTGAGTTTCGCACACTATGGCATATAAATAACGTATCCATTTGATCGCATTTATGGAACTTTTTTCATATGGGAATCGTTGATAGTCGTCAAAAGGCTGCCTGTGTTTTTGTAATACTTACGGTTTTTTTTTCGAAAAATTGATCACACAATGTGTATCAAGTTTTGCTATAAGAACCAAATAAAGTGCAGTAAAGTTTCATAAATTTTATATATTGCTTTTAGTGCGTCTGCTAATAATAAAACAGGAGGGTACAAGTGGTATAACCGTCTCGAAGGAGTCCGCGAAGACGATTACATTATAGGAAATGTGGAAGAAGTCTGTGAATGATCAGCGAATCACAGTCTGAGAAGTCGGTGATGATGTTGGTGCATGAACTGGGTCATGCCAAAGCATGTGATGAAACTTATGTTTACAAGCATAATCTCGAAAACAAAGCTCAGTCGTACCAAAGGAATGAGTGAGGATCGCCAAAACTGAAAAAAGTAGCAGAAATGCAATTAAATGTGGATGTTATGTATATGCCGTTTCGTGCGCACGAAAGAAATTTTCACATGATTTGCTACTGCCATGTAACATAGCTCGATGAATCTAGGACCATACATAGAAGGAACTGCTGTAGTATAGTACAGAAACTAACTGAAAGTAATACACAATGAGACAAACAGAAATTACACCTTCATTCCAGAATAATAACTACACCGATGTCTTCGCGGTTCATGATGCTTCCCCCGAAATTACAGATGGTGGGACATGTTTCATAATAGGACAACAATGCATGCTCTGCAACGTTCTCCTATGCTGACAACAAATTCGGTGAAGAGCTCTTCTAGTAGAGGGTTCCACTCCTTCTCGAGAGCGGTCGACAAGTTTTGGCTGGTCGATGGTGTACGTGGACGTACTGCAATATGCCTCCCCAACGCGTCACAGATGTGGTCGATGGAATTTAAGTCCGAGGTCGACGGGCAGGCAGTCCATTCCCCGAGTACTATTTCGTTCCAGGGCCTATTGCACCAGTGCTGTCCGATGAAGTCGCTCATTGTCATCCATAAAAATGTAGTTTGGGCCGAATGCATCCCTGAAAAGAAGGAAATTTGGAAGGACTGTACTACCATAAAAACCTTGACCGATGAGCACGAAGATGTAGAGGTCAGAAAGCCCACGCAGCAAAATGCCATACTACAGCATTGGACCTAGCCCACCAAAAAATGTTCCTGTTCTTACCTCTCCCGATATGAGGGCACGTCCACGTCTAACATGATCGTTTTGATGGTCCAGAAGTTACAGAGTGGGACGCATAAAGCTGCATGGGTTTACTGACCTCCAAATCTTTAAATACAGTGCTCACACCTCCCTACATGCCTATGACGCCATGCTCTGTCCCCAGGTGCGTCTTTTCGGGAGTGCATTCGGCCCTGACTTCATTTTTTTTATGACAATGCGCGACCGAATCGAAGGTAGAGGAGTTCCTGGAATGAGAGGATATTCGGCAAATGGACTGGCATGCACGTTCCGCCGACTTAAATCCATCTAGCACTTGTGGGATGCGTTCGGGAGACGCCACGGAGAGCACATATACTTTATTGGAGTCATGCTGATGTTCACTTACACACCAAGCCTGTACCCGATATTCGGAAGTTAAGTCGGGTTACCTTGCCACTGATGAAAAAATGAGACGTGCAGCGTCGGTAAAATGAGACGTGCAGCAAATATTTCCTCCTCCATGGCTTTTTGCATTGTCGTAGCATTATCCGCACGTCTGACATAGCATTCCTCTTTCGATTCCTGTAAAACCCGAATTCCGAGCAGTTTCATTTTCATCTTCGGATTGAGAACACGCTAAACCGTTCTTCATAGCATGTTTAGCCTTCTGTTCGCTTCACACATTGTATTCCGTAGACTATGCACACATGAAAGACGAATTCTTTCAATAATTTGTGCTGCTACACATGGTCGGCCGGTACTTGAAACTGTTTCCTCAAACTGGCTATGTCGTATGAGAGATTTGTTGGTGTCTGGTGGTGCTTGATTGTATCGTTGACGTAATCTTCTCTGATTCCTGTACATTATTTCTACCCTCATAAATTTGGTTTTGTCATCATTTACCTCCAATACAACTACCCTCGCTTTTTGAAATAGCTTTTGAGCCGTGGCGGCTCATATCGATAGTGCCACTCTGGTGGTTTATCTTTCCTGCCACGGTCAGGGCGTCAAGCAGCGCCCTCTGGGGCCTACGCGAGGAGTAACGAGGCGAGGGCCTGTGGGGTGGTGTGCTCCGGGACGTGGTGGAAGACGGTTGTCGGGTTGACGCAGCGAGTGTGGGACCGGACCTATCGCATGGAGATATACAAGTTTGCTCTGAACGAAAGGCGCCGTAGCAAGCAGCGGGAAGCGGACGTCCTGTAATTTGTGCGAAGGAATAACGATTTTTGCATTGAATGTCCCAGTGGTTCCCGAGAGTTGCGGTGGCTGTTTTCGGAGAGGAGAATTGGTAAGAGCTTGTGTCTATGCTCTTTTCCGTACGATGTTGCTACCTGCCGTTATAAACGGGTGAAAATCGGGCGCTTGTATTGACTATACGGGAACTGGGGATGTAAAATTACATTTGTGATTGAGTCTCACTGGTACTGTGACAATTTAGAGGCGAAAACTGTGGTGGTTTCATTAGGTCTGGTTCTTTGCTGTGCAACTAAGGGAGTCAGTTATTTGGGGTAACTGAGGGAGCACCTTTATATTGGTCTAAGTGATACGTTCTCCTCGTTTTGTCTATAGCTTTGTGAATCGAAATCGTGGGGGAGTACACGTGTGAGTAATTTGCTATTGTATTGATGGTTATGTTGTAAAGACTGTTCTCTGGTGTGTCAAATGATGCGCTGATTTGTAGCCAATCCAAGCAGAAGTTACCATTGGTACTTCCTTATGTGCTACTGCCCTTATGATTGACGTTGCTGGTCTTTTCATTGTGGGTGTGCTCACGTTGAAAAAAGAAAAAAACATTACTGCTACTATTCATAAGAGTTGTCGGGTAAGGAAATTGCTTAAGCTTTTATCATATGCTGGTCTGTTTGCCTATAACATTGGCTTTCTATGCAGTAACTGAAGGAATGTGTATGGTGGTTCAAGATTGTAGGCTGACTAGTATTTGAACTGGTGTTGAGGTTAAGGGCGAGATCAGCATCACGCAAACCCGCACGTGCGCTATTGAGGCGCCGGCTCTCTGTTCTTGGATTTTGTAAGGATACGTGATGAGTGCATCGCTGTAGTTTTTCGCGTGCTAAACTGCGGGGTGCCGGTGCCGTCGTAGGGCTAGACTTGTGATGTGTGTTATGTTGAAAGGGAATTGACTGTACCAAACTTAAGAGAGCTTTTAGTTTGTTTTAGGTCTGTACATGGAATGATGTTGATATTTTGTCGATTGCGGCCATAACTTCCTGTGTGGGGAGATCCTCTGAGGCACTTGTATTGTACTGTTGTAGTGCAGTCCATCTGAAACGTGCTGCTTAAAACTTGGGACTGCAGCTCATTGATGTTATATATTACTGTTTAATCTTAAATGTCTTGGATGTCATATGGTTGTTGAGGATTATGTAATTAATTTTGATCGCTGGTTCCTTAAAGGAAGTATTTCGTTTTAAAGTATGTGTTCGGTCAGAGCCTATTTAAATATGATTTTAACTCATCATTCAAATTTTCTAGTCTTTCTTTCTTAAAAGGCTTTCAGTTAAATGATTGCTATCTGCCGGTATAAATATTTGAGTGACTTAAAAGAAAAGAATATTATTTTGTAATTTGTACTGATCGTTCCTTTTGGGTAATACCTGACTTATGTGTTCAATAAATGAATGTCCAGTCAATGGTAATGCACTGTACTATTGCTAGCCTACCCCTTCCAGCCTACTGAGCTGCTGTGTGTCGAAATTGTGTTCAGAACACCCCTCTGACCTGACACCTCAGCTTTCTTGCCAGTATTTTCAAGTCATCTAGATTTACTGCATAGGCCAGTACATTAATTTTTGTTTCTACGTTAATTCGCTCCGCTGCTTCATTTGTCGCATTCAGTGCTTCATGTGCTATTACACTGAACAAGACTGGCCACACTCCATCTCCATGACCGACTTCTGCACTTCTGTCGGAAGCTGGATACGGCAAACCAAACGAACCGAATGAGCTGACCACCTCCAGAGTTGGCTTGTGGTAAGGGATCTCACTTAACAGTCCCAGTCCAAAATATACAGACGTAATGGATGTAGGTATAGCTATTTCTAACTGTAATGAACAGTAAAATTGTAGCGCTTGCAGATACGAGGGCTATCCACAAAGTACATTGCGTTTTGGAATTAAAAATAAATAAAGTATTGGAAATTTTTTTTATTATATACAGATGAAAGCTACACTTAAATACTACTTTTCTACATAGTTGCCATTTAAATTAAGTCACTTATCGTAGCGATGAACGAGCTTGGAAATTCCTTCGTCGTAAAATTCGGCCGTCTGTGCCTTCAACCACGTGGTTAATCAGTAACCCGGTAAAAATACGATTTTTGTGGATTTCTTGGAAAGAGGCACTACAATAAACTCTCAAAGGTATTGCCAAACTCTGCACAATCTCAGAAGAGCAATACAAAACTAGCGCAGGGGAAAGTTGGGCTCAAAGATTTGCTGATTCACGACAGCGCCCGGGCCCACACGGAAAATTCCACTCGTGAAGTTGTAAGTAGGCTGTTTATGTTTTCTTATTGGCAACGTTACGTAGCGCTCTGTATGAAAATCACTCGCTGTGCTGTGTGCGGTCTGTGGCTAGTTTGCATTGTTGTCTGCCATTGTAGTGTTGGGCAGCTGGATGTGAACAGCACGTAGCGTTGCGCAGTTGGAGGTGAGCCGCCAGCAGTGGTGGATGTGGGGAGAGAGATGGCGGAGTTTTGAAATTTGTAAGACTGAATGTCATGAACTGCTATATACATTATGACTTTTGAACACTATTGAGGTAAATACATTGTTTGTTCTCTATCAAAATCTTTGATTTGCTAACTATGCCTATTAGTAGTTAGTGCCTTCTGTAGTTTGAATCTTTTATTAAGCTGGCAGTAGTGGCGCTTGCTGTATTGCAGTAGTTCGAATAATGAAGATTTTTGATGAGGTAAGTGATTTGTGAAAGGTATAGGTTAATGTTAGTCAGGGCCCTTCTTTTGTAGGGATTTTTGAAAGTCAGATTGCGTTGCACTGAAAATATTGTGTGTCAGTTTAAACACAGTCATGTACAATTGTCCAAAGGGGACGTTTCATATGTTCATATGGCGACGCTGCCAGGATACTTCACTGGGATCTTCTGATTTTTTTCTTGTAGTTTGTGTAATTAGTGTAGATTTTGTTTATTGCTAGCACATAATTGTAGAGAGAATCTTCTTTGTAGTTGCAGTCTTTCATTGTTGTACAGTAAAAAAGGTGTGGCATGCATGCAGATTTGCACCAAGTATTTTGCAGCTGTGCTTGCAATTAACTAGATATCATTTTCACTGCTATGTTAATGTGTTTTCTTATTTTGCTCTTCAAATTGTGCTTTTCTGTGTTGTCGTGTGAAATACTGTGACAATAATGGAATGTGAAAAACGTAACACTAGGCTCCAAAGTAAACTGAGAAATAATAGTGACGACGAGCGTAGCATATCAGCGCCGCCGAGTAATGAATTAACTAATGTTCAAAGTAGTAATTTGGTAATTGTGCATAGGGAAATGGAGCGGGCTGCAAATGATGCTGTAGGCAGTGAAACAATTAGTGAACAGGGAAGCATTATCGATCGATCGGTCGGCAAGAGGTCGCCTCAGGAATCCAAAATGACAGGACACAATCTTGCAATTACTGTAGGTTCAGGTTTTGCGTCCTCACCGTTTTCTCAAATAAGTCAAGACACATTTTCCGCTTGTCAAAATGTGAATGTTGCCGGTGCAAATTCTCTGCTGAAAAGCATAGAGGAACAGATTCCAGACACTAATACATTATTATTGCAATTAATGCAACAAATGGAACAAAATCAGAGACAAACACAGCAAAAGCTTCAAAAGTTAGACACAATGGAACAAAATCAGAGACAAACACAGCAAAAGCTTCAAAAGTTAGACACAATGGAACAAAATCTTCGGAAGTTAGACACCACACTTGAACAAACACGTGAAGATTTAACTACTGAGTTACATAACATTGAATCGAAATGTCAAAAAGTCTGTAATGACGTAAAAACACAAATTTGTGAGAATTTTCAACCTATTTTTTCGCGGCATGAAAATGCATTACAGAATCACGAAGCAGCCATAAAGGAACTGCAAACCATTGTTCATGAAAATCATGAGACCTTGCGGGCTAAAACTGACTCAGTTGCATCCATCGATTCGGTTACGCAACTTGCAAAAACTCAGGAAAACTTAAAGGACACAGTAGATTCGATTTCAACACAAATGGACACTCTGAAACTTGGTTCAGAAAAACACACTGAGGAAATGTGTTCACTATCGGAGAAAGTAGCCGAACTTTCGGATCAGTTCACTAACTTATCTAGGAAGGTGGATGATAATCTGAATGACACAAAACCGGTAGTCTTTAATGAGACAGAAGAGTGCGAACAAATTAGGAAAGTCAAACAAAATCAGAATCAAACTAATACGCAACACCAAAGAGAAATCCGGGAAATACAAGATCAGCTGACTCAGCTAATACAAGAATTATGTATTTCAGAGGCCACTCGCGCTCCAATACGGGAAGAGGGACATAGAAATACGGAACAGCCACAAAATAATAACTCAGGGCACTTCGGAAATTATGAAAGAAATTGGCAAGGTACACCGAATTTTGAGATGGAACCGCCGAAACTACGTAACAATGACCGACATGCGACTCGCCGACATGATGATTATGACTATAAGCTGTTCATTACTACACATAAATTCAAAACATTTAAGAATTCTGGCAATGACATTCATCCACAAGCATGGCTCCATCAATTCTCTCATTGTTTTCCTCCCAACTGGTCATTAGAGCACAGATTAGAATTTATGTGTGCCTACTTAGAGAATGAACCAGCCGTAAGAATGCGATCGGTCATGCACGATTGTCACAGTGAAGGAGAGTTTTATCATGCCTTCCTCTCAGCATATTGGTCTCAAGCTACACAAGACCGAGCAAAACATAGCATCATGATGATGAAACATTTCGAACAATCTGAATTTTCCAGTCTTGTGAAATATTTTGAAGACATGTTGCACAAGAATCAGTACCTGTCAAATCCAAACAGCCCCTCAGAACTCATCCACATTTGCTTAATCAAATTACCTGAACATTTACGACATATTATTTTGGCAGGACGTTGCAAAGACGACATTGAAGCTTTTCAGGGACTCTTACAAGAATTAGAAATTGACACAGACAGTCGCAGGATGCGAAAACAGGAAAACAATCACTACAGGTCACATCCGTCACAATTCCGTGACGACAGAAACAATAATTGGACACGACAAGTCTATTCTTACAACGCAAATCGTGACCAAAACAGACACCACCCATATGACAACCACTGGCAGAGTAATAATAGTTACAGAGAAAGATCGGATTTCCGTAGTAATGAATATGATAGAGATTACCATAGAAACAGACAATATGGGAACAAAAACGATTATTATCAAGGGAGACAGAATAACTTCAGACGCAACAGTTCAGCGCGCAATTACGATTCCGGGAGAAATTCTCCACCACATGACCGACAAACAAGAAACTATGTAAACTACCGACAAAACGACAGACCTGAATTCCATCAGAACTGGCGGGATTCAAACAGAGCAGGGTACTCTCGACAAGGTGAATTTGTAGAAGTTAGGTCTCCTAATCCCAATAACGACGCACGCCAACAAAGAGACAGACAATGACTCGCACTGCAGGCAGCCACGTGCGCCGGCTGGCTCAGGGAAAAATTACATAGACGCTAACCTTGGGAAAAATTTTAGCATTCTTTACCGATGTACCATATACCACATGATAATTCCACTGAAGCTGAAACTCTGCGTACTAGGAAGAGTAGAGGTTTACACCACATTTCACATGTAAAACCGTTTATTGATAGATAATCTGCTTTTTAACTTTGTCTTTGCCATAAAACTTTTCACTTCACATTTCTAGTATGCATTGTCAGACTTAGAAACTGTTACGATGCAACAATGTTTGAAGTTAAATTTCCAATCAAGAACCAAGAGAACTTATCTAAACAGAAATTATGAATGCATTGTTATAGTGAGCAGACGTCACAGTGTTATTGTGTGTGTACATTCTTGCTTGTTAGTTGCACGATTACGTAACGACTATAAGGCTTACATACTTAGAACATATACTGGTACTGCTAATGAGATTTTAATGCAACATTTTGGTTTACTTGAAAATACATTCTGGATTTAAAGTACTTTCTGTGAGATACCAGATGACACAGTAGTTAGTTTATGTGACAGCTACACGATTTTATCACGACGCTACTAATGAGTGACAGTTTACAATGTTACTTTTGCGGTGTTTCTGTTTTATATCTGCACAGTTTTTCTGAATTATTCAGGAAAGTAAAACATGTTTTAGTAGTAACTTTTGTGGTATAGCTACAATGAGACAGGCTTTTCCATAGCACAACAATACGTTACAGCACAGTACTTTCTTCATCACAGCAATAAGCGTAATAACTAAGATATCTATACGCAAAGCATTCACTTTTGTTTATCATGAGGTAAGTACATTGGCTTCTGCAGAACTTAGCTTTCGGAGGACAATAACTACGACACTTCCACAGATAATGTCTTACAACAAGACACACAGTTTAGCGCTACAGTACTCATATTTGAGTGATTAATTTTCTACTTAAAACATTTCTTTTTAAAGAAATTTGAAGTACAATGATACAAAGGTTTTCCGTGATACATTTCATTCCATTGCTGTAATCTGTAACACCTGATGGAATAATTAAATTAATCCTCAGGGGGGTAAATGCTCACTTTGTGTGCCATGTGTTTGGCAAGCACAAGGAGCCCTAGCTAATATGGTATTTGCTTATACAACTTAACACATCGGTACCATATTTCTCTAACACAAAATCACGCAGCTATCTGATTATTTAACAGAGAAACAAACATATTTTACTACGTCAGTGACACATGTTTACGCAATTACATCATTGGATAACTTCACACTTATGAAATTGTATTTTGTCTACACTTTGTGAACTCTTCATATTTTTTCAGAACCGTTGTGATACTATGAGATTTTAGAATGATGTATTTGGTAAGGGATCATGATTTTAGAAGTACGTTTGAGGTAGATGACTTTATTGAAGGTCTTGAGATTATTGAAAGAAGCTGCGACGATTCTGAGATGTGATTGATCTGTTATGATGCTATTATTGCGATGACGATGTGTATTATGCTGTTGAGGTACGTTTATGATCAATAAGCTGAGAATCGTACTTTAAAGAGTTATGAAATGTGTGTACATGCGTGAATGTATCACAATGCTTCCGAAAATTTTTTAGACTCTGTTATATTGATAGGATTTTGTTTCTACACATTTGTAACGCAAATTCTTGACCTGTGAAATTTTTATATGAGACTGTTACTGCTGTCGTAAATATTTTGGTAAGAAAGTTAAGTGACCACCTTCACGTAATGCATCATGGGCACCCAGCTGCGCGACAGTCGCGTGGAAAAAAGCGATTAGTGTGTGCCTTTCAGAGGCACAGGTGGAGAAAAAAAAAGGGAGGCCATTATCCTCGCTATTGACATTTCTTTGTAGAAAGCATTGCAAATACGACATGCTCAAACTTGAAAACATATGATTACACTGTGGAACTCTTAATTTATGATATTTACTAAAATGCCTAATGAAACGATGAGAAACATTTCACGGCTATTCTCTTGCTATTTGAGAGAAATGCCATATGGCTTGCTTTATGTATTTATTTACTCATTTTGTTTAATATCTAGTTTCTAGCTGCACTGCAGCATTGGTTAAAATAAAATTTAATAGATGTACTAATATAGTTATTTTATGCCTACAGATCCAGTCAATTATAAATTTATGATCTACTTCCAAGAAAACGAGGGAACATAAATAGACATTTCCCTTCACAGGAACTGCATAAATAATTTTTTTTACAATTTGGTAACTTGTCTGCTAGAGTAAGTTCTCGTGATGCATCACCCTAGTGTTGAGATGTGACATAGGTATTAAACATGGCCATTTTTACTGTAATATTTTTTCTGCTTGAGCTATGTCATGTTTAGATATAAGTTATTGCATTTGCTGCTGCTGTTTGCCAGGCATAGTGCTACTGAATTTTAATTTGTGTTACTCTGCTAAACCAGTTTACTACTGATTTATTTTTCATGTTGCTGCACATTGGCTCATATTAGTTGTAATGTATCATTGCTTGGTAATTTAGATTTACTGCAGCTTGCTTTGACAATTTCCTTTTTTTTTTCATTGCTGTTTGTGTTGATTGTTTTGTGCTGCTGCATTGCCTCGTCCCTTAGTTTAGCATCTGAGCTCAATAGATTTAAGTTAGCTTAAGATGGGGTAGGCTATATGAGAGAACGAGTTGTGATGAATTGGAAGAAATGCATTGAGAAGCTATAAGAAAATGGTTTGGCCAAAATAAAGTACTTTAAAAGAGGATGTGAACAAAAAAGGTAGGGTTTAGAGACAACTGGTTTAGGTAGGATTTTCTTTGAAATAAATGATGAGGTAAGATAATGGAAAATAAATAATGAGGTAAGAAATATGTGAACATATAAATTCAGAAAGCATGCTTGGATAGGATTTTTTTTTGGTGGAAACAAATGTTGATATAAGACGAAAGGTCTATGGAATGAAGTTTTGGGTTGGACTGCAGTACCAGATGTTACACTGAAAACAAACCCTGCCCTTTCCTTTTCTATTATCCCACTATGTGCTTGTGTACCCTTGGGTATTTGTGTTCTTCCTGTCTTTATATGTTTGCCTGATCAGACTTATGTTGTAGAATTTTTCTAATACTCAGCTACATGAACTATGATGAGGAATACTGTTATCCTCAAATATAATTTGCATTAATAATATGTTATTTACTTTGTAAAGATGTTAGACATTATTAGTTCTGTTCTGTTTTAATGCTCATGTATGAAGTTGATGTTTCAATAATTATTCAGATCTTTTATGTATTTACTTATGTCATAATTCCTGTAACACTGAAGTATATGTTTATTTTTATTCTTTTGTAAAGCCCCTATTACTACAAATGTTATCTGTATAATTATGTTTTTAATGATGTATTTTGTACCTTCGTTATTGTATTCTTATGTTATAAAATTGTAATTGATACCAGTTCATCAAATTAAGTAACTTGTGAGTTACATTTCACTGCACACGTTTCTGTTGGTCATAGTATATGGACAATATGTGAGAAGTAGGGACTCATGGTGTTTGCACGTGAGTTAATAATTCAGCAAGGGACTGTATAACAGTATTGCTGGTTTTAAGGACAATTAAAAAATAATAATTTTTTTGTGAGTGCACAAGTGGTAGTTTATGGACTTGCTATATTGTCCGCAAGACTCTTTGATGGTGATTGTGCACCTGCACAGTCGCAACAGATGGTTGCTGACTGTCTCTACAAGGACTACAGTGGGTCTGCATCTTTGATGATCCACTAATACCATTATTTCTACAAGGACAGCAGTGGGTCTGCACCTCTGGTAGCCCACCAATACCATAATCTCTACCAGGACTACAGTGGGTTTGCTCTGTGATGACCTACCTACCAATACTCTTCAAAATTTCGACTGACTCTGCTGTGGGTTTGCTCTGTTGTGGACCAATACCTGTCTGCATGTCAAGAGTCAGCACTGTCGTTCCGTTGGAAGGACAACACTACTTCTTCAAGATTGCATAGAAATCCATTTTCTTTTACTGCTCAGACTTTGAGAAAAAAAGCACTGCAATTTTAATGTGATGAATGATCAGGACTGTCTTTATGGACTGTGAGAAAATTTTAGCTTTTGAACAACATTGTATTAATAAGAGTGTGCATTTGATATCTTTCTTACTGTAATTATGAAAAAAATTTTCAAATCTGTATTGGGCGGTGCCCAAAACAATTTGTAAAATTTTTTGTGGGGAGCATGGGGGCTGTGTAAGTAGGCTGTTTATGTTTTCTTATTGGCAACGTTACGTAGCGCTCTGTATGAAAATCACTCGCTGTGCTGTGTGCGGTCTGTGGCTAGTTTACATTGTTGTCTGCCATTGTAGTGTTGGGCAGCTGGATGTGAACAGCGCGTTGCGTTGCGCAGTTGGAGGTGAGCCGCCAGCAGTGGTGGATGTGGGGAGAGAGATGGCGGAGTTTTGAAATTTGTAAGACTGGATGTCATGAACTGCTATATACATTATGACTTTTGAACACTATTGAGGTAAATACATTGTTTGTTCTCTATCAAAATCTTTGATTTGCTAACTATGCCTATTAGTAGTTAGTGCCTTCAGTAGTTTGAATCTTTTATTTAGCTGGCAGTAGTGGCGCTCGCTGTATTGCAGTAGTTCGAATAACGAAGATTTTTGGTGAGGTAAGTGATTTGTGAAAGGTATAGGTTAATGTTAGTCAGGGCCATTCGTTTGTAGGGATTTTTGAAAGTCAGATTGCGTTGCGCTGAAAATATTGTGTGTCAGTTTAAACACAGCCATGTACAATTGTCCAAAGGGGACGTTTCAAAGTTCTCGAATCTTTTAATTGGGAGTTGTTTCCTCATCCGCCGTACAGTCCCGACCTGGCACTTATCGACTTCCACTTATTCCCAGCAATGAAGAAGTGGTTGGCTATGCAGCGTTTTGATGACGACGCACAGCTTCAAGAAGAGGTAACCACGTGGTTGAAGGCGCAAGTGGCCGAATTTTACGACGAAGGAATTTCCAAGCTCGTCCACCGCTACGATAAGTGCCTTAATTTAAATGGCAACTATGTAGAAAAGTAGTATTTAAGTGTGGCTTTCATCTGTATATAATTTAAAAAAATTCCAATACTTTAGTTATTTTTAATTCCAAAACGTAATGTACTATGTGGATAGCCCTCGTATGTACTGAAGTGTATCTTCGCTGTGTAGTGGTAATGCCAGAAATCACATTGGCTCTTCCTGTGCGCTAAAACTAGTTACCGGGAGCGAAGAGAAATGCCTCTATAACGCTTAACGCCACTCGAAAATGCGAAACGGTGGGTGTATCTGTCAGGCAGTAATGACGAAAAAAGAAGAGACAGAAAACAGCAGCGTTTTGTGCACACGGAAAGCAGGCGCCAGCGAAGCATTCCTAAAGAAAGTGTGGACGGGAATTCCGCACGCAATGATCCAGCAGGCCGCCTGGCTTTTATTCTGCTGCCCCTCCTCCCTCCCTCTTCCCCTTCAGAACCTGTTTTATGACTCGGCGGGGTGCAGTGTACAACAGTGAGAAATTTGTCGGCAGTTTTAAATAATTAACACGCTATAAATTTTGAGGTACGCGGCGAAAAATTCCGTGTTCATTAGTTAAGCATCTGCGCGGGCACACAATGCGATGTATAGTTCTTGCGCTCTCGGTAGCCGGTCGGGAAGTATTCGGACTATGCCTCGGTGCCGGCGACCGGGAACATCTTCACTAAAAGAGCGGCGCCGTCGCGGGCCCTTATCGCGAAATCTGTTCCTTATTTATCTACGCGCGCACACAGTGGCTGGGCTGTGTCGCACGGTGGAGCAGGCAGAGCCGTCCGCTTTGTTCCGAGTATTGTGTGTGTGTTTCTTTTTCTCCGGCGGCAGGTTCCTCGGCGCTGCCGCGGGCGAATACAATGCAGCTGTTTCTCCGCGGTAAAGGAGAGAGTTGTCGGTTGGAACCACACCGAACATTACGAATAGCTAAGCCCCCTTCTGTGTTCTCTGGCGCATACCCACGAGAAGGCGAAATTACGATGACCATTCACTCTATAGGTTCCTCTGAAAAGGTCGGGTTGAACTAAATTCTAGCTATGTGGAGATTTCGTAATATTTGGTGAGTGGAATTTCGTTGGGCCAATGTTCCTAATCTCTAACTCTCCGTCTCCCTCTGTCTCTCTCTCTCTCTCTCTTTCTCTCTCTCTCTCTCTCTCTCTCTCTCTCTCTCTCTCTCTGTGTGTGTGTCCATTGTTTGTATTTTTACATGACTTAATTAAACTTCCTGAACGTATTCACATGGTTAATTGAATTTACGTGGAGCATTCAATAACAACTGCAAAACACCATTTTCTCTCCCACTTTTGACTGATAAAATGCAGAGTTTGTTGTGGGACATCATGGAATATTGCCGCATCCCCACCGGTCACACACAGCTGTGAGTTCTACAATACAGAACGTGCGGACACTCTCATTCGGTATGATATTGCAGTGGTTGTGTTGTTCAGAAGCACGATGTAATGTTCCTTCGGACTACAGCCGTTCTGTAATACATGAAATGTATTCGTAGTTGCGAATATTGACAACCACCAGCTGCAAAAAGGAACAAAAACAATGAAAATCTATGCCTGACCGGGCACGAATCCGGATGTATGTTATGGATGTACGAGTGAAGGTTACAGGCACATGGTTGACGACATATGGAAGTTTGAGTCTGACTGCGAGGCGTGTTCGAAAAGGGGGCTCTATACCCAGTCCAGTATAGATTTTCGTTATCGTCATTGCGCTAAACAACTGATGGTTGTCCATATTTGCAGCTGCGAATACTTTTCACGTACTCTTATTCGAGCTGATAAGCTAGATCACAATGAAGACGTCGCTGCACAATTGGACATCTCTGTTCATAGCGCTGAAACACTCGTCCACCACAAGGGGTACTCCAAGGGTGTGTGCCCTTTGGATTCCTCGAAGGCTAACAGTAGACCATAAAGGGCAACGAAGGACCATAGGTGCGGAATTGCGGCGCGTTGCAAGGCTGAACGTGCCTGTTTTTGTCGAACATCATCACAGGTGATAAAACATGGGTTCATCACTTCGAACCGGAACAAAACGGCGATCAGTGTTGTGGCAGCACACCATTTCTCCTCCGAAGAAAATGTTAAAAGCCGCACCCGCAGCCGGTAATGTCATACAAATGGTCTTGTGGGACTCTGAAGGGGTTATTGTGTTTGATATCCTCTCTCATGGTGCAACGATCAACTCTGAAACGTATTGAGCTACCGTCAGGCAAGTGAAGAAACGACTTCAGCGTGTTCGTCGCCACAAAAATGCAAAATAATTTCTCTTCCACAACGCAAGGCCTCACACAAGTCTGCGGACACGAGGCTAGCTCATAAAACTTCACTGGACTGTTCTTCGTCTAACCTACATCCCGGGTCTCGCACCTTCCGACTTACACTTGTTTGGCATAATGAATGATTCACTCTCCGGGAAGTAGTACTTGGATGATCGGGACGTAATTATGTTGCAAGACTATGACTCCGACGTCGACTATTAGAGTGGTACCATCCTGTCATGCAGGCCCTCCAAGTATGGTGGGGTAAGGAGCTCGCACTGAAAGGTTATGTTACAAAAAATAGGGTATGGGAATCCTAAATCAAACTAACCAGTTTTCAGAAAAACCTCATATTTATTTGTTTATTGTTGTGCACCCTCCCAGAAAGCTAAGCGCCTTACAACACTCGCTTCCGGGACGCCAGCCCCCTTCGAAACCGCCCGGTGGATTAACGACAAAGGCCAGTGTGTCGGCCAACCTGGATATTGGTTTTAGGTGGTTTCCCACATCCGACTAAGTGAATACCAGGTTGTTACCCACGTCCCACCTCAATGGCGCAATTCGCAAACATCTGGGAAAGGTTCTCACACCCCTACGTGAGTTAAAACTGGGAGCAGACAGATGCGGTACACAAAGGGCGGTGAGGGGGTTGGGAGGAGGGAAGCGGTGGCGTCAGGAAAAGAACCTGGTCACCCATTACCATTAACATTGCCAAATCCTAAGTAACACCTGTTTCCGCCCGATCTGCTGAAACCTCACACCATCAGCTATGTCAGTGACTACTTTGCACAGTTGCCAGCGCACTCGGGGAGTGTGGGTGGGGCCATGACACCATGCCCATCAGTGGTTATAACAGGGCCACTAACGGCTGTGCCGACCATTTCGACAGCAGAGAACATCACTAGTGCATCACCTGGATGTGCACTGTGCCAAGGTGACACGCTCGTTGGCAGGGTGCCCATCAAGATGAGTTCGAGAAGAGCTACATCGTTTGACTGCGGTGAGCTACGAGTATGTGCTCTTATCGTCGTTTTTCATGCCACACCACACCAGTCGTATGGACACTACCTTTTCCCGTTGTTGGTGGCAATGGATACAGGAAGGCACGTTTGCATGATATGTAGGCTCTGGGGGTCAGATACGCTTCACAAGGAGGGAAGAGCAAAGGACTCTCCACCACGGCCCAACACATCCAGTGGCTACGGCAGGCGCCAATTAGTGGGTGTCGTACCTCCCTTGCGACACCCAGCAAGTGTCAGTGTTACTGTCAACCGTTTGCATGATGCAGGGCTCGCTGCATGACGACTATTACAACGCTGGTCACTCACACCCACGCAGTGTACGATCGACTCACCTGGTATCAGTAACAACGAAATGGGGCCCTGCAGACCGACAGCAGAGCTGCCTGTTGCAGGACCTCATCCTTGTTTACTGAACTGTCACAGTGCGCATTGGGTGACGTCCACGGGAACCATGTTTGGAAGGGCAGCGGAGAGCGCCATGTGGTTTCTCATCACACGTCCCATCATTTGAGCGTGGGAAGCGATATCCTACTGCCCATTCACCGTTAGTGTTTCTAATGGGCACTGTGGCAGCCGGAAGGAACATGGGTGAGGTCCTGCACCCAGTAGCTCTGCTGTTAATGAATTTTCACCACTATCACCTGTTTTTACATAACTACCTATTTCCTAATGCCGCTGGCACCTACCAAGCGTGTCTTGCAGCTATGGACGTGCGGTTCTAGGCGCTACAGTCTGGAACCGCGTGACTGCTACGGTCGCAGGTTCGAATCCTGCCTCGGGCATGGATGTGTGTGACGTCCTTAGGTTAGTTAGGTGTAACTAGTTCTAAGTTCTAGGGGAGTGATGACCTTAGAAGTTAAGTCCCATGGTGCTCAGAACCATTTGAACAATTTTTTTTGCAGCTGTGGACACACTGCCATGGCCAGTCGCATATCCCGATCTCTTCCCAATCGAGAATGTGTGGGTTGCCAAGGAGCGTGTCATCAGGTCTCGACTTCCTACCACCAAATCTATGGTATCTGCGTCCTCAGGTATAGGGGACATGGAATGGAGAATCACAGGACTAAATCCGAGACCCATACAACGCTCTGCCGCGAAGTCCGGACCGTCGTATTAACAACAATGGTGTCCGAAGCCATACTCTGTGGACGTGAATCGCAGTAGGTGTTGATCCTTCAAAGTTGAATGTGTAACCTTTTCGTATGTGTGGTAGCATCTACCTGCCGGCCAAAAATTATCGCAATTCGCCTTGTCCTACTGGGTGCAGCTCTTTTAACGACGATAAGAGCAAAACAATAGAAATGAAAGAAAGCAAGGAGAGTTGAGTAAATCATCCTCTGCCGCTTTTCGGTTACTATGGTAATCAGCAATCTTTGAATAGCTCAAGACTGCTGCCAATGCCTCCTCTACATCTAAATTTATTCCTGTGTTAAACTACAGCCAAGTGATCCTGCGTGATTGTGCAGCACTCAAACCTTCGCGTAACCTTTTGAAGTTCCAGAGATTAATACTGTATGTACAAATTAAACAATTGTCCACTCTAAATGACATATTAAATCGTTTACTAATTTACTCATCAGCATTCCATTCTGTCTTATGGACATCTCCACCCTAACTTAGGAAGTGTGACGAGTTTTCCTCCTAACTGTTCCACTGTTGGACTCGTTATTGAGGTTCTTCTGCTGCTCCTCTTCTTCTTATACCCATACGTTCCTAATCTCGTTGTTCTAGACCATTTGGCTACCAAGTATATTAGCCTGTACGTCGACATCAATATTACTATGCTCGCTATTGTAAAACTCAAAACTGCGGTGCTCTTGATTGGTGGCAGATTTAAGATAACTTCGATCCTTCAGAATCTTGACATTTTCTATAAAAGTTCATATGGTGCTGTCCACTTCCCTCTTTTATTTGGTGTGAATTACCGTGAAGCACCACCTATTCACATGTTCCCATTCTCGGTAGTCGCAAACAGCTGTTGCCTATTCCCCTGTCCTGAATAGGTGGACGAGATGAGGACCATGACCAATGATGAAGTAAACCATTCTCTTAGTTAGATCATCTACGCAAGCACGTAGTCTGTTTTTAACCCTTGGGAAGAAATTCTACACACGCCTACCATGGTCCCACCGTTCCAGTCGCGGAATCATCCATCTTTTCTCCAGGCCCAGGGTAGAAATTAGTTTTTGGTGTTTACTCCTGTATTCCCTTGCACTCGGTCGAGTCTGTCTCGACTTAGCCAGTGGCCCGCTGCTGTATATTGTACGTGAGTGTGGGTGGAGCAGATTCCTAGTATTGATAGTACAGCCACGACGGATGTTGTGTCGTATGTACAGGTAGCCTGAGAAGCACTCTCCGCTGCTCTCGTCTAAGGATATACATCTACATCTCGACACATACTGCGAAAGACACAGTATGGTGCATGGTGGAGAGTGCCTTGTACCACCAGTACCAGTAGTTTTCTCTTTTCTGTCACTCACAAACAGAGGGAAGGAAAATCGACTGTCTATGTAGCTCCCTAAGAGCCCTAATTACTCTTACTTTCTTGGTTCTTACGCGAAATTTACGTTGGCGGACGGAGAATCTTTCTGCAGTCAGCTCCAAATACCGCTTGTCTGACTTTCCCCAAAAGTGTTTCGCGAAAAGAGCTTGCGTGTTGATCGAACTTTCCCATAACAGATCTAGCAGCAAGCCTCTGAATTGTTTCGATGTCTTTCTTTAATTCGACCCGGTAACGACCCCAAAAACTCAAGCAGTGAACACGAATGAGTGGTACTACTGTTCTATACGGGGTCTCCTTTATAGAAGAGCGACAGTTCCCTAAAATTCTCCCAATAAACCGAACTCAATCATTCGCCTTTTGTGCTACGTTCTTACGTGCTCTTTCCATTTCACATCGCTTTGCAACGTTATGTCCAGATATTTAATCAATGTGACTGCGTCAAGCAACAGACTAATGTGGTATTCGAATATTACGGGTTTCTTTTTCCCATTCATCTGCATTTACTAGCATTTTCCTACACATAAAACTGTTTTCCGTCATACCAACTAGAAATGCTGTCATCTTGCATCCTCCTACAATCACTGAACGACGTCACCCTTCCATGTACCACAGTCTTCAGAAAATAATCGCAGAGAGCTGGTCAACCTGTCCACCGGGTCATTCATGTATATAGAGAATAAGAATGGTCCTGTCACACTGACCTGGAGCACTCCTGAAGATACTCCTGTCTCTCACGAACACTCGCCGTGGAGCACAGTGTAATGGGGCGTATTACTTAAGAAGTGTTAGAGTCATCCACACAGTGTGACCAAATTATTTTCGGTGAAAACTGGGACACATTCACCCGGGTGCCAATGGACACTTCATTCCACATGTACCCAGGTTTCTTAGTTTTAAATATTAATGTTTTGTTGATACATTTTGTTAACCCGATTATTATATCTAACAAGAGGATACAAAAGGTGATATAATTTAGATTATCTGTATAATTAATGACATTTAATAAACGTATACAGTAATAAAGAAATGTATTACGATTTTACAAAATTTTACAGCCACTCAACTTTTAATCAATTAACATTAACATGAGCTTTAATATTACTGAGCACTTGTAGATGGAATTGACTGTCCTTGGAGAAAAGGGTATTTTTCACTGCCTCCAGCCTTCTCGATCATGTCTTTCCTCTTTGAGACACAGTGATAAAACTCGGCACAATCCATTTTGTAGTTGTACAGGATCTGCAGGATTGTTTCAAGAGAGTCCACCTCCATTCTGTTTCTTTCATCAGTCCACTGGATATTCATGAACGAAAATACTCTTTCCACATTGGCATTATGGGCTGGGATTGCCAATAAATACCTTGCAATTATTACCAACTCAGAGTAATGCTGAAGACAATCACAGCTTTTAAAAAAACTGACTCACTTCTCATGACATTCCAATGGTGTTTCTTTTTTCATCATTCCACTTGTGAAGCCTTTCTTCAATAAAATTTTTCAGTATGCCGAACTGATCAAAGAGAATGGAATTATCGATTTCAATCCCTTTACTCTTCAAATAAGAAACTGTCTCTTCAACACTTTCCCATTTGGCACTCTCTTCAGTAACATCCAATTAAAAACCGGCGATGAGGGTAAATGAGGCGCTCCACTTGCTGAGATATTCTACACAAGTGTCATAAAACTTGTTTACTTCTTCTCTAAAACTCCTTTTCGCTGCTTCTGATACTTCTGCTCTTTTAAGGACAGATTTAACATTAACAGAAATGAACTGCTGTTCTCTGCTCTTAGTAACAGTTTCCAGAGTATTTTTCAAAACATCATTTACCTCTAATACACTTTTCATGCTTCCCTCAATTTCCTTTATCCCATGCTGCAAGGTGCTACGCTGACTGTGAATGAACCATAAGTAGGCTTCACTTAAAGGATTACTGAAAAACTGAACCAATATTTTGGGGGCTTTGTCTTCATTTAGAAAAAAATCTTTTAACGGTTCAAACAGGCGGATTAGTCTTTCTACTGCTGGAAACAGTGATAACCAGCGAGTTTTCGAGTGACACATTACATTCATATATTCAGTTCCTACATAATCACAGAACTCCTTAAGCCTCTCTGTTCTAACAGTATATATGTAAAAGTATGAGTATACCTTCATGACGATAGTTTCAACATCACAGCTTAAACTGTCAGCAGATGTCTGCACGCTATTGTGTAAAACATGTGCAGGGTACCCTGTGCCTTCAATGTTTTCATGCAATGTTGCCTTCAATTTGGTAAATAGGTTGCATTTACCTTGTCTTTTCAAACCACCAAAGTTTGTATTGGTGTTGTCTCCACAAAATGCCACACATTTATTTTTCTCAAGATCAAGCATTTCGATAGTATTCATACAAAATCTTGAAATTTCGTCAGATGTTTCATTAGGTAGGCAACTCACCTTCAAAAGTTTGGTCTGAATTCCCTGATTAATATCGAAAACCTGAACAACAAACGGAAATATTTTAGTGGCCTTATGATTGCTGGCATCAGTGGATATCCCGTAGAAAGAAGACTTTTTGATATATTCAAGGCTTTCCTTTACACTCTGGGGAGCAATAACTCCTTTCACTAAGGCTGACACTTTAGTTCTTGCTGAACTAAACTTTTTTGCAATGGAAGCATCATCAAAAATAATGCTGTTAAGCTTATTAGTACAATCACTAGATTTATAAGTTTGGTGATGTTTTACCGTGTGGTAGGCTAGTGTAAGCTCGGCTGCTCGAAAATTCGTCTCTGCACTTGACTGATGTTTCACAAAATAATTTTGTAGAGTTTTACTGCAGCTCGGTGCACTGTATCTGTTGATGTGTTTCTTTGACCTGATGTGATCAACTATGTCGGAACGTCCACCATGACTTATACTAATAAAACAGTTACATACGGAACACTCTGCTTCGTAATCAAAATGACCTTTCTTAATGAAATTCCATTCCTTGGAATAACAGTCACTGAACTTGCAGGCATGTTTCGGCATTGCGTTTCACAGTACTGCAGCAATAATACCACTAATATGAGAAAAAATTATTGCAGTTTGTCTGACAAAACATCAACTACTACACTGTTCTGAAAATGAGTGTGTGAGTAAGTGGCGCGACAATCGGACAGTTTCATAGCTCTGTTACAATAATACAACTTACTACTTGTTGGCCAAAGTACCGCTCAAAGTAAATTATTGCCTGAGTGTATCAATATTGATACTGTGATTACTAGTATGGGACAGTGGAGGTTTTAGACAAATAAGCTAAAATATATTAATTTCTTGTGTTGTAGTTCCTTTAATGTAGCGAAATCCCAAAAATTTGAGAATGTTTCAGGAAATGTATTTAAAAACTGAATTCCGGGACTTTTGTGCGTCCCGAAACAAATTTTCGGGACACCGGAACACAGGGATGAAAACGCTTATGATCCCGGTTTTCCGGGACGTTTGGTCACCCTACTATTAGTATAACATTTGAATATACGGGTTAATAACCTGAAATAACGAGGTCGGTGCTCCGTATTATGCCCACCGAATTTATTGACGTTTTCATCAAGTCGTCGCCCCTGCCTACGAAGAAACTATCATAGCAATTAAAATCAGGTTACTTCCATGAGTGATTTGAAGTACAACAAACAATACAGCTTATTAGTGACAGGTCAGGAAAGTTTCCTAATTTATCTGCTCTTACGGAGTGGATTAAATGAAGTGCAGACTTTTTAACTTCCGTTGTATTGTCTTGGTGGTAACAACTGAAGGAAACACGAGCAGCAGTAATAACAGATGCTCAGAGAGAGCATCCTTGAGCGGAAAAAGTTTTTAATATTATATTACAAACTTTTACTGGATCTAAACAGAAAAAAAATAGTCCTGCTACGACGGGAAATTGTTCATATGTTATACACTTGTCGTATAATGTTATCCTTTTTCAGGATCTGACCGTGATGTACGACTAATAGATACGGAAATCGGGCTAGTAGTTCTTATCATAAGCGTTTTTAGCTGTTTGAAAGAAACCCAGAAAAAATGGAATAATACTGAATCTAGACCCTTTATATACCAAGTTGATTAAGTGGTTTGTCCAATGAATTTACGGTCGCCAGCCTATCTAGGCAAAGAAATGGCTATGTTTCAGAAAAGCAGAAGAACTAAATTTGGCCTACTTTCCTGCTGTTCCCTAACATAACTCCACAAATAAATGACTTTTCAGGAGAAAGACCCAGAAAACTTTCAGCAATTACGCACTCATACACATATAGTTTTGATCTAGAAAGGCCACGAATTTTTAATCATCACTGCTTGCTAAAAGAATTTGGCTAAGGGGGGACTTATGTGTTTGCATTTTGTACGGTCAACAAATTAAATACTCATATATTCTAATAGCATAATACACACATTTAAATTTATTAAGACACTTTGTTTATACCTCTCTCTTAACAGACGACCTGTCAAAAGCCGAAAATAGGCTGTGGTCACTTTATATTGTCATTCAGGATTTTAATGCAAACCTACTTCAGTGATACTGAGCCACACAAGCAATTTTCTTTTCATAACTCTTTGTGCATTACGGAATTTCATTTACAACTGAAATAACTTTACCTTTACTTCATTCAGCGTTAATCTTATTTATTCACTTTCACTTTACTTATTACCACAAAGGGAGTAAGATTATTAAAATCGTTAAATTTGTTTGAAAACATCTACTTCAGTGCTTAATCAAAATTTCAATTCATCACTTCTGCTACGTAAATCACACTGTACTTTTACCTTACTTTAAAAGTCAATTCAAAACAATTATTTTCAAACGTTCATTCAAAATACAAATTAAGGCTGGTAGATAATGAATAAAGTACTTCAAATGTTTTTATAACGGGTTTACGTGGAATAATCAAACACCAGGAAATGATCCTATATAGGTGAATGATTAGGAACAAAATAACAGGGGGAATCAAACTTTATGCTTAACAAAAAGTTAATTTTGAAATAATGGTTCGCGCTCTTGCAGTTCTAATTGTACAGTTCGTAACCTGTTGACTGTAGTCGTTGGGTCAGGCAGATAGTAATGCCGGCTACACTACCCATGGTGCGCCGTACAAGTTTCTTGAATAATGGGCTAATTAATTCTTCTTGGCGTCGTTTTAACATCCATAACATAGCCCAACAACTTGTACCAAAGCCGTATAATAATTCAGCAGTCGTCATCCGAAGCTATTGTGCAACAATTTCCACGCAAGGCATTGCCTGCTCCGTCCGAGTGTTGCTTCGTTCACTGTTGCCTACAGACTGTGTTCTCTCGTTCCCGCTCGCTCTACAGGTAGCGTGCCAACAACCCATGCCACCGTTTACGCTTCTCACAAGAACTTCCGTACAGTACAAAATCACTCCATATTTTATATAACACGTACCCTACACATTGCCTCTAAGTGTGTACCATTTTATGCAAATCATAACTTGCACAAATACATAAAATCATGTAGACGAACATTTTCATTTAATTAATACATGGCAAATTATTATTTACTAAGTTATACATTTCACATATTTCTTTACATAAGCTACAAACATACATTAGCTATGCACTCTAACATCACATATATCACAGTTTCCACACAGTCTTTGTATACATCACAGTGATACTACAAGAAACTTTAGATGCAAAAATTGTAATAAATTAGATGACTGATTGAATAATAGTATTACAATACAATGGTATAATTATTTACGAATCTAAAAGGAATTATTACTGCCACCGTCAGAGATAATGTACATCACATTGTGTTGAAGACGTTAAGACTGAAAGCAGCTCCTCACGTGAAAAACCATAATTGAGTAATGCGACGATTGGTTATTACTTACCTATCATATAGCAGTTGCCACATATTTTTGGCCGTCTCCTGCATGCGAACAAATTTCAGGTAGCTGGTAACCCTATGAAAAGGGACAGTTTCACTACGATACCAGCTAATAAAATTATGATCTTGACTCCTAAGGCTACAACGTTATGCCTGCTGGAAACTGGATGAAAAGATTTTTGTCTATTTTCATCCCCAGCTGTTCATATTACAATATCAACGGGCGAGGTGGCGAAGGCACTGGCCCCGTCTGGCCTCCCACATTCAGGTTTTCAGAGGTTTCCCTAAATCGATTAAGGCAAATGCCAGGATGGTGCCGTTGAAACGGCACTGTCGATTCCCTTCTCCAATCCGACTTAACTATAATGACCTAATCGTCAACGTGACGTTAAACACTAACTTTATTTTTTCTCTGCAATATCTTAAAAGTATTATTATTTATTCTCAATTCCTCGCTTAGACTTCCCATATCCATTTTTCAATAAAGCACACCATAGAATCAGACGCAGCGGAAACTAATTTGGTCACGTAACTGGGTACAACTACGTTCCAGTTTGAAGTAGTTATCTTCCAGAGCAGGGTTGCGAAATGACTTCGCTGGTGGGTATGATGGCTCGCTGTTAACGGCATTGAATTTGTTGGCAATCAGCAGGAAAAAGAAGTGACTGTCCAACCGAGATGACAAACTGCGCAAACAAAGTGTCGAAGATGAGTAAGTCGTCTGTAAACAAATTATGGAGGGAGAGACAGTGTAACAAGCGGAAAGAGATACGAGAATATCTACCCAAAAGTAGAAGAAGCAAAGTACTCACAATAAATGTCACATTGAAGATACAGATAAATAATAGCAATTAGACAGCAATATTTGCAGTGGGTACAATACAAGGATATACCAGCAGTCCCTAAAATTTTTTCAGTGGAACTTTGTTTTAACAAATGCCAGCATTAACGAGTCTCGTACGCGAAAGAGTGTTCATTATCGCCAAACGGCATAATAGACAACAGTTTCATGAAAGCATTATGGAATTGGAGTTTAAACAGCAAGTAGTCGACTAAAAAAAAAAGATAAAAAGAAAAAAACACGTGAATTCAAACACAGGATAATGTGTACTAATGTTAGCAAAGTGACTGCGACCGCGCAGTATTGTCGGACAAAAGTGCTTGTCAACAATATATTGATTGTTCCTTTGCCTAACACTAACCGTTTCCGCATTTCCTTCTCGATTTCAGCCATACGACTCTGGAACAAATTACCACGTAACCTATTTCTTGGCCAAAATCACTCTGCATTAAACTGGAGATTGAAGCTTTATCTTCTATCTTCGTCGTAGCTACCATCTCGGCATATCCCAGCTATTTTCTTCCTCTCCAAAAGGATATCATTATCTCTATCTACACTTCTCTCATCCCTCTCTACGTACGTGTTCTTCTCTCCATCTGATCTTCTAATCTTACCCGATTAATTCTCATTCTTCCTCCCATTAGTCACATTGATTACTTCTGTACTGCTGTGCGTCAGAAATCACTACTCACATTCCACTAAGACGTAATGAGGAAATTGAATAATGTTAGTAAGATTCACGTTTCTTAAATTCCATACTTTCCTTACTACACGTGGCCCGATTGGCGTTATTGTTATTGCTACTAATGTTCAAATGGTTCAAATGGCTCTGAGCGCTATGGGACTTAACTTCTGAGGTCATCAGTCCCCTAGAACTTAGACCAACTTAAACCTAACTAACGTAAGGACATCACACACATCCATGCCCGAGGCAGGATTCGAACCTCCGACCGTAATGGTCACGCGGTTCCAGACTGTAGCGCCTAGATCCGCACGGCTACCCCGGCCGGCACTACTAATGTTATTATTGTCATTCTTGCTATTATTATTATTATCATCATCTATTGTTCATGGTCGATACAAATGGTAATGTCTAATCTCTAGATAGTCTCGCTAGACGTTCTACAGTGTGGAATGAATGCATAAGTAAAAAAATAATCTTGTGCTTCCTGGTGGTGACGTGGTTTTCATTCCGTCTTCACTTTTCACGTGATTTGGGGTTTTTCACTCGGAACTGGGCAGCAACAATTTAAAGAAATGCAGAGAGACGCTTATTATTCGAGGATTACCTCCTATAATTAAAAGGATTTTCTGTAATGCTTCGTATCACAACAAAAAATATGGCCGTTCACTAATACACTAAAAAGTAAAATCCAGTGCGGAATGGTTAGTAATCGCAGAGATTAAGAGCAATATTTCAAGACAGCTGGACCTTTGACGGTAATCAGGGAGCACCACCTATCTCCTGTTTATTTCACTGACAAAATTTTGTATCAAAACCGATATATTTCCCTTACACTGCTGCAGTACTGAAGAGATCTAATTTCCACACCTCTGATCTGGAATTTTTCAAAAAATTATATTATAGTCGTAAGATATGGGCACAGTGGTGTTTTTCCTGGCCTTGGGCTATGGTGATTCATCGGGTATGACCTCATTTGGCCCCTGGTGGTACAAATGTACGTCACGGACATCCTGCGTGTTCATGCGTTACCTCTCATGCGATACTAGCGCGGTACAATTTTCCAACACCAAAATGCTCGTGCACGGACGCCACGTGTCTCTGTGAAGTGTCTGTGTGTTGTTAAGGTACTCCTGTGGCCAACAAGATCCTCAGATCTGGCCGATACGTCATATGTGAGACCAACTCTGGCGTCAACTCCGTCGTAATGCCAGTGTCCGGCATATCAAGGACCAGTTACAACAGTTGTGAGGCAGATTACCTCACAAGAGGAACTCCCCATCACACCATCCCTCAGATTCAGTGGTAAAATGGCCCAGTGAATAGCCCATCAGAAACTGAAGATCGGATCCAGCATGAAAACGGGAAGAAGTTATACTGAACTGTGAAAAAAGAAGAAAACTCGAAACAGTGGAAGGTGCAAGATCGAGAGGGTGCGAGTAGCTGCCGCGTCGTGGTTATATATTCACGGTGGAGAACTCTGAGGAGGTGGTTTACTGTTTAAATCTCCCTTGTGCCAAATACTTTTTTCATAAAATTATGAAATGTCCGTCTGGTCATTGACGTATCTACCCGTCGTATTCAAATTCGTGTCTGTATCGTGGTTTAACGTCCTTTTGCAACAGTGAGGTGTAAGGAAGAGGCCTACAGACGTACGCACCTCCCGTTTGTTCTACACAAGTACGACATGTTACATGTCTTGCGATCCGTTTTGGATGTTTTGACTCTTGAATTGCTTTGTTGTAACGTAGTTGACATACGATTATTTGCTGCTTTCATATCTGAGAGAGGGCTATGCGACATCTCACCTGGTCTCACTATTCATCACATTAACTTGCGACGGTAATATATTCTTACCACATGAGTCACTTTCTATAACCCATTTACAGTATGACAACTGCCAGACTACAGAAAGAGAGCAGACACGTCAGTGACTACACGGAAAGTTCACAAATTTGTGAAAAAAAAGGGGGGGGGGGGGTTCGAGGGAGATTCGAACCCTCATCTTCAACTTTGGAATCCAACACCGTGACCACACAACCACGACGCCTTGATTCTTGCAGTGCGCTACGTTCTTCACATCTTGGGCTGCCACTGTTCACTGTTTTATTTTGCTTCTTTTTTCGCAGTTCAGTACACCTTCTTCCTGTTTTTGTGCTTGATGTGCGTTCGGTTTTTGGAGGGCTATCCAATGAGTCATTTTACCAGGGGAGGATGCACCTAAGGGGGATGCGATGGTGAGTTTCCTTGTCAGAAGAGGACACAATGACTTTTTGATACCCTTCCCTACAGAAACAGTGCAAGCACACTGGCCACACGGGAGTAAAGTCTTACTGGTGAGTATGCTAATATTGCCGACGTTTTTACAAATTTGACTCGATTCTGTAATCATTGAACTAAATCACACACACAACTAACCCATGATGATTCATTTCGTTTCCTCGTCCTGTTCTTGGTGTCACACTTTTTTCGTCAGGCAGTATTCCTTTTAATCGTGGTCATATTTGTGTACCATGTGGATATACATATCTATTTATTTCATTGTTGTTGTCAGTTAATATTATAAGTCACCTAGAGGGAAATATTTTCGATTGTAGGCCCTTTGTTAATGTTCGCCATATGCAGTACCAATATGACTGTTTTGTTGTTTTATTCGTATATGTGTATTTTAGAAACTGGTCTTACCAAAATACTGAGTATCCGGCTCAGGATGACATACCAACAAAATGAAGTGAGTCAGTATACGAGGGAGGATCCAAAAGAACCCAGACTCCGAGGGCGCTGCCACTCGTAGACGAAGTGCAGGGTTCTCACGCTAGATGGCGTTAGTAGAGACCTTCATGAAACAGCTGTGTAGACGGCGTCAGTGTAGAGGTGAACGTGCTAGTGTGGTATTGTGTTTCTGTAACTGTTGGCGGTTTACCTCTGTGAAGTCGTTATGGCAACATTAAAAGAACAAAGAGTGTGTGTGAAATTTTGTTTCCTGTTTAAAAAACTGCAACGGAGACACACCAAATGCTTCAGGAAGATTTCCAGGAAGACGCTATGAGCCGCACACAGGTTTTCGAGTGGTTTGGTCGCTTTAAACGTGGTGAGATGTGTGGTGAAGACCAAGTTTGTTCTAGACGCCATTCAACATCGCGAAATGAGAACATTGAAAAGGCCAGCCAAAAGATCAACGAGGGTCGTCACCAAACGATCGACCATAATTTCAGCAGAGACAGGAATCAGTTGGAGCTGGTGCCAGCGGATTTTGAGTGAGGATTTGCACATGAGACGTGTTGATGCTAAATTTGTTTCGCGCCTTCTCACACAGGAGCAAAAGGCCATCCGCATGAATGTGTGTCAGGACTTGAAAACAGAGTTTCTGTAGGGAAGGGTGTCAAAAAAGTCATTGTGTCCTCTTCTGACAAGGAAACTCATCATCGCATCCCCCTTAGGTGCATCCTCCCCTGGTAAAATGACTCATTGGATAGCCCGCCAAAAACCAAACTTCTTGAACAAAGTCATTACAGGGGATGAGAGTTGGTGTTACGGGTATGACCCAGAAACCAAGCAAACCTCAAGCCAGTGGAGGACTCCCAACTCTCCCAGATCAAAAAAAGCAAGGCAAGTGACGTCAAATGTGAAGACGATGATCATTGTCTTTTTTTGACGTTCGTGGAATTGTGCATCGGGAATTCGGACCCCCTGGCCAGACTGTAAACCAGCACTTTTACTTGGATGTTTTAAGGCGTCTGCGAGAGGATGTGAGGAGTTCCCGGAACTTTGACGATCAGGTGACTGGTTTCTGCATCACGACAACGCTCCAGCACACACGGCCTTAAGAGTGACCCACTATTTGGCATCTCAGAGGTGGTCTGTCGTTTCCAACGCTACGTATTCGCCGGACCTAGCCCCGTGCGACTTCTTCCTATTTCCACGAATGAAAAAAAACGCTAAAAGGGGAGCGTTATGACGATGTGGAGGCGGTCAAAACAGCTTCGCAAAGGGCACTGAACAATATCAAACTTGAAGAGTTCCAAACATGCTTCCAGCAGTGGGATAAGAGACTTGACAAGTGCATCGCATGTAATGGAGAGTATTTTGAAGGTGACCGAAGTAATTTTGTAAAAAGGTTCATCAATAAATTTTTTACGACAACAGTCCGGTTTCTTTTGGGTCCCCCTCGTATCAAACATCGTTCAGCTCTAATATGAATTACGTAAAAAATGCTTAGACGCCCAGAATCTGGAACTGTGCAGCAATTCTATGCTACCACAATAGAGACGTGCGGATGTAGTGGTAAATGTATGAGTAAAGTTATTTACTATGCAAGTGATTTTATTTTTATCTCATTAAGTCCGCTGCTAGTCTAGCCACTGAGCTCGATGTATTGCTCAGATGTAGTTCGTGGGAAGAAAGGCTTACAGCCTGCTACAGTAGGGTGTCTTCTGGAGACTTCCCATTCTCTGTTTTCCGGCTGATGACCCTACATATCCTAGCCCTAGCCCGTCTACTCAGACACAGGAAATGTCCGTCCTTTGACAACGATTGTATCAGTGTGTGACAACTACACCAAGAAAGTGAATCCAACAAAAACCTTGCCGTTGGGGAATTGTTTGATGGATGCACATAGTAGCACCTAGGAGACAAAGTACTAGCCAGAGTCCTGTTGCTGGAGAACGTACAGCTGACGAAACAGATGAGCCATTGAAAAGAAGACCAAGGACAGAAAGCCATTAGGAGACAGTGCGCCTGTGATGGAGCCTTGGACGCTTGGACACATAGCCCTGCCCTGTTGTAGTCTTGGAGGCGTCATGCTGCCTCACTAACTAGTGCTTGCAGTGTGGGCTATGTCCACCACTGCCACCCTGTTCACACATTCCTGACGGAGTTGGGACAGTTTTGCAGAGCAACAGTTCTGCAGAGGGACATTTCTGCAAAGCCTGGAGCTCTTCCTGGGGTGAGGGCATTTTCATAGGTAGCACACAGACACGCTAATAATTTATTTCCCGTCTGCCAGTGCAGTACAGCATACTGTAGTCTACGAGCCGTCTTGCTAGAAGTCTGTTTTAATGTACATTGAAAAGCTCATAAAGCTGCGAACAGTCACTTTATAGTGTAATTTATTTTGCATTTACCAGTTTCAGATTCGTTTTCACATCTTCAGAGGAAAATGGTTCAAATGGCTCTGAGCACTATGGGACTTTACTTCTGAGGTCATGAGTCCCCTAGAACTTAGAACTACTTAAACCTAACTAATCTAAGGACATCACACACATCCATGCCCGAGGCAGGATTCGAATCTGCGACCGTAGCGCCTAGAACCGCTCGGCCACTTCGGCCGGCCATCTTCAGAGGAGTTTTGGTTACTCTGGAATGCGACAGTCCGTTCGTGAGCTAATGAAATCAAAAAGCCCAGCTGTGATGACAGACTGATCTTTCTCTTAGCCCAAGGTGTAGGTGAGATTGTAATGTGATAGTTTATTTGTGAGTTGGCGAAGCGAAAGAAAACGCATTCCGTCTCTGCACAAGTGTCACTCCACACAATTGTTCCAAACTCGTTGCTGACACAGTCGCCGGTGTTCACATCCTGGTGGTCTTGAGATTCTCCGACCCTCGCTGTGGACACGAGGACCGCAAGCTACACCGGGAGTCCCAAACATTGGCGCTACCTGCTTCTGGCAGTTCGCCGTGCCGAAATCCAGTTTTCGAGACGGCAACCCTTTGATTTTGTTAAGTCTTGTCCTACCATAGACAAGAACTTAAAATCCCATACAACAAGTGTCTTTAGTTTTTGCGCAAGGAAAACGCCATAGGAGAAACATGCTCTCCCAGAGCAGCCGGTCAGTATTTCTTTCCCTGTAATCACTTACTTTGTGTTTATTTTCAGTGTATCAATAGATGTACTTAACAACGTTAATATTCTGTAACCAGATACGCATATTTCCGTATCATATCCCTATCACATGTTTCAGGACTGTATGAACAACGTAGCATGCTTTGACTGGCTTGTAGTAACTATACTGGTGTCGGGCTCAATGAATCAATTGAATCCTTCAAAAATAAACTAACCTCTCACAAATTATCTTTTCTAGAAACTTAAAACACAATTTGTATATTATTAAATGAGAACTTCAGGCGTAACGTTTTGGCGGTCTTAGTGTTGACCGAGTCACAGCAGCATGAACGCATGGAGAGGCATATAAGTAAGCAAAACGACTTTGTAGGAAGACTAACATGTAATCATCTCTACAATTCTAAATGAAACTCTGTTCATCTGTCTCTGACGCCGTATTAGTATTAGAGAGTGTGGTAGAAATTTCCATAAGTTTTGTTAACATTTTTTTTACAGCTGCATAACCCTTTAACCTGCCCATAACTTCTGTTATTCTTTTTTTTTTTTTTTACCATTAAGTCGCTTGATAGTGCCCAAGTGGCTATGGTAGCTAATGGGTAATGAAATGAAAAGAGGCTGTTTATTTCAAATAAAAATGAGCTTGATGCAGGAATTGCTTCTTTCAAGAAAGTTGCACTGACCATGCTCTGTATGAAAATCACTGGCTGGGCTGTATGCAGTCTGTGGCTGGTTTGCATTGTTGTTGGGCAGCTGGATGTTAACAGCGCGTAGCGTTGCGCAGTTGGAGGTGAGCCGCCAGCAGTGGTGGATGTGGGGAGAGAAATGGCGGAGTTTTGAAATTTGTAAGACTGGATGGCATGAATTGCTATATATATTATGACTATTAAGGTAAATACATTGTTTGTTCTCTATTAAAATCTTTCATGTGCTATCCCTATCAGTAGTTAGTGTCTTCCGTGGTTTGAATCTTTTATTTAGCTGGCAGTAGTGGCGCTAGCTGTATTGCAGTAGTTCGAGTAACGAAGATTTTTGTGAGGTAAGTGATTTGTGAAACGTATAGGTTAATTTAGTCAGGGCCATTCTCTTGTAGGGATTACTGAAAGTCAGATTGCGTTGCGCTAAAAAAAATATTGTGTGTCAGTTTAAGCACAGTCATGTATAATTTTTCTAAGGGGACGTTTCACATCATATTAGAGAAAAAGATACCTGTGTTACACTTCTGCGTGTTTGAACTTATTACAGAATTACGAAAGTAGTAATGAGTATAAATCATTGTAATTATCAAATAAAACTAAAAATGCATCAGCAAATAGGAAGATTTAGGAATTCAAATTAACAACGTCAGTATGTCACAAAATCGAAAAGAAATACTCTCTGATTAAAGTAACAGTTATTTAACAAGTAAGGTTTTACAAAACACTATCGATGTTGCCAGTACAAATAAGGCCTACAGAAAAAAAAAAATCTCGAACCAAGCAACAAAAGACAAGCGTGTCAGGCAAATAATCACATGAATCTGGAAATGTCTTTGACAGAGAATGAAGAGATACAAGAAAAATGTGCTACGTGACACAACTGAAAATAACACCACTAACTTTGTATAAAGAATCCGAGACAGAATCATAAGATCAGTAATGTCGCATTCAATAGTCCAGATGACGGATGACACATTAGTTAACAACAGAGCGAAAAATAAATACGAATTCGAGGATTCCGTTAAAGATTTGATAGTTCAAAAAATAAATAGGAAATATAGTTCGTTAACACTGCATATAATATTACTACGGAGCTAGTTGCAGGTGGTCTATATAAAGGCTTTCAGCGTGTGAAAAAATGAAAAGAGCCTGGAGATGTTGCTTTTTTTTCTATAGAAATATCCGAAGATGAAGGTAGAGAAATACATCTGGAACGTGGGAAGTTATTAAGCAATTATCAGCAGACTATTAGTTTCAAGAGCCATTCTGCTTGGGACTGACAGGGTTTGCGAAAGATTTAGACTAAGTATCTACAAATTCTACAGTAACGGTTACTGATTAACAAGACGTTAATTCGGCGTATGGTAGTAAAGCGAAGAATGTATAAATGAGTGTAACGTCTTCCATTACGCTTCCCTAAGGTAGCGAGATATTCACAAAGGCTACAGAAATGAGACAAGGAGATATTATATCACCAAAAGTTCTCTTAATAGCTTTAAACGAAGTTTTTGTATCCTTAACAAATTAGACAGTAAGTGTTGCTAGAGCACTCTTTCTGCTACTGACATTATATTGTATGCCTCTAGTAGACACAAATTTCAAAAAATGGTGGAAGGATGTGACAGTGTATATTTAAAAATATAACTGAAAATCAATTTTATATTTAAAACAATGTATAGTCAGCACATGAAAATGAATAATCAACAATGAGGTCAGAAAACGCGTTGATGAGTTTATTGTATTCAGTGAAATTGATGACAACAATTGAATGGACAGCAACAGAAATAGACAGAAAACTGAAATTTCTTGAAATGCATTTCGTAAAAGAAACAGCGTTTTCTAAACGGAAAGTTTACTTTTGCTTTGTAGAACGAGATTTGAATTGCGGGATTTTACTGAAAGCTGCTGATTTCTCACTGGACTCTGAAGAGATGCACATTGCTCTATTGGCTGTGCTAGACAATGAAGTGGTTCTACTAGACAATGGAGGCTTCCGTGTTCCAGAGACTTAGCGAGTTCCTCCCAAGCAGGTGAAAACATTGGAAACAACCGCAAATTGTATGAAATTTGATAAGATGTCTACCCTTTACAAAATGGTATTCAGTTGTATCGTCTGCGTGAGGGCACTAACCAGGTGAGGTACGTTAAACTAAGCATCATTCTTCTGGTGTAAGAGATCTAACTGATCCCGTATGAAACTAGAAAGCACTTTCTAACTTCTTGCAACCTTATATTTGCGGGTTTCATTTTCATCTAGTTTGGGAAAAAAAAAATTACAAACGTGATAACCTTTGACATACAGGCCCGATTACATGGAAGTGTTTTGAGTCAACTTCTCCTGTTGTCAAACCAGTGTCATCTTTGCGATAGTTTTCTACAAGCGTATCCCATCTAGGGGGTCAATATGTAGCACTCTCCACCCGCTGATGCCTAAAACATGACGAAGTGATCAGTTTTCTGAACATCAGAAAATGTGTTACTAGTCAACTCCACAGTCTCGCTGCGAAACTGATAGTAAATCTAGAAATTTTGTACTCTACGGCATTTATAAAAGCGATGATATTTTGCACTAAGCGTAATCAACTATTGTTCTTTGCGCTATTCTTGTCATAAATCACGCTGTCTCTTAGCTTGTCTTGGTCGTCTAATCACCATCACACGCATCTCTATCTACAGTTGATGATGATAATGATGATATTTGGTATGTGGGGCGCTCAACTGCGCGGTCATCAGCGGCCGTACAAAGTCCCAATTTCGTACACACACCAGCCTATCCACTGTCACGAACGATGATGATGAAAATGATGAGGACAACACAAACATCCAGTCCCCGGGCAGAGAAAATTCCGAACCCGGTCGAGAATTGAACCCGAGACCCAGTGATCCAGACGTAGCAACGCGGACCACGAGACCACGAGCTGCCGACTATATGTACAGTGGTCGATAGTATGGAAATTGAAGGAAGGTAACGGACGATAGGCATGTCACTACGTAGGTTTTCCACGTGGACAGCATCCTGAGATCGTCAAGGACTACTTCTCCACCTAGTCAGCTGATCACTATCAATATCCTTGAGACAGAGAAGTTGCTGTCCATGCATCAGCACGGCTTTAGAAAGCATAGCTCCTGCGAAACGCAACTCGCCCTTTTTTCACATGATATCTTGCGAACTATGGATGAAGGGTATCAGACGGATGCCATATTCCTTGACTTCCGAGAAGCGTTGCCCCACTGCAGACACCTAACTAAGGTATGAACATATGGGATTGGTTCTCAAGTATGTGAGTGGCTCGAAGACTTCTTAAGTAATAGAACCCAGTACGTTGTCCTCGATGGTGAGTGTCCATCGGAGGTGAGGGTAGCATCTGGAGTGCCCCAGGGAAGTGTGGTAGGTCCGCTGTTGTTTTCTATCTACATAAATGATCTTTTGGATAGGGTGGATAGCAATGTGCGGCTGTTTGCTGATGATGCTGTGCTGTACGGGAAGGTGTCGTCGTTGAGTGACTGTAGGAGGATACAAGATGACTTGGACAGGATTTGTGATTGGTGTAAAGCATGGCAGCTAACTCTAAATATAGATAAATGTAAATTAATGCGGATGAATAGGAAAAAGAATCCTGTAATGTTTGATACTCCATTTGTAGTGTAGCGCTTGACACAGTCACGTCGATAAAGTATTTGAGCGTAACATTGCAGAGCAATATGAAGTGGGACAACATGTAATGGCAGTTGTGGGGAAGGCGGATAGTCGTCTTCGGTTCATTGGTAGAATTTTGGAAAGATGTGGTTTATATGCAAAGGAGACCGCTTATAAAACACTAATACGACCTATTCTTGAGTACTGCTCGAGCGTTCGGGATCCCTATCAGGTCGGATTGAGGGAGGACATAGAAGCAATTCAGAGGCGGGCTACTAGATTTCTTACTGGTAGGTTTGATCATCACGCGAGTGTTACGGAAATGCTTCGGGAACTCGGGTAGGAGTCTCAAGAGTAAAGGAGGCGTTCTTTTCGTGAATCGCTGTTGAGGAAATTTAGGGAACCAGCATTTGAGGCTGACTGCAGTACAATTTTACTGCCACCAACTCACACTTCGCGGAAAGACCACAAAGATAAGATAAGAGAGATTAGGGCTCGTACAGAGGCATATAGGCAGTCGTTTTTCCCTCGTTCTGTTTGGGAGTGGAACAGGGAGAGAAGTTTCTAGTTGTGGTACGAGGTACCCTCCGCCACGCACCGTATGGTGGATTGCGGAGTATGTAAGTAGATGTAGATGAATAATACTACTATTCAAAATATTATGAAGACATTTGAAATTTGCAGCTGTATCCTGCAAAAAACTTGGTTCTCAGTGAAAGTATGAGAAAGCTTCCGACGAAAGAAATGTTTTATCCGTTTTGGATTCGAGCAGACTAACATTCCATCAAGAGCTCCTATATCACGGTGTATTCCTGGCTGTGTTACCAGCTGTTAACGGAGCGAGATGATTTCGTAGAAGTTGTCTGGTTTTTTTCTGATACCAGTGACATAATTTGTTTGTTTTCAAATTTAGTACATTGTTACATGTTTCTGGCATGTTTTGCTGATCATCAGGGGAATTTTACTGCATGCAGATGAAAATAAAAGTTACTGAAATAATCTAAAATTATCTGATACTTCACAAACTGTATCTAATGTAATTGCGGTACTAATGGGATGATGACGTGAATATAAAGCTTCTCTCACTGAATAGTCAACCTCATTGTTGGTTGTGAACCCTGCCTAGTTAGCGAGGCTTTAACGACCGAGTATCAGCGGCATAACTGTGTCATCGAGTGCAGTAGAAATGCTGCAACAGTTCTCGATACTCTTTTAGCATGAGATACAGTTTTGAGTGATAAGCTGTGTGACATTTCAAGATACTCCCATTTCCCAAATTTGCATCGGAAAACACAGCGGATTTTCTGTGACGGCACCCACTAGACAAAAGGACAGGAGAAAATCGATAACTGGAAAAGTAAGATCAGCGACAGGGAATGCAACAGAATTACTTACAAAGAAGAAGAAACAGCAAAAAGATATTCGGACAACAACAGATAGGTTTTACACCTAGCTCAGAAACTGAGCCTATATCAGACTACAACAGGAAGAGTACATAAAGGTGAAGCAGTATGCACAAACAAAAATTGGGGAAAATGTAGCGAGATTTATGAGTACGTCAAGGATTGAATTATAAAAGCAACGATAAAATCGCACAGAGTACACCTAATTCTGATAGCAATTTACTCACTAGAGGGAAGTAAGATCGAGGAATCAGTTACCTTTAATAAGGTCATTCAAAAAATTGTGGTTCAGTGTAACCACAAACATCAAGTCACTCTGATTTGTGACCCAAATGTATTGGTAGGAGACAAAATGGTTCAAATGGCTCTGAGCACCATGGGACTCAACTGCTGAGGTCATTAGTCCCCTAGAACTTAGAACTAGTTAAACCTAACTAACCTAAGGACATCACAAACATCCATGCCCGAGGCAGGATTCGAACCTGCGACCGTAGCGGTCTTGTGGTTCCAGACTGCAGCGCCTTTAACCGCACGGCCACTTCGGCCGGCGGTAGGAGACAATTCAGCACCTAATCTTGTTAGAATGTACGGTGAAACAACTTGTAATCAAAACGGACAGTTGGTCAGAGACTTTCCACGTTTAATGATTTGAAATTAACTGATTCCCCTTTTTTTAAAAAAAAGTTATATTCGCAAGTACGCTTGGGCTGGTAGAGAATGCTGGTCAGTTACAGATTCTACAACCGTGAACAGAAGAATGTAAGGTGAAGTAAAATATACCAGAGTGCACAGCTTTTTTGATATTGGGACTGATCACTACCTTGTATTATGCTAAACTGACTCTGTTGCTAAATAGAAGCAGAAGAAACCTTTTACTGCACAGAAGGAAGAGGAGGTCTGTAACGCATGTTTATTACAGGATGAAATATTTATGGTCTTATATAAGAATAGATTAAGAAAACAACTAGAACAATTAGCTACTCACGACACTGTTGAAGAAGAATGGACCAATATCGAATACACAATAAACAAAGCTGCAAATAGATGATATGAAAGAAAAAGAAATTATATGAATGCGAAATGACGGGTTGTGATACATATTATGTAAACTGGAGGTGGAGAGGGCTGGAAGGAAAGGGAATCAACTAATGATATCAACTGCATCGGGACTTTACGCGGAATTACCGGCGAGTGAAAATGTGTGCTATACCGTGATTCCAACCCCCGGATCTCCTGCTGAATAGGCATCTGCTTTAAACACTGCGCCACCAGGACACTGTTTATGGCAAATGAGAGGATTATCTTGGCACGGCTCTCGCCGACCCACGTTGTTGAGCCACTTATTAGCTGACGCCATCTATATCTTCCACGCTCGCTAATTTTTACATTCCCACTGGAAGTCGAACGTTAATGTGCATACATGGTGAAGATTGTGGATTCGTAGTCCATCGAGACGAATCAATTACATCCGTATCAATGCAATTATATACGCTGATGTCCGAAAGAACAGACACCACGTATTCATATAATTAAATTACTGCCGCGCGGGATAGCCGTGCGGTCTTAGGCGCCTTGTCACGGTCCAGGTGGCTCCCCCCCGTCGGAGGTTCGAGTTCTTCCTGGGGCATGTGTGTGTGTGTGTGTGTGTCGTCCATAGCGTAAGTTAGTTTAAGTTAGATTAAGTAGTGTGTAGGCTTAGGGAGCGACGACCTCAGTAGTTTGGTCCCATAAGACCTTACCATAAATTTCCTAAATTTCAATTAAATTACAACACTTGTGCTGGAAGAAAAAACGATCTACCACGAAATTGGAAGAAAGTGAAAGTGAGATCGATGTATAAGAGATGTGAGAATTTACATTGACTATACAATTATCAGATGATATTGTAAGATAAATACTGGGGTGAAACTGAGCAGTTCGGTAATGCTAAAATCATTCCTATTGCTTATGACGTTACATTGACCTTTTCAGGAGAAGATGATTTACAAAAAGGGATTTGTAAACTAAAGAATATAGGTAAGGAATATAATGTGAAATTATCTTGTAGTAAATGTAATTCAGTGGCATTTTGTGGGAAATGTGAAGTGAGAACTACGATATCAGTCGATGAAAAAACAATAGAACAGGTATTATCTTGGAGATAAAATATTGTATGAATACAAGGAAGTTGAGCGGATTAAGTTCAATAGATTTGAAAGTATCTGTGGAAGAGTTAATAAGTCGTTAAAGCATAAAACACGGAAAGAAACACGACTGAAAATTTATAGATCAGTAGCATTGCCATCTCTCTTATGTAGAAGTGAACGATGGGTAAGGAATGAGAGATAAAAGGGACAACAAGTAATAGAAACGAAATTTCTTACGTCTATGAAAGGATGTAAAAGAACAGACAAGATACGAAATGAAGATCTTCGAAAGTAGTTGAAAATTTGGGGTGTGAAAGAAGGATTGGATGAAAACAGAAGAAATAGAATAAACATCTATAAACCAAAAGGGAAGAGAGATCATGGCGAATTGAGAAAAGGATGGGAACCGTAACAGGTCACTACTGGTATAATGCGAAAGGTGCAGAAGAAGAGAGACTAATGTACTCTTGTGTACTCTTGATCGCCTCTTATGAGAAAATGGGATATATGTGTTTAGCGGTACCGTGGAGAGGGGTGGGGGGAGGGAGGGGGTGCGAGAAATTAACGCCATCTGTTGTAACGATGTTGGGGTTTATCTTCGTCATTGTGGATTCATGACTACGTTTTGGCATTAGATGCTATGTTGCACTAATTATTAAGCATTCCCTTTGCTTGCAGTGGTTTCTGCAGTTCTACACCTACGTCTGCTCTCTTCCAACCATCGTGAAGGGCATGGCAGAGGGCCCTTCCCATTGTACACCCGCGCATATGTGCACAGAACCCAGGAAGAATGAAAGCTACAGTAGCTCTCTGCTCGCTATAGTTGCGAGATGTTATCTTCGTGGTCAGCACTGGACGAATACGTAAGGGGTTGTAGTACAACTGAGATTCCTCATTCACTACTGCTTCTATAAACTTTGTGATTTTCGTGGGATACTTTGCGTCTATCTACAAGCATCTACCATTTCACTTTTTTCGACATCTTCGTGACACTCTCTCGTGGGTAGAAACCAACATGTGACCATTCGAACTGCCCCCCTAAGAGTCTTGAGGCACCGTTTTCTCTGGTGTTTCGGAAGATATTTACCATTTCGTTTTTGTAATGTATAGATGGTGTCACCCAGAACAAATAACTATTGCGTCAGTGATATGGAAGGTTTGGAAACCTCCACCAGCGGTACAAATTTATTCACAGCTAAATAAAACAAATACAACATGAATTTAACAACGCTTGCAGTTTAAAATGATCAACAGTTGAAAATGACATAAAATAGGTGGCCGACATATTCCTTCAGACACATGTCTTTTACGTAAGTTACACACCACATCTTTCAGGACTGGCACTGCAACTCGATTAACTTCCTAGCGAATCTGAGCCTTCAGTTCCTGATTAGTGTGTGGAGGTTCTCTCCGGCAGATCTGTGGTTTCAGATGGCCCTAAAGGAAGGAATCACATGCTGGAAGCTCAGGAGATTTGGGAGGCCAGGCAATGTCCCCCTTCTTGGAGAAGAAATGACCAGGAAAGACGTTGTGTAGCCGATTAATAGAATTCTGCGACGTATGATATGTGGCCCGTCTTGCTGGACGAATATATTTGCGGTTACAGGAAGATCGGCAAGCTGTCGCACTACGATATGGCTCAACATGCGAAAATGAAGTTCTGCATTCACAGTAACAACACCGCCGCGTTCGTCTTCAAAATATAAAAAAATTGAATAAAATAAAATAAAAATAAAAAAAGAGACCCTACAGCTGAAAATGATGATACGTCGCACCATACTACCATTTTAAGAGTGTTGAAGTGGCGTTTCGTGAGCATTTAAGGATTTTCACTTGACCATTATCTAATGGTTTGCTTGTTAACGAAACCAAACACATAGAAACTGGCCTCGTCGCTCATGATCAAACTGTCGTACAGGCCTGGCTTGTAGTGCATGAGTTCGAAACATTTCCGGCAAAAGCGCCGTCAGTTCGAGAGGTCGTTGCATGCAGTTTTTGCACTATCTGATTATTTTGTTGCTGGTATTGCAGCCGTACACTGCGATCCGACATGTCAAGTTGCAGCGCATGCTCAAGTGCAGACCGCCTGGAAGTTATTCTGAAGGCTTCTTCTACTCTTGCACTCTGATATCGACAGGCGTTTTGCACTGACACCTCTCTTCGCACTGTATTACCCGTTTCCTCCAAGTTCTGTGCCCACACAGTGCCGGCGGAACTGGGACGTGACGTACGGGACTTTAACGAGTACGAAATCCGCGCTGCGTGTCCATGTAATTGCCGTTGTTTTTGCAAAACGCCTTCGCGACAACAGGACGTTATTCTCTGGGCCGCGACGCCATCTCGACTGAACATCTATATTAGGGTCAATGGCAAATTTTGTTGTCAGATAGCACCACTGCCGTTTTCTTATTACTAACATAACGTGCTATTTCTAGGGTTGCCAAATAGATCGTTTCACTGCCGTACCTGTTGCTTCTCATCACATTTTTTAAACGACGCTCAGTGTTGACGGAAAGATCGGTTTGTCTCCCGTTACAAAAAGAAATATCTAAAGCGACATACGAAACCATTCGATAGACCAGTCCCTAATTAGTTTAGTGCATTATTCGGTTTACAGATACGTATTGACAGGAAAATTACACAGAGGTGACGAAAGTCATGGGATAACTCGTGATATCGTCTCGGACCTCCTTTTTCTCGGCGTAGTGCAATCAGCACAACGTGGCATGGACTCACCAAATCGTTGAGAGTACCCGGCAGAAACATTGGGCCACGCTGCCTGTATAACCTCCATAATCGACAAGGTGCTGCCGGCGCAAGATTTTGTGCACGAACTGACCTCTCGATTATGTCTCATAAATGTTCGATGGGACTCGTGTCGGGCGATCTGTGTGGCCAAGTCGTTCGCTCGAACTGTCCAGAATGTTCTTCAAACCAGTGGCGAGCGACTGTAGCCCAATGACATTCCGCATTGCCATTCATAAAAATTCCATCCTTGTTTGGGAACATGAAGTTCATGAGTAGCTGGCTCCAAGTAGCCGAACATAGCCATTTCCAGTCGTTCATCGGTTCAGGTGGACGGGAGGATGTAGTCCACTCCTAGTTAACACAGCCCACGTTGTTATGGAGCCACCACCAGCTTGCACATGCCTGCTGACAACTTGGGTTAATGGCCTCGTGGGGTCTGCGCCAAACTCGAATCCTACCATCAGCTATTACCAGCTCGTCTCACCTGACCACGGTTTGCCAGTCGCCTAGTCTCCTACCGATCGGGTCTCGAGACCAGGTGAGATGCTGCAGACGATATCGTGTTCTTAGGAATGGCAGTCGCGTCGATCGTCTACTGCCGATTGACGCCTAATTCCGTCGTACGTCCCACATTGATTCCTCCGGTTATTTCTTGCTTGTCTGTTAGCACTGACATCTCTACGCAAACGCTGCTGCTCTTAGTCGTCAAATGAAGGCCGTCGGCCACTGTGTTGCCCATGGTGAGAGGTAATGCCAGAAATTTGCGTCTCTTGGCACGCTGTTCACACTGTGGATCTCGGAATATTGAATTCCTTAGTGTTTTCCCTAAATTAAATGTCTCATGCTTGTAGTTTCATTTACCATTCGGCATTCAAAGTCTGTTAATTCCCGTCGTACGAGAACCTGTTCACAAGCATCAACTTGGTACAAATGACCGCTCCGATAATGCACTGGCCTTTTATACCCTTTGTACGCGACACTACCGCCATCTGTACATGTGCATACCCCTATCCCATAACTTGTGTCACCTCAGTGTAAAGCAAGAAGAATAAACAGTTCTCCAGCAGTAACATAACTACCGTATCCCGCCCTGACTCTTACTGCCATGCAGCGTCTATATTCAGTCGTTGCTGAAATTTTGGTCATACTTCGTGTTTTAACGTCCCCTTTAATTCATATCGATATAAGAATACCATACTAAACTAATTTGAGACCAATCTATCGAATGGGGACGTAAAATTTGGCTTTAGAAATCATTCTGTTTGTAACAGGAAAAAAAATTGGCGCTTTTTGTCGATGAAAGACGTGACTCACGGTATACTTTGTAGATATGAAATTGTAAATATCTGACGAACCGTCTGAGAAAATGCGCCTAGTGATTCTTTGGAGGGACATCCTGTATGCAGTCATGTTGGCTCTGGCTCTGAGCACTATGGGACTTAACAGCTGTGGTCATCAGTCCCCTAGAACTTAGAACTGATTAAACCTAACTAACCTAAGGACATCACACACATCCATGCCCGAGGCAGGATTCGAATCTGCGACCGTAGCAGTCGCTCGGCAGTCATGTCCCCTGATAGATATAGCCCTAATTAGTATGGGAACACTGCAGCAATATTCTAGGAAAAGTAGTTATCACAATGTGCCTGTATTTTGAGAGAGCAGAGCTCCATACTCTATTCAGCAATTTCTGTTTCGGTTTCTACGATTATCCCAAATTTGTTTGGGATGATGGTTGGGACAGTTTCTTCTTGGTCCCACACCCAATCTCCAAGCCTATCAATGTCCAAAAGACCTCGACGCCGACGACATGTTAATTGTAACTCTACTGGTTTCGTTGCTCTTTTTTCGGCGAGACAGGAGCGTTACTCATCGTCCAGTAGCAGTACAGCAACATGCGTACATTTACCCCGAGCAATTTTCAGATTCAACAGGTCGCGTCTTGACGAGCACAAAGTGGCCTAGCGTTTGTTCTCTGGTGATTATATGCAGATCAGCAGCTTGAGACGAGGCGCCACAGCAAAAGAACGACGCCGTTAACACGGCAACCGGTTGTAGCGAACAACACCTTAGTGACGTCACCGGGCGCTGGGTCGAGTGTAAAGTGGTCAGGCCTTCTCGCCGTTCCTTTTTCCCCCGCAGCCCCCTTCTGCTCTCGGCGACGAGTCCAACATATGTTACGCCCTTTTTTTTTTTTCTTCTCCCTACCTCCTCCCCGGCACTGAGCCGCTTTCCGACAATCTGTCATAATATCTATTACTTAAATACATAATTCAACGGTTTATCGGGGCGGCGTGTTCTAATGAATATGAGGCGGCCGAATCAAAGTCAGCGCGGACACCCGTCCCGCCGAGACAATATGCAGCAATCAATAAGACGCGTTGGCAGACAATACGGGCGCCGCTGTATCACCGCCTTAAATCTATTATGCGCCCGCCGCCATAACTTAAGTTGTCACAAGCATTCCGAAGGCATTTCTCCGTTTTTGTTCCTGTTGCCCTCTGTCTCCGACTGCCCCGCGCGCTGGTGATGAAAGCGCCCCGGACGTATTTCTCTGTCTTGTCTTTGTCCCGCTGCTCCAACACTGGAGTCCCTCCCCTCGCTCTGTTTGCCCTTGTAAGTTGCCGTCGGTCTTCCTTTTGTGTAACGAAAAATTCCCCACGTCCTGTAGTGCTTTCACCAGCAATATAATTTAGAGAGGCTATTTAGGGTGTGTAAAGCGAGCGTACCGTACCATATCGAACTGTTAGCCGCACAACTTCCGCTCAACATAACAATTCTACGCTAAGTACTGAGCACTGGCATCGTAGAGACTCCTCCTATCTCTCTCCTTTGGGAGGTTCCAAGCATAGTCGGGCAGGAAAGGAACATACGAAAAAAACCGATAGGACTAAGGGCCAGGATGAAAGTCCTTATTTCCATTCAGGTCATTCAAGTACTCTACAAAATTCTTCTCGCACTGTGGTATGTCTCTTCTTATAATCATCTACTTTATCCTCCGTATCTATAATATTGTCTTTATTCCCTCACATAGCTCTTCCTTACATGGTGCTTATTTTAACCTCATACACCGTACAAATATATTTCCTATGTGAAAAGTCAACATTATTAAAGTGGACTTACGTCTGTGCAACAGCTGACCACTTCCTAACCGCCACTCCTGCATGGATCGAGTCAGATTCGTATTTTCAAATGGGAACCCTGCAATTTTATTGCGTATTCGGATTCTACACCAAACAATACGCACACTTAACTCAAACCATTGATTCCCATTTCTGGTAGGCGGCGATGTAGTCGACAAATATCAAGTGTTCCTGTTTTCGCAGTTAAGAGCCGACGCATCTGACTCTGCATTTCATTTACGACTTACATGAAAATATTTGTGACCTAATGGTTGATGCTGATGTTTAAACGTTACGTGAGTGTTGCAAATGTAATTGTACAGTGGAAATGGTACGTCCAGACACTGACATTTCTGTCAAATAAGCTACTTGTATGGTGATGTAGTTTTCTGTTCCCTTTGGGGTTGACTGTGGTAGGTCCCAGCCATCGAGATGCTTGATCTTAGTGGCCGCCCTCGAGCTCCGCTATCAGGATGACTGATTTCGGCACGAGTTTTCGTCCTAGCTTACTGATATTTAATTCACTCACGAAATAACTGCCATAAAATCACTAGTTCACTGATTTTTGAACATATCTCGTCATTCCGCAACCTTTACCAAGTGCGATTAATGGAACAGGTAGGGAAGATCGCCAAACATCGCCACGTTTCGATTCGGGGTCGGTTAGCAAGCGTGAGAACACTACAGAAATGCTCTAAAACTCCAGTGGTAGATAAGAAGAACAGGCCAACATATATTTTTTTGCCCACATACGTCCCGTGGAACGACCACGACGAGAAAATCAGAGAAATTAAACTTCATACGGAGATTTAGCGACAGTCTTTCTTCCCAGCCATTGGTCGCGAATCAAATAGGGAGGTGGAAAATGCTAATAGTACCGGACTTACTCTACACCAAATGCCGTACGGAGGCCTACGGAGGTAGCCCTGCGCCTTCTATACGGACGTCTGTGTCACAGCTCTCGTACAAGATAAGTAATTTAAGCAGTAATAAACTGTTTTTAACACTTTAAACTAATTAATTACGTTAATTATAGTGCTCTTCAAGCGTACCATTAAAGGCTTTTGTGTTACTCGCGTATTTTCACAGGAATCACGTAAAGTTCGTTTTGTTTACATATCACGGCCAGGCCGAACTTTTGAGCTTTCAGATTAAACTTCATACCGCAATTTTAAGTGCATTTACTGATAGTTTAGTGTGATAAATACGTTTGCCGCCCCTTTATATCTGCAGAGTATCGTCATCTCTTAAGTAATTTCCAGTAAAAAACTTCTGAACCACTGTTTACATAGTCGCGAGTAGGCCTAATTTTTCGTACACGTATTTTCATTGTTTTCCGGTAACTTAATTGTCTTTCTATCACTAAAATCAATTTGTACCATGAGTGTAAAGTGCCTGACGTGCCGTAGAATCGTTAGCTCCGGGGTCTGGTGTGATGGATGTAGTAACTTTTTTCATTGGGGCGATTGTAGTGGCGTGGGAATTGGGAAAATGAGCGAGACTCATCAGTGGTTCTGTGGGCTATGCAGTAGAGATAGAAAGATTGTGGAACAAGAGGGGAAAATGGCTGCCGTTCAGGCTGAGTTAGATGAGGCTAGGCGAGAACTGGGCAGGTTAAGGGGGGAGAAGGGTAAACAGGGGTGGGAAGTGGCAACAGGCATAAGGAACAGGCCAAGAAATTCTTCTGACAGCTTTGTTATTAATGTACAAAATAGGTTTGACCTGTTGACTCAGTCAGAAACTGATGAGGCTCTCACAGAAGTAGATGTAGACAGGGCCCAACAAGCTTTCAGCAGCAAATTGAATAAGAATGTAGGGAAGTCTGCAAAGAGAAAGAAAGTCTTGTTGCTAGGTAGTTCGCATGCTAGAGGTGTGGGCCAACTTCTGCAGGATGAATTAGGGTCAGAATACCAGGTCACAAGTATTTTCAAACCTAGTGCTGGACTGGGGCAGGTTACAGAGGATTTAGGTTCACTATGTAGAGGCTTTACTAAGGAAGATACCGTGGTTATTGTGGGTGGGCCGGGCAACAGTACTGACAGAGATCCGGGGTACGGCGTAGAGTGTGACCTGGCAAAGATTGCATCAACATCGAGTCATACCAGTGTTGGGCTTGTGTCGGTTCTGGAGCGCCACGCCCGACCTCATTTGAGCTCTTCTGTCAGGAGCGTTAATTTGGAGTTGGAACGGCTACTTGGATCTGGTGCAGGGTCACACATTGGTGTGGTTCCTGTTGATTCACTCTGTAGGTGGGACTATACTAGACATGGCCTACACATCAACAAGAAAGGGAAGGGTAAACTGGTTGGACTGATAGCAGGAAATTTAAAGGGGGGAGGAACTACATATCACGGTGGAAACTCTTTTTTAGTGTAAGATCAGTGTCCAGTGGGAAAATCGGCCAGGCAAGTACTAAAGATGTTAAAAAAGTTAAAGATACTCACAAAAGTAAGGTGAAAATAATGTTAGTATATTTCATCAAAATATTGGGGGATTGAAGAATAAAATTGATGAGCTTCTGCTTTGTTTAGAAGATATAGAAACTGAGAATGTAATAGATGTACTATGGCTGTCTGAGCATCACATTGTCACTGATATACAAAAGGTTTGCATCAGTGGGTACAAATTAGCTGCACATGTAAGTAGAGATAATATGATGAGAGGAGGAGTTGCCATATATGTCAAAAGCTTCCACAGTGTAAAAAATTTACAAACTAAAAAATTTTGTGTAGAGCAACATATGGAAGCATGTGCCACTGAACTTAAACTAAATGATGGCACTTTCATAACTGTAACAGTGTATAGGTCCCCCTCACTGAATTTCCAGCCATTTCTAGAAACCTTGGATGCTTTGTTGTGCTATCTGTCAGACAGGGGGAAGCAAATTATCATTTGTGGGGATTTCAATGTTGATTCCCTGAAAGAGTGTAATAAGAAGAATGACCTTGTAGTATTACTCAGTTCTTTCAGTTTCAGCTCCGTCATTGATTTTCCTACTCGGATAACAAAGAACAGCAGTACATTGATAGATAACTTTTTTATAGACCAAGATAAGTTTAAGGACATAAATGCTTATCCTGTTGAGAATGGTCTTTCAGAACATGGTGCACAGCTAGTTACAGTACATGACGTAACTCCATGCAGTATGTCAAATCAGACTTTCAAAGCAGTGCGTTCAATTAACAATATAAATATTGAAAACTTTAGGGAAAGCCTACAGCAACTAGACTGGGATGAAGTGTATAAGGAACCTGATGCAAACTTGAAATATAACTTATTTCACGATACATTTTAAGGGTATTTGAAAATTGTTTTCCCAAGAAAATAGTTAAACATAATTCCAAGAAAACATATAAAAAACCATGGCTAACTAAAGGAATAAGAACATCTTGCAACCGTAAAAGAGAACTGTATCTAACTGCAAGAGGGAATACTGACCCCAAAATTGTTCAATATTATAAAAACTATTGTGTGGAACTAAGAAAAGTTATTAAAAAATCCAGAAGCATGTGTATCATGTCTTAGATCAGTAACTCTGATAATAAAATTAAAGCAATTTGGAATATTACAGGGCAACTAAGAGCACAGAACGACTTTAGTGCCATAAAACTGAATGACAAGAGTACTAACAAACAATCAGAAATTGAAAATATTTTCAATAATCATTTTTTAAATCTTGTGGAGAAAATAGGATCTAGATCTTCACTAGAAGAGGTAAGGCTACTAATAGAAGAGGCCATAACTGTGCAGTTTGAAACAACTGTAATTCCACCAACCTCTCGCTCTGAAATCAGTAAAATAATAAACTCACTGAAAAGTAAAAGCTCCTACGGAACTGATGGCATTTCCAGCAAGGTACTTAAAGCTCGTTCCCCACAGATAAGTAGGATTCTCAGCCACGTATGTAATAGCTCTTTGGAGCAGGGTGTTTTCCCCGATAGACTGAAATATGCCATTATAAAACCATTGTATAAAAAGGGGGTATACGTCGGATGTCAACAACTACCGCCCAATCTCTCTTCTGACAGCTCTATCAAACATTTTTGAGAAAGTAATGTATTCAAAAATGGTTCAAATGGCTCTGAGCACTATGGGACTCAACTGCTGTGGTCATAAGTCCCCTAGAACTTAGAACTACTTAAACCTAAGTAACCTAAGGACAGCACACAGCACCCAGCCATCACGAGGCAGAGAAAATCCCTGACCCCGCCGGGAATCGAACCCGGGAACCCGTGCGTGGGAAGCGAGAACGCTACCGCACGACCACGAGATGCGGGCAATGTATTCAAGAGTAGCCTCCCATATTTGCAAAAATAAAGTACTAACAAAATGTCAGTTTGGTTTTCAGAAAGGGTTTTCAACAGAAAATGCTATATACACTTTCACTGATCAAATATTAAATGCTCTGAATAACCGGACATCACCCATTGGTATTTTTTGTGATCTCTCAAAGGCCTTTGATTGTGTAAATCTTGGAATTCTTTTAGATAAGCTAAATCACTGTGGTTTGAGGAGGGCAGTGCACAAATGGTTTAATTCATACTTAACTGGAAGAATGCAGAAAGTTGAAATAAGTGGTTCATGTAATGTTAAAACATCAGCAGATTCCTCAAATTGGGGGGGGGGGGGGGGCTATCAAGTACGGAGTCCCACTGGGTTTGGTCTTAGGTCCTTTACTGTTCTTGATATACGTTAATGACTTACCGTTAAACATTAATGACGATGCAAAGTTAGTTCTTTTTGCTGATGATACAAGTATTGTAATAACATCCAAAAACCAAGAACTAAGTGATGTAATTGTAAATGATATTTTTCACAAAATTATTCAGTGGTTCTCAGCAAACGGACTCTCTTTAAATTTTGATAAAACACAGTATATACAGTTCCGTACAGTAAATGGCACAACTCCAGTAATAAATATAGACTTCGAACAGAAGTCTGTAGCTAAGGCAGAATTTTCAAAATTTTTAGGTGTGTCCATTGATGAGAGGTTAAACTGGAAGCAACACATTGATGGTCTGCTGAAACGTCTGAGTTCAGCTTCGTAAGCTATTAGGGTTATTGCAAATTTTGGTGATAAGAATCTCAGTAAATTAGCTTACTGTGCCTACTTTCATTCACTGCTTTCGTATGGCATCATATTCTGGGGTAATTCATCGTTGAGTAGAAAAGTATTCATTGCTCAAAAACGTGTAATCAGAATAATTGCTGGAGCCTACCCACGGTCATCCTGCAGACATACATTTAAGGATCTAGGGATCCTCACAGTAACCTCACAGTAAATATATTCACTTATGAAATTTGTTGTTAATAATCCAGCCCATTTCAAAAGTAATAGCAGTGTGCATAGCTATAACACCAGGAGAAAGGATGATCTTCACTATGCAGGGTTAAATCTGACTTTGGCACAGAAAGGGGTAAATTATGCTGCCACAAAAGTCTTTGGTCACCTTTGGTCAAACAGCATCAAAAGCCTGACAGATAGCCAACTAACATTTAAAAATAAATTAAAAGAATTTCTAGATGACAACTCCTTCTACTCATTGGCTGAAATTTTAGATATAAATTAAGGGGGACAGAAAAAAAAAACTTAAACATTAGTGTCATTCAATATTTTGTGTGATGTAATATCTTGTACAAACATCTTTTATTAACCTGACACGTTCCACATCGTTACGAAGTGTCTTATTCATGATCTATGGAACAAGTACTAATCTAATCTAGGTATATAGGTGTAGACATAGGTGAAACAGATGATCAAGGAAACAGTCATTTGTGAGTCACGTAGGCTTTTCATTATAGCGAAGACTGAAGTAGAAGTGCATCACTCGGGAAGACACTCTCGCCGCGGCACTGCAATCGATAATGCCTACCTCAGCAAGCCTTATGGAGCAATATAGTAAACTGCCCACAAATTATACATTCACAGTTACCAACATTATTTACTTTTGAATACATTGCGGGAGTGAACAGTGATCAATGTTGTTACAAATATTTACTAACAAAAACAGTGTTGATCACAAATTATTTATTCCGGTGATCGGTTTCGACCACAACTGTGGTCATCTTCAGACCAATGAGTAAGAACCTACTTCCGGTAATTTACCACCAGGAGGAGGTTCTTACTTATTGGTATGAAGATGACCATAGTTGTGGTCGAAACCGATCACCAGAATAAATAATTTGTGATCAACACTGTTTTTCTTAGTAAACATTAGTAACATTATGTTATCATTACAATTTAAATGGGTCCCACATTATCGAACAATACCTGAGGATGATTAAGGAGGGAGAAGGAAGAGCTATTAGGGTTTTTACGTCCATTCACGACAGTTTCATTAGAGATGACGCACGTACGTGGATTCTAGAAAGTTGGGGGAGGCATTCGGTCACGTCCTTTAGATAGAGGTCGTCACAACAGTTGCCTTAAGCGACTGCATCCATTTTAAATTGCAGCAGTAGCATCTAAAGGGTCAATATAAGGCTGTGACAGAAATTACATAAACAGAAGGAAGAAACCAAGAACATGTATTTACGAACGATATCATACAACGAACATGTTGTGTGATGCGTATAACATTGCTTATGTATATACTGAAATACTTTTCATGAATGGGTTTCGGCCCGCTCCCTAAAGTGAATGATGTAAGACGTGGATTCAACAATGTGACACGATGTTACTCACTTGTGACGGAGGCAGTAACATAATACGTCTGTTATAGAGTGTGTCTTCACCACTCGTTTTCGTCAAAAGCCGATGAAGAACAGAACAAGATAAAAGAGTAGCAGTAAAAGGTTCTGCGATAATAATGACTTTGATTGCATGTAACAACACACAAAAAAGGTAACACTGTTATATCACAAATGTACAATATTTCTCCTCGTTAAATGCGAAATGCTGCGATAGTCACTGAAATTGACACATACATGCTAAAGTATGTTTACGAGTATAAAAAGTAAAGACAAATAATTCGTGTTTAGCAGAATGCGAAGTCATAATAAGAGATTCTAAATTCAACGCTGCGATAAATATATTTTCTTTGGACCGCATTAGAACTATTCTTTCATGGTCTAAATTTCATAATGCATAGTACAATATTAGGATTAAATTGCTCTGTATCAAAACATGGTAGATTACTTTCTATGATAACGAAGTGCTCATTTGGTGTTTGCTAAAAGCCCCTCGAAGATTAGCAACAGACATCGCTTGTGCTATGTACACAGCGGCAAACGAAATCACCGTGGAAAAGTCAACCATATCTCAGGCTTAATCTGCATTCTTTAACTCTGATTACCTCATTCCATGCAGCTAGAAGAGTCAGTTTATTGCATACTGGAAATAGATTATTTTAATATTAAAATTAACGTTCTCTGTACTATTTCTCCTATTTTAACAGAAATTACTGACTGTGTTTGTACGTTTATTTAAATATTATTCTAAATGCCGATGAGGTACAATCATCCAGGCATAGGCTCGTCTAGCGCCGCCGAAATCCACAAAGTGAATATCGGTGTGGTTTCACCGATAAACGATGCCAGTTTTGCCATTTATGTTCCCTTTCAACATATGTAGTGTGCCACTTCTGAAAACAAATGCTAGTGGCTCGCGCAGTGCATATGAGGAGTAGATTTATACTCAGTTGAGCGACAGAAAGTTCAGAAGCATCCTACCTCCTACATCACAGGGCGAGACGCCACCGTGGTTAGCACACTGGACTCATATTTGGGAGGACGACGGTTCAAAGCCGCGTCCGGCCATCTTGATTTAGATTTTCTATGTCCGCGGCTCGTGGTCTCGCGGTAGTGTTCTCGCTTCCCGAGCACGGGGTCCCGGGTTCGATTCCCGGCGGGGTCATGGATTTTTTCCTGCCTCGAGATGACTGGGTGTTGTTGTGTCGTCCTCATCATCATCATCATTCATCCCCATTACGGTCGGAGGAAGGCAATGGCAAACCACCTCCACAAGGACCTTGCCTAGTAAGGCGGCGCTGGTCTCCCGCGTCGCTCCCCTACGCTCTGTAAAGAAGTATGGGACTCATCATCATCATCATCATCATGTTTTATCTAAATCACTTCAGGCATATGCCGGGATGGTTCCTTTGAAAGGGCACGGCTTCCTTTCCCTTCTTCCCTAATCCGATAGGACCGATGACCTCGCTGTTTGGTCCCCTCCCCCAAAGTAAACCAGCCAACCAAAATCGGTGATTCGAGAATAGCCTCAGTGTAAGTTGAGATGCAAAATAATTTGTTGCGTATTTCTGAAAACGATACCTTGTTACACATATATATCTTTGAGTCACCGGCCGGTGTGGCCGAGCGATTCTAGGGGCTTCAGTGTGGAACCGCGAGACGGCTACGGTCGCAGGTTCGAATCCTGCCTCAGGCATGGATGTGTGTGATGTCCTTAGGTTAGTTAGGTTTAAGTAGTTCTAAGTTCTAGAGGACTGATGACGTCAAATAAGTCCCATAGTGCTCAGCGCCATTTGAACCATTATCTTTGAGTCGACTATCCCAATCTGACTGGAATTTTTTTTATGAAACAAAACTACCAACCAACTTCGAGGGAGATGCACATAGTGTATGGCAAGATTCGTAACGCGGTATCAGAAAACTGATATGTTACCCCATATATTACCATTTAAAGTCGCCTAGGCGTGTTTTAATGTCTCTGTTGCATTTCTTGAGAAAACAATGACAATACAATTAGTTGGGGAAAGTACTTTGCGCAACAGAGACATAATGTTATTCTCTACGAAAAAGAGGCCCTCGTTTAGCGAGATTGTGACTTGTCAGTTCAATGTACTTTCACCGACGTTTTTACGGTCAGCTGATTCAATCCCAGAAGAGCGATTCTGGTTCTACAAAACACGCATCTTCGGACGATCATTCAATGGACTAAAAATTCCTGAAGATTGGAGATAATAGATCCAAAGGAAAGAGTGGGTGCTCCAACAGTTTGTGTCTCGAATTCAACGGTTTTCACATCGATGAATCGTTCTTGCAGACAGGTATAAGAACGGATGTTTTCGGTTGAAATACTGGTGTGTTCTCAGATTGTTTTTAATGAAGTTGACTCGAACGATGTTCATTGTATTCAACAGTTATTGTTTGAAGCAAGGTGATGAACAAGCTGAATCCAGTTTTAAGAGTGTGGTCATAACTGTTCCTGAAGACTAAATTGTCTGCGGATGTTTCGGCGCAGGGACACTTCTTCCTCAAACCGCTCTGATATCTGTTTTGCACTGTCTTGATGTTGTCAATATTGAGCCTTCTGTCGCGGGAAGGACTTCAACATTCGAAGTTATCGCTCATTTACTATCTGTTGAAAATGAATGAATACATCGCTACTGAAGGTGTTTCAGTTTTGGGTGAACTTACGCAGACAGTAAACTGTTCAATATAAAGAATTTTATGGCGGTTCCACGTTGCACATTAACCATGGGAATAAAACGCTCGCACCTCAACTACTTCAAAAAGCCACATAAATAAAATTATTCGTCCGATCAAGATGTCAATCGACATACATCAGTATAAAACATGTAGTCACATAACAAATACACCTTTTCATCCATATCAACTGTCAGCTGGATAAATTTCCGCTTTCCGCTGTGTGCGTAAGAGAAAATGTTGAAGTTTGAAAGTGATTGGTCTTCTGATTAATTTGTTGACTCAGATAATAATGTGACGAATAAAACTTCAGTGTGAATATAGACTACAGTTTTCAATAGTTCTCCATAGTTTGCAATGTATTTTCATCTGGGAATCTGTATTATGAATTCTACCAGCCCATACTAGATTAAGTAGTGCGTAAGCTTAGCGACCGATGACCTCTGCAGTTTGGTACCATAAGACCTTATCATAAATTTCCAGTTTGCACAGAGTACAGCCTTTTGATAGTTCTTTCCATAATACTGTGAAATTGCAGTGTAGGATATCTTACCTTAGTGGAGGAATAAAATTTGGAAGACATATTCAGTTTTTACCAAACTGTGCACAATGCAGTTAAGAAATGTTTGCCTCAGAAAAGGTACGTCACAAATACGGTGGCACAATTCGGTTACTAGTTTGAGACATATCACCAAATTCGTTATTATTTGGTTAACTTTAGTCAGCTTAAGTATCTTACTTCTATCATCGCGGTTTTGATATTCTCTCGATATATCACATCCCGGTGACCATTGTAGATCGTCATTGCTTGAAAGCGTTCAGCCTGGTCATGTATTATATTGACTCCCTTGCGTAAAGTGGCAGAAAGTATGAAATCAGAATTCATAGAAATATAATGCAGAAGTTCGAGTTTGTATGTACGAAATGGTAAAACTACCCGGTTTGCTTCCCAGCAGTTTGTGCAAAATCCTAATACACAGACATAAAATTTAATTTAAAAAATCATGAGCTAGATTAAAACATATGTTCCAAAGAGCTCTACAAATGCCTGCTGACACATAAATAAGAAATTTAACTTATTATTCACTAATAATATTAAAGAAATCAATTACACATATCTTTGTTTAGGAATGAAACCCAAGAGGAAGTGTAGTGAATTTCAAATCTCGTTTCCCTGTTTTTGTTTTAAATAGTGAATAACATTGAGATATAATCTTTGGTGGTTTTCACTATACATTAGTTACCATTTACGACTTAGTTCTCATGTATCACCATCATTTCATCACAAAATGGATAGGAAATTTAATATATTTTTGTATTTAAAAGATTTTTTCAGCAGCAAGGAACCAGCTTTAGTTTTACTCAAAACCACAGAAGTTTCAATCCAGCGGTTTAGCATTTCGGAAAAACACACTGTATTAGTATTAGTACATAGAGGAACAAACACCACCGCAACACGTCATTGGGACGGACCGAGAAAACAACAGTTACCTACTGCTACCATGCGTGATCTGAGATCATCAGCAGACGCCAAGACTTTGTTTTGAGGGAAAAAGTTATTCAAATTTATGGAAAATTGCCTTGAAACATAATTAAAGAAGAAAGTAATTTAAGAAAAATGGAAATGAAGCCGATTTAGTATGATCCGAGAGCTGTCGGTATCATTCCATTATCAAACACCAGAACACAATCCTGGATGATTTGATAATGGAGGTCATAACTGAACATAAAACGTTATAAACGTGCTGGTCTTAGAAAATTTCTAAACTTATTATTTTTCTGCCAGAGATCTACGAAGTCACTTAACATCGGAGACAGAGTTTACCACAAATCAGGATTCCAACAGTTAATAATCTAGGAGAAAGAAACCACTTCTAATAGTTGTCAGAGATTTGATTCTACGCAATAACTTGCTAGCTATTTACAAGGAGTGCTAGTTCTGTAAGGACGTCATGCTTCGCACAATAAACGTGCATAAAATAGGCTCTCTAGGCCGGATTTATGTCTAGTAACAATTATCTATTAAGGAAACAGTCACAAGCATTAACACAACCCATTTTAATGCATAGAGTAAACGGCTTGTCATATGGAATTTCTTATGTAGTTTTACTGCTATCTTCGCTTGCTATCGAGGGATGAACATACTGCATTCGTCTGTTTAATCATACGACTGCTTGAAATTCATGGTTAAGATGGGTGTAACTGGAGATCAATATTACTAACATACTGTTTTACCAGTTAACAGTGGTGGGTGGCTCAATGATTGCAGCTACGGTAGCTCAGCGTGTTCGGTCAAGGGAATGAAGAACCTCTTAATAAAAAACTGAGTGAAGTTTCCAGCGATATACTTGAAGAGGTGTCATTCGACATCTACACACACATAATGAAGAAAAATGACGAAGAAACAGATTGACAGAACGAAAAAAAGTGGCAAAATCCTAGACAACAAATTCAAATGTCTCGGGTTCGATCCCAGGTAAGTCTCACGACTTTTATCTGTCAGTTATCACATCTTTCACCTCTGGCAATGTTTGTTGATATGAAAAATGGTAAGATTCACTGTGGTTCGGAATTCACGTTAAATTATAGGACATCACTGTAGCGAGGTGGGTCAGTCAGTCAGTTTAAAGGTCCAAGATTTCAGTCACATACCACATCCACAGGATCGTGCCTAGTAAAGCACTGTGCTGTTCACAACAATCTTCCGATTGATGTCTACTTTACTTTATCTCTTTCCATAAATCATATAGAATCATTTAATTATACATGCAAGAGATAATCCGATACACTAACTATTCATATACGTGAAATAAAAGTTAATTCCAATACAGCATGGTATGCAGTAGGGAAGAAACTGAAACACTGTGGTTATAATAATAACATAATGTGGTTTCTAAGTTATGGAATAACTGGATTCTCTCCTTGTCCAGTAGTCAGTCTTCATTTTTTTCTCTCATCTTTTTTCCGATGTCTCGTCGATCTTAGTCACCTATCCCTTCTTAGATATCAGTTCAAAATGAACTGGACAGCATAAATTAGGTAAATGCCTACGACAAACGATAAAAATTATACAGGGTGACTGAGATGGCCCTTCCTATGGGTTTTATGCAACATATAATGCCTTTAAATACCACGTGCACGATTTTCATATTCTGTCACTCCTTATGCACATAATACGAGTATTACTACTACAGAAGAAAAACGAACAGTACGTTTTTGTAGGAAATTTTATGTAATTAAATTTTGTACAGAGGTACGTTTCTGAAAGAGGCCGTAGTTCTCGAATCATTCAAGAAAATAGTACTAAAACCATTATCAAACACGTTTTTCATGATAACTCGAAATCTGTGGACTGTAGCAGATATGTAGCCCGGATAAAATTTTAGGGCATTATTTTCCTACAAAAATATCCTGTTTACTTTATCTGTAGGACTAATAGTTTGCGCTTAGCGAGCGAGAGAATCTGAAAGTCTCACATATGATTTCTGGAGGCGTTGCAGGCTGAATAAAACCAACAGGTAGCGGCAGCTTTCTCACTCTGCATGATTGTATGTGACGTCTGCTTTTGAGTGTTCAGTACGACTTCCGGTCCCTACAAGTTGCAATCTAGATGACATGTAGAACAAGATAGGGCCTGGATATGTTCTTGAACTTTTCTTCTAGATGATTCATACACTCCTGGAAATGGAAAAAAGAACACATTGACACTGGTGTGTCAGACCCACCATACTTGCTCCGGACACTGCGAGAGGGCTGTACAAGCAATGATCACATGCACGGCACAGCGGACACACCAGGAACCGCGGTGTTGGCCGTCGAATGGCGCTAGCTGCGCAGCATTTGTGCACCGCCGCCGTCAGTGTCAGCCAGTTTGCAGTGGCATACGGAGCTCCATCGCAGTCTTTAACACTGGTAGCATGCCGCGACAGCGTGGACGTGAACCGTATGTGCAGTTGACGGACTTTGAGTGAGGGCGTATAGTGGGCATGCGGGAGGCCGGGTGGACGTACCACCGAATTGCTCAACACGTGGGGCGTGAGGTCTCCACAGTACATCGATGTTGTCGCCAGTGGTCGGCGGAAGGTGCACGTGCCCGTCGACCTGGGATCGGACCGCAGCGATGCACGGATGCACGCCAAGACCGTAGGATCCTACGCAGTGCCGTAGGGGACCGCACCGCCACTTCCCAGCAAATTAGGAACACTGTTGCTCCTGGGGTATCGGCGAGGACCATTCGCAACCGTCTCCATGAAGCTGGGCTACGGTCCCGCACACCGTTAGGCCGTCTTCCGCTCACGCCCCAACATCGTGCAGCCCGCCTCCAGTGGTGTCGCGACAGGCGTGAATGGAGGGACGAATGGAGACGTGTCGTCTTCAGCGATGAGAGTCGCTTCTGCCTTGGTGCCAATGATGGTCGTATGCGTGTTTGGCGCCGTGCAGGTGAGCGCCACAATCAGGACTGCATACGACCGAGGCACACAGGGCCAACACCCGGCATCATGGTGTGGGGAGCGATCTCCTACACTGGCCGTACACCACTGGTGATCGTCGAGGGGACACTGAATAGTGCACGGTACATCCAAACCGTCATCGAACTCATCTTTCTACCATTCCTAGACCGGCAAGGTAACTTGCTGTTCCAACAGGTCAATGCACGTCCGCATGTATCCCGTGCCACCCAACGTGCTCTAGAAGGTGTAAGTCAACTACCCTGGCCAGCAAGATCTCCGGATCTGTCCCCCATTGAGCATGTTTGGGACTGGATGAAGCGTCGTCTCACGCGGTCTGCACGTCCAGCACGAACGCTGGTCCAACTGAGGCGCCAGGTGGAAATGGCATGGCAAGCCGTTCCACAGGACTACATCCAGCTTCTCTACGATCGTCTCCATGGGAGAATAGCAGCCTGCATTGCTGCGAAAGGTGGATATACACTGTACTAGTGCCGACATTGTGCATGCTCTGTTGCCTGTGTCTATTTGCCTGTGGTTCTGTCAGTGTGATCATGTGATGTATCTGACCCCAGGAATGTGTCAATAAAGTTTCCCCTTCCTGGGACAATGAATTCACGGTGTTCTTATTTCAATTTCCAGGAGTGTATGTCAGTCCATGGGGGTACTGGGAGACCTAACGAAGGACTTACTCACCAGTTCCATCACAGACATATTTGACGTGCGAAATATCAGACCAGGCAGGCTGTGGTAATCGTAATTCTTAGAAAAAGTTTTCCATTTTTCTCATCACGTTTGATGAGGCACTATCCTGCTGATATATAGCAAGTAGCGTTGCCTGAAAGGGTTGTAACTTGGACTCTAGAACCTCCCCGATTTAGCGATAGCTGTTCAACACGAGTAGTCTGGATAAAATATTGTATTTAGTTACAATCCACAAAAAGCATACTCAGTGACTGCCCACTGTACCGGGAGTACAAGCTTTTATGTTGCGGTACAACGATGTCGCCAGGATAGCGGCTTTCTCTGTAGAAGTAAGCCAAAAAATAACTTCGGTTATAGCTTTATCACGGCTTTAAATTTGTGTTAGTAAAATAATTTCTGTTTTCCTCAATTAGTTACCCTATAATATTTATTGGCAACGGCCTTGCCACAGTAGATACACCGGTTCCCGTCCGATCACCGAAGTTAAGCGCTGTCGGGCGTGACCAGCACTTGGATGGGTGACCTTCCAGGCCGCCATGTGCTGTTGCCATTTGTCGGGGTGCACTCAGCCTCGTGATGCTAATTGAGGAGCTACTCGACCGAATAGTAGCGGCTCCGGTCAAAGAAAACCATCGTAACGACCGGGAGGGCGGTGTGCTGACCACACGCCCCTCCTATCCGCATCCTGATTGAGGATGACACGGCGGTCGGATGGTCCCGATGGGCCACTTGCGGCCTGATGACGGAGTGCTTTATAATATTTATTAGACTGTCATCATTATCATCACCATCAGCAACAGCAGCAGCCACTTGACAAGCAGTACTAAATAACGGCCACATTCATACATCTACATTCCTTCCGATATTCAGCATTTCATATCCGTGAGGTTTCAACATAGTTTCGGTTATGATGCACCTATCTCTCATTACGTTGTGCTCTCAGTTTTTTCTTTCCTCTTGGATACCAGCGTAGAACTTCATCGGCACATCTGCCATGTTTCCAATACCTCCATATCATTCTTATTACAGTAGTAATTACGTCATCACACGAAAGTCCTGAACAAATCAATGAGGATTTGCAGAAAATAAATGTGTGGTGTAGTGACTGGCAGTTATCTCCCAATATTAGTAAGTGTAACCTAATGCGTATAACAAGGCGAAAATCCCCATTAATATACGAGTACAAAATAAATGCCCAGTCTTTGGAAGCGGTAACGTCCGTCAAGTATCTGGGTGTGACTATTCGAAATGATCTCAAATTGAATGATCAGATTACACGAGTAACGGGTAAGGCGAACTCCAGACTGCGGTTTATTGGTAGAACCCCGAAGCGATACAGTCCTTCAACAAAGAAAAATAGCATACAATACGTTAGTTCGTCCAGTCTTGGAGTATTGTTCGTCTGTATGGGACCCTTACCAGTTGGATCTGATTCAAGAGATTGAGAAGGTCCAAAGAAGAGCGGCAAGATTCGTGACTGGTACATTTAGCCATCGCAAGAGCGTTACAAATCTCATAGAAAGTTTGAAGTGGGACACACTTGCAGATAGACGGCGCGCTAAACAGAAGAGGCTGCTCAGTAAATTCCGAAGTCCGATATTCACCGAGGATGTAGAGCATATATTATTATCACCAACTTTCAAATCGCGCAATGTTCACCATTCAAAGATAAGGAAAATAAGATCCCGTACTGAGGCGTTCAGACTGTCGTTTTTGCCTCGCGCGATCCGCGAGTGGAACAGAGAGGAGGGGGGGGGGGGGGGGGAGATATCTGGTTTGTTCAGGGTTAGTCGTCTCTAAGAGGTTTTGGTAACTACTGGTACAGTATCTAAGTGGTCATCGACTGAGAACAAGGTGAAGCAGCGTTCATCTGTGTACACTGATCAGTTTAAACATTACGAACATCTACCTAATAGCTGATATGTCCACCTCTGGAACGGATAACAGCGGCAACGTGTCGTGGCATGGAAGCAATGCGACCTTGGTAGGAGGATGGAGGGAGTTTGCAGCACATCCGGACGCACAAGTCATTAATTCCAGTTAGTTAATTCCAGACCGGTGGGGGGGGGGGGGGGGAGGGCGATGAACTCTGACGCCACGTTCGATCACATCCCAGGTGTGTTCGATCGGCATAAATATGGTGAGCTGGGTGGCTGACACATATACACAAATATTTCTGAAGTAACTTCAGTCTAAAAATTATTGTTGGTCTACATCCACTTTTGTTCTGTATCCAGCCTTAAATCTTTGCTGATTTCCCGCCTAATATACAGAAACTAACTATCAAAACATCAACAACAGTTAAATTTGTAAACCAAGCAAACGTAAGTACATTACGTAAAAGTGTTTCCTTTTTATCAGCATGGCAACTTTTCCTAAATATTGCCATTAATTTAGGTTCACAAAATTTAGTTTTTTAGCGTAAGTTCTTATTCAGCTAAACACTGGATAATGCTTAAAAAGGTGAGATTACTTGTGAAAAGGGAGAAAAAGTTAAAATAAATAACAGCCAAAGTGGAAAAATGCATTTTCCGTTTAAAAAAGAAGTATCACACTTTAAATAAAATTAACAGGTTGTCACAGGCTTGTGTAATGAAAGTTAGGTTTCTCCACTTTCCTTCTTTTCGTTTACATCAACAGAAGCGCCTTGGTTTTACAAAGTTTACCAAACGTCTGCTCGAGGGACGAACTTCGAGAACAGAATTTATTTTAAGCTCGTGGCTATGCCGATAAAGGTAAAGTTTTCCAGCGTATCGTGGGAACGAAAAAAAAAACACGCGTTAAGAGCAATACGCGCAAAAATAAAGGTTTCCAGGCCGACTCCAGCTCGGTTACAGACTTTGAAAGTCAGAGAAAGTTTCAAAACCTTTATGGCGAAAAATTTAGTTGAAGTCAGTAAAGTTTTCGTTAAGCATTGCGTTAAGACGATGTAAATACGTATAATAAAAGTGTATCTTCTCCGAAACCACTGAACCGATCCCGACAAACTTGGTATTCATATCCCTTACTGTCCGGCAACAATTGCAGTGTGTAAAAACCACCTACCTATCATAGTTTAGTAGACTGGTGTGGTAAACAATGAGATGAGTCAAAAACTACCGCATCACTTACGACGTTCAGATTTATTCATTTCGTGCTACTAACTCCATTCGCAATAAATTTCGGAGACAGTATCTATATACGCAGCTAAATGCACCTACAAAATTGTTGCATGATACCAAGCGTAGTTCAGGAGTTGTGATGTCGTAAATACTGAGATGCGTGACAAACTGCCGCATTCTGCATGACGTTTAAATTTCTTACTTCTTTGCTTGTAGCTCTATTCGCAACACATTTTGCAGACAGTATCTACATATGCCGCCGAAAGTACCTACACGAGTTTATCATTGTAAGACACATAGTTGAAGAGGGATTGCCTCGTAAAAAGCGAGGTTAGTGAAAAAATGGCGCACCATGCATGAAGTTTTAATAGATTTATTTTTCACTACTAAGACACACCTACAGTCCAACAGTCCAATTGGCTTAAGGAAATCCCTGGCACCTGGCAACGCTTTTGATAGCTTTCAATCGCGAAGCGCAAACAGCTGTAGGTGGAAACAGTCGCCATGTCTAAAGCTTTGAAGAGGCAAAAAAAAAAAAAAAAAAAACCGTTGTAGGCACGCGAAGCAGCTACGATCAAGCGTACAGAAACTATACATCTACATCTACATCTACATCTACATCTACATCTATACTCCGCGAGCCACCTTACGGTGTGTGGCGGAGGGTACTTATTGTACCACTATCTGATCCCCCCTTTCCTGTTCCATTCACGAATTGTGCGTGGGAAGAACGACTGCTTGTAAGTCTCCGTATTTGCTCTAATTTCTCGGATCTTTTCGTTGTGATCATTACGCGAGATATATGTGGGCGGTAGTAATATGTTGCCCATCTCTTCCCGGAATGTGCTCTCTCGTAATTTCGGTAATAAACCTCTCCGTATTGCGTAACGCCTTTCTTGAAGTGTCCGCCACTGGAGCTTGTTCAGCATCTCCGTAACGCTCTCGCGCTGACTAAATGTCCCCATGACGAATCGCGCTGCTTTTCGCTGGATCATGTCTATCTCTTCTATTAATCCAACCTGGTAAGGGTCCCATACTGATGAGCAATACTCAAGAATCGGACGAACAAGCGTTTTGTAAGCTACTTCTTTCGTCGATGAGTCACATTTTCTTAGAATTCTTCCTATGAATCTCAACCTGGTGCCTGCTTTTCCTACTATTTGTTTTATGTGATCATTCCACTTCAGATCGCTCCGGATAGTAACTCCTAAGTATTTTACGGTCGTTACCGCTTCCAATGATTTACCACCTATGGCATAATCGTACTGGAATGGATTTCTGCCCCTATGTATGCGCATTATATTACATTTATCTACGTTTAGGGAAAGCTGCCAGCTGTCGCACCATGCATTAATCCTCTGCAGGTCCTCCTGGAGTACGTACGAGTCTTCTGATGTTGCTACTTTCTTGTAGACAACCGTGTCATCTGCAAATAGCCTCACGGAGCTACCGATGTTGTCAACTAAGTCATTTATGTATATTGTAAACAATAAAGGTCCTATCACGCTTCCCTGCGGTACTCCCGAAATTACCTCTACATCTGCAGATTTTGAACCGTTAAGAATGACATGTTGTGTTCTTTCTTCTAGGAAATCCTGAATCCAATCACAAACCTGGTCCGATATTCCGTAAGCTCGTATTTTTTTCACTAAACGTAAGTGCGGAACCGTATCAAATGCCTTCCTGAAGTCCAGGAATACGGCATCAATCTGCTCGCCAGTGTCTACGGCACTGTGAATTTCTTGGGCAAATAGGGCGAGCTGAGTTTCACATGATCTCTGTTTGCGGAATCCATGTTGGTTATGATGAAGGAGATTTGTATTATCTAAGAACGTCATAATACTAGAACACAAAACATGTTCCATTATTCTACAACAGATTGACGTAAGCGAAATAGGCCTATAATTATTCGCATCTGATTTATGACCCTTCTTGAAAATGGGAACGACCTGCGCTTTCTTCCAGTCGCTAGGTACTTTACGTTCTTCCAGCGATCTACGATAAATTGCTGATAGAAAGGGGGCAAGTTCTTTAGCATAATCACTGTAGAATCTTAAGGGTATCTCGTCTGGTCCGGATGCTTTTCCGCTACTAAGTGATAGCAGTTGTTTTTCAATTCCGATATCGTTTATTTCAATATTTTCCATTTTGGCGTCCGTGCGACGGCTGAAGCCAGGGACCGTGTTACGATTTTCCGCAGTGAAACAGTTTCGGAACACTGAATTCAGTATTTCTGCCTTTCTTCGGTCGTCCTCTGTTTCGGTGCCATCGTGGTCAACGAGTGACTGAATAGGGGATTTAGATCCGCTTACCGATTTTAAATATGACCAAAACTTTTTAGGGTTCTTGTTTAGATTGTTTGCCAATGTTTTATGTTCGAATTCGTTGAATGCTTCTCTCATTGCTCTCTTTACGCTCTTTTTCGCTTCGTTCAGCTTTTCCTTATCAGCTATGATTCGACTACTCTTAAACCTATGATGAAGCTTTCTTTGTTTCCGTAGTACCTTTCGTACATGATTGTTATACCACGGTGGATCTTTCCCCTCGCTTTGGACCTTAGTCGGTACGAACTTATCTAAGGCGTACTGGATGATGTTTCTGAATTTTTTCCATTTTTGTTCCACATCCTCTTCCTCAGAAATGAACGTTTGATGGTGGTCACTCAGATATTCTGCGATTTGTGCCCTATCACTCTTGTTAAGCAAATATATTTTCCTTCCTTTCTTGGCATTTCTTATTACACTTGTAGTCATTGATGCAACCACTGACTTATGATCACTGATACCCTCTTCTACATTCACGGAGTCGAAAAGTTCCGGTCTATTTGTTGCTATGAGGTCTAAAACGTTAGCTTCACGAGTTGGTTCTCTAACTATCTGCTCGAAGTAATTCTCGGACAAGGCAGTCAGGATAATGTCACAAGAGTCTCTGTCCCTGGCTCCAGTTCTGATTGTGTGACTATCCCATTCTATACCTGGTAGATTGAAGTCTCCCCCTATTACAATAGTATGATCACGAAACTTCTTCACGACGTTCTGCAGGTTCTCTCTGAGGCGCTCAACTACTACGGTTGCTGATGCAGGTGGTCTATAGAAGCATCCGACTATCATATCTGACCCACCTTTGATACTTAACTTAACCCAGATTATTTCACATTCGCATTCGCTAATAACTTCACTGGATATTATTGAATTCTTTACTGCTATAAATACTCCTCCACCATTGGCGTTTATCCTATCCTTGCGGTATATATTCCATTCTGTGTCTAGGATTTCGTTACTGTTCACTTCCGGTTTTAACCAACTTTCCGTTCCTAATACTATATGCGCACTATTTCCTTCAATAAGAGATACTAATTCAGGAACCTTGCCCTGGATACTCCTGCAGTTTACCAATATTACGTTAACTTTTCCTGTTTTTAGTCTCTGAGGACGGACGTTCTTTATCAACGATGATAATGTCCTCTCTGGTAAGCCGTCAGGTATTTTATCGTTTCGCCCAAGGGGGGGTCCCTCTAACCTAAAAAACCCCCGTGTGCACGCCACACGTACTCTGCTACCCTAGTAGCTGCTTCCGGTGTGTAGTGCACGCCTGACCTGTCTAGGGGGGCCCTACAGTTCTCCACCCAATAACGGAGGTCGATGAATTTGCAACCATTATAGTCGCAGAGTCGTCTGAGCCTCTGGTTTAGACCCTCCACACGGCTCCAAACCAGAGGACCGCGATCGACTCTGGGCACTATGCTGCAGATATTAAGCTCAGCTTGCACTCCGCGTGCGATGCTGGTTGTCTTCACCAAATCAGCCAGCCGCCGGAAGGAACCAAGGATGGCCTCAGAACCCAAGCGGCAGGCGTCATTCGTTCCGACATGTGCTACTATCTGCAGCCGGTCACACCCAGTGCGTTCAATAGCTGCCGGAAGGGCCTCCTCCACATTACGGACGAGACCCCCCGGCAAGCACACCAAGTGCACACTGGCATTCTTCCCCGACCTACCCGCTATTTTCCTGAGGGGCTCCATAACCCGCCTAACGTTGGAGCTCCCTGTAACTAATAGGCCCGCCCTCTGTGACTGTCGGGACCTTGCCGGAGAATCGGCCACTGGCCCAACAGGCGAGGCATCCTGTGGTGGCTCGGAAACGATGTCATCACCACTAGAAAGCACCCCGTACCTGTTGGAAAGGGGTAAGGCAGCTGCCACGCGGCCAGATCCCACCTTCGCCTTTCGGCCAGGCACGCGCGAGCCCACCACTGTCCGCCATTCACCCTGGAGTGATGGCTGACCGGTAAGATGCTCACTGCCGGAAGACGCAGCGACATCAGGGGTTCCATGTGATTCCAAGGCCACTGAAGTAGGCATAGGTCTCACCACAGTTGCCCCAACGCCACTACGAGCCGACGCCTGCGCCTCGAGCTCGATGAGCCTAACAGACAAAGCCTCCATCTGCCCCCGAAGAGTGGCCAATTCTCCTTGCGTCCGCTCACAACAACCACAGTCCCTACACATGACTATGTTTACCCTACTCTATACGGTGACAAATTCCCAAGATAATCTTCTGATGAGCTACTCTGATAATCAAGAAACACTCACTGAAATACGAGACGCGAAAACTACGCTAGGTTTTCCCAGAAAAACTGTTTAAAAGCTAAGCGCAGCAAATAAGTACAAAAACGCTTTATACAAACAGTACTCGCTGCTGCTGGTGCTCTCGCTCTGGCTGTCACAAGGCAACGGGAATTACACAGTTCATTTTTTGTTTTCGTTTCCTACAGAACATTGGCAAAATCGATACTGGCACAATCTTTGCTTCTTCAGTTAGTAAACTATAAAATACAGGGGATGGGTTAGCTGAATGCGAGATACCTCGTCAACAATTGGTATTGCCATATAAAACGATTGTCGTACTCTACATTCACATCCTTTTACTGATTTGGTTATATCAGATTGTCATAGAACTACGAGGGTCACTCCAAAAGAAATGCATACTATTTTTTTTATAAATGCATCTTATATTCTATATGTTTGAAAGTTTTACAGTGTGTATTTACATCCTTTAGGAGCAATATTTTCATTTCTCCACATAATTTCCATCCCTCTCAACTGCCTTACGCCACCTTGGAACCAGCGCCTGTATACCCGCATGGTAAAATTCTGGACCAACCTGTTGGAGCCACTGTTTGGCAGCGTGCACAAGGGAGTCATCATCTTCAAATCTTGATCAACGAAGAGAGTCTTTCAGTTTCCCAAAGAGATGATAGTCACATGGAGCTAGGTCAGGTCTGTAAGGCGGGTGTTTCAGTGTTGTCCATCCAAGTTTTGTGATCGTTTCCATGTTTTTTGACTGACATGTGGCCGTGCATTGTCGTACAACAGCAAAACATCCTGCTTTTGCCGATGTGGTCGAACACGACTCAGTCGAGCTTGAAGTTTCTTCAGTGTCGTCGCGTATGCATCAGAATTTATGGTGGTTCCACTTGGCATGATGTCCACAAGCAAGAATCCTTCGAAATCGAAAAACACCGTACCCATAACTTTTCCAGGAGAAGGTGTGGTTTTGAATTTTTTTTCTTGGGTGGATTTGCATGATTCCACTCCATTGACTGCCTCTTCGTCTCTGGTGAAAAATGATGGAGCCATGTTTCATCACCTGTCATAATTCTTCGAAGGAATTTATCTCCATCAGTCTCATACTGTTCCAAAAGTTCGATGCATATTGTTTTTCTTGTTTCTTTGTGAGCCACTGTCAACATCCTGGGAACCCACCTGGCACAAACCGTGTTTAACTCAAACACTTTCAGTATTCTGCATATACTTCCTCCCCCTATACCAACGTAGAGTGACAATTCGTTCACTGTGATGCGTCTGTCAACAATCACCAATTCGTTAACTCTCTGCACATTGTCTGGAATGCGTGCAGTACCGTCAATGCACAAGAATTCGCTGTAGATAGGCGTTAAATCTAATAAAAAAGATACAATTTGTACGGAAATACGTGGTAATGTTAATCCAGTGGCAGAATTTTTAACGTGATAAGCTGCTAGCTCGCTGCTGCAAAGCGCAGTCATTCTCTCCAGCGTGAATGCCTTCTTCTTAAATAACGTTCTCCTTGTGAACCAGTGTGGCGAGCATGTTATGTGCAGCGACGCGGCAGTCTGGTTACAGGAGAAGCGACAAATGCCTTTGCACGCATTCCCGTGCCTCACACTGGAAGGGAGGATGGGAGGACGACGGGGTGGCGCTGGCTGGCTGTCAGAGGGCAGCCATTTTTCTTCTCATTGAGCCAACGGAGGGTGGGAATCCAGCGCATTCCAGCACATGAGCCGCCATCTACCCATCGTACGCTCTCTATACCCTGTCTGTATCAGTCGCCGGCGATATGTTCACAACAATCTTCAGCTCACAGCTGTGTTTCACTATACATCGGCATGGTTCGCATATTTCTGGACGAAGCATATTGAGTGATTTGTTTATACAAATTGCAATTACACACCAAGTGTCATAAACACCATGCAAGTTAAATGTAAATAGTTTGGTAAGTTGCATCAGAAAACAAAAAGAAAAAATTAAGAAAATCAGAAAATAAAAACAAAATACCTATATTCTTCTTTAAGGTATTTATCTGTGGCCACGATGCAACGTTTGCACCATTTATAAATGTGCTTGAAACTGTTGATGACGGTAAGTATTGCGGTTGATTACATCACTGATGTCATACGTCATACATATTTCAGTGACCCATGAAATGAGGTGTACATAGCTTTACACAGCAACGAAGACGATTTTCTTCCTTCTACATCTACGTGAATACTCTGCTATTCACAATTAAGCAGCTGACAGAGGGTTCAATGAACCACCTTCAAGCTGTCCTCTCTGCCATTCCACTCCCGAACGAGCACTTAAATTTATCCGTGAGAGCCCTGATTTCTCTTATTTTATCGTGATGATCATTTTTCCCTATGTAGGTGGGTGCCAACAGAATGTTTTCGCTGTCGGAGGAGGAAACTGGTGATTGATATTCCATGAGAAGATGCCGTCGCAGCGAAAAACGCCTTTGTTTTAATGATTGGCACTCCAATTCACGTATCATATTTGTGACACTGTCTCCGCTATTTCAAGATAATACAAAACAAGTTGCCTTTCTTTGAACGTTTTCAGTATCATCCGTCAGTCCCACCTGATACGAATCCCACACCGACCAGCAATACTCCAGAACAGGGCGGACAAGTGTAGTGTAAGGAGTCTCTTTAGTAGACCTGTTGCACCTTCTAAGTGTTCTACCAATTAATCTCAGTCTTTGATTTGCTCTACCAACAACATTATCTATGTGATCGTTCTAACTTAGATTATTTGTAATTGTAATCCCTAAGTATTTAGTTGAATTTACAGCCTTCAGTTTTGTCTGACTTATCGCGTAATCGAAATTTAGTGAATTTCTTTTGGTACTCATGTGAATAACTTCCCAGTTTTCTTCATTCAGGGTCAATTGCCACTTTTCGCACCACACAGATCATTTTGCAATTCATTTTGGTCATCTGATGACTTTACAAGACGGTAAATGGCAGCATCATCTGCAAATAATCTAAGAGGGCTACTCAGATTGTTTCCTATGTCGTTAATATAGATCAGGAACAATAGAGGCCCTATAACACTTCGTTGGCGAACGCCGGATATTACTTCTGTTTTACTCAATGACTTTCCGTCTATTGCTACGAACTGTGACCTTTCTAACAGGAAATCACGAATCCAGTCCCACAACGGATACCGGATAAAACTGGCAGTAACATGTCTCAACTAGTGTGGTGGTGATTTCTGTAAAACGTGAGTCTCAGATATACAGGGTGTCCCATGTATCTTGACCACCCTAAATAACTGTTTGTCCAGATGCAAATTACAAAATGTTCAAGGAAATCTTTTTTATCCGTCAGCATGATTGCCTTCGTTGTAGCTTTGTTTTTTACAGGGATATGAATAGCGTTATGGCTTTTCCAAATGGCACCCTGTATTTTTTATTCGGTAATTCATTTCCTCTCATAAGGACCTATTCAAAAATGTATCACAGTGTACCATTCACTGAAAACTAATAGTTTTTTTTTCTTTTTTTTTAATCAGGCCTGACTTGGTTAAACCTCCTCCGTTAAAAGCCTCAGACACAGTGGCCTCTTTGGTGCCCAATTCTGTCACAGTCCTCTGTGTCGTCTTCCGTTTGACATACGACATATACGTGGAGTACCACAAACAGTTTGCCTTCCTTCCTGAAAAATTTTAATCTCATAGCTCCTGTTCCACACATTTATTTCAGCATCACAAAAACGAAGTATTGACGCATTGATCTATTTGAACTTGATACGAATACTCACCTTCGCAGCTTGCGATCGGCTACATCAGTCTGTTTCAACTTCGTGTGATTGACGCCACGTATCACTTACCCATTTTTTTCATCCTAGTTCTGATGCAAGCCTTTTTAGCACATGATATCGTTCAGATATAGATCTGTTTTGTGAAGTTCTTTTCTTAACACATCTTTTACTGTGCAATCTGCGATCCTGTTGACTTGGAGTCAGATATTTTAGACACTGATTACGAAGTGTTTTCACAGCAGAAAACAATCCGATCAATTCTGAATCCATTGCTTTCGTTTCTTTGATCAAAAACATATGTATTTTTACAACTTCATCTTCGGTAAATCATCAACCGTTCTTATTCAGTTTCTTTGTCAGATGTATTTGAACAGGTAAGAGCAATCTTCAGTCGTCTTATGTTCATCTGAAGAAAAAGAGCGAGAACCAGTGAAAATCGCACACGGGCGATGAAACATGACTGACTAATAAGAAGGTGTCTTTCAGAGGATAGGCTTCCAAATTGGTCTAAACAGGCTGTCAGCTTAAGGTGCCTCATTGATGTACAATATACGTATGGAAAATTTTTGGAGGATGTTGTTGTTGTTATTGTAGTCTTCAGTCCGAAGACTGGTTCAATGCAGTTTTCACGCTACACTATTCTGTGAAAACATCTTCATCTTCGAATAAAGGCTTTAAACTGAATACTGTAAACATTTCTTGGTCTCACTCTACAATTTTTAACCCCCACACTTCCCTTCGGTACTAAATTGGGATCCTTCGATGTCTCAGAATGTGTCCTATCAACAGTTCCCTTCTTTCAGTCAAGTTATACCAGAAATTTCTTCTCTCCCCATTTCTATTTAGCATTCCCTCGTTAGTTACACAATCTACCCATCTAATTCATCATTCCTCTGTAGGATATCTCTACGAAATCTTCTAGTCTGCCGGCCACGGTGGTCTCGCGGTTCTAGGCGCTCAGTCCGGAACCGCGCGACTGCTACGGTCGCAGGTTCGAATCCTGCCTCGGGCATGGATGTGTGTGATGTCCTTAGGTTAGTTAGGTTTAAGTAGTTCTAAGTTCTAGGAGACTGATGACCGTAGGTGTTAAGTCCCATAGTGCTCAGAGCCATTTGAACCATTTTCTTCTAGTCTCTTCTTGTTTGAACTTTTTATCTTCCACGTTTCACTTCTATAGGAGACTCCACTACAGACAAACACCTTCAAAAAAGGATTTACGACACTTAAATGTGAATTCGATGTTAGTAAATCCCTCTTTTCTTCAAAAACTTGAAGCTTGCCATTGTCAGTCTACATTTTATATGCTCTCTAGTTCGGCCACAACAGTTATTTTACTGTCCAGGCAGCAAAATTTATCTACTACTTTTAGTGCCTCGTTTTCTAATCTAGTTCCTTCATCATCGCCTCATTTAATTCGACTGCATTCCATTATCCCTGTTTTGCTTTTGTCAACGTTCATGTTGCGGGATAAAAGAGACATTATTCGGAAACAATTTTCAAGCTGTTGAGAAGTATATCCGCTTATCCAATGCGCACAATAAATAAATAAATAATTTCCTGTAGGAAAAAGAGGCAGAGTTAACCTATGAACTAGTTCTGATGTCAGACAGACTGAAGCGATTTTGTGTGTGTGTGTGTGTGTGTGTGTGTGTGTGTTTGTGTGTAGAATAGCTTTAGTGGTGACATTAAAAGTGGAGTCACGAACAAGCATTCTTGTATAAAATCACGCATATATGATTGATATTCCATGGACGTAGGTAATTCCATATTTGAATAAATTAATTTAGTGATTTTAAATTATTTATCGATGTTAAGTACTAAATATTGTTTATTATTCCACTAAATCCGTCACGTCTAGCATCACCGTAGAAATCGTTAACAAACTGTAGATGAATAAACAACTAACAACGTAACTAAGCGATAACAGAGAGCTGTATCATGGAAGAATAAATAGTCCGCTTCGGTTGTGGACACATGCATGTCAAAGGAATTAATAGAAAAAAACACAAAGAGAATTACATGCCTACTCATGCTACCTTTCCACACTTGCAATGTGATTTTCATATTATTCGAGAGGTGAACTTTGAATGGTAATGGAAAAAGGAGTTATTCTTAACATGAGTTAGCAGCTCCAACAAACTGTCAGTGCTATATTTGATATTCGTTTACCAAATGAATCAACAATAATTAGAGTAAGTCACAATTGTTGAGTATTACGATCTTATATATACACCTACTTGGGCATCATGAATTGTTGCAGGTCGTGGTTGACGTTTCACATGTGGCTGAACACTTCCTGTTTCCTTCAATAACGTAACTATCCGGCGTTCGGTCCGGACACTTGGATGATGTCGTCCAGGATACCGAGCAGCATACATAGCACACGCCCGTTGGGCATTTCCATCACAATAGCCATACATCAACTCGATATAGACCTTTTCCGCAATTGGTAAACGGTCCATTTTAACACGGGGAATGTATCACGAAGCAAATACCGTCCGCACTGGCGGAATATTACGTGATACCACGTACTTATGCGTTTGTGACTATTACAGCGCCATCTATCTCAAAGCGAAAAAAAGTGATCCGTCTGCAACATTCATACTTCTTTACGTGCTACACGAATATGTAATAAAAAATGGGGGTTCCTATTTTAAAAAAACGCAGTTGATATCCGTTTGACCTATGGCAGCGCCATCTAGTGGGCCAACCATAGCGCCATCTGGTTCCCCCTTCAAGCTAGACGAGTTTCGTTCTTTGTAGTTTTTTCGTTTGATGCTTATTTCGTGAGATATTTGTCCCGGTCACTATCAATGGACCACCCTGTATGAAGGAGACTGACATTGTTCCGTGAGTCTTGTAAATAATTGTTAACGCTTACTGCATGAAAGGTCACGGAGTGTTTTTATTATAAAAACTGCGTAATGAATGATTGCCTATACTAGTAGAGGTTGGAACGCCAGTGGAAATGAAACGGCTGGCGAAACTGAAGCCCTGGGTGGAAGGCCCACACAGGTGTGTCAGTCATGCTTAAACACAGGAAACAGCAAGACGGACGTCGTAGCACCTAAGCGCCTTCTGCTGTCCTAGTGTTTGAAAGAGTTTATTTGTGGCTGGAGTTCTTTCATCGTGGCAGACGTGTACGAGAACCATCACTTCGACGCATCGGACGCAGTACTTACGGTGATATCGCAAATTGCTTCTGCTTCTTAGGGCTATAAAGGCTGAACAGTTGTGATCACGTTAGCTGATTTCCACGGAGGTTCCACATCACTGTAGATCATCTTTGGAAGTAGTGTCTTCTAGGGTTTGGTACGTGGAGGATGTCAGTCATTCTGCGTTATTGATATTAGACCCCGCAGTCATAATAGGGGGCAGAGTTGGGTAATTGATCAGTAATTTTACTTAGGATATGTAAACTTTGTAATATAAATGTTTTTTTTTAATCTACAATAAATATATAAGAAGGAACAAAGTTTATCATTTAGTTCGATTAGTTGCCTTCGTCATTCATTCATGTTTAGACTGTAATTTATATGTTAAAGTCCATTAAGAGATCCTAAGATCTGCTTCAGGGGATAGTGAGACCGGGCCTGATCTTCATTTTAGAGTTTAACATTTTCCGTTGCGCACTTTCGTTTAACACCCGCCTGCAGTAGCATCATGGAGACCTAGACGCATGGGACATTCCATTTTGGAAATCGTTATGGAATTGAGTATCGCGAGATCCACAGCGTCAAGAGTGTGCCGAGAATACCAAGTTTCAGGCATTACCTCTCACCATGGACAGGGCTTGGACATCACCTGCAGTGTATCTCCTGGGATCGTGACCATATCGATTGTACCCTAGACGACCGGAAAACTATGGTGTGGTTAGATGAGTCCCAATTTCTGTTGGTACGGCACGTTGGTAAGATTCTAGTGAGGCGCTGATCCCACTAAACCATGGACTCACGTAGTAAATAAGGCCTGTGCAAGCTCGTAGTGGCGCCATAATTCCGCTGTTAACAAGGAATTGATTGGGCCTTCTAGTCCAACTGAACCGGCCATTGACTGGAAATGTTTATGTTCAGCTACTTGAGGAGACCATTTGCAGCAATTCATGTGATTCAATTGTGGATGACAATGCGCCATGTCACTGGGACACAATTGTTCGCGATTTTTGTTAAGAGCGTTCTGGACGATAGAAGAGAATGATTTTGCCACCCAGATCGCCCGACACGAATCCCATCGAACATTAGACTGAGAATTGGTAGGAGACGAGGTACTACCAGAGATAAAGCTGTGAGGACGGGGAGCGAGTCGTGCTTGGGTAGCCCAGTTGGTGGAGCACTTGCCCGCGAAAGGCAAAGGTCCAGAGTTCGAATCTCGGTCCGGCGCATGGTTTTGATCTGCCAGGACGGAGACGTCAGTTCGCTCACAAGGCCCTGCACTAGCGCCACTTATGAGCACAGCATGGTTTAGCATTTCTGTAGGGGACTTCCAACAATTTGGTCAGTCTATGGAACGTCGAATTGCCGCGCTGCGCCTGAAAAAGGTGGTCCGACACAATATTAGGAGGTATCCCATGACATTTGTCACCTCGGTCTAAAGTATCAACTGTGACAGAATTGTTCATGGGCAATTATATTACTAAATTGGACAGGTCTGCCCAGAGTGCCAACCTAAACTCAGTAAAACATCTTTGGGGATGAATTATAATGTCGACATCGTTCCAGACCACAGCGGCTAACATTTCTACCTTCTCTGATTTCGGCTATTGAAGAATGGGCTATCATTCCCCCACAGTCATTCAGCCTCCTCGCTGAAAGTAAACGTGACAAGTGGACGCACACCATATAAATGTTGACTAACAGGTTGAAACGTCCCCTTAGAAAAATTAATGAATTACTGTGCTGATAAACCTCTTACGTTATTTGATTTTCAAACAGCTGAGCAGAACTGAACGTACTCAGACATTTCGCTCTTTAACTATTCTGATCAACACTAAACTGACAGCCAATATTTTTAGCGCAACGCAATCTGACTTTCAATAATCCCTACAAGAGAATGGCCCTGACTAACATTAACCTATACTTTCCACAAATCACTTACCTCACAAAAATCTTCGTTACTCGAACTGCTGCATTACAGCGAGCGCCAATACTGCCAGCTAAATAAAAGATTCAAACTACTGAAGGCACTAACTACTGATAGGCATAGTTAGCAAATGAGAGATTTTGATAGAGAACAATGTATGTACCTTAATAGTGTTCAAATGTCATAATATGTATAGCAGTTCATGGCATCCAGTCTTACAAATTTACTGTCTCTGATGGACACACGTCCAGATCATCCGCTCTCAAACCTCCGCCATTTCTCTCCCCACATCGACCAGTGCTGGCGGCTCACCTCCAACTGCGCAACGCTACGCGCTGTTAACAGACAACTGCCAACACTACAATAACGATGCTCCAACAATGCAAATCAGCCACAGACTGCACACAGCACAGTCAGTGATTTTCATACAGAGCCCTACATGGCGTTACCTACATAAAAACGTAAACAGCCTACTTACAAGGTGTCTGGATACTTTTACCAGATAGTATACGTAGAGATACAGATGCAGACGAACTGTGCAAGCTGAACAGTCTGCTCCGTTGAGTCTGACGGCGGCCGCCCGGCGGCGGCGGTGGCGGCAGGGGGAACAATTAATAATGGTGCTGCGGGGTTGGTGGGGGGGGGGGGGGTTAGGACGAGGGAGGGGGTGGCCACCCTCGGGCCGGTCCAGCCCCCCCAGCGCGGCATTCCTGCCCCCTGCTGGCCGCGCGGGCGCATTTGTCATCGCCGGTTGCACCGCCGCTCCACACCGCGTTCGCGGCTTCTCTCTCCTACCTGGACGGGTGCCGGCAATTACAGGGACTCTCGCCACTGAGAGTAACGCTGAGCCTCTGTCCTAGCCTCGCCTAGCCTAGCAGGGCAGGCAATACGACGTCACCTCGTCAATCATGTAACCAGCACCACGCTCAAGCTTCAGAAGTAGCTCTTCGCAGGAGACGGGTCCGGTCCCTACCCAAGACGCAGACAGATGCCTCTACAGTCCGGATACCGCTAGAGATACAATACAGGGGGATTTTGCTAAATGGGAACAACCTGCAAGAAAATGCATACCAAAGAAAGCATACTCTTTTGTAGGTGGCGGTAAAAGTCCAAGATGCTACTCCAGGCTGGTGTAAAAATAAATGTACGGAACGGAAAATAATAAATGCTAAAATCAAGATTTGGCCCTGTCTGACTAACCCCCGAAACAGATCTTAGGACCTCTTAATGGAGTTTAACATATAAATTACAACCTAAACATAAATGAATGATTAAGGCAACTAATACTACTAAATAATAAACGTTGTTACTGCTTATACATTAGATAAATGTAAATGTCATGTGACTAGAGCCTCCCGTCGAGTAGACCGTTCGCCGGGTGCCAATCTTTCGATTTGGCGCCACTTCGGCGACTTGCGCTCTATGGGGATGAAATGATGATGATTATGACAACACAACACACAGTCCCTGAGTGGAGAAAATCTCCAACCCAGCCGGGAATCGAACCCGCGCCCTAAGAATTGACATTCTGTGACGCTGACCACTCAGCTACCGGGAACGGACTCTCATATATTTATTGTAGATTACAAAAAACCTTTATATTACAAAATTTACATTTCCTAAATAAAATTACTAATGAATTGCCCAACTCTGCCCCTTATTATGACTCCGCGATCTAATAACAATAACGCCAAATGACTGACATCATCCACGTACCAAACACTAGAAGACACTACTTTTAAAGATGATCTACGGTGGTGTGGAACCTCAGTGGAAATAAAGTAACGTGATCACAGCTGTTTATCTTTTATAGCCCCAATAAGCTGTCAACTACTGAACGCTGCGTACTCAATGACGACTTCCTACCCGGAGGTGAAGTCCAGAATCGTATAAGTTCGCAACAGTACAGTGCCTAACTGTTCTAACTATAAACTCTTCTGAGAGTAAAGACAGCAAGTCCGTCTGTACCAACAAAGCTGATATCAAGCAACAGTCACAGACGGGCGCTCACAACGGAAGACCTCGTCTCTCCATCACTGGCCTCCCAGCAAGGCTCAGCTCCCCATCATCGTAATTCCGAAAACGAATCATATTCCCCAAAGCACTGAATATTCTCCCTCTCTACATATTTCTCCGAACACCGACCAACCATATTTTAGTGTTTTGTCGTCCAGCGCAGAAAGTTTGCGAGGAAATACCTATACTCATACAATGGTACGCTTCTGAGTAAAAATCAGCGGAAATAAACCAGCCAGTGTGGTTGCCGAGGTGCCGCTTCTTCGTTCCTCTCACCTGCGTTCAAGATCTGCAGAGTTCAGAAGTATTATCCGGTTATCCTTCCGGCCCCTACTACAATAGCGGCCGGTAGTCACCTTATTGTGCTCCAGAGCTCAGGTGCCACGACGTCCGTCTAGCTACCTCCTGTGTTTCAGCAGGACAAACATCTGTGCGGGCCTTCCACCCAGAGCTTGAGTTCTGCCTGCCGTTTCATCTCCACTGGCGTTCCAACCTTTACTAGTATAGGCAATCATTGATTACGCCGTTCTCCTAATAAAGACACTCCGTAACCTTTCATGCGATAAGCGTTAACAATTATTTAAAAGGCGTATGTGACAATGTCAGTCTCCTTTAAATATTCATATATACAATGTACAACTTATCACATGATACCTAATTGCGTTTGTAGATGACGGCAAAGTATGTGGATGGGTGCTTGTAAGGTGCGAAATTATAGCCACCTTACAAAAGATTTTCGACAGTGTGGTTTTCAGTGGCTGAAGGCACACATGCGAACACACCAGGCAAGTACGAGTGTTCTGCCTGTATTAGAGCTTCATGATGTACCAGCCACATTACCCTTCCTACCGACAATGGCAGATCTTCTGTCAGGAAAGGTAGTTTACCCACAGGAAAAGCAAGTATGCTGCATTCTCTTTCTCTCTCTCTGTCTCTCTCTGTCTCAACAGACAGTGATAGCCTCCATCATTGGAAACAGCGCGACCTGCAGCTTTACTTTGCCTGTTAGAATCACAAACGCCGTGTAGAATAACGATACTTACAGGCCTTTGACCTTAATCTTAGTCTTTCATTGGCCTCCCTTCATATTTATATTACATGACTATCCACTTTCTTAGGATTATCCTTAAACACCTATACGTCGTGACCTTCTCAAGAGGTTCACCGCTAATTTTGTAACCAGATGCCATCATGTTCTTCCTCTTTATGTTAGACATTATCTTATATCTATCTACATTTAAAGACAGCTGTCATTCATTATACCAAGAGAAAAATTTCGTCCAGTTTTATCCGAAATTCTATACCATCGAACACAGACGATACTTCCCTGTGTACATCTGGTTAGTTAGCGAACAGTCTTCTAATGCTACTGATCCAATACGATAAATCGTTTATGTAAATTGGCGCAAAAACATCGCAACACGAAGAAGGAGTTGTGAGGCATAACGAAAGGTGGCAGGCGTATGTGCACAAATGAAAGATGATTTCTATTCAGATTTAAAGGCAGTCGCTTATGAATGGAGCTAGTAGCGCCACTGAGAACATTATAATCAGGTTTGCTTTAAATACATGCTGTAACGGTCGAGAGAGTTTGTGTGCTGATGTTTGTTAACAACGTCATAAGACGACAAAGAAGCCATTATCCACACCTCACTGAGTTTGAACGAGATCTTGTAGTTTATTTATTCAATCGTATGACTAGGGACGCTGCTGGACAGGCCGTTCGCCGGGTGGCACGTCTTTCAATTTGACGCCACTTCGACGATCTGCAGTCGATGAGGATGATAGGATGATGATGAGGACAGCACAACACACAGCCCCTGGGCGGAGAAAATTCCCCGACCCAGCTGGGGATCGAACCCAGGCCCAGAGGATTGACACTCCGTCACGCTGACGATTCAGCTACCGGGAGCGGCATCGTGTAGTATAGCTACGAGAAGCTGGATGTTCCTTCTACGATACTGCAAAACTGGCAGGAATGTAGCATCTGCATATGAGTGCTTCCAGAGGAGGTCACGAGACAGTACGGTCACTAGAAGACCAGGCTCTGGACGGCCACGTGGCAGTACCGAGAGGGAGGACCATCCTGTTCGGAGTAAGGCTCTGGCCCATCGTAGCGCATCTGCAGCAGCAATATGGGCAGCAGTTGGCCCGGCAGTTGCTTCAAGGACAGCTCCAAGCCAGATGCGCTGTAGCGTGCATTCCACTGACCCCAAACCACAGTCATTTACGACTTCAGTGATGTCAAGCAAGAGCTCGTTAGAGGGCAGGGCGGATGTCTGTTGTTTTTCTGATGAAAGCTGTTGCTACCTCGGAGGCAATGATGGCCGCGTTTTGGTTAAAACGGGACAAGCTGAGGTTTTGCAACCGATCAAGACAAACTGCATGTAGACCCGAAGTTATGGTTTATGGTGCGATTTCGTACGAAAACAGGAGCCCTCTTATGGTTATCCCACACGCCCTGACTGCAGATTTGTATGATAATCTGTCGATTCGACTTGTTGCGCTGCCATTTATGAACAGCATTCAAAATGGTTCAAATGGCTCTGAGCAGTATGGGCTTTAACATCTGAGGTCATCAGTCCCCTAGACTTAGAACTACTTAAACGTAACTAACCTAATGATATCACACACATCCATGCCCGAGGCAGCATTCGAACCTGCGACCGTAGCAGCAGCGTGGTTCCGGACAGAAGCGTCTAGAACCGCGCGGTCACAACGACCGGGGAACAGCATTCCAGAGAGTATTTTCCAACAGGATAAGGCTCTCACACATACCGCCATTTTAATCTAACATGATCTATAGAGTGTCGAGGTGTTGGCTTGACCGGCCGGGGTGGCCGAGCGGTTCTAGGCGCTACAGTCTGGAACTACGCGACCGCTACGGTCGAAGGTTCGAATCCTGCCTCGGGCATGGATGTGTGCGGTGTCCTTAGGTTACTTAGGTTTAAGTAGTTCAGAATCCTACGGGACTGATGACCTTAGAAGTTAGGTCCCATAGTGCTCAGAGCCATTTTTTTTTCTTTTTTTTGTTGGCTTGGCCTGCTCGATAACCAGATCTGTCTCCAGTCGAGCACATACAATACATCATTGGGCGGCAAGTCCAGCGTCATCAACAAACAGAATTAACAGTCACTGTATTGATCGGCCAAGTGCAACAGACATGGAACTCCAACATACAAATGACATCCAGCACCTGTACAACACAATACATGGATGCTTACATTCAACATTCTGGTGGTCACACTGGCTATTTTTGTACCAGCATTTCACATATGCAATGGCCTATCTCGCGCTTGCGTTAGCCTGTGATGTTGCAACGTTTATCACTTAATTCCGCTACTGGCCATTAAAATTGGTACACCACGAAGATGACGTGCTACATAAGCGAAATGTAACCGACAGGAAGAAGATGCTGTGATATGCAAATGATTAACTTTTCAGAGCATTCTCACAAGGTTGGCGACACCTACAACGTGCTGACATGAAGAAAGTTTCCAACCGATTTCTCATACAAAAACAGCAGTAGACCAGCGTTGCCTGGTGAAACGTTGTTGTGATGCTTCGTGTAAGGAGGAGAAATGCGTACCATCACGTTTCCGACTTTGATAAAGGTCGGATTGTACCCTATCGCATTGCGATTTATCGTTTCGCGAAATTGCTGCTCTCGTTGGTCGAGATCCATTGACTGTTAGCAGAATATGGAGTAGGTGGGTTCAGGCGGCTAATACGGAACGCCGTGCTGGATCCCAACGGCCTCGTATCACTAGCAGTCGAGACGACAGGCATCTTATCCGCATGGCTGTAACGGATCGTGCAGCCACGTCTCGATCCCTGAGTCAACAGGTGGGGACGTTTGCAAGACAACAACCATCTGCACAAACAGTTCGACAACGTTTGCATCAGCATGGACTATCAGCTCGGAGAACATGGCTGCGGTTACCCTCGACGCTGCATCACAGACAGGAGCGCCTGCTATGGTGTACTCAACGACGAACCTGGGTGCACGAATGGCAAAACGTCATTTCTTCGGTGAATCCAGGTTCTGTTTACAGCATCATGATGGTCGCATCCGTGTTTGGCGACAGCGCGGTGAACGCACGTTGGAAGCGTTTATTCGCCATCGCCATCCTGGCGTATCACCCGGCGTCATGGTATGGGGTGCCATTGGTTACACGTCTCGGTCACCTCTTGTTCGCATTGACGGCACTTTGAACAGTGGACGTTTCATTTCAGATGTGTTACGACCCGTGGCTCTACCCTTCATTCGATCCCTGCGAAACCCCACATTTCAGCAGGATAATGCACGACCGCATGTTGCAGGTCCTGTACTGGTCTTTCTGGATACAGAAAATGTCTTCTGCCCTAGCCAACACTTCCTCCAGATCTCTCACCAACTGAATACGTCTGGTCAATGGTGGCCGAGCAACTGGCTCATCACACTACGCCTGTCACTACTCTTGATGAGCTGTGGTATCGTGTTGAAGCTGCATGGGCAGCTGTTCCTGTACACGCCATCCAAGCTCTGTTTGACTCAATGCCCAAGCGTATCAAGGCCTTTATTACGGCCAGAGGTGGTTGTTCTGGGTACTGATTTCTCAGGATCTATGCACCCACATTGCGTGAAAATGTAATCACATGTCAGTTCTAGTATAATATGTCTGTCCAATGAATACCCGTTTATCATCTGCATTTCTTCTTGGTGTAGCAATTTTAATGGCCAATAGTGTATGTTACCTAGAGAAATGTGTTTCTGAAATTTCATTAGAGTCATTAATTCGTTTTTGGTATTGTTTTCTTTCCCGTCATTGCATACTGGAGCCGGCTGCGGTGACCGTGCGGTTCTAGGCGCTGCAGTCCGCAACCGCGAGACCACAACGGTCGCAGGTTCGAATCCTGCCTCGGGCATGGATGTGTGTGATGTCCTTAGGTTAGTTAGGTTTAAGTAGTTCTAAGTTCTAGGGGACTGATGACCTAAGATGTTAAGTCCCATAGTGCTCAGAGCCATTTGAACCATTTTTTTGCATACTGGAGACCTTAGAGTTCCCATACCTTCTTGGCCGCAGGAAAGCCCACCTGATATACTGTGCATGAAACGTGCTGTGCTAGACTCCGCAACATGGTACTCCACTGCATGTGTTCAGCTTCTGTCATGGCATTTCCGTTTTCGATTAAACTGCGAGGAAAATATAATCATTGTGGTGCAGTCTTTATTAACAACCACTTGTCTCTCCACTGTGGTTTGGGACATGGGCGAACCGCCTGTTGAACGTGTCCTGCTTTGCCCACCCGTGCGGTACCAGCTGCGTGCGCCCTGCAAACAGAGGGATTGCGGCAAGGACCCGGAATGCGGCGCCACCGCACGGTCCGCGCATGCGCGTTACCCGCCTGGTTGCCAATTAAAGTAACGAAGCGGCGCGCTGCGCTGCGCTGCGGGCGCTGACGCCGGCGCCGAATGATGGACGGCTGCGCCGCTCGGTAGCGGGCCGGCCGCTGACGGGTATTGATTCCGGCGGCCGGCCGACATGCCCGCGGCTAACGACGCCGCCACGCCGTATTAGCCCGCGGAGTGCCCTCCAGAGAGCGCGGCCCCCCAGCCAGCCAGACTCCTGTTCGTGTCTCTTCTGAGCGTACCAGCTCCGCAAAACCGACGTGACACCTTCTCATCTTGAAAGTTGGCAGTGCTGTCTGCATGCAAGGAAACTAAGATTAGTCACATTTCCGGTGTTTCGTCAGCCTTCAGCAGACAAAATACGAGTACCTGCTCAAACAATGATACGATCTCAATTTAGGTATTCCTGAGGCATGAAATTTTTGGTCACAAGAGCACATATGTCTTTGTTAGATTGGGCGTAGATTGCAACGATGACATCCGGCTACATATGGACGACGGAGTGACTTCCGTGTGTTGCGGCATCTCGCGAGTGCCCGTGGGAGTGGGGGGGCTTCTCCTAATGGTCCCCACTACAAGCTGTGGGTAACGAATGAAGCATTATTCTTACACACGGTTATTCATAAATACATTTGGGGTTTCACATGAGAACTGCGAGAAAACTGCGAGACATACTCTACTGGCCATTAAAATTGCTACACCAAGAAGAAATGCAGATCATAAACGGGTATTCATTTGACAAATATATTATACTAGAACTGACATGTGATTACATTTTCACGCAATTTGGGTGCATAGATCCTGAGAAATCAGTACCCAGAACAACCACCTCTGGCCGTAATAACGGCCTTGATACGCCTGGGCATTGAGTCAAACAGAGCTTGGATGGCTTGTATTCAGAAAGGACCATACAGGACCTGCAACATGCAGTCATGCATTATCCTGCTGAAATGTGGGGTTTCGCAGGGATCGAATGAAGGGTAGAGACCCGGTTCGTAACACATCTGAAATGTAACGTCCACTTTTCAAAGTGCCGTCAATGTGAACAAGAGGTGACCGAGACGTACCCCATACCATGACTCCGAGTGATACGCCAGTATGGCGATGACGAACACACGCTTCCAATGGGCGGTCACCGCGATGTCGCCAAACACGGATGCGACCATCATGATGCTGTTAACAGAACCTGGATTCATCCGAAAAAATGACGCTTTGGCATTCGTGCACCCAGCTTCGTCGTTGAGTACACCATCGCAGGCGCTCCTGTCTGTGATGCAGCGTCAAGGGTAACCGCAGCCATGGTCTCCGAGCTGAAAGTCCATGCAGCTGCAAACGTCGTCGAACTTTTCGTGCAGATGGTTGTTGTCTTGCAAACGTCCCCATCTGTTGACTCAGGGATCGAGACGTGGCTTCACGATCCGTTACAGGCAGGCGGATAAGATGCCTGTCATCTCGACTGGTAGTGATACGAGGCCGTTGGGATCCAGCACGGCGTTCCGTATTACCCTCCTGAACCCACCGATTCCATATTCTGCTAACAGTCATTGGATCTCGACCAACGCGACCAGCAACGTCGCGATACGATAAACCGCAATCGCGATAGGCTACAATCCGACCTTTATCAAAGTCGGAAACGTGATGGTACGCATTTCTCCTCCTTACACGAGGCATCACAACAACGTTTCACCAGGCAACGCCGGTCAACTGCCGTTTGTGTATGAGAAATCAGTTGGAAACTTTCCTCATGTCAGCACGTTATAGGTGTCGCCACCGGCGCCAACCTTTTGTCAATGCTCTGAAAAGTTAATGATTTGCATGTCACAGCATCTTCTTACTGTCGGTTAAATTTCGCGTCTGTAGCACGTCATCTTTGTAGTGTAGCAATTCTAATGGCCAGTAGTGTATCTTTGTTAGACTGGGCGGAGATTGCGACGATGACATGCGGCTATGCAAGGGCGACGGGGTAGCTTCGGTGCGAGGTGGCGTCTCCCAGGTGACCGTGGGGAGGTAGGGGCTTCTCCTAATGGGGGTCACTACAAGCTGTGGGTAACGAATGCACCATTATTCTTATACAGGGTTATTCAGAGATACATCTGGGGTTTCAGATGGCGACTGTGAGAAAACTGCAAGACATACATACAACAGTTACAAGAAACATGGCGTCTATTCAGATTTTAACTCACTTTACAGGTGTACAAGACTCCCATGAGCTGCCTGGATTAAGGGCGACAACAGCCCACTTTGGAAATCTGTTCATTTGGGTTCTCTGTAAGGAGGCACAAACTATGAGGGCGTTCAATAAGTAATGCAGTACTCATTTTTCTCCGACAGCTTCGATAGACAAAATGCGGATTGTGTTGTGCGACATCGTGGAATATTCTGACTTCATCATCTATAGTTTCAGGAAGTTCCGATAGGTGACGGCGCACTACGTAGCTTTCAAAACGGCATCTGTAGCGGGGGTGTGTTCCAAGCATGAGAGCTGTAGCTGAGTTTCCTTTGGTGCAAAACGAGAGCATCACAGATATTCACAGGTGTCTGAGGAATGTCTACGGAGACTTGGCAGTGAACAAAAGCGTGGTGAGTCGTTGGGAGAGGCGTCTGTCGTCATCGCAACAAGGTAGCGCAAGCCTGTCCGATCTCTCGCGTCCTGGTCAGCAGCACAAGACTTACAAGCAAGTCTTTCTGCAAAACTTTCTCACATATGGGATGTAATACAGGCTGATTTTCCCTCAGAAAATCTGTACCAAAAATTAGGATGATTAATAGCTTTAGCACTTCGAAAAAAATCGATTCTAACTGGTGATCTGCACCTGCTGCCTTAGATCAGTACTTTTTCCGACTGGTTTTCCTATAACTTTGGTCTTCCTCAGCCCTAATGTCGGCCAGTTATTGTTCTCGTCACATCTTGGTTTGGTATCGTTGAAATGGTCTGAACCTGACTACAACTGTGCAGAATGACATCCGATTAGATCACCCCCATCTTAGTGAGTAATGGGTGTAAATTTTGCTTGCTGTCACTTACCTACTCCTCTGCTCAGTCAAATTTAGTTTCGTTATTCTGAGAATGGGGTCTTCTAATTCCATTCATGTACCAGCCACCCGTCATTGTGGTGACGTATTTCGTACGTTGGTATTTGTTTGGGGATCGTGAGACTGAGTCTCAAGAATTCGGCTTCAGGTCTAAGCCTCCCTTCGTCATTCAACCCTAACCCTAACCGTTGGCCATTATTAGTAGTTGTTTCAGCTACAGTTTTGTTTATATCGGTGATAATGTCCTCTGTCCTGTGGCCGGAACTGATTATTCTGATGTTCATTGTGATGACGCTGTGCCCAATAAAGTTATGTTCTAGATCGAATTGCATCTCTCAACTATTGTCCTTTCCTTGGACGAACTGTAACTGTTGAAGCAGTGTTTTGAAGGCTTAGATATTCTCTCCACAACATCTGGCAAGAATATTTTGGTAACTTGCAGGTAGTTTCAAGTAACAAAACTATACATTTTTGAACGAGATGAACAGTACGTCAGGGAACTGATTCTTCTGTAATAAGGCTTCAAAGAATTTTATTAGACTTGGGAAACCAGATCCTTTCAGGCTCCAACTCATTATTAGCTCTTGTCCGATACTCTCCTGCACTGTCTTAAACAAGTACGAGGGCAGTTCAATAAGTAATGCAACACATTTTTTTCTCGGCCAATTTTGGTTGAAAAAACCGTAAATTTCTTGTGGAATATTTTCAAACATTCCCGCTTCGTCTCGTATAGTTTCATTGACTTCCGACAGGTGGCAGCGCTGTACGGAGCTGTTAAAATTGCGTCTGTAACGGATGTGCGTTGCAAACAACGGGCAGTCATCGAGTTTCTTTTGGCGGAAAACCAGGGCATATCAGATATTCATAGGCGCTTGCAGAATGTCTACGGTGATCTGGCAGTGGACAAAAGCACGGAGAGGCGTTGGGCAAAGCGTGTGTCATCATCGCCGCAAGGTCAAGCAAGACTGTCTGATCTCCCGCGTGCGGGCCGGCAGTGCACAGCTGTGACTCCTGCAATGGCGGAGCGTGCGAACACACTCGTTCGAGATGATCGACGGATCACCATCAAACAACTCAGTGCTCAACTTGACATCTCTGTTGGTAGTGCTGTCACAATTGTTCACCAGTTGGGATATTCAAAGGTTTGTTCCCGCTGGGTCCCTCGTTGTCTAACCGAACACCATAAAGAGCAAAGGACAACCATCTGTGCGGAATTGCTTGCTCGTCATGTGGCTGAGGGTGACAATTTCTTCAGGCGATGAAACATGGGTTCATCACTTCGAACCTGAAACAAAACGGCAATCAATGGAGTGGCGCCACACCCACTCCCCTACTAAGAAAAAGTTTAAAGCCATATCCTCAGCCGGTAAAGTCATGGTTACAGTCTTCTGGGACGCTCAAGGGGTTATTCTGTTCGATGTCCTTCCCCATGGTCAAACGATCAACTCTGAAGTGTATTGTGCTACTCTTCAGAAATTGAAGAAACAACTTCAACGTGTTCGTAGGCACAAAAATCAGAACGAACTTCTCCTTCTTCATGACAACGCAAGACCTCACACAAGTCTTCGCACCCGAGAGCAGCTCACAAAACTTCAGTAGACTGTTCTTCCTCATGCACCCTACAGCCCCGATCTCGCACCGTCGGATTTCCATATGTTTGGCCCAACGAAGGACGCAATCCGTGGGACGCACTACGCGGATGATGAAGAAGTTATTGATGCAGTACGACGTTGGCTCCGACATCGACCAGTAGAATGGTACCGTGCAGGCATACAGGCCCTCATTTCAAGGTGGCGTAAGGCCGTAGCATTGAATGGAGATTACGTTGAAAAATGGTGTTGTGTAGCTAAAAGATTGGGGAATAACCTGGTGTATTTCAATGCTGAATAAAACAACCCCTGTTTCAGAAAAAAAATGTGTTGCATTACTTATTGAACTGCCCTCGTAATAAAGGGACAAGAATACTTCCTCAAAATCTTTGTATGAAGTGCCTCGGTGGCATTCTTTTCTCTGTTTCGCCCTCGAAATATCTGTGCAGAAATTTTAGCCGATATCTGAATGGTCACGAGGGTGGCAAAGAATGATCAAACGGTTCAGTCCAAGCCATCACGTTCAGTGCGTTGTCGTTGTCCCGAAAGATTTGGAATTTTCATGCTAGAGGAAAGCTCTTGTAGTAAAAGAGTTCATCTTCAGGTAACCTTGCATAACTGTTGGTTTCACGTAAGGCAGGAGAATATTCCTATCCATGGCATATCCCTGTACTAACACGTCCTGGTTCATGCACATGGCTATCTGGAAGCCATGCACAGCTATATGCACCAAGCACATCGTCTTGTAAAGGTAACAACTCCACAATCTTTGCCTTAAAACTTCCATAACCGTTGGCCAAAACTTCACTCCTTTGCCACTGTCACCGATTTACTCCTTCTTGCTTATGTTTATACGCGAGAAGCGACTACCTAACCCTGATTCTGCTACTAACACTGGACACGTGTCATCCGACCTTTCACGCACAAGCCTGGCTTCCTGCTCGATCATCTACCAGTAGTAGACCATAAGCTGTTCTGTTGCTTCACATAACTTATTTTCAGTTTCGCCGATATCTACCTCACTTACTCCTCCCGCTTATTTGTCTAATGTTCTGTTCGCTCAACAGATCTCTTTTGCTCATCTTGTCACTGTTCTACTCGGCCATTTGTTGTTGCATTATTGGGATTTGCTCCAGCTGGATCCCAGTTTCAAGCAGATTTGTCTCGTGCTCATTCAACATGTCTCTCGTCCTGTCCCAATGCTTTCTTGCTTCTTCACACTTCACCGACATATGCAGACATTTTTGTTCTTTTTATAAATTCGGCTAATTCATAAAGCTTCTTCTTTTCCCCAAAGGGTTTTACCGATGACGTACTAGGATGGCTCAATAGAGCCCTCCAGGTTCCACGACATTTGATCTTTGGCCATTTCAGAGGTCTTGATTCTGTTTTCATTTCCTGATACTACCGCTTTTGACCAACACCGAGCACCCTCGTACTAACTCACATATATGCTTCCTACCACCACTGGTTACCTAATCAACGCACCACCTAACGACAATGAATCCCTAATGTATCACACACTCAAAAGCCTTCTAACAAAGGTGTACCAAAACATGCAAGCACAGTGTAAGAAAATGCTGAAAGAAGACGTGGGACCAATTAAATATGACAGACGCTTAATAAACTTTCAAAATTTTATACAATTCGTCAAAGACTTCATCCAAGTGAATTATAAACTGTGTTGCTAATTTTTTATGCAAAATGTGAACAAATTTATTATGCAAGTGTGAACAGTTAACTTCAAATATCGAAAAGCGAATTTGCACTTGATTCTTTATTTAATGGTAGAAAATCTGACTGCAATCTGAATATTCTGGCTAATAATGTCTTGTGCAGGGTCAACAAATGCTTTAAGACGCCAAACGAACTAGCAAGCTTTTTGGATGTAAAAGTGATCTACACTATCTGGTCCGATAAGGAGACAGATCGCCCCCACGAAAACAGATAAGTAAATGATTCTTTTGCGAAACAGATTGAATTGTCGCACTCCATTGCACAAAAGAATCATATTATGGGCCTCGTAAATGAGTCCTGGATGCTGGTTCCTACAAAGGGTAGTAAAGATTTAATAGCAAAAGGAGGTTTCATCTAACCACTGCATTAAAATTCTGGGACCAATTTAGTCCCAGTTTGTTACAATCAATGCTCGTAAACACATACTGTAAATAATTAAGAAAGCTACAATTACACAATAACATGAGCAATAAATAAAAAAGTTAGAGGAACCACTTGTTTCGAACTGACTGATCTGGAAAAGACTACAGGCAACAAATAGGTCGGGAGTGACTATTGTCTCAAAAATGGTTCAAATGGCTCTGAGCACTATGGGACTAAACATCTGAGGTCATCAGTCCCCTAGAACTTAGAACTACTTAAACCTAAATAACTTAAGGACATCACACACATCCATGCCCGAGGCAGGATTCGAACCTGCGACCGGAGCGGTCGCGGTTCCAGACTGTAGCGCCTAGAACCGCTCGGCCACTCCAGCCGGCGTCTATTGTCTCAGTAGGTCATACTCGAAAATGCATAACCAATACACAACAGTGGATGTGCAATGGTTACTCCGATTGTGCCAGAAAGTCATATGCAATCTGCTTGCTAAAGACAATCTACTTGGTCATGGTTGAACTCTCGAATATATGAGCAGTTGTTAAATCATGAAACCTAATCAGTTTTGGATGCAACAGACCGAAAAACGCTTAAAGGTTTCTCCACCTACATCTACATCTACATCTGCATGGATACTCTGCAAATCACATTTAAGTGTCTGGCAGAGGGTTCGTCGAACCCCATTCACAATTCTCTATTATTCCAATCTCGTATAGCGCGCGGAAAAAACGAACACTGTCCTTCTTTGAACTTTTTCAATGTACCCCGTCAGTTCTATCTGGTAAGGATCCCACACCGCGCAGCAGTATTTTAAAAGCGGACGGACAAGCGTAGTGTAGGCAGTATCCTTAGTAGGTTTGTTACGTTTTCTGAGTGTCCTGCCAGTGAAACGCAGTCTTTGGTTAGCCTTCTTCACAATGTTTCCTAAGTGTTCCTTCCAATTTAAGTTTTTCGTAATTGTAATACCTCGGTATTTAGTTGAATTTAGGGCTTTTAGATTAGACTGATTTATCGTGTACCCGAAGTTTAACGAGCTCCTTTTAGCACTCATGTGGATGACCTCACACTTTTCGTTATTTAGGGTCAACCGCCAATTTTCGCACCGTTCAGATATCTTTTCTAAATCGTTTTGCAATTTGTTTTGATCGTCTGGTAACTTTATTAGTCGATTAACGACAGCGTCATCTGGAAACAGCCGAAAACGGCTGCTCAAATTGTCTCCCAAATCATATATATAGATACGGAACAGCAAAGGGCCTATAACACTACCTTGAGGAACACCAGAAATCACTTCTGTTTAACTCGATGACTTTCCGTCAATTATTACGAATTGTGACCTCTCTGACAGGAAATCACAAATCCAGCCACATAACTGAGACGATATTCCATAAGCACGCAATTTCACTACAAGCCGCTTGTGTGGTACAGTGTCAAAAGCCTTCCGGAAATCCAAAAATACGGAATCGATCAGAAATTTCTTGTCAATAGCACTCAACACTTCATTTGAATAAAGAGCTAGTTATGTTTCACAGGAACGATGTTTTTTGAACCCATGTTGACTGTGTGTCAATAGACAGTTTTCTTCGAGGTAATTCATAATGTTCGAACATAATATATGTTCCAGAATCCTGATGTATGTCGATGTTAACGATACGGGCTTGTAATTTAGTGGATTACTCCTACTACCTTTCTTGAATATTAGTGTGACCTGTGCAACTTTCCAGTCTTTGGGTATGGTTTTTTCGTCGAGCGAAAGGTTGTATATGATTGTTAAGTATGGAGCTAGTGCATCAGCGTACTCCGAATGGACCCTAATTGGTATACAGTCTGGACCAGAAGACTTGCCTTTATTAAGTGATTTAAGTTGCTTCACTAGTCCGAGGATATTTACTTCTACGTTACTCATTTAGGCAGCTGTTTACGATTCGAATTCTAGAATATTTACTTCGTCTTCTTTTGTGAAGGCATTTCGGAAGGCTGTGTTTAGTAACTCTGCTTTGGCAGGACTATCATCGATAGTATCTCCATTGCTATCGCGCAGAGGAGGCATTGATTGTTTCTTGGCGTTAACATACTTCACATACGACCAGAATCTATTTGGATTTTCTGCCAGATTTCGAGACAAAGTTTCGTTGTGGGAACTGTTATATGCACCTCGCATTGAAGTCCGTGCTAAATTTCGAACTTCTGTAAAAGACCGCCAATCTTGGGGATTTTGCGTCTGTTTAAATTTGATCTGTCTGGAGGAGAATGAGGAACTGGACTCCCTGGATGAAGACGCTGAAGAAGGCGTTCGGGGCTTGGATATGTGGACAAGCGGACCTTCTGACTTTGACGGCGTGGCAGAGACCGCACTAGTGTTTCTGAGGGCCAGCGGTTCGCATGGCGGCTGAATGACAAGCTACTGGCAGGAGACTTCACCCTATGTGGGACTTGACACTCAGACGTGTCGACTACGGTGAGATTATCTGTCCGTCAGTCAGCAGTAGCCGACAGAGACAGACGAAGCAACAATGTTCTAACTAGTTTTGTGTACCAAGGAGGATCAGCTCCGTCGTTCGTTAATTTATTTGGTATAGATCTCTCAATTGCTGCCGACACTATTTCTTTGGATTCAAGCCACATCCAGTCTACACTTATAGTATCAATTTGGAATGAGGGGAGATTGTCTCGCAGGAAGGCCTGCTTTTTTGAACAGGTATATTTTTTGCTTATTTTTCGAAGATTTGGACATTACAATATTCAATCTCGGTACGACAACCCTGTGGTCACTAATCCCTGTATCAGTTTTGATGCTCGTTATTAACTCAGGATTATTTGTTGCTGAGAGGTAAAGTGTGTTTCCACAACCTTTTACTATTCACATGCGCTCATGAACTAACTGCTCGAAATAATTTTTAGAGAATGCGTTTAGCACGATTTAGGACGGTATTTTATGCGTACCTCCGGTATTCAACATGTATTTTCGCCAACGTATCGACGGTAAATTACAGTCACCACCAACTATTATCGTGTGAATCGGGTACGTATTTGAAATCAAACTCAAGTTTTCTTTGAACCTTTCAGCAACTGTATCATCTGGATTGGGAAGTCGGTAAAAGAATCCTATCATTTTTTTTATTTCGGTTGCCAACAATGACCTCAGCCCATACTAACCCGCAGGAAGTATCTACTTCAATTTCTCGACAAGTTAAACTACTTCTAACAGGAACAAACACGCCAGCGCCAACTGTGTTCAGCCTATCCTTTCGGAGCACCATTAGGTTCTTCGCAAAAATTTCGGCTGAGCTTATATCTGGCTTCAGTCAGCTTTCAGTGCCTATAACGATTTGAGCATCAGTGCTTTCTATTAGCGCTTGGAGCTCTGGTACTTTCCCAACACAGCTACGACAATTTACAACTGTTATACCAATGGTTCCTGCATCTACGTTCTTCCTGTGTTCGGCCTGCACCCTTTGTGACTGAAGCCCTTCTTGTGTTTTCGCGAGACCCACTAACCTAAAAAATCATCCAGTCCACTCCACACAGCCCCTGCTACCCGTGTAGCCGCCTCCTGCGTATAGTGGACACCTGACCTATTCAGCGGAATCAGGAACCCAACCACCCTTTGGCGCAAGTTGAGGACTCTGCAGCCTACATGGTCGCTGAACCGTCTGAGCCTCTGATTCAGACCCTCCACTCGGCTCTTTACTAGAGATCCGCAATCGATCCCGTCGACTATGCTGCAAATGGTCAGCTTCGCTTTCATCTTGCAAGCAAGACTGGCAGCCTCTACCACTTCTGTTAGCCGCTCGAAACCTGAGAGAATGTCTTCTGATCCACAGTCACACACATCATTGGTACCGACGTGAGCAACCACCTGCTGCTTGGTTCCACCCTGTGCTCCTCATAGCATCCGGGAGGACCCTTTTCACATCTGGAATGATTCCACCCGGTATGCACACGGAGTGCACATTAGTTTTCTTTCCCTTCTTGTCAGCCAAGTCCCTAAGGGATCCCATAGCGCGTCTAACGTTGGAGATTCCAACTACCAATAATCCCACCCTCTGCGATTGCTCGGATCTTGCAGGCTGAGTGGTTTCCTCTGAAACAGGGCAGGCGACAGCATCTGGCTCACCGACAGTGTCAGCCACAGACAGCACCTGGAGCCTGTTTGTCATACAAACCGGGGAGACCTTACGTGCGGTCGCCTGGGAAGTCTTTCGCCACCTGCTTCGCCCCGGGGCGACCTCCCACTCGACTACAGGTAAGGGGTCAACCTCAGTGCGAGTAGTAACTGGGTGGCCACCGGTGAGAACCGATCGGAGGACTCGGGCGTGCTGGACGTCAGTTGGATCCCCACGGTCGGGCTACAACAGTGGTGCCCAACCACTGCAGCCTCAAGCTATGAAACCGAAGCCATCACAACCTGAAGCTGAGAGCGAAGTGTCACCAACTCGGCTCGCATCCGCACACAACAATCGCAGTCACTGTCCATACTAAAGACCGTGGAAAGCTAACGTATGCAGACAAACGGACTATCGGCACGTGCTACGCAACTCTACTGTAGACCCTGATGAAAACGCAGGAACTGTGTCTCTAATAACACGCAGAGATTCAAAAGCCTAACTACTGAAGCACTCAGGTGAAAATAAATAATCCGCTCCTGATTAGAGACTTTTAATATGTCACAAAATCGGTTTACTTTCCGACGCAGACGAAAACTCGAGAACTGTGGCTATAGATATTAAATTTACACTCAGAAACACAAGAAACAGAACTGTTAAAAGCCGGCCGCTGGTGGCCGAGCGGTTCTGGCGTGGATGTATGTGTTGTCCTTAGGTTAGTTAGGTTTAAGTAGTTCTAAGTTCTAGGGGACGTATGACCTCAGCAGTTGAGTCCCATAGTGCTCAGAGCCATTTTGAACTGTTAAAGCACACAGATAATATAATGAAATACGCTCTTGGTTAGGAACTCGTAAATGTCACAAAATCGGTTACTCACCTGTTGCTTCGTCTGTCTCTGTCGGCTACTACTGACTGACGGACAGATAATCTCACCGTAGTTGACACGTCTGAGTGTCGAGTCCCACATAGGGTGAAGTCTCCTGCCAGCAGCTAGTCATTCAGCCGCCATGCGAACCGCTGGCCCTCTGAAACACTAGTGGGGTCTCTGCCACGCTGTCAAAGTCAGAAGGTCCGCTTGTCCACATATCCAAGCTGCGAATGCCTACTTCAGCGTCTTCATCCAGGGAGTCCAGTTCCTCATTCTCCTCCAGAGCGTCCAAAGAACTGTACCTTTCCTGTCTTCTCTGTACAAAACCGAAGCAAAAGAATATCCGACCAGTCACGAGGCTTCGTTAAACTTTGGCCAGTGAGATATTTTTGCTAAACAGTAATCCAGTGCACTATCTATCAAATATTTTGTAAGCTATGCAATAGGCTTCCTTCTGAAATATATATTTCTGAGAAAGCCGAACTCAAAACTCCCACTTCTCAGACATCTCCTTATCTCGCCCAATTCACTGCTTTCCTGCGTCCAGGTTATGTAGAGAACGGCATCCTGAACTCTCACTTACAAGATTTTTTAGAACAGCCAATGGGTGTCCTTTTTGCTTTGCAAGAGAGACAAGTCGTTACTCAATACGGAATGACGCAGACTGTTGCACTTCCTTCAGCATAAGGCGAGAAGCAAAAATGCCAACAATAAACAGCCCTAAGGTTCCCAGGAGAAAGCTGAGATGTAAATCTCTTCATCAGACTGAGAACTTCCATTTTTCTACGAAAAGTGTTACCGAAAAATATTATTCCAGTGTGACTGTGTACGTGTTTTGGCTTATGGGCTGTCAACGGCGAGGTTATCAGCGTTCTGACACATTTCAAAATGCAGATAAAATCACTTAAACTGTTGCTCGGAGTAAGGATAAAACCTATAAAATGGCACTCATCCACTCATTTCCAACTCACTGCCACTCACTCACACAAATAATCCGTCTCACACGCTTTAAGACAACGGAGAAAGGGTGGACGGAGCTACACAGAGGATAAAAACACAAGTAAAATGAGAAAGGAGGTAAAAACAAAACGGCATAGGCAAACGTGACCGGCTGACCACTTACAAAAAACATGAGAAAGCCAGTCACGCTGGCAACACATTAGGACTATATCCCTAAAATACTGGGAAAAATGTTGGACAGTTCACAAAACTTTAAATCTCTAACAACTTTCGTTTGAAAGTCACTTAAAACAGAGGGCACATCTGTTGGCAAATCTGTCGCTACCCTCTGGTCTGAAAACGGAACAGAGTGTAATAAAGTGTGACGCACAGTGATCTGTACGTCACAAGCACCACACATTGGAGGGTCCTCTCGCTGGAGCAAGAAGTTACGCATCATAGGGCTGTGGCCTATGCGAAGAAGAGCGAGGAGGACCTTGTCCTGTTGATGTGGCTGGAAGAAGGTACGCCACAGCCGCGTCATGTGGATGGCACACCGAAGTAACTCAGGCTCAGGACACGTCTCCTTGGCTGCTACATCTGATCTTTTGTTCAGTAAAGTCTTGAGGCAGTCAAAATTGAGAGGATACGCTCAGGGAAAACAATAAAGCAACAAACGGAGTCCCCCTGTTTCGACCCATCCATAAAAACAGTTGTAAAGGTGTGTTGCTCAGTTAAAATGCCCTTAAATAATAAAAATACATTCAGGAGTGCCACCTCTTCCATACTGCATTAAATCTAAAATTGCTTTGGGCCTCTGCAGTAACTAGGATAGTAGTCGGTTAAAGCCCTGTATTTGGGATGGTACTTGCTCCACATCAAGTGACTCCAGCACACACCTACGTGGATCCCAAACGGCCTTGTTACTCGTGGACGATTGTAGAAAAAGCTTTCCAGAGGCAGATGAACAACAGTATGGTGTGAAGGTCAATTTGGAACTGTGAGGAACTCACATGTCTGACGCGCCACAAGGAGCTCCCATCGCAGTGTAGCTAGAGGTTTACCAACCACAGCACAGAGACTGGGTATTGGGCTGGTATTGTAAGCACATGTGGCTAACGGAAGCCCACATGGGGCATAGCATCAATGATCTTCAGCCTAGCTGCGAATGCATGAAAGCCATATAAAACTCGAGCGGAAGCACCTTGTCGCTCCCCAAGACCTGTGGCTACGGTAATTTATAATATTCAGTGCCTTCAGGCTTTCGGTTTTCAGGCCTCTCAGGTGTGGCAACCACGTTAATTTGGAGTAATAAATGAGGTCCAAAACCTCACTGAGTAATTAAAATGTAGAACACTGTTCCTCGTAAGCAAGGTAGGTAAATTAAAAGTAGGACGAGGACGACTAAAATGAACACACACATACATTTATCTGCAGAAAACTGAAAACCAGTCTTCGCAGATCACTCATCTAATCCCTGCATTGTAAGTTGTAACTGGTGTTGCATAAATGGAGGTGGAACAGAAAACGGCAAAATCATCCACAAATAAGGAGCATTGTACAAGGCTCTTCACCGTAGACCTGACACTGTTTACGGCTATGGCAAAGAGGTTAACTCCTGAAACACTACCCTGAGGCAGGCAATTCTCCTACAGAAAACGATCCGACAGCGTGTCACCAACACAAGACCTAAAAGGAAAAAATATAGTTAGACAGGAAAGACCTTACGAAGATGAGGATGTGGCCACGAAGGCCCCACTGACAAAATTGCTCTAGATTGCTGTGTCTCCAGGTAGTGTCGTATGCCTTACTAATAAAAGAAAATTCTACGCCAGTCATGTTTACATAGGAAAGCTTGATGACTACTGTTACCCATTTACTCCAGGGTTTTTCGTTAAGGCGAAACTCCACTGCCTACTGGGACATAAGTGGTCCTTTCCTGGTTTCCCGAGAGCGATCATAACTGCCTCACTCCAAAAGCTGGGAAGGTGGCCTGTCAGCCATATCAAATCAAAACATTTGAGGAGGATTTCCTTTGATGCCGTAGCCAAATGTTGAAACACGGTGTGTCAGATTTGGACGTGAGCGTGTGCTGTATTATGTGTCTCAGACAGAGTGGATTCCAGCTCCACCATGGGGAAAAGCTAGTTGGAAGGCTCAGAGTTGTTGTATTTGAAGACAAACTTGCCCCTCTCTACAGTCACATTGTAGTGAGGAAACAATGATCCTAGCTGGCATTGGCGGTGGTCTGTGCAAAATACTTTGCCACCGTCTGAGTAATGTCTCTGGGTATAGTTTGGAGACCACACTGTTTCAGCACCGCGGCTACTGGTAAATGACTGTGTTTGCCAGAAATCCTCCTGGTGGCTTCCCATAGTTTTGTAGAACAAGTAGAACAGTTTATGGAGTCCAGGAACCCCCATCATGACCTTATCTTGCTTCCCTTAATTACATGTCGGTTCTTGGCTCTCGCGACCGGAAAGGCTGTGATGCTGTGTTCTGTTGGTTCATAATCAAACTGTCGAAGAGCTGCACGCCTGTTCCAGATCGCTAAGAAACACTCACCAGTCCACCAGGGCACAGGCTGCCTTCTGACATGACCTGAGGACTCTGGGATGGATACGTC